>NC_041813.1:17582508-22400551 GCF_900964775.1 Scleropages formosus | reverse complement strand
AAGTCTGTGGAATTAACTATAAATTATAAATGACTAAATAATTTGTAGTAATAAATTGTTACAAATGATCTTAACAGCGGTATTAAAATTATATCAAACAACCTTTTCTACAGTTCCGATGCTATGGGTGAGGAGACAATAACGTTTATTATTTCACACCCACTACTGTGTTGTGACCATAACCACCTAAACTTCTTAACACTAACATGAATTAGTGACAAATGATGCTTTGTGTTTAACTGCATGAATTACATTTTCCACAGTACTGAAAATTCCTAAATGTTACATTTACGTTTACCTTTACACCTACATTTATTCATTTAGCAGACGCTTTTCTCCAAAGCGAATTCCAGCAACTCTATGCTGTGTTATCAGCCTATACCTTACTCACAAAGGTGACTTACAAATTATTTACTTCACTAAATAATTTCAAATGGTTCCTATATTGTGTGCGTGTTTGTGTTTCTGATGTTACCATTTTAAAGTTTAAAAAGTCTGAAACATCAAAATCTTCCACGAATGTTCAATGGGCAGCGTTCCTAAGTAAAGTTTCGTCAGAGCTGTCAAAGGCTCGTCAAATATCGTACCTTGTCTCCACCAGTGGAATGAGTTAATGTTTTGCCCTGGGGGGTCAATGGCGGTGGCGAGCTTTCAGATTTACATAAACAATCTGGGCCATAATGTAATCACTAATCAAGTTTCCTCCTCTGCAACATTAATAATTCAGAAATGCAAATGCTAAACCCACATACACACTGATGCAAAACCAAAACTGTCTTTGAAGGGACTGAACAAAGACCGAAACAGTAGAGGAGAATTCAACTGCATTACTCTGAGAAAATGAACATTTGTGACTCACCTTACCCTGATGACTATTTACAAAAAATCTCAGTGTAAATATTGTCACGTAAGACATACAAGTACATTCAGTTTATATAAAGGTTTTTATAAATGTATGATAGTTTGTCCAGTGCTTGTGCAATTGCAATTTCTTGTCAAATAGCCTCATAAATATGAATGCAATAATTGTGAAAGTGACCTAGCGGTTTTGAACTCTGGAAACCAAGTGATAGCTAGTGATATGTTAATTACCTACGCTTCTCACTCTGTATCATATGCTTGTAACTGTTTGTTCTAGATTTAATGTAAAGACACAAATCAAAAGCGTTGTACTCTCATGCACTGGTGGCTTCAATTTAAAATAAATACGATATTTCCTCTATCGCAAACAAGGGTACCATGAATTCTTCTTTGAGTGCTTCTCCGCAGACTATGAACAAAAAAACGATAACAGAACAAAACACATTGTCTGAACCGCTTGTCCCATATGGGGTCGCGGGAACCGGAGCCTACCCGGCAACACAGGGCGTAAGGCCGGAGGAGGAGGGGACACACCCAGGATGGGACGCCAGTCCCATCGCAAGGCACCCCAAGCTGGACTCAAACCCCAGACCCACCGGAGAGCAGGACCCGGTCCAACCCACTGCGCCACCGCACCCCCTCCAGAACAAACAATAACAATAAATAATCCTAATAACAATAAATAACGGTTACAATAAATCAAAATATATAACAATAGACAGCCAGAGTACTTCAAACTGAGAATGCTTAAAATGACAAATTAAATATATTTTTTTCCAGTGTGCTGTGGTTGCTCCTTGTTTTTGTTGAGCCCATTAGGAATGGCTCACACCTAGTTTTTTGGCATAAACATTTTAAGTGCCCTGTACAGAAAATATCTTGTACAGTCAACTCCAACTATGGCCTAGCTGTATAGAGTGATTCATTTTAGTCTATACGGTAATGGAGGAGAGCTGAGGTACAGGACTTGATAGCTACCTTACTTTCCAAGAAATTAACTAGATAGAGAGTTCCAGATACAATGATGTTTTACTGCAACTACAACTCACTTTCTGCGATCATTCTGTGTCAGTGCACCTGTATTGTGAATTCACTGAAAGTGTAATTGTGAAATGGAAAACATTTCCTTTACACGTCATTTAAAAACGAGCTAGGCTCTGGCTCGCCGTGACCCCACATGGGACAAATGGTTGTTGACATTGGTTGGTTGGTTGGTTTTTTTTTTTTACTGCATAATCTGTACTAATGGGCTTTACTTTCCCTTTTTCAAGTTTTAATTTGGACTGAAAATAAACCTTCATTAACTGAAGCTCTTGAAATTCTGCATTTCATTTAGCAGGAATTCCAGAAATTCGGTTTATATATTGCATTTAGTTACATTTTTGGAAAAATTAACCAATTTTACATCACTATACCATAAACCATTCAAACATTGGATGTTTTATACTGGGAAACAACTACCAAATCAATACTGAATCAAATTCCTCACAATTTCAACTGCATTTACTCAAGAGGCCCTGTCGTGGGCTACCATTATAATGGAAGTTAATACTGAAGTTGACATTGTACTAATGGCTGTCTTGTGTAATTGACTCCTACATCACTGTACCCCTGATCCTTGCTACATTCTGTTGTTGAGCTCTCTACAACTGCAATTCTCCCAAAGAATTCACTACCTGCATGTTGCAACCCACCCAAACGGGACAATGAAAACAAGGACAAGCTGAAAACCCGTCGTCAACTGTCCATGGGCTGGTGAGATGGAATGACCTTGCCATGTTAACTGTCTTGCAAGCTGGCTGTTCCAACCACACTTTCACACAATCAAGACATTTACAATGGAGTTTCAACTTTTACAGGGACTGGGGGACTGATCGCCGAAGGTTGACCATAGTAAAATTTTGAGATGTGCTACCCTCAGCATGTTTTATACCAACAATAATTGAACATATAACAATAAGTGTTTATGGAACATTCATTGTAGCTATTCTTACAAATAAATACAAAAAGCAAAAATACTACTGTCTTTATACAGTTCTGTATTTTGCATAAATACCACAGAAGCTTACAGTTTTAATATATGAGAGAACAAAGGAGATGTTCAGAGGCAGTATTCATCTGCAGAAATCTACTTTCCTCATTTTTTTCCAAAAAGATATTTAGGGGTCGTTCACATAAATCTGAGACTGCATAATTTAAATGTGCATAAGATGCAATTATATTTACGCTGGAAAAGGTATTGTATGTTATAAATAAATGATAGAGGAAAAAAGCAGAATTAACACAGGGATGCTGCTTAAATCTCTACCAATGCAACTCTATCTTCTTCCCCTTGACTTTGACCTGGGAAGTTAAGTGAGGGAGTTTAGTTTGGAGTGAATCAATGTGGTACCACTTGTACTCATTGGCCCGAGTGAATCTGAGGAGACAAGCTGGAGATGGACAGGCTTTTTGGCAGGGTCAGCTAGAATTAGGGGTGTTCTGAAGGTGACTCCACTTCCCGAGCAAATCCACAGAACAATTCCTCCCCACCTGGGACAAGTGAGCTTCTCACTTTTGTGCTACATACTAGGAGCCACCAGAAACCAGTGCCCATGCATGGGGTAATGGGCATAACTTAAGAGTTGAGACCAAGCAGAACTTGCAGGGTTCCATGAAGACTTGACTGAATTTGTTACAGGCAAACCTTGGTGTCCACCTAATCCCATCCACTCCACCAATACACTTGCCTTTGACCAGGACTGCACTCTGCTAACATGCGCAAAAAAAAAAAAAAACCCTGCTGTTGTCTTCCTTTGGACCAATTATTTGCTCATTTAACGAGGGAATCCCTCTCAAGTGCAGAACTCCACGACTGGGTTGCTCACATTCACATTTTTTCATTTAGCCGACGCTTTTTTCCAAAGCGATAGAAAGCTCAATGGACAAAAGTACATTTCACCAACTGAGAGATACAGATTGAGACACATGATTCTCAAAGCACATTCAGTCCAAATTTTTCCGGAACACATGACGGAAGCTGCGACATACACGCACGATGATGAGCCCGTATTCACTTCATGTCACATTTGACTTACAAACTTTCTGAGTAACGAGTGAATCCCTGCCTCAATTTTTCGTAATTATGGAGCAAAGTTGTGTTTGTTTAATGGGCATATGGGGTCTGCCCAGCAGGTGTCATTGTTACCCAAGACAGGACCACCTCTCCTTACATGCTACATTCCTGCCCTATCCTTGAAGACATATGTACTACATTGCATTTTCATATTAGTTAATAAAACACATGCTAAACCTATTTATGACAGTATATGAACTTGCCATCCAACACTATGAATAACCATTTCATTAACATGTATTCAAAATACTCCCATTCCTGTTGCCAATCGAAGTGAGTTGATTTTCAAGACACTTCATTAAGGGAAGGCATCAGAACACCTCATTTCAGGTGTCTTCCCATCAGTGGATCACATCTGGAAATTTATGCTCTTGGCAGCAGAACAGGACATGTCTGAAGAAGGAGGGATCAAAATCTTCCTTCATCTTGCTCACTGAAGACAGAATGGTCACTTACCTCTGAGCAAATAAAAGTAAAACAAAAATGTTGGGTTTGCACTATGACTTTATCCCTCAGTCCTCTCTCAGTATTTTCCACCATATATAAAATTTTCATCAGTTTATCTCACTTTAGACTCCTTTATTTGTGTTGAAGGTCTTTGTGTTTCTAAACTCATTATCTTCATTCAAAATTTATGAATTATTCAAATGAGACATTTTGGTCTAAAGATCAACAGACTCTGATTATGTATCTACTTACTCATATTCTTTTTTAGCAGCGTGGCCACTTACAAATCACGCTTAAATCAGGGCAGACATTTTGGAATCAATTAGCACATTCTTAAAACAGCTCATTCATACAGTCAATCTGAATCACCAAGGAACTGAAATGTGTGTGACAGGTTTGGGTATAGGTTTTATGTTTGAGTTTGTGTTTCTACATTAAGTTTTTAAATTACTTTAAATTTACAGTGGGCACTTCAACTTATAAACACAATTTGGACCAGAACTCTATATGACTCCATTTTATTTGTCGCTCCAAAGTTTTTTTTTTTTTCCAAGTCACAATCGATAAAAACCATACAATACAGACGTCGACAATATGATTTATTATTTTGTTAAGTTCTGCAGAGACCTCAAATTTATTTAGGTAGTATGTTACTGTACAAGTAAGCAGCGAAAGCCTTCCCATGGGTACCTCATCCCTATATCTCCCTAGTGGCTTCCTCTAGTTGCCTGCATCAAGTTCAAAACTTTAGTTACAGCTTACAGGGCTATCAGAAGACTATCGCCCTGAATCCTGCAGAATCTGATCTATCAGTACACATCCTCCGATTTTAATGGCTTGCTCACGCAGCTAAAATGGGGCTCAGAATCTAAAGTACATTGATCATCACTCGACAGAATTGGAGAAAAAAATTCCTCCTGGCCCTCAGAACTGCTGAATCCCTTCCATTATTCAAGAAGGGTCTCAGAAATCATCTCCTTTGGAACAATTTCCCTTCGGCACTTTCTTAAGTTAGTCCATCAGCTGTTACTTTTTTAAGTAATTAGTGGGGTTCATTTTTGCTGTCTCAGAAGGAAAAAAAAAAACTCCCCTAAGGTCAAATACATCACCACACAAACCCTCACCACACCTTTTAAATCTTCATTTACTTGGGAAATAGGACAAAACTGATCTCTCTCCTGCATGCAGATGAGAAAAGCCAAAATGTGCCACACCAAGGCCCAAGGACTGAGTGAAAACTATATGATACAGGGGAAAATGTTGCGATCAAAAGATATTATGTTGTTATTCAATTTCTATAGAAGCTTGGGGCCCCAGTCAGTGAAACAATGAAGTTGTGTTTTCATAAATTCAAACTTGGACATACCAGTTAATGCCTCACCTGAGACTTTCTCCTTGTGCTCTTTGATCGGTAGAACATATCTATTTGGTACATCTCTGTGGCTATAATGACACATATAAAGTTAATAAAAACTGCAAACAAATGGGAAAGACAATAAGAAAACTGGTATTACACAAGTAAAAAAAAACTGCCGCACTATATTCCTTCATGTTTTTTTCAAAGCTGAGACCTTTCTTCAGAAACTACCTGACCAAGACTTGTGTACATCCAACTGCTTCTCATGTAGTTTTACCTTTGTTTGGCACTACTGCAGTAAACGAGAGCTTTCAAAACAATATATTTATAAAAACAGAGAAAAAAAAAAAACTCTTTAAAATGTGCCATTCAAAAGCCAGACCTTAAAGAGGAAAGATGGCATTTGTAAGATGCATCTTGAGCCGTCAGAACTTTAAAAGTCCAACATGAGTTTGAAATTGAGTGTCATGCGCATTCTTGCCCAGAGCACAAAGGCCCCATGTGACTCTCTGTGCTGCTGGTGGCCCGAAAATGCCACCATAAACACTTACTACAAGCATACTGCATTCCATAAATATCCTTTAAATGTCACATGCAGTTTGCAGGCCATTAGTGGGCGTGAGCATGTAACAGGCTATTAATGTTTCCTGAGCACTCTGTTCACATATTTTGCCAGTCAACTATTGAAAAAGAGTTACCTTTGCCTTACAATATTAAAAACCCTGCATTCAGTAGACCAACCCTTTTGGCTGCTTCAGTAATTAATTAAGCTCAGCTTTTGAGAAAAAAGGGCATCTTACTGGAATACATAAGCAGATGATATAAACAACAGAGTGGGAAAATTACTTGTTTTTCTGTCTATTTCTTCCCATGCTCTAGAGTGGCATCTTCAGAAGTCTGGCCCTTGCTTTTGGGGGAAGGGACACCACATCTAAAGAGTGCTATAATGAATGATGAGTAGATTTCCCTGACCCACTCCCAGGAGAATTACAGTGGTGTCATAGAACTCTCAGGTCTCCACACATAGGGGAGGACCATGCAAGCGTTAAGGCTGTTAACATGTGCTAGGCCACTAAGCTATGACTGCAGCAGTACCGGGACTGATAGAAGACACTACACTGTCAATGTTGCCCAGTACAAGCATCTTTACCATTATGGACATGATGGAAGGAATTTGCCATCCATTTCTGTGTGGCATCAAACCTGACCATATTTGGGCTGGATCAATAGGGAGTAGCTGGAAATACTGATGGTGGTGTGCGTCATGTTCCCATGCCACCAATGAGTGCAATTGTCCAACCCAAAGTTTTTTTCCAGATGGTGTCATTTTAATGACTCAAGGGAGGGTAAGAACTCTCACTCTTGGTTTCACAGGAGATGTCGGAACAGAAGTATTTCCCTCAACACGTACCTTTGGTACGAAACCCACTCAAACTGCAGGAGGAACATGCAAACTACTTAAAACAAGTATGGATGACAGACATGAAATCACAAGTCAGGAGCTGTGAAGCATAAGCACTACTTGCTGTGACACTGTGCCACTTATGACTCTAGAGCCCATTTAATTCCAAAGCACTTCTTTCCCACTGTAGACTGGAGTGTCTCCTGAGGAAACTAATGCAGCCACTGGACAGAATGGTCCCGGCTTCCCTTGAAGCAGAACAGCTTGTTTGTACCGTGAAGGTCAGGGTAGGGTTATACTCTATAAAAACGGATTCATTACAAAGGGGTTTTTAAGTTGTCCAAAGATTTTCCACAGACTACTGCCCACTGAAAAAGCTTGCTCCTTAATTTCTCGATCAGCTCTGTGGAAGGTCTTGATTTGATGCTTGGTTTTAGGGCAGAAGACAATGACCCAAACCTTCCCTACCTGTGGAAAATATGACAATTCCCCAGAAGACACCCGAGGGCCTCCACTTTTGTTTAACCTTAGGAAAGTCCTTCTTTGCCTTCTCTGTTTAGTCCATTAACCACTTGCTAGTAGCCTGTACTCAACTCACCTGTGCTAATGTGTTTAGCCTTAATCGGTAGCTCAGTTGTGTCATTACTTTGTAGCACTGAACAGGGGTCAAACTTTGACATAATATTTAACTGACCTTCGCCTTGAATTTTCCCTTCTTGATTCCTGCTCAACTCCTCGTCCCGAGTCCCATTTCTCTCAGCTTCGATCATTGCCTCGTCTCTCGACCACGACCTGGGATTACCCTTTAGAACAACATTTGCGCCTTGATTCTAGACCCTCGCCTGTCCCTGACATGAGTACAACTTTTTGCCCACGGTATTCCAGAAACGATGCTGCATTGGGTTCTACCTCCAGGTACGTGAGAGAAACAAATGAACACTGCAGTATGGAAGTAAATTTTTCATTTTAAAGCAATATGATTTGTGCAGGTTGCTAAACATGTTTCCTCGTCATTAATAGACTGATATTAAAATCTAGCTGGCAATATTTACAAAGAAATGGGAATTAATTGCAAATTTGTGAACACAAATTATTAAATTACGTAAAGAATTTCATCACCGAAACATCATCACTGCACTTAACCAAGAATTAAACGACACTGCCTTTCTTTTCGGTATAAAACTACAAGTTCCATTCATCAAATTTAATTACTTATTAAAACAGGCCTGAGGGTGGTACAGTTCAACAGACAAGTCATATAGCACAACAAGCAGCTCACAATTAATGAAAGCTATGCGACAACCACAATGAACAATGCTTACCATCAGCAGACTTTGTAGAATTTGAGGATATAGAACAGTAACCTGAAGATTCTGGGTTCAAGTCCTATTTCCTGCTACTGCTGTAATCCTTTAGTAAAATGCTAGGCCTAAAATTCTAATATAAGTACCTAGCTGTTAAACTGAGTAATTAGAGAAAGTTCCATTGGGTATTAGTTAAGAAAAGAAATAATGAATATTAATAATTTGCTCTTGCTTGGAACACAGCTTTTACTTTTCTCGTTGCCCTGAGGAAAAAGGGAAGCATAAGATTCTGCTTGCACTGACAGGGAAAAGAGGAAAACACAAGTTCAGCCGCATTAGATGCCTTCATCCCACATCTGAAATAAAGACCTTGGCATTTAAAGGCACCGTGGCAGCTGTGGAAAGTGGCTCTCAAATATTATTTTTCTGTACTAGGGCAGCGAGCGATTAGGTGGAAACCTGAAAACATATACCGAAAATAAATAAGTGTGCTCGGGACCCGAAGACCCAACCGGCACTTTGCTGAGGCCTTGCACCTGCATGATCCTGCCGTGCCAACATTTTCCACGACTCCTTGTTTTGTTTGCACGAAAAATTGTAATACACCTCCATTTCCCTCACCACAGATGGAGTTTGCCCATTCACCCTGTTTGCTGAACGCTCATTTTTCCAGATCCCCATTTTATTAATACAGGTAGGATTCAACTCTGTTCACAATGCCATTTGTTTGTAATGCCATTTGCTTCTTTGGGGTAGATTCTGTGAAAAGCAGCTAAAGCTATAATCAAAAGTCTCTCTAAGACATGTTTTTATGAACTTGCAACAACATTAAAATTAAAAGAAACTCAGAACTACTGAAAATAAAAGACACTATTTCAGCAACCTCCTGTTCAATCCCAAACGCTTGCATATGCAATGTTCTTCAGCTTCTGGCCACTTTTCACTTTCTTTCTTATTGCCATCAGGAACGGTTTAACACAGACAGATCATATTATCTTTTCTGCAAAAGCAATAAATACAGGTATAACAAAGTTGTGCTCAGCAAGACTTCAACCTTTTTATCAAATTGTGTGACATTACCAATAAAAAAATGATTGGGGGGAAAGAAAAAAAAAAAAAAAACCATTTCAGTGCTGATTTTTGACCAAATGCATCCTTTTCACATAGTTAACAATCTTACTGATCCCTGACACTCAGGAACACCAGAAACAAAACTATTAAAACTGGAGCTGCGTTGAATTAAATTAATCTCACACCTTTATGTTTTTGCTATTAATTAATGATTCAGAGTAGAAATATTGGTCTGTTTTGAAACATTATTTTACATTATATTATTTTACAAACATTATTTTATTATTTCTTTATTATTATTTCACAAACATTATGCGGTTAACTATTTATTAATTATTAAATTCTTCATAATTATTTTTAATTAATAAATCAAATAATTACTATAATTTATTTATGACTACCCATTGTAAAGACCAACTTTCTTCCTAGCAGGAAGATGAAAACTGACCATTGTCGATCATCATCCGATTATCCTCTAAATATGCTTATATAAAGAAAATATTTATCACAGACACTGTGCAACTACAGTCTAGGTAAACACAATCTGTGCTGAGGAAACACCCTTTGACCTTCACGCTTCAACATTGCTTACTTTCTAAAGCTTGCTGATACTACTGCTCAACAGATTTGCTTTTTTCTTGAGCCATCGTGTAATGGCCCAGAGAGTAATGGAACGTGAAGAGATGCTCTTCTGAATGTGCAGCAGCAACCAACCCTCACCCCACCACCACTGACTGGTGGGCACGGTCATTCATCTTTGGCAGTCCTTGTGCCCAGTGCAGTAAATCTCACAGCATGTGGACCCAGGAGCACAAAGAACAAACAGTTGGCCTGGAGGAAGGAAAGCCCGTCATGCCCAAACTCAAAGACAAATCTGCAGTGTCCACACCGGGCGACCAAGATCCGCAAAACACTACTACTTCAGGAATGCTGGCAAGACAGTTGACCATCGCTTGATCTTTGCCTGAAGAGTGCTTGAGCAGGGCTTGGGATCAGGTGCTGTGACTCCTTGCACTCAATTTCTGGGTCAGCAATATAGCATCAACGTCCTGAATGCAAATTATATTTGCCATTAATTGACACTAAACAGTTTTTGATATGACTTTTAATGTTCCTTTCTAGCCAGAGCTGACAGGCTATCAGAGGCTGCCCTAAACACGATGACCTTAAATAGCATGGTAGATGCTGAACAGGAATCTTCCCCATGGATAAGTGCCAGTTGGTACTAAAATCCATCAGTGGCTACAAATGGTCCAGTGGCTGCTCTGTGGAAGGGGATTATGACGGAGCGAGTGAGTTAAACCAGGTAGTTAACAGGTTTGACAAAGGGCCCTCAACTTGTTACCTCTACACTTTACTGACTCCATAGTTTGATTAGTTGGAACACTGATATTAAGATGTACCCTGTGTGTCACACTATGTCCGATGATCAAGTCAGTGGTCCAAACTTATTTTCTCTAACTTCTAACTGAAAGTTAGCATTTCCGTCAATTATGAATGCAAGCACGATTAATATTTTCATTACTCTATTTCAAGATAATTGGTTTACTTTGTAGTCACAAGTATTTTATTTTATCCTTTCGAATACATTATTGTGAAGAGGTGCATCAGTTTTAACAGACTTCCACAGGGGTCCACGGCTTAAAGACGGTTAGAAACCTCTGCTCTAAACTGATTCTAAACTAGTGTCTCACTTTTAACCTTGGTGTTCTCCTGCACTGCTTAATTCTTCTGGAAGAGACAATCTGCTGAGTCCATTTTCATCCCTCAAAGTGTGTGGCTCATAGCAAGAGCGATGCATAAAGCACCAAGAGGTATTTCTTGATTCTCTTAAATTTTCTTACAATATGTGTTTATGTGTAAGTTCACATGCCTCAGAGGTCGACTCAAATCCCCGACAGCTTCTGTTGCCTGACATAACAGGGCAACAAAGTTAAATCCATTTTTCATAATGTTCATTACTTACTACAGCATACAGTGTGTAGGTCCCCCTTCAAGCTCTTCGGCCCCTGGCCCTTCAAGGAACTGGCTGAGGCACCTATTTCATTTCGGTAAAGTGCTGACCCAAATTTAAAGCAGAGCTTCACATGTGGTCAAACCAAAGAATGACAATTTCATCTTAAACCCTAGGGGTTTTCAGCTGTCTATTCCGGCTGCCAAGTGCAAAAGGCACATATTTATTCTTTTACTGATGTTTACGGCTAATGACTGTCATGTTATTCCTCCCGGTTCTATTTTTTGAAACTAGATCCACAAGAGGAACCCTGCAGCCATATAATCGATTAAATGAGCCCCTACTGATTTTAATATTCATGTTTCTTTATTGCAGTATTACTTCTAATTAATCTTCTTTAGCTGAAGTCTTTCAGGTGATTTAAAAGGCACTCGACATAGGGTGTCATGGGACACATTTCCTTTTACTGTCATTTTTCACAACTCCAATTCATTCAATGAACATGCACTTCTGACTGTTTTTTGAAGGTGATCAGCTTTACCAGGGGTCAAAAAACCATTTGCTTTACTTACATCACAGATAGGTCAATAGGTTTAAATACAATTAAGCAAGACGATGTAAAATCTCTACAAATGTCCAATGAAGAGGATGAGGTACAACCAAGTAAAATCAGTTGCAAAGAAACAGGTTTCTTTACTTCAGTTTAATGATCCAGTGTTAAGCTCCCCTTTGAACAGAACAGTGCCTGCACTGCTCAATGGATACCAAAATAGACCTCCTCTTGGGACTTGAACCAAAAACCTCTACTATTAATTTGCACTTCCTTAATACTTTGTCTAAATTTGTACAAGACTTATTTGATGGCAAAGTGACATGATTTTTTTTCAATAGTTTTTAAAGTCTACATGGATAAAGTCACCCCTGCAGCTACTGTCACACTGTATACCTTACAGAGAGTGTAAGTGTCATCTTAGCAATACGGACATAATTGACAAAGAATGTGTGTGTGTCTGTGTGCGTGTGATTCAGAGTAGCTGAAATTGTAAAACACCACCTCTCAGGATGTGAGTTTTGGGTGCCCCAGTTGATGAACTCTACAATAGAGGCTGGTTATTTGATCTGTTCCCTATATAATTCCCTTTTACACAATGATTCAAGGGTTGCGGTTACTGCTGAGCCAATGGAGCAAATGGCCATTTCAATGCAGTCAAATAAGTCTGAGGGATCAATGATGCCTGAGTTACTACACTTGACTTCCTGTGTCCTTAGCCTGCGCTGGACTGCTTTTTAGGCAACGGAGCAAAAAAAGAACAAAATTTGTTCAGCCTAAGCAATCTGACATTGTATTTTCATAAAGATGTTAATTCTCAGTGGAACATATGATCACCCATCTAACGAAACGTAAACACTTACGGGAAAAAAAACGACTGGATATAAAAGGCTGCTCACTGCTTCATAGCTGATAGCTGCCTTTCCTGGTGTGATCTTACAAGCAGAAGACTGCAGAGTTACTCGAGGAAGGGAACTAATGGATGCCCTCTTCTGATAAAGAAATTTCCATAAAACCACCTTCCAGTGTCCCGTCCAATGCAAATGGATCAACCTATCAACCAATCTTTGTTTAGTATTCACTGCAAGTAAGAATCTATTGGAAATTTGGAAAAAAAAAAAAAAAAAAAATCTTTGGTATTTGTTTTTAGACATGCTATTATAGAACCTATTTTCTCGGGGTCATTGAGACGTTCTTTGGTTTGCGACCTCTCACTTCGGTGCTTTCACCTACGATTGCGCATGACCGCTGCTTCTTGCGTCAACGGTGATGATCCGAATCCGGCACAGATAGCACCCAGGAATGTGACAATGCTGAGTGATAATGGCACAGAGCTAATACTGTTCTAATAATCCTCATGAACTTTGGCTGAGGGCCAAGGCTAGACACAGAGGGTTCCATATATAAAACATTAATTATTATACATTACATTAAGCCTCGTGTGCACCACACTGAAGGACTAACTGCAACATGTGACCTATTAGTTCAGAATCACACCTGTGACCAAGTTATTGCATTTCTGAAAATTGAGAAATGGCTCTAACCTCATACATGCTCTTTGATTTAATAGCAGTTTTTTTTATACAATATTCCACCCATAAACCACAATGCCTCTGTTATAATCACACTGTAGACACTGGTACAGTTATTAGTGCTACATGCAGAAATTCAGCTATATGGATTGATATTGCTGCTCCCGATGATATAACTGTGTACAGCCATGTATGTTATAGACAATGATAAATATATACACAATGATATGGAGATGTGGAACAAAGAGGTAGGTACAGGGATCATTGAGCTTTTTATCTTTTATCAAAGTAGTTTGGCTTTGCAACTAACAAGCAGACACTGTGGTGGATCCAGTCGTGAGGTCAATGGGCACTTAAATTGATCTGATTTGGGAAATATTCATCTGGTCAAAGTGTCAGATTTTATGTTCCAAAAGTTGCCATGAATAAAACATCAGATTGTATTGGTTGGACATAGTATTCCTGTTTTTTGGATGAAGATATCAGCTAGATAATAAAAACATTGAACAAGCTAAGAACATATATACTGTGAACTCTTCCAAGTAATTACCAAATGTAGTATATAAATAAAAAGATATGAGTGTTGCAGGCTCCACCCAGACTTTTTTTTCTTTATTGTTTCATTGTGTTAAAAAATGGTGAAAAGTGTTATAAAGCTTATGACAGCATTTTGCCTTTTCAGAAAGCAATAGTAAATATACAAATACGGAAAAAGACAGAAAAGGCACCTTCGTATGGTCAAAGAGAAATTGCAGACCAAGAAAAAGTGCTCAGGGAAGGAAAAAAAAAAAAAAAAAAAATCTTTGCACTTAGCCTCCACCTACACAGGTGACACAACACGCTCTACATCTGTGATCTTCCTTTAACAGTGTGATGACCTGCCTTTTAAAAACCAGTCACCATGGGAATTCACCACATCGTCAATTATAAGCCACTTTTAAGTAACAAAAAGTTTCTTGGTTTTAACATTGTTTGAGTGCTTTATTATTTAACCGATGCTTTTATTAAAAGCAGTTTAATTGTTTTTATTCATAGTTTACCTATTTATTTCATATATTTTGAAGCCATTCATGTCAAGTATTTTGATGAAGGATACCATAGCAAGACACATTTCTGAACACAACCCCAAACCACTGCTTCAAGTTACAAGTCTGTGTCTCTCAGCTGTACATCACTGTGCATTTGGGGAGTTATATAAATACTCTTGAGAACTTTTTGAAAACACTGGCATACTTCTCACCGATGTTAAAACAGAGTTTCCGATAAGACTTAGAAGTTGGTATAATGGTTGGAGTTATTGCCTTTGGACTCAGAGGTTGTGTTTTTTTGAATTCCACCTTCTACTATAACAGCCTACTGTAAGGTACATACCTTAAAAACTGCTCCAGTAAAGAGTTTCCCGCTGTATAAACAAGTAATAATTGTTATAATAAGTGTTTTGGATTTCTGTGTCAAGTAAATCAATAAAAGTGATAAAAACGGTGACAGCATTCACAACAAGCACCGCAGCTTGCCCACGGTGAGGGGTAGGGGTCGCTGATTCTGTACCCCAAAAAACTTTTCAGGTCTTTGCCTCTCACACTCTCAAAGAACCGTTTTGCTTAAAAAGGCATGTTGCTGTCAAGTTCAGGGGGGATCACCGAGACATTTCACGTTTTAAAAGCATCATCAGAAAGCATAGCCCCCACCTGGAGGAGAAGGAAGGCTTGAAAGGAAATATAACACTTGCGAAATGGTGATGGTGACCAAACATAAATCTGACTTCCTCTTGACATAATAAAAAATGTCTTCACAGGAAGCTGTGGATTTTGCAACTCTCTTAAAGAGGCTTTCAAAGAACAATCAGCGTTTTTGTCTCTTTGTCCCAGCTCCGGCACTTAAAGGTAAAAAAGGAATCTTTTTTTTCTTGCTGGTCTTATTACGATAGAAGAGCCTGTACCGAAGACAGTACCAGTAAACACAGTTGTCTTCGTTAGTGTGGGTGGAGTTATGGCTGCACATTTGTCTCCCTTTTATGACTATATCTCTTCATTACTTCTCATCTAAACATCTCCCATTTAAAAGAAGGAGAGGCAGGAAAGGCCTGGTAGACATTGGTTGCTGCTGCTTGCCACTTTGAAAAATGATCAAAGCGTAAAAGCTCGCCAGCGCTCGAAGTAGACACAGAACCAAACAGCAATCTGAATAAATCAAACAGCCAATTCTTGCAGGGTCACAGAAGTTGCCCCTTTTCGCTTAAGAGAAAGCTAATGAGGACAGAAGTTGTACTTACTGCTCACACACCGCAAAGAATCAATTAATGCAGAATGACGGACGGCCCCCGTATGCTCGACGAAGCCCCTATTTGAGCCATCAGGCCGTAGCAGTTCAACAGTTTCTGCTGTTTGTAGATCTGAACTGGTTCAACGTCTGTAACTCCACCCATGAAACTTTCTATACAGGCAGACGTGCAAACTGCTTCTGCCGTAAAGCTCGGCCCATCAGCTACACTGAGGGAAAAGGAATTGGCAGGTGAGATTTAATGTTTGTAATTCATAGTAGTCCTTGTTTTTCTGATCATGTGGATTTCAAATGAACAAAGGAAGAAAATGTCATGTTAATTTAATAAAGTGAGATGGAATATGAATTAAAACTAAGAAAATAATTTTGCTGCCAACCCCAGCACAGCTGTATTCTCTGAAGCAGTTTTTCTATGTGCAAAATATTCAGACAAAAAATACAAAATACTGTTATCCACAATTTCACAGCTTGTGCTAAAAGTGAGGTTCTCTACCGCAATTTACATAGTAGTCCACAATACTATATATCATAGCAACACATATCATATTTTGCAATAAAACACATCTGGACCATCTTAATGCGCAGTGTTTCTGTATGTTTGAACCAATTTCCTGAAGGAACACTTGTCTGCTGAAAATTGAATGCAACTCGGACAAGATAATATATTTTTTTGACCATTTATGTTCAAAAACTTCATGCCTGGAGCCACTGGCCTGGGAACAACTTTATTTCAGCATCAAATTATGCTCACAGTTTGTCCCACAATGATAGAATAAGTACTATTCATTAAATTTGTGTCCAGTGGCAGTATGTGCAAATCTGTAGTATATGAACTACTTATTAGCAGTGCTGGGGACCATGCCTGGGAATAGCAGAGAGGTTAGAGTGAGAGAGAAGTGAGATGTAGACCTGGTAATTCAGTAACTGTCAGACTATTGTTTATTGTTAATTTTTCTAAATTTTAATTTAAATTTAAACATCTACCATTCACACCTCACAAGTTTTTGCGCTGAGTTTTAAAATGCTGAATATTTTTTATGGTCACCATGGTAAAAAGTGCTCTACCTCACATATAAAACTACATTGTCCTACCCAAAAATATAATGGTAGATAACTAAATTACTTAATACCATGATTATCTGATCATCCTTTATCCCTGACTTCAAAGGTTACATAAATCATAAAGGAAACAGCAGCCACCTCTACACCTCTTGTTGCTTAGCTATGAAAGGCAAAGAATCCAATATTAGAACACAATTGCATAATTTCACTTGACCTTATTTCAGACCAAATTCAGTAGCTAAATCACACCTCTCCATTCTTAAAAATGGCATCATCTCCCTTGCTCTTTCAAGCACCTTCTTTTCCAACTGTCCCATAAATAACAGCCATTTTTTTCCTTTTTTCCCTTCATAAGACTCAGTATTATTGATTCGGTAACTACATTTTCTCAGTTTCCCAAAGAGCATCTTGCCTCCTCTGTGTGTATGTTGTTTTGTAAAGCAGCATGTCAGTATTGTTTTAATTATATGTTGTTGAATAACTCAGATTTTGTGTATCTGCAGGACCAAAATCATAACTATTTCTCTGAGTCACAGATGTGGTGCTTGATTATATGAGTATATATGAGTATATAAGGAATCCCGGTACACACCTGCCTCACAAAGAGCACAATTATGTATACAAAGTTAGACTGACTGCAGCATGAAAGGGGAGTGCTGGGTTCTGGGAGTGGCTAGGTGTAAAGTGATATCTCGTAAACTTAATTTTTTAAATATATAAAACAAAAGGTGCAACAACAAACTAACACAAACTCAAAAGTTTGTCTTTTTCACCCACATCAACCCTCAGTCCTCTTCAGTGCAACCCTTTCCTTTATCTGTTTATTCAAATCATGTGGCCCCACCTGACCCTCTTCAGGTAATCAGGTGTGGTATAACCAAAGAATTGGGCATATCCATTCTCCGGTGTGTCGTGGTTATTTTTCCCAGATTCACACGCACAACTATCCACATAAAGCCATTCCACGTACAACTACACATATACACCTGGCTCACATTCTCTTTGAAACACAGAAACACCTATATTGGAAGTAACGGTGCACTGAAGGTTTATGCTAAGACTTACTTTCTGTAAACGCACACGCACACGCTGCTCCCTGCTGTCTGGAATCTCACAGCAGCTGCCTTCTACTACCTACTCTAATTACCAGGTGGTGACACATGAATCAGAAGCCGCCAGGCGTAATTGGGACATTTGGGCAAGATAGAAGGGCTCGTTCGCCTGTGAACAAGCAGCACATCCATTTTAACAGCAGCGCTTCTGCACTGCGCCTCTGCAGTGGTTGTCACCGAATGACCACCACCCCATCCTAATTCATCACCTATGGGTGAGGTCCCCCTTCTGAGTGTACTGCCACATTGAGATTGAAGCCCTGATTGTTTAACTCACACCCCCCCTGCTTGGCCAGCTCGAGTAAATCTAATCATGACCCTGCAGCTGGAGGGCTCTTCTTTTAACTATGTTCTAAGAGCAAACCGATGAGACCATATTGATTTTCCCCCCAAAACCAATTGATCCTGAATGTTTCAAGAACAACACATTAAGAGAGAGGACGGGGATAACTCACCGCCCCGACAGCTTTCACTGCGGAATAAGTCAATATAACCCTTCTCGGTTGCGTATATTGCAGTTGGGTTGTTGGCTCATTGACACTAAACAACAAAATAAATGTCATCTTCACATATACTCTTCTAGACATTGGGGGTGGGGGGGTGTTATTCCAGAGGTGGCACTTGGGCAAAGCAAAAAGGGAAACTTTATCTGACCTTGTCTGCCCTGTGTAAAACAGCTGTGACCTACCCAATTCCAGGCTGTGTGGTTCCTTGCTGACAATGCCAAGTAGCACAGTACATTTGTGAAACAAATCCATCCCCCATATCCAGCCTGCTTTAAACCAGCAGGGCCATTATGTGTGAGTGTGTATTTGTATGTGTGTGTGTGTGTGTGAGAGAGAAGAGAGCGACAGAGTGAGAGTGGTGGATGGACAGTGGCAGACAATGTTCACCTATTGTTGCACTATTTCACATTCCATTAGGTTACTCTTGTGTTGGATCCATGGAAAAATTCCTCTACCACTTCATTAATGTTTTTAATCAAAAAATATTTTAGACCATTAAAAAAAAAGGACTTACACATTCATTTGACAAAAGTAATTTACCCACTCAGGTATACATTTGCCTTTGGCAGCAATTATAGCTGTTTTGTGAAAGGGGTGCATTAAGTATGCAATTATCATGGGATACATAATATGCAGATACTACACACTGTACAGTGAAACTTTTATGTATAACACCATATAGTTTTTAATAAATTTATATAACTGGAATTTTTTACTGGATCAGTTCAGGGTTGGGGACTTTGGGTTGGTAGAACTTGAAAAAGGATCTTTCAGGTTACAAGTCACACTTATCAGCCCCTAATTGCTTCACTACTTGGAAAAAACATGCCATAGATATAACATGTGATGTACAAAGCAATCTTAAGTTACTGCTAGTCTTACCAGATCCTCCTTTTAACTATACCATCTTATATTGGACTTGCATTTTTATTCAGCAGTCCTAGAGAAGGAAAAAAAAAAAAAAACTATTTATATAATAGTTTATTTGAAGTAAGCTGCACCCCAACTGCCATTGGCAAACTAAGATGTGATACCATTTAATTATAATTATTTACCAATTTCTTATGACACATAGCGCCACAAAAAATGTAAAGATGAAAGTGGCATGAACATTTATAATATGCTTAAGAGTAAATGCATTTGTTTTTAATTGTAAAAAGATTAAGACAGTGTAATTCAGCTGCGTAAGTAATGAAAATGAGTTCTGCTAAAGCTCAGTTTTATTATGAACCTTCTGGGTAATCCCATAAAGATTTCACCGGTCCCTGCTGCACTGCTGTTGTGTGCCGATACTTCGCTGCTCTACTAGACTTCCTCTTTTTCTACTGTTATACCAGTTTGTATGTCATCATCTTGGAGCTGCACAGCTACAGAGAAGGGAACCTCCCTTACAACAAAGCTTTTCACATACCCATTACATCACATTTAAATTAATGCATTTCATTGCACATATGAATGTATTGCATGTTCTACAAATGGCCTGTGCATCAGCTGCCATTTGCACTTTCTCATACACTGCAGAACACTCTGTTTGGGTACAGTAAGATATACATTGTCATCCATGCTTACATTTACATTGCTTTAATTTTGGAAACATCAAGAGAAAAAGCCAGCACACTGCCAATTCAGAAATTTCCACATATGCTTTGCCATGTGTTTGTGAACAATTAACTTAATTACTCAGAGTAACTCTTGACCTGATATGTCTTTCTCGGGATAAATTCTTCCTTTGGCATCATGCTTCTGGGACTGCAGGACCCTCATTGTGTAAGTTGTTACTGGAAAAGGTTTCATTTAAATGTACCATAAGTTTATGAGCCTGTTATTTAAATCATATATATTGTGACAGAGCAGATGAGCCCCAGTTAGGGGATCAGCAGAGGATCCTGACCCAACAAAAAATAAGACAGTGATAAAGGTACCTTGGGAAGCATTGGAACAAAGTCATTGTAGAGTAGCTTGGGCTTTATTTTTGGGATAGCAGTTGTTAAAATATGAATTGCTGAGCCACTTCTGCAGACTTTGGAAGGTGGAATATAATAAACATATTTAAACATGCAAGTACTTAGGACAGCAAAATCTTGCATGGTAAAATTCTGTGTGTAAAGGGAAAACTATAATGTCAGAAATATACAGTGGCATTTAGAGGCCTGTTCTGACACTTGTTGTCCTCCGTTGTGTTTTTCAGTGTAACGGTGCATTGTAATCCCAAAATCTACCTGGGAATGCCAGTCATAGCCAGTATACAAACATTAAAATAAAGCTCTATGGTTTCCAGGACCGTGATCATCAGAATTAAACTGGAAAAGAAAGCAGTAGAAACTGAAGAAAACAGCAAAAAAAAAAAAAAAAAAAAAAAAAAAACTGAAAAAACTGGTGATTCTGAAAGACTGCATTACTGAGAGATTTGTTGAGGTTAACCAAACATCCAGTCTGCTTTTACACTATATCGGGTTTTTGGCATCACTTCACCAGTCTGCGTAAGCAGTGTATCAGTCTGAAGTGTCGGCATACCAGTCTTAGATATTAGTATATTAGTCTGACATAATAATCACATAGAGAAGTGGGCGCCACTCCAACCTTAAAGTAATAAAGCTGTAAAAATAAAAGAAAGGGGGCAGATACATTTTCACAGGAGTCTATTTGCTGTATCTTGGATTTGTGTGTGGTGAGACCATTCCTCTGGAGAGGCAGGAACAAGTGCTTTACTCTCTGTACAGAGGGACTTTGGAGCCAGTTGCCTGTGAAGAGGCTCCTGGAGAGGAAATCAACACACTATCATCTGAGACTCCAGAGCCAGTCAGTAAAGACTTAACTCAGCAGTGGTAAGAAAAAGGTTTTTTGATTTTAAACACCCATAGAAAAGGAAAAAAAATATATATATATATTATTAATAACAAGACAACTATTTTGATTCATTGAGGTAAATATAACCTGTAAGGTTCTGACAACAATGGGAAGTGTTTATATTTGTGCAGTCTCTATGACTTTTGGATTCGTGTCTCATATGGAGGTGACCTGTACATACAACAATGAGTGTAATTGTAAATCTGGAAACGGACCAGTTAAGCCTCAATCATTTAAACTGGCCCTGACCGTGATCGGCAACAGCCGTGCACCTCCATGGAAACACTGCGTCTGTGATTGATAGCTTAATTAGGAAGTTCAAACCTCTGCCAAATAACATCCAGTATCATTGACACAGTTCATTATGAGCTTGTTCTTCATTATCAGCTGAAAATTGAGCGTTTTCATTCTGAAAGCGCCATATGAACAATTAATGTACCAATTAACTGCTATGAAGCACGTTAACTCATTTAAAATGTTTTTTTTTTTGTTTTCATAAATGCGCAGAAAACAGTTTTCCTAATGGAACTCGAACACTGAATAAAATGGCAATTCTGAAAGTAGGTTGAAGTAAGGATATTTTTCTAAAAGATTTCATAGAGGAAAGGTTAAAAAAAAAATCTATCAATCAATTTCTCAAGAAGCAGATCGCTTCGACCATGTTACTTCCGTTCTACGTACAGGTTTACTGTAAATCAGCAGTGTTTGTCAGATCCTACTTACCCTCCCAAAAAACTATGATAAATAATCTGAACAATTTTGCTCAATACTCACTTTCAAAACACAACATTTAAATATTGCAAACAGTCTGAATCTTCACAGAACCTTAGAGGTGTGCCAATGTGTGAAGCATAGGTTTAAGAGTCCAGGTACGAGTATGCTTTTCAGAATGGACAGCGATTCATAAAAATCTCCACTGGGGACAGACATCAGGAGAGCTGGCTGCCACAGGGGAAAAAAAGGCCCAGAACAGCTTTATCAGGTGAAAAACCATAACCCTATTCACTAGTTATTCCTGGTGCACCCTAAATTCCCTTGGCAACATTCATTCCCTCCCAGGTTCTCGTTCAATTTTCACAGTTTTGTGAATTAAATCACACTAACAGCAGCAACAACAAAAATAATATCCATCATCATCAGTACTTGAATCGTATCCACGTTTGATATTTAGTGGCCATTGAAGTGACTGAGTTAGACTAACCACATTACACAAAAAACAAAATATTTATTGATATATTACTTTTCAATTTATTAACCGTATTTCAGTGAAATCTGATACACTTTGTAGAAAGAGAATGACCCATTTAAGATAACATAATCTGATCAGTGCTGAACTCTCCTTTTAAACACTATTATTTTACTAATACACTAAGAATAAACTGAAAAATCAGTGCACTTTCTCAAGTCATTGTGACCTTTTGTTCTCTACTGATAAGCTATACTGTTAATACCTAAATGTTTAAAAGTCATTAGCTGGGTTCATTGTCCTCTGATCATCATCCTTCTTAAGGTTTGGAGTCAGTTCATCCGAAACTTAATGGGTGCTGTTGTGGTGACTTTTTACCTTGGACGAATCAATAACCAGAAATAAAATCAATATTAATCGAGGCGAAAAAATAATAGAACTACACTTCATAAGCGATGGATTCGCCATTGTAATTATGTGCTTTACAAAAATAATTGCTTGTGATGGAAGTCTAGTAAAATTACTAATACAAATTTATTGTCCATATCTGCAAACTTCCATTTCAAAAATGTATGAAACATACAGCATACAGTATTCCTCAAATGCCTACCCTGATATATTTTATTGTTCTGCTGAGATGAGGACTATTCACAATATCAAGATGCTGTAAGAGTCATCTGCTTTTGCATTTTTCATGAACTGTAGTTGACATGTTTTTTAAGAATACTGGTAATCAATTCAGTTACACACTGGAGATGGAACTAATGCCTTTTGTCCAGTTACAATTTCAGTCTATTCAAGCCTTTAAACTTGAGCTTAGCTTGTATCCATACTCTTCTATAGAATTTATTCACCAGTCGCCATACCGACTGAATCCTGTTAAATAACTTATCATTTAAGAACTAATGTGCAATGCTTTTGCCAGTGGTCAAACAACCCTGCACCATAACCACTGTGATCTTTCGATTATGAGTGGCAGAGGTGAATGCTTTGGGTGTACTTGTGGGAAAGCTGTACTGTTCTAAGGATGCTCTGGTTCAAAAAGATGTTAAATTGACACCTTGACCCAGCCAATTAAGGACCCTTCTGAAATTACTTCAAACAGCAGGTCGCTTAACCCTGGTATGCTGGTTATATTCTAAATTTTAACCTTGTCATGCCCCAGGCAAAGTGGCTCATTAAATGCCAACTTTGTTGTAACAATTTAAGGAAGGGAGGAAACCAATAATGTTTATGTCATAATTCCTAGGAGCAGTGCAAGGAGTGGACTCTAGAAATCCAGCCCTCAAGTAACCGAGCAGCTCTCTACACACCAGGTCTCCAACATTTCATCACAGCTGTTTTCCAAAGAGAAACCGACAGAAGTAGGAGTTTTGTGCAAAGTCTCTGGTGATCTGCCTTGGAACATCGTGACTACGTGGGACCCTATGCTTTCCCTCTGTTTGTGGAGGACCATGTTTCTATGCCAGAGCACTTTGTCTCATCCTGTTCGAAGTAATTGTCTTGCCTAAAGGGAGCGCTACCTTTCATGTTAATAAATCTTCACACATGAGTTCACAGCCTAAACACGTCTGAGTTTCTTCTAAAAGAACAACGGATCCATGGACTTAGAGGAGCTGCAAGCCCTGAAGACCACTGTCAAAGTTCGTGAAGCACTCTTGAAAAGCCATGAATGACTTTCACAGTAGTGAAGGTGCTATAGGAATATTGCGGAAGCATCATGACATGACCACCCCTATTCATACTACCAAAGAGGACATCCACCTCCTCCAACCCCATTTTGGCATAGCTTCAGCCTGCTTCCCATCTGGCCATCTTAGAAAAGCATGATGGGTCCCCTGAATGGCACAAGGAGTTCCTTCTGTAGTTTTTATTCCATTCTTCATATTACTCATCAGCATGTAGCACTGACTCAGTGTGCGTGACGTTTGTGATCTCACTGCTGAATGGCCAAGCATCTCATCTTATTTCTTGTCCACAAGCCACATCTGTGGGTTTTTTGTAATCGCTTCATCACAAATTCATGGTTCATGCAGCAAAATTGTTTTCCAACATCTGTTTTCAACTAATTAGTCAATTTTGTTTCTGTACTGTCGGTTTCAGGGACAAATTATTCAGTATCACACCAAAAAGGGGATGGGATTTTCACATGTATCTGTGACAGATCAGATTTGGATTTCTTGACTCTTGTCCTAGACTATTAATTAACAATGGCTTGTCTCCAAGTGAAAATTTACAATAACCCAGGACTTGCAGCAGTAAAGCAAGTTAAGGTGATTTTTATTCTTTTTAAACAAACAAAAAAAAAAAAAAAAAAAAAAAAAAAAAATATATATATATATATATATATATATAGAATTAAAATTAAAAATACCTGGAAAGAGAACCACTGGCAGAGTAGGCAGATGCTGTTTTCATTTTCTTCAGGAACTGACCCATTACTCAACTATTTCAGATTTTCTTTTTTTCAAAATGTCTCATTAAATTACCCTATTTTTTGATTGCGCCCAGTCAGTCACCAAGTGTCATTTTGGCTCCTGCCCTGGTAGGTGGTTGGTGTTGTTGCTGAGAATGACATGGTGAATGCAGCTATGGTAAATAATATGACATTCTACGCCAGTTTAAATTGAAGCAACAAAACAACGATAATAAAAACAATGAGCTTTCCACCCCCTCTTGACACTGAAGCAAGCGATTCCTCGTCTGTGAGCTGTATGCAGATTCCACAAATTATGTCTTCCCTCTCAAAGTGTTTATCTTTGGTGTTACGCCTTACTGCTTCCAAATTAACATGTAGTGTTCACAAATTTTTCTAGGTCTGACGCTTGAGTGGTTCAAACTGACCTCAGCTCAGTCACAGGATATTGGATATACTACTGAGTGTGTGTGACAAATTACAAAAAAAAAAAAAAAAAAAAAAGAGAAACCTCCCTGTGCCAGCTTATTTACATACTAATTTCAGGTCAAATGCAAGAGACTAAATTTTTCCTTATTCTATAATTACACATTTGTTAATATACTTAAACGTGACCCTTTAACATCTTAAATAATATTCTCTATAGTCCTGGAAGACATGGGGGAACTTAGTGACTTAGTTAAATGTACACAAAGTGCAGTGGACACAGAAGGGCTCTCATATAGTAAAACATACTGTATGAGGAGTTATACAACTGTTACACACGTTGGGACAAATATGACATTCTGATTAGATGCTATTAAATGGCCAGAGAACATGATGAGATACTGATAGAATTCTGACTGACCTCAAGACACACAGGAAGGATCTATTCCTGTACAATGCGCCCATGCAATATTTGACCTATGGGGCCAAAATCTGAATAATTGTCTTGTTTTAGTTCATTGAGCCTTTTAAATCTTTTAATAAATCTCAGTTTCACTGTTCCTTTTACGGTAACTCTACCAAGAGGTAGTTTTGGGCCGGTTGTGTTCCTCTCATCCTCTAGCAAGTTTCTGCCGGATAAGGGGTCTGAGTCAAGGAGATAAATGTCATCTCAGATTGACAAAGGTGTTAGGAAGGCTTTTGAGCGAGCTTGGCCTGTTTTTGGCCAGGCCTAGTCCTTGGTTTTTAACGAGGTTTATAATACTATAAACCTGCCTCAATTCTCTTTTCCATTTCAGATACATAAAGCACAGACAGCTCAGTAAATCTGCAGTCCTAAGAGCTCCTGGGCTTATTACTTATTTGCTCTCTCCTGCTCAAACATCTTCTTTCTCTGTAGCATTTTCACCACCTGTCTCCATGTGAGGTTAATACTAATTACCTTCACAAACAATCATTATATAAAGTGGAATACTTAATTATATGTTGAACATACATTCATATGAAATTGTGATAAAGTCCTAGCGAAATATAGCTTGGTAATGACTTTGCAACGCTTACATCAATTAAAAGCATTACTGAAGTAAAGGTGGACAGAAGTGTCATTGAGTTAAGTCTCCCTCATAGCGAGCGTTTGCATGGTTTTTGAGGCAAGGCAAATAAAAATGTGGCAGGGAGGTAGGAAGCAAAAAACGAACCAAATATGAATAAAACTATTCAAATATCAAGTTGCTTTGATTCAGATTATGCTTTCTAATGTTCTGGACTTCCAGCAATCTTAGCAACTTAATGTGAAATTTTAATGAATGAAAAAACATACCTTAGACATTAAAGATAATTAGTCAAATAAAAGACTCGTCCGAACATGCTTGAGTGAAAGTTTATATATATACACACACACACACACACACACACATTTTCAGAACCGCTTGTCCCATACGGGGTCACGGGGAACCGGAGCCTACCCGGCAACACAGGGCGTAAGGCTGGAGAGAGGGAGGGGACACACCCAGGACGGGACGCCAGTCCATCGCAAGGCACCCCCAGCGGGACTTGAACCCCAGACCCACCGGAGAGCAGGACTGCGGTCCAACCCACTGCGCCACCGCGCCCCTCCTTTATATATATATATATATATATATATATATATATATATATATATATATATACACACACACACACACACACACACACACACACACACACATATATACACATAGCATGTCACATCAAAACACTACTCATGTACTGAAGTTACTTTGATTCAAGTGATGCTTTTTAATTTTAGACCTACAATTTACTGTTTCAGCTCCTCTTTTCAAAAAATTAAACCTTCTGTGCAAATAATATTAGTCAGTTACACTTATCAGATGAACACGAAACAAAGACTTGAGTCCGCTGGGTATTAATCCTTACCATGATTTAGCTCCCTGCTTTGTTGCGAGTTACAATTTTAGCTTATTACCATATATTAATCTATCTATTCACTGCATTTGGCCATCAGCTCCACTGAAGAGGCTCTGAGATTTGGTTTTTAATGTCTGGATTCTGACCAAAAACAACATCGCTGGGTTCAATCTCTGCACAGTTAATAGGTCCAGAAAGAAAGCCGTAGATTCTTCCCCACCTCATGCTCCGCCTACCACCACGTTGACCTTGGCTGTAGGCATCCTCGACCCTGCCTCTCTGCAGTGGTCCGCCTGCTTGTTGGGCCTGCCGTCTGGATCGGCTGTTCTCCCAGACGGGTCAGATTCCTGCCTGGCCTACCACCACCTGTCTGCCTGTGGTCAGGACATCTGTCGTTTAGCTCTCACCCACACAGAGGTGGAGGTCCTGACTTACGTTGCTATGGATACAGCCTTCAATGCCTGGACCTGGCAGGCAAGGCATACCAGAACGTGTCTGTATGCAACGATGACTTCATGGACACAAACAGTGACCAGCCAACACCAGAAATGAAAACATCCAAACCCCTACTTCCATTCACATGGCTGATCTGTATTCAGCTGGTCAAGTAAGGGCTCAAAGCATCTTCAAATGTATCCCTTAAAGTGTACACAAAGCCACCCAGAAGACATGCAGACACACTTTAGAAGTGATGTGCTGACAGTTGTCAGAATTCACTTGGGCATTAAATCGGAGGGCTGTTTCCCCAACGCACAGTAGCGCTGACTTTCTAGTGATCTATATGAAAGTGCTGCAAATATTTTTATTTTTATTTTTTCCCCTCAAACAGCTCCTTGGTCATCCATGCCATGTAAAATTCTTTACAATTTCTACATATTCTGTATTATACCACATCACGCATAAATTCAAATATCACATTAACAACATCATCACAACATGAAGCTTTCTACCAGGTACTTATTGCATACATTTGTTTGGAATTGTATTTCTACCTTTATCACGTGTGCATGAATATAACCTTTTCTATGTACAGTGAATGAACTTGACTCATGAATTATGAGCTCAGTCACTAAAATAAGGATTCAAGCACAACCTTATCAAACTGTACATGCATCTCAAACAAGCACCGTATGAAAGAGCTAAATGTTAACAGCACAATGAATTAGGCAAGGAGAGACATGCACAGCGCAGCACACTGACGGCACAGTCGTGCTGCCATTAGACGAAGCCTGAAAAAGACGCTTGAGCGTGGCTCAACACTAGAACCATACTTCTTATACCCTTTCTGCAGAGCTTGCATTTGTACCCATCCTCTCAGCACATTGATATGCAAATGACTACTTCACGGACCTCTATGCAAATGACTCCGTCATGGACCTCTCTTTGTAAAATAAAACACACAGTGTATTTCCACATGCAAGATAGGACTTGACTCATGCTATAATTTTAGAGCCTTTGAACTAATGATAGCCTGTTGTAATCAAAGTCTCCTGACTTCCTTTTCCTTGTAAAAAAACATCTGGGTTTGTTCTGTGCATTGTTTAGCACATCTTAAAATGCTCACAGAATCAGAAGGGAAAATAAGGGATATTCCTTCTTGCTTTGTACCATAATAAGAAAAGGAACACATTCAAAGTAATTTGAGTGTTGCAAATTTAAATTATTTTTTTTTTTTTTTTTTTAAAAGGGTGTTTACCCAAATTGCAGTGGTAAAATGTCTAGCCATGTAAAAGGGTAAAATTGCATACTGCTTAAATGTATTATCTCTGAAACAGTAAAATAACATCTTTACATGCTCCAAATAGAACTGCTTCAACTGTGTTCCTGCTGTTGGACCAAAGACAGGAATACTGTACTGAGAAGCTTAGTGTGGAGAACGTCAAACCAGGCTTCCCAGCCTTACAATCTAATGTTCCATTGGTCTTCTGTGTTCAGTGCCATTTCTACCTTCCACTCGCTGTCAGTCCATTGAAATGTTCCTGCTGGTTTGTATTTCTGCCTATTTGCTATGCAGTGACAGGTGATTATCTTCTAAAGTCAAACGTCTATCTCTCTCCCTCTGTACATTATGCTCTCGGCATGCCGTCCCTTCTCATCCTTCAACACTCTTTGCTGCCGTTTGGATCTCAAACTATTGTTCAGCTTCCCTGACTTTTTTCCCTTTAAGTTATTCTGTATTTTGCTGCGAATATCCATACATCCATCATTACTGTTTCTCATTCACTCAAGGCCCTTGTGATCCTGCATGATACTGAGGACATCCTGGAATCAACTGCTTACCTGAGCAACATTTACATTTATTTGAAGCTTTTCTCCAAAGCAAGTTACAAAATTAAGCAACTTATGATTAACTCATTTACACAGCTGGGCTGGAGTAATTAAAGGGTAAGTACCTTGATCAAGGGGAATTACAGCAGGAATTTAAGATTCCAGCCTGGGTCCTTTGAGTGTGTGTTGGCAGCCCCAACCACTACATTCCCTACTGCCCCCTGTGTTGATTCCATTTATTGTTTGATGAAGGAGAGCGAAGGGGAGAACAAATCTGCTCAATAAAAATGTGCAGCACAGAGCATTAAAGCATGTAAATAATAATAAGGAAGAAAAAAAAAAAAAAAAGAATTTCATTCAGTGTTAAAATAGATATGGTCGGAAGAAAAACCCATTTATTATATAATCGCCTGACTGCATTCAGTGACTGTGTACCATTTTCCCTCAAATGCCATTTTTAAAGTTTTTTTTTTCCTTTAAGATTAACAATATGTGGAAGGCAGGATTAACTTTTTATTTCATTTTCTTCTGATTTTATTTTGTTATATCTTTAATGAACAACACAGAAAACATTGCTGATTGAAAAAAAATATTTGAGGACAATCTGAGATGCTGATGCCGATTGCTGTGACTGCCTCTTAACGAACTTCTCATGTCTTTACAGGTACAGAGGGAAGTAGGATCATTTTACATTTTTTAAAAATTTGGATGACAGGCAGTTGTCACCACACACAGGGTGCAAGAGAGATCCAAAAGTGGTCATGGGAGAAAAATTAAATGAAAAAGTAAAGGATAATTATCAGCAAAATGCATCGTTTTCTCTTAACCTGTAGATATCAGACTGTATGACAGGCTAATGTTTTATCAACATGATAAATGCACATTTAAATTTCTCAGAGGGTCATACACTGCTGCTTACCTTTTAATAACCCAAACTCTTACTCCAAACCATCTGAACATTGTAATTACTGTAAGTGTTGATCCGAAATCAATCCATCTGAAAAGTGAGATAGTCTATTTGATTTAGTGTGATATTATTATCCTAGACCTATTCGGTCATCACTTTCTTCGGCGATCTCACAGACTTTGTCCAGACAGCAGCAGAAAGTGGAGAGTGATCACAGCTTCCCTGTCAATGTGCCCACTGCATTTCTTCCATGTGTAGTTTGCTGAGAGTTCACATTGGGCCTAAGTGAGCCTGACAGCCTCTGCTTTGAAACATGGGGGGGCTCCGCGAGATTCATAATGAATGAGGGACTCGTGTCGTGTGCTGCACTTACGGTTCTGTGCATCGCGCAGGACAACTGGCTCTGACAACCAACATGCTTCTCCCGCCTGTAGAGCCTCCCTGCAGAGGAAAGAACGCATTCTTCATCGTTTCTGAAATAGTGCATCACTTCTGTGTGTTCATGGGTATATACACCCCCCCCCGCTACAAAAAGGGGCAGTGCATCATTTTTAATGTTCTTTATGTGAAGGTGTGTGTCTGGGTTAGTCCTTCCCCCCCTTTTTATTTTTTCTTCTATGAGGGAAAGGTGTGTTACCTTTTACAGTTGTGTAAAGCGGATGTCTGTGCATGTGTACGTGGGAGTTAAGGACAAAATGACTCAAAAGGAGCACATCATAGTAATGGGTTGCATTCCACAAAGCACAAGTTGCTCTGCAACAACAACACTAGCACCGGGCTTTTCTAAAAATGAACCACCTTTTATTCTATATATCCGTATGCAAGAGAGTGACATCGCCACCATTCTGATCACAAACACTAGGACAAACACGTCCACCATTGGGCTGCTAATCGACAGCCCAGTGAGAGGGAGCATGTCCTTGTGCCATCCAAGTCACCCACATGGCTGTCATGTCCATCTCAATCCTTGTGAAGTGACCGATAGCACCACGTGATACATACCCTTAGTTTCAGGAACAAAGCGTTCCAAACCACAGCTATAGACTAGATGTGCTGGACAGCATCGCAGAAGTTCAAAATATTTTCCAGAATATGCCAGTTTGGTCCTTTTGGTTATTCAAGGAAAGCAAACATGCTTACTGAATGTTTAGTGTCCCCCTCAGTATCAATCTACCCTAATGTCTCTGAATTCACTAGAGCAGCAAGATATCTCAAACTCACAATCATATCTTCTGTTATCTGGTTCTCACTCCTGCCTGAAGACCTGCTGCCATTGCTCCAAACACCATGCCTGAATCTCTGAACAGGGAGGAGCCATAGTTGAGGTCACAGCTCCAGCTGATTGACTCAGTCATGAGCATTCAGACTTCCTTAAATAAACCACTTATTTCTCTTATTCTCCACCTTTTTTCATGCACTTTCATACCCCAGAACAACAAACAACAAGTTTAAAGCTAGGATGGTGTCTGCCAGCTATCAGACACATTTGTGTAATTGGCCAAGGCTGAGTGCAAACCTTCTCAATTTGGCTAATGAGCTCATTATGACCAACAGACAGCTATTAGTTAGCCAATAAACATAGTAATTAGGAAAAACAAAAGCCAATTGTATCTGTGTATGGAATTGTAAGTTGCCACAGAGAAGATCCTGTGTTCAAACCAGAGACCAAAGTTTAAAGGACAAAGAATAGCTCCGTGCAGCAACATACAGTTGCTGAAAATATCTGTGTGTGTTTATGAAGAATGAAGAAAAAGTACTGAGAGTTGATTAAATAAATCTCTTTTGGAAGCTGGGTTTTTGTGGCTTATCAGTGTAGCACACAGAAACCTGCGTATTGGTATCAGAACTCTCAGAACCTTTCATATACTGTACTGTTTTATATATTATCTATCTTTATATGTATGTGTGTGTGTGTGTGTATGTATATGAATGCATCGCACGAATCCCAGCATTTGTACATGATATCTAATTCCATTCCACACTGGATAATGAGTAAGGTGACCACGTAAATGAAATCATTCATGTAGAAGCTGCTTACAGAGTGTTCTCCGAAATCTTGCTTGACAAATAGATTGTAGTGAGAGAAGAGCCTGTACTCTGGTGCATGCACGTAGCAGGACCTGTGTTTTATGTGAGCTGCAGAAGGGACTGGTCTAATTCATGTAGAATTCATCAGGGTCTGTTTTTGGATGCTGTCAGGGCGATTCATTTTTTAAAGAGTAGAGTCAGCGGGGTTTTGCTGTTCTTTAATTAGGAACTGTCCTGTTTCTGGGGTGGGGGTTGGTGAATTGTCTGGGAGAGGAGTTTGGCAGAGTGGTGCGATCGGTCCCGGAACAACACAGCCCCTACTGCATGCCAGGCAGATCTGGGTCAGGCGTGTCTGTGATAGAATTAGGCGTCTGAATTTTGGGGGCAATTTTAAAGAGAATGTGGCTGAGTTGATTGAGGGATGAAGGGAGGGGTTCAGTAATAAATGCATTTTAAGTTCATCCAGGATTTCTGAAGAATTGATATAAGAAGCATCTGAAAGAGTCAGAATGAGTGCAATTTCAACAAATAGACAGACATTTTCAGAACCGCTTGTCCCATATAGGGTAACGGGGAACCGGAGCCTACCCGGTAACACAGGGCGTAAGGCCGGAGGGGGAGGGGACACACCCAGGACAGGACACCAGTCCGTTGCAAGGCACCCCAAGCGGGACTCGAACCCCAGACCCACCGGACAGCAGGACCGTGGTCCAACCCACTGCGCCACTGCACCCCCTTTAATTTCAACAAATAGCATGGGTATAATTTATAAACTGTGAATTCCCCTGCAGGGACTAATGAAGCACCATCCTATCCACTATATCTGCTATATCTTCTTAAACAAGTATTTGTTGTTGAAGGGATTTAGCTGAGGACATTGAGTCCAACAGGTCACACACAAAGCAGGCCGATCAATATCGAGGAGAAGTTGCTGTCGTCGAACGAGCGATGAACCGTTTGTACAAGGCTGCAAATCAGCTTCTGCCTGGGCTTCACCTGGTGTTTGTAACAGAGAGTGCTATTATCATGGGTTGCTCCAGCAGTTCCCAGCATCTAGTAAAAATCCGTTTGTGTGGCTCAGTGCATTTGTGCATTCTCAGAATTTGCACACACAATGTTTGGAGCACAACAGACTGCCCGCTGTTAGTATCTATTGAGTTCAGACATGCAGACACACTTTCTGAACTGCTTGTCCCATACAGGGTCATGGGGAACCAGAGCCTAACCTGGCAACACGGGGTGTAAGGCTGGGGGGGGTCACACCCAGGATGGGACACCAGTCTGTCACAAGGCACCCCAAGTGGGATTTGAACCCCAGACCCACCGGAGAGCAGGACCTGGGCCAACCCACTGCACCACCGCATGCATCCGCAGACCAGACAACCACATGAAATAGTAGTAACTACACAACCACATAAGCAGGACTAACAGACATAGACTATATCAGCCAGCAGCAGTCAGAATTCAGAGAGAAATACAGATCAAACTTGAGCAGGCACTCTCTCCTCCTTTTTATACTTCATATGATCCTACTATAATTGTTATAAAACATGCATAAACTCAGCTTTAAGAATCTATAAAGACAGGTGAAAAGCAAACTGTCAAAATTGGTATGCATACCATAGCTTCGGAAAACCCTCTGTAATTAGAATTTCTTTATTTATTTATTTAACTTGCTTACTTATTTAAAATGACAGGTTTTTAAAGTTTGTATAGAGGCTATTGACAAAGCCACACTAATACTTTCAGACTCTCAACTCGTGAAAATTTTACATGGAGAGAATGGTGTGTTTTATTCCTTCTTTCTTTAAATGAGAATTCGAATTGAATTCTGCAATGGATTTATCTCTAAAGTAATTTATTCCTCTGTGTCCGTAAAATTTTTATTCATCCACAGTTTAGAAACCGACAAAAAGAAAAATAGAAAACACAACGCTGTGGTTTAGAAATCCCTAGATAGGGACAGCAGTATTAAAGCCTGACACACTGTTCCTTTGCAGCCTTGTGGAAACACATATTACTGCCTTAACTTGCATAGGGAATCCATGTCATCTATACAATAACTTTATCTTAGATAATGTGAATCTTTATCGTGTCTGAAGCAATATTACAATATCCGCAGTTCCCAGGAGGATTGTACAAAACTGCTGACTGCTGCATTAAAAATACTAAGTACAGTTGGTCCACACATCGGTGCTTGTTGACTGAAAGAGCCGGCGTAGCGATACACCTAGAAGGAAAACTGGTACAGGGGAGGGAAGCAGTGGTGGAGAGAAGAGAGAGAGAGACAGACAGACAGACAGACAAAGGGCGAAGGGTGAAGAGCCAAAATGAGGTGGGTTAAGAGGTATCTGAGGAGTTCTCCACAACCTTCGTGGTGGATTCCCAGCCATCAGGCCAGAAAACTGGAAAAGATGTGTGCCATATGGCGGTGTAGGTGGGTGGGGATTCTCGATCTTTTCCTTTAGGATCTAGAAATAAAAAACCCACACAACAAAACACAGTAAACAACATCAAAATTATACAAAAAAAATTAATGGAATTTACATGGTCAAAGTGAGAAAAGGAACACAATATACAGGAAATGAGGGAAAAAACCTCCTAAGGTTTTAAAGGCTGTGAACTCTCATGGGCATAGGTTGGAAAATTGGTGGCGATAAGAAGGTCCTGTTGCAAGAGGCAGCTTAAAGCAAAGCTTTCAGAAATACTAAGAAAAAAAGATTTTTCACATACATATGTTTACCTAGCGGTTGCATCATTCCTTACGAAATACGGTATGAGATGTGGTATTTACTGTAAAACCCAAAAACAGGTTTGAAAGAAAAACCTGCAGCTTCCATATTAAGTAGATTAATAAAGAAAGCAAGACTTCTCTCCCTGAGGTTGTGTGAAATTAAAACAACCTAAAAACCAGCTTCAAACGGTACGTTCAGTCTGCAGTCTATTACTGTCCATGGCGTGAAAAACCAGAGTTCCTACAGCATGTTTTACCTCCCAGGAATCTGTACTTAACTGACTCCAGGAATACCCTGACAAACCTTTGCAGACAAAATTACCTCTTAGCTCTAGGTGCCAGTCATTTTCATGCAATGGCAAAGCAACTGTTGAACCAGTCCAACTTTTTCTGTTTATCTCAGGGTAAAATCGGAGTGATCTGGGGCAACAGACGCTGCACAGCAATCCCTCACTTGCCATCTGGACTACGCACTATGGATGCTCATGCGTATGCAATTTAACCCGCTGTTCATATTTGCCCAACTAGCCAACAGATGATCCACAGTATATTGTATATGATATGAAATGAAATTCACTGGTTTTTTAGGTTAACGAAAAAAGATGTGAGGATTGATGTGCAGTTTGTCGCCAAACAGAAGGGAACAAGAAACTGATACGTGACATAAAAAGATAGTGAGGAGCCACATGGGGCCACTATCATGAATATGTGGGCCACAGGGTGTATAAGCATTGAAGGTCTTGCTGGAGAGAGGCAGAGTCATATTCCATGCTACATCATCCTCCATGAGGAAGTAAATTACCTTGCTGATGACCGCTGGTTACTGAATGGGTGAACGCTGTCTCCAGCTGTCATTCCTGAATATTTCACTAATATTAAATTGAATTCAGAAATACACACACACATTGTCAGAACTGCTTGTCCCTTACAGGGCACAGGGAACCAGAGCCTACCCAGCAACACAGGGTGTAAGGGGACACACCCAGGATGGGATGCCAGTCCGTCACAAGGCACCCCAAGCAGGATTCGAACCCCAGACCCACCCAAGAGCAGGACTGGGGTCCAACCCACTGCGCCACTGCACCCCCAATTCAAAAATATTGATCACAAAGCCCATAGCATGCGGATGACATCAATGAAAAACCTCATCAACTGGTCAACCTAAGGTGAAACGCACCACACCCAAGTGGGAAAGAAGTGGTACAACACGGAATAAAGATGATCATAAAAATCCACTAAATAATTAAAAAAAGCCACTATACATATAGTGAAAGTACATAAACAGACATTCAAGTAAAGAAGAAAGATGGCTTTAATTTAAAGATACACTTACATTTACATTACACTACATTTCTGAATTTAGGAAATGCTTTTTTCCAAAGCAACATGCAACTCAGAGTAAACAAAAGTGCATTCCACAAGTGACAGAGGGTTTAGATATAAACTCATGATTATCAAAACATACCTTTTTTTGCACAATATCACCATTTCAACTCAGTGCATGCAGAAAGGACATTAATATAAAAAAATGTAGATAAAATAACAGATGGTATTGAAGTGACTTACAAAGCTGTGAGGAGCTTGGGAGAGAAATGATGCAAAAGAAATGAGTTCTGAGACCCTTCTCAAATAATAAGCAAAGTGAACAGGGCAGACACATGCTCATATTATCTGAAGCAAGCAAAGTTATAGCTCTTTATAAAATTCCATATATAATTCTATACATAATATTTTGAGATGTGTAACAGCTTGAATTCAGGAACAAAATTCCCTCATTATTATTAGAGCATTGCATTTATTTTTTTTTGTGTCGCACTACTTTGCATGCTAAATTGTGACTTGCAGTCCATCAAAAATATTTGCTCAGAGAATATCTGCAAGTTCTGAGCAATCAGTGGATGGTACAGTGAATTAATTATTTTGTGATAAAAAAATTAGATAAAATAAATGAGCCACTTCTCTATGACCGGTGACAGCATAGCATACTCATTTAACACAACACTTGTGCAAGTTTTTCCCAAATGTTGAACATTTTTTAACGTCATATTTTTTTCAGCAATTCTGCTTCTCCAAATCCACAAGTTCTGTGCTAATGACATGTTGTGTTACAAGGGAAAAAAAATTGAGATGCATTATATAAGACTAAGGGGCGCAGTGGGTTGGACCGGGTCCTGCTCTCAGGTGGGTCTGGGGTTCAAGTCCCACTTGGGATGCCTTGTGACGGACTGGTGTCCCATCCTGGGTGTGTTCCCTCCTCCCCTGGCCTTACGCCCTGAGTTGCTGAGTTAGGCTCTGGTTCCTCGTGACCCGTATGGGACAAGCGGTTCAGAAAGTGTGTGTGTGTGTATGTGTATATATATGACTAATTTAGTTTCCATAAATGTATAAGACACATTAGAATATGTTTCAACGTTTGGAAAAAAAATCAAGTCAAATTTTTAAAATAAGTACTCATTATGCCAAAGCTACACGATGTATTTTGAAGCAAAATGAAAAAGAAAGGTTCTTTTCTTGAAAGCATCTTTCCAGTTCATTTTCGTATGAATTTTGTTCTTAAATATAAAATATTACCTCAAAATGTTATGTGCACTTGAACTTGCGACATAGCCCGGTCTCAGAGCGAATCTCGTGTGGAACATAAATAACATTTCAGAATTCATGCTCAGCATTTTCGTTATTTTTGATGGAAAAGATAGTCAGCTTGAGCTTCTTTAAGTGTATCTACACAAAAACGCTTTGAAAGTCATGTTTCAGGGTTGTGCCTGTTGGCGTTTTAAACCCCTCAAAAAGTGTATTCCAAAATATACTGAAATGTTTCTCCAAGGGCGTAATAACCAGAAGGAACAGGGCAGACACATCCTCTTTTTACTATCTGAGCGCAAGCAAAACAATAATTCTGGAATTTCATCCTTTGCAGGACTTTCATTTTGAAAACCCTGAGATACTTTTATGTTACCTGAAAGCAGATCTTTGGCTTGTTTTACCTGACCATCCAACTTCATAACTCAGAAAACCTTTTTCCGGACTTGATGAGCACAATCCTTCTGTTACTCTGAAAAACAAATCCTAGAAACAACAAATATGGCAATGGGCTTATTAGTGTTGAGCTAATAGGCAAATGCAGTGTCAGGTTGCTGTTACACTAAAACGCTTGCTAATATTAACACATCTGGCAAGATATTAATAATTGATTTGATTCCATAGAGTGTGGAGAACAAAAACAGACTAATATGACACAAGAAAAGCAAAAAAAAAAAAAAACACATGAATAAATTATGCAGCAGCGAGGAAGGAACTGAAAAGATGGTTGTGTCACATACTCATTTCCGCAAGTGTAGTGGTCGCCATCTGAGTGCGTCTAGCCCTATGACAGCTTGCGATGCCCATTTGTGGGTGTCATTTTTCACACCAAAATAATAGTGATTACTAAAAAGTTAGACGAAAAGAGCATTTAGTGGTATTTCAAACACTTTCCTCTCAGGGAAGCTCTTTTGACCCCTATTGAACAAATAGCTACTCTTTTATTGCCTGTATTGCATATTGGATTTTACCCATTCAGAATAATAGTAATGAGAACAAATTCTACAGTAAAATTTCAGTCTTTGAGCAGTTTAAACAGCTTTTTTGCCCCTCATTACACTGAATGGCAAGGTTTGCTGGTGTGTAATAAATGTAAACCTAATGCATCTCACAAATAAACACAAATATTTATGTAAGACCCGCCACTGCTCTTTCGTGAAAAATGAGGAAAAGTGAAAGAAACCTTCATCATATATTTCTGCACCCATTACTTTGATTTACAATTATATTCTTCTGTGTATGCAAATGATTTCGCTGGCACCAAGCGGACAACTATAAATTATTAAGAAAACAGACACTGCGATCACAAACACTGCAATATGTTTGTCTTATGCAGACCATTACGCAAGGTTTAATTTTTTCACAGTGGTGTTTTCCCTGTATCACAATGCCTCAAGGAGCAATAAAAGTTTGATTTATGATCTGAACAACAGTGTTGTGGATGAGAAAGTGCCGGGACAGTAATGATGGACCACTCCCAATTTTGCTAATGTGTTAATACTGAAATAAAGATTAAATCAGGCATCAGCAGGTTTTGTCTGCGGTTATTGTCTATCCTGAAAATATTTTCAACGACACGTTGACATAAATGAATAATGAATTATTTTGCTAACCGATGGTAGACTGCATGAAACCAGGAGTGTTGACTGTGAAGCCGATGCCATGTGAAAAAAATATATTTCTATTTCTGCAGATGAAAAAAAGAATAATTTAATTTTTAGCTATTTTGTGTTCAAGGCGATGTCTGAACATAAACTGATGAAAGCATACAATATAAATGCGTATTTATCATGATTAGCATATAGCCCGAAAACGTCCAACAAATATTTCAAATTCAACAGTGATTTAAAGCTTTTTACCTTCTCTCTTCAAACAACCTGTTTGCATCAGCAGAACTAAATCTCATGCCAGTCAAAACAAGTGCTCAGACTTGCTCTTGGCTACCAAATGTGTACCCTGTTGTATTCTGCGGAGATAAACTGATTTGATTTTATCAGTTGTGCAATTAAAATTACGTTAAACTGTGTTTTTTTGTTCAAAAGAGAATTAAGGGCTACATCATACCTTAGCTGTTCAGCTAAAGGTATGAAAACAGCCAACAGTTTGTGCAGCAGTTTAAAATATTTATTGTTCTGAAAAGTAGTTTATAGATCAGTTATTTATAAATATGGGAAGCAGCTTAAAACAGCAATCCTCTGCAATTCACATCATACAGGGATTTTATGCAGTACCATGTACTGTAAAACCATACAATTACTGTAAACAATAACTGCATTTACACTGTTTTCGTAAACATGAGGGCCTGACAAGCCTCTCTGTGTTAGAGCTGCACTGTTCACACACCTCTCCTTCGAAGAATCTGATTTTTTAAAGCTGCACTTTTTAAAACCGAAAAGGAGAAGGTGGTTATTTGGACACCTTCTGTGTGACACTCATGATTAAATGAAAAGGTTTTGACAAATTATCAATCCGACAGTAAGGTGTCTTAATGACCACATCTAGCCATGCTGCAAAATACGTAAATGCTTCAAGAAATCCTGAGTCCAAAAAGCCTTACAACTCAAGCTTTATTCAAGCATGTCATAATACAGAATGAAAGAAAACACATTGCACAAAAAATTGTAGCAGACAATCTGTTTATCTTAAAAGGAAAAATCCATTGTCCTCTTTGGAACAAAAACAAAAACAATTGATGTAATTCAGTTTGTCATATTTCAGTCATGCTGAAAAACGTTGCCAAAAAGCACACCGGAGCATAGCTGTAGTCCCCCATAAAATGTAATCTTAGACCATTAAACATTTTGTAATTCATTTATGAGTAATATGAGAAAGAACACAACCATTAATACCATTAATGCTGCTATTAATATATACGAACTTCGGAGACAAAACCAATATTTCACTTGATGAGAATGTTCATTGAAAAGAATGAAGGAACATTATTAATTCAATTAACATTTTGATAATGTGATGCCTGTTTTGACAAAATTCTCGCTTTCTCTCAAATGGACCTCCAAATTACATCAATTTTCATTTGCCTACTTTTTCATATTCTTTACTTTTCTATAATTTCAGACAAAAGCTTTTGTGTTAATCTGAGGCAGAATATAACAATGTCTACAATCCGCTTCTGTTTTACCACCTTGGCTCTAATTTAAAAATAAACCTGAATGCCATCAGAATCAAAGCACGTGATCTCAGGGAAGATGGGTAAGACGAACTGGAAATGTGCTTATATTTAAAAAGTTATTTTATGTAATCATAGTATTGCAAATCTAGTTTGCAGATGAGTTTTTGCAATACCCACCAACAATTGGTCAGTGTACAAATTTTGCAGAACATTATGCAGGAAAGAGTGATAAAAGTTAGGCGGTTTTTGAAACTTTCTCAGTGAATATTTCTAATTAAATAATTAATTGATTAAGTGACTCAACTTTAAAAAACAAAAAAAAAAAAAAAAAAAAAAAAAAAAACAATTTCATGTTCATATTTAGTCCTGGCAAATTATCCAATTTTTCTGTCTCCCTCTCAAAGCAGAACACCCACGCCAACCCGGGAGAAGTGATGACAGGCACACACCACCTCCGTTGTGCACACTGTGAGCCACCCGCTTCTTCTCCCTCTATGGGCTGCAGGCTTCATCAGGAAAACAACACTTTAAAGAAATACTTGACAGAACTTAGTATCTTCCAGCATTTTCACATAAAAGACTGTTTCTCGTGCCGTGTACGAGCAGAAGCTAACACTATGACCCTCAGCACAGAGGAAAGAGTAGGCCAAGACTAATACCATATAAATACCATTTTTAAAATGTATGCAGGTCTATATGTTTGTGAAACATGCCAAATATGTTGAAATATAACATATTTAATTACTTTGTAAGTTTAAAATTATTATCATCATCATCATTATCAATAATAATAATAGTAATAATAATAATAATGTATTTCACCAAGTGGGACTGGGCAGTAGGAGCTGCATTTACGAAGGAGGGTTTAGATGGACTGCGCTACGTCTTCCCACTTTAAAAAAGCAGTTTCGTTCAGTGGCCTATGAGTTGCTGTTACCAGCACAGAGGGTCTCACTGCATCTCAGATAGTTTGTCAGGTCTTCAGCACAGCGCCAGAGGGCTGTATAGCATAAGGAGAGTCCAGAATGACAAAGCTGTGGAGCGGTAGAGCTCTGAGCATTAAAAATAACCAACAGTGAACAATTTTAATTTGAACAGTAACACATAGAGCTAATGGAAAGGCAACAACAGGATATATGGTGGATGACTTAATAACATAGCTGGCAGTAAAGCAAAAAACCTTCTTTATTACTTTATAAAGCAGTCAGTGGTCTGCTCAGATGGGGGGGGGGGGTTCCAGTGTTACATTGTGATCAGTAAAAAAATAAATAAACACTAAAATAACTCCACCAGAGTATTTATACCATACAATAAATCATCCATAAAAAACAGTCATTTCAGAAATTGTGGGCGAGGAAATGAAGGCGTCTGCCTGTCGGGACTTGGGAGATGTCGCAAAGCTGCAATTTACACGTCACCGAAACGCTTGCGCGAGGCCAGACACCTGGAGACACTCGCCACGGCTCCAGAAAAGCTACAACAATCTAGTCTTACATATTTCTAAAACTTTCATGGTTTGATAGCTTCTGCAACTGGGCAAGTTGTGGAAAGCCCCTTGACTCAAGGTTATTTGAAACCATGAACCATATTTTCTGTTTCCAGCCTTGAAAGAGTGTGTTTTAATACCCCCGAATGCCTCTTTCTCCAAGTTTTACTGCTTTGTTGACATCTGTGGACCGCAGCTTGCCACAGATGCACGATTCATACTCATTCTGATAATAAAGCTGGAGACCTTGTCTGTCATTTCTTTGGGGTAGTTTTTATTATTTTATTTTTATATAAATATTATTTTGCTTACTTTTTTGGAATTCATCGGGGCATGACATAATTTAAGTAAATTATATGTAAATCACATTACCCAGGCTTATTAAACATGAACTGTGTGTCACAAGTAAGTCTAGTTCTTGTTCATTAAGAAAAGAATAAGATATGTATATCATCAGACACATGCATTCATACACACAGAGACATATACAGTATACGTATTTATGCATGTAATATTTCACTTTCACAAGGATTATAGGATTGGACTGCAGAAATACCTTAATGAAACAAATTTAAAGCATTTTTAATGCGCAGATAAGCAAGTGATGTCTTAGATGATCTACATTCAACAAGAAGAGGAAATAAATAAATAAACAAGACACTCACGGGGGTAGAAGGGTGGCTGCTTTGCCCTGTGCTAACTGCAATGTAGGAGGAGATGAAAGGTACAATAAATGGTCTGAAAAGACAAGACAGGCTTCCTCAGCCACTTAACCTTCTTGAGCTGCGAGCTGGAGGCTCCTCAGTGAAAGGCTCATTAATGCTCAGCAGACAAGCTCAGCCCGTGGACGGCCGGTACGTGTGCCGGTTTTCACTCTAACTGGCTTACCTTCGCTAATTGGCCCAAACAGCCTATTATTTTAGCACATACATTATCTGGCAGCCACATTTCTAGATTTTTTTTTTTTTTTTTGGGGGGGGGGGGGGCATCTCTACAAAGAATTGTTTTGTTTTTCTTGTATGTCACGATGAAAAGTTTGATCGTTCAGACATATTGAAGAAATGCTTGCACTAATACTATAATTAAATGTGATTAAAGCAAAGACCAACACACACACACACACACACAAGTTCTTCACTGGTGGACTTTCACACTACCGTGTTAATGCCTTAGGCCTCTTTATAATGTTTCCTGTACATCACAAAATTAGGCCTGGAAGAAGCTAATTAAATATGAACAAACCCATAAAGAAGCAAAGGAAGAGTGGAAAATGGAGGGTGAGTGACCTTCATTTGTGACAGTATGGGACAGGGATGCCACGAAGCTCAATAGTCTACCGTACCACAAGGGTTTCAGCTTCAAATTTGCAGTGTACATTGAATTTCAGTGCTGCATTCATGGCCTCTGGGTGAGGAAGTGATTAAGGTGAGAGAGCTAATCACGGAGTTGATCTTTCAAGAGTTTCAAGACTAATCATTTGAAGTTGGAATTGGTAAAGGTTGGATTCCTCTTGGCTCATGGTTTTCAATTAATGGAAGCAGTAAGAGTAAAAGAAGTGGTGTAACAGGATGGGATGGAATGACAGGCAGTGTTGTAGATCACACAGTTAGAGTTGGTCACGTAGTTACACGCACGTATTACTGACCATCTCCTACACACTCACACACCAACACAGTCAAACTGCAGATTCTGTCCTTGTGTCAAACGGCAAGTCGAGGGACCAGAATCTTGGGGGCTTGAAGGTGGCACTCTCTGTCATCACAGTAGAGAAGATACTCATATCTGGAACACAAACACAGAGAATACAGCTGAGATTAGATCATTCTGGAAACTATTCAATCTGAAATGCAGATGATTTCAATGGGTTCACAAATTTTTTCTTGAGATCTCTATTTGTCATTCAGCCAAAATGACAACTCGCTCGTCTTCTGTCAATAATTTTGAGACTGGCTGATGCTGAATCTGAGCCTTTAGGGTTCTGATTACGTTGCTATGACTGTTCATTTCAAGCCTGGGCAGCTTTCTTGATCTGCATGTACCAAAAGCAATAATATTGAATATTATTTTCAGAATTATGACTGAAAATATTCAGATCAATACAAATAAACAATAACAAATAAAACAGCACTAAATAAACCCTTTCTCTCTCTTAATTTGTTTTACTTTTTTCACGTGGTGGAGTCAATAAATTCTAAGACTGGCCGCCGTGTGATGCTGTTGTGCAGAAGGTGTGATCTACTGCACCAGAGCAACGGCTGGACTGAGAACCTCTGCCATGTATTTTCTCTTTATATTACAGTGGTGTCTTTTGTTGTCTTATAATTTTTTTTTTATTATGCTGACCTTTATAATATATCTTAAAATATATATTTTCCACACATTTTTCTTCTTTTCATGAAGCACTTTGAGAAGTTGCTTATAAAGGCGCTGTATAAGATTATGATAAGATGTATTATTACTAATAATAAAACACTGGCTGATGTTGATACTAATTCTGATGTCTTAAACAGTGTTCAAGAACTTATTTTCCAAAAATGAATTCGGAAAATATTTCTCATTAAAGTAAGCACTCCTCCCCCATGTCAACACTTTGTAGACAGGCCTTTGGCAGGAATTACTGCTCTTTGTGAGCTTGTCAGTATCAGCACTGCATATTTTAAATATGAGAATTTTTGCCCATTTCTCCATGCAAATTTACTTTAGGCCTGCCAAGTTATACAGAGAGCGTTAGACACATGAATTTGCAGGTCATACCACACATTCCATCCGGTCGGTTTAGGCTTTCACTGAGTCATTCCACAATGCAAACACTCTTGTTTGAAAGCCTTGTTATTCTTGCTGTGTGTTTTGGGTCATTTCTTTGTTCAGACATGAATATTCACCCTAAATGCAATTCTCCTGTTCTTTTCCAAGTTTGGCTTGTATTACATCGGTTGCATTCAACTTGCCCTCGATGACAAGACCCTTCTATTAAAAACAAGCCCATACTGCACATACCATGCTTAAAGATCAAGGTGGTGTTATGCAGGGGCAGGGCTCTCTTTGGTGTGTACCAAATATAGTGTTTCGTTTCAGTCTCATTCGAGCACAAAATGTTCTTGCAAAAGGTCTCTCTCAGAAGGGGCAACATAACTTTCAAATCTGGTCACAGGTATGGTGAATAGAGCACACAGTTGAACACACACACACACACACACACACACACACACATTTTCAGAACCGCTTGTCCCATACAGGGTCACGGGGAACCGGAGCCTACCCGGCAACACAGGGCGTAAGGCCGGAGGGGGAGGGGACACACCCAAGACGGGACGCCAGTCCATCGCAAGGCACCCCAAGCGGGACTCGAACCCCAGACCCACCGGACAGCAGGACTGCGGCCCAACCCACTGCGCCACCGCACCCCCACAGTTGAACATGTTTGGTTTAAAAAATTAAATCAAGCCTAGGTTTTCACTATAACTGAGCTTAAAAGAAATGAATCAAGAATTCACTGCAAACTTCAGCAATCCCTCCACCTTGTACAACTTTATTCAGCTTTTTTGCTTGAACTTAAAAATTAAGTTCCACTTGTTCTTCTTGAGAGAATAAGTGATCTGATATTTTAATTGTGCAACCTCACAGAATCAGTGATATTTATTTTCCATTCATCCGATTGAATGTAAGTGGATTACAGACATAAACACTTGGACCTAAATTACATTTTATGTGATCTTTCAAGATGATGAAATGCACCTGGCTCAGTTTAGGTAATTATCATAAAGGTGCCAAATAGGCATTTTTAAAAACATAATCCTAAAAACATCTAAATAACTTTAAATTGATAAAACAGCTTATATAAGCACCATATATATCTTGACCTGACAACATGATAAAATGACAAAAGATCACCGACGGATAAATACTCTTGAACACACAAAATTGTAGATCAGTTATGTTTAATCACAAGAAAACTTTGGTAATAAAAATAGCTGGTGTGTGTATTTTAAGAACAGCTCACTTCTGAAGTGAATTTCGAATGTGAACAGTATGGAATGGGAGTTTTGTACTCTGCATGTGCTTTACCTGTTACCTTCCAGTATCTTGGAAGTCCAGCTGGAAAGCAGGGTGGAAACTACAGGAGCTGGGTACCACTTCAGTGGCGCTGATCTGCCAGCATATAACAATGCTCCTGAATCAAGCTCATAGGTAGCAGGGTGCTGACAGCACTAATCATCCTTATTTAATTTAAAGTTCTTCCTGCACAACTCTGTCGGGTCATATGGCTTGTGAAGCTCCAGGATTTGGAGTGGTGGGGGAATCATGTATAAAGTCTTCAGCAGCTGACTTTGTGCAGCCATTTGTCTTGCCGGCGGAGAGCCTGGTAATTACGGGTGTATGAGCGGGGTTGGTGGGTGGGTAGGGTTGGGGGGGGGGGGGGCATGTAGCAGCAGGAGGCAAGTGCCTCTAGTCTCCATCTCTTTGGTGCTCCCCGGACTACCTCCTGTCTCTGAAGAAAAAGGCACAGCCTGTTTCTAACAAAAGCAATAAAGATGACAGAAGACTGTACATCCGGACCAACGGCCTCTCTCAGTCCCTGAGCTCTACTTTGGTTTTACGTGTTCGTAGGCTGGGTCTTCCACGGAGAATGAAAGCAGCTCCTCCAGCATTCTTGCATCGTGCTGTGAGTAATGAAGGCGGCAACTGTTTGTCTGGGGACCCCTAGAACGTCCATGCAGAGGGAAAGAAGAGAAAGCAACGTGGAAAAGAGCGGAGACTTGTTGAAGAAGCCCTCAGAAAGAACTGAAGGAAAAATGCTTGTTCAAACTCTGTGGTGGTGGGTAGGATCTGATGACAAGGGACATGATCAGAAAGGATTTTTGCATAAGAGTTGCATGTATATTATGCTGCCTTTCTTTGGCATACTTTGATTTACCCTGCAGCCACTGTAATCACACATTTTTAACACAACGATACTTCACTAACTACAGCTTTAATCTACAGGTCAAGCTCCTATTTTTATTAAAACTCCATTCTGTACAATGTTCTATGTCTCCACCCACCGTGGGTTCATCAGAGCGACACCCTTTCGACCACATTCCAATAGTCTCGTCCACCGATACTGTTAATTGTCATTGCGCTTTCATAAAATGAACTATATGTTTGTTTACAGCAGGGTGCTTTGTGAAATGTGTGTGGTATGTGATTTTAGGAAAATTCCAACATTTTTTCTGGATTTAAATTGTTATGAAAAGTGTCAAATGACCGGGACAGGTTTATTGCAGGCCTGTGCAATTGACGGAGTGATTTTTTTTCCCTTTTCGGCCAGACTCATTTATGGGTTGTTGTGGCACTTTTACTCTAATGGTCACCCTGACTTTGGGCCTAAGGCTGAAAAGGGAGAATTGCTCCTTCCTCTGTCATTTGTATCACGAAGACACACCCCCAAGTTTAATTACACTCCACAGTCCCAAGCAATAGGATGGCACATGATAATTTAGATGCACTTTTATGAGTCTGTAATTAGCTCACTGTACTAATTAGAGACGTTATGCCTCCCTGGTCTGCTTGACACCCCCTACCTCCACACCCATCCTGTTTTGACTAGAACACTCTAATGCATTCATCTACTTCAAAGGAACTGACAAATGTAAAAACGTCTAAATGTCTGTATTATGTAATAAAGCACTTTCTGGTATTGATCATGATATTGAAATTCTATTCAAATTTTATTTATAAATAAAAGATGTTAAATTTGAGCTAAATACTAATCACAACAATAACCAGGAATATATTACAACAGCTACTGTGGATAAAGTCAAACAATTTTCTAAGCACTAGTATTATGAAAACGATGGGTGAATAGACTTGCACTGAATCAGTGATGGAGGTAACAATAGAGCAGAGTGGGGCAGGGTTGCCATGGAGGACACATTCTAATGAGAAACGTGACAGGAGTGGCACAAATTCAGTGATGGGTTGGATCCATCTCATCCGCCTTCTGAGGGTGCCAGGGCCTGGCACAAAGACAAGGGGGCCTTACTGCCTTGGAGCAACAGCGCTGGCACTAAGATGTGAGGGCCCCACCCTCCCGCACCCTCACTCATTCGCCGACAGAGCGACCGGCTCACACAACTAAGCACACATCAAAGCCTGCATGAATGGCATGGAGAAAACAAAACAAAAACCAATAAACAAACAGGAGAGGAAAAAAAATCCTTTTTTCCAGAATGTTCCGTGAGATGCTGTTGAGCTGATGTGGATTGCCTCATGCATGTAAGGAGAGGGATGGGCATGAGCCTCAGCGAGAGCAACTGCAAGTGTAATGGACATCAGCAGCAGGAAGAGGGAGCTAGAGAACTGAACACCTTAGGTCATGTTGCATTAAGGAGTGTTTTTTTTTTTGTAATTCAAAATGGGAAGGTACCAAAACTGTCCCTAGACAAATACCTCGACAACAGCAGCAAGGTTGAAACGGTAACATTTCAGATTAAAGATTGAGACAACAGTTAATTTGCCCTGAAGGATCAATGCTGTTATTAAAACTCACAAATGCCAGTTTGAGAGCTCTTCTAACGTCTGACTGGGGAATCACGCTGGCACCAGAATTAACTTTTATTTAATCATGTAGACGTCTCAATTCATGAAAGCGCACCGAAGGATGAATTCCTTAGGAGACAAAACTGAACGCAAACACGCTAAAGGAGACTACCGAGTCCAGCGGTTTGTCCCGAGGAAGCAACCATCGGAAAGGCGTGAGCCAGACGTCAACGTTTGTGATGGGGTGGGGGTTGCAGGGGAGTGATGAGACCAGATGGGCCTTGCTCTTGCAAGACATCTGTCTTGTACGATTTCGGCAATCAACGTCCAGATGCTGAAAGCTGATAGATCAAATTCATCAGAGTCAAGCAGGCTCCACGCTTTGGCTATTGATTTTTGACATTGTAAAAACCGTTTTTTTTTGTGGTAACCATCTCAACAACACTGAGCAAAGAGAAAGGGATCACGATACCATCTATATAGGTGGGAAATAAAACCCCATTATGTTATGGCCAGTCCCCAAATAATCTTCATTAACCTCAAATTAAATGAGAAGGAAAACATGCCTTTGTGAGAACCTCTAAACACAGGCTGGCCTCATGCAGGAATTCCAGGAGGCGAACGACCACCTACAATCAGGCACAGGCCGTTTCCCTAAATTCAGCTTGTGAATCTGCCATTGGCAAATGGGTTCCTTTTAGCCGTCAGGTTAATCTCCCGCTCAGGGATAAAGGAAACAAATCTCGGACACTCTTGCGCAATACCACCAGTCTCCTCACGATCGTGGCCCTGCCTATCAGTCCCTTCACTCCAGCCCTCAAGGAAATCTCATTTCCCATGAATGCTGCAGACGGGCATCTTCTAACGCCTTCCTCCTAAAGTCAATCTACAGGAAAGGCTGCAACACACTAAGAATTTCATTTTTGTCTACTGTCAGTGGGGTTTAAAGGAGAGTTAAAGAGTCCGGAGTACATGCAAAATATTTCATAATCAGAACCTTCCACCTTCCACTCATTTACACCCACATTATCCTGTTGATGTTCATACACAAAAACAAATATATACATATACATGAAACACAGCATGGGCGGGACAGAGGCATCATGTAGAATCATCCTTTTATTATCTTGCCTTTCCACTAAGGGTAGGCAAGTGAAAAAGATGATCAGTGTCTGATTTAATCTGAATATTTTAAAGCTACTAAATTAGAGATAATTAGAGCTAATTAGAGGTGGGGGGGGGGCACGGTCCTGCTCTCTGGTGGGTCTGGGGTTCAAGTCCCACTTGGGGTGCCTGGTGATGGACTGGTGTCCTGTCCTGGGTTTGCCCCCTCCCCCTCCGGCCTCATGTCCTATGTTGCTAGGTTAGGCTCTAGCTTTCCGCAGCCCTGCTCGGGGCAAGCGGCTTCAGCCAACGTATGTGTGTATGTAAATTAGAGGTCCATCTTGAACTACGAATCAGTGTCAGCTGTGTTGCCCAACAAGAAGGGCTGCTTTTACATTAGAGAAAGGGAATCTCAAGAATTCTCTTCAGTTACTAATGCAAGAGCTTCTCTTGCTTTATTTTGTTTGCCATATGAGGTATCTCACACATTAAAATCTGCTTTTACAGTTTTGCTAAATATAGACATTAATTTCTAGAAAGCCCCCTGAATGTACCGTTTAAATACACAGTTGCTGCAGGTGTTTTTTTCATAAAAACTGATTTGCCATTCCCCATGCACCAGAGAGTTGTAAACTTTTAGCCCTTTTCACATAGATTATTTTCCAGAATTCTCTTGTATATAGTGGAGAAGGGTGCATTTGTAGGTCTGTAAATAGCAGTGGCATGTCTCATCCAAGAAGTGACCAGGTGTGAGACAGTGCTGGGTGGATATATGGTTCTTATCCTTAACGATATTATGATATTACAGCCCATAATACAAAAAGACACAAACGTGTTGTTATGAAGGAAGGAAGGAATTGGGCTCAAGCACTCAGAAAGGAAGAAGCGAAAAGCTGAACTACCTAAGCTTTTGTCAGATGAAATGACGAAAACTGGAACTAAAAAGTTTCATACAAAACAGCAACCCTGAAACAAATACAAGCATTAAATCTCTCTCCAAACCTGTCTACCGGGTGTCACGCAGAGGAGACCGGAGACCCGGGTGCGGACCCAGTTGCGGGATCGTTGTTTATAAAGATAGGCAGGATGAGGCAATAGTCTCAGTCGGGAACAAGCGTGGTTCAATCCGAGGGGAGAATCCGAAGATGTAGCCGATGAAGTGAACTGAGGGTCGATATCGTGGGAAACAGGAACAGGGACAGGGACAAGGAGACAGGAAAGGGAACAAGGAGCGGGGTACACGGAGGAGGCCGGGTAATGGTTCATGGATGCAGGGGGTACGGCTGTCTCTAAGAGATTCCGCAACTAGGAAGGATCTGGGGATGGTTTTTATGGATGAACGCTCTGACTGTGGACAGGTGCCTAATCAAAGTCAGGTGCCAGTGGTAGAGGTGCTTGGATGGTCGTGACACCGGGTATTTGCTTATACTCAAACAATTATGGACGCACCTGGTGCTCTTTTCTTCTTAAAGAGCCTTCGTACTGTCTAAGCATTACTTTGATTGAGTTGTTAAGAGTATATTCCCTAACCATCATGCGTAAAACAAACAAACAGCATAAAAAAAGCACCGAATAATCAAATCAAACCTACTTGTCCTGGAATCAGAAGCTGACGATAGGGACACTCTAATGACAGATTAAGCCCTCAGCTGGAAGACCAGAACACGATGGAGCCCAATCTGCTTTAGCTAATCTGCACTCCTTTCTGTGGCTGCAAACTGTGAGATAGACAGACGCAAAAGCAGGTGATCACAGGGTGCACGCACGTCTCCCTGTGCCTCTTTGTGCATATAGATGAAACTGCTTCATTTGTTTAGATTTTTGTGCAGAGGGGTGGAGGTGGGGGTCCCAGCTATTGTCAAATCTTATACCATCACTTTTTCAGAGCATTATAGATATGGTTCCATATACACTGCGGTCTCAAAGCGACATGTCATGGCATGTTTCCTTGACACTGTGCATCCATAATCCCAAACAACAAAATTGGGAAAATGCTGGCTACTGCCTTATATAAAAAAAAAGAAAAGGAAAAAAACATGAATAAGGATTTCCATTTTTTACCTTGTAATGAAAAATGGCAGTGCTCTCCCCCTTGCCTTTATCTCTCTGAGTGTTTCCCAAATCCGTGACTTCAAAACTGCAACAATCATTTCTAACAATGCCACACCGCAGACAGTGTAAGACAGCAAACTGCACTTTTTTTCCAAACTCTGGACTTCCATCTAACAGCTAAAAAACTCAGAAGGAAGAGTTCCTTTCAGAGTATGCATCCAGCAGAAAATAATAAAAGTAATAGTAAGAATGAAACAATGCATATGCTCAAGGAAAAAAAAAAGGCAAACAGCAGAGATCAAGTTTCCAGCAAGTGATGGTGAGCAATGATGTAATCTCTACAGCCAACGCCAAAACTTTTCCGCGGTGCTGCCTAGAGCGAACACACAACGACCTGACTGTCCAACACTGAAACTTGTTAAGAGCAAGAAAGCGATATTGGAAGCAACAGTGAATAATGTCTTGCATTAAGTTTCCTGTTTATACCCCCCCGCCCAACCCCCCGGAAGCAGTAAAATAACCCTATTAAATCAAGTAGTCACCCAGTCATTAATCTCAATGCAGCTGACTAGTTTTTCAAAGCTAATGGGGTTTATCATTTGCATAAGGCAAGTTTACCCACGAAGCTTTGCCTAAGAGGATTTCAGTTCATACAGAGAGCTTATTCTCACAGTTGTCTTCAACATGGATTATCAGTGTTAGGCCTGAAGAACTCAACCAAACTCCAAACCAGCGCACTAAAGTTATTCCTGTTCAACTACTTCCCATTCTTCTGGAAAAAATGACCTTCTTCAGGAAAAGACAAAGTCCAGCCCATCAGAGATCCCCCCCCCCCCCCACATGGATTATGAAAGATTAACAATGTATTAGTACTTTCTCAGTGTGTACAATGTTTATCTCATTGTCCACATTTTGGTTTTACCAACACAGAGAAATAAAAATTCCAGCAGCGAATAGCTCTTCCTGTTGTTTCATCTAGTGGCATAAATGTTTCATACTGTCTACGATTTGTATTCCAGTATACATTTGACATACATGTCCTTAATTGTCACATAAAACCAAAGGCATTTTGTGCACGACACCTGTAATTGCTGGCATATGCTGCTCCCTTTCCTTATTTAAAGGAGAACAATTTGATGTACGGCTGATGAATAGAAATGAGGTAGCGAGAGCTGTGCAACGCACTTGCGACTGAGCGCATGACATTAATATTCCAAATCCATTGAAAAGCAAAGGACGAGCACGTGCAGCCATTTGTACTATAAAAATAGCCTTCAAATTAACGTTCAGCTCTTAACATTATGCTGCAATTATGTATAGCTGAAGCTAGTGTTTGCCGAGTATGAGGTCACACTGCAGAGCAACTGCCAAGGGCTTCGGCTTACAGAGTGAGCACCGCGAATGACACACGGAGCCGCATGGCATTTAATCGCACGGTCCCAAAGCTAAAAATCTGATATCATTTCAAATGGATTGTGTGAGGCGTTGCTGCCCCATGAGATGCGCGTTATCAGGTGAAGTATGAAGTAGCCAAATCATCACATAGTCTCAGAGGAGTGATTCAGGTGGCACTGCAGGTCACCGCTGCAGCTTCCTCATAGCGTAGTGTGATTTTTTTTCCCCCCAGATATTTCTAAACCACCCCCAAGATTTTTTGTGTAATTTTAGCAAATACTTTCGAGACTGTGAGAAAAGTTTCATGTGTCACTCATTTTCGCATTTCACTCTTCCCTCAACCTATTCGGCCACAGGATAAAACCACCGAATAAAACACAAGTCAGATCCGTAAGTTCAGAACGATGGCGTTGTCAGGAAACCTGCTCCAAGAACGGGGAATCTTGCCAAACAAGCTTGCTCGTCCACTTTTATTTACTGTACTCATACATATTCATGCATAAACATTTCAGCATACGTTTTCACCGTATTTCTCCACTCGGGTCTTTGCCTTATCCCTTGCGTACGGAACAATCAACAGTCAACGGTCCTTCTGCAGGACACAATATTCCCATGTGCAGACTTGTTGCCCTCAAACAAATCACGACTCACCGTAATTTACATTCCTAACCAATACGTTTCCCTTTCTCAAGCACACAAAACACCACTTTATTGCATAGCACCAAATTTATATAGCACAAGACAAAAGATATTCATGGCTGCCAAACAACCACGTTTTGTAGCCAAAGTTCGACACGTGTACAGATGAAACCATTTACCTTCATTTATGAATAAATGAATAAAACCCAATGAGTACATTTATTTAGCTGACGCTTTTCTCTAAGGTGACTTATAGTTTTAAACGACTTACAGTGATGTATCCATTTTTACAGCAGGGTTATTTTACGGTATTATTTCAGGGTAAATACCTTCAACGCTGGCCTTAGCAGTAGGGCGTGCAATTTCGGACCAGTTTTGTGGGGCCTCCTGATCTTAAAATTATTTCAAATTAGGTATCAGGAGGATGTGCTCTAACATTGTATTAAAATAAAAGACAACAATATCTACATCTATATTCATATCAACAAAACAACATCCCTGCCCCCCACCCACCCCACCCAACCTCTATTGTTCAGCATTCCTTATTTTTTTAAAGCTGAAGGTAGCAACTGCACGACTCCCAGTGGATGTGGGGCCCCATGAGGTCAAATAGTTTCACTTGGCCTAAGCCTGGTCCTGAATACCTACCTCAGCTGTGCTACTGTGGGAGGTAGGATTTGAAGCTGAATACTTGGACTGCAAGGCAGCAGCTTTAACTACTACCACACCTGCAGCCCCAGTCAAACATCTCATAGCATTTACGAGGAAAATATTCATAAACTTAGCATGCTATTTGAATAGCATGTGAGTATGAATGTGTTTGTATAAAATATACAGATAAATGAATTCACACTTGATGTGAATGATGCAGTTTACATCTTCCTGTCTGAATACATCTGTAGGGCCTCTTCGAAGACTTGAGCGTTTAACTCTATGGTCACAGTTTTAGCTCCATCTTTGGCTTTTTCAAGCTTATTATCAAATGATTACACACTGGCCACTTCTGTTTTGATTGTAATGCACAAAGTCTGTCTTTTCATAAACTCTGTGCTCCTTCTTCTCAGAAAGCTATTGATTCATTTCGTACAGAGTCCGACAAGTTTATTAAGTTTGCTTTGTTTCTCCCCTCCCTGCACCTCTTCTATCTGCAGCGTTGCTCCTGTTCCTGATTCCCCCTCTCTGTTGACAACTTGGCTTTTAAATCATTTGAATAAGCCTCTTTAAGGCTGCTGCTGTCCTCTCTGTTTCATAGGAAGGAAAGCAGCTTTTCCAGCTAAATATAAAGCTAGTGCATTAATTCTTTAATATTTATCAGCTAAAAGGTGCTTGAAATACAGCTCTGTCCTCATTAATTATTCAGCAAAATGTCTGTCTAAAATACACAAGTTATAACACTAAATTCTGATCCCTAAAAGTTCCATGTTTGATTGTAAATAACTTGCGCTCTATATAAAAGGCAACACTCCTGACACAGAGCTTAGTCATGCTGCTTTTTTTGGATCTTAACCCATTTAGGGCATGTGTCACTTGTTTGAGTGGTTTATAGATGTAATAGATATGATTCTCCTCTCCATTGTTCTACAGCCTGGATCCAATTTTCACAGATCTTACTACAAACTAGCTACAAACAAATGAAGAAAACATAAGAATTAAACTTAGAAAATGTTCTCGTTTCCACTAATGCAGGCTACTCATGAATTCTGTCTCCAGCTTTGCATCCATATTTTCAGCTGACAGGTGGATGCATGGAAATACAACAGAGGAACTAGCATCCTTCTTCTTTGGATTTCCAGTACAGTGGAAAATTCAAAGAAGTCCCTGTTATGTATTAAATTTAACAAGAAAGGCACAGGAATGAAAGATGGAAAGAAGTGAGAGGTCCTGTAGTGCTTGTCGTCCACCTACTCCTCCAGCACAGGTAAGAGAAGCTATCTGAAACAAATGGGTTCACCTTCTTTGACATCAGCCTCCCGAGAAGAGTACAAACAGCACACATCAGATTTTTCAGCTCACTGGCAAAGTAGCTCTGCCACAGCAAGCATTCACAACTCCACAAAGCACTGTGAAGTTCAGTGTGCGCTTATGTGTGGCACAGAGCCCCCCCGTCAGACAAAGCACTTCTGAACTTCAATATTGTGTAACTGCACATCCTTCTCTATGGTCTCCTCTACACCTTCCAGCTGAGAAGATTCCTGAGAACATGTCTTTGAAAAACTCCTGCAGCTGGTGTTGGGGGGACCTGGACAGATTGTTGAGGAGGTCTTAATCCTGAGTCTACAAACATGTCAGTCTCTCAGATGGAAAGCGGACACAGCGGCGAGCTGGTGTTTAATTAATGGAATCCTACCTGTCAGACATCCATATGCTCACAATGCTGGATTCACAAAAATCATTTTAGTGGTGTTTACTGCTGTTATCAATATTATGTTATTTACGTTGAGTGTGAAACATATCATTTTATTTTAGACAACTTATTTGGCGAAAGCACTTCATTTTGTTTGTAGGTTATCTTGTCATCTTCTTCCGGTTGACCTCCTCAGTTCATTCTTCCAAAGATACCATAAACCATAACAGAATATCTTGTTCAGAAGTTCTGATGTGCTCAGACTATGTTCTCCAAAGTTCTGCCTAAGATGCCTTATATTTCATTATTTGCTTCCACTTCATCCGAGCTCCCTTGTGCCGCATGCTTACCACACAACTGAAGCACCTTCCATCTTTTGCTATGCGCATATCTTCCTGACCCTGTGCCTTGCATTTTCGGATCATTGCTATAGTTTAGTGATGGGACACTGCCCAGTCCAGCCCTCCCAGAAACTACTCTGCTCACCTCTGTGCTATGCTGAAGCCATAACATTAGCTGCCCAGTTGCAGACAGCACATTCCACTTCCTACCTGTTCTCACATAAATCCCTGTTTCAGAGAGTCTAGAATCGTTTGAGTCTTTACATTGCAGACGTGCCCTTGCCCAAATCACCCTCAATTTTTCATTTAGAGCACTTAAGGGTAACATCAGCGTGTTACTTTGCGTGTCCAAGGCAATGCTGTTCAAGCTTTGGGGTAATCCACTAAGACCACCTGTCCAGTTTGTCCTTCTCTTAAACACCTTACTGATATTGTCATAGGCACTTAAGTAAATTAAATTTCAAGATGGCAAATATGCCATCTAAAGGAACCACAAAGGACCAGTTGTGGGACACCCAGATGGAAAACTCATCATAAAACCATACTTCTTTATTATCAACATGTTCTGTGCGCACAGGTGTGGGTGGTGATACTCAAATAGATATGTCAGTGTTCTCCAAATCTACCCAGTACAGTACCAACACTTTTCAAGCAATAAAAGCACGTAAATAAACTACTATGCTTTCAATTGTGGCTGTAGTAAGATTGTCCTACCGTAAATCACGCAGTGGAAGTTGGAAGGGTTGTGACAAAAGATGCTCCTCCAGCCACACTCCTCCACCTTGTTACTGACATATGTTAAGCTCAGGTTGGGGGTGAAGAGGGTTGTCATGAGGCACACCTCTAATGGTATTAATAAGGCAGCGTTGGAGTTAGCTGTCACATCTTCTCGCACGGCAGGATGCACTTACAGTCAGCTCCGGGGCCCCTCTATTCTGTTCCCCCACAGATGCTGCCAAGAGCGCTTTATAATTGCCTCAACTGATGGAAACTATTGTGGTTCTGCCTGATTACACCTGCTGGTGGTGCTGGTGTTGGTGCTGGAAGTGAGGTTTGCGGTGGCACGCTGTCCCAAAAATAAAACAGCGAGAAAGGGGCCCCCTGTCAGTTCTGAAGGTTGTTCTAATGTTAGCAAGCCAAGTTTGCTAAACAGACTAAAAAGCCACGAGGGTGTCACCCAGGTTGCCACGGAGACCACTCACTGAGGAGGAGCCCAGCAGGTGATCCAAAACCATGGCCCATGAAAGTGTGCAGGAAGTAAAATCACTGCTGGGCAAATGACAAGGGGAGAGAGAAAGGGGGAGAGAGAGAGAGAGAGAGAGAGAGAGAGCGAGAGAGAGCATACTTGCACCACTCCACAAATGTCAAGTTCAATTTATTATAAACAAAAAAGGGAGTGGGCACAAGCGTTGCCGGGACTGCATCCTGCAGAGGCCCGACTCTGTTTTAGTTCATTGCTTTAGTGCAACTAGTGAAGATGCCAGGGCAGATTGTCCCTGACATTTAGCTGTGCATACGATAAACGAACAGTGTCGAGACTGACATCAATGGATCATCATAATTAACGTTTATTTGCTAGACAGCCTTGACATTGTAACCTTTGCAGTTTTCCCCCCTCTACTGTTTCTCATGCTACTGTTTGGATTTTTATGAATAATCAAAATGGTCATTTAAATAGACATACAGTAAGTAATTAAAGGGCGTAAGCATTACATTCTTGGAAGCAACGAGCCTAATTTTACTATTATAAATTCCATCTGTATCAGCTGTAATATATTGTCCCTTTCAGGATAGTAGTTTGCCGCAGATTTGTAACTTGAAGGCTGCCAGCTCAAGTCCTGGATAGATCCATGCTATTGTACCATGGAGAATGAATTTAGTCTGAATTACTCAAAAGAAAACCTGTATTCTCATGAGTTTCCTTTAGGTGCTTCGGTGACCTCAAACAATCAAAAGGCATGTGTTTCAAGTGAACTGGTGGCTCCAAATTGCTCTTTGTGTACATGACTTTCTAATTGCCACAAGCTCCAGAATAATGGTAGTAACTGAACAATTCAACAATTCCTAACGTAATTCACAAATTGTATTCTCTGAGATGTACGTCGCTTTGGAGAAAAGCATCTGCTAAATGAATAAATGTAAATGTAATTCATCCGATAAACAGGGGCTGCATCGTCACTTATTTTTCTGACAGTTTTTTTGCAGATTGAGTTACAATGTTAAACTGCTTATAGTTACTTACCCATTTATACCATTCGGTAATTTTACTAAAGCAATGTACGACAAATACTCTTTTCTAGGGTACTACAGATGAACCAGCAGCTCCTACCACTATGATATCTGCTGTTATTGATGACAAACTCTAACGAAACCCAGAAATGAGTTGTAAACAGTGCAGAAAGGAGTTGAATGAAAGCCATCCCTAACTTTAAAACTGGATTGGTGTGATTTACTACCAACTAGTGGCTAGGTGTAGAAATGTAAGTCACTTTTTCTTTGACTTCACACAGAAATTTTACAAAATGAATATGTGCTGTTCAATCTAATTTACATTTATAGAGTGCTCTTCTCACACAGTGCTTTTAAAAATAATGAATGTTAAAAAAGCTTGTATCCGGAGACATTTACATTTGCAACACGAGGATCCCATATACATACTGTATGTGTGCACTTCAAAATACATCCACCGGCTGTTTCAAAGCACCATGCCTCCTTAATCAAGACTTGTTCAGTGTTTGTTTTCCTGCATATGTTGTTCAGTTTCAAAGGTTTTGAATGTACACATTTTTTCAGTTCTCTAGCAAATACTTAATGACTATGTTCAGTTGTGAATTAGCAGTCAATGGAAAGGATTTTAAAACACTCCAACAGTAATGTGTCTTTTCTATTTGTCTATCTATCACTGCAGTGTAATTGTACCCGGCTGAGAAAAACACAACAGCCATATAATAAATAGCAAATGAAGGACATAGGTGGTGGGGGGGTTTCAGCAGTAGCAATGAAGAACATTACCCTTTTAACTAAAGGGCTTTCCACATTTCTGGACACCTGTGACACTGCTTTTGTCTCTTGGCACCCCCTGCTACATACTTGGGCCATCAAGAGAAGAGTAGGAATGCATGTATTTAACATGTTGGTCGCATATTGTTACAACCACTAACTGCAGTTGCTGCATGAGCCAAAATCTTTCACTCCCTCTGTCCAGCTGTGTCCAGCATCCACAAATTGACACAGAGGCAACAGAGGCACCCACACGGAAAGATCTCCCACCAAATGATTAGGTAAACAAGATGTGAGCAAGGACATGGTGGCATCATTTCCACATCTAAGCGTCAGAGTGCAGTTATTATATTATTTAGTGTGCCATAAAGAACCAGACTATTGATCTGAGAAGCAACACACCTCTGTGTTATACCTGTCAATGCCAGGTTCATTAATTTGATGCACTGAGCTGGGAGGATGCTGCTTTCCTTCTTCCCCTCTCTCCTTCTGTGTCTTCCCCCATCCCCCCTTCCCAAAGTACCTTGTTTCTTATCGAGTTAGGGGCAGTGGTAAGTCATGAGAGCACTATCTGTGAAGCTTCCGAACCCAAAGGCCAAGTTAGCACTGGTGCTTCTGAAAGTGAAGGAGAGCAGTATTCCCAGGATTTCAGCTCACTGTATCATTGGCCAGGGTGTTTTAATATTTCTGTCACTGGGTTCCAGTAAAATATACAAAACATTTCAAAATTCTTCTGCTTACTTCAGTCATTCAGCAGACGTGTAAATGCAAAGCAATATACAATGATTATTAGGAACAGTTAGCTCACACCATTATCTAAGGTGGCTTACATTGCTAGGTACAGTGTACTAAACTTTCATGGACACCTCTGTACAAGGTCTGCCTGGCTCACACCTCCAAGTCTTTACATTTACGTTTATTCATTTAGCAGACGCTTTCGTCCAAAGTGACATACACCTTAGCAAAAGTACAATTTATGCACTACATTGAAAGAAGGAGGCATAGTTGCAGACATGAAAGTCTCAAGCAAACCTAGTTTGTTCCCTACCACTTGCTGCACCGAGGTTCACCGTTCAAGGAGGTGCAGAAGACACAGGATAGACAAATCCCAATACCCACACCAATTTTCTTTTTTTTTTTTTTTTTAAATTTTATTAAATATTATAAGATACACAAATGAGCAGTACAATACCAGAGTAATGGCTGGATAAAGGTTGTATCTGGAGATGCTTCTGGAGTTACAATGCGTGAACAGTTACACCCACAGATGAGCTGGAGAGATCTTGGGCGAAGTGGATCTGGAAAAGGTGGGTTTTCAGACCCCTCTTGAAAACAGACAGAGTTTCCGCAGTTCTGAGTGACAGGGGAAGGTCATTCCACCACAGCGGACTCAGAACCGAGAACCTCAGAGTTTTGCCTTTCATGCGCGGGACCACCAAGCGAGCAGAAGTAGATGAGCGAAGGGGCCTGGCTGGGGTGTACCGGTTGATCAAGTCCTGTAAATAGCTGGGAGCAGTTCTATTGATGCATTTGTATACAGAAACCAGGGTTTTGAATTTGGTTTGGGCAGCTATAGGAAGCCAGTGCAGAGAGATGAGTAGAGGAGATACATGGGAGTGCTTTGGCAAATCAAATGCAACTCGTGCAGCAGCATTCTGTAGAAGCTGCAGAGGTTTGATGGCATTAGCAGGAAGGCCACACAAAAGAAAATGGCAGTAATTCGGACGAGAAGTCACCAAGGCCTGGACAAGTAGTTGGGCGGAGTCAGTAGTGAGGTAGGGACGGATCTTACAAATATTATGCAGAATGTATTTTCAGGACCGGGTTGTGGCTTTGATATGTTGAGAGAACGACAGACTTGCATCAATCGTTACTCCCAGACTCTTAGCAAAGGAGCTAGGCAAAATGAGTGAGTTGTCCAGTTTGATCGAGAGGTCGTGACAGGAGGACAGGCCAGCTGGAAGGTAAAGAATCTTGGTTTTGGAGAGGTTGAGTTGGAGGTGGTGATCATACATCCATGAAGAGATGTCTGACAGGCAGGCAGGCAGCAATGCGTGCAGAGATGTCTGACGCACCAGGTGAAAAGGAGGGAAAGAGCTGGGTATCATCAGCATAGCAGTGGTATTTGAATCCATGGGAGGCTATGACCGGACCAAGGGAGGAAGTGTAGATGGAGAAAAGAAGAGGACCCAATACCGAGCCCTGCGCAACACCGGTTGAGGGAGGCAGAAGAGAAGAATGAGAGCTCCGCCAGACCACTTGGTAGGATCTGTCAGAGAGGTAGGACTCAAACCATCTTAGTGCCGCACCTTTTATCACCAGTCTGGGTCTAGACAGCAGATGTACTATCACCACCGGCAAACCCTCAGAATAAAATGTAACAGAGGGCCAACCAGGAGCCCAGCACTTTGCTGCTAATCTTTCCCATACTACACCGACATATTTTTTTTCCAAGTTATCTAACATGAATATATAAATATATATCTACACAGCCAGGGGGGTTGAGAGTGCAACTGGCCTTGGCTCTCGGCAGATTTCTTTCTTTTTAAAGCTAACAAATTTTTTTTGTTTCCTTTCCTTTGATATCTTCTGACTCAAAATGGTATAATGTTATATGCTTACACACACACACAAACACACTTTTTCTGAACCGCTTGTCCCATATGGAGTCACGGGGAACCGGAGCCTACCCGGCAACACAGGGCGTAAGGCCGGAGGGGGAAGGGGACACACCCAAGACGGGATGCCAGTCCGTCGCAAGGCACCCCAAGCGGGACTTGAACCCCAGACCCACTGGAGAGCAGGACCCTGATCCACCCACTGCGCCACCACGCCCCCGTTATATGCTTTCACATCAGTCTGTAATTAATTTACGTACTTATTCTGACTATTTCATGAGGAGCTGTAAAGCAAGTACATGTTAACTTTTGAAGCAGTCGTTTCATATACAATATGAAAACAGGGTGAGGTAAAAAAAAAAAAAAAAAAAAACACAGATCTGAGACAAAAACAAAAAGTATGGACTTCAACTGCAAAATTTTCATAATGTGTGCCATAGCTATTTGGTTTTACTGGTGCATGCGGCACAGTAGCACCACATCGTGGCCAGTCTTTGAAGATACTGACTGTAATACATGTATATATAAATAGTAGTTCTATAGATAATTTGTATATACGTAAAAACTTGGAACTTTATATATACATACAACTTTATATATACACACATATTTATAATATATTACATTGGATATATAAAAACAAAGTGAGGGATAACTATATGTATACATATATAAATAATGGTATACTTTTCATTCATATGACATCTCTTATGGCAGAGGAACAGAAGCAGGCACCTCTTAAGCCATCCTACATGGTTGAGTTTGTTTCAGTTTTTGTTATCCCTCATTTTATTGTTTTTATATATCCGCTGTCATCCCATCAGCAGACACATCCTGGACACTGAGTTGATTGAATTCAAAATGCCATCCGAAATGTGATTTCTTCTGTATTACCAGTGCTTTAGCTTCCAGTCTTTTTACTGTAATCCAATCTGATTGGAATAATCCAATTGTCTTTGTTATTGCTATCATTTATTGTCAGCCATTTATATCATTCCATTTGTGCCATCGTACTACTTTTTACTGTGCATAAAACAGTGCAACACTTTTTACCTATCTAATGTCCCTTTTCTTCTCACAGTACATTCTTAGGGTCTTTGTTCTTGTTCTTTTCCTTTTTTGGTTACATATAGGATGGTACAACCTGTGATGTGCTACATAAGTTATCAAACAGAAGACTTTCTTTCTGGTCCAATAATGGAGCTAAAGATGGACCGAAAAGGTAGTAACAAAATGCTACATGAGCATTTAGAAAATGGTACATTTACATTTGGTTACTAATGACTACAAATTCAAAATATTTTAATTAAAAGCAACATCACTGCTGAATCTTCCAGTGAAAGGTGAGGTTCCTTGCCAAAAGAAAAGAAAGCATCATTCGATGACTCACCTGGCCAGGTATTTGTCAGCTGTGAAAATTTCTTTCTATAAAAAATTTTCAAGCTATTTCAATATTCCATACAGCAAAATCTGTTAAAACGACCTTTTTTTATTCCAAATGAAAACCTTCAGGTTCAACAAACAGCTACGATTTTACAGTGTCTGCCAACACAGAAACAAAATCCTTAAAAAAGAAAAAACAGATATAGAAGAGTAATAGCCAAGTCTTCATTAATTAAAGGATGAATATGTCTTCACTTGCCTGTAAATAATGATCTCACACTACTGCTGTTGACACAGTACCGTTGCAGTAGGTATAAGACAATAATGCAACTTAGATGAATGTGCAATCTATGAAACAAGTGTTCAGTAGAAGTGAGGAAGAAAAAATCCCTAAACAAAACAAATAGAATCTCTCCGTAAACATGGCATCTGAGGTCTTTGTTCGGGTTAAATACAGATTGGTTTACGGAGCCTCTTTCCAGCACTGGACTTGAGTCTACATCTGCTATGGAAGTGCAGCCAGTTCTGCCCCCTCCACCTGTATCCTATACAGAAATCCCATTTCATCTGCAAATATGATTTAGGAGAACTTGTTCCGCTAACCTCAGAAATCAGTAATCCTGGACCTCGGAGTGTCAGCTGTGTGAACGCAGCCCGGGAAGCACGCCAGCCAGCCACCCAGGATTCTGCTGTCATGCCACTCTTGACTTTGTGTTTGTGAATGTGCCAGCATGCCTCTGTGTGTGTGTATCTGAGTGATACACAAAGTGGGTGTTTTTTTGTGTATGAGCTTTGTCTGCCTGTTCTTTTTCACAAATCTATTTCACTTTTTTTGTGTACGCATCAGTGTGTTTATTTATTTGTGTGCATGTATGAATTTATATACCTTTTCTGGGTAGCATTTCAAGGTAAGCAGTAAGAGGGGATTCAAACCCGCAACCTCTCAAGCCAAAGGCAGCATCTCTAACCAACATGTAACCTGCTGCCTCTCAAACATTTATCTAGGAATAACCCAAAGTATGTCCATAACTCCTACAAAACTTTTCACCGCTATATCACCTTTTATTGTGCAGCGCTACAGCTGTACATCACTCTCCATCTTTACACAAGCTGGCTGCTTCTAGCAGGTTTAAACTGCATATCCTCTGCCAACAATTTTTATTTTTTTTTAAAAAAATTCTGGTGAACAGTCCCGAGGGTTACACAACTCATTAATTCAAACGTGACCGTGAGCTCGCACCCTATCAGGAATCTGAAAAAAATACTGACCATTTGTCTCTCCGCTGCTATAAAATCAAGACATCTGAGGTCTTTGCAAAACTGCATGTGCATCTTTGGAAGAGCTTGTAGGATAATCTACAAACTGTGAATACCGCAGGAGTTTTTTTTCTTTGCTTTTCGCCACTCATCGTACCACAGAGCTTGTAGTTGGTGGCAGAAGCCAAATAACCGTGTTCTAGGCACTACTCACTCTTTTACTGCTTTGACAAAGAATTATTTGTCAAAAGCCTGGCTTTCCTGCTTTTGACAGCCACCTTGAGAAGACGATATAAAGAGAGGCTCTGCTCCATCATCGGCACATGCATTTTTTTAGAGGATCGGTGCGAAATTCTTCACACAGACCAATTGAACCAGGCTGCAGTACATTCCGTGGCCAACGGACATGTTGGTGAAATTCTGCTTCCATCTCTTCCGGTCGCTTTGCTTAGACTGTGAAGAAGCTGACCTCTATACTAACAGATGTACATTATAAAACAATTTCTACAATGTTTGAGGAACATGTGAGCAAGTATTTAATTCCATCCATGACCGTTTCTCTGAAACTGCACATTACGATAAGACCTAAGCAAAGGATGACTATCAGTTGTATATTATCAAAAGGGGGCACATTATAGTCCTGTGTACCTCAGCTGTCACATCCATTTGATTCATCTGGTTTTGAATTCTTGGTGGGATAACATTTAATTACTCCGTAGGGATTGCCGGCAACGACTGGTCTTCAAAAAACAAGCCAAACGAGCCAGTGTTTGACAAAAGAGCCGAGAACAGCCTTCCTGATGGGCTTGCATCCGATCTGGATTTCGTCCACAGATGCCTCAGGAAAACAACGCTGCTGCGTAACCCTGTTACGCAAGTGCAAACAAATGTGCTACGACTGTCAAAGTAGATTTGAATAATAACTTTCACAGAGATTAGCTAACGCACTGCTCATCAGTTGTAATTGAAACCAATGAAAGAGGGAACACGTGTAAACAAGTTAATGCTGCTAACCAAGGCACAATGTGTACACGAGGGGCAAAGTGCCACTTCCCATTAACTAAGGAACGCTAATAAAAAACATGTAAGGCGTCAAGAAGAATAACTGTTAACAAGGATCAGGCTGATGACTTGATATCATGGAGGAATAGCTAGTCTTATGCTTGTGTTCCTCTAGACATGATGCTATGTGCAATTTCGAAAATGAATATAGGATTCCCCCCCCCACATATCTCACCTACAGTTAATATGTGGTACATCATATTTTTTCATGAATGGAAATAATTGAAAACATTACAAAATCATGCAGTGCTGCTTTGAAGTTAATATGAGTACATTTTACATTTTGCCTCTAATCATTTTTGTGTAAAAGCGCTCTTAAACAGCAGTAATCGGTAAACAGAACAACTGCTTGAAGACAGAGACAATCAAGAATATGTTTATTTACTCAATGTAATCGTAATACCCTAAGGCTGACATGATGTAGTTCTCACACAGCCTAAGCAAATGGCAGAAAATCCCATAAGGACCCCCTACTTGGCTTACTTTCCCCCATAACAGTTTCCCTAGGGGGGACTGCAAGTGGGAGAGCCAAGGCTGACACACGACTTCCCTCTGAGAGGTTTAAAGTGTCTTGACTCACCTTAACTACATGATGCAACTGGGGATGGAGAGTGAGAGAGACAGAGAGCGAGGGGGGATAAGGGAGCGTCGGAAGAAGGCGATGGAGTGAAGTTATCTATGGGAACTGAACGGCAACTCGCAATCGATATTGGGAACACTGAGGACTGCCAGCTGGTGCTGATCCCTCACGGAGGGGCGGAGGGTGATCGACCGGAGATAAGCTTGCTTCTCTCCCCAGTTCAAAATTGAGGGAGGCTTTGCTGCCTCTGGCTGGCTTTGTTACTGCACAACATTTTGATGGGGGGGGAAAAAAAGAAACTTAATCTCTTACAGCCTTCACTCTCATTTCATAGACATGACAGTAGAAGTAATTCCTCAAACAGCAGGAGGTATGATATTCAAGGCTTTTCTTTGCAGGGTTTTCTGAGAAGGTGGTATTTCTTAATATATTTATTTATTTACTGTGATGTCTCTGTTAGCGACATTTTTTTCGCTAAGATGTACTTTGAAAACATTAAAAGTCCTTATGTTGTAAATAGTTCCGTTAATGGAACAAGTTGCTGTGCATTCATAAAAAGAACCTTTAAAGCAACATCAGAAACAATGTTATCCACGTAGTTTAACAAGTACGAGTTCAAACAAACAAGTTGAGTATGGAATAAAACTATTTCCTGTGCACATTCTTCAGCAACAATTAGTAACCTACAATTAGTACTTAAACTGTTGAACATTGAAAACAGAGCGCTGTATTAGTATTGCTACACCAAAGCTCTTGTTCAACTTCTCTTCTGATTTAATACATTTTCCAAGACAAATTAATTTAATTATTGTAAGGGTAAAAAATACATCCATCTATCTATTATCTATAGATGAATGTCAGTCCACCACAGGGCAGTGACACACTCATCCAGTGACACTGAGGGCAAAAAAGGGTCACTAGTTGTCCATAAACACATCTTTAGACTGTGGGTGGAAACCCACATGAACGTGTGTAGAACATACAAACTCACCACAGACAGCTGGATTTGAACTCGCATTAGAATGCACAACACCAGGCCCTCTGTGGCACCAGACCAGGATGACACCAAAGATCGAAATATTCTCAATACAGTTCGGAACACTGGCATTCTCCAGTGCTACACTCAGATCCAGGTAAATAAGATTCCTAGGTGGGCCCTATTGGCTTCAAGGCCTCTAAAATGACTCCCCCTCCCTGCATTGCCACTTCCCCTCAGCTGAAAACTGGGAATTAAAAAAGTCACAGCAGTTTATACATAATATGTATCAATTTTAAAAGTGACATATTAAAAAAATGGCAGTCCTGGATAAGAGTTTAATTTCTTTCAACTTCTGGGATTTTTTATTTGCTGTCTTTGAACTCACAACCAAATTCAAAGCCCAGTAGCTGCATGGCACTAGTGCTACAAGCTGTGACATCCTGATTTGCAGATGTTAAAGGAAGGAAAAAAACATAGCAGACAACAGTAACTTGGCTGTTTTATGCCCAAATTTAAAAAAAGCATTTCAGTAAAAATGCATATGACCAGCAAACGTTCACTCGTGATGTTCCTTCATGATGAACAACAGAGGTTTTATCAAAGGTTAATTCAAAGTACAAATTAAATTTTGAGTGCATTCAGCACTATGACTTTATTTAAAAAATAAAAAAAGAAAAAACATTGTCAAAAAATAAGTCTTGATACAATATATTCTTTGAGTTTCCTCAAGAAATCCCGTTAAATAAGAAAAAATAGTCATTGTATAACAATAACTAATTTTAAAAAAATGAGCAGTACACATGACACAGACTTTCACACATGATTATACCATCATTTAATTTATAGTTACTGTAGATTCAGTGACACCAACATATTTTTATATATTCACTAGAAATTGTTCTTTTGTTTTTCCTTCTGGTCTTGTTTCAGTTTTCATATTCATCTTTAGCTAGCAACTGAACTGTTCCTGAAGAGCATCATGGGCCCACACATTTAACAAAGCCAGAACTTCTTTGCATGCCCACAGTGCTGCTTTTCTGTTGTTTTCCATTTTTAATATGACCTTTACTTTGTAGCTAGAAATCTCTGCAGTGATTTGTTCTATAGAAGCATAAAAGGTATCATCATGTTGTCAAGACCACATCTCCTGGCCCAGTCAAACCACACTAGAAAGACTTCAGAAAACGGTCTGTTTTTGCACAATACAGAGGAAACGCTCCATAAATAAGGCAGGACGACATGGTTTGACATAAGATGTTAAAGGCCAGTGGAAAAGGGGGTATGAGGGAACCCACCTGGAGAGACGGCTTATTTCCGTGCTGAGACGGCAATGATAATGATGAGAAAGGTCAGGGCCACCAGTCCTCCGATCAACAGGTAGCACTTCCTCTTCCTCAGCTGTCTCTGCAAAGAAATTAAGACGCCAAAGGTAAGACTCACCCACTGCCATCCCCTCTCTAATTTTTCACACACGTTAAATATACTCCTGGCTAAGGCACAGTCACGGATGCCAGTGTGATGCTCATCAGTCTTTATAAATAGGCCTCTGTGGGACACACCATACGACACTAAAAGGTGTAACAATGTTATCCTCATTAAATTCATTTAACTGACATCTTTGTCCTAAGAAACTTGTAACAACATGCTACTTGCAAATGTCATACTCACTTCATCCAGCAGGGTATTTTTCACTCTGTCAATGCAGGGTAAACACCCTGATCAAAAGTACAACAGCAGGAAGGGGATTCAAACCCAGGGCCATCGACTTACAAGGCAACGGCCCAATCCGTTTCACCGTTTGCTTTCAACCGAAACCGCACCCTCCACTGCCTGCCCCCGGGAGAAGAGCAGAATAAATGCCCTGTAACATCCTTCCTTTCCCTTCATTCACTCCCCTCCTGCCAAAGATTACAGCCACAGCCTGTTTTTGCCTGTTTTCATTTGCCCACACATTCTACGGAGACATGAATCAACGAAAGAAACTGTTTGACCGTCCAAAATGCATGTCTCCCCCCAGCTGCAAATGACTTCTTAACAAAACAGAAAACACTGAAGTAAGAAGTAAAATCGGTGGAAATGTTTCATAATATGGGAACGCAGACAAGCTAAAGCTACACAGCATAAGCACAAAAACCTTTAATACACATGCACACATACACATACACGCACATGCACAAAGCTTTACATATAAGCTATAAATATCCCCAGAGGCTGGGATGCGATATGATGTGTCAGAGCAGGAAGGGAACAGAATCTATGTTGTTTTGAGTCGCTTTTCTTTTTCCTTCTTTTTTTTTTTTTTTTTTCCCTCTAGCCCTTTCGCTACAAAGGCAGTAAAAGCTGCAGTATTAGACTAGCGCTAGGCCAGAGTCTTTAAACCCTGATGAGCTTGAAAGCGCGGAGAGCAATTCATCTTCTTATCTGAGACTGGAAACAGGCTTTCTATGTGGGAAGAGAGAGAGAATGAGAGAGAGAGAGCGAGAGAGAGAGAGAGAGAGAGAGAGAGAGAGAGAGAGAGAGAGAGAGAGAGAGAGAATGAGAGTGAGAGAGAGAGGAGATGAGAGAGAGAGACAGAGAATGAGAGAGAGAGAGGAGATGAGAGGGAGAGAGAATGAGAGAGAGAGCGAGAGAGTGAGAGAGGGAGAGACAGGGAAAAAAAAACTGCTGTCGAGTAATTTTCCGTTTAAACGTTCCACTCCACAACAATTTGCATAAGCAGCCCTGTGACTGTGATAAGAAGATTGGTAATTTTCAAAGACTCTGAGGGGATTGAGAATGAAAAGCCTCTCTCCGCTATCTCAGCTTGTGCAGCTGGCCACCGCAGATTTCAAGGCTTTTCTCTTACATTTTTTTTTAAACGGCGCCTTATAAACTTTCTCCCCCTCCGACTCCCTCTCTCTCTGTCTCTCTCTCCTGCTCTCCTCTGACACGGGTTTGCTTTGCTCCGTCTCATTCTGTCCTCCCTGTCATTGAGTGGGAAAAAACAGAAATAAACCAAAGAGGGGGAAAAAAACCACTGTTAAAGAAAGAGTGTTTTTCTTTTCATTTTTTTCTTTTTCTTGCTCGAGAAGGGGAAAGAAGACAAACTTGTCCAAATCACTGAAGCGGGAATACCGACACACCAGGGAGAGACCAGAACACAAGAATGGACCAAAAACATTTTGTATCCAATCCACATCGACTTAGTTGATTTGTTTATATTATACTGAACATGCATCTAATGTGACATGTCAGACAATGCATGTGGAGGAGCAGTAAAACATCTATATATCTATCTATCTATCTATCTATCTATCTATCTATCCATCCATCCACCCACACATTTTCATAGCCAAGGGATGTCCACAAGCAAAAATAACAAGGCTGGGGAAGCACACATCAAGGCCAGAAAACAAGTTAGATTATTATTTAAACAACGTCCCACAGATCTGCTGTAACATCAGCAGCTTAGCGCTGACCCTCCCTGGCAACACATCTGGATCTTTCAGGCATCAGCGCCTTGTTAGGTAAACAGGAGACTCCCAAGTCTAATTAGCTGACAGGCCATGGGTGTGGTAGAAACGGGGGCTCTGCGCTCTCTCAAGGCCAGCTGCCATTATGTTAGGTACAAGAGCTGGAGTGGGATTCAACCCATGCACCTTTAGATTGCAACCAGAGCCCTAAGCACTATGCCACCTTCTACCCCTAACAAAACTGCGGTGTTTGATCTCCTTTCAGCTACAGACATTACCCTCTCATCCTCACCTTATTTATTTGACCAATATCTCCAAGTCCTGTTTTATTATCGTCTTTACTGGATCATTTAGAGGTTTAACTTATTTCCCCTTCTCTGCACTGACTACCCAGATTAAGGGAATTGCTTTCCTTTATAATACTTTATTTGAGAGAGATACACATGAGATAACATCAAATAACATAGTGCGTACACTAACATTTACATGGCTAATGTCGTAAATATTCATCAACACTAGTGTCCACTTCCAGCTACGTCCCTTCAAAGTGACTTAAGCGTAAACGCAACGAAACCCTTCTTAAACAGAAAATGACACAGCGGACGTGAAGGAAACGTCATATCAGATGGTGTATGCATTTTTGAGTGTTAATGAATGTTCATGGCTTTGGAGAAGGCTCTGGCACTAAGTATCACAAAAGACACAGTCGTGTCCAGATACGGGTCCCATTTCATCTTAACCACAATGCATTTTTTTCCTTAATAAAGAGGCAAATGTACTAAAAAGGAAACATTTTGTGCACCAGAGCACACAGCAGGAACTAATTACTGAACAATAACTATGTGCTAATATTGTGTAAAGTATTTTAAATAAATTGCTCTGCTTTTGTAACTATTGCAGGATATTACATTATCTTGTCCTTTTTACTTTCTATTACACTGTTGCCTACTTTTTATTAGTTTGTGAGATTTTTTTTTTTTTTTTTTGCTGTTATTGTGATAACGATACTTATAATTCCTGGAAAATATTTGTCTCATGTTTCTTCTCCAATAGATTTTTTTCTAGCTCTATCATTACTTTGAAGGTCTTATAAAAGATGCTCTCATAATATAATATAAAGAACAAACACATCTATGTATAGATATTATTGATGTGATCACAGTGCTCTGTATGTTTCAGTGGAAGAAACTGGGAACTCAGTGTCCCCGACATTATAACCTTGAAAAATGACTGTAATTTTCATTTGAAGTAATTTTCTTCAACAGGACTCTCCAGGTTGACCTGGGTCAACAACGGTTCTAATGATTTTTAAATGTGATACCTCTTATGTCTTGCATACCTCAGTGTACATCAGTAATAAACTCTGTCTAACATACACTTAAAAGTTTTCACATATTAAAAAACGTGTTAATGTGTTTTGTTGCTCTTCCATTGTAAGACAAAGAGAGCCTTGACCATATCTGACCACCCTAAATGGCCAAGTGCACAGGAGTGTGAGGAAATACAGATTTATGGTGCATGTCACTGGAAATGCCTTCATTTGATGGTACTGCGGCACGACTACTATAGACATCATTATTATTCTTTCATTATCTCATCGGGCAGGAAAATTGGAAGACCATAAAATAAGTAATGTTGCTGTGCGGATGCCTGGCTCGTAATCGGCTTATACGCAATTTACATAAAATTCGGTGTCCCAGTCTTCTCTGATTATAGTGTTTAAAAGGCATTGCAAATAAACACAGAGTTCTCTCTAATGGTGCCCTCTGTGAGTGCGTTTCTTCAGCTTCACACTCTGATGCTCTGCTTACAGGGTAGAGGTGTGGCAGAGTTTGTGTGTGTTATTGTTTCTGTATGCATCTGGGTCTGCGTGAGGTGTGAGAAGGTTGGGATGGCTGTAGGAGAGGAAGGAGTCCCAGATTAAGCAGATTTAACAACTTTAACTTCCACTGTATGTAGCTGTCCAAGTATACAGTCTATGTGTGTATGCATGTATGCATCCATCCATCTGAATAATACAATAAGCCTCGATCTTCTCACCAAAAGTCCTGTTTCTTAAATATTAGCTGTCCCTAGCAGAGTGCAGCAGAAGAATCTGTTCCAGCAGTGATGACACCTTGTGTGACTAAATGAGCTGGACCCTTCTACCTGGACTCATCCTGCGGTACCGCTTGTGTGGAATGTCCGACTATTAGCAGTCACCCTTCACCAAGGGAAAGTGTTGTGTGACAATGGCTTTGCATTTGTGTTCAATCAAATCACATCACAGTTGTTCTTTTCTTTTTTGTGTGTGTTCTGCAAGCTGTGAAATTAGCTCATTTAGTCAAACTGGGATTAATTAGGTGTGGCTAAATGAAAATTATTTCACCAGCAATCACCTTGAGCACCCTGATTCCTGTGTTGTAAACAGGAAGATTTACTGCACTGTTTACTCGTTACCATGGTGACTGAAGGACTGGTTTGATGCATGTTCACAGAATTAAAGACGTCATGGAATTATAGAGTTGTAGAGTCATGGAATTCTGGAAAATAACTGCATCAGCCTCGGGGCCAGTTATATAAAAATAGTTTTAAATCTATGACTAAGTCTTACAATAATTTCAGTTGATGGGAGAGCTTCCTTATATTGGGCTAATCTATGTCTAACTCATATACTCAAATATATCCAAAATGGAAAAAATAACAACAGTTTTATCTCGTCTGAAAATCTGAAAACTGAAAATGACATGTTTTCTAGTAAGAGTCAGAAGGAGAAAAGTGAACATTACTATTTCACTGTTGGTTCAAAGTATGAAAGCCATTCGGAAGCACATTGAAATTTGGCTCAAATGTAAGGAAGCAATATTGGGCATCAGCATTATCATCACTTCATATTGTGTATTTTCTTAGAAGATACCCTTATCCAGTTTCACACTAATGTCAGCTAGGTGTCACCTGACGCAAAAAATGTTAAATAAATTTCTCTGGGGTTCAACAACACAACCCTTTCTGGTTTGTGGACCTGAAAAGCAACAAGAAGCATTTATTGCTATTCTACCTAGAATATGACTTTATGAAACAGTATGCGGTTCAAAAAAGGTTTATGGAGTAGCAATCAAGTAAATCATTGCGCTTTTGGGAGCCCACCTGACACCTGGCACATTCATAAAGTTCTGCAGCAGCCATCATATCTTCACATACACCTGTTGGTGTGAGATACGCAGACTGTCCTACTGTAAATAGGTACTGCAGTCATATCTATTATAGGTTCATTTTATCTGTTCATTATTGTCCTAATGCAGGGTTATGGTGGATGGTAGCCTATCCTCGAAGCAAAGCTGAATTTCATTATGTGAAACAGCCAGGTGAACAAAGAAGTAGCCAGGTAGGTTAAACTTCCACACTCAACCATTTATAAGTACTGGGCCAATCTACTAATGTGATCCAGCGTAAAACTGGGAAAAGCAAGCTTGCTGGAGGGCACCTGCTGGAGGATTGAACAACATCAGCACCGCTAGAGAGTACCTTCCTAGGACCCTTGGTGAAGGGCATCGGGGCCACTCTGAATCAATCTGGGCTATTTCTACCATTCAGTAGCGCTCGGTGGACTTGGAGCGGTGTGCTACTGTGCGCACTGGAAGATAAAATGCTTTTCTGGGCCTGATGGACTGAAACGGGAGACATTCACACTCTTAAGGGCCTGATTCACTCCCTCTCAAGAGAACCTTTACTTGTCAAGGAGGGGCCAAGTTTGGCCCAGTCCTGCTCTGGATGATCCTATAGTGCCCTATATGAACAGTGTAGGATTACCATTCCATTGCAATGCATCTGGAGAGTTGACCACTTTCAACCCTTTTCAGTCCCCCACCTCAGTTATCATTCCTCCAACCCACACATCTCTATTCTCCATTCCTCATTGAGTGTGTTTAGGTGATGCCACCTTCTTTTTCTTTCACTCTGGTTTTATTTTTCTCTCTCTGCCATTCACACCACTGAAAGCACTGCCCTCAATCACTTATCCCTTCCTCTCAAATTCTAGGTCAAGTTCAATTTCAAGCTATAAAGGCCACATTTACATGACTGTTCAGTGTCTAGTGGGGACATGATGACAGAGTGGTGCCTCACAGCTCCTGAGCTTGTGTTCAGTCCAGGGTGTATGGAGTTTGCATGTTTTTCCTGTGCTTACTCATTTACAACCCATAGCTGGTTCCCTAATTCCTCGATGGCAACATGGATAGTGGGAGGGCTCAGGAGATAGGAGTCTCTTACATACCTTAAATCCTCTCCACAGGCCCTTAAATTGAGGCTACTTAGCCCTCTCTGGTCTCCCAGTGAACTGGCAGTTTTAGAGAAGCATTTCCTTGTCAGCAACTTTTCATTGCAATCACATCTCCGAGTGCGGCAAACCTCAATTGATGGAACCCAGCGAATCACGGTTATTAAGGACCGGTTCTCTTCATCTGCATCGACTTCTTCTATCGGCAAAGGAAATAACAGAACTATAAAAGAGTCTTTAGGGTTCATGTGTTCTGTTGGACATATAGGATTATTGAACTCTGGGGGGGATCAACGGCAATCAATGAATGACTATTTGAAGTAGCCTGGAAAATTCACAGGATTGTGCCACTATCAGGAACAGAAGGAGAACTGGTACATTTGACATCTAATTTTGTAACCAAATGCTGCATATTCTGAACAGAGCCTGGGACGAACCTACGTAGGTATTATTTGGTTTGCAACGCGGCCAAGAAAACAGTCGGCGTGCTTGTCAATAAAAATGATTCACGCACCCTTGAATGAAGGAAGCCACTATCTCTAAGCTAATGGACAGCGAATTCAATTTCATTTTAGCATGCAACCGACTGACATGGTGGGCCACAAAGGAAAATTATGCTCCTTTTTTTATAGTTTTAATTGACCGTCAGTGTTGTGTTCAACAGCGTGTGTGGTAATTAGAGAGGTGTTAAACCAGAGTGTGGAACAGTATGGTGCTTGAGTTTCTCTCTCTCTCTCCCCTTCCATCCCTCCCAACTCAGATGAGACAGCCGGACAACCGGGGAACTAAACGCCTGCGTATGGGTTTGGTCACGGCTGAGCTCTCCTTGGGATAATAAAATGACAATTAATCCAGAAAGCTGTTGCGACCATCAGTTTGCTGGCCAGAGGCACGTATGGCAGCGTAGAGGTGAGACCTTGGCCATAGCTATGCCATGGCTGAAGGCCCACTTGCCGCACCCTTGCGCCATGTGTCCCTCCAAAGAGCCCCTCTAATAGAGTTGGCATTTCCCCTGACATTCATGGTCTTTGGCATTTTACAGGTGGCTGCTTGGCTTCTCAACTGTCATTTTGTTTAGATGTAGTACACCAACTAACACATTGTTCTGGATGAGTCTTCAATCTTTCATTCCCTTTTTTTCCCATTGCAAAGTCATCACTAAATGCACTGTCAGTGACCTTCACTACCCTAAATTTACTGTACATTTGCATTTATTCACTTAACAGGCTTTTGTCTCTACAATAATCAGTTTATTCTTTACTTTTCCATTCCACCTGGGCTGTTTGGGTTCTACAATTTAAACATCTGTATTTATTAATTTAGCTGTTGCTTTTTCAAAAGTAACCTACAATTATTTACCAATTTGTAAAACAGTTTTACTAGAGGAGTTTAAGGGTAAGTGCCTTGATTAAGAGTACTAGAGTGAGAGGTGGGACTTGAGACTTCAACTTTTGGGTAAATAATTGTAGGTTGTTTCGGAAAAAAGCATCAGCTCAATTAAAAGGGGTCGATGTAGATTTTGACCACTTAGCTATCTGCTGTAAGTAATCAATGGGTAGAGGTTATGTTACTATAAAAGTGCTGCTAGAATTATGCAAATTAGATGAGACTTTACAATATAAACTGTGCTGAAATTGTTGACTACTTAATAAAATATGAATACATTTGTATGCTGATCCAGCATGACAATTTGTGAAATCAATATACTGGATAATACAGTAATTAACTGTGTGTGAAGTAATTAATGCATGTTTGAATTTAATATTATATTAAATAATAACATACAGTACTATTCAGAACATTTTATTACAGTTCACATCTGGCTTGGCATTTTTTATTTCGTATTGGAACATTCACCATTGCAACAACACAACTTTTGTCTTTTACTTTCCATTTTATGACATTTATGTAAAACACTAACTATGCTAAGGAGCCAAAAAAAAAAAAAAAAAACAATCAATAAGTAAAAAACAAAACAATACAGCAACAATAAATGTGAGAAGGAGGACATGACAGACAGGGCAGTTAGGTCTAAACCTACAGTGTTTATGTGTCATATTTTTTTCTGGCTTGAACCAAGAGCTTACAAATGTTTCTTGGGTGAATTAATGGTTAGACATTTTTGGGCAGAAAATATACTGTTATATAGTTAAGCAAGTAAGGAAACTGTGTACAATTTGGTGTACCTTAAAGTATCAATTTATGTAGGTAAGAGCTGCCTGGATTTGATCAGTGTCTGTCCAGGCTTACCTTGATTAGCGTAGTACAATGTAAGGTAAACATACTACATTCTTCATGCGTTGATTCAATATTACTGGCAGTTTGCCCAGTGCAGGGTTGTGGTGGTCCAAAACCTATCCCAGATGCACAGAGTGTGATGCACGACAGACCCTGAATGGCTGCCCGCCCATAGGAAATGCTAATGGTGAAGAAGTCGGTGTCAGCTCTTCAAATAAGAAGTCCATTTAAATAGCACATAACAGTAAAACTGGAGCTCGTTCTATCAGTGAATGCTGCGTCAGAAATGAGGTTGTGTCGCAGCAACTTAATAATTACCAGCATAACAAAAGCTAAGCAGAGGGAGCAAAAGAAGAGAAAAACAACAAAAACTAGAGTAAGACTCCCTTTAGGGCTCCCAGCGTGACTAATAATTCCCTTGGGTAAAATCAGTGAAGTCAAAGCAACTGCATATAACTTAAATAAACAGATAGGCACCTTTGAACCTTATCAGGACACTTGGGTAATCTAGGTATTCCTGTGCCTTAGGATATGAAAACAGAATGAACAGTGAGATAGCATGGTGGAAGAAATAAAAAAGGGAAGGGAAAGAAATAGATGATGGGAATTAGATAAAACTGCCAAATCTTTACTGAGCGAGAGGAGAGGAGACAACAGAAACACTCAAAAAACCAATGCACGCATGATCACGGTGAAACGGCATGGAGTTACAGTAGTTGGCTTTCAGTGTGTAAATACGTAAGTGTTCTAGACAGTATGGTTTGTGTGCGTGCATATTCCAATGAGTATTAAAGAAATTTTAATAGAGACTGTATCTTGCATTTCAGTTTTGCAGAACTGAGGCTTTTGAACAGCAAGACATAGAGTTTCATGTATAGGTGCACATTTAAACTGAATATCCTTAGATGCTGAATTGCAACTGTTTTATTGATTTTGATGGACATTTTCAGGAAGCTGCATCTCTAATAGATGTATGTATTTTTTCCAACATTTACTAAATCATTTCTCAGCTTAACCAACTATAAAAATTATACTCGTGAGTGAGTCTGACTGTCCATCAGTCTCTTAATAGTCATGTCCCTCCCACCAGATGTCCACATTTAAAACTTTTAACAAACGTCTCTGTCAATGTATTATTTACAATTATTAAATAGAAACACGCCTGAGTGCAACAGATACATTTTGTTTGACTCTGTATGAAAACAGACATTACCTCTCCTGAGGCGTACTGAGCCTCAAAACAGTACGTGTGCCAAAGATGCCAACGCTTTTGTAAAGAAAAATATAATTAAAACGATGCGCACACTTTGTCTTTCTTTATTATTTTTTTTTCATGCGGTTTACAGACACCCCTCTACTTAAGTAAATTCGACTTACATAAATCCGGATTTCCGTAAAAAATTTCCGGCATACAAATTATTTACGGACAGTGCTTACGCTAAACATCTGAAATACGTTAAGCGCAACTCGGCGTAGCCAGACAAGGCAGGAAGCGGCATCTTCCCAGTTCTCGCAGGTTTTGAGCAGTGAACGGATCTCCTCTTGTCAGCGTAGTGCTTTTTACTCATGTTTTTTACCCGTTTCATCATTCACAACGCCTGGTGGTAAATGCGCACTTGAAGGAAAACGAAAGCCACCTTGCAAGCGTACAGCAATTGATTTGGAGATCAAATTGAAAATAATAAGTATGAAGGTGGACAAAGATTATGGTCTATTGCATGGGAACAAGGTTCAGCCGTATCAACTGTCAATACGATAGTGAAGGATGCTGCATGTATAAAGGACCACATGATGATGGCACGCAATCATGTTGCATGGTGGGGAGAGGAAGGAGAATCTAATATAGATAACTTTTGACTTACGTAAGGGGTTGAAGAACGGTCTATATGCGTAAGTCGAGGGGTGTCTGTATTTCCTGTTTACCAGGCTTTTTTATGTTGAACTGAGATGTTATTAGAGTTCCCTTTGCTGAGACATGACTGTCTGGGATTGGTGATTGAATCTTTCCTAATAGGATGAAAGCAAAACAATTTATACGCTGCCTCAGGGCACTGTATCATCTCATATTGCCTGGGGCCACAGCTGCTGAAAGCGCTACTGCAGTCAGGAATGGTTTTCTCCTGTGTCGCTATACGGAATCTGATGTAAAGCTGGAAATACCTAAAGAGACTATTTTCTCTTATTAAGAGTCCTGGAAAAAATATTTGTTTCAATCTAAAGCAGAATGCACTATTCCAGGAACTCTTTCCATTCCATTTTAATCTGCATGTGTGGTTTACCAAAACCTACAATCTGATTATATCACTGAAAGTGCACATTTTCATTTTGATTTTGTAATAAAATTTCAACGACTTAATTTTATTTAACACAATATTAACAGACGTCAGTTTAAGTAGCTGATTTAAGTAACTGATTGTGGTTGTAATTGCTTGCGGTTATATAAGCGCTGTATCTATTTATATTTATAAATGCACTGATGTCGTTTATATTGAAGCCAGCAGTCTGTGTCTTCCCCTCCTCTGCTCCTCACAGATATCAGATAAGTATCTCTGGCCTTTGTTAACAGCAACACGCAGGAACACATGCCGGCAGCATAGCCACTAATACAATAGCCAGCTAAATACTTAGTTAGGTAATCCCATTACTCTTTCAGTATAAATAATAATACAACATGGCCCTTCAGCAAACTGATAAAATTATTATTAATTTTTTGCGTAAACCATAATATTGCTTTTATTGGTTTTCAAACTTACTGTATTGAAACAGCATGAGAAAAGTTTCCGATGTGTTTAAAAAAATCAGTTTTCTATTATTATTCTAAAGTACAATGAGTAACATTTCTGAGTCCTTTTTTAAACTGTAATGACGTAATATGTGCAACGATGATGTAATGTGTAACAGGATGCTTTTAATATATCCAGCACTTCCATCCCAGGCTTCTCAGGTGTTCTCCATTAACTGTGACATCCTGTTTGTATACTGGGAAGAATGGAGGTCTTTGACAGTGAGGTGCAAACCATAGCTAGATTGTTTCCTCCCTTGAAGAACGCATGGACAATACTGACTCAGAATGATAAAGTACGTGATGGACCTGGGAACTAGTGGAATATGGAGCACTGGGCATGCTCATGATGTATATTTTCATTTATTTGAGGCAGGGTCTCAATCACTTACTCAAACGCTACTCCGTTTAATTAAACCATCTTTTTTCAGTCATTCTATTTATTCCCGCCACCCCATTCAAGCATTTCTCCTTGTTTAAATGGCAGTCATTATTTCTTCGGTAATGTTTGATAGCACTTAATAGAAGTTATTAAAACTGACATGACATATTAAAACCACAATGTCAGCCTATATTACATAGGTTCCCAGATGATAATATGCAATACGACTGTACCTGGTGATGGCTGGCTTTGGCGAGTTCCTGATTAGCAGACTCCACATTGGAGTTGGCTGTCTGAATGTACTCCTCGATGCTTTCTGTGGAAAGGTGAGAAAATCGCCTGATGTTACTATTGACCAAAATTACTCCCATTGCCATAATCGTCTAAAAATTATGGTCATTACCGTTATCTTCAGCAGCACCATAATCCATGGGATAAACATCACATTTATCATTGTCTATATCGCCATCATCATTATCGTTATCATCATCACTACCAATGCCTTCAGTACGATACCGAGTGTCGGGTTGACCAGATGGATTAGCAAATAAAGCAACGTAAACAACTGGCCTCCAAATCATCGTGCATAACAACAAAATCTTTGCGGTCACGCTTAACTAGTCTAGAGTGATAACATACAAAAGAACAACAACGAAAAACCCTTCACTCCCCTTCATTTACTTTTTGACAGCATATTTTCCTTGGTCTTAGCAAAACTAGCTTGGACTGACACTGGGGCAGCAGACAGTATTGAGGTAAAAGACATGAATTTTGAAATACCATGGACTCATAAAAAGGTTCCCACATGGGATGTAACCAACTTAGCCGAGTGGCCCAGGCTTCTGAGATAGGGTCCAGACCACCACAACCCTGCATCAGGACAAGCAGTTATCAATTATGAATTAGAAATACCGTGAAGTCTCTCATTCAAGCACCACCTTGTGCTACAGAACATTTACATTTATTCATTTAGCAGATGCTTTTCTCCAAAGCAACATACTATGACTATTTTGAAATATTTAGCTGACACCTTCATCCAAAGTAGCTTACACTATAGTAAACTTCCTGCAGTCATTCACACATTCATACAGCAGGGAAATGCAACACACACACACACACACACACACACACACACTAATGGGATCACCAATGTCTTTGGACTGTGAGAGGAAACCGGACCAGGAACTCTCACAAATATGGAAACATACAAATTCGACACAAAATGAGTAGTTACCAAAACCACATCCAACACCACATGGTCCTAATTTCAGAGTAGTTTAAAAAAGTGGGTGTACAAGTGGATGGAATGCTGTATGTTGCATGTATGAAGCATCAGCCAACAGCAGGATCAGCAGGTTCCTATACGCATACAAATACATACATTTATTGAGATGTTCTACTGTTCTTTTTGTGAGGGATGTTGTTTTCTGGTAAAGTCACATGCATGTTTACTGAGGTCTTCAGCACCTGTTCGAAAAGCAAGTAGAAATAGCCAAATAAGGCGAAAAACAATACAGGAATGAAAAGGATGAGTTCACCTAATTTTAAGATTTTAAAATGTTCTTCTCATAACATTGTTCCCCAACACTGGAAGTTTCCACACATAGCCCAGTGCAAACTGGAGGGGCACAGGTAGCGGGACTCTGTGGGAAAGTTGAACGTGCACGGCTCACACTCGGTAATTACACATGCAGGGCTGGCGCACTCAATATTCCACTCCACTTACGGCCACAGAGATTGCGCTGGCCTTCCTGCTTCTGAACGCTTGGAAGAGACAACCAATTTGAGCCCAGGAGTAATCCTGAGTTGGGCGTCTTGTTTGGATACACATGTAATTATTGTGCCGCTTGCAAACCGTGGTACTCACGCAAACTCAATTCCCTTTCCAATTAAAAGGGACTTGATGGGATGCCACATCATGCTGATAGATGCCAGCTCAGCATTGGCCGGAAAGCAGAAAGGACATCTTGAAACACTGATTAATTTCACCACAGGTTAAAATAGGAAGTCCTTAAAAGCCAGAACCAAATGCTTAGGTTATCTATTTATTTTTCTGTCCCACGAAATCAAGATGGCGTGTTTTTCAACCGGAGCTGAGCGCTTCATGTTTAAAGGTGAGCTACAGACCAGAATACTGCCATCAAGGTTGCAATACTTCAGTGAAGCTGCTTTTAATTAGATATCAAGGAAAGTACAAGAACACTTTTGACAGTAGACACAATGGAATGTGATATCACAAGACCGTGTCAACAAGCATTTGCTTTGTTTTAAAATAAAGCCAACCAAGGGTTATATAAAAACAAGATTTTATTTTGAAGCATCTGATTCTCACTATTACGGGGATGTTAAGCCAGCACCACTCAATCTGACCACCAAACTATATTATTTTTTTTATTATTATTATTTTTATTTTTTATAGAGCGCTCTTCTCACGTAGTGAATTAATAAATCTTGAAATCTACTGGCATAAAAGCCAACGGAACTTTATTTAAGAGAAACTTAACTCCAAAAAAACTCTTGTGCATGTGGAGTCATTGTCAATTCAATATATTCTAACATTTAGACACCAGTTAATATGTAGGGTTATACAATCCTCCAATAAAATGGCCAAATCTCCTGGAGGAAACATGGAGTCTCATTCATGTTGGTTTCTACATCCCAGACCAAGAGAATATAGTCTTACCACCAACCTCCCAGCCCAAGACCATAACAGAAAAACAGTGATGTATAGCAGACTTCACAAAAGGGGACTGAAGCACACCATGTGGTGAGACATGTTTTTTTTTTTTTTTTTATGAACCATTCTGAATATTGAAATACTAACTCAGGCATGACAGTGTCTCTGACTACTTCAAGTCAGTGTCATCATATCATTAGTGGAAAAGTGGAAACAACCACAAAAAGCTGCAGTTAGGGTTGGGGTCATGGTTAGGATTAAAACAAATGAAAGATGACAGAATGGAATGGAATGGAGGAAAAATTCGGGAATATGTTAAAGAAACAAACGTTAATCCCCTCCTGACTCAGCCACACAAAGAAAACAAAATGTGAATAAATACAAAGACCTGGTAGGTTTCTGAGGAAAACGACTCACAGTAAATTTGAGCTCTGACAATTACAAAGATTCCCATTATTTCTGCATGCATACTATTTAAATATCCCTAAACATGTGCTAGGATGACTGCTGGTATTTTACTTATTTTTAATTGGTCAGCAAATGATGTCTTATAACTTCTTACTTATGAGTTACAGCATACTTATGTTTATGTATTTAATTGACTTTCACTCATGCTATCTTCATATCTTTGTTCTGTAAGCAGAACTGTATTGATTTTAAACTTTCGTCACACCCGAATTGCATGGATAGAAAAATCTGGAGGCCTGAAAGACATTGGCATGTGTAGACAGAAGAGGCAGTAAAGTTCACTTAACCATAATAAATAAAACGGAATATCAAGTAACTGTACAGCTTTAGAATCACATCAGAAATTAAAAAAGCCTGAATACAAAGTGTGTGATATTTTGACAGTTTGACATTTTTGCTACAATGGTCAAGCATTGGATGTTGCCTTGGAGCCTGGGCTAAGTGAATAAAGTGACACTGTAATGCAATGTATTTAAGTATCTAAGGTCAAGTAAGCACATTTGCATAATTGCAAATATACGAGTCGAAAGGGAAAGTGATAATGGCTCATGTTATAGCATGTTCATTTACATTTAATTGGTGGGTTTGCACGATGCATTATCACAGTTTGAGTTTATATAACCAAGTATGCTTATTAATTTCACTTCATTACTGTTCATTCGGTTCCCTTATTGTCCCATTCTATCTATCTATCTATCTATCTATCTATCTATCTTAATATACATGTCAATGTCTGGTCATGTTTGGAGAAGTGACTATGTTGTGAGAGGATGCATTTGTACAGGACAATAAGTATGGTAATTTCCCGTGCTGCCTATAAAAGTGAATAAATAGAGAATGCAGCACAGATGACACGCCCATTATTTCTAAAGCAATTGTCTGTCGATGTGCCGCCTATTGTCCATGTAATTGTGTTAAAAAGTCTTAATTAAGATGTGCAAAAGACATTGTTTTTACTTTCATCCCAAATACACTTCAGTAATATAAGATCGATAACTGCTGTATTCTGCATATCTAATGCTTCCTTTCCACTGATATACTGTAAGTCAACACAGTGAGGCCCATTTTTCAGTTGCAATTTTTCTATTAGCTTCAAAGGTCAAGCATTCCATGCTTATGAAATATTGGTTGTTATATAAGAGTATAAACAGGTTTTTTAGACATTAAATGGACTAAAAATAGGAAAATTGTTGATCTCTTCCATTTTAGATTACTAGGAAAACAAACCATTATAATCTGCTCTCCATGATATGTAGTTGCAGTTGTTTTCAATATCACCCTGTGCTGATACCTTTGTATATAACAGTGACCCACTGTTGATGTGTAAAAAAAAGTGTGTGTATGTATGTGTGTGTGTGTGTATATATATATATATATATATACACACACACGGTACTGTGCACAAGTCTTAGGCACTTAGATGTTTCACAAGAAATATTTGTTTTATACGGTTATTTAATGTCTTCTGCATTTGGGTCAATGGGAAAGAGCATATTTTAGATTTCCAAGCATTCCTTTTGCAAAAAGTTACAGTATTACAGTAAGGATTCTGTATGTCATTAAAGAAAGAAAGTACACACACACACTGTCTGAGACTTTTTGTCCCAAGCGGGGTCGCGGAAAACTGGAGCCTAACCCGGCAACACAGGGCACATGGTTGGAGAGGGAGAGGACACACCCAGGATGGGATGCCAGTCCATCGCAAGGCACCCCAAGCAGGACTCGACCCCCAGACCCGCCAGAGAGAGTGACCCGGCCAACCTCGCCACGACCCCTCTCGGGACAAGCGGTTGTTGACAATAAATGGCTACTAAGCTTTATAGGAAGTTTATTAATTAACGGCATTATTTTTGGAAGCATTCTCACTTTACAGCTTACAACCAAGTGCCTAAAACTTTTGCACAGTACTGTATACACACACCGCATATATATGTGTAGCAACATCAGAGGCCCTTGTCCAGATAAACCAACCAGGGTTGACCACACCCCAGTCAGAGTCCGCAAAGTACTACCTTGAACCCACAGCTTACCTCTCCTGATCCGCAGCAATCTACAGGTCCTTTCTGCAGTCTCCATAAGCGATTTGATTGCCTTCCTGTTCTCCTTCCTCCCATGATACCCCAGTGACCCTATACGTAGACTTCCCTGCAAAGTCTCAGGCTACTTCAATGGGCATACACCTTGTCCTCAAGCCTTGCTTCACAATACTTCATCAAGTCCTCATACTTCATCTTTTTCCTCTCATTAGCCCCTTCCATGTGTTCTTTCAGTGGAACAGTAAGTTCCAACAAAGCGGTTTGTCTAGTAGCTGCAGAAATCACTGTGATGGTAGTCAGAAGTCTAAGCTGCTTTTATAAGTCAACCATTAAGCGCCCATCTCGTTCCATCAGAAGGAGCCCTGAACTGGCATAGGGTCCAGGTTTTATTTTTTCACCTTCTCTAAAAAATGCCATTTTCTGCCACGCAGGTCCTACTGTGTACTCTGCCCATGCTGACTGACTCTGCCACAGCCTTGAGCACCTGATCATGGTGCCAGGAATTGTAGTCCTCACGTATCGTTCTTGCACAGCTCCTTGGGATGTGGTTCAGCATCCCTCTGTTTGGACACAATGAGTTTGATGGAGAATCAACTTTCCTCAGTTTAACAGGTTAGATAAACTAAGCAGCACATCATAGCTGACCCCGGTCAAGAACTTGACATGCTGACCTTATGCTCTCTTAGGCTCTTCTCCAGAGGCCTTACAGTACCTGCTGCCCTCCCAGATACAACTGTGCCCACAACCATGCTGTGCTGGTGCCAGGACTCTGCCTGCCCTATTTAAGGCAGCGTGCTTCACTTTCTTCCTGTCCTCACCTCAATGCCCACTTCCTCATTCTGGTGACACTTACTTCCAACAGTACTGAACCATGTTGTCATGCGTAGGTTTCTAGTTCAGAAGAGCCTACAAATTAGGGTTCACTGGATTAAGACTGACTATATCATTACCATTAGCATCAATATATTTCAAACCTGATGCCTGAAGAGTTTACTGGCGAATGAATTAGAGGGTAATTTTTATCTGGCTTGTACTGTGACAGTCTTAAGCTATATATAAAGATATAATAAGATGAGAAAGTAGAAGTATTTTAAGATCAAGGATGAGGACCCTCATTAGTCACATGGCCATTGGGCAACACCTGTGCACAAACTGACACATCCCTTTTTTTTTTTTTATATTTCTCCTATTCTGATCCACTAATATTCTCTGGAGAAAACCATTTCATCTACAGGCACCACCGGGCAGAAAAAAAAAAAAAAAACACAAAAAATATTTAATCAACCTAAGTGTTTCCTTAGTTTGGGGACATTATCTTTTAGTCACATGTAGGAGCTGCATTTAACCACCTCATGCTAAAAAAATATTATGATAGCTCCACAACTGGCATTAAAAATGCATGCATAATATGAATATGATTAATAATCAAGGTCTAAAGAAATAAATGAATGAGATGGGAAAACAACATTCTGTTGAAATGCAAATAAACACAGAGCTCTGGGCAAACGCGCCATTCATTCTCTAAATACAGACTTTGACATGTGGTCACTGGCCTTCAGGGACACTTCTGAGAATTACTTTAATGGCTACTAAGCCATGAACTAATGATACCTATTAGTGGGATTTTTGGGGCCAATATTCCAACCTACACTCAGAAATTAAGTTCTCACTGAAGTCCTTCCAAGTTCCATGCCAGTTCTGCCTTGTTGATGGATCACAAACTTCCTGTACAAGAAAATGTTTGGCTTACATCACCTTTGGTCTAAACAGGCCACAAAAAGGGACAACAGTGGATGTGGATGAGACAATATTACCCTCATCTGGGAGACCCAAGGACAGGGCACAAGCACTTCATTCCTGCATTACCTGGTTACAGATTAATATTTACTGACTGTTCAAGGGGTAAAATGGCCATATCTTTATTAATATATGCAGCTCTACGCACAGTTTACAATTCCAATTTTTCCTTATACCCTAAATGGTCTGAACTGCTGCCCATGAAAGAGCCTTTACAGTTTCTGGCAGATGAAACGATCCATTTCTTTCAAAGCAAATCCAATTAGGTATGCAGTTCTCAGGTACAGCAGTGTTTCTCTTAGCCCACTTTGGAGAAAACTCCCTTCTGGCCACAAACAAGTCTAAGTTAGAGTGCCAGAATAAACACATACAAATTGCATGGGTGGAATTTTGTCTTGTCAATTCTATGACTGGAAGAAAAAGTAGAAGAGATCAAAAGAAATACAGTTAAATATGAAGTCTCTCTGATTTTGCTGGTTTTAGCTAAGGTTCATGCAAGACTCTCAACCACTTAGTGACCTGGGTGATCAACCTCATCGCTCTTGAAGAAGCCGTGGATCTTGGGTAGATGTAGGTCTTAGGGGTTCTGTATTCAGAGCTGTACATTTTCTTCCAAGTAGTGGGTGACCTCCTGGACTTTTTGATATTGCCAAACTTCTCCATATGAGTTTATCCCTCAAGACCCATAGAGTACATTTTACATTAATTTGCTTAGCAGACACTTTTTTCCAAAGTGACTTCCAGTGAACTCTGTGTAGCATTATCAGCTCACACATCTTATCCACCAAGGTGACTTACACTGCTAGATACATTACTTACAATGGGTCACTCATCCACACATCAGTGGAGCACACTCTCTCTCTGTCACTCACACACTATGGGTGAACCTGAACAGCGTGTTTTTGGACTGTGGGAAGAAACCGGAGTACCCAGAGGAAATCCACACAGACACGGAGAGAACATGCAAACTCCACAGACTGAGTGGGGATCGAATCCATGTCCTCTCGCACCACCCAGGCGCCGTGAGACAGCAGCACTACTTTCTGTGCTGCCGTGTCTCCCAAAGAGTAAATTCAGATGTATACAAACTAACAAGGGCATGTATAAATATTTAAATATATCCAATGCACTTGAAATAATGCCCTATCAGCCCCACAAAGAGCATTGGACAAGTGCTAGATGGAACTCATCAACACCATGTAATTTTCGTCCACAGAGGATCAAACCAAGGACATGGTAAACATAAATCAAATGTTATCCACTGTGCCACAAGCCACAAGCTTGACAGATGGTGCATTTGGTAAAAAAAAGTGAGTGATGGTGCTCACAAGCTTTTCTTGAGTGCTTGATGGCTATTAGCTTTTGTGGTTTGGAAGTGGTCTAGCTAGCGTTTATCACACCTTAAATTACAAGTTATGAAATTGTATTTTTTTGTCCAAGGTCCACAAAGAGTACTGTAAACACATCATCCATGTGCATACACACACACCACATGCCAAAGTCACATTCAAACATTTCATTAGCTGGAAGCTTCCCTAGTGTAATGTCCAGGAATAACTGATGGCCTAAATGAAGATGAAGACACAGAGCTTAGTGAGGACACACCATGGAGAGTTCACCCATGGAAACCACAAGACCTATCACTTAAACCTGTTACCTGTTTCAGTGTATGCACCTGTGTGTCTGTTTGTGTGAAAGCATTGCCTGACATGCACTTATTTCTAATAATAGGGCAATGCACACATTTTAGTTTTTGTCTCCATTACAAAAAACTGACATGTGCATTGTGCTATTATTTGTTATTTCCCTGTGTCTATTTTGGTGTGTGTGTCATTCATAGAGGAGGGCTGAGTTAAAGGTGGACTGATGAAAGAAAATGCTATAATAAATCCTATAACAGAGGCTAATTGTATTAAAAGGCTTATAAAGTATCCAGGAGATGACTACATTCTTTACCCTTGTAGAAGGAAACTGGCCAGATTTGCTTTGGCGACGATCCACATGTATCCACAGGGAACTCATTTTTGAAAAAAAAATGTACAAAACATTAAAGAATAAAATAAAATAAAACAAAATAATGAGGTTATCCAGTACCTTCTGTGGAGGTTTGGTTTTTACATGCCCAGTCACTGGAGAACATTTCCTACTAAATCACTAATATAGAATGTTTATTATTAGCTTATTCATGTTCCTTTCGTCCTGCCACAATGTTCCATCACACATGCTTTTTTTCTCCAGGAAAATAAGCTCTAATTACAGTTGAATGCAACTATGTGTTGAGTCTGCTTCTACAGTTTAGCTTGTGGTAGAGAACAGGCAGAGTTTTCTCACATCGCACGGTTGAGGGTAAATCAGTGGCATGGTGACTGATCTGCATGTCGAACCTAGTCACCACATGAGCACAATTGCTGGCTTTTGCTGATGAGCCTCCATCACTACCATCTCTGCTTGATGAACAGCATGGCTTTAAACTTCCTAAACATTTTACCCCACTCTAATGCGATTTGATATCCTGCTTTTAATACCCACAAAACCATCCACACATACCATAGTTTGGGGCCCTATTTCAGGCTGAAAGAGACCTTTTTTTGGGAAACTCTAATGGATCTCAACATGAGAGTACTGTATAATGCTCATCTATTATCCGGTGTGCATATCAAAACTGATGATGTTCTCCAAAAGCTGAAGAAGGTGAAAAAGGTGTATAGATCTGGGCTGTTCAGCCTTCATAGATCCACCTTATGTTGATTTGCCTCCAAAAAAAAAAAATACAAGGCAGTTTCCCATCTGATCCAGGTCAGAGTTTGCTCAGGGAACAATGTTTGCCTAATGCACAGTATTCACATTTCAGCATCTCACGTTGAGCTTCAGTAAGATGCTGGCCGTCAAATACAGAGCCCCAGCGGCCTTGGCACCAGGCTCCATAACCATGGATTTAAAAAAAAGCCATAATTTACATAGTTGCCTCAGTACCTCTATTTTCTGTAATACATTCTTATGCGCCTGACATGGTGTGCAGGGACACAGCAGTGACAGCGGTGAAAAAAAGTGTTTTATATCACACTCACCTGACAAATGCTGCTGTATGTCTCACTCTGCAATATGAATGAAACACAATGCCTTCAAGTCCCTAGCTCTCAGTTATCATTAAATTCCAGACTCCAGCTGCAGGAAAGCACTTAGTAAATGTTTGAAATGTTTTCCGGTGTGACGTGCTCATTTCTTTTTTCTAGGTCAGGCAAGAAAAAGGAAGAAGACCAAGTTCAACTTCCTTGTAAGTAAATTAAAAGCAGAGACAGTGATGATGATTTTAATTATTATTATGGTCAGTCTCTCTCTGTCTTGGAAACAGGTTACTTATTAGACAGATAATGAGATGAATGTGTGATTGACACTTTGACTATTCTGGAGACCTACAGTGTCATCCTGTGCCCCAGAAATGACCAGACCTGCACCTTGCTGTCCATGGAGACTGGTTCATTTACACTCTTAGACACTCAGCCATGAATGGAATTTCAACTAAATTCGTTACACTGTTCACACAGTTTTAGATAAAACTTCAGAAATGTATTGGCAATTAGGACCAAATTCACCAAAACTCAAGTTAAACCAGTTTTTACATAACCACTGTAGTAGTAAATGAAATATGCTTCTTTAATTTGTGAAATAATAAAGCATGGACTAATTGATATTTTTTTTTAGTTTAGGTTTGGAAATCTCTAAAGATTTAGATGTTCAGCGGCAAAGAATAATGAAATGAACTGATACATTTAAAAATCTTTCCATTGCCTCGAAAGAAGCAACTTTACTTATTTTTTTCACCATTAGAATACTGTTAATCTGCTGAGCTCCCTCTGTCCCTCAGAGATGCTGAATCCCTTTCAACATTCCAGCAGGGTCTAAAGACGCATTCTCTCCTGATGTCCTAACATGTCTTCTAGCATGCCTTCTGTTATGATTGCCTTTGTACTTCATAGGTTACTCAATTATAAATGCAGCAACTTGGATAATTTGCCACAAATAGTGGTGTAGGGCAAACCGACTACACTTCGACAATTGCATATGTATGCAGCCCTGCACCTGCTGTGAAATGCACTTCAAAAATAATCAGAATTTCGCATTACCTGGAGAATAGTGTCTGCTAAATGAATAAATGAAAAAGTCAATGGGAAAATCTAGAGTAATTAAGAGCAGCATACTGCATGACTCAGGGTTCATCACCCTTATGTAAAAAGACTAAATAGCACATTACTCCCCTGGAAAAAAAAAAAATGTGATTGACTGTGGTGACTTGCAAAATACACTGAGACTCAGGCCTTCAGGCAGCACCCACGAGAAACGACTCTTCCCACAGGACCCCTCCTCTGTTCTCTGCCTACAGAAGAACCCAACACCAGCCCACTGCAGATTTGAAAGAATTCAAGACTCATACCCACGTCCTCATTATAAAACACAACTGGCGCATGTGATAGTGCCATTTAATGATGAACTTGTTCATGTGTGCAACATAGAAATATCAATGTAGAGCAATAACTCATCATGCTTGTGGCTTCAAGTCCAGAGCTCGGATGTTGTATATATGGGCAAAGGCCTGAATTTCACTTACTCTTTTGAATATTTAGGTGTTTGTGTAATTATAAGAAAAAAAAAGAATAAACTGTGCTCATTGCTCTGACACCCTCAACAAAAATCCATTTACAGTTTATGTATTATGTATGAAGAGCATCGGTACAGATTTGCCTTTATATTTGCGGGTGTGTGGGCTTACATGCATCTAAGCATATACGTGTGTGTCTGTTTAGAGCTTTTTTATTTTTTATAAAAGGCAGCGTTTATGGTCACATATGAATTTATGTTTTTATTTTTTCAATGGCATGATTGTCCCCAATGAATGATCAGTCGAACATTGGAGGAGAAAAGAGGAGCACTGTAATTCAAAGCTAAAAGGGACATAACAATGATTTGTCGACTGTTCCTTTAGTCTGTCTAAAGGTCAAAGACATAAATATGACTAGAACCTCATATGTCCCTTAATGAATTTGCTTGCAATTATTCCACCAAATGGAAAACACTGTACACAAAGGATTAATTAAAGGGGGAAGGCAAGGGGACAGGTTGCAATCCTCCTCTTTCAGTGAAACAAAGCACCAATTAGAATACAAATTGAGTGATTAAAATTTGGGGGAATTTCACAGTGTAATAAAGCAGCTTTGCTCAGGCGGTGGCCTGGATGTCCAGCAAGCGGAATAGCACAGGCACTTAGCCAGACATTTAGCTGGGCTTAGCACACCACATGCCTGCCCTGTTACTCCACCCCCCCTGGGCAGTGGCGGTAGCCCTGCGGTCCAGCTTCAAGCTGGGGCCTTATTTCTGCACCCTTAAGCAAAATACTCAATATGAATCTACAGAGAATATGTCACTATCACAATATCCCCCCACTGACAGCTCTTCAATTCAGATTTTTTTTCTCATATCTGAAAATATTGGGATTATCATCAAAAGCCACCTTGATGCAAGGCAACACAACCCACAAAGGTATTTACAAATCTGTCACAATCACAAAAATACTTCTAATAACACCAGATAAGCAATGTTGCAATAACTAATGGGTAATTCAACTTACTATGACTTTTCCTTCAGGCCCCACACCAGCCTCATGGAAAGTGTTGGTGTTGTTGTACCAACAAGGGGACTAGACCCCTGCACAATGCACGTACTTTTTCGTGGCTTTAGGTTGCCAGTCAAAAGCGTCACTCATTTTCACTGTTATTACTGGGAGTCTTTCACTTTCTCATAACCACTCACTCATCTGATGCACAACACTCAAGAAGCAAACTGGTCAAGAAATGCTTTTACCATGGTACACTCTCAATGAACATCAAGCCTCCTGTTTGTTTCTGACCACCGAGAGAGGACTGGTACTCCTCTTTCCCTGTGATGGGTGTGACTTGATTAAGCTAAATTCACCACTGTCTTCCTCATGAACCAGTGAACAAGAGGACAGCAGGACAATGCAAGCTCTTACCAATGGTGTCGCCCTGCTCGTGGATTATGGAGGCCAAGTCCTTCATTATCTGGTTCACATCCAGCATGTCCCTCTGTGAGAAGGAAGAACATGGAAGTTTTTTAACAGCACGTTCTTTACCTTCTGTTCATGAGCTGTAGGAAGGAAGGGCTTGGGATTGTATAATATGTCAGACCTCACAACTGGTCTTGGTTAGCCCCAAAATAAGGCCACCTCCAAAAAAGAAAAAAGAAAAAAAATCACTAACTTAAGACTTTAAAACTTCAATTGTGGAAAGTCTTTTTTTTTCTATTGGGAAATATGTAACATCTTTTATAACAAATAAAGCATATTGATAAATTTTCTAGGTGAATTTGTGGTAAAAACATATGTTCCCATTATTAGACTATCAATCATTTTAAAAAAATTAATTATTAAAACTGAATAAATCAGTAATGAACTTAAATGACTGATTAATCTAAATTATTCAACTGAAAGCTTAAGAACAAAGCATACATATTCTTTTTAGTCACTGATTGTCATAAACACTCTATTTTTAAAGAGTAAAAAGAAATATTAAAGTATTTGTGCATGATGACAGGCATTCTGTGATTAATACAAATTATAGTGCGTCCTTGGCTGATGTTTTAGTTTAACCTGGTTAGAATTGCTCCATTCACATACTTAACACCTCAATCAAGTCTAATTAATCAGAAGGTCAGTTTGAACAAAAACCAGCATACAAAGGGTCAGCAAGGCCAATATTTGTAATGAACAAAAATTATACCTTCACTGCAGACACCATTAGGTAATACTATATGTATTGCACCACATGAACGTTTGAGGACAACACAAATAACTCCTATGACAGATGTGTCCAGACATGGCTACCCCAACGAGGATGCCAGGACCACAAAAGAGATACACACATAAATATGCACACATAGAAATTACTGATTTGCAAAATAGAAATTACTTTTTGCTGATAGGAGAATGTTACCTAAAATTTTGCCTAAACCTTGCTATTATCTGTAAACTGCTTCCTTTGATAACTATGAAAAATGACTCAGAACCAGAACAATACACTATAAACTTCCTGAGTTTCCATATTCCGTCATAGATCAGAAAAATAATAAAATGTATGTTATGATTTAAGGAGCTGCCCGTGTGGACATTTCCTTTCATTGCTTTCCAGGGCTGCTCCTATTCTAACACTATCAGCGCCCAAAAACGTGTTGGGTGTGGAGGCATTTTGGTGCTATTGGACAAAAACCGCTGTATATCTCCCCGTGGCACTCCCCAGCTGTGTTTTTCCTCCTCAATGTGGCCACTGGCTGGGTCTCCAAAGCCCAAACCATGGCTCCATTCATCAGAGGAATCTGCAATTGTTGTGGAAAACCTGGATGCAAGCTGGTGGCCGCAGTTCAGTTTGAGCCAAGGTGCCTTATTGCAGAAAAGTGAATCCTCCAAAAGGCTTCTCTGTTTACCCATTGCCCTTCCACTACATCACCAGGTAGCTGTATTTCATGGAACTGCATACATGTTAGCTCCAATGCATCATGCTCCAGCTTCTGGGCAAACATGGCTTGTTATGCATATTTTATGAAGCTCTTTCAAACCGAGAGTGCAGAAAGAACTCCACGGGTAGGTAGTGTGGTGACCTGGAACTTTATTTTTGAATCTGACTTTTTCATTGTCAGTAATTAAATTTATACACATTGATTTTGCAGATTTTTTTTTTTTTCTTCCAGAGCAACATACAATAGGATTTCATACTTTGCTATACTCCAGTACAAGTGTTGTGCTCATCCACCTCTGTCTGCTTGGTGGTCCCACTCACAAAGGTTCCAAAATCCAAATGCTATAAGTTCTCGGTTTGGCTTCGATGTGGTGGAATGAGCTCCTTTTGTCCCTCAAAGCTGCTGAATCCCTTTCAACATTCAAGAAGGGTCTCAAAACACATCTCATCAATGTTACATAGTGTTGTACTACATTGTCTGATACAATCGTCTTCATATCGCCTGTCAATTCTGTATGTAGCCACTTCTATCAAAACTATATGTAGCTATATATAAGGTATACGGTGCTTTTGAGAATTGCCTGTCTGTATTTCCAACTCTGAGTTATACCTCACTTTAGAGAAAAGTGTCTGCCAAATGAATAAATGAACAAATATACTGCAAATAGAAGAGAAATTCCTTATCCAAAATCAGTGGAAAAAAATATTAGTTTAAAATGCCACAGGGCATTGCTGTAGCCAGATCTGCAGCTAGTTACCAAAAAAACTAGCCAAAGTCACAGTGCACAGCTGTAGCAAGTCACCAGATTCCAAGCACATGGCTGTGGTGAGAACTTGGCACTCCCAATTCACAATGCTGCTGATCTCGCAGATCCTCTTTGATGGTCAGGCTGTTGTACAGGCACTCGTCCAGCTCATCTCCAAATGCACAATCATTACAGAGACATGCAGCTCTTAGAGGGGTATTACATGGAATCTGAAGAGAGGCGAGACAATGCGGCATCACCGCAGCTTTCGTAGCTGTGCCTCCGGCTGCCGTCGCATGTGGCCCTCTGCCACTGACCTGAGGGGTCACAGCTTTGAGTCCCAGACATGCACGGTACACATGACACTGTAGCCAAAGTTCAAGTTGCATTAAAATACAATTGCAAATAAGTGAGGTGTGAAACTCTGAGCTGTTTAAGGGTCAATATGCATGGTAAAGCATGTTATGGAGTGGGGTTGCATAATACTGAGGGAAATGGCTGATACGCTAGAAACCCACAGAGAGCTATCTTTAGAACAACAGCTGTAAACCGCTTTCGTATACTAAGGCAGATATGTCTAATAGCAGGAGTGCAGTGCGATGTGGAGCTCCTTTAAATACTATCAATGAGACAAAATAAGGTGGAAAGACTTCTGTTCTCATTTTTTAGTACTTTGAAGTGCTTTTTATTAAAGGGCAGAAAAACAACTGCTAAACTTATGAGATGTATACTTCTGTTTACTCTGAGTTGTATGAGAAAAGAGTCTGTCAGATGAATAAATGTAAATATTTCAGTTTCAATTTATCTCAGCAGTTGCACAGAGTGCAAAACAATAGATATAAACAGCACAGTTACAGAAACAGCAGTGCTGTATTATAAAGTTGGGCAAGTAAGCAACCTGGCAGTTGAGGAGAGGAAAACAAAAAAAAAAAAAAACTCCCAGCCATAGGAAGAGGTGCCAGTGGTTTCCACTACCAAAACATTGTGAAAGGTCTGCCTTTGTTTTATCAGATTTAAATTTCAGACCCATATCAAGGTCTTTTTTGGCCCCATAACGTTTGTGTGACTCATAAAGAGCTCTATGTTTGAAGGGAAGGACATGAGCCAGCAGCTCAGCCAGCTCAAGAGAAAGCCATCAAAACAGGGTCACTGCTGGCAAAGCATGATGGAACTGCTGACATGTCGCTAACGGAATAAATAAAGGACATTTTTTGATATTTATTTGATATTGATTTGATAGTGATTTTTTATGATAAAATTCTTTGGAGCAGAAGAACAGGAGGATGATGTCTGTGGAACTTGTCAGTCGGTCAGTATCAGTGGCATGCCCACTGGGTCTTGGTCAGAGAGGGCAATAAAATGTATTTTAAATCACAGCTAAATGGATTGGAGTATTTACTCACTGTCAGTGCTTTACAGTGCAAATAGCTCCAGTTGAAACACTGGCACAATGTGTGCGAGAACAAAATTAATCTAAAAATTTACAATAAACTGATAATACTGTTAAAATACTTGATTTAAACAATGGCTGAGCATTTCTTGACTCAGTTCAGTGTAATGTACTTCTATAGTTCCTTTCTGAAAGTGGCATTATTAACAATAACTGCACAGTTAAAGTGAACAGCAGATCAAAGCTGTGAAGGCAACAGTAGAGAAAAGAAAATTTAAGGTTAGTATAAATAAATGAAAAAACAAAGAAAAAAGATTTATTTCCAAGGCCATCTGGCTGTCCACCCATCCTAGGCTTGCTAACACTACACAGTTTTTTTGAAATATTAGTATTCGGTTTCTGTTATGCTGATCTTCCTGACTCCTCCGCTCTGGACAGTAGGTGGACAGGCACTGCAAATGATGAGGCCTCAGCCTGTCAAAGTTCAAACTGAAATCAATGAACTTTAAATGTGTATGCAGACAAACCTGAATATTAGGCAAAAAAAAAAAAGAAAAATTGAAAAAGTGATACTTGTTGAAGAATGAGGATGGGACCTCATTCTTGGGGCAAATGCAAACCAGGTGGATTCATCTTCCAGGATGGAAGGCTCATGACCGCTCACTTTTGGGAACAGAAAACTATGGATTAGTAGAGCGGGTAATAATCCTGGGCAGAATAATTACTGCAGAGGCTAATTAATTTTAATCTATTATGGGACCCCACCTCCACCACCCCACCTCGCTGTGTCAGTGTGTATACCTGTTGCTTATCGCTACATGCAGAGAGGCCAGATAAGGCAAAGGTGCAGGCTACCTCCCACCATGACGAAGGGAGAGATGAGCAGAGGGTGCAGATTAAAGGCCATCCCGAACGCTGTCTGCTCATTTTGTTTGCATCATTTTTAGCTAAGCTTAACAGGAAAGAACCTCAACTTGTCAATAAATAAGACTATAGTATGCTATCACTGAGGAAAATACAACTGATTTTGAAACAAATAAATAGCACAGTATATATATCAGCATGGCACAGCAGGAAGAAGTGCAGCTGTTTCGTAGCACCTGGGTGGTGCGAGAGGACGTGGGTTCTACCCCCGCTCAGTCTGCGTGGAGTTTGCATGTTCCCCCTATGTCTGCGTGGACTTCCTCTGGGTGCTCTGGTTTCCTCCCACAGCCATTTACATTTACATTTATTCATTTAGCAGACGCTTTTGTCTAAAGCGACGTACATCTCAGCAAAAGTACAATTGTCCAGAGGCATGTTGTTCGGGCTCACCCATAGTGTGTGAGTGACAGAGAGAGTGTGTTCCACTGATGTCTGGATGAGTGACCCAGTGTAAGTAGTGTATCTAGCAGTGTGAGTCACCTCGGCGAATAAGGTGTGTGGGCTGATAGCACTACATATTGTTCATTGGAAGTCGCTTTGGAGAAAAGCATCTGCTAAATGAAGTAATGTAAACGTAAACGTGACATAGAGCAAAGAGGACGGTGTCAGCACCAGGGACAGCTCCACAACTCTCCATTCCACACAAACATGCTGCCGATTCCTTCGTTGCTCTAGGAACTAAAGGACGTCAAAACAAGCAGAGAGAGTCAGTGAGGGTAGATTGACCAGAAGCTAAAGACTGGCTCTCCTTCCCTTTTGAAACAGCCTCTAGAGGGTCACCCCAGTATAATTTTGGAATAAAGAGCACCAATGCCACAATAAAGAACCCGGTTTGACTGGGAACAGCCTGGACCTGAGACCTCAGTTTACCTCCCCAAGTCTGTCATTTTCATTTTTTCTCAATCCCAGAAATTTCTAAAATTTTTACACTTGTAAATTTTAGACAATGGCAAAGTGAAGAAAATGCAATTAAATGGGAACGATAAAGAAAAAAAAAAAAAAAACCTTTGCCTTTTTAAAAACTCATACCTCAAATGTTCATAACACGAGGAGCTCGCGTGTGTGTTTCCCCATCCGTAGGTATGAGTGTGCGTGCAAACTTCTTGCCTTGCTGATGGCTGCGCTTCGGAGGCTGCTCAGAGGGGATGCAAAATCAGACAAGTGCTTTTTGTGTGGGCCAGACAGCAGCAGGAAAAGCAAGGTCACCTACCCCCCCACCCCCAGTTTCATGTGAATATCATTGCAAATGGGAAAAGAAGGAAAAAAAAAGGAAAAAAAAAATACAAGCATACGCAAGGAAGAGGGAAAAGACTTAACTATTCAGGCCAAAACTGTACCCTGGTCTCTGATGAAATTAACAGTGTGTTCTATTCTCATACACTGTTAATGCAGAGATATATATGTATGGCATGAATGCACACATAATTGAGTGTGAGCTGTTTTTCATAGCAACCGAGTTTCCCGTTGGGTTTTCAGTTGTATTAGCCCGCCCAGAGTGTGTTCGGCGAGTCCCGCAGGGCGAATGATGGCAGAGCCCCGTTTCCACCTGAATGTTTTTCCTTTTGGACCAAGCTTCTTGGGCTACTGCCAGACAGAAAATAAATAAATGAACATAGACTGGAGTGCCAGAGACTGTGGCTGTCGTTTCTGCCCGAGTAAACAGTGCCATCGCTCCTGCCTGAACGGTTCAGGGACAGCCACGGGAATAAATCACACATCATCAAACAACTACGGGCCATTCAAATGCCGGGGTCCTCCTGGGAACACAAAACAAGGCCTCTGTGACCTTTCGGCACGGGTGGTTAACTCCGGCTCAGCCAGTCAATAAGTGTGTCTCTTCTGTCCCCATGGCCACTTTGTTATGCGTAACACGGGCTGATGCTAAAAACCCAGAAGCTGATGAAGAACAGGGTAAAGGAGACAGGTAGCAGCACGTACAACGTCAGCGTGGACGTGCACGCGCGCAAAGACGTACGCACTCATGCACACTTGTCATCTGTGCGCACAAACCCAAACACACGCATACGTCCCTAAATGCAACGCGACACTCTTGCTGATGCCCACACACACAGAAGTACAGACATACACGTGCACACGAACGACCACATAGGCATCCACATGCACACACGCCCAAAACTGTAAACAGACCCTCACCTGCACATATAAACACAAACTTAAAAACATTTAATCCACAAGGAGCAGCTGGATTTTTCTCTGCCAAAGGCAATTGCCACAGCTAGAATGGAATTCGCCTGCATCTCGACCCGAACTGCAACTGCGAAAATCAGGGGAGATGAGGGGTTATATTTAGACAGATCTTGATAATCTGTTTTGAAGTCCATTATGCTCAAAATGGACTAGCAGAGTTTTTTTTTTTTTTTTAGCTGCTTGCTGGAGAGCCGCAGCTAATTATTTTGGATTATCACGCTACATTTGCTCAGGAGCTGCAACGCCTTTCAGGGAGCACGGCAGGCCACTCCGCTCCCTGGGGGCTGTCGATCCATACGCTCTGGCTCAGCTCTGGGGCGATGGGAGCGAGATGCAATAATGCACCAAGAATCAAGAAGCCAGGGGGTGGCTGAGCTTGAACTGTATGAGCTGAGGTCCAGGACCACTCCTGTTCTAACCACAGAAAAAAAGCTGAATTGAGTACAGGGAATGCTGCACAATACAGTGTAGCATTACCTTCTGCAGGTCACATTTGGATGGCTTCCACATCCAGCGTGTCAGTGCTTCTGAGCTCATGGACCCCACAGTTACAGAATTGTTGCCTAATGCACTGAGATCACTGGAGAGATGGTCTATGTGACACAACTAACCCCCCTTCCAAAACCAGTTCTCCCTTGATTTCCAAATGTGTTGATTTCTTTACCATTCCCTTCATTTGTAGTTAATAATTCAATAATTCAATGCCTGACTGTTTTTAATATTTCAAAGCCTAAATTTTCTCTTTGGGGCAGCGGGTAGCATAGTGCTAAAGGCTGCTGCGTCTGAACTCAAATTCCCCTGATCAAGGTATCTGCCCTGAGGTAATCCCGTAAAAATTACATACCTTTTAAAAAGAAAAATTTTTTATGTATATAGAAAAAGATAAGGATAGGGGATATTTTTTTGTAAGGTATTACGCCCTGAGTTGCCGGGTAGGCTCCGGTTCCCCGCGACCCCGTATGGGACGAGCGGTTCCGAAAATGTGTGTGGGTGTGTGTATTTTATACCACATCACTTCTGGTAAAGGATGTTAAAATTGACTAAGGTAATGTTTTAATGGAAAATGTGTACGTTCATTTGAAAGACTGTAACAGTGTAATATGTTTTTCTGTTGGCTCCAGGTTCTACCACATATGCATGTTGTAACTTGAATGATGACTAATGAATCGTTCATAGTCTCAAAAATAAAGAACTTCCATAAACATGGTGGCACAGCGAGTAGCGCTGCTGTCTCACGGTGCCTGGGTGGTATGAGAGGCCATGGGTTTGATTCCTGCTCAGCCTCAGTGGAGTTTGCGTGTTCTCCCGTGTCTGTGTGGGTTTCCTCCAGGTGCTCTGGTTTCCTCCCACAGTCCAAAGACACGCTGTTCAGGTTTTCCCATAGTGTGTGAGTGACAGAGAGTGTGTTCCACTGATGCATGGATGAGTGACTAAGTAGTGTATCTAGCAGTGTGTGTCACCGCGGTGAATAAGGTGTGTGGGCTGATAACACTACATAGAGTTCATTGGAAGTCGCTTTGGAGAAAAGTGTCTGCTAAAAAATAAATGTAACTAAACCTAGGGGTGCATGACTTCTCTCACTAATTTCACATGCTTTTCTACATTACTTTTACTAAACAACGATGTCAAAATTAAGCAAGATTAAAAAAAGTCCCCCCCCCCCCCCTCTAATTTTCAAATAAGTAACACACTGGCCAATATTTCAATGAAAAATACCTCACAGCTGTTTGTTACTTCATAATTCATCACTTCACCATCAACAACTAAGGTATTTTACAATCCAAACAACTTTCAGGGCTACTGTGGCACAATGGGCTGCACAGGGGTCTCACGGTGCTTAAGTTGTGTGATTGGACGTAGATTTGACTCCCATTCAATCTGTGTGAATTTTCTCTTCTCCCATGTTCAAGTGGGTTTTCTATAGCTCTTCCAGCTTCTTCGCAGAGTTCACAGAAATACTTTTCAAGTGAACTTGTAATTCTGCAGTTTCAAAAATGTGTGAATGTGTGTGTGGTTACTCTGCGAAAGACTGGCGGCCCATTTCTGATGAACCCGTAGCGCCCAGTGCTTCCAAGAAGGCTCTGGCACCCTGCTTTAGGATAAATACACAAGTTCAGGAGTATTTTATACAATTACGTTTCTGTTTCAGAAATGTCAAAAAAAAGTGACATCGTATTTGTGCACGCTGCTCAAAAAGAATATTGAGTCACTCAACAATGTGTTGTGATGAATATGGTTTGAATCATACAGTGCATTCAAAGGTATAACTCATACCTTATTAATTAAGCTCTCAGCTGGAACAAAAATCAGCATTCACTGGGGTTCAGCAGAAAAGCAAAAACCAAAAATCATCTTGGGTAACGTGCAATGATTATGAGTGTCACCTCCCAGTTGGTGGACATTTGCTGTGAAGAAAATGTACTGTGAAAGGCTGGGTTTAGTTTTAACAAAAAGGTATAAATGAAATATTAACGACGAAAATTCACCAAATGCTGTTTTCAAGATGAAACTGTGTGTAATAACCTCAGGAAAAAAAAAAAAAAGAACACATTCTGTTTAAGACACCAGCCTCATCGCTGAGGCTGCTAACAATTCAAACGCTTCTTCCGTTCCGCTGTCTTACTGTCCTATGATTTCACCCTATTTGCAAAGTGCAAAAAGGGCAAAATATCAGAGCGGCGCCTGCTGTCTCATTTGTTTTTTAAAACTTTATTCTGAAATTTGGGGTGATTTAACACAATGCAGAGTCCCACCACTGAGCTTGAGGAGCTATTTATATGCGGAACTGGTTCGAGCACCACTCCGTGCTGCTTTTAAGGTGCCCCTTAGCAATTTGCAGAGTATCTAACCCATTTGCCATGCACTCCAATCGCACTGTTTCCTCATATTAATAGTTCCATCCGTTGATGACAGTGCACTCTGCTCGTGCCAACTGAGACTGATAGAGGCTTCGTTAGCTCTTGAGCTGCTCAGAGTGTTCTTCCGATGATGTCGGATGTGGGGACATTCGGTTTTAGGACGTTATGCAAATGCCCAAAGTCCATTTTCTCAGTTTCATTTCAGGTGACACCATTAGAACTGAGCTTTTGTCTTTGAGTGTCCATTTTGGAAGCTTCCTGTGCAAATTTTTATCCCCACCTTCTTTATAACATTAGTAAAGTACAGTATATGTGTCCTAGTGTCTGTCTGGGAGAATATTGTACAAAAGCACTAAAACACATCACTTCACAACTCTGAGTTACACTCGTCTATCCAGGAGATGTACCTTTTCTGGATCAGCGGGTTAGGTTCCTTGTTATAGTCGATGTGCATAACCCATTCACAATACCCATGATGTTCTACTTCAAACAAGAGCTCTAGGGCAGGTTCTCTGAACTGACAAAGTGGAAATCACTTATTCCCCTAAAAAAAAAAAGTTCTCTAGAAAACAAAAGGAAAAAGGGGCCTGAAGGAGGAAGTGTATGAATTTTCCAGTGTAAATTTCTCATCATTCCCTTCTGACAGTTGCCAGCCACAGACCGACAAGCTTCTGCACCTCGAAGCAGCTCAGGAGCCATCAGACTGGTGAAAAAATAATAAGAAGAGATTTTTAAAAAATTTCTGTGTCCTTCCGTTTTAGGGCTACTCTCTCATACCACAACCATCACGGCTACATTCAGTTCTCTAATATACTACACTAATCATATGCAGTACTCTGATGAACTCACTCACTCACTGCTTGTCAAAATTAGGATCACAGCGGATCCTACGTCAGAAGCATAAAGCAGAAGGCAGGAGTGGGCACACCCCGGATGGGATCACACTTAAAAATATATGTTGTACCTGCATTGTATCATTAAAGTACCCACTTCTATAAATGGACAACATAATTGTAGATTCAAGTCATCCTGGATAACACCATGTCTTAAGCAAAGAAACGCAGGAAACACTCATCAAGTCTGATTCATATGCACTTGAGGACGAAGCAGATATGTAAGTTCTATCTTGCAGTCCTCATTAAACTTCTCTGTCATTTGCTTTGAGTTTGCCAGTGATATATGACATGCACAATGCCCTGTAGCTTCTCCTGGGAGATCTCTGCATTTCCCAAGGATGAGACGACTAAGTGGTTTGGATGCGGGACCCCTCTGGGTACGCATGAGTACTGCGGAGTGGACGTGGGGCCCGCCAAATGAGGGCAGAGCCTGGCCGGGTCTCAGAGGCTGCTATACATCAGCAGGGGAAGGGGGAATGCTTGCCCGCTCAGTTGGGTTTGGTAAAGGGATTGCCCCTGGGCCTTCAGCTATACCCTGCCAGTACCTCACCCACAGGCAGAGGGACAGCACCTTTGCATGCTACAGTACAAATGTAAGTAGATTTATGCATACCAAAACCATTGAGCATGAACTGCATTTTACAGTTCTGCCTTTAAACGATTTAAGTCAAGCATACATCCCACCCAGACACACTGAACAGACGGTGTGTACTAGAACACAGAGTGAATTCATTCCATTCAACTCCTGTCAAATGCTGTCAGAAAGTGGGTTCAGTGAGAGATGTCAATGGACTAACCACGTTTCAAAGTATGATAAGTCCTCCTTTTAAGAAATTCTGTGTGGCACTCCAAACATTATGTCTCAAATTCACAGCTATTGAAAAAACAAAACAAAAAAAATCTCTTTTACGTGCCATAAATTTTTTATATACGGCAAATTATACTTTTGGCAGTTTTGCACAGTGCACTGTTTCATTCTTCTTCTTCTTCTTATTATTATTATTATATTGTAAAGTCTGATCTGAGGGTGCGAGAACAGGATTCCCTACATCGCCACAGTTACTGTGTCATGGGTTTGTGCCATCAAACACTGTCCCAGCTATTCTGCAGGTCATCCCATGTTGACCATGAAAAAGATTCTGAGGATGCAAAATCACAGTTATCCCATGTTGCAGGAATGTTGTCTAAAGTGTAGCCAGGCAGCTTGACAAGCAGGAAGAACTTGGTGGCAGGGTGACACAGTGTCTGCTAAATAAATAAATGTAAATGTAAGAACTCTGTAATCCTAACCCTTATCTATTTCATTGAAAAGTCTGGTTAGTGGGTGTGAAAAACAGATTTTTCACACCACTGTCTATATTTAGATGTGGCAAAGCAAACTTAAACAGAAGCATAAGTATTTACACTAGTACACCAAGACACCCTGGGACAAAAATATTCAGCATCAACACTGAGCCTTTGTCAAAGCCTTAATCAAAGCTTAACTGTGGTGTCTTTAGCTGCACATTTACTGTGCCTGGAAACAGCACTGTTTATTTGCATGCAATGTATCCAATTTTTTCAGTGTTTTCTTTTTTGAAGAGTCTTGCAGCATCTAAATTCAACGGTTATTTTTTAAAGTGTGAATTTCCTAAGACTAAATACACTGATGAGGCTACGTGTTACAGCTAGCTAATTGACAGGATCCATAATGAAAACATTGCATCATGTCAAGTGTCCTTCAAACTACTCTTTGACTTCAGGCTTGTATATTTATGTTGTTGGTCACAAACAATTTTTTGCATTTTTCTAAAGAAAAAAATGTGTGGATAAATAAGCATGAAGTTGAATAAGAAAAGGAACAAAACTGTACATAGGCATGTGGCATGAAGGTAAAAAAAAAGGCTCCCCTGCAGAACATGGGCCTGTAGGTACAGCAGCTTAAGATCCCCAGTTAGTCAGTAAGGAAACAGGGGGGTATTTGGGCCAGCAGAGGTCAAGGACACGAGAGGATCCTGAATTACTTAAAAGGGGTGTGTGTGGCGGGGGGTAGCCTGGAAATCACAAAAACAGCCTTGTCTTGGAGGGCATCCACATACGAGGATGTTAGCATCACTATTTATTTTGAAAGCATCCCTGTCCTTGAATACAGAAGGTGCTGAATTTCAAATTCACCTTGTAAGTTGCCCCCTGGAACAACCTGGACTTTTTTGTTTCTCCAATGCAACAGTATCCGCCAACATCGACACCTGGGTGAATGAAAGGAAAGAGACACCTGCCCATTGCCATAAACAAGCTCCTAAACTCACCACCTACCCAAAATGTGACACATTAGTTTTTCTTCAAGCATGTTGACTCAAATAAAAAATATTCAGTAGTAATAATAATAATAATAATAATAATAATAATAAAAGTTCCTGGGAATCTTTCAGCCTTCATTTCATAGATGTGAGGAAAGACTTCTTGTTGGAATGGCTTTCACGACCTCTCCCACAGTACAGCTGAAGATGTTTAAAATAGAGAAGAAGGTCCTTGGCTTCTTAAAGGCAGTTTACTGAAGGGGGGTGGGACAACAAGCAAAGAAACTCAACTGCCTGGAGTGACTTTCTTCTCTCTTCATCTGTTGTTGAACTTTTTTCTTCCTTTCATACAGAATAAACTTGTACATTTCCATCGTTACCACAGTGAGTCATCATACTAAATTAGAAACTGTAAATTGGTTGACCACTTGCAGGATGTCAAGTCAGGATGATGCACCAGATATTGAGTTTTTTTCTTCTTCAGAACAAAGAACTATGGATAGAAATTATGCATATGATGTATATCCCTTGGAGGAAAGATGGATGCCCTTGCTTCCTTAAAGAACTAACTCCCACATCTGTACAACTATAGATGGTTGCAGCCATATGTTGTGCCAGTCTGTTCAGACAGGGGATGGGATGAGAGTGTCAGCAGGAACAGCCTAGCGTTCTTTCAAGAAATGATCACGCCAAATAGATACAGCAGCTCCTATTACTTCCCGACAACACGATTACTTCTTCAAACAAATGCGGCAGCAGTAACTGCTGTGGGCCCTGGTGCTGCCTTGAACAGTGGTCTACAGTGAACGACAGCAAAAGACTACAACGTATATCATGAAATAATGCATTACCAAGAATAAAAACTTAAAAATAGCAAAGACTCATGCGTCCGTACCAACGTCTCTCCTTCTGCCAATGTAATGCACACATTGCATTTTCTGTGAGATGTACGTTGCTTTGGAGAAAAGCGTCTGCTAAATGAATACGTGTAAATGTAAATGTCAATGTAAGTAGGGTTGCACAGGTTGGGGTAGTATGGGATGGTCATGACTGTATGGATTGGTGGGATGCAAAATATAGTCATCATCTTATGTTATGTTATGTTATTCCTGTTTTCCCATGAAAGTCTGGAGCCACAGAACCTGGTGTGCCTTGTTCGTTTGGTAAAGGGAAAGAACACACACGCACAGTGGGAAGCTGAAATCTATTTTCCTATTTTACTATAACGCTACCTGAAACCAACACTGATCTGGCTCTTTTCTTTGCTTTTGATTCAAATTATTTTTGTAACACAGAAAGATAAAGCCTATATAAATTAGACAGCAAAACATGCATAGCATACAGTGCAGGCATAACTCCTCAGGAAATATATTTTCATATAGTCTGTAGCTGAGGCCTGAATGACACACAACATTATAATTTACTTATGACATGTGTCAGGGGTTGCTATGGCATCAAGGCAATTATCTGTTTCGACAGGTTATTGTATTAAATAAAAAGAGAGGTTAAATAAATGGGTCCTAATGTTGAAAAAATAGATAGATAGATAGATAGATAGATAGATAGATAGATAGATAGATAGATAGATAGAGGGAATACTGATGGGACATTCTAGATGGACTATCAATACAAAGGATAATCTACAGTAGGTTTCAAGGAGCCAGTCGTATGGGTATGATATTGTGAAGCCTACCTCAATCTGCATCAGTGCCTCTTCTCTCTGCCGGAGGGCCTCTACGTCCTCCTCACTGATCTCCGACAGGAAGGCTTGGCTGCTGCCATCCGCTGCGCTCTCCCTGCCGAACACAGGCTCCTCATCACACAGTTCCACAAATGATGTCTGAGGGCCCTGCATTCAAACACACAAACGCACAGGTTCTCAGTCATGGACGTACAGACATGCAGATTGCACAGATATACAAAGAAGAAACATATGATAGAATAAATCAAAAAAATATATCATTCACCTTACATCAGCTGGTCAAAAAGAATTTACCAAAGAGCTACACCTGGGGCAAACAGCAACCCTGAGGTTGTGAGTCATTTTTCTTTTGCCAAATGCAGACTTGAATGTACAGCAAGCTCTTCTCATGGTCACATATACTCTCTGAAAGCTGTGTCACGTGTTGTGGCTGAGGGCCATAGCTTTTCCCGCCCACCCAGACAGTGGCCACACCTTGATCCCCATCCTTCGATGTTTGACCTCTGCCAGTCAAGTGGTTGTGACCCACTGTGGCCTGTTCCCATGAGCAGGACTTCCACTAACCGCAGACAGTAGACTGTAGACAGTCAGTGCCACCCCACCCCCCTTACATACCTTCTGTATGGGTGGGCTGCTGTTTGCAGACACAGATTTGACCAGGGGAAATGAAATGTGAGCAAGAGTCTTTTTAAACCAAAGCCCTCTGTCCTTTGGTTCAGCGCTTTCTTTGAAAGATTTTTTGCAATGATTGCAATAGGTGGGGGTCCAGTGAGGTGAAGTCAGTTTTAAAGTTACTTTTGAGTTTTCAAATGAAGATTCTGGAGCAAGGCTGTCTGCGAAGTCTTGACCAGTCAGATAAGACAGGCTAAATAAATTTTATCCAGCAGCACAAAATACACAAGAGCTGGTCCATTTGGCGACGTCTGTTGCCTTTAGTAGACTCCAAGCCAAAGAATCCAAGACCAGCTGTGCATGATGATACACCAGATTTTCCCTCAATCTTACAAATAGAGACATTGATTATTTTTGAAAGGATCTTTGGTCATTAACCTATCTGTGGAAAACACGGTTGTGTCATTACTTATTCAACATGATTTGTAAATTTAAGAAGTGAAACAGCTGGATATTTGGCCAGAGCTATGTAAGTTAAATACTCTTTTCATGAGAACTACATCACACCCTCTGTGGAAAGTGATTTTGTATCCTTCAGTTTACAGGCCTCTGTACATAGGGTTATGCTATTGGCTGCTTCTGACATATAAAGTTTTATTAAATATCTGTGCTTTGAAAATACGGGGGGGGGGGTGCAGTGGCGCAGTGGGTTGGACCGGGTCCTGCTCTCTGGTGGGTCTGGGGTTGAAGTCCCCCTCAGGGTGCCTTGCGACAGACTGGTGTCCTGTTTTGGATGTGTCTCTTCCCCCCTCCAGCCCTACGCCCTGTGTTGCTGGGATAGGCTCTGGCTCCCTGTGACCCCAAATGGGACAAGCGTTTCAGACTGTGTGGGTGGGTGTGTGTGAGAAACTCTTAAGACTGCATAACACTGTATAAAGCTAAAAGAAAAAGAGGGTTTTTATCTGTAGTTAAGAGCCAGGGCTCAATTCAGTTGCAGTACAGTTTATACTAGAAAGTGCACACCTGTCAATTTTTACCTAACACATCTGGTATGAAAATTTATTTTTATTCCTTTCAGAGCAAAGTATGTACTTTTATTAAACAAATTAAAGCTTTTATGTATTAATTTTAGGCAGTAACAAAGAATATTAATTCGTTCATCCCGATAACCTCTTTTTCTAATATTGGATCATGCCGGTCCGAAGCATATCCCAGAAGCATAAGTTAAGAGGCAGGGTAAAAACTGGATGGGACACCAGTCCATAATACACACTTTTTTACCTGCACAAACTACGGCCAATTATGAGTTACAAATTCAGCTGAAACATGTGTCTTTGGAAGGAAATATGACTATGGGAGGAAACCAGAGCACCCGGTCACCTGCACACAGAGAGAAAGTGCAAAATCCACCCAAATGGAGCCAGATGCAAATCCACATCTAAATTAATGGCCCAAGCACGGGAAGTCACCAGCTTACGTGCGGCATAACCATCCCGCCCAACAAAACATGCCTGACACTTATTTTCAACGCTCGAGAAACAGAGCATGACCATAAGTCACATATGCTTATGCTAACAATATACTAACATTTGCAAAAAAATTTCAGAGATGGATAAAAAGCAATCAAACTGATTCCATGCAAAGCCCTAAAAAGGAGCATCTACATCTACAACTTTCCAGGTAGGAAACACCTTCCTCAGTCTGCAAAGCTTAAAATTACCATTAAATATCACTTCCCTTGTTTTAATGATTTTCTTTCCCGTATCGTCTTAAGCAACTTTTAATTTATTCTGCTGCAGCAGCAGTGCCCGACTCATGTGCGGTGATCACCAGTGTGTGCAAGCGTTTGTTCCAACCTAATTAGAATCTGGCATTTTTAGCAAAATTAGCTGAACAGGTACTTTCGTAAGCTTAATGACATTGTTGTCTTCCACATGAGATCTGAAGCGTTTGCAGTTCAGATTTACTGATCACAAACAAAGCAATTATCTTCTTAATTAAGTGTGACCTATTTCCTGATAAAAGATGGAAAAAGGAAAAAAAAACTGAAATCATTTTGTCACTATAAGGACTTGGCACCAGTGTTAAAGATTAAATTGCATATGTAACTAGTTTGTACAAAACAGCATAAAGTCCTATTTTCTACTCTAGTTTATGAAAATTTCTATTTTTGACGTATTGGTTTGTCCACAGCTGTCCCCGACTTTAGTCACAACACTTATTTTCCTGCAAATTTAGGAGTCCAGAAAAGGGTAGAATTTTTTTCAAGGAAATTGCGCTTAACTGTGGGAGTCTGATGCAGAGAGCAGCGCATTGATCTAATAATATTGGTAATTATGGCTGCATGATGCCACTGAAGCTCCAAAATGTTACATGAATTATAGCTCTTGTGCTCCATACAAAACGCGTGACCCATCACGATGTTCTTAGGCACTGTGACACATTCAAAAACTTCTCAACCCCCCACAGTGCCTGCCCTCTTCCCTGGTTCTTTCTCTCCGTACCTACAGTACTTTCTTCCTGCCTACTATCCTGTTCATTTGAATTGAGAATTCAAGTCATACACCAAGACCAATGCAAATGTCGGGAATACCGCACCCTGATTGTGGCTGAAATTTCCGTCCTCCCCAAGGCAATATGGCTCCTTTTCATGAACATGTCATTCGCGAATGAAAGACAGATCTACGCAGAATTAAAATACTCTGTCTTCTCAGGCCAAGGCTTGAGGATCATAAGGAAGTTGTTCTTAGCTCTTATACTATTCTTCACAGTTATAAGATGAACCGTCTGATCTCTCTGCTGTCCTCTACCCTGAGAATAGCGTAACTGACCAAGTGAACAGAGCTTGTTTCTGGGCAGCGGGTGTGAATATTTATGTCAGTGGGCAGCTGATGCTTTTCTGGACCCCAGTTATGCATGTTGCCTTTTGAGAGTGACTACATTATGCTTGGATTCCACTTCTGCATCATCACCTCTTCGAGAGGGATCCGCCATTAATAGTGGTACCAGAGAGACAAAAGTGCACACAGCCTTTGTCCCCATGATGCCCATGTCTATTCTTAAACGCGAACACCGATCCTTTTTTGTGCAGTGAAAGCCAGGCTGCGGTTGACCACACGGAGGTGCACCATTCACACCGGAAGGGCCCTTTTGGCCCTCAGGAGCAAACAGGACAGCATCTCTGTTCTCCTCAAATGCAGCAACACAGTCTGAGTCAGGGCTGAAAGTAAGCACAGTGACACAGAACTGTCAGGGAAAATCAAAGTGTGTCTTGCATAAACTGGACAGGATGTGATCATGATGGTCATCATGCGTATCGTCATACATATTATACTAGTGAAGATGATGATGATCAAGATGAAGCCGATCAATGACACTCAAAACTTTTCCAGATGTAGCAATTTACGAAAATTGTTAGTGAACAATTATTTATGATGATGGAGGTCCTACTGATATTGATCATGATAAGGACATTAAAACAATGTCGGTTAATGTACCGGCTATTTGTTTAAAATATATTTATAGTCAGGAGCCAGTTTAAATTCTAAGAAAAAAAAATGCTTTTTATGTTTGTGATAAGATTCAGTTGCTTTTGCAGAACATGTTTCAAAGAAATTACTGTTTAGAAGCATAAATCTAATCAGAGCAAAACAGAAATGGGAGAAATGTGTTTATAAGCATTTATGTTCATTTTTGTTTGGTTAGGGAATTTTTAAGCTACATGCGGGGTCTAGTGAGTTTTGGGTTGATAACTGTTACTCTGTCATATCAGGTCAAGCGAGTGCCACTTCAATCTTTGAAAACTGCTGGAAGGTGTGGGTCAAAAAAGCTAACTTGCAAATCACCAGCAAAGCGGGAAAAATCTGCAATAATTAAGCTCTGCTTTCGCGTTAACTGCATTTGTGAACTTTCCGAGATAAGATCAGCGATTATGCTAACACAAAATGTTCTCAGATTCCTGCGATTAAATGAACGAAGATCAGCATTAGGGGAAGTGAACTCCTGAATATATGTATGACTGAGCTCTTAAGTCTTCAGATCACTGATTCCTGCCCTCCTTTCGCTGAGCAATTATTTAGAAGATGCTGAGGATACAACACTTTTAGCACAACAAACATTAATGTGTGAACATCTCCTCCTTCATATGAGTGCTGTTGACAAACTCCTTTCTTGAAATACATACGTACCCAAAGATATATACAGTATACATGCACGCATACATACATAGATGTGTGTGTTTGTGTGTATATATTTTGTTGTGTTGATCAGGCTTGTTAACAGGTTTTCAGTTGCATATCAGAACAAACATTAAAGGCTGAAAAAGTAAATAAATGAGAAAATCAACCCAGAACTTTGTGACCTCTAATCTGTTTTCTAAACAGTTTTATAAGAAAATGTGCTTTATACAAAAGCCACAAGGATTCAGCCTTCATGGCGGACGATCAGCAGAACTCAAAGGGAGGGTGAAAACACTCTACGCCGAAGTAAAACACCTGAGCTCAGTCGGAAAGCAGAACAGCATTATTTCAATTATTCATTATTCATTTCATTATTATCTCAGGTTCAAGTTGAGTGAAATTATGTAAAAGAAGTTTAAATATTAAAAAAAAAAGAACATGAAATTTCAGTGACTGTCAATATCCTTTTACAATGACTTAAACAATATTCTTCATAATTTCGTTAGGAACATTAAGCCCATGACATAAGCATCAATTCTTGTGTTCACCCATCATTGAAGACCACATAATTTGAATAGTGTGATTACACTAACAGGCGACACAGTAAAAAATTCTGAAGAAGTTCTCGCTCCATCAGCGCTAAGCTGACTAATGATGTCATGTGTGTCAATAGAGGGCTCAGCCTTCTACTGCAGCCAGTGTGTATCAGTCTGTGAGAAAGCAGTTAATGGAGTGTGATGCACAGAAATTTGAGTGCGGGTTAGACACAGATAAGAATATAATGAAAATACAAATGACTGCTGTATAAAAAAAAGAGTATGTGTGCTGTAGTCAAAGATGAATGCAACGCAAAGAGATAAATATGGTATATATAAAGGTATGCAGGTATTCAAGTACATTTTTTGCAGAGAGTGAGTAAAGTTTTGAGAGTTTTAGAGTGTGAGGAAGGGATCAGAGGTGGCTAGGTAGTCAATAATAATAGACAGTCAAGAGTAAAGTAATTTTGGTTACTTTTCAAAAAAAAAAAAACAGCTGTCTTTTGTGGATTTCAATACCAGTCACAGCTTTCCCCTAGAGCAAAACAAATCAGAACGATTTGCTGCAGAAAAGCAATGAAAGCATATTGAAACAAATTTCCTGCTAAAAAAATTAAACATTGTCAATTATGGGGGAAAAAAAAAACAGACTTTCTGCCATAAGGACAAACAAGACTATGGGGGGGGGGCAAAAAAAAGCTAGTCAGTTTTAATTTAACATTAAAGAGTTGTGTTAAGAGTATTCAAGTAACGTGCAACCTTAACACAATAATCACATATAAGTTCACACAATTTTACCAACATCCAGCGAGTAGGTCATGGTTTCAATCCCCATTCAGTCTGTGTGGAGTTTGCATGTTCTCCCCGTGTGTGCGTGGGCTTCCTCCGGGTGCTCTGGTTTCCTCCCACAGGCCGAAGACATGCTGTTCAGGTTCCCCATAGTGTGTGAGTGACAGAGAGAATGTGTTCCACTGATGTATGGATGAGCAACCCATTGTAAGTAATGTATCTAGCAGTATAAGTCACCTTGGTGAGTAAGTTGTGTGGGCTGATAACACTACAGAGTTCATTGAAAGTCGCTTTTGGAGAAAAGTGTCTGCTACTTAAATGTAATTATTGAAAAACACTGGCTCTGCGCTGCCTTGGAATGTTTTTAAATAAAATGACTCATTTTTATATCCTGTATACATTTTTTAGAGTTATTTTCAAACCTTTTACTTACTATTAACATATGAAGAACATGGACCTCCATCTCCGTTACCACAGCCCTCATGCTTAAAATAATGAAACAGGAGCGACTCACCAAATGATGCAGTTCAAAAACAAGACCAGATAAACCTCCTATAAAATACAACCCTCAGAAGATGGCAGAAAGATGGTTAAATTAAGTATATTTAAATTTCTTATTTCCTCATTTCACATTCCTTGTCTGAATAAACTGTATTCGCAATCAAGGCAGCATAAAAATCATCACCGAGATGAATTTTCAATGCCGAACTGCGACAGGTGAGCACTAAACTATATATAATTGCAGAGCAATGTCGGGCCTTGTGGCGTTATCACACTCAGAATACAGCATGTTATGCTAGCCACATGTGCAATATTCCATTAAAAAATCTGCGGTAGGCTATCGCCATGAGACAGTCAGTGGTGTCACATCTAGTGGTAATGGCTTGTAATATTGGTTTAAATCCCCCTCCCACTATGGTTGTATGGTCTTTGAGCAGCAAGTGTTTGCTTTGAACTGTTCTAGTTCCCAGCTGTAAAAATGGGTAAACAGATGCAACTAACTCTGAACAAAGCTGTCAACTTCAAAACAAACGATGGTTAACAGCTATGGGTGGCGATGCAAAATCCGCCAAAGACGCCAGCTGATACCGAAGGGATGTCTGTAAAGGTTCACTTAAAAAGTGATTCTTATTTTTACAGAATGTTAAAATGTTAAATGTGATAAATTCGAAAGTAACAAGAAGAGGGTGACAGCAGCATAAGGGAGTACAAGAAAAGTTTAATTCTTTAAAAATGCACTTGATTAAAAGTAAGAAGTGCCAAAACCAACTCTAAAGAGTGCTGCTGCACAAGAAATTTACTTTAGAATCAGTAATGGAGTTAAAGTGACTTGTTATTAGCAACCTCTGGAAAAGACATGTGATGGTGATGCAGATATGTGAGTGTCATTGCTGTGGGACTAGAATTTCCTGTTTCCACACATAAAGCAAGCAACAAACTCCCCAAGCATCCTCACCATCACAGTTGTTGTCTTGGTAACTACTGAAATGAGACATCAGCTGAGATTAAGTTCAGATTCCCATCTTTGTCTCACTGCCGTACATTTGCCTGCTCTTATCTGCTTCTGCCAGACACCTGGATTTGGTTCTGAAACACTGAGTCCTCACTCCACTAGTCTCCAGGTCTTTTCTGATCCTCCTGCGACTCCCTTCTGAAATAGAGGCCGGTATCGTCCCATCGCCGTTCTACTATCTATGTTATTATCAGATGTGCAATCCGAAGGGATGTGGGCTGAAAAAGACATTCTTTCCTTGTGTTGAAACAGGTTGTTCTTTCAACTGTTTAGTTTACCTGAGCTCCTTTCGTAGGAAGTGTGTCTCCATTCAGTGGCCAGACAGTTTTCAGTACAGCGTACAAGAGATTTCACCGTGTGCGTGTGTGTACGTTGCTTCTTTGGGCTGTTCAATTCCTGTGGAACGAAGTTGCGTTTCTGGCTGCCCCCTAACACTAGCATCCCTGCGATATGGTTCCGGTTCAGCGGCAGTCGCAGCCTTTTGAAGGAGTTTCAGAACAGCTCAGGTCTCTTACCGCGTGCTGTGTGTGAGATAGGAGAGGGGCAGGAAGGCAGGGGTCCTACGTGCCGGTGTCCGTGCTGCCGAAGCACACGCAAACCCACTGATCACCATCTGTCGCTTTCCATTGTGCTGATACTGCATTCTCGGGCCAGCCTGCTGTTCATGGTACAAAACACTGGACCGCTGTACTGGAGGACACAGGACATATGCATCGCATTCCCACCTACGCCCCTGCCATTAGTCGCAACTTTCCAGGATTTGCCAGGAGACGATCGGAACGCTCGCCGGTCTAAATTTAAGTCCGACTACATCGCTCACGGCTAAATTTTCCAGTGAGCATTTCGAACCTATGCCACGACACCCTTTAGTATTTATTTTCAAGTACGGGACTCTTCGTTGTATGAGACACACACATGTGGTTGGCTTGTCACATGGCAAGAGAAAACGACAGCTTTGCATTGTCAGCAAATTGCGTTGTCTTTCCCCCATTGATTTGTCCTTCGTCCTTTAAGGAGTGATATATGACGACGTATGAGAATTTGACAGCTGTATTAAATGTGCCACAGGAGATCATCTTGATTTGGAGAATCACATGCTAATGGAGTTCTCTTGGGTGGTCTCCTTGTGACTTAACACTCAAGATCCTTTGTAAAACATGCTACATCGACTGGATTTTGACATTGTCGAGCACATCACCAACACCTCGCCTAACCCCACAGTTATTTCTCTCTAACTGTAGCCACCATTACTTCAGGAGATGCAGGGGAAGGGGGTAATGACCCCATAAATGCAAACATACCCACAGAGAGAAGCTCAGAGCATGCAAAATCGTGTTGCATTCTCTACGCGCTCCTGGGGCACAGCATCAAAGAACAATTTAAATACATACCATCCACTCAGACTCACACCTATAGACAATACCATTTATCTTGACCTGTGTGAAAAAGACTATTATTATCATTATTACCCACCTGCTGGCTCAGCCAATGCACTTTATCGAAAGCCTATGATTTTTTAAGTGCAGTTTTACATGTTAGCCTTTTATCAACTGGCACTCGTGTGTCTTTGCTGAAGCACGCTGGGAACTTTAATGTACAAATCCAGTTCTCTTTGTGGAGACTGAGCCTACAACTTTCTTCTAAAATTCCAAAACGTTTCCATTTTTATAATTTTTTTTTAGCTCATATCGTTACATACAAGCTACTGACACTTTCGCCCTTCTAAAGAACTGCTTATTTTACTTGAGAAATTCAGGTTATGACCCATGCTCATGGGAAGAGCCACTGGGTCACAAGGACACTGCAGCCCAAAAGACAGGCATTCCAACATTTTCACAGGGGTGCAGGGTCACTGCCAACCAGTATGAAACAGGGGTTCTTTTAAATACCTCTGTGAGTTAACTGATAAATGAGACCACGCCAAATCAATAATGGATATAGCCTTTCTCACCTGCTTCCTGTCTTTCTGTGCTGGAGGTAGCAAAGCCCTGGAACGGTCTGCAATTTTCTGCAGAAAGAAGGATGGCCATCAGTCAAAAAAAGAACATGGAACAGAAACCCACAGGTTTGTGTTGCTTTTGAATGAACAACACAGATTTCCAGTACTTTTCCATGCAAATTATTTTATCCCTAATCCAATATTTCTGGAGAGTTGACTAAAGAGGCTGACAAACTGCGATATGTCTCATTAGATTCCAGAGCCTAGAAATGGCTGAGTTCTGTAAAATTGTGTATATCAGAGGCAGGCATTACTTTTTGCAAGTCGCCATAGCGCTGCACCGACTCGGAGAGATCCTTCTTCAGTCGGGCCAGACGGAGACGATCCTGCTGAGAACAAACACACAAAGACCAAATGGAATAGAGAGGCATAAGAGATCCTTGTATCAAGGGAGGCAAAATGTATGTTGGAGGATATCTTCTTTGCCATTAGAAACGAACCCCACAATTTTATTTTTCTGATAATGTTAAAGACTAACTGTTTGCTTTTTCGCTAGAGATCACATACCTAACAGCTACTAGAAATATCTGCAAGATGGACATGTGTGGAAACTAAACAGTTTGGCCAGTGTAGGCACAAGTAAGGTCTGTACCGGAGTGGACCTAACCGCAGTGCGTGGGAACCACAGAGATCAATGACGACAAATGAAGACGGACGGACGTGGAAATGCTATTGACAAATAAATGTGGAAAACTGTTTTAAAAAAGCCGGACTCTGTTTTCTTGGCACAGGTCCTATCATCGGCAATGTCTTGCAGTTAGGGAATCTGCCCTTGGTCTCGCTCAGAAAAGTTCTCAGCAGAGCTCCCAGGAGTCTCAAGAGACATGACCTCGTCCCACCCGTCCATTACAGTACCCTTATAGCCTTGAACCAAAATGACAAGAATTCCCCAGCAGTGCCCTCCAGTGCACGTCGAACCATTTCTGTCCCCGTGCTTTACTTTTTAAAAACCTCTGCAGCACTTTTAGAACCAATCCCTCCCTACCTTACATTCATTCTCCATGAAGATGAAACTAGGGAAGAGAACTCACTGTGTGTTGAGATGCAGCTGTGCTGCATTGTGAAATGTGAAAAGCAAGGAACCGACATGCACGACCTAAATGTGACACTAAATTTCCCACAATTCCTAGCCCTTGAACAAAATTGTACCCATTTCCTGTCTTCCAAGGGATGAAACGATTGTGTGTAGAACTGGCAAGTCAGTATGTAGCCGCCTTCTGCACCCCGAAGACAGTAACTGACACAATAACTCCTCTTTTCTCCGCAAACTTTTATTAATGCATTATGAAGTTTGGCTTTCAGCCATTTTTTTTCCTTCCATATCTGTTTGTACATCGCTTTTATGCTGTCACATTGCTAACATATCGGTATACTGTTTGTTTTCCGCTCAACAGTTCTTTGGATACGCGAAGGGGCGGGTGGGGGGGGGTATTCACGGTACGGCAATACAAACGTTTGAACAGAGCTTCAGGATATCGAAGTGATTTAGAAAGACAGGGCGGGGATACCCGAGAGGAGCCGCTGATGATGTCGGAGAGCTGTTTGATGAGCTGACTGGTGCTGGTGATGACTCTATTGGTCTGCTGCTGGGTGGAATGCCTGAGAGAGAGAGAGAGAGAGAGAGAGAGAGAGAGAGGAGGAAGGTAAACAGCAGGGGAGAGACCCAGAGGGAGAAAGATCTTGAGACTCGAGTTCTTAGGATACAAAAGTGTGACAAAGTGGCCAGGGTTACAAATAGTCAGCGTTACAAATGAAAGCTCGACTCTGCGCCCGCTGCAACGTGGCACACGCTCAGTCGCCGCTCCAGCTGCACGTTACAGAGGGAGCAGCGAGAACATTTCTCAGTGTGCAAGTTATCATCCTGCAGCACTTTTCAGCGACTCCATTCCTCCGCCCACTTGCAACCCCTAACCAATCTTTTCTAAATGAACTCTTAGGCCAGCAATCTCTGTAGCGGTGTGGGAAAAACAGTATTATAATCAGTCAATTAAGTGAGTCGGGTCAACGCACTGGTTGATGGGGCTCAACTTTCACCCTGAAACACATCCCCTGCAGTGTGTAAATCCAGCATCGAGATAATTATCACACGAATGACAATGAGAGAACCCCAGCTTCCACTTAGGAGACGCGTCGCTCAAGCTGTGGGCCACCACAAAGTGTTACGGGACATTTGTAACTGGTTAATCAACCAAACCATCTTTGTTCAGCTATGCTGTTAAAGCTCCCTTAGTTTAAAACTCCATACATTCCCACACACAGTCTAATATGAGAGCACACACCCACACATTACAATACCCCATGGCCTTAAACAGCTTTAAGCCAAAATGACAGGAGTTACCCACGAATGCCCTCCAACGCAGGCGGAATACCTTTTCCCTCCGCCTCGCCAACTCAACATCACCACTTTCTTTCTATTTCCTTTAACCCACTATTCCAGTCTTGCACTTATTGTTACACCCCACCGGAGAAGAATCACGTGCTGAGACATAGCGGTGCTCCACTGTACATTGTAAAAAAGCAGGAGACAGACACATATGGTCCAAATATGACAGATTCAGTCCCATGATTCCTGTCTGTTGAAGGTATTTCCAGTGCTTTCAGGCATGAAAGAAAGATGTGCACAACTGACAACCCAGCGTGTTGCTGTTTGCTCTCTACAGCTGGAAGACAGCAACTGACACAGAAGCATCTGAATTTTCTTTTTTCCTTTAATTCTGCAACAGACATCACTGCAAATTCCATAACAGCCCAAGCACACACAGACATACCTGCAGCATGTGTTGAACATGTCTCAAAGAACGGCAGAGTTTTGAAAACCAGTTAGTTCCCATGTAAATAACACTGCTCGTTGAGAAAATTCTAGCTAAAGTATCTCTTTCCGCTTTGACTGCCCAGTTCTGGGGCAGTTCATTAAACACCTATGGGAACATATTTCATTAGAAATAAAAACGAAACCATAGCTTTTAGCCTGAAAACAAAACGGTCCTGAGAATATGAAGAAATCAATTTTTCTTTTTCAAAAATACCCAAAGCACTAGGCTTTACAAAATCATAAGACATTTTTCTTTTGCCTGTATTTTTTATTAGGTTTAACTGAATTATACCAAAAAAAGCCCCTTGGGATTAATATCATTTTACAATCAAGTCCCATCATTAAAAAAAAAGTGCTAAATGAGCACTTCAGAACATTTTTGTTTTCCTGTCGATATGTATTTTTTATATGAAAACAGTGGTCCAGCTTTGGTATCTGGTTATACAGTAAATCTTTTAATTTACATATGACACCAGCTATTTCTCTTTGTCTGCTAATGTAGAACATTATTCACTTGTCTTTTCGCAGTGAAAATGCATTCATGAATTTCCTGCTGAAGTGCATCACCAGATATTTCACACAAAGCTGTAGACTACAGGAAAACTGAAATTACAGGACACACTTTGAAAAGTACTGCCTTCTTAAATTCAGGATTAATACTGCAACAGTATAATAAATAGTATTAAAAACAACAATAGTACAAAAGAAGATGCTTTAATAGTACAGCATCTTTGGATAGTCCGTTCCAATACAGATTTGTGCGCTGCCCGCAACTGACAAAATGTGAACAAAACTAGTGGCATTAATTATTAGAAAGTATTATTTACTGTCATAACATTGCAAATGTTATGTGTTTCCACATTTTATATCCATGGCACACTTTCTGAGGGTGGTAGACAGTATTGTTTTTCTCAATACCCAGCTTCTCCATATTGATAAGCCATCACTCATTTTGTGAGAAAGTCTCTCCTATGATGTCTGGGGTAGTACAAAAGAAAAGGAAGAATTTAGCATATTTTATAACCCACAAGGGGGCGCGGTGGTGCAGTGGGTTGGACCAGGTCCTGCTCTCTGGTTGATCTGGGGTTCGAGTCCCACTTAGAGTGCCTTGCGACGGACTGGCGTCCCGTCCTGGGTGCGTCCCCTCCCCATCCAGCCTTACGCCCTGTGTTGCCAGGTTAGGCTCTGGCTCCCCGCAACCCCGTATGGGAGAAGCGGTTCAGACAATGTGAGTGTTTAACCCAGAAGTTAGTGCCTTTATTGCCTATCTGTCATTTACAGAACATGACAACATAAACAGAGGGCTGTTCTCTCCACTTGGTACATTAGGTTCCTCTATTCTGATTCTGAGCAAAAAGGAAGTATAGTGTGGAGGTGTCAAGGTGTTTGCAGCTACCTTGCTGTAACTTCACACCAATGTCGGAATATTTCTAGCACTGAAATAAGAGGCCTGTGTTAAAGTGATACTATGTTTGTAAATGAAGATCACACTTAAAATAATGGAACATGATAGCAAAATACAGGGAACGATTTATTAATTGGACACAAAATGTATGATCCATTGTGAACAATGACATGTTCAGCCTCACTCAGTCATGCAAAAGTGAAGTAATCACAGCGATAACTGAAACTGACTGAAACAGCCCTGGTTTTAGAGGATGTTTGAATATATACAGTGAATGGTCCTTACAAATTGCATACATGTGTATATAAACTAAGTAGGGTTTAATTTTAGATTAATACTTGAGAAAAAGAAACTTTTGGCATTGTGTTGAGTGTACAGACTTCATGTATTTTCATTTCTAATCAAAATAGCACCCATAGTACTATATGTACTGCAAACAGGTATAGACAACACTCCGTATTACTTAAGCTATGAAATACGTGTGTGTGTGTGTATATAGTATACACTCATCAGCCAAAACTTTAAAACCACCTGTCTAATATTGCATATGTCCCCCTCATGCCGCCAAAACAGCTCTGACCCATTGAGGCATGGACTCCACAAGACCTCTGGAGGTGTCTTGTGGTATCTGGCACCAAGATGTTAGCAGCAGATCCTTTATGTCCTGTAAATTGCGAGATGGGGCCTCCGTGAATCTGACTTGTTTTTTTCCAGCACATCCCACAGATGCTTGATTGGATTGAGATTTGGGGAATTTGGAGGCCAAGTCAACACCTTGAACTCTTTGTCATGTTCCTCAAACCATTCCTGAACATTTTTTGCAGTGTGGCAGGGAGTCTGTCATCAAGGAATACTGTTGCCATGAAGGGGTGTACGTGGTCTGCAACAATCTTTAGGTAGGTGGTATGTGTCAAAGTAACATCACCATGAATGCCAGGACCCAAGGTTTCCCAGCAGAACATTGCCCAGAGCATCACACTGCCTCTGCCGGCTTGCCTTCCTCCCATCGTGCATCCTGCTGCCACCTCTTCCCCAGATAAACGACGCACCCGGCCGTCCACATGATCTTAAAGAAAACATGATTCATCAGACCAGGCCACCTTCGTCCATTGTTCCATGGTCCAGTTCTGATGCTCGCTTGCCCATTGTAGGTGTTTTCAATGGTGGACAAGGGCCAGCGGACAGGGCTCACTCCGAGTGTTCTACGGCCATGCAGCCCCATACACAGCAAGCTGCGATCCAATGTGTGTTCTTATACCTTTCTATCATGGCCAGCATTCAGGTTTTGATCAGTTTTTTGCTACGGTAGCTCTTCTGTGGGATCGGACCTGACGGACTGGCCTTCGCTCTTCACACGCATCAATGAGCCTTGGGCGCTCATGACCCTGTCACTGGCTCACCAGTTGTCCTTCCTTGGACCACTTTTGGCAGGTACTAACCACTGCACACCAGGAACACCCCACAGGACCTGCTGTTTTGGAGATGCTCCGACCCAGTCATCTAGTCATCACAATTTGGCAGTTGTCAAAGTCATTCAGCTCCTGACCCTTCCCCATTTTTCCTGCTTCCAACACATCAAATTCAATAACTGACTGTTCACTTGCTTCCTAATATATCCCACCCCCTTGACAGGAGCCATTGTAACGACATAATCAATGTTATTCACTTTACCTGTCAGTGCTTTTTATGTTGTGGCTGATCAGTGTATACATATACATATATGCAGAGTAAGTGGATAGAAAATAAAGTTATAACTATCCTGAAAACTTAGGAACATTATACTAATGAAATTCACACTGGTGGGCTTTTCTGATGTTAAGCTGGAACAAAAGTTGTTCTCTAATGTTAATAAAAAACAATATCAAATACCATACTGTTGCTAGGGGATAAGAGGTAAGTTAATTAGAATTGTAAGTGACAGAATTCTTTTGTAGTCACAGGGTATTGCCATGGTGATATGGGGGGGGGGGGGGGGGCTTCTCTCTTGCCCCCCAAAAACCCTTTCTCTAGAGAATGCAGAAGCAGCCAGAGACAGAGATGGAAGCAGAGGAATCTGTTGCCCCCTCACTCACCGTGTTTATCTGGAGTGCCTCGCCAGAGAGATGGGCCACCCACATCTGTCCACCCAGGAAACCATTAACCTTTCCCAGCTGCTCTCCACAGATTAGCGTTTGTCATCTCCAGAATTGGAAACATGAGTACAGTAGTTCATCTGAGTGATACATTCATGCAACCATCTGAAGAGTGCAATGGATGCAATCACTGCAGAGGAAGTGTCACAGGTCACTTTTGGGTGGTTGCCACGATTATTGAAATGGAGACCTCAAAGAAACAAATTCTTAAAGATGTGCAGGAAAGAAGAAAGGCAAAGCATTAAGGACAATGTTTTCACTCTTTTCATGACATTATGGTGCAGCAGGTAGCATAACGGTTACAGCTGCTGCCTTATGCTTGAGGACCCAGGTTCCCATACGACCTCCAACTATAATAACCTTGATCAAGATACTTACCCTGAATTGATCCAGTAAAAAATTATTCCACTGCAAAAAATGGGCAGATTACTGTAAATTGCTTAGAAGAAAACTATCAGCAAAATTAATAAATAAAATTTATCATACTCTAGTCCCATCCTGCAAAACACTGTATTGCTGGGCACACTGGTAGCAATATATTGTGGTGAAGCCATTTGTTGTGGTCATACTTAGGAGAGCTGTGTAATAGTTTTGTACTATCCGAAGGGGATTCTGGGTCCTTTCACCAGCACAGCACACATAGCCTGTATTATGTTTCTAACCGCACAAGAGATTTCTTATTTTTAAGCCTTCACATTCCGTAAACTTTAAATTCCGAACTTCTTTTCCCCCAGCAGACCAGTGCATCAACTCATGAGATAATATTTGTCACCAATTACTCAGTTAAGTTTGATAATGGCATAATACCAATGGAGTGCTCATTTGTGGATCATTATAGAAGTGTTGTCCTTGTGTTGTCTTGGATATTTTTACTCGTTAAAGGAGTTGTGTAACATTTCACTGCATGCACTTTTTTATGTTTTCATTTTTCTTCTCCCACAAACACACAATCACATCTCACACAGCAGAAAACTCCTCTGACATTTACAGCATATGCATTAAAGAGCCTAAAGGCCAAGTGACTGGATGCCACAGTCAAGGATGACGCTACTGTGACGTCATAGTGGGAGGAGTCTGTGCGCAGGGCCGAATCTCATGGAATTTTCCTTAGTGAGTTTTCCACCCCCCTCCCTATTTTTTTTCATTTTTATTAGTCATCTGTTTCTTTGTCTCCACACAGATTTTGCTTCACCTTCACATCATCATACTTTTTGTCTGTTCCCAGAGGAGAGCGTTCTCCAGCCTTGCCCTGTCTTGGAGATATGAATTTGCTTTATCGGTCGACAAAACAAGAGTCCACACTAAAATAAAAGTCTTGTCTTTCAGATCTCTTTTTTCATATCCGTTACTAATGGCCAGTATCAGAGAAGACACTGGATAAGGAATAAATAATGCTACAGTACAAAAACTGCAACAATAGATCAGTGACAGTAAACTATAGAAAGAAAACAGGAAAATGGCTGCAGAGGATCTACCTGATCTTCTTTTGCCCCACTGATTTCAGACACGTCATCTGTTCTTTAAATCCAATATTGTGTTTGCTTAGCGGACATATGTATTCGAGCAAACATATAATTTTACCTAAGGCTCAGTCGCTCGAGGGCACAACACTAAGGACAACGCTAAGACTTAAACTATCAGTACTCCCTGACCACAGCGGAGTCTGTAATTTATCTAGAGGAAATATCAACATAAATGGCCAGAAACTTGAAATGATTATGAAAAAGAAGAATTCAGCCATATTTTCATCTCCCAGGAGTGTTTCTGCTCCCTAAGCCATTTTTATATTCTCTGCCAAACCTCTGCTGACAGCTGGACACGAACAGCTCTGCACGACCGTCAGCAGGTGGAAGCACAGCTAATGTGTGTGAAAAACAAAACCAAAATGAAGAGGGGAAAAAAGGGAACACTGTAAACACATTTGTGCTATCAGGTATCGCTGCTCAAGGTGGGTGTTATTCATTTCAGGGGAGATGGAGGGGCAAATAGCAGGCACCAGAGACACACGGGCTGGCTGAGTGAGGCTTTGCCAAGCAGTCAACAAGGCAACAACTAAAAAGGTTGGAGAATGAGGGACAAACTGGGCCTGGAAAATTGCCACAGACACATGAGCATCCAACGCAGGGTCACCTCAAGGTGAGGAAAGAAGAGCCTGGTGGCATCAAATCAATTCATAGCCTCTTCTTGGCATCATTAATTGCTACAGGTCAACAAAGTTGCCAGAAGCCGGAGTATACTTCATAATATATACATTTACATGGTGGAATTATGACTGCAGAACAAAGCTGCAACAGCAAAAAATAATAATGAGTCCAAGGAAACACATTATTGGTTTACACAAGAGGATTATGGGTCAAAACAAAGGTTAAATTCTATATTTTCTTCCGTTTTACTCTTTTTATTTTTTACAATTTGTAAAGAACAGTAATTAGGCTTTTTTGAAGCAAAGTGAACGTGTAATGCATTTACATTTATTAATTTAGCTGTTGCTTTTCCCTAAAGCGATTTAGAATGTTATGCCACCAACAGCTATTTACCCATTTTTACAGCTGGGTAATTTTTACTGAAGCAATTTTTAGGGTAAGTACCTTGTACAGTAGGTAAGAGCAGAAGCGGCAGCTTTTGGATGCAAAGGCTGTAACCACTATACCGTCGGCTGTCCCGTAATTCATAAACGTAAATGTAAGCGTAAATAGATCATTAAAACATTTCCGGAAAATACCAAAGCAAACTAATTTGAGCACTTTGCCTTTGCCAAACTGACAAGACATTGGCTGGATCTGCCTAAACTACTCCAACCCTAAAACTGCTTCCCTGCACTTTTGGAGTCCAGATCAACTTTCACAAAAGCATAGCTGGTCCCACTATACGGCTATCCTGAAAGCGTAATTTCCTTTTCAACAGTAGATGTCAAACAAAATAAACACTGGTGTGCAACTTCTAACATTTCCAAGATTGCTTTTTATTCTCACATTGAGTTTTATTTTAAAAATCATAAAATAAAGAAGTAACAGTACAAACGGAGAGGTGAAGATAAATGGGTGAATTAAGAACTGGAGCAAAGCAGCACATCCCATAAGGCTTTTTTTTTTTTTTTTAGCTTCCTTGCTTTTGTCTGTATCTCCGAAAGCCCGTTTAAAGCAAATGTGATCATGATTTTTAATTACGTTTTTTTAACCTCTCCTCTTCTTCCATTGCAGTCCACAAGCATGCAGATGGGTCTTGTTTTCCTCGTGGAGCAGATAACGTCAGCACCGCCGCAGTGATCCCGTCTGATAAAAGCTTTTATTAATGGCCCACATTCTTTTGTCACACGTTCCATGAATCAAGCAGGACTTCCTCTGTTTGCCTGCGTGCGTATTTCAGCATCGCCTCATTTCACTTGTAGTATTATTTTCAATGGTCTAGCCATTAATGTCTATACATGAGGTACAGCAGAGAGTATCACACAGTACTCCACCGGCTCCACTGGAAATGACACGTGCCATAAACTGCAACGCATAGAAATATGGAAATGGCACAACTATGTCATCCTGGCTCACAGATGAATTCATGAGGTCTGATATAACCTTGTTAAAGCACTTGTTATATTTATCTGTATGTTGATCTATTTGGATCCTTGGCAGAAATTCATGCTGGGAATGAAAAATGCTCTTGTACATATAAAAAAGGGCATAAAGAGTTCAACAGGAACAGATTGGCACCAGTTACTTATGATGATTAAATTCCTTCCTTTGTCACAAAATAGACTGCTATTTTTTCCTGATTGAAACAGAACATCGGGTCACAAGACAGACCCAAATAATGAACTCTGTGATATGAGCACTAATTCTGGAACCTTCCTCTGTGTTTGCTGGTTTTTAATCAAACAGTCCTCACATTGATTCTTGAGTGAGCTGTGCATGGAATGGATGGCACGATCCAAATCAAGTTAAATCAAAAGTGCTACAGGGACTCACTATAAATATATTTATAAAAGTATTAGTATGACTCATAATGGTGAAAAAGAAGCTTATATTTTGTCTCTAAGAAACGTCTTATTTCAGTAAAACAGTGGTTACACTATGTAACTCATTATTAAGCTTTCATTAATTACTTACACTAATTGTGATTAATTGAATAAACACCTACAATTGTGTTATATCTACAAAAATGTCAACGGTGTTAATCAACAGCAGACATTTTACACACTGAAAACTCAGCTCCTCTACTAAGGCATCCAGTAACTTCATTTGTTTCATGTATTTTATTCAGAGAAAACTCAATCCAGTCTCAGGAGAAATTAATTAAAAGCACAGCTAAGACATAAAAACTGTCAGGAAGAGGACTGACTACTGCTGTGTTCGAACATTAATTTCTGCTTGTGTGTGTCTACAGAGCCCTTTATTTCTTTTAAGGCTTCTACCTGTGATCTTAATATCAAGATCAAAATAGAGAATAAACGAGACGTAGCAGGTGACAAGCTGTAACTTTGTGCAATTTATGAATTACATGCTTCAATTATAACACATTAATACAATGATTTCTGATGAAAAAAGCAGAAGGGGAGGGAATTTTAATGCAATAAATCACTTCCAACGTCAAGGAAAACTGACAAACGCTTGTTTGATTTTATTGAGTGCTCTTGGCATTTGAAAAGGTCTCATATGTTCTTTTGATTTAATATGTCAACCTGCAACTATACAAAAAAAAAAAAAAAACATATATAAGGAAGCTGCTATATACTGTTCAGCTGTTATATATATGTGTTATACATATAAAACACAGTTTCCTTCACCACTGGTGTCTACCAGTGGGTCCTAGGGATGGAGGTACCAGCCAGCCTTGACTGGGTTGTGCCACTCCCTGTTCTGGCTCCATGAGTGGACCCTGGCTACCCTAATCTGGGGAGGAAAAACCTGGCTTTAATTTATGTATTCATGGTGGTCTTTACAAGCATCCCTTGCCTTAACTCACTCACACAGTCTAGGTGAGGTAGTGTAATTTCATTAGTTTAATACCATCATGGAAATCATTCTATTTGAATAGTTCTGACTTTGCATATAAGTATTAAAAGTATACATCGTCTATACTCTCTGACTGAGAGAATGCAACCCCCCAAGTTTCGAGCATTACACATCCAGGAACGAAATCACAAGTTTGCACTACTTCAACGCCCTTGTAGAAGCAATGATATAAATATACATATTCAAAGCCATCTGTTGTGGGTCACCATTTTACACATACACTTGTATGTATACAGACACATACATATAAATATACAGCTCCATGTGGCAAATACAAACCCAGAACAGATGGATTTGAATCATGGCTGGCCAGGACAAAGGAGCTGTTAAGACAGAGCTGAAGGATCCTCCTACATGAACATTTATTTTTTAATAATACAGTACAGTCAGTGAGAATATCATGTTTGACACACTGAAGTAATAATGCATCAGCTAACAGCTTGCATTCATTAATTGTTATGTAATTTGTGACTAAATGCTTTGCAGCTAAGCTAGAGTGCCCTTTCAGTCGTGCTCTGTGTTATTCCCAGTCTAAACGTCCATGATAAAGCATATGAAATGAAGAACTGGACTTTGATTCCCATACTGAAACACAAGCAGCATTTATGTTTATTTATTTTGTGGGCACTTTTCCCTGAGAAACTTATGTTATGTACAGTTATTTACATATTTATACAGGTGCGTACATTTTTTTCGTAAGCACCTTGTACAAGGGTACTACAGCAGTAGGTGAGATTGAAACTGCCATCCTTCAGATCCAAAGGCAGCAGCTCTAAGCTCCATTGTATCAGTTGATTTTGTACTATGTATTGTCCCTATTTTGTTTGATTACAGAGAGATATGTGACCTCACCAAACCAAGTACTGTAACATTGTGAGAAGAAAATGTTGTAAAAGAACGCAATCGCTCGGTGATGAAGGCGGCTTGCACCACTTTAGCTGGCCACCATCAGACTTCAGCCACACTTCTAAAAGGCTTCATTACTCATTATTAGAAAGGCTTGATGAGCCCAGAAAGCTGATGGCAAAGTGCAGGTACTTCTGAAACTTCAGGTTAGCACTTCCTGAAGACATCAGCATGCATTGCAAATGAAGAGCTGCAAACAGCATCCCAATGTTAAACTGTTTCATGAGTTTCCACATGTGACCTGAGATCGGGAGCCAATTAACTAAAAGACTGGGGAACTGAAGACTGAGCACAGAAAAAAACAGGAAGAAGTGTCTAAGTGCAATGGCAACAGCAATTAGGCTCTAAAGAAGATCTTTAACAAAATAAACAAATAAAAACCCATTCTAGAATGTCAATATCTCAGTTTCTTAAGGATTATTTTCCATAAATGACATTTATAATCATAGAACAACCCAGAACAAAATGATGTAAAATTTTACCTAAGCATTTTTTTAATGAGTCGGTAGAAACTCTGGAAAAGCATGGGATGCTCCTGTGCTTTTTATGGTACCTCAGTACCTTAACTTGTAACAAAAAAAAAAAAAAAAAAAGTGACATATTGTGCTACACGATATAAAATTCCAAAGAAGTGCCAAACACTTCAGAAAGGATGGAGAATGGGCAAACGGCGTGCATTACGCTTCACCTCTTACTGCTTAGCAGTCAAATAGCGACTCCACTTTTATTTGCCAAACTGCTGTCATTTTGCTGTCGCTCAGCATGCAATCCCAGCATTCCCCTGTGAGCTTTGTGGCCCGAAAACCTTGGCCTCTGTGCAGCGCACAGAAGAGGAAGGAACGGTGGGAAGAATAAGTATTAGGGAAGTGAATTAAAATGGGTTATTTTTATTACATACTCATTAAATTTGAATTTCAGATCGATAGATGAATATGAGGCTAAAGTGTAGAATGTACTTCACTGTCCCAGTACTTATTCTCACTGTATATGGTAGCACTTTTTTCTGCAACTACAGGTCACAGCTCTGCTAAAGTTACAGCAAGACAAAGGCACATGAAGGATCTGTCTCTGTTCTAATTGCTGGGACATCGATGACAAACTCGAAGAAAGCAACATGAAAAACTTTGCCTTTTACTGGACTGTCTGTGCGTAAACTAATAATTAAACAAGTGCTTAGTGATTCCTGTGAACCTTACTGCAGCAGAAACATGACTTTTATTGGAGAAAGCAAAAAAGATTTATTATAGGGGTTCCCAGAGAGCTGTGGTTATGTACAGTTTGGCTCCTTCTCCATTTTCTAATTACTTAACTGTCTCCATTATCATGATATTACTGACAATTCTTACAAAGCACATATGAACATTTCTGCTGGTCGTTTCCATAAATGTATCTGAATGCTATGTTTTTCCCCTAAAAAAATTAGTAGAAAACAATGTATATGCAATTGCTAATTGAATCTATTATTTTCAATTAAATCCAGCAAAAAGCATTTTGGAATCATGTATGATTCTTAGTTAAAATCTTCATTAAATTCAAGTAATGCTTATGATCTTCAGTCCTTAGTGTGAACACGATAAAGACTGGAGTTCTGTTTTTGGAGCTCTGGTTTGCTTTTTAGCAATCTGTAAAACAAGTAAGTGGCAAAACTTAATCTGCATGGTTTTCCAGCAAGTAAATCAAGGGATGTCAATGTTATAAAATTTTTTGATTGTGACGATGAGAAAAACAGTTGAAACTGGCCGGAAGCTGGCAAATATTGCAGATGTTTATGGTGTAAATTGGTCAACTGACAAAACTGATTAGGAGGATTGGATTAATGTTCACAATAAAAACTAATAATAATAGTTTTTTTTTTTTAGAAATCAACACACACGTTAATATCAGACTCAAGCGCTTCTCTGCACATAGAATTTATTAAGATTCGGATCAAATTTTAGCATAATGGATCTGCCTTTTGTTTCCTATAGTCTTATCAAGTGACTCCACAAGGAATTTCAAATAAAGAAAGATAAGCAAGCAAATACCTAATCCAATGTACACTTTGGGAAACAGCATCTGTGCATATTGTAAATGGATTAGATGATACACATTTAGAGATATTAACAGAGTTGGTACTCTCGTTTTTTAGACATAAAGAAGTTCCTTCTTCAAAAATGACTGATAGTGTTAGATACATTCTATCTATATATATTTTTTAAAAAAGGAAAATACAGAAATATTTTGCTAAAAGTAATAAAAAGTATTACACCCTTATCTGAGGACTTTACATAGCCTATCCAGTGGATAAGTCAAGGGATTCTGGCCCCAGTGGTGTTTGGAATTTGAGAAATCCGTGCAGTTATTACTTGTACAGTTATTGTGTGATTTGTATGGTTATGAGCTTTATTAACTGTGCTGTTACATTGGGAGGGTCTTGTGTGTTTTGTTTAACATGTCTGGGATTTCGTTGCTTGTATACGGGGAGGGAAACCCTGGTAAAAGGCTTCATGCTGAACTCATGCTTCAGGTTAGTTGTTTTGGACAACTAGTTTCTACTGCAATAGAACGAGGGTGCTTGTGCTGGAAGTGCAGTCCTCCCTTTTTTTTTTTTTTTTTTCTTTTCTAGACTGCAGCTTCCAGCTCCTCTGTGTATTAAATAAGAACGCAAGTGGTCGGCGTGAGTCGGATTCCACTCTACGGCACTTACCTGACCCTGCCTACCTTAAAAATGGAGCTGGCTGTACGTATTTGAGCATAAATGGCAACCCATGTATAAAACATCTTTGCATGCAATCAAATCAGTATAAATTCTTCCTTGGAATGATGCTATCCACCCTCAGTATGCTCAAACCATGCTCTCCATGGGCTGCATTGCTCCTCTAGTCGCCCACTCTAGAGAAAACCACCGCAAGCCTTGTTCCCACGCACAGCCTCCACACCTGCACGCACACACGTTCATCAAGGAACAAAAGAATATACACAAGCACATACATGCACACTGAATGCTACACATAAGCACTAGGATGGGGCTGACTTTCCTCAGTTCCTTAAGGATCACTGGTAGTTGCCAACCCTGCCTCCACACCTGGTCCTAAGAAGCCACCCCCAGCTCTCAAAGTGGTTGATCACCACCCAACGAACCTACGGGAAATCACTATTGCGGTCATGAGATTGACAAACTAACAACTAGAATTAGCACAGACCTGCAGGACAACCAGGAAACACAGACCAAAGCGAACAAAGCCGAAAAAGGCATATGATGTAACACTCTGGCAGTGGAAGAACCAGCAAGAACTGGAGAACACGTGGACTTTAATGTGGGATTGCTTGATTGCATGTGTCTAGTGGGAGGTCTGCTGGAGGTGCAATCTGTGAAAAACTCTGTTGAAGCGTACACACCAAGGCGTGGGTCCATTCTAACAAGCTCTTAGCTGTGAGCAGCCACTGATGCAGCTACCTTTGCTTCCCGCCAAACTGATTATTATAACATATAAGGCTAAATTAATAATTAATAACATATGTATAGTTAATGCTATTAAAGAACTTGTGTATTCTGGGGAGACCTATATATGCCAAAGAACTTGTACATTGCAGTGCAGTCTCAGTCTTGCACAGGAATTCTCTGTATAAGAAAATTATTAATTAATGATAATAGTGGTAAGTGATAAGGGGGTTTATTAAAAATATAACTCCCCCCCCAATTTCAGGCTTTTTCAGAATCCCACAAAAACTCTTTTTTTTTTGTCTTCAAAGCACAGTTTAATCCACAACTGTTTAAGCTTCCCTATGTTGTTTTTATGACAAATAACAACAGAGAAAACAGCTAACTGAACAATTGCAAAGACCAGTTGCAAAATGTTCCCAAAAATATTAGATTGTCACTGTGTCTAACAGTGATTCCGTATTATTTACAAAAAACTAAACTTTTATTGTGGACACTATTTCATTTAGCGTCAAATTTACAGCATGCTTTGTTTGATTCCATTGAAGTTACTATTTCTTTTGTCTTCTTTTTTTAAACAATAGTTAGCAGCCAAACACATGAGTGTTCTGGTAGTACAGGAAAGGTGAAGGACAAATTATCTGGAAATGAAAGTGAAAATAATAGCGCAACATTAAAAAAAAAAAAAAAAAAACACCACGAATCAACGAACGAACAAACAAACAAAGCTTTGTTTATGCAGAGGGAAATTTTATCCTCTCGGAATGAACAATTTAACATACATACACCTACATATGCATATACCTGTAAAGTAAGCAAACATATATAGAAAAATAAATAAGGTATCAAGTGACTAAATAGGTAAGTGTACTGGTAGTGGAGTAGTTACAGCTGCTGCCTTTGGACCCAAAGGGTTAAAATCCTATCATAAAATGTCGCATGTTACAATAAAAAGGTGTTTGCAACTTACAACAAAGTTGCCCTGTGACAAGGTTGTCAGAACAGGTACTGGGGTTGTAAATTCAGGACTGCCAAGACATTATGGATCAGCTGGAGAGACTTAATGGCAGCAGCCAGAAGACCAGGCAGAAAGGGGTTAGATTAGTCCAGGTGAAATATTAGAGATACAGCTGGATTACATGAATGTGGTAGAATGTGGAAGATTTGGTTATGGCTTCTATGGGAAAATAAAAAGACTTGAGTCAACAATTATTCCCAAGCTCTTAGCTGACAAGTTGGAAGGGATGAACAAGTTATGCAGTTTTATAAAGAGCTCTCAAAAAGTGGATGGATGAGCTGGAACATGGAAGAACTTGGTGTTAGAAAGGTAGAGATGGTGGTTGGTCTTCCAGGCAGAGGATAAAGCGGTAAGAGAGGCATGCTGCAGTGTGCAAGGATACACCATATTTGAGTCTTTGATTTTTGGGAGAAAACAGGGAGAGCTGTGCCTAACAGTGACAGAAGCCACGAGAATCAGTAACAGAGCCAAAGGAGGTAGTACAGAGGAGAAGTAAGGTGCCCTGTTTTGAGCGCTGTAGAGACTGACTGAAGGGGTGGGAGGGAGTCATGCTAAGCCACTTAGTAAGATCTACCTGATAGGCAGGAATTAACCCATTTCACAGATGATCCTTTTATTTATTCTATCACTGTTCTGTTTTAGGGAAGCAGGATCTGATATTTGACTGTCAAATGCTACAAGGACATGGATAAGAATCACAGCTCTTTTTGTGTTTTCTGGTGCCGCGGTATTTTCGTTAATGAAAACTTCTCTGTGAATAAACAGATTTCATCTGCTCAGCAAATGAGAAACAAGGCTTACAACTCTGTGCCATGTCAAACAGTATTTTCAAGATCCTGGAACATCTAAAGGGACAGTTTTTCTCCCATTTCCACCCTCCCTAGCTGGAGAGGTTTGAACAGCTGGAAGAAATGAAGTCATCACTAATGGAAAAGTTTCCATGTAGGCTCACAGGGACACTTGCTGTACCACCCCCCTTCTGTTGTGCAGACCTAGAAAACTCATTTCCTTCATTGTTCAGTTAAGCTTCACGCTTCACTACATCGATGCCATATTCATTAAACATTTCCATTTCTACTTCAGACCTTCTCAGGACAGCAAAGTGGAGCTGGGTTCTCTTCAATAAGACACAAGCTTGCTGAGCAACTACCCCAAGGATCTGCTTCACGCAACCATTTCTACACACACTGTACATGATGCCCATGTGCTATCACAGTCACTCGAGTCCCACATGGCATCTGTGGTATCCATACAGAGAGGTCATACACACAAGCGACCAAGCGCATAAGGACGCCACAAGATTGCGAATCACCTTTTAGATCCAAGAATCAATAAACTACACTGGAAAACTGTAGCGCAAAAGGTTGAATAAAGCCTTTCCATCATCCAAAGGTATAAGTTTGTCAACAAAAACTTTTCTTCACAGAATTGTCAAAGAAACCTTTCTTCACAGAATTACTTTTCTATGAAGTTTTCAAATTTTAAATTTTATGGTAGATTGTTGGTGGTGCTTGAATTCTTTGCTTCCTTACCTTGAAAAGAATTCCAGGAAATCTGCATTTGGTTTGCTGTTTTCCTCAAGAGTAGAACAGAAAATATTATTTAAGAAGCTATAAATTGGTCTTGAGCTCCCTTATGTCAAGCTGTCTTTCTTTCTTGTACTTTGGATATTTCTTGAATAATCTGGGTGTAACTCAGACAGAACTTTTGCTCATGTATTTCTTGAAAAAGAGAAGATTTCATATCACTGGAGTATGAAATAAAAATGAGGCAGAGTGTTGACATCTCCCAGCTGTGCCAGTAGAATCTTCACAAAGCTGAATGCATATTATGATTTAGTTCTCCTCTGACAAGGGCCAGGTTTCCCACAATGTTTCCTGTTACTTTTTGACACTCAGAAATCAGCTTTCTTTCGAAAATTGGCCATTAAAGTTGCCAACACCGAAGGTGACAATGACTCATTTCATCAAATTCTTGGACACAGCTATAACTTCTTTGGGAGGTTTTGTAGTTTTATACTCCACCTTCTTGCGAGAGGGAGTTAGGTGATTTTAGTAGCAGCACATATGAAAAATGTTAAGTGAAAGCATGGAGACTGTGTTAGAAAGTCTCTAGGAACAACAAAAACAGAAGCATGTTCGTAGAACATCCTGCTTCCCTGGTCAATATGAAGAGCATCTCCAGTCCACTACAGTAGATGCTAAGTGTAAGAAGAGCAAACAGCACCTCTCTGCTTCTCGGTCACATTTTAGTATCAGTCACAGCACGCATCTTCATGTGTGTGTCTCATGGTGAAGAAAAAGCAGTGTCTTTTAAGGGTGTTGCTGCCTCTAGGGATCAGCAGCTTCTCGGCTATAAAGGTGAAAAAACGTAAACACATGGACACAAACACCAGAGAGCCCTTCTAAACAGGGTGATGGAGTCCAATGACAGCTGTGAACATGGGCAGAAAAGTAATTTACCTGTAAAAAAACAGGCAAATGATGATAACTGGTAAAAAGCAAAATAACAGAAATGAGATGACAAACAAAGGACCACCAGGCAATTCTGAACAGCCAGATACCAGGTTGGAGAAGATGTACCTTCATGGCTCTGCACCTCCTGCAGATGTTACTGGCGGTAAGAATGTCCTAGCCCTTTGCAGTCTGACTTTATGTACACAGTACCTCTTAATCTGATCAGCTAAGAATAATATGTGAAGTGAGATTGCGCAGTCTGTGTCCTTGCTAAAACCCCTCTTCCATCCCTTGTCTGTACACCATCTGTACCTTTCTGACATTTCTTTACACCTATTTTCCCTTCTTTTGTATTTAAGTGCACTTCTCCTACTGGATTTAATTTATAGGCATGTGCTCTATTCTTCAGAATCACAATCAGCTTTAGTGGCCAAGTATGCCTGAGCATACAAGGAATTTGTTTCCGGTTTAGAGCAAACCTACAGTGCACATTCACACATACAGACTACATAAGCACCTACTGAACTAGACATAGACTAATACAAACACACACACACGCACACGCACATTGTCTGAACCGCTTGTCCCATATGGGAACCGGAGCCTACCCGGCAACTCAGGGCGTAAGGCCGGAGGGGGAGGGGACACACCCAGGATGAGACGCCAGTCCGCCGCAAGGCACCCCAAGCGGGACTCGAACCCCAGACCCACTGGAGAGCAGGACCCGGTCCAACCCACTGCGCCACCGCACCCCCCTGTGACTAATACAAAGATGATTACCAATAATGCAGCAGACAAGAACATAGCAGAATGCAGACACAAGATAAAACCATACAGACGTAATACAACTAAATGACCAAGCATAGGAAAAGTACGCGTTGACCTGTATCATAAAGTGACATTATAGTGCAGTGATTGTCAGTTATTTGGAGAACATATTGCACATGGGTATGATGTTACTCAAAGATATAAGAAATATTGAGATAAGATATAAAATACTGAGATAAATATTGAGATAATATATATATAAAATATAAAATATTGAGACATAAGATACAAAGATATAAGAAATATATTCTTCTGTATTTCAAATAAAATTTTCTAATTTCAAAATGTGTCAATTTTCCTTCTCCATACAAGAGTACACAAAGAAAACAACCTGGAGTAGCTCAAATATGGAAAATGATAACTGTTAAATATAAAGGCAATTCAAAAACATTAAATGAACTGAACGGTGGTGCCTTTTTCATAATTATATACGTCCTTAATTCTTAAAACAAGCTCATTATGGTTGTTCGCTCACTTCCCACTTTCTCCATAACGGCTTGTCCTGGTCAGATGTGCAGTAGTCTAGAGCCTATCCTGAAGTCAATGGATGGGGTACAGCAGCCCATCACACACTCACCCATTCACACATTAAGGGCAATTTAGCAATTCACCTGAAATGTATGCGTTTCCACTATGGCAGGAAACCAGAGAACCCAAAAGAAATCCGTACAGACAAGAGGAGAACATGCCAAGTCCGAACAGACTGTACTGCATTCAAACTTACACCCAGACAGCCCAGGCAATGTAAGGCAGCAGTGCTATCCACCATGCATAAGTACTGTTCTCTACTCTGTGAACTTTGTTAGCAATATATAGATACACACACATTTTGAAGAATAATGTCTCACAGTTTATAATTTCACCCATTCAGAGAGATGTACATGAGATGTACATTCAGACAGATTTTATTCAGTTCAGACATGAGTCTAACAGGGTATAGGGTAAGAATTTTTTTACTTTTTTTTTTTTTTTTTTAATTTTCAAGGTGTAATTTTTAGATTTTAAACTGTTGCATGTTTTGGGGATTTTCTGTAAATCCATAATTTTTTTTTTGTCTTTTTTCGAACCCTTATTAAAATTGAAGCCAGGCTAATTCTACCTTAAACGCTGTTTCACATTGAAATGGATCATTTAAGAGGCTCCTTTGGCAGCACTATTCACTTGTGTGGTCATGCCAATAAAGCATAATTTAAAATTGTATCTGGATTTGAGACTCATCCAGTTTCTAATGTATGGTGTCATGTCTGCTGCGATTTAGAAACTGGGCCCTTTTCTTTCAGTATATTCACAAAAAGTGTGACAGTGGTGTTGTGGCATCTGCTATAGCCCATGTCCAGAAGAAGAAAGGAGAATTACATCATCAGATTTGTACAGACGAGATATTTTACTGTCACATAGTGGGACGCCAGAAACTGCACATAATATCAAACACGATTCATACGCACCTGACACTGATCTGTTTTTACCGTAAATTTGTTTCCTGTGCAGAACTGTTTGATAAAACCATATGCTCACACTTGTTGGAGGATGTAGGACTTGAGCTGAATTAAAATTAATTATATCAAATTTAATTTCTGAATTGAGAATTTTTATTTCACTGAATACATTGTCTCTACATTGTCAGTCCCTTGGACAGATGTTTAGCTTGGTCTACACACTGGCTGTCCAGCAGAGACCACACAATGAATTACAGCGCATTAAAGAATCTGTAATATGAGTAAACAGCTTGTTCTGTATATACATATGTATGAGCGGCGGAGTGGGGGGATGCCAAGAGGATTCCTGCTGCTGTGTAAAGCACTAAACAAGATATAGCTGTAGAAGAGGCAATGAAAAAAGAATTTAATAAATTAGTAGGTCTCAGGTCTTAATTATGTGGAACGCTTGAAAAAACATGCTTCGTTGGAAGAAACTATTTAACCGCAGCATATAGACCATAAATGAATAATGTAAAACTCCACAATGCCCAGATGTAGTGTAAACCGGAAAGTGCGGCAGACCACAGCTTGACGTGTTGCTGACATGAGAGATGCATCTCCTTTACACTGGCTATACTAGGATGAGGTAACTGGTTCCGTAGTGGTTACAGCTATAGCTTTCGGATCTAGAAATTGCAGTTTTGAATCCCACCTCCAGTTGTAGTACCCTTCAACAAAGTACTTGCTCTAAAACTCCTCCGGTAAAAATACCCAGCCATATAAATAGGTGAATAATTGCAGGTGGCTTAACATTGTAAGTTGCTTTGGAGAAAAGTGATAAATAAATAAATGTAAATGTAATGAGTTTAAAAAAAAAATTAAAAAAAACAACATTTATATTATATCTCTCACATGCACGCAGTATATTTGTATGCAATTAAATGATTTGTTTGTACAAAATGGTGGTCACAAGCCAAAGAGAACGTGTGCAACGCCCCTCTGTCCACCCATCCACATTGTTAAGTGATAACTAGGGTGGTGGTGGTTTGGAGCCTATCCCAGAGTCGTAGATTGTAAGGGTACACTGCAGATGGGATGCACGTAGATGATAGACAAAGGGAGATTTAGATTCACCAGTCCACATAAAGCACATGGCATTGGACAGCAGGAAGACACCAGCGCACGAAAGGATACCTGCACAAACACAGGGAGAACATACAAATTATGCACAGGCTGAAGAGGATTCAAAGAGAGGCGCCCTTGCTATTCACTGCACCAGTCCCGCCGTACAATGTTGGACATGGCAAGGGCAACGGATTTGTACCCAAGTGATATTCAGATAATTCGCGCGTACTTCATGAAAGGCTGTCAAGATACTTATTTGACCAAACACATCATCTAGACAATATGCAGCTCAGATTCCACTTAGCAGAGAAAGAGAAAAAGAGGACAAAAGAATCAGTAATTATGACTCAGGTACGTTTGTGTAAATAATTGAAAACTACAAAATTCAGGTGCATTTTAAAAATTCAAAGTGTGCTCCCGACTTCAAAGACACACTTATAGAGTAACACACAGTGTACATCCTCTAATGAAATTCAGGGATGCAGAAAAATAGACCTAACAAATGGGCTTTTACTTGAATGTGTGTAGTTCATGTTGAAGAAGTTGGTGCAATAAATGTATCAGCATTTATATCATGCACACACACACACACACACACACACACACACTCTCTCTGAACCGCTTGTCCCATACGGGGTCGCGGGGAACCAGAGCCTACCCGGCAACACAGGGCATAAGGCTAGAGGGGGAGGGGACACACCCAGGACGGGACGCCAGTCCATCACAAAGCACCCCAAGCGGGACTCGAACCCCAGACCCACTGGAGAGCAGGACCGTGGGCCAACCCACTGCGTCCCCATGCGGAGCACTGGATGATAATTAAAAAGTTGGAAAAAATATATATATATTTATATATATATATATATATATATATATATATATATTTCTTACTCTACATGCACACACACACAACAAAGAATTTCTAAGGCTACTTGTAACTGTCCATTTTAATTGGATTTGCTGATACTGTAGCATAAAGGAGAATAAATTTTGGGGGTTAGAAATGCATTAAAAATTTGCTATAGACAGTAATGATAATTACATATTTGATGTAAGAATTCACCTTAGAAAGAGTTTCTCACAAACAAATGTGTATGAATCTATATGTGTATAACTCAATATACAGCATGTTTTATATATGAAGTTAGTGGATCAATTATACTCATATACATAATACTTACAGTCCATATATTACATTTTATACATAATCATGTACATCATTTATTATAGTGCTTATTAGGTTTACATATTTATGTTATGCTCTTTATACTGTATGACGTATTTCTGAAAACATCATGATCTGATTTAACTTTTCAACCTTTGCTTGGACTTTGATATGAGCAACAGCTGGAAGTCTGAAAAAGAACTGTTGCTCCATGGAAAAAAACAGTAAAAAAGGACTAATAAGGTTTGCTGTTTATCAGCCAAAGTACGAATGTCAGGCTTTGCTAATCTATTGCAAACAATTATCAGCCATCTAAGAACAAACAAGCACATGACTTCATAACCATAAATAACTGCTGATTATATCACTCAGAAATGTCTACTGCACCCCCACCCCACAACAAAATTAATTAATAAAAAATAAAAAGATATATCAGAAGCACCAGAAGAATAATTTGCTTTTAAACTTGCTTTGATGCACTACAGAGCTTATGATTTTTTTTTTTAATTCTATTGATTTAGTGAAACCGATTACCCAAAATGACTAACAAGCATTTAAAAAAATAAAAATATTGCAAAACTTTTTTTTTTTTTTTAAACTTTTAGCTGCAACTTAATTTAGCTAATGGCTTTCAAGGTACATTTTTCAGTAACAAATGTAAGCACACTTGGCACATTCACCTTTTGAATAATATATTTCACGGCACATTAATTTTGTGGATTTTATAATAGATGTTAAATTAGCTAAATTGATTTACTCATAAAAGGCACCTGTTTTATTGTGTTGCTCAGAGACTCTGGGACTTGTTATTGTATAACTCTTTGTATCTCCTGCTAAAACACAGAAAGCATCCTAGTCAGACTGTCACGGGAAGGCTATATATAAAAGAAAGGGAAAAACTCTACTTAGATTACATGAAATGAGTTAGTAAGCTGGTATTGCTGGGTGAAAGCAAAGAAGCACTACTGGGTTAAGTAATATTTCAACATTACCAAAAATGTGTGCTTTTTCACTGGTCTGAACCCAACGATAAGACTAAATTAATTACTCGTTTGTATTATGTAATGAGTATCCTGCAATTATTAGCATTATCATTAGTAGAAGTAGCAGTAGTAGCTTTGGTAGTAGTATTGTATGGGCAAAACGATCCTTTCCAAAGCAACTTTAAACATAAACCATTTTTTAACCACTTTATTATTGACCAGAAATGACATCCATCACCTTGATCACTTTCAACAGTGTCTTTAACCACTGCATCACCCTTGGCCGGCGGCAGTCCATGCCGAACCTAAACCCAAAACTGACCCGGTGGCGCAATTGCTGTATTCTAGCAAGGTGACTGTAACCTACTGTTATAACTGGAAAGGAACCAAGATCCTTCTCCTTGTGCTGCACAACCGGAACATGGCATCAAGCTTGTAAATATTCCTCAAGCGTACTCATCACTAGGTCTCCACAGTCACAGGTACCCTGTGGCTGTCACTACCATCTGTCAACTGTCACAGGCGGGTCAAGGGTTGAAGGGTATTATGTACACTGCCAGTGTGTCTGGGCAATGCCTTGTCATATGAGAGCACTTCAGATGTGACCCCACTCCCCATCCCCTGTTTCTATGGAAACATGTTGCACCTATTTCTGCCCAGCTTGCTGGACATTTCTTCTGTAGGGATGGGGGGCAGAGGGAAGTTCAGAGGTGAACATGGTGGGAGATGAGATCACAGTGACCACAAAAGACACGGAGTTGCCTGCAGTGGTAGAGCCAAAGAAGCAGAGGAGGAGAGCCAGGCAGGACATTAATGGCACTCTGGTGCGTGTTACTGTGCCAGAGCCACCACAAACACCTAGCTACCATAAGGGGCCACAGAGATGAGAAACTGCTGATCTAAAATTTCTGAGCCACATTTGCCTTGTACAACCCTCACGTCCCCACGAGCCTTGTAAAACCTTAGTGATGGCAGAGCGGAATTGTTCTAAACTATTAAAATTATTTTTTGTGTTTCTGAGTTACCATTTAATTTATTTCTCTTTTTCCCACCAGAATGTGGAACCCATTTAGCTGAAATGGGACAAAATTTCCATTATCTTATTTTCATTAAATAGAATATTTTAAGACCAAAAGACTTCAATGTTCAAGCATCCATTTAGAGGAACTGGTCATGAAGGGCACGTGGCCCTCGCAGATGCTGGATTTCACCCCAGAGTTTTGAAAAAGATTTGAACCAAGCAACAGTACAGATATATTGATGAAAAGGGAGGGGAAACTGAGCCGGGTACTTTTCGAAAGCTTAAAAAAGAAGCCGATTGAATTGATGACATGCCAGCGGTTATAGTAGGCGTAATGCATTTTAAACAGATGCAATCATTTCAGATGGAGCCCTTTATCATCAGCTATGAATTCAGTAATTGCTGGCCATTAAAAGCAAAAAAGTCAATATCATCTCCAAAAAACAAGACAAAGCAGACGGAAAATAAGCACTTAAGCATGGCAGGTCCTTGTCCTCAAGAGGCACGGTGGACATGTCAAGTCGGAATGTGGACACAGACCCAGACTGAGTGCTTGTTCTGGGGCATCAGATGAATTCTGAGGGACGCCATATCCCAGAAAGGTTAGGGAACACGTTCTCCATCTTGATGGAAATTCGATTTCATTACACATTTTCAGTTCAGTAGATACAAACACGTCTCTTCGATATTATAAAAGTTACTTTCCAAATGACAACTGTTATTTAACTAAGTATATTACAGGATGTAAGATCCAATTTCTACAGTCCAACCAAAATGTGCAACTTATTTTCCCAAGAGCCATGTCAGGGACTTTCAAGAGTAAAGATTCACACAGTTTTACATTAAAATCTTCCATTCTATTCATTACCTATTATTGATACTTCCTTGTACAAATGCTGTCTCTAGGTGCTAAGGTATTACAGGGCAGTCGCATACATTCAAAGACTAAGAGTTATCAGTTTAGAGTTACCAGTTCAACTGAAAGCGATGTCTTCGGACTGCGGGAGGAAACCCACACGAGCATGGGGAAAACATGCAAAGTTGGGGCAGACCGAGCTAGATTCAAATTGAACAGCAAAGATGCTGTGAGGCACCAGCGGTACCCACTGTGTCATTGTGCCACCACTCCAGAAGGAATGAAGAGGTCTGTAGACCAATAACAAAAAGAGAACAATTCAACTGACCAATATAACCTTCAGAAAGACAGGTTAGGCTATAAAACTGACCAATATCTGACATGTAAATGTATCAAGCTGCTATGTTCTACACTTAAAGCGCCATCAGAGCCTTCAGAGATTACTTAATGGCAACCATAATATCCCTCTAAGGGTTCAGGTTGATTTTACAGGGGCTTGAAAACCTTGCATTTATGTACTGATTAACATCATCTCAAATTTTGATAATTTATCTCAAAAAATGATTTAAATTTATTCCAAGTTTTATGGTCAGCTGCAGTAAGGGAGAAAGCAGTGACTGTACATCTATATACATTATAGTGTATAATCACACACCAATAGTGAAGGGTTGGGATTACACCACCTATACCACTGTAAGAAAAAACATGGTGTGCAGGATGAGTGTCTGAACACAGAAGAGGGCACATCTTGCAAAATGGAAAATAATAATTACTAGCTTGTGACACTGCACAAGTAATGCTATTTTTATTCTAACAAAGGCCTACTGCTAGTTTACCTATCATATAATAAATGTATTGCATTGCATTACTTTACCTCTAGAACGCCTTAAGAATTACTAACAAATATTACCTTCAGGAACACATTTATAATTCTCAATGCATTCATGCGCAATTTAATTACTTATGATGAATGAAATGTAGTGAAAATTATACTTGCATTTAAATCAACAGAATTACAACAGTGAAATAAGAAATTGCACTAATTACAACAAAAGGGGATAAATATCAGACATAACAGCAAGGCGCTGTTGGAGACTAAACCAAGGTCACATATTTTAAACGTATAAGAATGTGCCATCCACATTCACAGATCATAGTAAGAGTTGGTACAACCAGTTGCATCCTCATGAAAGACTGATAATGTGGTAATCTAGGTACATGCTTTCTAAATTTTTTACACAGGTGGTCCCCAACTTACGATGGGGTTACATTCAGCGAAACCCATCTTAAACTGAAAATATCTTGAGTCAAAAAGGCATTTAGGGGGCGTGGTGGCACAGCGGGCTTGGCTGGGGCCCGCCATGTGGTGGGTTTGGGGTTCATGTCCTGCTTGGGGTACCCTGCAATGGACTGGCGTCCCGTCCAGGGTGCGTCCCCTCCCCATCCAGCCTTGCACCCTGTGTTGCTGGGTTTGGCTCCGGTTCGCCATGACCCCACTTGGGACAAGCGGTTGTAGCCATTGTGTGTGTGTGAAAATGCATTTAATACACCTAATACACCTCTGCGTGACAGATTGGCTGATGTGGGCCACTGCCCAGTGGTGCACCGCATATTGCTTGCCCAGGAAAAAAAATAAATCAAAATTCAAAGTACGGTTTGTACTGAATGTCTTTCACCAGCTCAGCATCGTAAAGCTGAAAAAATCATAAGTCGAACCATTGTAAATGGGCGACCACCTGCATAAATAACGATATAGTTACCAATAGCAATGGAGGGGGGAAACAAAAAAGAGATGGACCTGCAAAAACTGTCAGGCAGCTTTTTTAATGTTAGAAGTTCCAACCTTTGTCTGCATCAACAGCTGTTTGTAATTAACCAAGGTAATTAACAAGCCCTCTGAGGAATAATCTATCCAGCAGTGGCACTTAAACACTGGATGACTCGCTGCGGATGACTGTTGGCGTAGCCCTCCCACGATCGCTGCGTTTGTCATTGAAGCTATCCAACAAGGGGCTGCTCTCCGCCATTAATTCCGATCAGAAATGCGTGTGCGCCAGGGGAAGAGAGTTTGAGCGTGTCAATCTGCGCGCAAGTGTCTGCGCATGCGTGCGAGTCGGTATTTGTGCGTGCCGTGCGAGGACACGCGTGGGCGAGCAACTTGATGCGGTTCTCGAGCCCCGGCTGGACTGTGGTTGGTTGAACAGGGAGAGTTGGGTGATGCCCCACTTCAAAGCAAGGTGAGATTCGCAGGGACTTGGGCTGGAACAGACCTCAAAGTGAACCAAGTATGTAGCACCAGGGGCATGTGTGTGTCATTATTTAAAGGTAAGAAAAACAAGGACTGCCCTACATTCTGTGGAGGAGCTGCCTTGCTGCCTTTCCATTCTTTGCAATGCTTTGAGCTTTGACTTCCTCTCTACCCGCCTCCCCTCCTGGATCAGTAGCACAACGGCCATGTAACAGGGTACAGCGTCCCAAACAATGTGCTGATAAGGTAAAACAAGCAGGAAACAGGCGGTCAAAAGCAGTGATAAGCAAGAAGACTCGGACTTACAAGGTCTGCCTCAGTTCTGCTGTATCTCTGGACGTGCCCAAAGACTGGAAGCTCTTCTCAAGGGTAACAACTGCAGCAGAGAAGAATCATGGAGGTCAAAGAATCTCGGGGGACTGCGAAGACCGTGAATTCAAATTCCGAGTCATAAGTTAAGAAGTGAAGAGAAGAACAATGTACATGGTTATAATGGGAGGGGTGAGCTCCACGCAAAGATTTTTTTTTTTCTTCATTTGCAGAGGTGATGCTCGGTTTTCTGGACAGGGCGTTTTAATTAGTATGGTAAAATAGGCAACGGTAAATCACCTCTGGATGGGTTTAGATGGTCACTGCATGTTCAAAATAAATTCCCTCCAGAGGTAATTTTGCGCTGCCAGTTTTGCTGCTCACAGCCTCCGAATCCTGCGGAAACCCCCATCTGTTCGCTCCGCACCCCCACCCAGCCCCCACCCGGAAACTCACCGTTGGCATTGATCTGGAAGATGTTGGAAGAGGTCTCCTGGAAGACATCCTGCAGCTCTGATGGGCTCACCTGTGTTGCTGCAGAGGGAGACATGGTATCAGAACAAGTCCAAGTGGGCAACAGGCAGCGTGAAGGTCGTGGGTAATACATGGAATTATAATTATTCACCATAGACAAGGTTATGGATATGGTATGTCCATTTTTCTGGCACTGTTTTCCTACTTTAACATAATGACTATGCAAAGTCATTTTTGCGATTGCTTATACAATGTGTATAAAACAAAGTTTACAGTTATAACTTGGCAGAGTTTTCTACAGATAAAACCGGAAGACACTCTATTATAGTTATGTATTAAGAAATTATACGCATCATTTAGCATATAGTTTATAGCACCAACAGTTCAATGTCTATGGCTGCAGTTATAACAGACAGTACTTCATTTTTGTCCTTATATATTCTAAAAGTTTTTAATCAAACATGGAAGGTGATGGGAGATGAAAAAAAAAAGCCATGAAGGTTAATTAAAGCAGCTTTTAATAATAATTATCATAATAATAACAACAACAACAACAACAGTAAAAATATTCAAAAAGAGCAAGAAATAAACACTGGACAATTTCCACTATGTAATAATTGCAGTATATAGAAAGTACATGAAAACCATTTTTACCACTCTAAGGCATTGCTAGAGAGCAATGTAAATGTACACTTCCGCAATTTATTTAATAGCAGTATTATCTTTAAGCTGTCATAAATTCCACTGCCTAGCAACTGTGACACGCTACTATTCCATCTTGTAATTACTGAAACAAATCATGTTTGGACAACTATATTTTTTTCTCATATTAAAAATCAATGCATTGGTATGGCTGTCCATAATTTAATGCCTGCATTAAAAAGCTTAAACAGCTTACAGAGATAAGCACAATTTATTCCTGGGGATTTAATTGTGCTAATAGATGTGGCACCAATAAAACAGATCATTTATTAGGAGAGGCATGAACACCGAGTGCACTGAGCCAGAAAGAGCTATTAAAACAAAGAGCCATTACCTGTGGGCAGCACCATGTTGACTGAGACTCACATTAGTTGCTTTAATGCAGCAATAGGTACCTCTTTTATAAGATTCGCAGTGAACCACTGCTTTCTGCTCAAGGTACAAGATTAGTCTACCTACTCTTTCCTGTTCCTCCTATAGGGACACTTGATCGTTCAGCAGACTCAGCGAGATGTTCACAACTAATGAGCAGCTCTACCCAGCTACCATGCCCAGCTATCCAGATACTTGAACTGCTCAATTTAGCTGTGCCATCATCAACCCAACTACATTAACCAGATAACCCAACTGTTTCCTCTGCCACCATTCCCATGACATGCTGTAGTCCTGTAATTCTGTCAGCACCCATCCTTTCCCCTCCACTGACACAGAAGAGACCATAAGTCTTCTCTCTTTCAACATAAGATTTTCTAAGATATGACTGTGAACACCTTCTTTGATATTAACCAGATAAATTCAGACAAACATCTACAAAATCTCCTGAGATTACATAGATGGATAGCGTTTGGGAGCCTGCCATGAAAATATACAGTCAGCTGAGGAAAGACCCCCTGAATTGTGTTTTACCATGGAGAAAACCGCAACGTGGCTGATATCTCCTTGAATTAATTCTTTGTGGCATCTAGAAGTTGCTGTCAGTAAATATAATCAAGCAGATCGCAAAGAAAAGCATTGAAAACGTTCAACTCATTTACAAGAATAAACGTGTTTCATTTGTTCGTTCCTTCATTCATTCATTCATTCATTCATTCATAACCACTCTGCCAGTGCTGTGTGATGGTGTTCCAACGCCTTCACTAGAAGCCCAGAGCACTAGGTGAGTCAGGGTACACCCTGGACAGAACACCAGTCCATCACAGGGCCACCGCACATCCTCTTTCACTCACACATTCACACACTACTAGAAATTACACCAAATACTTTTGAAGACTTATACAGCCGTAGTTTGTGTTCTTGTTTATATAAAGCGGGGGTGGACAGAAAATTGCAAATACAAAACGAAAACATTTGAATTTTTGTTTATCTAGATCAAAAATACAAAAGCAACTGCACAGATGAGTCATATTAGGTTGAACGCCAGATGAATCCAAACGAGATCAGATTGTCAGTGTCTGAATTGCAGGTGTGTTAGTCACAGCAACAATAAAAATACTCAATTGTGCTCAACAAAGGAAAAAAAGGAACACCGGTTGAAGGCTCACCATGAGGTGTAGGTAGACAGTGAATAAGATAGATTCTAAGAACCACAAAATAATGGCTATGAAAGTCACTACATTGGCTCCACTACCAGCTGTATGGCCCAAGTTTTCAGATGCTGTTTATAGTAGAGATGCCTTCAGGACTCTGCTAATATTCAAAGCCAATTTGCACTCCTAAGCAGCAGGAAAAAAAAAAAAAAAAAAACTCTAGGGTTAAATGGGTCATTTTCACTCATTTTTATAAAAGCAAAGACATAGACAGCATGCCTTCCACTGCACCTGTAGGAGTAGAGTTCGATGACTGTTCTGCATTGTTTGTGTAATAACATAAGAATATGAATATGCATACAAATCCATGAATCTGCATGATGTTCCCATATTTCAGACCTCAGTAAATCCAAAGAAGGTCAGAATGAAGTCAGATGACTTTCATGACCAAAAAAAAAAAAAAAAAATGCAGAAACTTTGCTGGACAGAGTGCAGCTTGATTTTCTCTGAAGAAAAATGTATTTAGTATTCATATTTAACTGTGTTTTTTTTTTAGCCAGCTATGCTTCTTGTGGCTTTAGACTTCAGGAAAGATAGCAGTCAGTTCTGAAGTAGGAGAACATCAAGTTCAGCTTAAAAGCCTGAATGGTCCTGTAGCCAAAGAAAAGCTGCGCAGTTCAAAGGATTCCAGCAACAAAAATCACGATCCATTCAGATGATGCACATCATGCTCAGCAAGAAACTGCAAGTGAAGAGCTTGGAAGCAGAGATCTCTCAGCGCAAGTCTGGCTTTTAGATATTTACATCATGAGCCACAGACTGGAGGTGTGTTACATAGGCTGGCTAATGGCATGAAGCACCAGAACTCATTTCCTCCTCATGCTGCCACTTTCACTCAGCCTTTGTCTCATTCTGCCTTTCTAATTATGTCAATTACCAGGTCATTTCGTAAGCCGCCGTCATCTCCTCTGTGGAATAACAGGTGTGAAATGGCATGGCATCCAATTTCGGACGAAAGAAAGTCATAGGATACAGCAGAGTTATCAAAGCCCTTCTACTGACAGAGGGGCACATCGATAACACATTCCTGCCCATTCAAGCAGCAAAAGGCCAACTGGACTCCACCAGTTGAAGGTGCACACATAATAAAAAGCTGTTACTTGTTTTGAGGCAAAGGTGCAAAATCTAATTCTTCCTTGCGAATGTACGATGTTGCTGCTCACTGCACTCTGTCAGCTGGTAATTTTTGGTAGCTGTCATAATGTTCAAGTTGAGAGATCATGACCATTTTGTCATTCTAATTATATCCTATAATATCAGTTACATTGAGAACACAGCTCACGATACAGACAAGAGACCTCAAAACAACATACCGTATAACAAATGTCCCTTAAGTCACAAAGAAGACCAGTTTTCTCCAGTTTTCAGAAAATAATGGGGAGATGAAAGTGATACAAAAATACACATATTTGCATGGCATGAGTGCTCCTGATAAACAATATTAATATCTGGAAATTTTTCACGCAGTGCTGAACGTATGCTTAGTACACAATAGGAAGGGGATTTATTGTAGAGGGGGGGAAAAAAAAATCAATACTGAACAACTTTTTTTAAGCAAATGATTTATTATGCGATGGGGTGAAGCAGGTTCCGCACATGTCACTCAGACCCACTGAGATGTGGAGAGGGCAGCGCTAAAGTCCAGCAATTGCTCCCACACAGAGGCACAATTGCACCTAATAACACAAAAATGCAGCACCACAATAGACGTGAAATAAAAAGTCTCACTCTTCTTAAACCCCCTGAACCCATGAACCCATTAATCTCAGAATTACATTGATATTCCATTCTTCCCAAACCTTAAACTTAGACATCTTTCCTCTTTATGCCTTTATAGTTACATATTAAATGCTACGAAAAAGAGATGTGCCACCTAAATGCTGCTCTTTTGGAGAATATAATTATAAATAACTTCTTTTCAATACTTTTTCTGTGTAAAGATGTAGAGCTTTTCAATACCCTTTGTAATGTGCGGCTAAAGTTTATTTGTGTTTAGGATCCCACTCAAAACTTCTGGATCTATACTTTGAAACTTTTTTGGTAACTTTACATAACGTATGTAAGCACACAGGTCCATAATCAATGAGACTGGTAATTGGATGGGAGACAACTGAATTTTTTTTCCCCCTCCCCCTTATGTCAATGTCTGCAACGCCTCTCCCTAACACAGGTGATGAACATGTTTCCGGCTTCTAGTCCTGGAACCAGTACAAGCAGGTCAAGCACACGACGAAAGGGATCGATTTTAATCGGCTCGAGGCGGATGTGCACAGTACACGTTGCTTGGGGTGTGGGGTTAGGATAAAAGCATGTGGCACCTGCAGAAAGGATAGCAGTATTAACGATACGAAACTTTGCATAACATCCTCTTGCTTGCTCTCATGATCATATGTGAGGGCAGCAGGTAGAGTGACAGCCAGAGCCATCGCATTGCAATCAAAGTATTCCGATTCCAATCCCTGCTCCTGCTGCAGTACCCTTGATCAAAGTACTTATCGTGGATTACCGCAGTAAAAACTACCCACCTGTATAAATGGGTAAATCGTTGAGTAGCTCAGTACTAACACTACGTTGTTTTTCAGAAGTGTCAGATAAATTAAAAAAAAATTACTATATTTACTTTTTTTTTTCTTTTTTATGTAGCAGATGCTTTTCTCCAAAGCGACTTCGAACAAACTATGTGGTGTTATGAGTCCACACACCTTATTCACCAAGGTGACTTACACTGCTAGATACACTACTTATGATGGGTCACTCATCCACATCAGTGGAACACACTCTCTCCGTCACTCACACACCATGGGTGAACCTAAACAGCATGCCTTTGGACTGCGTGGGAGGAAATCAGAGCATCCGGAGGAAACCCATGCAGACAGGGGGAGAACATGCAAACCCCACACAGACTGAACAGGAATCAAACTCATCTCCTCTTGCACCATCCCGGTGCTGCAAGACAGCCCACGGTGGCACATACTTCACACAAACTGTATAAGTGTAACTTTTTTTTTTTTTAATCAGTAAGGCTGATATGCTGTTTATTTCTGAAAATTAATGCAGCTGTTTGTGGCACCATATCTATATGCAACAACAGTGCCATGCAAGTGTGTGCTATGGAAATGGAAAAGTCCAGAAAAGGGCACAGAAACATGCCCAAAATATCTGGAAATGAGGCTGCTTGCTAATCATCGTGTAGATGTTCCACAGTCCAAATTTTAACAAACAGTTTGAGCTTGGGTGAGTAACCACGCATATCTAAGGAGGCCTCCTTCAAGGACCTCGTGCACTTCTCTCCAGACATGTGGAAAAGACGAGAGCGTGTAGCTCCTAACAGAGAAATAGAGATGGACACATTTCCCATGTGAACCATAAAGAACTTGTTATAACACCAGGAATATATGTTTACTGCATTTTTCATAATGACACCGATAGCCTGAGTAGACAATGTTTCAGCTAGACTTAGAGGCAATCATTTTAACGTATATGGTTATTTAGGGACTGGAAAAAAAAGGGTACAATTATATTCAGCATTTTTAGATTTTGCTGACATGGCACCAGTTTTAGGTTCCTATGAATATTCATAAGTTGTCGTAAACACAAAAACAAGTGTAATAACATCTTATGCATAACCTCTGCTTAATGTAATGCAAGAATGTTCATGAACACTACAATGCATAATGGATAATATAATACCCTACAAAACAAAGCCAATCATACATGCATAAACATCCTATTAAAGTGTTATTCAGAGGACTTATTACCACACCATCAAAATTAAACAAGCAGACTTCCAGAAAAAGAAAAAAAAAAAAAAAAAAAGATAAAATATACATCTATATGCTATTCAGATGATCAAAGGATAACATAAATTGTTTTGGGTATGCGGTGGTGCGGTGGGTTGGACCATGGTCCTGCTTTCCGGTGGGTCTGGGGTTCGAGTCCCGCTTGGGGTGCCTTGCGACGGACTGGCGTCCCGTCCTGGGTGTGTCCCCTGCCCCTCCGGCCTTACGCCCTGTGTTACCGGGTAGGCTCCGGTTCCCCGCGACCCTGTATGGGACAGGCGGTTCTGAAAATGTGTGTGTGTGTGTGTGTGTTTTGGGTATGTCAGTATATCGAAAGGAGGAGAAGGTTCCAGATTAGCATTGACCAGCAAAGCATTCGGTTAATTTTTATACAGTGCCATTCCCAGTATGGTTTTCCCAAAGTTTCCACATGATATAGGAAGAACGTACAAAAATATAAGCGGATGTGGTAAGAACTGGCATTACAGACAGAATGTCATATATGAGATTACACAAGCAATTCAGAATGTCCAAAAAAGCCACAAGAAACAAATGAGAAGAAATAAAACTCCAGAGGCTGGCAGGAAGACCGGCTAAAAGTGGGGCAGTCATTTTACACACATTAGGCTGTTTATAAAATGCAGATGAAATATGTGAGACCACATTAGTCCTCTGTTATAATCAGTAGATTTCCTTGAATAAATCAAAAACTATTAATTAGAGGAAAAAAAAAAATAGCAAAACACAATCTAATACAGAACCGCCAAATTAAAACAGAGCCTAAAGAACTAAAGAACTGGCAAACTCCAGATGGTTATGAAATTAGCTTTTTCACCGTGGAAAAACTGTTTTGCTAATGAGGAAATGCAGGATTAAAATTGTTCTTAGTCTTGTTTAAGTAAAAATTAAGTACTTGCACACAATTGTGGAATTGTACCACAGATTACTGGTGAGCTAAGTGAGGGAAACTATGTATGCTCTTTTAAATACGACTGATGTCAAAATTATATAATAATAATAATAATAATAATAATAATAATAAATTTCTCCTGCTGTCCTGGCTCCCTTCATCAAACCTCTCCATATGATACAAAACACAGCTGCACAAGTTTAGTTTGCCTTGCCAAACTATTCTCATGTATTTCATCTATCAATCTGTTTTTACTACTAAATTGTATCATGAGCTGTATCCGCCAAAAGCTTCTACAAGTAACAGTAAGAGACAAACACTGAGTCTGTTCAAATGAGAGGAATATCACTGAGAACTGATTCCTTCTCTTGAGCTCTGATGCACGATCTGGTTGGAAAAGGTGTAAAAAAATACATTCTTCCCCCCTTAAGTTTCAGGAATATAGTTCATGCCTGAACATTTCCCATCTGGATTTGCATTAAACAATGGATCAATTTTTTTTTTTTTTTTTTTTTTTAATTCTTAATGAGGCTAATTATATGTCCCCATCCTGAAGCATTACCTTCATTTAAAAAAAAAAAAAAAAAAAAATCCAAACCATAGTAAGGTTATTAACTGGTGGGTGGCCTATGCCCCTCGAGGGGTAGGAGGCATAGCTAACTATTAATTGGTGAGCTACAACTCTGTAGTACATTTTAAACTGGGCAGGTCTCATGTAAATTAGAATGGCTGTGTTTACCCTCCCAAAAAAAGCCACACTTATGCACTGACCAGCATTTCGCACATAAGCATTCAAGCACAGTTCATGGCACGAAATGAAAGTGAGATCATCTGCTGACACCAGTGTTCCGCCACAGTATCTCTCCAACCTCCCTGACCTACGGGGATGTGATGCCGCTCTGTGAAGTTGAGTCAAGGGGGAAGAAAAAGTGCTCTTTAGCTGGGGAACACGTCTCTCCTGTCCGGGGACGACGGCTACCTGTGGAACCGAGCAGCCGGGATGTACCACCAGCCCTCAAGCCACAGCAAAGCCTATCGCCAGGATTCCCAAGAAGCATGGCTTAAAAGGACATGTGTGAAGCCACCTGACCCCCCATGGTGGATGAGAACATTGTGGGGACACCCCAAATCACACGTGCTCATTCGTCACTCCAACGCATCACTAAGCAGCGCAGGAAAATGTATGTTCAGAATCCGGAAAGTGCAGTGGATGGGAGGGAGTAGAGAAGGATACAAGAGCCTGAGAGAAATGAACAGACATAGATGATGGGTAGAAGGAAGAGAGTATCGGCACAAGAGCAGAAAATGGCGTGCAAGAGCGAGAGATGGATTTCTCAGCCCTCTGCTGGAGCCGTGTTAAATTTTCGCCACGTCGTCTTCCTCGATGCGTCCGAGCCTGAAATGTCATCGTCGTCGTCATCTTTCACCTCCTTGTCACTCGCAGCAGGCTTTGCGCTTCGATATTAACAGATACACTTCCACGGCGTTGCAGGACAGGCGGCCCCTTGCACGTTACTGTTCCACGCCGCATATGAATCATGAATGAATTTGACTGAGATCATGCGATAATGTGTGGAAACTATCCGCGCAATGGGAAAAAATATCAAACACACGCAGATGCTGAGTAATCAATCACCCTCACTCGAAAACGAGCAGTCAGCCTCGTTTTTACCCTGCGGTCAGAACGCAACAGCTTTCGGCTAATTAAAAAAATAAAAAAAAAAAAAGGGGCGAGCATCTGTCTGTGAGGATGGAAGACAAGCTCCTCTCTGAATGGGAAGGGAATCTTTGTTCTGGCAGATGTTGGAGGGATGCTGAAGACAGCGGAAGCAAGATCTCTGAGGTCGGGAGGTCTGTCCAGGTTAAGCTGCCCAGCTGCTCTCCTATCGTGCTTGGTGCCCAGTCTCATAGGCTCTGATGGAAAGCCAGTCGTGCAAACTGCACCTGAACCGTGAAAGTAACCTTTGCGTTTGCAAACACAAAAATAATGTGAAATGTTATTTATTATGGAAAATCTTTCACCATGCAATCTGCACACTAAAGAAATAGAGATGATACTTTTCTTCAAAAGTGAACTAAATACACCATATATTATTCTATGCATTACAGGGGGCACATGGTAACATAGTGGTTAGAGCTGCTGCTTTTGGCCCCAAAGGTTGCAGGTTTGAATCCCACCTCTAGCTCTAATACCGTTGAGAAACACACTCACCCTAAACTTCTCCAGTAAGATTACCTAGCTCCTATACATATGTAAATAATTGCAGGTGCCTTAACACTGCAAGTCACTTTGGAGAAAAGCATCAGCTAAATGTAATGAAGACGACGCATCAAAACTAAATATCATATACTTTTTTTTTTTTTTTTTTTTAAGAATTTTAACATCTTGTTTTATCTAAATACTCTCTCGTACTGAGCCGCCACCTTTTTACAGTGTGGACAAAAGCTTCCGAGAGGCAAGCAAATATTAGCAAAACCCTTTCTGGTGGTAGGATCAGGCGGGTGCTACGACAGAAGCTGGTGCACACATTTGCATTGGCAGTATCGCTGTGCCCACTGAGCCATGCGTTCTGGTCACAGTAACCGCAGGCGAACGCCCGGGCCTCGTCTATTTTCGTTCCGGGAGCAAAGTGACGGGCGAATGCCGGGGCGTGCTGAGCGCCACGCAGTACGGCTGCCCACACGCCATGCAGCGCCTTCCCTTCTCATCGCCCTTGGAGGCGTGCTGGGATGTTGGAATGGGGGTTCCCATCGCCTCCCGCAACACACAAGCGCAAACATAACCCTGCCTGTACTGCAGCAGCTGAATCCCTTAACCGCGAAAGACAGCGGAGGAGAGAACAGGTTCGAGTGGCCCAGATCTTTCCTTGCGCTTGTACACGTGTGCGTGTACGAAACGTACAGCGTGTGCCTTCGCGCTGGGCGTTTTTCCGTCGGCCTTCGGTCATGGCGTTTAAGATGAATTTCATCTCGCAGCAGTGTCTCAGTGCATCTGCATGTCCGTGATGAATCAAGCGTATATATGGTGTGTTGCTCCGTTAGCCTTTCGGATACAGTAAACATTTGAATGTCTTGGTGTGTGTGTGTGTGTGCGTGAGCGCGTGTGGCGGAGGGGGCGGACAGGCGGCTGTGTGGCGCGCAGGAAGTTATATAAAGAGGGAGAGAGTGAGCCAGATGGTGACGACGAACAGGGTTACAAACCCACGCAAGTCACCGCTGATGAAATATTAATTTTTAAAAAAAAAAAAAAAAAAAAAAAAAAAAAAAAAAATATGCAAGTTGGGGAAACCCCTCACCTTCTTTCTCCTCCTCCTATTCCTGCTCTTGTTTTAACATCCTTCTGTGAGAGATGATGATCTCAGGCCGACCCTGGTACCACTGACACTACCTCACCACTCTAAATGTACCCTGAAAGGTGACATCCAGGACAGCGAAGCAAAGCAAGCCAGACCGGAGCGAAGAGCAGGTGGAAACGGCGGCAGCGTCACGCTGAGGCTGAATTAATGAACCCCTTTGTTTGCTCCGCAAATACGCTGTGCGACACAAAGGGTTTGCAGAGACCTCAAACTCCCCTCTTTTCGCCTCCTCGAATAATACAGCGAGGGCATGTATTGATCTGTTGTGTGCAGGACATGAATATTTCTTGAAGCGAATCTCTTCGTTCAAAGGAGGTAGACTGCAAACAATTGCTGGAAATTAATTCTGAAGTAAATTTAAATTCAGAAGTTCAACCAAGCTCTAAGCTGAAGACAGAGAGAAAGTCGCTCAGGAAAGCCAGCTGCAACGGGGTATGGAAATGGTTCCTATCTACTTTTCAGACTTTACTTGGAGGAGAGCGCAGCTGAAAGTGACAAAAAAAAAAAAAAGCACGATAACCCCGGAGTGCTGACTTCAGGGAGAGGATCACCTCAAGAGACACAGAGAAAGAAGACAACTATTATTGGTATTATTATTAGGCTTACAGGGGAAGAACAACTCTAAACACAAAGGAAAAAAACATTTTTCATGTGTCATTTTGTTCCTGGGGGTGCGGTGGCGCAGTGGGTTGGACCGGATCCTCCTCTCTGGTGGGTCTGGGGTTCGAGTCCCGCTTGGGGTGCCTTGCGATGGAGTGGCGTCCCATCCTGGGTGTGTCCCCTCCCCCTTACGCCCTGAGTTTCCGGGTTAGGCTCCGGTTCCCCGTGACCCCCTATGGGACAAGTGGTTCAGAAAATGTGCGTGTATTTTGTTCCTGTACTTGACCAAGTGCTTAAATAAATGTGAAAGCTAATGCAAAATAATCAGACACCACATTAATTAAATCAGTATTTTTTTTTTTTAAAAAAAAAACACACACCACAGACGAAAGCTTTCGGTTCCCCCCTTTGAAAGTCTTATTCATCTTTTCTAGAAACCAAATGCAATTTTTTTTTGACCTAAAGCCTCCTTCAGTGAAAACCGATACATATACAAGCAGATGTTCAGCGTTAAAAATATAAATAGTACACATGATGCACATAGTCAAGGAGGGAAAAAAAAAAGTTTTTCTTCCTTTTTCTCAACACATTGCTTATTACTCACACCACTCAGTATCAACATAAAATATCTGTCACAAATGGATGAACAGACAGACAAAAAACACAGATAAACATGGAATATAAACCTCTATAACTTACTGTGAGATGAGGTCCCCAAAAAAAAAAAAAAAAAAAAAAAAAAAAAAAAAAAACACACAACACTTTGTAAAGACTTTGTGCATTTCACTCAGAGTCTCCCTCTGAAAATTTTGCGGTTCATGTGTCAGACGTGACTTGACTCAGGATCGATCAATTAAGGGAGCAAAGGAAAAGAAAAACAAAACACAAATCCCCCCCAGACATCCTGACTGCTCTTCATTGCACTAATACATAATCTTCAAAGGTGGGCCATCCTCTGCTGCCGAGCTCCTACAGAAAGCGTAATCGCCTCGAGCAGCGCTAACTTCGACTTCGCTGGGCTCCGCATGCTCCGGCCTCGAGAGCGGGTCCGCGAAACGCAGCCTTCGATCGGCCGGCGCTGCGTCCACGCCGCTGCCCGGCATGGTCTCCATTAGGCCACTTAGAGCCTCCTTGAAGGAGCGCCCAGCTGTCCGGCTCCCGAAGCCCTTCTCCCTATTAGATGCGCCCCAGTCTCCCAGGTCTTTCCTAATGAGGACATGTCTACCTCACTTGCCCATCAAGCCAAAACACAGGATGGAGATGAACCGGGCAGACTGCTCAAACCTTCCGATTAATGAAACAAGCAACCGGCACCGCTTCTCGTATCGTACCCGGCTGAGGCGAAAGGTGGAAATTACTGCTCCAAGAGGCATCCCAGAGCTTCAGTTATAACATTTACATTAATTCATTTAGCTGAAGCTTTTCTTCAAAAACAAGTCACAGTGTTAAGCTACTTGATTTACCCGTTTATGCAGCTGGGTCATTTTTAATGGAGCAGTTTTAGGGTAAATGCCTCGATCAAGGGGAATACAGGAAGAAGTGGGACTCAACCTTTGTGCCCAAAGGCAGCGGTTCTAGTCATCGCTACCTGACGAACGTCAAGTTTCACCATCGCACACACAATTGGTGGCAGACCGCGGAGTCCCTCTTGCCGAGGTGCGCGTTAGAGGTGCCGTGCGTCTCGGCTGCATTCGACACTCCAGAACGTCTGTCGTCAACTCGGTGAGGCGCCGGTTCCGACAGCTCCGCCGGCAGAAGGAAACGCAGACAGAGAGAGGCTGGATGGGGTTGAGAGGTTTTGGCAGGAGGTGGAGAAAGATTAGCCCGACAGACATCTCCATTAGAGACTTAACCTTCCCTTTGATCATCCCAGAGCCGCACTTCAGCCGGGTTCAAACGCGGCGCAGCGAGACGCGCCGCGGAATAAATCCGACAGGCAGCGCTTGTGTTTGCCGTGCGCTCGGGCCCTGCGGATACGGCCGGGACCGCGCTGATCAAAGGGCCCGCTCTAATGGTGCCGTTTGGCAGCTGCCTTTCATCTCCGTGGGGAGAGCGCCAACAGAAGGAAGGACAACGGGGTGTGGGGATGCTTGGCGAGGGACCTAGGTCTCTGCCGCCGAGTGGTGCTGGTCTCTTGTGCATGTCCGTGGGTAAGTCCACGTGTCTCTTACAACCTGTGGAAGCATCCCGTGCGAGATCTCTTCCGCTCCTCTGGGTCCCGTAGACGTTACGGGTAAGGGGTGAGAGGTGATCCTTCAGGGTTCATCATGGAGCTGTGGGCTTCGTGGCTGGGGCAGCGTTAAGCTCAAGGTTAGATGAATCTTCACAGTTCATAATGGAGCTCTGGTTGTTGGACCTGGGTTTGCGGTCATTGGTTACAGGTTAGGTTTAAGATGGATGGATGTGGAAGTGTGTGTTAGAAGGCACGGAGATGACATCCGGGGGGGGGAGTGATGCTGGGAAGCTAGGGCAACCGTCAGCGATTGTACCCCAAGGCCTCAACCGTGTCGAGGCCACAGCTGGTAACCAGGACCTTGTAGTCCAAATGAAATGCGAAGCACAAGTTAGGTCATTGCTCCTGAGAGCAGAAGCATCGCGAGGAGCTTTTCGATCACCTTTTCATCGGACTTAAATTTATTCATTTATGTGTTCTTTTCTTTTGTGCACAGCACCTTGTAAGTGGTGCAGAGCAGAAGTACAACACATGCAAAGGTAAAAAAAACATTTAACTCGCCAGAGTCACATCTGAGCATCGACGCTTTACAGTTTAACATGGCACCGCAAATCAGCGCAAGTGTAATTGTCAGTGTTGGAGGAGCTTTTTCAGAAACCCTGCAATATGTCATGTGGAGTACAGGTGAATGTGTCAGAAGCCACAAAAACAGGAATAAAAAGAAAAGGACCGTCACAATGTGTCTCCTAATTCATTATTCTGATGTTTCCACAATGACAAGAGTCCCTACAGTGGGGCAGTGGGTATAATAGTAGAGTTGTCATTCGGCAATTGACGGACTTGGGTTCATATCCCTGCTTCTGCTTTACTACCATTAAGGAAAGAACTTAGGCTGAATTCCTTCAGCGAAAATGGCCAAACTGCATATATGGATAAATAATTCTGAATTGCCAAGCATAAAAAAGCTAAAATTTCAAGTGGCCTTGTAAAATGAAATCAGCTAAATAATGATACAAATAGAAAACAGTGGAACAAAAGGCCCAGACTGCACAGGCTCAGGACTTACACAGGGTTTTATGGGGTCATTTTCATAATTTGTGTCAGAAATGATTTAATTGTAAAATTAATTATATAAAATCTCATTGTTTAATTTCCACAATACCCTGTTCCAGGTTTGCAGCATGACATGGTGAAAAATGCTGTAGTTTTTACTTTAAAATGTTTAGCTTTATTTTTAAATATTGTGCTGCAGGTTCAATGTGAATATACTTACATATGCCAGACTGCTGAACGTTTGCTGAATTGCTGAATGCTGTTAAGATGATTTGCACACTTGCACATTTATGCTTGACAAGTACTTGTAAAATGTGCAGACCAGGAAGAAATCAAACTGGTAAAACAAATCTGACAAATTCTGCTCATACAGAGCCTTCAAGCGTTAGCTAAAGGTGCTGATTGGGTGATTAATTGTAATATAAAATGTGTTCCTCAATTTTATCTTAAGGACTTTACATGGTGTGTCTTTTCAAGGGGAATGATGCTGAATAAAGAGTTTGCTCGTAACACTGAAATTTAATCACGAAAGCCCCAAGGTGTGAATTAAGAGACTAAATGGCAAAGAGTACTGGAAAAAATGTCAGCCCAAATCCCAGCAACCCATATTTACAGTCTCTCTGAGGTTGTGTGTAAATTTTTTACGGAACAGCTGATATTATATTCCAAACTGCTTCAGAAACAGATCAGGTTCAACTTGAAATAAATCACAGCGAAAGACACGATTTGCACTACAAGCTGATCTCTCAATGCTTTGGTTCACAGGTGTACTGCCAATCATCATCATCATCATCATCTCTGTGGGTCAAAACTGACTTTTGCAGTCGGGAGGCTTCTGACCTTTCCAAGTTCGGTTTCAAGTCACCCTTGACAACAAACTCCGAACTGCAATCCCTATAAAGCGACTGCCGTATTCAGCTCCCTAGGTGACCTCTGGCCGCTCAAAACCAAACCACGATCCAATTGACTTTGTCTGCTGCAGAAGCCATGGACAGCAACGCAGCGCTGCAGTCTGACCATGATCACAGCTGAGTTCCTCAACCACTTCTAGCAGAGCTAAGACTTCAGGGTTTCTCATTCCCCAAAGGTTTTCCAACATCCACACAACAAAGGCAGGCTGGTAATCAATTCTGTCATAGGTAGATCAACAGGAACAATGCACCTTTCCCCAGCACTCATTTAACACCAACACTTTTACTTTGTTAAGGCCACAGGTACCTTTTACACCATGTAACAACAGACTAAATATGGGTCTTTACCTACGGGTTGGTAGCCCTGTCTTGCCGGGCCCCTAAAAGGATTCCGAGTCCCAAAGGCACCCCCGTCGATAGATCCATACGACATCCTGGCGTCTTCTCGCTTCCGGAATGATGAGGAAAGACTGAAAGGTCAAGAAAAAAGAAAGAGTTGAGATGGTAAACAGCCATGAGGACACACTGCCACAATAGGCTTCAGATGAAGAGGCGTACCTCTAACAGGCTGACACTATTGGAAAGAGAGGTGTTACGAAATGACAGCATTTAAATATTTCCCATAGGGATATATTGAATTTATATTAAAATCTGACGATTTTCTCAAAGCTCAAAATGCATTACATCCTGCTTTAAGGTGTAGCAATATACACCAACATGTTGCTTCCCCAACCCAGGAACGGGAAGGAAGCTGTTTCGTATAGAATGCCCACTGTAAACCAACTTGTGAAACATGCTTAAGGGATGATATCTTGTTCAGTTAAACACAGTGGTAGAAAGAGCACAGTGACACAGTGATACGGTTGGTGATTTATTCTGTAAATCTGCAGCTTGGACATTAGACTAGATCAACTAGTAGACATTCACCATCATAGCCCTATGTTCTGTTGACTATATATCACCTGAGGGACAGAGCTGTGCACGATGAGCACTCAAACCAACCGAAAATTACACTGGTGTAATATTTTTCTTAATAAATGTGTGATATTTCTCATAACTGAACACTAAAGTTTCTCTTCTACCTATTGTTATAAATGGACTTCCCCAAAGGAATCCCTGCAAATAAAATTCATGTGGCAAGATGGAATTATGAATGGAATTAAATTGGTCCCATTGCAAAAACATCTAGTCTTTTGATCATAACAGCAGTGTTTTAATAATCAGCAAACAGTCAGGCCTTCGGTGTGGCATATTGTCAGAAGGGAACTGTCCCCTGCAATAGTATCCCCTTCCCTGCAATGGACCAAACTTGTTTTAACTAAACCAGAAGAGCTTTCTCTACTGATCCAACAAGCATGAGAGGACGGATACATCGGCAGTCCTTTCTTTTCTTCTCCATATTATTCTATGGGACAAAGAATAATAGTGCAGATATTCCATTTTGAGAAAGTCCACTGCATGTGGAGCAGCTCTGCAGGGTGAATGCCACCAGATCAGATGAGTCCACAGCAGGGGGAGCTAAGGGTGTACTCAACAGCAGGAGCATACTGCGTCCCCAGCCAATAATTATTGTGATGCGTGACTGTGCTGACCTGTGCACCATACATGACCCACTATGGCATTAAACAAACAAAACACACACACACACACACAGGTGCATGCAGGAGTGTTGCCTTCAGTAGCACTGTAATCAGTCCTGCGGCCTTCTTCCAGTTGAAGTCCGGTAATGAAGGGAAGTAACTCCACTGCACAGAGTTTACTGAAACATGCCCCAAGAGTGATTTTGTAGGCAGAAGGCAGTGCAAAAGGGCTTTTGGGCAGGAGCATCAAGCACTGAACTCGTGCACAAACGCCACATGTCTGCGAGAACTTTGGCAGGCATACTGTAACTATACCTTTCACTTCATACCCATAGCAATATACAGCAATTTTAACTACCTCATGTACCTCATCTTGCACTGTAGAAATATAATAAAATTGTCATTTTCTAGTTCCTACATGTAATCACGTGGAAAAATACAACAGTTTCTCTTTATTCTGGTAAATACATGAAGACCGCTAAAATTCTCAATGTTATACCTGTTGAATTATTCTACAGTATAATTTCACCAAAAAAAATAAAATAATTGAAATTAAAAAAAACTCAGTTCGCAAATAAAGTAATTAAGGACTTAGGAAAGGTGAAGACTTGAAACATTAAGTATCATAATTTTAATATAACAGACAACAAAAAAATAGTATTCAGGCAGCATAACGAGTGTTATTACAGGTTTATAAGCTTGAGCTCATTAATTTTGTAATTCATCTTTTAGATGAATTATAGTTGTGTAAAGCTGGGTTACCTCTCAATGTTCAAACAGTCCTCCTTTGAATACTGCTGGTAACACATACATATATTTTTTTGGTTTCTGTAATACTTGATGTGTTTCTATTCAGCTGCAATCACAAACGAAATCCAGGTTTGAGCATTATACTATATGGCCACACGCAAATCATTTTGTTTAGTTTGACTGCTACCCTCAGTGAGAAACTTTTTCAGCTGTTCCATATTCCCACAAACCATTTCCCCAGCGGCTCGTTCGGGAATCAGAAATGACCGTTACATTACTTTCTAATGTATATAATAATCTGTTTAATTTCCTTAATGTAATTATGATTAGTATTTATTGATGTCACCTATTTCACAGGAATATGTTTACCTTTCAGAAGGCAAAAAAATAATTTCCAGTCCTCTTGCTGTCCTTATTTTATTTAAATAAAGCTTTCATTTGGACTAGGAATTATGGAATGTAATTGAAGAATTAGTAAAACAATATTGGCTGCAGTGATGTCACAAACATCATAAGGATACAGAAGTATAACAAATTTTCTGTTCATCACAGTCCTTTCTGACTTTCTAAATTTCTATTAATGGGTTCTTCAGTGGGAATTTGAGATTTGTTAAGTGTACCACCATCACTGTTGTGGCAAACTTATCACCGAGAAAGAGGGTAAAAAAAAGAGTAAAGAAGAATCATTGTAAAACATAAAATTGGGAGGGGAAAAAAAAAAAATGTGGCAGCTTATTAAAGCTGTACTTCCTGGGTGATTTACAACCTCTGGGCAGTACCTCCATTATCAGTGACTGCCACAAATCACGAACGAGAGCTGAGGTTTGACACCGTAAAAAGCCTTCGTGACACTGGCTAGTTCCCCCGTAGCACACGCCAGAAAATTTTACAACACCATCATTGCACGACTGTGAGCAAAGACCAAATGGGAACACTACATGTCACGGCAAAGCGCGTATTCATATGCGCTTTTGATTAATTATTGAAAAACAAACTGAAAGTCTTCAGCATAAAGTTTACGGGGCATCGGTTGCAATCAGAACATGTACATCTTTTATCACGTGCTGAAAAAACAGCAAAGGACTCAACACTAATCATATATGACTGAATTTAAACAGTGTAATTATATATTAGATACACTATATTAGTATGCAATGTAACACATATAAAATAAGAAAGAGTAGTGACTATATAGACCGAGTATGTTCCTCAACTCCATTCAGCACTTAAAATGTTTGGCATATGAGAGCAGATCCCAGCATATATACAATAGGTAAGAGCTGGGGTTGCAGAGCTGTGATGCGAGTGAAATAATACGTCAACTTGGGAGCTCTTATGTGACAAGAGCTGATATGAAATGTGAGCGGAACACAAGAGCTTGCGTGACTGCCTGCATTTGTGCTTTCCGTGTCAATGTCTGGATCTCTTTGTGCACGCGAGCAAATGTGCCTGATGCTGTACGGACAACTTCGGGGAGCGGGTGAACGCGCGCACGGCTGTGCTTTTGCCGATCTGCAGCATGCGAATATTTGTAGTAACCTGTCAAAAGTCTCAGCACATCCCGGAAAGACATCATTGTAAGGACAGCATAATTATTTATGCAATACCTGAGCAATATGAGTACTGTGTTGAATACATTTAAAGTAAAATCAGATACCTTGTGAGGAGGGGAAAAAAAAACTAATCTCCATCAAGTGGACTTCCAACTGGTACTATATTTATGCAGCCATGTGAATAGGTCTGTTAATTAAACTCTAAACCATCTCACACAGTGACATTTATAGACAGAGTCAAGTCTCCCCCAATCAAACCTGAACCACATTAACATACCAGATCACACAAGACAAACGTATCACTGAAAAGGTTAAATGATGCAATGAACTCTTTCCTTCCTCAACCACCATTTAAGAAAAGTGAAAGAAAAGGACTTTAATCATTAAGAATATGTTAAGTGGCATTGTCTTCCAATAAAAAGAGTGGTAGGTTAAGTAGCTCTGCTTTTCAGACACTGGTTGATGTTTAATCAGTTCTCGTAAAACTAGCTTAACATTTCACATTTTTTTTTTTTTTTGCCTTGCCACCAATTTATGTTTAATAAACACAAACACAGCAGCGCAAACGTATAACCGATCAGGGACAGTTATACAGCTACCGCAACTTACAGCTTCTGAATACCAGGCATCTATGTATTTTGGCTGATGTAACTAAGCTCTGATATAATAAAATTTAAAATAAAAAATAAAAAAAAAAACCCATCTTTTCAGAAAAACTTGCCTTGACTTTATTGCCATCATTTTGCCACTGGACAGAGGGATACCAAACTGGAGGAAAAAAAAAAAAAAAAACCCACACACACACACACACACACACACACAGCCTGAAACCACTTGTTGCAAGCGGGGTTGTGGCGAACCGGAACCTAACCCGGCAACACAGGGCACAAGGCTGCAGGGGGAGGAGACACACCCAGGATGGGACACCAGTCCACTGCAAGGCACCCCAAGAAGACCTCAAATCCCAGACCCACCAGCAAACAGGTACAGGCCAAGCCTGCCGTGCCACCGCATCCCCTCCTGGTAAAATCAGCAGGATAAAACCATATCTTTTCAGACAATTTGTCTGAACAGAAATACTGAATACCAGCAGAAGTACCACTGACAAAAGTACAAACAGCTATACTACACCTCCCCGTTACCTCCAGCCCCTCCCTCTTGCCTTTCCACTTCCCCTCAGAACAGCAGGAGACAAGAGATCAGACTAGAGGCATCATGTGGGGATATAATCCGATTAATTATTATAGAGAGGAAGATTAATTACTTTTGGCAGCCAATAAACAATTTCTTCACTTCCTGATGTCAAGCCCGGTCGCAGGACATGCTTCGCTTCTCTTAAAAACCCAGTTTGCACGTGCACGCACACGCACACACACACACACACACACACAGTGCGGAAGCACGTCAGAAAAATTGTCACGCCTCTTCTCACAGCAGGTAGCCTGCAAGACGTGAAATCCAGCCAGCTGCAGAGGTCAGGAGGACTTCTTACAGACTACTTTTTTCCCCCCCTCTCTTTTTATTACACACAGCAGGACACTGCTATCAACCCCACACATTATATCTGTCTTTTACAGCTATTTTTATCAAGGAGGCTGCGGGGATCATATGAGCAACCTGAGCTCATACAGCATGATTGGAGGAAATGGCAGAGAATGAGTCCGACTCCACAATTATTCATCAAAGTCCTGTTTGGCCTTTCCTGATTAGCTGCCATTTGAAGCTGCGCTATTGTTCTGTTGTTTTGCATATCCCACCTCTCGGAGAGAAAGGGGACAAACCGCTTTACCGAGAGGAGCTGCGGAGAGGGGCTGCAAAGCAGCCGCGAGCGTGAAAATCACGACTCATTTCAGCCTAGGTGGTCTCAATGACCCTCGCCAATATCTTCCCCCCATCTATGCAATACATAGATATTTTGATTTCTTTTACAAGTCACTTATCAAGTACACCTGTTCCTTAGAACAGGACTGAATCTGCTTCAGGTGTAGTTTATATTTACCGTACTCACTGGTTCTGATTCGTCAGAACTGTATGTGGGAGGAAATAAGCAGCATGTAGCGTAGAGTTGACTGTCACAGAATTTAGACCGTATCAGCAAACTGAAAGAATAGACGGAACGACCCACGGAACAACAACCTTACAGGTGGGACCTCTGACGCTAGGCACTATTCCCAAAAATATGTTTTAGACCATAAAATAGAAGATGAATGCATAAGCATGGCATATGAAGGAAGATTCATTTTCACACAGCCTTCCATCTCCCAGTGTCATAATGTAGTCATACTCCAAATACATTTAAATCGCAATAAATTTTAGAGTTGTGATTACCGGGGGAGGGGGCGCAGAGGGTTTGACCAGGTCCCGCTTTCCGGTGGGTCGGGGGTTCAAATCCCGCTTGGGGTGTCTTGCGACGGACTGGCGTCCCATCCTGGGTGTATCCCCTCCCCCTCCGGCCCTACGCCCCGTGCTGCCGGGTTAGGCTCCGGCTCTCCGTGACCCCGCATGGGACAAGCGGTTCAGAAAGTGTGTGTGTGTGTGATTACCATGGGTATTTTCCAGAATGTCAGGTGATATAGTCAAACTATTCTGTGTATCCTTCACAGAAAAGGACATCAATAACATGCAAGTGCATACCACCTATTTAAGAAAGATTTTTAAAATAACGCATATTCTCTGTGGCACATAGGTAGCCCACACAACACACACCTTTACAGTTACTACACAGCTAACTGCCATGACTCCCCTATTTAAAGGCCTGCTTAACACGGAGAAGGGACCGGCAAGAGACGGGACCACAAACCAAGGTTGTGCTCATTCCTTCTGTGCAATACCTCTAAAAGCCTGAGAATCCTGGAATAAAGGCTATTGAATGCAGAAAAGCTGAGTCAGAGTCCTCTGTTCTGGCGAACCAGGCTGTTGACATCTTCATACGTTTATTGTAAACATGAGTCAGTCAAATGTGGTTCATCGCAAGATGACCAACCCAACTAATATACCAACTGACTTAAACTGTATTTCAGTCAGCTGTTTAAAGAAGTAATGATTTACTTCCCTTGATAGTGTAAAACTAATGAACCGTCAGAACAATTTTAAGTTGTTGCAAATTCTCACCATTGGAAAAAGTACAGAAAAGATTATGCAACTAATTATGTGGAAAATAGTCAATAAACAAATATACTAGTAAAAACTGCTTATAATAGTATTCTCAGCAACACAAGTACTTCCCCCTCTTTTCTGAGCATAAAATTAGAGGATTCGTTTCACTTCACATTGCGAGCATAAATGTCAAACCAAACTTGTATTGTTCATCCAGTAATTCTGTCAGACTAACAATTCAGAAGACACTAATATGACACTTAAGGCCATGTTTCGGTATATGGCAGAATATTTTTAAAGGAATAGGGGGGTGCGGTGGCACAGTGGGTTGGACCGGGTCCTGCTCTGCAGTGGGTCTGCGGTTCAAGTCCCGCTTGGGGGTGCCTTGCGATGGACTGGTGTCCCATCCTGGGTGCGTCCCCTCCCCCTCCGGCCTTTCTCCCTGTGTTGCCGGGTTAGGCCCCGGTACCCCGTATGGGCCAAGCGGTTCAGAAAGTGTGTGTGTGTGTGTGTGTGTGTGTGTGTGTGTGTGTGTTTTTAAAGGAAGTTGGCGCGCATATGCGGACTATCCGTGCCACAGGAACTTTCAAAACACCACAGCTTCACCAGCTACTTGTTCATCTGGCGTGGACTACAGGGAAGCTAAAAATGACAAGTCATTCCAGTCTTATAGCAGCAGATTCCATTGTCAAATTAGAGCCTTTAAACAAGGGTGGAAATACAATTAGTACCAATTAGTTGTCAAGAGTCAAGATAAAGCAATCCTCATTCCTAACAAGAGTACTCAAATTTTTGACTGGTATGGTAAATTATGATACAAGACAGGGAGCACAAAACATACAGCTACAACCACAAATGTACACCTTACCTTCAGAATTACATAGGTGTGCAAACGGCACAAGTGATACCACACACGTAACCACCTACATGTGTAACAAGCATAAATCGCAGGACAGAGGTGAACTCATGGCCAAGACAAAGGCACTAAAATTTCACAGAATTGTTAAATAACCAAACTCAAAAATCCCACCAAGCTCACTGGTCCACACTTAAAGTCCTTCTTGACAGTCCCTGAAGTGGCAGCAGCTGGCCCTCATTATACCTTTAAGGCAAGGCAGGGGAAGGCAGTAGGAAGTTGTCCATCAACTGAACCGCACCCTTCCAAGGGAGTACTACCACCAGCTCACAGCAGATATGTTTAGGGTGGCACAAGTAGTGCTGTTGTCTCACAGCACCTGGGTGGTGTGTGAAGACATGGGTTCGATCCCCACTCAGTCTGTGTGGAGTTTGCATGTTCTCCCCATTGTCTGTGTGGGTTTCCACTGGGTGCTCTGGTTTCCTCCTGCAGTCCAAAGACATGCCGTTTAGGCTCCCCCATAGAGTGTGAGCGAGAGAGAGCGTGTTTCACTGATGTATGGATGAGTGACCTAGTGGTGTATCTAGCAGTGTAAGGCACTGCGGTGAATAAGGTGTGTGGGCTGATAACACTACACAGAGTTCATTGAAAGTCACTTTGTCTGCGAAATGAATAAATGTGAACATGAGATAGAAAGGAGCTATAATGATTATCTGAGTCCTTCTGCAGCCACAAATCAAATGTACAGCAAATGCCAATACAAGTGTCCCATTCTCTGAGTCTCCCTGAAAAGGCCAGTTGGAGTGGGACACTCAGTGACCTGACCCCCTTTGCCCACTGACCACCCCATAATCACTAGGGAATATGAGCATCTTGTGTACACTCTTTGGCTGAGCAGCATGCTAATCTACTTCAACATAACTGGCTATGCTGTCCAATTCATCATGCTGAGAACAGACCATATTTTCTCTAGAAAAATAAATCTTACTGTGCCATCCAACGTAGAAATACACAAAGCCTGTAGCTATTATCTATTTTTATATATAATTCTAGATATGCTGTTTCATTATTCATATTGTAACCTGTTCATTGCAGATGTTTATCATTTTTTCCTCATCTTCGGTTATCTAGCCCATCCTTTTATATCATTCTGTTTCATTCTATTCATGTTGCTCTGTTGGGATTTTGTTTTTTCTTTTTTTTTGTGTGTCAAATTTGCTGCTATAATCTGCTGCAAGGTGTACAGCACCACCTAAAGAGTTTTATTACTACTGTATTGTCTAAGGTGAAGTGATATGAATACTATTGACAAAGCTTTACGTTATTTTGCTATGAGATAAGTGACAAGATGCTAAATGATGTTTACAGCTATAAATTAAATTTTCCTGTTACCCTTGAGGTACCCACTGTGGAAGTGAACTGTTTCATGCTGGTATGAGAGTGCGACTATATGAAAAATACAGGGAAATTGACTTTTACAAAGATAAGACCAGATTCTCAATAGTAATAAGGGTTCTTGGCAGGAGAATTACAGCTGTGTGACTGAGGTTTCATTACTGCTGTGGAATTCGGTGTCACTGATGGGAAGGAGCGCGGACGTGGAGGTACTCACTGTTGACAAAGGGGAATCCCTTGTGCCTTAACGCCATAACAGTGTCATGCGGAGTCTTTTAATATTCTTTTAACATCTCCAGAATGCTTTGTGCATCACCCTCAGAGTGCAAACCAAGATACAAAAAAAAAAAAAAATCAGTGCAACTTTAGTCCAATTTCAATTTAGAAATATCTTGAATATGCTGCCTGAGGTATGGGATGTGAATACTTTAATACTATATAAGCATACTTATATTCATAAAGATGTACAATCGTTGACTTCATCACCCTTTCATTGTTTTTCCTTAATCATAAGTTTTTTTTTTCCCCCCCCCCATATCTTAGTTTATAAAGTATAATCTAAATATAGGGGAAGGTTCTGGGGGGACAGTAAAGCAATTATGAACTTACCCTGGGATTTAACTTGCTGCCTGTAATGACATTCTTTACAGCAGTAACAACACTGCAAAGCGTAATGGAAACATCTCCTGAAAATTAATTTAAAAAAAAGTGGACGATAAAACCTAGTCACATCAAGAAGAAACTCCACAGAAATCAATATTGTTTAATGGTCATGTAAACACTGAAATCAGACACCAAATTAGTTTCCATATTTTGATCAGTCTTTTGTGATTGGCTGGGATGGTGTGATTTAGTCCAGTCGTAGCCTTTGGCCATTAATAACTTTAAAAAGCTATTTAGTGATCGTAACCATTGAAGCTTACTCTGAGCAGATGGACCAGTGTAAAAATGTCCTCCAATATAAATAACTGAGGAGGAATGCTTTCTGTAACATATCTGTTGAGTGGCATTTAATTAGCCGTATATTCATCTCTGTCACTTTCATTTACTGTACTTAGTCGTGCAATACGCATTACACGTTTTGAGAGGAAAGGGTCATGTCAAAAGTTGATGTTGATTTGAGATCCAGTTTTTCAGACTCCTGTTGCGGCGATCCTTAGATTAAACTTTACGAGGAGGTGCGTTGGAACAGTTTAAAGAAGTTGAAAAGTTCCCCTGCCAGAGCATCAATTCCCAGGCTGAAATGGGCTCAAATTACATTCCAGGGGTTAGACAGGGTCAAGTCCTACTTGCCCACATCTCAGTATAACCTGATGAAATTACTCATTTATGACAGATTTTTTGTGTCCCTCGCTCCTTATTACATTGCCTTCTATGGCTCAAAGGACCATATTTATGAGTCTATATTTAATGTTTAGCTGACACTTTACCCCAAAGCAAACTTACAGTGATAAGGTTGCAATTATTTACCATTTATACAGCTGGGTAATTCTACTGGAGCAATTTAAGGTAAGTACCTGCTCAAGGGTACTACACCCAGAGGTGAAGATTGATCCAGTGACCTTTAGATCAAAAGGCAGTAGCATTGACCACTACGCTACCAGATGTCCTCAAGTGAGGCACTGAACCCTTCGTTTTACCCTCAGGTTTAATTCATATTTTAAAACATGATGATATTGACAGCGGCACAATGATCCCAGAGCGTCGCCAAATTTTTCATCATACGTGCCTTGAATAATAGCAATTACATGTCTTTTACTTCCACACACATTTTCTGAACCGCTTGTCCCATTTGGGGTCGCGGGGAGCCGGAGCCTAACGTGGCAACACAGGACATAAGGCCGGAGGGGGAGGGGACACACCCAGGACAGGACGCCAGTCTGTCGCAAGGCACCCCAAGCAGGACTCGAACCCCAGACCCACCGCAGAGCAGGACCCGCGCTACCGCGCCACCTGTTCTTTTACTTCCATAAAACACAAATCTGAAATACCTTTCTGAAAGCAATCTTCTGATCCAGAAGGGTTTGTTACACTTCCAAACCATCGAGTTTCAACCCAGAACAGTTCAAGTTGAAAGACAAGCAACTCAAACTGTCAGCACACAGGCTTCCGTCATAATCATAGCTCATTTTATGAGAATTCTGAGTTACCAGCAAATTCAATTTGCATCCTGAAATTTGCAGAACAAGTTGTCAGCTCTCACTTATGAGAAACACCTCATGAGAACAGAAACTTCAATTCAAAATAGACCTAATGACAGTGAGACAAGTAGAATCCCCCCTTAACACATGGGTTTTCTGCATGTTATTACAAGATAACAATTAGTTTGTGTTATTATATGAAATAATAACAGTAATAATGCAGGTTTTCAAAGAGCTTCACAATAAAAAAGAGATGGTAACAAATCTTAAGCAATTTTAAATAAATACACTCAAATCCTCGCTATTTGCGGGGGTTATGTTCCTACAAAACCCTGTAAATACGGAAAATGCAAATGTAGAACCGTTGATCTGATGGGGAAAAGGACTTTGGGTCACGCGCGACCCTGATCGCAACCCATTTTTGCTACCTATGACCATAAACTCATCATTTCGTGAACACTTCTTATAAAACACAGCTTTCTTATTATATTGTGCATTTCATAAATAGACACTTTTCCTTGTAATAGTACAGTATGTACAGACTTTTGGTGTACCAATACTTACTCACTCACCCCTTCACTCACATTGAATGAATGCATGAATAGTGACACACATCCACATGCAAACACAAACACACACACACACACAAATTACAAAACACCTGGAAACGACTTTACATTTTTTCCCAATGCCTCATGACGAGCCACAGTGTACCTTTTGCACTTTCTGGTGCCGATTCACGCACAGTTCTACGAATATTTTCTTCTTTATGGTGGATCAAATGAACTGTGGATGAATTAACGCCAAATTCACGGCCTACGGTGCCACAGACACGCCAGAACAAAGTTTATCCAACTCTAGTATTTCATCGATGAGGCTCAATCACAGCCTCTTTTTTCCGCTTGGGCACACTACATTTATATTTATTCATTTAGCAGACGCTTTTGTCCAAAGCGACGTACATCTCAGCAAAAGCTTATTTATGCATTACCTTAAGAGAGGGAGACATAGCTGCAGACATGGAAATCTCAAGCAAACCTAGTTTGTTACCTACCACTTGCCAACACACTTTCGCTCGCACTATGCTCGCATGCCATTATTAATGAATTAAATAAGCAAAAACAGCGTTAAACTGCAAATACGTGGATTACGAGATGCTCGACACAAAGAGACGTGACAACAGGGAAGCAGCCTGTCCTTGCTGTAGCTCATCTGTGATGATGTGCGGTGGGAGTCTCAAAGTTTTTTGCCTGCTGCACATGGCTGAGAGTAGCCCTGAGGTGCCCGTGAATGGTGAAAAACGGATGGCAAGGATGGACTGTACCAGCGCTTTAAAATGAGCAAAATAACAGGGCTATCACACATATTCACATTAGGAGAACATGTAAACTCCACACAGACTTCACTAGAATCCAACCCACTTTGAACCCATAGCCCAAGAACTCTGAGACCCCTGTGTGCAACAACAGAGTAATTCACCCCAAATCAACGCACCGAAATATACGCACCATCACCTACGGCATACTGGCATGGTGGTATGTTCAACAATGCAATCAGTGATGTAACAAATACGGTCACTCCGAGCAAAACGTTCCCATTTATAATATGTTACGAAAGCAAAGGTGAACATTAGCTTACCACCATTTACCATAAGCAGAAAACTAACTATCCCTATAATAAGCTAATTAGAATTTGTATGGACTGCAGTGACAGACATCAAAATCGGTTCCACAAACTTTAAAAGTTCATGTGTAAGCAATTTTACAAATCAAATGCCACCAAGCTAAATTTTGTAAAAGTCAGTAAAGTAGATAACTATAAGCAGAATAAAAAGATTGACTTTTTTTTTTCCTCCTCTTGGATTCAGCGATTCTAGTCCGTTTAGATGAAGTGTGTCACCCTGACCCGCGACGGCCCTCTTTGAACATCTCCGCAGTTTTGGCTGGAGAGGAAATAGCAGCTTTAAAAAACACTTCCCTGCATCGGCTTCTCCTCTCCTTGCGCTCACCTTCAGATAGAGACAGCCCTATAAACCAATGCTATTGCTGTGCTCATGTGTTTTTAAAGGCCTCTTTCTGCCCACCTCATGAAAGGCACATATCCTCAGATCTGCCAGTGGGTATTTTAAAGGAAGGAGAAGAAATCAGGCACAGAAATTGCCTTGTCGCATCAGCAAACTCATTATTGAGACAAATCACCTCTGTCCTACCTTAAAAATAAGGATAGCCTCACCTGAACATGCTTTTGGTGCCTGTCATGGTAATGTGAAGTTGAGCCATATGGCCCTTATGAACACAGGGTTATGGGTTTGAGTCCTCCAAATGATGGCTATTATACTAACCTCATTAGCTATGACTTATGGGTTTGATTCCTGTGCATGATGGGTACATAATGGATGTTATAAACAGTGAAATGTGGGTTTGAGTAATGCCTTTTTTGTACAGTAAGTTATAGGTTTGAATCTCAGGTTCCAGCCCATTTAGCAAGGAATCTGTATTGTTGAGATATAACTGAGATTAATCAACTGACAAAGGAACAGCACAACACTACATTTTTGCAAACGTACTGGTTCTTCTGCCCAGAGCCTTTATCAGAGTTCGGCTTCCTGACAGAAATGTAAGTGATCGAATGGGATTTTTTTTTTTTTTTTTTTTCCCCCCCTCCTCCTGGATGAATTCTAATGTCAGAAACTGTGCCAAAAAATGCATGGTATTGTATGATATGTCATAAATCCAATTGCATTCCAAGTTAGTCTTTCATTGTTACATTCATCTGAACTGCTTTTTTTGAACGTTATACCTTTTGTAACAGATATTGCTATATTCAGGGACATCACGTCGTTTGGGATGTAATTTGTTCATGACTGGTAGAGACAATAAATGCATGCAAAAAAACAAATGATATTCCATATTTATGATCTTTTTAAATTCTTGGGCTTTGCCGTCTTATGCATTGATATAAACACAAAACTGGATGTTCTGCTCCAGAGAAATGAGTTTGTACTGTGTCCTCGAATGATGTCTGATCATTTCTCAATGCGTCAAAGACAAGTTACTGCCTGGGTTACATATTATTTTTAAACTATTATGCTCTATACTTTAACGCTTAGTTTTAGAACCCAACCAATAATTAAGCTACAAATTACCAACTAACACAGCTCTTCTTTCCCATAAAAAGCAAGTCACCAAGTCCATAGGCACATCTGGAACGAACACTTTGTTGCACTTGAGACCACCAAGTGCAAATTAATATTCCTGTTGCCAAATTTCAACAAATTACTGAGGAGGATTTATCAGAGTTTTCTGATGTTAGGGTGGGTGTGTCCCCCGAAGCCCCGTGAAATTAGGGCTCCAGAGCTATTTTGATGCGTAGGTGATACTTTTCATTTTTTGGCTTCTGTTTCCACTTTCCACTCTAAGGAATTTTGATTACATGCCATAAATAACGATAAATCTCCTACAGCTAATGAGAATGTTTACAAGAAACAACATACCGAAGACCAGCCAACATACCGAAGATCAGCCAAGATTGCTCAGCAACAAAGAAAAAAAGAATAGCAGCGTCCACTTTTATTCAAAACAGTTTACAGGTCCCACCAGGTAGGTGTGGATATTCCATTTCTCCACAGCAACAAAGATGACGTTCCCAGCAAAAGGATACAACAGCACCTTTATGGTAGAAGTGGAACTTCAGCCATACGTTGCGCTGATCCTTGTTTAGACCCGCCTACTGTAGCTCCTCACTTTTACTTGACTAAGTGGAGAATTATAATAGAGTATTGAACTGTTTGGGTAATAAACACACTTAAAATAGAAGTGTAAACTGAAAGAATGTCTCTGGATAACTGCATCAGGCTAATACCTTCAACTGACACAAAAACTAGGTTGCTACACATGTTCACCCTCTCTCTTTCTACCAAACGCCATCTCCATGCCCTGCTTGTACAAATCAGTGTCTAGGTGCCAGCTTGCACTTCAAGAATCCTTCTCACCTTTGTGGTCTGCCTTCACCCATTAATCTCACTACTCTGTCTTTATTTCTCACTTAGTAAAGCCAAGACCCTGGAAAAATTCCCACATGAAAGAGCATCCAGCCCCATGCTACTCGCCCTGGGTCCACACACTACAACAGATCATGACAAGATACTGTGCAAGATAAGGGTCCTGCGATCTAAGGGTTGCCATCCTGTGTTCCTCAAATGCTCGGGCAAAATAAAGAGAGGCAGATTTTTTGAACAGAGCACAAAGAGGATATTATCTGTTTGTGTTCTTGCAGGGAACTTGGCCCAGGGACTTCTGACAAAAAAGAAAAAAAAAAAAAAAAAAAGGCATTCAGCAGGAACCATCTGTCTTTGATGGGCACTGGCACAGGCAGGTATCGTATAGCACAAACACAGCAACATCCATGGTGTGGAAAGTGAAAGATGTATACATGTGCACTGTCAGCCTCACCACAAGTCATAAAACTCCAAAACACTGCTGTATGCTGCACTTCTGACATTCCATTCCATTTACAGAATGACATTGACTCCCAGTCTTTTCTAGCATTGAGACGACAGCATATTCCTACCACCATTAAAATTCTGAAATAAACCATTTTAGTTAATACTAATGAGTGTTGAAAAATTTTCAGTAATTGCTGCCATTAGTCACTTTGCAATTATTCACACTGTAGAAAAAAGAAAAAAAAAAAAACTACAAGGTATAATGTAGTGTAAGCCTTCAGGTTGGAGAGAAAATAAAATAAATAATGAAGAAACATAAAGGGTATATTGGAACGTTATAAAGACAACATGTGAAATAAAGAGGCAAAAAGAGAAAAGGCAGAAAGATCTGCTGCCTTTGGACTTTAAGGACCCAGGTTCAAATCCCGCCTCTTGCTCAAGTACCCTTGATCAAGGTATGTATCCTGAGTTTCCCCAATAAAATCATGCCATTGTATAAAAGGATAAATAACTGTAAGTAGCTTAACATTCTAAGTTGCTCTGGAGAACAACACCAGCTGGATGAATATAAGAGGGAATCCATACAGCACAGAGGAGGTGAGGAGGGATCACAAGAACTGCAGTTACCACAAGGACACAGTGGAGCATCTGTATGATGCAAACACAAAGCCTCAAAGACTCTATGATCATGTCAGGAAGAGTTTCATTAAGAGAACCAATAAACTTTTGGCAGCCCCTCCTACCTTATGGCTTCAGTGCTATGAAGCACCAGGAAAACCATGTTTTCATCAGCCAGCAGTGTCTCCTACTCAACACCAAAGTAAATCACATGATGACACTGTGCTGTGTTTACATTTACAAACACCATTGACCAAATCCTTTAACTGAAGTAATAAATATAACATGGGTCATACTGCATGCATTGTAAATATGCTGAAGCCAAGTTAATGTTAAAGTCAAATCAATGTTTATAGAGACTAATAAAAATTGCTGATTTGAAGTTATGAAGCAAGCAGCTAATTTAAATCCACAAGAAATATGTGAATAACCTGGCAGCCCCATAATAAAATTTTACTGGCACAACACAGATGAGGACAAATAAAACAGACTTTTCCTTCCAGTATAAGCAGAGCTACAAACGTTAAGATGCCAGTACTGTAAGAATGGAGTCAAGTACCATGGACTGTGCCCTGTCTTTATGTTAAAAAACTAGGGAGAATTTAGATTGTTTTGTCAAAGTGGGGGGGGGCTTAAATCATGACCTTGGAGCATGAAAGTACTCTAGGAGAAAAACCTACAGCAGGGCGTTTGCAAATTTCCCACTGCGTGCTCTGTCAGGTGGGTTAACACCTCACGTTAAATCCTGCCTTTTATCTACAGACTTGATGCTACCCCATGGGTGAGTTCTGGCCTGCTGTATTTTCCAAAAAAAAAAAAAAGCCCTTTTCTTTGAGGAAAAGATCTTTTAAAACACTCTTGAATTATTCATGTCAATGGGGGGGGGGGGGGGGGAACAGACCTGGTCTTAAAAGCAATTCCTGAAAGGCTGCTTTGTTGTTTGTGTCACCCAGGAACACAGGGTTAACTGTGATGTTTACATATTCCGTCCCCTCTCGTGTTAGTAAAAACTAACCCAGGGTTCCATTCAGACAAATTGCCTGTATGATTGCCCGATATTAAATATTAAGCATCTCTAGTGTTTATGTGCTGTAAGCTTCATCCTTTAAATGATGCTTGAGAACAAATACACCTTCAATAGGCAGAAGTGAAATCGGGGCATTAGAAAAGAAAATAAACTAAGCTGTTAGCGTGTAATCTGTTAGCATTAAATGTACAAATGAGAACTAGCACATGATGAATTTTTCCATGCAATGATGCTGTGGTGCAGCGCAGAGAGGAAAACAAATCTGCTGTTTAACCATTCTGGCATTTTCCCAATTATTGGTTCAGTAAGAGCACAGAGCTACCATGCATTTCATATTTCAGTATTATGGGAATATCTATTAAACTGATCTTTACTATAACAACAAATGGGCTCTAACCTTTTTAAATTTTTGCTTGTAAAAGTTTGAGCCCCCCAAAAAAAAAAAAAGTACATAACATTTACAAAGGCGTTCACAGGTAGTCTAAAACATGTTTTTTTGTGCCATCTTTACTTATTCCAGTGTTAAAGATGACCGCCACTCCAACTGGATGCATATATTATCAGGGCATAATAAGTCAAGCTCGATCTGTCTATTCAGCACTGGTTATAAAGCCGACGTTGGTCTGTAATGGATGAGCAAGTGTACATGATGTCTACAAACCTCTGGCACGGAAAATGGGGGGGGGGAATCTCTTCCTATTGTACAAGCAGTTAAAGTTCCTGAAGAGTCAAGAAGTGGATCCGTTGTTTTACTAAAGTCATTTTAGTAGCGCTTTCTCCATCACGAACCACCTCAAGAAATACTTATATTCACCGTTTGTCGTCAAACAGTTTGCCTTTCTGAGTTGTTCTTTGATGTAGAAGAGCAGTTTATCCTTCTAGCTGAGTGTTTAACAGTGATATTTCACTGTTCCCCACGGTCAAACATACCTTATTCAAGTGACTGTTTACCCCCACACCCCCCACCAAGCATTCCCTGATAAAACCAACTCTATCTGCACTGGATGTATAGCAATAGAACTCAACAGGTGTTAAAGGAAGATGGTCATAACATCCCAGGCCCAAGTTATGTTTATGTAGGTAATATCAATGGATTCAAGGCCGTACTTATTCACAAATTATCACATCAAATAAGGCGCTTTCGGCACAAAACACTACAGCCTGTGCCATTTTGTGGAAACGAGTGCATTTGAAACACACTGCATACTGTCACGGTGAGCATTTTGACTATTTCTAAACTTCTACACAGCTATTCTTCCGTGACATCTCATCAACAGAAATACTTACGCGGTATTTGTGCTGCAAATAAAAGAAACAGCCGACGGTGAAAGGTGTCCTCGAATGCCGTCTACGCACTTTATAATGAGCATCTGGGAAAGAGCATGACTGTGTTGCCAAGGGACTTGTGGTTAAATCTTACTTTGAAGGTACAAAGTCCAAAACTTTCACGTATTTCGTCTTACTGGACTTCCAATCCTAAAAATTAATGCAGTTTGTCATATTGCTCAGAGGTACCGGATTATAACCTCAAGGTTGGTTGAGTCCACCAAGCGTCTTGTTATAGTGACAATGGGCAAGAAATCTGAATAATCCAGGATTTGGGTCAATAACCTCAGAGTCACGAGGTCAGCGCTGTAATGCACTGCACTGTAGGCTTACTTACAGTCTATCGAGAAACAAGGACACAAAGACTTAGCCAGTTCATAACAACGATTATTGTTCAAGTACTAGGCTCAATCCAGGACGAGAATGTTGGTGTTCATGGATGCTTTTTTAGGCATTTTCAAAAATAGGGGCAAAAAACTGAATTACATCAATTGACATAATGCAATTTAAGATATTCTCATGCTAAACTATGAGATCGATGGACAAGCCAAAAACACAAAAACTTTCTTATGAAATGACTATTAATTGTAGAATTTCTCTTTTTGAAAATGAAATGTTTTTCTTGCATTAAATTTGTGCCAATGTTTTTTTTTTTTTTTCCCCCCCCTCCCCTTCTCACAATTTTTTTGGCTTTTTAAAAATTCTCCTCCCTTTGTAAACCCTTTGATAGCCCTAGGCACTGTGCTTACAGTGTCTATTGGGGAATGCAGCACTGGCTCAAGTGGAAATCTGGCTTTGATTCTCTGAACCGTGTGCCCTCTCCTGTTTCCCTTTAGCTTTCAGATGGCCAAAGACAGGTTAAGGGGTCAGTCTCTTCTGAGATGTGGAGGACTGGGAGTAGCTTCCATCTTTCTGATGTCTGTCATAACACTGATCATCTGAGGGCTTTCATGCCCTCTCACTTGACAACAGTGCAATGAATTCAGCAGTCCAAATCATGACCGGAACAAAAGTAACTCAATTTGTGACAAAAATTGCTTGGGATTGATGCAACAGTTATACATCTTTATACTTCTTGGTTTCCATACACATCTAAATCAGAATAAAAAAGCAGGTTTAGTCTTTGTCTGGACAGTCTGCTTCTGTTTAATGTGCCAAATTTCATTTTTCTCAAACATCTCATTAACTGCTTGTCCAAGTCAGGGCTGTGGTGATCCAGAGCCTTTCCTGGATGCACGGAGCATTAGACTAGACAGGGCACACCTTGGAGTGGAGGAAAGACAGCATTTAGGCATTTAGCATTATCCTTTCCGCGAACCATAATTTGTGAAGAAATTGCTAAGAGGAGCTTGTGGGGGAAGCAGCAGTGTGTCAGAGAGAATGTCAAATTACATTGGAAGAAAACAAGAAATGGAGTGGAAAGAGCAGAAAGTCGTTTGGCAACGGGCAGGGTAGAATGCAGCATCCAGAAAGACCTACTGACCTATAAGCGACTGCTTGGATGAAGAGAATAGAGATTTGCGCCAAGCCATAGTTCACCCACTGTGGCGCCTCTGACAAAGTGCTAATCTGAGGATCCCGACAGAGGAGCTGTAGTTTGAAGATTCAGGCCTATTATTTCCTGCTGAAAAAGGAAAAGGAGATGGAATCCACTTTGCAAGTAATGCACAAACCAAATTCTTTGTGATGGGTTGCTGTGGGTAATCACTGTAGCTGACCGCCCGGCTCGCAGCACAGACAGACCAGCCGCGGTCCTCAGAAGCCCTCTGGAAAACTATGTCACCACAACTCGAGTTTATCCCAACGGCTATTATGGCTAACGGACTGTGACCTTCTGTAATTGGAAAACATTTTCCATACGTGATTGAAGCGTTCACAGCAACATATGGTTACAAATTTAAGAAAAGTGTCCAAGTGTGACGGAGAAGCAAAATTCTTGTCTGAACTGTGCCAAAAACCCTATATATTTTCATAGTCATGTCCATCTTCAAAAAAACCACTAAGTTTACACAACTGGGACGATGCTTTTAAAACGTGTGCTAAGCAACGCGTCATCGATCACGTACTCCCAAACACGCACGTATGCGTTTGTTTACAAATATTTTATTCTAGATCTTGTAATAAGAATCCAGTAATTTTCAGGCATTCATTCTGGTATCACATCACCAAAGGGATTAACAGGGGCACCTGTTGAAAAAATTAACTATGCAGAAGTTGTCTCAGTAACTCTCATTGATTTAATACTAATATTCACAGTCATTAATAATTATGACAACGGCCTTATTTTTATACATAAATATTGCCTCGAACACCTTCCAAAGATGAATCTCAAAATACTTTGCTGTAAATAAAGGTATATATGCCTCAGTGGCGAAACAAAATGAATTTATAATTCATTTAAATAATTGGTTTAAATGATTACAACTCTAAGATACTGACAGAAGATCAAATATAAAGAGTAAATTAAGTCATGTGAAAAGAAAAAAAAAAAAAAAGGGGCAAACCGATGAGTTATTTGAGGACAATAAGGTCAATGGAAATACTGATAGTGGTGTATATATATTCACTGACATTTACCATATGTCTCAATTCCAGCTGTTAGACAACACACACACACACACACACACACACTTGCTGAAACCGCTTGTCCCAAGCAGGGTCGCAGAGAAGCAGAGCTTAACCCAGCAACACAGGCCGTAAGGCTGGAGGGGGAGGGGAGACACCCAGGATGGGACGCCAGTCCATCAAAAGGTGCCCCAAGCAGGACTCGAACCCCAGACCCACCAGAGAGCAGGACCCAGCCAAGCCTGCTGCGCCACTGCACCCCCTTGGTGTTATACAATGTGACTGCAAATCACCTGCCAACTAACACACAGAATTATATATTATAAAAAAACGTATCGATTTTAATAAAGGAGCCTCCAAACTGTATAAAGATAACAAACAAGCAAACTGACAGACAGACAGATAAAACAAACAGCGGATGAAAACTGGGGCGGGGGTGAAATCTTATTGCACATTTTTGGAAATGTTGTCAAACTGATTGCTTTGCACAGATGCTTTGTAATAAATACCAAATTGTTTAATTAGTCATGTGCCTGTGCTGATTGTCAGATTATCGCAGAACATGTGGTGCCTTCTGGGATACCTTGAGGAAAAGCACTGAAATGCGTTTTATTATTATTTTCTTTCAGACAAGGTGTCGGAGAACGCAGTGTCTCATATATGCTGTCACTTGGGATGTGTTCCAGGAACAGATGCCAAGGGTGTTCATGTGACTCCGCTACCCCTCCTGGAGTGAAGTGACATGTCAGTACAACTTACAGCGGCATTGTGGACCCACCGTGGAGTGAACACAGACTCTTAAGGTGACCTTTAAGTCAATGAAATAGGAAAGACCTTAGCGTACCCATCTCCGGAAGGTGACAGAAGGTGTTACATTTACATTTATTCAATTAGCTCACACTTTTCTCCAAAGTGACTTACAATGTTGAGCTACTTACAATTATTTACCCATTTATATACTTGGGTAATTTGTACTGGAGCAATTTATGGTAAGTACCGTTCTCTAGGTGGGGGTGCGGTGACGCAGTGGGTTGGACCGGGTCCTCCTCCCCGGTGGGTCCAGGGTTTGAGTCCCGCTTGGGGTGCCCTGCGACGGACTGGCATCCCGTCCTGGGTGTGTCCCCTCCAGCCTTTCGCCCTGTGTTGCTGGATTAGGCTCCGGCTCCCCACGACCCCATACGGGGCAAGCGGTTCAGACAGACTGTTCTCTAGCTCTAACCGCTACACTAACAGCTGCCCCATTTCTGGTTCAGAGAAACATGAAATAATCATGTGACCAACAGACCTCACACGCAAAGTAAGAGCACCTTTGGGACATTCTACAAGTGCAGCGTCGACTAGCCCCACACGGTTACCTTCTAGTGCTGACTTTGACACTCTTCTTCAGACTTGATTCAACAAAATCTGACAAGATCTGACCAGAACCTGGGTTTCCGGGGGTCCAGACTGCCTCTAGAGAAGCGTTATGGTCCTGTGATGGTGTGTCCTTTCCTAATATTCTCTCAGATTTCGTGAAAACACCTTCCTTGAAACTGTGGACCTTAAGCCTATGCACATGTTCAAACTTCCTTAGAAACAAAGAAAGCAAAGGGTGCTAGAAGGAAAACTGAAACAAGGTCAGACACTACATGACTGCTGACCTTTGTATAGCACTGTTTTTTTCTTTACTTGTTTATGTAGTGCATGAAAGATTTATTGCTTTCTTGGACACTAAACACTCTCAGAACTATTTTGCTTTTTCGGAAATTGCAGACTCCGGGGGACATTCTGTCATAATGCAACGCACACTGGAGCAACTCGGGGTTCTGGCTCAGAACACTGACATCCTGGGTGAGCAGGAAAGCTGTTCTCCCCCTAAGGCGTCCATTTTGGCTCTAACTAGGAAGACACATGGACCGGGTTTCCTAAATTTCCAATGAAGCAGCACCATTCACAGGGAGTGTGACCTGCAAGCTCTGTAACTCACTTTGGAAGAAAGAGATTGTCATGTGACTAAGCAATGACCAAAGGACGACCACGGGATATGCAGAATGAGGCGGTGTCCGATGGCTTACGGCTGGGATCGGACACGTTACCTGAGCATGCAGTAACCCCAGAGAATTAGAGAAGAGAACATGTGGAGAATGTGAAGAGTCTTGTGTTTTTGCCAACTGCAGACACTGGAAATCAAGTCATGATCATCAGCCCTTAATCTACTTTCTTCTTAAACCAATGGGGTTGGGGGGCACACCCCTAGTCCCCAATACGTGGTTTCGGGGGTTCTGGCCCTTATTAGGAAGATGAACAGATGGTTGACTGGACATCCAGGATGAGGCCTTCTGGTCCCCCTCTCCTCCCTGCATATGCTGGGCCCTGCGGCCATTGCCTCCTGGACCTCCACTTCCCAGGGCGAAACCATAGCTGCTTCATCTATTGTCGCGGGGGGTGACGACAAAGGCCACATCTTTCATTACGAGGTGGACCGTACCCTGGGGTGACCCTGGACATCACAACAGGATCAGGAAGTGAGATGGAAATCTTGCAGGAGAAAGGGGAGGGTTCATTCACTGACAGGCAACCACTCGGCTTCCTCTCTCTGACTGCAGTTGTCTGCCTCAAGCTGTTCTGAATTCACTATGAACACTATTATTATTTTCTGTGTCTAAATGTATGTGTCCCGATGTTTGGTCGTAAAGCCTAAGGTAATAATGTAGGTGCTGTAGTGATATTATTATTCAATGTTAGAAATAACACAAATATGTGAAATTAAGGAAAATATCCTTAAAGTTCATATAGCGCAGTATAAATCGACTAACAACGAAGTCAACTTACGATGGAACTGCACTCTGTCATCAGTGGAAGACCACTTGGACTATATTTGCATAGATTTTCATTTTTTCCAAAAAAAGATTTTGCAAATCAGTTTTTTTTTTTTTAACCAATCAATGTTTTCAAATCACCTTGAAGTCATCTTTTCTCAATATTTTTTCTTTTTCCTTCTTATAATTCCATAGAGTTAAAAGACCGCCTTCAGTGTGAAAACAGTGAAAATTACATACAACATCTGTCAGGAATGAATAGACCTGCTTTAGCATTATAAATTCTTCATTTACATAAACCTGATGTGCGAAAGTTGAAAAAAGGTTTACACCACGTAAAGGACACGTGCATTAAAGGTTGATAAATCCGACTGTGTGAATTATTAAATTTTGTAACACAATTTACAGAAAACCCTTCGCTAGATGGTACTTTACCAGCTTTGAAATTCTAGAACTGCTGCAGGACCAGAAGTGTAAACTAAAGCGCATACATTCAATGGAGCAGGATCAAGTGTCAACAGTCTCCTTGGGGCCTTATATAGTTGTGAAAATATAAAATAGGCAAGGGCAATTTTCAGATTTTTTCTAGGAGAGCCTGGCACAAAATAAGTCATGAGATAATGTCAGTTTCTGCTTTACATTTCGGAGCAACCCCAGTCCAGTATTTCATATTACTAATGGGTTCATCTTTATGCTTAGTAAAACATGCACAACTATTAGTGATATGAAATAAACAGCGGTTCAAACTGTACTATATTTAACACAGAAATGTCAAATATGTGCTGTTCCAATCCATTACATCTGCTTAGTCAAACCTACGCAGACAAGAACCGATGACTTCATCCACATGGAGGAGCTGACATTCATACACTCATGAGCTGGAACTAATAAACAACAACAATACAGACACGACAGCCACCTCTGTCTCAGCCAGTGCCGGCAGGTCTCAACGCATGCACCGATTCGTCTCAATAACCGCTGACCTGAAACGATCGCGTGTCTCCGAGGGCATTGACAGATAGGGCACCGGTCACATCTGCATCCACGGCACACGTACATCACGGCTCAAAACGTTGAACGCGCTTGCCACAAACTCATTCTTTTCACGAGGCATTTGGTTAACAAGTCTCACTAAGAAACCCCTCAACATCTTCTGGGAACTTTGCTTTCACTTCCACGCAGGTATTGACCCATGCGTACTCAAACTTTTGACTGGCACTCCTCAGAAATACCTACGGATTCCAAGAGAGAGGTGTGTCTATTAAAACACATTTGCCAGTCATTATTGAGCACGGTCCATGTGGTACACTTCAGTACCGGTACCCTGTTTCAGCAACAACCATCACCATTCTTAGCCCGTAAGAACATTCTTTTCAATCCCCAGGCCGAGCCAGGAAATGATTCACGAAAAGGTGCCGCTTCGAGACGAGCCCACCTCCCAGCCCTCGAAACACGGTGACTGCTGACTCAGTCTTCTGCAATCAGCGCACATTCCGCAGGTCCCCGGCATCAATCGACGCAGGTGAAAATATCCGCTTTGACGCAGATTGCGAACGCCTACACTGTCCATGACAAGGAGCCCTGTCGTGCCGAAGCACCGAGATGGCGTTAAACACCTGTCTGAGTATTACACTTTTCTTAGAGCTATGGCAATAACAATTCTGAAAAACAACTTGTAAATGAGGAACCTGGAGAGGTGGGTGAAAATGAGCAATAAACTACCTCTCTGTGGTACACACAAAGGCAAAGCAGCATCTTTCCCCTTTTCTTCTTTTCCTTATTTTATTCATTTATTTGTCTGAAGACAGCAAAGCCCAATCACAGCAGTGCTGACTCATGCTAAAAGACTTGTTGTCAGACATATGCGATTCTGTCGTCAACTGCTCCTTCAGAGCAGCTCATTGGCTGAGCCAAGAGCGTCTACAATACATGAATAGACACAGATACATCTACGGCTGTGTGCTTTCGGAAACCCTTCCTACCACACACACAGGCTGAAGCCGTTTATCCCAAGTGGGGTTGCGGCAAGCTGGAGCCTAACCCGGCAACACAGGGCGCAAGGCTGGAGGAGGAGGGGACACTCCCAGGAAGGGATGCCAGTCCATCGCAAGGCACCCCAAGTAGGACTCGAACCCCAGACCTGCCACACAGCAGGCCCTAGCCCCTTCTTACCAGTGACATCTATTATTTTCATTTCTTAATCACATGTTGCTTTGAGTTTAATCATAAATTACAAATGACTGGCAGACTTTGACACCCTTTAAAACACAAATAAAGAAACTCATTCTGCATCGCAAAGTCAAATTCTCCCATAAAACACATTGGTAAGATCCAGCAATTACAGGGAATCACGGGATCCAGGAATCCATGATCACAAGGCTTTGCCTGCTTATACCCAACCCCTAAAGTAAATAGAAATCGGTTAAACAACAGATAAAACTGATTACTCAGCATAAATCTGATACCAATCAACTTACATTTGTTTGTTTGTTTGTTGCATCCATGACTGTAGGTTAAATTAATCCCAGCCCTTCTTCACCAGAGAAGAAAGACCAGAAAGCCAATGCACCATGAGATGGGTCTTGGGGTTTTGGCATTATGAACTTTTGGACAACCGTAGTTAGTCAAAATGGAAAATAAAACACAGACACTGCTGCAAAGAAATAACACTTTGGCGATATTTATGTGGCACTCATCTCCAAAGCAACTCCCAAAGCTATTTACACTGATTTATCCATTTATACAGCTGGGTAATTTTTACCGTATCAGTTCAGGGTAAGTACTTTGCTCAAATATTTATACAATGCTGCCCATCGGCTATAGTGGCACAGAAAACGTTTTGTAAAGGTTAGTCTACGCCTGATGGTCTTATTAGGACTCCTGATGTCAAATGCTGTGCCTGGCCAATACGTGTCTCGCACCCTCATCTTTCAACGGCTTGATTATTTTAATGATGCCTCATGTGCTGCCCACCAATTACCTGCACATCACAGGCCCCCGGAGCTTGTTATCTGTGACGGCAGGGGCCTCGCCTCTATGAACCTGCGGACAAATGGAGACTAGCCCCGGTCCTCGTTAAGCGGCCCTTCACTACGCTCCCTTCTGTCTCGCAGTAGCCCATTCACCACACAGGCCTCCAGTCGGCCACTTACGCAGTGTGGTAATTGCAATCCAATTCTGCTTGCGACATTCCCACTAATACTTAGCAATGCGGCAAGCAAATTATTTTTAATGATCTGTCATATTGGAACTTGAAAATTGCCGTTTTTAATTATGACTTCATTGTGTCAATTTGCTCGGCAGCATCTTTTGTGGAGCACTAATGGAGAAAATGAATGTAGACCAGTCTTTGGGACTACATGTTTCTCTTCTTTTAAATGGTAGTAATGGTAATAATGTGACCTGCTGGTTCATTTGCCTATTAAACCATCAGGGGCAGCAATTAAGAGTTTTGTCTTGAGCCCAGATGAAGCTTGGACCTTTAAACAATAAAGATATTAAGGGAACATCATAAGCTTTTTCCCTTATTAGTATTTTCTCAGTCAGCGTAATGTTTACAATTACTAAAGAATACTTGTCGTTTATAAAATATAAAAATAAACGATTGTTAAATAAATACATCAAGAAATAAGTCATTATTGAGAACCATTTGTTCTTTGCTGGGTTGTAGGCCAATCAGGGTACACCGTGGACAGGGTTTTACAGGGTGGACATATTGGCCAGAATAAGCTTCCAATTTACTGAAGAAAAACATTGAACTTCCATGCATTTTTTTTTGTGCTTTTACTTCAACTGTGTGTCTCCAGGAAAGCAGGAAGATGTGTATTCAAACTTCCTATAATACCTGCTAAATATGGGAAAGCTTTTCTACACAGCGTTCAGAAATAATATTTGCTTTCATTTTTAAAAAACAATAAGGTAAAACGTAAATTCTAGAAATTTAACATATTATAAACATAAATAACGAAACGCTGTGTAGTTTAGTGTAGCCCAACGTTCAAAAAGTTTTAGAAAGTTACTTGAAATAAATAAACTAGAAGTAATACAAACTTGGTTTGATACAAGGTCTATTGGGAATTCCTCTACTGCTTCAAAGCTACCAAACAAAAATTTAACTAACAAACCAATAAAATCATGCCTCTGTAACTAAGCTTCTTTCAATTGTTCTCTGCAGATGAATGAAAACATTTGATTTCCCGCAATACATAGTAGCTTTCGAAACCCGACATAATGTACCGCGATTAATTAATCAATCAATTTGCACACCAAGGCACCAATCACAAGACACCCACTCAAAGAAAATCAGAAACAAGCTACACCCAGCCAATGTCACACAGAAGCTCACTGCGTAGCAACTGCAGAGTCTCTTAACCTGACAATTATCAGTTACTTCTCCACATAATCTATAATTACCATATTTGGACAAGCAGAAATGGCAATTCTAATAGCAGCCTAACAATAGAGAGAGGGCACAAGGGTACCCCCTTCTGAATCAGCTCTCCTCCTGACTAACTATTGTGACACACACACACACACACACACAACTAAAATAATAGCATTCGTCATCGTGGCATCATTTCAAATTCCTTCTCTCTGATGCAAGTATACCGTGTATATATCCATATATACACACACACATACATATATATATATATATATATATACACTGTATGTATGTGATTTTAATAGCTATTGATATTCTTAACTTCCCTGGGGTGCCCTATTATTGTCAGGGATCCTACAAAGGAGAAGGCTGAGGATGCTATAAAAGTCACAAGCTGAGAAAATAAACAATTAGCAATAAATCACTTTAAATCCCAAAACAGCCCTCCATTTCAAATAAAAAAGAAGCACAAAAATCCGAAACGATGAGACCATCTGTCTGGGATGCGCAACGGAGGCACATCAAAGTATACCCGCTGTATATGGACTTCCTGTCCGTCCAAATACGGACGGCAGAGGGAGGAGGCGACCGTCGGCTTGCGCCGCCGAGGTGGGCAGCGCGGGATGACTCATCTGGCCGACGCCCACGTCGTCCACTCTCCTGCCCATGCCGTGCACAAGTGGAGTTTGAAGAGACAAAGAGACAGCGTAGAGGGGGAGTGAGGGAGGCAGCGAACGCAAGGTCATAGGGCAGGGATTCAGGAAGGTGCAAGTGAGAAGGAACCTGCTGGGTATGTGGTCATAGACTGAGAATAAATACGCATGCATTCACACTTTGTCCCTGGACACACAAAGTACACACTTGTACAAGTGTTCACAGGTGCACTGTGCTTGCTGGGTGTTTATACTGGCATCACAGTGGTCCAATCTGTTCACCTGCAGCACCCTGCACCGAATATAAGGAAAGTGCTTGTGATGGGTCGCTCCGATTGGCCGAAAAGGTAAACGGTTACCATTGATTGGCCGGCTTTGTAGCAGATGTAGACCTGCTGCCTGAGCACATTACTCACTGTTTGTTTGTTCCGGGCCCGTTGCTGATGGAAACCGTGGAGGCGCTTGGTAACAAGGAGTCCCCGGAAACCGCCCTATTCAACCAGAATATGGCCTGGAGGGGAGATGCTCGGTACAATGTGTTGTAGTGGGCTCCATCCCAAAACACAGACACGCACGCACACATGCACGCACACACACCACTGACTATTCTCCCTGCTGCTGCTGCTGGCACCACGTTGCGTTGCCAGAGTAAAATGAGTTCCTCCTCTGCCCCCCTCCCTTTCCTCATCTCCTCATCTCCTCCCATCCTCAGCAGTTCTGATGGCAGAGCACCATCCAATCACCCAGAGAAAAAAGGAGTAAAAAGGCTTTTTCTCACATTACCTTCCACAGGCGATAGAGCAGGGCTAGCACTCAGATCAGGCGCAGCAGCTTACACACTCAGCTGGGACTAACAACATCACATGATGCTAAGCCACCTGCTCCTCGTACATGATCATATGACTCCAGAGCAAGTCGGGGATTGTGGGTTGTGTAGTTTTACGTTGGACATATATCTAATGATATGCGTGGATTAGATTTTCGTCGGGTAAGGGTTCGAGGTGTGCTTCCGCTAGCAAAAATAAATGAGTATTTCTTCTGCATTTACATAGCACATAGTTAAAAGAGCCATCTAATAACAATAAATTGTGGGGTACTGTCATTGCGCATAGTGACACAGAAAGGCTTCTGCTGGTTCTTCACAGAGAGCGCTGGCTGGGCCAACAACACAGATGTACAAATCAGCAGGGTAAGCACAATGACATAAACACACAATTTGCTGCACATAACTGCCATAAATAACACACGTAATAGAACAAGCAAAGCCGTGGGAGTACTGACATCTTCGCTGTTTGTAAACTTAACAGTTCACGGGCTGAGGAATTACATAAAAATGTGTTCCTCAACAACAGCAGCAGCAGCAACAACTACACCAATGATCTCACACACACACACATTTTCCTGAACTGCTCATCCCATACGGGGAACCAGAGCCTACCCGGCAACACAGGGCGTAAGGCCGGAGGGGGAGGGGACACACCCAGGACGGGACGCCAGTCCGTCGCAAGGCACCCCAACCGGGACTCGAACCCCAGACCGACCAGAGAGCAGGACCCAGTCCAACCCACTGCGCCACCACGCCCCCCACCAATGATCATATTAATAAAATTGACAATAATAATTTGATGTATCAAATTAAACAGTAAGCGGCATAGATGATAGATAGCCACAGTTGTAAACCGCCATTTCAACTGTGTCACTATTTTTGAGGTGTACAAGAACAAAGAAGTTCAGCAAGTTGCAAAGAACAGCATGTGAGGATGTCACAAAAGACAGTGACAAAAACTAAGAAAACCAGGCAGGACTGAACAAACCCGAGCATCGTAACAGAACCCCAATATCGAGTGCAGTTATTCAGTCATCGCCGTCCTTAATGTCCATGGGATTTTATGTTCTTTCCTCTGTGAGCCTCTCAAAACTGTTCTAAAGCAGCAGATACGAATGTCACAGGTTGCACATTAGTAACAGTCAGTTTGTTAAACTAACATTAGTCTTTAACTTTATTGTGCGAATATCCTTCTTCAGAAAGATATTCTGTCATTTTGCCATCTAGTAGGCCTTTGGTAGTGAACTTCGCCAAAACTCTTATTCTGAACGAGATACCCGCCATTCATGACTCACTTTCTGCAGAGTGCTAAATAAAAACCATGATCATTTAACTAAAGTGAAGAAGCTGCTTTCAGTTAGTCGAATATCGCAGACATGGTGATGTCTTGTACATGAATGTTGGCCCTAACATCTACGATGGCTCCTGTGACACAGAGATGTCTACCCGACTACGTAAGAGCACCAAAGGACTATGTGGAATTTAAAGAGGAGAAGAAAAGTTGACTGTACACGTGTGGCTTCTGGCTCTAAAAGTTTTTATTTTTTATTTTACTGTACTCATTTAAGTTGCTGCATTCTTTCTAAAGTAGCCCAAGTTGGTCCCCTTGCTTCATTGAGATTCTTCTTTTGCTTCCACCAGCAACCATATGTTCCAGGAATCTTTCGCTATCATTTTTGGGTTTAGCTCAGTGTACATCAAAAAGGGCTTTTCAAGTCTTGAAATCTAGTATTATTACAGAAACTTAAACACAATTAAGCATAAAATCCACAAAATGTTTTACATTTGGTAGTGACTTTTCTCCAAAGCAACAGACATTAGAGAATATAGAAAGCACATTCAACAGCAAAGAAACAACTATTAAAGCAGTGATGATTTGGTATCATCATTTTTCTGCTACAGAAATGCTCACCTAGCTTTCCATAAAACTGAAATTCAAATCACAAATTTATAAATAATCACAGTAGATGGTGGTGTACTAATTTACAAAGCTGTCAGAAAAGTGGGAGAGAGGGGCAGAGGAAATTCTTTCTGCCACTTTGGGGCCAAATCCAAGAATCGACTTTAAGTTTTGGAATGCTTGCGATGTCTATTCAGGGCCACACTGACCTTTCTGCACTGCTGAGATTGTTTCAGTCCTTTAGGTATCAGGGTGCTAATCCTTTCACCATCTCACAGGCCATAACCATGAACTTGATACAGAAAGTCAAAGAAAGCTAACAGTTAGAGACAAGGTGGGGAGACACATGGTCACTCTTTGACAGGTCAAACACAACTTGCACTGTGGCATTCCGGAGATATCGATGCATTTTATGACCTTGCCTAAAATGCTACAACATTGACATAAAGTGAAATACTGCTGAGTGAGCTATGATACTATGATGTGTGGCATGTTATTTTTACATTCACTTGAGAGGTAATGAAGTTCTCCTTCATCCTGTGGTAAACACGTGGCTCAGTGGTCAATAGACAGTGTAAAGAGCATTCCTCCAGGGGAAAGTCTGTCTGAGAACGGCATATTAAAAATGCATTAGTCTTCCGGAATAAGTGTTGCTGGCTCATGGATCCTCAAGGGGAAGAAAGGGAAAATGTGCAAAGGGTCAAAGGTTTTGCTCTGGATTTAAGCTAAGGAAGTTCCCTTGGCCTCTACACTATAACAAATAAGAGGTAGCACATTTACTGTAATCCAACAGTTTTTAATGTACTGCTGACTGGTAAACCAAGGTTTACATTCCTTAAAATAAATTTTTATATGTATCAGTCATGAAGTTAATCCCGAAATACCTTGCTGAGGCTACCATCATTCCACTTCCCCTACAGCAAATAGTATGAGGCAGTGTCTGTCAAACAGCAGAGACTGATTAATACTGACTATTAATTATACTTTATATAATAATGACTGAACCTTTTTCAGTTGCATGAATTGTGTTCACCCTGCTTTAGGTTTGATCATGATCACTTCTGAGCATAATACTGGACAACTATTTCTGCTTCAAGATTTCTATGGAATTTAGATGTGGTCCTGCTATTTTTGCTGCCTTTAATTATAGTCTGTTGCATTTACACTTGTCCCAGTGTCAGTACCACTGATAGCTGGTCAGTCATGGCTCAGATGACTGCAAAGTAGTCATAGGGGAGCAGAACAGGATGGCTCTCAAGTCAGACTTCACAGAGTTGTCGCAAAACAGTGACAAGGTATGAAGCGGCTTGGGGATAAATTATTGATACGGCCATCTGCTGTCAACAGTGACGTGTGTCAACAAGGCTTAGTGTCAGCTCTGTGTGTGGCTCTAAGGTTCAGGGACATGACAGAGTGAAAACCAGGGATCGAAAACACATGGAAACAGCTGGATCATCTAGCCATCATCCCCACACAGTGGGCCAAGTGGAAAGCAGCAGGACCGGCCAGAGTTTCACAGCTGGAACTGTTATAACCTAGAGGAGACGGCAGGTGTTATAGTGTTAGGTAAGACTCGCATCCAAGACTGCTAGATTAAGACCTGGGAGTGAGCAATCCTGATATTCTCCTTTTGTCACTGCATATCTAATGCATTTTTGAAAAGCAGATCCCTGATAAATGCTGATGCAGTCGTAACACTGTTGGCATGGAACAACATGTCCATGATCTCATTTCTGAACAGTGAAAAGGTGTTCCATGGACCTGCCGACAAAATATACACACAGTATCTTTCTTTGTTTCTGCTACACTCTCTTCCTGAAATTCAAATTTCTCTTTATATGTGTACAATAACGTTAGTCCTTTAAACAGAAGTTTTTTCCAAAGTGTCCTGCAACTCGAGGTATGAAGAAGTGCATTCAACAACAAAAACCTTTTTTATATCTCATCAGTATAAACGTTCAATAGTAAACTGATGACACTCAACTCTGTGTTTCCATTAAAACCTATGAGGTCCCACCCGCTTTTTTTTTGACTAATTGCTCCATCGAATTACAACAGAGGATGACCAATAACTTTTTTATGTCTGAATGTTGATAAAGGAGAAGTACTCGTGGTTGGTGGGGATGCTGTAACGCTCAAACAAATCATTTCCATTCTAAATTCTCATGGTCTAAATTTTAACTCCTCCGCTAGTCTTAGAAACTTGGCCATTTTATTCAGTACTAATCTATCTTTTGGCTCTCATTTTGCTGCCCTATCCAGGTCTTGTTTCCTGCAGCTGAGAAATATAGGTAAACTGAGCCACTCTTTATCTCGACAAGATGCGAAAAAGCCGGTCTGCGCCTTTGTCTTGAACAGAATCGATTGCCGTAATGCTGTACCGCACCATGTCCAGCCTGCAGCCGATTCAGAATGCTGCTGCCTGGAATGTCACTGGAACCAGGAGTTGTGACCATATAACACTGGTTCTTAAGTCACCAGCTGGTGGTCACAATCACAAAGGGTCCAAAATAAAAAGGCTGCAGGTCCTCAGTTTTGGCTTTGATGTGATGGAAAGATCTCCTTCTCTACCTCAGAACTTCCAAATTTCTCCCAGCATTCAGGAAGGGTCTCTTCCAGACATGTGTTTCTCTTGATTTCATAAAAGCTACACAGAAGTAATTATTTTTCCATTTCCGATATGATTTTTGGTTCTATATTGTCAGGTATTTGTATAATGTGGACTGGCGAAAAGCAAGAGCATCGGGCAAAAAAAAGTACCTTCATGATCACGTGTCTATATTTAGAGTATATATAGCATATTTGGGCCTTTTTAAATAAAAAAAAAACTGAAGTATACTGCATAAAGCTAAAACATTCCTGGTACGTTTCATTTTGTATTAATTTAAGCATAATATGCTTACCACAGTACATTTTTTTTTTTCAAGGCCTGGCAAATGACTGGTTACTACCCACAATATTTTCCAGATCCATTTAGCCAAATATGTTACATTTATTTTTGCAATCTGCTGAATTTTAATTACACGGGGCATGTTGCTTCTTCCCAACAATATGTATACCATGGACCTTTGAAACTGCAGCCTTTTCGTAAAATTTCACATTGGTTTTAATGTTGATATTTCTTATGCTCACTGATACAGGCAGATTCCTTTGGTCACAAATAAACATGCCCCACGAAGAGCTAGCGCACAGAAAAACTGCCAAAGAGAAGCTCACATTCAAGGGCCCTGGACTGAATGCTGCAAAAACAAGAAGGAGAAAATGTCCCTTGGTCTAAAACCACAGACATGTCAAAGGATGAACCATTTCCAGTCATTCGGCAGCAGATGCTCATGTTTAGAGCACAGTCTTGCCCAGTGCATTATTTATATGGAGTGCACATGTCCTTTTATACATAACTCTTCAAATAATGGTCATTTACAAAAGCAGAGCACGGGAGCTGAAATCACAGGGCTATGGTCAGATGATCACATGTGGCTTTTCTGCTAAGCTCCACTGTGCTCTCCTCAAACTCAGAATTATCTAATTGCCATTCCTTGTTTTCTCCTAGCTGAGTCCCCAATTCCATCCTTTTCTTTTTCTTTCTTTCTTTCTTTCTTTCTTTCTTTCTTTCTCCCAGAGGCTGAGAGCAATGAAAAAATTGAATGCAAAATTGGATGAACTTAATTAAAAGGAATTAGATTAAAGTGACTATGTGTCCATTGACTCAGGTGCCCAGAGGATGAAACTGATTTCCATGATCTGCTGAGTTAATTGTCTCTTAGAGGATCTTAAATCTCTGTAATGAAAATGGGCCGGTAAGGCGGCTCCTTGGTATTGTGTGCCTGCAGGTCTCAGATAATGGAGCAATTCCGGAGAGTTTGTGTGCATATGAGTGTGTTACCCTGCTTGTATGTTTATGGATTTCTGTCCTACCACTTCTGAGAGATGTGGAGATTTGGGTCAAAAAGCAATGGCTGCGTAGAGAATTTTGTATTAACAAAGCAGCGTGGTGCTTGGCAACTCTCTGCTATTTTTACGGATGATTTATGAGACAAATATGGGCCAGTAATAACTTTCAGAATATAATGGCATTGTCAAACCCAAAGTCATCTACAAAATATAATTGCTCACAAAATTACACTCTGCACGCACGTCTTACATGTCTGCTTCGTTTTGCATAACAATGAGAAAGAGAGAGGTGCGGTAATCTCCATTTAGCTTTCTTCTGTTTCTTTTTTGTTATTTGTTTAGTTACAGTCATCTCTTCATTTAATCCATTTAATCTCCCTCTTTACCGGCATTTCACGTAATTCAACTGAATCAGGGGAAATTTGCTGCGAATGTCTAACTATTTGGCACATAATACCTCTCCAACTTTCGTTATTCACTGGGTACAAATTCTTGCAGTCTTAATTTAGCAGCAGAAGCAGAGGGTGACAGACTTCTTAAAATAGTAAAGTGTAGTCTGATTATCTCACAATTCTTATTTGTGCCATTAATTTGCATCGTTCCTCTAATTGTAGGCCTCATTACGGTAAACTAATTTTGCTTGCTCCGACCTTCTGGTACCTCCAGTTCTGCAAGATGAAAGTGGAAATTTGGAGGTAATAGTGGGGCGGGCAAATGTTTCATGCACATACCAGTCAGTGATGCAATTGAGTTCATTTACAGAGAATGACTGAAGTGTTCACCTTGATCAGGACCATTTGAACGCAAAGTCACCGTGGCTGGATTTCAGCACGCTGAGTTTCTGCAGAGCAACACTGGTTTCTCCAGTGCCTTTATTTGGTCAATTACTCCCCAGTTTGAAGTCAGAGTTCAATTAGAGGGGACATGTACATGAGGAGAAAGAAAAGCAGGGAGACACAAGGCTAACGAATCTAGAGGTCATCGGGGATAAGGTGTCGGGGTTAATTGAATCAAACGGTTAATTACCAGGGTGGAATGAGTATCAGTAAATACTACAGGCCTCCATGGACTTTGGAAGCCCCTGTCTGATCTTATGGTAAAGTCCTTAATTATGCATCTAAATTCAATTAGGAGCTTGTTCCAGAATATTGTCTACACAGTGCAAAAAAAAAAAAAGTTAGACATTTAGCCCCAGATGCTGCATGTCTACTAGACCTTTGGACAGCAAAACCAAAAGGCAGATGTCCATCCTTCTGCAAACCTTGTCTCAGCATAATAAAGTAATCCTACTTCTCAGTGTAAGACAATAAGCTGATATCCTGTTCAAAATGATACTTTGAAACATGTCAAGATTTTAAAAAATGGAAAATGCACACACTTTTTGAGTCCAAAAAAGAACAGCAGGCAGAGACATACTGATAACCTGATAAGGTTCTTTTGTACTGTTATTAAAATTACTGCAGAAAAATATTGTTGTATGTGTGTGTGTGTGTGTGTGTGTGTGTAAAATACAAGTATAAATCGGTACGTAAGTGCTGGATATTCAATGACAACAACAACAATAATAATAATAACAATAATAATAATAACCAGGTTCAAAGATAGGGCGTGCTCGACACAAGATTTACAACTGCTGATACTGCTAATGTAATCTTGGATGCTCCAAGCGTGCAATAACAGTCTGTTTACATGCCAGCGGGTCGATGAGTTGTTCGGCCAAATGACGCAAGTCTTTGCGAGATGGAAGAACTGGTAATGAACCGTAGCTGGTGGCACAGTAACACAGCTGTAAAGGATCAGTGATAATTTCTGAACATCCATACACTCTGACCGCGTGGGCAAAATATGCATGTACACTCGGTCGCACCTTTGGCTTGGATTTACATTTCAAACAAATCTTGAGTAATACAAGACAACGGCTACGAAATTCTTCCTTTTTTACAACAGACTCCTGTTGAGCTTACTTATTTTTTACTGTCATTTTTCCCATGTATGAAAAATGTCGACACTGCATTTATTCATTGAGCTGATACTTTTCTTCAAAGAAACTTACAATGTTGAACTATCCACAGCTATTACTCATTTATACAGCAGGGTAATTTTTACTGCAGAGATGCAGGGTAAATACCTTGCTCAAGGGCACTACATCAGTAGGTAAGATTCAAACCAGCAATCTTTGGATCCAAAGGCAAAAGCTCTAACCACTACGTTACCGGTCCCTTGCAGGCAGTAGTTAGCTTGAGATGATGAATGCTCGAGATGATGAAATCCAAAGTGTTCCGAAATTTTAACGTTCACACAAAACAAACTGAGAATTCTCTTTTCACAAAGTATTCATGAAGTAGTAGACTGCGATGTGTTTTTGGAGCAAATTCCTGGTGGACCTCACTGGAGAGCTTGAACTCTTTGAACTTGCTATTGAGTGATGTTGTTGAAATCCTCCCCCCCGCCAATTTGGACACTTTAAGGCGAAATAGAGGTGGAGGCAGGGTAATGGTGGGCTTTAGGCAAACCGTGCCTGTGCAGATTAGTGGGCGTAGTGGCATCTGAGAAGAAAGTATATACATATACACAGTATACAGAATAGAGAAGATAACACTCACATACACAGAACACGTGAACGTTGCACTATGGAATATGTTGCCTTTACCATATATGGAACATCACGCACACACCAAGACCTAGACCTGCTTACTGTGCTGGTAACAATGCCACACTAGCACCTACACTTAATAACCAGAACACCTAGTTGCCATGACTGCCCTATTAAGGCCCTGCATTATAGTGAGAAGGGACTGGTGGGAAGGACCAGAGACTACGACTGTTCTGATTTCTTTCTCTCTGATACCTTTTCCAGCCTAAGAGTTCTAGAACCTAGAACAAAGACTACTGAATCCAGAAACCATGAGCTGGTGTCCTCTTGTGTGGCAAACCAGGCTTTGTGGAAGGCATGCAGACACAGTGTACATCACTGACAGATTTGCATGGCAAAATTTCAAAATTTCACACTTGAAGTTCTCTCACACTCCAATAAATGCACATACAGGACACCCTTGTGCACTTAGAGTGCAGGATTATACAGACAGGGAGCAACAAAATAGAAAGCACACAAATGTCACAAACGCAGCACACACAGATATGCAGGCAATATACACATGCGCATTAATGCACGTAAAGCTATGTTCAAATATATCCTCAAAGGCAAATAGTTTTTTGACCGTACAGAGCATTCTGCGCCCTTTAATTTTCTACACAAATAGAAAGAGACACTCACTGTGTTTAACTCCCAGTCCACGGAGCAAGGGCAATATTTTGATGTGATTACTACGTGACCCAAAATATCAACTGTACATTCTTCATTAGTGCTTTTAGTCAATTTAGACTGCCCGTGGGCAAAATAGCTAAATCCATAGGGATATTTTTAAACCACATGAATAGTGGATTAGACACCCAGCATGCCTCATGTAGGCCTGGGTAAAGTGGTTAATAATGCAAAGACTGACATGATTAGTTGTAAGGGAACTGAGCTGGGGTCACAGAAGGTTGCCAGGTCACTAAAGGGATGATGCTCCAGCACGACTGGACAAGGTCATATATCTGTCCTTTGCCCAGGGTATAAGCAGTATGTCATTAGTACAGTGAAGAGGTGCAGAGCTGAAAGAAGTTTTGCAGACATGAATCAACCAAGCTAGGCCTTGGCATTCTTCTTAAACTGGGCTCATAACAGAGTTCCACAACTGTGCAGTACAAGACTTCGGGTTTTGATGTAAATATCTGGCCTACAGTGCCAAAAGTGAGACCTCTTTGGCAGCCACCACTTAGCAGACTCTCTGTCTAACTACGAATGAAGTCCTCTACCATGCTAGTATATTTTGCTTTAATAGCAAAATACAGACGTTATTGGCTGAATGACAATTGACAGCTCTCAGCACCATGCTTTTGTACCTTCCGTACTGCAAAATCTAAAATGCCTTGACCCATGGTATCACCTATATTGAAACCCCCAGGCTTCATCACCACAGAGTTCACCCACTATCCCTTCCCACTCCTCATCTTTCAGTGCCCTATGCCTATCCTTGTTACCAGGGTTGGTGGTGGGTGGGGAGACGGTGCTGATCTTCCACGTAAACCGCTCAGACGGAAACAGCACTTTGATCGACAAAAAACTGACTCTTTGACTTGGTCACTAATGCATTTGACACCAAATTCCACACTCGGTATTTAAAGAGTCTTGAAAGTTTAGACCATTTCTCAAAATACATCAATACTATTTATGGGAGGAAGTGGAGCACTTTCTTCACCTGTTCTATGTCCTTTACCCACTCCTTGAGTTCTTTTCTCCCCATTTGTGTCACTAGATGTAGGCTCTTCCTATGTATCTTTAGATTTGTATGTTCTTTATTTTTTGTGAATACACTCAAAAGTCAGCATTGCACAATGGTTTGTAAAAGCAGAGTTAAACGTCACACCATTTAACTCTGCTTTTGCAAACCATTGTGCAGTGCTGATTTATCTATCTACCCATTATCAGTAACCACTTGTCAAATTCAGGGTCACAGTGGTCTAGGGCCCATCCCAAAAGAACAGGGCAAGAAGTAGAGAACCCCCTGGACCGAATGCTAGTCCGTTGCAGGGCAATCACACACATTCATTCACTCATACATGCACACACTATGGGCCATTTAGAGTAGCCAGCTGACCTGAAACACATGTCTCTGGACTGTGGGAGGAAACACAGTAGAGCAAACACAGAGAGAATATGCAAACTCAGCACAGGCTATGATGGGATCGAACCCAGAGCACAAAGGCTCTGAGGCACCAGCACTACCTGCTGTGCCATCATACCAACCACCGATGTGGTTCAGGGAAACTGGAGGAAATTACCCCTATATGTTAGTGTCAGGCTGTTCATATAGTCACTTCAATACAGAAAATGATGTCATACCCAAGTAAACTCAGAGAGAAACTTATAAGTATCGCAGATTCACTGGCAGTAAAATAAATGCTGCAGATACCACTCTCCAATTAAACAGAAAGCCTGAGTAATCTCCCTTCAGCTGGCTTTAAGGGCTACCTTTCTACAGCACCATGCAAGGTGCCCACAGTCTGCACAATGCCAAAACTGAGACCCTGAAGTCTTTCTGAAATTTGCTGTCAAGCAGAGAACATCTCTTTTCCCACTGTGAAATCAGTAGAAAGTTTGCAATCGAGTTCCTTTTTTTTAAAAAAAAAAAAAAAACAAAACTGTTTTATTGTGGTCTTTATTATGGTCATGTTTGCTGAAATGGAAAAAAGCTAATGCAGAGCTAATTATTGTTTTCCATTCATTCCCAAGAAGCCTTGGGTTTTAATAGCAGCTGACAGAAGAGGAAGTTTTCACTCTGTGTGGGAGAGCAGTGAGCACAGACAGCCGCTAAATGAATGTTCCCAGCTGGGCGTGTTGTTTAAGTCCTCAGACAATATTGTTGTAGTCTGTTTAATTGCCACCCCACCACGCCTTGCATCAAAATGACATATTTTCTTGGGTGTTTCTACTTGTACATCAGACTTTATAAAACTATTTTTTGATGCTAGTGGCAGTAAAGCTTTAGTGGAAACATTAATCTATGTTTACATTAATTCTGTTTATATATATAGATATATATACACCGATCGGCCAAATCTTTAAAACTAACGACAGGTGAAGTGAATAACATTGATTATCTTGGTACAATGGCACCTGTCAAGGTCAGTTCTTGAATTGAATTTGATATGCGGTGGTTAGTACCTGCCAAAAGTGGTCCAAGGAAGGACAACCGGTCAACCGGCGACAGGGTCATGGGTGCCGAAGGATCACTGAATATATATATTTTATATGTGTCACTTGTAAGAGTAAAGACCACAGATCACCACCGCATTGGCTTGAGGTTCTTGATTTTTTTGACCTCACAGCTGAGAGGGCAGCTACAATGGCACCTGTCAACGTTAGTTCTTGAATTGAATTTGGTGTGCAGTGTAAGTTTGGTGTGTGGTGTTCTGTAGCCTAGGTACACCCATGTTCCTAGGCTACAGAACACCACACACCAAACTTCCGCTGCTTTTTATTTAATCAGTTAACCAATAAATTATTTTCTCATTCTACATCTGATGTTATTTTACCCCTTTTTCTCAGATCCCATCACACTCAGCATTCTATCATTGTAATGCAATTAAGCAATCTTTGCAATCAATATGCAAAACTGCTTTGGCAAGATTTACAAAAAAAAGAACAAAGATTGGTTGCTGGATAATGGCACATCAATACAGATTGGATTAATCCAGCTGAAGCAGAGGGTATAAGGTGCATAATGACACTAAACTGTGAAAAATCTTTAAAAGTAAATAAAAGATGAAAAAACATGATTGTTGAGAATAAAACGAGTTGGTAAATCATCTCCAGTCCATCCCTTAGTTTGTATTGGAATTGCCATAAGCAGCCCTACTATTTTAATGGTCCACTAAAGTGAAGAAACCTGCTAACTGAAGCTTGCTTTTTTGGTTCACCTGCTATAACCAGTGCCAGGCTGGGACTGATTGGCTTTTCCAAAGTGCTTTTGCTTGATTGGCACCCTTGACTGGCACTGTAGTATTTTTCAGTTATTATGCCCACAGTCATTTCCATAATGTTCATATTGGCTCTGCAACAGTGCACTTAGTAAGTTCCCACACACTAAAGATCTTTTGAAACCTATCTGTTGCTTTCGATGTGATGTCCCGGCTATTGATGGACTACTCGCCACGCTTTACCCTCGCCTTTAATAAATACAGCTTGCAAATGGTCTCTGACTGACTTAAAATCCATTCTCCAGCTTCACCTCCTGGTGCGAAAGCCATTTGTCTTGTTCATGTTGCCATATTCCAGCATTGATTTGCTGTTTGCTTCTCCGAGGCTACTCATGGGAAGAGGCTTCCAGGGAAGCGGTGGGCTAATGGAATCATCTCCCTCTCATTACAATCCTTTCTCTGGGATTTGTTTCTGGGCTCTCCCAGTGATGGCAAGAGGACGCTAGAACACCTCGCAAGATGTCATGTGTGAACAGCAGAGGAGTTGGGAGTGGAGTGCCTGTTTGTTACAGTGACCCACAGATCATTCTTTTCGCTTTGGAGAAAAGAGTTTGCTAATTGAATAAATGTAAACGTAAATCTTAACAGCATCTTTGACCCCGCACCTAGAAGTATACTTCCAGCACTTCCAGCCAGTTTTCTATGAGAAGAAAAACTGAACGTTCTTCATCTCTTATTCTTTTTATCTGGTTTATCCATCACTTCTAAAAAGCCACTTCCAAAACGTTACTTAAATACTGACTCAACAGGTTGCCAGTAAAGGTAATTCAAACTAGTGGATTGAGTGAAATAAATGAGCTTAACAATGAATGAATTACACACACACACAGAGGCTGAAGTTGCTTGTTCCGAGAGGGGTCATGGCAAGCCAGAGCTTAACCTGGCAACACAGGGCGTAGGGCTGGAGGAGGAGGGGACACACCAATAATGGGACGCCAGTCCGTCACAAGGCACCCCATGCAGGACTCGAACCCCAGACCTGCTAGAGAGCAGGACCCGGCAAAGCCCGCTGCACCACCATGCCCACCATGAATCAATTAATCGGGTCTTGATTCACGTGTTCTATCAAAGGTTACAAAGAAAATGTAGACTTTTTACGCACAAATGTGTCTGTAAAAGTCCAGTTTTGAAATGTTCTCCTCAAAGTGTTGGTGTGAGGCCCATGTCCTTCAGCCCCCGCAGCTGGGCCACTGACAAAAGCTCAGGGCAGCAGATAAATGACTTTTTCAACTGGATGCTGGCGTGTGCTCATATCTGGCACGTACGTACCTGTCATATGCCTGGCACAAGTTTACCTGTGAATCAGAACAATGGCATTCCCTGCCACGAAGGCTCATCTGACATCCATGTGTCACATGCGTTTGCACAGGTGTGCAGGAGGCAGCAGGGCCGCAGAGGTGAGAGCGTTTCTCAACAAAAGCAGAGCTTCTCCTCTCCACTTTCAGTTTATGGCTTTTCTTCCAGGCACAGAAAAGTTGACTTCTCTTATGGAGATCCTCAGTAATTCTTCATATATACAATTATTTTGCTAAAAATAAAATGTATCCCGATCCAATATCAAAAACATGATGTTGTTGATACAGAGTAGCCAGCAAACATGCATGTACTTTGAAGGTCGCTGGCGGTAAAACGATGAGCTTCACTACAGAATCATCAAGCCTGATACCGAGAAAATTTTCCCAGTTTAGCTTTAGAGGAACTTTCAACCCAAGCAAGGTAACAGTAACACATTGATAAAACCCGGTTAACTGTACATTATTGTTCATTTTTCTTTCATTACCTGTAATAATCAATATTAGAAATGCACGCACACATGACAGCAGCTGGTAGCGTATTAGTTGGCTAGTTGCTTTTGGACCCTAGAATTGCAGGTTCAAATCTCACCCCCTGTAATGCTCTTGAGATAAGTACTTCCCTTATATTGCTCAAGTAGAATCAACAAACTAGATAAATGGTTAAATACCTGTATGAAATTTTACATTGTATGTTGCTCTGGAGAAAAGCATTAGCCAAATGAAAAAATGTAGACATACTGCTTGGCAAACTGTTGAGTTTCATGACTGGGAATGAGATACAAAAACATAACTTTAGCAGTTGCTCTGATTGAAACAGCTGGCAAAAGCAATAAACCTGGACAAAAGATTAAGCAATTTGTCAATCTTTACTTTTTTCTGTTTTCTTCTTTGTATACTGAATAATACTAGTTATCTTCCAAATGCTTTGTAATGTGAATAGTCATACCTTCAGGCACTCCAGTCATTCTTGGAATGCATTGTATGAATGTAATGTAGCATTCCAGAAAGTGAACATATTAAAATTGAAAATAGCTTGCAAACGTACATTTTTGCTAAGTATTGTAACTCAGTTGCCTGAAGGTTTTGTATTATTTTTGTTATTACTGTCAGTAATTTGAGGTGTTTTGAAATTACTGGTGATTTCTATCTTAGTTTACCAAGGGAGGACTATATGGAAGCAATACCATCCGTCCAACCCAATGCATTGCAGGCAGTGTCTTTATTGATGCCACTTGGGATGTTTAGGCTAACCTATCAACACTGACAAAATGGTCTTGAAGGATATGTGGAAAAGCACTATGCATCAGCAATAACATTTGCATGAATTAATGGTAAAAAAAGATTTCCCTGAAATGTTGTCCCACGGTATGCATATAATTCCATATCCATAGAGACCCAGAGCACAGGTATCCAAATCAAGTTGTGTTTTACAAATGGTAAAAGAGAGGGAAGTGAATGAAATTGTAATCATTAACACTTCATTAGTATATTAACATTTTCTTGCTTAGCTGATGCTTTAATCCAGACAAATTACAATTTATTAAACAACTGCATGTTTAGTGGAACAGCTTAATTAAAACTAAGGTCACAGGAGCAACAGGACTGTAACTGGCAACTTCATGTTATAAATCCCAGTTTTTTTTTTTTTTGCCATAATGTAAACTGCTGCCATATATTTACACAACAAAAGTGAAAGCAAAAGTTTTGCATACAATGGCATGTTCTCTTCGCCCGTGTGACACACTGGCATTAACTGACGCCCTCAACCACACAGTTGGTGGGAATATAAAACAAGTATCTCTGAAAAATGTTTAGTAAAGACTTAACCATGGTACTTTACACCAAAGGCTATAAGTAAAGTAACCACAACTGTAGCAGAAAGTGTAAAAATTTATGAAGCTAGAAGTATTGTACCTGTAAATGGAGGCAACAGTGCAATCGCTTTGCACACCCAAGTGATGCAAAAATGTAGTGAGCTTTAAAAAAATAACAATGAAAATATCTTTGGTTGCTTTTCCTCAGGCTGAGCTGAACAAAATATAATTAAATGGTGCTTAACACTGTTACCAGTAAATCCTTTCCAAGAAAGACACTACGCTTATAGCAATTACAGCATTGGATTTTTATGCAAAGAAACAGAATGGAGAGGAATATCTATTTATTTCTGTTGAAGAGCAATGTATCTATATATTTACATTTATTCATTGAGCTGACGCTTTTCTCCAAAGCAACTTACAATGATAGTCCACCAAAAATTATTCACGCATTTATACAGCTGGATAATATTACTGGAGCAGTTGACGGTCAGTACTACAACCGCAGGCGATGGGTAATCGAACATGCAACCTTTGGGTCCAAAGGTAGCAGCTCTAATAACTACACTTCCAGCCATCCCTGCATATATGTGACTTCTGAACGGTTTAAAACTTGATTCCGAGCTGTTTTTCTTTTCCTGATGACAGGAAGAAGAGCAGAAGACCGCCTCATGGGAATCACAGGCACAATGCTCATTGGGGCATTGGTCAACGCAAAATTGTGTCGGTTGTGAGACTGGAAGCGTCTGTACTGAGGCGTTGGAGATCACTTCCGTTCATCCTTCCCACGCATCCCCATGCGAGCTACATACACCAGCAGCTGTGGCGAGTGGTGCTCTTTCACCTGCTGCACAGTTAGTGATGCCCATTACATTTATTCATTTTGCTGACTCCCCCAGTGCCATAAGATGTTAAACTACTTACAATTATTTACCAATTTATACAGCTGGGAAATTTTTTACTGGAACAATTTAGGAGGAGTGCCTTGCTCAAAGGTTTGGCAGCTGGAGGTGGGATTCAAATCTGCAGCCTTTGGTCTGTTAGATGTAAAGGCATCAATTGCCCCGAGATGATTATAATTTTATGAACATTTCCTTTGCAGTGGTGAAGGATATCCTTTTTCATAAATGTGCTGTTATGTGTGGTATCATTGCCTTAAGCAATCAACAATACCTGAATCAAGCAGTTTTCCCAAGAACCATTCTTGTTAACGGACACGTGGGCTTATGTCATGCACTGCTGTTGTCTTTATAGATGATCTGTATGTCTGAGAATACTGTGATTTTGAGTTTCACAGAGTTGTGGCACAAGACCTAATTTTTTTTTGTGGGGAAAGCAGTGTCACTCCTCCTCTTTCAAGCTACCCTACAGAGCTACAGTAGCATGTTGATATCCCTGTTGAATCTTAGGATTTAACAGGTTTTTGGTATGGAAAGGTCTGCTATTTCACCTCCCCATTTGACCTGGAATTGTGCGACAGATGTTTTACCTGGTACAACTCCCTCTAGAGGAGTTTTATCAAAACCAGAGCAAAGGGCTGTATTACCGATGCAGTAGAGGCTGGGATCATTTGCCCTTCTACCTCACTGGCCCTGGCTGGATCGATTTATTTTATTTAGCGAGGAGGATGGATGTTGTACAGATTGCAGTGGTTCGAATGAGATTAGTCAAGTACCCCCAACCTCTACCACTGATAACTGATGCTCTGACACAAATCATGGTTCCTGCTTCTTTACTAAGTAGGACCCCAGGAAGGTGGAATCTATAACAGCATAACCAAAGCCACAAACAGAGCTGCAATGTATTTTTGAGGTTTGCAAATTTTTACCATACTGTGCATTTATGTGAAACCTCACTGTAGTGGCAGCTCTCCTTACAACAAATCCAAAACTATCATTGCCCGATGATGCAGTTAATGCATTTCAGGAACCGAAGACCCATTTTACCATTGCACCCATCCTCAGTCATGCTGACCCTAATAGTCAGTTTGGCATAGAGACAGTACTATCTGAAAGGTTTGGCACACCTACTAAACTGTATCTGTGTGCCTTGTCTTCTGCAAATTGTCACCTGCAGAACACAGTCATGATGTCGCTAATAGAGCTGCTGGCAACCAAACTAGCCCTTAAGGAATGGAGGCACTGGTCGAAAGAGGCTTCCTGCAAGTGATGTTTGTCATCCTTTTCCATTTGCTGTTTTGCACAGTTCCCACCTGGATCACCCAGCACCATGCCCCTGGGGTAATCCTCCTTCCCAGCATCGCATGGGAGCAGGAGCCACTCGTAGAGGAGGGTTGGGTACTGTCATGACTCTGCATATCTAACACACTCCTGCACCGGACTCCAATCAACACTGAACTCAATGAAAAACACCAACATGGAAAATCACTATGGCACCTCACCAGAGTAAAGACGTTAAACTGCTCCGCAGCAAAAGTCTTTGGTTGCCTACCTGTCTTTGGCCAAAAGTCCTCTGTCTCATCGTTCACATCCAAAACAAGGCCAAGTCCCAGCATCTCACGCGTTCTCTTTTCTTCCACACATTTTGTCGTTGAACTTGTCATAATAAACTCCAGCACTTGGGTTCACAACGGCAATGGAGTTCGACTAATTCATGAGAGCATGTTCATTTAAATCTCTTAAGTGCAACTTATGTGATCTGCAGTGCATAATTTTACATGGAATGTGGCTGGCCTCATCAACCGAAAAATCAGTGCGCTGTGAGACCAAGAGACTGCTGTGTTAAGTAAATTTGCCCCCAAGGCTACAGAACAGATAATACAGGAGCACAAGAAAGATCAGTGTCATTCATCTGGGACTGCAGAACCATGAAATAACAATGGGGGGTAAAGAGGGAGGGTAAATGTGACAGAGGGACAGAAGGCTCATATTGCGCTGTTTTTAGGGTTTTAGTGAAGGGCTGGAGCAGGCCCTTTTACGGAGGAGGGGCTCAGATGGATCCGTTTAGATGGCTGTAGGGCATTTGCAAAAGCAGCGGCACAAAGATGAAAGCAGGATAAAACACACTACATCACGCACATCAAAACAGAGGCTAAGGGACCAGGAGTGGCAGAGCCGTCTGTATCCCAGCCTGTGAGTGAGACCTCTCCACTGAAGACCCCATGGGTGGGGATTTCATGTCTCTCCATACTTTCTTATTTTCTATTCTCCATATCTGGTCTTAAAGCACAAAATAATTAAGAAAACTAAAAACGTCAGTAGGCACAGAGGAGCAGCGGGAAGCAGTGATGCTTCACAGTTCCTGGGCTCCTCAGTTCAGAAGTGGTTTTGAATATGGCTTAGGCTGTGCGGGGTTTGCATGTTCGCCCCATATTCTTGTGGCTTTGCTCCCACAGTGTCACACGGAGCGGGGGACGCGGGGAAGGCTGGACCGTTGGAGGATCGTTCAGTCAGACCTGAGGGATCAGATCATTTCGCGTTGTTAGGGATGGGCAATGAGTTGGTCGAAGTTAGGAGGCAAGGCAAGGCAAGGCAAGGCAAGGTGTCAGAAGCCAGAGAACGAAGAACTAGAGATGGGGACAAATGCAAACAGAGCATGGTCCGCAGCAAAGACCGTAGTCGCTGAGGGGACAGTTGTCTCAATGAGACTCCCTGAGTGAGAGCGGGCTGAGGAGTGTCTTTTGAAGGTGAGTGCTCCAATTGCTGCCAGGTGCTTAAATCTGAGTCAGGTGCTGCTGTCTGAGGTGCGGGCGTGGACGTGACACATAGTCCAAAGACATTTGTTTCAGGTTAAATGGTGACTTTAAACTGCCCTTTGCTTGTTTGTGTGTGTGTGAGATTGTCCTGTGATGGACTGGCATCCCACCAACAGTGTACCTTAGACATGGGCTTACTAATAATGATTTGAATCTTGCACTCATACTGATAATCCATAGTTATGATAAGACATTCAAATTAAGGCGATACCTTTATGGTTCCTCCAGTCTAAAAATTACCGAGCAGAAAAACACACCACTGGCAACCGTAGAAATTTACATTTATTCACTTAGCAGACACTTTTCTCCAAAGCAACTTACAGTCATGGATACTATGTAGTGTTATCAGCCCACACACCTTATTCACCAAGGTGACTTACTCTGCTAGATACACTACTTACAATGGGTCACTCATCCATACATCAGTGGAACACACTCTCTCTGTCATTCACACACTATGGGGGAACCTGAACAGCATGTCTTCGGACTGTAGGACAACATGCAAACTCCACACAGACTGAGTGGGGATCAAACCCACCTTTTCTTGCACCACCCAGGCACTGTGAGACAGCAGCACTACTCGCTGTGCCACCATGCCAGCCATGATAAAGTGATATCAACATTTACTCTGAAAATGTCACAGGATAGAAATAGACATATTTTGGTGAATGAACAGAAACTCACTGGAGTAATGTTGATCCAGCAATCCTAAAGATACTTTTTAAAAAGCCTGATTCGACACCCTGTGTCGTTCACGAATGTGATCATAAGTGTCTGACTTTCTTCCGCTAGAAAAACTAATACTGAACCTGCAGGATAACTGTGTACTGTAAAAGGTTAAATTGCCTTTTTGGAACTTAGATAGCATTGCAGTTTATGTCCACCACTGTTATATACTGAATTGTTACCCTTTGCCTTATGACCCAATTCTGTTGTTAAGCAATAAAACAAAGAATCACACAAAACGTCATTGGGAATTATGTAACCCTGTATATTTTTATTTTTGTACATGTGTGTATACATGTTTGATTGGCTAAGCAAAAGTAGCCTGAGTTGGTTTTGGTCCAGGAAATGCAGCCCCGTGCTGCTTCAACTCGCTCATCTGCGACTAACATTGGGAGGGTGGACGTGCAGACTGTGGAACACATGCTGCTTGGACCATTCCTCTCTTCCGCATGCTATTGATAGTGCTAGCCAGGCCACCCAGGCTTTGGCATGGAATTGATGCCAATATACCTTCAGGATGGATGTTCTCCTGCCACCCAATACCCCCCACCTACCTCTCATCTCCCAGGGTCCAGAGAGATTTCCCAGTCTTTGCCCACCTGGAAAGTCGTTGCTTTACATGTCATGATTCAGCCCCGTTCTATAGCTGCAAAACTACCGCAGACACCTGAAGTTAAAAACTCAGTGTTTGGATAAGTAGTCTTTTTTCTCTCAACCAAATCACTCGCATCCTAGATTAACTGTTTTTGAATGACATTTCCATCAAAGCCAGATCAAGCCAAAACCCAAACCTAATCTAGATCAAGCCATTTTTCATTTTCTGGTATCTTGGGGTATTTCTCAGAAGACTTTAGATTTGCTATTAATGCCATATGATCAAATATAGCATTGATATTATCTACAGCAAGGTTTACTCCTTCACTATTGTGAGGGATTTTATCTTTCTTAGCTCTACAAGTTAGACCGATTACTACATCTCTCATCAATAACTGCCAGTAACAAGTAATGATTTTCACATTAGAGTTATATCCCAGTTTTTAGCAAGTTCTCTCATTCCAGCCAATCATTGATGTTCATCAACTGTAGTTTTGCTGAAAATGTCTCATGTTGACAAAAAGTTTGAATCACTGGCTGACATTCTTAACTCATTTTGATGTCATGAACATCCAGCTGTATAAAAGGATGACAGAAGAAAATTACCAGCTTTGTGCAGTGCTTTGAATGAAATGTTTTGCCAAATTGAATGAATTATGTGACGGTACTGGGAGAAGCGGTGTGAGTTCAGTGTCTACTGCTTCGCTGAGCTGCCACTCCTCGTAGTCCCAGACAACACCCACCCCAGAAACACAGCTGGAGTACTTACACTTGTTTTTGCACCGGAACCAGGAGATCGGTTTCCCTCTTTTTTCCTTCCACCATGCAGCACCCTCTGGAGGCCACAAGCATCCGCTTGCCAAGGAGGATGGAGGGAGGTGGAAAACATGGTGAGCAGCAGGGAAAGCAGGGTGAAGATGAGCTGCAGGCTTTGGATGTCTAAGCAGCAATAACTTTAGACTGAAAAATGTTCAGCACTGTGCACAAGACATTGGTAATACTGGACACTGATCTTCCAGCTGAACACTAGGTACAGGAAACATTGAAGCAGTAATGTAGACTGGGCTACAGAAGGGTCTAGGTTATGGTTGGGGTTAGAGTTCTAGGAGATCAAAGCATTTATGCTGATACTGGGCACAGGTAAACGTGGTTATTCTCAACTCCATCCACTGGTACTGGCACTGAAGAACAAAACTGGTAATGCCATCTGCTACTACTCATACCTCCTGCACACAACACTGGCCTCTACATTACTTACTTTTCTGTGTTCTGCTTATTCGTGTTATTAGCTATCAAAGATCACTTGAAGACCGTAATGTAGATTTTGGTTGGCTGAATATATGCAGGCAGTAACCTCATGTGTACGAACACTGTCTGATTTCATCCGTATATGAGATGAGTGTTTGCTGAAACACAATTTCACTGCCAGCTGAGCTGCTATAAAAAGTGTACTTTATCACCTTATATATTTGTTATTGTAGGAATGTATTAAAGCAGGCCAGTCCTAGGGCACTGGATTTCTGTGCTATCCTGCACTAACCGAGCTGACGACAGTATAATTTAAGGTTAAATTCCAAAATGGAGATAACATACAAATAAAAAAACCTATACACAGGCCCTTAATTCTGGATCTGGATCATTTACTGTGTTTAACCCCTTTACTTCCCTTTAACATCATCATTACTTACTGTCGCAAATTTATGGTAATGCCATGCGAATGCTTAATGTGCCTCAGAGGCCAGGGTCTCCCAAGTCAATATCTGTACATAAATCATTGAGAAAACAGCTCACTTCTGATGGTTTTGTTTGTTTCCTTTTTTTTTGCCAGTTCTCCTTAACCACCCTGCTCCTCCCCTCCAGTGAAACTGTATTGTGACAACCTTTTTTCCTTGGCTAAGCAATGAAGAAAAATACAGCGGCCCTAAATCTTCCCAGCTGGACCATAATCGCACAAGCTGTGGGGACAGAGAAAGTCACCCTCAGAGTTCCAGTCCTTCCGTGAGCCGATTAGATATTGAGATAACTCAAGAATGCAGAGCTGGCCCTTCACAATGCCCCTTTTCAATAAGCTTTATTGTTTCAGTCTGAGGACCACCAGAAACTATTTTTCTTGGACTTTGCAGGACATTATGGAGGCTGTTTAATATCAACGTCTGCTATTCTGACAGAACCCTGAGGACGGATAGCCCGTCATCCAGACCATAAGTGCAAGGGGAACGTGAAACACATGATGAGACAAGGATCATATGTCACGTGGCAAGAAACCATGTAGTATGCAGGTCTCGCTGTAAGATGATGTAGGTTGACCACAGAACCTCACGCGACAAAAACCAGCAACCAGATCACCGGGCCCTGAAATGCAGTTCATGGAAATGGATTCCTTTAGTCTTTATAAGTTGGGTCCACTCTTTATTCATTTTCATTTATTAAGTATTTTAGTATTATTGTTTCGTTTTTACATGCTGGTTGATAAAGCCACAGATATCCTTGCAGGCCTCTAAGTCTGGGATGTGAATCAGTGTGTGCTTTTTTCTATTGTTTTTTTTCTTCTTCATCTTTTTTTTGGACATATTCATGTGTTTGCATTGGCTGTGAAAAGCAGTTTGATTCAGCTCACTCAGAAAAAGGTATATGCCAACACTGCATTAAAAAGCATTTTCTTTAGCATCGGCAAGAGGATATAAACCCATAGTTGGCATCTTACAGCGCAAGTGAAGAGAACCAGAGGATCTTGCAGTCAAAAGCCAATATCTGGGCTCCCCTTGGATATGTAATAATGTAATAAGTTGCTGAAATAATGGATACCCAACCAACCCTGGCGCAGATTTTTGCCTAGCACAGCTCCTGCAAAGCACATAAAAAGTTTCTTAAAAATTACGGCCACAGCCAGGATCGATGACAAAATAAAACCCCATCTCATTCGGCCGGCTCATTAGTTTCGCGGAGGCTATAACGACTTTCCGTTCAAGTGGCCACACCTGATTTCACTGTGTGTGTCACTGGACGAATGGACACAGGCAGAGAACATCAGCATGCCAGAGTGAAAATAGAAATGGCTTTTGGGTCCTTTCATCAAACGTGGAGGGGACAGCCAATATTCTAGGACATCGTGAAAGGTCAGAATGTGCCTGACTTTGTTTCCACCTTAGATCTTAATTACCCAATTAAATCTATTAGTTGTTTAATTGGATAGCGCTTTATGGGCTTGGCTCCTGGTGATATAAATTCAACTATAACTCTTAGCTGGGCTGCACCCCCAGCATTAGACCTTGATTGTAAAAAAGCCGACTTAATATTAAGGTTAATATTAACACCACATCTGTTACTGATTAAATTAAACATCAGCCTGACCAGCACTGACCTAATATGAGTTAGTTTTATATAGATGTACTAATGCATCGCAGCCAATGCAAGCATATATACATATATTAATGTAATAATAAACAAAGAATCAGTTAAATTTTCTTTTATTTTTCAAATAGAATAAAGTTATTTTGGGGTGAATGACGTACCACCAAAGCAAAAGAAAACATGCAGACCAATATTCTCTCTGGGGTTATTATGCTATGATATTGTTATGAGATTTGCTCTTCCATTAGAAGCAAAGCATACCATCAATGCAAGGGTTTAGTTGAGACCTGACCCAGCAGTCATCTGGCACTGCTATAGAAACAACTCACCTTCATTATGGGTTCAGATATATATCAAACGGCTGCATTAGACCTTGATCCTGATTATTTAGAGAACACCTGTTGTTGTCAAGCGATGCATTCGTCCACAGGTTTGGGTCACTGGTCCTTAGCCGATCCAGTCAGGTCAGAATCATTCGGCTGGTACCAAGTAACACCTCCCTGGTATTATGGTTCCAAGTCACACTGCATAAAAAGCAGCAACGACAAACAATGCATTTTTACATTTTGTGCTACTTACAAACATTGATTTACACGAGAGGACTGGACAAATATTAAAGAATCAGAATAATAGTTTGAAACATATTACCCTAACACTGGTCAACAATGTGGATTTCTGGAATGTTCCAGTTGTAAACCAGGGAACATCTGAAAGTAGAGAGCAAAGTAGAGGAGACAATGATGCAAACACAAAAGGAAATCCATGGTGTGTTTTGATGTATGCACTCCCCTTCACGTACACCCTTGGTACACCAGACAAGCTGCCACTTATAGTTACCCCTCCCAGCCGTACCATCTCCATCGTGCTTGCTGTGCTGTTGTCTTCCTCTTTGCTCCATGGTGTGAGCGTTTGAACTTCTGCTCTTTATCTGCACTCGTCAGCTGCTGTCTTTTCCTGCAAATCCCGTCCTCACAGCGGCAGCCTCTGCGCGGCACGGCTGTGTGCCTGGATTAAGGGGGCTTTCCTCGTTGCCAGGCGAACTCGAGGCAGATCATTTGTCCTTTTAAAAGCCTGTACTAGCACATCGCATGGGGACCTTCCTTGAGCACTGCCTCTGGGAGAAAAGAAATTGGCTCTTGGAGGCAAAAAATGAGAATTGTCATGCTTGTGGTGGGAACACGTTATAGTTCGGACAGGAAGACCGAGCCTTCTACCCTTAGAACGACTCATAATGAACCTCCTCTGCTCACAGATTGCAGACTGATGGGACCCAAAGCCTATAGCTCATACCTTTGTAACTGAGAGTCTAACACACTCTTTGGCAAACACCAGATCTTGAAACCTTAATTTCACACCAACAAGATCAAGACTCCAGTCGTTTGACCACACGTGTTACAAATCCACTCTGAACCTACCAAATTTCAGCCATAATTGTTTAAGAGCACTCTGTCTTCTGAATCAAACTACAGCACTGGGCAGGTTGCCATTCCCTCTACATCACTCTGCCTGTTGAATCCACCCCCAGCAGACCAACAGATGTGTGACCTACCCTTACACCAGGACTTGAGTGTGTAGAGGATGTACTTCAGTCTTCTCTGGTGGGCCAAAAAGGTTGCTTGGAGGAGGATCAAACATTTCATTCCTGATCCGTCTCATTCGGCCCCGTTAATTAATGCTCTTGGGCAAATTAGCACAAGGACAAGAGTTGGGCAACAAGGTGAGTGGTGAGCTGGGCAGTAGGCATTGTTCCAGAACATTCACTAATTGTTCCACGTCTCTCTCAGGCCCTGCATCCGGCTCCCCCCTCCTGAAGTTTGTCTTGATTCCAGATCTACTCTTCCAGTCCCCCCACACACACTTCTTTTGTTTTGTTTCAAAAAGACTTTCTGTGCATTAATGTTTGAGCAGTTCAGATGGGAGCATGGTGAATAATTCAGGCCCTGAAGAGATGCTCCCTCAACAAACCTAACCTCACACAAGCTGAGGAACACCTTCAATGGGATGTTGGGGAATAAGAAGACCTTAGCACGAGCTGCTGAAGACCTCAGAGGTACACCTGTTGACAAGGAAGGGAGTGTCTGTGTCTGTCTCTATGAGTGTGTTTATGTTTGCGCTTAGACCCCTCCAGAGCTACTTTCCACAGTTCAGTGGTGCATGAGGCTCTAGAAGATTCAGCATATTCATATTTTATTGGGAAGCAGCGTGACGTTAAGCTTAACTTAAATTTACACAGCAGTTTTGATCTGAAGGGCTCGGTGAATGTTTGCTTCCAAAGTGAAGACAAGGAGATTTGATGTCCCAGGTCAGGTGTACCAGAAAAGAAACTCAGATCTGTCCCTTGCACTCTGTGTGGTCTTCAGACATCTTGTCCCGCATAATTACTGACATATCTAATTTCAAACCCACCCGGCCTGCTGTGCTCAGTCATAATTACCTGTCAGGGGGCTTTGAAACATAAATGACTCAACACAGAGAAGGCCGTGGCCTCAGAATCGTTTATCACATAAACATCTGCCTTTCTACACTATCTCCACATTTTCATCAGTGGGCCATGGCTTCCCAGCACATGCAGATAAACCTTGCATCCAAGATATGCCTATGTAGCTTATATTAAAAGCAAGACTCCTCTGCTTCATAGGTATCCTTATCAAAGACCGGCAAGCATCTGATCCTGTGTGTGCTGAGCTACACAAAGATGACAATCTGCCTATTCTGTTTCTTACCTGGTATTGCTACCTGTGTGCCCATAATTTCTTCAAACAGGCAGGTACAGCTAAAGAGCAATGTTCGTCTTTGCAGTCAGAGAGGCTGGACATAGAGAGCGAAACTGTAAACTCCTCACTGAAATGCATAAGGCTCTGGAAGATGCAGCATATTCATATTTTATGATGAAGCAGAATGACATTTATCTTATGTTTACAGATAATTTTTGGTCTAAATGGCCCATTGAATGTTTCCTTCCAAAGTAAAGACAAAGAGAATCAATGTAATAAATACATGCTTTCTTTCATTCCATTTGCTTGCAGTGCAATGCATGCACGAGTTCTGCCTTGTCATTTGCCAAATGTCTTTATTTAACATATGACATAGTTCTACATTTTTTGTTTTCTAAAATGAACAGTGGTGAAAGGGACAGTTCTGGAGTGTCACAGCTCATGGTTTGTGCATTTGAATCTAACCCTCATCCTTTCTCTGTGTGTTGCTCACATTTTCTTCCTGTGTTTATTTGTTTCCTCCCATAATCTGAAAATTGATGGCTAAGCTGAACGTGTAACTATACCTTTATAACTTTGGTCTGTGCATGTGAGCAAGACAAATTTACTGATGGCTTCTCTAGGGTATACCCTTCCTTGGGCACTATCCTTTCTATGGTTGGCTCCGAGTCACATGCAGTCCTCTTTCTAATACATATTTGAGGGAGTAGATAGTTGGTCATTTAACACATGTCATATTTCAAATCACACACACACACACACACACACACACACACACACACACACACACACACACTGGCTAAAACCGCTTGTCCCAAGCAGGGCCGCAGCGAACTGGAGCCTAACCCGGTAACACAGGGCGCAAGGCTGGAGGGGGAGTGGACACACCCAGGACGGGATGACAGTCTATTGCAAGGCACCCCAAGCAGGGTTCGAACCCCAGACCCACCAGAGAGCGGGACCCAGCCAAACCTGCTGCGCCACCGTGCCCCTCCGACAATATTTCAAATATTTAATAAATTATTTTACATTTGATGAATGATTTTAAACATTTGAAATGTTTTGCAGTACAGATAAAAATGTGAATGTACTCTTCCAAGGGCAAAGGCACTCCGACACGCCAGCCTCCTGGCTGGTGCCCAGCCCTGCGTCCTCTACCAGCACCAGGTGTTAGGGTGGAATCTCACAGCCTTCACTGTCAGTACTCTGGTGACTAACCCGACCGCATACAAGAGCAGCTGCAGTAGCTACCTTTTAAACCACTTGCAAATGAAAGAAAGGCAGGGGTGGAGCTAAAATGCACTGTGGGGCTGAAGTACCTGATGTAGGTGGGCAAGAGCAGAAACCAGAAGAACAAACCCTGGGTGGTTTAATGTCTTGGTAATACAAACTTTAAGAGTAACAGACTCATTCAAGAAACATGTTCTGCCTATGTTCACATGGGTTCCCTTCCACAGTTCAGAGACATGTTCAAGTGAACTGTTGACCCTACATTACCCATAGTGTGTGAGCGTGAGTTCCACCTGTAGTGTAGTGGTTCCAGTTGCTTTATTTAGATCCAAGGGTCCCAGGTTTGATCCCCACCTCTGGCTGCTGTACTCTTAAGCAAGGTACTTACTGTAATTTAATCCAGTAAAATTACCCAGCTATGTAAATGGTTTAGTAATTGTAACCTTACCATTGTAAGCTGCTTTGGGGAAAAGCGTCAACTAAATGAATAAATGTAATATATAGTGTTACTCACTGTAGGTAGGATTATGTAACCATTACAAATCATGGACAAAAATACACAGTGTGTTCATGTGAAGTTGCTTTGGAGAGATGTTTGAGGTCAAGGAATAAATGTAAATATAATGCAGTTGTGTCCTGCTTTATCTTCAGGAAGAAATGTGCAGATAGGTAACTTGCCACAGCCCTGCTGGGGGTTGCCGTCACATTAGGTGCTGCTAGCTCTGCTCGCGTCCCCCTTTCAATCTTCCCAGCAGTTTAACCTCTCTTACCTCCTGCTGCTCACGGGTGGAGAACTAATCTTGCACGACTTCACAGGACAAGTCTTTAGACCATTTTTGAACCACTTGAATGATTTTCCACCATATGGTTGCATTATTATACAACCAACCAATGTCTACAACCACTTGTCCTGGGCAGGGTCACAACAAGCCAGAGCCTTACCCAGCACCACAGAGTGCAAGGCTAAACGGGAAGGGGACACACCCAACGCAGAATGCCAGTCCTCCGCAATGCACCCCCAGCAGAGCTCAAACCCCAGATCCACCACACAGAGGATACTGGCTGAACCCATCCTGCCACCACCACACCCCACTCTGTTGTTACAGAGCGATCAGGAAAACCTAATAAAAAATGCATTGTCATCTTTTCCATATTTTGAAGACTAATACATATGCATTTTTGACTTTCCACAAAAAAAAAAAAAACATCTAATGACTAATGACCTTAGAACACAAATGAATATATTTCTCCCTGCTTCTTTGTTCAGCAAACATTAAGTTATACATCGCCTTCAAGAAAAGAATCTCCTAAATGAGTAAATCTAAGAAGGGGTGCGGTGGCGCAGTGGGTTGGACCGCAGTCCTGCTCTCCGGTGGGTCTGGGGTTCAAGTCCCGCTTGGGGTGCCTTGCGGCGGACTGGCGTCCCGTCCATGGGTGTGTCCCCTCCCCCTCCGGCCTTACGCCCTGTGTTGCCGGGTAGGCTCCGGTTCCCCGTGACCCCGTAAGGGACAAGCGGTTCTGAAAATGTGTGTGTGTGTGAGTAAATCTAAATGTAAATCTAAGAGTGTGTGCTGATGTGTCTTTATACTGTACTTATAGTTATGGACGTACGGGTCTGTGTGTTGATGTTAACGCACACGATTTTATGTGTGTGTGACTATAAGTGCATGGTTGTTTCTGGATCATCAATTTGTTGCAAAAAGACACTAAACATTATAGCCTAGCTGGATCCAAGCATGCATGGATGAATGTGCGCGTGTGTGTGAGTGCATGTCTGATGTGAAGAGCATTTGCTACACTAAGAATATTTAAGCTTGTGTGTGTGTAAGTGCCTCTGCGTGCATCTGTCCGCTGGAAACAGCGTCTGCTACACTGAAGACAAGATTACAAGGGAGTGCCCCTCCAAAACGTTCATGAAGGAAAGGCTTCGTGTTTAATGTCATACAGCTCAGATTGAGAGGATGGGTAGTCTGGGATTGCTCAGGATGTGGCATTACCGTGACAAGAGACTTGCTGTTGTCTACGGTTGACTTCATTAAGAACCTGTCAAAAACGGCGCCCCCCTGCTCTGCAGCAAAGCGAGCAGATGGAGTTTACAGAGGTGGTCTTAATTAGAATACTACTGCACAGAAACACTGAACGCAAGTGCAAGAATGCACTATCCCTTCCAAGATGCTGATATATGACCTTCTCCCTTCCTCAGTTAAATGACCCAATGGGAACGTTGACCAGACAACAAACATATGAATATTTGAGCCGTTTCCTCTAAAATGATACTCTACAAAATTGTACCTGCACATGTCTCATCTCAGGTTTGAGATACACAAGAAAACTAAAAAAAAATGAAAAGATCTAATGTGCAGTGAAAAGCAAACCATGTGCTTTGACTGTTCAGTTAAAAGGCCGGTCAAAGGTGAGAGTGCATATCTTTAAACTTTTTTTTAAAAACAGTTTTTATTGCTTTTATAAAACGCACGTGGCCACAGCAGCGTACAACTAGACGCAGATCGCAAAGAAACTGCAAATATATCCACAAACATAGACAAAGGGCTCAAGGTCAAAAGATGATAAAATATCACAGGCATGATTACTTAGTGCTTTCTAAAAATACCCACAAGAAAGACCAGAAAGTCCATAATTCATTATAATTGTCATGCAAATCAGGAAATTTAAACACTTGCAGAAGAAACTTCAGGTGTAGATCAGCATGTTAAAAAAAAGATTTTTTCCTTCAAAGTATTCTGTTATAAAGTTTCAGCAGGACATCAGCTGACACCTTACCGACTCTTTTGCAACAATCCTCAGAAATGCTTCAAATCTGCGGGCTGCATTGTTTTCGCTCTTCCGTCCAATCCATTCGACAAAATTGTTGATCGGGTGTACTCAAACTTTTGACAGGCTCTGTAGATGGGTATGCAGAGTACCCTTTTCCCTATGATGTCTCTGATGTAAGACACGTGCAACTGCATGATGGAACACAGGCCTGACTTTGTAATGTGCGCCAGATTGAGTAGCAACATGTTAAGGAGTCTTCAACAGTCTTCACCTCAGTTGAGGATTAAAAAAGAAAAGGTTAGAGGGATCAAGCTGAGAGTCTTCGAAGGGCGGGGGTTAAATGATTATTGAACCCGAGTGAATGTAAATGTCACACACTTGACTGTCAATAGGATTCAGAGACAATAAACTCAACGTTAATGCTCGTTGAGTGAAGGAGAGCCCAGGAAAGGCTGGATAAGACGCATCCGTTTAAATAAACACGTTCCTTGTTAATCCTCTGGCTCTCTGTCTTGATGATAGTGATAATCAAAGAACCACAGGTTGGAGGGAGGAAAAAAAATCAATCCTGAAGGTATTGTAAAGCCTCCAAATTAATTTAAGCTTGAGTTTTTAAAGGCCTTAATTTATACAGGAGAAAAGCCTGTTCTCAGAACCACTAAACATAATCCATTATAACAGCCCCTGAAAAGGTATGGTTTATCTTTTTATGGGTGGCTTTTAAGGGATGAAACAAAAGAGGAATGCGTGTGAGTTTATGTGACTTCAGCTGGAAACTTTTTCATAGCTTTTTAAGTTATGATTCTATAATTCTTTCTCATTGCTGCAGTAACTTCTTAATTGAAATGATGATCATGGTATGATAGAAGAAATATCTTAGGTTTTTTTAAAAAAATTACTAGTATTCATAGCTGGATGTGTACTGTGCAGTTTTTTTCTCTTTTTTTCTTGTCAAAATATCATTACGAAAGCCACACCATACAACTGTTTTGTTCAGCATCTACAAGTCTTGATCTCGGAACAGTGACCACACTACAGGTCCAAATGGCTTAACCCGCTATATCTGGCATGCAGCAACAGAAACATGCACTGCACAAACGCAGATGGCCACCATTATCTGTTTTTTTTTTTTTTTTTAATCTGTTGACCACAAAAAAAGAAACAAAATGAGGATAAACTGTTGAATCTGTCACGTGGTAAAATTCTTACTTGCACTGATAATTCATAGACGGTATAATACCAACAGTACAATAATACAGCAAACCAACTAATGTATACATCTGCTTGTCCTGAGCGGGGTCACGGTGAGCCGGAGCCTATCCCAGCAATGCAGGGCACAAGGGCAAGGGGTGAGGGGGCACACACACATGACGGGATGTCAGTCCAACGCAAGGCACCCCAAGCAGGGCTCAAACCCCAGACCAGCCATACAGCGGGCATTGTGCAACCCCCCCGAATAGTACAATAAAATATAATATTAATATAGCCAAGGCTACAAGGAGAGGCTGTTCAAATTGGTACTCCAAGACTTGCTTGTAGACCTTCAATTTAAAGTTTCTGTCTTCATTGGGGGTGATTAGGGCCCCATTTCTGAGCACCACAGACTACAGTACGTAGCTGTTGGAGCGGAACGGTAACCTGTGCTTGCAGCTCTTGCACGAGTTAGACTGAAGAGCAATTGAGTAGTATGTACCTTTTGTAATGGAGGACAACTCTAAGATTGACACCAGGGTGTGAGATAACTTCCAAGTGGCTCGAGCCACTGCTGTTTGTCTGGGGAAACAGGGTTCCGATCATGCCATTGTCCGTTCCAAGTGTCACTACTCCGCTTCAAAATGTTCTGTATTATGCAGCTTCATAAAAAGTGAGAATGTACACACACACACACACACACACACACACCACACACACACACTGTCCCAAGTGGGGTCGCGGCAAACCGGAGCCTAACCCAGCAACACAGGGGCGCAAGGCTGGAGTGGGAGAGGACAAACACTGGAAAGGATGCCAGTCCGCCGCAAGACACCCCAGGCAGGTCTCGAACCCCAGACCCAGTGAGAATGTAGTAAAATTCAATATAAAACAGTACATTCCACTGTAGTACATAAGAATACCAAGACTTAAAATGTGGTTAATAAAGATAATAAAGAATCTTCATGACCACTCAATAATAGTAACAGCAGCTTTGCAAATAAATATAAACATAATATGTAAAGATGGTGGTCACACTCGTAGCCAGTTTTTGAAAAGGTAAAATACATCTTCCACTGTAAGTCAAAATGCACTTTCTCAAAACTTTCAAACATTTTGTACAATACAGTATATAAAATATAGGAGAATTTGTTCAGACAGTGAATAACTGATGTTGAATTCACTGGCGATGTGTGAAATTTCTTTGTATTTGCTTCTACTTTTTTCAGAAACGCAATCAGAGCTTTTTAAGCAGACTGCACTGGGTTATTAAACCGAAAATAGTACAAAAGATCCGTGCTATGGTGATAGGAATTCCAAGCAAAAAATAACGCCACTGGGTTACCTGTGTGATGGGAATGCTGGTAATACTGGGAATGCTGGTAGTGGGATATGCCACCTACTGGGATGTGGCTGAACTTCTCCCACTTGGTTCATTGGAATAAGTAAAAGAAGGTGAAAAGTGTGTGCCCAGCTGAAACAGAGACAAATTAAAAAGCTGTTAAAACAAACTATAGGAAACACAAGTGACACACCATTTTCTGTTTACTAATATCCACAAGTTCAGCTTGTGGATATTAATGCCATTAATAATGCAGCACATGGCAAACTCTGTATGGGTCACTGACTCTAACTTGTCTAACCACCTAACAAGTGAGCTTGTCGAACATCATCTAGGGGCAGCAGACAGCATAACGGTTAGAACTATTTCTTGTCAAGTTGGAGATCTCCAGTTTGAACCCCCTTCCTGCCGTTGTACTCTTGACCAAAGTGTTTACTCTGATTTCATAAGAATGCTGTGTTAGAAAACTGATTTTTAACTACAGGTGTGTGTATAGTGGCACAGAGGTGTAGCGGGTAATGTCAGCGCTTCAAAGATCCTGCGCTACCCGGCTGGCAAGTTTGAGAAACGGTTATGTTATACCTTCATTGTTACATTTTTTTACGTTTGTAGTAAATTAGATACTGCTTTAACTTTTTCCCTAACCCTCTGGATTTGTCACGACTCCAGTAAGTGAAAGCCTTGAGTTCCACCAGAGGCACCACCCGAGATCCATGTAATTAAGCCAACGCACCTGCTTCCCAGCTCTATAAAAGACTTGAAGTCACATCAGTAGTTTATGGATTCTTGATCAGCTCTTTACTGCTTTTCCTGGGATTTTCTAGTGACTCTTGTTCCCTGTCCTGTTTCTTCACGTTACTGTTCTACTGGGTTTCTGTTCCAGGGCTCGAGTTCCTGTTCTTATCTACCCCAGTCCATCGTGACCCTATCCAGGTCCTGTGTACCACCCTGTCACCCAACACTTGGTACAGTGAAAAACATCCATGCTGGCTTTATGTCCGGACATTACAGGATTCCCTTTTGGGTAGAAGTGATTGGCAGCACGTGGGCACAAACACACCCATGATCACACCCATCTAGACATTGCTGGAGGAGACATTTAGCTCTGAATCAACTCATGTTGGAGTACGCTTAGTGTTTTGCTCTGCAAAATTTCATCAGCTGTCACTGACATATGTACGCACTCGCAAAGGATGTACAGCTGCACTCGTGTTAACTTTTATCTCGTTTATCCCCTATATCTCTGCACGCCTCTGATCCATCCTTAATACAGCCTGAAACCTACTTATCTACTTATTCCCAAAACAAGAACCATCAAAGGTTTTAGGTGTAGTGAACAGAGGACTCGGTGGGGACGAAAGGTAGGACCCAAGTGTGGGTTTCATTGAAAAGAGTTGGGAAAGAGTTGGGGTGTCTTTTGTAGGGCAAATCTGTAGTCCAGGTTAATGAGCAGAGCAAAGGATGAAGCCGAGGACGCGAACCTTGTCTGAGAGGTGAATCCAAAATCCAGGTCGAGGGTCCGAGCATGGCTCAAAAAAAGGTAGGGCGGGAGCAGGAACATGAGCAGGAGCTAAAGCAAGTTAGGCAGTTGTCTCAACGAGATTCCGTGACATGAGTAGGGTGGTGTTGGTGATCTGCTGGGGTTTGCTCTGGGGCGTGATATTGCGCCCCTATTCCTGCTTGTTATTTCTCTAACTTACTGGGGTGTCTTCTTTCTAGAACGTTCAAAAGCATTTACTTCTCAGTAACACACACACTAAGGAAAAATAAAATACAATAGGTACAATGGAATAAACTTATAAAAAGAATCCATAACAGGCAAATAAGAGTAAACACTAATGCGTAAATGATAACAATAAAAAAAAGAGTACACTTCACCACAGAGGCACCTTGAGTATCGCAAGAACCCAGGCTCGTTAATGACAGATTCCCAGCGTCTCCAGTTTTAGAAAAAGCAAACAAAGTAAATCCGGGACAAGAGGGTTGACAATAAGAAAAGAACGACTGCTCGTGGTGTTATCACTAAGATTGCTTCTTTACTGGAATTAAAGGCCAGACTGAAGGTAGCTGGATGATGCCGCAGTCGTGCTTTTCCATAACCTTTCCGCTCCCTAGAGAAAACACGGACGCGCCTTTACCACCTGACATGTGCTTCTCTTGTTAACGCTTAAAGCAAGGCCTGCCAGAACATTAATGTAATCCCTTGTTTTAGAAGCTCTACACCTGGGCAGTGGTGGCACAGCAGTGTAAATGGCCCAGCAAAAATACCGCGCTGTATAAATGCTCTGCACTGTGCGTTTCTTTGAATAAACGTGTCAAAACCGTAACGCTGACAGAAGCATGCAATCTAGGTTAATAAATATTTTACTTGCCCTTAAAAGTGTCTGCCCTGTAATGTACTCATTACCATTTCAGTTTATTCCTTTCCTGCACCCCATGTCTGTATGCTCACCAGTTTACTTTGTTGGGCCACTGTCCTTAAAGTGCTTTTTTAAAGTTAATGGTTTAACCTACCTCAGTCGTTATTGACTTGCAACTCTAGCACTGATGGGAAGGGGGAGGTGGTAGCTGTGCTTTTGCAGAGTGTATATTGGCACCCCTTTGGGCGATGAAGGCTCAGGTTGCTTGAACTGGATCTCTATGTTTTCTCCTTCTGGCTCCATTACTAGAGTTCAGCTGCCCTGTTTTCTAAAGCTTTTTGGATCGAGTACAGAATTTGCCAATAATCGTAACAGGTTTGCTCTTATTACTCAAAGGCATGATTCTAGCACTTTCATGGGCCCTCAAGAAAATCGTAGCAAGTTCCATTTGCAGACTCCACATCCATATTCATCGGTCATGGGTGTAGCACTATGCCGACTTCACCCACCCCATCAGCCTCTGTCCTGCACCCATCGACCCCCCGGGGCAGCCTGTCTCTTCCTTCAGATGGTCATTTCCTGAGGCTTCCTGGAAACATAACACTGCGGGTGCTGTCATGGCTCTATTCGCTCCACTGCCCCCCATGGCCAGGGCCCAGAGACGCCCCGTTGCTGCTTCTAATCCAATTAGCTCTGTGTTCAGATCCTGCGTGCAGAGACAATGCTGAGAAAAAAGAAATCATCATCCGCGTTTGTTAATTAAGACGCACGTTCCCTCAGCTGTACTTTATTAGCTGAAGAACTTGTCTGAGGAAACCGAGAGAGGCAGAGGACAGTGGGTGAGAGAGAGAATGAGATAAGTAGTGATTCGTATCAGTTTAGCCCTTTTTGGAAATCAATAGCTGATAGAAGCCAAATGCTTTTCTGCAGAAGATGAATATTTTTATTTTCATTTGGTCAAAGTACAAATGTGGGTGTGTGTGGCATCTGTTTGAAGGGTGAATATGATGACTTGTGCACAAACGTACACATCTTTAGGTTCTCATTTTTTTAACTTTCATGTTAAAAAAAAAATTGTAAAAGCTATAATTTCCTTAACTTATGTAGGATATGAAAGCTGAGTTTCTATAAAATTTAAAAAATTTAATCTTCAGAGTGTTTCGAACATTGATTTTTAAACCCAGCACTGGTGGAAGCAAGCAAGTGATGGATTTTACTTCATTTCAGGTTTTAATTCATTTTCTGTGATTTAGCTCCTCATTGAACGAATTATTCCACTCAAATCATGTTTCACCAAATGCATAATCTGAGGACTTCATAATTTTTTCTAGCAGTGTGGAACCAAATTTCTTGCTGTAAGTAGAAACTATGAGGTCCATTTTCTCCCTGTAAAAAAATGATATTATTTATTTATAATTAATTTGTCATTCCTGAAACAAAAATCAAAGAAATTACTACTGAACCTCATTTGGGGCTGAAATTCACTGTTCACTGGGTTGAAAATCATCCATGCCTTCATTATTTGTTGAAAAGATAAAAATAATGAAAACCATAAGAACTTTATTGAAACAATGGCCATTGTTAAATCAAGAAAAATGTTCATCTGTTCTGTTCATTTTTCCAAGTCAGCTACGTACTTCTCAGATATCACAAGTTTAGCTTAAAAGAATGTAATAATAATGGTTAGTGCTCAACTAATGCAGTTGAACATTCTTTGGGTCATCTGATCAATTCAGTCAACTGTTCAGTTGAGTGCAGCTGGAACAAAAAGACTGAATGAGATGTTTTCCTACCTGCCTGGACCCTCCAGGAACATGTTTGAAAGTTATTAGTATAAGAATGTACCTACTGTCAAAGGCACTTGTGCATTTAGGATCAGGGTCAGTATCACGGCTGATGTCATTAGCAAAGCTGTTTTTGAATTAAGAGAGAGTTCAAAGAGAGAAAGAAGTCCTTAATGGTGAAAGTAATGTAAATGCTTTGTAAAAGCCATATGAGGGGCACAGTCCTGAGATACGTGAGCTACACCATCCTGCTAACGGGATTATTACGAGCACAAACAGCAGTGAAACCAAATGGTTTAGACAAAGAACAGAGCAAGTTCCTTTACAGAGACAAAAGACAATCAGTCATGAAAATAACAAGAGTGAAAATTACTACTTTATTTTCAAAATTCTCTGCCTAATTGACCAGAAATAGGCAAGGATGAAAAAGAGCTTCAGTGAGAGAGAGTGAGAGAGAGAGAGAGAGAGAGAGAGAGATAGGTAGGTAGGTGAAGTACAGGAAGATGGGATGTGCTGACGATTGGTAGGTGACTCTGACTGTTCCCTGTCACCCCTCAGAATCTGACTCAACTCCTGGGCCTTCCTTCACACCGACGATTTTTCCGCTGCAATTCCTTCATTCACTCTCTCGACCCTTTGAGCAGCAAAAGACTCAAAATTCACCGAACAGGCATTGACATTTTAGTGAAATCCTGTTTAACTCGCACCAACTATATTTAGGGGAGAAGAATTCTGAAAAATATACGGGACCACAAGAGAATTCGGGCGTCCTAATAAATAAGACATACAACTACACCGATCAGCCACAACATTAAAAGCACTGACAGGTGAAGTGAATAACGTTGATTATGTCGTTACAATGGCACCTGTCAAGGGGTGGGATATATCAGCAAGTGAACAGTCAGTTCTTAAATCTGATGTGTTGGAAGCAGGAAAAATGGGCAAGCGTAAGGATCTGAGCAAGTTTGACAAGGGTCAAATTGTGATGACTAGACAGCTGGGTCGGAGCATCTCCAAAAGGGCAAGTCTTGTGGGGTGTTCCCAGTATGCAGTGGTTAGTACCTACCAAAAGTGGTCCAAGGAAGGACAACCGGTGAACCGGTGACTCGGTCATGGGCGGCCAAGGCTCACTGATGCGTGGGGAGTGAAGGCTACCCCGTCTGGTCCGATCCCACAGAAGAGCTACAGTAACACAGATTGCTGAAAACCTTAATACTGGCCATGGTAGAAAAGTGTCAGAACACGCAGTGCATCGCAGCTTGCTGCGTATGGGGCTGCGTAGCTGCAGACTGGTCAGAGTGCCTATGCTGACCTCTGTCCACTGCCAAAAGCACCTACAATGGGCACGTGAGCGTCAGAACTGGACCGTGGATTTCAGGATGTATGAATGTACAAACAATGATAGTATAGGTTGTGTAGAAGGTGGACATCATTACAGTCCTCTCTTCTTCCTGTTGTATTTCAAGTGATGCTTAAAACGTGAGCACTGAGTTGTATATGACAAGCAAAAACTATTCCATAAACCACTAGCCAATAGCCATCAAATCTGGGGAACACTTCTTTAATAACTGCTTGGTTGCAGAGAGAGCTGAGCGACATAAGCAACCAGTGACTGCTTTCCTTCCCAAGTCTCCTGTACAGCATGCGGTGTCTTGTTGTCACTCTGCAGATGAACAGCACTGAACAATAGACAAAGCAGGAGAGTTACAGAAACACTAATAGTGCATGGATGAGTTGGACAAGTAAGCCAGCTGGCAGCTGAGGAGAGGACATCAAAAAATTCCCAGCAATAGAGAAGAACAATAACTCACTGGGGGGGTCCAAGTGCTAGTGAGAGTATACACCTCCTAGGCATTTTAATGTGGTCACACAGGAACTGTTTAGATGTGTCCATGGCTAAAAGACGAGTATAACAACCCGCACAAAGCTGGAATCTGTACGATAAATTCCTCTACACCCCGGTGAATACGAGGAAAGGTGTGATAATATCTTGCTGTAAAATGCTGGTAAGTTTAACCTGGCTTTCTTGATTTCAGATACGAGTGCCGTGCTAGAGGGGACCATGAGGACAGAACACTGGGAGAAGAAGGGAGGTTAGAAGGACAGCTTTGCTGCCCACCTGCCACTTCCTACTGTCCCCTTGCTTCCTGGTGGCCTGACAGCCCTTAGAACTCTCCAGGTGTCAGGTCAAAGCCCCCTCAACCCAACTGGGCAGCTCCCTGGTGGGAATAACACATGAAAGAGGTCCGTTTGAACTCCAGCTTACAGCCTGAACCTGGCCATCCAGAGCCTGGGGCAGAGTCAGGTGGTGTCTGTGGCAGGTTTGTAGTATGATGGGTAGGCCAACCCAAGATTGTTCGGACATGAAAGCGGATGACTGGGTGGGAGAGGAGAGCTTAGCTCTACCAGGCCACAGGAGACAGACGGTTCTGCACAGGTGACCTGGCTGAGCTACATGTCTGCAGAAGCGCTTTGATGACTTCTACCTTGGTGCACCTGCACATGTATAAACTCAAGGTTCTTTTGCAGAACCTCAGCTGTTTTCCAGGTTCAGTGTTGAACTATGTCTCATAAACAAGTGAAATGACTGCAGTGCTTCTAGAAGGAGAATGTTGTCCTTCCTAGTGGTATCTTCCGATCCATTTAAATTGACTGTTTTAGGAGATGCGTTTCTCTAAAGCAGCTTGCAATGTTAAGATATTTCCAGTTGTTAACCCATTTATACAGCTGAGATTTTTTTTATGTATCAGGGAACCCTTGTTCAAGAGTATTATAGCAGGAAGTGGAATTTAAACCTGCAATCTACACGTACAGAAATGGCAGCTGTAACTGTTACACCATCTGGTACCCTTCCTAAAATCTAAAGTAATATAATTAACTTGGTTTGTCAAAGAATCATCTGGGGTTTCTTAAAAATATGAATTGTTTCTCTGTAGATTTGATGCAAGGAACTACATCAGTGTGATATGGGTACAGCAACAACAGTGTTACATCAATAGATTGTTTCATTTTTATATCTTCTGCACAAGTCTACATAGCTTTGGGTGGCAGGTTAAATCCAGGTTAGGGCTGTTACCCTCTAATCTGAAAGTTTCTGGCTTGAATCCCACTGCTGCTGCAATACCCTTGTTCAAAGAATTTACCCTGAACTGATACAGATGAATAGTCTGCTTTATAATGGGTGAATCATTTTAAACTTCTAAAGCATTGTAGGCTCAGTTAAATGAATTTGCCTTTATCTACCAAGTACTGCTTCACTGACACTGAACTGCAAAGATCATGATTTGTTTCTGATAAACAGAGGAGCAGCTGATGAGGAGCAGAAGGTGCTGCACTTGAAACAAGATGTTTTTACTTGACTTTCTTCAAGGAAATCAAGCTACAGTATATAAACACATAGCAGAACTCTGAGCTTTGCAAGCCGTGATGTAACATAATTTGTATTAAAGGCAAGACAATGGTGTCCAATGCTACTCTCGCCTGATTCCGCCAGGGTCAGGCCTTGCTGCCGGTCAGAATCTGAGTGGCGTTTGCACTGGTGTGTACCTAGTAACCTGTGGTGCATGCTCTTGACACTGGAATGGGAAGTTACTAGGGCAACTTCGCTGAAACATTTCTGCCTTTGACGCGTTCATCACTGCAGCTTAGACCATATTATTGTCCCATGTGCAAAATCTCTCTCTCAGTCTGTCTCCCTCTCTGTCTGCTGTCTCTTTCACTCACGTTGTCTCACTTTCCCTGTCTCTCTCTCTCATCCCCTCTCATCCCTTCTGTATGTGTCTCCCTCTCACTTTCTCTCTCACTTCCCCTTTCTCTCTCCATGTATCTTTCTTTCTCTCTGTCTATTTACCTCTGTCTCCCCCCTATATGTATGTCTGTTTCTTTCTGTCTGTTTCTTCCCCTTGGTCTCAATCTGCTTCTCTTTATCTCTTTTTGTTCCCTCTGTTTCCCCTCTAGAGGGGAGTCGAGGTGGTGCAGCGGGCTTGGCCGGGTCCTGCTCTCTGGCGGGTGTGGGGTTCGAGTCCCGCTTGGGGTGCCTTGTGACGGACTGGAGTCCCGTCCTGGGTGTATCCCCTACCCCTCCAGCCTTATGCCCTGTGCTGCCGGGTTAGGCTCCGGCTCGCTGTGACCCCGCTTGGGACAGGCGGCTTCAGCCAGTGTGTGTGTGTGTGTGTGTGTGTGTGTTTCCCCTCTAATGCGCTTACAAGGCATTTCTCCTACTGTCAAAGCAACTATGCCATGTCTCCTCTACGATTTTTGTCAAGGTGCTGCACCGATAAGGCCACTTTGGGAAGTGACTGTTGGAGCATCAAAATGTGTGTCCATGTCATGTCCTAAATGGGCAGGGTTGTTCGGAACTCCTCTATTTGTAAGTCACACTAAGACACCGTGCTATAAAATGGGAGGAAATGCATACCACGGAGCATGACTCGCCATACGTACTCATTCACACCAGGCTGTATATTCTTTAAAAAAAAAAATGGCGATGTTTCTTTCTATTTCTGTACCTCTGTGTGTCTTATTTCTTACCGGTAGTACTTAATGGCTCCATAAACAAAGCAACCCCAAGCTGTGCTCGGAACTGCGGCCGCAGCTCAGCTCTCCCTCCCTGCTCTTAGTTCGCTTTTCCAGAGCGCGTTCATGCGGTCTGTGAAGCAAATCCCGTCCCCAAAATGTTCAGGTGAGGGGGAAAAAAAGTCAAGAAAGAGCCAACAAAATGGTAGAAGCAAAGCGGATTTTTTTGTAAAGTATATAGCAGAAATAAAATATTCAGAAAAATGCAGTAGGCTACACTATTTCCTTCACTGGCATTTTTTTTTTCATAACAACATACATTAACTGCTATTAATTATAACTAAATATCCGTAGTGATAGCTGCATTCACCCACGTACAGCCTTAAATCCACTGAGCTCCTCTCTCCTTCTGCGCCTCTCTGTGTTGCTCAGCGCATCTCTCCTCCTCCTTCCTCCCTCTCTCCCACTCTTCACACTCGCGCGCACACACACACACACACACACACACACACACCCTCCCCTCCTCGTCGCTGTGTCTCATTCACTTCAGTGTGTGACCCACGCACCGCTTCCACTCAGCTGGGGAGGGGAGAGGGGGTGCTCTTGGATATAGGCTTTTGTGACGGACCCCAGGGCTACAAAGACCCAATCCAGCTCCGGCGCGAAGACGCACAGGCAAAAAAAAAAAAAAAAAAAAAAGGAGACTCCAAAGCCAGGAGCAAAAGTGTCTTCAGATAAAAAAAAAAAAAAGAAAAGTGTGCAAAGGGAAGGAGAGAAAGGACAGCGCGTTTGCTGCACATTTTCCGCTCCGCTGAAGCTAACAGACATGGGTGCTTTTTGGTTACGGCCACGGTGACAGCGGACCGCTAGGCGACATCACTCCTAAAGCACTTGGGATCTAAAAACAAAACAAAGAAAGAAGCAAAGCAACAAAGACGCCTTATATGCCATTTCCAAATATCTTGACAAACGCACTAAAGATTTCCACGGACGGAACCATTATTATACAGACTTTTCTTGCGGATTTTCGTTAAACTTGGAATTAGTCGTGTCATCGTGGCTGAACGTATTTGGTCTTTTCAGTGTCATTTCACTTTTTTTTTCTGCACATTGCAACCAGACACGTTTTGTTTCGTCTGATGCCTCCTCCACCCGGCCGAAGCGTCTTGGAGACATCGAGAAAACGGTGAACTTGTTTTAATGAAGCCTGTGGAATTGCCGAGGGTCTTTTCCGACGCTGTTCCGATGGAGACCCTGGTCAGAGACCACAAGGAACTCCTAATCCACTCGAGGTAAATAAATGCTCATCTTTTATATCGTGCGCGACGGAAGTGCTGTTGCGTTTTAAACGCACTTTTGCGTTTGCGGTTTTTCCAGTAATGAATTTACGCGTCTTTCTTTGCCACCCTCCACCCGAATATTGCAACTTCTGTGGATATGCTCGCCTATCCGTAGCCGTATTTACCTGGAGGGACTACAACTAAACCCCGAAATGTCATCCGTGGGGTCATTTTTGTCTGTTTTGGAATCGCAAGTGATGTACAACCCTTCCGACCCGACAGGATTCGACGGAGACCAGTAATAGAAACCCTCCACATCAAATAATTTTAAAACAATCGGTTATTATTATTTGCCCACGTACTCATTCTCTGCAGTACAATGCATATGCGATATTAGAGAGTGTATCTGCGTGAATTGATGTAAATCCTGGCACAACGTAAGGCAGTCGGATCCCTCTCTTCTGTCGCTCTCCAAGGTGCTGAAAACGGCAACTTGGCGCTCTGCGCCCGGTGGAAGCGCATCGTGACGAGCGCAGCACACGAGGTAATTAAATATAAACTTGTTAATTTCAGAACTGACAGCTAAATCGCTTCTTAACAGCTCTCTCGCGTGTGCCCTTTTCTAATAGATTGGACAAGTACAGCGTCCGGACCGTTTACTTGTAGACTGTGTGGTTTGCGTCTTGGATAGACCACTGGATCATCCACTTGGACCGGCCAGTTAATCTCCCCTTGACTCTTTTATAAACCTTAAACGATCGGCTGCATTTCACAGACCCAAGAGATGGAGACTGTAATGCGCTGTCCCGCAACTTTCCCACTAACACGCACTCCATGCTCTTCTTTCGTTTCATTACATCTCGGCTGAACTTGAAATCACTCCGGTCTGGTTGTGTTTTTAGTTGGATTTTCCTGCTATAGAGGAAAAGCTCCCACTCGCACCCTTTGGTCATAGCGAAATTAATTCTAACACGCAGTCTTATTTATTATGTGAAAACACTGTGGGCATTTTGCTGTTGGCTTGCAGGAGCTGGCGCTGAGGTCTTGTTGATGTTACTTTCCGAGGTGGTTTCTGTCCTGCTCGGCCATGCATTTTTGATCAATGTTCTTAGCTTGTGTAAAAACTGAGAAAGTAGTTTGAGAAAAAGAGACTCAACTTCCTTCTAAGCTTGCAGCGTCCATAGAATACACTATCGTTCGTGTGAAAAGCAACGATTTGAGCGTTTTAAGTAGAGAAATTAAGCTTCGGAATATTGCGACGCCGGTGCAATACAATCAGCAGTTGCACCTATTTGGGTATTTATCCTTATTACTTAGTGAGTCCATTTAGTTTATCTCAAGAGACGAATTGTGCTCATTAATTTTTTTGTTCAATATTTTGCGGCCACAGCGCCAGAATCTGAGAAAACTGTGTACATCTTTGCGCGTGCGTAGCCCCCGGGAGTCACAAGGGAGCATTCAGCACTGGCACCGCGATCAAAAGACATGGGAGGCGTGGGATGCGCGCGACGCCGACGGCTCGAGCCGGAGCCACGTTCACGAGACGTGGACAGAGAGGTCCTTTGATTAGGGTTCCCTGTAATGTGGAATTAATATGAATCTCTAGACTCCCCCCCCCCCCCCAGGCGATACTTTATTGCAACGGTTAAGAATAAAATCGTGCGTGCGTGTTTCGCTCTGCATGCATAATGTGTGCGCGCGTGGCTATCAGTTCCAGTTTTATTGACAAACAATGTCCCTGCAGGCACCGCGTTGAATCCACGACGTGTACTATATATGCGTACTGTTTGTAATTAATGTCAAATGTACGTCGGCAGCCTTGCTTTTCCTTACCTTCATAGAAACGCATGATACATGTCATGATGATACCACAAAGATTTAGCGGACGCGCGCGTCTCATACGTTTGACACTGAATACTAATCCGACACATACATCACATCGCGTTGCTCCCCTAGTAGAAAAGTTGAAGCACATTTATGGCTACGAGCTTACATTCATAAATTGGTAAAACATGACAATGCGGCGGATCACACATGTTCTTATACAGCCGTGTTTGTCTTCGGAACGGACCCGCGGGACTATCTGGAGTCGAGGGCTCGCGCACGGTGACGGCGAAGCGCGGAGTTCCCTCTTCTGACGGCAGGGGGGAGTGTGCGGTCGCTCGAGTCCCAGGGCGGAGCGCGGGCATGAGCGCGGGCATGAGCGCCGGGCGCCGGGGATCGGAAGGACAGGGCGACGCTCCTGCGTGGACCGACGGCCTCGCACGACCTGTGATAAGGAGACAAGCGCCGCATCGGTTTGCTGATGTGTCTGTGTGTCTGTCCGCGGGGGGGCGGGATGAGAGACGAGGAAGTGGGGCGGCGCTCAGGAGCCTCAACAGGTCGAGCGCGCAACTTTCACCATCAAACACTTCTGAGCCCCTAGTGTCCCGGTGCGATGAGACAGAACCTCCGTTATTATTATTATTATTATTATTATTATATTACAGGGGCAGAGCTGCCTCCTTGCACACAGCAGGCGACCCCGGTTCGAATCCTACCTCCTGCTGCAGCCTCGATCAACGTATTTACCCTAATTCATACAGTAAAAAAAGTCCCCTGCTATATTAGTGACTAAATCTGTCTGAATGGTTTAGCAATGCAAATCGATGTGGAGAAACCAGTTAGCAAGATCGATAAATGTGTTGGCATTATTTTAAAAGTAACTGTGTGCAAGACGAATAAGACCAAATTTTCTTATAAAGAAAACTGAGGAAAGACGTGTTTATTCAGTGTCACCTTGTGCCTGTCCTGGAGATCAATGTTACTGAGAATAATAAACCAACAAAATAATTTAAACAATAAGTCTGCGAAACAGTCGTCGGAAAACTTTGTTTTCAGAAAGATGGAGCAGAGAGCGATGCTGATTTATAATATACAGTATATATAGCCTATATTATAGAGAAATAGGCCCAGGACAGGACACGTGACAGCGCTCTTTGGAATCTCCGAGCGCGAGGTCCGGGTCGCGCGAGTTCACGCGGCGGGGGGTTTTCTGGAAAGAAGGCGCGCGCGCCTTTTTGGCCTAGATGTTATCCTTAAGACCCGGTTGTCATCCGGTTGTCTTTCACTTCCACCTCCTTCCTTCTCCACGGACAGGCTTACATCAGCGTGTACTGGAACCCAAAGCCGCGCGCACACTGACTGATGCGGTAACAATGTACCTCGTTTACACACACACACACACACACACAGTGTGCACAAACGAGGAGAAAAGATGATATGATGATACGATGCCAGGGCTTCATTTGGAACATAAATGACACTTTCAAAAGAAACTTTCAAATGGGGCTGAGAATCACCAAGTGTTTAGGCACAAAAAAAGTGAGATAAAAATTTTGATAAATGAAAGGAAAATAAAAAATATGATCTTGCTTTAAAAATAAATCCTCCCAACTCAACAACTGATATTATTTATGTACAGCTGAACCAATACAGAGGGTTTTAGACATTTTATTCCATTAATGGATGCTCGGTTCTCCCTCGGTAGCTTATGTGCTGGACATTTGGACTTGAGCGGCTGTGCTGGACAGTCAGTCTCTCGTCGAGCTATGGTGTGGTGTCCATACATCATGGCTGATGTAAGCAGACACATCGGACGCAAGCTCCGTACTGCGTCGCATGCTCTGCAAACACGCCTTGATTTCTGTCATCTTATTAATATCAGAATTTATTCATCACTTTGCCCACGGTGACTCGCAATGTTGGAGAAGCAACTTCCCAATATATACAATGTGGTCTTCTTACTGTATCAACTAAGGGTAAGGACCTTGATCAATGGTACCATAGCAGGAGGGGAGTTCAAACAAGAGACCTTTGTATTAAAACAGCTCTAAAGATCACGCCACCCGCTGTCCAGGTAGTGTAAATCGTGGGCTCAGATGCATTTTCTCAGTTGCGTACAATGTCAACGGTCCTTCCAACTTTTTCTTCATTATAGATACGAGGTACAGTTTTGCAGCTTTTTCTTGTCTGATAGCAGTGAAGGGGTGGCAGTGCAACAAAAGGTGTGCAAGAAAAGGTTGGCAAAGTCAAGCTGTAGCTCTTCTTGTGTGTGAAACGGTTTGCCTGCTCCAAGCAAAGAGTGGCCCTGAGTCAATCACTCAGAGCTTTCTACTCAGCCGCCGTCATCATGCGCAGAGAGGTTCGGTGCCCAATGATGTGTTCAAACACACAGACGCACACACACACAGAAAAAGAAAGACCAAGATGATCATTGTGTGATAATAAAGCGCTCACTGAGTCTCCCAGCGCTGTGACTCACCCCACTGATTTGCTCTGCAATCTGACTCACAAGCCCTTGGACTCTGTGACTTGTGCCCACCCAGATTCCCTTCCCCAGTGGCCACACACGTCACAAATGCCCTCCTCCCACCCTTCATGACTGTGTCCCTCCAGTGCCAATCTGTCATTAATCCATACTGCACTGTCTGCTCATTTCACATTGACGTGACCATAGGAAAGCATGGCTGTAACAGGCACTTTTACAGTGAAACCACAAATCCCTATTTATAAATGTAAAAAAATATTTCTATACCCACCCATGTGATATTTATATTTTGTGTTCTCATGAACTGGCGTCCTGGGCAGAGTGTGGGCTGCACTAGCTTGATTCTCCTCGAACCTTGCGCTTCTGGGATAGACTTTGGACAACTGCAAGACAGGTTGGGACCAGCGGTTAATGAAAGTGAGTGAGTGAGATTTCATATTGTGCTAAAATTCTTATTCTTAAATAGTCGGAGGAAATCAAGGCTACGTTCAGTAAATTAAATATAGGCTCCTGGAAGTTTGAAACCAAGGGGAATAAACGGTTCACTTATCAGAAGTAGCTCCATCGAAAGCGTTGGTATGTGTGTGGTTAGCGGGGGCTGATGAGCGCGGTTGAGCTGCACGAACGTTCTGGAGCGAACTGTTTTGGAGCAAGAAACAGGAGGGACCATTTCCTGCTTTGTCCATCAGCTATCCTAATTAGCGTATAAACGAGGCCTGCTCTGCTGCTTAATGAAGCCTTAACCGTGCGTACGTAGACGAGACGCTGAATGAACTCTGGGACACGAGGACGCACGGAAAAAGCGGAAAATTAGCGAATGCGGGATCCAAATGTTTCAGTCATGATGCAAACGAGCGCTCTCACGCAGAGCTTATGTTGTTAGAGAAATGGAGGCCTATATTCAATAAACATTAACCCCCCTGCGCTTTTTTTAGGGGTCTTCCGTCAAACTAGTTGAAATACTCCAAATAACTGCCGATTGAAGGGCAAAATTGCTGCTGCTTATTTATTTATTTGTTTCTACAACAATTTATGGAGGGAAATGTGTGATATTATGGAAATGTGGCTATCACCGAAGCCAGATGAAATGCATTTTAACAAATTGAAGCACTGAAGAAAAAAGTTGCCACAGTTTTATGCAGCACAGTCTACGTTATTTATTTAATTTGTCTGAGCACGACGGGATCCGTGGAGTCGGTTTTCGTCCGCAGGCTGACAACTGTCTCCGGCAACGCCGGAGAAGCAGATGTGTGTATTATTGCACAGTGTGTGCACATGTGCCGTTGCTGTGCGGTGCAGACTGCAACGTGGGGTATTTAACTGCTATTATGGAAGATGCAGTGCTGGGGGTGGGGGTGGGTATGGAAAGCGGGGAGGTTTCTTACTGGACAAGTAGAGGGGACTCTTCTGCAGGTCTGTGCTAAACTAACCGATCCTTACCTGCAGTGGAGTTATTGTCTTCTGTTCCACAATTGCAGTACTCTCATGTTATTATCACATAGCAAAGCTATTGTCTGATAGGAAACTTTCAACGAGGCCAGTCAACAAAGCGCTGAATGTTAAAAAAAGACAGTTTGATGCTTTGCTGAAATGTTAACCGCCGATGACTAACGTACATGGATATTAGACGATTATTTGCAATTATTGCACTTACAGCCTTTGCATGTGGCGGTATGATACAGTGCAACGTGCTGTTTTCCAACAACAGGTGGGTGCATTATTTGAAGAGCAAAAGTACCTTGTTGATGCGCAGATCTCCTTATGGCCTTCGACCGACTGATGCGTGGAGGCTTGCTGAAGACCGGGCCCCTTCATCAACCAGTATCGCTCTTTCCTTTCATTCTCACCTTTAGGCATGTGTGACATTTGGTGAAAAACGCATTTATGACGATGACAAACTGGCATGGGCGTCCATTTGTGGTGTGAAGACAGCACTGGTGGGGGATGTTACAAAGGCTGTCATTTTAGTACTGGATTTGCAGCTTTACTTTCTGCCACTTTCATCTGATCCCTGAACCGCACCATCCCACCTCTGTCCTTCTCCCGTCCTCCACTCCGTCTCACGTTACCTACTCAGCCATAACTCGGTGCTTAATTCAACCAGCTTCCCATACAAAACAACAGGAAGGATTTTTGAGTCCAGTCAGGCTGTCCTCGCACACACACACACACACACACTGGCCAAAGCCGCTTGTCTCAAGCTGGGTCGCGGTGAGCCGGAGCCTAACCCGGCAACACAGGGCGTAAGGCTGGAGGGGGAGGGGACACACCCAGGACGGGACGCCAGGTCGCAAGGCACCCCAAGCCAGTCTCAAACCCCAGACCCACCAGAGAGCAGGACCCGGCCAAACCCGCTGCGCCACCGTGCCTCCCGTGTACTAATTAATTACGGTCTGAATTAACAGGAGCCCTGACAGATGGATAGTGCTGAGTAGGCCACAAGGATCCAGGAGGGTGGAGTTTGCTGTAAATATGGTACATCCCTTTCACCTCTGTACCCAACCCTTCCTCTCAGCCAGCCTTTGTGAAGCTACCATTGACCATGTCGCCCCACACCACTAGCCAAGGGTTTTGGTTCACTTAGCTGACACTTTTCTCCAAAGTGACTTATTATGTTAAGCTACCTTCAATTTTTTTACTCATTTATACAGTAGGGTAATTTTACTGGAGCAATTTAGAGGAAGTACCTTGCTGAAGGATAAGTACTGCAGTAGATGAGATTCGAATCTGGAAACTTCAGATCGGAATTCAGCAACTTCAGCTTCTACAGTATCAGCTACCTTCTTCTCAGTGAGTCGAAAAAAACATCATCGGGGGAGTGGGGGGACTTAAAGTAAGCACGTATGTGAGAGGAAGTATAGAGTGAGGTGTTATTATTGTAATTTATTTTCACAGAAAAACATCACAGAGCAGGTGATGATATGGACATAAAGCAGTACAGCAATGGAACGGCTAGCAGATCGGTGGCACAGCAAGCAGTCTCGACATTTAAATATACATTTTGGTGCCTGACATTCGTTCTTAAGTCCCTTAAACACTCTTGATGAAATGTATGTGCTTTGTGCCATTATTATATATTTAACGAGTATGACGCCTGACAGGTTTAACTGTCCAGAAAATATTAGCTTTGTCTAGATTTCTGCCCTAAATTCCTGTCGGAAGAAAACTAACAAGTCAAGCAGCAGTTTGTTTTGTCTTTCTCATAAATAACGCAGCGATGGCTTTATGGAGACAAAAGGAAGGTGTTTAGTATTCCCAGCGATGGCGTGTGCCTAGGTCTTTGCGCCTCAAGGGCGGAGCTCATCAGGCACGCGATTTGCATACGGCGGCAGACGGATAATTAGTTGTCGAAATGGGGGGGTTCTTGGTGCTACCCCCTCCTCCCCTCCCCTGGATCTCCACCAGACCCATCAGAGTAGAGCTGAAACCACAGATGGTTGCCTTTTATGCAGCCTCCTCATTTTTGCTGAAGGGGTGATGACCTCACGCTGGAACATGACAGCTTTTATAAATCCTTGAATCAAATCCTGCCCAAAGCAGTGGTCTGGTAGCTCGCTCCCACTCCGCTCCGCAGCGCTTCCGAAGGGCTTGGGAGGGGTTAACCTTTATGGCCTGGCAGCTGGTGTTACAAGTTGCTATGGGCTCCCGATGGCGTGTGCAGAAATGTGGCACATTGGTCCCATGGGAGCGTCCACCAGATCAGTGACACCTTGGAGCAGGTGAAATAAAACATACTCCTTAAGCACAGCATGTATTGGAGGGAGGATCTGAGCAGAAGATCCACTATTAGTACCACTAGCAGTGTGTTTCATATTTTCCTTTTCCAGCAGTTTAGATTTCTACGGTTTTTAACTTCAAACATATGGACGCATGCAAATATGCAAACATGTAGCGTTTTGTAGAAGTTCACATTTGGAATGATCCTCGTCACCAAGTAACGGGGCTATTGTTGGCTCTGCAAATATAGGCAGACCAGCAGAAAATATAGAGCCTACATCTGTGGCTAATTTATCAAATACAGATATATATATAAATATACTTTGTCCATTATAACCAGCAGAAAAAGAAAACATCTGTTTCCATAATGACCCTCTCTCCGATCTGTCCCCGTCAGCTTTTTGAAAGCGCTGGTGAAGAAAAGGCGTCCGTGTGACAGCCAGCCCTTCCTTGTTCCATCCCATTAAACCCATAAAAAAACATCCATTGCACTCAAAGCAGAAAGATGTAGCTGGACTTTTTTGTTCACCGCTCACATTTGTTTGTTTTTAGGAGCTGGACCTGTTTGAACCAGACACAGCTGGGTAAGGTTTGGGTGCGTTTCGAGGTCTGGCGGTTACCGTCCTGTTGACAATGGTGACGCTGACCCTAACTCTAATCCTAACCCTAACTCTTCTCAGGGATGCGTCTGCAGGTGTGACTCATAAATTGGGGTCTAGACCGAGGCTTTGCGATCTATGGCAGAGGACTGCCGGTGACACAGAGGTCTGTTCTCTGATTGGAGAAAGTCACCCACATAAAGATCCCACTGTTGTTCTTCATGGGCCACGAAGTCTGTGAAAGGGCAGGGGTGTGAGGTAACCCCACAAGAGGTGTGTGTGTGTCCACTAACCATGTCGGGCTCCCATGGGTCTACATGTGTTTCTGTCAATGGAGGAACACCAGGCATACGATCCAGACTTTGTTACTGAGGTGTGTCCGTCCATCTGAGAGCCATTTTTACAGCCTTTCCTCTGTCTTCATGTCCTCATCAGTCTTCTGATCCTTTTCACCCTCCCTCGCCTGCTTTGTGCAGTCTCCTCTACCTATCTCCTGTCCTCGATTCTTAAATGACACATAATTTATTCTCTCCCCTTCTCTGTCGCCCATATTTATTTTTCTCCTTTCTTGACTCTCCTCTGTTCTCCACCGGTCTCCTCCCTCATGTCCTGTTCCCCCCGGTGTCTCCTCCTCTTTCTTCTTCTCCCTCCGTCCTCTTTCAACCGTCCTCCCAGTTCTCCTCTCCCCTCCTGTCATTTCTTTCTTCATATCCCCTTGCCTATCCTCCCCTCTCCGCAGAGGCCAGTTTGATGGATGTGACGCCGGTGCTGCCAGCTTGTGACAAGTTGCTGATCGCTGATCTGGCATCCTGATTGCGCTGGCATGCCGATCACAGCCCTCTTTGGCTCCACCCCCTTGGCTGGCCAGCCTTACCCCCCTGCCCGCACCCACAGCCACACAATATTGTTATAAAGCAAAATTTAACACAGCAGGTCAGCAGTTATTTTCACTCCCCTCCCTCTCCAGATCTCTCAGCCTGGTCCAAAAACTGGCTGAATCTCCCTGTGTAATTGACCATGGACCCCCGATGAGGACACTGGCAGCTTTTTGCCGGCTTAACTCTGCCCATCACGGCTTTATATTCCAAACACAGCTAGCCCCAGCACCCAAACAAAAGGACAGCATGTGCCGTTTGGGTAATTGCCTCAACTCGTTGGGGAGGAAGTTTTTTAAAAAAAAGAGGCGTGATTGACGCCAGTAGGTTGTGATGTCACATGGCGCTGGCAGGACACAGCAGTGCGGGCTTCTGTTTACTTATTGGAGTGTATGATGAGTAACAGCAGGTACTGCAGAGCCTTCCAACCTAGCCGTGCAGAAGACACAAGCTGTGGTCCCACCAGGAGTGTGCAATTAGAGGGTTCGGGAGGAAGGGGGCGTAATAGCGAGGGTCTCATTAACTGTGGCTTGTATTAAAACACACACACATATGCCCTCTTTACACTGACAGACACAAGCAAGCATAAACACACACTTTTTGTCCTATTATTCCGGTGTTTTCGAATTGATTTTTTCTTACAAAAACTGGTATATAATTAAAAAATATTTGAACGCAGTTTACTTCATTTTTTTTTGGCTTTAAAAAAGTTGTGCTGACCTTGTTTTCGGGGTTTGTCATCCTGTCTCGGAAAGTTCACAGAAGAGGCACAACGCATGCTCAAGGGTCGCAGCCAAGCCTTCGACTTCCGAAAACACAATCATAAAAGCACACGATGTTGCGAACCGACATGCACCTACACACTCGAACATACATCTGTCTCCATCCCTGTACGTGCCATGTGTATACAGATGCTCACACATTTATGCTTTCTATATAGTTATGATGCCTTATTTTTTCTGTCATTGTTTATTGTAAACTGTTATTTTTGCACGTCATTACAAAATATTCCCAAAGTCCTCCGTTCCCTCCAATCGATGGCTAGAAGAGCTAGAGACAGAAAACCCCTATTCCCTATCCCTCGATGCCTAACTGAGCTACAGCAAGAAGTTCAGGCTGCAGGTGATGATGGAACTTGGTAGCTTCCGGAACAAATCAGGCTCCCAGACCCCCTTCCAACCCCCAGTCAGCTTCTGTGTGCCTCTTGTGGGCAAAGAACATTCATCTTAACCACCCCTGCAGGTGGGAATGGTCCTCCCCCCCCCCCCCCCAGCTGTTGCCTGTAGGTTGGAGCATGAACATCCTCGTCGACTTGCCAAGGCATTCTTGCGGCGCCGTCCAGTTGCTCAAGTTGCGGCAAACTTTCAAAGAGCCTTAGATTAATGTGCCGGAGCAAGACAGCCGTGCTTCTGCAGAGGCGGGACAGACAGTGGGGAGTTGTTTGCAGTCACATTTGAAGACCTACAGTGGTGGTATTCAGTCCTCGGTAAGAGTCTAATCACTGCTGAGAATCTCCCTCCCTCCCCCACTGCTTTCATCGCTGCTTTATTCAAGCCCTCAAAGCAGTTTACAGGTGTAAGCAATAAATAGCCTGGTGATCGATTGCCGATCAGTATTTTTAAGCCATGGACAAAATAAGCTGCTTGACGTGCTCACGCCTATAAATTTATCTGTGACATTTTGATAGCAGGCTGTACGTTTGGGAGGGAGATACCATTAGCAAAGGGGTAGGATTAAAAACTGTCATTCAAAGGCTGCTATCTTGCAGCGAATCCGGGCCTGACGGTGGGTGAGCCGCTCGCTGTCCGCGGCAATCCGAGCGAAACGGCCGGAGCAGGAAGGAGGGAGGGGAAACGTTAACAAAAAAGGGGAGCCAGAGCTTTTTTGTTAAACAGCGGGCTGTAAATATTTCAGCCATCAAGGCAAACTGTCAGCAGCTGTTCTTGCTGTATGCTAATGGGGGCTGAGTGTCTCAATGGATTCCTTCACCCGCAGGATTTACTATCCTTACGGGGGGTGGGAATGGAGGGGTGCGCATTTAAATCTGCGCCTGCTCTGCCAACATTCAACTCTAGGAAGTGTGTTCGAACCACATCATACCCCCCTCCAACATTACCCTGCTCTGTGGCACCCGGAAGAGGCGGCCCCCACCCCATCTCTCCTCCGCTGTGGGGACCCAGTGTGATGACCTGTTGCGTACCCGTCGACTGGTCTTGCAGACCGCACCGGGGCCCACAGGCACAGCTTTTTAAGCTTTGAGCTCATCATTTTTTTTCTTTGCAGTGTGGTGCCACTTTTACCAACCGGCTCAGTTTCGGGTGTTTGAGTAATGACTCATATTGGCTTGGGGGAATAAGGCCCTCAAGAAGTATGTAAGACCCCGGACTGTGCTGTCTGTTACTCTGAGAGACCTGGACCCGGGAGCTCAGTTCATCCAAGTGGGTTTGTGTTAAGCATCGACATATACAATCCATCCATGCCCATCACCATCCTCTCCTCCCTGACTTGTAGCCTCTTCCCCTCGAAGTTGTTCTGGACACATGCACCTTTGGAATTATGGGTTGCACCTGGCTGAGGAGGATCGGGTGTAGTGTCGCTATATAGATGGACAGAGATCACTGACGTGTTCAGACTGAAACTGCTTGAACTGAGATTCGATGCTGGCACATGTCGGTTGCACTTTTTATTTTATATTTTGGACCAATGAATTCCAATATGTACTGCCTTGCGTCTGGTCAGTCCCTGATCTTGGCATACGATCAGATGTCTACGCTGACCAGGTTGCTCTTTCCAGTCAGCAAATAATCAAAAGGTAGGCACTCTCATACGTTCAAAAAAAAAGAACAATAAGAGGCAGCAACACACATGTTCCTCTCCAAAGGAGTCCAACTTGTTATCATTATTGTGATTTGCTGTCTTGACAGATGCCTTGCTTTTTATCGAACGCTCTCTCATTAGAGCATCATCCAGCACCCATGAGCGGCTCATTTCCCGGGCCTTCTTACTCCCCCCTTGTCCTCTGTCTCTTGCGTCCACTCCAGCACAATAATGCTCTACCGTCAACTCCAATCTGCGTAGGGATATTAAAGTCGCGCATCTGCGTGACCGTGAAATTGATCATCTCCGCACATTCGCACTGCTGACAAGGGGACTTTATTTGGAGCTGCTGCAGGAAGAGAAGGCTCATTATATGCAACATTTAAACCCAATCGTAAGTGATAAGTGCACTGTGTTTTTAGTGGGGGAATTAACTTGATTTGCTGAAAGGGGGGCAGCAATTCATCTGTGAACTGTCCCCAGTGATGCAGTCCATCCCCTACCCAGCAGCACTCTGGGGTGGACTGCATCGCTAATAAGAAGACAGTCAGTGCTGCCTGGACGTGCTGCACTTGCTTTGGTGTAAACATCATGCACCTGTCTTCTCTGCACAATGGAAGAAGGGTTTTTCTTTTCAGCGGAAGAAAATAAGACGTTATGTGCTTGTTGTCCAATGCCAAGCGATAGATTCAAGATGAACTGTCACCCTATAACCGTGCAGCTGCCAGTGTCCGGTCAGTTGTGCTGAGTCACTTCAATATTAAAGCTGTGCTGTTTTGCCTAAATGTGATTACCTGTGCTGGGTGTGCAATCGCGTTAAAATCATCAAAAAGCTGGCAGCAAGAGGTCTCAGGTTCAAATGCAGGTTCCCCTTACCTTATGGGGCAGCTGAGATGGTAGTGGTCAAAGCTACTAACTTTGGATTCAAAGGTTCCTGACTAAAATCTCACCTACTGCTATACCGTAGTAAAGAGAGTGTGTGTTGCACTGATGTATGGATGAGTAACCCAGTGTAAGTAACGTATCTAGCAGTGTAAGTCACTACGGTGAATAAGGTGTGTGGGCTGATAACGCTACATAGAGTTCATTGCAAGTCGCTTTGGAGAAAAGCGTCTGCTAAATAAATAAATGTAATGTAAATTTAGTGTACTTGAGCATGGTATTTACCTTCTATTGTTTCAGTAAACACTGCCCAGCTGTATAAATTGGTGAGTCAGGGTTACTACCTTAACACTGTAAGTCTCTTTAAAGGAGAGTCAGCTAAATGAGAAAATTTAAAGACTATAACAAGTAACCACGGCTGCACAGGGGCATGACAGACAAAATTAGAGAAATAGTGGTTATCTATGCTTCGGCGATTGGTCATCATGTTGTGAGCCGTGAAATCTGTCCGCCCACAAGAGCCTGAGGACAGGAACACAAGTGATGCACGCGACAGGTTGTGTATCCACTCGCTCAGCTGACCTGACTGCATGTCGCTTATACGTTTCTGCATCTCCGCTCCCCTTCTGCCTTCTCTCCTTCGTTCCCCTTCCTTCTCTTTGTCTTTATGCTTCTTTGTGAGCGTGACGCTATGTCTTTGTATATATTCATGAGTGTTACTCTCTTGCTCTGCAAGCGCTTGTGAGTGTGTATGTGCCGGAATGTTCATTTCTGTGTGCGTGTGTGAATGTCAAATACCGATTCAGATAGATTACAGGTCATCCAAGGTCAAAAGTACAGAAACCGTTTCCTTAACTCACCGTGTTATCGCATTTACTAGATCAAAATGCAAAATACAAAAACTTAATTCCATTCAAAAATCATCTATAAGCAAAGCAGCATGGTGGCACAGTCGGTAGCTCTGGTGCTTCACAGCACGCGGGCTGCTCGTGTTTCCTCTGGGCGCTCTGGTTTCGTCCCAAAGTCCAAGGACATTCAGTTCAGGTGAACTGGATGTTCTCAACTGCCCTCAGTGTATGCATATGTCTGTGGCTACCCTGTAAAGGAGTGGTATCCTGCTCAGGGTGCACCCCCTGCCTCCTTGACTCGTGCCCAGTGATTCTGGGATATGCTCTGAACCTTCACAATTCTGACCAATTATAAATATAATTCAAATATTATCTCTTGATTTGAGGAATGGCATTTCCTTATTGCCTTTGTATCAACGAAGCCGATTGTAGCATTAATTCGCTTCTACCGTTATGCTCCAGTATTATAATCTATTATCTATTATTTCAAAATTAATGCAATCACTATCCATCTACAAGATAATGTCCAGTAGAACAGAGCACATTATCATTAGGAGGCTTCCAGTGGAGAAGGAACAGCCATTATCTCCCTGTGGGACGGGGTGGTGAGATGTGTGAAAACCCAGAGGAGTCCGCAGGGAGGCTTATTCACAGGTCATCGCCTGCGTACCCCTCTCCGCTGTGTTTTCAGCGAGCATCTCTTGTGTGTGGGCATGCAAACATTGCCAGTGTTATTGTCACCTGCCCACACCCTGCTCCCCGGAGCATCACGGCAAGCTCACGGAGAGCCCCGCCAAGAAGACAGACTCCTGACTGTAGGCATGAGTGAAGCAAACAGTGTCTGTCAGTGGTCCGTTTCAGTGACTCAGGCGCATACATTTGCTGGCAAGCCGTCGCGTTCGACAGGTGGACCGGCCTGGCGACGTTCCGCGCTGCGGACGTTGCAAATTCCTCCGCTGCGGATGCAGCTACCTGTACCCAAAATCGCACAAAGTAAACCACTAGACCTCAGGCCACGTTGCCAACAATTGAGTTCATCCTTCAGGATATTTCCGAAGCAGCTAAAAGGACACACGCAGCTATACTCGAGGACAAGACAAATAATCGCCTGTAATGAAATGATGTTTGCGACTGTGATTAATATTTATAATTAAAGGGACAATGAGGAGGAGACGAAACAAAAACAGGTCCAGCCCTCCAGCGTATGGCACGTCCCCAGGTCACGTGGGTGCAGTTGGTATTTAACAAACTGATTTCATACACCACTGCCTTGCTGTAATAGCCTGGCAAATTGACTGAAGCCCAGAACCAAGATGAAGTGGAATACAGGAATTTTCCATGCGGGGCTCGTCCGTGGTGTTGACAGTGTCTGGCACTGGGAAGCGCTTTTTAACCTCCCTCCGGTTTGTAGCCTGCATGTTCGCTGATGCATGGGCCTTGAGCGTGTGTCTTGGATCTGCAGTGAATCAAGTCCGTATGACTGGCACTCATCACACTGTGGGCACACATGCAGTAGCTAATTCAGGTACTAATTCAGAAAGTTCTGTTACTGATCCCACGATAGTGATTTATGTGTGATCTACTCCTCGGACAGTTCAGTGATTATTCTTATTTATTTAGCGGAGCAGAAAACATCCCTCTTGGCACTCATGTTTGCAAGCATCAGTGCTGTGCCCGGAACCGTTGGACACTGTCAGAAACCGTCTCCCAAGAGCCCCGCTCCTTTTACCTCCTTTTCAACTTGACAGCACTCCTGTGTTTCCCTTTCTGGAGCAATTATGATTGTAATGGAAATTAATGACAGGTGAGCACTGCACAGGGAAGAAAATCAAAATAAAATCAACAAACTCAATTAAGAGGCGCAGGGAGTCAGGTGCTTGCGTGAGAGTCGTGCTTTGTGTTTGCAAACAGCTGTGCTTTGTTCCCCCAACCATCCGCCATCCGAGTTTCATGCTGTTGCTATATGATGTTAATAAAAGCAGAAGGGAAGGGGTTGAGCAAACAGGGGAAGGAAAGGCAAGTGAAACGAGCAGAGATGGAATCGGTGAATAAATATCCCATGTAGGACATGGTGCAGGCCTTTGATGAAGAACACTCCTTTGCTCGGCGTTGACTCTATCAATAATGTGTCCACGGCTGGCTTTGTCAGCTCAGTTGTTGATCTTGGAACGATATCCCATTGTGTCGTCTCGGCTTCCGACATCAATATAGCCTTTATTTGCCGTGTTGCCTTTGTTTGTTCTTCCACTTAAATGGGAGGGATTATTTTGTTTTCAATTTACCCAAAGCCTTGCTGTCTACCACAGTAAACACATTTATCAACAGGAGTCAATAATTACCTCATTAACTCTACATGCCTGGCAAGGTCTTCCTCGATTATCCGGCAATATATCCCCGGTGCAATGTAATATAGAATTGTACTGGAGAATGTTTAGTCTATTTTTGTGCTGCATTTCAAATGGAGATGAAGGAAGCACAGTCAGCTGTGGTGATTGTCTTTGCCATGTCTTCCTTGGCAAACGCTCACTTTGTCAAATGTGATCCCATCCCTACTTGGAGTCTGAGTAGTTTGAGGCTCCTGCATGTCTCCTACCATGTACCTTCAGAGAGAGACCTGCTGCCCATCCAATCATAGCTCTGGCCTTGCCTTGGAATATAAACTCCGCCCATTTGGGGTCACCCACCGAAGAAATCCCAAGCTTGAGAAAAAATATTATCTTACCGTCTCAGGATTTCTGGTCAATCATATCCATGTTCTTGATGATAATTTATTTTCAAACCCTCTCTGTAAATCACGCCTAGGAATTAAAAAAAAATAATTATTATTTTTTTAAAAAATGCAGTTAAGATACAACAAACAGCATAATGGATGTCTTAATTTTTGCACACGCGACTGTTGGTGGTATAAAGTTAACCAGTCAGGCATTCATGATTATTGAAAGATATGACAGCACAGACATAATTGCGAGCAGGATAATTTGTATTGTACCAGAGGATGAATAAAACCCCATTTTTTTCTCTCATCCCTGAGTGCTTAATTAATGTTGAAGTCGGCAGCATTGTGCTCCCACAATCAGAGTTTAATTCTGAGCGCTGCTTATGAGATATGAATGGTTTTTTCGCTTTCAGTCCTGACTGTATAATTTCTGCATAATTGGAAACTTGGGACCAGGTGAAGGAGACTCTATTTCAAAACTGCAGATAAGAGAAGCAGGTGAATGGTGGAGATTTGTTGTGCAATTAAAAGAAAATATGTGCTGCTTGCTGAAAAGCTTAGATGGGCAAGCCGTTGGGGGCTGGGTCAAACTTGGGACCTCTTGGAAACTAAGGCTTTAGGGAGGGTGAGGTGTTCAGGGTCTGAGTGTGCTTTGTGCAAACCTTCCATTTATGAGTTATCCTCCTGTAAATTGCATTCGGACCATCGTGTTTTCTGCCCTGGGTATTTTGGTAGATGACCCTGACAGTGAAGGACAAGGAATACAATCACCACGGCTGAATGAGGTTTGTGTGGGTCTCTCTGAAACATTTCAGGTAATATATAATATTTTTAATAGAGCCCCCTCAAATGCCATTATCAAATGCTCAGATTGGGCGAGTCATGAGGACCTCTTTTGGACAAAGCAAAGTTGGAACATATGTCCATATGAGTGGAAAAATGAGGATGTACCCCATGCGCTCTCTCAGCCCCCACCCCCAGGACCTCATCTGCTCAACACTGCCTCACCGATGTGTGTAAAAGGCATAAAAGTGAGTTTGCACTTCTTGAAACTGCTTCTAGACAAGGACATTCTGACTACGTGGAGTGGGTCTGTGCTCTTGGAGACTATCGCCCCTCATGGTTCTGTTACCAGTGAACCAGGCATTGTGTAGGTGAGCAGTACACTATTTTTTGCCTTACATAACACACACAGGCATACACACTTACACACACACGCAACTATATTTACATATGTGCTCTGACAAGTACTTCATGTAACACTCGCCTTGCACTCAACACTGAGTTTGCCTAATCATGCCAAGTAATTCTGTAAAGATATAGTGTCAAGTATTAAGTTTCATAGTTTCATGGCAGACAGGGTGAAATCTCACCTCATCGCGTTGCCCTTTTCCATATCCTTGATAAAAACATTAAAAAAAAAAAAAACAAAAAAAAAAACAAAGAAAAACCAAGCATAAAAGCTAAAATCATTTCACATGAGTGCGCTGTTATCTTGACAGATGCCACTGCTCTCTACGCTTTCAGGCCCGACGTGGAGGACAAACTGAGCCAGTTGATTTGGCCCAGCTGGCTGTCAGCAGAATTGATCGATTTTGAGTGATGCCGTTGTCTGCTTGTCTAGTCAGATACCCTTTCTCCACTCTTTGTTGTTTCTTTAGATTTATGTTAACTGATGGCTACCCGACCCCCCGCCCCCCTCCCATGGGTGCTCAAGTGTTATACTAGACTGTGCCATCTTCTGGGACTTGTTCAGTCTCTGGCTGAAAGCATGAAGGGTTAAACCATAATACAAAGCCTTTTGACCTTTTTGTTAAGGACTTGGCTAGAATGTGGCTTCCATGCATGATATGTGTACAGACAGACTCACGGACAGGGCTCGTTGCTTTGATAACTGATTCAGGTCTCAGTGACTAGACTAAGTAGCAGAAAGATCCATTTCCCAGGCACCGGGCTTTGGAGGAGGCAGAAATAGAGCGCGTTCTTTATCTCCAGTTTCATCCTGTCCAATATTAACAGCTCCTGGCTGCCACAGGACCCAGAACCATGGGTTAGAGCATGAACAGGAAATGGTATTCCTCTTGGGTCCACGTGCTAGGGCACTGAGTAAGAGGACAGCACATCTTTAAACAAGGAAAAGGAAAATCGTGATTTCTCCGGAGTGCTGCATAATTAATAGAAATATCCTGCGGGCCCCGTTGAACCCCAGCCTTGTAGCTTTTATCTCAATAATTAATGGCAATGTAAGCTATTGATCAGTGCCGCAGTCAGCCATGGAGCTGGAATAATGAATGACTGCAGGTGTTCATATTTTTGTAATAAGTGCCTTTATAATTGGACAAATTACCAGCCTCTTTGGTGGGGGGGGATGAGATATTTGTATATTTCTGACTAAAGGTTGTTGTCTCATAGGACCAAAGCAAAACCCTTTGCTTTAAATAATTCAAACAGCAATATTAAATCAATTATTCTGAAAAAGCAGAAGTATGAAGAAACCTGTTATTAAGTCTTACGCTGAAGGGAAAATATGCTTATTCCTTTTTCTGTGTTTCTTTATCTGTTGCCTCTATTCTGCTCCTGCAGATTCCTATGAAGCTCAAGCCCATCCTAAATGCAGATATGGATAACCACCTGTACCATTGAAGCACTTTCTTCTTACTGGAGAGGGAATTCTACTTTTTGACAAAGAGAGGTGAGGGGAGGTAGACAGAGAAAATCTGTAAGAAGGGAAAGTCTGTTCCTCTTTTATGGTCATCCTAAGCAATCCCACAACGAACATGCTTGACCATTGGAACGTGACCACTCCCTCATCCCTCCTCCTGCTCTTACTGTTTCTGGGACTGACATGGGCTGTGCCCTCTGGACCCATCTCTGATACCTGCACCACGCTTGTCCAGGGACGCTTCTTTGGCTTCTTCTCGTCATCCTCTGTCCTCCCTGCTGCCCCCTGCTCCTGGACCCTGCAGAACCCGGACCCCCGGCGTTACACCATTTTTGTCAAGGTCACCAAACCAAGTGGCACATGTGTGCCTCGCTGCCTCCGCACCTTCCAGTTTGACTCTTTCCTGGAGAGCACACGCACATATCTGGGCATGGAGAGCTTTGATGAGGTGGTGAAGCTGTGTGATACTTCCGTACCCATAGCCTTCCTGCAGTCTGGCAAGCAGTTCCTGCAGATGCGCAGGGTGGGCCCGCGGGAGGGTACGGTGGTCCGCGGAGATACCGATGGTGGCGACAGCAACAACAGGGACCACACCAATGCTGCTGAGTTCAAGGTTGAGTACCTGGTGGTCGGCAATCGCAACCCTAGCATGCCTGCCTGCCAGATGCTCTGCCAGTGGCTGGAGGACTGCCTTACGTCCAGTACACCGGGTCGGCCATGCGGCATTATGCAGACACCCTGCCAATGCAGCGAGCAGGTCGTCCCGGCTGACTCCAACGGATGCATCCAAGGCGGCATCTACATGGAGAACTGCATCCCCAGCGAGAGCAGCCGTGATGTCGAAATTGTGGGTGAGTCCACACACTATCCTCCTCCCTGTGTCTCCCTTAAAAAATAACATTCTTAGAGAAATAAAGTAAGAGGTTGTAGAAGTGCTTAATTTGGTATACCTCCGGTTGCCTGTTTGCAGTAAATTATTTTTCTTCACTTGGGGGAGGACACTTTGCTCCTAAGTGATACAAAAAAATAGTGGATAAAGTGCTTTTAGCTTTCAATGCAGGCGTGTGATTTTTGATCATGGTGGCATGATCGAGTGGCAGGGTGATGTGGCGGGTTTGGGCGTAGGTTCAAGTCTAGCTCAGTCTGTGTAAAGTTTGCGTGGTCTCCCCGAGTTCACATAAACTTCTCCTGAGTGCTCTGGTTTCCTCCCACAGTCCAAAGATGTGTTTCAAGTGAATTGTTCACTCTAAATTGCCCTTAGTGTGTAAATGTTTGCGTGGCTAACCTGTGATAGACTGGTGTTCCCTCCTGGGAATACCCTTCCTTGTCTCATGCCCAGTGATATCTGGATAGGCTTTGGACTGCCGTGATCCTGATGAGGACAAGCAATTACCATAGGTGAGGTAGAGAAGGGCATTTCTTTCCACATCAAGAACCCCATTATGAACTTTAGCTGTTTTACTCAAAAAGCCACATTGTTCAGCGCTGTTTCTGCATGTTTGACTATGGGTCCGCACTGTTCATATTGGTCAACACTGATGTCTGGGAGAGAGGAGGCCCACTGGCTGGGGTAGCTGGTGCAGAAAGAGGGGTACAATAATGCTGGGAAAAGGAAGCTGGAGGAGGACATGTGTCTCACCTCACTGAAGAAGAGTGACACTGCCTTTCCGGTGCCAAAAGGAAAGAGCAAAAAAGGGGTTTGCATCCATAGGTACAACCCTCAACCTCTCGTCCATCTCTAGTTTTTCAAGTGACTCCAGTTTCCCACAGGATCTCAAGGGAAATATTAGCATTTGCCTTGTTTCTCCATATGTTCCACCCCCTTCTGCATGCAGGTGTCTGGGGGGAAGGGCACGTGACAGAGTAGAAACTGCCCGTTTCCTCTTCTGGGGGAAACTTCAGCTGGAGGTGTTCTCCAGAAGGTCAGGAAGAGAAGAGAAAAGTGACCAGTAGCTGTCGCCTCAGAAAGACAGGGGTGGAAAGAAGGGGAGACCGAGGAGAAGGGCGCTTCACGGGAAGGCAGAGGCAGAGAATGAACGCGAGAGAGAAATCGAATGTAAGCGAGGAGAAGCGACAGATGGGAGGTCGGGGGAGGTGAAGGAGACACCAAAGGAACTTAAAGAGAGAGGAGGAAAGCGAGAAGACCCATGACGAAGCAGTTTCCACCACAGCGGTCAGAATCTTGCAGAAAGATGTCAGTAAGTGAGATGAATGCATGTTGAGCCCTACTTCCCAGCAAGACCTCGTGCAGCCAGGGAAGGGCAATGCCGGCTGGCGTGGACGCTGCTAAAATAGGAGATTTCAAAGTGCGTTGAACGACTGTTGAAGTGGAAAGGCTTTGGACCTTAAAGTGAAAGCATCTCAGATGCATGCGTGCACACAAACACACACACACACACACACACACACACACACACACACAATCTTCCCTTGAGTTGGGTATGTCTGTGTGTACAGGACTGCTGAATCATCACTTCCATGGCGATAGGGGGCGTTAAATTGGTTCAGGTTTTTCTGCCGTACTTTTTCCTTTCATCCTGTCGGTTTCACTTACTCCCAAGTGCAGGAAGCACGACCACCAAAGAAGGGAGCGGAAGTTTTCCAAGCGCTGCAATGAGACCTGTCGACCATCGTGGCCTCTGCAAGGAGGAGGACCAGGCTTAGCATAACGAGGCTCTTAAATATCGACACCAATTGCCTCCTCGCTAATCTGTCTATTATTTGCATGTTAGGACATCTCTCCCCCAGCCTCCTTACCCTTTAAAATGGCGTGCCTGCAGTGGCGAACTGCCGGGGCCCTGTGGTACAATTAAATGTAAAAAGCTGGGATTCATGTACCAGCCCAGCGTGTCTCCCAGCCCCAGCTCCAAGGTGCTGGGAGGCTGATTAAAAATTCATGTTTTAATTAAACAGTTTTATTGCTCCTACTTTATGGCCGATAATAAAAGACCATTCAGAGTTTGAGGTGGGTGTGGGGGGCGGGTGCATTAATTTTCAGAGATAAAGACTCACAGGGATAGAAGGGGGGGGACGAAGTGTCTCTCATTGTTCTCCTTCCTCAAGTAGCTCATCCCTCATCAGTGACTTGTGGAGAACAGATCGTCGGGGCTGCCATGCGTTTCCCCGCTGGCTGCAATGGGCTGCCAGTTCCTCCTCCTCTTGGAGAGGCTTGACAGCATTACAGAGCCCGTGAGGTGCCTTACCCTATAGTGTGTGGTACATCTATATCAACATTAGCCTGAATCATTTCGGCAGGGGAAAGACAATAAATTATGTAAATTCAATATTATCTATATAATAAATTGTTGAATAATGAATTAAATTTAACATAATTGTAAACGTGAAAAAGGAAACTATGTTCATTTGAATGGAGTGCTGTTTTGTATCTCACTGTATTGGTTCTTGCCGTGTAATCTGACGCGCCACAACGGGAGGCCCCGCGCTGCTCGGGAATCAGAGCGGAGCTCCGCTCTCATTCAAACCGCATCTCCGAGTCCTTGGGATGAAAGTCAGCGTTTTTCATTCCTTTGTGCCGTCACGCCATTTTCCACATTACGTCCGTGGCTAAGGAGATACTGCAAGGCTAGGGATTTCTCCACTTTTCCTCAGATTCGATGAGTGGGGGAATGAAGATAAATTGCGACGGATCAGCCCGCATTTTTTTTTTTTTTTTTGCGCAAATTTATTGGTGGTGCCCAAAGTCTGTGAGGAGATTTTAGAGGACATACATAAGCGCACGCACACTCACGTATGGAGAACAGAAGAGTATAATCTGTCCTTGTTAAGCTAAATTTACTTCCGAAAGTTGTCTGAGTAAGTTTGCCGACTCTAATCCACCAAGAGCTGTGCGAGCACTGTCTAGAGCGGGGCGTCCGCCTCTCTTACCAAAGGGCCACCGTCATTACCATGAACAAGTTCGAGGGTAAGCGATGCACTGATATGTCATATGTCTAAATCGCAAAACTGCTGCTTATTTTATGTGCAGCTTGTCTTCAAATGTGTCTAACTATAGCCGTATTACCTCGTGATTCAACGGAATTCATAGTAATTATTGTAGGCATAGTGTATATTAACAACTGAGGGCCATGCCTTGGACAACCCTGGTTTAGGATGTCTACACATTACAGGGTGGGGGGTTCAGCTTCTGTCACACAAAGAGCTCCTGAAGAAGATGACGGTACTGTAAGGTGAACCATGTGAGCACAGGGACACACCCAGGGTCCATCCCAGGTACTGGGAAATAAACAGGTTGAGGGACGATCAGCTGCAATGGGCCTTTACTTTGGTCCTCCTTTCACACACTGCTCATTTCACCTGCCCCCACCCATGGGTCTAGTGTTTACCAATCTTCTCTTTTCACTCAGGTTCATGCATGAAGCAGGAACTCATTCAAATATTTGTTTGGCACTCAGCATTCATTTTTCACTTTTAAGTGTTTCAAATATTTCAGTGGAGAGGCTTGCACCAAACATTTGTTAGTGTGTGTTCACAAGAACAGTAAATCTTATAAAATGGGCTGCGAGGGGGGTTTCGCAGCAAAACTTGAAACAAACGCTGCTTGCAAAATTTCAGAGTGTTGTTGGGATGCGTTTCGAAAGTGAGGATAAATGTGGCATCGCCGCGGTGATTGGAGAACACTCATTCATTAATTTGTCTTATGCCTTTGTACAGAGCAACTTGCAGTGTTCGAGTTCAAGTTATTTACCGATTTATGCGGCTAGGTACTTGTACTAGAGCAGTTGAGGGTAAGAACCCTAGACAGGGGTACTTCTGGTGGAGGTGAGATTTGAACCCGCGACTTGTGGGTTCAAAGCAGTTCAACCACTACGCCACCAGCTGTTCCCAATCAAATGTGAACAGTTCTGCATTTCACAGCCTTAACCATTGGTGTCTAGAGAAAATCTCTTCCATAGTTGTGGGCTTGAAAAGAAGATGGTGCTTGAACTTTTTTGATTTTCCCCTGGACTTTCCCCCCTGAAGTGGACATCCATCTTTGGAATTGAACTGTCAGATGTGTTGACCCGCTCTACAAAAAAGAATAAATAAATGTAACCTGCAGTTTCACACCAGCTGAACCATTTCGGGAAAATAGTCCTGCAGCTGTTCTGTCGCTCTGCCCGGCCTTGCCAACAGAGGATTTAGTTCACGCCCAGCTGAGCGTCTCTCGGGGGCCGTGCTGGAATGGCCAGTTAGGTGACGTTAAGAGGATGCCGAGAGAATTTCTGCACCCCGCTCAAGTACCCCGAAGGAGCTAACTCAATCAATGTGGTGCGATCGTGTGCACCCAGCTGCTTAAATATTTATCCAAAGCTGGATATTGACTGTCATCTGAAGCCCGGCAGACACTGGATTAGCTCTGTTAGCTTTGGCCAGCAGCAACCCTCTCACTCAGTTGCCTGCAGTGATGTTCATGGAAGCGACCAGAAGGAGAGGATGGCAAAAAGTGTGAAAAATGGGAGACAAAAAGACATGTAGAGTAAAAAGGGGGTCAGTGAGAGGGTGGAAGAGTTATGAAAGAAAGAAAGCAGGGTCAGAGTTCAGAGAAAGTTGTACAAGTGTGTATAAGAGGGTGGAGGAGAAGAGAAGGAGGGGCTTGTTCAGAAGATAGAGGTATAAAAAAGATAGAGAATGTGGAGAAGAATAATTGAGAGCAAGAGATCACTCTCCACCCCTGGGGGTTAACTAGGGGTGGCAATGAGGGGTTCAAATCCGTGTGGTCCCCATGGGGGTAGCGCTGTGACCAAGCAGCACAAAGTACATCCATCAGACAAGAGAAAGAAAGCAAAGATAGGGAGAAGGGAAGCTGTAGCAGCAGGTGGCATAATGGTTAAGAGTTACTCCCTTTGGACTCAAAAAAAAAAAAAAAAAAAAAAAAAAAAAAAACTCATCATGTTTAAACCCCACTTCCAGCTATAGTATATTTACAGTCCATTCATTAAATGTATTATATGAGACTCCAAAGCAACTTACAATGTTAAGCTATTTACACCTATTTACTAATTTATACAAGTGGGTAATTTTTACTGGAGCAATTTTAGGATAAGTGCTTTGCTCAAGTGTACTACAGTAAGAGGTGCCATTCAAACCTGAGAAGTTTGGGTCCAAAGACAGCAGCTCTAACCACTATACTACTAGCTGCACTTCGAGCCAGGTACTTACCCTGAACCATCCAAGTCTAAATTACCAAGCTCTATAGATGGGTAAATCATTGAGTACAATGTGAGAAAATTGTCAGATCAATGAATAAATGTAAATTAGGGAGGGGAGATGCAGCTGCTCCTCCTCGCAAGGAGACAGATGTGCTAGTGTCTTTCAGAGGAATCTGGACAACGACCCGCACTGAACAGTTAGGTCCAAATGCAGAGCGGCACCACGGGGCCGCGGGTGCCGGAGAGTCGAACAGGATCCTCATCTGTGAGGAAGCACCATGGAGCCGCAGAGCACACGCATATGACATGGCTGCATGTATCCTCCAGGTGGCACCACTAACCGTCTCATGCCGCAGTACTGCCAGCAGCATCTCCGGCTACACCATTCCCTCTCTCACGGCATCTGTCTCTCTCCCTTCTTTCCTCCAGCGGGGGTGGCTGTTGATGAGGTGCCATCGATTGCTCTGCTTCGCGGAGGAGTTATTTGTGTTGAACGTGGACAGAGGAATGAATAGAGGGGGCGGCTGTGCAGGCACTTGTAGCTAAAGAGCGGAGGAAAAGTACGGGAGGGTCGCTCCAGCCGTGGTCGACTATCACATGTGATGGGGCAGTTGGGGAGCAGCACGCAGAGCCAGCAATGGGGTTTTTGGTGGCGCCGGGTGAGAGTCAGTCTGACAGCCCTTAGACATGCATATCTACATTATAGATAAATTTAAAAAGTAAAATTGATACTTTAGATAGATGCATAAAGGTCATAGAAGGAAAAAAAAACTGAATTTATGCATCTTATGTTCTTGTAACTATTTATGCTCACATATGTGCACATTATTTATGTGCATTACACAAACGTACACTCTAAAGGCCAAGAATGGCGTGAACACGAAATTCATTTAGAAAAGTGAAGTTCATTAAAGGAACAAATGGATATACACTGCTATATTTAGGGTGTAGACAGTAGAAAATGTCCCCTAGAAAGTTCCAACATTTTAAAGACATGGGGTAGTGATGCAATTAAATATATAAGGCAACATATCTTTGGTTTCCTAATATTAAACATCCTTTGTTAGTAGTCAAGGGTTTTTTTTTTTTTAAATTTCCCCAATTTTATTAATTAATTTAATTTAATTGCCCCCCCCAATGTTAGTTGAAGATTTGGCATTTGAATTGCCTGGGTTTGCCTGATTATAAAGTCATCCCTGGCAGCACAATGACCCCCAGAGGATTGCCTGCTAAAGGTGCAGCAGCAAAACCTCTGTTTGCTTTGGGTTTTTTTTTTTTTTTTTTATGTTCGCGCATTGCCCAGGAGGCACCCCCCATTAGCTGTGCGTCATCCCCAGAGCAACATCTTCTGTTGCAATGTTAATGAAACAATAAAAGAATAACTGAACCGAGGCTTGCAGCTCCATCTACTGCCCATGCCAAACTCCACAGGTTCCTCGTACTGGGGTAAGTTACCTGGATTGGTCCCATTGCAAACAGTCTGATGACTGTCCCGTGCAGCCAAAGTGCTGGCCAAGGATCGCACCAGTAAATGCAGACTGAGATACGCCGCCATGACATGCAATGTCATTCTTGTTTTAATGCTTTTTTGTTCATCTAATGTGAGTATTAAATAAGGGGTGATTGACACAATATGCTACCATCAAATGTTGCAGTAGCAGTTTCACCATAGGCACCATCGGGACAATGAGCCGTTTTGTTAAAATGCAATTTATAACCAGTATGAAAGACGGTAAAGCAGGAGAGAAAGACTCAACCTATTCAGGGTCCAAAGTATAGACATAAGCTATTTGAATTCAAAGACCTAAGATACAAGCTACTTTAAAAAAGACTAAAATTGTACAATAAATTTATATCAAAGTGCTTATGATTCTACAAAGATAAAGAATCAAAGTTAAAATTTCCACCAAGGAGTTTGAGTCATCTTTGCATGTTCACAGCAGGGCAGTAACTAGAACTAAGTATCAGCTCCACTGATGAAGCTCGTCATAACACTGCTCATGAACTGCCGTCCAACTCCGACACATTGCTCAGAGGTACGTCATTCTGAAGCCCAGCTCGTGCTGCAATATAAGACAGTTGGCTTTGCATCTAGACAGAAATAATTTCCAGTGTTTTTCAGCATATGCAGTCACATAAGCCAAGTAAGAGGATAATTCTTTTATGGCCTGTGTAATTTGCGTCACACGCCTCGTTTTCTGAGCGCACCCGATTTGGGAATAGTTTTACTTGTCACTACAGTAAAGCTTATTTTGATTTGATTTGACTTGATTTGACTTGAGCTGGAAGAGTGGTGGGTGGAAGGTTCAAGTAGACTGAAGCAGCAAGACTGAAGGTGAAAGAAAGAGAGAGGCTGAGATTGAATATCTTGCATTCTATATCATTAACTAAATAGCACAGCTTTAGTGGCCGTTGAGTAGGGATGGAAAGCCACCAGTGGGAGCGGTGCTGACATCGAGTCTCCTGCCCGAGCCAGAGCACCGGGGCTCGGGTTACGGACACATCATCGATCGCGGCGAGGTGACTGGAATGGGCAGCCGCCTGTCGATATCGCCGCGTCAGTCCGTAACATGATCACCTTCATTTACCCTAGTCGTCGGTGAAAGCTGCAGCCTTGGCCATTATTGCCACATCCTAAGAGGGATGGAAGGTGACCTTTAGAAAGGGTAGTGCTCTCAGCTGCGTGTATCTGCGCCTGTCTGCCTGTTCACCACAACGCTGGGCCAATAATCTAATATAATTTTGTAGGAATACGCTCATCACTCAAATAAGAGCTACATCTATGCCTGTGTACACACTTCTTTGCCTAACATGCACGTCAGCACACACACACACACACACAACGTTGCATTTCCGGACGGGAGGCCGAAACGGACGGGCGTTGCCGTCACGTCCGAACACGGACGAAATTAAAATGACACCACATGATGAAGAGTGTTTTTATGAGTGCACGGTGCAAACTGTACCGCGTGGAGGTGAGACAATGAGCGCGGGACAAGGAGGCACGCAGCGCGTTCGTGCAAAAGTGAAGCGAAACGTGAATCCGATAGAACTTGAAGACGGGGGTGTAACGACATACCGGACTGGAACACTGGACCAGAGAACAAGAGTCGGAAGTAGACGGGACGGAAACTAAACTGAGGGGAAAATAACACTGACTAAAAATCCACAACCTACCCTTGGCCGCTTGCTCCTTTTATACCTCAGTAACTACCAGATTGTGAACAGGTGCACGAGTCTGGGCTCGCGGCACCGAGCGGCGCCTCCTCTGGCCAAGAAGGGTATTGTCCTTGCGGCTCGTGACCGACGTACGTTTGCCGTATGGAAAGCTGGAAAATACTACCAGCCCTTCGTGCTAAACACAATTTAAAAAATAGATTAATTTAAAAAAAAATAATAATAAAACCTCTTCCATGCTTGCAGTTTCGATCTCACCTGCCGTCCTCTCCTTCGAAACAGTCCTCCACCTTGCCGTTCAGGTTTTCGCTGCTCGAAAAGGTATCGGCCATCACCGGAGACCGTGCCAAAGTAGATTTTGGCGTAAATCTGTGCAAGTGGAGGGATCGCCCCTGTTGTTCAGAGCTGTTACTCTGTAAATAGGGCGGAACTAATGTGTGCTTTGCGTGGAGGGTCACCAAGGAATGTAGAGAGAGGGAGAAGAAGAAGGATGGATGGAGCGACGTCGGGGAACGTACTAAGGAAGAGGAGAGTGTGAAGGAGATGTTGCAGATTATGAGACGAGGACCTGGACTTGTAATGATGAAAGGTCCACAGCGGGGCCCCAGTGTCCAACTTAAAAAAATCCCTGATATATGGAAGTCTAAAAAAAACATCAAGAACCATTAAAAGCATTGTAAAATGTCCTTGGGGAGAAAAGGAGAAAAAAATACATTATGCGCTTTCTTTATATTTCTTTTTTTACACCAGGCGTGATCACCGAGCGGAAAAACAGCGAGTACTCTTGTTTCGCTTTTCACCCAGCAAAGAATGTTATCTGCAAATTGAATTTTTCAAAGCGTCTGACAATTTTTTCTCTTTCTTTTTTCAAACTTTATGCTTTGTGGAAGACACATTTCTTGAAATTAACCTTTGTATTGTAATAAATTTCACGAGAGAGGGTGGGTTTAATCCCTACTAGCAAATGTTGTGATGTCGTATTTATGCATTTTTCGCTCACCCTGCTGACTTGCGGTGTAAAGTTATGGTTAATGATTACACGTTGTTTTTGCAGGTAAATTTAACCAAATCTACTGAAAGGGATGTTGTGCAATTAGGCTGTTTAAGGCTGTTTTGTGGAGAGTCCGTGATTTTCCCAGATGTGACTCAAGACCACTTTGAGACAAAAGTGGCAAAGGGAGTGAAAATAGGACAGAGTTCCTTCAAATATAAACAGCATTATGATGGCTTTGAGGACAAGCTTACTGAGGGAGAGAAAGTGAGCAGCAGCAAAGCCAGTCATTTGGAAGGAGATAATGAAAACAGGATTTTAGTTCGGTTCCCTGTGACACACGGAAACTAACAGCAAGTATGTCTCAGACTATAAATAGTCAAGTATTCATTTCAGAGGTTGGGTTTATGAAACCAAGATGCTTTTCGGCAGGATCATGTCCATTTCTCTTGCGGATGGTAAATATAAAATCCATAAATTGCGCTTGGTGAGACGCTCGGCTGTCGGAGGTTTAAGTTTGATGGAAACTAGAACGTATCAAACTGTAGGAGGCTCAGCCTTACTCTTCTGTAATTATTATATACAAGCACTTGTCCTGTTCTGGGCTACGGAAATCTGGAGCCTATCTAGAAGCATGAGGCACTACACTAGTCAAGGGAAACCCTTGACTGGATAGCAGTCCATTGCAGATCAGTCACTCATACTCATGCACATGATTTAGTCACCAATTCATCTGAAAGAGATGTGTTTTTCACTAAGGGAGGAAACAGGAGCACCTGCTGGAAACACAGGCAAACATGGGAACGATATACAAACACCACAATGGGGATCAAAACTACATCGGATCACACAGTCTAGGCTTGTGATAGACCAGTGCTGCACCGTGCCGCCCAATTGTTGTTGTAGTTGTTATTTAGTGAGCATTCAGAGAAGGTTGAATTTGCCCTTTATAACAGCTTAGTAATTCAGGTTAGGTATCCAAGGGCCCTTCCTTAGATTTGAAAATCAAGGTCTGTGTCTTAAATCACTGCAGTAACTCCTGCTTTCTACAGACATGAGGCATGATCTGTATGATTTGACACCTATTTCTCATCCATCTCAAATAATAATATTTTCACAGGTTTTTTTTCCTGCAGCCCATTCACGTCTGTCTTGGATGATACCATATTTCTATATGTGGAATGAGGCTTGGGTCCCTCCTCACTTGTGCCAAGTATCTGTGGTCTATTTTAAAGGTCATTTATCTAACATATGTTGCTCTGGTTTCCCGTACAGGGATTTTACCTTTCCTACCCATTCTACGATGAGAAACAATCTACAGCTCTTGTCACTTGGCACCGAAGAGCACCCGATTCAATAGTTAGTCCTACTTACAGAGCTCATGTGACCTACACAGACTGTGATTACGTTGGTCCTAAACACAATAGAAGTCCATAGGAAAGATCTGTTAAATTACGGATAACAGGTGGCAGAAATGTGATCAATGTTTTTTAGCATATCTAGGTATGTGGAAAATGGTATGAAAAGTGATTTTTTTTTTTTCCCCTCAGCTGTCCTGATTTCTGACATAACCTTCTGTGTGTATCTCAGGTGGCTGGAGCAGCTGGGGCCGCTGGGGTGAGTGCAGCAGTGATTGCGGTGGCGGGATCCAGACTCGCAGCCGAACCTGCCACGCCGCCCAGGAAGACTCCAACCAGTGCAAGGGCGTAGTAGAGGAAGGCCGGCCTTGCAACCCACAGCCCTGCACTGGTAAGGCCTTTCTTAGTCTCTTTCCCCCATCTCTGTATCCCTGCATCCCAGTCTCCCCACCCCTCTGTTGATCGCTAATCATCTACAGACACAATATGGTTTCAGGTGCAAAGCAGATGCTGCCAGGGATGCCCTGTGTTACGTTACACCTTTGAGGGATTTTAAAGGACAGTCTGCCTGTTTACCGGCAACTCGGTACCTGTGGGCCTTCATTACACCTCCAGTTTTGTGCTTTTCTCCTTCATTGTTTAGCTGATCAAATGTGCAATATTCAGATGGCGAGTGTAGGATTGTGTTAACGTTTCGTGACTAAGCACTACTGTTTTCCTGGCCATACACATGTGCACGGCATGCAGAATTTCACTGTTGCAATGCAGCTGGTCCCACCACAGCTGTGATCAGTGGTTCCTCTTCCACTTTTCAGTGAAGCTTTTTTGGATTCAACAATCTGTTTAATGCTTGAACTGCAGTGCTTTAGAGACACGATGATGAGATGTGGAGACTTGGTTTTACAGTTTTCATTCATGCATGTCGGTGTTCCCCTTCCGAATGCACACAAGTCCCTGATGTTAACCTTCTGCATTGAATCAATGAGCTGAAAAAACATACCAGTCATATCAGCCACCGGGGGCTTTATCTTACAAGGATGTAAAATAATCACTACTGTTTCACAGCCCTGTAACCTTCTTTGAGGAACTTTGTCATTCATGACCCCCAGCTTCTGGAATATCCTGCAATAAACAAACTAATACAAAAGAATAGTATGGCACAATACACACAAAGAGACTTAAGTTCGAACAACAAAAACCACATAACAATGACCTATGGCCATAGAATAAAAAATAAAGAACAGAACAGAAATTAAGAGCTTCTTAAGAGTTAAGCTGTTAGTGAAACTGTTAATAAGATTATTAGTAAAATTATTTTCCCACAGCACATATCAATTTAACTTGTGTGCAATATTGACTATATCCAGAGAAGGCTGGCGGATGCTGGCATTGAATAGGTCAGCAAATGTCCACATGACTTTGCAAGAGTATTCCAGGCCAGTGTGTTCCAATACACAACTATAATTTGTGGAGTCTGCATGTTCTCCCTACGTCTGCGTGGGTTTCCTCCGGTTTCCTTCCACAGTCCAAAGATGCTGTTCAGGTTTACCCGTAGTGTATGAGTCACTGAGAGAGTGTGTTCCAGTGATGTACGGATGAGTGACCCTTTGAAAGCAGTGTAAATCACCTTGGTGAATAAGGTGTGTGGGCTGATAACACTACATAGAGTTCATTGGAAGTCGCTTTTAGAGAAAAGCGTCTGCTAAATGAATAAATGTAAATTAAATTTTCCCCTTCCCCCATACATCCATCCCCATCGCAAGTTTCCAAGCCCCAATATGCTGATATGTTCTGAGCTCACCCATCAGAGCTAAACCTGGGTGTGACATACAGACTACTGTATTGGGAGGGGAACTACCATGGCTTACTCATTAATCCTTTCACCTCACCCTACTATAGGCAAAACACGACACACATCCAGGAGCCAATCCCTGCGTTCCATTGACAGCCGTCGCCGTGACGAAGGGGACAAGCCTCGCCATGGACTTCTGGCCCCTCAGTCAGGTACAACAGCTGGAGTCAGTAATGGGCTCAGTAATGTCAGCCTCCCAGCATCTTGGGACTGTGGAGTTGTAATCCCACTGAAGCACCACATCAGTCTTCATCACACCCACATCCCGGTCAGGGCTCTCACTGAAATACATGCACTGGTGGAAATGGCACTCCAGTCACCAACAATGTGTTTCGTATGCTAACCTCCAGTACATTACGCTTCCAACAAGGATTCTGTCCGTGTCCTATATGGACATCCATCCAACCATCATCAACAACCGCTTATCCCAAGCGGGGTCGCGGTGAGCCAGAGCCTTACCCTGCAACACAGGGTGCAAAGCCGAAGGAGGAGGGGACACACCCAGGACGGGAGGCTGGTCAGTCGCAAGGCACCCCAAAGCAGCGCTCGAACTCCAACCTGCTATATGGACATGGTCCCCAAAAATAAACTATATCTGTTTTTGAAGTTACAGCTGAGCTGATCTCATAATGTTATTACTTTTTTGCTTTTTCTGTTGAAAAAAGCAATTTGCTTTTGGCAGACGGGACAATGCTACACTGCTTTTACCACTGGTTTGCGCAAACGCTTGCAGTGGCACACTCAGACACTGACCTTAGATTGCCTCAACAATTGATTGAAAATTCACACCATCGACAGCAAATCAATGAAGCGGATGCATTTTCAGTCCATGGTGATGGGAATCAGACTCCACCCAAGCAAGTGTAAGGTTATTTATAGTCAAAATGAGATTAGACATCTGTGAGGGAGATGTGGTGTGTACCGTGGGCCTTTGAGGACTACTAAGAGTGACAGCTGGAACAACTTATACATTGCAGCATTTTTTAAATCATAGTAATTCTTAGAGAAGGAACTGATTGGAAATATGGATTGGTGCATATGAAAGAGGGGCTTCTATATGTGACAAATATTTTTTTCAGAAAGTTAGAAGGTAGTGTTTTTTTACTCCCAGGGTATTGACTGTTGTGCGAATAAACCTTGTTCTTGGTGAAAACCTTGGCTAATAAATCCTGTTTTTTACACCATTGCATTGTGTTACATCAAATTTCATAAAAACCATCCAGCTGAACTATTCCCATAAAAACAGATTAGGAAGTGCTTTCCCTAAGGTTCGATCAGTGCTGAGGCATTTCCAAGTACAGTTCCAAGACCCAAGACCCCTTTTGTAACTTGACAGTGCAGTCGCCCTAAACCTGCTTCAGACAGAAACATGGCCCCCTCCCTGCTACCCCCTGCGTCACCAGGCATGAAGCACTTTCCATCCCACCTCTAAACCTTTTTCCTGAGCTGCTGCACACCCTGCATGTTAACCATTGTTTCCCCCTTGGCCCTGCTCCCTTCCCCACCTTCCTCCCCCCTCCTGCCCTGATCCCCTAATCCTCCTACCCTCTCGCAGTGGACTCGGCCGCGGAGGAGTGGTCCCCGTGGAGCGTGTGCTCAGCCACGTGTGGCGAGGGCTGGCAAAGCCGCACACGCTTTTGCGTGTCATCCTCCTACAGCACACAGTGCAGCGGCCCGCTCCGTGAGCAGCGTCCCTGCAACAACTCTGCCGTCTGTCCAGGTAAGCCCTCGAGCTCAACCTGCTCGCAGACGTATCTCCAGCCTGCCTCCTTCACTGGCCATGCCCACCCAGTTTATCCCCCCGTTTCCCTCCAAGCATGAACATTCGGTGATGCTTTGTCACTGGTCAGGTCCTGTTATTAATAGCACAGAAGACGCGGTGTCTTCTGATGTGCACATTTCAGTCTGTGAGCAGTCGTTGCTCCCAAAATCCCAGTAGAGTTGATCCTTTACTGTTAAGTAGAGGTTTCAGGCCAAGCAGAGAATTCCTCACCATCACCCTCTACCACCCATACTAGGCCTTACTCTTCCTCAACGGACTAAGAGAGTGGTTATGGAAGTCACTGAATCTCAGCCAGGAAAGTCTGTTTCCACCTGCAGATGGACAGATTTAAGAGGAATCGTGGTAAATCATGTTAATGATGGTGAAACACATACTCCCCACCACGGCTACTGTGGCAGTTGACTCGTCGTGTTTGTCATCCCTCTATAAATCACACTCCAGCTGCTCTGATTGCAGTTCACGGCACCTGGGATGAGTGGTCACCATGGAGCCTGTGCTCATCCACTTGCGGACGTGGATACCGGGACCGCACCCGCACCTGCACCCCGCCTCAGTTTGGCGGGGACCCCTGTATAGGACCTGACAAACAGACCAAGTTCTGTAACATCGCTGTCTGCCCAGGTGAGTCCTGGTCTGGTCTTCTCTGAGTGGTTCCCTCTGTTGTTGGTCAACAGTAATGATACAAGTTATCAAATATTACATGTGTGAACTTGGTCATGATATACTTGCTGATATGTATAAATGTAATCAGTGATATATGATGACATATGTACATATCAACAGGCATATATATGTTTTATATATACAGTATATGTATACATACACACATACACACGTTATTATTTCTTTGCATTATACAGGTGGTCCCTGATTTACGATGGGGTTACGTTCCGCGAAACCCATCGGAAGTCGAAAATATCGTAAGTCGAAAATGCATTTAATACAACTAATACACACCTCTGCGTGACAGACTGGGAGATGCGGATCGCTGCCGCTGCTCAGCATCGCGGGAGAGTATCATACTGCATATCGTTTGCCCGGGAAAAAAAACATCAAAATTCAAAGTACGGTTTCTACTGAATGTCTATCGCCAGCTCACCATCATAAAGTCGAAAAAATCGTAAGGCGAACCATCGTAAATCGGGGACCATCTGCACATCATTTATTTGTTTGCTAAAATTTCTCACTTACCATGAGCAACACTTCCAGAATTAATTCAAATTCCACACCTGCACTCATTTTTTTTCCATTGGCTTGTTATTGGACATACAACATTAAGGTTTAATTGAACTTCACTGGTATTCAGTATATTTTAAAGTGTGTACATATGGTATTATTAATAGCACTATACATGTTGTGAAAATGTGGATAGGTATTAGACTGATTTTCAGCTATGACAAGACTTGCATTACCATTTTTCCTCCACCTGTAACCTCTACGCATCCTGCTTTGTGTCTCAGTCCACCACATCTTTGCTTTTCGAGCCCTGGTGGCATGGAATCAGAGGGAATCATCTTTTCATGGGCTGTAAATTGGTGTCACACGGAAAACCGAGAGTGAGTGGGAGAGGGATGAGTTACAAAAAGGAGCTTGTGTCAGCTTTTAAAAGTTAATTGTGACACTGAATGAAGCCCTAAATCATTCCTGGGTAAGAGGAGTGCGGATAAAAGCTCGCAGGGCTAAGCAGTGGGCAAACATAGAGAGGTGAGCCAGTGTAAACCAAAGGGCTCAGTTAATGAGCTGGAACTCTGGAGTGACTGAATCAGATGCTCTGACAGACCCCACCAATTAGCTCCCTTTTTTCCCTCTTCTTCAGTTTGTCGACACACACAGGCACCATTCATAGTTGCATTAGGGCAAAGCTGAGGATGGGCAGGGTCGCACCCTGGGCAGAGCATGGCATCAGTTTAAAGGGGGTTTTTATTTGAGATGCTCAGTGGGCACAGCCATCGTGGTAGAAGGTGAGAAAAGAAGGGACTGTGAAAACACCTAAAAAGGGGATGTGACCTGCGTCTTCAAGAGGAATACTCACACACAGATACTTACAGGTTTCCCAGCATGCTTAGTACAGTCATTTGTCCCTCCACGAAAGCCCATCAAGAAACAATATATGGAGGAGATAATTGAGACTCAAGCGAATTTATCCTCCCTTGTGGCCCTCACCCATACCTCATCTGATGTCACACTCAGAACGAAAGTGAGGTCCTGACCCATGGTGATAATTGAAAATCTTAGCACTTAAAGTAAGCATTACAAGTGTATACCTTGGTGTTGTGGCCAAACAAAATTATTTATCTCAGTTCACGGCGACCGTTTAATTGTTTACCCACGTGATCAGTTAATTAAAAATCTTTACCCCTCCACTTCGGCTGCTTGATTGCTAATCTATTGATTCATTCTTCCTACTCTGTTAAGGTGGAATGGCAATTAAAATAATTTTCTGGATTGGTTAGGTAATGCTCAAGCAGTGTGTTACAGCTAGACTGTCTTTAACTGCTCTTGTTCTGAAAATGACTATCTATGACACAATGGTATTTCCTCTTATTTAACATGCACCTGAATGTAACATGTTTCTTCTTTTATGCTTACTCTCACTCTTTTTACTCTGGGATAATAATATGAGGGAAAATCAAGCACTGATGAGTGACAAAATTCTTTTTGCATGGTAGCTGCTTTACTTTCGAACGGCAATTATGCGAAGCGATTAACCATTTTATTCCTGTGCAGCACTTTCAAATCAACCATGAAAGGTTACCATGTTGATGGTTTGGGTATCAGTAGCGATCTTCTGAATGCAGTCTAATCAGATGCACCAAGATATATGAGAAAGTCAAAGTTACAGCAAATAATGTGGTAGAGTCTGGGAATAATGGTTTTAATCTTCTACCCCCTCTACCCCCACATCCCACCCCACGCAACAAACCTCCTATGCTGCGCTCCAGTGGATGGAGTTTGGAGTGAGTGGTCTGATTGGAGCTCATGCTCAACCTCCTGCTCCAATGGCACCATGCAGCGGACCCGTGAGTGCAACGGCCCCTCGTATGGAGGTTCCGAGTGCCGGGGCGAGTGGCTTGAAACACGCGACTGCTTCCTGAGGGAGTGTCCTGGTAAGCTATGGCAAAGGGTCTCGCAGAGGAGTAGCACTGTTCTGTGTGAGGACACCTATTATTTTAATATTGACTGGAGACCAAGCATCCATGTTCCAATGCTCAACTCTCAGTGAAAGTTGCCTGGTGGCTCTTTGCTCCTACCAGGCCAGTATAGACTCTTATTATTTTTTTCTTGCTCTTCTCATTGACGCCATTCCTTGTTACACTCTTTTAACTTATTTTATAATGTTTGGCTTGTTTATCTTCAGTATCATGGTGCACAAATTTTGCAAAGAAACCTTGCACTGCTTGTTGGAAATTAAAGGGGGGCATTGCTTGAGACCATGTGTTGTTGCCGTTAACAGTGGATGGCAAGTGGCAACCGTGGTCATCATGGGGCAGCTGCACCAAGACTTGTGGCGGTGGCAGCCAGCAGAGACAGAGGACCTGTTACGGACCGTTCTATGGTGGGCAGCAGTGCCCTGGAGACCGAGAGGAGGTCCGGAGGTGCAATGAGAAGCGATGTCCAGGTGCGTCTTCCCTCCTGGGTATCTGATCAATCTGGCAGTGTTCATAAACCTTTGGATATATCCTGCGGAGTATGGCTTTGAAAGGTATGCAAAGGAGCAGTGGCAGTGCAGCCATGGACACTTCAGCCCTAGGATGCCTCTCTGGGCCAAGCCTCAGAAAAGGAGCTCATTTGCACATTGGGAGTTGGGGAGGGGGGAACATGTAGTGTAGGAACTGGCAAAGAGTGGGAGAGTGGTAGGAGAACGAGAAAGTGTGGCCCACTCCACAAGTGACACGACACAGTATGCCTGAAGGTGTGGGTGTGTGTCAGTGTGTTTGTTCGGCTCTCTTAGCTCACTTCCTCCATGTTCCCAGTTTCAGGGAGAAGTTTCTGTAAAGATCTTGTTCTTGTGCTTGCTGTGCCATTTGACGTAGTTTAAAGTGGCTGGAGACCTTCGGCCTCACGTTGACTGTGAATATGTGTGTGAATGTGTAGCCACGTTCCTGTGTTTTTGTATGTTTTGTGTATGTGCGGGAAAAAGAAACAGCCAGGACTGCAGCTCTATCTTGTGGACACATGTCGTTTTAGAGCCACATGAGATCTGTGATGAAGAGAACTTTGCGAACGTGGTGTGGAAGAGAACCCCGGCTGGGGATACAGCAGCTATGCGTTGCCCTCCGACTGCCACTGGTAAGCCCCTTGACCTGCTACCCTACGCAATGAGTCTGACTGCAAGGAAATGAATTGCGTCATGCAGCACACAGCTGGAGGTTGAACCCCAGTTCATGCTTGTGCAGGGCTCATCTTGCGCCGATGCACCCTGGACGAGGAGGGTATTGCCTACTGGGAAAACCCAACCTACATGAAGTGTACTTCCAATGACTACCGGCATATACAGATGATGGTAAGCTGTGCATGTCTAAATCTCAGTGTCTTCAGCCTTCTGTAAAGGAGGATGACGGAAAATATAGACCCTTTCTTCAGCCAATGGCATGAAATTGGAAGATGCGTGTTACATAATTGATAAAAGGACATTGCCATCCATTGCATTCTCTATAAATATGAGCAAAACACCATCTATTTTTCTGTTATATTCCATAGCATAAAATATGATTGGAATACAGGCAGGACTGGAGTGTACAGGACTTGACATATTAGTTTATATGTGTTTTGGTTCAGTGCTCACCCTCTTGTGGTAAAGTAAAGTAGTGAAGATAGCAGTGTAACTTTTCAAGGGAGGAAGTGAACTTTCTGGAATAATCTCGTTAAGACAAGGGAGCACCTAACCAAGGCACAGCGGGGACTGGCTGGGGACGGTGTCTCTGATGTCCTTGCCAAGCTGAGGACCATATCCAGCGATGGGACGAGTTACAGTGGGGACCTGTTGGCTATCGTGGATGTCCTGAAAAACATGACAGAGATTTTCAGAAGGTCTTACTACAGTCCCAGGGCTGCAGATGTGGAGGTGGGTTGTGACTGATGTTGAATAAGACTGATTTTCTTGTTCACAATATTTTAGTAGACACTGTCAGAGAATGGGCATAATGACCTCCATTCTCCACTACAGTCCATTCACCAGCCTCACACAGGACAGATGTTCTGGTGTCCATTGATAGAACCTCCCAGACCTGGTAGGAGTCATGCAGTCTGAATGCAATGTCCTTTGAGTGATGCCTATGGATGTCTTTTCTTCCACACTGTCCTGCAGAACTTCATCCAGTCAGTTAGCAACCTGCTGATGGAGGAGAACCGGGAGCGATGGGAGGAGGCCCAGCTGGTGAGTGCTCCACCCTGATGACTGTTGCTTGAATCTTTTCTAGTTGTCTTTGTGCTTCATCGGCAACACCGGTTATTGTCTACAAGCGTGCAGTCTTCCCATTTACACTCCATAAACCCTGGATGCAATTTGAGGCGAAAGCCAACATAATGGACAATATTCCTCTCCTTCATTTCACAAAACTCCCAAAGAGCTGTTCTTGTTCTTCTTACCACACAAAGGCTGTATGGTTCATTACACCAGAGAACAACGGACACACCATGTACGCTCAGGCATCGCAGTCAGAAAGGCTGAAACACTTTCTTTGCCTGGTTCCCCAAGGTTGTTCTGTTATTATGTTGCATATTATTTGAAGAGGGTTGAGAGGACAGGAAAGCCAGCAAGTTAAAACAAAATTACAATATTCACTTTGTCACTGGAGGAAGTTCAATGCACCTCTCGGTCTGCTGTGAATGAGTCAGATTGACATCTTTAGATTTGATGGGGTACAGAGAAATAGATAGATTGGAGGAAAAAAAAAAAAACATGGCCATCTGGCAGAGCTCATAGCAACATGCCAAGATCTACGCAGGAACATGGGCACGAACGGCCCAAGCGAGGAGATGTGGGAAAGCCAACGCTAGAAGAGAAGCAAGATCTTGAAAGAGAGAGAGAGAGCGAGAAAGACACATTACACCCACAGGCCTATAAGCTGTGCTCTGGTATCACATCGCCCCAGTGTCCCAAGTCAAGGACCCTGGCACCTGCCTTCTGTGGGAAAGCGGTGACATATAGCATGGCAGCACAGTGAAGTGAGGATGATGTGCGGAGCCATGAAGGCGTGCAAGAACCTGGAATCATCATGTGAAGAGTCCAAACTGACTGTTGGTCGGTTGATCTGAGATCGATGCGTGTGATTCTACCACTGCTGTGCAGAGTCCGTATGCCTAATACCACCTTTGTCCCCCTGCTGTCCGCAGCTGGGTCCCAACATCAAAGAGCTCTTCCGCCTGGTGGAGGACTTTGTGGACGTGATTGGTTTGCGGATGAATGACCTCCAGGACACCTATGAGGTCACTGAAAACCTAGGTGAGTCTCTGTCTGGGACTTGTGAATTTTCATTGCTTCTTTTCCAACTTTTTTTTTTTTTTTTTTCTTTTTAAAGCTCAGAACTGATCTGAGGACAATGACTATGCTATTCAAAAACTGTTCATGTGCATGAGGCCTCTCATAACAGCAGTAATTTGATTTAAAGTTATGCCCCAACACAGCAGCTGCCATTAGCCTTTGGAAGTATTGTTTTATGAATGTAGAAATCAGTGAGCTCACAAACCATGAAAGTGTTACCCTGGAGAAGTTTACTGTGCGCCTGAAACCAACAGGCTTTATTTAGTGTTGGTGTGTGTGACTAAATAAAAATGCATCTGTCTGTATTTCATGAGACAAGTCTACGATAGAAACAGCAGTGACCATAATACAGTTACACTCTTCGTGGCTCTAGCATCACGCGTGGGAGGAATCTATGTCTGATTCCCCGTGACATCGGGGATGACAAAGTCTGCTTGGACTGTCCCGTCCATCAGCTTCCGCCAGGCCTTTTCAGCCACACGCAGCGAAACCTTTGCATCTGGGGCTTCTTATCACCTGGCCAAACTACATTCTGACCACCTCACAGTTTTTATATGTACATAATATATTATTTTGTACATGTTTAAACATTTGCATATTATATTTTTTAGATATGTATGTAGATTTCATTATTTGTATTTCTAGAATATTTTTATATGATAGTACATATTGAATGTCCTCCTGCAGTAATCTGGAGTCTCTGTGCTGAGAAAGTCAGGAATAAGGTGGTTCACTAACTGCTGCTATGCCTCTGGTTATCATTGAGGAATCTCACACAGCTGCCCCCCCCCGTTGTTGTCCAACAGTACTCAGCATCCACCGACGCCCAGTCACCGGGACGTCCGATATCAACTTTCCTATGAAAAGTTGGAGAGGTGTGGTGGATTGGGCCAGGCCGGACGACAGAGTCACTATCTCCCGGAACATTCTGCCAATGGGTAAACTCGGTGAGTCCCCAAGACACCCCACACAGCCCCCTCTGGCACACACACACACACAGACATCATACCTGTTCTTGGGTGGTGTGTGACTATGTACAGGTAGTGTTAGTCAAATTGTCCAGCATAAATATTTGTCCAGTGGTTGCTCCAAACGAAGAGATGCCCAACAGCACTGCTCTTAAACATACCTCCCTTACCCCTAGTTGTACATCACCTCTGCATCCGACTGGCCTGGTCCTCGGTGTTCTGATCTAGTAAGGGCAGCTTTCAAAGTGCTGTTTAATAAAGAAAAAAAAAAAAAAAAAAGACCAATTTTGTCCAGTGTGTCAATAATGTACACATTTAAGTGTTCAAAAGTCATTTAAATATGCAAACAGTTCTCCAGTAAATATTCTATGTTTTTACACTTGGACAAGAATTTGTTTGGTCTGCCCTTGAGATTTGTTTTGTAAGACCATTAGAGAAGCCATCTCCACCATGACTGCACTAATGGCACCTTCTCGCTCAATCAGGAGTCAACGGGAGCCAATCAACAGCAATTAAAGCTAATTCCAGCTCCTCCGGGAACCACTGTTTCCATGGCATCGCTGCTCTGCTGCGCGTCTGTCATCATCTCCGTTCACTGCCCACAGCTTTCACACTGTGCCGGGTCCTGTTGAGGAAAAAAAAATGGCGTCACCTAGGTTTCTGCATCAGACGTGCTTCGTTGTCCTGCTTATGCATTTTGTTCCCTCTTCTTGCAGCCAAGAGAAAGGAACAAAACATGTTTTATTGAGAAGCATACAGTGACCGCACCGGGTTATCTTGTACCGGTTCTTCACCTACACACACTGACAAACATGCATTTCAACAGCCTGAATGTCAGGGATGAGGGCAGAAGACCAAGGAGTTGGTGTGGACCCAAGTGCAGGTTCGATTATTATGCGCACCAAAACAAGGAGTAAGCAGGGATCGTAGTCAGGGACAGGCGCGGGTCATTCAAGGCGCAGGTGTTCTTGGGACGAGACAGGAATCGAAGTCGATCGGGCAAAGCAGATCTGAAACCAGGAAGGCAGCAAACGGGGGAACAAAGGGGAAAGCGGGACTGGAAGACCAAGGCAGTAAATGGGGCTCTTTCACTCCCACAGAACAAGTAGGTTTACTCCACGAGGCTTCCTTAACACCCTGCTGCGCTAATTCAGGGCAGGTGCGGTCAATTGGTACGAGGGCATGGGCGTGACCCTGAAGAGACGTACGGCAGCTGTGATTCCAGTCAAGGAGACCATGTTCTTTGAATACAATCTTCCCCATCTGGAGAACAAACACACACACACCTTCTGAACCGCTTGTCCCATACGGGGTCGCGGGGAACCGGAGCCTAACCCGGCAACTCAGAGCATAAGGCTGTAGGGGGAGGGGACACACTCAGAACGGGATGCCAGTCCGTCGCAAGGCACCCCAAGCAGGACTTGAACCCCAGATCCACCGGAGAGCAGGACCCGGTCCAACCCACTGCGCCTCTGCGCTTCCGCTCCCCCCGGTGGGAGAACAAACAAATTCATGTAAAGAAATGCATGTTGTTTGCCTTGCTCTTCCACTTAGCTGTCACTGGGGCCTTGACAGGCAGCCGAGTGAGTGAGGAGGAACTAAAAGATTTTGTTGCCCCGGGGAGAAGAGAGACTCAATATATTGTCACAAATATGCGGTGCTGCCTGACCTGTGGCAGCTGAACTCAGCTGTGTGCTCGGGGCATGTGTCTCCTTTGGCCTCTTACTCGGCATGCTGCAGTGCCTCTGAGCCTGGAGTCCCTGTTCTGCACCATCTTAACATCTCCAGAGTCACATTGTACTCTTTTGCCCAACCTTTTGCTATTGCATGGAGATGTGCACCGCACCAGGTGGCATAGTGATTAAGGGATTGCCCTGTCACAAGGGGCTCTGGGGTGGCACAGCAAGTACTGCTACTGTCTCACAGCGCCTGGATGGTGCAAGAGGATATGGATTCGATCCCCACTCAGTCTGTGTGGAGTTTGCATGTTCTCCCCGTGTCTGTGTGGGTTTCCTTCGGGTGCTCCGGTTTCCTCCCACAGTCCAAAGACATGCTGTTCAGGTTCACCCATAGTGTGTGAGTGACAGAGAGAGAGTGTGTTTCACTGATGTATGGATGAACAACCCACTGTTAAGTAGTGTATCTAGTAGTGTAAGTCACCGCGGTGAATAAGGTGTGTGGGCTGATAACACTACATAGAGTTCACTGGAAGTCGCTTTGGAGAAAAGCATCTGCTGAATAAGTCAATGTAAATGTGTGTTGCTGAAATGTAATTGACTTGAGGCGCTCCAGTAGAATATCAAGCCGCAGTTAAAAACTGAAAGAGAGATGTGTTAGAAATACACACACACACACACACATTTTCTGAACCGCTTGTCCCATCCGGGGTCGCGGGGAGCCAGAGCCTAACCTGGCAACACAGGACGTAAGGCCGGAGGGGGAGGGGACACACCCAGGACAATAACTCAATAACGATAATTGGAGAAGCTCAGTTTGATAGTGGTCAGAGTTGCTGGATTTGGTCTCAAAGAACTCACAGCTGAATCCCGCCTTCTGCTGTAGTACCCTCGATCATGGTACTTACCCTCAATTGATACAGTAAAAGTTACCCAGCTGTACAAATGGGTAAATCACTGTATGTTAGCTTGTCAATTTAGGGAAAAGCTTCTGCTGAATTAGTGCATACAGTGTTCTTGTTTTTTTGTTACCAGCAGTAAAACACTGCTGTGTTATTCTTATATAAAATCTTGTCCACGACTCAAGAATGGCAGAGTGTTTTACACTGAACGAAATCATCGGCAGCCCCTGGGATTGTACGGCGCCAGCAGCACGTGTGGGCTTATTATAAATAGCGAGGTCCTGGCATGTCGCTAACTGGGCCATCTGCGGAGCGAGGCAGGTCAGGCAACGCTCTCGCTGGGGAAGGCGAGGGAGACGAGTTGACCTGCATACGCTCGCTGTCACGCCTCTGCTTGGAGCATTTTAGAAGCCATTGCTGTCCAAACCAGCGAAGGGGGGAGAGTTGCAGCAGCTGCACAATACGCCTATCTCTCTCTCTCTCGCTCGCTCTCTCGCTCTCTCGCTCTCTCGCCAGCCTCTTCGACAATCCCAATACATTCCTTTCTGATTCTTTTGGGCGCACCGTAGTGTTTTCCCCCCTCCCCCACATTTCTCCGGTTTGCATCCGTGGGCTTGGTGGCGTGTGTCTCTGTATCTGCGCGCTCGTGCCCGTGAAGCCGGGCCCCGAGTGTTCATGCCTGCGTGTCGGTTGCAGACGCAGATGACTCCTCCTCATTTGTGACCGGAATTGTTCTCTACCGGAACCTGGGGAGCATCCTATCTCTGCAGAGGTGAGTCCTAGTTCTCCCTCTGTCTCCCAGGACCTTCTGTTCTCAGCGCCACGGTGTCTTTGGATGTCTCCTGTTTTGTGTTATGTCCTTGCCACTATGCACAACAGATTATGTGGTGGTGCAGCAAGTATAGAGCAAAAAAAAAAAAAACCCAGAGACATTTGGTTGTAATAGTCCTTCTATGCACCCTGGTCAAGTTCCTGATTTCCGCAGTCTGCTCAGCCAGTAAACCCCCCAAACCAAGTATGGGGTTCATTAATGCAATTCTAACAGCAATTATGAAACACTGAAGTTGTAATTAGCATATACATGCTCAGCTAAGACAAGAACAGGCAGGACGCAAAGGGCTTGTTCCTCCCTAGTGTGTTCTGCATTTCGGTCTGTGGTGTGTTGATCACTGGTTGCTTTTGATTTTTCTGTCTTGCCTTATCGTTCCTCTGAAAAGAGATGCTAAGACTTGGTGCTATGTATAATGTGTCTCTGATTAAGTATTTTTGCTGTTGGTGAGCTTTATTACGGGGAGTGGGCATCAGTGAAGCTGGTGTTTAGTGCGACAGAAGCGACGGCAGTGTCAGATAGGCCTGCAGGAGTGTGTATGGGGTACGTGTGCCTATGTGTGTGTGTGTGTGTGTGTCTGGAGATGTGGAGGAAGTGTAAGCTTGAACCAGGATTAGGCTTGAGACAGAAGTATTTTTTGACTGTGAACATATCTGAGTTCTGTCTGCCGACTTCTATGACAACCAGTCTTTGTGTCCTCCCAGGAACAACACGGTGCTCAACTCCAGGGTGATCTCGGTCGCCATCAAGCCCACACCCAGCTCCCTGTCTGCCCCGATTGAGATAGAGTTCTACCACCTCTATAACGTGAGTACCAACCAGCAGTAATGTACCCCTTTCTGTTGCCCCCTTTTCTTCTTACCTTCATTCTCCATGGTTTCTCACACCTTCTGGATGTGCCTTTCATATTCGGGCAGGTATCGTAGCCCAGAAGTCCTTGGATTGATCTGTTCTCTACAGAACTTGATACTGTGGACCGCACATTAATTCACTTCTGTCTTCTCCTCCTTGCTTCGATCATCAGGGCACCACAAACCAGACCTGCATTTCTTGGGATGAAAGTGACACGTAAGTGACTGCTTCACTCGCTCGCACCTCAATTTCTGGTTTATTCCTGAAAAAAAGTTGCCCCATGTGTGATCGCTGTACGCTTCTGCTGGTAATGAGATGCCAATGAAAGCTACATGATCTGTAGCAAGGCAGGGTAAGTGCTGGTGTGTGTCCACATGCAGTATTCCTGATTCTCTTGTATGGCTGAAATTTATGTTTAGCAATACCTGTGCGCCAAGTTAGGGTCTGTTATATTGAATGGAGTTGGGATGTGTTTGATGATACTTTGGCGATAAACTAACATGGGCTTTTCAGAGTGAAAGCAGCACACAGAGGTGTTGCTGGGCAAGTTGCCTATTGGTCAAGAGCCTGTCCTCAGTGTTGGCCTGCTGCAGCAGGTTCACCCCAACCCTCCACACGAAGGAAGCAGAGCATGCCGCTGTAGCTTCCAAGAGGAAGGCTGGAGAGGTTTTTCGTCCGTACGCATCTGCCAGAAGTGGGCCTCCGCGTTCCAAGCCCTTTCATTACCGCTTTGGTGTCCTCTGTCCTTAAAACAAAGCAAAAAATAAGATGGCAGAAAAACGATCTTTCGTCCGCCACTCTGCCGAACCATCCTCTCACAGGCAGGTGGAACATTTGCATTTAGATGGATACGTACACTTGTGTTACAGAAGCCAGACGTGGATTGCATTCTGCCCTTCTCAGCGAATTAAAAAGTCGGAAAAGAGAGAAGCAGGGAGAGCGAGAATCGGAGCAAAACCGAGAGAGAGAAAGAGAAAAAGAAAGGAAATCTAATTTAGCTGTACATGGTGTTTTAGGGGGAGTAGGTATGTTCTTAGAGAAATTAAATTCCATCTTGGGCAGAAGGTATGATTAATGAGTTAATACTGGGGAGGAGAAAGTATGATCTGAGAAGCACCAGCAGTGCATCAGCTTTGTGTTAATGTCTTGTTGAAAGGTGTTCTTTGGGGTCGAGTGACGTCTTACTGGGGTATTCCTGCTTCAGATACGCCTCTAACCGCAGTGATGAATACACATGTTACTGGCCAATCGATCCCATTCTTTGCCTTGAAGGTGTTCACATTTAAATGTAGTGTTCAGTATATACATCAACCCTCTGTTACTCATTTTTGTCAGTGAGTAATTTAGATCGGGACCTTGCAGTCCGCCCTTCAGGGCTACGTCAGTGGAGCCAGCTCAAAGAGCTTCTGTGGCTCCTGATTGTGGGGAAAAGTGATTTGACATCGGGGCGGAAAATCGCCAATCAGCTGACAGAGACGTTGCAGTTGCAAAGAGGGGAGATTGAGAGTTGATTGTGCGTTCGAACCATCGTGAAGATTACCATTGTGCTGCCCCATATCTGATGTGCTCCAGGGCTCCTGCCAGAAGGTCAGAAAGATTCAGCCAGCCCTGGCTTGAGAATTAGTTGTTTTTGCTCCCTTCTCTAAACCTCGTGCAAGACTGATATCAGTTGACCACCCAAGAGGCTCTGTGTATGAGTCGGTTTCTCCGATGTCAATGAACACCCCATGTACTTGCTTACAGATACATGATTTTCCCCTCAGATATGTGTTGGTTCTTTTCCATGCTGTATGGTGGAGTTAGGGTTAGCTTCCCATTCCCCAAGGGCCAAGGGTGGCATTCTACACTGGCCTTTTTCTGGAGCAATGATAACAGCTACTCACATGGGTCAAGACACCACCTGTAACACTTGTAATTAAGGGTGTGGCGCGTTACTCTGGGACAGGGTGAAGAAATACAAGGGAGGGAGCAGAAAATACATCTATACTAACACTGGTAGATTGTATCCAAAACAGAGGACTAGTAAATGCAATGAATGTCTCATTGCCTTGCTAATGAAAAGTAAAAACCCATTGTCTCAATAGCAGGGTAAATCAATTATTCATCAACATGTATCTGGGTGGCTGGTCAGAGGTCAGAGCTTTGAATCCTACATCCAGCTGTAGTACTCTTGAACAAAGTGCTTACCCTAAATTGCTCCAGTAAAATTACCCAGATGTGTAAAATGGGTAAATAAGTATCCTGATGTTCTAAGTCGTTTTCGAGAAAAGCAGCTGATAAACGCATCTATTTTCAGCAAATCTACAGGGCGGCACGTGACATTGCTTGATCGTGGCCGCAATTTTTGGGGTCCAACCAAAGGAAAAGCGTTGCAATGGCAGCAGAAAGAACACACATCCAACACCGAGTGTCATAGTTACTGTTGCTATGGTGAAAGGGCAGCCTGCCTGTTGTGTTCTCTTCGATCATATACAAATGTAATAATGCGTGTGTCCGCAGGGCGGAATGAAGGAAAAACACAGAGCTACGGCATGAGAAAAAGTGTGAAGTATGCTGGTGTACTGATGTGTGAGAGTGGCCTGGATGGGGCTGTGTGGACTACACCGGGTTCTAGTTTCCATGGTGAAGGTTATATACCCCAGACAGATAAGGGAGGCCATGGCTGGCCTGTTGCCGGCAATATGGAGTTCTGCTCAGGCAGGAGAGCGTGGAGCGGTACAGGAACACAGCAGGTCAGCTAGTTGGGACAGCGCCATTTGTGTACGTGCGGGGGGGCAGTGTTTGGCATCGACGCCAGGCCAGCGCATTGAGCCAAGAGAGCCGGCGCAATCCAGACAGGAGAAAACGAGCGAGGCACGGTGGCAGCTTCCAGACCACCCACGACCTGTTTCCTAATGCCATCCCTTGGCTGACATATTTACCCATTAAACATTAATTACTCCCCTTTATTTTCCACATTCCTGATTATGTTAAATCTGCACATTTGCATTGACTGTATTTCTCAAAAGACAGCTGTTGACAGCTGTTGGTATCAGTCCTTGAGGGTTTTCTGAGTCATTTCTCTAAAGTAGCAAACAACAGAAATAATCACGAAGGTTCAAACCATTTAACAGTGCGGTAATTAACCGTGGAGATACCGGTGCGGTAATTGTCCATGGAGATACCCATGTGGTAATTAACCAGCGTAGATACCGTTGAGGGAGAGATGGAATGTGTTTATTCTGACCGGCTGTTTACTGCGACTCTGGCCTTCCCCAGACAAAGCTGGACGGCGCTCATCTTATTTTGTCGACAGCTTTGTTCACACCCTCCCACACACCCCGCGGTCTGCATCTCATAACGCCGCGACATCTCTTGGTCCGTACGAGTCGCACGCAATTAGAAATACAATTACGTGCCACGGAGCGTGCGGCGTGAGTTAGCGACAGTGAGTCATACCTGTCAGGACTCCAGAAGAAAACAATGTAACTACGACTAATTGCATCATCTGAAAATGAACAGATACTAATAGGGGAACAATAAAAAACCCTCACAGAGGGATTGTCCTATCAGAGCTCCTGCTGGAGTTGAGATTATGGGGGGATAGGAAGTCGGGGGGGGGGGGGGGGATTTTTCTTAAAACACACCTAACAAACACACCTCCTCTTATATGCTCATCATCTCATGCACACCTAGATATTCAGACACACACCTTCTCTCAAAAACACCCTCATTTACCATCATCTGTTTATTGAAGACATGCCTCTGGCTGCCTGACGAACACAAATACAAACACACACTCACACAGGCATCGCTTTGTCCGCACTACAGCATCTGGAAGAAGCCTCATGTACTTATTTGCTGTTTGTGTGCGTGTGTGTGTGTGCGCGTGCGTGTGTGTGAATGTTGCTGCTTGCATGGGGTTAGGGTGATTGGATGTGGTGATGTGTCTTTTTTTTATTGCTGCAAAAATAACAACTGCAATACCCGATCACAGCAACACAGTACCCAAAGCGCATGCACACACACACACACACACACACACACACGCACGCATGCAAAAACACATTAAAATACTGGCTCCATCCACAGATATACAGTGAAACAAGGATAATAAACTGCAGTGTTTTTCAAAAGTAACTGAATACCATTGTCCAAGTCTTGTCTGAAAAAGTATGCCGAGCTCCTGTAAGTTGTTATACAGGTCGGATAATAAGTTTATCTGGAAAATTCTTTAATGGCATCATTCATATAGAAAGAGGAATACAGCTATAAGGGGGCACAGTGGTGCAGCGGGTTTGGTCTGTGCCTGCTCTTCGGTGGGTCTGGGGTTCGAGTTCCGCTTGGGGTGCCTTGTGATGGACTGGCGTCCCGTGCTGGGTGTGTCCCCTCCCACTCTGACCTTGCGCGCTGTGTTGCCAGGTTAGGCTCCGGTTTGCTGCAACCCCGCTTGGGACAAGTGGTTTCAGACAATGTGTGTGAATATGGATATAGACCAAAACGGCAAAATACTATTAAGACTAATAGAACCAACACAGGTCTTTATAAGATTTCCATACAATTCTCAACAGACTAATTTCCATTTCATACAATACTTAAAATAATATTTCATCATACACACTGTCTGAAACCGCCTGTCCCAAGCAGGGTCGTGGTGAACCGGAGCCTAACCCGGCAACACAGAGCGTAAGGCTGGAGGCGGAGGGGACACACCCTGGATGGAACGCCAGTCCGCCGCAAGGCACCCCAAGCGGGACTCGAACCCCAGACCCACCAGAGTGCGGGACCCAGCCAAGCCTGCTGCACCACCGCACCCCCCATATTTCATCATATATTTACTTTTAAATATTAACATAATATTTAAACAAATTGAAATCTGTAACACAGTTTTACCTACAAATCATAATTATGTAGAGCCATAGTGAAGTCAGAAATAATTTTTTGTATTGTCAAAGACAGAAAAAAAAAAAAAAAACGTAGGTGCGAGTTTTTCTTCACTACTGCGCCATTGATTCAGATCCTGATCCAGACCTTCTTGGCCAATAACGAGTGGCTTCTTCAGTGCAGTAGCTTCTTTGTTAAGTTCACGTTATGTCCAGTAAGCCCACATTAATAAGATTCAATCAGCACTCAGACCAACAGAAAATGCATCGTTCGCATTGTGCGAAAAGGTAGTTTTGGAAATAATCTCCTTGAGATAATGCATTTCTCCACCCTGCGCACCGCATGTGGCAGTCAGAGCGGCGAGCGTTAGTTACCGTGACGTAGCGTGTGCCCGTGTGTCACGTGCGTCTACTTTTGACTGCGTCCCATCCGATAAGCCTGCCATGTTCCATAGGGAAGTCGAACTGCGCTGAAATGCCTTTTCTCAGCATCCTCCTCTTGCTGGCAAAGAAGGGCTCTAATGAACAATTGAGGAAAGTGGTGTTGACAAAAGTTGGTCTGGACATTTACAGCCATTACTCATTAGAGAGAGAGACTCCACCCGGGCCTCAGAGATCAATTGTGCTCTTTTGGCTGGAAGCAGCTCACGTTAACGGTGCGGTAAAGCAGCCCCAGTGTGCCGCCACACCTCTCCTTTCTCCTCGGTACTTCCCTCGCGCACTGCTCGCGGCATCCGAACAGCCCCGGCCCCGCAGGGCCCACGATCCTTCCCGAGTCTCTAGATTGTTAAAGTTCAAGGCCTCGGTGACAGAATGATAAATTATGGTGCCCAGATTTTACAGTGTGGCTATTCCATAGACAAGGCTGGCAGCTTGCTGTTAGGGGTGTAGTAATAATAATAATAATAATAATAGTAATAAATATTACTATTATTATTATAAATTTATTTATTTTTCTTTAAATTCATTATTTCCTTTGCCCAAGACAACTTACATTGGTAGATAATCAACTTTACAACTTATTATCATGGTGTTCTAACTGGAATAATTTGGGGCAAGTTCCTTGCTCAAAGGTACTAGGGCACCTGTGGGATTCCAACTGGAAACCTTGAAACTGCAATGCGACAGCCTTAATCCGAACCACTAACCCCGACCACCTTCCACCTGGTGCCCACTACCCAGGATTCAGAAGAAGTCAACACATGCCGAAGCTGAACATATAATAATAATAATGATAATGATAATAATAATAATAATAGGGTCATGTCAAGGGTGCATTTGCATTTATTATCAATAACAACTCGGTTGTTGTTGCTGGTATACTTTTTTTTTTTTTTCGGCGCTCATTTGAATCTCCCTGTACCATAGTAACTCGGCCCTGCAGGAAGGTGTCCGCGCGCGTGCCACGCGCTCCCCTCCGTCACAATTTCTTCCGTTTTTGCCACGCGCTTCCCTCCCTGGGCACTTGCGGCGCGCATCGGAGCGCTTAATAATTAAAAATAGTTAGTAAGTAAATAAATAAATAAGAACAGTAACAATAAAACAAGAGACATTCATGTGGTGTATACTAGCATAGTATATAATATGCGGGGACTGTGCGGCTCCTCTCCAGCGCGTGTTTTAACGCTCGGCCGTGCTCTCCTCTCTCTCCCCCTCTCTCCCGCAGATCCTCGCTGCTCGGCTCGTGGTCGGCGCGAGGCTGCAGAGCGGTGCCCGTCGACTCGTTCAGAACCAGATGCGTGTGTGACAGGCTCTCCACCTTCGCCATTTTAGCGCGGCTCAACCCCGACACGGTAAGTCGAAGCGCCCGCACGCTCTCCTCGCTTTCACGCAACGCGTTCCCGCATTTTCGCGTGAATTTTTTTTTTTTTTTTTTTTTTTTTCCCCACCTACCTCCCCCCCCGCTCCCTCCTCCTCCTCCTCCTCCTCCTCCCCACGGCCTTGAGAGGAGAGGAAAAGCAGGAGATACAAAGACGCGTCGCGGCCGCGTTGCCTATCAACGGATCCGTCTCGCGCTCGCCGTTCGTTCCCCCCTCCGCGCTGCTGGCGCGCGCGCTGGGGCTGAGCATGCAGCCGAGCCCCGATTGCTTTGCAGGGGGGTGATGCCGCGCGTGTCGTGTGTGCGGCGCGTTTGGCGCTGATGCCGGCATGTTGTCAGCTGTTGCAAAAAATCTTACAGATATAATTCCCCCCCCCCCCCCCCCCCAATATAGTGACCCTGTGGCTCGCGCGATCGATAATATGTGGCAGGTTTAAATGTGCTCCACCGTGTTGTTACATTTTGTTTCATTAGCATATATCGAAGTGTAATGATAAGACAGACGACTGGTCATGGCCATTAATGAGATATAAATAGAAATAGACAGTAGTTAAATATGAAGCCATGATATTTGGTGTTATGCGCACTCGCACTGTGTGCGATCCCGTTAATTTTGTATAACAATAACAAACAAGTTTATGTTGTATATATGTGCAATTTCTCAATTAATCCTCTCTCTCCTTTTGATCAACTTGAATGAAAGGCACATTTTCTTGATAGAATGATCCGAATGGGGAATGCGTTGCTGCTCGACTGAAGCTGCTGTTACTGCATCGAGGTGTAATCGTACAATAATGCTAAAAAGAGGACTAATGAACATTGCGAGCTATTTAAAAGTATGAGGAAGCGCTGAAGGGACTAATAGTGCTTTGTTTATCCGTGTTTCTCTAGGAAAGGGCAGTGTCTTTGTGCAGAAAATTTCTTTCGGTGTGATTAGTTATTATTAGACTAGAAACTGCCTCTAAAGCATTTTGTTCACCAGTTGCCCTGGCAACAACATCTGCCCTGGAGGCTGCAAAAGACTAGAAGACACTGGAATGGCCCTTTTGTGTGTCCTGGCCCGAAACTGGTGAAAAAACATGAGGTGGGGGGAAAAAAAATAACCTTAAACCCCCTCTTGGCAATGAAAGAAAAAAAATGGGACAGTTCACCCAGTTTCCACGTCTACATGCCGCACCAAAAGCAGGGAGCAGAAAGGAATGTGGGGGATGATAGGGGGTGGGGGGCACGCAGCTCCTGTGAGCAGCAGTCCTTTTTGCTGTGACAATTTTGGTAAACGGATACACACGTCAGAGGCACCTTTGAGTGTGTTGTGCACACCCAGCGCCATGAGCTTGTCATCTGTCATCCGTGTCGGAGAAGAGGAAGGAAGGAGGGACTGCTGGAGGTTGTGCACAGATTAAGCTGTTTTTGGAGACGAGCTAAATGCACGAGGCAAGGCAAAATGTGTCATTTCCTGGGGAGCTGAGGAGAGAGGCGATGCTCAGTATGATGTCCCTCCAAACATGGTGGGCTTAGCGCTTGGAATCTGGTCAGCGGAGGATACTTCCTGCCACCCAACGCCACCCACCTAATGCATCTGGGAATCAGGGACCCGCTTTATCCACCCACTGTTCTCTTGGAACCCATGATGTCATCTGTGTGTGCTTGGCTTAATTTTTCCGAAGAACGGTAGGAACGAGGGGGAGCGGTGGGGTGGCCACCAGGTTTCTGGGGTGTTACAGCCTGACCCTTCTGAACACATTTTTGTTTCGGCATTCTGTTTTTCTTGGGACCCCAAAAAAAAAGCAGCCCCCATCACCGCACACCCCCTCGAGTTGTTCTGTGGGACCTGGGGTCTACAACACCTCCCATCCCTGCAGCAGCACTTACTTGCCAATATTCTTGTAAATTCTCCTGCCGGCAGGCTCGACATCTGCAACTAGTCTTGCACGGCCCCAGAATAACAAAAAGGCTGGTCAGTTGAGAGGCGGCTGTCTGGCTGCACTGAAAAGCCAACCGTGCTCTCTCACTGCCTCTCTCTGTCTTTGTCTACCCCCTCCATAGTCCCTGTTTCTGGCATGCTTTATATACTTGCTCAATACCCCTTAGCCGTTCAAAGAAAATGGGGGAAAAATCAACATGCTGCAGTCGCTTGAAAGCTTCAGCTCCAGATTGCGATGGTTTCAAACAATAGAGAGGTGGGACAAATGAAGACAGCTGACCTTCAAGTTCTGTGTTTGACTCTGTCCTCGTCATCTTGGAAGCACCATGATCTTATTTGCCCCAGTCCTGTCTGGATGGATAAATGCTTATCTTGTGCGGTCAGGCAGTCTCAGTGGCATGACCCTCCTATACAGGCTCCTGACGCCATTGACCAACAAACCCAGATTTTAGTGGCACAAGTGACAGGAGACAGGAGAACTTAAGTAGACTTGGGAAGGATATGGCTTTTCCTTTTTCCAGGTTAACCGTTCTGGAAGGAATATCGTATTGCAGTCTGCCAAATGGCTTGAGCAACGATTTGGGCATAGATTAAGTCAAGGTCACGTAATGTATTCACATAAATAGGTCCTTGGCCAGTTTCAGATCTCCTGGGGCTACACCACAACTGTGTCTAGATTCTAACAGCCCCATTCCAGGGTGCTTACGATTAGAACAGAAGATCATTCAAGCTGAATCAAATCCATTCTCTGCTCCAGGACAGTTTCTAGTAATGCTGGGTGGTGGCTTTGGCTGATGTACCCCATGAGATCTATAGACATCGGGGTTAGATGAGAGCATGGGGCATCAGGATTACATGAATTTGTTTTTATCACAGAGGAATATTTAAATTTCTAAAAGACCAAGATTGTCATCTCATATTGATTGCATTGCACGGTGCTGATCATCCCGCTGCCGTTTTAGAAAGCTGAGCATTCAAGGCCGGTAGCTAAGGATATTTAGTTCGTACCTTTTTGATTGGCTTGAATTATGGTTTCTCTATGGTCTTGTAGCCTTGGTTTTACAGCTTTTGGGAACACTAATGCTGACTTTTATGTGTAGGGTCCACCTTCTTGTGAAAGGTCTGTGAGAAGACTGTAAAGAAATAGTCCCCTTTGGGCGTTCTTTCTTGACTGCACTTGTGATCTTTTTTAAGGGACTCACCGCAGTGCAGATTAATCAAAGGCATTTAATTAACTTGGCCCAGTGCAGGCATCAAACCTGGAGACAAGGCAGGCAATAAACTCTTACCAATTATTTTCTCTGCAGGGATGGGAGAGGAGCCTGTCCTTTATAACGGCACCCCTGAAGCATCACCTAGTGAATTTTTTTGCATGAAAAATAAAAATAGTCGACTTCTCATGCCCTTTCTGGTCGATGGCGCACAGTGCCTATACCGCAACATGTGCTAAACTGCAAACTGTAAATAGGCTCATACTGACATTAGAGAAACACAAAGTGTCTACAGTGGATTAAATCAGTCAGGTCTCCCTGATTATGGATAATACAGTGTCTCAACGGAGTGACTGGTGGTTATGGAGGAGGGCTTTGCTCGGCCATGCTATGGGTACACCTATTGGTGCCTTCAAGCACGGAACCACATGAGGGTAATGTCCATCGGTCTGCACCTTCTGGTTGGCATGAAACTTGGATAGAAAATGCAACTTCCTGCACCACCAAACACAGATACAGGCATAGACACATAGACATGCAGTTATATATTCAAACACATGTCTTGTGCACCAATAGCAGACTAAATCTGTATGATATTTTGACATAAATCCACAACCTCACAAATATACTGTGTATGTACTATAGATTACTTTGCCAAACAAGCATACACACTGGGTATCTGTGACAAATTACAATTACCTGTACACACAGACACACACACATACACACACACACACACGTACAAGCAGGCAGCAAACACACACACAGAAGCTTGGTACCTGCAGTAGTTGCTGCATCCACTGCTGATGCTGCCCGTGCTAGCACATCACCATGACAACCACGTTAGGCCTGAGGGAGGATGGAGAAGGTAAACCAGGGAATGGGAGGGTCTGTACCTAGGAGAGAGGAATCATTTTCCATGGATGAAATTGAACCAGAATAGTTTTTGCTTTTCCTATTGGTTAAACAGAGGGATTTGCACCACCCCTTTTTTGCTTCAGCATTCCGTTATTTTATCCTGTAACCTTGAAATCACCTTATTCTAGAGCAGGATGTAGTTCTATAAACAGCATCCTATGGTGATGGCATAGGTGTATGTCTGCTTGTGCGGATGCGTGGTTAAGTTAAAGATAAATGTTTTTAATGTACCTTTCCTCTGTGTTCCTCAGAACATGGACAAGACTCTGGTGCCCTCCGTGACACTTATTGTGGGCTGCGGGGTCTCCTCACTCACGCTGCTGCTCCTCATCATTATCTATGTGTCTGTGTGGAGGTAAGATGCTACTTGTGCCAATTTCCCCTGCAAATGGGTGCTGCGATGTTTCACGGGTTGGGCTAGAAAGATGGGGAAATAGAGAAGAAGGCCACACAATGGCTAATAGTGATAAATCCAAGTCTGTGGCAGTAACTGCCTCTTAGTTTTGGGGCAGTAAGAGTTGAGCTTGGTCACCCGCTCATCAGAAGGGCCTTTGGGCTAAGTATGCCCTGAAACGACTGGGTGTTGCTTCAGTGGTCTTATTGCTTGGGTGCTTCAGTGGTCTTATTGCTCAGGAGCAAGAGAGAATGTGGATTGACTGATTTAAACAATCTATCATTCAGGGAATGAATGAATGAATGAATTCAAATGAATTCGTATCGGTTGTGTGACAAACATCCCCTCTGTTGCACTAATGATTAACAATATCTAACTGCTGTGACTGGAGATGTAGTCATAAGATGTTTGGCTCCTGCAGTAGATTGTATCTGTGTGGATTTGGCACATCCTCTGTGGGTTTGCGCTGAGGCTGACGTGTGGACTACGGGTGGCTTACAGGGCAGGGATAGATAGTAAACACTGGAGTAAGTGGGTTGTACACTTTGCCTCTCTTTTTGAGGTCTAGAAATAGTCATCTTGTTTAGTTCCTGTTTATGCATGCAGACGGGGGCTACCACTCCTTAAGACTAAGGTAGACCAAGCTAAGGTGAGTCTTAACACTACCTTTGAGAACCATAAGAAAGCAGCAGGAAGGGACATGGAGACTCTGGGCATTCCCACAAAGACTTATGGAATGACAGGTTGCTGCCATAAAGGTTTAAAAAGATTTTTTTTTTCTTGGACTGGCCTTTAGTTCCTTAGCACGATTACTAATCGCTTATCAAATGCTATTTGCAAAAGATGCAGGTCTGAAGTCTGCCTGTATAGTTATACACTATGCTTATTATATAGTTAAACACTATGCTTATGAATGCAACTTAGAGATCTCTCAACAGACCTCAGCTTTCAAATTTTTACTCATTTCATTAAATACTACGTAAACTGCTGCCCACATCTGTTGGGATCCTCTACTTGGAATTGTAATGTCTGTGAACGAAAACCATTCACTAATTTATGTCACCTCCTCTCTACAGATACATTCGTTCTGAGCGTTCAGTCATCCTGATCAACTTCTGCCTCTCCATCATCTCATCCAATGCTCTCATCTTGATAGGACAAACGCAGACACGCAACAAGGTATGACAGGTTACTCCTTCTGTCTTCCATGGTTCCCTCCTCTTAAATCCAATGGTATGCTGACCATCAGTCTCCCTTTCAGGTGGTTTGCACGCTGGTTGCTGCATTCCTTCATTTCTTCTTCCTATCCTCCTTCTGTTGGGTGCTGACGGAGGCCTGGCAGTCATACATGGCCGTCACGGGCCGCCTCCGGAACAGGATAATCCGGAAACGATTCCTGTGCCTAGGATGGGGTGAGCACTTGCTTACCGTTACCAGATTCACACCATTGGAAGCATTCCCTCATGCCTATGCTCTCTATCTTGCTGGCTCTTTCCCTTCATCTCCCACTTTTAGCCTTAATGCTGATCTATAACCCTTCAGCAATCTCTTCTATATCTGATGCTGAGCTCTCTGCCTTTATCTTACTTTTCTAGCCCAAACACTGAGCTCTAACCCTTTATCTATGTCTTTTAGCCCCAAAGCGGAGCTTTCTCTCTTCATCTCTTTCTTTGAAACCCAGTGTTGGTTTCCTTCCTTCATCTCACTCTAGCCCCCATGTTGAGCTGTTCCTGTTCATCATGCTTTTGTGTTCGCAGCACTGACCCTTCTGCTATAATCTCCATCTTGTAGCCCTAATACTTTAGCTATAGCCAGTACTGAGCATCTGCTGCTTCTTTTAGCCTGAGTGGTGAGCCTTTCCAGACCTCCCAATACCTAGCTTGACTACTGTAGTCTCTCGCTCGCTTTCCCACAGGTCTCCCTGCACTCGTGGTGGCAGTCTCTGTTGGGTTCACCAAAGCCAAAGGCTACGGCACTCTGAACTAGTAAGTGCTCACCTTTTTGGTTCACAAACCTACTCTGTGAAACCCTTCAAGATGTGAGAACTTGACAGAGCTGTGCATTCTGTGTTTGCATTGACATTCTCACTGGACAGCTTCAGATTAACTCCTCTTTCTCTCTGTCCTGCTCTCTTTCTTCCTGCCTGGCTACTTTTTTCCTTTCTGCCTGCATCACAGCTGTTGGCTGTCCCTGGAGGGTGGCCTGCTCTACGCCTTTGTGGGCCCAGCAGCCGCTGTAGTCCTGGTATCTTCTTTAGCTCTTCCTATTCCGCTCTGTGCTCAGGGGAGCAGAAGGGGAAGCACAGTGTCGGAACTACAAATGCTCACTTCATGTCATGTGCATGTCGAAATCCATTCTGGGAACAGTGACTCGGTGCATGCTGTTACGCCTTGTTTTTATTCAACATTTATGATAAAACATACAAAGCGGAGCTCTTTTTGGAAGGTCCGCACGTTATAGTCTAATGTAAGAACACCGTAAGTTCCACTGTGTTTGTTAATGGTTTATCTTGTGTTATGGAGTGCATGACATGCCTTGGGGCAGTTAACAGTTTCTTCACGCTCTGTTCTTCTCTTTAACAGGTTAACATGGTTATTGGGATTCTGGTTTTTAACAAACTTGTGTCCAAAGACGGCATCACTGATATGAAACTGAAGGAGCGGGCAGGGTATGCCTCATCAATACATACATCCATTGGTGGACCCCCATAATCAGCCTGTCTGTCTAGGACATCGCTTCATTCTGTTTTGCACCGCGTGGGACCCGACGGACGGACCGGTTCGCTTGTAGGGAGGAGGTGGGCCTGGGTGGGGGGCTAGCAGGACAGAGAGTCAGCGCGAAGTCGACAGATAAAGATGTAGAAGATCTGATGTCCAGCAACAGGGGACATGACAACAGGCAGAATGGAAGAGATGAGCTCGAGAAGGCAACACAGTGAAAGGATATCAGGGAGCGACAGGACAGTGACTTGCAGGGAATGCATGAGGCTTGACGTCACCGTCAGATTAACCTCGTCTGAGTCATGAGTGTTAATTAATAATGGATATGAGTCAGCATCTGACACTTACAAGTTAATTTTATTTTTAATTCTGCAAAGCTGTGCAGTTTTCATTCTGTGAGCGAATAGCTCCGCTTCCTTGGGCTCTGGGAAGGCATCACATCTACAGTAGGCATGCACTCATTTGGCAGCTGCCCTTCTCCAGCTGACGGAGCTACCAGGCTGAAAAAAAGTTTCATAAGAATCATTAGAATAATTCGAAGTGGAAAAGTTAATAAGAGAAACAAATTATTCAATTCATGTGTCAGCATTATATGCATTATTAACCACTTTGTAGTCATGTTAGCATTAATCTGAATGTGAATGTGGCTTTCGAGCAGATTAGTTTTCACACAATTCCATGTCACAGTGAGAGTCTGAACAAAGACTCAGGAAGCGGGTAATGAGAGGAGAGACGTGGGAGAGGTGACGGTGACACCGGTGGTAGCCACAGCGGGAGGAGGTTGAGGGCGTTGCGGACTGAGACGAGAGGTGACGGAGACAACTGTCTGTGGTTCCAGACGAGGATACCGCAGTGTGGCTCCCCATGCCTGATATGCTTTTTCTGCTTACGGGCTGCTGTGCAACCTCCACGTTCTCCACTTCTGTGCATCGCTGCAGCTTTTCTGTCCCATGGACGCAGTCATTCTGCTCCCAGTACAGTATTTGTAACACTACTTGTGTTTTAGTTTGTTTGATTTTAATGTATCCATTGTTGAAAGGGGGCCAGGAAGACGGTGAAGGGAACCTGGCAGCCATTTTGAAATTTACCAACAATATTGAAATTTACCGAAACTCCAGTAAAAATGTGCGGTGAATCGAGACTGAACTGAAGACTGAACGTAACTCCCCGTCTTTCTCATCCCTAATTCTTGTTACACTTTTCGGCATGTCGGACAGACTTGCCTCGTTCGACTCAAGTCGGTCCTTGGCCTAGGGTTGGCCCGGCCGTTCCGGCTGCTGCCATTTCCTTTCATTGGATCTGCCCCCTTTCGCCCGCAGACCGACGTGCCCACATTGGCATTTTTATTGCATTTTACTGTTCTTATGCTTTCTCTAAACAGTGTGTTCACCACTCAGTGATTCCCTCTCTGATCAACTATCTTTGTTGTCTGGAACATTGTGTTGGAGTTCTGCAGCATCCCCTTTATCCACGCGACTATTTCTCGCATTCAAGAGTTATAATATGAGGGGCTCAGCTCCCCGTTGACTCAGTCACTATCCCAGTATCCCCTCATCCGCACAGAATTTCTCAGTTGAATCTAATTCCTTCCCCTGCTGACTGGCTCTTTCAAAACTCCTCCCACTCCCAGTCAGAGCTCCTCCCATCCCCTTCTGATTGGCCAAGCTCATCAACTAATTGGCTCACTGACGTAATTGCAACCACACCCAATTTGCTCTAACGATGAATATTTATTCCAGTAATTTCAATAGTGACATCAACAGAATTGTAGGGAATATAAACTGAGGTCAGGCTAAAACATAAAGGCAAACTATATGTTAAAATGTCTTAAAATACGATTAGTTTTTATTTCAACAATGTTTTTAATGCTTATTCAGATATTTAGCTTCCTACATTGAGCACGGTCTGCACCGTACTAACATGTCCAGTGTTATGAATTTTACTATTCTGGAGCAGCTTTTGTCACAGGAAGCCTTGAGAAATGGCTTTCTATCTATCTGGGCGTACTTTGCTGTGTGGATTTGTTTGCGCAAGTGCACACGTGTGTGTGTGTGTGTGTGTGTGTGTGTGTGTGTGTGTGTGTGTGTGTGTGTGAGTGTGAGAGAGAGAGAGATTCCCTTTCCGCACATGGATAGAGTTAACCCGTCCTTTCATTATGTAGAAAAAACACAAGATGGTGTTCCTTGATAAGTGTGAAGGGTTCCTCCAACAACCATGGCTTGGAGCCCTGTCCAGGGTTGAATGTTCCTTGAGTGGAGATGAGACAGTCATATATGCTTTGGGGGTGTGTTCACACATGTAAGAGGTGGCGGGGAATCTTGGTTCCTTTTGCCACAGGGTTACCGGTTATGTCGCTTGACCGTTTTCATAGCAGTGACTCTGCAAGGATGCTTGAAAGGGGAGTTGAGGGGGTGAACCGAAATGATGGGGGCTGGCTGTCCCTTCTCTCATTGAAAAGAAAACATTGCTTTGCACCGCCCTTTCTCTTCTAATGTTCCAGCGCATATCGTGTTTAATTAAGCAAATTAATGTTGGCCGTGTCTAATTAAGCGCAGCGCAACATCTGTACGGAATGAGTCTGGTACCAGTGAGACTGCTTCTCTTCCGAGGTGTGTTTTCCCCAAAGTGCAGCATAATTGGCTGGGAAAATTAGACCAGGCAAGATCACACCTAATGATATTGTCACTGTTTACATTTTACATCTTTTCTGTTTTTTTTTTTTTTTGTTTTCAAGTTCCACTTTTATGCAGCAGAGGTCTTTACTTTGGATGGTACTGGTGAAAGTTGTGTGTGTGTTGTATAATCTGTTTTGATGATGTTGTAGTGAGGCAGCTGAAGGTATGAACCTGTAATAATAATTGAGTCAATGCTTTTACCTGTATTGGCTTGCATATTAGCCCATTTACGTAGGTCAGTATTTTACTACAACAGTTAAATTTTGTACTTTGCTCAAGAGTAATTAAGCAGGGCTAGGGCATGATCTGGTATCCTTCTCGTCAAAAGTCCTTGTCCTTAACAGTTATTTTAACTACTGTCCTCAGCCTCAGTCTGCAGTGAGCCATCGTCCTAGACGTTAGCAGACACGAAGAAGATACCTATTGCTCGTAGCTCCAAGCCGTGTGCTTGTGCGTTTCTACTTGCCCTTTGAGTCCCTTGGGATTTCATTCTGGGCTGCCACAAAGAGGCACAACGGCGCGTATGAGGAACGCTGATTGCTTTTTAATACCATCGCCCCTGGCGCAAGTTTATTAGTCGTATTGCCCTTTCGCTCAAATTGAATTTTTAGATTATGTGTTTTTTTTTTTAAATCTCTGCATTTGCCAGCTGCTGAATCGATTCCCGGTCAGTTTGGCGGACGTGCCAAGCCGACGATTCCTGTTCTTTGTGGGGTGCGCTACGAATTCCCAAGCATCGCGTCTTCTTCCCTGTTTGGGTGTTGCGACAGCATCGTCCTATGAATACACGTGTTTACTATGAATTACAATATGGCAATGTATGTTACAATGTAATGAAGCTCCCATCTGGATAGCTGGGGCAATAATCGGTAGGAGAAAATTGCCAAGGCTTAAAATAGAGCGCGCTCTTAAGTAGCCGCAGTGAGTCCATCACTGTGATTATCCAGACGTCAGCCGATACTGTGGGGAACGGGGACTTACTGAAATAGACAGACGGCCTGGAACTGCGGTGCTTTCGGCTGGCGTTCCAGGAAAGGTGAAGGCGCCGAGCACGATCGGAAACACCCTGAAAGGTGTGCCGAGCATTTTATTGTACAAATCGCAACGTACACGCTCACCCACACATAAATGCCTACCAAGCGGTGTTGTGTTTTCCAGTTTTTGCTTGACTTTTCAGGTCCCTTTCAACCGCTTTCTTTAAACGTAACATAACATAGCTTTCTTCCTATACGTTTTACACTTAGCTTTATGGCATCATCAGGCTCCGCCTCCTTGCTCCTTGTCGAGAGGGGAGTGCGTTTTACCTTGGATGTACCCCGTCATACCTGCACCAGAGACTGCACCAATTAGGTGGTAACTTCATCTGAGGGTCTGGTTACCACACTGACCGAAAGTCAGCACTTGTGGCCGTCGCTTCATCTCCAGTTTCTGTGATTTCATAGTTTTGTTGAATTTGATAGGACTGCAGGCAGACACTGACGGATTGAACCCTCCCTGTTTCCGGCTCTGCGGCACCATAGAGGATGGCCTACGTGTCCAGCATACAGGTGTAGGACCTGATGCACCACCTGAGAATTAATGAGGGGTCCTGTGCAGCCATTGAGAAAATGAGTGTAGCAAGAACTTTGTGTCTTTCACCCTCTAGGTGGTCCTTCGTTTCCCAGAATCCCTCAGTGATTCATGCAGGCTGTTTCTGGAGGCTAATGTTGCAACCCTCCACCCACCCTGACCACATGCTTTTCAACGAGCAGCACCGTGCTAGGAAAGGGCTCCGAGCCTCGAACCCAGCTCCTCCATGCATCATGTACAAGGCCAGTTTGGACCTGCAAGTGATTCTGTTTGTTTGTTTCTTTCTTTCTTTCTTCGCTTGTATTTTTTTTTCATTTTCCTTTGGAGAACATATTAATTTCACTGATGATTTCTGGGAAAAAAAAATTCAAAAAAGTTGGATTCGAAAAGATTTGTCAGATGAGATATTTTCATAACACCTCTGCAGCATAGTGTTACTCTGAGATTTATAGTCTTACGATAGAAAGTGCTTTTACAGTATTTTTAATCGTATCACATAAAAACCTCAGCTGCTGTTCATTTAAAAAATTCATCTCATCATAACATTTGAAAATATTGCTTAAACATAATGGTAGTGTTGTAACGAAGTTCAAAGATGTTCGTGAGCTAATTTTAGTCCTGTACTGAGGGTTCGAAATGAACAGAGAAAGCCATCACTGTTTTGCCAAATATGTAATCTCAGTTGTAGTTTTAAATATGCACATTATGTATGAATGATGATAATTAGAAAGTTTAAAAAAAATCCATATCATCTTGCCTTTTGAAACAAAATGAGGAATTTGGGTGATTTTGAAAGTGCCACCGGCCTCAACCCTTTTTTCTTGCCCACCGAGCCCCTTCAAAAGTCCCTGACCCCGAGAGAAAAAGCCGCAGTGGAAAGGGGATACTACAGCCTACAGCCGCTGTGCGTGGTGGCTTGTTTCGTGCGTGCACATATTGTGTGTGGGGGGGGGGGGGGGGTGTGTTTGTGTGTGTGTGTTTGTGTGTGTTTCAGCATATTGATTTGACTTCTGCAGTCAGGTGACAGTTCCACTGTACAGTATGACGCTCAAATGTGCCAAGTGCGGAGTAATCTCATCGGCTGACGTGTCCACCACAGCTACCAGTAACGCCATGTTAGTCCTGCTAATTATTTAAAGTCTTACCTTTGCTTTAGTTTCCTTTGGTTGGCTTTCCCCCTCTGCTTTATTATTATTATTATTATTATTATTTATTTTTTTTTTTTTACACCTTTAATTTTCTCACGTTCCCTTCTTCCCCCTGCTCTCTTGCAAGGCCAGACTGAGAACGAGTGTGAACTATTGAAAATTCCTGAAGGTGATAACTTTTAATTGAGTCCCAATACGGCACATGCTGTTGGTAAAATGGCAGGTGTCCTGGGACCTGCTCAGTAAAGGGGGTTCAAGTTCATGCTGAAGCTCCATGTTCGCAAATCAGTGTCCTCAACGAGCACAGCTGGAAGCCTGTATCCGCTGGTTTAAGCATACCTCTTCTCCAGCCGATACATATTGTCATTTAAGCCACTTTTGATTGACGGTGGCCATTGTTCCTGTACAGAATGTAACTATATAGGCACTATATAGGAACCTTAGTACAGGTGTGTGTGTGTGTGTGTGTGCATGTTTTTGTCTCGTATTACAGTATGGAAACAATATCCCAGCTTAAAGTGACCTTGAGAGAGCTGAAAACAATCATGGGCCAGTAAAAATCCCAAGTATCAGGAGGAAACTGCATCTCTGATGTTCTCGCATTGTTACCGCTTCATTTGCAAATATTCCCGAAAGAGTGTTTGTTAGAATAATGCCATAAAAATTTATGGAACTATGCCTTTAACGGGCAGCCAGCTCTGCAATACAGAGGCAGATACATGATACTGAAGTGAAATCCATGCCGTTGTTTCATGCAGGCTGTCATTTTTATTTTTATTTATTTATTTTTCCTGGAAGTTCACCTTGATCCAGCACCGACTGAATATCTTATTTTATTCTTGATAGCGCAAGCCACTGTAATCAGCTGAATGTTACTTATATTATGCTGCCTTTTGAGTCCTCTGTCTATATTTAGACACGTTGCGTTATGGTCCCGGACAGCTCCCGTCGCACTTGATTTTTTTATTCTATTTTTTTTTAATTCTTACACCACTTAAAGAGACATACCACAGTAGCAGCAAACCATGTCGCTCACTACCACCACATGACGGAGAAAATGAATACCATCCTTGACCTAGAAATTTGTTCATCTCCCCATATTGCCTGCCCTGCTTTACATCCCCCTCCCCCTTTTGCTTTGAGAAGAAACACATCGCAGTGGCCGCTCAGTTGCTGATGAGATGCAGTGCCCAGTATGAAAACAGGAGAGATGCAGGGAAATGAAAAGAAGCGGGCTGACTTGGCCAAAGAATGAGTCAATGGAGTCATGTATTTTCAAGGTGAAGTCTTTTGTATTGGCAAGGTTTTAAGCAGTATATAAGGCGGCATTGATGGATGGAGGCAGAGCATGTTCCTAGCCTTGGTTCGGTGGTGGTAGCAGCCTGCCTGCGTGGCTTCTACTAGCCGCGTCATGGCACCGGACCTGCGTGAGGTGTTTGGATTTACTTAGCAGCTTTCCTGTCCCTCCCTTTCATCCTTGCAAAATCTGTCAAAATGTACAGTCATAATCTATGGACCAGTACTTACTGGCCAGCGCCAATTTGGAAAGCCAGATACCATAAAGTGTAGGTTTCTTCAATCCCATTTTTCCTGTCTCTTAAATCCCACAGAGATGGCAAGCACAGATTTTTTTTTTTTTTTTTTTTTTTATTTCTAAGTAAAAAATTCCTGTGCTTGAAAGGTAACGCGTGGAAGTTTTGGTCACACTATCGAGAACTGCATTAAGGGTTATGCTGACATCGTGGAAGGGAGGAGGGTTTTGTGTGAAATGCATGGGGCTGCTTTTTGTTCTCAAAGCCCAACAGGAAAGTACCATTTTTTTTCCCCATTTACTCACCATTACACCTTCGCTTGGATGGGTCGATGTATAAATACAGCTGAAAACAATAATAATCCCTCTCTTTGAGGTCGACAGAGATGTTGAGGTTGAAGTAAATTAATGAGTGGTTTACTGTAAAGGTTGCCATTCCGGAGAAGTCCGCAGAAATCCTGCATCGGTAACCACCTGGGCTGCTTATTGTATATCTTTGAACACATTCAGAGATGATATTCCTAAGTCTTGAGCGAAAGCGTCTTTTCTCTGCTGTTTCCCCTTTTATATTGCATCAAACTTAATGATGTATAACACTAACATAAGAAGGAGAAAAAAACGAAATTTTACCGTTAGCTTTTTTCTGTTGTTGATTTAACCTTTAGAGCTTCCCTGCCTTATTTATTTCTTTCAGGTGACAGTGTAGTGTGACATAGGACCATTAAATGCTTGTTAAGACCATACCTCTTAGCTCACTGCCATAAAACTCTGTACTTCCAGGATTAGCATCAGATGCCCAGCAGTTAATGTTAATTTATTACCACTGTAAAAGGAACAGATCTCCTCCGGAACGCCCTCCACGCTCGGTCTCTTTGCAAAAGACCATCACCTCAGCACGATGGAATAATTACCCTTTTAAATACAATTTTGTTCCCGGACTCAATTTTTTTAAATTACGTGATGTGCGGTTAATTGAGTTTTATCATTTTTTTGCTTATTGCTAATTGGGGGATGGAAGATTAAAATGTGTGCGCGCTGCTAGAGGCCTCCACGGAGATGCACATGCTTTTAGAGCCCTTTTACTGGTATGAAGGAAAGATGCGATAACATATATAACACATAGTTTCAAGGTCCACGTTTGACCAAAGACGAGCACTTTACAACACTGCATGGGTTTCAGGCCCCGTGCTTGGCCTCAGGCTCCGGAGGACTATTGAAAGAGCACCTTCGTGGCTTGGTTATGTCTAAATTTGGCCTTTTAAATAGTCCCGTTGGTTTCTCACAAAAACATGGCTGTTTCATTTCTTGGTTTTCTCCACCGTGGGCTGCGGAAAGCAGAGAAGGTGTTATTAATGATAGGCATTATTCATCTAGATTTTATGCCTCTAAGTGTTAGAGTTGCAGCAAGACAGTGAGGATTAGTGGTGATTTATCTGTTCTTGATTTATTCTCAAGGCAAACAGGCAGGGAAGTGCCTGCAGTTCCTTCTGAGCAATTATGACTGTGGCTTTTTCCTACGCCGACAGATTCATCGCCTCTGCGAATTGGTATCTTAGTTCATTATTGGCTGCTGACATGTAAATCACATGTGTTTGAAGGCATGAATGTGTTGCGTGCTTGTGTGTGAATTGAAGAGCTGAATTGCCCTCTCAATCAGGAGTGTCTCAGCTCCTCCAGCAACACTTTCTGCAAATATGAGCTTTTATATTAAATAGGCTTCGGCTTGCCCAATACCCTATGAGCCCCTTCTGCCCGAGAGAAAGGGAGATGAGAAGGGGGGGAGCAGGCCCCACCGCCAAGCATTTATTGTAGAAATCAGGAGAGCAGGGCCCATCACCACCTTCCTCTTCTCAGACCTCCCTCGCTCACCTCTAACTCATTGCTCCAGTCCTCCCTTTCCCGTCTCTTCTGTTCCCATTTGTTTTCTGTACAATTTGATTGATATATGACATGCTTTTATACATGCGTACTTGTAAATGTGAATTATAAATGTGCATATTTATAATCATTTTTATGATTGCTGTCAGCAGAAAGGGCAAGAGTACTCTGCAGGGGACCAAATCAGTGCTGGAATGCTAAATGAGAACTATTGCATATTAATGTTCGGCAATCTATGCAATTTTTTTTACATTGTGTGTAATCGACACTATTACCTCTTGCTACCGATAAAGTGCGTAAGAAAGTATCTTTGTGTTTTAAATGTCAAATTATATTTCGTTGAATAAGACGCTGGAGTGAGTCGAACAGATGTGGTAGGGGATGGACATGCAGCAGTGGCAGTGTAACTTTGCCCTCTCTGTGGATGTGCTTTTTCCCCACACCAACTGTAATTCACCTGACTTTGCCTGCTTTGTCCTACAGGGCGTCACTGTGGAGCTCTTGTGTGGTCCTGCCCCTGCTGGCACTCACCTGGATGTCGGCCGTGCTGGCCATCACCGACCGGCGCTCCGCCCTCTTCCAGATCCTGTTCGCCATCTTCGACTCCCTTGAGGGCTTTGTCATCGTCATGGTCCACTGCATCCTCCGTAGAGAGGTACGGAGTCAACAGATGGAGCACGTCCTTGTTCGCTAGTCTGTGCATTAGTACACAGAGGAGACCTGCATAAACCTTACGTTGTGCTACGTTGTTTTTATACCCCTTAGGTTGTTGTTTTGTATATTGCTTATGACAGCTTCATCCAGAATGTGCGGCGAGTTCCGAATTTATGGATCTAGCGGGTTAGATTGAGAGGTTCAACAATAGTGGGGCACGCAAAGCTCTCGTCCCCAGACTAACTATCCCTACTGCTTCAGAGAAATTACAAAGGGTTGTGACATCAAGGCCCCACTTTTTGGAATCACTGCGGTCTAAAATGGACTACGTTTAAATTTCCATTTATTAATTTAGCCTTTGCGTTTCTCCAAAGCGACATGCGTCTCAGAGAACAATGCAGAAAGTGCATTGCATCCACTGGAGAGATTCGGATGCAGACACGTGATTCCTGAGTACAGTCAATTTGTCACGTTCCACCATATTGACCACTGTGCCTTAGAGAAATAGCTACATATACGGTTTCCATTTTTAAATAAAGTGTTATTGGAAGTGATTAAACATGAACGCGTACACGATTATCATGCACTTTTGAGATCGTGGGAGAAGTGAGTTTGGAAGAGGTAAATGTAGAGAGAAATTCAGCAGTTCCGAGTGAGAGGGGAGGTCATTCCACCACATCGGAGCATAACCAAACACCTTTGCGTTTTTGATTTTGGACTTCTTGTGTGCATGGGACCACCAAGTGGATAGAGCTGGAGGAGTTTAGCTGTCTACTTGGGGTGCAGCAAATGTTGTAGATATCGAGGAGCAGATCTGCTGATGGTTTTGTTAGTCCGTAACCAGAGCCTCGAATTCGATCCAGACAGCTATAAGAAGCCAGTGCACAGAGACGAGGAGAGGGGATACGCGGGAACACTATGGCAGGTGAAAGTTGTCTGACCTCAGCACTGTGTGGGTGTTTCAGGTGCAGGAAGCCGTCAAATGCAGAGTGGTTGACCGCCAGGAAGATGGAAACGGTGATTCTGGCAGTTCTTTCCAAAACGGTCACGCGCAGCTCATGGTAAATGTCTCTCTCAGACTCTGGATGCAAAATGTCTTCTGTATATTTGTGTTTTGTTTTGTTATTAAATTCCAGTATCTTACAGTGTTTTTTGGTGTTGCTCCTGCAGACTGACTTCGAAAAAGATGTCGACATGGCCTGCAGAACAGGTCAGTGTCTCGACATAGGTGTGTGTGCGCTTGCAACACGTATGTGTGGGAATCTGTGCATCATCCATCTTGCCAATTCATCGTTGCCAGAATGTTACATCTTTATCCCCTGGCAGGAGCTACAGTGGCAGGACTGAGCTAATCCGCCGTGACTTCCTGGGCAATAACAGCCACAGGCCAGACAGCTACCCCACAGCCTTTAACATCTGTGTCAGTTACCCTGATACGAGGCTGTATGTGCACGTTCAGCTACTTTGCCGCAGAATGCTACACCTTTTGAGAAAAAGCCATGCATCGTTTAGACAAGGAGTAGATGTGGTGCACTCCAGTGCAATGCAGCTTATTTTTACAAGATGTAAAATATGATCTGCTGTGGATGATGCTGTAATGTAGATAAAGACAGCTCTCTCCGTGGTCACCGAGACTCAGATCTGCAGGCTGTATTTAATTAAATCTTGTGCGTCATCCCACGAGCAGACGCAGACAGCCTTTGATATCCTTTGGGAAAAAAAATTTGATTATTGTCTCAGGCTTGATATCACAATGCCGTAGCACAGGCACGTCTGTCAGCTACTGGACGAGAAATTATCGTGATTTTCAAAACAATTTTGTGCAAAGGACTAAGGACTAAAAAAAAACTATCTGCCAGCGTTTCATCAGTAGCACGATCCCGTTATCCTGAAATGATCCTCGTCCCATTTCTGCTCGTGACTCCAAACAGTGGGAGTTGGTGCAGTCCCAATTGACGTGATCACAGTTGATACTGTTTGGGTCAAACAGTGTCCCATTAACGTGACTTTGATCATTTGATGCACAAATGTATTTCTCTTTTAAAAATAAGCACTGCGCAATTTTACTTTTGTATTCCTTTCCTTTTTGTCATTTTCTTCCACTCGGTGACTTGAATAATTAATTACTCTCTATAGATTAAAGCAAGATCTATTCTAGTGGCCGGTGTGATGTAATGGTTTATGTTTTCCTGGGGGATACGGCAGTCCAGTGAGGGTTAGTTGAGGAACCTGGCCTGAACTGACAGATGAATGTCAAGCAAGCAAACCTCTGTGGCTGTAGTTCTTAACACTGTGTGCAACACTTGTGCAATAAGTCTAAGTCACTTCTCGTCATCCATCAGTCCTCTCTGTGCTTCTGGGGGTGGAGTGCTACCCTGTTCATTGTTTTGGTTTTGGTCATTCTGTCCTCACCAGGCACCCTGAAGCGGTCGTCTCTGCAAGGAGAGGAGAAGATGGCCGGAACCCAACAGGTGACCCTCCAAAAAGGCTCCAACTTTAACACGTTGCCTGCCAGCATGGCTAAGGTGCATCTGCAAAATGTAGCTGACTACGCCAGCCACACGCTCACTCTGAAGAGAGACAAGAGCTCTGGTGGCCGGGAGCTTCCCGGTGCCAAGTCCATCTACATCTGCGACGGGGAGCTCTTCAAGCAGCTGGATGCTGACCTCACCCGTGGGCCTACCGAGACTCCCGCTGCACCTGAAAGCAGCAGCTATGTACTCCTGCCGAACAATGCATCCACACTGCGGGCTAAGCCCAAGGAGGACCTGGCCAAGTACAACATCAGCATCGAACAGGTTCCCCAAACACGGCTCATCCACCTCAGCAACCCCACCAGTGAGCCCACTCCAGGCTTTGGCCTGAAGACACTCCCTTCTGACCGGGTCAGTGTGTCTTGCTCGGAGCGGGACTCCCCCGTTCAAAACCTGCAGAACATCTCCAGTGAGTCCCAGATGACTAACAGCCTGTGCGATGCCGGTGACTCGGGGAACTCGGGCATGATGTCTAAGAGTGAGACCGTCTCAACGCTCTCTATGAGCTCTCTAGAGGTAAGACTATGACATTAGGAGCTGACAGTCACATACTTTGGGCTCTGTGTGTCCAGCCATTTTGTATGTATTAACTACCAAATGACATTAGCAGCTAAACTTTGGAAAACTGATTTTAATAATTGGAAGAATGCAAATCAACAGCAATCCCGAATATATTGTAAAGGAAATTTGAGGAAGCAAAATGGGCTGAAGGTCACCCCATATTCATTTTGGGAACTGTCAAAGGCAGACAAGCAGTTCATGTTTTTTACATTAGGTGTGCAGGTGTCACGGTATTTGGTATGCATATTTTAAAGATTATCCAATGAAAGGGCCCCTTTTTTATCTGCCTCGAAGAAAAGCAGTGAGTCAGATTATTCTGTTGAATTTATTTTGCTGTCTTTATTCCTCTAGTGAAGTAAGTAAAAAAAAATCACAGGCTCCCACCCATCAGTGGCCCTTCCTATCACCTCAAACCCAGTGACACATGAGTTTGTATATAAGGTGTGCAGGCCATGCCTGTCAGTTTGCCATCATACCCGTTCCTTCTTTGCCACTTGCTGGTAATGCTGACATCTTAAAACACTCACGATCGTGCCGGGGATGTGTCCGGCCATACAAAATGTATGCTAGCTGGCTGACTGAAAGTTCCCTGTTATACATCATCACTGCCTTCCGCACGAATCGCCAGTAGAAGAACTGGACATTGGAGAGAAACTATTTCTAGAGAGCAAAAACACTAACGGTAATCATGTATGTTTCTGAGGAGCCTTTTAACATTTACACCAAGTGTAGACCGAGACATTTTACATGCATGATGGACACGTCACAGTGCGCTCCAGAGCTGGGCTGTTTTTCCTAAGCGTGTTGCGAACTCTGTGCCGTCTTGCAGCCAACACGCGTGCGCCTCCAGATATCTCACACAGCCCGCGGCCCTTGTTTAAGCTGTCGAATCAGCTCTAGCAGATGGCAATGGCAGAGCGTCGCGCCGGCCATGCAAAGTTCATTTAATTACCCCATGATTACGCACGCTAAACGAGCTGGAAGCTCTCTGCTGCGCTCTCAGATGCGGATCGCTGCCAGGATGGCTTGAGCAAGCAGGGAGGAGGGGGGGTTCCGGTACGGGGCCGCTGGCCGGACAGGCCCAATTAAGAGGAGCCTTCCAGTAAATTATTTATTGCCATTGAGATGAGGTGCCCACCCCTAGAGTCTAGTGCCAGAGGTGATGGGAGTGTATCTTGGTGTTCGGGGAGGGGGACTCGCGACAAGAAACAGAAAGGCGAATATGCTCCTTTGAGTCCTTACCCTGCAATATCCTGAAGAGATAGATTTGCGCCCCTCGCTCTACCTCTCAAGGCTTTACCAAACTGCATTCCAAAACTCAGTAATGCTTTCCACACCTTAAGCAGAAACCGCAGGCAGATGGTGGTCGGATTTACTTGAAAAAAGAATGCTGTAAATATATAGCAGTGACGGTGTATCTGTAGTCGGGATGTGACCAGGTACAAGGCAGCTAAGGGAAGTCTTACGGCATTTTATCTCCGACATGAAACAAGCGGTGCTGCAGCAATTTCATGAAACACAAAAAAGCAAACTTAAATCTACAACTGCAGCACTCTGACTATATTAATTCCACAGTCCAGTCTCTGCTTGTCTCATTCAGTTCACTTAAATTCCTCCGGCTTCCTTGGCCACACTTTTTTTAAACCTATGACCGTCTCACGCTTTATAAAGGAATTACTGAAAAGATCCAATATGTATGTCTGAATTGGCCAAAATAAATGTGACATTTTTCCCTATTTAAATGTTGCGTAAACAAACCATTGATTATTCCATTTGCATGTGAGCATTTGGACTTCATTAGCCATTGATTATTCCGTGTGGCTGGTAGGAGCTGGGTCCAGACTGCAGTCCTTCAGCAGCCTGGCCTTACCCAACCCACAAGAGGATAAGCAAGCTTTTACAGAGGCCGTATTTGCTGACATCTCGAACTGGAGACGCTAGCTATTGTGGACAGACAGAGTAGTGGTTAGAGCTAAAGCCTTTCACTCAAAGCACCTCAATTCAAATTTACATACATTTATTTATTTAGCAGATGTTTTTTTCTCTAAAATGACTTCCAGTGAACTCTATGTAGTGTTATCAGCCCACACACCTTATTGACCAAGGTGACTTACACTGCTAGATACACTACTTGCACTGGGTCGCTCATCCATACATCAGTGGAACACACTCTCTCTGTCACTCACACGCTATGGGTGAACCTGAACAGCATGTATTTGGACTGTGGGAGGAAACCAGATCACCTGGAGGAAACCAGGGAGAACATACAAACTCCACACAGACTGAGCAGGGATCAAACCCATGTTTTCTCACACCACCCAGGTGCTTTGAGACAGCAGCGCTACTTGCTGGGCCACTGTTCCACCCCTCAAATCCTACTCTTACTCTAGTACTCTTGAGCAAGGCTCTAAGTTAATACAATAAAAATTATCCAGCTGTATAAGTAGGTAAACAATTACAGTGTAGCAACATTATGTCTGTGGAGAAAAGCTCTGGGTTACATAAACTGACAAATTTACTTGCTGTAGGGCAGGGTTTTAGTCAACCTATTCAACTCTAGACTTCAATCTTCAGAAACACAAACACTTTAAAAAAGCCTAAAATGTTAAAATGGTGGAGCTTTGAAACAGTTGAAAGAGTGGGTTTTGAAGAAAAAGAAAAAAACAAGGCTTTTTACACCCATGCTAAAATTTCTAAATGCACACCAATAAAGAATAGAAGTGTCATTATGCTTATTTTAAGCTCCTGTGTAGAGTTTAAAAAAACAGACATTTTCAATGTACTTCTGTGTCTGTTGTTCCTCGTTCCTCTTATCTTACTCTGTAGTTATGCCTTTTTTCTTTAGGGTATAATTATGGTACCTCATAAATCTATAACTCTGGCTGTTAATAAGGATGGGTTGGTGCAACAGTGAAGAAAATCAGATTAAGAAAATTAGATGAAATCTGACATTGTGTATTTTGTCATTTGTCTAAAAGACTTGGGTGGAATGGATTGAAGGATTTGTTAAGTCTGGTTGTAGTGCGCAGTGTTTTATGTTGGGGTTGAGCAACGGGGGAAGCTCGTGTCATGTGAACACTCGGGTCACAAAGTAATTACCTGTTCTCTCCTGTCCTCATTTCGCAGAGACGAAAATCCCGCTACGCAGAGCTAGACTTTGAGGTAAATTCCTTTTTGCATACTTTGCAGTTGCATTTGTAACTTCTGCATGTCGGTATGTGTGTGTGTGTGTGTGTGTGTGTGTGCGTGTGCGTGTGTCTGTATAGACAGTATATACACAGGTGGTCCCCGCTTTCCAATGGTTCGACTTACAATTTTTTCGACTTTACGATGGTGAGCTGGCGACAGACATTCAATAGAAACTGTACTTTGAATGTCAAATTTTGATTTTTTTACCTGGGCAAGCAATATGCGGTGCGATATTCTCATGATCCTGGGCAGCGGCAGCGATCCACATCTCCTAGTCTGTCACGCAAAGGTGTGTATTGGGGGTATTAAATGCATTTTCGACTTACGATGGGTTTTGCGGAAAATTTACCCCATCATAAATCGGGGACCACCTATATACAGTATATACACAGTATATATATCTACACACACACACACACACACACACACACACACATATATCTTCATCCCTAGGCTCTGGTTTGCTGCGACTCCGCTCGGGTCAAGCGGTTTCAGACAGTGTTCGTGTGTGTGTGTGTGTGTGCGTGTGTGTGCGTGTGTGTGCATTCATCCCTGTGCAAGAAAGACCTTCTTCTTCTTCAAAATTTCTCTTAAATGTGCATCTTTCACCGAATATGTGTATCACTGACTACCATCTTGTTCCTTTTGCCCCGCAGAAAATTATGCACACACGAAAGCGCCATCAGGACATGTTTCAGGACCTCAACAGGAAGCTGCAACATGCCGAGAAGGACCGGGAGTCCCCACCCGTCGATGGCAAGGTCAGACGCTGACCGTCAGAGCCTCACGGACAGGCAGGAACTCGCGGGCACAGACCAACAGGCCCCTTTTACGTTCTTCTGACAAAGGGAAATTAGACAGAGAGACAGCTGCACCCACGCAAATCTTTTGTACATTTTCTGTATAGTTCAACAGAACTAATTAAAAGCCTACTGAGAAATTAGCATTGAACCAAACAGTTAAGGTTCAATGCCATTTCAAAGTAATTACTTAGTTTCTACGTAATTAATTTAGTTAAAGTTAAATGATACGCTTTTTATGCTTGTCTGCCAGCGTGTCTTAAATTTGAGAAAGTCTGAGCAGTCTGCTCAGCGACACCCGATGTTTACGCTCCGATTTGTTCGTGCAGCGATCGCACTTGTTTGCGTAAAAAAACAGCTGATTGAACTTCCCTCTTATTTCCCAGTGTTTTAATCCCACAATGTTACTGTAATAACTCCCCCAAACGCAGTATTGCTCACTGTTGGTTTTCTCCGCAGCCTGGAAAGAGGTGGAGTGTCTCCTCGGGCGGCAGCGACAAAACCAATCTCAGTGTGAGTACCTCTCCCTCGATCCCTCCTCCTTCCCCTTTCCTTGTTCCTCTCCGTCTTTGTGACAACCATTTCTCCTTCCCAGTACACTAAATTTGCTAATGGGGCTTTCTCTCTCGCTCCGTGCTTGCCGTGCCGGAAGGCGTGTACTGAAACAGACATACGTTTCACATTACATGGGAAGAACCCACTGAAACTACTAATAGTACTTTGTTCCCCTTAGCTGCTTTAATTAGTGTAATATTCCCCTTATATGTGCAATTTATGTAATATGACTGTTTGCTAATTGCTTTACTGTTTTGGTTTTATTACATTGTTTTATATTGCATTTTTTTTTCGATGATTTCTTTGTCTTTTCTGGTCTTTTGTGCTCTATTTTGGGTTTGCAGTGTACAAGTGAAGGTGTTAAACTCCGCTCATATCTGCTGCTACTCATCTATGCAGGTGGTCCTCAGTTCACAACATATGTGATGCAACAGTCCAGACTTATGACCACTGTCCCATTAACCGTGATATATTTTCAAGTCCCGGTGTTTGGTCATAACATCTAACAATGATTATTCCATAACATGGGCCGGCTGTACTGTTGCAAGGCACCCGAATTTCTTACCGATTTAGCCAGTGTATCTGTCAGCGACTATTTTTTTAATGGCTAGCAAGTGAAAATGTCAGCGTTCAGGTGGTGCTGAAAAGAAAAAGCAAAAGACAATTTGGAAAGAAAAGATTTAGAAATGAAAGTGAAAATATTGTGGCATGAAAACATAGCTATTATACTTTACTGTGCTTATTACGTTCAATATTAGTGTTGTTTTTAACATGGATAAAATGTGAAGTTAGTGAAAATATAACAAGGCCCTGTTATACAACCTAACGTTCATGTATGTTAACTGTTTAATTGTTTATATGTCCTTATAATATAAAGGGAATTTCAGGTAATGACGTTGACTTGCAGCCCAAATCTGTTGGAGCAGAACCCCGTCATAGGTTGAGGACTACCTCTATTCTGCAACACTATATGTACTGCATTGATCCATTGCTTCACACTCTGGAAGCTGCAAAACTGTAATACCTTCATAATGACAATAAAGGCGAATGTAACTGAACTGAACCGAAGTGGTACGAATAAAATGCCTTCTCTCTTTCTGCAGGACAAACAACAGACCCCTAGCAAGCGGGCTTGGGAGGGTATCCGGAAGACGCACTCGCCGCCCTCTTGGGTACGCAAGGACTTGGAGCCGCTGCAGGCTTCACCACTAGAGATGAAGAGCGTGGAGTGGGAGAAGGCCAGCGCCACCATCCCCCTGGTGGGCCAGGAGATCATCGATCTGCAGACGGAGGTGTGAGGGTGTTGCTCCCGCCGCGGCCCTGCCTTTTTTTCGTTTCACCGCGGTCGGAGCGAGCAGAATCACAGGGGTGAAGGGGCAGACAGACCAAGGGACAGGGTACAGGATGCAATAGAGCCTAGACCTTGAAAACCCTGTATAGAGAGCATAGGAAACGGAACTCACTTGTGTTTTGTTATATTTTTATTTAATGCCAGTATCGCCTTTTCCTTTCACTGACAAAAGGACGAAACTCTAAAGGGACTAAACAGACTTTTTCTATGAAAAAAGGGACAGAAAGAAGTATATAGTGGTTTCTTTATTAGACGGTTAAATATAAGGCAGTTTAGTTCCAGCTTTGCCATATAGAGAAACAAACGTCAACGCTCTCCGCTCTGGGTTCAACAAGGGAAAATCACCTCGCCGGGTCTCTTTCATCGGACTGCTGTGCAAACCTGGGTCCCTGGCACAGACAGAGGTAGACTTAAAAGACCATGGGGCAACCATCCACAGAACAGCCCCCATCAAGAGTTGGAGAAACCAAAATCTTGAGGTCAGCTTCTGTCTTTTTCCTGCATTCCTCTTTTTTTGATTCAGGTTTTTTCCAAGTTTTTCTGGGAACTGAATCCATCATGCCTTTAAATCGTACCCAGAAGGCCAAACCCTGGCAGTGTGGCTCGAGTCTTCATCTTAAAAGAACAGCTTATCGGCGTCATCATGCAATCAGCCCACCCTTATAGTGACTCTTTATAGCTGATTTAACTTTATTATTATTAATTATTGCACTTGTGACCACTCCTCATCCCAGCTTCAATCCACTCTGCTCCCTTTGGTGTTTAAAGATTTACCAACAAGTAACACAGGGGAAGTGACACATCAGCCTAAACCCAAAGGTCGCAGTCAAGCCAATTAGAAGAGGGGGGGGGGAGGGATATCCGGAAAGCCCACCCTCCCTCGCGTTTGGGTTTTTTGCCGCTTCAAGCTAACAAGGATGTTTGACTTGTTTTCCACACCGCTGAGGCTCAGAAGCGTTGCCTTTCGGGATGTGTGTAGGGGATGGGGAAGGTGTAGAAGCCCACCCTCTGCAGGGGACGCAACATTGGCTCAGCAAGACTGTTATAGCGTTACAGCGAGTGGCTTCTGCACAGGCGACGTCTCGCAGGGACAGCCGGGCAACGAAGATTGATCGCCCTAGTCCCATTGGTGGTCAAGGACTGCGGGCCACCACGGCACTACGGAACCTGCCTTCCTGCCTCAGTGCCACATGTCTGAGAAGACAGGAGAGACTGCGGCCACTGGCAGCGCATACAAAACTTAAAGAACATACTGGACAGGGTGTATCAAAATACTTATTTGTTAAAAAAAATGAACATTTATAAATATATCCATTTGAAACTGCAGAAACTGTGATTCAGTAATCCGAATTTTTGGTTGCACACGGAGGAAGCACAAGGCTCTTCATGAAGAGTCCTGCTGTACAGTATTGTAATTATTTAAGCAGAGTTACACAGAATGAATTTTAGCCTATAAATATCTTTCTACTGTGCTTCAGAATTTTTATGTTTTTTTTTTTATTTTATTTTTGGCCAACTCCCTCTGCCTTGTCGGGTTACTGGACTATAACAGTGTTCTGTAACTAATGTAATGATGTGTGTTTTAATATCACTGTCTACTCGACTCACTTAACCCCCCACCCCCCGGCCGCAGGCTGATTCTCGCCTCCCATCAAATACACATTTATCGGTTTGTCACTTTTACTTTATCGGGTTCTCCTCTTTGTTAATGTACAGTTTTCAGAGCACAAGATGAATGTGTCTTATTTCTAATAAAAGATATATCTATATTATAAACTATAAAATGTCTTGTGTTATGAATGTGATTTGACCTAGAGTGGTGATGGCGAGCAAGGTTGCACATGAGTTTCTTGACAGTGAAAGTTAATTTCAGCATATAGGGAGAGTTTTTATGATTATGGAATATAATTATGTGCACATTCGCTGACTGGTGTTCAGAATTTAGCTGTGTTAATACCTGCATTGGACACTGCTGGATGTGGAAAACCCTCGAAAGCTGTACATGCAGAAAGAGCTGTTGGGGGTTTGAATCTCACCTCCAGCTCTGGTACTGTTGAGCAAGGTACTTTCACCCTCAATTACTCCGCTAAAATGACCCAGCTGTATAAATGGGTAAGTAATTGTAGGTACCTTAACATTGTTAGTTGCTTTGCAGAAAAGTGTCAGCTAAATGAATATCATTCAAATTCTTCAGAAAGAATGTTGCTTTAGGCTTTTGACGTAGCGCAGAAGTAGTACTGCAGCAGTCATTAGAATGTGTATGTAATTTAAACACACTCCTCAAACAAGGCCCAATGGTGTAATGATCTAATGAATGTAAGGCTGTGTTTTCAAACATTTCCCTTGGACAATTAATGTGCAGATAATGAGAACTCAAGTTCTGTGAGTGCTGGAGTGAAGTGACAAATGAGTGATTGTAATGGGCCCAGGATTACTTACACCTTGCAAGCAGAAATCCAATTTGGAAAGCAACACAATCTGCTATTAAAGGTTTAACCAACGCTGGCTTTCATGGAAGACTTAATGTCAGGTGTGTTCCTATTAGATTTCAAGGCATTATCTCAAGAGACCTAAAAGAAATATAGGTTTCTGGAGAGCAAAAGTGGAGGAAATGCTGTTGGGTCCAGGGTGGAAACTGTGGTGATTACATAGTTAAGCTCAGGTGAGTATTTATGAGGTTATTAAAGGGACAGAAAACTGGCAAACTGCATAAATATCAACAGATAAACAGGAAAAGTCTGCAATAATTTTTTTTTTTTTTTTTTTAAAAAAACTTCTACATACTTCCTATTTTTTCAGGCATTATAGGAAGCAGAGAACAGTTGGTTTTATTCTTCACCGCTCACAGTGCTTATGCAGCTGAGATGCATTAAGGGTGAACAAGCTTTTAAAGGAAATGAGTAAAGAACAAGGAATAGATTGAAAAATAAACACTGGGAGTCTCACAGGCTGTTCAGAAATGGCAAATCAAAATTGCCATTACTTTGGCCTCCAAAAACTTTGGATAAAATGAGGTGTTTGCTGTGTTAACTAATAACTATTTACTCTGCTTACAGACTTGTGGATTTTGTGCACGTGTATCATAAATACACACAGATCCCAGTAAATTTTGTGTTCGCTCTCACTGTCCTTTAACGTAAGAATGTGCGATGGGAACAGGTGCGAAGTAAACTGATCTCAGTAGCAGAGTATGTTCAAGCGCAGTGCAAATCAGGAGATGAAGCGCAGGGGTGGCACGAGAAACACGGAACAAGGAGGCACATGGTGTGTCCTTACAGTAAGAGAACAGGATTTCGTGCAGGGAGGTGTGATGTAGATGGAGCTGGAACATGCGATCTGGAATGGACCACAAAGGACTGTCACAGACAGGATGGGAGCAGGGGACTGGAACAGAAACACACTGCGACAGAAAGTTGGGAAACGGGTCAGCGGACAGCGACCATGTATCGCCGGGTAGTCGCAGTAAAGAGCTGATCAAGAATCTGCAAACCGGTGATGTGACATCAGTCCTTTTATAGCTGCTCATATGGTCAGCTGAGGCCAGGTGTGTTGATGCAGTTAGATGGATGTAGAGTGGTGTCTCTGGTGGACAGTGGGGAGTTCACCGCCGGGGTCATGACGTGTCTTTTCTGCCAATGCCATCTCATATGTACTCTGTAACTCCATAACAGCGATTAGATGGGTTTATGTATCTAAACCCATCCCCATTTCTCCAAATATGCTGCTTGTCGAACGGTATGATCTAATTTTGCAGAGAGGCTTACAAAGGCAAATCCGAATTTCCGTAACCCTAATCATGCTGCCCTGATACTTCTGCGCCGACAGAAAATCAGCAACTAAATAAGAGCATTCTTTCACAAAACACTTTTTGCTTTATTGGCTATTACGGAAAATAAACCTGACATCGTGGGGCATCTTGCTCATTAGTGCAAATATTTATTCCATAGGTGTGATCCTGCATGGTCTGTCCACTGAGACAGCTGTAGAGGATTAGAATCTGTCACCCTGGTGCCAGAAGAAGTATGCTGCCTATCACCACTGACAAGGATGCTATCTGCTGACTCACAGTTACCTAACCTTCTGGTATTGCGATGACACGGTCCCTAACATCAGTTAGGTTGCCAGAAGACTAATATATATTATTATGGCAACTGATAGCGTAGTCGGTACAGCCGCTGCCTTTGGACCCAAAGGTCCCAGGTTTGATTGCCACCTCCAGCTGTAGCACCCTTGAGCAAGGTACTTGTTCCGGTAAAACTACACAGCTGTATAAATAGGTAAATAATTGTAAGTACCTTAAAAATTGTAAGTAGCTGACACTTTTCTCCGAAGCAAAATGTGTTACTATATAATGGATATCTGCAGCTTGCTAGAATATCAGTTGTACCTTCAAGTTTTCTGGTTCAGGCCCCAACCCCAGCTTCTACTGCGGAAGAAGAACAGGATACTTTGCTTGACCAGGTCTGGGGAGGAGGAGAAGAGAAAAAAAAAAAAAAAAACATTAGTATCAACTGCGCATTATGTTGCAAGACACTTTGGAGAAAAGTACTGGCTTGCTTCACATAAGTGGAATTCAGTCCAGAAAATCTGCTCATAGGGTTAATAATTATGGAAACTAACTTTTAATTACCATTAATTTCTGCAGGAAAAATAGAAGTTTTGTGTTCTGCTAAGCTTCACCCATTTTTTTAACAAGTGAAATTCCTGCTTTATCTTTTAAAAAGCAGAGAAATTGTAATTTAAAACTCAGTCCAGAATATTTGGACACCTTACATTTCTTTAGCAAACGCTTTTCTCCAAAGTGACTTCCAACAAACTCTATGTAGCGTCATCAGCCCGCACACCTTATTCACCAAGGTGAATGTGCTTGTAGTGCGGGAGGAAACGCATGCAGACAACATGCAAACTCCACACAGACTGAGGGGGAATCAAACCCAGGTCCTCTCACACCACCCAGGTGCTGTGAGACAGCAACACTACTTGCTGTGCCACTGTGCTGCCCACCTTATACCTGCTATCATTTTTATATATATATAATATTCTGGACTGGGTTTTATATATATATATTTAAATACTGCATCATTGTTATATATACATACAGATACTAAATGCTCACATTAAAACTTGTATATAAGACATGTACAGTATAATGTAGAACACTGTTTTTAACTATACCCACAAAGGTACTGTATGTTTCTATTATTACACAATTTTGACTGTAAACATGGAAAAACTGCATTACAGAAGAAAAATCATTTGCACAACCTGCTAATCAGTACTAATAATTGATTAATTTATCCCATAACCATGTACAGCATTCATCAGCTTCTGGCCATTTTCAGCTTTCTTAATCAGTTGCTGTCACATGGAGCAGGCAAAGGGACCGTCAGCACCGCGGACAGCTCCCCGAGGCGATGGCGCCCGGCACTGGACCCCGTTATCCAACACCATTCGTGCAACTGGGTGTAGACATACCCAAGAATGCCTTGCTGTTCTACCCAAGAAGGATTAAACTTACAGACCACAGTGGAAGGAATGAGTAGGTCAAGCAGCTGGTGATTAATGGTACCTTTCAGATGTACAGGGGGTTGCTTCTCTGCAGGCACATTCTGGGGGAGGCTTGAATCAGCAAATGGATGAAGCAATTTATGACAGAATTGAGGACTATGGGGATGTGACCATTTCTTTCCACGAGTTTGTAAAAGACTGACCCTCATGTATCGCTGACCTTTCCAGATTATACTCAAAATTTTGTTGCTCATTACCTTTATTCTCTTTTGTAGTTGGACAGTTTTGACCTGCAGGTTATACATTCATTAGGAAGTGTACCATTTACTAAACTCCTCTCCTAATGTCTACAACTAGCGGGACACCAACAGTCCAATAAAAATAGTTTAAACCTGTAGTTTTCTCAGAATTATTCTCATCACTCTCAGGATTTTAAGGTTGAAGCTTTTTCCTGTAGCTATTATTGAACACCAAAGTTATTTCTTTTATAAGAGAATTCAAAGACTGCCGGCTTTGCTCCTGCAGAGTCCAGATAAAAACAGTTTACGGAATTATTCACTAAAGGTTGTATAATTAGGGTGTACATATTATTTCAAATCTGTAACTGCTTAAAATAGGTTAGTCAGTAGCAGGTGTCTTAAACCGTCAAGCATTTCTTTTTTTTTCTTTTTTTTTTTTTACAAGCAACTCGGTATAAAATATTTTAATAATGTTTAATAAATCAACAGAGAGAAGCACTGGAAAGTAGTCACCACAATCATTAAATTTAATTCCGTAAAATTCATCCATTCATCTAACATTATTCCAGAAAATTCTTCCATCCACACAACAGAAAATTAGCATAGGCAATCGCTAATAAAACCATTATAACCTCATGAGGTGCACAGTATTGTAAAGTTAATGACATGTTGAAGTCCAAAAACTGGCAATTTACTCAAAATTTCTGGATGCCAGGTCATAAGGGCATGGAGTTATTAGGTCGGAAGAAGGTTATGGTGTGAATTTGTCAGAAAAGGAAGAGATAAAAATTAAATAATGATATATATATATTATATATTTTCAGCATATCAGTATCAAAATGTTGGAATACATTTTCTGTACTTAGTGTTACTGGGGTACTGAAGCCAACTCCAGAGCGACGAATACTTTCAGTAACAAAAGGCATCTTGCTATTTTCTTGTCCTCAAAATCCACGGCGCCACGTGGGCAAAGCCGCGGGTGACGTTTTTCGCTAAGCGCCACTTTGGGAAGGGGGGTGGGGTGGCTGTGCAGCTGAACACACACAGCTGGAAGGAGGAATAGGCAATATCAAAGAAATAATTAAATGAACATTACCCTGTGGCTTTGTCTCCTCGGCTTTTCTGTTAATCTTTCATAGTTGCCTCACTAATTCATGAGGACATCTGTTTTGGAGCTGTCGTGTTCCGGGGTAGACGGCGTAAACTGCATTGTGCTTGCAGGTGCGACTCTCACCCCCCCATCATACAAATAGCGTGGGGAGCGGCTCGGTCGCCTGATTTGTGACCGGCACCTCTTGCCAAAATGCAGGCAATAATAAGTTTTATTGTCAATAAAACCAGCAAGAGTCAAACAAACAATCTAATTAAATAGAAATTTGCTAATTTTTCTTCACAAGTTGAGGTTTTTTAATCATAACATCATGGCTGGCTTTGTGGATTCACCAGCAGCGGGAAATTTTTGTTTGAGTATGTGCAAACCGTCGTCACTAGGCTACAAGGGTCATAAAAAATATAGAGGCAGCTATTTGTATAGCATTTTGCTTGTATTCTCTGCCGATTTGTGTATTTGGGGGAGGCTTGTCTGCGGCACTTTTGCACATCAACCAGTTTTCATTGTTGAATACCTTTTCCTGTACGTCTGATCTATGAGTTTGGTGTGCCGTTTAGGGTAGCCAATTAAAGTCTGTTATCTCGACCAAACATATTTGCAAGTGCAAATCCTTCAGAGCCCTCCATCTCGAAGATTATATAATGTTTTTCAACATCAACACATTTAACCTGCCCTCAGAGCCTCGGCTTCGGAAACTTTCCAAAGGGCTGTTCTGCTTTTCTAACGAAAAATGTGTAATGTGCTAATCAACTAGTGGAACGCACTTCAGCTAACATTACGTATGTAATAAGCAGGTTTTTCTTTAGCTCATTCTAAGCACATTGGCACGTGCACCTGCTTAATTTCTCTATTTATGCATTCGTTTGCACAGATTTGTCTGTTAAGATGAAAAAAGTGAAGCTGAAAAAAAGTTTTAATGTTACACCACACACACACACACATTTTCTGAGCCGCATGTCCCATACAGGGTCGCGGGGGAACCGGAGCCTACCCGGCAACACAGGGCATAAGGCCAGAGGGGGAGGGGACGCACCAAGGACGGGACGCCAGTCCGCCGCAAGGCACCCCAAGCGGGACTCGAACCCCAGACCCACCAGAGAGCAGGACCTGGTCCAACCCACTGCGCCCCCAATGTTACACCAATTTTTCCTTATGATATTAAGCATGAGTAAGGCAATTTTTATGTAACCTGGGATGGGGTTGGAATGAGTTGGAATTTTTCTGCTATGAAAAATAATGGAATAAATTCCTTTATCCAGATTTTCAGTTTTGGCTTGGTTTTCAGGAACAAATGAGGACAGTAAAAGAGGAATGAGTGCAAAACATGAATAACGGCAACATTTTTAAACATCGAACTCAAGATCCTCATGTCTTCCAACTTTTTCTGAGGCTGAGTCTTTGTTGAGTCAGTTCTGTGATAATCTGAGGCCATTTCTATGATTTTTGTTTATAGCACAGTGGTTAGAAGCACCGGCTTTGGATCTGAAGGCTGCAGGCTTGAATCCCATCCACATCTGTTGTACCCTTAAGCGAGATACTTACCCTAATGTGATCCAGTAAAGATTACCCAGCTGTAGAAATGGGTAAATTATTTGTAGCTACCTTAACATTGTAAGATGCTCTGGATATTAGTGTCAGTAATTGATTTTGTTTTTTAGTTATTTCGAAATTGAAGTCCTTTTTATATGGTTAAGTATTTTGTCCTTCTTGCAGATATATTCCCATGGATATGCAATTGCAGAGACACACATATACAAAATTACATTCACAAATATATGCACAGAGGAAGATGAATGGGAGTGAGAACACACAACTAAATATATGTACATTCATAATTATGAACATGTAAGTAAAGTGTAAGAATTAACTATAGGAGCTGGTTACTATTGCAATACGGGAAATAAGCTGACCTTTGCCTTAACAGCCTGACCTATTGTGTCGGACGTTGCCGTGTAAGAGCCAGCAGGCTTATCTTTTAATTTTCTCCCACTCCCATCCGTACTAAAAGCCAGCATGAATGGAAACGACGCTCCAATTTCTGTTCTCCATTATTCAGCACAGGCCTGCAAATATGGAAATCCTGGATTTACCGCAACTGTTCTCAGCAGGAAAGTTATAATTATTCTGGGCATGCTGGGGGCAAAAATAAAAAGTGGAAAAAGCCACAATAACTTGTGTCTTGCATTCAAGAGGGTATTCCGGTGCTGCTGATCACAACAGGATCCCAGATGTGAAGACACCATATCCCCAAAGTAAACAGTCAAGAATAAGCTGCGACTCGGACCAAACGAAAACACGGTCGCATGTAGCAAACATGAGCTTAAATGTCCGTGTGGAGGGATGGCAGAACATTGCTGCAACTGAAATTGTCCTTATTTTACCGGAGCAGGTTCTTCTGCAGTGTTGACCCTGCCTTTGCGCAGGTCATTCACCATATCTAATTAATTATAATCCTTAGACAGGGTTGAGAGGCAATTACACTGAAACGACCCCTTTTATGGGGTGTTAGACTGTATGTATTTGTCCGTGAGCTGATTGTGATGAGATTACGCTGCAATCCTCCACTTCTGTTTGATTAAATTCCTACAAAATGTGTATTGTATATGGATTAGAAAAACAGTTAAATATTGTCCATTTATGAAAAGGGGGCACAACAACTGAATAATGGGCTGGCATTGCCTTGAGCCAGGGTGCAAGGGGATAGGAAAGTAGAAAATTACAAATGAAACTGCATTCTCTAAACGTTTAGTTTGCGTTGAAATAACAGCTTAGACAGACACAAACAGAAATCCAATTATCGTAAGGAATAAGCTTTGCCTGCTCAGTCTGCCAGCATTTATTTTTAACTGCCAGTACCTCTTATTCCTAGGCAGTATTTACAAAAAAAATAAATAAAATAAAAAATATTGCTCTTTTCTGTGACAAAAAGAGACTCCCGTTTTTTTTATCGTAAGCCTTGTTATCATACAATTCTGTAAAAAAGTGTGTCCAGCAGGCATATCAAAATGTCAGAATTATTTCCCTCATTTTTCATAATCATTACTAAATAATTGCACCTGTCTTAATACAAATCCTTTTTTTTTCCTGCTGGGAAGCAAATATTTAACTGTGTGAAGAGAAATAATAGACTTGAATAAGAAGCAAAAATAATGAGATGGGAGCCAAGGAAAGCAAGTTATTTCTTTAAGTCTTATGTGTCAGCAATCCACAGGGTGAACCTCTAAGAGTTATCAAACTGATGATGAGCATGAATGCCGATCTGAATAATCGATAGATGAATCTGTTTACATCCAATGTGTGTATATTAAACATGATGCGTGGTTGGAAAGTGGATGCCTTTCTGTGAGATTGGGGCCTGTAATATGCAATCCTTAAGGACACCATGCAACTAATTCTTTGGGTGTGGTGAAGCCCAGTTCTCCAAGGACATGTCTTCAAGTCAATAACTTCTAAAAAAGTAAATTTCCACCGTTAATAGACTTTTCTGCTTCGAAATACTATATGCAGTCAAGCTACCACCTTCATTTAGCGTCAAATCAAAACTTCTCCAGAGTCTGGAAAGGAGTTGCTTGGAATGTAGTCACGCTGATTAATCCCGCTTCCTGCTTTTTTTATCAAGCTCCTTCTACATCATATTAGGTATGCGACTGAGAGGCGAGCGGTTTAATTAAAACCTGAATGCCCGCTAGCTGATAAAGTAGCTCAGTTGAGCACCCCGCATTGCAGATGGTGTTTAGCTGTAGTCTTCGCAAATTGCCTATGTGGGGATTTGCTCCTCTTCTGCATAGGTTAAGTACCTGTATGGGTGCTCTAGGGTGGGATTGCATGTGGACACTTCCATAGACTAGGCGAGGAAGAGGAAACGGCCTTCACTGTTGACTACGTTAGAGCACAGCCGTTGTTTTCAACACTGATTGTGTCAGTAAACTGATATGGCTTGGGTTTTTGCGAGGCTCATGTACTTATCTGATTAGCATATTTCATGCGCTACGTTACAAGCAAATCAACAAGATTTCTTTAGAAGGAGAAGTGTTTTAGAATTGTATTCTCAGTATTACTATTACTATAAGAAATTATGAAAAATTTACACCAAAACTTAAATTGTACAAGGCTGGAAAATTCAGACTATTGGAAAGGTTTTTCTTCCTCCCATTTGGCACCCAAAATATTAAATACAATATGAAGTGAAAGTGGATCACAACATACGACTGTTTTTATACAACATTTAAATGTGACTTCCTTCCAAATGTAGAATTGTCTATAGATGTGGAGACTTGTTCCATGTATTCTGATTGGGCCACCACTTGAAAAATGGACAAAAAGAAACAAAAGGTTAAAACGGCATAATAATGCGCAAATTCGCACCACGAAAGCTTATGCATGAGGACGACTGTTGCCAGAGCCCTTATTTCTCAGTACGAGAAAGAGCGACACTGAAACTTTGTTGATTAATTTTAGGCAACGCAACAAAAATGAATACAAAATAAAAGATAAGGAAATGAAAAAGGTGGTGAAAAATTAGGTTGAACTCTTGATGAATTATGACTGTGGAAGATGAGCTGTTTGGATGCAACTACGCTAATGCAGTAATAAGGGTTATTAATAAAAACAGGCTATTATTTATTTACTTTCCCACACAGTCTGAAACCACTTGTCCAAAGCAGGTTTGCGGCAAACCGGACCATAGCCCGGCACCACAGGGTGCAGGGGGACACACCCAGGGTGGGACACCAGTCTGCCGCAGGGCACCCCAAGCAGGACTCGAACCCCAGACCCACCACACAGCAGGACCTGGCCAAGCCTGCTGTGCCACCATGCCCCCCCTTTATGTTCCCATATTAGACAAAGCATGTCATGTCCTATAAGGTGATGAGGGGTGAAGTCTGCATGCTGATCTGGATTTGTGGTTTTCACCAAGATGCAGATCTCCTCCCATCACCTTTGAAATTAGTGGTCTTCTCTGAGTTCCGTACTAACCTTTATTTGAAAAAGGCCTAGAGAACATGCTGTCATAAGAATGTTTATCTTATCAAAAGTGAACAATTAAAAGCTAAATATAACATTACAAGGCCATATCATCTAAATATAGCTATATCTGAGCCAAGGTGAAGCCATGCAAAGGTTCAATTGCATCAATGCAAGATGCAGTTTATTCTTGTCCCTTCATGATGGACCACCACCAGTGGTTTCCACAGAGTGGATGTTTTGGAAATTCACGAAAATTGTCAGGATCGCTTGTTCACTTCCTCCTACGTTGGAATGCAAGACAATGCACATTTTCTGCACACAGTTTACTTATCTAGGGACTGTTATCTGAAGTGCTTGAAACCACAGGCTGAGCAGCTAATAGCTATTTATACAGCTGGATGTTCACGGTTTCAGTTCAGATTGTACACATCACAAAGGAAAAGCAACCTTGTTCACACACTGATCCCGCACACAGCCAACTGGATCCAAAACCAATATTTTGGCTGTCAGGGCCGTTGTTGCACCTGAACCTGTTTTGTCACCCCTATTCCTTTTTTTTTTTTCTTTTTTTTAAATTATTATTTAAAAAAAAAAAAAAAATGGCAGACCCAGGAAAAATTGTTGCTGCTTTGGAGCGAAACCAAAAATTTGTGAACCTGGTTGACCTGGCCACAGCTGGAGAGAATGGCAGGGTATGCCTCCGGGCCAGCATGCTCATTCAACTTGTAGCGACACTGTCCACAGGAGGCAGCTTCCACTACACAGCCGTCTCAGGGTTCAAGTGCAGGTGATGCCACAGCAGCAGGCCTCATGTCTGAACCAGCAAACAAAATCATCTCACTGTCTTTGGACTATAAGTCTCTGCTGGAGGGCAGATGCACCTCTGTGAAGCAAACACAGCAGCAATCCTGAGGTAAAGGTTATTTACACAATAAGCTCACTGTGGCCATCATTTCCTATTTAAAGCAATCTGTTGGGTAAATAAAGTTTTTTCACCCAACATCCTGAGATTGGTGTAAAGTGCACATGCTGATACTTGACATCCTTCAAGCAACACATACATTTTCCAGACACTTAGTACTTGGATCAATAAAGGACAAGATTATAAGGTTTGCAATGTTTCATTTTTATCTATGCTGGCTGGCTCTGGAGAAGGAGTCATCAAACCAAAGATGACCCAAACTAAACCCATCCCAACAAACTCCACAACCACCTTCTATCCCCTGCTCTTCTAAAACACAGCTCACACTTTCTTCAGGCCAGCTGCCTTTACAGTCCTAGGTGGGACGTTAAGTGTCAGCATCTGCCCATCATTATTCAATTAGGGCAGGGGCAGGTCCCTAGCAGCTGTCCATCATGATGGTCCCACCACCTGCCTTGGGTTGGATTGCCATCTAGCCATCTATCTTATGATATTAAAAAGTAATTACCCTCTGGTACCAAATCTCCAGTAATGAGATGGGTGTGGTTGGTGGTGCTGGGTAAGTAAATTGGTTTTGATTTAAAGCATGATTCACTCCCTTATTCCCAGACTGTCCCTATAACCACACTAGCTCATCCCCAGCCATATCAAGACTGATTTATCTTCTTCTTTGTCAGTGATTAATGTTTCCCCCACAGCCTTCCACTCCTCTCCATCTAACATCCCCTTCATCCCAGGAGATGGCCCGTTGCACTCCAAATCCACCAGTGACGGACGCGCTGATGTCTTCCCATCACTCCCTGTCGACTACAAGGGCCTGAGGGAGGGAAGCAGAGGAGTGCCACCTTCCTGAGGAATGGAGGAAAAACAAAGCTTGAGTGATCATTGACAAGCGGTTTAATTAATGGGGAGATCTTGAGACACCTTGTTGGGTGGGGGGAGTTGTCACTGTCGGCTAATTTCCACCGCTCTACACATGGTAGCTTTGCTAACAATCCTGTTGTTCTACACGCAACAAAATGAGAAATTAGCTAAAGCACATGACCTCTGAAAAAGTTTGAACACTGAATCAAAACTTTGATGCTATTAGAAACATATATGACAAACCACTGCCTAAATTTATAAATTAGGAAGGAAATACAAATGGGTTAATAAGGTGTTTGAGTGGACCATCACCTGCAAAAACTAGACTTCTTGTCTATAAAGACAGACCTTTACATGTCTTTGAAAAACAGGGTATTGAGCGAACCCTTTTCTAGTGGTGTTGATGGACTAGACTTCCACTTCCTATGGGCTTCTGATGATGTAAAGAAGCTGATGTCCATTATGAGAGAAAATAATTCTTTATTTTGTATAAAACTCTGGAAAACAAGATGCATTAATTAAAACTTAGCTTTGGAGAAAACACCTGCTGCATCGTGCATCTCTCTGTGCCTTGATTTCTTCTAGTCCACATGCTAACTGGATTAAATGTTTGGAGCTTCAGCACTGAACATGGTGAGAATTTCTTCTAAAGGATAAAATTACCTTCAAGACTGAAAAATGGAAAATAAACACTAACTCTCCCCAAAACATAAAAGTTCACAAGGTATATAGCTGGAATACTAATATGAGGAAATTGTATCTAGAAAGTTGTTTTATTTTACTGTTTTATGGCATGTTCCTGGGGGGAAAAATGTAAGAGGTTAGAAAAATAATTTAAAAAAAAAAAAAAAAAAACTTCTCATGTCCATGAGGCTTTTTGGAATTGCCCATATGGTTATAATAGCCAATGTAGGTTTATATATAAAGTCTCCTCAACATTTGAAACTTTTTTTTTTTTTTTTAAACATTCATTTAACTGATATTTTTCTCCAAAGTGACTTACAGTGTAAATCTACCCACAATTACATACTCATTTATATAGCTGGTAATTTTTTACTGGAGTAATTTAGAAGTACCTTGCTCAAGGATACTACAGCTGGAAGTAAGATTCAAACCTGCAACATATGTGTCTAAAGGAAGCAGCTCTAACCACTACCTTACCGCCTGCCTGTTTTTATGTTTCCCTTTAGAATAGAGGTAAGAGCAAAGACCATTATATTTTATGCTCAACTTTTCTTCTACTCTAAATTATAAATAAATAGAGGAATTCAAGATTTGTTAGATTATGCAGTACTTGCTTTTTTCAAAGTTTTACTGGGTCTATAAAAGAATGACAAGATATTCATGGAATTTTATCTTCCCAGTGGGACTAGCACAACACCCCCCTGCATGAGAGGTCTAGTGTACAAGCAGAAACTATAGGCAAGAGTCTAGATTAACTGGTGATGTAATTCTGTGAACTGCAAGGATGCACTTAATTTAAAATTAACAATCAAGTTATAAGCAAGATTATTAAATAACATCAGCACAGAAAGACTAGTAAAGGATATGGAGTGGCAGGGTAATGCGGATGTTCAAAAGTCTGACAAATTGAAGATGTAGGTCTTCAAGGCTATGTGTTGAAGGGATGTCAGATCTGACGCTGACTGGAAGCTCATTCCGCAGCTTGTAAGATAGGATTGAAAATAAGTCAAGTTTTTCCATGTTTTTGGAAGGAGAAGAAACAAACGATATGAAGCTGATGTCCAGAAGGATAGTATTCAGAGAGGAGTGACTGGAGGTAGTGAGAAGCCAAGTCAATGGAACTGTAGGCCAGGTCTGTGGTATTGAACTGGATCCCAGCAGCAACAGAAATCCACCAGAATATGTGAGTAGTTGTGTGTGAAACAAGGAAAAGAGAGAATGGATGTGGTGGCAGCATTCTGGATGAGCTGGAGAGGACAGATAGGCAATACAGGGAGTCCTGCCAGTTGGAGGTGCAATAATCCAACCCAGCAAGGGCCTGAACAAGAATTTGAGCAACACAATGAGGAAGGGACCGGTTTTGTTGATGTTGTGAAGGAAGCGACAGGACTGTGTTGGTGAAGGAGAGGTTTATGGGAGAATCAACCAGTGAGGTTCTTCACAGTATAGGTATAAGGGTGGTTATTCATCCAAGGGGAGATGGCAAAGATCAAATGTAAGAGAATTTGATGAGCCAAGAATTACAATTTTTCTTGTTTGCTCTTTCTTCTGTTTTTATATTTATTCCTCTAGCAGATGCTTTTCTTTAATAAATACTGTGTAGTATTTAGCCCAGGGGGCACGGGGGCGTGGACCGGGTCCTGCTCTCCATTGGGCCTGGGGTTCAAGTCCCACTAGGGGTGCCTTGCGGCATCCCGGCGTGGGTGTGTCCCCTCCCCCTCCGGCCTTACGCCCTGTGTTGCCGGGTAGGCTCCGGTTCCCCGCGACCCTGTATGGGACAAGCGGTTCAGAAAGTGTGTGTGTGGTGGTTAGCCCACACTGTTTCATCTAAGGTGACTTTCAAATTCAAAATAAAGTACCTGAAGTTAATCACTGATCTATACACCGGAATAGTTTAACACAGTCATTTATGGAGATTTTGAGTTGTCAGTTCACTTGAAACACCTGTCTTTGGGCAGCTGGAGGAAATCCAAACAAAAACAGGGAGAACATGCAAACTTCACACAGTCGGAGGAGGGTTCGAACCCACATCATCTCACACCGCCCCCAATGTACGTGTTAGATTAGCTCATGTGTCAAACTGAGTTCAGGGACCACTGCTAGGTTTGCTGCTTTTTTCTCTTTCCACTCGACACATATAAACAAATCCCAATTGTGAATCATTTGGCCAAATAACTTTTTTTAGATATTTCTGCACATTTATAAAGGCATTTTTGTAATATTTTCTTGTTTAGGGAAAAAAATATTCACACTGTGGTAGATAATTTAAAAAAAAAAACAGATGAAGCCCAAATCAGCGTTCACACTGACTTTTCACTGATTGTTTGACATTCCCATCTTGCTATTTCTAAGGGTCAAAACTTTCCATAATTTGTAAATGGTAAATCATATGATTACGGCCATGCGGTGCTGGTACGAGCCTCACAATGATATCAAATTCTGGTTAAGCCCAAGTTCATCTGGCCATGGGGAAAACACTGATGATCCTTGCAATACCATACAGTGTACAGTGATAACTTAAGCTCATGCTTTAGCTAGAACCTGCTGTGTGTGCACTGAAAGTTTTAGGCTCTCCACCCTGGTTCTAAGGAGGCAGAACCATTACTCAGAGGACTCTGACAGACTTAAAACTTGATTGATTTGTGATGGTATTCATGGGGGCTGTCTGTACTTCAACAACATAATGACATATCAATCAAGTATCACAGCTGTCAGGTTCCAGTGGCCCGACAATAAGGAAAGAAAATAGAAGTGCATGCAGACAGCCATGCGGTACGTGATGCTCTGATGGAAGATCCTAAGCTTGCCTTTACAACCTTTACTAAAAAGCAACTTTCCAGAAGGATAGTTTTTTTTTCTTTTTGTTTTTTTTTTTTTTTCCCTCCCTTCCCTGCACTACCTTTTGTGTGTGATTAACTTGGCAAATGAAGTAAAAGAGCAAAATACCTTTTCACAGGTTGTCAGTGTAAAGCGACTTGTTTCTTTTGAATAGTTAGCAGAAAGGTATGAGTGCAACAGCTGTAACATTAATAGTAATAATAAGAATAGCAATGATAATAATAAAGATGATAGATAAGAATGAGATGAATGAATGATTTTTGGTCAGAATTTACACGTGAGAAGTTGAAAGGTAACAAAGTGACAGGGTATCATAAATCAACTTCTGCCTGATTTGCCCCTACATTAGAGGTGGAGCAAGGGACCAGAGACCCTCATAACCCTCTGATTAAATCAAAACTCAGCGGCTGCACTCAGTCAATTAGCTTTGACCCAGATTATAACAGGGCAGAGTGAGATGACAGAGTTTATTTAAAAAGTCTATTTACCCTCTGAGTCTGTGAGGTCATAGGTTCAAGACTCCTCTCTATGTGAAATATTGTTTTCTAGTCTAATTAGACACTCGCCGATGAATATAAATTGTTTTGTGTAATGTTGACTATAATAATGTGATTATGGCACAGAGCTGCATTGTTTACGATAACGTCTGACACCTGTAATGCAGATTCTGAGTCATCTCTGCGTTTAAAAAATAGAATTGATACAAGGCACCATGATTTATGTCTGTCACAATGTCCAGAGATCTATCAGTGTTCAATTGTGGAACCTTTCTGGGTTTAGCACCAGGCCCTGGGCGCTCCTGGTGCTTTTTTCTTCAGTGTGTTATTTTTCAATAAAATAACTGAGTAACTTTCCCTCATGTCAAATTTTAAATCTAGTTTGTTTACATTCTGTAGTGTATGAGGTCCTAGGCAAAAAACTCATCTCGCTGTACAACTGTGCCATAGTTTCCTGGTGTAATTACTGTGTTTTTGAGTTCAGCCTGATTATCGGGTTTTTTCCTTCGCAATTGCTGCCCGAGTTGCCTAGCCATTGAAGCGCTTAGGGTCTCTCAGAGGTTCTGATGGTTCCAGACATACCCCTACACACTCTCTTAATCCAAGAACAGTGAAAATTAAAAGTTTATTAGCCAGATCCTAATGGGACTGTATTAATGAGCTTGCACACAAAGGGTCCCAACAGGTGAGCATGGTGTGCCAATATGTGGGAACGTCTTTCAAGAAGGACACGGTCCATTTCTGATGAGCTAACAGAATGTCTTTTAGCATGAAAATCCAAAGAAAATCTCAGTATCATAGGAGAGAAAAGGGGAACAGCTGCCTAACACGCCCAAAGAGTTAAATGATGGCTCTGCTGAAGTGCCGGCTGAAGGCCCAGCGAGTGGGTGCCATAGAGCGTCGGCATGTGCTGAAAGCTTTTCACGCTAATACAATAAGAGTCCAGCCACTACAGATGGATGTGACTCACCGGGGCTCAGCGATGAGTGCAGAGACGTGGTGGCTGCTCTAATGAGGTAGCTCTAATGCGCCACCCACCAACGGGACGCTCAGCCTCCCCCGGTGTCAGCCCATGCAAAGGTATCTTTACAGTAATATTTCATTACCACCTCCCAGCTCTGACCAGTAGCCCAAAAGTGGCCATAATAACCATATTCCATTTTGTTGCCCTTGATGATAATAAATATAGATATTTTCAACATATTCGTTATTGCTTTTAGAGGGAAGTGTGGACTTCAATGTAGGTTTCAAAGAAAAAAGTCTCTTTCTGAGAGACATGTTTTAAGCCCCTGATGTAAGCAAATAGTATTCACACTGTAATATAATTTCTGTCTGAGATGAACTGACATAGAGTTCTGGGTGTAGAAAATAGGATCCAGACCGCCACGACCCTGTGTTAGGACAAGGGATTACTGAGAATGAGTGAGTGCGTGTCATTTCTAGGCAATAAGTAAGCATTTCTCACCACCTGTTTCTTTCCATAGCTGCTTCTGCTGCAGTTTTTATGTGAACTTTGGACACCAAAAACACAAAGTCACCTTACTCTAATTTGGTTTTAGAGTTTGCTGACAGAGAAGTTTGTGAGACAGCACTAACTGGCCATATATCCTCAACCTCAGTTGTATCGTTGCACCTAAGTCCTAGTTTAACATGTAAATGAACAGATGAATTGTTGGAATAACCTTAAATAAAATTCATCATTAAAAGACTAATTCATCATCCAAACACAAAGGTCATTCAGTTAATTGTTTTAGAAGTGCCTGCAGGGGGAAAGTGGTGCTCTTGTCAAAAGGTATAATAAAGTGAATAAAATGACCATTTGTGTCCCCAAAGAAAAATCAGAGGGGAAAAAACAGGGAGGAGAGTGGCTGGCAGTGATTCGAAGAAATGGCAGTTCGAATATTCCAGAGCGCCCTCTGGTGTCTGCTGGGGCTGTATAAGAGAAAAAGACTTGACGATGCATTCCTCAGTGATGCCCCTGGAACATCTTTAGGATGTTCTCCAACAACATCGCAGAAAAGTGCTATCAATCACTATCAATATTTAAGTAGGATTGACCTGCACAACTGTCCCTCCACAAAACCCACAGCACTGCATGGCCAAGCGAAAGCAGCAACAAATTAACCAGTGCATATGGTTAATTTATTGAGTGTTGATTAACTCTCCTGTGCTGCTGTGTGCCTTTATTGTCAACACAGGAGAGACAAAGTTAAAGGGGATTCTCTGCTCTTCCAACCATCAACTTTTAATAGTGACACCCCCCCCCCCCATAAGCTACAGGTTTTGGTGGGGGTCTGAGTGGAGACTGAACATGCTGTCCAGCGTTGAGGTTGAGCAGTGTGCCCTGGCAGCAATCCCTTCATCTTACATTATTTAGCAGACACTTTTCTCCAAAGCAACTTCCAATAAACACTATGTAATGTTAGCAGCACACACACCTTATTCACCCAGGGTAACTTACAATTATTCATCCATAAATCAGTGAAACACACTCTCTCTGTCACTCATACAGTATAGTTGAACCTGAACAACATGTCTTTGGTCTGTGGGAGGAAACCAGAGCACCCGGAGGAAAGCCACACAGACAGGGAAAACATAAAGACTCCAGAAAGACTGAGTGGGGATCAAACCCACGTCCTCTAGCACCACCCAGGCGCTGTGAGACGGCAGCCTTATTTGCTGCGGCACCGTGCCGCCCAACCTTGAAGAATTATGTAAATGACCAGCCCTACTGAGTAGGAGGCGTGTATGTAAACGGCAGGATCTGTGTTTCCTTCAAGGAGGAGCCATGCTGTACTGGAGGCAAGAAGGCTTTAACCAGGGATCAGGAGATTGAGCATCCAGACTTTTCTGATACTGGTTCAACACACTCTTCGTGCTCTTACTATTTATTTAGTTATGTCTGACAAAGATGTGCACGGGCTATAATGTAAAAGTCAATAGTAATACGTTCTCTGGGCTGACTTTTATAACCTGGCTTTGCACATTGCCTTTCTCTTGCTTTTTCTCCTTCTCCCACCACAACCCCTGGCTAAAAGGTTTTCATCAAATACTCGCGAAAGAAAAATCACGGCATAGGAGCCTTGTAGTTATGCAACTGCAGAAGTCGTACTTGAGGCACCAGCAAAGGTCATGCATTAAATTAAGCTAAATAACCTTGTCTTGCCTCCGAATATAGATAGGGCTTTCTGCTTTGTTTGGATGAGAATTTCCTTTGCCCTTTCATTCTTTTTGATTTCCTCTCCTCTCTGGCTGGACAAAGGTGAGTAGCTTATTTTCATCCACTCTTCTCAGCACTCCTTCATTTAAAATGTAGTCCACGTCAGCTGTTGAAAATAAAACAAAAACACGTTTCACCTTTTCCCCGGTGTTAGGCATCTGAATATGAAAAGACTTAGGTGTGCTCTGTTGCTGCTCAGCTGTGCACGAGATGTTGAAGGTTCAGGACCTTGGACGGGTATCACCATTACTGCTGACTTCCAAAAGGCCGCTTAACCATAATTGCTTAGCTAAATGTCAAGTGATTTAAATGGAAGCAACTGAAATCTACGAATACAAGACTCTTCTGAACAGGAGTGTGTGCAAAACAAATAGGTGCTTTGATGAAGGCTTAAGTGTGAAGATTTTGATGACAGAAATTAAAGTGCTTCCAGTTGTGTGAAAGCCCAGTAGTGATTTTTTTTATGATTAGCTCATCACCCCATACACTGAGCATTTGTCTCATTGCGCAACATCTTTTGACAGTTCTTGTCTGAATAGGTGTACCCCCTTCCCGCCACCTAATTTTCTCCAATCAATAAAGTGCACTTTTCTCCCCCATCCCAAAACCCCCTACCCCCTTACTTCCCTCCCATTTGAGCCAGATAATGTGCTGTTGCTGCGCTGGAGATTAGGCCGTTTATTACCCAGTCTCTCCAGGGGCCCCTTGTCTCCACACTTTGGTTGCCCTCAGCAAGCTGATAAAGTCCCCTTTCATTCCTCTGATAAAATCCCTGCTGTCCACTCATGATAACCAGCCGTGGGGTGCCTGAAGCAAGAGCTACTGGCCCCCTTTCATACCACTCCCACGTTCACCCACTCCACTCAGCATCATCCCAGATCAGGGCCTCTTGAGTGGCACAAAGGGCTCACATGAAGAAGGATGGGTAGTCCGACTTACATCGCTCATTGTTGGAAGCCTTGAGAATCTAGAGCGTTTCTTTCCAAAGGATTTACAGTACATGTGGTACAGTGCCTCAGCAGGTTCTGTCATTGCATTTTACCTCCAGAGTTGTGTGTTTATGTGGAGATTGTATTGTCTTCCTTTCAGTGTCCTCCAAGGGCCTCCAGTTCCATCAAACAATCCGGAAATTACCACTTTAGGAAGATTTGTAAATGTAAATTGCATTTGTAGGGGCGGGTGAACTGGGATTTTGTCCAAGTTGGAGCCTCCATGTATTCATGCTTCATAGGACTGACTCTAAGTGCCTGGTTGGAAAAGTGGGTACAGGGGCTGCTGAATTTACAAACAATCTGGAGCAGAAGTCTGTTCAAACCTTGAGTTTTGTTTGTAAATCCAAAGTCACTTTTTGTGCAAAATCATGATTCCTAAAGGATTATTAATGCGGATATCCCATGTTGTATTTGCTCTTTATTTTAAAAAAATGTCAATAAAGCTTTCTTAAACAAAAAAATGCATCATCTCCACAGCCTCCTATTCCATCCCTATTGCTGACTGGTTCCTCAGAGAAGCATTGTGTGGACAGCTGGTAGTGTAGTGGTTAGCGCTACCCGCTTTGGGTCTACAGGGTGTAGGTTTAATTACTATCTTTGGCTGTAGTGCCCTTGAGCAAGGTACTTACCCTAAATTGCTCCAATGAAATCGCCTAGTTGTTTAAATAAATATGTAATTATAAGCATCTTAAGATTGTAAGTTGCTTTAGAGGAAAGTGTCAGATGAATGTTCAAGTGCTGTTGGTTACTTTCAACTTTACTGTCTACAATCAGTGTAAGTTTAATAATAAAAACCTGGTTTATTTACAGTTAGGATCTGTAGAAGTCTCAGAAATTCCTATAATGAATCAAAATTACCCTGTAAGAAACTAAAGTGACTGAAAAATGAAAAGACATTTGTTTCATACATTCTTATTCAGTCCCACTTTTTAACTAACTCATCGCAAACTTATGCAGGAAGGTTTATCCTCTTGTTATTGATGACTGACTCTCAAGAACACCAGGCAAGCAAACACTGTGGAAGCAAAGTGAATGAAGTCTTTCACTTTTAATCTGTTTGATTGTGAGTAGTGCCAACTAACTGGTTGCAGAACCACAAAAAACAATCAAAGATTGTAAATAAGAGAATATTTCTACCTCCAAATACTTGTAACTGGAACAGCTGTAACAAAGGGAGTCAGATTATTCATTATATACGGATTTACAGAAAGGAATGTATACAGAGAAATATATTTTGCTGTGGAACTGCAGCGATGTAACGGAAGTTAAAGTCCACTAAGCATTGCTCATCGTGAACTCTTTTCTTTCCAGTGTGACTAATTTCTTGGAGGGGGGTGATATTAGAGTTGGAAGGTGAGCACATACACCCACACACAGTGTGGTTGGGTCCTGAAGGTGCAGGCTGCTCTTTTGCTTGTACAGGACTTGTGGGGTAGATCAAACATGTGGATGGGTTGAACGTGTGCCCCTAGGTGACTACTGTCACTCCAGTGCTGAATACTTCAGGGAAAACAACCTTCAAGCTTCCTACTCCGCTGGATAAGACTGTCAAGCAGAAAAACAAAATGTAAATTCTCCCATGTGGCACAACAAACACCTCCACCTACACACGATGGTGAGACAGGAACGGGTCTTTGTCTGGGGAGGTACAGTAGCTGCGCGGAGGTGGGAACTGCCCTCCATCTGTCTGCTGCTCACCTCTCTGACGTGAGGTGAATAGAAGCTGGACGAGAAACACTGGAGCTCTGCGATCTGGTGCGCTCTGAAACTCAACCAAAGGTACATGTTTAATAGTTTTTTTCATTATGTTATTTGTTCATTGTCTTAAACTCAAGCCTCTTTGGCCTGGTGAGAGGTGGTTGCCGGATTCATACGAAGATTCATGTGTTGCATGTGTATTGCCTGGTGCAAATTTCTTGAAGTTGTCAAGCTTTATTGGCTTTTAAGGTCAGGCTAAGTGAAGCTAGGACTGCCTCGGGGGGAGTGGGTGTGGATTACGTTGCTACACATATTTTCCATTCCTTATGAATCATTGAATTAAATGCACATACGTTGCTTGCATTTCTTCAGGACTAAGTGATTTAAATCCAGATCATTAACTATCTTCTTTTTTAGACCTACACCAGGAGCACTCGCCTTATAAGTCTGTGCCCTTAATCATTACGCTGCCTCCTATCGCTCGTTAGATCAGAGTTTGAAACTCATCTTTCTCACCAGCATATGACAGTCATATCGCTATAACACTGTGATAAGAAACAGAAATTTTTGTTGTTTTCCAGAATTTCACAGAGAGCCCCAGTGACCCAAGGGATGTCAGCTAGTCCAACTGGGACCCCCTACTACTGTCCTCCACCTGAAAAAGAGCATGGAATCTATATGTATTGAGCATTCCTTTGTGGAGTGGAGAAAGGTCTCTTTGTGCGGTCCTGGCCCCCGGCCCGAGGGACAGCGGACGTGGGGTTAACTAACAGCTGAACTGCATCGACAAGTTGGTGATGAAACCGCAGCATGGACAGGCGTCCCGAGGAGAGTGTTTTACCCGCTCAATACAATGCACTTCTCTCCACAAAAGGGAGAAGACACATTATTGCCAACTAAATTCAGCTTATCGGACATAAATTCAATTGGCAAAATCCAGTCTGTTAAGAAACTCTCATAAAGAAACTTACCAATCAGTCAAGCTTTTTTCTCTTTTCCTTCAAGATGTGAAGGAAACTGTAACAGCACAGCAATAAATTATAGCTATTTTGTTTTTCTAGGGTAGCTTTTTCCTCATCACTGAATCCACAGACGCACTGCAACATCAAGCTGATGCAGCGGAGTATTAATTAGAAGCTGATGACTTCATTAGTCTGGGATGTCAACCAGAAGAGGAAGGGCATGGGCTCAGAACTCAAAGGGTAAATTGGCGGTGAAAACAGACATTTTAAAGTGATGGATTTTATCATCTACATTCATTATTCCTGTGGATGAGAATCTATACTTAACAGTTACCCAGTAATAATTCCACTAATAATAACATCCTAAACAGAACTGACAGATATGCTAATACACACAGAAAATTTTTGGGGTGCCGAATGCATTGTCACAGCATGTTTATCATAGTGGGGTAATTGAGAAACCCTCAAATGAGATAAGATTAAACCACATGACGTTTAACTGCACATAGCTACCTGTTCCACATGTCCTTGATTTTGTGAAATGTGCATTTTAAATTCATTTGCATGTAGGTAAAATGCTGCTCAGTTAACTAATACCAAGCTGTAGGGTTTGTATTTCAGATCAGGGGCAGGGAATTGTGAATATTTTCTTCGCTTTACTGTAGTTTCAGCATTGTATTAATTTTTGCCATTTTCAGTAACACACCTTCTATGCAAGAAATGACACTGTGATGTACCATATTTTTGTATTTCTTACACTCTGAAAGAATGCAGTGTAGATTATACATACATATACTCATTTAGCTGAGGCTTTTCTCTAAAGTAACTTACAATACTAAGGTATTTACCCCTTTGTATATATATACATATATATCACTGGAGCAATTCAGGGTAAGTATGTTGCTCAAGGGTACTATAGCCAGGGGTGGGGATCAAACCTACAACCTTTAGGTCTAAAGGCAGCAACTCTAACCACTACCATACCAGTTGTCCCATCACCAGTCTTGTTGACAGAGAGATTAAAAAAGAATCTTTTCTTTTCTGATTTGCATGCTTTCATGCCTGGAGAATCAATGAGAAACTGGGGTAACTGTACAATATGCTTACATCCCTACAGATGATGGAGTGTTCTTTGTTTCACTGAGCAGACTTGGTGTGTTATGCCTTTTTTTATCTTTCCTCTGAATCAAATGAGCACCTCTTGGCATCAAATCAGTCAGAAAAGGTTTGAAAGCAATGATATGATGACATGTACGGCCACGGCAGGTGCAGGAATTGACAGGCATGAAATGCGACTGATGGTAGGTGCCACATTATGCATACAGTGAACATGATGAAAAGAGACATACTGGAAGTCCAACCCTCCTCCATCGATCAGCAAATGACTGAGGGGTTCCTCATCTCTGACTAGCCTACCACCCTATGTTTCGGAAAGCCTCTGGACCTCCATGACCTCCATGACCCTGACTTGTACAATCAGTCAACAACAATGTGTAAGTGAGGTTTAATAAACAGTTTTTCACCTTAATTCCTCTTCAGTATTACTCGTAAAATGATAATCAGATCTAGTTCTAGATGCAGATTTCATACTTATTTCAGGTTTCCTTTCAAAGGATGTCTACTAATTATAACGCTTGATCAACAAGGCAAATCTTCAAGCTTGACAATCTATTTATGGTTTTTTTTTTTCTTTTTACTCTTTAGTTGTGGGTTTTATTATGGGGGGGGCATGTAATAATTGCGCATCTTAATTGTAAACCTGAGGGGGGCGCGGTTGCGCAGTGGGTTGGACTGGGTCCTCCTCTGGGGTTCAAGACCTGGTTGGGTAAACCCCCCCCCCCCCTTCAAGCCTTACGCCCTGAGTTGCCGGGTTTGGCTCCGGCTCCCCGTGACCCCGTATGGGACAAGCGGTTCAGAATTGTGAACCTTGAGTCAATAATTCTTTATTTAATTATTTTTTTTTTGTTTTGGGAATTGCAATAGTGAAAAACCAGTGATACTAACACAGTGGATCTAGAAGGAGTTTACAGTAATAATTTCTCAGAAAAAAAAATTGTAGGTGCACCTGAAAATGCAAGATAGATTCACTTTGTTCAATTTGTCAGCTAAATTAATAAATATAGATGTAAATGTAAACAGTATGTTACAGACATTACCCTAATTATAAAAAACCTTCAGCAGTAACTAATTGGTGAAATAGTCGGTTAAGATAGAAACAAATTCATAGCTGAAGTCTCCTGTTGTGAGAATTTTGCTGTCTGCGCGTTTGTACAAGCACAAGAACAGCAGAAAAAAACAACAAACACAAAAAGAAAATAAGTTATGAGAGGAAAAGGGGTGAAAGGATAGAAAAATTGCATATGTATTATCTCTAAACCACTTTGAAAATCTGGGTATTAAGTCTGGATTTAAAGGTGTTCAGAGCAGTTTTGATATTCTGGATGCCAGCAGTCCCATGAATAATATTTTTTTTTAGGTTTAAAGGGTAAAGCATAAATTTTGTATGTTTTGCAAAAAAAAGGTAAGTCTTTTGGCTCAAGATTGCATCTTTTCTTCTGTTTTTTAAAATGAATGACAATAGAGTTATTTTTATGAGAATTGTTTTCACAAGCAGTGAGGAACAAATTAGACAAGCAAGGCTTGTATTACAGTTTTCAGTTATTAAGGTTGTTTAGGATGAACGCTTCAGCTAAGAAAGTAAATAATAGGTCTACTTGTCCAGGCATGTAATTTTGTTCAAACAAATCAGTCTATTGCTTTGAAGGCAATATTAGCTGATTATCTGCTGCATGAGTCACACTGCTTGCTCAAAAAAGAACGCTAATCTCAATTTTTTTAAAATCTCAATTTGTAACAATTTCGTACTCAAGCATATTACCAAGTTGTGTGAGATAATGTTGACATATCTCCATGCACTTTGAATCAAAGAAGAACACATAGTACTGCATAGAGGATGGATAATCTGATAATCTACACCAGAATTATTTATGACCATTTGTCTTTTGTTCTAGCAGATAAATGACTAGAGCACAGTCCCAACGTTATATCTTACCATTGTTTTTACACTTAAAAACCTCCACTTAAATAAGAGGATCTGTTTGTTTAAATGTTGGTAGTCTTCACATGCAGGCTTCCCATTACGCCTCAAACATTCTTCAGACATACAAACTTACATTCAACCACATATATCAAGGCCCTCAGATCTTCATTCTCATCATCTGGTCACCTTTAGCCTTTCCTGTAATTCATTCCCATCTCATCTGTGAGATTAAGAATCATGGACCCATAACCATGACCCTATTTTGGAGATAATGTTTAATCAGAAATGGTCTGTGCTGGTTCTGCAACGTTCAGTCGTCCATTACCTGGCAGTGCAATCTGTGATGAGTCACTGTTTGAGATCTTCCAGTGAGATTCGATACCCCAGTGGATTTCTTGATTTTCTCTATTATTGCAGCAACAGAGAGCTACAAAGCATGCACCTTATTTCTCTAAAAGAAGGAGAAAGCATCCCTCTTCCTGGTCACGTTCATTAAAACATTCCACGGGAGAGCATTGAAGAAAGCCATTAAGTTGATAGGCATCGTCTATTATACGTGTCTGATGGCCCTGTGCTCAATGACTTGGCTTGTATGCTACGGTGCTTGGGAATCAGCTATTGTCTTTCCACCCATTAACTGCTGAAGTGGAGAAGCTGGTGGCATCGCCTTTTGTTCTTGGGATCATTTTGTTGCAAGTATCATTGCCTTTTGTTCACACGGTGGTTCACTTGGACATTTTTCCACCATTTGTTTGTCGGGTTATTCTTGTTCTGGCAAAAGAATGGCTAAATTATGTCAAAACCAAACTGAGATAAAATATGAAAGTCATGCTCCTTGTTTCTATGCAAATAAAAATGTAATAATTCCAGTCAACTGCATCCCAGTTTTCTAGTACTCTCTGTCGAGACTCCTTCTGCAATAATTCAAGATGACTTCAATGTCCATAGGCAGCTGCTGCATTCTGAAAAGAACATGTCCATTATGAGTTTGTCCAATTATCATACTTTATACCTACCAAGTATTCAATGGGTTCATCTCATCATTGCCTCTTACAGAGTTAAGGAAAGGACCACACATGATTTTATGATTAGTCCTCTAGAGATCCAGTCTACTTAACTTAAAGCATCTCATGGTAGATTTCTTCTGATAGAACAGAGGTCAAAGCTAGTGTTAAATGATGAGTTTCCTGATGGAGTAAATTGCCAGAAAACTGTTATGCGCTTTTGAAAGTCAATTGACTTTCTCATCTTAGCGCAATCCTTGCTGTAGATTCAAAACGTAGAAAGATGAGGGCATCTGCTGCTTATTTGCCCTGGAGGATTGCTTCTAGCCTGGCCTTTGCCTTCATCAAGAATCTGTATACTCCATCTAGCCCTTAATATACATTCTTCCATACTGCTAGCTCAGCTGCTCTTATTTTTAGTTCCTCCAGCCATGGAGTAAGCTTTCCACAAACTCCACCTGAGGAAAGGAATCAGAGCTTATGTTTGAAACGTGACAAGGATTATTTGCTTAGCCATAACTTGGCATTCAAAGTGACTTCCAGGACTTAAATTTCCATAATTTAAAAAAATTCCAATTTCCATAATTATTCTTAGCTAAGCATTTCAGGCTTGCTGGCCTTGGTCAAAAGTAGAGTAGCAATTCCTCTCATGAGTTTTGAAACTTCAGTGTTTTGGTTTAGTGCCTGAACAACTATAAAATCTGCTGCTATCTCCCTTGAAATTGTTTATTAAAACTGAACTTCAGCTAGCTGTTTAATTTTGTCATGGTTTGTGCTGCTGTAGGGTATTCCACACATTGGTTCCATAGCTTCTGCGCAATACTCCTTGTTTTTTATGCAGTCTGAACCATGCTGCTCACTATCTAAAGAGCCAGCCAGGAAAACATGACTAGTGGCTGCGGTACCAAATAGTTCATGCTAACTGCTAACACACTAAGGTCATCTGTCTTTTTTTCCCCACTAATGCTGGAGCCTAAATTTATTTATACAATACCCTACCCTGCAAAACTCCATTTGTATCATCTAAAAACAGAGGATGAAAGAAGTATATTGTATAAAGATGACAAAGTACATTTTAAGTAAGGGTTCATCAAGCCTACAGCTAATTGCACTGTCTTCATGGGCCATAACATCTGAGCAATTTCTCCTAGTTCTTCCTGTACATGCTATAGCATAAGTGGGCAGACCAGTGTTTAGGTGCTCTCCCTAACCAATCTGAAGTTCCCAGCTGTAATCCTTCTCCTGCTGTGGTACTCTTGAACAAAGTACTTACTCTTACTTATTACAATAAGAAAACTCAGCTGTATAAATGGCTTACTAATTGTGAACTGCTAACTGCGCAAAGTTAACATTGTAAGTCACCATAGACTCATACATGAGCTAAGAATAATGTTAAGGTCTATTCATCTTTACAGCATCTTCATAAATCATAAAATAATTGCATTATTCTTAAACTGTAACATACAACTCATAACACTGAAATCTTTTTTAAATACACATACACACAAAGTATGTAGTGTATGGGAGCATTCTGAAAGCAAGGGTTGTAGGCAAATTGTATAAGATAATTTCAAAGAACACTCCAATAATTTGTAAATTAATAGACTGTCGCTGATCAAATCAAAGAAGTACAAGGGACAATCTTGTTGAACTGAGCCTGTTTTTGCGTGTGTATCTCTCTCTCTCTCTCCTACCCCACTGAACCCACCCTTACGCTCAACTCTTCATCAACCCTACAGTTAATCCAAAACCTTCCTGAGATTAGAAGCCTGGTGAAGACGGAATCTTCAGGCGACAGACTTACAATCCTTAAGGTCTCATATAACCATATACATCACTTTGACACTAACTTGAACATTATTTTTTGATAAGTCAAACAAAAATATAGATTATAGAACTCCTGAGGGTCACTTCAATGCACTTTAAATTAGTTTCCATTTGTGTGGGAACATTTCTTTCCCATAAAGTAGATACTTTTTTCTTTAGAAATACGTATTTTTGATAATGAATAGGTTTCCAGATGTCTAATGAAATATGACAGACATAACAGAGCAAGTGTCCATATGCCTCCTTTTTGCTTTTATTACTAATGTGCGAGATTTGTAATCCTAAGTGCTGCCACATTTCAGAACATAAAAAGAGCTGTAACTGGGGAAATGCAGATTGTGTTCAAAGTAATTGCTGCATTCGCTTATGTAAGTTTAACACACGCATTGCTGAAAGGGTGCCCTGTACAGAAGAGAAACAGATTCTGCATCAGTAGTGTCAGTGCATCTTACAGTACATCTTATCCTAAAAATGCATCATTACTTTTGTAACACAGAGTTCTGATCTGAATAGAACTTTTGGTGGATCTACAAGCAGGAAGCTGGTATCTGCTCGTTCTTTAGGTCCAGCGCTCCCTAGATGCTCAAGTGTTCAGAACTTGTGCTTAGGTTCCTTGTCCTTTCAGCTATCACATGTCGAGAGTTTGGTATGGACTTAAAAATCCTGAACTGGTAAGTGGGGCTGAATCCAATGTCCATCCCCATACAGTGTTAGTAATACATCTCTGGGAGGCTGCCGAGACCTGCAGTACATCCTTCTAGTAATTAAACCACATCTTTGTGGAGCTCTGTTGTGCAACATTCAACACGTCTTGATTTAAGACAAAGGCAACAGCAAACATTACTGTTGCATACAAATAATAAAGCATTCTCTGGGGACATGAGAGAATTAAGGGCCTTTTTTTCTGTGCTTATTTGTGTAAATACACTTAGAAATGTATTTATCATTTTTTCTAGAGCAAGGTACAGGGTGGGGAATTATACACACTTGATATAGGGCAACAGAATTACCCAAGAGTGTATAAAGGTTTTGGAAGTGTATGGGTTTCAATGCATGGGTGTATGTGTGCATGTGTTTTTCGCTTCTTTATGTGGGTTGTAGGTTATTAAGGACATTTGCCACACACTGAGGGTAAAAGGCCTTGACACTATCTGGATTCCACCAGAAAGTCGATTTGTTTTTAAGTATCACAGACCAGTTCCCACAGAACCAAAAAAGTGAAAGATTTATAATGGTTGTCACAGTGTCTAATGGCGCAAGTTAATGTGTGTACCACAGTTTTCTCTTCTGTGACAAATGCCAGAGGAAAAGAGAAAGATCTGCAGTTTCTTCTGCAGCTGGTGTTACACTGTCCTATTATTGGAAATAGGGGTTAATGTGCACAAAATAGAAAAAAACAACTACTTCCACAAAATCAATGTTTGATCCCAATGGATGCACTCTATTAGGAAAATTTTCCGAAAAAGTCACATATGGGATGCTGAGCACATTTTCGAAGACAAGACTGAGAGCTTTTACAAAGGTCTATGCCCCTGAGTTGAAGACAAAAAGAAAGAACAGCCAAGATATTACTCTGCAGTAAACCTGAGACTGGAGGAATTCGATGGACCATTTGCAATTTTTTGAACGTGAACTTCAGCGAGGTATGTTGAATGTTAATATTGTAAATCCTCAGTCACTCAATATTGTTAATCGCTTGTAAGGAACGCGGTAGTCTGGAGTCTATCCTGGAAGCATCGAGCACCATCCTAGATACATCCTTGACAGGCAAGTCCATTTCAGGGTAGCAACACATAGTCATACACTACAAACAATTTAGGATCACCAGTTCATGGTAAGCACATGTCTTCGGTCTGTGGGAGAAAACCAGAGCACCTGGGAGAAACTCATGTGAACAAAGAGGAAATATGTGAACTCCACACAGACAGTACTGAGATTGAACATACACCTGATCGCGCAACCCAGACACTGTGAGGGTTCAGACCACCACCTATGCCACTATGCTGCCCATGAGATTATAAATGGATAATTAACAAACCAGTGTCATTATGAGAAATGTGATCCCTGTATTAATTTAAAAGGTCAAATAATGTGAAGGTACGTTGCTTAACTTTTTGATTAATATTGATTATTCTGTCTGCTCGGAGCGGTGTAAACTAAAAAAAGAAAAATCAACAGATATACATGCAACTTTTGTGTTTGCAAATTCACTGTAAAAATCATGTATTATACCTTCTTTAACCACCTGAAAATAGACACATTTGGATGCACAGCTGGTCTTAGAGTGCTCTGTACTCATAGCTATTGGATCTTAAGATCAAGGTCATGTTCAGAACTCAGATGCCATGCGATGACATTATTTTGGGAGTTTCACTGGACCCACTTTGTGCGAACATTGGGGGATCATTAACAGTTTAGTTTTTTCTGTCTTCAGAGAAATCATGGAACTTGATTAATTGATGTATAGATTAATTGGCTGATAATTGACTTATTGATTGCTTGGTCGACTAACGCTGTTAAGTTCAGTATGGTAGGTGTCACGCCAGCATTCCTTCGGTGAGTGATATTATTTTAAAAATTTACTTTTATGCATTTAGCTGGCGCTTTTCTCCGAGGTTACTTACAAGGTTGACCCACTTAGAATTATTTATGCATTTATACAGCTGGGTAATTTTACTGGCGCAGTGTAGGGTAAGTACGTTGCTCAAGTGTGCACAGCTGGAGGTGGGATTTGAATCTTCACTCAAAGGAAGTAGTTCTAGTCACTATGCTACCAGCTGCCCCAATTTATACAAATAAATTACCAATACATTTTACCACCCCTGCCAAAATGGTACATTCTCATGAAAGGGTTGGCAAGGAACTATAAAGCTATTTGAAAGGGTTTGCTACTGTTTGACTGTCAGTAGGTAATAGTCTGGTAAAACAGCTGAAACAAGAATAGGTAAGTCCTCCAGTGCTGCCAGTGTACATGGTTACAGTCCTAAGTCCATTTTCCCCGAAACGTTACATTTATTCATTTAACAGACCCTTTTCTCAATTTATCTGGTCATGCTGGGACAGTCTAGTCTGTCACAGTAACTGCTAATACATTATTTCATTTTCTGAACGTAATGGTTGCTTTGAAAATTTACAATTTAACCAACGTGTAAAAGATCAATGATTGTTCACGCCTGCAAATTTATCTCATTTTAATAATTTGGTCTATTCTCATGAAATGACAGTAATTTACAGTATAATTTCCATTCCACTAAAAAAATACATTACCAATCAACACTGAAAAGCTGATATATATTGTATGCCCAAATGTAAAAACAAGTCAAAACTGTACAAGACTATCATCAACTCTAAGCCCATGCAGTGAAACTAAGGTTGGCCAAATTCATTGTCATTCCAATTTGATAAAGATTTGTGGTGTAAAACATTGTGAATAATGATTCACAAACAAAATGCATTCTGGAATTAGCTGCAATCACCTAGATCAAAAATCATTACATTCACAATGGTTATCCCTACATGGAGGGAGCGTAAGGGAAAGAAGTGGGGGTGATGCAGTCAATACAGAAAATATGCTGGTGTTTCCAGGCTAATCATGTGAATTATTTAAATTATTCAGGCTAATGAAACTGATAGCACATTTTTGTAAATCAGTTCCATTATGTATCTCGATAGCAACAGCATGTTGGAGCTTAATTACTCAAATTCAAATGAAGTATAATAATGTGACTGCCATGTCTTCCTGGGGCTCTGCAGTCACTGCTGTAAAACACCATAGCTTGGAATTGTTAAGAATAGTGATTACAATGCATAACTACATATTTTATTTGTCACTTAATATGAAGAAAAATACTTGGGCATAGACAGCGAGCACACAAGTACTGACTGTCGCAGATAATTGGACTGGGTTTGTTTCACTTTTCAAACAAAATGCTAAGTACCAGCTTTGTGAAATGGGTAGTGCTGGTACGTGTCAGCACCTGTGCTATCTGGGTGTAAGTTTGAAATCCAGCTCAGTCTGTTTGGAATTTGTATGTTTCCCCTGTGTCTGCATGTGTCTTATCCAAGTGCTCTGGTTTCCTCCCACATTCTGAAGATATGCCATTTTTCTTGATAATGACAAATGCCTATAGTGTGTAAATGAGAGAATGAGGCTGTATCCAGGGTTTCATCCCCCTCCCCTTTGACCAAGACAAGTGATTGAGAGTGACAAAGCTGTTTTATTACCCTTGTGGTCAATGCCATATCTTTGCTCTTCCATGTGCTCCTGCAGTAGGTGAATGCTGATAACTGTTGGATCACAACAATGGAAACCTTGAGTGTTAAATCATGGTGGACTGGAAAATCCAAAATAGAAGAAAACAAAGGAAGGCAGAAAGTAGCGAGATGCTTCATTTTGTATCTTTTATTGTGATGCGATGTCAGGTTAAGCATTGCTAGAACTTCATAATGGTCCATTGACCAACTTATAATGAAAACATAATCTTCACTCCTGTGTTTCTAGACATGTTTTCTAAACATCACTACAAAAACACATTTTGATGCTTTTTATTTTGGTCCACCATGCTCCACTGGCCTGGCCTGGACCTTGTACCGTGTACCACCTCCAACCCATTTAAAGCAAAATTGTTACAAGAAAGCCTCTACCAAATGGTGATTTGAAAAATGCAGTAGCACCATATGGTGTTTGGAAACATACGTAAAAAGCCTAGAAAATACATCTTGATGAATGTTTTCAAGTATGGTACACAGGCTGAGGAAATGAAGAAATGTACCATTCCAAAACTTATTTTGAGGTGTTTTTGGAGACATTGTTGGAGAATTGAAAGCAGTAAACAGATGTTTCATGCAAATGTGAGCAGCTAGGGGATGCTCTTTGACCAGTGGGGCATTGACAGGGGGCCCTCATACAGGACCAGAGATAAAGTCCAGACCATTATGCCTCTCAAACCTTCACTCTTAACCTCTATTGTATGTTGCTTGGACCCACAAAAGGCAACTCGCTCCAAGGTTAACTTAAAGACGAGGGAAATGACATAAGGGATAGCAGGTTCCTCAGCATCAGACATGGAAGGAATGGCTATCACAGTGAAACATCTACCAATGCTCTATCTTCAGTTTAAACACACCTGCTATGAATGTATTTTCCTCTGAAACTAAACAGATAAGAAGGTTGAAAATGAAGGACATGCATTTGTAACATGAATGTTGGTAGGTTCAGGTCTTAACAAGTTGCTTGCCATTATACTCTGTTTCTACGCTAACTGACTTTGTCCATTGTAATAAAATTCAGCTTTTTAAATTTGAAGTAGCACTGGATAAATGTCAGATAAGAAGTAACATACACCTAACAGATGACAAGTAGAAATTTGCATAAGAAGGTTGTTTTTATAGCCTAGGCAGAACACTGCTGTTATACTCTCAGCTGAGCTTCATCTTCCAATTTTTGCATAGAAAATCCAAAATGCTTGCAAGATTAACAGGCAAAAAGGAGGTTGTAAAACCAATGTAAATTGTTTTAGGAAACTGGAAAAATAATGAATATCAGTAAAAGGTGCAAATCTAACAATCCATGTCTCTGCTCAACCAATGCTCAGTTCATTGAAAAAGTGAAATTGAAGTCATTCAATCAAAATATACCTCTGGCAAATGCTATATCAATATTTTGTATTACCAATTTTGAGTCAACCTCGCAGGCATGTCTAGCCATGGGAGGAAAATATTCCAACATTAATGTCAATAAATGGAGTATAGATGGAAAATAAATCTTTGGGCAAGTTTTCTTTTAGAGAACTTAACACAAAAAAATTTGACAAATCTTTCCTGAAGCACCTGAGTCTGCTCAACACTCAAATGTAATGACAAAAACAGATGTGAAAAATGCAAAGGAGCAGTAATCACTACTATGAAGGAAATTGAACTGAGTAGAACATGTTCTTTTCTATGTGGATATTGAGGGTTGTTCGTTTTCATTTATAAAGGCTTGTTAGATTGTCACACATGAGTAAATGGGAGGTCCACAGCACTTGTGCTTACATGATATGTTGGTATATCACTATTATGAGAATATTGCATGTATAAGTAATATTGCATTTAGGAGCAGGTTTGAATTCAGCTCATGGTGTGTTTGCATGTTCTTCCACGTTCTTAATTTAAAGACAAGTAAGGAAGAAGGCAGCTGTAACCAACTTCTATATCTCGTCTTTCCATGAAAACTGAGAGATCATCTCAGTTTCAAATGCATTATTGTTTTGGCAGGTAATTGTGTAAGACTTGAAAAATATATTGCTTGTTCCTAGGTGGAGATGGATCAGCACAATCAAAAAAAAAATGTTTTAATAGCATTGTAGCATACTGTAACAGCACACAGTGTAATGGTTAGAGTTGCAGCCTTTCAATTTGCCCAGGTTCAAATCCCACCTCATGTTGCAATAGTCCTGAGCAAGGTACTTACCCCAAATTGCTCCAGTAAAAATTACCCAGCTGTATAAATGGGTAAATAACTGTTGCTCTGCCCTTACAAGCTAATGCTGCTTAAGCTTTGAGGTACACAAAGCCCCCTATGGAGAAATAAGCTTATCCTTCTCTCAGGGGTCTTTGCTGTTGATAGAGACTTTGAAACTCAAAAGGGACCAGAAATATTGTGGTAGAATGTTGTTGAAACACAGTATCTGTTTTAAGCTTTGCTTAGAAGACTTTGCTGCTTGCCAGCCCTCTTACTCCCGGTAAGATACCTGAGCAGCTGCTGTCCAGCAGCTGCTGTCCAACAGCTTTCAGCCTAGGCTTTTCCGTGCCTTCTCCAAGATGGCTTATGCAAAAGCAGACCTTTGGCTTTCTTTCCCTCAGAACCAGAATAATAGGCTGAAATTTACTGCGGTTCACAAGTCTCTCCAGCCCCTCCAAAACCACCTGCAGCCTAGAATGTACACCGTTGTCACTATCAAGTCTTCAATGAAAAATAAACCCTTAGATTACACTGTGCAAAGTACAGTGATCAGTCCAAGAGGACCTCGCAGATCGTTAGATGTTCTAGAGATCTTTGTAACATGCTGGACATTTTTACAATATGTCCTTGGAGAAGTTTTGGAAGGATGGTCACTTACAGGTCTATTTCTGTCCCACACTTTCTCCATTTAAACAATATGGTTCTGACTTTGGTTCCCAGCACCTTACTAATGGCTTTGTAACACTTCCAAAGCCAATGTCTTGCCTGTAAGGCTGTTCTCCATATGGAACGGTCATGTTCAAATGGAAAAATGTACGGAAATATGCAGAGAATCACAGTTCAACTCCATACTTACAATTTCTCATGTCTGTATTGATGACAACTTCAATGATAGAAGTACTTTTAGTGGGTCATTTCAGATCTCCTTATATCTCTGTTGCCCAGTCCCCACAATACTGATGATAAACATACTATACCACATAGACACACTGTACCACAAGTTACAATGCCAGTTTTTTTAGTCTTTTGTGAGTTCACTAATACTGTTTAAAATGTGTATGTCCATGAAGCTCTAATTCCTCAAACAGTTAATGATAAACAAAATCGATCAGATGCTTTTCTATGCTGCAACATCTGTTGTTTTTGAACCTTGCTGTGCAGATTTGAGAAAAAAAAAAACTGCATCATGGAGCTGCTTCATTGGTAAAAACACCTCTTATTTCATTCTGTATGCCTCACAGCTCCTGGGCTGTGGTTTCAAATCTGTTTTCAAATCTGTCTCTGGCAGTGGGGAACTTGTAGGTTCTGCCAGTGTATATGCAGGGTTGCCTCCTGTAGTCCACAAACATGCGTGGAGAAATGCAATAGCAAACCACTTTATCAAGGAAAACATGACTTGGGTCTATGGCACTTACCTTACAGCAGCTTATGTATTTAATTGTATTTAGATCATCCAGGAGAGCAGGGAAGCAATGTAGGGATGGTCTGCCTTACTTTGAGTTGAGAATCAGAACACCCCACCTTTTCCTTCCCAGTTTTCCTTGCTTGTATGAATGGAAAAAGATGTGAAATTTGTATATTGGATACAAGTGAAAAAAGGTTTGAAAAATGATTGCAAACAAGTGAGTTTGTTTTTAATATTAAAGGACCCATAAATGCATGACTGTGCGTTGACACTTAATGGCTTTAATGCTGAAAGTTTTACATCAGTCCCAATTGCACAATCAGGTATTTGGTGGCTGCTAAAAGATTCACTTTTGTCACTATTAGTTGTTGCTTTTCAATTTGCTTGAAACTTTCTTGCCCAAATATAAGTATTACACTAAAAAAATTTGCAAAATTACATGAATCAGCTTAATTAGGGTCTGTGGATAGTATAGTGTTGATTGAATAAAACTTTAGGAAAAGGTTTGATGTTTCATTTTATGTAACTATAAACCGTGCAGTTTGCATGCTGAAACCTTATATTGTTAAAATTAACATTTCTTGTATAAAATGTTTCTTTTCATGTTTCATCGTTCTTTAGAAATTGTTTTCAGATGGAAAGAGCTTGCACGTAAAAAAAAAAGAAAAAACGGGAAAAAAAAAATTATTTTGATGTATTAGAGTGTGTGTGTGTGTGTATTAATAAAAGCAATTACAGGTGAAGTGTGTGTAGGATAAAGTTCTGGTTGCTTATTTGTCAAATTTTTGTCCTTATGAATAGATGATGTATGAAATGCAAAAGATTGGAAGCTTCTACAGCTTTTTAAATTCATCTGGAACATTAAAAAAGCAATTCAAGTGCATTTACTCTTTCAGCGTAAAATTTTTAACGTCATGCTGGAAGACTGTTTCAGACCCTTTTTCTATTCTTCCATTCAAAGCATTGAGTACGGAGTGTGAGATTGTAACTAAATGAAATCCGAGGACTAAAATGCCAGGCTACTTTGGCACATACCTTTAGAAGCCAATTGCAAATTGAAGTCACCTGTGAATTTTCTTTTTTTTTTTTTTTTTAAAACAGACTATGGACGCATATATTGGCTAAACTGGTACTCTTAAAGACTTCTGGCAACAAGCCAGTTGTGAACTTTTCATGTGGAGATGCTGAGATGGGTGACAGTGTCACCTGAGTCATAAAAAATACCACCTGGTAGTAAAGGCCCTGTGTACTGAAATATGCTCATCCAAAGGTCTTTGGGTGCCTTTTAATTTAAGAAGTTGATTACACTCTTCTCCAACTTAGTGGATAGAAATCACCCCTAAAAATATGCCTGGTGATGTTAATTTAAACAAAAAAGACTAAGAATGATGGTAATATGTATTATAATAGCCATTCAGTTGTCCTTTACCTCTCCAAGTTGCTTTTGTGGGCACTGCTCAACAATCTTGCGTTATATCAGACTGTTTTACAGAAACAAAGTGAAGGATAAAACGTAATAGCGCTACTAGTTTTTGTTCATTTTATTTTTTTTCTTTTGAGGGTCTAAATAGCTTTATTTCAACACAGTTTGTTTGAAGCCAGACAAGGACACTAACTTATGTGTGATATTGTCAGTGTTGCATTTATTGCGAACTGACTGGGTTTTCGCTTGGAGGGAAACCAATTAGAGAGAAGAGATGGAACGCAATGGGAGAAGCTTCGAGACGCTTTTAGAAGGAATGTGTTCTGAAGGAGTGTTCCAGGTGTGAGGAGAGCGTGGAGTTCGTATTTTCTGGGTGCTCCGAAAACAACCAAAGGGAGAAAACATAGTTTTATTGTGATTGTGTTTTGTCTGGAGAGTTTAGGAAGATACTGTGGCGCGCAGCTCTGAGGGTTTGGATGGGGCGTAAAAGGACACAGAGGCAGCGTTCATTTCTAACGTTTTATTCGAACACCGGCACACAGGGAAATAACGTTCTCGGGCCGAGGGCCCCTTTTGCTCCAGGACCCGCGCGTCTAGCCAGCCTTCCCAGCCTGCTTGGCGCCCCCAGGCTCTTATTCCTCGTCTTCCCGGTGACGCAAACACCCCCTTTTATTCCTTGTAAGTCACCTAAATCGAACGAATTACAATAAAAACTCTTCCCGCTCAGAACAGTAACGCGGGTCGTTACAACACGTTTCCGTTTTGTAGTCGTTTGTGTCCAAGGAGACAAACAGATAGGAAACAAGTTTTCAGCCGTCACATCAGCAGCTGCAGAGGAGGAGAACCCGGCTCGGGCCTCGTTGTTGGAGTTTTTTCATCCGCTCCCGAAAGCGCGAGTGGAAGAGCCTGGTTGTTGTATGGACGGCAGACGAGGTAAACTTCAGCTTCCCCGCTCGCGAGATTGAGCGGCCATATTGTAACGATCCGTGTTACCGACAGTTTGGGCGGGAAACGGATCTGTTGCGAATATAGTTGGGTTGTGGGCAAGATGTGAGTAAATTCTTCAACTGCCGCGGGTGGCTTAAGGGGAATATAAGGGGTGACCGCTTGTCAGTGAGTGAGAAAAAGGAGAAAACCTAAGGTAGGCTGGGAAGGTTGGCTTGAGGTGTAGCCTACACTGTAGGTCCTTGCACCGAGAGCATTATTTCTCTGTGTGCCAATAAATGCTCCTAATCATGAAGGCTGCCTGTGTGCGTCTTTCGTAGCCTCATTAGTGAAATGAATGCAAACAACTACAACCTTAAGAAAAACTTCACAGCAAGTACCTCAATATTAGGAACAAATAACATCACAGCTACACCTTCACACAAAACAGACTGTAGGAGTTTCGTAGAGAACCTTCCCACTCTCAAACACAATAACAGTGCTTAGAATATGCCAGAGAATTATAACTTCATCGTCTAACCCTAACCCTTGCGTTGCAAGCCTAACAAAGCTGTGGCGTGCTGCGCTCTGGGTTCGGATCTTCGGGTTAACATTGCTCTATTGAACACCACACAGTCCTGCGAATACGTAGATTTTTGTCTATTTACAAAGTTTGGGAAAATTAATTGGATGTTTGTTCTGTTTTGCATTTTTGGGTTAGAAAAAACATTTATCTTTTAGAACAGAACCTGGGCACCGCCCTCAGTCAGGTTAACGGAGGGTGCTTCTACAGAGAAGAATAAGAAGAATCAACGTTCAGAAGAATGTGAATGAAGAAACGTGACAAGATGGGAATTGTGCAGCCACTTGGCTTGCTGTAGTGACTCATTTGCTCTTCCTGCACTTAAGGAAAAAGAACTTAACAGCCTGCACTGCAGAGAAATTGCATAAAATTGTCTGTTATTCCAAGGGAGAGGTACAAATGAAGTATTTCTTCATTTGTACCTCTCCCTTGGAATAACAGACAAAATACTCCACAGAATATTTAAGCGTCCGCTAAATAAATGTAAATACGTATAAATTTGCCGAGCTGCCTGTGAAGAATTTACTCGCGCACCGTCTCACTATCGATTTCCACTAGCCCAATGAATTTACTGAAAATGAACATCTGCTGACTATGTGGTGATTGCTCTTATTAGTAGATGCTTGTACCCAAAGTACTGAATGTACATATATGTATTACATGTGTGGTCCTTGATTTCTTGCCTGCTCTGCAGTTCTCTGCTTTCTTTGTTCTTTCAGGGATTTAAACAGCTAGGGAAGTCCCCGTGTCATCCTCTTAGGGGTGACAGTCACCCAGGAGGTCCCTGGGGTTCTCAGCTACCCTCAGCCTTGACTTCCCTGTTCGACTCCGCTCTTCTATTAGCGGCACTCCCGGAAATGATACTGTTGTGCCACGGGATTGCAAGGACGTGCCAGGATGTCTGGGAAGTGGCTAGAAAAACGGATGGTAAGCGGCAGATTGACAGAATTGCTTCATTTATGGCCCATTATACCAGAAATAAATGAAGACTATTGAAAAATAAAATCTCAGGTGAAAGTAACCACTGCTAAAAGTAGTATACAAGCATTTGCACACAACAGTTAAAACAGTTAAACTGTTAATTTTAACATATTGATAACAAATCCAAAAACAAATACAGTACAAGGCAGCCTTCAGATGGAATCATTCCATTATGATTTATTTGTGCTGCACAGCTACCAAAAGCAGGTGGTCATCTCCAGGATTAAAATAAAAATGTATAGACAATATTGTCAAGATGATTGTGGATGATTAATACATTGTAGCTGGACTGATGTGTCAGTCTGCTGCTTTTCTTTGCAACAGTCTTGCATGGTTGTGTTGTGAAGTTGAAGAAGTTCATTTTTTGTAATGCTTCACCATGTATTCTAACCTGTTCATCTTTACGGTAGTAAACCATACTTGTGCCTGGGTCAGAGTGCTTTTGGATACATGTTTTGCTTCAAACATTTTTCTGCATCTAATTAGCTTTCTTTGCTTTGCAGCATGGTGTACTGTGGGGGTGGGGGGGGGGGGGCGGGGGTAGATTTGACAACTTACTAATTAAAGTGTGCATTTGTTTATGCAGGCAGGCCTTGGGTTTATTAGGCCTTCTGGTTAAATATTTGAACAGGGGTTGCTTATTTGCCATGAAATTCACTGTGCTGCAAATCTCTTCATTAAACATTTTGTGTGGGAAAGTCAAACTAAACATAAACTCGCACAGACCCGGAGTCTGTTTGCCATCAGGTTGTCATGTGTACTTATACATTGAACAGACAGAAATATAAACATTTATTTTTGTTATAATTGGGGCACGCAGTGCCAGGAGTCATCCAGCAGATCCAAAATTATCTTTACGTTGCTGGTTGCCTCTTAAAACTCGAGTACGGATTTAAAGACGTATGCAGTTTGGACTACTTTTGCAGAATCTCATTAATTACACACAAACCCCCAGGAACATTTCCCTGGAACTATTGACCTAAAATACCTCACTCAGGACTGAGTGAAGAGGGAATTGTGTGTCAAACATTTAAGTTCCTAGACAGTTTGATAGCATTTATAGTTGACTTTAATTTACATCTGAAACATTTGAGCCATAGAATAAGCTCCAATTGAAATGAATCTAAATTTTGGAAATTGATTGGTGAATTATGCCTTTTGCTGTTATTTGTAGTGTAACTGCTTTAATGGAAGGGGAAAAAACAAACACGTTTTTCTAGATTTAATAAAACGAATACGTATAAACACAAAATATCCTGTGAATAATTTGTAGCATGGAGGAGAAAGTGATCGCCTAGTTCAGCTAATGTAACTATATGCTGTAATCACCTGCACTGAAATCATCACTGAACCACTCAGTGTAAAACACCACAGAAAGGACCTTGCGATGTTGCCGGGGGGAGCAATACTGTAACCTCCATTCCACTGATGTCATTTTAATAATCATGCCAACATGGCTGCCCTTTCGCATGGCTCGGTTCGAGGGCAGGTGAATCCGCACTGCGTTTATGCAGCAGCGAAATAGAGCAAAGCCAAGGGACCAGGTGGTAACATGTAATAAGTTGAGGTAAATGTCAAATCATGCGTTTAAATATGCTCAAAAAATGAGCAAATGCTTGCTAAAATCACAAGGAATCGCATGAAGCCAAAGCTGGACTACAGGGAGCTTAAGCTGCCACCTAAGTACTTTTGTAATGTTTTTTTTTTTTTCCTTTCTTTCTTTCTTTTAAGTGCTTTGTGCAATCCCACCAGCCTCATGGCCTGCAGAAGAAACCCATGCAGGTGCTTCTGCTGAAACAGCAGCAGCTGGCACATTTTCCCAGGTTGAGTGCGATTTGAAAGCAGATGTCTTTGTAGCAAAATCGCGCCGTCGTTTGCTAGAGAGTGTGGAACAGCAGTAATGCGACTAGATGTTCGTGAGCGGAATGCACAGCTAACAGGGGCCTCCAGTACTGTAGATGCTAAACCCAGGGGGTTGCAGTTTGTTAGAGGTAGTTGGGCTAACCCTAACAATAATCCAGTATATGTCTGTTTTCCATGCTTTCCTCTTCATAAACTGTACCACGCAGCAACTCAACCTCATGTGTCTGCACCCATTTCTGTGTTTGTTGTGATGAACTTGAGTTGTGGGGAAGTCATGGCTCTGGCTCAACTCTTTTCATTCACCAAATTCCACCTTAGGTTGTTGACACATGGTTCCAGATCACTTAGCAGGAAGGACGCTAGACATGGCGCAGTTGGATTTGGGGAACCACCACTTTATTGTCCCTTTCCCATAAAATAGCTCTTCCTTTTGCACCGCTACACTATCCGTCATGGTCCTGGAATGTAGAATAAGAACAACAGGCAAGTGTGCAATATTTCCTTTTCATCAAAGAGCAGAATGCCAGGAAGTAATGAGATGAGATGGCTGGGGATTCATAGCAGTATGATACTGAATGGTGCATTGCTCCTGCCGTGTGGCATCTACATCTGAAGCATTTGCCCTTATTTCACATTGAGTATTAAAAGAATGAAAACATTTGAAACAGATTAACCAACCTGTATCATTTTGTTAGTGAATGACCGCAACACCTGTAATGACCTTCACTGTTTCCTACCTAACAAGTTCTTGCCATCTCACCTCATCCCAGAAATGCAGCTATTAATACCTATCAATATCAGTTTCTTTTAGGAAAAATTCAAGTTGTCATAAGTCTGTGAATTAATGTTGCACGAAATTACTGCGGAATTATGGGCATTTTTAAAAGTTTATGCTGCAGCAACTCTGCTAATAAGTTTGTGCCTAAGATTCATGTGTTTTGACAGTTTATCCAAACTTTCCATTTGAACTGTAAATCTTGCAATTATATAATGAACCAAGACTATGTAAACAGTTTATTCAGTATGATGTTTTCACTGTAAGGAAATACTAAAATTACAATCTTAATTAGTTGTGTAGTGGTTAGAGCTACTGCCTTTGGACCGAAAGGTTACAGGCTCGAGCCTCTCCTCTGGCTGTAGTACCTTTGAGCAAGGTGCTTGCCCTCAGTTGCTCCAGTAAAATTACCCAGTTGTATAAACGGGTAAATAATTGTAACCTTAACATTGCAAGTCACTTTGGAGAAAAGCATCAGCTAAATGAGTAAATGTAATTGACCATATTATGATAACTACCCTAAACATGAATTTTCTTTGTCTTATTGCAGTTATTTGAGTAATCTGTAAGGTTTGTGAAGTATAATAATCAGCTGTTCTTTGGAGGTTGTTTGAAGGGGGTTCAACAATGATACACACATTTACAGTAAGCTACTTTAGCCTCCTTAAAGTACATTCTAAAGGCATAAGGAAGTGTTTTATTTTTCCAAGACATAATAAACCATTCACTAGAATGGTTTCACTGAAGGCTAAGGGTAACGTTCATTGATCTCAAATTCCCATTTAGCTACATACATTTTAAATCCACATTTTGCCCCTAGTTGTTCACTTTTTAACTAGATTGTGGTGACTCTTTGCACATGGTTCTAGGTCTTTGCCTTTGTGTGACGACTAACAATGAATACCTCTTGGCAGCAGAAGCACTTGAGTAAGAGTTTAGAAAACAGCACTAATGATTTGTGCGATTATTCCTCAGTGGCATGTGACCTTTCCACGGTGACAGGGCAAACCCTGGCACTCTGTCAGACACAATGCAACACAACAAATAACATCTTAAGTGCAGACTTTGACTAGTGTGCAGAAACCACTAGGATTTACCTCTCATGCTCCTGAATGTCTCATTTCCTGTCTTATTTGGGTGGGGAGACTAGCTGTATAAATGGAAATATTCAAAAGACAGCCAGAAAATTTCCAGTACACATCTTGTGCACAAGTGACTAATGATGCACACTACCCATCTAAAAAGTATTTTAATGTCAGCAGTGTAATTCATTTCAGTGACTAGGACTCGATTGACCTCTGATATTCAGAAGAATATGCTGAACTCTTAGTGAAGTAATACTGGGTGAACTTTCAGAATATGGATCTGTGAAAGCCCTATACATGTCGATTAAACCATTGTTATGGTGATCTGTAATTCACTATGAATAATTAATGACGTACAGGGTCAGGTTTTCCCTTTTCTGGTCTGTAACTATATATTAATGTATAATTTCCTCCAAATGGGTCATATGGCATTGACAACTATGTAGAATTGTGCTGGTTTCATTATTTGGAAGTCACTAAATTTTCTTGATGTTGCAGTGCTGCTGTCTTTTGCAGTTGAGGTCACGCACGATTACTTCTTGTCACTGCAGGAAGGGTGGCGATAGAAGCTATGGCCAGACACCATTTTATCCACTGCTGATTCGCCCACCCACCCCCAGATTGGGCCTCCTGCTTTAAATAGAGAAGACAGACTAATGCTTTTAGGGGAATGACCTTTCGAGACTCTTGAGTTTGTGAATAGGGAAGAGGGGAAACATAACTGACACAACCACTTCTTCAGTCTAGCCTGGGCAGGCTGTGTGGGCAACGGCCCTTGTTACCGTTGCCCCAGGGTCACTGCTGGCCCTTTAGACTCAATTAACAGCGGTGCGGGGAAATTATTACAGGGTACCTGCCTGGGCGAAATGGAGCTGGCCAGAAAAGGTTGGCGTAAATACCTTCCTCTCTGTGACTGGGCCATTCATGCTTTATTTGCAGCATTTCCAGATGCTCTTTGACAACTGCAAATTTGATGATTTTAGGTGGCATTTTGTTTAACTATTACATTTCTTAGGCTTCTGACATCAAAGCTCAAATTGTAAAAATGCTGCCTGTTAATTGACTAAGTTCAGTATAAGCATTTCTAGAACAGTGCATCTTGACTGACTAATGCCATGCTGGAGGATCTGTGTGGTACTATTGTTAAAGATTTTTATCATGGAAAAAAGAATGAAATAGACTGGCAAATTCCATTAGGATTGTACTTTCATTGTCCCTTGCAGTTAAACAGCCTTATATTTTGCTGTATCCATAAAGGGCATCGTGCACACATGTAAAGCGCAGCCTTGTAAAAGATTTCCTCTTGCTGATGAAAAACATGGCTTGCCTCAAGGAAGAATCCTTATTAAAAGACGTGTGCAATTCATATTTGTACACCCGCCCCCCTCGGTTCTTAAAGAAAGTTCAACACAATCTTCTGTTGGGTATAGGGAAGCCTTCAGTCTAAATCATTCCAAAAACATCGCTGCTATTTGAAACAGGCTCCATTAAAACTTCCTACAGCCGGTATGACATTTGAGGACAGTGAATCTTTGCTTACATATTCTTTCTTTTTGTTCATTGTTTTTTCCTTTTTTTTTAAAAAAAAAAAAAAAGAAAACTTTATATTCTGAACACGAAAGTTTACTAACAATTGCAACGTTCAAGCTTTTACACCGACCATGCAAAAGGTACCCATCTATTTTAAGCGAGTGAAGCATCTGTCAGTTTGACCTTGGTAGGAGTTTGGTATCTGTGAAAAAGAATTTCACTGCCTTCTACTGCCTGCAGGTGTCATAAAATTCCTAATTAAAACTCAAGATGACTTTGGGGGTGTTGTAAAAGAAGACTTACAGTGATTTAAGCCACGTAACACCCACTGCGTCATCTCTCTAAGGAAAATTTTATATATCTGTATTTACTTGCATCCTGCTTTGTTAGCCCTATAAATCATATTGGGTAAGAACATGTGCGAAATGAAGGCTTGATATACCCGTATACTTGTGATGTCTTAGGTGACTGTAGAAAGCAGAATGCCAGGGTGTCAATTAGACTTCTGGACAATTAGTCTGACAGTGATTCATATGTGACATCAAGGAACATGTTTCTCAAGTTTTCAACCTGTTGTCTCAGTATTGCTGACTGCTGACAAGTCATTAGTAAGTATAGTCGACCACCAACCAGCAATGGTATCGTTCCCATTTTTCCGACAAGATATCTTTTTCAACACCTCCTGCAGCCTCAGATGAACACAAAAGCCAGCTGAAGGTATTAAGGCTGGTTACATCCCAAGACAGCGTTTAGACCAGCAATGAACAATACTCATCTTTGAGCCAATTTATCAAGTCCAAGGCTTTTCTATTTCTTCTGGTCTGAAGTTTTCCAGGTCATTTGCATTTTTCTTTTTTGATCTGTTTTGTCTAGCACTTCAGTTACTTGTTGCTCTTATACTTTTTTTTGGAATTCTGCTTGAGTTCCTTGTCTTTTCACTCCTCAACTGATACCCATTTGCCATTGCCTATGAATTTGGGTGAGTTCATTGAAGGCCTTTGGAAACTTCTTTGAATCATCTGGAAAAAAGTCTTTGTTAGCCAGCTCCCTAGAGGCTCAAGCAAAATGCACTTGCTGCTACTGTACAAGATTGTTAAAGATAAACTCATACATGTGTTGTAGCAATTGGTTTACACACAGTTTGACAAGACTTGGTGTGATCCCTTTGCTTTCTGTACCAATAACAACAGCCACTTTGATACTTCATTAACCCATGCAATACATTACATGGACTGAATTTTTGTTGATAATGTGTTTAGAGGGTACTGATGTAGTGATGCTGTTGAGAGAATGTCAGAGAGGCTTGCAAGAGCAAAGGAGACTTTGCAGTGTTGTGGCTAGACCTCTCAAATGACTATGACTCAGTGCCACACAGGATAGTTGAGATAGCATTAGAGTAGTACCATGTCCCCATTAAAGATCAAGAACACCATTATGGATTTCTATGGTTATTTCAGTATGAGACACGGATTGGAAGGCGAAACACCTCAGCAGCATAGGCTAGAAAAGGGAATACACTGTACTATTACCATCTTATTTGTGCTGATCACAAACATGCTTGTAATGTCAGCAGAGGTTAAGTGTAAAGGTCCCTAAGTCTAGTGTCAGGCAACAACCCCTCAGAGTCTTCATGACTTGACAGTCAGCCATATGTCCTAGGATGCAGGTGGATTTTGCAGAGACTGGAAAGGCCTATGTTGGCTAAGATGTTTCAGGCCATCAAAGACAATATCTATCTTGTGCTGAGGAAGAGAGAAGCTAATAAAGTTTTTCTTTTGTATAGGGTGTACACTGTTTCCACAGGTCTCGGAGGAACCAGTGAAAAAGCTTGGGCAAGTGGTTTGATAGCAGTGTCAAGGATACATTAGTAATTCAAGCAACTTGAAAAAGTTGAAGGGGTGACTTTCTGCAGTTAACATGTCACGATTTACAGATAAGTTTAAAGCATGGGCATACTGCCCGAGAGTTCTCTAGCCCCTTTTGTCTTTTGTCATTACAATACCAAAAGTTGTCCCATTCAAAATAAAGATAAGCAGTTGCCTCCAAAGGTGGCTTGGCATGTGCCAAAACTTGAGCATCACTGCCTTGTACACTTCTGCCTTGCACAGAATAATAAGTTAAAGCCATACTTTAGGAGCCTAGGGGAGGAATTTACAGTAAAAGAGGCAGGGAAAGTGCTGCAGCACAGGAACTTGAGTGGTCCTAAGGTTCCTGGAACAAGCATGCAGAAGAGGGCAGGAAGGAAGTAGTGTTCTGACAGCGGTAGGGCAGGCAGAGTCCCGGGTTCAGCACAGCATGGTTGTTGGCACGGACATCTGGCAGAGCTCAATTGGGCAGGGTTCCATTACAGCGATTTAAAGGGTTTAGGAGGACAACAAGAAGTTGTTCACACAGCAATGGAGGAAGTACAGTTTTCAGGAAGCAAGGATGAGATGGAGGAGGTGCTGAAATTTAGGGCTTCATAGACAAGACTCTGAAGAGTCAGAGTACCAGGATATTATTGATCCAGGTTGATTATGGTCTGCTGCCTTGTCCATCCAACCTACATAGCAGGGGAAAGGTGTGATTGTCCATCATAGCAGTTATGTTTGAAAAGAGAAACATTGGCAAACATCCCCAGCACCTGTGCAAGAAAGTTAAGTGAGGGCCAGGAAAAGCAGGATAACTGATGGCAAAAGCTAAAGGATGGTAAGAGGCATTGGTTTCAATATATGTATCCTGGCTGTATGAGAATTTCTGGGCTCTCATCATTGTCAGGGTACATGAAACTAACCATGCCTGGAGTTCTTTCCAGAGTTCTGTAATATTTTCTTGTTTATTCAAAGTCCTGGTCATCCACAGATAATTGGATACATATGAAAGCGTATTAGTGTGCTGGTTTCCAAGGGAGCAGATACTCATAAAACCATTCAATTAGGGTTGTTTTGTCATTTGAAGGTCCAAAGGAGACCTATAGAAGCTGCATCTTCCTTCCCTCATGGTGAACCACAGTCACTAATACGTTTCAAGACCATGAGCCCGGAACAAGGAAGTTCTCCTTTCTGCTGTTTCTCTGGCCCCCACCCTTTCAAAAAAAGAGTAGACATTTAAAAAAGAACTGCTGGAATATACTAAACTTTATGTCACGTAAATCCCTGAAAAATGGCATTTCTCTTCAAAACTGATGTGCACACGATATTAGGCAGCCTTAAATGATACCATTCCCTGCATTTAATCACCCAGTCCGCATGAACTCAATTTGGTTTTCCCCCCACATCATTGGCACAGTCTCACACAGTGTCTGAATATCTTTGCTAATAATCTCCAGTGAAATCCCTTGACAAAAGCAGACAGTAGGCATAATGGGATAGTCCTTCTGCAGGGGAATGTGTTAAAACTGATTGTGCTGAAGCATTTTGGAATTAAATTGTTCAGGTGAACAAATGCATTAAACATAAGCAATAAAATAAGAAAAAAAGCACTTTAGTATGTCTCATTCGCAAACTGACCCGTAGATTCACATTTATTGCATCATTTTTGTCCAAAACTTCTGCCGCTTTCCAAAAATTTGTGTTTTACAGATTATTTTTTCAAGCTACTGTTGTACTCTGAGTAACTTTCGTATGTACTTTCTCCGTTACTTTTTAAAGTTTCTCATTTGTTTTTACAACGACATAGTGACAGCCCAGCTGGACCCATTTTGGTTACTGTAGTTAGATTAACAGCATATAGTTGGTTTACTCGAAGGATGTCAACATGAACCGAAATGTCGATTTCTTGCTTTTACATACACCATACTGGGTTTCATATTAGTGTTTTGGTTACGCTTGTGGTTTAATCTAGTGATATGTAGCAGAACCCCAAGCTTAGGTCAAAGCTTGGTAACCTGCTTTGTCACAAGTCAAACTTTATTTACATATCTTTATAAGCAGGTTGTCAGCTGTGATGTCACAGGTATTTTTCATTGGCAATCAAAGCAGCAGTTTGCCAGTTTTACAAAATATACTCTTTGTATTTTCTGCCCATTTAATAACAGGGTGGTGAAATAAAGACACCTTTGAGAATGTTTTTTTAACTATTTATACAAATACAGTGTGATGCGCTACAGAACAGAAGAGACTTCAAGAGCACATTCCCTTTGAGTTCATATTCTTGAGGAGACCAGAACCTATAAATATCCAAACTACTGGAGTCCAATGCTGTATGACAAGAAGCATCTTACAGAATCCATGATACCCTTCTCAAGATTGTGCTGTGCTGAGCGCAGTGGGTTGGACCGGGTCCTGGTCTCCGGTGGGTCTGGGGTTCGAGTCCCGCTTGGGGTGCCTTGCGATGGACTGGCGTCCCGTCCTGGGTGTGTCCCCTCCCCCTCCGGCCTTGTGCCCTGAGTTGCCGGGTAGGCTCCGGTTCCCTGCGACTCTATATGAGACAAGCGGCTCTGAAAGTGTGTGTGTGTGTGTGTGTGTGTGTGTGTGTGTGTGTGTGTGTTATTATTTTTTATTGATTCAGTCACAGTGTTCCAGAACCCATCCTGGAAGCATAGTGTGCGAGGCAGGGAACACAAGTTCTCATTAACTCACACGTACACACATTCAGGGAAATTTAGTCACTAATTCGTCCGAAACGCACGTCTTTGGAGCGTGGGGACACCTAAATGAATGTGGTGAGGCCGTACAAATTCAGCACAGGCTGTGCAGAGTCTGAACCCCCACAGCCCAGGAGCTGTGAAACACTAGTGCTACCCCATTTGTTTTATTATGCTGGATTTGCAGCCACATAGTAGATTTACGTATAGATTTATTGCAACCACGTATAAAACGTATTCCAGTTTCTTGAAGGAGACAGCTTTCATGCCATTGTGATAAGGGGTTATCTGTAACAAAATGCATTTCTTTTAAAGAACAAATTGCATACAGCTTGAATAAATATGAGTAACTGACAAACATAGTTTTGGCTATAGGTTCAAACTTTCGAAAACTATGCTAAGCCAAACAAATTAATTCCTTTGTGCCCTTCAACCGTTATTTTCCACTTAGTGCTACATCACTGGAATTGGCAGTGGAAATGAGACTGAAAGGCCTGGAAGTTCATCAGTTTATCACCACTAGTATTAAAGAGGATCAAAAATCTGTTTGGGGAGTGTGTTCAATAGCTGCAAAAGCAACAGAAGGTGTCAGTCTGCTTAAGTTTGAGAAGCAACGTATTCGCATCATTAAAAATTCTGTCATTCATCAAAGCGCCAGACACTGTAGCCTGAGGCCACTGAAATCAGTTGTGGCCATTTATGAGGTGGTGGTGGCCTCACGAGTGGTGCAGAGGCAACAGGACAGCAGGTTTCCTGAAATGAAAAGGGCTCTATTGACACTTTCAAACCAAGCGGAATGGGGACAAGACCCTTTTAAGGTAAAATGAAAAAGGCAATCAATCAGGCAGAGATAACAGAAAAGTCATGAAAAATACAGAAAACTAGCCGGCTTTACACTGCAATTAGAAAGTCATGTGCAGTTTTCAAAAATGTTAAAGCTATTACCATAAATGGAAAATATGTTCACAGCACTAATATTCACATAATTTGTTATAACAGTATCATGACTGAACGCTTATCATAACATTACCCCATGTACAGCCTTTCTGTACTTGGAAATGGGTAATTCAACAAAATTAAAGATAACTTTCATAAAATGCAATTACTTTGCACCGCTATTGCTGACCAACATGCTCTCATTTTCAAAGCAATTTCAACAGCGTATTTGTCAAAGTATCCATTAACACGATTTAACATATTTCTAAATTTCCTAGAACTTATTGTAGCTCCACAATTATGTTCACTCACAACTACCTGTAGCATTAACAAGCAAACTAAAATACTTTAAACCAATAATACTTCAGTACTGAGTGTATTTCTATAAAATCAGCCAATGTTTTAATCTGTATGAAATTAACCCTTCGGGATTTAGAAGTGTTGCACTGGTTGTGCATTTGAGTGAATCACAACTGGAGTTCCTCCCATCTGGAGGGCTTATACCTCTAGTCGAACAAGTTTGTTGAGCTATGTGAATAGAACACCAATGGGCTGGTGGATTTGTGGGAAACGGCACTTGTGGGTCCTAAGGTTGGTGAGCATTTATGTGTTGTGCATGACCGACAAGTGCGCAAGGTCAAAGGTTTGGTCTAAAGCTCGTCTTTTCATGCTGCTGACACTGCTCATATGTTGTGCTCATATTAGATAATACTCAATAGTCTAAAGATATGTGATTCCTGATGATTCACACTAAAAGCTGCTGTAACTGAGAGCTGGCAATGAGCAAGCAATTCCCCATAAGGAACCGGCTGACAGTGAGGAAAAAAGTTCTTAAGTTCAACAACCACTTTTTTGTTGAAAATTTGGATTTTCCAGATAGAATGTTTTCAGGAACCAGGAACAGGATGATGTATAAAAGCAATTTTGTTCATTACAAATGTGCCTTGGTAATATTATTGAGGCCGAAAACTACTCTGAGAAGTAGAAATAAAGGAGACAAGTGTAACTTCTTACTGTCTGACCTTTTGGTTTTGTCTTTTCAATGCCCGAAAAAAATCAAAAACAACCAAAAAAATTTGGTGTTCCAGCTATTGTTTCTTTAAATTCAGGAAAAAATGTTTTTGTATTGCATTAACGCTGTTTCCGGATTTACACCTACACTTTCTCTATTTTTTTCATAGAGCTGAAAGAAACATGTGATGTGGCAAAAGTAGGAGGTTCAAACTTATGCCACTGAACTGTAAGGAGTTTTCTGATCTGTTTTCTATCTTGTCTTAATGTTGTACATGATGTATCAGCGGTACATTTGTTGTCTTTCATCGGTGTCATCTTTTTTTGTCTCTGTTTCCTGCTTGGTTTGTATTTATAACTTTTACACTCTGTGGGAGAGACGCAAGCAAGAATTTCATTGTGTGATGTGCAGCTATAAAGTTGACTACTGTATCTTCAGGTTTATTACGGTCACACAGACACTGTGAAGTCAGTGGAACAGTAATGTGCTTTGGATGAACTCCTGATGCTGTGAGTTTCAAGGGTTTCTTTGGAGAAAAAGTATTTATGCTGAAAAGCCGACTAAATTTACAAGTGTGCACAGCAGTCATGAATGTAACAACGCTACCTGTCACTGTCGAGAAGATGGCAGCTTAGTTCTGTTAGGTGTGACGAATACTGGAGGTTTAATACATATTTTCATTGGTGTTTCATGCACATTCCGAACCTTGGTTATTTCTGCCCAGCTTTAAAGATTTTCTGCACAACCTGTGGAGAAATAGTTATCTCTCAAAGCATGATGGGAATGGAGGGATTTTATTATATAATCTTAATTTCAAGTTATTACTTTATAACTTTATTGATAGGTTGAATTGACTGAAATGGAAGTATAACTGACATATGAATGGCTGTATTTCGGATATGAAATGTCTTTTTTTTAATAAGCCTTATAAATAGTGTACTGAAAGTAAGTTTAGGTTTTAAAAATTGTAACTAGCAATTAACCTAAGTGCTGACTCGTACTGGGCTGAGGAATAGAGAGTACTTGAAAAGTTATAATTATGCATTTTAGCTAAACATTGTCTTGCTATTCCGTATAGCGCTCCTTAGAATATGGAAATTAAAAATTGATACATTTAAACATGTCATGGAACTTTAAATTAATCAATGTATGAAAGTCAAATTTTAAAGAGCCTTCTGGTGTGGCTGTGAATATAACCTGATTAATATAGATGATTACCGATATGAAATATTACATCATTATCAATGAACCGCTGGGGACTGGTGGGCAGAAGTGATGCATTCAGATTTCAGCTGTGACACTGCAGTTACACCCTTGAGCAAAGGACTGCATTACAATCTGTCAAGAAGAAAAAAATCTATTAAAAACTGAGAGTCTCTGAAGGCAAACATTCAGCCAGTGTGATGCTTGGAAATAATTCTCATAATGTAATAAGATGATCAGATGATTTTCTCTGTCAGAGTAAATTATTCCATGGTAATATTGTTTTTCTTTATATTCTACCATGAAGGAAAAAAACACTTTTTGGTGAATTGGTTTCTTGGGTTCTGTGACACACTGGAAATGTCTGATATGAGATTTTCATTCTGAAGCAAGGAACACCCCTCAAGGCAAGCACCTTTGTCCAAAATAAACTGTTAAAATGACTGACAGCTCTTTGTAACTTTAATGCATCTGCTAATCTCTGCAGTTTTTGCTTTAGGGAGAGATGTGTACATGATGGAAGAGCAATTTTTATTTTTTGCTTTTCGTACAGAAACGAAGTGTCCAATTATCAGACTGCAGTCAAGTAAATTTTTAAAAAACTTAATTGTTCAAAGCAAGCCTTTTTTCTTGTCAGAGAAGAACCTGTTAATTTACGGGATAATATCATCTTTAATTCATTCGTTTTAAACTCCTCGAAGATGGGTTATTAAGTGTGAAAAGAAAACAAAAAACAGTACTGCGCCTGCCAATTTGCAGCTAAAAGGTTTCTTGATGGGGACATTTTCTGCACTGCCAACACTTTGAGTGTTCGAGAGGAAGCGGCAAGGGGGGTTTTGGGGAGGGGGCATTACTAGCCAGCCATGCAAATGCTGAGCTAGCATCGTTTTGATTGCAGCTCTGGTTCTGTGAGAAGGAACTTTCTATGGTTATTTAAAAAATTTTGGACTCATTTAAAGAGATCAAATGACTACTGATTACTCTTAAGACCGTTGACTGAAAAGCAAAATGTGATACTGTGTGATGTCATCGGTGAAGTTTTTGTAAAAAAAAAAAAAAAAAAAAAAAAAAAAAAAAAAAAGTTAACGGCCAGTATAGCCTATTATTGAAAATCTTGATCTAAATTAATAAACTCAGTCTGTTTTTTTTCTGTTCATGTTCCTTGTCTGCTTTTACTGAAACATTACAGTTTTTACACTTTTGTCCAGTTTTAAACTTTTATGCACTTTTATCAGTCTGCTTATTAATAGACTTCATGTCAACTACCCCACATGTCCAGTGAGATTTGAACCTGCAATCTTTTGGTTACATCAACCAAACGATATTCTTTAAGGAAAATGAAGGCTCCATATTGACTTTCAGGCTAACTCTGAAAAGGGAGGATGATTCATAACGGGAAGAACTTCAAATTCCCTCCACATTAACAAAAAGTATTGTTTCTGTTGTGTGGAGTGCTGACCTTGTAAACCAAAGAAAGGGGTTCATTTAAGATTACACTGATACTTCTTGAGCAAGGCCAACTGTGTTCAGGTACCCACACCACAGGAGCACGTTTGCCAGCATGATCCCGGTGATGCACCCAATTGAGGGATGCCGTGAAACTATGCTAAAATCCATATCTCCCTGGGTATGTAGGGGACAACCTATTGGAAAACTCCCGCACGGCACGTAGCATCCAAAAGGGACTCATCAACTTAACGGAGATCCTGCCGGGATTTGTATTCGGTGGCTCTTGTTGCCCCTTTTTCGTGACCCTGTTGGATGAATGCAGCACGTCTAGACATACACGGTTAGTCTGGCTGGCTCCTCTGTTGCAGGCCAGCAGGTGGGAGAGGTCCAGCCAAAAGAATGACCTCCTCAGCCTTTCAGCTAAAGAGCAACGGCCAATAAACGTTGCCTATTGCTTGGCACCATTTTCCTCAAGATGTTCATGGGACGTTTTTTAAGTTGCCTGTATTCTCTTGAGAAAAATTTCTCTGTATTAGGGTACGGTCTAGAGTTCACTGTTCATTTATCATAATCAGAAAATCAGTATGTTCTGCATTTTATATGTACACTTTCCCATCTGAGTCAAGGGCTGCATGTCTATGCAACTTGGATATACAAATGAAAGAAAAATAAGCTAGAGAACATAATTGTCATAAGTGTAACAGCCTTGATTACGCTTACAAAAGACACTCCTCAGCTAATTATTGGTATTAAAATTCTTTGTACTAAGAATAACGGCAGAATGTTATGTGACGTTCTCGTACTTTAGGTATGAATGTGAAGTTAGCCAAAGCTGATGTTTTACATGGTAAAAGCTCATATCATGGATAGTGAAATGAGACTGATGATCGAAATATGAAATTTTGCCATAGTACGATAAACTGAACAAACCTTTTGATTGGTTAATTGCTCCAGGCTGCACTGGACCAGAGTGGGATGTTTACATCTGTGTCTGTGAATCTCTTTATGTATCAGCCAACATGAATGGCATTTAGTTTATTTGCAGCAATCTACATAATCTCCCAATTTTCTGAGCCAATCATTGTAACTCCCGCAAATACATTATTTATTCCAGACAAACATGCATGTACACGTGTAAGTGGCCTGCCCCGTTACTAACAATTGATAGACTTTTGTTGACATTATTTGTTCCTTTTATGCATGTAGAAACCTTGAAGTATAAACAAACAGTTGTGTTGCAAAGAGCTCACGATGACCCAGTTTTTATCATAAGAATTTTTTTCATTCATATAATACATCGACAATTTTTTGTGGAAGAACAGGAAAGAATTTTTTTTGTTTTACTTGGAAAATGAAATATGTAATTCATAAAGTGCACATCAGACGTAACAGAGGAACTGTTTAATTTGCCTGCTTATTATGCCTTATTTAAAAAGTGTCTGTAGAGGAGGATGGTGGGCTGTGGAGTGAGTACTATAGAGACGTATAAGATATTAATTTTGTGTTCCTCCAGTGCAGTGCTATAGGACATGTAGCCTAGAGCAGGCTGCAACTGTCAGCAGTTATATAATGCTTAGTGCCACCTAATGAAATCATGATTCTTTTGACTTTATTTTTAATTGTGTGTTTTTTTTATATACTTATACCTCCTCTGCAGTCTTCTGTGAAAGACTAAAATATGTGAAAAATATAATACACACACACATTTTCAGAACCGCTTGTCCCATATGGGGTCACGGGGAACCGGAGCCTACCCGGTAACACAGGGCGTAAAGCCGGAGGGGAAGGGGACACACCCAGGACGGGACGCCAGTCCGTCGCAAGGCACCCCAAGCGGCATTCGAACCCCAGACCCACCGGAGAGCAGGACTGTGGTCCAACCCACTGCGCCACCGCACCCCCCGGAAAAATATAATATAAAAATTAAATTGAGTTAGATCAACCATTTAAGGTAGGAAGGTAGAACAAAATACAAATATGTTAATGTATAAATTATTCAGTATTTTGAACATAAGATCTGATTTTAGAGATATTTCCTTGCAGCCATTTATACTAAGATACTTTGACAACAAATAAATAAAATGTGCATTTCATAAAATTGGACCTTCTAGCATTCTGAACCTGTAATTTGGATAATTTACTTAGCTGCTCCCCAGCTATCTACCAGTCACAAATGTATTCTTTACAGATAAAGAGTATTGGTTATACAGTATGTGAGATGCATAACTTTACACCATGCAAGCCGACCATGAATCATGTGTCCATGGTGGCAGTCGGAATATTTTGACAACATTTCAAATTGATTGAATAATCAGAAGAATAGCTCTATTATACTGAGATGTTAGAATTAACTTGACGTTTTTTTGTGGACCTCCTGACTTTAATTAGTGCCAAGCCAGACAATCATGATATGGATTATAGAGACTAGGAAACCGTAAAGGAAGAAGAAAGTGCATCATTATTCTAAGTGCCCTAAATTGGATGGGAGCTGTAAAGGGCACTTTCAGATATTAAAAGGTCAGGATGTGATATGTCAAAAGTTAACAGGGTGACCAGGTTAAAGGTCAGATCATTTGAGACATTCCAAAGAAAAAGTCTTTGCTGGGGTAACAGCCTGGATCTTGCTGTTCATTACCAAAGAGACCATGTTAAGTCCATTAGTTATGTTATCAGGACATCCTCAACTCAAACAGGGCAGTTTAGAAGTTTTATACAGACAATATAACCTCAAATTCCCTCTAAAATGTAAGATATTTTTCAAACATTTTGGAAATGCTCTTCTGCTATGTTCTATACACCAGATATTTTACTTCATTTAACAGACTCTTTATTCCAAAGACGTCCAGTGAACACTATTTAGTGTTGAGCCCACACTTTATTCTCAAAGGTTGTTTACACTGCTATATACACTACTTGTAATGAGTTACTGATCCATACATCAGTGAAACACACTCTCTGCCATTCACATACTATTTGAGACTTAGTCCTTAATCCACTTGAGTAGCCTGTTCTTGGACTGTGGGAGGAAACCAGAGTACCCCGAGGAAGCCTATACAGACACCAGGAGAACATGCAAACCCCACACAGACTGAGCAGGGATTGAATCCACATCTTCTCGCACCACCCAGGCACCGTGAGACAGCAGTGCAACTCGCTATGCCACTGTGCTAATAAAGTGGACTCTCTAAGAAATACTTTAAAGACATATTTTAAGCCTTTTTAATATTCTCAAAGTCAACCACCTACCAGATAGTGCTTGCACTTGAGATGCCACTCCTCTAAAAATGCTGAGGGGCTGATACACACACACACACACACATTTTCAGAACCGCTTGTCCCATACAGGGTCACGGGGAACCAGAGCCTACCCGGTAACACAGGGCGTAAGGCCGGAGGGGGAAGGGGACACACCCAGGACGGGACGCCAGTCCGCCGCAAGGCACCCCAAGCGGGACTTGAACCCCAGACCCACCGGAGAGCAGGACTGCGGTCCAACCCACTGCGCCACCGCACCCCCTAGCTGGGGCTGATACAAATGACATCTTATTCAGTTATGAACTAAGACTGCGGTCAAAAATACACATTTGTTAATTCACATATTCCTGCCAGAGAGAAATAATGTTCATACACCTACATGATAATGTGAAGTTGTGTAAAGAGAGTTTCAGTAATTTCATTAAACACAAATCATGTATTTTTGTCAACCATTTTGCATGAATATGGTGTAAATGTTAAGACATTTACAAAGGTTACCAAAGAAAAACTGGATTTGGAACTCTGGCATGTTTAAAAATATATCTTATAAACCTTTAGGATAGTACAGTCATGCAACTCTGTTGCCTCTCAGCTCCTAAACTGTGTGTTCCAGTGCAGCTTAATGTGTGGAGTTTTTTCTTGCACTGGTTTCTTCCACGTGCTCTGGGTTTCCGCTCACAGTCCAAAGGTTTGTTTCTGGTGGATTAGTGATTAAATTGCTCACACTGTGAATGTTACTGAATGAGTGTGATTGATAATGGGCGAGTAAAAATCTTGCCGAGAACACGCCGCTAAAATTCACTGCGCACCAATCTTTAGTACGTGTTGGATTTGTAGCACAATCGAGTACGTAGAAAAAACTCAAACTTGTTTCTTTCTCCCTTGAAGCCTTTTTTTTTTTTTTTTTACGTGATGTGTACTGAGCTGTATTTGGATTTCTGCAGTCATCAATAATGAGATATGAGGGTGGAGCTCTTGTGATCGTACTCTGAGGACATAGTGTTCATGACTTCACAAGTTAATGTCGTTTGCTGCAAAACCTTCAAAGTTTAGTGGACCTTCTTTTCTCATGCTAATGTAACTTTTTTTAAACAAATGTATTTATTCACACACCAACAAACCAAATTCTGAGACTTTAGCTCAGATCCTGGCTACCTAATAATTCATCTACTGTCACTTTGTGGCACTTGCGCAGCATAACCCACTATTTTCTGATACAGAGCTAAATCGATACGCTGGCGATCTCCTCATAGCGACGTATGAACTTTTTGCAGAGTCTAGTGAAATCAGAGACCTTTTTGCTCTTGTCGTCTCTGCGAGTTCCTCTCTAACGTGATATGCTAAAATGTGGTCTGTGAAAGTCCAATTAGAAGGTCAGACCCTAACTGTTAACTTTAACTGTAAGGGGCAAACATAAAATAAGATAAAACTGAAGCGGTGGGATTGAGCGCTTCCCCGAAAAGTAGCCGATTTAGCCATCCTGGAATTTTTAACTGGCCGTGAAGGTTCTGGATGACTTCCCGTTTTGAATACACACCTATATTTATGTGTTTCGGGTGAGCTGAACATTAATAAAGTGTAACTGTAAGATCTATGATATGAAAGTGTGGGTCACGCGGCTTTGCTTTCAGCCCGCTGTCGTGCCTGTGTCCATTCGAGGACATGGAACTAGTGGCATTGCGCAGAGGTTCGTCCTCGAAACGCACCTTCCCGAGTACCCCACGCAAGGGAAGAAAGGGAAGCGATGCGATTCAGACCTCCTGTTGCCACCCACAAACTCACGGAAAGTATCAAAGTTCCTCCTTGTGCGCAATGTTTGTTGCAATATTGATGTTCCAATTTGCGTGAGTGAGTCATTCCCTTTGTGCATCTGCACAAGAAGGCTCGACCTTTTGTTGCTAGGTTCTGCGGTTGCTGGGATACACTCTTCTATGGCAACACGCAGGCCGGGCAAGATGAGTCATTTAAAAAAAAAGCGGTAGTGATTTAGCTGTCAATTCCCGAGATGCTCGCTTGTGAAGTGTACCTTAACGCCACATAATAGATGCAGTCTTTATCTGCTCACTTAGATTTAGCCATTATGTTTCCAGGAGCGAGTGAGGATCAGGGTGGTATCGTCCATGTTTGAGTTCAACAGAACCTTCTGTGCAGGAAAAGCACAGGGGTTCACAGGACTTGACTTGGACTTTCCTTTTTGGGAGCTGCAAGACAAAGTGGGTTAAACACACACCTGAACTCACCTGCTCATAAAAGTGTGAGAAGTTCTGCGTAAAATATCAATCTCACTGAGGAAGTGAATGTAAGGTCTGCAGTTGTCATACTGTCCGCCTATTGTAGACAGCCGAGCGAGGGAAATGGAGCATGCAGCAGTGCATGACCTTATATTCTGGGTTGAACCTTTTTTCCCCGATTTATTTTTTAATTGATTTTTTTTTTCTAAATAGACGTCATTTCGAAGATTTTCCTTCAGTCACCGTGTACTACTGGCCCTTGTCAGACTGATTTAACCAGGTATTTTATCACGCTCTGGTCTTTGACCGGGAGCTGGGAGGTGCGGGTGCGTACGTGCGTTTACGCGGGGACTTTGTTCAAAAGACGGACAGACTGCCTCATCCTGTTATGAGTTCCAAGAGACAACGAATCACGCAGGAACAGCAATCCTGATGGAACTCCTGCTTAGACAGAATATGCGGGAGTCTCCCCTGTATCTGACTAGTTACCAGTGTAGATGCAAGAAAGTTCTATAGATTTTTTTCTGTTAAATCATAGTGCGGGGTTATACGCTCTGTAAGAAAGCTACGCAGATTCAAATGTGAAATGTGAAACAAATTAGTGACCGCTTTAGATAAGAAGTGGAAAAACGGCAGCCATTCCGAGCCAGAGGTGCCATGCTGGTCGTCTCCATGGAAACGATGCAGGATCTATGATGGCTGCAGGTGCGAGTTCAACGATAGGTGACCCGGCGCCAACTGTCTTGGATGTGGGCCACGTTCCCAGCTGGTGTTCTGGTGTAGGTCCTCTGTCAGGTCGCCTGAGGTCAGTTTGCAACCGAATCTGTGAAAAATGCAACAGCCACGGCGGCAAGTCCTAAAATCCCCGAGCTCTATGCAAATTGGCGTGACTCTGCGGTCATTAGCTCATAATGCAAACAGACAAACAAGATGAAGAATCGTTATTTCCACTTTGCAAAGATAATGCCGGATGATACACCGTCGCACCTGCAAGATGTGCGCTCCAGAGTTTTATCTCAGTATCGCAATGGATTATGCAGGTGGATAGTGGCGTTCTTATCAATAATGAGGAATGTGGATTTTACACGTGCTCTACAATCCGAGCTTGGAAGAAATGGGCACAGGCACGGCTTCAGGGAACAAATTAAAGCGTAAAGCTAATAACTGGAAGAAGCCAAACTATTTACCTGAACATGGGGAGAAGGATGAACAGCTGTAGATCACAGAAGGCAATCTCTAAAAAGAATGGACTTCCTCTACATTCTATTAACTTCTGTCCAAGACAAATACCTCCCCCCGCCCCCCCTTTTTTTTTAAAAAAAAAAAAGGACAAATCCGATCCGAAAGGCATTGTAGGTTATGTGTGTCTTTTCTGTTGGTCCCAAAGCGGAAGATTTAACCAAACGTGTCAGCTTTTGAGATTACTACCTTTCCCCAGGGGTGCCGTCCAGTTGAGTGAAGAGTAAAAGACCGCATTTCTTTCCGCATTACACATTCAATTGCGCTTATTCACAGCCCTTCGCCGGACAATAGAAGGAAATTACATTTCAGCAATAGATGGCCAATTCTAACATCCTCCTTCAACTACCCCCTCACCCCTCAACACGCACACACGCCTACTTCAGCTTCTTCAGCAGGCTCAGCCAAACATGGAATCACTTTAAAGATAAATTTTCGTAATTAACCCGCGCAAGATTTAATTAAAAGCTGCTCTGCTTTAATTACAGCAAATGTTTTCTGAACAATGCATTAAGCCCGGAGTTGCGAGGCATGGATGTGGGCCACCTTTGTTTGACAGCGGCAATATGGCCCTTCTTGGGGGGATTCCTGCCTTCAGGTTTCCTTATCCTGGATGTCGGCCTCACTCGCCCCTGCCGCAAGCATCCTGTGCAGGTGCAAAGCTGGAGGATGCAACTCGATAACAACACTATGGTGCTCACCTAAGCTCGAACATGGTGTTTTCCTGCAGAGGAACTGGATGCAAATCTTTGCTGAAGTTCAGTTCATTGGGGTTTTTTTTTTTTTTTTTTCTCCCCTTGAGCAGCATAGTGGAACTTCCTGGCAAATATATCCCCTGAAATGTTCAGAGCACGTGCCCTTCCTTACAGCTTGACTAGTTCTGTTTATTCTCTTGCCACCCCAAAGCTGATTTGCATTAAAGAGAAGGAGGACCCTCTTTTTTCCAGGCATTGTCTACCATTCACTGTTGTCTCCCTCGCCACTTACCTCTGCCTGTTTAAATTCCAAATATTATTGGGAGTACTGGGAAGTTAATTACGTCTTCCTCTGTTCTCTCTTAAGTGCCTCGGGCTCCCAGGAATCCCAAAACATCCATTAAAAATTAAATTTAAAACTAGGTTTAAGTAATATAGTTGTGCTACTATATGGGCGGCACGGTGGCACAGTGAGTAGCGCTGCTGTCTCACAGCACCTGGGTGGGTTCGATCCCTGCTCAGTCTGTGTGGAGTTTGCATGTTCTCCCCGTGTCCGTGTGGATTTCCTCCGGGTGATCTGGTTTCCTCCCACAGTCCAAAGACTTGCTATTTAGGTTCACCCATAGTGTGTGAGTGACAGACAGGGAGTGTGTTCCACTGATGTATGGATGAGTGACCCAGTGTAAGTAGTGTATCTAGCAGTGTAAGTCACCACGGTGAATAAGGTGTGTGGGCTAGTAACCCTACATAGTGTTTGTTGTAAGTCGCTTTGGAGAAAAGCGTCTGCTAAGCGAATAAATGTAAATGTAATACTGATCCCAGTGGCAGAACCATGGCAGTGTTTTGCCACTAAGCAAGTCCTAGCCATAAGCACTGGAAAGCGTACCTGGACCAGCATCCTGAACAACAGAGAAAATCTCAGCATGCACACAGTTATTTCCTTCACTGTGGATCATGAAATAAAATTTATATTTCCCAAGAATGAACCACTCCCAAAAAAAAGACACCACTCAGAGGACCTGCGACACTACAGAGGTTATCCACTCCTCCAGACTGATTTTATGCTCGGTGTGTCATTTCCCAGAGCGGTACCCTCAAATATTCACATGGCTCCTCACAAGCAGTGCAAGGGAGGTTATTAGATGCACAAGAACCAGCTGTGTTAATTACCGACCGAGGGAACCGGTAAGAGCCGGGGCAGCGTTTGGGTTTCGGTCTCTCAAGCTGGTTCCTCGTTCCTGCTGACATAACATCCTCCTAATCGCAGGTCGTGGTGCTGGAAGGCTCTTCAGGCTCATCAGTGAATGCTGGAGGAATGCAGGTGGGGAAGGTTGCAGGAAAAACAAAAGGAACTAACACTAAAAAATTTTACAGCTCATTTTTGAACCGTGCCGTTTCCTCCCTGCGGTCCTTTGTCTTGGTAACCGAAAGCATGTGGGAAACGAGACATTTTTAATGTAATGAAACGTTGGAAATGATGACAAAAGTGGCCAAAGAGACAGAGTGAGAAATGTGAGAGTGGGTAAAGAAAATGCATGGACTTCAGACTACTTATGCTCGGGTGCAACTAATTATTAGGGGACATTTAAGGTGTGCTTTATCGTGAAAAGTCGTCATCCTCTCGAGAATCTCAGCTTACTCGTACAACTTAACGTCGATAAGTATGTGTTACTTTGATGCCTGTGCCTGGAAATGCTTCCTTGTTATGTGTTTAATGTGAACCCTACGTAAGCGTTTTTCTGCCCCGGGAGAGTATGTAGTTACTCGCCTGCTCAAAGAAACTAAAAGCGAAATAATGAGCGAAGCGCAATGCTAATATACAAGCTGTAGCACCAGCTCCGTTCTGTTAAAGAGCAAACAGGTCAACACAATGGTTCTTCACGGTGGTTTGCTAATGAGCACAGCAGGTACTGTAGGTTTGTCCATGTGTAGATTGCTGCAAGACCTTTACTGCTGGTCCAGTGGAAATACAGTTGTGATCCACATCTATGGGCAATCTATTGAACAGCGCGGACAGTACGGTGTGGGCATCCCAGCCGTTAAAATGGGGACAGTAGGGCAGTAGACCGCAGGTAACCATTGCTGTGGAATCTTGCTATTTATTCATTACCGTCCATTTAGATAATACTTTTCTCAAAATCAGCCCAAACGTTTGCACGCTATGCTACGAAGAATTACCCGCCCATTTCTGCAGCAGGGTGACTTTTACTAGAGCGACTTGTTGCTCAGGGGTCCTACAGCGGAAGTGGGGATTTGAACGCAGGTTGATTGCTGCCATTTACACGACTGCTCCACCTCCTACTGTTTTAACAGCCAGCTCGGCTCAAATCGATGTCACTTAAGAAACGAATCTTGGCATTTAACCGTGCGGTAATGGCAGTGCTTCTTTTCCGTGCTGCGTGCAAGAAAACTGTCAGTGTCACACAATGAGTCCAAACTGTTTTATATGTGTTTTATTTCAACCAGTGCAGCAGCGAGAATAATTATATAGTCAGCTTAAATATACTGGTGCTTCTACAGTGGTGATATAGTGGTGCTCAGTGACACCTTTATGAACGTTTAGGTGAAGTCATACAGTGCTGCTTGAAGGTATGTGAGCCCCTTGTGTCTCATAGTTTCGCCATGAAATCGTTATTTAAGCCATCTTTCTCATGTGGCATGATAGGTGTGTAATTACCAATTCCACATGTCGGTTTAATGAAAATCACATGTGTTTGTAACGCAAAAACACGTCACCCCCAAGTTGCATTGGTTAAACCAGGTAGGTAAGTAGAATCAAGTGTGTACATCATAATCATTCACCCATTTTATGAGTTTTAAGATGAAAGATTTAGATGATTTAAGTTTATTTTAATATTTTATACAATTACCATCCCCGTAGGGTTCACATATTTTCAAGCAGCACCGTATATACTTTTACGTTTGTATAAAACCACAACGAATTGGGATATTCTTTAATATAGATGCAAATAATGACAGTCCCTACAAGTCCAGTTGAGGCATAAACACTAAATTTTTCTCTTGCTTTCTTTAAAAAGTGTCAAAAGTTTTTGAAGACCTCAGGGTGCACCCACTCAACATACCTTTTCCTCATATCTGCAAAAAAAAAATTCGTGCAGCGAATGGCAATCCTTCAGATCCTTGAACAGTTCTCTCATTTTATTGAATTTTACTTATTCATTCTGGGCAAAAATGTAATTTTAATTAATTATAATCAGGAAATTATAAAAAAAACGTATATTAAGCTGTTGTAGCGATTGTTCACGGCATGGAACATCGTTTTATGACGGCCGAGTGTACTTTATGATGCGAATTCTGTATATACTTATACTGTACATACACAATGAAACATGGTTATGAATTGGCTAACATGAATGAATTGCCAAGTATGTTTACACATACAAGGAATTCGTCTTGCCATAATCTGGAAGAGTATTTAATGAAATAAATATTGGTTGACTCAGATTTAAATTACACCGCACGTCAATTGAGAGGTGGAGCGATGGAGCTTTTAAACGCCTGCTGCATGTCAGACTGAGCTTTGTGTCCTCTAATTTGCTTGGCAGCATAAACTTTGTGTTAAAAGAGAAAATTGATTTTTATCTGGAAATACAAAAAAAAAAAAAAGCTGTAACAAGCTTGTGTCGTCTTTAAAGCGAAGGCATTCGAGGCGCTGTGTGAACGAAAAGCCCGCCACCCCTTCTTTATATTCTCTGTGGGCTTCATACCTGGCGGCTGTGTTGATAGGCCGCTTTGTCATGCAAATGTTCCGCCTCACGACAGGGCATGTAGCAGCAGCGCTACACAAACACGGCGCATCCGAGCGTTCGCTTGTTGCCCCGTAGGGCTATGCTAATCGTCTTCACCGTTCCCCCTTTTCTGTTTTTTTTTTTTTTTTTTTTTTTTTGTTATATTTATTGCTAGGTCCAGGTTTCTGAAAAAAAACGAAGCCCACGCTCTCATAATCGGACGACCGTCACACAGCGACACTTTCCGCAAAGATTACTTCCATGTTCCATATATATTTTAAATAAAACCCCTACGCGGAGTTGGGCCGACAGAACAAATGTGACCCCTATCTGTTTCTGTGCTGTCAACAAGTTAACAAACCTCCCATAAAGTTGGTTAAATATGTTTTAAAATATATGTACATTTAGTAATCTTAAATTAATTCTAAAAATTTAAACAAATGCACAAATCATATAAAAAATATGTCAAATATAGAAAAAAGAAAATTCAATTTATTGTATTTTTAAGGGTAAAAATAAAATATGTACATTTTTATGTGAATATTTTTATTTTTAAATTTATATAAACATATAATATGCAAGTATTTAAATTGTGATGTCATTTTCATATACCAATTTAACATGGAATTTTATAAAACTGTAATAACAAATTTCTAACGTAATACGTGTTTGACACGAAGTGGCACCCGTGAATGATGAGGCTGTGTGCAAACAGCCAGAGGAGCGGCGGTGAAAGTGCTGCCCCTCCAGCTCAGCACCCCCTGGCGGCAGAGCGGGCTCCAGATTGGGCACAATGGATCGCCTGTGCCCAGCTGGTGGCGCCAGCTGTCGGGCCCTCGCCGGGACTCCGTCCGTGGGACCCTGTCACTGCGTGCCAGTCATGGAGCCACCTGCGGGGGCTGAAAGGCCCACCGGAACAGCCCGTTGCTTGTGCTCCCTGGCTTCCCATGCCGGGAGCGACATCTCTAGCGTGGTTCCAATACTGTCTGTGCTCCCAGGCTGTCTCCCCAATATTGCCTGTGTTGCACGTCTTGAGGCCGGGAGGAGGGGAGGAGGGGAGGAGGACGGGCGAGTCGTTCCGCATCGCGTGACAGGAATGCGAACTTTATTATAATGCGTTCAAGCATCAGAAAGACAACGCGCCTCCCTGCCGAACGTCCGGCGTCAAGGTCAGAGCGAGTCCAGTCCGGTCCCGCTGCCTCCTAAGCGTGGGGTCTTTTCTTGGATGGAATTAACCACCCGATACCTCGGACTCGAGCAGTTTCCAGCCATGCTGTTGTGAACGGTGGTTCCCCAGGTGGCAGATTTAACCTTCCGGTTCATTTTTTTTTTTTTTTTTTTTTTAAACGTAGTTTGAAGGTATAACAGCAGCTAATGAAGGTGTAATCGAGGGGCATAAAAGTCAATGAGTGGTAGAAGGTATTCCCTTTGAGGACAAAAAGCTCTCGGTGCCGCTTTCGTGAAGTTATATTTTTGCCTATTGATGGGGAAAAAAGAGAACGCCGTTACCTCAAATTTCTGCAGTCAATAACACAAATACCACCATGCTGAATACATATTGCCATTGATTTCTTGTCTTTATTCACTTCAGGGTGTTGGAAAGCATTCTTTGGAGCAGATAAACCGAATCGCTGCGTCTGGGGGGGAGGTTGTTTTTTTTCCTTTTGGGCGAGGGGCTGACGGCCGCCACTTCCTGGAAATGAATCTCTTTGGCAGCGGCACAGGTGACAGCACCCAGGTGCTCCCGCTTTCAGGAGATTTTGTCCGACATCTGTTCCAGTTTTGGCTGTCCTATTATAAAGATATTATAATGATGCTTTCCCCCTTTTTTTTTTTTCTTCTGCAGAAGGGACTCCATTTCGTTGATGACACAAGCAGCCGATGTTCCGTCTACGGGGCATTTTGAAATGTTTCTCCATGGAAATAATGCATTTGCCCGTCATGTTTACAAAGCACAATATCTACAGCGTTTCTGTTCTGATAAACAAATCCGACAGGGAGAGTAATATAGTTCTGCTAATCCCTCAAATAAGTCTTCCATAAGAAAGCCATTGGCTGATTAGTCCCAGAAATGTATGTGTTCGGCTTACATATGTATACATTTGGGTTTCGGAAAGAAAGCCGATACATGAAGAAATGGCTGAGAATTAGCCGCCAGTGTAATTGTTCCTGGGAATTGCTTTCCTTTGAAGGTGTAGCAGTTGGGAAATAAATGACCGGAATTTTAAGCGTGGGGGAACTAACTGCCCTTGCAGCCATTTGTTTCTTTGCGGTGCGACTGGCTGTTAAACACATATTTTCTGACAAGGGAGGCACTTGCCATCTTCATCGAACTGCATATTCAGCTCTAATGCAAGGCCCCGCCTTGTATTAGGGTTAAGTCCACGAGGCCTGCGAGACCGGTCGTGTCCCTTTGGCTTGGAGCGGGACCATTAGAGAACGTGTCCCGATGTCTGCAAGTGAGCGTGCGCGCGCATGTCAATGTCTGGTTTGCGCGTGGCACCGGCTTTACCTTGGAAGGCGCTGCCACCTGCTGTCCGTGCCATATCACTACAGCAGCAGATCTTAACCCTGCGAGTATCCGAAGGACATCGTTCGGTCCCCGCTCCTTTCGCGGCGGATGCCATCGGTCCTGCCTTCCGCGACCACAGGAAGAGGCCGGGGACTAAAGCGAGCTCCAGTCACCCTCTGCTGCCTTCTTTCACTTGGAATAAATACGCCCAGAGCCACAGTGAATTGCAAGAACAACGGAGGGAGTTTAAACTACGGCCCTCTAATGAAAGCTTGCCAGGAAATCTCCCTTTGTCCCAGTCTCTCTTCCTCTTGGCTCAGAGAGGGACTGGGTTTCCCAGCTGCTCCCTGTGGTTTGGGCTTCTGTCCACGAAGTAGGACCTTCAAGAACATGCGGAGGGCTCTCGGTCATCCCTAACCCAAAGGACAGGCCCTTTATTTTCAAGCCGTACCCCCACTGTCTGCTGCACCGTGGAAGGTCTGGACCCTTTTCTTTATCATATTATTGCGCGCAGAATTCCAGCTTCAGTCACGGGCAAAATATGCTGCGTAAGCATAAGATTGGTTTTTCTTAGCACGTGGTATTTTGATCTTTCTATCGTGTCCGTCACATCAACGTTGGGACCCACAGATATAGTTTTGCATTACACGTTGGAATTGCTGCAGATTGCAGAACCAGGGAGGTCCAACAGCACAAGTCGAGCCATCTAGCCTGAGTTCAGACAATCTACCAGGCACCAGATGCATGTGGAAAAGCCCAAGAAGACGTGACTGTGTCCATAATAGCAGCATTCTAAGTGCTCCTGTGTATACGCTTGTTACTTCAAAGTGTAGACTCCAAATTTTGCGGTCAAAGCAAGAAAACGGCTGAGGTTTGGGCAGTAAACTCAAGCTCAGACTTGAAGTAATATGAAGTTAATACCCAGACCAGTGACCTTTCGATTTTTATCCACAGGTGGTCGGTTTGATGGATGTCAGCATCAAAGTGATAAAATCAACAATAAGTTCCTTTTTTTTCTTTTTTTTTCTTGAGAGAGAGAAATAACAAAGACTGTGTCCCTTTTAGATTCCTCTTTATCAGAACTTGCTTTGATTTGAACCACTGACCTTTTTATCTGGAGTTTTCAAATATTAACTTTCTTCTGCAGCAGTTTCCACCAGGCTTTCAACATTTTTTAAGAGTATGAATTCATTGCGTGTATATATGCACACATACATGCTTACAGTATATACACACACATGGTGTATATATATACAGTATGTATGTATAATATGTTATTTTCATGCACTTTGTGTTTATGAGAAATGAAATTGCTCTGATTTGAAACTTTCTCGGAATTCCTGGGATGTTCAAAGTGTAATGGATGAACTCACAAAACCACAAATTCTGATTTGACTGTACAAAATTTCTTTTTGTTTCCTAGTAACCACATACATATTCAAGGCTAGAGAAAGAAAATGTAGATATGATAAAAATGTAGATGTAGATACACACACACACACACACACACATTTTCAGAACCGCTTGTCCCTTACGGGGTCACGGGGAACCGGAGCCTACCCGGCAACACAGGGCGTAAGGCCGGAGGGGGAGGGGACACACCCAGGACGGGACGCCAGTCCGCCGCAAGGCACCCCAAGCGGGACTCGAACCCCAGACCCACCGGAAAGCAGGACTGCGGTCCAACCCACTGCGCCACCGCACCCCCTAGATGTAGATAATGAACTAAATTAAAGTTTAAGACGTTGGGAGCAAACTGGAATTTGCTGTAGCAGAACGTGTTATTCTAAATGTGAGTGTTCATGAAAACGTAGGTTTCATTGGGATGCGTGCTCATAAACCACATGGGAGGATGCGACCCGTTTGTGCTCCACATCCTTGTCCTGTTCTGCAATTGTTGTATTATTTAATTAACCACCCAGATGCTTATTATCCAAAAACTTATGTAGTGTATATACACAGAAATGTACACTTTTTTTGACAGACTTCATGTTCGTTCTCCTTATTTCTACAATTGGTATATTAATGCAGCTTTATATCTACGTGTGCTTATGTAAAACAGTTCAGGTTCCTTGCTTAGGGGCACTGGAGGAATGCTGTCGAGGGTTTACCATGCTCTCTTCTCGCAAGTTTGTGATTCAACGCAGATCGGAAGTACAAATGCAGCTATAATTAATGTATTATCCTCTGTAAAATGTCATCTGTTAGCAGAAGGCTTTTTTTTTGTTGTTCTTTCTGCAAGGTGGTGTTTAGGCGGAGAGTGGTCCCCCATCAGAAGCAGTGGCTGGGTGCTATCCGCTCTCAACAAGCGGCAAAAAAATCAATGAAGTCATCAAACGTAAACTGCGATCTGAAATGACTCCTTGTGTTCTAGAAGAGGATCCTGGCGTGGCCCTGGGCGCTGACTTTGAAGCACTCTTCAAGGACAGTGACCCTCAATCAAGCTCATCTGCTGTTGGCATCTCCGCCTTTAAATCCCTGAGTGAAGATGCTGCGTGCACGCAACCGTCGTCATAAAAGAAAAAATGCACCAGGCGAGTTTACACTGTTTATATTGTGTTGCAATGTTATTTGTGGTAGTTTGTTCACACTATAAGGGATAAAATAAATCCTTTTCAGCCAGTTTCTGGAAGCGCAGACTCACTTGCCTTTTATGCACATCCGCAAGGTCAAGCATGTAAGGGCTTGGGGGTATTGGGTTGAGTGAGAGGGCATAGGGTGGATGGATGTATGTTATATCTTTGTGTGCACCAATTTCTGCATTTATTCTGGCAATGTGATGAGACACCAACTGAATGGGCTGGGATACACAGAACAATTAAATAAAATCTTTAGTATAAAGTCTCATTAGTCCGTCTATTTTCCTGTTAAACCACAACCCAAATTTCTATTTTGATGAAACTGAAGACGATTAAGTATGGCAGCATGGTGGCACAGTGAGTAGTAGTGCTGTCTCACAGCGCCTGAGTCTTTATGGAGTTTGCGTGTTCCACCTACGTCTGCGTGGGTTTCCTCCCACAGTCTAAAGACCTGCTGTTCAGGTTCCCCCATAGTGTGTGAGTGACACGGAGAGAGTGTGTTCCAATGGTGTACGGATGAGTGACACAGTCTAAGTAGTGTATCTAGCAGCGTAAGTCACCTTAGTGAATATAGTGTGTGGGCTGATAACACTACATAGAGTTCATTGGAAGTCACTTTGGAGAAATGTTTCGAAGTAAATAAATGTAAATGAAAGTTATGGAACATAGGCTGATCGCTCTTATATACGTAGCAAGGAAATATATTTTATTTATGGTCTACAGCTGAAGTTCCCTGTGTAAATATGTGAATCACCATGGTGTCAAATTTTCTTCCGCTTGAAAAATTAACATTTAATTTGTGCAATCCTAAGGAATTATGGAATATCTAGACACATTTCTGTAAGTTATGAGGTGTGATCCAATGAAGTGATCACATCTGCAGAATACTGCGACCTTTTGACCTTGAGTCTCTGGTCTGTGCATGTAAAAATATCTGCAATCTGTGTTCTATCTCTGCCTCTGTGCTGCTGTGACCCAGTACTATTCATAAAACTTGGGGGTGGGGGGAAGAACAGTTTCTCATAACTGTACTCGATCGAAGGGCCAGTGGCCCAACAAACACTCTCCCCAGCTTGGGCTAAGCGGAGGGGTAGTTTCCAGTCACCCTCCGCTCTTTTTCATTGCGTAGGTGTGTAGTTTTCTTACAGCTCTCCTGGAATCTCACATCGGCACATAAGAATTTTGGTTAACAAGGTGACAGGTGCAAGACTTGTTTCTTTTTTTGCCTTGTGTTTACTTTTGTTGCCCACCTGCAGTTATGCGATATATGGTCTCTAGAGGGTGTTTCTCCAGTTTACTGACTTAAATCATTTTAACCACACTTCAGCTCTTGGTTTGTTTTCTTCACAACCGACTTTCAGTTGTGAATAACTTCATTTTATGCGCAGCGCTGTAAAGTTCCACTGTCTTGGGTGAAATTTCTGTAAAAGTTGAAAAAGCTTTTTTTGGACAGTTTTCCTCATTTCCTATTCCGCTGCACAGGTAATGTGACAACCAGACCCTATCCGTAAGGGCCTGGCTGTCATAGCACCTGTCCAGCAGACATAACTCCTGATATAGTCCTGTCCTCAGATGCCATCATGACCATTTATTCTGCAAAGGAAAGAGGTTTACTCATGTCTCCTTGAAGGCCTGTGGTTACAAGTTCGTCCAACATCAGACTCACTGATGAAGATGTTGAAGAGGACTAGGCTTAGGCTGCAGTCTTATCGCTCTCCGCAGCAACAAACACAGAACACGGCTGCTCATTTTAAATCCTTTATTTGCTTTGTTTTGATTATATCATAAGCCTTGCATGGTGCCAGAGTCATTTTAAGTGCAGTTTTGTGAAACTATGCATTGTCCCATTGTGCCATGTCCCTTAACAGCAGAAGGGTGTAGGAGAGATGCTGTTACTTTGAAATGCTCCCAGATCCATCATTTGGAAACTTTTCACTGACCGTGGTCTTCAAGTGGGTGGGATGACCATAATACTTCAGGGACTGTGTATTCTACAGACACTGTCTCCTTCGGCTGTCCAAATGGCAGATCAACCCAAGCCGGATGCTCTATGAGAGCAGATCCATCAGGTTAGAACACTGTCCTATGGAGAAACACACACATCCAAACGCATCCAGCTACCTGTGTGTGAGACAGACAATGAATTATTATTATTATTATTATTATTATTATTATATATGAACTTTGGGGATTAGGGATAATAGAAATCAGATGTGTACCAGAACTCTACGTGATGGATAAGTTGGTCTGTGCTGCTCAAAATTGAATGCTGTGATGATACAGAGCGGTGGAACTGTGAATTATTTCTCCCGTGTTGCCTTGCATTAAAGCAGAGTTAATTTTACTCTACGTAAATTGATTGATTGTGCTCTTTAATCTTCTAATTGGTTTACAGCTCTGAATTCAGTGATCAGTTACTGCAGAGATGTTTGATTAGTCATATTTTTTCAGTTCTCAGGATCTCATGTTTTTTTCCAAAGCGACTTACAGTGCTAAATTACCTACAGTTAGCCACCCATTCATACTGCTGGGTAATTTTACAGGAACAATTTGGGGTGAGTACTTTGGTCAATGCTGTTACAGCACCAGACATACCAAACCAGTGAACCCCCAACCAAACATTTCCTTTCTCTGCATTTTGTCTGTTGTAACACAACAGTGGGTGGTGCAATGTTGTGCTTATCAATTCAGTATTCTCAATCAACTTCTCATCACTACTTCTATATTTGTACTTCAACAACCAGGTGGAGAATAAATGTTATCAGGTCTTCAGGCTGCTTCTGAATTGCTCAGAGACTTTTGGGGAGCCCATGATTGTTCTAGTTTGTTTTTAACTGCAGAACAATTAGCTCTGTTGCGATTGCCCCTCAGGCTCAATTTGTGAGCCGTCATACATTTTTGAACATGTCTCAGTATCCAGGGGACACTTCGGATACTTTACTCTTTTCTGCTTTTCAGAAATCGTGCCATGTTAATTCTTTGACTTGACTTCCATTTCCATGGTATAATTTTCCAGCAGTACTTATGGTAACTTTCTCGCTGTGAAATGATTCAAATGCTCTTTGCTCAAGATGAAAAATCTCAACTTATTTAAGAGGCTTCCATATGAGTTTGTTTGCAAAACACCAAATGCAACAGTGTTCCATAATAGTTTCCTGAGATGCTCTCTTTGGAGTCCAATGACCACAGTGAAGATGACATTTTGGGATGCCCTGTTTGGGGCTGCCAGATCTTGAAATCCGCGTCAGTTTTCTACCACAGCTCTTCTACCTCACTAACGGCTTTCACAAAGTGCCCATGCAACTGTTGATGAGCTAATGAAAACACTTTGTAAGGACATATAAGTCAGGGATAAATCAGAATTGAAATGCATTGCGCTGGGCTTTGTTTCCCCATAAATTGCACGTTTTGCTTCCTTTCACTAATCAAATTATCTGAAGCACATCAAATCAATTCAGATAGAAATATTTGAATGAAATGAGAAATTGCTAAGAGCGCCTCAATGAAATATTGTACTTTTTTCGATGATACTGATATTAAATTAGACGAAGGAGATTAGGGAAGTAATAGGAAAAACAGGTCTTTTTCTCCGCATTCAGTAGTAGTGCCATCAGACACGCATGCAGCAGATCACCCCCGACACACCCCCGGGTTCTTCCAACACGGAGCCAGCACATGCAAAGTGGTGCCGCCATGTTTGTGCGTACAGGCAAACCGAAGGTCATCTGGTTACGTTAGTTGCTTCTGTTTATTTAGCCGTTGAAAACGCGCCTGCTGTCAGAAGAGATGCGATCCGCATTATGGGCTAATTGAGGCCGCGGGATCGTTTCACTTCCCGCATACCATTCCAGCCTCGTGTGACTAATGCACATGCTTTCAGATGTCGCCTGATCTCCAGACGCTAAAAACCCTGCGTGCAACAAAAACAAGATTGAGCTGCCTGCCAGAAAAAAAGAATTTTGCCTCTTTCCCTGATTTGGTCTACCTTTCTGTCACAAATATACACACACATACACAAACACTCATACAGGCAATTAATTAGTTTCTATCTGCTTCAATAACTGAACAAATATTAATCAGCAGAGAATAGATAAACACAAGCAGAAAAATATGTGAACCTCAGGGGCGGCACATTAACCAGGTGCAAAACAAATGACAAAATGCATGAAAATGGGAGAAGTAGATGAAGTGAGCCTATAGGACCTGTTCCAGGGGACACGGTCATCTGGGAATATACCTGCAGAGCATGGGTCATGTGAGATGCTGTTTAATCTCATACAAAGCAATGTTTGAGGAGAACAATTTCATGAACCGTTCCTGGGCACTGAGCGAGATACTGGGGAGATATTGTGAAGATCAGCCTGTGATGGGACACTTTCATTGGGAGCCTCAGTAGGAAGTTTTTATTTTTTTTTTTTAGAGAGGAGAGCAGACAATGTCTCAGGTAAACGCTAGGGTATTGGTGTTAAACAGACAACCCGTAGCCCGGACAGCTGAACATCCTGACTTCATGATCGTTGGGTTTTTGGATGTGACTAAATTCTGTAGTTAAGCCCTATGTGCACTAGAACTAATAACACACTAATGATGAAAATGAATAAATTAATCTATCTGTGTTGATAAGTTATGTACTAAATAAATCCGTCTATTATACAGCCATACTTTCAATTTATCGGTGATTCCTTTCCCATGGGAGCAGTATTTTACGAGTAAGTGAAGTGGCAGTTAAGGCAAGTAGTATGATAGTTCACCAGCTAGCGTTGACAACAAAGCCATTTTATGATTTGGAGCTGATAAAGAACTATATGTTAATGAGTCAAGAATATCTCCAAGTGAATGAAAAGTATTTTATGAGTAGAAGCTTTACTAATTCATTGGATGATCTTCATTTGTTTTCTGACAAATTAAAGCATTCCACTGGCAATTGATTAAAGCACTAACATAACCGATGTAGCTCAGCTTGCAATTTTCATTTTTGGTGTTGATGAACATATTCATATAACAATAACCATATGCATATAATTAGCACATTGCTATACAGGTTCAACATACCCCACATTGACAATTTTAGCAGCAGGAATAATGTCCATGTTTGGGACTAGTTACAACGCTGCATGTTTCTGTTGTAAATACAAGTCAAAGTATGACTGTCAGCTCAAGGACACTTATTTGAACTGTTCTGAAGCTTGTCACTGCTCTCTTGTTTGCTCTTTTCAGCAACAGTAGTGCAGGGGTTTCAAACATACTGCTGAACAAATTAACAATATTGACTCTGTACAGGACTTTAGGTGGGAATAGCTGATAGTTAATGACTTATAATGGCTATGAATAGTGCACTAGTAATTGTCCCTGCTGTTACACAAATAAGAGGAACAAAATGTTTTTTGAGGGCTCATCAGCTGTAAATAAACGTAGCGTTTCTAAACCATCTTTGAACAAAATGGTTCCGTAGAGGTAAACGGCGTAATTTAGATATTTCGCTACTTCCATGCCTTATTCCTGACACTGTTCGGTTCTTTAATAACTTGTCCGTCTCTTTGTGCACTTCTGTTGACTCCCTTTTCTCTGAATTTGTTTACGTTTGGTTGCCATCGTCCTGCACCATGCAATTATTTTCTTTCCAGGAATCTGACACACATTAATAGCGCTCATAAACGTATTTTCCCTTGCTTATGCCTCCATTTACTCAGCTGTGCTCTTCGCTGCAAACCCAGAGTCTGTTGGTTCGTTTTCTTCTCCCATCTTCTGTTTGTACGTTTGTTTCAATGACTTGCTTTACCTTTACAAGCATTTTTCATCTGAAGCACATTTAAAATCACAATGTGCTGTGTAACGGTTCTGTGTTGAATAGACTCAACTAAAGTTTGATGATTCTCTTAAACATAAAAGTAAAATGGATTTTTGTCCACCCATTCATCCATTTTCAATAACCGCTTGAGTGATCCGAAGTCTGTCTCGGAATCCCAGGGCACAAGGTGGAGTGGAGGTACACCCTGTACACCCTGGATGGAACATCAGTCCAAAATGGATTTTGCTTTAAAAAAAAAAAAAAAACACACACACACACACACACACACACACACACAGCAGGCAACAGCATCCACGGTAAGGGTGATTACCACAAATCCTACACTAGGAGGGAAAGAAGGAAGATCTGCAGGCCTCGTTCTGTCAAGGGCCAGAAGGCCAGTGTCAACTATGGGACACTGGCCTTTAATAATAGTTACTTACACCATTGCTTTCTGGAAACATGCACTTTGGGAACTTGAAACAACAATTGTGGCTGAGTGGAGGTCCCAGCCTGCTTTCTTTGAAGAAGGCTTGTTGTGAGCTGTACGACCACGGTGTTATCATTCCGCTGAGGGCCTTCACGTAAGGTCAAGGGGCTAAATCTTTTGTTGAAATTCGCTCTTTTTTAACTTTATTTTAAAATGTTACCAACAGAACACAGTATACTTAGAGTTGGAATGAGCAAGGGTCATAAAACAGCTGAGAAATATTTGACTATAAAGTATGCACACAGTGGGTGCTGTGGTGCAGTGGATTTGACCGGGTCCTGCTCTCCGGTGGGTCGGGGGTTTGAGTCCTGCTTGGGGTGCCTTGCGTCCCGTCCTGGGTGTGTCCTTGCGCCCTGTGTTGCCGGGTTAGGCTCCGGGTCCCCGCGACCCTGTATGGGATGAGCGGTTTCAGATGGTGTGTGTGTGTGTGTGAGTATACACACGCACAGATGTTTTATGAGCTCGCTTCCTTTGGTATTGCTCCCTGTAGCCAGTTTGTTCAGCTGATAAATTGCTGATAAAGCATTATTTGAATTATTGGCTTATAAATTTCTTTGTTGTTGCTGTAAAGAATATAAAGTGTAAAATAAATTCCTCATACATTATGAACTGGAATAGTTGCTAATGTTATTGCTGTGTCTTGTTTCAACCTTCTGTTGTTAATTGTTTTTCCAATTCACTTTGTTTTTTTGTCTCAGAATAATTTCCTTGGGTTCTATGTGTGTTTGGGGTTCAGCTCTGTCCTCCCTCGTATAAGTGGATAATTGCTTCCATCATTTCGATTTCTCTTCTTTTCTTTTATGCGCTACATCTTGAGACTATAGGAAATGTACAAAAGAAATTTGCAGTTTGCTCCAGCATTTCTTTAGGACATAATAGAGATAATGAACTGCTAATTGGAGCAATTAAGCTTGTGGAAAGACTAGAAGTGAATATCAACATAGGCACAGCCTGGTCGGGAATTCAGTTTGACACCCATGGCTTATCTATTATTCACTTACTAACTTATTTTATTTAAGTTCCTTCTTAATTTTTATTTGACAATAGGCAATCTCATATAAGTAAATTTGTTTCAGGATCATGCAGGTCCTGAAGTACAGGTGTGTAAATTTCAGGTGTGGTGTTTTTAGTGCATATGTGCAAGGTCTTTGGCTGTTGACTGGAAAGAGGCCTGTGACCCAGCTAGAGCTGCAAAATTTTGAGCTTTATTCTGGGGAATTAAATAACTTGGAAACCAGAGCACAGCAGTTGGACTATGTCCTGCAGCATTTTAAAAGCCATAATCTTTGCACAAAGCGTGTGGTTTATGCTGATGTGAGTTTCCTTGGCGAGGCGCTACGTTGACCATATTCCCCATTTAGTTCCTTGTCACTCATCTTCTTCATCCGGTTTCCAAAGCCCGTAGCAAGGATGACCTTTGAACTTCCTTAGCAATGCAACTGTAGTCCAGTGAGAGTTTCATTCATTCATTCATTCATTTTCATAAACCATTCTTATATTCCACACCTCTTCTGAAGCACCTCAACACATGAACAGTGATGTAACCTGGAGTCTTTCGGTCTTTCAGCATAACACACCCAGGTGATGCAGAGTGGATCAGACCCCAGCCTGCCCTCAGCAAAACTGCAAGAAATGTAAGTAGCCATTTTAAATGTCTCTCTGTCACGTATACACTTTCCAAAGGTTTCACAAACTATAGTTGTGAGCGATCAAGTTGTCTCAGTTCACATGTTGTTCATCAGTACACTGATGACTGATGTTTTGATTACTGAAGTGCTGGTGTTGAGAATTGTGTTGAAGCCACTCTTCTTACAAGAACTTTGGTTCTTTTATTGTGCATGTGACTCAGTAAGTACTTGTATAGGTTGATCAGTTTCCACGAATGTATTTAGTGTAGTTAAAGCACGCAGTTCCTCTACACAGATGAAATTGTGTTGTCAACTGTACGGTTGTGGTTGTCCCTGCTGCCTTCTCCCTTATGCATGTTGTGAAACCCAAGGTTTGAGAGTAGGGCCTGGGGGGGCTCATAAATGCATCCATACACTTGAGCTTGAATGGAGCCCTTTTTCTTTGAGTCTTAAGTGGGGATCAGGTTCAAATCTCAGCCATGCTACTCTATCTGTGGCAAAGAGTCTCAAAGAGCTACGTGTGGAATAGCGTGAGCGGCACTCTCCACCAGCTGTGTCACTAGTTGACGGAGGCTGCAACCTGTAGAGCAAAAAGAAGCAGGCAGCTCACGGGCTCATCCTAGGGGAGGTGAATGTCTATGTTCTCTCCTCCCAAACTGGCAGAGACATAAGAACCGGGTAATAGGCTACAACCTCAAATCAACTCCTTGCGAAGCACTGCTCATAAATCAGCTTTACAAATCAGCTTCTCACAGCGCCAGCCAGCCTAGTAACTTGGCTCTAGCGCACTGCCGACTGTGGCACCAGGCTGTCATGACCCCGTACATAAGCCTCCATGCTGCCGCCCCCGGTGCGTGGGAGCATATCCCATTACCGGGTGTGGGTGGCAGTTTCATAGAGGAGCACCCCCTGTGCTGCGGTCACCAGGCCTGCGTGGTGGGATTCCAGTCAGCGTCTGTTTGCTAATGCCCCTCTCCTCGGATACTTTAACCGGAGAGACCCAAAATTAATCGGTCGTGAAATTCGCTCTGTGGTGTGCCAGCCCAAGTCAAGCCTTCAGGTCCCCACAACATCTGTGGCAGCTTACACCTTCAACAGCAAATACTTTGCACTTTAATGTGCCAACCAATCACTTTTTTTCTAACATTAATTTATTTAATCAACTGACACTTTTCTCCAATCTACAGTGTTAAGCTACTCATGGAGATTTACCCTTTTATACCACTGGGTAATTATTACTAGAGCGATTTTAGGGTAAGGACTACAGCAGAAGGTGGGTTTGAACCCGTGTCCTTTGAGTACAAAGTATTTACGACACTTCCTGGTGCTAAGTTATTACTTTATGTACAACGTTTCAAAGCATTTTGATCCAGTTTATTTTAGGTCATCATACATATGATTAACATCAAATTGCATCAAACTTTTTTATTTTAAACATTATCAATAGTTGTTTTTAACTTTTTCGTATTTCTCACTTGTATAAAACACAGCGCTTAGAGGTAAGCTTTCGTCTTACAAAATGGGCCCTTATTTCAGCCAGATATCAAGGACAATCTGTTTTGCAAGATTCTATTCATTATATTTATCTCAGGCAGCCTTGCAAAGCTGTTGCCTGCCTGTAATTCTTCCATTTCCAAAAAAAAAGCAGCATGGCTAACTTTCACCAAAAGTTTGGGGGGAAAAGGGGAGGGGGGGGGGGCATTTTTCCATTATTTTTGAAGGATGGCATAGCTGAAGATCTTAAGTAGGAGTAAATTCCAGGATTTAGATCAAATTAGGGTCATCTGCTCTAGGCCAGCCCTTATTATTACGATTACTAAGAGTAATAGTAGTATTTGTATTACTACATTATGAGTAGTAGTAGTATTTGCAGTACTATTTGTATTATAGTACTGGTTGTCTATCGAAAAAGGTGCACTGCAACCCTTCCAGACAAAGCAGAAGCATCTCTTTGCAGCCTTAGCTGTGCCATCTCTTCACGTCACATAGAATTCGGGCGTGCTGCTTTATCTGACAGTATGTTCATGCTTAATGTGTACTGTGCTGCATGAGTTCTATAAAAAAAAAAAATTAGGTATGTGATGTTGATCATGTGAATAATGCTTCCTAGTAATCTCGGTTCCTTTCTGAAGCTATTCTACCCACGGTTTTTGCTGCTTTTCCCATTAGTGTCCTATAAAAACCGCTTCGCTTGGCACATGACAATAATAAGTCTTAATGGAAACAGTGACTCAGGAGCCACAGATTCACTGCTCTTAATGCCAGGAGAAGCACACTTGACCAGATGCCGTGAGCTTGCCTGCTATCATGCCAATTTTTGAGCGAAATGTATGTGAGAAATATCTGTATCGTCGATGCGTCTGTGTGCGCGCGCACACGCGCGCGCGCGGGTGGGTGAGTGCGTGTGCGCACCCACCTAAGTGCGCTCTAGACTTTCCCTCTAACCACTCCACAATTCCACAAGCCATAGCTTTTCTGCTGGCCTGGAAATCTACTGCAATGCCCAGAAATTCCCTTATCGCTGCCCCGCAACCCCTCCTCCCTCCCCTGCACCCATAATGCACCGGGGCAGCCAAGAAAGACACCTCGACTGCCCTCGCACCCCCATGCCATCCATCACCACCTACAGCATCTGTAACAATTACCTGAGAAAACACCTCTGTCCTGTCAGACTGTCAGAGAAATAATACAAATCAGATCGGATGGTGCTTTTGTTGTAATTCTGAGACTGGCCCTCACAGGAGAATTCCCCTCCCCGACACACATACGCACACTCCCACAGCCCGCACACACAAGCCATTTCCCATCATCCACGAGAGAAGCAGCGTGCTCATCTCTTAATGCCTGCTTAGGGGGACAGACGTTGCCCGTACGAGTGGCCCACAAGAGTGGGCTCATGCCATCCTCCAAATCAGCCTCCCATCATCCCCGCGGGGGGGAGAGGCTGCAATCACACAGCAATGACACTGCTAGCAGGAAGGGAGATGGTGGATGGGAATCAGGTGGGGGAAGGTGGAGCATCGGTGACAGCCAGCATGCGGATTCCATGGGACAGGCTACCCGCAAAGGGGCGAAAAGCGTTCAGTGCAAAGAGCTCATCAGGCTACAATTTAACATCCAGTCTTTGCTGTTGCTCTAGGGCAGCAGGAACAGGGGCGGGGGTATGTGTTTCCACAGGGGGATGTGGAGGAGCCAGGAGGTTCCCAACAATGAAAGGTGTGTTGTGACGTCTTTTGTCGGGCCTTTCGACATCTCCTAAAGTAATAAAACACTGCTGCTTCGAAAAAGTACTACTTAATGGTTATTTTTGTCTCTTCAAGCCTCTTGAACATAAACATTTTGTGCATTTTTCTCTTTAAGGCTTTTGTATTAAACTGCATTTCTTACATGTACTTAACTCAAGATGCATAAAAGTCATGTTATTAAATGTCTGCAAAAAGATTAACAAGATCTCATTAAATAACTTCTAATTTACTGTATGTTTTTTTTCTTTTCCTTTTCTGATGTTTATTGTATTTTCACATTACCAAGTTAAAACGGGGAATTCTGTAATAAACAGTTGAACTATGCATTAACTCCCTTCAGTCCAGGTGAGCTGTTCAGTGTTCCAACTCAACAATCAATATGTTGTACATGTACCTCAAATACGTGTTTGTGATATTTGTCCCCATGTGTTGTGTGGTTATGCACGTTTCGACATTTGAGTCGAAAACAATGGGCCAGATATGCTACACCTGGAATGGATTTCTCTCTAAATGAAAATAAATTACTTGGATTGTCAACACCACAATCGCGCTGTCAAGAACGCACTGCCTTGGTTCTGTAGACGTTAGAATAGGTGAGGCAAAAAAGTGAATCAATATATCCAATCAAATGCAACAGGAAACACACTGTGTCTGTATGGATTCCGGTCTTATTAGCCCAGAGGTCCCTGCCAGACAGTGGCTTGGAGAAACACCAGGAGAATTGAGACTCCACTATGGCTTCCCTGGTAAGATACTAAAGCTGGTTGGTTACAAAGTAGAAATGGCATATGGGCATATGGGACAATGATCCCTGGGGCCACCAATGCTACATATATACCCAGTCTAAATATATTAATAATATGCTCTGTATAACACACCAACATGATTATTTTCCTGGTTCACATGGACCCACTTACAGTATATGTGGGCAGTGACAAACATATCTTACTCAGCATCCTGACCTCACTCTTTCCCTCTTTGCCCAGTAACAAAGTATCGATCTGTGGTGCACAGATGCATGTGGAGGTTTGAGCAGTTTGGGGAAGAATGTAATTGACAGGAAAGTGCAACAACTCTGATTCTGCTGGTGGAGGTCTGAAGTGTGTCTGCACTCCTTGAGGTATCTCTGGAACACTGGCTTGCACCCTGCAGATTCATCCCATTGCTTAACTCTGCTGCAAGATCAGAGGGAGATGGTCTCCATCCAGAGTGGGAGAACCTGCTCTTATCAGCACCTTCTAGTGCACTGTTAAAGAGCTTTATAGAGGAAAGCCAGATTGTGGATGAAATCGTGGGTGATGGTGAGTGTGTAGGTTGGATAGAGAGGGTGTGTGTATGTGAGGGGGAGAGAGAGAGAGAGAGAGAGAGAGAGAGAGCGATAGAACCATTGTGTGTAAGTAATCACTGAGCTGGGCCTACCAGCCTGCAAGCAGAACTTCAATTATATTTTAATGGATTTTAATGCCTTAGAGTCTGACTAATGGCAATCTCATCTCCGATTTATCAGGTCATGCAGTGCAATGTTTACGATGGGCAAGAGCAAGACGCCATATGGCTGATATTACACTTGTGACGAGGACAAAAGGCTCATGCTCAATCAGTCAACATATCATTGTGTTATTTATGTCCGAACGCCACGTAGATTGCATTTCTGGTGTGCGCATAAGTCGTCGGGCAATAGTTTACTGGTGGATAGGGTCAATATCTGCAGCTGCCCATCAGGACTGCATTTTAACTTTGATCAGGATCAGTATGAGGAGGTGTCCTTCAGCCCCCTGACATATACAGTGAATACAAAAAGAGCGGAAGGCATCGTTTACCAGTGTACAAGGTCAATACTGAGTGCTGTCTTTTGGGACCACAACATACCAGAGAATGTAATGAGAAGTAGACAATGTCTATCAAGGCCATGGTATTCCAGTGAGCAGGGTCAGTATCGGTAGTTGAAATAACAGGGTAATAGTAATCACATGGGAGTCAGGATGTTCAAGGGTGCACTTCTTGGCATCCCCGTTCCTCCTACTTTACATACAGAAGCAGTACCGGTAATGTCCTAGGCAATGACATCTGCTAAGCCTGAGAGTAGGAGGATAAAGACTAGAACTGTGGACTTTTAAAGCTAATTGGTTTTTTGATCTGTGCACTACATGCTTCTGTTTTGCATTAAAACCTTGCTTTTTCAGTATGGTTTGATATTGGCTTCTAAAGCTGTTCATCTTTTTGGTGGTTATTTTTTTCAAATAACATGTTAAGAGATGGGCCCAATGTCATCTTAACTTCACCAGCCATCTCTAGGCTCAATTTTATATATTTTACAAAGGGACCAAGGGAGTGCAGGCAATGGTCATATGCATTAAAGCATTAACCTTCCATTTAATCTCATGTTCATTATCTTAGACAGCACCCAATCAGTTGTCCATAATTTTCTCTCACTTTTAGAAAGGGGCACACTGTAGAAAGAATGTCCTGTAAACCTTTGCCATCAAGTTCGGAAACCATTCTGGAAATAGTTATGTAATATTAAAGTAAAAATTTTCATAGTAGGTGACTTCATTCACCGTGAACTGTAGCTGTCAGAATTCTCACTACCTTAATGGAAATGGGATTTATCTTGGCTGTATTAGAGCTGCTGCCTTGGCTGCTTCTGAAGCTTTGTGCTGATGTTAAAAATTATAACCTGTAAGACCCTGCATGAGCTGGTACCTCAGTATATATTAGAATTTCTATTTGCATGCCCTACTCAAATGCATATACATCTCCTCCCATTTGCAAACACACTCACCTTGGTATATCCCTCTTATTTTGCATACAATCCTTCGAATGTCAATCATCTCGATGCTTGTGGGACTTCATGCGTCTTCTTCACAAGGTGAAAGCTCTTAAACCTTGGAACACAATCCTAAAACAAATCAGAGGTCTGCCTTTCCTTTTTACTTCTAAATACAATACAAAAACCTACATGTTAACTAGCTTTTCTGCGGCATTTTCTTTTATATCTGTTTTGTATCCTTTTATGTGAACTGGTTATTTGTTTTAGTGCTTTGAATCAGCACATCTTCCTGGCTGTGTTTTCCTTCATACTCCTGTAATCCACTGAATATTCTAAAAAAAAAAAAAAAAAAAAATGCAAACACTAAGTCACAGCTGTGTTGTTATGGTTCGGTCACCTGATGTGATGGTCTTGGCTTTCTTAGAAGTTGACCATCAAAATTATTTGTTTTATGATTCTTTATTCAGTCATTTTAAAGTAATATTTTTACAGAACCATCCACACTTTGTTTACACAAATCACTGTGGTATTTCCAGTGTTTGCATGATGAAGAATGCAACCTCCCAATGACATTAAATTGGGGTGGGTTGTCTAGAATCTTCTTCCATTAGCTCAGCAAGTTTAGTATAGTGTTAGGCAGTGGTTGTCTGAATGAAGGTGGTGTGCAGCACACAGACCTATGGTTTCCAAAAGACTTTTTTTTACTGTTGTTCGCAGCTGGAAAACATCACAGTGGTGAAAACAATAAGTAATGTCAGACACATGATGTATAAGTAGTCCATTATTTGCCTCCATCTATTGTTAATCCCACATGTCTCTCATTCTGTGCATTTTTCTCCTATCTCTGATGATTGATGGTTAGGGGGAGCATAGCAATGGCTTGGCATACCATCTCCTCAAATTCCACATTTGGTTGCAATTGCCTAAAAAAAGGGCTCAATCAAGACAGCGGGGAAGCATTGCAATTAATAATAAGGATTCAAATAACGAAAAGGCATTTCATGAAGGCTCTCGGTAAATTGGCTGAACAAAAGGCAGATTGCTCTAGGAGACAGAGGAAGGTCTGCCGCATGACAAGCAGGGAGCCTAGGTGGTTGGATGGGTATCGGTGCCGTCGCTCGCAGCCGCCTGTGCTGTTGCTGAAAGTGCATTAGAGCAGACAAGAGAACTCGCCCACATCCATATCAGCTTATTATTGGCATCATCTTTGATCTAGCGCTTGCCTCGCTAAGTTTTTGCAGCATAAATTGACAGGCGAAAGGTCACTGCTGGGCCCAGTCCGTTTTGAGGAAAAACATGTTTCCACTTTTACTCAATGCCATTGTTGCAACAAAAAACAAATATTTTTCCTCCATTTGCTATAATCTTTTCATTTTGAATTTAAATGAACAAATACTTTCACCCTCAGTACTGGGGCTGCCTGTGGCCGCCTCTCCGTTATCCTTTAAAAATGCATAAATCCCATAAAGGCACCATTTGCCCTAAAATAAATCATTTATGGCTCGGAGAAAACTAACAATGACACAAAGCTTATTAGGGATTCCAGAGGACTACCGTCTCCAGATGACTTGCAGTTCAGACGGGCAGCGAAACAGAATTTCATTTAAAAGAAATGTAAATATTTATTGAGTTGCTGATTAAATCACCGAGTACAAATTTACATTGTGCCTTTTTATCCGCTATCTTGTTAATCTGACCATGGATTGCTTTTATTATTGTTTTAAGAAAACCGTAATAAGACTCAACTGTTTAAGGGGGTAATGGTGTGTCAGTGCTGGAAGACACAGTTCTTGTAGAACAGGGCCATTAAAATGTGTTCATTCTCTTAGCGAGTGCGGCACATTTGTCTTTGAGGTGTGAAGGACTGTTTGTCCCCAGATGGAACACGTGTCACGATCACATTTTCTTGTCAAAAACTAAGGATGCTTCAGAGCAGCGACGGCCCACTGAAATGGCGTTGGACATGACTGTGAAGTTAGTCAGGTAACCTATCAGTTCCATGTTCTGATCTTGTCTCATTCACCGATCAAAGATTTGCAGTAAATCGTGTGCAATGCAGAAGCTGCTGTCTCCTTCGCCTTCCGTGGCACGGAGGTGGAGGAAGGTGATGAACTGGAGATGGCATTTCCAGGAACTATCACTTTGCATCAGGGATAGGGAGTGGAACACGCTGTAACGAAGATCCAGTTTAAAATACAGTTATTCCCATCAGCTGGTCCTAATACATGCCTGAAAACAGATGGAATTTCGAAAAAGCCACTTACAAAAGTGATTCCTCCATTATTTGTTATGTGGAAAAATTAATTCCAAGTTCATTTCAAGTTTGCCTCAAAGTCACCCGAAATGATGCTTAACATCAGAATGAAAAAGTAATTTAACACATGAATAGAATAAACGGAATTAACAGCATATAACAACATGCAAATAATCATTTCATAAGGTAAACTTACTATGATAATGTGCAGAAACTGGCTTGAGGAACACAATTGTTCTGTGTCACATTTTAATAAATGAATAATTACAAAATTAAAGCACAGTGGAGCAAAATTTAGGGTGGAAACACAGGAGTATACAAGTGAGACCATAGAATGTCAGACTGAAACTGAGAGCGTGGGTACAGAGTTCCCACAATGCAGTGCGTCTCGCAGTCTCTCACCTGCCACTCGGAGAAATTTTCCACATACAGTCTCAGTTTACTGTGCCAATCTGAACATTGCTGTTCTACTCTGGATTTTTACATTTACTCATTGAGCTGACACTTTTCACCTAAGTGACTTGATGATTTACCTTCAGTTTTGCTGGAGCAATTTACCTTGTTTAAGGGCATTACTCCTGGAGATGGGATTTGAACCTGCAACCTTTGGATCCAGTTCTGACCACTACACTGCCAGTTGCCCTCTTGCTGTGTGTTGCAGACCAGGTAAATGAAAATATTAAAGATAAAATTTATAAAATTAATAAGTGTTATGATTGATGGTGGGCTTCCATTTACCAGTCACCAGTTTCCTGGTTTCTTTACAATTCTTGTCATATACATGGGTAAATCGTTGAGTTATGAAAACCTCCTGCATTAAGGAAAATAAACACTGCAAATATGTGCCCCTCTGCATCCTAGGGACAAGGAGTACTTCATGTCTGTCGTCTGAGGACTCAAGGGTGAGGCCCTATGTGGTCATCTATTGATTTTTCCAGCCTTTAATGTTTTTCTGGTCTGTTGTAGTTGAAGTTACAGGGGAGTGACAGCAGCTGTGTAGGTAGGCTGAGGAGGCCACCATCTGAAAGAAACATCTGAGACAACCTTCTGACCGACCTGCTGTAATTGCTCACTTTTTAGCTGAAACCTAATGTCACACTGGTGTGATATGACATGAGCTACATTTTTAAACATACATGAAATATATATAAATAAAAGAACTTGCAAAATTTCACTGTGGTACATGACTACATCTGACATTTTCCCGGTCACAGGCCTGACATATTGCTTGCTTAATGATGCAGAAATGCTGCCACCCCTCTAATAAATCTTCACTTTTGTTCGAAAACACACCCACCTGCTCCGCTGTTCAACTTACATCTCTCCCACCCCCTGCACATGGTCTTTTGTGGCTTAGATAAGGTGATTGCACCCGCCATTTATTTAAAACCTAATCTTCTTACGAAGGAAGGAAATTTTATTTATTTATTTTTTATGGCCATGACAGTAGAATTTCTCTAAGCCTTCCTTGCCGGTGGAAACCACTTTCAAAAGAATTCAGAATAACCGTTCAGAGGTGAAATAGGATCTGCTCGGGGAGCGAAGCCTGGCCCAAAATGTGGTTTCTCAGCACAAAAGAGAGGATCGACCTCTTGCTGCGAAAAACGCACTTTAATGGTGTTCTTCAGGAGAAGGAAGGTGGGGTAAACTTAGCAAAATAAGTTCACTTTCCCTCAGTAAATTGGCCTTGGCAAGTTTGGCCACAATTCAGTTGTCATCTCGAGTAAGTGTGCTACACTACTTCTTGACATTAAACCTTGGAGCTGTGGCACTCCTTCTGTACCATTGCTTCACAGGCAAATTTATTTTCATACCATTCTTTTCACATTCCAGCCTTGAGCGCACTTTGTTTTATTGCTTGTATTGACTGTTGATTGTAGGTTTACATTGTCTTTTTTATGGTTCTTAAATAGTGTTGGAAAAAGAAAAATATCTTTATTTAGTTACTAAACTTTATTTAATTACTAAATGTTTAATAAGGGTGTGGTGGCGCAGCGGGTTTGGCTGGGTCCTGCTCTCGGGTGGGTCTGGGGTTCGAGTCCCACCAGAGGTGCCTTGCGATGAACGGGCGTCCCATCCTGAGTGTATCCCTTCCTTGTGCCCTGTGTTGCCGGGTTAGGCTCTAGCTTGCCGAGACCCCTCTTGGGACAAGCGGTTTCAGACTCTGTGTGTCTGTAGTTATTGTTTGTCAATCGATATACTGCAAATACTTGTTCTGTCTGTATATGTGTGTTTATATAATATAAATGTTTCACTTTTGGGGGTGCGGTGGCGCAGTGGGTTGGACCACAGTCCTGCTGTCCGGTAGGTCTGGGGTTCGAGTCCCGCTTGGGGTACCTTGCGATGGACTGGCGTCCCGTCCTGGGTGTGTCCCCTCCCCCTCCGGCCTTACGCCCTGTGTTGCCGGGTAGGCTCCGGTTCCCCGTGACCCCGTATGGGACAAGCGGTTCAGAAAATGTGTGTGTGTGTGTGTGTGTGTGTGTGTGTGTGTGTGTGTGTGTGTGTGTGTGTGTGTGTGTGTGTGTTTCACTTTTTCTCTAATGTTTATTTAGCATTTTATTTGCTTTGTATTGCGTACTCTCTGAGGGGGTGCGGTGGCGCAGTGGGTTGGACCGCAGTCCTACTCTCCGGTGGGTCTGGGGTTCAAGTCCTGCTTGGGGTGCCTTGTGACGGACTGGCGTCCCGTCCTGGGTGTGTCCCCTTCCCTCTCCGGCCTTACGCCCTGTGTTGCCGGGTAGGCTCCAGTTCCCCGTGACCCCGTAAGGGACAAGCGGTTCTGAAAGTGTGTGTGTGTGTGTGTGTGTGTGTGTGTGTGTGTGTGTGTGTGTGTGTGTGTGTGTGTGTGTGTGTGTGTGTGTGTGTGTGTGTGTGTGTGTGTCACTTTTTCTCTAATGTTTATTTAGCATTTTATTTGCTTTGTATTGCGTACTCTCTGAGGGGGTGCGGTGGCGCAGTGGGTTGGACCGCAGTCCTACTCTCCGGTGGGTCTGGGGTTCAAGTCCTGCTTGGGGTGCCTTGTGACGGACTGGCGTCCCGTCCTGGGTGTGTCCCCTTCCCTCTCCGGCCTTACGCCCTGTGTTGCCGGGTAGGCTCCGGTTCCCCGTGACCCCGTAAGGGACAAGCGGTTCTGAAAATGTGTGTGTGTGTGTGTGCGTACTCTCTTGTCAGTTGCATAGAACTAAGTGCTCAGTGTTTTGCTGCTTTGCTTAGTGTTTCTATATAAAGGTTTTCCGGAAAAGGTTATTGCATTTATTTTGGCAGCATGCAGTTTGGCTGGCCTTCCTCACAAAAGAATCAGACACAGTGCCTGGCCTTGATGGGTTGGGGGCTGATTTCAATGCCATTACCCGCTTGTCAAACACTGACACAATGGCTGCTGTACTTGGGAAAACGTGCACCTAGGAAGAGGAAACAGTACTCCAAGCTGCGAGAAATGAGACTCCTGGTCACCTCCTTGGACACTTCAATAGATGACTTATTTTATTATGTCTAAAATAAGGGTCAAGCTAAGAGAACAGGCATTGATGCACTAAATAATCATAGAAGAAAACTCATCAGAACCCTGGAGCAGTGATACCGCTTTCATTCTTCTGCTTGCATGAGGACACAAAGTGAAAATGGTTAAGAATTCATATGAGAACACACACACACACACACACATTTTCAGAACCGCTTGTCCCATACGGGGTCACGGTGAACCGGAGCCTACCCGGCAACACAGGGCGTAAGGCCAGAGGGGGAAGGGGACACACCCAGGACGGGACGCCAGTCTGCCGCAAGGCACCCCAAGCGGGATTCGAACCCCAGACCTACTGGAGAGCAGGACTGTGGTCCAACCCACTGCGCTACCGCACCCCCCATATGAGAACACTCTGTGTTCAAATAAAATGAGAAGAGAAAATGTATCTTTATTTTATCATAGAGACACTTAATGTTGGTAAAGTCCAACTCTGCAAATGAGCACACATTTTAATATTAATTAGTTTAATATCAGGTGTATTATGTCCTGTAAGTTGTGCATGAAACTTTGCAATGTTTAAGAGTAGAAAATGTAGCTACATTCCATTATCAGCTGCATGATGGGGCAGCAGGTAACACTGTGGTTCAAGCCGCTGGTGTTGCATCCAAAGGTCACAGGTTTGAATCCCACCTACAGCTGTTGCACCCCTGAGCAAGGTACTTATCCTGAATTTCACCTTTAAAAAAATATCAAGGTTTGTAAATGGGTAAATCATTCACAAGTTGCATTGGAAGAAAACTTTAGCTAAATGGAAAAATTAGAAATATTTCAGACTCATATTCATAAAGTTATTTACTATATGTCTGGTGTCTAAACTCGGAGAGTACCATGTGCACCAGAAACTCTATCTGGCCATTTAACCATTGCCATGACCTTTGAAAGTCAATGTGTGATCTTTTCAGAAAGAGGCTAATAAACAGCACGAAAAGGTTGATTTCTCCTTGCTGTCAGTGGACGAAGATGAATAGCAAGTAGTACTTGCTGGAGTCATTGGTCCCATTGTTCTCCCCGCGCTGACGTTCTTCATCAGAATACTGCCTTCTTATTTGGTAAAAGAAGCATGCAGGGCCAAGATTGACTTGTCGAAAACAGCTTCTCGCATCAGTTACGTACATTGACAGATATTTGCAGTGTGAAAGATCGGAGACTATCGCAAATCATGTTCCGTGATTAAGGTGCCAGTACTCAGTTAAAAAAGCTGAGAGAAACTGTGACATTTACACGGAAAGAAAGGCAACTGTCCCATACTGCCCATTTACTTGTGTGTACATAGTCATTTACAGAAAGTTCTGACTTATGACCTTCGTCAATGTGCAGTCTTTTCAGTCTCTGAGTAAAAATATTCTAATTATTGGTGAGAGAGAGTATTGTTCCAGTTAAAGCTGAGAGGGAAATGTTGGTGAGATCCATATGGATCAGAAAGTGAATGGATCAGAAAGTGAATGCATTTGTTTGTCATAAATCAGGGTTAACGTTTCACAAAATCACCTTGTTAGGTGAATTACCATTACTTAATTAGGAAAAAAGAATTAGGTCTTTGGACAAAAAAAAGTCACTTAAATCTTATTAAAATACCATACTTAAAGGATTTTTTTGTGCAGGACAACACACTTTATAATTATGAAAAAGGTATTGTGTGTTACAGCGGGCACAGTGGCACAGTGGGTTGGACCAGGTCCTGCTCTCCAGTGGGTCTGGGGTTTGAGTCCCACTTGGGGTGCTTTGCGATGAACTGGCGTCCCGTCCTGGGTGTGTCCCCTCCCCCTCTGGCCTTACGCCCTGTGTTGCCGGGTAGGCTCTGGTTCCCCATGACCCCGTATGGGACAAGTGGTTCCGAAAGTGTGTGTTGCTTATCTTTTAATCCCATGTTTTTTTTTATTTATTAAGAACTTGTCCTAATGTTGGGTGACGGAAATCCAGAGTCTACTGTATTCCGGTAGTACAATACATCCAGGGTACATCCTAAACAGAGGGCCACGTCATTGCAGATACTTCAGTTTTTTTTCCCTACCTTTGCAGCTCTTCCCAACAGTATTTGCACTTTCTTTTGACCTTTAAAGCAGACATTTTTTATGATAGAAAAAAATGCAGCATTACTGTCCAGTGTTGGACATTGAATTGCACGTTAAGAAATGAGATGAGTTGAACTGCAGGTTAAGGCTTTACTATGTTTACTGTTTGTGATTATTGTTTATACAGTAACTTAGAAGTTGATAAACTAGATTTAGCAAAACAGTATCATTTGTGAGTCAGTAAAGAGAGAGATTTTATTAACGTGTACTGAACTGGCAAGACATTGTGTTTTCATAAGCCATTGTAACTTCTTCTGTTACGCCAGACTCTCCAAGAGATGAGTGCGTCATTTTGATATGTCCATAAAGTAGGAGTGTTTGGAAGTTTTGTATTTGCACACAGTATGAAATTTTACAATAGAATGGAGACACTCAGAGACATGCAGCCCACATTATTGTGTGATGCAGGGGTAAGGAACAGAAGCCTTAAAGAGCATTTGTCAATGGGCCATGTCTTTCATATTGACTTGTATTACCTGATGCAAAATTCATTTGTGATCTCAGTACTTAAATGTCTCCACTGCTGTGTGCAAAAAACAAAAATACAACATTAATTGCCTGGCTTTGGCTAGTTTGATCACACCGACCACAGCCAGTTTCAGAAGTATTGTTCTCCAAAACCTACTTTTTCCTGGCAGGTTGATGTACTGCTTGCAGCACCAGAGCGAAACATGAGGAACGCCTTTTTTGAACGCGACCCTGGGCTCAATATTATATCCGTGTGCTGCCAACACAGCTATCATTAGAAGGAGGTGGCAGATTTGATCAGATCCCAAGATGTCCTTAATCCTTATTATCGAACATCCTTATAGAAACGTGTGCTTTTTAATAGCTTTGGCTTCATGCCAGCTATTTCGAATTCTAATGAGAGGTTTGTAGAGTGAGTAAATTAGTATACTGGCACAAGGCCTCTACTACAGCTTTTTTTTTTCACAACGAATGCTGACGCTTTGAGCAACATGATGGCTGAATCTTGAGTTTTCTGACTGCAGCAGGTAGCACTTTACATTTGCATTTGCAGCTTCCAACAACACCATTAATCCTTATAAGTCTGAAATCAATTAATATTGTTTTAGAGCTGGGACCAAATGAAACACCCATAAAGACTTCGGACAGATGGGATCATTACTAATTGGGATTTATACCAAGGTGCCGCAGTGAACTGATCATTGTCAATTTCAAGGTGATCGATGGGATGTGCTCACAAACCAATTCCTTTTAGAATTCCTTTCCACTAGCACCTACTCACTGTTGAACCGAAGAGGTGTAATATATGTGTTTTTTTTTTTAAATGCTAAAATTCATTTCAAAGAGCAAAGACAGAATTCTTTGCTTCCATACATGTCTGGAAAAAGTTCTAAATTCAAAGTCAGCATAAGAGATGTCTTTCCATTCATGTTGTTTCTGTTAAGCGGATAAGACAGCTTTACCCTCCGTACTTGTTGGTAATTGATATGTAGTCTAGTCCTGTTTATCAGTAAACTAAATTCCAGTGATATATCCCTTTACAGATGTATCACCATCCTGTAGCTACCCATCCCTGTTTACAGCCATTACTGTTCCAGTAAGATTATTACCATACACACACACATTTTCAGAACCGCTTGTCCCTCACGGGGTCACGGGAAACCGGAGCCTACCCGGCAACACAGGGCGTAAGGCCGGAGGGGGAAGGGGACACACCCAGGACGGGACGCCAGTCCGTCGCAAGGCACCCCAAGCGGGACTCGAACCCCAGACCCACCAAAGAGCAGGACTGCGGTCCAACCCACTGCGCCACCTATTACCATACAGATGATGGTAAATTATTCACATGATATTACTTCTCAGTTAAGCTTTTTTTTTAATAAAGGTACTTACTAGACAGGGGGGTGCGGTGGCGCAGTGGGTTGGACCGCAGTCCTGCTCTCCGGTGGGTCTGGGGTTCAAGTCCCACTTGGGGTGCCTTGCGGCGGACTGGCGTCCCGTCCTGGGTGTGTCCCCTTCCCCCTCCGGCCTTACGCCCTGTGTTGCCGGGTAGGCTCCGGTTCCCCGTGACCCTGTAAGGGACAAGCGGTTCTGAAAATGTGTGTGTGTGTGTACTTACTAGACAAGTAAATGCCAACAGCAATACCGATCTGTGATCTCATGCAGCTGCATTTAGCATCTGCCTTTGACTGCCCGTGAGCATTCCCTTCAATAACCTGTAATTCACTTTGGTTTAGGACCAAAATGCCACTAAGGTGCTGAAAGCCTATCTCAGTCTGAAACATGATTAATTACAACTTTGATTTCAGTACTGCTAATGTTGCTCAGCATGAGAAGTGCAAACGGCTACAGATCCCATTACTACGAGAGGGTGATAAGTTGAAATGTGTGCATCCTGTTTCTTTGCTGGCAGAAGTTGAGCCTTAAGATCTTTGGAAAGTCCTACTTGATATTTTCTCTAGTCTTCATAGATCTTAAAGTTAAAGCAAGACTTTACCGACCATCAATGTAATAAGTTCATTTCCCCTACATCTCCCAGCCCATCTCCCCTTTGGTATTTCAGGTGATCTGCTACACTGCAGACTGTCTGCTGTCATGTGACCCATCCTTTTGCTCTGCTTTGAGGTCAGAAAGGGACAATTTTAGGACAGAGCTGTAACAGCCAATAATTTCAACCCCGGATGCGTTATCGCTGAGTCGGGAATGTCATCATTTCGAAGATCGTTGGAAGCCTTGTCTGTTACGCAGGCATTGAATGCCTTGTCTTGAAGGGATCTAAAACAGTTTGTGGTGCGATATGACTCAGTCTTTCAAGCTGAACCCATGTGGATCATGGCACCTTTGTTGCTAAGGGAAGGGTCGTTGTGCAGTTTATTTATGGACATATAGATGTCTCTGAGCTCTTGGTGACATGACCTTTTTGTAGGTCACCCTTTAATGATGGCTATGTCTGTGAAGAAGGCTTGAACAGAGCAATGTATTAGCTATAAGGGACTGCAATTTATGTTTCTATGTGCTTAGCTCAGAGTGCAACCCAGTCCACACTTGACCTAGAGTTTATGCAGGCCACCATATAAAGCATGTAACTATTATTATTTATTATTACTATTATTCTTTTCATCATGCTTTTGTCAGATGTTTCAGCTCATTCTTGATGAATTCAGATTTCAACAAGAGACCAAAGAAATTCATCCACTGAGCAGGATATGTGTGGTTCCCATCGATGCAGTGCAGATATTTTTATTATTGTTTTATCCCCTTCAGACACTCCTTTAATTTCTTATATCTATGAAATTTTCTTTGAAATAATTTAAATAGCTGACTGACATATATTGCATTCTGTTTTATACATGCAAAAAAGGTGCGTTGTTCCTCCTGCACATCATATGATGTAGCAAAATGGGAAAAATCGAATAGAAGGCACCAAAATACTAGCTATGTGTGTCTTCTGCTGCTAAAGACAACAAGATGCAAGACTTTATTGTGCATTGCTTATTTTGATCTTTACACAAAACTTTTCTCCAAGATGATGTAGAACGGTTTATATCATTTCAACAACTAGATGTGCTTATGAAGTGATTCAGATTAATTATTCAATGGACAAGGGGGGTGCAGTGGCACAGTGGGTTGGACCACAGTCCTGCTCTCTGGTGGGTCTGGGGTTCGAGTCCTGCTTGGGGTGCCTTGCGACGGACTGGCGTCCTGTCCTGGGTGTGTCCCCTCCCCCTCCGGCCTTACGCCCTCTGTTGCCGGGTAGGCTCCGGTTCCCCGTGACCCCATATGGGACAAGCGGTTCTGAAAAAGTGTGTGTGTGTTCAATGGACCTACTGTAGTCCCTTCTGGCAAGCTAAGCTGCTTCAACCAAATATGCCATTAACCAATGCACCACCTAATACTTTACAAGACGACAGTGAGGAGGAGAGGATGTGCCAAAAAGACCTAACCAGATGCCATCTGAATGAGCACATGGTTAATTCCCCCTGTCTCTTATCTGCAATATCTTCACATATTTCCCTTTTTCACCCTTGTATCAACAAATGCTGGCCCTGGGGGTTTGGGGGGTGCAGACGGGCATTTTATCTTCGGAGGGAGAGTGCCGACAGGTCTACACGATAAAAACTATGTTTAAATATCGTGTCCCTCGTTCGTCTTGGCTTTTTCAATCATCTGGCCATCCGAAAGGGTGCTGACAACTCAGTGTTACAGGTGACGGGAAGGAGACAGCTCTTTTCAGGCATATGTGCCATTTCCATCTTTCCATCTTGTCTACTGAGCTCCATCAAAACAGAAAAAGGTGGATAAAAGCACCTGGTCAAATATCCGCACAAAACATTTTTCTGCTTCAAACTAACTCAACTTTCTAGCAGTAATTTTACATCTTCCAAGACAAGTAGTCCTGGTCAAAACAGTTCTGCACTCATACATTTATTTATATATAAGAAAGTCCAAAGGAATCTCGAGGTCACTGATGTACTGACACATTTATAAGCGCAACATTATATTAGCTGCTACTATATTTCCTGGAGGTCTCAAGGGGGAAAGCCTCAGAAGAAAGGTCAGTCCGAGGTATAACTGAAACAGATGCATTCATTTTATTTTTACTTTGTTTTGCTGATAACACACAGTTTTAGAGCAGTAATAACTATGGAATAATTGCCTTTGCTCAATGTTAGGAATATGATCTAATATTCTCTCCAGTGTATTTCAGTTGTCCCCTTCCATCCTCCAGTTGACTAAGAAGTGACAATCAGAAGGGAAAGTTAAAGTGTAAGGATTTTTGGGGGGTTCTATCCCCTCCGTGGGCCACCAGTACCCAACAGTAGAAAAGATTTTGCCTGGATGTAAACATTGTGCTCCGCACACATTCCCGAAATGCCTTTACCTGACAGATCTGATCTGTTTAACTCCAAGGAGACATCTAATTGTATCCCAGTTGTGATGACAAAGAATGGGCTAACTTTAATATTTAAAAGCTTGTGTTGACTGATTTGAGAATTTGTTTGTGTGGTTGGTTGGTTGGTTATGATCTCTTTTTACTTGCCGCATTTTATACCTTTCTATTTCTTTTATTTACTGGATATTAAAATGGCAGTCGCTTTGTAAAACAAAATTCCATTGTCTGTGCATGCAATGAGCATATGTACAGAATTGTCTGCTACATTACAGATTTATTGGAAATATTGTTTTGATTTATTTAAATGAGTAGTTTCTATTTGTGTACATGTATGAGTCAGAGAGGATTTGTGTGTGTCTGCATGGTTCACTGTGTGTCTGTGTACCTGACTAGATAAGTGCTCTAAGCTTCACCTTATAAAACTGGATATTTCACTATTGTAATTTATGATAATTACGTTGTTCAACAAGCATTATATTAGAATCTCCCCTATAGAGGTGACTAAACTATGGTTAGTAAAATGGCCGAAACAAAGCATCGGTCTTTAAACACACACTATGTTTGTCCTTCCCAAATAGCAGGACATCTCATAAAGACTCCTGCTGTGTTACAGAGTAATACCTGTCAGCAATATAAAACCTCACTACAATTCGATTTAGCTGGTTGTAAAATAATTCCAGTTGAGTACCAGGACTGTGGACTTCACTTATGACCAACATTTCACCTATTAAGAGCTTCTAACAAAACAAATCAATCCATTACAGTGATCAATAGGCTCTAGACAAACCAAATCAAGCCTGTATAAGTGCTCCAATGTATCAGACCAACAGCATTCATTTATGAGGGCAATATTGTAGTAAAACTGGCCATAAAGCTAGTCTCATTGAAAACTGGGAAGAAGGAAGTATATTGCTGCCTTTCAGCTGCTATGTTTTAATGGCAGTAGAAGGTCAGAGTTTAACACACCCTCAGCTGCTGATCGTTGCAGAGCGCCATATGTCATTGTTTTTCATAGTACCCAGATTTCAGCTCTAATAGGTGTGGAGGAAGTTTTGAGTGAGAAAGCCCCTCTTGTGGTTTTAGCAGTGGAAAGGATTCAATAACTGCACCTCAAGTAAGTTTAGCAGTGTGGTTATACGATACCGCTACTTCCCCAGCTACATGGCCAGCTGGGGGTCTTCTGCTGTCATACATCCTCCGGATACCCCAGAAGCTCGACTCTTGACTTTACTACACCCTGCATTTAAGACCTGTCATAAAATCAAGACTGTGGCAGATGTCGGGAAGTGCATGGAAAATGTGGGAATGTGAGGGAGTGAGTAAACTGGCACGGTGTGTAATTTTCAAAACATGTAAAGCACGCCCAAGTAAGGCATCAATGGTGAGGGTTGCTGTTAAGGCATGGGGTGGGTGTAGGTAGAAATGCAAGGTCGAGTGTCCAGGAGTTGTTGGTCCACCTGGAACTATTCCATATTTACTCGGACAGATTCATAAATATACCAGGCTTATGAATATGTACACAACTTGTAGCAGGGAACACTTGGAATTCATCTGTGTCTGGCAGGTAGAGGGATGGAAAAGTGAAGTGCTCTCTCCCACCACAAAGGTCATAACTGGTGGGCTGGGGGTTTCACAAGACAGAACTCCGAGTGTTGTTTTGTTACACTGGAGCTGAATCATGATGCTCCACTCCACCCCCTCTTTCCTTCAGAGAAGGACAGAGAACAAGAGAGTGGATCCACTTTATTAACTGGATGTTCATCTTGCTAACATTAGGAAACACTTGGAAAGTTGTATAATTACCCGGTTGGGTAATTTTTACTGTATCAACTCAGGTTAAGTTTGTTGCTCAAGGTCACTGGTTCCAAACTGGACAAGACAGCAGGTCAAACCACTACAATATTTTTTCAAGTGAAAGTTTCATTTCCAGGGATATGAAGAGTAGTAGATGGGAGTCTTTTAAATAGAGTTTATCCTTTGTATTTACTTTTTTCTGCTGGATGAACCAGAGAGTCATGCAAAACTTGTTACATAAACAGTTTCTGTGGGTCTGGGTTTAGAACACTCAGTGAACTTCCACATAAGGAACTTCCACTCAGGGTTCCAGCTGTACATGGGTTTTCAAACCAATGTGGCACTGAATTTGAACTCAAACACTGATGACCGAAAGGTTAAGATCGCAGATACAAGCGGCTGAAATGAGTTTTCGCCACAGGGTGGTGGGACTCACTCTCCGTGACAGGGTCAGGAGTTTGGCCATCCGGGAGGAACTCGGACTAGAGCCGCTATTCCTCCGCATTGAGAGGAGCCAGTTGAGGTGATTAGGGCGTCTGGTAAGGATGCCCCCTCGGCGCCTCACTTCGGGGGTATATCAGGCACAGCCAACTGGGACAAGGCCCCGAGGTCAGCCCAGGACCCTCTGAAGAGATTGTATCTCCCAGTTGGCTTGGGAGCGGCTGGGGATCCCCTGGATTAAGCTGGATGAAATTGCAAGGGGCAGGGACGTCTGGGCTTCTCAGGAAAACGAATGAATGAATGAGTAGAATGCCGAAACATCAGTTTGCAGCCATCATAACATCAATAAGCTCAGTGGCATCATTTTTTTTTTAAAATCACAGTGGGTCCTCTGTTGATTAGACCATGTGCTCTTCTGCTGAGTTTCATTGTTCACTCCCCCTGGCACTGCCTATCTCCTCTTTCATTTCCATTTTCTCTCAAGTTCTCCTCTAGGTAACTGTGTCTCAGGCATTCACAGATGTCAAAGGCCAGTCTGTGAAACTGAGGACCAGGAAAGAAGCGCAGATCTTTGATCTACTACTTTGAAGAAGCATTTTCTTCATTTTTTTCTAATTTTTCCGGTTTTCTTGAGTTGTGCGTAAGTGTACGGTATTCAGCCTCAACCTAAGACACCAGGTCAACAGTACACATCAGAACGAATCGAAAACCTATGTGTAGAAACTAACACTCATTTTTCCAGCTGCTTGATGCTAATCAAATTTTACATCTCTAGGATTAAAGAAGTGATGCCTCCCATGAACAGCACAGTTAGGTAGTGTTGGCACATATATGGATTAAATGTGACCTGGGCTGTTCTTTTTAAATAAAGTTTATTGTTTTTGTGTTTGTATAATTTCAATCCCATATTTTAAACCCATACCCTTCAGGTGATTTTGTGAATCTGAACTGCCGTCACCACAGCGCTGTGAGTGTGATGTACTGGTGTCACATCCATTCAGTTATTCTGTCTGATGCTCTGTGTTTGTTGGTATTGACGTTAATTGAGCTGTGACCTTAACTATTTAACTAATTATTGTAAATGGCTGATTTTTTATTCTCTTATTTAAAACATTTATATTGACAGCAAGTTGACCTACGACCTGGAGAAAGGGACATGTATCAGGGACATTTCTCTGCAGTAAAGGCTATGGCATTGGGCTGATGCTAATCCCATTTAAAGAGAAAGTAAAAAGTTAAAATGCATTTAAATGTTAAAAGTTTAAAGCTATAACCATATAGCTACATTGAAAAGGTCTTACAATAGACTATTTTTGAAAGTATGCCTTCCAGCAATAATGGAAACAGGATAAGTCAGAACTGGAAAAAAAAAAATCAATGACCTTTTAAGAGTTGATGAAAAGGTAATGGATACAATGGTGCCATGTAGGTAGTCGTTTCCCATTCCTTCTTTTAATTGCATCTTGATGTGAGAGAACAATGGTGCCAACTTCAGGAAATTTCAGAAAGAATGTTCAGTAACATTTCAACAAATAACTTTGATAGACAGCTTCAGTAGATCTCAATACGCATGCTGTCCGAAACCCCTTGTCCTGAGCGGGGTTGCGGCGAACCGGAGCCGAACCCAGCAACACAGGGTGCAGGGCTGGAGGGGGAGGGGACACACCCAGGACGGGATGCCGTTCCCTCGTAGGGCACCCCAAGCAGGACTCAATCCCCAGACCCACCAGAGCGCAGGACCTGGCCAAACTGGCAAGTATATTACCTTTGAATTAAAGAATTCCACAAATGAATGGTTGTTGTTACAGGTATTTCAGCATTTCTAACCTATTCGTGCTGGAAGATGGTTTGCTAAGTTTGTAAACTTTGAAAACTTTTGAGCTTTTCAATGTAGTTTCTCACTACATAGAGTACTACATCCACTCACATTGGATTCTCACATCTCATATGTTCTCAGAAAGAGCATAAAAAGGTCCAATGACCCATCGCGTTATATCCGAATTCACGATAAATCGGGGCGCCTTAATTTGGGGTTTTACTGTATATGGCATTATTACATGGCTCTTGTAGGCAGCATCAGTATACAGCTTCAGTGGGCAGATTCAGTGAAGAGGAGTTTGTGCCCGGAAGCAAAGGTGCACTAGACGTCCTCAAAATTCACCCACATTGCTGGTTGTCTCCTTTGCTACTGGTGAACATTACATGGTATGTCAGTGAAGACTTATTTTAGATGTATCTTAGTCAAAGAACCTGAATCCTTCAATTGCAAAGCAGGAGCTCTACTATGCTAACTTCAGGGTTTCATTGCTGTTAAGAACATGCTGTTAAATATCATGATTCCCAACTAACCTTCACCATCCATTCTTGTCCTTAAAATCCTTCTATTTCACCATCCATACAGTTCTTTAATGTCCTTAACCTCTGACCTCCACTAGCATATAACAGTCATATTCTTCTTTTCTTCCTCATCTCTTTGACAACACTGTGAAGGTGTCTGATGAACAGAAGGTCTACAGAAAACACTACTCTCGTACAGTATGCTGAGGAAGGGGGAAATTAATTATGCTTGTACAGTACAATTACATGGGAAATCCCTAGGCTTCCTCTCACTCCTGTTTGAGGAAGAAAATGGTTTTTTGTCACTCATGCTGATTTCATTCTCTCCTCTGCTGCATTAGTATAAACCACGGGCATTTAGCCAACATCTGTGGCTCAAGGTTATTTCATATGCAGAACAATGACAAGATTAGGAATCCCAACCTACAAGTGGCTCTCAACACAATGTCTTATTTTTAGAAATTTGTACAATATCTTAGGTAGAATACCTCACTACAGAAATCAAGTTACTTTATTTAGGTGGAAAAAAACTTTAATAGGTTCAGTTGTAGTGTATGTTGACATTTTTATAATTTGTTTGCTTCTGAATGTTTTCCTGTCTGTCCACATTCTGCAGTCTTTTTTTTTCCAGTTTATTTAAAAGGTTACATGATATTGGTTCTCAGAGATGGTTACTACTTTTATACACTTGTGAGGACCTCACAAAAAAAGCATCACGTGGACTGATGTAACTAGTTCCATACTTTTTGCAGACTTTTGCTACTTTTCTTCTTCATCCATATTGCAAGCAAGCAATGTTGTATTCCCTCTCTCAAGGGCAATAAAGTTATTGCTCTACCGCTGCAATGTTCAAAGATATGGTCGAAGAACATGAAGGTTAATGGTTTTGAGTCCCAGGAGGGGCCTTGATTAATTTGAATTGCTCCAGTCAAATATCCAGTTCTATGACTGTTTAAGTCTTAGCAGTGAAATGGTGACTGTTGCCTTGAATATGGTTTTATTTTTGACTTGTGTGTCGAAGTGTATCTAAGCTGAACTGCAGAAGGGTAGAGCATTGTCCAACTTGATGTGATGATATGCGATGCAGTGCAGCAGATTCCATGGGCCAGGATCCGCAGCCAGGGGATGGAGCAGATGGCGTTGGGGAGGAGCTCAGCATTCACTAGAGGCTCAAATTAATTGGAGTCTATTTCAGCCTGGCAGTTGCTTTAGCTTGACGGTGAAGCTCCGGCTCCACACACGGGGAGGGACATATGCCACCCCATCAACAAGCGCATGAAAGAAAAAATGAATGGGCTTAGGGGAGCCATTGACTGCCATCTTTCCAACAAATAAAAGAAACATCTGGCCACCAGAGCGTTGCTGGGATGGGACAGGGCAGGGAGGGGTCTGTTCGGTTTTGTAAATTCTTTCTATGGGTGTATGGGGGCACATATGGTGAAGTAGACTTATCGATTGTTTTGTCACCCACACGATGAGAGTTTAAAGTACAACCTGCCCGGTTTCTTACAGTGACAGTCAAGTAAGTTCTGAGGAGAACACAACTGGACCTACAAGACGTCAAATTACACCTTAAGCGGCTTTAGGAAAGAGGAGATAAAGGAGAACATCATAAAGACACAATGACATAGCTCATCTTGATTTTATATTTTTTATTCCATTTGTTCAGGACCTTGTTCTGCAATGATGTCAATGCTTATTATATCTATGTTGGTCCTTTGATGGACTGGCATAGTGTCCAGGTGTTCCCCTCCTAGCCTAGCACCCAATGCTTCTAGCATTGGCTCCACATTACCACAGCCCTGGTAAGGGTAAGCGGTCAACACAAGTAAGTGAGAATGATATCCTTCTGTCATCGTATACATAGGGAGTAGACAAAATGTATGTGAAACGTCACCTGAAAAGAAGACGAACTTTGAACTGACTAAACTGCAATTGCATATGCAGCTACACAGGTGTCTTGCATTAAGTTCATGCATCTTCATCTCTCTCTGTTACTGATATGCTGTATTTGCACTGGGTGGTACATTGTTTTGGAGAAAAGTGTCTGCTGAATGAATGCATGCAAATGTAAATGTGGATGTAAAGGTCGAGTGAGGGTGGAAGGTGCATAAGTCATACAGGGTATTGTCTGGGATATGAAAACTGTGGTACTGTGGGTCCACTTCTGTGCAAAGTCTGTTACATTAAGCATTGTATTGTTGGCTTTTTTCTTTGTGGGGCTTAATATATAATTTGAGTTATTAAATGTTAATCTCTGCTGAGGCTTAGGAGCTGCAGAACAGAATCAGCAGCAGACACCAACAGCTATTTAATTACTTTTTTGGGGGGGGGGCGATGTGCACCACAATTCAATTTAAGAATCTGTGGGCAAAGCTTGAGTAACACATGTGAAAGTCCCAGGTTCCCAGGCAGTCTTCAGCAACAGATGGGGGGAGGTTCACGATGAGTGCTCCTCTCTGGTGAGAAGCTGTTAATGATATCACCAAGGTACTGCTCACCTTCACCTCGTCCCCATGTCAAGGTGCTCACCATGTTAAGAGGCATAAATCAGAGCTACAGGGTTTGATGGGTTGTAGCAGCCCAAATTCCTATCTTTACATTTGCTCATTTAGCAGACCCCTTTTCACCTGAGGTGACTTACAATGCTATATATACACTCTACTTAAAATGACTCACTCATCCATACACTAATGGGACACACTCTGCCATACTCACACAATGGGTAATTTTAGAATCACCAATCCAGATGAACAGCATGTCTTTGCACTGTGGGAGGAAACCAGAGCACCTAGTGGAAATCCACTCAGACCAAGCAGGTATCAAACCCACATTTTCTCATACTACACATCACCCAGTTGTGAGACAGTAGATCTACTTAATCAGCCACCGTGTCTTAATATGTTTTTACTCAAACATTCTGAAAACAGTGTTCACAACATTTTTTCTCCTAATACTGTAATATATTTTTTTTTTTTTTAAATTCCATCTTTTTTCCATTTAATAAAATCGGATGATCAAGCATGACTCAATCCTCCCATTACAGAATCATTCTGACTGTTTTATTTTAAATAGATTTCTATCTATTGTGCAGCTTCCCCAGTACAGCCTCTCATGTCTCATTCTGGCAGACAGACTCATCTTGATCACCAGCTATTCCTGGAATTTCGTGACATTTCTGAGTAAGTCCCACCGGAGGTGAGTGGGTGTGAGATCAATTGTTATGAAGCAAATATTGCTGCCTCAGCTGCAGATATCCCATGTCAGCAGTTGTCCACCCCTTTGCTTTAACCTTGCAGCAACTATGCGAATATTAAAATTGGGAGTTTCCCCAGCCATGTATTCAAGATATGAAACCAACACCATCTTTTCAAGACTTAATGTAACACTGCAAACACATGAAAAACCAAGGTCACATAGATAATACCAACAAGGGCCTTCATCTGAGTCATTGGTCTTGAAAGAGTAAAAGCAGTATCCTAATGTGGTGTTGTCAACAAAGACCTAGTCAAGTGACACAAGTGACTCAGACGGGAAACATCTGCTAAGCGGAAGACCCAAGAGTCTCAGCCTAAAGTCAGTCTCCGTTTAGGATTAATTACACTGACTCTAACAGGGGCTTATGGTTGTAGACATAGTAACTAAGGTTAATGGTGATGTTAACCCTAACAAGAGTTGATGACAGCGTACGTTCTCAGGAGTGGTTGGTTCATCCTCAAGCTGTAACATGTTCCTATTACCACATAAGTATTGGTTAGAATCCTGGCAATCCCTCCCTGCAGTTCCAGCTTAATGCTCTCTGCTGCATGGAGTCCTCGACGAGGAGTTCTTTGTGCTTTTACAGCCTGTCCCTAGATGAAGGTGCCACAGAATCAAGATTGGAGGGGGCGGGAATTGTAACAAGGGTCCCCTTCAATGGATGCCCACTGAACTCTTTACACTGACAGCGACAATGCATTATGGGAGAGTTGCATCTTTCCTCCGTCACTATAATATATAAAATGATGGTGGTGAAATAGAGGAATGGAAATCCATCACATAATATTTGAAAGCAGCAGATTTAGGAGCACCTGAAGTTTCCTCTGTTTTGGTACACTGCGCTATAAAAAGAAGCTGTGGCAAAGTAGCTTGAGGCAGAATAAACAAAATCAAATAAATCATGGGTGACAAGGCACTCGGTGTGTGTGCATGCGTGCAGCTGTGTGTGTGATGCAGCATATGTGCAAGCGGTATACAATTGTTTGCACAGTGTCGTGAAGATGCCTCCCAGCCTTTGGGAAGGGTGTGTTTTTAAAGGTGCACCAGACTCATGAAGGTGTGAGTGGATTCAGACATCAGGTTCTAGTAACCTGAGTACGTGTTGAGCAGGTGTGGCTGGCGTTGCATGGATTTCTGGGTTGCAGATGCATTACTGTGCTTCTCCCACCATAGAGGATGTTGTACCACCTTATTAGACAAGATATTTTCTGACAACAAGCTTATGACCTGTGCTGGGATCCTGGCTGAGCAATGGGACCGCTCTCCTGCCAACCGCTGATGTAAACTGTGTTTGCCAGCTTGACCATAACATCACAAAGGAGACTTGAAGAATTGCCGTTGCAACCAACAGGCTTGTAGCCTAACATGTTTAAAGGCTTTTTGTCTCTAATTTCTTTTCACTGATCTGATTTGTTTTACACTTGGGTGCGATCCATTTAACTGGATTTTATTTTGTAGCAGCGCGGTGGTTAGACCCTTCCCATCATCCCTTGCAGCGTAGCGTGTATGTGTTCCTTTAGTAATGCTTTAGTAAGCATTTTGGTGTATTGTGTTAATTCTCTTGTGCTAATTATAGTTTACTTACTGGGTTTGGATACTTTGAATGTGTGTGTTTGTAACACTTGATTGCTAGTATGTTTTATGTTACACTTACGTTGCATTTCATGTTGAATCTGGCTTTGTGTGTGCTTATATGACACATTCAACATAAAAAAGAAAAGATGTTACTTTCATGCTATATGCTGTAAACAAGGCCCAGTTCCATCAACCTCACCACCTTTCATATAAAGCCCCAGAGAAAATCTATAACATCTTGTTAAAGTTTATCAAATGTATATTTTTCCAGTTGGCACAGCTCAGTTATGAGTGTTTCCGGATGTTGCAAGGAGAACTTAAGAACAGCAAACCAATCAGTCAAGTGTGAGGTAGGGAAAGACAGGAATTTCAACAGAAACTCACTATTAAGTCATTACAGGATCAGCTGTAATTAATTTGCATAAAACTGTTAAGCTGATACAAATTTCCATGAGCTATGTTTTTTAAAGCTGTAATTACTGGAGCAGCGAGAGCTTTGATGCACATGCCAGTCGGCTGACGGGCCCGCGGCGAGAAGCAGATGTCTCTATTTGATGTGCAATGCAGAAAAACAACAGTATTCCACTGACCAATGGCAAGTGCGGTTTGAGCAATAGGAAATCTCACTTCTGTATAATATTGCATTAGAAAGGTGGAACATGGGACAACACGTGGCAGTCAGAGGCACGTCCATTTCCTTAATGGGGTCTTACTGTTAAACTGACAAAGACGGGACAGCGTCTCCTGGCTGATCCTACACAAAACAAGGTTTTCATCGAAAACGCAGAAAACACAACTGGGGATGTCATCTGTAGCACAGAACGCATATCTCAGTGCGGCGAAAACGGAACAATGGAAACGCCCACTATTCCCACCAAAATTCTGCAGTGCTATAGGTCTTTCTCCAGTCTCCCTCCTCTTTTCGCTTGTCCCTTTCACAGTAAACAACTGGTCTTCATTGCCCACAAGTACTTGTCATGGGGCAGGAACCAGGGAGTTGTCCATCAAACTTATCGTTCTACCTCCTGCCAGCCTACAGATTTGTACTTTCCACTCACTGACCAGTAGCCTTCAACCTTTGAAGTTTAGATGTCTCATCTTGCACAAATGTGCTAGTTCGGCTTCTGTATTGTCTCTTAGACAAGTACCAAGATATTTTAAGAGGCATTCTAAGGAAATCCATGAAGAGCAGTGATTTTTAATTCTTGTGACATTAAAGTTCCAGTTCAAGAAATCAATTTTGCACCCTTTATTTTCGCAACCCACCAGAAATAGGGAATAATCTGTCTACCAGGGAAGTTTCCCTTGGAATTTCACAAAAGCTGAGCTCCAAGGATCATTTGATGAAATTTCACAAACTGCAGCCTGTCAGCTGGCCACAGATGTTGTACCATGATGAACACTGAACACAACTGGATAGTCCCCAGCAAAGACACTGACAGCAGGCTGCACATAAACACACACCCAATGTGTGCAACTGTTGGTCCCAGTGAACCAGAGCCTAACCCAGCAACACAGGGTGCAAGGCTGGAGAGGGAGGGGGCACACCCAGGATAGGACACCAATCTACCACAAGACACCCCAAGCAGGACTCAAACCCCAGACCTGCCACACACCAGGCCTTGGCCAAAACCTCTGCGCCACTGTGCCGCCAGCACGCAAGCACAAAGGCTGAAACAGTTTAGAACAACCAGCCAACCAACACCAAGGGCAGCAAACTGAAAGTATAAATGATTTCCATAATTTCACAAACGGTTCTGTGTGAAACTTTCTAAATAAGAAAATAAACAGTTTGGTGGCTTTTCACTATAAAGCACACCCACTCCATACATGCTGTCAGGTACCGAATTATTTTTCAGACAGCAAATTAATGGAATGGTGAACAAAGGGAGAGTGAAGCAAAATAAAAACAGATTTTCAATACATAAACTTTTTTTTTTTTCAAACTGTGAATTGTGTGTCTGAGTGTTTATCAATAGTGAGTGTAACTGACCAGCAAATGAAAAAATGAGTCAGATGTATTTAAACAAATAGGGAGGGACAATACTGGCATGTAGCAATTAGAGACAACAGATGTTGGTCATATCAGTGTATTAAAATGTATATGACTGGCAGGTAAAAATCGGGTTGGAGCAGGAGATACGGCATTATAGAACCTTCACAATAAGTGCATGTGTGTTTAGGTGTTGCTTGCTGCTTGTATGTATGTGTGCTTCCTTTTTGCATGCTTTATCTAATATAGGTACATAAATAGGGGGGCTGGGGGCACGGTGGCGCGGTGCGTTCAGCCAGTGCCCACTGTTTGGCAGGTCTGAGGTTTGAGCCCTGTTTGGGGTGCCTTGTGACGGAGTGGCGTCCCGTCCGGGGTGTGTCCCCTCCCCCTTCGGCCTTGCACCCTGTGTTGCTGGGTTAGGCTCCTGCTCTGGGCATATAGTTGTTGATGATGGATAGATGTTTAAGTGCCATTTTTTTCTGGGGGTTTCAGTTCATTGTGTGTGTGTGTGTGTGTGTGTGTGTGTGTGTGTGTGTGTGTGTGTGCATGTGCATGCAGATCCGTGCATGCATGAATGTGCACACAATGTTCTGCAAGCTGGGAGAAAACCATGTGTCTGTCATTGCTTAGACCCAGTTATTACCCATGGAAGGTGTCAGTGCTGTCACACCTTCGGAAAGCTGATTACCCTTAACCCCCCCCCCCCCCCCCATTTCCAACTGTACCAGGAGCATGGGGGAGGGGGGGCACATCCTCTGAGCTTCACCTTCGCCAGGAGCAGAGAGTGTAAATTCAAACTGAAGTATGTGCGAATGTGTGAGAGGACCTCCTAGTGCATGACCCTAACTGCCTAGCCGGGGCAGTCTGGCTGGTCCGCATTCATTGCCAATGTCATACTGGCACCTCTGTAATGGTAAGACGGGTGCTGGTAGTGGTGTAGCTTTTGAAGGGTGCGAATGAATTTCCATCACACGTAGCTTTTCATCCTGTGCTGACAAACGCGGAATGGCCAAGTTGTAGTGACCGTGTCTGTGGTGAAGGGTCATAAACACCACCGCGGCATCAGCTGGTTCTCAAACTCCACATCAAGGACAGATTCATTCTGTATTACACAAATATATCCCAGCATTATGTGGAAAAAACTTCTAAGGTTTTTTTGACCCGCATGAGATGGTTATTTTTTGCTTATGTCTAACACTGCCTGTGTATCAATACCTCAGACTGTATATCTATTGCTTGCTTGTACAAAAATGCAATCATGGACTAAAATATTGGAACCCTTGCACTTTTTGCAGATAACTCACAATTTTCTGCATAATAAGTTGAAATTGATTAAAGCATTTGGTTTCCAAATTTCCTTATTTCACAGAACCTTTGTTTTTAATTTGGAACTTAATACATTATTTTAAATCAGGGAATAAAAAGAAATGGTATTGACAAAATTGGCACCCCAGCCTCAGTATTTTTAGCACAGCCTTTAGTCAAAATAACTGCAGTCAAGCTCTTCCAACAGTTGTCGAGCATTTTGCACCATCATACTAGCAGTTTGGCCCACACTTTTTGCGCTAATGGCCCCAAGTCTTGCACATTGGAATGGTGCCATGTTCCAATTGCTCTGTTCAGATCTCTTCATAGGTTTTCAATGGGATTAAGGTCTGGAACAGTTGAGCATTTTGTCTTGAACTAGTACTGGGGGCTTTTCGAAGTGTGAAGGGGTCACTGTCATGGTGAGATGGTGGGATTTAGTAATATTTGAGAAAGTGCACTAGAATAGCTGACAAAAAGTGGTGTTAACATGCTGATCTTCTAAGGGTTGCACACTGGTAATTGTAAGTTTCTTTGGAGACAAGCCGTCGGCTGAATGAATGTAAACTGAAGTGGAAGGGCTATCGCCCCACCCCCAAAAGCTGTATCTATGGACATCAGAATACTGACTGGAGAGCACATTTATATCAGTACGGTTCAGACATGAAATCTTTATGAACCCAAAGGTACAGTGTCTTGAAAGAGGAGCTATAAACCCCCAAGTGTCACTGCCTTTCTTTTAATAAAAACTATACATATTTGTCTTTCGTTTCACCAAGATAATGAATACTGTATGCAGCCTTTAATAAAAGACACCCAGATCTGGAGCCATTTCTGCCCCCACTATTTCATTCATAAGGTCATGTAGTGGATAAGGAAACACACGCATGACCTAAAGGTTGCTGTAATATATACGGTTGGGGAGCCAGTCCTTAAATGTAATATTTGAAATATCCATCTGACTGAATAGGTGAAACCTCTAGGGATGCTTTGGCTAAGCTGTCTATCGCATTGTGTTTTCATCTCATTAATGACCCTTAGAACATGAAACAAAAAGTAGCAAGGACTATTACCATATGCGGTTAATTTTACTCATGTCGCCATTTCAGTTGGAAATATGTCAGATTGTTAGCTGTAACAAACCAGGTGTGACAGCTTCGCTACTGATGTCTTCATGGTTGGTTGTTTCAGGTTAGCTGAAGTTGAGGGATCAAAGAAGAAACCGTTATTTCATTGACCGTCATATCCCATGGGCTCTTTTTCCTGCCCGCTTTCTGACGAAAGAAGAGCGCGTACACGGTCAAAAATGTCAACACATGCTCTGAGAAATGGGATATGCATCAGGGGAATGTGGAGCGAGCTGATTGGATGTGATATGCCAAGCGCGGATCGTGCCAGATGTGGCATTGCAGCCACTCCGGATCTCATCCCAGGTGGCCCAGTTTTATCACATTTCATCACTTCCTTCTCCTTATCTGAGGGCCTGCCTGTTCCTGAGCCCGCATATCTGGAATGGCTTCATGCCTAGTAGGCGAGGCCCGCGCGTATTTCAGATCAGCAAAAATAGCATACATATTCATCGCTCCAGTTTCCTTGTTTTTGGTAATCCCCAATTTCCTCTTTTAATTAGTCCCATTATTTATTGTCCACAACAGAATTGGAAAATCATATTAATCTCCTAACATCTGCAGAAAATGGTTTGTATCCCATTTCCTGTTAACTGCAGCACAGTGTCCAGGATTCTGAGGGATTGTTAAGGGGGCTTGGGGGGGTCCACTGCCCTGTAAAAATTGAGAGCAAAGTGCAGGTCCTGCTTTTAGAGGCAAACAGCCTGAAGTTCCGGGGTTCTCAACATGTGGGCCGCGCCTCCCCGTTGGGTGTGGTGTGAGGTGTCTCCGAAAATTTAGAGCAGGTGCTTTCTCACTGGATAAAATTTTACAAGTTACAATTCTTTATAATTCATATTTTGAACTGAAATGAACATTAATTGCTTTTTATTTAATTATACCTACATATCTAAATGAAAGCCTATCTTTCTCATTAGTAGTAGCTAGAAATAAAATTCTTTTATTGTCTTAAAATTAAGTCTTAACTGGCTCATTGATTAATTTAGGGAAGAATAGGAGGTGTAAACATTCACTTTCAGATGTAGCGTGAGGGTAAAACAGCTAAGAATCCCTACTGTAGTTCTACAGCAGTTGTTGATGAACTGCAGCACAGAACATCTTGGGTAAGTCAGTCAATTATGCAAGTTTACATGGGATAAAAACCACTGGTGTAAACTGTAAATGTTACTTTACTGTGGTGCTTTTGGCTTTGTTACTGTGAAATCCATGAGAACATGCAACCACTGTCACATTTTGGCAACAAGGCAAACCCAAAACACTGCGAAATCACAACACTGTTTGTGGGTGCACACACAAAAACGGCGTATAACCGTGTTTACCATTATTCGGTGTTCGGGGGGAAAACTTAATGTTTCTCTAACCATGCGCACATGCAACTGTGCAGTACTTTGCATCTATTACATCATTCTGGACATTGTTTCGACAGTTTTTCCAAACTGGCCCTGTGGGGATATTACTTACACTTTCCTCATTGCCAGACTGCGGCAGCGTGTTTGAACTGCCTTTATAATGCCTCATGGGAAGTGCCTGCACTTTCCTTTGAAATGTACCACTATGCCAGCAGTGTTCAAAATTTTTTGACAAATGTGGCGTGACATGCATATTTGTGGAAAGCTGTATGATTTCTGTTTATCCTGAATGTGTCAGATGAATGTCTACGTGTCGTCTGTGTTTAGATATGGTGCTCATATGTACTCTTGAAAGTTTTAAATGGTATGGTTTGAAAGGGGTGTGGTACATGAGGGAGATGTGATGGGCAAGTGAAGCAGTTGTGAAGCCCTTGTATTGTGTGTTTTATTTTGTGTTTTAAGAATACTGCAAGAATTATGAATATACTATAAATATTATATTTTATCAAGTACTGTATGAATTGATAAACATCATAAATATATTATCAATCGCTTAGTCCTTTTCACAAGATCGATAAACACTTTCACTTGCACCGCATTTCTCTGACCGCGACATTGCCATCCCAGAAATTGGTGGGTCCGGCACTCTATCTCCAACTATACCACCCTCACCCAGGAATGTGGTGTGACAGTAAAACCCTGAACTCTCAAGGGTGGCAGTGCTTTTCTTGGCCACAGTTATTTTTAAGTTTGTCCAAAATGTCAAGTGCTAAAGCTTCAATGAGTCTTCCATGATGTTCTATGAAGTGCACTGTAAGTATTTGTAAGGAGTTTCTGAAATATATTTACATTTGTTCTGAATACCAGCTCTCAAAATGTACCTTTTTTCAACACAGTTCATCAGTTTGTTGAAGCATTGTGGCAGTTGATTGAGAAATCCTTTAGTTTTGGGGAGCTGTACTTTAAGGTTAGCAGCTTTTATTTCATTTGATGAAAAATCAGGAGGACTTCAAACAGCTTGAAATTTATAGTTTCAGGTAACGAAAAATGACCATGTATCTGGAAAAATTAATGAATGATGCACCTACTTGTGTAGAAAACTAAAATTTGCATATGAAAACAAATGTAATGGGTGTTTCTCTTCCTTTTTCTCAGAAACAAAACGCAAAGCTGATGAATTTATTCTTTACTTTTTCATATTTTTAGTTGCATTTCGCTTTAACATTAATATCAGATTTTTACCTTAGACTCAGTTTTGCTGAAATGCCATATATGTGAAAATTCCTGGTGAAACGTGCACTCTGCCAGCAGAATACCCATGACACACCTACGGCAGTACCATGCTTATGCTAATAGTACCACATTTTAAAACTTGCATACCTTGGTGACTGGCGTTCCGCTGGTAGCATATCAAAACTTTTCCACCGGGAAACTTCAGCCGAAACAAATGGCCAGACCATCTACCTATTATTATTTTCCTTTTGGCTATAAAAAGAAGTTTGGCTGGAGAGTACATAAAATACAGTTTTAACAGCTTAGCATCTCTTGATTACTGGCATCTTGCGGAATTTAATTAAATTCTATTTTGTCTAACATGGGAACATTTTCTCCCTGAAAATTAGGGACACTTAGTCTATTCACTGTTGTGTCTTCTCTCACTCCATCTTCAGCCCAAGCTGTCAGCAGACAGAGCTGCTCATTCATGGAACTGGCCATTAGGCAAGATATTTATTAATAAAAGAAAACCACAGCACTGTATTAATTGAGAAGTACCACATTTTCCCCATCTGATCCACTCTTAGTGAGCTCTTCCACCCAAATTAAAGCATGCTGGAAAGAAACAACTGCCACCAAATGCTAATTCTGCATAATTAGGACTGTTTTTGCAAGCTTTTGATATCCAGACAGAGCCACAGGATGTGCCCAGTTTAATTAATGGTCTTGTGTAAAGAGGGTTGTGAGTTTGAGTCCCTAATTGTGAGAAAATGTTCTGCCTATTAAAAGGTCTGGTCCAAATCGAACGCTTTAGGGATCAACGAGTTTGACGTTTGTGCCTCTGATGCACCGCATTCATGTCTAGGTTCAAGTATTCACAGCAGTATCTGTCTCTGAAACTCATCATGTTTATTGACTCTCTCCTGGCAGCCCCGGCATCATTATGCAACATCGGCATATCTTTTAGGGTTTCAATTTATCTTTGGAAACTAGCGGGGCAGCCATGTTCCGGGTATCTATTAAATAAATAATTCATATCACACTTCCGTTGTCTGCTGGCAGACAAACGGCTGCGAAATAATGTGCCAAGGGCAGATTCAAGAGACCAAAAAAAAAAAAAAAGATGATTAAAAACAAAACAAAACACAGATGTTTCCTTTTATTCAGGAGAATTGCTGGAACATGATGCCTGGAGGCAAATTATGATTTCTTTCTCTAGAGTAACTTGCTTTATTTCATTGATTTGAACTGGATTTAAAATATTTCTTTACAGTGCAACAAAGCAACCTGGCACAGCTGTGTATCATCTTGAGACGAAAATGCCAGGGGACACGATGGCAAGACACAGAATCAGGGTACAACATCAACAAAGATAAAAGTCAGCACTAAGTCATGGTAGATTTTCCTAGACTAGTCTTTGTTAAATTTAAGACGTTTATTTTCATAATACACAAAACTTCTGCGTTCAACATTCGAATTGTAGTAGATTCCAATTATAGTATCATAACTGCAAACTGTTTGCCTGGATATTTAGCATTTTGAAGAGTTCCTGAGTTTCTAGCCAATACTGGTTCTGTGATATGAAGCACATTGAAGAATATATGTGTTGCCTTTAGCAGTGCTCTGCCTCATTGAAATAGTGGCACTCTTACCATCTCCTTAAGGGTGCATGACCAGCAGAGGCAGTGAATGCAAATACATTGCCCTGAACGGGGACCAAGAACTGTGCCAGGGGGTACACCCAGATAGCAAGGCTAATGAATGCATTGCACTCTCCTTATCCCCCCTCTTTCCCTCAGGTGGAGCAGAGAGGGTCTTTATCGCACCAGTGCAGCTGCAATGGGGTTTCTGAGGCATCTTCAGTCAGGCTACTCAGGAGGCAATTCCCCAACTGTTTCACAAATCATATTTCACTGGCATGTCAACACAAGCTGTACACAAGAGACTAATCACAGGGTTGCAATACATCCCTGTGTAGGAGCCGCTGGTATCGGCTCTGACTGTATCTTTATTTCTTGATCTTAAGCTAAACCAACCAAACTTCTCATTCTTGATGCAGTGGGAAACTGAAAGATCATTTTCGCACACCTAGATGAGGTTGTGATTATTAAAACTGGCTGTGGGTGGAGGGGAGCACAGGGGATGCAGCAACATAATTAAGAGTTTCATTCAGTTTCCCCTGAAATAAATGCCCTTAGGGGGGAGAAGAGTGTCCCAAAAAAGATGGAGATCAACAAAACAAAATGATGAAAAACCATCCACTGGGATGCAGCATGCATCTACAGGGCAGAAAAGGATATGGTGGCAGACAGGAGCTCGATGTGTAAATGTCGGTGAGAAATCTACTGAATGACAGCGGTGTTGTTTCAGTGGTTATCACTGAGCTCTAACCCGAACAGTTGCCCGTACCATTTGGCGATGCAGTGATCCTACAATGATTCCAGTACGGCTTCCCAATCAGCCAGCTAAGATTTCTATATTATCCTGCTCTTATTATTCTTAAGGTTATTACAGCGTTATTGCCCAAGAATCTCTACTGTACTGTGAACATTGACATAGCTATAGGAGATCACAGGCGTGATCCAGAGTGCGGTGGTGTCCCCCAGCCATACTAATATCCATGATACACCAAGGCTTCAAGGGCCATAACACTTTTATTAAACAGCTGGTGCTGTACATATTTAAAGCTGTATTAATAAGAGTACTTCATGAAAAATGTTAAAGGTTACAAAATAGTCTTGTCCGAACAAAAAATGCTGCTGCAGGGCAACAGTAAACAGGACAAGTTCGTGCATATCACACCCAATTTAACTTACTTTTGTGCATGTTTACAAGAACAGTTACATCTAAAGTATGTTATTGAATAGCAATGCAATAACAGCTTTTTATTTTCATGCTTTCTTGAGTGTATATTTATGCCCCGTTACTTGCTTTTTACTGCTCAGTCTGGATTTTCACATATCCGGTCTTTCACATTAAGTCTGGCACTATAAACCGAGACCACGTTTGAAAACTGCACCATGTGGCTATGTGAGACAGACTGTGAGACACACTGCATTATGGGAAAAGTGTACCCGTGCTCTCAAGTACAGTCTGGCACTTTGACATATCACTTTCGTGTTCCTCAAACCACTCCATACACATAATCACATTGCTGACTTGATGAAATAATTATTTTTAAATTGTATTTTATATACGCTACCTTCACGGATCGAATTTCTGTGAAAAGCTTGCCGTTGCTCTTTAGATGCAATAAATCATACAAAAAAAAAAAACACTAAAATAAGTCTTTCATTACTGCATTTATTCAATATTTTGTGTTAAAAACTTATTTAGACATTAAGTATAGTAAAACTGAGTTAGAATTCCCCATAAAAGATAATGGGATAAGTGATTTGGTGATCTGGATTTTTGATATGCGGCCGTTTTCCAGGATGAATGTGGACTGGATAATTGGGGATAAAAGAATTGGCTGTCCCTTCTCACTCAGTGTGTTACTCAAACTTCGTTGGTTAAGTGTCACTGGTGAGTTTCAGTTTACATTTATTAATTTAGCTGACACTTTTCTACAGGCAACTCACAATGTTAGTCTACCTACAGTTATTACCTCTAACAGTAGTTTCTAGATATCTGTGCTCCCGACCCTTTGTAATTATCTGATGGATGAAAGGAAAGTTTTACTTATCCTTTGTTTTATCAGAGATTTCTGTAAAACCTAAAATGACGCATGTTCTGTAATCTTCAAAGATCATAACAAGTAAATAGTTTTATGAATTATACTTAGGGTTATGTTAGCACAGTGGCGACATTAATCTTATGGTTATGCTGTCGTTATGGTTATATCATCCTTACGGTTGCATTTTTCTTGAGGTTTCATCCTTGTCCCAACCCCTTCTTTCCATCTTATTTATGTATGCATACACACCCACGTACACACACGTTTGAAGGCTGCCTCCATAGTCACTGGGAACATCTGAGTGGAGGCCGAGGGATGGTGGTGCTGAACTCAAGACCTTAATAAGGCTTAATAAGCCACTTAGATGATCACTCTTGCAGAGTCTCAGCAGCTGTGTAGGCGAGCTGCACGGACTGAGGAACTGTGGGGGTGGGGTGCGGGGGAACTCGAGAGACGAACTGAAAACTGCTTGTGCCTCTAAGGTCTTGTAAACCACAGGGAACCGCAGCGACCACGGCAATGCAAAATAACCGTGCTCATTTTCCCTAATGATGGAACTGACAGGACTGCCAGAGGATCATGGCACCGCATTTAAAATCTGAGCATTAAACACATTGTGGTGGTCAGCTTCCATGAAGTGCAGCGCAGCACAAAAACAAAAAGAGGAATACGGAGGAACAACGCTGCTGTTTAATTTAATTTTGCATTTGAAGAAACACGGTGAAATGTTGTCATTTTTGACATTCTGCGGAAAGGCTTTTGCCCGCCAACTCTGCTCAGAGAACTTTGCAAAAAAAAAAAAAAAAAAAAAAAAAAAAAGAAATTTGGATGCATCAGAGGAACATTGGAATCACACTCCCACCTAGTGGTGATGGGATGCAGCCCCCTCCGTTTGACCAGGTGATTCCCTCAGCCTCCCTAGTGCATCTCCCATACACTGGCAACTGCCCACATGCAGAGAGACACGCAAACACACTCCTGTTATTCTGTGACCTTTTATTTCCAATTCCAGTGATAAACTTGACATTGTTTTCCCTCTCTTTCTTCTTCCCTTTCTTTTTTTCTGAGAAAAGCCTGTCTTTCACAGAGGTCACAAAAGATCAATGTTGACGCTACAGTCTAATCATCTCCGGAATACGATTAGCATATTTTAGCAAGGATTGAGATGTCTCTCTGACAAACTAAGGAGGTGGATGATTAAGGATTGATTGTCCCGGCTGAAGAGGCTGAGCTAGAGCGGGGTACCATGGGTAGACGGCACAGGCAAGACAGAGGAATGTTAATGACCACCGACGCAATGTCACGCGGCCCTTTAGTTTCATAATTACCGAGGTCTATTTGCATGGCCCGAGGGCTCTGTGGCACGGTTGAGTAACACGGGAGGAAAGAGGAGGGATAAATTGCGCTGAGAAGTCGGGGTCTAGCCTGAACCCGAATCGTAAAGCGCGGAAGTTCTAGCACGCAATCCCGACATTAGTTAATTTATCCAAATTGTGGATCCAATTATGTTACCTTGGGTGCGGACAGTTTCTCTGCTGGGCCCTGGGGTGAATAGTCATTTCTTAATGGACGTTGTTTTGACCTAGGCTGTCTAGGGACCATGACTGCTTCATCTTCCGAAAGGTTATCGAGGAGCTGCGGGCAAAGCATTTTGCAGGAACGTAACACTCGGATCATTCCGGAAGCATTAGAGAAATGGTATATTAATGACGGTGCTCTTTCTGTCACGGCACTGGGTTATGACAGCAGGAGGACAAATAAATATTCTTTGCTCATCACATAAAAGTGGGCATTAGGTCAATCTTGTCATAAGGCTAATACTTTATTGATTTATATCCTTTAAAAAAATCTCATTTTTTGCTCCATAAAACATGTATTCTTGCATTGTTTTCACATTCTTTCGAAGTATTCCCAAAATGAGATTATTTTGGTCTGATTTATCCATGTGTGACTTACAGATGGCCGATGTAATTGTGGTTTAGGGAAGGAGGAACAAGTGCTGTCACACACCTAAAGCCTGCTGCGTCGGGTTTGAGACACGCGGTATGAAATTAAGCAGACACCCGACATGGACCGCAAGAAGAGTGTCAGTAACTTCCAGGGAGATATTTGGTTCACATCAGCTGACACATTCCCGTGTTTCCGGTGTTTGGAATAGGCCACCGTTTTGGATGGAGGTGGAAAATGGCTCTCTGGGTAAAACCTGCACCCAGCATGGATCAGCAGATGGCCAGCCCTGCCAAAGAAAGACGATTGTTTGTTAGGGATGGAGAATGTTTCAGTTTCTCGGCGCCAAACCCATCTCTGAGTCCAGCTTCTTGTCTCATTCGGATGCGCTCCGGCGGCGCCCGCTGATTGAAACCGGTGAAGCGGCACGCCGACCGCTCTCCTTACTGGCGTGAACGGCAGTCGAGTGCAATTAGCACGCCTGATGTCCACAAATGCAGAAGTCATTCACCTTCCCCTGTCAACAGGTGCGTATGCTGGGCTTTCCCATGTGCTCGACCACACCCGTTTTATGGCGCTCATACCGGGGTACAGGAGATGGATTCTTTGACATTATACCTATGTATACTGTATATATTTGTTACATTTATATATGATGTTGATCACATCACATCACATTTTCAGAACCGCTTGTCCCATACAGGGTCATGGGGAACTGGAGCCTACCCAGTAACACAGGGCGTAAGGCCGGAGGGGGAGGGGACACACCCAGGACGGGACACCAGTCCGTCACAAGGCACCCCAAGTGGGACTCAAACCCCAGACCCACCAGAGAGCAGGACTGCGGTCCAACCCACTGCGCCACCGCACCCCCCTATATGATGTTGATTTTATATTAAATGTTCTCTATCTCTCTCTCTCTATATATATATACACACTGTATACATGTATGTATGTGCATGTGTGTCCGTATATAAACTTAGACCAGACAAGCATGGGATCATCTCTCATTTTCTGGTGCTTTAATAATAGCCTCATGTAACATATAAATATCCTGTCATGCACCATGTCAACAAGTGTCCCTGTGCCTCTCCAAGCATGCAAACAAAGACTGGCATGCCATTATGCATGCACACACAGCTTTGTACCAGCGTCTGCAAGAGTACAGATACGATCGTGCGCACACGTGAGAATGCACGCGTGTTCAGATGCATACCTTGCCCGTTGGCCTCAGACATCTTGATGCCAGCGGGCTTCGGTCACGGCACGCTCGGTTACGAAGCTAAATGGTCCTTATCCCCGTCCACGCAGATCCTAATCTCCTGCGCCTATCATTTCCACATCAATCAATGTCACGAGATGCCAATCTTTTTCGCGGTGAGCTCGGAATCCCATTTGTTCGGCATGTTTCACCCGCTCATTTATCCACGTCCCTTCACGAGTCGCCGCCCCTTTTCATTAACTCTCTCCCCTCTGCAGAGAAATCTACGGACACACTCCTCAGTTTACAGCCACAAAGACGTTTACAGTTTCATCATTGCGAACGTGCGCATACTCAAGCTTGCTTACGTGGCCGCTATGCAAAGGTGTAACACACATAATGGAGTGTGTAGAAATAACGTGGATCGCTTTCATCTATATCAACAAGTAACACGTGTGGCAGCAGCATCGGTGTTTTAATGACCGCATTATTTTTTTTTGGAAAGTAAGCAAATGATGGATTTACTATGGTAACATTTTATCACTAAGTTTCCTTAATTTATTTGTGCTGGCACTGAGGCTTCCTGGTAGAGTTACATGGAATGAAAATTACGATCCATGTCAAGTTCATATATCCAGAAGTGTCATAATCCCTAAGAAAGATGATGCTTTTCACATTTCTCAGTATGAGCCGAAAGCAGATTTGTGCGCGGCGAGGAGAGGCGAAGGCAAAAGCAATCTATGTGTCGTCTTGTCTGCAACGTGGCGTTGGGATGGATCTCGGAGATAACGGCGGAGGAAATGAATTAGTTCACGATTAAAAGACTGGAACGAGAGGACTGTGTCGAAATACCGCAGAGTGGGCGGAGCCAGCGGCATCTGGGCCGCACACAGTTGGCTTCACATTCCAAGCCATCCCTTCCCAGCGCTCCTTCCCAACCTGAGACCTAGGCAGTTCTTGTTGAACTCTACATATGCTTGTTTAGGTTGGCTGCCCCCCCCGCCGCCCTTATGGCACGCGCGAGATCGCAGTGACATTTCTTTATACGTCCAGAGAACGGCTCGGTGGTCGACTGCAGGCCGGGGTTCTCGCAGGTCCGGTGTATTTTCCTTTGTTGTGTTTGTTGTTCTGTTTTTTTCCCCCCTTCCCTGGAGCGAGGAGTGTGGGGGATCACGCGTGCCGCTGAGAAAGCCGTTTTGTCAAGGGTCTCTGCGCTCAATTGGGAGTCGAGAGCAGCCGAGAGCAGACAAATGTGCAGCGCTTATCCTCTTGACCTTATGCTCTTGAGCCGCCGGAGAACCGTAGGCCTGCTTTTCTCTCGCTTTTTGTAGCAGGTGTGGCTCACTCTCTTCTCTCATCAAGGTGACATGTCCTGTTTTCTCAGCCACACCTGTGATGGAATTGGACCACACACACACACACACACACACACACACACACACACACACACACACCATACACCATCTGAAACCGCTTGTCCTATACGGGGTCGCGGGGAGCCGGAGCCTAACCCGGCAACACAGGGCGTAAGGCTGGAGGGGGAAATGCAAAAAATTTGCACTTTTGCAAACAAAAATCATATCAGAAGCAGAATGGCATCCAGGGAAAAAAACGCTAGTATGGCAGTTACGGAGCTGGACTTAAAGCCAAACCATAAGTGCTCCATTTCATTAAATATGCTCTCATATTTAGATACTGTTCCCTAAGACAAATGTACCTGCTATCGTTTGTAAATAAATGTGTTCAACGAATGAATGAATGTGATCCAAATTAAGGTGCACTGGCTAATCATTTTAAAACCATAACCAGAGGCCTGTTCATATTTATTCATAATTATTTGTTGTCCAAGGGGGGGGATGCGGTGGCACGTTGGGTTTGGCCGGGTCCTGCTCTCCAGTGGGTGTGGGGTTCAAGTCCCGGTTGGGGTGCCTTGCGGTGGACTGGAGTCCCATCCTGGGTGTGTCCCCTCCTCCTCCAGCATCACACCCTGTGTTGCCGGGTTAAGTTCCCGTTCGCCGTGACCCCACTTAGAACAGGCAGCTTCAGAGAGCGTGTGTGTGTTATTATGCAAATAATCAATCTGAAGTCACTTTTACCATTAAGTCACAATCAATAAAGGCTTTATAATAGAAAATCTCTGTTTTTGTATAAGAATCAGATAAGCTGTATTAATGTTTTAAACAAAAGTCAGAATTTTGCATTTGACTGTGAGCTGATGTACAAAGCAACTCTCTGCACGATGTACAATAATGTCCTCACACCAGTGACTGGCTGTTGTGGATTGTTATACATAAAGGAAGGTGCATCCTTCCTTAACTGGCTGACTGTTGTCGATAATTTTGGCATTTTTAACTTTACTTTGAAAGCTTCAGATTTACTTGTATTCACAATTATAACTTTTTAGTGTCATCATTTAATGTAACCTAAAAGTACATAGCAATAATCATAGCGTTTTACTCAGTTTGACTTATTTTGACAAACAATATCTGAACCCTATAATTTCAAGGTGTAAATCAGCAGAGAGAGGGAGATCATTTAATTGCCATTTGATCCGATTCATGGTTCGAAGGTAATTTAGCCAGTTTTATTAGGCTGAATCCCCAGATCGAATGTAAATGTGCTTACAGACTTCATAGAGGGCAGTTGCAAGACACCTTATAACCATGTTGTACATTCAAGTTCAAGGTGCTCTCCAGCTGTACTCTCCATCAACCTTGATTTCTTTGTGTGTATTTTTTCAGCCTCGGAAATAGATAAAAATCTGGTAAATGTTTTTCTTTTTTTTTTTTTTTTATTTTTTACAGTGAAGAGGTTATACATTCCAAAAAAAACTAAAGCCAAGCTGAAGTGCATCTTCCTTCATGGAGGACATGCTTGAAGGAGGACATCAAGCAGCGGCACTATGGGCCCCTCCCCTTCTTATTGGACTGCTTGGGCAATAGTAGAACGAACACTTGCAGAGTACAATGGTGCCATTGATTTTTCAGCGATAGCATTGTGGGTGAGCTCTAATCCTGGGAGCGGCAGTCGCTCCAGTCCCGCTGACAGCTGTGGTGCAGTCACTTCAGTGTGGTAGTCGCTGTCACTTGACTGATTGATTTAGCTGTTTGTGCCCCAGTGCCATTTTATAGGGCTGCTATAATCTGATCGTGGCCGATAGAGTTGGTGTCGCTCTGATGTCAGTGTTTTATCTACAGTTACTGGGTTAATTAACATGGCTGCTCAGCTCGTGTCGCTCAGTTGAGTGGAGCACAAGTGGATGACAATGAGATCTAATGCTGTGCGTCTTTGTCTGACTTTATCCATTGGCGCCTTGCAATCAACAGAGGTCATCAGTCATCATTCAGAAGTTCCTCTGCGAACTGAACCAGCATTAGTTAGAAGGCCAAAGCCTCAACCATTAGTCTCCCCGCTACATTATCATAGTGTCCTTGGTTCCTGGAGTTTGAGGACACCTGTTGACTTAATTATGAAAGTAAATACAAGAGTAGTGGTAAGGCTGTTCATCTTTCTGCCGTCACTGAAGATGTCAATACATTCTTCTCATCAGCTTCTGAGTTCCTGATATCAGGGACATTATCAGAGAACGGAGAGAATCTTTTAGAATCAAAGATATCATATTGCAGGAAATGTGCTTTAATACACATTAATAAAATGCCATTGTTTCCCCTGGAGTCTGAGATCAATCCTGACTGGTTCAGACCCGTTAAAGAAGGTAAATTTTGATTGTCCATGAGCAGTTTTATTTGGAAATGCGATTTACTTACAATTGTGCAAAGCATTGCTTAACCCTTTCGAGTTAATTGGAGGAGGTATGGTTGCACAGTGGGTTTGGCCTGTGCCTGCTCTCTGGTCGGTCTGGGGTTCGGGTTCTGTTGGGGGTGTCTTGCAGCGCTGTCTTCTCGTTCTCGGTGTGTCCCGTCCCCCTCCAGCCTTGCACCCTGTGTTGCCGGGTTGGGCCCCGGTTCGCCGCAACCCCACTTGGGATAAGCGGTTTCAGACAATGTGTGTGTGTGTGTGTGTGTGTGTGTGTGTGTGTGTGTGTGTGTGTGGGTTAATTGGATTTCTTTATGAAGGGCTTCTGAAATGTTATCTAATTTTTTATCATAAAACAAAAAGACAATCTGATCTGTGTTAAAATATTCAAGATCAAATATGGAAAAAGTATGTGACCCACGGGGTAATAGCATAATTAAGCATAGTGTTCTTAAGCAGTGAGATGACAAGGTTGCTTTGAGGATCATTGTGATATAAAATTATTATATATATAGTAATTATGACTTTCATTACTATAATGTTAATTATTATCAGCATTTAACAAAAATGTTCTAATTGGCTGTAAACTGACTTGAAAGTCTTTTTTTAAATCTAGAATGCTTAGAAGGGGTGGGTAGGCACTGGTACTTGGACCCCAGATGGATTTTTCCTTTGCCTTTCTGAGGTTTTTTTTTCTTTTTGGTTCCTTTCCTCTGTAGCTAGCTGGCTTACTTCCTGCTTTAATAGTTACATAATTACTGTAATAACTGAATGTATAGTTGTATGCTGTATGTATGTAAAGTATAGTAAAATTTATTTGTATTATGCCTCTGTTTCTTTATTTGGTGATCTGCATTACTATGTGAGAAGAGTGCTCCATAAATATAAATTGAATTGAATTCAATATAAAAGTATCCCACAGTTTTGGTCATCTGCTCTTCACAACAGAGATCTGCTGAAGCTCAACACGGGCAGGTCAAATGAGATTTTAGAGGACAACAGAAGCTCATAAACCTGGGAAGGGCTACAAAAAGCTTTTCTGAAGACATAAAGCTTTTCCCTCAGTCCATTGTTAGGCAGGAAGTGCCTGAATGGAAAACGTTCCATGCCATTCCTGGTTTCTCTAATAGTAGGTGTTCTACAAAGATAAAGGCAAATGTATGCCCTCACAATGCTCCATTATTTGACAGATAGGGATCTGCAGGGATCTTATGCACTTAATAATTTGTGTATGTATGATTTTATGGAAAGAAAACAGTGGAAAAGTGGTTCTACTGTCGGCTGCCGCACAGGGTTACATTCTTTAAAAAGATGCTGCCCTTCTGCAACTTCCTACAGATCACCTAGATGTTCCACAACGAAGCTGAACAGATGACATATGAGTCAAACTTTCTTGGTAAATGTTCAGAGCTTTATGTTATGAGTACCAAAATCTCATTTCAGCTGTAAAGCATGGTGGAGGGAGCATAATGTCATGGGGCTGCTTTGCTGCCTGAGGGTCTGGAGGGCTTACAATCATTGAAGGAGCAGTTCTAAGTTGTCACAAATTTCCAAAGTGGAACATCAGTATTACAACATAGATTGGACAATATCACAAGTGATCACGTACTTTTACCTCTTTGACTTTGACCAGTAATTCACACACACACACTGGCTGAAGCCGCTTTTCCCAAGCGGGGTCGCGGCAAGCCGGAGCCTAACCCAGCAACACAGGGTGCGAGGCCGGAGGGAGGGGGGGGGGACACCCAGGACGGGGCGCCAGTCCGTCGCAGGGCACCCAAAGCGGAACTCGAACCCCAGACCCACCAGACAGCAGGATCCAGCCAAGCCCGCTGCGCCTCTCCACCCCCTTAGTAAAGATACAGTAACATGGAAATTTGTGTGTGCTATTTGTTTTATCAGAACAACTCTATCTATCACATAGATGGAGATTAGATCACATTTCAGAAGGCGTTTCTGCAGGAGATGACATACAGTAAGTCAACAGTTTCCACAAACTTTCTCTCGCAATAGTAATTACTCATGTTTTTATTCCTTTACGTTAATTATAGTGAAGTCCAAAATTTGTGTACTTTTCAAACAGTGGACAGACACATTTAAATCACATAAATTCTAGTGCTTGGAAACAATACATAGGTTCACTAATGAAGAGGAAGCATTATTAAGGTATTATTAAAGCATTCTGCAAAACAACCAAAGGGTGTGTTAAGCGGCAGTAGGTAGCGTAGCAGCTGCTGCCTCGTACTCAAAGGACCCGGGTTTACCCTGCCTCCCATCGTAGTGCACTTGAGGAACATGCTTATGCTGACTTGCTCCACGAAAAAATTACCCAGCTGCATAAATGTGTAAATTGTTGCAAACACCAGCTGAATAAACAAATGTCTTTGTCAAATACAGACCTCACAGACCTCAAGTCCTGCATAGGGGTTGAGATGGTAAACGGAGTAGGTGGATGTCTTTGAAATTATATTCAGTATGATCATCTGCTACTGAGGTTTAGGAACCAAGCCGGTGGGTGAGGGTTAGGGTGGAGGTGGTTTTGACCACAGTGTTGCTCAGGAGATAGGAGCGTGGGGGTAGGAGGGGAGCGAGAGGGGAGTGCAGGTTAGAGGGAAGGTTACCCTCTGACTGAAAGACCTTGACTCCCTCGCCATCACGGTGAGCAGAGACGGAAGCGCAGTGTGGTGGCGGGGATGAAAATCCTCCTCGGATCTCTGAAGAATCAGCAGAAACGTCAACGTGCAGGGTTGAGCAAAGAGAATAATCTGTACTCATCTGCAGAGTCAAATGAGAAATATACATCAGGTGTCTATGTTTTAGCTGTCAGAATCCATAGCGGAGACACGTGGAGACTAGTGCGGGATGCGTTCGGACAGATTCCGGGCCCGGATTCCAAATAATGGCGCTCGGCTGTTGTGGAGAGCTAAGTGAATTTGTGCATTCCGAGCGGGCTAGATTTGTTCATATTTTATAACTCGATAGGGTGCATTTCGGCAGCATTTGCCCTGGGGTCTTCCTGAGGTTTGGGTCCTTTGAATAAGCAAGATAAACAAATTAGAGAAGACACTTCCGGCAGTCGTCAAGTAAATTCTGATCCATAACTAGAATAATCATGATCAAACCTGCTCTTTTTGGGTTTCGAGATTCTTTGTGTGTGCTTGAGGTGTCAAATGTATTGAAAATATTTTCATTTTTTTCAAAGAAAATGAAACACTTGTGTCCAGAAAGGAAGCGAGGTTGAAGCATTTGTAGGAATAATTACTTTGCAATCAGATGATTATAGGCTTAAGAGGTACTAATTGTCCTCTGGGGGGGCAAACTGGCCTCGCCTTTGTGAAATTAATGACACGGGTGCATTGCCACAGAGCAAAATTAGCCCTAATATTGTTTACACAATGTAATTACTTTAACAGCGCTGGGCTTTGCAGGCACTGGAGAAGTTGTTCAAACCAGCAAGGACTTTCCTCCTCTAAGTCTTTGTCACTGCAGGGGACCAAAGTAGGCAACGTGTTATGGAGAAGAAGCAGTCCTGGCAACGGCCTTTTCCTGCTCAGGTGCAGTTGGGTGATCACCCTCGTGGTCACTAGTGTCCCCAGGCAGCTACCTTCTTGCAGGGAAGACAGAGCCCTGAGAGGGATTAAAAATAAAATATTTGTTGTTATTCTGTCGCTTGATTTACTTGTCACTTAAGACCTTTATGCGAATCCAAATATACACACATGCTGCTGAATGGATCAATGGTTTGCAGGTGGTAAAGGTCACCTAGGATTCACCGGCTGTGTGGTGTGAATTTCTCAGGGCCTTCTGTGCTTAGAGAGGAAGAATCACACCAACATCTTGAAATCACATCCTCCCCCATTAGTGAAGGGAAAGCCGTTCCTCATTCGGCAGAAATATAGACCCCGATACTGGGGGAACAGTCCTTGGCGAACCACGGTTTCCATCCTTTCCTTCAGAGACAGAGGAAAGGTGTTTTTTGGATGCACCAGGTGAAGGGATTCACTTCAAAGGCGGAATGAAAAGAAAGAACATGAACGATTAAAAGCCACGAGGCGTGAAAAATAAATTTCGATGAACTTCTCACCTGCAGGGCTTTTTTCACTGCTCTCAGTGTCGGTGTTTTAATAAACTCAGATCGGCTTTATTTCCAGTGAACAGCTGTCAATATGCTGTTTCAAATTTTAGGTAGTAATAATGATAAAACATATTTTTACTGCGGGGGGGGGGGTGCGGTGGCACGGCGGTTTGACCGGGTCCTGCTCTCTGGTGGGTTTGGGGTTCGAGCCCTGCTTGGGGTGCCCTGCAACGGGCTGATGTCCCATCCTGGGTGTGTCCCCTCCCTCTCCAGCCCTGTGTTGCTGGGTTAGGCTCTGGTTCACTGTGACCCTCAGGACCCCCCACTCAGGACAAGTGGTCTTAGACAGTGTTTGTGTGTGTATATATTTAACACATTAGTTTTTGCAACAAAATTTAGACGGTTCAATGACCAAAGTCCACACTTGATGTATTTATTTAAAACATTGTTTTGAGAATGCATCCCTTAATCGGCAAAGTAATTTATTGTTTCTTTTATTTTTTATTTATTTTTTTTCACTTTTTCTTGTAAGGCAGCGGAGTTGGTTTCACAGTGTCAAAGTGTAACATAACATCCCTGGAGCAACAGCGGTACCGCACTCCAGCGCGCTTCCAGGACAAACAGGCCAGCAAATTTGAGCCTCCGCTTTCACACGGTGTTTGTCACACTTCAGAGAAGCGCGACACCACTGCTGCAGGCGGACGGCCAGCATCCGCTCATATCCGCACGCGTGAAAATAATAGAATGTACAGGGGAAAGAAAAGTCAACATGCAAGAGAAGCCGCTCCCTGCAACCACTGACCGCATGATACATAGAAATGTTTGAAAGTAAAAATGTTATTCACGTCCTGTCGATGTAAATACCACATCGTGTTTTTTTCCAGTTTGATACATGGCTGGTTGACAAAGGATATGGCCATTTGGGGGGGGTGGCTCCTCGATATTGGAAGATAATAAAAAGGTATGTATTTAAACTTATTTACTTACTTAGCTGATGGGGGCCGTGGTGGCGCAGTGGGTTTGGCTGGGTCCTGCTCTCTGGTGGGTCTGAGGTTCAAATCTTGCTTGAGGTGCCTTGTAATGGACTGGGGTCCTGTCCTGGGTATGTCCCCTCTAAGGGGTCTAGTTATACAGCTGGGTTATTTTTATTGGAGCAAATTTTTGGGTACGTAGGGGCAGTAGTAGTTAGAGCTGCTGCCTTTTGACCTAAAGGTTGGAAATCGAAATCCCACACCTCCAGCTGTAGCACCCTTGAGCAAAGTACTTTCCCAAAATTGATCTGGTTACATTTTCCAGCTGTATAAATGGGTAAATAAGTGTAGGTAGCTTAACATTGTAAGTCACTTGGAGAAAAGCATCAGCTAAATAAGTAAGACACCGGGTACCTTACTCAAGGGTAAAATTCAAACCAGTGACCTTTAGATTCCGAAGGCTTCAGCTGTAACCATTACACTATCGGCCACCATATTTACATTTACTCACTTAGCGGATGCTTTTCTCCAAAGCGACTTCCAATTAACTCTATGTAGTGTTACTAGCCCACACACCTTATTCACCAAGGTGACTTACACTGCTAGATACACTACTTACAATGGGTCACTCATCCATACATCAGTGGAACACACTCTCTCTGTGTTGCTCCAACGCTATGGGAGAACCTGAACAGCATGTGTTTGCATTGTGAGAGGAAACCAGAGCACCCGGAGGAAACCCACGCAGACACGGGGCGAACATGCAAACTCCACACAGACCGAGAGGCGATCAAACCCACGTCCTCTCGCACCGCCCAGGTGCTGTGAGACAGCAGCCCTACTCGCTGTGCCACCGTGCCACCCAAATACGTTCTTCTCTAAGCAGCCCTTAATCCACAAACATGACCTTTTTTCCTGTAAGTGCAATAACATTCTCATACTCACTGGGCATCTATTTCAAATATCTTGGGAGACTTTAGTTCCATCCCAGCTGCTCCGTTCCTTATATATTCCACTGCTCAAAAACTCCTAGGTTGTGTTTGCAGGAGCTCGTTCCCTATTTCCTATTTATTCCCTCATGACTACTTAGAAATATCACTGAACACTTTCTAGGGCATTAGAGCAAGAAAAATTGTGCCACCAGAGACTAGAGGACATGTGACACAAGCGGGATTTTATCCAGCAGACATGAAACTGTTTCACAAAGCAAGATAAGGACGAATAGCAAAAGTACTGCAGAAGCTCTGACTGCAATTTTTAGGCAGCGTTTTTGACTTTTTTCACCTTTTTGAAATTTCCAGTTCTCCAGCGATTCCTTTTTTATGGTTAAATGAGAGAATGATCTTTCTTGCTCAAGCAAAATAATGATCTAATGTCATGGACTAATGAGTGTTCTTTCAAATTGTCACCATGATAACTGTCAGAGAATGCCACAGTTCAATTCTGTAAAGTTTCTTTTTTCTTTGGTTGTTACGAGGTTCATTCAAAATGTATCCATAATACATAAAGAAGAATTTGCATTATTGCACATGCTTGACCAACCCCTGTACATATATATAATATGTACAAATTAATAAAAACTTATTCTTGCCCTCATGCTGCACCTTGACAAAAGTGAGTGATCTTCGAATGGGTTACAGGAGGTCGATATGCACAGTGGCACATCTCATGATTCCACTCTGAACCCATTATAGCGACAGCTTGACATGTCCCGTTCATCTGTCCACAATATTATTCAGAGCACGGTATAACACTGATGGACCAGCTGAAGCCAATTTTTCTTGCTATTGAACAAAATAAACGATTGTCACTAAATTGAAGGCGGGTTCTATCAAAAATGAATCCCAAATGATGTGACACCTTCTGGTTTTTTTTATTATTACTGAGTTATTGTATTTATATTATGGATACATATATAATAGAAGTTTTGCAATAAGTGCATCTGCTTTAGTAAGAGTTACATATCTTTGTCACAGCAATATTCTGTGTTATACTACGCTATCACATACAAAAGGGAAGATGACATATTTCCCATTTCAGGAATAAGTTATAACACTGGCATTTGCACTCTTTTGCTACTAAATAAATATAGGATTTGCAGCATGGGAGTCAATTATGAACGTCTTTGCAGCTGCTGTTGCCACTCTAAATGTTCATTTTCTAGCACTGATGGAGCAGGATTATAGTTTACACAGTATTATATTAGAATTTGATTTGTCTAAATATAAGTATAAATATGTTTTATTGTTGTTTTTAATTTGAGGTTTAATCTTAATTGATGTTTGGAATTTTAGTTTTAATTCTCACATTGTAAACTAAATCAAGTAGGAATATTTCAAAACAAAGATGCCAAGTTTTAATTTCTGTACATAGCAGTGAGTTAGTTTGCTTTAAAAAAAGCAATGTTATAATATTTGCAATATCATATAATATACGTTATTTAAAAAATAACATGGTTTTTCCGCAATACTGTTTTCAAGTAATGCTTTCCGTCTTATAGAAAAACTAATTCTTTTTGGTCTTCATCTGGCCAGGATTTCGACCAATTCTTTCTCTTCAGTCTTTCGTTCCGGCCGTGTTCTTTGGTTTCCAGGCACGGATGAGTCCACTCAGGCAGGGGCTGTACGTATGGCAGGTTGAACGGAAATCCTGCGTTGTGTCGTCTCTGGGAATCTGACGCTTCCACATTGCAGCTGAGGCCTCTTCCAGTTCTGCTTCTTTAAATAATAATATAAACTATAAATAATTAATAAACTCATGGCAAAAAACATAAAATAAGTCATTCTTCTTCAGAGTATTTCATTACTTTCTCTACTCCTGATAGAGTGTCAACCCCGTTCAGAGGCTAACTGAGTTTTGGAACATCTCGGAGAAACACTGATGTGGTCTCATCGCAGATGTAATTAAAACGGTCCTTTTACACCATCAGAATGACACTGGTTTCATCTAGAAAACAGTGTTGGGACATTAAAAATGAAAGCTGCTTTAAAACTGACCCATTTCATGTAACCCCTTCAAAATACAAAAGTTATTTCAAAAGTACAATGTCCCTCCCATTATCCGCCCAGGAATATTTCCCTGCAATGTGTAACTTGGATCTGAAAATTTAACCTATGTCCATGTAAATCTCAGGTAAAGAATGTTTAGCTGTTGTAATGCTTATGGGTGGCATGGTGGCACAGTGAGCAGCACTGCTGTCTCACAGCACTTGTGTGGTGCAAGAAGATGTGGGTTCGATCCCTGCTCAGTCTGTGGGCAGTTTGCATGTTCTCCCTCTGTCTGCTTGGCTTTTCTTGGGGTACTCTGGTTTCCTCCCCCCATCCAGACATGCTGTTCAGGTTCACCCATAGTATGTGAGTGGCAGAGAGTGTGTTCCACTGATGTATGGATGAGTGACCAAGTGTAAGTAGTGTATCTAGCAGTGTAAGTCACCGCGGTGAATAAGGTGTGTGGGCTGATAACTCTACATGGAGCTCATTGAAAGTTGCTTTGGAGAGAATCTTCTGGTGAGTGTAAATAACACTCTGAGATGAACTGCTGCTTTATGAGCATCTTATGTCGATAGTCTATTCTAAGTTTTGTGGTATGCAATTATAAAGTGACTGCAAATTAAAAAATGAGGCGTTCTCCTTAACACTACAGTGGACAAATACAGAGGACTGCAGTAGAGAAGATTAGGTGTCAGAATCCATAGTAAATCATTTATTCTGAGGGCCATAAAAATAAGCTAAATGAAATGTTGTGAGCTTAATAACAGACATCAATGTTAATCTAATATGATTAATAAGTATGGGCTGCCAGCCTCTTCCCATTCTTTTCCCCCTACTTCCGTCAATGTGTTGTGCTTAAATTGTATTACTGGCAGTGCAGTAAAACATTACTCCTAATTGGCACGATTCTGTCCTTTATTCTTTTGACAGTGAAGTTCCAGCTTGAGTGGTACACACACTACTTTCATTTCCAACAGCAAAAACAACATTTAAATGTTCATCCTTGTATGGTTTATCTTTCTTTCATGCCTTGAATACTTTCTATACCAAACGCAGTGATTTTACACAAATAACTCCATTTTAAAAACAGACACAGCTATACAACTAGCAGCCGTTGCCATCTTGGCTAAAAACGGATGGATCGGACAACAACACGATGTAATGACCAACACCAGATTATCTTTGGCTGCTGCTTTCCTAATCCTGATGATGTCTTTACAAATCAACACGAATGTGCAGTTCTAGCGAGGCGAACGTGGTTTAGATGTTGGCATTTTCTCAGATTCTTAGTTTGAGAGATTAGTCTCAGTAAATGCATGTTGGATCTTACCTGTTCTCCATCAAGGGGAAAAATCGTGAGCTGTGAAGTTCCCTGTTCACATGGGAAGTAATTAAATGAAAATCCAAGTCTTGGCAGCTTCTGTAAGCCATTTGGCTGAGTCTCCCTCTAACCCCTATCCAGATTCACCGTAGTTGCTGCTCATGGCCCATAACACCAATATATCTCATGCCTTTCTGCGGCTCTGCTTTAGACTTTACCAAAAGATGAAGATCTCAACCGGAGACCAGGCAATAGACATCAATATATTCTCAGGAGGGGCAGCTGTTGTAACTCTGCAAATATTGCTAAGAGGTAATGCATGATCAATCGTAGCTGCAGCATGCAGCTAAAAAGGTTAGTATGTGGTTAAAAATGACGTTACTTCAGTTTCCAGGGCATTCATCTTTTTTAATTTTTCCGAACTGGCTCAGTAAATATCCACCTCTGTAAAGCTCTGTACATTTCAAAGCCCATTAATTTTAAAAAATTAAATGTAATTGATGCAACTGCGGTGGGGGACACGGTGGCGCAGTGGTCTTTCTGGGGGGTCTGGGGTTCGGGTGCCGCTTCGGGTGCCTTTCGATGGACTGGCGTCCCGTCCTGGGTGTGTCCCCTCCCCCTCCAGCCTTGCGCCCCGTGTTGCTGGGTTGGGCCCTGGTTTGCCACAACCCCTCTTGGGACAAGTGGTTTCAGACAGTGTGTGTGAGATACAACTGCATCAAATGTAACACAAGTAAGATCCATATGAGTAGCATACAGTATGTAGACTCCATATAAACATAAGACTACTAAAATGCCAAGCTGGCACCTCAGTGGGAAACTCTTTCTTGGTATGTATTTGTGCAAATGACCATTATGCCACGTTCAAGCCTGAGTAATGGAGGTGAGTCTAGTAAGCTGTTATAGAAGACGCTGCTATAGTACCGTCGGCCTCACATCGAGTAAACTCCCACGAAAAATGACCTAACTTGAATGGGACAATGCAAAAGTCTAAGTTAAATTTTTGTCAGCAGAGAGCATGGTTGTATTTTTACCTTGTAATTTCCACCACAGCCAAAGAAAGGGTTTGTCAGCAGTATATTTTGCTGTACTGTAAACAAAAGTTTTGTTACCCTAGAACTTCTTCTACACTATTAGTAATGGTTTGTTACCGTGAAACTAGGTGAAGGGGATTTTCAGTGCGGAACTCTGCTACAGTCTGAGTGAGGCTTTCCGAAGCCCTCAGGCGCACCGTCCGAACGCGTCTCCACAAACAACAAAGATGTCTCTCTGCAGGACGACCTTGGCTGTCCTCTGCCTGCGTTGCCTGGCAACAGTGGCATGGAGGTTTCAAATGATTATCAAGCAAATTACTGTCACGCAATGCTCTCATGACCCCGCACCCTTTAAATTGAATTGGGGGTCGCAGAAACTTGCCTGACCTGTGAACTAAACTTGACCCCCTGCGGATTGTCTGAGGCGTCAGTCTGCTTTAGGCTGAAAAGGACATCCGCTCGCTGCCCGCCACTCTCTGCACTGATAAGACTTTTATATAAAGTCTTCTCAGGTACCTTTTGAAATAATCCCTGGCTACACTGACACTGCCTGTCCTGCTCACCTTCAGCTGTAGGACCAAATCACAGCCCCGTGGCCATGTTTGGTCCCAGCTGGGCACCTTTGGACCACTCTGTGGCCACCTCCTAGACAGCAGCAGCATTCTGAATGCCACATTGGGCATGAATCAGAAAGCATTTTTTTAAGTTTGTTAAATTGCCAAACTTTTACTGCACTGTATCGTTGGACAGATTAATTAACCAGAAAAACAACAATCCATATGAAGTAGACACCCCAACCCCTTAGACTAGCAACACCTGGGGAGAAGATGAGCAAAAGCTGTGGCCAGTGATGCACCAGTGCTATTGAAATGTACTGTGGGACAGGTGGTGGGTTTTCAGGGGTGGGTGTTAATGTTTTTCCACATCACTTTTATAGTTTTGGAAAATTAAAAGGAATTTTAGTATGCAGGGGTAATAAGTGAGGTAGTGAATAGCACACTCAAAATATTATCCATACATAGCATATACACACATGCTCACGCATACATATCTCAACAGGACTTCTCATTTTCACAAGCCAGCAGCTCATACAATGCATCCCCCTCACCAGTATGACCTGCTATAAGATGTCTGGATTCCTCCTCTCCCTGACACCCTCATCCCAGCTTTAGGAGTCTTGACAATAAAGCCTAATTGAATTCAGAGCTGTTGTCTCCAGTTTCTCTTGTGCGAAGAACCAGGCACACACACACTGTCTGGAAGTGTTGAAGGGCACCCCAAGCAGGGCTCGAACCCCAGACCCAGCAGAGAGCCAGACCCGGCCAAACCTGCTGCTCCACCGTGCCCCCTAAGTTTATATGATAAGCAACAAAATGGAGCAGCCTTGAAGCTCATTGGGTGGTGTGGTTACGTCACAACTCCAGGATTGTGGGTATAACTTCTGTGTTCACTTTGCAATATTTATAATCCAGCTGAACTGCTGAATATCAACCTCCATCATAATGTGACTTTATCAGCCAGTGGTTTCACTCTACTGCTGGATAGTGTCCTGTCCAGGGTAAAGAACTGTGCTGACTGTTACTCAAGCTAAATGTTTTTTTTTTTTTTATTTGTACAGTGTCCTAAAATTGAAAAACAGCTATGTTTGGAGTTTGCTGTAATTGTTTCAGGAATAATTTCAGTTTAATTGCATCTAAATCTGGACTGGAAGCACTGGCACCGTTTAAATTCCCAGCTCCTCATTCATGCAGCTCAACTTGGCTTGAGAAACCCCAGTCGCAATGTGCTGCCAAAGATTCTCCACTGTGACTTTTTCCTTGCACTTGTCTTGTTGCTTTGCTGAGAAAGTTCCTCTGGGGGCTGTAAACCCACAGCATCTACTGGGCTACTGGCTTGAGCTTGTACCCATGCTGATTTGAGGGCAAAGAGCCTCTAATCAGAAACTTGTTGGGAGGCCAGAAATATGGGCCTGGTTGCTGGAACCGGACTGCCTCTGGATGACGCCCGTTTCTCTGCAGTGAAGTAATATTGGTCTAAGTTCTCTATAGACTCTACAGGATCATCTTGTAAAGCATTATGATATATCCTCTGAACATCACTAATGTAGTATCTGCTAACTGACTGGAGGTTTTGTTCTTCTGGATTAAAACCACGCATGGGACATTGGTTCCAACATTTCGCTTCTCTTGTTGGAAGCATCGTCAGGATGTGACCACATCTTGTTGAGGTTAAATTTGAAATGGAGTGTTTGACGAGGGTGGGTGTATTTATGGGCAGGGACGGGGTCGGAGGCCGTAGCGGATGGTCCTAATAGGTGGTGCCTCCGCCGTGTTTTCCCTTTACGCTGTTTCCTTCGTATTACAGGACGGCTCGCTGAACCGAGTTTTAATGAAAGGAGGTCGGGTTGTTGTCGGACCGGCGCAAAGTAGTAGCTGCTAATGCGATGTAAACTGACTCTGACAGACGGGTTGATAATATGATTTCTGTCATGAAGTTAAAATGGACCTGGTGATCTTTTTCGGTTATCTACTGGACCGAGATGTTTTATTTACAATAGTGCTAGTAGAGAGCTATGTTTCAAAAATTGGACAAGGCACTTTACTGATATTGCTTTGTAAGTATATTAGGGAAAGAAAATTTAGGATGATGTTTGTTTTCAAGAGGTCTCTATTTTCTGTTGCTTTGCTTTAGGCAATAAAGTTTGGTACAACTGTTGGAGAGTTTTTCCCCTTTCGCATGATACCTTGGGACAGAAAAAGTTAGCGCACAAATGCAACATATGATGTATGCCCCAGAAGATGGTGAGTGAGAATGAAGGTGTGTGCTACACTGCAAATTGATCTGGCAGCAAATCCTTGCTGCTCCATTCCTCACAGTAGTCCAGACCCCTCCTCATTACTGAAGTCCCCATGCTTAGTCCAACCCACCCTGTGCCTCCAAGCAACAATTATCATTCTTTAAAACCCATTAGGATCCCAGAGAGACTTTCTGGAGTCAACACCAACTCTGGCGGGCTGCTTCAGACAGATGGTTGAGCTTGGAAGGAGAGACTTACAATCCCCCAACCCTGCTGGCCATCCAAGTTGGGATGGAGAGATACAGATACAGTAGGATTGTTCAGGAGGGTGAGAAAGGGAGTTTTGTTTGTAGCCATCTGAACTCTTGGGTAATCTACACTGTGCTGAGATATCATTAGCTTTTGGATTCTTTGGCTGGTTGTGGTGGGTTTGTGTGGCGATGATCCAGCACCGTCTCTGGAGGGGACTACAGGCTCTAGGATCCAGTCACTTTTGGTGAAGAATGCACACTCTGCATACAGCACAATGAGTGATTCACCTAGCAGATGACTGCAAAAGTTACGGAAGTCAACCTTTGCTGTCTTGTAAGTGTAACCCAGCAGAACGGTAATCGGTTCCCAAAAAAATTAAACCAAGAGCACTGACTCTCCTTAATACATTTGAAATTGTTGTGCAATTTGTTGTTCCATCAGTTTGCTAATGGGATCCCAATTCCTGCAGTCCCATTTGCATTTGCTCATAAGGATGATGGATGACAGCCACACATTGGAGCCTGAGCACGGGGCGCTTAGCCTGACCGATAGCGTCCACGGCAGGGAGTGGGGAATCCATTCAGGAGAGCGCGAACAAGCACTTCGTTCACCGGCATCACTGAGATTTATCGACATCCAGTCACGGGTCCTAGACAATCTTACAACAAATGAGCATTTACTCTATCCAGCAGCACTGAGTGAGGCCAATTGTGGCTATATTTTTACCACAGGCAGTATTCAACACTAGCTGTTTCTATGACCAAGTTACAGGGCATAAAGGCCCAGGTCCACAGAGACGAGCCATCTGGCCTTGAACTTAATGTAGGTTGTTCCCTTGTTGCATGAGGAGGGATTGTGGTGCAGCACGTCATCTTTAATCTGGTTAGGAATGTGACCCCTGGTAATCACAGTCCTTTCCCTGCTTACCACCCTGATTTGACCTTGGCAATACTGGCAGCAACTGATGGAATCTTAAGCAAAACTGGTCCTAGGACCTGTGCAATGCTTCAACCTTGAAAGACTGTTCACTGCAAAAAAGAACAGAGCTTGTTTTACTGTGTTTTCACAAACCGTGATGTAGCCTGAACCAAAGGATTATTTTGCAGCTTTACGGGCTGTAGTCCTGCACCGAGGAGCTTCAGAATGTGCTTATTACAGCCTGCCAGTGGATTTGATTATTCACACAGAAGCAGGCAATAAAATACGCAGAGATTTATGCGACCCTGAAATGAATAAGCAAATGGTGCTTTTTCAAGTGTTTCATTGACTGAAATACGAAAGGTAATTTTTCAATTGCTTTTCAAGAATTAGCTGACAGATTAACTTCATGCTGATGCAATGTTTTTATCCAGAACCTTGTTTGTTGATTATAGTGCTTTAGAAGTAAGGGACAACAAGGAGCCTGCTATCCAATAGCATTTTGTTTAGTCTTAACAATTGGTGTGCATAAAGACTTTAGTTCTCCCCTTATGTCCAAGCACTCTTCTCCAGGTTAGTATTATTCTTAACCATTATTTGAAGTAACATTCTGGTCGAGGAAAACTTGCACATTTACAGTTTTACACAGCAATGTGCTTTTAATTTTCAATTCAAGGTAAGGATCTTGATCAATGGTCAGACTTCCATTTACTCATTTATCGGACACTTTTCTCCAAAGCATCTTACAGTTATTCATAGAACTGGGTGGTTTTACTGGAGCAATTTAGTGTAAGTACCTTCCTCAAGGGTACTACAATCAGGCAACAAAGGCAGCACCTCTAACCACTACGCTACCAGCTGCCCCGTTGATGGTATTACAGTAGGAGTTGGATCAAAACTGGGAAGGTTCACAATGAACGTGGCAGCTCTAGCTATTATTTCCATCTGCTCCCAGTTATATGGTTTTACACGATTTCCTAAGATTCGACAGGTGAGACTGACAAGGGTTTCAGAGTTTTCAAATGCCCCGTTAGCATTTATTTTGTCAACACTTTGGGCTCAAGAAATTTCCTGTCTTCTTATAGTAAATGAAATATTATGGCTCTAAATCACAGAAATCATCGTCACGTACTTTCATATACACAGTATTGTGAAGCCAATACTTCCTGGGAGATGCAAAAGACACATATATGAAACATGTACAAGCATCTGTATGGTTCAGAATACAGGGCTTGTCATTAACGTGTGCTTTAAATAAGGCTGAAACCGTACATCCGTGCTTTATTCTAGTACTACTGAAAGTAAAAAAGCATTTAATAAATGCTGAACATATCTTGGGTAATTCATTACCAGTATTTATTTTTCCCACCACTGATTCAGTAGAACATTTTCTTTGAAAACCTCATTTAAAAAAATTGATCTCGACAGTAAACTTTGGCTTACCCTTTTCACAGATTTAAGACTGCTTATAACTCATCAATAATGCATATGTGCTTTGTATAATTTAATGGTGACCATTAATCAGTATTTGCTCTGAGGATTATATTGGCGTGTGCCTTTCCATCAGAAGGAAATATTAATATTGATATACGGATGTTTGTGTGGACTACAGTTCTGCCCAATAAGCTTTCACAATAAACTGTCTTGTCAGATTTTTTAGTAGATTCTGAAATGCGTTAACCTCTCACCATCATTCAGAATACATTACATAGTTGTCGATTTTTTCGCTTTGCTTAAAAAAAAAAACAACAAAAAGCTTGTAATCTAATAGTTAAGCAGGCTGCTTAATAAAATCCAGAGGCTAATTTTCAGCATTATAACGATATTTTTCCACCAACAAAATTGTTACCTAATGATTTATTTCTAGAGTATTTGACATGTGGGAAGCTACATGAACATGCATGGGTATATGCATTTGCTGTACACAAAACAGAGTAAGAAAAATATTGCATTTAAGAGTTCTTTATTCGCATGTTCCAGATTTCATGACACAAGCCCCAGAACTATATTGATTTTATTTGGACTACATCTAAACCTGCTCAAATAAAATCAGAGACACAAAATAATGCAGAAAATGGGTTAGGGCTGAAAACATTTACTGCAGGTGGCCAGCCTTTCCAATCCAAAATTTTTAGCTCATGCAGGAGAAAATGTTGACGGGGTTCATCTTGTTTGTGTTGGTCTTCATGACACACAGAATTTGGTGTGTGTGGGCCCACCTCTGTGTAGTTTGTCTCTCATTGCCAGTCAGTTACTCATCTACACCTCTAAGAATGGCCTCCTATCTTTTCTGAGGGGGATGGGGAAGTGTTCCGGTACTGCCAGCACACAAGATGTTTGTCCAAAGTCAGATTGTGTTGCCTTGAGTATTTTGCCTTTTTTTTTTTGCTAAATACTTTTCATGATTGTTTGAAGGACCCCTGGAACATAGTCTTTGCTGTTTTAATGAAAATGCTTATTATCATCACAGTCCACCTCCCCAGATAATAATATCACATTATATTAAATGGGACTGCTTGATTGTAAGGGGAAAAAACTGTGTAATTATTCTTTGCAAAGTGATACGAGGGAATTTAACAGTAAATGCAAAAGAAAAAAAACTAAAATTATTCAGTCTTTTTCAGACATTGTATTCGTTATCAGGTTGAATGGTAGTTTACAGAGAGAAGCCCAGATTCACATTCTTGCAAAAGATTGAAGCATGTTACATAGTTTATAGAAGAGGTAGTTACTGTTTATATTTACTGTCCACTTAGAGGGTAAAGACTTTAAATAAAGAAACTTATTGTATGAACTGTTTGGAAATTGTGTGAAATGTTTTTTTTTTTTTTTTTTTACATGGAATGTAGTTTAAAAGTCTGCAGATTAGATTTGTGTAAGAGCATTGGAATGATGGAGAAGCTGCATTCAAAATTTTTTGCGTTGTCACAGTATACTATTAGTACTGGGGAGTAACGTTACTGAAACCTAATGGACACTGAAGTCGAGTTTTATTTACACCGATAAAATGGGGACGCAATTGTCAAAGAAGGACTTGGAACTGGATCAGCAAATATGACCCAGACATGGAACTGCTAAGACATGTAACTGAGCTACACTACAAGGAAATAATGCTGAATTCAGTGTTTTTCTGAAGACTTGGATTCTCAGGAGATGCTTTACAACCATATCATGAACCTCGTAGTAATCAGGAGATGCAGCCCTCTCGTAGGAACTGAGGGATGTGAGTTATACCACACGGGACAGGAGAAATGTGTGATGTTTAATTATTGTGTAAGCACGGTTACAGGATGAGGAGTCTAAATGCAAAAAAATGGACAGGCTCTGATAATCTAGCCCTATAGCACCTGAGTGTCATCTCTGGCTTCAAGGCCAATGTGTTAATGTGATGGTCGACAAAGGAGAAAGAAACTGTGATTCTTTCAAGGTGGAAAAATGTATTTTAATTCTAAATGATGGACAGTGTCACGGATGTCTAGACCCTTGGAGCAATTTAGATTTTACAGCTTTAAGGGATGAACCAAAGAAAAAGGAAAGTGCAAACGACAGAAATGGTCTTAGATCCCGAGGAAACTGAAAAACTGTTGGCTGGAGGATTGTGTGAAAAGGTGGTAATAGGTTAATTCTGGCCAATTGGTCCTGACACGTGGAATTCAGGAGATTATAGGAGGTAAGCAGATGAACAAAATGATGAGATTTCAGGCTTTTTATCCGGCTGACGAGAGACACGGAGGAGGCCGGACATTCAAACTGCGAATGCAAACATTGGGAATAACACAGAAAAGAGAAGCAGGGTTCGATGTGGTTTGGCCGCACTATTTCCAAAGCAAAACGGGAGGAGTAAATTGAGGAAAGGGGGCAGACTAGCAAAAGAGACAAAAGAAAGAGGGCAAGGAGGGCTTTGTGGTGCACAATCAGCTCCTGCTGAACATTTGGGTTTCACTTTTGTTATGCAGCTGTCCTGCTGCATCTGGATTATTTGTCTTCCATTAGTCGGAAGAGTTTCTGTTCACTGCCCACAGTCAGCAGACCTATTGCATGTAACACCTTACATATACAAGGTTTTACATTTTACAGTTACATTTACATTTATTCATTTCGCTGAATGAAAAAGGTATTTTTCCATTACCAGAAGCAGCAAAAAGAGCAAAGAGTAACTCAATGTCCATACTTTATATATTGGAAGGTTAAGAGCTTTACAAATGCATCACCCATCAGATCAATGGTATTTCATATAAAGGGAGGCTAATGGCAGGATGTTGCCCGTTGCTTTAATCAATAACCAAAAGGTGCTGTAAATCTCGCTCTTTTGCTCTGTTTATTTTATTGCTTTTGGTCACTGAGACAAGTTTGCCAAATATGTCAGTTTATTTGCTTTCAACATCAGGTTTAACATATCAGGGAAAGATGGAGAAGGAAAGGGTTAAGATTTGTCTGTATTTCCAGGTGTAAAAATTAAATAATATGCCTGGGCCATTGAGTTGGAAATCTACAATATGGCCACAATTCCACTTAGCAGTATCATACCTAGTAGGGAAAATTACATGGGCTGCTGTTTGGCAAATAGTTATGGATGGACAGTATGGAAGGTTTTCTAAATGTTTCATAAAATATTCTCTCTTTTTTTGGTTCCATATAAAAATAATAGCTACATAAGACATAATAACTTGGATTCTGAAAATGGGAGCAAATTTTGGCGTCAGTTTCATTTTTTTATAAAATTAGTAAATGGGGAAATGAACCTGTATCATGTGGTAGTGCTGGTTTGGAAAACTTCTGTCAAAGCATTCACACAAGTTATGTCCTCTAAGGTTGCATCTAGGTTTGCGAAAGGAGTTGAGGAGGACCGTTGTCACCCTGCTGAACTGCTGTGTGTGCGAGTGTGTGAGTGTGTGCGCGGAAGGGGTGTAAGTAATTGACGGGGTCTGGAGGAGAAAGAGAGGCCTGGAACTCTGCCAGCCTGTCGATTCTCTAGATTAATCCAATGGGAGGAAAATGAGCGCAGGAGATCATTGGGGCGAGCAGGAGTGAGCCATAAAGAGATAAATGAAAAATAATGAGGATATGATAGGCTGGCGGCAGGGGAAACAAATGAAGGGCCATTAAGTCAAGCGTGGGGTGCAGGACAGTGACTGATGGGGGCGTCTGATCGAGGCCCGAGGACTGAACATCCCTTTGGCCAAACGACCCGCTCCTGCAGAACAACAAGTTGGAAGAAACTGTATCCCACGGTTTGATCAGAAACCGCAAACAGACACAACCTTAAGTTCAGTCAAAGTCTAACAAAAACAAAGAGTCATTATTTTAAATTCCTCATGGAATTTGAATGAGACCTCAAAAGGAAATGATAACTCATTTGGAAAAAGGAACTATCCAGGTCCCCTCTATTAAGTAGTTAATCACTTTGTGGTTCTGCACTTAAATAACCGTTCCTATGGTCATTTTGTTTTTCATATCCATTTTATTTAGTTACTCTGAAAAATTTTTGTTCCTTGCCCAGGAATTTAATGAGGGGATCTTGGGACTTGAAACAATAGCCAACTGCCATGGCTCACATAGCTTTCTTTGGCTTTGGATGTTTGTAAGGGTATTTCCAAAAGGTTAAGCAACCTACACAGGGATAGAAAATGAAGACATGAGACATGACAAGTAATAGTAATTCTGTGATCATAGGACCACCAGTTATCTTATTCCTTCATCTTACAATTTTGAACGACAGGAAAGCTAAATTTCATAACTGAAAACCACTTCTAGACATTTGCACTCTCAAGCCAAAATGTGGCAGGCGCACAGAGAACAACATTTTAAATTTTTTTTTTCTTTTTTTTATCATCGGTGCACAGTACACTGAAATCACTTTTCACTCACTTACTGATGTAAGAGATTCAATTATGGAGGATTTGACCGCAGAATGTTCTGGCATATCACAGCAAGTGCCCTTATACGAGGGGAGCTTTGTTAATGCTAACGCTCTCAACAATGTGGAATAAATTTGCATATGCAAATGTTATTTGTGCTATGGTGAAGGGTAGAAGGGCTTTTAAAGAGAGATAAATGTGGCTGGTGCTTACATTTGAACCCGGACTCGAAAGCAAGTGTTTGTAAGTCTCTGCTTTTCTGTCTGTGGGATTTGAGCAGGATTTATGTGATACTTTGTCACATAGTCTAAGCCGGTCAGAGCTAGAAAAGTTCACGTTTCGGGGATCCATGTTTTGACCGCATGAAAAACACAAGAACATAGGAGAAAAACCACATAGGACCCCAGCTGTTTTTGGTTTCATTTTGGTTTTGTGGCAGTACTAATTTACATTATATTATGCCTCTACTGTATATTAGTTCATTATATTTAATAATATACACACACACACACACCCTGAAACCACTTGCTCCAAGCAGGGTCGTGGCAAACCGGAGCCTAACCCAGCAACACAGGGCATAAGGCTGGAGGGGGATGGGACGCACCCAGGGCAAGACACCAGTGGGACTCGAACCCCAGACCCACCAGAGAGCACGCGCAGGCCAAACCCGCTGCACCACCACAATTCGATTCAATTTATTTTTATAGAGTGCTCTTCTCACGCAGTGACACAGAGCGTTTTGACACAGGCAAGAAAAACAAATACATCAGATAAGAAGCAAAACACCCCCATTTATTTAATAATAATGTTATGAAAATACTTAGTGCAGAATAATGAATTAATTTCTGTATATAATGTCTGCTATCCAGTTTGGTATCTAGTGGAGTCTCTGCGGCTGATGCCATCTACGGAAATGCGTAAAAAAAGATACGACGGAATGGAATGACCCTGTTGCTGCGGGGTTACTTCAAATCCTTTACAGCAACAGCCCTCCAAAAACAACCACTCCGTGAGTTCGTCAAGCACCGAGTCACTTGAAAACCCCTGAAATTAAATTTTTAAGAGCCCTGCAATTTGGATGTTTGTCTCTTCTCTTTTTAGACCGTGTTTTAATTGCTCGCCGCGTGAAAATGCCCCACTTTTAAACGACAGGGAGAGGCGTGAGCCGTGGATTGGCGCGCAGAACTTTTAAACAGCGCCGAAGAGGAGGCGGCGTGCACGTTAAGGCGAAGAGGGCCGCTGGGGCTCAACTCCTCTGTCCAGCTGAAGCGGGAGATGATGCTGACAAAAAGCGTGGAGCTTCAACAGCTCTGCTGGCAAAAGAAGAAAAAAAAAGCAAAAACAAAAGAGCAGCCGGGACCGTCGGAGCATTAAGGTGACAATACAACACTTCACGTTCAGTGGGTTTCTGAAAGCATTTAGCTCGATGGCATCTGCGTTGCCCGAATGGCCCCGACGACCGCAAAACCAATACGTGAAAACAACAAATTAATTCAACAAAGAGGCAAAATGCAATTTCTCGGCATACCGCTAGCTGAAAGCTGCGGTATTAAAAAATGATATAATTTTATGGTGCTATGGAATGATTGCAGGAAATGACAGGACAACTTTAGGCGTGCAGCGTTATTAAAAGCGCAAGCGGGAATACGGTATGTACTAATACATCGAGCCCTCTTATTTCATCATTTCAAAACGATTTATATCAGAGATTTTACAGTAATTCCCATGGACCCTCACGGATTTATGAATTGCTAATTAGAGACCGCTTCACTTCACGTCTTTACGGAAAGGTGCAGCAGCAAGAATTTAGGGAGGCCACGCGCCGAGGACGGAGGGCAGGTTGAAGGAGCTGTGCCTTAAGTAGCGACACCCACCTGACCCTCCTCGCTTGTAAGATGGGTGATGACAAAGAGGCAAATGCGTTCTTTATTACATCGTGATACGTCGTCAGTAAGACGTGCCCGCGGGCCGCTCCGCGGTCGCTCCGAATCCGAACGGCATTATGGGTTCATTGCACTCGTTTTGTGAAACCGAGCGCTCGTTTATGGAATTTCACCTCATTACAAATAAAAGGCTTCCGAAATTGCTACACATTTTATGGCTTCTTGCATTGCATTTTGTGAATGTGCGCTCCTGAATCACGCACACATACATACAAACGTTCTGTTAGAGTTGGCCTGGCCCTTGATTTTGGTGTTTTGTGAACAGCACTGTGATTTCCCCCCCCCCCAGGGGCAGTAGTACAGTGACGTACGACGACTGTAATCCAAGCCCAGTGTCTGGACCCAGGCCACATGTAGAGACATAATATTTATTGCTATATCAAGTGAACTCCAGTATCAGTCTATGCGGCAGAAACAGTGTCAGGAAAAATCAACATGAAGAGAATACTAAGCAATAGCGTGTGCAGGCGCATTGTCCCACGGTAATATTTGCATCTGACCCCTCATAATCTGGCACAGTTATAATGGCAAAGTGGCATTTCCCCTAAGTCTCTTTTTCTAAATAAATTATCTTAAAACAGAAAAAAAGACTTTTCATAATGCGTTATTGCTTGACTGGACAATTCTTGTGACAACATTTCCCAGAGTCAAAAGTGAGCAAACAATATTTGTGAAAAGCAGAATATAAATATGCCATGTATACACTTATTTCATCCTGGCCAAGCACAATTCTTGCATTATAATCTGCACCGTGTGTGGAGTCTACTGTCTTGATTTATGTATTATGTATCAGGTCTGCTTAAAATGAATTATTCATATTTGCTGATTCATTTATAATATGAGCTGAGTTACTTAGTCACAATTTAATGCTGGCAGTGGTTCAAACATATTGGAATATTGCTATATATGTTAGTGGGGTGTTGCGACAATCCCGAATTCTTGTAATCCCCACTTGGTAGGTAAGAACAGAGGAGGGAAGAGAGGTTACCGAACCATTTACGTGATGATATGAATGCGTTGTGTTAGCCAGGTGCATAGATTGGCATTTATACGCACAAAAGCAGACATATTCTACCTCCCCTACCACACACACACACACACACACACAAAATTATGTGCCCATCCTACCAGCACCCGCCACGAACAAAAACACACAGGAACACGCAAACAGAAACAAATGTGCGCACAGCAGGTAATATTTTGTGACATAAAGAGTATTTTTAATGTATGTGACTGTATATGGCAAACATGAAAAGTGATGAAAGGAGACAATTCCAGCCCATAATCAAGATGGAAGTTTAATGGTGTAAAAATTCTATCAGCATTTAAGAGGTTCAGCCGCTGGTGGCTCTTTTAATACCTTCCACACACTTTTAAACATTATATTAAGTCGTTGCTCTCTGAAGCGAGTCTGATTTTACTGTCAAAACTTAGAACATATCCATTTGTTCCTCCAGAACCTTGTCTTTGCACAAAAATGATATAAGTAAGCAGTTAAGGATTTATGTCTAGAAGTGATGGGATATTAAATTCTGTCTGTCAGGAAACTAAAACCATCTACAAGAGCTTATCTCCCGCGCCTCTAAGGTAGAAGTTAAATGAGACTGTCGACAAGGCATGAATTGTGTAAGGCGGGCGGTTGAGAGTACCCCATTAGTTTTGGCCACCACTGGCAAACAGAAGATGCCGGGTTCTCCGCATCTCCCGTCGGATCAGCCAATTACTGTGGCAGCTCAATTATCAGATGGCCTTGACATGACCTTACGCTTGAAATAGGTTTAAAAAATCCAAACTTTGCTAAAATAGGAAGTCCCGATGAAAAGCGTACGTGTAGCATCAGCGCAAACGATGCATGAGCGTACGTCGATACTTTTTCATCGTATTTGTTATTAATGTAGCCTTAATTTATCAGAATTTATCAGTGACATTGGGTGTCTGCACTGAGTGTTGGTGGTGGCTCAGTTTTTTTTTATGCATGCAAATATATAATGCATATTTCATAAATATTTCTGTGGTGTTTCCAAACACCATCTGCTGCTCCTGCCGCACAGTCGCCATTATTAGTGAGGTTTTAAGACACTTTTTCTTTTTTTCCTTTTTTTTTTCAACAAAACAGCTTTCATCTATTAAATACAGCTTGCTCTTGCTTGTATTTGTCAATGGGGAAGTAAGGCTCAGTGCTCTTTTTAAGCTGTTTTCTCTTCCTTTTTGAAACCAGCTCATATTTGTGTTGAAATATGGTAAGACACATCCCATCAATTAAACAGTGTATGAGGGATCCAGCAGACTGGGGGTCCACATACTGAACAGCAGTACGCAGTTGTAGGTTTTAAGGACCCTTGGACAAAAGGCATTTATTCCCAGGAAAGCATCACGGTGAAATGATCGGTACACACAGGTGCCATTAGTTCTGCTATTTGTCATTTAACTAGTCAGTCCGCTTAGAGTAACTACCATTTAAATATACATCCTCTCGGCCCTCATATATCAGGTCCCATAAATTGAAAAACCACCTCGATGGTTTATGATAGTCTCACCCGTTTTTCATACAACAGGCTTATTGTTCACTATAATGACATTTTTCCACAACAGCTATTTCATTCACTACATACTGTCTTTCACCTCGCAAAGCACACAGCCACAACGGTACTTCCATAACAAAACCTATTACTATAAATACCTCCCACTTACTATGACAGTGACACTGTAGACCTATCACAGCCCTCAACTAAAGTAAATATACCACAGATACCAGATATGATACTATTATCATTAATTTGTTTACCTGAGCAACTTACAGTGATTTACCCATTTATACAGCAGGGTAATTTTCCTGTTTTGGTATTTTAATTAATTTTAGGTGACATATTTTTCATCCAGAAACCAATTTTTTTCTGAAAGAAATAATGCTAATTTGTTCTCCTCACAAGGGAAAATGACTTAATAGGGTGATTTCACGGAACAAATTGATCCCGTTATTTAATGAATGTTTGTGTGTGCGTGTGCGTGTGCCTCTTTTTTTTAAAAAATCTAAAAGATATACTGACAAAATTTGTGGTTTTGCACATTTATCTAATTCGTGTATTTATCTAATGGAGAAGATACAATGCAAATTCTTTTTCCACTCTTGTTTTTTGTTTTGTTGTTAAAAATAATAAAACCTAACACACATAGTTAAACCCAACCCCCAAGGTAAATGGTACCATTGTACATTATAATTATATGCGGAATATATTTTATGTAGATCATACAGCGAAGTAATACTTTTGACCGAATCGTCCTTGATAATTCTTTGCAAGTGTTGAACTGCTCAGCGAAAGGGATCTGGACGTAATGCTATGAGATTCATCTTGAGTACCTTTGTCCATTTTCCTGATAGAATTCAATTCATAATTAGCTGTGGGAAAAGAATATGCGGGTCATAAATGACAGTTTAGGCAACAACCAACAACCGCAGATGGCCTGACGGTGAACACTCATCCGTTCTCGCCGCGCGAGGCAATGCATTATGGTTGATTTGGACAGTTTGCGTACGGTGAAAGGGAACCGGGTGCAGTGAGAAGCGATTGGACACTGTCAAGGCGCCCCAAGAGTGCAATTCCACAAGAGTGGGCAAAGAGAAAATAGGAGCAAGGGTGCCTGGCTGGAATTCACAGCCCGTTAATGGAATGTAGTAGCATGTGCGGGACTGCCCGAGGGAAAAAGTGCAACAGTCTCCATGCAGCGCATTCCGAAGATGAAATTGCGGGTGCAAGGGGACTCGACCACGATGCACTGATGAGAAGCGCTTCCACCCCCTGTACTAATGAACCCAGGCCAAATTCCAGGCCCCGGAAAAACTCCCCAGCCTGACCAAACCGATAGGTGCGTCTCCTGGGACAAATATCGAAAGAGCCCCATTTCTTGAGGGAACAAAACACACACACACACACACACTTTCAGAACCACTTGTCCCATACGGGGTCTCGGGGAACCGGAGCCTACCCGGTAACACAGGGCGTAAGGCCAGAGGGGGAGGGGACACATCCAGGACGGGACGCCAGTCCATAGCAAGGCACCCCAAGCGGGAATCGAACCCCAGACCCGCTGGAGAGCAGAACCTGGTCCAACCCACTGCACCACCGCACCCCCTCACCAGGGAACAAAACATGCAATAAATTCTACAGCCTCTTTTGGCCTCCAGATAATGTTTTATTCAGTTCGACAATGCTTTCAAAGCTAATTAAACTTGTTCGGAACCTAAAGGCTTGACTTCTGCAGAACTACACTTTCTTTCCTGGAAACGAGGATGGATTAGCATGACATTTTAGTTCAGTCAGAGAAAATGTGTTGCATATTTTCCTTTCTGCGTTTCATGTGTATCTTTGCTGATTTAATATCACTTTATTAGGCTGGAAGGCAATTTTGTGTCCTTAGCTGCCATGCTGCCTATTGGTCATATGCTAAAGAACTTGTTTTTCTGCGAATCTGTTCAGTGGGTATTTCACACAGTAACTCAGCACTGTCAGTGTCAATACTGATGTGTATGAAGAGTTCATAAGAAATTACGGAATTATTTTTTTCATTATTATTATTATTTTCGTCAGAGACTGCTGGCAGGCATAGCTTCTTTTTCAACAATGATGTGGGGACTAATCTTCATCATTAGTCTCATCTGCAGTTGTCTTTCAGAGCAACGCTTCTCCAAGTAACAAGGGCTCCTTTTCTGCCAACAGAATCTCTGCTCCATTCAATAGCGTACTGGTTAGCTGCTCTCTTTGGGCCAAAGTTAGCCAAATGGTGGTTTGAGATTCCTCTCCATACCTTTAACCAAGGGTACTATTAACCAAATGGGTAAATAGCTGTAGGTTGATTATCTTTCTAAGGCATTTTGGGGAAAAGCATCAGCTAAATCAATAAATGAAAATATTCTATCAGGAAACTTCAAGAAGCAATGTCCCTCCTTCAAGTAACAAGGTATTTATAATAGACACGTCTCTGTCGCAGGCTCCAAGGTAAATTGTAACTTAGTGATTCCAGATCAGCATCTCCACTGTGCACCTGTACACCTGACATCCCCGCGGGTATCTGTATGTTGTCTCCCGAGTGCATCAATATCCCTGTTGTGTGTCGCTGTATCAAGTTCCCCTGTTGCCCCGTCTCTTCGGCCAGTAATCACATCAATCACGTTTATTGCACAGTAAAGTATGTGAATAACAATAGTCGAGCATGAATATTGCAAAGGCGTGCCGATAATGATCCCTCGTCACAAAAGACAATCCATAAAGAAAAACTGCCCAGGCAGCGTGAGAAGTGCAGACAGTCCATTTATTTCCGACACGCCTGGAAAAATATAACATTTTACACTTAATAAAGAAGAAGAAGGAACGAGGAAGCAACAGAGAGGCTGGGAAATAATGAAATAAGCGGAGCCGTGTGTCACTTCAGTTGCCGTGAGCGATGTGATTACAAGATAAGCTTTGTGCCGCCGCAGCCGGGAGAGCGCAGACCGCAGGCTGTTTAAACTCAGCAGGCCGGCGCACGAGGCTCTAAGTACTCAAGTCAAAGGGCAGATTCTACACCTGCCTGCTAATGGGAGAGATGTTGTGGACTTTCCTTGCTTGTGGGTGCACGGCAGTCGCTTTGCAGCGAGATGTCAGCATCGGGAGGGGGTTTGACAGATCCACTCCACCTCTGAATGCATGGAGACCCTCCAAGTAGGATTGAATCCTTGGGTGAACCCGGCTATCGCCGAGGTCTGGATTTCAAGTTGCCTTATGGGGTTGAGACTGGATCAGAGACAAAAGCATCAAGACTTTCAGCTGAGTCATGAGGGCTGTTGTCTTTTCTCTTTACAGGAACTGTAAATGTCACCTCTGAGTCTCCAATGGGCCCTGGTGTCTAGGTTTGGCCTCTAAACTCAAAGTTATGAAAACATTGGTTTTTTTTCTCCCGTTTCAGCGTTGTAAAAAAGCTTTCACAGAAGTTGCCTTCAGGTATACCTGTAGAACAGACATTATCTGAATCAATACATACCAGAGACAGTGAAAAAGAGGAGGCAATGCACTGTAAAGCCATCAGCCCTGTTCTTCTGCCACTTTTTCTGTACAAGGGATTTGCTTTTGCACCAAATCACTCGCATCTGGAGCACAATGTTTATTCATATTTTCTAACAGGCTCCATTTTACCCATAAGCATTTTTCTTTCAATTAATAAACACATTTATTAAAAAAGCTTACTTGTTGCCATCTGTGCTTTTATTTTATACAGAGTCAAATACACACACACATTTTCAGAGCTGCTTGTCCCATACGGGGTCGCGGGGAACCGGAGCCTACCCGGCAACTCAGGGCGTAAGGCCGGAGGGGGAGGGGACACACCCATGCCGGGATGCCGCAAGGCACCCCTAGTGGGACTTGAACCCCAGGCCCACTGAAGAGCAGGACCCGGTCCAACCCACTGCACTACTGCGCTACTGCACCCCCCCCCCCAGAGTCAAATAATAAGACTCAAATAGCAAATATTTAAGTAGAAGCAAATTCAGTACGAATAATGAGACCTGTTCCTGTAAATGTCACATTCACCCTTTCTCTTTATGTCTAGACTGGAAGAACACATTCTTCTGCAGCTGGAAGCATTTTTCTGTTAATTATTATTTGCATTAGCTGCTTTTTTCAGTCCTCACGCTCATAAAATTGGACTGTAGATGGTACAAGTGAAATTAAAGAGAATACTGTATCCCTATTATAACTGCTAATTCTGCATGTGACCACTTTAACGGGATAATCCAACACACACACACACATTTTCAGAACCGCTCGTCCCTTACGGGGTCACGGGGAACCGGAGCCTACCCGGCAACACAGGGCGTAAGGCCGGAGGGGGAAGGGGACACACCCAGGACGGGACGCCAGTCCGCCACAAGGCACCCCAAGCGGGACTTGAACCCCAGACCCACCGGAGAGAAGGACTGCGGTCCAACCCACTGCGCCACCGCACCCCCGGATAATCCAACATATAGACTTAATAAACAAAAATTATACCAGAGATTAAAGTCAAACCAACCAGATGCTTGAAATAATTGGTCAATTCATCAGTGACCATACATACATCTCCTCTGCTTGTTGTGTAGATGCCAGCCACAGCTTTGTTCATGGGTGTAAATCCTGTTTTGTTACTACTGAAATCAGATTTTTTTCCCCTTCATCTTCCCAAACTGCAGCTAATAGCCTAGTGGTTAGGATGACTACCTTTTGGTCTGAAGGTTGCCAGTTTGAATCTCACCTACTGATGTAGGACCATTGATAGAGGTACTTACCTTAAATTCCTCCAGTAAATATTACCCAGCTGCACAAACGGGTAAATAACTGTTGGTAGTCTGACATTATAAGTCGCTTTGGAGAAAAGCATCAGCTAAATGAAAAGATATAAATAACCCAGGACTTTGTAAAGAGAAGAGGCGGCATGAAACACATGAAAGGGAATGAAATGTACAGTAGTTGTTCACTTAAATATCTTCAGTTGCATATGCCTTTTTTCACCCGTGGAATGCAGTGACGTTCTGCAGATTCCACAAACATGCAGCCTTACTGGAATATAAATCTGCGGTTAAAGCATTTTTAAAAGTTTTTGTGTGACAGTATTTGCTCCATTAAATTACCCAGCTATAAATGGATGCAATTTTCCGTTTGGATAAAAGCCACAGCTAAGCAGCTGAACAATAATAATAAATTATAAATGATAATTATGGTGGTGACCCGAGTAAAGCTTCTGTAAATTATGAGCATCAAGCACATAAACAAAATGCACTATATCGCAAAAATATTATTCCAACAGTAGGTTACCTTTGGGCTTTTGCTGTTTTGTAAAACACTTTGTAAATACCGCTGGAAATGCTTTTCATAACTTAAGCTTTTACTGTTTCGTCAAGGTCGGTCAAACGCCGCACGTCTGGTGTCATACACATGTGGATGGGTGGGTGGTGTTCTCAAAGCGTCCTTCAAGAGACATTTAAGTAAATGCCTTGCTTCCATCAGATGTCTCCAAAGATATTGTGGCTGATTTAAAACGTTTCCATCAGAGACATTGCGAGGGTGTATTACTGAAGAAAAGAGCAGGATTTGAGCTTAAGTCTAAACTCACTGCCAAGAAGCTGTGGGGCCCCAGTGCTACCCACTGTGTCACCATGGAGCAAAGTATTACCAACTAATAAAAGAAATTTCTGATGATTCATAGCGGCAAACGAGAAATAAAACCCTGTTTTAAGGATAATGAATGAAAATTTAATTTCTTTTTTCCTTTTCGTCAGTGATTAGTATGTCCTTGTGAATTATCCGTGTATTTACGGTCTGTGAACGTAGAACTGCACAATGTTCTGAACACCTTAGGCAGTGTACGGTTCCTGCACACACCATGCCATCAGAAAATTTGCCTCCTGGCCACCTGTTCACAGTCTGTAAGCAATGAGCTCAGGTATAAAAAGAGGAGTATCAAAAATGCATCATTTATATTATGCTAATAGTCCCAGTCTAGTGATGTGAATCGTTATGACTTAAGTGAATGACAGGAAATTAATCCTTTGGAGAGCATTTGTGAAATCAGTTTATCGAAGTTTCCTAATCACTCAGTGTCATCTGCTAATGTCGTCTAATTATTGGCATCACACTGGAAACAGAAACATGCATAAAACTTACATTTGAAGTGTAGTGATGGGAAATAACATTTGTTTTATGCTTTTGCTCTTAAAACCTTTTTAATTTAATTGTGAAGTGCGTAGGTGTGTGAATGAAACTCAATACTAGTGAAAAATTTACCGCTTATATTTGTTTAATGTGACTCTCTTGTTCATATTCATCATGAGTGACTCAATTTTTAGAAGTGACAGTATCACATTTCTAAATGTCAAATTCCAAGCATTAAATTGCTTGACATCTCCAGCAAAAATGTAAAATCTTCATACATTTTTAGTCATTCCCTGATTAAAACCAACTCCTAACCAAGGAATCTTATCCAACTATATCTGTCAAATTCACACTTTAGCTAAGGTAAATTTATTTGTGTGACACTCCCCTGGATAGACTTGACTGTTATATAGTTTAAGATGTAACTACATACTTAAAAGGCTCCTAAAGGCTTGGTTTGTACTTATTTATCAGAACTTATTAGTATGTGCAAGGCAAGGTACAAGGCAAAGGGCCTTCTTTGATTACAGGATGCAGGCATTTTTGTAATATCTATAATGAATTAATTATCTGTTGGTAGTAAATCATTCAGCAGTAGGGCTCCTAATCTGTGTGACCCTACCTTTCAGTAGTCAGGAAGCCACTTCTATCAATACATTCATATCTGGACCCAGAACCCTAAACTTTTCTACGCTAACTGTGTGCTGTTATTTTTCCATGGAGGGCTGCTCAGTTTTTTTTTTTTTTTTTATTTTATTTAAACCTCCTTTAAAAGATATAAAAGGTTCAATTTTTTCGCTCCATTGCCTTCTGTCTTTTTTCTCCCACAGTCATTGTGACCTGTCGATAGTTTTTTACTAATTATTGCATGTCTCTGTGTTATATCAGAAACGCTATGGTAATTTCAGGCAAACCTGGACGTCTACTAACACTGAGATCAATAACATAAGTAATTAAAAACAGCAAACGCCAAAACCAATAATGATCTTGGAAAAGAACCTCAGTACCTCCAATAAAACAGTGCATAAAACCTCTTGCAAACAGGGCGCTGCTCATTCACTCTTCACACAGTGTTCTTTTTTCTTCTTTTGTCTCCTGCATGACACTGTGGGGTGAAAAGTGCAATAATAAAACATAACAAAAACAGAACAAATAGTAACAGAAATCAATTACTTTTAAATGCATTAACGTGCAGATTATTTATTCATTCACTTTTTTTTTGTTGCTTTTTTTATACAGATGTGTGTGTTTTGTAAAACATGTCCTTAGCCTGCATTGGGCTAGGAAACGTATTTTAACTCATGTTTCATCTCTGCTTGCAATAGTTTTAGTGCGATGCTGCACTAAGAGCTATTTTGCATACCTGCCGAAGTTACGCTTCCATGCCCAGCTGCTACACCCGCTGACCAAAGAAGTCAATCAGAATGTATGATGTTAATTTGCACGTTTTCATTTCAGTGTCTTCACTTGGCTTAACCTGTTCAATAAGCATGTAATCTTACCGGCTATGCCATATACGACAGGAAATTGATATTACCTGATTATAATTATTGAATATTTGCAGATAGCGTATGTGTCACAGCTGACAGCCATCACAGACGATGAGATATAAGGTCAGACGGCAACCTTTAGTACTGCAACACGTGACACAAGCTCACACTCTGGGCAGGGAAAAAGAGTGGCACGAGTTTGACAACAACTAAGAGCAATTTTGACAAAAGACTTCACCCTATAACAGCCAAAATTAGTTTAGAAGTTGACAGGTTATATATTGATCATTATACACACACGCTGTCTGAAACCGCTTGTCCCGTACAGGGTTGCGGTGAGCCAAAGCCTAACCCGGCAACTCGGGGCATAAGGCCGAAGGGGCAGGGGACACACCTAGGATGGGGCGCCAGTCCGTCGCAAGGCACCCCAAGCAGAACTCGAACTCCAGACCTACTGGAAAGCAGGACCCGGTCCAACCCACTGCGCCACCACACCCCTCTAGTGATAATTATACATTTTTATACAATAATATAATTTTTAATTTAAGCAGATGATTTAATTTAATATTTTTGCCTCATGCATTTTCTTAGCATGAAAACTATAAATGTTTGGTAGAAAGTTTTTAAAATAAGCCACTTTGCTTTTTTTCTCAGAAGTAAGGATTCAACTGAGCCAGATAATCCTGTATTTGAAGAATGACATTTGCTGTTGCACAGTACATTATTTGCACTTTTCAGCATGATTTCTGCAGAGACATTCCTACACCATTCCTCTGCAATTAGACAAACAATGTAAGTTTTTTTGATTTTGTCGTGCCATTTCACAGGATTCAAACTCCACCAAATCTCGCTATCTCTTCCCTACAGCAAAATCATTATACTGTGTAAGTTAATGTAGTTAAACATTGTTTTTAATAAACTTTGTGAATATATATAACTGGGGCAGTGTGTTTAATGCCACTGCATTGGAATCGGAAGGTTTAAATCCCTGTCCTGCTCTTCTGTTCCTGATTGATGTGCCTCAACTGGTGCAATGTGAATATTATGTTGTATAAATGGGTAAATCACTGTAAGTGGCTTACTACCCAAGTGAACTTGGGAAAGGGTATTAGCCAAAGAAAGAACAAGGAATAATTCCAGTTAGCTAAAAATTCATGTTTTTAAAAGGGTCAACAGTTTTTTTTCCCCCAGATTGCTATACCCATTCACGTGAATTGCTTCAGCTGATTTTTATCCATTTAACTGGGCAAATCCTGAGAATCTGCATAGAGGCTATCAAGAATCTACAGGAAGGCAACATTTTAAATGGATTTTTAAAATATTAAACTTATTGTCATGCTAGGCTCTTTGTTGCAAGTATATACAACCTTAAGATGTGTTTCACAGAGAATAAACAGATTGACAGTTCTCCTTTTGTAAGCTCATGGGGAGGCTGGCTGTACATGCAGGTCTGTTGTTAGTAGTGTGATGTGGGATGATGTGATACATTTGAACGCCAGCCCACGCCAGACACTTCTATCCGTCTGTCTTGCAGCCCAGCAGGGGAATTACAGAGAAAGAATTACAGCCGTCAGCTGTGCTTCCTCACAGCATCAGTAAGAAAGCAAGGAAAAAAAACTGAATCCCAATGACATCGGTGTGGTTAGAGAGTGACCTTGGAGTGACGGGAGCGCGTGGGAATGGAGACTGGAAGCCGTGGCGCTGACATTGGATCGACTGCAGCGGGATTACCCACACGGGAGAGCTGCCTTGTGCGAGTCAGTTCAACAAGCTGCAGAAAAGGGGAGGGGGGGGCACATCAAAAAGCCACAAAATGAAACATAATTTGCTGTTAAATCTTGCAAATGAAATGCAAATTCCTGTCACTCTTCCCCTAGTCCTCAAACGCACACAAGGCATCCTCTTACTACTGGGATGATTTAAAAGTATAATTTATTGGTAATGAAGTGGGAACGCTTTAATGCGGGACCACGAGTCGGAGTAAGCTGACAGGCGAGCAAAGGCAGAGTTCGGTGTTTTTCAGGGCAGAGGATTGGGAGTCAGAGCATCTCCCCCTGGAGATACTCATGCTTACTTTATCAAATACAGTAATAGAGACAGACCAGAGATGTTTTATTCATAGCAAGAAAGAGAAAGGGTGGGGGGGGGCAGATAAGCACAAGCGGAGCGTGATTCCTTTAATCACTGTATTTAATATTCCGAGGGAGGTGTGTGCAGTAGCGTCTCAAATTTGGAGCCGGCGGACCCAATGTTTGGGAGCAGGCTTGACAGAAGGGCGTCACCTGTTCCCTTTCAGCAGGTCACTGACCCCTGGCCAGAGCAGCATCCCTAGTTGCCGAGGGTTTATCCTTACTTTTGGTCCTCGCAATGAAGGCTATGATTGTTTTACTTTCTATTACATCATACCTGGACAGCATTTTGAAAGCAGTTATGTTGGAGAGCAGTGGTGTGTCTTTGTTCATGCACAAGCAATGAAAATTTCAACCATTTCCTGATGGCAACAGCTCTGTCAGAAAGTAAGGTCATGTCGATCTCAATGCCTGTCATGTCACAAGGAAAGGCTACAGCTGTGCTTTACCCAGCAGCTAGACCATCTTTCAGTGCAACGCTATTTCCTTTTGGAACAACCATGCTTAACACACACACACACACACACACACACACACACACACACACACACACACACACGCACACACACACACACACACGCACACGCACACACACACTGTCTGAAACCACGTCCCGAGCAGGGTCTCGGCAAGCTGGAGCCTAACCCTACAACACAGGGTGCAAGGCTGGAGGAGGAGGGGACACACCCAGGATGGGAGGCCAGTCCATCACAAGGCACCCCAAGCAGGACTCGAACCCCAGGCACGCCACCCTGCCCCCATGCTTAATTCAGTTTATGAGAATAATTGCACCTATTGGAAATAGTAGCATAGTCCGGTGATCGTAATTAGTCCAAATGGTACCTCCAACCACTAAAAAAACATCTGCATTCAGCCTTTTTATGGACACTTTTGTAGCTAGATGAAAGACAAAGAGCAGAGTTATGTATTTTGCAGGTACTAACTGGCCAGACAATTATACTACTACTGTAAGAACCATCTACAATATTACCCAACCCATGATACCCAACCACCACCCTCACCAAAGATCTTCAGCTCCTTGGAGACCTACAAACCACAGCACGTCTTAGGTTTTGAAAATTAGTCACCCCTCTTCTTGCTGCTGTTACAAAAGCACAGAAGACAAAAGATTTGAAAAGTCAATATGAGTAAAGTGGTTGACGTGGTCATGCTGAATAGCGATCACTTGTTAGTAACTGACTCAGTGAGACTTGCTTTTGATCTAATGTCCTTTAGATATGTGAGAAAAGTTATACAAAATGGGTAGTTCAGTCTTCTTTGAAATGCCGCAATGGTTTTTTTCCAATTGCTCAATTTCATTCCATTTTGAATCAGAAAATCTGTAGTGATGATGACATTTAAGACATTGTCCTTCCTAGATTGAAAGTAAAGTTCTAGTCAATTTCCCTTGAGAATTGTTTCAAATGTAAAATATCACAAGTGTTTTTTTAACCATCTTATTTTCATATTTAAACAACTTGAATTTTCCAAAATCACATGACAAAAGTCTTCCTCGGTAAGGCACTTTAACAAGGTCTGGGACGTTCTTGCTGAGTCACCGAGAACACGTGCAATTACTCTTGACCATTTCCTATCATTGTTCCAACTCATCACTTCTGTACCCTGTTCCCACACCTATACTCTTTATAATATCTATAAAATTCTGTGGATTTTTTTTTTTTTTTTTTTTTTAAATTACAGAGGTGCTTCCTGTCTAAAATTTTGTAGCAGGTAGCATAGTGGTTGGAGCTGCTGCCTTTAGACACGAATTCTGCAAGTACCACCTTCTTTTGTACTGCCATTGAGAAAGGTACATTCTCTCAATTGCTGTAGTAAAAATTACCCAGCTGTCTAAGTGGACAAAAAACAGTCGGTAGGCTCAACATCGTGAGTCACTTTGGAAAAAAGTGTTAGGTAAATTGATAAGTGGAAATGTATTTAAGACTGGAAAATATGTAATGGGGTAACAATAAAATGAAGAATATGTGATAGGTGAACGAGAATAATAGTAAAGTAAAATGTCTAAAAATACTGTGATCAAGTGGTACCCCATCCAGGATATATCCCTTCTAGCCCAGCACAGGGATAGGTTATGGACCATCACAACTTTACATGGACAAGCATTTAACGATAGCGAGGGACATTAAAGTAATAAAACTTAATAATAGTAATTATTAAGTAATTAATAAGTAATAGAACATGAGAACATGCTATCATGAGGAACGGAGTAGCTGCATGGGGCACTAAGGGTCATATCGAAAAACATCTAATAACCTCAGAATTTCTAACCCAACATCTTCCCTCGCCCTTTTAATATTTAGAACACAAACCTTAAGTGTCTCTTGTAGATGCTGGGAGCTACGTTAGACCATTTGATCATTTGCCGATGCTTCACGATTCTCAACTGGTGTCACCGGTAACCGTCGTCAGTCTCCCTCAGCATCAGACAAGTTCATTTTCCGTCCCGGTGGCGAGGCTCCAGTGCGCGTGATGGAACATGTTCTCCGCTCGCTCAGTCGTGTCTGTTCTTTGTGCTTGTTTCTCAGCGAGAACGAATTCACTTAAAAAATCAAGCGCTTGTGGGAGAACCGTTTGGATCTGTCACTTTGTGTGCCACAGTTGTTGGCTTCCTCGAGGATGCGTGGCGTGCGTGGTTTTGCGAGTTGCGGGGAAAGGGTTGATGAAAGTCTCGAGTAGCAAAACAAAGAGGCGTCTCCTGACAATGAATGGGGATCCCTGGTCCGGAGCGTCAGTTTGCAAGGAATAAAGGGCTCGGGCGTCATGGAGATCTTACACAAGGTTTTGCCATGCAAGCTTTTACTACGTCATTTCCTATCTCAGACGTCCATTCTTTGCCGTTATTTCAGGACACCAGACCCCAGCTCTTTTCCATTCTTAACATAGACCTAAACTCCATTTGTTACCCATCATTCATAAGACACCATATCACAGATCTTTCCCATTCTTGCCAATATCCCAAGCTCCACTTTTCTCCCATCCTTCAAACTACCCTAAACTCCACTGAATTCCCACCTCTTACTGTGGCCTATACTCTACTTAGCCATTTGTCACATACAATACTGATTAGCCATTGTAATGTCCTTCCTCAAGCCCCTTACTGCAGTTATTTAAAATTCTGTGGCGCTCTGTACACCAGATATTCTTACAGCATCTCTTTAACTCACTCACTCCATCCAATATCCACGTGTGGCACTTAAGAAGACAGAGCTCACATGAATACAGAGCATACAGGCATACGATATAAACAGATTTCGTTACCATTAAAAAACACCTAGTTGCCATGACTCCCCTATTCAAGACCCTTCTTGACAGAAATAAAGGACTCGACTGGAGTGAGAGACGGAGAAGGACTAGAGACCAGGACTGTCTTCACTGGCTTCACCCCAACACCGTCTTGTCCCATAACCCAGTACACTTGTTTCCTGTTGTTACATTTGGACCTCTTTTTTACAAGTAGTTCCTACTATTCACTGTGACCTCTTTCCCTGCTATTTGCCTCACAGACCCCTCACCCCAGTTCGTTTCCATTTTTCACCGCACGTAATTCCAAAGAGATGTGGTCAAGTTTTGTCTCTCACTCGGGCCCATAATTCCTATTAAAATGAAAGTGCTGGATTAAGGCTCTTAATTCCATTTGGATTAATTAAAATAACTCGATTACTTTGTTCTCAAAATTGCTCTACCTGAAGCCATTCCGCCTTCGAGACTGTGTCCAAGCGAGTCAAAGGTCTCATTATTTTCGACAGTAAAACATTGAGTTTTCTTTTGCTTCAGTTTTTCCCGTACTCAGTAAGGCGGCAGCAGGAGAGGTTTGGGAGGGGCGCGAGCCGACAGCCACAGCTCTCAAGGGAGCACGTCGGAACAGCGGCGCACTGAAGGGAGCGCGGTATTGATCACTACCCGGGAAACAGGCAGGGGAGATGGCCTCCAGTGGGGCTGGAAGCAGCTGGACAGCTGTGGGGGAGGGCTAATGTTGGAATGGGGAGCTGCGTGTACAGAAGATTATTAGGCGGCAGACCCCCAAGAAGAGGAGGTTGCAGAAAATAGGGACAGTTTTTCTCAGGGATAGACGAGATGAAGAGAATATTGCAGACAGCGGCAGCGCAATACTGACCCCTATTGACTCATCATCGGAGGGAGGACACTTCACGGAACTTCATTATTGATGAATTTCGGATAAATCACACATTTTAAAGTCCTTACATATATGGGTTTGTCTAATTACTTTTCTGTGGTTTTATGTCATAAAATGGAAAGCAGTGTTTGGTTTGCCGGTGTGGATGTGTGGGTGTCTACCAGCGTATCTTTTTTGAATTACTGTGTCATAGGATCAGCCATAGAGGGGTGCAGTGGCGCAGTAGGTTGGACGAAGTTCTGCCCCCCAGTGGGTTTGGGGTTCGAGCCCTGCTTGGGGTGCCTTGTGATGGACTGGCGTCCCATCCTGGGTGCGTCCCCTCCCCCTCCCGCCTTATGCCCTGTGTTGCCAGATGAGGCTCCGGCTCACCGTGACCCTGTATGGGGCGAGTGGTTTCAGACTGTGTGTGTAATTGGACATATTGAGACCTAAAAGTGCTTGACATTTATATGAGTCACATTTTGATTGTTAATGAAGAGTGGATGTTGGAGTGATGGAAAACACTGCAGAGTTTATTTATTTTCTGTTATGTAAGTCAGTTCAGCAAAATGCATTGGCTGGGCAAGGGCAAGAACAGAATAATTTAAAAATATATATATATATATATATATATATATATATATATATATATAATTACTTTTATCGTTAATATTATTGGGTATTGTTTTTGAAGAATGAAACTGTATGAAATTCCCATTTTCATTCCTTAGCTGTGTTCTGAATATGCCCTACTGTTACACATTGTTTGGTTGGTAGGGTCCAGTAAGAACAGAGACATATGGGAGAGCATAGTTTTTTGAGGACCGGGGGTGGGCAGCAGCGATGATTTCTGTCTGAGGATGAGACAAGTCTGCTGCATTGTGTATTATCCATCATTACTTAATTTTCTGAAATGCATCCGAAAGAGCCCCTTTAGCATCTGCAGAATGACACACAAACACAAACATATACACGCACGCATGCACGCACAGACCCAGAGCTCAAGGGTATGGATTCCGTTAAATAAATTAAAAAAGAAAACCAAACCTGATGCTGAATTCTTCTTCGAGGCTGCAAGCCTGCCTGTTTACCTTATGGTCCAGAAGTTTATAACTGTGCCTTAACGATGAGCTCGGGGAGCTGGGACTCACCGCAGCATATCTCTGCTTTGTGGAAATAAACGTAATATGCCCTTTTGTCACAAGGAGCAGGGAGACGAGTGCCAAGTGTCAGCAAAAGGCCACTGGGAGGTACAGCAGAGTTGAACTCCAGCTTTACGCCGCACTCTCTGCAAGTCATGGGGCATGGCCTTGTCTTAAGCAGCCCTGTTGGCCTGTCTGGAGTTGTGGTCAGCAAAGACCAATTAGGATGGGGCATATATCAAATCCAAATGCTCTTCTGCTGTTGCCCAGCTTTGTTTGTACGCCGAGAATATGTACTCATAGGCGAGGCCTTTAAAGCGGTTGTAGGCGCACCCTGGATCCCCCTCATGTGGTCTCTATGGCAACCCTGTAAGGAAGCCCAATGCGTATTTCACTGATAACATGAACATAATGACGTATGGATAGCCAAGGTACAAGTAACTTGCCTTGAAATTATGGCTGGATATTTGTCGTTTTCATTTATTTATTTATTCTCTCCAATGCAGATTGCAATGCTAAGCTACTTAAAACGATTTACTTATTTATACCATTGGGCAATTTTTACTTCATCAGTGCTGGTTAAGTACTTTGATCAAGGGTAGTACAGCGGAAGGTGAGAAACTTGGCTCCTTAGAGTGCAACAAAATGTCTACAAGCAATGTCACTCTATTTATTACATTTACATTTCTACATTTATTAATAATTATGTGGATTACCAAAAGTCATCCAACATCGTGTACAATGTGTAAAAATCTGCTCCCCTATATCTACAAGACCTGATCACTCGCTATACCCTAACCAGACAGCTACGCTCCTCCACCTCTTCTCACTTGGTGGCTGACGTACCAAAGGTCCAAAATCAAAAGCACAAAGGCTTCTCATCCTGGCGCCGATCTGGTGGAATGACCTCCCTCTTTCACTCAGAACTGCTGAATCCCTCTCTATATTCAGAGAGGGTCTCAAAAGTCATGTTTTTCAGAATCACTTCTCCCATGATAACTGTGTGTGATAAATGTGTGTTTGTTTAATAAATTCTTAAGAACAATGTTTAAACTTTTAACTTTTTAACAATGTTTAAACTTTTATCCAGCTACTCATGTAATGAATACTGATTCATGTGGTGGAATGTGACAAATGGACTGTACTGTAGAATCATGAGTCTGCATCCAAACTGTTGATGTAATGCGCTCCATGCATTTTTTCTGCGAGATGTACGTAACTTTGGAGAAAAGTGTCAGCTAGATGAATTAATGTAATCTAAGCGTCTTTGGACTGTGGGAGGAGATCAGAACACTCACAGGAAACCTACACAAACTCAACTTAAATGGAACTGAGCCTACACCAAACTGTACACAAACTGTTCTACCCCAAAATGATCTTTGCCGGTCAAAAAATGATCAGCTGGGCATAAAAGGAGACAAATAACCCCAATGTCTCAATAATATTTATTAAATATGTAGGGTAGATCATAAACAATCTGTTGTTCAGCAAGCTGTTGGGTGTTTGTCTGAGGGAGGAATGGTTCGTTGTGCCATTGGGGCATGTAGTCGGGTGCTCCGCAGACCGTCTGCTGCTATTTTTGGATGGTGGGATGACTGCTGCCTGAGCATGCACTTATGGATGGCCACACAGTAACAAAGTAGTAGGGGGTCTCCTTGCAAGGTTTGCTGGAGAATCTGCAGTCCACTCAGCTTCCCACACCCACCAACCGTCCTCAGCAGCGCTAAGGTAAAAGGGGAAGTAAAGCCTGCTGGGGTATTTGTAGTGATGAATGGAGGCGGCGAAACGGACTTATACGTCTTCAATTCTTTCCTTCTAGAACAAACAGCGCTATGCATATTAAGGCATATGGATTAATGTGCTCTTGCACTGACTATAACTACTCACTGAACACTGTTCAGCACTGCTCATTCCTGGACAATAGTCTTCAGTGAGCAGAAGTTTGTGGAAACTATCAATTTTTATTTTCATTCATTTAATGTAGCTCAAACTTTAAGGAACAGTAAAATAAGTATTTTGGCATGTTCTTACATACTGTAGCTTTATCAGAGACTTTTACAGCAACTGCCCCATAATAAATGAAAGCACATGTTTATTATACATTTTCTTTCTGTACGGATAATGAAGCAAACCGAAGGTGAGGGCTTGATGAAGAACATTGCACATATTTATGTGATGAATTGATCCTATAGTAATTTCTAGTTCTGTGGTGTCCTCAGTTGCAAATCATACGTAGTCGATATTTTAGGGCAAACACTTTTTAATATTTCCTCTGAGTGTGATCTTTTTCCTTTGCCATCTTATACAAGAGGATATAAGGCAAAAGATGTTTATAAATATATACATACATATATGAAACAAAAACTAGCATTCAAAAGTTTACAATTGCCCAGAAATGGTCTTGTTTTTAAAAGAATTACTGCATTTTTTATTGAAGGTACCATTAAATTGATTTAAAAATATGGCCAAGAAAGCATTACTAATTTTTAAAAGGCCATTACTACTTAATGTGTCAGATTGCCAAAAAGCTTAAGATTTTATACAAATGTTTCCACTACTGTCTAGAGAGAAGCGAGAAAACTGGGCCTCATCAGGACAGAAGAAGAAGCAGAAGGCCCAGATGCACATCTGCGCGAGACGATGAGTTTCTCAGGTTCCGTAGTTTGAGAAACGAAGGCGTTAGAGCTCCTTAGTTGGTTGCTCCCTTAAATAGCATGTGCCAAATACCAGTGTCGTCCGCAACAGCGAAAAGATGACTCCAGAACGTTGGCCTCAGTGGCAGTGTTTCAAAGCAAAAGCCATACCTAAAACTGGCAAATAAAAGAAACGGTTGAAATGGGGAAAAGAACGTAGACGTTGGATGGTAGAAGACTAGAAAAGAGTGTTATGGATAGATGAGTTTATTTTTGAGGTGTTTCAGTCAAGGAGGAGAACATATATGAGACATAGGGCAAGTGAAATTGACGCCTTCTGTCAAGCATGGCAGAGGAAATGTAACGGAATGTGGCTGCTTTGGCGCTGGTAAGGTGGGAGATTTACGCAGATTGCAAGGAATAATTAACTAGAACGCTTACTACTCTGTTTTACAACGTCATGCCGTCCCCTGTGGTCAGCACTTGATTGGCGCACATTTCATCATGCAGCAGGACAGTGATCCGAAGCATGCTTCTATGCTATGTAAAACCTGTTTGGTGAAGAAACGGGAAGCTGGATTACTGTCCTGTTGATGGAGGACTCTTTGAAGAAAGTAAAGTTTGATGCAGTAGAACAGTTACATGAAATAGAAATAGTGTAATGACATTGTCAGCGTACTATAAATGATTTCTGATCAATTTAATGCTAGCTTAGTCAATAAAAGTCTCCGGTTCTATTAAAAACATGAAAATTTCTGGGTGATTCCAAACTTTAGAATGCTTGTGTGTGTGTGTGTGTGTGTGTGTACGTACACAATCAATATAGCACAGAAATAAATATCTACACCCCGAGCACAGAGTTAGCAGAGTGATAGAAGGCAGGCAGGAAAAAGGTACAAATCACAGTAGCTAATGAATGACAGTGAAGCTAGGGTGAGGGTTCGCGATAGGGCAACCGAGGAAAGGAAAACAAAAAAACTCCCAGGCCAAGTGCATCGGAGTTCCACGCTGACCACTGCATGTACTGACCACTCGTGCGCACTGGCTACTGCTCCGCACCGATCTCTGCAGTCTGCTCAATTTTCACTTTAAGCCCTTCTTTCAGTCGAAATCAGTGGTCTCCATCCTCCTCTGTCCCTTCTGCTCTGGGCCATTTTCTCTGTAGGAATTGTGTTATGACAGGAACCCAGAGAGAAATCCCCACTGGGATCTCTAAATCCCTCAAGGGGCACAGTGGTCACGCCCTACATCCCTGGCAAAAATAACTTACATCCCAAAGAGTCCATTAGAATGTGATCTTGTAAGGGCATGAATATGGAGCCTACAATGCTGAAGGACCTGCATTAAATATGAACATCCCTGTTAATATTTCATACCGCAATTTTGTGTTTAAATTGGTTTTAATATTTAATAGAAATATAGTGTTAAATGGAGAATATTTCTGCAAACGTTAACCCAGACAAGGCGAATGATGGGATAGGCGTTAAAAAAAAAAGGCAGTCTCACTATCACGTGTAGATGGATATGCACGCGTGCTCATACAAACACATAGCGGGCATTAACATTCCTCTCCAAAGCTTTTCCATCATTCCCTTTCAATTTCGTGTCCCTGTGGTTAATGGTAATTGACCCAATATTGCGTTAGTGTCATAGAGTATGAAATACTGACACAGGCCTCGAACCCTGATCGGATTAGCCTGCTTCTGGACATCGCTGCCCCCGTTTAGATTCACAGCCACTTTCTGCGGTCGCTCTCCAGACCCTTGGGAAAGAAAGCATCAAAGCACTCATAACGCGGGCAACACCGGACCCCAGAAACCGCCGTGAGGCAAGCGGCAGGAAGCGGGCGGTGCGCTTCTGCTGTTTAAAAGCCACCATAGTTGCCTGAAGGACACAAATCCAATTTGAGGCTACTCTCCAGCTCTGGGTGATGGTTAATGAAAAATGTCGTTAGCATGTCGCTCGCTTTCATTGCGGTCGGATCCTTGAGCCAGCCCCAGCGGGAAGTCACCCCAGTTAGTCACGCGTAAACCCTGTAGAAGGATGGGAAGCGAGCGATGCAGGATGTAGGATTTTCTTGCTTCTTGCTGCTTTTTTCAGCGGATGGAACTGGGGCGAGAGGGGGGCTGGAAGGAGGTTCTCTGCGTGGGCCAATAAACCGAGCAGGCCGTAGACACGCGTTCAGATGGACAACAAGTTCGGCGCTCTCCGCCGTGAAGCTTTCTCTGGATGGAAAAATGATGTTGCACGCCAGTGTTGGTAGCAGTGAATCCCACTTCTCACAGACTTAGTTCCCAGAGATCTAGTACTTCTTCCCAGAAGATTAGTTTCCGCTCTGAATCAACAAGTCCCAAAACCATCTACTGCAAATGGAAAAGTTCCTCATTACTGTTATGTCATCGATGTTTAACAGTCATCGTGAACATGTATGATCGCCGAGTGGTACGTGTGATAGTGCACAACCCCGGTCTCAGATCGTACATGGGTAAGGTTCTGTGCAGTTTTTCAGCTCATTTTAAAATTATTTTTTAATATATTATTCGTTATATTATGGTGTAATGTATTGCTACATTACAATATTTGTTAAATTAGTACCCACATTATGTAATTAAGTTACTACTGAATTACAAAAATTATCATTATGATAACTTACGAGAAATAAATAATTATTAAATTTATGACACTTCGCTGCTGTCTCATCGAAGCCCCAGGATTCTTCGGAGGTTGGAATCTCATACTTACTTTTTCCACTATGGAGCAAAACCCCCCGCTCCTGGTTGCGCCGCCACCAGTTCTCCTGTCCCCTCGAGCCGCATCGGGGTCAAGCCCTCTCTATCCCAGGGCGTCCCTGCTAAGTGGCGAAGTAGGTCCCCAAAGCGGCAAGGGCGAAGCAACTCTCCCTAAGCGTAAGGTACCGACTCCCCCCCACTGAGAATCCCTGTGGCTCCGAGCCCGTCATACGGCACTCTGCACCCTAGCGGCTCCCGACCGCAGTCGGCACGTGGCTCAGTCGGGGTACCGAACCCAAGTCGTAGGGATCGCTGCGTGCTACGTTCTTTTACCAGCTGAGCCGCCCGAAACTTGAGCAGAGAAAAGGCATGGGTCCGATTTGATACACTCATGGCGCTCAGAGTTTCTCAGTTTTTTTTATTTAAATTAAAACCGGTGAACATGGCTGAAAAAGCACGTTGATTCTTCTGCCAGTTGGAAATTGGTGCCCCGGCGCTTCTCATTTTCTCTTCCGTTCATTCATTTATGAGACGCTTTTCTCCAAAGCGATATTCGGCTCCGAGAACAATACAAAAAGCTCATCGCACCACCAAATCTCTCGCTATCAGTAACCGCTTGTCCGAGTCAGGCTCGCATTCGTCCGGATCCTATCCCGGAAATACAGGACGCGAGGCTGGCGAAGGGTACCCCCTGGACGGGATGCCAGTTAATCGGGTTTGAAGAACAATAAAAAGCAGAACCATTTGGGTTTATTGTCAACTGTGATACATTTTCAAGTACCGTTGGAGTGGGGATAAGGAACATTTATTGCATTAAAGCGGAAGGCAGTGTGAAATCCCCACAGTGAGAGCGAGACAAAGGTGCGAGTAGGTAGACGCATTAGAGAAGTAGTGGCTGATTGAATCTTTTGTTTCGGTGTGTTTTGCCACGCCGCAATTCCCAGGGGGCACAAAGCAGGCCCTAGAAGCGACTCTTGGAATTCTGCGCAGTTCTGGCCTACTTTCCTTCCACACACTCCCCAGCGTCCAATCAAATTATTTGCAACAAAGAGAGGAGCAGGAACAGAGAGAGAGATTATGTACTTAATGTGAAATTATGCATGTGTAAAATCATCAAAAGAGCGCTTATCGAGAGAAAGCGCTGATTTGTTGTATGAACTGGGGCAGAAATGGCGTTCCAGGAAGATGTGCATTCTGATTTGCTTTCCGTCGCAATTACACCGTACAAACCGTTTTTAATGTTAAATACAGGCAACGGTTGATCCCTGCAGACAGGCACGCCGGGGTCTCGTCTCTCTGAGATGTCCTGTGGCTGAGTACGCATTTCAAAGGTCCGCGCCAGAGTTGCGAGGGACCTTTTGCAACTTTGATGTTGTTTTGTTCGCATGAGAGCAGAAAAATCTTATGCAGGCGTTCAGTTATGCTGTCGTGCTGGGGGCTTAGCTGTACGAACATGGTTTCGTGAGTTCAAATACCACCTCTGATTCCGAACACCCCGTTGCTAGTTTCCAGCAGTGAGAAAGGAGCATCGTGCCACGCGATAGAGCATCTAACTGGTCCGGGTGTCATGAATGTTAGCCGCTAATCATGTGCGTATTTATAATTGTTGCTACATGTGACTATACTAACGTTCCTACACTATTTACGGTGTATATCGGGTCCCCATTTTACAAATGTTACAAGTTACAAATGTTTAAAGATTCGCACATTTTTCGTTTAATTTATTTTTTATTTAATTTTTGTCTCTTCTCTACTTTCAAAAGTTTGTTTCGGGTCTTGTCAGTCACGTATCAGCAGACGTAGTCAGTACTTGAGGACAAACACTTGTTAATACATCCCCCGTGGTTTTGGAAAGGAAGTAATCTATGAGTCAATCCGGCGACGTGTGTATTAAGCTTTTTATTGATTGTCGCCTACAAATCCAGCTCCGATGACACATGAGGATCCTGTGTATTGTAAAATTTGCAAAACTTGTTAGACTGAAGTTGTTTCTGCTCGGTCCACAAATATGTGGTTGTTTGATTGCCGAGGGCTTCTGTAGCCAAACTTTTCTCCATGACGCTGGTTATAAAGCCAGCTCAATTTGTCAGATGCAGCTGCCAGTGGATGGATCTGTGTTTTTTCCTTTGTTTGTGCCTCTTGCTCTTGTCGTGGAGCATACTCCCATCTCCAACAACCTGTCCGCTCTCGAACAAACAGCCCGTTTGTTTTCTCTCGATCCCACAGGCAAAACAGCGCGATGTCTTGTTAGCAGGATGGCGTGTAGACAGGGACATGGCATGGTGTGGGACAGCAAGGGGCAGCAGAGGTGATTCTGCAGCTGGACTGCCCGCTAAACGTGTTCTGGAATTGTCGAGACAATAAATCATCTGAGGATGAAATAAGAACAGCGGTTTTGCCCGGCCGAACTCGGTTTCTTGTTTAACAGAGTTTAAGATTGCTGGGTAAAACATGGGGTATCCCCAGCCTCGGGTGTGCTTCAAAACTTGTACATGCTACATCAGTGTAAGAATCAACAAGAGTCAAAGTAAGTTTTCATTACTGTGGCCATAATCCTATTAAGTGACGCAGAACTTACTTACTGTATCTAATACCTCAATTTGGGGGCAGGTGATAGTGTAGCTGCTGCCTTTAATTCTGATCAAATCTCGCCTTTGAGAGAGGTACCGTTCCTAAATTGCTCAAGTCAAATTGCCTGGCTGTATAAATGGGTAAATATCCGTCGGTAACTTAACACTGTAAGTTGCGTTAGAGAAAAGCATCGGCCGAATGAATAAACGTATATTTTTAACCCATTTCAGATATAAGTTATAGTTGCTAACATATTCCCTATAGGGGTAAAATTAGATTTATGAGCCAGTTGTTTTCCAATGTATCAGTATGTTGAACTGTAACCGTGTTGTCCCAAAAAAGTTCTCTTCTTGGTATTTTTAATTTATTGCTTGATTGGCTGCCGGCAAGGTGGTGCAGTACGTAGTGCTGCCACTTGACAGTACATGGGTTGCTTGGGTGTAGGTTTAAATCTGCCTCAGTCTGTGCAGAGTTTGCATGTTCTCCGCATGTCTGCTTCCTCAATGTGCTCTGGTTCCCTCCCACAGTCTAAAGACATGCAGTTCGGGTTATAGTCGAACGCTCTAAATTGCCCGTACTGTGTGAATGTGAGTGTGTCGCTACCCTGCGGTGGAGTGGCGTCCCATCCGGAGCGTACCACCCTTGCTTCGAACCCGGTGACAGTGGGATAGGCTCCACAGCCCCGACCTGGACAAGTTGACACATATCCAAGGCAACAAACAGTAGCTGACTTATTAATACAGCTGGGTATGTTTGCTGGAGCAGTACTGCATAAGTCACCCTCCTAAGCAGCTGCGGTAAGAAGGGCTTCAGAAGGCAACCTTCTTATTACAACTATAATGCTTCCTGTTGCTAGGAACTTTATGTCACTTGTGCTTGCATTGCATCATTCAAGCATCTTGCACAGCTTTTGAAGTTCGGGAAAATCAACACAGTGCCCAGCAGGGCAAAACTTCGTCAAGTGTTTGCTCTCACTTCCCTTGGGTTAATATGGCCTCCATCTGTTCTTGCCCTCCTGTAAATGCCACGGTTGCTGTTGGGATCATCTGGGGCTCTCTTTTGGATTTGGGGACGGGGAGGGTACAGGGAATATGCCTGATGTGGCATTTGGCTAACAGCCTAAGCTTTCAGCTCCGCCAAACCCCTTTAAAAAAAAATGTGCGCCTGCCATCGGGGACGGGGGTGGGGGGTGGGGGGTGGACAGGAGTTGGGTTCCACGTGCATCCGTGCCATGGACTGCTCCAATGCTGGGAGCTATGCATTCATCAGAGGACTGCCGGAGACAGCGGCCGCCCCTCATCGCCGCCAGTGCGGGGTGAATGGAGTGTCCATAATCGATCCAAGTGCCCTGAACCCTCGCCGCCCGTTTGGGAGAATGATGTTTGCTGACGTCTTTTGTCATTTCGCAGTATGTTTCGCCAGACAACATAAATAACATATATGCCCCAATTGCTCGCACATTCTGCTCTGTCACATTAATATTGCAAATGACCCTGCAGATTCTATTTTTAACATTCTAAGGCGATATAGGAAAAGAGCACTGAAGAAAGCGGGCTACTGAAACATGGGTGAATCGTTCCAGTATTGCCTTTTCCGGTCCGACCTTCGACACGTACAGTGCGTGCGTTTCGGTGCTCTGTGAACGACTGTATGGGGTGCATCTGGCGCTCTAAGTTGCCAAGGGTAAAAGTGTCACATAAATACTTGTTAAAACTCATTGTATGTAACTTTGGAGAAAAGCATTTGCTAAGAGAACAAAACATAATAATAATAATAATAATAATAAATATTTTTATTAAACTCCACTCAGTAATCTATGCTTGATATCATATTCGCATAGTTTATTCAGTATGTTCAGGACAACAGGTCAGAGATTCCTGAGACGCCAGACCACACGCGCTCACACATGTAGCTACGATTACGTGCTGTTAACCACCGTTCCTCTGCTCTCAGCTGTGAACCATCATTGTATCCCGTAATGCTGCACCTCCTGCCACGTTTTCTTGCCCTGACGTCCACACCGCGTTGCACGACTCATCACTTTTTTTCGTCACGGCTCCTCCGCTTTCTGCCGCATGGAGAGGGAAGCGATTTCCATTCCGGAATTCCATGATCCAATTTAGCCAAAGTGCTTTTAAAGTGTTCTAGGCCGCGCTATCGCCAGAAATGTCATGTGTCGTCAGGGTGCGTCTGATACAAATTTCCATTCTGTAAGTCAAAACAAGTCATGGAGCACAACTTGAAACCGTGATAGGTACGAGTTAGACAAGGTCACTTGCGCTATCCGGGAGAATGCCCCGCCCATCTCAAATACGTCCTCTTCACATGCCCAGCTTGCTTCAGAAAGGAACTGCAATCAACAATATTTGCAATGAATATGTATCGAGTAGTGGGGAGTGTCGGGGTGGGTTTCAGACAGGCTGCTAGGTCATCGCCGAGGAGACGAGCTTCCCAATGTCATAGCGACAGAAGAGGACGCTGCCTTCATTAGAGATGGCTACATTTACATGAGGTATATGATGCGGTTGGGGTGGTAGGGAACACCCCACCTACTCTCGATCATTCTCCCTTTAATGTGATTTCCTCGAAGGGTGGGGTGCGACCTCCCTTCATTCGGGTGTACTATTAGAGTGCATTATGAATTCAGAGTCATCTGTGACCTGACTTTTGCTCGTCAGAATGCCAGCATCCTTCGGTGGCGGCAGCATGTGCCACCGTGCCCGCGGGCATTCCCGAGCATCGCCAGGGCTGCGGGTTGTCACGGCAACCGGCCGCCCACTTCAGTTCGTGTTCTATATTTCCACAGTATGGCCGATTTCGTGGATGAGACTGGGTTACCCGATTCCAGATCAGTGCCTGAATCGTACGAGTGGTACCATTCTCCGAGGATGCCGGACTGCACGGGTGGTGCAAAAGCATATCCGGCGTAAACCAGATTGAGGTTGCCTTAGCTGGAAATGACATTGATTGAGCAACCGTAGCGGGCATCTGACACGCTGTTACGGGAAAAGCTGTTTCACAATGCTATGTGTATCGCAAAAGAAGAAAAAAAATAGTTAAAAACATTTAAACAAGTTCCCAGGCAAGTGTCGACCTAAAAAAAAAATCAATAGCCAACTGCCGCTTCTGAGTAGAGGGAGCGGTTGTTCAAAGCGCAGATAAGCTTGAAACATTACTGCACAGCACTTGGAATATCAAAAACTCATTTCTTCTGGGTCCATCTTCCACAGTGGAATAATCAATGTCATTTGCATCAGCCCCTCGCTGGGACACCCACATAAACACAAATCTGTTCAGATTTCTTTTTGTGTTCGTGCCAAGACAACAAAAAAAAATCTTAAGGTATACTGGTATAATTAAATATCCTGCTTTACGGTGCTGCCTGAAAGTATGTGAACCCCTTGTGTAATTGAGTTCTACCACAAAATTCTTGTTCGATTACAAGCATTCTTTCTCATCTGACATAATCGGTGTGTAATTAGCAATGCCATGTGTTGGTTCGGAGGAAATCTTGTGTGTAGTAGAAAAACAGAAGTAGGGCAGGTGAAGAAATAAGTGAACCCCATGTTTATGTTAAGATTTACATTTATTTATTTAGCAGAAACTTTCCTCCAAAGCAACTTCCAACGAACTCTATGTAGTGTTATCAGCCCACACACCTTATTCGCCGAGGTGACTTACACTGCCAGATACACTACTTACACGGGCTCACTCATCCATACATCAGTGGAACACACTCTCTCTGTCATTCACACACTATGGGGGAACCTGAACAGCATGTCTTCGGACTGGGGGAGGAAACCAGAGCACCCAGAGGAAACCCACACAGACACAGGGAGAACATGCAAACTCCACACAGACTGAGCGGGGATCAAACCCACATTCTCTCACACCACCCAGGTGCCGTGAGAAAGCAGCGCTATTTGCTGTGCCACCGTACCGCCCACAATATACAGTTTAGATTGTATAAGTTTATTTTAATACTTTATTCAGGAATTATGACCATCCCTTGTAGGGTTCACATAGTTTCAAGCAGCACTGCATATCCACTATTAGAAGACATTAACAATTTTCCTATTATTATTCTGTTAGTATATAAATGATACTTTCTGTTCTATACATGAGAACTTCAGACAAATTTAGTGGGTTGATCACTTGAGTGGACACACGATGCATCTGCCCATCACTCGTCCCCTTGTACCTGGGTTGATCTTTGGGATTTGGGCTGTTTTCAAATCTCATCTGCCAGACTCTTTATGGCTCTTGACATTTATGAAGCGTCGCATTAGAGCAGCGTTCAGCAGAGGGGCATGTGCCTGCAGGTCTCACACGAGCGACAGGTGATCCCGGGGGGTTGGGCGCACCCCTGAAGACAGCGGCGGAGGGGGGCCAGAAGGGGCCAAGCTGAGCGCTGACATTTCAGCCAGGGAACCAGATGGCTCTGGGCCTGCCCTCTCCTGCTCAAGAATAATAAATAAATAAATAAATAAATAAATAAATAAATAAATAAAAGCTATTTTAAAAAAGTGAAGAAAAGAAATTATCCACTTAGCGGGATGGGGTTACAGGAGGTTAGTTATGCAAGTGACCGGTTTAGACAGCAGTAGAGACGCCTCCTCGGAAAAAAATTGTTTCAAAATCTAAATGGCGTATTTACTCCATTTTTCACACCGCTCTTCTTCACTAAGCAGACATCAGAGTATCTTTCCTGCTGTGTCCCAGCCTCAAAAATACACCTCCGATGAGACAGAAAAATAGCGGAGGGGCTGCACAACGACACCCCCAAGTAGGAGCTTTCGCAGAAACCATAGTGATTCTGGCCACATTTGTTGTCTGGCAACTCCAGGTAAGGAGGAATAAACCCTGGTTCAACGAAATAACAACAGATGTTAGAAATATTCGTAATTTCTTTACTCACCCAAGTATCAGTCACTGGCCGTAAATCAAAAACAAGCACAGGAAAGGGGGCTTCTTTGTTGCCCAGTGCTTTTACCAAATGGACACTTTAAAGACCAGCTTCATAGTTACTTCCACAAATTATGGCTGTGATTCTCTTTTATCTTGAGGCTAAATCCAGGATTAGTTTCCGCGGACTGCTATCCGTTATTTGTCGCATGCAAAACCGAGGAGGGACTATCTAGAAGTTAAAACAATAATCTAATTCTCTGACAGGCTGTATCAATCTTCTAAACTCGGAATAAATGAGCGCGGCCACTTTAGGTTATTGGTTTGAACTGTAAAGTTTGATAAACTTTGATGAACTTGAATCGAGCGGGGCGGGGTAGCGGTTAGCGTTCCTGCCTTGCAAGTGAAGAACATTGGTTCGGATCCCACCTGCAGCGGTGTTGATCGAAGAACCGACGCTGAGTCAACATGGTAAAAATTACTTGGCTGTATACATAGGGTAAATTAGTAGTTCCAGAACTAGAGGAAATAACTTGGTACAGCAGGGATACCGATTGAAGAGATGGAAATTCCCCCTGGTTCAGCGAGGAGGGTTTCTCCAAAACTACTGTGGCAAATCTAGAACTTCTATCTCTATATTTATGGATTCCTCTACAAGCACAGCAATGGCAAATATACATGCATATAGTTGCTCATTCATTTATTTGACCCTTTTCTCCAAAATGACTTATGTTAAACTACTTACGGTGATTTATGCAGCTAGGTAATTTTTATTGTGTCAACTCAAAGTAAGCAGCTTCATCAAGGGCACTACAATAGAGCACCTGAGTCCTTCTGGTGGTCGTCCACAGCTCAACAGCACTACGTCACTTGTTGCCCCTTGAGACCCCTTCGTGAGTGTTTTTGCACCACGCTTTAATGAGTACAAATGTCGACACGCACGCAGATTAGTAGGGGGACAGATCCCACGTACTCTGTATGTTTACATTTTATTTGTTTAGCAGATTCTTTTCTCCAAAGCGACTTCCACTGAACTCTACGTAGTGTTTCCAGCCCACACACCTTATTCACCGCGGTGACTTACACTGTTAGATACACTACTTACACTGGGTCGCTCAGCCATGCATCAGTTTACTTACAAAGTGTCAGGGCATTTTTTTAGCGTTTAAAAAAGAAAGAAAAAAAACTGTAAATGTTAAAATGAGCTCAGAAGAGGCTCTTTGATGTTCTTCGCTGCCAAAACATACCTGTCCAGGTGTTTTGTTTAACCATATATTACACCAAAGAAATACTTTTCAAAACATGCATTTCCATGCAAAAATATTCCTCAAATGTATGTTGTGCTTAACCTTAATACCCATAATAAGTAAGCAATCAAAGCACGTGATGCAAACATATTGATTCTTCTGACGTCTGGCGTGATTCTGCCACGTAATGTGTGCCTTATTTTGGGCACTGGCTCAGAAATGCTCCCTCGATGTGTTCGAGTTAGTTTTCATTTATCTGCCCGCACAGGAAAGTTAAACATCGGCTTTCAAGAAAAACATCATTCGTCAGATTCATTTGATACTTTTATGTGGTGCGAGTACCGTACCGCAAAGGACAGTAAAGTAAAGCTTACATTGAATTAATTACGATAGCTGAGCGTGAGGGCGCTCTGACAAATAAATGTCCCTGGTAAAATGCTGCCCTTGCGTTGTTCATTGGATAAATTAAGTATGCCTGTGTCTGATTTCTTACCCTGCGTGTATATTTTACTTCTCTCTTCAAAGTATTTCCTTCACAGCTGCAGAATAGAAATACAGAACAGATTAATACAGAGATATTTATTAATTTAGCTGACACTTTCCTCCAAAGCGACTTACAGAGGTAATCGATCTACAATTACTTACCCATTTATACAGCTGGATGCTTGTAGTGAAGCCATTTTTTACGGTAAGTACCTTGTCTCAAGGATACTACAGCTAGAGGTGAGATTCGAACCTGCGACCTTTGGGTCCAAAGGAAGCGCCTCTAGCCCCTACAATACCAGCTGTCTATGCATGTGGTTACATTTTTGTAGATATAGATATTTAGATAATACGATTATAGGATTATTAAATATACAGTCTGTATAATTGTGTGAAATATATAACTAGCATACGTGGTTTTAATAAGAATGAAGCCATGTATTATGGCCAGAGCAAGGCAGGCAGATATTATTAATCTCATTTATTCCCACAATGTATTCTGCATACAAGGCAACAGGCGTGGTGTGTTGCACTGTGATAGGTGTGTTTTACCTCACTGTGAATTCTCAAATTAAAAATGAGCTTTTCATCTGAGGGCAAGACACCATGCTGCTGGTCTCCAGGACCCCCTTCTCAAAAGTGCAGGTTTGTATTTAACTCTTCTCTGGAAACATTATTGTCCCGTACGCGGTTTATTAGGTGCCCTGAGTGTCTGCGTGCCCTTTCATTGGTTTCCTATAAATTTTCACAGATGGGATGAATCCAGCAAATTATTTGGACTCTCTCTTTAATACTGCTAAAATTATTTTAGATCCATTCACCAGGACGATCACGTGAAACCAGACAGCTTTTTTTCCGTGGTTTCACTTACGTAACCGTCTTTAGTATTGGTGGCAGATGTTTCCAGAATGTAGACATGCCAAGGAACTGGCCCCACATTTCAGAGGACATCCCAAATGCATTATTCTCATTCTTCGACCTAGCAGCTAAGGTGAGGATGTATGGTGAAATACGAGCACGAATGAAAAGAGGGTCAGCTTGTGTTACATTCTGAGAAAAGGTGCAGGAGCTTCACAATACCTGCCTTTATTTATTTATTTATTTATTTATTTTTACTGTTCCAATTCATTATTAATGATCATTGCATGTACCAAAAGGGTTGCCAGGGCGGTGGGAACCCTTAAGGTCAGCGGTGTCGAGTCAGCCGGCGCTCTGCCGTCCAGTTCTTGGAGCTTCGCTTCCTTCTAAGGAGGGGCGGGTGGGTGATGCACTACGGAGCGCTAATGCACAACGGCAGAATGTCCACTTTATCAGGAGGGTGAACACGGAGGGAAAGGGTGAAGGAGAGAGGAGACAGCAGAACAGTGACTGTTTAAATGGATGCGCTTTAACCTTCCAGGGAGACGAGCGTTGATTAGATTACCACGGATCTCCTGCTGCAGTGACCTGAGAGCAAACACACATCGGAGAAGAGGGGTGTGGGGATGGCGGTCTGACGCAGAACAACACTGCCCCCTGTAGGTAGTACCTCTGGAACCAGCACTTACATCGATCATTGATTATTCAAAAGGGCACTTGTTTAGTTAGCTGACGCTCATTGTCCGAAGTGACGTACGGTCACAAGCTGTGCTTGGGCATTTACCCATTTCTACAGCTGGGAGAGGTTTTACTGGAGAAGTTCAGGGTAAACTGCTTGTTCAAATACCTGCAAAGGCACCGCTTTAGCACCATCAACAAGCCCAGCTCCCACAGAAACTCCCGCTAAATTTGTACAGGCCCGCCACTGAGAGCATCCCGACCAACCGCGCCGTTGTGTGGCATGCCAGCTGCGCAGCTGCCGAGCGCGAAGGATCCGCATCGTGCGGCGAAGGCGGCCCAGCGCATCGTCGGGATGGAGCTCCCCAACTTGGACACCGTCTACGCTAGCCGACCGAGAAAGAAGGCTGGCGGTATCATCAAGGACACCGCTCACTGCGGTCACCCCCTGTTTGACCCTCTGCCGTCTGGCAAACGGTTCGGGACAATAAAAGCCTGCACCAACAGACTGAGGAACAGCGTCTTTCCCAGCGCTGTGGCCTCCATCACACCCTCCTTGCCCGCCCAGAGGAAGCTGATCACAAAGCCAGTTGCCGCCTCCATTACTCCCCCTGCATCCACCCCCCGAAGGCTGCTAAGGACTGAGGACTCTAAAGCTTCTCAGTGCAATCCTTATTTATTCCATTCCAATTCTTATTTATTTATTTACTTACTTGCTACTTATTTCATTGTTTGTATCAAGTGCTCTTTCTGCTGCTGTTCTTCTGAGGGTTGCCATATGGAATTTCATTGTCTTGCATGCAGCGACAATAAAGTATCTCATCTTATCATTGTGCAATTTATTAATATTTATTGTTAAGCATCCAGAAAGTAAATTCTCAAAATTAAGATTTGAAAATGTTAAAGTTAAACAAAATATTGTTGCATAACAGTATAAAATCAAGGAACAATAATAAGAAGAAGAATGTGTATATCAGACACATATCTTCTTGCCTATGTCCTCAGATGGCCCCAGGGGTTCTGAGATTTGACTTTGCCAGATGCTCGTCTAAGGCGCATGAACGTGCGCAATACACCTTCCTGGCCAGCAGGTGTCGCTGTGCGCCTTCACGTCGCTTATGTGTTCAAACCACAGAAGAAGAAGGACGAGTCGAACGAGCCAATGGCCTTGGAGATAGACCAGCGGTTACTGTTGCGGGAAGTGCGCGCGACTATGAAACGCGCGAGGAGCGGCGGGAGGATGGAGTTGCGGCTGAGCTGAGACTCTTTAGTGTAAAAGTTCACACGTTTCTGTGAGACAGTCGCTCTGTATTTGCTTTTTTTCTCGCTTTATAATTACTGGGACACACTGCTGTTCATTAGCCGACTAGCTATGAGCGCTTTTTTTTGGTTATTTCAACAACAACATCATCAAACCGAACGTCATGGTGTGACGCGTCTCGCGCTGTTGACAGACAGGGTCGTCAGCAGTGCGGTTTAATTAATTAATTATGTAATAGTAGAACTGTGAGATATTTACGTCGTTGTACATAACTTGTGTAGTGTGTGTAGGGTGTCAGCAGGTGGCGTAGTGTTTTTAGCCCTGTCTTTCTAGGTCCCCTGCTCTGGAATCCCTAGTTAGTACAAATAGAACAAGGTACATGATCATGTATTGGGGTGCAACTGGGCCACTGTGACGCTTAGTAATAGAGTAGTAATAATAGTAGCAGCAGTAGTAGTAATAATGATTTATAGGATTCTTGGTGCACATTAATATTATATAATAAGTGAATTGATACATTAAGAATTATAATCTCTGAATGGGTGATAATGCTTAGCATACAAACGTGGTATTGAAAGGAATCTTGGACAAAACTTTCAGAAGCGTCATCTAAATTAAGGTAAATGAGGATAAAGCAAAAGTCAGCTAACAGTGTGAGTTGTCCGCACTGAAGAAATCCTCTTTGTGTGGCTTAACTGACAGCGTAAGGTCGAAAGAGCAGGGTAAGTGTGCGGTAGGGCACTTCCTTGGCAATCGGAGGTGTGCGTCTCCCAGGAACGATGTCCCGGAGGCTTACCAAGGAAGAGCTCGATGAGCAGTTTGAGCAGTTTTTAAAGGAGGTAGGTAACCAGCCGTCCACCAGACATCCAGCTGCCCTGTAGCTGTCCACTACTGTGGTGTAAATATCAATTACTGAAATGTGGAAATATATTTAACGCTCTTAGAACTCTTACTTCATACTGCCTTTTTTTTTTTATCTTTGTCAGTCAACTAGGTCTACATTTTATTCTCTAAGTTGAGGAAACTATTATTATAACATGGTCTGCCCCCCCCCCAAAAAAAAAAAAGAGTGAAGCTGTCTTTTTTGTTTAATAAGTGTCATGTTATTGGCATCTTTGTAGTTATTTTACTGGAACAGAATCACTGCCTTGATTGTTGCCAGGGGAGGAGACACCAAGATTTTAACACTATTGGGTCAATTTAATGATGCATGAACATCTTGCACAGTCAGTTTTGGAAACTGGAGATGAGGAATTGTGAAAATATTCAGCCTATATGGCCTATTGTACTCTGTGTGCGCACACAGCATACTGCAGTATGACTCCTTTTCTTCTGCAGTCCGTCTCTGATGACTCTGTGGATTTGGGCAGCGCTAAGCGTCCAAGTGTGCTCGACAGTTTGGGAAAGGCAGTTAAGGAGCCTGTCGAAACAACCGCTGCCTCCCAGCCTTGGTGTAGCGAAGACAGTGAAGACTCTGTGGGAAGGGGTATGTTTCCAGACCTGGATTTAGGTGTTAGAAGTCAAATTAATTTGCATTAATGGTATGACTAAAACATAGTTCTTTATTTTATGAGCACCTTATTTCCATATGCCTCAGACTATCAATAGTCTTACCTGTGCTGAAAAGAAATGACAGTATTCAGATGGTTCATCCACATGAGCTAAAAAAGTGACTGCACTTATTTTATTCTTATATCTTTTCTTTGAGTTCCCATGGGTCATCATTGCTGTGAGAGAATAAAAGAGGGGAAACTAAAAAGATACTTAGAGACCATGTGAGGATGTGCTGATCAACATTTGCCATCAAATTACATTGTCACAGGGTTGTGTTATTTTTTCATACTGCAGCTTAAGCTTTTAGTAGCCAGTTGCTGACCTTAGCCTGAGATTAGTGCCTGTCATTTTTTTTTGAGGCATATTCAAGCCACTGGAGACCCCTTTTGGGCTTTTTCCAGTTTGTCCGTCCTTGCAGCTTTCCTCTCGGGGGTGGCAGTATGGAGCTACTGTTGCATGGAGTCTTGGTGTGTGATTGAGCTGGGGTGAACTGGATGGTACTGCGCTTTGGAGTCCAGGCGTATACTTGTTCTGCTTCCAGGCGGTATATGGATATTTTCTCAGTCAGAAATGGATACAGACGCTGTGGTTTACAGAAACCGAAAAGATGTATGGAGAGATGGATTTAAAGTGCTAATAAACAGGTTCCTCAACTTATGAAAACAATTGGGGCAGGCAGTTTGTTATTGCCTTTATTTGTTAGTAACTACAGTTACTTTACCATTAAGTTACAGTCATTAAAAGCTTACTAATACAGACCTCCCTTTTAAAATTGAAGTTTAAAATAACTGGAAAAATACCTTTCCTCCACAAATTCGATTTTGTTGACCATTTCATCTCATAAGCATGAGGAATGTTTCTCATCTTGTTATTGTCACTTTATTATTATCATCATCATCACTGATACAGTCTGTAAACACTGGAAGTGAGTTGGATTAATCCATTCCTGCACTCCTACTTTATTGCGGTGTCTTTTAGTGCCAAATAATGACTGGATGTGGAAATGTGGCTTGTTTTTTCTTCAAAACACACTGTAATTTTTGACAACAAAACATTAAAGAAAAATAAATTAAACAAATGGAAAAAAATTTTAACATGAGTAGCCATTGTATCTTGTTTTGTTCAGTGAAATTATGTGTCCTTTTTCTATTTTCTCTCTTACTGTAAAGTAATAACACCCCAGCCTGGTCACATACTATTATTAGTTTTACATTTAATGTCTTGAGACTTTTATGGGGTATTTGGACAGGTCATCATGAAATAGTTGATTTTTAAAACTTATTTCAGTATGCTGAAAGATTATTGCTTTTATTGGTAAAACTGGCAATTTTGTCCTTTAGTTTGTCAGCAAGGGAGAATGATATCCAGTGTTTTCTATTGTTTTAGCCTAACAGTTATGGAGATGTTTAGTGAATTTATTTACCTTTTCTCCAAAGCGACGTACATCTCATAGAAAATACAATTTGTGCATTATATTAGGAGAAAGAGACGTAGCTGCAGATGTGTGATTCTTAAGTACAGTTAGTTTCCTTCACCATATGCACCGGTTTATCACACAAGTAGCTGCATAAAACTTTACCAGAATATTGACAATTCCTAATTACCTTCCTAGTATTTTTTTTTTTTTTTTTTTTGAGATACATGTAAACGTTTACGTAGCTGAGTAAAGAACTGAGCTGACCATGATCATGAACATTTATACTTTACATGAACTTAAGAGATCATGGGCGAAGTGAGTCCGGAAGAGATGAGTTTTAAGACCCTTTTTAAATGTGGACAAAGATTGAGCAGTTCTGAGCGAGAGGGGGAGGTCGTTCCACCACAACGGAACCGAGAATCGTCATGCTTTACCTTTCATACGTGGGACCACCAAGGGGGCAGATGTAAGAGCGTAATGGTCTGGTTGGGGTGTAGCAGTTGATCTAGTCTTGTAGATACCTGGGAGCAGTTCTGTTTATGCATTTGTAGCCCACTGGCTTCCCATAGCTGCCCACAACCAGGGTCTTAAATTTGATCTGGGCAGCTATGGGAAGCCAGTGCAGAAAAACGAGTAGAGGAGATACTTGTGAACGCTTCGACAAGTCAAACACAACTCAGGCAGCAGTGTTCTGTGTAAAAAGAAGGGTCAGTCTAGATGTAAACATCCTCTAGAATGATATATATAATTTACATTTATTCATTTCAATCTCAAATCTCTATTTGACATACAAATATTAAAAAAATGCAATGCAACTGCAGAAATGTGTTCAGCCGTTGTTTATACACCAGAGGGCATTAGAGGATGTTTCTCTGTTGGCGAGTACGTTTTCCATTGGGAACCTATGTGTGTGTCTGTGTGTGTGTGTGTGCACGCGTGCACCTGTCTAGTGTTCAGACACCTCAGTGGCAGCAGTGTGTATAATTCTAAAATGCACATATACTGCGGACATGTCTGAGTTGTGACATTTGTGCGTTAAACTGCTGTGAATACCAGTGATTCTTAGAAAAGAGAAATCCTTTACTTGCGAGCCCCTTGTTTTCTCAGCTTCTGTGGTCAGCAGCAGTGTCCGTTCAATTGCTCCTTTGTTTTTGTTAGCTACAGAGCGTAAGTCCAGTGCTGGGGTCGTTGAAGGGTTATTTATGACCCTGAAGCACTTGAGGGACATGTCTGACTCGCGGATAAGGTTAAACGGTGCAAGTGAAAGCTTGAACTGTCATCACCAGTTAAAAGGAGCATTTGACAGGATATTAAAATGCAAGTAGACAGACCTGTCTGGAAGTCTGGTGACAAGGGAGCGGGGTGGAAATATGGAGATGATTGTGCAGCGTTTACTCATTAGCTCCCTGTCAGTCAGTTCTGCTGTCCTATTGAGTGTCTCCAGGCAGCAGGGAGCCATACGGCTTTAGTTGTGATCGCCTCTGTCCCTGCCCCTCTGCTTGCTTTCATCAGGTGCTAAAGCTAGTCATTTGACAATATCAGTATATGGGACTTCAATCAGTACACTGTACTACGGTAGCAAAATGGTTAAGGAGGTCTTTCAACCAAAATCTTCAGTGTGTGCCATTTCCATTTAACTTGCTGTCAGCTAGGTGGTTATTCATTTGTGACACAAAGGATATTATTTTAAGAAGTCTTGCTGCAACTGCTGAAGAATTTTAGCCAAGCTGAACTTACACATTTTAAAATGATAAAAATGTCTTTCATGTTTGCTTATGTGTAAAACAGACAAGGTGTCTGAAATGCCAGCCTTTAGGCCACACAAGTTATTGTTAATATTGTTGTAAATAAATGTATTCAGATGCCTTTTATAACACATTTATTCCTTTTGAATCAAAGATGGTCACAGCTCCATAGTATTGCATTTCATTACAGTAAGGACAAGTGAGTAGAGGAGGAAGGAATTTGTTTGAAGGAATAAACAGAGAGGACATCATTTGAATGTGTAAATTATACTTCACGATGATTAATAATCCCAGAATTTTCTTGATAACATAGTTGCATGTTTAATTTCCAAAGGCAACGTTTCAGGCAATTATGGACGACTGTTAACCTTCATAATTTCCTCAGTGTAATTTGTGGAGTTTTCTCCTGTAATCTCTTGTTTTGGCTTTTTTGTATTATATCTTTTCTTTATCAGTTGTCAAAAATGATTCATAACCCAAAACACCATTGCTTATCGGTGGTTTTGACTCGAATGCTGTAGTCTCTCATTAAGATTTTTTGGTCAGGTCAAGGTCTTTGCCTTGTATTGTGTGCAGTTCTTTGTGAGCGTAGCACAGGTCTCAGCTGCTAATATTTGGTCATGACGTTTTACCTGATAATGTGTCTTTGTTTATGGGTGTTGCTGTCCAGCAGCCTGTGAGCATTTCTGTTTCATTCCTCAGTTTGTTTGTGTTAATTTTTCTCTCTAGCTTTTGTTCCACCTCTCTCAGTCTCGTTCTGTTTGTGGTAGATGTTGATGGAAGAGCCAGGTTCACCAAAGTGAGAAATGCCCAGGCTGGGGCTGAGACCACCCTGGGTTCTAACCTGCAAGTGGGGGAACAGAAAGAGAATGAGCCCAGTCAAAGTCCCCCCTGTGGTATGGCTTGTGTGCTTGGGCCTAGCTTCGTAACCCCCATGCCCTCTTTGTACTCCTCCAGCTGCTGTTCATGGGCAAGTTTTTGTCAGTTTCCATGCTAAGTGATGTGCTGTGCAAAGTATTTTTACGCATTTAAAAATGTAAACAACTTCCATAAACACAGATGAAAAAGATGGATAAATATGATGAAGCAGCCCCACTAGATGCCTTTTTCCTGCCATTTTTCTTTCTGCTTAATTATGAGTTCACCTACACAAGGGCTTTGTATTTCACATATATCTCTAACATTTGCGTGGCAGCACCTACACGGCCCATCCCCAGACCCCGTTGCAAGGCTCTGGAAAGGTTCAGTCAGCTGGAGGAACGCTATAGAGCTAAATGGGAGGCATCTCATGATGTCCTTGGAGGGGCTAAACTCAAGGAGAAGCACTTCCCTGAAGCTGTGGAAGAGAAGAGTTCTGCACTGGAAGACTCCAGTTTTGCCCTGCTGGCGACCAGTGATAGCGATTTGCACATCATTGATGATGGTAACATCTTGTGCTTCAGTCTGTCGTGGAGCAATCCAACCGTTCCCTGCTTTGCTACTTCCTGGTAGAACTTTGAGTGAATTTACAGCCATAAGACCTGTGGTGTGGTGTTCTCATTGATGTGTCCCTTTAATAGAACACACAAATTTTAAAGAAGGGAGAGAAAAAAAAAACTTGTTTGGTTAACTTGAGTTTTTGAGCTCTTAAGCCTTTAAGCTTTTTCAGGATCAAGAACCGTTAATGTGATGTATGTTTTCAGGGGGCTCTCAGGTGTATTTTTGATTGTTGCTATGGTGACCTCGCATACACATGATCACATTTAAAATGATTTTTTTGTTCTCATAAACAGTATCTGTAATTCGCATTTAGATTGTCCTTTTCAGTGCCTGATCTTTCTTTGGGTTCTGCAAAGGCATTCTGACACTCGAATGCTAACTTTCCTCCGCTCCCCTCTTTGAGTAGAGAACCACAGTTAAGCCTTTGGAAAAATATATAAATGGCAGTCACCAGTCTGAATAAAACTGGACACGAGTTTATTGTGAAGCTCCTCCCCACGTTCAGCTGTTCCCGGAAAGCGGATGTTTGTAGCTTGGAGTCTGGCACGGTTCTGACGACGCCACTGTTACTTATTTTGAGTGGAAAATAAAATGTGATGGTGAAATCACTGTGCTCTGATTGCTACTACCCACTGTTGCCTAGATTGCTGCTTCTGTGGTTGTTAATCCTCATAGACTCCTGTTCTATAGTGCTGTTTAGCATTGCCACAAACTAACCACCAACAGGTAATCATCACTCCTGACTACTGTTGTGCATCACAGGATTGTCGTTATCTGGGAAGACATTCCGTAAGCCTCTGAGAAAATCGCAGCCCATCAAAGAGGAGGATGATGATATGGCAAAACATAGGCACTGTGAAGAACAAGAGAAGCAAGATGAAGAAGAGGAGCAGGGGGCGGAGTCTGCCCTCTTCTGCAGAGATAGCTTGGAACCAGAGGGTACTACACTGTTTGTCTCTAGATATGAACTGTAGCTGGAATATTGCTCTTGCTTTAATGTGCTTATGGTTTATAGAGCTGGTCAAATGAAAGTCTTTATATCTACTGTATTTCCTGTTTGGTTTGCTGAATTTAAAAACTGATAGCAACCATTCATTAAGGGATTTACATCGAGTTTTTCTGGAATGAAGAAATCCATTGTTGACTGTATTTTTAGTGGTCTTCTTCTAAGGACTGTCTCTTTAGCTTGTTAGTTTTGGGCAAAATTAAGGCTTTGAACACAATAGCAGGAAGTGTCATTATCATGCAACTGATTCCTGTGCACCATTATAAATCCTGTTTTAAATCTCATAGAGTTCTCTCTGGACTAAATTGCACATTCTTTGGGATGTCTCGCTCTCTCTTTCTCTGGTCCCAGAGTCTGTGATGGCATCTGGACCAGGGTTGAACTTTACAGGATTTGGATCAAACACCTTGGATGAAGAAGAGGAGAAGGCTCAGTTTTTTGCCAACTTGGAGAGAGGAGCCTCATCAACCATTGACTACTCTAGATTAAACCGGGAGCTTGATTCAACTGGGTCAACTCTAGCTACCACCCTTAGGTACTCTTGTGTACTCCTGTTTGCTTCTATATGATACCGCTTACAGTTGTGTCTTGCTCTGCGTAAGCTAGTTTCAGTTTGAAGGCTACTATACAAGTGAGGGTTATCGGGGTAATGTGTATCTACAAAGCTGTTCTCTGTATCATATAAATATCTATATACATATGTGTGTTATGTTCTCTGTAGCTCAGTTCATCTGTAGTGTCCCCAACTATATATTAATACAGCACAGAAGTTTAGCCATGCTGTTTAAATGTGCCTTCAGTTTGAACTAAATCAGTGACAGTGTCACCAGCAAAACACTTCCTCCGTCATGCTTCATGGTGGAAATCACACATGCAGACATAATTCATTCACCTTCTTCGCATCTCACAGAGACACTGTGGCATGGGCCAAAAATTTCTCATTTCAACTCATTAGACCAAAGGACATATTTCTACTGGTGTAATGTTTACTGCGTGTTTCTCGGCCCAAGCAAGTCTTTTGTTATCTGTGTCCTTCAACACTGGTTTCTTTACAGCAGTTCTAACATAAAGGCTTGAGTCACATAGTCTCCTTTGAACAGTTGATGTTGAGATGTGTCTACTGCTTAAACTCCGTGAAGCATTTATTTGGTCTTATCTGAAGCACAGTTAATTGGCGGTTTCTGAGACTGGTGACTGTAATAAACTTGTCCTCTGCAGCAGAGGTAACTCTTGGACTGCCATTCCTGTGATGATCCTCATGAGAACCGGCTTCATCGTAGCGCTTGATAGTTTTTGCAACTGCACTTGAAGTTCTTGAAAATTTCCAGATTGTCTGACCTTCAGTTCTCAAAGTAATGATGGACTGTCACTTCTCTTGCTCTGTTGGGCTCTTCTCGCCATATTACTGATTATCAGAACCAGAAGTAATGACTTTCTCCCAAATTGGGCTTTTTTTTTTTGTCCAGCCTTACCTTGGTACAATACAACCAGCTGGCTCAAATGCACTAACAAAGATAGAAATTCCACAAATGAACTCTACAAGGGGCACACATAGTAATTAGGATGATATAATGAATATGGTTCAACATTTACCAACTCTAAATTTCACTAAAATTCTAAATGAAACTACTGTTGAGGGTGCTGCATTACAAAAAATATTTTTTTAGAAACAAATTTCAAGCATCTAGACATAAGGCTTTATATGAAAATGTCTTTAAGATTCGCACATTTGATCAGCTGAGTCCAAACTTTTTGACTGGTACTCTGCGTGTGTGAATATAACTTCCAGACGTGCAGAAGAGATAATGACTGAGCTGGAACAGAAGGAGAAGTTTCCAGAGTCCAGAAGTTCTCCAGGTGAGAAATGTAGACACCATTTGGCTTTACTTTCATTTTCCTTGTTTATTTATCAAAGAGCATCCTCAGCGAGAAGAGGTCAGCAATCCAGTCTCAGAAGTGGATAGTTGTTAAATTCTGAACTATCGTGTGCGTTAATTTAAACGTGCCACGTGTTTTTTACAGTTTCTTTGAACTACAGCGAGGATTTTGAAGATGAAATGAGTGGGAAAGAGGAAGGCGAAGAGGTATGTAACAGCCTCTGGCAGCAGTTCTCTTTTTATTTTATTTTTGCTTCTTGAAAAATTGCCCATGGAAGCCCTTTAAAGAGTGTGTGCTTCGAAGCCTCCTGTAGGTCTGATTTCATCTTAACATTTCCTGCAGTATGCTAAGGCGTTTCAAGTACGTATATGTGTGAATTATTGATGGGTTTTACTGTTTTTAGAATTACAAGATGCTGACAAAAGAACATACAGCTCATGAGAAAGGCAAAGAAATTATAGAGCAACTGCTGAAATCTTTCTGCTTAATTATGCACACCAATGAAAGCAACGGCAAACTCGTATTAACTCATTTTTTTCTGTGACAGTTGCTTAGAAAGTATTTAGTTCCAGTATTTTCCTCATCTGAGGTCTCTACAGCATCCTCTTGCTATGTGGTTTGGAACATTTTGCTGCTGAAAGACAAATTTTCTTCCTAGTTTAAAATTTCAATGCAGGATTTCTCCATGATCCTGACAAGATTGCGGGTGCTTCTGAAAAGTCAAAGTCAACTTTATTGCCATTCCCACAATATGTTTAGGACATACATAGGAGTGAAGTAACATTTCTCCTGCACCACAGTGTGAACGTAAAGTTTCACAATAACATGACGATACCCCTTCCTGACTTTGAAGGGGTGATGTTTCCTGCCTGGTGTGCAGGAAACATATATATTAATTAGCGGTTTATGCAAAGACTGTTCACCTCAGTCTTGTCAGACAACACAGCTTTGTGGCTCACCTTGGAAGTATCTAGGATCATTAGGTTGTGCAGTGGTTAGAGCTGTAGGAAGGTTCCCAGTTTAAACCGTGCTTCTGCTAAAGAATCTTTGATGAAGGTACTTACTCTCATATAGCTGATACAATAATAATAACCTGCAATATAAGTAGGTAAATAAATCCAAAGTTGCTTATCTAAATTCATAAGCAGCCTTAGACAAAAAAAAAAAAAAAAAAGAATCTGTATCTTAGCTTCAATGCTTGTTTAATGCCTAATCTAATATAGCATGTCTGTTCACAAGCAAGTGTGTCATTCAAGACTCCATAATGCATTGCAGGTGGTCAGGCAGAAAAAGGTCAGTGTCTTGTTCCCTAGATTAATGAACTTTGGACTGAGATCAGGCTTGTATCGGGAAGTGATAGACTTTTCATCATGGCCTGTATCTGTCATTTGTGGGCGGTCAGTGATTGGTAAAGACAGTAACTGGCCTCTTACTTAAGATGCCATGCGCTCCACTAAAATAAGAGGCCATGAAAAGAGTTGGAGGAGAGAAAGGTCATCAAAGCTGTGTTTGCACATTGCTTCCCTCTTTCCATTGTGTGGGTGGGATTCAGCCCACTCAGACAAACTCACAGTTCAGTTGCTTGCTTTTGCTCATATGTGCTTTAACTTCCTTTATGGCAAAGGCTAACAGTGTCAGTGATATGCCTGCTAATTATTCAGCAACAATGCAACATTTGAAACAAGGAAAAGTTTTAACAAATTGTTCTTGGCTTCTTTGTATGTGTTTTAGGAACGCAGTGGGCCTGCCATGCTAGAAAAAGGTGATTTTTTTTTTTTTTTTTTTTTCCCCCCCCCCTCCTCCCTCCCCCTTTGTTTTTCTGTCTGATTTTTAACTACGCATCGTGTGTCTTGTATCTTTTTTTTTTTTTTTTTTTTCTTTTCTCTGAGGTTTTGCAGTTTGACTTTGTATTTTATTTCTGACCTAAGCTGCATTCTTGATTCATAGTGTCCCTGGATGACTCCCTTGACTCATCTGGCAGAGCTGAACAATGCAGGTTAAGGCAGGAGAGGGCAGATGCAATGGTGATGAAGGAAGAGTGGGCAGGGCCTGGAAACTTGGAGACCCCTGCTGCAACAGGTAGGCCTGGATCGGGTCACTGACAAAGCAGGCAGAACTTTGTCACTGCTCATATGTCGGTGAAACTCCCATCTCTGAGTGTATGTGTATGTTTTGCTCCACTCTTATTTATTTGATTAGGTCAACCATTTTGACATTTCTGGGCAGTGGGTAAAACTAGTCTCTCAGCTTTCGGGCTGTGAGTTTGAATTCGACTCGATCCGTGTGGACTTTGCATGTTCTCACTGTGTTTGGCCTTTTTAGTAGCTCGGAACAAGTTCTTCTACAAAAATGGTAGTTATTAACATCTAATTGGATCATTGAAGTCAGGGTAATGGATTGGAGTGAAAGCCTGCATCCTCCTCTTTGAGAGCTTACTGTGTCTGTCAGCACTCACACACATTTACAAGCATATCTAATTATGAAACCTTTTACAGCGTGATTAGCAGTTTCTTGAAATGTTAATGGAAAATATTCTTTTTTGGGCTCTTGCTTAGCTTAGTGTGTGCTTCTGGGTTGATGAGTGAATTCTTGGCACAGCTCAGTCACATGGCCAGAGTGGCAGCAGTGAAATGGAGGCAGTGCAAGAGGCCTATCGCCAGATTAGTCTCTCTACGGGTGACTCGGCTGGCTACCCACGCAGCACCACACCCCCTGCGGATGAGCAGAAAAGTAGCCCACCTGCACTGGAACACTCAAAGGGCACATTAAAGACAACTGTCAGCACAGGGTCAGGTGAGACTTTGCCCAGTCATCAGCCCTGAATCCAAACATACCCTTAGTTAGGCGGCATTGCCTTCTTTAAGCTAATCAGCAAAATTTAAAACTTACTTTCAGGATCAGAAAAGGTCTTATGTCTAAAAACTGCCTGCAAGGAATCTTTCAACTATAATGAACAAGGGGATGATTTGTGTTTATTTTGTTTTTGATTAGTGAATATAGTACTGCAGTACAGTAAGATATATAATTGCTTCTTCTAGTGTATGAAATTTTTCATAGTATGTGCAGCATTTGCCTGATCATGTATGATGTGCCTTCACGAATGGACGCTGTCTTTGTTTCAGACTTGCCAACAGCAGAAGAGCTGATGCAACCAATAAGACCTGAGTTAGGGTTCAGCCAGCGATTTGCCCTCCAGTCAGACAGGTAAAACAATCAAAATATGCTTCACAATGACTAATTGTTTAAACATGGCCTCCCTTCTCCATGGAGCACAGGACGACAATTTTAAGAGGGCAGGTTAAACTGGTCATTTACTTGACATATTTTCCATACATTTAAGATATAGGAAAAGCTTAATGTGTATAACTGAACTGCACTTATCACAAATCATTATAATTGGCACGTTAATATCATCTGAGCTTTTCTGGTCACAGCTCCCAGGGTGAGGTCAAGTGGTGGATCGACCTGATTGATATCTGTTAGTGTCTCTCTCACTAGCGCACGCTACAAAGAATTGAGTATAATTTGAGAAATCTGGCCACAAATCTTGTAGGTGGGTCTGGTATGTACCACACAGAAAGTAAACCCCTTACATGTGAAGAGTTTAAATGCCTTGTGTAGTTGTAGACTCCAAACAAGTGCACTATTCTCACCCAGTCCTTCTTTTTTCCAAAACTTCTTTTTCTTAGGAATATGAAACTCACTCTCTCGGTTCAGGAAGTGACCTAGTTACTAAAACAAGAAATTGTTTAAATTGTTTATGTCTTCAAATGCTATCATTTTTCTGCTCAGTTTTGTTTTTAGCAAAAATTTAGATTTAACGCCATGGCTTTAAACAGCCAGATGAAAACCATGGCAGTTCAGTGTTGGTTTCCAGTGGTAGCCTAAAACTTGTGCCAACTTGGATGTTTGGCCACAGTGAGGCAGAGGCAAGCCAAAAGCCACCTGAGGGGCTGTTAGGAGACAGGTCGAGCAGCACCCCCAAGACAGTTCCTGCGGTATCATCGGAGGGTGGAATAGGAGTGCCGACAGCAGCTGAGGCGAATGAAGACGCAGGAGATGAAAGGGCCAGGAAGGTCTTGGAGGAGGTGGAGCGACTGATGCAGTACAAGGACAACAGTTCTCTTCAGTCCCAACCTCTGCTTTCCAGAGACTTGAAAAAACAGGTAAAAAATGCAGCTGGTTAAAGGTGGGGAAAAAAGAATGACAAATGACAATGAAGACGTAAATTACACCCAGAGAGAAAGGTTTGGAGACAGGTCTTATAGAATTTTGATGATAGCGCTATGATTATTGTTATTTTTGTAGGTCTCTGAGCAACCTTCCAGCTTGAGTGGTCAGAGTGCCCCTTTCTCCGTCTCCCAGAAGAAAAGCAATCCCCCTGTGGTGAAGAGTAAGAGAGTCCTGTCTGCCAGGCTTCCTGGAATGAGTAGGACAAGCCCAGCAGTCAAGCTTCCCTCCTCCCTCAAAAAGAGGAATCCTGTGAACCAGGGGCCAAAAAAACACACCACTCCTGAAGCTTTGCAGAAAGGTACAAGAAAATAATATGCCTAGTCTACTGACAGGGCAAAGGGAGGTAACATCCTTTGGTTCACTAACAGGAGGAAAAGGAGGTAACATACCTGGTTCACTGACAGCTGGAAAGGGAGGTAAAAGCCCAGGCTCACAGATAGGAGGAAAAAGGGGTAAAACCCTGGTTTCAGTGACAGCAGGAAAGGGAGATAAAACTGCAGATTCAATGACAGCTAAAAATGCAGGTAATATCTGATTCATTGTGTCATTACTTGTGGACATTCTTATAATTTCACAGACGGGGTCAGGATTGCATCTGTGGTTCATGCTTTTTGTATATCCAGAGCCAAAGTCACAGGCTGATGCAGAGCTGAGGGTGAGCAGTGAACTGATGGCCTCATCACAGTCCTTTCCCACATTCCTGCAACAACACACAGAAGGAACAGGGCTACGTGGTCCAGCCAGGGCATGGGTGAGTGATTTTGCTGCATTCACTGCGTGATACAACATTATCTGGCTTAGTTTTCTATCAGTCAAAAATACAGTAATTTTACCTTAATTTATAGCAGTTTTGTGTAATTATGTCTAATCAGAGTTGTGGAAAGGGTCCTGTTCATAATCCTACTAGTTATGAGTTAATTTAATTTGGTTGTGGTTGCAGCCAGAGATCAACAAAATGTCCTTGCCTGAAAGCACCCCAAGTGATGCAGCCTTCCCAAGGGGCCCGCAACACAAGAGTAGAGATACAGCCTCTCCAGAGCGCGAGGAAGGTGCTCAGAACCAGATTTTGGTGGACGTGCAAGACGAGCATCTGGCTCGCGAGGACCAGGAGCTGCTGCACACCTTGAGCAGAGAGGTCACAATACTCAAGCAGGAGAACTATGTTCTGCAAGCCAAGGTAGTCATTACCAACCCCTTACCTCAATCCCATCCCAAAGGTCACTCTGTTTTGATAGATTTAAGTGCACATGTGCATTTATCAGTTTCCTTGGTCCACTTTTGAGTATTTTCTAACAGTGAGGGCAGTTGTAAAACACAGCAGGTGTGAGATGGAGGTCTTCTCCAGATACCCCTAATGCAGTTTGTCTGTAGTGCTGACACTTTTGTGTTATTCCATACTTAAAACTTATATGCTGCAGAAGGCAAGCACCCTACTACACAGAAATGACAAAATTTTCTCAGCTATGGTGGAGCTCTTCTCTATGAAATTGGTGTAAATTTACTCAGTCTGCTGTAATATTTTTCCATAAAACTAACATCTGCTAAATTCATAGACATTTTAAATGTTTTTAATGATCCAACTAATGGTCCCTCTCTGAAAGTCTAACAGTGGAGTGAAGTGCCAGGGTTGGCCCCACAGTGGCAGGAGAGTTCTGTCTCATACCCTTCTGCACCTCAGCTTGCTAGTTGCTTCTCTGTTTGCCATGCAAATCTTATCTGAAGCAGAAAAGTAACTCTTACTGTGCTGAACAAAAGGCCTAGTGGAATTTTTTGATGGATTGCTATGTGCCTCCCCATGAGCTTAAGGAACCAGAGGCACCTGGTTTTGGGGAACTGTAGTAAATGCTATATGTAATTCATAATGATGTGTGCAATTTCGTGAAACTGTCTGTTGATTTGGTTTAAGCAAAGATGTGTTGCTGCAGGATTTATGGCTAACCTACCTCCGAGTGCAGAGAAAAATGTTTTCTAATGAGAGTGGGTGATCGAGCATCATCTGTGGTTGCTATGCCTCGCTGATATTCAGGCTATTATGTTCCCCGTCTCTCCTTTTTACATTCAAACAGGCACTCGCTTCCTTTTGCATAAGCCACTCATTCCAGAACTTTGTTTTTTTGCAATGCTATGAATGAATGATACTGTATCACACTGAAGTGAAAAGAACTGACTTTATAAACATAAGGCACAATTTAAAAAAAAAAAAAAAAAATATTAAACACTGTACCTTGAAATATCTGACTGACTAGGCTGGCTAGATTGTTGTCAGATGTGTCCTTCTGTCTTAGAAACTTGTGAACCTCCTGGAACGCTGTTGAAATGTTATGTATCAGTTGAATCTAGCTTTCCAAGTTTAGATATCCCGTTCCATGTTCTAAAGTACTGAATGGGGAGTATGATGCACAGAAGCTATTTTTGTGATTTGGACATCAGATTATAGGTGCCTGAGAGCTTCCAGAGTGCGTTGGTTAAAGCCTCTAATGATTCCTTTGTGCTAATGGGCTCATCCGCATTCAAGGTGTGTTAGCCCAGTAGCCAGTAATGGCTTGTTACCCGTTTTTTAGCAGACACTCAATAGCTGCGTAAGCAAGGTATAGATACTAAGAACGTCCGCCAACAGCAGCCTTGGGCAGATGATGGACTTTGTTTGGGGATGTTTTTGCTAAGCTCCATTTAATGACATATTACTGGTTTTATGTGTGGAACTTCAGTGCTTTGTATCTGCCCTGGTTATTCAGGGTTTTAGAATTTTTAACATTTTTTCTGTCTAAGGGGAGTGTATTGATATCTAATGTGTGTATTCAGGGCTCTTTAATATTGAAATTTTTTATTTTCAGATCAGTGTGTTCAGTAAAGTAAGTGCTGTTAAGTCTAATTTACATTTACATTTATTCATTTAGCTGATGCTTTTCTTCAAAGTGACTTACAGTGTTATGGTTACAATTATTACAAGCTTAAAATTATTTACCCATTTATGCAGCTGAGTATTAGCCAATTCAACTCATGGTTACTACTCACATGGTTTGTGTGAATGCAGAAGTGGTCTACCAGTGTCTTCGTTGGCATGCGTCTTCGGGTTGTGGAAGGAAACCTGTGCAAACATTGGGAGAACATGCAGTCTTTACACAGACCAAGCAAGGATCAATCCCTAGATCTGAAACCACAGATCAGGTGCTGTGAGGCACTGGTATTAGCCACTGTGTCACAGATCAAACACCTTTTTCCTCGTTTTCAAATGGCACCAATAAACAGGATGAAATATGAACGAAAAATATGGGGGAGATTTACAGGCTCAAATTATCTGCTCACCTAAGATTTGAAACAGTATTCTTTACACTAGAATATCAAAACTAAAAGTGCAGGCAGCATTGAAAATGACTCTTTATAATACTTATACCAATTGCATTGTGACTTTTGTCTATTTTGCTGTTCATGTGGAGTTCATGTACACACTCTCAGCATACACATCAAAGAGAGTGTATTGCAAATTTATAGCATCCTAGTGTAATGTGCTTTTGTTCTCATTATCACACATTGAAAGTCTGAAACTTCCCTGTTTTTAGATTTTTTTTTTTCTTTTTTAAAATTTCTTGGATCTAAAATTAAATAGCACTAGTGTTCTTAGGGCAAGTTTTGGCTCTGTACAGTGCGGTATGCGGCAGACATGTATAAGCCAGGTGTTGGAGTTGTACATACAGTCATATGGCCTTTTTGCGGTGCTTCAGTGTTTGTGTGCGCATGTTTTCTGGGAGTCCCTGCTGATAAGATAATTTTAACGGGCGCTGTCCACTGTTTAACCTTCACAGTTGCACAGCCTAGAAGAAGCCAGGAGGAAGAGGAGGTGGAGCCTCGGGGAGTCCTTGGACCCCATCACGGAAGAGAAACTCCAACTTATTGAAAAGGAGGTGAAGGAGCAGGAGACCATCATTCAGGGCTACCAGCAGGTTAGTAGCCCTGCTTACTGAACTGGAGTGATCCTCTCCCTGGGTGTAGTGGCCTTGTGCTGTGGTGATGACTATCCATTGGACCTTTGCTAACTACTTATCCATCTGTGTTATCTTTAATAAAAGGTTACACTGCAAAAAAAGTATTACTCCCCCCCCCCCCCCCCCTACAAGATGATTAGTGTTAAATGGTGAGTCATTTCATCCCCTGTGAAGTGAGGCTGGCTGGTAATTTCTATTTAGCCAGCTCCATATTTATGCATTAATTAATGTCCTTGATCTGCAAGTTTATTGCAGCTGCCTTTCTCCCTCAGTGATTTAAAGAAACTTGTAAATTAATAATCCTCCATGGAAACTAGAGGATTCTTAGCTCTGGTGCTCTGTTTTTCTTTAGGGGGTACATTTAGATGCTGTTCAAAATGTGATTCATACCTCTAATTAAAATTATCTACATTCCTAGAAGGCAGTTGTTGTTAATACATGCTTGTAGTTCTTAAACTTTCTAGCAGGAGCTGTGGCAAAAAAGATTACTCATGTATTATTAACATGGGACCGTTCTCTCTCTCTGAACTTTAGTAAAAATTTGAATTGGACAAAGATGAACATGAGGGTGTTGCACCTCGTTGAGTCTGCTGCTAGTGTTGCTCAATGCTTGCTGGACCCTCTTTGCAGGAGAACGAGAAGCTGTACAGGCAGGTCAAGGCTCTGCAGGCCCAGAGCAAGGCCAGCGAGGAGGCTATGTTCAAGGAGAACCAGAGGCTGCAGACTGAACTGGCTACATGTAGGTGAGTATGCTCTCCTGCCCCTTCAGTATTCCCATGTCCAACACTGGCAGCATCACTCAGTTAGGGAATGCCCTCAACAGTTTTGCTGGCTTGCAAGATTTCTGTGAAACAGAACCAGCAAATGCAGCTCTCTTCACCCACAAGCCACAGGGCTTTCAGTGTTATCTTTGCCCTGTTGAAGTAAGGAATATGCACTTCTGTAGTAAGACGCATTCTTCGTGGGGCCAGCCTGTTCTTTCAGCCACTCTCATTTACTGCTCAATCCTTTTATTTAGCACAACTTGTCAAAGTAATGAATGGATAATAAAATTGTACAAAGTTTACCTATAAAACTTGTTACCTTGCAGGGGCATCACTAAGGATGCAATTACATGCAACGGCATTACTTAGTCATTCAGCAGAGTTTTTCCTCCACAGGGACTTAGTTTTAAGGTGCAGGTGATTTCCCTCCCCCCCCCCCATATCAATCCTGGGCAGAGGTGGAATTAAAACCCAGCTCCATTGAGTTGTAACCACTACCTGCTGATTTGTATGAATATGGTTGAATTTAATATTCTGTAACTTATACAACAGGACAAAATATTCATAGCATTTTGTTTGTCTGGACTCAGTCCTCCCTAACAGTCATCACTGGCATTGTGATACATATAAAATGGCACCTCTAAACAGGAGAAATTAGTGAAGTAAGTCAGTTAGTTCTTTGATAATTTGTCTTCAGTGAGTGAGACATTGAAAGAACAGCATGAATCAAAGACTTTTCACTTTGTGTCTCTAAGAACTCTACAGGTGCCAGTTGGGCTGCCTTCAGCTGTAGAGCTGAAGCAAAACAATGAAGTACTGTTGAACCTTATTCAAATTTCTCAGTTTAGTTAAAAGATAATTTAAGCTAAGAATGATGAAATGACCTTTTTATGACAGTCATTATCCCAATTAAACTAATGTGCAAGGCCTTTTCCCAGCTCACTGTGCACCATAGTGGTGAATAGTTAAAATGGCCCTGATTAGTGCTGCTCATAGAGCTGCTCTTTTGGAACCCACATAGATGCCCTTATGTTCAGTTTTTATTGAATGGATTTTTCACATTACTGATTATTTCAGTCCAGGAGGAAGAGGTGATACAATTAAGTTGTGTTAAGATATGTCATACTTTCCCTTTTCTTCTTGGTGCATACTCTTAGAGTTGCTTATTACCTTCCTGTCACATCACTGACACCAGTGAAGGCTTACCTTTAAATTTTGTTCACCCTTCTCTCCCAAGAGCAGTGTTTGTCTTATGTGTCCAAAAACAGCTGGTTGCTATAGCTTGCACATGCCAGTTAGTTTTCATATACACAATAGCTGCTTTAATTCTGTTGTTTAAAGATGTCCCCCCCACTGTGCCTCTGGGGGATTGGATTCCACCAAACATTTTTCTAGAGCTGGATGTTTGCTAAGCACACAGAGCATGCTGCTGGCTTGAATACAGCTGTGCATGTTTGAAGGAATAATGGTTATGCAGTTCAGATGTTACCATTGTTGCTGTGGAGGGAAATGTGCACATGGTTTGTCTCAGCATCAAAGTAACTGACCCTTGTGAACATGTTTACAATTGTGTCTGATATGTGCTTGGAACATACCTTCAGCTGTTCGTCTTAGTGTTAACATATACATCTTGTCTTTATACAGGGAAGAGGTCAGCAGGAATATTGGGCAGCAGGTCGTGGGAAATGTCCTTGAGCCTGACCACAGCCAGGCCCTGTCAGTCTTGCTAGCTCAGGTAAAGGCTGCACAGGTGAGTCTGGATTAAGTGTCAAAAACACTAAGCAATAGGCATAAAGAAGTTGCTTCAAAATGATGAAAATGCACCAAACTAATAATACAAAACAGTTCTGAAATATTTTACATTTAGTTACTTCATTTAGCAAGCACATTTCTCCATAGTGACTTCCAGTGAACACCCATGAACCCACACCTTATTCACCCAAGGTGACATACTGTTATATACACACACTACTTACAACAGGTCACCCATCTATACATTGGTGGAACACTCGGTCTCTCTCTCTCTCTCACTCACACACACACACACGTGAACCTGAACAGCATGTCTTTGGACTGTGGGAAGAAATCAGAGCACCCAGAACAAACCCACACAAGGAGAACTTAAACTCCACGCAGACTGAGTGGGGATCAAATCCACATCCTCTCCCACCACCGTGGCACTGAGAGACAACAGCACTACTCACTGCATCACTATGCTGGCACAAAGAGCGATGTTTGTCCCCTGTCCATCCACCCCCCCCCCCCCCCCCCCCCAACTAGTCCATCATGACAGCTGATCCCAAGGGTGTCAGCAAATCTTTATTTTATGGTAATGCAGCGGTTGATCTGAAATTGAATAGCATACTACCACCATATTATTTGAAACAGCAAAGGCTGCAGATGGAGGCTTTTGTATAAAAGTATATTCATAATTATGTAAATCAGGAATGGTACAGGGCACTTTCATGTTGAAAAGTCAATAGGATTGAAAAAACATGCAAAGATAGTTGGGGAAAAAGAAAAGGAATACCCCTTATGTTCATTTATGGCAGAGGTAATAAAGCATGTACTTTTAAGTTTCTTAATTTTCATTCCTGACTCATGTAATTGACACATTGTCAGAGACTTGTTAACCTACCATATATGGCAAAGTTTTCCTTTAAAGTTTTATGTTTATATGCATACAGATAAAAATTGGTACAAAGATTTACCTAGAAATTTTATGTGGATTCATATCCTAAATTGAACATTTCACTCTTATGAGATTGTGTTTTGAGAAGTTGAATACTGTTCTTCAAATAATGCCTCGACAATGGACAGATTGATATTTTAAAAGATAAAACACAATTTGAAGCAAAGTCAGGGTCCTGTTTCCCCATCTGCCTTCAAAAATGATCCCATTTCAGCTCTTAAAGAGGAGGAGAAAAAAAAAAAAAAAAAAAAAAAAAAACCTCCCTGGATCCCAACTCATGCCAAAGCTACAAACCAGTCTCCCTCCTCTCCTTCCTGTCAAACTGTAGAACAGGCAGCCTGTGATCAACTCTCTGAATTCCCCACCCAAAACCATCTCCTTGATGGATTTCAGTCTGGATTCAAAGTTGACTGACTCTGCCCAACTACTTTTCCACACCATGGTGACATCCCATCTTGACTACTGCAACTCTCATGTGGCCTTCACGCTATTGCCATCAAACCTCTATATCCGATACAGAGCACTGCTGCCTGAGTTACAAGGAATGTTTCAGCAAGTCAAATGTATCTACTCTTTTCCTCTGCACCGTCTTCCTATACTTACCCAGATCAGATTTAAGACCCTGGTTGTTGACTACAAATGCATTAGTCTCCTAAATAGCTAGGAACAGTTCCACTATCAACTACTACACCCCAGCCAGACCGCTTCGCTCTTCTATTTCTACCCACTTGGTGGTCCCAAGCACGCAGGTTCTCGGTTCTTGTTCAGTTGTGGTGGAACACCTTGCCCCTCTCACTCAGAACTGCTGAATCTCTGTCCACATTTAAAAAGGGTCTTAAAAATTCATCTTTTCCAGAATTACTTAGCCTATGATCTCTTAAGCTTATGTGTAAATGAGCATGCACCATAACTTTATGATCATGCCCAGATAAGCCTTTACACAGCCACTACTCCTGTATTGTATTTGTTTGTGCATCAAAAACAAAAAAGTTGAAAGGTGATCAGGAATCCATTCTGAGTTTTACGCAGCTACTCGTGATTAACATTGGTGCATACAGTGGAAAGAAACTAACATAAGAATCACATATTTGCAACTGCCTTTCTGCTAATGTAATGCAGACGTATTTCTGAAATGTACATGTTGCTTTGGATAAAAGCATCTGCTAAATAAAATTTAATGCGCAGTAATGTCCCTGTGTGGGGTGGGGGGGGGTCTCCCTCACTATCAGTCAGGTGGTCATACGAATGTATGTCTTGGTTGTGTCTGACAGAAGAATGAAGTGAGGCTGATGGAGGAAATCAGAAGACTGAAACAGGAGAAACAGGCCCTGGAGGTGGACCTGGAAGTCATGAAGAAGGAAAGAGACCTTGCAAAGGCACAGGCCAACCACACGTCCGGTTAGACTGCACTCGAGATGAATTTATAGAAATTAAACATTTATGAAGTAGCCAAAATTCATTATTTCTATCCTAAGCATCATCAGTTTAGATAACAGGTGGGAACCAGCATTCATAGTACACCCCTCATTCCAGCAGTAGAAAGCCCTCCTTTACACAGTTTGTCTTTAGATGCGAGGTGAAAATGGAGATCGGGAGAGATTATCCCAGCCCGTACATTTGTGACTCTCAGGAGAGAAGAGCTTTGCGATAAAGATGCTGGAGGAGCGCCACAAAGAGGAGTTGTTGGCCCTCAACAAAAAGCTGCAGTGGTATGCAGAGAACCAGGAGCTGCTGGACAGGGATGCTGCTCGGCTCCGTGCTGCCACCGACGAAGCCCAAAGGCTCAAGGAGCAGGTGGGTGGATACATAAACATGAGGTACACCCCATAGTCAGTATGGCACGCAGCATCCCACCCTGCCCCAGTCATCCTCTTTGGGCAAAGTTACTCTAGCTGGGGAGTGTAGGAATGAGGACAGCGTTTCAATTGTGGTCCGATTAAACAAAATTGGATCTCTTTGGTCTTGGTTTAAACTGCCACTATCAATACTGTCCCTGCAATACACAGGAGGGACAGCATGTTTTTTGGGATGCTTGGCAATATAGATGTTTAAGACTGAGGAGGGCAAATGCAGTGCAGGCAGATTCTGGAAAAGAATCTGTCTGCCAAAACTCTGAAGTTGCTGCAATGTTCTTAAGGCAGTATACACAGAAGCAGCGGTAATGAGGTGCTCATTAAGGAGAGAATGAATGTCTTCACTGTGGCAGAAAGTCTGTCTTTAAACTGCAATGGGCCAAAAAACACCTTGAAACTGCTTAACAAATGGGTAGAGTAAGCAGGCTTTACTTTTTTGGCCTACTAAATAGTCTGCAGTGTTATCCTTTTCAAAAGCCAAGTGAGATCTTTAGTGTTTTTTCCCCCTTATATTTTAAATTGGGCACAATTGAGGAATCCTCCCTGCATGTTCAATTTTTTTTGCGGTTGTCACTCCATTTTCCATCTGTACTTCTGAGATTTGATCCTCAATCCCGACAGAAGTTAATTCACCTCACTCTAGAACATCTGAGATATTTCCAGAGATATTCTGCTGCATTCCAAGTCCTTTTAAGGCAGCTGCAGGCACTTTCAAATTTACAGAATAAATGTCACTGGAGCTTTTTGGCCCATTCACCTGTTCAGAATAATGTTTCCGAAGAGTTTGATTTGTCCTCTGTATTCACATTAAGCCACAACCTAGACTTGTTGAAGCTATGGAATCTTGGTTCATTATTTTTCCCACTGGGTCAAGGGAATGTATTTTATTTCTAGCCAATGCAAGTATGTACCTTTCATCTTACTGAGAAAGAGTAAATGAATCTTTTAGCTGATTTTCTTCAAAGCAACTTGCAATGTTAAGATAAGCATTTACCCATTTTTACAGGAACAATTTTAGGGTAAGTACTTTGCTTAAGTAAGGGTGCTACAGGTAGAGGGTGGGGATTGAACCTGCAACCTTTGAAGCCAAAGGCAGTAGCTAACCTCTATGCTATTGGCTGTCCTATTTGACTTTTGCATTTGATCTGCATAATTAGGAAAGACTTGCCTCATTTTTGGAATTTGTCATACATGATGCTACATGACCACAACTGCGGAGTATCGTAATCTGTTACCCTTGAGCTGTGATACCTGTATACATAACATTCTCACCATCCTCTTTCTGCTTCTTGTGACCTTGTTTTGTAGTTCAAGAAATCCATCCTCATTCTACTTGGGCACTAAACTGTAGGGACACTACACACCTCAGGTCAAGAGAAGCGCTTACGAGAGGTGGCTACCATGTGAGAGGGGTAGTGTTCAGGCTGAACTCATGAAATGTCCTCATTTCTCTGGGCAGGTGGAGAAACTGAAAAGTGAGATTAAAAACAAAAATGGGCAACAGCAGAACAAAGTCAAGATGAGAATAGGGGATGCCAAAAGAATTCTGGATCTTGAAAGGCAGGTAGGTCACAAGTCAAAAGGAAACAGGGAGGATATCCACAGGTTAGTGGTGTTTCCTTCTGTTATATTTCTCATGTCATGGTTTTGAACCCTGCTGTTTAGTAGCAACTTCTTTTCCTTAATCAAGTTATGCATCTATGTGTAGCAGCTTAAATCTTTTTGAATGTTCTGTAAGCATTATATTCTATATTCATCTTAGGAACTTCTGGGTTCTGCAAACAATGAAAGTGTAACAGATCTGAGTAGAGCAAATGGAATTAAAAGTGATATTGAAAATGTGGGCAGTGCTGCAGTAGTGATAAAGCAGGAAATGAGGTCCTAATGTCTTAATGAGACAAAGTTAAATGATCTGGCTCCTGCCAATTTCAGTACAGTGTTTGAATAATGTTTGTTTGCTTTAAATCCTGGTTATTTGGGATCTGATTTTATTCCTAACATTCAGTGAATTAAAACTATGCATTGTGTCATGTTCCCCAATCAGAAAATTGTTTTTTGAATTAGATATACAGAGTGCCATGGGAGGGCATTGCCACCTTTATATTTCATGAAAAAATTATAAATTCCTCCTCTTGTATTAAAAGATTGTCATGCAAGACTTCCACTTGGCACAGTGAGGCAGATGGGCACCTGGGCAGTGCTATGCGATTTGAACATGTAGTGTGGATTAGATGCTTTATGTGATCACTTAGGCAATCTAGGTACTTCCATTTCATCTTGCTGCACAAGCATGCTACAATTCTTTTAAAAGACTTGAATGAGTGCAGGCCATTGCACTTTAGAAAAAAAAAAAGCATGATGAAATATGAGAAGCACCGATTTCCAACTGATCGGAAGAATCACACTTTCCAGCCATATCCGCTTACAGAAAAAGGCCCTTCCAGTTTACCCACTCCATGACTCAAGACCAAGAAGCTTAACTGCCTCTTTAAACCAAAGCAACACATGTATATTATTGAGGTTGTCAAGTGGGCACCTCCCTTTGTCAGTGTTTCATTGACTTAGGCCCACGACACCTCCAGAAGACTCAACGGTGCACCAGACCCACCCGTTAGATGCCTTTCACCCTCAAGAAATACTGCAACCCTACAATAAGTTAAACCACAGTGCCATATGTGCCTTCAAAACACCATCTTCACAAAACTCAAATCATGGATTACCTCCTTACCTGCTGACAGGAACTGCAAATTCCCCACTCCACAAACTTAACCTCCCCTATTAACAAGGCCACACCTCCTTACCCACTGCCTCCCATTACCAGCCACTAATTTTCCACTATTACACACCTCCTTCCAACCTGTAACCCCAACTACTCTGCTCTTTTCAACCATAGCTACTGGCTTGCCTTCTCAGCTGCCTCAGACAATTCCTTTACCACCACCCTTAATGATCGGCCTCTAATATCGAATTCCTCCAGAAATGTAGCCGATTAAGCCGAACCCCCTAACACGTACCTCTACCAGAGAGCAAGGAACCCACCATCAATGATCTCTTGCCTCTCCATACTTCAACAGTTTCTGCTCATATGCTTCCGCAATAGCATCCTCGAATGGCACTTAACGCTACAAAGTACAAAATGTGAGCAGATTGTGAACACCGTGTCTGGACGCAATGAAGTAACTGCAATAACCTGCGAAACCTGTAGCTGTTTGCCCTCATCAGCCAACAGCATCCAGTCCCGTGCTTTACTGCATCTACCAGGGCACGTCCATTCTTGCATAGCGCAACTGCCTGCACAAAACTGTTTTAGCTCTACTGCCAACAAAGAATTCACCACTTGCTCTCAAATTCCTGCTAAACATCCAAGAACTTGATTATAGTGCCAAGTATAGCACCCTTGCCCCAAACTAACCTTACACCCTGACAAAGTGTGCCTCAGCACCACCACACCATTTACAAGAACGATTACCACGTGCCCACTGCTTAACATTCTGCGGCATTGGCAGCGCGTCATAAGTTGCTGCAACAATGAACTTAAGGCAACTTGTCTCCATAACCCATAGATCTTGTCAGCATAACTTGCTCTTCTCCATGCCTTCCCAGTTTATTCACTGACCCTGCTTAACCAGTGCAACCACCTTTGCACACCTCACCTCTTCCTTCCTCTGGTCCTGCTCAACAACCACCACATATGGCCAGAGCCAAATACCTTCCCCCTCTACATGTGTCTAACCACATCTGACAGCATCACCAGCCCTTTTGCACTCTGGACCACATCTCCAGGGTTCCACCCCTTATCCGTCCTCACTGAAGGCACCACCTTTTTCCACAAAGGTATCTTGACTCCGCTAGAGTCAGCTCCAAACCCACCTTCACACACTTACTCCTCCACCATACTTGTTACTGGCAGCTCCAACATGTCTTTGCCATATTTACATTTATTCATTGGCAGATGCTTCTGTCCAAAGTGACAGATCTCAGCAAAAATACAATTTATGCATTACATAAGGTTGTGTTAAATAGCATGGCACACCCAGCCATCTTATTACTGAGCTAAACCTGCTTGAGCTTTTCCACCTCCTGGACAGAAAACTCATACCACAAGTGGCCACTTAATACATGGCAACAGCCCAACCTGCAGATACCACATGCAACTTCTCCTGGAGGAAGGACACAGTGCTTTTTAAGCCTTCCACAACCACCTCCCTTAGTGCCACAACCTGCTCCTTATCACTTAACATGGAGTTATTACCTACCCAAGTGGTTAACTGGCTTCTCCAGAATAAGTGGAATTACTCAATATAAAACTTCTGCACCACCTTCCCACTAACGATCAAGACTCAATCGACTCAGCTTAACCTTCAACAACAAATGGCAAGTACAATGAGCCATAGCCATAACTTGTCATCCATAAGTGCTCTAATAGGGGGTTGGTGCATCCTATCCTACAGCCTCTCACCACCAACATCCCATTTGGAAGTCCTTATAGCTTCCATTGCCATTGTGAAAGCCAAGGGCAAAATTGTACATCCAGCCTTGATTTCAACCTCCAACCGATGCCAAAACTTATCGCTTTCTGTACAAAAGCAAAACTGAATATTTGCATTGCAACACTTTCGGGGACCTTAAAAACCTGAGCTCCTCCTATAGCAAACTGTGCTGAACCCACCCATAAGCATTTGCCAACTCCAAGAATACCACACAGATGATCTTGGCAGTCTCAATCTGATGCCAAATCATACTGTGTGCTCAAGCACCCAAGCATCCTGGAAGCCCTGCCTTCTGCATAGAGGTATCAGCTTCTTAGCCTACCAGTACACTACCAGCCTCCTTGCTACAACACTGAAGTCCCTTTAATGTTAAGGGAATAGGCCTGAGCTGGCCTACCCCAGCACCATCCTTCTCCTTAGGAAGGATTCCTCCTACTCTCTGCCACAACTTGGCAATGACCCTCTTCTTCCACACAGACAGCCTCCACAAAGATTAGTACACCTGGTATGGTACTCCATTAAGGGCGGCTGTCAAGGAGGCCCTTGCCTGCCACACAACATCTTGCACCTCTAGCCACCTTGGGGGCACTTAACCATTTCCCACTCTATTTCCCCTACAGGGGAGATATCCACCATCATGCTCTTGACCAGACTACAGATAAAGGTAGAGAAGCAGGAGCTGGATGGTTAACAACCCAGACTTCTTGCCAAAACTTAAGGATCTCTGCAAAATGCCACTCTGGCCCACTCATTCTTCCTAAGAGCTTCCATCCTCCTCATAGTTAGTATTCTTTATACCCACCTGAAAAAAAACATTTAGCAGACACTTTTTTCCAAAGCCACTTTCAGCAAAGTGTGTAGTCTAGTCTTATGTGGTAGGAAGAAAAGACTCAGTTCACAAAAACACTCAGATTGCAGAAGAGTTCATTTATTCATGGGCACACACAGGTGAGCCACCTAGAGTCACACCACTAAGCAAGCAGATATTTATACACATTCTAGGGCGGCTCTTCGCAAGCATAGGTAAGATACATGGTTTGTTTCAACATTCGAGCCATGTAGCTGTGCCCCTTTAATCTCCCATCCTCTCAAAAAAAAAATTCCAATAATCATAAATCCCTTCCAAAATGCAATAAACTGGCAACTTATCTCCTTTCTTACAGGAAATAGCCCTCTGGGTTTTTACATAACTCTGCATTCCTTGGATATCGTGACACCAAAAATGGACAGAATGACAAACTGCTGCCTGGAATGTGGTGCTTTCTTGCATAAGCTGTTTCACTAGTTAGGACTTCTAATACAAAAGCATATAGGCATAGCTAAGCTTTACAATCAAAGCTTCATTTCACACTTAGCTCACATCTTCATGAGGTAACAAGGCAACTTACACTGCTCAATACACTGCTTACAATGGGTTACTCATTCATACATCAGTGAAACACTGTGGGTAAAACTACCCTCCTCCCCCCCCCCCTCCTCAGCTCACCACTCATCTTTTAAGCTGCCTTCTCTCCAAGAAGAGCCTGTATCTCTACCTGCTGCCTTGACTTCACAACACCCAGCTTTTCCTTATTCTTCACCTGTATTATTCCAAATTGCTCTACCCTGTAGCTATAAAATCTACCCCAATCTATCCAACTTACCCTCTGCTGACCCCTTAAACTTAAAGATTCCAACCAAGTCATTACAGTATCCCATATCCCAGCTTCTCTACCTACTGGCCACTTAAGCTTTGACTGTTGCCCCCTTGACTTCTTCAAGTTAATCCCTCCTGTTTGCACATCCTCACCTGTCTGGCTTTCATCATCCTGTAACCCAGCACCCAGTCCTTCTGCCTTAGTGGCAGGGAATACTGATATCCTGAGGACTTTGGTGTGAAACCTGCTGTTGGACTTGAACTACTCACATAGTAGCTATCAATGCAGGGTCCCTGTTCTCCCACATCCAGGCATCTTTTCCTTCACTGGTCAATCCTCAGGCCTCTTGCCTCTGTTACTTTCCTCCACCTGCAGACAAACCTGCAGGTGCCTTCCATCCCTATCCAAATGGATTACCCCCATACAACTCTGCTCGAAGCCATAAAATCCACCTGTGAGCCATCTGCCACCTCTGCTCTCATTGACTTGTGGGGTATCACACTATTCAATTCATTTGTAGCCATAATGGGAAAGCCATCTGGCTTCCACAATCAGCAATGCTGCTGCCTTGAGTTGCTAGCCCACAGCAGCCCCAGATGGGGTCTGTTCTCTCTTCTCAACTAGCTTTCCCTGTGGTCACATGATCTTTTCCATGTTACCAACTGCCCTTTTCACACCAGCCACTAGCTTAACTAGACAAGAGATTCAAGATACACAGGAAAAAAAACAATCATACCCAATGTATATAATACAGTGGCTGTACATAAAGACTCAGGCCAACCAACAAGAACAACATGCAGCATAGTCAACATATCTCCATTAGTAAAGACCAAGAAGCTTAACCACCTTTTCAAACCAAACCAACACACATATTTCATGGAGGCTGTCAAGTGGGCACCTCCATTCTTTAATGTTTCATTGAATTAGGCCCACACCACCTCCAGAAGGTTCAACAGTGCAGTCTAACATCCCACACACATTAGGGGCCTTTCATTCTCAACAAATACTGTAATTCCACAACCAGTTAAACCACAGCTCTATACATACCTTTAGACCACATCACCCCCACAAACTCAAATCATGGATTATCTCCATACCTGCCAACAGGAACTGCAAATGCCCCTCTCCACAAACTTCACCTACCTTAATTAACAAGGCCACACCTCCTTAATTACCACCAGCTGCCTCCCATTACCAGCCACCTGCCACTAATTTTCCACCACTACACACCTATCTCCAACCTGTAACCCTAACTACTCTGCTCTCTTTCCAAGTTCAAGTTGTTTTTATTGTCATTCCTCTATATAGCTTGTATACAGTGGAACAAAATGTTGTTTTTCCAGAGACCATGGTGCAACACAGAACAGGAGTACACAACAATAAATACACAGGACAAAAAAATGGGCTGTCAACTGTAGGCAGTTCATAGTGTATGGAGTCATGCTGGGTTAGCTGTTTGTGCCAGGTAGGTATTGGGAGGCAGTAGGGTGTTGAGTAATCTGACTGCTTCAGGGAAGAAACTGTTGCAGAGTCTGCTGGTGGTGGCACGGATGCTCCTGTACCTTCTGTCAAGTATGCTATCAACCTCCTTGTCACAACGCTAAACAAAATTTTCCTTTCAACATTGAGAAGGGTTATAGGCCTAAACTGGCCTACCCCAACAGCATCATTCTCCTTACGAATAAAAATTCCTCCCATGGCCCTCTGCAGTTGAATAGACTGAGTGAGGCTGATATCTCCATTCTACTGATCAATGACTTGCAATCTCTGGTGCTCGAATCTGGTAATAGATGCTTTAATAGGCTCCTGCTTTTTAGTAACTTTAACCCAAATGTAAAGTTTTGTATTCCTAAAGATGGGTACGGCTTAGGTCGTGTCCACAAAGTGGCACAAAGTACTTCAGACTCCACCCTTGGGTGGGGGGGGCTAGGCCAAGCTGTAAACCCTGTAGTAGGATGTCAAAATGCACATGTTTGTACTGCTGATGTCACTGGTTCAGGACCTCATGGCTAAGTCTGTAGTGTTTGTTTCTTTTAGCAACTTAAGGTGTTGGTATTTTTTAAGTAGTATGGTACCTACCCTTGTGTCTGAGTGTCATACTAAGCTATAACCTCTCTGGCAGTGTGTCAAAGTGCATGTGCTTTACAGTGACCCAAGGAACAAGTGCTTGAGTCATGTGGCTCTTGCCTTTGGAAATAGGTGCAAAGTTAGAGAAAATAACATGAGAAGCTCTGTGGAGTTGTGTGTATGTGCATGTGTGTCAGTTTCTAGAGTTGCTGGTTCAAGCCTTGGGAGGGGAGCTCTTTAATCCTTAACCTTTCTTTTTGTTTGACACATCAAGCTGTGTAGGAACAACAGAGGTGTTAGAAGGAGTTGTTTCTGGGTAGTGGTGTGGCATAACAGGTAAGGAGCTTGGCTCTTAACCAGGAGGTCCCTGGTTCGGTTCCCCAGAAGGAGGTAAGTATGGACCATATGCCTGAGCCTGCCACTGCCCATGGTACCAGCGCTTAAGGATCCATTGGTGTGAGTGATGGAGGTATGTGGGTGTTTTAGAATGAATGTGTCGACAAAAAAAAATGCCCCCAGTGGGGCCCTTTGTTCATGTTTCTTTCACCAAAACTAATATTTTAGTAGTCTTAGTTTGATATTGTTTTTAATTCTTCAGAGTCTGCATGCATCACAGACTTGGGGCTACACACCTGGCACAGGTCCCTCAGGCATGTGTTGGTAGAACTTCTTTGTTCCACTTACCTTAAATTTTCCACTCCTTCCTGGTTGGTTGGTCAGTCTGGGACTTGAACACTGCATCTGCTTCACCAAAGGGCACTGCTTTAACACATGTACCATGGAAGCAACTGTACCTTATAGCTTTTTTTTTTAGCACTTGTTTTATGAAATACAGCTCTTTTGCAGGGCTCTTGAAAAGGAGTGCTATCGCTCACATGGGATTCAATATGCAGGTGCACAGACCCAAAGAGCACCTCACTAACCACTCAGCCATCTCCCTGGCACTGAAACAGAGAGGCCTTCAAACATCTGATGTACCTTTGACAGACCTTAGTTTCATGGAAGCCAAAATGAGACCACCCCACACAAAACAGGCTTGAACCGCTGACTTCTTTAACACAACACTACTTCTGCAACCACTTGACCAGAGGGGCACTTAAGTTTTTAGACCTGAAAGTGCAACTCATGTATTTGAAGAAGTGACTAATTTTCTGTTGGCAATTCCAAAACAGCTATACTAAGGGCTCAAACCCAAGACTTCTTGATCACAAGACTAATACTAAAACCATTGTACCACCCAAGAAGCCCTGTTTATAACACCTCAGTTCATATGTATTGGAAGTCAAGCAGGTCTCCTATACTTGAACATACTACTTTATAACAGCTGCACAACACAGCCAACACTTCAACTGCTGCTCTTTGTGAAGTATTATTAAGGCACTGACTAATACTACACAGTGCTGAAGGCACCAGCTGAATTGGCACAGTTTTGTAGCGCAAAAGCAGCGCCTAAACTACTGCTATTAACGCCCAACTTGAAAAATCTCATTGCAGATTTGCAGTGTTTTTCCAACACTTTACTTACATTTCATTCTCACGAGTGAACAGGTTACTGGAAACTTATAAAAAAAAAATATATAATGAGGCACAAATGATGTAAAAACACAAAGGAAACCTCCCATCAGTTAAAAGAGAGTGGCACTCCTTTTGGTATCAACTTAATAGGTGTGCTCCTTGCTTACTGATGGTCTTATAACTGTAGTAATATTAATGATGGTTAGTTTCTTAATCATTTAAATACTGATGCACTGTATTCATATTTATGATGTATGGACAGCACTTATTACAAATGTTTATTAGATAGCAATACAAAGAACCCCTACTGTTTGTTCAAGGTCCCCATTTTATGAAACAGCTAAATCTCAAGGCAACCTTACTAGCATACTGAGCACTCCCCAGGGGTTGTTTTTTTGCCCCTTTTTCCAGCCAACACACTCACCCCCTTATACTCCCTGTGAGATCCCACAGCGGTTGAACACTTAATTCTATTTTACCCACAATTCAACTAGAGACAGGTAGGTCACAAGCCTAAAGGAAACAGGAAATAAAGAGACAAAAAAAAATACATGGCAGATTAGTGGTGATACCTTCTGTTATATTTTTCATGTCATGTTTTGAACCCTGCTGATTAGTAGCAATTTCTTTCCTCTTTTACTTAATCAAGTTCTTATGCATTTAATTTTAATCAGTGTAACAGATTGTCTAAGATAAATATTTTTTTAATTTTGTGTAAGCATTTTATTCTATATTCCATCTTAGGAACTTATATCTAGGTTCTGCCATAGATTACTTTCTTGCCATTGAGGGGGTGCTGCAAACAATGAGAACACAGAGATAGCCATACATCTAAGCAGAGCAAATAGAATTAAAAATGATATTGAAAATATGTGGGAAGTGCTGCAGTAGTGATAAAGCAGGAAATGAGGTCCTCCTCCTTGTGGGGAAAAAAGATGTTAAAGTGAGTTAAATTGGCAGGAGCAGGATCATTTATCAGTATATCAGTGTTGTGTTTCTTTTTTTCTCTGAATAATGTTTAAGGTTTGCTTTAAGCCCAGGTTATTTTGGATCTGATTTTAATCCCAACATTCAGTGAACTAAGATTATATGCATTGTGTCATGTTCCACGATCAGAGCGTTGTTTCTTTTGAATTAGATATACAGAGTGCTGTGGAGGGAGTTTCCACGTTTATATTTCTTGAAAAAATGAACAGTTCCTCCTCTTGTATTAAAACATTTTATCATGCAAGACTTCCACTTGGCACAGAGAGACTAATTCTTGGCAGTGTGATGGATGGGCACCTGGGCAGTGCTATGTGATTTGAACATGTAGCGTGAATTAGATGCTTTATGTGAGAAGTCACTTAGGCCATTTCATCCTGCTGCACAGGCATGCTACAATTCTTTCTTTGAAAAGAGTGTTTTGAATCACGATGGACTGAGTGTGTGAGGTTGTCTGAATGTGTGTTCCTACAGATGGGTTGCTGGTGTAATATGAGTTCAAATGCCGCTGTTGCAGTAGCCTTGATCAAGGGTACTGTTCATCCTCATTTGCTGTGTTTTTCTTTAGTCCCTCATCAGGAAATGTGAACACAAACATCTCTGTGTGAAATACTTTATATTGTATCTTGTGTATGAAAGGTTGCATTTGTTTTAGCAAAGAATACTTGTTCAGTTCAATTTTAGACCCATCTTCAAATATGCTATCATAGGAAAGTTTTTGTTTTTTGTTTATTTTTTGCATTTTGATAATTAGTGTTCCCCGTGTCATCTGGATATGGGCTGTGGACTGTCATTATGGCGTGTTTAAGTAAAGCGGCTAGTGACCATTTGTGTTTCCCATCATTCTTATATGTATTTAGGAGTCCTTACCTCGTCCCCACAGGGTACATTTCACAGTGTCCGGTAGCGATACGAAACCTCCCCAGTCCCGCTTATAATGCAGATGTTGTTCATGGATTACCTTCTGTGTGCTGTTGACTCATGGCAGCCCTACGATTGTTCAGAGTCTTATATTTACTTCTTACTAGGGTACAAAACCCCCCAGTCCCAGTTGCACTTAGAAGTTGACCTGCGCTGGCGTGCCGCGTTAATTCGCGAGGTAGGTCACTGGGGCGGCAACACAGGTCTCTCCGAGTTGCCTGGGAGGTGCCGACTCCCCCCGCTGAGAATCCCTGCGGTTCCTGACCCCATGATTTTGTTGGCACGTGACACAGCCCAGGTGTCAAACCTGAGGCGTAGAGCTTGTCATGCGCCCCGCCCTTTGACCACCTGAGACACCCAAGAGACCGAGAGCCCAGTGGAGCGAGGAGAGAGAAAAAGACACGGGTGCGATCCGATATCTCTGTTTTTTATTCTTTGAATTACAAGTGGACATGGCTGGAAAGCGCGTTGCTTCTTCTGTCAGTTGGAAATTGGTGCCCCGGTTCTTCTCATTTACATTTCCATTTATTTATTCACCAGACGTTTTTCTCTAAAGTGACGTTCGTCTCAGAGAAAAATACAAAAAGCACGTCACACCAACGGGAGTGCAGTTAAGTTGTGGCATAACGCCACATAAACCAGTATACATTACATGAGTAGCTGCATATACAGTTTATTTATTTGTATAAATGCGTGTAGGACCTAATTGTCAGTGACTGTTCATCCACATCGGGGTCAGGGTGGTTCGGATCCTATCCCAGAAGTACAGGGTGCAATGTCTTTGGATAGGACACCAGTTAATCACAGTGTGTTGCCACAAAACAAGTTAAAGAAGTTATGTTTAAACTCAGTCTGAATCATTTGTGTTTGTTGTGAACTTTCAAACATTTTTAAGTACCATTGGATTGGGGATCACGAACATTTATTGCATTAAAGTGGAAGGCAGTATGAAATCCCACAGTGAGAGCAAAACAAGGGTGTGAGTAGGTAGATGCAGAGAAGTAGTGGCTGATTGAATCTTTTGTTTTGGCTTGTAACATAGAAGAGCAGGAGGAGGGAGAGAGATTGTGTACTTAATGTGAAATTATACATGTGTAAAATCATCAAAAGAGCACTTATTGAGAGCAGTGCAGGCATGATAAAGCAACATCTGCCTCCTTTCCCAGGTGAAGGAGATGGAGGAGATCCTGCGGCGCAGACATCCCAATTCCCTGCCTTCCCTGATGCTGGCTGCAGCGGCAGCGGAGCCCGTGACTCCCGAGTGTGCCGGGACAGTGGCTTTCTTGGAGCGCCGTGTGCAGAGGCTGGAAGCGGAGCTAGAGGGACGGGATGAGGAGGCCAAACGGAGTCTGAGGGCCATGGAGCAACAGTACCATAAGATCAAGGTAAATGGAAATGGTTTACTCTGGTGTAGTATATTTCACACATTTCTAACAGATTAAATACGTTGCTTTTAGTTGGTCTACAAAAGAAGTCCTGGTAATTTCATAACTCATGTTAATATGTTTTTGTCACACAATCTTTGCAGAGTTATTGAAAATAGCTCTGAAATAAAACAAGTGTTACGTGAATGTGAAAACCTTTGGTATTCATATTGTCATAAAGGATGTTATGTTGTTCCAGCATTTCAGATGACTCATTCTTAATATGAATCTAGGGGTTTGCTTGAAGTCCTTGAATTTCTTCTTGAAAGGTTTTATGAAAGTTTTTTTTAGAATAAAAATAAACATGCTCAATTGTACATGCTAAGTAGCTACCTGTTGATCATATTTGTGTACCCTGCTTTGACCCTCAATGAAAAATTCAGGAAATTTGCAAGTAAAAATTTTAAACCCCCTTTTCTCTAAGTCTAAACATGATTTATCCTAGTTTATTGGAATGCTGAAGTGAGTACCACTGTTCCCTCACAGCGCCTGGGTGGTGCAAGAGAACGCAGATTTGATCCCCATTCAGTCTCTGCGGAGTTTGCCTGGTCTTCCTACAGGATTCTCTGCTTTCCTAAATTGCCTTTAGTGAGTGCATGGGTGAAGGACTGTGTGTGAGTGGCTACCCTGCAATGGACCGGCATCCCATACAGGCTGTACTCAGTCTTTCGTCCAATGCTTCTGTGATAGTCTTCGGATAACCAGAAACCCTGGTCAGGGCAAGCGAGGCAGGGAACGCTAAGGCTGTGCTGTAATTAATTTAATTTTGTATGTGTTTGATGTTTCTGTGACACAAGATCCAGTATGAGCAACAGATTTCTCAGCTAGAGCAGCAGCTGGCTATGAAAGCTGAGCGGACGCAGGCTGTGTCACCCCAGGCCTGGGAGTCCAAGGCTCAGTCCCTGGAGAAAGAGCTGCTACACCTCCAAGAGACCCAGAGAAATCGGGAGGATGAGCTGCTGGCAGAGATCACAGCCCTCCAGGGGCAGCTTCAGCAGGCTCGGTGTAAGGAGAAGCCACAGAAGAGCCCGAGTCGGCACGAACGCCAAGCAGAAGAGGCGCAGGGTGTCCGAATTGACAGGATGACTCAAGAGCTCACCGCAAAGAGCAAGACAATCCAAGAGCTGACCCGTGTGGTAGAACGGCTACAGAAGGAGCGCCGCTCACTGCTCTTAGCCCCACCTCTTCAGGGGCGTAACGGGGACACCAAAAAACAGGGAGTAGCAGCTAGGGGAACCCCTGTGCTCCAGGGTGGGGAAAAGATTGGGGCGAAGAGCGAGGCGGTGGCTGAAACCTTCCCTCCAACATTGGATGAAAAGAACTACCAGCCATCAGAATTCTCAGGGTCCCACATCTCAGAAGTGCTGCAGGAAAATGAGCAGCTGAGAGCACGTTTGGAACAAGTGGAGCTGGAGGCAGAGCATGAAAGAGTGACACTGCAGGCAGCAACTGCGCAAGCAGAGGGGGAGCTCCGAAGGTATATTACAGCATATTTATAAATTATCTACTGCTTGCATTAAGACCGTTTTATATATTTGAATCGGAATTTTTTCATAGTTAACAAAACATACCTACCGTTCTAATGAGCCATAATCACTTGTTTTTTTTGTTTTAAAAAAAAAAGGAAAAATTCCAGTTTTGAAAAGTATTTACCCCCTTAGCATTTGTTATAATTTAAAAGCACTTCCTTAAAACTGTTTCCCTTAGAACTGAAAAAGTTTGTTGATGGGAACTTAAAGCAGGATCGAGGAGAGGAGGACAGTATCAAGGTTCACTGACTGAGTCTGATTTCATGCTGTAGTAGCCAAGGAAACCACTTTTCACCAGCAGTCTCCCTATAGCTGAATGCTTTAGGGTTTATATATCTGAGCAAGCAGAGGAGCTTATTTCCTCTGTAAAATTCCAGTTGGCTGGTGAAGAGATCAGCCGCTGCGTTAGTCATGCACCACTGCAGGACTCAGTCAAGGAGTGCTTCAAAGGCTCGTAAGGCAAAGTTTGATAAGTCTCGCTTATGTTCCAGTCCCTGTGGCAAATGAAGGTGGCTGCTGTTAGTTGGCGCTTTGACTGAAGAAATGTTCATCTTTTTTCCGAGTAGCCATGGTGGCTGAACGTTAGACTCGGCAGTAGGATTGTACAGCGAAGATGCTCATCGGTATGTTTGGGTGGTGAGGGTTACATCGAGAGAAGTGGTGGATAGTAATGTTGAAGCTTATCTGTAATACTAATGAGTGGAGCGGAGGCTCATCGGCACATGTGATACGTGACAGTGCCGTAACTCAGGTTGTACCCACAGGGTTCAAGAGAGTCTTGCAGAGCAGCTTTCATCGCTGAGGACTAAACATCAGAGAGAGCTGGAGAACATTCTCACCCGCCATGCGCTGGAACACTCTTCCTCTAAAGTGGCTGAACTGACCAATCAGCTGTCTGCACAGGAGGTAATGGCTCACAGCATGGCCACCATTCAGGTGACATTTTTGCTGTTGTTTGACATCTGGTTTCACTAATTATGTTGTAGCTGGAGCACATATGACAAATGTGCCCAGTCTGTTACTTCAGGAGATAAAAGGTAGTTCTCATGTTGAGGTCTTAACTTAAAAGTGTTTCACTTCAGATCTCTTTGACCTCCTTCCTAGGGAGAGAAGATGCTCCTTTCTAATTAGTACATTGCTACAGGCATTCAAATTTAGGGATGTTACAACATAATTCACCTAAGAAAATCCTCTGATATGAATGTGGGCAGCAGTTAAAAATATCCAAACTGGAACCTCTGACTCTATATCAAATGAAAGTAAGATGTAAACTCACTTCTCGTGTATATTGCCAAATTTAAGCTCCTCTCATCAGTGTGTTTGCAGTGCTGTGGTTCAAACACCCACACCTGCCTCAAATTGCAACTGAAACATTGTCCTGAAGAACTTTTTTTTTTTTTTTTTTTTTTTTTTTAAACAAATAAATAAATAAATAGCTTAAAAACCAAATAAAGTTCATGTTATACTTCAAACATGCTACAGAAAAGTAGCCTTATACACTGCCTGGCAAAAAAAAAAAAAAAAAAAAGTCACCACCTGGATTTAACTAAGCAAATAGGTAAGAGCCTTCCATTGGATAATTACTGCAGTGATTAATATGTTTCAGCTGGCAACAAGTTATTTAACCCTAACTGATGCAGTGAGTAGCTCTTTATTTCTTAAACAACCATGTCAGAAGACATATCCTGTGGTCATGGAAAAGCTGTTACTCTGTTTCAGAAGGGTGAAATTATTGGTCTGTATCAAGCAAAGAAAACAACTAAGATTGCTGAAACTACTAAAATTGGGTTGAGAACTGTCCAACGCATTATTAAAACCTGGAAAGAAAGTGGCAAACCATCATCTTTGAGGAACAAATGCCGTCGGAAAAAAAATCTTAAATGATCGTGATTGGAGATCACTTAACGATTTGGTGAAATCAGTTCGTAAAAAAACAGTAGAACTCACGGCTATGTTTAATAGTGAAAATAAGAGCATTTCCACATGCACAATGCAAAGAGAACTCAAGCGATTGGGCCTAAACAGTTTTGTAGTCTTAAGAAAACCATTTATCAGTGAGGCTAATCAGGGTTTTAAAAAAAAAAAAAAAGGCTTCAATTTGCTAGGGAGCATAAAGTTTGGAGTCTGGAGCAATGGAAAAAGGTAAGGTGGTCTGAGTCTAGATTTACCCAGTTCCAGAGCGATGGGTGCATCAGGGTAAGAAAAGAGGTGGATGAAGTGATGCACCCATCATGCCTAGTGCCTACTGTACAAGCCTGTGGGGGCAGTGTTATGATCTAGGGTTGCTTCAGTTGGTCAGGTCTAGGTTCAGCAATGTTACGTGCCCAAAAAATGAGGTCAGCTGACTTCCAGAATGACCAGGTTTTTCCATCAATGGATTTTTTTTCTTCCCTGATGACACGGGCATATTCCAAGATGACAATGCCAGGATTCATCGGGCTCAAATTGTGAAAGTGATTTAGGGAGCGTGAGATGACATTTTCACACATGAATTGGCCAGCACAGAGTCCAGACCTTAACCCCATTGAGAATCTTTGGGATGTGCTGGAGAAGATTTTACGCAGCGGTCCAACTCTCCCATCAATACGAGATCTTGGCGAGAAATTAATGCAACTCTGGACGGAAATAAATGTTGTGACATTGCATAAGCTTATCGAAACGATGCCATGGCGAATGCGTGCCGTAATCAAAGCAAAAGGTGCTCCAACAAAATATTAGAGTGCGTGACTTTTCTATAATATATTTCATATATGTAGATATATATATATGTAGTAGGCAGAAAGGTGAGCTGCTGTTTTCTATACAGATCATGGTGAGACACTTGCGGGACCAGGTGAAGGAGCTGCAGGGGTGCAAGGAGGCCCTTGTAGTGTCTCAGGTGCGAGAAGAGACACTGCAGAATGAGGTGTGTCCATGCTGGCTCCCTGCCTGCCCCACACCCACCTCTCTGGCATAGCTGTCTGTACCATTCTCCATCCTCTCCTCAGTTTGTCCACACCTACACCACAATCCCTCTCTCCTGTTCCATATATCCACGTTTACTATGTGTAATCTTTCTGGGTGCTGTGCAGAATGAGCGCATCAAGATGTAGAACCAGTGGCATCCTCTTTTCAAGATGATTATACATTTCCATATTTACCCTGCTGTTCCTATGTAGTGATTTCATTGTTTACAGGGAGTGCTGGGATACACCAGGCTTCATGTGTGTCTGTTTGGCTGAAGAGATTTTTGCAATGTTACAGATGTCAAAACTTCTAGAGGAGCTAAAGGAGGCCAAGGAGCAACACAGTCCAACCCTGAAACATTTCACTGCACTGGAGAAGAAGATCAAGAACATGGAGCTGAGGCACATGCAGAGGGAGAGGGAGCTGCAGCAGGTAAACTGGAATACACACCCCCCCCCCCCCTCTTCAAACACACACATAGTGCTGATGCAAGCAAAGCCATGCTAAATGGCACTCTCACATACCCACGCAGAAGGCAAGAGTATAATCCGCAAAAATGCATTCATGCATTCATAAACGATTCATAAAATTTTGTGAAAAATGCAAACACATACTGAAGGTACACACGCCAGAGCAGGAGGCTCACACAGTTCCCATCACTTTAGTCCCGTTTGCATCAGTGCATGACTGCAGGTGAGAAACCATCCAGGATGTCAGTGACAACATTAACTAATGGGGTCATTAACTGCACACGGCGCTCTCTGGGGTTGTGTTCCATAGCGTAGCAGTAGAACAGACTGTTCCAGAGTATCGGGGATGTTTTCCCTCTGCATGCACCAGGGACAAAATGTAGAGCTTAAGGTTTTTTCAGAAAGTGTTTCTGGTGAACATGTGGAGCCAAGCCCGTCCCTGCCTCTCAGGTGATCACTCGGACGTGGCTCGCGACAGACGAGGAGCAGCATCAGAACGAAGTGGAGGCTTGGCGCAGGCTGGCCCAGGCCAAAACCCAGGAGCTGGAGGCCTTCCGTGTGGAGCTGGACTCCATCCTAGAGGTCCTAAGGGAGCTGCAGAGGCAAAATGTGGTCCTGCCCGCCCCTGGCACTGCACACACGGCTACCTTTGCCCAAAAGTCCTGAAGAGGCCCCTCCATCATTGCTGTACCGTGCAAGAAATCTAGGTACTTCACATCTGAACGCTGTAAGTCACAGGGGTGGGAGAGTTTTTCACATGAAAATTCTTGATTTTTCTCTTTTAGTAAGTTGTATTTATTTTTAAAATGTATTATTATTGAACTGTTACGGGGTTCAATCAGTACCTGAGTTTATGCTGTGATACTGTTTTTAAGTTTGATTAAAGCAGAATGGTTGCTGTAGTAAAGGTTAAGGTTACTTTTTGTGTTTTCATTGTCATCGTGCAACTTCCAGGCCCTGTGGGATGTTCTGGAACACGGTGCACGCCAACCTTTCCCCCACCCTGTCTTATTTCAAGATAGAATCATTCTCTTGGTGAGGCAAAGATTAAGAGATACAGCCACATAAATGTTCAGTTTCCCGTATGTCTGGGTTAACGATGCTACGTTGGTTGAAACCCCTGCGGGAACTGGTAACGTGTTACTGGAAAGCTCTCAGCTAAGGAGGTATTGATGCTTTAATAATTAATCATAGTCTCTAAGCTCCAAAGTAACATTCACTTATCCATTGTCCAGTGCAGGGCAGCAGTGGAATTTGAACCTGTATCCAAAACTGGAGCACAGGCATCAGCCCTAGTGCTACCTCCTGCACTGCTGTGCTGCCTTCTAGAGTGCCATCGTACCTGTAAAGGTAGATGTTCCCTGTAGCTTCTGTTCAGATATATAAAAGCTTGTAACTCCCTGTGGTTATGAGCCATTACAGTGAGGAATTCTGCTCTCACATTCAAATTTACAATAAGTAGGACATTTCACTGTATGTTTTGCCACATTTATTAATGTTGCAGATGGACAGTTTAATTTTTTCCTTACAAGGTTAGAGTACATCACATGACTGGTATATACATTTAGAGACCTGAATTAAATTACAAAAACTTGAGAGGATTGTGGCATAAACAGTATGGCTGTTATTACATGTACTGTGCATGATACACAGGGCAGCGTGAATTTTATAGGCTCATCTTATATTGGGGTATTAACAAAAGTTGCTGATCTGATTGTATGTTACAAGCAAAAATACCAAGAAACAAAATGCAACACTTGGACTAGTTTATCTTTCCATTTCAAATCCAAAAGTCATGTTGTATTGGACCAGCTCTTAATGCGTATGTAATGTGGGTATTTTACAGTAGGTGTGCGCTTATAATAGAAAGTTTAGTGTAGAACAATGTTTAAGTGGGTAACTGCTGCCCACAGATACATGAGCAGCAATCTGAGACTTGATCACAAAAACCTGCTGTGTACTTTTCCTTAAATTCCTTCTACATCTTTTCTCAGAGTGATTGAGTACTGCTCTGGGAAAGGATTCCCTGGGGGCCAGTGAGTTATTCTGCCTAGTGGAAATTTTGAGCTGGTCCCATTGAAATGTAATTGAGGCCTTTCTATATTTCTGCTTGTTATGTACTATGTTCACCAGTATTTTTTTTAGTAAGGCTGGAGCAGCCACAGCACAGCATTATTGTCTTGCATGTCTCCTGTTAGCTCACTCCAATGTTGACTCCCCGGTACTTCCTAGTCTTCTCCCCTTGAATCGCCCAACTTTCATTGCTGTAGTTTGAAACAAATGAAGGTATTTTGTGTACTTCTAAGTTTCTTGAGCAGGTAGCTTATGCTCTAGAAAGGCTTTAAAAGTGTTTTACAGGCTTCTGTAGCAGTCTTTGAAAAATGACTTTTCCACTAAGAACATCACGACACTGCGGTGTGCTGCTTTAATAAAGTGCCTAGAAGGGCACAGGCTCAAATGATGTCATCTACACTCCGGAGGGCAGGAGAGCAGCACATTTAGCTGATCAAGTTCACTGGGATGAGGAAGCATTCATGGTCATTGCTGTGGGGCAGACACTGTAGCTGATGAATGGGTTCCTTGAACTCCAGAGAGGCTGCTTCTATATCAGACACAAGTCAGCAAAAGGTGTAGTGAATTAGGGACTAACTACGTGTAACAATGATTATTGTGGAAAGTGAATGTTCAATTTAAGGTTAAAAGTTCACTCTTCTCTAATGATGCATTGTAGACTGTAGGGTCTTGTTTTAGATCTCCAGAAAGGTGGTTGCTAGGAAACATTTGACTTAAGTAGTAAGGCACTCAATATATCAAGTATAGCCTGTATTCATTTACCTATACTTGATATATTGTTCATGTGTCCTTTTAAGATTTAAATTTTGGTACATCTCTACTGGTAATATTTCACCAAGTGACAACTTACCAGAGGAGATTAAAAGGAACACTTTGGGTGTTAATATCTTTGAATTTCCAGTAGAAAGAATGCGCACACTACGTGAACAGGAGATCAGTTTGAAAGTATGAAGGGCCTGAGCTGCAGAATGACGACGGAGGGGCTTCAGCTGACGATGCGAGAGATACTGGGCCGAGACTCGCTGTCCACGATGAGCGGCGGCTCACACAGCAACAGGTCGTCATCATCCAGCATGGAGCTGTGCTCAGAGTTCACAAAATTAGGAATATTGAAGTGTGACAGGAAGTTGGCATCTTTTTCCTTTTTGTGGTCTGTTTGCTCCACTTGGAGGCTGCTAGAGTTCCTGCTGCTTAGCCACCCTTGCTCGTCCTGGCTGACCCTGCCTGCACACTGCTCCTTCTCGTTGATGTAGCATTGAAAAATGGAGCGAGATTCATCAATCAGGGGCTGTGAGCACACCTTATTGCCCAGGTTTTTGTTAATGCCAATGTCCACCATGCAGCTAGTCAGGCGTGGGCGCTTTTCACAGGGCTCTGGGTTCCTGCCATCAAGAAGGGGGACAAGTGAGAGGGGCAAATGAAAAAAGTTCACCTTTTACCATATAGGTCTACAGCATTTATTATGAAATTGATTTTACCTTTTAGAATGTCTTCAGTACTCACAAAGCCTCCACAAACTAATATTGTTACACCTTCCTATTTCATAATAAATACAAGTCAGTCAACTCTATAGCGAAGATTACCTTGTCTCTTAAATTCTAAAATAGCAGCTCGAATGTACCCAGGTCCTGTGACTCAGTGATTGTTCATTGCTACTGTAAACCTACCTGGAGGCCCACATCAGTTGTTACTCTAAGTTATCACCAGTATGGTGGATGACATTCTCATGTTAAAGTAAAGCAATACATTAACTGTCAGGTGCCTGACTAATGATGAACCTTCAATTCACACAAATCATGAGTGGTTTAGACAGGGTAAAAATATAAAGAGAAACTGATGGCTGTGGAAACAGGACTATAAAAAAAATCTTGGATTCTATTTTGCATATTACACACTATCAAAGTCACCAGTTGGCTGTTGCTGACTCCCCTGAGCTGTGCTGCATTTAACAGGTTGATCAGCACGGTCAGATATATGAGCTGTCTTTGGTGCTGAACTGAGCGAACCGCTTGTTTGGCCATAATACGTTTTCCTGCACTGCTGAAACCTTAGCACCGAAAACATCAGGAGAGCACGTAGCAGGTCACCCTGCTCTTACTTGCTAGCACAGACTGAAGCTTCAACTGTTACTGTTATGCATACTAAGATTAGGAGGAATATTCTCCATCGAGTAGGAAAGGCCCTGGGTTTGCTTAACACCATTATTTACAAAAAAAAAAAAAAACCACACTGATTTAACAACTTCAATATAGTCATAGCAAAACCGCTAAAATTGCAGGCCTTAAGTGTACAGGAACACCAAGAGTTGGAAAAAGCATAAGGAGAAGCTGCCAAACATGTGATATGAAAATAAACTGGCACTGAGATTGAACAGCTACAAGACAGTGGGTGTCAGAGACAGAAAGGGGGATTTTAGCTTGTTCACAATAAGATCATTCTTGGCACAGACTGTGCATCAAAGTGCTCATTATAGTTTTACAAAAGGTCTCCTACATATGAAATGTTTACAAAATATCAAGAGGCCTCTAAGAGAGATTGGTCTTTTCAGCAAATGCTCCTTCCTTCTTACTGGCAGTAATGCTTATGAATGGAAGCATGAAAAACATGGTTCGACAGGCAACAACGAGGTTTCCTACTCCTGATGCGGCGCTCCAGTCTTCGTCAGCAGCGTCAGAACGAAGAACATGAAGATGACAAACACCGCTAGGCCGACCCAGAAGCCAATCACGATCGAATCTGAAACACACCAGAAATTAAGCCCAGATGACCCAAAGATGGCACCCTTTCAGTTTTCCTCTGTTGAGTTACAGTTAAGGCAGATTAATTACTTCAGATTAATGCATATCGTAGAAGAGCACTGAATGGATTTAAGATATCAGAGTAGTGCTAATTCGTTCAAAAAAAAAAGTGCACTTCACAGGACCAAAGGAGCTATAAACATATAAAGAACAACATGATGCTTCACTTGAGCGCTGCAAGTCGCCGATTCGCAAAGGCCGTATCATTAAAACGGGCCACGTTCATCTGTGAACGGAGGGCTGTAGCAAGAGAGAGAAAAAAGGCCGGTTTGCAATCAAAAGCCCGGCAGCACTGGATAATTGATGCCCAGGAGCTGGAAGAGCCAGCGGAGCCTGGACATAATGAGCTGCGGATTCATCGGCGCACGACTCGCCGCGCCGGCCGGGGGAAAGGAAGGGCGCAGCTGTACCGAACACCTCCCTAATTTGAGCTTCTCTTCGCCCCACCTCTGCTCCGGCCTGGAGCACGGCCTCCTGCTACAGTGCCAGTCGGACCACATGCAACGAAACAACTGTGCTCGCAAGCACGGGCTCCGGTACGTCACACTTCAGCAACAGCACCTTCCAATCCCGGTACTCAGCCTTGCCAAAGTCTCCGGACGGCTCCTTTCTCTGGTTTGCACCTCATTTCCTCCGCTTCCTAACTCTTCTCCAGCGCTTCCTCCTGCTCGCGGGGCCGTCGGAAAGCCGCGCTTTAAACAGCGGCGCGTACAGTTTGCAAGGCATTTAGGAACAAGAGCAGCGAGTGAGAGCTGCAGCAGACAGTTCAACCCCTAACAGCAAGGAATGTTTCCCAAAATCACATCACCGCGATCGTTCACCTGTGTAAGTCAGTGACTCCAGGTGGGTATTTCCTTCGGAAACATTCACTGCAAACAGAACGACAAAACAAAGTAGTGATGAGAAGTCACTAAAGCGTTTAACTCTCAAATGTTAACACCCCCCCCTCCTCCAGTATTTGTTTATAGCGCCATATTGTGCAGTATCTATTTTTTGGCTCCTCCTCGAGACAAGTTTCCACAGAGCTGGCAGAAACGCAGCAGTTCTTCTCAGGGCGCATGCAGGCTATCGAGTGCGAACTTTGCAGCGTTTTCGTAGTGTGTGTGTGAGAGAGAAACGAAAGGCTACGAATTGCCGCGAATCCATGTTCCACTAACGGCTTGTGCCACAGCGCGTCCCGCTCAACACCGAACGCAACTCGAGCAAACGCTCATCGTCCGTCTCGCAGCACGAGTGACGAGAGAGTAGCGATACATACAGTTACAGTATTATACTCGTAACTGTGTAAAAAAGAGGAGCGCAAGCCTTGCTGGCATTAAGAACAACAACGAACGCGCTTTGCTTAGTTTCTCTCGCAGAAGAGAAAGAGTGAAAAATGTTCCAACTCACATCTATGAGCTTTGAGTCCTTCGAAGGACACGGGCTCGTCGTCGTCGTAGTACTCGTACTCCCACACGTAGTCGGGACCGCGGCCCGCGGGCGCGCTCCCGTTGGCAGCGCTCAGACGGGACATCTCCGTCCGTGGACAGCAATGCGAAGCGGCCCCTTCGCCGGGACGGAGGAGCTGGTGGAGGAACGGAGCGCGCCTGTTGCTCAACGTAACTTCCGACACAAAAAGAATGGAATGGAAAGAAAAGACGCAGGACGCCGATGTTTCGGCTTGAGAATATTATATCTATCTATGTATGGCAGCGCGCGGAGAGGATCATGCTTTCATCGCGGAAAAGCGAGTCTGCCTCCCCCCTTCCGCGGGGAGCTCGTGCCACTTTCCCGGCGGTTCTAGAGAGAAACGCACGGTCTCTCTCTCGCTCGCTCGCTCGCTCGCGTTGACATCACCGCTTTGGCGCGTGGACTGCGCGACGGGGGTGGAGTTTGGGCGTTGGTGAGGGGGGGGCACGCGCTCCCCTACGTCGGTGGCGGGTGCGAGGTACAGCGATGCGGTGTGCTGTTTAACTTAGTAGAGAACCGTGAAGTTAAGTGACAAAATGTGACGTAAGTAGGCTTGCGACACGGCTCTGACAAGGTCTTTACATCTCCTGGCTTCACAAAATGGCCCCAGTAAACGCGGACAAGCTAACTGTGCAGCTCAGTGAGTCTGTGCCACGAAACAGCGATTTCAGGGAGTCTTCATTTAAATAAACACACACACACGCACATATATATTATACATATATATGAGAGAGAGAGCGAGGGGGTGTATAGGGACCATTGGTAGCATAGTTAGAGCTGTTGCCTTTGGAGCCAGAAGTTGGTGGTTGGCGTCCCACCTTCAGCTCTAGTACTCTGGCGCAACCTACTTACCCTAATAACCTAATATATACCAGTGTACTTACCCTAACCGGTGAAAAGTTGGTAGTTGCTTTGGAGAAAAGCTTCAGCCACATGAATAAATGCAAGCCAACTTTGTCATTCTGCCTATATATACGAGCTATACGTACTTAGCTTAATCCTCTTCGCTCCAGGTGGAGCATAAGGCGCCAATGAGTCTCCTCCAGCCCTCGCGGTCTTGGGCAAGCCAGCTGACTTTATCCCAGGTCTTGCCCATCTTCATCTCATCCTCCGGAGTCCTCCTCCAGGTCCGTATTTGCTTGCCGGGAGGTGTCCGATTTTGTTCATGCGCTGCATGCGACCCCGACACCTCCAACATCTCTACTTCGCTTCCACGACGATGATGTCGATACCGGTGCGTCTGTTCACTTCTCTGTTGCTCCCAGTGGACTCTGAGGATACACTGAAGGCATTGTTTTTTAAAACCTCTGACCCTGCTGTCAATCTTCTTGTTGGTCCTCCAAGTCTCTGCAACATACAGCAGAACTGAGAACACGTTTGACCTGTAGATCTTCAGTTTGGTCCTGGTCTGCAGCAAAGACAACTTCCAGATGTTAATTCAACTGAAATTTTGCAGTGTCGGAGCAATTCTTGAAGCAGTCTCCTCCTCGATGTCACTATCAGTCAAGATGTAGCTGCCAAGATACTTAGTCCTTTACTCTTCTAGCAGTTCCATTGACAATCGTTTTCTTGTTGTTCACTGTTCACAGCTTCATTAGTTTGGACTTGTTAGGGTGGATCCTGAGCCTAATGCTTCTGGCTATCCGATCGACTCGGTCCATATTTCTTATAATGACATGGACAGCCTTGCAGCATCAACATGACAGTTATTGCATCCATAACTGATGCTGATGAAGATATAAACCGATTTCATGACATTCAGGCCAAAAGTGACAGATTGTGTATGCTACACAAGCTTTTACTAACAAAACACTAGAATGGAATGGAAGGAGGAACTGAAGGATTCCTTGAACCTGGCAACATGTAAGGGGTGCCAGAAAAAACCAAAAAACAACGTGAACCTGACAACATATTTTCTGGTATTGGTTTCTTAACATCTTAAGCAGCTTTTGTGCATCACCTCATGGAGCACAAAGAAACAATACTGACCTAGCAATCAAGAGCTTAAAGCATTCCATTTGAACTGCTAAGACAAATTCATCCAGCTTCTAAAATATGAACATGAGCAGTTATTGACAGAGAGGCTGAATAATAAAGAAGGGGAAGATCTTTGGGATGAAATTAGAAAGATCACTAATGACGACGGTACGTGGAGAACACCGAAGGTGATGAACCGTCACAGCACACAATGGTCGCTAAGAGCCAACATTGATTTGATGATGTATATCAATGTTTGAATCATCAACACCTCAGAATGTAAACAAAGTTAAGCATTTTTCTGCACCCTTAAGGAATCAAACTGAAATAGACAACTGAAGTACATTGGTGTTTCTGAGGTTTTTTATACTGTAGAACTTGCAGAAGTCCAGCTCCTCAACATTGCAGTTGCTTGTGCTGCTTTGTTCTACCACCGCTTCTTAACTGTTCCATTTAAGTCATCATTTGCTATACGCCTCAACTGGTGTTACCAGTGGGAATCACACACTAAATAAAATATCTCCTACAACCTGCAGGACTCTCCTGATAAGAGCACAGCCATTGCTGCTTTCTCTTTTTTAAGCCCATGATGCAAGGCTTAGTTTCAAGCTGGGAGGTTTTGTATCGCACTTGTCATGGCACTTCAAAAGGATGCCAATGTCAGTCCACCAGAGCGATTGCACTGCTAAGACTGGCGTTACTAAACTTGTTATATGGGCAATATCACCTTCTGCTGTTTCTGGTGGATAATTATGTATTCCGTACAATGTCAAGGACCGCTGCTCTACCGCAGTCTTTTGCATCAGCTACATCAGTGCTCTGATGGTGGTACTGGACAAACAAAATCCTAGTTTTTTTTTTTTTTTTTTTTTTTTTACAGGACTCATCATCAGTTTTTGACTATTGATTTATACCCAAAACATCATACAAGGTAATTATAATACAGCAATTGCTGCAAGAGAATAATGTACATGCCTGATGTTGCAGACTACCGCGGTCACGTACATCCGCCAGACGCTCAGGTTCCATACCCCCCCCCCGGCAATATCCCTCTCCCTTTCAATACGTCCATATTTTATCTTTATTCTATCCTCATAAATATGCCATGTCCTCATACTGAGCACCATGTTTTGGGATCTACTAGCTTTATTTTCATAACTAAATCATGTTATGTAAGCATATAAATTTGACCAGTGAGATGTCGTTAGTAGCTTACACCCAGCTCATAATGTGTTTAAGGAGTTGCAGCACGCCTGGGCTGATACAGAGGAGGGAGGACAGAAGGAGGGACTCGCCCTACCTGGGGCTAATAACGACCTCTATTTCAACCTCTGTGCCCGACAGTGAACGAAGGAGAAGGAAGAAGAGACGGACGCACGACGCCCACACTGCAAAAATGAAACCTTGCCCAGCCCCGCACACCCAACAAGATCCCCCCTTTCTGTACCATTTCCCGGTCCCCCCTTTTCCCCCCGTGACCCGATCCACTGTCTGCGACATTTGTAAATAAAAGAAACATGAGCACACACCGGCAGTCTCTTGCGTCGTGTGTCACAGGAGTGTACTGTGTGTGTAATGTTTTTGTTCAGGGAAACCAGAGCTGGGGAGGCAGGGTTGAGTGCTGAATTGCTGTCCAGTGATCTGCTGAATAAAACTTTATTCCTGTTATTTGCTGGGTGGTGTTAAGTGCTAATAGAATTCCCCGACATTACAAACTTAGGTAAGTAAAAACAGCCTCCACTGAGCCATCCACCAATCAGGACGGTCACAAAGCATTTTCACATTGTTGTTTACCCCTGAACAAGGTACTTATCCTCCCCCATAGAGAAAAGAAAAAGAAGGCCCAGCTATATGAATGGATACATTATTGCAAAGAGTAGCAAAGCACTGTAAGCTGCCTTGGCGCAAAGCATCAACTAAATTGTAATAGCGAATTATATAAATGAAACAGGAATCCTGCAAAGGCACCATGGAAAAGTATACAAAGCATTTCCTCACATTTTCATGCTCTCACAAATAATATTACAGAAATACTTGCTTCCAACACCTGGGCTAGAGCAATAAGAGAATGTGAGTCCAAAGCATGAAGTGCATTTAATCATTAAAAAAAAATCAGTATCCCTAAAAATTGCTTTTGCTGCAGTCCTGCTGAAAAACAGCTGTTACCACAGCTGACAAAATTGGAACAATCTAACAACGCCACTTTCACATGGGGGCAAGAGGAGAGTAAATGTAGAGCTGAAATGAGTGAAACAAAAAAATGCCACTTGAGTTCGTCTGTTCAGGTTTGCTATTCATCTGCTGTCGCATGCAAACCCGTACTGGGTGCAGCCAACCGTAGAACTGATTTAAACAGCCCGTGGGATGTGATTTTTTCTCCATGATGGCAAAATAACAAAAATTCTGAAACCATCAGAGGTCATTAGATGGCTTATTTTACATCAGTACATCATAATATATCACTTCAGTGGTTTGTTATTGAAAAGAAAAGCTTATTTCACAACTCAATACACCCTTCCCCCTAAAAGCGGACGTGATTTGTTCCTGAATGTGTGTGCTGGTGAATTCCCCGTAAACAAAATAAGCTTTTCCCATCATTTATCATGGGGAAAATATACTGTTATAAATACTGTTCCACGTCCAAAAAGCGACCTTCATCAAATTAAAGACTCAGGAAGACGGACCTTAAAAGAATCTGAACAACACAATTTAATAAACTGTACAAATCCCAAGGTAGATGAACACAAAGTACTCTCAACACAGAAGTTACATTCACCTACCCCAGCAATAGTGAATAAACAAAAAATACCAGTTACCAATACTAATTACTCTTATCATAATTCAATCTGGAAAATGGAGACACTACGGTTTCCTCGCACAACTATTTGCTAGATGTAAAATTCAGATGTGTTCCAAAGCCACCTGAAGTTCACCCCATAATTACCCTAAGACATAACTCGCTGTACATTGCAATTGCGCCGGAGGATCCCACAGTACTTTCGGTTACGACTCACACGAGGACACACTCACCAGCCAAAGTGTGCTCAACATTCGAACCCGCAACCTTCGCACCTACAGGCAGCTCAGCTACCAGCTGTTCTCAAAGTCAACTCTTACATAGCTAAGTTCTGCATCACTTAACGTAATTATGGCCACAACCTAGCATGAAAACTGAGTTATATAAAAGTTACATTGTATATAATAAAGAGCACTTGGGCAGCAATTTCCAACTAAGAGTTCGTGTGCTTTTCCAGCCACGTTCGCCAGTTGTAATTCAAATAAAGAACGAGAGGCTCTGAGCACCGCGAGGGTATCGGGTCGCAGCCGCGTCTTTCCCTCCTTCCCACTCCGCTCGACTCTTGGGCGGCTCGGCAGGTAAGAGCGTGCGGCGCACGGCGAACCCTTCGACTCGCGTTCGATACCCACTCGCCGCTTAGCACGGAGACTCAGGGCCGAGTTCTGTCCGACCTGCCCAAGTATCCCCCGGCTCGTCTCTCTCCACCCACCGGCTTTCCGTAGCTGCCCCAATCAAATTCAACACCCAGGTTACAGCCTACAAAACCATCGACGGATCCGCTGCTGGCATCTACAAGATCCGATCACTCGCTACACCGCAGCCAGACTGCTACGCTTCTCCACCTCTGCCCACTTGGTGATCCCGCATAAAAGAGGAACGAAACCAAAAGCACGAAGGTTTTCGGTTCTGGCTCCGATGTGGTGGAATGACCTCCCCCTCTCGTTCAGAACTGCAGAATCTCTCTCTACATTCAAGAAGGGTCTCAAAACTCATCTTTCAGATTCACTTCTTACAACCCCTATGTGTGAAAACATGTACTGTGTTATGTTTAATAATTTAAATAAAAAAAAAAAAAAATTAAACCCTATATGGGGCTACTGCAATGTATGCTGGTTTTTATGGTGCTATGTGACAAACTAACCAGACTCGAGTATCACATCTGCAAATCTGTCCTTCTGTTGTGTGGAGAAAAGCGTTTGCTGAATGAATAAACATAAATTACATATCTATGTTGTCATGACCCTCTTATGGTTTTGAGTGATATTAAAAAGTACAAACATCTTTAACCACTAAAAAGGCAGCTTCAAAAAGACATAAAAACAGTAAAATGTTGAAGAAAGAAAAAAAAATAAGCCACTTGCCTTTCAGAGGAGGAGCTGATGACACAAGCAGGAGGCGGCTGTGGAGTCAGGGAGCCGCTGTCATTATCTACTCACACTTCAGGGAAAACTGGCGCTGTGGAGAAATAGAACTCATCCAGACATTAGGAAGAATGCTATAACAGGGGACCTAAGCGGGGGGAAAAAAATCTAAAAAGGAGGTGTTTAAGTGTGCTGATGGTTGCCTTGTGCTTCTATACTGTACAACTACAGGGCACATATGGGTGACCGAATAGTTCACATTAAAAAAAATGCTCCAGTGATAGTTCATGGATTAATACAGGACACACACACACGAAGAGCACTTTACAATCCCCAGTGTTCCTGAACAGCGTGTTTGGAGTGCAGGTCAGGAGTACAGAGGCCACCCATACAAATATAGAAAGAACATGGCAGGAAATTGTGGAGACAAAAACATTCATTGAAGTGACAGTAAAAACAGTGTACTGATGGTAAACATGATGGAAATTACACTCATTTATATGAAGGAAGAAACACGACATAAAACCAAACCATACAAAAGGAAAATGTCAGATGCGTCATTAATTTATTTTCATAATTATTATTCGATAGCAGAATATCGGGTGTCCATGGAGGGAGGGACGGACAGACGGACACGGCACGCAACAGGGCTCTTGATTTACAAGGAGACTGAGAGCTCAAGAGCAGCAGTTTTCTATTGAAACACCACAGAAAGCAACAATCATGCATTATTAAATATGTCAAATGAGCGAAGGAACAAGAAGAAAAAGTTGGGGGTTCGTGAGTGAAGATGGCAGAGACCTCATTTGCTCTCAAACTGTCTGGTCTCCTGTGACTGTTGGGAAGTTGACAGTAGAAACCAAAATATTCTTTGGCTGATAATGACATGAAGCTTGTTAAACAATACTTTGGAGACTGTTAAAACATTTTTTTCTTGGGGGGGGGGGGCTCTCTCCTTATGCTGCCACGGGTAGCATAACAGATGTACTTCGGACTCGTCTGAAGGTAAGCAAACGAAATGGTATCCAGCAAGACTTCAGCAAAGTACCGCTACTCCATCATGCACGCAATCCATACCTACGAAATGAGGTCAGCACTCAACAACTACTCCATGCTTCTCCAATTACATGGAGCTTTTAGACTTAATAAAGCCTGCGGTTCAAGCAGTAAACTCCTTTCCTGCTCTCATCTAAATTACCAAAACCAGATGTGGATGTGCTTGAAGATTCGCCCCTTCCACGTATCGGCCATACCGAATACCGCGCTGAATGTTGTTTCATTATCTGCTTCCTTACTTCACCAGAGCAATAAAACACACATGACGAAAAAACCAGTCCGCAGTTGTTCAACCACAATTTCAGAAATGGATTTCATCAAGTTTGAATTACTATGTACATTACAATTAAGCCAAACATTTGAGCAGTACTGCTGGTGCCTGCAGATTTGTTCTCTGGGTACCAGTGAAAAATTCTTGCTGAAATGTATTACAGCAGGTGGTGGGATTTGACCCTTGGTCCTTTGACCGTGCCGATTACTCCTACACTACCCGCTGATCCATACTGGTTCAAACATCTTTAATCGCACCATTCAGTCCTTTAAGCGGTTGTGTAATTAAGCAATATGGACATAATTGGCTGACAATGTTGAATTTTGCAGTTACCCCAGATCACATTCCTGTTCTTTAACATACTATATGGCGGCAGAGCAGGCGAGTTCAAATCTGTCGCTGTGTGAAGTTTGCATGTTCTCCTGCTGTTTGTGCAGGTTATCCCTGAGCGTTTGTTCCCGAAGACGTTTTTGATGACTTGGTCACTTGAAATTGTCCTTACTGTGGGACTGTTACGATAATCTGTTGTGTAGACCAGACACTTGGAAGCAGGATACTGCAGTGTATTGTGCATTTTAAGCCACCTTAGACAAAGGTATCTGCTAAATAAAAATTAACATCTAGTAATTCTTGCCCTCTGTCCATCAGAATGAGCTCAACACACTTCAACAGCTTCTTCTTGTTTCCTGAGTTAGCAAAGGTAACCTACTCCCCCGGGTTGTCTCGTCCCAGGACCAGAACACCCGCAATTCTGTTAGGGAAGAGAAGGCCAATGATAGTGAGAACGCACCATTCTTCTGTCTTCTGCACACAGTTCTTTGACAGACACATTCCATTCCCAAACTTGATTATATTCAGAAACAAACAAAAAAATGTGTAGCATAATACACAAACATGTTCATTATAACAAATATCAGAAAATCTGTAATAGAAAAAAAAACAAAGTTGTTTTATTACTAAATGCAAACTTTAGAAGACTTGAAATCAATGCGAGCAGAACACTAGGAAGTCCAAAAATCAAAACCGTCTCGCTCTCACACTCGCGCTCGAGTCTGGGTTCCTACTCCAGCCTCCTAATCTTCTAGAAACATCTCCTGCACTGAAAATGGGAAGGTAAGAGTTACAGTCATTTATGTCATTTAGCTGTGTCACAGGCCAGACACAGCCCTCTGGTAATGCACAACCAGGAGGGCCAGGCTTATGTTGTTTTCTTGAAGCCCCTCACACGATTAGATGGGTTGCTAGGTGATGAGCTGAGCTGAGCAGAGCAGTCTCCATGATGCTTCAGGCAAGTAAAGTGAACCAAGTTGGTCACTTCTTAAAAACGCCATTCACAGAGCAGAGTGCCATCCTTGACATCCATGAATAGCAGGCCGTCTTTCCGGACTGTGCTCCACGCTCCTTTTACTATATCGCACTATAGTATGATCTCCTGAACTAAATGTGGGTGACATCTGGAACTCATTTCATGGAATGAAAGCTGTCCTCAGCATGCCTTGTGGTACAACCCGTCAGCCTCAGATTTAGCCTAATACACGGTTTTCATAAGGCATGTCCAAAAGTCTAAGATTTCCTTTGGAACTGTTATCATTAAGCTATTTTTCAGACACTTTATCAAAGTTATAATTTTATACCCTAATAGCAGGAAAGCACACCATGAGATTTCTAATCAGAAGTTTGGGTTCCTCAATCACTTACATATGTGAACAATCATTTTTAACTGAGGAATCATTTTCAAAAGGCTGCAGCAAAATCTTTTTCTTAAACCTGTTCTAGCAAAACAAAGTACGAACAAAGGTAAGTATTTGACACTTAACTGTGGTTAGACACAACTTTTCATGAATGTTGTCACTCAAGCTCTTCTTTATTTCTTTACAGTATACCAATCTCCAGGGCAGAACAAATTCTGGCAGTGAGAACAGGCTGGCTTGAGTTATTGCAAGAGCAAACATTGCATAAATCTGACATTTACTGAGGTGGATAATTCTGAAAAAAACACATGACAACATTTCTGACAACAGGGTAAGAAAACCCAAGCAGTTTTGCTTGAGCTGAATTTCCTTTGTCTACCTAGTGCCCTACCCTGTTTTCAGTGACTTTTTGAAAGATCCTCCAGTGTAAAAGCAGCGGCATGTTTTTCCAAGACGCTGCGATCCTACGAGATGTTCACCCAGGTCAGGGTTAGGGCTTCTAAAACTGAGTTCCCAACTCGCTGGCAAGAGAGTCCACGGAGCTCCTCTGATGAATACCTTTTCATTCTCTCAATAATGAACACCAGTGCCATTCATTTGTAGATTGTGTTTTCATGAAGCTTGCATACTGGGCCATATTCAAGGTTGAACTTAACTCCTTCTCGTACCTGACTGTACTGCATAAACTAAGTTGGATAGGGGCTGTGTGGTAACAGTAGATTATGTCTGTAAGGGAAATGCACCTTACTCTCTTCTTCTGCATAGACTAACAGCAGAGGGTATTACAATTTTTCTGTATACATGGAAGTAAAGTCAAAACAATATATTTTGAAGCAGAGGTGTAAGTCAATGAAAAGATCACGTGAATGAGCACCTGTGTTTTGAGAAATGTACCTTATATCTTTGTAAGGTCTTTATAGTCTTGATATCCTATCCTAGAGGTCTTGCATTTAGACAAATGCATATCTCGCATGTGTCACTCTAGTTATGAACAAGTTAAAGATTTTCCCAGGCATACTGGTTAGGCCTGTGCATTCATATTGCTGGTTTCAGCAACATTAACCTGAATTGTTAAGAGAGTCAGATTGCCGCTGTTGCTGCTCTTCCACCGTTCCGCACAGGCCGGCTTCCACTGCTGTCGAAGACGGCAAGTCAAGGCATCCTGCAGAGTGCATAGCGAAGAAGTGGTTCAAAGAGACTGAAACCACACTCAAACAGGGACCTCTCTAAGAGTGAAGACAGGGCTGAAGACATCTCCTGCACTTCTGTCTTTCATCCTTGAAAAGCATGGACCTCCTCATTAAGGTAACCCATCTGTTGCACAAGCCTGGAAAGCAACGAGAGAAGACCTGGTAAAGACACATTCTTCACCTGTCCCACGCCATGACTGAAGTCTACAACTGAACACTCGTCAGGTTCACAACACAAGCACACCTACCGCTTCTATTACACATTCTACCTACAGTTCCCAGTCTGACAACATAACCACAGCTTCTTCAGTCATACAAAAAACCACACACGAGTGTCAGGTTTAAAAGCACCTGGAGCAGTCTGAATAGAGCTGGCAAAAATGCATTCCATTAAATAAAATACCACAGGACTTTAGAGTTATTTGAAGTTTCTGCAAATCCACACATCTTGAGGGGGGGGAAAACAATAAGTGGAGACAGCTACTGACCTTAAAGCCAGTTCTGTGAATGCCGTGGGACCGCAGATGCACACAAAGCACTTTGATTCCTCCTGCTTAGTTAAGAAGTCTGACAGCAAGGATGCTTCGATTTGACCGCGCCTGCCTGGCCAGTCATCAGATGGCTCAGAGAGGACGTAGTCTACTTCAAACCTGGGAATAAGGGTAAAACCACAGTATGCTATAGTGCAAAAAATATAAACCGTAAAAGTGAAAAATTCGTAATATAGAATCTCTGTCCCTGCAAACAATGACTTTGACATCAAATATCACATATACAAATACCCTTTTACTTTTTGTGAGCTCAGTAGTACATTTTTCACTTTTTCTCGTCTCTTGGTACATGCTGGATGTGTATCTGCATTTTAATTGGAAATGAACAATTTCATGAATAAAGTGTATAGGTTATAGCTTATATACAAGTGTCAGTACTTGAGTATTATTTTTGACTACCCACCTCTGTATAAGGGTCAGGGTTTATACTGACTGCACTGATATCCCTGAGTTACACCAGTGGCTGGCCTCAACACCACAAAACAATGAGCTAAACAATTGCAAAGTATCATGATAACTTGTCATAGTTCCCTGCAAAGAATAAACTTTAAAGCCTTAATACACGTTAGTGAGATGCTATGAAGGCAGAAAGACCAGCATCTGCATGAAGGTCAAACACTAATCTATTAATAAATTCACTCCTTCTGAGTCATCTTAGGTGTGAATACAAATAGTCTGCTATGATTTATACACACCCAGGAATTCACATCCAAAAGCTCTGTTAAGGCAAATAAATTTGTAGACAAAACAATTTTACAATTCTTGTAACGTTTGCTGAAGCTGAAGAACCGCATCTCTAACCTGAAAGGAGAGAGACAGACTATGGAAAAACTTCCACTACCACTTTGACAACTTTTCTAAGAATTCAGAAAAAACGCCTCGACATCTGTTGTGCTCTTCATAAGTCAATTTTTAAAGAAAAAAGTACGTGCCAATAAAACCTGCAAAGTTAATAAATCCAGAGAATGGTCTGCTTATGTTGATAAACTGATGAAAACAATGTACTTTGTTTTCCAGTCCAATGATTCACAAGACCTTAGGCTTGACATGACTGTACTACTAATAATACAGCCTGAGAGCAAACTAAAAATAAATGATTTATTTAAAAAAAAAAAAAACACACCACTGATTAAAACCAGTGTTTCAATCCAGTAAATTCAAAGGAACAAAGGCCAAAATTCTCACATTAAAAAAAGCTAATTCATTTTTTAAAACATTTTGTGCATTTTGCTTCCTCAGAAACTTGAAAAAGCCTTTACTCTTGTTGAAATGTGTTGTTTAGGATTTACTGTCCTTGTGGGGAGAGCGAGATGAGATGGACCTGGTTAACGGTAAAAGGCTTTGACGACAGGGTTTCGAACATCTACTTACGCACACCTGCATACATGCACAAGCCGTTCAGGCACGCTTGCACAAACTCATGTATGCAGAGGCCGAGAAACATACACACGCACGCTCCGAATGAGTCCTCCCATCCATTACCTCTCCTCCTGGGCAGCGAGTCGATCCAGGTCGAAGTGCCACAGGATATCCTTCTCCTGCCGGTTGAAGAACATCAACCTGACCTTTCTGTGAAAAGGGCATGTGCAAAAATGGTAAGCCTTTGGTCTGTGTCTGTTCTTCCCCTCACAGAAGACTACAACCAAAAATGACACGTGCCAAAGTGAGAGGGGCTTAAAGCCACCACTCCATTCAGGTCAGGCTAGTCTGCATTTTCCAACTACAATGTATTCATTTAGCTGATGCTTTTCTCCAAAGCGACTTACAATGTTAAGGTTACAATTATCACAAGCTTCCAATTATTCACCCATTTATACAGATGGGTAATTTTCCTGTGGCAATTTAGGGTAAGTACCTTGCTCAAGGATACTACAGCTTGAGGTGGGGATGAAACTCGTGACCTTTGGATGCAAAGGCAGTAGCGCTAACCACTACGCTACCAGCTGCCCCTAATTAACCACTAAACTTCTCAGTACACAGCTACTGAGCACATAGCCTCTCCCCCTTTCTTCCACAGCGCACTCCTGCTGTCGTCACTTATTTTCCACCGTCAGTTCTGTTAGGCCCCATAATGACCAGATACATCAACAGCCATGGAAACAGAAATAATTCAAAAACAATCGTTCCACACACAGTTCCCCCCCTTTTACCGTAAAAGGATCACACAGTTAAACATGAAGGAAAGACCGACTGGCGCCTGACTTAATAACCAACCTTCATTTACACCAGTTAAGATTTACAATAAAAACTTAAGAGTGCAGCTGAAAACAGAGTGCTGTCTCCCCCCCAATTCAAAAGGTCCAAAAGAGATTAACATCTAACGAAAACAAAACAGATACTAAAGAAATTATACAATTATTTAAAGGGATGTATACGTGTAAATCTAAATAAAAGAAAACTGTGTAGAAGACATAGTACAGGAAGACATTTGGATTTCCTTGGCTTTGCTCAAAACGTGTCTCACCTGAGAGTCCCGAGGTTCTGCAGGGCAAATTTAATGAGCCTGGCCATGGGCGTGAAGCCAGTTCCAGCAGCTAACAGGTACAGGTGAGTGATGTCATGGAGAGGGCGGAGACTAAAGGAACCCTCTGGACTGCTCATCAATAAGGAATCACCTGATTGTCCGGGGACAGAAAAGAGTATGTTCGAACGCTGCAAGCCGGTTACAGACCTGGTTCCCGCATCTCAAATGCCAATATGCCTTACAATACTTTACATAACAAGCAAAAGACAAGGTACAATCACACCCTGAGATATGCCTGTTAAGGTTACAAGAACTTGCAAAGACTTTCATTTACTAACCCTGCTGTGGTTTACAAAGCATTTCAACAGATTTACAACAACCACATTAAGATCCGTGCCTTCTAACAGCTGCGTGCGTCTAACACCAGATTCACCATGTGGTCTTTTCACACACAGGTTAAGACTTGGATTCTGGACCTCTATTAGTGATAATTCATAACCTCAAGGTGGACTGTCCAAAGCACAACTTGTTCAGCGAGTATGAATTCATTTGCATCGTTTTTTTGAATTAAAGGTTCGATTATTAGATAAACACTTTGTATATACATGTATTTTGTTTTTGAGTGTTTGTTCAGCATACAGTATGAAATAGCTGAACAAGTGCAGGTAGACAAAGCAATATTATGTCAACTATATAGTGTCCATTTAAATGGGATTTGAGGTTAGTTTTTTTTTTTTTTTTTTAAGCATAAATGGGTGTCAATTTTGCAGGTCAGAAACACAAAAAAATTCATTGAAACTAATGTTAATTACATCTGTGACAATCTACCTTAGAAACGGTTTTTCCAAAATGAAACCTTCATAAGGCAGAGGAAGGCTCTAAGATAATGTCATGCATGCAAAAAACCGTGTCCATTTAAATACAATTCAACCACAAACTTTTACAGAAATTCATGTGTGACAGATTAATTCATACAGTATAAGTCATTTCACACATTTTTTGTACAATGTATTCCGTTAGGCTACAAAACCACAGGAGCTGCGTGAACAAAAATTGTCTGCTTATTGAAGTAGAAAAATGCAGCACATTGTAGAATCTCTCTAAATTTTCAAGTTATCCACATCATGTTCACATATCCATATACATCTGATTGTGCTGGTCTGCTCATCTGCTCGTCTTTTTCGAAAGAAATGAGCTATTGATTTGGGATGAGTGCTACAAAATGTCTCTTCGTGAAATGAAGAAAACAAGTCCTGATTGCATGGTCATTAACACTGCATGTTTGGCAAAGCCTTTGGCTCACAAACCTTAGGCACAGACATAAACTGTCCAGGTAACACAGAACGGACAGTGAACTCCGGAATGTCTGGGAAGGAGAGGGTTAGGACGGAGAGGGACACCCGGATCTCATTCATCCACAGTTCCGTCCTTGTCTATGACCTCAGTGACGTGAGCCACTAACCTCACACATGCAAGATAAGGCAACTTCATACATGAACTGCACTCAGCTCAACCTGACATCACTGACTAACAGCACAAATGTTACGTCTCAAACAAATGTGTGACTGGCTCTGATCGCAGAAGTCTATAATTGAGGGTGCAGAACAGGGAAGTGGTGAAAAAAAAGCTACAGTGGAGCAAAATGCACCCTCAGAACAACAGGTGACAAACAGCCAAAAGAATAGACAAGAAGTGATGGTGGAAAGCACAGCTGCAGTAATCAAAGTGTTCCCAACAGGCCTAATAACATCCCCTGGGTCCAACGAAATGGAAGGAGCTGTTCCTAACAGAATAATGGCAGAAAAGCAGAGGTACTGGTTAATTCCGCCAATTCAGAGAGGGAGGGGGAGGAGAAGAGAGGGAAAAAAGAAAACCAAACCCCGCAGCTGGCATTTTGCTATGTCCCAGCGAACACCTCATCTTTAAAGATGATGTGCAGAGAGACTAGATGTGTGCAGCAAAATAATCAAGCTGTTTGTGGGTGGTGTGTGTTTGGAGGAAGAAAGGGAATGGAGAAGAGACAGAGGGTAGAGAAAGACATTAAAATAATACAAAAACAGAATGGCCAAAGTGAAACAGGAGACAACGAAGGTCTGGGGGTAGCATTTTTGTTAAGGACACGAAGCTGTGAACAAAATGCTCCCTTGTACCTTTCATACAGGGACTTGGCTTTAGCTCTACCATTTTTCTCTTAAATACAATGAGCTCATAAATATACAGCAATTCAGCTGAACAGAGAGGGAGCCTGTGATGCATTTTAAACCATACTACATGCCATGCAACATAATTAAGTTTCACAGAGATTCTGGCCTACGTGGCTCTTAACGCAAACACGAGGTTTGTGAAAACATTGGATTTGGGTATGGACACAAGAGTATGTTCTTAAAATCAATTCTCCTTTTACCTTAAGTGAGGAGAAAAACTGGTTACTTCAGATTCATTTGAAAATCTAGGGAGTGGAACCCAGACAGGATTCCATTTCTTCCACTTGAGAGCATCATGAACATAGGAATTAAGGGGGCTCATCCAGTAAAGCATTAAAACTTGTATGCTTACCAATGTTCAGGCTGTTGAGGTGAGGCGTGAACACTCCGTTAGGGTACACCTTTACCATGAGGAAGACTTCGTTGCTGCTACCCTCCACGGGCTTAGACTCAGGCAATTCAGGCATTAACGTCCTCTCCACTGGTGTGTAGGGTTTTACAACCTCACTACCTGTATAGGTGACAATAAGTCTTTATTTAGGGCAACAAAAGGCACCCTTCACCAGATACCGTAAATGGGTAACTTGTAAAACCACAAGTATGTAATTCATTCTGGGTAAAAGCTCCCGCTAAGCCTCAATTATAAATTACATAAAGTTTTTACTAAATAGGTATACGGACTCGCAGTTTCCAGATTTCCGGTATAAAAGGCCCTAGAAAAATTGTACCCAATGATTCAGCACTTCTGAGTGAGAGGAAACCTTTGTGCTTTTGATTTTGGACCTCTTTTGTGTGGTACCACTAAGAGGACAGAGGTGGATGGAGCGCAGCAGTCTGGTTGGGGTCTAACGAGTGATCGGAACTTGCAGATGTTTAGGAACAGAACTGTTCATGATTTTTTAGACCATAACCAGAGTCTTGAACATGATCGGGGCAGCCAGTGCGGAGAAACGAGAAGGGATGAAATATGGCAGTGCTTCGGCGAGTCAAACGCAACTCATGCAGCAGCGTTCTGTACCAACTGGAAAGGTTTGCTAGCAAAGGCTGGAAGGCCAGACAAGAGAGAGTAACAGTAGTCCAAGTGGGATAACAGCATGACCCAGACCAGGAGTTGCATAGTCTCTTGTGAGATGGGGGCGGATCCTGCAGATATTATGTATAATATACACTGGCTCATATGGTGGAATGTGACAAACTGAATCCAAATCTCTCCTCCGGTGGATGTAATGCACTTTGTATTGTTCTCAGATGTACGTTGCTTTGAAGAGAAGTGTCTGTTATTGTGTTTACATGTACTCACTATACAGTATTTTATTAAAACAAAATGTCTACCCTAATTTAGTCTGTTACTTTCCCTCTCGATTATTTTTTAATATATTACCATTTATTGATACTGTTTTTGTTACTGTTTCTGGAAATATTTAGGCATGTCTGTGAAGCAGAGGAACGCACCCCCCCCCCCCACAGGTACAAGAGTACAGATCAAATCATTTACTAAATATTCATTTTCAGTGAAATGCCTACAAAAACCCAATGATGAAAATTCCATTGTTTCACCACAACAGACCACTATCTCAGTAGCATATGGCAATTTTCATGACTCAGGCCAACAAAGAAAGACTGAACAAAATGGTGTTTATGGAAGGGTGGCACTGACAACACTGTTGCTTTCAAAAAATTAGAATACTGTCACACTGCCAAAGCACAGAGATGATTCAGTATTCTGCAGCAATGTTTTCAGGACAGTTGAGTCAATGCCTGCTGCTTCTGAGCTGAAGACCCTCATGCCACGTGTCAAGCATAATGGTGAGTGTGATGCTATTTATCAGAACACTGGAGATGGTAAGGATAAGCAATCTGCATGAGACCTGACGCAAAACTGCAAGTGAAGCAAGACAAACATGAAGTCAGCTTGTTACCTTGTACCAGAGCTTTGAGGTAGACATGTTTACCAACAGGCATCTGCATGTGGGTTGCAGGTGGCAGTTTGAAGCAAAATAGGCTGGTGTCGTGCGTGACTTCCGTTCTGGATTTCAACACACATTCTCTGTAGAAGACCACTAAAAACAGCAGGGCATAAGAAAAGTACTAAAATACATTAATTAGGAGACAAATGAGAGGTGTAAAAATTATACCAGAAGCAAACATACAAAGTTCTTTAAAAAAGAATGATATGCTGGCATCTCTAAATTAATGGAACATTTTATTTTCTGATACAAAACATCTAACATCATAAAATAGAAAAATGACTGAGAATAAAGCGTATTCATTAAGGTGTTCAGTAACCCAGTGTACCAATTTATCAATTTTCTTTGTACAGTCCATTACTTGCATACCTTTCTTATGTTTTAAAAAACAGTTCATAAAGTGCATTTTAACAAAATGAATTTAGAATAACAAAAATATGACCACTGGATGATGTTTATAGCACATGAATAAGTCATTGGGAAAAGGGACAGTAAGGTAGGGAAAGGAGCGCTTCTAAATGCAAGGGCTAATGGCTCACCACGGTTCTTCCTGCGCAGAAAGGAATCATGGGACTCCAGGGGCTGACCCAGTTCGGCCCACTTGCCACTGGACGCCTTGTGCACACATACTTGCACTTTTCCAACAGCGCAGGAAGTAAGAACTGAAATAAAGGAGCACATAATTCTGTACTTTCAATTATGGACACAAAACCTCCAGTAACTGTGAAAAACTGCTGCTTAATTATTTACATTTATTTATTTAGCAGACGCTTTTCTCCAAAGCGACTTCCAATGAACTCTATGTAGTGTTATCAGCCCACACACCTTATTCACCGCGGTGACTTACACTATTTACACTGGGTTACTCATCCATACATCAGCAGAACACACTCTCTCTAGTGTTACTGGATTAACACGTGAGAATTTGTGACACAGTGTAAGTAAATGCTATTTTGAAAATATATCCATCCATCCAATTTCAATAAGTGTTTGTCCTGAGGAGGGTTCCAGTGGACTGACAGCCTATCCTAGAATTGGCCATGTAAATTTACAAATTCAACCTCAATCAACCTTAGGTGGGGGGGGGAATTGGCAAAACAAAGAAAAACTCTGAAATAATTAAAATAAAATAAAAAAAAAAAAAAAAAAAAGGCTAGAACACAAGTGAATTACTGTATATTGGCCTTAGCTGTACTTAATGTCTTCTGAATACAAGGTGCTCACAAATATACAGCGAATCAGCTGCACAGAAAGAGAACCAGTGATGTATTTGAAACCATATTACATGTCATGCAACATAAATTTCACAGAGATTCTGGCAAGTTGGAAGTTCAGTTAGAGCTACCAACATCTGAATAAATGCGTTCGGAAAGCACAAGACAGATGGCAGTCTGGGAGGTGTGAGAGGACGTGGGTTCGATCCCAGTTCAGTATGCGTGGAGTTTGTATGTCCTCCTCATCCTTACTTGGATTTCCTCCGGATACTCTGGTTTCTTCCAACAGTCTAAAGACACGCTCTAACAGGAACTGGTGATTCCAAAATGTGCGTGCAAGGAGTTTTTCCACCAGTCTATGAATGAGTGACTCATTGCAAGCAGTATATTGAACATTGGTTCACCTTGGGTGAGAAGGTGTGGCCTTATACTACAACAGTGTTTTCATTGCAAGTGTCTGCTGAGCGAATAAACGTAAATGCAGAACAAGCATGTGGCTTGAATCAGTCCCTGGATGAGGTGTTTGCTCCCACCTCCCAAACTGGCACAGGGGTCCTGCTTCATTAGGAAAATAAAGAATTGTATAACTGTGTAGAATTATAGCCAATAGAAAAGGGAGAAAATGCAAAAAGCAGAACCTATCAAACAAGATTTATTTACTAAAGCATTTAAATAACTTAAAATACAAGCTAAAAAGGTGTTTGATAATGGTCTGATACACAATGGTGCCATCGTCTTAGGTGTTGCACTACAGGAACCTCAAGAGGAAAAAAATTTGGTATTCACATTTTCATATCAAATTTAAGGAGCAATTAATGCAAAACACATAATATCAAAACTTCTTTGAAAAAATTAACACTAAGTTTTGAACAATGTATTCCATTTTCCTTTCAGCATAAGATGATGAAAAACAGTGGTGAAAATTAAGCTGAAATTAAAAAAGCACACTGGGCATGCTCGCAGATGGGCAGAACACAAAGGGAAACTGATCTCAACACTGCAAAAGAGAGAGAGAGCGAGCGAGAAGACTGCAGTTCAGCTGTGACCTTTGGGCAGTGCTTGTGCAGCCAGGTATTGTCAGGTTGTGGGGTCACGTCTTGTATATGCCACACATCCACAGGAATCATTACTCCCACACAGGCAAACACACTCACTGTAAGGACAACTAGGGGTAACAAATGGGGGGGGTGAGTATATGCAACTAAGTGGGGCTGAAGGTAATGAACAAATGTTTGAAACCAATTTAGATCTAGAGACCCTCTTTGATGAAGAGGTAAGCGGTCACATGTGGGTTACCAAATGTGCGCATTATGTGTACATATTTTCATACATCATGTATTATACTTCAATTAATACTCTAGATAGTTTCCTAGACAGAAGAGGTTTAAACAGCACTTTAGAAGGTCATTAATGTAAACAACAATTGCCGAACTCAGCAGGCTGTTCAACCTTAGCAGTATGTGGAGTAGCATCAGTTGAGGCATTGGTGCCACTTCAAATTAAACAAGCTCTCGGTTGAAAAAAGGAATCGTGTATGTGACACCAACACAAAGAAACACATAACGATGACCTGAACAAAAAAAAAAATAAAAAAAAAAATAAAAGGAAATAATGACTGTCATTTTCTTCCTAATTCACACACTCCTACTTACCAGAAACGAGCTCTTGTACTTCATGAGACAGTTCTGTGAAAGGAATGATATGCTGCCGTAAGAACAAATCAAATTAGTAAGAACAAATGATACATATGTTTTGTAATGATGGAAAAATAAATAGAAATACATACAAATATATGTATACTAAGTCCTTGTATTACAAATGTTTGAGGTATAAATTTTCAAAGATGTATTTTTCGGTTTATATTTTTGTTGTCCATTTTCAAAATAGAGTTTGTTGCAGGAAGAACGTGCACTGTACCGTTAATAAAGTAAACTGAAAGTGACCAGAAGCTCAAAAATGTTGCGCATGTTGTTTTAAGTTAACGGAGGTCCTGTGTTGGACCGTGGTTCACATCCTATGCTTCCAGGACAGGCTCTTGTACCCAGCATCCCTACATCAGACAAGCAATTGCTGAAAATTGACTGAATACAGTCTTAATAGAAATTTTAATTCATCATAGCTTTATCTGAGGGTTCTACAGAACCCTTCAACAGAGAGACATCCGTTTAACCATGCTTTTATTGATTGTAACACAGTGATTGGATTTAAGAACAAATCAAATACGAACTGATTGCTGGTCTCAATTCTGCTCCAAGGTGAGGATCCAGTGTTTAAGTAAATGCTTGGACACATAATCATAAACAATATATAACATATATGCATAATGCATTTATACCATATGCTCCAATGAACTGGAATTGCATTCCTTGGAAATATCCTCTCGTCAGGATTCCTAGTAACCAAATTCAACAGGAAACAATCCTAAAGGGGTCCCTAACATCACGGCCACCTTCTGCCACAAACGCCACCACATGAACTTTCATGAGGTTTACAGGCTAGCTGAGCATCTCCACAGGGTATCCTTATAATTGGCTCTGCTTTGCATTTCCTTGTTTGGAATAAATTATTGCAAAGAAACTTACTTGCAGTGACAGTATGTCTCATAAAAATTACCAACTGGCAAAATCATCACTATTTTATGCTTTGAACATATTAAAAAAAATAGAAAATTTGTTAGTACCAACATATATTTAAAATCAAGAGTAAAAAAGCAGTAAACAGAACAAGCAACAAAAACTGCCGACAAACAACCTCTCCACCTCCCTTTCCCTGTTCAAACTCCTGAACTGAAATCATACTACTGTTTTTCTTAATACATGGCAGTAAGCACATAAATATTACAATTCACACAAGGGCATCTGTCCACAAAACATTTACAATGTTTACTATAATTTTAAATAATGGCAGGAAGACTGAAGGCAAAGCCCAGTCTACACACTCATGCAACGTCAGCTATATTACATTGTGTAAATGAATAGATGGACAACTGTCTTGAAAAACATGACTATCTACACATTTGTATTACAGAAAACTGTAAATGCATGAATTTGTTGAGTACAAGCTACACTGTGAAACATGTAGTCAGTGAGATTTAGTCCATTGCCTTTTCTAACGAGTCACGGAATCATTTTCAGTTCACCTTTTGACGCCCCTCCTCAAAACACTAGACACATTCAGCAACTTTTACGTTAAAAAGCACTATAGAAAATGAGACTTTGATTAGTGAACGTTCCAAGACCAAAACGCAGACTTTTTGCCATACATACACTTATCCCTCAGCACAGCTTTGCTATTAGATTTTATCGAAGTTGTCAGTAATGACATTTTCACTCCTAAATGAACTCTAATTGTCGGCAGCAAGTGGACAAAATTGGAACTTGATGCCTGTCAATTCACCTCCCAGGAAGACCTATTACACCCTTAGGAATTGTACGTATATCTCCATAACCAGAAGAGTATGCTATTACATTTTAAATAATTTATAGACTTTGTAGGGTGAAGACCTTCCTTTATTATTGCTAACAATTTAAGAAACTAGCTTTCCTTCACCCTGCAGGCCAGCATTACTTCAGTGAACAGAGATATTGTACATATATACAAGTCTTCTTGGCAAGGTTGCCTGACTTGATGACAGTATGTGGCAAACTGCATCTTGATGAGGGCACTGCTTTAAAATTGAACTGAAGGAAAAGTATACAGTATTCTGGCAAAAAAAAAAAAAAAAAAAAAAATTATTAAAAGATGAGGGAACTCACGGAGGTGGAGCACATAGGACATCTTTCCCAAGATCACCTCAACTCGTAGGGCACCACCAACCAGGTCAACAACAGTGATACCCGAGTTAGTAATCTGGATGAGCGATAAATCATACTCACTTTAATATGGAGCCATTAACAGCATATATCACTGGTGACTGATGACATAGATAGCTTGTCCAAAGCATATAACAATTAATGAAATGGCCACTATAACAACGTGATCAGTATGAAGAGTGCAAAGTTTTATTAAAAAAAAAAAAGTTGTCACGATGTGGAAGGATTAATCATTTACCTTACGTTTGGTGTACACAACAATATTGACTGTTGAATCAGTCTGGAACCAGTCAAATCTGAAACCAAAATCAAAACCCATTACTTAATTTAGGCACAGCACCCAAAGGTGATCGATACAAAGGGAATCAACATCTTTAATTGAAAGATCTCAAACTCCTAAAAGACACCATCCAACTCTTCAGGTTTTCGCATAGCACCAGAACATATCACAAAACATCAGAGAGGCAATTTAGGAGCTGGTTAATTAATGCAATGGCAAACTGTGATAACTTGTCAACCATCCATGTGTCATACATGCAGTGCAAGTAGATAAAACAGATAACAGCCACAAGATCTACCCATAAAACCATAAGAAATGCAGCTGCTTGTGGACTGCAGCTATGATATTTGACATGTTCTGTCATCATCAAAGGGGCAAGGCTGGGGCTTAGAGTGAAGAGGTGCCTCCCCCCCATTATTGGTTTCCAGCTACTACAAATGACAGATTTCAATATGTCTCATTGCAAAAATGTCAAAGATTATCAGATTTTTCTCCAACACACTCTCAGAAAGAGAAAAGCTCTAAAATAGAGACCCAAGACACAAGACAGAGTACGCACTCAACAAAGGTAGTCAGGACGCGTCTGAATTCTCTGATAAAGAAGAGATTGCCTCCTATTCTATTGCCAGTCATACCAGTTCATCTTCAGGAGTAGATTTAATAGCTTTGATGAAAGACTTGCGAGATGGCATGTGAAAGGTAAATGGCAAAATGGCATCTAGTCAGACAAAGCTCATGAGTATTATGAAAGATCTGTTCAACCGAATGGGGGATATGGAAGCTATGTGTTACGGAAGCTATGGTAAGGTGTACGTAAGCTAAATTCACAGTGCTCCTTGATTTCAGAGCTGAACTAAAGAAACGCTCCTCTACTGTTAATAAATAAAACTCACTAATTTAACTGTTCACATGAATAGCTTTGAAATTTGTAATGCTGGGACAGAATCCCAGACCTGGATTTGGAGGAGACTGATAAATCACAAGCTCCTCTGATAGAGTGGATTCACAGCAAGCAAAACTGGATAAAGTGGAATATAAAAACTGCTATAATAATTTGAAAATCATGGGACTGCCTGAGAACACTGATGGGAAAATACCTCAATTTCTGTAGGATGAACTGTGTTCCTGGGTGGGGCTGTCACTCAATTTGCCTCCTTTTGAGACAGAGTTTACCTACTGGCTTCACGGGCGATCTGAACAAATCGCATGTGCCATTTGAGTTCTGTCAAATGTAGTAACTCAACATCTCACAGTTCGGGATTGCCATCTGCATTCATCTCTCTGTCTGTTGGTTAAATGCACTTTTACTTGTACATCCCTTTAGAGAAAATGTACTGAATGACACACACACACACACACACACACACACCTCACATCTGCTGTTAGACAAGTTACTTAAATGAAGTGTATGAATACCTTTTTGGGTTGGTTAAGATGTAAATATCCTCACCTAGGATGAGGATCTTTGGGTAGAGGTGGGAGCAGGGAAGCTGATGGTGTTGGTTCAAGACCTTTGGCAGAGGAAGCAGGGGATAAACCTGACAAACACAAACAGCATCAGAAACAGTAATTAATGTGCAACAGCACACAAGCTCATATAATAAAAATAATTCATGTACTCTTGGGGAGTCTGAAGTAACGGAAGACCAAGACAATGTGATTACACACTAATGCATCACATGACAATGATCTATTACATGCTTATCCACAAAGACTTTGTAGTAATGGCAAGATGACGCTTAAGTCAAGGTTCTTCTGTAAAGTATGAGAGTAATTTCAGTACCAATATTTTCAGCATAAGTAATGGAGTAAATTACGGCAACATTTAAATCTGTGTGCGACTGTGCCTATAAGTATCTAGGTGTGCAAAAGTGGAAATCGCTGTACAACTAAAACAAGTATCGACATATGCGCAGTAACACAAAGTAGTACACACACACACACACACACAAGGACATGAACATACTGGATCTGTACCATTAATAACTGTGCTGCCTTTGACTGCCATCCTACCCACTAGGCACTCCTTCAAGATGGACTCGTAGTTTACCCAGCGGTGGACCTGCACACAGTAAAAATACAATTATGAATATACTGACATTCATTATGCAGGACTGTCTATAAGCAGACACAATAACTGTATCTGCAGGCAGAGGAATCACAAGGACGCATTAACATCCATCATTCTTCATTATGCACAATCATCTATAAAAACCATCAGTGGCTGAACCTGGAGCTAAGGCACAACTAAATATTAGCACCTGTGATACTTTATTTAAATATCATCATCATTAGATTTATAAAGTATTACTGTCTTCACATTCAGGCAAACTACCCAACACAACAAGTATCACCATCATGACTGAATTACTGCTATCTGCACATGCCAAAAGTAACATAAGCATGTCATTCACTATATATGACTGCCTGCAAAAAATAAGGAATAGTTAAGACCAACACATAAACCCAGCAAATTAATTTTATAAAATAAGAAACGCGGCACTGAACGATAATTCATCAGTTATCGATAACCATTTGTCCAATGTAGTCACAGTGGTACAGCAAGGTCAAAGACCAATCACACACTCATTCATCCATGCATACACACACAAAGCAGTGTAGATTCACCAATTCCAATGAAAGAGATCCTTGACATGTGTGAGGAGACCAAAGCACCAGGAAGAACTTATGTGAACACAGGGAGACTATGAAAATTCCACTGACTGCAGTTGGTCTAAACCAACAGCTTATGAGCAGAGCTACCTGCTGTGTCACTGTGTCATCCAAAGAGAAAAAGAAGTTTCTGAAATACGACTGGATGTCAGTATACACAGTTCAGTGTTGATTGTCCCTTTTTTCCCCACAACCAAAAGTCCTTTACGCTGGATGTTGGGCCCTCTGGTTGCTGTGTCCTCAGTTCAGAGACAGAAACGGCTTTTGTGATAAGTACAAAAAGTAAATATGCATTGCACAAATAATTTGCAACAATTTGCCAGCTTTACTTTCCCTTGAACAGAATTATGGAAAAACTGGAACAAAACACTGAATATTTGACAACAGGATATTACTCGTACATCATCGTAACGTCCCTCCAGACACAAAGAAATAATTATGATGGAATGGCAATAACTGGAAATGTAAAATTAAAGAGAAAATTGAGTTTGTCCTTTTGTGTTCTCTCTCTCACACACACACACACACACACACACACGTCTACAATCGCTTGTCCCGAGTGGGGTCGCGGCAAGCTGGAGCCTAACCTGGTAACAAGGAGATTATCATGCAGAGAGAAACACTGACCTACAATTTCTAGTGAAGACAAGGTCAGAATTGTTGCCTGCCTTGTAGATGGCAGAGGACTGGGACAAAGAGAGGTGAACAGACTATAAAAATAAATGTCCTAAAGATGTAAATTTATGTCACCACGGACAATCAGTAGAAAGTTGCCCTTCTGCAGGGAGCTCAACAAAATGTCAAGGTCATCCAAGAATCAGCCAAAAGGACCGGGAGGGCAGTAGAGGAAAACAGCAGAAAATGCAGTATGAGAGATGGCATGGAATTGAAATGAGGCAACATAAAGACTGTTAAAGGAGTGAACTGAAAAAGCCCATTGATGATGAGAGACAAGCAAATCTGTACCTCCAGATGTGAGGAGTGTGGCAGAAGGACTAATTGGCAGAGCACCAAGGAGGTATGTGTTCGGTAAGGGCCTGAAGGCTGAGTGCGAGACGGAAGACACAATACACGATGTCAGCCTTCTTTAAAGCAGGTAATAATGAGACACTGAGAAGTAAGCGCTTCCAAGATGGCAGATAAGTACAGGCAGTCCAGGCTGACACTGCCCCACCTTCTTACCTTAACATACACAGGCACAAACTATATATCAACCATTCTAGCCATTAAGAAGTTCACACAAAATGCACGCTAACATACGTGTGCCCAACTCAAATTTCCACCCAACCACTTCAACATATACTCAAACTACATACAAACCATTCAAACTCACATGCCAAATATTGGCAAAGAAATTATACCGGTAAAGGAAGTAGAAATAACTGAAAGAACACTAATATTTAATTTAAGATAATCCTAACTGAAAGTCACTGAGGCAAAGTGGAGAAACACTGGAGCTCCAACTTTTACACAGCAATATTTTAGCTATTAACTGTTCGGACATTCTTTTGGGGTGGGAAAAATTTCCAGATTTGTCTGATCTGAGTCACAGATAATCAGTACCCTTATGCATGAAGTAATGAGCATATGACAATCTTGCCAAGCATTCATATTTTCCAAATAAATACTACTTGTTAAATAATCAGTTCCATTCCTATGATTGTTACGAAGATAAAGTACTACTTGCAAATTGTGTTATAACCAATAAATAGCTCAGAAATATTATTTTTGGACATGAGAACAATTTGTTTCATTATGCAAATTATGTGATCAATAAAACAGTTTTACAGTGGTATGAAAAACAATTGCATATTTAAATGTATAATATTACATATACTCATCTGTGAAGGACGGGCATCCCATCTGACGTATTCACTGCTTCACGCCTCATATACTCACGAAGCATGAGGCGTGAAGCAGCGTATACCTCAGATGGGATGCCAGTCCTTCACAAGGTAGTCGCATGCACGCATACCCACATACACAGTCAAACAGCAAGGGATATTTAGAATCACGAATTCACTTGAAATAAATCACACCTGACGCAAACACAAGGAGAACAAGAAAACTACACCGACAAAAGTGAAGCTGAACCCACACCTTATGCCCGAAGGCATAAACCCAGATGCTGTGAGGCATTACTGCAATTTGCTGCATCACTGCAAAAACTTAATTCACTGAATAAGCCTTTTTAATACTTCTGGATATTATATTAAAAGCAGAGAGTGGTTGCTAATGAAGAACATCTGAGGACTGAACTTTCACAGTGGATAATGACAGTAGATTACAAAAGCCTGAAAACATTTCTACTTTATTAAACTTTTGAAACTAAGCTAAACTCTGATTTCAACTAAGTGATGCAAACAGTGGTCTTCTTGTTTAATAAATAAGGGAGGAACTTCAAAATCCTAAAGAGATCATCTGCAGATGCACTCAAACTTAAGATATAAAAGTATTTTAACCCTTACTGTACGTTAAACTAAAAATGTTTACTTTTAATCAAAGTGTAGCATTTGTGGATTTAGTGAAATCCATATTTATATGAAATTTAAAAAAGAAAAAAAAAAAAAAAAAAAGAAACTTCACCAGCTTCATGTTCCCCCTCCATTTTAATTCCTTTGAGGGTGATTAAGCCATCAAAAAATGACAAAGACTAAAACCTTTGCAAGACAGTACTTTATCAGTATTTCAGTGGATTAATGATACTTCATTTCAAAAGCAGGCTTTCACATATTGTCCGTCCTCCGAGTTTATGACTTCTCTATTCCAGAGAGATAATTCAGACTGTGCCAAAAATATATACAATAGTGCATGCTGAATATGGTGTACTCTGAAAGTGCCTAGCATCAATAAACTAAGATATTTTTGTCATACTTTTTTTAAACAAATTATCTCTTGAAGGATTCATGCAGCAAGAAATGACGCAAGCACGTACCATTTTGTGGTTTCTTTGCATTATACATTTTGATCATTTTTATAATTTTTTCATTTCATATATATTAAGTGTACCAGAGTACTAGAATAAGAATAATGAAAACTGTTAAAACAATGAGTAAATCTGGACAATCAACCAAATAGAAAACCTTCCAAATAGGAAGGACAGACTGCATAATGCAACATTTATGCCATTAACCCTAATCACCACTGGACAAATTTGCAAAGGTCGTTTGCAGCTGTGGCAAACGTGGCACTTTCAGCAATCACCGTCATTAATATATTACCAGGAAGACTCACTCAAACAGTACGTAGATGTGTAGTGAGGACTCCAGGAAAACACCAAGATGTGTGTGTTTGTGCATCTCTGGATCACCTGATCAAACAAGTCAGTGCCGTCCACTCCAGCTGCCTTCATGAGCTCGTCCTCTCCCCCTGGGTGGAATTCCATGTAGGGACTCACATTGTAAACCATGCCTGCAAGAGGACACAAACTCAATAATACACACAAATGCATTATATGTAAATATTCAATTACATATATGTAATATCTTTAACACACTGCAATTTTTTTTTCCCCGAGGTCTGGACCTCAGTCCATCTGTCTCATGCTGGGTGACGGGACACACCCATGACTCTACAGTGTATAACACCTCTGCCCCCTGCTGGCAAGACATACCCCACAGAACATACTTCCTTTTAAAAAAAAGAATATACGTATCTGCAAACCATCATTTCAGCTTTTCACAAACAGCAACTTCCAAAATCACACTTCCCAGCAGTCTGCATCCGTAACAATTATTAACAGGATAAAATGTCAACTAGTATACATTTATTAATTTCACAGACATTCAAGTTCAAGGTCTATTGTCATGTTGTCAATGTCTAGATTTTAAGGTCACCAATCCACCTGAACAGCATGTCTTTGGACTGTGGGAGGAAACCGGAGCATCCGGTGGAACCCCACACAGACACTGGGAGAAGACAGAAAATCCACACTGATTGAGCAAGGATCGAACCCACATCCTCTCCTACCACAACAACACTCTTCGCTGTGCTACCATGGCATCCCCATACACGTTCCCCTTTGTATCCACCACTCAGTTTCCTGCTTATTAGAGTTATTGTTACACTGTTAAGCAAACAGCTTTATGCAAAAGCAAACCTTGCGGCACGAATGGGTGTGTCAGGTTTGGGTAGTGACCAGACATGCAGCAGTGGTGGGTGTTAAACTTCTCCTTCTCATAACCTTTAACTAATAGCAATTAAAAATGAAAAAGACTTTTCAGTACGAAGCAAAGAACTAATAAGAGTTTAGCAGCAGAGAAAAGAAAAGATCACGGAGAAACACGAGTCAACCTTTAACGCAAATTTCTCAACTACTGGCTATAATATAGAAACACTTAAGTGCATCTCAAATTTCAAAATCTGACAGAAGAATATTTTCCCCAGGTTTTCTCACTTTCCTAAAGAAAAACTGAGTATCCGTACACTTGCCCAGAGTCATTCACGAGGAGGGCTCCAGAGTAAGAGACGGATCACCTCCGGCTGAGAAGTTTGGTTCCAGAGCCCAAGCTACCAACTATATCTAGACGATACTTTGCCACCTCCCACACCAACTCAGGCTCCTTTTATGCCAGAGCGGTGATGTTACTCCATGCTCCCAGAGCCAATTTCTATGACCCAGTGTACAGTTAATTTCTAGTTAAAAGTTTGTCCACCTCAGTAGTGTTGTCAGACCTACATTCGCATCTTCAAATGTAAGGAATAAAAGGTACTCTTGAGGAGTTGTGGCATTTAAGTCTCTATGACTATATCCATCTCTGTGCCTGCGTCTACATGTGCGTTTAAATGAATGTTTCAAGAAAAGCGCGTGAACTGGAAATATTCCACGTGGTGTGTACATTGTTCACCTCGTATGCAGGTCCAGCAGTCGTCACGCGTGTTGTGCTTTCTCAGCTCCTCTTCTGTGACTTCAATGAGCCTCCCCTTGAGCCCCGTCAAGTCCCGTCCACTCTTGGTCACCCTGATCCAGTCCATAAGGCTGCGGCCTGGCTTCAGCGCAACCTTCAACACAGGCAACATCCCACAGAGCACGGGGGTAAACACATGAGCAGCAGTATCAGAGATATCACTTCCATATGAGATATGGCCTCACCAATATCAAAGTTCTCACTAAGGCATGTGCTTGCAGAAATGCTGTGGAATAACACGATAAACCGTTCGGCATTCCAGTATAAGTATTTTGTAGTGAGGTTTGTAGGGACAGCTGGTAGCGTATTAGTTAGAGCTGCTGGCGTTGGACCCGCTGGCGTTGGACCCAAAGGTCATAGGTTTGAAACTCACCTCCGGTTGTAGTACCTTGAGCAAGGTACTTTCCTTAAATTGTTTCAGTAAAAATTGCCCAGCTCTACAAATAGGTAAATAATTGCAGGTACTGTGGAGGAAAAGTTTGAAAATGTACCACTGGATGTTCTTAGATGCCTTAATGTATGTCAAAATTTCTACGTGCAGGTAACACAAGACACAGGGTGTTGTTACCAGTGTTGTGGAGTCAGAGGTTTTGTGTACCAACTCCACAGCCCAGCTTGTTACTAAATATGTTGCTAATAGTAACGAGATGCAAAGCAGAAAACAAGAAGTTGTAACCCAGCTGATACGGAAACACCTTTTGTTTAGTTGGTAAAGAACATTCAGTTCTGAAAAGTTTGACAGCAGTGAACAAAGAACCTCTAGAAAACAAGCAAGCAACCTTATAGCCAACGAAACGAATACCACGGACTGGTGACGACACGCTGAACATGCATGAAGTTTGTTATAAATCGTAAAGAGTTTCTGCTGCTCGGAGAGACGCCCTGATCTCCGCTGCGACGAGAGACCCTCCTTTCGGCCAAAGTAAAGGATACCACTAGTGAACCTTTCTCCTGTCTTATATTACGTTGGTTTTGTGCAAAACTTCTTCCAGTATTCTAACATCGCAAATCTTTTTGGAGAAAAGTAAAGTGTCAGCTATACAAATACATGATGTAAAAGTAGCTTTCCCTGCAAACTGTCAATAGGAATTCCGAATTCAAGATTTGCCACTGTAACAATCCAGTTTTCACAAATCCATCACAATCATTAAAAAGAAAAAGAGCAAAAAAAAATTGCTACAAATAGAATTTGAGGAAATTCATCATGACATGATGATGCGTGAGTTGAAGCATGAGCTGTGTTATAAGGATGGTTTTGGGGAGGGCATTGATTTAAACGGGAAGAAGACAAGATTGTTTATTATTGGCGATAATAGACTAGAGGATCAGGATGGGTGGGGTTATTGTACGTGTTATTGATTGTTTCACCAGCATTATTGAGTGGTGATGAACACTTGCCTGGTATTGCTAACCCAGTGTGCTGTATTTTTTTTTTTTTTTTTTATTGTGCTCATAAGTCCCTCCTTATGGGCATAATGATATAAAAATTTGCTGAGCACGTGGACAAAAGCAAAGCCCCAGAGAGACGCCCGGTACGATTTGTACCCCGCCCCCGCGGTCCTCACCTTGTTCCTGCCGGCTGGGGAAACGCGCTGCTGCGAGGCAGCCGCAGGGAACGCCTGGGACGGAACATTCAGCATCTCCACGGCTCTCCGACAGCTCCGACAGCTCCAACCGCGGAGAAAATCTGGAGGGTGAGCCTCAGTCAGTTACCACCATAACTTGTTCGTTCGTTGTGGTGAGGAACCGCTTCTCGACTCCACTTCACCGCCACTCACTAAGTTAAGTTAACTACCCAGCAGCAGCGACTGCTCAGCTGCATACGAATGACACCGCAAACTGTGCACTCTCTCAGGTGCAGAGCAGGGGGGGAGGGGGAAAAAAAAAAAATCCGCTGCCACAGAACTTCTCCAAGTCAAACTGTTCTTGACAAGTGCGCTACCTGTAAACGAGTTACGAGCAACTTTAACAAGATATTGACACTAACGCACTTCCGGGTTGAAAAAGGAAATCCGGCTTGTGCTCACTTAAGCAACTCTGTTGTCGCACAGTGATGACGACACACCCCAAGTACATGCAACGGCGACATCTTGTGTCCTCCTCCAGTTTCAATGCTGATTTTTTTCTCGCTGCAAATAGAACTGTGTAACGTACACCTCTTCATCAGTAAATAAAATATAAAAAATTATTCAGACTTAGCAAAACAGTGTTTGGTCTAAAAGTTGACCAGGCCTAAAATGAATTAACATAATTTTAAGCATCTGAGTAAAGACTAGACCCCAAGACCGAGGTTGAAATTTAGTCAATTTCAAGAATTACTAACAGGCTTCATTATTATTAACTTTTATTTAGCCGAAACATTTGTTCATTAATAATGTTTTATACAGCAGGGTATTCTGACTATACATTTAGGGTAAGTACTTGTTTGTGGGTTCTACAGCAGTAGTGGGATTTGACCCAAGAACCTTCCGACTGTAAAGATTCAGCCCTAAACACTTCGCCACCTGCTGTAACTTGTGCATGTATACCTGAAAGTTATTAATAAATTAACAGTTTCTACATTTCAAATTAAGGTTTCATGTATCTGACTTTACCAGGTTACCACTTGAAGGTAAAATTCAAATAGCTGCTTATTTCTACTAAAGAAATCTAAGTTCAGTTTCCTGGAAAATGCCAGTGTGTGTGTGTGTGTGTGTGTGTGTGTGTGTGTGTGTGTGTGTGTGTGTGTGTGTGTTTTAGAAGGCAGCACTGGGAAAACATTAAAACTGAAACAGGCCAAAAAATATGAATCCCACAACTACCAAGACGGTTTGTTATCATTGCTGTCGTTGTTACATGGATCATTTAAGGCTGAAAGCACTGTGCAGTTCTACACTGAATGTCCCACAGAATTTTTATTCCTTTAACCTGGTCATAAAACACAAATTTATTATTTTTACTGCAAATATAATTTTGTACATGTCTGAAGAAAAATTATGTTTAAAGGTTTTGCAGCAGCAATAATAATAATAATAGCAGCAGCTGAGTATGTGGAAGTGTCCTGATCTGAGAAGCAAATTGCCGGTTTTTTATGTCATTCACTTTCATAGCAAGTTTACATTCAATTCATGAAACACTTTATTTTAATTTGTAGTTATATTATTTATTTGTTTTATTTTTCCTTGCAGTCATTTTCTTTGTTTTTAATTTGAGAAAATAATCCTTGCTTGACATTACTGGAGATGCCTTAACTACTTTGTTTCTCAACAGGTGGAGGCCATGTGCGTTTGGTGTAGCGGCCTCAGCCGAAATTTATCAAACATTAAAGTCATTTTATGACAGTGTCCATAAATTGCCCTTATTATTTGGCTCTTTGTGTTTGGCAGAGATGAGGAAGACATGCCCAGAGCATCCCCCAGACTGATGCTCTCACACCTTTGAAGTGCTGTGATTGATTCCCCATCAGGGCTCCATGCTGACAGGCCACTTGCAGGGACTTTACGAGTTACATCATTTTTTCACGTGATTAATTACAAGCACATAACTGCACTGTTACTTCTGCTGGAAACCGCTGCATGGTGCTAATTTAACCTGACATCCTGTGATATAGGTACTTCCCAGTTCTTTTTTTAATATGATGACTATATGGGTGCCAGCCCCAAACAATAAATTCAGTCATGGTATGTGCTCTGTATATAGACAGCTGGTGAAACAGGTTTATTTTTGTGAAAAATACTTTTGCTACATCATACTCTCACAGGCCACTTGAATAAGAACACTATTTTAATACTGGGCCGGACCAGAACAGCCTGAATTCTTGGTGGCATGGATTCAGCAAGGTGCTGGAAACATTTCTTAAAGATTCTGGTTTATGTTGACAAGATTGCATCACATATTTGCTGCAGATTTCGTGCACATTCATGCTGTGAATCTTCCTGTTCTTCCACATCCCAAAGGTGCTCTATTGAATTGAGATCTGGCGACTGGGGAGACCACTGAAGTATACTGATCTAGTTGTCATGTTCATGGAACCAGTTTGAGATGACTTGCGCTTTGTGGCATGACACATTATCCTGCTGGAAGCAGCCATTAGAAGATGTGTAAATTGTCGCCAAAAGGAGATGCAAATAGGCTCTGGTATTCAAATGATGCTTGCTTGCTATTGTCAAAGTCACTTAGATCACAGTTTTCCCATTTATAATGCTTGAACTGAACACTAACTGAAGCTCTTGACCCGTGTCTGCATGATTTAATGCATTGAGCTGCTCCCACAGAATTGACTGAATGGATAATCGCATGAACGAGCAGGTGTACAGGTGTTCCAAATAAATTAATTATGACGACAAAGATGATACTAAGAACAGAAAGAAAAAGGCTGACATGTAAAAATAAACAGTGAAATAACATGGCCAATGTTTTGCGATATCTAAGCAAAATGTCAATATAAGTGAAATTGACAATTCATGTTACTATACACATGACTCTGCAAACAGCCTGATGAAAAAGTGAGTGCACGAAACTCTTTGCTGCTGTGTTCACATATTGTAAATGTGGTAAACATGCCACAAAGTGCTGAAAGGGTTTTTAGAAATCTAAAACTGCTTTTAACTGAAACAATTCATAATTTTTTGTGGCAGGATTTTTTTTATATTTTAATTAAATTGTTGTTTCTCCTGCTGCGACAGCTCAGACGCACCAAACACTTATTCTGAAGGTCTTTTTTATGTAAGACGGACCTCCCTGAAATCACTAGGCCAACTTCAAGGAACACCAGGTGACAGGTGTCAGGCCTCACCCGAGTAAAACACTGCGAGAAACCTGAGATAATCTGTCCCCCATCAATCTGTTCCTTTTTCCAAGACAACATTGTGCCTTTTTAATTGAAGACAAAAAGTGTTTTGTTTAAAATTGAGCATTATATAAACATACAATTACATCATTACAGTATGTCATTGTATCACAACTTGTATTATAAATGAAAAGCAGCAGCCGTACCTGGAACAAAGCTAGAGAAAAAGTCGGCCGCAGCAGACAGGTATTCACTCCATCTTTCAAACTCTTCTTCTTCTTCTTCTTCTTCTTCCTTTTCATCTTCTAGCATTCTGCAAAGTATTGCCGTAATTATTAGAAATTACGAGGCAAACTTATTACATGGAAATGTTAATATTTACATGAATGTGTGTGAAAATAATGTGTTTATATTTATAATTGAGTCTAATCAGTGGAAAAAGGATGTCATCGGTATAATATGCGGTCTGATTCCGTTACACCAGGGAGAGTGGGATGGCGCCCTGACCCGAATCACAGGGTATAATCCTCTTAAGGCAAATGTCCCGGGAGGCAGAGCTGCGGACACCAGGTCGCTTCACAGTAAAAGTCTTTCCAGCCACAGAATCCCTGCTGCCGTGTCTCTTCAGTATTGCTCTAAATAAGTGCAGTACGATGCAATGAAGTCCTGAACATGCTGCACGCTGCTGCATTACATACAGTGGTCATGGTAGGATTTGTCTTCCATGCATACACAGGTTAATATTTCTTCTTTAAAAATTACATGAAAAATAACAATTTTTTTGTAAATTCTAATTTTATTTTACCTACTTTATAATGTGTATGTAACTGTATCTAAAATGAAAAAAATCCCATATATGTATGTTTACCTTTATTAATTTAAGGATTAAAGTCAAGTTTTTGTGAGTTTCCCTGCTGGGATTAATAAAGTACTATCCTGCCCTACGGCGTCAGAGCTCCGGTTAGGCTGACTCTTGCCTAGGGATCTAAGAAGTCCAGCCCACAGCCGTGCAGTACTTGCAAGGCGTAGTTTTGCCCTCCTATAATAATGCTTCAATAAACTAACATTTACAGTGAAATTAAATTTGCTCCAATATCATTGTGAATCAATCTTGTAAAGATCTCTCTACCATGAATGTTGGCACTTTAATCAGGCTATGCATGTGAGCGTTCGTGAGGCCTGTGGGCTACATATGGGGCTGAAGCAGAGCCGTGTGTGTGTGTGAATAATTCACATGTCCTCCATATTTCAAGTGCATTCATGTCTCTGATGTCTGTGCTCGAGTTGTGGGTGAGGATTGTGACTCCAGAAAGCTGCCGTTGCCACAAAGACAATGCGCGATTGGAAAGTGGACACAATCAATACACATCAGGGTTTTACCCATGAGCCTCAGTCAAACTGTAACACAATGGTTGTCCAGCTCTCTACTTGGACAGCTTGAGTCATATACAGTATACACTTATGCCCTGTTACCTGGTCCCCCAATTTCAACCGAAAAATACTCTAAATAATTCCAAATATCATAGGAAAAAAATTTAGTAACATGTTAAAGTACACAAATTAATAATGTGTACATGTTAAAAATAATGTACAAGTATATGCATAATGTATAAGTTAAAAATTATGATTTTGTCAAGAAATTTGCTGTGATAGTGTGTGGGGACTGGCTCGAGGAAAACAAAGGCTATAATGTCACATAATAAATGAATTATGAGAAAATAAATGAAATAAATGAAGAATAAGAAAACTGAAGCCTGATGGTGAGAGGGTGCAAACAGCAACTCGAGCAACTCGGCTATAGAGCGCTAGAACACAACCGAGAGCATGGGTACACGGTTCCCACAATGCAGTGCTTCTCACAATCCCTTTGACACAGCCACTTGGTGAAATTTTCAAAAGCGGCCTCAGTTTACTGTGCCAAAGCACAGTACCTGACGTGTGAGAAGGGATAAATGACAATCCGGATAAATTAACAATTTGTGACATTAAGAATCGTGACCCAGTTAAGCGAAAAATACGAGATGAGATGATGTGACGTGAGTGTAATCCGAATCCCATATTTTTATAAAATGGGCATTTTTTCATAGTTCCAAATTTAAGACACGATTCTATGCAACGGGTAGATAGTAAGAAGAGCCAGATGTTCTGTCCAGATGCTTTGGCCAGATTTCTTCAGTCATGGAGGACTGATGTATGTTCTGGTTTTTGAGCAAACAATTCACTTGCCGTAATTCGTCCAACATGTTCGCCACTAGAACGCCTTAGTATGTATTTCACCCCACCTTTGTATTTCTGAAACCATTACTATAATGCATCGTTATGAGAAAATACCATCATGCTGGTAGAGTGAAGAAGTGAATGTGCAAATATTATAATTGAAGTGAAGTGCATGGACTGAGTTTGACCTCCTTGATGAAGAGCGCGTGCTCCTCCTTCACACCACTGACCAAGCAGATCGCTTTCTTTTTCTTTTCTTTAAAAAGTACGGGTGTGCTGAAGTGGTAACTTTCCACATGTACGCATGTTTTCTTAACCCCAGCATTAATGTCCCCACGTGAGGACAAGTGGACTGCCCTTTCCCAACCGATGTCTTGGCTGCATGAGTCTTCGTTTTAACATTTCACACAACCACTCTTCGATGACGTCTCTCTGCTCTGGCTTGGAGAAATCGACATGAGAGTTAAATGAATGACCAAAAATACAAAGTCAGCTCTACTATCATGATTTCGTTTCAGCAGAGCTGTTTTATGTATTACGTGCCTCACCTGTGGGTAAATTTTAGCCCCGAACCACAATCTCCCAGTGCAATGATGTCTGAGTCTTCAAGAGGCCTGGATTAGCATCGATGTGGTACCTGTGTAAATGTGGCTAATCGTTTAATGTGCTTCTCTTAGAAGAGCGTTCGACAAATAAAACATCTGGATGGTGACATCACTGTCATATTTGTATCCAAGGAGACTACCGCCTGGTAAATGAGGGATAATTTACCACCCTCTACAGCACCCCCAAGAGACTACGTAGACACTGGAGAGCTAAATTTATGTAATCGCTTTTGGCCAATGAGCTGTCTAATTTCGGTCTCGAATTCATCCTGAATTGTTCAATGGAAACGAAGAAATTAACCACACGTATGCAAACGCGCGCGCTCACAGACTCGCACGCAAACACGTTCTCTTCCAAAGGAATGGGATGTGGAGGAAGTCCGGCCAAATGGCCGGTTGGGCAGCAATGATGGAGAAAGTCTCCTGACGAGGGGAACACCTGGAGATGGAGGCGCCGCGCAGCAGGACTCCAGGAAAGGCTGGACACGGCGGACGACCAGGCGGAATCCAGCACATCAGCCCCCCTGTCCGGCACCGGTGCCTCGGCCACAGCGCACCAACCCGGCCCTGAGCGTCGGGCCGCAGCGCTAACGTCCTCCACCCTCCTGCCCCACGGCGCACACACACACACGCACACACACACACACACATATGTGTAAACAAGCAACATGCCCTCATTGCATTGAATAAGTAGAAAAAATTTATATTATTATTTTATTTTTCAATATCACTATTTCTAATAATAATAGCAAATTATTATTATTATTATTAACACAACAGATATTTTGTATTTCTGTTTTATTTTCTCAGCTGAGGAAGAGATATGTAGAAATATCATTTATGCTAATTTGCTTTGCATTGGGAATTACTTAAGAACCTAACATTGATGCATGGGGGGGTTGGGCCATTGAGTTATTAATCTTCTCCTAGTTACAATGAAGATTCCTTATGAGGTGGGGCTCAGCAAAAGAAATATCTCCTGGTCAAGGAGTGTACCGCCCAAAACTGCGCAATCGCTCATTAAACGGACAAAGAGAAACAAAATTACAGTGTGTGAACTAGCGGAGATCAGGAGGCACTTGGACTGTGTGAGCAATAAATCACATTTCAAGTTTGGTTCCTGCTGTTGTGCCCTTTATCAAAATGCTTATTATGAATTTCTCTGTAGGAAAAAATGCATAGAAAAAATGTGTGAAGAATGCAGAAAAAATAAAGTATATATCAGCTACGCTACTAAACAGTTGTAAACAATATAATGGCACAAGGGACAAAACACTGATGTTATTCACGCTTTTTTGACAGTCATATAGCCCTGAGCTGTGATATACTGTACGCTAATGATATTTCAGGTTACAGATGGCAGTCAGACTGTAGTATTGTACACTGGGCAGTGGGGGGCGCTCTCTACATTGTACATGCTGCTTGGGGCTCCAGCGCAAGCCAGAATGCCTCTACCTGAGACTCTGGATGTCATCTTGCTGATGGATGTTAAGTAACACCTCGGAGGAAAAATACTGCAATAAATCACAAAATCGCACGCGCTGTTTCTGGCTGCTCGCAATTCCAAACACGCACATCGCTGGCGGGAGGGCACTTTGGGGGCCCGTGCAGCAGGGGGCAGTAGAACCCAGCATGGAGGGTTCATCCATAAACATACACAAATCTCCTTCTCATAATCCCTTCTTATCCAATACATCATAAAATGAATCTTCGAGCATGAGGGGAAGGGCGCAAATCCAGCCCGTCTCGGAGGCCGTTAGGGTTCCCTGTCAGGGGGCAACATGGGAAACGCTCTCGGGGCACACGCCACGGGACGTTTGCGGTTTCCCCGCACGTACCCAAGCGCGGTGTTCCGAGACGGCATCTCCGCTGTCAGCGACAAAGCGTACACCACCTTTCGTTGCTGCTACTGCTGATACAATATGCTGTCATAGCAATACGTAGTAAAGTACGAGTAGAACATTACGGTGGTAACGGTACCGCTGTGGGTCTCGAGCTCATGAAAAAAGTGCATGGAAACTGAAAATAAAGGTATCTTCAGATAACAGCACCACTGCACGGTATCGTGCTGTGATTTGATGGCCTGCCGAACTATTATTTACCACAGATGGAATGGTAAATCAATCAGGAGCCGTGGAAAAGATGAAAAAAGAATGACCTGGTGGTTTGTGCTTGTATGTGGGTGTGTGAGCATGCAGTAATAATAATAATAATAATAATAATAATAATAATGGTTGAAGCGCTTGCCTTTGGACCCAGAGAACCCATGTGCTTCCCTCTTCTTACTGTGATACCCCTTCATGAAGGTACTTACCCTGAATTGTTATGGTAAAAATTACCCTGCTGTATAAATGAGTAAATCACTGTTAAGTACCTTAACATTGCTGCTGTGCAGAATAAATTGAAATGTACCAATAAACTAAATTTTATGTAGCACCTTTACACGCCTTACAATAAAAAAGAAAGATAAATAGGATACATTTAAAACCCTATTAATATGGTCTGCATAAAAACAAAACATCAACAAAATTAAACAGTCAACCAAAATAAAACAAAGGGATAATCTCACACACACGCACACACACACACACTGGCTGAAACCGCTTGTCCCGAGCGGGGTCGCAGCGAGCTGGAGCCTAACCCAGCAACACAGGGCGCAAGGCTGAGGGGGGAGGGGACACACCCAGGACGGGACGCCAGTCCATCGCAAGGCACCCTAAGCGGGACTCGAACCCCACGCCCGCCGGAGAGCAGGACCCGGCCAAGCCCGCTGTGCCACCGCACTCCCCTCTGGATAATAATACATGTAATAGATAAATAAATGATGAGACAGACAGGGGAAAGAATGGAAGAACGTAGAGTGTATTGATTGCCCTGTGTGTGTCTGGGGAAACGGTGGTGTACAGCTGTGTAAAGGGGTGACGATGGAGCATCTCTGTATGGGAAGTGCAGAGTTGGGGAGGAAAGGCTCTAGGGCTCCAGAAGAGGGGTTGGCTGAGTCTCATGTGGGTCATGTGACCTTCCCAAGTAGCTGCACCAGTTCCTTAAACGCTAGGCCACCTACTGGTCTGTCCTGTATCGGTCTTCCCGTACTTGTGGGCCTCCGCTGTTTCGGCCATCGGGTCACAAGCGAGGTCCGAACCAATCGAGCCGCCAGTGCGTGCAATACGCAAAACACAGCTCTGCTGATGCTTTTGTTAATGTTTCCCACGTGTTCTTAAATAATTCCCAAAATCGTAACGTGCGTCAGTTTTCTCGACCCAAAAATCTGTAATTTAAAAAAAAAATAAATAAAAATGGGAAATTATGCATTACATAAACCTTTTGCGTAATTGAAATCAGATTTTTGGTGTGCAGGACAGGGGACGGGACAAAACGCTGCTCTCACCTGTTTCGCGAATCAAAGCGTTAACCGCTGTTTTTTTTTCCCTAAACTGCAGCCAGCAAAACCCACTAGATCTTTATCCATCCGTGAAATTGCGTGTTAGAGTCATTCCACAGTATAAAGGCACAAAATCACATCTAAATATTTACCTGTTGTTGTCTGCACTGTTTATGAAGTGCAAAAGCAATTCCCTTCTTTCCCTGCCGCCCCCCCCACCCTCTCCGCAGCGAGGACCAGGAAGCAGTATAGATAATTACAATTTCACAACCAGTTGCCAGATCATTACCAGCTAATCCCCTATTTCATCTCACGAGTCACGCGTCTGACTTAAAATGTTGCGGGACAAAATGGGTCTTCTTTTCCCCCCCGATGCCGGCGTCGGTTCTCTTCGGGGCCAGCGGGACCGAAGGGCGAAAAGGCCAACCCTACGCCCCCGGCCACCGGACAGACACCTCCGGAGGCTCGCGGAGACTCCTCGGGGGTTTGAGATTATAGCAACCGGTAGTGGAATTTAATCAAAAACCATTTCTTCCACCCACACTTCTGTTCCGTACATCTGTGGTAGACTCTGCCTTTAGGTTATGAATAAATAAAATATATGTTCAATTCTTACAGGAAAACTGCAACAACATTATTAGATGGATTTTTAAAAAATAGTAAGCAATAAAATTTGAGCAATTTTTATTAATAATAATAACAACAACTGAATAAAATGAATCCTTGACCCCATTACAGATGAATGAGTTAAGTAATAAATGAGAAAAACTGTATATGCATAAAAATTGTAACAGTGGCTGGCACACTGAGCTCCACCATCCCTGGGCAACGGCGGAAGCTCGTGTGTCTGTTTACCTACTGGAATCCCCGTCCTGTCAGAGGCACCGGGCTGATTTCCTTATTTGGAGCGTCGGAGCATATTAACACGGCCAAAGCATGTTTACGATTAAGGGACGGGGCGATGTGACAAGATATGGCAATTCTCGATGAAAGGCAAATCGATGATGCGTGAATTCAACAACTGGCAGCGTCTCGTCATTGGCGGGACTCGTCTCTCCGGTCTCCCTCGGCCTTTCGCCGAAGATAAGGGGATTAAGCCCCGGGGGGGGGGGCTCGGGCGATCATTTGTCGTGTCGGATCAATGACGGCAATTCGCGATCCCACCGGTCCTTTCAGCTCGGCCACGGGCTGACAAACCGCCTGACGTTAGAAGGGTTTAAGGCTGAAGCCACATGTCCCTGGCCAGGACATAAATGTATTGTATGTTGAGACATCCTATTTGTTTAAGGGCAGAAGGTGGCTCGGTGGTTAAAGCATGGAAAAAAAACCCAAATTTAAATCCCACCTCTTGTTGTAGTACCTTTGATCCAGGTACTTACCCTGAGCTGACACACAAAATTACCCTGCTGTATAAATGGGTAAATCAGTGTAAGCAGCACAGGACTGTAAGCTGCTTTGGCAACAATTTATGTTTTCAAATATGGGCACCTTCAGTGGTCCGGCATCTTTGAGCTTTCCGAAGAACAGCACCGCTCCGTGCCACAAAAGCGGAAGGCCACCGTTCAGCATGACCTCAGCATACATGTTTTAATAAGTGCTTAAGTTTATCCTCACGTGCCGGGACTAATGGGGGGGAGGGGGACCGGTCATATACGTGACTGTTAAACGTAATTTTCCGACACACATGAAGGGAAGCGTAAGAAAGAGTGGCGACACGCAAAGCGTCCTGCGCAACCTTCGCGAGTCACCTGAAATATTAAAATAAAAGAAGTTTTTGATTTTTATAAAATACTTGACGACTGCAGAAAAACGCTAATGACCTTAATGAGTGGGAAAAGGCTGCTGCAAAGAGCACGGCAATTCCATCTGCATGCTGAGAAATATTTTTATGCTACATATTGAGAACTGAGTGCTTGAAAATCAGTTCACATCATTTTTTTTTTTTCAAAATTGGAAAAGATTAAAAAGATATTACTGCGATGCGCTGGCCTGTCTGCTCATTCCAGCATCCGGTCACCCAGGGTGCGGTCATGTGCACGAGAAGTTTACTACAATTTCCGAGGCCTTTGTTGGAAAAACGGCAGGACAGCGCTAAAAAAAAAAGGAAGGACTCCATGATAATTATCACCCAAAGTTATCCGACATAAAACACAGCAGTAGCTGGAAACTTTCACATGCACACGCTGTACTCATGCCGTGGCATTCGACGTAGAAGCTGAGAGAGAAGAGAAATGTACCCCACCCCAACTGCTATGGATTCACAAACCACACCTGGCAAAACGGGGAAACTAAATTAATCTCCTACGTTTCGGTCCTCCTCTGCCGGCTCCCGTGCCAGTGTGCTAAGAAATTTATAGCGCTGGTTTTACAGCTATTGATGTATCACTTCTCAGGTAGGTTTTTGATTGTGGATCGAGTGCACCGTTTCTATGACAACAAAGGAGAAGAAAAGGTTTCTGGACCCTCGGCAGGCTTCCCTCTGTTAGCACTCGGGCATCTGTCAAAATATTTTTAGCCATTTCGAAGGGTAATGCTGATGGCATTGTGGGCATCGATAAAATTCCAGTTTTACATAATCTCATACGATGAGCACAGCGTGATTGAGAAATATTTACAAAAAACATCCTGGGCTGTGTATTTGAGTGTGGGTTTGACTCCACATCACTCTGCATGGAGTTCGCGTGTTGTGTTTGAAGGGGCCTCCACAGGGTGCTCTGGTTTCCCTCCATAGTCCACGTTTCAAGACATATTTCAGCTGTACTGGTAACTCCAAATTGCTCATAGTGCGTGTATATATGAGAGAGTGAGTGCATGTACTGTGATGTACAAATAATAATGATTGTAGAAAGCATTTACAGTGTAGTGCAAGTCTAAGATTGCAAGTAGCCCAGGGAAAAGCATCAGCTTAAATACACACACACACACACAGAGTCTGAAACCGCCTATCCCGAACAGGGTCGCAGCGAACCGGAGCCTAACCCGGCAACACAGGGCGTAAGGCTGGAGGGGACACACCCAGGATGGGATGCCAGTCCATCACAAGGCACCCCGAAAAGACCCGCCAGAGAGCGGGACCCGGGCAAACCTGCCACACCAGCCCCCCGCTCAGCTTAAATAGTAGTTGATAATAATGAAAATAATTAATTCATAACAACAACTTGATGTTTCTCTGAAATATATGGTTGTTTGTTGGCCAAACTGGCCTCACTGGTCCCTCTCTAATGGAGGAAGCTGGGAAGAAAGGCAACATGACTGATCAAGGTTGTCACCAGCCAAATGCAAGCTGCCCTGACAAAGGCTTCGCCCTTTGACCACAACCCAATCGATCCGCTATCGTTCGCAGGTCTGTTTGTGATCTTTACCGTGGCAGAGCGTAGGATGAAGAATGACTGCACTATGGGGGGGGCAGGGGGTGGCGCTGCTGCAGTGCAAAGCAAAGAGCGCCCCTCCCTGTCCCTCGGGAGCTGCGCGGCCCGACATCGCGGTAATCGCCGTGGAAGGTCTCGTCCGTCTTTCCGTGCCATGAGTCGCTGAGGAATGTCAAGAATTGCAGCAGGGGGCATCAAAGGTGGGCGGGAAAGGCGAGGATGGCAGTAAGCACCCCGTCAGAGTAAACCAACAAAAATAAACCCTCCCCCAGGGGGTATAGCGAGCTTCGCCCCGCCCCATGCCAAGCGTCGGTCAGTCAAAGGCCTCTAAAGTAGTAAAACAGACACGGTGGAGTGTGAGGTTTGATTTCACTGGGGATCCGGTGGAGTAATAAAAGTGTCTTTAAAAGATCAATCTATGCCGTCGAAGACGGTTGGCTCCAAAGACAGCAGCTGCGCAGCTTCAGAGCAGAATATTCGGTTTTTGCGTCTTTCGCTTTATCGATTTCAAAGCAGCGTTCACGTCTGAAAAAGGACTCTGATTGTAAAAAATAATTACGATGTCTTTGGGTCTTTTGCAGAAGGTAACAGTCAAACAGTCACCTCTCGGACACTCCATGCAAGCAGCCAGGAGCTGAAGAGTCGCATCACATCACACATGGAAACAAAGCAGATGCAGACTCATCCAAATGGGCTCAAGGATGTAACTTGTGCCCAAAGTGCCTCTAATTAAAACTGACTTGAAGGGGCACATACTTAGACAATCATTTTTTTAGCCTGTTATATTTTATAGTTATAATAATTCAAAAGTGATTTGTACAAGTGTGCTTTCTATTTGATATTAAAGACAATTTTTCTGTTGATCAGTGCCGAAACAGCCTAATGAAATCCGCCGAGGTTCAACGTAAACGTAAAAAAGCCCGAAGGGGATGAATACTTTTGGAAAGTAATCAACATTTGCTGATTTTCTGATACTGTTACCCAAAGGATCTGCTTGAGCAACTGACAGATCAGGGCGTTTTACTCAAACAATTCGGGATTAAGGCCTTGCACTTTTACTGTGGTATAAGCTATGCAAGGGACTTGAACCACAACCCGTAGAGTAACAAATCGCAATATTACCGATGCCTGTATTCGAGCGGGGCTGACGGTGGCAGCGGTAAACAACAGGAATCAGTAACCGTTCAGATTCCTCTACCTGCACACTCCAGCTCACAGACGTTGCTTACACGTGCGGACATGTACAGACTCAGACACTCTAAGAGATGCTTCCGCTAATCTGCATGCAAACACACACGTGAAGAGATGATCAATGTGGGACGTTAGGTGGCTTTCCACCAGGATCTGGATGAATAAACTGTTATTTTTGCTCTAATCCCCCCAAAGTCCCTCCTGTCTGAGATGAGTGCTGTCACTCACTGCTGTAATCTTTAGCGGGCCTAGGATTCGCATCGATTCCACTTCGAATGTCAAATTCCTGGCTGCGCGTGTGTGTGTGTGTGTGTGTGTGTGGGTTCGACATATTCATGAGAATTTGTGTTTGTGTGCGCTTTTGATGAAAAGGGTTTTTACCTGAACTTTCAGAGGATCATTTGTGTGTGTGTGTGTTTTCTTGATCGATTCTGTCTTTCTGCTCACCTGTGGTCAAACCTATTTGTGAGTGTGCTTGTGATTGTTTTTTTTGTATGTCTCTGCCTTTCTGGCTGAATGCATCTGTGAGTGCCGGATAGTGAGTGTCTCTGTGTCCCTCTCAAGGCCCATTGTGTTACTCACCACGCATGTCATTAATCCATTACAGCCACTCTCGCTTTCCTTTCGGGTGTTAATCAGATTTCTAGGGTCTGACAGATGAAACTTGCGCCAAAGTATTCAGATGAAAGCATCAAGATGTGTTTTCTCCTGGAAGCCCGAGAACTGGAAATCAGTGTTTGCTGCGAATTACAAGACATTTTTTACTTGGAATTATAATACATTTTGGAAAAATAAATGTTGATTATACACAGAGTGTAGGGGTGCGGTAACAAACATGGTGAGCTGTTCTAATATCGCATCATTCTTAGGAATTTTACTGCATTCCACAATGCACCAGGCACACAAGGCCTTCAGAGTGATGAAAAACCACCAGACAGGTCAAACTCCAGTGAACAATCTCATTTCTTAGGGTTTTTAAGATATTGTGAATTACACAAAGATATTGCTTAATAATGCTGCATTATCACTGACAGTAACCTAGAAGATCTGATCCAAATCCATTTTTTCCACCATTCAAGTATTTTCCTTCCACAGTTAAATCTTTTTACCTCATACCATAAAACTGAATGAAAAACCAAATAAAACCAATAAAAATTAATAGAAGTATTCAAAACTGTACAGTTCCTTAGATAATTTAATGAAAATAATTGATGCCCTTTAAAGTTTCACACTCACCCATTTATAGTAGTAGCTTTATTCACTTATTGCTGAATTTTTTACATGAAAATATCTGCTTTGCACATAGTTGCAACTTTTTCCTTGTTTACAAGAGTAGAAGTTTGTCGTGTGGTAATTAAGCAACTTGGCTCGATATAAAAGGTTGAGAGTTCACATCCCAGAACTTCTGCCCATGAGTGATATGTTTCACTTGCCTCTGTACTTCTGCAGTGATATAAATGGATATGACCGTAACCTTAAAACAAATGCAGCCATTAGTTAAAAATGTAATAATGTGTTTTGAACATGCAAATAATGTACAAATAAGGAAAGCGCAAGCTGACGTGAGCATGTCCAGATAGACCATCTCTTGAAAGTGCCATTCTTAATGGACTTTCTATATAGGATGAGAGTGGAAGGTTAAAGAAACGCACGCTTTGAGAGGTTACAGACTGAAGTTGGCCGCCTGGGAATTAATTAAAGTTTCAAAAAGGCCTCTGGAAGATCTTGGCTCAAAGCACCGTCATTTATAAACATTTTCGCGTGAACCTCAGAGAAGATTATTTACAGGCCCGGCCTACCGTCATTAAAAAAAAGGCAGCTGAGAAATTACGACAAGCCGAAAGTTGCAGCGAAGTGGTCATCTTGCTTGAACTCCTGAGCTTTGGAGTTTCTGTACTTTTCCACGCATGTATATCTGCCTCGCTGAAGGTTTCTATTAATAAAGCCCCTCCACTTACCAAATAGTTTTTATTTATTTCTTGGCACATGTCATCGCCAAAAACGGCCTACACGGCTCACTTTTGCACATTTCCTCCGCAGCTGTTTTTAAAGTAATTTGGGTTAAATGCCTGGCTTGAGGGTAAGGAGCCTCCTCAGACCAAGAACCCCAAGGGATGTCAACCTCTAACTCCCCTATGAGGTCCCCGTAGCTACAGCTCCACCCTCACAAGTTGCTTTGCCAGTGTACCCCCAACCAGTCTTACCGTACGAAGCACGGGAGGACGGCCGGTGGGTTCTTAGGGATTTTAACATCATAGAGCGTTTTGAGTATGGCTTGCCAAGCGAACACGCAGCGGTTGCTTCTCGTGCTCCTCGAGTTGCGGATTTTCAGAAGCTACGAACATTTTAGCATTTTTTTCCCATTCATTTATTTATTTTATTTGACTCCATCTTCTTCGCTTAGCTATTGTCTCAAATTTCTGTTTGCTGCATGACGAAAGCATCCTGGGTTTACCCTCCGAGCATATAGATGTATTTATGCGGACATCTGTTAGTTGTCAGTGAAAGGTACTCACAAAGGAGCGTGAGACTGCCTTAATTCAACTCGCTTCCACAGTGTTCATAAATCACGTTGGTCGATCCACGGTATGCGTGATTAACAGCAAAATGATGAACATTGCACGTTTATCACACGACAGCTGGCACTGAACAGGAGTCTGTTGAAAGAAGCTATTTTTATTTTCAGTCATTTTAACGTGCCTAGAAATTAATCAAAAGTTAAAATAAGTCCTACCGAGTGTTTTTGTTTCTTGTAGCTACATCCGGGGTTTTTACAGAACATCGTTATAAATAAATTGATGGACGTGTGTATTATAGACCTTTGATTAATTGTCTTGGTAATATAGGGACCTGAAAGTGGTGAGAAGCTGAAAAACATTGGACAGACTTGTGCAATAAATTGGTCAACAGTAAGAAATAAGGTGGAGGTTGTCGGGATTACGTATTTTTGGTAGTTCAAAGTTACTTAACGTCATGCACGCATTGCATTAAATTTTCTGTGTGACTTACGTCGCTTTGAAAAAAAAAAGCATCTGCTAAATGAATAAGCGTAAATGTAAATTTAAAAAAAGTAAAATCTTACGTAGTAATTTTTTTAAATTATTTATTATAGCTTTATATGAGGATTTTAAAGAACCTACGCCGTGAATAAATCAAAAAAACTATACTGTATTGTCAACCTTTCATCAGCTGTGAATTAGTAGTAAAAAGTGATTTTGGATTTAGAAGGAAATTATGTTAAAAACAGACATCTGGTCCCAGTAGTGTTTGCAAGTTGAAGAGCTAGTGTATTTGTGCGGTGTATACAGCAATCTTTTGGAGAAGCGTAGTTTTCATTAAACATTTCACCCTCTTCGCATATTTACATCAGAGAATTCTAAAAAACCACTTTATTCTAAAAACACATTTGCTATTAGTATTGCCCCAGAGTAGAGCAATTTACTCCTATCCCAGAGGGCTAATGGCTAATTATTACTTGTCTATATTTAACAGAGACGCTAACTGAGATGTGACAGTGCTGATGACTTGTGTATTCTCAGTAACATCAAGGTGCCATCTAACGAATAAAGCTAATGCCTAATACGTAACCTTAACGGAACTGTAGGACCCAACTTCCGATGACATCGTATAATTACTAAACCTGTTGAAAGTGGGGGGGAAAACGTTTTCGATCAGACGTTCAAAGCCTCCTGCAAAAAAGGTCTAGCATCTGCATCATCTCAAATTATTTGTGTGTATATGTTCAACTTGAGAGTGATTTTGCATATTTATTCAGTTGTTTCTAAGACAAATTTATCGAACGCGAATAAAGAAAAGCTGCTTGTTAATAATTTTTCGGCCCACTGTTTTTCTTGCTGAACCATTTTGTGTCATGTCTTTCTTATAGGAAGAGAAGCAGGGCCACCCACCCAGCAGTATAGTCTGGTAACCATCAGGTCACGGGTCCAAATCCTTAAGCACTAAGCAACTGTATATATATATATTTACCACTCTGTGCAACACAGTTTTACACTCTGCTGAAGTTGTAGTACCCTGGAAATGCAGGGCAGGATGGAAGTTGGGACTGGCTGTCAATTAACATGGTGGTTAGTCATTCATGGGGGCTCTTGCCCCAAGTCACCCAGAATCCGCTCTTTTCTGCCACGGAGGGGGAACAAAGAATCCAAGCAGCGGCGTTTGTTCTCACTCTGGAGGTCAGGAGTGCGTCATTTGCATTTACATAGATCAATCCCTGGCTGGAGACTGGCGCACATGCCCGCCTTCATCGGTCCATCTCAGAGAAAGGGACTCATCGGCACCATACTGCACGTCACACCAACACCCAGATCCTGCTTTACAGCAACAGAATAAGACAAACACCGTATTATGAGCCATACAAAGAACCAGGGCTTGAAGTGGAGCAAAAAAGCAACAGTGCTACAAGGTATATTAAAAATTTTTTAGTACTCAGGGAGAGCTATGGTACCATGTATTTTACCTAGTTTGACAGTGAATAGTTAACGTGCTTTTCCAGCGATGCTCACTGGTTGTAAGTTATAGAAAAAAAACAGAGAGGCTCCGATCACCGCCACGGTATCGGATCGCACCCGTGTCTTTTCTTCCTTCCCGCTCTGCTTGGCCCTTGAGCTCTTGGGTCGATCAGCTGGTAAAAGTGCCTGGTAAACGAGCTACGTCTCGGGTTCGATTCCCAAACGGTGTCACGTGGTGAGCGGGACCTGCTAGAGTGCAGGGCGCAATCACTTTTCTCCCACAAAGTTTCGCGGGGGGGGTTCGCTTTCCTGTTGGCACCAACTCTCCCGTGTCTGGGGACATGGGCTCACCTCTCCGGGGCCCCCTGCGATAGAACTGTACATTTACAAGTACAAAGAAATACGTCTGTTATTCGTGTACATTTTCCTACCGTATGACAGGATGTATGTTCTACCTCTGAAAAGCTACGGGTCTGAAATAAAACTCATATTGCATTTACATTTATTCGTCTAGCAGACGCTTTTCTCCAAACCAACGTCTGAGAACACCGCAACGATTGCTTTACAGCCACAGGAACAGATGCGTCGGATGCATAAGCACGTAATGTTTGACAGTTGGGATGTTTGGTTTCATCCCTATTATTTCGGTTATACATATTACTTTAATACGCAGTATAATGACTTCTGCAGTTCGGTGGTGCATGCGAGACTTTGTCATCTGCTTTACTTGCACCCTTGTAAAGGTGTTCTGAACGAGTCTGCCTATAGGATAGAGCACCACGGTGGAATACATTTTGCTGCACGTGAAATCGTAAGCAAGTGTCGATGGGCACGTTGGTCATTTTTCGCTGGTTTCCCAGAGCCCGCCACAGCCCCACCTCACCCTGTTAAAGGTATCGGAAGTTCATTAGCCGCTGTTGTAAATTCCCAGCCTCCGATAACGACAAGACGTACGTTTACCAACAAGCGAGCCTGAAATGTCACACCTCTCCCCAAGGCAAATATCTCACCTCCCAGAGATAACAGTCCGGGACCGGTACCGTGGGGCAGGGCACGGTGAGCGAGGTGGGGTAGAGCAGGATTTGGCACAAATAGTCAGGTAAACACGGTAAAACTGCGAGCCCAGCTGAAAGTGCTTAACGCTACACTCGGCAGCTTTCACATCTCCGGCCATGTTCACCAGATGCCCGAGGCTTGTTTTCTTCTCACAGTTACAGCTCGTCTCAGTAAACATGAGGGTGGGGTGGGCTCGACCCCCCAATCTACCGGCTCACCCAAACAAACGGAAAAAACCATTTATATGACGACTAGCATTATTTCTACACCTTCAGTTTTTGGTGTGTGGGAGAAATGTTTATGCACACCAAGGAAAAGACTGTTAGCTCATCACAGCCAGACTTTTTGTGTTTTGGTATTGGTTCATACGGTGGAAAGTAACAAATTAACTGGACTTAAGGATCACGCGTCTGCATCCAGTTCTCTCTCTCTGCTGATGTATTAAACACATTGTCTTTTCTATGCGATGCGCGTCGCTTTGGAGAAAAGCGTCTGCTAAACGAATAAATGTAAATGATATGTGCACGAAGGTGGTCTGTATATGTTTGTTGCAAGAAGGTGGGGAGGGGCAAACAGAATATGAAATATTATTCGGCCTGCTGTACTTTCTTGACTTATTGTTCACCTTTAACTTCCCGGTGCTTTTCTCTCTCAACTCAACTCTCGAGATGCCCTTCTGGCATTAAAATAAAAGCTCTTGTGCTGCCAACAGAAACAATGAATCAATTAGGGGAAAAAAAACAACAGAATTGAGCAATGAGAAACAAAAGACCTCAAAAGTCTTTTTTTGTTTTTATAATAAAAAAAACAAGCACAAATGAACGCAAAATTAAACACAGACTAAAAACCATCTACCTATGCATTTTCATTAACTATTACGGTTTGATGCGGCCAGAATACACCTTGAGGCCACCAACCCCTTGGAACCGCAACAATAACTTATCTTGGTTATTAGCACCTAGAGTTATTAAAAACACAAAAGTTCCCTCCCAAAATGAGCATGTGTCTCCTTAAACAAATGAACCCTTAACCCACCGCACCGATGAAGCCATAAAGCAGCTACAGGTCAAAGGGAGGCCGCTGGTCATTTTCTGAACCACATACGCAGCCGAAAACCGGCATCCCATTCGAGGGGCTCCGTGGAATTCGGAGCCGTCTTAGTTTCTCCGGCACCGATCTGAGCACCCCCGCGAACCTCCGCCACGCATCTATGTGCTCAGCCTCAGCTTAAACATTGTTCGGGGAATACCTAATTGGATGACTTTATTGAATGGGCTTATCAGAGTTAAATGAGATCAGTGACCATGGTGTGATATGAATGAATGAGCTGTTGTGATCACTGACAGCTACAGGCAGCATATACTACTACTAAGTACTTTTACTTTGAGGCGGGATGGGTTTGAGGTATCTCTAAGTGGATATCATTTAAATGTAAATATTTAGCAGTGACAATACAGAAGAGTATTTAAGGATGGGATCAATGTCTTCCTTAAGAAACTGTGCTGCAGGTATTAACCTCAAAAATCACTGCAGTGAAAGCTTTGTATTTTTCTTCGTTAAACAGTGGATTTGTAATATACCGTTGTTTCACCAACATCATACACGGAGTGTGGTAGCAGTAGATTTTGACATTGATGAGATTTACCTGTGAAATGCTGTTGGAGGACAGACTGATTCAGAGTTGCCTCAATCCCAGCTTTAAATATGGATGTGGTCTAGGATTGAGAACCACGCTCCGGTCAAGGTACGGCTCCTGACCGTGTTGCCCATGCTTTTCCAGTCAAGATGTTAGTGACGGACAAATCTCCACTGCTTTTATGACAAGTCTGCCTGGTGAACATTGGCACCTGTGGACAAGCTGGTAAAGAGCAGTCCATCTGTGGTCAGGGGCATTCTTTTCTGTGTGGGGCGAGAGGTTCCAGCGAGCTACTCCTGAGCTGGCACCTTACTTCCACACCAAGACTGACTGCTGATGGACTGCATGCAACCGTGGCCCACTGGATTGACATCTAGGTCAACGCAACCAGCACCAACAAGAGGCAGTTTGGAAATTGTTGGATTGAGCACTGGTGGGGGTCAAAATTATGAGCCTGAAATATACCCCCATCACCTCCGAACCTTCAGCTAAACAGCAAACACATGGCAGCCTAATCAGCTTAGTTTCCAAGAGAACGGGCTCCCTTTAGTACTACCGCCCAGCCCCCAATGACCCACTCACTTTCTCTCAGTCATCCTAGTCAAGCTCAGTCCAGTCTGCCTCAGCATGGGGCTGGACCATTACCCCTTCCCTTCACAGCTCTAAGTGTCTGAACGTATGCGGATCCACCTCCGACCCTCCCCACCCATTCCCTCAACCCCACCCCACCCATCACGGCCCCAAAAAGAGGATTAATAACTAATTATGTCAGGTCACTCGTCCAGATGGCCTCTCAGATGTCCTATTGTCTCAGTCTCACCTCCCACGTGCCCCCTTGACCTTGGGCCTCGTTGCCCCTGACAACGTTAGGTCGCCGGGCTTGCTGGCAGCCAGGGCGGGGTCGGGTCGGGCGGGGCACCGGGACCCTTGCCAGGGAGGAAGAAGAGCCAGGAGTGGTCTTTAGTTGGTATTTGAGGCCCATCTCACGCCTGGTTAAACCAGCTGAATGGCGCGGTCCCAGCTGAGAGGGTGGCCGTGGTCACGATGCTGTATTACATGTTTCACAAATCAGCAGATGGCTCTGTACATAGAAACCCGCAGCCACTGGAAGAACATCAATGGCCATAATGTGATCTTTTTATCCCATTAACGTCAGCAGACATAATAGAGGGGAATCAGAAAATATCTGTGTGAAAGGAATACATCCCTGCGAATGGGGAACAATTGGATGTGAACAAGTCCCCGTCGTCAAAGAACACGAATTACGGATTCATGGAGCCTCTTATTGTAAGACCGTCTTCTGGGATCTCGGCTAAAAATCCACAATTTAAAATTTAAATCCAGTGGAGAAAAGGCGGGGATGAAATGCTCCGACTTTACGGTGCTCGGGGGTGCACTCCGAAATAGCGCAGGGGATGGAGACTGAACAGCGTCAAGCGGCGCATTACAGGCGTTCGGCGAAGGATGAGTCCAAAAAATCTTGAATGCTGTAAATATGCTGGTGATGAATATGTCAACGCCAAAGAGTGTTACAGACTCAAATTCGTTACGTTCATTCATTTAGCTGAAACTTTTTTCCAAAAAAGCGACTAACGGCGTTAAGCTACTTACACTGATTTGCCCATTTACATACCCAGGTCATTTTTACTGTAGCACTATAGGGTACATCCTTACTCAAGGACACTAAAGCACAAGGTGGGAGTTGAACCTGCAGCCGCTGGACCTAAAGGCAGCAGTTCTAGCCACTATTCTACCTGCTGCCACTCATGTGCACATTAGCGTCTCGGTTCTTCTTACGCTAAACAAAGTGTATTTTATTTCTGCTGACTGACGTATCTTCCAGTTCTCTGTTCGGGGAATTAGAAAGAGTTCGCAAGTTGTGCCGTCCCGCCTCTTCAGTAAACACAGCGCGGGGTGGTAGTTCAGCCCTGGAAGACATCCCAGCATGCTTTGGGCCCCAGGCCTGTGTTCACAGATGGGAAGCTAACACGGAGCCTTGGGGAGGACTTGCTTCATATGTTGTTGTACATCGTGGCGGCGCTCAGCACAGCTCCCCCGCCGAAGTAAACAAACAGTGGATACACGCTGATCCCGAGCCCACGATCCCAACAGCTGGCATCTGACTGCAAATCCAGGCGATTACCTCAGCATTCCTGATGTGTAACAGATCAGTAGCCATAGCACGCATTTTGTCATTGTTTTTTTGCCGCTGAAATAATGGATGGTTAATTCTGTAAGCATGCATAAATCTAATCAGTCAATCTATCCATCCATCCATCCATCCATCCATCCATCCATCCATCGTGTACCCTGGCATGCCTGGTGCCCTCAGCCTCTGGGGTAGGCAACGGAGCACCACAACGAACCGCAGGACAAGCTGTTATTGATAGTGAATGAAAGAGTGAATTTTTAAAAAAATATTTTTTGTTCAAGGCTCAATGGATGATAAGAGGAAATAACTAACAATGAACTTTGACATCTGAGATCTGATAACGCTACACAGAGTTCATGATTGGAAGTCGCTTTGGAGAAAAGCATCTGCTACATAAATAAATGTAATGTATGCAAATGTAACATGAAACGTTTAATTATTTCACCTTTCATCGCACGGAACAGAAAAATGTCAGCTGGGAAGGATGTTGAGCGTGCCGTCTCAGACACACACGTGCGATACGCACTGGATGCTCCGTGCGCACAGAAGGACGAGCGCCCACACCCATGCGGCACGGGCCAAACAGGTCGCGCGGTTTTTATCGGGAGGGGCACGACGTTCTTCATCGATGTTCTTGTATGGAGGATGGGAGCGTTTGACATGTTCGCCTGTTTCATAAGCAGTGGTCAACACACACACGCACACGCAGAGACGGACAGACGCACGCGCACCTTCCCTGAGCTTTACACCCATCTTCCTTCGTCGCGAGGCAAAGCGCCGAGGTGCTTCCCGTTCTCCGCCCTCCCGCACGGACATTCCTTCGTTTAGAAGACTCCCGTTTATTCTTGAAAAAACACTTTGTCGGCCGATCCCCCGGAATAGACGTTTGTTTGTGTTGCCAAATCAAACACGCAAACAAACAAGCAAATAAAACAAGCGGGCTGGGGGATCGTGGGTGGGTGGGTGGGTGGGGGCGGGAGGCAGTCAATTACGGGCTAGAGACTTTCTCTTGTTTTGTGGTAAATAAGTTTCCAATTGTGAAAACACAGCTCAGCTCTTCGAGGGAGGGAGGGAGGGAGGGAGGAATGCTAATTTCTCTCCAGTAAGCATTATGTAGGACCCTCTGAGCATTCATGCCAAGGTTAAAATTTCCATTGCAAATATGAACTTTGCATAAGTGCTTATAATGGTAGCATCCCCGTCTGTCTAGTTATTGTTTTTCCACTAAGTAAAGCAAAGCCCACCAAATTCCTCCGCAAATATAAACTTTACTTAAGTACTTATATTGCTATTTCTTTCGCACATATGGCAGCCAACTCCACAAAGGCCGGCTGAATACAAAGCAGGCGGCCTAAGCCAGTCTCCTCGTCCAGACAAAAGCGTCGAGCCCTTCAAAGGAATAATGTCCCTTTAACAGTTAACAAGAATGCCGAATCTCTTAAACGTGACAGTGTTTGAGAATACTTAGCTTTACAAGGCGCGGCCTCGTTCCTCGCGCGATGCTCCAAAACCGAGCCGAACGGCGCAAACGGTCGGAACGAAGTCCCATTTCACATTTTTATCCATTTTTCATGAATGGTCCCCCCCCCGGCACCAAACCTTCAGTCACTTCTTTCGGGAAGAATCGAAAGGAACCGTGCCGTGCTAACCTTTAAAAGAAGACGGAATTCATCAGATCCCCGAGACCCAGAGAGAGCGTCCGGGAACCCAGGGACACGCGTGCACAAACACGCACTTTCACCGAATATGTGCAATTGCAATAGCGCCAGTCTGGGAACGCGGGCCCGGGAAATGATCTGGCACCCAGCCGCGGGGCCGTGAGCGACGGGATTAGCGCCTCCGTCCTGATGGGGCCCGCAGAGGAGACGATGGGCACGGACTCTTCGTGCGGTGACGCGCCGCTCATTCCGTCGGGTTCCGACTAGGACGACTTTATTCTCGTGACCAAGATGATACATTTGCGCCGGAAAAGCAGCGTATTTATTCTGGAAGAAAGAAGTGGTTCTTATAGCCGTCGTAAAATTAATACTCATTTCACGATGTTATTAATAATGGTAATGGTGGTAACGACAGCGAAAACTCAAGTCAAAAATTATATCGAGCCTTTATCTAGCTGGCACCTGGGCCCAGGGCAGCTTACAACATTAAATAATGATATTTACACTGATATCCCCTTTTATACAGTTGGGTAATTGTCACCGTATTATTTCACGATAAGGACCTTAATTAAGAGAACTATAACAGTAGAGCTTAAACCCAGGAGCTTTAGACTATGAGTTCTAACTGCTAGAGCGCACACACGCACGCAATAGAGCGCTGTCATGTCTTTTTTATAGCGCCCCTCTTTCTCCCACCGTGCTTCTCTCTTTTTCTCTGTGTTCCTCACTTTGTCTCCCCTTTGACAAATTTATTCCATTCCCCGATTTTCCAGAAAGGCTCGACTCTTTTCCCTATTCTCTCTTTCATCTTCTCTCTCATCTTTGTCTCCTTCCCCCTCTTCTCACCTTCCCTGAGTCCTTCCCAAGTTTGAGCTGCCAAATCTTCCCCCAAAACACCCACTTCTACTACTCCTATGAAAGCAGGGCGTTAGTAAATTACTTTGCTTTGCTGACTGGAAGTTTTGTACTTCTGGATGAAACCGCGTACAAAACTCCCAATCAGTTGACACCAACCGCGGAAGCCTGCGGGTTTTGATACTTTGCTTGGGTTCACAGAACTATGGATTCTGACACGAAACTCACGAATGCTCGTTGAGAGCATATTCATTTATAAAAACCTGTAAGCCGGTCCGGCATTAAATAAAAACAAATCCGATTTTTAATTTCTTTCCTTCATAGAGTACATTTGCATTTACTCATTTAGCAGATGCTTTTCCCCAAAGCGACGTACATCTCGTAGGAAATACAATTCGTGCAATTATTAATTAAAAAGGTAATTGTTGACTGTTTTAAAAGCGCTAAATGCCATTTAAACCCCGTCGGGGTTCCTCCACATCGGGCATCCGAACACATGGAATTAATAACCACCAGCTGAACTGTATTTTACATATTTTATTTAGGTTTTGTACATGTGTGGTGCATGCGCTGACACCTGGGTGGAGGAAATTAATGGGTGAAACTATAATAAAGAGCAAAGAGCACCAAATGCCAGATTGACGAATTCTCTCTCTCTCTCACACACACACACACACACACACACTCAAGTGCTATCATTTCAAGTAAATGAAGTATACAGACCATAAACTCGAAAAAATACACGTAAAACTTCTAAGTGATCGTGACTGGGAATGAAGCTGGTTAAAAGGTAGAACACAACATTAGGTGATCATCAATACTTTATAACTGATTTATGTTATGAAAGAGATGATGGGTTTTCAATTTTAGTGGGCAACAAAAATAGAAAGTGGTTTCAAACACAGTGCAGGGGTCAAAGTGGTTACCCTTCCGAGTTCCCGCTGCCTGTGCTGCACATACCACACGAGTATGAGATGGGGAAGGCGCGGGACTGAGTCGTCTCTTCCCTCCAAGGGTCTTGGACATGCAGTGTGTATAACTCGCAACCGGGGCAACGGCGCACCTCCGCCTCATTGGCCGAGCCGTAATTACCTTGTTAATATATTAGCGCGTGGCATTGATTACCCGGCTAATCCGATCACAGAGCCACCATCGATCGCTCATCGAGTGCTTTCCGCGCAGGTGGGTCAATAGCGCTGGTAGAATTGGCTCTCTCACAGCTAATTGGCTTATGAAATAAGCCAAACATTTTGCTTTTTCTCTCATCGACTCGATCAATGGAGGGATCGGGCCCGGAATTCAGATGACCTCTTAGATCGGCATCCCACCCCCCTGCTGTTTCGTTCCTTCCCCCCCTCCCTCCTTCGATGCCTCTCTTTCTTACCCGCCTACTCCGTTTCCTCCGTACCCATGCTCCCGGTTCTTCTGTCCGCGAGGGAGCCGCGGGGCCGCCAAACCCGGGGATGGGTTTGTCAGGAGGCCACATCTGAGGTGCAGCTGGTAGTACTGGGGTTCCTCATGCAGCTGCGAGCCATAAATCACTGCTGGGGGTGGGGTGGTGGGGGGCAGGTTGGGGGGTGGGGGCACGGCATTCCGAACCAAGCGTTGGCATGCACTCTGTCAGCCGTGAAATAAAGACGTAGCGGACTCAGGGGGGTGGGGGCGGGGATGCGTCAGCGAGTCGGTGCATTTACATCAAAAACAATACCGGTCGGCTTGTCCCACCGTCCGCCCAACACCTCATACCTCATGTCCATTCGTGTAAATCCTCTACCCCACACACACGACTTCAGGATATCACGAAGGCACTTCTCAAACTTTCTAACGTAGGGTTTTCTGCCTTGATGCCTTACGTTGGGTCCATACGCGGCTTCAAAAGTGATGCCCTACAACTGCCCCGTTCCCTCACTCAGCAGATGAAACCCAACACCAAGGCTGCGTGTTTCTAACGGTGTAGAACACGTTCCGGCTATGTGCCCCTTCTCAGGGCCCCCGCCGTCTCTCGTACGCCGGTCACTCCTCAATCCTCCAGTTCGCTCCCCGAGCGACGGGCCTCCCCGTTTCGGCGGGACTAGTTGGCCCAGGTAGCCCTGCTCCGTCCCCGAGGACACGTTCAGGCAGAGCTTGTTACCTCTGAGAAACACCCGTCAGAATGCTGCTCCGACCTCGAACCTCACGCCAGCCAAGCTCCCAGCTGGACCCAGATTCTCCGTTCCTCTTCCGGATCCACCTCAGCACCACCACTGAGGTGCTAATTTGGGAACAAGCTGGGCAAGGATTACCCAGAAAGCCCTGCAGAGAGCCAGGCGTACCACTGCCCCAGTGACACGAACAGGGTGAGTGACGACAGCTAGAACCGCTCCGACCGACCGGTGCCAGGGGCCTCATTTTATTGCCGCTTTTAATACTTAAACAATTAACTGGCCTTTGCTCATTTCAGTCCAAAACGTCACTTTTTTCGTCTCATAATATATGTATAATTTCCACTAATCACATGATGGGGAACTTCTCCAGGATAAGCAGGAGGAAACCAAGTGAATAGGTACCATAACCGTCATTCATTCCTCCGTATTAAATAATCATTCAGAACCCGAAGTTTCTCGTGAGCGGCTCGCACTGTTGTATGACCCCACACACACACACACGGATGTGTCACATCAACAGCTTTGGGACCGTTTGAGACTTCCCGTGTCAACACAGAAGGAACACACACACACACACACACACACACACACAAACGAGACAGAGACGCTACATGGGTCGAATCCCAAGTAATTTTTTTCTCTGCTGCCCAAGTGTAGGCTCTACAATATTTATTACCACCCACTGCCTCTTTCCTTAGTGCACCACAGCTTCGACATTAGTTTTCCCGCGCTCACACACTACGGCGGAATGTCTGCACGGCCCCGGCGACCGCGGGGTCGGGGTCAGAGAGATAGAGCGTGTTTGACCAGGCTTATTGCACGTTTACGACCCCGTCCAGCTGACCTCGGCATCGCCGTTCGCCTGAGCCCCGAGACGACTGGGTCGGACACGGGGTTCTCGCTCGCCTTTATCTTTATTGTGTGTTTACTCTCCAGGCGCTTTTAACCGAAGCGACATGCAGCGTTACACTTCCCGCTATGATGAGGAATTGCGCCCACAAAGAACCGTGTAAAACACACTTTATTATGTGGGCATTCCAGCAAAAATAGCTTTTTATTGGATTATGTTTTCTGAAGTGCTGAGAATGTTTATTTCATTTAATATTCATTTACAGCGGCTACCCTGAGACCGGACGTTTTGCTGGATTACAGCTTGGAATAATTTATGCTGTTACACAGAATACGCTCTATTATTACCATTACGTTCCCCTTCACTCATTTAGCAGACACCCTCCTCAAAACTGGAGTGCAATGTTAAGCTACTCCTCAGGACTTCCCCATTTATACGGCAGGGTAATTTTTACTCTAGCAATTTGGGGTAAGTACATTGACCAAGAGTATGACGGCAGGAGTGGGATTCCAACCAGGTCCTTCCATTCCAAAGGTGGTGACTCGAACCTCTACACCACACCTCATACGATGACATACGTATTTTCCTATTATATTATTACAATCATTAAAGTAGCGAGGGCAACGCGTTGGCCTTAAACCAACAGGACTAGATGCCCCAAGAACCCAGAGGATAACCGGGTCCTGTAAATCCTGAGAGGGATTTCCTGTTCGGACCTGCCTCTGATAAAGAACACTGGGGCTTAGGAGCGTAGAGCGATATAGGCGGCGAGGGCTTCACCACCCAGGTCGATGACAAGCGACACCGCCGGTAGTGCCGCCAGGCTGAGCGGAGCCCTCCTTGCTGGCCCCCGCGGGTCGCCACGCGCTCAACACTTAGGACCTCCGAGATCCCGGGAACACAACTGTCTCCCGAGTCTCCCCCCGTTCCCCCCACGGCAGTTCAAAGCAGTCAGGACCCCCACATTGTGGGGGGCTCACTTTCACAGGGCTTACTTCACTCGAGTGTTTTTTTTTTTTTACGACGTGTACTAGGGTATCCCCCTCAAGCGGAAAGACTTGTGCCGAGAAGATTGAAAGATAGGCAAAGGGAGGGATACTTCACTGAACTTACTTCGCACATAAATAGTATCATTTTTCAATTAAATGACATCATTTTGCAATTTTTCCTTACACAGATGTATCACTGTTACGAGACAGTCACTTAAGTCAGTGGTTATACCACCCTTGAGCGAAGTATTTTTCCCTGAATCACTCCTCTAGAAGCCACCTGGCTGTATCAATGGGTAAATCACTCTAAATACCTTAATGCTGTAAGTTCCGTTAGAGAAAAGGGCAAAACAAATGAATGAATATAATCATTCTAAAGCTGTTACTGTTTTGACACAAGTTCTTAGTGACAGAGCTTAAAGATGATGCACAAAGAGGAAACGCTTCTTTAAACGTCATGGGATAAGTGTCTGTTAAGCAGCTACAGTCACGATAAGCAGAAGTTAGAAGTTGCAGTAATACGACACATGGTGTGTGATTCTGCTCCTGCTACCGTCGCGGGAAGTGTGCGTTTGTGAGTGAAAGTGAGAGAGATGATGTACACCGTAAGGCCAGGTGTGAAGGAGATCTGAACCAAGCTCACACCCCCCTTCTCCTTCTCCGCAGGGGTGTGAAGCTCCACAGGAACCTTAACGCTGCAACCCGATGCTGATGAAGCGCACATTCAGTACAAATACATACATATAAGAATCTGAAAAGATTTTTGGCACCACATTAATAGTAATTTGTGTAAATTTTAAAAATTAATATAACCATTGCAAACTGTTACTTTAAAGATTCCCTGCTGCGTTGGTGTCCAGTACGTTGAATGTGTCAGTGAGCACCAAGCAGGCACCTGGCTGCTAAAGTCTTACGTTGTCTCACTGCCCGACTCTTTCCTGATGCTTACTTTTCAAAGAACGACATACTTCACGGAAATATGCAGTATATCTGAATCAAGAGTAAACCCTTGAGGTCTCTCTCAGGACTTTAATGTGCATTTTTGCTTCTGGTCTCGTTTCCTCAACAGCTATGCCACCTCCGACGTCTTGAAAAAAAACACAAGCAACGTCACCAGCTTCAACAGATCTAATTTCTTTGCTGCAAAACCCCCGAAGAGCCCCTAGAGCGGCAGAACAATTCAGGAAAATTCCAGAAATCTAATATAATGATTGAACCCTGACCCTGGGAAACCCTCCTTGCAGTGAGTCTGAGCAAAAAGCTATGCATGTCTTGCCACAGCAACGAGGGAAAGGGTGCGGGAGTCTGATGGACCTCGAAGGTTCAGCCAGCAGTGGCGGGCGATCGATATCCACGTGATGAGGGATGTGTTGGAAAGGGGACGCAGGGCTATGTAGGCGTGTCACAGGGCACGGGGGAGATAGCTGATTCGCAGAGCAAATACTCCACACAATGGAATGGTCAGACCAGACACCTGAGAACACACCCGCACATTGCCCTGGCCCCACACCCTCCCTCCTTTCTGTCTCAAACTCGTGATGTCTGACCAATTCTAAGATAAGAACATCTGCAAGAATGAACAACTTTGACATTTCTTGACCAGAAGAACAGAAAAAGAGCATAAGATGGAAGACAAGAGACGGATTGTAACTGTGACACTGTAGAAAAAACACGAGAACGTGTCAACTTGTGTGTTTGAGAGAGAATGGAATAAAGGGTGTTTTGCGGCCAGAAGGTGGTGCTTCGGCTGGAGCTGTCATCGTCCGCTCAAAGGAGCCAAGACTGAAAGCCACATCCTGCTGTTATACCCTCAATTACGGTACTTGCCCTGAATTGATGCAGTAAAAATTTCCCAGCTCTATAACTAGGTAAATCAGTGCGAGTAGCTTAACATTCCAGCTTTTTAGAAAAGTATCAGATAAATGAATTTAAAAAATAATTAGGGGGGAATCCTATTTATGACTAATTGAAAGTTGAGCCCATGTGCATGTTTGTGCATGAGTGAGAGTGTGAACACATCTCCGTGTGAGTATCTACTGACGGTGTGTGTGTGTGTGTGTGTGTACTTTCTCAGGCCATGCCTTGTGTGACGGTACAGGGTGAGACTTAGGGTTAAGATGATGAGCAGATGTGATGGAGGATCTCGCCGAAGACCAGAGCAGTCCTTGGACAGAGTGACAGGTCAGCTGGGACCTGGCGGTTGGGGGAAGATGAATGACCCAGTGGGAGGGGGGGGACAGGGGCACAGAGTTGTCATACCTTTCACCATGTACCCGATACCCAGTAGTCTCAATGTCGCACACAGTTCAAGAGGGGTCAATGTCACGGACACCCTGCGTGAGGATTTGCCGCGCGCCAAAAGACAAATCCGAATTCCTAATAGAGTCACATTGATCGGATACACAGAAGCTGATACAGGTGAGAAGGCCCTACATGGTACAAGATGCTGTAAGACCATACCTCTGGTTCAGGCTTCCGCCTTGGCAGCAGTGCGTTGGCTTTCTGGTCAATCCCTACCCTGCTCCTCCTGGCCTCTAGGGGACGGTGTTTCTTCGCTGCCACAGTTGAAAGATCTTGAAACATTTTCATCCCCTTCTTTGTAACAGACAGCCTTGACAGGACATGAAAAAGTTGTTTACAAGGGCTATTTATTGGAGAGCACTGCAAATCTTCAGGATGTTTGTGCGTTTCCCTTTTCGGCCTCCAGAAAGAGCTAAACCTCGTCCTGTACGCGTGCCTCCGTGTTTGTGTGCTCGTCCTATTTGAAGTCACACGAGTGTGTTAAAGGGCAGAATGCTGATTCTGAAGTGTGGTTGAAGCACACACTTTTTTTTAATTTCACATGATTGATCTATTCTGATATTGCTAATCTGCGTATGCACGCGTCCTATATGGTTAGGGTATCCTAGGCTGCATGTCCACGTGTGCATGTATGGCAGTGAGTGTGTGTGTGTGTGTGTGTGTGTGTGTGTGTGTGTGTGTGTGTGTGTGTGTGTGTGTGTGTGTGTGTGAGAGAGAGAGAGAGAGAGAGAGAGAGAGAGAGAGAGGGAGGGAGCAAAGGTGTCAAGCACTTGCCTCTCATGTTTTCTTGTACGGAGGGAGCAGGACTCTGACCGGGAGCGCTCCCATTCCAGTTCACAGCCTTTTCTTGACGCCTCCTAAAACTTTCCAGAAAAAGAAAAAAAAAAAAAAAAGTCTCTTTTAAGGCAACGCATGGCCAGGACTGAACTCCGGGAGAGGATTCAGAACATTCCCCAAGAAATTCCTTCACATTTGTAGCCACATGATGTGCATCCACAGATTTTCCTGCTATTTTTTCATACTCCTCACTTCGGGCTGTCACATGAGATTTGGACCAAGGAATTTGGAAATTAAGTTGCTTTTGTGTTAAACACATGCTACCAGTACCCTTCTGATTATTTTTTTATTCCTGTAATAATTTAATAATTATTCAATTACATGTCATTTATATTTTATCTATAATATAAACTGAAAAATATAATAATTTCATTCTAATAATGCGACAGTTTTTTTTTTTTTTCCCGGCCAGCGAGGACCATCAGGAAGGTCCAGTGGAGAAACTGCAACCGATGTTGTCATCTGGTCAACAGTCACTGCGTAAGCTTTAAAAATAACGGTCCTGACACAACAATATCTTATGACGAATGGTTTTCCTAAATGAGTTTGGACATCTAAGAGAACAGTCTTCATGAATTGTTTTAGGAAAGAACTGGCAAAAAAAGGAGACAGCAATAACTTACACCTTCCACAGAATCTTCTTCAATGGCTGTTGCAACCCCAGACCTCCTACACCTGCACCTGGGTGGCAACCTGCTGCACCTTTTAAGGCAACCAGAAAAAGCAGCTCTGCAGCTAAGACTTCAACGCAGATCATCTAGAATCCCACCCGTTTTCCGCCCTGTTCAGGTTTCCAAATTTCAGTGTGAGCTCTTGGAAGGAGTCGTGGTTGATGACATGCCTTAGATTCAGAAGGTGTGCTGGGTAGGGAACGGGGCAGGAGGTGTTCATGTGGTGCGAAATACCAGGTTTGGGGAATGACACACCTGACCGTCGTCACTTAATGAGGTGCGGCCAAGAATCCCAGAAGCGAGCGTGAAGCAGAGGTTTGCGCCGTGTCTCGGTTTTAATTTTGTCATTTAATGGACTGCCACCAATCTGGCAGCTTGTGCTTTGGTGAGTCCTGTTTCTCTTCAGGGTTGGGAGATACTGGAGCAGGTGGGGTCCTCAAGCTCCAGCCACAAATTAGCAGGGGAATGTATTACTGTTCCCACGCTCAACACGTCAACTGTTGTTCTCCCAGGTGGTGATGACCAATGTGAATTTACCAGTCAGCCAACTGTTTCACAGCTCACTGTTGTGGAAACATCTCACATTATTTTGTTCAAGGGGTAAAGAGACAGTATTTTACTGCAGGTTCTACAGCCAAGATCAGCGAAGGGTCATACGCTCTGCAAAGAGAGCCCGAGGCGAGAACTTTACGCTTCAGATCGTAGTTACTTGTGTGTGCTTCGGTGTGTGTCTGCACGCTGTCCTCGGGTCTGCGTACACACAGCTGGGAACAAGGTGTGTGAGCGTGTCAAGAGAACTGAACGACCTACGCTGAGTAAACAGCGCGGGGCAAGAGTTTCCTCTGCTGAGGCAACCCCCACCGCCCAACTCCTCGATCCCGAAACCGTAACAAAGCAAGACAAACAGATGGCCCCCACATCTGGAGCGGCTCCGGCGAGAACCTTAATTGACTTGCAACTCGCCTGTTTGTCTTTTTCAAGGTTCAAACAGTTATCTGGTGCCGCGTGCGCCATGCATGCACTCAAAAACGTGGGAAGAATTATACCGTTTGGAGGAAACCCAGAGGAGCGCGCAGACATTTCACATTAAAAGCAAAATTTGCTGTTATTGGATAAGCAGATGTTGGAATCTGCAGGGAATTCCTTTAATTATGCGTGACTAATGAGGAGCTCTCGAAAAACACAATTTAACGCTTGTTTGTTAACAAGGAGAAATGGGGGGGGGCATTTTTTTGGCTCGGCAGGTAGGAAGCAGCGCTGCGATCCCATTGGCTGCGATCATGCCCCCTGCGCTGGCAAGCTGGTCCCCTGTCCCAACCTTCACACCATTCGATGAAGTCTTTTTACACCTTTCTGTCTCTTCTATGGTTGGCAGGCGGTGACCCAAGGCGTCCGGGAGCTCTCGTCCACCTTATTACCCATAACCGAAATCCAGGTCGCAGGTTCCAATACCTTGGCTGAGAAAGGACTCCAATACCGTGTGCTTCACGAGTATGGCCCGAATATGGGACATAAGTGAGGAAGATACACGGGTAATGATGACCAGGGCGGCCGCTCTGTAAACATTCACGAAGCCAGAGGGATCATCTCAGTTGCCAGGGAAAAGCCATGTGCTGCCAGGGCTTTAGGTGCTACAGGAAAAGTAAAGAGTTTGCTCCTTGCTCACACACATTTTGAGAGGTTGCCTGCCAGGATTTGCTTAATTCCAGCTAGAATGGCTCAAATGCACTCCAAGGACCACTTCATTTGACCCAACTCTCTGGCATCATTGTAATGGAAACAAGTTCTGGTTCTCCAAAACTTGTGACAAAGTGGCTGTCACTGACCACACCTGTCATGCCACCCCTTGAGTCCTATACAGTGCAAAATCAGAAAAAGCAGGCTTGTATGTATCAGGAACGAGCTCTGGAACACGGGACGCTTCGAGTGTCAGCCGGGCAGTTTGTGTTACAAGTGGTGGAAGACGGGAAATTGATGGGCCAAGATGGCTGGTCAAAGTGAGCCAAAACGAGAGCAGAGACTGGCATGGGGACCTGCAAGAGGCTCTAACATAACCATAACCCCAACCCCAACACTGATCACAATCCTAAAATGGGTAGAAATAAAAAAAATTGGAGCACACTGAGTCAGTTATTTAAATTCAGCAGCTGATCAAGCACAAGGCACCTGTTTCGGTGTTGAGGGAGGTTTGATTCCCAGTAGGAACCATCTGCTGGACTCTTGGCAAAGATATGAAACAAACTGCAGCAAACATCTCCCCTTTGTGAAAAAGGAGTAACAAATACAATAAAATTAGTCGCATTTGCGGTAGCGTAGGGGTTAGAGCTGCTGCCTCGGGACCTGAAGATCACAGGTTTGAGTCTCACCAACTCAATCAAACTCTTAAGCAAGGTGTTAACCCCAAACTGATCCAGTAAAATGACCAAACTATATAAATGGGAAAATAATTGTAAGATGCTTTGGAGAAAATCATCAACTAGATGAATAAATGTAAAATTGATACGTTTCAAGAATCATCGGCAGAAAATGTAAAAGATGCCAAACACTAATCTCCACTTTGTCCATTCTACTGGTGATGGAGGGAGTTTGGGGACAGGTCACCTGGAACAGCCCCAGGCAGCATAGGTTTGAATCCCAGGTGTGACCTTGTGGTGTTTCCAAAACAAAAAAAAACACCCAGATGTAGAAGTGCGTCGGAAGCAAGCCGGCGGGTGGCATAAGCTCGATAAATAATGCATGATGCGGTGTGCGGGGGACCTATAGCCTCCCCGTAATCTCCAGCGCCGTCATTAGAGCCTTAAAGCGGGAGAGAAGATCAGGAACTTTGAACAAGCAGCACCAACTGGCACCCGCGATTAATCTCAGATCCACTCCACAAAAAGGCAATTTGTATTTTAAAGAGTCAAACACAGAGTTGTGGGTCGGCGGCTGGGCATGCCCCCCCCAGGTACCCTCACCGCCAAGCTGCTGCATGCTGAATGGTGGCTTTTTTATGGGGACCATGTGCTCCAACAGGGCTGGGGGGGCTTTACGAGGAACACAAGGGAGGCGCGGCTCCTCTCAATGGGGGCATCGTCCCAGGATGGTCCTCCCTTTGTCTGCCATTATCTCCTTAAACACGCGGCTCCTCTGAGTGCGGAGCACAGCACCGCCCTCTGAGGCCCTCCCGGAGAGACAGATGGCCCCAAGCACCCTCGCAACTCCCTGACCTGGCAGCACGCATACACACACGCGCACACACACACACACACACACACACAGAGATGCACGTACTGTTAAATACAGACAGACACAGATGCACAGACTCGGGCAAACGTACAGGTGCACCGCAATAAGCCCATATATTTACCCTTACACACGTCTATCCCCAGGCTTCGCTCAACCACCACGACGAAGGGATGGGCCTGGGAACCACACCACAGAATTTTCATCATCATCCCATCTGTGCCGGACTCTTGTCCAGAGATGTTTCCTGCTGGATGCAAATTTGCAGCAGCACACACACACACGCACACGCACGCACACACACACACCTGTCCACCTGTGTCACTCACCTGGTTTCAATAGTGCCATATCTGAAATGATCGAATGCACATACTGTACTGTCAAATATCTGCAAATCAGCACAGAAGCTGTGATCTCCTGAAATTTCTTGGACTTTCTCAAGCGTCTTATAGATGAGTTCCCGGCAGCATCCAAATTCCCACCTATACCTGCAGCACCAGTGTTTTAGAGACATTGTAAATACTCCAGTATATGGCGATTACAGAATATAAAAAAGGTGCATATGAATGGCACCGAGGTCTAACTTTCCATAAACTTTGGAATCAGGTAAGTGGATCAAACTTTAAATAAACACTATTGAGTTTTATGTTTTACATAATGCAAAAATGAAGGTAAAATTTTCCTTGTAGACGGTTGATCTACTCGCTTTTGTGCGGTAAAGCAATGTGTAAATACTGCGCATCCCGTACATACAGGAGAAGACATTGCAGCCAAAGTTAGCTCTTCTACTGTAGATCTGTAATGGATTAGTCCTCACGTGGGCTACAATGTGCAAAAAAAAAAAAAGCATTTCACATAAGGCTTTGCGAATGCCACGGTGAGGAGCTCCGTTGGTTTATGGCAAATTGCTACAGTACGTGAATAAATAATAGGCAGAGAAACATCTTGATGGCTGAAGATGGTTTGCACATGGGCGACAATTTGCTCACAGAGGCCCTGAAACTGAATCGCAGCTCAGTTGTTTCACACTGAACTTTGGGATTTCATTTTGCATGCCTATTATTTAATTTGTTTAAAATGATTTGTGTTCTCTGAATTTTTTTTTTTTTTTTTTTTGCATTTACTGCTTGTGTCAAAGAACAAGCAGTCTCTCATAATGAATATATTTGCATCTATTTATTGATCTGACACTTTTCCCCAAAGAAAATTACAAACATTTTCCCATTTAGACTAAATTTTTACTGTATCAATTGATGGTAAGTACCTCGATCAAGGGCATTAGAACAGAGGGGATTCAAACCTAGATCCTTAACTGTAAGGCGGCTGCTCTGACCACAACGTCACCTGCTGCCCTTAAAAGAGCGGAGACGACTCTTGTTTGAAGAAGCTCAAATTTCTCAATTTGTGATGTTTATCACATATGCACGTGTGAAGCGGATGCCACTCCGTCTTCCAAATCACACGCACCTGCATCTAAGCACTGACCTTCAGGCCAAATTTTGGACGAAATGACAAAAGTTGATGTAAACGAGACCCCCTAGACTACTCCCCAATGGGTACGGTTCCCCATTCCAGCACACCGATCGTATTATCCAGGCTTTGTCTCAGACTCTTCCAACAATTAATCCCCCCAGCAAAGCATCAGCCCCCTTCCTCCCAACCCAACCCACCCCAATCTGTTTTTTTTTCCAGTGGAAAACCGTTTTGCACCAGTAATTCCCTGTGATTTTTGGAAAAGATGAGATTGCGGAATATATATTACCGCAGTAATTACACATCGGTGGAAGCGTACCTGCTTTCTTCAGTGCAGTTTCAGTCATGCGAAACCACAATTAAACAAGGCAGGAATCCTTAATCCGAGCGGAGAGTAAGGAGCCGCTGACATGTGCCAGGAAAGATTGGAGACTAACCGTCGTGTGAAACTTAATTAGCTCTCAGCTGGCCCAATAAATGATTTTTACCGCGTCAAACCTGCGTGTTTTTTCCATCTGCGATTGCGTCAGTGTATCCGCGGCGGGATATTTTGTACTTTCTCACGAGTTTCGTGCGAATGTCCATCCGTGGCCTGGTCGCACGGGCGTGGCTTGTTACCGCGATGGCTGTGCCATGGTGCGATCTGCCGCACGTTAATTGCATGCTAGTTGCCAACCGTGACCTCTGGCTGTGGGGGCTCCCAAAGGCTGGTGAGACAGGAGCTGCACTGGTATAAAGGGGCGTCTGTTACAGGCAGGAAGTTGTCACAGTCACCAGGGGCCAGGTGTACTCATACTCTCAGGCCACCACCACAAAGAGTGGGGTAAATGACACACAGCAACTGAGACACGATGAGCACCTTATAAGAAGTCTGGGCAATCGCTCACACTGAGAGCTGTCAAAGGGCACCGTAAGAGATGCTGGTTGTCCCCGTGTGCCTGGTGAAAGCTGTGTGGTCCTTCAGTCTTTCCCACCTGGGAAATCAGGTGCGAGAGAAACAAAATACGTCACTTAAACATATCTAATATTTAAACATATCCACTGACCTCATATTTCTCAATTACCCTGCAATGGACTGGCGTCCTGTCCAGGACGTACTCCCTTTCACTCTTGCGCTCGGTGCTTCTGGGATAGACTCCGGCTCACCACAGCCTTGCTCAGGGCAAAGCGGTTATTGAAACGGGATGTATTGGTTATTATTAATATATTAAACAATAATAATAATAATAAAAGTAATAATAATAATAAAAATAAGAATATGTATTGTATAATGATATAAATATAATTACTGTTATTATTGTTGGCATTAACATCAACCTCTATCACACATGTCATGTCATAACTGATGTGATGCAGAATTACGGTACTGTGTCCTTTGAAGTAAATCTCAGAAATGAGGATATATTAAAAGCAGACCCACGCCCTTTAACGCACATAGCGGCAGTACACGAGTTGGCGCCAAAACATGACAGAACACGGGCGCCCGGTCCAGCCGATCCAACGACCGGGCTCCAGCGCGCCTCTGGAGGAGCGAGTGAATGATAACAATAGCAGCATCTGACATCCATGCAGAACCCCCGACCGCGGACCAGGAGGAGCCGGGGGTGTCAGTTTCCGCGATATCAGTCGGGAAAGGTTGTGAAAATAACACCAGGGCTCAAGCTGTTTATAAATCGTGCGTGAAATTGGCAACAGAGGGATTATCGGCGTAGTAAAAGGGCATTAAGGCTCGCACCCGCGTTGCCCAGGAATGCGCGAGCTAAGAGGGCCGCGCAAGCGTCAGGGCTGTCTGCTTCCCCTGACTCCACCGTGGTGGGTTGTGCGCGCATGCTGGGGGGGTCATCTATCCGGCATGACTTCATAAACATGAGACTGAAAGGACAGGGCCTTCCAAATCCAGCCCGTTAGACCGAGCGTGAGGAAAAGGCGCTCACGGAAAGGCCACCGCGACCCGAGCCGTCCGACCATTCCACTGATGCGCGGCCAGAGCGCTGCGGGAAGCCGGCTCCGGAGAGCCACCGATAATGTCATTTCCTTCCAAGTTCTGCTAGGAATACATAACCCTCCTGAGTAATTGCACTGCTTCGACGTAAATATGACACGGAGACGGATCTGCAGATAACTTCCCTTATCCAAGTGGCTAATGAGGAGAGTGAAATCCAAATATCACAATGAGCGTGGGCGGTTAAAGTCAACGGTCACCGGAGTTCCGTGGACACCCGACACCGGTCGCTTTCAAAGGTCACATTTTGCACAGTTGTTTTAGATGGACAGTGTTGCCTTGGAGTCTGAGATGGGGTTTAATATAAATGATAAATTGCACATTTAAAAATTCAGCCGAAGTCATTTCGGCCAACCCTGCTAACTTACTCGAGTTTCCCTTGAACGTGGGTTGGGGAAATTAAATGGCTGATGCAAAACAGCAACATTGCAATGCCATGAAATGGCTCTTCTCGGTACTATTAAACTAGAGCATCAGATAATCAATTATAATTACACATCTTTAATAGCCAATAAATCGTTTAAGTGCCAACATAAAAGTTAATCAGGCTTTTCCTAAATACTGACCTTTCACGAAAACTTAAGTGCCAAAATCGTCTCTCATGACTGGACTCCATTTTCATCTTTAACCCTTTTGTTCAAGATGGCTTTTTATTTTTACTCCTCATATCTGAAATTCAGGGGTCCAATAAATTTAACTATTGCCTAAAGTAGATTATAGCCTAATTTTGTGTTGCACCTTTTAACCAACTTCATTCCCAGCCGTTATCACAGGTTCTATACTTTTTTTCCAGACCTCATTTACCTGAAATAAGACCGCGTGCGAGTGAGTGAGTGAGTGAGTGAGTGAAAGAGAAAACTCATGGATATGGTATTTGGTGCTCTTTGCTGTTCATTATAATCTCATCCAGTCACTTCCTATACCCACACACACCACACATGTAGAAAACATGAATAAAAAATTGTAAAATTCACTGACACTGGTGATAATTAACTTTATGCGTTCAGATGGAGATGGGAGGATCTCATGAAGAGTTACTGTATTCATATAGATGAAACGATCTATATTTATGATAGATAAAAGTTGTAAATGGACTAATCTGACCGGAAAACGACCCGAGGGTTTATTGAACAATCTCAGCCGTGATGCAGAGGAAACCGCTTGTGATCCGGTTATTTCTAAGGAAGTCAGAGATGAGTGCATGGATTTTGAACTTAACCTCGACAGGGACGCGTGTGTGTGCGTGTCCACCAGTATGCGAGGCTTGTCAAGAACGTCACTGCGAATAAGCCCGATACACTTATCGCGGAACTGTGTGTACGTAACCTTTCCCTGATGACTGTTGGAAGCTACTGTGTTGTCCGTTGTCCACCGTGACATTTTCTGACATTTCAGCCTAAACACATTGGGAGGGGGGCGGGTGGCGTGGCTAAGGAATATTAAAGCCCGAAACCAATCAGGATAATCCCAAAAACTAATACTTTCAACTTTGCTTGAGTAATGAGGATCGATACTTTCAGACAACATGATCTTTTCAAACAACAAGCGTGGGCGCTCAGTGAAAAGACCCAGGAAATACGAACGATTTGAAGCAATTAAAAGCCTGTGTTTCCTCCGCAGTCGCCGAAGAACTGTTGACGAAGACATAGATCAACAACTCCGAAACATTTCGGTCGAGTCTGTCTCACCGGGAAAAACGGAGGAAAAGCCCGCGTGATATTGACTGGTTGCGAGGAATCAATTTGGTGTCCAAAGTTTTGTGTTTGGTACATTTTTGCTTCTAAATTGCCAGAAACTGCAAAGGGTGGAAGCTAATTTGCGGAACTGCCCTCTCCGAAATGTGGCTTTAACACTCTGAAGTGATGGGTGTCCTATTATGGTAGCTGTCACTGATCCCTGCGGTGGGTGTTTTTTTTTTTTTTTTGGAAAGGCTCCACCCCCTCCACCCCCCACTGACACACCCGTGATGCTACTGTAGAAAAGAACAACAGCAGATCCTTGCTGATTGGCTGGATCAGAGGGGGTAGGGCCAGCTTATTTTTACACCCTCACATTCCTTAAGGGGATGAGAGCATCTCCCTCACCTGTTTACACCCTTGGACCGGCACAGTGTGGGGTCCGGTTTCAGGAGCCGGGTCACCCCTGAGATGGTGGTAAATGATGCGGGATTACCCACGCTGCACACGCCCTCTCCTGTCTCTCCTGCTAACGGAACAAGGTAATGACACCAGTGTCCACGTCGCCCATCGGCACCTCTTCTGTCGGACAGCATCCGGGCCAGCACATCTCTCGTTTCTCGAAGCTGATCTGCACCATCGCTGACTCATTTCCACCTTCTCCGCAGTCTTCTACCACAGCTGGGATGTCACTTTCTTAAGGAGCCAAGAATCCATTTGGCTTTTTTTTTCTGTGAAAATTACAGAATTTGGCAAAATCATTTCATTTTGAAAGTAAATGCTTCACTCTTAAAAACAAAATATTTAAAATCCCAAATATTGCTGCTGCTGCATAGCTTGAAACATGTTTTGGCTGTATGGCATCAGCCACACGATTTTACACAAAGTTCCGCATCCTAGCTGTGGTTCGGAACATACATCACGAAGATACACACATGGTAAATAACAACAGTGCAGAAAATCATTAAATATTCTCAAAGAAGGACCAGGCATTGATCCAAAGGGATAGTTGAAGGACCCTATTCTGTATTACTGCACAGTTACCGACTGTTCTGGATGCTTTTACTTCCAACTCTCGTTCTTTTGGCCTATAGAAGTCAGAATAAAATTGTCAACATATTAACCAAATACTGCTGAAGATCCATGTTGATAATTAAGGTTTTAATCACATTAAAAAAAACACGCACAGCTCATCTTTACACGTTTTGTTGAACATTATACACTTAAGCCTAATTTAGGGAAATGCCAATTAATGCTGATTAATCTTAAAAAGTCAACTGTAATTGCACAGCATAAAAAAAAAAAAAATTAACTTAGTTGAAAGGCGGCGGAAAAGCGAATATACTTCAACAGAGTGAAACGCAAGAGTTGCGCAATGGACACATGCAGAAGCAATGAGCCTCCTGTGAAGCGGAGCCGGTGTGGAAACGCTCAGTTTGCGAGGGCGCCACCAGCAGCCAGGGACACGTTGCTGCCCTTTCAGTGTCTGGTGTTTATTTCACCGAATGAATCCTGTTCTCAGCAGCCTCCTGCATTCATCTGCGGCGAAACCGCACTCGGTGCCAGCCGCGTGGAGCCGGGCTGCTCATCAGTCCTCACGTCTGTATGAATCGCTGACATGGTGTACTGCGGTGACACTGTGTACTTTCACTCCGGCTCCAGTAAACCTTTCATGTATCTTGGGTCCGTGAGCTTCGCACAGAGTTCCCGCCCTGCTAACAGCCCATCTTGTTAATGACCACGCGGTTAATGTCGAAGGTAGTCTCAGGTGGGACGTGGCAGGTTTCACGGCATGTTGTGTTAAAGTATACCTGGCTCAGAGGGGGGTCAGTGTGACTTCCAAGGTTCAGGTAGATGAGTCACCTACTGCGCTACTTCTCCAAGTGGTGATGAAGGGACTCTTGCAGAACTCATTTCCCTCCAAAAGTTCAGTCCTTTCGCCAATCTATGACTCCAGTCTCATCAGAACGACTAAATGTAAAACCCTCCACAATTTACCTAATGTGTCTCAGACCGAGTACTCTACAAATATTTTTGTTCCTGTCATATTGCAGAAGACATTTTTTCACTGTCTGATATGAGCACAGGTGGGAAGCAGCTACTTCCTCTGAACTCTGAGGATCCAGGACTGAACGCCACCTGTAGTGCCCTTGACCAAGGTACTTGCACTGAATTGATTCAGCAAAAAAAAAAAAAAGCCTTTTTGAATAAGTAGGTGAATCAGTGTAAGTTACTTTACAGAAAAGCATCTAAAGCGAAATAAATGAATATAATTCTTATGAGCAATAGATTGTGCGAGCCATGTGGCACAGCAAGTCCTGGGAACCTGGTCTCTGTGTGTCTCAGTGCTTATGATATTGCATCGCATCTTTGAACCACCCCACCATTCATCCCAAAGTCTCTAGTACTCATTCCATTTTTTTTCTGATGAACTCTGACCTCACACATGGAGGAGCTGCATGCCCCCCCCCCCCCCCCCCCACTTTCCCCTGCTACAAAATGTATCTCACAAAGAAGGGGAAGCCTGAGAATATTAAAGATGGAAATTTGGGACTAATTTAACGGGCAGCAGAATTACAGAGCACAGGGCTTCCAGACCGTTATTTCAGTTCTGGTTCTGGTTTAAAGCTGCTTCGCTGGTGACGGCATCTGCAGCATGGCGCAAGAAGCCTTAGCAAAAACGACTGAGAGAGCGACTAGCGGTTGGGCACCGCCCTGAAGGAAACAAACAAAAACACTGCTGCCATCATTGCTGGCAGGAGTCCCGGATTCCAACCTCCCGGATTCCACCCAGGCCGGCACCTCCGAGCCGGGCTGGAGCCGAGCCGCGCCCGCTGGAGCTGGCTAACCTGGAGGGGAGGCTGGGAGACGTGTCGGAGCCAATCAGGTCTCCCGTGAGATGTGTCAAAGCCAATCAGATCTCCTCCAGGGAGAAGAGCCAAACGCGCACAGAGCCGTGCCAGCAAAAGCTGGCGAGAGACAAAACAGCATCACAATCACTAAAACTTTTTCCTCTTTATCTTCTTTAAATTGCTGTCAGACGGCAACAGCTTCTCTCTTTTCAGCAGACTTGTTAGGAGATCAATGGCACTGAGCCGCACTGTCGCACTTTGCGACAGGCATGTAATGGAACTGCAGCTTTGTTTCCCTCAGAAATCTGCGTAGCATGCACTCGATCTGCATATCTAACAAACAGAAGAAAAACAAATTGTTAACTGGCCACTTCTTTCCATTACTCATTCAATGAAAAATGCCATTTCACCAGATGACAAGTTACACGGTTGAATCGGCAGGGTCCTGAGGGTAGTCCAGTAATTGACACATGCATATTCAACAGTTTGGTCTCGAGACCTGAAATCAATCACGCTGTTAGGGTGGCCTGTCAAGACTCAACCACACACACACACACATACACACACATTCCTCTACTCCCCTCATCTGGGCTGCTGGTGTTCTGGTTTCCCATTCGTCTGCTCCGGCTCCGCCCCCTTTCCGTCCTTCCCTTCACGCTCATTTAGCCAAGAGTAGTCAAGAGTACTCATATTCCTCCGTTCGCAGTTAAAAAATACATAGAAACGCTTAGTCATGAATTTTCTATTAGCAGTGTCTTTTCGGTTTCTCCATTTGTCCAGCTGTTTCTTTAACTTCATATTCCCTCTTTTCAATCGTCAAATTTTGTATAAATTTGAGATCAGGTCCAGTTTCGTAATGAGGCAAATCTAGACAATCGCCAAGGGGTGCCAAGGTTTGGGGTTGCCCAATTTCTCTACTGAAATAGAGAATAATTGAAATTTGTGGGGGGGGGGGGAGAGAACTTAAACCTTACATAATGATAAAGTTTTATTAGAAACTGAGGAAGATCTGCTGACTTCTATACCGCATAAACATTCCATGATACATCACTGCCCCATGTCTTTGATGTCTTTGTAACTTTGTAGGTAACATTTTCTTCAAACAGTAAAAGCTGTTCATCTATGTGTCCCCTTAACCCACTTCACTCTTCAAAATAATTTTTTTCCAGTCATTAAAGTATACATCTGTATTCAGCACATAGATAATATTCAGATACAGTAAGTGTTTTTTAATGGAAAATTTCATTTTGCTTTCTATATGACCTCTATGTATCTACGTCTAAAATAAAGCCGGCCCTGTTTGACACGGTAGAGCGATTTGCTCATGCAAATTAGTCGCTGGTAGCTCCACTGAAATAACACAAAGTTGTGAACAAAAACAGATTTAAAAACTTTCAGGGGTATATAGATTAACTGCAAACGTGTCATGGACAGTTCTTGAGTAAAATCACTGCTGATGAGCTAACTTTTCTTTACCTTCTCCGGTGGTGGTCACACGTGTGACAAATTCCTCCCTAAAGCAAGCCTAACAGTTCCCCGACCGAGTTCGCTTGCTCAGATTTTTTGGTCCCCCAATACTTCATAAGGTAATTCATTGTCTGATATTAGGATGTATGGTGTGAAAGTCTAGAACCACAGGTGTTATTTCAGAAACACATGGGAAAAGAGGAGCAAATAAGATGACGGCAGCATCAACCATGTAGATGGCAGCTCACTTGTTACATTTCTCCCGTGAAATGAGAGAACATTCAATTCCTGCATTGCACCATCTCCTGGTGTCTTAATTCAATGCCTTACCCCATGCAGAAATAAGAATCATGCTGTTCCACTCTTTTTTTTTGGGCAGTCACCGAATGGCTCTCTGCGTGCTTTCGAAGAGCACGGATGGAGGGAGAAAGAAAGAATTGCAGATCTTGGGAAAGAAAAAAGACAGAAGGGGTGGAGACGGTCATGTCTGGCAGCCAGGCTGAAGGACTTGAGATCCCACATTCCCGGGACCCTTCCCTGCCCTGCCCTGCCCCCCACTCCTGCTGTCCCCTGTCTGTAAACCTGTCGTCACAATGCAACCCGGACAACCGGCGGCAGCAGATGAGAAGACGGGCGAACGTGGCCAAGCATGGCGCAAGGGGCGTCAAAAGGCCGCCACCTGGTCTGCGCTCAGCCTCGGGGCCTTGTGTTCCCAACTGCCGCCGCCGCCTTCTTTGCTGTGAGAAACGGACACTCTGCTTTTCATTTCCCCCATCCGGGATGTGTGTGGGGAGGGGGGGGGGGGGGGGGGGGGACCTTCTTGAGGCGAGGCTCCAAACTCGACGGCGTGTCCATTAGCGACCAACTCGATGTTCTAACTCGGACTTTCCCCCCGTCTCTTCGTCGTTCCCAGACTAGACTTCTGGAAGATCTGAGAAACCCTTTGTCATGACCCCTTTGTAATTATTACAAGTAGCCACTGCTCAGCTGCAGGTCGAAACCCTGCTATTATTTATAATAGCAGCTGGCTATTGTTGTGAGAAGGAATGAATGGTATCACCGAGGTTTGAGTAAGACTGGGCTCTTGATCCTGACGTTACCGCAGGAAAAGGCCGCCACATCAGGGGTGCGTTCCCCGGCTATGACCCCCCCCCCCCCACGGCTGGCTCTGCCGGTGCCTCCTACGCCCTCCTCAACAGGCGCGATGTCTCTGGATGCGGATCATGGTGGCGCCAGTGCAACTTGGCTGGGGGGCCCGGGGTCCCATCGGGGCCAAGATGCTGGCGACAGGCTGGTGAATGACGCTAGGGCAGCGGCAGAGCTCAGCAGCAGGCCATCCGCAGAGAAGGATGGAGCACCGTCGTCCTTCCGGAACCGTCTTCCCTGCACCTTCGCCACCCGGGCTGAGGTCCGGCGCTGCGTTCGCACCTTTAACCTGCCCAAGAGGGATCGCCCACCGGCGCCTCAGATGACCGCGCCTCCTGGAATGAGCCGGACTCGGCAAATCGATTCCCAAATAGACATCTCAGCAGACCGAGACTGAGCCGAATGGAACAGCTGTACATGTTCTCAATTCTATAAATAAATGGAATATTGCAGTGTCAGGTGGAGGCAGCAGCGGAATAAATGTGGAAACTCGGCACTATTAGTAACAGCTGGTAACTAGCGCTGCGCGCGCCCAGCGCTTATTGTCATCACAAAACTATATTTATAGCAACAGAAGTCAATTTCCATTCATTTATAACATTTTTTGAATTACTATTTAAATAATGCACATGTATTATGAAAAGGCATAATTTACATGTTTGAATAACGAGCGAAAGATAAAGTCTTATTAATTCTTATTTAAAACACATTGGACAAAAAAATGCATTGCACGGCACGTTATAATAAAAATGGAAATATCGAGGAGAAAAATGTCCGTGTGCACTTTTAGCTTCATTTCAGTTTTTAGAAGAGACGGCGAAGATTAGCGCCTTGGCTGGCAGCAGCGATACGAGCGGCCCCCGAAATCACTAAAGCAAACAGCGGGACGCTCGGGGGCTGCGTGACGGGCCTTGTGTGTTAAGTGACCCGTCGGGCCCACAGGATCGATTCTAATCTGCTCTTTTATTACACGGCCATATATAACGTAAGGCTCCCAGGTGAGCTGTTCAAATTGTTGTTTAAAAAAGAAACATACTGTGACATTTGCGGCACTAACAGCATCGGAGCTTTGGGGGTATTTATTATTCGACTTTTTAAACTTCTCGTTTCCTAAATTTTAGAGAGCTGATCTACATCCGACGTGTTTGGAAGTAACAGGGGAAAAAGAACGAGGAACAAAAGGCCACTGAACGTGTCTTTAAATGCACATGATGATTAGTTCAATTTCCATAACTCAAGAAAAAAAAATAAATGACCAGTGCATGTCAGCTACCCACAATTTCCCCACCGTCCCCAGCTGGTCTCACATTTGTCATCAACTGTTACGCTACTGGAATATTTACAAAACTGTATGTTAGAGTACAATATTACAGGATAACCTTGACTAGAATTTGCCAATAATTTTTTGGGCAAGTATTCTCGGACAGAAAAAAGAAATATGTTGTCTATAGCTATATGTAATAATAAACATATTATTATTAATAATAATAATAATAATAAGAATAATAATGATAGAGTGCGATAAAAATATCTGAATTAGTTCAAGCCAAATATGAAGCTTTTCAATAATCTGCGAGATTTCTCTGCCCAAAACAAAACGTCGAGACACGTGCTCTTTTAAGTTAAAAACAAGTTGACCTTCCGTGCTCTACAAAAACACACACGAAAACGCCATTGTTTTGATTGCAACTATATTTCAAAACCCAAAGGAAAAACATCTTTTCATTCACATAATAAATACATTTTTTTGCACCTTTACTTCAAATCTCATTGTGCTCAAGATATTTACATTATAAATAAGTGTAAAAGAAGAGCTGCCGCCGCTCTGCTGTCTGAGGAACACCGGCGGCCAAATCGAACAGTCGTTCGGACATTTAAACAGAAGGGTTGTGTCGCTCACGCGGCCCAGCGCTTTTTCCACCTCTCGTTTTAACTGGGGAAAAAAGGCCGGCGCAGCGGGGTGCGCGAGAATATGCCCAGAGCACCGCTTTCGCTCTCCAGTGTCCAGGGTACCTCGTGCTCCACATGCACTCCACGCTCGCCCTCCTGTCACCCGCACCAGGAGACACGAACGTAAAGCGGACCGGGGTGCTTCGCGTCTTACGGGAGCTTGCCTTCAACCCTTCGTGCCCCGTCCAGAGGGCACAATGAGCGCGTGTGAACACGACAGGCTGCAGCAGGCTGCAGCAGGCTGCAGCAGCACGCACCCTGCCTGCGTTTTCTCAGTGCGAACGATTCGCCGGCATAAAATGCTAACGGAACCGTGACCGGGCGATGGACCCGCGACGAGGTCGCCGACTTCGGTTAATCTTTCCCCAGAAGCGACGGAGGCGGCGGGTGAGAGCCAGCAGGAGACACGGGGAACGGCGCGCAAGTGCGTTCGGCGTCCCTTCTCCAGGCGGCAGAGAGCATCTGCGGCGACGCCCCCATCGTCCGAGGGCAGAACCAAAAAGCCCGACAAGAGGCGGGAGAAAGGCTAACGCACTTGGAAACCAAAATCGAACGCGGCGTGTGTCTTCGCGGCGGAGGACGGCTCGGCTATCCCGGCTGCCGTCAGCTTCCGTTGGTGATGATGACTGATGTGCCCTTGTGGCCCTGCGGGGGGTCGGGCGGCACGCGCAAGTGGGACGTGACATCGTAGTGGGCGCCGGCGGCGCAGCCCAGCGAGTATCCCCTGAGCCCCTCGGGGTCGTACAGGTGGTCCAGCGCGTAGCCCGTCAGAGAGTAGGACGCGTGCCTGTCCAGGCACTGGCGGGGGTGAGGCGCGCCGTAGCAGGTGGGCGACAGCTCCGCCGCCAGGTAGTCCCGTGGCTTGGAGAGCCGGTCGGCGGCAGGGCTCCCCATGCGGGACAGCGGCGTGGGGCTGACCCCGGGCTCGCGGACGTCGGCCGGGCTGGCGGCCCTCGCGTCGCGGTGCTGCAGACGCACGAGCGCCCCCTGCGGGAAATGGGCCGGGTAGGCAGGCGCGTGCCCCTTAGCCAGGCCGTTGGCGACACCCTTGCGCAGCTGCCGCCGGCTCTCCTCCTCCTTGATCATCTGCTGCGTCGCCCGGATCAGCGTCTCCATCTTGCTGGGCTCGTGCGGGCTGACGCGGAAAGGGTCGCCACGGTAACGATCTCCCGAGTCGCTGGCCGAGCCCCCGTCTGGCGAGCTGACCACGCTGTCCTCATCCCAGTGACCCCGCGCTGCGGACAAGACGGGTCGCGTGTCACAGGTGACAGAGAAGAGGTGCCGGCGCCACCCGCGGTAGACGGTGCGGCGCAAAGGGCCTCTACGGACAGGCACGCAGCACCAGTACAGACCGAACCCTTCTGGTTTGCATATTTTTTTTTAAACGCAGTTTTTCTTGTGCTATGATCCCAGAAAACAATTTCTTTCCATTAATATTCAATGCATTCTGCAAAGCTCTTTTCAGTCGCACACACGGCTGCTGCAGCAGACAGAGGCCTGCGTAAGAGGCCTGCACACGAAAGGCTTCCTCACCTTTCTACGTCTCATTTTGTTTGTAGGTCTACGTTCGGAAGAGAAGGAACGAGTTTTCTTTTCATTTTATTATATTTTAACTTCTTCGGTCTTCTACTCTTAATTGTAAATAAATGCTGAAATTATTCAAGACTTATTTTATTGTATTTGTTACTGAGTCTAAAGGGTAACGGAAGCTATTCCTGGAAATTTTATATTCATTGCACAACACCCGTGAACACGAAGAGTCGAAAGGGTGTAAATTCACCCCGTTATCGGTACCTAGTTCCCTCCTGACGGTGCGTATAGCAAAAACCCGTTTAAGGGGTACAGATATTACATTAATTCAAATGGGGGAAAAAAAATCCACTTTTGCCAGATGAGTTTCGTCACCTGCTCCTCTTCTTTAGGATTCATATTCACAACAATTAGCACAAATTAACATACTAACATATCATTAATATTTGCCTTTTGGATAAATGGAAATCCGTGACCGCATGAATATTAGGATATGTGTATTCCTACTAAGACGGGTAATGGAAAATAAACCCGTGTAGTATGTAAACATTCTGCTTTGCGTACTGACCGTTGTCATGGCAACGGCCTCCGGGCCTCCTACGCTCACCGTGAAGGCTGTGGACGGATGCGACGTGGGGCACGCTGCTGTCGTAACCCTCGCTGTTTTCCGGGGACGACTTGGGGACGGGGAGCACCGAGCGCGCTGCACCCCACCAGCCGTCCCGCCCAGGCTGAGGCGCGCCCAGGAAGTAGCGTCCGGCTTCGCAGCGGGCGCGGTCGCAGACCTGACCGTGGCCGTGGCCGTGCCGGTCCTCGTGCAGCGCCAGGCTGTAGCAGAGCGCTGCCGGCTCGGGGGGCTGCCGGTAAGCGCAGGACAGCTCGGGGCCCTCCCCGTGCTCCAGCAGCTGGGGGGAGGCGGAGTCCGTCAGCGGGCTGCCGCCCCAGGGGCTGTCCTGGTCCGACTCGGAGCGCTCCGTATGGAAGCCCGGATACTACAGGGACATACGGGGACAGGAAGGGACCGGGCAACGACGTGAAGAAGCGGCGAGGCTACTTTTTGTCCGAGGCACACCGCAGGAGCGTCTAGCTGCGGCGCTCGCGGACGCTCACCTGCGGATAGGGGGAGAGCCGAGACTTGGCCTTGGCGCGCGCCGCGCGGCTCTTGCTCGCCTTGCGGCTGTCCGCCACGGCCGAGACCGCGCCGGCGTAAAAGGAAGGCTTGCTGGACGTCGCCTGGTCCAGGGACAGCTGGAGCCCTTTGTACTCCGTGTCCCTGGAGAGAGAGACAGAAGCAGGAAAAAGTTAGTGAAAAATTATTTTAGAAATAAGAAGTCTAACAATGAAATGGTAACTGAAGTCACTGCAATTTAGACCGCGACGCACCGGCATCCTTGCGCCCTGCGTTTCCGCGATGGGCTCCGGACCACGGCAACCCTGACGTGGACAAACGGTCAGTGACATACGAGAGTGGAAACGAAGGAGTAAAAGACGACGGTGGTTCAGCAGCCTAACATACAAGGCATCGTGTCAAAATGCACTAAAAAAAAATATTTTTTTTTGCTTTTTTTCCATCCTGAAGAAATCCTCCGAGGCGCTATTGATTTGGCCAGACCCGCCTGTGTAATTGAGGATGAATCCCGGGTGCGAACTATTCTCCATCGCGCTGTCGATTACGCTCCATGGACCCGTAAGAGGTACCAATTAGGAAGGAAACGCTCAATGTGCGGGAGAATCATCTCGGTGTCAAGCTGGCCTCTCCGACTGAGCGCGCATTAATTTACGCGCGTCGGGGGCGGGGTTTGCATTTCGAGCGTTCAAGTGTTTCTTCGTGGAAATGATTTCGAGACCAGAAAGTGGGCTGCACTCGAGAAAACCCTGCACGCGGGACACAGCGCCCGCGAGACCAGACCGACCCGAACAAGAGCACGCATAAGGGCGATTCCCGTCCGATTCCCAGAGTGACAAATCGGCGCTAAATTCACTGTTTATTAATAACAATGAGCATCTTTCATTTTAAAATATCTTCACACACTGCCTCTAAGAACATATGTGGGTTTTAACTGTGAAGCAAAGACAAACACATTATTCATCTGATGCTTTTCTCCGCAGTGACTTGTAAGTGCTAAGCTTACAGTGACTCACCCATTTGTACCGCTGGGTAAGTTTTACTCTATCAATTCAAGGTAAAGGCCTTGGGGGGGGGGGGGTGGCATTTCTAACCACCGTACCGCCTGCTCCCCCACGGCCCTGTAGCTCTTTTAATTTACTTTACGCACAAATTTAGAATATTAACGCTCTGAAAATTACCGCAAGATAAAACGACAAAAGAAAAAGAAAATTACAGCAAGACACCAATAATTATATAATTAGAAAAAGGAGATGAAAAATAATGAGCTGAAAAGGGGATGGAAAAAAGAGAGAGCATGAAAATGTGGAAAGTAGGAGCAATTTTGAACTTGTCTTAAACCATTAATTAACCCGCTTTGTTACAGACCATGAGACGCATTCCAGGAAGAAAATGCATATGAAATTATGAATCCCGCATACAGCACCGAAATCGCATATATTCACCACGTAGTACAGAGATGCCTCAAGAGCCCCTGTATAATAACCTGCAGCCCAGCTGTAGAGCTACTTTAATTACTGATTAAAATAATAACTATTATTGCTTAATGACTATTGATGTTAATGCTTTGTGTCGTGCAGCATCTCACGTGTGCGTGCACACGCGGGAATGTTTACACACATTTATTTGTTTTCCACGTTTCCGTGTTGACGTGCGTATGCGTATGTGCGTACGTGATCGTTGCGGCGAGCGTGTTCCCTACACTTTGCCGCAAACGCAGCGCAGACCCCCCTTCCCCCCCCAAGGGACGCGCTCCGGGACACGGAACGCTGCTGCGTACGCCTGCGGAACACAGAAGGTTCCGGCGTCTGCCTTGCTTGTCGCGGCCTTGCATCCGGCGCTGTCGCCGGCTCGCACGGGATTGCAGAAGGCTTTAGTACACGCGTGCCCGGGGGGGGGGGGCAGTCTTCAAATACACACTGAGATTAAGGAGCGTGTCGAACTGAGCCTGGGCCCACAAGCAAATCCCGGACGCGTCGCGGCCGGGAAGGGAGAATCGATTTCCGCCGAAAAGGGGTATAGATTTTGCTCCCTGCGACGGATCAGCTCCGGAGGCGGAAGAGGATCTCCGGCGGAACCGCTCCGACCGAACGCGGCGCGTCGAGCTCAGATTCAATTTCTGCACCGAGCGCTTATCGCCCCCTCCCCCCCGCACAGAGAAGTTTGGGAGACTTTGCTCAGGCCTGGAAGTGCTGTCCGCCAGGTCCATAAACAGGATCGTTAGCTCGGATAAGCCCCGAGAGCGGCGCAGACACTCCGCCGTCTGGGCGCGACTAAGACCGCGTACACACCAGCGTGCAACGTCCCCTCGTCCCGCAGGGCACGATGAGGGGCACAAAGGATGGCGGTACCCGCCTTCGCACTAACAGCCCTATCAACCGGACATATTAATCCACCGCTGCCCCCCGCCCCGCACTTTGCTTGACTTTCAAAATCATGTCGGCACGCAGACACCCGGTACATTCTTCACAGTTCACGTCTGATCAACAACACAACCGCACATACACAGCTGTCTGAGGTTTCCCAGTACTCCCCCCCCCCCCCCCCCCCCCCCAAGTGAATAGAAAACTCTTCATAAGATGACTTTTCATAACTCAAAAACGCACCATTAGCTTCGACGGTAAATACTGATAAGTGGCCCTGAGCCTCGAAAGTCACACTCATTTACGCTGAAATGTTGTCAGATCCCATTAAAATGGAAAGTTACTTCACTAGTTACCATTGGTTATTATAACACAACAGTGCGCGCACACACACACACACACACACACACACACACACACACACACACACACACACACACCTGCTGAAGCTGCTAGTCCCGAGCAGGGTCACGGTGAGACGGAGCCTAAGCCGGCAACACAGGGCCAAAGGCTGGAAGGGGAAGGAACACACCCGGGACGGGACGCCAGTCCATCGCAAGGCACCCCAAGCGGGACTCGAACCCCAGACCCACCAGAGACCCGGCCGAACCCGCTGCAGCACCGCAGCCCCCCACAACAGTGCAGTTCCCGCCATTAATACCGTATGACTGCGTACCTGTGAGCGTTCAGCTCTTTCGTAGCTACAATGCACCGTACACTTCATCGTTCACAAACGCAACGTACGCACGCGTTGCGCTCAACATTTATGCATTAATTCAACTTTTAATGCCAAACGGCGAGCAGTAAAGACAAAAGAAATCAGCGAAAACAATGCTAATTATTTCACACTCTGGCAGGGGCTCACAACCGAAATTCGGTACTCGCGAACGCAAAGAAACGCCTCATAATCCCCAGAAGGGGTGTTTAATGAAGCTCCTCATAAAGCCATATTCTCGTAACCGAAGGGGGCGTATATCGGGATGACTATGCGTTAAAGCGGTAAAGCGAGCGCAATACAACAGGGAGCCCAGAGAGCCGTGGTCCCACAATCCGATGCAGAGAGCGAGAAAATCGCCATTTCTCTGCGGGCCCCAAACTCCGGAGAGCCGGTAAAACCGTGCCGTGGACTTTGAGTCCTTCGCGGCGTCTGCGGGGCGGCACTTTCGCACACGGAAGGCCACTGCACCGTTTCCCTAAATCTGTCACTTTTTGACCGGTGGTGCCGAAGCCACGTCTCATATACATTCAGAGCAGCGGGATCGCTAGATACCGTTCAGTTCGCTTCATTTCGCCGAGCGTCCTTCCCAGCAGAGCGACCGACGACGAGGACGATGACCAAGGTGTCGTGTAGAACGGACGGCAGCGGTGCTCGTTTGCTTGGTAGATGTCCATGTCTGCGGTGACCAGGCTGACTGCCGTAACCCTTTAACGGTGCCATTGTTCAACGGCGGGGCAGCAGGTAGTTTAGGGGTTAGAGCTGCCGCCTCTGAGCTTGAATCCCACCTCCTGCTGCAGTATCCGTGAGCAAAGCACTTACGATAAAATGACTCCAGGAAAAATTACCCAGCTGTATCACTGGATAAATAAGCAAAGGAAGCTTAACACTGTAAGTTGCTTGGGGGGGGGGCAAGTGTCATCTAATGAATAAATGTAAATGACAGCAGTGCTGTGGCTATACAGTGCCATGCTCAGGTCTCCACAACCTCTGGTCCCAGACTTCCAGCAACCGCCTCCAGTAAGTCCTCCGCACTTAATACCTGTCAATAGACGGTCGAGTTTTTCCACGACTTCCTTCGATAGTCAAACGAGCATCCGAAATGTGTTGGCACCACATAGATGGTTTTTCCTCTGTCTACTTTTTCTCCGCCGGACCGAAACTTGAACAGACCACGCGGTCGCCGCCCGCGTCGTTCGCTCAACAGCACGGCCGACTGATGCAACAAACGCGCGTCTGGCCGCAGAGGACAGACGTGTTGCTCCGGATCGCGCGCGCTAGGGGAGACTCCTCCGTTTGCCGTCGACGCGCTCAGCGTCCAGGAACGGCGCTCGCAGAGAGACCGTGTCACTCGTCATTATCTTTATAACCTATCAATTACGGGTCATAAACGCATTTTTTACGGCTGCGGGAGCCTCATTTGTATTGGCCATATGCAGCGTAATTACCCCCGCGCTAATTGCAATCTGAGCATCAGCCTCTCTGCTTTAATGGCCTGTTTTATGGGCCTTGTTCATTCATGCCATCAGCGACACTTCCGCAGCAACACTTGGGGACACATTCCTCTGAGTACAGCACTTCCACGAAGAGGTACGTGGGGGAGGGTGCGTGAGAAGACCTTCCATAACTGCACACTTACACACACACGCGCGCACACACACAATATCAACAACCGCCTGTCCCGAGCGGGATCACAGCAAACCGGAACCTAACCCGGCAACACAGGGCGCAAGGCTGGAGGAGGAGGGGACACACCCAGGGAGGGATGCCATTCCATCACAAGGCACCTCAAGCGGGACTCGAACCCCAGACCTGCCACACAGTAGACTCCGGCCAAACCCATTGCACCACCGCACCCCCAATACACACTCTGGGTCCAAAGGTAGCAGAGCCAACCAGTACCACTACACTACCAGTTGCCCCAACAGTTCTTGTCCTCATAGTATTCTTGTACAGTACATAAGATATAGTATATAAGAGTCTAGTGTAGTGTATGTGTTGTATATTGTACAGCATATAGGAAACAGCCATCACCAACGTACTGATGTACTTCAAGATGTAAAGTGATGATTAAATGTTGATGAAGTTACCAGCCGGCAACCGAGGAGAGAAAAAAAAAAAAATTCTGGATTCAAATCGGTCTGTAGAAGGTAACAGTTCTGTGTCCTACACGATTACACTCTGCTGCCCAACATAAGCCTCTCCAAAGAAATCATGAGGATGTGTCAATCCCACATTGTTTCTACTCCCATTCCACCTTCATCACGGCCTTTTCGAAGTGATCCATCTAGTGACCACCTAGCGCCGTGTAATTCCAGCCGCCACGGCGACGTGAAACCGTTCCCGCAACAGGGTAGAAAAGACTAAAAGACTCAATCTCACTCATTCAGTCGCTCTCCTCTCCCTCCAAACACACCCAACTCAATGTAATAATAGTCCCGTCACTTCCCGGTCTTAATCTTTAAAATTCTGATTACGAATTCCAGACCATAAGCACGTTATTTTAATGAAGGCACAATTATTTTCAGAGTTCAGCGATGCAGAAAATTCCCCATATTTAAGCACAACTGCCAAACCAGTTTGAGTGCCACACATCTGTTTCTTAATAGCTACAACATAAACGGTAATGACGTTAAAGTCATCGTGCGTTATTATGAAACCATATTCAATTGAACTCGAAAGCTGAGAATGTCAAATTATGAAGGCGCCCATTTTACAGCTGCAAAAAGTCCATTACGTCTCGCGTAATCAAACCTTTGAAAATATTACCTTCAGCCAGACACTTTCTGTAATGCCTTACGAAAACAGCACGCGCGTCACGTCCGACGCCTTTCAGAATGTTCGGTTCACATCCTCGGATCGCCGTAAGCACGAAGCCGGACGCAAAGGCCGGTTCTGACGACGGGTGCGATCGGAGGACGGAGCGCGGCTTCGCTCCCCGCTCCCGGCGGGGCGCGCGGCAGAAGGAGAGGCGACGCGGACTCACCGCACCCGGGCAGGCGTTTCACTCACACCGATGGACCGCAAACCGCGGCAGCGGATGCTCTCCATCGACATCGGTTCAGCGACGGCTCGTTATTCCCAGCGCGTCGGTTTTCTTTCTGCCCTCCTTCCCCCGACACAAAGCGGCTGAGGGCACTCACGTGAGGACGTAGTTGACGCTGACGATGCAGTGCGGCCGGGACGAGCGGCTGTTGTGGACTATCGTGGCGTAACTCTGCACCCAGACCCAGCCACCCTGCTTGGCCAGGAAGCGGTAGTACTTGGTGGTCACCTGACCCTTCACCAGCACTGCGGTGGGAGACACGGGGCGAGGGGCCGTTAGCGCACATCTTCACAAGCCCGGGGCTCGACGGCTCGCGGACGCACGGGTCGGTTCCCGACGATCCGTCTGCGGCCAAATTGCAATCTGAGACAGTACTGGCGTTAATGCATTAGTAACACATACATTAATAATAACCGAGCATCACCGAGCGAGCATTACCGGCGTGTGTATATACAGTTGCTTAGGTAAATTAATAAGCAGTTGTTTGCTTTTACCCTACCGGGGACTAGCTAAGCCACACAAGCTAAGAAATTTGGAGAAATCTTACGTTATCGCTTTGTTCGCGTTTATGCCACACTTTATGTCTAATGCTGCCCAGTGGGAATGAATTTTCACTAAAAAATGAGAGACGAGCAAACGGCACAGACAAACAAAAAATCTGAGTGGCTCCTGAGGGCAAGTTAAGGCTGTAGACAAATTTTCGGAGCCAGGCTAATGGTCGGGCCGCAGACGGACGCGGAGACAAACAAAAAGGAGACAAAAAAATAGACAGCGAGGTATGAGAACTGACAAGCGGTCAGGGGAACACACATAGTGTCGCCCGCACAAAACAGCGCAGTCCGGTAAACGGGCCGAACAAACGCTCGGAGTTCGGCAAGTTGCGCCGGAAAGGCAGACGACGCGCAAACGCGAGTCGAAGAAAAACAACCTGGACGGACGATCGCGACGCCGCCGCAGAGAGGAAGGTGTGACTCACGCAAGTGGTGGGCGCAGCGCAAGTGGAAGGTGTCGCAGCTGTGGACGTGGTGGTACAGGGTCTTCTCGATCAAGTCCTGGGGTTCGTAGCCCGTCAGATCCGCGACCCTGAGGGCGAGCAGAGAGCACACGCTTCACTCCTTGAGCTCCTCCCGCCTTGTCGTCATCGACAATAACGCACGCATTCATAGGAGAGATGGTATCGGTCGAAGATCAGAAAGAGATCGAATAAGAATTCGGAAAATGTTTCACGCGTCATGACACGGCGTTGCATGTGCGCGTTCCAGTATCGCTTGGAGGGGTGCGTGAATTTAAAATCCATTTTCAACATTATTTATGCAATAATCATTAAGTAATTAACGAATTTAATGAATTTAATTTTTTTTTTTCAGGATGGCCAAAAATATAAGGGGCAAAGATCAGACTCCACTTATTCCCTGAAGAACCAGGGAATGCTAAACCACGTATACAGCTCCGCCAAGCCAAGACTAAACCAGTACGACAGCAGTTTTTGAAAACCTACACGCCAGTTTTCACGAAGCCAAAAACAAACCACTTCGAAATCCACCCAAAAGTTGTTACGCACGTTTCAGGTGCGCAATTTCTTACGAAACAAATTGAAATAATACCCATATTCCGGTCTGAAATACACATGTCTAAAATGTATATCTAGAAAAATGGAAGAGTGTCAGAATGAAATATATGTTCATGCACAGGGTTCAACGTGCGCAGTACACGAAGTGCACGTGACCTCCTCGGACACGCAGCGCAGCCCATACGTGAACCGCGCGGCACCCAAGCGAGGGCCGAGGGCGAGGTGGACGGAAGCGCCTGCCTCGAGTCCAGGAAGATGAGCTTCATGTCCAGGCTGGCTCGGAACATGAACATGTTGCTGTGCAGCTTGATCTCCGTGACGGCGCTGGGAGGCAGGGAGTGACCCACGGCCACGAGGCCCACGTTCTGGTAGCAGCCATCGAAGGGTGACATGTCGAGGCTGTACTGGCGGATCTTGAGGTAGCCGCTGCAGTGGATCACCTGCGGATGTCGGGGGTCAGGGGTCAGGTCAGATGGTAATGTTGACAAACACGCCTTCTTTCCTCCAGTGGCACACTGTTCGTATTTCCCACCAGAAACAATCATACGCATCTTTAGCATTGCCATTCAGACTTTTTCCTCTACTGCCAATAATAATAACAGTAATAATAATAATAATGCATTTATTCACTTAGCAGATACTTTTCCCCAAAGCTTCACAGAGCACAGAGTAACAAAGTAACACCAGACAAAGAACTCAAAATAAAGACGCGATTTCCCCCATACTCCATTTTTTTCCATTGCATATCACAATAATAATAATAACGGTCTTACACGCTGGTATTACATTTATTCATTTAGCTGATGCTGTTCTCCAAAGCAACTTACAATGTTAAGGTACTCACAGTTATTTACCCATTGACACAGCTGGGGAATTTTACTGGAGCAATTTAGGGTAAGTACCTTGCTTAAGGGGATTACAGCTGGAGCTGAGATTCAAACCTGTGACCACTGGGTCCAAAGGCATCAGCAGCTCTAACCACAACGTAGCAGCTGTCCCCTGGTATATTATACATGTTCAGCACGAATATGTACTTAAGATTAAATGAGAAACTCAGGAATTCAGACTCAAGTTTGAAATGGAAACGTGGTAAGTGAAAAAAGGAGGCGTGAAGAGAGTGAGAAAAGCGGGGGAGCAGATGGAGACCTTGTATCCTCCGCAGGTGAGTCCGGCATTTCTCTTGGCCAACACGCACTTCATCCTCAGGAAGAAGGAGCGCTCCATCTCATACTCTGACAGTCGGGGAGCACACTTGTCAATATATGGCACATACACGTTACGTATCGTTACGTGTCATTTATGACATTTCAATGCTGCCTGTGCGTGTACGCATGCATGTAAGTACTGTGTGTATTTATGCATATACGTATCCACGTGAGTCCGTATGCCTGTACGTATTTGAGATCGCAGGCAGTCTGTCGCGGCCACCCACCCTGCACGAGGTGCGAGTGACACGGCTGGTGGGCCGTCAGGACCGCCGTCATCTCGTCGTGGTCCGCAGGGTGGATGTACTCGTAGATACTGTTTCCGGTCAGCTCTACCTGTTAAACACACTGCGGTCACTCTCCCTTATAAAGGACCCCGCGCGGGAGAACGCGTACGCGCACGGTCACGGTTACAGTGCGTCGGCGGGCGCTCGTACCTGCGACAGGCCCAGGTGCACGGAGGCGGTCTCCGAGATGTACATAATCTTTCCGTCGGGGGCCACGACGAAGATGAACCCGTCTAGCGTCTGAAACAGAAATAAGTATTTCTTAAAAAAATAAATGTTAAGTTAATTAATCAATTAACAAATAAAATTGAATAAGTAAATAAATAAAATAAAAAAATGAACAAATAAAATTGAATAAGCAAGTAAGTAATGAAATTTATGATCACTTTTATGCAGAATCCTGCTGAATCTATGCAGATGACGGAAAGACACCAGTTTTACTGCTTTTAGTCATAATAACGAGTGAGTTCAGGTCATATCTGTTCACCTGGGTGGGCGCCGGACGTTTACCACCTTTTTACCACTATTGGTAAAGAAAGGGGGGGAAAAAAAAAAAAGTTTTTTTTCAGTCGAAAAGGATTCATTGGAATAACTTTTTTTTGCCCGTGCGCTGAGCTATTTTAAATGTGATACATCTGTGTAAAATGGTACAACAAATGACGACTGAATTTATGAGCACAGTGCCGGTGGGTGAAGGAGCGCGCGGACACACATTTACAACGGTACATAAAATCATTTACACGGAACACGTGATTTATGGAAAAACAAACTTCAGTTCACGCAGAATAAATAAGAGTGAACAAAGAAGAGCGCTTTACAGCAATATCCTCTAAACGATCTGTAGGTAACAGTGGTATATTTTACCCTCAAACCACTATTTCTGCGTACGTACGTCACGTGTGCGTCGTCTTCTTTTTCGCAGAGGTAAGTCCGCAAAAAGATGATGAGGCCGGATTCGAGCGCTAAATCCTCCATACACACACACGACATCATCGCGAATAAATAAATTTAACACGTATGTAACATGTTCTTGTATTATATAAAAGGTTTTATATGTTTTACAGCGTGAACCTGATAGTGACCTGGGAAACGAGGTAGACAGTGTAGTGTTACGGTACATCATGATGATGTGACCCACAGTTTCCAGCTGAGGATCCCGTCCCTGGGGGGGGTTCCCACGGACACACACGCTCATACACCGACACACACACACGGATACACGCAGCAGCACGTGCTGCGCGCGCAGTTCGCGGCCCCGGAGGCTTCAAAGTCGTAATGGATGGAGTGTCGGTGCGGCACGCGCGTCCCGGGCAAACTGACGACACACTACAACAGTACAGTACGAGTAGAGTAGAGTAGAGTAGAGTAGTAGGGTAGAGGCGGACACACGGCCTCGTTCCAGTGGATTATCGACACAAAATCGTGCTAATAATTATTTAAACAAAATCACAGCTAGGAAACGGAATGTAAACGAATTACAGTTCAGCTCAACACTAACTTACTCAGTAAGCAGTTAACTGCAACAACAGTGTGTTTTCGTACGGAATTTATTCACGTTCAACATTCACAGCTCAGCGTTTTAATAAATGTTAACAATATAAACAACAACAATAATTGATTAGTTCGACGAATAAACTACGAATAAGCAATGGAACTGACACTTTGGTGCCAAAAAAGGACGTTAAAAAGGCCGTTATCGAAACGCGCGGGTGCGCCTTCCGACAGTTTCCGTTGAGCGCGCAGCACGCGCACAGCACGCGCTTTCCCGAAGCAGAAAGAAAGAGAACCGCGGCAAATGCGCCACGGCGCGTGTTCAGTGTTACCTGGAGCAGGTGTGATCCCAGCTCGCGACCCACGTTTTCCAGAGCGCTGCTTCGACTCACATGACCCCAGGATTCCCCGAGACCTGCAACATAAATTTTGCTATTATTATTATTATTAGTAGTAGTAGTATTTTTTATTATTATTATACCAATAATAACAACGAATAAAATAATAATAACAACAATAATAATAATGATGATGTCACGCGCAATTGGTGTGCAGCAAATAAGGAATAAAAACTGAATGCTGCAGGTAAGCGACTAAAAAGAGTAAAATAAACACGCATGAAGGAATAAAAATGGGAGTGAATATTTTCTGCTGTCATGTCGTCACCGTTTTGGAAGAGAAAAGAAGAGAAGGCCGAGCGGCGGCGGCGGCGGCGCCCACCATTGAAATGCAGATGCGGGAACACAAACACTGCGCGAGCGCATTTTAATATTAACCAAACAGGCAGTGCGCGCGTTTACAGAAGAGAAACAACCACATTATTCCTTATCCACAACTCAAACAGGCCTGTAGCGCGCCTCGCGCACGAATGCATTCATAAATAGTTAACGAGTGTTTGTGCGGGAGCCCGTTCGAGGCGCACCCACGGGATCTGCGTGTCGCGAACATTCTGGAAAATGTAAAGCATTACTTCACACGTTCATCAACCGCCCCCGATTGTGTACAGCAAAGCGGTTTTATTTGTAAAACACTGAGTCTGATGTATAAATAAAAGTGTGTGACTCCTGGTTCCCGTTTCGAATCCCACTCACTCCTGCCGCGGAAGCCCAGGCTGATCGAGCTATTGACCCTGAAGAAGTGGTACAGTGAAAGCACTCTGCTGTACTGTACTGTACTATACTATAAGAGAGTAAATCACTGCCAGGCTCAGTCCCGCACAGAAGCTACTGAGCGGTCGGTCAGTAAAGACGACGCGCGTCACCGAGGCTCCGCTACAGCGGTAATTGCGGCTGTTTAGCGGTTCCGCTCGCTGCTGCTCGGACCCGATGCTGGTCCTGGACCCGGAGTTCCCGCCGGGTATTTATACTCGTTTTAAACACACACCGCTGCGGGGAAAAGCTGCCCTCGCTCTACGTGGTATGAGGCTCATTATTGTTAACGATATTGCTATTACACCAATTTTACCAAAGAGTGTTAGTGGAATTCAGTACTAAACTTTGAGGCGGGTTTTATATTAGTTACCACGGTAAGATACTGTTCTGGTGCCAGAATCAAATTTAAATTACTATTTATTTTGTGCTTTATACTAAAAATAACTGAATGATTATCAAGCGCGTTTTATAACCCTAACATTGTACAAAGCAAAATTTATTTGCGCGTTATATTTTGAATTCAGGGATGAAAACTAAGTCCAGAAGATATAAAAAAAGATTTTTCTTTTTTCACTGCAAGAAGATTCGTGTATTATTTTAGATTTATTTTAGGCATATTGATATGTTTTAAAACAAACAAAAAAAAAAGAAACAAACAAAAAAAAAAATGAAATCCTCGTTTTAAAACCCCGTTGAGTTTTTTGAATAAGGGTTCAGCGGACACGGAAAAAGAGGACAAAGGTTCCAATGTGTTTAAACCCGGGAATCCGATTAAGATACACGATATAAAGCACAATAAAAAGCGAGACGATACTAAATACTGTCGCAGCGAAATTCCACGTTCGGCAGCTGTAATAAAGGGAACAGGTGAAGGACAGACGCGGTAAAAGAGGGATCCCTCCCCCGCCCTACACACTGCACCATTCATTCGTCATTGATGGGCTCATTTCCGCGTGTCATTCCTCTGCCTTCACATGTACATGTATGTAAAGTGTGTGTGTGTGTGTGTGTGTGTGTGTGTGAGCGTGAGCGAACAACACTCATCACGCTCTCGACGCACCTGTTGTAGGCCTAGCAGACAAAACTTTGCATAATAATAATAGGAACAAGTTAAATAATTTTATTTGATGTCGCCGTACGGATTTAAAAAAAAAAAAAAAAAAAAAAGAAAGAAAGTGCGCCCCACTGTTTACTCATTGCAGCACTTGGGAAAAGGAGTTTACCAGTAAGATATTCATGAACAGCACGAAAAGATAAAGAAAATAAGAAATGCGAGATCCTTGAAATCAGCCCATACATATTAACTAAAAAAAAACATCAACACTGATAACCTGAAAACAAATGGTTGTCGCATAAAAAGAGAAAAAAAAAAAAAAACAAATAAAAATATAACATATAAATGAGGAGATTCGACAATGGTAATGACGCGCAGGACGCGTGACCAGCGGTCCTGATTCCTGTTTAAGTTTGATACTCTGTAATACAGGAATATTTTAATTTCTAGTGTTGCACTTAATGATGTCACTCATATAATACATAGAAATTTACTGGATGATTAAAAACTGAAATACAACGCATGTCCAACAGTACTCGAATATATTTGTTTAAATTTCCTCCGTGAGCGGGTTGATCTTGGATTGAGCGCAGCTAATAAAGAAATAAGCCGGTTTTATCATTAAGGTCGTGACACTGCTCGCGTGCGGGTACAACGCGGAGCGCGAGGCTCCCCCGCGATCATCTGGGTACCGCTCCCGCTCTCATCTTTTATTTTCTTCTTTATTGTCTTTCGTCTTTCTTTTTTGTCCCTGTCCTTCTGCTGTCCTCGAGGCACCGGGGCCCCTCGCGCTCTGCTCTCACGAGGCCTCCAGACGCGCGCGCCGATCAGATTCTGGGCCACGCGGCTCCGATAATTGGCGCGGCTCGCTCGCGCTCACGCGGAAAAGTAGCCCGTTGAGACCCGGGTGGGGCGGTGGGTTGGCTGGGGGGGGGGGGCGGCGATGGCAAATCTCGGATAATCGTCGAGCAGGAACAGCACGGGGCGACAAGGAGGGGCTACAGGGACACGCGTGGAAATAACACTCGCCGCGTGGAGTGTGTGTCCTTCAGTGCGTGCGTGCTGGTGGCCATTCCGAAAACTCTAACTGTAGGACTATGACACATTTGTCATTATTATTATTATTATTAATATTATTATTATTATTATTTATATTATTGTTATTATTATTGGAGTAGATTCTTGAGGTGAAGTTGTTGAAAAAGAGAAAAGAAAAATTAACTAAATTAAATGTTTTTTTTTCTGGAGTCAGAATGTAAGTTTTTTTGATCGGTTGGATGTACTGATTGCAGTTATTAATGCACACACACGTGGCGTGTCGGATTTGAGCATATAAAACAGTGGGGGGGGGGGGGGGGGGACTTGTGTGCACCTACTTCACCTGGGTTACAAGGAGCCTTTTGGGCAACATTTTCGCATCATCGGCTGAGTGCAGAACGCAGAAACGCGTTTTTTAAATTATATTATATTATACAGTATTATATTATAAATAACAATAATTGTAATAGTAGCAGTAGCTATATTCAATATTCAGTATTATTGTAGGGAGAAACACTGAACAAAAACATTTTAGTCTTAACATTATACGCGACGGCGAGTAAAGGAAATAATTTAAATTACAATTAAAATGTTTTTTAAATGTATGCAATATTTTATATTAGTTTGATCAGTTTACTATTAAATTATATATTTATTATATATAATACTTACATATTATATATATATAAGAAATATAAAAATATATAATTTAATGTAATGTTTTCTTCAAAGCGCGAAAATATACTAAAACATACTAGTATATCTGCCTAATACACCGCACTGTGTTATAAATGGTATTTTTCTCCGTTTTCATTTTCCCTTTGCAAACATAACACTGCACCTAGTTATTACACCTCTGCTCTTCTTATATTAGCTGTATGCATTTATTTTTTATTTATTGTTGTACATTTACGACTGCAACGCCCTGCATGTATATTTATGACATGAATACAGTATGTATTACAGTATTATACATATAGTATATGTGCTGTTTGTATATATTTCAGCGCACTTAATGCACTGAAAGAATAACACATGCGCCGAATCTGTAATACTTGTTGATATTGTTAACACAGCAAAGGATGAATCTGGACTACATGCGATGTGTGACATGCCATGGATCCTGTGTATGACAGTATGTCGATGTGCATTTGAGAGCAGCGGCCCACTCGCGCACACTCGCGCACAGCGCCACGCGTACCTTGAGGGAAGACGACCCTCATCCTGAGGTAGCTGGTGGTCAGTCGGATGATGGAGGCCTTGTCCAGCTGCGAGGTGATGGCCGAGGGCAGGGGCAGTAGCTTGGCCAGCTCGTAGAACTCGCTGTTCTCCTTCTCCCGCCTCGTGCGCGCTGCGTTCTTGGACTTCTCCTTCATCCTTCTCCCTCGCGTCTTCTTCTTCTTCTTCTCCTCCTCTTCTCTTTTTACCCTCGCGCTTTACCCTCTGGTACATCCACCGCACGTGTCTCCTTTAGCTCATTTCCACGGGCCGTGCCGATCCGCGCGTCTCCGGGAGATCTGCAGTAACGCACGCGCTCGCACACACTCTCACGCGCTCACACACGCGCGCGCTTTCATCGCACATCGAGGCGCAGCGGTGCGCGTGTTGCCGCCGCAGCCTCCTGAGCCACATCCACGCGGTGAGAACGAAGGAGCGTCCGGAGCCGCCGCGATGATGATGATGATGATGATGATGATGACGACGACGATGATGATGATGAGGATGATGAACAAGATGAGTCCGGAAACTTCACATCTTAATCACAAGTCTGCCTTTTGCTCGGGCCATTTCCCCAAAATATGTCGCATGTGACTGAACCGGACCGGACAGCTCGATGGTCACTGCACTTCCAGAGCCGGAGTCCTCCGCCAGGCGACTGAAAAGGACAGAAAAAAAAAAAAAAAAAAAACAAACCAGGAGTCGCGCTGCAGAAGGATGAAGGAGAAGAAAGCGCTCACGCACGTGCATGTATGCGCGTGTCTCTGTGTGTATTATATATATATATGTAGATATCTGTAAAATATACACAAATATACATGAAATCTTGTAAAAAAAAAATTTGAAAAACGCGTAAAAACGACATGTTAAATAATTTTAAATTTAAAAAAAATGTAAGTTTTAATGTTTACAAAATCAAGTTTCAGACTTCTCTGTCCAAATTAAACAGTTTCCAACCTATGAACAGATCGGACTGTCAAACTCAGCTGACGACATTTCATGACAATCGACACGTTTACATGAAGTCTACGGAAAGGTTATTATTTGTTTGCGTGTTTCTTTCGTACCGATGGGGAGCAATTTGAAAGCGGGAGAAGCAACGTGAAGACGACGTAAATTCTCCACACTTTCTTTCTCAGATGCCGCTCTCCAACAGCCCCCCCGCAGCGCAGTTACTTCAAAGAGCGCTTGTTTAATGCGTCCGAGCGCGCGCTCTTCCAACTCACCTTCACGAGGAGAGGACAAGTGGACTTTCATTGCCACTCGGGAGCGTGGAGATGTCGGTCTTCACCCCAGTCAGTTATTCGAGGATTCGGTTAGTCGACTGGTCGCTCGATTAGTTAGTGTGAAGCGGACGCAGCAGAGCAGGGCACGTCTCGGGACGCTCTTGTCTAACGCGGCGATGTGCGCGTGTCCGAAGTGGCTCCATCCCTGCCGCGCTGTCCTGTCCTGTCTGCGCGCGCGCACACACACACACACACACACACACGCGCACACACACACTCACTCACTCACTCACTCGCGCACACACGCCGTCCACACTGCTCAGCACGCCGGCCCCCACGGCTCTGCCCACCCCCAGCCCTGCTCTCATTGGGCGCCAACAAGTGTGGCCGTTCGGACCTTCGTCTCCCTCCCGGACACGTCTCTGGGCTTCGGGAGACACAGACAGAGAATATTAATTGTAAGAACTAACCCGTGGGCCATGCAAAGTTCACTCTGGAGGAAATCATGGACCTGCACCAAGGCTTGGAGGCTTTTATCAGACACAGCCGATTATTCGCTTAAAGCGCTCACTTGAGGAGCGAGAGCGGAGATTTAGCCCCGTCCCGGACACCCGCGCGCCAAAGCGGAGCGCCGAGGCTCCGCACCGGGGGCGAAGCGCGTTTTGCGGAGCCGCTCCTCTCCAGCGCGCATCTTCTCGCTCACTGACTGACTACCTACAGGTCGAAAGTCGCACCGTCCTCTTTCTATGTACAGTAATAATATCTGTTACATAGGGCGCCGAGGACTTTTATTCATCCTTTCGGGATTATTATTTATGACTGGAAAAATAACCTGCACCTCGCGTTTTCCAGAGCGACTCCATAATAACCTAATACAGTATTTCTAAATGAATGCACTGATTCTTGTGCTTACCATTATTCTTATTGCATCTATGTTCCGATGTTACATTTAGAAAATTTAAAGTAAACATATCCATAAAATGGTAAATAAATAAATAAATGTAAATATGCCTGTAAAATTAAAAATGGATAAATGTTTTTGCTTGCTTCCCTTTCATGAATGATGAACGAACAATTTAAAATGAACAATTTTAAGCGAGCCCTTGTTCAGGTTATTGTTCCAATATCATTTTTTTTTCTCCCATCGAACATAACTTAGTTTTTTTTCCTCCCACAATGATCATGATTTCCATGCATCGAAATTAAACAATATATGACATTTATGTTGAATATGAAATACCGAGCAAGCAGGAGGGATTCTTACAATCCCGCTTTATGGTGAAATAAATATTCGGTTTACAGACGATCATGTAAAAACAGGGACATTAATGTTTAACGTAGGAATTTTGTTCACAGACACAAAAAAACAGACGTTTCTCCCGCACAAAGTTTGTTATAAAGTGAGTTCAGGACGAGCGTGATTCCTGCACACGGAACGTGCGTACAGTGTGTACAGTGAGTGACACGCACACACTGCCAAGTGTGACCGCTCATATTAACTAGAAACACACAAAAGGGCTACATACAAATTGGCGCGCGCGCACGCACACGCACACGCACACTCTTACACTTCCATAGGTTCCAGGCCGTTGTTCGCCGTGTGGCCGAACGGGTCCGTTAATGCGAAACCCACCTGAGCTGAGGGCCGTGCGCGTTCACGTGACGCGGGGCCGCGCTTTTGACCCGCTCGCGAAGACCCGATTTACAGCTCGTTAGGGGCGTCTGAGGAAGAGAGAAGAGTTCAGGTTGGATCAGAAAGCAGGCGCCGGGTGCAATGAAACAATGAACAATGAAACTGTTTGTGCCCTTAAACGAGGATGATGTTAATGAGGGGGTGGGGGCGGCGCACGGCCCCAGCAGGTGAGCTCGTGCGCTCTCTTGTACACCAAAGGTGTATGTGATTGTGAAACGGAATGGTAGTATTCACCACAAGTACGGGTACCGTCATTACACGGAAAGCTACATAAATCATTCGTACACCGAATAACACGTATTATTTCTAGAAACTTAGAAATACACTCTTGGGACAGGCGGACTTACCGTTTTAAATTATTATTAGTTGTCCATAATAATTCCAGCGATATAACATCATCAATAATAATAATAATAACAACAACACGTCGTTTTTTAGTGCTGTCCTATAATACACATTAGGAAGCAATATGAAATAATAATATATGACAATATATACTTGCTCAGATGTTTTAGCATGTGTGTCAAAGTGAAGGGATGTAAAAATGTGTATCCTGTGCTGGCCCCTGGTGCAAGGTTCACAGCGCTGTCTCCCACTGGCTGTCCGCACTTGTCACTGTATCATAACTGTACATATGAGCACGAGTTACATAAGATATGTCCTCTCCGCAGTGAATTCAGCAGAGCTGAGTAGCCTCTCTCTCTCTCTCTCTCTCTCACACACACACACACACACACACACACACACACACACAGAAGGGACCAACAGTATCAATAGATGAGCACAAATCAATTCCTCCCCATCACCCCAGCAGCCTGTCACTGTCACTACATGAAGCTTTTTAAATAACTTTTTGTTATTGTTCTCAGAGTCCCTTTGAAATAGTGCTGTAGTGCTTGCAAATAAAGTAATAAAATGAAAATAAATGCCAGGAAAGTCATCTTTCACATAATATATGCATCTTTTTTCATGGGCCAAACATGTGCTGCGTGTACATTTGTTCGGTGTGAAAGGCATCAATACGTGCTTTACCTTTTTTTGATTGGGTGAAGCTCAGCAGCACATTTTCTGCGGTTGTGCTTCTTGAAGCCTTCAGTCCCTTTCTGCTTATGAATACAACATGTTGCTAAATCGCAGTGCAGACGATAAAGTGAGAGACAGTGGAGACTGAGCAGTTCCGCCTTTAGCTTGGAGACCCAGTGAGGTAGTGACCTTGGGTGACCTTCCACGCTGAGGACAAACCGGAGACCCTCCTCTTCTCTGCAGGCCATTCTCCTCCTTTTCGGTGGTGCGTCTGCGCTGCAGAGAGAAAGGGAGACGTCTCATTGTCACAGTCACTCTCCCAGCTCCCTTCCACCCCTGCTAAGTGCGCCATGTGCTGCTTCTAGGCCCAAAGGCCGCAGGCGCCGAGCGCGCCCAGGATCACACGTGCTCCATCAGCAGTCACCACCAGGCATGCACTTTAAGCCCAGACACCAGAAGTGTGGAGATCCTCAGAGGGACAGCGGAGGACAAGTGTAGAAGAGATCCTTTTCCTGCGTGTAAACAGAAAACATCCCAGCACGGCTGAATTATTTAGCCAAAATGTTAACGATGGGAAAATGGGAGGGAAAATATTTGTACAGGTTTATGTTAAAAGCTCATCTTGCCTTTAGCCGCTGGATTAATTGGCATGCAGGTTATATAAAGACAGGTCGGCTGCACTCTCCTTTCATAAAGCAACAATTAGGAAGAAAAATGACCATCAGAAGTGATGTGAGCACTGGCCTGAAGTAATCCGTTCTCACATAGCTTTTCCAGGAATGGACCTCACCTTCACTTCTAAGTTACCACTGAAAAGCCAGGGACAAACTGCACATTTGCAACTCCTTTTCGTTCTGAAACAATTGCCTTGATTAATGCATGTTGAATAAATAAGTGGCGCTGATCGGTGGTCTTTTTCTGACACCTGTGAGGAGCAATGAATATGTGATCAGTCGTGACCCTGCTCTGGGCAGCTTTGGACTCCAGTATAAAAGTTGAGGGTGTGAGACATACATAGAGTACCTGTTTACTGAAAATTTTTTTTAAGATTATTAGTCTGTTACGAGAAGAAAGACACAGCGGGGCAGCAGGGGGCGTAAAGTTTAAAGCTGTTGCCCTGCAGTCTGAAGGCTCTTGATTCAAACTCCACTCCTGTTGTAGCACCTTCGATGAAGATACTCACCCTGAATTAGTACTGTACTTTAAGTAACCGGCTGTATACATACATAAATCACTGCGAATTTGATTGTCTGTCATGGAAAGTCACCTTGGACAAAAGATTAAGGAAAATGTTATTGTCAATATATTTACAATGAAATAATGAAGGCATGAAATATAACAAAGTGAAATTGTACCATAGTAAAAATGTCAGTGTTATGCAGCCTCTTACAATAAGTGGGAAAGAGGAGAGCTGAATGGACCTCCTGTATTACAGTAATAAAACGGACCTTCACTTCAGCATAACGTAACAAAATTAAGACAAGTTAAAACAAATTACCATGAAACTGATTGCTTTCCATCAGCATAACTAGACAGACATGGTAATGGCGGGACAGTAATGGAGCTGAGGGTTTTACTGCAGGATCGTAATACTTTATCACTTCATTACACACTGTAGCACATTGAGTGCCACTGATGCTGTAAAATAATAATAATAATAATAATAATAATAACAACACCACCACCACAAAATGCTGGTCGTACAACCTTTTAAAGCAACATCAAACTGTTGTAATGGATGGAATTAAAGGTAGAACACATGTGGGCAAACACACAGTGAGCTGTTTAATTTCACTTTATTCGTGTTGACAGGAAGTAGAGAAGAAAAAGGTAGCAAATGCAAAGGAAGCCTCTTGTTTAATTGAGCAAATAAGTTATTTTTTAGCTCCTTTTAATTCAAAATATTTCTGCATCTTGCAATGTGAGGTCAGAGACAGGAGAGTGAGGCACAACTTGCTGCTGAAGCTGAGCTGCTGAGACCATAAATGTCATGTGAAAACAATTACTTTTTTTTTTTTTTTTTTAAACAAGTCAGTGGGAGGAAAAGTGTTGCAAGAGTCAATTTTCAATTTAAGACATCTTCATTAATGTGCGGACATTATCCAGGAAATATCTGAAGACATTTCTATAGCATTTGTTCCATGGAGTTCATTCAGTCCCTATCTATAGGTTGGGCCCAACAGGAGGAGATGCATCTCCCTGTGACAATCACACATACATACACACCGTCACACCTCGGCACGTTGGACTTGAGGTGTGGAAAGCGAGGCACGGTTGACACATCTGCGGTCAGACCATGAACGCAGCTTTCACGCCACCTCTCCACAGCCCACAACACACCACAGCTTTTTTAAACCAGCTGTATGTGTGCGTGTGCAGTGTTTACAAAATCATAAATTCTATCAAACAATGGTCAAATGTGAGTGAATGCATTTCCCCCCTATCAAGAATACAGGCTATTATAAGGAATTTACCAGGAAGGCCATTTTCATATCCACTCTTTACAGTAATGAAGCCATACTTACATGCACCTACATTAAATGTTTGTGTAAAAGTAAATGTAAACATTATCCAAACTTTCAAACTGACTATGTACTAATTTCAGAACACATCATAAACTTCAGATGGCACAAAAATTAAAAAAGGAAGCAACATGAAGGCGGGGGTTGATGGGCAACCATAGCAGAAAGGGCCCCAGAAGTGAACTGTCACTGTGCTTACCACACTGCAGGCTGAAAACAAACCTTCTCTTTCAAAACGCTCATTCTGTTTCTCATACTCATCTCTGTTAACACATTTTACACACAGGGTTCTTGTAGGAAATGCGTGTTTCCTACACTTTGGCAGAGTCGATACGCTCGACGAGCGCAAATAAGCGTGTCACCGGTACACTTTGTAATGATCTGTCACAGTTGCCGTGAGGAGCGACGGCATGTTTAACATCAGTCTCTCTGGTCTTTGGAGCCCGTTGATGGTGGGTAAGCTGTAGGAGTGCAGCAGAGGATGCTGGGAGACGCCAGGTTCTGAGGCCAGAGACACTTTCCTTGCAGCCAGACTGGGTGCTAGGAGGCGACGTCACTCATAGGATGTGACATTTCGCTGTTCACCTGTGCTGCGATGCTGGCGGGTGCAACGCCCAGATGGATGTCATACTGCTGGTCCAGGCCCAGGTAGCTATCGCTCATCAGGTAGAGGGTGTAGATGCACCTGCAAATACAAGTTGGGGAGGGGGCTCCGATTGGTTCATCTTTGTTATAACATCACATTTTCTCATGGCTACACAAATTACTGCATCAGCTGCTCTCCACTGGAGTGCTGGAGTCACCTGACCCGGACTGTAGCCTCAGACATGCACCACATGGCCTTACCTTCCTGTCTTCTCCGGGGTGAAGAAAGCGATGGAGGTAGTGCTGTGGTTGCGAATGAAGCCAATGCGCTTGACAGCAAGGAGCTCTCTTTTCTCCACATCTCCGAGGACCAAGAACCAGCCCTCGTCCTTGGCCTTGGGGAACCGTGGCGCCACTGCCTTGCTGTCCTGCTTCCTCTGCGGCGCACGGGGACACATCAACGACACACTCTCACCGTGATCTAGAGTAAGACATGGGTACTGGGCGAAAGCCACACCTTACAGCAGAGCAAAGACACACTCACCTTCTGGTGGCCCATATGGACACGGCGCAGATTGACCTGCAGGACGTACTCCTGGTCAGCGTGGACAGGAAGCCAATTCCTCTCATCCCTGATATCGGACACGGCGGCAGGCAGAGGTCGCTCCGTCTTCTCTGGGGACTTGTCCCACCAGCCCTTTACGCTCATTTCCACCTCCACCACGGGCAGGTGGCTCAGGAAGGACCAGGCCTGCAGAAGAACATATAGGTAAGCTGCACCACATCACATAAATGTCCATGGTTTCATCTCCTCCTCCTCCTCCTCCTCCTCCCCTGGGGGACCTACCTTAAAGTGAAAATATGTTCTTCATCATCCTCTATTCACTGAAAAACACAAGTGGCTGCGATTCTCAGAACAAAAGACTGGTTCACTAGCGGAAGTAGTGGTTTCTGTAATAGTCAGCAGGTGGCATAGTGGTTGGAACGGCTGCATTTGAACTTGAAGGTTTGAATCACACCTTCTGATGCAGTACCCATGATCAAGGTATTTACCCTGAATTGATACAGTAAAAATTACCTAGCTGCACAAATGAGTAAATTATTATAAGCAATTGGGTGTACAAAGCTAACATTACATCAGGTCAGCTAAGTGAACAGACGTAAATATAAGTTACAAACTGCTGGTTGAAGAAGGCAAAGCCATGAACCTTCATGAAGCCAATAAAGTGTGTATAATATAGTGATTACACTAATGCACTGTACCTGAAAGAAACCTGAGATTGAATAACTCTCTAGACACTACGTACACACAACAGAAACCTGCACACAGTTTAGAAGTGCATATTAATAAATGAATGCTGCAGAACTGTTAATAACTAATAACTGTAGCTTTCAGGTTTATATGTGCTATAAAACACACTATATCCAATTTATACTTTTTACTGTAGTTATAAGTAATAAATAATGTATTTTTGACGTTTTTATTTACAAGAATAACACTACGTTATTATTATTAAATTCCTGCAGTTCTTATGTAAGCTGTATACATTTATCATCATTTTAATTTTACATTTGCAAATGTAACACCACGCATGTATATTTATACTTCCTTATTTGCGCTCATCATGTATACAGTATTTATACTACTGCATTTATTGCATTTACACAATAGTACTACATATGCTCAATCTGTAATAGTTGATATTAATATTAATAACACAGCAAAGGTTACATCCAGACTATGTGTGATGTATTACATGGATCCTGTACATCTTCATGAGGTGTGTATATTTGACAGAGTGGTGGACACACAAATAGCGCGCGCACACACACACACAGACAGACAGACAGACAGACAGACAGAATCACCCAGCCAAACATATTTATGTGAGGATTAATCCAAGCGGAGTGAATCAAATGAGAACGCTCGCCCGCATGTCGTTATTTAATTAGCAGGGCCCAGACTCCGGATGGGAGTGTACGGAGACGTGAGGAGGAGGGGGACGCACCCCGAATACTGATGCGGCTGTGGACGCCGGCCACGGTCTCCTCACCAAAAGTATTAGCACTTAAATTGGCGCTGTAAAACATCAAAGCTGGGCGCTGAGCGCTGAGGACGGATCTGTCAGACAACAAGCAGTGGCGGAGCTGGGCTGATGGGGGAGGAGCCAGACAGCGATGTCTACTACTGGGCGGAGTCAAATGCACAGTCCCTGAAGAGCACGTCATCGCTGCAGGGAAAGTATATGCTGAAAGTATGCGTTGTGTTGCACTGTGGGTACATGTGGACCCAATAGGAAAGTGGGTAGATCAGGGGTTCCAGGAGCCTCTGGGTTGATGTAGCTCAACACGACTTCACACAAAGACCCCACTGTGCTGTGTTACAAGCTCCATGCACAGGATATAGGTAAATATTTGATGGCAGACAGTGAGTCAATCAGGCAGAGACTGCTACACTCATACAGGACTGTTGAACAGTTCTGACCCACACTGTACAATCCTCACAATCTGCTGTCCAGGCTTCATCTTTCAGATGCCTGAACTTCCTGGGAAAAAAGAAAGCTTCTCTTCTCACACAACAACATCGGTGATTAACAGTGGCAGATGCGGAGAGTCTAATTCAGCAACCCTGACCAGGGAATGCAGAGGCAGGTAAGGCCATCACCTGGGAGACCTGAACGGGCTGCAGCTCCTCCCCCACCAGGGAAGCGAAGGTGCTCTCCCGGCCCTCGCAAGCGGCAATGAGCTCGGGCAGTTCCTCGATGGTGCCGTGGTAGCCCCCGGACCTGTCCTTCCCCTGCCGTGGTGCCCACCTCCTGTCCGGAAACAGAGGGGTTGAGCAAAGGCTCGTTTGCAGAAAGTCTTCCACATGCTGCCGCTATCATCCCAGCCTTCCATATCACACTTCCCAAATCTCCCTCTTTTCATTTTTATTGTGTCGGCCATACTAGGAGGTCATGCCTAAGACGGCACCAAGTATGTGAAAGACCCAGTGTTTCGGAAACATGTTGCCCAGCAACCTCATGACTAGGGCATGTATGTATGTGAACACTGCCTCCAAGAGTCATATCTGATGAAGTGATGCTGATGGTATGTGCAGGAGAGCTAGAAGGATGGGAGATTAGTGCCCCGGGGTTTCCACTGTGGAAATATCAGTCATGAACGATGAAGAACATGAACACCATCCTAACCGTGAAGAGCAACGGGTCTTGAGAGGAGTAATTAAAACCTGGGAATGTCGGCACAGTGGTTACACACAGCTGCTATGTGTGGTTATGGTCTGTGATCAGGATACACTAACTTGTGAACTCATGACTAAGGTACATTAATCTCAAAGGTCTCAAAAATTTTAGTTGAAATAAGAAAGAAAGTGACATCGTTTAGGGTTAGGGTACCTTCACCTGTCATCACAAACAACTTGTGTCAGTATTAGAGGCAGTTTACCACAAACAGAAAAATTCTGAATATAAAGATGTGGAGGGTTGAATTTAATCACTTTAATAACTAAATGGTACAAAAATCATTTCTATCATATCATTGGCTCTTTCAGAGTTGGATTGTGACCTGGGTTTATGAAACATCAGAGAACCTCCTTTTGGGTAAGGTCACAATAGAACGCTAGGAGGCCAGGCGGGTGCGATACACTATAAATCAGGTGTGGCACAGCTGCTTACCTGAAAAGGTAGAGGTTTTGCTGCTCAATGTGGGGCACGGTGAGCAATGAGGAGTCATGAAGCCATCTACCCTGGACGATCATCTGCACCAGGTTACAGATGCTGAGCGCCGTCACCAGCCAGCCCTCGTTGGCGGCCACGTCCAGCATGGCCTATGAACAGGGACCAGAGAATGAGGACACTGTTACGGACTCAGAGACACTTCTGTAGGGTTCTTTTTGTAGAGACTTCTGAATGAAGCATGTGGAAGAGAGACAATGAGGAGAGCAATGTCAGGAAGTTTCCATCTAATGCAGATCAAAGTGTATAGAGTTTGAAGGAAGGCACCTTGGATGAGAAACGGTTCCCAACCCCGAGAACCCTTCGGATATGGAATGACAGGTATGGTCTCAAAGCTTTTCAATAAGCTCTTGTACAAACATGGCCTCGTGGAGAAAACATTGAAAACATTGTGTCCAACACCCCTCCTCTTCTCTGGTTGTAACAGACTGCTGTACATCTGCGTAGCTGGCGACTGAGCTACATTACCATGGTAACAAATGCAAGTAAAGTTTAACTGACATCCCACTGCCTAATATGAATAAGCTATGAGTTTGACTGAAAACGGAAACTAAAGACTGCAAACGCTGCTCATCCACATCTGACACAGAAAAGCACCATAGGAGGGAGATGATGGGGGGGTGCACAGTTCTGGATTGGGGTAAAACAAGGTAGGGTCTGCAGGGAGGAGCACTGACTCTACCGTGCTGCCAACAGTTCCTCCTTCCCGTCTCCTGCGGTTCCCACTCCTTCCTTACGCCCCCCTCTCGTTTGATCTTTCCAGAACCTTCATCCTCGCAAGGTTGAAGCTCACGGAGCTCAGCTGCGCCCTGGCACACGTAATTAATCAGAGGAGTCATTTCCTCGCTGTAACTATGACTAAAAAGCAGCTGAAGTGTGCCAGCCGGCCCACAAGTTAATCAAAATGCTAATGCAGGACAAATTAAAGTTGTAATTAACATTTCACAGTAGCCGCTTGAGAAAATTGATCACACAAATGGGTTCGGCATTACTCATTACACCAGGGGGATGAGACAGATAGGGTCCTCGCGAGAAGGCCGCTAAACGGCTTGCAGGATCGGGGTGCTGCTACGCACATCTCTGGGGTAATGGGGAGGGCTGCAGGGGACGCCGGGACGTCCAGCACAAACATTGGTGTTGGGTGTGGGAGCTTCATTAGAGATGAAAGCAGTGAGATTGTTCCAGACTGAGATGCATCTACTCGAAATGCCTGTAGCACGAGCCAACGTGCATGTGTGGAAATGCGTGTGCGCGTGCAAACACGTGTTTCTGTGTATACCGCGGGTGAGCTGGTGAGTGTCTGTATGTGGGTTCGTGCTGCACGGTGGAGGTCATTTTGTCCAGGTGCGAAACTCCTTTTGAGCAAGACACAGAAGGGACCAGAAACACACATAAGAGCGGGGTAACTTTCCATGCTTTCATGCTAGGAAGTGTGGAAACTTGTAGTGAAATCACTGGAACTGACAGAAATAGCAAATCAACATCAAACATTAGCTATGCTTATTCATTTATCTGACACTTTTCCCCAAAGCAGGATACAATGTTACAGATACTTACGCTGATTTACCCATTGATACAGCTGGGTAATTTTTACTGTATCATTCAGGCTAAGTACCTTACTGAAGGGTACCACAGCAGTAGATGGGGACTGAACCTGAACCTTTGAATCCAAGACAACAACTGCACCATGTGCTACCCCAAGTACAATGCCCCAATGGCCAGTAAGGGAAACCACAGCCATAGAAACTACAGTAAACACAAACAAGTTTCAAACTGCTTGCTTAAGGGCAAAGATGAAGCAGGCAGGGTCCCCACGGCCCCCTCTGAAAAAACTTTAACACACATTTAAGGAAAAGCAGAAACATATCCAGACATGTGTAATCACTAGCAGATCAGCGGCAGTAAGAGCAGGGCACCGAATTGTGTGTCGGGAGTCACGTGATGAGGGCTCATCGATGAGCTGAGCCATGATGTAATTCCTCATACAGCTCCACACCTCCCACGCCGTCCCCCCGAGGGGTGGCTGCCCTGAAACCTGTAGTAAAACAGTGGAGTGCCGTATTGCCCATTACTGCGGTCCTCATCTCACTCCCTGTGCTCCTTTATTTCTTTGCATTCTTCATATTTGTATCGTTCACATTTGTCTTTGACAGAGGGACACCAGGTGTCCGTTGTGCTAAGCTCAAGATGCCACATGCTGTACCAGCCCAGCTGAAGGCATGGCTTCTTCCACAAATGCCAGTCGTCAAAATCAGATATCACTTTATAAGTGCAGAAAGCGAGAACAGCAACAGTGAACAGGGTGGGAAGCTATTGATGAGGCCACTAAAAGGATCTAGATGTCGTGTGTGGATGGACGCTGCACGGTGGAGGTTGTTTTGTCTGGAGGACAACTCGACATCTCTCTCTCTCTCTCTCTCTCTCTCTCTCTCTCTCTCTCTCTCTCTCTCTCTCTCTCTCTCTCTCTCTCTCTCTCTCTCTCTCTCTCTCTCTCTCTCTCTCTCTCACACACACACACACACACACACAAAACACCAACCCTTTAGCTCAAGTGTCTGGGTATGAGAGTTTAGACGTGATTGAAGTGTTAGTTGACGTATGTCTGATCTGCAGGAGGAAAGACACCCAACCTTGTTTGCTCACACTGCTACTCTGGCACCCTGCTGCCGATCCAACACACTGCACAAAACCCATTTCTCTCATTCAAATTTACAATCTTTCTGGTTTCCAGAGACACATTTTCAAACTGTTTTTAATTTCTATTAATTTAGCAAAAAAATGTAGGGTTGGAGGCACGTAGGCTTATCTGTAGGAACTTGAAAATAAGTTCTGAAAATAGACATTTCCAAAGAATGTAATCACAGGGAGCTGATTGGACACTCTTACACGAGGGTTTCTTTAATGGAACCGGAAAACACACACACAGCTTTTGTAAACACAAACACCACGCTGTTTGCACCGTGTGTCTACAATGCCCCGGGGGACTCCATGATGGGGCCAACCTGTACACGAAAGCGGCCCCCTTCACAGCGCCACAGAGCCATCTGGGGGCCCTTCTCCAGACTATCAGCACCTAATTACTTCAAGCAGGTTCGGCTTCTCCAGGAAGTGTCCTGCGCTCTTCTCTCACCACGTGGAAATGCATTCAGCACTTAAATCACGGCGTCATGAGAAGAGGATTTATGATGTATGAAAGCAAGTATTTGGGTTTGACGACAATGACCTCCCCTGACAGTGAGTGTACGGGAGTGTGATGGAAGCTCGGCTCAAAGAGGCGATGTACAGACCGAGTCGATCCGCAAACTGAACTGGACTCAAGGCTCAATGGACAGAGACAATTTACATGTATTCATTTAGCTGATGCTTTTCTCCAAAGCGACTCACAATGTTAAGATACCTACAGCTGTTCGCCCATTTATACAGCTTGGTAATTTTATTGGAACAATTCAGTGCAAGTACCTTGCTCAAGGGTACTTCAGCTGAAGGTGGGATTCGAACCTGCGGTCCAAGGACAGCAGCTCTAACCACTACATTACCAGCTGTGTCATATGTACACATTAAAAAAACATAGATGCTGTGGGAGATGATGGAAGAGCAGAATATGCACAGAGGGAGAAGATAGACAACATGGAGTGCCTTAATTTTTCATTATTTATTCTCTTATTTATCCAGTTATGTACCATTCACTTTCTTGTCCTATTATACACATTCATTTTTTTTTTTTTTTTTAACTGATTGTGCTTATTGCTGTGTCACTAGATTGTGATAGAAAGTTGTAGGAAATTCAGAAAAGAGCACCCTCTCTAAGTGGTCACCTTCCACACACTGGGATATGAGACCGCAAAGACCCTAGATGGTTTCTGTTTCAGTACCAGGTGTATGAAAAAAGCAAAGTGGAGGCAAGCAGACACCTCAGCGTCATGCATGTCCATCTGACGTGTTTCCAAAGTGCTCTGCGCACAGCTGGTTTGGATCTGGAAAAATCCTGAGCAGAAATAAACCATTTAAAAGCTTTATTGTACCACATCATTGTGTCTGCAAAGAACCGTGTGAAAAAGATCAGCTAAAGCACATGGACACCTGTACACCTGCAGCTCAATGAGTCCCTGTGTGTATGCTTTTGCTCCTCTACCGCCCCCCCCACACACACACACACACACACACACACACACACACAGGTGTGAAACCATACCTGGCAGATGCGGATGGCGCTGTCCAGTATGGTCTTGGTGTCGGTGCCGTAGTCGGAACATGGCAGGTTGGCGCGGCTGAAGTGTGCCTGCAACAGCAGGTGCGTCTTGGTATGGGCACTATCGTATGAGTGGGGGTTCACCTCCAGGGGGAGCCGCTTGGCCAGCTCGCTGTTCAGCTGGTCCTCATTGTGTCGCACGGGAAGCTCTGCGTACTCCTCTGCACTCTAGAGGACAAATGGAGAAGGGGAAAGTGTGGGCCAAGAGAGGGGACAGGCTGTGGACCTTCAAGAACACCTCAGCAGTGTGTAAGGCTGCTACTGCAAACACAGGTACCACAGGGGATCAGTGAATGGCAGCACATCTCAGATCACCAAAGAACCACACACAATTTATGTACGATAAATCTAGGTTAGGAGACGCTTCTCTCGAAAGCAGTGTAAAACTCAGAGTGAACAGAAGTGCATCAGTAAAGGGTGAAGAGTTACAGAAACAGACACACAATTGTCAAATATCAACGTTTCCATTAGCGCACATGACAGAATAACTGTATACTGTAGTGACAAGAAATACATCACGACTGTAACCAATGGGGTGATGAAAACTTAGGTGAGAAGGAGAGAAGTGGGTCTCAGACATGTGTTTTCAGAGCCTTCCTGAGTGTTGAAAGGAAGTCAGCAGCTCAGAGGGACAGAGGGAGCTCATTCTACCTCATCAGAGGAAAGAGCAAGAATCTGCACTCTGTTGATTGTGGAGTCTCACTTGGAGGGGACCACCAAGCGGCCAGAGGTGGAGGAGAAAAGCTCTTGAGTACAGAGTACAGTTCCTAAACACTGGCTCACAGGCATCTCAATCTGCAGCCTTTTCTCACATATAACAGCTTGCAGGATGGTGGGTCCCCAGAAAATCACAGGGGGCTACAGATTACTTCATTAGCAGAAACACCACAGTAATTAAGGTACAATGAGTAGCTGGGGGCCCTCTGTGTCTGCAGAAAGGGGAGGGAGTTAAGGGCAGCGGGGCCGCTAGTGCCCATTGTTCTCACGACAGGGTAACAGTAGGGGGAGGGGCTGGGGGCGGAACTGACACATGTAAAGTTTTTGTGTCCCAGTCAGCGTGATGAGAGGCAATCAGCAGCTTGTCTTCCTGGACATCCTAGGACTCATGCAATAACATATAAGGGATTATGGATTCTCCACAAAATCTTAAGATTTATAATAATAATAATAAAAAAAAAATTCATAAAAAAACTACATTTACATTTATCCAAAACATTTCTCCAAAGCTATTAATAATGATCTGTAATATGTAAAAGTGCACCGAGTCATCCACGTCTCAACTATGCTCTGCCTGGTCCTTAACCGTAACAAGTTTGTGTTGACCCAGAGCTGGAGGTCACAGGTAGGGCTTGACCACAGGAAGCACACAGATCCATGATGTTCCTTCCGCACTGCTGGGGCTAACATGCACATGGATAGGACGTGTAGCATGCTCTCAGCATTTCAGTGACACGTGTGCAGCCAAAGTATCTCCCCACTGATGTATTCCATACCTGATTTCTTTCCTCCCATGGACCTGCAGAGATGATCAGCAGTCCAGTGGTGTGAACCCTTGCATGATCCATCTGAGCATAGCATCTGAGTATCTTTACAATAAAGTCTTCCCTCATGTAACGGGGTCTTGTACAAAGGCTTATAAAAATATACAGACATCTTTCCATTCAGTAGGGTTACTATTCAGCACAACAGGATTTTTGTCCACTTACGCAGTCATTTTACTTCCTCAACACTTATTTTATTCATTGTCTGCTGTGTAATTTACTCAGCAAAGCACACAAATACTACATTTCTTCTGTAACAAAAACAAATACTGTAAATACTTCCTATCACAGGGACCGTCTCAACAAATCACAACCCTTGGAAAGTATAACTAAGAAGTTAGAAATCATGAAGCAAACTAAACGTGGTGAACGGCACAAAGATACTATGGCAAATACAGGCTGCTATTTAAAAAATTCAAAGAAAAAAAATAAAGAAATGTGCAGAAATTTTAAGTAGTGGCAACAAATTGTAGTTGTTCCGTTCTCAGCATGAGAAGAAAGATTGCAGAAAAAATAAGTGGCAGAAGAAATGCAAAAAGAGAATTTACTTCATCTATTGTTATTACAGACAAAAATTCCAGTTTATTCCCACATTCACCCCAAAATCATCCTAAATGATTCTTAACAACATAAAGGAAAAAGTGTGATATTAAAATGTTCACTTTCACTTCTGCACAGGTTGTCCCTGGAAAATATATATTTTTTTATTGATTGCCTCTGCAAAGCTGTTTTGAATTCACTTGCGTGTCTGGGAAGCTTTATTGAATTTCACGTGTTGTAATGAACATGGGCCTATATTGAAGAAGCTTCCAGACCATCATTCTATGCCCAAGAGTATTTTTTTTAATTCTATATTTGCAATGAAGGTAAGAAAATTGTATTAAAAAAATAGATTTATCTTTTTCTTCTTCTACTGACATTTACTACATTTATTCATTTAGCTGATAGTTTTCTCCAAAGCGACTTACCCACATATACAGCTGGATAATTTTAATGGAGCAATTCAGGGTAACTACCTTGCTCACAGGTAATACAGCCAAAGATGAGATTCAAACCTGTGACTTTCGGGTCCAAAGGCAGCAGCTCTCACCACTACGCTACCAGTCGCCCTCGGCAGTTCCAAATTATGCATACAGATTTATTTTACAGCCGCTATTTTTCCACCTTGAAAATCCCAACCAGTTATCAGTAAGTGTTAATAATAATCTATGACTGTCTGTATGAAAAACCAGGTATGAATGCACTGACAGGACATAAACAAAAGCAAAAACAGAGCAGGAGGTGGAGCAGTAATTCTAAAGTAATGTGGTTGTGCAAACTGCTCTGGGGTAACTCACGTGCAGCTGATTTTCAAAGTCGACAAGGACAAAAAATCTTAAGACATTTAAACTGAAGGGATGCTACTGTGATCCTCTGACTAGTATAACTTCAGATTCACTCATTACTGATTTACCAGCATTACAGTTGGAAGGTCAACAGGTGGCATAGTGGTTAGACAGGCCAAGAACCGAATTCAGTCTCCCACTGTAATACCCCTGAGCAAGGTACTCAACTTGAATTGATAGAGTAAAAATTATCCCGCTGCACACATGGATAAATAATAGTAATTTGCTTAGTGTACAAACCAAACATTTTTTGAGGAAAGCGTCAGCTAAAAGAATATATAATAAAAGCTTCGCTGATCCTGGAGCAGTGAATCCATATGGTAAGATCATTGCTCAAGCTGTGGTCATGAGCACATGGTGATAGTTTTCCAGCACAGACAAGAGGACAGCCTGGTAAACCAATAGAGGAGCCTGAGAGGCTGCGTCCCCCTCGAGGGAGGACTCAAGTTACCACTCATACTTTCAGGATGCTGATGTTGAGCTGTTTTTCAGAGGCCTTCATCAATGGACACTGTGGTGACCCTGCTGTCACTGGCCCGGGGTCACATCGAGGTTTTCACACGTCACAAAACGGGCCCGACCGTATGCTTGTGAAAGCAGCAGGACCAGATGATTGACAGCGGGGAAACGACACGATGGAATTGGAGGACCCCACCAAATGAAAATCCCTTCCTTCCAAGGGGTGCATTAAGCCTGCTGTTTTTACCAGGAACGCCCTCATGTACTGCAGCTTACCAAGGTTGTTTCCTCCGTTTTATGTACTCATGAATACATTAGAAATTCAGTAAACGCACTGCATTTCTGAACCTGCATCTAGAGCTTCAGAGCTCCGATCACTGACTGCTGGTGTAATGGTATTGTCCTGGCCGGAAATAAAGAAATTACTGCAGAAACAAGCACGCTGTGTGACACAGATTTATAAGAAGTGCTACACTTGCTCACGTGAAAAAAAACTTGCCTTGAGGTCATCATTAATTTTTTTTTCCCCTTTCCCATATATGAGTTATTTATGAGTTCTTAAAAGATAAACAGATACCCTCACAGGGAAACACGGGACGCTTCAGAGCGGCCTTATTTCACTGCTCTCCAGCACTGATCAAATACCGGAGGAGTGTGTGTCTCTCCCTGCTGCTGATCTCAGCGATTATTGCACCGTGACGTCCATGACGGCTAAATGCTTCTCAAGAGGCGGACTCTGCAGCATCCTCCCTGAGCGCAGTCGTCCTTCACGACGGATGGGGAAGATTTGTTAGGGCACAGGCTGCGAGCTTTCGTCTGCTGCTCCAAATGTCATTTATCAGAGCAAACAACGGAGCAGATGTGTGTTGCTGAGAAAAGTGTGTATGCGTGTAAACGGAGGGAGAGAAACAATGAGTGCAGAAGAGCAGTGAACGGCTCACTGGAACACGTATCACAACAGCCATGCTGAAAAATTCATTAAATGTGAAAGACGGCTGCATGGAGAAGTTAAAAGGAACATATTAATCTGGGGGAATGTTAACAATACAAATAAGAAACCAAGGACCTCAAATGAAAGGAAAAAAAGTAGCTGTTCACGTAAATGTTTGTGTGCATAACTGGCACAGAGCAAGCAGGAGTGTGCTTTTACAAACTGACATTGTTTCTCCTTTATAAAATACACACCCCGCCATGCTTAAACTGGGATTTTGTCCCATTCATTTATATTTAATACCTGTGCCGGCTTAAATGACTTGGGAAGAAATTAAATAAAAAAAAAAAAATTTAAAAAAAAAAAAAAAAAAAAAAAAAAAAAAAAAAAAAAAAAAACTTAGAGAAAAGCTGTTTTAAAAAAGTTAACTAAAATGAGTGAACTCCGGCACGTAACTCAATTACCAGCTGCTTGTCAGTGTGTTTGGTTTCTGGAGAAAGAATAAGAAAAATAATAATAATAAAAAAAATTAAAAACAAAAACTAATTAGCTTTTTCTGGTTTCACGTTGTTTTTGTCAATATGACAGGTGGTTTTACCCAGGTTACACCCTTATTTCACTGTACAATTACCCAGTTTCCCAATTATACTTATCATCTCAGAGGTCAGTGTAATTATGAGGAGTATTATGAGGACCAACACCCAGTCCAAAGGGTGCATTTCAAATGTAAAGGTGCCAGGACTGGACACGTTTGTTTTTTCTCCTTTTACCTTGAACAAGAGGTACTGCCATTTTCCATTTACAGGAATATCCTTTGTGCTCCAATTTCATCAACAGAACACACCTCACTCCAGAAGTCTAAATCTTGATAAAACACAGTATTTGCGGAAGAACCTTGGCTGTGTTTTGAATTGAAGACTGCTACAGTCTCTCTTATACATAAACACACACACACACACACACTGCAGTGACACTCATTCAACCCAAAAGACCTTTAATAAAAAGCCTGATTTGTGCCTCTCTGGTCTCCATCATAAAGTACCTTCACATAGGAAGGCGGACCAAGAGTCGAAAGAAAGGTGACCACTCTGTCCGTGGAATAACGTGAGCGAACCCTAGAAGATCAGGTCACGTTTTTTGGATTTTCTTACACTGGTCTGTATGAGCTGTAATAAGTACCTGTATGTATGAGAACCAACGTATTCTCACTATACTCATTGTGTCACAGCTCTGCTCTGAACTACGCAAATTAATACCAACAACAACAACAACAATAATAGTGACAATAAAAATGTTTCTGACTTGAATTCACGTCTGGGTATTTAAACCTTGTTCCACACAGAGGTGTTGGAGCAAGGCCCCTAACTGGAACAATGACCAGCTGAATGAATGGGAGAAATGTCAGAGTGCAAGGAAAAACAATCTTCTGTGTCACTGCAATAAATGGTTGAAAAAACATAACTGCTTGATAAAATCATTAAACCACAAACTCGTCTTGAGAATTTCTCAAAACATTAAGCTGATACTGGTCTGCTTACTTCAATGCACAGAAGCATGGCACGCACTTTCTTGTAACTTTTCTGCATATTGTACAGGAGCGACTAGAACCCGAACGTGACATTTTTTGGCTTCTTCGTTTCACCAAACATTTTTTTTTGGTATTGTATGGAAGCTGTAACACTGTCTGATAATGAGAACACTAACCCCTCCCAAACTGCCACCCCCGGAGATGTGTCTGCGGTGCCTTAAACATTTCAGCGGGAATCTGCTGGGTCACCGGGGTCCTTTAACGATCTGAGACAGATGCAGTGTCATCAGTGAACAATCGCAGTGTGAAAGTGCTCTGCATGCTAATTGGCCGCGGCTGCAACTGACCCGGCGGAAGACAATGGCCGAGGTGCCCAGGGAACGGGCATGGCGGCAGGTCTCCCTAATGATGCACAAGCGCACGGGTGCTAATTTGTCATATGCGTGTATGTGTGCGCTCTTATATTGCTGAGATATGGGTGTAGAAAAAAGAAAAAAATGTATGTGGAAAACTAATAAGCACACCTGCACAAAATATGCGTGCAGACATGAAAATGTAGATGATAAAAAAAAAAAGATCTCAGTTTTCGTTCTTTATCACGTCTGGCACCACAATACGTAATGGATTCATGTGGCAAATAGGCTGCGCTCCGAGTGATTTTCATTTTCACTGCAGCAAATGCTCAGGTGGCGTAGTGCTGAGAGCTGCCATTGCTGCACCCAAAGTACTTGGACTCGAATCCCACTCCTTGCTGCAGTACCCTTGATCAAGATGCTTACTCTGAACTATTAGGTAAAAATTACTGTATAAATGGATGAATCAACATTTTAACTTGTTCTGGAAACAAATGTCATTTGAAGGTATAAATGTGAATGCAAAATGCACTGTTGATGTCTGTGCTGTTGTAAAACACATTTAAAATCTCAACACAAATCTATTACTCGGGAGGTGACTCACTCAAAAAGATACTTATCTGCTGTAATGTGAATAAATCCATCAACATATTGTGCATGAACACAACGCAGATTTGCACGACTGGTTGTTTAAATAAAAAGACAGACATTTATAATGTTATAAAAACATAGATAATTGAATTAATTACTGCGCTTGCTGTCTGTGCTGTCTCTGAAGGGAAAAAGCATTTGACTGACACATTAAAAAATAATGAAATCTAAAAGCAGATGCTCTATCAGAGCTATGAAACACACACACACACACACACACACACACACACACACAACTACAGTGTGTCGGGCAGCGAGTGGCTGAGGCACACCCACAGCAGCTATAGTGCAGAGGGTAAATATTTAAACTGCTCTACTTTAACATCCAAATCAAACATGTGCAATAGGTAAAACCATAAACTATCATCAGAGTCATTTTCGTAAGTACAGACTCCAGTATGAGACTAAACTATAATGAGGAAGAAATTTCACAAGAAGCAACAGGCTGCTATGTTCAGCTGGGTAATTTATGCGGTAATTGTAAGGCCACGGTCCAGAAGGCGGTTTTAGTGGTCGATAATAAGGTCTGTATGTGAACTCACTGTGAGAACGGTCAGCAGGTCTGGGATGGAGCACTCAGCCTTCAGCATCTCCTTGAACATCCGCATGGTCTCGTGCTTCAGGTAGTAGTAGGAGGCGATGCGACCATAGGTCAGGGGTTCAATCGTGCGGTCATCCTGGGTAAAAGAAGGGGTTGCTTGCCTGTGATTATTACTATTTCTGCAAGAAAGTTGACATCAGAGCAGAAGCACAGCTGAGCACATCATGTAAGAGCAGGATGGAAAACACAACTAATGGTCTGTTCTTGATTTTGGCTCCATAAAAGTGGAATAAGCTCCTTCTGCCCCTCGGAGCTGCTGAATCCCTCCATCATTCAAGAAGAGTCTCTGTTTCAGACTCTCTCTTCTGATCTGACACCTCCATAAATGAGTGCATATGCTATGATTACCTTTTTATTTGCTATTCCTGCATCACTCATTTACTTAAGTCATGTCCTGCTGGATTATTTTCTGTTATCTATCAATGTGATTGAGCTAATATGGACACCATAGATGTTTTTACAAAAGATAATAGTGTATCTTCATTTATCTTTCATAGTTTTCTAGGAAATGACTACTGTGATGGCGTATTCAGGTAATATGAGCTAACAAAGGCAGAACAAAACAGTTGATAATCCTGCGCCTGTACCTAAAGCGCTTCATCTGCTGTGGGAAGCACTTTTGTACACCCAGAGTTCTACGCTTCTTTGGAGGACAAATCCATGTCAATGTAGATACCACTTCATCTCTCTCTCTCTCTCTCACACACACACACACACACACACACACACACACACACCTCCTGTATCTCTATGCAGTAGGAGCACTCCAAGTCTCTCAAGCTTCTCTCCACCAAGCTGGACAGAAACTTGTTCATGCTCTCATGGCTGATGTCCTCCAGGTTGTAGTAGCTGAACCAAAAAAAGAAAAGGTAAAACATCATGTTTTACAGGCAATACATGAAAGCACGCCGCCTGCTGCACATACACTACATAGCCGCTATCGGAGCACAGTGAAGGTGTCCTGTAACACGCTGGTGGGTGTTTTAATTCTGCATGATGCCTAACGGTGACACTTTAACAGTCCTCCCTGTGGGCCATTAAGAAACCGACTGGGAATGCGTTTAAAAACCAACCAGGTAATAACTCACGGCAGTAAAACACAATCCGGAAAAGTTCCGGAACATGTAAAATAAGCACGTTTTACACTATATTGACTTACAAATAAACTGTGAAGCACACAGCGTCACGCCTCATTACTTTTATTCCCTGACTAATGATACTGCTATTGAGTTAGGACCACCCCCGGGGGCGGCAGGCGCTGCCGGGTGTCCGTAGTGCCCAGTTGGGCAGCTGGGCTGAAGTGGACCGGCAGGCGGTGGGTAGGCCCAAGCTGTGGGACGGACCAATCACATTCCTCTTTTAACGTCAGCAGTGGCACCTGGATGTTTAAAATATACCGTAACGTCTAGAAATGAATTATAGGCACAATGATGCACATACTTTCTTTAAAGTGAGTTAGTTATTCTTACTCTTGGGAACCATGTTTTCTGTTACAATAACAAGAACAGATGTGTTAAAAACAAAAGGGAAATAATGACATTGAGACATGTGGCCGACCACGATGGGTGACTCTCGGCTCTTTCTGGTTTTCGGCAGAAACTTGAAGTAAGAACGCAATTTCTTAGCGGGGGGAGTGATTGATGATTCAATCAAAGCGGCGTGAACCCTGGCCCCGCATACACGTGTTCGCCATGCAGGAGGCTCAAAGCCCTCATTCGCTGTGGGCCCTCCCTTGGCAGGCCGCTGCGGTCCGGCTCTACCGGCCAGCCCGCTGCGCTCTCTACACCAAGTGAAAGTGGATTGGGGGCCCTTACTTGGGACGCAGGCTCAATCATAGGTCACATCACATGGAAGCACCCGGAGGGAGTCTTAACGTTATCGCCAAATTGCTCCCAGACCGCACTGAGTATTAGCCAAGCAGCCATGGTGCAACAAAAATGGCTTCCATGCCCAACATGCGGCAGTAAAAGCTACCACATGAGGAGCAGCGACTGGAGACGTCTGTGATCTGAGTTAACGTCTAGCAGTGCAGGTCTTATGTGTGCGTGTGTGTGTGTGCACACGCGGGCAAGAACTCGCATGTCAAGGAATCAGGAAATGATTTCCAAAATACACTAGTTAAATAAAAATTATTATAATTATTCTACTGCAAAGTGACTTACAATTACCTATTCATACAGCTGGATATTTCACTGGATCTAATCAGGTTAAGTACTTTATTTAAGGTTACTGCAACAGACCTCTCCTGGGACTTGAACCTGCAACCTTTACGTTATAAGTCTGCCATAACACTGAGTCTGTAACTGTTACGACACCAGCTGTGCTGAAGATACTGTTCCGATAAAGCACAAAAGGGGGGGAGACAGAGACCGATAATATTTGGAACAACCATACCATGATCCAGAGGACTGAAGGAAAGGCACAGACAACAAAATGGGAAAAACGCACTCACTACACGGTTCGCGTCTTTTTACAGCCAGGCTATTTTGGGCCATGTTTGTTAGCGCTCGCTTTAGTGAACACGCTCATAAGTACATTATGTAAATATCGATATTTTCAAATAGAAACGTAACACATACAACATTCTGTGTGCATCATATAAACTCAAGGACGATGTTAGGAAATCATTATTTTAAAATATTTAGACTGAAAAATTCCTATTACTCTTCTGATGATTATTTGTAAAATGTAATGTGTCTTTCAAACTAATTTAATTATATATTTAGAACTCTGGACTGTTTAATTAAAACAGTAGCAGTCACAGGACCCCATCGGATGGAGCCCCCAGTTGAACTGAAGTATGGATACGGGCAACGTTGCGGTCCCTGTACACTGTGCAACAGTGACAGAAGCCAGGTAGCGACCGTGCTGAGCAGTAGCCACAAACAGGTGGCTGGTTGGTGACGCGGTGCACGTGATCGTTGACTTTCTGGGGGTGTCTGAGGCATGTGAAGACGTGGGGAGGCACCTGCAAGCGTTTAGGGTTGACGAGAAGCACAGAGACAGGTACAAATTCACTCAAGCTCACACACACACACACACACACACACACACACACACACACACACACACACACACGGGGAAACTCAGGAGCGCCAATAGCTGAGCACTTGACCAGCAAAGACCTACCAGTCGGGCTGCGCTGAAACAAACTGGTCTTGAAAGAAACTGGTCTGGCAGTAAAACTTAAATTATCCTTTCAAACCATAGAAATAGTTCCACTTCATACATCATTAAACTAATGTCAGCGAAGGCATCCTGTGACAGTTAGACAAATCCAGCTGTCCTCATTAATCCAGACATATCTATTGCTGTGCGGCTCACCCCCCCACCCCAACCTATGAATTTCCCGTATTCGCTACACAATAGGGGATGTCCTTCTGCGTCTGCTAGGCCTCCTCCCACATTTAAACCAGCAGATCAGCATTATGGGTACAAATGGACTTGTCAGGATGCTAATTTATAGGGTCTGTGGTGGCAGCGCCTCGCTGCCACAGCTGAATATTTACAAGGCAGTTAACAGGTGGCGTACTGTTTAATGGCGGCAATCAGTCCACAGCCGGGCGGGGGGGGGGGGGGGGGGTAAGCGTGACCTGACGTGCCACAGGAACACCGCCATTAAGAAGCTTCCCAAAGGAGTGGTCCAGCCGGAGGTGGAGCAGGATAAGCGTTGAGGTGAAAGGGCGCATCGCTTCGTCAAGCGTCATGAAACGCCACAACCCCGCCCCCAAGTGCTGCCGATCACTCACGCGGCTGACGGTGATGGACGCTGGAAGGATGCTGAGGATGGCCCATTTGGTTTAATTTGATGTTGATGTTCCCACTAACAGCGCTGCACGTCAACAGTTCCTATCACCATCACTCAAGCCATCCCCACGGCTCATCGCTGACTGAGCTATAACAACGTCACAGAAAATAACAGGCCTAACGGAGGACAAACAGCTTCCTGCTCAAATGAATTTCAGTTTTGAGGCATTTTCGCCCAACAGTATAGCCGATGGTTCATTTTAGGGGCTCGTAAAGGCACAGCTATTACCGATGGCTGTACTGCTACCATCATGTTATGGGTCGTCTGGGAAACAAAGCTGCCTGACAAGTGGTATAGCACGGTCATTTCTGGAATGCAGCGACACGGTCGAGGTGACCGCGAGCTTCAGAGCTGTGGCATGTTCATGCTAGGGAGCTGTGGTGCGCTTCCCCAGACCTGCCTTCTGGAGCCACGGAGCTAAATGTGCTCTGACAGCCGTGAACATGCCAGCGTGCCGGAATGCTGCTGCAGCCGACACAGATGTCCGCACTTCCCTTGTGACCCTCGACCTCCGGGCCAGGAAAATGACATCACCGCAGACGTTCACGTCGGACCTGCGGAGATGAAGTGGTGCGGGTTTGAAGGTGGGTGTGGAGGGAAGCTCAACAGGGGAAAGAGCGATCCACTTCCACGCTATAATAAAAGTTGTGGAGAGGTGCCAGTTAAAGATGATTCACTCTCCACACGTGAAACCCAAACTGGCCTGAGATCAGAGACACATCATAGTGGAGGAACATAAAAGACACATTGGACGTGAACCATAAAACATGAATTACTTCATAGCAGATATACCTCCAACACCTTCCTTTACGAAAAAGTGAAAAGGGAACTTTGTGGTAGACGGCAGACTGCATCACAGGACAAGATGCTTGGGGATGTCGCCCCTGACCAAAGTGTCACCATGGTAACGCAGTGAACAAAAGCAGCTGCTCCTACTTGGCAGCTGAGGCCGAGGGATAGTGTTAGCAGTGCTGGTGTTGTCCAAAGACAGGCGTGAGAGTGTCTCGGTGGACATAAAGAGTCTCCATCAGTCACCGGCGCACAGGCGAATTCATCTGATGTCCGCTGAGGGAATACACAGTAAACAGGCTTCCAAGGGTGCTTTCTCAACCTTCAGGACTATTAATTCCAGGCATCAGCTAAATGTTGGCTGCATTTATCAGGTAACATGGCAAGCCATGCAGGACTACAACATAAGTACTCACAAGTCAGTGTGATCCATTATCCTTAATAAATAAAAGACTGGGAAATGTGACTCCGAGTGACTTCAGTAATGGCCTACAAGACAGTCAAAGGCCAGTCACGACACAGAGGTCCTGATCACTCCCTAAAGCGCAGTAAGAGCGCTGTGCTCCTCTACCTCTGGCCCTTTGGTGCTCCCATTCAAAATAATCCAAAATTAAAAATCTGTTCTCAGTTTTGGCTACAGTGTGCTGGAATGAGCTCCCTCTGCCCCTCAGAGATGCTGAATCCCTCCAAGGATTCAAGAAGGGTCTCAAATCCATCTCTTTCACACCTGTTTTCTTCCAGAGATGCTGACATCTTTGAAAGATAGTCCTTCATGACATATGACTTTTTGTCTACCTATTTTCCTATTTGTATGTTACTTCTGCAGATAGGTTTTGGAACATGTCAACAACTCTATCAAACAAAAAAAGCTGTGCGCCAACAATTTTATGTACCTAAGCTCTTTCTGTTGCTGATGCATCTTTATTTACTTTGAGTTGAAAAAAAGAGGACGCATGTCACACATGAAAAGTGTCTGAGGCTCAGGCAGTACCTCGGATTCATGACCAAACGGCGGAAGAAGTACGTCCATGTGATGTAGTCCATGGCATCCTGCTTGGAGGCAATAGTCCCTGAAGCTATTTCAGCATTCAAGTGGTCTGACAGGACGCTCAAAAGACTGGAGGAAACAAACACAACAGAGCCTCTTACAGTCTGTATCTTCTAACCGCTGCAAAGAGTAAAAAGAGACACTGCTCAGAGAAATAGGGACGGCGCTCCTGCTCACCTGGACTCCACTGGGAAGGGCTCATAGAGGAACTTTTTGTAGAAATCCTTCTTGATGTCATGAACCAGGATTACAGCCTTGCCCTGGTCATCAAACTGCGGCCGCCCTGCTCGACCCATCATCTGAAGAACATCTGAGATGTGGGGAACACTGAGGTTAAGTCAAAATGGCCCCCTGTAGTGACTCATGGCTGCCGGCATGTCGAACTCAGAAAGAGCACCTGTGATTGGATAGTCCACATAGCGCCGAGTCTTCCCATCAAAGTACTCTGTCCCCTTGACAATCACAAGGTGGGCAGGGAAATTCACCCCCCAGGCTAGTGTACTTGTGGCAATCAGCACCTGAAAATAAAAACAAACATATCCACCAAGGATGGGTCACTTAAACTGGCCTGATAACCCCACCGATCCACCTGAAAAACTTGTTTTCCTTTCTTCGCCACCATCTTTGTGTCCCTTATAGTGAGACACATGTCACCCGTCCGCAGCAAAACGTGCATTAGCACCTGTATCTTGCAGTTGACGAAGAGCTCCTCCACGGTCTTCCTGTCCCTCTCGTGCAGCCCGGCGTGGTGCAAACCGATGCCAAAGGCAAGCGTCAGCTTTAGATTGGACTCCCGCACAGTGGCAATGATGTCCGTCATCTGGAAGACACACATGCGCACACACACATTGGCTCACGAGTAGGATACCAGGCCCATGAGGGTGTTCTCAGTTGTGTGGCGATGCGGCTACTGGCCTACTCCAGAGGCAAAGGACCCCTGGACCTGAAATGTTAGTAAGTGTTACCCTCTCTCTGCTGTTGTCATGGTGACAAGGATGTTCACACCTGTGGGGTGGCAGGAAGTGTGGAGCAGTGTGCGTACCCTACCTCACCTGCATCTCTTTTTTATACATCGAGCTTATTATTCAAGACAACTCTATTCTTTCCTGTTACATGGTCATTTTACTTACATACATGTCCTGCATATGACGATAAAAAAAAATGTCCTGCATATGTTAACATAGACATACTTGACAGTCCAACCACACAAGCCCTGTTTAGGAGGTTCTTCACAGCACAGCGCATCACTCAGCACAACAACAAAGTAAACATGCAATAAACTCCTTATTGATTATAGACGAGAGAATAAAAAAATTAAATAAAATAGAGATGGCATTTGTTACAAAAATTTTTTTGGGGGGAAAAAAGGTTGAAATTCATTTTTTTTACATTTATTTCTTACAGTTTTTACAGTAAGAGTTTTACAATGCTTAGCATCATAGACAAGCAGACTTGCTCCTAAGCCAACCATGCATTTAAAAACCACATGTGTTTAAAAAACGACACCCAGCTGAGAAGGATTCGTATTTCATACAAAGAGAGCTGATGGAAACAATGCATAATGCTGCACTGAGCAAGTGTGTGACCTGATTCTGTAAGAGAGATCAGTTATGAATGCTGAAGCTAAAGTGAGATGGGCATCCAACGGCCAGGTCATGATGCTCCAGCTTGCGCTTCGGGGGCCCCCGCAGAGAGACGGGAGGCGGAGGGCTGGAGAGCACACAAGGGGAGAGGAAAACGGAGGGCTGAGGGGGGCGGGGCAGTCCTGGAGACCCCTGTAGTGAAGGAGGCAGTGCGCGTGTCACACGCCTGTCATTTAAACAGCAGGGACTGCAGTTCCACACAGCACGACGCCAGGATACTGCAGGCCTGGGGCCATAAATCAGCGGAACACACAGAGGCAGGCTGAGCTGAGAGACCTGCAAGAGCCACTGCCTGGAGCAGCCTGCCACAGTCCATGCGCCCCAGTACAGGTAGAGGTAGAGAGACACATCCAGTGCACACCTGCTACCAGCACACAGACAGGAGCATGCTTTCTGGTCTCAAATGAGAAAGAATATGTGAGATGGGCAGAAGCAGAAAAATCCTCTTAACTCAGTGAAGGTGTCCCATGTACATAAATCCAACGTTTGTTTTTAAAAGATGTGCCCTTATAAAAGACGATAATAGATGTTTTATAGGCCTGTCTGCATATCAAAGCAGTCGTGGGTCACGGAGGAAATATACAGTGCTGACAAGAAAAGAGACAAGTTATGGCTCGTAAACATGCCTTGCTCAAAAAAGAGTCGTGCCGCCTTTAAAATATGTGGCAGAAAAACTCATTCCAAACAGGGAGCCAGACTCCACCGGAAAAGTGCGAGATCAGGGTGACAAAAACACCCCATGATAAAAATATATCGTGCAGAACAGCTCACAAATGATGGAATCAACTCCCAGTGGACGAAGAGATAGGAGGGGGGGGAAAAAAAAAAAAAAAGAAAGAAACTTTATAAGCTCAAGAGTTTCTGGAACGTTCTGCAGCCAAGCAAACTGTGTTGCTGACCAGATTACGGCTGTCCTTCACAATTACGCTAGACCCTGTGTAGCCAGGGCCCACAGCTCTTACGAAACATCAAACCCAAGCCAACTTGGGAGATGCGATGTCAAGCACGTTCAGCACTGTGGAAATACCGCATTTTCACCACAGTGCAGTCTTCCTTTAGCACAGTACATTTCTGTTTTGACAGAGCACTAACCGCAGCAACCTGACAGACTGGACATGGACATGGCCAGCATGATGAGTCCTGAACCATCAGTGTAGGACTGCCTGTAGAGGCAGTGCCATGCTGGGTGGAGCTGTTGGAAGGTGGATGGAGTTGTTAAGATGGTCAAGGTTTTGAAGACAGGAAGGTGTGAAGGCGGTGGCAAAGGTGATGGAGATGGATGCGATGGAGGTACTGAATGAGGTTGTAAAGGAAATAAAGGGAGTGGTAGATGGAGATGGTGATGGTGGTAGAGAAACCAACTCTGCTGGAATTCTTTGCTTGTACAGAAGATGCTGGTTTTCAGAGTGACCGAGGTACGGCGGCACATCTCTGGAACCTCCTTAACAGAGAGCCGTCATAACAGCACACTCCAGAAATTACACCCAAACATGTGCGCACATCTTGAAGCAATCTGAAAACACAGCGAGGAAGGTAATAGAAAATGACATTGGCTTTTCCTGGAGATGTGGCTCCAGCTCCTTCTGAAATTGCGGTAAAGACCAGTGATTAAGAAGGGCCACAGTACTGATTGGCTGTATTCCGGGCGACGAGGGGAACAGCGACACCGTAGGCTACATTAGCTCTGTCCAACTATGTGGATCTCCTTGTCCTCCGGCCACTGAGCGAGCAGCTACCTCACCTCCCTTTCATCCTGGTGCAGCCACTGCTTGGGGTCGTCCTCGGTGGCCAGGAAGGCGATGAGGTCCAGCGCCGTGAGACGAGTCTGCCTCCGTGACGACACAAAGATCAGCACAGGCTTGGCGGGAGAGTGGCTGCGGATGGCTGAGAGAGAGAGAAAGCCTAAGTTTAGTCTATGTGAGGCATATTCAGATCCAAGGGCGTGACCACGGCTTTCAGGCACCATTGCTCAATGTTCTACACTCATGGTTCCTCCAGCACTTGACACTGGAGAGACTCAGCTCTGTCTCCTCTTCAGGGCACATAACAAACTGGGCACTAGACCTAATCTTTGATCCAAAGCCCCCTTCCAGCACTCTGGCTCTTGGTCACTAAATGCTCATGTTCCCCACTTTGTGTAAAAGTGCATTTTAGGAACTCCAAACAAAAATCAAAAGCCAAAAGATTCTCGGTGTTGCCTCCAACACGATGAAATGAGATCCTTCTTACCATCGAAGCTGCTGAATCCCTATCAACATTCAAAGAAGGGTCTCAAAGCATCTGTTTCTTACAAACTTCTCCCTGATCTCTTTGCTGCATTAACTTTCACAGTGTCATTTGTTCAAATACACACACACTGGCTGAAGCCGCTCGTCCCAAACGGGGTCGCGGCGAGCCGGAGTCTAACCCAGCAAACCAGGGCATAGGGCAGGAGAGGTGGGGACACACCCAAGACGGGACGCCAGTCCGTCACAAGGCACCCCAAGCGGGACTCGAACCCCAGGCCCGCCAGGGCGCAGAACCCGGCCAAACCCACTGCGCCACCGCACCCCCTCTTTTGTTCAAATAATAAAACAAATGCACTCCCTATCCATTCTGTATGCAATAACTTGTGAGCATGTGTTGAAAAAATAAAGCTGTTGAAACTGTTGTGAAGTGACCGTACCTTAATAATAGCACGTCGGCGTTTTGTCTCTCCATTTGTTGTCGATGTACTTTTGTTTACTCTGAGCTGTACATCGTTTTGGTAACGGTGCTAAATGAATAAATGTGAACATTAATGCCAGCCAGTTCCCTCGATGATACGGGGGGAAAGTGTTTCTCGACCCTTTGCGTGTCTGTGATGAGGTGACGTGTGTTCAGGACCCAGTACGGTGCTCCATTCCACTAGATTTATGGGTGTTCTGCAGATGTGAGCGACGGTACGGGACGGTAAAGTCAGCGGGGACCATCGGGACTGACTGCTAATATCCGAGCGGGAAGCTGGACTGTATGTGTGAGCCTGTGCGGTGTGACACTGTGAGTGACGCAGGCTGTCCCTCGCACACACAGCAGCTGTGTTTTACAAGCCCACCAGAGCCCATCAATCCTACTGATGACAAGGGGACTCTGGACCTGTCACTGGGGGCATCATTCATCAAGCAGAGAGAGAAGGGCACAGTAATCCTCATCAGCAGATAATTTAAAAACACAATTAAGCAACAGTGAGGACTAAAATACACAACTAGTGCTTTTTCACCTGCTTTGTATATTAATTGAAATAGTTAAAAGGCACTTGCAGCCTGTTACGGTGAAGGTATTTAAAATAAAAAGCCACCATGGTTGTTGTATGGGCAATGCGTATTTGTGTGCTGCAACTCAGATGAGGTACCTTGGAAGACGGGCTTGTTCATACTGGCCATTCGGGGGCAGTAGTGCTGCCCAGGGAAGCCCTGGATGTGCACCTCCAGCGGGACGGGGCGCACAGAGGGACGGAAGTTGAAGAGGCCCATCTGAAAGACAAGAGGAAAACGGTCTTACACAGGTGTGACACAGGTGCGACATGAGCAGCCAGAGGGCCAGGGGGGGCACTACTGTGGATATACTTGTGTGCATGCAGAGTACAATATTCTAAGTTGTTTTGGTAAACAATAATAATAATAACAACAATTACAATATAAATAATAACATTAAACACTGTACACTTTGTGCACTTCACTGAGCCACTACACCGTCATTGACCCTTTACCCAGTGCCACTACGGTGAGACAGGTGATCAAGTCCAAATTGGAGCGCGTCTAAGAGAAATGTGAGAAAACGGGGGCCAAATAGGCATCAACTAGTGAACTATTGAAAGTCAACCAGTCAAAGTGAACTAACAGCTCAGTGCAATGATTGGTAAAATGACTTTCAGTCAATTTATTACAGCTAATGACATCTTCACTGAAACGCAGTATTATAAACATTTTAAATCTACCACTTAGACACATCCTTTTTCAGAAAATCCAACAGATGTGAACACTAAGAAACCAACTGTCTGTCAATCAAATAAAACATAGCACTAACTACGTAACTTTTTTAACCCTACATATTAAGGATCGCAACTGAAACAATGGAGAAACAACCTGACAAAATGAGAAAAAGCGGAAAGCGGAAATCCAAATCACCGCCAACATTACAGAACCCTTTAAATAAAAACTGTCCCGTGCCGGCAATGTGGAAAAATGAGGAATGAAGCACACTTGTGCTGGAACACACTGCGGAAGTGTGTGTGCATCCACTGTTTACATCGCATTTGTGCGGACAAAAAAAAAAAAAAAAACAGCCCAAGAGGAGCCACGTTCGCACTCATCCCAGACGTGCACCTGTATGTGGCTGCGCTGTCCCTGTGACACACACGCTGTGGCACAGGCCCCAGCTGGGGGTAATTACCACTCTTTATTGTCCCTGGGCGCGAGGCGGCTGGCCAGTGCGTGTGCGTGCCCGCACATATGTAAGAGGCGTCGTAGTGGATCAGTAGTGTGAGGCCCCTGCCCCCGCCATCCAAAAGAGACTAATGGAGAGAGCCCCCCCCCCCCCAAGGAAGTACAGCTCACACCTGGGTGTCTCACTCATTTGAGTCATGCTACTGCAACCTTTCCACATTAGTCAAATTAAAATCATAACTCTTCACCTTCCTTCACTTTCGAAACCACATGCTCATGTGCACACACGCACAGACACAGATGTGGATATTAACTGACCTAGGAGTCTCTTTCATCTTGTGTGTAGCAGGACCCAAACAAATCAGTTTTCTTTTCAGAATTTTTCAGTATTTTGTGCATCATCACTCCCTACACACTGTGTGTGCAAACCGTTTTTCATGGGTCACTAGAGGGCGCCACTACCGCAATGTACATATACAGCATACACACTGTATTGACCTTTTTTCGCTTCTGCATGGGCATTCTGCAGCACTAAAGCAAGGAAAGATGTGGAGACCAATCCAGGTGGGATGGCGGCTGAGGGGTTCACCTGTCCAATGCCGAGCCAGTCGGCCAGGTCGCGGGCGTTGGCCAGCGCTGTGGAAAGGCCCACCACACGCACAGCCCGGGATGTGTGAGACGAGATGAAGTTGGTCCTGGACACGATGACCTCGAGGACGGGGCCACGATCCTCCCCTGCAGGAGGACAAGGGTGGAGTTCCACCATGGGAGCCATCATTATACAGGTAATGTACTCGGGGTGTTCACTGTCCACATGCGAAGTGATGCGACCCTATACCCAGGTGAGCGCTATCCAGAAGGCTGTGCAGCTGTGTTGTGAGTTTTACACATGACGTGCCATACCCAGCAGGTGGATCTCGTCAATGATGAGGATGGCCACCTTCTGGACGTAGCTGCGGTTCTGCCAGCTGCGGCTCACCCCATCCCACTTCTCGGGTGTGGTCACGATCAGGTCGGCCTGGGCGATCGCCCGCATGTCTGGTGTCACATCGCCAGTGAGCTCCACCACCCTGCCAAGGGACACAAGCGCAGAGTCCCCAAGAGCACGCTGACACAACGACTGGCACACAATAACAACCACTGTCACACACATACAAGCCACAACATTTCTGTAACACTCATACACAAAATCCAACACAGATATAGCCATCTTGAACAAATTGTTAAAGAGCCACATGCACAAACAAGCAGATACACATGCCCAAAAGTGTGAACCTACTTCTTCCCAAGCTTCTCCTCCATCCTGATCTTCCAATCCTCAATCCTTTCTCGAACCAAGGCCTTCAGCGGGGCGATGTACACTGCCTGCGTTCCACAGGACAGATGCACGTAAGCAGGTACGAGTTCATGAGTAACACACACACACACACACACACACCTGTGAATGGAGAGCACAGGTGCCTTCCCAGTGACAAGGCAGACCTTTTCCAACTTGACTGCCCCTGAAGGGACTACAGGAGATACTAAAACAAACTACTGTGGGAACTACTGCTGACACAAGAGAGGAAGTGCATCCATTCCTCAATTTGCAAACCTAATTAATTTTTGGAAACCTGTTTGAGAGGTGAAAATTCATGAATGGAAATCATTATTGCTTATGGAGCAAATTCTAAGTCGTAGGACCCAAGCACAGTTAAAAACCACCACAAAACCTTAATGCAATAAGAAATATTACTCCTGTCTCACCAGCAAATACAATTACCAAAATTCACAACTGATATTAAAGTTACAAACACTGCAATAAAATACAGTACTGCACATACATATATATCTACATACAGCACGTATTTATGCATGTAGTAAACGTACAGTGAAGAGAAAGGAATATAAGACAAAAATGTTACAAATACAAAATATTTTCAGAGATTATCCTAATCACAACAAACAAGTGAGTTTTCCAATTAAATTGAACTGAGAGGCATGAGGTGTGGGAGTAACAGAGAAAGTGTTCCACTGATGTATGGATGAATGACCAATTGTAAGTAGTGTACCCAGCAGTGTAAGTCACCTTGGTGAAGAAGGTGTGTGGGCTGGTAACACTACATGGAGTTTGTTGGAAGTCGCTTTGGAGAAAAGCGTCTGCTGAATGAATAAATAAATAAATAAATGTAAGTGTAATGTAGGTGACTAATCTAGTGAGTTATTCTCATTAGTTTGATTTTTAACAATAATTACAACTCGCAGCGCAAGCGACTGCCTTGAGGGAACTTAAGAACTAATACAGTGTTTGTTCCCATAATGCTTGGTGGCACAGAGATGTGAACACTAGACTGCTAGGTACCGATTCAGCAGAAGTTTTCTCAAATGTAAATGTTTATCTGAGAAAATAAGGGTCAGATTAATTGGAATTTAAAGATGTACATTCAAAAGCAAAAATTCATAATTGGAGTGTTTGGAAAACAAGGAATGGTTACTGAAAGAACAGGTGAAGAACAGCTACAGGAGAAGTGAAGTGGAAAGGTTGGAGAAGCAGAAGGTGAATGGCTGGAGACACGTCTGGAGGAAAGGGGAGTTACTGAGCCAGGCCCACCTTGGAGGTCGGATACTGGTTGAAAATGCGGAAAATGGCTAGCTCTGCGGCGATGGTCTTGCCGGAGCCCGTGGGCGCCCCCAAGAGGACGTTGCTGTCTGTATGATACACTGTGTGGAAGATCTGCGTCTGGATGGGGTTGAAGTGAGTGAACTTGTACAAGCTCTCATACTCGCGGTTCCCCAAGGCGCTCACAGGCAGGGGCTGGAGGTCCAGCAGCTCTGCAATGCAAAAGCAACGTCAATCAGAAAAGCACCTAAATGAATAAAAGTAGACGTAAATGTAAAAAAAAAAAAAAAAAAATCACGTTGAGCCTCATTATTGTCAGTGAAGGGTTTGAATGATTCATACTTATTTACTTTACTAGGCCACACATGGGAAAATAAAATCACTCTGGTTAAAACTCTAAGGCTTATAGCCGAGCTAATGAGTTCCAGAGGCTAATTTACAATGGGGACACCGCAAAGCGGCTGGGGGGGGGGGGGGGGTCACCTGTCATTCCCATGCAAATCACAGCAAAGGAGTTAATGTGTGCTGTACTTCTGCCTCTGGGTTTTTACCACAGTGTGGAATTTGTTGTTTTGTTTGTCTCCACAGATAAACCATGACAACGTGAGAAGTTATATTTAGCACATTTTGTAATGAAAAACTATTCTTATACGACACTTTCAAACCAGGTACAGAGTGCTTTCACAAAGGTTCTACTTCTCACCCAACTTCTTATCTCACGTTGCAAGGTACATTTTTTTTTTTGTGAAAGAGTAAATGTTTGGTTTTTTTTAATACATAAATTGAGCATATGGCCATATTCTCACATAAAAGGCATTCAAAAATGAAAATGTATTTAGAGTTTCCAGAGTTGCATTCAAAAGAAAGTGAATACGACTATTTGTATCATACCTTTTTCTCAGCAATCTCATTAAAATTTAAAAGTGCACCTGTATTGATTGTTATTCTAGCTGTACTCAACCGCATCGGCAGACAATAAACAGCATAGAATTTACGAGGTCCCACAAGTGAAAAACAGATCAAATATGTTGCCAAGAAGGTCAAGGAACTCCCCACTAAACTTTGAAATACAGGCATTTGGAGGTTAAAAAAAAAGCCTGAGTTAATAAAAAGCCCAGAACCATCCCAGAAGCACATCCAGGTTCATTTTAACAAAACTGCAGAAATATGCCACAACAGCAAGCAGAACCAAGAGAAACCAGACTGCTTTGAGGCTCACTTTGAGGTGGTGGTGGCAGCAGCATGACGTGGGGATAAAAACAGTAATACAACTGAAAGCTAAAAACAGGAAAATCATGCAGGATAACCTCTTACAGGTGATAAGTGGTCTGGGTTTAGGGAGAAATCCACGTTCCAGGAGTACAATGACACAGAACACACTGCAGCAACTACTCTGGGTTGTTTTAAAATTGGGATGGTTCCAAATCTTAAATATCCTGCCGCAACCGAAGCTCCAAATCTAGCTTGGCAGTTTGACATGAAAAGTGGAGTAAATCTGCTTGGAGGAATGGTTCAAAAATTCCAACTTCTATATGTGGAAAGAGTACTAACATACCCACAAAGACAGAGGGGCAAGTTGTGCAAAACGCCTGTCTACAAAGTACAGACCTGAGGCTATGATTACTGCTGTAAATGAGAGGCAAGCTGTTCATTTTTGTCATAATGTTCTAAACTTTTCCACATATTCAAGTTTTCAGACGCAACACAACAACATTTGGAAAGAAAAAGGGAGTGGTGCTGAATATTTCCTGAAGGCACCGTATAGATATACACTGCAAGGCACTGTGAACGTTCAGAATGAACATTCTGACAGCGAGTCACATTTACAGACATTTGTTTACAGTTAGAGGATCTCTGAAACAATGCTATTCTGTTCCATTTATGCCATATATACAGTTCGATTCACACAAATTATAGCACAAAATGCTACTATAAAAAAAAAGAAAGTGAAACTATACTACAGTACTGCATCTGACACAACCCAGTTACAGGGCTAAACAGAGTAAACAAACCATTTCACTGCTCAAGGCCCTATGCAGCTGTGAGAACAAATGAAGAATACCTGTTGATGTGACAAAAAAGTTCACAGTACCCACCGTGTGTATGGTGGGCGCGTGAGGTAGGTTACTGGTGTGTGAGGTACATTACCAGTATGCGGCGGGTGTCTCTCTGGCAGAATGAGGTGCTGGAAATTGATGATGCACACAGCCTCGGCACCGAGCCAGCGGTCCGACACAGCGCGGATGTAGTACTGTGAGGGCAGGGGCTCAAATATGGGGATGGTGAAGACCAGCTGCTGAGGCTCGCCGGCCACCACCTGGGGACAGTGTGGTGCATGAGACATACGGAGCAGCAGGGGTGCGCTTCATCAGGACAACAGAGAAAGCTGACACACCTGTTTCTTCTGCAGCAGGAAATACTCTGAATGGTAGATGTGGTCATTGAGAGGATCCTCAACCCACACCCACCAGGGCTCCCCAACCGACCCGTGCACCTAAGAGAGGGGCAAAGAGACAAGTACCATAGTGTGTTCTGAGACAGACTTTGCATATGTAGGAGAATAGGGGAGAGTTTTCTAGAACCTTCCCTCAAATTGCCTTTACTCACTCCTGAACACCTTCTTCACCACAGCCTTAGCAAACTCTTCACAGGTGTCAAGCTCTGACTTGTCAACAGCCCTAGCTGATACGATACAGGGATTTCACACTGGGTCCTCAACTTAGACACACAAATGGGACTGGAAATCTATTCGCAAATCGTTTTGATTATAAATCCAAAAACTACATCATAACAAGTAAAAACTTTCCAATACAGGAGATACAAAACATCTATATGCATAAAAGTAAGGCAAACAAAATTGAACAATAAATTTAACAATTTCACCTTGAATTACCGTCTGCCTGCCCATCAGATAGGAGTCAGGACGACTACCTGTCCGACTATAAAAATTTACCCTAATTACCTGTTCCAGACAGTTGGAGAGCCGTTAACGTTGAGCCCTATGGGTTTAGCCCTAATTAACATACTGTATAAACACACATTCAGTGGAAAAGAGCTTTGTACACCTGGAGTCCAAACACACAAGCCACTAAGACACACTGAATACGACAATGGCGAGGTGTGTTTCATCGATACAGCTCGGCCATTAAGTGCTTCGCACCACGCTCTATTTGCTGCTGGGGACCGAGCCCAAGACACGTGTCCGCAGGCCTCGCCCATATGGAGGGGATCAGAGCTAAGCCACGGGTATTCTGTTTCTTCTCTCCCATGCTAGGATCACGCATCACTAATGGCACGCAAACATCCATCATCGTACCCAACATGCAAGTGCCAGGCAGTGACAATGGAGCTCCTCTTTAAGCAGGGAGGAATCCATTAGTATACTGGCGGTGATCTTTGCGCAAGAACGCCATAATCCCCGGCATTTCCCCTAGTTTAGGGGCTGACAGCTCATCGTTCTGTAACGTTATCTATGATGTTCCTCAACATTAATTATGTCTTAATGTTCTTGAATCCTGGGAGACCACCCCCACTGTCAACCTGGGGGTGGGAGACTTGGGAATGAATGGATGCAAGATCCATCATGTTGGTGATGTAAACAAACACACTGGAGGTAAATAAACTTTGATGTTGTGCGCTTGTCCATCCTCAGGATCCACCATGCAGGCTTGGACCCAGTCAAAGAGAACCAGTGTGGCGCTTGGCCAAATGAGTGCGAACCAAGAAGTAATTTTTTTGAGCCCAACCAATCTAGCGGTCTTCACACCATAGTTCCAGGTAGATGGTCATGCATACACAGCTACAAAAATGCATACAGTGCCAAGAAAAAGTATTGACCCATTCCCAATTTCCTCTATTACTGAAGATTTCTTATACACAAAATCTTCTCAGGCTTTCAGCTGAAGTCTAATATAAGATACAGGTACCTGAGTGAACAAATAATGCCTTTTCTATAAACTTTTCATTTATTTAATGAGGTTATCCAACACCAAGTGGCACTGCATGAAAAAGTAATTGACGCTTAACTGTTTGTGACGCCTGTGGCTGCAATGACCGCAACCAAAGACACCCATTCACAGCTTTGCTTTCCACAACGCAGAGAGGCAACTGAATTTCTATTAACTATATTTTGATTAATCTCTCCATGTGAGAGAGAGCGAGAGAGAGAGACACAGGGAGATACCATAAGGGAGCTGAAGAGCATCTGGTATGTTGGCATCTCCCCTGAACATCTGTCCTAGCAAGAACAAACCCTTCTGAAGCCTTAATCTCACAGAAGTGTCCCCAATCTGAAAATGAGACAAAGCATAATCTTGACTTCCACTCGTAGCCTTCAAAACAAAACCTTACCTCATGCTCACAAGTGTTAGCAGTTATAGCAACAAAGCCAAGGCATAAAGTAATTAATTTCTATCATATTACAAGTGGGAGTTTGTTCTCCCAGTGTTTTCACGTGGGTTTCCTCCAGGTGCTCTGATTTCCTCCCGAAGTGCTAAAACACAGTATGTGTACGTGTTTGAAAGTGATTGCCCTGTGCCCGGGATGTACCCTGCCTCGTGCCCTGTGCCTCTGGGATAGGCTCTGGATCACGGTGACCTTGCATTAGGACAGGCGGTTACAAACTATAAAAGACTGCTGCAGTTAAACAAGCCATACAGTCACCGTACCTGGTCGCTCCACCTGAAGTCAGGGGTGATTGTCAGCTTGACCCGGAGGACGGTGCGTGTGATTGGCTGGATGGTTGCATCCATCAGGATGGAAGGAATTTGGTGAACACACTGTTTGACCTTTAATCCGATGTTCACATGGTGCAACATATGACCTGCGTGTTAAAAAAAAGAAAAATTTAAAAAAGCTGACCCCTCAATAACATACTTTTGTTTATGAAAGAGGCACTAAAGGTTTGCCACACTGATAAAAAACTGAAATACAAACTAGTTAACAGCACAAGTTATAGCTGTAAGTACTGAAAATTACATTTGCAAAGTATGAATTGAATACATCTGAAGTTTATTTTTTTAAAATAAATGTACTACCCCTGGATGTGGGTATTTACTGACAACATGGTGAAACATGGAATGCCATACTCAACCAGCAGCATAAGCGTTCATTTACTTAAGCGATACAACTGGTGGGTCAAGAGATGGCCGTGGAAATAAACAAGTGCTCTAGGATCTGTTGTCTTTAACAAGAAAAACATATTCCGGGATGGGATTACCATAGAAACGTACAAGTGTAAAAGAATCTACCTCCTTCATGAAAAAACTTGGATTCGGGGGATCACCATGGAAACACAAACACTAGTGTAGTAGAATCCATCGATCTCAGCAACACAGAGGTTCAAGGGATCGCTACTGTAAGATTTATAAGGCAACTGCCAGCATCCTCATTTCGGGCAATCACCCTTGATGCACACTGCACGGTCTTCAGTGAAACCAGGGAGAGAGGACACACACACACATACCAATCTCATCCTTCCTCATGTCCTTGAGCTTGTCCACGGTAAGCTTGCGCTCTTCCAGGCGGGACAGGACCGTCTCGGGCAGCGTGGAGAACTGGCGCAGTGGGTGGGCCCAGCCCCACAGACGCTTGTCGATCACCTTGCACAGGTTCAGTAGGCGGTATGTCATGGCAGGCCAGCGCTTCCGTAGTGCGATCTCAAAGAGCGCCCGCACGATACGGGCAGCATTCTGTCGAGATGAACAACACATGGTCAGCATGGCATTGCCTCATTTCAACTGAATGCGATCTTGAGGGAACAAGTGAAAAACCGCACAAGTACAGCCAAGCAGGAGTACCTTCAGTGAAGACAAAAAGAGGAAGGGGTCGGCACCCTGGAGCAGCACATTAGTCAATCTATCTACTTATCAACCTATCTATCCATCCATCCATCTAAAGACCGGTAACCATAACTTAACCATCTCTGCCTCACTGTGTTGGAAGTGAGAGAAACCCTAACCACAATCCCACCTGCCCCATTTCATGCCTCTGTTACTAAGAGGATGTTGAAATTAAAGTTTTGACCCACAGCGCCACCCCGTGGTTCAAACTGAAATGCTTCTGGATCAGGCTGCTCACATCCTTGCTGTCACTGTGCAGCAGAGAACTACACATTTGTTTTTTTGAAAAGGATAACAAAGATAGCGACGACATCACCATTTCTCAGAGGATTTCTGCAAACTGCACCCAACATCCTAGGAGGCTCAATGTTTCAAATCACGGTGTTCTGGCGTCTCGCTGCTTCGCTAATACACGCCGAAGCTGTGGGGGAGAGCAGCAGGAGCACCGCTTCTGGACAGTTGCTAAATCCATCGAGATGCAGCAGTGAGCTCAGAGCCAACGGTGTGAGAGTAAACTTGTGAGCTGATGGGTCTGGATTTGGAATCACATTCATTTTTTGCACAATGGGCAACCGGTTCAAAAATCCCCGGGACACATCTGAAATCTAGCGAATTAGGAGCAAAGAGGGAATTCGCTGAAACTATGTCAAATATTCAGACACATGGAATCGGTTACCGCGGGAAACCAGAGATAAATGGGTTCAGCAGAGGATGGGAGGCGATACGGGTGGAAAAAAAAAGGCTGAACACAAAGGATTCCTGGCTCCCAGTCACTGTGAAATACGTACCATCTCTAATGTATAATAGCCAGACTAACCAAATAATTTGATTTTAACAGACAACAAAAAAAATCCAAAGGAACATAATCAAAGATTGATGTGGGCAGTGAAAAAGATCTGTTTAGTTTAAAAAAGATGGAAATATTTGTGAAGGAAGACAATATACATGAATCTACATGATCCGAGCATTTACAGTCTAGTTATGGGTGCCTGATAAAGGATAATAAGTACTGCTATAAATTTTGTGTTGAGATGCATACCACATGTTGTGGCTTAAGGAGTCATTTCGGAAGAGGCACATCTCAAACATGCCGTGTACAGAACAGAGTAGGCTCCCACTCACATCCTGGGTGAAGAGCAACTGTTACGGATGGTTACCAAAGCTATGCAAGAGGAGTCAGGTGACACGGAAGAAGCTGCCCAGTCACAACAGGTTTAATTATATCAATTTGCTAGTATATCCTACGATTCGAAGCGAGAAACCAATGTTCAGGGAGATGTGAATAGGGCAGCTGGGCTGGAAAAAGAGCCAGTGTCCCCAGCACCTTGCAGGGACGATGGTTTCCAGTGGCTTGGCCAGTTCTCCATAACTGAGTGCAGGTGGACTGTCTGGAAACACCTTCCAGATGTTAGAGATGGAGACATGCTGTCTCACCTGAGCTACATAGGACAGGTCAGAGATGAGGGAGAAGCTGTCCACCTCCCCACGGCCGATGTAGGTCTGCAGGAGGACGTTGATCTTGCCGTAGCCGTTCTCCACGCCACCTGCCGCAGGGAGCTCACAGTGATTGTGCAGCAGGTGCTCCAGTTCCTCCATCTCTTCCTCGCGCACCTGTCGATCAAGAAGCAGCAGCAGTCAGTTGTAGCCCCCCCACTGGCACCTCTCATTCTGCAAAGGCACAGCCACATCATCCCAGCTGTGACCTGGACAGGCAACAGCGTTCACCTCCAGGCTGAAACTGAACCACCATGTACAACACATGAAGAATAACACAATCTGCACATGTACAGATAAAATGATCAGAAGTACTAAAAGCATACATATATTTTATTATTCTGATCATAAATTTTCCATCCGTATAAACAGCGTTTACAAAAAGTGTTTGGGCTGGTGAAAGGAGTTGTTCGTCGCTTTGGAGACAAGCCAATTGAATGAATGTAAATGTATGGGAAATAAGGTGAAAAACAAGGAAAGAGGAGAAATGGGAATGGAAAGAGGGGCCAGTGGAATCGGGAGCTCCTTTAGCAGATCAGACTGGGGTCGTCTCCCGGTGGTGGGACACACAGCACAACCGGAAGATGACACTGAAACAGGAACCGTGTGTCTCACCTTGACCTGCTCAAATTCTTCAGCTTTGGATACGATGCTCAGGATGTCTGCCTCGGTCTTCTGTGCGTTGAACAGCTCATTGAATGTCTTCACAGGGTGTGTGTGTGGGGTGGGAGTGAGAAGAAGCTGTCAGCCAGAGGGTCAGTGCTTGTCAAAAACACCCGAGACAGAGTCCCATGGTAAATTACTTATTCCCATTCTGCATCATCATAGAGATTTCTTTTACCATAGGCGACAAAACTGCAAGTATCACTGTAAAAGAAGAAACTAATGAATGTGATTCACTGAGGTAATTACCATGATCCAGGGACTGCTTAATAATGCTTTGTGGATTTGCCCCAGAACAAAGCAACACAATGACATGAGCAAACACCCATGCTAGTAGTGTCCCCCCAGTATTACCTGTAATAGCCCACTTCATTCCTGCTCCTGGTTTTATTTAATGGTGGAGGAGGCTTTCCTAACACACACAGATGACTGTAGGGCAACAGTGACACACAGAGTATTCCTCCACCAACAGTTCCAACAGAAGGGTGTCTACTTATAAACAGTGTAGGTTTTACACTATTTCAGCAACCGAGCACAACTGGAAAGTAAACGAAGACAGCCCTGAACGTGCCACTGGAGGGATGCGGGCGCGGCTCCGACATCCCGTACCTCAATGGTGTTGTATCGGATGTAGAAATGGCTGGCGGTGCGGCCCAGGTCCGTGGAGGAGAAATACCCGGTGCGCTCCTCGAAGCGGACCATGCGGGCCTTGTCCAGTTTGCGGCCCGCCTCCACAACCAGTTCCTGCCGGTACAGCTCCAGACCCGGGTCCATCTGAACACAGGGGAGCAAAGTGATACCTAAGGCTGGGAGGCATCTGAGTTTTGGCACGGTTAGAAAAAAAACTGCCACAGCTTTTGGCACACATGGGGAAACAGACACCTTGGCTGTTTTGTCATGCTTTGCATTTTTACTAACAGATTACAAGAGAATCATACATAAGTAGGTTAAACCACTTCAATGTATGTATTTCAACAAATACTCTGGGTCCACATGCCTCAGGTATACATTTTCAAAGAAAAATTGTATTCAAGCACTCGGTCTATTCTCAGTGTTTCTTTTCACCCAAACAGAGCTGGAATTTGGGACTGGATCACTTCAGCTCATTTCCATACCCAGGTTTCTGTTGTTCAAGAGATCAATAACAAGATGAAGATATTTATGGGATGAATGAGACAACAATGGGCATTAAACAGTAATGTGTGGATAGGCTCTGGAACACCGGTGACCCTGCATAAGACACTCAGTTGAAAATGAACAAAAAAAAATATTGCAGCAATTCTTTTTAATTTGTCATAACTTTTCCTGAGGTTTCTACAAACCCTGACTGATGAATAAATCAAACCTGCATTATGAAGCTTTTATTGAGTATGATAAAGTGGTTGGAGTTACAGACAGACTTCTAGTCCCACTTTAAGTGTTTAAGTCGAGGACCCAGTATACCTACAAACTCCTACAATACTAACTACATGGACACAGAGCAAGCGCAATAGTAGGACTTATGAACACACAACACCCCACGTGACCTTTACAACAGAGAGAGAGCTGCAGGCTGCGCTGGGTACCTGGTAGGTCTTGTGGTTGATGCCGTAGGCCAGTGGATTCATCCTCATGCGAACGTAAAGGTACGTGTAGCTCAGCCACTTCACAGCTTCCTCCACGTTGGTCACTGTCCCTAGCGCCACCTTCAGCAGAACAGACATTCATTCTTTGTTTGCATCTCCCTGAAGGCACAGCAGCGTCAGAAACATGTCCCAGCCTTATCCCGGTTCTGCCTTTACATGTTGCTTCAAGTGAGAACGTTCCTGTTTCTGGCAGCATGCACTTTGCATCACCACTAGAGGGTGGTCAAAAACCACAAAGCAACACAAACACTGTGGGGAACAGTAGCCGCCACTCTTGGTGACTAACAGGACACAGTTGGGCGAATGGCTTCAACGCGGATCTGCCAAAACATCATCTCTTGAGGCCCAGAAGCTTCCAGCGGCTGCCAGAAGCCTGGACCGCAAGGTGGAGTGAGGTCCTGTTTTTTGGCAGGCAACAGTGCTAAACAAAACTAAACATGCTCCAGTGCGCATGTTCACACTGGTTGTGACTCCTCTAAGGATACCTGTGAGAAAAGACTGCCTGTACAACTCTGTACAACACTGCCCCCTGTGCCTGCAACATGTAACTGCACCCACACTTCCCTCCACTTGGGCTGCTTGCGGTGAGCTTGCAAATTCTACTTGCATTCTGTCTGGCAGAAAAGGATCTAGGACCTGCAGTGTCTCTTCGGCCTCTCATTCAGCCCTCCTTTCACAAAGTGCCTGTCCCAGGAAGCTCAGGCACTGCAGACGGAATGTTCTAGAAAGACAGTGGAATCTCAAAGCCTTCTGCCCATGCTTCTAACCCTAACCTACCTGTGTGGACAGTGTGACATTCTTATGTATTTCTCACACGGATTCCTAAAACTGGAAACACGCCCCAGAAAAAATGTTTTGTGCTGCAACCCTTCTAAGTGCTGAAAGGGTGAGGTTTCGTAATTGCAGTTCCAAGTCCTGTACTGCCATCTAGTGATCAACACCAGCACCTAACGTGAGGGCCCACCTCTTCTTGCAGAGAAAGGCGCTCCACCCAAAACACACAGGCTCTCCAAGAGGACCTGACACTGCTCTCCTACAGAGCACTGATTAATCATCTCTAGTTCATGAAGGGCACGTGCTCATAAATCAGGTAATAATATGACACAGTTCTTGATGCGCTTGTGTTGGTTACAAATAGATTGCCCACATGGATGACTGACCACAATCTACAAGACGAAACTCACTTCACCTGTCTTATCTGTCAAGAGCCTGGGAGTAACAGTCGACTCAAGTTTCTACTTCTCGCAAGACATTGATGCCGTAACCAGATACATCCTGTAAAATATTTGCAGGATCTGCCTTTATCTCACGACATGTTCTATGCAGCTTGTGATCCATACATGCATTTCTGTTCACCCTGATTCGTACACCGCTTTGGAGAAAAGCATCTGTAAATGAATAAATTAATAAAAATTAATGGAAATGTGACTGGACAGCACATTTGCATTCCATTTCCAGCTGTCTACATTCGTATGTGGACAGCTGTGTCTTTCACTGCATACATGCAAAAGGCAATGGTTCAGTTTCATTGTGAAACCGTTCTATTAATTATGAATCTGAGTCAACATCTGCGGATCATCGCAGACTTTGCTTAGTGCAGCACACAACTGGCCAGCTCTGTCTCCACCCCACCTCGGCATTCAGGTTGTCGGCAAGGCTCTCCAGGAACTGGCTCTCGATGGGGTTCTGCTGGGTCAGCAGGGTGAGGTAGTGGCTCAGCTTGTCATGTGTGGTGATGATGGTGCCTTCGCCATACTTGTCAAACTGGGGGCGTCCAGCACGCCCAAAAATCTGCATCACATCCAGGATGCCCAGGTCCACCAGCGTGCCCCGCTTGGCATCGTAGATCTGGGTGCCCTACTCAAAGTAACAGTCAGAGACAGAGGCTGGTGAAGAGCCCTGGCAGAGAGAGCGGAGGCTATGAAACAACCTTGCAGTGCTGGCAAACAGACACACACCTTGATGATGACAGCGTGGGCAGGAAGGTTCACACCCCAGGCCAGCGTGGCAGTGCACACCAGGACCTTCAGGTAGCCGCGGGAAAACAGGTTCTCCATCAGGTTGCGGTCCTGGCGCAGCATCCCAGCATGATGGATCCCGAACCCGTCCGGGAACATCTCGCGCATCTGCTTGTTTCGGGACCTCTGGACCTGGGGTTACAAAGCAGAGAGTGTGCAGTGTCGATTGAAAACAACACACAGCTGTCTGTGGTATGTACTCAACACTAAGTATTGTGCACCCATTCCAGGTACAACAAGGTTTTACACTTTTTACACGTTTTAAACATTTGTACTGTGAAATCACCACATTAGGCAAAGCCCCATGTGACAGGGTCCAATAACCAATATTTCTTTTGGGGAAAAAACACAAGCTGGAAAGGTACATCACCTAATCAAAATATGAAAACGTTTACATTTAATACATTAATTTATATATATTCTATAGAAAAATACTAATTTTTATATTATGTTACACAAGTATTTTTTCATGCATGGCAACGACAACATATTGTTTTGTAATATGTGGTATAAACTCAACAGAAATTACAGAACAAACCCATACTAACAAAGGAGGAAAGCAGTTTTTTTTTTTTTTTTTTTACAGTCTCTTTTATAAGCTTTTAATTTAAGCTTTTTACTTATTGAGCTGTTACTTAACCCGTTGCTGGTTTCTGTCGTAAACTCTGAGGTTCTGATTTTAAAGTGCTTCACGACTGACGGTTCTGCGTTCCACCTTCTGAATTAAAAACACACCATGAGGAGCCATAAACACAACCTTAATTAAAGTGGTGCCGCACTTCTATTCTGCCTTGGTGTGTTTTACTCCCATCTATCGATTGGTATCGTAAACACAGATCGCGTCGATGTAGAAAGTAAAACATGAGTGCGGAAAAAAAGAGACTGCTACTACTAGGAGGCTCCTTTTCTGCCACAGGTGTGGAGCATGACGTGTGTTTTATCTGGTTAACCGCTCCCTTTCACTTGTTTCAAATAAGTGTTTCTGAACTTGGTGATGATTCCACAGTAGCCATCCAAGGTAATTGTGGTGTCTGAACTTCAAAAAATATATGTATATATTTACATTTATTTATTTAGCAGATGCTTCTTTCCAAAGCGACTTCCAATGAACTCTATGTCGTGTTATCAGCCCACACACCTTATTCACCGCGGTGACTTACACTACTAGATACACTACTTAACAGTGGGTTGTTCATCCATACATCAGTGGAACACACTCTCTCTGTCACTCATACACTATGGGGGAACCTGAACAGCAGGTCTTTAGATGTTGGGAGGAAACCAGAGCACCCAGAGGAAACCCACACAGACACGGGGAGAACATGCAAACTCCACACAGACTGAGCGGGGATCAAACCCACGTCCCCTCGCACCACCCAGGTGCTGTGAGACATCAGCACTACTCGCTGTGCCATCGTGCCGCTCCATATATATATATATATTTTTTTTATTTATAAACACACTCAGGACAGGAAACACATGGAAGCACAGAAGGGGAAGTAAATGTTTTAAAAACTGCACTTTCTTTTCATCCTTTTTATGCCCACGGAGGGACTTGTTTTCTCTAAAACCTACTGGTTAGAATAATCTAATACTGACAACTGGCCTTTTTTCCACTAATTTTTTATTACCCTCACTTATGATTGTTTCCTTCATCGAATTTCTGTGTACCAGTGTACAAAAAGGCCCGAAAGCCATGCAGTAAGTGCCTAATAATGCGACTGAATAGTTCTTTTTAAAAAGCTGTCAGAGGCTGGAATAGCACAGCAAAGGCCACTGCTGTTCTTACATCAACTCTTCCCCCAGTCAAATGGCAGTGTAATGGGGAGAAATGCCTTTGTACTCAATAATAAGCCTGCTGTACGAAAAAGCATATATATTTTTATCAACTGCTTCAGACAATTTGTGTTGTATGGGACAAGGATAAATGAGGTCTATGGATATTGCTAATTATGCTCTGCTAATAATTATTGCTGGGCTCAGTTATACTTCTCCAAAAGGAAATTAACTGTTCAGCAGTTAAGTGAAAAATTACAGTGGGAAGTGCCAATGAACCAGGTGAAGGTCATCTCAACACTCACAGGCATCCCCGGAAATCCTGCTATTAAATAATAATAATAATTCTGTGTACTGTACATCACTCATTTCGCCTTGTTACTTTAACGGCAAACCAAAGCTCTTGGCAGGGTTGCATAAACTTCAGATCTGTGAAACCACGATGCCGCAACGCCTACGAAGCACCGTGTGAAAGCGTGAAAAGTCAAGTGCCTTTCCATGGGGGAAAGGAAAACACACACACTCGTTTGGGCCCACAAGCAGAGAGGTGTTTTGTATCTACAGAACTAAGCAAAGCGACACTTTAGTTCTCAGAGACGATGCACAGTACTTACTTTATTCCTTTATCTGACAATTGTCTCCACTGGCAGTATGACATTATTTAAAGCGATTTACCCATTTAATACAGCTGGAGAATTTTTATCAATCCAGGGAAAATACCTTCATCAATGGCATTACAGCAGGAGGTGTGATTCAAACCTGGGGCTCGTGAGTCCAAAGGTGGCACCGCTAACCACGACGCCACCTCCTGCCTCATCCTCCCTGCCTGGGTCTCAGTTGACAGGGCAACTGCTTGATGTTTAAATCCAAACGCGTGTCATGTTTTCATCGTATCAGCCACACTGTTGGACGGGGTAATTCAGAGGTGAAACTTTTCTGCACGGCGCCGACACAGAGCACATGGGAACACAGACAGCAGAAGTAACGCTGACAGCAGGGGGCAGCCTGTCCTGCTCGGCAAAGGGGGTTTGTGTCGGCGTTCACACACCCTGATCCGCTCGCACCGCTGCCTGTTCACAGGGGAACGAGAGGGATGCGGGTTTTGGCTCGAACCACAGTCTCTCTAATTACAAACAGTGCCCCAACATACACCACCATTAGTATTCGTACCACCCTTTCGAACACGGAATACACCACAATATTATCCTACATGCAGTACGGGTCACAGCAACATCTCTAAACCCAGTTGCTTTTCGAACAAACACCCTCACCTTGTAAACCTACAGTCTAGAACACCAGCAGGTCCAGCAGAACACAAAACCGGCAATCACCTGGTCGAGAGCCTGCATGAACGAAGCCCATATGGGGACAGCATGACAGGAATGATGCTCAAGTTTGGAAGGAGGATGTCTAATGTGAGGGTCACACCGGCTCATTAACATAATCCTCTTAATTACTGCCACAAGGAATTTGCTCGTAGTGTAAAAGGGGGATGGGCTCCTGAAACCTGTGTCTGCTGCTGCTCACTCACCGCTCCGTGACTGGAATAGCACTGCACTAATTTCCTAAAAAGATGCTGTAATTCAGCACTTTCTTACAATTTTATCAGTTTTACTGCTTTTTATGTAGTTGGGTGCTGAAGATTAAGTGCCTTGCTAAAACTGTACCCCTTTGGGGATTTGAATATGTAACCTAAACCCCGATCCAGTTCCATTATCACAGTATGACCAGCTTTACCTCACTGAGTAACGGTTCCTACACTGGCACAGTAACCAAGTAATATAAAACCCTAAGCACTTTTGTTCTTTACTTTGTTCTATCTTAAATAAAAGACCTTGCTAATCCATAACAATGTGTGTGTCTTACGTTGCACTTCGAATACCACCCCCTGTTGTAATACCCTTTATCAAGGTACTTACCCTGAATTGATAAAATGAAAAAAACTACCTTGTAGTATGATTGAGTAAATCAGTGTAAGGAGCTAAATAAATAAATATAAATACAATTCCTCCACCTGAGAGGATCACACTTGCATGCCCACAAAAGACCACAGGCACAAACACCCTATTCAAACACACCCCAGAAGCCCCATCGCAGCACACCCACGCACAGCTTGGGAGTGGGTTGCGGGGAAAAGGGCGATTGAAATGCATGTGGTGCAGCGCTGCGGTGGGGGAGGTCGCAACCTGCCCAGGCAATAATCACCACCCCGTTAGATAGTTTGATTTCTCCCTCTCCGTCCAAATAGAGGTCAATGGGCGTCAAGGCTGCAGCTCTATCATGAAAAAGACCATTAGAGGAGCGTCTGCCGGACCCCCCCACCCCACCCCACACGCCTGATTCATTCTAGAACACCAATATAGACGACGTCTACGGGCACGTGCAAAGCAGCCAGCGCTGGTTAGCGTCATGACGTTCACAGATCCCTTCCCAAAGGCCAAACCCCTAAAAGAATGGAGTATCATGGTGCATTCTCCTGGGAAAAGCCAAAAGACATCAAGCTTGCCGCTTCTTGGGTCTATCAGAGGATTATTAAATGGTGACCTGTGTTGTTGAAGGGTGTCTGTGTGAGCCTAAACACACACTGTTTAATACAATGGACAGCATGTCACAGGTGAAAGAAGCGATCAAGGAGAGGAGAGCTGACCAAAGGCAATTTGACCTTTCACACTTTGTCAACGCAGCACGAATAATCCGCATGGCTCTGACTTCCGCCCAGCATTCTCTTGACCTCGATCCCAATATCACATGGCACAACAGAACTGATCGTGGTTGTGCGCTGTCACCAGGACTGGTGATGTAATGCTGTCTTCAGTCTCCCAGCGGTCCTCAGGTAGAGCATACCCGTGACAAGAGTCAGGTTCACAGCATCTCCTGGCCCAACACACAGGCTGTATGTATGAGCGACATCATCACCCTTGCCCCAGGGATGCAGGTGTCCCACCACAGCCTCTAGAGAAGTGGCCAGGCATGGAGCCACACTGCTGTCCCTCCAGTTCCACTCATCTGCACCTTGTTCACGAAGGGTGAAGAACATATCCTGTATGTACGTGTCACCTTCCTCAGTTTACCAGAGTACAAACTGAGAGAAGGGTTCACGGCAGACAGAAGGAACTAGAGATGGAACTATATGTTGGTTTTATGATATAATATCTCCACCAGAAAGCATATGTTTTTGCTGAACGTTTTGTTATGCGTGGAATGGACGAAGATGCTGGATGTCTGGATCAGTGTTTGTACTGTTTGGTGTGCTGCATGCGTGTAAACTGCTTGAACACACACGCGTGGACAGACCCTGTGCTCGCTGAGCTTCAGGATAGTGCCATGCCTTTGTCTGGTTTTCAAGGGTTGGAGGAGCTCCATAATGAGTTCTGCCCTCCTGTCTCCTAACAAGCTGCCTCCTCCAGAGCGCTCGGTTCTGCGGTGAGCGTCTCTCCGCACTGGGAATGTGTTGATCGGCTAATTAAGCCTGTTAGGCCTGGACTTGGGCTGTGGACGGCTGTCAGAGAGGGCTCTCCTCCGTACGCTTCTACGCAAGAGAGCTGTTTTCAAACCATTCCCGCTGTCTTGCTGCCTACCTCTGTCTGTGTGTGTGTATGTGTGTGTGCTGTACCACAGATCTGGTGTGTTTGGCAGCAAGTGCAAGCTGCCTTGGCTGACACTTGTGTGAAATCAAAGTGTACCGATACAAAGCAGCACTCCGGTACCCTTCATCACGGGTTTGTGAGACTGTGTACGTGTGCTCACGAAAGTGTGTGACTAACGAGCGTTAAGTGCACACCAGCCCTAAATGTGCAAGGGGCTGAAAGTGTATCTACGCATGGATGTGGACTCCATTAGTGTAAAAAAGATGGATCTGCACTTTTTTTTATATGTACTGCGTTTTTCCACTGATCACGGTTGCTATGACAATTGGACAGGGATCATCAGCATCATTCCGCATGCTGCAAGACAACTCCTTAGTCTCTTCAGCTAGTTCCCAGAATGTACCGTCTTCTCTCATTCCATGAGGAGTATATACACACACAAACTTTGGCAAAGCTAACACACATACACACAGAAGAAACAAACACCATTTATCAGTTACTACAGCTATGATAAGGGGTCCCCACTGCATGAAGTCCTGTATGGAGCTCAACTGATGAGACCACACTGCTTGGCAGTGACCTTTAACCTTAGGAGCAGGTTTAGAAACGATATGAAACATTCACTATTGAACTCATTAAACGCACTACAGCTGTAAGATGAGAAAAGACATTAACTTCCCTTCTCGTCTCCTCATCTCCAGGCTCCTAGTTTCAATCTTATTATACTTACGTTTACATTATTCATTTAGCAGATGCTTTTTTCCAAAGTGATGAGTAAATCAGAGTAAACAGAAGTGCATTCCTCCAAAAGATTAAGAGTCTCAGATACAGACACACGACTGTCAGAGTCAGTTTGTTGTCTAATACTACCAGTTTTTGCTGGTGCATTTAGAAGAGAGACTGATATGAAAAGGGTGATTATGACAGATGACGTGATGCAAATGTACAGACCCACTGGGAGATCGGAAGAGAAGTGGGTCTAAAAGACATCCACATTGGAGCTAAAACCGAGAACCTAGTGACTTTAAAATTTGGACCACCAATTTGTCAGATGTGGAGGGGCGAATTACCCTTCTTAACACCAAAAATGCAGCAGGACTTTCCAGACCTGTGTATTCTCGAGTCTTCTTCTGCACTCTGTGTGTGTGTGTGTGTGTGTGTGTACGCGTGCACATGTGTATGGACCAAGGCCTAATTGAAATGCCAAAGATAAGGTTTGCTTTGTGGTGTCGCGGTGCATTAGGTCGGCTCGGCTCGGGCAGAATGCGAAGCGAGCGGCCGACAGCACTCCTCTATTTAAGGTGGCAGCGCATGGCGGCTGTGATCAGGCCAGATTAGGCCAAGCGGCTGTGTGATGATCGCCTTCGTTCGCTCCGACTGCTAATGTGCCAGCCGGCCGAGCCGCCAACGGTGCCTTAAACAAAGTTGACAACAGGGCCTGCAGCCATCACAGTGCTGCACGCAGCTCCTGCGTGTGATCTTCCCTTTGTGTCTACGTGTGCGATTCAGTCTACATGTAAGAGTTTAGCGCGCGTGTGTCAGCACGTATTTCTGTGTTTATGTATTGCACATATATGTGTGTGTTTCTCTGAACCTCTCCTTTCGGAATTGGTTTAAGTGCACGCCTGTGTGTCTGTGCTGCTACATCTCTATGAATGTGATCTGCATATCAATTGTGATTGCATGGCTTCCTAAAGTTTGCTCAAACAGACCTGTGTTTACTCTCCAAATCAACTGTCTTAATATTTAGATTAAAAACCTTGAGCTCCCTGCTCCAATCATTCTTTGATATCCCATAATCCACCTCAGCACAGCCAGAAATGTGAAAATGGAAAAGGATTTCATTATCTCAGCGGTGGTGGTGGTGGTGGGGAGGGGTGCAATTTCCATAATTCACCTGTTTACGAGCTACACACACCTTGTAGCTATTTGATCATGAATCCCCTTCTGGAAAACTGACATATTCAAGGTGCCACACCTCTGCCAGAGTGGCAGGATCCATGACACAAGAGCCACACCCCTAACAGATCGGCCACACCTAGAGAGCTGTGGAAAAAATATTTAGCCCCTTTCAAATGTTCTCCGTTTTTCCATTTTTTGATGTTCAGTTCTTTTTGCCAGTTCTACTAGTATATGAACAGAGTCTGAGAAGGAAAATGTGACACCAGTAATAGTCTTATGGCATTTTGCTTGGCTCATATCATAATAAAATGTGCAGTCATAGGTGTAAAAAGTGATCATCCCTTTACAGTCAGTAACTGGTTGTGTCAGTTTTAGCTGCAATGACTGCAACTCAACACTTTCCGCAGCTGTTAACCAGGGTCTCACATCCCTATGGACTAATTTCGGTCCACTCCATGCAGAACTACTTCCAAAATTAATGGGTCCTGATACAACATCTCAACCAGTTTTAGGTCAGGACTCTTGCCAGGCCCTTCCATAACTTTAATTTTGATTTTTTTTTTTTGCCATTCTTATGCTGACTTGCTTTTATGTTTGGGATCATTACCTCGCTGCATGACCCGCCTGTGGTTCAGCTTCAACTCACAAACCAATGATCTGACATTCTCCTTTAGTATTTTCTGACACAGAAAGGAATTCATGGCTCCTTCAAGTGATAACAAGGCACTCAGGTCCTGTGGCAGCAAAACATCCGAAGACCATCACACTGCCACCAACTGCAGTTTTTTACTCTGAAACCCCATGTTCAGATTTTGCCAGATATAAAGTGGACGAAGTGATGAAAAAAGTTCTACTTCTCATTCATCAGGCCACAGAACATTCTTCCAGAAATCTTGAAAATTCTTGGCAAACTATAGATGGTTTTCATGTTCTTTTTAGTGAGCAATAGCTTCTGCCTTCCTATTGTCCAACGTGCCCCTACTTTTGCACCGTGTCTTTCTTTTTGTGAAAGCATGAACACAAAGTTAAACTGAAGAAAGAGAGGCCTGCAGTTTCCTGGATGTTGTTTTTATGGATTTTCTTGAGATTGTTCATTTTACACCATTCCGGTGAACAGATTTTGCCAGGATGCCCACTGCTGGATGAATTCACTACTTCATTCTCCATTGCTCTGACCATGGTTTCACTGAGGTTCAGAGTCTTAGAAATTGCTGTGTAATCTTTTACAGACCTCTGAAAGCCATCAGAACTTACCTTAAAGGATGGCATAATGTGCCTCTGTGAATCCCAGTTCTGCCGACTTTGCTTTTGCAGGCAAAGGTTGAAAAACAGTTGAAAATTATACTGGACAGGTCCGACTGTCTGACAGCTGACTGTAATAACCTCCTTAATTAGGTTGATTAAACTTAAGGGGAAATTATTTTTTGCACAACAGTGAGCCACACCTACCACTCAACTACCACAATTCTACCAGAACAGCAAGATCTACCACACAACTGTCATACCTCCACTAATGAAGCTACACGTTCTAATGTAATTCTGCCGCACTTGCCTCCCAACCAATTTTTGTATGGAAAAATCAGGAATGTCCTCAGAGAGTGAGAGAGAGCAACACAGTCAATCATTTCATTTTCTAAACTGAAAACAAAAGTATTACCAGTTTAATTTCACCAACTGTCAAATATTCTCCTATAAGTTTTGTTAGTCAAGGTCCTCATAGAAACATGCACCGATACACACTTTTTCATGCAGCACGTGTACACACACTCAATACCCTCCTGGATGACCAATTCTTCCCATCGATTCCCTGCTGGGTTGATACATCACTGGAACCTCAGGCTCCCTGTGGGCAGGAGAAAACTGATCCCACCCCCAACCAAGGAACCCACCAGCAAATTCCAAACTTGAATTCGTGAGGCTCACCCCATGTGTTCACTCTGGGATCACAAGCAGCAGCAGCTCCAATACCTAAAATCCCCTACCTAGTCTGAGTCTTGAGCGCAGGCAGGGAGTTCAGGCTGGGAGAATGTAATGTGCCACCGTCTTTGAGAGCAACGCACACTGGTCATCTTTTACTGTAATTCCATTTGACAGGCGCTCATTCAGTCAGAACTCCCATGAGCAGCAGCAGTTGGATGAAAAAAAACTGTTTACACACATCGGAAAAGCTCAAGAAAACTACCAGATGGTGTTGTTTTAAGGTGTAGTTGTAGCATTGTTTTCTTCAATGTAAGTTTTTTAAATATAAATCCATCTTTTGCATTACTGCTGTTGCATTATTCAGCTGCTCAGCAGACATGTTTATCCAAAGTGACTTCCAGAGCTTACATTTTCAGCGCGCATCTGTTTATGTAACTGGAGCTTTTGGTTAAGTACAGTACTTAGCTCCCTCTATGATTCGCAGGGGGGGCTCCTGTTTTGCCTTCCACCTTCTCAACCACCAAACTCACCTCCGTTCTCCTCAAGCTCCACGGCTGAGTCCCCACCGTTAAAATCTGCCACCTACAACTCAAGTGCTCCCCAGTAAACCACAGCACAATCTACACTGTCAGGGACTTTATATGTGTTTCTTTCATTTCTATGGGCTGTCTGATCAGCGGCTCCATAAAGCGGATATATAAATAAACAGGTAAAATGGACACTGAACAGATAAGAAAAATTCCAGCATCAAAGTGTTGTCCTGAGCAATTATTTCTCCATGATACAAAAGCATATAAATTATTCTCATTTGCAGGAGCTTAAGACAACAGCAAATCCCTGCTGTCTGGAGCAAGGCTGAACGTCCTGAGAATAAAAAACTCCTTGTGGCGACAAAGGACCTGCAACGTTCAGGGAGCATCAGAGTGCTGCGCACAGCCCTTGGGCGTCTTTGGACGAACACAGTCACGCCGCACACATATCCATAATAAATCTCCTTATTACTGGAGAGGCATCCCAGGGGTACTCAAAGGGCTTTTATTTCCCCACTTAGAGGCTTTGACAGCAGGTGTTTACCAGTCGCACATTTCTATTTGTGTGTGGTGGGTGTTTGTGAGAGAGAGAGCGAGAGAGAGAGACAAAAGGAAAGAGATTACACAGATATTCTGGGTATGTCGGACAGGACGAGTCCAAGGGCTACAATTTAGGGCTCTTTCTTCACATTTTGAAATTCAGTTTATTATCAGTTTAAAAGCTTACAGCAGTGTGCACTGATTGGACAATCAGGCTCGTTGCTCTGGCACGACTCCTTTGTCATAGGAAAGCGACTAGCAGAGGAAGACCTCAGGTAAACGTACAGACAATGCTCAGGACAGTGCCAAGAGGCGGAGTTTGTAAGAAACCAGGGCGCTATGAAGGCAACATGAGGACGTGACCCTCCCCCTATCTGGGGGCTGATGGTCACTGGGGAAGACCAGTGCAAACTGCACTTGACATTTCCTAGGCTCTTGGTCTTCCCCTGTGTGCCATATGGGGCTCTCTGTTGCTCAAATGAAGAGCACGAAGAATGCAGCCATTAGCACAGCCAACATATGCAGAACATATCATATGGTAAATCATACGGTAAAGCACCGTAGCCCTGCCTGAGTTTTCTTCGGGTGCTGTCTGTGCAATGGTGCTTTTAACGCGTGCTTCGCACACAAACGAAAAGCTGGAAATATAAATTTGAATTAGAGATATTTTTATTGAGGAGGCACTTGAAGTGATTTAGGATGTTGAAGGGGGAACCTCAATTAGAAAGAGCGACGAAATGCTGCCCCGAGCAAAGCAGTGGCATCAATCCATCAATCATGGGGCCGCAGTTGAGCGGCCTACATGGTGCAATTCCGAATCCTCGGCACTAGATGTCTCTTTGTGTCCACTGCAACTCCCCGCGCAGCAAAAATTCCGATCGGCAGGAGATCGTGCTGCCCGCGGATGGCCTCCTGCTGAAATGCTGGAATGCAAATGAAATTGACGAAAGTGGTAACAAGTGAGCCAGTTTGGACACCGTCAAGCGCTCCCTTCCAGAGGGCATGCCGAGCCCCTGGCGTGTGCTTAGAGAGCCATATAGGGCTGGAGACACAGCCAGGCGGTGCAGTTAGGGCGTGGTGACCACAGAGGCACTGGCAGGGTCACGATGGCTGCGGTTACAGGCGGCACACCATAATGAGACATTCCCACATGTGGAACATCAAGAAACGGCACCTTCCTGTAGAGATCACCAACGGCAGTCTAAAGCTTGGCAGGTGCTGAGAACTTTAACCATGACATTTTACAGTCACATTAATTAACCAATGCTTTTCAAAGCAACTTTCACTTTCAAACTATAATCATCTATCCGTTTAGACAGCCGGGTCACTTCTATTCTAACAATAAACATTTTAACTCTGTCAATGGCACTACATCAGGAGGTGGGATTTAAACCTGGGTCCTTCGTGGTGAAGTGCACAGCAGCAGCTCAAACCACTATGCCACCTGCTGCCCGTTACTGCTAAGTTCTGGGCTTGCTACAAAGGGTAGTGGGGCTCTATGTACCAAAACAGGTGTCACTTTGCTGCCACGTACACGTAGCCGTTCCATACACTTGTAGAGGGGCTATCAAATCACTGTACCCACAGTGTTAGACAATCCCAGTGGAAAACACACCTTTAAGATGTTACAGTACCTCTCTGCACAATGTGACACACTGAGTGGTGTAAACAAGTAAGAATTGCCATCTTTAGTGCTAAATAGTGCGAGCATCACTAGACCAAAGCATTATCCACAAACCAGCGCTATGCCCACATTCAAAAATGTCAGGTGTTAGAAGAGCTAGTGAAGCCTGGACATGGCAAGTCAGCACAACGAGGGCCCCTTCTTGCAGTGAGACACAAAGACAGAGGGAGAGGGAGACAGAATGAGCTTGAATAAGCGTCCACAACTGCAGCCCTGAACATGCGGCTTTTTTAAAGTGGCAAACGATCTACCCTGGACAGCTGGGTAAGGTGACTTACCATCTAAGCAATTACCTTCAATAAAGCAATTGGGAGGCGACACTAAAAAAGCAGCACACCTTGTGGCTCTCGAGTCCAGGCGTAGGACAAGTAGGTCTCAGTGAGTCTCTCTAACATACACTGATACACACAGCACTGGGCCTCTGCAGCCATAGCAGTGTTTACTACCCCAATGTGGGACTACCAGAACCATTTACTACAGGACCCATGAAACTTTCATCCTGTGCAAAGCTCTTTGGGGCATCAACACACCTAAGACTGTTAGGAAACCTATGACTCATTAGGCTGTTTCAACTCGAATTCAATTCATTGACCTCCCGGCATTTCCGGAAAGTGTCCGATGAAGAACATTTTTACCCTAACTGTGTGGCAAAGGGCAGCCAGGTGGCCTTGGACCCCCACAGGTTTTGTCATCCTGCACAGCCCTGGCACTCTGGTCTCTGCTCCTGAGAAGCCAACAATTTCCAAATCCTTTCTGGTGACTGAGCACTGCCACTCTCAGCCACATTTATTGAATTCACACTCTCAAAACAAACTGACACAGTCTGGACAGACCAAACAGGGTGACAGTAACAGATTATAACGGGTCAAATTCGCAAATCGTGGGCAAATTCTGTGTCTCGAGGTATGACTATTTCTATATACGACATGGCCCTTTGTACGGCACTATTTCCATTCTGTCTGCCATCCACCTAACAGTATCCCTGCCCTAACCCTAAACCCCAATCCAGCCTCAGTCCTGCTGAGATAGTCAGATCCCCTCACAGCGACACACGTTCAACATTAACAACCTGTTACCTAACGAATCACAAAGTAGTCGCTTAGCTCTACTTAATGGGCAAGATCTGTAAAGGCATTTCTTAAACTAGTATGTTCTTCCTATTTTTCTATCAATTATTCAAATTGAGGCAATAAGATATCTAAGCCTGATTGACAGCTGCTTCTGAACTTCAGATAAAACAAACTAACAACAACAGCAGGAATAAGCAGAAAGATTTGACAAATAACCTGGGTCTGCTAAGTAGGATAAAAAATGCCAAATTATATAATTGACCTTATAGGTGCAATGTTTCAGTGCACATGCAAAAGAGAGATTAAAACACCTATGAATATTAATGCGGAGCACTTTAGCTGTGCTAACAAGCAGCGCGCTCAGCTTGTCTCTGGAGCTGGTGGGTGTCCGTTTCTGCACCCTGGGATGGGCCTTGCGTGATGATGCGCTCCAGGCCAGGGCCGGGGACTCGGGGCTGTGTTAAGCTCACTCCCACAATGCACTGGGTTATCGCAACGGATTTCAACCAGTTATTATTCGTTTCAAAAACAGTGTCCAAGTTTCCCAACGTTAATCAAGCTGTTTGCATGACACGGCAACCTTTAAAATGGAACCGATTTTGTGAGTGGAAGAAAAATGGAATAGGAAAATAAACACGAATTTAACCCCTTTACAAGCACTACACGCAAGTCAAAGGGCCTTTTGGCTCCGAGCGATTTGGGAAGGGGACACTCAGCGCCTATGGATACCAAGCGAAACTCACAGGGTCATACCATACAGCCGAAGTCTGTTTCCATGACAACGGAGCTAACCTGGCCTAAGGTAAGCATTGTTTATCCCTACATTTATTTTTATTACTTAGAAATTTTTTCAATTAAGTGAATCTTTTTGAAAGTCATCAAATAACCTAGAGAAAGACAGATTAATTAATTTTCTTAAATAGGTAAGGGACAGCAGTCAGTGTAGCAATCTGAGTCCTGCAGTCCAATGGTCCTAGGGTTGGTATGGTATTTACAGAGTAAGAACACCTGGCTGTGTAAATGGGTCAAGCTAATTATTTAACACTAAGTCACCTCAGACAAAGTTGTCAGTTGAACGAAGGAAAAAATAAATCACAGCTGATGTGTACTGTATGCTTCCACATGCACAACTTGTTTGACATGTGGAGGCCAGGGTCCATCCCTGGGGATCAGTTGAACTACTGTGACACTCCCCCCCCAAAAAGCACCTGGTGAAGAAGTAAAAAGTCCCACCTCGAACATGATTCCTCCTTACAGACCTGCTGCTGCCACCCTCACCCCTCCAGTGGTGTGCAAAAACAGATCCTACTGTTCATCAACTTACATTTACTTACTTATTTTAACCACTCTTCCAGAAAGAAAATGAATGCTATTTTCAGATGAGAAATAATCAGCTGTAAATATTTCTTTTGCCAAAAAGAATAATACAAATGAATGGCTTGATCTTTATATTAATATAAATCTCTTCTAAATAGAAAAAACATTACAGAAGGCATTGAGTGAGGCATTAATCTTGGCGAAGCACCAGGGAACAGAGCAGAAAGGTTACTAAATTTATCACACGCAGCCTGTTGGGGGATATTTAAATATGGCGTTAGCATCCAAAATAGATAGAGCCCAGCGCAGCCCCCAGAGATCAATGGCGTCCTGGCCCTCCATACACCAACTCGGCAAGCTACTCATTCATTACAAAAATATATTTCACACACTATTCTACCACGCTATGTGCACTTTGGTATAAATACTAACCAGGCAATTCTTTGTGTCACTGTAGTTTCAGAGGCACCAAAAAAGGCTCAACTCAAACTCTGTACTGTTCCAAGAGCATTGGTGACCTATAAGGAATCAGAAAGATGCTTCCGGAGACCCCAGTAGTGACCTGTCCTATGTTTCCATTTTCCATCTGACGCTCAGTCTGAATAAACCAAGACCGAACGAGAGGCATTTCAAATACATTTAACTTCAAATGAAGACCTGCTGCATTAACGACATCAGTATAGTTTAAGTAATACCTGTCTCTTCACTATGCTGCCCATACTCACTCCTTCGCAACCATGAAGTTCTACAATGAGTCCCCTCCCTGTCTCCATGGCGCTGAACTCCCATTGTCCAACTTTTAATTTATTTCCACTGTTTACACTTATGACCTTTGCTTGTTCCTGTGTTATTACAGTGGCCTCGGTCTCCTTTGCAGGTATGCTGCTGTAGCTTTGTGCTATTTCCCCCAGGATCAATTTCTTTATTTTCTTTCTATCTAGCTGTCTATCCATCCATCCATGTACCCATCTAGTTGTCAGTCTTTATAGCCATGTACATGTCCATTTATCCATCTATATGCTCATGTATCCATATAGCCATCTAGTTATCTTTACACCGAACTATACACCAATCTATCTTCCTGCTGATTAGATACCAGGTGTATAAGTCATAATTTGATGTACACATTATGGAAGAGAGATGTGCCATACACACGCATCATATCGTCACTCATACATGCAGTGTAAATCCCTCACGATCTCAACAATAACATCAATGGTGGGATTTAAACCCCCCAATGTGGTGTCTTTTTCCATTATGATGTACTTAAGGAGATAAGCTGCTGACCTTTAACTCCAGTGGGGTTTTCCTCCAAAACACACACCAGAAAAGAGGCTTGCCCATATCTTGGTGCTGCAGGAACTCCAACGTGCGCAAAAGTGCTCTGTAACAAAGTGCTGCAAGAGCCAGCGAGCACTGGCGCAGGCCCGATGAAAGCCTTCGATTTGGACTGACGATGTTGGGAAAGTAATAAATCATGACAGGACGAGAAATTCTGCGCAGACATGCTTTCGAGGCGGATTATCGACTCCCTGTCTTACAGTATCACGTTTGGCTAAATAAAATCAATCATCCTGCGGTATTGATCAGCGGCCACAGTGGCCTCGGCCGCCGGGCTAGACAGTAACTAATGAGCCCCGATTGGTTCAGGCAGGACTGGAGGGTCCGCCTGTGCTCTCCTCTTCTCTCTCAACCCTGTTGTCACCGTTTCAGGGGTCACCAACAAGTTTACAACTTCATAGCTTTAGGGTCAGGTGTTAGTTGTTAAAAAATTACACAGACATAAAGTGGGCTGCTTTATTCTAACCGTTCAGCGTTTCCAACTGAAAACTCTCCCTGGAGGAATGTAAAGCGAGTGCACTGCATTAGACCACCACACCTTCATCCAACAATATTTGAAAGAACTCCACTTCCCATGCTTGGGTGGAGATGTGTCAAGTGAGGCTCTTTATTTCATCGGGTGAAACGTGTTACAAGTTTACATTTTTTTTTTTTTGGGAGAAGGTGGGGTGTGCAGCTAATGTACAGTTTGTGTAGCAGTGTGTGAGTAAGTGTGAACTTTTGGCATGAACACAACAGTGAAGTGAGGATTATTCTTATGAAGCTGCATAAGAGTGCAGGTGATAGTTTACTCTTTCACCTGAGCAAAAGGACATGTGTGAGACACCGTTGTCCTTGGCACGATGTTGGGTGTGCAGGTGCACAGAGAGATGCCATCAAGGCTGACGGCTGCCATACCCAGAGACAAGAGGTGTTCAGGCCCAAGTTGTGCTGCGTGATGCTCTGCTGATACACTCCACGGAACAAACCCTAAATGATTTCAGAGGGTCCCACAGGCTCTGTTGAGAATCTACAGCCTCGCTTATTGTCCAATTTAAATTAAAAGAAAATTTAAAAAAGTCTCAAACACACCTTTGTGCCCAGGACATGATATCCTGCAAGGACCCAAACAAGTGTGGTGCCCCCTGCATCTTTTTTTGTACTGCCAATCAAATGGTGTTGTTCGCTACTGGGAATCGCTGCCCAAGAAAAGAGGCTTCTTTCTATCCCCTATTCCTCCTGAGGACTTGGGGACCTGACACGAGCGGTACTTTTACATCTCCTAACTCGAGCCCCTCCAGCACCTACATCCAATTCTGCCTTCGTTGAATAATTTGCGAGCAGCAATGTAAATATTACCAAATTACGATCACCTGTAACTAGTGAGCACAATGTATATGGGATACTACACCTGTGTGAGAGATTTCGTTCACTACATAAACACCTTTACTGCTGGAGGTTGACGACTTGTAAAATAGCTGGCACAAGACAGCAACCCACCTGCTTCTCACACTGGCCATAGTCAGGTCCATGCTCCGGCAGGAAGAAGGAGGCCTCGCCGCGGTTCTTTGCCATCTCGATGAGGCTCTGCGCTGTCCTCACCGTGGAATTCCGGGCGTGGACGAACACCATCACCTGCAACACAGTGATCACACACATGGTCCCAGGACATACAAACTGCACAGAGGTTCAATTTTAACATTGAAGGTGTACAAAAAAGAGGAAGGTGAGTTGTAGTGTGAAGGAAGATCAGGAGGGGAGAATGCTTAGGGGAGAATTTAAGTGTTTCACCTTAAATGCCAACCACACCTTATGGTAAATTTCCACAAAAGCAGCCATGGGGAAGCAACCAATGGATCACATTAAATTGATTGCAGGAATCTGAACTTTTTCCAGTTTCCAACCAAAAAAAGCGTAGTAAAAGACACATACCCCTAGTTATTCAATGGGTAGCTTCTGCGAAAGTCTCAGATAATAGCTGTACTAAAACATTTTCTAGGTGAAATCGCATCTGCATACCTGCCCTCTAAAGGCATAAAGTGGAACACAGGCATTTTCACTTCACAACAGAGAATTTTAGAAAATAAAACTGTGGAAAAAACCAAAAATAAACTAGGAAATGTTAGTCTTAGGGACATTGGCAACTTCGATGTATACATATAGATAGAAACATACATTTACATTTATTTAGCAGACACTTTTCTCCAAAGTGACTTCCAATGAACTCTATGTAGTGTTATCAGCCCACACACCTTATTCACCACGGTGACTTACACTGCTAGATACACTACTTACAACAGGTCACTCATCCATACATCAGTGGAACACACACACAGTCACTCACACTCTATGGGGGAACCTAAACAGCATGTATTTGGACTGTGAGAGAAGACCAGAGCACCCAGAGGAAACCCACGCAGACAATGGGGAGAACATGCAAACTCCACACAGACTGAGTGGGGATCGAACCCACGTCCTCTCGCACCACCCAGGTGCTGTGAGACAGCAGCGCTACGGAATTGAGGATATAAGTGCATATACATTCTTCCCATTTTCATCTACTGGATGAAATGGAAGGTTATGCTGAAAGTAAATCCCACTTCTGTGCCACAGCTGAGCTGTACAAACAGCGCTAGCCTTGCTTTTATCCCAGCAAGCTATGTCACAACAATCAATGTGTCTGCTCATGAACATCTTGTGCTCTTCTTCTTAATTACCACGAGAAAGGTGTGTATGGGGCATACATGTGCGGCCTGGTGGCTCAGGTGGACCATGGACTCTGAAGAAGCACCCTCAATTTTCTTATGAGGCCCTGGGCGACCTTGCAAAGCTGTCGATAAACGAGCACAAAACAATCAATGGCAAAAATATAAGAGTTATGAAACGGAAGCAGAGGACCTTGCGCTATTGTACTTTGAAAGCGCTCTGAAGTAATTGCTCAGTCGAGATGCAGAGGGACTTGTGGCACCAGTGAGTTGTTCATCTAGATCCTTCAACCTCTGTCACAGCCATACCACTCTGATGCTCTGCACTCCTGTCTCCTCACTTCTCTCCCAGACCACTCTAAATCACTCGCTTTGGCCGCACCTGACCCTTGTCTCCCACCCAGGTGCAGCTGTGATGGATGTGGTGTGCAGTCCTGTGTGCCACGCAACTTGGATTCAAACCCATGTCGCAGGCTATCATGACAGGCAGAACTCTGAAACACGCTCATATTTTTTCATTCAAAGTATTTTCACGTATTTCAGTCATGCGTTGAGCACCACCTTGTCAGTGTATCTGTGTAAGAGCTATTTGACAGAGGTGAAATTAAAGCTATTGTCATCCAGTGACGTAAAAGGTTGGCTGTACGTGTGAGACTGTGTAGCAGACCCCAGTCCATATCTCTCCACACACCCACTCCGCTGGGGCTCCTCGGTACTCTGGACCATGTAAACACTCTCCATCTCTCTTTGAACAGTTATTTTCACTGACTTTTCCACCAGAAGCAAACCTGACAGTTTAATCTTCTCACCACAATGTACATCTGTTTTATAGAGGATCTTCAGTGCTGGTACCTGCAGTCTCAATCCTCACCGCCTTTGACGTTTTACTTTTTCCCCCAGATGTTTTTTATTATTATTATTATTATTATTATTATTTATTTATTTTTTAACATGTTTACATGTATTCATTCATCTCATGATTTTCTCCAAAGCGACTTGCAATGTTAAGTTACTTACAATTACTTACCCATTTATGCACCCGGGCAATTTTACTGAAACAATTTGCTCAAGGGTACTAAAGCTAGATGTCAGATTTGAACCCGCAACCTTTGAGTCAAAATGCAGCAGCTCTAACCACCATGCTACCAGCTGCCCCATGTATTTAAACTTGTTTATGTTTTTTTAATTTTTCCGACACTTTTCTACAAAGGATCTTACAATATTAAGCTACTAAAAGAGACTAATCCATTTATACAACTGGGCAATTTTTACTGTATCAATTGAGGGCAAGCACCTTGATCACAGGTACTACAAGCAGGAGGTGGGATTTGAACCTGGGTCCTTCAAGTGCTCCAAGTCCAAAGACAGCAGCACCAACCTGTAGGCTATCCCTAATGTGCTGCCACTAACGTGAACAACCCCAGTCACGGAGATGCACAGGAGGCACAACAGGACCCTTCCTGCTCAGCTAGGTGACTATAAACAGGAAGCAGACTGGCACACACATGCCTGGTCTTACTGTAGATAAGAAACATGTCTGCAAGTGAAACATTGCCCCAGTGGGTCTGAAACGCACAATCTTACCCCGCACATCGGCCTGAGCGCATGCTCATTTTCCCCACTCAATATAATCAGAAACCACAGAAGTGTCTCTTTTTTCTTAAATACTTTTTTCAAGTTTCTCTGGTAGCCGCAAGTCGTCCGAGTAACTGAGATGAGCTGTTTGTCATGACACTTAGTCTGTATTTATGAGTGCTAATTTTAGTGCAGCAATAAAAAGGAAACAATAACCTTGAACACAAGCCAAAAGGTGCTCGTGGCAGCGGGCCACACGGTCCGTTTCCCAGAGGGAAAAACGTTCGCTAATGCTTTGGAGAGAAAGACCATGATGTCCATGTCCTCCAGGCAGGCAACAAAGTGCCCTGTCCTGATGTCAAAGATGACACGGAATTACCCCGGTGCATAAGACAGTCAGTGAAAGAGGACAACAACCTGTAACAGAGCCAGGAGTCAGAGGACGCACACTGATGAATAAGTGTGCGAAGAGACCGCTGGGATAGAACTGAAGGGAGTCCGGCGGCAATGTGACACAGCAGAACATAATGCTGTGAATACACTAGTGTAAGGTGTCAGGGCGTAATTCTGTGAACGAGTCACTCGGGGCAAACTGGACACAGAGGACGAGTGGGACGTAACAGATCACAGTACAACGAATAGGTTGGTAACAGACGCCATACAGTGAAAAGGCCCACTGCTAAAGAGATTTAAATGTATGCTTCTGACATGATTAATTGTGGTGAAAATGTTTGCATTTACATGTATTCATTTAGCAGGTGCTTTTCTTCAAACTGACTTACTAATCCAAGTAAACAAAGTGTATTTTACAACAGGAAAATAGCTTTAGAGAGCTGCATATAGAATTAAAAGGACATACAAAGGTGATCGTGACAGACTGGATAATGTCATGCAAGTTATTAAGCAGTTATGAGATCAGGAGAAATAGCCCTGGAACAGATGGGTTTCAGACCCTTTATGGAAGCTAGGAGGGATTTAGCAGCTTTGAGGGACAAAGGGAGCTCATTGCAGCACAGCGAAGCCAAAACAGAGAACCCGAAGACTTCTGATTTTGGGCCCCTTGTGAGTGGGACTACCGAGTGGCCAAAGGTGGAGGAGCACAGCGCTCCTGCTGGGATGGAGGGAGTGATCATTTACATTTATTTACTTAGCAGACGCTTTTGTCCAAAGTGACTTACAATGGATACTATGTAGTGTTACTAGTCCACGCACTTTATTCACCAAAGTGACTTACGCTGCTAGATACACTACTTACAATGGGTCACTCATCCATGCATCAGTGAAACACACTCTTTCTGTGACACACACACACTATGGGGGAATCTGAAGAGCATGTCTTTGGATTATGGGAAGAAACCGAAGCACCCGGAGAAAACCCACGCAGACACGGGGAGAACATACAAACTCCACACAGACTGAGCGGGGATCGAACCCACGTTCTCTCACACCACCCATGTACTGTGAGACAGCAGCTCTACTCGCTGTGCCACCATGGCACACAGATCAGGTTCTGTAAGTATTGGGGTGCACATTTGTTCATCTTTTTGACCATGCCCAGAGTGTCTAACATGACACACGCAGCTGCAGGAAGCCAGTGTGCAGAGAGAGGCATAGTGGGCAGGGAACGCTTTGCTCACCTGATTTCAAACAACAACAACAACAACAACAACAACAACCTGAAAAGTGAATAATACATTGCAACACAAAGAGCATAAACCTGAAAATGAGGGTCTGACCAGAGGAAGAGAGGCAGATGTAACGCATCGGCTCAGATGAGCCGGTAACTGTTTTGTCTCCAACGCCTAGGATGCAGCAGATGTCAGCCGGAACAAAGGTTTAACAGCTCCGAATTAAAACTCAATCACACTGAAGATAACAATTACCCTGGTACGGGCAGAGGCAGTAATGGCCACCGGTAGTGAAAGGTCAGCGCGCTGAACTGGGTGACCGCTTGTTATTTTTCATTAGACAAATGCAGAAGGTGATGAGGAGGAGCGCAGCGATCAGGTCACAAGCTGATTGACCTTAAAGGGGTCCAAGCACCTGGGCAGCCCACCTCTGCGTGCCACATTATGCAGATAAGAGAGGAGAACCGATGTGGAGTCAGGAGTAGCAGCTCGAGCCTCTCAGGGGGTGTAATTAGAGCCAGTTTCAGTATCTCACGTGTGGGTTCCAGGGCTGCAGGCCTTCAGCCCATGAACACAGGGCCCAATGTGAGCATCACCCTTTAGGAAACGCGCAAACACACATGATCAACACCAGAGCCTTGTACACACCATCAGCATGGAAACATGTGCTACTGCAACTGATGGGGGGAGAGGGGAAGGAGAAACAAAGAAAGAAAGGAGGAAAAAAAAAACACTCCACTTCCACTTTCCCTGTCTTGAGGACAAAAAAAAAAAGGGGTGGGATTGAGCGGATCAGATGAGGTTTTAGTGAACATCTCAGGAGAAGTGGAGAAGCTAAGAGAAGCACCTGAGCTGCGTGGAGCTTTAGAGGCTGCTTGAGAGCTCTCATCTGGCTTCACTTAGCTCCCCTTCACCTTGACTGCTGAGCCCAGAGCCACTGACCACACACGATCAGAAGCTTCATGCTCCCACTGACCGCACAAAGGTAACGTGTATGGAAACCTTCACTGACCACACCTCTGCCACCTCACTCCATGTACAACTACAGGGACTGTAAACCCCGACCAACCGCGCAAAGTATACACCTGTCCGTTGGTTTATGAATATAATTTGTCCCAGGAAATAAATTTGTTGCTGATTTGCAAAGGAAAATATAGATGGTTTCTGGGTTACATAACATGGGAGTGACAAACTGTTGGCTAAATGTCAGAAATTCCAAGGAACAGTAAATTTGTGCTACTGTACATTAACTCTGCTGCCGCCTTGCGGTGGTGTTGCTGGGACACAGAACCATCAACGTTCTCTACATTTCTGCACTATATACAGGCATACATTTATTTATGTACAATATGTGTGGTGCAAAGAAAGAAGGCCTATTAGATGTTAAAACTATAAAGGACCATATTTTCAAACAAGTTAACTACTTGGAGAATTGAGGGGCAAGAAGGTGACGAGTGAACGATTCAGATTAGTTTGACTTTCAGAAGTAATAACTACAACACACAACACAACCACCTTGAGATAAAATATGAACTAATATGGTATTTGTCCCCACAATGCTCAGCACCATTAAAGGGATACAAACATATGATCCCTCCGTGTCAACATTGGACTGCTAGGTGCCAACTCAAAATACACACACACACACACACACACACACACACACACACACACACACACTGGCTGAAGCCGCTTGACCCGAGCAGGGTTGCGGTGAGCCGGAGCCTAACCTGGAAACGGAGGGCGGAAGGCTGGAAGGGGAGGGGACACACCCAGGACGGGACTCCAGTCCTCTGCAAGGCACCCCAAGTGGGGCTCGAACCTCAGGACCACCGGAGAGCAGGACCCGGCCAAACCCGCTGCGCCACCATGCCCCCCAAACTCAAAATAGGTGACAAAAAAAAAAAAAAATACATTGCTGCAATTTGCCTCCAAACAAATTGATAGTAAATTGAATGGGTTTGCAGTTTGAATGTTTGCAACCCAAGGAATGTTTACTATATTTATGACCGCTCTCTGACCACATAAGTACTGCTCCCCTCACACAGTGAGTATGTACCCCCTCAATGGCCGTACTGCGCTGCTAGCCCCCCATTGACCATACAGTGCTGCATCTGCTGCCCTTCCTTGACCATGCCCTCAGGTATGGTATCTGTGATGACCTCTCAGACCATCTCCTTCCACACGAACAGCAGGTGATCACCGTTCAGAGGGCTGAGCACGCAGGACGCTTTATCGCATTAATTATCCGATCACGTTGATGGATGTACTCGTACCTGCACTCAACGGCAGCCCAATGAACTGAAACTTTGACAGTAACTAATCCTTTTCCAAATACATGATGACAACTGGATTTTCCCAAGCACAGAGTCCCACATGCTGATACACACATGGGCACAAGAGGCCAGATGACAAGGACTTAAAACACTGCGCTCACCCTCTGATTGTCCTCATGAACAGGAGACAGACACAGCAAACCTCGCGAGAACCTTCTAGCGTCACGTCATTTCCATCAGCACGCAAAGAAATTATATATAACATTTATATTGCTTAAAGCAACAACAGTACAGGATACACACAGATCCACAGAACACTGCATTTCTTTAAAAATTTCTTTCAAACAGGAAATAAAGTTCTAACTGACCAAACAAAAAAAAGAATTCCTTTTCTTCTTGTATCAAACTTTTACTAAAGACATAAAGTGCCCATTAATATTCAAGGCATAATAATGGACTTCTCAACAGAAAGCAGACTCAGCTTCTTTCCCTATGATGCGGACAGACACTTGGACTCAAAGCAAAATCAACTTTCTCGCTGAACTTCGCCGAAATCTCTATCCATCAGTGGACATCAGAGAATACATGAGGCCACAAGTATAAGCCTACCTCACAACTGACTCTGTCCAACTACTTTTCCACGCCATGGTGACATCCTGTCTGGACTACTGCAGCTCCCTCTCATGTGTAGCCTTCCTGCTACTGCCATCAAACCATTACATCCGATACAGAACGCTGCTGCACAAGTTGTGTTTCACTTGCCGAAACATTCCCACGTATCTACTCTACTCTTTTCCTCTGCACTGTCTTCCTATAGCTGCCCAGATCAAATTCAAGACCCTGGTTATTGCCTACAAATCCATCAATAGAACTGCTCCTAGCTATTTACAAAACTTGATCAACCGCTACATCCCAGCCAGACCACTTCGCTCGTCTACTTCGGCTCGACTGGTGGTCCCACGCACGAAAAGTAAAGCACGGAGGTTCTCAATTCTGGCTCCGCTGTGGTGGAACACCTTCCCCCTCTCACTCACAACTGCAAAAACAGTCTATGTTCAAGAAGGGTCTGAAAACTCACCTTTTCTGGATGCACTTCGGCCAAGATCTCTCCAGCTCACATATGGTGTAAATGTTCATGCACCATAACTTTATGATCATGCTCAGATAAGCCTTTACACAGCTGCTACTCCTGCACTGTATGTGAATGTTTGTGTACCTTATTCAAAAAAAAAAAAAAAAATTGTAGAAAGGTGATCAGGATTCATCTATCCTGCGTTTTATGCACCTACTCAAGCGATGAACATCGGTGCATCAACTGGAAAGTAACAAACTAGGTTTACTTAAGAAACACGTCTGCAGCCATGTCTCTTTCTCTAAATGTAATCCACACAATGTATTTTCGCCAAGATGTACGAGGTTCCAGTCTGAGCTGGGCTGTACTCTTTAGAAAAGTGCTTAATAACAGCATCCCTGGGGAAATTAATATATAAATGGCTTAGGTGTAGAAGTACACTGCACAACACTTGAGATGAACCGGTCTGGTGAGTGGGGAAGCGCACCCCTATCAATATCCAAATCATACGTCTAAATGAGCACTCAACGTGACCAACGGCACTCCATTAGGGTGCTTCAGGAACACATTAAGTTCATCACTGGAAACTGCACTGGAGACCTGGGCAGTGTGTCTGACAGGCTAACACTCGCACCTGCAGTAACCTGCAGTACCTCAGTGACGCTCACTCACACATACGATGGTATGAGCTTCATCAAGCCCTGCAGTGCACTTAGAGCCCACAGGGGGCAGCCCTATACTTCAACATATGCAAAATGTTCCCCATAGTCCCAGGGCAGCTAACTGCCAACACACCAGGGCATAAACATACACACAATCACCAAAACACAGCTTACTGCTTTGATGGTGCCATTGTCACAGTGTATATATTTCAGGGAAATGACATATAAACAGGGCAACAGGCAAAAAGTAGCAGGTGTGAAGGACTAACTTACAAAGGTGTCAGGAGATTAGGTCTGAAAGAAATGGGTTTGATGCTCTCCTTGGAAGCTGGGAGGGATTTAGCAGCTCTGAGGCACAGAGTAAGCTCATTCCACCACACCAGGACCAATTCTGAGAACTGACTGGTTGTAGATTTTTGGACCCTTGGTGAGAAGGACAGGCACAGCATTCCCGTGTGAAACCCAGTGTCACACAGCAAAACACAGTAGAAAGAGGGTATACACAGCTCTCCTATGCTCAGCATGTCTACAAGTTGGGATACAGCTAGGACAGCTGGGAGTGCAGTATTTAGAACTATTGCCTTTGGACACAAGTCACAGGTCTGAATCTCATCTCCGGCTGTAGTACCCTTGAGCAAAGTCCTTACTCTAAACTGCTCCAGTAAAATTACCCAGCTGTACAAATGGGTAAATATAAGTCGCTTTAGAGAAAAGCGTCAGCTGAATGAATAAATGTAAACTGTCACCTTTGTACAAGGTGATTTACACTGTTTTTGTATAATGAGTTACCTAGAATTAATCAGTTATATAGCTGGGTATTTTACCAAATCAATTCAGAGAAAGTACCTTGCTCAAGGGGACTACTACAGGGGTCCACTCAAACCCAGTTTTGTCGATTATAAGGTTATAAAGGTACAGCTGGAACCACTACGCCACCTACTACACCAAACCAATCCAGGATTAGCAGAATTCACAGGCCGCGGAACACGCCTTCGCAAGAGCAACTTCAGAAAGCAAACGGGGAAAGAAAAAAGGAAAACCTACAGTAGGGGGAAAAAAGAAAACCTCCAGTCAATGAGCCATGGATCCAAACCCAGCTGAAGGTACCAGAAATCCATGATGTCACTACATTAATACATGTGCATATTAATTTTTCCGGCAGTACAAGGCTTGGGACCTCATTATGCACAGAGCTCCACTGAACAGCACCTTCCTCACCCCTTCTTTACTCTGCTCATCTCGTAACGCTGCCCACACCGTTGGGATCGCAGCCCAGCATCTGTCAGAAGTGCTGAATCAAATCCCTGTTTAGATTAGAACACAAACTAAGGAATCACACACTGAGCCTTAATCAGCAAAACCAAGGCGTGGCGTTTGACTGATTCTGCCCTTCAGCACTGCTGTTAACTGCAAATTTACTGTGTTAATTAACGTGAATACTACCGTTCCTTCACCCAAGTGAACTGATAACACCCTCTACGTGCTGCACGTTTGCCACCCCAGCTACACCTCTGTGTAAGAGGGCAGAATGTGCCGCTACGTGAATGTAAAAGAACCGCCATGCCTCGGAAAATATGGAGTAATCTTGCAGGGTAATCTGAGGCTCCATTCATCGTGGCTCTATTTCAGTGTAAACTGGGCCGCTCGTAACAGTGCATTACCGGTGAGCAGATTTAGTGGCTCCTGCCTCCAGCACGCGTTCCATCCTGGGTGTGTGTATTAAAGCAGAGCAGGGAGCACATTGATGTCTGTGCGCTTTTTTTGGCTTGTTCACAGAGTACTTTCTGTCGGCGGAACAAATCACTACTTCCTTTAGACGGTGGGGGTATATGTTAAATCTCAGATATAATGCTTTTAAGAAAAAGAAAAAAAGAAAAATTATGTATTTCTTCATTTTAAAGTTAGGTACAAATTATTCACAGCAAGAAATTTTCCAAAGGGGCTCACTGACCACGTGACCATCACAAAGCAGAAACACGACTTTTACAGTTCTATTTATAGCATGATTATCTATAAACAACTTAAAGACATGCTGTTTTGAATTTAGGTGCGTCCCCTCCCCCTCCGGTCTTACGTCCTGTGTTGCCGGGTAGGCTCCGGTTCCCCGCGACCCCGTATGAGACGAGCGGTTCTGAAAAATGTTTTGAATTTATTTTCAAGATTTCCTTCATTTCAACAAATGTATCCCTTCCCATGGTTGCAAAAAAAGTCTGAACAAATACAGAGGAAGCTGCTGTTTATAAACACAGATAATGATAGGTAATTATTCCCTGCATAAATCAAAGGAGCTCCAGAAAGTCTTTCAGATGTCATGAATAGTCTCTAAACTGATCCTGAAGTAAACCTGTGCACTACACATAATTTTAACGTGTACATTATAGCAAGAGTCGACATCACAGGTGAGCATTATATCAGAGATTTTACAGTAAAGTATCCACAAGCATCAGCAAGGAGTTGCTGGCCGTGAAGTTGTCAACATCAGAGGTCTCCCACCTCTGCACACTGCAGATCAACACTGTGTGGACATAAGGGGGACGGAGGGCTTCATAGTGGACAGTGAAGGGGACTGAAGGGGGACAGAGGACACTGCATAGTGGACAGTGAAAGTGAGCTAAAGGGGGACGAACACTGCTGCTCTGCATTAGAAGTAAAAAGTACCGCAATGTTTGCGAGTGCCATCAGCACAATGGACTAACATGGTAAACGTTAAGTAACCAATGTTTGCGCTTCTAACACAAGCAACATCAATAAGCGGCCCTTTACATGGGAGACCACGTGAGGAGGGTAAAAAAGGAACAGATGAAGCGAGGGGATGCAGGAGGAACGCGCTGCGCTGTTACCGGTGCCTCATCGGCTGCAATGAATCAGGGGAGTGCGTCTCCATGGCGACAGGCGAGACGGTGTATCTGGAGGCTTCTCAAGATACTTGAGAATTAAACGACAGCAGCAATAGAATAAAGTTCTCTAGGCAAACACTCCCCGCGTGTCCGCGCGGCAGCGAGGTTGTAGTGAGGTCACAAGGGAGCGGGCACGCCGGTAACTGTGCAAAGCACTGTCCGAGGACCACTGGGAGGGAGCAGGGAGCTCAAGTTGGAGAGACAGCAGCAGCTCTATAGACAGGAAGCCTGTTAGCGACAGTGGTTACTGAACTCGCTTTGTTTGCTACCTGGGGCAAATTTTAGGGATATAAAGTTGGGCAAAACAAATCTAGCAGATTCACTGATTTATTGTGATGGGTTCACTTTATCTGCTTTCACAGCCTCTGGAGAGACATGAGGCACATGAGAGTGAGTGAGTGTGTGTGAGCGCGCGCGCGCAGAACAGCAGCATGCCTCCTGCTCCCACCCCACCCGTGGGGAATTTCACCAGCACCTGCTTGGGCTGCAGAAGTGGAAGACAGCGGGTGGGAGAGCGCGCTCCTCGTGGTAAAGAGCAGCATCTCCCGAGCAAATGCTATTTACGAAATCGCTTTTATCTGCGTGCGCCGGCACGGAGGCGTCGCGACCGTTACTGGTGGGTCCTCAGCTTATTAAAGTTCCGTCTGCCTTCTGCCAGAGACGTCCTGAGACCCAGTGGGGGATGGCGGTGGTGGGGGGCAGATCATAAAGAAATTCCATCCATCACACTCGTAGATGAAATTAATATCTGTCACAGCCACTTCTGACAATTTAATATTACGCCTTGGAAGAACAGTCCCTATTGCAGTCGGTACAGCTCTGTCTGTGTGTGTGTGTGTGTGTGTGTGTGTGTGTGTGTGTGTGTGTGTGCGCGCACGCACGCACGCAATCCTGCAAAATCTCCACAAAAGGCTGAGCAAGACTGTTACAGGGACCCTGGAAGGACAAGAGAGCACATTATTTGGAGACATTTTGTTGCTGCTGCTTACATAGGTACCCAGCTGTATAAAATGGTAAATAATTGTCGCCAGCTTTAGGCTATAAGCAGCTTTGGAGAAAACAGTCTGCTAAGTGAATGAATATTATATAAATATACAGCTTACACTATATGATTTTTCTGTGTGTGTGTAAGAGAGAGCGAGAAAGAGGGCTACTGGGTGGTGGTGGTGGTGTACAGTGAGCAGTGTGATGTGTGTGTGCTTCCTCAGCCTGCAGCAATGGTGTGTGTGTGTGTGTGTGTGTGTGTGTGTGTGTGTGTGTGTGTGTGTGTGTGTGTTTATGTGTCACTGTATTAATGTGTTCACCCACAGGGTCAGTCTGTACTGTCCCCCACATGGATGTGAAAACAAAGTGCCACTTCACACACTCTCAAAGAGCTGTAGTAAAAGTACAGCTGAACTGAACACTCGACACACTGAAGACCGAAACGGGATTCTCATTAGAACCTCCACCGCTCTGTCTCGCTCACAGTGTTACACACAACCTTTCGTTGTGATTGACAGAGGCCCTTAGACATGGGGTTTCAGCAGGCCTTCGTGACTCGTACACAGGTGTACAATCGCTCGAGGCGAGTAGGGCGCCAACGCCACATTTCGAAAAAGGGCCAAACGGAAGCAACTTGCAGCGCTACGATACATACAATTATTCATCCATTTATACAGTCAGGTAAATTTTTACTGGAGCAAATTAGGGTAAGGACCTTGCTCAAAGATACGGCAGCCGGAGGCGAGACTCAAACCTGCAATCTTTGGGTCCAAAGGCAGCGGCTCTAACCAGTACGTAACCAGATACCCCACATCTGCTGGACATACATCCATCTCTGCTCACATTATTACAGCACCTGTCAAAAGTTTGAGTACACCATGACTAACAGGTTCAGGTAATACACACACATACGAGAAATCGCTTGTCCCAAGCGGGGTCGCGACGAGCCAGAGCCTAACCCGGCAACACAGGGCGCAAGGCTGGAGGGGGAAGGGACACACCCAGGACGGGACATCAGTCCATCACAAGGCACCCCAAGCAGGACTGAAACCCCAGACCCGCCAGAGAGCAGGACCCGCACAAACCCGCTGTGCCACCGCGCCCCCCCGTACACAAAAATAGTTCTTACCATGAGCTTTGGTCAGTCACCAAGGTTCAGCCGGAAATCAGACTGCATGTGTTCCCAGCTCGTCTGCGGCAATTCCCAAAGACGCAAGGCATCCTGCGGGTTGTTTTGCATTCATTCTTCTGTCCAGTAATGCCATAAAAATCTGCTGGTCCAGAGACTGGGTAGGCCAGGTGATTACTTTGAGCCTTTCTTTGCCAGAAAGCTCCTGCACAACTTCGACAAGACTTTGGGTTGTAACCACGTCACTGAAGTGCGCAAGATTTGAATTTTTATTTTAAAATTTCCATGCTTTAACGCAAATTACTTTATTATTGATTATCTGCTTACATGCAGTGCCTTCCAGAAGTTTCCAGACCCTTGACCAATTCTCTCATTTTACGGGATCACAGATAGTACAGTGAAATTTCTTTTGATATTTAAACACACTAAAACTCAAAATACATTCTAAAGTGACAGTGATTCTGATAATTCAAAAAAAAAATTAAATATGAAACATGCTGTCTTGGTGAGAATTCAAACCCTTCACATTAATACTTAGTAGAACCACCTTTTGCTGCAGAAACAGACTGAAGTCTTCTGAAGTAAGTACGTACCATCCCTGCACACCTTTTGGGAGTGATTCTGGTCCATTCCTGTAGGCAAATCTACTCTGGGTGATACTGCCTGGTTTGATGACACTTGAGACTGAGATCAGGACTTTGACAGCGCCGCTATGAAACAAACGTGCGAGGGATGCGAACCGGTGAACACCATGTCTCACGGCAGTCTCCTGAACTCTAACATCAGGAACCCAACTCCCGTAGAGGACACACAAGCGGGGTCTCCCGCTGCTGGCCGTGCCTTCGTCGATCAGGATACAGTGTGAGGGCAAAACCGAAGGCGTGGGACACCGACAGACGCTACGTACTGTACACCGAGACTATGAGAGAGACGGAGAGGTTATTAAAGTTATTATGCAGGTTCGACCTCTTCTACGACTAAACAGTGCGGTCCGCCTCCCAGTGGAGGACAAGGAAGGCACAGACATCCTGGGAGCGTAATTCACATTGCAAAGGTGGTGGAAGAAGGGTTTTCAGAGGGTAATAAGGGCATGTGTCGATAAGGCGGGACCGGAGCAGAGGCTGAGGTGGAGCACAAAGTGGATAGCTGATCCTTTCCATCCATCCCTTCTGTCCAGGGGGATATGGGGGGTGCTGAAGCTAATTAGCCTGAGCAGATGGGGGGGAACACAAGGGCTCAATAGCCCGCTTTTAATTTCCCAGCAGTGGTGTGAGGCTCAGACCTGTGAGTGCGTGTGCGCATGAGGGAAAGACCTCCATCTGCTAGCGCAGACCCGCTGCCCGCTGTGCGAGGCCAGACCGCTGACTTAGTGGACACAAGCATCCGGAGCACCTGCAAGGAAAGTGTCCAACATACAGCTGCCAAAAGTAAACATACATCTGATCCAGCTGAATGCATGGATCCTCGAAGAGACCGATGGCAAGATCTGCTAGCAGCTGCCAAAATTTTGCTAATAAATCACCAGAGTAAAGGGCAAAACCACACACATTACTGCTTCCTGCAAACAGTGAAGTGATTAGGCGACGAGGATTAGGCTAGCAAACCCTACAGCACAGTCCAAGGTAAATGGGCAAGAGCATGACTGGGCTGAGCCTGAACCGATCTGCACAGACTCCCCTCCCAGCAGCCTCAGCTGTGCTCCCAGGTCAGCGCAACGAGCAGGAAGTGGCGCTCCTGACCGGAGATCTTCGCTGCACTCAGGCCTCATTTGGCTGAGTAAGGGGCGACCGAAACCGCCTCTGCCTCTCATGGCTCACGGCCGTGGCATAATCCACTCTGCCGGGTTCCCAGGGGGTTTCACTGTGACTGGGTGCACACACTCCACCAGTGTGTCGGCCCTGCTGTTGTCGGCTGTTATTTCCAGCAGGGACAGGGTCCGCAGGTGTCCTGTTCTGCGCTTCAATACTGATTGAGACATTAGAAAAGTGAACATTCAGGAATGCCTACAAAACGTTTTGGAAAAATTACACAAAATAAAGCTCTCAGTGCTTGAGCATGTGCTTCTTTACAGCCCAGCATAGCAACTCTGATTTTAACTAACCAGTTTAATTGCTCACACACAACCTAGATAAAAAAGGATTTAAAAAACCTCAGATATCCTTATACAGGCAACGTAAATAACTACACAAAGGAGAATGCGCACGCACACGCGCGCACACGCACACGCACACACACACGTAAAAGTGAGAAGTGAGACATCCCCCTCCGTGCACACACACACGCTGCTCTCCCACAAAAAGCCAGATTAAATCAGGAGCGATTAAAGCTGCTGTCGGATGCTCAGCGCTGACACCGAAACTCCATGAATTATGCATGATGTTGGCGTCACGTGACCGCACTCGATCTGCGCTCTGTGCCCCTGTTGCTCAGCCTTCAAAGGGAGAGCATCACCTCTACGAGAGCCAACACAAAACCCTACCGCGCTCCCCAGCACCTCTCCCAAAGACCCTTGTATAATCAAAGACCCTTCTGTTGTATCATCTCCCATTATCCCATTTATCTCGGCGTGCGCCTCGGCCCTCTGCCCCCCTCACCCACCCCCATGTCCCAACTACGTTCTCATCTCGACGGCTTCGGGGTCAATGGCTGAGGGTTGGTGTGAACGGAGCTCGACACGCAGACTCGGTTCAAGGCTGAAACGGAAATGCAGACGGAGAGCTATTTAAGCTGTTGCCCAGCACCAAGTGCACAGCACCCAAAAAGCACAACCCATCAACCCTCCAGCAGTTTGTACCCCCAACCCCCACCGCCCTTCGCCATCCCACCCCACGCACAAACCCTGCGCCTCAGCACTTTCCCAACTAAATGGCTTTTTTGTGCTGATTTTTTCACCAGCTTTGTTTTCCAGTGGTTCCTGCCTAATAGGTGAGGATAAACATTCATCATGTTAAGACGTAGCTGAATACCTAACCCCCCACCCCTGGCTGGCGTCTGACACGTGAGCCGACAAGAATGGAGCGAGGCCTGAGTGTACATACAAAACACGGCTCCCACAATTAGAACCCAAACAGATTATGGCACAGTGGTGGGGCAAAAGCACATATGCTAATAGAGTAATTAACATGCCTTCGATCTTGTGATCTTACAATATTTCCAACAGGCAGCTTTCCAGCACCTGAGGGCAGACAGGAAGAGTCCAAATTTGAGTGAATGAGTGAGTGAGAGAGAGACAAAGAGAAAGACACCGCTCTGGGTGGGAGGGGGTTAATTCAGGAAAACGGCAGCAGAAGAGGGCTTTTCCGAGCGTACGGCTGGTATTTACCGCGGCGTTGTTTTGTGATTTATGGCACTCAGAAATTGAGTTCGGGGAACGTGGCGGAGGCAGAAATTGCTACAGTGAAAAGGCGACGCTGCCTGATCTGACCTTCGATGCCGAGCTTCACCACACGAATCAAGGCAGAAACTCTCCTCTGATTAATATCCCATTACAGCCCTTCGGACCCAAGCGCGGAAAGTGCCGCTTATGGTATCCAGGCGTTGCCTTCGGTGTCAGTGCTGTTGTTCCTTTAATAGGAAATGCTGCGTTTCTACAAGCCGTCGCCACAAGGAAAAGAGTGAGCTTTAAAGGCCCCCATGTGTTCCAAATTATTAAACACGGCTGTGAATTATAAAGGTAAGATAGTGCAGCGGATCCAAAGGTTAGTGGTTCGAATCCCACCTTCTGCTGTAATGTACTTACCCTAAATTGCTCCAGTAAAATTACTCAGTCGTATAAATGGGTATATCAGTGAAATTATTCTGACATTGTAAGTTGCTTTAAAGAAAACCATCTAAATTAATCAAAGCAAATTGCTCAGTTAAAAAATTTAAATGTTTATGGAAAATTATGCTGCTCACATTTAATGATTTATACAATTGACTGAATCACTGGGAGTCCGTTTCTCAGGGGCATCAGACCAGGGAAACCTCTTGGAGCTGTGCTGCTAACCACCTGCTACAGCACACACTCCAACACACACAGCCCACGTGTGCTGAAACAACTGTCATGTGATACACAATTAATAACTGTCATCAAAGAAAGGGGTTAATCAAGCTGACAAAAAGCCAAGCATTACAGATCTGGAACTGTAAGGCTGACTGCAATGTAGAAAGGTCGCCGGTTTCCGGCATCAGGCTGAAAACTTACCTGCAGGTTCCCATCTTCGTGGAAAATCGAGGAGATAATCAGAAGATTTTCACCGTACACTTATAGAAACACAAGCATATGTGTTACAATACGTGGGCTTTGAACCCCTGAATCCTGCTTTGAAACAGTCGTTTGCAGCTATTTCTGCACAGCCACTGGCAACATGTCATCTCATCTTTCTTCGCAAATGGTTTCTTTCCTTTTCCCACATTTACACCATGAGCGATGTGCCTACACTGTACACTGACAGCGAAAAAGGAACCTGAAGGTGACACACCGAAAGCTGAAAGCACATCGTGCTTCGGCCAACACACGCCATCATACACAGCACGGCATTAGGCAGCACAACTCGGACGCAACAAAAAACACAAGTGTCGCACACTGCACAGCGGTACGCACTCAATAGGGCCTCCTGGAGGGTTCATCCCACTCAGTGAAATCCTACTATTCTTTTTTCACTTGGAAAACACTGAAAAACAGCAGCATCCACAACAAAACACAAATGTCTTTTTTCCCCACCCCTTTGACCCAGCAGAACAGAAGTGAGTCAAAGCAATACAGAGTAGAAGTGGGCAACCCACTAACCCATGGCCATTGTGGAAAACTATGTGGTCAACTCAATTTAGGTGAACCAAATTAATGTGTTATCAATATTTGAATATTTCCAAATTACTGCATGAACGTACATCACTGTAAGATTGTGTACTATGCAATTTATGCGCTGCATTAAAAACTTTGTCTACGTTCAGTAGAGCTGCCATCTGATGGTTTGGCGCAAACCAAAATGTCAAGAGTGCAGATGACGTACTCCGGCGAGTGAGAAACACACAAGCTTCTCACTTAGTTATTACAATTTCTGTAGTTTTGCCTTTTGTCAGGTACGTCATCTACGCCAATAGATGATGCATATAAACGCTGTACATCTTTAATGCATAAAGACGTGCAACATAAAAAGCAAAGTGACAGTTTTCACTGAAATACGTTAATACATTTTGTGTATATTATTTGACTTCGAATGCTATTAAAGCTCTGAAACAAAACAGCAATTTTTAATAGCAGTATAATAAAATTTCTGCGGTTTACTGGCTACAGAAATGTCCTGAGGGCAGGGGATGGGCTGCCCACCTTGATATAAGACATATTCAATATGCTAAGAAAGTGCTAATTCATATCAGTACACAAAACACGTCAAAGGCAAAGGGGTACAATAGTCAGCTAGGGTTATCACAGCACCCTGTGGACAAAGGTCCAAAAATTGAGATGTAAAATTCCAAAGTTCATTCGAATTGTGCCCCAGATCCAGTGCTGACTTCTCCTTGAACTCGAGTCCAACACTTATTTACAGGAACAGCGATAGTGGAGTGAGAGAAACACCTGCAGTTTCATTGTGTACTTAATGTCGTTCCAGTACATGCCTAACTCCCTATGTGACATGTGGATGTTGTAAGAAGGGGCACAACTCAGAATTCATGGCTCTTGTACCTGCAACAATGCCGTCCAAAGTTGTGGTGCTCCACTTTCTCCGAAAAAGGGCACGCTTCAATATGATGAGGAGCAGAAAGCAGGGAGACTGACAGACACCATGTAAACACTGAGATAGTCCTTTCAGGTGTCTGAAGTTCCTATATTTACACAAAACAGACACATTTACTTTGGGTTTCAAAGTCGCTAAGAAGTCGTCTTTCTTGGGGGGGGGAGGGAAATCTCCAGAGAAAGCGTGGTGAGATCTGAGGTCTATCGCATCCATTATCGTCCTTTTCTTTTTTTGAGTTTGGAAGAACAACCCACACCACCATCACCACCGCCATTAAGCTATTTGTGGGGAAAAAGCAAAAAAAAAAAGAGAGACAAAATGCTAACGACACATTTTGATCTGTGAGACAAAGCTGCGCGTTCCCTGTGAAACGTTCATTTCAATTCGACGGAAATGTTTGAGCTACTCCTACAGCATTTCCAAAACTCACGACTCCCTATCCCCAAGACAGTCTGCACGGGAGACTTAAAAAAGAAATGTTTTGTTCTGCAACGTGATTTATTTTATTATTTTTTTTCTTCCTGGTCTATATTAAACTAAAGAAGAGATGGAATGGAGCTGTGGGCTTCACATCTTTTCATCAGCCAGCATTGCTCAGAAAAACTATCTGGAGCTGCAAAAGCAAAAATACGAAAATAAGAAATCCCCAATAAGCAGGTGGGTGACGACTGACCAGTGAGCTTCTACATGTCATAACAGCAGCACTTTGAACCCCTTCCACATGATGGGCTCCTGACTTATGGTGCAGGATGGGCAGTGTGAGTCCTCACCTGGTGTCCAGCGCGAATCTGCTCCAGTACCTTCTCATAGCACACTTCGTCCATGTCATGCAGCTGCTGAATCTGAACCCACAGACAAACACATACATGAGACCACAACCATCTGCACACAAGCACGACATAATGCGATAGGGGGTCAAGATTTCAGTTTCTCTCTTTTTTTTTTTTTTTTTTTTTTAAATTTTCTGTGAACCAGGTTACAGTGCAGCAGCAGTCCAAGACATCAAGAATAATAAATACACTTTCACTACTAGGGAGATAGACATCGGAAATCAACATAAAGTAACTTGGTCATATCGATCAAACCCTTCATTTTCATTTATTAATCAATTTATTTATTTAACACAGTTTTACTTTTCCACATTTGTTACAGGACAAAAACAAACAAAGTAAATTTTTAAGCTTGATCACGTCCACAAAAGTTTCCTTTGTTGGTACAGTTTAATCACAATGAATCTCATTGGTCCTTCAGGAAATGACCCCGAATAGTATGCTTTTGAAAAGGCTTCATGAATATTGCATATTTTTTTTTAAACTTACTACTGCATATACCTTCTAAGAGACCTGTTCTTAATGGATTATTTTTTCCTTTTTTCTTTCCTCTTTTTTAAATTTCATTGCTTTAGTGCCCTGAGTTGGAAGCAAGCCACAGACTGGTCTCCCAGCCCCCCAGTAGTGACTGCCGCATTGCTCTCACCTTGTTGGTGGTCTTAATGCCCACAAAGCTCTGGCCTAGTGGAACGGGGCGGAAGCGGTTGTCAAAGTAGAAAAGGCCAATGTAGGGGTTCACGTGCAGAAATGAGGCAACGTCCATGTAGTTGGGCAACGTGGCTGACAGTCCCAAGATGCGGATCATGCTCTGCGTTGACTCCACCTGCGGGAATGCGACAAAGTTCACTCGAGCCATGTACCACCACTTCAACAGTGCATTCAAAGCAATAATGTCTCTCCAGTAAAGACTTGCATTAGACTCTGGGGGGGATCAAAGTGCTGGCAATGTGAAAACTAAAATCGTGACCACTATTCTAAGTTCTACCAACCTGTGAAACTGCAATTTTATTTTTCAGTGAGCTTTAAACACACCAGTAAAACAACCCTCAATCCCTTAAAAAGAGCAGCAGCTCCAGAGACACACAAAATATCACGTGTACTGTAGGTATGGCTTTCCATTGTCCCCCTCCAAAGACAAGTGTGTCTTTTGCAGAAAGGACATCGCATTACATAATACCGACTAGACAGGTAGACAGACAGACAGAGAGAAGAGGTAAAAACTGAATGATGACAGCTGGTGGTACAGTGGTTAGAGCTGCTGCCTTTGGACCTAAAGGTCTCAGGTTTGAATCTCACCTCCAGCTGTAGTACCCTTGGGCGAGGTACTTACCCAAAAAAAAAAAACAAAAAAAATTGTCCAGGTGAATAAATGGGTAAATAGCTGTTAGAAGCTTAACACTGTAAGTCGCTTTGGAGAAAAGTGTCAGCTAAATGAATGAATGTAAACGTAAAGAGGCACTGTATCCCATTTAACCTAAGGAGAGCCTTGGACCTGCACTGCTGTACACAGCAGAATTTGTCAGAACACACAAAGCGATGGCCATAGCACAGAAGACTATCTCGGCGCTTCCAGTGGCCTGCGTGACAGAGAAGATTGGTAAGGCATTTAAGATGATGCAGTACCTCGCCCATACCAGGTATCAAGATTACAGAACACCCGTTGTTCAGGAAGGACTCTGGCCTCATAAACGAATGTGATACAGAAAGAGCTTCTTCCCCTTGTGGGGGGCCTCTCCTCCAACATGAAGGTGCTGCTCAGCTTTTTTTTTTTGTCCTGTATTTATTCATTTATCTGAAGCTTTTCTCCAAAGCAGCTTATCTGCTTACAGTGATTTACACAACCGGGTTATTTTTAGGGTACCCTTCCTCAAGTGCACTACAGTCGCAGGTGGGATTCGAACCTGGGTCCTTCGACTACAAAGGCAGCAACTCTGACCACGCTGCCACCTGCTGGCTATCCATCAATAAAACAGTTCCCGAATGATCTTCCCTGTCCTCTGTCACATCCCATAATACCCTGCTTCACAAAACTCTTTCACTATGTGGGAGCAAACAGAGGAGGTCAAACTGCCTGGGATGCCATCAAGTGACGACAACAAGAAGTCGAAAGTGAATGGACTTGCGCCAGCGCTCCATTTCCTCTCTCTGTGACCCTCCTCCAGCTGCCCCTCTGCAACCTACGGCGTTTTTTCATCTTGCCGCTGTGACAAATGTGAGGGAGGCCAGCGCTCACAAGGAATTCCACAGAAGAAGCGGTTTCTGTCTCTCGCAGAGCCGAATGACCGTTCTACTGCAGTCATGCCACTGGTCACGTCGTTCTCCCCATCACTCACAACATAAGAGAATTCTCAGCTCACTAGAAAGAAGTGCTTTATAAGGACAAAAGGACATGGGCACATCATGTCTGCTTTTCTAGAGGGGTCCAAAATCCAAAACCCATTGGTTGTCGTTTCTGATTCCGATGTGGAGGAATGAGCTCCATGTGTCCCTCGGAGCCGCTGAATCCCCAACAAAATTCAAGGAGGGCCACAAAACACGTCTCTTTCAGACACGCTTCTCTCCTGACCTCTAAGCATGGTGATGTTTGTCCACCATGCAAGTGCAAGGATATATCTCGGCTCATTCTACATCACTGAATCAGCCAACCTGTATTCTGTGAGCTATAATGCTGGGTGTGTGTACATTTTTGTCTTGTGTTTGTGCATGTGCTTTTGATCAACTGCCTGCCGTTCTGAATCCATCACTCTGACATGCAATTCACCGTCTCCGTCTGTCTCATTGAGGATCTTTGACTGATGCTCTGCCTATCTTTTCTCCGTCTGTTCTTGTGTGTTGGTCTGTGCACAATAAATTAAAAATATTAGGAAACGGGGCAGCTGGTAGCACAGTGGTTAGAGCTGCTGCCTTTGGATCACAAGGTTTCTGTAAAATGTTTAAATCTCACCTCCAGCTGTAGTAGCCTTGAGAAAGGTACTTACCCTAAATTGCTACAGGAAAAAAAAATTAACCTTCTGAATAAACGGGTAAATAATTGTAGGAATCCTAACACTAAGTCGCTTTGGAGAAAAGCGTCAGCTAAATGGAAAAAATGTAAATGTAATATAAACTCAATGGAAAATGACAACCACAATTGTAATAATGAAATCATGTGGTGTCACTGTTTGCATCATTAAATCATTGAAACTGGTGAAAATAAAGTGAAAGAATCCCAATATTTTGCATTTCGAGGGAATTCTTTATATCAGAGACCTTTCCCACAGTGCCCGACTGCCTTTCTTTGACTACATTTTACAGGGATATTTTAAACCAGGACATCTACCTACCGTTGCATTTCCTACATATTCCAAAATTGGAGAGGCACCCAACTGAACAGGAAAGGTACAACGTATGTCCCGTGGATGACCAAATAGTAACAGAGAATCCTGCTATAGTTCCGCAGATGCTGGGAGAGCAGCCGAGTGCTCGGCAAAAGCAGTGCTTTCCCCCCATGAGCCTCTGCTGCAGAGCCCTTAACCATAGCAGTCCCTGTAATCACCACTGTGAGAACAGCAACGTTCGTGATAATGGCCTCAATAATTAAAGCCTCTTTCCATGCATCACTGTTATTCGTGCTTTCGGTGCGGAGGCAGGCCGCCTTTCCGTGCGGCACAGCAGGGGCCGAGCGGCCAGCCAAATGGCACTTTCGCACCCAGTCTTATCACCCCGCTCGGGTGTCATTAACTTGACACTCGGATGAAAGCTGACAATTAACTTGCCTGTTCCTTTGCAAACCCTATTTTCTGACAACCTTTCGCCTTTTCTGTGCAGGACCTATGACAAAGGGCAGGTGCAAATTTGACATTTACCCAGAAAGGGAAATTGAACGTTCCTCTTCTGAGCGGCCGCCGAAACGGACCCCACACGGCGTGTGGAAGGGACAGCTGGAAGCTGCAACTGGGATGCACCTCGGACGCGACTGTGTAGCACAGTGTGAAAATAATGGGCCTGCAGAACCAGTTAACACTCCTCACTCTCCACCACAGACATCTCTCAGCATACTTCGCCTCCTTTGTGTCTCTCCCTTCTCTTTCGCATCCTTCTCTCACCTTCTCATTCTCTTCTTGCTTCCCAATGTTTTTTTTTTTTTTTTTGTTTTATCGCTTCAAATCAGTTAATTGCCGAGGATCCGTTTGGCACCTCTGCAGCCGGCTCGCTGAGATATTGACACACGGATTGTTTTCCTGAATGAAGCTGTGTATACTTCAGCAATATCAACAAATTAAATTACCGGCTGCAATTATTTATCAAAAATCCAATACTTTTCTTCCCCGTAATACATCATGACTGAGTGGCAGCGCACCCATTCCCCAGCACGCACACCTTGTGCTCAACTGCAGACACTGAGCACGTGATCCAGGAGAAAGAAGGAAACCAGGAGCCTCTGCTGAGAGATACCCGTCCTGCATTATCACTGAACATTCAGCAGTGGAACTGGGGAGGGCTGCAGACAGGACGTGAGAAAACTGTGTAGGCAAACCATAAAGCATAAGGGATTTTAAACAAAACCCAAATAAAACAGCAGATACACTGAAACCAATACCAGGCGTGTCACCTGAAAGCAGCTTACTGATGTCCTGCTGTAGGACTGCTGAGCCACCTGAACTGCTCCAGCGAAACATACAGCTGGACAAGTCACTTTGCCGAGAACTGTCTAAGCAATCTAAGATAAGCAATTAAATAATAATAATAATATTAACAACAACAACATCACCTTAGTTCTGCACAGTTCTTTTTGGAACTCAAGGGGAACAAAACTTTTGCCTCTAAAAATGTTTTGCATCTAAAGAGAAAGGAAAAGGTAACGTGCACCTTGCCAAAAGCCCCATATGGCAACACATTAGTGACCGCAATCACTTCATCTCACCTCTGATTCGGACGCAATTCCCCAGACAGTGAAGCTGAGGCTCCTGCAGCACAAGCTGGAAGGCAACGTTTTTAAATGAAGCTGTAGATCAATTGACAGCAATTATGGGCAAAAGCCCGAGACAGCAGTGCTAAGGCCCTGCGAAGGCCATGAATACTAAGTGCACCTGTTAGAATGGCAGACGCAGCTCGGTGTGTGATCTCTTCATTTCAGGCCTGATCTCGAAGCTGGACCGCTGGCACAAGGGATGAGGATATCAATGGTACAAAGAGAGAGGTTCTCCATTCCCGAAAAACCACCTTTTCAATGTGCATAAATGAATAACGAATAATGTAAAGCACTGCAGTCGAATCCAGACACCCACATGACCCCAGCACAGTGCAGTCACAGCACACACTTGGAGCGTCACATACATTGCTTTTAGAGACAGGCGCAAAGGTAGCTATCAGAAGAAAGCGAGGTCACTCGTACCCTTGGCAAGATGGTCCATGAGCCAGCCAGGGGCATTGATTTGGTTCTAAACGCAGGCAACTGGACTATCTGGGAGATGCATGTGCCAATGAGGTCCACGTGTGAGTAAACAAACAGCTGTAGGGCTGTGCCACGAACACGGACCTGGACTGAATGGTCATCAATCTGCCTCTTTATTATCCTGACCTGTGAGTCCGTCCTGCAGGATGGCACACAAAGGCCAGAAATGAGGGCTCCGACAGCAGCCAAAGGCAGCATGAGCATTCATTCACGCACGCAGGCCCGGATGAGCATTCGGCCGATCATCCGCATCATGTCTCCTCCCTCTGAGAATAAAAGACCAGCGTGGCTAACTCGCATCAAACACCCATCTGCTGGTTCTCCGTCACTTTCATTCATCTTTGCTCTTCCCTGTACTTCTCTCCTCTATCACTCTCGTCTACAGGCTGCTCTCCAGGCTCCTCTCCCTCTGTCCCCATCCCCATCTTCCTGCCACCAAACGAGAGGAGGACACAAGTCATCTGGTCCCCTGGCTAAAGGCAGCCAGTAACCAGCACTGTGCTCTACCACTGCAGCATCACAGAGGACTGTTACATTTCACCGTGATGCGCAAGCACTGTGAAGGACGTCTAAAAAAGCGATATCAGGTAATCTGAAACCACAACGCTCCTCAAATATAAAGGGCACCGAATCATTTTACAGCGCGGATGCTAAGAGGTGCTAATTCCAGCGCTCATGCAATTGACTATTCTTAACTTGCTGCATCCTTGTTAGAAGCATAATTCGTAATCCCTTAACAAGTATTAATTAAGACAATCTGTCAGGTGTGTCTAATTAGGGAGACAGGAGTAGAGCCTCTGATCCTCCAGGTGCATCGTGGGTAAACAAGCAGGCCAGGCGTACACGGTGGAGAGGGCGGGCTGCTGAGCGCAGAGACTACAGCTTGACATTTTCAATGAGAATTAATGGAACAGCCCGCAGACACGGGGCTCAGGACCGATTCCTCAACCGCCAGCCCCCCTTCCTCACGCAGCGCCCCCAAACTCTCGCCTGCACCAAACACCATTGTTTAGCAGGAAAACTTTCTAAGATAGCCATGCAAAACCACTGTTTTGCCTTCTCCCATGACATGATGGCAGGGGACGGAGGGCGGTTCTTACAACCTGGAACCAAAGGGACAAAGGGGTTGTGGGCGGACGGGCAGTCGGTCGGGCAAGCGGGTTCCTCCTCCCGAGAGCCACGGCACAGCGGAGCTTTACGGCTCAGCGCAGTCCGTAATTATCGTTGATGGTTCTTTCTTCGCCCCCCGTCAGCTCCATAACATAACGCGACACCAGGATTTATTCACATGCAGCTCCTTAGTATTACTGACGCAGAATAAAAAAAAAGATCCTTCATTAGAAGCCACTGCCACGACCAACATATGCCACCGTCCACAACTGTTATGATAAATGTGTCGATGAACTGCAAGCTTCCCCCACTGTGGCGCGGTAGGAGGAGGACAGCACGGCTGCCCTTGATCTAAGGGACAGAGTCCAACACAGGCGCCGCCTCACACTCCAGCTGGTCCTCCACTTACGACCCATGCGACTTTTGACGGCCCCGATTTACGACGGTTATGCCATCAACCTTATTATTCTGTAGTAATCATCCCAACGTTTGATCGTAACATCTAACGCCGACTGCTACATCTGCTGTACCATAGCACTGTACTCGTCGTGCTCCACAAGGCACCATACCATTGATTCAGTCACTGTGTCCATCAGCAGCTGCGTTTTATTTATAAATCTTTTCATTTTCAATTCCCTTCAGTTACTTTTTAGTTGTAACTGCTATCAGGCAAAAAAAGGAGTGTTCTGGTGGGGTTGCAAACAAAAAGCAGAGGATAGCCGACTTGAAATGAAAGTGAAAATTACAGTGCAGCAGGAAAATATACTGTACTGGGTTTAAATTATTGCTCAATATTATTTGAACAGGAATAATGTGTGAAATTGACGGAAAAAATAAAGCCATATTATACAATGTAGCATTCGTGCATTTTAATTGTTTATGAATCCTTTTGGTTGATATAACGAAGCATAAGGGGAAATTAAATTACGACAAAGTTGACTTTGACAAGGTCGCTAGAAGGGAACACGATTGTAAGGCAAGGACCACCTGCAATTCAGTTTGCTGACACTTTTCACCAGAGTGACCTAACATTTTTCCTCACCCATCTAACACGGCTGTGTTTTATACTTAATCGATTCAGGGTTAGTACTTCCCACAAGGGCTATACAGTAAGAGTGGGATTTGACCCAGGAACCTTCCGATTGCAAGACTTAGCCAACTGCCTGCGGAACGGTCATCTCCAACCAAATCATTTCAAGCTTTAATAATCAGAGAATCACATAGCATGATGCATATGCATGGAATGAGTAATAATAAAGGGAGATGATAGGTGGTAACCTAGTAGTCTCCTGGTCGTGTTTTTAACTTCTAGAGATGTTGCTATGTAGGCACAATGTCTCTGCGCTTTATGTGCGGACCCCCGTGATCCTAGAACATCACACTCACCTCTGCGAAGCAACAATAATGTTATCCAGCATTCCAAGTCTATGATTTAAACACAAGTTAATGCCTTATTTTTGAAAAACCAGCCTCCTCTTGTTAGAACTAATTTAAGCCAATTAAGACATCATCCACAATGAAAACCAGCCACACTGACCATCTCATAAATCACACCCTACTTCAGCCAAAGTGTTACTGATGGCTCTGCTTGGGGACCTTTGCCTCCAGGGAGCCATCATGTCCACGAGTGTGTAAGGAGCTGTAGGAATACCTGTGGGTTCTCCGTGACTGGCCAAGATTGTTGAGATGTGACTAGTCTGAAGAATTTTAAATTATTAACTCATGTCAACTCTGTGTGTGCAGGTGCTGAGTGCAGTGTGCACGGGGTCAAGCAGGGCTGGTTTGGCTATAACAAATGCATCCTTCGCAAGAGTGCAGTGTGAAGACCCACAGATTGGTGCGCAAAGAACGCGTTTCACCACAAAAAAACAAAAAATGAAAAAAAAAATAAGAGAAAAATGTATCTTATCTGAGTGGTACAATAAAATAAGGAAGGTCAACATATACTATACACGGTACTATATCCATCCAATGCATGTACTGCTTTCAACCATGAAAGTAAGTTAATATACATATGCTGTGTCCTAAAATTATAAGATCCACACTGCTGCTTTATGTACCACTGTGTATATGTGTTGACTGTACAATAATCTACTTTATGCTGATATATTACATTTAGCTGACAATTTTCCCCAAAGCACCTCATGATGTTAAGCAATTTATAAAGATTTACCCATTTATACAGCTGGGTACTTGTACCGTCCCAGATCAGGCTGAGTACCTTGGCTACAGCAGGAAGTGGGATCTGCACCTGTGACCTTTGGATGTAAGGAGGGCAGTGCTGCTCACTCCACTACCTGCCATCCCTACATAATGAATGCAACATGTTGGAGTTTGGGAGAGGTGTGTTACTGTGTGTAGTTGAGTGGAAGTGTGTTGACAGAAGCGTTCCAGCAAAATGAGTTAAACAGCTTGATTAGCGAGTCGTTCCTCCCCCCTACACCTTATCGATTCATAAGTGGATACGCATCATCTTTGGAAGAACAAGAACCGATAATTGTGTTCGCGTGCGAAAGAAAGTGACCAGTTGCCAAAAGTGTACTTAAAGTGGCGCTCCAGCCACAAGAGAAAGTTCTAGACCCCGACCTCATCTCGGCGCAACGTCACTGCACCACATCCTCACCTTTATCATAAGGACATATGAGTACAGAGATCAAGTGATCCCCAGCGAAGCCCACCTCCTACTCTCCGCTGTGGCTCTCAGGCTGACAATAAAGCTTTGAGGGCCCACTGGACAATGAGGGGGACCGAAAGTCTCCAGAGGGTTCGAGAAACACAGCCCCTGTGCAGCCAACATGAACAGCTTATTCTGTTTTCCAACTCAGAGGTAAAGAGTTCTCCTCCAGGGCTGGATTTCTTTCAGCTTTACCTCCATATATTATTGATGAATACAGTGATTTTTCTTTTTTTTTTTAACCTCCAGAGGCAACATTCTTGCTTACTATGCTCCAATCCATAATTCAAAATCTTTTAAAAACAAGAATGCCTTCAAAAAGCCACGACATCGGCCCGGCTTTGCATACGTACCTCTATAAAACCGAGAACATGAGAAAACCATTTCAGCTTTGCTGTTGTCCTCTTTAAAAACTTATTTTTTTCCACTCCCAGTGTAGTTGCAGTCATTCCCCCCACTGATACACAACACACAGACACAGAGAGCTACGTGTGTAAGCAACTGTAGGTGTTGCTAAGAGCAGCGGATGGCTTCACACCCGAGCTGTCACAGCCACCTGAAAGACCACCACCTTGTTTTTGTCTACTGAGGCTCCTCACTTCAGAGGGCTAATGTGGCACAGGGATTCGAACCGAACTCTGTGGCACACAGCAATTATTCATGGGACTACGTAGAAGGTGTTAAAAACACACACATAACTTGCATATACTGTATGTAACCATGACACTTAGTGATGAAATACAGACACACGCATGTGCAGTCTAAAGGAAGTTTCCTAAGGTAATAGGGGAGAGAAAAAGAACCAAAAGGTGAAGTGCTCAGGGCTGACATGTGCCTGGGTATGACACCATTAGCTACAGTATAGGAACATTTTTCAGGAACCCTGAAGAAAATTCTAGAAAATGGCTGAGAGAAACTTTCTGCAGCCTGGCTCATGAAATCAGAATTCGACAGGGTCCAGGCCACCTCACTCACAGCTCTAGCGAAGAATCCTTTGACACCAGGACAGTCCCAACTCCATAACTGCTGGTGGACAGGTCCTCAACTTACATCATATGCAACTTAGAACACACGTAACCTACAATGGCTATCCCATTAACAAGCAAGCAACCAACCAATGTTGACAACCGCTAGCCCCGAGCGGGGTCACGGCGAACCGTAGCCTAGCCCGGCAACACAGGGCACAAGGTTGAAAGGGGAGGGGACACATCCAGGATGGGACGCCAGTCTGTCACAAGACACCCTAAGCAGGGGAGTCGTTCTCATTAACATCAATATCTTATTTGAGTCCTCATGTTTGGTCATAACGTTTAATGCTGACCGCTGCATTTGCTGTACAATACCATTCGGTGACCATGCTGCAGCAAGTAACCATATTTCTTCTTGACTCAGTCAATGTGTCTATCAGTGACAGAGGTTTCGAAAGAGGAAAAATTTAAAATGTATTATTTACATAATTTTTTTGTGATTCCACTCATACGATTGCTAGCAAGCAAAAACTTGAATACTTATGTGGCACAGAAAAGAAAAAAACAAAAGAAAACAAATTGATAAATAAATGTGAAAATAACACAGTAACATTATATATAATGACGTACTTTATTATTCTATACTAGTATTATTTTAACATGAAATTAGTTTAGGAATATAACAAAGCCCATAATACAACAAAGCATTTGTGCATGTTAATTGTTTATATATTCTGGTGGTTTATAGAATACAGTTTGAAGGGATTTTGGCAGAATGCAATCCAGTTGTAAGATGAGGACCAGTTTTGCTTTTTTCAGCCAAAAGTTTTTAAAAAGTTTACCAGTGGAAGGTGATCTGAACAACATCATAGACAAATAATCCAGCTAATCACAAATCAGAGAGGCTTCCGAAAATAAAGCAGGCAACTATTTCACTGTGAGATAAAAATAAGATCTGCAGCTAAAGATCTTCTCACATAAACTCATAAAAATTTGCCATTAATAAAGGGGACTGTTCATCTTCCATTGTTCCAAGTGTCAAATACAGAATAAGAGCCCTTGCCGTTGCCAGCTTCCAGTGCTCTTGTGTGCAGCGGAGTGGCTTTCCACCGTGATACCCTCGCTCTCCGGCGCTCTCAGGGGTCACACAAAGCTCTGACTCAGCCCTTTGGAAGTGATATCAGTTAAGCTTCAAGCAAATAGGCTGTGAACTGAGTGAACAGCGGGCACAGGCCTCCACTGCTTTCCCATTAACCCGTCCGTCAGCCCGGAGGGAAGGTCCCCTCGGCGCAGAAAAACTCTGTCCTCCCGCTTTGGCTTTTGCACTCCGCTCTATGCTGCCATACTAAACAAAACAAGCGATAGTGAATAGGTTTTTCTGGGACTATGCCTATGAGCCATTCCCATACAGTTAATAACTTATTTTTGGTAAATTCAATACACAAGATCTTAATAAAAAAGAGAATTTGACTTTACAACAAGTCTCAATATCTCTTCTTCAATTTACAGAACATTTCTTCATATTTTACAAAGATCGAATCTGAATTTTGCACCTCCTCGCAGCTGAGCGACACAAGACCATATTATTATATGGGTTCAGGACAGTGAAAGTTTGAGAAATAAGGCTGCTGATGACTGTATACTCAAAAATGGCTGCAGAGTAAGAACTACAATTCCCACAAGGGGAGCAGAGCACCTGCGAGTGCCACATATTGGCCATGACGCTCCTGAGGAGCAGCACCTTGCTCCATAAACAGAGGGTCCTGAGCTGTGAAAAGAGGGGAGGGGGTCTTACGGGGAATAATCTAGGATTTGATTCGTGAGCCCTTTTAAAAAAAAAAAAAAAAAAAAAAAGCACAGCGAAAAGAATGAATTGTCGACTGGGAGCCATTTTTCTTCAGCTGAAAGGTTACTCAGTTTATGTGTTGGCTGAGGCTGCCTCTGGGATAAATACATTCGCTGGAATAACACAAAAGGTTATCTTACAAATCGCAATCAGGTAAAGGCCATCAACCTACAGCAGGATATTATGTACCTGGAGACGGTGCAGAGAACCTGAATCAGGTAGGTGGTCAAAAGCACACTTAAATAAAAGTGTTAAAATCATAGCAATACACATAACTTGCTTCTCCAAATCTCCTGGACACCAATAGAGACAAAGATTTCCCAACATGAGCAAGGGGGACAAAGACAGCTGTCGCAGCCACCCGGTGTAAACAAACAAGACAGTGCCATGGAGGTGGCTTAAGGTGGTTTGTACTTTCTATGAGATGTACGTCACTTTCAAGAAAAGCATCTCCTAAATGAATAAATGTAAATGTACCTGTCGCAGCGTCCTGGCCACCAGACTCTCTAGCACAGGTCCCCGGTCTTCATGGAGCAGGTGCACCTCGTCCAGGATGAGCAGCCGTACGATCTGGGATAGAGCGACGTCTCCCACGCTCTTCCTGGTCACCACATCCCACTTCTCCGGGGTCGTCACCAGCATCTGAAGAACGGAGAGCGGAGTCGGAATAAGGCAAAAAGCACAGGGACTGTCGGACTGCAAAAGTCTGACTGCAGGGCAGCAGGCAGCACAGCTGTCACCAAAACAGATTTATAACCTGAAGGTTGCTGGCTCACAACCCAAGAGGGTCTGAAATTGTCATAACCTTGAGCAAGACACTCAGCCTCAACTGCTGCTATATAAATCCATGTTATAAATGTTAAAACCGCTCTACACTGCAGTGCTGATCAAACAATAAAATGATACGAAGAACGGCAACAATAAGGTGTGGACCCCCGTGGGCAGCCTGGCTCTGTGCTCACAAACGCAGAGAGCAGTATTTCCACAGTGCTCAAGGAAAACGGCACTAAAATTGGGATGGTTGGAGGCTCCAAGACACGCTGGCTGAGACAGGGATTTACGAAGCACCGGATGAGACCGATGCAGACAGCAGTCATCTGGGTAGAGGCCTGTAACTGGGCAGGCAGGCCTTGGGTGGGCAGCCCACATACAACCATGCCTCTGGACCTAACACACTCCCGGCCTCTGAACAAGCGAGCTGCTGCAACGGGGTCCCTGCGGCGGGGACCCAAACCCCACTTGTTAATAAGATACCCGCTGCATTTGTTGCCAAGCTGTGGAAGTGCTGGAACAATCTATCCCAGAGGGAGAGCTTCCATCCGCAGCATTATTGCCCGCACTTCATTACACAGCCTGCTCGAGGAGTGAGAGGAATGCTGGGAACCCAGACGGGACCGCCAGTGTGAAAACTCCATCAGCTGGCAGCGCGCTGCTGCCCAGTTGGGGCCATTCCCCAAAACACTGCACTGCATTAAACAATCAACGCGATCCCTTCCCGCCGTCACCCACGGATGTGAGTACAGTACCGGTGGGTGTTGTTTCAGAATTTTATTTTGTTTTTCATTTTAAATGGGAGTGGACTCCACTCCCGAGACCACGCCTGGGCGACGAGCGGCGATGGCCGCAGAGTTGTGTGAGCTAATCGGCTTTGTTCTTCCACTCGCCGCTGTATTAACCGCCCCCCTCTTGGCTGGAGCACCCTTCCGCTTTCCGCCCCTGGGAAACTCCAGCAACACGGCTGTCTCCCAGTTAGGAGAAATCCTCCGCTTCACACACACGCATAGGTCACTTCTTCATTGTAATGGAAAACAGTGGCCTGCACATGAGATCGATTCCCTGTATTCACATGAAAGGGCTCTGTGTGGATCTGCTGAGTCTGGATCTCACCCACCACCCACCTGAGAGCCTGTAACACTACATAGAGGCTGAAACTGCGGAGGAAGTGATGATGACCGCTACACAAATCCAAAAGCACATGCTGTACATACACACAGTAATCGGGATGAACACGGGTGCTCCTAAACACACACTGCATTAGTCCCTGATGGGAGCAGAGCACCAGTACCTCCAACAGTGTTGCTCATGAAAGAGTAGCAGGTGATGTAGTGCTTACAAGTGCTGCCTTGCAATCAAAGGGCCCAGGTATGAATCCCAGCTCCCTCTGCAGTACCTTCAAGCAAAGTACTTACACTGAAGTCATACAGCAGAAACAACCCTGCTGCATAAATGGCTAAGTAGCTTAATATTCTAAGTCTGCTTGGGGAAATGCAGCAGATTAATTAGAATATATAATTTTTTATTTTTTTTTAGTTATCAGCAGGGGGAGCGCGGTGGCGCAGTGGGTTGGACCGGGTCCTGCTCTCTGGTGGGTCTGGGGTTCGAGTCCCGCTTGGGGTGCCTTGCGACGTACTGGCATCCAGTCCTGGGTGTGTCCCTCCCCCTCCAGCCTTACGCCCTGTGTTGCTGGGTTAGGCTCCGGCTCCCCGAGACCCCATATGGGATAAGCGGTTCTGACTCTCTCTCTGTGTGTGTGTGTGTGTGTGTGTGTGTGTGTTTTATCAGCAGGAAAACACTGCTACATTTTTCTAAGCCTTACAGTATATGATGTATGAATTCAGTAAAAATTACTCTGCTATACAAATGGGTAAATGAGTGTAAGAAGATTAACAGGTAAGTTGCTTTGGAGGGAGAAGTGTGGGGAGGGGGGGGAGTGTACGATAAACAGACAAACTTCCTGAAGGTGCAGTGAAGGATCCATGCCGCATCAGTCCCCATTACCCTGCCTTTCAAATGTGAGAAATGGCACATTCAAAAAACACTGCAAACTAATGTCTGAACTGTGAACCTCATGAGGTGTGTGTGCCGCATGTCACAACGTCCTTTAACTGTCGCTAAGTGATTTGGTGGTTACCGTACAAACACACTGGGTGCAATGTAAAGTGTGAGTTATTTGACCGTAATGTTTCAGTAGAACGAGCGTAGGAGGTGTGTGTACATGTGTGTTGCTGTTGACAGGTTTGATCGCACTGTAGTGGAGGTGTGCATTCTTTCTGTTGGACACCTGTGAAGAAGACAGATGACTGGGTGAGGTCGAATCCAAGGGCTTCCTGACATACGCCTGTATTTTCACCTGATCCGAGAAGGACGAAGACAGCGGAACGAAAGGAGAGTCTTCATGGCAGATGGCACGCCATCGCCAGTAAACACACGCCTTGAAAATCTAAGATGGTCATGTATACACTCGCTGAACGCACTCCACGAGTTGTCGATACACAACCGCAATCAATCACAAATCTACAACCCCGGGTGTGTGGTGAGCTGAATTGCAAAAACCAAGCTCACAGACTTAGGTAACATTCATGGTATGCGTGCAGTGTAACATTACAGTCTATTCCGACATTCATTACGCCTTCTCACCTCCACCTTCAGATTATTTTAATGAGAACATCACAATTGCCTTAATATTCTTGCTCTCGGTTTACTTGGAACCTGACAGTACGCTCCGGTTTTTCCCGACTTACATTGGGCCGTTTCCCCATGCCATCTATGTCGTCACAAATACCACTAGTTTAAATACAGTGAATCAGTGTGTGTCCTGTGAAAATAAAAATGCCAACATTAATGAGCAGTGAACTCACAGCTGGGAGTCGCTTCTCACCCTGCCAGACATGTAATGGGAGGTCTTCTGCAGTTCTGTTTATTGGGAAAAACATAGAGCTACGCAAAAATACTGTTCAGCTTTCAGAAATTTTAGGTGGCGGTTTAGGGGATCGAATATGAATCAGAAGTTAAGCACTGACCGACTGTGACAAGGTCACAGGAGCGTCACGCACAACCCTAACCTAATCATGTATTACGCATTTAGCACATGTTAACTGACAGCGCGTCAATAACACATTTTCATTAGGAAGCTAGCAGGTCCCTGGGATTTTGTTTCACCTGTAACTGAATCTTTATTGCTGCCATTACATCACCTTTACCGCACCTTAATGTACAGTATCCTCTACCAGTCACTGCTTTACTGCAGGTCTCCCAGCTTCACATGCTCCTTAACTGCACACACACAGCATCCCAAAACACTCCTCGCTCTCTAAGTGTTGTTGTTTTAATGCAATTAAGCTGTGTTTTAGAAGAAAAGAACAGCAATGAATAATTAATTGTGCAAGTGCCGTTCTCCAACCTGTCTTGTGAGCGGGGAAGTTCCTCTCAAACCGCCTCTGTAAAGGCAGTTCATTAAATCCTCTCCAGTTTGCATTTAAATCAATCTGCTGCACCCATTAGAGACCGGCACTTTTACGGAAAATAAGTGTGCGGGTGTTAATTAGGCTGCTGCTAATCTAAATGGAAGTCCTAGCATTCTGGTACGAGGCCAAAGTGTTTCCGTTAATCACCAAAAACAGCCGTACGACTCCCTTCCGCTGATCGCGGAGAAATAAGATGTTGAACCATTTCATTACAGTCATTTGGGTGACCACTGTCCAGTGCTGGACGGTCAGCGGAGTCAACGGAACAAGTGCAGCCGTTTCTCCGGTTACCGGAGCAGCCGAAGGACTCGCGGTGAACGCACTCGCCCAGCTCCGCGACAGCCCCCCGCGTCCCCCTCCGTGCACAGAGCCAACCAGCACGAGCGTGTTACAAGAGTAGAACTGAGGCGGGGGCTGCAGAATGTATCCAGCCAAGCGGAACGTCTGACAGAGCCTTAACAACCGGTTCTGACGACATCTCCCCCGCACCACAACTTATCTCATAATTACCCAGCTTTCGCCTGTCCGCTTCCCCTTTTCAGAGGCGCAAATATTTATCAACTTCCTGGGGGTGCAGGGTGCGTGCGTGCGTGTGTAGGCTGGGTGGGCCGGGCTAGGCCGCGGGTAGCCCACTTTTTACTATCCGGTGCAGTGATGGCAAGGTGTGTCTGCCTGCAACCGGTTGATGTTGCCTGCCGTTACCATGGTGACCACTGTCACCGCCAAGGGAGCACTCAGTGCTGCAGCAGACAAGTGAATGATGCCTTGTCAAAGATGACATGACAAGAGCAAAGCTTCAATCTGAACCTATATCTCAAGAACCTTGGAGTGTGTTTATAAAACAAGCATACACACAGACACACACTTGTTCATGTAAGACGATAAAAACATTCTTGCACAACAGCAAAGTCTCTGTATTTATTCACAAGGTAAGCAATAATAATATCACGTGCGGTCTGGTATAATGTCTCCCCAGGGTTTCTTCCAGCAGTACAAATGTAAACGCCACACACCAAGCCAGAGCCACACTTACCGACCTGCCTTTGGCTCCACCTCTGACTCGCCATCATGGCCTGACAGGAGGCGAATGAGGTCTACATGAGGACGAGACCGCAGCACATTCTCAGAGCTGACGTCTGTTTCTCTTTTCAATCCCTGCACCAGTGAGTCATTAGTTCTGCACCCAAACAAAGAATGAAGGGAAAACTCAGAGGTTGAGCCACTGTGGCAGAACCCAGCCGAGCCTGCAGGCCAGCAAGGCAGGGAACCGTGGTCCACCGGAGCGTCCAATTAGAAAAGATGGACTTGTACGGGTCAACATGTGCGGTCAGTTTCGACGCTAATGAAGTGGCTGCCTGCTCGCATTCCTTAATGAAGTGCACAGGGACAAAGGACAGGCCGCTCCGCTGACGCCACACTGCTGACAGAGTGCTGGGGGGAAGGGGGGGGTGTAAAATATTACCATGGTGAAACACACATACACACCAATACAAACAGAAAAAGCATGAATATTTTCAACAAACTCCTCTCATTACTAAACCATAACTAATGAAAAAAATTATTCTAAATTGTAAAACAAATAGGAAATTAAGTCGCACAGTTTCTTTTTCCATTACTGCAGCAACTCTCAGGTGCGGCCCATAAAGCAAGCACCATCGTGAGCGAGCACTTCCCACATTCTGCCCTAGATTTAAAGTTTACGCTCCTTTCCCACCAAATCATTTAAAGTTTGTGTAACTTTATGTCTAACGTCAAATTCCAGATAAGGGAAATTAACTTTGAGCAACATAAATTAGCACCCTTTCCCAGCTCATTAAGTTAGACAATCTCCTTTCTGAATCGCATTTTCTCATTTTCAGCGGTCAGATTTTTGGTTCTTTCCCGCTGCCTACATGTTGATGGTAGGAATCTTAATTTCTCGCCCCTTACGGCTCCTGCTGGGTCCGGAGCCCCAGTGACGGAGGGTCGCGAGAATGTGAAGCCGCCGGGGAGATGAACGAGACAGCAAAACCAGCTTCAGTGGGCATCAATTCAACACCAGCTAAGAACAGCACAAACGATTAGAGGAAAAACAGACAGTTAAAGCTTTTAAAGGTTGCGCACTTACCGAAATCATTCAACTACCGATCCGAAAATTTGTCAATTACATCACCTCAATATTAAAACTGAATATGTCCTTAAAATAATATTTCAATGCTTATTTTAAGAATATGATAAAATTATATGCCAATGCACAAAATTGTATTTATTCATTTACTGATTTATGCCAAGTCCCTCTTTCTGGGATATTTATTGCAGCTGGGCCAACACTGGACATGGACCCAGCAAATGTCAAGAAACCAACCTGTCTCCCTAAGTACTACCTGACAGAAGAACGAGAAAACTAAATGAAAAGCAACAGATACTTAAAGAAAGGTAAACATGTTTCAGTTGATTTTCTTTCCCTAAAACCACTTCCCAGCAGTCATAAAAGCAAAAAACCTGAATCTGGCAGTGAAGTGCTATAGTAAGAGCAGCCAGTCATTGACAGTCTACAGTAATTTTATTTCTGCAAGTGTGAGAAAGCCAGTGACTTCTGGATCGCCGTACCTGGCACGTGAATCAGATGAACACACCAGCGCAGAAGCGCCACAGGAAGGTAAGGCGGGTGGCCGAGATGAAAGCAGGAAAGGAGTGTTGACCAGCAGGACGCAGAGGTCACACACAGGATATTTAAACCACTACCAAATAAAACATTCTGTCCGCGCAAAGGAAATGTGTATGCTGTGGGAAACGCCACGCTCCCCACAGTAAATAAAACAACGTGACAAGAGTGGGATGCACTTTTCATTTCTCTCTTTGCTTTCGCCCCGATCCACCTCATACTTGATAAAGCAAGAATTTGAAGATGGCTTTCAACCTGAGGTCGTCCTCGGTTCAAACGTTGGCGACGCCTCTTCCTCATCATCTACAGCTGGTCTGTAGTGCAAAAACACCAGGCCTCAGTGGGAATCTGTAGGAGGAATACTGCTAGACTGGTTCAGGTCAGAGAAGGGAAATAACGTGTTTTATATGGGGACAAAAACGATTCCTCGTCAGTGAAATAACTATTCTACAAATGGTTTAATAAACTATGCGGAGCTGCACAAAAAACCCAAAGACACAGACGTAGCTAAATAAAACAGATGCCTATTTAAAGACGATCCTTGTTCAGTTGCATTGCAGCATGAAGTAAATCAAAGAAATGGAAATGTTCCTGCTCCTGTATGAATTCAGTGAGTTTAGTAGAAATTTAATTCAAGGAGCCTGATTTTACTAAAGCAGTTTTTATCTTTATTGTACAGGGATTAAATGGCCTGAGGAAATGTGACAGATTATCACCATCACTCGTTTGATCTGCCTGTTAATCCATTTCACAGACCTGCTTTGTCTTACAGAGAGCAAGCGCCTCAGTGTCTGCTTACCGTCGGCTTGGAAAGAGCTTTACGCGTCCAGCGATTTTGTCAGCTATTTATTTTTTGGCTTTTCATTCCACAAAAGAGGAGTTGGGGAAAGAATAGATCCATAGTTCCTCTCTCTTTCTACCATAGTGATGATAAGAAATGTAGATCAAACAAATTCAAATCTGCTGTAAATGAGTGAAAAGACGTACTTCCGAGTAACCAAGCGCATCACAATACAAACCCTTTGCTATTGCTCCCACGGACAAGGAGAGGCAATCTAGACCTAAGCAGCAGCGACAGGTGGTAATACACCCCTTTTACTCTGTTACTTGTACTAGTATTTTTTCTTAAAAAAAAAAAAAAAAAAAAAAGTACTTTTAGAGTTATTTTTTCCACCTCAATGCTTTTTTTCCTTTTGACTACATTTGTAAAGAAAAAAAATACTTTCAGTTCATTACATTTCCATCACCTTCTTGTTTTTTATTTTTTCATAGTACATGTTAAAGCTTAATGGTTTCTTCCAAACTAACAATTGCCCAAAAGAATCCAAAAGTCAACCCTCTCGGTTGTCTGTGGTACTCTGTGGATTCCACTGGCCATGATTTATTATTGACCAATCAGTTTATTGCTCTGTTTCATGTCACCTTCACTGACAACCTAGTTCATTCAAGTTCAGGAAAAATGGTGGTTGAACTGAGGGAAAAAAAATTGTTAATTTCCCCATATTGTGGGAACTTTATAAGAGTTTGTCCATACTGTTCTTAAATACACCTAAGGAGAAAGTAATCTGTATTTTACTAACTTACACATATTGACCATAGTGTTTTTTTTAAAAAAAAAAAAAAAAAAAACTCAGGAGTGTGAAACCGAAGGTCACTCAGACCCTTGCTCAGTACAAAAATGGTCATTATGGCACGAAATATTAAACTTTTGAATACAGGCCACAAAGAGGAAGACCATCATGTGCCAAGGTCAGTTCCAAACAGCGGAGGAAACTTCCAAACAAGGCTGTGTCTTCTGAAGGCACCTGTCCTTGGTGAGAGCACCTTTGAACATCAAACTAACTGTTAAGAACACTTTCATAAAAAGCATCTTTAGACACCTTCAGTGTTACACATTAGCAGGACAGGAAAATTTATGCTAAAGCAAGTGAAGTGTTTACCCTATTGAAGGGTTAAACATACTTCTGCAGAAACAGAGCCTCCAAGTCCTTGTAAATCAAATTGTGTTCCGTGATACTTTATCATTGAAAATTTTAGTGAAAATGCAAAGATTTCAGCTGTCAACATTTGTCAAATCACAGGCAAACCTGAAAGCAGAGTTTGCTTAATCTTAATTAAAAGCTCAGCTGGAGCAAAGGCCAGCATACAGAATGTGTCTCCAGGAGTATGATTTAATAATGTACTTTCCCCCATGTCTGGATGGCTGACACTTGACCTGGCAACTCCAGCCCTACCTCAAGAGTGATGTGACATAGCAGTGATGAACGCAGGCCTGGACCACAAGCACAAAGATGTCTCCCTTCAGTGGAAAGGAGCCAAACGTGAGACTCACTTCCTCTTCCGACTGCTGTCTGTCAAGCTGATACCCCCAGAGAGAGAGCGCAAATCATCGCGTGTATGACACGAGGGAGAATCACAAGTGAGGGAAGGGATGAGCACAGGTGTAGTGGAGGGAGTGTTTTTCTAAGTGGTAGTTATAAAGCACCCACAAAACTGCCATTTCCTGCCCACCACGACTCATAAATGTAAACATATCGTGTGTGTTTCTTTTTCCTTCAACTACCCCAAAACGGCTCACACAGCAGAGCGGAGGGCAGGAGCATGGCTATGAAGTAAACTGAATTACTAGCAACACAAAGTCACAGTCACAGTGGGATGAGAGCAAATGAAGGGGGACTGCCAAACAGAAAAGTTCCTAAATACAAAAATGACACTGAGGTTAAAACAGCTGACATAGCTGAACTTCAATATTATATATACCTTCATCTGCCCCAGCGGACCGTACCCAGTCACCAATCCCGCTGCAGCAAAGCAGCGCTGAAAGGGAAATGGCTCATCCTGGTACTTTCTTTTCCACTTCACACTTCTCAGGCCACTCGCCGCCTTCCGAAGTCCATCAGCTGACAGACCCCATCAGCACTATCATCTGTATCACTGGGCTGTCGGACTCTTCCTCCCACGCAGGGTCCTTATCACCAGGCCCTCCGCCCGCCTGCCCGCCCACCTGCCCCTTCGGCCGGTCTCCACGCACAATCCTTTGGTGGCCGCCCCATTACTCCGGAGTAATCTTCTCAATGTCAAACAACTGCAGGGCCTTACCATTTGGACCGCAAGCGGGACTGACCGCCAGTCAATTCTCTTCTGCTCTTTTCCAACCCATTCATCAACATGTATTTCATATTCCACAGTTTTCAAATCAAGTTGTCACAACACACTTGACCGTGTGTTTTACCACCAGAGAATGTCAAAAAATAGAAACAACCAAAGTGTTCCTCAACCCCTTAAAAAACGCAACAGTCACCTGTAGAAATGACATTGTTTCATTATGTATTTCAGTATGTTAATTAACAATATTGTGTTAATTTTGTAACAATCATTCCCAAGTTAGTGGACATTCCTTTAACGGGTTATGGAGAACAAAGCAAATTGACAGTTTATACATGTAACAAAGATCTGCACCACAGGGGATAAAACTGTCTATAAATCGTCTACATAGCAGAGCACAATGTAAGATGATTTATGGTAAATATGGTAATAACAAAGAAGCCCCTGCTCTGTACCCCCAGAACACAACAAATGACTGCACAAGCCCCTCCCCCATATCAACTCTCCTTTTCTTCCCATCTTCTTCAATGTCCTGTTTAACTGTCATCCTTTTGATTTCTTATTTTGCATTTTTATATTGTGTTTCCTTATTTTATGATGATATTGACGATTGTATTATCGCCATGGAATAATGGCTGGAAATGACATTACAGATGACGTGTTATTCATCTGGAGAGAGCGAAAGGTTGCCATTGAGGACGGTACATGAATGAGCTCACAGGGATGAATAAAGTCTCTCCCCAGGTTGGCGTTACAATGTGGGCTTTTAAGGGAAATGCAGCATTAAGGAGCAGTTCCAGCCAACAATAAAGTAACTGATCTTGGACTGGCCAACATGGTCAAGCTGCAGACAAAGTTATCACAATCATCACCACCATCATGTAAACGTGGCCCACTTATAGAATATCACACAGCACAATGGCTTCCATGACTAAAGAAGCTAGGATGATTATCAGGTTTTATTTCACACATGTCAATTGCATTTATTTGTTATGTTGATGAACAGGATGACGAATCTGTCAGTATGAAAGCGACAAAGACAGAGCTTTTATCATTTTCTTCAGGGGTGTCCAACATTCTCTGGCCAAGGGCCACAATCATTCCTGTGAACTGCTTCGAGGGCTGCGCAACAAAAAATCATGAGTGACATCCTGAATCTTAAATGTCTATACTGAAAAATTACTTTTATTGTACTTTTTTAGATGCGTGCATCTAACTGCATTATCATGGGATTCAGGAAAATTTTCACTGACATGTACATCACTTTGAAGAAAAGCCTCTGCTAAATGAATGAATGTCAATACGATCTCACTGTGTCGTAATCTCATTATGCATTATATGTTATATTTTGCGTTAGAGGATCGTCACAGCAGTTCATTGTGATTCTGGTAAGTTTATTTGTTACTATTGCTATATCCCAATACGCATTCTTCTCGTGTAGTTGTACGAACAGATAGAAGCAATCGGTTGTGCGTTTGTTCAGTTGTCGACTCTATTTATGTATTTGCAGTTTGTTAGGGTGCGTGTAAAAGCAAAAATACTGTGTAACGTATTGTAGAGTGGGTGTGACTCAGTCGATTCGATTAATTGCGTCTGTTTGTTTTGGTTACCATTGTCGGAGGAGTTCTATTCGGACTCAGCTGACGTGAATTAGCCTGGTTCAAATAGCAGCTGGTGACCTGTAGTGACAGAGGTAGCAGCAGCCTCTTGGGGTGTGAAGACAAGGGAGTCTACCTGCAGCAATCCACTGAGGGAGGGCTCCGCCACTACGTGAATTCTCCCATCACCATCGTGTTCCGCGAGGGATTATGAGTCAAACATCAAAGTTGTCTACGGCAACCAAACTGTGCAACACCACCACTACCAAAGATTCAGACGCTCCCGCTGCTACAGTAACCTGGTTTATCCTTGTCTGTCAAGCTATCTGTCCTGTTTTAACCTTTCCATGGGACTCCGCCAGTCTGCTGTGAGAAAGTCTGACTCCATACCAGCCGACTATGCCTCCCATCTCTCACCGGACCTCCTGGCTCTAACTGAAACCTGGATCACCCCAGACAACAGAGCCAGACCCACACCCACTAACTCACACCCCTCGTCCCTCTGGCAAAGGTGGAGGCACAGGTCTGCTCATCTCTCCCCGGTGGGAATATTCTGATCTCCATTTCCATCTGTATGACCTGTCCTCCTTTGAATTGCCATTTGACAATTACCATTGTCTCCATCACTACCCCAATCACTCTTGTTGCGGTTGTTCATACCGCTGTCCTGGCCTGTTCGGTCACTTCCTGGATGACCTCGACATCGCGTTGAGCGCTCTCCCAGGGGACAACGCTTCGTTGATTCCCCTGGGTGATTTCAACCTGCATGTCGAGGACATTCATGCAAGTGGCCTTTTGCCGTTCCCGCAGTCCTCTGACTTCTTCCAGTCCCAGTCCCCTGCTGGCAATTGCCTTGACCTTGTCTTCTCCCGTAACTGTCGGTGTCCTGTCTTCTCTATTACGCCGCTGCATGTCTCCGATCATTTCATCTCTTTCCAACCGTGCCTTACCCCTAAATCCCTCTCCTTCTTCTGCACCTATTGTCAGCTTCTGCCGTAACTTAAAATCTCTCTTGCCTTCCTGCCTTGCCTCTCCTACACTGTCCGCTCTCCCTACTGCTGCACAACACTCAACAGACAATGCTAACATTTTTCATACATTAAGTGCTAACAAGACCAAACTCCGGGCCACAGAGTGACGACATCCAGGTCCACGTGAAAATCCAAGACTCGCATGGACCTGGATGTCTAAAAACAACTCTTAGCTACTTTTCACTCTACTGTGTCCTCAGCTAAAACAACCTTCTTCCACAACAAAATACAGCCTGTAACTAAAAAAACCACACATACTTATTGCCACTTTCTCATTCCTACTGTGTCCTTTGCCGCCCCTTCCTCCTCCCTCTCTCACTGCTGATGACTTTGCTTTGTTTTTCAGAGACAAAGTGAACGCAATAATGGACAAGTTCTCAGCATCACCCTGCCCTGTTCGCGCTGGACATCCCTGCGAAGTCACACTCTCCAAATTCAAGCCACTGTCAGAAACTGAAATCTCCAACCTCCTAATATCACACAGAGCCACCACCTGCTCACTAGATCTGATCCCATCAACACTCCTACAGACCATCTCCCCACAAGTCTCCACCTTTATCTCCAAGATCATCAACTTCTTGCTCTCCTCTGGCTCCTTCCCATCTGCCTTCAAGACTGCCCTCATTTCACCTCTGGTAAGAAACCCTTACTCAGTCCAAAACTACAGGCCTGTATAAAACTCTAGAACGGGCAACCTATGATCAACTATCTGAATTCCTCACCCGGAACCATCTCCTCACTGGATATCAGTCTGGATTCAAAGTTGGTCACTTGGAGACAGCTCTCCTGGCAGTGTCTGATGCTCTCCAGCTGGCTAGAGTGGCCTCTCTCTCTCATCGGCCCATCTGCAGCATTCAACACTGTCAACCACCAGATTCTACTCTCCTCTCTTAGTCAGCTTGGGGTCAAAGGAACGGCACTAAGATGGTTTCAGTCCTACCTATCTGACAGATCCTACCAAATGGTCTGGCGGGGCTCCCGCTCTTCTCCTCTGCCTCTCTCAACCGGTGTCATGCAGGACTCAGTACTGGGTCCTCTGCACTTCTCAATCTATACCTCCTCCCTTGTCCCCATCATTGCCTCCATGTATTCAACTACCACTGCTATGCTGATGATACCCAGCTCTTCCTCTCCTTTCCATCTGGAGCATCAAACATTTCTGTGTACATCGTTGCCCGCCTGTCGGACATCTCTGCATAGATGTCTGCTCTCCACCTCCAACTCAACCTCCCCAAAACACAGATCCTACACCTCCCAACTGGCCTGTCTTTCTGTCATGATCTCTCGATCAAATTGAACAACTCATTCATTTTGCCTACCTCTTCAGTTAAGAGTCTGGGAAGTGTATCTTTCTCTCAGCACATCGAAACCACAACCTGAACCTGCAGATACTTCCTGCATAGCATCCACAGGATCTGTCCTTATTTCACAACTGACTCTGCACAACTATTTATCCAGGCCATGATGACATCCCACCTGGACTACTGTAACTCTCTCCAGTGGCCTTCCCGCTACTGCCATCAAACCTCTACAGCTGATACAGAACACTGCTGCCGGAGATGTGTTTGACTTGCTGAAGCGTTCCCATGTATCTCCTCTACTCATTTCTCTGCACTGGCTTCCTATAGTTGCCCAGATCAAATTTAAGACCCTGGTTATTTCCTACAAATGCATCAATAGAACTGCTCCTAGCTATCTACAAGACCTGATAACCCGCTACACTCCTACCAGACTGCTACGCTCTTCATCTGCCCGCATGGTGGTCCCACGCACAAAAGGTAAAGCACGAAGGTTCTCGGTTCTGACTCCCTTGTGGTGGAGTGACCTCTCCCTCTCATTCAGAACTGCTGATTCTCTGTCCATATTTAATAAGGGTCTTAAAATTCACCTTTTCTAGATTCGCTTCACCCATGATCTCTTAAGTTCATGTAAGGTGTAAATGTTCATGCACTATAACTTAAGATCACGCATGGATACACCCTTACGCAGCTACTCCTGTAATGTAATGTATATGTTTATATGTATATATATCTCCAAAAAATACTAGGAAGGTAACCAAGGATCATGGATATTCTGATAAAGTTTTAGGCAGCTACTCACGTGATGAGCATTGGCTCATACAATGAAAAGAAGCTGACTGCACTTAAGAATTGTGCGTTTGCATCCAAACCTCTCTTCCTACTAATGTAATGTACACATTGTACATTTCATAGAAAATACATCGCTTGGAGAAAGGCATCTGATAAATGAATAGATTTAAAGTAACTAAAATCTGTAGCATTTATAGTAGGTTCAATATGCATTAATAGTTCCTACCATTTAAAAGGCCCTTTAGTCTAATGTCCACTGGTGAGGGCAGCATTTTTTTTTTATTTTTTTTTTAAAATATTTTGGTGAAATCTGGATGACCTTTTCAGTTAGAGGAATGCAATTTAATTGAGCCCATATGAAACAAAAAAAGGTTTACTTAAACAAAAAAAAAAGTTGTTCCATTAAGAACTGAGCCCAATAGCAGGGGTACAAGTGTATACCCAATACCCACAGAAATTTAAAATGTTTTCATATTCTAAGATGCAGTAACAGTCAACGCCGACACCTGAGAAGGTTGCTCTCTTGATAAAGTTTATGAAATTCTTAGTGTTGTAAATAAGGACACATATAAATAACCAATGCACATCTGCATGTGTTCCAATCGATAAACTCTCGAACAGCCCTACAGAGACGTGGGCCACACTTTGGCAGGTGGATCACAAAAATGTCACTGTAAGCCAGCCCCACGTCATTTATTCAGTCTTAGCATCAAACATTGATCAGGTGCTTTGAGAGGAGGCTGCTTGTTTCTTGGTCCTAATCTGACGCGACGTCTTAAGTGCGATTAAAGAGGAACAGATGACTAGGCGTGAGCGAGGGAGCACTCTAGGCGTACTAGGCATCTACCTCAGGCGACCCAGGATGCAGCAGAGAGCCGCATCACAGCCAAAGGAGCGAGAATGAAATCAAAGCACATCTAGACAATTACTAGGCGTGTCGCTCCGGCCATTCTGAAACCGACACTCGGACACGACTTTGCCATTAGTGAGAACCGCTGCGTTGCTCCTTTCCATTAAAAGCAAAGCACGAGTCCCTACTAGGACCACAAGCCACGTCGTAGAGACACAATCACTATTTCTTACAAGTGCGATAAGTAAAAAATACATTTTTACACCACTCTCAACTGGATAAGCGGAACAGAAAAGGATGTACGAATCTCACATTAAATGGACATCTAAAAAAAATGACTTTGCTACTTAATAAGCTGGAAACGAGAATCTGACGAAGCTCTGCAGTTTAATTGGCCACATTTACATCAAGCCAGAGGGAAGCTGAAGCCAGCTGTGGACCAGCAGAGCAAGTGATATGTGTGGACACTGCAGCAGTCCACACAAGTAGAAGCAGAGTATCCCCCTCCTGAGATTTACAGCACCCTTCATGCTCCTCCACGTCACCCTCGGGGCTTTGAGACAAGCCCCTGTGGGTGGCAGCTAGACACGTGTTTGACGGCAGCACATGGACTCAAGTCCCCAGGGCTGGGCAGGCAAAAAAAATTTACCCCCGTGCACACTGTTTACATGCGCACCTGAGCAGGAATGCCTTCCATTTCGGATATTGTGGTGAAGTCGTCAGCGGTCACTTTCCACATTCTATGGTGACAACGGATCGATGTTTTCACGCAACTCCCGTGCAGAACACAAACACTGCTTTGTATTGCTATGCATTCAACATAATAGCCTGCTAGACTACAACAGCAGTTGTCATGGCAACTTCAAATAAGGGAGAAGAGCTCCTGGTGAGTGGGTGGGAGGGTGTGTGGGGAGCTCTCAGATGGAGATAAGCGGCTGAGTTTGTCAGCTGGAGAATTGGGGGGCTGCGCACATGCAATCGAACAAGGACAGAAGAAAAGAAACGGAACGTAACATACCCTGACCGTGGTGAAGTCAGCTGCTGTGGAGCCTGTGATCTTTCCCGGGTGACTGCACGATCGATAGATAACAAACATCTTGAGGGGCTCGATAAGGAGACGTGCGCAGACCCCAATGACCAAGATGCCCTGCTGGGTAATTAACCTCTCTGGAGTGGCAGGAGCAACTGCTTGCCTTTTGTATTCTGCTGGTACGTGCTGCCAGCTGGAGCGTTTCATGGCGAGCGCTGGGCATGAACGGGAGGCTTCGGAGAACAGGACAGCAGAGTCAGCGACCACCTGTCCATTCACAGCCCCCTTGGCACGTGCCTTAGCTGCCACAGACACCCGACCCACCTTGCTCGGTCCATGACTGGTTAATTGGGCACATATCTTTTCCCTTGTGTGAATTTCAGCACTGTTTTCACTACAATTACTCACGCCAGCCTATAAACTGTTTTTATGAGCCCTCTGTCTGCTCGGCAGCAATCAGGACCGAGGGTGCACTCAATCCACCAGCTCGCACTTTCAAGACCGCAGCAAAACCACACTAGTTCCCAAGTCAAAAGACAGTCCCAGCGAGCAGTAATATACAGGCCACACTTTCAGGTGTTGTCTGGAGCAGTCGGAACCCAGATGTTAGAAATGAGCCCTGAAGTCAGCCAAGGCACTCAGAATGCTTGTTGCTTACAGCCGACACTTTACATCAATGGCCCTTTTCATCGTCCGTCAAATGAGCCATTGCTGCCACCGCAGCCCAATTACTCCTCGAGGATATTCCTCAAATTCTTGTTTGGGTTCCTCCCTCCCCAGCTCTCTACAGCACCTTTTCTCTCTGAAAAAAGCATAGAACTCTGGGAGAGCAATAGAATCAGTCTCACATCAGCAGCTGCCCCAGCAGAAATAACAGTCGCAGCTTCTGAACATGAACTGATGACAGACAAACAATGGAGAATGTGAACGACATGCCACCACCCTCACAGAAAGGAAACATCTCCTTCAAAGGAGTGGCCGTCTCCCCAAGCTCATACTCATTAGGATGACCGGTCGGCCTTTAAGTGAGTGCCATCCTGGAGAAAATAATAAGGACCTGCAGCGTAGGGGGTTGGCATGTCCAATCCCTCCAGTGGGACCTAGGAACTTTTCCAGCATATGTGTCAGAGAGACTCGACAGGAGACCCCTTCTGTACTCTACTGGGCACCAAACGTCTGTTTGCTGGTCTGTTTCTGAGATCTTTGCAAAACCTGGGTGAGAGCAAGCAACAGGAGAGATGGGGTCTCATTTCATTTAAGAGTTTAATCACCTTCATTTTCTGCTGAGGGAGCAGAGGCTGCCCTATTGATCATGCTCACCCCTCGTCGGCCTCTTGGGCATAGACTGCTTTGCCTGAGAGATTGGGGTAGCCCTGGAGTCACCATCGTCCCATGGGTACGTGGTAACTTCTCTCTGGCATCTCACTGTACCCCTTTCCCCTGCCTTAATCACAACACACCTTCCGCCTTTATTACTTCTGCTTCCTCGGTACAATTTATAAAAACTGATAAAATCCAAAGCGTGTGGTGTGATTTATTGGACGCGGCTTGTTCTGCGAGTCTGAGCCAACTCCCTTTTCCAGCAGGCACTTTAGCATTTCAGAAGGTGCGCTGTTTTTTTTCTTTTTTTTTTTTTTTTCTTTTGGGGGGGGGGACGGGACAACATCTAATGTAAGGGATTGTGCAGCAAATATGACAACTCATTTCATTCAAACAAAAAACAAATTCTCACATTGCAGTAATAACCACACTTTCTGCTTTTTACACTTGGAATGCTTTTCCCCAAGAGATGATGAAAAAGAAAAGAGCGGGCAGCGTTAAGAGGCAGCCCACAGCAACTCAGCAGGACCGGAGGTCTTTGGTAAAGAGCTTCTCTGTTCTTCCGATGGGGAGATTCTCCTATCATTTGTGAAAATGTCAAAGAAATTCAGCGGGCGTCTTCCATGGCCTCGGCACAAAAGCAGCAGCGGGACGAGGGAGCGTCCTTTCCTCTAATGACTAATTAAACGCCTAGGAGAGACAGCAGGAAGCCCAGGGGGGCAGCACCTCCGCTTGCAGAGCTGCCCGCCACCAGCCATACTATCCTTCCCATGCTGCTCTGCACCTGCTTCAATCTTATTGGTCCAGGCATCCTCTAGCTATGTGCTGATCGTCTTCTGATTGGTCAGAACATTCTCCTGATGCAGTACACTAGAAGGATATACACAAGTGAAGGACAGCAGAAAAGCCTGAAGCTGTACGCTTCACCTCCAGCCACTTTACTGAAATAAGCTACATGAAAAAGTAAAAATGGGAGTTTCTGAGTGCAGCCAATGAGGGGGTGTATTGTGGTGTCAGCAGCTCTGCTACATTCCCACCTGAGATCTACATTCACACTTATTTATTTAGCTGATACTTCTTTCCAAAGCGACTTACAACGTTAAGCTACTTACAATTATTTACTCATGTCTACAGCTGGGTAATATTACTGGATATTTTAGGGTAAGTATCTTGCTCAAGGATACTACAGCAGGTGGTGAGACTTGAACCTGTGACCACTGGGTCCAAAAGCAGCAAGTTTAACCACTACACCACCAACTGTCCCTCAGAGATCTAACTCCTGTCCTACTGCACCCAAGTGCTTGCTGAGCCCTCTCATTTTATGTGTGGCACTCTGAGCCCTCTGTCTGCAGCCTGATGCCCAACATGCAGCCACTAGTCAACCCGCACACACTCTCCACCCAGACTGGTAGCCATACCAGGTGTGAGCTTGGTAGGTGGAAACAAGCACCAGGTGCAGCCAATGTGGCATATTTGAAGAACCACTTGACAATTTATTTATTTATTTTTTTTTAAAAGGCTGGGTGGGAGCAGGGTGAAAAATGCTTGATGTGGTTTAAATTCTCAGGTGTTCCAGATTGTTTCAATTTCACAGTCAGACACAATTTTAAAGCTTTGTGCTAAAAGTTTGGTTTGATTTGTTGTAACATTCTTTGCTTAATTGCATTTAGTTCTTACTGAAAAGGCATTTATATTTTGTTTGCGATTATTTATTGTTATTACACGTTATGGGAAAGTAAAAAAATAAACTCAGCCAGTCCATGTCTGGTCACTTGCCAAAGCAAGTATGTCCCAGCAGGCCACAGTAAGCTGATACCCACGCTGACAGCAGGTCCATGAAAACCTTGCATAATGACCCAAGAGCCTTAACTTAACCCTGAGGTCAATGTGCTGAGCTATCCTCCATGTCTGGGAGGACCACCAAGGTAAAGAGGCAACAGCAAGCAGGTATCTGCTCAACATATTTACTGGACATATGAAACAGGGCCCTGGGTCCATAGCCCTATCCACTGCTGAAAACTGCAATGGCTGTTCTGCAATGGCTAAAAACTCCACATATATCATTTTATATTAAGGCCACAGCAAAAGTAAAACGCCTTGCTGCTGCATGTGGATTTACCCACAATCCTTCAATTCCGCTGCCTCTTGTGGAATGCTGAGAAGCTGTGATGCTATCTCCACTCCGCAGAACAAGCAAACCAGCAGAACCACGGGGAGAATAAATCAATTAGCTGTCCACGCTGGGAGCACTGGCACAAACATCATCCTGAACACTTACCACAACACAGTTATATCAAATAAAAGCAGGCTTTGTAAATGAAAAGCTCTGCACCCCAAGAGAGCACAAAACACAGGATATGGGGTGTGGGGAAGCAGTATATACCAGTTACAAAAAAGAACACGGGGGGATAACAAAGAAAAAAAACAGCCAGGTCATCAACACAGGTTAATCTCAACTTTTTTGATGCAACGACTGACACCACTTTGACATGTTCAGCTGAAAGCTGAGCTGAACCCCTGTTCAGCCCCTTCGACAGGAGGAAACAGCCATACAGCTCCGCAGAATGAAGACTGACAGAAAATGCGGTCCAAGGTGTGCTAGAGAAATGCAAACATGATCACCATATGACCAAGTTTTTGCAAATGCGGATGCGTAAGTACACTTATGTTTGCCTACATGAATATGTGAGACCCTCTTTGTGTGTGCTAGCGTAAGAAGGTTTTACCTTAAAATTCTGCAGTTGTGTCTACATTGGCGTCTGTGTAGGGCCGTATGTCACAGTGGCAGCTAGCCGTTGTGCCTCAGACTGAATGGAATTGGAGGATAGTGAAGAAATTCATTTATGAGACACTGAATGTAGCCGAAATCTGCAGCGGTCCAGGGTCTTACTCCTTCAGCACCGTATCTGCCTCACATTCTCCCGAAAATGCCCGAAGAGATATCCTCTGAATGGGAGACAGCTCTCAGCTCAGCGCCACCACACTCCTATGGTAATACACATCCTTGGATACTTCTGCCTTTATGGGATTTTAAAAACTGGGCCGCGAAAGACAGACAGACACAGAAATAAACGTACTCAAGTGCAGTCCTCTACACATCAACATGTTCCCAGAGGGTAAATAAATGACCAAAAAAAAAAAAAAAAAAACTGCACTGACTTCAACCCTGTGAAGATGTGAACAGCTACCTCAAGACCACAGCCAGATGTGCTCATACCTGCAGAAAGTCCTCTGTCCAGAGGTGTTACAGGTGTTTACCTATATATACCTACAAGGTCACACATATTCCTACACAGCATGGGGAGAAACACCTGAATAGGCATGGAGGGGTAACACCCCTGCGGACACACATGACTTCGAAAATGAAGGGCAGAGCAGAGCACATCCGTGCAGACATACCTGTGTGCGAAGAATCTCCCCCTTGGTCAGCTGCATGTCCCCGGTCAGCTCCTTGACAATGATACCCAGTGGCTCCAGGCGCTTGCTGAAGTAATTTGTCATCTCAGCAGCCAAGGCCTTCATGGGGGCCACGTAGACGATCTGCGGAGAGTGTTAGCACAGTGGGTCGGGGGGAAGGGGGTGCAGAGTGAAAGGACACAGCTATGATAAATGGGTAAACACCGTCGTATCATTTGTTCCCAGGCAACCAGCACAAATCACAATTTATTGTGAAATATGAAGCCGGCCACTTAGAATGAAAAAGTTTAATAGTGATGTATGAAAAGTAGTTATCCTAGTTGGCTGTAGTGCTTGGGGGGGGGGGGGAGTTTAGAGGACAATCGATTTGTTTATTTGTTTACATGGCCGGCCAACAGAGACGAACCAGCGCGAGATAATTCTGATCGCACAGGTGTCCCCCCTCACCTCACCATATTTGTTTCTCATGAGCAGCTGGCCTTGTCTCCCCAGTCCCTCACCAAAAATCCACCCTACAAGGGCAAACACTGTTGGGGTCTGAGTGCATGCATGTATATGTGACTGAGGGGGTTCCAGTACTTGTGGTGAGGCATGCACACCTTGAACTCGTCCTTGCGAATGACACCCCCCGGTTGCAGGTGTTGGCGGATTTCATGCAGCACCGTCAGCATGGCGATGTTGGTCTTGCCAGCGCCTGTGGGCGCACAGATCAGCAGGTTCTCGTTGGTGTTGTAGGCCGTCTCGAACACGATAGACTGGATGCGGTTCAGCCGTTTCATCCCTTTGAACACAAGTTGGCCAATCTGGGTGGGGTGGGGCACAAAAACACAACAATTAGATGTGGCTTTGGCCTCACTCAGTAATGCAGCACAGCAGCTATGGGTACGGACTTGTAACCTAAAGGCTGGGTCGAGTCGCAGGGAGGGTCCAGCAGCAATGTGTTATGAGGCGCACAACTTCTGCTTGTCAGTTTGACACACACACACTCATACACACGCTCACAGCTACAGTGCCTCTCACCGGTCATGCTTCCTTGCTTATGTACTTCGCTGTGTCCACCGCGAAAAATTCAGTCTGAGGCTGTTCTTTAAGTGAGGAACCACATTCTCTGCTTCTCGGGCCGCAATGGGAAAAGAGAGGGTTCAAACTGGTACAAACCCAATGGTACTATTACTACCAGCTTCTCCCTGCTCATCTTTGCATTTAATCATTTCATTGAAGCTTCTCTCCAAAGCACCTTACAATTCTGAGCTACTGACACTGAACAGTTTTAAACTTAAAAGAACAAATTCATTTAACTACGAACATAAAATAGTGCTTGGCACAAGGCAACACTCGAGAACTACTTTCCGTCACAATGACAATCTCAACGAATAACAACCGTCATTTAATATAAAGCTATATGACAACTGAAATAGTAGATTCAGTACAATTTTTATAACTAACATTTAGCTTTTCTCCCAAGCGCCTTACAATGACTTAATCATTTATACAGCTGGGTAATTTTTACCAGAGCAATTCAGGAAATTCACCTTGATCAAGGGTATAGGAGAAGGTAGGATTCAAACCTGGGCCTTTGCTCCCCCAACCTGTGTACTGGTATACTAACACACACTTGCTCTACATGTTACAAACATTTGAGTTGAGAGAAGCAATGCCAAATTAACGAAAGCACACACACAGAACAACACACTCGAAGCCATCAACAGCAATAAGAAAGTATTACTTATAAAACGGGATGTGTGCAGAACGATGAGCGCAAAGAGACGTGTTCGTGTGCCCTCACTGTGTAACAGTTGCTTGAGGCTTGGAGGGAGCTCTCTGTCTGTCAGAAAGTGTGTCATCAGATCAGTGGCCCAACCGGTGATTATCTTTCAATGATCAGCCATAATTGCCTTTGACTCAAGTGATATAAACCAATCTCCTTCCAACAACGGAGGCAGAACACACCCCCGACTGGCTAATGAGGAAGATCAGACTGGAGCGGGGGACCCCTGGGGACAGGAACACATCCTGTTTACAAATACATTGAAGGATACAGTGGGGCTTTCAACACAACTCCATGCTGTGTGAAGAGGCAGCGACATACACATGGACACACACATACAGACAGACTACTACTCATCTGTAACGAAAAGGAGTGGGTACACAGCTAAGGACAGGATGGAGGGGTGATAAAGGCCTGATGTCATCGTTCCTGTGCATCTATTTCATGATGTGAAGCTGCATACCCCCACCCCACACACACACACAGGCATCCAGTGGTAAAGACAAAATGCAGCGGGTTATTAATACACCAGAGGGCAGGTTTATTAGAGCCCATTTGCACCAGGAGGCTGAAGGACGCATATGATGAGGGAGCATATCCTGACAGTCAGGCTGAGGGGATGCACTGCAGCAGGGCCTGGTTCCCCCAGGAGGGAGCACAGAGGAGTGTGTGAAGGAGACTGAGTCAAAAGAAGGGAATACAAACGAGGACATCTGAGTGTAGAAGCAAGTGTACATAATTGATTGAGTGTAAGTGAATAAGTGTAACTGCTCATTCTCTCTCCATGCCTGTGTGTGTCGGGGCAAATGTGTGTGTGAGCATCTATGCATCACTAAGACTGAGAAACACACAGCTTGCAAAAGCCATGCCAAGAGTGAAGTGAAAATGAGAGGCTGCTACAGAAGCCCCTGGTTTTCTCCTCCAAAGCACCGAATACTGTAGGATAAACACAAACAACCGTCAACACTTTAGTTCTGCACCAGTCCCACACACAAAAGATGCCAGGGAGAAAACACAAACACGTGGGAATGAGCACTTCTGAAGGAAGCTTGGTAAGGCTCATGGTGAAGCAGTTCTCCTTAGATATGTCCTGTGACATAAACATGTAGTTCATTTCAGTAATAGACAGAAAAGTGGACCAACAGAGGGGTTGCATTCCAGAAAAAAACATTTGCCCCTTTTCTACTTCTCTATTTTTTGCAGCTTTGATTGTTAAATTTGATCAGATCTCCATCAGCTCTACTAGCATATGAATGGAGCCTGACGGAAAATGTGACAGGAGTAATATTTTTATGCCATTTTCTTTGTGGTGAAAGATAATGAAATGTTAAGTTATGGGCGTGGAAAAAGTGATCATCCCTTTAAAGTCAGTAACTGGATGTATCACCTTTATCAGCAATGACTGCAACTAAACACTTTCAACATTACATTTTTTCATTTAGCTGGCACTTTTCTCCAAAGCGACTTACAATGTTAAGGTTGCCCATGTATACAGCTGGGTCATTTTTACTGGAGCAATTCAGGCTAATTACCTTGCTCAAGGGTACTACAGCCAGAGGTGAGGCTCAAACCTGCGACCTTTGAGTCCAAAGGCACTTGCTCTAACCACTACACTACCAGCTGTCCCTTTCTGTAGCTTTTGACCAGGGTCTCCACATTGCTGTGGAGGAATTTCATCACGCTCTTTCATGCAAAACTGCCTTAATGCAGCAAGATCTTTTGGTTTTTGAGAAAGAACAGCTCCTTTCAGGTTTTGGCCCAACATCAGATTCACGTCAGGACTTCGACTAGCTCATTCCATAACTTTTTTCGCTGGTCAATCTGATGTTCACTTGCTTGTATGTTTGGGTTTATTTTTTTGCTGCATAAAAGTAAATTTAAAATAAAGCAAAAACTAACAACTTACTTGCAACTTAAATCAAACTGATAAAATGGGAACCTAAGTCCAACAGCTGAGTCAAAGTCCAGCGGAAAGGACACCCAGGTGCCTCAGCCAAAGCAGCTTTAGTTACAAAAGTCCATCTCCACACGTCTCGATGCTGTAACTCCTAAAAGCACGAGTTGACATGTTCAAACTGCTACGTCACACAATACAGGACACGTGTCGGGCTGTGAGCAGGACGACCCAGAGGACAACTATAACAGAGAAATACCTAAATGAGTCCTGAAACTGAAAAAAAAGCAGGTACTAGAAACATGGAAAACTTGAAACCCACATCTGTTCCATGTTTCCATGCGTGCGTAGGAGAACCATTATGTAGCTAAGGGAAAGGGACAGCAAGAAGCGGGTGTCCTCGAGCCGGTGTCTGTACGACTGTGTGGGTGAACGAACAAGTGAATGGAAACTAGTGTGAGGATGTCACATATAGTGTGGGCAACTTCCTCCACTTGAAAAGAGAGCTCAAATACATATTCCCATTGGCAGAATTTTTTCAGGGAAAATGATTAAAAAAAAAGAGGGCTGACAACTAAAAAGATTAGGGCTTAATTTAGACCACAGTGGAGCTTTTTCCGCTGTTCTAAAACAGCACTTAAAGAACGTTTCTCTTTCTCCCCCTTCTCCTCAATAAACGCGCGCAGCGTCAAAGTCTTCTACTTGCACAGCTACGGCGCAGATGTGCGGCTCTCTGTGTCGACCCAATTATTTCCCTCAAGGCAAAGCTTTTAGGATTGCTTCCCCTTAAATCCTGCAAGCACAAACTTATAAATATTCATTTCCGAATTAGAGGCAGAGCGGCTTCACCCTCTCTTCCTCGGCGCGTTCCGCCGTCGTCGTGGAGACGGAGCTGTCACGCTCACTTTAGCCACTTCCTCGTGCCGTGATTAATGGACTCGGTTGTTTTACAACGAGGCACCAGTGTCCCTGTACTCATTAGACATGCAAATGAATGTAGATGAATGCATGCCCCAATATTCACCTTGAGGTAACGTATATATATCGAAATGAAGTTGGCATCATTTAATGATCTTGTGCTATCGCTTCACTGTTTTCCTTTCTTCCCCATTCAAATATGCCACGTGGTCAAACGACTCCACCCAGGGGCCACATGATGTAGCAGCTAAATTTTCAGAGCATCTTGTCACCATGACACTGTTAATGACTGTATAACAGTTAGCTCAATGGAATCGCTTAAAAGCAATCAACGTCAGCTGGTAGCTTTGGGTTTCATGCCACAAGGAGGGAAGGACCATGGAAAAGAAAGAGCTTCAGATCAGGACTTGAGAGCAGCTGCTTCATGCCCTCTTTGAAATACAAACATGTTTATTTACTAGCACTCAATGAAAGAAATGTGCCCTGCATTTTGGGATCGGGGGTAAGAAAGGAGGGAACAAAGTGCATCTCCTAACTGAGGTCTTGAGAAAGCCAGCAGACCCTGGGATACTGAGCAGAGAATGGCTATAGAACTGAGATCATCTGAAGCAAGGCACCATCTTCCTTCCTAGCTCAGGACAGGATAGGGTCAAGGTATTTCAGAGACCTGGGGAAAGGTCATAAAGCTGCCGTTTCCCTCTTGTCTGTGTTCTGATCCACATTAGTCCTTTGCAGACTGAAATGAGCTGAAGCCCATACTCTACAATTTGCCTGGGGGCAAGAAGAAGCATTTCTGTAAAAGTGTGATGCAAAGAACTTCCCCAACCAGTGGACAGCCCCTTCCACCACCTATCCGGACAGCAGCTGGAAGGCTTGCTGCCCATGTAACCCCCACCAATGAGATCTCTGGTTTCGCTCGAAAACCAAAGCCTAATTAGCGCAGCGGATAAACGAGCGGCTGACCGTACGTGCCGACTGGGGATAGCGGAGCTATAGATTTGAATCCGGCAAAACAAAATAAGCCATGTTAATTGAGGCCCCGTGGATTAGTCCAAAGATTTCGCTACTGAAGAATTTAAAATGCCAAAACACTAAAAGTGCTGCTGTAGATTTTAGTCCTGGATTTAAGGCTCTGGTGTGTGTGTGTGTGTGTGTGTGTGTGTGTGTGTGAGAAGGAGAGAGAGAGAAACAAGGCGGAGAAGAAAAGGAAAGGCATGGCTAGCTCATCTCCTTTGTGGAGAAGCGAGAATGCCATAAGCTGACGCACTAATTAAACTCTCTGCCCCAGGAGTGAGAAAACCAAGGGATGTAATTGTTGGGTGTTTGTGTGGAATCACTTTAATTACTTTTTTGGTTCCATTTCATTCCATACCAACTGACAGCTTGATCAATTTAATTGGAAGCTGCAGTCAACAGCTTATCTGTAGACCCGAAGCTAGCGGAACAGCAAATGACCAGGCCAGAGAACAAACAGACACACATACACATCTCGGTTTCATGATCTGTGGAACACGTGGAATTTAGCACTCATTAGAAAGATGTTTATTAACCAGGACAGGTGAAGGGTATGTTTATGGGATAGCACCAGTGAGCTCTGTTTAAGGCTGTTTTTCCACGTGCACTTAAATCCCATTTATTTAGCTGCTGCTCAGATTCTGGACATGATTTAATTTTGACATATTAAAATTGTTACTTAGCAATAATAGAGTTAACTATCAAAATTAGCCCAAGCAACTGAATAAAGTAACAAATTTCAATTAATATAAAGTACAACAGTAATTTACTATGCTGTATTTAAGTGTCAGAAATGAATAAGATTAAGAGGTTACATTTTAGTTTTTAATTAACTTTCTAAAGGGCCTGTTTATGTAACAGTAGACAGATGTGACACTAAGTCACTTTTTTTTTTACAAGCCAATTAAGCCAATTACAAGGTAAGCTGAAAAGTAAATGAGTACAGACTACTTGCCCCAGAGTCATGTATGCAAAGGTAAGACAGGTGTCACTGCAGAAAGGGACATGTAAATCAACCAGAGGACAGAATACAAAAGACAGGTGTTCAGGATGACAGAGTAGCTGAGAGAGGTGTAGCTCAAGGACAGAACACATGACATTGCAAAAGACAGAGAGGAATGCAGCTGAGGAAACACAGACCCCTTGTGTTCAGGGGTCAACATAAATGAGTCAAGACAGGTGAGAACCGGAGGGAACGGGACAACTGGGACAGATGCATAGGTTCGAAGGTAAATGCAGTCAGGAATAGTGAGAAGGGAAGTAAACAACAGTTGAGCACAAGAGGCCAGAAAGGGCCAGCGGGTGGCTTAGTGGTTAGAGCTGTTGCCTTCCTCTTGGAGGACCCAGACTCATATGTCATCTATAGTATTCGCAATCAAAGTACTTACCCTGAACTGATGCAGAAAAGTTACCTTGCTCTATATTATTATTGTTATTATTATATTAATAACAACAGACAAACCAAACAGTCTGACTTTGCCTGCAGGACATTGCTCCATAGCTTTATCCTCCTCAAACTAAATGATAAAAAATAAAGGGATCCCCGTTTCTCATGTCCTTCCCCTGCTACTCCCATTTCCCATTTCACTGCTTTTCTCCAAGCAGTGTTCAGATTACAATCACTCCATTTCAGGCCTTCAGCTCAGAAATATATGACCTTTCTTCAACATGACCGCACGTTTCTAAGGCATCCGATAAGATATTCTTAACAAATCGCCCTTTTACTGCCATTTCGTAATGGTGACCAGCATTATATATAGCACCAAATTCAAAATGCAACATGGTTGTGCGAGATTACTGTAATTTTTATAATACATGTCCATTTCAAAAGCCATGAAACAAAGCGTTCAGAAAATGTCCGACTGCAAGGATTGTGGGCGGAGCCTGAGGCCTTTGGTATCATCAATATTGAGGTACACCAAACACCATGGACACCGCAGCAAGCACTATGTCAATATTATTGTATTATCTGTGAAAAAGCCATGTCCTAGTTAACAGTTTCAAGACGGTCACCTTCATGTCTTTTAATGATATCACCGCACATCCTCAACATGTCGTAAAAGTAACATCTGTTGGAAATAAAATTATCACGCTCATTAATGTATCAGAAGGTCAGACTAAAGACAAGATCCAAAAACAGCTAAACCAGCCTTTACACTGGATCTAGAACTTAATATAAATTTATAGTGATATAATACCTCTATTTAGACGTGCCTCTGTTTTGGATAAACAAAACATTAAAGCAAGAATGTAACTGGAATTAACGGGCTGAAGACCATCCAAGCAGCAGGTGCTGTTCAACACACACATACACACAGCACCCCACACTGAGATCTTCCTTTTCAACAAAGCACCCAACAGCAGAGCTGCACAACTAAACATAAATCAACGGCAACTGCAATTTTAGACTACGGCATGCATAAAAGCTGTGAATTAATACATTTAATTCTGCAGTACACAAGCTGCATCAAATGACTGCAAAAAAACTGCAGAGATGTCTGCTAAGTGCACTATGAAGAGCCATCATCATCAAGGGAGACGGCATCTTTCAACAAAAAAACACATCTTTCACAGTTTGCTCTTTTACTCAAAATAAATCAGTTGATAAGTTGAAAAATTTGCTCTTCTGACATTAGTATCCAAAGATGAAGCAAACTTCATTGTTTGGGGGTGCTCAGGTATTAAAGGAGATGTTAACTGAGCAAATGGGTGTGAAACCACAAAACAAAGCTACCAATTTACTGAACATCCTGAATCATCACCAAGCTCAGAATTACAGACACACAAAGTGCAGTTTCCCTGTGCTCAAAATAGACATCAAATCCATGTTCACCGAAAGCCCAATGCCAAGTTCTCATAGGTTCTCAAAATGGGTTAACCAAACAAATCAAAGGACTTAAATCAAGTACCAGACCTAACTCATTTTGCGTACAGAGACATCACCTTCATCAGCCATCAGTAACTGTGCCTTGGGTTTGACCGTTTGAGCAGCTACTATCAATCCCCATCTTTTAATGCTTTGCAGAGTGCATGTTTGCTTGAGCCATGTCCACCTATTCAAAAAAAAAAAAAAAAAAAAAAAAAAATCATGATATGAGCAAGAGAAGTATGGAAGGTATCCCCATCCTTCGGTGCCTGAAGGAAAAGTAAAATGACCCTTTGACACAAAAATAACTGGAGCACATGCTGTATACTGTTAATCCCATGTCTTTGATAAGATACATCAACGAGGAGAGCAATGCAGCAGTCTAGAGTGACAGAGATGGCAAAGATGACCACAGTGATGGGTAATTATGATTAAATGAAGGTTATACACTATGTGAGATAGATTGGATACAGTATCTGGTGCTGTAATGCAATGTAATGACATTGATGGATTTTTCAAAACAAATGCATACTGTGTAATGGAGTCAAATCTTGAGTTAAATTGTGTTTAAAAACTTGATTTTATTTACCCTACTCTCAAAGGAGTCTGAAACACCTGTCGATGGAATCCCCGGTCCAAACTGCGCCGGTACTGAAGAAGCCAATTAAACCTCAGACAGCTTCTTTCCGCTAGACAGGTGATGACAAAACCACATGTGATGATGCCCTGCAGCACAATCCTGGCCACAGCTGAGGACCTTCAGTCCCACGCTCCTTGAGGCCTTCACTTAATGCTACCCTGTGTTTATTTTGGGCTCCACCTCTATTTATGGTCCAGTTTTATTCACTACCTCCAAGAGTTTCTACATGATGCTCTTCTGTTTATTTGAGCCCCAGTAGTGCACAGTATAATTAATGTAAGAATGAGGAGGACCATTTACAAGTTCTATTTCAAAATTATTTTGGAATAAAATAAGGGCTATGCAAAGCAGAAAACATACAAATATGGATTATGTCAGTATCCTGCCATTAAGCCTTCACTTGTGTTTCAGATTTAAAAAGTTGTTACAAAACACAGGTGATCACATTTCAAACAACTTCCTTTATAGTCATCACAACTTATACACTTCTTCATAGAGTTTATGCTCTGTAGACCTCATTTACATAAAATGGTTCCACTTGTATGTGCACAGGTGAGTGCGAGAGTGTGTGTACTCCTGAACCTGGCATTTGATGTTTGCTATTTATTACAGTGTCACCCATTCATTTCCTACAACCAGATCAGACCACACAGATCACACATGTAAAAAATGTGAATAAACTTTTGAATGAAACTGATCATTTATTTCATGTTGTCAAATGCCTGGTGTGAAGGATTGTCTTGAAACCTTACAGCAATCTGATGAAAGAAGCCATAGTTATGACTGATGAAATTTTAAAATTTGTCAAATTTGACTGGAATACAACCCATGCTTTAATATTACAGTTCATTTACATTTTATTTAGATAATGCCTTTCTGTCAGAAGCAACTGTGACAACTAAAGCCATACCATGCCCAATCCACATGAATGACAGTTGTAGCTATGAGCAGCTTAATGCAATAATAAGCCCCAGGTGCGGCCAATCATCCAATAAGCAACTCACTGAAAGTACAGGGTGCTGGTTCAGAATTTCTGTTTATAAAAACAGTGTGTGATCCAGTCTGAAGTTTAGTGCAGCTGCTGCTTTGATTTCATTTGGTCAGACTGAGTGGTCCTGTCAACTCTTTACTGCCTTGGTTGCATTTTCACTCATATAAGTGCTTGGTTGCAGTTCTGTATTTTGTTATGTGTGGAAAAAAATAATAAAAGGAGCTGCAAATTCTCCCATTGCCACTCCTCATATGGTCATTCCCAAACCCCAGCATGTCCCAGCGATGTTAAGCTGCTTACTGTGATTCACCAATTTATATAGCTGGGTAATTTTTACTCTATTGATTTAGGGCAAGTACCTCGATCAAGGGGGCTACACAGTAGGAGATGGGTCCTTTGATTGGAAGTTAGCAGCTCGAAACAATATCCCAACTGCTGGCTGCTACAGTGCACCCCATCGCCCCTTTCTACATCGAATGAAGAGCCAGCATCCCCCTTTACATCATACTCCTCTACATCCAGGTGTTGCAACCAGAGACAAGGCACCTCAACATTGATAGTTTCACTAACACACTTCTATTATGGGGGAAGAAAGCATGAATTAAAAACCGTATGAATTAAAAGTAAAAACGGGATTACAAAAGGCAATCAGGGAGGATTCATTTATGAATGGGTCTATGCAGACTCCTTAACGTGGTTACAAAGTTAGTGCTCCAGGGAGGAGTCGCTTCTCCTCTCATTCCTGCCCGTCTCCATCCGCATCCTGCAGGGGATCATCGGGGGACACGGGCAGCCGCAGGAACAGCACCAGCATTCACATTTGTTTGTTAGGCAGACACTTTTCTCCAAAGCAACTTTCAACAAACTATGTAGTGTTTTCAGCCCACACACCTTATTCGCCAAGGTGACTTACACTGCCAGATACACTACTTACACTGACTCGCTCATCCATACATCAGTGGAACACACTCTCTCTGTCACTCACACACTATGGGTGAACCTGAACAGCATGTCTTTGGCCTGTGGGAGGAAACCCACGCAGACACGGGGAGAACATGGAAACTACACACAAACTGAGCGGGGACCAAACCCACGTCCTCTCACACCACCCAGGCGCTGCGAGACAACAGCGCTACTCGCTGTACCACCGTGCTGCCGCAGCTTGTGCCCAAAAAGCCTACTGCCAGCACAATTCACCTCCGACAGTAAGTATCTCATTACACAAGAAACCCAGCAAGCAAACATTACCATGGAATACCAGAGACATTAGGGTTGTTATGTTCAGCCATTGCCTTTCAAGCTGAAGATTCCAGGTTCACATCCCTGCTGTAGTACCCTTGATCAAGGTACAAACCCTGAACTGACACAGTAAAAACTACCCTGCTGTATTAATAGGTAAATCATTCTAAAGTTGCTTATCTGAGATTTTAAATGGCCTTAGACTAAGGCTTCAGCTGAAAAAGGTTGTTAATAATAATAGGCTCAATACAATATAGATGAACTATATTAGAGCTGCTTTGCACAAGAGAAGATATAAGCACAAATGAAAGATTCCCAGGTGATGCATTACAACATACACAGAAACAGAGGAGACAGTCTATACATCTATCACCCCATCACTCCTCTTCCTTGGCAACTCTAGAGCTAATCCATCCCTGACTGACAAGTGTTATTGCAGAGTTAGTAAAACATGAAGTTCTCACTATCCATTTGTCATATCTGAGACTGCAGAAAACAATGGCTTAATATGTCTCGTTCCAACGCAAGATCGGATAGTGCAGCTGCGACTGGATCCTAGCTCATGTTAAAGGAGTCATTCAGAAGGAAGGCACTATGGAGGCATCCAGGTGTGATCCGATTAGCTTCAGAATGAGAATGTCACCTGCTTCTACCAGTATGCAGGATGTTTAAGTAGCCTCCTTTTCTATCCTTTCTTCATCTCACGTCCAATGACTTCCGCCCTTTTGCTCCTTCTGTACCGGTCAACAAACTTGAGATGGTGTTACCCATCATTCAGATCTTCATGTACTTCACTCATCAGGTGGGAGCTGTAAGAGCTGTCAGGGTCCCTCCAGGACACTACTTCTCGAGTCCACAGCCCACGAGGTTTCTCAGCATGTGGTACCCCACTCACAAAGGGGATGGGCTTACAGCAGTCAGTCATCACCAAAGTTTGAAGAAGCAATGGGAGACTCACTATTTGGCATTGGTATTCTCTCTTTCCCTGCATCTATACCGACTTCAGTTTGGTATCTTGCATCTCCTCATTTGGCTCCACATGCCTTATTTTTGCCTCTCAGTACTAGCTCTAAAACTGGTGGTTCCCTCCCTCAGGACTGCACCCAACTCCTTGAATCCGATCTCCCGCAAAAGACGGTACGTGTTCAGGTCAATCCTCCACCCATGGTAAGACAGAACTGTATGATCTTGGATTCATTTTGGTTTCTCAGAGTATCTGTTCTAAAAACGAGGCTCAACTGAGAGGGACGGGCAGAAGAAGCAATGCTGTAGGAATACTTATCACCATATTACAGGTGGTCCTTGACTTATGATGACTGTTCCCTCAACCCTATTCTATTGTTTGAGTCCAAATGTCTGGTCATAACATCTAACAACAAGCGTTCCATCTGTTGTACTACAACATTGGCTGTTTGCCATTGTTTGGGTCTCAACTGGTTTTTCAGTGTGTAACAGTGACTGTTTTGTTTACAAAACTTGTTTGCAATTCCATTCAAGTCACTTTTTACTTACAATGGCAAGAAAGTAAAAAAATTACTGTACTGGTGGTGCTGATAAGAAAAAACAAAAGAGATTTAAAAATGCAAATGAAAATAGTGCAGCATGAAAATATAATTACAGTAGTGCACTGTATATTATTCTACATTAGTATTATTTTAACATGAAAAATGTGTAGAATTAGGGAGAAAATATAACAAAGCCCTCTTATTCAATTTAGCATTCATGCATGCTAATTCTTTATATTTTTGTTGCAAATGAAGGACCAGCTGTACTAGTTTAATGCACGCATACAAAGCTACAACCCATAGACCCAGACTCCACCATCCACTGGGGACCATATGAGTGAGAGACAGACAGGACGATGTAAGACACACCTGTGAAGGGAGATGAGAGCTGCGGTTCAGTTTACAGGTGACCAGAAAGGTTTCTCCAAGAGTAAAGCCACACAAAGAAAGTCTGAGCCCCAGGGTTCATTACTTAAGAAGGGGCCACTAATAAATTTGCTGTTTCAGTGTTTTTGTGGCTGTTGAAGAGCACTGGTCACTGTGCCCTTGCTACCCATTACAGAGGTCAATAAACAAGTAGTTGTGTATTAAAAGGTGGGCGTGCTCTTGTGCCTCCTTCCGGGCTCCCGGACACTGTGTGAAGACTTATTAGCTACTATACAACGCTGATGTATATGGGGGAGGCACTTTGTTTTAGAATTCAAGAAGCTTTATCTAATAATGAATAGAGCCCACACTTCACTGGGGCTAATTCACATCACTCAGATGAAGTAGCATGATTTCAATCTATTTCTGTCACAAAGTCTGCAGAAAGGAAGGGATTTGAAATGGCTGCCAGCAGAAATATATAACAAAAATTATACAGCTTTCAAAACCAGGAAAGGGAGGAGAAATATTCTATACAAAAATAATGTGCAACTGAAAAAAACTGAGTGGATTCACTTGGCCCGGTTTCCATTTTTTCTTTTGCTAAATGATACAAGAGTTACGCTTCGCATTTGCAACATGGAAAAATGGGGAGTGCCCATCGATTTCACTGTCTCTCATCTGTTTGCTTATAGCAAATCCTCTCCTCCTCCTTGCACACTAATGAACAGTTACTTGGGAAATACAGGAAATGGGAAAACCAGGAGACAAATAGGTGCTTCCTGTGTCCACTCCTTTTTAGAGGCATTGTGAAAAGCAACAGCTAAACGTCCAGAAGACAGAGCCCTCAGTGTTGCTCTCCCAGGGAAGCTCAATGTGCCCTCCCAGTGTAGTGGTCTAGTTCCTTCACTGCTATGCCACCTGCAGGCTATGCTGTGATCCACAAACAAGGCTGAAGCCGAAATATACCAGCGCTGATGATTTTCCCCTCCGTTTGGCCCTTGTGCATCAATACTCAACCTCACACCATTAGAATACAACTTACCATTGCTTTATTTTTATGTATGCGTCAAATACAACTGAATGGAGTTCCAGAGTTTCATTTGTAATCTGTAACACAAAATAAAAGTAATGTACCGCATAAAAGAGAAAATTACAACAACACACCGCGTAGAGCGAGTGACTGACTTAGCAAGGTGTTGGCAAGTTAGAGGTTGGCTACGCAACAACCCTGGTGCACAACCAACAGTTACTAAAACAAAGACAATTGTGTGTGAGCTGTTTGCTCAAAAGACATAAGAAACGGCTAAGACACAAGAACCATTCCGTTTCCTCCGCTCTGTTCAGTGCGAAACCCGATGCCAGAGAGCACAGTGAGGTCCGGCCACAGATCAGCAGCACCAACTTCACACCCACATGAGGGGGACAGCACGTTTGTCGTCTTACAGGGGAGTGGCATGTAGGTGACAAACACCCACAGTGAGGACAGAATCACAACCCCCTGTTCTGAGACTGGCAATATGTTGGGCAATACCTCACAGCTATTTTTATGCTTTTATATTGTGAATCAAGCAATAAAGGCACACAGTCATGTCGCAGTAGATCACAGTACAATACCACAGAACCATAAAACAGCCCCTCCCACTCAATGCCTTAAGGAGCTACACTGCACATGCTGCCACCCACCATGCTTGTTAAAGAGTAAACGACGACAGTTATTTAGTGCCATTAAAGCAAACACTACACACCATGTCATACAGCAAAGCAGTTAAAATGACGCACATCCAGCTAGTTAGAAAAGCAACACCAAGAGACACACAGTGAGTTAGCAAACCAGGCAGAAATGTGTGTGTCTATTAAATGCACTTCTTATTTTAGATTATCTGTGGTATTTGTTCATTTATCTGACATTTTCTCCAAAGCATACAGCAACTGCTGGGGACCTTCGCACAGCAGAGCTGACAAAACAGAAGCATCAGTGCAGAAAAAGACAACAAGTGACAACTGTAATGTTGTACAAACACACATTTCCTCTAGTTAACTAAGACTTAAATTACAAGCGCTTGCTTTTACAAGCAATTTGTACTTACGATCAATTTATAAGTTACCTAACCCACCGTTACGAGAAACACAGCATGAGGGGGAAAAAACCTCTAATTGGAAAACAGAGCCGTTGAAAATGCAGAGGACTGCATGGTGAATGGCATCAGACACTACCACAGCATGGGCTGCCTACCCTTACATGACTGCAGATACACATGCCCTCAATGAAAATGTAGCATATTAAATTTCATCCACTGGATGTTACAAGTGACAACAATTCTTACACACACGCGCTGAAACCGCTTATCCCAAGGAGGGTCACGGCGAACTGGAGCGTAACCCAGCAACACAGGGCATAAGGCTGGAGGGGGAGGGGACACACCCAGGATGGGACACCACTCCGTCACAAGGCACCCCAAGCAGGACTCGAACCCCAGACCCACTGAAGAGCAGGACCCGGCTCAACCAACTGCGCCATCGCGCTCCCCCTGACAATAATTCATACTTTCACAAATAGTTCCACAATGGGAGGTACTTTGCTAGGTTCAGATACGATAACCAAGTGCGTCCTTGTTTATATCCTTGCTCATATCAACAGGTGAAAATTTACCATATTTAAGTGGAAAAACAGGCTCAGGGCTACATGATAATTTTTACCATTTCAATTAATTGCAATTTAAACACCAGTGTATGAGAACTGCTTTCAGGATCAGTTCTCAGAATCTCATTATGCTAATAAATCGGGGGAAAACGTATGAGCTAATTTCCAATGTGACAGATTAATAATCAATGTCAGGGTCCCACTGTGTGCAAGTGAAGACCAAATACCTACCAAGAAGGACGTCACGTGTGAGAGGAATTGGACACAGAGGAGAACATGCAGGCGTTTAACTAGTTGAATACATCGTGGACGTTCACCAACCTCATCAAGCTGCTCAATGTAGACAGGCTTCTCCTCAAAGCCGATGGGCATAGGCTCATTGGGAGGGATCACTACCTCCTCGAACATCTTGCTGTTCTCCCGCTTGATCCCCTCGGGCAAGAGCAACTGTGGGCAGAGTATAGCCAACAAACATGAATGCTCCAGTCAGATCAGCACCATGTCCTACAACAGCAGGAACACAACTCGGCAAACAAAATTACATTACAACTGCAGTTTGAGGTTAGAAAGGTACATATAAATACAATTCAATAAAGCTTCACAATATATATACACTGACCCTCTGAACTGCTCTCTAACAGGCTGAGCATCTAATGTGAGTTTAAAAAAAGTATTCATTCACATTTACCTATTTTGCAGACTTTTATTCAGCTGGGTAAGTTTTACTGTATCAATCCAGGGTAATCATCTTGATCAAGCAAATTACAGCATGGATTCAAATCTGGGCCTTTCAGGTGCAAGGCAGCACTGCTATCTACTTCTCCACCTGCTTATTCAGACCAATTCCTTTATTTCATACAATAAACACTTTGCTTAAAAGATGCTGTCCTACACATTTTCACCTCCGCGGATCCTGCCTCCTGTCTATTGCAAGACTTTTTTTTTTTTCCTTCCAACATTATCTAACTTTGACTCTATTCTGTTTGGATATAATCTGTCAGGATATTAATTGCATTCTGTTGTCCATTAACCTCCGTGTGGATGTGCCCCCAACAAACACAATCCAAAACTACCAGCTGACATCCTAGGAGCCCCATGTTGCAGGTCCTTAAAGAATATCCATTTAATTAATATGTGTTGAGGTAAACAAGAAGTAATTCAAGAATTAAAGTATTAAGAAACAGTTGGTACTTTCATCATAGCAAGCATGCTTCTCATAAAATTCTACTTAAGTACTGAAAAACTTCTGATAAAGCAAAAAACAGCTTTAACGGGGGTTCATTGGGAACCCAAGTGGGCACTTGTCAGCTCCTAACCCTAGAACCTGATACGTGCATGCGTGCGTGTGCGCACGCACAAGCACACACACACAGGCTGCAGATACAGACATCCCTGCTGATGCACCTATTCTCAGCAGCAATTCAAACAACCTTCAAATTAATTTATGCAAATTGACAAGACAGAAGAAAAAAAAAATCTAAGAAGAAAAATTGAAAAGATCATAAAAAGGGATTATAAAAGAAAAGCACCAAGTAATCTTCTGAGTGATAATGATAAATAATTGACTGTTGTATTTCAGTAAATAAAGCACTACTGCGCTATTTTTACATGTTGGTTTAACTTTTATTTGTTACTCCCACTTGATAATTAACTCTTGTGCCAATTCTTATTCTCCCAGAGAAAAAAGTTTGATGCAAAAGCACAGAAAACACAAATCCATCCGCAGTTTGAGAGAAAATATGTATTAGCATCAAAGGCTAGACATGCTGCCATGATGATGTCCAAAAAAAGACCAAAGAAGACAGGAGTGTACTTTGAAATCCACTGTGTACAGCCGTCTAACAACTTTTCCCTCGTCCTTCACCGGCTCTCAGGGCTGGACAGGATGGTGCGTTTCTTCGCCACTTTGAGTTGGAGCGCTAATGCTCCTTACACACATCCCAAAAAGCTCATTACTGACAGAAAGCAGTGTCCATCAACACGTTGCATTATGAGAAGGAACACAACAGAGAAAAGGATGGAGCGCACAGGCAATTCAACGAGCAAAATGACAGAATGTGTGCAAATGGACTCGGTGGAGACCAGTGACACCATCTGATGAGGATTCTATGAACATAAGACAGAGGACAAGGCAAAATGTCATATCTGTGGCAGATGTAAAGAGGACCTCACCTGGATGGACACTTATCCTGCCGCTTCAGCTTGGCTGTGTAACCCGAGAACATTGTTCTCCTGCGACACCCCGTGGCAAAATTTAATGCCAAAGTAAGGACTTTCAACTCCTGGACTTTATACTTCAACACATTACTAGAATTATTCAGATCCTGACTCCTCAGGATCTCAGCAACCATCTCCAGGACAGTTACAGTGATTGTTCTTGTTGCTATGTCAAGAGAAAATTTCTTAAAAAAATACTGATCTCACCTTGGCTCCACCCACAAAGGCAGGCATCTTGGTGGCTTCAGCATAGGCATCGTACACATGCGGGTATCGGATCCGCTGGTGATCTCTCTGCCGACCAAGCAGCGGCAAGCGACGGGCTGTGAGGAGGGCGTGTTCTCTGCAGGTCCGAAAAGCAGAATCCATATCAAGACCGACAGAAAATGCCATTCACACTCACCAATTAGGAGCGAGCAGCATGTATCCAAATGCAGAGTGACACATACACAAGTATCATGATGGATATGCATTAACTTGACTAATGGAAAAGAACTCGGACTGACAGTCAGGATGCCGGGTGTCATTGGTGATCAGAACCTCGGTTCATAAAATTATGGTCGAACACAAGATCAACCTGGGCACGCGGCCTGATACAGTAACTCAGTGTCCAGTGGTTGCCTTACAAGATAACTCTGGACATATCCCTTTGCACCTGAGTACAAGAGTCAACTGGACAGGAGATCAGGACCGACACACCCAGAATTGCACTGAAATGTACAACCACTACTGGTACAAATGTGTGTGTTAAAATTAGACAAAGCAATAACAAGTGAGGCTATAAAGGACTGGTGAGACCAATGGTTTTGGGACTTGTTGATACAGAGTAGAAGGGGAACATCTCGGAGCAACTGCTACACAGGCTGGAGAAGCTGCCGGAGAGAAAGTAATCAGAACAATGTTGGTCTCTAGTCTCTTACTCCAGGGTCAGTCCATTCTCACTGTGGAAGAGGGGTTTAAAAAGGGGAGTTACTGCAGCTAGATGTTTGTTAACAATAACTAGGTACAGTTCAGTGTTAGGGTGGCAAGTTTATCACTATGGTAAGCAGGTATAGATCTTTGTGTGCAAAAGAGAGATGTTCTATATATAGTTGAAAATTTTAAAAAAATTCCTGAAATTCACATCTATGCGTCTCATCATTGCGTCTGCAAAGAACACGACTATCAGCACCTGAATCCAACGCACATGGAGTGACGACACCACCACAGGATCATGAAGGATGCGGAGTGACACCAGCGTTCACGTCTCGCACACAGTCTTATGGCAGGTGAGGTGTGACACAGCAGTTTACAGACCCTTGAATCGTAACAAAAAGCCTGGATGCAAATTAGCGCCAAAACTATTTAAAGTTTCTGTAAAAACGAGCCATGACATGAGGATGGCCCAGAGATCATCTATGGTCCTGTTAAACATGCTCATCACCCCCACTGGAGAAACCGTTCCACTGGGGGTTACTCCTGAAGAGACGAGTGCGACTTTGAGGTTGGTTCTAGAAACAACCTGAACAAGACCACAGATGCTTTCAAAACAAACAGCACATCAATGACATCAATCTATAAGGAGTTTAAGAGAGCCTCAGCTAGATCAAGATCATGTCTCTCCTGACAGCTCCTGGGTACGGATTCTCTCACCAGATTCATTACAGCTTAGGGGTGGGGAGTTGATACCTCTCGGAGCTGGGGAAATAAAAAATAATAAACCACACTGAAACAGGTTATCGGAGGGGCGGCAGGTACTGCCTGCTGTGTGCGCTCAGAGATAATTAAACCGGAGTGATGCTCTTTGCCAGAAAGAGTGGCTTACGCCATCTTACAAAGCAGTGTGAGAAGGTGTGCGACACACACAGATGGTCTTACGTGTGTATCATCAATATTTCAGTCCCACTAGGTGGCAAGTGAAGCTCAGCAGGTTGGTGTCAGGTGAGGAAGCAGGGGGCCCTGTCGTTCACCGCCCCCCCGCCGCTGCTCCTCCCTCTCCAGGTAATGCGTTAAGAAATAGGTGTGTGTGCGCGTGCTCGTGTGTGGCAGGCTGAAGAGGAGATAGAGCCCTGGGGTCTTTTTTTTTTTGTTCTCTGCTCTCCAAGCTTACCTCTCCTTAATCTTTTCCCTCCGACCATGTGGATTTGGCCAAGCAAATTTTAATTAAACAGATCACTGCTTTTTTTATCCGGCAAAATTAAACTTTTAGAGAAATCCTTAAGTTAAAGAGGAGGGGGAAAAGTTAAGATGTGACCAAACACTTGTGACCAAAACGCACGAGCACGCTCACTCCCACCCACCACGCCACCTCCCCTTCCTCTTCACTTTATTAACTTTTCATTTTCTTTTCCATGGGAGGCCGAGCCCTGATGAAATATGCAGGAGGGGACGGCGGTACCTGACGAAAGATAGGATCGCGGCAGCGAGAGAAACGACGGCAGAAACAGAGACATGCAGAGGTATCGGTGGTCGTTACCTTTGCAGTCGCAGTTCCTTCGGGTCGAAGTGGAAGGACGAGTCCACAACAGCGCTGCTATCGGGCTCCTCTCCACGCCTCTCCCGCCTCTTCTTCTCCTCCCGCCGCTGCACCTTCAGCATCTGCCTCTCCTGCTCTGACTGGATGGTCACCTGGCAGCCATAGGTTGGCTTGCTGCCCTCTCCGTTACCTTTGCGGCCACCCTCTGCAGGAGAAAACGGTAAACGGGTCAAACTTCCATACATGCACAAACACGCTACCGTCAACAGACTCAGAACACGTTCACTCTGTGCGAGGACGTTAACTCACATGTGATTAAGCTCAAGAAGCTCTTCCGTTCAGCACATACAAGAGCCCATGTCTCCCAAGTTCAACTATCCATTTATGATGCCCTTGACAATTCGGCAAGCAATCCCTAAAATGACCAGTAGACACAGTGACACCACAGTTCAGCTGCACACCCTCTGGGCATTTTGACAAAAGAGGTCAGCAGGTGGTATAGTGGTTACAACTGCTGCCTTGACATTTGAAGGAAGTGGGTTCGAACACCACCTTCTGTTGTAGTACCCTTTATCATGGGACCCTGAACCGATGCAGTAAATACAACCCAGCTGTACAAATGGCCAGTCTCTGAAACCAGATTAGTATTCAAAGTCACTTTGGAAAAAAGTGTCAGATAGACAGACACCAGTAAACACAAACAAAAGTAACACAAGCCCAAAAAAAAAAAAAAAAAAAGAAACCCATCAGCGGTATACCACTAGACTGGCTTGACTGAAGTGGGCCGGAAGGCACCACGTTCCATCATTTGAAGGCCCTGCAATGCTGCTGCCTCCAGAACCCCATGGCCTTTTTTTTTTTTTTTTTTTTTTAAAAAGGCATTAATTTGTTGTTTAAAGTGTTGTTTCTGTTTGCAACCCTTGGAGATCTCAGCTCTTACTTGCCATTTCCATTCCCCACCTCACACCAACGCCCGCAGGCACTTCCTGCGGCTTTGTGCACCATCCCTGTGCACCGGTTTTGCTGTGCAGTTGACACCTCTAGAATGGCGGTGGCACGGAGCTTGACCGTGTGGCGGGCGGCACATGAGTGCTGAGGTGCGGAGAGAGAGTAGTGCGTTGCTCACGGTATCTTTAAAAAGACTTCTAGTGAACTAGCAGCTTTTAGCTCTGGGAATTTGAACAGATCCTGCACCAAGAACCTTTCCCTATTGACTCGTCTTCTTCACCTGCTTTAATGGGCCACACCAGTCCAACCCCGACCCAATCATGCCCAGCGGCAGCTGTCCCCATTCAGGTCACTTGCCGGCCAATACTGAAGGCGCTTCCATTTTCTAGCACTATTCTAGCAGAGTAAACAGGAGCCCTAAGGGACACAAATCACATTGCACAAGAAGAAAAAAAAAAAAAAAAAGAAAAAAAAAAAAACTCTTTCTGCCAATAAACAGAATCGCTGATTGAGACAAACGGCAGATAAGAGCACAGTGTATGTTTGCCATTTAGTTTCAGGTCCTGCCTAAGAAGTTTCTGGATCATTATCGCTTCTCTTAAATGAGGAGCTGGCTATGGGTGATTGTAGGCTACTAATGGGGGCTCCACAGTTGGAACAGGAGAGGTGCGTTTCTGTGGCGACACCACAGTGGAGAGGCTCCACAGTCACTGCTGTGCTGAGGTCAGGGCTCACAGCAGTGTCCACAGGGTGGACTCCAGCTGGAAAAGGAAATAGCCAGTAGAAACCAACCTGTGAACATACAGGGACACACCTTGGGGGAGCAACAGGGACAAGCTGGACACCTTTGTGCGGCATCCCACACCACCGGCCAAGAGCTCAGAGAGAGACGGTGGAACCCCCAACACCAAATGAACGCATCTCACCCAGAAACAGACAATAGGAAGCTGTCTCACCCAGAGGAAAGAAGGAGAGTTGTCTATGGAAAGAAGAAAGGGGGGAGCAGCAGCGCAATTGCGGGCAGGGATCCCTGCCAGCCGTGACTGGGAGCAGGAAACAGTTCAGCCCATTATACGGGCACTTAGCACACATGAGTGACACTGGTGTTTCCACTCGGGGCTTTACAGCGTATTCTGTATTGCACCGCACACGGCAAAGCCAAACTAATCCAATAAAACAAGACAGGTGTGTGAAGGAGCAGTATGAAAGTACACAGACTCTGTGATACACAACCCAAATACGCTGCTCTTCTCTCATAGGAGCTTCTTGACTAAATTAGCAGTAGCTCCATTGACGTGCTGACAGCACCACTGTCCCCAGACCTCTAATCCCTTAATGTACCGTACGGCCCTCGACTGGAGCCCACGACACAGGAGCGGGGATAGGGTGGGGCAGACGCACACTTGATAGAGTCAGACAGGCAAATCGGAGTCCCAAATTGAGGAGTCATGATGCTCATTATGTGCAATTTCTCACGGCAATGAATAAAATGTGCGCAAAGGTGCTCAAAAGGAGCAAGAGGGCAGAAAGCGGCACACATTCAAGGGACGGAGGTTTACAGGTTACTCATTAAAGAACCTTGGCAATAAATACCGTGGCAGCCTTCGGAAAGGTGCTTAACCTGAACTGCCAAGCCGGGATGTGGAGATCGAAATTTATGAATGATTAAAGTGCAAAAAAAACTGCAATAATTGTAAGCTATTTGAGTCGTTTGGATAAAAGCCTTCGTGCTGCAACTAACCAATAATAACAATAACCATAAAGAGCACATGGGGAGGCTGATGACAGCCTAACAGCTGCTGTTTATTGACGGCACATTTCAAAGTATGGGAGATGAGGAGTCGCCAGCCCAGCCGACACACATGATGCAAATGAAGCCCCTTTTCCTCCCGCTGAAACCAAACAAAGTGTTTCACAACCTCAAGAATGTTTATCAGGGTAGCAGGGAAGCATATAAATAAATATTGGACAAATTAATGTTTTCTCTCCTGATCTACAGGCAGAACTGTGTTGCCACCACCACCACCAAATGTCATTTACAATTGAAATACCAGAATACAAGGAATTTTTATGCATAACAATAACACCAAAATATTTTTTAATGTTATGAACATTTTCATTCACTCATTCCTAATAACCGTTTCTCACTCATTCGACTCACGGATTTTCTTTATTGATATGAAGCAATAAAGTGTACAAGATTACTGCCAATGTCTTTCACTCTAAGAGGTGGGGTAGCAATAGTCACATTACACCCAAAGGACCCAGGTTTGAATCCCAACTTCTGCTGCAGTACCCTTGATCAGTGCACTTACCCCAAATTGATAGTCACAATTACCCGGCTGTATAAATGGGTAAATCAGCACAGCTTAGCTTCACAAGTTGCTTTGATTAAAAGCCAAATGTTAATTAACAATGATAGTACTGAATCTGCTAGTTCAATTGATTATTAAGGTCATATTGAACTATTGTGATCAGTTCAGACTCTGCGTGATAGGAAGTGGGAAGTACTTCTTCCGTGATGCCTTGCACCAAAGATACTGAAATTTTCAGTCATACTACATGAATTGTGCTGACTGATGCTCTGATATAATCAGCAGTTAGGGGTTTTGCTGTCAGGAAACAACCTTTTCGTGTTTATAAGACTGCATGAAGGACATACATGGAAGTAAAATGACCATGTGACAGGTTAAAAAAAAAAAAAAAAAAGGTGCACTAAAAACAGGCTTGCGGTGTGGGAGAGAGGTATATATTTTAATTAGCTGCTAAAGTGATCTCTGACTGTAGAGGACGCCACTATTTGAGTGCTAAGTTAATGACTACAGTACAGAATAATCTTGGGTGAAACTGCATGAAAGTGTGACAGTAGACCCTTCAGGTGTTCTGTTGTACAGCTCTCATCCACCACCCTGTGAAGACTCTCACTTCCACTCGAAAGTCACCTGTGTTCCCACTAGGAGGAGTAACGGTGCTTGTGTTTGCAGTGCACCTCAGAGACACCAGGGGGCGGTGGTCCATAACTAAACCCCCCCCCCCCCCCCCCCGGGGCATGATGGACATTTACAGCTGCGGTTATTCCCTTTGAGTGCACAAGTGAAGTCATAACTGTCTGGCCAAAACGCCAACCTGGCCCTTCCTTCCGCCTGAACTGCAATTGTAAAAATGTTCAAACGCCCCCCCATACACTCAGACACACACCACATCTTTTTCGGCAGCTGCCCCTGGGGCTCGAATTCCACCCCTGGGGTGCTCCTTCACTAATCCTCTGACACTGGAGGTCGGCACTCCTCCTAAAGTGAAGCTCTGTCACTCACAGAGACAGGCTTTGCCGTGAGCGCTGGCCCATGAACACACGCACAAAGACAGACACAAACACACACACAGAGCAATAGTAGCAGGATACAATGGGCCAGATACTTCATTTTGTTACTGTGGATTTTTTTTTTTCCCCCTTCCAATTTTGTGACACGCATTTGTGTTTTCATTTCACATGGTGAGCCTAAGCTTTCCTCTGGTTCTAACAAGTTCATACTTGAGCTGTTTACACAGAATTATGTTTCTATGTATGTTATTTTTGTTACAGCAACAGGAAACAACCCTTAAGTCTTCAAGCCTTATTTGGTAACAATACGTAGAAGCTGATTCTTGAGAAATTTTTATTTATCAATGGCCATATGACACCGTTTGGTCTCAAAGACAAGTGGTACAGGCCTCAAAAAAAATCTTGTCTCCAGCATCACCTGCCCTTGAAGAGAAACATTTACGTTTTGTAATTTAGCCGACAATTTTTTCCAATGCAACATACAATTACTAACAGTTATATTACTAGCAGTATTAACTAGTAGTTGAGTAAAGTAACCTTTGTCCAAGCTCACTTACAATATGTTGAACTGCTTACGGTCAAGCACCCATTTACAGCAGAGCACCCTAACACACACACTAGAGACATGAAACATGTCTTTGGGAGGAAACCCATGTGAAAACGGAGAGAGCGTGCAAACTCGACTCAAACACTGAGCTGTATTCAAACCCGCATCCAGCAAATTAAACAATTTGCCATATTTTCCCTGGACAATTTTTAAATGTCAGCACCTCCCATAGGTGTACAACAGCAGCGGTGTGACGATTCAGAGAGAGTCAAGGTGCGCGATGAGGAGAGACGACAGCCCAGCTCCTTGCGTCTGCTCAGTGCTGTGTGACAGCCAAAAGGCAGGCGGCGCCCCCACCGCTATGCATGCCAACATAAGTGATGTGCCCATTTGTGTCTGTCAGTCCGACACCGAGCGGAGGATTTCTTACAAGATAAGCAAATACATTTAGATTGGATTGTTTCTTTTTTGATTAGTTTCTTTGGAATTCAAAAGTATTTGTTCTGGACATTTAAATGTGGCGTCCATCAATTACTTTTTTCTGTGGTAGGTGTTTTTTCTTCCCCCCCGTGTGTGTTGCCATGCAAGCAGAATTTATGTGGCCCATTACTCAAGCGCCGTCTTGAGCTACATGACAGCGCGTGTTGCACAAATGACTTTCATTCCAATTACAGGCTCCAAAACCTTCAGACCTAGAAGCGGTCGGGGATGCATGCTGTTTGTTTCCTGCCGAGCTGGACTTGAGTGGAAGAGCAGGAAGGGAGGCCTGGAATCCAAAGAGGTCCACCCCAAAGGAAGGGTCTTCCTGTAACAGTTGATGAGATAACCACAGCGAATGGCCCTCCCTCACCTTTGCGGCTTCTCCTCTGTAGGGGGAATTCCTTTTGTTGGTGGAGCAGCAAATGGACCAGTTTCCTCCTACGAGGAGAAGCTCACTGCTATGATATGTCCAAGAGCCAACGGGTCTGTCTCCAAGTCCTAAACACCCACAAACCATCAGGGCGATCAGCTCGAACACTGCTGCTTATGGTAAGCACATGACCACAGCCGCTGGGCTCTCTGAAAACCAGTAGGACACCATTTATTGAGGCAATTGTGCAAGAGGCACAGGAAGGAACATTAAATTATGAAAATTGGGTAAAAGGCTGAATCTAGGATTTAACCATCAGCAAATGTAAAAGGGATGCACAAGAGCTTTGAGCAACATTAAAACAACCCTCACCCCCCCAACAAAAAAATGAGAGTGAGGTGATACGTAATGCACCGTAATGCACTCTGAGATCAAGCGGCTGACCTTGGTCCGCCACCCCACACTGCCCATCACAACATATTTTAATCCACACCTAGCAACGTGCAAAGACGGAGCACAATTAAAACTACTCATCATTAGTGCAACGATTAAAGAAGCAGCCAAGGGAGCCAGAGAGGACAGAGAAACCCATTCCAAGAGCCCTTTCATATATGCACACTTCTCTACCACGACGACAATGGTGCTATAAGACTGTCCTGGGCTCCGACAGGCACCAGCCTGCTGACAGCTATCTGAGAAGGAACGCCTTCCATTTCGGTAATTTTTACTGTATCTATTCAAGGTATGTACCTTGATCAAGAGCATTACAGGAGAACAAGGATTTTAACATGCAGGACAGCTGCTTTAAGTAGTACGCCACCTACTGCCTTCTAAAAAAAAAAATATATCGCAATATTGTAATATTGACACAGGTCTCGAAGAGCATGTATAGAAGAGCAGAGAGAAAGAGAGAGACACTTAAGAGCTGATTTAAAATGACAACCACAGCTAAAGTTCCCATGATGCTCGGCATTAACACAGCCAATGAGAATGCACCACCACCTTGCACCAGGTGGCCTGTTTCAATCCCCTCAACTATGAAAGAAAGTCAAATGTTGGGTTTATCAATGGAGTTTCTATGTAATAAAGAAGGTTGAAGGAAGAGTTTTGCCCTGCCAGGACCCACCTTATCCAGCACTGCCCTTTTCCAACAATCCTAATTGCATGCAAATAGTGAGAAATTAAGACATCAACTTTTAGCCTGGTTTCTGACCTCTTCCAGCGGTTGCCAAGGTAACCCTAATCCCTGAGCAGTCTGGTGTGTGACCTTTCTGACTCGTGGAACACACATCTTCTATTTTCCTTAGCAAGAGTTTTGTGCATCACTGTACATCAAAAGTAAACCGCTAAGAAAATTAAACAGAGATAAGCACTGGGGAAAGACTGTCTCGTTACTCGTTATTTCTTCTTTAAAACGGTTAGCTGAGATGTTCACGACGAGTCACAATTAGCTTGAAAGAGCTTTAAAGTTCCCAACTGCAACCCTCAAGCCCTCACCTTCTCCCGTCAGCACACAAAGGAATGGGAGCATCACGGAAAACCGGAACCTTCAAAATGAACAATTAACCTCAGCTTAACGAGACCCATGTATTCCAGAGGAGCGAGGTATCGCTCCACTGTATCAACAGGTCATGAGTTCCAGTCCCACCAGGGACACACTGGTAATTTAAATGTTTCACCTAGACAGGAGAAAGGCAAAGATACAGAAGAACATGACCTGAGGATAAACAAATTCGAAAGGTTTAACATGAAGTGTGTAATGTTGGTAAGGGGGCCTGGAGGGGAGGTTCTTACAGGCAGCTACTGGTCATGGCTGACAGACTTCAAGCATCTTCTAGGGGTCCTAAGCACAACAGCTCAGAAGACTGTTTCTCCCTGACCTCATTCAAAGGAATCAATGCCACTCTGATACGCTATTAATAAACCCGACTAAGACAACAGGCAAGGAGTGGCAAGAAAGTACAGCCTTTGAGTCAGTGTCAAGTCCCAAACAACCCATCAGCCAGAAAGAACCAAAAACAATCCAATATTCCACATCCACATAGTTTCAATTGTCTACATTAAAGCCCAAACACTGCTGTCAACACATTGCGTGGAGCCCAAAAAAAATAAAGCCCGCTATAAAACACTTCCAAACCTTGACGGAATCGTTCATACGTGACAAGTAGCAGTGGCAGTCTCATCAATCTGTGACCACTTTGAGAGGCCAGTCAGGAATGAAAGCAGGAGCTGTTCGGCTTCCCATATCACCAGCAAGTGCCTGTAAAATGTAGCTTTTCAGGATTTGAAAGATAAATAAACCCAAAAGCTTTGACTTCTCCGTTTTTTAAAAAAAAAAAAAAAAAAAAAAAAAAAGCCTTTGATGACTTGCGAATACAGGAACGCAAGCAGCTCCTGCATGGACAAAATTATTCATCCTTATCTTCTCACAGACATCTCAGTCCCCTTGGAGCTTTCTTCTCTCTTAAGGAGTAGAAATCAGCCTTTGAGCGACTCGTCTCCACAATAAAGGGGAAGGGGGGGGGGGACACGGCGCAGCACGGCGCTCTGCGGTAATAACAGAAACACAGCCACCGGCCTGCCTGAGAAACAAACACTGTGAAAGCGTCCCGACCAAACGGGTGCTGAGAGATTCTCAACAACCATTTGTCTAATATTTGCTGATAACTGCCATCCCCCACTCCATGCTGTCTTATCTCCCTACCATTTCCACTAAGACTGCAGGGAAATAAGTTACACGCAACAGAATAATGAAGAATTGAGCTTCACCTAATGGACTATTTTTTTGATAATGGCATTCCCCTGTATGAACCCTCTTGACAAGAACACAGAAAAACAGGAGGGGAGGCTGACCGAGTGCTCAAAGAGCCCAAAGTGAGAGGTGGGGATCGGCAGGAGGGAGTCGATACCCGGCTGAACCGCATCCTCAGAGCACCGCGGTAACAATGCTGCAATATTACAGCAGCACCGCATGTCTAAAAAAGGCATCCCGGGATGCTGTTGTGTCCAAACCCTGTCCTGCCACGCACTGAAAATCCTGTTCTATGGCTGCAGAACTGTCAGTCCTCATCCTGGGGTTGGGATTCTCTGGGGTGTCAGGCAGCGATGGCAAAGTACAGCCTCAACTGGCCCCTGACATTATCACATGTGACAGCTGAGCAAACATGTCTTGGATGTGTGGGTAGAAACCGGAACACATCAAGCAATTGTGGGAAATAAAAGGAGAACATACAACCTGCACAGACATACAACTGGGTTCCAAGTCAAGCGTGCGGCTGTGGGGCTTAGTAGCAACAATTAAGCGCTCTTCATGACACCACTGAGTTCTAAAGTTATAGGAAATGCAGCACATCCTCCTGCCATGGTATGGGACACCAAAACAGGAAGAATGACGTGAGCCGACCGCTTTACCAGCACACATCTTGGTCCCCGTTACCCGATTGGGATGAAACTCACCTGTCAGGTGGCTCAGCTTCTGGTCGGGGGGAGCAGACAGAAGTGCGTCCACAATGTCTGTCCGTCGCTGGAGCAAGCGCTCAATCATCTCGAAGCCTTCAGGACCCAGGAGCTCGAACAACTGAGAGAGAACAGGAGGTGTAGGTTCAACAGCAGACAGACCAGAACCCCCAGGACAGGCCCAGTTTTAAACAACATACCATGCACTTCAGGGAAAAATAAGCTGGTGAAAGGCATATAGGAAAGGTATCACGTTACATTAAAAAAAGAGCAGCAAAAGCCCAGCTGCGAGTCCCTCAAAACACCCCTCAAACCCAGGAGTTGCCCTCCCCCTAGTCAGAGATACAAATATATAAAAGCAGGGCCATTTGTGGGGACTTGGACAACCTAATGTTACAAATCTGTATTTGATCACCATAATAGCCTTGATTTATAGTTTACAGCAATACAACATGATAGGAAAAGTGGTGAGTAGCATTAACCCTAATCCAAACCACCCATCTCCCATTCAGCATCCAAAGCTACTGCATTCCGACAGCAGAGGGCAACGGGCAGCAGTCGCAGCCACAAAGGGAGTTCTGGGAGACGTAATATCAGGGGCACGTGGTCTTAAAGAAAAGAGAGAAACATTCACAGAAACACTCCAGAGGTCACAGCGTAGGGCTCACAAAGCTCCAAACACACACCGCTTCTTCTGCACGAGCCAAGACTCCTCACGATCCTTCCGAGAGTGGAGCCGGTGCCACATTACATTCTCTGTACGGACAGCCTCTTGGGCCACAGTAATTAAGAAATACTGCATGTACTTGCTGTACCATCTTGTTAAAATTTAAAATGTAGGAATGTACAAGGTTCTTGCTACGTGGGGGAGAGGGACGGGAGTGCGGTCTCTTAATTGCCCATTTCTACGAATCTCATTACAGTCCCGATCTCTAAAAGCGTCTCCTTTTATGTAATTAAATATCAAAAGTGCTAACACGTCATCCTCCTTCACGAATCATAAAAGATCACGTGGGGGGGGGGGGTGGAAAAACTGCTCCGTGCCTGAAACCTGACCAAAAAAAAAAAAAAAAAATATATGGCTCTGTGTTTGGGAAACCACCTGCTGATGGAGAAGAATCTTAATTTGAATTTTAATCAGGGACAAAACCCATTGCACAGGTACAAAATTTAACAATTATTTTGTTTAGAAAATTACTTCACATTCCCTCTGTCTCTGCAAGACGTGGCTGTGTTTCTTCAGTCAACACATTTAAAGTCCTCTAAGAGCTTAAGCACCTGGCAAGCAAAGGTAAAGAAGTTTCACGCCTGGCTTTCTGAGCTCCACAGTTTACTCTGGTTTCTCATTCTCATAAAACCCGCAGAACAACTTCGCAAACCACATGTGCTCTTTTCTTGAGACCCTGAAGCCGCTCTGTACCTTTCACCACACAAAGCAGGCGCAGGAGCCCCACAGACAGCACGAAAAAGGTCAAACAAGCTGCAGAGATTCCCAGTGTTGCTTTTTGCACATTAAATAGTCGTGTCGTAGAGGGACCTTCTCAAGGGAAGTATTCAAGTGTCTGCGAGGGGCTGTCTGTAAGCCCTAAAGCAGGGCAACCCTAAAGCACGTGGAGTACATTTATTCATTCAGCGGGTGCTTGCCTCCAAAGCAACTTAGAGCGTTAAGCTACTTAGACTGATTTATCCATTTATACAGCTGGATAATTTTTTTTCTCTATCAACTCATAGTAAATACCTCGTTCAAGGGTACTATAGCCAGAAGTGGGATTAAAACCTGTCTCCATTTAATCTAAATGCAGCTGCTCTAACCACTACCCCACCTGCTGGCCCACCCACCACTCCACTTGGACACCCTGACACCACTCAGTGAAACTGCTCACCGTACAATGAAAGAAGGTGGCTACAAGCTACGATTTTAACAAACTGCTGCTTCATAAAACATTTTTAAATTATAAAGGGCAAAATAAAAGGGAATAAAATCTCTGATTGGCTACATAATTCCATTTCCAGACAGGACATGCTCCCACATCCTATGGCAACATCTCTCAGACTCAGCACTGATGTATAATTTCCCAGTAAGGATCATGGACATTTACTTAAATACCTGCCAACGTACACAGCAATTATCAACTATGATTACTATAATCACAATGATGCTTATTACTGTAATTATCACCATTTCTGCTTTATTTATAATGACTTGTCAATATTGTACGTACGCATTTGTGTGATTGAGAAGCATCAGTAGAGGTGCCTCCAGCTCTATTCTTTTGTGACCCCCCCTGAGGGTGTGATAATATATTAACAGGGTGTGGTCTTCATATTTTACTGCTATCAGAAGCCCTCCGGCTGCTGTAGTAAACACAGCGAGCTATATTAAATGACCCCACTTTAAAACAGTGACTCGAGACATGGCTGTTCCGTAGCCTTGTCGAGCAGCCCGCTCTGTCCCTCCCTCCAGAGGGCTGGGAAACAAACTCTAAACTGAGAAATATTGAAATGGCACAGAGCTCTTGCTTTTGCCCCTTCCTCACTTTCTGCAGGTTTAATGGCAGAGATTTCATGAAGCGGGAAACCTTTAAAGCGCAGTGTTGACTTGGGAGGGGGAGGGCGGCGGAGGCAACAGCACATGGCACAGAACCGCACAAAGTCATCTCCCCCGTCGGAGGCGTCAGCAGGGGGGTACTGGGCTCCAAATGTCAGCGACGTGAACAACATTAGAACTCATGCTGAAGCTCAGGTGCGACAACTCCCAGCTTGTGCAGCAAGAGGGAACACAATCGAGAGTGTGTGCGCATGTGTGTGTGTGGGGGAGTTGGGGTGTACAAGCAACGACAGCCTGTCTGAAAAGAGATGTAGGGTGTCAGCAGGGATGCCTCTGATTGTGTGCCCTTTGTACACAACCCTCAACCCACAGGGAGTGCCGTCACAGCTCTGAAAAGGGAAGATAGATAGCTAGCTGTGCAGGGACATTAGATGTAGAGTTTGTCAAGAGGTCAGTTGTCTCCTACCTGTACACACCAGGTGCTTCCATTCAGCCTCAATAAGCTGTCAACTACATACTTGTATATGACCTGACCCCCTCAGGACTGATCATTAGTGACACTCCCTTGTCCAGTGGTGTTCAACCCTTTATGGTCAAGGGCCGCAAACGCTATTGTGATCTGGTTCGAGGGTTGTACACGTAAAAATCTGTGACTTAATGGATCTTAAATGTATAATCCGAAAATGATTTTATTCTACTAATGTAAAAGTATTCATTACATCCGCTTTTTTACCAAGATATAATATTGTCATTCAAACACATTGATAGATATACAGCAGGATACTTTTCTTGCCAGACAATTCTTGTAAAAGTGCAAAGAGAAATTGTTGAACTTTTCCTTTAAGTCACATATAAACTGAAAATCAACACTGCAATATTATTATTATTATTATTATTATTGTTATTATTTTATTATTATTAATAGTAATAATAATAGTGTCAACCAAATTGTAATGAGCTCTCAATACAGCAAGCCACAGTCTGTCACAATAAGCTTATTTTAACAAATTGCGATTCTAATGTGCCAAAGTTAACTTAAGTTTACATTATTCATTTAGCAGATGCTCTTCTCCAAAGCGACGTACATCTCAGAAAATACAATTTGTGCATCACCTTTATTTCTTAGTCTGGATACCTTGCCTTTACCAAATTGGTTTTGAAATTTGTCAAATGTAAATGCTCATTTCATATCATAATATCATTTAAGATTACATTAAGAACTAAAACCAATGCACTAAATATCAAACTAGCTTGTTCATCTCAATAAAGAAGTGTAGACCAGACCAGCCCATCTCAACTGAAATTAATCTTTTGTGTTCAGCACTCAAAATCAAGCAAATATCAATGATATTATTAAAAAAAAACTGCCAACCCTTGCCATGGAATATGATTAAGTTGCTGCCAGACACAGCACACAGACTCCAGCAGAGCCCTGACTGGGGACACCAGGTCCACTGTCCACCAGTACCTACAGACTATGCATTATATTCAGTATATATTAGTATACTATATACGCCAATAGTCTTGACTGGGGACAGTAGCACCGACTTTCGCTGTGCTGTCACTCATATTTTCTGACCAGTATAGTGTGTGTCTCATTAACATCACATAATTTAATTAAACTTACAGTATTTATAGTAGGTAAAGTATATTTTACTTTACAGATGTTCTTCATGGGCCAGACACCCTGCTCTTGACAAACCAAAATATTCCCTTTTTGTCAGTTGCTTTCCATTTCTCATCAGTTTCTCAATAGTGTTCATGAGAAATCCAGCAACAACATGTTGTCTGTGTTGAGGTTTCCAAGACACACTCTAAGAGTGTGTCAACCATGGCCTAGAGACTAGAGTCAATCGAGCTCTATGAAACACATCCACTTAAGACCTCTGGCCAAGAGCCACCTGTTTAAGAAGCCATTCAGCCCCATTGTTACCTCTTTGATTTTCCCTACAATATTCCAAACCGCTTTTCCCTGAGTAAGCTCAGTAAGAGGTTGCTGTTCTGACAATGATCCAGGGAAAAAAAAATAAATAAAATAAGCACACAAACTTTTGGGATATGTCTACAGATTCAGCAACCCCTTCAGGACAGCCCAGATGGAATGAATCCACCATTGCTGGAACCAACAGTGAGCTCTTTATAGATAGAGGATATTAATTAAGCTCTGCAGTGACCTTGGTTTCAGCTCTGGGAGAGCTGGCTGAATTAAGCACCTGTTACTATCAGATGGGAGTCCTGCCCAGGACGCCATGAATCCTCTCCCATCCACCAGAATCCGCCTGCTGTTTCAAACGCAGGAGCTTTAACGTGTGTTCAGTTTCCTCCAAAAAGGGTTACTGAACAGCCCATCATGGACAACCTGTTTGGTGACACATCCTCATCAATGATGTCCTGAAAGGACTCAGACCCTTGGAAAGTTTTACATGTTACTTGACACTTAACACATCTTTCTCCAATTAATATTTTCAACACAAAGTTACTTGCTCAAACGGAGACACTGCATCGAGAAAATTAATTATCTGTCACTAGATGTCATAAAGAAAGTGAAAACCTGAAACATACTGCTTGAATAAGCATTCAGACCGCAGGCATTAATATTTCATAGAGCTACCTTTTGCCAAAAAATGCTTCAAGTCTTGCGGGGTATGCGCTTACCAGCTTTGCACACTGATTAAGAGGGACGTTCAGCCCTGCTTCCCGGCCGACTTGCTCCAGATCAGTTTTCAAACAGCGGCACAGATTATCCGTGGGCTTGAGGTCAGGACTTCCACGTCTTTATTCCCGAGCTATGTGATGTCACTTTGGCCCTCAGCATGAGATCAAGTTATTTTTCTCCAAAACGTCACCTTTTCAAACACAGTAAAGTTCTTTTACAGTATTCCCATGTACTTTGGTCCATAAATCTTTCCTTCAGCTCTAATAAGGTTTTCCACGAGAACATCAACCTATACAGGATGATGTTCTCGATACAGATGGCAGACTTCACTGAGGGGATGCGGATTCTTCAGACATGGGGAGTGCTCGCTTTGTGCGAGTCGGTGTTTTGAGTTTTGGCCAAAAAAGCACTACCATGGTCTCTTCTGCTCTCAAAACCTTTTCTCAAGCATTAGCTGGACCCCTATGCTGCAGTCTGGCACATTCCACGTGTGCCAAGATGTGAAACGGCTCTTTTGGAGCAATAGTTCCCTTCTTTCCACCCTCCCACAAAGGCAAGTGTTAAGCAGAGCTGTTGATAAATCACAAGACCCTGTTATACTATACTAAGATTAACAAAAAACACACCTTCAAGTGAAAGAATGTATCACAGGGCTATTTTACCCCCTCAGAAACAAGGGAAAGTGTCATTAATGTAGATGGGTGTGACATAACTGAACAACTCAAAAGTAAGCAGAAATTCAGTTCTTCACCTTTTAGGTGTCGGGGCAGGGGGTTATACATTCTATTTGGCCATATTTTAAAGATATTCAGAATGAAGTGAGCAAATCAAATCAAGTTTGCATAAAACCAGAACACATGAAGCAAACATCAGCAGCAAAGAATGTGATACTCTGGAGACAGAGGAAGAAACAGATACAACTAGTTTTTCCTACTTACCTTACATATGTCATTTAATCTTTAATGATGGGGATTTGAAGGACAGCAGCGTCTGAGTTGTGTGAAGCTACTTCCATGCTGTCACTATTGAGCCACGCGTGCCTACCGGAATATCCACACACTGATATTTTCAACCCTTTCTTCTAATCAGTGCATTTGTACCACTATAATTCTTTCCTCATGTTTTCTTGTCTTCATTTTCACACCTTGCCTTCAGCTTCACTGCCTAATCAATAACCCTACAACATACTTCGGGGTTTTATTCAGTGACTGTGACAGTGGTGCACCAACAAAACAGAAAAGTAGGGCAATTTTATCCTCATCAGGGTAATTTCCATCTGCGTAAACTGAAAACTATCATAGTACAGGGATATGAACACTTAAAAGCACTAACATTAAGACATCTGCTGACAACTAATCTGAATGTTCTAATTCTCACTGAATCTGCAGTAAAACAAAAAAGTATAATTTCGAATACTGCAAAATTTGAAGCTTTCCACGGGTTTCAATACTTTTCTCAAAAATCTGTATGTTTGTCGCCCACAAAAAGTGTTAGAACAGCAGCTCCCAATTCGTGAATATGGAATATTGCTCTAAGAAAACAGCAGTTGCTATACCATCCCAGAACTGGCACCGCAAACATCAGAAAAAAAAAGCAGTAGGAACCAATTTCAAACACCTGTGGTTGTGTTGCGGTTTGCTGAATTCCCTGGGGTTTCCTCCTCCATGGGTCAAGCGTCTGACCTTTACCAGTTGGCTCGCCTTCACCCTCACCTCAGGGCGAACATTCAACAAGGCAATGCTCTTCAAGCTGCCTGTACCGTGAGACTACTTTCAAAGCAAAGGTCACACACGTAGCTGGAAACGCACGACCGGCCTACTTTTAGTAGACACTGGAGCATCTCAGCAAGGGACATGCACGTAACAAGAGCTTTTAAACTGTATTATAAACCTAGGGCACAAAACTTCAATCCTGAGAAAAGCAAAAAGTAACTGCTGCTCCCCCCCTCCAATTCAGCCTCAGTTTTTAATTTATTAAGTCAGCCATCTGGAATTTAAACTAAATTACATGTTCAAAAAACCTGCAAGAGCCTGATCATCAAGAATCTGAGTTGGATGCACTCTTGTGAACAAGACCAAAGCAGAATAACCCTGTCTTTCTGCTGTGTGTACCTTACTTGGAGAAGGGAAGCTAAGATGCAAACTGACGACTGGAGACAGTCAGTGAATCATGACAGAGGAACTTAAAGTTACGAAACGGCTTAGGACATGCTGAAGAGCGGAGGCTTCAGAAGGGACCATGGGCTCACCTCATTCTGCAGTTCGTCGTCCGTTTTGTGGGACGCCAACATCTCAAACAGTGAGGTGCAGAGCTCCTCAGCACTGGACTGGCCCATGTTGCCCTGGGACAAGTACCTATCCACTTCCTCTCGCAACACAGCTCCACGGGGAGGTCTGACGGCAGAGGCACCATCTGCCAGCTGGTCCCTCCGGTTCTCTTGTTGGCCACTGAGGAACCTGTCAAAGTCTAGGCTGATGTCACGGCTCAGACCATCCTCCAGGCACGCCCAGGGCACCCCCTCGAGGTAGTCCAAAGCGTAGCTCTCGTAGGAGAAGCTAATGTTGCGGCCGAAGGGGGTGCGGTCCAGAGAGGGACGGGAGTCCTGGGCTCGAACAAAGGCCTCCAGCTGGACCTCATCAGACAGTGCAGCCAGCTGGCCGATAGCAGCAAAGGAGGCCTCAGCTGCCGAGGAGGGGAAGGGTCCGAACATCTGCTTGATGGCTCGGGTCTCTTCATGGCCCACCTGGTCCTTATTGTAGAAGGTCTTGAAAAGGAAAACGGCTGCGCTCTCAATAGTCTCCTGGCCAAAGTCTGTGCCCACTGGGAGAAAAAGAAGGTATTAGACACCCACCCGTTTCAAACGCCACACCACAGCAAATGTACAGAGAGACAACGCCGACATCCTCCGTGCCTTTATTACATACACAAGTTTCTTAAGTAACAATATAACTGAACTTGACAGTAACAGTTGTACGTTTGTCCAGGATGGATCATATGCTAAACTAGGCATAACAGGGCAGGCATAATCATTCTGATATCTGTGCAAAGGACAAGTGGACAATAACTTAAGGTAAAACACTACATTTGATGGAATACAACAATCTCAGTCATATCAGAAACCGTGAAATATCACTAATTCCATCATCATCTGCGCTTTAGTTTTCAAACAGTTTTACCACTAGAAAGCACCCATATTTGTCAAATGAAGCAAATCTGCTCCAGTGTCTTGTGCTACTGGGCACAAGGAAATGCTGTCAGTAGCACCGTGTAATGAAAATGTCACACAGACCATGCTTGAAGAAGGAATCTACAGTCTTTGAATTTTTTGAAGCAGGAGGGTCTGAGAGAATTAGAGGCAAAGTTATAACAAAATGTAAAGAAACATTTGTCTTAATGGAAAGAAGCATTTCCTAGCCAAGATGGATTTAAAACAGGCTGTACAAGGGAGACTCAAACAATAAAGGTTTGTGTTGAGCTCCTGATATTTTAAACCTAGATATTTACATTTTTGTCTTTTCACTGGGATGCAAAATTTGACCGCTGCAAAATTTGTTGGTGAAATGTAAAATCTACCTCTCCCATGGACACAAAAAAATTAACGCTGAGCCAGGTAAAAAAGAACAAAACAAAAAGCTGCTTTACAGCCACTGAACCCAGGAAGCAAAGGTTAAGGAACCACATTCACAGATACGGGACGCTCTAACATGATGTGACCCAGAGGAACGGAGTGTGGGAAGTACCACAGAGCTCACACAGTGAGCAGTCAATGACAAAAGAACCATTTCTTTAAAATAATCCATTCTCTCTATTCACTTGGGCCATTTTCCCACCAATTCCAGCAGAGTTTAATAATGAGAATCAAGGCTAATTGTCCAATTAGTAGAAAAAAAATGTCAAAGGTAGGGAGGATGAGTAAAGAAGAGTGCCAACAGATGAAAATGACTTAAGCCAATTAAAATGGACTGGAACCGTCCCCCCATTTGCTTTACAGCGATGCTTGATGGCTCATTTCGATAGGTACTTTCAGCTTGGGACGGATACGAGGAATCGGGCCACGGGCTGCACCAAAGAGATCTAACAGCGGTGTTTCCAGGCGCTCACGTGTGGCAAAATGAAGGCTGCCAGTCATCACCAAGAGATAAATCAGGGATGCATATGGAAAGGAAATAAAGATGTAACAAAAGTCTTCCAGCGAGCTGGTATAATCTAACACAGCGCCCATGTTGATTTGATTATTGAAGTCTATATTTATCTACATTCATTCATTTAGCTCACACTTTACTGCAAAGCTACTTAACGCACAGCTTCTGTCAGCGATTCACCTGTGTGTAGAGCTGGGTAATTTTTACTTACTGAATACAAGGTAAAATCCTTGATCAAGAACAAGGCAGCAAGAGGTGGGATGCGAAACCAAATCCTCTGAGTGCAAGTCTCAAACTGCTACACCACTTGCTACCCCATTATGTAACATTTTTTCAAGACATTTTTTGCACACATAAAGGAAGTGTATGCTCAGCATCAAGGCACGCTCACTTCTGAAGCTAAGAGGACACTCCTGGAAAAGCTGCTGCTGTACGCCGACCTCATCGCGCTGCACATCTACACGAGAGATTAACCTCTTGTGTCCAGGCATTTTCGGCACTGAGTATTTATCGTATTTCAAAGGGAACACAAAGATCTTACAGTTACAAGCACTGAAAGGCAAAGGTTCTCTCCAGGATGCAGGGATTATCTGGGCAAACAGGAATCCAACCTCTGCAGCCACTCTCCCAGTTCACCCCTACTGTATTGTCCATGCAACAGGAAGTATGAACAGTGGAAAACTGCATAACTGGGGGATTAGATTCTAAACATAATTAGTCACATAAGGGCACCATGTCTTAATATTGGCGTTGAAGCTTATCATACCCAATGAGCCAGCTCTTGCACAATGCTGGCATCATGCTGCCTGTAGTCAGAGAGTGCTGGGCCTTCAGGACACAGTTGGTCAGGAACATAAGTCACCATCTTCCACATTTTCTTAGAGATTTCAGTGACCCACACAGATTTCAAGCCTCCTTGCTTCTAACACTATAACAGGGAGCCCAACCTCAGGCTGCAAAGACCACAGTTCAGTAGGCTGAAGAGAACCCATATTCAACTAACTTAATTCAAAACCCGTGTTATGAAAATTACTATTCAAGTAATTACTTCAATAAAGCAAATAAGAGCAAAGGCAGACTGAATACCAAAACACCCTGTACTTACTGAAGTCTACAGGTTCAAATAGTAATCCTCAAAAGGATTTACATGACTCTCTGTGATGGACCGGTATCCTTAGCCACAAACCTTACACCTCCTCAAAAGCCTCCAGGCGACCATGAACCTGCACTGGACAAATAGTTATGGACAGTGAGTAGATGAGCATTTACATGTTTCTAATTCAGCAAATTGAACTAATATTGCAAAAGCATAACAAATCAAAACAAAACATCCCTGGATGGTTAAAAGCTGCAAATGCACAAAAAACATTAGATATCGGATTACATAAAATTAATCAAAGTGTCTTGTTTTTGCAAGCCTAGGACTAGAGTGGTCGTGATTTAACTCAGATTAACACTTCTTAGCTATACACGGTAAAAACACAAAAAAAAAAAAAAAACATTAAAGTACAATACAGATAAAGACTTGAACATGTACAAATGTGTAATGGGTTGGTCAGAGTTCACTTTGCATGCACAGGGGCAAACTCATCAAGATCTCAACTGTCTGTGCTGGTTTTGTTAGAACCACCGTACTCAGGGACAGCTTCCCTTTCCGCATTAAACCAGTTACCCTGTTAACTACACATGAACTACGTCTCCAACTTCCTTCAGGCAACATGTACTTAAGAAGACTCTGCATACAAAGGGGACAGTAAAGTCTGGATAATGAGCACTTTGTCTGAATTCACTTCTTCTGTACAGGTGATATTTTTGGATTTTCCTTCTGAGTTTCCTGCTGAAGTGCATCTCTGCAGAACTGCCTTTTTTTCTTGAGAAGAAATAATAACCAGCAGGCCTGGGATGGTGGGGGGGTGTGTGTAGCCGAACTGAGGGGTTTAAAAAACCGTGGCCCATAACCCTCTGTTCCCCAGCCGGGTCCGAGGTAGGGATTCACGAGGGGTGTCCAACACAGAGGAAATGCGCCCAGATTCAACAGGCTGCATGAGCACGGATTCTTCTTTATGCCAACGAATGGAGTGTCGAGATAACACCGTGCTCAAGCCAACGTGCAACAAGATTAGATTTGCATCAACTCGCTTCTTTCTCGCAGCGGCACATGCTGGCCAAACGTGTATTTCTCAGGGAGAGAAAGCCGATTGCCTATTTCCACTCAGCACGGAGCATGCTATACCGCGAGGCGTCCCAACTCCCTCCTAAGCGCCACGGAAAATAGACCGCTCAAGGACAGTGTCCATCACTTCTGAAATCCATCACTTTGTTTCCAAGGCAACGATGCGTCTATCAAGCCATGACCTGTGCGGAAAATGAGCCACAGCACAGTGTTTTGGCTCTTGTGTTTGAAACATGAGGAGGGGAAAAAAAATACATTACACTTTAAATGCTGCAAACTTGCAACAGAGCTGAAATGACAAACTTCCCATTTCACGAAAAAAAAACACAGGTACTCTGCCAGGAAGAGTTCTCTCACAAGGGCACATTTTTTGGATGACAAGGTGAGGGCCACGAGAAATATACTTCTGTATACGACTTTGTAGAGAAGCTTTTGCTAGATGCGTAAATGTACACGAAAGCAACCATGTCTGATGGACCCAAATGGGCACCTGCTGGACTGTTTGTATCTTAGGACAGTGAGTCAAATACCTATCTGCTTGGCAGCCTGCAGGATGCGCTTCAGCTGTTCGGCAGCAGTCTGCTGTTCAGCCTTATCCAGGTGCTGCCGGAAGAACTGCGTGACCTTCTTCCAGGTCAGGCCCTCCTTGGAGAACAGCTCTTGCCTCTGCAACCGTTTTGACTGCAATAAGATACAAGGAGCAGAATTAAAACTACTGTTCGGTAAACTGACTGCCAAGAAAAACGTACACACACCCATCAGCCAGGTGTCGGCACTGCCAGAGCTCAGCAAAGACCTGGCTGCACACATTGGCTGGCTCCTGTCCGGAGACAAGAGAAATACACACATTTTCAGGCTCATCAACTACACCATTCAACGCAGAATGCATTGTTTATCATCACCTAAAGTTTTTCTGTTATAAGGAAATTCATTGAAGTCGAAGCTGTTCCTTTTAGTATGGTGGTTGTTAAGGCTGTCGAGCATATGGTATGGGGGGGCGACATCACCATAAACTTTATAAAAAAAAAAAAAACATTCCCTTACTTGGGTGTCATGAGTGACGCACATGGAAAAAGATTCCATTCAGATATTCCTGCCACAGAGAAAAGATGTACAGGAAGATGGTCACCAAACACACGACTGATGGAATCTCATCATGGAAGTTTTGAAATCCAGTAGCAGACAAAAGACTTGCAGAAAGAGTTTTTTTTTTTTTTTTTTTTAAATGAAACAGTAAGCATTTTCTTACTGCAAGTTTAAAGTATGTTTTGCGCATCAGAGAATATTTAACATCACATTTATCTTTTACATGTTTGAATTAAAAAAGTACATGTTGAGATGCCATGAGCATTGGTAGATAATGTGATGAATGTGTTTTCAGTAACTGAATAAAAAATTATTCATTGAAAAAAACCATTAGGTGATACAACAGTTTCATTTTTGAATTCAGGGCATGTGATTTAGTTAAAGTCACTAAATGTTATTCGGAGGCAACAGCAACAAAAAAAAAAAAAAAAAAAAGTTTGTTGATCACTGTTATGTGACCAAGTGAAAGAGGCCATTCACCATGTCGCCACTGAAAGGCACTAAGCCCAGCCCAAAAGAGCAAGGCAAGAAGTGGTGGCACTGAACAGATATAAGCACCACCTCCACTCCCAACGGCACACACACCAGGGAGGAGAGAGCAACTATCCTCTGCGAGCTGGTCTTTATCTCACAGCTCAGTGAGTGCACATTGCACAGAATAGCTGACTGCGGGGTTTCCAGTGGCCCGCAGAGGAAGCGATACACTCGGTTAAATATTCACACTCGGCTCCCTTCTGAAAGGAATATCAATCCGCCGCGGTTCAAAGGTGGAAGGGGACACCGGGCGCCGTAATATTAACAGTCTCACTTCACTCTCATCAGCATTTTCTATGTGCCTTAAAACTTTGCATTTTTCCCCCCACATAAGCCCAATTAATCTTTCGCAGGATGTTAAGCATGAGGTGTCCCTATCCTACTCAAAATACTTAAATGATTAAATGCTGGCACTCGATTAAATTCCAGAGCTAAAACACACACGCACACTTGCTTTGATAGTATAATCTCGAAGTTTTGCAGGAATAAACTGCGGTGTAGAAAAACCGGCAGGCTGAGGTGGCACCGAGCAGAAGGTGGGGAGGGTTAGGGAGTTCTTGCACCATTGCGCAACTGTCTGCTTAGTGACCACTCTTGAACCCCAGCCCAGCACTGGAATGCAGCTGGTATGGGATCGCTCTCTCCTTTGGACCCTGACCACGGCACTATAACCACTCGCACCCCAAAAAACCAAACAGTAACACGAAAGAACTGCTGAACCACTTCTGTCAGTAGGGCAAAAGGAGAGGAGCCTCATGAAACTGTGATTAAATTATAGAGCAGCAGATTGTGCAGTAGTCAGATCTGCCTGCTGTAGGACCCTTGATCAAGTGCTGAGAAATGGTCACATGACTTGCAGTTCTTATTCCTTTAACCCATTTTAACAAGGTCAGTCAACCAAAGTTCCCTCCAAAATTATAGAAGCACACCCAAAAAAAGGGGTCTCCTGGTCAAACTAAGGAACAAACAAAACTATGAAGCCAAAGCCTCAGTTAACGTAAACTCTCAGCAAGCGAAGGCTCTACAGAAAGCCGGCCAGTTCTCACAAGCCTGCCTGCCTGCCTACCACTCACTCTCCTGCCAGTCCGTCTTTAATCGATCCCCTCTACTGGCTACGCCTGTTGTTCATTCCTTGTTAGAGTCCCATCCAGGTGTTGCCAGTCAGGTCAGACAGCAAGTGGACGTGGTCAGGGTCCTGCCTGCCGCAAGGTACTTACCCTGAATTGATACAATAAAAATGACTTAGCTGTACAAACGGGCAAAGCTGCTTTGGAGAAAGTTGTCAGCTAAATGAATAACTAAATAAAATAAGCAACCAAGACTCAACAACTAAAAGCTTCCCAATGACCAGCAGTTCCAAAAACCATTCCTCATCCTCACAAAATTTTCCAGCGTGGAAGAACTGATCAAACTGCGAGGTTGTTGCCCTATAGCATTAACGTGAGCAGAACTGACCTTGAAATCAGCTGTTGTACAAATTAGTACCTGGGGAAAAAAAGCACCATGGTCAAAGAGCTAACAACATTGCAGCGCGGCACTCCATTTGTGTTAAACAAGCGGACAAGCACCGTGGAGCAGACAAGTCTGTTCGCTCACATTTTCATACTGCAGAGTGCAGTTTACAACTGCAGGACATGGGCATCAAATCCACCTTTTGTCCTGAAAAAGCATGTGATGGGTGGTGCTGTTAAATTGTACACTTGGGATAAATAGATGACTGAAAAAAAAAGATATTTAAAAAAGGTGTGGAGACCAGAAGGAGCCATTTTGTTTTGCTGAGCAGCATTTTAATCGCGTCCCCCATCATGTTGTCATCCACCCAAGGCCAGTCGCATTACATTCCTTTGTATCAAATGAAATCAAATTTCAGTAAACAAATCAATTTCATTTCCTCCATAATACAAGCACTGAAAACATTTGCATTTATCAATTTAGCAGACTCTCTTTCTCCAAAGTGATGTAAATCTCAGAGAAAAATACAATGAGTGCATTTCATCAGATGTAAAGATGCGGATCCAGACACGTGATTCTCAACTACAGTTAATTTGGTTTATATGGTGGAATGTGACAATGTACATCCCATGAGAATCTGCATAAAAGTTAATCCACTATTCAACAATTTTTAATGGCTAAATTACTAAACATGACCATTGACATGTTTATCATGCATATGTACGCGGCCTGACCAACATATAAAGGCACAGATACATATTTGGAAAAGAGATTAATTCTGAAATACCCAGAGTGAGAAACTTTTTTTTTTTTTTTTTTAAAAGTAGAAAAAGCTAATAATCTTACATAACACTAGAGTCAATTTCTCGCATCGCTCACTGCGGGCTTTATTTTTTTTATGTTTAATTCTTATTCTTTGCTCTCCCTTCAGGGGGTGCGGTGGCGCAGTGGGTTGGACCGCAGTCCTGCTCTCCAGTGGGTCTGGGGTTCAAGTCCCACTTGGGGTGCCTTGCGGTGGACTGGCGTCCCGTCCTGGGTGTGTCCCCTTCCCCCTCCGGCCTTATGCCCTGTGTTGCCGGGTAGGCTCCGGTTCCCCGTGACCCCATAAGGGACGAGCGGTTCTGAAAGTGTGTGTGTGTGTGTGTGTGTGTGTGTGTGTGTGTGTGTGCTCTCCCTTCTATCACCACGCATGTTTTCTCACTAAGGGTTGTGTGCGTTCTGCTGTAGTTTGTGCAATTCCCTCCGGGATCATTACCTATCCATATCATATCTTCAAGTTCTCGATACTAGAAAGGGCTTTAGCTTACTTCAGGCATGTACCCGAGCATCGGACACTTGAAAGCTGCCGATCCATTCCCTTCCGGGAAGCACACAGCGGGAATGACTTGCCTTCAAGTCGTACGCTTCCGACGTCCAGTCATCCTGCCTGCTGACATTGGAGAAGGAGCGCAGCGCGCCGGTCAGCCGCGGCGGAACCATCAATCCCTCGCTCAGAGACCCAGAGGCTGCAAAACAAAGCAACGGACAGGAGATCAGGGAAAGAAAGTAAACGGACGCTCAACTACATCATGTGTTCTTTTGTGCAGCAACAGCTGTGACACGTAACCGTGGTCGCTGCCGAAACGCAAACCCTTAACTGGAACTCAACCCGAGATGAGCTCCTGAACGACACCCAGTGTGGCCTAGGCTAATCCTAACCTGCTACAGTACCCTTGGCTTGACCACGGTACTTACCCTGAACTCATACAGCAAAAACTACCCCGCTCCATAAATAGGTAAATCACGTCACATGTGTCAGCTAAATACTTTTATAAATGGCAAGAAAGCTTACATATGATGGTTGTAATATTATAATTATTATTATTACTTTTCCTGTATAATTAGAAATTCCACGTCACACATTATGTGACTGCATCACTGGGCAAACTTTAACTGGCATGTGTTACTGGAGTGTTGGTTTATCACCTTTATTTATTTAATTTACCCATCACACATTGCGAGTCCCATCGATTATATGAAGGAAAAATGTTCTAATCAAAAACCCAATAACTAACTTAAGTTATATTATATCCGTGACCGGGTGACAGCCATCACGAACCGGGCTTCAAGCTTGGACACTGAGACACACGTGTCCACAACAGTGTGACCAAATCTAAATTACATATTTAAAAGCGTGTTTTATTATTTTTCTCACAGAAACACGAAATAAATTAACAAACAAGCAACTGACTGACTCTGACGTCTGAGTCAGTGAGTGTCTGTCTCTGACTGAGTGAGTGATAGACCAGAGACTGGACTGCAAAAGGTTCAAAGGCAAGACTGACCATTGAGATACCACGTCGATAATATCTTTTCGCAGTTTCTTGGCGTGGACGTTAAAATAAGGTGATTATATTACCTCAATAATCTAAATTATATATTTTTTACCTCAGTAAACCGCAAGAACGTCGGAAACTTGCTGAACAGTATCTCCGCCAGTCCAAAGCGAATCAGTGGGAACCCCGGAGCAGCTTGGGTATTGTAGTTTATCATTGGACGGGCGCACGTCTTCAAGAAGGCAGATGTGCCGGAAAAAGACTACAACATCCATAGACACTGACAATGACGTAAGAGTCGTTACAGGACCTATGTAAAACGTGAAGACCGAGTTAATCAATTGCTGATAGTTCACGGTCAACTTTCAAACGGCAGGTTTCGCGCAGCTGTACATTATTTGCAAATAAAAATATACTTTCATCATGTGATAATGCGGAAAAAACAAAACGGGTAAACAGTTTTATGTGCTCCACAGTCATAATAAATTCAATGCATAATTGGTTCGTTTGTGAAATAAATTATGATCATAAAATGATGTTTAAAATTATGTATTTATTTTTTGCCTCACTATAAAAAATTTATTTTTTGTGAACAGGCTAGTATTCAATACGCTGCTGTACAACAATGAAAAACATATAATATATTTACCGCATGATGTACACTGACTGAAGGAATAATAATTTTCTCAGTATCATTATGAAATTTCTGTAATTATTTATTAATTTTATTGATAATAATGTATTAAATGCAGTCTCAGAAATGTAATATACTTAGTACTGTGCCCAATACCACGTGATGTTAACTGTGCACACCTGTGGTACCTGTGCAGACAGTGGAGCGCTGCAGTCACATAAGCAAACCCAGTTAACAGTGGGAACATAAGATGTAGCGTTGAATTTTATGGTACTGTTCATGTTTAGACACTCCTGTTTCATGATATTTTTATTGCATTTCGTGCATCTTTATTGTGACAAGGGCATCAGGTGGCGCAGAGATTAGAGCTCCTACCTTTGGACCCGAAGAGCCCAGGTTTGATTCCCCCTCCTACTGTAATACCCCGAATTGCTAGAGTATAAATGTATAAATAATTGTTAGTTGTTTTGGACAAAAGTGTCACTAAATGAATAAATGTGATGTAATGGAAAATCAGTCCTTATACCAGCAAAGAAATAAGCCTGGTGTAGGAAATTCAGTTATATAATACATTTAAATCTCTCCGCTGATCCTTAGTTTCAACTAAAACCTCATCCAGACTCCAGCTAATGATAATCCTGAACCTAGATTCATAATCTCCAGCAAAGGGGCCAGTGCCTCTGAATAATATACAAATGCTCTGTAAAGAAATGAGGCTCTTAACCTTCTGCAAGGAATAGGGGGAAATTGTGCTCTGAATTCGGAATCCTTTGAGTCATGTTCAAAGGCATCGAATCGCTGCACTTTGTGTTTATTTGTCTTGGAGGAAAACAATAAAGAACAATAATGTCAGGTTTCTAGGTTCCTGTCATTACCTGTGATGGCAGTTTTCCACCACTGCTCCCTAGGTGAGGGGGCAATGTAGTTCATGTGGTTCATCTCATAGCACCCGTTTGGCTGGAGGCTCATCCTGTGGCTCCGTCTGATGTCATGCCTCCTTTCGTCAGTGTGGGGAAAGTCACGTACGACAGCCACAGGCAGAGTGCTGCTTGTTTGTTTGCTTTTAATCTCCCAAAGGTGATCCGCTGTCCTTTCTCAGCTTTCTGCTGAAGCAGGCAGCAGGTCCTGGGGATCATCACCTGTCTGGCCTCAATGATTTATAAACTGCACTGCCCACATTCTTGTTTTTATAAGGTGATCAGACTCCCTAATGTAATTACATTTACATTTATTAGTTTAGCAGATGCTTTTCTTCAAGGCGACATACAAAGTCCAATAAAAGCAGTACATTTTGCAACAAAAAGCTTTAGATACAGACTTGTGATTAAGCACAGTTAGTGTATCTAACATCAAGATAGAAAAGAGACTCAGTCAAGGTGGAATGAAATGCAACTCCAGCTTTACTCTGGATTGGTGACACTAATAGTAAACTTGGCCAATGAAATCAATACAATTCATCAAATGACAGTGAAAACACATTTTTAATAATTCACCATAAGTGTGACTAACAACCAACAACAGCTGGTGAAATCTGGAGAGGATGCCATGGTTGCCTGGAAGACTAACTTAACCAGTTATAAGGAAAGAAAATTAACCCGTTAAACGTGAAAAAAATCAAAAGTTACAAAAAAGAGGGTAAAAATGGGTAAAGAGTACAAGTACATTTTTTTCGTTGCAAATGTACTTGAGTATTGATGTCAACATTTATTCTGAAAAGTTTCTCCAAAAATTTACTTGAGTCCAAGTAACAAAGCAATGCAGGATGTATCTACAGTTATGACCTGAGTGTTTTGGGAGGAGTAGAGATTTAAAAGCGTTATTCTCAGACTTTGAGTAATGAAGCAGATGAAATGAGTCCCGTTTGATCAAAAGTTCCTGACAGGTAGACTGACCTCCTGGAAGGTGGAAGATCTCAGTCTTGGAGATTGGAGACATCTGAGTGGATGGGGGCGATATGACAAGACACATCAGTGATATTTGTGGGAAATTAAGAAGGCAAGCTGGGCATGGCGGTGATAGGAGAACCTGTGAGAGACAATGACAGAGCCAAGGGAAGAGGTATAGATGGTGAATAGTAAGGGACCAAGCACTAAGCCCTGTGGAACACCAGTTGAGGTTGTTCTAGGACAGGTTAATTTACCGTGAGTTGTGCGGCGCTGCATGTGCATTACATAACGCCAAACAGAAAAACAGCACAAATTAAAGTACATTTTGAACCTAGATCTATCCTGAATTAGGTCATTGGTCTTCACTCCCAATTCATCATACTTTACACTGTGTTAATTTTCCTTTTGTCCCAAGTTAACTCATGCAAAGGGTGTCAGTGTGTATCCACATGTATTTTAACAGCAACCTAATTTCATGTGAATGCCACGGGTTTCGACTTTACCACAGGCAAAGTCATTTTGTGAGAGCTAACTGATCATTCTTGGAGCCGGAAAACAAAAACATGGGGCGCAGGCTGTACATGCTAGATACAGAATCAGAAAGTCAGAGTGTTTTTCACTGCCCAGCAGTGATTTCCTGTGAGTAAAATGTGCTTGTAAATTAATACATCACTTCGGCTTTTTTTTGCTTAATTTTTCAAGTACTTTTAGATATCCATGGTGAAGGGGGTGGTCTCGCATGTTGGACCACAGGAAGAACGAAACAGTGTACTTTGACAGTTAACCTCCTTTATTCCTGGGATGACTATCTTTCTTCTGAATCCCAGCGTCGGTTCTGTCGCACGGGATAGCGTTTCCAGCAGACTGCAGAATCCACTCAGCCTGATGGCTTTGCCTACGATGTCAGCCACCGCTGGGGTCTTCTACCTTAGGAGCAAGAACAAGTGAAAAAATGTGCAGGACATGTATAGATGCGCTATTTCCTTTGAGATCAATGGTCTTCATCTATCTATTTACCAAATTTCACGTTCATATGCAGTGTGACCGCGTCAGAAACGGACACTGTTATGGCGCGATGACCAAATCCTTGGTTTATGCCAATGGAAATATATTTTTTTGTTGTTTTTCAGTTTTTTTAAAAATCTTAAAAACAATTCTTAATAATCTTGACATATCCTTGCACACTGAAAAGTGACTTAGCCTGCTTAAGCGCAGTGAACAAACCTTTTAATCTGAGTTGTTTTAATAAAATATCTAAACAGGAACATAACAATAACTCAGTAATGATAATAATGAGTGCCTTTATACATAGAGAGCAGTAAAAAGCTGCTGGTGTTCTGCTTGGATATGGAACACGATAATTCACGTGGCTCTGCTAGTGGAGCTGATGTCTTAAGACCCAGTGCCTGCCATCAGCACCGCTCTTCTCGGCTCTCCTCAATGTATATGCTTCATCTACGGGAATCCTTACAGTAGATGTTCCACTTGGTACCTTCCACTCCAGAGAAGAAGCCAGGCACTTTTTACAGACGTACTGATATGGCAACATCTGGCCCGGGCCTTGGCCATATCCACATGGGAGAGCGGCGTTGACATCCTTGAAAAAGTGCCCCTCGGTCCTGAAGAACTAATGCCGTGTTCTCCTGCAGCTGTCAAAGGCCAATGGCCCGACAGCTACAGACTTTCCACGCACCTTGTGACAGACCCCTGTGTTGCTACAGCACCGAGAGATGTTTTATTCATGAACCCCCCCGGAGTATGTCATCACTACCTCCCAAGCAAAATTTCCCTTAAATCTTAAGCTAGAATCCTTAGAAGAGGGAAACAATAATAATCTGTATAATGATCACATCAGCGTTCAAAGATAAGGGTAATGACATTAAAGACTATTAATAGACTATCCCAGACAATTAAACAGAGCTTCTGGTTTGAAACTATTTCCTTCTGCATGTCTTTAATACCATTAGAGGTTGGATGGAGTCATTCGGTTCACCGTGGCTCGGAAAACACTCCCTGCAGGACCGCGATGAACATCTGTTCTATGCAGAACACACCTCTTTGCGATTTCACAGAACGGACAGCCCCTGGCTAGTGGCTTACCTTGTTTCTGAAACAATTGCTCCTTAGCATTCATTCCGCTCACTTCTACAATCTACATTAAGTCCTGGGTTGTAAGCGCACGGCACCCGATGGTTGGACGAGAGCGGGTTCTCTGAGGAGTCCCGCTATCAGCCGCGCCGCGGGGGTCATTTGTTTGTGTCGGAAGGCGGCGGAAAGACTCCGCTAACGGGCTTCCGGGACAACGGAGCTCTGCTCGTCTCCACGGTGCCGGGCTCCCGATCAAATTATTCACATTCCGAGGAGGCGAGGCCTTATCCCGGCGGCCGGCCGCCATCGGATACATCTTAATAACTCCCCTGCAGGAAGCATCCAATCTGGCCAGGCTTCGCTCGCAGTCTGCCGATAATTCATGCAGCATGCCGGGGTGTTTCATCCCTGCGGTACGAAGTGAAGGTTTCGCACCAGTGATCCCCTTCTGTGAGAGGCTTGCCGGTCTAGGCAGGATGATTTGTTCGCTGGCTGTAACCTGGCTACCGTCGTGAAAACGAGATTTTAGGCTTTTTCCCTCCGGAATTTTTGTTTTTGATCTCTATGTGTCCAGTTTGGCCATTGTTGTTGACAAGACAAAATTTCATTCACTCCCTCGCTATCCCCAACCGCCTGTCCAAGTCGGGGCCGCGGTGATCCGGAGACTATCCTGGGAACACAGGGCACAAGGCTGAAGAGGGTAAACCCCGGGTGGGATGCTAGTCCATCGCAGCAAATATTAAATTTATAAAAAGACGTTTTTTTTAAGAATAGCCCGTACTTTCAGACAAATGGACATTATGAGTCGTAATTGGTTAGAAAGGGACAATGTGACCCCTCCTCAGCTGGTAGTTGTGTCCCTTCAGCTCCATATTAAATTGTATTCATGCGTTAGACTGAGACCCAGATGGGGAGGTCGGTGGAATTGGCTCCTCCGCTGATCATTGCCTCTTGTCTCGTACCCAGGAACTGTCTGCATGCCAGCAGACTGAGAATAGAACAGTCAGCATTGTCTTGACTGGAAAGAAAATCAAGCACTGAAAATGCCCGGAGCATCTTACGATGACTCGGTGGAGGAGTCATCCTCACAGCTCTTCCTCCCGCAGTCCAAAGAGAAGTGTTCCTAGTGATGTTAAACTGCCTGCAGTGTGCGAATGTGTGTTAAAATCAAAGAGGCTTTATTGTCATTTCAACCATAGAGAGCTGGTAGAGCATACAGTGAAACGAAGCAACGTTCCTCCAGGACCATGGTGCTGCGTAGAAACAACTCAGAGCTACCTACATGATTAACAACAAGCATAACAATAAATATACAATAAATACTGTAAACGGGGGGTGTGGTGGAGCAATGGGTCGGACCGGGTTCTGTTCTCCGGTGGGTCTGGGGTTCGAGTCCCGCTTGGGGTGCCTTGCGACGGACTGGCGTCCCGTCCTGGGCGTGTCCCCTCCCCCTCCGGCCCTGCGCCCTGTGTTGCCGGGTTAGGCTCTGGCTCCCCGCGACCCCGTATGGGACAAGCGATTCAGACAATGTGTGTGTAAATGCTGTAAATGTGAGCATACTAGTTAGGCAAGTACCCTGAAGTATGGTTGGGTCCATACCTGTAAGAACTTTGCTGTAGTGTATCGTGTAACGTAAAATGCTGCAGACACAGTAAATATTAAATTCAAAAATAACAATTGAAGAGATAAAGGAAGAGTGCACTGCAAGTCACCCTGAAGCACCAACAATACGGTGGTTGTTGAGAGAACATGAGTAATAAATATAGGCGGTGCAAACCAAGACGGAGCAGAATCTTTGCTCTATCTGTACATTTGATTGGCAGAAGTTTTTATAAGCTGTAAATGCTTTGGATAAAGGTGTCGCCTAAATATTTAAATAATAACTATATATACCGTAATTATTATTAAAATATGCATATGTAGAAAATTTATATATTAAAATAATTCGGGAAAAAAAATGATAATAAGGATAACAATAATTAAAATTATTGTTAAAGATTAATTCCCTTGGTGTAAGGGCACAGAATAACCTGCAGCAAATGTGAAGCCTGGGTTTATTTTGCCTCAGTTGAGCTCATTGTTTGAAAAAGAAATAAAATGAAAATAATAGTAAAAATGCTGCACTGTTAGTTCAGTCTGGGAACACCAGGAGGTCTTTTTATGAGATGTGCTGCGGAACAAACTTGGGGAAATTGCATCGAGGGCAGGCGTTCACGTCCCCTTGTCCTGCCTGTATCAGTTTAATAGTGCAAAACAGTGAGGAAGATGAATACCTATTGCTCTTTTTTACTCCACCCTCTCAGAGAAGATTGGGATTTTCATAAAATGCCATTAAGGCTTGTGCTGGGAAATAGGAGGCAGTTGTTCAGTAATTTCTAGGACTGTGCCGGGGTGTCTAAGAGGACATTTGACATTCCATTTAACCGTCCTGTTGCCTCTCCATCAGATAACACCTTCAATCAGTGCAGAATGTGACCCAAGCGGGAACAGATTAACCCCAGCAAGAGGGTGCTATGGGGTGGAGGAGGCAGGGGTGCAAGGGGGGGGGCGGGCACCAGTATTGTCAGACCTCCGCTGGGAAGCAGGTGCGAGACGCATAGTACTTCTCTGGACTCCCTGAACCCTCAACCGTGACAGTCAACTACCTGGGCTTCCTCTCTGCGGAAACGCTCGTGCCGGCGCCTGAGCTTCCTACCCCTTGTGCCCGAACTGCTATCCTGGCACTTCAAAAGCCCTGCAGTGCTCATTTCCAGGGCCGGGCCAGCACTGCATTCTGGGTAGCAAACAAGCTGTCAGACACACAGGGAACGCAGAGTAAATGAGGCCGATTAATAGACCCGGGGCTCCTCTTGGCTCTTGACATTACAGAGCATCCTTCCGCTCTCCGCGGTAATTTCTTCGTTCGTGCTCTCCAAAACGTGGACACGTGACCGATGCCGTAAATGAACACTACAAAAAGCGCACAGGGTGTTTGTCTACATTTTGCACACCAGTCGGCTTGACGGCTGTGGTGTCCGAAAAGGAAGGTACACCGTTCTTTGGAGGTTTCCCTGAAACAAAGCACTGGAACACTTAAAGTCTGCAAACAAAGAGTTTATTAGGAACAGTAGCTCGCGTCACAAACTCACTTCACACCGCGGAACCTCATCTGCGTCCGCGCGAAAAAAGCCCCCGTTATATATAGTGCCCCCAATAACGGTTCCCGCTTCTTTTAGGAACTAACCAATAACAATTTTCCTTTATCAACTTAAACCCTACAGGCCAGCAGGAACCTTTCTTTTACAAAACTCTCGAGGATTCATTCTTGGTGTAAAACACCACAACGGCGATCTCCTTGGTCGGCGCTCCACGCCATGGGATCCAGCTGTTGTATTTTTATTGTTTGAGTTGATGTTGTGTGGAAAGGTGTTGTTTGTATTTGGTTGTCAACTTGTAATTGCTGATGAAAGAAATCGCATTTCAAATTGTACAATTAAACTCAATGCCAATCATTCATCAGCAATTACAAGTTGACAACCAAATACAAACAACACCTTTCCACACAACATCAACTCAAACAATAAAAATACAACACCAGCATCAGGCTGAGCTGCGACCACGGAGTTCGCTGTCGAGTCCACTGCTGGTCGCAGGTTTGGTGCTAAGGATGGACTTGAGCATGGACGCCAGGGCAGCAGAGGAGCTACTATGATTGGTGTTCGGATCAGCCGTGCCGCGGGAAGAGATGTGGGGGGCTTGCCTTGCCTCGGAACAATGGGTGTTGTAACACTCGACATATCCTGGACGGGGAATGGACCGGCAGCCTGGACACGGAGACGGCTACAATGAGCGTGCGCGATTCTGCACGCCCCGTGGGTTTTCGTACGGCGGAGGTGGCGCCGCTGCGACGATCATCCCCTCCAGCAGGTTCATCAGTAACAACAGGCCTCGGCACCATTTGGCTGAGAGACTATAGCCAAGCGAACCCCTCCTCTTCCACACGCTCCTGACACATGGTGTTGTTTGTAAAGCAAAAACAGGACGGCGTAAGCTCCCGCAATCGCTGTTTTACACCAAGCCCAACGCCGAACTCTAAGAATGATTCCTGTTCTGAAAGGGCTGCTATATAAAGACGTGTTAGAGGCGCTAAATCTTTTTAGGCTCGAGCGCAAACAACAGAGGAGGGGAATCGTCCAACTGTGCAAAATCTAAAGGCGCCTAAATGAGATCATGCCTTCGGAAAGTAGCTTTTGTGCTGATTTAAGCATCCAGAGCCGCAGAGGGAAGGTGGCAGCCGACCTGGACATTTCCATACATTGACTCCGCAAAGCGCCCAAGTAGACGAAAGCGCTCCGTTGGGCTGTGGAAACGTGACTTCCCACATTTCCCCGTTACGTGTTTCTCCAGTGGAAGGAAATCGATTGAACGTATCGAGATGAATCGATTGAACGTACGTTTATGTATCAAAACCCCTAGGCTTCCGCGGCTGCTGTCAACTGACTGGGGATTTAACTCTTCTGGATTCGACCGCGTCGACGTGTAGGACGCTGGTTCCGGAAGGTCGGAGGGCGCGAGCGAAGGCCGGAGGGCGTGAGTAACAGTCGGAGTACGTTCGTGTCACAAGGAGGGCGCATGTGGGGATCTCGTGACTCCTCGACTCGAGTTGTACTCAGTGGCCTGTTGGTTTCGGTAGGGCGCGGACGAGTTGGTTTCGGTGATGCGGGATGCGGGGACAAATCTGTGCGTGTGGGGCAAGCCAGAGTGTGTCAGGCCGGTGCCGCGTGATGTTCGGTATCCTCGACTCGAGTTGGTTTCGGAGGGGCGCGGACGAGTTGGTTCCGGTGATGCGCAGTCACCAGATGACGAGTCAGAACGGAGCCCGCAAAGTCGGGGGACCCGGCGGGAAACCCATAGCCCCCAGCGAAACGTCGGAACCAGTCTCCTGCACGACGCGCTCGAATCCAGAAGAGTTAAGTCCCCGGTAAGTTCATGCGTGTTTTCTTTGGAGAAAAGCATCTGTTAAGTGAATGAATGTAAACGTAAATGTAGTCAAGCTAAGGAGATCCTTTTTTTAAGGGCGGAAGTCAACGTCGCGTTCCTGCTATGTCAAAGGCGGCTTGAAATTTGCTGATGAAAACACTAATGGTTGTTTAACACGCTGGGGCTACCGTCGCCTAATGCTTATTAGGAATAACTGCCTTTCTCATGCCACTCCGTCCTCTTTGCTCTTTCCTCCACTCGTGACAGTTTGCTGCTATGAGAAGCAAAATATGAGCTCATATACATATTACTGCAGGCAGGCAATTTATGCGCAGGCAAATCACTCTGTGTACACAATTTGCCTCCTTTATTTTCTTTATAGTTTTGCCTTTTCCATTGTCACACACCAATTGTCACGACAAGATTTAATTTGAGTAAACAAAGAATAGCCACAAAAATGAAACAAACTAATGGCAATTCCCGTCAGCGACTGCTCTGATTCTGCTGCGCTCTTTGCTGGCGAGAAAATTGTTTTCTCTTTCATTTTAAATACGTCCCCATTACATAATGTCGCAAAACTTTCCCAGGCTGACGCAAAAGCGTTTCGTACTTTTCATTCGGTTTTCCCCCTTAAAAAAAGTCATTAAGTTACAAAAGCTTCGAAATCTTAAGAGTACATTTAAATGTAAATGGATTATACAAATGCTGTTTATGATGAGAGCTGCAAAAATGTACGAGCCATCTGACGGAGTTACAAAACTCTGGCTCTCGCTCGCTCTCTGTCTCACACACACACACACACACACACACACACACACACACACAAAACTTCCTTTCTTAATGAAATCCCACCGCACATTCAGCCTGATTGATATGCCGTTATGCAGTATGAAGGAATATCTGATAACAGGTATATTAGTAATTCCCATTTTTCTAAAACATGTTTTAATGTGCTGAGGAGCTCATCCATTTATTGTCTCAATCAGATATCTTTTCATTTTGTGTGAAGGGAAATAAATTGTTTCTTCTCCCGGTAACATCTTGTTGCAGGGTGGTACCCGAGGGCGGCCGCGGTTCTTCGTAGCGCTTTGCAGGTCTTTGTAGCAAAGCGGTTCGGTCTGCTCCCGGTGGCATTTTTTTTGCAAAGGGCTCCATTTGTGCTCCGTCCTGGAGGGTCGACCCGGCCGCGGTCGCCCTCAGACGGCTCTTCTTCAGTGACCCACGCTGGTGTTGGAGCGGATCTCTTTTCACGCTGTCCTTGGCTCGGACTCAATGATGAGGCACGATCAAGGTGAAAAATGTTGCGCCGCTGCTCTTCATTGCAGCCCACGCTGACCATCACTGATGTACCTTAGTGTGAGTCAAAGAAGGCATGCGTCTTCGGTCTTTTATGCACTGGTGCTTTGCATTCTAGAACCTTCCATAGTGTGCAATATCACAGCAATGTCTGCCACGTGTGAATAAAAGGAATAAAAATGCTATTATAGGGCAACACAATAAAAGACATGAATAATATAATGGGTAACTAACAGTAAATATTAATAAGTAAAGAGGGTAAGAAGGTGAAATAATAAAAAAATGAACATAATCCATGGGGGGTACGGTGGCACAGTGGCACAGTGGGTTGGACCGAGTCCTGCTCTCCGGTGGGTTAGGGGTTCGAGTTCCGCTTGGGGTGCCTTGTGATGGACTGGCGTCCCATCCTGTGTGTGTCCGCTCCCCCTCCAGCCTTGTGCCCTGCGTTGCCGGGTTAGGCTCCGGCTTGTTGCGACCCCGCTTGGGACAAGCGGTTTTCTCGTGTGAGTGAATGTGATCCATTGCTGTGGGGAGCTCATCGTGGACAAGCACTGCAAACACAGATGTCTGAGCTGCTGCCTGTCGCAGACCACCTCAAAGCACGTGCCGCCATGCTGGTGGACTCCGGACTTATTTGAATTTATCGTATGTGCTTTTGAAAAGGAATAATTGTGCTTCGCTTGTCGGCAAGCTTAATTGTTCCAAACCTCCCTTCGAACGGTGCCGCTGTAGGACAGCAGCCTGTCATAACACCATGTCACCGCTCAGGAAACGCCAAAGTGTGACGAGAAGTATAATCCACTCTTATTTGACATCCCGAGATAGACGAGACCCTGACGGTCCCCGAGGACCCCCGCCTGAGCGTCCAGGAATGGAGAGGAAGCTGTCAAGGATCCAGAAGCGACTAATCCCGAGGGGGGGGGGGCTCAGAAGACAGCCACACCGCGACAGGCATGACTCAGGCGGAGAGAGCGGCTCCAGAGAGCCCGGCAAATCCGGCGGCTGCCGTCATGTGCGCCCAAATTCGTCATGGCAAGTGAACATAATGGTTTTATGATTGGGCCATTTGTCCTGTTCAGAAAGCGCTTTGCAATCCTCTGTGTCGACATCATTTCCCTAAACAAGTGCGGGAGCAGGGACTGCGGAAAAGAACAATACGTCCACTGGAAAATACAGTATCTAGCCTTCTTACGAATACGTATTAGTATTATTATTACTATCGTTATTATTACGGATATGGATTAACATCCCCTATTGGGTGCACCCCATGCTTCCTGGATAGATTCTGGATCACTGCGACTGAGTTGGGCAAATAATGAGTGATGATTTCGATGAGCAATGAGTCATCATCATCATCGTCATCATCATCATCATTATTATTATTGTTATTATTATATTGCTCTTGATGTTGTTGTTGTGTGGCCAGCAGTTTATCAAAAGCAACTGACAGGTCCATGCATTTATGCAGCATAATCTTATTCCACTGGAGTAATTTAAAGGTCCCGGAGTGTAGATCTGCCTGGGCCGGATTATGTTCTCTAAGTACGACCGCGGTAAGAACTTGCAGACTGACTGATACGCAGTAATGTTACGTTATAAAGAATAATGATGTAATAATGACACATATTAATACATAACTGTGGAACTGAATGGGTATAAGATTAAGGTGTTGAATGAATGGGTAGGTTATTATTTGCTGAGTGGTCAATCAGTGATTACCCCCCCGACCCCCGCCACCCCCAGCACCAACCGTCACTCCGTTTTCTATCCGTCCGCTTCTTTTTCTCTTTGCTCTCCTGCTTCCCCGTCTGTCTCTCCATCTCTTTCCACGCTGGGATAAATTAAACATGGCTTCAAATTATGAGGGAATGATTGCGCAGCTCGATCAATAGCTTTTTAATCCTTCTCCTCCAAAGCTTTCTTCTCTTGTTCATTTCATCCTTCACCCCCCCCCCCCGTCAATCTGCTCCTCGATTCCCTCTCTCCAATTGACCACACAGTGGGACGAAATACTTCGTTCTCTGTCTTTCATCCCTTGTTTTTCTCATACTCCCTTTGCAAGATGCTCTCATTAGGAATGTATGAGTACCCTCTGCAAAAGAAATCGCCGCTCTTGGGTCAATGTTCTGTCGAGTGCTTGTTACTTCATCGCCGTGCGCTTTATTGCCCCCTCCCTTAGTGCCTTGTAATCCAGCTCCACATGGTTCATGTTTCCGTAGCTCCCAACCTGGGCCAGCAAGTACTACAGTGGTTCACACAGGTTCCAATCCCACTTCATGCTGTAGTACCCTTGATCAAGGTACTTATGCTGTACCTGATACAGTAAAAATTACCCTACTGTGTAAATGGGTAGCTCAGCGTAAGTTTGACTCAGCTGGTGGAGAGAAGGGTGCTTTCACGCTGACACATTAACAACCTAACCGAATTATTCGTCGTCATGCTTTTCCATTAAAAGCATTAAAAACAAAACACCTATGATTCTACTAGGGATCCAACGCAGAGTCTTGCTCGCAAAAGCCTCTGTTGATATAATCTTGTCTTTCTTCTCTCAACAGCGGGTGTTTCTGCCGCTTTCCCGCGGAGCGCAGAAAAGCCGTCGCGTCATCTCGGCGAAGCCCCCGCCGGATGCGCTTCTCGCACGAAGATCCGAGGCAGAGTCGCCGGGAAGACTCGAGTTCTCGAACCCGTGCTTATCTAACGCTCAGCATCGCAGATACTGATAGGCGGCTCTGCAAGACTGACATCCTGTTCAGGGAAACAGTCCTATCGCGTTACTTGCCACCAGTACGTTTTCTGCCACCGTCTAACGCCGCTTAAGCCCGCATCTGAGAGCGAGACATTATCCGAGATGACTTCCCACGCGCAGTAGGAACCTCCCTACGAGCAGAAGAAAGGAACAACAGCGGCCTTTTTTTTTACTGGAATGCTGCTGCCGGTCATTTTTTAATTAAACAGGTTTTATACAATATTTCCTGACATTTTCCAGAAGAATGTGCTAGATATTCCAGTGCAGTTTAATGAAATAAATGTGACAACAGGCCAAACGCTAGTTAACATGAGATAAAAACTGGAGTACCTGTGATTAAATGCGAACGTTGATGACCTGTACCAATTCTGCCACGAAAGACTTGGATATGTCAATCGAAATTTTAATACTAATAATCATCCATCTGTCCGCTGTGAACAACTGCTTGTCCCGAGAGGGGTCGCGGTGAGCCGGAGCCTAACCCGGCAGCACGGGGCGCACCCAGCACGGGACGCCGGTCCGCCGCAAGGCGCCTCAAGCGGGACTCAAACCCGAGACCCGCCGCACGGCGTGCGTCGGCCAGACCTGCCGCGCCAACCGCCATTCAGTTCAAACGATGTTTGCAACTCACAGAGCGAGAAGATTGGTCTAATTTTAGTGCTTATTGACCAGGATTTTTCTTGCTCTTTCCACTCTGCAGCCCTGATGTCTGCAGCCGGCGCTCCACGGCGACTACGCAGGGGGTCCCTTCGCACGGTGTCTGTCGCCGCACCCTGCCGCTGGGCCGAGCACTGTCGGCATACTAAAGAAAATATTCCATCCGCTGTAATGCGAAGTGGCATCGCACAGAGGACCGCTAATTACTGTCACGGTCGACTAATTATAGACTGTGCGGGAACCTTTAATTTCACGTAACGGAGAGAAAAGGGAGGGAAGGAGAGAGGCGACTCTCCTCTGAATGTTGATCATGGAAACCGTCCAAAACATGAGCCTCGCTCCTGAGCGTCTGTGGTAGAACGGGCCGGCGGCGTGCCGAACCCTTGGCTACGGCAGCCGCGGAAACAAGGGTGAAGCTCGTGATGTTAGCTCTGCTACGAGAACGAAAGGTTTGTCTCTCCCTGTATGGGAAGGAAAAAAAAGGCAACCGACTCAATTACAAGTTAATTGATTTTATAGGCAATTTTTATCGTTTCCCTCATGTCTCCGGATCCTGGATCAGAAAAAAAGAAAAAAAAAAGAATTGTTTGAGATTCAAAAAGTCCATTTACATGATGCTTAGCTCCGAGGTGTTAATAGTGTCTCCCAGAAACGCTCGAGGAGAATTATCCTTGCAAAGCTAATTGTTTTCCACGTGCAAACAGAACACTTAGTGGGAACAAACATGCCACGATGGCTGCTTTGAAATGCCCCTTAAGAAAACAGAAGCGCGGTGCAAAAAGACAACTTTGCAACTAATTGCATTAATGGGTGGCAGCAGCTATTGCGTCTGACCGCTTGGTTAATGGATTTCTTTTTAGTGGTGCAGATTCCGCGTTTCACTGTGTCAATAAGCACACATTTTCACTTATTATGCTCAATTGAATTTTCCAGTTGCTTTTCGGAAGCTAATAGGAGAGACAACAGTTTCGGCGAGGAGCTCGCCCACGGATGACTGTCTCGGAGAGCAGCGCTAAATATGAGGTTAATTGTCGATTTTATTATTCGCACGCAACAGGAAGAAGATGTGTCATAAAACAGCCCGAGGCGTCTGTCGTTTGCTTTCGCTCTCCGAGTTGGAGGCAAACTTTGGGGTGATGAAGCACATCCACTTGTTGCTTTCTTACCGAGGCTCGAAGTAAATGAGTAGCCCAGGGCTTGGGATGGTTCTTGCGCGAACTGGCCCCCCCGCCCCCCGAGCAGATCGCACCGTTGGTCCCTTCGACAGCTGCCGGGCCCGAGTGTGGGCGGTCCAACCACGGGGGTCATCTCGTCACCAAGGGCCGAAAGCCTAGAGGCGTGAGTTCACCGAGTTCGCCGAGACCCCTTCCGACCCGAGGACCGCGCTGTTGTAATAACAAAGCTTCAATAAATACAAGAAAGCTTCACGAAAACGTAATGATGCGAGCGACACAGAGGTTATTACAAATCGAGTTACTGATACGGGTTCTTCGGGGTGACGTTCCATCTTCAGCGGGTCATTTTGCCACAGTCGTGTCCATTAGGACATCTCGTAACCGGCGCTCTCTGAGGAAAGGAGGTTTATTTAAGCTCTGCGACGGCCGCAGCGTTTCCGAAAACAACCAAAAATCTGACTCCTCGTGACAACATGGATAAATCTTTCATGACCGTGCATTATCATGTCAGTTGTGCGTTAAAAGGAAATGGTAAAGGTACCAGGGCGACCTCTCGAAAAGGTAAGCGTGCGATCTGTGAATGATCATTTCACTAGGAAACACACACACTGCCTGAAACCGCTCGTGCCAAGCTGGGTCGCGGCGACCCGGAACCTAACCCGGCAAGACAGGGTGCAAGGGAACACACCCAGGACGGGGCGCCAGTCCATCGCAAGGCACCCCAAGTGGAACTCGAACCCCAGACCTGCCAGAGAGCGGGACCCGGCCAAACCTGGTGCACCACCGCTCCCCCCCGGTATGAAACACTAATGTATTCAGTACCGTGGCCAGTTTTGGGGCAGGGGAAGCCGTAGGGTTGGGCTAAGCCACAGGATAGCAGGACTTTAAACAAAAAAGGAGTTTTACTCTAAATCAAAAAGAAAAACAAAACAGGGCTTTCCGGCCATAAGTCACAAAACCAAACCGAAGCTGCTGTTCATTGGGCCATGCGCTTGACCTGTTCCACAAAACACCACCCTAATACTACCCTCCCAAGTCCTTAGGGTAGCTGCCTTCATAGTCCCTTCAATTGATCCTTAAGAGCCGACAGCCGATCGTCACAATTCGGTTAGGGCAAAGGTGGGTCCCCGGGGGCTGTGCATCCTGATGCTTCCGCCTCTTGCCCTAGGCTGAACCTCCCACCGGCTCACAGTGCTTACATATTAATACTCGTACTAATATATTAAAGATCCGAGACAAATCCGTCCAGGTCTCCAGTACATGAGGCCTTGGGAAACACACTGAGTGGTGGCGCCAATAGATTGAGGAGCTCCTCTATGCTGCTTTGCCAGTCTGACAGTCTGCAGCAAACCTCTTTATTGCAAACCTCAGCTTGACAAAAATATACAGAAAAATATAGTGTGAAAAGGAAGCGCCGGCACAGGTGGGAAGTTTCGTGAGAGGGGGTTTTATTCAGGGACGTGCGGGGAAGGTGACGTAGGGGGGAACGGGGGGACAGGGAACGGGTAGACCGTGGGGGAACTTCGTCCGTGGGGTTGCGATCGGGGTCGGTGTCGGGGTCGTGCTCGGGGTCGTGGACATCTCGGGGCACGCTCAGTCATCGGCTCCTCGGTCTCTCTCTCTTTTTCTCTCACTGGCCGGTCCGGGGAAAGAAATAGAGATAACGATTAGCTCCAGCCGCCGCCGGCCCGTCCCCGGCTCCGCCCCCTCTTCAGACCGCCCCGGCGTGCTACATATACGTTATGGCACATACATAGATCATCGTGAATATCCTATACCGCTATGTTAAAATATACTGCATAGTGTACATTGTATCATCTTCACACATTTCCACAAATATTCAATGCTGCCATGTTCATGAGCATTACGTGCATTTCTGCGTCCACACGCAGTTCCACAAACCTTATATACGACTGTGCTCATACACATGCTGCGCATTGCAACAGCTTCATGTAGCTCTGTGAATATCCTGGGCTGCTGCTCTTGGCTCAGACTCACATCCAATCGTGTAATAGCATTTCCAGAAGATCCTGGCACCTCGTGGCATCGGGAGCCCCGGCAAATGAGGAGGAGAGTGATCTTTCCGCACTATTAACCCCCCTCTATTTTCTCTTTATTCATTTCCGCAGCGGAGGAATACTAAAGGCAGATTAGCAGCTATTGAGGAGATCCATTATCTCTGTTCCGACCTCATTGAAGTGCCGCGGTTGCTCAGGGAATGTTGTTCCATGTGTCCGCCCACAGGCGTAACCATAGTTGTGGCCACACTCTCGCCGGAGGCCCGAGGACACACGCGCACACACACACGCACACACACAAGCGGTCACCTGGCTGCCATCCCCGGCTCTCTGCCCCAGCCTGGTGGGTTCAGCGGGGGTCTTCTGAGGTGAGGAGGTCACCTCCACTAATGCTCTTGCTCTTATTGAGACTGAGGATGGAAGTGGAGAGAGCAGAAATTACATAAAAGCAAGCCCACAAGCGAAATCTCTGTTGGCAAACTATTTTTAAAACGCATTATTTTGTTATCACAAGCCGTTCCTTGCATTTGGAGGCGCGGGGGCAAGGCGGCCGCCTTAATGTTTTGTTTCTTTTTCGGTAATCCTGTTTCTCGCCGGTGCCTATTGCTCCGAGGTCACGCGACGAGATGAGCGGCGCCGAGGGGCGGCTCACGGACGGCAGCTGCTCCTCGTACGATTCCTCTCAGGGTCTCCGTCTTTAGCTGCCGGTCCCAGCGGCTCATCTCTGTCCGAGGGCATCGCCGTCGCTCTCCGGGTCCGGCTCCTCTCGACCATAAGTTCCTCAAGCTCCTCTTGGCCACTGTGCGGTGCCGGTTGCCACACCAAGAGGCGGTAAATTGAGCTCTGCTGTCATACACAAGCCTTCTAATAAAGTGTTCCGCTGACAATATCTACTAAAATATACACCTATTCCTCAGTTTACAAACCTAATTTGATTCTGGAAATATGTTCGTTGACTTGGCAATCCGGCGAAAATCTATAAATCGAAATGACAAAATTCCATTATTTCTGAAGGGGGGAAATTCGGACTTGTTCCAAGCAGGGCTTAGGCGCGAGTACACTTAAAAATCACCCAAAAAAAATCCAAATGCAATAAAAAAAAAAAATTCACCTTATCGCACCAGAGAATGCAATTATCAAAATGCGAAACAATTTAAGCCGTTACAAATACAATACCGTACATTCACATACCCATCAACGCACGGTACGTGTTTACTGTATGTATTTCTGAATTTCGTGTATGTATGGCAAAGAAAAATAGACAAAAATATTGCACGTACAAAATTATTTCAGCTTTATCATAAATTATCCTTAACGAAATAAAAAGCTCAGTAGCTAGAACGCTGGTGAAAACTGAGACATATAAGTCTACTGAAGGATTCACGTTAGTCTGATTTTTAACAGCAATGACAATCACAAAAAGGAAACGGGCCGCCAACTGCAAAATTTGCTAAAATGTGCCTCGTACAATACGGGGAACGCTTGTATCGCCAGAAAAATTGATTGGAAATCAAATTTAATGGTAAAAATTCAATGGGTTTGCAGAAGATCACATTCGTACTTGGATGTTCACAAATCAAGGAGTGGGTGTACTCTTATGAATTTTACTTTTTAATATACTATTCTTTCTGTTATGACTACATTATTACTATTATTACTGCAGAGCTGTGAACAGATGTACTATGCGCCTCGAAATACTTTTTTTTTTCTGAAAAATTATTCATTTCTTTATCTTTGCTTATAAAAGAATACATAGCAACGCAGATGACTTCAGGAGCGGTGTTGTTCTTGTCTCTTGTGCTTTTTCTTGCTTTGTATCCCGCCCAACGTAACTCTATTTAACGCTGACGTGCCGCTGGGGTCTGCAGGTTGTCTCAGATCAAACCGATGAACTGATATCCAGCTGACCAAGTAACAAATGGCATCAATTAAATGACCAGATATCTGATGACCTGGCGGCTGAATGAGCAAGAAGATAGAAATCACACGGTAAAACGGCAAAGTTCAATTTATCCGTTTGTGAGTGTGGCTGACAACTTACGGCTGTATAGAGCGTTGGCACTCTTACCGACATCGAATGTAACGTCCCTAAATGCAATTAATTACACGGATAAAACCAAGCTAAATGTTTCGGTTGGTTGCCAACAACATTATTTTATGCAAAAATGATTATTTATCATTTTAACCATTTTGGAAAACTTGAACTACGGTCTTTAAATTAACAAAACATGCTGCACCCTCAACCATCTCTTCTTATGTGGTGTCAAAGCCAAACATCAGATCTCCATGAAGACAGATTTAGGAATATTGGACATGCGCTGACGCTGAGCGATGGTCACTTCCTTAGGGTTCCTGACGCTGTTCAGCCTTGGAAGTTACAGACATCTGCAGCAAGTTACCTTGACCTCCTCCATGAATACCAGAAAATTCAGGTCTCCTGCTTGCCCAAATGTATCTTTTCTGACCATTGACTCCCAAGGGTGACACTCTCCCATAAATGGCTTATTATGGCCTATATATAATGCCTATAAATAAGACAGCTGAAGCTGATAGGAGCATTGTGAAGCTTGCATGTGTTTACAGAGTATCGACATTCCCGTGTGATGGAAGTCCTTTCAGGAGATTAAAAATTCATAAATGCTTATTCCTCCATTATCGTAAATTTTCCTAGCTATGCAACACTCAAACTGCGCTTTCTCTATAGAAATGCGAAGTACAAGTCTGCGGATGAAAGACAAAAAGGGCTGCTGAGGACGTGAAATTATTTCCCTTTTAAAGGCGGCACCTCCATCTTCCTCGGGGAACAATGTGTCATCGAGAGCACCGACGCTTCCTTCGCTGATTTTGGGAGCGTGCGCCCGCGCTCGCGTGCGGTCTGCCCGAATAAATCCGCTCTATTGAGAGGCTCCCTTCCTTCCAGCTGCAGCTGCTCGCTAGATGACTGTTGCTGAGGTAAAGTGCAGTGCAACCGCTTCTTTTGATGATGCACAGCTGTTGAGGGGAACTCACTGTGAAATGGGACCTGTGTTGTGATGCCGCGCTAAAGAACCTCACCATGACCATGGTGATACGGCACCTGTGTCGTGATGCCGAGATGAGGGACCTCACCATGACCACGGTAAAATGGGACCTGTGTCGTGATGCCGAGATGAGAAACCTCACCATGACCACGGTGAAAGGGGACCTGTGTCGTGATGCCGAGATGAGGAACCTCACCATGACCACGGTAAAATGGGACCTGTGTCGTGATGCTGAGATGAGGAACCTCACCATGACCACGGTGATATGGGACTTGTGTCGTGATGTCGAGATGAGGAACCTCTCCATGACCACGGTGAAATGGGACCTGTGTTGTGATGCCGAGATGAGGAACCTCTCCATGACCACGGTGAAATGGGACCTGTGTTGTGATGCCGAGCTAAAGAACCTCACCATGACCACGGTAAAATGGGACCTGTGTCGTGATGTCAAGATGAGGAACCTCTCCATGACCACGGTGATATGGGACTTGTGTCGTGATGTCGAGATAAGGAACCTCACCATGACCACGGTGAAATGACCCCCAGTTGTGAATGTCCATCTTCCGTGCAACTGACTGCCTTATGGTAATAAAGCTGCACTGTTATTACTGACCCTCTCATGGTCTGATCAATAAAATAATTTACTTGGGTTCCATGGCGTTGACAACACGTTCCACTGATGTCATGACAATTCCACAACAACTGTCATAATTCCAATCTATAAGGCGCTGCTTACAGAGCTTGAAAAACACCCCAGAAAGATCCTTTTGTTGCATTCCGTCATCCTCGCTTGTTCGCATATTATGCCCATAATATCTCAATATCACTAAAATGCATGTTTAACTGATGTTGGGAAAAAACTAAAGTTATTTATATTCAGAGAATGAATGGATTCAATCTCTTCTGCTTGCATCTAACACTAAATTAAAACAAAATTAGAAAGCTCAAATCTTTATTCTAGGCATTCATTTTTCATATCTAATGGATACTGTGAACATTTGTATCCGAGTTCCTGTTTTGGAAACAGCTTTATGCATCTGTCATACCAATAAAGCAAATTGAATTGAATTAGGGAGGGAAGGAGACAATGGGGGAGAGAGAGGAGCTGATCAATACCGGGCCTCATTTTACTGCTGCTCCGAACCTCGTGCTGAATTTGTCTCGTGGATCAGCTCATGACGGAATTTCTCGGTGTCTCTCTGGGGACAGAGGAGACCTGAGCAGACAAGGGAAGAGATGTGCTAATGGCTTGAAGGAGGAGAGGTCACAAGCATTGGGTGGTGATCTGTCTATCTATCTATCTATCTATCTATCTATCTATCTATCTATCTATCTATCTAAGTTCCCAATAATAGTTGACAACTATCGTACCGTGGTTTTTTGCAATGTCTTTTTTTGGGCAGCATGGAGAAATGTGAGTATGGTGGTCATGACTGCAGATACACACTCCCAGAGGAACACTTCCGCCATATGCCTTTAAAAAACTACTTAACCCTCACTCTCCTCGGTAAACACACAAACTCGATAACGGGGCCGAGCGTAGAATGTAAGCTATGCCACTCACCATGGAAAAGGGCATTTGAGAAGCAAATAAATAATGTAGCGATGCTCCCAGCTTTACATCTCACGCATTATTCATCCGGACGGATGCTTTCCTATCCGAGCGGCTGAGGTTAAGTACCTTGCTGAGGGGCGCATCATCTCGGGTTGGGAAAGTGACGCCACGCGGCGTGGGCTGCAGCTTGTGGGCCTGCCTTCCTCCTTCCTGCCGTCTCCCTGCCCTGTTCCGCGTCTTCCAGCTCATCTCCTGTGCGTGTGTGTGCGTGCGCGCACGTGTGTGTGTGTGTGTGTGTGTGTGTGTGTGTGTGTGTGTGTGTGTGGGTTTCGGTCTGGCCCTTCCTGCCCGCCTCGCCTGTCTCTCTCTGTCAGACGACTTGATTTGCAGGGCTATGTTGTTGTATTTCACTTACAAACTGATTTCTTTTTTGTCAAAAAAGTTCACTTTTGGGAAATGGGAGATGGAAGAAAATGCAAACAGTCTAACTTCTACAGCCGGGTCCTTCGGCTGTTTCCTTCATTTGGAGCACAGATATGTTTGGTTGCAACAATAAATTGTTTCTTTCAGTGTTGAAAATGTTATTCTGACCTTTCCTACCCTGTGATGGACTGATGACGTGTCCACGGTGTACACTCCCTCAGCCTTGAGCCCAGTGATTCCAGGATAACCTATAGACCCCCTTGACCCCGACCAGGACAAGCTGTTAATGGAAATGGATGGTTGGTTGGATGGATGGATGGATGGATGGATGGATGGATGGATGGATGGATGGATGGATTGTTGGTTGGATGGATGGATGGATGGATGGATGGATGGATGGATGGATGGATGGATGGTTGGTTGGATGGATGGATGGATGGATGGATGGATGGATTGTTGGTTGGATGGATGGATGGATGGATGGATGGTTGGTTGGATGGATGGGTGGATGGATGGATGGATGGATGGATGGATTGTTGGTTGGATGGATGGATGGATGGATGGATGGATGGTTGGTTGGATGGATGGATGGATGGATGGATTGTTGGTTGGATGGATGGATGGATGGATGGATGGATGGATGGTTGGATGGATGGATGGATGGGTGGATGGATGGATGGATTGTTGGTTGGATGGATGGATGGATGGATGGATGGATGGATGGATGGATGGTTGGTTGGATGGATGGATGGATGGATGGATGGATGGATGGATAGATGGACTGACTAACCTTCCCTTTTGCAACTTCACTATCTTACTGCGGTTATATAGTAATTTCATTACTGTTTTCTGTAGCCACTGTTTCCCCCCCGATGACTCCATAACAATCGTGGAAGTTCAGATTCGTACGCCTTTTCTCAGCAGAGCTCAAACATGACAGGACATGGTGTAAAAGGGGCTGACAACAATCTCTCTGCTGCTATTAGCTGTAGCACCGCACCAGCTATGGGACTTCCGCACGGGCGCTAGCAGCACTCGACACAAAAAATAATGAATGTGATGTATTCTATTTACACGGGAATTTTCATAAAGACACCTCACCGAGTTCCACCATCAGGCGTACATTTACAGTTGCTGATTTAGCTGACTCTTTGCTCCAAAGCGACTTACAGTGTTAAGCTTTATACAGATGGGTACAGATGTGTAAAAATCAAAGTGAAAAACTGTGTGTCTCATTGGAAAAACAATGTTTTATTTCATTTACTTGCAGTATGCGTATGATCATGTCGTTCAATAAATTCATAGTATTTATGTTAAGTATGGCAGAACAATAATTATACAAATGTTCTAGCAGCCCTCAGCCCACATACCGGCCACCCCTTACATAGTGTATATAAACAGGTAAACAGGCAATTTACATTTATTCATTTATCACTTTTCTCAAAGCGATGTACATCTAAGAGAACAATATAAAAAAAAAAAAGCATTGCATCACATCAACAGAAGGAGCGATTTGGATGTGGACACGTGATTCTTGGGTACAGTCAAATTGTCACATAGCATCAATTCACTCAACTAACTGAATGTAGAGAAAACCCAAAATACAGAGCTGAAATTTCCCACACTCGCTGGTTAAAATGGTCAATTTTGCCTAAAAATGCCATCTTAGTGGTTAAAAAAGTTAAAGTCTTATAATTAATAAATATAATGATTTATGTGTGTGTGCTTGGAAGACCGACGCATATGTTACAGCAGGAACTTTTAACATGTATGTGTGGTTGTACACGTTTATTTCCTCTGGCAGATTAGTTAAATAATGATTTCCTCCCAGATATGGAAGAATGACTATGATTAAAGAGGGAGGGCAAAGCAGCTGAGCCACTAGTCATGGCATGCAAATACACTTACACACACACACACACACACACACACACACACACACACACACACACACACACACACACACACACGCACGCGCACGATCACAGGGCTGTCTTTCAGTATTTTTGCCCCCCACAATGGTGCTCTTTATGCGACTCACCGAGGGGTCATATCAAAGGCCCCTTTCATTTGGTCACTGGTTCGACTCCGGTCTCTTTCATCATCCCCCGCCCCACTCCGCTGGACGCACGTTTCTTACCTGACTGCTGGACAAGAGCCGGGAGACCCGAAGGTGTGCCAAATGTCTCATTCACACTTTGCTTTTCATCTTCCATCATCTCAAAGACAAACCCACAACCGCGTGGCTTTGAGCGACGGACGTGCGGAATGTAACCCGACCGAGAGCCGCCCAACGCAGTGCGTTGAATGCAAATTCTGGAGGAATATGTGCAACATGCAGTATTCCAATATTTTCCAGTGGGAGCTTTCAATTTGCTTGTATGTATAGATAGTGATTAGTTCTATTCAACACTGCAGTACCTTCAGCCTGCATGATAGTTAGAACATCGTACTTGACTCCAGCACCCCCACCCATCACACACACGTGGAGGAACATATAATATATGTGACATATATTTTCAATAGGTTGCCAGTACTCCTTGGGGGGGTGAGAGGGGGTCCCCCTCCGTGCACCTGCTCTTGCTTTGCCTCCTCAGAACGAAGACTCCAGAGGCCATTTATCAAAACTGCGCCTCAAAGTAATTATGCATAAATATCGTTGTTTGCAAATAAAAATTGGCTGATGCAGGGTGGGCTTTGCTGTATCCGCGGCGCTGCAGAGGATGCGCGTCTCACTGTGTGTCAGCGTGCGGAGGTGTGCGCGAGCGCGCGCGCGCGCCCTGCGTCTTTAAGCGGCGTCCGCTCTTGTCCGACAGGGGGCGCGTCTCCGCCGGAGCGCAGGGACGCCGCCGTCCGCGGGACCGAGTCGCCTTATTCCACTACTGGAACAAATCAACTTGTTTCCGTGGCTCGAGTGGCACCTCACAGCTCCTTCCAAGCCGCGGGTCACAGGTAAGAAAGCCGTTTTTCACAAGTTCATCATCTTCACTCGCCGTCTGTTTTATTATAAGAGCAAAGGCAAAGCGGGGGGGGCCGCGGGGAGGAAGGGGGGGGGGGGGGGGGGTTCCTCAGTGAAAGCAAATGTTTTACCTGGTTTTCTCTTCCTGCTCTTGTCACTGCGAGCACCTGCGCTGGAGATACTTTTAGAAGATTAAAAAATCCATGAACACTGTGCTCTTCCGGAACTCGCACTTTTCGGGGACCCGTTTATTTTTCGATGGAATTTTTGCTTCGCAACCCGCGCGCGTGTTCCTCTCCCTATCATCATACCTCATTTCTGCACATTTGTATAATACAGTACGGTACGTGCCACATACACCAGCGTCCAGTGTGTCCTCTACATCCCATTCCGATTATAACAGCAGCAGGGTGCTTGCGCTGTTAATAAGCGGCACGGGACGGGATCGTGACCCCTGCGCGGGTCTCCCTTCGCGATCCGGACGGTCTGAGATGCGCGTCTCGGCGCGCGACCCGCTCCTCCGGTCCCGTGCGTGCCCGCGCGCTGCCTTTCCTCGAAGGCATTCCCTTCACAAGTCCTTAAACACTGTCCGTACGTTCGCACGCGCAGCGCCGGTCGGCGGCTTCCACGCGACCGTCTTTGCGGACCATCCGCAGGCGGTGCGCTGTCGCGCGCGCGACAGATTTCCACAGGGCACAGGCGCGCGCACAAGCGCACGTCAAGTTTACGATCGGTCGTCGCCGCGCCACAGGGGGCACAGCGAACCGCAGCTCCCCCTCCCACCGTTACACAATAAACCGGCGCTAATTAACGGCGTTAATTATCCGAGTCTGGACCCAACCAGCAGTGACCCCCCCAGGAAGAAGGGTCCTCACACAGACCCTTGAATGACATGGCCATCCGGTCAGTGCCGTGCAGGACTTGCGGGGCAACTCCTCCTGCGTGTGAAACGTCCTTCAGATCGCAGCCCTGCTACGTTGTATCACATCCAGCACTTGTACATCAAGAACCAAATAAGAAACATTCTCACTTCCTCGCTGATCGTATACAATTCAAAGCTGATATGTTTTTTTTTTCAGCTGAAACTTAAACAGTATATTATATATATATATAGATAGGCCTTTCTGTGGCTGTCATTGCGCAGGATATTAAAATGTCTTATCAATGTAACGATGTGGAATAGTTTTTTACTCATGTGTGGAAAATGTCAGGTTATTTGTCAGGAGAAAAGGGGGAAGCTCGGGCTTCTTTTTCTCCAGCATCAGTGATGTCCAGGAGCTGTTGGGAAAGACCTCCTCAGCGGAGCTGGAAGCGTTAAAACCCCCTTTCCTGCAAAAGAAAAGTGGGCGCAGGAACACGGGGGGAAAGCCACCCGCTTCCACGGCAACACAGTATTCATGCAAACAAAAAGGGAAATTTGTATTCAAGGCGATCGATCAGAGGATGGACACGGCTCTCTACTCCTCTCAGCCGTGATAGATTAGGCAGCCCAGGAATGGGGTCTGACATCCAGGGCGCGCGGGTCCCCTGCGAGAACAGCGCGACACACACTAATGTGAAATCACTGCACATTACAGTGGCGTGTCAACGTGCGTGGCGACTGGGGGCGGGGTCACACAGCACGCGAAGACCAAAACCCGCAAGCGTCCGCTTCATCGTAATAAATAAATATGGGTATGATAGTTAACAAATACAACAGTAAACATGCTAGCGAAATATGCATTTTAATTACTCGCAGAATGAGTAGCAAACGGTAAAATAGAATCAAACAATCGCCTATACGCGGCTATATACAGTATATAGTGTCCATTTGATTTTTACTGTTTTCTATTCTAATGATATTTGTGGTATGTATAATATGTATTTCTAGGATGAAGTAGTGACTATTTTGAAATCCATTTGTGCATACTCCCGCCAAATAATGATAATTATATTACTACTACAACAACTACTACTATAATAATAATATATATAATAATAATAATAAGAAGAAGAAGAATAATTAAAAAAAAAACGAAACCTTGGATCGTGTAAGTTCAAAGCCCAAAGGCGCATCTCGGAGTTGTACAAGGACGCCGTTGAAAGTCGACTCAAACTTGGCGTTTCCACTTTAATGACCCATAAGAGAACAAGGCTCGGGCTCCACGCGCAAACACACGGCCTTCCTCGCGTGGCACTGGGGCGAGGAGCGAGCCGGAGCTTCATCGCCGGCGCTGTTAAGGCAGGGCGGCGAGACCCGGCCGCTCTCCGCGGTGCTGAAACGCACAAGTCCGCGAGGGAGGGCGCGATCCGTCGCACGCGCCCGCGCCCGCGGGTGAACCTCGCGCGGACTGCGGACGTGATGGTGGACGCGGCGTCCGAGGAGGAGCCGCTCCACGTGCATCCGAGTGCACTTATGAGCAGTGAGGGAAGGCGCTCTTGGAGCGGGACCGACACGAGCGCTCCTTCAGTGGGTCAGGAGACCGGACACATGGCACCGCGTGGACAGTGGAGTGGGAGCGTCGCGTGTCTGAGATCCAGCTTATTAGAAAACCTTACTATGTGGAACATCCGCGTGTCACTTGCTGTCGTTTGCAGACACCCGACTGGATGAATAATAAATAAATGAAAAGTGTTCTGACGGATCTATGTGGTGTTTCTATTTTATTCACACGTAATGTCTCCATAATTTTAAAAATATAAAACTAAGGCCAACACAACAAGAAATAAGTAAAACAAGTAAACAGCATGTTTTTACTCACTGCTCTTACTCAACTTAATGAAGATTGTTCAGTACACAAATATACGGGAGTCTTTTGGTGCTTTTTAAATCTTGTAAACAGGCAAAAGACGCGCGTGTTTTCCCGTGCAAACGCACAACAGAAAATAAATGACACGGGAGACAAAGCGGTACTTGACGATGTTTACAATCGCAGTATATTATATAGAGCGTTCGATTCGGCTTTTCTCGGGAATTGTTCCTAATTATAGATATTTTTATTGTACGGGAACCGATGCCATCAAGGCAAACTGATATTTTCAGAAGCGAATGAAAATTATAGTCGATTTATACTCCGAGACGGAAACATTTTTCTGACACTTTCTCCGAACTGGAAATGTGAAAACGCCCAACGTCTAATTTCCATAACAGTTTATAACGTGGATTATGTGTAATTTTAGGGAAACTGCGGTGGGAAAATATAAAATAAAAATAAAGTACACGATTAAACGTTTACCCCCCCCCCCCAGGGCTGTTTGTACCACCACCCTTCACTGGGTACAAACTGTCTGCTATAGATCTCTTGGAAAACTTGAGACCCTAAGGGCTCATCGTTGATACCGCGAAACGGATCTGGCGAAGTGGAGCTGGTTCACGAAACGAGCCACGTGGAAAGCCGGACCACCGGCACCACCGGCACCACTGGAGGCAGCGGTCAGCGCGGCAGCCTGGGGGCCGCGGACAGTGAGCGGGGGCGGGGGGGCTGCTGTGGTCAGCGGCACCGGCGAAAACGGCAACTGTCTCTCCTCCCGGCGCTCGCGCTCCCTCCCCTCTCTCTCTCTCTCTCTCTCTCTCTCTCTCTCTCTATCTCTCTCTCCCTCGCTCTCTCTCTCTCTCTCTCTCTCTCCCTCTGTCTCGCGCTCTCGCGCACTTGGCTCGACGTCAGAAGCGGCGGGTGCAGCAGTGCAGCAGAAGGGGCGCGCACGCAGGCAGCGCGAGCGCCTCGCCGGTCCACACTGGCACCCGCCTCCCTCTGGATACCTAACGCCGCTGTTGCTTTACTCTCTCACCCCACCCCCCTCCCCCTCCGCCCCGTTTTTTCCCCCCAGACTCCCCCGTGTATGGATTTCTGTCGGATTTGCTCACGCGGACATGGATGCCCCGGCGCTCCTTGAATCGGAAGGTTCTTCCTTGGCGCAGTGAGAGAGAGAGCGAGGCGCGGGGGGACGCGCAGGGATTGCTGATGGATTTGGGACGGCGCGCGCACGCCCCCCGCTGCGAGTGACCATGCCGTGATCTGGCGCGCGGGCCGTCACCCTGCTCTAACGTGAACGGAAGAATTCCGGGGAATCTCGCGACACGCACGGGGGGATGGACACTGTGCAGCACGGCCGCAACATGAAGATTCCCTCCCCGCTGGTGGCCCATGTGAGCTTCAGGTGCACCGTTAGCTTTCCGCTGCTGCTCTTACTGTGTGTGGGATATTGTCGGGGGATGCCGCATGTGTTAAGATTCGGTAAGACTCCTCTTCCTCCTCCTCCGTCAATTGTGGTGACACCACTGACTGTGTGATGTGTTTTTGCTGATCGCCCGCTCCGCTCCCCTTTGTGCTCACTCTCACTAAATCATGAATACGAATTCGATTCGGAGGCCATGCCATCCACTTCCTAGTTAACGTGTTGCCGGCGTGACCCGCAGCCTCTCTCTCGTTGCTCCTCTGGGTCCATCGCGCTGTAGGGCGACTCGGGGGTTCCGGGTGCTGCCCCTGACCCTCAAAAGTGTGGCCGAGGACCGTGCTGCCCGCCCCGGCTCTGTGTCTGTCTGGGGAACATGACTAGTAGTCACTCACCGGTCCGGTAGCAGGTTGTTTGTGTTGTTCGGGACCACATGGAGGACACGCGCAAGTTACGCAAGTGACACATGCGCTGGAGAACATTTCACAGGGGTCGATGTCCTTCTCCAGTCCCCTCCTTTTGCCATCATCATCATAGATAAAACAGCAGCACGTTCGGGAGTCTTTGTTTTACTCGACGTTATTAACCTGGAACAGCCCTAAGGCTTATTCCGACCAGGTTATCTTGCAGTTTTTCTTTCAAAGTATACAGCGGAAAAAAGCAAACCAAAAAACACGTGCTTTCGAAAACACGACACTGTTTTTACAGCATTTTTGCATTAAAACGGCGAGAGCAGTAAGACGGTTCACTCTTTTGCTATGAGACTAAAGTCAGCAAAGTTCTCCTGGATGATGTTGCCCAACGTTCATATTTCATTCATATAAGGAAGCGGCCCTGTTTCTGCATGCGCTCACGATGAAAATAAACAATATTTATTACTCGAAAGAAAGGAAGTGAAACTCTCACTCAGAAGCGGCTGCTCACGTTTTAAAAAAGCCGGGCGGGATTCACACTGCTTGGTGTTAACTGAGATTGAGCGCGACCCTGGAGTCACGCTCTCACCGGGTGTAACTTTAAATTCTTGGTTCGCTCGCGTCCTTTCGGACCGAGTGCCTGTCCACCAGTGTCCGGTACAGCTGAGACAACTGAGGCGACTTCTGTCCGCTTTCATCGTCAGCAGGAGATGTGGAGGACGTGGGAGAGCTTATACCGCGAGGGACTGCGGTGTACTTTTAATACACCTACTTATTGATTTCCTAGCCGCTCACAGCTCATTAATGGAAATGAAAAGGAACTGTCCGGGGTTATTATATTTTTCTAGGATTCGCCTCCTGCCTTTAGTCAGCAGCAGCATGATTAAATGACCCAGTACAAAGATCGGAGTATATTTATTCCGTCGAGTGTTAAAATAATACCCCCTCACACAGACTCACTCACGTATATACCTATATACTCGCTCTCTATCTATTTATACATACATATATTATTATATATGGAGAGAGCGAGAGAGATGGACAAAAGCACGCATCCCAAAAAGCCGTACAAACAGTACACGGTGAAAGAGTGAAGTACTTTCTTCCTCGCACGTTCAGCCTTGTCTCTCATTCATTGGCTGTGCTCAGCACGTTGCCATTAGCAACGGGTCCGCGGTGTACAGTGTTACAGGGTTCGGCTCGAGCTCGTCAGTCAATTCTCCTTCTGACGGACTCGCGCGACTAGAGAAATAAGAGATCATAGCGGGGACTTTTACTTTAGGGAGCTGTGTTCTTCTCACATGGACTTTGAGATTCCAAGCGTGAGCGGTGCGGCTATGAGCGCTTCTGGCCCGACGAGAGCTGCAGCGCTGCTCCCCGGGTTCCGTCTCCGTGCTCGGCCGGGTCTCCGGCTCCCGGCTTCTCCCCCCCGACGCCGCTGCTCCTCTGCTTACATTTTTCAGGGATGTCGCGTGAGACACAAAGGCTGAGTGTTTCGGACCGGTCTCCCTCTCCCTCTCGACCCCCCCAACACAGACACACACAGAAGGAGAGAACCGGAGGCCCTGCTTGAAAGGCACGCCGCGTCCTCACGCGCCGCCGCTATCATGGCAACGCGCAGGGCTCGTGCCGCAGCCAGGCAGTGCCCCCCAGTTTCGGCGCTCCTCTCCTCAGTCCATTGGGGGTATATCTGCCGCAAGGGGTCAAATCAGGGACCACGTCCGCGTGTCGATGTCGACAGCACTCCGCAAAGACGCTCCCCTGGCTGGCAGTAATTATGATCGCGCACATATTATTATTGTGCACTACTGGTGGATGCGATGGGTGCGGAAGTGTGTGTCTACGCGGCAGACTGAACACACGCGACACCACGAGGCTTTGCCCTTTCAGTGCGCGTCCGAGCCGCAAAGTGTCCCCTGCGCGTGCCACACACACACACACACACACACACACATACACACACACACATTGCGCTCCGCTCCGCCGCGCGCCGGGACTGCGGGTTCAGCACCACGGACGGAGACTCCGTCCCCACTGCTTTACCGCGTCTTTACCACACTCGCAGCACAGCCTCCAGAGTCCGGAGTCCGGGGTCCGAGGTGGAGGGTGGGGAAGCGCCTCTGATCCCGCGTGTTTACAGGTGGATTTGGGTTTTACTCTCTCAGCAGAGCCTCGGCACCGCAACGCATCGGACCGAAGGACGTCTCGCACACGTCGTGTTGTTACATACATTTTAAACAGGGTAATTCATCATAAGCAGCTATTATTATTATTATTATTATTACTATTATTATTATTATTATTATTATTGTTGTTGTTGGAATTGTATTTTATGTGTTAAAATACGTTTCGACAAAACATGTAATTTCATTAATAGTTTTATTCTTTACGTTATTCTTATTATATTGCTGTATTATGGTATGTTAAAACCCAGTATTTAAACTCTAAACGCTATCTAAAAAAATACATAATAATATTTGTATATTTAGCAGTTAATATGTTTGAAGTGTGAGTTTGTGTGTCGTGATTCGGCCGCAGGTTCAACGCGTCCCTGTGTTAAACTACACCAACAGTGACTATTAATAGTAATGATGGACTTAACCTGCTTCAAGATACTTCCCGAAATGTTTCATTTTTTTTGCATTCGTTGATATTTATCAGCTTTGTGTTTTCGACTGACGCGTAGGTGACAAAAAGCACGCATTTTTCCACAATTGCCATTTTATCAGTTTTATTAAGGTAGGCTTACTTTTTGTTTTCTCCTGCTTTTCTCCACAAGGCCTGTGCAATGAATTTCACAGAACGCTGAATTTCTGTTTGCAACACAAATGTGACTGACAATAACAACACCGGCAAGAACAGCAAATGTACATTTATTATTACATACTCTATTTCTATATTGATTTTACTCGAACACTTCTTCTCTTTAACAGTTTAACAAGGTCTGAAAGTGGATATCTGGTATGCGGCACTTTTTCCGTGTTAACACCTCAATAAGCCATTGCTATTTTAGTTCTCTCGCTCATGTCCTGGTTTAGATTTTAAAAGCTGTTCTCACAAATTATAGGAAATAATTAAATTAGGTAATGGAAGCTGAGATGGTTATGGCAATGGAGACCATTTGCATCCTCATGAGTTCTGGGCCTGCATGGTGTCTGGAGCTCCAGTGACATGTTTCAAGAGAGCATGGAAGTAGACTCACTTTATTGATATATAATGAGAAATCGTGGTTGTGGTCGTGTGCTTAAGTGTTATTGAAGTCCTTATATCCTATCTGTCTATATCTTAAAGAGTTTTTAATAAAATTACCACTATGTATATAAATATATACTATACCATACAACTATATACAGTATCATTATTTTATTATTATTAGTTGTTGTAATCCCATAGTAAACATGGTACTTATGTTCTTGGTTTACATTTGACTTTCAGCGTAGACAACTTGTGCGTCTGTACTGAGAAAATAATTACGCTCTGAAATCTGGCCTCTTTGACACTCGCTGCTCTAGAAAATCCAAGGTGCGGCTGTAGTTTATCTGCAGTGACTATGAGGCATAAACAAGCAAAACAATGTTTTGACTGTAGTAACTGGCTGATTTAATTAAAAAAACAAATCAGAATGTCTGTTCATACTTGACCCAGAGCGATGGCGTGAGACAAATTGAAAGGCCAAAGAAGGACTGAACAGAAAACATTCTTCAGCATCCACATCTGCTGAAAGGTGTGTCTAGACTTGAATAAGCTGTATTTTTTTCACAGCTTTTTTTTTCTTTTTTGAATGTGATCTTGTCCTTACCGAAGCAATTTATTTCAATGGATCCTTGAATCGTGTCCTTACTCGCTCATCAAAACATTTTTTTTTTTTTCCCTTTTTGCCCTGGGGGCAAAATTAAGTTGAAAAGCACAAATATATGGCACCGCAGCGAAATGACAGGCACTTCGTGTGCAGGAAATTGGTCGATGTTTGAACATTTGAAGGAATGCGTCAGGGTAACCCATACGGAGCGGACGGCGTCGAGGAGGAGCCGGGTGCCGACGGCCTTGCATGTCGTGGCCCCTTTGCTTCTGTCTGCGGCTCTTTAGGTGGCAGAAAGGGGAGCCTCCTGGGCCCACGGGTGCGAAGCGAAGGCGGCAGACTTCGTCATGAACAACCAACCACCGCGATCCATCTCCAGCTTGCTTAGCCTCGGATGGATTTAAATTCTCGTCAAACTAGAGAGAAGGTGAGACCTGACGGAGGTTATGTGGTCAGAGTGACTCTTTCGGAAGCACAGGCTTTCGCCGTCCACCCGTGTAGTAATTGCAAATCAAGCGGATGTTTAAAAGTCCTTGCCGTGTTCTGGGTCGCGGGGTCGAGTGCAGGTCAGCGTTTCCCTACAGTGGTTCCCAAAGTTTTTTGGCGGTGACCCTCAATTTGATTTTATCTTGGCCTGGTGACCCTGAAGTCAGTGCCATTCATTTTCTTACACGTTGCATTTATTCAGATGGTTTTACTGAATTAATAATCAATACATAATGATTTCCCAGGACTTTTAAGTGGACAGAATGGAAGAAAAATTAAGTTGAAAGGAGGCTTTATTGAACAATCAATGATCCTCCATGGTACTGTTTCCTTTTGTGGCTGAGATCCTCTACGATTTGGTTTATGTTCATGGATGGAGGACGATGCAACTCAATATGTAACAAAATCAGCACTCATCTGGAGCAGTTATGATTCACACATTTTTTATTTGAATAAAAATGTTCGAGGAATACAAACACGGGACGGTAAAATCAACAATCTACGGTCGGAGCGGTGTCCTGGAAGCAGACGAACGAGCCGTTCAGGGCGGGAAGAGGCAGGTTGGCGGGCGCGCGGGCAGTCGGTCTCGCGGGTGAAGCGGCGGTTACGGTGGCGGGACGCGTGGGCTAGTAAATTAGTTGTTGAAGCAGCTACATCTGACGAGCTTCGAAGCCCACGGGACGTGGTGGAGCAGTGGTAAGTGGCGACCGTTGCTACAAGTTTTGTAGAAGAAGGTTCGTTTGGCGGGGTCAAATGTTTTGCCGTTTGACGCCGCCAGTCACTCACTGTTCGAGACGAGAGTAGATGAGATGCATGCGCTGAGGCGAATTCATGCCCAGGTAGGTTCCGCAAACCACTCACTCTTTCCGTTATGTTCTGTAGTGCTACTACTCTGTTCCTTCATTTTTTGAGGGTTAAATAAAGTTCATGACATGATTTCAACACTTTATTTTTTGGTTACGGATCAGAATGGATCACCAGCCCAAGCTGGCTGGGTGTGTGTGGTTCCACACATACCGACTGTCCAACTCGACACGACCGACGGACGACAGGAATAAATTTCTCCATTCATCATTTCCGATTATTAAAATCTTTAATAATCCTAAAAACTGCCATGCCAATAATAGAACTTAAAACAGTTTGTTTGAAGACGGGCAAGGACAGTAACTTACGTGTAATATTCATATTGTCAGTGTTGCATTTTGCGAACTGATTGGGTTTTCGCTTGGAGGGAAACCAATTGAGAGAGAAGAGATGGAACGCAATGGGAGAAGCTTCGAGACGCTTCTAGAAGGAGTGTGTTCTGGAGTGTTGGAGGTGTGTGAGGAGAGAGGGAAGTTCATATTCTGGGTGCTCCAGTCTGAAAAGCAACTAAAAACAAGGGAGAAAGCATAGGTTTATTTTGAATTGCGGAAGTTAAATTTCACTTTTGTACTCGTTTGTGTCCAAGGAGACAAACAGTTAGGAAACAAGTGTGAAGTTTTCAGCCGTCACATGATCAGCAGCCGCGGAGGAGGAGAACCCCATAGCGCTTCGTTCGTGCTGCCGGAAACGCACGAAGTTCCTCGGGCCTCCTTGGAGTTTTTTCATCCTCTCCTGAAAGCGCGAGTGGAAGAGCCTGGTTGTTGTATGGACAGCAGACGAGGTAAACTTCGGCTTCCCCGCTCTCGAGATTGAGCGGCCATATTGTAACGATCCGTGTTACCGACAGTTTGGGCGGGAAACGGATCTGTTGCGAATATAGTTGGATTGTGGGCAAGATGTGAGTAAATTCTTCAACTGCCGAGGGTAGCTTATGGGGAATATAAGGGGTGACCGCTTGTCAGTGAGTGAGAAAAAGGAGAAAACCTAAGGTAGGCTGGGAAGGTTGGCTTGAGGTGTAGGTCCTTGCACCAAGCATTATTTCTCTGTGTGCTGCCGGTGTTCCAGATGTTCCTAATGAACACTGCCGGTGTGCGTCTTTCGTAGCCTCATCTGAACCCAGAGCGCAAGCTTTGATTATGGAGGGTGTTGCTACATAAGATAAGATTAAGAAGTGTGCACTGAGGCTTTTATTTGGGGAGGCATTTGAGTGGAAAATGTTAAACTATGCAGAAGGTGGTGGGGAGCGAGCGCAGGTGGCAACAGCGGAGGGGATCGTAACAGGGTTTGGTGCCGAAATCAGTCCCGTGGAGCTCGGTGTTCGAGGCTAAGGCTGGCATTAAAGGAGCTCATCTGTTTGAGGCTGGTCAATAGTTGTGAATGAGGAGGGTGCGGGTTGTTGGGCGGTCAGTAACAGTTTGTTGCGGTAGGCAGGGATGCAGTCGGGGAACTGTAGAGTGGAGTAACGTGGTGGTGCTGGTCTGGTTGTGCAACATGTCTGCTGTGGGTGGAGGGAACCTGGCATGTGTGTGGAGAGGGGTGGGTCTGGGATGCTGGTCCTTGTTCTTGAGCCTTTCTGAGATGTTGCGGTCCTAACTCAAGGAAATGCTGATGAAGGGAGGTCCCCATTCTAGAACCATAGCGAAATACTCATGTTAGCACCCTATGAGGGGATGGGTTGGTCGGGGGGGGGATGTTGCCTCTTGGAGGTAAGTCATGGAAGTTTATGATGGCATTGCCTCATGCTTTCTCTGGGGCTAAGGGTACAAGGTGGGGAGGTTGATGGAACTGGGCCTAGTGTACAGTTCTTAGTGTGTAAGTACAATAAATGTAACGTCTTGCGTACATGAAATGTCATTCAGATAAAAGTGCAACTTAACAAGAGGCCCCTCACTGGACTGCTGGATGCCAAAGTATTGAATGTAAAATGGACCCATGACACACATTATGCAGGTATGGATACTATGTTATCCACAACTGTGCCACTTCAATTGCTCTTTAATAACCCTTCATATTGTGCCAGTAAAGGTATTCGCTTATAACACTGCAATATTTGTGTGTTGAGGCCATTCCGTAACCCTGAGGAACACCCTTAGGACCCTCATTTGGGTTGCAGCTCTAGCTTTGGGAATCATCGGTGTAGGTGGCGCACTACGTTTTTGAGGCCAATGAGGACTGGTTGACCCTATCAGTAGCGGTAATTGCAGTCTCAGCCAACCACGCTGTCCCCCTCGCTGGATGAGAGTGAGAAGAAACCGATAAGTTAGTTCTTAACCTAGAATATGACTGGGGCAGTTTGTGTATCAGAAATGTTGATCTGTCATCCTGGGAAGGGTGAATCGGAGCCTCTGGCGAGTCATTGAATTTCATTTTCTGGATAAAGACTTGGCAATATGTGACAACAGCTGGTAAACTAACACCCATCCACGTAATGTAGGGCTTGTTGGCAGGGTGCACTGACGGCGGGGTTTGTTGTTGGAAGGGCACAGAAGAGGCACTGGAGTCATACGGCTCCATCAGTCAAAAGAGACTATCATACTGGAATGTTTCTGTTCCCCTGGGGAACACACAGTGCTACTCCTCTCTTGCCTGTTCTGAGCTGCTGTTAAACTGTTTATACTTAAAACATCATTTTATTTAATCCTTTTTTGCAGGGCTCTGTGGGTGAAGCTATGGAATAATCTGCAGGACCTGAAAAAAGAGCTGTAGATAACACTTGGTGACCTGAATGGTGAAACAATCCACACACTTTGACATCATCCTGAAGAAAATGGGGCTTTGAATAATTGTAGTACACAGTTTTTTTTTTTTTATTATAAAAAAAAAAAAAAAAAAAAGACCCCCCCCCCCCCCCCCCTTTTAAATCACTTGTAAGTAAGTAGCTTTTCAGGGCAGGCAAGCTGCTTAAAGACAATAGCTGGATTAGTGGGTTGCAAAGAGAAAGTTGTCAGGTATGAAATGAGAACAATAAGCAAAACAAACTTTATTTAACAAGCCAGTGCAACAGATAATCTGGTTACTTGTTGCTGAGTATGAGGTGTTTGGCATTAAAACATGTCAGTTTAAATGAAAGCCAAGGTTCTCACCTTGATTGTGGACTGTCAATTATTTCCACACATTATAACATACAGTGGAATTCTGGGATGTCTTAGGGAACCCAACAAAATTACCAAGGCACCGAGTTTTCCGCCTAGCGCTCCTGTTACACAAAACTGACTACCTCAAAGAAAACCCTTTGTTTCGGTGTGCATAGGAAATATTGACTGCAGAAATATCATCCCATCATCTGTGCAAACAACATTCCATCATCTTTGGGATCATCTCTCATGTGAATCACTTCCTGACATGGTAGCCGGGGCAGAGCGCATGAGATTTTTGATCCCCAGTAACAAACTAAACTATCAGTGAAACTGGCACTTAAAGAGAGCTAGAAAGTAAAAATCTGAACAGAAACTTTCTCATTACTCTCACATCGGGGCAATTTCATAAATATTTATCACTTTGGCACTGTATGAATGTTATCAAGGCTACGTTAGTGGAAAATCCGTCGTAATTTTCATTTGAATCACTAACCGACACAGTGACCGTGAATAGTTGTCCGGATCAAGCCAAATCAAATTTCCCCGCAAATGACAAAGGAGCAGTAAAACAACCAGAGGAAAAGTAATATATATATTTTTAAAAGCTTTATTCCCAGTGGCTGGGGGGGACAGGATGCTAGTGACTGACATCCATTTCTCCCGGTGGCCACGGCACATTTGTTCCTGCGGTGAACTGTTGACCCCTGAGTTGTCTGCCAGGGATCTAGCAGCAAAGAGGCGTTGGCACTGGAACGGACCTTCTCCGTGGGGATTCCTGGTGCCACGCAGGTTGGGGATGGGGGTCTACTTGCCTTTGCAGCCCCTGTCCTCTGTGTAGGCTAGTCATGGTTCCAAAAGGCCCAGTGTGGTACTGTCATCAAGATACCTTCACTGTGCTCTTTGGACAACAAAGTGAGTGCTCCTTGAGGATTATGGGACTTAGATGAACATTTATGAGCAGTAACATGAAGTGCAACAAAGCACTGGCAGTGCATGTGTGGTTCACGAATGGTGCATTGAGAAACCAGGATTAAATTCACATAAGGTTTTCATGACATAAATATGAAATGAAGTACACTGTGTGTGTTCTGTGGTACCTAGAAGTGCACTCCCACGTATAACTGGAGATGCCTGAGGAAAGTAGGGGATGTACTCATACTGTACATCTATTATTAAAGACTGAGTATTTAGTTTGATTAAAAGGGCTGACCACAGTCCAGCCAAATTCTGCCCAGAAATAAGTTAATTAAAAAGGAAGAATTGTGGGGACTGTAGTCTGAGCCCTCGGAGATGGGAAGAAATTAAAAACCAAACCCCACTGGGCAAAAAGCTTAGATGGATATTAACTGGAGAATGAAATTCTTAACCAGTTTATCTACTTCTGTTTTGATCCTGGCAGAAATGTTCCAAAATTAATTTCTCATCTTGTTTTGTTTTCCACCCAGCGGCCGAGGGTAACGTTTGGCAAGCTTGATTTACCTGGGAGCAAGGAAGGCCTTTGCGTTAAACGTGTACCCTTTTCACCATGGGAACAATGCTCCGAGCCACAGAATGCAGAAGTCTAGATGAGGGACCGGGCTGAACCCACAAGAAGTACCTGGGTCTCTAGCTGTGGGCATCAGGTGTCCAAAAAGTCTATAAAATTCCAGCCCCTAATGTCATTTGGCTGTGGCTGTGACGCGTGATATAACACTTTTCCCACCAATTAAATTACACAGCAGATCAAATGTTCTTAAAGCTCCAAACTGCATTTGTTTATCTCACTCTTAATTGGATTGTCTAGCGATGCATTTAATTGAGTTATTAACTTAACTGCCTGTTTGAGTTTTTCTTTTAATTGACTTTTATTTGTAGTGCATGACAACCAAAAACTTTGGAAATGGTCGTGCAGACAGTCTGACAGATGAAGAATTAGGAGTGAACATAGATCTCTTGTTTTTGAGATATGACTTAAAATGAAAAATATACCATGGAAAGAGTTGTGAAATTTTCAACTTTTTTTTTTTCTTTTTTACCTACCTATCTTAAATAATACATCCTGATATTGTAACATTGGTGTTTAGATTTTGCATGAAGAGTCTTAGTCTCTCACTGTTGAACATGTAACATTTTCTTTTACTACAATAGGGGGGAAAAACAATTCAGAGAAGAATTAAGTATTCATATTCATGTGTATTTAGACTAACTGTATGGTCTTTCTGAAGTGGAAACAGTATTTTCTCTATGGAGCTTATCCAATAAATAACAAAATCAAGCAAGTCTGAGGAAGGTCAAGTAGAAGACAAAAATCAGATATTTTATTTCTTGGCCCAGTGGAATTGTGCTCCATGTTATAATTCTTCAATCGATGTGGGCCAGAAATACAAAGAGGGGAAAAAAATCTCCCCGTCCTTGTGCTTGCCATGGTTCTGTTCTCTAAAACTGTCAGTTGTAGTTATGGAGAAGTAAATTTTATCTCTTCACTTTTTCCCAGTAAATATCTCTTTAAATCATTAATATTTATGATTCAATTAAAAATAATCTGCAGGGAGACTCAACCAAATACAATTCAAGACTATGCGACTTGAAGTAATAGAATATCACATTAACAAGCAAAGTCTCTGGAATGGGAATTTATGAAGCATACTGCATCAGTGGTCCTGTTTTGAATATCAGTTTAAATTGCAGGACATTTCTTAGTGCGTTGTCTCTGCGTGTATGTTGCTGTGAACCTATGCTGTTCATAAAAGCAATAAATGATTTACTTTTCTGAGGAAAGTGTGTTTCTTTAAAGTGTGGCTTGGTTGTCATTGAATTAGCCATATTATAAATGCATGCATCATCTTGTGTCAACCATCAGTTCAAAAACAAAATGAATCAATAGTCTTAAAGTTGGAATGCACTTCAAATACGTCTTTCACTGGCAGACCTTGCAATGCTAACAGCCTTAATGGTAGATATTCCTGCTCTGGGGCAAAGAAAGTATTTCAAATGCTTGTGTGAGTGTGAGAAGCACGATGGGAAAATGATTATGCTTGAATTAGCACTGTCAGTTTCATTTTTTTTTTAAAAGGTATGTCATATGCCTCTATGACCCCAAGGAATTATGCCTTCCAGTGCTCTTCCATTCCATTTTTTTTGATGCTGTTGAGCAACTCCTGATTTGTGGAAATAGTAACACACATTTGGAAAGGGCAGCGTCTTCATTAGGACAATTGGTCTGCTGAAGTGAGCCCATGCCCTGCTGCTCGGCCCTGTTCTCCGAAAGTGTGAGCTCAGGGGTCATCGCTTTTAAAGCCCCTCTTTAAAGGAAGTAAATCTGAACACCCCCTCCCCATCATGCTTATGGACAACATGATTGATGTGAGGTGTGCGTAGCTAATAACTTAGTTGGCAGAGGTCTGTCTGCTTAATTGTAAATGGGACTTTTATAGGGGGATTGCATTTGGAAGGACTGATATTGAAAGTGGTTTGATTTACTGGCAGACATTAAGGTACAGCAACTGCACAACACATTGCCTTGGTTACTACTGTTGGGCCTCAAAGAGGTATTTTTACGATAATGTCCAGTTTTGTTGTGATTCTGGGGAATGTGGTTGGTGTAGTGGTCAAAGCTGGTATGTGACATTCAAAGGACACAGATTTTAATCCCATCACCTTTTGCAGTGCCTTTGATCAAGGTATTTATTCTGAATTGATAAAGTAATATCAGTTTAACTTAACATTGAGTATCTTTGGAGGAATAAATAAATCACTTGTGTATTTTAACATGTACAACTAGGTATGGTCACACATCTGATGTTTAAATATATTACATAATAAAACCTCTCAGATGTTTGCTTTTTGAACACTAACACCCCAAAACGAATAGTAGTGCATAAATCATATAGTAGTGGAGTAATTCAGGTTAAATTCCTTACGTGGGTTTAAGAATGAGCACCACTTCTGGCACGCTATCCAGCAGGTGGAGTTTTACATGCATATTTACATAATTATTGTATATTTGCATTTTTGCTTCTTGAGATAGAAATACTTGCTTAATTACAATATTTTTGTTTGCTTGATCGAATTAACCTCAGTATTCAGTACTTCAGAATTATCCTCTTTTTAAACATTCATAATTTCATTGCCTTTCCCACAGGACTACAATCGGAACATCTGAATTGTCGGCAGCATATAAATACGGTCTTGATGTATGGTCCCTCTCCATAATTCTCTTTTCTGTGTTCACTCCTTTGGCTTTATCTACCCTGTAATTTTGCAGGGAGGGGGGAATGAATTTAAAATGATTATTGTAATTGACTTTATTTGCCTTCGTGCTGCCAGTCTGAATTATCAGCTTTCTCTCTCAAATTGAGTTTAGCATTGGCGGCTTTGTGGGTTTTACACTGTGTCCTGGCCAGCGGCCAGCACATTCACAGTAAATATATTTAAATCACAGCTAAGCTGCTTAAAATATTCATGTTTCACTCACAGCTGCTTTATAGAAATGGAAAACTATCTTGGGCTTGCAAATCAGCTACTCTGGTGTACTGTTGGTTTGTGTGTGTGTGTCTCTGTGCACACTTGTCTGATAATAGTTTTAAGAGCCAGCAATAGTGTTGGTTAGATGTTCCTGTTCCACTGTGGGGGCTCTGAATGCCTGGCTAGAACTGTATGTGTTTAAGAGCATCCTGTGCACCGTGATACATAATGTGGTTTGGCAACATCCTCTGAGCAAAAGACCTCTCTTTATACCAATACCTGAGCAAAACCCACCACACTCACTCGTACAGATATGAGCTGAGGAATGTATGCCAAACTTCTTTTGCACGTGTGCACGGTCTTACAGGATGAATGTGGCCGAAGTTTGACTCTGCTAGAGGTCGGCTCCTGTTGGGGATGAGACTTGGAGCATTGTTTCAATTGCTGTATTATTCCTGCTGCCTTGTCCTCTGCTGGGGACACATCCTGTTTTGTTCAAGACAGCAGCGGGAACAGGAACACAGTCTGTCACTTTGTCCCAGTTTTGTCTGGGTGCCCTGTCACGGACCTTGTGCCATTTGTCATTGCCGGGAGGCCGAGTGTGCCATGTCGTCTGATCCGCATCGAGATCCTTCCCCGGTCAGCGCCTGCGACAGACCTGCATCCGAGTCAATAAGTCATTTGCGGGCGTGTGAACGAGAATGACAGAGCTAGGGAGGGGTTTACTTGTCTGTGTCCTGCTGCATGGGTAAAGGAACGGAACACATTTCTGTGGTGGTGGGATCAATAATGGCCCGTAATAGCGATTCCGCCGCCGCGCTACCTGCTCCTAATCCATTAGTCTCACAAGTTTTATTTATAGGGTGCAAACAAATTGCATAATTTGATGCATTCAGCATGTAAACATTGGTTTGTGCGATATACGCGTATGCATGCGTATGTTGCTGCAGCGGAAGGCAAACATACGATTGTGTGAGATGTAGGTCTAGTACTAAAGCCCACACATGTGATGTTTAACCCCAAAAGGGACATTTAATGACAATTATATTTGTTTTCCTCTGTTGCACACCCACTGAAAGGAAGAGTGAGGCATCTAAGAACAGGAAGGTGGAAAGGGTAACCATGCCCCTAATGAGTGCCCCCGGCTAACCTCATCACCTTCTGTCTGGGTAATCTAAATTTTTTATTTTTTTTTGCTGCATTTTTTGACTCAAATTTCAAAATATCGATCTCCTCAATCTGTGACTAGTGAATGATGAGACATTACAAATAAGGGGATGGCGACACTTGGTCAAACCAGTGTGAAGAGATACCATTGAGGGAAACGATATGATGGTCCAGCAAAGCTGTTAACTCCACCCAAGCTTGTGGTGCAGTGTGGCGATGCTTCAGCGGGATCAGGCATCACCAGCTGAAGGCACGCTGTCTGCAGAATGACATCAGGAGCAGAAGAAAGGAGGACAAAAGAGCTGCTATCATGTCAATGACAAAGTACAGTGAAGTGGCGGGGGGGGCAGGTTGATTGCATGTGTGCTACTTTTTCAGCTTAATATGGGACTCCTGGGATTCTAAGAAATGGAGTGTGGGTGTGAGACATTTTAGATCCTGCGTAAGTTTTCGAGTGGCGTGGGTCAGATTGCTGCCTCTCCCTTCTGTCTCACCGCTGATATTCGCACTTTTCGGCAGCCTCCGCACTGAGCTGTCTGCGCACCCCCCCCCCCCATCCCCCGTGGAGTTTAATGTGTGATTTGTTGAACTATGGGTAAGAGCTGCGCTGTACTGCAGCGGTAGGCTTGTAAATCAGCCGGAATGTTCTTGCCGTGCTGTTTCCCCCATCTCGGCTACCTTGAGTGCCGGGCCAACGAGGCTCCTGTGAGTTCACAGCCTGGCAGGTTTACGGTTGCTGGGCACAGAGGGTGAAGGATGCCCAGGGCGAGGTGTGCTAACTGCTCGTTGGGCTCAGATGGTGGCAGACGGGTTTCATTCATGAGTCACGCGGAATGAGTGTGCTCGCCTACAGAGGATGTCAGAACACAAAATATGAGCACCTTTGTAAGCGTTAGACCTGAATGTCAGCTGTTTATTGTGGTTTTAAATGCTGTACGTTAAATGTGCACGTTCACATTGCATTTAATAATTTAGCAGATGCTTTCTGAATATGGAAAGGGATTCAGGAGCTCACTGTACCACATTGGAGCTGACATGAGAACCTTTTGTGTATGGGACCTCCAGGTGGCCAGAGGTGGAGGAATAGTTGTCTGGTTGGGGTGTAGAGTAATCATCTCCTGTAGGTATTGGGGAGCAGATCTGCTGATGATATTGTTGGTACATGGTTGAACTTGATAGACACAGCTGCGGGAACCCAGTGGAGAGAGCTCTCTTAAAGTGAGAAAGACTACTCTCATTGCCACAGAGACATGCAATCAAATGTGGGTAGCATGTATATGTACTTTATGTATGTCATAGAGTAGGGCCTTTGTGTTGGTTTTTTAAAGTGTCAACAAATATTTTGGCAGTGGTGATGGTGGGTAGTTATTTTCCCTCTCTCCATTACCTTCCCATAGTCTATCTTCCATCATGACTCGCTGCTTGCTCCAGAAATTGAATCAGTGCTGAATGATATGATGCTGGACTGGGAGGCTGCAGTGGTGGTGTAGCAGGTATCATGGATGCCTTAAAGCACCTGGACTGTTTGGTCAGACATAGGTTTAAATCCTAGTCAGTCTGTGTGGAGTTCACATGTTCCTCTTGTATTCATTTGCATTCTCGCTAGATGCTCTGGTTTCTGCTCACAAGCCAAAGATGTATTTCACTTGGACGGGGTGATCTAAACTACATGAAGTGTGTCTGTATTTGTTACACTGCTTTAGTGTATAGACAGTACAGGTAGATTACTGTGGTGTATCTGGCACTGTAAGCCAGCCTAATGTTGTCAGCTGAATTTTAGGTAGTAATCATCTTAAGTTGCTTTGGACAACAGCATCCGCAAAAACAATGAATGAGTGAAAGTCAGGTGGGCAAATACAAATGTGCAGTTGTCTAATAAAAAAAGAGGGTAACATTTACATGATTTTGTAGTAGCAGTAGAAGCTGTGGTGTGGTGGGTGGCACGGTGACACAGCAAATAGCGCTGTTGTCTCACAGCGCCTGGGTGGTGCGAGAGAACGTGGGTTCGATCCCCGCTCAGTCTGTGTGGAGTTTGCATGTTCTTCCTGTGTCTGTGTGGGTTTTCTCCGGGTGCTCTGGTTTCCTCCCACAATCCAAAGACATGCTCTTCAGGTTCCTCCGTAGTGTGTGTGAGTGTCACAGAGAGAGTGTCTTTCACTGATGTATGGATGAGTGACCCATTGTAAGTAGTGTATCTAGCAGTGTAAGTCACCTTGGTGAATAAGGTGTGTGGGCTAGTAACACTGCATAGGATCCATTGAAAGTCGCTTTGGAAAACAGCATCTGCTAAATGAATAAATGTAAATGATGTAAACTTCATGTCGTTCATGGTTACAAGTGACCTTCCGCCCAGGAGCTGTGGCCAGTGCTGCTGTATAAGCAGTCAGCGGTTGGGGACACTGATGTACAAGGACTCATCAATTGGGAATATTTCAAAAGATTGAAAAGTAGTCAAGGATGTCAGTGTAAAAGCTGACAGCTGATGAAAATGGTGGTGTATAAGTAGACAGCAGGCAGAAATGCCACTTTATGTGTAGAAGGAAGTTCAGAATATTGCCATAAAAAGAGACAATGGTAGGAAATGATGTTAAGTTCCCAGGCAGCAACTGTGAGTCATTGGAGGACATCTAGGTGCTCCGTCATGTAGTACTTCATTAAGTAACGTAGCCTGGTTGGTATTTTTGAATTATACACATAAATTGCCCAACATCTGTGAACTGACTTGATCATGTGAGTTCTGCCAAAGCAGGAGATGGAACATTTAGTGCTCAACAGTACAAGAAAAATACGTTCTGCAGCCATTTAATGTCATACTGACGTTAAAATTTCAGCAACAATTGGACCTATATAAGCTTGAATATAAGTGGGGAGTGAATATTGTTCACCGAAGTGATTAAAAAAAGTTTCTTTGAATGATAAGAACATGTGTACAGTAAAAACATATATTTCTAATGTTTAACAAAAATTTGGAGTAAAGAAACTAAGGGTGATGTAAAATTTCCATCTAGCATGTTCAGGATGGTCTGTACCATTGGCTTGTACTTTTCATGCTGATACTCCATTGGTCTGAAGCTCAGGGTACACTTGAACAAAGCTCTTCAGAAGGTGTTCACCACCCAATCACCTCCTGTTGCAAGAAAACAATGGTCTCATGGCTTGTTTAAAAGCAGATGTCCATTCTGCCAGGACCAGTGCTGGGTTTTAGGTGCCGCAAGGCAAGTATCAATCCAGCAACTATTAGATTTCAATCTATTAATTAATGTATACAGGCAGTCCCTGGATTATGGACGAGTTCCATGTGCTCAGTCTGTAAATTGGATTTTGACATAAGTCAGAACGGTTAAGTATGGTGGGCCTCTAACGTCAGGCAAATGTTTGTCTATAATATCGTGTACCTTTCTATGCATAAAAACATTAAAGAAACACTTCTAGAAACACTAAAACATCTTTAATATAACAATACAGTAATGTAATACATTTTCATGATAATAAATGTAACTACAGTTTTTTTTAATGGAGAGAGAAATAGAAAGAGAATAAATGTTACTACTGTCATGAACAGAGGCCAGGGAGGAGGCTAGACCCAAGTGCAGGATTGTTTATTCATAATCAAAGGGCTGGATGTGTTCTTGTGGTCGGGGACAGGCGGATGGTCGGTCGATCAGTGAAATAACAGATGCGGATCCGAAATTGTGGTCGAGGGACAAGGCAGGCCGTTATCAGAGAGACGTGGAACGGGACTGGAGAGCTATAAGGGACAGGACTTGGAAGAACAAAGTGGGGTAGGTTGGAGAACACAGAGGAGATGGTTGTTTCGAGTGAGATTCCGCAACTGGCAAGAAGTGTCTTTTATAGTTGAGTGCTCTCAGAGAGAGTGAGTGTGTCTGTGTGTGCATGTGCAAGGACAAGTGCAAAACATTAAAGAAACTTTAATGTTCACTTTTCCAGTGTTCGTTGGCGTTTTACCTTTTGCATTACTATTTCCACTTTTGTTTCAGTCGTTATCGTTTCCCTTTTTTTGGATGCATCACCATCACTTGCATCAAATTTATGCTTTGGTGCCATGGTTATGAGGGTAATAACAAAAAAATTAAAGGCAAATACATCAACACATGACATTTAACAGCAACGTGGTACGACTAAAAAGAAGGAAGTCTGTCATATCTCTGGGTCACATGCCCTGTCTACGAGCTAAAAAACAGATGTAGATGTGCAATGTTTTGATGCATGTTATAAAGTAGTGCCTGCTTGTTATTTTGAACATTGTACGTAACTCGGATTTTGAATATGATTTGAATTATGAAGTTTTCATTTGATTATTTCAGTGTGACAAGTTAACTTCCGGTCAGTAAGGGAGGTGGTTTGTAACTATGGGTTGTATGCAAGTCAGACGCTTGTATGCTTGGGACTGCCTGTATATGAAAAAATTAATTTTATGTATAAATACCTACTGATCATTAATGGGGAAAAATTTCAGCTAATTTTTTAACCATTCATTTTAATGTAGGTGGATCTGTGAGAACAGGTATGTGAATATTACATAAACATTTCCTGAAAAACAAACTTGTTTTCAAGGCTGAAGTTTAAGCAAACAAATAGATATAAACTTTTGGTCTATAAAACAGTGTATGTCCTATATGGCTGTTTGTCCTCCATGTCATATCTTTAAGGTCAAACAGTGAAAATCACACAATGAGACATTTTTACCAATATCCATCAATCCATTTTGATTATCCACTTATCCTGGTGAGGGCTGCAAGGGTCTGGAGCCTATCCCGGAATCACTGGGCACAAAGTCCAGGCGGGGTACACCCTAGACAGGACACGGACAGGAAATTCTGGCTCTGTGGTGTTGCATCATCCCCTGGTAAACAGCTTCCGTTCTCAAATCTTATGGCCCATGGTGCAAATCTACAACAGAGCTCAGAATTCAGGTAACGCTGTAACTCAGTGTCTGCTACCAGCCTGATGCTAATCGAGGTTAGAGAACAGAGAATTTTTGTGTTGACTAGCCTTCTCGCTGCAAATATTATGGCAGTGAAGAAGGTGATTGTAATATAAATAAAACACGTTGCCCTGAATTAAACATCATGCTAAATGGCACTGAGTGGTGACAGGGGCCACATGCCACTTAGTACAGCTACAGCAAACTGCAACTCTGATTCACTTCATCTGCTGCCAAAGACAGTGTATTTCAGCGGAATTTGCGATAATTTGTGCAGACAGAGCATCCCCGGACACAGTGAGCTGCAGCTTGATGAATTCTCAGCAAACCCTGTTTCCTTTTCAGAATGTAATGATATGGGCGACTGTCACAGCATTCCCATGACTGTATCTAAGGAGTCTGAACTATTAATTCTGTGTTTTTGCAAATAAGTGTGGAGAAATTTGAGGGCATTTATTGAACATTTATTCATTGAGCTCATTCTGTTCTCCATAGTCCCTCAGCAGTGTTAAGCTATGTGCAATTATTTACCCGTTTACATAGCTGGGTAATTTAAGCAGAGCAATTTAGGGTAACTAACTAAAGGGTAACAGGCTGTGAGATTGGAACGTGACCTTCGGCTCCAACTGCTACACTAAGACTGATTTTAAAAAGTACATCCGTGCCAATAAACCAGTTCTGGTAGATTCTGATAAAGTGGAATCCAGTTTTTGCCTCAATCAGCCTCTCTCCCAAAAGCCATTATTGCTACTAAAGAGCAATATTTCTACCCTTGACTGCATTTTAGCTACTGCTTTTTTGTTTCTGCTGTTCATTTTAGACATCCAGTGTACACACAAGACAGATAATTTGGAATTTGTGCTCAGAAATGCCTAGTGTTTGATCAAGACTAATGTGGAAAAGGATCTCAAATGGCGATCTTGAGATTTCCAAATATTCTTTTGTGCTATGATATAGAAAAGAAAGCATTTCTCAAATATATTTTAGATTAATCAGTTTATAACCAGCTGGTATGTTGCTGGTATGATGCTAAGTTGCTACTAGTGCCAGGATATCCAGACAGTCAAGATACTGAAGGCTTTGATTTATGGCTGAATAAAAACAAGTGCTAGTACTTTCAGAAGAGTCCTCTCAGATAATGTACGTTTGAGATGGGGGTAGACAGTCTATACGGTTACTCTACATTTTATCGTTAAGGATGTAATAATGGCAGAATGCAGTTCAAAAAATAAAAAAAATGTGCCATGTGGGAGCGCAGTCTGCACACACAACATGCAGGGCATGCACACACATACAGAACACATGAACATACCATATAGTATAATTCAATACTGTTACCTCATGTCCAGTGAAACAGGCTGTTTGTCACAAACACAGTTTGCAGAGATGGACTGAGGTGGCTGTCCGAAGAATGAAGACATCCTATTTGGCTCTGCAGACAGACTTTTACACTTCGGCCATGATTAGGGAGACCTTACTCAGGAAAACAAACACCTTATCGCTTAATTGGAGACCAGGCTGGGTTTGGATGCCATCATGCTTGTTCTGAGAACTCACCAATCAGTTGGCTTGCTGGTAACACAAAGTAACCCTCCAGAGTGATGAGGGCCCCAGTTTTCCTGTGAGCCACTGTCAGTTTTCCTGCCATGCTACTTTCTGCATCCGTTAGATTTAAATACGGGCTGTTGTGCCTTTTTCAATTAATTAGAGTAAACAGGTGCCATTTCTGGGAATCCCATCAAACTGATTCGCTACTAAGGTGAAAATAAGCTCTCTGGCGGAGAGTGATTCGACATTAGCAAGGCGTGACGGAGGTGGATGCAGGCATCCGCAGCAGCTAGCTTTATGGGCTGATCGAAACAATCCGTTTTGTTTTACTTCAGCAATGCACAGAGGGTGGAATGAATATTAGATAAACTGGTGTGCCTGTCAATTCTCACTTGTCAACTAAGGCGCTGAGGGCATACTGCTCAAAGCAATGGCACTAACAAACCAAGCAGGATGTAACAAGGAGGTGTGAAATGATTGTGCTTTTTTTTTTTTATCCATAATTCCACGTGGAGAAGGCCTCTACCGAGCAGGATGCGCAGGGTTAGTTCAGGGGGGTCTTTTTTTAATAGTAACTATGGTGACCTTGTTTTTTTCTGAAGGCTATGATGGGCAAAGGTGGTCACATGACACAGGGGGAGTGCAGCACTCAAAGATGGAGAGCCTCAATCCCAGATGGGTCATCACTGCCATGTCCTTGAGAAAGGTTCTTTCTGTTAGTTCCTTTGCCTCCATCAGTGTAGTGATGCTCAGATTGTGCAAATGGCTAGCAGAAGTGTACATTTCATACCCACTAGACTGTAGACAAACATTATAAAGAATGCCACTGTTATAAATTAATCATACTGGCTAAATATGGTCGGAGGCATGGTGGCTCAGCAGGCTTGGCTGGGTCTGGCTCTCTGGTGGGTCTGGGGTTCAAGTCCTGCTTGGGGTGCGTTGCAAAAGAGTGGCGTCCCATCCTGGGTATGTCCCCTCCCACTCCGGCATTGTGCCCTGTGTTGCTGGGTTAGGCTCCGGTTCGCTGCAACCCTGCTTGGGACAAGCGGTTTCAGCCAGTGTGTGTGTGGGACTAATTATGGGAGATAACTGATCTCGGGTTGGGTTTGGTTACATTATCTAATGTACTGAATCATGAAAACGGTACAGGGATATTACATTTAACATGCTTTTCTCCAAAGCAACTTCCAGTAAACTATGTAGTGTTATCAGTCCACACACTTTGTTCACCAAGGTGACTTACAATGCTAGATACACTACTTACAATCGGTCATTCATACACATTGGACTGTGGGAGAAAACTGGAGCACCCTGGGAAGAACCATCCACATTCTCTCCGTGTCTGCAAACTCAACAGACTGAGCAGGGATCGAACCCACGCCCTCTCGCATGACCCAGGCACTGTGAGACAACAGTGCTACTTGCTGTGCCACCCTGCTGCCTGTGTGTGCGTGTGCGTGTGCGCGCGCGCGTCTAACAATGCTCGGAATTATTCGGCGAAAGTTTGGGCAGAAACTATCTAGAATGTGTTCTATCCCATATGGACCTAGTACTGGGTTTGTGGGCCAGCAGGGTGCATAGTGTTTAGGCCTGCTTCCTTGCAAGTAGAGGGTCCCTGGTTCAAATCCCCTTCCTGCTGTAGTTCCCTCAATCAAAGTGCTCATATGAACTGATAGACTACCCAGCAATAAAAATGGGTAAACCAAAGCAAACCACTACACTAACCACTGTAAGCTGCTGCACAGGAATAATATTGGGAAAAGGGTCAGCCAAGAAGCGAATAATAAATCAGTCTTAGGCTGCACATCTATGTACATGGGTATATGGATGGTGCTCAGAACAGAACTATGAGGCTATATACCGTATGTATCTATAGGGTATTAAGGCAGGTCAACGATTAACTTTTGTTAAAGAATACTGCAGCTGTGCCTATCTCGGGATGCAAACCTGCAACCTACTGCTCACAAACCCTTTCGGTCATGCCTGCAAAATGATTAGTGTGTATAGTTCTGGAGGATTTTAGCATCCAAAGCAAGAAGGCTCACATGGGTTGCTTGCTGGGCAAGGAACATAGCATCATTTGAATATATCCCGGTGGGACTTGATGTCTTTTTCATGCTAATGTATGCTGGATGCACTACAGTGCCCCCTGGAGAGACTTCTAGCCCAGTGCAGACCCAGTGCTGTTGCCATGAAAATCAGAAGCAGCCTGCAGGTCAATGTCTTTTTTTTTTTTTTTTTTTTTAAATTAATGGGTTTGAGGCCATTATATCCTGATACAAGTGGTGAAATTGTCTTCTAGTATCACACTGATCTTAACTATACTCTCTGGAGACCCACTGTCTGGATTTGGTGTTTTTTGAATCAAATTGTTCTTGGAGAGAGTAGAACTGGGAAGTCACAAGAAACAAAATGCACACAAAGAAAAAATATTTTGTACCAAAAACATTTTTTCCCCCCACGTACACACACACACTGACTGAAACTACTTATCCCAAGTGGGGTCGCAGCGGCTCTGAGCTTAACCTGGCAACACAGGGCTCAAGGCTGGAGAGTGGAGTGGACACACCCAGGATGGGGCCCCAGTCCGTTGCAAGGCATCCCCAGCAGGACTCGAACTCCAGACCTGCCAGAGAGCAGGCCCTGGCCACCCCGGCTGCGCCACTGCACCCCCCTTTTCCCCCAAAGTTTCAAAAATTAAATGTGTCGAAAACCGCTGTTAGCTTTCTGCTAGTATAAGAAACGTAAATATATTGCACAATCTCACTGACTGGCCTGTCAAAAGTGCTGAGTTACCCTCCACATACTCTTGGTAAAATCCATGGGTGTTTTGGCTACATGTTCTCTCTACTGTAATAGTGTAGTAATCTCACCTCCCTGAATGCCAGCAAGTGATGGAATGCGAGTCATTTGAAGGATCAGAATATTTCATGGGGAACATGTCCTCTTGTGCTGTTTGTAAGCCAAGTGAATATCTCTCTGGCATAGACCCTGTTTGATGCAGTTCATGGGTATAAAAAGGGTAGTAATTTGTCCAGTGACCACTGTTCAGACCAAAAAGATATTTGCTGATGCATTTAATTTACATCAAGTCATCCCTGTTTTTTATTCACCATTTAAAGTATGTTGCACATTTAATAGCATATCATGTAGTATATTACAAAACATGTTTGCATTATTCTGCACTTAGAGGTGGTTACCATGGGGAGCAACATTTATAGAACTCTACATAGTATCAGTCCCTTAGGCACTTCGGCGGCTATATTTAGTGACTCTGAGGCTCAACCCCGAACACTGCAGGTTTAAATCTTGAGAAGCGCCCTGCTTTTCAACAATGACACAATCACTTTAGTCAATGTATGAAAGAAACTTCAAGTGCCAAATATTAAGTAAATCAAAGAAGAAATTCTGTGACTTCCCATTAGGCTTCTCCTAGGATTGTGTTTGGATAGCAGCTGAAGGAGCATGAGGGCAAGTGGAAATTTCCTTCAGTATGATAATGGCCTGAAATGCTTTCTGCTAAACAGTGAAGATTTTCTCCTCTATTCTGCTCTTTTGCTTCAGTAAAATGTCGAGCATCTGAAAGCCATCTTGAAGCTGGCAGTCAGTTTCCTTCCACTTGTCCTGGAGAAGGCAACAGTAATCGCAAGTTGAGCAGGCAGGTTCAAACCTTCCGTTTTCTCAGCAACGGTCTCCCATCTCCTCTAGGGGGGTCCCCAGGCATTCCCAATCCATCCTAAGTGAAATAATGTCATGTTCCTCCTGAGTCTGTTCTGCAGTATCCTCCCAATGAGATATGATGGGTGTTACTCTAGCAGGACCCAGCAGGAGCCACACTGCTGTACTTGTGGTGTGGTGGGGGCACTTATAAAAAATGAGGGCCACACAGACCTCACTAAGGTCCTTCTCAGTATATATATATATATACCTCGCCTAATAAACCAGGAGAACACAAGCCATTTTCAGACCACATATTGTAGTTGAGCAGCATTACAAGGACAAATTGTGGAGACATTTTACTGGAGGCTGTTGCTTTCTTAGCAGCCATTTGAGGTGTTGAGACTGTGTGGTGTTTTTTTTAGTGCAAGCTACATTTAACTTTTAAAGCGTGGTGTCTTTCAAACTTCAGGTGTCTCAGAGTAGAGGGAAATTCAGCATGATTCAGTATGAATATTCAAGTTTAAGTCTTGCTCTGATGCCTGGTAGCACAGACACCCTCCAGCCTACATGTCAGTCCAGACCAGTCACTCTAATTGCTTGTCATGTCAACACAGCAGTGAGTCAGTGACTCAAAGCCATAGAGGAAAACAAGGTGTTCAGCCACAGGTTTAGTGAGATCAAAGTTGCCATGTTGTGCAGGACATGCAATAGTATGGCAGAGCCAAATCATTAATGGAATTTCATTCAAGAAATATTTTTCCTAGCCTGTGCTGGATGTTTCCTCCCTGAAGCACTGGTGGCGTGTGAGAGGCTGGTGTTGCTTGGTGAGAAGAAAACTATTCGTTTACAGCCCTAATTGAATGATATTGTGTCTCCTTTGACCCTTGAATAGTTTGCAGTTGAAGATGGCCTCTGGCCGTGAGATTTGTCACACAGTTCATCTATCCCAGTGGCTGCTCTACCAAACCCTCTGCAGATCTTTTTCTTTTAGGAGTACATCTAATTTTGCCCTGAAAAAGTTTTTGGAGCGCATTACTACCTGACGATTCTAACTCCTGGCTATATAGCTCTTTAATGTAATTTTATTCCCTGTTGTGCCTCAGCAACAGGGACTGAAACAACTCTGTGAAACAAAGTTAAAAGCAATCCAAAAAACATTTTTCCCATAGTTGCTTGCTTTTGTGTCTCTGTAAGCAGAGGGTTGCTGCAAGATGCATTTATTCAAGTGCTCAGACTAAATGAAGATGCATTTTGCCATTCATTCAAGATACACAGGAAAAGATGTTATACCCCGTGCGTATTTCTCAACGGCTGCACACAAGGACCCAGTCCACCCACCACCCAAAAACCACAGAGAACACCCAGCATAACCAACATACATGTTCATGCCCCGAAACAAGACACTTAACTGATCTAGCCCACCCATCAAACCGAAACTAATCCCACCAACAAAATCCAAACCAATAAACCAGATTTAATGCACGAACAAAAAACCAAATTAAGCCTAACCGACTAATACAAAACACCAAGCCACACCCACCAACAAAACACCTAAAGCAAGCCTAACCCAACAAACCAGCTGTCCAGCCAACCCACTGCTAATAATCCACTCGAGCTTCTCCACCTATTGGACAGAAAACTCATATACCACCAGATGAAGATACAGATCCACAATTATCGAAAAATATACGGTCCGTCTCATGCCACTGTTTAAACCACCATAAATGGTTTACGTTACTCCATTTAGCAGACGCTTTTCTCCAAAGCGACTTTCAGTTAACACTACGTAGTGTCAATAGCTGATTAGGTCATTAGGTGATTTACACTGTTATATACACTACTTATGAGTTACTCGTCCATACATCAGTGAAACACACTTGCACGCTATGGGTGACTTAGTCACCAATCTACCTGAGCAGCATCCCTTTGGATTCGGAAAGTACAGTATGTGGGAAAGTACATGGGTAGTGGCATATAGGAGAGCGTAACAGAACTAATTTGGTTAAATGACACATGAGAGAATAGGAATTAGAGACGCTGGGGACTGAACCCAGGACCTCATACATGCAAAGTATGTGTACTGCTCATTTATTATATTTGCATTTAAGGAAATATTTACTTGATTTTGTCTCTTTTTTTTTTTTAAGAGAACTTCAGTACACTTGTTAAATCGGTTACATTTCTACCATCCTCCTCCTGTTACTTGTGAATTTTTCAACTTATTTTTCTGACATTCTCAGCTTTATCAACAGTTTTATTATGCATTACTCGGGACACCTCATCATTATCATTTGACATTGCCTCTGGATTTCACCTTAATGGTTACTGATTAGCAAGAAATCCTGTCAGCTGAGTTATATACTGTTGATTTCATTGGCCATTGTTGTCTCATCAGTTTTCTTGGTAGTGTGATTAAGGTTTTCAGTTTAAATCCAGCTCCTGCTATGTGATTACCCTGAATGTGTCCAGTAGAAATACCATCCTGCATCGCAAGGGAAGCAGCTGTAAAGAAAGATGGATAAAGGTTTGTTAAATGACAAATGTATAGCTGTTTGTTTGGGGCAGCAGGTAATGTAGTAGCTGGAACTGTGACCATGCAACCAAAAGACCAGTTTGAATTTGAGTGTGATTCCCTGTTCATGCTGTAGTACTCTTGATTAAAGTATTTATCTTGAATTGCTGCAGTAAAAATACACGCACGCACGCATGCGCACAAATTTCCTGAAAGCGCTTGTCCCATGCGGGGTCGCGGGGAGCCGGAGCCTAACCCGGCCACACAAGGCGTAAGGCTGGAGGGGGGAGTGGACACACCCAGGACGGGACGCCAGTCCGTTGCAAGGCACCCCAAGCAGGACTGGAATCCCAGACCCACTGGAGAGCAGGACCCGGTCAAACATGCTGCACCACCATGCCCCCCAGCAGTAAAAATAGACACATCTAAATGGGTGAATAATTTGAAGTGTTAGTATACATAGTAAGATACAAACCTGACGTTGTAATAGTTAATAATTAGCAGACCATCGTTTTGTGTTTACTTGATTGATTCTATTGAAAATAACAATTTATATTGTCACAGGATTAAATTTACTGAAAATACACATAGTTTTCACGAGTTAACTGCATTTTCAGACTGGTCTGAATCTGTGTAACTGAAATAATGGAATATTTTTGTTGACCTTATACTCTTTTACATGAGTACATTTTTGGTTGAGCACTGTTGCTTAGGAATTGTTTTTGGCAACTTTGGTCAACTCTAAGCTCTCTTGCTGTCAATATTCAGTTAAGCATTTTTATCACATGGCAAGAATTTTTGGTTATTATAGTGGATAAGAAACTTGACATATCACCAGGTACTTTACCATTTTATGTTCAATTTTGAGCCCTGCTGTTTTGGTCTTCAGTAATGTGCATCAGATTGTTTAGTAAAATATTCAACAGAATAAATGTACACATTGAAAATTAGCAAGTTTTGATTATTGCACTGGGCAAAATTTACTGCTCAACTGAAAGCAAACGTTCTTGAGAATCTACCATTGGTGTCATTTTCACATTCATATGGGCTACAGTAAAGCAGGGATTAAAGGGTTCCTCCAGTTTTCTCCAGCCTAACTGAAACCTTCATTCTGTCCTTCTCCAGGTCACTGTAGCCATGCTCAGGAATTTGGCAGATAGTCAAAGCCAATTTGGGAGGAGAGAGCAGGATGGAAAGAGCTGGAAAAAGAACCCAAGACACAAATCGGGGGTGGCAAAATGCCTTGTTGAGCTTTTTTTTTTTTTTTTTTACCCTGGTTTGACTGTTGGTTCTGTTTTTCCAGGTTTTTACGTTGTACTTTCTCTTTGATGAAGAGTCCGTGGGGTAATAATTGTGCTGTGATTGGATGTCTCAGTATTTCTGAGTTTATCACTCTGATAATTCATGGGCCCATTTCCAGTTCATGTCTGGTGACTCCAAATTTGTGTTTTCTGGCATGCCCTGAAAACAGCGATGTTGAGTTACTCATGCATTGCATGGAAATAGGAGGAAAAAGCAATTAGATGAAATGTAGACAGTGTTTTATTTGTGATGCAAGATATAATATGGAAAACAGATGCTGAGAAACATGCTTTAATTAAATCTAATAAAATTTCCTTTGTAGCTGGAGTTACTTGTGACTCAGTCTTTGAACAGTTTAATAGCTTCGTTTTTGAAACGGCATAAAATTAATGATGTAACTATTTTTGTAGCATTTTACCAAGTGTACACATTTTTAAAGGATTCTACTTAGATTAATTGAATTATTTAAAAGAAAACATTTTTCATTTGGCACAATTTGGTGGCACAAAACATCAAATCAAAGGGTAAATTGTGATGGAGAACCAGTGTAACAATGTATTAAGAAAATGTAAATGATGTGGGATTTAGACTGACACTTGATGAGTTTTCGAAGTGGTGCCACTTAGGCTCACTGTATCCCATGATCTACAGTGGGCAAACAGGGTAAACAAACTGCCATAATTGAAGAAAACATGACATGGAGTGTAAAGAAAACAGTGAAACCTCTTAATTGTAAGAATGCAGTGTAGGAGTTGCTTGTCACCCTGTACTTAGTTCCAGGGTTTACACCAAGTGTGATGAGGGGAAGAAATGTGTCATTTCTAGATTATCTGCTTTGAAGTCTCTCTGCATCATCCTCATACATGCTTGAATATCCCTTCTGTCTTCCTGCATTTACCATCCAGTCCAAAATCCTCAGACCACATACCCCTTTGGATTGAGTTCTCATCCCAGGAGCTGCCTCCTGTTCAACACCTTACAGGCCACTGGGTGGCATTTGTGAATATGCCACTTTTGGCCCTAACTGGCTCCCGTGGGTGTCATCCATACTTGACTAAAGCAAAACTCTACTTTGTTCTCATCTCCAGGAGGGGTCTCTTACCTGGTGCTCAGTCTTAGAAAATTGATTCTCTCTCCCATCACCACCTGCTGCTTTTTTTTTCTTTCTTTTTTTTTTTTTTTTTTTATTTTTGGTCAGGCCCAGTCATTGTGAAGCAGGTGCCTTTGGGGATTCTCCTCAGGAGGAGATTGCTGTGCAAAGACTTTGGGAGCACCTACAGCAGTGAGACTGAAGTGTGGGGAAAGCTCCTTCTGGGACCTGTTAGTGTATTCCACACCAGCTGTGCCAAAGCAAAAAGTGAAATAAAAGCGGAATTTATAGGACGGGTGCGCACCATTCTGCTACCATGGCGATGCTGCTGACCAGAACAACCGCATCCACAGGCGTACACCCATTTCACTGGCCCCTGGGAAGCAAGCGTGAGACAGCTATTGGTTGAATCAGTGGGTGGAGGTCTGGCTGGGAGGAATCAGGTTCTTGGAGGCCTGGATACCTTGGTAGCTACTGCTTGGGGAAGTCCACTGTTGCAGAAAATGAAGTGTCCATATGTTGCTAGAGGAGCCTTCAAAATAACAGAGCTGTTTGTTAGTATTCTGCTCGCCATGGGAAATTAACAGCCCTAACACTTGTTTAAGCTTAATAAAAATCATTTTAGTGAAAGCGCTGGAATGAGGCTGCCATCTGTCACCTGTTCACGCCACTTCTCTATGTGCAAAAGTAGAAAGCAGAGAAGAGGGGATCTCTCTCTCTCTCTCTCTCTCTCTCTCTCCCCCCCCTCTCTCCCCCCCCCCATCCCTGGCAGTAGTGCTTGCATAGAGGTGAGGGAAATCAGTTTCTTGCTGATATCTTCCATTGACACATGTGCTTCTGATTGACTTTCACATTTTTTATGTGCATTGAGGATAAAGGTGAACAAAGTTCTGGCACAGAAATAGTTCATACATTACAGAACAGTCATAAGTAACAATTAGGACTAAACTTGAAGCAAGTTAACAGTGCATTTTGGGGCCTAACTGCCTGTGTGAGAAGTGTGTGAATGTCAATTTGATTTTGTGCATCTGTGCGCTCTGTATTTTGGAATGAAATTCTTTTGGTCTCAGTGCTTGATCTGCTTTTATCCATAGTTTACTCAACTGTTCTTGTCAATTTCTTTCTATTAGTAAGGAACAGGATCCAACACAGTGGTGGTGTCTACAATATGAGACCCCATTTAGACAGATGGCACCATGATTGCTTTAATAGGATGTGTCTGGCATCTGATCCACAGATAATACAAGCCTTGTCGGTGCTTCTGCTGTGTAACAGTACACCCACCTGGGCTCTGCCAGGCCTAAGGAACACGCTAGCTAATACAAAATTACAAACCAATAAGAGTGCTCAAGGGGTCCTGGATGAGCACACAACACATACGCTCATTTTTGATGAAGTCTTCCTTGATACTGATTTGGAGCTTCTCACTATGCATTCAAAAACAGCCTTATGGCAATACCCTTTAGCCCTTGGTTTAAAAGAAAAGTGAATAAATGAATAAATGTAAATGTAATGAAGAACAAGTTGCTTTGCTTCAGAACAGAAGAGGTTCAAGAACCTAAATTAAGCATTCTTACAGACAACCTGTTGAAGGTGGAGCACCAGATAACTTAAAAATGCCTTGATCTGTTAATCTTTCTTCTTCTGCAAGAAAACCTTTCCTAATCAAGGTGTAGTTTGGGAAAAGGATCAAGAGAAGTCTACATACCTCTCATAGCATCTCGGGTAGACACTAGAAATTTTAGAATTCGATACAAAGAGGATTTCGTGGTTCTTTCAGCGATAGCAGGATACACAGGTCCTGGGACAGCAAAACATCCCCAGACCATCAAACTGCCACTACCATACTTCTGGTTCTTGCTCTAAACATTCTTCCAGTTGTCTTGAGAGATATCCAGGTACTTTTGGCGAGCTATAGATGAGCTTTCCTGTTCTTTTCAATGAGCAGTGGTTGAAGCTTTACCACGTTCCCATGTATCTTGTCTTTTTGCACAGTGGTTCAATTGAGTTTTAACTTTTCTCTTGAGTTTATAAATTTCCACTGAGTGTGGCATGATGTGCCTCTGTTTAATTCTTTTTTCCAACTCGACTTCTCTGCAATTGAAATATTTGAAAATGAAACAGGATAGGTCTGACCGAAATCCAGCCTGGCTGTATTTAATTGACTCACTGCAATTACCCATTAATTAGGTTTATTAACGTCAGGGACAATTTCCTTTTCACATCTTTGATAGCTTTTATTCATTTAGCTGACACTTCTCTCCAAAGCAACTTATAATGTTAAGCTACCTAGAATTATTTAATAATTTACGTGGTAGTGAACTTAGACTGCATCAGTTTAGGGTAAGTACCTTCCTCAAGGCTACCACAGCTCAAGATGGGACTCAAACCTGTGACCTTTTGGGTCGAATGGCAGGAGTTCTAACCAGTATGCTACTAGCTGTCCCATTTTTGAACAGCTAACTACAGAAATTCAATAAGAACAATTCTGACCATTTTTCTCGGGCTCCATACACATATTATTATAACTGACAAATAGATCTGGTTGAATTTATTGCCAAAAGGTGTGGCAAAAACAGAAAACTGCAAAGGTCTTACAGATCTTATATACATATAATCACATACAAACAGACATAACTTATGCACCCCTCTGTATGTACAGATGTAGAGAGATACACGCGTGTCTTCCCACCAGGATGTGCAGCAGTGTGGAACCTCATGGGGTCATGCATATTGATGTCAGCTGAGGCTGGTATCGATCGAGGACCTGAAGGTCTGCTCTGCTTGCCTTTCGCAGGCCGGAACGTGGCTGGCACAGCCAAGCACGCATGCACCATGAGCATAGGGTTACAGCTTGCTAGTGAAAAGCTTACCTTGGCAAAGAGAGCGATGGCCATACAATCAGATCAAATGGCAGGTCCCTCAGGCCACCACTACTGTAGACTGTACCAAAGAGAAAACTACAAGAAGAAAGGCAGTGAGGACGCAAAGCAAGAACATGTATGGCTGGAGCTTGTTCTTTTTCTCATCGCTGTTCTCACTTCACCAATACCCTTATAGCTCATGTGGAATTCTCGCAAACACTGATTATATTTTCGTCCCTAAACGACCTAGGCAGCTCAAAGATTCTTGCAGTTTTTCACGCTACTTTTCAAGTTTACGGAAGCTGCATGCTTTTAAGTTTTTAATGAAAGTGATAAAAAACAGAGTTGATAAACACAGATTTCTGATAGTGTCATCTTAAAACAATCTGGAAGAAAATTAAGCTTTCATAAAAGAATTAAGCAGATTTGTGGACATAAAAAAGGATGTTAAAGATAAGGCCTACTGAGCAAGATAAAATTAAAGTCTGTAAGTGCGTTTTTCTTTTCTTTGCATCAATTTCCAGCTCTCTGTAAATCACAAGTAATCCTGGGGACTTCTGCTGTATACAGAGTATGATAAAGTGCTAGTAAAACAAACCTTCCTGATACGTCATACAGTGGCCATGTGGGGAAGAATAATGGGCAGTTTCAAATCTCAACACTTAACCTGCAGCTTGTGGCCTGGTGGAAGAACCACATCACTGATGTGAAGTGCCAATTTCCCATTTTGACAGAGGAGGCCTATGGGCTCATGGGCCATTTAGTCTTACGTGTTCTGTCAAATTTCAGAAAGGTTTTATTTACGCACGTACTCGTGTAACGGAGACACCTGTGCAAATTATCACTGGAAATTTTGATCCCATGAGGGTTTGTTCTCTCTAGCCCATTGGATGAGCTCTTCAGCATCTTTGTGAGCTCCTCCATTAGATGGTGTGCTTTTCTACTGGACATTTTGCCCCCTGACCCTAGATTCCCAGCATTCTCTCCTGTAGTGCTTCTGTGGAAATCTTCAACAAGTCCACCTGAGATCCGCGCTCAACAACGGGTTAATACTGTGTCTCAAAGGGTGCAGTTAAACAGACCCCACATGCCTCTGATGGGTCAGAACTCCTACTTTACTGTTCGGTGACCAATACCAATGAACTTTCTCATAGGACAATGTCATCTACAAATCTAGCTGGTTGACTGCAAAATGTTTGATTGACACTTTATGGCCACTCTACCATTGACAGATTGATTGTGGCATGCAGCTAAGCAAAAAGGTGAGCTGCTGGTTCTACACAACTATGACAGTCCTAGGCAGTCCTCCTTGCTTAAATGTGTTATTACTGATTGTATTCATTATTCAATATGTGCCTTATTCTTTCCTGTCCTGGTCATGTTACCTCCGAAAATGGCATTGCTTTTTAATTTACATGTATTTATTCAGCAGACCGCTTTTCTCCAAAGCAACTTTGAACAAACTATGTAATGTTATCAGCCCACACTTAATTTGTTTTAATAAATCTGAAAGATGCCTTTCCAACAATTCAACAACTGTACATCTTGAGCAAAGAAAAATCACAATTGCTGCATATAAACAACTTCTGTACAAATATTTATCCTTAACCTTGATTCCTGAAATTTTATAAATCAGAGCTTATTTTAATTAAATTTTAGAGGGAAGCGATACTGTGTTATAAGCGTTACATGAGATCTATGGGTGTTAAAGGGCTACATTGTTGACCTTATTCTATGTCAATAAGTAAAATAGAAGTGCAGACTTTTCTGGAGTCGCACAATGTCTAGGCTGGGCTTCCCATAAACCCAAGCACCACACCTGCGTGTTGCCACCTGATGGAAAATCTGCCTGTTAAAGCACTGCAACAGCTAATGGGTTTCCCTGTGCCAGGAAAGGAGAAATGTTTTAAATTAGCAGCAACAAATTTTAGTTGTAATTAGTTTCCGACTTATAATGAATGTGCAGCATTGGGCACTGGAACCCAGCCCAACTGCTTTGTCTCTGCATGCTGCTAGAGCTGCTCCGACACATTTTACAGGTGTTCGGTATATCCTGCAGTTTAAATACAGTTGACACAACGGCAGTGGAGGTATTGACGGAACCGATGTTACAGCTTTTGTTCAAAGCCCACAAATGTTACTCGTTCTGTGATTTATTTTGCTCGGTGGGCTCCTTATTACTGGCTATTGCAACAATTTACACATTGCCGCTTTTTTGCTGCCTTAGTTAGACTTACACCCGCCGGAGCTCACCAATATTGAAGCCTACAGTCCTGCCTTCCTAAGGATGTGCACCACAGTTTTTACGTGGTACATATACAAACCAAGGATGAACACCAGAAATGCCCGTACATACCTCAAGTACATAATTGTTATATAATAACCTGAAATTATTATTCAACAATTATATCTGTTTAACATTCAGCACTGTAAGTGGATAAAACTGCGCGTTGTTTTGGATAAATTGTCACCGGATTTCCTTCTTTTTCCTTGTGCGTCTCTCACCCCCTGTCCCTGTTTGAAACTGCTCTTTTGTACTTGTTGGTAAAACAGACTCAAACCCTTTTTTTTTCTTTTTTTTGTTTCTATGCCTCCCTTCTGTTAGGTGATTACTACTTTGCATCAGCATTGCATCACTGATGCACAGCTGTGAGTCTAGAACTGTGTGTGTGCGCACGAGAGAGAGTACACTGTCGGGTGGGGTAGCATTTCATGTCAGGTTTATCCTTTCTCTTTAGTCCTTATCTGGAAGAAGTAAGAAGATTTATTTACCACCCTGACACCGGGCTAAGTCCACTCAGCCACTTATACACTCAACAAAACAGATGGAGACACTTCTCATTGCTGCAAATAACTTTTTTCAGAGTGTGGCGGCAAAATTTACTCCGACAGAAGTTGTTTTTACCATAAAAAATGGAAGACAATTGCATCTTCAGGAACGTCGCCGACTCATTCTCCCTGGCTTTCCAGTTTAGATGGAGATTGGTTCCTTTCTGAAATATTAATTTGTTCCTCTGGTTCTAAATCCGGATTTCTAATCTACCACTCATTAAAATTGCATCGCCAGACATTTGCTTTATTTGAGTGTGACTCTCCTGTATGGAGATGTGGCCTGACAATGGCCCTGTATCCATCAGCCGTGGGGCTTCCACACTCCAATGGCAGGGTGTGTGAGTGCTGGGGGACTGGGGACCCTGTGGCGAGAGGAGGGCGGTGAGGGACCAGACGCTTGGAAAGTGAAGTCATGGCACTGAGAAAGTCAGAATTACGGACCACAAACCCTGCCGGAAGTTGCGCTTGTCCACTGATATCACGACTGGACACACCCGTCCTCCCCTACTGTGAGGTTCTCAGACTACTACTGCTTTAAGCAGCTGGCAAATGGCAATACGTACTGTTATTTAGTTCACCTAATTTACCTATTATTTAATTTACCTAATCATCAGAAACAGTCAGCAGATTTGAAAAACAATTTACGAATGATAACCTGCAATACCTTTAAATGTCTTTTTCCTTTGTCCATGATGTCGTATGATACAGAACATGTCAACCTAAAATATAAATAGTAAAGTGCGCAGGTATGTGTTTTACAAATACAGGCAATCCCTGGGTTACGAACGTCCGACTTGCCTACAACCAGTAGTTACGAACCACCCCCATTTTTTTTTAAATTTTTTAAAATTTTTCAAGGTGATCCAGAATCGTGGATATTCTAAAAGTTTTATGCAGCTTCTCGTGTTATGAACGTTGGTTCATATGGTGGAAAGTAACAAACTGCACTAAATCACGCATCTGCATCCATGTCTCTCTGTCTGCTAATGTAATACACACATTGTATTTTCTATGATATATACGTCGCTTTGGCGAAAAACATCTGCTAAATGAATAAATGTGAATGTGAAGCCTATTATATTGAAAGTTCGATTTACTGTACATTCAGTGATTTGTAATAAGAAACGGACACTACTTTGCGATGTGCATAAAAGCACTGAGTGTCTACAGCCGTTCGTCAGCTTGTGGGCGCGTGAGCCCCAGGTCGGACTGTCACGCTCACGACCTCGCCGCGAATGTCCATACCGGCCTGAAATCAGAACAGCGAGGTATAAAGAAGCCGCACCTGCACAACCCGGCTGTGGAATCTCATTTGAGAAACCCGTCTCTCCAGTGCTCTCGAGTGAAACCGGGACACCCTACTACCCGTCCTTCTCAGTCTCTCGTTCTCCTCAATCCCTTGTTTCCGCTCCTGACGTCTACGGCTCCCGACACTTGCATCGCCTCCTCCGCTACGACATCGGATTCTCCCCAAGACCTACGTTTGTGCATCGACCGACCTACTCCTGTCCTCGACTACAAATCTCACCTGCTCCCTTGTGTACCAACAATAAAGATCCCGCGATTGGGTCCACACACACACACATACATACATACATACATACATACATACATACATATATATATACACATATCTCAGTTTCCTGCCTGCTCAGTATGACATGGACCACATTGCTGTTAAGTGTCTTGTGTGTTACTGCATTTGGCTTCAATTTTTTTTTTTTTGTTTTTAGAAAAAAAATTAAAGCCCAACACAGTAACACACGGAAACAATCATGACTGAAACTAGTGGAAATAATAAAGCGATCGAAAAAAAAAGGTGAAACGCCAACGAACAATGGAAAAGCGAACAATAGAATTTGTTTTATATACCTACACACACACACACACACACACACACACACACACACACATTGTTTCTCTCCTCCTCCTCTCGCTCTCAGCTGTAAATGCTATAGTAACATCTATTATGGTTTTATATGTTTGTATTATAAATACAGGGGCTTTGGCTGAGTCCCGCTCTGGTGTTTGAATCCTGCTTGGGTGCCCTGTGACAGACTGGCGTCCTGTCCTTTGTGTGTCCCCTCCCTCTTTGGCCTTGCGCCCTGTGTTGCTGGGTTAGAGTCCAGTTTGCCTCGACCCTGCTCGGTACTAGTTGTCTCAGACTGTGTGTGTTATAAATACTGTCGTTACATTTATTATTATTGTTATCATTCCATTATTGCGTTGTGTTATTACGGTATTGTTATATTAAAGATGTTTTAGTGTATCCGGAGGTGTTTCTTTAATGTTTATGCATAGAAAGGCACACGATATACTGTGCTATATAATAAGACAAACATTTGACTATTGGACACAAACCTTACCTAACTGTTCTGATTTCCGTAAAAATCCGACGTAAAGACAGATTGAGGAACAGAACTCGTTCATAATCCGGGGACTGCCTGTACGCTATTTTCATTTCCCTCACAAAAATATAGAATAGGTACAGCTTTCCAGTTTATTTAAACAAAGGTGTACATTATCATGCATGCTGTAGGTCTTTACTGGCAAATTAATAACTATCAATATTTGTTCCTTGTATGCCTGTAAGCAATGCACATGCAAAAGATGGACCACCTCTAGAGAGGCCAGCATCAGTAGGTTGTGCCTCTTTGATTGCAGATACGTGCATTAACAAATGTACTGAGAGTGCTTCCTAAAGTAAACATGAGTGAATATGGCCCAACAATGGCATAGTCATTCAGGCAGGCCGTCAATGACCGTGTGTGCTGTTAACCACTCAGCAACAGCGCTGAGTGCAGGATACACTGTTCCTGGTTCTTCCTAAGAAGTGCTCTGTCTTTGGAAGGCACCGGGGTATAAAGCAATGTTGACAAAAGGGATTAAAAGGCATGTTGCGCCTCATGAGACTGGCGTGAAGTTTTACTGGACTGGAAGCTGTAGGGTCAAGGCTGTCGTGAACTCTTGGAGCCTCTCTATCCCACTCCTGTCAATAATGTGTGTCTCCGATGAATTCTGGGAACACAGACATCCTCCTTTGGAGGGCTTTTTTTTTTTTGTATAGGCTGTTTGAATCACGCTGTGTTTTTGCTGTCAGAAGAAATGTGCTCCTTAAAAAAAGGAAAATGTAGGGAACAGAGCAATTTGCTGAAAAGGCAGGATTTTTGATTGCAAGTTCAGGTGCTGCTCTCCATGAAACGCAGCTATGGTCCAGAAGTGATCTGCTTTCTCCGGGTTTCTCCCTCCAGGTCCTGCACCCCGTCCCTCAGCGTCTGCTCACTGGACTGGGGCAATCTCCATCTGTGACGATGTATACAGTTGCGCTGTTCACCTCCTCGCTCCTGCCCTCTCATACGCAACCCTGCCTCATTGGCATTTACACACACACACGTACACACTGACACACAACTTGGGGAAAAACTATTTCCCAAAACCCTGAACATAGTTTCATGTTATAAATGGAGACTTTACAGTAAGCATGCACACAAGCAAAGCTGTTTGTAACCACTTTCAAGTAATAAGAGCATACAGTACTTTAATTATATACTGACTTTGACATAGTTGGTTCTAGTTATGGATGGGCAGGCCGATGCAGAGGTTCACAGGTTTACCAGTTGGGGTGCACTCCTTGCAGCGCCATGTGCCTGTTGATTTGGTGTCTTCAATAGCCACAAACCCCACATCTGTCTGTGCTGTGCTCTGTGAGAGGGAAGTGTGGTACACAGGTGTTCTTTGTATACCATCCTCTGCAGCTCTAGCTGTAGTTCTCTTGCAGGGAGTGTGTGGGATTTGTATGTGGAAGGAGGGATGGTTAAATGGCAGTTTTGTCATAGGGTAGGATAATAATTTGTTTCTCTTGTCATCTGTTCTGTGTTTCCTATGAACACCAAGCTCTACAAGTATCCAGTCTACCATTATGGGTGGGGGCAGTAGTGAGGGGAAGCCCTCGGCTACCGGGGATGATTAGTTAGGCACAGTAAAGATTTATTACAATTATTACTATTGTTTTGGCAGTTTCCTGGCCAGCAGGTAATGTAGTTGTTAGACCTCCTGTCTTCGCATTGAAAGGGCCAAGATTGGAATCCCATGTCTTATCAAGGTACTTGCCCTGAATTGATACAAGCTGTCCACATGTATGAATGGATAATTCAATGTAAGTAGCTCAGTGTTAAAAGTCACTTTTACTGGGTATCTGTGTGTGTGATGGAAAGACATCCCATCTAGGCTGCACCGACCCCTCAACCCTCCGCTTTGTGCACAGTGAGTCTGGGACGGGCCCTCTGTCCGTGACGAAGACCACGTGTATCTGTCCTTAGATAAGGACAGGACATGCAGTTCATGACAGTGAGTGAGTATGTTTTGATCCATAGTGTCAGGAGGCTACTTGCGTGTGGTCACACAGCCCAGCAAGTGGTTGTGTACATTCTTCTAGGGGGCACAGAGAGGTGTGACAGAAATGAGCGCAGGTGAGAAGAAGTTTGCCAGCAGTGCCACGGATGTCGATCGAATGCCCACGGAGCGAGCAGAGCCTAATGAACGACTGCCGTTCTACCACGTTCCAGCAAATTAACACCCTTAACGGGCTGCGCAGCTGGAGGCGGTGGGGGGGGGGGTGGGACTTATCATTCTGATGGGCTCTTACACTCAACACACACATCTGCTCCTGGGATTACCGCGCACTATCTCGGAAAGTAGCTGTTTTTCTTTCTCCGCAGTTTTTACACATGAAGTATTTGAATAATTGAGCCACATTCTGCATATGAGTAAAGTGGTGATTTGATTTAAAGAAAGGAGGAATGAGGGGGGCACAGTGGCGCAGTGGGTTGGACCGGGTCTTGCTCTCTGGTGGGTCTGGGGTTCGAGTCCCGCTTGGGATGCCTTGCGACGGACTGGCGTCCCGTCCTGGGTGTGTTCCCTCCCCCTCCAGCCCTGCTCCCTGTGTTGCCGGGTTAGGCTCCGGCTCCCCGCGACCCCGTATGGGACAAGTGGTTTCAGATTGTGTGTGTGTGTAAAAAGGAATGCTAATGACATTGATTAATCCATGTAAGCAGTCTTGATTGTGTTTTGTAAGCGACGTCTTAAGGTTTGCCCCTTACTCACTGTTAATAAACCCTACACCTGGGTTGACCAGCTACACTCCACCTCTGGTACATGCTAGGTGCTTGGAGACAACCTGCTCCCTACAGGTCTCTGGCAGACCAGGAATTTACAGCAGATGGCATCTTGCCCTGGGGTGTGCTGTGGGGGGTGAGTTTGGCCCAGGATGCTTTAGTCACTCATTCACTGAGGGTTTCTTGTGAGTGTCTGTGTCAAACTTTCAGCTGCGGTGACAAACGTTCCCCTCTTTTTTTTAAAAAAAATCTGGGATAAGGGTGAGGTACAGCATTATCCCGGAGAAGTCATGAGGTGGGATTAAGTTTGCCTGTGAGATTCAGTGCCCTCAGTTGGTCCTTGGGCTTTTTGGCTCTGCTTCAGCTGATTTTTGTTTAAAATGCCTTCTGATACATTATCCAGCCCCGTGACTCTAGATGCAGCAACTTAACACCTGCAGATGCTGCCCTCCCCACAGCTTCCTGTCTCCTTGAAGGAAGCAATAGCACAGCAAACAGTTCTGAATAATAACAAGGATGGACACATGCTGCATTCCCACACAATCGCGGTTACCCAGAGGCAGCGTGAGGGAGTGTTTCCTGCTGGCCAGGAATGTGCACTGGAACATGGAGCATCTTTCAGAGGAGAAATATTGATACCCTTGGAAATATAAATAGGAAGACTGAGTTGCTTGCAGGATTAGAATTTCAAGGACATGTATCTTTCCTTGGATAAAGACAGTTTGCGTGAGAAGAGCTTCAGTAACTGCTCACGAGACAATGACAAATTTGATACAGAATTCCATTTGATTGTGAAGCGAGTTTAATAACTTCTCGTCAATAGACTGCGAGTAAAAGAATAATTTAAAGAATCCACCCCAACAGGTCTTTAATATTTTGTTTGGAAAAACTTGCTCCTTTTCCGCTTTTAAATTCGTCTTCTTGTTAACTGACCCTTCCTGTGGGATGCAAAAAATAGAGAGAAAAGAGAAAAAAGAGGTACTCTGTTCCTGAACCCGCCTGGGTTTAGTGACGTCTTCAGATACCATTTTCACAAGATGCTTATTGTTACAGAAGGACAGATCTCGGGGAAAGTCAAAACCAAAAACATTTTTTCAGTCTGTAATTTAATGTATGGTGCATAGATGAATATAAAAATAGTAACTAAGGATGTGTTTGTGACATTTTTTTCCATTGTAAAAGATGCTGGAGTTAAAAAAAAAAAAAAAAAAAAAAAAAAATCAGATTATTCCATTTTCTCTGAAGTATGGTAACATCTGTTTCCTGCTGAGGGAGTGGAGCAGAAGTTCTGTGTATTGAAGTGAGCTGTACTTTATTCCTTTTGGTATTCACAAAAACACACTAAAGTGTCCATTCACTGTCTGTGAAGTGTTTAGTGTGTCTCGAATTTGTGTCTTCAGTATCAAGAAAGAAGTGAGTCATGCCTGCAGCACGTTAAACTTCAGAGCCCTCAAATGTTCTCCAAAAAACGTTCTGGAATCTGTGGAAGTTCAGCTTGCCTCCTGTTTGATAAAGGTTGTGGGTTCTGCAGTTGCCATGGAGCCCACCTGATTTTGACCTTGCGGCTGTGCTCGAGCTTCATTAGTTACAAAGCCCTGACATGGACGGTCTGCTCCGAGAGGCAGACCAGCCAATATGAGCTCACCTTGGTTGAAAAACTGACAGCACCATGGATGATGGATGCTTCATATCTTCATTTCCTGTGCACCACCTTCACGCACATGCAAAAAATGCATCTTCTAGCTGTTAATATATGCTCTGTATCCTATTTCTGCTCGATATTTCTCACTGCCCTCTCAAGTATTTGTGATGCCTTTGCTTCACGTTGCTTTGCCACCCTTTTTCAGAACATAAAATTTGTGTAGTCGATTTTCCGATTTGCTAGCTTTTGATTTTTATTATCTGCAATTCTTGTTCTGGAGGGCTTTTTCATTCACCCACACTCTTCACGATTTCATAAAGAACCAGAGAATGCCTCATATTTTTACGCAGTGTCTGGCTTCAATATTCCCTCTCCTTTGAAAATATTCAAATTAATAAATAGGGTCCTGAGCACAATTCACCAGAAAATGAATTCTCAACAAGATAGCAGAGGTGCTGGAAATAATTCTCCAGTGATAAGTGATAATAGATGACTTTCTTTTCAGGAAGGACCTAAGGAGACTCTTCCAGCCGTCTTGTTGGTTCACCTTCCTTTTTGTGTGGCTTTCATTGGCTCGCTCTGATTACCTGAGCGGCCGAACAGCTGTGAGGAGATAATGGTGCTGTTCTGAACTCCAGTGAAGAGCACTCTCCAGTGCAGTTCAGCCCCCGAGTCATTATCTTGCAGTGTCGGTTTGTCCACTGACTTGAAGATACCTTCAATTTAGCTAGTCATTTTGGAGGAGCAGGTAATCTCCTCAATATGAGGCCCCTGGCGAACATTGTGAGGATTCGAAGCATAACTGCACTGAGTGGACTGTGTTCTGTTGTTCAACAGGTTCGTGGTAATTTTATGGCCAGCTGCGGTGGTTCTACGCAGTTTACCTGCTTGACAGCCGGTGTTGGTGTGGTTGACAGGTGTCTTTTTCCTTGACTTCCTTGCCCTACAAAGGCAGCGAGTTTTAACACAGAGGCACCTGTCAGTTACACCCACTAGAGTAAGAGTAAATACAGTGTTAGGGTTCAGATGAGACAAGACAAGAAATGTAGTGCTTGAGAATAGGTGTTGGTCTAGCTGATAGGTGTCTCTTCCCCTTGACATCCTTTTTCTACAGAGACAGTGGGATTTAATGCAGTGTGTGTGATTTACTTATACAGTTGGGTAAGTTTCACTGTGTCAGTTCAGCCTAAGATCAAGGGTAGTACAGCAAGAAGTGGGATTGGAACTTGGGTCCTTTCAGTCACTACGCTGCTTTTTGTTCCCTAGGGCTACAATCTGGATGGTTGTGCAGCAGACTCTACTGATCACACCAATTACATAACTGTGGCACTTTGCCTTTTTACAGCAGCTGTCAGGGTAGCTGGCAACATGTGGTTGTTAGGTTGACAGCAAGCACTCATTTGGTTGGTAGGAATTGTCAATATATTTGACAATAGGTGGTTGTTCTGTCATGGAAGCTATTGACATATTCGACACCACAGGGTTCTTACTTTGACAGCGGTTGTTAGCCAGTGTAGCGAGAACCATGTGGTTGTTGTTTTGACAGCAGTTGGTATTTCCGTTGACGGCAAAATGTCGATAAATGTAACAGGTGGTTGTTATGCTGACAGCAGGTGGTACTCTGCCTGACCTTTGCTGCGGATAGATATTTAGCAGGTGGTTGTTACATTGACAGCTGGTATGGTTGGCACCGGGTTGTTGTTGTTTTGACAGTGTGTGTATGTATGTGTGGTTTCCCACTGGTTGATGACAGTGGTTTGTTTTGTTGGCAGAATGAATCAGTGTGGTTGACAACAGGTGAGCCTGCAGCCTGATGTGTTCCCTTCTCAGGGTCATCGGCCCTATGCAGCTGCAGTAAAACACATTTACATAAGCTATTTTAACATTACAAAATATGTTACAGGCCATAACACAAATAAAACATCAACGTGTAGAACTGGAGGGTGAAAGTGAAGTTAGCGTTTTGGGGCCATTGCATGGGGGATTATTTGCAAGTCTCCTTTAGGTTCACCTGTATGGAACCTCTTTATGATTCATTCATGATTGGAGAAAAGTAAAACTGGGATTTCTCAGAGTCATGCACAGTTTCCATGGAGCACTGAAAGCTGGTTATTGATTTAAATAGGGTTAGACCTTGGGTTAAGGTTACAGTTGGAGGGTTAGACAGGCAAGAAATCCAGTGGCTGGTTTAAGATAAAAGGCCTTTAAGTACACTTTAATCCTACAGTAAAAGGACAGCTAACAAGAAAGAAATCAAAGAATATGGTCATCTGGTTACACATTGTTGTTTGAGCTTTACTCCACCCCTGTAGATGGTACAACATTCTTATTTTTTAAGCTGAAGATCAGTACGCTGTAGGCAAATTCCAATGAAACAGCCTGTTGTAGAGGAAAAAGGTATTCATTGTTCTGAGATTGTGTCTGCTCAATGTGTATGAATCTTAAGGGGCTTTGGCACAGTTAAGCAAATCTGTTTAACAGAAAGCACTGAGGTTCACAGGTTCATTGTGAACCGCTACAGTTGTGCTCTTGTGCGGACGTGCGCTGTCGGGTGTGTTTTTGTTCTGTAGTGGCGTGCAATCCCAGATGCAGGTGTATCCGTAACCCTGGAACAGGAGCTTTTGCACGCGGAAAGGAGGGTTTACTGTAGGATCAGCTGTAGCTCTGCATGCTGCATTGCAGTAATGTGTGGGATTTTCACTGTTCTGGAAGGCCAGACGTGACATTGACCAGGGATGTAGGTACGCCTCGCAATATCCCTCCGTCAGACGGTCAAAGAAGATGACGGGTTCAGTGCACGTTACCGTTGCTTCATATTTGTTTGTGTCTTTTGTCACTTCCATGTCATGTTACCAAGGGTCATCCAGGGAAATAAACTTTAATTAAAAACAGAAATTGTTGTTTCTCTTAATTTCTTTTTCAACACAGGAAACCAAGTTAGGTCAAATTTCAAAGTGTAAAGTTAAAGTAGGTGCTGGAACTGGACAAAACAATTGGAATTAAGAATACAAACTTTTCACCTTTGTTTTGGAGTTAGGTCTGCTTCAGGAAAACATTTCAAGTTCAGCACCGACCTTTGAATATGAAGCTGCCAAAGCATAGAGGGTTGTGCAGAAATATTACTTTTCTTTGTATAGGTCACGGTTCAACTGTTTTTGTCCTGTAATGTACAGTTAGGTATCAATTACTTTTTGCTACTGTAATGTGTGGTGTTGAGGGACCCTGTGGAAGCTATGTCTGCGTTCCATCCAACCTCTAAATGATGCTGATTGGCTTCTTACATTTACATTTATTCATTTAGCTGATGCTTTTCTCAAAAGCAACTTCCAGTGTTACGGTACTCTCAACTATTTGCCCATGTGTACAGCTGGGTAGTTTTACAGGATCAAGGTACTTACCCTATAATTACCCAGCTGTATCAATGGGTAAATCATTGTAAGAAGCTTGATATTTTAAGTTGCTTTGGAGAAAAACGTTACATAAATATAATTGTGTAGTTCACTATTAAAGTTCATGCAGGTGACAGTGAATTGCTGTCTTGTGCATATGAAAACTGATCAGCAATAAAAACTGACATCTACCCATTTAAACATATTTGGTGTAGCTTTAAAGGGAATTGCAAGTTATGCTGAATATTTTTTCATCGCCTGAAAAAGTTACAACCCCTTTTTTTTTGTATTTTTACATTGTCAATTATATATGCGCGCCTGTAAGTGAAAAGGCAATTTAATGCTTTGCTTGTACCCATATTTGCTGACGTTTTGGGAGATTCCAACAGAAGCGACCACCCTGTAACTTTCACCCTCCCTATGCTGGGGATGAGAGAAAGTGGAAAGGAAAGGGGGTGCGACTCAGGAGGCAGGAGCGTGGAAAAGAGAAGTGAATAGATGGCTGCAAGAATGCTGATTTTTCGATATTGCCTGCTGAGCGCCACTCGCAACCCTCACAGCGTGAGCCTCCTCCAAACCTCCTCTCCATGCAGCTTCCCTTTCCTCCATTCAACTGTCACAAAAGCGACCCTTGGCGATCACGGCGTGGACCTGAAGAACAATGCCAGGCAAAGGCGCAGACGGCACCGTTGCATACATACTGTATCAAAAGAGGTACGAGGCGCAGCGAGTAAGGAAATGGAGGAAAGCACCAGGTGCAGCAAAGCCTAACACAATGCCAAATCAATACCTTGTGAGGGACGTGAATAAAAAGGTTGGACTCCAAGACTTGAAAAGAGCAGTTCTGAGATGAATTACCTTCTGAAAAACCTGCCTAAGATAACCATTAGACCATTATGTATTGCTTTCCATTGTATGGTGGGAATTGGCCTATTTTCCATCAGAATGGTCTATGAGGGGATGGTAACTATCAAGTACAACTGCTTGTGGAGAAATATCTAGTTTGATGACTCTGATTTAGCTTAGATGGCTACGAGACACCAACAAGCAAGACATGAATACAATGTCGGAGTTGTCAGCCGAAAGCAAAAGAAACTACTGGACACCAACTGAATACCAAGAAGTAAGAAAATCAAACGGAAGCGTGACACATGTCGTCGTCGTGGTCTTTGGGTGACTTTTGTGCAGCACCTTTTTTTTTTCTTTTGTGTTTTTCCTCTAGGGGAAGGAAGTTCTGTTTTGACGTGGAAAGGCCTTTTGCTCCAGCATGTATCACCGTACCAGTGTTGACAGCATTTCTTTTTTAACTATTAATATGTGCCGGGGGCATGGGTGGGGTGAAAGGACCGTTCTTCAGTACAGAATGTTACACATAAAGCGTGTGGGTCGTAGCATAAATATTGTAAGCAAAGTGTGTTTTTGGTCACCCGTTTCAAAGTGACACAGTGATGAAATATAAGCTCTGGATAGCTGGCTGCAAATTAATTGAGAGAAAAAGGTATGAAATGTTCAGTCTTAATGATATTGGAAAGTAGACTACAAGAATGTTATGCGAGGCTGGTGTTCTGACAGCGAAAAGCCACCAAACTGTCAACAATAATGGCATTTACCATGCAAGAACATGTTACTTCTCATATAAATAATTCAGACTCCTGAAGATATACCGAAAGGAGACTGTCTTGATTTTGTGACTAACTTTCAAAAGTGGAAATAAGGATAGATGATGATTCATTGCCAAGTTTCACCCAGTAAAAGTCTGTGTGCATTTATGAGTGCTGCTCAGGTTATATAGCACTTTCTACATCGAAGTCTTGTGTTGGGAACCTTCACGGAATGCGTCCATTTTTTTTTTCCTTTTTTTTGTCTGTCTACGCCAGCCAGAGAATGGCTCTAAATTATGAACAAATTTAATTCTACAGTCACACGTAAAAAAAAGTTTAACTGAACTGTACTTGATGAGTGGTGTGCTGCCTTTAAGAGAAACTGGTTAGAATATATAAATGATCTCTACAAACTGCAAAGGTGCATTGAAGGATTTGAAGGTGTCCAAAGCCTATTGTTTTCTTATAGGATTAAAACAATGTCATTTGGTAAAATGTGCTGGTAAATCTGTATAAACAGCACTGCCCGTACTATGTGCCATACTATACATATTCTGTACATTTTGTTTATATGTGAGCCTATTTTTGTTTCACTGAGTCATTCTTTATGGTTCCATGGTGCTTGCATGCATTCATGCTTGATGGGTCCATATTAGTACTCTAATAAATATTATTCCCTAATGTAAATTACTCTGCTTTATCTGGGCTCCATTAGTTTGTTCTCCTACTGGATAGTTTTAGAGCTAATCACTATAACCAGGATGGTAAACAGAACACAAGTCTGCTTCTGCAAGCAACATTTGGAGCAACAATATTGTCTCACTTTTTCTAGCCAAAAACATGTTTTTTATTTTCCTTCTCAGAAGTTCTTTAGATAATCTTTTTGAAAGATTAGTTAGGTTTGATTAAATCAATAGACCATGAATTATGTTCAAGGGCCTTGCTGCTGTTCTCAGGCTACCTCTTATATAAACTGGAGCGGGATCAAAAAAAATGCCAGAACTAAATTTAATGTCCTGCTACTGTAGAAAACAGATTTCCGAAGTAAAGGAGTTGGACTTTAGAAAGACTGTAATTTACATCTTGTTTCCTGTGAGGTTGTTGCATCTATTTGTGTCTGAATGGGTCCAAATGTCTATTTAGATGCGAAGCTTTAAGGAACCATTTCTGAGATGCGTCTCCATCAGGCTGAAGGAAGAGAAAGACCCGGAGTCGCGCTTTTCGACTGTCTGATCGGCCGACTTTGCATCCTTTCGGTTGTAAGCCGAGTTCCTTCGCCAGCATGCCAACTTGTACCCTGGTTTTGGACCCCCTCGTCTAAATGTTAACAGCTTGCTAATATAAGTTCATTATGGAAACTTCTGCAATAATAACAGGCATTTCACTCTAAGTCATCTTCTCAAGATTAACTCTCTTAGGGAGCGCTGCTTTTCAGGTTGACACGGCTGTCTGCCTCAGCATGGTTGCTGTGGTGCCCGGAAAAAATAAACAAAGCCGTTTTCGCGAACCAGCAACATTAGTACTACCTATTGACTGGATTACTGACTATATTCATCAAAGGCTGCCGTTCCTGTTTGTTGGAGCAAAGTATTTGGCTGCCAAGAGACCTACGAGTGTATCAATCGATTCCTGGGGCTGCAGAAAGGCTCAGAGCAATACAGCCAGCCTGCTGATTTTATCTTTATTTTTTCAATGAAATGCATTTGAAAAACCCCGCAAGTGGTGCACGGTATATAGGGACATACTAGTAAGGCTGAATGGTCTCTCTTCCGTGAAATATTTCTTCTTATGTTGTCACGTTGTGTTTTTATGTTATATACAATACAGAGCTGTGCATAGAGCTTTCCCTTAGCCTTTCCAAGTGTTTATAAAGACATGTTCTTAACTGTTCACTTTAACTTCTCCGTGGCTTCATTTTGCTTTTTATTTGTTATTAGATGTCTGGGAATTAACACTGACAATAACATTTCCGTTTAAATTTATTCATTTAGCAGATGCTTTTCTCAGAAGCGACGTACATCTCACGGAAAATACAATAAGTGCATTACATTAGTAGGAAGAGACTTGGATGCAAACTCACGATTCTTAAGTGCAGGTAGTTTACCTTCCAACATGTGAACCAGTGTTCATCACACAAATAGCTGCATAAAACCTTTTACGAATTTTGACGATTCCCTCCTAGTAATTTTTATTTGTATATAAAATAAAATAGATATGTAAACACTAGAATTACAAAGTCAAGTTAAGTCAGTCAACTTGCAGTTACTTTGTGATTGTAATGTGATTTTTGTGATTTTGCTAAAATTTTTGTGATTGTAATGGTGCGAGCAATTTTTTTTTCCAATATCTAGTACAGTACCTTCATTCAGGGGCTTAAATTATTAACAGAATTATTAAGTAAATATTGCAGTGAAAGATTTGGCCTGAACTCTGTTGCCAATGGTGTAAACAGCACTGTGGCACCCAAAGGTATTATTGGCTGGATTTTTATTCCAAAGTGTCATGGTTCTCATCATATTTATGCAATGCCCACAGAAGTGTGGTCGCAAACTAGAAAAGGTTTACTGTAATTTTAGTCTTAATATATCAGTTTTTTTTCTTTCCCCAATTTTGCTCTCTCATGTTTTAGCAAATTCATTCCTCGGCTGATTTGAGATGTTCTTCCAGGTAGTGGCCAGTAGGGATGGAAACGAGATGGGGAGGGGACAGAACACTCACATTCTTCCCTTGGCTAAAGAAAAGCCAAAGTGACCAGTAAAACAGTGATTTTTTTTCGCACTGTTTCACTATATAGCGGTAAATGCTCTAGCATCACATTGCAAAATTAGGATAATAATCAACGCTGTCTTACCATGTAAAGCTGTATATATACGAATGCCAACAAGGAAGATTTCTATCGGGAAATATCGCATGATACCCTGAGGTGAATGTCGTAAACTGGCCCCAAACTATCGAAGCTGATGCGGGGAAAATAGCGCCCAGCACTCTTGTACCTGAGAAGTTCAACGTGGGAACGAAATTCTCGATTGTACATTTATTCGTTTAGCTGTTTTAAGGGTACATTTTACTGCTGTGAACTAGTGCTTTGGGAAAGACTTTTTCAACAGTGTTAATAGTGTCCGGTGAAACGGCATCTCTTTTCTTCTGTTTAGTACGGTTTTCCGGGACGTCTGTAGACAGTGACACGCACAGCTGAGTGCTGTAACATTAATGGTACCCTGAAAGTAAATGGTGATGAAATAAAACCGGGGGCAGCTGAGAGCATGGCAGTTAGAGCTGCTGCCTTTACATTCTGAGTTTTCCGGTTCCATTCTCAGCTACTGCTGTATTACCCATCACCAAGGTGTGAATTACTATAGGCAAATTCCCCTGGTGTGTAAATGGGTAAATAGTTGTACATAGTTTTAGATTATAACTTGCTTTGGAGAAAAGTGTCAGGTAAGTAAATGTAAATGTAATCTTCCCTTTCCAGAAAGGATTATGAATTGTAGCACTGCCATTCACGTATTTCAGACTATTCAATGCATATATAAATAATGGTGCGTGACTCTGGCATTTTCTGAAGTCTTGGTGAGCTAAGCATTCCTGAACAAACACTTGTCCCTTGGCAGAACGGCAACACGGCCGCTACTGGACTGTTTCTTGCAGGGAGTATAATGACTGACTGACTGATTAAAGACTGAGCGTTGAGATTAGCCCAGTTTCATCCCCAGTGCTCTTTGGGAAAGCTGAGATTAGAAGGAATGCACTTCAAAATTTGAGCTAGGAATCCTTGCCCAGATACGTAATGATCGGAGGCTCGCAGAAATGCAAAGTCCCCCCCCCCCCCCATGCATGCACGTATCAAATTTAATCAGAACAAGTGCTGCACAGAAGGGTAAACATTGTGGTGCCCTCTTACACAATGGCATTGACTGTGGTGTATATTTCATGCGATTAATAATTCACGCCTGCTGAATTTTGTATTGATCACACACTGCCAGGGCTGATGTATTGAAGAAGGCAGCCCTGCGTATTGGTTACGTGTCATGATCAGCTGCTTGTGACAGGAGAAACCCGTGGTGGATTGCTATGGCAACGTTACAGTGGCAGTATACACGGAATAACTGGATTGGTTCTACTCATTGAAAGCAGCACTCGAATGTCCACCCTTTGCGTAAGTGCTAAAACTTGTCATTATTCAACAGGATCAATTTAGGGTTGGTGTAGTTTTAATTTACGCCGTTAGTGGTGAAAACCTCTTCGAAGTTTTAAACAAGAAAAAAGTCATTACTTGAATACGTTGCATGTTCCCTTGGGACGTGATAAAGTGGCTGTATTTAAATCAGGAGCCATCTATTTGTTGAGAGTGAGAGGCCGCGATGGAGGGTCATTGCGAGGTGAATCGGGATTCTTCCCTTTTTCAGGAATCTCAGCAGTTCTGAAAGACTCGCTGACTTTGGACCACCGGTTCCAAAGCAGCAATGCTTTGGGAATTGTCTTAGGGTTTCCTACGTCTTTGGACTTTTGGAATAGGAGGTCTGATTATTTTTTTTCTTGCATCTCTCAGGAGTTTGGTACAGTTGCGTGTGGTCACTTTGAAAAGAAGTATGGTTTGTGCATAAATACAGCTGACTCACTTCTTTCCATGCCATTTTATTTGGTCTCAGTGGTCTCATCTTGAGCTTCGAGCAACAGCTCCTTTTGAAAAGGGTTTCTAATTATTTATATGCATTGTATTTTCAGTAACATAGCAGGGTATTTTTAGAATGTTTATAAAATACTGGAAGCATGAAGATTGTCCATCATTGTCCACAGCTCTTCAGAGTGTGGTGCAGTTACTGGGTACCACTTCACTGGCTCTTAGCTTTTTTCAGGCCATGGACCCCTTAAAGAATATATTGAAAGAAATAGAAGATGCATTCAATTTAGCATATAAATCCAGTTGAGGACTTGGGTGCACAGAACCCCTGCGGTATGTATGAAAATAAAGAAAAGGTGGGAAGAAACATGCGAGCTTACTGAAATAGTTGCATATCTGGTAATGCCATGGATGCGTTTTGGTGGGATACTTCTATAAACCACTTCAAGAACATGAAGAAAGCCAAGCACCTTAAAATGTATACAGAAATAAATTCAAACTAATATTGCACTCAGCATATTGCTCTGAAACTTCATTACCTACACATATAATTATATTACGGAAAGTTATAGGACAGTAATAAATTTAACTTTTATTTACTTAGGCTGTGGTATTTTCTAAGCAAGCCTGTGCTTCACATACAACTGAAGTCCATCCACAGACCTCCAGGTGAAGAACCCCTGATGTTAAGACTCCCAGTTAAATTACCAGTGAAGTCATGGGAGGTATTTTGCCTCTCTGCAGGTTGCTCTATATCTCCCATAGCAGTGGCGTCTGGTAAAGGCAGTGTGTTTTATCGCCATCATGCGTGGTGGGTTTCTTCTTTCCTTTCCCTTTCATTTGCAGTATGTCTTCAATGGAAGGGAAAGAAACCTCCTTTCATGCGCTATATATAAGTGTAACAAATGCCCATGCTACTAATTACACCACATCCAATTTAACTGACGGTTATCAGTTGCTTCAAGCTCATCATGGCATGCAAATGGCCTTCGCCCTTGGGGGGAATATTAATCTGCCAAATTTCCACACTGTCATGGCTGCTGGTTGACCTCCTGTCTTTGCTTTCCCCAATATGTAAACACAATGAGCTTTCTTCCTAGGTGGCTTTGTTTTCATATCGTGTCATCATATGTTTCTGTTTCATAAAAATGTGTGGACTCTCAAGTTTGTTTTTTGCTTAGGATAATATGAAAAACAATAGAGAGTGTAGAAATTGTGAGATCAGATGGGGGAGAGACTTTTGAAGTAGCTTTAATATTTTAATATTTTAACTATACCCCCTTATTAGCCACGGACAAATCTGGAGGGAAACCAGACTATTGCAGTAATTCTCTATCAGTTCCCTGGTGATCCAATCAGAAGGAATTGATCCCAGAATCTGTCCTCTGCCATCCATCTGTCTGTAGGAGAGTGAAAAGGTTTTGCTTCAGCGCAAATACTGTGCAACCAGCTATTTTTCTTCCTAGCAACTGCTGCATAAAATGTTCTGAATGTATCTGGAGCAAACGCTTTGTGTGCCACCTGTATCCACACGTGAGGTGTGCATGCAGTGTACCATCACTGGGAATACCAGATCTGATTTTAACTCTCCCATCCTGTTCTTTTCTCCTTTCTCCAGGAGGAATTTTTGAATCCATCGAAAGTGGTCCTTCGGGTGCAGAGGAGCTGGCCTTTAAATTTGCTTTAAATACGATCAACAGGAACAGAACTCTACTGCCAAACACAACACTGACGTACGACATCCAAAGGATAAACATTTATGACAGTTTTGAAGCTTCAAGAAAAGGTAATGGAAGCGTTTTAAGCACTCATTCTTGTTTAACTCATGTATACATACAAATTAAGTTCTAGTATAAATACCCAAATAAAGTACAATTATTAGGGTGTTATATTGGCTTGAATTGCACAATGAAACAAATAATTCTATAGTACAATGTTATATACTGTATATCTTATTTATGCATTTCAAACAATTATTTCTGCACCGAACTCACTGTTGTTTTTCAGTTTGAAATAATTGCCAGTTGAACTTTTCTCGGTGGTACATAATTTAAATTTTAGAAAATCTCAATGACCTATCAGCATAGCGGGCAGTTTTGTGAGCTGCAGCTCATTTACACTCCACTAGTGACAGAGTCCGAAACTCTGTTCTCTGGAAGTCTGTTGTCCATTATGTGTTTTGACACCAACTTCTTGCTTCTGCCTTCTTTGTTGTAGAGGCACCACCATATTCATATTTTCAGCACGTTAAAATTCAGTTTTTATTTCTCATGTTGGATATGTAGGGAAACACTGTACCTAACATCAGGGAGCCGTTCCAGCTGAAATTGCTGAATAGGACCCATAAATCACAGCTTGCAATTAGTTCTTTGTATCACAGTGGTTGAATGTGCAGTGCATGTGCTCACACACGGTACAGGTGTCCTCTCCTTAGACGCACTGCACTTAGAGTATGACATCATCAGTTGTGATTCTTGCAGTGCTCCTGGTTTTCTTGTGATGCTACTAAAACACTAACATTGTGTTATATTATACCGTTTTACATTTAATTTTGCCCTGTTTTGATACGTCATCCTTTGGCCTTCAAAAAGGCCCATGATAACACCAGTGAGGCTTTCAAACTATACTTCAGAGTAAACTACACAGTGATGCCGTATTGATTTTAGCTTAAATGAAATGTGTTTTATGCAGTAAACCCTGTTAAGCTATAGGGCAGGGTGGCTAGGAATGCATGGCTCGTGACACCATAATAAATTTGGGCTTAAGTATCTAGAGGACTTCTTTGGCGATCACCTGTGTCTTGCTGACGGTGATGTTAAATATAAAAAAGCCTTTAACATGAAAGGGCTTTCCTATGATGAGCCTTGACTCATTGGCCAGTGGGTAAAATAGAGCCAAACAGCAAAGCTTTCATCTCACCCTAACTGCCGTTAGACCTACGAGGTCCAATTAATAAATTGCTCAGTCAAACTGTGATTTGCATAATATGCTTTTCAGATAGTGTTCATAAAATAATTAGTAAATGAATTAATCAACAAAGTTGTTGCAGTTAGCGAACGTCGATTCCTGGCAAAAACATCAACAGGGGGCCAAATGTTTCATATTGCCTGGTTGATTTTTCCCGATGAATGAATTTATCTTGATTTGAGTTTTGAAAGATCACAAAATGAACATGTAATTAATTCAGATGATTTAGAGAGCACATTTGCCCTTCTCTCCTCCTGTCATTGACAGACTTCTGTCTCCTCTTCAGCCTGTGACCAGCTATCCCTAGGCGTGGCGGCTATCTTTGGCCCCTCCCACAGCTCATCAGCCAACGCCGTCCAGTCCATCTGCAACGCACTGGGGGTGCCTCACATCCAGACCAAATGGAAGCACCAAGTGTCTGACAACAGGGACTCCTTCTACGTCAGCCTTTACCCTGACTTCTCGTCCCTTAGCCGGGCTATCCTTGACCTGGTTCACTTCTTCAAGTGGAGGACGGTGACTGTGGTGTATGATGACAGCACAGGTGAGGCTCACCTCGTCCCTGGTCACCGGACTTAGGCTTTTTAACAGGCTGAGCCCACGTTTTCGCTCTTCTTGCCTGGAACACTGCCCTGCTTATCTGTCATTTTGTAGTCATTGGTGGTAAATCAAAGCACAGTCGCAGTCAGAGTCTCACACTTAATTTCAGCCAGTGACGTTCTGTCTTTAGTCCAATAGAGCAACAGAAATTTAGCTCTTAAATTTACTATCTTTTTTCATAATCTGTATTTGTCCGAAGGGGGCGTGGTGGCGCAGTGGGTTGGACCAGGGTCCTGCTTTCCGGTGGGTCTGGGGTTCGAGTCCCACTTGGGGTGCCTTGTAGCAGACTGGCGTCCTGTCCTGGGTGTGTCCCCTCCCCCTCCGGCCTTACGCCCTGTGTTGCTGGGTTAGGCTTCGGCTCCCCGCGACCCCGAATGGGACATGTGGTTCAGAAAGCGCGCGCGCTTGTCTGTGTGTGTGTGTGTGTGTGTGTGTGTGTGTGTGTGTGTGTGTGTGTGTGTGTGTGTGTGTGTGTGTATTTGTCTGATAATCTATTCTGGCAGCTGTAGCATATTCAATCAACATCTAACAGTATTCCAGCTCATCTCTGGGCCACTAATTTGTGCTCAGCCACTACTAGTCAACTGAACGTGATCAAAATAGTCCAGTGACTTATATGTGTTTGGGCTGTGGGAAAACACCAAGGGACTTGCAAGAGACCCATATGAACACAGGGAGTACACAGGAAGCACACCAGCTGGGAACTGTAGCAGGGTTCAACTGATGTTAGGCCATAATGATCCCCCACCACCATCTCCACGTACCCTGTGTCACTATGATGCTCTTATGAGATATGTCCAGTCATGTAAATGGAATTTTTAAAAGTGAATAAATATCAGTTATGAATCAACAAAGTTCTAAAGTAACGCATTTCTGATGCATGGCAGCTGGTAGCATAGTGCTTAGAGTCCCAAGCTTTGGATCTGAAGATTGCAGGTTTGAATCCCAACTGTGAGCTAAATTAATAAATTTGATTACCAGGAAAGAGCCATTTCTTGCGAATGGCAGGTCACACGAAAGTAGTGAGCCAGCCTTGGAATTGCTTGTATTTGTTCCTGGACCACAGTGGTAATATTTTTTTGGCTTGTATCACAGAGAGGACTGTGTTGCACCCAGCATCAGGACTCCAAGGACCCCTGAGAGCCCTGGGACCGATAGCTGGAACGCTGCTCTCTTTCATATTGAATCAATTGTTTCTGCATTCAGTTCTCTGTTAATCCACGATGAGAACATTGTGGTAACATCATGGTGGGGTTAATGACTGTTCTGCAGAAACTCAGACCAGTTTCTGCCGAGCACTGACGCAGTAAGGCGTTCTTAGGTTATAGATGTGACTCACTAAGTCTGGCCCTCTGTTTACAACAGTTTCCATTTTCAAGAGGGGCTCTTCTGGCTTCCACAGTTTCTCCCACACTTCCTGGGTTGCTGGTTGGATCAATGAGTGGCTCTGAATTTCTCTGAGCCTGTGACTGTCTGAATGCATTTGTGTAGGTCCTTTGCAATGGACTAGTGTCCTTTCCAGGGTGGACACAACGTTATGTAGTAGGGTCCCTGGGATCGGCTGTGGACTAATGGCACCCACTTGGATAAGTGGTTATGGATGATAAATATGGGTTGTGCCCTGAAAAGTATGGCTGTCACAAATCTAGAGGACACTGTAAATGCAGTACTCTTCAAGTGTTGGTGAGCTAACGCTTACGCTGCCATCATAGGCCACATCAATAACGTAGTGTCTAAATCACAGGCTATCATGTCCAATAAAAAGGACGTGACAGACCCTAAAGTGCTGTAAACCCAAAATAACGTTGCTTCAGCTGCAACAGTGAGTCTGTAGTTTCCTGCCAATTCTCTCTGTTGATGCGAGACAACCGGTAGGATTTATGAGTTTGTTGCCATGGCAATGCCACCAACATCACAGGGAGATTCAGCGAAGTCAGTGAGGGCTTGGAAATTATTGACCAAAGGCACCAAACAATGGCACACAAGTCACAGAATGGTGCACTTCATTCATTTAGTAATTTATATTTACACTTATCCATTTAGCTGATGTTTTTCTTTAAGGTGACTTCTATGGTCCTGTATTCTTATCATAATTTACCTGTTAATAAAGTTGGAAATTCCTACCGGAACAATTCTGCGTTAGTACCTTGCAGTACCTTGTACCGTAGCACGATGCGGGATTTGAGCCCAAAGGCAGCAGCCCCCATCTGTCCATGTTCTTATATCTGTGAAGAGGTACTTCCCAGGGAACTACAGTAATACGTGTTATAATTCCACAAAACAATAGAACCAGTAATTGAAAGTTTTAAGTATCTCCATTGCTTATTAGAGTTCTCAGCAAAAAAGGTAATATGCCTTGGGGTGGAATCCATGTACGCACTTTCACAGGAGTGTGTAAAACCAGACATTTGCTGATGTACTTTTAATTGTGTTGGCTTAAAGGTCAATGTGGAATTGTAAAAGCTCCGTCATGGAGAACTCTTTGATTGTTTGATGACATTTGCGGCGAGCTGCTTTAGTAAAACTGATGAAAAACACAGCGAGCAGTGTTTTTTCTCCCCCCCCCCCCCCGTTTTCATTTTCATTTTGAGCGACAGAAGTGTTTTGTGGAGAAAGAGGTTGCTGTTTGAATGGCTTTTTGAAGCTGACCTTTTCCTCAACAGCTCAGGAGGGATGGAGTAGAAACGGGGGGTTAAAAAAGTCCCCCCCCAGTCCACTCGAAGCCTTGATTCTCGATAAGCGCCTTAAAACTCAGAGACCGCGTCCACCTCTTGTCAGAACTGCCGTGCAGATCGATATGTATTTTTTTTGGTTTTTTTTTTTTTTTTTTTTTTTTAATTATATTTACTCAGACCAGGGTCCTCCAAGTGTAGGCCTACATCGACATGGCAGTAAGCTGAGTGTGAGCGAGTGGCACTGGGAAGGATCCGGCACGTCCCAGGACTCCTTGAGTAATCTATTTCAATTTGATCTGTGTGAGTGCACCAATCCCACGCAGGAGACGGTAATGAATAAGAGACTGGAACTGCGGCGGGCCATCACACGCTCCGCTGCAGCCTACCAGATTGTTCGGAGGTTTGCGGGCCATCGGCATTAAGTGCAGCAATAATTCAGGGTCGCTGGGCCACCTTTTTTATTTTCATTAATTTATATAATTTTTTTTTTTTGGTTTTAAGTCCAGTGACAGTCTGGGTGTGTGGCGTAGTGCTTCCTGCCCACAGGGGAGAGAGATTGGTGTTGGCTGCTGTTCCGCTCCGTTGTCATGGGGCTTGTGAAGGCAGCAGCGGCAAGCGGCATCACTGCGGGGTCTACTCTGAAATATGCCGTGTTGCTGAGTTCAAATGCCATGTTGGTTGCTGTGTGTGCGTCAAAGGAACTTAAAGTATGGGACAGCTGCTGGTGTAGTGGCCAGTGATACTGCCTTTAGACCCAGAAGTTGCAGGTTCGATTTCCGCCACCAGCCGTAATACCCTTGAGCATGATACTTACCCTAAATTGCTCCAGTAAAATTACCCAGCTGTATAAATGGGTAAATAATTGTAAGTAGCTTAACATTGTAAGTTGCTTTGGAGTATCAGATAAATGCAAATTCAAGCAATTAATTTTGCTCCCTTTCTCTCGTGCCACGTGTAACAGTAAATGATCCCAATCCGATTTTGCGGTAACGCTTTATGGGGCCATTCAAAGTGATTGTCAGGGAAATTCAAAGCAGCCAGGTGGCTATATTCAAATAAATGAATAAATAACAATTAAAAATAAACTTGCATATCACAGCTTTAAAATACTGCAGTCTTTTGCTCTTGTCAGATGTGTCTGGATCTTTTCACAATTTCTTAGTGCTGTTTCTGTTATAGATATATAAAACGTGCACATCAAGATATGCTAGTTGAGGAAATCTTATTTTTTTTGTGGTAGCAGTTTTTTGAAACTTAGTTTTATTTTCTGTATGTTTTTTAAAATTGTGACTTGTAAGCCACGCAGATGTCTTTATTACTTTCTGATTTTTTTTCGTTTATAGCCAATTTGAACAAAGTAGATGATTCAAAATGTAGATGAAATGTGTGGGTGATCAGTGGAGCTGCAATGCTTTGTTGAACTCTCTTTAAGAGCTTCAGTAGCAGTGGTTAAATTAATAATTTTAATGTGCTTTGTAAGGTTAAATGTGAAATTTATCTCATTATTTAATGAGGCTGTAGATCTATGTAAAATTTTTCTAAATATATTTACACTTATACCACACTTTCAGTTGTAACATTCTACTTTTCTAAAAAATTTTGTAATACTTTTGTTAAAATTATGGGTGAGTGTAAGAGTTTGTCCATACTAATTTTGCTCTGGACGTACCGTGACTCGAAAGAATGTGCACCCCTGCTTTGGAGAAGTGATTGTTGACAATGGATAGACGTTATTGGATAAAATGACACCATATGTATGATGCCGTGTAGCATATGCTGTTAAAATTTAACTAGCAGTCAAATATTTCCCATAAGATCCACTAAAACTGAAATAAAACTGTTAATATTTTAGTAAAATGCAGAATGTGGAAGACATGTAAGCTGAATAATTATATGGACCCTAGAGGGTCGACCCTTGTGCTTGGTCGATATGACACCCTAGGGTTTCTTTTTACTTCCAAGCAATGTGGTTTTATTTGTCTCAGTTTAATAAAATGTACCGACTGCTCATGCTTCATCATCTGCTTTATCTGACCAACAGCTGAATACAGAATTCATCTGTAAGAATTACTGCATACACCAGGGTATGTGAGACATCTAAGTCAAATAGAAGTATCTTAAGGCAATAATTTGATTTTCTTTTACTGGGCAAAATGTGATCATTTAAGTGTTTTACACAGTTAAAAAAGTATGTGGGCCTTTCATCTTCCGAATCCCTGCTGCATATTAAGTGTTTGTACGGGAGCTCTAATTTTGCTTCTTTTATGTTATACAGAGAAATGTATGCTGCAAAAAATAATGTATTACGTTGTTATATTTATAAACATAAAATGTTATATTTCTATACTTTACCATGCATGTTAGGCCAGTTTAAACACAAATGAACATTGTGTTTTGTGGGCTCTTTATAAGTAGTATTTTTTTAGCTTACAGATTCCACTAGATTCATATTGGATAATTAAAAGGTTTTACATAATTAAAGAAAAATCCTATAATTCATTAAAAAAATCTGAAAGGTAGTAATTTAAAAAACTGTAGTCATGACATTTTTCCCTGTTTTTATTCTTAAATGGATATTTGTGCTCATGTCTTGGCCACATAGTGTAATTAAAGCACAAGGGAAAAACAAAACCTTAAAAATAGTAAAACACAGCTGGTACACAGTTTAGAACTGGATGTACTCAACTCAATTGTTGCTAATTATAGGGGAGAACCACAGTATTTAATTGTGGTTATCAGGGTCAAAAGATATATATTTTTTTTCCATAAGGAATCCTTTTACGATGCTTTTGAATGGTTCAGAAATTCTAAGTAGAGTGACATTACATTTATCCAAGAATGTGTGTAATGGTTAAAAATGAATACTTTTGTGTTCCGGGGCTGGTGTTTTTGTCTTTTTTTTTTTTTAATTCATTTTGAAATGAATGCAGGAATAAAGTGAAGGATTGGCAGAGTAACGTGACATTGACCCCAAGCCAACATCCACGGAGCAAGCCGTGCATGTCACCTGTTAGCAGCGACTGGACTGAATGGCGCCTCACTATGGCCGATGGGCAGGCGGGCGGATCCGGAGCACCCCACGGTGCGGGCAACCATGCCGGGGAAGGCCGTCTGTGCTAAACGCAGCGGGAGACTCTGAGCACCATTTCTCAGTGATGCCGCTATTTCGGTTATTTATTGGCAGCCCTTTTCTTCCGAGCCTTGTGGGGAGCTCCCTGTGACTGGAGGGGCTGCTAATAAACGCTCCGAGCAGATGAAATATTCATGCCGAGTTAAATTCGGATCCAGGAGAAGTCTGCAGGCATTAGGCGCAGTCAATAAAGATCTCTGCTGACAGGCTGCTTCTGGTCTTCACCAAGTTCTCCGGTGGGTTTCCTGCCGGTGCTTCATGAGACGTGAAAGGACAGGTGGATTCCTGGAGACGCAGCACTTTTTTTTTGGACTTGTCCTACATTTTTTTTTCCCCCCCGCATGCTATATGTTTCAGCAGATTTTATCAGGTTCTATCAAGTTATCTTACGATGACCATGGATTCTCAGTTTATTAAACAGTAGGATGGATAGATGGATGGATGGATGGATACACAGACACACAGGCAGTCTGTCTGGTTTGGAGCATCCAACCTGTACCGATGACACAACTCGTCATAGTTTGACCGTTCTCTGTCCCGAAGGACCCGCTGGGGAGGCTGGCGCTTGTGGGTCTCTCAGTGTGTAACCACGTCGGTGTTGCGCTGGGGGCTGCGTCAGCCCTCTGTGCCGCCTATTTTGAAGATGTAGAACACATTGCCAGTGGGCCCCGTCAGCAATGGCGTGTCCCATGGCTGCTAGAACCAGGACCACAACACAGCTGGTGTCCCGCAGCGAGAGACAGTCCTTAAGAAATGCAGCATAAATAAATAAAGCTACAAGGCAAACAGCTTGGGACGTGGCAGTGGGGAATAAGAAAACATCTGCTTATGGCTTCTTCGTGGCTTGATACGTAGAAAGGATGTCATCTTGCTTGTGAGGCATCAAAACAAAGAATGTGTTGGAAACGTTAAAATAGCGTTTACTGTTAGCCTAGTCGTGAATGCGAACGCACGCAATGGTTCCATCAGTCACACAGCTTTGAGCTCTAACGCTTTAGTTGCCAGGATTCAAATTGTGCCTGCATCAGCAATTGACAACAGCCTCAGATGCTCGATCTGCATTGACGTGATGGGAGAAGACAGAGTTCCGGAGGCAAATCCATCGCACATCTTGATCTATTGTTCAGGCGGTGCCAAAGAACCTTTGTTAGGTGTTTCTGACATTTCCGTCCTTTATCCTGATTCACCCCCTTGAGCCCATGACAACAGCAGGGACACCTGATAGACAGGACTACAGCACGGGAAAGGAAGTCACGTTGCCCCGAGATGACAGCATCGCTTTCGCTGCTTCTGGAAATGAGCCTGCCCCGTCTGACAAGTTGTGGGAGATGAATTTCATTACAATTAGCATGACATCAGATGTCTATTCATAGGGCCCTCTTATCTGCTTCTAATTAAAACCGAGGGGATCAAATAAATGGGATATTGCTTCAATTACCATAGTTACATACTTTTCTTTACAGAAACAGAAATTTTCTTAAAGTTAGCACACGCAGTTGGTCACTGCACGTCGTGTTCGGAATACTGAACTGTGCAGATTATGACGATGTTTAGAAATATTTAACAAACTTGGAATAAGTGGGTCTCAGCCTAAGAAGCATAAATGCTGTGTGCATCTCCGTAAGAACAGTAAAAAAAAAAAAAAAAAAAAAAAAGGCAGTTGTGTTGAGCAGAGCGACAAAGGATTAGACCAGGGTGTGGCTTGGGAATAGGGGGTGTGTCTATTAAAACCTGAGGAGCGTTGAGTGATCTAATACCAGGGATGTAGCAAGATGTCATTGTGTTTGTGCAGCCAGGACTCAGCAGAATATAACAGGAGACACAGGTCACTTTAGTGGATGGTGAGATTTTTCATTCTGACTGCAAACAAAACGGTTGCAGAAACAAAAAAAAAAAGATGGTTTTTCTTGGACTGGAGGTATTGGAGATTTTCAGAATGGCAGAGCAAGATACAAACAAGCAGTTTCCCAGGAGCCTTGTGTACTTGTGGAGCTCATTACAGTGCTGCCAGGTGGATGGGAACACTTAGGGATGGATGTTGAACTTGAGGTATGCAGTCGACATGCTGACCATGCTGCGTGTTTGCCGCTGCTCCCGCTCCAGGGCTCATTCGGCTTCAAGAGCTCATCAAGGCCCCGTCTCGCTACAACATCCGCCTGAAGATCCGGCAGTTGCCAGTGGAGACGAAGGATGCCAAGCCGCTGCTGAAGGAGATGAAGCGCGGGAAGGAGTTCCACGTGATCTTTGACTGTGGCCACGAGATGGCAGCTGGAATTCTCAAACAAGTGAGTCTTGGTTCCATCCGTGTTCCAGTCCCTCTTTCTTAGGGAAAGGACTCAGGCTGAAGGGACAGTTATGAAGGAATCTGGGATGAACATGCGTTAGTAAGAAATGTACGTGTAGGCTCGATTCCGGACTTCTTATTTTTGACATAACATTATGAACCAAAACCACTAATACTGATGTTTACAAAGAGAAACAAGCCATGAATACATTTTCCTGACTCTTTTCTAAAAGCTGCTTACACTGATTTTTTTCCCATTTATACCTGGGTAATTTTACCAGAACAATTTAGGGAAGGTACCTCAATCATGGGTACTACAGCAAAAGGTGGGATTTGAACTTGGGACCTTTGTGCCCAGAGGTAGCAGATATAATCACTATGTGTCCTGCTACCCTCATTTGAGGGGGGGGGGAGAAAATGTCAGCAATACATAAAAAAAAAAAAAATGAGGGTAAGTCAAAAAGTGTCCAAAATGTGGTCACTTTTATTACTTTACTTCACTTTTATTAAAAATATACTGCGTATACTTTTCGACTTGCTGCCCTTCATAGAGGGTGTCCAAAACACTGTGAGAGACGGAGACGTGAAACACGTCCGCAGATGTGTAAGACCTGCTTTACGAGACGGGTCCGAGTGACAGGTCGCAGGACGTGCAGCAGCCTCGCAGACGTGGATTGGCTCTGACCGCTACACACTCGCCTCCGGAGAGCAGATGCCTCAGGATTACTTCTGGGAAGTCTCAGTAAACACCGTGTCTGAAAAGTTTGCAGGAGAGTGACATAATTGCCATTATTCCACGAGGGGTGGTGGGGGGTTTGTTGCATATGCTCCCACAGCGCCTCCTAGGGGCTCGTTAGGCATCTGCTAGTTACAAGCCATGTGGGAGGAAATGCGTGAATGTGCTGCTCTTGCGTCGGTGTAATATTTCACTGTCAGGTCATTTGTTCCGGGTTCTTACCTTGGTGCAGCTGGTTGAGGGGGTGGCTTACAGCTCTTGGACAGCGCTGTGGAATGTAGATTTGATCCCCATTCTGTCTTTCTGGAACGTCCATGGTCTCCCTTTGTTTGGGTTTCCTTACACACGCAAATGACTTGTGTTTAAGGCGGCTTACCGACTCAATTTTTTTTTTTTTTTTGGTCGCAGTAAGTATGCGTGGTTAGCATCCCATGTAGGGTCACACCATGTGCTTCTGGGATTGGCTTTTAAGCACCGTGACTCCACATTTGGACAAGAAGCTACCAACAGTGAGCGAACATTTCTTCTAGGAAAAATAATACAGATGGTACTGACATATTGAACTGGAACTATTAAGTGTAAAGCAAACTAAGCATGTAAAAAACAACTGATCAGATCTACCAGAAGATTATAAACTAAAGTGAAGATGAGCAAAGCTCACTAGTGGAATGAAAACAAGTTACTGGCAATAAGTAAATAAAATGTTTCTTTTAATCTTTTTAAAGGACGTTGTTATTCTTGACAAAGACAGCAGCACTAGATTTTGTCATAACATTGTATTTTTAATTTTCACCCAGTGTAACACATCAACTTAAACCTAACCACTTTGAAATGATAATGTTGGGCATGTAGAACAGTGTAATAAGTATTAAATGCCATTGCATACAATATTTTCTATAATTTGGTTTTACATACACTTAGGGGTGGAAGGCAGAATAAATCAATGATTGTACATTTGACTAAGATTTTAACAGAACTTAATGAGCACGTTTTTTTTAAATCAATTGGTCAATTTTGTTTTTAAAATAGTATTTTGTTTTTCAGTGCACAACAGACTTTGGTTTTTAATTTGTATACCTTTGGAAAATGTATTTTTTGTAATAGTTTTCTGTTTGTTGGATTTCTCTTGTTCCCTAGCAGAAATGGGTGCTTTAATATGCAAAATACTTTTTAAATTGCTGCAATCACTCCTCATGATTTCAGGCATCTGTTAAATATTTAAGGTAACGTGGCCAGCCCCATCATTCGCAGGACTTTTAATCAATTTCCAAAAAGGAGATTGGTCATGAGGGTCAAGGACACCTTTCATCAGCTCAAAGTAAGACGTGATCGTCTAATGAGCAGTATTAAAAGGCAGTTCTGTTTCATATGTTATCTCCGATATTCGGCTGTTCTCCTGAGTGAAATTCCAGCCGAACCTGACGGATCGTGCTCTGTCGCTGTTACGTAAACTGTTCGCTGCGCTCGTTCCTATGAACCTGTCATCTCAGCTGATGTTTATGGGCAGCGTTGGGTTTTTCTGTACTTGCTTGTGGTCCGGAGCCTCAGAGTGAATGGATATTCCATGGAGGCAGTAACTGGCCCAGAGACAGATCTGTCTCTCTTTAAATCTCTTTTGCTTGGACTTGCTGAGCGTTAAGAATTCCTCAAAGGTGTCACATCAGTGGAAGGTGGTTTTCTTCTTGAATGGTGTGATGGCATCCTCAACTAAAGTGAAAGCTATCGTAGCAGAGAAGGTTAAGGTGAACCACCCTGTTCAGGAGATTATACCTTATCATTCTGCTGGAAATGTGTTAAAGATGGACCCTCATTTATTCATTCATATGGGTCACACTTTTCTCCAAAGCAGCTCACAGTTATTTACACAACAGGGTGTGTACACCAGTTCCGGGTGTGTATCTTGCTCAGGGGTACAGCCACAGGAGGAGAGTTTTGAAGCTGGGTCCTTATAACAGGTAGCAAACAGCTTTACATATACGTGTCATTCCCTCAGTTGCATCTGAATTTAGTTGCACATATTCCTGGATACTTACAATGACATTGTAAGATGAACATTTCCGTCTGTTTCAGATCAGCTGTCATTAAAAAAAAAAAAGTTTTAATCATAGATTTGTTTTTAAAATTTTATAAAACATTCATGCAATGAAGTTTGCAAAAAAGTCTAGGTTTGATAAGACTTGAGTATGAGTGAATTTGTGTGTATATGTATATATACGTACATATACGGTATATATATGTACACACACATACAGTATGTGTATATAGTGGTGTATGTAATGCCAATAAGACAGCTTGTTGAAGTCAGGCCAAGAAATTGGCAGCTGAATTTGGTTGTTCAAATACAGTTATGCAACATATTCATTTGCAGTCAAGTAATGGGAATGAAGATGCCCATCTGCCTGCGGACTCCAAATCTCCTTTCAATTGAACTGAGAAGGAAGAGAGTGAACGCCGTTTATTCTCCAAGCTGTGACAACACACAGACGCTCAGCCCAGTGTTTGATGCCTGTTCTTCCCTCTTGCTTCATCTTGTGTAGCTGCGCTGCCGGTTCTGTAAACAATGAATCCACAATGGCGTTTTCTCCCGTCCGCGTGTTGTCATTTGCCCTTCATTGGGGGGGAGGTGTGATTGTTATTGGGGCCTGCTGGACCTCTCTAATGATGGTGAGCTTGGGGGATGGATGGGCTGCGGGTTGGGAACCACGTATGTGCTCGCTCGTGTCGCAGAGGACGGCATGCAGGAGCGTGGCTTGGTGCTGCTGGAGGGTATCAGGGAAACGCTTCCTCCAACACTCCTCGTTAAATTCACGCGCTCGCACACAAACACTGGTACCCGCAGACAGACGCTCACATCCACGTACGTACTGGCAGTCAGGCCCATGCATACACTCTCAACATATGTAGGGAGATGTCTGAGAGTTCATCTTCGGAACGAATTAAGTTTCAAGGTGTGGTATGACTACACACACGCTATCTTAGGGGTCGTCTCCTGTGTGTAATAACGGTACAGAGAGGTTCTTCTTGAATGCTGCAGATTAGTCAGGAACGAACTGGCATTCTCAAGTGCTTTGTGTGGTCCAAAATAACTGCTTCCTACTTACCGCGCTATTACCATAGGATTTCGGCGCTGCATTCAGCATTCTCGAGCCTGCCGTCAGAAGAGCAGACATTGCCCGTTCTGGCCTTCACGAACCACTCGAGACCTTTAACGGCTAACGTACAGAAATGGTACAAATTCCCGCAAAGGTACAGAAATAACAGTACGCAGGACATGTGGAGTGACTTCTCCATGGGGTTGTTTTCTGAGATGCTGTATTTCTCTCCCACTCTGCCTGCAGACTACTGCTAGGTGTGACCCAGCAAGTCGTTTCCTTTTTTAACACCAATTTACCGTGGATTTGATTTAAAGTTGTACGGTGAGGACTGTGCTAAAACTTTCAGCGACACGGTATAGAAAGATTTACCCCTCTTTTTGCATATTTCACAATGAAAGTACGGAAGGGAAACACCAAAATTCTACCTCTGCGCCCAGTGAGGGTGCGTGCGTGCGTGCGTGCGTGTGTGTGTGTTAGGGGAAATGTTGATACCCTAAGAGGACAGTGTCCGTCTCTCTCTCCCTTCCCTCTGCAGGCGCTGGCCATGGGCATGATGACGGAGTATTACCACTACATCTTTACAACGCTGGTAAGCAATTTCGCACACAATGGCGTTTGGTGCTGCTGCACAGGCGCTAATGGATATTTATTTCTGGGTGCTTCTATTATAAAAAGTGAGCCTTGTTGTGAGTGTATAATAAGCTGAATGAAAGGCTCTGCCTTTACATTCACGAGTCGCTTTCTGCATGCAGTGACTGGGTGGCTGGGGGTGGGGGTCTAGCTCCAGGCTTTTTCTGATGTTTAATGGGGAGCCCAGTGTCCTTGAAGGAGATGAATCTACATGAGGGAGCTTTTCTGCCCCTAGAGTGTGAGGAATTGTGGGTTCAGGAACAACCACGGTGCTGCCGCTTGCTGGATGAGTTGCCAGATGGAGCCATATCCTAATGTATTGTCTGGCAACACGGGTGTTCGTTGAATTTTAAAAAAAAATGTGGAGGAAGCATGATAGACACACATATTGATCCATGGGTTTAGATGAATGGATGGTCAGGATATTCTGTTTTTTAGATTGAGTTCAGTATTCTGTTTCGCCCAGTGAATGTGCAACAGGCTTGTTTGAGTCACACAAAGACAATGGCACAATTTGATGCAATTACTTCTCTCCTGAGAGCTCCCCGCACACAGGCTGGCAGGCAAAACGTAGGTGCACACTACCTCTCGATGTTTCCTGGAATAAAGAACAAAAGGGAGTTTCGGCACGATGCGGTTGCAGAATTCATATGCCACGTGTCGCGACCCATTTTGTTGGGCTGCCACTTTATCGCCGCGCTTCGCAGAGTTTCTTTCCATTCTGTCCGTCACGTGAATGACACTAAAGTCATACGGGGGGGCATCAGCTTTGCAGGAGCTAGACAAAAAGGATGAATTTTTGATGAATGCTCCTTTGTTTAAGCTGTTACTCATTATTGTACCATATTATAACACCTAACTTCGTATGTGGCAAAATAAATTTAGATAAAATAAATTGGGATTCAGCACAAGTGAAGGGGGACAGGTTTGTTCGATAGTTTGCTTATGTCACCTTAGAACCCTGATGGTAGTATACTTACGTGGGCGTCCACGTGTCCTCCAACCCAACCCGCCAGTTTCCCAGCTCCTGCCGAGGCTGGATTTTGGCGGCCAAGGCAACGGCAGGTTTTCACTTTTGCAAATGAGCAAACTGAGGACAAGCGAGAAAGACAGGGAGCGGAGAAATGGCGTAACCAGTCCGTTTGTCAGAAAGCGGCACAGAATGATGAGTCTCATTCACCCACGAGGAAGCAGAAAGCTGCTGTGGAGAAGTGACATATGGCCCTCCTTTTCTGCCAGTTTTCACTCCGGTTCCTGATGCAACTCTTCAGGGATCAGCACCTTTTAAGTGATCTATGAGCGTGTCATTCACGTGTTTGTGTGCGAAGGCGCATCTTGTTTGTGTCCAGCCCAGTGTCTCAATGCGTATCTGTGTGTGAATGTTTATTTGTGGGTGTCGCTGAAGATGTCTTTCTCTCTGTGAATACATGTTGACCTCTGCGTTGTACTGGAATGACTGTGTGCATCTCTGTGTTTTTCCACCTTTTTGTAAATGTGTTTTTCCAGCTGGAATGCATCTCTGTGTGTGTGTGTGTGTGTGTGTGTGTGTGTGTGTGTGTGTGTGTGTGTCTTTTTATGTGGCTGTCAGTGCTTGAGTGTCTGCGAATGTGTGTATGCAAATAAAATCCGTCGGGGTCGTTTGCAGATGCCTGAATCACATTCATTCACAGCATCTTTTTACATAGAAGACTTATTTGATGTGACGCTTTTCTCCGCGGGAGGCCTTTATAGCACAGCGCCACTCTGGTGCGGGTTCTCGAATGCGTTTTCTGCAGTGCCTGGGCAGGCTGAGGGTGAGCCAGTCACTCACAGCCCCTTACCACATTCCTTTTCCAGGACCTCTTTGCTCTGGATGTGGAGCCGTACCGCTACAGCGGGGTCAACATGACCGGCTTCCGCATCCTCAACACGGAGAACGCCCAGGTGTCCTCCATCATTGAGAAGTGGTCCATGGAGCGGCTCCAGGCTCCACCCAAACCCGACTCTGGCCTGCTGGATGGCTTCATGACGGTAGGACAGTGTCCGTTGTCCCGCTCGTGCCTGCTATAGTGGTCCTGCAGAGGTCATAGTTGTACATCAAAGCCTTTGCTGTTCTGTATTTCTGTTTAAATATTTAGTTTGTTTTTTTTTTAAAGCCATAGCCATTTCAGATTCCTACTAACAAGTAGAGGAAAAAATAAAATTCCCTGTTTATGTACATGTTTTCCCCGTGGTTCATGTGAGGTTCCCCTCATCCTCCAAAGAGATGTATTACAGGTGAATTGGTGACTAAGTTGCACTTTGTGTGCATGCATGCGTGTGTGTCTGTACGTACCAGGGTATACCCTGGCCTCTGCCTTGGACAAGTGGTCAATGAAAGTGAGCATTGAAAATACATGTTTTCATTATTTCTTTGTTCATTATTAAAAAATAACACAATTCATTGTTTTATCCTGTTTTGATGAAAATGCGTTCAGTGTTGTGTGTTTCACAAGAAAATGAGAAAACAGTGTAAATGAATGGTTTGCCATGATTTCAGCGGATTGGGTATCCTGTGGCACGTCTCTGGGGCGAAGCGTGGAGTGGCGACTCGTGGGTAGCAGGGACCGCCCTCCACTGCCCTTCGCTGGGAATGGAGCCAAAAGATGGAGGGCGGCCCAAATTAGAGCCCCGTTTTCAGGCCAGCTGCCAGAACAGCTGTTAAGGCGATAAAAATGGAACGCCGCAAACTGGTCCGAAAGTGGTCAAGGTTCGGAGAGCAGCAGTCGGAGCACCTGTCCCAACGTGGGCCGCTGCCCTGTGGCAGGGAGGATGTCTCCCGCCCCCAAAGGAATGTCTTCTCAAAGCGATGTGATTGACTGGTACTCTGCCTTCTGCTCCCTTAAGGTATGTTTGTTGGAAGTCCAGGAGCAGAGCCCCAGTTCGCTGATGGATGCAGTCAAGAGGCCTGATGCCCCCAGAATGTGGGAACTGGGTCAGACGGGGCAAAGGTTCAGGAGATTAATGCTAAAGCGCTGAGCGTGATGCTTTCAACATGCAATGAATTAAAACCTGGAAAATATAAATCAGCTGAGTCAGGTGACGAGTCAGCTCCCACGGACCACTCTCTGTTTGGAGGGAAGAACAAAAATAATGCACTTAAAATCGCCTGCGTCGTGCCAGGTCCTGCTTTTAGCCCCGGGTGCAGCGGACAGATAAATAACCGTCGATTTTTTCCCGCTAAACAAAAGAGATTTATTCATGCAAAGGTTGCGTGGCGACTGGCTGGTGAAGGAGGTAATGGAATGCGATTTGGAGCGAGCGATTGATTAATTAGGCAAATGGCAAATCAGTCAACGCCTAATGCATATTGACATGGCGAAAGGTTTCGTAAACGTTTGATTAACCACTTCATTTGTACGTTTTATTTATGGTTTGCTGTCTTTAAAAAACAAACCCAGTGTAAGTTATGGTTCGGACCGTTCTTCCCCTTACAGATAGGGTTTCCATGTTCACTTGTCCTGTTTTTTTATTTTTTATTTAAATAAACATTGCTATGTAAATGTTTTGTTTCAGAATGGACTCAAAACGTTCCGAATTATTGACACCTGTGGCACAGCGATCTCAGGAATTAGTTTTCCCTCATCTGTCTGAAATGGCCTTCAGGGCAGGAAATACATATGAACTGAAAAAGACACAAGTTATCGGCATCTCCGTGAATTCGTTCCCGCAGGGGCCTGTGTTTCAGGATTCTGTCCTCACAAGTGCCCCTCTTCTGTGGCCTGCAGGGCTGGCAAAGACAGGGTAAATGGTTTCCCACATTTCCTTTTGCAGCCGAACATCCTGAACCGCTGCGTTTCGACACCAGAAGGAATTTTAAGCGAACTGGGATTAAGTGAATTTTTCTTTCTTTCAAAAGTAACTTTCTAATTATTTCCAGAAGTGTGTCCTGATGTTCCAGAATTCACTAGAATTGTAATGCAAATCAAATGTCAGTTTTTCAAACAGGATGAGTTCGAGACACTGCAGAAAAAAAATAAAACCACCCCACGTATTTACACCAGCAGGAATAACACAAAATAAAGGAAAGGAATGCCAGAAACATTAGCATCGCTGATGGCAAAAAAAAGTGTGGATCAGTGAATACTTAATAAAGCAAATTAACAATAAGATTAAAAAAAGCAGACTCTGTATCTGTGTAATGTACAGTTGAATCCCACTAGAACTGGAGACTACCAACCAACTGCTGTCAACAAGCGCTTGTCCTGAGCGGGGTTGCGGCGAACTGGAGCTTCACCCAGCAACACACCGAAGGGGGAGTGGACACTCCCTGGACGGGATGCCATTCCATCGCAAGGCACCCCAAGCAAGGCTCAAATCCTAGACCCGCCACACAGCGGGCACTGGCTGAGCCTGCCACGCCACCACGTCCCCCCTATAACTGGAGACTATTAAAAATAAAATATGTCTGTCAGTGTCTGTCAGTCTGTCTATACAGCAATTACACAGACAGTGCCACCTCTTGAGTACCAGTTACCACACACCCAGCTGGCTGGGAAAACGCTCCTTATTCCATCTTTTCCTTTGTCCCCCCCACTGACTGTATTTGAAGGGCCCAGCTCTTTAAAATACTTCTCCTTAATGCAGGCATACTGAGCATGGGTGACGATTAATCTCCTGAAATTTGTATCCTCGAAAGAGAGGCTTTTAGGTTGTTTATGTGTCCTGAATTATGAAGTCTAATTCTGCCCCTTTTATTTCTTTATGCAACAATTAATCTTCCTCTGAAAAACCCTACCCAGAGTCATGGCTTAACATGCATAATGAAAATGACCTAACAAGCTCGGTGGGTTCATTAGCATAATTTTCCTCCCTGCTAATTGCTTTACCTTCTGTCTAATTTACTCCACACGCTCTAATCTTGTGCGGATTACGCAACGCGCAGGGCCGGGTTCGAGCCACTGGGTCTCAGTAAATACCGATTCCGTCCGCTTACTGCGGACAGAGCACGTTGGGTTCTCATCCCCTCTCTGTTGTGCTCAAGGTCGGGGAACGCAGCATGGTCCATTGACTCTCGCTTGTTTAATGTAGTGAGAGCTGGACAGCCTTCAAGGGTGAGCTCTCCGTGTCCTCGGATTTGATGTTAACCTGCTGGGATAAGTTTTTGTTTTTACCGCATTTTGGATTCCTCACAAAGGCCTCACCGAGAGTTGTCTCAAGGGCTGAAGGTTACTTTTCAGTTTTTTTTTTTTTTTTCCCTCTTTCCTTCTAAAATTTTTCAGTGTTCTCTGGGTAATGTTTCATATAAGCAGAGAAATTAATGAAGCTTGGGGGGGGGGGGAGTCATACATTGTGATTTAGATTTAGCTTGGATTGGGCAGTGACAGGTAGGAATTTGGACATATCCGGTGTAATTCATCTGAATAGGTTTTGCTCCTGTGGCATGGGGGATTTCAGTTTTTTTTTTTTTTTTTTAATTACATATATTGGCATAAATTACAGCATATCTATCTCGTGCAGAAATGGAAAAAAAAAAAAATCTATCCCAGCATTCTAATAAAGGTAGGTGATATGAAATAACACCAAGCTGTCATGATGGCCAGGTGGCAGAGATGGGGAGGAGGAGTGATTCCCTCTGCTAGTGTGGGGGTGGGCTTGCTCAGGGGGATTGTGGGGGGTTGTGATCTGTACCCACAGGGGGCCCTGCAGTCTGAATGGCACCCAGGATGCCAGTTTCAGGTTTGGGAGGGCAGGAAAATGCTGAACCTGGAAGGTGGTGTGATACTCTAGGGCCATAGGGGTGTAAGGAGTAGGGATTTAGATGTGTAGGGGGTAGTGTTTTCTGAGAGAACTTTAATTTCACAGGGAGTTCACCAAAATACTGTAACCTTCAGGTCTTGGCTGTTCATTTGCAGGCTGAAGTTCAAATGGTTATAGCCGAAGAAGGTGGTGGCGATTCAAAGACGATGTAACGCCATGGTGCCCTGACGGGCTCAGTTGCAGAAAGCGGAGGGATGTGCACCACTTGGGCTCATGGGTGGATCTTAGGAGATGGGAAGGTATTTAGTAACTGTCCAAGTACAATACAGTTTCCTCCACCTTACAAAGGTAATTCATCTCCGAAATCCCGCTAGTTAGGTACATTTTGATAACTCGAAGTTTGATTAGTTTGAATGTATAAAAATTGTATTCACAAGCTGTCAAATTGACACCGGTTTATGCTAAGATATCCCCAGATCACATTACAATGGACACAGTTATTTCAACAGTTCACATTAGTTATTGTAACATGTAACAAACCAGTTTCTCTTCATTAATTACTCTAATACTGTATGACTGTGTACCTGCTCTCACTTGGCTCTTTACTCCTTATTGTGTACAATTAAGAAACAACTGCACACACGACATACATACTTACGATTTTCAACGTTTAATTCAACTTTTAATGCAAAAAGCAAAACAACTGTAAAAAGAAATGAGTAAAAACAATGAAAATAAATGTTGGCATGGTTTTCACAGTCCAAATGGGACCGTAATCACTGAGAGTGTAACAGGTGAAACTAGCAGAGAAGGGCTAATGGATGTTGAGAACTTAATGCAGCGTGCGCTGAATGCGCTGAACTATTACCGTGAAGATGACTGCCTGATGGCTCTGGTTTTGTACCGCTCAACTCTCAGGTGTTGACACAATCCAAATTTTGGTCACGTAAACTTGAAGAAATGCCCCGACAGCCGATGCAGGGCATTAAATGGAAGTCCTCGTACGATAAGATTCTCATAACCTGAATGGCTGTGTCTTTAGGTACGACTGTACTGGTTTTGCCCATGCGGTTGTACCTTTAGATGTTCCTGGAGAAATGAGGACAGGACCTTACACTGTCCTGGCCTTCGCTCACAAATTATACATCAGTTAGCAATGCCACCTCGTCCCGTGCTGTCAGGGAGCTGTTGATTTTGGAAGCGGATAGTGTGAATTTGGCTCCGTTCTGGCCCCATTCTGTGCAAAGTATGCTTGGACAACGACCCAGCATGCATTTTTCCTGCAGCTCAACTGGCACAAGGGTTAAGCTGGCACTACCCTTGGCCCCTGCTCAGCACTCCCACCTTGCCTTGCAGGCCAAGAGCATAGTGTTGGCATGGAAGCACCATGGACACAGGTGGGCTCGGTCTGCACACCCGTGAGCTCTAAAAATTTGCAGGAAGCCCAGTGAAGGAACTTGACAGACAAGCTTGAGTCACTTTGAAAGCTGGACTTCGTCTGAACCTCCTTTTCTGCCGGTGACCAGCAAGACTGTCTGAGTGGAACTGAGGGTTTTGGCCATCTTTTCCCTGTCCAGCAATACTCCATGGCCGGCATCGTCGTTCACATGTGGTCTCTTTCTTTGTGCTGCAGGAATGCGCATTTCCAATCTTTTATCTGCTGCTTCTTTAGTCTTGGTGTTTGTTGACGTTATTGGAAGTCGTTATCCGGAGATGAAATTATAATACCTGCTGCTTGAGCTGCAAAGCTGTATCTTAATTGAGAGGTTACTCTGCGGGTTGGCAGGCTTGGGGTCTGAATCTGTCCGCCCCCAGCCCGTAAGGAGGTGGATCCGTGGTTAAAGCGCTAGATGTGTGGTGTAAAGTTTGCTGGCTCAGATTAGAAACGGCAAACCGCTGCGGCCCCCTTGGGATTCAACTCGAATAACCTCAGCAAATATTTCAAACTTAACCATTGACTGACGTGTATTTTTAAGATTTCTTCAGATTAAATATCTAATGTCGCAGTTGTGATGACAGTGAAACTGGCGGCAATCCAAATACAAGTGACCTCTGCGAAAAATATGTGACTGTGGTTTGACTGTTTCAAATGTTTTAACTGAAAAGAATCTGAATAAGAAGCAGGGATTGACCATTCATAATAGTTTCAAGGACGTGGGCTTCTATGGACAACCATTTACAGAAGCTGCACTCAGTTCAGAGCTCATGTGCTTTGTCTTTCTGAAATATGTCAGTGACAGCCGCCTCCTTTGCCAGATGTTGAGATGTAGATTTTTGTTCTTCACTTTTATGATGCTGTGTAAGTGGCATCGTGTCAAGTGTCAGCATAACAAAGTGTAATCATAATGTAAAGTTCTCTCGGTTATCTCCCTGATCACTTGATTTGGTGTACTTTTATGCAAGTGTCCTCCTGCATACACTTCTTATACACTGACAGTGTGCTCTAAAAGCTCTTTTTTTTTAATGAATATTCAGTGAAGTTATCAGCATTATTATATTGTTAGTACTTCTTTTCTTTGTGCTTTGTTAGTAAGATTAAAGGATACAGATTTTACAGCTCCTTTAAATAGGTCTCCTGGGCATGCTTGTAGCAAAAATGGGAGTGTATGTATTTCAAGAGAGCAGTTAGTTTTTGTGTTTTAGAATACATTAATGCATTACCTGTTTCACTAGCTGGAGAAGTGGCTGTCAGTGTGAGAGTCATGGATGGATGGATGGATGGATGGATGGGTGGGTGGATGGATGTGTGGGTGCGTGTGTAAAATGTGAAAGGTGACATGCATGAAGTGATTAGATGAGATTTAATCACATTATAGGACAATTGATTTAACAATGTAACAATTTTAGTTTGTCTCTTTTTGCATTTTCTATTCAATTTTGTTAGATTAAGCATACATTTGCCATTTGTTTGTACTATACATAGGTTTGTAGAAAAACATTCCACATTCTTAAAATTAACTCATTTTGGTGAATTTTGCCTCCGGATTCTGTTCGCAAAATGTTCGAGTACTTTTTTAGGATCTGATGCTTTCTAGAATGTTCTGGTGCCTTTGTGAATCTTCCAGTAGCTGTAAAGTGCCAAAGTAAAACTTAGATTGTAGAAGAACTAGTTGTATTTCTATAATCTGTGAACTTTAACTAATCATAATCAACACAAAAAATCTACATAACATCCTTGAAAAATTTAGTTGGGTTGTGTTATTGATTATCTGTACGATATGGATTCTCAATTACTGTATTTCCCTTGTTTGATGAGGATCCAACACTTGTCGTGATAGTATTTGTTGGTGGCTGTAGTCAGCTTGTATTATTTCCTTTATATGAGTATGTGTAAAATTACAGTCTCGCACACATTTTGTCCTGAACCTGTCTCCATAGGTGGGCTGTCAAGGAAGGGGCATGCAGGAGGTCTGCCATGTCAAGGGACAGAGCTGGACAGGAGTGCCGGTCCCATGAGTGTTTGAGTGTCTGAATATTGGGGGTGAGAGGGGGTGACAGATCTTGACAGTTGAGAGGTGAGACAGACTAGGTGGACCATGGCAGCTTGTGTACAGACAAGACACCTGTATAGCACAGCTCATTCCACTCCCGCCTGTGATAAGTGCAGCGTTGGAAGCTTAAATGAGTTCTGCTGCCAATGAGTGACGATCCATAGTAATGATGGTCAAGGCCGTTGACAATGAGAATCAGCAGTTCACATATCTAGAATTAAGAGCACGCATTACCGAGAGACAGACCAAAGACCAACACACTGGACTTCACGTGGACTTTCCATGAGTTCTTATGTTTCTACTCATTCATTTAGCAGACACTTCAAAGCAACACACAGCTCAGAGTAAACAGAAGTGCGTGGCACCTACAATTTTTTATTTTTTTTTTAAATACAGACATAAGATTGTGTAATCAGTATTTGTCCAATATCACCATTTTTGATTGTTGGAATTACACAAGTAGTTGCATATACAGGCAGTCTCCGGGTCGTAAACGTCTGACTTACGTACAACCCGTAGTTGCAAATCACCCCATTTTTAAAAAAAAACAAATATGTATATTACTTAGGTGATCGAATTTTGGATATTCTGATAAAGTTTTATGCAGCCACTCGTGTGATGAACATTGGTTCATGTGGTGGAGAGAAATAATGTAACTGCACTTAATAATCATGCGTCTGCATCCATGTCTCTTTCTCTGATAATGTCATACACACATTGTATTTTCTGTGAGATGTACGTCACTTTGTGGAAAAGCGTCTGCTAAATGAATAAATGTGAATGTGAAGCCTATTATATTGGAAGTTCGACTTACTGTACATTCAGTGATTTGTAGCAACAAACAGGCGCTACTTTTCTACGCGCATCCAAGCATTGCATGTCTGCATTGGCTCATTGGCTCGTGGGTGCGTGAGCCCCAGGTAGGACAAGTGTTTCATTTTTTTTGATGCAAAGAAAGGCACACGATATGCTATATACTGAGACAAGCATTCGACTAACTGTCGTTAGACACAAACCATGCCTAACTGTTCCGAAATACATACAAATCCAACTTAAAGACAGACTGAGGAGCGGAACTCGTTTGTCATCCGGGGACTGCCTGTAGTACTGATAGGAAATGCAAAGGTGGTTGTGACACATGGTGCGATGCATCTTTTTTGATCGGTTCGGAGATCAGGAGAGAAGTGGCTCTGGGTTTTTAGACTTCTTAAGTACTGAAAGAGATTCAGCGGTTCTGAGTGGCAGAGGGAGAAGATGATTCCACCACAATGGAGTCAGAACAAGAACCTCTGATTTTTTTGACTTTGGACCTCTTGCGTGTGCAATCGCCAAGTGGCCAAGATGCATACAAGCGTTCTGGTTGGATCAGTGAACGGCAAGGTTTTGTAGGTATTGCTGAGCTGATCCGTTTGTGTCTTGTAGGCCGTAGCTGAAGTTTTAAACTTGATTGAGAATGCTACAGGAAACCAATGGAGAGAAAAGATGAGGAAATGTCATTTGTGGTACTGCCATAAAGTTAGTGTTTTGTTTTTTTCCTATACAGAGAACAGGTATAGATGAATAGAAATTGTATTACAAAAGCTCTTTTGTGGGTTTATTCTCGTCCTTGTGGACTTTGCTCCTGAACTTTTCAAGCTATCTGTGTTAAAATATAAGAGTTTTATTTGAAATGGCTGAACAGAATTCCTTAAAATCAGGTTATCTTGGCTCTTTTAAAGTAAGTTTTGACTTGATCCAAGTTTCCACATTTTCGACCTCTGGAACAGCTATTTTTGTTTGTTTCATTCCAAAAACACGTTTACCACTAATCACTGAACGTATTTGAGAATCGAAATATTATTAGACAATTGGCGGCCAACTTTTAAACAGACAATAGAGGTTAATTGATTTTCATTTTGATTGCTGTGCCTTAATTGGCCACTGGAATCAAATTCTCACAAAGGAACAAAATGGGGCTAAGTAAGGTGAACTATTACATTACTTCGAGCTCCACTAAAGAAAAGTGTTCATGTTTGATTTAGCTAGTGGGGGTTAAATTAGTCATTTGAATAAAAGATGCATTTTGATGAGAGATTATTCCAGTTAAAAATGTCAGCTCACACAGCCCATTCTGACCCAACTGTGTACTTGTTCGCTTGTCTAAAGTTTTGACATAAGTTCCTAATAAATCCCCCCCTTTCCTTTTTTTCCTCATATGATTAAGCTATGTATTTAAATAACCTGTCTTTGGCATCCTAAATCTTAGTTGTAGAAATGAAGCATATTTTCTTTAGAAGTCTTATTTCCAGGGCAGTAGCAGGAGTATAAAATCAACAGGGCAGTGCGCACATAGATTAAAGCACATTTTTATCCCTTGGCAGAGTGATTTTTTTTTTCTTTTTTTTAAAGAAAAATTGCAAAAACTACCCTAAAAGACTGGACATTTATGTTTTAACTGAGATCAAATAGCATGCTCACAGAGGAGAGCATGGGATTGCTGGCGGTTTGCTGGCCTCTTCAGGGTCGAATTGTCATGCCTGCTTATTACTGCAAGAGGGAGGCCGTTTTCCTAAATGCCCTTTTAATCTGGCGCGAGCCATGCCGTGTGGCGCTAATTGGGCGGCTCCTGTGCCAATGGCACCTCTTCTTCAACGGCTCACCCGCTTTTCCAGCCCTCCCTCCCTCCCTCCCTTCCTGCTGCAGCGCTTTCGTTCTTGCTGTTCGTCGCTCGTCTTCGCACGGATGCGACTCGCATTCATCACCGTTCCTCAATTAGACAGCCGGGCTGTTTCACCCCAGCCATTTTATAGTAAATATGCCAGATCCACTGGCTCTTGGGTATGACGCTCACGTCAGGGTCAAAGTCTTGTCTCACATCCCAGAGACTTTGAGTCATGTGGAAGGTCGGAATGTCTTTCGGTGACGCTGAGGGTCAATGTTGCGTTCACACGTTTTCACAATGACGTTTGGAGCCAAAGTCGTGGTCAGATTCATGGCGTGCGTCCATCACGTTTACAGTTCACAACCACTTATGGACTCTCGGAGCGGTCAAAACAAGCTCTGACCTCATCTGCTTAACTTGATATAATATCATCTGCTCAGATGGTGGTGTCTTCCGTTTCATTTTGCATCTGGTGTACAGCAGTACGTTTGCACTACATTTATTAATTTAGCAGATGCTTTTCTCCAAAGCAGCGTACATCTCAGAGAAATACAATTTGTCCATTACGTTAGGAGAAAGAGAAACATAGTTGCAGACATGTTATTCTTAAGTAAGTTTAGTTTGTTTTTTTTCCGCGAGTAGGTGCGTAAAACTCAGTACTACCCCTGGAAACAGCTGCATTCATGACAAGTTCATCTTTGGTATCAGTATTTATCGCAAATCACATGTGGATTGGCTGTAAGTAGTTGGAGTGCTTCCTTTCCCACTTGAAGTTTGTGCAGCACAAGCCCTCCATCCTAACCTTTAGCCCCTGTCTTGTAACTATTGTTGCATCTGTAACCCCTATCCTTACAAAACCTGTCCTTTTGCTCATACATCACACATCTCCTGCACAGGGATATCACACACACACACATGCACGCACAGAGTGGCTGAAGCCGCTTGTCTCAAGTGGGGATCACGGTGAGCCGGAGCCTAACCGGCACAAGGCATACGGCTGGAGGGGGAGGGGGCACACCCAGGACGGGCCGGTAGTCTGTCACAAGGCACCCCAAGCGGGACTCGAACCCCAGACCCAGCAGAGAGCAGGACCCAGTCAAACCCTCTGCGACACCCCCCCAAGGAATACCGATGAGTGTAAATTTGCTAAAATAACACCCCACCAGGCATAGGTAGACAGTCCTTAAATCTAACTGGGACAGCTGGTAGCGTAGTGGTTGGAACAGCTGCCTTTAGACCCAAAGGTTGCATGTTCATGTTTCAGCTCCCCTGTAGTACCCTTGAGCAAGGTACTTACCCTAAATTACTCTGGTAAAATTACCAGCTGTATAAATGGGTAAATAATTGTAGGTAGAATAACATTGTAAGTTGCTTTAGAAAAAAGTGTCAGATTAACGAATGAATGTAAAATATGACAGTCGGAGATGCATTTACCTGTCCACAGCAATGGACGCAGTAACAGTGTTGCAATATGAGGCAACGTTCCAGATTCCCTATGGAGAGCAGCGAATCATCTCTCTAAGAGGACAAATGGGCAGCTTAATTGGTGGGTATTTTGAAGCTTGACAATTTGAGAGCATGGTACGCAAGGTTGGATGGGCACACAAAGCAAGGTCACAGAAGTTCAGCATGGGGATGAAGTGAGTCAGATGGGGTCTTCACGCTGGTTTCTTTTTGCTGTTCAGTAAATACTGCTTCGGTAAACCTCTTTGGAAAGATCGCTCTCAAGGGTACCGTCACACACACACACACACACACACACACACACACACACACACACACACATTTTCTGAAACTGCGTGTCCCATACGGTGTCGCGGGGAACTGGAGCCTACCCGGCAACACAGGGCGTAAGGCCGGAGGGGAAGGGACACACCCAGGATGGGACGCCAGTCCGTCGCAAGGCACCCCAAGCGAGACTCGAACCCTAGACCCACTGGAGAGCAGGACCCGGTCCAACCCACTGCACCACCGCACACCCCACGGGTACTGTCACAATGATGGCTAAATAGGTCATTGGGAAGAGGGGTTTCCTATTTCGCCCCCTGGAGGTTGGCTGAGTTAGCCCTAGTTGCTTTTTGAAGGCTGATTGCCCTGCCTATCATTCATCACTGTCCTTACCCTCTTTGGGCAGGTATCAGCTGTCTTGGGAGTTATTATAACGATTACTACTAATAGTTATGGTGTATGGGCTGTGTGAGTGTTGATAGTAGCTTTGAGTGTTTTAGCGGTGAGCATAGTACCTGACTTTTGATCCATTTAGGTGTGTTCTGGCATGGTGTGTTTGAACATAGTGCTGGAAGTAAAGTGCGCTGAGTGTGAGGGTAGCATGTGTACTCATTGGGAGTATGTTGGATCTGAACTTGCTGAGTGGAATCGAACTGACTGACAGTGTGCCCACTTTGATTATTTGCTCAAGGAACAGACCCCCATTTTCTGCATGGTGCCTATACACTTCTTGGAGTGCACTGGTTGAGACTTGTGGCTTTAATAGGTGAAAGTGCTGGCTGATGAAACTGATCACCTTAAAATGTATTCAAGGGTTTTCATAATGTTAAAGCAATGAGGCATTGTCCTGTGGTCTTGTGTTATTTTGTATTTGTAAAGGAAAAAACTGTCCAGTAGACTGGGAATTTTTTGTGGCGCCTCCTTAAGTTTAATCGCTTTAATCATTTGCAGCCAGAACCAGTGTATTTTTTTGTTTTCTTTTCCTTTTATGAAAATAATTGCTTTAATTATGAATTTGTATTATGCTTGTCCTTTTTTAAATAAGCGTTTCCTTGACACATCAGAGCTATTGTATGATGTCTGTATGCTGAGATGCCAGTGTTTCCATGTGCCATTATAATGTTTTATTAATAATATCATTTCCAGCTGTGAGAAGACCAATAAACTGGCCCCACAGAACCACTCAGAAAAGGACCGTTTGATTGACTCGTTTCTACGGGAACAGAGTAGTTAAGGCGTTCGTTTGCAGTGCTGAATATGAAGTGTGGTATCTACCGCTGATGTTCTAAAGATGCAACTCCCAACATTAAAGCAAGAAAGCAAGTGGTGATCTCTCCCTGCTGACCCAGGGGCACGGGGATTTAAACGTACGCCCAGATGGTGCAGAGCTGTGGGCTCTCTCCCAGCGGCTCTGCTTGGCACTGACGTGCTGAGGAGACTCATCTGTGGAACCTGCGCTCAGGGTGCTGTGGGGGTAGTTTTGCGGGGGTGGGTAGGCATAGTCAGTGGTTTCTTGATTGTTTGGAGGATAATTGCTCTCCAGCGTATGTGAAGCCTCGTACTTCCTATTGCGTATCGCTAAGGGTTGGAAACTTTATCATTATGCTAAGGAGAGAATTGTTTTAACTTCTTTTCGTAGTCGCATGTGTGCTGCTTATTTTTTGATGCGTCCGCTTTGTCATTACTTCTGTGCTTTGACAGGGATGCACAGAGGAGCTCTGTGTGGGCCAGATTGACCTAAGATTTTCCTATGTCCTTTGACAAAATTACATTACTCGTTTATCTGACACTTTCTCCAAAGCAACCTAAAGTGTTAAACAACCTACAATTACACATACATTTTTACAGCTGAGTTATTACTGGAGCAATTTAGGGTCAGCACCTTGCTCAAGGGTACGACAGCTGGAGGTGGGAAGCGAACCTACGACCTTTGGATCTAAAGGCAGTACCTTTACTGTGCTATCAGCTGTGCTTTCAAAGACATGGAGCCAGTTCTCAAAACTGTCCAGATCAGACAAGCGATCTCTATTAAGCACAATTATCCAGGTTTCCTTTGGCATTTGGCACTAAACCTGCACGTCGGTAGCCTTGATGTGGTCGTATCGGCGTTCCCTCACAGCAGCGCTTACAATCCGGTCATCTGGTAATGCGGCAACCACTTGTGACTGACTTCAGTCCTGTACAATTGAGAGGAATGAAAAGAGAGCCGCAATTAACATTATTATTATTTTGCTGCCTATCTGACACTTTCATCAAAATGGAATTAGACTTCTACCTATTTATGCACTTTTAAAAATGGTGCCTTATAAGTAAGCCAGTGCTAGGTCAATAGAGACAAAACCCATGGTGCTTGCTTTGATTCAGCCCATTTTGATTGTGTTTAACCTTCATGTGCAAGGTCATTTCTCTGAGCTGTTACAACAGAACCATTTACTGCTGGGGTGTACAAACCGCTCTTTTATTTCCAGGGCTTTTATATGATGCGGTGCATTGGTTAACGATGTAACCCATCACACAGGGTCATCCCTGTGGTGCGCTCTACTGGGATGGGCTGCCACTCAGTACGTGCTCTCTCCCGTATTGACCCTTTTTTTAATGTACAGCTCAACATTTTATTGAACTCCAGACTAGGTATCTGTTCCAAAGGTACAGGAGCAGAGCTCCTTATTTAGGCTCAAAGTCTACATGTTTAACACTCTTCCACCTGCCCTGCCCTCATATTTATAAATGTCTCTCTGCTAAAATGTCCATCCCTGCTCAATAAGGTTATAGGAAACCCATCAGGCTTAGCATTTTTGAGGAGGTCCAGGACATGGCCGACAGTAGGTCTTCTCCATGGTTCTTTGCTAAGCTGCAGATCAGGTAGTCCCATCGTTTCACTGTTAATTTCAACCTGCAGAGCTCTTAGTAGGAAATGTTTATCTTTTTCCACTTTGGGGCGTAAAAGCTTGTGACGACTTCCTTCCAAGGAAGCATTTAAGACAACTTTAAAAGGAACAGAACTAAGCCGATTGATTTGGCGGGTGGGGGAATATTTGGGACTCCTCTGAAGGTAGCGTGTTGTCGGCAGTGCGAAGGCAGCGGGGAGTACATGAGGTTTCTAATGGATGTGTCATGCAGGGAGAGTGTTCCTGCCGACGGGAGATGCGAGCACGAACGATTGAGCGAACGCACATTAGGGCCAAATGGCCCGTTGTAAACACACTGAGCACGCTCGCTTGGAAATGGAGGGGGGGGGTCGGCATGCACCATCTCGGCCTGTCGCAGGACCCAGCAAAAAGGCAATGACATTAACAAGCCAAGCCTTGCAAACAGATGAGTTCCTATTTAATAGCTCATTGACTTCCCCTTTATTGGGAATCCTGTCTCAGTCTGTGAAGGGAGGGAAATTTCACAACGGGACCCCTGCTGCTTTGATTTCCCCTCTGTGGGGCCACGGAAAAAAAGGACACAATGATGTTGGAAGACTGAGCCAATTTGCTTCTGGCACTTCGTACTCGTCGATGTAACGCGGGAGTTGTGTGGGAAGCGGCAAACACTAAACGGAGTGAAAGAGGAGCACGTGAGTAATGGAAGGTCTTGCCGTGAAATCGTCAGGATCCACCCCTCCCCATTTGGGTTTTACATGTTAGAAAAACCCTCAAAGTGTGAAGAAATGTAAACAGGGATTTTTCCTCTGCTCCCATTTAGCATAATTGACACAATTCCACATTATTAAAGGCTTTTAGAGGAGTGCAGGAGCGTGAGAGTGCACTACCCGCATATTGTTGCATGCATATTGTTCTTCATCTTATGCTGAACATTATGCCCAGGGCCCTTTTTCTTTGCTCCTGTCAGAAAGTTCCTGGACACCCAGCGAGGGCCTGGGAAACTGCGCCCCGCAGTTTTAGACAGGGGATGAGGGATTGATGTGAAGAACCCCCACGGGGCAGAGAATCAAAAGGGGCTCCCTGCCAGTCTTGTAGCCGCGATGCCGCGAGCTGATGGTGATTGCAGGCAGGCGTAGAGGATGGCAGGTTCGAGGCGGGTGGGGGGCAGACAGGGATAGGAACAGACGGAGCTGGGTGCTCTGGAAACCACGTCCTGGTTTTGGAGTGTTTGCCAAATAGAGAGCCTTGCAAACTCAATTAAATCCCAGATTTCCCTTAGGAAGAAAGGAAATGTGAAATTATCCCTGCTTGTTAAACCTGTCACTTAATTTCAGTCTAATTATTAGTTATGATCCCAGAGACCTCTAGGCTAATTGTTTTTTTTTCCACCCCCTTCATCTTCGCTCCATTTTCTGACAGCTAGAACCTTCTGTCTGACTTTGCCTTGCAGATTTTGCAAAATGGTGATGTTTATTGATGTAGCACTAGCTTGTAGTAACGCGATTACTTGTCTCAGACCATTTAGTTTGATTTGCTTTGACAGCTACATTTCTTCCTGAATGCCTATTCCCCATGCAGAGCTTTTTTTTTTTTTTTTTTACAGTGAGTAGCATTTTCTTCTTTTGTTCTGCTAACCTGCTATCTGTCTTCTGTGACATATTTTCTCAATCATTAATGTAAGTTCATCTCTTCTATTATTTACAAGCTGGAAGGAACTGCGTATCGTGAAGGGTGCTCTGGTAGCTCGGTCTCCTTTTACCACCACTGAGACCTTTGCGGAAGTAACACGTATCCTGCTAGATCAGAGCCGCAGCAGAAACTCAAAACTACCCCACATTATTTTCATCCCACCCATGGTAGCATTTCTCAGTCTTCAGGTGTCTACGATTTTTTTCTGTCGCTATGGAAACAGCATGGATGATTACAAGTTGTCATGGATGTTCGGGGTATGGATGCAGAGAAAGAACTTTAAAACTGGAAGCTGTTTTCCGAGCTCGCCAGGAAGTCACGAAGCACCCAGAGAGATGGCGGAGGGAAGAGATGGCCCTGGGCAGGGGTTCGACACAAGAGAGACCAGAGGTAAAGATCACAAGGGAAGATGAGTTTTGGGTTTGATTGGTGAAAAGGGCAGGGAAAAAATGAGTCAAGCAGGTGCAGTCTAGCAGACAGGCTAACATGGTTTTTTTTATTTATCTGAATCGCTGAATGCTGTTGTCCTGTAAGATCTGAAACAGAGCAGAAAGTCTGTGTCATCCTGCTTCACTCTACGTCACATCTGGAACGCGGTCAGGGTACACCTGTACTCCCGTGTACGCACAGCTCTACCACGTCCAGTTTGAATCCCTTCAAATATCTGCAATATCGCCATTCCACATTTGTCAAACCTGCGCCATACACACTGCACTCAACACTTACGTTCACGTTTTCTTTCCTGTAGTTTTACTTTTTTGGCTTACTTCAAAATGTTGAAGAAATGTTTAATCGGAGGAAGAAAATTAGCATTATTTCTTATGGGGGGAAAGAAATCAGTTCCTGGACCAAAAAACACCTAAAACTGGAGAATTCGAATAAAAGGTTTCATGCACAGCAATAACAAGCATATTTCACATTTGCATTTTATATTTATTTATTTAGCTGATGCTTTTTCATTAAAGGAACTTACAAGGTTAAGCTACTTACAGTTCTTTACCCGTTTATACAGCTGGGTAATTTTACTAGAGCAATTTAGGGTAAGTACCTTGCATAAGGGTACTACAGCCAGGGGTAAGAGTCAAACCTTCAGCCTTTGGGTCCAAAGGCAGCAGCTCTAACCACAGTTCTACCAGCTGTTTCTACATTTTATAATATTTGTTAAAATCGTTATTTCTCACTTGTTTCAATGTTTCTTTCATTCATTCATTTATTCATTCATTCATAATGGCTCAGAAAAGTTAAATGACAGGTCAAAAATGCTGCATTATTGTATTATTAGCCCTTTGTATGAGAAAATTGTCTATATCTTTATGAGCTGTTCAGCAGTTTTGTAAAGATTATTTTTAAAAATTATACCCTGTTGTATGGGGGGTGATGTACATGCCCTATCCATAACACAGCTACTCCACACAGCTGCTCCATCTTACTCCTGTATGATAGGTTGATCCCACACTCGCAGCTCCCTCATGCCACACCTAAACCATGCTGATGCCACACTAGTACTACTTCTTCACTTCTTTCAAAGCCTGTGTTAAAGTAGAGAAAACAGCGCATCAACATCAAGCGATGCTTTTTAAACTCATATTGATTTGTACGATTTTCAGCAAACGGTTGGCAAAGGGGTCCGTACAACTTCGGCTGCCTGCTTCTGCTACACAGAGACTCTTGAGCTGAGGCCGTTACTGACGGCGGATCTGCAGCAGCCCTTTTATTCCCTTGTGTCGAGAGGCTATAAGACACAAGGCCTCTCTTGCACAGCTGAGTCTAAAAGAGCTTGTGTTTCCAGTGTCTGTCCTGCCAGAGACAGCTGTCGGTGGGTTTCACACATCTACCCTGTGGCTGATTTCTTTAACGCCTGCGACGGGGGGCCAAGGGCTTCTTTCCTCTCTCGCCCCGTGGTGCCGTGCACGGGAAGCGGCACCCCCGTGACGACAGCTGGCATCACCTCCTCGTGCTCTTGGCAGGTCTTGGGAGAGATGTATACAAGAGCGGTGTTAAGGGAGGAGGTGGGGGAGACGCCGAGTGCGGTGCTGATGTGGCGTCAAAACAGGGCTGCTTGAATGTGATGTGGAAGTCCTCTGTACGGTCACTTCCTAATCCATATCCTCCTGGGTTCATCACTGCACAACCTTTTGTACCTGTGTCTAGTGCACAGAAATAATTTTTCAATTTTTCGTATTACTTTCAAATACAGAGTCACACGAAACAATAGCAGAGGCTGCGATAAAACTTGAGTGATCATGACAATGAGCTTGTGTTCTTCTGACTAATTGAAAGAGGCTGTAAAATGTGTTGAACTTTACCGTGCTTATCGAGTCTGTCGTAGACGGAGGCTGGGTTAACGAATCAAAGCCCTGACAACGCGGCAAAAGGCCCCCTGAGAACATATGTCAGGGGCCCGAGTCGCACAGCAGCATTTCCCAAGCGCACTCGCCCGGTGTGACTGGCTACGCGTGGAGTTACACGCTCAGAATTCAGAGAAATAATGATGACCGAATAATAATCACCCTCCCTCTCTGGTTTAGCTAAGATCGCAATGAGGCCTCACTCTTCTTCTCATTAGACCAAAATTAATAGTATGGAACTCATGTTTAAGCCACCAGGGAGTGCTCTCCTGTTCCCTGCAGAAATTTACAAGACGGATTAGTTGTTTCAAGTAGTAATTTTAAGCCTTTGTTTGACATTTACATATCTGGATAAATTCTCGTATATAATTTCATGTAAATATTTAATCCGTCGTGTGCATTTGTGTGTGAATTTTAAACAATCCTATCTAACTGTACAAAAAAAGCTAATTTAATGTAAGAATAAAAGCATTCCGCCGAAAAGACCAAAAATGAGTGAAATCTATTAACGGATTCAAATTATTTTACCACACAGCTGGAGAGCGTGGGGTAAGGATGTGGAATAAGAAAAGATTGTGGATCTGCAGTGATCACAGGAAGAGAGCTGAGGCCTTGCCTGTTCTGCAGACACAACCGAGATGTGAACCCAAGGGTGTTGTGAAGACTTTGGTGATGATTGTGGTGGGGTCAATTGCGGTCGATTAGTATTCTGCTCGCAGTATAGCGGTGCCGGGTCGAGAGGCAGAGCGTGCATGGTGGATAGACTGAGCGCCGCCAGTGGACGCCAGGGGCTGAGTCACAGTGAGGCAGGCGTGCTCAAGTGGGATGCTGGCATCTTCTCATTATTCAGGGGGCAGCAGAAGTCATGGCATGGCACACAGCACTGAGCCAGGAGCATTGGTGTCTGCCCCCCGCCCCCACCCTACCCCCTAACCACCGGCCGCTTGGAGACCTCTTCTAGGGCTCTTCTCCGGGTATCTCATCTGTTGAATGCTGGGAAACTCGATTCACCACCACTGGGGTAGAAAAACTGACTACTACAGGTGCTGTGAAGAGTGTAAACATAGACATTAAAGAGTTTTTAGTGGATTTTGCTGGTGAGGTATTACTTTGGAGTGTCAATGTATTGTTTTTATCTCGAACATCCTGGTTGTGCGAACGGAAGGTGCAGCGGTTTGATTCCTATCCTAGAAGCACAGGGCACTAAGCTCAACAGGATACATCCTGGACAGGACTCCAGTCAATTGCGCAAACAGCGTCTGGTACAGCACAGTCACTCTCCAGTTAAGGTCAGATTACGGACCAAATAGTCTTGCGGATGCTGCACCTGCCCGCTGACCGTGTGACTGGGGGACGTGCCCCATACTGTGGGGACCTCTGCCTACTGTTGATTTTGTTAAAAAGTTGGGAAATGGCAATATATAACTTCTATAAAATTGCTCACATAACACGTCACATGGAAATAAGCACTGGAGTTGCGAAATGATCGAAAATACTGGGATATTTTAAAATAATGTCTTTCAGTTTCTTACCTTTCTACAGAACATATGCAGTATGCACACAAAACACTCTAACTTCGTTCCACCAAAAATACCTTATTTTTTATTTAAAGATATCAAGTTTATCTTTGCCTAATGTTAGGTATACGTTAGAAAATTTGGTAATGGCAACGGTGAGCTGTGATTCTCCCATGATTTTTAAAAATTACTGTTATTTTTACTTGCAACAATTGAGGTGTTTAGGCATGTGTGTTCTGCTCTTTTTTGTTTGGGTTTTCCGTGGCTGCTCTGGTTTCCTCCCACGGTCAGAGTGTATGACTGAGCTGAAGTGGAGAAACTAAATTGCATGTAGTGTGTGAATGTGTGAGTGAGTGTGTTACATTGCTCTATATTGCCCCTGATATCTATATTTTTTTGTGTGTGTGTACCAGTCGGTGGACTGGCATCTAATTCGTGTTTTCTGGAATAGCCTAGCATCTTGTGCTTCTGGGATAGGCTTCGAACCACCGCAACTGCGACGTAGACCAGCATTAACGATAGTGAATGCGAGCGAGTGATTATTGCTGCTATTGTTATTTTTTCCTGAATAGATTCGTCTGTCTTGATTCGACACCCATAAGACAATGGAGTTGGCCATCTCTGTCGCAATAACTGACAGAATGGCCATGTGGTGGAGACATGGGTTCTTCAGATAGCAAAGCCTAGTGTCAGCTTCACCCTGTCACGCTGTCCTAACAAAGTCTGCTTGCAAACAAGCTGAGCGGTAACACCTGTGCCTCGGGCAGTTTTATTATTTATTTGTCTCAATAAATGGCCTTTATTACAGTTCGCTTACTTATTAATAAAGGCTCCACCCAAAGACAGGTGCTGATGGGAGAAAATGAGAAGGAGATTTGCTCAGTGTAAGGGCGGTAATGGAGGCCACATCTTTGCAATTTACAAAATTTTCTGAATGCACACACTTTGTTATCTGTGGCCTGTTTATGAATTAAGATGTGCTTTGATTTGGCTGCTACTGATCCGTTTCCAGGGGACGGACTATCAGGAGAGAGGTCTTGATTGGAGCTGTTAGACAGACCATGACATTTCCGTGGAGCAAACAGCCCAGTGAGCTTCCGCCAGCAGTGACTGGAATTGGACTTTGTGTTTGGGTGAGGTGGGGTAGGGTGGGTGGAGGAAGAGTAAAGTCTGTACTCAGTCCCTGATGTTACACCAACACCCCCACCCCCTCACCCCCTGCATCTCCTGGCTTATTCCGCGTACCGCAAACCCCGCTTGGCTGGTGCTGTGCTACGAATTAATCATCAAAAGCAAGGCCGTCTAGCATTAAACCAATAATCTGCATTCATAACTATGCTTTTAATTAAAGTATGAGGCCCGTAATGGTTCTGAGCCAGTCAAATGACAGGCTTTTTGTACTTTTATTCATTTAGGGACCATATGCTGCCGTCATCCATTACTGAGGCCTCTTTGACTTGGAGTGTTTTTTCCTCCGGGCACCATTTGGGCAGTCGGCCCCTGGATGTCCGCAGTTTTGACTGCAGTGTCACACTCAGTATGTCTGTGCCGTCTGCGCAGTCAGCTCCTGCGTCTCCTATATCCACATCACCATCTGCTCTGTCACTCTCTATATGTTTGCCGCGCCGTCTGCGCAGTCAGCTCCTATTTCACAGTCTGTGTAGGCAGGTTTGCGTTAGGGACCGTCCCTGGGAACAGCATGGCGGCGGGGGCGAGGAAGGTGTGAGACATAGTCCTGGAACTTCAGATGGAGATAATGAAGACTTTACACTGATTTACATTTACATTTTGGTCATTTAGCTGATGCTTTTCTCCAAAGGGGCTTACAATGTTAAGTAAAATTTTTTACCCATTTGTACAGCAGGGCAGTTTTTACCGGAGCAATTTAGGGTGTCTTGCTCAAGGGTGTTACAGCCAGAGGTGAGATTCACACTTGTGACCTTTGGGTCCAAAGGCCAGCAGCTCTGACCACTACATTACCAGCTGATTTGTTCGTGTTTCTGGACATTGATCACACGGTTACCTCAGTAGCAGGTCATTGTTAGTTATATACAGTATTATCTAGATACAGCATAATGTTTGGTTGCTTGGTTTATCCTGCTTGTTTATTTAAAGTTCCTGAAATGGGCAGATGTTGGAATGCTCTTAATTTTACAGATTACAAGTCAATCTTTGAGGTGGAGCACCTTCGAGGACCACCGTTCACCAGTCCTCCCCTTTTTTGGGTCTATGGCAGAGGGATGGTCCAGAGCATAATGGGTTTGTAAGACACAAAGCAGATTACACAGCATGTATGTTTCCCTTGTTAACCGCTCATAATTCATTCCTGAAAATGGACCAAAACTCGAAAGATGGGATTATGACATTTCTCGATCGATTATTTCTTACGGGGCAAAATTCCAGTTAATTCCAAGCTCATCTCAAGTTTGTTCCAAAATAACACTACATTACATTAAACATTATGGATCAATCATTGATAAGTGCTATAAACAATTGCAGATTGTATATGTGGAGATAAAAAAAACTAATATTGGGATACTATGTAATGAGTGAACATGAATGTTTCCGAAACCCTTCACTTGGGTGGATCTGGAAGGAGAGTGCAGGACAGGTACTTGTGTTTTTGCCTCTCGTATTTGCAGACCCTCTTAAATGCAGGAAGGTTGTTTCATCCCCAGTGCTCTGGGTTAATGGAGTGACACAGACAACCAACCAGTGAGCACATCCATGTACCCTTGAGTGACATACTTAGCTAAAATTTCCCTTTGAAAATGTCTAGGTGCATAAATAAGTGAAATAAGTTGTTTTAGAATAATGTGTCAGCTGAACATTGTTAATTGGATATATTTCTTCTAATGGTATTTTATAACTTTATTCACACTACATATCATACACTTTTGAGTACTTAATACACACGCAGCAAAATCTCAATCTCCTGTAGGCTTTTGCGGGGTGTTGCTGTGGTTTCCTTATATTAATAACACAGTGTCTTGACACATCCCAGGGTTTGGCTAGGGGTGCTTCACAGCAGTTCTGTATCCCTGGTTAAACCAGGTTGGCATGCAAGGCAGCAAGACCTTTTGCTGCTGTGCTGTTCCTGTAGATTTGAGCACCGGGAATGAAAAGTGAGACGCTGGCAAGCGATACAGCGGCCGTGGTTCGGTCTCGTTTCCATGTTTGATCGTGTGGGCTGGCGTGGCGGCTTGGCCTGCTCTTTTGTCCTTTACGCTTCAGAGTATGTGAGTGTGTGCATGTGTGTTTATGTCAAAGCCAAGTTTGTGAGTTAGAAATCCAAGTTAAGGAATAACCCACGGAACAGAGAGATTTAAAATAGGAGACCCACAGGGAAGAATGGGTATATATTGGAAATGGGGTAGTGCTATATTTGATGAGAGGCTACTGGGTTTCCTTTACCTGTCTACAGGATGTTTCACTGCCACTCCATGACCATACAAGTGTTTTGTTTTGTGGCTGTAGGTCACGTTAGTGTTGCGCTCCTGTGGCCTTTCCATCACCTCGAGCCACACGATATGGTCCCGTCCACATCCACTTATTTTGTACGGCAGCAGCCCTAATGTGGGAAAATGGAAGTAACTGGATCAGACGGGTCTGAAAACAGACCTGGGCCACTTTATTTTGTCTGTAAGATTAAAAGCTTTCTGGGTCTCTCAGTCTGAGTTTCGATTTGGAGCCGGAGTTAGTGGAGCTCGCCAGGTTTCGAGGTCTTCCTCCATAAAACCCACCAGAGCCCTCCCCCCAAACACGTCCCCGCCAGGCCTCGTCAGGGCATTTACGTTTCAATCAAAGGAGCCGCTGCACTGTGGCAGACATGCTGTTTCTGCGGACCGAGAATTTTCACCAGCAAATGCCAAGATGCGGCAGTGTGAAAATTGGCAACCCCCCCCAATGACAATGAGCCAGACCCGCTGCTTAACTTAAAAAAACAAGTTTATTTTGTCCCATTGATTTGTGTTAACTTCAAATTTCCATGGTAATTGAAATTGTATCACATCCATTCCAGTGGTCTCTGCTCTCTTTGCTGAGCCAAATTGGAAGATTTGTTTTTCTTTTTTATTTTTAAAAGAATGGCACAGAATTGAGTCTTCCTAACAAACTAGAAAGTAAACCGGAGAACAGCAACACTTTTCTGAATAAACTAATTAAATCCTTGAAAAAAATGTCTCCATCTATAACATCTACAGGCTACACCCAGTTCAGCACTTAACTACCCCTGTAACTCCCTGTACAACTACTTATGTTCCTGATAGAATGCTCTGTATAAACTCCCAATATAACTGCCGGTATAACTATCTATATAACCCACTACATAACTACTTTATATAAACTTGCTTTGTAGCTGCCTACATACAGTGTCTTCCTATATAACCGTCTCAATGAGATTCTCTGTTAATGAAATTTACTTTCCTCTCTTTGTGTTAAGTCGGGGTAATGAGGAAAAAAAAGAAAAAGAACAAATATCCCGGAAGTAATTATTCAGCCGGACACAAAAAAGAAGTAGGCAGGCCGGTTTAGTTTTAATTTCATTTTATTGTGAAGTAAGTGATGTATTATGTGGGAAATATGTGTTTTAGAGGTGTGTACCAATCTAGGACTGGGAGATAAATGAAAGACTGGTAGTTATGTTCTTAATTGTCGAGTTGTGTTCCAGTCAAATTTGAAACATTTACAAATTTTATCTGTTATAAATGTTTTTGTTTTCCCATCTGATTTGCAATAAGGTTTCCTTACATCCTACACACCAGGCATCTGAACACAGGAAATATTTGAATAGTTTCACTGGAATATTATAGTTTCACTATAATAAAGAACAGAGAGTACCAGATACCACATTTCAGGAGTTTGTACACACAAGTGGTATCATTTCAGGTAAGCAAGGCCTACAGACCATAAATTCCAAAAAGAATTGAAAATATGGTAATAACTTGGGATGAACTTGATTGAAAGGTTTAACACAACATTATATGAAACGATTATAATGGGGCTCCTAGTTTTGGAGAGGAATACCAAAAACAGAAAGCTGTTTTGAACACAGCACAAGGGAGAACTGGGTGGGGTGTGTAGGACTCTCTAGAACTTGAATCTGTGTAAGACTGTGAGGATCTGTTGAACACTCAACATGACCTCAGTTTTGTGAAACAGCTTGATGTACGAGCATGCCTTCCGGACAAGAGACCACTCAATAATGCGATCATTACCTCCTCTTCATTCTGCTGAGGGCCTTCTGTTGGTATATGGCTATATTTTTCAGTGTCTTGGCAATGATGTGGTGATTAGGCAATCCCAATAGCTGCAGCACTAGTGAACTGGACCTAAAGGTCTCGTAGGGACGGGTGTTTTCTTTGCAAGCCCACAGTGCAGAAGCTGTCCTTGAGTGGAAGCACCACAGCTTTGAATATTCACTAGGGTAAAAGTATGAAAGCATCAGGTAAAACTGCAGTGAGATGGATTCATAGTAGTTCTGAAAAGCACAATTTCCACAGAAATTTACTTAGGTAACAGAGTCACTGCAACTGATTATTGTACTACAAAGTCTGTGCATTTGTTGTCTGCAGGGTTATGGCTAAGAATTCCAGGCCCCCGAAAGAATATTGTTGCCCCTTATAAATAAATTGACAACTATTTTTTGAGGGCCCTCTCCAAGTGTTGAAGCCAAGAGTTGTCCCTGCCATTTGCCCCGCTAGCGAGGGCCGTTTACCATTTCCTCCAGTGAACTGTAAATACAATATGTGCTGTGCAGTGGCTATTGTTTGTGCAAGGACACAGCTGATTGGTTTTTGTGGGGTAGGATGGCAGATCACTGAGCATGAGTCGCTCTTAGCTCCGTGGCTGACAGCCTGTGGTGGCTCAGCCCTGGTTTAGATCACTCGCAGAGGGGCTCTGTGTGATGGTCCATGACGAAGAGGAAGGTGGAGATCCATGACTTGGGCAGTCGGCGCTGGATTGTATAGCATGATCCTGGAGGAGGGTGGAAATCTACTCCAGTGGCTTCAGGTTAATGGGCCTTTGCTGAGATTGGCAGAAGTTATTAATGGCCTTCATTACAATGAAGAGCTCCTCTCCCAGCGGTAAAGCACCTCTTTAACGAATGATTTTGGTAGAGGAGCTCAAGGTGGACAATATGATTAGGCTCTCCGGTAGGGAAGTCCTCTGGTGTGCTGGAAGAAGTACATCCCTCGTTCTTATAATCTCAGGGAGACTTTGGGGTGACGTCTGGGAGACATAGAAACACACTCCAGAGGGGCGATCCTCACTCCAGGATCCACTAACAATACTCTGGTAATTGTATTGGGTTTGCTTACATTCCAAGGATCCTCACGCTCCCAAAAAAACGTGTCAACCACGGAGCTGGTATGGCAGAATCATGTCTCTGCTCGCAACAGAAAGCTGTGTGGCAAACCATTGCAAGCATAGTCCCCAGATTTCTCTTACAAGTACTTCGAAGGCACATACATGTGTTTTGCTCCTTATTGTGGGCTGTAGGTGGCCCCATGGATGACATTTACTGAAGCAGTGCTGAAAGCTGTGGATGCCATCTTTGTAAAGTTAACCGGTAATGATTGCAAGCTGAAAAATGGGCAAAACAGTGTCACTGGGAGCCCCTCTGCTCTGCTGTTTTCCTCCAAAATGTGCCAGTTTTTCCATTCTTCATACCCGCTGCTCTAAATACGGTGCCTGCGTGTCATCATTATTCAAAGTGGGCCTGGGCTGCTCCATGACACGGCTCCGTCTTTCATCAGCTCGCAGGTGCTATCAGTGATGCAAGTTTTTGGATAAAGCTTGACTCCAGAACTGTCAAGGGTTTTGTCAAACTATATAATTTAAGGTTTGAAGAAAAAAAAAAAAAACTCCTGGAATTTGAGCAAGTATTAGGTTTCCTATCCTATAGAGATTGGATTTCCCAGTATGAAACACTGCTGGGCGCTGTAGCGCTTCTCACTGTTTTATGTTCCGTATTTCTCAAGGTGTCAGTTTGACGCGAGACTCACTGATGGTGATGTCGTTGCAGACGGACGCGGCCCTCATGTATGACGCCGTACACGTGGTGGCTGTGGCAGTCCAGCAGTCCCAGCAGATCACGGTCAGCTCCCTGCAGTGCAACCGCCACAAGCCCTGGCGCTTCGGCAACCGCTTCATGGCCCTGATCAAGGAGGTGAGAGACAGAGGCGCACAGCTGCACTCGCGTGCTTGTTTGAGTCCCTTCTCTTCCTGTAAGCTGAAAAACATATGGAAGGTAATAACAAACACATCTAGGTACTTTTGGGCTCTTTAAAAACGCTGACTTGCTTTAAAAGCAAAATCTCCACAAGGTTGTTTTGTCAGGATTTACTGTCCTTGCTGGGGATGTTGTTACCCAGAAACTCACGCGTGTGCACGTATAGTTGCAGACTAGTAAAGCACACACCTGCACATACACACCGGAGAGGACACACTCGAACGTAATCGTTGGCACGCAAGCACAAATTGGAAACTGCAAGATATATTTACATATTTAATTACGCTAATTGATTATGTTAATTACTCTCTTATTTATAGCACCAGTAATTACAGTGTTTTCCTTGTGGTTTCCAGCTGTGATTTTTCAAGTTCTTGCAAATGAAATCTGTTTAACTCGAATGTGGTAGGAGAACAGCAGAGGGAACAACAGAGAACAGAGGGAGCCACCATATTATTTGAATGTCTTTCGATGTTTATGTCTTTCGTATATACTTTTTTTTACCCGTGTGGCAATGTGTGTGTGTGTGTGTGTGTGTGTGTGTGTGTCAGCATGCCTATATACGGTACCTCCAAAGCCTTCCTCCTCCCCCCCCCTCAGCTCAGGGTATTGCATATTATAAATTCATCTCGCAGAGAACTTCTAATTTATCTTAATCTTCGGTAATTATTCTTTGGTGTGCCAGATTCTGGAAACTGGGACAGCTAATCCGACCGTCCCCATCACTTAAGCACGCGACTGTGCTGCCTATATTTAGTTGTCACAAGCCCCTCAGTGTCTGCGCTCCAAAGTCGTGCGCTAAGACCCGAGCTGTGGGGCGGGTGGGTAGATGATCCACTGCACAAGTAATCTTCCATCACTCCATTCCCCAGGCCTGGCCACTTTCCCGCATCCTTTGTACGGGCTGCTCAAGTGGTGCCGAGCGCTAAGCTCCAACAAGGGGAGCCGTGTTGTATGCTGTCGCTCATGGAAGCCGTTGGCGGGGAGACCCTTTGAACTGGAATGGTAGAGCTCATCTGTGGGATAAACCCGAGCCCTCTGTGGCGTGAGCGTGCTAAACGTCTTCGTGTATTCCCGAGAACCTCACACATACCTTCTTGTGCACATACAACCGACCGCTAAGACTGCGTCACGTGGGCGTGTGCTGATAGTACCGCTGCTCCAATAAACATTTTCCTCCAATCCTGACTCTGAAAATCCACAATAAAAGCATCTCCTAAAGTCTCCTTCAAAATAATCTTGCTAAGGTGTCGAAGATGATAGTAAAACATGTAAGAAAAGGAACTGGCTGCAATTTCACAGGCAAACTTACACTTGAAATGTCAACTCATGAAGTGAACAGCTTGGAGTTGCAGCCTCTTTCCGAATTGCCACTTCATGGACAAGATGTCCTGTCGCTTGACAGCAAAAAGGGCTTTAAGGGATGCAAGTTTGTTGAATGATTCATTGGGAATGTGTAAATGGGCTTAGGGGGATGTCGGTTTTGCTCCCGTTACACGAGCGCTGTGGTTATGGGCGTCTGTGCATGCTTACTCTTGTGCGTAAGCGCTCATGATAGCTTGTACTGTAGACATATGTAACGATTCCTGCTGTACGTATAATGTTCAGGGCAAGTTTTGTAGCACTGGACATGTGGGAATGACCTGTCCGCACAATATCTTGTACATAAACCACTTAATATTTCTGCAAACCAGTGGGAATATCCATCCATCGATCCATTGTACTGCTCTGATGGGTATATGTGTCTATATGTGCATATGTATTATCTTCTGTTTGTCCTCAGTAATTTTTTAAAATCGTATTATTTTTTCCTCCTAGGCACACTGGGAGGGTTTGACCGGCCGAATAACATTCAATAAAACCAATGGCCTGAGGACTGACTTTGACTTGGATGTGATCAGCCTGAAGGAGGAAGGCCTTGAAAAGGTAGTGTGTGCGGCGACAGCCTTCGTGTGTTATACACATACATACTTGTGCACATATACACTCATTCAGATGAAGCATTGCCTGGTTACCCCCCCGCTGCTCCCTCCCCTGGCCCTCCTCTCCTGTGTGTGCACCTCCAAGACTCTGAATTATTCATTCTCCTAATAAAGCCCCTTCACAAGCCCTCCAGGTTTACAGGGGCTGAATTAAAGAGTTGATTTGCAATTACAAACTACAGTTAAACCATTTCTGAAGGAATCTGAAGTGCTTTGTTTGGCAATGGAGAGTTTATTGCTTTGAAAATGATTCATGTGGCAGTGGAGCACTTCGGGACCCCTGGGGAGATTGCTTGGGGGGAGGGACGTTTTGGGGGCCGAAGGGGCTAGTCGACCCCAAACTCCTCCCTCCTCCCAGCCAAGTAATGGACAGCTCTCGGTGTTGTCTGCACTGGGTTATGAGTGTGTCGGCATGCCTACGTGACCGTGCGTGTGCGCGTGCTCCACAACCGCTGTTTTAGGAACAGAACTCCAAAATGTGTGTTAATCAGGAACGGGAGTTTTTAGTTAAACACAAAACAGAGGAAGTGTTAGAGTGATAGAGCTCTGCTACGCTCGACTTGTGAGACTGAAAACTGTGCTCTGCCACCAAAAATTAAGCAAAGCAATGATTTATAAAATGGAAAATCCAACCTATATTTGTTGTAGTAATTTATAGTGTATAGCCAAACATTTTAATTGTGTCTCTGATCCTTTGTTTAGTGCTCTTTGTTACTGTGTGAAAACCGCTCTAAGAATTTGAGACCAAAAAATGGATAAATGTTAAAATGCTTGTTATTCAGTTTTGGTATAACATATTACAATAAATTAGAAAGTTTTTTTATTGACATATGTTGAGTTGGGTACATTTTTGTGCCATTTGCTCTTTATGATTTGACGGTTAGTCAACGCTTTTCTCCAAAGTTTCGTACAACGATTTACCGCTTTACACAGTTGGCTAATTTCTTACGGGTATGATTTAAGATAAGCACCTTGCTCAAGGACACTACAGCAAGGGGAGGCGGGGGGTTTCAAACCTGGGACATCCAAAGCCAAGGTGCCTCTAGCCTCCATTTGTACTTGCTACCAGTGTGGTGCATTTACCATATTAAAGAAGACCAGTACTGGGTGCTGTGTCATGCAGTAATACTTGGTTTTCCCCTCAACAGATTGGCACATGGGACCCACCAAGTGGCCTAAACATAACAGAGAACCAGAAGGGCAAGCTGACCAACGTCAATGACTCCATGTCCAACAGGACCTTGGTTGTCTCCACCATTCTGGTAAACACCTTTTTCTTTATCTGACTTACTAAACCAGTATTTCTACCATGAGTTGTATGACCTTATTGCGTATATACCTATTGACAAACAGATGGATGGTTTTTTTTTCTTTTAAACCAAAGAGTAATGTGGCCACTTCAGATTATTGTCAGCTGCACTTTTTTCTCCTCCTCAAATGTCCCTATAAAGAGAAAATAGAAATTGCACCTGAAGGCCTCCTGACTGTTTTATTGTGAGTCTGAAATCTTCCATCCAAACCACTGGCTGTTTTTCACCGGTTCGAAGGAGCGCTTTCCAATAAAGGCAGGACCAAGTTCAGGACGGACTAATTGACTGATTGATCATCCAATAAGATTTCACGGTCTGAAGTTCTCTTCTCCATCTTTCAATCTATTAGTGCCAACCAACGCTTCATTATTCTGTCTGTTAGACCCAAGAAAAGGAATTGTGGGAGAACTTTTAAGGCCCAGAAAGAGCCAGAACTTTGCTGTTGAAAGTCCATTGACACTAAAGGGTTTTTAGGATGCCAAGGTGCAAGCAGAGGGAGCTCTGGGGCTATGATAACGTTTTTCTGGATATGAAAATGAACTTAAAACGATGCCATACTTTTCCTGCCTGTACCAATTACCTAATTTTTTCTCATATAATTCTATGCAAATTACTGTGCAGCTTGTATTGGTTTGTGGGGCCTAATGTATAAAGTTTATATATAATTATTCAGTATTTCTAAAATTTATACATTAGATGCATGCATGTATATTTATATATATAATTAACATATAATGTACAATTTTTTTTAATATTATTCTTAGTCGTCAAGAATAACAGTGAAAATGAAACAGAACACCAAAGCAGTGTCTACCAACCTGAACATTCAGAGGGACAAAAACTTTTAAAAGCATAACATTCCAAAAGCAGTTGTGCATTAAAAAAGTCTAAAAACACATAATGTGTTGCCTTTCATCGTTGAAGTACAGAAAAGCCTTTCTGAGTCATAATGACAGAATAGGAAGCCATCTGCACCTCCATTATTACATTGCAAAGAGGGGAAATAATGATATCAAATAAAATTGATGGTTGTCATTATTTATCCTGCTTTCCATGCATATTGTGTACAGAATTGCTGTTATTATTTGAGATCACACATGCACATAATTGCAGTATTGAACAAGATGCACCGATGCAGCAATGGTACCACGGAGAGAAGGAGGTAGAATAATGTGCGCCTTTTTGCAGGGAGAGTCAAGGTATAGATATAACTCATGTGAACAGGCGAAGTGCCAAACTGGTATTGTGTTTAGAGGTGTAATAAGAGCTTTCTTCCCAAAAAGTTTACTTTTTCTTAATATTAATCTAGCAAAGGAAGTTCATTTCTTCATAAAATATTTAGTTATTCTTTTAGGTTGAAATGAAGTGCTTCTCAGTAATGTCTATCTGCAAAATGGGCCAAGGATGGGTTGGAGACTGCTGCCTCCAGGGGAACCGATGCCAAGACAAGTGGACGGCACTGGGTTAATGTTCCCTGCAACGCTGCCACTGAGGTGATGCTCACTCAAAAAATTCGGAGGTGCCGTAAGGGGCAATGCCCATGCTCACCCCTTTGCTTGGAGGGCCTCTTATCGCCATGTACAAACAATCTGTACACCAGACTTGAGGAACAATTCATTAAAACAGAATTCAATATGAGACTTTTATTTACTCCCTTTTCGCAATCTATCAGCCGGCGATCAGAGTGAATTAAAGAGTACAAATCGGCATCCCCACAGCCGGGTGCCCAAGGATCAAAGGTGTCACGGGGAGAGATGCAGAGAGAGCACAAAGAGAAAAAAAAAAACCGATGAAAGCAGAAGACTTACAATGAATAAATAATGTATTCAGGTTTGTTATGAATTTTTCATTGTGTCGGCATTCTCTGTAAAATATATTTTGATGGGCTTTAAGGGGCAAGGCAAACACATTTTGAACGTATTCTGTGAGTCTCAACAAAGTGTCATCATCAGGATATGGCAAATCCAAATTAAGAGAATCATTGGAGCAGAAACCCATGATCTCTGAGGGAAGAGGAGAGGTCAAGTGTTGTTTGAGGTAACAGGTGGCGTAGTAGTTAGTCATCACCTTGCATCCAAAAGTCTGGCTTTAAATCGCACTCGTACTTACCCTGCATTGATAGAGTAAAATTTACCCACCTCTATAAATCTGTAAGTAATTGGAAGTAGCTTAATGGTATAAAGCTGCTTACCATGATAAACTTGCCAGTGCAACTGAAAGATGTTTATATCCTGGATGAATGTTACGATACTTAAATTATGAAATATATTAAGGTTACAATGCACATGAGAATGTTGCTTGGAGGGATCACTAATGTACAATTGCTGCAGTACGGTACAAGGCCTGATCCATGTACAGGCAGTCCTCGGGTTACGAACGTCCGACTTACGTACAACCCATAGTTATGAACCGCCCCATTACCGAACTGAAGCTAATTTTTTTGTCACGCTTAACTAACAATCAAATGAAAACTTCATAATTAAGCCTATTATATTAAAAATTCAAATTACATACAATGGTTCTAATAAGAAACGGGCACGACTTTGCGACGCACGTGAAAACGTCGCGCGTCTACAGCGGTTCATTGGCTCGTGGGTGCGTGAACCCAAGGTAGGACAAAGACTTCCATCTTTTCAGTCGGACCGTCACGCGGGTGACCTCGCCCCGAACGTCTGCACCAGCCTGAAATCAAGCATCGGGGTATAAAGAAGCCGCACCTGCACGCCTCGGTTGTGGAATCTCATTTGAGAAACCCGTCTCTCCAGCGTTCTCGAGTGAACCCGAGACAACTTACCCCATCCTTCCCAGTCTCTCGTTTTGCTCAGTCCCTTGTTCTTGCTCCTGACGTCTATGGTTCTCAACACTTGCATTGCCTCCTCGACTATGACATTGGATTTTTCCGAAGATCTACTGTATGTTTGTCCATCAGCCGACCCACGCCTGTCCCCGACCGTGAATCTTGCCTGCTCCCTTGTGTACCGACAACAGATCCCACGATTGGGTAGAGAGATGCACACACGCACCTCCGTCTCGCCACGTTGCTGTTAAGTGTCGTGTGTGTCTTACTGTATTTGGTTTTAATTTTTTTTTGTTTTTACACTCATAACCAATGCACCAAAACACAAGGGTGATGCATCCAAGAAAAGGAAAACTATCACGACTGAAACTAAAATGGAAATAATAAAGTGATCGAGGAAAAGGTGAAATGCCAACAAACGTTGGAAAAGCAAACATTAGTTTAATGTTTTTTATACCTACACACATTCCCTCTCTCTATTATAAATGCTGTAGTAACATTTATTATCTCTTTCTCTCTCTATTATACTGTAGTTACATTTATTATCATTACATTTTATTGTAACTTTGTTATGTTAGATGTTTTAGTGTATCAAAGTGTTTCTTTATGCATCAAAAGGTACACTATATACTTTATTTAGCAGACACTTTTCTCCAAAACGACTTCCAATGAACTCTTTGTAGTGTTACTAGCCCACACACCTTATTCACCAAGGTGACTTACACTGCTAGATACACTACTTACACTGGGTCACTCATCCATACATCAATGGAACACGCTATGGGGGAACCTGAACAGCATGTATTTGGACTGTGGGAGGAAACCCACGTAGACACGGGGAGAGCATGCAAACTCCACTCAAAGGAACCCACGTCCTCTCGCACCACCCAGGCGCCGTGAGACAGCAGCGCTACTCGCTGTGCCACTGTGCCGCCCACTATATACTGAATTATCATTATTATACTACATACTAAGACAACCATCTGACTGACTGACGTTGGATACGAACCGTACCCAACTGTCCCGACTCATGTAAAAATCCTGCTTGCAGACTTAGGAACAGAACTTGTTCGTAATTGGGGACTCCCTGTATAGTGGTACATGCTGCTATCACCGTATGTAAAAATTCTGCTAAATAAAATTAGTTTTGTGGAGTTCCACATAATAAAATTGTTTTAAACTGTTGCTTTAGCATCCTTCTGTGTTCTGAAGCTCTGGTAGATATTTCAGTGTCACTATGTTTTAGGGGTGGCCCAGATGAATGATCGCCAGTCACCTGGGATAAAATGACTGAGCTGATCTCTGCCAGTTGTAGTATGGTAAACAGAACCCAGAATGGTCATATCTTGATTTCTTGACTAGTTTCAGGACATCTGACAAGTATCTCTCCTGTGCAACCAGGTATGTCAGGCGTTCCTAAATAGCTTTAAGGTATAAAAGCACAATATGAATTAAAGTAATTTCCCAGGTGTGACTTTCGGTGATAGCGTGGAGTGGGCATCACCAGGTTTAATGCTTCCATATTATGCAAAATTTGGAATTATTTTTTGCATCCAAATAGTATCCGTGCAGTTTCTCCACCAAGGACATGTCCTTTTTAATTTACTTGGAGGCTGTGGTTAAGAGACTGACCAGCAGAGTGTTGCTTAGGTGAAGAATTGTTTCCCAGGTGACATTTATCGCTTTCAAGTGACCCTACAGTGTTTGATTGTACACATAATTTCAGAATTTTCTTGTGCAGGCTGGTGCTGATATTCTGACTTGCTTCACGATAAAAACTATCGGGTTAAATCGGTGCAAAGGTTTGACCTCCTACCAGTTTGATGGTACCAGGGTTCTGGTGGGAGAGTTCAACCACTGCCAGCTGTTCGCCTCTTGTATGATCTGGTGTGTATTTTTTTTGTGGTTATGCATCTTTCTTTCTTTCTAAAAGGCCTTAACATTTTCACCTCAGGTGTCAACGAGAAGAGCGGTAATGTAAAACCGTGCCGTGCCTTTAGCCGCATACCAATGCACGTTCAGCACAGGTGCCTGAGTTCCGACACCTCCGAGATGAAAAGATCTCGCCAGAAATATGATCCGCATGCTGGGACGCGAGAAAAATTCAGTCGTGTTCTTAGGAGATCAAACCTTCTCTGAGATCAAAACTCCCAAAGATCTTTTCAGTTTCTTGATCTTAAAAAAACGCTCAGTTGACCTGTCATTTCTTCGTAGTTTACGAAGCGAATATCGGAGACGTCCTGGTTCCAGGTCCTGATTCCGTCAGACCGCCTTATTTATTTCCCACTTAACTTGCTGTCCCCCTTTTCCGTTTCTTCGGCATTATTCCTCGTTTACTGTCAGCAAATGCCAAGGAAATACACTACGAAAAGCAATGAAAAAGTTTACCTTCCTTAGAAATGATATTTTGTGCTTACAGAAATGTACAGCAACTATTCCGATGTTATGATACATTAATAAGGAGAATATTAAGTTCTTCTTCCCTGTGCAAATGCATACTTGCACATCGTCATATGCAAGAGTTTCGTATTTTCTTTATCTCAGTGAAATGTTTCTTAGATAACATTTCCTGTTTTTTTTTTTTTTTTCTGTGGTACGTACCACAGTAAAATTAAAAAATAGACAGCACTTACACACATAGCTCTGGGTTGCGGGGCAGTTCTCTTTTTTTCCTCCTGACCCTGAACAGTACAGAACCACAGTTTTTCACCTCGCTAACACTGCTTTGCTGAAGAGGAGAGATCAATAGGGCCAAAACAAATGTTTAAAAACAGCTGAAATGAGCGAGAATCATTTGTTCCTGAACAGACATAAAATCCATTATTTAATTTGGTAGGGAAGAATAGGGATGATTTTGTGCTTATTGAATGTATCTCCTGAGTAAAATGAATGGCTTATTGTTTTAATTAGATTTGTTTTTACTGAATTAAACCTTTTTTTTTTCATTTTAAGAAGAATTCCTCACATTCAGCTGGGTCTGGGAGTGTGAGGGGAAGAAAATTACTTGGAGCCTTTTTTTCTTTTTTTATTAAATAAATTCAGCACATCCTATTCAGTGAATTACACTGGCACACACTAGATCAAGCGTCATTTATATTTTTGCTTAAGAACTTCTTTTTTTCTCCAAATGGCTTTAAAAAAAAAAAAAAACAATCCTGACCTTTGTGCGACCTGTTGCTCATTGAATGCTACTGACAGTAGCCACTGTAATCCTTGAGTTACGGTGTATACGACTTAAAACCACTTGTACTTATGATGCATGTCCTATTAATGTCCTTCTATTATTTTTGAGTCTTGATGTTTTTCTTATAACAATGACAATTGCCGCTCCATCTGTAAGACACAATTTTTCTTATTATTTGGGTTTGTCAGTGTTTGTATGTCTTACAGCAAATGCATTTTGTTTGCAAAGCTTTTTGTTTGTGTTTCCCTTTGAGTTACTTTTTATTTGAAATAGCTAGCAAGCCACAAAATCACGGTTCATTATTAATTCACAAATTCTGTACAGTATTTACTGTTGTATTCATAATTAATTGTATTCTATTTTGTTTTATAATGATTTTATTATATTCTCTGTTAATGTTATTTTAACATGCATGATGTGTGAAACTGGTGGAAAATAACAAACGTAATATAGAACATAGCATTCATAGATATCAATTGTTTATATCCTTATAGTTTATATAATGCAGTCTAAGGGGATTTTTGAATAACAACGATAGGGTCACTGAAATAAAACCATCATTGGAGGACCGCCTGCATATTCATCACAGCATTTCAATGCAATGATTTTTGCTGACTTTTAGTGCAGTTAAATTTTTAAGTCTAGTTAAATTTTGCATTTTAATTAGTTTTTTATTATGTGTGAACGTGTCAAACATCAGAGGAACCCTACTTCTAGTGTAGAAACTTCCCTACTCCAGTCCTCCCAGCCCTCCTCTATTATGTAGTATTTCTTGTTTATCCAGCTTTCTGATAGGAAATATCTTCAGTCTATGTGCAATAACCAGCTTTCTCAATGCCATCTTGATGTCCCTCCAGAGAAACCTTACTGTTCTTGGAACAGCGATGTAAATGGAAACTGAGCAAGTCTCTGTTACAAGACCTGACATGATGCCAAAATTTGCTCCATTATGGCAAAATACCATTCTTGTTCGCTTTTTATGTTTTTTCAGTTTTTTATGAAATTTGTCCCTTTTTCCTTTCGGTTTAGATGTGGTCAATTATCCATACCTTTTGTCTCCCCTTCGAAGCCCACCCTCTACTCTAGCTTAAGATGGGTTAACAGAAGCACACTATACTTTATATCTGCATGCTGTGAGCCACCCGCCTATTTTCACATTACAGGCCTCACTGACCAGTGCCATTGGCTATGATTTGAAGAGGACGCCATTCGCTCAATTCCGGCCGCTGCCTGCAGATACCCGGCTAGCTATAAGTGTCAATGGAGGCAGTGGGGGGCAAAAGATCCACAGCCATCTCACCTATACAAGGGAACAATTTACATTCCCTAGGCCTCCTTATTGCAGACGGCTACTGTGGCACTTTGCAGATACAGACACCAGTTGCTCCCACAAGGTGCATGACAATTTTACTGATGTGGTATTGGAGAGGCCCAGACCATTCCATTTTATATCTGCTGCGTCAGTGTGATGGGTGATAATTAGTTAATAAAGATAATTGTTGCTTATTGAGCCCCACACACCTTCTCTTTTCTCATGTGGGGGCATAATTCTGTGTCATAGTTGTCAAGGCTTATGATAGGGATACTCTGGCTTAAGGGCAAATGGTTATTCAAACTCCTAAACTCTTCAGGCGTTCACTTTTTAAGCGTTTGAAAGGCTTTAAAACTACACAGCAATGCAGTCCCAACCACAGTATTTTGTTTTCTTCCGTTTTCAAGAGAGACATTTGCTGTTGTTTTTTGATAAATATTTCTAACGTGTACGGTAGATGATTTTAGTATTAGGTGTAGTTGATCTTGTCCATGTCGGGACTTCTCGCCTACTCCATCTGCTGGATAGGAGCCCTGATCACAGGCACCAACCAGACCTCGAATACCATTCGCTGATCACACTTTGTGGGCGTCTAAACGTACTCAAATTAGGTCAGAGATACATGATTTATCATAATGAAGAAAGGCATTCTGGGAAACCTGGATGGGCGATACACAGAATTAAATAATCCCCATGAGATGGTATGGAATGTGTGTGTTGGGTGTTCTTCACACTTTGCACACAGTTTCATAGTCTTGAATATGGATGCCAGTGGCTGTTGTTAATCAAGCTTTTTCTCCCAAGTTCAGAATTGCAACCTTCACTGCTGCTCTCTTCCAGAAGCCCATACTAATGCAATCCATTCTGGTACCTGTTCCCTCAGAGAGATTGTAACATAACATATTTTGGGACCCGTGACCGTTATTCAGCTTCCTCATTTCACCAAACTTTCTGCGTTTACTATGGTCGAGAGACTTGTGCCACAATATATCTGATGCACAGAAATTAAAAATGTCTTTGAATGGTTTTTTCTGTTGCCATGGCAACTCATATACAGGGTGTTCTGAGCAGCTTTCCTCCGCTTTGAGCTTTTCGGAGGAGTTTGTTTTCTTCATATTTTTCCTGACATACCCAATAACTTCTGTGTGAGTGAGAGGATGTGACAAGGATCATATGAAGGAATGAGGCTCATGGAAATGCACAGCCCCACACAAACACACTGCTCTCCACCCTGACCACAGCTCCTGGCAGGCTCGTTCAGGCATCTGCTTTCATTCAACCATCTCTATGTCATAAATACCTTACAGGGCTGTCTTATACCCAAAATGACACCTTCACTGTTGGGTAAGCAGCTGATGGTAATAGCAGCCCCCATTGATAAAGGTTCTTTTGTGGACCGCAAGGTGTATCTTCCAGTAATGGAAAAAATTTTTTGACCCTACGTTGAGAAAAATCCCCATGTTTTGTTTCAGTACGTTTCCATTTTAATCTTGACATTTGACACGGTATTGGAATTGTAGTGTTATAGAATAAGTGCAGGTAGAAGGCAAAGAAAGAAATTTCATCAAAATGTCACACAGCAAGCTTTTTGGCAGGCCATTGTTGAGCCAGCAAGAGCTCTTCTGTGTGACTCTGCCCCCCTCTTTTTTCAGGGAAATGCTCAAAATGAAGTTATTTAGAACCCATAGCCATTCTTCCAGCTTTTTCTCAGCACAGGCTATAGGGTTGAGATCCAGTGATCTGGAGGCCTGCAGAAGACTCGATTCCAAATGTTGCCCAAGAGCACCCAGTGACAACGTTAGCCCTTGAGATTAGAGGCCTGTCGTGTGTGCAGACACTCAGCAGGGATGAAGTTCTGCATCATGGAAGCCAAATGACCGCTACGAACATTTATGTATCATGCTGCATTAACTCCTACTTTTTTTTTTATGAATTGGTGAACCCATGCGAACCCGTGTCTTTTTACAATCATCATAACCTTTCACTGGAATGAGACAGCGTTCTAGAACGAGACAGTATTTCTGGGCTGTTTCCATGGCAAAGGATGATACATGGGGCCCTGCAACTTCCCTGCTGAACAAAAATTTTTCTGCTGCTTGCACCCATAGACCACACATGCGTTTTTCTTCCCTGTTAAAATCCTCATACGCATTCTTTGGTTTTACTTCCTCACAGCCCTCACTGAAGTTTGCTGGATTTTGTCTTGTGCTGCTCTTCTATTTTGTACTGTGATATCCACAGCTTTTGTCAATGCTTAAATATATAATCTGTCTGAAGCAGTATAGCTTTATAAAAATGGATTCTTTGGCCAGGCGTTTCTCTGCTGCTTCTATATAACTGCATTTCATAATAATGCTATTTTCTTTTGGGAAATCATTTGCTGTAAGACCACATGGTTATTGTTTTCTTTTCTTATTGATTTGTGGGAGACTTAATTGGGAAACTACTGTAAGGAGTTCACAGAAATTGTTCCTAATTGGAATGTTTAGATGTCTTGCATCTGTATCATCTGACTGTTTGCAATTTGTTCTCAAAGTTCCCAGCAACTGAGCCTTTCTCCCTTTACCTCCTTTCTTCATATTTGGATGGTTTTCTCCATAATGTTGGTTGCTTGTCCTGCCATAAACCAGACTTCCCTACAGCAACACCTTTGTATCCCTGAGGCTTTGGCCAGCTTCCTCATGTTTGAGTGCTCATCATTGTCCCCAAGGAGCTCTGTCACCATTTGTAAAGCCCAGAGTCCAGCATTGCTCGTTTGTTTACTGTTAAATCGCAGCCTTCTCACTGTCTGCAGGTGGGCTGGGTGTCATTTTTCACAAAGGCCTGACAGGTGATGCCAAGCCATAAAACGCTTCATTAATCGCACTTGCCTCGCAGCATTGTGCACAGAAACATACACAGACACACTTTCACACAAATTCAGTGTTCATCACAAGTATTGTGATCAGTTTGTTTGTTAATATTTGTTGTGACTGCCTTATTCCTTAATTAATATTAGTTAATTAAGGAATAAGGCAGTCAAGTCACGCCTTTATCCAGGTTGACTTATTTGTACATCCGCTTCCCTGAACTCCGTACTGTCGTTCAGTTATTTGTAAAACACACACACACACACACACACACACAGATGTGCACACTGTGGGCAATTTGGAGTCTCCTGTTCACCTGAAGCACACGTCATTTGACTGTGGGAGGAAACTGAAGCATCCGATGAAACCCTCCGTTAATTGTACAGTGCATAATGGTTGTCAAAGAGTTGTATGAGCGCAGGTAGACAGCAGACAGTGTTATAGAGCAATCAGTGAAGGAAAACTGTATTGTTATGTTGTGTTATGATAACTAATGTTAACTACTGAAGCAATTGTTTCAATTTTAGTGGGATTTGGTGAGATTTTAGCATTAATGGGTGTCAATTTTGGGGCTCTGAGAGACAAAAATTTTTAACGTTGGTCCTAATGGAAATTATGTCTTTGAGTTACGAGAATTCACCTTATGAAGTGTTTTGCAGGAACGCATTACTTTGCTAATGAATCATTGAACACGTGTTGTTCGGCACAGTGGCACAGCGAGCAGCATTGCTGTCTCGCACTGCCTGGGTGGTGCAAAAGGACGTGGGTTTGATCCCTGCTCAGTCTGTGTGGAGTTTGCATGTTCTCCCCGTGTCTGTGTGGATGTTGTTGGCATGCTCTGGTTTCCTACCACAGACATGCTGTTCAAGTTCACCCATAGTGCGTGAGTGACAGAGAGAGTGTGTTCCACTGATGTATGGATGAGTGACCCATTGTAAGTAGTCTATCTAGCAGTGTAAGTCACCGCGGTGAATAAGGTGTGTAGGCTGATAACTCTACATGGAGCTCATTGAAAGTTGCTTTGGAGAAAAGTGTCTGCTAAATATGTAAATGTTGTTTGTGCCCGTTGTGGTACTGGATCATTTTCTTATTAAAAACTCTTGTTTACCTGATGCTTTGGTCTGCCAAGAAACGGTTGCTGAGAAGTAAGCTCTTCTGGGGTGTGGGATGGCAGTGTTTGCAATACACACCTGCATTTTAACACTGCAAACAAATTCAGATGATGAGAACACCATAATTATAGTAAAAATGTTAAATTAGAGCCGAGGGGAAGAGGCTGTTTTATCAGGTGCGTGTTTACGTTATTTTACATTAGAACTGTTAAATTATTTTCAACATATAAAAGCATCCTTTGTTGCTGCTATCATCTCACCACATGCCTGAAGCATCAGTTGGCTTCAGATAAAAGCAGCAATTAACAGCACCATACACACTTACGGAGGACCTCACAGAGACTTTGAGATGGAGGCTGGAGGGGCAAAGGTCTCCTCAGCTGTACCCACAAAGAAAATCTGAGTGTTGGATCCCGTACGAGGGCAAATCGGTACATTTCCCCTTACATTTCTGCATGGGAGCAAAATACGAGCGTTTCAGAGGATTATTCTGTGGTTGGCAAGCATTGCTTTTGGCATGTAAAGAGTTTCAAAAAGGCCAAGTGTGAATTTCTGTCTTTTCACTGCCCATTTCCCCAACCTCAAAAGGACAGTTTTCTTGCACAGGTATCTGTCTGCTGGAGTGCAGATAACAGGTGCAATTTTACACTACGACCATCCCACCCCACCATGACCATTTGCTCTTCTTCATCGTCCTGCAGGAGGAGCCCTACGTGATGTTCAAGAAGTCAGACAAGCCCTTGTATGGCAATGATCGCTTCGAGGGTTACTGCATCGACCTACTGCGTGAGCTGGCTCAAATCCTGGGCTTCAACTACGAGGTGCAGCTGGTGGAGGACGGCAAGTACGGAGCGCAGGAGGAGACCACTGGCCAGTGGAATGGCATGGTCAGGGAGCTCATGGACCACGTGAGTCCCTGTCGTTTGCTGGGACTGCAGTTTCATTGTGATCAGTTTGCGGCTTTCGGATCTCTACGCCCTATTCAGCCGCACGAAACATCAGAAATGTGTGACAGTTATGGAAATCAGCAGGTGAAAAGTGGCTAGCTTTTATTAGTCTGTCAGTTTCCAAAATTGCGACATTAAAAATTCTGAGCTTCTCACGATTCCTCTGATCCACTGAGCCACTCATTCTCAGACCTCGTGTAAATACTGAGCTGGTGAACCCCGTCCTCCTGTGTTTCGCAAATCGAATTACGGCCAGAGGGGTTTAATGATGTTAGAACGCGTCGCTCCTATAATGTTCAAATTGGAAGTGACGTGTTGTATTGTTATATAATGCGCAGCAGCGCAACAGGCGAACCAATTTGTCTGGAATCATCCCACACTTTTTAATCATATTACCACTCAATTACCAACTTTACCCAGCAAAATTGATGTTATTGAATTACAATTCCCCACATCAGTAAACAAATCTAGCTTCATTTCTCTCATTTGTTCACTCCCTCTTGTGTATCTGTGATGCCAGAAGGTGGCAACCGGTGCAGCGGATGAGAGGAGTCCAGCTCGGGTGCCGACTGTAGGCCAAAATGAAAGAGAGAGTAGTGGGTGCGAGACTCACGTGTTTGCCCCAAAAGAGCTTATTAAGACACACAAATGTGCTCGCGCATTTTTTCCATAAAATCAATAAGACAAACTAAGTAAGGACTGCGACGGAACGGGTGTCAAGCTGCAGGGAAACATTCCAAGGCAGAGCGCGGCTGCTATGAAGCATTCTATGTCCCCCGCACCCCACCGAAGCAGGTGAATGTCTGCACACCAGGAACCGCTGCTTTCCTCCCCAAACTGGCGGTTGACCGCATTACACAGAATGCCTTGTCATTTCCCCCGTGGGAAGGAAGGACGGTGATTCTTCAGCCCCCTGACGGAAAGAGCCCCCCGTCTCAAATGACATATAAAGACGAGGGGGTGGATTCATTCTCCGATTAAGCACAGAAAAGAGAGAGTCTGTAATTTGCCCGTGTATTCCAGAGACGAGGTCACCGTTTTCTCCATCGAGCAGGGTATGAAAGAGGAATGAAAATACCCAGGTTTGAAGTCCTTCAAAACTGCAGTCTGCACTGTGGTAATAATGGCTCTGAACACCTTCTCGTTTAATCTTGCCATTACTTCGTCTCTGCGTTTCGCATTGTGAAACCTAACCTTGGACTTGACTCTCTCGATGTTTGGCTTTAACTACAGTTGGCAGATTTAAGCAGGAGTTGCAGCACTTTGCATTTGTTGCTTTACGTTAAAAAGTCGGGAAGGAAAAAAAAAAGAAAAAGGTTGTGTAACAGAGCGCTCCTGCTTTAACTGGTTCCTCAATATCAAAGACATCAAAAGTCATTGACTCACTCACTTAGTTGGTTAATTTCTTTATCTTGTAGATATCTGTACAGTGGAGAATCAAGATAATAAATGAAAGAATACATTAAAAGAATTTTTCATGCCTTGCTTTTCTGAAGTCAGAAATATATAACTACGACTCTGTTAAGAAAACTGTCACATATATTGACTGCTCAGTAAGAATACAACCTTCAGTTATTTATATATTCACATTTATGATATATGTGTATCGTATCACATGCAATATATATGTATCACATGCATATAAATCAAATGTGTTGTCGCACTAGCACTTAGTGAAATAAAATTTCACTGTTAAAGGGGAGACATGTAGCACAATGGGTTGAGCAGATGCCTGCCAGCTGCTGAGTTCTGGTTTGGGACATCAGTTTGTTCCCAGCTCAATCTGTGTAGAATTTTTACGTGTGCATGATGCTCCCGTACTTTACAGATTTCTACACTGCAGAGCGATTGAATCAGCAGTCACTAAATCAACAGCTTCATAAGATAAACAGAAGGGTGGGCAATAAATGTTAAGACAAGTTCTTGATAGTGCAACACTTCTGAAGGCCCTTCTTCTTTACTTGGATTACCTCCTGACACAGAGTCCCTGCCTGCGATTAACTTCTTGTCTCCCCGTTTCTTCTCTGTGTCGACAGAAAGCTGACCTGGCGGTGGCTCCTCTTGCCATCACCTATGTGCGGGAGAAGGTCATCGACTTCTCCAAGCCTTTCATGACGCTGGGGATAAGTATTTTGTACCGGAAGCCCAACGGTACAAACCCCGGGGTTTTCTCCTTCCTCAACCCGCTCTCGCCCGATATCTGGATGTATATTCTGCTGGCTTACTTGGGTGTCAGTTGTGTGCTGTTTGTCATAGCCAGGTAACATGTCCGTTTCAGCGATCTTTAAATACATACACACAAATGATATATATGTGTAGTATATTTTTGAGTTTGACCAATAGTTTTATATGTATGTTTGTGCACACATATAAAATCATTGGATTTTAAACTCAGAGTTAACATTTTACACTGACTAACAATTTAATCTCTTTCTGGAAAAAGATTCTGGCACTGGGTAGAATTGTGCCCACTTGCACTTGTGAGGTCTGTCGCATTTGTAGACCTAGGTCTGTGTCCTTAGACAAACGTATTGACCAAACGGATGTGGTTTGGCGCTTTTCCGAATGGTGGTGTTACTCGCTGGGTTTCGGCGCACACGGAGGTGGCTGCCCAAATTGATCAAAAGTGTTCTAATCACCTGCTGCTCAACCCCTTTGACCTTATTCAGGGTGTCTGCTCTGGTCAGGCTGTTCCAACAAAAGCCAGCATGATCACGGCTCTGCCGTATTGGCACGGACCTCCTGGTGTCGGGCAGCGTCGCAAGAAGGTGTGACCTGCACGATGACATTACACAGATAAGACTACGTGGAAAATTTGTGTGGAAAAAAACAATCGCTGTCAAACATTGCCATAATTTGATCTCCAAAATTGGATAATGGATTTTCTGCTGTTCATGTAGCCTTCTGTACATAGTAATTTTTTACAGATAAGGAGATAAGGCAGTGGGGAAAGAAAACAGTGTTGATGGAAGCGCTAACACCGAAAGCAGTCGGAGCATCAGATGGCTCAATCAGGCCTCGGTTCAGCTTGTCGGCAAAATTCTCCCAAGTGCCAGTTTCTGAAAGTGCGGTGTTGAAAAACCTCATTGTGAGCTGGGTTTGCTTTATTTTGCTGTTGCCAAAACGGCACAACCCATCCAACAGTCCCAGCCCTAGCCAGATAAGAGGCGCCGTTAACCCGTTTTTCCTTCCTTTCACACTCCCACCTTGGCTACACATGCTGGCGCAGAGGACACGATGCGTGGGTTCTCTGACTCTGTGAGAGCTGCGTGAATGCGGGTTTGCGTGGGCGCCTGTTTGCGTGCCGTGCGTGCTCGTTTGCTCCCTGCACGAGTGTGCGCGTGCATCCATGTGCGTTTGTGCGCGTGTGTGTGTGTGTGTGTGCGTGTGTGCGTGTGTGTGTGTGAGCACGTGAAAAGAACCGGAAGCACAGAGTGATCCAGCACACGGCCTCCCCCTTCGGTCACCGCCCCCACCCCCAATGCTGTCACAAACATCTAAACTGTTTTTCTTTTCTCTTCTTTACTCTCCTCATCATGCTTCAAGTGTAGAGTATTTTCTTATTTACTTATTTATAGCGTATATGTTTATCCATTACTGTTAGGAACAGGCAAGATTGACTGCTGTCCCAGTATATCGCCCACTAAGACTGCGTTGGTATTTGTTCTCTGCTCTGCCACTGTGCCGTAAGCAATAGCAGCAGACCCGGTGAGGTCAAATCAAGCTGCGTCTGCAGAAAGACGATTATCTGAACCCCCTTTTGCATTGAACTAAAATCCATAATGAAGAATGCATCACTATGAGGAGTGAGTCGGGCCACTGGCACAGGGACAAAAAAAGTCAGACTAATTCTAATTAGCCATAATGTTTTATGGAGTTGGGCATATTATCTAAACCCAACTTTTAAAAGTGGTTATCATCACAGTCCCTTCTCCTAGGGTAATGGCTCCTCCCCAAAAAAAAAAAAAAACGGAGAAAAAGACAGTAAGACAGTCTGGGTAAGAGCCTAGCCTTCTGCCCTTAGCCCAGTCCCAGTGTGGCAGAGGTGAGTCATCAATTTCTTGTACTTGATAAGTGTTTCATTACATAGGTGACACTCCTGGTGTTTTGCATTGGTTTGGGGTTTGTGTAGTTGTTTATTACTGTTGCAGTGCTTTGCATTTGCTTCAATTATCCACAACAACTGGTGATGCCTGTTAATAGCCCGGGACAGGATTTCATATTCCTGTCACACATAGGACAATGACATTTACCGTTGGATGAAGGGCATTGATGAATTATCAAACGCTACAAAACGGATAACTGTTTTGCCGCGCCGCTCAATGCGAATCTAATCAGCTGTCAGAAAGACTGTTGTCATGTGAAAATTAAATGCCAGTGTGTCGGCGCAAACCTCTTTTCCCCCCTTCCGACGATGTTGCCATTCCAGGAGGACAAACTCAATTTTCCTATGAATTACCCTACTGTCTCTCAGAACAATATTGAGTCCTGCGTTAATTACAGACTCCCTCCCTTTTTGTGCAGTGGATCAGCGTCGAGGTTGGAATAATTTGTGAGTTACACCCGCTTGCGGAGATGGCTGAGTTTGGTTGCCACAGTGCCACTGAAATCTAGTTCATGCGCTCTGATTAATTAGAAAGATGTTTGTTGACGGTGCTTAAGGAAAAGAAGCCGTGGTGGCAAAGAAGTCGTGGGATCTCTCACGGCTTGACCTCACTTGACTTCACTGACGAGCTGTATTGGCTGATAGATTAGTCAACGGGAAGTCCGATAGGGTCTTTAACACTTGTGATTTCAGATAAACTGGCTGCATCACTCGGTCACGTGCTAGCTGTCGGTCCATGTCTGTCATTGCCGTACCAACTCTTTGAGTCAGTCGAGTGCACCTTGCTTGCCTTGGCCCTACCCTCTCTCCAAGTACTGTGGGCGCAGTTCCAGGAACAAGGTAACCCCCCCCCCCCCACCAACCTCCCCCAAGGCCTGGATTAATCTGCCCGGGGAGTGAATCCCTTTGTGAAGAGCACCCCTGGGACAGCATCCAAGTGCTCACCACCTGTCAGTCCGTGATATCGAGGTTGGATCGATGATCCGACAGCAGTGCTCCTACACGATGCCATTTACCATGTCTTCAATGTCTCTGCTTGAGCTGACAAAGGTAACGTTCTAGGAACACTTAACCGAGGCCAGGGCACAGCGGACCAGCGTTGCGTGGGCTGTACATGATAAGCACACAGCTGGGTTAAGCTTATAGGGCATCCCAAGGGATGTGGGATTCTTCTGACAAGCGCTGATGTGTTCCCATAACATTCATTCTAGGATGCTGGTCCTGTTTCCCTTCAGTCAGTGGTCTGTGTGTGATTGTTCTATGGTCTTCTCAGTCCTGTGATCCTATCACAGGCATGGTCTGGAACCAGCTCAGTTATTGCGTAATGAATCGTCTGGGAGGTGGTGCATTAAAGATAAATTGTTTTGCTTTAACAGAATCATTTAAGGAGGCAAATGCCCCCCCGTTCTAGCTACAGTTTATTCTGTCTTTAAAACTGGATAATGTCATAATTTTATGTTTTGTTATACAGATGTTCAGGCATTTATATGATATTTATTCTGAAATTGCAGTAGCTGACTAGTTGACTTTTGCAAGGATTGTGAACACATGTAATGTTATGACAGTGAACATGCATTTATAATTGAAAATGCTTCAGGTATTTGTCCTGAGCGATATCAGTTCAGGGACGGTACTGTTTGTAGTACACGCTAAAATAGTTTGTATTAAATCGGCTGTCACAGAATTAATTCTGCTCTGAGGGGCATTCATCAGAACACACAGGAACAATATATACCGTCTGAGCATTATTTTAATTCCGATTTTACTCTGTAGACATTTGAAGCATGGTGGGGATTCAGAAAAGAAATGAAAAACCTAACTGTTAACCCTAGAACTTTCGGGGTACCACATGAGCTTCCTGTGTCATCCTGAGAGTTTTACGGTTAATGTCCAGTTTTCAAATGTTACTGGCAATATGATCACATATAAGAAAAAAGCTACAACTGTCATCTAAGTTGGTTCAGAATATGCACCTATCTGTTTAAGACCACATTAAGACATTGTTAGGTAAGTTGTATTTTCACGTCCCGTATGCTTATTTTGTTCTTATTTTCCACAAAGATTAAATCTGTACTGGCATGCATACTCTTTTGCATATTAAATGATATTCAGTGACGAGGACCTCAGTACAGATGTTTATCTGCTCCTATATAAAAACTGAAAAATTTGGATTGGTAATGTTTGTGTATGCTATCCTTATGTGTGTTGGTATGAGTGTGCATGCCACTGCTTACACGTGTGTGTGCGCGCGTGTGTGTGTGTGCTTGTGAGTGAGAGCGGGAGAAAGAAAGAGAGAGCGAGAGATCACAGGTACACTGTCTACTTTTTCTTGATTGACATTTGTAATTTCTTCCTTTATGTTTAGTTTTTCATTTTGTTTCTCTGTCCTCCTGCAACAGGTAATGAAACAGATAATACACAGGAGGATTAAATGCATTACTTCCTTCCACATTTCCTTTTTGAAACCACGTTTGTTTATTTTTCCACCCAAAAACATCACTGCCCATATTTCAAACTGAGTACAACGGTGGCCGCGCAGTTTGCCGCGCACAACATGCTCCTGTAATCAGTACCTTTCATTGGGCTTATGTCATTAAAACGGTTACTTCCACACAGAAGGTGAATGAATTGTCTTTAAGGAAATGGTGAAAGAATGGTGCTACTGTTTTTCGATAATTTTAATGCCGAAATTAGTCTGAAATAAAATACATAACGCTAAGCTCGCGGAGGCAGTTGGGTATTGTTTCCCAGTGTTTTCAGCTTCTGTGCAGCTGTGGGAAAATCCTGTAATTATTGATGTATAGGGATTAAAAATAAAAGGGAACGAAAAAGCACAAAAGATGGTGAGCTTAGCAAGAATGTAATTGTTACATTGACCAGGCTGAAAATTAATTGATGCGGGTGGAGCCCCTAATTCCGGAAGATGTCACTGTTTAAATCCCTTAACAAGACAGGTTGTCCGGAATACCCTTCCGTTGGGTCGTAGAGGAAGGGTGGGGGGGGGGTGTGCTGACCAGCGGGCCTGGAACACAGGTCAGCAATGAAAGCACTTTGGACGTTTACAGGCATGGGAATAGTCTGTGAAGGATCAAGTGAAGGTCAGCCACATGATGTGTTTGTTGTTGCTCAAATATGCTGTGTGCCACCTCTATCCTGACCCCTGCACCCCTTCAGAAATATTCTCCAATCCTTTTGACCCCCTCCCAGTCCTCCTGCTGTCCACACGGCCACTGATTCTGCTGAAGAAATTGCGCTTAAAAAATACGTCGTTCCCATTTTTGCCCTTCAAACACTCTCTCACACTCCCTGAACACTTCACCCTAAAATTCTCACTATCCCACTGAAGACAAATGTAAAAGACCAGAACACTGGGGGAGGAAAAAATTATAAGTATTATCAGCTAGGTACTTTCATGCAAAAGCTAGTCTCGGATGTGATCTATGTAAGACAGGCCTGGGGTTCCCTCCCTCCCTCCCTCCCTTCTCAGGCCACTTGTGTCAGTTGTTGGCTGCCACAAGACCATCTCACTACAGGATTGTCCATATTTTGTCATGTTCTAAGATTTCTTCTCATTTTTTGTCAAGCATATTCATAAACACCAAATGTGATGCTTGAAATCTACCGAGTCAACTGGGATCTCCTGATGTTAGTAGCATTATATAATTTACTTGGTAGGACTCGACATACAAGTGCAGTTGTCATCAGTATTTTTTTTTTTTTTAATTTTTTCTTAACAAACCCAAAGAGAGACATGGAGTTGTGGGTAACTTTTTAACTTGAGTGCTCTTTTGCTCGTAGCTTATTTCAGTCTGCAATAGAATGTGTTCTCTCTGTACCCGTCCTTTAGTTTGTATTAAAAAAGCTGACAAAGCAGATAAATTAAGCTAAAAGGGTCGTCCAAGCCCCATGGTTGCACGGCGGGTTTAGCCGGTGCCTGCTGCGTGGTGGGTCTGGGGTTTGAGCCCTGTTCGGGGTGCCTTGCGATGGACTGGTGTCCTGTCCTGGTTGTGTCCCCTCCCCTTTTGGCCTTGCACCCTGTGTTGCCAGGTAAGGTTCTGGCTCACCACAACCCTGCTTGGGACAAGTGGTTGTTGACAATGGATGGATAGTCCAAACCCTGTTTTTTCATTTGCAGTTTGAAACACCTCTGTATTCCATATACATAGCGGGCGCGGTGGCGCAGGCTTTGTCGGGTCCTGCTCTCTGGCAGGTCTGGGGTTTGAGTCCTGCTTGGGTGTGTCCCCTCCCCCTCCAGCCTTGCACCCTATGTTGCCCGGTTAGGCTCCGGTTCGCTGCGACCCCGCTGGGGATAAGCGGTTTCAGAGCGTGTGTGTGTGTGCGCGCGGGTGTGTGTGTGTGTGTGTGTGTGTGTGTGCGTGCGTGTGCGTGTGCGTGTGGGTGTGTGTGTCTGTGTGGGTGTATTCCATATACTTTGCAGTCCTGCCTTTGTACTGTAAAACAAAGAAAAGTAAATAAATGAAATAAAAGTAAGCATTTGCAGGCTTGCTGTGTAAAGAACACTTTGCTGCCATTCAATTAGTCATCCTTTCTTGCCGTGACAGGCTTAGCTCTAACCATTTTTCAGATCTTAGCACTTCAGCATAAAAGAAATCAGGTCATGATACTTAATTGTAGCCCAATCAACCTTTACTAATGTAATGTCACTTTTACTTAACATAAATAAATGGAAATCTCTTTGCCTGTGAAGTACGTATAGAGGAGGGGTTTGTGTGGTGTGTGTGTGTGTGTGTGTGTGTGTGTGTGTGTGTGTGTGTGTGTGTGCGTGCTATCATGTTGGGATGATGGGAACGAAGTGTTTGATCTCATGAATTTTAATGAGCTCTAAAGATTGTCATGATTGCATTTTCCAAAGCGACAAAAAAATTCTTGTCATTTCATTCATTAAATTTCCAAATTATTTACTTTTACTATGATTGTGCCAACATGGACATTTCATTTGGTTTAAATATTGGCTAAAATTATCAAAGGAAATAGCATGTTAATTTAATTGATATTTTTCCAAATAAATGTCGTTTATAACAGAACCCTTCACAATGGAGTTGTCAAATATACTTCTATGTTTTCTGATTAAAGATGTTATATTAACATTTGCCTTAATTATTTAGGTTCTAACTGCTGAATACTAAATATTAACATTAACAGTTTTTTTTTTCTTTTTTGAAATTGATGCATTTTTGTTTCTTCTATTTTTTCACTAAAGGACAGTGTCTTGCTTTGCTAGTTGTATTCTACATTTTCTTAGTTGTGTGATGTTGATGAACAAGTTTATGGATATCATGAGTGAATCCGTGTTTATATTTTCAACAACTGATTAACATCTCTTTCTCCCCTTGTCTCTGCAGGTAGACTGAGACTTTTTCATTCTCAAATGACTTATTCCGCATCTTGCTTCTGCTCTAAACCTGTGTGTTCTTCTCTGTCAATTGCCACAGGTTTAGCCCCTATGAGTGGTATAATCCTCATCCATGCAACCCCGACTCTGACGTGGTGGAAAACAATTTCACGTTGCTAAATAGTTTCTGGTTCGGAGTTGGAGCTCTCATGCAGCAAGGTAGACGCCTCTGCCTGTTTCCCTTTTGTGGCTCATGTCCCACTCTTTTGCTGGGGGTCTAACTGCTCTTACCAGGCCCAGACTGCATGGGTGCCTCTGTGCATGTAGCTAGATGCAGAACATGGTTGCCAAGACACAGTTTCAGCCGGTGGGGATCGACCAAGCGGGGGTGGGTGGGGGAGGGTACAGCTGGTGCCTCGAATGTGGGTGGTGCGGGTGCACCAGGGTCTCTGCCCGAGAAGGAGTTGCAGATGGAAAAAGGCCTCACCCACCCACTCATGCATGCCACCTTCATCCACTCCACTTCTTCCTCATAGGTCCCCTCCCCCAGATGAGGTAAGTGCTCTCTCTCCCCAGGCCGAGAGAGGAACACCGCGTGTCTTTTAGCCTGCCATCCTTAATTCGGTCCCCCTTCCTATAACCCGACACCGCATCTTCTAAACGAGCCTTGCGCCCCTGAAATTAATAGTATCCGGCATCGCCAAAATGAAACGCAGCGATTTCATTCAACGCTGATGTGTTCCTAACCTGCATGCTCATGAGATATGTTGCATTAAGACTGCGGCTCTGGTCAGAATGATCGGGTTGACACCGATGCAATATATTGGAATCTGGAGCTGGAGAAGACTAGCGTGAGAGGATCAGGCATGCTCCACGCTGAGCCTACTCTGGAACTGTACACAGCGAGCGTGCCGGGCTCTGAAAGCCGAGCGGCACGAGCAAGACTCTTCCCTTGCCTGTGTTTGGAGCTCAGTAGAATGCGGCCGGCAGTTGCCCCATGTCCCCCTTGTGCATGCACGGATGACGTGACGCATGGTAAAATGACTTTGTCGTGCGGAATTTAAGAATGAAAACTGATACAATATGAAGGAGTGAGACCAGAATGGATTTTAGGCCCGCGGGGACGTTCACCCAACAGAAGCGTAATTGAACAAGACGTCCTGGCGCCGTCTCACCAGCGTGTGTTGGCTTGAGGATTCATTTCTCGAACGTTAGCCTCATCACAGTGACAGTCAGCAAGCCAGAATGTACCTAATGTTCCTTTTTTCCCTCGACTACTGTAAACGAAAAGCAGCGCCGCTTCAGCCACATTTGGTTTTTGTCCACCTCCTTTAGCACATTAATCGTTAAATGAGCTCCGACTAGGACTACATGGCCTGCGTTTTTTTGTTGTTGTTTGATTTCTTTGATTTTTTTCTGTTTGCAACTTGTCTGGATCACCCGAGTCATGGATGATGGGGCACGGGCTCAAGTAGGTTAAGAATACGGGGCAGAGCCAGGGAGGTGCAGGCTAAAGTGTCCCGGGCACTGTTCCTCAGCATGGCATCCCCACCCCCAGGCACAGGACTACACTGTAGAGAGGCTCCCCTGTTTAAGGCTTGAAGCCCCCAGAAAACTGTGGGATGTGGTGTTTTGGACATGACGTTACCTTGGGTACATGACAGTCAGCCCCAACCAGGTTCTGTTGCAGTGGTCCTGCCATAAGACCAGGTATGACAAGGGTCTCTCAAGCGCATGCGGTAAGACTTGAGCCAGCTGTTATCTGTGGGTCTTCCAGTGGTGCTCCTTCCCTGGTCATGGGCTTGCAATTATGCTTCCTTTCCTCCCACTCTGTGTTGTACCGTAGAGCAGTGTGGACTGCGGTGCGCCATGGGTATTTGTGGATTGGTTGTTGAATCATGTCTAACTGTGGGCGTGGCTGGGCGGCGAGTGCGAAGGCACGTCTCTCTCTTCCCTTACAGCGTTCTCGCCAGAAGTCTGGAGCTGGAGTTGGCTGTCATGTCCAAGCTCTTTCCTTGAGTGACAGGTCATAGGACAGACTGAGAAAAAGTCGGAGCGAGGGTGCGCAGATTTTGAGTCTTTTCTCAGGGCCAAAAAAAAAAAAAGAGAGAGAAAACAAGATAACTGCAGAGACTAAGGAGGCTCTGAAAGAAAGCGCATCTTTCCCACAGTCCTTCACTTTTTGCCTCAAGACTGAATGTGCAAGATTGCAACCCCAAAGAGCTTCTGGTTTTTGAGAGAAATGATACTGACTTCCTTCCTCTCCTGTCCCATCATGGCCCCCTGCTGCTCATCTCCTCTGTCTCCACCCATATCATCCTTGCCTTTGCCCAAATCACCAGTCTGCATTACTTTTGCATGAATCCAAATTATTACTTACAAACTTAACCCTGGATCATGAATTGTACTAATTGGATACAAATATGTCTGAATTTCACTTTTTTTTTATTTTTTACATGCAAAATAAATTTAAAAAACTTAACTCTCCACCTAATCTGCATACTGTTAGGGTGTACCCTGCCTTGCATAGCTCTCTATGCTTCTGGGATTGGGTTCACATTGCCATAACCCTACAATGGATAAGTGTTTAAGGATAATGAATGAATACTGCTAAATAGCAATGATACATGTTTTGTGACAGCTTAGATCTGTGTGGAAAGACTTAAAGCTAAGCGAGACAAATTTTAGTCAGTTTTTTTTTTCTATTTTTTTTGAATGGAAACAAAACAAAACAAGAACTTTGTGTAGCCACAAAGTGAAAGACAGTAATTTTTCTGTAGATGATTTTTTTTTTCGGTATTACTTTCCCAGAATGCTCGGCAATGTACTGAATGGGCCCTGCTTGTGTTAATGAGCTGTTTACTTGAAGTGTACAGAATGGATTCATGGGTGGGCAACTCCAACTACGGTCCAAAGTAGAAATGTGTTGATAGATGATTCGGTCATATAGGAAGCTGTGGAGCAATTATGAGTAAACAATTTTTTTTTCCCGTTTATGGCTTGATTTCATTTGTTTCCTACTAAAAATCATACATATACAGGCAACAAGTGAGAGTTTTGCCTAATGAAATAGAAACTAAACAACTAAAATTAATTTTCTGGTGTAGCCACCTGATACATGTAAGAAATTAGAAAAAGTTAAGGAATGCAAAGTCAGGCATATTTCTCAAATGTATTCAGCTCTATCAAGGCACTGGGAGCAATGATCAGACCATTAGGAATACAGGAAAATTACCAAGTCTGCGGTCACAGAGGGTACGCCAAAGACTGCCTTGCTTGTTGCATTAAACTATGTGACATGTCATAGCAATGATGCTATGAGAACTACTAGTGAACAAAAAATTATTGAAACGTTACAGCGTGAGGTGGAATTCAGTTTTGCTGTGCCTGGCCTGGCACACTGATGCTGACACATCATACGCATTTTTACGCAGGTGACTTTTACAGCTTGTAAAATGGCCTGAAGGTAGGATAAGAAAACGCTCAGGATTAATGAAACAAACTTGTACATGATGCAGTCAACTCCTCCTCTTTACAGCTTTGTATGTTTTAGTAGCAAAATGCTACAGTTTCCAGAACTAATTAACTTATTACAAAAAATGACTACAGATGTATCTACCTGTCAGTTACCAAAGGTCGTGCGACCCATGTTCTTGCTAAAGAGGCTTCAGAGTGTATAGGCATTTCTCTCCTGTTCTAGGCATACATTTTTTCATAAGAACAGAAGTTATGTCATTATCAATAATACTTTGGTGTGTCCTAATCTCTAGTAGTATTATCACAGAAACCGAATCTGCAGACACTATCTGCCCATCAGAACTTTCCAGTGTAGGATGTCACTGTTTGTTAGGATGTCAATTGTTTGTAATACCATAGGTATGTTGGGGCCGGTTGGGTGGTAGATAGTAGCCTGTGACGGTAGGATGAACCAGTGGGTGGAACATCATTTGCATTTCCCGCTTCCTGGAGGACAGCGTTGCAGAAGGTAGAATGCATATCTGTGTCTCTGCCTGTTTGTGTGCATTTATAGTGGTGGCAATTAGCACTGCAATAATCTGTGCATGTCTCATTAGAAGATGCTGCTGAGCACAGTTAGCCCGGCCCAAACTTCCACCGCGGAGTGTGTCCTGCTTCACTAACCTGAGGCCCCACTTAGCCCCTCTTTGCTCCTCTGGGGTCTTGTTCTGAGTGGTCCGCAGGCATACCGATGTGCACCGGTTTGACATGTTTCTCTGCTCCCCTTCCCTACCCCCATTCCCCCCTGCCAGGTTCAGAGCTGATGCCCAAAGCCCTCTCCACCCGGATAGTGGGTGGCATCTGGTGGTTTTTCACGCTCATCATCATTTCTTCCTACACCGCTAACCTCGCAGCCTTCCTCACTGTGGAGCGCATGGAGTCGCCCATTGACTCGGCTGACGACCTTGCCAAGCAGACCAAGATCGAGTACGGTGTGGTGGAGGACGGCTCTACCATGACCTTCTTCAAGGTGGGCAGCCAATCCTGCGTTTGGGTGCAGTCCGATGCAGTGTGAATTCTCCGTTCTTTTTGACAAAAAAAAAGATCTTTGATGTATGGCCTCTGTATGGTGTGTTGACAAACCATTAAGCGTCCCAATATGCTACACGCCAGTTCCAACATCATGTTTAAGGACCTGACTGAAAAATCAGTTCAGTTTTCAGTTCCTTTTCAAATGATCAGTTCAAGACGGAATAAGAACGGTTGTTCATCACTGGGAAATCAAGCTCTGAATGAAATTATTCTGTTAATTTTAGTACTCTCCAGTTTTACATATATAAAATTAATTTCCACTGATGTATTACACAATATTTAATACATAAATTGGGCCTTCATGTTACAAGTGTTCAAGTTACAAATACTTGAAGATAACCAGCATTTTGCTGTTTCTTTATAGTTAATTGTTTTCTGCATTTGCTGAAGAGGGAACATCATCCTCACGTTTGCGTGAGCGAATGTCATGCATTTTTGCATCCCACTGTTAGCTGGCAGTACAATGCTCATGGAATAAATCAGAAATTGACATTAAATAGGTAAACTGCAAATTTTTGTTTCCGTTTAAATTTTTTTAAATTTAAGTCTTCAGTGGATAAAAGTAATTGTTACACTTTTTTGAATTTGGTCAGAGGCTGACAAAGATGTTATTTCAAGTTCATTTTGTCTTACGGTGAAGTTTTGGTTCATTACGGTTTTATAGGACCTATCCTGTCAATGAACGGACGTCATCATTAAGCTTTTACTCATTGCGTATAGTGATTATGTTTACAAACAAATCAAGTTACCAGCAGATGTATGGTCTCAATATTATTCGTAAGATGAGGACAGAGTGTGTACAGAGTGATTCATAGCATCTACAGTGTTACACACCATTGCATAATATATGTCACCCTACTTGCTGTCTTGCTGGACTTTTCTCTGAGGTGTCTATCCATAATCCTTCTTCGAAAGCCTGCAGTAATGCTTAAGGCTCTTATGTTGTTTGAGGAATATCAGTGTTTATAAATATGTTTTGTTTTGTTTTGTTTCAGTCTCTACGTGGGCATACACCCTCAGCTATGTTTTTGTTGAAATTATGTGACGCGAGTCAAAATAATGCAAATCGCACAATTGGTCCATTGGCCACTGGAAGCTAATGGCACGAGTGTCGTGTTGGAAATGTTTTTCGCATGGTTTCCAAAGTGTTATTTTACCCTGTAAACATTATTTTAGTGCCCAATTTGTGTGTGAACATGGCTAGCAAGTATCCTGCTAAGAGTGAAAGTGGTGGTGGTGATTCCAACTGTACACATGCATTCCATTACATGCTGATGAATGTATTGAAGCTATTTAGTGTATGGCAGGTCCCATCATTTGTGTCTGATGCGTGTAAATAGTGTCAAAATTATCCAAAGTTATTTTTATGTTGTTGTTAATACTATAGCTTTTACAAGCTTTTATTTTCAATTTCAGAATTGTTTTAAAAAAATTCACATTTCCAGAACACAACCGTTGCATCAATGAAGAACCCCCTGTATTTGAATTCTTTTGTGTTATGTTGTTGTGTATCGGATTGCAGTGGTTCAACATCATGCCACATGTTTATTTCCTTGCCAGATGGCAGCAAATCTGTCTTTTTCAAATGGCTGCAATGGATCATAGGATGCATGATCCTTTTTTGTACTTCAAAGCTAGAATTATGCTTTAAATAAAGATGCCACAGATATACCGAAAAACGTGCACATATATACACATTCACATGGAAACAAACTTATTGGCAGTTACAGTACTCATCACAATTTCTCCTTTGAATTCATCAGGGCTGTAAAGAGCATTATTAGTTAAAGATTAGGGTTTGACTTAAAGATACACTAAATAACCCTGAAACGGTGCTGATATCACATGTCGGAGCAACAGTGAGAAATTTCCAGTTCAATCTGACATGGTTTCATCGAGAGTTTTATTTACATAGATGGATTGCATCAGGAGTCACTTTGTTTTCTTTGGAGCTGGATAGCGTCGTGTTGCGCTTTATGCAACATAGCTGCTTGTTTCATTGCGTTTGTATGCCTGACTGCTTACCACATGTACCACAGCATCACGGTAGGTGATTGTGTATGTGCGCGCGTGCGTGCATGCGCGTTGTACATGTCTCGAACTTCTTGTAAATTCATTTTTGCTGAGCTAATGGTCTTCATGCACTTGTTTACTCTACAATGCACACCAACTTGGGGCAGTATGCTGTTGTCATGATAACAGAACAAAACAGTGAATCCCCTACAGTTAAAGGTAGGTCACAGACCTACAACATCTTAGTGTAGCCCAAACATGGGTGTGTACTAAGTTGGAAGACAGATGCACGTGTAGGACACACAGATATGTTTTTACACTGTAGTAAATATGCATTCATGTAGTAGAGAAGTGCTTTTTACACATTGCATACGTTTTAATTCTCCACATTATTTTTTAGATCTAATGGACATGCTTGAATATTTTATATTGGTCAAATGCATTTTTGTTTGTTTGCTCCTGGTGCAGTTCACAGTTCTTGGGAATCCTGGATGTTTGCACAAAAACAAGTATAGCTGTCAAAAGTTAATTGCCCATCAGTATCAAACTGCTAAAATTAGAGTCTTGGGTGGTGATCCATGGATTGACATGCTGCGCATTTTCACTTGGCGTTCAGATTAAAAAAAAAACAAAGAAAATAAAATCCCTGCCGTTTATGCAATTATTTGCAAAGATTTGTTCTAGAAAAACACACGTCTAATGATAGGTAATTATGTGAAAGCCAGCATGGGATAGTCTCTGGAGCAGTTTTGAACATCTCTATTTTTTTTCCTTTGTCGAGGAAACATCCCCACAGAATTTCAACAATAATACTGAATTATTTAATAACTGCAGTCACTCTGTCTCACTTATCTAATAAAATCGCTTCTTATTAGGGACCTGCAGACGCTGCTGTGTTTTGCCCCACTTCGGTTCCTCTGGCAGTTGAGCGTGTGACAAACTGCGTCGCCCTCACATGCGGATGAGCCCCTCCAGCTCTGGTGGAGCTGCGGAGGCCGTTGCTCGAGAGCAGCCTGCCGAGTTGCTCGGTACTGGGTGTCAGACGGTCGTTGCCGCTTCCCACTTTAACAACTGGGAAAAACAGCAAGTCAGGGTTATTGAGGCTGGGCTTGATATGAATCGGGCTTGATGGGAAGAGACAGGGGAGGAAGAAGAGTGGGAGGAGGAAAATAAGACGGTATGTTGTGTGTAGGGGGTGCAAGCCCCCCTCCCCCCCCATGACCACAGCACAGCCCTGTCTGCCATAATAAAGCTGTGTTTTATTCTTGCTCGAACACACTATTTCCCTGGGCAAATTACCAGCCAGGCGGCCATTGTCAATGTTACTGTGGTGTTTGAGCATCACTGCTGCATCCAGCTGGTTTAAACGCGGCAGCAGTTCAGCCCTATTCTGGCCCTCGATGGCTCGGCACTTTAGCTGTTATGTATGGAGAATGGCGGAGAGGCAGCTTGGTGACGGACGGGTCCTTCTTGTTGCGGAGCTCAGATCGCTACAGCGAGTACACATTGCGTGTTGTTGAGGAATGCTGCTGGGGTTCCGGGCCCGGGTCCGCCACCCCGCTTGAACTGAACGGAGCTCAAACCGCTCGGATGCAGATGGCAAGAGCAAACACCGTGGATCCCACCTTGCGGTCGCGCACATGCTTGTAAATTTTCAAGGCAGCGTGCCTATGTTTGCGGTTTTTACTCTATTGTACGTACTCTTTGTCTATGTATTAACTACACGGCCTTTGTGCAGTTATAACTGACGGTCGAAGTAAATCTCTCAGTATCAAAATTTTCCGTATCCACGTTTTTAAACTAAGTGCGCAAAACTGTATCGCTAACACTACATTCTTAAGTATGTTCATGAGCAATTTAAATGCAAAAAATCCCTTTGCTGTCCTTATATCAGCACAGACAAAATGTGAGGTCTTCATACATAAAAGGAATAGTCTTTGCCCAGTTATACCATGTATATAAGTTTTACCCTCTGTGGAGCTCTTTGTATTCAGTCACTTACTGGAGCTTGAATGTGAGATATAAATGTTTTCATCTTGTTCTCTGTGGGGAAAATCTTGGAGGCATTTTAACAGTGCTTTCCCAGAATGTGGGCAAACAGGAGTTTTGACATTTGGTCAGGTTTACCGTTCACCTCAGAGCTTACAAAAACATTTTAATTTATATGTAGCACATTTACGGTTATTGCGCTGTGTTTGCTTTAGCTACACCCTGTAACAGTGGCTGCAAGACAGATTTAGGGGAACATAGTGGTGATTTAGGGGTGTAATTCTCATCCTCTTACCTCTATTATTTCATATTTTAGTTTTTTTTTCGCCTTTTAATAATAGATACAATCTGTGCATCATGTTACCAGGAAAATGAAACCATAACCTCCACAGTCAGTTCGAACAGGTATAAAAGCCAAAGATTCCTGTTAGATATAAAAACATCAACAAAAATAAGGGTAAGAAAAAGTTGACCCAGTTTAAACAGCCGCTTTCATTATTCAGGGCCTTTTTTTGTAGATTTTTAATCTATTCTACCTTTGAGGTATCTTTTCTCTAACATCATCAAAAATGGCTCTTATCCAAAACAAAAGCCAGGTTTGCACCTTGGCGTTTTCCTTCTGAAGGTATTTTTCTTCTGTGTTTTGCCTCCCCTGTTATGTTTTTGTGCGCGTCAACATCAAAACAATTTGATGAAGGTTTTGCTGAGCCTCGCACATCCTGTTTGCCAGCTTCTCGTGCTTTCGCCCCTCAGCCATTTTTGCCCCACTGGCAGGATTTCTTTGTAAAAGCTCTTTTAAAAAAAAAAAAAAAAAAAACCCACCCCTTCTTACCATGTGCATACGTGTTTTCTTTCTTCCCCTTTCAGTCTGCATCCTTTTAACACTGCCACCAAGCCAATAGCATCCTTCTTTTCTATTTGGCCGGGGTTTCTGGCATTGGATTAAATTTTTCACCCGGTCCCCTTTCACCCACGATCAGACCAGCATCCGGTCAAACGTGGCAATGGAATATGAGATTAGAGACCAGGTCAGCTTTCTTTTTTTTTTTCTCTTGCCTGTTATAAAAGATGTGAAGGCAGAAATACGTAAGAAGTGACTGCACCGAAGGTGCTTGTGTTCATTATGTGCTGATGATGCTTGTAAACATATTTTGTTCCCCTTCATGGCAGTTTGACATAAATGACACTTATTAAATTACTTATTACTTAAATGCTCATTAAACCTTTGTGCTGTGTTTGAGACTGCTTGTTATTTTGGTGATCCCGTCCAAAATTGGTTGGCTTATTGTAATTTTTCTTAAAGCAGTTATAAAGCATAGATTATCACCTAATATTGTGTTACACCTTTTAATCAACTTCATTACTAGTCATCACAAGTTCTGCACTTCTTTTTGGAATTTACAGTACAAAAATGTATTGTTCTTTTACCTGAAATTACACCGTGTGTGTGTGTGTATGTGTGAGAGAGAGAGAGAGAGAGAGGCAGAACTTCTGCAACTGCCGTTTCGTACTCTTTGCTCTTTATTATAGTTTCACCCATTAATTTCCTACCGACTGACCTGACAGCACATGCAACACCTGGACAAAAATAGTAATAAACATGTAAAGTTCAGTGATTATTAAATTTATGTATTGAGATTCCAAGTGTGGACGATGTCAAGAAGAATTGTGGCAATCACAAGAAAAGAAAAGTGTTTACGATGGAGAAAAGTTGTAAATGGGTTCAATTTGACTGGAACACTACTCAAGGATTTAGGCAGAATAAGTCTGGTATTTATTTATATTTTTTCGAGTGGAACGCAACCCTAAATGAAGAATAATAGTTTGCTGCTTTTTCCTAGATGCTTCACAGACCTTTACCCAGAGCAATTTGCCAAGTCCATAGTTTCAGATTTTACCATTTATTACTGTATTATTTACCGAAGAAGATCATGTGAAGTATCTTGCTAAAGCAGAGTTTTACAAAAGTTGGGCTATTTGGTAACTGGTACCAGTTAAATCCTGTTAACCACTATGCCTCCCACTGTATTCTTGTCTGCTCCTTTTTCACACCTAGTAGGCTAGACTAGTAAAAGAGGATTTGAGAAAAGTTGGAGTGTGTGTTAGGTGAGAAATTAGCCTCATAAAGCAGAAGCTAGTGTGGGGAAAACATAAATGCCTGGCATGCCCCATTAATTTTGTTTACAAAAAATGTTTAAAAATCTAACCAAAAATCCAGAATCTTAATGAAATGTTTGGTTACATGCTTAAAAATTTGAGTTTAAAACCTAGCAGGTCCATGGTGTGAAATACAAGCAAATTACTCACATGATTAATGTAATTAAATAGATGATTTGCTTTAGTCTAAAGCTGTAATATTAACAATTTAATGAAACCAAAGGGACAGCCCAGCAGTCAGCGGTCCCATAATCACTTCAGCATGAATCTTATGAATGAATACTCAGCTGAAGAATAGTATCCTTATTCTTACCCATTTCTTTGCAATTGCCCGAATAGAGATGTTTATTGAACTTGGATACTAACAAGGGAAACTGACAGGCAGCTGTGGCCCTGTTTATACTTTTGTAGTTATCTGCATCTGTTATCTATTATCTTTAATGTCCTGAGTGTATTCCCTTTAGCCACTCTCTAATCTCACGTCAGCACAAACATGCAGAGGCTCTGGTTTAATGTCTGCGCAGAAACTCTGGCCTCCTACAACCGTTCGCTGTTTACTTGACTTCGGGAGCTTTTGTCACGTTCATTCCCAGCATCGGTGCGCTGGTTACAAATGCCATCGGCAAGGTAACACCGGATGCATCTGCCGGGCTTTTGTCGGAGGTGGCGATTGTGTGACGACGAGAGTAATGCTGTTAGTGGTGACAGTATTTTAATTAGGCTATATTGTTATTCCTGTCTGTGCTTCTGTTTTCTTTGTTGCTCTTTGAAAATATGCAAAATGCTTTGGCAGCTGAGATATCCTCAGAGGTCTAGCAGTAGTGTGTCTGAACCTCCTGGGCTGGGCAGGGTCCAACCGTTGACATAAGCGTGCTGATCAAGTGCATAAGTGATTTCCATATGCTAAATTACATACATACACATTCTTAAGTTATGTATACCATACAAAGTTTAGCGTATTAATTTCAGCCAGAAGGTCTTCCAATTATGTTACATTTTCCATTCAACTAGCAGATTCCTTTTCTCCAAAGTGACTTATATTTTAATGAATTAGTGTTTTATTTACACATTTAATTAGGAATTTTTCAATGTTGGGGAAGATTGCTTACCGGGTTGCAGTATTGATTTCTATGTGGCACAGTTCACTCAAGCTTGATTTGTTTGATTGCTCTGGATTTTCATTTTCCCTGGGATGTAATTCTGTCAAAGGTAAAGTGACTTGTATATATCTTTGCATTCATGACTTTGTGTTCTTTATATTCTTTAAAACTTCTGAAGTTCAATCCTAATAACTCAAATTCCTAAGTCCAATATAATCCACTGACCTCAGTCCCACCTAGGTAATAAACTCACAAATGCAATTTATTCTCCTCTTCAGCTAAGACTCATTTTGGAATGAAAAGGTAGAATGCACTAGGGTCAAAGTTTACAGCAGTTGTGTGGCTTTGCTTTTTTCGTTTGAGGAAAATTTGTTTGTGAAACTTTTGCATCGGGGACGAGGGGAATACATTTCTGCAGACTTTGAACAGGGATTTTAATTTTGCAGCTGTGGAAACCAAGCATGACGGCATACAGGCCATTTGGAAGGGTGCCTTCTTCTTGCGACCCTCCTACATATGCAGACTCTCGAACGTGAAACAGGCCACAAGGAGAAAGAAGCCACGTTTAATGAGCTCCTCTGAAGAACCCACGAAGAGACCTCAACTCCGCTTCAGCACATTCCGCGGAGGCCCACCGCAGACTGGGAATCGATGCCTCAGAGTTGTCGAACCGTGTCATAAAAGGGAAATATGCAAAGCAGCTTAATTTCAGTCGATTGCCTTTTTGTTTCTCGCAATGAAAAGGAAAGGGGAGGAAAAGAGCCTCTCCATCATAATGCGGGGAGGCGAGTATATTGTCCTCTGTGGAAAGGCTCTCAAGGAGATCTGGAGTGAGCGGGGCTGAGCCTCCCGTTGTTGATTAAAGGTTATAAGTGTGTGTTATTGTGGAGTGTGCCATTCATCACTGTCAGGGCCATTACCATCACAATGCAGGAATAATGGATTAACACAGGGAGACGTCCGCTGCAGCTAAGGGGGGCAGAGCCTGGACATCACCCTTCCCACCCATTAATATGGAGGCTTTTGCAGATCCAGATGTTTCACTCCTATAAGTGGCTGTTATGCGTCTCAGAGATCCCTCAGAGGCAAAGCGGGTTTATTATTCATGCAAAACATCGCAGTGAAGTGTGCATATGACAGAGATGTACAGTATGCAGTGTGTTGTATGGTACCAGTGCCCCACAGGTCTTTCTAACTCTGAATTTACTAGTACAGTCATACTCCAAGATAAACCCATTTCGTTGAAGAGGATTTGGTTTTAAAAGGAGTTTAACACTTCTAGTTCAGTTTGAGGCACTTCTTTGCGTTTATAAGGACCAAATTTTGATTTTAATGTCTCCTGACAGCTGAGCAATGCAAGGCCATAGTTCACCGTGTGGTCTTCTCATAGTTTGATTCGTACTGCATTAAGTTCTCAGCCTTCCTTGGTTTCCTAGTTTCACCTGTTATAATCTCAGTGATCATGGCCGCATTTGAACTGTCCAAACCATGTCAACTTGTTGACTGAGCTTTGCTTTCATTGGTTTCATTTGTCTTTGCGTTTCTGCTTTTTGCATTAAAGGTAGAATTAATACAGTCATTGAGTCCCATATGTATATTTGAATGTTAAGTTTATGGAATATGATAACCTTAATGTTTTGGCACAATAACTTAATTACTGAATTACAAATTTGGTGGTATTTTAGCATAAATGGGTGTCAGTTTCAGGGGTTAGGAAAGCATAAATCTTTGAAAGTAATGGCACTTACGTCTGAGTAATGAGAATACAACGGGGGTTTCTTGGAACAAATTACTTCTGTACGATTGAAGACTGTATAGCGAGTAATAAAAATGACCAAGTTATTACTGCCCCAGTTGAGAGATTAAGCAAAAAATGAGTCAGATGATACAGAACAGATAGAACGTGTTGAAGTGGGGCTCGTGTTTTCCATGACTTCTCTCCTTGCATCTCGCTGTTATCCAAAAAGTAGCAAGCTGTATGCTGAAGTTCTTGCTGCGAGAAAGGTGCAATTGAGAAAATATATCCGGTAAATAGCAGGAATTGAGGAACTTTGCTCAGGAGCACCGTATCTTGCGCTCCCGCCTATAAAAAAAGTGCTTTGTTCTCACATGTGGTTTCCGTGGCACCAGCTCCGGGGCCATTCGGTCATACTGCTTCCCTTACCATTCCTTAAGCATGATAAATGTGAGGACGACAGGTTCTTCATCCAACAGATATAACTCTGTCTCGTTCCTTATCTCCCTCTCCCTGCCCTGAGCTGAGGACAAAAGCTAAATAAAGAATATATTTTCAGTTTCTGCCAAAAAAAGCAGCATGGAAGAGACTGGAATACATAGACCCATGGTTTCACATCAGTTTTATGTTTAATTGCAATGCTGACCTACAGTATGTATTACAATCCATATTATTTTAACACTATTTGTAAATTATATGTGGTAAACTCATTACAGTTGGTGGAGTTTCAGGTTTGCTTCGAGGTGTGCTTTGTTTACTAGCTTATTTGTTTAATTGAAGTTATTATGGTCATTTTTTTGCTGTGTCATTTTTATTATGCCTTGGGGAAGTTGTCATTACTGTGCTATGAACACGTCATAACACATCTTAGGCCAGAAAACTCAGTTTTAGTAGGTATTAGAACCTTGCATGAAGTAGTATAGTAAAATTTTACCACTAGCTGATAATTTGTGCCACATGTAAAATAATTTATTATATGAAAATGCCCATATCGCCTGTCATGACACTGCTGTTGTAACTGTATGGCATGTTATCACAGCAGTTATGAAACTAGAGACTTCAGCCCTGATATCGAATGTGGAAACTTCACCGAATTATTTGGAACCATGACTCCATTTTTCAGAAATTAGTCTTATTGACATGAATCTTATTAAAAAGTTCAGTTATTGTGTGTATGACAAAGGTACTTTTGCTTTCTATTCTATTTTAATTTTGATTGCAGGTTAATAGTAAAGTGCAATAAAACATTTATTAATTTTTTAATAAAATAAAATGTAAAACAGGCATAACCAATACTACTGGAGGAATAAACTTTATCAAGCAAGGAGCTGTAAGAAGTTGCATTTCACTTGGATGTTACATATTTTCTTGTAGTGCCTGCGCTTTTTTTAACTATCCCTCTTAATCTTTGTATTGCAATAAATCCGTCTTTTAATTTATTGCATTAATATCTGAGTCTCCACCAGTTTTTTTTTTTTTTTTTAAAGTAAAAGATAATTTCCAAATATATTCAAAGAATGTTAACAGGATTCATTTGAATGTAGTTTCAACTGAAATAGACAGAAATATCTAAAAGGCATGGTGTAAGTGTATAATTATATCTTAAGCAGATTAACTTGTTTTTGGAAATGACACACTGATGATTTAATAAATTTTTACTTTTCATGCCACTGCTAAGAGTATTTCAGTTAGACCGCGAAAAAGCAACTGAATTTAAAATCTTGGGATGCTTAATTTTAATGTGCATATTGAAGAAATGTTAAAAGTGGATCAGTAACAAAGTGTATCACAGTATATACTTGGTGGCACAGCGAGTAGCGCTGCTGTCTCACAGTGCCTGGGTGGTGCAAGACGATGTGGGTTCGATCCCCACTCAGTCTGCATAGAGTTTGCATGTTCTCCCCGTGTCTGTGTTGGTTTCCTCTGGGTGCTCTGGTTTCCTCCCCCAGTCCAAAGACATGCTGTTCCCAGTGTAGGTAGTGTATCTAGCAGTGTAAGTTACCATGGTGAATAAGGTGTGTGGCCTGATAACACTACATAGAGTTCAGTGGAAGTCACTTTGGAGAAAAGCATCTACTAAGTGAATAAAGGTATATAACAGGTATATTTGTAGCCCTATAGGGGGTGCGGTGGCGCAGTGGGTTGGACCACAGTCCTGCTGTCCGGTGGGTCTGGGGTTCAAGTCCCGCTTGGGGTGCCTTGCGACGGACTGGCGTCCCGTCCTGGGTGTGTTCCCTCCCCCTCTGGCCTTACGCCCCTGTGTTCCCGGGTAGGCTCCGGTTCCCCGTGACCCTGTATGGGACAAGCGGTTCTGAAAAAAAATTTGTAGCCCTCTTAGAATTTCTCAAACAAAGTTAGCTATTTTATTGCATACTTTAAAAGAAAACAATTTTTTTGCACTGGAGGGTTTTATGTAGTGTTCGGATTAGTTTATTATTTGTGGATATCAGTATAAAACTGGTACGAAAAGTATCAGTATATAACTGGTTGTTACAGGGTGGACCAAATTCTACACAATAGCATGAGTGGTATTGGATGTTGCCAGGTGTGAGGTGGTAATGTGTGGGCTTACTGTGTTTACTACTGTCCCTTCCCAAAATTAGGAAAACAAAAGCTAGCGCTATCTCTCACCAAAGAAAATTACCTGTCAGCTCAGATAAAGAAGAAGGGAAAAAAATGACAAAGTACCAGTGTAATTGAAAAGTAAAGCACGGTGACCCATACAAAACTGAAAATTTTAAAACAGGAACCCTTCTTTCACAACAAAATCATTCTCTTACCATTGAAAAATCAAAATTGCAACAAGAATTTTCCGTTTCAGTTCTGCTCTTTTAAGAGTTCGTGTGTTTCTTGGCTACACCTCGTGCTCAATGTGATGAGAGAGTTTGCATTTTGGGTGAAACAAAGCATGAACATAATAGAAACTTGGTTTTCACTACTTCGGTTTCTGACATTACTGGTTGGAGTTTCCACCTGTCAGCCAGAGAATCAAGGCTCAAATCCTACCTCCTGCTGTAGTACTCTTGATCAAGATACTTAACCTAAATAGTCCAATAAACGTGCCCAGCTGTTTGAATACAGTAAGTAATCTTAGTATATGAGTCTAACATTGTTATTCACTTGTAGAAATGTACTGTATTTATGGATTATGGATTCATCTCCATGAGTTTTGAAGATGGTTAGAGAGGTCTCCTAAGTTTTTTTTGGTGGGATTTCCTGTTTTCATTGTGTTTTTAAGATGCAGCTTTGATTGTATATGTTTTGCTCTTTACAATTAATGTTTTACGTGGCTGTCTTTGTTGTTTTTAATCCAAACAGAAATTTCTCAATAGTATGCCAACAAATTCTTTTCCTTCTTTCTCAGCAATGTATTTACAGTCTTCCTTTCTCTGTCACAATGTCATTGGAGAGGAGATGGACACCCATCGTTACCATGGTATCACACTTTTCCAAAGTGAATTGAGCAAGGAAGAAAAAACCTCATCTGCACGAGAAGGAGAATAAAACCCTGAATAAATATGCTTTATTTCCAAGATCAAATGGATAAAAAGCATCTGTCGCATATCTGAAGCCCTTCAAAGCAGATATGAATCCAGGAGTTCAAGTCAAGATGTAAAATAGACCTTCAGAATAACTCTTGTTTTCTTAAGCCAGTTTCCTGCTGCTTAGGATCTATAGCTGCACTGTCTGTCTGGGCAGCTGGGGAGGAGTTCACAATTTGTTGATTTGCGAGCTGCACTTAGTATATTAAGCAGTGTATAATATTGCTGTGTGGCTGTGAACCTCCATCCATCTGAAACTGCAAGCAAAACATGGCACAAACAACAAGGCGAGCCTCGTCCTTGTTAAAGTAGTACGGACATAGTTGTCGCAATCACTTTCAGCACTGATCAAAACTGAAAATGCCAAGAGTGTTGTAATCAGCCACCATAAAAATATACATAAATTTCCCAGGCGAGGCTGTCATTGTAATTAGTTATCATAAGCGTACCGCTGTCCGAGCGCGCTATTTAATTCAATGTTTTACGGCTGGTTTGCTCGAAGTCCGGTAGAGATGTGTTTCACATCCACATTAGTGTGTGCAGAGCAGCAGGCAACACTGGTGATGAACACAGACTTGCTGCCTGCTCCAAGTCCCATGTGAGCGCCGTTGTTCATTTTTGGGAATTACAGGTACTTTTTTGTTGAACCGAAATATCCCATCTGTGTCTCAAACGAGTGTAGTCCTCTGCTGTCACCCATTTATAGCTTGTTGTTCTGTTTTACAAACATTTGCATGGAGACAGCAACATTGACGGTAGTAGTAGAACTGAAATGATTGTTGCTTTAGGGAGTTCTGGTACAGCCACGGCAGGGTTCTTCATGGAGTGGCTAGTTAAACCATCCTAAATTAAAGCTGATCCGAAAGATAACAGTATTAGCCTGTCACGTTTGGCTAAACCCTTTTATTAAAACTTCAGAGTGGAACCTGTTATGTCGCCGCTCTCAGTCGAAGCGGTTATCTATCCCTCGCATGAATTCCAATGCAGCCTTTTTGCGCTCTGAGCAGTACATAGCTGGCAAGCGCGCGCAATCCAATGATTCACCAAGGGTGACTAGAAAAGTTTTTGATGGGCACTTTGCAAATCACCCGGTTGATCTAAAATATCGACCCGCCACAAAAAGTCATTATACACAATTATGGCAGGCGGGATGTTGAAGGTGCGACTTAATTTAGTTCGGAGTGTCTTCTGGCAGCTTCTCCGAGGAGGCAGAAACGCCCGCAATTTTCCTACCGTTTGGACATCTAGTACGGGAGAACGGCACACACCCGTTGCCGGGGTGTCGCTCCGCTGTACGTTGACGCGGGCCTTGCTGCGGGACCCAGGTTGGCATACGTCCCAGGTGATACGGGACCTTCTGTGGTGGGTTTTTTGAGTCGGCAGGTACAGAGCAGAGCGTAGCGGCAAGGGGAAGGACGGCGGTCAATGCTGGAGGATCATCAGGGCCTCTGAATTATGCGAGTTACTCTGTGTCCAGTTGTGTTATTCAGACGCACAAAATCGCATGTTACCTTTGTGTTCTCTTGCAAGAATGTTGCAGCTGTGAAGGACTTTGCCGTGTGGCCAGTAGGATGAAGATTGAAAGTCTAAGATAGGAATTACTCTTATACCCTTGAACGGGGTACTTAAAATGAATTGCTTCAGTAAATAACCGTCAGTGAAAATGGGTCAAAGAGGAAAATTGCATGGCATGGAAGTTGCTGCGGATGACAGTGTCTGCTAAGCAAATAAATCATGTAATGTAGATAATGCAGATAAGGCAACAAGGGGATATATACAAGGGGAAAGCAATTTGTGAGAAAGAAGATTCACTATTCTAATAATGGAACAAGGAGGAAATCAGGGCAAATACAAATATCTCTTTGCAATACCCACTTAATCATTCCCCCTTCTCTGAAAATAGGAGGAGAGTCCATTTGTTTGTGCAATAAAACTTATCATTTAACACTGCTTGAAAGTTAGGGCATCCTGAGAAACATTTTGGCTGCTGTCTTTGCGTGAAACGCATTGCTTTCTAACGGACCATATCAACCCCGTTCCACAAAGTGCGGCAAATTTATCGCGAGGGGGGGGGGCAGCTATAACAAGGGATGGTGTCTGTCAGGAAAAAATACAACTGTGTGTTTTTCTAATAAAATCTGAAAAGTAATTGTGTGGGAACCATGTTCAGGTTGTTTTTGAAGCCCAAATAGAAGTGAGGGACTGCCTTCTGTGTGGAGGGTTTTTTTTATTTATGCAAAATGTTCCGCATCTCTACGTGGGTGTTTTTCTGCTTGACAGCAGATTAGGAGATATTTCTCACTTTACAGGCACAGTTTCAATATTTGTGGCTTTTGCTGGATTCACAGAAAAATAAATGTGAACATTGCTTTCTTTTTTTTTTCCTTCTGGATTTTATCTAGGGCTGAGTGCTACATTGCTTATGTGTAGAAATACATGCCATGGGGTAGTTCCATGGATTGCAGGATATCACAAGAGAAATCATCTGAACTGCCTGGAAAGTGCTATAAAATCTAGTAAATGGACAAGTAAGATTGAGCTGGGAACAATCTGTGTTGCATCATATCCAGACATTTTTAGCTGGAATTTTTTTGTAACTTTTTTAACTTTTTTTTTTTTTTATTACACCCACTGGTCAGTGTTTCTTAACATACTGTGAAAAAGTGTTTGCCCCTTTCCATTTTTCTCTTTTCGCAGCTTGAATTTCAATATAATCTTTTTGTCAGCTTGACCTGAATCTGATCGAGATGTTGCGGAGAATACCTTAAAAGAGCTGTTCGTTCTTGAAAACCTGCAAATTCTTCCACATCAACGTGAGACTGCTCAACAGCTACAATAGGCATTTAGTTGCAGTCATTGCAGCTAAAGGTGGTGCAACCAGTTATTCACTTTAAAGGGGCAATTATTTTTTTCTACAACTATAACTATACATTTCCTTATTTTTCACAGTAAGAAAATAACACAACAACATCACTGGTGTCAGTGTTTTTTTTTTTTTTCTCTGAGACTCCTTTCATATGCTAGAAGAAGCGACAAAAAGATCTGATCAGAGTTGTCAAAAAGCCCCAGAAACGCAGAACGTTGGAAAGAGAGCAGATACTTTTCACAGCTTTGTAGCTATATTGCATTACTTGTACCTCATCGATTATTTCTGCCCCACAGAAAACAAAGATATCCACTTACGACAAGATGTGGGAGTTCATGAGCAGCCGGAGGCATTCTGTGATGGTGAAGAGCGTGGAGGAAGGCATCCAGAGGGTGCTGACCTCCGACTATGCCTTCCTTATGGAGTCCACCACCATCGAGTTTGTCACGCAGCGCAACTGCAACCTGACGCAGATCGGCGGCCTCATCGACTCCAAGGCCTACGGGGTCGGCACACCCATGGGTAGGTCTTCGCACGGCTCCAAGGCGACTGCGAGGATATGTGTCTTGACCCAGTGCAATTTCTGGTTTGGGATTCAACATTAATAGTATTTTAGAATGGGAGGTTTACAGCCTTGCGGCAAATAACATCTGAACAGGCAGCTAATAAAGCGGCGGAAAGTGAGCTACGCTACGCCTTTCATGCGGAATCCCAGTTTGCGGGAAGCCGGTTTTGCCGCGATGCTCTGAAGCGGGCTGTTTGCTTCCCATGGGTGCGCGCCTGCCAGCGGTGCTGCCGGCCTTGCAAACGCGGGCCCCCGCTCACGCAGCATCCGGGAGACCAGTAAATTCCGTCGGCTCCGTCGCCTCCCGTTTTGTTTGTTTTTCCCGCAGGGGGGATGGGGCACCAATCTCTTTCAGCTTCCCTTTCCCCCTCGGTGAGGAGGAGGCTTTGTGGGAATGCGGAGAATGCGTCTGGAAGCCCCCGTCTCTTACAATTCCTTCCGCTTTGATATAGTTACATATCTTGCCTGGGAAGCAAATCACTACACTGAATCGTGTGGTAAATGTTTGTTCAGGGAATTCCCAGTGAGGGAAGGCTCTCGCACATTTCGGTTTCTCCGCAAGCCGACTGAGCAAAATTTATTCACTTACAGCATTTATATTTCATTTTATATTTGACGTTTATATTTCGCTACACTTCAGAACTGAAAAAAGAATGAATGTACTATCTAGACGCTTTTGGCTGATACAGAACCCTACACAAGGTTGAGATTATTCAAGATAATTACTGACAAAAGTGTATTGCTTGCCGTGAGACATGCTTACCTGGGTTGCTGTAAGACAGTGGTTCCCAAACTTTTTTGGTGGCAATTTGTTCTGGCAACCCTGAGTGCACTGCTAACGACCAATCGTTTTTATATTTTTGGTAACGAATGAATAAAGTCAAATTTTAATTTAAACTTTTTAAAAAATGTTTATATATTTTGAAATGAATTAATTTTAACTTACACTTTTAACCAATACAGACATCTGATATTTATTCCGATAATGCTAGCATTAGAGCGCCATCCATAGTTGTGCATTCAGATGAGAGTCCTATTAATGACAGGCTCCTCACTGGTCTGCTTGATACACAAGTATTGAACCTGAATGGCCTCGGACATTATTATATTAAACACGGCCCCTATGAGGGCGAGGAGCAACAGGTCCATTTGGCCCCAAACCTCACCTCACAAGGAGGCCTCATCTTAGCCAAGAATGTGTATTACAGTATAATATCTGTATATGTAATACTGTCATATTCAACTTTTTTTAAAAAATTTACATGCCATATTTTGCATTAAAAAACTTCAACACCTCCTCTTCCCAAACTCCTCTTGGAGCGACTGTTGATGCTCTGTTATCCACAAATATTCTACTTTAATTACTGTTAAGAATTCTTCATCATTAAGTGAAGTCATCCACTTATAACACTGTAATATGTTTTTTTTTTTTTTTTTTTTCTTCTTCTGAGATGGTCCCGTCACCTTCCTTTGGGTCGCAACCGTGGGTTTTGGAATCACTGCTCTAAGAGGAACACGGTATTAACCTGCTTCAAGTGGAATGACAGAACTGTGTATTGGGCACAGTAAGGGGTGATCTGGAACGATGTTCGCGATTATTTGATGGGTTTGACACATGCAATGAGCACATCCATCACCGATGTGTAACTGAGCCCAACGGCGCAGACGCTGCTGCCTCGTCCGCGCCCGTCCTCAGATTCAGGGGTCCATCGCAACTCTGAGTAATGATTTGAGGGTCTTCCGCTGATTAGCACGATGTTATCGCGGAACAGCTCCGACTAGGAAGCGCGTGGTGATTAACGAGTCTGCGGACTGTTTCCGGAATGGGCTTCGCACAGCGCCCGCTTCCTGCGAGCGGGGCATTAATCCCAAGGTTGATGCCGGCCTGCTTGTTCCGTCACCGTTGTTTATGCCATGCATCATTATTGGTAAAACAGTACCTCCGCAGTCCATATTTCCACGAGCAGATGTGCGTTTCGAAGTGAGTGTGTAGACGGATGTTTGTGTGTGGGTGTGCAAGAGAGAGTTTGTGGGTATGTTTGTAACCACATGTATTGCGTGCCCCAGAGAGAGGCGTCTATGGCAAGGCGTTTAGTGCTGTTTGTTCGCTGGAGAGAAATTTACAATCTGCCATGAAGCAGGCACTTAAATTGCAAATCCTCACCTTTTTATGCACTGTTTACCATATGTGTGTGGCAGTCGGTGTTCAAGCTTTTCACCACGTACATCTCCTTGATGTAAACACAGAGCTGTTTCTAGGAAGCACTGCTCTTTGGCCGTGGATTCTGGGCTCATTTGCAAGCTCCGCATTATTGCACTTTGTGTATTTATGTCATACATACCTTGCCTTCTGATGCCAATTAGACCTTGGGGTTATTCTACAATGCATTTTTGTCTGTTTATTTTGTGCGTGCGTGCCTGTGTGTGTGTGTGGGGGGCGCGGTGGCACAGTGGGTTGGACCGAGTCCTGCTCTCTGGTGGGTCTGGGGTTCGAGCCCCACTTGGGGTGTGTCCCTTACGCCGGGTTAGGCTCCGGCTCTCCACGACCCTGAATGGGATAAGCTGTTCAGACAGTGTGTGTGTATATAGGGTGTTTCAAAGACTATACACCTATTCTTTCATTTAAATTTTTCACTTTTGCAAACCCATTGAAATTTTGTATGAATACATATTATTGCAGATGCTTTTTAAACTTACACTCATAAATGCAATACGTATATATAAATGTATATTTATTTTATTACAGCACAGATGGTCCTTGCCTTAGGATGGTTCAACTTACGATTTTTGGACTTTACGATGGTGAGCTGGTAACAGACATTCAGTAGAAACCGTACTTCGAATTTTGAATTTTGATTTTTTTTCCCCAGGCGAGCGATACGCAGTCCGATACTCTCGTAATGCTGGGCAGTGGCAGCGATTCGCATCTCCCAGTCTGTCACGCAGTCGCTATACAGATACTCTCCCCTGTATCTACATTGTGTTTTGTGCATCCATAATGTCACAGAAACACCCATCTGTGTTTCCTGCTGCTGGTGGGAAAGAGAAGAGGAGGGCAATTACTCTTGAGGAGAAATTGAAGATAATTGCCCAGCATGAAGGCAGTAAGCCTGTAATGGCCATCGCATGTATGCTAGGCTATGATGTTTGGTAGGGTAGTTGTATTAAATTAATTTTCGACTTACGATGGGTTTCACGGAATGTAACCCCATCATAAGTCGGGGAGCAACTGTACTTAATTGCTTTGAGATGTGAATTTTGACAATTATATTTGCTGGTGGAAGAGGAATAATATTTCTTGTTGTATTTGTGTAGTCAGGTAAAGAGAGAACACATTAATTATTCAAACAAATTAACATTTTTCCCATTGGAAATAAAGGTATTTGTCATTTCTGTTTACGAATATATACATAACCAACAGGTTTCCGAGAATGAATTAGGTTTGTAAACCGAAAAATGGGTGTATACACATTGGAAGTTGTCCCTAGATGGAGAATCACATGTCTGCATCCACATTTCTCTTTCTCTTTATGTAATGCACTCATTGTATTTTTCTCAGATGCAGGTTGCTTTGGACAATCTTCTAAATGGATAAATGTTAACGATGAATAGTTGCAACACCTGGCCTAATTCAGCACTCATAACAAACCCTTTTTCATTGTTTACCAGAAATCTACCTGCAATTCATTATCTGTATTTTATGTACATTAAAGTCTTTTACATTATTGTGCTACCTAGTATTTTTCAAGATCATATTGAGAACAGGTTCAGGCTTACACTGTGTGAACAAGTCATGAAGATGCATCAAATATGCTCAAAGGGGAAAAAATTTAAAGCATTCCAATCGCTCGAAGTAACGAGTATCTTAGTAAATAAGTAGGAGTATGAACAGTGAACAACCTTAACTGATAAAGTGCCATATTTGAAGGAAAATGAGAAAACCAGCTGTCCAATACTGTTACAATTTCGCAGCTGAGACACACTAGCTGCGTTAGAGCCGTCGTATGACCCGTCTTTCGGGTCTCGCTCTTCTTAGTCTCGATACGTCGGCAGCTCCAGAGACAATTATAAGCATAGGAAGATCAAAGGGCCTCCCCGGTGGCACGGTCTTTCAATCTGAGACCGGGAGAGCGCTTCCCCGGCTCTGAACGTAGGTTCGAATTGGGATCGGGGCCTCTAATTGTTGGTAGGAAACTCCTCCTGGTCTCCCTTTCTCGATGCTCAACTCCCCCTGGCAATTAGTGACTGACTGCACACAGGAAGCCGATGAACAGCTTTAATGTGCTTTTGGGCGGAGACCTCTCCTGTAGTAGGAAACTCGCGATCAAACAAAATCACGCAGACAATAAAGGAGCAAGCAACAAAAGGCTGGGGAATTGAAGTACTGATAGACAACAAAGAAGGAAAACAGAAATAATATGCATACAAAGCAAGCAGTTTTTTTTATTTTGTTTTTATTTATTTTTTTTTAAACCCCAATACTAATCTCAATGTGTATCAAGCCAGTCTGTTACCAGGTAACACCTTTCAGGCCCTGCTTGAAAACCTCAGATGCCGGGATTTTAAGCAGCAGACTTCCGATTGCAAACAACCACTTTACGCACGTAAAGTTTATGTATCATAGAATGAACTCCAGTTATGTGCCATAGAGTGAAATCAGTAGCGCCACCCATACATAAAAGCATCGTGGTGGGTTGCGTGTGGTCCGTAAAACACAAGTAAATCTCCGGGTGCATGTTCCCAGCAGAGACACTCACTCGGAGCATTTTAAACCGCGGTAAAGCTGCTAATTTGTTTTTTGAGCCTTCGGATAAAATATTTATCACAGTTGTCATGATGAAATATAACACGCCAAGAAACAAATGTGTAAATACGGTAAGATCAGAATGTCTCTCGCTGCGTTGCAGATTCTGTAGACGCTTTCGGTGGCTTGGCACTGCGGCTCATTAGAATTTCTGTGTCGGCAAACAATGCTTTTGGGACAATGGCGGTTTTGATCTGGCAGATCACAGCTACGCCCCTTTCGCGAAACTCGCGGTCGCTTAATTTGCTGCTCGTGCCCATCAGGATGCAGCGCGTTAGTTATTGGTGCCTGTTGGATGCTAAAATTGACAGTATCATCGCTAAGTTAAATGACAAATTTTCGAAGATCTTTATGCGGGCTGCAGCCGGGCCAGAGTCGCTTTGTCTTACAGAAAGTGGTGGACCATTTGTTGTTATGGAGGATGCCACCAGCCATTCTTCTTGTCAGCTTAGATTTACCTCAATTAATACTTATTGGGAGGGGGGTGCGGTGGCGCAGTGGGTTGGACCGGGTCCTGCTCTCCGGTGGGTCTGGGGTTTGAGTCCAGCTTGGGGTGCCTTGCAATGGACTGGCGTCCCATCCTGGGTGTGTCCCCTCCCCCTCCGGCCTTACGCCCTGTGTGCCAGGTTAGGCTCCGGTTCCCCGCGATCCCGTCTGGGACGAGCGGTTCAGAAAATGTGTGTGTGTGTGTGTGTGTGTGTGTGTGATACTTATTAGGCAATATTTAAATTTGCCTTCCTGGCCAAGTGTGCTCTTACTTGTGATGCTGAAGACCGTGTGTTTTCCAGAAGACATTATTCAGTCTATTATGCAGAATAATACTACGTGCTTTGTGTTTGCAAAGGAATAAAGTGCACAGGACAGCATTCGCGGCTGTGATCATGTTAATTAAGGATGGAATTAACTATGGGATTAAAGCACGTGAAATTCACACAAACTGCTTTGGCCTCAGGCCTTCTTTAATGTTACATTAAGTATACATTAAGACACGTGAATAGACAAAGGGCGACTTGCGTCGAGTCATTTACATTTAGGCGTACATTTAAGGTGCGTTTGTTACATTACGACACACGATTACTCATATCTGGGCAATATGATCAGGGATGGGGTTTCAGAAACGACGCTACAGAAATACTACCACAAAACAGAAATAACACCATTCTAATTCAAAAGTTAGTCACCAAACTAAAACATTTTCCTTGTCTAGAGCCCGTTGTGGTATTTTTAGGTAGTTGTGGTGAGCATGTATTTGTCTACTATCATTGTTTTGCGATCAAGTGGATGTGGCACAGGGGATTGGATTGACCGCTAGAATGCGATTTTTGCTTGAAATCAGGCTTCGCCCACGTGGAGGTGTAAATATTCCGCCGTTGCCGAGGTCATAGAGGAGCGCGGTACGACTGGCCTCGCCAGATTCGCTGCAGAGAAAAGGCCGGATTCCGTAGATAAAACGGTTCTGTGCAGTTCGCTCTAATGAGCACTGAATACGAGAGAGTTTCACCTCCACTAGCCAATGAACAAGTGCCTTTGCTACGAAATGTGCTTCGTTATCCCCACCGAGGGACTCGTTGCGTGAAGCCGTAAAACAGCGCGCACGAGTTTGGAAATATTTCATTGTGTAGGAAAATCCTAATTGTCTCGACCTGATAGTCCCCAAGTAAAATCAAGAGGAAAATCTCCGGTTAAATGCGGTTTTAACAGACAATATGGTGCTGGATTCTGTCCGCCAACAACGGTTTGTCGTGCAGCACGCACAGACTAAGACTACATAATGAATAGAGCAAATTAGTGCAGATGATAGAAACGTGAAAATGATTAAATTCACTTGAAATATCGTTACTGTACAGCCGGTGCACGTTATTATAGATTATTTAAAATTTTGTTAGAATTTTTCTTTATTTTGTATGTGAGACCTAACAGGATTTGGATATTGGATAACTATGTAGTAATAATTTAAATAAATAAAAAAAAAAAAAAAAAAACTTGTCCTGTGATGGTTTTTTGATCTATGGAAACTCTAAGATGTGATCCCTGTTTACCTGTGTACCCGTGAAGGTATGTGGGAGGGTTGACGGGTGGGCGGTCGAAAATGGGGTGATTGCAGGGTGTGAAATTCTCTCGGTGCCAACCGATGCCCCACAACAAGGCAAACTCAGGAAGTAGGAAGCACTTCAAAGCATTCAAAGAGGGAAGTAATTTATCTTTCGAGACAAGCAAAACGACAGGAAGCTTTGCCACTTTACTGCTTTTAATTAGTGTGAGAACTAATAAAGACTGAAACATATTGCCGGGAGCTGGGGTCTGCAGCTGAGGTTTCCTGCGGCTCTGCTCAGATGGTCACGAGCGAAACACCTGCTGGGGGCAGGTTCTTCACGGAAGGGGGCACTAAAACCCCCAAATGCTAACGGGTGGCCCCCCGCGGAACGTAACTCAACCATAACAGGGCCATATAGTGCTGTTATTATTTACATTACATAAATGGGTTGGCATGTACCTCACTGACCTTTAATGTACCAGTTAATTTGCCCATTTAATACAGTTTAGACCACTTGCCGATCTAAACTATAAGTTTATAGGAGAAGATGTTGCGGATCTTTTGCTTTGTACCATTTCTCATATTTTACTATATCCTGCTCCTGCATGGCTAGAATACATATATTTTTATTTTTTGCATTGATTTGTCACCGCTTTCAGCCAAAGTGACTGGCTTAGTTTTGTTGGCTTTTGTGCTCTACCTTTACATATGTAAGGGGCAGCCGGTAGCGTATTGGTTCGAACTTCCGCCTTTGGATCCAAAGGTCGCAGGTTTGAATCCCACCCCTGGCTGTTGTATCCTTAAGCCGGGTACTTACCCTAAATTGTTCTAGTAAAAATTACCCAGCTGTATAAATGGGTAAATAATTGAAGGTAGTTTAACATTGTAAGTCGCTTTGGAGAAAAGCAGCTGCTAAATGAATAAATGGAAATGTGGAAAACTAAAGCAGTGCTCTGTTCTCTGAAGCACTGCAACATTCATGGCAAAGATACCTGTAGTTCTTCAGAGACTTTCTGGGGCAGCAGGCGGTGTAGCGGTTAGAGCGACTACCAACCGTGCATTTGAATGAGTGGTTTAAATCCCACCTCCTCCTGTAGTACCACAGAGAAATGATATAGTGAAAAAGGGTTGCACTGAAATGATTGAGTAAAAAAAAAAAAGAAAAATACCCAGCTGTGTCCATGAGTGTAAGTTACTTTGGAGAAACGTGGCATGTAAATAAGTGTGAGTGCAACATATGCTTGTCTGGTTTCAAACCACCCTAGCCTTTAGCCTGTGGTCCGCTTCTTCTGCTAACAGATGTCCCCCCAACATCTCCCCTGCTGGCAGGCTCTCCGTACCGGGACAAGATCACCATCGCCATCCTGCAGCTGCAGGAGGAGGGCAAGCTGCACATGATGAAGGAGAAGTGGTGGAGAGGCAATGGCTGCCCAGAGGAGGAGAGCAAAGAGGCCAGCGCCCTAGGCGTGCAGAACATCGGCGGCATCTTCATTGTGCTGGCCGCTGGCCTCGTCCTCTCTGTGTTTGTGGCCGTGGGCGAGTTCTTATATAAGTCCAAACAAAATGCACAACTTGAAAAGGTAAAAAAGCATTTTCATGTTTCCGGACTGCAGTAGAAAATATGACAGATGTATTTATTTGTATAAATTAGATTTTTTTTTTTTTTTAAAAGAATCAACTTGTATACACAGAAAGCTGATGTGACTCTTCATTGCTGTCGTCACCATTTTTAAGAAAGTTTAGTTTTTTTTTTTAAAGGGGTAGCATCTCACAATGTGTGGAGAAGCACCGCCACTAGCGCTATATTCTGCAGAAGTGCATGCACGTACAGTTTTTTATGAGATTACATCCAGTCGCTCTCCTGCCACTTTAGACACTTCGGGATGTGTCAGACACCCCAGCAGCAGCTGGTTTTGCACACAGATTGTCATAATACATGTAGCCACGTTTTATCACTGATTTTATTTCTCCTTCTGCCTTTCTGAGAGGCTCTGAAGTGCAGCGAAGTAAAGGTGCACATGTGCAGATATGCAAGAAGAGACAGCCCAGTCTGTCAGGCATAAAAGCAATTTGTCAGGAAAGAGATTTTGTGTGTGTGTGTGTATGTGTGTGTCTGTGTGTGTTTAGGTGACAGCCATCACATGTCACAAGTCATTCCTTGCATCGCTTCGACCATCACTTGAATGTTCTTCTGTGCTTGGTTTGACCTGGGTCTGTCACACTTGGCCTCCATTGGCCCCCTATTAATTCTGATAATATTAATTTTAATAGCCCTCTCTCCCAAGAACATTTTGTCACATATTCTAGTTTCTCCTCCAATTTGGAAATTGGTCAATCTCTCCACGAGTCCCAGGTTACCACACAGACCTCTATCATTATGCAGTATAAAGGTAGCATTTAGGGCTGGCCTGTTGCCCGAAAGTTATTTGGATTTCAGTGCGTCCGATATCCATTCTTAGCATCTGTTTTTGTGTTTTTTTGTTTGCGTTCTCTCTCCTGCTCACCGCCAGGCCCAGTACTTTGTTTCCATCAATGCCAGCCATGTAAATCTCAATCATTTATCACCATTTAGCCTCCCTGGCTTTAAAAGCCATCTCCAGCACCTTTTATTGATCTCAGACCGTGTTTGTGTTTGTTGAACCATCAACGTCTTATCGATATTTCCAACATGCTCCGCTGTGAGGCATTGTTCCATTGTGAGCCCGTTGTGAGCGGTTCTCCCCCCGTCGTCCCTTCCCCCTCCAAGGGTAACATAAAAGTAAAAATGATTGAGGGGAGACTCTAGACTCTAGTGATACAGGAGCTTGACAGCATGTCTGAGCCCCGAGACTTTGGCGGTTCCGGGTGCGAAGGAAGCGATGGCGGGTTGGCAGGGAAAGGCCGCGGTACACAGCCCCTGGAGTCGTGTCGCCGTCTCTCCTCCTCGCTCCCGCTCGCCCCCTCAAGTGGCACCAACTCACAAGGGTTCGTGTTCATATTGCATTGCAGGAGATGCGTCGGAGTGGGAACATCCCTGTGTCTTTTCTGCTTAGAACGCTTTGTGATTTGAATTTTATTAAAACTAAGTTTTGTAAAACAGGAGGGCGAAGCCCGTTGCTTATATAATGTTATGAGCAATAAATCTCAGAATGCAAGAAATGTAATTTATTAATTCCGTCAGAAGATTTGTTTTGATGGAATTTTGTATTTACTCCCCTCCGCCCCTCGGTTTGTACTGCAAATTAACATTCCCTTTTTTTTTTTCTTTTTTTTTTTTTTTTTTTTACAGCAAAGTCGCATCCTTGTTGAAAATTTTAATAAAAACACTAAGAAACTTATAGGTTCCGATGTTGTTCACGTGCATTGTTTGGTCATTCCTCTTACGGCTCCGTGGCTGATCTGGCGTCATGCTTCTCCTGGTTTCCTCATGCCTTCCAGCATCTTCATGATCACATGCTTTGCTTCTCCCCATGGACATTCCGGTTCTGCATGGCATACTGGGGAATCCACGTATACACAGGCTATCTTATATATATGTAATATATTTTAATATACATACAAAGCCAACCCTGCACAAATGTGTTTAGTTTATACAGAAATATATTTAAATGAGCAACATTTTGAAGTCAGTTTAAGCCTCACAGACTTTATGTTATTTAAAATACTTGAAATAGTTTGACAGGCATTAGACATTTATTAATACTCCAATACTCTAAATAATGTATCAGTAAAGCCGAGGCTAACTCCAGCGAGACTGTGAAAACGCACTCAAACATTCACACAAAACTTCCTTTCTAAATGCGTGTCAGGTGCCTTAGCTGTTGGTCAGAAAAAATGTTAAATGTTCTATGAAAACTATGAGAAGTAGGATAGATTTTGTTTTTCCCCCCATAAAGGAGATCCACACAACCTGGTGCCTGTGTCCTGTCTTCACATACAATGTCCATTTTTACCCTGCGTATACCACATAACATACCTAAAGCTGAAAAAAATACATGAATAAAAAGGTATTATTTCCTGGACCATACAGATATGTGGATACCAAGTAATTAGTGCTGTATATAATGTTACGTGCCATTAATTAGAAGTTACGTTACATTTCCTGCTCAGTGATACAAAAGTAGGGAATCTCCTCGGACTTGAACCGGACACCTTCAGGTTTCGGCTTCCTATCTTCACTCGCTGCAACACCCTGATGTTCTTCAGCTACAGATTTCTGTGTCGTCATAGGACGCAAGCAGACTACAGCTGTGTACAGATGTGTGTTACAGACGCTACATCCTGTGCATGTATATGCCATGGTTTCCTTTTCTCCCCCTACTCTGAGCTGCCTGCTCAGCCAGGATGACCACTGCGCCCTTGCCCACCCACTGCCATCTCCCCATCTGCTCCTTCCTCCCCTCCCCTTTCTTTTCCTCTTTTTCTCCATTGCTTTCTAACGCTCAAAGGTTAGGCGGCCGTGGGGGAGGGCAGGGGGCTTTGCAGCCAACACCCCACCCCCAGCCATCCCGTAGAAACAGCTGCCTCTTGCTGGAGAAAATAACTGCTGGAGTCCGAAAGACGTGAGCACAGAAGGGAGAGAGAAGGGAGAGAGAGGGGGAGAGAAAGGGGTGAGTGGAGGTCTAGCATGAATGCTGTCAGAGAATCCAGGTTAGTGTTTGTTTATTAATTAAAATGAAGAAAACAAACATTTACTGTCTGCCTGCTTCTGCATGGTTGGCTTGATTCAGAATTAAGTAGCCACTGCTGAGATTGAGAATCTGAAATGAGACAGTTTGCAGTGTAGTAGATGGTGAGATGTAGCCAGTTTATTCTCTTCTAGACTTTTTAAATGAAAGCATTTATTAACATGGCCCGTAGCTCAATATTTTCATATTATATAATCAAATTTCCGTTTCTTATTCAACACGAAATTCGGATCTCTCGTAAATGACGTGTACTACTGTACCGCAGCGATGACTTAAATATGTAGAGTAAGACACAGCTTTCCCCAAACCCTTTTCCTTGCCCAGTTTGTGGAGGTAACGCACGACCCCAATGACGCCTAAGGGTGTCCACCTGTGGAGGTGCTTGAGGACTTTCAGGGTGGCTGCAGTCAAACTGAAAGGCTGCTGTGAGTAGATGGAATATTCTAGCCCTATGCGCTGCATCAAAGGAGCTATCGATCCACGCATACGGCACTGTCGATGTTGTTTGCTCCTTGCTGCTCCATTATGGCTTTTCATTGCTGTTACAGAACTTCATCTACCTCTTGAAATGGCTCTGAAACTCTCAGCCATCCCCTAAAAACAGGATCAACACTAAGCTGACCGCTAGCTCAAATACATAGAAACTGTGCGTATTTAAAAAACCTGTTTCCATGCGAGAGTAATAACGAACAATCTTAAAACATCACTGTTTTTTATAATGCTGTACATTGATTGAGATTTACTCTGTCATGCGTGTGTGAGTTTCATATGAGGTTCTTGCATAAGATATCTTGTAGAGATGTATGTTTTTAAGTTTGTATATTTTTTCCTGAAATTTCATGGTAAACGGAAGCAGTCCTAAAAGACAAAGAGCAACACATTACAGGATAGGGAACATTTTTACTGAAATAATTTTTGTCTTTTTCTCAGATTTTTTTTCCCCCCAGAGCACTGAATCTGCATAATTGCCACCCACATCATACCAGGCCTTTTGTCTCACACAGGAGTTTGCAAACTTCAGTTTAGCTTTTCAGAAATAAGTACTTAACTGGGCATCCAGCAACACAGAGTTTTAGCTACAGAAGTTAAAATGCATCAATAAGTCATCCTGTCTGACACTGAACGTTGATAGCGGGAGCTGTGTGACACACACCATGAAACCGGGCCTTCTGTCATATTGTGATCTGTGATCAAATCTAGAGGTTCAGATCTGAGGAGCTCCTTTGTGTTGATCAAGCCAGAGAGGGAGACAGGCAGGTCAGGTGGTATATGGGAAAATAGGATAGCGTGAGAATAAGATACGGTAGGAGCTGGAAGCTGTAAAAGTGTATGTCATGGTAGGTAGGTGTGGCAGACAGGAGACTTGTTAGGAGGAAATGAGCACCAGGTGCAGCCAATTCTGAATAAAGATAGAAAACAAAGAATGAGATTTGAACTTTGAGGTGTCCTGAGTTGTCCGTGTTTTATAGTTACTTTTTTATCCTAGTAGTTTGTACCCTACCATTTAAAGATTATTGGAAGGTCAAGTAAAACTTTTCGTAAATCTACCCACCACTGCTCCCCACCTGGTCACTCCGCAAAGCTGGCACATTATCGCTTGCCAAAGAACATTATGTCAGATTCCTATTTATGGAGGTGGGGAAGTTATGACTCTGGACAGATACGGATAAGAGCAGAGCACTTGGGCTGAACACCCGCGGCCGAGTATAGTCTTCCCAGATGACCTCGCGACCAGAGGCTGCCGAGTAACGGTGGAGAATAAGGTATCCCTGACGCCCCTTCTTCCTCCTCTCTCGCGCAGAGGTCCTTCTGCAGTGCCATGGTGGACGAGCTGCGCGTGTCGCTCAAGTGCCAGCGGCGACTCAAACACAAGCCCCAGGCCCCGGTGATGGTCAAGACCGAAGAAGTCATCAATATGCACACGTTCAATGACAGAAGACTACCCGGCAAGGAAACCATGGCATAAACTACAGCAGTGATGATAACGAAAAGGAACGCCATCTTCGTTTTTGTTCATTGGTGGAGATGATGGGGGAACGGTCTGATGAGGGAGGGTGGGTTTGCGGGTGGGTGTAGGCGACCAACTGAAAGTGGCGGGGGGCAGGGTCTGAATTTGGGATCGGGAAACAGGCGGATGCCCGGAGCACAGACTGTCATCATTGTTCAAAACAATTTGCCAGAAAAAAAAATGTTTCCTGTGGAAATACATGAACCCGGGCAAAATCCAGTGAGTTACCTCATAGAATCTGATACGTGGAGGAGGACTGCTACAAAATTCAGAAATTAAAATGTTAAAAAACCAAACATGAACGAACTGGGGCGGAGCAAGGTGGAGGGGAGGTATGCCTGTGTTTGGGTTCTGCAGATATAGTTTGCGCTTAACTGTCCATGTTATTGGAGTGTTTCGGTGTAAATCAGAGACTGTTCTCTAGACATGAACGTATACAGTATTGCCCAGAGAATATGCATCACACACATGCAGTATAAACCGGGAGAAAGCAGCTAATGTACAGCCTGCAAAAGGGATACGTTTTATTTTTTCTTTTTTATTGTCATAATTTCAGTATGTTTTATAACCTTTATAAGAAAAAAATTAGCAGAATGGAAAACATGGCTCCAAATACACGTCCGGGCCGAGTCAACGCGCCGCCGGAGACCAAAAAGAAAGAGAACCTTTTCTTGGGAAGATAATATTAAGCTGTCAGAATTCTTCAATATGAAGAGTAAATGTAATATTCTAGCGGCAATAAGTTGTTTTTTTCCCCCTCTCGGATTTATTCATATTTCTAGCAAGTTACTTAATGTACCGATTGGCAGCCATGTGTCTATAAGAATGTTTATTTCTCATCTTTAGTAGAAGAGAATCTTGCCATTCTTAGGATTACACAGAAATAGTGAGCTTCACCCAAAGATGCTGGGGCCTGTATACACCCTGACCCCCCCATCCCCATCTGTGCTTTACCAGAATGTAGACCCTGGGGGGTAAGACCGCCAAAATAATACTCACACTTACTTTAAGCAGGACAATTCTATTTATACTGTTATTTATTATTTTAATGTATACATTTGTTTATTTGTCATGTCATGAAATCCATCAAGACAGCCATGAGGATTGATCTTGCTCAGAATTCTTGCAAGTTTTATTTTCATTTCCGTTCTTCTTTGTAGTCTTTTTTGTTCTTTTAGTTTTATTATTAGTTTTTAATCTGTTATAGGCGAAATCTTTACTTTCTTGTGGATACAAACGTTTTTTGTACGAAGAAAAACAAAGACTATTTTGTAGTCATTTTTATTAACCAAGCCAGGGGGTGTCATGTCGGGGGGGGTCGGCAAACCCCGACACTCCCCGGGCGCTCTGCGGCTGTCTGAGCGTGACCCACTCCTTGACAGGTGTCCATGGCAACCCGAAAACACTCTCCGAGTGTGCACGGTCCTTCGCTAAGTGTGGGGGCTTCAGCATGCCTGGTGGTGCAGAAGTGACACGTGTTTTCGAGAATAAACTATTTTTTATCATTTAAAGGAATCACATTTAAAGAAAATATTTTTACTTCAAGTAAAACCAGAATGGACAAACAAAATATATATGAAGAATAAAAGTAAGACTGCCAGTATTGCTTATCATTCTACGACCCCTGATTTCCAATAGACTGCTAGTATTCAGTGCTGAGAAATTGTGTGTAAATGGTTTAAAATGGAAAACATATATATTTAAAAAATAAAAAATTACAAAACTAATTTTGACCATGTTGTGGAAGCAATGTGAGCGCTGTTCACTGAACTTGAAGGTAAAAAAAAAAGAAAAAAAAGAAAAAAGTACTTTGACAACTTCTTCAAAGCATCCCCGAATTTGATGAAATACGTGTTTTTCATGGCAGTTTTTAAAGTGAGATTTTTAAAGCTACACCATTTTCCTCGTTGGGGTATTATGAACGAAGAGGATGAGCGGAGTTGTGCGAAACACTCCCTCGAACACTCCCAGCCAGAGAAAGACCTGTGACACTTGGGCTTTTAATTCTCCCTCTGCCTTCCAGTCTCTCCAGTCACCCCAACACCTGGCAGCGATTATTTCAACCATTTCCCACACGAGAGAAAATATATCGCAGATATATTATTGAGTTACAGCAGAGGTACATGCAGAGCTGCGGTGTTGTGTAATTAGCCCTTTCAACTCCGCACAGACATTATTGTGTTGATGGGTTTAGAATAATCAGCATCTGGCGGCTTGCGTGAGATTTATTTAACTGTTATTGCTGTCGAGGGTACTTAGAAGCCTGCGTACTTATTTTTTGACAAAAGAAATGCACTTTTTAAAAAATATGTACCGAGTGGCCTTTTTAACTTTAATGCATCCGTGTATGATGAGTGTGCCTCTGTTTCGGGCATCCTGAAATGGATATTTCGTGCGGAAGCATAACGCGGCGATAACTCTTGACACGCAGCGAGTGATTCTGCGAGCATCGTCGGTGAGGGCGATGCTGCAAAATACCGAAAGATACCACCTGCTGCCTGAGAGGCCCCAGAGTCAGGACCGTGTAAGACATCTAGTGTAAAACCCTCTTTTGCACACAGCACAACCTTCCTGACTGTCTTCTATTCCTTTTAACATATCAATCTTACCTCGAAAACTAGCCCAAAAAAATTGAAATAGGCAGCAGGCTGGATAATTCTTTTCCTGTCGAGTTCTCAACTAATACCCAGAATCCCATGCTGTGTAGAGATAAAAATTGTTGCGACACCAGTTTATTACGACACTATCGCACATGAGGTGTGTCACCGCCGTCTACATACCATAATTAAATCACTGCATCTGTTTCATCCGGTGTGGACTTCTGCCATGTCGATCGTAGACCAGCGCTTTGCACACCTGTTCATTAACCGTGTTATTACATTTAAGTGTTAATTCGCTGGTGTTTAGTGGAAGCATGCCACACGTGGGTTTGAGGGGAGGGGAGGGGAGGGGAGGACAGCTTCCTGACCTCAGTCAGTGGGCCAGGTAGGTGATCCTGTGGGAAAGAATAAAATGGAAGACAATGGCAGAAACCAAGAGCCCGTCACACAGACACAGACTGCACACAAGCACACTGGTTTAAAATAGTAGTTTTCAAGGATATACTTTCAAACACAGTAAGTTCAAGTGGCGAGGAAAATGGTAGCTAGAAACACAGCCTTCGTACAGCGCCGGTTTCTTGTGGGGGCTGAAGTTTCATGGCCGTTACTCAGAAATTTCTCATGGCAACCAGACCATTCCGCAAACTGCAATCTCATATGAAAGGTTTGGTGTTTTTTTTTTTTTTTTTTTTTTTTATTTTCCCGCTTTGAGCACAATATAAAGTGGAGTAAGTTCAGAATGTTTCATACCCCAAATATTTGAACTCTCATTAAGATAGCAGTCTTATGGGCTACCGTTTGAAAGTGTTAATAAAAGCGCACGATAACATTCTGCCGCGTCTCAATATTTCGGGAATAGTAAAGCAAAGCTGGCAGAGCGCACACGAACTTTCCAAGTACGAGAAATAGTTTTATTTCTTGTAACTTGATGGATGCTTTTCGGCAGGATGCCTTTCTCGGCGTCATTACTCGTCCTACTGAGAAAGTGAGGCTTAGGACAAAAACTTTGGTGCATTATGAGGAACGCAACACGAAACCGGGCCTTAGCTGTCACGATCACATATCGCATTTTTGTGGAATTTCTGTCCTGGGGAAAGGATTAAATGACGTGATGCAGAGTATATGTGTCACGTCCACGCCCGCAACTCAACCAACAGCACCTGACTCTGGTCCAGCACCTGACTAATTGCTCACCCTTTAAAAGACCTTTCACAGCTCCCATACCTTTGCGGAATCTCATGAGAGACAACCGCCCTCCTTCGTGATGTCCAGCGCACGCTCAACACTCGTTCTCTGTTCTCACCTTCCGTTTTTCGTCCCTTCGCTTTGTTTCCCAACCACGTCCGCGGATCTTCGTTCCAACGCAGACCGACCGACCGACCGACCTTTCCCTTTGTCCCCTGACCTCGTCCATGGATCCTCGCTCTGACTCCGACCGCCGATCGACCGACCATTCGCCTGTCTCCGAGCTTGCCTTATCTCCCGAATCCAGACGAACGACTGCGCGCTTGGGTCCTGCCGTCCCGGTTCTCTCGGCCCCGTATGACAATATGTGGCCACGCAGTGAATTGGGAAACTTGATGTTACTTCTGTTCTACCACCTTCCCAGTGACCAGGTCTCAACAAGCATTTCTACATCTCCATCATAACATGAGGCTATGAGAATATTATAGGCCCTTTTAGACACACATACAGTCTTTAGTAGCCCCATGTAGCTCTAAAATGCTGCAGCAAAAATGACTTATCTGTATAAATGGATAAGTAATTGTAAGCTACTTTAGAGAAAAGCATCAGCCGAACATGAGCAGTTTACAGCTTGTTTCCACCTGATTATATTCCCCAGCGTGACTGATTGATGTGAGGCTCTGAGGCTGCAGGTACAGCTGTGCCAAGGACTGCGGGAGTCTACAGACACAGAGGACACCCCAGGACTCTGACACTGATCCAAAACAATCTCCATTCAGCAGGGAACACAGGACCTCTAACCCTAGATGATGATGAGTCAGTAAGACTTGCAGATTCATTATTATTATTATTATTATTATTATTACTGACACTTTCTTGTCTAAGCAGGTTCGTAGTTTTGTGTTGTACGCAATATGATAAGGGCACAATTCTGCTAACATGTGTTTCAGTCTCTGTAAAATATTAACACAATCATCCATTATCATAATTGGCATTATCCCACTCTTGGCCATTATTCCATTATTAATCAAGTGCCGCTCACTGAGCACGCATTTTACTGTTTAACAGTTTATACAGGCAGAAATTTACTGAGGCAATTTATGTTGTTGGCTGAAACTTGCAGCAATTAAAAATATTTAAAAATATGTTGTATAAATGAGTTTGGAATCTATTTAGCGTAGAAAACAGCCAAAAATCACATATAAGCTTTAACACTTAGGAGTAAATACTAATGAGAGGTTTGTTTTCCAGCAGTTTTTATGGTCCTTTTAGTGACTTTTGATAGCTTATTTGGGGCTCGATTGCCACCAGAAGTTTGGAAGAGTCGTTCTGCACCCTGAATTTAAAATCTCATGGCCCAGAGACCACACACCGCACATCACCTCCAACCCACAGTTTGGAGCTGTACGGAACGGTCCGTAGGAATAAAGAATGAACGCCCATCTGCCGGCATATGGATGTCTTGCTCATCCATCTTTGACTGCTGCTTAGCTTTATGCTTCTGGAGCTGCAAATGTGCTGATCCTGTTATAGTCTTGGGCCATCCTGAAAACTATTAGAGAAAAAAACAGATGGATAGATAGCACTTCCACAACATTTTGCATGTATCAATAAAGAGCCCCATCATTTAACAAAAACAATCTCTGCTCATTTCAGTGTGATATTATGAAAAACAATATTTGTCCTCAAGCTAAATTCCCAGATTAAAAATACGGAGCGCAAGTGAAGTACTGACCAGGACAGTGTAAGAACTTGTCAAAAGTGTACCCATGTGAGTGAGACTTCAGTTTCATTTCCTCTCTTTGTGCTTTTGGAAAAAAAAAAAATAATATGAACAAAAAGAAAGAAGAATATTATATATAAAAGCAGAAAGAGTGTTATGAAAGAGAAAAGTGGTTCTGCATTCTGTCAACATCGAGGGGTTCGTGACCTAGACCCCAGTGTCATTAATTGTTACGGACTTATTATTAGTGAAAATTTTTTGGCAAAAAAGGTTCAGTAGCACAGTTCTTCTTTTTTTTTAATTAAAAACTTTTACTGATTTGCATTTGGGGTGTGCGGTGGCGCAGCGGGTTTCACCTGTGCCTGCTCTTTCCTGGGTTCGGGGTTTGAGTCCTGCTGGGGGTGATGTGTGACAGACTGGTATCCCGTCCTGGGTGTGTCCTCTCCTCCTCCAGCGTGGCTGGGTTAGGCTCCAGTTCACCGCGACCCCACTTGGGACAAACAGTTTTAGTCGATGTGTGTGATTTACATTTTTGGATAAGTACTTTAGTAAAGTAATACATTGGCTACTGTGCTATTTTGTACACCCCAGTGGGGTACCAGTGGCATACACAAATACTCAAAATGCACTTTGTGGGAACTTTACACAGAACAGATTACAAAGAGTAAAGTAATGTAGGAAGCTCCTCACCCTTCTGATAAAGTTGTTAACATTCCTAAGTGTTTTCAAGGTGAATTTTCTTCTTGATAGGACTAACGGAGAAATCAGTGTAAAAATCTTGGAATGAATGGAGAAAACTCATGGCATGTGTTGTGTTACAACACTTATATATTATTAATCTTATGCAGGTTTAACATTTTAAGCTCCATACTGGAGCTGTATAGAACTTCAGAGTTCAGCAAAAGGTAAAAAAAAAAAGGCCTGTGGTTGCAAACTTTCATCATGCATTATAAATTCCAGCTCCATTATTAATCAGCGGCCGTGTGAGGTGCTTTTTCCGAACCACACCTCTGTGGAGTGTTCAGTGTTTGTAACCTTTGTCTTTCCTCAACATTTCCACCTAGTCTCCCTCCATCCCTCCATGCAGTGCTGGGTTGCTGCTGTGGGCAAAATAGTTTGATGTCTAATTTGTGCAAAGACTTAAAAATTTATTTACTAGACGGTTTTTGTGTAGTTAAGGAACTCTTGTTCTGCTCACTGTATCTCCAATGAACCTGTTCAGCAGTGTAATCTGGAGGCAGCAGGTACTGAACTGAAAATGCTTCAGCATCAAGGACAATAGTGGTGGTTGCAGAAAAGCTGCATAAATGGATAAGACCTTTTATTTTCTAGTCATTTTAAGTTGCCTATGAAATTTGAACCTGTGACCTTTGGATTTAAAAACAGGACTTGAACCACCATACTGCTGGTTGCCTTACCCAGTCAGCATTATGCTACATGTATACATCTGCGCTCTATAAATTCTAATATGAAGTACTTACACCCATTTACCCGTCGGTCATGGGTTATATTGAGTGCAGTTTATTATTAAAATCTTTAGGAAAAGGGGTCCTGGGGGCCGAGAGTATGCTGGTGTTGCAATAAATGTTCAGAATGAACACTGTCCGTAGTTCTTTGCCCCTTCTGAACCCAGAGTGCTACAGTACTGTATGTTTTTAGTGCGCATTTATATACAAATATATTCAGCTTAATGCTTAAACTTAACTATTTTGATTAAAATCATTTTTTGAATTTAAAATCAAATTAAGTACTATAATATTACCTTGGCCAAAGAGCATCGGTGTCACATCAGACACGGCAGAACTTCAATAGATTGAGCAGCTGGGTAAACGTAACACCTGTAAACAAGTGTAAAGCAATTTTGTGTCATTTGGAAAATAATTGCTGAGTAGATAAATATGAATAGTTGTAGCAGAAAAGAAAGATTTCTGCTAAACAAGGTTCCATTGCGGATATACCTTGACTTTGTACGTTACCTATACACAGGAAGGTCTTCTTATATTGTATCATCTATATGCATTTACTGAAGGACAACATGGTATTCAGCTTGAAATGAATTAACAACATGTTTACAACTACTGCTAGTTAAACTGAAGTGCAGGGAAGGGTTGTTGTGGGATTAGTAGTACTAGTCTTCTAATTTTGTAAATCACTGAAACCTCAGTTTGTCTAGTTCGTTTAGGAATATCGAGACCTCGGTCTGGGTTACAGTAAGTGGATGCTAGGAAGTATCAAATCGCCAAGTCGAGTCAAAAAGGTACCTCGTGCAGGAGTATGAGACGAAGGACCGGCTGGAAAGAGAATTGGTTGCAAATACGTGAGTTTAACATGATGAGTCAGGAATGTGCGTTGGCCTCGAGGAAAAAGCAAGAACGAAACTCTCCAGGTGCCACGCGCTTCTTGAGCGCGACACACAGCTTCGCCTCAAGTGCAACAAATGAGTTTAGCTTGATGCAATGTCATTAGCGGGCCGCATTCTTGCCTCCTCATTCATTTTATGTGATGTAATTAAAAACTTGTCGGTCAACTGGTTCCGAAAGGCAACCTGAAATTGTTTGATGCAATTTACAACCCGGCGAAATTGGGAGTCGTCGTCAATTACTTCAGGCACATCGGAGAATTGTCCATGTCGCACAAATGTTTTGCTTGCTTCACTGGACTTAATGAAGAAAACAAGGGCTGACCCTCGGGGGAGAGCTTAAACCCAAAACAGAGCCATTACCAGCCCTCCTTCCTGTGCAAGTTGGAGCATTTGGGGTGTACAGGCCTCAACTCCACCCATGCAGTGCGAGACCCGAACAACACGCGGCGCTACGTGTTATGCACGACGCCAAAATGTTGCCGTTAACCGCGAGCGCACCGTCAACGTCAACTGACGTGACGCTGAATGTTTCGGATGTAAGATCGTTTTCTTCCCTCCTTTAAAATTAATCGTAACGTCAAGCCTTCGCGCAAACATCGATATTGCACTGACAGTCCTGCATGCGTTTCCACTAGGTGGGACCAAGATCAATATATTCGCACTGCTGGGCGGCGGCGGCGGCTGCTGCTGCTGCTGGAAAAAGCCTTCCGGTCCGTGTTGAGGAGTGCAAGTGTGAGTCACTGGGTGTAAGTAAGTCTTATTCACGAGTCACCGGCGCTCTTAGCTTTGGAGTTTTTCAAGATTTCAGGGAATCGTCTTCAGCCCAGGTGAACAGCATAAAGCGACGAACTGAACATTTCCATCAAAGATCAATCCGTCAGCGCGATCGCCATATTGTCAGACATTCGTAAATAGAATAAAAGGCAAACAAATTCGCAGAACAAGTCAAGAGTTTGAGTTCCATTTCAGAGGTGTTTTATTTTTTTTAAATTTTAAACAAATGTGGGTGATTAAAATGTTCGGCTCTTTGTGAAGGACAACAACTGAACTACTCTGCAGTTAAATATACACAGTGCGGAAGAATGTTGAAATACATTACCATGTATAGCTTAGGGAACAAAAACTTTCAATAAAAGCTTTGGCTAAACAATTACTAACAACAGCATCAACGACAACAAATCCACAATAATGATTGTCACAAACACCAAAAGGCATGGCCTTGGACACCTAGGCTCCTCCTCCTAGGATCGTGTGTGTATTTATGATTTAGTGCGCCCTCAAAAAAACTTATGAACCGAATGTGTATTTCAAACTGTAAAGTGAATTGAAATTTTTCTCTTACACAGCGGATGATATTCACCCATGTGCTGCCTTTGATTTCCTTAAATACATGCAGTTTAATTGACTCCTAAATTGTATCAACTGTGGGTGTCCTGTACACCATGCCCTGATGCATTATGGGAATTGAAGAAAAAATTGCAGAAAGGGGACTGATGATAAAGAGAAATCTCTCTCTCGCACACACTGGCTGAAGCTCACACACACACACATTTTCAGAACCGCTTGTCCCTTACGGGGTCACGGAGAACCGGAGCCTACCCGGCAACACAGGGCGTAAGGCTGGAGGGGGAGGGGACACACCCAGGACGGGAAGCCAGTCCGTCGCAAGGCACCCCAAGCGGGACTCGAACCCCAGACCCACCGGAGAGCAGGACTGCGGTCCAACCCACTGCGCCACCGCACCCCCATCTGGCTGAAGCTGCTACTCCTAAATAGGGTCGCGGTGAACTGGAGCCTAACCTGGAAACACAGGGCGTAGGGGACACGCACAGGATGGGATGCCAGTCCATCACAGAACACCCCAAGCGGGACTCGAACCCCAGACCTACCGGAGAGCAGGCCCTGGCCAAGCCCGCTGCACCACCACATCCTCCTCTTAAAGAGGAAATCTCAGATCCAGCAATCCCAAAGAACATTCTGGAGCAGCGTGAACAGGACAGTACGGCAGAAGAGCACACGAAGTGCAGAGATCGATAACTCGCTTCCCGCTCCACACAGTTCGATTTAATGAGAACGGAGCGCAGCAACAGTCAGTTCCGTTGTTGGGTTTGAGTGCATAAAGCCTCAGTGACAACGTCTGAAATATGTACTGACTTGATCTGCAGATTGCTTTATTAATGTGATGCTTCAAAAGCCCTTCTTTTGATTTGAACCCAGTTAACTCTATCGCTGGCGTTGCGTTCCTTTAAAACGTACTGTGCCGATGATCACGGGTCATTAGCTAGTGATCCGGTGCTTACGCAGTGCGTAATTAATGACTGCTTCCAGAATAAGCATGTATTCAGTGTGATATTTGGAAATAACCCCTTTATCCCCTTTTTCCAGATCTGGCAAGCAATCATATTTCTACTTTTGCATAATTTGTACAATTCATAATCATGTACTTTGAAAGCATTGTGACAATAAAGTACACCTGTATTACCTATCTAGACTTCTCGGCATGCGATAGCCAGAGACGCCTGTTTGGTTTAATGTACCATGGCAATTGAGCAGGGCTCGAGAAAGCTGCGAAGTCTTGCAACGTCTGATGACAACGTTGAAATGCGCTGCGCCGTACGACACTACTAAACACCGCTGTTCAGAACGTTATGGCCTTCATAGTGAATGTGTGCACCAGCATCAAGCGATAAATAGGAAATTGCACTAAGTACCCCAAATTGCTCACTATCCTGTTTTCTTCAGGGTGACAGGTTGCTGTCAAAGGAAAACTGCACGCGAAAGGCTGTTAGGCCTTCGTTTGCCGCTTTGCCCGAAATGACTTCCAGAAATTTCCGAAAACGATCGTCATTATTCGTTTATTTATTTATTTTAAAATAAATGTCACGGAATATTCAGGAGTTTCTTGATTGACAGAAAGGCATGTGGGGTTTGATTATTAAATATGCCCCGAATATTAACGTATGCATATTTGGTGAGCAAAAGCATCTGTTAAATGCAATCATCGCCCACAGTTTGATTCGGAATACAAAGCAGGCCAATTCAATTAATCCCCTGAAATGTTGAAAGCAGCAGAAACAAGCATGTAATATATACAAAAAATTCATAAATGGCACAACATTAATCAGTTAGCTTGTACAGGTGGAGTGCTTACTTGCTCATGTGGTACGTTAGCTACTACTAGCCGCTATTATTGCCATTGCAACCTTTTATTTATTCCTCTTTGTAAGGGCCTGAATATAGTTTTTAGGCTCTTTTCAGAGGAGGGCAGCCACAATGAAAACGTATAATAAAATCAGTGTTATCCAGAAAACTGCCGTATTAATGGATTTCAAACTACCCACCAGGCACAGGGATACAGACACAACAGCCAATATAAGAGAGATTCAACCCAAGAGTACGAGGAGGTAACTGTCACAACAAAAACACGTCCGCCCGTTTCTTACGCAGGAATTCCGAAGAAGAGGGAACCCTACTCATTAAGCGGCTGTCGTAGCGTTTTAGAGGGTGCATGATGAAGTGTTTCATTTCCCTTTCAATAATAACCATAATTTGGGGGCACAACAGTGCCTTGAACTCATTTGCCATTCTGTATAGAAGGCTGCCTGCTTGTTATCCATCTTTTAGAAGGATGAGCCTGTCCTGGAATCATAAGGCAAAATACATCTTGAAGTTATAAAAAAAAAAATGTCCACTTCAGCAAGGAGTCACACCAGACTTAAGTGTTTAAAAATGTATTTAGCATTTCTTCCCCTCAGTTTATGTTTTTCAAACTCGTATATAGCCAGGAAGCTATTTCTAACATATCAAGACACAGAAATAGCTTACGACGTTATCTCATCAGTTGTTCAGCTTTCGCAATTTTATAGAAAGGGGACAAAATACGAGCGGCACACAACTAAGAAGGAATTGGACCAGCTTCTTTTCCGCAAGAATCTGTCTCGAAAGTTCTGCACCTAGTGCGATACTGGCAGATTTTTCAAGAAGAAAACATTTCTCATTCTTTGAGTGATGGCGACCCGAGGGCCCCCGTGCTCCAGAGCTTCTCGTAAAGGTTCTGTGATATTTAGATCTGTTGACCTGGGGGGGGGGTGGGGGCATGGAAAGCATTTTTCTTCATCCTCCTCCTGTCTGGGAACCCAGTCTTGGAGAATTTGTTTACCAGTGTGCACGGAGGCATTATATCTTGGAATATGATCGCGTAATGCGGGATCTGCGTTCGCCTGAATCACAGCTCACTCATCAGACCCATTGGCCCATGCCTTCTTGCTTTTCGGCAGCACAAACCCTTCCAGATACATGGAGGAAATTAAGTGACGAGACCACGTTGCTTTTTTGCTACTGCTTTGTGGTTCCGTTTTTATATTCCTCAACTGGCTTCGCACCGAATCGGTGTCCAATATGTGTCCGCTATAAAAGGGGTCTGAACATCTGCACTAGTTGAAAGGTCGTTCAGTGGCAGTGCCACTTATTCATCATGCGCTGCATATATTCATGGTTATGTGCTTCCTCAGCCTCCGCTCTGTGACGCTCTTTTTCTGAACCTTGTTTCACTTTAAATTTGGCACATCGGAATCAGACTGTCCATATTTTCGATGACGAATCCCACTGTGCGTGTTAGTTAAAGTTCCAGCCAAGCTCCGAAATAATGAGACTTAACCCATATGTGGATAGAACAAACCTCACCGGCTTTTACCAAGATCTTATTTTGTAATGCTAGAAATATGACATTAAAACCTTCGCTACATATGTCTCCCTTAATAAAGATAGTTAATTTAAATATGCTAAAGTAAGCAACTGATATTGGCCTCTGATTATGTGACTCATTCATACTGATAGGGTCAAAACTCCTTTCTCAGTTTTATTTCTGATTTTATGGGTTTTGGGCACCCCTCCTACCCCCTGCTGAATTCTTTTAAAATGTGTTTTGGTTTCCAAAACCAAGAAACTAGAGCTAGTGGAGCTAGTTTTGTGTCATTATGAGACTTTAGAAGGTTCTGGAAAGGCTGTTCAAGGTGAAAAAATGAGTGCTTGCAGGGCTAACCGACAGATCAGGGTGATGGGACCTAGGATGAGGAAATGTTTGAGGGTCAACCCTGGAAAAGCTGTTGATGTCTAGGGTTCCACTGCTTTAAAAATGTGCCACATGACCTGTGCTGCTTGAGTGTAGGTGTCAACTATAAACCTGACATTCACTCATCAACTCATCTCGAAGAAGAGTCTAACCTTGATATGGGGACAAGGATTTTTCTTTGGATGTCGAAGTAGCTGTCATTTATTTTCACATGTACTCATCTCCTGTTAGTCTATCACCCAAAAGACAAAAACAAGACAAGGGTCAACCAGAGCATGCGTGCAAGAGGTACATCGTTATAAGAAGAACTGCTTGGTTCACATTGCCTCCCAAAAACAGAGCATGGTAAATGACTGACGCGCGAAGCAATTAGATCAGTTCAGATCTAAATAACTGATGATGAGAAGTTAAACAAGCAAACACAAAGTTGATAAATCTGTATTTCATGCCACAGGTTCAATTACTGAGTTAATGATACACAGCTTTGTTTGCTCAGTGATAACCACATTACACCACATTAACTTCTTGTCACATATAATTAGAGTGCAGACTTCTTTTGCTGCTTTTAATGAAAGTCTCCAAATTGTTTTATTTAAAATGGAAAAAACTTGCTAATAATAAAAACAGTAATAATAATAACAGTAGTAATAGCAATAATAATGACGATCATATAATTATTTTTCCCCAGTGGCAGGGATATGCACTATTTTACATTGTAGCCCTGCCCCCCAGTTACCAAGCAATGAGTAAACAGCTCAAAGCATCACCTGTGGGAAATGATTTGTCATAATTTTCTCCTCCCTCTAGAAAAACTTATTAATATTCAAGCTATTTAGGTATATCAGCTTGCCACAGTGGCTTTGGCAGGTGGAAACCTTTATCACAGTGCTGTAGGAAATTATGCTCCTATCTTCTCACCCAGAGGCAATGTCACCTGTCTGGTCAGGGAGATGCAAGCCCCTTCCCCCATCCCGTAAACTTTTCTACATGCCTACCTCATACCTCCTTATGGCATTAAGTTTTCCTGGACAGTTCAGATGCAAAGGTGTGTGTATGTTGGTTGCTTGATGTTGCTGTGTTGCCCTTTCTGGGACTGCAGGGCACGTCTGTGACAGTCTGCTCCCTAGAGGACACCCCAGGGTCTGAGACTGGCGTCAAACCGCAAGTTCAAAATAATGGTGTGAAATGCTAAGTTAATGCAATGGTTGGTACCACAAACCACAGGGATGGGATGTGAAATCAGTGATGTGATGTGCTTTTCCATCCCTCCAACATATCTCTTGCTGTCCCTGTGCACTTACTACAAAAATACAGCGTATGAGTAGTGAAATATTACCCTCTGTGCTTAAGTGCACTTGTGTCCACTCTGCACTTCATACTTGTGTCACAAGTGACCGCTCTGGGCGATTTAATCTGCTTGTGATGTGCATCCTGGCAAGAAAATCTGTTAATCTCTTGGCTGTAGTCAGAATTTCAGTAGAAAAATGTTATTCTCTAGAGACATATAAAGGATTAGGGAAGACAGTACAATAGTATACCATCATTTATTTGTTACAAAGAGCAAGCGCAGTGCATATATTTTATTACTAGTAAGCTGCATCAAAAGTAACACATGGAAAATCAACAATCAGTCTTCAGTGGACCCCATGAATTAAATACGAATGACTTCCCGGAGAGAAGGCGTCGGTTGCTTCTGATTTCTTTGTGTATATTCGACAATTTGTTGAACCATTTGACTTATTTGGCACAGAAGCTCTGCAGTTCCGTGATTGCGCGCCATGTCATTCTTGCACATATGCAACACTGATGTGCAACTGGAGCTCCGGAGGTGAACAGAAAAGAGTGCTGATTGCTGACTTGTGAAGCAGTGATTGGGGTCATTTGCTGTTACTATACAGCGAGAGGTACGGAAGGCAACCTATGTGCATAGAGTCACCTCCGCAGCGTGGATGTACCAGATGCAGAGCCCTGCTCTATCCTGCAGCCGATGCCATTTTGGATAGGGGTGAAGAACGCATATCGCTTACACAGATGCCAAACGCTCCGGTAGTGCTGTCACTTCAAATCTGTAACAGCTCATTTTGCTTGACTCATACAAGGGCCAGAAGCTTTGACTTGCATGCTGTAGAGGAGGAGGAGGAGGTGGTGGTTGGTGTTGTGGGGGGGTCATGCTATTTGACATGTCTAAAAATGAGCTGTGTGTGGGCATATTTGTAGGGCTTAATTTATCCAAATGTGTGACAAAGAGCCTGGCGATCATGCGAAGTTACAACGTCAAACCCGAAAGTGAAGCTAGCTCCCGACAAAGTTTGCGCGTGACTGCCACGGAATTTCGTTGGCACGCAGTGTCTGTGCCTTTCCGCGGGTCTTGCATGGCTCACCTAATGCTTTACTCTCTGCGGCGACAGCCCATGGTGGAATGAGAACACAGTGCGAACCTCTCCTTGGTCCAAGAATAATGGCCCAACGGTTTCTTTAAGAGCTATATTCAACCGTACCGTTATGTGAAAAATTCAAATGAGGCCATGTGCCGGTCAAAAGACGGCGGGTCCTACGACACCTGTTTGAAAACCCAAATGACAATAGTGAACAGAAAGCCAAATGAGCGAAAGAACATTATGGACGTCTGTTTTGCAGTCAGTCAACAATTTCAAAGGGAGAACAAACAAATACAATTAAGAAAGAGAAGATAGATGGCAGGCTTGCAAATCCTTGGAATTTCAATAGCTTCTGTGAGATACAGCGAGCGCCAGGCATTAACAATACAAACGTATTCAATCAGAACATGTTATGAGAAGAGAATGGATGAGGAGTGTAAATTTTCGACTCTTCAAAGCTGACCCACTTCCCTCATGCAGCGGAACGAACGAGCGCGCACCCACGAGGATCTTCTTCACCGGACAAACCCCTGCGGATCAGAAATTAAATGGGCGAATGATGGAGGCCAAAGGTCCAACAAAGCCAAAGTGAAGACTTGCCCCATCACGATTGCCCGGGAGGAGAATCTCTATCGCTGGGACTGGCTCAAACCAGCAGGGTACAGGCAGGGGGGAGCCAGTCCTTCATCCACTGTCCATCACTTCCTTCTTTGCACGTTATTAAGTTGAAGTGAATCAAACACTGTGTGGGAGTAGTTTTGCTTATTTCCGTCCCGCTTTCAGTTAAGTCCGAGAGCTTTTTCCCTCCGAATATAGCGGAGTGACTTGTGAGATGTTGCGGGGGGGCTGAGGACGAGGACAAGGGGAAACGTCCGGAACAACCCCTCGAAGGCCCTCTCTTGTGTCCCTTTCTTGCCGCAACGCTTCGCAATAAACCGACTTCTTGAAAGGAGAGACCGCACGGAAAAAAAAATGAACTGGAGCAAAACAAACCATTAAAGGTTTGTCAGGTGGGGAGATAGAAGTGAGGTGAAATAAAGACAGGAAAATGACATTTCCCGTATGCGTGAAGAGATAGCTGCGTCAGTGAAGCGTGGCAGAGAAGGCGTATTTTTCAAATGGCTCCGTCCTTCTCCCACGGTAATTTTTTTTACACTGCACTACGCGTGGAAGAAGGGTGAAGAATTTCTAAGGGCCCATTTAACAGCCACGGTTGGATTTTTTTCACATGATTTAGGGATAGGGAGGGGGAGAACGGAAAAAGGACACACACGCCGGTTTTTGGTTCTGTATGTGACAAGCAGCGCAAGTCCAGCTCTCAGACTTGTTGACACAAAGTAAAATTTCGCTTCCAGAAGTCATTAATCAAAGGACTGGGCCCATCCGCATATATTATTTTGACTACGGTTTGCTTCGCAATGGCAACACAATGCAATGGTGGTGGCAGCACAAGGCAGTACCATTACCACATATGGAACATCATGCAGAAACCAACACCCACACCTCCTCACCATTCTAGCAGCAATGTCACCCTAACGCTGTACTGTACATAGTGACCATTAACAAACACCTAGTTGCCATGATTCCCCGATGAGAAGGGACTGACCCTGGAACGAAACACAGCGAAGGCCAGAGACCAACATTCTTTTGATTCTCTTTTCCTTGCCAGCTTGTCAAGCCTAAGAGTTCTATTATAAAGACTAATAAATCCAGAAACCCTGAGTTGGTATCCCGTTGTCCGGTGAAGCTGGCCCTTGGACGTGCAGAGATGTTCAAGTATAGTGGTTTCAGCAACACTTCTTGTCAAGAGTTTGCAAAATGTTGAACAACACAGGTTATGCAACTTAAGTGTCGAGAGGTCACGTTCTGTAAAAGACAACCGACGTGCGATAATACAGCAGGTACGAAGGACTTCAAGCTGAACGCCACTAAAAGAAGACCACTAAGACTGCGTTTGGCGCTTAGGTAGGAATTCTTCTCTGTGTTTCGGCGCGTACGTGTTGTTACAGATGCACAAAAGTATGAGCACACATCTGCATGTACTACAGCTACTAAAACTCTATGGGCACCATGCGCTGTAGCCTCTGGATTCTCAGGTGACAGATTCAGCTCCTCCCTCATAATGTAACGTCCGTGAACAACGTGCTTACCCTAAATTACTCCAGTAAAAACCACCCACCTGTTTCAAGGGGTAAATCTTTGCGAGGAGCTTTGGAGAGAGGAATCAGCCAAATAAATAAATCAAATTAATGTGTAACATATTCTTTTCTTATCCTACACAACTAATGATTTACACCCTTTTGAACTATGGTATGGAGCGAGATTCTTGCTGAAACCGTTTAAATTTACCGAACAAAATAACATGAAAGGGAAAGTATTACTTTCCTAGCGATTGAAGACTAAGAAAACAAGATTTAATGTGGAAAGAGGTTCCAAACCAAGGTCATCCACAGAGAGCTCCTCGGTTCTCAAACAGCTGTGGCAGTTATTATTTTCTTGGGGCGGTTTATACTACTATCTTTCTGCTGCTGTTAAGTTTATCAGCCAAGAGCCCCTCTGTGGTCTCAATGAGCTCTCAAAATCAGGCCATCATCACATCCCACCATAGGCCTCAGCTGGACCTCCTGCTTCTGCTTTACAGCCCTGATCATTTGTTTGTTGTGTTCCAAGCGGCCGCTTCTATCGTTTCTTATTGAGAAAATTAATTTCTACTTCATTATGTTTTTGGCTTTAAAAACACAGATGTATCTCTTACTGAGCATATTCCGCTTGAGCACCATAATGTTTAATTTATGACAGCAAACTACACTGAGGAATACGCTCAAACAGTGTGGCATTTTTAATAAATTGTCTGTTTTTAATTAGAAGATGAGGTGTTGCACTAATATGTTAATTAGCTGGCAATTTTGCCGCATGTGTCAATTATTTTTTGTAAGCAAGATACAATATTAATAACCTGTTTAAGGCTTTGAGCATTTACAGCATGTGTGCATGGAACAGCATACACTAGCCGTCCAGATAGTAATTTTGTCCAAATATTGGGCCCTGTCAGGGGTTATTTTATGGTTGAACGTGTTATTTAAGAATGTAGAAGTATGTCTGTTGTATGATTTATGGTTAAAACGGCGGTCGGTATGGTCAGTGCAAGGTAGCTCCTGGGATGTTTCGGTGGACAGTATGAAGTAGCCGTCGGGGGTATTCGTGGTCAGTATGGGGCTGTTGTTAGGGTGCGTCAGGGCTATTACTGAAGGGGGTAGTCAGCAGTATTGATTAGCAGTCAGCAAAACAACCATGTTTTCAACTGCTGCCAACAGCTCAATGGTTGGCGCAAGCCTTTATGCATTCATTTACTTAATGGGGCCAAAAAATATAATAATTTCCCTAATTCTGTCTTTCAACGTACATAGGCATAAGTTAATACATTACTGGTGCAGTTCAAGCTTCAGGAAACAGTGTTTGTATTTCTCTCCAGATGTGTATTATTTTGCAGTTGGAGCCATTTTATTATGCAGAAGAGAGTGCTTTCTTAATGGAAAAACCATTAGGGTAAATATTATGCAAATGAGCCAGCCCGTCTCCTTCTGCTTTGTTTGAAGCCTAAGGGTTAGATAACGAGGTTTTATATTTTCCTGGAATGAGAATTAGTCGACAAAAGCTGTCAGATAAAGCGGACAAGGCAGAAGTTTAAACGGTTTGCTCTTCAGCCTTGCTGCAGGATTCCGTGCAACTCCTTCTGTCTTACAGCCACAATGGGGAATTTAAGGTTCGTGTCTTTGCAGACACATAAAAGGGGGGAAAGGGATTAGAGCCAGGGAGTAACGCCACAGACTCCCGCATCTCCACAAGAGGCACGCCACAGCAGGGCCAAACAGCTCCGCACAGGTGCTCAGCATGAGCCGCGGCGTTTAATCTTCCGGAATAATCTGGGCGTTTTTTTTTTTTTTTTTTCCCTCCAATGAGCCATTCCTGTTAATATTTATTTGTATGATCACTGGAGGTAAGATCTTCCATCTCATGAAAGGTTTTGGAGTTCTGTGCTTTAGTTTCCATCTTGCTAAAGGAAGCACTTTGAAAATCTGTTACTGGTCCAAACAGAGCAGTTCAAAACATGTCGGTGCTTTGAAACTCCACTGAAAATCGGCGACAGACCTCTACGTATATTAAATGTATTTCGGAAAATGTACAGGCCATAGAACGGAAGAAAAATTATGACCGCCTGCGCTTCCTATTGCTTTTTTCAGAGCACCGATTTCTACAAGTCAACATGTAACTCAACAGGCGATGTTTTGTAAGAGTTTGCGGTAGAACCCGTCCCTGCTGCATTCTTTCAGTAGGTTGTGATTTTCATGCAGTGTATGCAGACGGCATCTTGCCTCACTGACATTAAGCCAATGAATGCTGAAATTGCTTTCTTGTTATCAATTAATTAAAGAGGATTGATTCTTCTGAGTTGAATATCAGGCCACACACAGCGTTTGTGGGCAACGCTTGCTTTGTTTCCTCACTGGGTTTGTACACATGTGCCATGGAAATAAAACTTGCCTGGATTATGCAGTTGCCATCATTCTTAAATGGTGCTGATGCCTAAAAGCTTCTAATCATTATTGGCATTGATTTCTGAGGCAGCTTTGAATTAAGCTTGATGTTTTTTTCGGGGCATAACAATTAATTTTTCTGAAACACAACCCTTTCTACAGCAAGAAAAAACATCTCCGAAACCTTAAATGGCAACCTACATTTTCCACTGTATGGTAATCCCATTAACGGCCGCGTATTTATAGTTGGTCTCAACAACACGATAAATCACTCTGTGATCCTCGCTTTTCTCTATGATCAAACCATTTGCAGGGAACCGGATGCATCTTGGAAAAAATTCTTGTGTGGAGGGAACTTGGAGAGCTAGATTTTATCTGCGCGGACAGATGTGTGAAGAATAAAATACATTAATAGAATCTTTCAAGTATCTTTTTCAACAAATTGCTTTTGTGTTTCCAATCATCCACATTAGCTAAAAAATAATTTATCCATTATTTTCTTTAAAAGCCCTACACTAAACACCTGAACTACACACACACACACACACACACACACACACACACACACACACACACACACACTGACTACATCAACGGTTATCCAAGTTTTCCTTATGAGCGTCAAACATATTGAAATGACCACACATTTAACATAAAGGGGCCACATCTCTATAGTTAAGCACTTCCCCAAAAGCTTTGGAGTGGATTACTTCAGCTCGGGCACTTTTATGATAAAATGCCTGCTCGATTGTACCAAACTGAGCTTCCTCAGGCTTTTTAAAATAATTTTTTAGCTAGGCTGTAATATTTGAAGAGGAACTTCCTGTCTGAGACACTTCTAGTTTGAGGGGCCTCATGCTTGAAATACTTTCTGATCCCTTGCCTGTTGGTGAATTCCCATTAATATAGCGACACTTTTAGGAAACGAGTCACTTAATTTCCTTACAGAAAAAAATGCAATGAGTTTCCATACAAAATTATCATGTAAAAATCAAACACAGAACAAGACGATATTTTTTATTAATACATTTCATAATGTGGTAACAAAAATGATTGAATTCTATCACTCATCCACATTTTTAAAATGGGTTCTATGAATTTTGCAAGTTAGTGAATAATTATTTGTCACAGGCAGTGTCACCTTTGCACGAGTACTACAGCAGCAGTGCGATTCAAAACTGGATTCTTTGAGTCTTTATGGAAATAAACTAACTAGGGAAATAAACTAAAGAAACATATAACTATTAACGCCTTTTTAAAATCTTACACTGCTTGAAAAATAATTTGCCACATAAGTACAGTCATTGGTTTTTATACAGTATAAAGTAATTCTGTTATTTTAATAGAAATCATTAAATACATTAATTATTAATATATTTAATATTTACATTAAATATTCTGTGATGTACTGTGATTATTCGGTAATCAGTTACATTAATTTAATTTTGCTTGGCATATCTGGTATACTCAGCATTAAATACCACACAACAGAGATCATATATCATATTACAAGGAATTCAACATGGTTTTATTACAGTAAAAGTAGCTATTTTTACATATACAAAGTTTTATTGATACATAACTTTGTGAAAAGGAGAAAAGAGGAAAAAACAAGTTTCATTTAAATATACATTTTACTTTTCTCCATTCTGCACACTTGAGAATGATTTAGCAACAAGAATTTGACTCAGAATTAAAGCACTTCCTTTTGTCTGCTTGTGCCTCTCATGTAAAGCACAGCATTATTTTCACAACATTTTCTGAATGACCAAGACCTCAGAAGACCTTCCGAGACACGGAAATAAGCAGAATCTGGCAGAAATCCTCCATCAACTCATGTATCATAAAAGCTGAACTCTGCTGCAAGGTGCTGATCTATTGAGCCCAAGAATGAAAAGAAAGGACATCCCCAGAAGGCACGCACGCTAAAAGAACGTGAGAGACGAATTAAGACGGCGAAGTGATGTGCAGACCCATTGCTCCTCACTTTGCATCTGGAATGACTTTGAGTGCTGTTCCCTTGCCATGATTCCTCATGGTGCTTTGCTTGTCCTGAACCACCGATCCAGAAAAATTGTTTTTTCCATTTCCAATCTATTACCATTTCACCTCTGACCCCATTAAACAGCAGTGCAATGTAGGCATTCATCTGCTCTAAAAATGGCAGGTCGGTGTGGGACACAACACATACTGGGTTATAGCCCAGTCGGCTGGGCGACAGAACGAATCCTTGCGTGATGTTCTATGCAGATGATGACAAAACAATGAAAACAGTACACTGATTTGTATAACCCAGCTGGGAGTTATTCTGTGAAAGCCACTCTGGAAACGACCCGCTTTATAATTGTAAAACACGATGATGACACGTTGAAACAAAGCTAATTGGGCTGAAACAATCCGAAGTGTGTTCTGTCCCATGTTGACCCAGTACCGAGTGACGTGTAACACAACGTTTTCTCGAATGTACAAATTGCACAGTTCACTCTGCAACTTCCTGAGGTGTCGGCCTTCAGGTGTGAGCCTCATGTGGTGAAAACCTCTTTCCTGGTGCTGTAAAGACCACCAGCTATGCGTCACCTTTTTTTTCTTACACCAATGTGTATCTACATGTACATGTGTGTTGTATGTGTGTATGCATGTTGCACACTGTGTCTTGATGCAACCACAGTGAATTTGTGTCTGCAGTTAATGAAGTTTTCATTCATTCATTCATTCATTCATTCATTCATTCATTCATCTTACCCTGAAGTTAATGAGCAGAATTTTCTGTTTTAGCAGCTGCAAAGTATAAAATATGGGATTTCTTAAGGTTATAAAATTTTAGAAGTTTTATGTATGGTCAGACAGCACCGTGACCATGGCCCGGTGCTGAGTGTCTGAACTGAGATAGCTGATGTTGATGAAGTCTCCAATCTCCGAGATCCTGGTGGGATTGAAAAGATCAATCCAAACCGATGCGCATCTGACATTTGATACTTTCACTGCTATATCTCCAAAGCTGCCTCTTTCAGCTGTGATGCCAGCCCAAGAAATACTTGAGAGATGCACTGTTCAGAGGCAGAATGGCAGCCATTTCCATTGAGGAGAACAGCCATCTCATCTGATTATCTGGCCCTTTGATCTGTGATGCCTTCAAGCCTTTGAAAGACAGGCGGCTGCTTAAGGAAACGCAGAAAAGAACCGGGTGGAGTGCGATGGGGGCTCCTTCTGATCCATATGTAGCACTGAGGTAATGGCTGCAAGTAAAGGATAAAAAATAATGTGCAGAGTTGTGGAAAAAAAAAATATATGCCCCCTTTCCAGTTTTCTCTGCATTTGCTGCCTTTTCACAACAAAATTTGTTCTTCTGGTCACTTCTATTAGTGTATGAATAGAGCCTGAGAGAGAAAAAGTGGTGCCATAGTTGTTTTTATGTCATTTCCTTGGTGTGGAAGGTAATGAAATGTGTAGTCGTCGTTAAGAAAAAGTGATTGTCTTTTCACGGTCAATAAACGGTTGTGCCACCTTTAGCTGCAATGACTGCAACTGGATGTTTCATGTAGCTATTGACCAGGGTATCACACTGCTGTGAAGAAATTTTGGGCATCCTCTCTATGAAGAATTTCTTTAGCTTTTCAAGCTCATTAATGATTCTATGCCTTGCACGTGAAAAGACTTTGGCAGAACGGCTACTGGAAGTGATGAATCATAAGGGACAGAGAACGTGCACTTGGTTGTTAGTCAGCACAGAAGCAGAACAAAGCCATTGGAAGGGTTGGAAGGTTTGCAGTGGCTGGAGGAGCTGTGTGCCTAGCTGCAGACCATGAGCACATCCTTTGGAGACACTTACTCAGCGGCCAGTTGAGGTACCAGCCAATTTAACCCCTCATCTCTTTCCTGCTGATGTTGAAAGACCACTTTGACCACATCTCATTCCTTCGCCTGTGTTGCTTTCAAATGAATCACAGTCTTGGATCATATTGGTTGTAGAACAAGCACTTGAGTCCACACCAACTGTATAAAAGAAACACATGTATGGTGCTCTCTTCTACTGAAGCACCTTCACTCTCTGGCCTTGATGTTCTAGTACCTGCCACCAACAATCCACCTACCTAGCCTGATTCCCAAAACGATTCCCGTGGCTTTCTTCTAAAGGAAGTTGACGAGGTTCCAGTGGAGCTGGTGCTGTGCCTCTTTACCCACTTCTAATGCGGACAGCTGTAAAGGGTAACATCGATCTCATCAAGATCATGGCCAGGCATCAGGAGCATCCACTGGTGACTTCAAGACTGTTTAGCAAGCACTGCTGCCATATGTGGTGGAAACTGTGAAGATGACAACTGAAGCAATGGAAATTTAAGCAGCTTTTAGGAACTAGCTTTTAGGAAAGGAATGAGAAATGTGTTTTGAGAGCTTTTCTGAATTTCTGGTGGAATTCAACAGTTCTGCGGCAACATATGTTGATTCAAAAAAAGTGCCCGGGTAAGGTGGCAGCCGGGCACTAAAGTGCGCAAATGCAGGCGGACGGTGAGACACAAGCGCTCACGGATGCAGTCAGGTTCCAGCAGTCGGGCGAGCGTAATCAAACGTATGTCACGCTCCTCACATTTGGAGAGGAGGGGCAGTGAGTTGCGAGCGGGGCAGGGGGGTGGAGACTGAAGGTATCAGGCAAACACAGGAGAACACACTGAACTCCAGCACACTCAAACACTAAAGCAAGACTTCAGAAAGTCGGTGAAACAATGAATTATTTAAAAGGCCGGTGACGACAGCGGAGCAGATTAATCATTCAGCATGCATGCCTGCAAACAAACTGAGGTTGGGTTGGGTTGAGTTGCGCAGTCATTTGCCTATCAAAGCAGCCTCCTTTGGGGGGTGGTGCTGAAAAGGTAGATGGACAGACAATTACTCCAAAAGCCAAGCATACGACCAAAGGGAACAGACTTCTGCCAGCAGTGTACTATGAGTTTACAGTGCCAACTTTCTTACCCTCACTGAATATCCAACCAGTTTTCACAAAGTTAGACCAGCTTCCAGAGCTGCGGGCCGTGCGTTTTGGCCCCGAAAGTCTACAGAGTGAAACAAGTCTTAGATCTGACACGATTACTTCAAAACGTGCAGCAGAGCAAGAGGTTATGAAACGACGTACCGTGACATGAAAAAACAGCACCGAGGCTACAAAACCTGCCCCAATTAAAAGCCATGCGGTCCAGCGGCTCGTACGGCTGCGCGGTTGGCAGCAAATAAAGAACGGTTGCTTTCAAATATTGATGCAATGGGCGGCAGCAGTAGGGGTGTTAAAAGCACAAGTTGCCTGGCTTGTTTACAGCTTCTCCACCTGAGCACAACAAGTTCGCGATGCTACGCGATCAGCAAGTTACCGTGGTTACCGCCTTGCCTGCCTCTCGTGTCGCATGTGTGCCTCTGCCAGGTTTGAAGGCCAGTTCCTTTTTTCTCCCGTAAAAAGCTGGAATAAAACGTCTTTATATGTTTAAAAAGGAGGAGACAACTGAGTTCATCTTTATCCAAAGCTGGAGTCAAGGTGAAACTGCAAAGGATGAATGCACATTAAAAGAATAAGAGAAAAAAAATGTATCCGTCATTCAGTCACCGCAAATATCATATCAGTTTTGTGTGTTTTGAAATAATTCAAAATGATTTGAGGAAAATACCATATGAGCATTCATATAATTTTTCTCTATACATTCTCCCCTACATTATGGTTCCTAATGAGAAAAACCTATAAATTCAGAAGCGGTGACTGAAGTGTAAGACATATTCTGTACCACAGTCAGTTTAGTGAGGAATGCAAAATTCTTGCAGAAGACGTATTGCTGTGAATTTATACGACACACGCACACACGCAGGCTGAAACCGCTTGTCCCGAGCGGGGTCACGGCCACCCGGAGCCTAACCCAGCAACACGGGGCGTAAGGCCGGAGGGGGAAGGGACACACCCTGGACGGGACGCCAGTCCGTCACAAGGCACCCCAAGCGGGGCTCAAGCCACAGACCCACCAGAGAGCAGGACTCGGCCAAACCCGCTGCACCATCATGCCACCCTTAATTTACATGACTCTCGATATTATTTTCCCCCGACTTCACACAGTCTCCTCTCACTGTCAAAAGACGTGTGTGTGGCTGATTGTAGGTAGTTTACTGTAGCTTATCTAACACTGTAAATCACCTTGGATAAAGGTGTCAGGTAAATAGTAGTTAATAACCATTCACCGTCACTTTGGAGAAAAGTGTCCATCGCCCGAAAAAATGTAAATGTACAATTTGTTACTAACATCGTAGTTTAAAAGTATTGAAATAATCGTACGGGTAGTTAGACCAAAAGAAGAGTTTCAACTAGGTCTACGAGAAAAGCAGAGTTCCCCCTTCTGCATACCACAAAGAATATAACAAAAACCTCATTTTTAATCTAAACTGTTAACACATTTAATGGAATGAAAAAGAGACGCGTGTGTGTATTTTGTTATTACCTTCCAGCTCTATGAATATTTGACGAGAATAATACAGGTTTTAAAGAGAACTTTGCACTCAAGGGGTCCGACTCGTCGGCGAAGCTCTTCCGCGAGAAATGTTTGCCAAGTCAACCTTAACCTGAGCCAAGGCAAGAAATCAGTCGAGCAAAACAAACAACCGTCTGTCATAGTGGTCACGTTTGCAGCATTTACGAGCGGGTTTTTTAATGAGCGAATGGGCGATTAATTATTTACCCCGCAGCAGTCTCACCTTTAGTAGAGCAGGAGTGATGGAGAAAGAATCGGGCCATGAAGTCTCTATGTTGGCATGGCTAATGAAGACCTGGGAATAGTAATTTGACTGGCAGCTATTTAAATCGTTCAGTTCTACTTTTTTGCTCGCTGTGTAATTTAATTAAGCCTGACGCTTTGGAGTTTGTAAGCTGAGGTTTTTTTTTTTTTTTTTTTCCTCTCCATCTTCTTCTCGATAAATCTGAAAAGGAAATTGCTTGCTTGCAACCCGGAGTATCACGCCATTATGTGTGACGGACACTGCGGAACACTTTATGATGCTGCATGCGCCGTGGCCATCGTCCACCGCAGTCGACGTGGCATTTGCATGGAGAAATGTGCATTTGTGGACGTTAAGCACCCAACATGACAGCAGAATATAGATGTACTCGGAGCAGCGGCAACGTGCGCTTGCCCGTACGTCCGAACGGTCGTTAAACCGTCACAGCTCAGTAATCATCGCCTTGAAACGCAACATTAATTTCTTATTGTGAATTAGCCCCAAAAAAGGCAGCTGAATACCTGTTACCTGCATAGGAACACATTTGCGTCTTCCACGTGTGTTTGTGTATTTTCCCTGCGCGTATGTGTACAGACGTTTTGGGTGAAGGGGCAATGAAGCCCGAGTCTCTCGGATCATTATTGCGTGTATTGACTGAGTCATTCAGGCCGATGTCACGCAGCTGACGGAATAAGCAAGAACGTCGATTGTTATTTCATTTCCTTTCCAGTAACCGCACCGTTGCATCGCCTTTGCATCAGTGAAATGAGACATCAGCCCCGTTTCCAATACAAGTATTTTTATCCACACTTGAAAAGTGATGCAGGCGCATAGTTAAAATGTGTTACGGTGTTTTCCTATAATAATAACTACTTTGAACCTTTACTGCTGGTGCTACAAAACATGCAGGGCCATTTTCCTTCCATGTCTAACCCTTTATGAGTGGTGTAAAACACCATCTCACATCATGGTGGATTGTGTGTGTGTGTGTGTGTGTGGGGCACCCCCCTCCCCCGACTCCCCAAACCACATTGATCAATAAATTGCAATACCCTCACAGGTAGGAGCAAGACCATTGGTGTATGTGGACCGTGGTTATGTGTGTCTGTGTAGGGGGTGTCGCTATGGCACAGAATAAAGAACATTTTGACAGAAAGTAGTATAGTGGTTACACCTGCTACCTTTGGACCTGACGGGCTCAGATTTGGCTTCCAGCTCCTGCTGCATGATCATGGTACTTACCCTAAAGTGCTCTAGTAAAAGTCACCCTGCTGTATAAATTCTTAAATCACAGTAAGTTGTTCTGGAGAAATTGCTTTCAGCTAAATAAATAAATGTAAATGATAATGCATCAGGAGGAGCTGTGTGCTGCCTATCTGATTGACTACAGGGTGTAACTTCCTGGCCCAGATGCATTTAACACATCAGCTTCATAAAAAGACATTGCATGTAAAGAAAATGTTGAAAATGCTGCAGGACAGGGACTTTTAAAGGGAAGGCAGGAAATCTAAGACTGGAGAGGGATCCTGATATTGTACCCTTGGGAAGGTGCTTAAATGAAATTGTGCAGAAAGGGACCAAACTGCATAACTGGGTAAAATTTGCTTTAAATAAAAGCATCGCCTAAGCATAAACATAGCTAAAGGTAACGATGATGAAAGATCTGTGCGACGCAGTTGTGTTTTTACATTGCATCTCGTGTCTTTATGCAAATGCTCCCCAGTCGTCAGGACAGGGAGGAAACGATATTTCGTCGAGTTGCACACGACACCCGGGGAGGCTGTGCATACGAAGCAAACGCACTCACAAATATCTCTGTGATCAACCCTTGCCCCCTTCTCTGGAGCTGCTGTGGAGAGGTGCGCTTGCATTATTTCGTTTGTCTTTGCGGTTGAGTAATGGTACACACTCATGCATTGTTTCACACTCGGAGGCTGATTTATCAAGGGCTCCAGGGCTGTTTAATACTCACACATGTGAATGTGCTGTTACACACTTCTGTGACAAAGGATTATTTACTGAGCCCAAAGCAACATCTAAGGCTATCTAAAAAGCGTGCAGATTCATAATTGAACGCATTAGTGGCAATAAAAACGAGGAGGTGAATCTCTGGGTCATCGTGCCTTTTATCTTCATGAATATGTAATCGTTCATTTACATACGTTACATAGGCCAATTTAGTTATTTGCATGGCATTTGCAGTTGGCATCCTCAGAATGATATGATTCACAAAAATACCACTTATGGTCAACTGCAGGAAGCAGAATGTTGTTTTGAAAAGTCCGCCTACCTGGAAAAATAGCGTATGTATGAGCAAACATTTTGTTTATGAAAGTTCATCTTAGTGGAACCCTAAATGGACTTTGCAGACACAATGGTCCTCTCCAGAGTCTCCTGCGATTCAGTTTGTTCCCCGGCTCTTACTGGGATCGCATGAGTAAAAAAATCAACTGACCAATAACACATTTCAAGTTTTCAAACTGTCGGTCACACTGTGTTTAATTAATTTTTCACACCTCGCAGTTAATTCCGTTCGGCTGCCGGAACATTTTTCAAGCCGCAGTTCAGTCCAGTTCTACCTTGCCATAATTGGAAGGATGTTATTGTTTGGATGAAGTCCTGCCCCACTGATACAACATGTTTGATGCTTCAACACATCAGGCATCAATATGCCTCGCCAGTGCTTTGATCTGACATTTTTAGTCTTCCTCAAACATCTTTTACAGCAATGTCATTTCTTTTCAAGCTACTGTCTTATTCCAGCATAATTCTCTTTTAAGTGATCATAGGGAAGGAGCACAATGTCTAAATAATGAAGTTTCATTTACCTGCAGGTAATAACCGTACAGCGTGACGCTCAGGTTAAGGGGACTGGAAGTGTCATTTCTTCCACACAATTCAATCAGTTTTAGTACTTGTCGTACAGCTATGTGTTTTCTGCTTTTATTTCCTGGAAAATCGTGAACTTTTTGGATGAGTTTGGGCATAAAGTGTGCAAAGTTGCTATGTCTCAAGTGTTACATTTTTAATATCTGTTACATGTGTGAGTTGACGATAGTAAACCCACAGTCCACACCTGCCTTTTTGAAACTGAACCATGATGACCCACTGCTGCTGCTAATTTGAGACTCTTCAAGGAGCTGGTCTGAGGATTTGGGGGTTGAATGGTTTTACACTTATTCATTTAGCTGAACTGCTTTCCAAAACAACTTATAACATTAAGGTACCTACAATTCTTCACCAATCTTTACGGGAGCAATTCAGGGTAAATACCTTGCTCTAGGACATTACAGCCAGAGGCAGGAATTGAAGCTGCAACCTTTGGGTCCGGAGGTAGTAACCCTTATCACTGTGGTACCACATATCCTTTGGATGTGGAAATGGGCTCCCATTGGTCTGTTTGCTGTGTGTGTGTGTTTTTTTTAAATTCTTGTGTCTGTTCTCCCCGAAAGGAGCCATGTCCCTGTATGAGTTGTTCTTGGCTTATTGTTGTTGAATAAAACCCATTTAATTGAATAAAAGCTGCTTTCTGGGGCCATAAATCCTGTCCATGTGGCTCCCTCCACCCCACAACTGGCCATATGATATAGCATACAAACTCAAGGTGAATACATATTCATTAATACTCATTAGCAACTTCCATTTTAGTCACTTAGCTGACAGTCTGACAGTCCTGTACCCCCTAAAAGTAATGCACTTGATATAATAACAGTGGACATCAGCAAAATGACATCAAAGGTGTCTATGTTAATTAACACTGCATGTTAGTAATTAGCATAGGCGCTGTTGCGTGATGGAACTGCTGTTGAGTGCTTCATTGAGTGTTGTATTCCTGCAAAAGTCCTAGGCAATGTGAAAGACTACATGAAGGAGGGTGCAGAGTGGATCCGCTTATCGTGTGGAAGTTGTCAAGACTCCAAGGGCTAGTTTCAAGTGCTCGGATCGCCAGATTCTGATTGCGCTCCCAACTTTCTGCTTGCTTTTGTCAACCATATTGCCAGACAGCGTTACTATGGAAACAAATCTCTTCTGTTTCCCCCAACCAAGTAGACCATGAAAAAACAAGGGCCCTTTTACTTCTTATAATTTTTACTGGCGTGATTCATTTGTGCAAGAAGTTTCAGCTACAATGACAGTCCAGAGGAACATGCTGGATATATTTAAAATGGACACAAAGGCAGAACGCAGGGTGCTGTAGAGGTGATGTACAAAATGCCTCGAGTCTAAATGATGCTAACCAGACGACCTCATTTCCTCATCATCTCTCTTTAGAGAACTATATGTTATGGTGTGCAAGATGTGTTTAATTTGGAGACAGAGAGAGCATAACAAAATGGTCAAATGATGGCAGAAATTGTAGTGTATATATTGTAAATGCTTACGTTTACCATTTAAATATAAAACATTTCCATGTCAGTAACGAGAGAACCGGGGGTGGACAGATGTCTCTGTGAATGTGGACAGGCTATCATTGTGACATTCTGAGACACTGGCTGATCAGATTCCTTCTCTCATTGTCTCTGCATCAGGCTACAAGATCATTTGTTTTCTATAATTTCATTGCGCTCTAACACCCTTTATGAGATATTTGTTCTTCAAATAAAAACCACAGAGAAAAAACAATCAAGTTTGTCATTAGCGGCTGTATGGAGTGAAAGAAGGATGCAGAAAGCCTCTAGAGTATGTTTCTGTTTGAAAACCAGGTAACGCTGAGGGGCCTACATTGAGTATAATAATCCAAAAAAAAACATTTTTCAAACAAAATGATCAGAGGTAAATCCTAAATACAAGACATAAAGTCATAAGAGAAATTCATTCACTCACTCACTTACTCAATATCCTTAACTGCTTTTCATAGTCAGTTTTGTCAGTTCCCAAGTCGGTTTCTTAAAATCAATCGAAGAGCTGAAGACCATTTTAAGATTCCTATTAGCCCGAATAATAAGAAGGTGCATTTGTTTCCCTTACGTCCTTTGTCCTTGCAGGATCTTCTAGTGTTTGCTGCTTTTCCTGAGGGTTTGCGGTTTATCCGAGCCTCAAACAAGCCTTTTTATTTTGCACATTTCTTGTTCCTCAGGCCTCACAGACAACGTGGTAAGAAGACGGAGTCTCACTCGAAACCATAGCGTGTCCTGAGGATTCTCTGCCTGTCCAAATGGTCAGGTGGAAACCAGGGCTAAATGTGGAATAAAAAAGGGAAAGAAAACTGACGAAATGACACAGAAGCACCAACTTTCAAAGAGCTTGGAGTGCTTTTCCACATGAAACACAAAGTGATGCACTTTGCTAATTGTCACTTGTCACCAGGCTTTTTAATCTTATTTCCCAGGCTTTTCTCCAAGCTCTGCGAACATTCAGAGAGATACACAAATTGGCTGACAAACTCTGATATGAGTCTCTGACATCTGAGAGGTAAGAAGTGTATAGTAATACACAACAAATACCCTACATTAGTAGAAAAACCAGCTGACTGATGTTGTGAAATAAGTTTTCCAACCCACACCTTAGTTCCTATCAAGCAGATCAAACACACTGCCTTCCCATAATATGTACTCTCTACAGCAGTAACTATATTAATTTGAACAATCTGTTGTTGTAATTTTGTGTTTTTTAATTGTAATTCTGTCAGTAATACAAGTCAACAAAACTAATTTATTTTATGAATATTTGCTATGTGTACGTATATACATCAAATAAAACAGAAAAGATTTAACAGAAAATTAAAAGTAAATGGTAGCAAATTCAACAGTTTGAGGTTTAAAACATCAAAGGCAGCTGCACTAGAAGCCTCTTTTTTTAAACAAAAAAGAATACATGAAAACTGCAATATTCAAATGGATACATCACATTTAAAAGAGAAATATCCTTTTTAAAACAAACTCTTACCCAAAACACTCATTCCTGCCAAAATGAGATTTTGTTTTATTTCAAACAAATATTTCAGAAAATAAAAAATAACTAAAGGTAGTGGGAAACAGGTCTTTTGTCTTTTCCAAGTGTGAACTGGCTGTTTGTGTGTCGCTACCTCCTTTTGGTTTGAAAATGTTTCCTTACAATGAAAATTGAGTGGTTTTCTATTAAACTGGATTAAATGTCATCAGAAAAATCTAATCTATTATACAGTCCAAAACCCTACTTCTTCAGTTCTGAAAGATTAATTTCAGTTCGATAATAATTCCAAACCTCACTGGAAGGAGTAGACAAAGGGAGGAGGAAATGCTATTGACAGTGGCATGGTTTAATTACGATAAAAAGAAATTAAAATTTATCATTGAAAACAGGATAACTGATTAATTTTAATAATTTCTAATTGGATAAAATGCAAATTAACGGCTGGACAAAAACCGCCACATTATATCACTCACGTAGCTGCCTATATTTTAGGCAAGTGACATTTTGTTCTGCAGGGAAGTCGGAGAAGAAAAAAGCAGATCTGCATATTACGTGAAGAGGACACTTAAAGAGGAGCAGTGCTAAGATGAAATACTTGCTTGATTATTCTTCTCAATCATTGTGTACTACCCTGGTGTCTGTCCAGCCCAGGTGGTGGCTGGGCAAAAGGCTCATGGCAAATTTGAAAGCTTTATTTCAGAGATAACACAGAATTAATGACAAATCAGTACAAAAAATGGCTTCTTAAGACATCAAACAGCTGGTAGCATCTTTCAAGCTACTGCCTTTGGACCTCAAAGATGCAGGTTCAATTCCCACCTCTGTCTGTAGTACCCTTGAGCAAGGTGCTTATTGTAAATTGCAGCAGTAAAAATTTCCCAGCTGTGTAAATGGGTAAATAATTGTAAGTACCTTAACAGCGTAAGTCATTTTGGAGAAAAGCATTTGCTAAACAACTAAATGTAATCATCAAATGTGGAAAAGAATCAAAGTAAAATCCATTTTTTAAGAGCACTTTGTTCCCACAGTTTCCTCCAGGGCTCTTGCCTCGATCTCTCGGAGATGCATTTTTGGAATCTTTCTGAAAAGTTCATCCAGGGCTCTTCATTCTGGGCTCCTTTTGTCTTAACAAGCCCATCCCTCACATGGCTTTGAGTCGAGTCTAGTGGGCGTGGCGAGGGCAGTCCCTCGACAAGCTTTAACCAGATCGTACCCAAAATAAAAACATCATTCCACAGCGGAACAACACATTATTGTTGTGTGTCATTTTGTGCCCTTGGATTAAAACTCCAGAGATGAATGACAAGGCTGTCCTCCACTGACAGCTCGGTGAAATAGAGGGCTGACAAGGTTTTTATAGTAACGGACAACCGAGCAGCTCTTCTGCGATTGTGCGGACGCCCCTGGGTGGAATTACAGATTGTCACATTGGATGAGGCCCAGGACCATATCCCACCTGGAGAGTGCAAGGTCATGGCGCTGAACCCTGGTGAAATGAAGACCTCACCCTCCCAGCAACGGATGACAGACTTAACAGTGGTGTCTAGTGCCACAACCCATCCCCCATGGGGGACGTGTCAGATGAGAGAGCGTCCCTGACTAATGAAAGAGCCTCTGTCACATGTATGTGCTGTGGGCTCTCTTTGATTAACGGAATAGGTCAGAAGTGTTGACGTTTATCTCATCTTCATCTTGAACCAAAATACCTCACAAGGAGATGAGTTATCCCCCTGGACAGAAATCAGACACACATCTCATTCTCTCCAGCTGATACCCCCTGTGTGCCCTTGCTCATACACGCCGCATACTGACAATGTGGATTCCAGTTCAGTCTTGACCCACAGGTAGAATCCTGAACCGGCCGTTTTACAAGAAAACACGAGTCTATAAATGAACACTCCGTCCCTTGGCTCCCTAGAGGTAGCAGTAGGAAAGTAGGGTCACTCCTGCAGCCCTTTGCTCCTTTTCATTCTTTTTGCCACAATGCCTTCTTTCAGCAAGAAAGAGCAGGCAGGTGAACACCATAAAGAGTTTGACAACTAAATTCATAGTGCAGGCATTGCCCAGTCACGGTCTTTATTTGTGAATAAATAATTAATGACTCTGATTGAATGAATAGAAGCCAGTGTTATTGGTAGGTTCTAGAGGTTTGGTCATAGACATGAGTAAGATGAAAAGTCACTTATGTGCGCTGTTGTTAAAGCAAGCATTAGTGAGCATGGTCCATAAATGGTTAAAGTTGCCATCTGCTTATGTTTACTGTTTACGACATTAACTGTGCAGTGACTGTATTTACTTCAAGTGATTTTACTCATAAAGGCAACATTTTTACTGCAGGGTCAGCAGTGGCCCACAGGCAAACAAGATATAAATCCCAAGGTTATTACTAGGGGCACCATTTTTAAAGCTGAGAGTAAATTCCTGAAGCTGTCGCTTTGACTGAAGAGAGGAGTTTTACTAACAAGCCATGACATTGTAAACTGAGAGGCCCTGTATGAACTTTGGAGAATCTCAAAGCTGTAGTCAGGGTATGAGGTAAAGTATGAGTGACTAGTCATTTCTCACCTGTCACCACCAACACCACACCTTGTAGTGGCCGCTGTTATACGCACGCTGCCACTAGGATGGCAACACTCAATGAAATGTTCACCTTAGGGTAAAACCTTTGAACGTTTCCAGTTGCTCCGCTGTGGACTGTCTGTTTGGACGGCGTGGATGACTTTATGTACCTGTGTTCCTTTCTCTTGGTGGGTGGTCTGCCCGATTCTAATTGCTTAACTATCTGGCTGCCTGCATAAACTCTCTGCAAAGCACCCCCACCCCAGCCCCACCTCTAGTTCTATCAACAACAGTATTTTGCCATCTGTTAGTGTTGGCCTTGAATATTTTCCAGGTTTTCCTTCAAGACCGGTTTCCAAACACAGATGGTTAAAGACACAAAAAGGGTCTAAAGGTTTCCTCAACAGATATTATTTAGGAAACATGACACAGGTTCTTCGTTGTAAAAGGCTGCAGGTTCGTGCACTTCATTCCTCTATCTAATAGACAGAAGCTCAAATGTGGGAAGTCATTTCATTGATCCAGAAACATCTGCTATCTGTGTCAAAGTCATCGTAACCCATGAAAAGTGAATTATTAATTGTCACACACGAGATGTGCTAAAGGTGTATGGAATTGTTAAGAAAATGCATAAATATGATCCTCATTAAAGGCATCATAGCTGTGATAATATGAGATCTTGGAAAGCGAGTTCATTGTAAGAAATCCAGCATTAAGCGCACTGCTAAGCACACACTGTGCCTGTGAAAACTGACCATCTGCTGAACAATATTTGTATTAATTATAGTATCTTAAAGCTACCCCTTCACAGGGACCTGCTATCTCTTCCCAGGGAAAAGTGTAATGAGAAAATGAGGCATCAGGGAGTAAAGCTAAAGAGCCCGGCGGAACAGCAAGCTTCATTTTGAACAGCAGTCAAAAGAATTTTCTGGGGAGAAATGGTGGATAATGAGTGGGATATGCGAGATGCAGAATGCAGGACATTACTGACAATTCCCCCATGACACTGTCAATGAGCTGTCATTACCATGGCAAGGAAGAATGCCCACCATCTGAAAACACGATTTTATAAAAATAACAATGTTGAATTTTCAGATCTGTACCGATTTCGGTGCACTGCTTAAAAGTCATGCTTTTTTAAAACTGTTATACTTCTTTCGTTCAGCTTTGACAGCACGGTGGCGCAGTCTTACAGTACCAGGCTGGTGCGAGAGGATGTGGGTTTGAGCCCTGCTCAGTCTATATGGTGTCTGTGTGTTCTCCCTGTGTCTACATGGGTTTCCTCTGCTTACCAAAGACATGCTGTTCAGCTGGATTTGTGACTCTAAATTCACCCACAGTGTGAGTGATAGAGTGTGTTTCACTTGTGTATGAGTGAGTGACTCCTTGTAAGTCAACTTGCGTGAATAAGGTGTTGGCTGATAACACTACATAGTGTTCTTTGGGAAGTTGCTTTGGAGAAAAGTGTCTGCTAAATGAATAAATGTAGTACCCTACCTCCGGACCATCGTTCGGAAAACATTTAATATTGCTCGTAACATTAAGAATATCTGTTTATGCCCAAGTTACCTAAGGATGGAATCTGGAGCAGTCATGCCTGCAGTCGGAAAATTCTGGACACTGGAAAGCATGCTTAATTTGGCATTTCCATATGCTATCTTCATCCTCCTTGAGTTCTTGAGAGATACAGGTGATAATACAGGTCTGTTACGGACCATCATGTGGATCTGAGGATGGACATCTGCTCCGCATGAAAATACTCCTCGAAGGGTTCTCCATGGGTTCCCGTTCATCTTGTCATTGCACAATAAAGAAAGTCTGTCACTAATGGATGTACACAGAGGTGCGCATGCGATTTGATAGTGCTTGTTTTGATTGCTGCGAGAGAAAACCACGCTGCTCACCCAAGCAAAGTCTTCCCCAAAATCTCATGAATTTACAGAACGATAAACCTCTTGAATGGGGCAAGTCAGATTATCATTGTTTATATAATTCACAGTGGCAAGGAATAAATACTCAAAACAGTGCTTGACTACCTGCTCAAAACCGAAGCTGAGAAGGAACACCCACAACAACAAAGGAGCAGAATGAGAATGCCATGGCAACAGCAGAGCTGAGAGAAGTTAGTCTTGTGGTGGAGCACACTTCCTGGAGCCTAGCAGACTGGAACAGATATACGTTAATTGGAAGTAAATGTGACAGCTCAAGGAGCAAAATGAGGTTCGCCAGGAGAAAAGAGCCATCAGCAGACATCTCGACCAGCCAATGAAGTCTGTGAAGTGAGATTTCAGTCTTGCTGCCACAGTATGTATGGCCTTCTTTGTATAAGAATGCATCATATTCATCTTTAGTGAGGTAAAATGTCTCTTTCTGGCTTTTTTTGGCACGCCATTGAAATGCGGTACTGATGGGCTGTCCAGGTTGAGATTCGGTCCTCTTTTCGGTGCAGTGAAGTATTGGCCTGGAGTGAGGCATCTGCTCTTGGAGGTGGAAAAAAAAGAGCCTCTGACCTGGTAACAGCCGCGAAGCTTTACAGAACAAGCAATGTGCAATTTCCCAAAAAGCATCTGTAGCTTTGACAAGGTTCTCTTTTCCTCTAACACTCCAGATCTCAACTTCTGGAGCAGCTGATGGAATGAAAGATAAACACTTATTACTATTATCATTGTTATTCCTGTTATTATTTTTGTTGCTCAGAAATTTTTTAAATCAAAAAAGTGAGTTGCAGGTCCGTCAGTTTGCAGCGCTGTGCGTTTAACTGGTGTAAAGCAAGTACATTGCTGTAGCCGTACCCCCGTTGGGACACTGAACAAACAACTGGCTGGTTATAATGTCATTACTCTACCTTCTGAACTAAAAGAGTGATTTAGTGTAGGTGACCAGATGATCCATGGTAGAAACATAAAGGTGACATCTAATTAGTGTAAAGCTTGTTGGAGCTCAACTGCAACCCAGAAACATATTTTAAACATGTACTGTACACTGAATATAATTGGGGAGAGCTTGACATACTGACATACATTTAGCATAAACCAAAATTGTTTACAGATTACAAATCATGCAGTGAGCAATTAGAACCACAACTATAATTTTTAAGTGACATCAAACCTCAAGTGCATTTCATTCTAATTATCTAATTGCTTCAGTTGTTCTAGAACTAGCTTTTCAGCTTTGTTCTTAATTGCTCATTTCGTGTAAAATATATATAGAGAAGCTGCTTAGGATGAGGAGGGTGTGGCAGTGTGGCGGCACAGGAGGTTTGGCCGTGTCCTGCTCGCTGGTGAGTCTGGGGTTCGAGTCCTGCTTGGGGTGTGGGAGGGGTCTACTGGTGTCCCATTCTGCATGTGTCCCCTATGCCTTGTGTTGCCTGGTTAGGCTCTGATTTGCCTTCACACAGTGTGTGTTTATTGCACATACATAGTACTGTAGTTCTGTTATGGTTGAAGAGACAATGGGATGTTTTAAGTAAGAAGTAATTTCATCTGTGCTAAAATGGTCTGGAAAAAAACTGGATTGGCTCATAAGTACTGGATGGGTTTTCAGTCAGAATTAGGCACTATCAATGTTTGAGCTGTTGGAAACTGGATCTCTCAAAGAAAGGATGCCATGGGTTCTCCTTCACGAGCCAGTTGGCCTGAAACTTTGGTATCTGCTCAAATCATACAGGGACCTGACAACTGGAGCGGAAGTCACAGTTGTTTTCTTTTCATACCTTGATTTATGTAGCTTATGTAAGGATTCCTCGGCTACATTTCCCCCTTTGCTATCTGGTGCCAGAGGAAAAGAGCTTTGCCAAAACTGTTCCACAAAGGTGTATCTTGCATTTAGGTGTTAATATTTCATAACTGATTTGAATGGTGCCAAACTGGGCTGGGACCCATAGTGTGCTCCTGTGCCAGAATACAGGTGCTTCTATAGTTTTGCGGGCTGAATACAGCATTTGCCCGTTATTGTAGCGAAAACCACAGAAAACTGACTTTTCTTTGATATTCTGGATGAAAATATTTCTGAAAATATAACAGGCCTTGACATTTATTTTTTGTCCAAAAGCTATAAATTCGTAAATATGACCTTTTTCAAAAATTAATGTTAAAGATTCAGATAGAAGAGCTTTGTAGATTTTTTTTTTTTTTTGTAAATTAATAAAATAATCATAGCTTTGTTTCCTCATGTTAGCTGAAGAGATTTTGAAACAGACATGTATTGTATAGTGACTACAATTAAATTAATTTGCTTGTGTTAAGCGATGATGTCTTCTGTATTTTAAAGTTTCCATTTATAAATGAGGGCAGTGTGGTGGCGCGGTGGGTTTGGACTGTTGCTGCTATGTGGTAGGTCTGGGGTTCGAGCTCTCCTTGGGGTGCCTTGCAGCAGGCTGCTGTTCCATTTAGAGTATGTCCTCCCCCTTCAGCCTTGCACCCAGTGTTGCCGCATTGTCTCTGACTTGCCGTGACCCTGTTACACTTAGAATTCAAATAATAGGTTCATGGAAAAAATGTGACAATCTGGAATTTTTTGCCTTAAAACTTGAGACTGCTTATAAATGCTGCTTAGGTTTGTGTATTTATTTATGTGTATTGTATATGATTAAGCTCATGTGTAGAACGAGTGTGTGCTTTTGTGGCATGTCACGGCATCGTTACTCATGCACAGATTTGTGGTTCTGTAGGTTTCAAGGAACAGTTTTATACATGGTGTTGCTGGCCATAAGAAGGGCCCTAATTTTGATGCAGGCAGCCACAGCAAGCTAATGGAGAGAGATGAGGACAAGAGATACATGGGAACACTCTGGTAGGTCAAACACAACTCATGCATCAGCATTCTATGTAAGTCATTCCAAAAAGCTACAGTTTCTGGAGAAGACAAGGTCAAAACAATGGCCTGAATATCAGTGGACTGAGACACAGAGGTCAATGGACTGTAGGAGTAACAGAAGGCTGGTTGAGTGAATGTTCTTGACACGCAGGTTAAAGTCAATAAGGAGAATCGGTGGACTGTTGTTGAAGGGGCCAGTAATAATGATATAAAAACCTCACACGAATGAATCAAACGCTTACAAAAGACACACCCAGGTTCATAATGCAGTCCTACTCCACTATTAAAACAAATATACGCTTCAGGGAACGTAATTCTTGTTTCTCTTAGAAACAAAGGCTTGAATTTATCTCCGCCACTGCGGTTGATAAGAGTATGAGTGTCAATGAATATCTGTGTCTCCAACTGTCTTCAGAGGCAGTGCAGTGACAGGAGTCCGCACACACTGCTCTCCTCCTGTGAAACCCTGCAAGCAGCAGGACCAGCTAAGGAGAGCTAGCTTTTGAAAAGTGAGCTCCTCCTGCTCCTTACACGGCAGCAGCAGAGGTTCCTTCGAGGAAGTCAGCCCGAAGCCATGAATCGATAGCACTTGTGATTAGCCAAATCCAATGCTTGCAGTGAATATCATGTCAGTTTTGATTACCCTGCTCATTAATTGGGCCCGGTGTTGCAGTGAAAAGACTGAGCTGGTGGTTTTTAAAAAACATTCAAGCATCTCCATCTCCGTGAAGTCTCGATTTCCACAGCAGAGACTGTAGCCATTGATGGGTTGGGAGATCAGTGAGATGGGCATTGAATGCTGTGTTACATTGCGGCACTAAGGAGTATGGCCACGCCCACTTCCAGCTTTCGTTGGCCGTACCTGATCGCATGATGAGGTTCAGGTGCAGCCAAAGTACCAGTTTTTTACTGATGTGATGGGTAGATGGTGGAAAGTAGGAGTGTGTCCGCATACCGCAGGCAATCAAAGAAAACTCTACCAGAGGTGAAATTTCTAAAATCTGATTTATTAAGAAAAATTTTTCATACATTTCCGGAACATTCCCATCTGAGCCAAGAGAGCTCTTGGAAGCGGTGCTGTCTTAATCCGTACAGAACTACACTTTACAGTGGCCCTCACTAATAATCCGACTCAATAGGTATCCTAAAATCTTTATTTAAGACGACAAAAGGCTTTCCCTGCACTGATAATACAGATGTTAGAAAAGCTTAATGCAGCTTTGGCATCCACAGTGAGACAATGAGATATCATTAATGATATTGACAGAGTGTATAGTGCTGCCCATCAATTCGAAGCAAGTCGGCAGTTTGAACAGTGGTTTAGTACAACATTGTTTATTAAAGCGTAAAGTGCTTTTTACGGGATTAAATGTTTCAGAGAAACACTCCTGTTGGCATTAAATTAACTCAGTTTCACTACTAAATGCATTTAGTGTCTGCTCCTTCCTCACCCCACTCAAAAGCTTTAACACAAATATCACATCGTTGTGAGCTCACACACTCACATTTACCCATTAAATCACCGATCCAAAAAACGTGGGATGTCTTCACATGGTTGTTTTTCAGGGATATTTTCCTTCAAAATGTTCACGCACTGCAATACATGTGTGCACACACAGATACAAACGCACACATGCATGCTCACACGTACACCACTCCCATGTCTAATTCTTTCCCAGAGGACCTTTGCAGAAGAGAGAAAAGAAGAGGCAATCGTATAAGCGAAGGATGACTCCGAGTTCTTTTCATCTGTTTTGGTGTGTGTGTGAAACCGCCTTGGGCAGATACTCTGAAATTTCACACACTTAAAATAATTTTTTCCATCACAGGAATATTAAAACCTTATGGCAGGAAGTAACCTAATCACATTTGGCTTGGGTTGTGAGAGCAAGGTAAGGAAGTAGATGTATAATCTGAAATACCTGGATGATGTTGTCTTTGCTCATTATTCTTGTGAAGAAAGGCTTTGCGGTTTGAACAATGATCGTTGCAACCATTTTGGCCATTTTGGAGGTGAGGCTTGATTGACAAAACTTAATTACAACGGTTTCTTCCCAGAGAGATAAGCCCCGGAGCAATAATGTAATATTCAATCCATAGCCTCTTTGATATGAAAGGAGCCAAGAACCTCAGCGAGTGTGCCGCGAACAGGACGCTCCCTCCCTATGACTCATATGATTTCAACACTGAATGGTCAACACTGACACAGGGACCCTGCGCTCCTGCTGATGAACGCTGCGGAATGGACCTGAATTGCGGGCTCGGTGCTTTAAGGGGAAATTTTTGAACCCGAAATGGAGGTCACCCAGCACCATGACGGAAAGCAATTTCATCTTTGGAAAAAGCGCCCTCCATTTACCCTATTCCGTGCCTCATTGTTTACTGCGGTCTTCGTCCAAAGCCTGGCATGTCTCTAGGTGTCCGTTCAGAGTCCCGCGATGCCCCGTGCTCATCGAAGAACTTAGTGGCAGAAATTATGCGCGTGTCATGCCATCGCCGCCCTCTCCGCTTCACCGTCATTAGCTGGTGAAGCCACATGATAGACAGAGAAAGAGATAGAAAGGGAAGGAGAGAGGAGAGCAGAAAGAAAAGATGGAAAAAGAGACCGGGAGTGAAACTCGTCCTCCTGTTGCTAAGCAGCAGCCAGTCGAGCATGGATTGGCCGACAGGCCCAATACGTTCCCACTATTGTCAGTGACTGACAGGGAGGAGTGGGTACGAGCTTTGGGGGTTGTGCCTGCATCCCCCTGAGGGATGCCTGGAGGTTCCAGGCCATGACAGACACACCTGAGGGACGACAAGTGTCAGGTAGTGACCATATCAGCCAGTGTGAGAATAGATGCCGGTGGCTGAGACTTATTATATGATAATGACTGGAGCGAAAAATAGAGAGGCAAAGAAACGCTACCAAATGACAAATAGCACCAACTATTTCCTGAAAGATTGGTCAAAGAAACATGCACCGGAGCTGAGCGACCATTTTGTTGCGTCATCTCTCAAATGTTTTCGGGATGTGACAGTCCATAGGTGTAATTCCAGACACTTGACAGTCGTACCGATGCGCTTCGACTGTTAGTATTTTCATCAAACAGTTTGTCTTTGCTGGTGCGTGAGAAGTGCGCATTCCTGCACAGATTGACGAGAGAACAGTCCAGTAGCGATGCCTTCCATCAAACATGATGCAAACCAGTTTTTTTTTTTTTTTTTTGGGGTCTATACATAATTAATTGAGTAAAGTTACAGTAAACAGTTTATATATTAGCTACTGTGTCCAGGATGCAGTCTACTTAGCCTTGCACCCCATGCTTCTGGGATAGACTCTGCAGCACATATGCCGGGAGCATCAGGACATTAGATTTTAACGGTGCACCTTGAAGGTGCTTAACCTCACTCAGCTTCACGTACTTAGTATTCAGCTATTACAAATTAATGGATAAAAATTGCAGCTTGCTGATAAAAGTGTCAGCTCATGAAGTAAATATAAATGTTTTTCCTGGATCCCCTGCCAAACACATGTATATTTTGCAGCCTGCACTTGTCTGATGTGGCTTAGCTGGGCAGGGTGGCTGCCTGCGTTAATTGTAGCTTCCATGGTGACTCCACCGTCATGTTGTACTCCAGTGATGTCGAGCTCGGACCCCCACGCGTCACCCACCACGCCCACGGGGCATTTTGCTTTGATGGCCCTCGGGAGTGGATTCACTTCTTGACAGGTAGACCGCAGGCGCACACGAGCTAATTACCCCTGCTGTTGTCCTGTGCCCAAGGGGATTCTTTTTTTCATACCACGTGTGCCTTCTTGCTTCCAACAGCCGCCCCCATAGCCAAATGGTCTGAATCCTCCCATAGCACTTTCTAGCAAAAAGCCAGAGATATATGGTTTTTCAGCTATTACAGTTTCTGTTTCATTATTATTGGCATTTCAAGTAACATGTTTCCATCATGCCTATTGTATGGAACCCAAGTGGAAGGGCTCATCGTGCGCCACGCGCTTTTACCGGCCGAGTCACTCGAGAGCCCGGAGCGGAGAAGGAGAAAAAGGCACGGGTGCAATCCGATACCCTCGCCGTACTCACGGCCTCAGAGCTCCGTTCCTTAAATGACAAGCAGTGGATACAGCTGGAAATTGGTGCCCCGTGCTTCTCACAGTGTCTTATAATAAATACATTCAATACAAATTGAATGTATGAAAAAACTATTTCATAATCAATCCTTGCTAATATTGTACTGGAAAGTTTTATGCTTTGCTTGTTAATAACTTTTCTTATTTATATGGCATAAAGAACATCTACTGCTAATGGAAAAGTGACTGGCATATTATTAACATTATCAAAATAAAAAACTCGAGGCAACATCTGAACAAGGAGATTGGACAGTTTATCACTTAATTGTTTGTTGCACTGTGACATTGTTACAAAATTAGGATTTGCATTGTCAAGTGCTCTGCGGTAGTTATCAAAATTGCTTTAATTGTCTCAAATCACAGGAAAGATACCGTTTTTTACCTTCAAAAACGGTTTTGAACATAACTTACTTTGCTGAAATATCAAGCAGCACACTCGCAAAGCACAGGCAACCATCCTGACACACTTCTTCCTGCTGAGCACAGTGGCAACAGATCACATAGAGAGGCCAAGTGACCAGGAATCGAACTCTTCGGTGATGGAGAGCCACAGAACGGCATCCAAATTCTACATTTCTGATGAGAAATGTAACAGAAATCTAAACTGAACTCAAAACAGTGTTGTCCACAGATGTTTGACAACCAATTTTATATTTTCCATTTTTTACTAACAGGCATCAAGAAAAAAATCACATAGTGTTTCGTCCATATGGATCTCTGTGAGAGATGTGTTCTACAGAATGGTAATATATCATAGGAGACACACACACACACACACAGGGACAGTCTGACCTGAAACCGGATAGAAATATAGGCAGGGGCAGTGAAAATGTGCAAACCTGCTACACTTGTATGGAATACTGCTTGGATCATAAAACTGGCCATAAATGCACTGGCGCTTACACATTATGTAGCAGTTTGATATGTCATGCAAGAAAATGGTTTTTGTTTGTTTTTCATTTACATGCCATGCATTTTCTTGTAAATGATGTTTTAAATATGTGCTTATCATGCTCAGTAAGTTAAATGTACATGAACTTTATATATACTTTAGAAATGATATCACTATGACAAGAGATGGATGACTGCAAAAACAGGACAAAGAGTCAGTTAGAACTTCTTAGGCAAGAAATTAACGTTTACTCAATCTCAGTCTTTTGACTGAAAGTCTTCAATGTCTTAATTAGTTATGAAGCCCTTACTGTGGGATAACTAGTTAGTCTGTCCAAGGCAAAGAATTACATGGGGGATATCATTATTGTGAAGGGAAATAAAGGAAGAAAAAAAAAATTCCTGCATTTTATGTTAGCTACAATCTCACTATAAAACATTTTTTAATCTCTTTAAGGACTTAATTATAAAATGATGTATTAAAGGCTTTCAGTGTAACAGTACTTTAAAAATTGCCTCCTCTTTGTGATGGACTCGGTGGCCACCCTTGTCCCATTTAGCTGACTATTTTTCCAAACTCGTTGAAAGGAAAGAAAATATTTGTGAAACAAAGAACACAAAAGCTTAAAATAAAATTTAGAAAATGACTCTTGTTCAAAGTAAATTAAATGGGTCTGCAGAAGTGAAAATTCATAGTTAGATTAATAATCAGATACATTTCTAAATGACTGGATAAATGCATGCAGCTTCATGACAAAGTTTGTGAACCTTTTGGAATTACCTGGATTTCTGCATTAGTTACTCATGTGGTCTGATCTTCATTTAACTCACGATATAGACAAACCCAATCTGCTCAAACTAGTAACACACAAACAATTGTACTTCCCCTCAACATTCTTTTTTAAACTTGCAGCCCTACATTTTGTCTACATGATGTCCTGTAATCTGTAGCAACTTTCATTGACTCACCTTTCTGTGGATCTCTCTCCCCATGTGCTTTTGGACCTGAAACAGAAGGATCTGGAGGGACTCTCGATGAGGGACCCTCATGCATTTTTCAGCATTCCCATACCTCAGCACCTCACCCATCACTGCCACAACAAAGTATGTGTCATAAATACTGTACAGAGGGTCTGTGGAGTAGCTCTGTCCTCCTCCATCCCCTGTGTCACAGCACACTTCCGCACCATCTTTAAACTCCCTTGAACTCCTCCCTCATAGTCATCCTTTTCACTTGACTCTCTGATTCTGTCCTCCTCCTTTGCTCCTCGGACAGTGCACTCCTTCCTCCTCAATTTATTGTCACGCAGCGCTCTGTCCTGATTCAGCACACGTTCACACATTATGATTAAAACAGAAACAATTACTGCCTACAATATATGAGACATATTTGTACCATTATGTCAATAAACATACAAAATACTCTAAGCTTCGATGTACTTGAAGGTTACGTCTGTCCACTCAGCTGCATGACTCAGGACTGCTCTGTTGCCCTGATGCTCCTACGCTTCTCATTCATCTCCCCTGCCCCTTCACAATTCTGGAGGAAACTTCTTGCGCTTGATCTGACATTAAGCGCTGCGAGAGACCTCTAGTGAAAAGGTCACTGTCTTGAAAGAAATTGAACTGATCTGAAGAGCTAAATTTTTCCCTTTCAGATGAGCCTCTCAGCATTTTCTAATTGTATTTCATAAATATGTTATGAGAAAACAAATGATCATTAAGTAAACGTGGTGGTACAGCCAACAGGAGTGGGGACCATGGAGACCTTCCACCCGCAGGTGCCTTGGTTGCGTTATGAAGGACCCGGTGATGGACAGACACTGTTTGGCATAATGTATGTTACCTGGGCCCCTCGGCAAACGTTCCAAGTGATTTTTGGTAAATTTCTAGTCTATTTACATTATTCCTCTAGCCGGCCAAAGTCTAGCAGATCCACACTAAGATTTATAGCAAGAGTAAAGCTCAATTTAGATGCAAAATGTTTAATGGGGCAATTTGTATGGGGAAAAAGAGCCCCAGTTACATTCTGCATTCTCTTGCTCAGTCAACCCAAGAATAACCACACCATTAAAAACCTACAAAGAAAAATACCATACATTAAAAACATGTTCATTGTTTCTGAATGACATAGGCATTTCATTATTGAAGGTGGGACTATTAAAGGTGCCCAGAGTAGTCCTGATGTTCTAGCTACATTTGTTTTGTGTTTAAGGGGTAAGGCAGACGTTTTGTATGGATAGAAAATGGGTGAACCTTTGCGCTGGATTCCTTATGAGTCAACAGGATTTCTGTTTTGGAAAATTCACATTATGAACAGACTTTTGAATTATGCTCATCGTGTGACAGATACCTGCACTTGTATGACTGCCACTAAGGTTTCATGACGTTCAGAAAGTCCAGGCAAGCCATACATAACATAAAATTGTTGTTTAACTTTCATACCTGTAGCCACCTGTACAATATTTGCAAAACTTTTTATCCATACTGTACATTTGTTGCTATTTTAATTATACATTCAACTGAAAATGCCGAAAACACAAATGTTAAACAGATGTAATGTCTTGAAGTGTTTTTCTAATCAATGTTTAATTTGCAAAGCCAGATGAACCTCGGGCTAACTTGGAAAAAGTTTATATTCTGAGTGGCAGCCAGTTACGGTAAATGATTCTTTTGCGATATATGCATTTAAAAAAAAAAAACAAAAAAAAACAGGAGGCCAGGACCTCTTTTCTGTTACAGCTTTGGCTTTCTCGTGGAATATTCTGAGTTTATAGTCCATGCCAGATGTTTTGTCATGGAGTGTCAAAAAGTTCCTCTCGTTCTGATGGGCCATAAATCATACCTTCATAAAACATGGCACTTAGGGAGGACTCGTCTTGATTACCTACGACACCCAGCCCCCCCTTGACGTTTACCTGTACTACGTCAGGTCAAGCACTACTTTAAATGTGGAGCAGCAGGGGGTAGAGGTAGGGGGTGGGCTAAAGGGGAGTTCGCTGCGGTGATGTGGAGCGGCTTGAGCTTTCCAGGGGCCCTCTTTTCATCTCAGAGAAAATAAAAAAACCATAAATCTTTTATGAAGACCAAAAATTGCTTTTGCACTTCAGAGCAGCAGGAAAAAAACAGTGCTATAGAGGAAAGAACCAGAACAGAAGTTGAGCATTTCTATTCAAAAAGTATTTCTCGAAACATGATGCCCAGAGATGGGCTGTTGCTCAGAATGCAATATAAAACAATAGCAGTAACAACCGCCTGGCACTTTCTTATTTAAATTGAACACTAAGGCTAGAAAAAAATAAACCTCCCAATCCTGACTGTGAGGTCTTCCCCACAGTGAACTCGATTGATATGTGCATTCGGAGAGTAATAACATTGGTGATCGGTTCCAAGTAAGTGTAGCCATTTATTTTTTCAAGAAAAACCTTTCATGAGAAATGTCTCAAAGGGGAACAAATGAGAATTGGAAGGAATAATATCCAAACTCTGCATGTTTAAAATTATAATGGCCTACTGAAACAACTTCTCAGTCTAAAGGATGCATCCAAAGAAGACCTGGTCAAAGCAGTATCTCGGGTGTGGATGTTAATGAGCTCTTATGTTTCTCAATGGGCATTCCCACTCAGCTGAAGAATGTTTTGTTTCATAAATGAAGAAGTTAGAATTTATTCACCAGAATACTGTTGGTGTGACAGGTCACAGCAGCTTTCCACGCATTTGCTAGTAATTTCTGTAATTAGAGTCATCATCTATTCAGACACCCAGTTGTTTCCATGAGCTGAGGTGCACGAGGTCCAAATAATTGCCAAAATGTCTTGCTGCTGAAGTTTTGGAAATATTTTTTAATTCTTGGACTGCCCTGCTCATTTATTTCTATGTTATGAGCAGACTTTTATTTGAAGCCACCTCTCTTGAGCCAACATGGGGCAGAGCACATGCTGGGCGGTTTTCGTTTCTGCGCATTATCATTATGTGCTGCATTGATCTCCTGTGCTATTTACATAACCATTCACAAACTCTTCAAATCTAGCTGATTAAGTATTGGATATGACCATTACTCAACATGCAGGGTCATCTCAGCTCGGTATTGCTCTATAACACACCTCAGTAATCCAACGTGTTCAGTTCCAGACTGGTTTTAACCCAGAATTCTTTTAGTGCAGCTTTCATTGTTATGCTTCATAAAACTGAGTGCCTTCAAGAAAGATCCACCTTGAACTGGAATCTGCAACCTCCCAGTGACCAGTCCAGGTTTTTAAAGGCTGTGCAACCTTGGGCCAGCTTCTAGGCTCTTCCACCTTAGCATGACATGGTTGGTTCATATTTTAAGAGAAGATACTGCATATAGAGGACTACAAATCCAGTTCATGAGCCTCAGCAACCTTTTGTTCCCCTGTCATACTGAATTGAACTTACCAATAGTTAATGTGGAAAATGCTAAAGTAAAGGTGTAATAAGGTAAAGTAAAGGTGAGACTGGCTGTATTATGGAGCAACCAGTACTGCAGCAACTTAACCAAGTGTCAGTGCTTGAGAAAAAGGCAAATATGGTGTTGCTTGGGCATAGCTTTGCTAATGTATAGCTGTCATTGTAAAAAAAAGAAAAAAAAAACTTATTCAATTTAAGTTTGGAATGAAGTTTTCCTGCCGTGCCCTACTTGCTGGCTGGCTATCTCACAAACATGCTTTATGCTCAAGTAAACGTTATTCTTACCCTTCTGCTGTACTGCAACCTAAAGCTGTTTTGTTGGAGTTGTCAGAAAAGCTCAGATTAAATCTATGCTTTCACAACCTGGTTCTTAAATTTGGACAAAAAATTGCCCCTCAGATTCACACGCAGACATACATTTTAACACCGAAAGTGAGGGACACAGCAGCTTTTGCTTATAGGAGTTTCTCTTTATCTGCAGACAGGAGCAATCCATGCATTCCAGCTTGTGGGAAGTTGAACTTTTTGGGCCCAGTGAAGTCGTGGCAAAGCAGGTGGTGGGTTAGATAGCACTTCTGAAAGACAAAACATATACACACACACACACACACACACACACTGCTGGAGGTGACAAGAAATAAAACTGTACGAAGCCACTGTGCTCAACAAGAACGACACACAGGGTACATAGGTGGACTTAACAGATACGCATTGGTAGTTACAAACTCATCGTTCATCAACGAACAATCATTTCTATGCCTTGTTTGTTAGAAATGACGTAGCAGGAACACTTGAGCGTGTTGTTTTGAAGAAATAAATTGCCGCGACTCTACCTATGTGACCAATTTGTTATACATGGAGGTGTGTGAACATCTGCTTGCCATAGAGGCATTTGCAAATACTCTTCTACTAGACACCCTTAACTCAAAGCACTCGATGAACAAGCAAAACAGGTTATGATTATGAATTTATGGCTTGATGGGGTAATCGAGAAGTTGGTTCTCAAATCTACAAAGACATCCCAAGATACTAGACAAGGACGGAACCACTCGCTGGGCTTCCGTCCAGTTTTAAAACCGCAGCTGGTGGAGAGAGAAATGCCATGAAGGGATCCCCTTTGATCCAAAGAACCGGCTAATGACTCAGTTAAGAGAACAGAATAAGAACTGACATCGGCAGAGCCAGAGCTGAAATACGGAACTGGGGTCCATTACCTGTAATCAAAAATTCAACCTCAGCTTGTGTCTTGTGACAATGGGTTCAAATCCCAGATTTTGTAAGAAGTCTTTATTGTGCAAAGAAATACACAGAATGCAAACACTATGTTGACATATGACAGATCAAAATGTGAATTGTTTAGGGGGTTTGTCAGGAGGTCACACGATGTGAATTCACAGATTCACGGTGGCAGTGTGGACACCTTCTGTCTTTTTCTGAAGATGTCAACAGAAATTTCGAAATAGAAGTGAAATAATTCAGAATGTACACGGTTTCCCATCTCAGAGCAGTATACTGATCCTCAGGGTGGCTTGGCGTTTATTAACATGCCACCCCATAGGATGTTTGAACCCTCTGTCAATCCTGCAGTACTCATGACATAGGCTGAACCACATGTCAATTATTTATTATTTATATGACATCAGAATCAGAAAGGGTTTTTTGTCATATATCTGATCACTATAATTTATTAAACATTTAGAGCTCTGTCTAGCACTTTCTTTGATCTTCCTGAGCTTAAAGAAAGTACAGGTCTTCCATCATTATGCTGCCATTTGCCACTAATATACTAGTTTCATTGGGAGCTTATGAAGGTTACAGAACTGCTCACGATTCCCTTCCACCTAATCTCTTCTTCTGTATCAGGAAAATTGCTCGCTCATGACTTCAAAAGGCCTTGTGAAAAAAATACATTTGAACCAGCCAGTTAGAAGCACTTTTGAGAAATTGGAAATTCAGCTGAAAAAAAACACATATCTTACAGCTTTGCTGTGTGCTCATCTTTTTGAGGTCGACATGTATGCTTCAAATGTAAGTAATACAAACCATTGAATGTTTTCTCTCCTTAATTTCTCTGCTTTGATTTCAACCGCAGTCCCCATTCCATGATTATTTACAAGGGACACTAATAGTGCAGCAGTAATAAATCAAAGTGATTCATTTTAATTTTTTTACTTGCCTGGCCATACCTCTAGTTTGCCTAGAAGTAAACTACCAGGGAAAGATGGGCAGCGATGTTTTAGTGCTGAAATCATCAAGCCAAATAATGAACTGCCTTTTGTTGCTCTCACCATGGGCATGGAAATCTCCATCTTGTGAGTTAGTAGGGGGCTTGGGAAAAGGGGGTGAAAAACATTGGGAGCCCAAGGAATGCAGTGGAAAAAATCTTTCAGAAGACAATACCATGTCATTACAACTCTGATCATCACCATCATTCATGGCGCCATGTCCTCCACTTCTCCCCTGACATTTCTTTTGCCTGCATTCAGTTTAAAACAGCTTTGATGTCACATTTGCCAAAAAAAAGGCGAGATACAATGGAGAAAGGCATCCTATCTCCAGGCTGAAATGACTCAAAATGGATTGACTTTTTTAAAAAAAAAAAATAAATAAAAAAATAAAGATTTATTTATTTATTGCTTTTCTGTGGCTCATGAAGTCATCTCAAGCAGACGCTGACTCTGTTTAGGAGAATTGCTCATTACGCCTCACTAAATGGTGCTGGAAACCGGCTGTGAACGTCCCGCGTCCATCCTGGCTGCATTTTGCGGACAATTACGTCCTTAATTTTGACTCGGGGAGAATAATTAACGTTGAAATTAAAAACAATGACTTCAGCACATTTGGCCTCGGCTTTAATGGATGATCCGCTGCTCGGGATCCGAGGTAATTGATCTGCGTGGACTTTTGCGCGGCACAACAAAATGAAGTAACGGTCTGAAAGTCAGTCCTTAGGTATCTCCCTCCGCCTGCTTGATTAATAGAATAATTTTAAAGTAACATGTTCTTATTCATTGTTTTCTCTGGTGGGACTCAATGGGGAACATGTTGATTAATGGCACAGCATATGGTAATCTGCACTTCTCAATTTTGTGGCCTACTTTTTGCACTAGTTTGTAATTCCGGCACTTTTCATGGTTAGGCCTTTCCTATTCTGTTCATGGTAATAGAGTCGGTGCATGAGGACAGAAACGTTATTCCCCGGAGCAATTTTGTTTTTTATATTTAATAAAGGGACCATGTCGTATTAAAATGTAGTGTGCTTGTAACACGGTAATACTCTCCGTTTGTAGCCCAGTGAGTCCAGTTGTTCTCTGGGTTAGTCAGTTCATTCAAGGGTGCAAATTGGCGCATTAATAAATTACAGCATACGCGCTCTTAATGTTCGGAATTTAAGAGGATAAACTGAGTAGGCTGTAAGCAAACGCAGGAAATTACTGTTTCTTTTTTGCAAAGCATATTTTTGCTGGATGGAATCATTTCTATTGTGTTTGGCAGTGCAGAAAGTAGCTCTGCGTACTGGCGTCTTTCTTTTTTGTGTTCTCTAAGTCTTATGGAACATTGAACCATCTTCTGGGGAGATGCAAAAATACTAAAAAAATCTATCTATCTATCTATCTATCTATCTATCTATCTATCTATCTATCTATACCTGGTACACCTGGGCAACCTAGGCCACACTTGCATGGGAAAAACAGGACAGAAGAGTCATAGCAAAGCAACCAGCATTTGGTTTACAGATTTTTCTGAAAATGAACTCAATTTTTTTTTAATTGGTACTGGTACCGATCAGTTTTGAATTCTCACCCTGAATCTATGACAGCTTTAATCACAGTCATATGGTGTTTATTTGCAGCGGCTAAAATGCTCTCCTCTTTCTCGTCGAGCAAACAAACAGCAGTTGACACTGATAGTACCTACCCTTCATCCTGTAATATTGAACATTATTAATGTATTCTGCCTTTACAGTTTCTATAAATAGTTTATGCCTTTATGCGGTAAGACAGCTTTGCTCACATGTTGTTCTCACAGTCCAAATGCAGGGGCCTGTTTGAGCAACTTATCATCTCCTATCGTGCTGCTGCCTTCCGACACACACTCGCCTTCTGTGTGTGTGTCTGCTTAAAACATGCAGGCATTGTTTTCAGGGATTAAATCACAGCTACGGTACATACATGGAACACACATGCAGACACATGTGTTTGTAATTTCCCAGATGTGGAAAACACACACTCGATCATAAACACACCCAGTCTCAACCAGACACTCACACACCATTCAGCATACACAGAGCTGTCCAGTGTAAGAAAGGCTAATGGCAAAGAATTTTATTCACAGATCTCAAATTTTTAACCCTCTGAAGATTACAGTGTGTGTGCGAATGTGTTTACATGTGTCTGCATGTGTGTATGTATTGGGCTGCTATAATGTTTAGGTTCTCTCTCCTGTATGTGAACCAAAACAAGTATAGATTGGCAGGACAGAGATTGATATTTCCCCTCTCTGGCTCCATGCTGCTCCAGGACAAGGACCTAATTAAGATTCCCTCGACTTCAGCTTCTGTCATCCGCTGTATTATTTTGGATCAGTGTAACCTGTTCCCTGTGGCCTTCCAGTGCGGAGAGAAAAATAGTCTGAATTGATTGTGTTTCTTTGTATTAAAAGCCTTGGCGGTGCTGGATGGATCACTCTGTTATGGTCCAGGGGGAGGCCAAAGGCATGCAAGGCAAGCACTGAGACACAAACCAAAGGGCATTGCATGTTCACCGTTCACCACCGAACTCATCCTTTTGCTGCCGCAGGGCTGAAACACGCTGAAATGGGTAGACACAGCTTGCATCAATAGACACTTAACAGCCTGGTCATTCAAGATCATATTTCTCAGGCAGACTTGGGTGCCAATGTCTGCCTAAGGTCTTTCACTGCCTTGGGTATGGAGTGGGCCCATCGTATTGGCGCTGACAATACACAGTCACCAGGTGTGGTCATCGATTCGAAGGCAAGTCGATGGAATGGATCACACTGCACGGTACGTGATGCCGAGAGAGGATAAATGTACTTACAGAAATTGAACAGACAAAAACTTTTTTTTTTGGAAACAAAACATTCCATTTGCCATTGTGCGTCACCTAGAACCTGTGATGCAACAGGTTGCAATGTCTGCAATCATGAAACAGATGGTCCTGAGATGAATGAGCTGTGCTCTGATGAATGATCTATGTCCATTACCTCTGTGATTCGGCACAGGACAGCAATAAGCATTGGCACGGTGATGCTCTCTCATGTTTACCAAGTCTCCGGTGCCGCAATGGACAGCTACAGTACCTATTTTACCACAAAGTGTATCCCTGATCTGACAATGAAATGGTGTACACAAGACAACAACGGGGCTGAAAGCTCTTTTCTCAGCCTTTTAAAAGTTTTCCTTTTTACCAGCCTCCCTCAGATTTCTCCACATATATATATTTGCCTATGTTTCACATTTTTAATTACAAAAAAGCACCTATGCCTTTAGCCTATTATAATACAAAAATGTGAAAAAGAACATGATTGGTAAATCCTTCCTTCATGAGTATGCACATATGTGAAATGGTAGAAGCTAAAGGAAGTGTTTAGTTGCAGTGTTTAGTTGTGTTTAGTTGCAGTTGATGCAGCTAAATGTGGTGCAGCCAGTTATTAACTGTGAAGGAGTATTCCTTCTGATCGCTCATTGATTGTCTTTCGCAGCAAAGAAACAACATAAACTGGTACTGTGTGATTTTTTTTTTTTTTTTTTTTCTTCCTCAGATTCCATTAAAATACTTCTAGAACTGACAAAAAAAATCTTATCGAATTAAAAGTAAAAAAAAAAATACAGATTTTTGACAACGCAACAATACTGATACTGAAAAATACTACAAATATTCGGAAAATTGGAAATACTTTTTCATAGCCGACTAGGTGTGGCAGACACACATGCAACAGTTTGTTAATATTAATTAATTTAAAGATGGTCATATCTGGAGTTAAACATTATGAACTTAATGTTTATGGTCATATTTATATACACACACACACACACACACATTTTCAGAACCGCTTGTCCCATACAGGGTCACGGGGAACCGGAGCCTACCCGGTAACACAGGGCGTAAGGCCAGAGGGGAAGGGGACACACCCAGGACGGGACGCCAGTCCGTCCCAAGGCACCCCAAGCGGGACTCGAACCCTAGACCCACCGGAAAGCAGGACCGTGGTCCAACCCACTGCGCCACCGCACCCCCGCCATATTTATATATTTAGAAATATTTTTTGCTACATTAGATTTCAGGGGAAAAAATTGTTTCTACACTTTTAAATATGTCTAATGGGTAGTGTGATTTATGTAAAAATATTTAAGTATTGTTAAGATCTTTTGTGTCACTGTACTGTATCATTAATAAGAAAAAAATGTAAACAAATCATATTTTGTCATTTTGGAAATAGTAGTAGAAATAAATAAAAAGAGCATCCATAATGCCAAAAAGCCAAATAGATATGAGAATCAGTGACCTCCTCACCACCAGTCATGTGCATTTGTCCATGTCATTGTTTCACAAGTTTTTCAGAAAGGACTGTCATTTAAATATTTGTTTTTTTTTTTTTTTGTCAGTTATTTGAATAGGTTGTCAGTCTTATGATAGACTGCGGGGCAAAGAAAATGAGCGAATGAATATTTGCCCCTCTGTAGAACCTAGTAAAGACGGGATGAAGCAGGGGGAACTGGGAAGGTAATGGAACAACACATCAGTTAAATATGATTAATGTGGCTACATTTGTGCAAGTCACATTACATGTAAGGTTCATTGCTCATGTCAGGTATGGAAAGCGGTTGTAAGCCATGTTCAGTAGAAGGTGGATAGCCTGCCCCCTGGAGTATCATCACTGCTACTTCAAACAACTCTTGGCCTTGGCATTTTCTTGCCACTTGAACCCCAAGCTGGAGCCACTGATTTTACTCGGAAGACACCGGTCCAGGCCCATCAGTGGGTCGAGCATCCGCGAAACAGCATAACCCAGGGCAAAGCAGCACATGACAGGTCACACATCCAAAAATAAACTGCAAAAACTGCACAAAAATGTAAATGAGCATTTGAGTCTAAGCAGAAGTTGACTGGAGAAGTGAACATGCTGGTGGTACATTGCTGACAGTGACCTGTGCCATTTGGTGTAATCTTCCCTCCTCTGAACAGCAGTGTCTTTCAGCTCTGCTCCAGAGTTCTTCCGCTAATGAGAAGCAGACCCGTCTCTGGTGTGTGTTTCATAGCACCTTTCAAAGACCCCAAACTTGGAACAACGGATGTCTGTATGACTTTTCGGAGCGGGGTGTCGAGACCCAGCTCTGCTTGTAGTCGTCCTTACGGCCTGTTACCTCGAATGCCCCTGAAAGCTCAGTTATATAACGATGACGGTAGACCTCCCTTAAATTGGCTACACACTGATTTCCAAGGTGAACTCTAAATCTCACTGGGCCTCAGTGACATACCTGCAGATATTATTAATATTATTGTTATTAATCGTTACCTTACGTCTTTCTCCATGACAACTTATATGATATTGTAATATCCAAGTTTCCCAGGTATTACTGCAATTAAAAGCAGAATGATCCCAGCAGCCTGTTGTTCTCAATACGTGTAAAAGTTCCTGTATCCAACTACTATTTAGCAGTGGCAGTGGGTGCTCCAGTGTGGCGCTGGGCACACAAACCAGCCTTTCTCCTCGTTGTATATGAATGGATTGCCAGTCAGTGACAACAGGTGAAACTATGGTGTCAAAGACAACAATAGGAGATGTGTGTGTAGAGGAGAGGAAAGTGCCCAGGAGAACAAAGATCCCCATTCATTCCTGTTGACAAGCTGTTGTGGCCAGCCTTCGGTCAGAGCTATTTCTTCCCCTGTCATATTAATATAAAGTTGTTTTTAATGGAATGCCAGAGCCTTGACATACTGCATTTATATTTTCCCTAGATGGATACCCAAAAGCTTTTAGAGTTTTTACATCAATTTATAACTGGAACAAGCTGCCAAACTATGTCACCCATGCAAAAGCCGTGAAACATGTTTAATAACCTGAGATGGCAGCTGTTTTTTTTTTTAAGGGTACCTCAATTAACCCCCAGGAGAGCGCAAATGACTCTTTCATTCACATGCACGCACTTGCAAGCGCCGTCTAATGTAACCAAAGCAAAACGTTACAACCTTTGCATAAATTCACATCGAAGTCCTTGACCAGGGCATAAAAAAATGGACCGTTTATGTGGTCAGAGGTGCAATCATACCTGGGTTTGCTTGTCAACCGTGTCCTGTAAAACCAAAAGTAATGCTGGCTGTTATTTGGCCCAGTACAGAATGAAACATTTTTTTAAACTGTATTTGTCTAGGAAATCCTCTCATATATAATAAGACACATAGCTCATAATTTGACAACCAATTCACAGAGAGTGATATTACCTTAATTAATTAGGGTATTACATTATCTTACTTACAGGTGCTAAAAAAGTGCATCCTATGGCATATAAACCTCCAATGAAATTATAGCAGTTACAAATTTAATAATACTTACACCATATTTACAACCATGATGTCAATAGGGCCAGGCACTATGAATATAAAAATGCTGCACTCATACAAACACTGTCGTGGATCTTCATATTTTAAGACAAAGGATTTGTATAAATGCCAACACCTTCCCTATTTGGCTATAGATTATGACAGGTTTAGGAAGGGGGGGGGTCGTGTCCAACAGGAGAGCAACGAGCAAGGATTGCAAAGACAAGCAAAGCATAGAGTAGCCTGGCTTTTATATTCAATCGCACCTTCACGGCACTGCCACTGTTTTCATTACTTTTAAAGTAACAGCATTACACCAAGACTAACTGTTTAAATGCGTTAGTGCAAGGGATGGCCCGGTCGCTTTGTACTTTAATTGAATCACCCCCAGGGCCCCAGTGGCGTGTCCAAGTGTGAGTCATCTGCCGTCTCCTTTTGTATTTAATCAGTCCAACGAGAAGCCGTCCAAGGAGGACCAAGGCACAGGCCACTCCATCCCGCTTGACAGGTCTCTCTGCTTCGCTTACCGTCTGCAAAGACCTGCTCATCATGGCATAGAAAGGGCAATAAAATATGTTTTACACACCCCATACACCACATTTATGGTTTTTATAGCAGAATAAACATGCTTCATTTGTTCTCGGCTGTAAACCATTTTGTGCTGTAAGTTTATAGCAAAATGGGCCAACTTCTTCCTGGGGGAAACAAGGACATCACCCGCAGTTTGTTTTCCTTCTCGATGTGTGAGTCTGCAGAATAAAGCAGGCGGTAGCGCAGTCATCGCAGCGGACACTGTGTCTTGGCTTATTACTGTCAACAAAGGAGCGCTCAACTTCTTATCCGTCCGTAAGTCCATTGTCACCCCCCCCCCCCCCCCCCCACAGACACAAAAAAGGCAACAACTAATGAAAGCAAACAAACAAAAAGAGGTTCTTTTGTTCCGTGTGGTCTGACGTCTGTGGCAAAGAGATAACAGCCAGGACTGACCAATCAATTGTGCAGATGCAAAATAAACTCATTTTGGAGTTGCTTTGGTCAATAAGTAGATTAAGAGCCTGATTCAGTCACCACAGCCCATTCTTCTACCTTCACCTTTCATCTACAACCTTGACAAACAAATGTCATAGGATGTCACTTTTTCGCTTTAACGTTCTTCTATGCTCTGGGAGACGTTTGGTTATTGGGAAAGAGCTGGATGAAGGTCTTTCCTTCACCAAAGTGTACAGTAAGCAATTTGCAAGCACATTTACATTTATGCGCACATATTAAGCACATATACATTTATCCAAAGCGACGTACATCTCAATATAAATAAACGAATGCATGCAATAAGCATTTACACTGAAATACTGTAAAATGCATTCTCACATTTAATAAGGGCGTTAAGAAAGCTTTTAGAAAGGGGAAAGTGCATCATTTGAGTTTATTCAGCTTCACTGAAAAAGTTTAACACAAACATATAGATGCCGAACAGCTTTATCCAGAGTGACCCAGTCTCCAGGTTCACAAAATGACGGCGCCGTCTAGTCATTTTTTTCTGTGCCTCAGGGGCTAATCTTACAAATGTGTTTGGTAAGAGGCTTAGCTGTCTGGGGGTGGTGAGGAAGATACTCAACTGTATTGTGCTGTACTGAGACACTGGAAGAAATGTATTAGAGGATGTGTGGTTTTTATTCTGACACAATGGGAAAACTGTCAATTTTTTTTTTTCAGTTGATGTTGATCTAAGAAGCAATCGTAGAAATTAGAGAACCCCATGGCACAGGAGTAAACTAATTCCAATGCGGGTTCAGTCCATAGAAAGGTGTTGTGAATGAGCACGGAAGGAAATTTTGCAATAATTTAAGTGACACCACATCTGTTTCAGTCTCCTGGTCTGGACATTTTTGAAACTCAGACTATGTTTGGGTTGCCTGGCCTTGCTTAGGTCATAGCTGACAAGGCAGGATGAGCTCCCGCAGTCACTTTCTGCAGATAGAGAAGACACCTTGTGTACAGGGCGCTGTAGCCCAGTCATAGAGAGGATTCAGCTCGAAATGTCACACACTGTCATTATCTGCATTTTACAGGATTTGTTCAGTGCATGGAATTAATCACATGCTGCTGATCCCTTTTCAAAGGTTTACTCCGCACCACCAAAATTACAGACACTTTTGTTGTCTGCATTGTATCAGGAACTGGTCTTGATGCAACATGACAAGAACAACCAGCAAAATATTTGCAATATACGTTCATTTGAAAAAAGCTTATTGGAAAATAAATCATTCAGCCTAATTCTAATTCATATCATTATTCTGTGGATTTGATAACACTTGAATTGTTCATCTAGATTCACAGATTTGTTTGGGTCTCGACGCTGTGCAGCCTTATGCGAAATAAGTGAAGGACATAGAAGATGAAAGGCAGTGCAAATAATGCTTTCAATTATGCAATGTTATAAATTTCACATTAAGTTCTGAAATTCTTTGCCAAGCTGGCAGAACACAGGGAAAAAAAATCACTGCTGGAAAAAAGAATCCCTGCAACAAAAACATCTTGTTTCACACAGAAGCAACCGATGCAACATAATCTTAGTCATCGATCCTCTAAAAGGCGTCAAAAGAACATCTTGGATTATTACCATTTTGGATGTATTTTCAAGTGATCCCACTAATCTTAAAACAGGCTGAAATGCTTTCAGTTCCCCAAGTATGAAAGAAATCCCCAAATCATCTTATACCAGAACACTGTCTTAGCGAAAACTGGGTCGTCTTAGTTAATTTACCTGTTACGCAAGGGATTTATCTATTTCGAATGTAGTTGGGGGAAAAAAAAACAATATTTCTAAAATAAGGCGCAAATCTTAGGAGATGACATTTTTATGGTGACAGGAAACAACAAAGGAGACTTTTTAGAATACAGCATTTTGACAGGCATGTAAACTGTCGTTATCAAAGTGTGATTCCACTTGATTTGCTTAAGGTGTATATTTAGCAGTGTAACTTCTCCTGTAGTTCAGAATCTGAGTGAAATTAAAAACTTTCATTGCTTTTCAAGGCAATACAAAACCCAGGGCAGTAAAGGTACTTTAAAATGTAGAGTTAAATTCCGGTCACATTGAACAAGAAATGTTTCAAGTTTCTTTCATGAGTGCAAAAGCTGAAAAGTTTCATTTCAATTGCATGGACCTATCCAGAATGGAATTTTCCAGAACTGCACAATACTGGCTCTAACAGCAGTGCGCAGCTGTGGGTGCTGATGTTTCTGGACCTTGGCCTAACACGTCATGGGTACCACCAAATCGGAGTTGAGACAATCCTGCATTTAGGCCACGGTCTATGGGCTAAACTCCAATTGGCATTGTTACAGCACACGCAACAAAATCAAGAACAATTCATTGGTGAATTATGCACAAATCAATATATAGGGAGGTACTATCATGCTATACATGAAGATATTAACTGGACATTCTCAGTACGCAAGCATTTATTCTAGGTTGACGGGGGGTGGGAACAGGAACCCAAAGCACACATGCAGTCCAACACTGATCTTCTATTTATTGATTGATCCGAACACTCTTCGCAGTAGGGTTGACCAGTCAAGATCCAGCTCCAGAGCATGTGACCAGAGCTGCAGTGTTACGGAGTTTCCTAGTACATTCAATCATGCAAATGAATATCTATAGCATTAACATATTATGCAAAGTTCTGCGTTGCTGACATTTTATAAAAGACAAAAATGGTAACGCAAATGTACTTTTCTCAAACCAGGAAACAGAAGAGATGTTCCAATGCCCCAAGGTAAATTGTGCCATACCTAAATTACTTTCTTCTAAATCTTTCATTATGATGGACTCATGTGACACCTTTATTAAAAATGCAGAATCAAATGTCTGAATTTTTCCTTGTTTTTCAAGGCACATTTAATCTGGATCCTGAACGGAAGCCCGCATTAAAGTGATGAGAGGCACAGTCCTGACCTTTGGGTTGGCTGATGTATTTGCTAAAAAATAAATCACCTGATGAATAATTAACCTCCTCCATTCGCGAATAAGAGCTGTCATTCAAAGATCTGGACCAATAGGAACCATTCCGAGTCCCAGTGAAGAGGGGAGGGTGTAGCCAACTTTACTGCTTACTTTTCTGCAGAAAAGGAAAACAAAGTAGCACAGGAAACAGAACGTGCCACTAATGGTTAAAAATACCCAGTGATCTTTGTCACTACAGTAACATTTTGCCCATATATTGAATGTGCATTCATGTGTAAAAATTAATTGAATCAATCTAGTGTCTAAATGGAGTTAGAATGAAGACAATCAACTGAACTCGGTGAACTGTACATGTGTAATAAATTATCTTTCTCAGTGGTTTCAAGATTTTTTGGCAGAAAACCATATATTGAGCTTCAGTAAATATTGAATAAAATACCACTTCCAGTTAGTTTTAAAACTGTTGAGATAGAGAACATACATTTCTTGTACATTATGCAAGATCTTCCATCTGCTTATCCAGTCAGAGTCATGAAGATCTCTTCCAAGAGGTATATCGCATGCATTGACATGTCACACATTTAAAGTGACTCACTTGGTCAAGACATCCATGAAATGTTGGAGGAATTTAGCCTATTTCGAAGAAACACACACTAACAGACAATCTGAAACGGTGGCCATGCAGTGCTGGTTGAAAGTATGTGAACCCCATGGACATGGTCATTATTCATGTATAAAATATTGAAATAAACTTAAAAAAAATCTAAATCTTAAATGACCTTATAAAATGAATAAATGATAATGATTTACACACTTTATTCTACTTACTTGGTTTAACTAAAGCAACATGGGGTTCACTTACTTTTGCACCTGCACTACTTCCATTTTTCTATTACATGTATGATTTCCTCTAAACCAACATATGGAATTGGTAATTACACACCTATTATGTCAGATGAGAAAGACTACTTCTCATTAAATAACCATTTCGTGGTAAAAGGGAGGGACGCAAGGGGTTCACATACAGCATTTTCAAGCAAGCAACATATTCCGTTAAAAGCCCCATATGGAATGGTGAGGACTTTTGGTAGCTTTGTTGTGAGACTAGCTTGTGGGTATGTTTCTAACAGACACAAACTGAATGACATGGATTTTTAGAAAATTTGTGTTTCAGAGTATACACATGTTCCTATGCATTTAAGCTTTTTTTTCCAAACGAAAGCTGATATTCTGCTCAACTGGTAAACATCATGAGGAAACCATGATGCCTGATTATGTTATTTGAAGAGACTATTTGTCTTTTTCTTTTAAGCATTTTTTAAACGGGGGTGCGGTGGCGCAGTGGGTTGGGCCGCAGTCCTGCTGTCCGGTGGGTCTGGGGTTCGAGTCCCGCTTGGGGTACCTTGCGACGGACTGGCGTCCCGTCCTGGGTGTGTCCCCTCCCCCTCCTCTGGCCTTATGCCCTGTGTTGCCGGGTAGGCTCCGGTTCCCCGTGACCCCGTATGGGACAAGCGGTTCTGAAAATGTGTGTGTGTGTATTTTTTAAATGTTGCTGATTCTGAGCATTCAGCAGTTTGCGAATATCAATATTTACTGACATTAAAAGACTATTTTCTAAGTCATTCTTAATCATTCTTAATTTTAGTATTTTTAATGTACCAAAATACAATTTTGGTCATCCAGCAGTTTAAATATTAATGTTAATTAATATTTATTTCATATTTATATTTCTTCATTTTTACTAAAATGGCTGGAAGAGGTATTTAAGTTTCAAGATAATCAGAAAAAAATCCTCTGAGTGTAAAAAGAAGATAATCATCCTAGAACTGGGCTGAATTTTCTTTGAAAAGATGTCAGTGGCTCCCACAGCGTAAAATATCCACCAATGCAGGCATTGATGAGCACTATAACATTGCTCTATTATTCAGTAAAAACTCTAAAAGAGCATGCCATAATTATTTGAAAGCATTTAGGACTTGGAAAGTGTCACTTTTGTGACAAAAAAATGAGTAACCTCCATTAACAGACATTTATTAACTGAATACCTCTTAGGGCGAAAAGTCCCTTCCCGCTCACACAGAAATTCTTAAATTTTCTTGTTCACACAGTGTTTCTTTCATTTGCACTTCGTATTGTTACACAGCTTTTCTTGTTGGCCTTGTAGGACCACCATCTCCCCTCTCCCATCACCATGTGTCAGAGAGTGCTGTCACATTCATGATGTGAAACTCTTCACATGCTCATTTGGCCTACATGTGAGGTCTGTTTTGCAAAATTGCTGCAACAAATTTATTCAAAATTAAATTTGTATTCCTCACAACCCCCGAAAGGAATGACGTAGGTGAAAGTGTTCAACGGGCATTTGTTGAGCAAGGTGTTTTGAAACATTCATTAGCCCAGTCTTGGGTACTGTGTGTCCACCGGAGCCTCATTTTCTCAGTCTGACCTGAGAGGAGTAGTCGGGCATGGGCTTTGGCTTCAAGTTGTGTCTTCTGAGGTCTCCGTCTGTACACGGTTGTTGAACTGGGCTGTTAGTTACTTACTTGTGGGGCACTTTGTATGGGTCTTGCTGTTCTCCTCTGACCTCCCTCTCCAATGAGGTGTTTTCACGCACGGGATTCCTGCCGACTTGTTTATCGCACGCAGCTCCGTAACTTCTTGGCTTTGTAGTGTGTGAAAATCCCAGGAGGGTGGCCAGTTCTGAGATGCTCAAATCTGTGTTTTGGACACCAGCGATCATGAGTCTTTCACCAGTGTTTGGATTGTACCTCTTGTCCATCCCAACTTTCAACGAAATAGTCATTTGGCTTGCCCGCTTTGCCCGAATACTTTCTATAATCAGTCACAGCCTTGCAAAAAAGCTGTTGCACTGAGTAAGTGGTCACTGTGGATGTATGATGCTTATTTGTCAAAAATTCTGAACAAGTCTGTTGTTAAAATATGCATTTCTGTGACTTTGACCTATTATCACGGTCCATTCTCTTTTACACCTTTTGTTCATAATAATAAATGAATATAAATGGACTTGTTGTGCCCTTAAGAAAACATTGTGTAAACAGAAAACAAACACATTTATGTAACACAAGAGGAAAGGAAAGAGCATGTACTACACAGGCACGACGACCTCTCGTCTCACTGCTCTGTGTTTGTTAAGGGATATCATTAAGCTTAAAATTGAACCTGTGGGTGATCATGGTGCCAGCATTCTTCCATTAAACACCTTTCTCATTTCTCCTTAACCAAAGCAGTGACTGAAACGCTTCTCTGCTTTTTTCCTTTTTTCGGATAAGATCAATTTGCTGGATTTTATATTATGATAATGGCTGTCACGTCTCCTGTAGAGTTTACTGTTTCTGTTGTAGCCAGGTTTCCATAGCCTTAGGTTTTGTGACAATTTTCAATCAAAGTTGCGCTCTGTGAGTGGTACATTCGCAGCACAACTACTTTAGGAACACCACCTTTGCACAGACATTTTTGCATTAAGTGTAGTGAAACTCGCAAACCTGTGTTCTGGAGGGATGTTGCGCGAAGCTGGACTCCGAAATCACACGCTGCATGAGCACATGAGGTTCCTCATGAACTGTCCTCATTGTACATGAGGAGCAGTTGGTAGCATAGTGGTTAGAGCTGCTGCCTTTAGACCCAAAGGTTCCAGGTTTATTTCTCATTTGCAGCAGTAGTATCCTCGAGCAACATGCGTACCCTACATTGGTAAAAGGATGAATACTTGTAAGTAACTTCGGAGAAAAGCATGAGATAAATATGACTGGGAAACCTTTTTGAACTAAGTTTAAAAATTCCAGAGAAATTGTTAAAAAGTCCACAACTCAAAACATTGCAAAAACGTCATTAATTTCATTAGACATAAGTACTAAACAGTGGTAGCTGCTGCAGGGTAATTCTTAATGTACTTTGGTTTTGGCTCGGAGTCCACTGGAAGGCTTACGCCTGCTGTCAGGAAAGATAGCTTAACCCCCTATTGGGATATCTTTGAGAAAAGATAGGAGATGATGACAAGGTTGTGTGGCGCTATGAACAGCAATGTGCAGGTTCATGGGAGATCAGATATTTCGTGAAGGTCATGCTGTTGCTTAAGGTAGTGGCTTAATGTTTCTCTCCCTAACTTTTGTATTTGAATGGTGTAATAATAATAATAATAGTAGTAGTATAATAGGGCAGCCTTTGAACTCGGAACACCAAGGATTGAATCCCACCTCCTGCTGTAATACCCTTGAGCAAAGTACTGACCCTAAATTGCTCCAGTAAAAACTTACACAGCTGTATAACTGGATAAATACTTGTAAGTAGCTTCACATTGTAAGTCGCTTTTTGGAGAAGAGTGTCAGCGAATTAATAAATGTAAATGTATCTGCATACATTTTTTTTCCATTTATTGTCTTGGTAATTCTGCTGGCGACAAGCGGATGCTGTGCTCCCACATGACGAAACGTCGAAGCGTCAAGTGTGGATGCTTAACTGCTCTCAGTGTGCTGTGCTACATCCGACTGACTTTGTTCATTTCAATCAGTGCGTTCCAATGATTTGCTTCGTATTGCCTATTTGTGTGCGCTACCTTATAGAGATTAAACCCCAATCAGTTTACGATGATAATGACCGCCAAGGGAATATGCATTGGGTCTAGGGACTGCAGCAGTGCCTGTTGTTCATTTATTTATTTATTTTTTTAAATTTTTTTTTTTATTTATTTATTGAGAAGCCGGTCTTTTATTTAGGAGACAATGGCCTAAAGTTTCAACGGTACATCTCAAAAGGCAAAGGCAAGCCATTATGAGAAGTAATCTGCAAATTGATGCACTGTTATCAGTGTATTCGTTTCCTGGATAAAGTACCCCCTTATTCCTTCATTAATATGCAAATTCCCAGTATAAGCGCGTTTTCAACTCATTACTTAGTCATCAACACCCTTTTACACATTATGTTAATGAAGCATGGAAATTACAGAAGGGGCAACAGCATCAAGAGAGGAAAAAACAGAACACAAACACTAACAATCTGTTTGGCTTTAATTCATGGAAAAAAGATTAGGAATTGAAGGTGACATCAAGTTCCTCGCTCTGTTTCTCCGTATTTGCCTTCATTCGGCTGCCCCTCGTCTCCCACCATCGTTTTAACACCCCCCACTTCACTTCATCACCAAGGAACATCATGAAAGCACCTGCACTTGAATCCTTATTGCCTTTTTTCCGCCCTCCCAATCTGAAGGTTTAGCCAGTCCAAGATGCTCACACCTCACATTTTCCGTGGTGTATGGGGTCAGCCCAATTACGGAAGCTCCAGCATGGAATTCTGGGGGCTGTTATTCATTGCCTTGACAACCAGCCTTTTGTTGGCTAAACCCTTCCCCCTTTCCTGCTCCCCGTCCACCACAGGAAGCTCATTAGTCTCCAGAAAGCCCTAAGACCAGGCTGCCATGGTGAAAGCATACCTGTGGAGGTGAGGCATGGGGTAAAGAGCACCTTCTGAGAGTTTCAGGTGTGGCCCTGGAGGGACATACTGTCCATATCCCACTGCCTGTGCACAATCATAGTCAAAGTACCAAGAATCTGGAATTCAGAAAGTGGCGGTAGCTTAGTTGCAAGTAATATTTGGACAGAAAAGCTTAAAAAACAAATGAAAATGCTGGTGTGTCCCCCTCCCCCTTCAGCCTTGCCCCCCTGTGTTGCTGGGTTAGGTTCTGGCTTGCCACAACCCCGCTCAGGACAAGCGGTTGTACACGTGTGTGTGTGTGTGTGTGTGTGTGTGTGTGTGTGTGTGTGTGTGTGTGTGATTTTGTTAGAGGTTTTTTAAAAGTTTGTGTCTGTAGTCAAGGGAATATACTAAGGGGGGGAAATAAGCTTAAATTGACAATCAGAGCTTCAGCACTTTCTGTAGTTTACAATTATGTTTTAAAAACATTGCATCAGATAGAGGAACTTGTGCGATATTTGTTTTGAGCGTTTCATACTTAGCTTTGTCGCATTTGTGGGACTGGATTTTACAGTTCAATAAGTGTTCAGGACAGACTAAGGCAAAATAATTCAATATTCTTCGGACTGTAAATCATATTAAGTTGTATTTATCTCCTTATAATCTCGTGACAGCTTCTCATCCTCATGCAGCAAAGGAACGGAACTGCGAATGAACTTGAGAACATTTGGCGCTGCAAAAACATTTATAGAGAGCAATGCTTTCAATTTGCTGTACTGTACATCTTTCAGCGGTGAGAAAAAGATGGCTTAGTAGTAATAGATAATAATTGCAGCTTAAGTGGACCACATTTAAGGGCCACTGTAATGAGGTGCTGGTTGTCCTGCATGACTGAGGTTGCGTTGCGACCTACCATGAAAAGACTCCTTCGGTTCTGTTCATCTTCTCTGACTCCGTTAGGTTAAAAAATATTCATCAGTAAGTGTCTGCAGTTTTATGAGTCCAACAACATTTTATTAAAATCACATGCCAGCGGCAACAGTGATGACACCACAGATTCAGTGCTAGCATGCTCAAAATTAAAACAAAAGACATTAACACAACACACCATATGGTTGTTAAATAAAAATAAATTTAAGTAAAACACACTCTATGCAGCAAGGGATGATTGGAAGCCTCCCATCACCCTGAACCTTCAATGTGTATCAATATTATTCAATGGCTGCTATTAGACAGTTGACAAAGTACTGGACTTAAAACTGTCAAACAATAAATACCAAGCAGAAGACTTGCAAGACATTGAAAGTACTGCATGTGGGAAAAACTGCTTTAGTTTGACTTACTTGCTTTTTATAATGAAAGGCTTGAATTATTTCAAGGACAATGTGAGGCCTTCCGTTGGGGTGTTTAAAGTACCCTCGTCCCCATGATGCACCTTACTTACTTATACCTACTACCCCTCTTGGGGCATAGGCCGTCAGGAAGGGCTCTCCAGGCATCTCTGTAATGTCTGAGATGTCTTGAGTACTTGTTGGCGTTTCTGTAGCGGTGTGGGTTTTTTACGGGATGGGCTCGCTAGCCCCATGCCCAACCCTCCTCCTTTATCCGGGCTTGGGACCGGCAGGGGACCCCGAAGGAATCTCTCGGCAGAGTTATGATGCACCTTAGGGTTTGTTTACTGAACAACCTTAAAAAGGGATTTTACAATGAGAGGCATCAGCGAGTTACGCAGATGAATGTTCTGGTAAATTGTGGTGAGTTGCATCAAAAGATTTGAACCTGCGGCTCTTTGGTCAATAGGGAAATTTCTTAAATGTCACTTGCATTGGATTGAAATGTGTGCAGTGTTTGCGCTTAATCCAGTCCGAGCCATGGGCATTTGGCGAGTATAGTAAAGGACACAGAGGGCTTTTCTCATTTGGTCTTATTTAAAATGGCATTAAGGCAGTGCTCATTTTTGAGTTCGTACATAATCAAGATCGCCCCTACAGTAATACAAAACACAATGCAACTACAACCAAAGGTCTCAGTTACAGCGATAACCAAAACTATCTTCTAAAGCTGTTCTTGACAGCAAAATTGATTTGTAACCCTTTGAATTTCTTAACTTTAAATGCACATTTTTTTTGTTTTCAGTTTTTAAGTGAGAATATTTATTAAAGGATTTCCTGCTAAGCTTGAGTGTGGCTGTTTTTGCCCTTGCCGAGAGCAACCGTGAGACAAACAAACATGAGATATCTGAACTGAATTAATTACTGAAGTTCATAGATTTTTTTTCTTCCTCCCCTCTTTCCAGTGCATCTTTATTCTCCTCGAATAGCGGAATCTTGCTCAGGCCCCCTGGCCGGGGTTAATTGTCTACATTTACCGGATTATATTTAATCTGATGTATTTCATAAGGTGTCTCTTAGAGGATACAGATAAGATTATCTGAAGATCACACGATAATTATGTGAGGATTTGGAGATTACCAGCTTGCGGTTTGGTGATCAGTAGATACCTTATCTCTGGGTTTGGTGTGCCTCTAAGATGACGGACCCGCCTCCTTACCTGCAGCAAACAAGGGAAAACAAGCACCATATCAGTGTTTCCCAGTCGCCAGGGTAATATAATTACACAAAATATCAGGAAAAATTTCATTCCGAAAAGATCTCACTGACAGATGGCATTACTGAGTGAACAATCACATGCTTTTTACATTACGGATGTTGAAACTCAGAAGGACAGCCAGTATTTCCAGGATTAACTTCACCACTGCTCACCACTGTGAACTTTGCAAGAACAAGTGCTTAACATGAGTCCATTTGGGCAATTTCTGGAGTCTCATGTGATGTGGGCCTCTTAAGAACAAATTTTCTAACAGAAAGATCTGAAAAGATCATAAAAACAACAGGGGAAGTTACACAAGCAAAATCAGCGTTTTTTTTCTTTTTACCTTGATGGTGTAATACTCTTGCATTCGGAAGGATGAAATGAAGTTTCTCTCATTGGCTTACTCTCAGTCTCCCTCTCTTCTTCCCATTCCAGCATGCAGAAAGAGGAAACATGGAAGCAGAAGTCATCCTACCATCGGCAACAGAGCCACACTCACATCATCACCACAGTACGCAGTATCCACATAAGACTGCTCCAGTACTAGTCAATAGCGACAAACAGCACGCATTATTATACCCATATAATAGTAATTGCAAATGTAGGATAAACTGTAGGCTAAGCCCACATGGCGTCTATGAATGTGAAATGAGTTATTAGCATATTTATAGCGCGCAGGCTGCCCAAAAACAAATGCATAATTCATGACAACTTTTGACTGACAGAATGTGGTTACTGATGCTCTTCCGAGGTACAAATGCAACGATTTCAGCTGAAAATCAGTAGTAATGTCTGCTTCCATGTCACATGTCAGTCAGAATGGGGAGTGCTGCCGCTAATGGTGCCTGTCCTGTGAGCGTCGCCTTAAGGAAGCGGTCTGGTGTATGAAAACGCTGGACATCCCTTTCCTGAATGACCATTATTCTTCATGCCACAGGTGTTTCATGTACCTTCAGCTAATGCTGTAGTGCACAGTTATTAAAATATCTCCTACCAGTGGTAATTTACACTATTCTCTTTCCTTATGTCCATCAAAACTGTTTTGAAAGGGGTTTAAATTTATGTCCATTTCAGAGAAACATAAAGCAGGTCTTTGGATCCAATCAATATGCATCTTCATTTCCAGTTAGAACTTGTCGAATAAGTCCGATGGAATGATTGACTGGAAATTCAGTAGTGTTTTTACAGCTGATCCGTAACTGTCCTGGCTACGTTTTTTGTTTCGCTCCATGATTCTACTGTCCCACAAACTGAGAAGCACATTGTCGGTTGCACCCCTAAAATGCAGTGGCATTTATTGGTGTCCAAAAGGATTCGTGAGGAAGCTGTGAGACTAGTGGCTGACAAATGAGTAGGGACAACTGTTAACAACCTCAGACAAAACCGTTAACAGCAACTGTTAGCAACAATTAACAAGAAGATGTTTGCCCACTTGACAGGTAGTGCAAATTTATTTTACAGCTCTCAATAGCACATGTCACATTTTCACTGAGCGCATTCTGAACACTGTGTGCTTTAGTGACAAAAGTATCTTCTGTTATCCCGCTTCTTTTCAGAGGTTCAGAATTGCATCAACATGTTCTGGAATCCCAAAAAAAAAAAAAAAAAAAGACTGCCGCAGAATTGTAGAGAAATGTGAATCCTAGAGATTATAGAAACTATCAGTTTCACTTCAGTGGCAAAACACAGGTACAATTTCATTGACTTTTTACAGCAAAGTGAAGTAGTCCTATGAAGAAGAAGCCTCAGATAATTTTTCAATAGCAGTTTAATTTGACTAAAAAGGCGAAAGAGTAAAAACCTGCTGTTGAAGTGATTGTACTTACTTTTAGCTCATTACACACTGTGGTGGTGGATCTAAACATTACATGCTATGAATCTCTTTTCCTTTATGTTTTCAAATCAATTTATATGCAGATGATGTCCATTTTATATCTCTCCAGCTATAATTGGGTTCGTAATCTGTTAAAGCGAGGAATGTACACTAACGCTTATCGTGGCCGCTCTCACGAAGCTCACTCATTGGGCAAAAAGTGAAAGATAATGCATGCAACAAGATTCCCATCTCTACGGGATGGATGGGTTTCAATGAGGCAACGAACACTACCAAGGGAACCTCAAAGTGTGTTTCCTTCTGATGTTCAGTACGGAGTGTCTAAACGTCTCTTTGCTTTGCTCTGTATTTGTGGAGATGCTACAAATATCAGCGCTCAAGATAAAAACCAGAGAAGTTTCGCTTGCGCTCTTCTAAGGATGTCACTATTTATCTGTTCGGAAGATGACAATTTATTCTGACCCCACTGGTGGTCTGTATCAAGGTCATGGCATGTTACCGAAAGATAAACATGCACGTCTCGTACAAAAGCCGAAACTCCAGTGAAGGACTCTCACCCTCCACACTTTCATTTAGGCAGAATTGTTGTCAAATTTCCTTTTCCTGGTTCGATATCGTTTAACTGAGGGCTCGCCCAGTCTCGCAGTTGAAAATCAATATGAGTTAGTCATCCACACAAAGGACATTCACAGCAGTTCGATACAATGCAGCCCCAAACTTTAGCTTCCACACCACCATGAAAAAATGTCATTACTCCTCAAGAATGGTTCTCAGCAGATTTCCTTTTAGAGGAATTTAAGTCATGTTCAGTAAGCAGTGTTGGATTTATTAGTTCGTGACCCCGATGATAAATAAAATGGCCCCATTGTAACAGGCCATTCCGAAATTCATAGTCATAGAACGTGAGAGTCGGAGTAATGTTTTCTCGCTTTCACAGGAGCAGTTCTGAGTTAATTCAGGGTCAGCATCTTAGTCAAGGACTGTCCCCTTCTCAGCTCTCCCTAGCCGCAGACTTCTTGAACGCGCAACCTCTTGGTCCAAAACCAGGATTGATGATATTGCTGTATGCTGCTGCCCTGTGGCCTTGCCCAGCCCTTGACACCTGGTGGCATGTCAGTGGCACCTACAACACCCTGATGAATAGAACAGTGACTGGATAACCTCCCAAAGGTCGAACGGTTAAGAGTAGGCTGGATGGGGGAGGACGGTGTTTTGCTGATTCAGCAGAAAAGTGGCCAACAGTAATAGTGTCTTTTAAAAGGAGCTGCCAGGGAAACATTGAGAGCTCCAGTCACGTATGCGTCCTGCCATTCTCTTGTACTTTAGTTAAAGTCAAACAGAGAACCTGTCCCCATGGACAAGTCTCTGAATTTGAGAGACTGATATGATGTCAGCCTATTATGCAGAAGCAGTGTAAACTGTTGAGGTTATACCTGGTCCAGATTCACACACATGGTGAAAAACAGTTCTCACTAGGGCGCTGGTGTTATGACATTTGGAATGGCAAATGGTCTTGGACCTTATACACTATCTTTGGTGTCACTGATTTATCTCCAGCAGAATTATAGAGGTGAAACAATTTTGGTGAATGCATTTCAGCAGTTTTTTTTTTTTCCAGTAATTCAATCTTCCAGTGGGAAACAGGAGACAGAACTGTCAGTCAATACATACAAAAATAACCCATGCAGTAGTTGGCCTATGACAGATGGGCAGGTCAAATAAATACCAAATGGATTGATATTGTTTATCCCCTACTTGTGAGAAGGATAGAGACGGGATATGGAAATATAACGTGCTGTTAAAGCTTGGCAAACACACACAGAAGGTAGTGTTGGAGATGGTCTACAAGGTGAAATCCTCACTTCTTCACTTTGGGGGCTGTTAGACCTGCTTCTTTCTATGCTGTTTAATGAAATACAGTTCTTTGTGAAGAACTTCATGAAGGCTTTGTACAGATAAATTAGGTTCCATTTGTCATTGCAGGCATCTATGAAAGGCCCTCACTGCTCAGAATCTCACTCAAGGCCTCAAAAATCATTTAACCTTTGACCTGTGTCACATGTGTTTACAGACCATTACAGGGCGAGAGCTTGGGCTCCATTCAGCATAGAAACAACACATTAAGTCTCATTTCATGATTCAGTGTTGTTGTATTACATTATTTGACAGCATACAAAGCTAACATGAAACACTAGTTTGACTAGTTGTAACACACTTGGTGGATGGAGCTGTAAAAATGGAAACTGGATTCATGTTTTAGGGACTAACTACTGGCCTTTTATTTTGCTGTTGATGTGGGAAATCCACATCTCCAATTCTGAACCAAAAAAGGCAGAAAACCAAAGAGGTCAGAACACCAAGAAAATGAAAAAGGGAAAAGAGAATATAAACCAAATTATTATTATTTCATTTTAGTGTTTATTGGGTTTTTGGAAGGATGTAAGAAGCAAATTCAAATGAAAGCATCAGTAGAGTAGGGTATTATAGGGCAGCAGGTGCTCATAGTGCTCAGAACAGCTGTCTCCGGATTCAGCTGTCAAGGGTTTGAATCCCATTCTCTGCTATAGTACCATTGAGGAATGTACTTATCCTGAATTGCTCCAACTAACAATAAACAGATGTGTAAATGGCTAATTCAGTTTAGACAAAAGCATCAGCTAAATGAATGATGTTGTCTGCATATAACTGAAGAGAAGTGTTTTGATTTTGTGATGTGCCTCCTTTTTCACCAATAGTGTAGACAAACTGCTCAGTTCAGCAGGAATCTCTTTTTTTTTGCAGTTTACCGCATCAGTTTTCACCTTCGGATAAACTGTGCCTTATGGAAAACCAGGTGTCAGTTATGTACCACATGTCTTATTTTCAGCACAAAGGAACAAATGTCTTGTATTAGCTCAAAGAAACTGAACACGCAAACATTTTCTTTTCCTATAATGAAGTGTGATCAAACAGAGGCAGTTATTCTGTATTACCTGCTTAGCAGAAGACTGCATGATGGGTGACAGGTTTACAATTCTGAGCCTTTGAATGTGTCTGCTTTTGTAGGACTACTAAAAATACTGTTTTGTGCAGGCTGGAAAGCAGTCTAAACATGTGAACTTGTTTAACTTATTAAAGTAAAAATAGACAAATACAAACTTTCAAGAAAATATGACAACCTTCTGCACGCATTACGTTTTGGGCGTTTTACATGTTGTTTCCATAATGATGAGATCAATCACAATCCAAGTAAATGTAAGCAGATTACAGATTGTTTAAGCTATGCCTAATGGTTATAAATCACAGAAACCACTATCTTTATCTATCCTTACATGAGTTTTGCAAACTGCTTATCTAGGTGAGGATAAACATAGGAATATCTCTCACACACCCATTCTGAACTGCTTGTCCCATTTGGGGTCACAGGGAGCCAGAGCCTAACCCAGCAACACAGGGCATAGGGCTGGATGGGGAGGCGACACACCCAGGACAGGACACCAGTCTGTTGCAAGGCACCCCAAGTAGGATTTGAACCCCAGACCCACCAGGGAGCAGGACCCAGGCCAATCCACTGCACCACCACATCCCCCCATAGCAATATCATGTAAGGCAAAGAATTGTCTAGAAGGATTTCAATAAATAGGATTCAGGACACATAAAAAATAATAATTTGAAGATGATCAATATGGTAAAAATGTCAAATGAAGTAGTCTACTGTAGCAACATCACATTTGCACAGGTGTTGACATTTACAATATCACAATCCATCGATTTGTATACCACAATAACATATTAATTAATCTAGCATGGCTGCAAATATGAACTGCAAAAGGAACACACAGATGTTTTACTGCAAAAAATTAGAAAGCACTTAACTGCATTCAGAAGTTCAATAAAAAATTTAATTTAATGCATCATGACAGTATGTTTTCTTTACTTAGGTCTCTTTTCATCAGGTTGTCTATTTTGTTTTCCGAGCTCTTGGGACCTACCAAAAAGTGGTCATAATAACCCTCTCGACAAAGAGAACAGCAAGATGACTGTCAGAACCAGATTTTAAAAGCCATTTTCTGTCTGTGCTCAGAAGCACGCTGTTGATAAAGGGTGAAGGGCTATCATGTCTGCAAACGGATCAACACAGAGTGGGAGAAGAGCTATTACATCCACAAGCTCATCGACAAGGAGCAGGTGATGGGCTCTGCTGGCGAATCTGCGGGGAAAAAAAAAAGTGAAGTGGCAGACAGGGAAATAAGCTGTGGTGTACCACAGATGTAAATAATTCTCAAATAATGGCCGATCCTCAACATTTTTGCACAGAATTGGACATTTTCAGAATTCGTTTCAGTGAGCTTGAGATTTCAAAGGCAGCATACATTAAATGTTCAGGTAATGGCTTTCTACAATTAAGCAATAAATAACCCAAATTTTATTTTTACCATAACAAATTACCTTTGTAAGGTGGGAGAGACGGTAACAAATAACAGCTCATAGTAATTGAATCTTATAAATTCTTAATATTTTCCAGAATTTACCCTGCCTCACATTCCACACTGCAGTATACAAGGAGCTGGAGGGCTAATAAGTAATAGGCTAGTTTCTTGTAATTTGATTGATTCGCCACCTTAAAGAAAGACAAAAGAGGTACCAAAAGGTCCAAATTATTGTCGTTTTTAGCAACTAATAAACTCTGCTAATAAGCTTGACTCGTGAGGCCTGACTGTTGCGCAAGCTTTCATTTGACAATGCGGAGCAGGTATCCGGATTAATTACGTTACACTGAAAGGACAAAAAAGCAAAGTATAAAGCGTATTTTCGTGAAAACCCAGCCCACGTAAACACTTGTAGACATCTGTGTCCACATGAACAGTAAGGTAGTGGACCCCTGTACCAGTAATTGATTCAAGATCTGCTAGAGCGGCGTTATGCGGCCGACGTTCCTCACCGCAGTTCGAATGAGCGATGCTGCATATTATTTTATGCAGTCAGCATCAGCATCTGCAACCACATGTTCATGAGCGTTTCGGAGCTCTCCAAGTTCAGGCTAAAGTTATTACAAGACTACAGACAGACAACAGAGGCATGTTTTGCAGGAAGACTAGGTATTCACAGCCTGCTACAAAGTTGATCAGCATCACCATAGTTACCACTGTCACCATCTGGTTATGGGTTTGATAGAATGGATCTATTGTTTGCTGCTTTACATTTAGCTTTCGTTTAATCGTCCCCCCTCCCCCAAGCTTTATGTAATGTATTCAGACAAGTGCGGCTTTTCACTTTTGGTTTCTGGTATGAATTCATTTCATCCCCATCATAAGTTACATAATAAACAGGTAAAACTTGGTTCCACCTCTAACTTTTGTGAGAACATGAAGCGAGATTTTCACACAAAGCAGCGTTTTGAGTTTTTCCACTTCTCTGCAGCCTGTTCTGTTGCACTTGGCCCCCGTCGCTGGCTAGAGCCTGTGGCCTGTCAAAACTTTTGAGCGATGAAAGGAAAATGGCTGTTTACCAACAGCGCACGGGCCAGTCGTGAAGTAAACACTGAAAAGATGCAAATCGGAACATCGTGTCATCTTTTTTAGGTTTTGTGAATATTCAGAGGATAATTAAAGGATGCTTTCGGTGGCGTCTACAATATGGTGCCAATATGCTGTGCCTCAACTGTTAGCCCTGGGTGATCATTACCCAGGCACCCCCTCTGTGGGGCATCTCAGCAGAATAGCACATTGTTCATATGAAAAAAAGGAAAGTTTGGGGGTAACGACTGACTCTGTTTTTTTTTTTCCCCCCCCCCATTAAAGCGCTCGTGTGACATATTGCCGAAACTGTAATTACGTGTCAATTCTGAGCTCTTCTCCCGCAGCCACTCCATCAACACGTTGCGGCAGCATATGCCTCGTTTGCATGTCGAGCATTTCCTTCTGAGCGAGGCGGCTGAAGTGAACCCCTCGCCGCCCGCGTTCTCGAACGCCGCGTTGGCCGACTGCCTCAAAGCGCCTCCTATGTCCCTGTGAGCGGCATGTGCTACCGCTACCAGCTAGTGATGACAGTGATGTGATAACACACAGTTTTCGTCACCTGTACAACGACCACAAGCCAGTTGTTTATATTAATTCCATAAGGGAAACACTGAAGGCTCAGCTAACTTACTGCATATATTTTATAATCAGCAAATGTGAATTACACTCCGCCTTTCATTTTAATGTATTCATTTAGTGTAATTTAGTAATAATAATAACTGCATGACTAACATTGTTTTGCATATGTGTGCTCATGCTGTAAGGGGTGACACTGTATAACAGAGTTTGAATTTTTTGACAGGTCCCACTCTCGATCCTGTTCCTGGCATCTAGCACTACTGCTGGTGCCCTGGTGTGCTGGAGAAGGCCGTACCTAGTGCCAGCTTGCCGCTCATTTTCTTTCACCTGCTGGAGCGCTGCATCCAGTGGAGCATGAAGCCAGTGGTGCAGATGTGCAGCTTGTAAGAGAGCGAAGGTAGAAAGGAAGCCTCTTAAGGGCAAGTTCTCATAGGACTGAAGGAATCCTACCAGACACCTCTAAATATGTGGTCTAACTTGTAATTCCAGTCAGAATTTCCTGCCGAATGTGGGAAGACAAAGTGCGCAATAGAGAAGGATTTAGTCAATGTGAAGGATTGCCACACCCTTCCTTCTTCCAAAGAAATCCAAATTTACTGTAATTAGGCAAATATGTGTAAATTATAGATTTGCTTACCCAACACAATTATCTGAAGCAGTTTCCAGTGTTGCCCATTAATGCGGATGGAACTTTACTGTAGGAGTTGAGGTCAAATGTCTTTTTCTTGTTCTCAACAACAGGGACCTTATTCAGAACTCACACATGTACCTCCAGGTTTCGGGTCCCATCTAGTACTACCATAGAATTCAAAAATTCATTCTCAAATGTTATTTGAGCTCTTGCATATCTTTGACCCTCTATCTTTTCCAGGGGACTTGTATGTTAATTTAGGTAAGACAATCCAGGCAGAACCTATTTTGTACAAATGAATGAAAAGCAGAAGTTCTCCTTTAGCCCTGCATAGAGCAGTCCTGGCTCCGAACAGGTTGCTCCCTGGAAACAGGCAGTGGCAGGAGGGCTAATCAGTCATTATGTCACAAACAGTCTGCAGGTGACGCTGATGCCTGGTGAACCTTAAAATGTACATGCGACCATATATCACAAGCATGACAGGTGCATTAAAAGACAGACACTGGGGTGCACTAAAGCCCATGTAGAGCCTGTCTGCTGCTGAGGGGTCTGTCAGAAACAATTGCTGTATTTCCCTGCTGCCCCTGGTGCACAACTAAGTAATCTAAATGTGATTTAATGGGAATCTTTTCAGTGAACACACAAATTCGTACACACTGAGACGCACCTCGTGGTAAGCAAATCGTCATTGTTCAGTTAGAAAGCCAACGTATATCATATTCCCACATTGTATTTCGTACATATATCTCATTTCTTACAAAAAGTTTTTGTTGTCTATTTGTATGTATATTAATCTATTTTGGAAGGAGACCCTTTACAAAAGTGCTGATACAGTTTTTTTTTTTCCTTAGACCTTAATGATATACATATTTAAGGTATGCAGTGCATCTCTAAGCTGTGGTCGCAACTCAACCACCCCCGTCTAAAATAAATCCCTTCTCTCCACACGTCGTTAGAATGTGTCAATCAAAGACGACTTTAGGAGGAAATTACAGCTAAAAAGAATTAGTCTTCCAATATGGCACATTTGCATAATAGAGAAATATTCAATGGGATTTAATTAACGGCATTATTGAAAGGGAAATTATTGAAAAGCATCTCCTCCATCCACCGATGGCAGATGTGCCGCCATTGTGAGCGGAGGCACTTGTGGATCCTGCCAGTGCTGCTTTTAGAGGGAGCACAAAGCCGCAGGAATGATTGCCCACGCGCTTCCCTCGCCCCAGCCATTGACTAGAGCCGCTCTCCCAGCATCTGGCTGCCATCTGAACACGGAGCCGACGGCCTGTGCAACATCAGGGCACCACTTTGCTTTTCTCTCTCCATAATTACTGGTCACTTCTTTCAGCGTGCGCATGGGCACCGTTTCAGGTCCTCCTTTTGTACCACTCTGTGTTGTTCGGCTGTAAAAGGTGGGACTGCACAAAGGGGAAGGGGTCTTCGTCTGCTTCGGCCCACTCACATCAGCAAAAGAGCTAAATATTTTTTCTTGATAATCTGAAATATTTCACCTATAAGCAGTCACACAGTTCCATAGAGGACAGCCTGTTACTAGTTTTGTTTTTTTTTTTAACTAGGTCTACATCATTGTCGTCATAAAACTCATTAAAATGCTTTAGATATACGGTTACTCTAGGTGTAGAAGAACCACTACAGGAGATGAACATGAATTCTTTACATTCCATAAAGATTAATTTCATCATTCATTTCAATCTCTGTTTTCACAGCCAGGCATTAGTGGGCAGCAAACATGAGGACAAGCAGGTATCGATGATGAATGGATTGAAGGGAATATATCATTAAAAGACAAACTATGATCAATTTTTGTAACAAATATTATTACATTACAGAAATAATTCATGCTCAGTTTTGGCTGAAGTGCGTTTAGAAAAAAACAATATTTTTCTGATTTTCACCTAATTTTATGGTGGTGATGTAGCTGTTCATCTGTGCTGTTTATTTTACAATGTTTCTTTGTTCATCTTTATCAACAGGCTGAACAGCTCTGGAGGCCGCTGCAGCGTTATCTGGCCTTTTCTTTTTTTTACAGAGTTTAACTAGTGAATTAGTAAAGGAATGTAGCTCTCATTGATTGTGAAAAGTCACTTTGGAGTTGTAAGCAAATAGAATTATTAACAGAGTTCTGGTCCCAACTGTATACATAAATTGAGGAGCCAGCATACATGGAACCGGATAATGATGAAAACATAATTTGTTTTCTTTATTAAAATACTGCGGGTGAGTGCACAACATGGGAGGGTTCAAAAGATGTCAAAACTGTTTAGAATTCATGTGGGCTTGTGTCAGTGGAGTTCTGTCGGTTGAAAATGTCATATTGCAGAGCTTTTGGTGTGTTATTGCATTTGTGTAGGCTCAATCTTCATGCAAGAATTGTCACATCCTAAGAGGCAAATTTCTCCAATTATGCCAAGAGAAACATTTATTTATTTATTTTCCAGAGATACTAAAATATGCATTAGTATAAAATGAGAGAGTTAGAAAGCTACATGCAGAAGGAAAATTTAAAAAAAAAAAAAAAACAGTTTTAAAGGGGCAACGGGAGCTACTTGCGACTTTTAAAATTAATTACAAGCAAACTCTGTTCCATTATCAATTGACCTGAACCCATCTTTGTACATAATTTATTTCCTTTCACCACTCAATGAGCAAGGCAATAATTTGCTTTGATTGGTCCCGGGGGACTGTAAACGGATATACTCGCTACCTAAAGCGGCCTGCTTTGGGCAAGCCAAGCTACCTGAGAAGATGAAAGAGAACTAACTGGTTGGGCTCACCCTAACAATGGGCTGAATGGCATTTTGAAACATGTTGGATTAAAAAAAGACTAATGCTGCACACGTGTGCAGGATGTTTGAATGCAAATTTATGCGCTGCTTGGCATTTTGTTAGATGCAGATTCTTACTAATGTGACTTGAGGTTACAGGAGACCACTGTTCATGCTAAAAGGGGTCCTTTGTCAACAGGGTGGTCCACGCTTCGGGAGAGGGAGGTCACGTCTACGAGAAGAGGCCTTTCTGTAGCGAACATTCATGATAACAGAAAGGGGTCACCTATTATTAACATCACATACTACCGCTACAGACACATACAATGAGATAAATTCTTTCCCATTTACTAAAAAGGAGAATTAGAACGTAATCCAAAATGTATGGCAGACCTTATTTTCTTAAACCTGAATGCAAAAAAGCAGTAGTGTTAGGAGAATTCCTGTTATATATAACATAGTTTACATTAATACCTACATATACACACACACACACACACACATTTTCAGAACCGCTTGTCCCTTACGGGGTCACGGGGAACCGGAGCCTACCCGGTAACACAGGGCGTAAGGCCGGAGGGGGAAGGGGACACACCCAGGACGGGACGCCAGTCCGCCGCAAGGCACCCCAAGCGGGACTTGAACCCCAGACCCACCGGAGAGCAGGACTGTGGTCCAACCCACTGCGCCACCGCACCCCCTCCTACATATACAGAAAACATATTTATAAATATTAGTGCATATATTTCTATGTATGTGTCTATATGCATATGTATAGATATATGCAATCATCACCCTTTGTCATGCATATAAATATATGTTAATGTTGAATTTAAGTATGTATTTCTTGATGTTTATCTAAATACATGTATAAAGACATAACATATCATGTGAGCATATATATCTGTACAGAACTATACACATATTCACATAAATATATATGTACTGTAGGATATACACACACACATATTTTCAGAACAGCTTGTCCCATACGGAGTTACGGAGCCTAACCTGGCAACACAGGGCGTAAGGCCAGAGGGGGAGGGGACACACGCAGGACGGGACACCAGTCCATTGTAAGGCACCCCAAGCGGGACTTGAACCCCAGACCCACCACAGGGCAGGATCCTGGTCCATCCCACCGCGCCACTGCACCCCCTCTGTAGGATATATACATATATATATAGGTCTTCCTACTTTCTTTGTGAACAAATGGAGTTATGAACAGTCTTCCAGTCACAGTTATGTTCGTAAGCGGAGGGCTCAGTATATATATATATTTATAGTATATGTTGTAATATATATATTTGTTGAAGCTGACTATTCTTAGAGGGGAGCACAGTGGCGCAGTGGGCTTGCCCAGGTCCTGCTCTCTGGTGCATTTGGGGTTTGCATCCTGCTTGAGGTGCCTTGCGAGAGACTGGCATCCTGTCCTGGTTGTGTCCCCTCCCCATCCAGCCTTGCATCCTGTGTTGCTAGGATAGGCTCCGATCTGTTGCGACCCCTCATGGGACGAGCGGTTTCAGTCTGTGTGCGACTATTCATACTCATAATATGCATGCAAGTTTGATACAAGTTCCATATGAATGATTGTTTTTTCCTGCAGAAAACCTTTTGTAGTTTGCATCAGGAACACAGACATTACTCTTTTATTTATATCACTAGTCAGTCACTCTACCAGTTATATACATTGTTAATACCTACTTTACTGGTAACATAGATAACTGGTTTTCACTTTGTTTGGACAACTTTTTTCTTCTCCAATGGCCAATTACTGTACCAGCCAGTAACAGAGACAAGTGGTTTCTCATATTGTTATTATTCCTAGCTTGGCAGTGGACAGGGGCTAGAAGGAAGAGGGGTCAAATAGATGGAGGTAGTGAGGCAGCACAGAGCCGACTGTCTTCTTTCAAGGTTCAGGAGTGAAGCAGGCACTATTGTTTAATGGAGATTTGATTTCCAGCAACTTTGCCACTGATGGCAAAGCATGAGGGGTGTTGCAATCTGTCATCGATCTCCACCTGGATGATGGAACTAAGCTGGGTCTGGATGGCTGTGACTGGTGTTCTTGGGTGGTGTTCAGGTCTGATTCCTGGTCTGGGTGTTTCATTAGCAGACACAGGCCCTCGGTGATAGAGTGTATCCATAGCCTGTAAAGCACTCTGATGACAACTTTCCTGATAATGCCTTAGTGATATAATCAATATCTTGACAATTCCAGAGGTCTGCAGTATGCCCTCGGGGCAATGCCTGAATGGCAGAAATGTCACCAATAACACATGCTATGTTCTCATATCTGGACATTGATGATGTTGCTGGAGAGGAGTCAAAGATGACATTCATAATAACGTCTACTTTACATGTACTGTGGTGTTAAAATAAATTAAAGAAACAGCTGGTAGTGTGGTGGTTAGCAGTACTGCCTTTGGACCCAAAGATCACAGGCTTGAGTACCTTTGAGAAAGGTATTTACTCTAGATTTGCACCAGTAAAAAGTATCCAGCTATATGAACTGGCAAATGATTTAAATAGCTTAACATTGTAAGTCACTTTTGAGAAAAGTGCCAGGTAGTTGTAAACGAAACAGGAGTGTGAACGTTCCTGCTGCACTTCTGAACAATTTTGTTTTACATAAAAGTCACTCACTTCAGTCAATTTAAGATGTTTTAAGCTGTTGCAGTTCTATTGTGTAGTTGTGATGTTAGGAAGTGAGTTTCCATGACTGTCCGGGCACAACCCCGGGAGCGAGTGGTATCGATCGGAGCCAACCCATGCCTTACGCATCTCCAGCTCTTCAGCAATAGGCCAGAGGTTGCGGTTCACGATTGGCTCCGGACCAGGGAGTTGATGTGGTTGCTAGTTGTCATGGTGACCATTGATTCAAGAAGAAGCCAACATTTCGTTTAGTAAGGAAGTTCACTTGGCCTCAACCACAGTTTCAGTTGCCAGTAGAGAAAAGTAGCTGAAATACAAGGCTGGGGTTAATGTTCGCTGAAATTGAAAATGCACTTCATGAGTAGTTCTGAGAAAGTAACACAAAGAGATGAGAAATGAAATGACCATACAGAGGGCACTTTTCAAAAGAAAGCGAATGGGCCAACAATCGTGACAGATCTCAGAATTAGTCGGCAGACCTTTTGTCTACGATTCAAGTAAAATGAGCATCATCAGACATGAAGATACTAAATTATATAGCAAAGTCACTTTTTCAAGAGCAAATTACCAGTTTTGGCTTCAGTCTAATGTAAGATTGCTCTGAGTAATTTATCTCTAGACTTTAATATAGGCAAACTGACAATCTACAGTTGGCATGAAGGCTATTTTTCATTTTTATGACAAAGATTAGATAAAGTTATGTTGCATTCATTAGTGTCATTTTGTGACTGAAACTACCCAGTGTTTTTCAAAGTTTGTTGGATGTTAAAGTATTATTCAAACTACTCTTCATCACCATTTATCTGGGATAAGACCATTAACCAGTGTACAGTGTTCTCCCATTTATACAGATACTTCCTGTATTGCTCTTCACTGAACCCCAAATCCACCTGTGATTCGATGTGAAATTCTGCATTGAATTTCTGTAAAAAGAATAAATCATGCAATCCTACAGACATTAGGCATTCCAATGCTAAGAGAATTCAGGATGTGGGTTAAAGTTTGTATTTAATACCAGCCAACCAGTTTCAACAACCACTTGTCCTGAGTGGGGTTGCGGTGAGCTGGAGCCTATCCCAGAGACACTGGGCTCAAGGCTGAAGGGGGGTGCACACCCTGGACGGGGTGTCAGTCAATCGCAGGGCCACAACTAGTTACCCAGGCACACAGCCGGGCGAAGGTATTGGAACAATTGCGGGGTAAGCACCTTGCTCAAGAGCACTACAGCTGGAGGCAGGGATCCCTTGGAGCCAAAGGCAGCTGTTCCACCACGACATCACCAGTCGCCCCGTTGTATTTAGTTTCGGTGCTAAATATTTGACAGCATACTAGCAGGTGAAAAAAGGTTTTAACATCAGCTAGTTTAGAAAAGAAGGGTTAGGGCTGGTACTGTTTTCTGTCCACAGAAGCTCAGGTATGAATAATGAGAAGAGTGTATGGATAGTACACTGCTGAGCTCAGAAATCTAAAAAATACTTGAGAGACCAGCAGTCCAAGGGGGCTGGGGTGTCCTAACATTTACATTTATTCATTTAGCGGATGGCTTGTTACAAAGAAACATACAACATTAAGCTACTTACAGTGATTCACCCATTTCTGGAGCCAGACCATTTTTACCGGAATAATTCCAGGTAAGTACTTTGCTCAAAGGTACTATAGCAGGAGATGTGATTTGAACCTGGTCCTCTGAGCCCAAAGGTGCCAGCTCCAATGACTATGCCACCTTCTGTATGTAATATATGAAGGACTGTGTGATTAAGTCCTCCAATACCACTATATTGTATTTCTAAATGTCCCACATCAGAGCATCAGTATGTACAACAATAACAGGTCTGCTGTTGACCAAGGACCTTCAGTGTTGGGGGCAATGCAAGACACACTGTCACCACCGATAAGAACACTAGATAATGCTGGTGATGACCCTGACTCTACAACGCTTCAATAAGACACGGTTGGAACTGCATGTCAAAGTAGAGAGTCATCCATATAAGTAGAACAATCAGAAGGGATTCAGGAAGCAACGCTTGAGCAAAAAGGTTGCTAGTTAAAGTACCAGGTGAGGCTCTGCCTTCCTGCACTTGAGCATGGCAAAAATGGATTTTGAAAAGTGTAGAACTGCAACCTATACAAGCTACTCTGGGTAAACACATTTCATAGATAACTAAAAATTTATACATAAAGATGTTTCAGACCAGTGACTCATGGATTCTTTGCTGGCATGCAGTAAATCAAATTTACCTGATGGAACACACTGCTTGTCCAATGGGGGGTAGGGGATATTTATTAGTCAATTTCTCTTATTGCTTTTATTTTATTCCTTTGGAACTGAAATTTAGAGTGCGTTTTCCTTGCGTGTTTTTGAAGATTCAGCCTTCCTGCAGTGTACTGAAGAGTAGTGCACTGGTGCTTCATGCATCTTTCATCATTAAGCTGAACGGCCTAAATCCTCTAACACTTTATTTTAAGAGATTCATTTGCTTTTCGAAAGTCTCTCCCCACCCTCCTATTCTGAATTTGCATAAAATTATGGGACAATCAATTTTCGTTCCTGTAGTCTTCTCCGGAACCTTCTTTGTCACGCCATGCGGTGCCTCCCGTCAGAACAAGGACGACGCATTTCCCGCTGGGCAGCCATTCGGCTCAGAGCCAGAACACTGGGAACTGCAGCAAGGGGCAGAAATAGGGATCAGCTACAGGAAGTTACCTGGCTGACCTCAAAACCTGGGTGCCAAAGACGGTGCTGTGACCGGTCAGCCCATTCTGCCAGCCCACAGCAGCACTCCTTCAGTGCATCACTGCTCATAGCAAATTGACCTGTTGATTAAAACAAAGAAGAACATTGCTGTCACAAAGTCACATACAGCAAAGAAAATAAAACTGCTTCTTAAGTTTAACCAGAGTCCATTGACTGTAAGCATTTGGAATATCGGTGCAATATGTTTTAACACCGACAATGTGTACATTCTTTGCGATTTGTGTGTACCAGTGAACATGTACAGTATATTGTGCAACATTTGACTATTATGTATCTCGTGATAACTGTATAAAGAGTGCAACCCTAGTACCTGTATGGTCACATCATATTTGTTTGTATATAGTGAATGCATGTGCAAAGTTCTTAGCTAATAAAGTGATTCCGATTGCTCTTCTGATTCACAAAATGGAAATCAAACATTTATGTAGTGGTTCCTAACATACAATTTTACTTAATGTTAACTGTGGTTCATAAGATTTCTATTCTTTGGTGAGAGATGTTGTTAAAGCTTGGTGTACTTCACTAAACACTTCCGCTTTATTTATTCATCTTCAATAACTGCTTGTCCTGATCGGGGTTACAGCAATCTTCAGCCTTTTCTGGCATTGGGCACAAGTCTGAGGGGACTAACACCCTTGACAGCAAGCATGGCACCCACACACTCACTCTCGGAGCAATTTCACATTACCAGTACACCTGGATTGCAAGTCTTCGGATGAAACCAACACAGACACAGGGAGAACATGAAATCCCACACAGACTGAGTAGCTCTACTAACTGTGCCACCTTGCCAAACAGCTCTTCTTTTCAGCTATTCCCAAAATGGCAATCGATATCATTTGGCTCAGGATCTGATGTACTGCCAGGACCATACAGAATCAGCGATGTGATCATACACAAGGCAAGCTGACCCAGAGATCTCCTTTCTGTGTTAATGGGTCTCTTCTTTTCTGCAGATCTCAAAATCAACCCCAAGGTCCTAAAATTATACACCCTTACCTGGTGACTGTGAAAAGTTGTACAAATTGCTATTTGCTATATCCAGTAGTGGTGAACAAATTGGTCATTCAAGGAGCCTGAAGGTGAGTGGTGTCACGTCCACGCCCACATCTCACACGACAACACCTGACTCTGCTCCAGCACCAGATTAACCGCTCACCCTTTAAAAGACCCTCCTCAGCTCCCATACCTTTGCAGGATCTCGTCAGGGACAACTGCCCTTCCTTGTGACTCCTCGCTCATCTCCAGTTCTTAGTTCATGTTCTCTGGTTGTTGACCCTTCGCTTTGTTTCTCAACCACGTCCATGGATCTTCGTTCTGACCCTGATCGCCGATCGACCTACCACCCGCCTGTCCTTGACATCGAGAACTTGCCTGATCCTCGGAATCTAGACGAATGATCCTGCACTTGGGTCCTTCCGTCCCGGTTCACCGTGACAAGTGGAGATAGGTGATGTTGAGAATAATAGGTAAATAAAGGTAAAGGAATCAGAGCTTGTAAGTCTAACTTTATTTTTTATTTATTTTGGTTGACTTTGCTATCCCACAACGCTTTGATGCAGGCCTTGCTCTTCATTCACCCACAAGACATGTTTTGCTGACCAACTTCAGACATACTGATGGGCTGTAAGCCTCTGTATCACTTTGAATTGATTAGATCTCCATCACCTTGGCTACATCTATTGCTTTAGGCAAGAACAGAGGCAAAATGAATAAAATGTAAAATGTAGTGCATCATTTTCCATTGCCTCTACTATTCTTTTTTGGCCCAGTGGCAAGGTTTTTCAGCATTCATTGTACTTCAGGTATTAGTACTGCCCGAATATAACCACACCCATGTGGGAACATCTACAGTATCCTGATATAAGTTTTACAGGGATATAAAATACATGTGTTTGCAAAGAGTTCAGGGGTATAAGAACCTTCAGCGCTGCAATGGCTGAAAATCATACTAGGGCTGTCAGTCTGTCAGTCTCTACTGTTACTGCAGATTTCTTTTTACCCCATTGAATTTAATACACCTCAAGATGGACTGCTTCACTATTAGCAATGGACCAAAGCTCATCCTCCCATGGGCCTCTTGTGCACATTTCCCTTACACAGTATGAAGAAAGGCACCTTGCACGAGAATTGCCACTTAGTGCAAATGTAATTTGTACCGCAAAAATCATAGGATTTGTCAAGTCTCACCAACAAGAGGAAAAAAAAAACTATTTCATATTTTTATGAACAATTTTTATGTTTACAGTCTTCAGAATACTTAGTAAAAAAATGAAATATGTATTTTCTTTTTGTGATGTACTTCCAAACAGCAATTACAGTTAGCACCTTCTTCCAGCAGATTTGCCACCTGTATGAGATGCTTCTTCTAAGTGAGAGTTAATAAATAAATCCTTAAATTTATTTCCTTAGAAATCCTTATATTTGCCACCTGTAGGGTTTTACAGCACTTTCTTTTAATGAGGTAACTGTGAAATGTCATAAAACAGCCAGTGCTTCTAGAATAGGTATTTAAATCTCATCTGTCTTGTATTAAAAAGAAAATTCAGTAAAAAGCAACTAATTGTGAAACTGTATTATAACATAGAGTCACATCATTGGCATGACCGTATGTCTTCTTCCAGTGTCCCTCATCAGAATGGCACAAATCTTTGCCCAATCTGCCAGTGCAGGGGTCAGTCAGGATGCAGATCTGGATAGGTGATACAGAACAGAATCCCTGCGGTGGCCTGGAAATCGCCTCATGCCTTTATCGGCATCATGATTACTGCACCACCATCTCGATAGTCTGCGGGTCAGATGGAGGGGCCCTATCTGCAGGGACAGGCACAGGAGGACTTTGTCATGAGATATGGCAGAGGACATAATCACATAAAGAAAAGTGTTTTGGCGCATGATGATGGAACACATTTGTCCCATAAGAGGAGCTAGAATTTCCCATAAATAACACGTACCATAAATAACATCCCTCAGCTTGGTGATGATCCCTGGATATAAAGGTTCAATCAGACAACTATGATCGAGTTCTGCCCCAATCCGGTACAAAAAGAAATAGATAAATAAAATGTTCCTCTAGAAACATTACCCATCTATTTGTCCGCTTATTCATTTATTATGAATGTGTGTGAGCTTTTTCACCCTGGAGACAGTTTACTGCCCTATGATGCAGACATGAGCAAATCACAGCATACCCTCATTTGGGCTGGTCAATAAGGTGCACTGCTGCAGATGAGTTTTCAGCAAAACGGATCATCTATGCAGAGGCTGAATGCTGTTGACTGCCTTTTAATGTGCTCTGGCAGGAATGCGGGCATTTCAGGGCTGTGATTACTGTTTGTGTATTCTGCGGCAAAAGCATGGGCCTGCACAATTTCCACTTACTGTCCATTTGCTCTTCATCAAAAATCAATAGGCTTAAGCTCGGGATAATCACACTTCGAAAATATGGTAAATTAATGTCCACTTTGGAGTGAATCAGAATGAAAGGAAAAATTGGTGGAAAAAAGTCACGAAAAAAAGATAGTGACACTCACCACACTAGAAAAAACACAGAAAAAGAGTGAACATATTGGCGAATACCTATGTATGAAAAAATACGTACAGTATGTTGTGTAGTCTGGTTGAGCTGACAAATTTGCTAAATGTTTTGGATCCTCTCTGCTGCAGACCTCCTAGAGGTGGGTTGGTGAATGATGGTTCCTGATTATGTTCAAGAGCACACTACCTCTTTCCAACAGTGCCTATTTTAGGAATGGCACAAGTGACCTAACAGAGAGCCTGAATCGAACAATTGAGGTAACCATGAGGTTAGCATGTGATCAATTGCCATGTGATCAGATTCTTTATCTTCTGCATCTGTGCTGCAACGTTTTATTTGCAAATTCCAGGGCTTTGTGTCCATTCTTCCTGGAACACAGAAACTGCTATTCCTAGGCTTGGTCCCCAAAAACACAATGGCACTGGTCCACTTGTCCCTTATTCAGTGTCAATTCAGTGACTATCGCTCTTTGGCTATACAAGTCTGAGGTGGATTGCACTGAGGGAGACAGAATGTCCTAAATTGGTAAATTGAGTTTATTGCTTGTAATTTTAAGTGCCTAGGCACTTCAAGACTATAGGAAAAGGTCAGAATAACAGCAATAAGTGAAATCATGATAGAATAAGAACTTAAAAGGAGCTCATGATTATTATTCTGGAAACATAAAGATTGAGAAATATTGCCTACAAGTGAATCCAAAAAGTGCTTGGAATCTGCTAATCCCACTTTAAACCATATAGTTAAGCGCTTCTGATAGAAAATTATTAGTGGTAAAGTCTTTTCCTCTGTGTTCGAAGATATCACTTTGAGTCTCTTTACCCATCTGAAATCAGTTAACGCGGCTGTTAAAGTCTGTCACAGTTTTGTCCAGTTAAACTGTGTCCTCAGTCAATTTTCATTACAATATTTTTAATATTCTCTCTATTAACTGACAATTTTCTGGGAGGGAGGTCTTAAGCTTTCATCACTTTCTTAAAAGGGATACATTGCTTAGAAAAAAACTGGTCAAGAGCTTTAAAACAGACACATTTTAAATGTGCTGTGAAGGCTCTAACAACAGTTTAGACAAATACATAAAATTCCATCAGCTGTGAAGAATTAAACAGCCCTTTAACCACAACACATATAAATTCTGCTACATGTACACGAATGCACAATTTATTTGATTTTCTTAGCCTTTTCAGATTTCTGAAACAGAACATGACGTGAATTTTAAACCACTCAGTGGAATAGTGTCACAGTTATGTAAATTCAACAAGACAGAATAAATGGAAAAAACTGCTAGGAGAATCTCCGGGATCTTGTTGGTAGACATGTGGCCACTCTGATATATTATCAATAATTAATAAAGATGTTAAGAATCAATCTTCGCTGTGCATACTCCAAGTCTGTTTGTCATAAAATGCCACTGATGATCGATGGCTGTCCTCGTCTTCTGCTCGCCCCCTTCGCTGTTTTCTCCACTCCTGATATCACACGTTTCCACTAATGCAGCCCAATGCGTGGACAATTCCTCAAACATATTTATCCAGACTGCAAGACAAACCAGTAACTTATGATTTCAGCGATCCATGTTATTGGCTTCCACTTACTCTGACAGGCCATTAATCATGTAGGTTTTGTCCAGTGCCATAAAGGACTATCAGTGGGGGAAATTAGCAGTCACACTTTGCGTCCCCACTTTAGCATGAAATTGAGCATCATTGTTGTATTCGTCATCTTTAGACTCCTTATCTGCCTCAAATGCAGCTTTTCAAAAATATTTTCTTTTTTGCCTAGGGAAATGATGATAAATATTTTCTTTGACACAAGAAATCGCTCATTGGTGCTGGAGTTATTTGTTTGCTTGTTCCTTGTTTGTCTTGTTTGTGAGTAATGGCATTATTTAACTTTTTCGTCCATTAATTTTTTTGTTTTGCCACTCCATATACATCAGCAGGTCCACATAGTGAGGGAACGGAGTAGCTGGTGGCCACTGGCTACATAAAGCGAAGGGAGGGTGGAAGGAGGCTGATGTGAAGAGATGGGCTGCAACACCGACAAGGTAAGCATTAAACCCACTGGCACCTCCAGTCTGACATTTACCTCGCTCTCTTCCAAATGTCAGAAGCCCCCGTGCTATTATCATAGGCAGCTTGGCGAATTCAAATGGCTGTGAGTGGCCCGCTTGGGCTCCCCAGCTGGAGAAAATGGGACGTTAATCAATAGCAGTCAGGAAACTGAAACTTAAAGCAGCGAAAAAGCGTCATCAGCCTCCCCAAGTGTATCACTCGGACCGGCAAGGAATTTTGACCGGCTAAAAAATGAAACCATCCACAACAGCACAACCCACTCAAGAACTGCCGAGGCTAAACTAATTTAAATGGTTGGCAACATTTAAGAGCATCAAAAAGCAGCATCGTCCATCTTTCCATACGTGATTCCTGTCATGTCTAATCAGTCTTATACCCACAGAGCACTGATCACATTGTTAACCCACTGATGTTCAAAGATGCTTTAGAGGCAGATGCAATAGCTCCTGTAGAAGAAACCTCCAAACCTTGAAAGAAATGCCCTCATCTCCTTTGTTTTTTGTACACCACACCATTGACTTTTTCTAAAGCCACTTGACAATGGCATGAAAAACTATACTGTGCAGTCTTGGTTAGCCTCTCAGGAGCGATCAAGAGCATTCAGGAAAAGACAGTCTAATATATTTATGAGCACTCGGGTGCCTCCGCTGCAGGGCATCTTTCATATCATGTTCCTAAAGCTGAATTTGATTTCATCCAATGGAAGCCAAAGACAGAGCTTGCAACCTTGCTTTGGAATACATGTCTTCAGTTGCACATATGCTTGTCTGAAAGGAGTGACCAGATTAAATTCATGGCAGCAAAATTGCCCACGCCTCCAAAGAGCAAAATTAAACATGTTGACCTAAATTCCAGGTTCTAACATCGATGGGGCACCACTAAGAATTGTGCAAGGACAAGTCATCTATAAATTTGTACACAGGTGAGAGCCGTTAAAAATGAATATAGTCTCGACTGATGACAGATAACGCACCTCCAGACTATGACAGATAGGGTCCAGGAGAATCACCTATGTGTTCACCGGCGAAATTCCATTTCGGCCGTCAGATAAGGGACAAGTGATAGCAGATAGCGATCTGTGTCAACACAAACTAAATTAAAAATGTGGAGACGCAGATTCGATGCCATCTTGCACATAATGCAATTTATTCTGCCAGTGTTACATGTTTAACTTCAAAAGGTTACAGACAGAAAAAGTACAGCTGATTGATGCTTGAAGAAGCAATGTTATTTACAAGGGCAATACTTCCTCCAGGCCCCATGCTGGTGTTGCTGTTGAAGTACCTTTACTCAGGCATCATAATCAACCGGCAAGAGTTTTCTGCTACACGCTACAAGAATGGTGTTACAAGAATTGTAAATGTATAATATAGCACTATGTCCACGTTGCACGGGAATATGTTCCTTGTGAATGCGTGCAAGTCAATGTCTTCCAATGAATGTCACTGGGTGTTTCTGAACACGGAGGTGGACTCATGGTTATTCTGTTTTTTGAAAAGACTTTGTTGTTCCCCCCCCCCCCCCCCCCCCATCTTTTCATGCTCATTCCTAAATTCAGTGGAAGGAAGTCAGGAATTGCTGAATGTAAGGAGAATTTGTTGTTATCTTACATAATCACAATATCTCTGTCACTAGCTAAGATAAGCTTTTTATTGTATGGCTTACAAGGGGAAGCAAAACAGGACGTAGACTAGGACACAGGTGCTTGTTTGTTTCACATGTTGCATAGTCTGTACATGTTGGTAAAAGAAAGATGAGGAACGGGGTGTAACCGCCTTACAATGCACCAGTTACTATCCACTCACTGCGAACCTGGAGTTGGCGGAATGAGGCTCCTTGTCCTTCTGGTGATTAATTAGCACTGAAAGCTCGTTTTTTGGAAGCATCAAGAAGCCTGCGACTTGCTGTCTCGCTTGACCTTTGAAAGATAAAGGAGTCTGAAGAATGTGATGTTGATGCATTTCCTGGTTTCAAGCTGGGATCTAGATGGGCTCTGTAGGTTGAGATATAGAGGGATCCATACGAATCAAGCTGATATGGCACAGTTAACTGTTTTTCTCTTGTTAACTGCATTTTTCCTAATCTCAGCTGTATATATAGGTAACTGAGAGAGATATACTATCGCCACCAGACTCATTTCTTCATATTACGGTATCAGGTGTTGATTCTGCCCAGAGTGGTGTTACTCCATGTCACTGTATCTCCCGTACAAACGGATTGCTCTGGCTCATTCACAATCCCATCAGAGGGATCTACGCTGTCTGGAGTTTCTCAGATCGATTCTTCTTAGCAGAGATGTTTTTTAGGCCGTGTTTTTTCCTCATGGCCAGTGCACCACAATCCTGATTGCTACCACCACACCTCCTGCAAGGTGTCTATTGATCTGCGGCCACGAATTGTCTTGCACCTCAAGCTGTTTGGATTGGATGATTGTGACACAAATCCAGTTAACCTTTTGCAGATCTCTGCTTTGTTTCCAACACATGGCCTTTCCTTTTTTCTATTTGTAACTGACAGCAGGGATTTAGAGCTGCTAGGTATTAACCAAATGGCTTGGATTATTCAGCATTAATTGTTCTCTGGATATATGTAGAGTAGAATGTGAGCATGAGCTGGAGTGAAGTCTGACAAATGGGGTTCTGTCACCAACTCGTTTTGGATGTTTTCTCAATGCGACTGCCGTTCATCACACAGTTCAGGGAAGCTTTCCTGCAAGGAATGCTGTCATATCATATTGTCTGGATCATGCCACTCGCTCACCTTGAGAAGACATATTGACCTGGTTAAAGTGATTGCCTTTATAACGGGTTTTGACGCCGCTAGCCTTGTCTCTAGACATCCTTACTTGGCAGCAACGACATTACCAAATGTTTTTCACAAGCATTTCATGACTCCATAAGATGCAAACACCAGGCAGTGTAAACGGGTCTGGTAACATGATGAAAAACATTTGTCAGGTGAAAGATTTTGATGTGTGGTCAAGAAGGGTCCCTTGAGGGACATATTTAAAATGGTAGCACATAGACATTTACACACTCTTTGGGACACAAATGTACACTGTATATGTGACAACCATACCCAGAGATTAAAGAGTTTCCCGCAAAAGAAAACAGTGCTGCTATGAAAAAGCGTTTTATGGGCACAGCTACACATGTACAAACAAAATATTTTGATATCCTTTTGCTTTTTCCACATTTACACTAGAGGAAACCAAGAGTTTTTCTACAAACTTAAAATCTTGTGGTAATGAATAACTCACCATGCCAGGCTTACTACTGCAACATTTCCTGCAGTACTGAAATGTGATTTTCCTCGCAAATCAAAATGTAGTTTAGCAAGGTTTATTCATGGACCTGCTCCATTTCACCGGTGCTAGTCACCATGTGGCACACATCATTTTTCACAGTCATGCGCTCTCACTCACTCACTGTCCAAAAATACTTATCCTACTGTAGGATCACAGTGGTCTACACTAAACCATCTTTACTACCTACCAGTATTTTTATTAAGTATAATGTATAATTACAATATTTTATAAAAACCAACTATTCCAGTATGGCTATGATAACCCACCTGACAGAAAGCACTCTGGATAAGCTGTTAGGGGCTAAGCCGTGATGGGCTTTATCATTGTACCTTTAAGAAATGCTCTTCATTTGAATTGCTTTAGTAAATACTTTGTAAAGTGCAACGGATAATGTTAGTCATGCTGGATAAAAACCCTATGAAATTAACTGCATGTAAAAAAAGAATTTTTCTGATGTCCGAAGACATTTACCAAAGAAAATGCACATCCCAGTTTGTTCAGTATTTGTGAGTTTTGTGATCTGCTGCTGTCTCTGTTCTATTAACCACCATTTGCTGCTACCACCAGTCAATGTCAACATCTGCTACTATCATTATAAAGTACCCAAGTTTGATTTGGAATGAGAATGTTGGGATTTCATGTCAAAGTAGGTACTGCTTTTCAACATGTTACACAAAATATCTCCACAGAAATATGGGAGGAGTTTGAAACTGGTTGGTGCAACAAAACTAAAAAATACATCAATATTTTTTAGGTTCTTGGAAAAAAGAGAGGATTTTTCTTCTTTTTTCATAAATGCTTTAGAACACAACATGAGTGTCATTACCTTCCTGGTAAGAAGTCCTCTGGTTGTCTCTTAGTCATCAGCTCAGACTTGACTCAGACTGTGAGATGAGGCTGCTATGAGACTCACTCCATCTCAGCTGAACTTCAGCAAGAGGAAACAACATTGAAATTCAATGTACACAACAAGCCACTGCATTTTAAATGGAGTTGACAGAAGGGTTTTAAATTTTGCACTACCTTTGCCTGAACGAGCCAACTGTTTGCAAGATTTACTAATTAATTCATCAGTCATGATACCGGATCTTGGGTCTAGGGAATGACCTATATTTCATATAAGGACTGTCTGGGCGCTTGGTGTGCTTGCATGCGTTTGAATTAGATGTCAGATTCAAAACACTAGACATTTAAGGGAAGACTGGGGCGCATGGAAAGTCAAGAGGTCACAGTTTTAGTACTGTTTGTAAATCAGAGCATTCACTAAAGAGCGCAATATGAAGGCCATCCCCTCACAGACAGTTGGGGTCGCTTGTTTCAGGATTTCTTTAAAAAATTAAATTAATAAATCATGTCTTCCTTCTGCCACTCACCTTTGTCACACAGCATAAATCTGAACATGTTAAAAGCTTAACATTTAACTTCTCTTTGAAGCTCAGACGATGACAAAAATGGAAATGAGCTGAGAAAACCTGCCAATACACATTACATGTGGGAATAATAATACAGCAGTAGTGGATGCTGGTGTATCAGGGTGGGATTGGGGCCATAAGGAAACCCTCTCAGGATCTTTCCAACTACTCTCCCGCAGAGCTTGTTATTCCACTGATTCTGGCCTCTGCAAGCTCTTCATGTTCCATCCTGAGGAACGATACGATGGAGCCTGTTTTCAGCAAATGGGTTGGTTAGAAAGGCAACAAAGTCATGATTTATAACAGAAAAAACACACACAGGCACAATAACAAGGTAAATTGGCCAGCTGCCCTCGACAGCGATGGGAAATAACTAGAATACGAGGTGTATGTTTGGTGAAGGGATTCATAAAGAAGCGGATAATGACAGGCAAATAAGTTATGCATTGTACACCTCCATTTTGTAATTGCATTTTAGGTCATGGGTTGGTGTACTTGCCGCAAACTTGGAAAACAGCCAGACTGCTGCTGTTTCTCTGTTTTCCTTAAACACAACATAACAGAATATCACTGCTTTCCGAGGTGGTTGGGGATGTCTCAGGATGTGAGTTTATTAAGCCAGAATGATCTGCCCATAGTGCCGAGCCTGACTTCACCATCGGGCCAAACGGGACGATGAGCAAGCTCCTCTCAGACAGCGTGGGGCCCGGTTCAATATTGGAAGTGAGGTGGGTGGCAGGTGGAGCTGGAGCGACCGGATGACAAGATGACAAATACCATCACATGTAGTGACAGCAGTATTCAGAGGACAAGTCCAAATGTAGCTTTACCCTCTGTGGGGAGGCTGTGAAGGCCAGGCGTGGGGGGATGGGGGTAACCAACAGGCAGCTGCACAACCTTCTTGAGCAGAACTATCAGGTTCGAATGGTATCAAAATAGGCAAAGTGACCTTGATCCAGGGTAGAGTTGAATTGTTTACATGTTTTCCACGACTGATGTCACCATTGAAGGTTAAAATCTGTGTTTTCTGGAATACAGCTTGCAGCTCTAGTTATTCAGACTTTAAAATGCAGCATTCATGGTTGTTTCTCAAAGATTCTTGGTTGGGCTCTTGAAGATCGTTTGTTTCTAAAAGATTCGCCTGACTGCCATCAACTCTGTGGCTCGCTTGCAGGCCATCTAGAAACAACAAGTTTCCAAACTAGACGGTGATCATCCAGGTGCTTTTCACTACCTCTTAAGCCCTTCTGCCTCTGCCTGAGTCAATAGTGAGATTGTGTTTTTAAGCCATGTGTTTCAAGAGAGCTACAAGTTATGGGACTCGCTATAACGAAGAGGGTGAGACGCAGAGAGGCAGGAGCTTCAGCTCGTGTGGAAAGCGCAGATGAGTGAGGTTAATACTGAGTGATCTCTCTGAAGACATGGCAGGGACTGCGTTACTGCAATTTCTAGATCTTCACGGGACCCCTGCTCCCCCCATTCCCCATCGCACACTCCTTTTCCAGCAAGACACAAATTGTAGCACTGCTTCTTACCTCCAAAGCAGTATGTGTCTTCTTCTCTCTGCTCAATAGCAGACAGTCTGCACTCCAGGGCTACACATCCATGATCTAGTTTGGCATGAAATCACAGCACGAGAGAAAGAGTACAGACTCTCTTAAAGGTTTCAAACAGCACAAGCTATTTTTTTAAAGGAGTGCTTCTTGATGCAAAAGACAGATGGATCATAACGTCACCACCCTTAAGGCGTTGACAGTTGCAATCACTGAGTTCTTTGCTCATATTTATCTGATTAGCACACAACTAATTCATCACTCGTCAAGCAAATGACAGTTTTATTCTCAGTTCAATCTCGAAGCTGTATGGAGAACTCCTGCATTGTGCGAGGCCATTTCTGTGAGCGTGTGTATCATTTACAGGCGAGTTTCAGTTTTCGCGAATGTCCACGAGGATTGTTTCCATGCCTGGCATATGTTGAATGGTGAGCTCAGTTCTCACCTCTCCTTGTATTCCCTCTTCTTCCCTTCACACTAGGACTGCCGCAGCTGCAAGAAGTTCCGTTCTATCAAACACAGAATGGAAAGAAAGCACAACAGGCTCAATCCAAATTACTGCAATTTGAAAGCAAATGTTGTCCTCAACAAAAAGAAAGAATGTTAAGGATACAAAAAGTCCACAAGTGATGCTTCTGCTTCCTGATCTATTTTACTGTCTTTATAGCTCACCAATTATACCACATTGTATTCTCCACATGTATTACCCTCAAACCTGACAGCTGACACACCTGCCTCCTGTATAGCTGGCCTGGCATAGACAGGTGTCGCAAAAAGTGCCCCCACTCCACTTCGAGTGCAGGAGGTTGGCGGGGGGGGGGTCTCTGTTGTTTTGCACCATTTTCCCCTTCATCTGACAAAACTATGCGTTCATGATAGATGCAACATGTAGTGAAAATGCTTTCCACCGCTTGCAGAATCAAATGCTCCTCGTCATCAGCCCAGTGATTTCTTTTAATCCGAAAAGGTTTTCTTTCTACAAAAAAAGAGAAAAGAACTAAAAAATTTGCCACTATCTGCCAGTACCTGTACTGCACTGTGCGGCAACCGTTCTAGGAGTCACCTGGCTTCAGAGGCCTTTGCCAGTAGGAACGTCAAAGCAAGAGTGGAGCATTAGCTTTGGTTCTCCAGAAGCTCTCCGTGCTGCCGATGCCTCTGCGTTGCTGCCGAGCGCTTTCATTATTCTAAATCCTCGCAGAAAGAAGAGAGGAGAAAAAAAAATCCAGCTCATAGAAATTTAAATGTGAAAAGTTTGTGAGTATGTTGAAAAGGAGTCATTTAGCTTTGCCGGATCTACCCATTCTCTCTCTGTCAGCCGTTCTATATTTGGAGCGTTTTACTGATGGAGAAGCAGCGGGCCGCGTCCTCACAGTGAGCGTGCCTCGTTATGTAAATTATTCACTTTGCTCAAAGCATTGTTAACTACTGTAGACATAACTGTTCCCCTGTGCGCTTTTTATCGTCAGCATTTATTTATATTAGTCAAACAGTGATACCAGTGTGGGCCTCACTGCCTGCTCCGTGACCCGCGCTCTTTTATTGCACTTGCTCAGCAGGGTAGGATGCAGGCTCGAGGTCAAGGTAGCTGGTCTAGACAAAGACATGAATGCATGGATGGTTGACCAGATGGAGAGTCTCACACCCTCTGACTGTCTGTCAAAAGACGGTGCAGTATTGGCTTTCAGCTAATGCCCAGAACCTTCTATCACGGCAGCGTTCGGAACCGGTAGAATGGCCCTCCCCTCCGATGTTCCATAAACATAAATAACCCAAGTCAAAATACCATGTGCTAGTGCGTTTATACCATTCTATATACCATTCTCAAGCAGAGCTCCAGGTCCAATTTCAGGCCCTTCTTGTGGCACTTTATTGTCCGACAACCCCACCAACACACATCCCTCTTCTGCTCATTGTCGATTGCTCGACTCTGTTATTGTTATTAATTTACCTAGCACTTTATTTCAAAGCAAATTACAATGTGCAGTTTGTGCACTAAACTACTTAGAATTATCTAGCCTTTTATACAGGTCAATAATTTTTACTGCAGCAATTCAGGGTAAGTACTTTGGGCAAGGTTATTCATCAAGAGCAGTGATTCAAACCTTGGTTCCTTTGATTGCAAGACAACAGCTCTCACTGCTGCACTACTTGCTGCCACTCTATGCCAAAGGAGGGATAATGCCTTGCTGGGTTGCCCAGGGCGGCTTTTTTAGATCAACCATGGTAAAGCCGCTGCGGCATGTGCATCGCATGGTGGGATGTAGGAAATGAAGCAACAGTGAATCAGAATCCCTCGAAGTGGCAGGTCTCCAGCTCCCTTCCTATGGAGTGGGGCACACATTACCATGTGGGGTTATTTCGAGGTTATGTGACACTCTGCTGGGCTGATGGAGACCTTTGCCGCTAACACTGTCCCTGCCGGGGTCACCGTCCTCATGTGAATAGGTCTTCTGTAGCAAAAGGCTTTGCTGCAAATGGCTCACGGTATGTGTGAAATGTCACTTAGGGATGAACAGTGTCGAACCGCGGACGCTGCAGACCAGCCAGCAGCCAGAGATACAGTATTTAAGGAAATATATTTGCATGTATTCCTTTGGAGCAAATCTTATTATGAAACAAACTGTATACTGGCGTCTCGCACAGGTCCATCACCTAATCCTTAAGGATACAAAACAGACATAGAAATCGCACCAACAAAAAGGATCTTCTGTATGCGTTCATCATCCGGTGGCTCGGTAGAAATCTTGCGTTTCAAAGAAAGGCACCTTATGAGAGATTGAAAAATGCAACTGGGGAGTGCAGTGGGAGTAACAATGAGACAGGGGTAGGCATTATGCCTGATGTGGGCAGGGATTATGATTATGGTGTGGCGCATAGGCCTCACATTATAAATTGCATATGCTCGTCTTTCCCGCACGCCACGGTAATGCAAGTTAACTCACGTTCATTTGAAACACAAACAGCCGAATGTGACGTTTCACTCGCCGACAAGGTCGCGAAGAAACACGGATAGCAGGGACGTTTCGGAGGTTTTGTCGGCGGCGAATGCAAAGGAGACGGGCTTTTCTCTAACCGGGCCTGACCTTCAGCGTCCTCGGCTCCCACTGAGGTTTTTGAAAGGATCCTCTTTCTGTATGCTAATCGCCTCCTCGTTGCCACACTTGCGAAAATGTTGCGTTTCTTTTTTCATCCCTTTTTTTCCCGTTGATCTTTCTGTTTTTGCTCCGGAGCGTCAAGAGGCAGAGATTCATTATCTGTCCTCATATTCATTTCTATGCTAATGAGAACTATACCCTTTCAAATCTGTTTCGGTCTTGCAAATAGAAGTAAACAGCAATCATTTTTTTCCCCTTTTCTTTTCCGCGTATTTCAAACCAAAGAATGAATTTTCCGATTCTGCCTCTTCTTTTTACTGTGTGAATCATAATGTGCAGAATTAGCTGTTGTGAATACAGGGAAAGATGAAAAATGCACTAAAGACGCGAAACCAAGCTGGATGTCGACGTACGAAACCAAATCCCCGGTTCCTCAGAAGCACAGCTGAGCTCGTCCTCAGTCCGTAGCTGACCGCCGCCATGACACATGTCCAACTGTGCGGGATGCTTTTGTCCTTGTAACTAATTGTATTCCCATTTCACCGAGTCTCAGTGAGGTCAGGAAGTTATATGTTTCAATATTCCATCCATCTCTTCTTGTTTATGCAGTCAGGGCTATATTTCTCATATAAGAGCAGGTTCAGCCATCTCTCCACTTCACACACACACACACACACACACACACACACACACACACACACACACACACACACACACACACACACACACACACCAAGCAGTCTCCTTTATACACATATGTTTCAGCCTGGCTGTCTCTCATATACACACACTCGCAAAGGGCAGTCTCGCTCTCTGTATGCATACATTCAGACACAAAACAGGTTAGGGTTGGGTTTAGAGCTAGGGTTAGGGTACACCATGAGTATTTGAGCACCGCAATGCAGACAGTAATGACAGGTTTCCATGGCACTGTACTGATCTACCTTTTCTTTACTGCTTTGTTAGATTTGCTTCAAACAAAAATATTTTTGTGTATTTTTTTGCAAATATGAAACAGAGTTAGATGTTCAGGACTACCAAGCTCGGTATTCTCTTTTATTTTTTTCTCTTTTATTCGATTGCATTCAAATACTCCTACCACTCCTGCTACTAATACATTAAATTGTACTTGTAGTGTAGCGACCCACTGTAAGTAGTGTATCTAGCAGTGTAAGTCACCTGGTGAAATGTGTGTGGGCTCATAACACTACATAGAGCTCAGTGGAAGTTTCTGGAGAAATCATGTAAATGTAATGTAAATGTACTAGGACTACAACAATGAGAATAATAGTAATAATGCAATTAATATAATAAATAATTACAATGTAGAAACAATTAAATTAACTACTCTATACTGTCACGCCCCCGGGAACAAGCAAAGCCGCAACACCTGCGACCAATCAAGGAGACCCGGGATAAAAGGAGCTCCGTGTCCGCACATCCACGCGCCTTCTTGTGATCGGTCGGTCCGTGTCGGTCCGTGTCGGTCCGTGTCGGTCCGTGTCGGTCCGTGTCGGTCCGTGTCGGTCCGTGTCGGTCCGTGTCGGTCCGTGTCGGTCCGTGTCGGTCCGTGTCGGTCCGTGTCGGTCCGTGTACGCCCTGAAAGACCTTCGTCTGTTTCTGACTCTGATCATATGCTGCCCCTCGAACCTGGTTACAAGGAGGATAAAGCTACCCGGGTCTCCGGTCCTCGTGCCTGACACGTACAGTAATAAATGTAATTATTTTCAATTTGAAAAAAATGAGCTGAATTTAAACATTTTAAATTCTCTATGATATGGTCACTAATTAACTGTACACTAGAAATGTTATACTTTATCTTGTAACAGTATTCAGTTCCTTAGTATGGTTTCTTTGTTATCTCATTTAAATGCAGGTGTTGAATGCACAAAGAAAAAGAGTCACCTTTTAAAAAAAATACAGCATACATAAACAAAGTATATGGTATGTGTTTAAAAGTAAGTGATCTGAATGTATGTGCTGATTTTTCACTGAGTGACACATACAGTATCTTCCACTTCTGTTTATCCTAAGTTATTAATATTGTTATTGCAGTCAAGTATTACTTTTATGTAGTTTGCACATAGTGATGCCAATTTTTCTTTAAAAAAAAAAAAGAGTAGTGAGATTTGGATATACTATTTGGTATTTTACAGGAGATATTTTTGAAATATGACTATTACAATGTCATTCTCAACATCCCATGCCTGGTAGACAGCAAGATTTGTGATACCCTCTATCTAGCAAATACACTTGACAATGACAGATAAATATTATTCATATATAATATTATAGATAATGTTATTCATAAATATTCCTCCATGGAAAGATATCGTGAGTAACTTGGATGTCACCCAGACAGGTGTCAGGATTTCACAAAAACGTTGGCAAATGGAACTCGTGTTCACTGGACTGAAAAAATTTTTAAAAAACTAGGAAGTCTTGAATGAGGCGAACCAAACAATGAGCCGGCAACTGGTACATAATAAGGCGTTGCGCCCGCCGCATCTTGCAAGGCCTACAAAAAGACCAGTCAGAGAAATAACTCAGATGGCAGGGCAGGAATTTGTCATATGCCCTCTGTCTATATATCATCGTAAAGGCACAGATCTTTATCGAGCTCCTCGTCTCCAAGTCATCGAACATACATGAGTTTTTCAGCGAACACCTGCACTTAAGTGAGCACCGCAAATAAGCAAGCGAGGAAAATCAAATGAATAACCCCCCCTTCCCCAGCCCCACCGCCGCCATCACCGTACCCTCCGCCCCCAGATGCTTATTCCAGCTGAATAGGATGTGACTGAAATAAACAGGGACAGCAGTTGTGTGTTCCACCCTCTGGTGCCTCCATCTATACAGCAGCCACGCCTGTCCCTGTGCAGATGAATATCGTTCGCAGAAATGGCGCGCGTTCGGGAGGCGGTGGGTTTCGGGCCTCGAAACGGCCGCTTTTCAGACTGGCAGCTGTTGATTGAAATGACAAGAGACAGCGCTGCGTGACGGAAACCGTCAAATAAATAAATGTGGAGATTTTTATTCCCGTCCCATTGTTGAGAGCGCTGTGCTCATCTTTGTCTCCAGCCTCGTAGCGTTATGCATTATTTCCTGTTTTAAATATGAATTAGTAAAAGCACAACCGACGTATTGAAGGCGCCATAACTCGTCAAGCACTGAGTGGATCGAGTAGGGGTGTGTGGTGTTCGTGCGACATGTACAATGGTTCAGGTACTAGTTTTTCACAATGTTCTTACTGGGTACCTCAGTTGTCACCCAAAAAGCTGGTTCATAAGTAATGATTACATTGTTAACAATACATATTAAAGTACACAAAGCTTAAACAAGTCGCTTAAACAAGGCTCTTAACTATTCTCTGGCTGAATGGTCCAGTGGTCAGGAAACTGGGTTTGTGTTTCCAGGGTTTGGTGTTCAAGCCCTCTGTTGCTCTTAGTGCTGTGTTCTTGCTTTAATTCTCACTAATGTGATTTTAAAGTACTGCATGTGCAGGAATCAACAGCTCCGTGCAGGAATCAGCAGCTCTATGCAGGGAACCTGTATGACGGAGGAAGAGAGTTGGACTTAAGGTGTAGAAACCTCGTGATCAAACCTTCCCCTGTCAAATTTTATAAGAAAGAAAAACTTGTCAATGCAATTCCTAAATAGTGAAGTACTGAAATGAATGCACATCTACCATCAGCTCCTGTGTGGTATGGTGGTCCTGGTGCTGCACTGTGATGGAGAAGATCTGGGGTTCAAGTACCAGGTAAGCCAAGAATTATGTGTGAGAGTGAAAGGTTGTGCATTGTTCAGAGTGGTTACTAACAAGCAATGAAAAGATGTGATGTGTGGTCACTAGGTAAGGAGATCTACATAGTAAATGAGTAGTTGTAAGAAGGAAAAAAAATTCAAACTATTAAGTTTCTTACTGACTTTTGAAATAGTAAATGCCCCACACAGGGCAGTTTTTTTTCCTTTCACACATTCATCCCAAAACATCCTCACAACAAACAGACATACACCAATGGATCCTCAGCGCTGGCGCCATGGACAGTGGGGGGAAGCATGTGGTCTATACTTACCATTCCCAGGATTGAACCACAGACCTCATGGTCAGGAGACAAACTCCCTGCTTGTTGTGCCACACCACTGCCCAAGAACTTGCCTCTGAAACTTCTAAGTTATTCCAATGCAGCAACAGCCTTTTTCCAGAAGTTAATCTTACACTGCCAAAGGACAAAGTACCAACTGCCCTAACCAGGGCTTGAACCAGCACCCACAAAATTAGTGTACTGAAGCTTAAGCAGAACACCACACAGCCACTCAATGAACACCCCCTAAAACTTCTCAGTAACACTTCAGGTCAACAAATACTGCGTAAAAAAGGGGAAAGCTGGAAATGCATGTTAAATGGATCATGTTTAGTTATCACCCTTAGCAGGGTTTGAACCAGTAACCACAGAAGTACTGACTTGCTGCATAAGTGCAATGCCACCAAGCAGCTACAGTACCATTAACCTCACGAACACATGAGGTCAAAAAATACTGCTTAAAAGGTAACAGAGGCAGATGTACATGTTAAACTGCTAACGGAATGAGGAGCTATCACCCTCAGCGGGCCTTGAACCAGCAACCACAAAAGTAATAACATGATGTTTAAATGCAACACCACCAAGGAGGTAGACACAAAATGCTCGCAAACTTCTCAGTAACACTTGAGGTCAAAAAATACTGCTTAAAAGGTAACAGAGCCAGATGTACATGTTAAACTGCTAACGGAATGAGGAGCTATCACCCTCAGTGGGCCTTGAACCAGCAACCACAAAAGTAATAACATGATGTTTAAATGCAACACCACCAAGGAGGTAGACACAAAATGCTCGCAAACTTCTCAGTAACACTTGAGGTCAAAAAATACTGCTTAAAAGGTAACAGAGGCAGAAGTACATGTTAAACTGCTCATGGAATGAGGAGCTATAGCCCTCAACGGGCCTTGAACCAGCAACCACAAAAGTAATAACATGATGTTTAAATGCAACACCACCAAGGAGGTAGACACAAAATGCTCGCAAACTTCTCAGTAACACTTGAGGTCAAAAAATACTGCTTAAAAGGTAACAGAGGCAGAAGTACATGTTAAACTGCTCATGGAATGAGGAGCTATCACTCTCAGCCGGGTTTGAACCAGCAACCACAAAAAGTATTGACTTGATGCATAAGCACAATGCTACCAAAGATCTAGAGTCCCCTTCTTTGCAAACTTCGCAGTAACCCTTGAGGTCAAAAAATATTGCTTAAAAAAATAGTGGAACCAGAAGTACATGTTAAACTGCTCATGGAATGAGAAGTTATCGCCCTCAGCGGGCCTTGAACCAGCAACCACAAAAGTATTAAATTGATGCATAAGCACAATGCTACCAAAGATCTAGAGTCCTTTCCCTTGCAAACTTCTCAGTAACACATGAGGTCAAAAAATATTGCTTAAAAAAATAGCAGAACCAGAAGTACATGTTAAACTGCTTACGGAAGGAGAAGTTATCACCCTCAGGGGGCCTTGAACCAGCAACCACAAAAGTAAGAACATGATATTTAAATGCAATGCCACCAAGGAACTAGAACCCAAAAGTTCACAAACTTCTCAGTAACACTTGAGGTCAAAAAATATTGCTTAAAAAAATAGTGGAACCAGAAGTACATGTTAAACTGCACATGGAATAAGGAGTTATCGCCCTCAACGGGCCTTGAACCAGCAACCACGAAAATATTAACTTGATGCATAAGCACAATACTATCAAAGATCTAGCATCCCTTCCCATGCAAACTTCTCAATAACACTTGAGATCAAAAAATATTGCTTAAAAGGTAACAGAGGCAGAAGTACATGTTAAACTGCTCATGGAATGAGGAGCTATCGCCCTCAACGGGCCTTGAACCAGCAACCACAAAAGTAATAACATGATGTTTAAATGCAACACCACCAAGGAGGTAGACACAAAATGCTCGCAAACTTCTCAGTAACACTTGAGGTCAAAAAATACTGCTTAAAAGGTAACAGAGGCAGAAGTACATGTTAAACTGCTCATGGAATGAGGAGCTATCACTCTCAGCCAGGTTTGAACCAGCAACCACAAAAAGTATTGACTTGATGCATAAGCACAATGCTACCAAAGATCTAGAGTCCCCTTCTTTGCAAACTTCGCAGTAACCCTTGAGGTCAAAAAATATTGCTTAAAAAAATAGTGGAACCAGAAGTACATGTTAAACTGCTCATGGAATGAGAAGTTATCGCCCTCAGCGGGCCTTGAACCAGCAACCACAAAAGTAAGAACATGATGTTTAAATGCAATGCCACCAAGGAGGTAGACACAAAACGATCGCAAACTTCTCAGTAACACTTGAGGTCAAAAAATATTGCTTAAAAAAAATAGTGGAACCAGAAGTACATGTTAAACTGCTCATGGAATGAGGAGCTATCGCCCTCAACGGGCCTTGAACCAGCAACCACAAAAGTATTGACTTGATGCATCAGTGTAATGCTACCAAAGCTCTAGAGTCCCTTTCCTTGCAAACTTCTCAGTAACACTTGAGGTCAAAAAATACTGCTTAAAAGGTAACAGAGGCAGAAGTACATGTTAAACTGCTCATGGAAAGAGGAGCTATCGCCCTCAGCGGGCCTTGAACCAGCAACCACAAAACAATTCCCCTTGATGCATAAGTACAATGTTACCAAGAACCTGCAGAAAGCTATCTCTCAAACTTCTCAGGATGGAAAAATAACCCACCTGTGTATGTATGTATGGGTAAATCAGTGAAAGTATCTTAAAATTGCAAGTCACTTTGGCGAAATGAATAAATGTAAAGGACTCAAGTTTGAATCCCTCCTCCTAGCGAGCAAGGTACTTACCCATAATTCTCCAGTTAAAAATTACCCAGCTGTATGAAGGGGTCATTAAATGTAAGCAGCTTAACATTATAAGGTACTTTTGAGAAGAGCGTCAGCTAAGTGAGAACATCCAGAAACAAAAACCTATTTCGGTGTTTGAAACGAAAGTGAACACTCCTTTAAAATAGTTATTGTACAAGTGCTGTACTTTGACTACTTGGTCTCACCCAAACCCATTTTTCCTGACTGCTTCACAAAAGCCCATGAACTTTACTTTAACTACTTACACTGTTTATTTTCCTGCATAAATTTTTCATTAATTCAGGGTCATGCAATAATGTACCTTTTTATCTAGTGTTATGAAAAACACCTGCGCAAAAAAATTCAATTGTACACTCAGTGTGGAAGATGTCGGCAGAGTTCCTGAGGAGGAATCTTAGGGTTCGATGCTTCTTTCTACGAACACTTGGTGCAGCTCTGCTCCTTCTCACAGCTGTTGACAGCTTGAGCTTCAGGTGGACCACGGCATCAGTTCAGTGCGTAAAGTTCTAACAGCTTGATTAACCCTGGGCTTGAAGCCCATTCCAGTGGATGGATGCTGCTTTGGTCTTTGGCCTCGGGCTCTCCCCTTACGTCACCACAGTCCCCATGCTAACTGACACCTGCATGCTTGACTAGGAAGCTCAGCAATCTGCTTGTGATGAAAATAAGAGCACAGGCATTACAGAGCGGTCAGCCTTCCACGCCTCCGTTTCTCTCGCCCCTCAGACAGGTCGGCTCTTCTCCGGATGAAGGGCCCCATCTTACCTACCTTCGACACACAGACTCAGAATCCGTGAGCCTGAGATCACTCATCTCCACCCTCTCCAACCATCTCTCTCCTTCACCACCCACTTCCTCCTCATCTCCTCTTTCACTCATCCAGGTGCGGTGAGAGACCTGTCAAGGGAGGGCCCTCAGGTCCTCGCCATGCCCGAATCGCAGAGGACTAACAGAAGCGATGACAGCAGCCGCATTGATTTTCCTTCCCCTTCTTCTCCGCTCGCTCAGTCTCTTTCGACGGGTGCGGCACAAACTCACCGGCGCCCGACACACGTGGCGGAGGGAGCTACTAAAACAGGTCAAAAAAGGCTTTGGGATTAAAAAGAGGGGAACAAAAAAGCCGCAGTTGACATTTTGGAAACTATAAGCACCTACAAATTAGTAAACAGAGAGCCACCAATATGTCTCAGTAATTTATTGGGTTCCGGCAGCCATGGTGGAAGTAGAGCGACCCTCTGCCCCGCGGCATGCTTTGGAAGACTGTTGTTGCCCCCTTGTGGTGCAGCTTCAAACATGCACATACAGACATACGTGTGACATACGCGCCGGCGCGCTCACATGCAAACAGGTGCACCGAAATGAAAATGCACAGGTGTGGGCAAACACAGACGCGTGACGGAAGCCGAGCCGCGTTGAAATAGACGCACGTTTACTGTTGCGCGCTCGCCTACGGGATTTTTCCCTCCCACTCTTAAAGCCTTACTGCTGTACTCCAGACCTCTGCCGATGTCAATTTCTGGTAGCGTAAAGTCGTGCCATCGCGCCATTCAAAAGACCGCTTATTTCCTCTACCCTTGCGGCAGGTATTTCTTGGCATTTTTTACAGAAGAGATGCAGGCTTGTAGTTTTCAAGATGTTCAACAATAAGCGGCTGAATGAGATTCTGCCGCATGACCACATGTGACAGGGCTGGAAAACATCACACCAGAGAGTAGAAGCTCTTAATCTCTTCCTCCGGGACATGAATTTTGCTCAGCAGGCTCATGTTTCCCACGCTGTGGCACCGGTTTCTGAGCTTTGAGTAACGCCACACTCTAGCGGAGCTCTGGATTTCGCTCCCGCCACACCCCACCCTCTCCCCCAGTAACGGAGACACTCCCGTAGACCATCTTAGGATGCACAGGCTAAGCCCATACATGGTCTGGACGTGGAGGAAGAGCACAATGACACCAATTAGTCAGAACTACCACTAAGCAAAAGAGATTCTGTTTCCATATCAATATGTCCTACAACGCATTGCAGTAATACACTCAAAGGGTCTTATTTGGGGTTTCAACCCATGACCCTAGGTGACGCTCTCAGTTTTAATAAGGGCTGCAACTTGCAGCAAGCAGGCACTGATGAGGTCCCATGGGCTGCTACGTCCATCGCATTGAGAAGAAAAGCCTGACTTTCCCATGCTCGCAAACCTGGGTTCGTCGCAAAACGCACTTCACTCGCTCCGCACGCTCACCTTGCTTCGACACACATCCAAACACATGCATTCACACACGGTCAAGGACTCGCAGCCATCGCCTGCGATCAAACGCCTCTCTGAATGGAGGGAGCAAAGTGTTCGAGTGAACGGAAAGAAAACGGACTTCTTTGAGCGGGGACACATTCCGAGCTGACGGGAAGGATGCGGTGGAGGGCAAAAGAGGGGGTGCAGGGGAGCACCACAGACGCAGGAGTCTCCCCGCTGGAAACATTTAATCAGCTGTGCAATCAGAGGCTCTCGCTGATGCCGACAGAGAAAAATATGGCTTTAATGTCTCATTGCTCCACATTAATTGCAGCCCAGTGTAATTTAGAAGAGCATCACGCCGAGCAGCAGTGACAGCAGCCGCACCAATTACCATGGAGCAGCGTGGCCAACTGGGGCTGAGGAGTCCAGTTGGTTTGGGGGGTGCGGTGTAGACGCAGAGAAACAAAAAGAGTGTGAAACAATATGATGAGCCAAGGACGGTCTTGATGGTCACGCCCGGGCCGGATGGATTTGAGCGTCAAAGCAGGACATAATGAAAACGGCCTCGCCTCTTGCCGCGATCCCGGGCTCAAGGTAAGGCAAAGTTCAGGTTAAACATTCCGGAAAAACGGATTAGTGGCACACCGCCAGCGCAACAAGGGTGGCAATGTGGGACTTTAAATGGAGCGGCGGATGAAGTGAAGGTCATAGATTACACATTGTGTTCTGCGGAATCACAGCCCTCTCGCAGCCTCGGGGCTCGGGGATTACAGCGCCGTGAAACAAGTGCTGCAGTCACGTGTGCCTCGCATGTCGATGGCCCCAGCAACACGCAGGCCTTCTGGCGGAAACGGGCGGTATCCGCAACGGGCCCCACGGCACCGTCTCCTCAAACGGTGCAAACGCTTCATTGCCGTTTTTTCACGTTCTACACGTTGACCGTGTTACCTCGATCGCTAATGAATCATCCGTACCAAATTTGTCAAGATCAAGGTTTACATACTAATCAAACTCATTCCGGCCGGAGTTACCTGCCTTCTCTTTTATCTTCAACGTCCACAATGCAGCTTCCGATTGGTCTGTCTGTCAACTACGGGAAAAGATCATCCATTAGCTAACCTTGTGGAGGCGGGTAATCACAGCATTAGCCGTTCTTAATGGCAACTCATCAAACCCGCTAGCATTTCATGAATTTAATTTGGTACTAGAGGCACAAACGTTACGATAATCTAATGCCGCATCAGTATTTAGTGGATTCCTCTCAGTCGCATTAAGAAAAAATAAGCGCTGCATATAGCTTTTAGGTCTAAAGCCCAGTTCTCTGGCAGCTTTGAACAAAGACTGTGAAATTTTGGGTCTTGGGCATAGATGCTTACATGGTGGCTACACTTGGACAGACCACAAAGGAAGGCCGGACCTTTCGTGCCACCCGTGGAGTGTCGCTTTCACACCATTTGTCTTTGGGTTGCAAGCTGTGGAATTAGGGCTCAGAGTTGCCTTAGCATGACAGATATTCATCTTTGTTGGATTAGCCATTGGTTGCCAGGTTCAATGTGGTATTTAATATTGAATCCAGGGTGTTGTGAAAGAGAGCGGGAGCATCTGTAGCCCTGTCTCGTGCATCACCATTTGAACACGTGCCTCTATCGCGCTTACCTGTGTCCGTTCTCAAAAGACGCAGCATTCACGCTTGGACAGAAATGCCGTTCCAGGACTGCTCACTCACTGGTGAGCTGCACATCTTAAATTACCCGTGGTGCCTTGTCAGCTTTTTCAACTCAAACGAATGCCAAACTGATGGAGGAGGCAAGAAAACTGGAGTCAGGCATACCGGCCAGAATCGGCTTAACTGGATTGCAGTTGTGAGCAAATACGTGGTGGAGATTTATACGGCGGCACTTGTATAAAAGCAATTCTTTAAGGCTCAGCATTATGACAGCGGGCTCTAAGCATATGACTAAAACCTCTCAGTCTTCAAATAAGGCGTTATTAATAGTCTTATTTTGTTGATTGGACAGTGCTTTGGCCCAGAGAAACCTGCAATTCTGCCCTTTTCAGTACAGCATTTCAGGGTTAGTGTTAAAGTCAAGGGTATTACAACAGAGCCCCTGTGATAGTGTAAGTTAAACCATGACTACGTGGGACTCAAACACTAGACTACAATACCAGGTGCATTAAAATTGAACTAAAACCTTAATAGTGTACAAAGGCTTACTTCCTACTAAGCGGTAGCTTAGTGGTTCAAGCTGCTGCCTTCTGCTTGAAAGACAGAGGTTTGAATGTCACCTCCCGCTGTAGTACCTCTGGTCAAGGTATGTTACCCTGATCTAGACTTCACATATCTAACTGTATAAATGGGTAAATCAGTGTAAGTCACTTTCGAGAAAAACATCAACTAAATATGAACGTCATCTCCAGTCCATGTGATGGCCATACCTGGTCCAACAAAATTCACAGGAGCAAAGCAAGTTCAAGGCTGCATGGATGTCCTCTGCCAAAAAATTTTGAGCAAAGTCATGATTAATCTGAGAACTGTACCCTGCTGTGGTGAGATGCACTTAATTTCAGCAAGCTCTAATTTGAACTGTCAGATGTCTTTATGTAAAGGGGAAGACATACGCATTAATTAATAAGGCTGGAGATTAGTGACTGGCAAATTACACATCTAAATACTTTATGACATGGAATACATTAAATGTTATATTAATAATGTCATCGGCAAGGCAGTGACAAGCCTTTGCTGATCAGTTACAAGAAGTTCCAGCGACCTCTGGGTGGCCCTTGCTTGTTTATGATTCTCCTACAATTACTTACAAATGAGGGGTTGTCAGAAGATTACACCCATATGACTTTGCAATATGGGTCCTGTATCGTGTGAAAAAGGGACAAGACACTCTGCAGGAACTTCTGTTTCTGAAGACAACCTCGAAATCAGCTTGTGTTCCTACACATGAATAGTAATACTACGGAAAGGGATAGCTGAATTTTCACCGACCATAACGAGCTTGATCGATTAAAGCAATTTCATTTTATTCCATTAGAAATATTAAAATGTGAACACAGCTCGGAGTGACTGAACTCCTTCCTAAGGGAAGCCTAAAAATACGTTGAGAATTCACTTATCAGCCTAATTTATTGAGTTTGTTCTATATATTCTTTCATCTTGAATTTTTCTGTTGCGTAGGGGAAAATCTTTCCATCCATCCATATCCCATAATTGCTTGATCCAGAGCCTGTTCCACAAATACTAGACGACAGTCCCCATAAATCCCAGATAGGATACCAGTCCACGGCATGATAGCAACGTTCTGTGCTTGCATTATGTGTTATACTAATTTTTTCAGGCCATAGGAATTCCGGGTAACTTTTGTGATTTTTTTTCATTATGACAGTGCGGCCTGTTGTGGGGAAGAGACATCCACATGGGCAGGACGGAGGTGAGTGACAGCAGGATTTCCACAGAGAATGAGAATGACTGTCATACAATGCATTTGGATGCCGGGTCGAATCCATCTGAAGGTATTGTAACGATCTGGCTAATGAGTTAGCCCAGGTCCTCACGTGGATTCCAGAAAGGCGTATAATTATATAAACCCAGACGGACACGAAAAAAAGGAAGCTCTTCTTTTTAATATCTTGTAGGCAACTATGGATGACATATTTCACACAGCTGTCTTTACGATAAAATAAACAACATTAAAGTAAACTCCGAAACGTGCGAGGCACAAAATGTGTACACGGCCAAGTATATCAGCCTGCGAGCGCGCGCGGGAGAGAGGACCGAGGGGAGGAGCAACCCCTTAGTCTCCACCATAATACGTCATCATTACAGTATGCAAAGTTTACGTGTTCTCCGTCTATTCACACAGCAAAGACCAACGTGGGAAAAGGTCGTGGTAAACCACTTCCGTAACGTTCCTTAACACAAAAACAATGCAAGTAGTTGCCATGAGTGAAATTCAGCTGAAAGGCCCTTAAGCTAAGTGGCATCCAGTTATTAATTACCAACAAGCTTTTGGGGCTGGTTTGAAATTATAGTTGAGCTTGAACTGTGAGATTCCAAGATCAAAACGGCATATTGCTCTTCACAGCAAATTGCACGTTGCTGGTTTTATTCAATCCATATCCCTGGCGATATCATTGAACCACAAAGTGTTCGGTTAGCTAAACTGCAACACATATCACTTGTAAGAGCTTAGATGCTTCTCCTCCACGATGAGGATTTCCAGAGAAAATCTTAAAGAAAAAAGCGAGACCACCCCCACCCCCACAACTCTCCGCTCGATCGCTGGCCTTGTCAGACAGGCTGCCTGGCAGATACTGTGCACCCGTGCCCCAGGCTAGCTTGTGGGCAGGACAGCCAGCTTTGACTTTCGCTTTATTTTTGGGCTCAGGAACTTGGAATGTTGGCCAAGGGCCATATCAGTACTGCAGTATTGTGGGCCTATTATGGAATAAATACTTTATCGAAAACTGTCTGCTCAAAATCATTATCTCATGGCAAACACTGCTATTTATGTCAATGGTATCTCTTTGCAGTGTGTATGAATTTATATATATAGTGACATAGAGCAGGTTGCATGTATATGACACCTTTCAGCAAAGCAACTTACAATTATTTACTCATCTATAGAGCTGGGCAATTTTACTAGAGCAATATAGGGTAAGTATCTTGTTCAAGGGTACTACAGCTGGAGGTGAGACTCAAACCTGCAAACCAAGCTCTAACCACTACGCTACCAGCTGCGCAACCTGCCAGCAGCCTGGACAGCTCCATGCAGGGATGAAGGGAGAGAACAAGTGTGGTGTGTTGTTCAGATGCTGTGTTGACTGTGCGTTACACTATAATACCCTGTCATGTTCTCTGTGGCTACACACCAATCTTCTGTTTAAGTGCAGGACAGGGTGGTAAGTAATGGAGGGGGGACCGGTCTAACTTTAATCACACAACTGCTTGAAGGAAAGGTTCATATGTCTTTTGTTCTGCATTCATTATTATATTACTCCCATTAATGAGTCAAACATATCCACGTTTTCTATGTGCTCTTGGGAGAGGCGGGGGGCGGGGGTGTGAGGGGAGTGGCCTAAGCGTCTAACAAAACGGAAAATGTCATTTAGTCTGACGGCTTATTAAAACGCCTGCCGATGGAACGAACAAGGGCACGTTTTAGTGGACCGCGCAGCGCTCTGCCTCCTTGCTTTGCAGGCCAGCTTTCGACTTGGTGAGGATCACAAGTTGTAGCCGCTTACCGACCACAGTCGCTCCGTCTGTGCCGTATCTAAAGGAAGACAGTGAGGTCGCACGGCATAGCCATCTCATCCTTACAGAAAAAGCAAGTCTAATTTATACGCATGGAAGTAAAAGATAATTTACTAAAAGTTTACTATACCGATATCTTACTATTCTGTGCTCTGCATTACTCTGCTGAGAAGAACATTATAAAAAATATAAACTGTAACTGTAATTGTATTAGACAGTGATGTACTGGCCTTGAAAGGGGATCCCTTCCATTCCGGCTACACCAAGTGCCTGGTTCGTGTAATCCATGTCTACAACCTGAAAAAAACGTCATGCAGCTCCATGGTGCATCCCCGGCGGGTTCGCGGAGCATCATACGTGAGTGTGAAGGCGAGAGAAGGGAGAGGCAATTGGATCCCCTCAGTCCTCACCTTCATCGCAGGGCCCCAGTAACCTTGTTCACTTAACGAAGATGAATCTGCGATCCCATCAGCTCCTCACTCCACCGCTCCTCCAATGCAGCCCTGCCTACAGGGAAGACACCCCCCCCCTCCCCCATCTTGCCACTGCACCTTTGATGGGTGCTTTCTGGGGGAGCCGGACGGGCGCCCCGGGAACGGCGGCAAGCGTGTGGCGTAGATCACCTGTGACAGTGAAGCGCCTCGTTATTTCCCTGCAGCGCCGGGCCGCACGTCAGCCTAATTCACAGTGACATCACATTACCGCCGGCACTTACTGCTACTCTCCTCTCTCCCCCGGTACATTAATTAGGTTTGGGTTCGCTAATGGCACATTTTCAATTCTGAGCCAACGAAATGCAAACACACCCTCGGCCTCCCATTTCACGCACACACTCCGTCGCGCACACACTATAAATAATACGCACTTGTCTGGCTGAGGGAGCTTGGGTGTTCAATGAGAACGTCATGCATTTGCCTTCACCTGCCCTGCTCTGGTTGCCTAAGGAAGCAGGGCAACGGTACGGAGTACGGCCCATCCGAGTCCAGCCTTTGATTCATTGATAAAATAGCAATTAAGCCAGAAATGGACTATTGATTTTCCTGTTGACCACAGAACCGCAGAGTCGCTGTTCGTTAGTCCTTTGATTGACCACTGATATCGCTCGGTGCGGTGACATGTGGCCACAGCGGTGCGTGGCTGGGGGCTTGGGAGGCACCGGCAGGATGACAGCAGGACATGCCAAGCATACCCCATTCTGTCTGACCGCGCAGACGAATGCAGACACATGCACGTCCAGCTCCTGCAATAACATGCTGACAACTTCCATTACTGCCCAAGAATGGCGTGTTCAGATGTGAAAGAGGACCGCAGCAATACATCAGTCCAGCAAAGTAGATTATTATGTCACAGACTTGTCTGCTGACCTGGGGAAATCCATTACCAGTGTGCAACTGTATATAAATTAATCTTATTAAAATTCTATTTTCGTCTGCAATTTGGCGTCGGCTCAGGTGTATCGTGTGTCTCGTTGCCCTCAACAACGGCAACGTTCCCCTTACTTCAGCTGAAGGCGGTTCTATCATCTACCGCCGTCATTTCAGAGAGGACGTGGCATTTGTATTCATCGCGTAGGGGCAATTCGGGAACCCTTAACCAGTGTCAGGCACCAAAAATTATTTTGGGATATGTTGCTGAATTCCATTATGAGATCTTGATCGGCTGCAATTTCAGGCCGTCGCGCTGTTTTCGCCCAAACCTGATGAACTGAGCACATTAAAAGCGTTCATTTAGAACCCAGGGTAGGTCCAGCTTACTTTTTTCAGCTAATTTTGAAACGCTATAAATACTGTCCAGTGTGCTTAATCCTCTTTTTCTGTCTCAGAAGACTTGTTTAAGCATATCAAACTAATTAAAACCCACATCCTACTCTATAAGGCAGAGGTCCCATCTGTAATTGTATGCAAGGCCCATATGTTTTTGAAACACGGCCAATCATTTGCCTAATGTTTATTTACTGCGAGAGGGACAGCGTGGTGACAAATCTGCTGACGGAAAGAAGGCGCATTAGAGGTAAAGCAATGCGTTAAATCTTTCAGTGGGAATCATTTAGGTAATGTCCCGTTCATTCGAGATTCATGAGCGGGGTGCTTACAGATTGGCTTCGTGTGTCATAAATCTCTAGGTTGCCATTGTTGGTGTGCCAATTCAGCCGGCTCCCACTTGTACATGTTTGCATTGTGCGTAATTAACTGCGTAATGGCACCACCCTACCTCACCCCACCCCTCTTGGACAGACATAGCACTCACTGCAGACAAGGAGAAGAGAGGTTGACAAATACAAGCAGAAAGCAGACCTGCAAATGTGTCTCGAACAAGCCGTGCCCCCCACTGACCACAGTCGTAGAAGCCGAGAAATGGCTCTGATGGGATGTAAGGAGCCCCTCTTTAGTCTAGAACTGGTCTATAACATTACTGGTTTTCATTTGACACTTCTTGCCAGTTTATATTCTTACCCGAGAATCTTATGCATACAGTAAAACCGCAGTAAAAACCTAGTAGAGCAAATAGGGTTGAAACATCTTCAGTGTTCACTTACACAGTCCAAGTCCATCAGCTGCAAGAATCGTCAAGTAGCGTGATGTACAGAAGTAGTACAGTCCACATCTAAGATACAGCTGAAATATGTGAGTCTAGCTGAATGTGGAAAAAAAAGATTTATTTATTTTAATTTGCATTTTTTATTTAAATTTGCAAGTAGTTAACATATACAGTCATTTCTATAAATAGTAATTTTGGTGTACTTAGCTCAAGTTTACAGCATTCGGGACAGTACAACAGCTCCTGTATTTGTAAATGCACTGCATATATAAACCTGGATCTAATTAGGCTCTCGTGGAAGTGAAAAAGCTCTAAGCTGTCATGGCAACGGACGGACCGGAGACAGAAAGGTAGGTTGTGGACCCAGCTGCGGGTTGATTTTATTCTTTTCTCCAGGTTCGAAGGGCAGGACACGATCAAGGTCAGGGACAGGCGAAGATCTTTCAGGCGTAAGTGTCTCAACAGGCCAAGTCGTAGAAGACAGGCGTGGGTCAAAAACCAGGAACACGAGAACGAAGCAGGATGCGAAGGCGAAGACGAAGACGCTGAGACTGCGAGACCACTAAGGTGATTGCAAGAATCCGCGTCGTGGTGTGGACGCGGAGCTCCTTTTATCCCGGGTCTCACCGAATAGACGCAGGTGTTGCCGATCTGCTTGTTCCCAGGGGCGTGACATAAGCGTGCACTATTGCTTTATTTTTTTGATAAGTAGTCAGTTTTACAGGATACCTTTTTTAACACCAGAGGGACATTTTTCCAAATCAACACTGATTAAGTATCTCACTGAAGATTACAGCAGCAGTTTTAGCGCTGGGATTTCAACTTGTCACCTTTAAGGTCAACAATTCCATATTTACATAAGACATTTTTCCAGAAGCTCTACCTAGCATGGGCAGTGTTTTACCCGCTTGAGATTAGTCAGGATCCATGCGCTCGACACTTCGGAGATGGTGGCTGCAGTAAATTTCCTCCGTGCGTTTCGTGCCTTTCCTGCCCCGCAACCTCATTAACATCATGATCAATATTTCAGAATGTCACAGTAAGAAACCAGGCAAAACAACGACTATGGAGCTCCTTTGAGCAACATGAATGTTCCTTCCGAAAGAGGTGTGCTTTCCTCCACTGTGTGGTTAAGGTCAACATGCTCAGTCTGGGCTAAAATTTAAGATCACGTCAGAAACGGCCTGAGACCTGGAGTCTATCTGGAATAACAGACATGAAAATAAATCCTCAGCCATGAGATCAAGAGGCTGTCGCTAGGCTTGGCTGATCAAATATCAGTGTTTCCTTAAGCTGTCTATGTAGTTGCCCTGTAGTTTTTTTTTTCTTTTTTTTTCCACATCAGATATTTTTAAGGGCCATCCTGCATTATAGCACTTGGAAACGCTTTCATTTACATCCCCGAGGAGTTGAGTTTCTTTTCAAGGGGCTGATTAAAAAGCACAGTGATGCTCGCTGGCTTCCTGTCCGCAATCCAGCCCGGAGCAGAAGGTAAACCCACTAACAAGCACAGAAGCAGCTGCGCTTTGCCTTGGAAAGATACCAGTGTGTACGAGACCAGTTAACCTCCTTACTCTTCAATCTGTGCATGGAATTGAGTGCAGGAATCGAGCCTGTTTTTCACAGGCTGTTAACGCAGACTGAAAATACTTTATATTATAATGCAGAAGACATTTGAACTGTATTGTTATGACACATTCAGAAAGTTACATAAAGTCGAATGTGACACTTTAAAATTGTTCATCATGCTGTTTATGAAGTTTCATAGGCGATAACACAAACTTTGAGGTATTTTGACCGTGGTCATCAATTATATTGTCCTCTGCGGGGGTGAGTGTTGCCATGAATTTGGTAAAACAGAACGAATAATGACAATGAAATGGGATAAAGAGTACCTTTGTGAAGTGGGAAGTGGTTTAAAAAACTGAAGCCGGTCTGCTTCACCTTGCGGTGCAGGTGTGGGTGAGATGTCTCGAACATGTAAAATAAACATGGAGACTGAAGCGCTTTTACCTAGAGGGAAAGAGAAAATGTGCAGAGATGTCACATCAAATTTAACGACTAGGACAGTGTGCTTCCGTCGCACCGTACATTTTTTTCTTACACCGTTCCGCTCTGACAAGGCATTATACTGCTCTCCTCGCAACAAGCTCGATGAGTGAAAACATTTTAAACAAAACCTGTATTAATTCTCCAAGCGCAGAGCAGCTCGCAAAAAATTAGTTCCAAATGAACTTGCTCATGAACGGCTTACATAAGGTCGCTTTACTTCCCTTCTTATGGAGGTGAACTTAAAATAAAAAAGGTACTTTTTGGGATTCCTTTTGCATGACGCTGTTAAAATTTAACACAAAATACCTGCAATGTTTTTTAATTATTTCATGTTTTATTTTGTTTTTTTTTTATTTGCATTTTAATGGGAATGAGAGTCCATTCGATCTCTACTCAAAATCGTTATAAAATGAAAGCCTCTACTTGAAAAATTTTCAAAAAATATCCAACTCGGTATAGTATTTTTCAGTATAATCCGTATATTCCCATTGTTATTTCTATTTCCATTCATTATTATTATGCCCTAAACAGACACAGTGATCTTATCTGGTGTAAAGACACATTTGCAAAGCAGCGGAAGTAACGAGGGCAAAAACTTTACGTGATTTTGATGAGGCATTTCTAGTTTTCCTTTTTCAGATTGATAGATGGTGATGGATGTGGAGAGAAACTTGAGCAAGTCATTACTAATTGATATTTCCCATGATGACAAATGGGGTCGTTATCGTGCCTTTGTGTAGCAGACACCATTATCTGTAGGCTGTTAACAAATTTGCATATTACACATTCCCTGAATTTATTCCGCTTTGTTTTGTCTTTCTTAAGCAAAATGTTACATTTAGAACAACAGCAGAATGCAGAGTGCTGTGTTCCTGTGAATGTTAACTATAATTTTAACAATGAAAAACTGTTATTTTAATAATCCCTGCCTTCATTAAAATACATCCTTTCTGCATGGGAGTTAACTGGCCTGGTCTTAAAACCATCCTTCATCACCCTACCAAAAGGTCACATAGTCTGATCTTCATTATTGACCTCCTTCTCTCTACTAGGGTCACGTAGTCTGGTCTTCAGTTCAGAGTAAATCCCATTAACCATACCCATTTCTGAATGTCATGTACCTGAGTCTTTTCCGCGTATCCCCAACACTCCATGTGAAGGTCACATGGTCTTATTATTAAATTCCATGTTTTTGTACAAAAAAGCTACGTGTCCCTGCTTTTGCTACCAACCTTTCCCACGGAGAATGAGCTTCCATGACTTTCATTTTCCCTTGCCAACAATGACTATCAGTGCTAAAATGATGTATTAATTATGCGAGATGATTGAAGGACATTATTACCATACTAAATTCCATGATCGGTTTATTCGTACATAAACACATACTCGCAAAATGGAGCAAGCATGTTCCCTGTTTTATTCCACATATTATGTTTTGTGTCTTGTCTTCTCTAAGCCCCACTACACACGTAACATTTGATTATAAAATTGATGGAAGTGACCAACAGCTTTTTATGAAGATCCTCCAAATAGGACAAGAGGCAAGCAGTGATTGGACCCTCCTCTTGCATCCTTGGGAAAAGTAATTACTCCAAACTGCTTCAGAAAATGTCTGTCTGTATGGATGTATATGAACTGGGGTAAATTCCAACGGACCAAAGCATCTGCTAAGTAAGATAATAATAGACCACAATGCAGTATTTAATGCCATTGAATGAAAAGCGGCCTTCAGCTGTTTTGCGTACGTACAAGTCTGTGTGATTTCAGTGTTTTAAATATATATTCATGTGTTTATTTAATTTTTTGGAAGAACATTAAGATTAGTATTCTTTGAGTTTGATTTATTTGTTGTGTCATTACAGTTTTTTCCCTGTTTAAAACAAACAGTGACCTTTACTAAGTTCTTCATGTGTAAACACTGCGTAGCAGTCGTTGAGAAACAGCTATTGCTCCCTTGATACGACGCTAAATAATCCCCAATTAAAATTAATTGTATAGTAAAATACTTTGAACATCATAATGCCTGAAACTTAAATTGGTATAATTAACAATGTATTTATGCAATGCACCAATTAGCTTAGTTTTTTACAAGAATGAGCAACAGTTAGTGAATACTAATTGAGAATTACATAATGAATACTAATGATATGTGGGATATATTTAATAATATAATAAAATGGCTTGATTCTGTTCTTAAAAAACAACCTGTTTTCGTTTCTCCATTGTAGGTCTGAATAGATGATGATATGTAGCTTCAGGAATCTTTCATTTGCAGTTTACATGATAGGCAAACCTTCACTAGAAGTACTTTTTGTTTTGAATGTTTTAAATGTATGTAATTCATTCCATGATGTATCTGCATAGTCAATGTAGCCCCTTTATGCAAGACTCGGTTTCAGATTACATATTAAGCATCAGTTTTAGAGTGTGTGTGCCAGGCCTTGGCTTCGCAAACCTCCCTTCATGCCCATTGTCCACATCCAGGCCATCAGTTATGCATCACCACGGCAACCACACACTTTTCCACCGCTGGGAAATCTCTCTGAATATGCGCTTGATTCTTTCACAAAGGACCCACTTTGAAACGCGATGGCACATACTTGGTGCCTAAGCACACGGGGCCAATTTAAATGACCACACAAAGGCATCTTCGTGAACAATGTTTGCAACCTGAAACCATCAAGCATGCAGCCAAACAGGGCAGGATTTACTGAGGAGATTGTGTTTTGACAGTTTGTGGGTGATAGATCTCCTTATACGTGATTCTCTGTCTCCTTGGTGGTTTAGTTTAGAGGAGAGAGGCTTGTTGGTAGCTCCCTCTAAGCCACATATCACAGAAAACATAAATAGCCCATTGGAAACTTAGGGTAACAATACATTCCACACTTTCATGGGTTTTTTGATAGCTTTCTTGTCTCATCTGGTTCTCCTTAACATCACATTCCACAATCAGAGACTGTATGTGTTATTTATTATAATCTTGTTCAATGAACTTCCAACTAGAATTAATGGTGGAATAGCTTTCCCTAACCCTCCTTTTAGCACTAAGGCAGCTGCTGGCTGTAGCGTCCGGACGGTAGTCCGACACGGACGGACTGCTGTTACGTCCAAACACGGAGAAAAAGTAAAAATGACCCCACGTGCAGAGTGATATTGGAAGTGCACTGTGGAAAGTATAAAGCACTCAGAGGAGGTGAAACAAGAAACGCAGGACAAGGAAACACAGTGTTTTCGCACCCAGGTGAACAATGAAACGCGAATCTGCGAGCAGGACTTGAACACGGAGGCGTGACAAAATACCGGACTGGAACGACGGACCAGGACTGGAGGACAAGAGGCGGGAGTTGATAGGAGGGGCACTCGGGACTGGAACATAAACACCTGTGGAACAAACTGAGGAAACAGGAGACTACTATTCTCTAGGGGAGCACAATGGAAACGCTGATTTAAGAATCCACGATCTATCCTCCGCCGCTTGCTCCTTTTATACCTCCGCAAACTATGAGATTGTGAACAGGTACATGGGTCTGGGCTAGCGGCACTGAGTGGCGCCTCCTCTGGCCAGGAGGGGTAGGAGGGGTATTATCCCTGTGGGTCGTAACGCTGGTGCAGTGTACGAGAGTACATGTACATTTACGTGTAACATAAACATGGTCACAGAAAGCAGGTGCTGAGGTCACAGTGTCAAAAGACCAAGGCTTAATTACTGTCATCATGCTTGCTTCAACCGTGACCATTCTGTTCTTGTAGCGCTTATTACAGATCACACCTGTAAAAGTCCACAAACAGTGCAACAAGAACTCTCTCTCACACACACATACACACACACACACACACACAGACTGAAACCGCTTGTCCCAAGTGGGGTTGCGGGGAGCCGGAGCCTAATTCAGCAACACAGGGTGTAAGGCTGGAGGGGGAGGGGACACACCCAGGACAGGACGCCAGTCCCTTGCAAGGCACCCAAAGTGGGACTCAAACCCCAGACCCACCAGAGAGAAAGCCCTGGCCAAACCCGCTGCACCACAACAGCTCAAAATATTAATTATAGGTATGTCAAATGTCCATGTCAAAGTCAAAAATTATTTTTCCCTTTATTAAACTAGATATCATTTCAAACACGTCTCCAAATAAGCCTCTCGTAGAGGTGGTTCCATTACAGCTGTGAAATGCCTCCAAACTCAGTTGAGGACACCTAGTTGAGACTAATTCAGGAGGTTTGATCTGACAGTACATTGAATCTGTGATAGATCACTAAACCAGTATCACAAACCCCAACAGTTAAACTTACTCTGCTGAATAAAAAACCCCTTTCCCCAAATGAAAGACTTAACTGAATTTTGGCTTTGAGCACAGGGGATGATGGCACCACGATAGCGTCACTCATAGTCTTGGCTATGCTTAGACTAAGATCACAGCAATGCTAAATGCCAAATGTGTCCTCATTTCAGTGCTCAGCAACATGATAGCAGTACCTGAGCAGCAGCCTGAAACCCTTATTGTGGTTGATAACCCCAGCGAACGGGTGTGCAGTCAGCAGTTGTCTTAAGGAAAACGCGACTGCAGGTACAGTAGCCGATAGACTTGGTCTGAAATTTAGAATACATTTTCAATCAATTTATGAGCAGAAAGTACAACATTCAGCAAAAACTGGATGGCAATAAACCAACAGAGACACGTTTTCAAAATGTTAGTACATGAAATGGCAGAGGGTTCACATACTCCAAAGCAAGAAAGAATGGCATAAAAAGGCTTGACACAAAGACGCAACTTTGAATAAATGTCTGGTTTTTCTGTGAAAATATGCAGTTTTCATCATCTCTCCAGCAGTCTCCGGGCTTGTCAGGGCTCAGGCTCTATCTTGAATCAGCTGCTGCTTGAAAAAAAATCTCTGAATATTATAAATAAAGTTGCGATATCGCTGTTTCATGACGAGCAGCTCTCTCAGTCCTCTTAAGATAGGCAAAACTGTGTCATGTGGCCATGCATGTGATTTGTTATAATTAGTTAGAATAGTTCTCAAGGCCAAAGAGATAAAGTGATCATACTCTAGGGTCCCATATCAAAGATCCATTTCTCTGAAAGGTTGTGTACAGTATAATGTAGCTGCGATACTGTATCTGGGACCAGACTGGGAACTTAAGAGTTTACCCTAGAGTCTGACTGAAAAAGTAATGTTTTTATGAAATATATATCAGAACAAATCACTCCACTTTAAGTGTTCCAACCTGCCAGCCTGGTGACAAAATGAGGGAAGGACACTGTTCACTTAATTTCTGATCCTGGAGTGAGCCTGGTGGTGAGGATGCGAAGAGGACATTGGATGTGACTTCATACTGTGCTCTCGTCACTCACATCGCATCCTCACCTGTAAAGCTTCTGAAAGCACGTGACAAACTGTACGGCATGCTTTCAAAAACAAATTAGTCCAGGAAGATTGTTGTTCTCGGGGAAAAAAATGAGATCGTGACAGCAAATTGGATCATGATAGCAAAATGCCCTCCCAACAAAACCAAGCTGAAGAACTTTCATTAGTTTTCAGACAGCATTGCTACCTTTGTCCTTGGGCTTCACTGGAGACAATTCAGATGCAGATGCAGGCAAGTCTTTCTTATATTTTTTTTTACCCGCCTGTTTTACATCCATTTCGGAAAGGGTCACAGAAAACAAGTAATCTTCAGCACATCTAACAGTGAGTGATATCCTTCACTGTATTCAGCTTCAAAATGCGCTTTTAATACTGCTGGTTATAACACCACATTTAAGACATTGTGCATTATGAACCCGTCCCCAACAAATTGCTCTAGCTCATAAGCATGTGTCTCATTAGCCAATGCAGGGAAAGACTTCAGAATGATCTTGCAGAGGGGAAATGAAGACGAAGAGGATTCCTATAACGATACAGACTGTGTGAAATGGATGTGAGCTGAGCACAGGTTCTAACACACGTTGGAAATAAGAGCCCAGATATGTGTGGTTCAATGTGTCTTTACCACATTATATTCACACATACAACACAAACGCTGGTACAAGTCTTTCTTCCATGTTCAGGTTTCAAGCACAAGGACTGCAGACTGTGTTTCTTAGATACCCAGAATGGGCTGTCATACGATGTGTGCCACAAGAACATGGCAGAGCTGGAGATCCACCAAGACTGGGTTTCAATACTGTGAATTGACATCTGGACCATGATGCGGCATAGCAGAAGATGCGTATGTGTGTGTGAGTTAATGACAATGGGGACAGAAAGTTCAGTGTTTCAGAGTCTAGTAAATGAAAGATGGAAGTACACTACTCCTGGCTGTTGTGATTCCACATCCTGTTGCTGAACAAATTCTACTTCTGAAGCAGTTCAGCAATAAGGGATTGGGGATTCTGACAGACAAAGCAATTGGCCATTGTTAACCTGCTTGCTGACCCTCTACTTGATGAACACATCAAGTAACGGAAGGGAAGGCTCGCTCACCTATGGAATTGACCCCTCCTCCCCACCCTTTCCCAAACCAGCACCTCCTTCCCCATGAGAGCAGGCGAGTACTGACCTGGAATAATTGCTTCTGTCAAGATCTTGATCCTGCTCTTGATCTTAGACAAAACATCAAATAATAAGAGCTACTTTATTTCCCAGCCCTAGACGATGAGGTCTGGTTAATTCACTGTTTTTAATCTGTACGTCATTTAATGAGCGTTTGAAAGACCCCACATCTCCGATGAATCAGCCCTTTAAAGACGAGAAGCTTCCCAGCTACTTGCTGCTCCCTGAACCTACATGAAAAAAGCAGGAAAACACATTCCAGGAAACCGTATTAATATGTATTTGACTATGAATATTTCACATTCCCATGGCTGTAAGTGAGTGATTTTCTTCAGAGCAGATGTTAGTTCTTTTGTCGCTGGAAGTCGACTCAAGTGGAAACCTTTCAAAAGGACACATCCCCGTAATGTTCCTTTCTGACAAAGAGCAGTTTAATAACTTGGTTTTGCTCCGCATTACACTGGATTTGCATTTGCGCCACTGTTACAAAACGGGCATGGAACGATGGAGGTTGCACTGGGAGTTGGAATCTGTGCTTTCATATGCCTGTTCATGGGAAATCTCAACATGTGAAGGGCTTTTTGACACCACAAAGAAAGCAGTCTGTTCCCACTTAATCTATTTTACTCCAAGGTTCTAAAGAAAGTTATGCAAGGTTCCCAGTTTATAGTACCCAACTCTTTAAAGCAAAACCCCACACCTTCAACCAACCTGCACAGAATTATGCATTTTAGTACAGCACATTATTGACAATCCCTATAAGCATGTTTACAGATTCCTTGCTTTTAACAAATGGCCAAATTGGATTAAGTCCCATTTCTACATAAATTTGCAGCTGATATGTGTTTAAAATCATTACAAACACTACAGTTCCATCAATTGCTAGCTTTTGCCATCTCGCTTCACTGCTAGATCCATTGTTGTCAACTACTACCTGAAAAGGACAAAAGTTGTCCCAAACTTCATAGTCTTCATCATCAACACCAAAGTTTACAGCTCTTTGAGTGGTTTCTTCAGGTTTAATAATAGCGCAGTTTTTTCACTCCCCACCGTGGCTTTTCTTAATAGGATTTTAAGATCTTTTTCATGCTCTGCCATTAGTGTGGCATCATCCGCATATCAGAGATTGATGTTCCTTCCATCACTTTTGAATCCACTTTTCAGCCTCTGTGTTCAGTGTACATGTTAAAAAGGTAAGGAAAAAAAATACACTCGCCTTACTCTGTTGTTAATTGGAAATCATTTGGTTTCTCCCTGATCTGTTTCAACTGCAGCCTCCTGTTGAGAGTACAAATTGAAAGAAGAGTACAAAGTTGGCTCTTTTCCCCATTAACCTGTACTTTCTAAAACCTACAACTGCAACTATTAAGGAGCAGGTTTCACTGCCACTGAAGAGTGCCAAGTTCTGAGACTAAAACGCTGGTACAGAGGATTCTTAGTTTTTCGGTGTCCTTTGAACAGGTGTGTGGTTCCAGTCTAGATTGTGTCAGTATGACTGGGAGTCCTAGAAGTGAAATCGATTGCCTTCACTCCAATTTGAAAGCAAGTTTAGCTGGTAGCGACTGGCCCAATGCTGTTTATTGCATGCAGCCTCAAACCATCAATCAGGTGCCTTTCTGTTGCCAGTTGCCGGCATCGAGGAATATGCTCCTCCTCTAGTCGGAGTGTTGGTAGCCGATAGCCAGAAATACCGAAACGATTTTAAAAAAAAAAAAAAAAAACAGGGAAAGGCCCGAAAGCCTGTTGATTTTTCTGGTACGTTAAGAGTAGTGTGCTATGAAAACTCCATTATTCTTCCATGTGTGGCAGATTGTTGTGTCAGATGCCACTATGCTATTATACAGCAAACATGATAAATACAAATTTCCCTGGAAGATGACTGTCAGATGTCATACTGATTTGACAGGCCACAAAAAGACTCTCCTGCTTTGATACTGCAATCTGTAATGGCAGAAACAGCAGCTTGAATGACTGTCATGCTGAGGCCCTGGCTACCCGTATGGGTGAAGCCGCTCAGAGTGGCACCTAATGTCGTGATGACGAGGAGACGTGAACGTTGATGTACTCAAGTGCAAAGGTCAACGGAGCGATTCTTCCTTGAGTGACAATAAAGGCATAGCTGAAGTTGAATCACAGGTTGGGCCTTGCTATTATGCCTTTGGGCAATTTACTCATCTTGAATTTTTCGAACAAAACGAAAAGCATCCAGTACTTTGTTCAAGAATGACTGCCATAAAATTGCTTTAAATGAAAGCATGTATTAAAGAACGATAATAAACTTCTCCAAGTGTTCCTTGTCGTTCTTCCCCTGTCTTGCTTTATTCAAACTCACATGCTCAGTTCTGCAAATACCAGATGGTTTTCCTCCCTCCTGTAAACATACAAATCTCTCGCCCACGCTTACCCCTAGCTCCCTAACAAACTGTCATCCAGCATGTCAGTCGCTGACATTAGGACTTAATTCCTCGGTAAATATGATGAAGACAAACCACACCTGCCCTATCCTGTCGCTTCCCAGGGCCTGCTCCCCAAGTAACTTGGTGCCTTTTTAGCATTTTTTCAAGTGCCATAACTCATGCGTCATCCATATTGGGAGCAGGATGCCGCTTGCATGTATGACAGACAACCTGTGCACTATTTTAACACTTCTGTAAAAAATTAGAAAGTGCAATTTCCTTCAGGGTTAATAAAACCTCTGTCTATCTGTGTATCTTCTATGTGTCTATGTATTTATGCCTTTGTTCTGTGAATCTTATAGTCGAGGAAGAGAGGATCCAGGGTTGGGTCGAGGGTGTGGGGGGCAGATGTCTGAAAGCTCAAGATACGAAGACGGGATGACATAGCTAGCCCCTCCCAGGCTCTCTCATCGTCAATCACCTCCCATCATGACTTTGCAGCACTAACACCAAATCCTGATAGGGAGAAGTAATGATGGTCATTAAAATCCCTTTCAAATAACGAACTTCAGGGAAGTCTGTAATTTAACAGAAACTGAGTACATTCAAATGGCCTTATTAAGATTAAAAAAACTGCCTCAGTATACTGCAAATTCCCTTTTCTTTTCAAAATGAAGAAAAAAACCACTTTTATCAATTACTTTCAGTACAACATTGTTAGTAAGGAGGCAACACAGTTGCAAATGATGTTACGATATATATATGTATATAAAAGCTTCAAATAATGAAAAATGTTGGAGGAGACCTAATAGAGTTTTTAATGGAAATTCTTCTGTGCTTCCGTGGGATGCACAGGAAAAGATTGTCCAGAACATGTTTATGTGACATTTTCCAAATAGCAGTGAGTTCTATTGCAGCTCAGCTACCAGGACGCTTTGGTTTCTGTACCAGTCACATTGATAGCAGCACCATTTCCAAGTGTATATATTTTCACATTTTGAGTGTTGCATTTTTACATTCAGAGCCAAACCACAGAACATGATAAATGTCTTCTTTTTGTTTAACATTTAATTCATTATCTTGTGGGGTGAATCGCACTATAGAAAAACAGAAGGCAATGCATTGAGAGTGTCTCAGTGGTGATGGTGTTCCCAGGACTGGTCAGTGCCGAAATGAGGTGTCAGCCCACATTACGGGGACCAACTGAGGCCCTGGCTGTCGGCTCGACGTCTGGTTTGCTGGCGGAGCTGCAATGCAGGGTAATTGCACCCGATCAGTGAGTAGGTATCTAACAGAAATTGGTGCTGATGCTGATATTTTCTTCAAGGGGGCAACTTTAATCGAGAGTGACCCGATATGTGCCCCTCCTCCATCGCACTGGCTAAGTTTTCATTCCTCTGCCCTTGGCGGAGACACAATAAGACCAACAACAAGTAAACCCAACCACAAGTAACAGTAGAGCTAGAATCCTGGATGAGAAAGTGTGTCTCACCACTGGCTGCCTGTTTCATTCGTAAATATCACTGTATTTGTTTCAATTAAATAAAGGTGAGGTATTCTGTGGTACAGCATAACATTTTAGAACGCAGGCTAATTAATAAATCAATTTCCATGTCACTCCAAAAATTTGAGAAGTGGTGTAGTTTTAATTAACATCAAATTAGACCGCTGAGTATTCAGTGAGTTTGTTGATGACTTTTTCCCTATGAGAATCCAGTGGATTGCTCTGATTGAATTAATAACTCACGCATTCTGTATTCAGATGGAAAAATCTGCAGGGTACTCATGCCTGCAGGGGTCCCTACTTCAGTCCCACTGGCAAGGCCAGTTGGACTATGAGGGAGAACTTTTGAGAATATGAATTAAGAACAGCATAATTGAGTACACAGTAAGGAGATGCTGCATAATGCCAGCATTTCTAAGATCTTTATTAAGAATGTGGCTTTTAAATTAGCCATTGTGTTTCACAGGACCACCTGGTCTGTACAAATTCTTTAGTATCCTACGTTCATTTCCAAGTAAAATGAACAGTAATGATGAATAACATTCTTTGAACTTAGACTGTGAGCTGCCCTACATAACAAATTGTTTTGGGAAAAACAAGGTGTCGGCAATTACAACTAAAATGTACGGGTGATGACATATCACCTGAGGTCATTTTATAATTACCTGTACTTTTTGAATTCCAGATGTATCAGTTGTTTGGCTTTTAAATCACCAAAAAGTGTTGGGAATCAACACAAAGATAAGAAACTGAAAAAATGCTCTCTGACACCAGGATAGGCTCCACTCTGCCACAACCCTGACCAGGACAAGCAGTTAAAGAAAGTTAGTGAGTGATAAATAATGATGACATTGACAGGATAAGGAGGTTTAAATTCTGGAAAAAGCATCAATATCACTTCCTGGAGGCAAGTCCCTGAACTAAGTAAACTGTGAGCTGTGGAAAAAAAAAAGGTAGCAAAGGCACAAAGCTTATTTTCAGTTTAGATTCCATCAGTTATGGCTGAGTTGGGCCACTTCACACAGTCTAGATAGAAAGTCTTTGTCTCATATATATATATATATACTGTATACTTTTCTCCATCAGTCTGTTCTGGTTCAACAGTAAACTATTCAAGACACAAATCTGTCTAAATTGACCATTTTCCAAATACTTACACGATGCCCCAGATGTGGAATTAATATTAATCTTTCTGATCATTTTCAAATCATGCACATATGATTATAATTATTCGGATTTACCACATCCAATAGCTGGAAAAAATACAAAACTTACATTTAGATGAAAATAATCCTTTTCCAACTGGGATTCAGAAGAACGTGGGGGTGTGATTGGGAGTGGGTGGATTTGAAATATTTCAAACTGAGGCAGATGCACTCGACTGTTTGAAGCGGCATGTGGACGTGGGTGTTCTGGATGATTACACCACTCTGACACGATTGTAACGGTACATGTGTTTTATTGTTCCCCAAACAGCTCCCGCACAGGCTAATTCCCGCTCCCTTCAATATGAAATTAATCAATTGGCACAAAAATCAGGGGTAAGGCAGCCGAGATTAGTGGGAAGCATCTTATTACGGTTTCCAAAGAGAAAGCCAACAGAACAAGGGCCTTGAGAGTCAGTCAAAGCTACTCATGTCTTTTATTTGAGGTGGATGTTGAGCTGTGATGTAGCTGACTGGGTCTGTAAATGTGATTGTGTTCCACATTGTCCTGACTGAAAATACTAGCTCCACATCTAAAGACAAATAATGCCAGAATAATAAAATTCCTCAGTGTTTACTTACTGTTTTCTGTACTTGGGGCCAGATGTAACAAGTGGTTTTTCAATAGTACAAAAATTGCATCTGTTTTTGTTCCTCTCAGTGAAATAAAACACGAAATAATTGAAGGGAGACATAAAAATCACCAGCGGAACTGTAACATCAGCAAAAGGGTAAGTAATACAAGTTTATGGTTTCATTTAAAATGTTTTGCCTTGTGTTCTTCGTAAAGTGGAAATTTCGCACCCGTGCAAAAGCTTTGTAAGTCTTCCCCTTGAACTGACTGATTCACTCTCCCATCTCAACTTCGGTCCTCTTTTAGCCAAGAATTGGTGCAATTATCTACAGTGTAGGGCAGGAAACATAAGGCAAATAAACAGTACAATTTGGTACTCAGCAAGACTTCATTTGGGTGTGAGTTAGAATCTAGGCAAAGAGTAAACAACATGGAAGCATACAGTTTGTTAGAGCTAACTGTTATTTAGAGATAACTTGAGAACTTTTTTGCAAACTGGAACACAGAGACATTTTAGTTATAATTTGCAGTTGTATGTGTATGAGCAAGTATTCTTACGTTGCAATTCACATTTCATTTTGCTCTATTTACTGGGTGTTTTTGTAGACTCATTTTATTTTTGTAGACATCTTGAGAATAAAAATTTGTATACAACTATAGAATTAGTTGACGAGAAGGATAGATGAAAATTGTATCCATCTGTAAGACATCTTTCTGTACCTTTTCTTTCTGTACAGTAAGTCATAGGGTCATATCTAAAGGTCATGTCATCCATTAGATGCTGGGTGCACTTTGGAAGCCTTTATCTGAAATGAATACCTAGCCAAGCTTTAGTGCTTCATCCACACATCTCCAGTGGTCATCTCAGATGGCATACTGTAAATCAAAAGTCTAAAGTAGTTTAACAGGGTATCGATTCAATAAAGCAAGTAACCACTGAGTTCGGATTAAATCTGCATACACAACGGCCCACCAGGCAAAGAAACAAGAAACCATGGTTTAAATTAAACAAGCAGTTTGGCATGAAGACCGACTATACAAGTTCTCTGTAGCAGATGTTTCCCTAAAAGCAAATTTGACAAGAGCTTTAGTGTCAGTGCAGCCTGACCGGCTGCCAATTTGACAAGACGGCGCTCCTCAGAAGGGCAAGCCCTGGGTAAATTTATACAGTCAAAACTGTTTTCTTTTGGAGATCCAGAGGTGCACAGTACTCTCAGAATTACCCTAGAAGGTATGAAATTCCAACAGTAAGGTGAATATTCTTGACCTAATCACAGATGCAATTAACTTGTAAGACTAAGTATATATGTGGCTCTTCGCTGGTAAAAGCATGGAAGAGCTTTAAGAAGACCAGGTTTTCTAAAGTGCTCTTATGCAAAAAATACATAGAATGAGTCCATCCCATTTTCACTGAACATCCATCTACCTAGTGGTACTGAGATTTGTGCTTGGGTTTTGGTGGCTTAAACATAAAGTCCAAGTGGAAATGGATGTAAATGAAACTTTAAAAGCTGAGTTTAAAAGCTGAGAGCCTTGTTTTTTCCACCTGGCTTGGTATTTTTTTGCACTTAGAAAGACAATTAGACATTCTGCATTTCCATCATTCTATCTGTGATGTATTCTTTTCCCAAAATGACATCCCCACATTATCTTACAGATGAATTGCTTCCACGACTTCAATGAATCAGGCCATCAGAAGCAGCAGCAACAGATCCTTCCATTCTTCTCTTGCAGCAAACAAAGAAGAATGTTTTCCCATCCCAGAAACAGGTCTCCTTTCAGTAAAATCCATAAACAGTGGAAAACTAACAAATGTACTCAGCTGGTGGTTGTTATGGAGATTGCCTCATGTTTTGGCACTGCAGTAAAAACAGCAGGTTGTATCCATTAAGGTACTATCAATCTCCATGTCCCTTACATCAGTTTAAAGGGGTGGTTTTGTCGCCATTTTCGATGTCTTTTAAGTCTTCTTATGAATACGTAATGTGAAACAGTCAACGGTAGGTTGGCTAGTTTCCCCCATCACCAACAGAGGGTTATGGGCCACCAACAGTTTGCCAAAGACTTCTGTCCTGTGCCTTCTAGGGACTTGAGGTCTTGGGTGTCACTTCTGTTGGCAAGCTTTTATGGGGTAGGGGTGCTAGTCAAGTAGGGGCAGCTGGTAACAGTGGTAGTTAGAGTTTCTGCCTTTGGATGCAAAATTTGCAGGTTTGAATCCTACCTTAAGCAAGGTACTTACAGTAAAATTACCCAGCTGTATAAATGGGTAAATAATTGTAGTTATCTTAACAGTATAAATTGCCTTGGAGGATAGTGTCAGTTTTATATCCAGACTTGAGACCAGCATCGGTGGAGTTAGTTGATAGTATGCAAAATCCCAGAACATGATTCACTGCAATGTTTTTTATTACTACTCCAGAAAACAGTCAAGCCCACATTTTGTAGGTCAAAAGCCCACAATGTCAATCTGAGGCAATCCCAAATTACTACCGTAGGTCAAAATCTGGAAGGTCTGTGAGTCAAAGTCATTTTGCTCCGAATGTGTCTCCTCTGGAAATTTTTGTTTTATTACATGTAATAAATGCAATACAATGTACACGTGCATGCATTTTCATTTAAAATTTATCACATATTCACACTGTTTTTTATGTTAAGCCACTGTAGGCTATTTTAAATGTGCACCATTACACAATCACCTCACTTATTAATACTAGCATTTTAGCTTTTACATCAGAGTCAAGAAAATGGCAAAAGTAATGAAAATGGCTCTCGACCTTAGTTACTTGACTGGATGCATTTGTGATAAATGTCTACTGAAGTCATTCCCAGGTTCTCTTCAATCTTCTTGTCATAAAATTTGCATTGAGCAGAAGATTTATACGTTCGCGGGTTTTATGAGTCATTTTTAGATGTAAAAATTGTTGCCCTGGGGAAGGAAGCCACCATGCTTTTTGGTTTTCCAAAAGATAGTTTATTCCAAGCCGCTGCTTTACTTTCTTTGACGGCACTGATGGAAGATGAACACGAGAGTGTCTTTCACGAAGACACATCTGTATTGTCATATTCCGTGTTGCTATAACAGGAAGTGTAGTTCCCTTTTGCAAATGGAGTTTCATTAATGTTAAAAAGTTAATTTGACTTAGAGACCTTCATGACTCAGAATATTTAAATGTGAGGTCTTTGCCAAGTTGGCTCAAGGTATAATCAGGACGATCACGTCAAATTCGGGATTCAGTCAAGTTCAGAATTTAAAAGACCATTATTATATTGGAGGGGGTGCAGTGGCGCAGTGGGTTGGACCGCAGTCCTGCTCTCTGGTGGGTCTGGGGTTCGAGTCCCGCTTGGGGTGCCTTGCGATGGACTGGCGTCCCGTCCTGGGTGTTTCCCCTCCCCCTCCGGCCTTACGCCCTGTGTTACCGGGTTGGCTCTGGTTCCCCGTGACCCCGTATGGGACAAGCGGTTCTGAAAGTGTGTGTGTGTGTGTGTGTGTGTGTGTGTGTGTTATATTGGATTCCTTATACATCAAATGACACTATAAAAAAAGCAGGACCATGACAGCTGTGTGTGTGTATGTTGGGTGTTGAAACAAATGTCAGAGTCTACAAGAGCCTCCAAGAAAACACTGATTCAATTCACGTTAATTGAAGGATTATGTTTCGTCTTTGGCAGAGAAAGGGAAGGTAAGATGACCATCTAAAGTTGCCTGTGTTCCCGTTTTGAAAGCTTGTATTCAACACCCATGCATAAATATTCAAATTCAGAATTTGTGGCATTTTACCAGTTTTTCCCCCTGTTTTTCATAGTGTAGGAGGCAATGCAGGGAAAGACATGGCTTGGTAGCTAACAAGCAAGGGTCTGATGGGTCCCTTTTCATTCATCGAGTCTCTCTCTGGCATTGCACCGCACACATGGCTCACAGCCTACATCCGCCCCCGCTCGCCGCTTTGTTCTCCTAGGGTCACCAGCTCCGGGGGGATTTCTGACTCTTGTCAGCATTCCCAGTGGCACTGCATGCTAAGGCCTCAACCGTCAGCATCAAGCAGCAGGAAAGGCTTATCTGAAATGTATGTAGTGTATTGCATGTTTTCCTATACTTTTAATCTTTTAAAAGTGTCCTAATTATGAGAGAGGATTTTAACTAGGAACTGTATGAAATATAGTCATGGCCAAAAATGTTGGGAGCCATGCATATTTTTCAAATAATTTAAGTTGGAAATCCTTAAGTGGCCCAGGCAATATTGGCACTTTGTACAAATAAATTATAAGCCACTAGCTCGGCTTTACATTGGAACTGTGTCACTGTGTTTAACTCTGAAAGAAAAAACAAAAGAACTGTCATATAGAGGTCAAACACAGGATTGTAGCAAAACATGATCAACTTTTAATTTGTTTTTGTAAACACTATGTAAGAAATCTAAATTAAGAAGTGATAACTCTAGGGGGGGGAATAAAAATTTTTTGACAGTACATAATCACCCACCATCAAATTAGATACATCCAGCTCTTATAATATTTTTGTTACAAAAATATATAGTACAATGCAGATTCTAAGCAAATAACTGCTTACATTTATATTTACATTTATTCATTTTTAGCAGATGTTTTTCTCCAAAGCGAGGAGCATCTCACAGAAAATACAATGTGTGCCTATAGTAATACGTTCAGTGTACTGTAAATGCAAACATCTAGATCAATAATTAAGAATGACTTAACAGCCAAGAAAGTCATGTTTGATTAGTATTGAATTGTGAGCAGTCTGAGTAATTAACTAGTCACATCTGAAAACCTTAGTGAGCAGCTAGAGAGTCTGTGTGTGTTCTTAGGAAGTCTGCACACTTTTTCGGATTTATTTTTGAAAAATGTGCCTAATTCTGTATTGCCTACGAGAGGAAAGATGCTAGAGGAGTTTGTCCAGTTTTTCCTGCTTTAACTGCTCAGCCCTACTTTGACAGGTGGGGTTCACTTCCCCAGACCCACAAATCCAAACAGCCTGGGATTGTTTGGTCCAGACAATGCCAGTGGTAGCATTTATCACACAGACACATAGAAGTCTTATGCGATGCTCTGAGTCTCTTCCAGCACCAGCAGTGTCCAGATTTAGAAGTGTTGTAAACAAACCAGCAGGAGATATTGTAATCAACTGAATTTTTCTGCAACAGTTTCAGTGTGCAGTGTTGGAAGTGACCCTCATTTTGTACCTTGTTGGTGATACTTAACTCCGCTTCTAGTAGAAGAGCGCAGCATATTAAATCGACCAAAATTAAAAGCTTGGTAAGTTGGTAAGTGTTAAAACCTTCTTCTAAGCAACTAATAGAATCCCTGTAGCTAATGACCCTTAAGCTGGGAAGGAATACCTTACGAGAAAAACTGTTATTACTTGTTTTCAGATAAAACAACTCACAAATAGAGCCCTGAGCACAACGTTCAGTTAAAAAGAAAAAAAAAACCATGAGCGTCATAACTGACTTTTGCTTCTTGCGGGGTTATATTTATTTTTTCAGGCATCAGGAAAAACATTTCTTTCCAAGCCAAAGGAGCAAAGCAGATGATTTCCATATGCTATAGTACTTCATGCACTGTACATTATTCATATACAAATATGCAGTGTTCCCAGCATTTAAAGTCCCCAGGAGGCTGTAAGTGCAGTATGCAATCTATTTACAGTGCTGCAACATGCATTCTTGTGTGCTTCTGCCACTCTCTCCCTAGGCACACTTTTAATACCCATTAAGTCACAGTCTCTGACCACCTATGATCTTCATCAACGTAAAAATCTGGAAGTTCCTTCCACTTCTCGGTCCTTCAGGTTGCAGAAAATGAAACTGCGGCAATATGTTGCAGAAGCAGAAACTAATGCGGGAGAGTAGTAAATCAGAATAGAGACAATATGTATTATTAAATACATGTGACAAAAACACAAAGTAATGAGCGACTGAATAGAAAGTGAAAGAAGTAAAGATAAAATTAGTAGGGTTCATGTTGTTAGTACAATTTTTTGTAAGGTTATGAGTGACATTATATTCCCACAAGTCCATTCTGATTCAGATGAGCAGTTAGCTGGGAGACTGATCCAGGCCCATGCTGGATCCAACGGACTCCCAGCATTTATTTCCGTGGTATGACTTCGCAAGTTCTCTTTTCCCAATCGTAATTTAATAGTTTCTCTCAGAGTGACAAAACTAAAAGAACCAGAGCAACATGGCTGTCAAAAATATCACCTCTGTTGCCATGGTTACTGAGTGGCTGTAGCTCCCAATTATCTCACATTTTAGAGGGAATTGTGGGAAGCTGCTTGGCTGTGACTTATCTCAGAGGCATAAGAAGAGCAGCATTAAAAACCTGTCAGATGCACTCTGGCAGGTGTGTTTTTGTATGTCTCTCTAATGGAGCTCTGTTTGCATTTAGATCCATGCCACTACGTGCACTCACCCTCGGGGGAGCAGCGGAGAGAGGCACCGGAGCACCGAACGAGAGAGGAACCGTTATGTTTTGATAGTGTTTTAATAATGCCCATTTAATGGCATCCACCAGCCGGGGCAATTAAACCATAGGCCAGAACACGGTTATACAGAGACGCCTTTGTCGGTTATAGTCATTTTCATGAAAATGGTTCGTCCCCTGAGTGGAACCCACCCGCATCAATTATTTCTCAGTCTTCCAGCATGCGAATCTGTTTTCAGAGCATCACCTGTTAGACTGAGTGATATTAGAATCCGATTGAAGTGCGGGAGAGAGAGACGCGAGAAGCGCGGTCTTCTTTCCCCGCTAACAAGCTCTCAGATCAAAGACGGAAGGACAAAGCGCTGCAAGGCTCCTTTCTGGCCAGGGCTATTGCTGCCCTCACCTGGCCTTCTCGCCCACGCAGCAGCCCACCGAGCACAGCAAGGGGGGAGGGGGGGCACGGTTACAAGCAGGAATCTCATCCATGCCAGCACAGCTTCAGATGTCCCATAAGCACAAGATGCAAGGTTGAAAGAGACATTGAAACCTCAGTAAGGTACGCTGAGGAAAGAGAGGAATCTCAGTCTGCAGCCATTGCTATTTTTAATAACGTTGCTGCTGTCATGGCATCTCAATTAAAAAAAGTCACTCAAAACCGTTTGAACCAATACAGGAATCATGGAGACTGAGAGGCTCTTTCTGAGCCAGTAGCTCACACACATATTGACTGAAACTGCTTGTCCCAGGCGGGGTCGTGGTGAACCGGAGCCTAACCCGGCAACAAAGGGCGCAAGGCTGGAGGGGGAGGGGACACACCCAGGGTAGGACACCAGTCCATCGCAAGGCACCCCAAGCAGAGCTTGAACCCCAGACCCACCAGAGAGCAGGCACAGGCCAAACCCACTGCACCCCCACAGCCAGTATCTTAAAAGTAATAATTTATAGCAATACAGTAATTCTCACGCGGAGCCGATGGAGCCGGAACAGCTGGACCCAAGTGCAGGATCGTCCGTCTGGACTCAATGGATCAGACGAGTTCTCGGTGTCGGGGACAGACTAAGGGTCGGGCGGAGTTAGAGCAAGGACCCGTGGACGTGTCAAAAACCGGAGGCCAGAAACAGGGAACAAGGGTTGGGTGAGAACTGGACATCACAAAGGAGGACAGTTGTCTCAGACAAGATTTCACAAGTGTACGGGAGCTGAGGAGGGTCTTTTAAAGGTGAGTGGTTAGTCAGTTGCTTGATTGGTGTCAGGTGCTGTTGATTGAGGTGCGGGCTTGGACGTCACAGTAATCTCGCACAGGGACGGCAATACAGCGCTCTACTATAAGGACATCTGGTGGTGTAGTAGTTAGTGTTACTGGCTTTGGACCCACAGGTTTGAGCCCCATCTCTGGCTGTAGAACCCTGGAGCAAGGTTCTTACAGTAAATTGCTCTTGTAAAATTACCCAGTTAGATAAACAACTTTAACCTGAACATTGTAAGTTGGTTTGGAGAAAGGTGCCAGCTAAATGAATAAATGTAAATGTAGTAATGTATGAACAACAATGATGTAACTAAAGAATGAGGTTCACATAAAAGCGGCCAGTTATTGACCCTTTTACTTTTTTCTCATGGTATGCCATACTAGGCAAAGTGAAGTGCGTACAGAATAAGAAAATGCGTTAGTGGCACTTAAAGAACTACACACGTTAACGGGCAGTTAAGTGAAATGAGTGTTTCGGGGTCGTAATATTAATTTCTTAATTATTTTTACGAGTCCCTTCCTCACTCCTCGGTTAATTTTAGTCAGTCAGTCATTTTATGTATTTTCTGATAATCGTGATATTTTTCTCTTTTAAAACAATGTTTCTAGAACTCCTAGCATTTTATGATTGTTTTGTATGTATTAAAGCTTAAACTGACCGGACAGAGCTGTTTAACAATCTTTCCTCTTTTATTTTGGTTCCAGTAATACCTCGGTGATTTCATTGCTTAGCTAATACTTTTATAGAACCTGACATTTTTTCCATTCTCTTTCTTGGGCGTTTCACAGATCAATTCAGATTTAGAATTGTAGCGGGCACGGCTTATCGCCGCTCACTGGTTGTAATTTAAAGAAGGAACAACGGAGAGGCTCTGAGCACCGTGAGGGTATCAAACTGGACAACTTACATTAAATCCAACACTCGGGTTACCGCTTACAAAACCATCAACAGATTTGCTCCCCAATATCTACAAGCTCTGATCACTCACTACACCACAGGCAGACTGTTACGCTCCTCCACCTCTGCCCGCTTGGTGGTCCCATGTAATAGAGGTTCAAAATAAAAAGTACAAATGTTTTTGCTTCTGGCTGTAATGCAGTAGAATGACCTCCCCATCTCACCTCAAAACTGCTGAATCTCTCTCTACATTCAAGGAGGGTCTCAAAACTCACCTCTTCTGCGCTCACTGTTCCCTGATCTCGTATGTGCTCGTTCAACCTCTGCTGCGTTACTTGTTGAAGAATTGGAAAAAGAATAATTAAAAAAAAACCTACATACAGCTGATAGGGGGTGCGATGGCACAGCGGGTTTGGGCAGGGACTGCTCTCCGATGGGTCTGGGGTTTGAGTCCCGCTTAGGGTGCCTTGTGATGGACTGGTGTCTCGTCCTTGGTGTGTCCCCTCCCTCTCCAGCCTTGCGCCCTGGGTTGTCGGGTTAGGCTTCGGCTGGCCGTGACACACCCCCCCCCCCCCGCCTTGGGACAAACGGTTGCGAGCATTATGTGCGTGTACTTCTATTTTTTAATAGTGAAGCCTTGTAGTCTATGATACTCTGTGCTGTGATCTTTAATTTAGACAAGATGAACAAAGACTGGAGAAATTTCATGATTTACACAGTTCTCCTACTTATATGCTAATTGTTTCAAATTGTTCTCAAATGGAAATGACAAAAACAGCATCAAGCCGAGACACGCTGCACAATGACTGTGATGACCTCAGACTTCAGACACTTCTATCCAGAAACATCTACTTTTGTTGCTTGTTTATTGTCAGATTATTAAAAGAAAAAAGCAATCAGACAAACTAGGGTAAAATACACAATCTGAATAATTATTTCCGTCATATTTAAATTCCATGAATTTATTTGGGGATAAAAATAAACATTTAAAATTAACTTTTGTTCTTGGGAAGCGGTGGATTGATTACCTAGAGCAATAATTTCAATTTTACTCCAGTCTAATTTCACCAAAATGCATTGCCTCAGTGATTAACTTAATTACTACAATCACAGTTTTTAAATGTGGATGTGGGAATCTGGAGGGTGGGGGGGTAGGCCGCTGACACCAAGTTGGGTTTCAGGAACCTGAAAATTGGTCCCAGGTAATTGTTCCTCTTCATCCGTGACTTCACACTGCAGAAATCACATCTTTAAAAAGAGGGATTTCTTTGATGGTAAACACTTTCTCCCGCACTCTAATGTCATGCATGAACTGGAGTCTGTCCAATTTGGGGGGGAAAAAAAAGAAACTTTCCCAATTCAAGAGAGAGTAAATCCAATTAAGACAAAGTTCGGACGATTGGTTTTGTTACTCCCTGTTCCTGCGGCGGTGGAACACATCACTTGTTCTCAGGAACGCTTTCCTGACCCCAACCTTCAGCTGTACTCATCTACCCTTTCGAGATGTAAACACGATTATGCAAAAGGAGTGAGGTAACACAATGTTCTGCCTGTATGATGGCCTGTTTCAGGCAGCAGCCCCTCAGGTGGATGTGGATCCCTCTGTCAAACCACCCATGAGCCTCGTGTATTCCCACGTCACGCTGCAGCACGGACAGGCAAGACAGAAATCATATGTCGCTGTAACCCACCCTACAGCTCAATGACCAGTGCGGGTCATGGGATCAACCTGCTGTGATCAGTGGAGCCAGAATGATTCACTGATTTAAAAATAAACATTTCTGAGAAAAATGACATCTCTCTAAAGGGTTTTAGCCTTAGCGCCGATGCACTTCCCTCTAACATAAGCAGCAGTGTGCGGTTACTCATAAAAATAATAACCAGACAATAAATATAGAGATAAATGCTTGAAACACACATCCTGAACTTGTCAAAAGGAGGTCATAGACTGGAATGCCTTAAGCAAGCCACACGATCCTATATGCTAATATAAATTGTGTAATTTACATCGGAGAGGTGTGATGGTGCGGCAGGTTTGGCCAGTGCCCGCTGTGCGGTGGGTTTGGGGTTTGAGCCCTGCTTGGGGTGCCTCCCGATGGACTGGTGTCCCATCTAGGGTGTATCCCCTTCCACCGTGTGTTGCCAGGTAAGGCTCTGGCTTGCCGTGACCCTGCAGGGGACAAGTGGGTGTAGATGATGGATGGCATTTACGCTGTGTGGGTGTAGGTTTTGCACGAAAACTAAATGCAGAGCAACAAAATAATATAAGTGTTCAAAGGAGGACAGAGTTATGAAGTTTTTTCCTAAGCGGGAATTTCTTCTTGCTTTCCTCAAAGCCACGGGTGTTCCTAGGAAGTTAGTGCTGACAGTAGCGTTGCTTTCTTAAGTGACATATGGCATCGTGCCTTCATGCTGCGATTCCTTCTGATGCATATTCTGTCATTATTATTATTAAGATGCTTAGTCAACACTTTTGCACCTAATTCTTATAATTCTGTGCATTAAAACATGGGTATGCAAGACTCGAGTCAGCAAATTTGGAATACAAACTCATTTCTTTGAACGTCATACTACCCATGATACTAAAGCAATGACATCATTATGAAAAAGCAGATTATTGTTTATTTTAACAATTTTGACCCTTTACTATTTTCTACTGTATCTGCTCCATACTACTTATTTATTGCCTTTCTATTTTACTGAGTTTTTAGGATGCTAAACACGCTGTCCATGCACTACAAATAATTATCAAGCTTAGCCTTCCTTACCTGTGGTGCATCCATGACATTTTTATCATTCACACTCTGTAATGTGACATGTACTGATGTGTATAGATAGATAGATAGATAGATAGATATACTTTATTGATCCCACACGGGAAATTATTATGTCTTATTATTAAGTATTATGTATTAGTATTATTATTATGTATCACGCATTCGTCTTGCCAGTTACAAAACCACGTGTTCCTCTGCAAGTGCGCATAGCCTTAAGAAATGATAGATAATACCATGTTATGTTTTATTCATCTGTGTTTCATCAAAGTCCATTACCAATAGGCCTAAAAGTGCACGGATTTTGTGGCACAGTCAGAGAATGTTATTAGCGAAAAGAAAAAAAGCAGCTCAATGGCGATGAATTGGTGAATCTCTGACTCTATCTGTCCATAGCCGTTATTTTGGAGAACATCGCAGCTCTGTTCTCCAGTGGCCCTCATCCCAGAAATCAGCATCAGTCTGATGCAGGAATGAAAGGTTCATGAGTTAAGGGGTAAGAAAGAGGTGACGTTCTCACTTTTCACTCTAGCTACTCCAGCCTTTGAGGTTTGGACTGGTAAGAAAAAAAAAAAAAACCTGTGGAATAGCTACAGCTCAAATGGAGACCACCTTTGCAGATCAGATTTTAAAAAAGCATATAAATAAAAGCTTTTGAATGTGATCTGTCTATGGTACAGAAATGCAGGCCAATATCATTGTTGCATTTAAGTTTCCCAGGGATTGTTTTTTATGCAGGGTTCAATAAATTTTTTATCACCTTTATGAAAAACACAGGGTCACAATAGCATGCAGATAGGAACAGAGCTCAATATTTACATTTATTAATTTCGCTGATGCTTTTCTCCAAAGCAACTTACACTGCTAAACAATTTACAATTACTTACCCAGTTATACCACCAGGAAACTTCACTGGAATGATTTGGGGTGAGTACTTTGCTCAAGTGAACTACAACTAAAGATGAGATTTGAACCTACAACCTTTGAGTCCAAGGGCAGCGCTGCTAACTACCACACCACTAGCAACCCAAGCACATTACCACCTCTTTTTCTGTCTAGGAGAGGTAATCTATGCTCATTTTCACTATCGGACTGAGAGAGATATTCCGATATCACCGCGATAATAAAGAAACCTTGAGACGTCACTAATTGTGTCAACTATGTTCTCCTTTCAAAATCATTTTCTTGCTATAAAATCAGAAAAAAATGTGAAACCCCATTATCTCGATATTTTGAGTCATTTCTTTATGTTGACACTTTTTATAAGTGCATTTCCTTTCAAGTGACACCTCATCACCGCGTTTTTGTAATACCTACGTGATATCTACACAGGTGCACTGATCACATTTTCAAATCTGTTCGGGACACGAGCATCTTGGGCACAGGACTGTTTGAGGGAGCCGGTGACATTTGGAATGACCTTCAGCATTCCTTTCTCAAGCTCCTTGGCACCTCTGTGACCAGCATGATGATGTTTCCCTCTGCGTTCACAGCAACATCGACTGAAGTCTAGTCGAGGAAACATCTGAACTTCAGTTGCGTAGCGCCGTGCTTCGCAGCAGCACAATATACCACTTAATATGGAAAAAATATGATCCAGAAGAAACGGCAGTACTGCTGCAGACTGCTGCTCTGGAGTAAACTGGGTTTGATCCATTAACAGACAAAAGGAGGCCTCCTCCGCCACTCACTTATCCACTGTTGAACCATGCTTAAACCGGGTACATTATTTATATTTCACTATGGTGGGTGTGGAGGTGTGGTGGTGCAGTGGGTTGGCCTGGGTCCTACTCTCTGGTGGGTCTAGGGTTCAAGTCCAGCTTGGAGTGCCTTGTGACAGACTGGTGCCCTGTCCTGGGTGTGTCTCCTCCCCCTCTAGCCTTATGCCCTGAGTTGCTGGGTCAGGCTCCGTGACCCCGTATGGGACAAGTGGTTCAGAAAGTGCGTGTGGATTCTTGAGTCCTTTAGCATTCATGGCGAAGATCAGGCTTCTGCAGTTTACCTGGACATTTTTCCAATGTTGCTCTACTGACGCAATGTGAGTCTTAGACTTTCCATGGTGTGATTCAAACCAGCATCCGCCCAACCCATGTGTAGGCAGACGGTACCATTCCTCCACGTTGTCCGAAACAGATAGCCTGCACAGTCCACCTCAACATGTCTGAGTGCCATGGCCCTACAACTGAACTTGGAGCTCATGCTTTGTCTTTATGTGACAATATTACCAATAGGGGGGGTGCGGTGGCGCAGTGGGTTGGGCCGTAGTCCTGCTCTCCGGTGGGTCTGGGGTTCAAGTCCCGCTGGGGGTGCCTTGTGGCGGACTGGCGTCCCGTCCTGGGTGTGTCCCCTTCCCCCTCCGGCCTTACGCCCTGTGTTGCCGGGTAGGCTCCGGTTCCCCGTGACCCTGTAAGGGACCAGCGGTTCTGAAAATGTGTGTGTGTGTATTACCAATAGGGAACTGACATAGTCATTTAAATCATGTTTGACCCCAAAAACCAAACAAGCAACTGATGAGCTGCATTACATCACGCTGTGTCACATATTTACAGTTAAAATCTTTGAATTGGAAAAAGTGGGGAAAAAATGACTCACTTTCAATTTCACAGTTTGACTGAAACATTGAGTTTAAGACTACAAGTAACAGCTTATCAGTGTCGTACCGATGAAAGCTGGGGACGAGGCCGTTGCTCAGAGGAGTATCTAGGGCAGCTTGTAATCCCCGTTACTCTGCTCAGTGGTGCTTGCACCTAGGAGTCGTGGATTTAATACATGGCAGTGACGGGGTTTTACCCATGCTGAGGTGTTTGTCTCCCCCCTGGGTTGTGAGCAAAGGTATAAAGCATCACTTAAGACCAGGTCCCAATGCCAATCCGCTCTCCTTCCAAGCACCCTTGCCCATAACACGCCAGGCGTGAAGCGTTGCACTGTGAGTGACATTTAGAAAAATGATCAATACTTAGAAAAGCAGTTGTATTACCATAGCGTTTACAACATCAAGATTTATATTAGCCTCAGGCAAACCTAAGATTAACTTTTGCCACCATAGTTAAGATGAACAGGCTGGCTGTTGAGACAGGCTCGTCTCGTAAAACACCAGCCCGTTATTGTACTCTTTAATGCGGAGCTTAGCTTTCAGGACATCAATTTCATTCCGTTACGGCTTCTTATTCATTTGGAATTCAGATACTGTGTTATAACGCTGAAGTGGGGGGTGCTAGAGGAAGGAGGGTGATGCTGGGGTGGGGGCAGTGGGAGGGTGAGCTCCAGGCTGCCAGCTGCTCTCCAAATGCTGTAATGGACGTAATTTCAGAATGCATGGAGGGCATTACGGTTGCTGATAAAATAGGGATATGTGCACATTTTTATATACGATGAAGTATCCGACCTGGCGGGCCTGTATTTTCATTTTATTTATTTATTTATTTACTTTTACTTTCACATTGCTGCCTGCCAGAGACGCTCCGCGTGGGTCTGAGGTTAGGACTACGACGGCCGTGGCTTCGTAACAGGTGAAAACCCAAACAGCACATACAGAATAGAGGACAGCAATACAGAATAGCATCTGCTGGAATTACTTTTGTGGTAATTACATGACTAATATATTTACATTTACACTGTTTAGCTAACCAAATTTCCACCGTCCCTTTAAACTGCACAATAATGCTCGCGTAGAGACGTCATAGACTTGTTTTTTAAATGCACGTTTCATGCGTGAAACAGTTTTATTTAGAGTAGCTGGGACTCCTCTCATCCACATTCAAGTCTCTGGTTGGATTTTGTCTACATGTGTGAAACAGATTTTGAGTTGACATGTTTGAATAATGTTGCATACAGCATAAATCAAGCGAGGGATTTGTCCTGTCTGAATTGTGGCTGGCTAGCTGGCACCCTGAGAAATGTCCAAACAGTGACACTGGCTGTGAGGCGGATGCTGCTCCAGATGGTCTACACCCATATTTATTTAAAAACTGCCATGGATATTACAGGCCAGTCCCTCGCTGCAACGTTTCACTTATTAATTTGAATGAGCAGAATATCCAATAGCAGGAAATAGCATATGTGATGTTGTGTCGAGAACCACTTACCAGCTGATTTGAATATGTGCCAAAAATTACAGGAGCAACCCACTAAGAAAACACACACACGCTGTCTGAAACCGCTTGTCCAAACCCGGCAACACAGGGTGCAAGGCTGGAGGCGGGGGGGGGGGGGGGGGGGGGGGGGGGGGGGGGGGCACCCCCAGGACGGGACGCTAGTCCATTGCAAGGCACCCAAAGCAGGACTAGATCCGCCAGAGAGCAGGCACAGGCCGAACCAGCCGCGACACCACATCCCCCTACTGAGAAAACAATAGATGTGAAAACGTATTTTTTTAAATAATATTTAAAATTATAATAATATATCATGATATAATAAGAAAATTATTATTATTATTATTATTAGTATTATTATTGTCGTTGTTCTTGGTTGTCATGAAGCTCTATGGCTAGAGAGACCATCGTCTTTGAAATCCGTTTGAGCAGAACAATCAGATTAGTATTCTATATCATATAGCTTAGAATAACCTGAGTCCAGTTCAGCTGAAATAAATCAATAAAATACAAACAAACAAAAATCCCCAAAGTTTCCATTCTTGTTTCACCGCATGTTACAGGCACTTTGGCCGTCTGGAGGATAAGAAAAGCCATTTCAGACAAAATGGAAATCTTGTGGAGCTAATATCCTCGACCTGTGAAATGTTCTCTGTGCCGTGTTGTTTTGTTTTATGGTTGAGTGACTGAATAACATTTGAGGGGCTGGAAATAAAAAAAAAAAAAAAAAAAAAAAAGAACACAATTTTTTCCGAGCACACAATGTGGATCTTACACCAAGGCTAAAACTTGGGAAACAAGAACATAAAACCGTTCCAATGGATCACGCCTAAGAGTTTCTGCCTTCTTACCTCTTGAACAAATATGCCGCCTTTATGCAGTGTCTATTTATTTCTAGTTACTAGATATTAATGTCGTGTTTAATTTCTACTTATCTACCTTTATGGAGCTCTGCAATGGACCGGCCTCATGTTCGCCATGTGCCACCTCTGGGCCATCAGAACACGATGCCAGCGATGGTGTTCGGCTAGGCTCCGGACCCCTGCGGCCCTGATCGGGAAAGGGGGTTAATGAAAAAGGATGGACAGATGAATATAAAGACGATTGTCTATAAAAACTGAGAAACACTATTCGAGGGTCCGCCAGCTCTCCTAGAACCGGAACTGGGTGTGTACAGGTGCTTTAAGCCCTATCACACAGTTACACCCTCTGCTGTGCACCTCCCACAGCACCCATTTGTATCCCATCACCAGGAAAAAGCCGTCAAACCAAAGAATCCCCTCTGGATCCAAAGCGGTCCAACGTTCTCATTTCATAGCGCCTTGGAAGCGACATAAATATAGAAAAAACTGTTAAACAATCCGGTGGTTCTGCACTGCTCTCTCAGGCCTGAACAGAGCTGAAAACCACTCTCCTTCCAGTCGTCTATCATCTGAGACAAGTGTTTCTGAGCACTTTTACTGTTAAAGACAGCGGGCCCAAAGCAGAGCCAGACCGGTGAGGCTCTGTGTTTTCCCAGTTCTCTATTTTCCCGGCACTTTGAAATATTTAAACACGCCTGGCGGACTGGTCTAGCTCCTGCTTTGAGCCGGTGCCATCAATAAGGAGTAAAGAGATGCATCCCAGCACCGCAGCAGAGAAAATCCGAAGCAGGACAGAGGAAGGCAGCGTGGAGACAAGGCTCAGCGGTGACGCATTATACATGCGATGTGCTAACTGCGCGGGCCCTCGCCTCCGTGCTTGCCGCACGCTCCCCCCCGTTCTTTTAATTTTATACTCACTGGAGCAGATAATAGAAATGGTACGTATGAATCATCCATATTTATACACAGCTTCTTCGGGCAAAGAGCTGGCTTGAGAGAAGAAGGAGAGCCGCAGCCTGAGCCGGCATCTCGTTTATGATGACTTATGAAAAAGAAAAGAGAGCAAGAAAGGAGAGAAGTGAGAACAGGTGGTTTCCTCTCCCTCCCTTGCTCTCCTCTCCTCCCCAGGGGCTGGCACCATTATCGGCAGCTCGGGCCACAGCCTCCCTCTGCCCTCCGTGGGGAAACGGTAGTCGGGGGGCATCTGTCACGGAGATGAAAGGCCGCACCAAACAACGGTGGAGGAAGTGATTCAGAACGTACATTAGCGCAGCGACGATGTGATGATGTAAAGCAGCGCATTGTGTAATGGAATCAGAATAACGGGTTCCGTTACCTCCTTCACGGTGCTTGCAAACAGAGCTGTGGAGTCCCAGACTCCCTAGTGGGGATTGTGGAGCGCTGTGGGGGCAGTGCTTCAAAATAATGGCAACATAAATTTAATTTCCATTTGAATGGCATCACGCATACTAAAATGTAGCAGTAGTATATAAACATAAATATACTGCCGCTGTCTCGCAGCACCTAGGCTCTCTGGCTGTAGGTTCGAATCCACGATAGTCTGCTGTGGAGTTTGCGCACGTGTTTCAGTGGGTTTCCTCTGTGCATTCTGGTTTCCTCCCACACCACAAAGACATGCTTCAGGTGAATTGGTAACTCCGAATTGCTTCTAATGTGTGTATGTGAGTGCATGTGTGTGTGGAACCCATCTAAGGTCTATTGCCAACTGATGCTCTGTATTCCTGGCAAGCAGTTAATGATGCAGCCATACAAAACATTATATAATAGTGAGCACAGCTATGGGTGTTAATGAGGTAAATGAAGACGCCAGCATGGTTTCCTTAATGCGGTACGTATTGCAACATAAAGCAAGGACATCGAGAGATGATAAATAGAATCTTGGGAGGTCATACTCCCAAACCAGCCTTAAAAACAGAAAGGACACTCACTCACCCAGTACTATCACACATTCCACTCAACTATTGCACAAAACATGCAAATTAACACAGCATTATTTGCAGCTCAATACCACACTCCCGCCTCTTGGGGCACCCTTGAGTAACATGGGTCAATACAGTATCTCGCATATTATGGCCACAAACCTTTGCATATCCTGAGCTTTAGAAATGTGTAAAAGACACACACAACAAAAGCAGAGGGAAGATATTTTTTTTTCTCTTGTATGCGAAAATGTACAGGAGGCAGGAGCAGAAAGGCGATTGGGAAGCTGGGAAAAAAATGCTCGAAAGCAGGCTGATTGTGGCAGAAGGGCTTCCAATCGGCGTGCAATCAGTGCTTTAGATTCCGGGCCCAATCAATCTCCTTCATTACAATCCAGCGGGGGACCATCAAGAGCCATAATTACTGCAGCATCATCTTAATTAAAATTTTAGCTTGTAATTAAGAGCCATTGTTTACCTTGCAGGGGCAGCATTAAGATGCATAGCGTCAAGCGCCTTTCATCATTTATTAGGCTCCTCCAGCCTCGGGCCATCCCGGGGAGTCTCTGTCCTTATTTACCTTGTGTCTATGCTGCGAATGGCCCTGCACATCTACCCGAGGCCAGACGCTGCCCAGTGCCATAGTATAGGCTGCCAGGGGCTGGGTGAGACAGTCAAGGTTCATCTCCATTTCAAATCCAGAATGAACCCAGAAGACCACATGAGCTTAAGCCGTGAAAACACACGGGTTGTGTGTGATTTGGAAAAGAGTAAACAAACTTGAGCTCCTTCACTTTTTTTCAGCACCTCATCGCTTTATAAGGTGTTCAAGTTAATCAGAGTGAGGAATATAAATTTAAAGACAATTAAAACTAATTAAAAGATTCTGCTGGAGTCACCAGCAGCCATAGCTGGGTGCTTTAACTGGCATCGTTCAAGAACGGGCAAAATGGGGGAATTCAGCCAAGATTTTTCAATGTAAGTCTCTTGTAGTGATTTATCAGATGCCTGTCTGCTTATTGCTGGTTCCTATTAGCGACAGATCTTCTCCTCCCCAACTGTTGAGAAGCTGTCTCTCCTTCTCAATCAAGTGTACTTGGGACAGTTAAGTCTCTCATGGAATCAAACAAAATCAATGTCACTGCAATGTTTTCATGAAATATAAACCTTCAGTAGATGTACGGCCAACACCAACATGGCTAAAGAGTTGTAATCACATGGATCGCCCTCGACTTCCTGAAGTTACCGCTAGATTTCCCAGGAGTAATTTCTCTCATTTGTCAAGTTCACAGATTGAGATTTATATTAGATCCAGCGGTAGCATGCAGTTTACCTGCCACTGATCTTCAGAGTGCTTCTAAGTAATCACTGAGCTACTAATCCAATATCTCTCAGGTGTGAATATCAGGAAAAATGTTGGTGTCTACTGCAGAGATTTCTGGGTTTTAATTACTGTATTACTCCTTGTAAGCACAGAAACTTGACACATGAAACATGAGGAATGAATGGAAAGTGATAAAAGTGTCACATGGAAAGACACTGGCAGACAAGTGTGCTGTTCGTCCTGCTGTTCTAGGTCTCAGCCGCGTCACCTGTGTATCGGTCACTTGGTGGCAGGTTGAAGGGAAAAATCCAGAGTCACAAAAACTAAAGTGATGTATTGTCACTGACATTATGAACCAGTGATAAAGAAAAAAGGACTCAATATTTTAATCCCAAGTGACCTCATTAGTCTATACAACTAGATAATTTACTGGAGCAATTCAGGTTAAGTGTCTTGCTCAAGGGCACTGAAAAGCTTGGAGTCCTTCTTATCAGATAGATCTTACCAGGTGGTCTGGTGTGGCTCCCTGTCTACTCACCTTCTCTCGACTGCGGTTCCACAGGGCTCACTGCTTGGGCCCCAACTCTTCTCCATCTATCCCTTCAGCTCTGTCATTGCTTTCTGCAGCTTCTTCACTGCTATGCTGACAATATACAGTTCTTCTTCTCTTTTCCCCCTGCAGCTACAGACATATATTTGTATATTCCTCTTAAGCTTTTATGAGTTACTCCCTGCATCAGAAAATTCCACAGGAGAATGTCAGGCCATTAGCCTCTGAGCTGAAGCTGAAGTGCAGCTGGATTATTCCATAAGACAATGTACCCAAATGTACATTTGAAATGAAGCGACAAACGCAGCGACAAACGCAGGAAAAGATAATTATTTTAAATATTTTCTCTCCAGCACTGCCTCTACCGCAAACGCCTGGATTCCTCTGGTTTTACAGGAAGACATCCAGATCTGAGGGAACGGAATTAGCCATTCCATAACAAACTGAATCCTGCAGGCAACCTGCAAGCTAATCCCAAAGACATGTCCTGAGGCGAAGTATGAACCCGGCCGCGTTCATGTCAAGCATGTGCTCCAGTCCTGGGAACAGCAGTAGCGGCCCACGGTAGGCTCCACGGGACCAATTTTCTGCTCTGATCCATGGGGCGTGGCATTTCTGGCTCTTTAAGCCAGGAGATGAAAGCAAAGATTAGAGTAACTGGCACACATGTTAGCAGCTAGCTACCTTTTTCTATTTTTTTCAGCATTTAAAAGATCGCATGAGTGAGTTGATAAACATGGTGAAAAAGTATTTGCCTCCTGAGCAAATGTTTTGATCAAATGGCTGAAACCCGTACAGTGCCATGATGCTGTTGAAACAATCATGCTTTCAACATCACTAGTTAAACATTTTGGATTCTGTGGAGAATCCGAGCAAGACTGCCAATCCCCCTATGTGTTCCACCGCATACAATCACACCGGGCTTTTTAGGGGGCTTTAGAGACATAGGGAATAGAGGCAGGTTGTTTTCACACTTCTCTTCTGTCTAGTATCATTACACAAGCTGGAGACTTAAGGCACAATACAGCCGCTCTCTGCTATCACAGGATCTCAGATTTGTCAGGCCAACCTCAGGATGACACGTTGATCATTCTCAGTAAAACCCAGCCATTGGTTTGCTCCTTGGGCTGCTCCCACACACTCATCCAACCTACCTTCTCTCCTTGTCAAAGAAATTCCATACCAAAGCGCCAGCAGGCTGAGTGGGGATTGGAGGTGCTGTCCTTGGACTCTAAGGTCTCCAGTTTTGCATCCCACCGCCTGCTGCAGTACCCTTGGTCAAGGTACTTATTCAGATTTGATAAAGTAAAAATGATCTACTGTATCTATACGAAAAGGCAAAAAAAAATGTAAATCATCTGAGCAGTCATGCAGCTGATGGGTCTGCATACCGTGAACAATGATGAAATGTCCTTTCAGATGTATCATAAAAGGCTGAAATATCAGACACAAGAATGGGCAACTCTGGGTTTGCTGAGCCAGTGTATATGTTCAGACCTGGAACCAGCAATGGGAGATGGAGTGTGTTTGAACGCGAACACGTGCCAAGGACTTGGGAGAGGCACAGCGACCCAACGGCTTGCGCACAGTGGCCTGCGGTGCCAGACTGACGGGGCGGAAAATTGCATCTTGTCATTTAATTTCTAAAAATCTTTGTTTTCATTGTATTAATCTTTCAGCTTTGCTGCACTTCAGTTCAAAAGCTCAGCAAAATAAAGAGTGTGTTCTGTGTCTGCCATCTGTCAGCCACAACTTCAAAAAGTAACAAAATTGAATAATGATTAGCTCCATGTGCAAATGTGCTACCTTTTTACTTGGCCAAACACAAAGGAAAATCATATTAAAAAATAATAATAATTGGAAAATGATTCACAAGCAAAAGTTAAAATGGCATCCTTACAAAGTGCCGGGGTGTTCGCTTTACTCCCAACAGGTAAGCCCTTTTGCAGATTTATCGGCATCTCTCGGCAAGTGCGACGCCTACAAATACATGCGCTCTCGGTAAATATCTCGCACCGAATTAACAATGCTGGCAGACTGAAGGTTTTGAAAGGATCATTCAGGCATATTCAAAGTTAGTCAAATTTGGCAAGTGAGTCTCCGCTCCATGGGGGGGATCTGTCAGTCTAAAGCACTGCAAGTTACTTATTCAGCTGATGCCCTTGTGCAAAACAACTTACAGTGTAGAGTTTGCAACTTCCAGCTGCTGATGGGTGGAGCAAAAAAAAGCATGAAGTCCACGGTGGCATTAGGACCACGGAGATCCTGACCATTACTGTGGTGATTTGTTGGACCCTTTGCATAGTAGGCCTGTGGAGAAACGGGTTCGTGGAGTTCCCTACGCGAGGGGGACAGCATGCCGCAGTCACTTTAATTGCCTCCCGATGAAAAACACACTGACGGCTCACTGAGATGTGGACTAATTAAAAGGATGGATGGATTTTATCGCATACAGTGCTTTCAGGTGAAAGAAATCTTGTTCAGGCAATCAATGGTCAACCAGTGCAGTTTGGGGCTCCTGGGGTTGTGCGTTTTAATGAAAATACAAACCACAAATGAAAGCGGAGAGGTGGGGTATCTGGAGCTGAAATGGGTGTGGACTGGAGGGAAATCAGGGAGGTTACCCTTATTAACCTTTCCAAAACGCCCCACGCCTTGCCCCATTATTGATGACCCAGGTTATGAAGCCACAATGATTTCTCAAGGTAGTCCAAACGAAAGGTTAAACTATTCACATCAATCGCCTCCCCGATCTTTTATTGACAGCTCCGTAAGCTGTGCGCTGCCAGACTCGGAGGGGTGTGGAGTGTCTGATATTGATGAGGTTTATGAACAAACTGGTTTTGATTGCACTGTGCTTGTAAAGGACTAAGAAAGAGCGACGGACGATGATGGATGAACTGGAAGCTCCGCGAATATGTTCACAGAGGGTCATGCGCTGGAAGGTGAGCACATGGCTCTCAAGTGTAATAAAGAGCTGCCAGATGTTCATATCGTAAACCTTTATTTTTATTTCATTACTGTAACTGTGTCTTTCAGTCTGGAAATGTGTGTAAGGGATTTGTGATTTGTCTGCATTTATGCTGTTGAATGTTCTCTTCAGGGAAGTGTTGGGATTTTCTTTTTTTTTCTTTTTTATGAAATGCATTTTCAATTGATGGACAGTTGGATTGCCCTGGTGCTGTGGGGCACAGATATACCCCTAGGCTCATTTTTCTCCAAGCAGACTGGAAACCCTCCTGCAGGTGTGTATAAGCGATGTTTTTCGAAGCAAACGTGTTAGCAACGTTTACTCCTTGAGACGGAAATGTGCTCCTCACCATTCTGATTGTGGGTGTGATCTTCTCTCCGCCTACTGTAAAAATAACAGCAAAGGCAGATTCTTATATTCTGTGTGCCAGAGCTTTAGCTGCTTTATCTGCTCGGATACATGCAACACTCTCTTCCTATGACGACTCAGCTCAGGGCATAACATACACAGGCAAAAAAAAAATAAAACCATTTGCAATCACTGTGAAATAAGGAAAATGTGTAGTGGTAATGTTACGAATAATTAGGAATAATTACCCAGGCCTTGCAATGAGACATCAGTCTTCATCATGGCTCATTAGTGATTATTACAACGTTTGACCTTTGACAGGTTCTAAATGTCCAATTCAAAACCATATTCTCTCCGCTCAGCATGTGTGAGGACGTTGCTGATTTGCTGCCTGACTGGGTTGGGGGAATCACTGCAGGCTTTCTTTGTGTCCCGTGTGTTTCGGGGTATCTGGGGCTGTTCTAAGATTACGCATGACGCCCGGCCCTGGAACCGACCTTCTCGCCGAGGCTCCAAAGAGCCTGGAATTCTCTGAAAAAAAGATTCATTTAAATGGTATTTACAGCTGCTACGAGCTCCAAGTCTCAGAATAATTCAGTCTGGTATCTTACACAGCATTAGGTACCGCACTGAAGGTTTTGTTTCATTGTTTTTCACTGGTCTTCAAGGACAAGAACTTTTCCCAATTCCCACTGCTCCGCATTGCTGCCATGTGTGCTTTCCACTACAGCACCTACTGTAATTACCCGTCCAACTGGCAAGTCTCACGCATCTGTTCTGAACAGGATCTCTGACATGTTCACCCATCATCTCTGCTCCTGCACGTACTGCTGCGACACGATCGAGGAGAAAGTTGGCCTGGATTTAGCGGATGCTCTTGCAATGTCTGCTTCACGCTGGGTCATTTCATCACGTGACTCGGTGCCCTTTCCGAACTGCCGCTTTCTGTACGGCATCATTTCATTTCACCTTGAGGGCCCTTCTGCAACACAGCTTTTTTTCACAGCTTTCAGAAAAGCCGCCGTTACCTTCGCACTTCAGGTGCTGTTCGGAAAAAAGAAGCTCACGCTCCCCGTGTTTGTGCAGCGATGCTTTTCACCAAAGCATCTTACAGTGATTTGCCTATTTACACAGCTGCGTAATTTCAACTGGAGCAATTTTAGGGCAAGTGCCTTTCCCTACTGTATTACAGAAAGAGATGGTATTAAAACCTGCCTCCTTTGAGTACAATGTGGTAGCTCTAACCACGATGCCACTTCTTACCCAAACACACAGAAAAAGTGACATTTACACTTTGAAGAGACTGAATGGACCATTGTTTGAACAAACAACAGCTGAGGTAGCAAGCATCCTCTAATCGGAAAGGGAAGATGACTGTTATTATAAGTGAAGCACAAATATAGCAAAGGCATGACATTGTATTATGTCTTTTGTGAATGTATGATGCCATTTCCATTCACTGCACCCTCCTGATATGAAAGTAGACATTGCATCGATGACGTAGACATTAAAAAGACTTCAGCGTGTAAAATTTGCTACTAAATGGATTAATGTAAAATTTCATATTAAGTGCATCTTCAATGCTGAACCAGTGTCAGGACCTTTTCTCCATCATCATCACGAGGACATGTGCCTGTTTGTTCATTGCAGGAGCCATATTTAGCACTAAAATCTAATTTAATCCATTTGCTCAAAAATCTCCTTCAGCATACATCTTAAATACGGCTGCCTGAAAACAGAACGTTATATATCTAACCTTGTTTTGAGTGCACACAGACAGAGCAAAACATGTGCTTTTTATTTTTCTTTTGAAGGACACTTATAAGGACACTTTGATTTGCAAGACACCGAGGAGGAAGACCTCCAAAGCCGAGCTTCACCCGAGACGCACACACCCAACACGTCCTGTGATGCCGGACACCTCCAGCATGGACATCATGACAACCTGTTAGGCCACCCATTTCCGCTGACCGCTTATCCCATAATCAGGCTCTGAAGGGTTCAGTGTAGCAGGGTTTAAAGGGGATTTTACCCTGCATGGGATGCCAGTCCCTCAAACGGCAAGGACACAGGCTCACAATTTATTGCACCACTAAAGCAGTGAAGAAACCACACAATGTATCACAATATGGAAATTCTGCTCCTTCTGTTAAAGACAGCAGGGGTTAAATGTCAATCAGTACTGGCTATGAATGAGTGCAATCAGCCCAAAGACTTCACATGGGTGCAATTTGATAATAATTATATGCTAATTGTACCTAATTATTGAAATCACACAGGCCTTAGATGGGTCAGCCTTTCTCTTAGTGAACCTACACTCTTGCTGTGTAAAGACAAAGGAGGGAACAATATCCTTGACAGAAAGTGAAACACCTATAAAGCTGTAATTACGGCATTAATGAGATCTTCTAGTTGTTTTCCGGAAAAGTGACTGATTAATTTATCCTCCTTGGGAGCCGCTCCCGATATGAAACAACATCTGACAAGCACACGACGAAAGAGTTATTTCTGCTCCGAGACATCCCTATCTCTGGCGTGGCGAGAACGAGAGAAGTCGAGGAGCACGGTTATGGCACGCATCAATCAAACGTCCTCGCAACTTTGAGGCTTTTTTTTTTTTTCCAGACAGCCAGGCGAAAAAATCCGTTTGACCCGTCCCTCTCTTAATTAATTATCCAATTACTCCCTTCCGGAGGACTGCAGTTGCCAGATAACTGGGCGGCGGTTTGCTTGCTGACTGCTTCCGCAAGATAACAAAAGAGCTATTTACCACATAATCACCTCAACGAGTTCACCGTCAGGCCCGCATTGTCCGATCCCCATCTCAGCTTTTTAGGGCTTCCTGTTGAGGGGTGAAGGACTGGAAAAGTCAGGGTGATGAAGAAGTAAACATGCAATACGAGTTGACAGCTTTCTAAAATAAGGTGCAGATGCCTGGTGGGGGGTCACTTAAGGCTACTTTCCCTGCACCTTTAGTCAGTACAAAGGGTTCTTATATAGTCCCTAGTCCTGCAGACAGACTAAGAGCATCTAACATAAATTTGTTAATTAAATAAATGAGGCTTTCTTGCAGTTCCTCAGTAATAGCAACAAGGTAAAAGAGAGACCCTTGGAGTCAGGAAGCTTTGACCTTGGGTTACCAGAAGAAAAGGTAAGATTTTGTGTAACAAAAAGATATAGACAATCATACTATCCTTTACAATTTCCCTCTGTTAAGCAGTCATCCTACAAGTTATTCTCTTACCTAGTCCCAGATGCAGGGGATTGAATGTGCAATAAATAAACACAATAAGTATTACTGAAATACAGTCTGAAACCGCTTGTCCCAAGCAGGGTCGTGGCAAACCGGAGCCTAACCCGGCAACACAGGGCACAAGTCGGGAGGGGACACACCCACGACGGGATGCCAGTCTGCCACAAGGCACCCGAAGCAGGACTCGATCCCTAGATTACTAGGAAAATCTGGGGGGAAAAAAATTCTTCTTAAGAACCTTTTGAAAGCACAAGTAAAAAGTGTATATATAAATATATAACTCTTTTGAGTCACATCGAAGCCACATGCTCTCTGATCTTGGACTTTGTCATTCTCTCTTTAAGTGGTTATTTGAGGCTGAAGGAGAACTGAAAACTGAGGGTAGAATCCATCAGGGTTTCAATCTGAGTGGTGGGATACTCTCTCCTAGAACCCCTCACCCCCGGTGTTGTTCCACCCGCAGACTCAATTGTCCTGGGGCCATCGCTGCCTCAGCGAGCAACTGCAGATGGGTCATCGCAACAGCCTTAGCGAAGGTGCCCTGAAGCCTGTGCCCTTGCTGAGTGAGGACTAAAGAAAGAGGGCTGCTGCAAAGTCTTGGAAATTGATCTTGTTTACTTCTGAAAGTGGGTGTGTTAGGGGAAGGTCAAGAAGTATGATTGGAGTGTTGGATGCATACTGAAGCCCACCATACCATACAGAGTTGGAAGAGCTTCAAACATGGCCTCCTGGCTTGTGCTTTGCAAATATCTAATGCGTATTCATGTCTAATCGCACTTGAGAAGCCCCAGGTTGGGTGCATCGCACAAAGGTTACGAATGTAGCATCTTGCGTGGTTGCCCTCTTCGTTTCTGGAGTTTGCAGTGCCAAGCAAGCCTCTGCACGACGTTGTGTTGAGCTCCTTCAGACGGATCCAGGACCGAAAGATCAACAGAGAGGCCGAAACCACTGACCCACACCTCCCCCATCCAGCACCCGGTAACCCCGCTTCAGATGCCAGACATTTTGCATTGAGACCCCAAGGGCTCATGAATACAAACACAAGCTTAATTACCTTGCTCTCTGGCTTACTGCCGCTCCTCCATCCCCAGCATTCCTCCATGAACTCTGGCCTCCGTGTAACTGGTGCCCAGCGAGTGAACTACGCTGCAATCAGCTGCCTGTAGGATTGGCAGCTTGTTTTTGGGAACGATTAGTGATGAAGATGTTCTCTTCAGGGGGGCATGGTGGCACGGAGGGTTCGGCCGGTGCCTGCTGTGCAGTGGGTCTGGGGTTCGAGTCCTGCTTGGGGTGCCTTGTGATGGACTGGCATCCCGTCCTGGGTGTGTCCCCCCTCCAGCCTTGCGCTGTATTGCCAGGTTAGGCTCCGGTTTGCCGTGACCCCACTCGGGACAACCGGTTGTTGACAATGTGATATTCTGCTCATTTAGCTACTGTGACACAGATAGTATTTTTAAAATGTTCCCTTTAAAAGATAAAAATAGTTCCACATGTAAATGAAGTACTACTCACTTTCCAAGATTCAAAACAAGACACATACTTTGAAGGTATCAAAGTGGGCTTCAGATACTAAACTCAGCTACACCACTTACAGTTTTATATATAATTAAGTGGCGTACACTATAAATAAACATGGAAATGTACTTCCCCTTTGTTGTTATGTCTTTAATTTTCAGAGAATAAGAGTTAGAGGTAAGCGTGAGGTATGAGGAAAGACAGCCGGAGCAATGCTCTTGGGGTCTTCGGTTTTGGGACCAGATGGTGTGTTTTTGGAGGAGGTTGCAAGATAAATTTCAGTCTACAGGATTACAAGGGGCTCTCTTGGGTGCCCTTATTAAAATTCCTTTATTAGCTTGGCACAGCCGACAAGGAATTTAGTGCCATAGATAATCGACGCACTGGGAACAGCTTTCATCAGACAACAGCTCAGCTCGTGCAGAAGCACTGTGATAAAACACTCACCCTTTTGCTCATGCAAGATTCAATCAGGTGAAATAACACCACCAAAAAAGAAAGCACCTTAGAGTGGCTGAGTATCAGTCCCAAAAGGTAAATATGTCTGAGTAAATGCTGTTTGAAAGACAGAGGCTGGTAATTAGGATGCAATTAATAAGCCCAGTTAATTTACACAAGGTGAAGCAAATATACATTTATTCATTTAGCAGATACTTTTCTAAAAGGAAAAAAGTGATGTACAACTCAGAGTAAACAAAAGTGCATTTTACCAACAAAGATATACAGATAGACATGCAATTCTCAAAATATAGTTAATTTGTTGATTTAGTAGTAGGGGACTGGCATGGATGGAACTCTGCCAATGGGATATGTGAATGGGGAGCTCCACCACTAGGAAGTTAGGTGATCAGACAGTTTGGTCAATGGGACAGTGAATGAGCTGGGAGCTCTCCCAGTTGGAGACTACGTGAGCAAGGGGGCTCTATCAATGGGAGTTTAGGGGAGCATGGAGTTCAGGCAATGGAATGTTGCATGGTTAAGGAGCTCCACCAGTCAGAAACCAAGTGAGTAGGAAGCTCGGTGAAAGGGACACTGCATAAGCAGGGAGTTCAGCCAATATATTACATTACACAAACAGGGAGCTCCACCAATGAAGCTAAGCAAGTAGGGAGCTTGAACGAGGAACTCCACCATAAGGGAGTTCAGCCAATGAGATGCTGTGTGACCAAGGAACTCCTCTAACGGGAGGCTGAGTGAGCAAGGAGCTCTGCCAGCAAGAAAGGGTAACTGGGGAGCCAGGCCAGCTCAGCGCTCTGTCGGTGGGAGGTCAGGTGAGTCTAGAGCTTTGCCAATGGAAGTCACAATATTGCTGACTCCCCATGTGCGCGGAGCCCGAAAGGCTCCCTAAGCACGCCTAGCAACCCCTCCTCACCCCCTTGACTTTCAGCTTTAACTCAATAAACTACACGCATAGACAAGGTGAATTTTAATAACAATTTATTATCTTCACTGAAAATTGTGCTAGCAGCAGCAGCAATTACGCCAAGAACGCAGCGTAGCGAGTGGAGATGACCACCATCTCCATGTGACGGCTCTCAGCGAAACACACTGCTACATCGTGCTATTACCATTATTTTAAAATGTAAATATAACCTTTGTTGAAAGGCGAATCCTTTTCATTCTTATTGTAGTGTGGGAGCTGTTTGCATTAATTTAATCAGGTGTTTTTTGTTTAAAATTTTAATTTGAAATATTAATTTGACCTGTCTGTACTGAACTGTACTCTTGCGGTCATCTGTCTGTTTGCTCTAGGGTAGAGTCAAGACCAAGAATAAAAATGCTTTCAGAGGATGATACACAATGTAATATTTCCATTAGGTCATTGTCTCGCAAAAACAGTATCAAGCAATGGAAGTGTGAAGGTGTCCTTGTTGTTTGAATGTAGCACGCGGGAGACAGAGTTTGGGATCCTCACTGGTCAGTTACTGGAGGTTTTTTCCACAGATGACTATAGCAGGGCATCCCTCTTCAGCTGAAGTTTAACTTAAGAGGAACACTTGGATTTCTGGTCACCATAAGAAGGATGCCTCTGTCCCTGTTGTGAGGCTGGGTAAAGCTTCATGTTGGAGCTTGCAGTCCCATGAGAAGAACTCAGGGAGGTCAATGACAGGAAAATGATGTACAGTATGAGGAGCTGGTGGTGTAGTGCTCTTCGAAAGGCTGATGGACAAAGGGCAATCCCATTTGAAGGAGGCCGCAGGTCACTATAGGGTCTATAGTGTGTTGGGTAGCACAGGCAGCCAGAGGCTATGAAATTTGCAACTGAGACTGCAGAGAGGGCATCTAAATGGCTGTGAATAAGTAGAGGTGAGCATTAGGTTCACAGTAGCTCTACCAGCCCTTGTTACACACATGGATGTTTGCATTTTCTTGGCGTACCGTTTCTTTATTGCTGACCCAGAACTGTTTGTGAAACAAAACAAAACAAAACAAAAAAAAAAAAAAGGCAAAAAAACTGGCCAGTCATACAATTCCAAATGCGAGCTGTTGCTCATAGGGGAGTGCTTATTGCAGGTGGCAAATCAGTTGATCTGCAAAGCCACATTGCTCTGCGCACCGGCTGGTTGGGTTTGGCGAGACTCTAGGCTGGCCACGCTCAGTCAGCCCCAAATGCCCATGGCAGAAGGCATTTATCTTCATTTACCGGAGTCTCACAGAACTTCACCAAATAAACACAGTCCAAGCTTCCCTGATGACTAAGATCCACACTTGACCCAGGAAACAAACATTCTCCTTACTGGACCCAGTTGAAGTGCTGCTGTAAGGAGAAAGATGAGGGGGAGAGGTTTTGGGGAGACACTGAGCTGAGGACACTTTATTTAAAAGCAGGAGATGGGCTATAACCAGCTGTGAGCAGTGGAATGCAATCATGCGGCATCAGGGAGAGACTCCTTTTCACATGGACCACACAGCATGACACAGGGGCATTTTAACAGACACACACACACCTAGGAGATGCTCAATGAGAGGCAATAACTCCACTGATGCGGAAAAGGACGCATCTCCATTTGAGCAACAAGGACCAGGAGAGAAAAGAATTGGAAAAGCTTCAAGCGGCCAGATGAAGAGCAAGGAGGGGGGGGTCAAAGGTCTTTGCAGCACAGTCTCAATCGGCCGATATTATTTATAGATGAAAGGAGAGCTACCAGAGCAGTAATATAGGAGCCTGGTGCAGATATGGACGTGGTCATTAAAAGGATAGTTCACAATCTCATGGAAGTAGGGCCTCTGCTGCTCTTTGATACGCTGATCACATATACCTTAGCCATCCCTTCTGTATTTCACTGCCAAGGTAGCAAGGAGAGTCTCAGAAGGAGAAATCCAACGACTCTGAAGTACAGGTCTTTTCCTACGTGTCAGAGGCATTCTGGGACTTGTCGGATGCTGTGTTAACTTCCGTCCAGCCATCCAACCTCAAACACATGCATCTCTGTTTTGACATCAGTCCATCTTTACAAAGTACAGTTTTGGCAAGATTTCAGTACCTCTGACGGATCAGCCAATTGCTGACCTGACCCCACCATAATAATTTTGCTTACAGGCTATCCTGCAGTGACCGTCCTCTGCGGTTTTACTGTGTGCTCTACGTGGCAGGGTATCCTCCATACAGCATGGCTTCCTACAGAGGACTACATCAGCCCCGTTTGCTAATTAGTACCCAAATACATGATCAACTGGCATTCTGTGTATCCTGTTTTCCCTGTAATTTCTCATATGGTGTAATTTTTTTGTGATACACCAATCTATTTAGCCAGGAGTAAAAAAAAAATGATTTCATACCAGGCTAGAAAGTACTTGCAATGCCAGGACTGAAATCTAGTTATCTTGAGGATGAAGTTTGTTGTAATTGAATGCATTCAATTCGTACATTTAGCTTTTGTCTCCTCATTGGGGAACAGATAATCTAGCACTGAGACAGTAGTACCCCAGCATAAGCAAACAAAAAAAACACACCGTTATTACAGTAATTGGTCAAATATACTAGGAAATAGGCAGAAGTTCCCTGTGACAACGTGACAGCATTACTACAGCCACTGCTGACTGGAAGGAAAGATGGGATGGTAAATAGAATTACAAAGACCCATTTGCGTGGACAGCCTTGCTTTTGCTCCCATCCCTCTCTAACTCTCTCTGCGCCAGGCAGTGACATATGCTCTGCCACCAGGTCTCTCCGTGCCGTGTGCCGGCGCCGCGCTGGGCAGGTTGTGCTCTCTGTATACAGGAGCCGGTCCGCAGCCGTCTGCCACCGTTTACCGTATGTAGGCCTGCTGTTCGTGTCAGGGCCCCAGATGGCCCCCTACTGGGAGCACGTTTGTCCGCAGTGAGGTCCATCAGTCCGCATCCCCTCTCCTTGTCCAGTGGGACTGAAGAAAACATGGCCAAACACATACACACACCAGATGGAGTTTTGTTAATGGAACTCTATGAACCTGTGTGCCATATATGAGGAGAACACAGGCAGACCACAGCCACCTCCACTTTAAAGGGAAAGAGAGTCACACAGAACAGACACATTCTTATGGACACACAGTACTGGTGGGGTCTCTAGCTCCACTGCCGAAAGACAGAGTCAATGGTGGTTTTCGTGAGAAGAAAAAGACTCCACAAAGTTTATGTTAAAATACATGATCTAATGTATTTTTATATTTGCAGAAAAATCTACAAAGTTAGGGTATACAATAAACTAACATCTGTATACAAACGCAATTGAAACACTACTGATAAACATTCAAATACTAACTTTAAAATTAACTGTTACAAACATAACATGATATGAAATAATGTACAACATCCCTTTTTGTAATTTTTCATCCCCCCGCATTTACACAAATAAGTTATGGAAAAATTATGTAACTGGGGGGTTCAACAATGTCACTGTTTGGCACTGTTTTCCAATCATTTACCCTTATTAAATATTGCTTTTAATGGCAAGTTTTCCAGAATTTCAAATTATCAGAATTGTACTAAACCAAGGACCACGTAAATTCCCCACGCAGCATAGATTCGAACACAAGACAATGATATTGAGACTGCCAATACCACAGAGAACGAGGGCAAGGAAAAGCTGTTGAAATCTGTAAGGAGCGAGCCGTCTTTGCACAGCAGAGTCCAGCATGAGTCACATTTAACGTTCCGGAGTCGATTCTGAACTTGGCATGGTAGCGTCCAAACAACCACCTCAGACACAAAGATGCAGCGCTCGATGCTGAGGACCCATTCAACTGATGTAAACTCAGTGAGTGAGGAGACAATTATACCACCATGTATGTGCTCACCCACACATTCACTTTTTTTTCCTTTTGGTACACAACACTTTACATTTTACTGAAATAATGATGTATTGTGGTGGGGCTACCTTAGAAAAAACAAAGGAAAAACATCAGAGCTGTTCTTTCTGAATATTACACTCAGACTCCTCAGAAAACTGGGTAATTTTGTGCCTCATGTACAGTAAATCATACTTACAGCAGGGGAAATGGTAATTCCCATCAGATTTTCTTAAATTAATGACACTGGAATGAGGTTTTGAAGAATCCCTGTTGCTAAACCTTCAGGTGGGCAGGAATGCCCACAGAGAATCTAGTACTCTGGCTCATGCCATGGTGTACCCGTAACTCCCACAATGCAATGCGACGAGCAGTCTGTCTCTGAGGATTTCCTTGGTGGGGTATTCTGGGAGCTTCAGCATGTTGATGCTAGGGACGTCAAAACATTAACAATCAGTGAAACAGCAGGTCACCAGTGGCTATTCACTCTACGTGAAACATGGATTTGAAAGGTTTGACAGTGTGTGTATCTGAAGGGTTGTTGAAGCTTAGTGATTGAAGTTCAAAAAAAATAAAAAATAAAAAAATAAAACCTAATCTGCTGAATCCATTCATGGCCCTATACTACAGAGCTTCCAAAGGGCTCTCTTGGACATTTATGGCACATTTATGAAGCTTTTCATACGGGTGCAACGGTTACACCTATTTTTCTGTGAAGAAAAATACAATGAACATCACAGAAAGTATTACAAACAAAATTAAAACATCATTGAAAGGGGTATTAAAAATGGGACAAAAGCTACCCAATTTTAGCCTTATGTTAAAGGAATTACTGAACACACCCTTCTTCTGGGTCGATGCCTCTGTGCGTGTGTGAAAGCACATCTATGGGGGGGCGGGCAGTATGTCCTTACCAGGTGCTGGAGGTGGGCAGAAGGTTTGCGGTGTAGGGCACGGCAGCAATAGTAAACTTCTGGAGGCCACTACCCCCCATCAGGTAGGCAAATCCACCGTGAGGGACTCTCGAGCTGGAAGGAAAGGGTGAAGAGAGACAATGAAACCAGAGGAGGTTCAAACAATGTAAAATGAGCAGGATACAGGACTTATGAAAATGTTAAAAGCTGTTCATCACATCTGACCAAGTCTGGCACTGAGCCAGCATAAGGAAGACATTAATATCCTTTACGGACAATGATCGTCATCCCCACCACAAGGTGACCGCCATGAGCTCCTTTAGTCACCACATCTTTCAAGGGGCAGCACACAAAGAGGCGCTTTCGGGGTCCTTTTCAACAGCCATACATCTCCATAGTGCCTGTTTGCTCCTCAACATGGTGATGCAGGGAGGTAAGAAATTGTACTGGTTTAATCTAATTTACCTTTGTTTTAGTAAAACAGTAGCCAGTAAATGTTTATTTTCTAAGTTTTTGCATTATTTTATTTCATATTTTTGTCAGTATTACTACACTTTGTTGTTACATGTGAGGTCTCTTACGTTATGTCTCTTGTTGAGCTGGTGTGTGTGTGAATTTCCCTGCAGGGATTAATAAAGTATCCACCCTATTCTGACAAGGACTTACACTTGCGGGCCTGGAGCTCAACTAACACTAGCTACTCAACAGCATACAACTGCAGAATAGAAAGAAGTGAATCTAAAACCCTTTATTATTTTTTTTTGTTCAGTTCAACGTGAGTGCAAGTGTGACTAAGTGAGTTGATGTGTGTGTGAGTTACAACAGCTGCAGCACACAAAAAGCGAATTAGTGCAAAGTTAACCACAGTGATCAAAACATAGTTACAGATTTTCCAGTCACATCCAGTCTGCCATGATGTGTTTATTAAGAACTGTTACGAATACAAAAACTGCAAGAAGACTGACACTCATGAGCTTCTCAATACAAGGACCTAATGAAAGCAAACTTACAAGCTAGTCAAATTACTGAAGGTTCCAAAAACAGATGGTTTAGAAACCATTTCATACAGAAAGGCTGAAACTATGATCTTCTGTGTTACTCACTATGTCAAAAAGGATTGAAGAAAACTGTACCTTCCAGTGACAAACTGCAGCAGCAGGACCCTCTCTTCCTGGGTTAGACTGTGCACCACCTCCCAGAACCACTGCAAAACAGTCAGATCTCATTTACATGTATTTAGTTGACACTTACCTCCAAAGTGATTTACACTGTTAAGCTGCTTAAATGTTTTACCCTTTTATACATATACATTTAATAATTCAGCCGACTTTTTCCCCCCAAAGCATCTTACGACGTTAAGCTACATACAACTATTTACACAGCTATAGAGCTGGGTAATTTTTACTACAGTAATTTACAGTAACTAACTTGCTCAAGGGTACTACAGCTGAAGGTGGGATTTGAACTTGTAGCCTTTGGGTTGAAAAGCAGTAGCTCTAATCACTATGCTACCAGCTGTCCATCAGGGTAATTTTACTGGCGCAATAATATTAAAGTACCTTGCTGAAGGGCACTGTAGCAGAGTGGAATCTGAACATAGGCCCTTTGAGTAAAGTCTTACACAGTAAATTTGTTGTAGTTGTATGAAGTTCTTGCAAAAAACATAAAAAAATAAAACTACTAAAACTTTTACTGACTGTGACATATGGGCAAAACTGACTGGAGTTATGGACATTCTTCCAGTTTGAACTGTTTGTCAACTCAGGAACCAGAGTTCCACACAAGGAGCTGAAAGGTATGATGCTACAAATAATGAGTTACCATTATCTGGAAGGAATTAATCTCATAAGGGATGCATGTGGCCTCACCTGGATGATTGGTTCATCCTGGTCATACCCACTTGTGTATTCCGTGTTCCTGCTCCAGTCAGCCACATCAATTTCAGGCATCCCTGAGAGGAGAAGCTCCTACCAGGGCCACAGGTTACAAGTTACACTATTGAAGTTACACGTTCAAGGTTGTGCAGCTGAGATTACAGGTCACATATTACATAATTGGATATAATGATGTAAATGCATGTAAAGACCATGCTGATGAGTCTCAGAAAGAAACCAAAACAATGATCAGCAGACCCCCATCTCTTTCCAACTTAAGAAGTCAAAGACAAACTTTAAAAAAAAAAAAAATTATTAAAGGAAAACACAGAGCTGTAACTAATTTAAATTATGATATAAAGGGTCCAGGTCACAATGTCATATAAGGTCAACTTGAGACAAGGGTTACATCTCAAAAAGAAAAATGTGCTTTCATGTTGTGACCGAGATCATGGAAGGCAACAAGCTGCAGTTCTTCAAATTGGTACCAAAGTACACAAAGTACCAGTAAACACAGGGATGATCTGTGAAGATAATGACCAGAAGCACATTAGGATGCTGCCAGGGAACAGGAACAGCACATGAGATCCCATCCACTTGTTAATTAGACATGGAGACTGAACTGTGGAACATCAGTTCTTGTCTATGTGCCATTTAAATACTTTCCTGCTGTGAGGCTTCCCATGCAGGAAGACAGGTCAGCTTGCTTCACGGGCCACTTCATTTGTCCCTGCAGCTCACACATGCTGGTACCTGACCCAGATGTATGTGCACGTACGTACATAAACACACACATGTCCTTGGTGCAGTTTCCACATGAGAGGTCACTCCAAAGTGGCGTGAGGCACCAGATAACCCCAGGCACAAACTGCTGACACCTCCAATGAATACCTCTGTGGAAGAGAGCGCCATTTCCCAGGAAGGAAGGACCAAGGTGGGGTACTCACCAGTTCGTACTCGTCAAAGAGCTGGATGAGTGAGGGGGGGATGAAAGTGTGGAAGCCTTGCAGGAAAGCGTTGATCTGAGGCTGAATGGCACGCGTCATCCTCAACTCTGTCACCAGCTGGACGTATTCTGCCTGGGGGCAGCAGCAAGGTCACTCGCTTGCTAGTGCGCAGACACGCTAACATACATGCAGACACAGAGACATCTATGACAGCAGAAAATGCATGAACCAACGTAACCTAGTAGGTGTGGAATTCCATTACCCAGTTCATTCCCTTTGTCACAGAACCTGGTACACCCCTGTGCTGCCCAGCACTGCCCTCAGTCTGCTTCCCAGGCAACCCACCGGTAGGCCCCCTTCAACTCTCTATATTTCCAAACACACCTGGACCACGCTGGAAGTACACAGCTGTCAGCGGTTAGGTTCATGTGAAAGTCAATAGTTTCCAAGTATGAGTGATTCATCCAGTACAGCTATAAATAGATCTAAACCTCACAAATGCACACACAGCTGCTTTAACACACAGACACACATTCTCACAGTAGGCAGAGTCAGCGTGCAGTGACCATGTAAGTGTCCAGAGCCCTGGCTCAAATCAGACAGCCGCACAAACAGCCCATTTCACAATCAGGCCAGTGAAACTCTACCGCCCTCTACCGGCTGCTTACCAGTCGGTCAGGCTGAAGACCTTTCAAATAGAGGATCTATGAAAACAATGGCTCCATTTTCTCTTATCTTTTATCCAAGATGCCTATGGAGGAAGGACTGTCTACTTTTAAAGAATTTATTTTCCATAGGATTTTGAACTGTTTTTTCCTCCTAAATCCAACTTTAACTTAATTGATAACACAAGGATGATGACAATGACAACAGTAAATGGAAAAAAAAATACCCAATGAGATATTTTACATTATGTAATCACACAGGTTACTTCAACAGCACGGGCATCTGGGCTAAACACAAGCAACGACAAGTATTGTTTTTGTTGAATAAAACAATACATATTACAGCAGGGATTCCAAAAAAAAAAGAGCAGACCTATAAAATTCAGTTGACTGCACAATATGCATGAAAACAACAATCTACTATTGAGAGTTCTAAAATTGTACATCCATAGATGGTGCAGCAGTCACAGGACAGGACCTGTGACTTCAATGAGGTGAACCTCTGTGTGTACTTCTCTGATTTGTCACCTTGTTGTCCTGCGTGACGAGAATGCTCATTCCACCAGGTTTCAGGGGCACTTCCTCCATTGCGCCAAAAACGTCTGTCTCCACAGAGAAGGTCAGTTCCAGACCAAGGTCACTGATGTCATTGTCCAGGATCCACTGCAAGTTCTTGGCATACTCCGGGTCGATGGAGGCCACATCCTGGTAGTTCACTGGGATACCTGTCCAAAACACACGGTGCAGGTATTTACACAGTTTAGAGCATGGCAGTACAGAGACCAGGTGAGACTCCAGAGCACAGGTATTTAAACCAGTGAGTAATGGCAGAGGAAGTGTCCCTTTTACCCAGAATATGCTTGTAAAAGGAGCGGGTGAAGTAGATGTTCACAAGCTGCCGGTGATACAGAGCCAGACCTAGGATCTGGCCCGCAAAGCGGAAGTAGTTTAGATGGTCTGGGTTGACCGAGGAGTTGCTGTTGGGTTGGAACGTGGTTCCTGAAGCACACAAACACACAGCGCACTAGAAGTCAAAAGCAGAAACGGACAACTGCTTTATAAAAGCTCACTTAACTGCAGATATATAATTTCAAATACACGGCAGTCACTCAAACATACATACTGGAAAAACAAACAGCAAGAAAACCTACTGAAGGCAGGGACACCCTCATTGCTGAAGTTCTGTTTTGTCACATATCACACTCATGCCATCTGTTCTTTCAATGGCGGGGCTATCAGAACACTACAATGACATTTGTCTTAAATACAGTATGTAACAGCCTATCTGACAAATGTTCTAAGTGTGTTTTACAAGTTTATCCCAGTAGCATACAATGATTTAATTGAACATTGGTTGTTACTTTTTCAAATTTCAGTGTTACATGTTTGGCCATGAAATTGTGGTGTGTTGTCATTTCCAGCTCCCTGGGTAAACAGATGCGTGTATATAAGTGCACTCTGAGATGTCTTGACCCAAACGAGCATCCTGTGGGGTGACTTCAATATCATTACACCCTCCACATGTCTAGGGGCGTGTAGCCATTGATGGCGTGTAGGTTCCATTCCTCACACGTGCTTCATTGACACCATACTGAAGGAGAGGTCTTCTTACTGTGTAACCTAAGAGATCATATCTGTCCCACATTTCCCTCATCCAGAATAACCAAGTCTCTCACATACAGACAAGACAGCTCAGTCCAAGGCTAGGTATGAAGCTGTACCATTGGATGCAGAACTAACACTTCATTCACATAAGAACACTTTTCTTAAATTTTCCAGAATTAAAAAGGTAAAGTGGAGTATAATGTGTTATTTCAATATTTGAAATGATTTACTTATACTGAATTTTCATAACACAAAATACATACTATAAAGTATATTTGGTAAGGAAGTATCAAATACTGCCTCTTGATCCAATACAGAATGCTTATCATGTTACATTATTCTGTGTTTTGCCAAAATAAAATGTAATACACAAAAGTTAATGATTATTATTCTTAAAAAGAATAATTACTTAATGCCACATTGGAATGACTGGTCAGTTGGATGACAAGACCCACCACACCACCGTATTAGTCTAGTCATGGCAGGATGCACTGTAAACACAAACATACACTACACTGCAAAGACCCTCAAAGTACACACAACAGGAAACAAAGTTCACAAAAGGAAAAATTCAAGTATTACATCATAGAAGACTTTCTTGCCACCTTGGTGATGCAACATAAGTTTTCACTGAGCAGAGACAGCACTAAAAACAGCCACATTGGACTGAAGTTCACTCAGTCTCCAATAAAACAGCCCCAAGTCTTCATGCACAAACGCATGCACACTCACACACAAACATGCACACTATAAGCCACAAGAGGACACCCACCGTCTGCAGACTGAGTGAAGAGCGCATAGTCCGGGTTGATGATCTCATTGGACAAGATGTCAAACCACTCACGTACCACACCTTGACCCTGCAGGTCAGAGGAAGTCATAGGCCAGAGGGTTAGAGATGAAACTGCAGCTACGAGAGGCCATCCACTCTGAGCCAGTGTGGAAAATCGAAGGTACAGAGCAAGCAGCACCAGCAGACAACCTCCCCCCCCTTAGTCTCATTCAGTTTCAGCACGTCAGGTTGAGCTGGTGGAGAAGCATATCGGCAGGACTTCGCCACAGGCAGCACGTGCTTTAAAATAAAGACAGGCCATTTCCTCTTGGCTCGAGCACTTCGGAGATGGCGCGTAATGATAAAGCACACTGGTGTGATAGAACCTGCAGTGTTCTCACCTGCAGTGACCCCTTTCCAAGAATACAATCATGTTGTCAATAATGTCTTTACACTGCGGTTACAGCCAACTCTTAACTTTTCCTGAACGAAAGCAGCTCTGCCCAATTAAAACCGCCTCTTCCATGCCGTTATGTGGTTCGGAAAGAGGGCAGGTTGTGGTATTGTGATACAGGTGCCCTAGGGTTCAGAACCTGTCAAAATCCCTCAAACAAGCTGTCTCTCTATGCCCAGCAGGGGTTCTTCTCATCTAAGGAACAAAGCTTCTGCTCAAAACCACAGGAAACGGCACACGCTAAGGTTATATGGTTCTGGAATAGCTTTTATAGAACCGCTAGTGTGAACCCAGAACAGCAACAGCTGAAATTGGACTGGACTAGAGACAAATGTGTCTAGAGTAGGAACAGGAACAAATGAAGATGAAAACAGAATTTTAATACCAAACAACTGAATGCAGAATAAGAACTGGAATAAATGTGGTCTGAGTGTGAAATGGAAACAGAAATGACACTCAAACGTCTATGAATTCATAACAGACAACAGAACTGTTTGAATCAGACCGGGAATAACACTATGAAATAATAATTGATACCTGAACTGCTGGCAATCAGAGTAATGCAAACAGAAATGTGAATGTGGAATAGACACAAGAATAGTCCAAATGTATGTGGAATAAGACCAGTAAAGATCATATGTGGTGTGAGGCCATGAGTGATGCATGACCCTGCTCTGTCTCAGTAATGTTAAAAAGCAGGGACAGTAGGCCTGGGTTTACCCCAGAGAGCTGCACTTTGTCTTGTATGTGACAGAGGCACTGAAACTTGGCTGCCATCAATTTCTGTCGGGATTTGTCTCTATGGACCTCGACCAAGGAGCATGGGAGACAGCGACCACTGGCAAACAGGGCACAAGAGGCGGATAATGCTATCTGACTGTACTGTTCATACAGACAACAAGAGCAAAAAGACAAAGAAGGTAGGTTTTCACATACATATGTGGGTGGTGGGGGGGAATGAATATTTTTACCCACCATCCCTTCCTCGCCATGAAAGCGGACTGCGATGCCCTGTTTCAGCTTCTCATTGCTAGACTTAGAGACAACTTCGCAGCTACTCTGGAATATCGAATCTGTAAGGAAAAGAAGAAAAGAAAAAAAAATTTAAGCCTGGGTCCTTTTCGTTTTAACGCAAGGATCGTTCTTCACCATCCCATCTGTTTACAGCACCCTCTATGGTAAGGAGAGTACGCTACACAGATGCGCCTCCTGCACGCTGACACTTTGGTTTGTTTTGGTTTGCATCTCAAGGAGGCTCTTCTCAAAAGGATCCTTTTGATCAGTTCTGTGAGGATGAGCGAAAAGACAAAACGAGGCCCAGGGCCATGTAATGTTTGAGACACTAACAATTATTGTCCACAGAAAAACCACACATCTCCAACATAGCAGTCAGTATATATGTACATACTGTTCACATACTCAACAGCAGTGAAACAATTGTTTTTATCTTATTATTGTTAAAGTTATTGTTTTTTTGTCTCTGAAACAAGGCCTAACTGCCTTTCTATCTCTGTAGCCTACAGTCATTTCCATTCACTCTGTAAAAAGAAGCTCATAACAGGAGTGACATTTCACAGGTTAGATGAACAATGGCAATGCTGACATTGACCCTGGTACATTCAGACCCATCTCAATGTCTCACACTCATGTTTGTTTGTGGGGGCAAGGAAAAGATGTGCGCAGTCTGCTAAATCCTCGGTGTTTCTATACGCTATTTACTGACACATACAGGGCTCCTGACTCTGCTTACTCTTACCAAAGTGTATGATGCACATGTAAATCTGAACAAACCCAGCAAATGCGTATGGGCATGCAGACATGGACAGAAATGTCCTCCTTCACAGCAGATTTCTACAAATAGACAAGAAGAGGCAGCTCTCATAGCAACGCTCTTCATCAGCATCCATCAGCAAAGTAGAACACGTTGGTTTGTTTGTCCCTCCAGTAGAGAGCAGAGCTGTGGAAACCCTGGAACAAGCAAACAACCCCTCAAAACAACCCTTCCATGACCAGAGAGAGGAAGGTCACATTATCAGGACAAGTACATGCTTGTCCCTTTCTCTCTCACACACACACACACACACACACACACACACACACAGTCACCTGCACAAGAACAATGCAGACGGACCAGTAATTTAGAAACCCACGCAAAGACGTAGCCAAAACATAAGCCCAGAGATTCACACCAGCACATACAGGTAAGGTGCAAAAACGACACACCTTCTCACACACAGACGCACAATGTCTGCGTTGAGCCCATGGCCAATTATAGCTGGCTACAGCAGACATCAGAGAGCCGAGTGCAGGAATAAAAGGATTCCACGTTTCCTCTGGGGATTGCCATCTATTACAGAGCATCACCATCACATGGTAGCCACCTCGAGGCAGAGGACAAATCAAAAGAAGTGCCTGGCTGGGGGAGGTGGGCTGCGAAGTCTCCCTCATGTGGCCTGGAGACAGCTCCAGAATGTGCTTATTTACTGTGAGGTGTGCCGAGCGAGAGGGGATGGGAGGGCACACACCCAGCCAAGTAGGGTTTTAATAGGACAGCGACACATCCAGACCATGCCAGGCAAGTCTGTTTACCATTTGGCTTTTTTTTTTTTAAATGATGTAGAGGAGCGAGCTGAATACCTTTAGCCTAACAAAATAAGGGAAAGTGCGTGGGTCAATGATATGGACCACGTTTTGAGAAAGAGTGTGCACAAAGTTTTCTGTCATCAAGTCAGCTTTAAATTACATAAAGCTTCAGTTAGTCAAGTCAGCTGCATTCGTACTGGAAAATGTTAAAAATAAATAAGAAAAAATTAAAACACTGCACTATTTCCTTTGGGAGTGACAGAAGGTCTCATACGTTTACTCATCTGTTTATCCAAAATATTTACCTGAAGCCTAAATAAAGATAGTAAAAATTCATTTGAGCTCAAAACTGTTTCTCTGAATGATTGATGTAAGCAGTAAAGTATTCAGAGTAATTTATAGTAAATTAGACATTCTGACTGACATCCATGTTGGTTAGACAGGTGAGGACTGCAAGTCAACGACAAACAGGTATGCGAGATGGGCAGAATAACACGAGTGTTGGACATGGAAAGCAGTCACAAGACAAAGTGAAGAAACAGACAGGCCGAGGGTGTAAAACAACAGGAGAGAGTGAGAGAAACACACAAAGCAGGTGTGAGGTGCTAGGATGCAGAGGCGGATGGCACCGATACCTCTGTGGACGAGCAGGATGTCATTCTCGTTGACGGGCCGGTGGACCATGTCAGAGTCGGGCTGGCCTGCAAGCAGGTGCTCGTAGAACCACTCACATCTGTCCTTAAAAGGCTGTAGGGAAAACAGGGCGCAGAGCAACTCGTTAACGCTTCTTAATTACCCACACACCCGCATTCCCCCCCCCATTGCGACGATAGGGAGCGTACGATTCCGCACTTCCTCATCCTACTAAACTCTTTAAGCGATGAAGGCAGTAAATACTCCAGCCGGTAATTAAAAGGCTTAAAAGGGGTTGAAATAACATGCCCAGCGTTCACACAAAGAATACAATCTGCATGAGGTTTCTCTGCCTTTGTTTCACCAGCTGGAAGGGCTGATTGGGGAGAGGAACTGAGACTCCATGACAGAGAGATGTATTACAGTCAAAAAGACCCCCTCCACCCCCTGGGAATGAGAACACATTCAGAGGGAAGGCGGACGATGAAATCAGATTCACCAGGTTTAAGAAAAAACGGTAATTAAAACTGAGCAGCGTTCCCACGAGAATCATAATCGAGAAGTACCGGACTCGTACTGGAGAAAATGAATACTGGGACTGTGTGAATAACCAAAACGAAACAGCACTTAAAATTTATGAAGCGATGTAGCAGGGCATAAGACAAGTGTTATCGCAGAAACTTAATAGACGCAGTTTAATGATTGAGGTTGATGGGGGTAGGGTGGGGAGCATTTCCAATGACACTCAGTGGAGAATCCCAGGGGTAGAATTGGTTTACAGTATCACAGATCGCTTATCCCGCTAACCGATTCAAGTCTGACTCATACACACCCACCCATCATGTCCTGCATCACAAAAGATGACAGCTGAGTCACATGGCCCAGGGATATAAACATCCAGCAAATAGATGGCTGCGCACACGGCATAAATGTGCAAGTACACGAGTAAATGGCTATACACAGAGTAAATAGCCAAGCGAGCTGAGTATACTACACTAATAGTTGGAATTAGTTTGTGGACTGTGGAAATTGGTACTGAAAGGAGTCCACAGCAGTTGGCTGCACTTTGCTGAATTTAACAGCCTGCTCCAAGCCCTTGCAGCATGCCTGTCACATTTCCCAGAGGGACGAGTGTATGCAGATTCTTTCTTCAATGCCATTACTGAGTTAACTGCTGTTTGATGAAATATTAAATGTTAGCAATAAAATAATAAACTGTTAAAGCACATTTTGCCTTGTATTCATCATATACTAGATTTTATTGCAGTACTTTCTTCCAAGTACTTATAAGCTTTACGGAACAGATAATTAAATAGTAAATGGACCCATTAAGGGAACGGGCTACTGAACACTAACATGCATACAACCAGCATGAAGGAGAAGGTCAGAATGAAGCAGGTCTAACTACCTCTCTCACCCAACTATACAACAGGTCTGTATTTTTTTGTCATTAAATGACCACACTGCTCATGCTGATCATGTGATAGAAAAGGAACTACCTGTGCTTTGATGATGTGCATGAATCGGGACATGAGCTCCGGGCACTCCAAAAGAAAGTGAAAGTGGTTAAAGATGATCGTGGGATTCCTGCAAATAAGAGTGCAAAGTTTGCATTATCAGTTTCCAAAGGTTCTCCGTACCAAGCATTTGGCATCTCTGCTCACTCACCTGGTGACGAAGCACTTGAGCACCTCGTCGTGCTTACAGACAAATTCAATGAAGCGAGGAGACGTCATCCTGAGAGACAGAAAGCAACAAGATTGTGGTTTTCCAAGAAATTCAGCATCTGAAAATCTCGGATGACATTTCATTCCAGGCTACACTGCCCTAAAACACATCGCTACAGTAATTTGCTTGTAAATCGCCTGCCAATGAATCATACCAATGACAAAAAAAAAAAAAAAAAATTTCACACAAAAATAAGAATCTGTGAAGTAATTTAAATTTCACTTACAACAAAACTGAATCACAAAGAAATACTTCATTAATAGCGATTTTGTGTCACCTTACTATCTGCTTATAATTTTACTTTGGTTATATTTATAAACTGCATGGTGCAAAAACAAAAAGTGGGGAGAATTTGAAAGCTGAGCTGAATTCAGTGCAGCCCTGTTAACTAACTAAAGGAAATATGCAGTAATGCTTCACTGGTCTGTAAATACAAATTATATAAAAAAGTTGTACTGGACATGCCAGATAAACACCATCACACAAACATGAAATAGTACAGCTTAACAGTGGTGGCATTTTCACTAACCTAATTAAAAGCTGCACAGATATGATATCCGATTTCTTTCCAGGAACAATAATTGAAAAGGTAAAATGTACATCGTTTGTCACTGCTTTGATCAAAAATAATTACTTTTTTTTGGCTGTTAATTAATAGCGAGCTGATGGAAAATGACACCTAACTTCACCCCAACAATAACCAAGACACAATTCAATGCTAATTAGGGAATGGTTTAAGGATCTAATTAAATCTAATTAGGAAGCTTTGGGGGCACGGAGCTGACAGAAACAAGCCGGATCGTGAGGCCGTATTAAATCACAGTCTGCTTCATGACTGAACTGTATAAAACACAGTCCCCCACTCACACAAACAAACGTGTGCGCTCCCAAAACACTGCGGAAAGTAAGGTCACTCAAGGTCATTGTTCGAAGGGGCTAAAACTAGACGCACCAAAGAAGGGTACTGTGTTTAGTGGGCAGTGTGAGTTGCTGAGCGACCACACAACACCAAGTGTTGGAACTTGTTTCTTGCTCCAGTTCCACTCCAAGCTGTAGGTCTTTTCCAGACTTTAAGCCCCATTACACCTGAGACACGAGTAAGATTCCTGGGTGTAGGAGCTGACGAATGGCATGCGTATGACAAGAAGCATGAGATGCGTCGAAGGGACAGGGGCATTCATATTGTGCAGCAATGGTACAACAGCTAATTGTAATACTTAGCCGGAAAAGGACCATTTCCTTTTTCATTTAAAAAAAAAATAAAAAGTTTGCTTCCCCCCAATTCAGTAGTATCACCATTAATATACTAAACTATGTGAAGTCAGTATACATGAGTATTTTTAATACTGCTATTTTTCAAGTTCCAGAGTAGACTTATCAGTTTCTATGTTCATAATGCTTACACACATAAATATATTTTTGGAACGGAATTTTGTTTATGGCATTGTATTTTCTCCTCTTTACTTAATACTTAGTTTTAAAGGTAAAATGTTCTCTAACCTCCAAACTCTAACCCCCACACCGCCATCCAGAATGACATTAGCCACTTTAATACGGTTTGCAGAGACTGTCCTCTCGTGTCATTGAGTCTCTGCTGAAAACTCACTTAAATTGGTGTCTCTCTCAAGTATAGCAGCTGTATTTCTTTAACGCTTTCAATCTTGACCTACATTAGGTCACACTACCCCTCATTTCCACAATTATTGCACAAAAAAAAAAAAACATTTTTTTTGCACTACCGCTTTAAAAACTTTACATTTCTATTTATTGAACCGACTACACCACTGCACTTTATCCCACAGTGTTTTTAATTTGGTAGTTGGTTATAAATTGCTGTATTAGTAATAGTATATGCTGTAAAAGTAATATGTTATCTATGCCACATAGTGATCCATTAGAAACATTTCACTCCAGTGTATGTTCTCAAAATACTGTGGAAGTGACAAAGTTGACTTTGACTTCAATTTAATGTGTTCCATGTCTGCATGAGCACCCACCACCTCAAATTTTTCATACATGCACAAATACTCAGCCAAGCTTTATCTTAAACAATTCCTCTGTTACTAAATTAAAGATCTTCACAGAGAATTGCAGTTATGTTACAAAACCATGAGGTACATTTTGAACTCTAAGAATCAGACTTTATAAAGGGTTTCATTTAATACCTTTACTTCAGCCAATGAGGACCTAGTAGCAGTGGGTTAAGATGGTGCCTCACAACTCCTATCTGCTTGGTCTGAATGGGTTCGAGTCCAGTTCAGCATGTATGAAGTTTGCATGTTCTCCCATGTTCGCTCCCCCCAGACTTACATGATAAAAGGCACCGGGAAACCACTTCCGTTCCTCCCTTGTCTAGAAAACCATGTATGTGGTCACCAAGGTTTGGATTCTATCTTGGCACTTAGACACACTTTGGCTTATGAAGAATTCCTTTGCATTCTCAAGAACCAAATCTGGGATTCGCAGACCTTCCAACAGTTGAGTGGTGCAAACATTTACATTCATTCATTCATTCAACAGATGCTCCTCTCCAAAGTAACTTAACTAGTAATTTAGCCGATACCTTTGTCCAAGGTCACTTACAATGTGAGCTAAACTACAGTAAACTCTACAAAAATTCACCTGTATATGCAGCAGAAATACAGCACGCAGACAGCCACACACACACACAGAAACACAAAGTAAAGGTCGTTCAGATTCAGCAATTTGCATAAAATGCATCTGAACTGTGGTAAGAAACCCACGTGAATATGCAAAGAACATGCAAACTCCAGTCTTAGCAGGAAAATATAAGGAGTGTACGGTAGGTACATCACAGCTACAGAACAGCTGAATAAGCGCAGGCAGACAGCTGTGCAGTATTAGAATAATTAATGATGTGGAACTTGGTGAAAATTTAGCATAAGTCAGTGTCAATTTTGGGGCTCAGGAATACATAAAACTTTGCACCACTGAACCTAGTGTTGATTTTATCTGAGTTATGAGAATTCATCTCACAGAAACCTTTGAGGAACAAATTACCTTTGTAAGATGGAGGAAGGTAAAGGATGCTATATTAAATTCCTGAATGATGCGCCCAGCAATAATCACGGAGCAGTCATGCTTGCAATTCACCAGGGCATTTATGTGCAAGCATGATGTGGGTTTTGGTGGTGAAAAGTGGAGGGGGGGGGGGGAAGGACACTGATCACACTGGCCCTGAGCTTCCCCTCATCCAGGACAGCTGCTGGAGGGCTGCAACAGAGTAATGAGTCTCTCGGCAGCACAAGGACAAGGCCATGCTGATGAATGAGTCTCTCCCTCAGGGAGAAATGGGACAGTGTGAGTAGGGTCAATGTGGTCAGGGATGAGGTCACCCTTACTCACAGATAAAATATACCCAACTGTGCACATACTGGTACACGTACTCTGAAGGACTTGAAGCATCATGCTACCCCCAGCAAACACCTTGCTCTTACACTTTAACAGAGTTTCCTGTCCTTCACAATGTCAAGAACCTTTTAATACATAACTCTGTACTCAGGAAAAAAGCCCAGATAAATAACTGGAGAAAAATGAATATCTGCCTCACATGCAGAACAATTCAGTGACTGGGTGATTCGCACATACACATATTTTTCATCTTAAACATCTGAATCAGAACCAGATCAAATCCCAGCAGATCCATTGCTGTTAGGTACTTGAGCAAAATGGTCTGTAAATATCCTGCTAAATATTCTAATAACTGGGTGAAAAGTGAAAACTGTGGTGATTAGAGTGAGTTAGATACATAATAATGAATGAATCATTTATAAAATGTGTTCTGTTAGATCACCACAGCTGGAGACCATTCTCACCCCTGTGGCATCTGGCAAGAACAGCACATGTAGAAGGCCTGGATGACAGCGCTGAGGCGGTTGGCTGTCATGGAGATGACGTCCTCTCCTTGGGCGTACGTCCCTCCTGTCTCCATGACAACCTCAGGCAGCGGTTGCTTGAGCAGGAGCGAGGCAATGTCAGCGCCGGCTGCTGGGTCTGACCGGTTTCTCTCCAGCTCGGCAGAGATCAGGACCAGCCACTCGTCTAGGGAGTGCCAGAGCAGCTCGAGGGGCTGAGGTCAAGAGGAATGTCACATGGTCACATCTTAATGTCCCAGCTATACCAAAACACAGTGACCCCACACCTTAATATCCTAAGTTATTTACTTTTCACACATTGACTTCCTGTGCAATTCACATACACACACACGCGCACTGAAACCGCTTGTCCCGAGTGGGGTTGCGGCGAACCAGAGCCTAACCTGGCAACACAGGGCACAAGGCTGGAGGGGGAGGGAACACACCCTGGACGGGACACCAGTCCGTCGCAAAGCACCCCAAGTAGGACTCGAACCCCAGACGCACCAAAGAGTGGGACCCAGCCAAACCCACTGTGCCACTGCACCCCCCCCCATGCAACTGAAATCTCAAAATCAACTACGTAAGTTGAAGCCTGCATCTTATTCCAGTTACCCACACGAGACTTTACACACACTGATTTCACACAGATTTCCTGGCCATCTCGTTCTAAATTATTTCTGCATTATTTAATCACAGGGCAGAAGCCCTGACTTTAATATCAGGATACACCCGCCACCTTTGCTGAGCCTTTAAGCCTCTCAGATGAAAGAGACCAGATCGGGAGACGCGCCCCTGTTTGAACTTCAGAGCGTCTTTAAAGGAGCAGAGCCGAGGGCCTTGCAAAGTTCAGGATTTGCGACTGCAGTGACCGTCGACAAAGGAGTACACTTGGAAGGAAGCAAGAGGCTGAGCGATGATACACTAGTGCCCTCTTCAGGGAAAGCTAATTCACTGCAGTAAGGAAATTGCCATCGGATAAAAATGTCTATGTCCCAAGTTTGGGGTCCCCATCTCTGGTCTACAGCATTTCTTTTCAGCATGTCATCACCTCTTACAGCTTGTCACCACTTTATAATGACCAAAGCTTTCAAACCCTCGACTGCAACTCCTGACTAGTTCAGGTCAGCTTCTGGGTCTGTCAGTGTCTGGGTGACAGCTGAGACAGAACAAGTTCTGAACCCCCAACCAGGACCAGAATTAGGAACCCCAGGCCTAGGTCTGGCACTGCCAGAGAAAACTGCTCAAAAGAGGAAGCCAGAAGGTGGTTGAAAAGTGCTTTTGCATGCTTGGCATGGAACTTACTTCCTGCAGGGAATGCTTTGTTTGCTCACTGACTCTGGTCTCTCTCACCGAAGCAGGGTCTCTCCGCCTAGCACCCTGGCCCTGCCTGACCTTGAAAACCTGGCTGCGGGGTGTCTTGTTCCCATTGTAGCCCATGTCATTCCCATTGTTCGGAGATGAGGGCCCCAGTCGAAAGACGTGGCAGAACATCCGAACAATCCGCAACAGGCTCTTCATCTGGGCCTCGTAATTACTGGACAAGCTGGAAAGGAGGAAGAGTGTTTACTGGTGAGACTGGTGGGAAAACAGGAGTCCTTATACAACACAGTGAAGAGGAAAGACCTTCACTGGACAAGCTGGAAAGGAGGAGGAGCTTTAATTGGCACTGGGCTACAGAAGTATCATGCTAACAAAGACAGGTTCCTGAGTTTAAAAGCCCTAAAGCAGGGATGTGCATTTGCAGTTTGAATCCCAGAGACTCTTTGTGCCTCTTCTAATAGCGAGAAAGAAGCTGCAGAGCAAACGCAGCGGAACTGAGGTCCTTATTTTACAGGCTTTGCCCAAAGTTACCCTGAATCCATTACCGATATTGTGCAACTAGGCTCCAGTAACATTAAGGACCCTGGACAGTGACTTTACCCACTTCGTAATGCATGAGCTGACAGATAAAAGAGAAGACAATAAACAAACCAGACAAAAAGAAGGGTCTTTGATAAAAGTAAACCCAGTCAGAAAAGGGGGGGGGATGACTACAATCAACAAAATAACCCATTAATATCATATGGCCAAAGGCAAAGTGTGTGCAGCCTCAGGCAGCAACAAGAACAAGATGACAAGGTGATAGCACTAAACACTACACTACCTGCAGTCTGAGCAGGAGTAACAGCTTTTTGTTATAGATAAATTCTTAATCACTTTAATGGAAGATACAAATTGCACAGAAACTGTTGACCATGTTCTTGGTGTAACTTCATTTTCCTTTTGCTGTGAAATTTGTAGCACCACAGCTATGTTACGGACACAAATGAAGACACCCGATCAAAATGTTTTGCCTGAAGGTGTGATCACAGGAATTACTGGTAGTCAGACTGCAGTTAGATTACTGCTACCTGAGCAGCTTGTGGCCATTGGTGGTGGCTACTTCAGCCAGACTTGTAAGGATCTTCTGGTAGTGGGACTCGCTTTGCTGGGAGACATGCTCTAGGACCTGCCGAAGCTGAGGAAATGTACACATGCACGCATACACCATTAGGGGTGCATAAGGGAGATGATAATGCACACACATCCACACCTTTTTATAGATCTTCAGTAGGGATACTGCACAGACAAATACTTCCAGAGTCAGAGTAACATGTTACAGATTGTGCAACACATTTACAAACATTACATACAAACCAAATGTGCCAGAATATATATATTTATACATTTATTCATTTAACTGACAATTTTGTCCGAAGTGAGTTACAATGTTAAGCTACTTGCAATGATTTATCCATTTATACGACAGGGTAATAATATTACTATGTCAATTCAAGGTAAGCACCTTGATCAAGGGTGGTACAGCGGATGGTGGGATTAAAAGTGGGGTGCTTAGAGTGGAAGGTGGCAGCACTAACCAGTATGCCACTTGCTGACCAGCTGTGCTCCAATTCGTTACGACAGTATAAAGGGGAATAAACACAAAGTGAATTGTAGTGAAACATTTGCTGGAGGACCTACCATGCTCTCCTTGATGTCCTCATTCTGTGTCATCTGTATAAGAGTCTGGAAGAGTCTCCCATGATGCTGGATGAGGACCTCACATGTCTCACCATAGCCACCCTGGATGTTAAAGCACACACAGAACCAATCACATTCTTCCCGTAAAGAATTAGCTGCAGGTACAGAGATTCATGCTACCTGAACTACATTGATCACTGAAACCACTATACACATACCAACCAAAACCAACATGCATTCCTTACCCATTGATTTATTACTTCTATTACTTTTCATTTATCCCAAGGTAGCACTGTTATTCCTGGAGGCACATGCATAGACACGAATTAACACAGGTATGTCCTTACCTGCACACACAGGTCTAGTGGGGTGACACCATTCCTGTCCGGGAGGTACCTGGCCCCTCTGGAGAGGAGAATCTGCGCAGTGTCTCTCTGCCCATGACTGAAAAAGCAGAAAAAAAAAGAGAGAGAAACAAACAGTCATACCCTACAATGGAGCCAGTAGACAAAGATAACTAAGGTGTGTTTAAGGCTGCAGCTTTGTATTCTGATGTTCCTGGTTTGACTCCCATTCCCCATCAAAAAGGTATCAGTTAAGTAAACAATAATAACCAACAGAGGGATTTCAATTCTGAAATGGAATGTAGCAACAGCACAACGAGGGAGCACAATGCAGCCCTGGACCCACAGAGAAGTGGTAGTACAGTGAAACAGATTCTCTTTCAGCACAGTTCACTGCCATCCCCTTCGCATCGCAGATGCTTACTACTGCTTCCCTGGAAACTGCTAGAAATCTCTACTCACATATTCAGAAATTCTGCCTTTTTGTGCATAGCAAATAAACAATGACAAAACCATGAGGAACAAGTATAATGTTGGCTTTACAGTGGCTTTGATGAACATTTCCATTCGGAAGCTAGAAGAAAGCAAGTGAGTGGTGCTTATAGAAAACATAACTGTGCCCCACCACTTCATGTTTAAAAAAATAAGCAAGCAACTGATCTCATTCCCAAATTCCAGATAAAGAACATGACACTTCTTTGCACTTCACTGTCTCTTAAATATCCTTGAAAACACTTATGAACTTTTACTGCTTGTTTTTACCAATCCAGTTCCATAATAGAGTTAGGATAAAAAGTAGTACAAATGTTACATGAATATTATCTAACACAAAGTGACAGGTGTCTGTGAATGTAAAATTCAACGAATATGTCAACAGAAGAGAGTCACAGCCTCCTCATTCTGTTAACATTTGGGCAACGTACAGCACTCAACAAAGGCGAGAGTTATTCATTACAATAAAAGGCCTGTCTGATTAATCCATCTTCCATTCAACAAATGATGAGATTATGAGAATAACAGTAAAATCCATCACCTTCGCAGAAGCACCATATAAAAACAATTTAGGGAGAAAAAACATGACATAACATGAATTACTGTCTTTTCACAATGACAGTAAGCACAGATGACAAGTTATTTCATGGAAACATATCTCACATTTGATCGATTAGAGCACAACTAGCATTCACACAATCTGGGCAGACATTGCATTGTCACTAAGTATTCTCAGTTTTAAGTACTCTGGCTGTCTATTGTTACTGTTATTTTGTTTTTATGCAGTACTATCTACTGTTTTTTGATCATAGTCTATGGAGAAGCACTCAAGAATTTCATGGTACTTGTACTTATGACAATAAACCTTGCACTTGGACAACCATTAAACAGTGATCCACAAAGCTACGAGTCGCTTGGCCTTTTGTAAACTTTGACCCAGAATAACTGCAGTTGAATTAGAAATCTGACTAACCCATGATCTCAAAATGATTACAACTGAATATTTTAATTTAAAAAGAAGCACAGAAAACAAATGCAGAATAAAGGTTTTGGCAATTTTCACTTCTATTAAAGTAAAAGGAACATATCTTGTAAACTTGATGTCTGCAAATTCTCACAACAAGGTTATCAGACTGTTCCATTTCTTTCACAAGTAGAACTTCTCAATGTATAAAAAAAAAAAAATCATCCACAACAAGAACTGTGTAGGCAGGTCAATACAATCTGTTTATTTAATATATACATCAGTAAGACTCCAACCATCAACTGATCACGTTGTAAATTTCCTAAGGGAAAAAAAAAAATGATTAACCCATCCATCTGTCTGTCTGTCTGTCTGTCTATCCATTCAGTCAACAGCAATAACTGTTTGTCCAGTGCAGGGTTGCATGGTCGGGAGCTCATACTGGAACCACAAAGCACAAAGAAGGGTACACTCTGGATGGGATGCCAGACCATTGCAGGGCAATCACTAACACTCATAGAGGAAACCCACACAAACACAGAGAAAACAACCTTCTTGCAGACTTCAAACAAATCCTTTTCCCAAACTCTTCCTCCTTTCGCTCACACACAGATACACACACCGTCCAAAGCAATAAGTGGAAAACTTCTTCACTAGTCAAACACTCTTTTTTTCAAAAGTTTCTTACCTGCACGCAAAGTAGAGGGGTGTGGCCCCAGAGACATTAGGCCTGTTAATGTCCGCACCGCTGTCCAGCAGACAAAGCACGGTCTGAAACAAATGATATTATACAATGAGGAACAATCTGAGAAAGTGACATCACATAACAAGGGGATAAAGAGTACCGTGGAGAAGTTTCTCTGTTCCCAGTCCTTAAACAGGTGAGGACACAGCTGGTTTCTGTGAGAGAAGCATGACCACCAACCACCATCTTAAATCCTAAATCTCACAGCTTTGTCATGTGCTCCTCAACAGTTTTACCTTTTCCTCTTGTCACAAAATATCATGCCATTTCCTTATAACTTCATAAGAACCTATTTCAATTTCATTGCTTTGATAACCAACAAATATTCTGTGCTTGACTGATTAACAAAGAAAGATCATCCTCCTTCCCAGGCCTCTCTTTGGTTTGAGATAAGGCTAGGATTCTGAGCCTTGTGTCTCAATGGATTCAACACCATAGCAACAACCCAATGTGGCTGTTTCTCTCCCCAAACCTGATGCTGCAGTGTAATGCTTCAGAAAGAAGGGCAGTTCAGGATATTTAAGGAACCGTGTAGGTGGTAAGAAGTCTGGAATGTCTTTGAAAAATGCTTGACATTGAATGAAAACTAATGTCCATGAAGATAACACCAGTTCCCCTCGACAATATCCTCCTCACAGTCTTGTGGCCATTCTGGCAGGCTACGTGCAGAGCAGTCTGACCCATGGCATCCTCCACATCCACATTGGACACATGTTGGACCAGGTCATGCAACAGCTCTGTCCGACCATTCACCGCCAACCAGTGGATCTGCGAGAGAGACCGCATGAACAGGCTATAGAAGAAGTACACCCCTTCAATCCTATCAGCCTTTATATAACAGGGTTTTGTACAAAAAAAAAAAAAAAAGCTAATGAAAATATACATCCTTTTTTCATATAAGGGGATCCCTATTCAGTACAATAGCATTTTTGCCCTGTTACAATGTCACTTCTCTTTCACAGAAGGTATTTTGCTCACCACCTACTATGGCTTTCACTCCGCAAAGCATACGGACACCATGCAACATTCATAACAAAGCTACCGTATTTCCTGCTTCCCACCATGCTCACAAAAATCATCACACTAATGATATTAACATATAGTGTTGCTTGAAACTATGTGAACCTCATGTCCTTAAGTTTTACCACAAAATACTTATTTAATGAGAAGCAGTCTTTCTCATCTGACAATAGGTGTGCAATTACCAATCCCGTATGCTGGTTTAGAGGAAATCAAGCGCCAAAAGGGTTCACATACTTTCAAGTAGCACTGTACATCCTAACAGTAAATCCAGGAAAAAATAAGTAGCACAGAACCATAATAGCACATAATTAAAACAGGCGGAAAAAAATCCTGAGATCTACAATGTTCAGAGTCTGTAATTTAGTCCAATTAGTCTTACAAGTTAAACTCTGTAATTTTACCATGAAGAAACATTAACATGATTATTTTTAGGAAATGGATGTCTGACATTAATTTGCCAGCAAAACTGTAAAATATTTTAAATCTAGTTAGATGTTTGATTGCTGTTCAGTCTATCACTGCATGTCACATCACATCACTCCATGGTTCCCACTCAGATTACAGGCAGGAAGGAATCATGTTACTTGTGATGCCAACTGACCTACAAGAAAATTACCTCTTTATACCAACATTACTGAGTTAGCACACTTTTCTCCAGAGCAACATATAATAATTAACAAGTATTTAAGTAACATCTTTCTATGCAAGCTCTGTCACTTAGCCATCGGAACCTCTCTACACAATCCACAGTTGCTGCTGTTTTTCCACAGCAAAATGACTGACTGACTGATATGTCGATAGATGTGTACTAAAATAAGCTGATTTGCTTAGAGTTGCCATGCATGCTTACAGCTGTAAGGCCCTCATTGTTGCAGATGTTGACATCTGCACAGTACTCCAGCAATCTCCCCATGCATTTCTTCTGACTATGGGTAAACAGAGAAGGAAGATGAGGTCACTGATTTGTGGCTCCACACCATACTACCATCCAAGACCACTTGAATACCCAACTTATCTCATACCCATTCCGTGCAGCCAAGTGCAGAGGAGTGCATCCTGAGATGTCCTGGTAGTTGGGGTTTGCCCCTTTCTTCAGCAGCAGTACCAGACACTCCACCGACCCACAACTAGCAAAGACGACGTGGAAAAAAAACTGGATTAACAGCACTTACCAAGAATAGAGAAATGTTTATAGTACATGACAAACAGCAGTTCAGAATGGGCTTATACTGCAGCATATAATACTGAAAACTAATGACAACACAGGGTTTACAACACAGACCGCAGGCAAAACAACACTAAGAGTGCTAAGAAACAGCTCAATGTTTATAGCAAATAAAGGAAATAAAACAAACACATAATTAAAGGCCATGCAAAAAGTGTCTCTATCAGAAGGCCTGGTAATATACTGAATATTTCAAAACATGTCATTTACATTTCATTCATGTTTTCAAAACAGGACTATTCTTTTGAGTTGTGGACCAAAACAAGTAGATAACTAAAGATTACTTTTTTATGTTAAACTTTCAAATGATTCTACAGGGCCAGTATGGAAACTAAAAAACAAAGCAAACCAATAGAGAAGTTAACAAAATAAAGTTTACAGGAAGCACTTTAAAAATCAGCAAATGTTTGATTTTCTTAAAACACTTTTGAAGGACAAACATTATAATTTCACCTATTACCCTTAAGTTGTGCTATTTGTTGGTTGGGTTAAACATCCATCTATCTATCCATTGTCAACAACCGCTTGTCCAGAGCAGGGTCATGGCGAGCCAGAGCCTTACCCGGCAACACAGGGCGCAAGGCCGAAGGGGGAGGGGGACGCACCCAGGACGGGACGCTAGTCATTGCAAGGCGCCCCAAGCAAAACTCGAACCCAAGACCCGCCACACAGCGGGCACCGGCCAAACCCGCCACCCCCCCCCCCCGGGTTAAATGTGTTCTGCTGTTTTCTTACCACAAAATTAAATAAAGTTCCTTCTTACTTGGCAGCAATGTGAAGCAGGCTCCTCTTCACGCGTCCAAAGGCGTAGTTGACATCAAACTTTGAGTTCATGAGTAATTCTGCAACAGACCTGCGGTGTAAGAATTGCGTTTAAAGAAACCACTACAGCTGCCAAGTTTCAACATATAATGATTTAATATGTAACAAACAGTATATGAGCCATCTCTGAGAGCAAAGTACAGGCAGTCCCTGGGTTACGAATGTGCAACTTATGTTATACAACCCTTACTTACAACCCCCCCAAAAGCCTACTATATTAAAAATTCAAGTTACACACGAACATCCGCACCAGCCACACAATCAGAGCAACAAGGTATAAAGCCACCGCACCTGTACACCCTGGTTGTGGAATCTCATTTGAGAAACCCGTCTCTCCAGCGCTCTCAAGCGAACCCGAGACAACCTACCTGTCCTTCCCAGTCTCTCGTTCTCCTCAATCCCTTGTTCCTGCTCCTGACAACACTGTGCCTGCTCCTTTGTGTAGCAACTAAGGTCCCGCAACTGGGTCCACACACACACACCTCAGTCTCCTGCCCGCTCATTATGACACAGACCACATTGTTGTCAACAGTGTCTCGTGTGTGTTACTGTATTTAACTTTAATCTTTTTGTTTTTACCCTTGTAACCAATGCACTGAAGCATAAATGTGATGCAGGTGACGATGCATCAAGGAAAAGGAAAACAATCACAACTGAAACTAAAGTGGAAATAATAAAGTGATCAGAAAAAGGTGAAACGTTAACAAACGTTGGAAAAGCAAACTAATTTTTTTTTATACCTACAAACACATTCTCACCCTCCTCCTCTCTCTCTCTATTATAAATACTGTAGTGACACTGACAATTCTCTTCTTATGTCTCTCCCTATTATGCTGTAATTGCATTTATTGTTATTCCATCATTACATTGTACAGTATTATTGTTGCTATATTATTATGTTTCAGTGTATCAGGAAATGTTTCTTTAATGTTTTTATGCATAGAAATGCACACTATATAATATATACTACGATGAACATTTGTCTAACGTCAATTAGTCAAACCTACAAATCTTACCTAACTGTTCCGACTTACATACAATCAGACAAAGACAGACTTAGGAACGAAATTCATTCGTAATCCAGAGACTGCCTGTATACTATGTATTTGGTAGGAGTTAGGATGTTTTGATGGGCTCAACATGGTCTACAAATTATTAGAAGAAATATTAAGAGAGTCAGTTAGCTGCCAACAGAAAGTGTTGGGTAGGAGAGAACAGAGAGTTCAGTGCCTTACGTTACTTTCAAACAAAGGTTAAATCCTGACCTCAAACATCAATTTGATCTACTGTTTTCCAGATTTTTATTTCAAAGGTATAATAAAAATTATTTGCTTTTTAAATTATCTTGATAATTTTTAAAAAAAAAAATCATTATTTCAAACTTATTGCACAAATGAATCACATTGAAAGCTTCTGTCCATGAGAACCAGTGACATCTCCCCATCACTGATCAATGGTAACAGGCAACCTGCATTCTCTTAAGAATGAGGCAACCAATAGGAAAAGAAAATGAAAACGTATATCTTATGTACTGTACAAACACATAGTATATAATTATTAACCCTCATTTAGCTAATACCTTTGTCCAACGCAGTTTAAAATGTTAATCAACTTTACAATGATTTACATTTATTCATTTAGCTGACACTTTTCTCTAAAGTTAACTACAATGTTAAGGTATTCACAATTACTCACTCATTTATAAAGCTGGGTAACTACTAGAGCAATTTAGAGCAAGTACCTTGCTCAAGGGTACTACAGCCAGAGGTGGAAATTGAACCTGTGACCTTTGGGTGCAGGGGCAGTCGCTCTAACCACTAGTCCATACATTTATTTAGCTATACAGCAGGGCATTTCCACTATACTGATTCATGATATGTATGAGTTTACAGTTTAAAGCTCCAGTTTCCTAATATAAAATAAAGCTGTGAATGTAACAAGCACCAATTCTTAGTTTCAAAAACCGCTGCAAAAAAGCAAGTTTGTGAGACTATAACAAGTTACCCAGGACCTACCTGTGCTGGTCAGCCATAACCATGGGCATGAGTGTGTACACGGCTGTTTCATTGTCTGTGGAAAGAAGCGGTAATCACTCCACAAAATTCAAGTTGCTGCATTAGTCAGACAGCAATTTCAGCAGCATTCTCAGTTCTTCAAACAAGTAATTTACTAATGTTAACATTCATGACACTTTCTCCAAAGTAACTTTAAAACTACTTACAATTATTTACCCATTTATACAGCAGGGCCATTTTTACTGGTACCATTCAAGTAAATACCTAGATCACACGTACTACACTTCACCCATGATCTCTGAAACTCGTGTAAGGTGTTAACGTTCATGCACTACAACTTTATGATCATGCCCAGATAAGCCCTTAGGCAGTTACTCCAGTAATGTAATTGTTTACATGCATCTCCAAAAAAAAAAAAAAATAGCTAGGAAGGTGATCAGGAATCGACGATATTCTGATAAAGTTTTACGCAGCTACTCGTGTGATGAACATTGGTTCAAACGATGGAAAGTAACAGCACTTAAGAATCACACGTCTGCATGCACGTCTCTCTTCCTGCTAATGTAATGCACACATTGTATCTTCCATGAGATGTACGTCGCTTTGGAGAAAAGCGTCCGCTAAATTGAGACATGTAAATAAATACACAGCGGGGGGGGGGGGGGGGGGGGGGGTTCAAACCTCTGACCTCTGGGTTCAAAGGCAATATTGTTCTAACTACTGAACCACCTGAAGCTGCCTATTTCAGTAAAGAAGAGAAACATTCCCTCTTGGCTTTAGGAGCGCTATAAACAGGCCTATGTCACGCCTATTATGAAACTAGGAGTATATATTCCGCATTCGCGGAAGGCCTCCAGGGGACTCGGCGATGGGCTAGGACTCCATCTCCCTGAGGACTGTTTCCATTGCCCTGTCCTTCACTCAGAAGAACTGGGACCGCAGGGCATCCGTGTCCTCCCTGTTGAGGCTCAAACCACACACACACACACACACACACACACACACACACACACACAGGAAATGCCATGGTTTGAGGGCCGCCAAGCTGTGACAAAAACAGCGCTTCAAATCCACTCTGAATTGTATTTTAAGAAGTCAGACACTGGAGTTATTGCTGGACAGAAACGGTTTTTAGGACTAAAATTGGTAGGAGACTTTCCACACCGTTCCCAATGCCGCGTCTCGTCATACTGACCTCTTCCTGACTTGACGTGTCCGAGGGCTACGAGCAGTACACTCTATTTGTACTTATTTTATTCATTTATTTCGTTATTCCATTATGCTACATATCTGTTTATTCTTGTGCGATATTGTCTGAATCACGTCATATTTTTCTCTTTTTTTTTTTTTTTTTACAGGTTACCAGTTGTGCACGGTCGTGTAGCTCGCGCCATTTCTTCAGGATTAATAATATCCAGCTTTCATAAAACTACACAGGCAAAATATTTGCAGTACAGTAAGATACTGTGTTATTCAGATTAAAAAATAAATAAAAACGAAATTAACTATCTGGGAAGAGAATGTGTTGAAAAGGGAAGCGCTCGCGCTGACTTGACTTGTCGTCGCGTCAGGCGCGCGCAACTCGTGCGGTGTGAGAGCGGAGAGCACGCGGTGGGCAACGGCGTTCAACGGAACGGGTTCAAACACCTCTGTCACCGACACACACAGTGCTCGCGCAACGGGGACACTGCGGGAGACGAAGGCCAACCCATTGCACGGCTCCCGCGTCCGTCAAAATCAGGACACGGAGCCACTTGGACACCAACCGCGCGCCCGTGGTGACGTAAACGAAAACGAGAAGTATAAAAAAGGATGAATCATGGGGGACGCCGGAGAACCGATGGCTTAAGAAACTAAGCGAGCAGGGAGAACGAGTTTTTTTTTTTTTTAAATTTTATGGTGAATTGTAATTTAAACTTTGTTGTTTGTGGTAAAGATTTTTCTCTCAGCCACGGTGGAGTTGTATGGTATGCGAAGATAATCTTGAAGATGCGTCCATAGAAAATCATCAACGGAATGACACCCCAAGAGAAGGAGCAAATTTCCAGTTTTTTTGTTGCACACCTCAGCCGCTGCTGCCTGAGGCTATTGTTTTGTACAAAGAAATTTCCCAGCCAGACACACACACACAGTGTCCCCATCTAGAAACTAAGAACCCACTACCCCCCCCAGCCGCCTCACGTTACCTTCGGGGAGTTCGACGGTCCGCGCGCGGCGGAGCGAGCGCGTCAGTCGGCTGAGCTGTACGTTCAGCTGCTCCATCGCACGTTCCATCATAGGCGTTGCGACGGGGCAAAATAAGCTACTTTGCGCTTATTCCTTCGGTGTTACGTCGTGTCGATTCTTGGCGTCGTCCATCTAGCTGGGAGCGGACGGTGTTGGCCCAAAAAAAAAAAAAAAAAAGGGGCTCTGCGTCCCTCACTGATATGACAACGCGAACGAGCTAACCAGCCAGCCGCCGTCCACCCGATTCATTCAGCAGCATTTCCTCGTCTTTGATTTCCTTGCGTTTGATCCCTTTGCTTCCTGTTTTTCCAGCTAATCGAGTCGCAAAGCGTTCTGGGATTTGTAGTTCTTGTTTCTTATAGTTGGAATCGCTGTTTAACATGGTTAATGGTAGCAACCGTACGCGTGTACTGTGTGTTTCAGTTTAATCATACAGTTTCCTGCACTACATAATATGATCCTACTGATTACTAAAGTAAATGTATATTCATCAAATAACTAATCAATTCAATTGGCCATGATTGTATGTCATCATGTTCCCTGAGCCCAAATAAACAATTAGAATTAATATTAGGGTTTAGGGTTTTTTTCTACTTTTTATTTCAGTGACAAACAATGCTTTCGTGTTCAGATAAATAAATTGGATAAAAATTAAAATCGGAACTCAATGAACACCAAATTCTTCCCTGATCAGTATGACGATATGCAAAAAGCTACTTAAAAATAAAAAATACTTGGTGCATTTTAATCTGTTTATTGCAAAGATTCAATGTACATGAAAAAATAATTTTGAATTCAACAAAAATTTTGCAATTCTGAAGACATGTCGATACCATTTACAGGTCATTCAAAATGCTTGAAAATGTTGTGTGTGTCATATTTTTGTTCTTTTTTTCAAGATACTACTACTGTACATTTTGAATGAATATACTGTATTGTTGTGCATAATGTTGGTATTACATTGTATATCTGATGCGTTAACCCAGAGCAACAAACAGTGTTATTGGAGCAGTTCAGTTTACATTTATTCACTTAGCAGATGCTTTTCTCCAAAGTGACTTACAATAGATACTATGTAGGGTTACTAGCCCACACACCTTATTCACCAAGGTGACTTACACTGCTAGATACACTACTTACAATGGGCCACTCATCCATACACCAGTGGAACACACTCTCTCTGTCACGCACACTCTATGGGTGAACCTGAACAGCATGTATTTGGACTGTGGGAGGAAACCAAAGCACCCAGAGGAAACTCATGGGGAGAATATGCACACTTCACACAGACTGAGCAGGAATCAAACCCATGTTCTCTCACACCACCCATGCGCTGTGAGATAGCAGCACTACTCTCTGTGCCACCATGCTGCCCAGGTTTTACTAACCCTACTCAAGCAGCAGTAGGTGAGAATGGCTTTCGAACCATAAATTATTTAGGATACAAATCAGCATCACTCAGCACCATGCTGCATCATGTCCAATGTGCCACACTGTGTCCTTTTCTGTTATATTAATAACACAGGAGGAAAATTACTGTGCTTCCCATGTTGTTAAGATAACAACATGATCTGGTCTTACACTGGCAGGCCGCTTGATGGCAGATGTGGAGTATGAGCAATGTGGCAGAGCCATACGTGAAATAAGAACAGCCGTGAACTTAAAATGGACAGTGTGCCTAAAGCGAGTCCCTTTAGCGCAGTGGTACGGACAGTCCACGCGCGTGGCCGATGCCCACAAATATGAAATTCATGGGAGAGGTGGGTCAGCCAACCTTCAAAAACATCCATTCGTGTCCTTCATTCACAACCGTTTTTAAAGTCTGCGTTGTTTCTGTGGTGTGGCATTTGATGCGAAAACACTGGCTGCCCCTGGATTAGATTTGAAATAGATGTCTGAATTTTTTTAAAAAAATGGCGGATTATGAATTATGTTTGTTTATTGACGGGCTCCACGAGCTGCGCAGAGCCGCGGGTACAAACTGTGACCGCTAGAGGTCTCCGTTGAGCGCTAATTCTGCCGCTGCGCTTTTCCGCACGCAGGAGAGGGTGCCTTGGCATTGTGCGTTTTTACATCTTTATTACAATTTTACTCTCTGATGGGACACATTTTAAAATCAAAATAATATAATAGTACGACATGCAAGGCGCATCTCTCAATATTTAATACTTACATTTAAGAAAACGAAGAAACGGTGTATATGAAAAAGCAAAACGAATTATTAGAAGTACTGCAGATGGTGAATATTATTTTATTTATATTCAGTCAAAATTCACAAATAACCGCAACCAATCGAAAAATACCCTCGTTTTTTAAAGTTAATTTTTACTTTAAGGTTAAAGTCCTGAGCACAAATCTTAAATAAATGCCAAAAACAATTAAAATCCAATATTGTTAAATGCTACTTAAAGACGAGTCTGTAAAAGAACAGTTGAGTCAAAGTGCAGTTTGATGAGTCTACATCACTTTTACTGACAAATGTACCAAATCTCCACATTTTCTACGTACAGTCCTTAGATATAATAATTTTTATGATTTTTCTATTATTGTAGAATTGCGTGTATTACTCAGAAACGTATAGAATAAAACGTATGTAATAAATAACAATAATAATACATTAAAAGCCCCTTTTTCATTACCTATATTTGAACTTGGTATTGGCACCGGTGTTGTATCTTTTTCAATGTTTTCAATGCTAATTGACTGTAACTGCGTTACTGTCCTGTTAAATAATAATAAACTATATTTTATACACTTGATAATTATACTGCTATTAAGTACAGTATCCATGTTAAGTCCATTAAGTTTTTCAATTTTATGAATATGTGAATGACCTTGTAGACTGCTTTGTCATTACGCAACCAAAAACTCTCTATTATTTGTGTTAACAAAAAACAAGATATTACATTTAAGCCCGATCTGTGTGGGTTTTTTTATGTCTTATTTTTTGGCCACCAAACAAACCGAATTAAAAATAACAGAGAAATATACTGATTCTTCAGGATCGTACTTAATCCAGTTGTTAAACCATGATTTTAAATTGATTTTCTTAATTTTAAGGAGTATAAATGAACAAGTTCCGTGGCTTAAAATCGCTGTTTTAGAGGTCTGTCCCAAATAATGCTGTACTTCCACTTTACTTGTATAAAGTGCTGCTGCCAGAAATCGAAGAAAAATATAAACTACAGGAAACACTTAATGGCTTAACGCGTCAAAATCCTAGAGCTCTTCTTCTGTACTGTTGTTCTATGAAGACCCACCTTCACTGGTCCAGACTGCAGTATTCAGTCATCTCTGTCATCAATATTATTCTGCCATCACCAGCACAGTTACAAAACAATATGATTTATTGATGGCTCACAAATTCAGCAATGAATGAAAGAAAAACTACTGAAGAAAATAACCCTGTTTCAATAAAACCTCCAGAGTACAAAAAGGGGCAAAAACAAACCCAGAAGGAGGTTGTATACAAAATATTGTATTGTATACTTGTATACAATTTTCCAGCTTTCCGAGGATCAGTGGAATTAGGTGCCTTAAGTCCATCGCTCTATTAATGTTGTTGAACAAAAAAGAAAACGTTTAAAATGTAAAATGTACACATATAGTGAAAGAAGACATTCTTTCCACGGATCTCTACTACACAAGAAGAAAACTTATTATTGATCACATCCTCAAATGTAAAAAAAAAAAAAAAAAAAAAAAAAAAAAGCACAGCCATCCAGTGCTCCAGGAGGTGTCGTTTCTTCTCACCACCTGTCTCATGGAGTCGAGTGGAGCGAAGGACCCCTGCCCTGTATGTGATGCAGGAGACGTCCAGTGGGTTACTATATTTTACACGGTGGCGCAGCGGACAGCGCTGTTCTCTCACAGCGGGTTGGGTTTAGAGGTGTGTGACTGGCTATAGCTTCTGAACCTGCGCGGTGTATCTACCACCGCAAGTGACCTTGTATGAAAAGGCGTCCGCTACATACGACGCATGCCGTGTCCGTCGTAAGTCGCCTTGGAGAAAAGCGTCTGCTGCGCAAATCAAGGGGAAAAGGCGCAGCTCGTTCAAGCACTTGCGCTCAAACCGTCACTCCTGCAGTCCAGCAGAGGGCGCCCTTTCCAGAGGGGCTCTGGGGGCAAGAGACACTTCCCACGTTCAACGCACCAGCTGCTTTTATATTTCATAAAGCCATTAGCCAGGAGAAATCAGGATTTGACCGAAATAAAAGTCACTATATACCAATACACAAGTGGCTCTTTTACAGTGAAGGTATTGGCAGTTTGGACAGTTTTTATGAAACTCCACTTTCCTCTGAAAATTATAAAATGCCCATTTCCACAAATGTGTTGGAAGAATAATGAACTAGTTGTTTTTGAGCCCCTACCACTAAAATTGAGCACATAAGATTTCCTTATAGCTGAGAAATGACTTCCTGCCTGGAAATGAGAGGGAAAACTGAAAAATATGCAAATTCCTTACTGAGGGAAAAGGTATATTCTTTATCTTAGAATTTCTGCAGAAAACATTCAGATTCATACAATTCATGTTAACATATTTAAAATATTAAATCAACCTTTTAAAAAAGTGGAAACGAGTCTGAAAAGTTCATAATTCACAAGTCAAACGAAAAAAAAAGACCAATTTGTCATAGGTTGTTTTTAATGTGAAACATAATATTAATATTTTTTAAAATCTTATCATTGTTCAAGGACTTACAGCTTAGTTAAAATTATATCAGAGTTTTCAAGGAGCAGAAACAGATGTTGATGTAAAATGATCAAAAAGGGGCTGAAATTTTATTTCTATTAGAACTTCATGTAAATATAGACATCTGTACAATTTCAGAAAACATTCCACAAATGCAATTGAGTTATGTAATGGATAAGGATTTTATTTATAACTTCTTATTATTATGGTTTTTCATCTGCTGTAATGTAATGGTGTAATGTAATTAATTTAGTATCCGTAGATATGTAGTGGAAAACATCAGCCAGAAAAATATTTCAGTTTATTAATTTTGAAATTATCAAGTTATATTAACCAAGTACAACGAAAATATTTTGTTTCCCCCTTTTATTCATAAGTATAGATTACTGTGATAGCCGGAAACATGAAAAGTAGAATTAGTTCCACTATGAATAAAAACAAAGTGATGTTATTAGTTAAATCTGTGCCTTAAGTCTTTAAGGTTTGTCTTACAGTGAAGTAAGAAGTTTATCACCCTTCATATGAGCCACAAAACATTAAATTAATAATATACAGAAATCAACTAAATACAGAAAAATAATCTTCAGCGTTAAATTGCAAGTAAAACTAGTTGATTAAAGCGATTCCTATTAACTTTACCAACGTAATTCTGTCAGATTGGAAGGAACATTTCTTTATATCTCTTCACTTTTGTCATTTATTTGGACAGAAAAAAAAACTGTTTTCAAATACGGTACTAACAAGCACTGCATAGCCTACAAAAGCCTGAGTTCTGCATTTACTGAAACAGCATCATCGTTAGGGCAACATTAAAGCAGATGTTGAAATATTTTACATTATTTTAAAGTAAAATAGTGTTGTTGGCACAAACATCCAAGTGTTTAGAAAAACTGAATGTTGAAAGGATTCTTCCAAACGCTATAGTTAAAACGTATAAGAATGAAACTATTCAAATTCAGTAGAATACTACAATTAAGCATATTGAGTACTGTATGTTTTATTTAATTAGTTTATATTTTAAACTAATTTATTATGTATTCCATCAAAACCGAATAATAAATTAATGGATTTTCTAAATTCAATCAATTTCTGAAGAAGAGAAATAAAATGCACGTTTATTTCAAATATACTGTTTATTCTAATAACCCAGGCCAAAAGTAGAACGTTTTAATTAATTTTCTTTTTTATTATTATTGCACAACCTTAAGCAATAAATACACTTTAGTTGTTATGAAAGAAAAGATCGTAGCTTTTTTTTAGTAAGCCTTGTTGAAGGTCTCGCCGTTTCACATTTTGATATAATAAATTAAATATAATCCTTTTATTCCTAGTGAAATCTTAAAAATAATTCATTTTAGTCGTTTGCTGCTTCTAATACAAATAATTAAAAGCAAAAGGATAAGAAAAGCTGCCGCGTCGAATTAAGGTTATCTGCCCTGTTAATATCTATGAAAAGTAAACGAAATAAATCTAAAATTAATCAATTTTATTATCTCGTTCAGGCTTCAAAGCAGCATCTCCCTTGTACAGCCACGAGAGGGCGACAAAAGGTTACATTTCTAACCGCTGTGTTTCCAGTAGTAGGAATTATTTCTGATTTATACATTTGAGTTTAAAAACTAAAGAAGAATGGTGATATTTAACTGTGTGCGTGTGTTATGTTTGGATAATCCCTCAGTATTCATTCAGGAACAAGAGGTCAGTGAACAAAGCGGCCACCGTTCAAATCGCAAATGTTACTATAGAAAGAAGCGCATTTGTACAAGGCGTTTAAAACTCAAAAGTGTGAAAATAATTCATCGAAGACGTATTCGTGCTCTAGACACACAGACAGACACGCTTCAAATGCGTGTTATTTCACGCACAATGGAACACGTTCCCCGCAGGTGCGGTACAGTGTGAAGCACGCGCTCATCTGAGCCCTGCGGAGAGCGCGTTCCAATTTGGCGCGGTTCGCGAGCGTGGCCAATGGCGCGCGGGCCAGGTGAGGCTGCGCTCAGGCACTGAGGGCGGGCAGTGCGCGCGCCTCGCCGCGTGCCACAGAATGACCGAGAGTCCCCGACGCTCCCCGCGGCGCCGCGGAATCGACCGGCTCCCTCGGCTCGGGAAGTGAGACCAGTCGCGTCTGGGCAAAACGACGATACAGAACCGGGACGAACGAGTTACGAGGCAGAACTGAGCGCTTCCGGCGATGGCGACGAACAGGTGAGACAACACCACGCGCCGCTTCCGCTACGTGCGGCGCACGCGGCTCGCTGGCAGCACGTTAGCGCGCGACGTAAGCGCTTCGCCGCTGACAGCTGCGGCGCGCGCTGAGCAGACGTACCATGCAGCGCGCGCGCGGACACGAGAGGGCTGTGCGGTGTGCCGAGGATGGGGAGACTAGTGTTCTTCCGGGTTCATGCGCGCTGGTGAGAATACAGGCAGGCGCTCATCCAGCAGTACGCTTGATTCATATTTCATCTTTATTGTCTGAGGAAAGACGAGCGAGCGCGCGTGTTCACGGCTGTCTTTGAGGGGGGTTGCGTTGCGCTATCGCCACGCGGCGCGCTGGAAGTGGAAGAGCCACCCGCGGATGCGGCGCATTTAACCCCTTGTGGAGCGCGACCACCTCGTGCTCCCCGCTGGGAGTTGTGCGAAGTGTCCCGCTGCGGCCGTGAGGGGGCGTACTTGCGAGTTCAAAACACTGACGCGCACATCTCTTGCGCGCGGCCTGGGGTTCGAGAAGCCGCGAGGAAAATCCTCACTTTAACATGTTGGAGAGGGGGGGGGGGGAGTTCGTCTGTTTAAACACTGCTGGTGTGATGAAAAATTGCAGCACAAGTGTGATAGATGCTTAAAAAAAAAAACCCCTGGAATAACCTCTGCAGCTCTCTTTGTGAAAAACCCATTGCCACAATAACACACACACACTCACTCTTAGCAAAGAATTTTCAGCAGATCTTACCTAATCATTTCTAACTGTGCTCTCATATGGGCTTTACACGTGTATAATGCCTTGCTGCACAATGAGAAATGAATTATACAATTAATTACAAAAGCGCAACAGGTAGACCGTGTATAGGGGTATGAACAGCTTCACACACCAAGTGACACTTAAATACAGTTTCATTAGATGAATGACATTATTCAGGCTGCAATATCAGTAGATCATCAGTGATGTACAACACACTGAGCACTGACTGAATACATTGTATTTTTGGTAACTAGTGCGGTAACACTCGTGTAATAACAGAAATGCGGAAGGGACACTTGCTATGATGGTCTTTTTCTCCTAAACAGGGTAATTGATGTGGTAAAGCATTGCATTATGACACAGCATGTATTAGCGTTCTTCCCAATAAAAGTGATTATGCGGGAACTCCTTGCCGTTTTATATTTTAACATTAAATATGTTACATAATCGTCTTGGAGACGGTTGCGTCACGCTGAATTATCTATAAAATTGACATTTTCCATTATTAAAACCGTGGATGTAGGAGTTAGCAGCGCTTGTTTTGAATATGGAAAGAATATGTGCGGCGTGGGTATTTTGAAGAATAACGTTCGCCCGCATAATATAGTCAGACAATAATTGAATAATAAACATGGACAAGCGGTCGTGCAGATTTATTGTGACAGTGTTGGAATTATATTATTATTATACCGCTTTAGTCAGTAAATCCGAGGAAAAGAGCTCGATGAAAAAGTAGCTCTATCCTGTCGCTGGCCGTAGTGCTGAACCCGAGGGACTTTATTGATCAGCAATAACACGAAGCGATTGACAAGCAGCACGAGCACGGAGATGCAGCAGAGGCGACACTTCTCTGTTCAAGGTACCCCGGGTTCAAACCCTGAACCTAAACGCCTCGGCTTCCCAAGGGTGGGTTTTGCTGTCACATACTTGTACAGTCCAAGTGGAAAGCAAAGCACATTTTAAAAGTGTACTTTTCCTCCAGCTACAGCTTCATAAACATGTTTTAAGATATATAAACTGGTTTCCTTTCCTCTGCTTATTCTGTCTCCTTTTCTTTACATTTTCGTAGTGAGCACAACCGACATGATATCAGGATTTTTTCAGTCTGTATGGAAATTTTCAAACAGAGCTCACTAAATTATACAGGTCAAACTGAACATAAATTGCAGCATTAATAATTATTATTTTAAGATGTTCGTTTTTCCCCAAATCTAGTTGTGGTATTTGGTATTCGATGGTTTATACAGCAGGGTGTTTGTACTGCAGTAATTCCAGGTAAGTAGCTTGATCATTTGTACTGGAGCAGTGGTAGGTGTGGGGTTTGAACTAACAACCTGCTAAATCAAAGTTTGAGATAATGTATAAAAAAGTAACAAAATATTCAAGCTTCCCTTGCTCACACAACACACAAATAAAACAGGCCAGTATAGATAAAATTTAATTTCTAAGTGAACACTAAAATCAAAAAACAAACTATGTGAACATGTAGTATTATCAAATGAAGGGTCAGAGGGCACTAGGGGTTAAAGTTCAGAGCTCAGGGGGAAGGCTCAGCTGGGCAGGTCAGATGGGGCCCCAACTGGCCAGCGCCAGTTTTTGTGATGGTTTAGCTGTGGAGTCATAGAAGGGTGATTTGCTCAAACAGCTGTGACTGAATTCATCTTATGAAGTCCAGACATACCTTCTAATTTATTATATAGCAGCAATGAATAAACTGCCTATATGTAATAGAAATACATGTTTTTAACTAATTGAAAGCATTCATACCGGTAGCAAAATTCATTCTGAACCAAAAAGGCTGCCGTCTACATAATGTTAAAGCGACAAAAAATGCATTTCTATGCCTGTGGTTACTGAGAGTGAGAGAAAATGAAAACTGGTTTCACTAAAATGTGCATGCATGTGTTTGGAGAATAAGGTAGCTCTAAAACTGCACTGCAAAATAAAATGTTGCAAAAGGAAAATGCGACTATGGAAAAATACTCCGTCGTGGGGTTTTGTTGGTCGTACTGAACATTTCCTTTTACAGCAAGATTAACGTTTAGAAATATTACAGCATCAGAATTGCTACTATGTATACATTTTAATTTTAAACCTTCAAACTGTGTTTTTTAAGTGTAATTTAGAAAATAAGTATTTTATATGATAAAGAACTTTATTACAAGACTGTAATGTGCTTGCATCTGTTGGATGTATTTGTGGCCTTGTGTGTGTGTGTGTGTGTGTGTGTGTGTGTATGTGTGTGTGTGTGTATACACATTTCTCTCTAGAGCAAGACCTCCTACGAAACAGAAGACAGTAGACATGTTTCTTCCTGAGCTGTCACTTCAACGGCAGAATAAATCAACCATAGACAGACATACTGAATTTCTGACTCTGTATTTTGCGCAGTCAAGCATGACAAATACGGTTTGTATGTGAATTTATTAGAGAGCCTATGAGAGGTCTCACCGGCTTCAGGGCAAAGTCAAACTGCTCAACACTAACAAGGTAAAGGCGAGGTAACAATAAAAGGAGAAACTGCTGCCCATTTAGCTAACAAGGGAACTGCTTGTTCCTTGAGATAACAGTGTAAAAACATCACCAATTACACCTCGTCTTAAAATTCTGAAAATTCCACTGAGTAAATTTATCCGGCTTCAGTTTATCTGACAGACACACAACAAATAAAGTCATGTAATTTAAGGACAATGAATTACTGATTAGAATTCCTGCATGATTGCATTTGTAAGTCAAATTAACAGTATGAAAATGTAAAAGTGCCTCAAAGGATGCAGGAAAAGTAGTAATAACCTGAACAGTGGAATGGTTTCTTCCATTTAAATATATTGGCAATAAATTCTGACTCCTGGATATATTAAAGAGGTTAACAGTGTCATTAAAGCAATGTTTTATCATATTCACACAGAACTAAACAGTTGGGTTTATGTAAATCTGGAATGAGACTACATTCTTGTGTTAAGCATACAGTTTTCTACATTTTTGCTTCACTGCTTAATACATAACAGCAAGGTATGTGTAACACAGCATGAGACTCAGATTTATTATTTGAGAAACAAGTAGGAATATTTTATTTAGTGATCATCTCTGGAGGGCTATCCCAAGACTGAGTCATTACTACACACAGTCGAATCTTACACACACTGTGCACCCTATGTCATATGGCTAAAGCTTGGTGGGGAGGCTTCATGGGAAAATTAATGCAATATAGAGAGCACCTTCTGATACACACGCAGATCTGAGTTACAGCAAAAAAAAAAAAAAAAAAAAGTTTAATTAACAGATTGCATCACAAGGATGAACAGATATTAAATTAAAGGGTCTGTTCATCACACAAATGAAAAGATGTTCAATTACAGTTTCTGTCATGGAATACACTGCACTAATGTTGGGCTCGTCCTGTGGAGAGACTGACTGGTGATAACTGGTATCCCCAGGACTCAGGTGTCACAGCCCGGAACACCCCGCAGCACCAGACTCTCAAATTGTGCACACAACGAACTGTTGTACAGCTGATCTTTCACATGAAAAACACTATATTTAAAGTCTCTAATTACTGACATAGTGAACAACTTTTTGCATATGCTTTACTATTTTTCCTGCATTGGATCTCAAACAATAATTATAATCAATGTATTTCGGTGTAATTCGTTAGCGACAGCTTTTTTCCTTTGTCTTTTATCATCATGCCAACTGTACTGTCACTCTGACAAGTACCATTTGAAATATGTATTGAATCATTAAATAATAGTTTATTTCTGTGCTCGACTAATAGCATCGCTTGCAACCTTGAGGCACAGTTTTGGCTTGTTATTTGTTACCCCTGTAATTTGCCTTGAACAAAGGCACCAACCAAACTAACAATAATAATAATAACAACAATAATAATAAGTGAACTTTCAGAAATGTTCATACAGCTTTTATTGTTGCTGATTGAGTATTGAGCAACAAAACTAAGTATTAAATGTACCTTAATATTAAAAGTGGTGTTCAAAAAATGTTGTCCACTTGGCAAAAGTGTTTAACACAACACAGAGCAGCAAGTTTAAGGCTGTTCCTTTACAATGTGAAGGTACAAACCTGCTGTAGTGGTCCTGACCAAGGTACTTACCCTGAATTGATACAGTAAGAATACTGTGGTGCATAAATATGTAAATAATTAAGTTAATTCGGTTAACGTGTATGTCACCTTGCACAGAGGTTTCAGCTACGTAAAGGTTGATAACTGCAGGTGAGATGTGTAGTATGGAATAAATGGATTTCCAAAAGAGGAAGCCTATTATAATTATTATATTATCACATGGCCTTGTATCCATTGAAACGAACGAAGCAAAGCCCAGTTTTGCTGTACACACACAGTTTTCCCACAGTAAACGGAGCTGTGTGCGTTTTGGGTGTCATTTCACACGCAGACAAGCCCATCTCTCCAAGTGGAACCGCCGCGCGGCGATTTTTCTCCGCTGTATCTCTCACGCGCCCTTACATTTTCGCTGTAGAAATGGAGCGACGCCGGCGCCTTTGATGTGCGCGACGAATTCCGGGCTCTTAATGAGACATTCGACTTTTTTTCTGGTACTTAACCGGGGCAGGTTAACGAGATCCCAGCACGGTGAGTTCGACTCGAGTTACATCAAAATGAAATATTAATTAACGGAAAGACTAGCCTCCTCGCGCCGTCACACACAAATCCGTGAAGCGGTCTATCTGAGACGAGAGCATTTGGCACGAGCAGGCAGGGGAGCCCTGTGACTTGTGTGAGGCGAGAGTCCGAGAGGAGCCGGGGCTGCCGGCGCTGCCGCGGCTTTACCACGCCACGGGGCCCGCACGGCCGTAGGAGCCCTCCCTGCCTGACACGAACGAAGTAAAATCTCCTCCTTCGGCCGCCCGCTGCAGCCACGCTCATTTCACTTCACGTTTCTAAAGAAAATTCCTCCTCCTGTCGTTCGCAGGTCGCTACGGAGAGCATGAGCACGAGGAAGGCTGGCTCGTCGTCGCGCTCAGGTCAGTACGTCACGCGTGAGCCTCCCGCCTTTTAAACGCGGCGCGAGGACGGCGCGTCTTCCGCGTTCGTCGTCCGATGACAGGAACGGATCGCTAAACGGTGTATAAACCGGCGCCTGGCTGACGGTGGGTCGGTGTGGTTCGAGGGCGTGCGTTCTCTCGCGGCGCTTTCTCTCAATCGATGACTGACACATGATCGTAAAGCCGTGGCTCGAACGTCACGGCAAAGCCGGCTGCTGCTCGAAGAAAAAGACGAGCGTGTTACTCTGCCGCAGGTGAACTGATGATATGACTGCATAACACACTCCGACTGTGTAGTGGAGCTTCAACAGGGATCGACCTTTTCAGCACTGATTTTCCAACTTAAAGCCTTACGCTGCGATAAATGATGATGATGATCATGTATTCAACTTCGCCGGGTGAGAAACAATAACACACGTGCGCGGGCAAAAAAAAAAAAAAAAAAAAAAATCGAGCAGTAATAAAGTGTTGACTTACTTCCCAGGCTGAGCTGTTTGTGAGGCTCGCGGCCAGCCTCCCCGCGGCGCTTTATTTCCGCCGGAGCTCGAGCGCTCCGCATGCTGCCGTCTGACGTCACACCTCAATACAAGGGGTTTCCTTTGGTGACGTCACATTCTTTCGTTTTTGCGCCTGAGTTTAAGTGAGATAAAATGCATCCGTTTCTTTACTTGAAGCACACAAATTTTGTATGCTTCCCATTGTTTTATACGGATTACAGTACTGATTTGTTTATTCATTATGCTTACCTTCAGAAGATGCATAAAAAGAAACGACTAAAAATGTAACCCAGTCATGAAAGTTCCAATGTAGTTGATTCATTCAACTAAGTGCGTTCAGAAGCATTACGGTACTGTCAGATATGAATAATTTGAAGGAAACATCTTCGTGCCACGTTCTTATGGAAGTGGGTTTTACCGGGTTACTCTTACTTAGGAATGCAGTTGCCTGAATTAATTATTAAGAATTAAGAGCATCATAACAAAACCCTGGGATCTGGAATAAAACGTGTTACCTGAGTTGGTAATCATTTGTTTAAATTCTATAGAAATTCCTTTTCTGAGTAGTAGTGTAAGGGTGAAAACTACTGCCTTTCTATAGGTCCCCCGGTATACAGTCCCTCTCTTGCACTGTGAGTCGCCTTATAAACACGGACGTCTAATAAATAAAACTAAGCATGAATCTCAGAAAAAAAAAACTGTTGTAAGTTGTATCCATGAAAATGGCTTCAGCAAATATTCAGGTGCATGATTCTCACGTATTGAACGTTGGGATATTAATACAATATATCTATGTAGAGCTGGATGACTGCACTGAAGTGTCTGCTAAGATATAATAGTTTGTTCAAGTCAGTACCTAAAGAGAAGCAGGAAAAGGTAAAAATGGCTCAGTTCCGTCACATCCAGTTTTCATTAACAAAAGGGAGTCATCGGTGATTCTGGACTTACACAGGGGTGCAGCAATCATCTTGTTCGGCTTGAGGGAAGTCAATTTGCTTTTACCTTTTTTTTACCCTCGTTGAAATATTCGTAAAGGAAAAATGCCAATGTGGAAAGAATACTGTTACATAGACTATACGTGATTTAAAATTGGGGTTCATTGTCCTTTCCGCTTTCAATCAATGGAATAGAACAGGATTATGGTCCCTTTTATGATTTAGGCGTAAACACCTCGTTGGAATAACAGCACAGTTTAGCGCATTTTTGGGGGAACACGAATGCGGGGATCAGCCTACGCTTTGCACACGCACGCACGCACACGCACACACATGCACACTCACCAAATGCTGCTCTTCCAGTCTTTGGAAGCATTAAGAGCTGAAAGCTCAACAAAAGTGGTTGATACCATTTAACACTCCATTCCTGTGGCCGGCGGCGGTTCAGACGATTAAGTTGTCCTTCTTGTTTAGGCTGGTAAGCGGTAGGTCTCCTCATCAGTTCGTCTCCAGTTTCATAGAGCCTTACACGTTTACATCACGCGTCCTTTGTGTGTTTCTGTTCGTGGACATAACGCGTGGAAAATCCACATCTCATGCCAGTGTGTGGTGCCTCACAAAGGCAGCCTAGTTGACATTGTTCCCCAGTCAAGTTGATCTTCACATGCGTCCATCCTCCGTGGGCCCTCTTCCTCCCTGTCGTGCGGAGCTCAAACTATGAACATAAAGCATTTGTGCGCGCGTGTGTCCAGACACACCAGATCCGCACTATTCTGCGGCCATTCAGTGATATTCTTCCATTATAAGTCTCCTGATAGGGTTCCAGGAAAGGATAAAGAAGTCTATGCAGATTCATGGTTTACAAGATCTCCGGCTGCTACACCTGAAGGAACCTCCTTCACCCACAAAGGTCATCTGAAAACATAAAGCCAAGAAAGACAATGGTCTTCAATGGTCTCCAGTTGCCTCCCTGCCCCCACTCGCCTTTCCTTCTTTCCTTTTGCTCCGCACACACTTTGCCCACCGTGTAGATATAACTGCATTCATGTACGTTTCTGTATTTTCGTCAGTGTTTTGACCAAGAACACGCAGCGAGTCTAAGTGGCTTTATAAGTTTATATCTGTTTGAACAGTTTGACTCTTTATCATTTTTGCAGTCATTTTCTTAAAAAAGAAAACGATTCTTTTTTGTTCTCTTTCTAATGTAAATGTAAACTTGTTTTGTAAATGTAATGTAAATGCGATGTAATGTTTTGGAATCAATTCAAACCCCACAGAGAGCCCAGAATTATACATTTGAATTAGAAATTCTCTACTTAGATGTAGTGATTAGTCATTCCAGGCAATTTTAGGATGGGATTTGATTTCTCAAAGAGGTATCTGATGTTCCACTGATTTGACATGAATAGAAACTGCTTGGAGTATTAAGAGGAGGAACAAAATAAACCTCTTTCAATTTCACTGAAAATGTTATTTTCAGGGAGTTATTAAATGCAGGTGGTATAATAGGAAATATTAGTATTTCATTTAAAAATAACGTACCCATTAATTTTGTGTTTGTTGTTGCCAGCTATCATAGAGCTTGTGGTAAATGATGATGTAACTTTTGCACTATATGAAAATGAAGATATAAAAATGGAAATTTGCTTTAGGTCTTCACGCGTATGCAGTTTTGTTTTTGTTTTTTTTTTTTTTATGTGTAAAACAAAAATGCAGTTTCAGTATTGTTTTACATACATGAACGTTTTACATTCCAGTGTACAAGGCGGAGATGCGCTTGTAAAGACAATTTTATGGACATTTATGTAGGAATTGTATAAATGTGTGCGTTTTAAGATGGCGGGAACGAGGTGATGAAGGCATGTTTGAAGACTTTCACAGATACCATCCGTGGAGGTGGGGGTAGGGACAGCCCACGCGTGGGATTGTGGGTTGAAGAAAACGCGGGATTTCAAACGCGTTCAATTCCCGGAAAGTGGGAGGCAGAACCCCGTGCTACACATGTGTCACTGTTTCAGTGAGAACATTTCTCTTTACCTGTCAATGCACATTGTCACTAATCGCGGAACGTCGCTCATGTGATAAATACAAAAAAGCCGGTCCTCCTATAGTACCTTTGATCGAGGTACGTACCCTGAATTACCACAATTTTAATGATATCACTGTGTATAAATGGAAAATCGCTATAAAATTGATTAATATTTAAGGTAACCTCGGAGAAACATGTCACAACAACAATTATAATAATAATATTAATAATAATGTTATAGCTGATACTCATGAATTAAACAACCGGGTAATGGTTTTAATATTCAGTGATTTAATAGTCACTTAATACCTTACATGACTTGAGAGTGACTTGCTATTTGTTTTTTTATTTGATTTTCTTTTTTCGCCTTCGTGTCCTGGGTACTGATTAGCCGTACACGGATTTATGAGAGCGATATGGGTAGTTTTGAGGCATGTTTCTATGAAGGATGGATGTTTCTTCACAGGAAATGAATGAGTCGATAACATCTGACACGGGTGGGCAGTCCCCTGACCCTGGACTTAATACTGCCGAGGCCCTTCACAACATCTTCAAAAAAAAACAGAATTTGTGAACGGGAGGGGGCTGGGCTGGGGGGGGTCGACCAGGGAATTCCGGAGGGTGGGCTTTTCACTCGGGGATTGTGGGTTCACCCCTGCAACGTGTTTTCTTCTCCGTCAAAGCAGTCCGGCCACCCTGCACCCTGCATGCCGCAATCAAAGACATTTCCACCCCTTTTGTCCACGCGGTGTGCTGCTATTAAACAACCCCCTCAGTGTCCCTTCATATTTCGTTCATCGGTTTTTAAACGACCGACACGCCAGTTGTTGTTACAAATGGCATAAACGTCATGTCATTCCCTCTCTATGACATCACTAGAAGAACGCATTTGTTTTCTGGAAAAGATCCAGATTTCTGTATTAGAAACCATAACCACTTTGATAAGCCGGATGGGATGTTTTCCGTGTGTTCGCTCTTGGAAATCGTGTGCGGTTTACGATTTTTCTTCGCGCTACTGCGCGTCTTTCATGTTTCAGACGTGTAGGCAGTGTTTGCTGCCCCTGACCCCCACTTTGGCTCTGTTGAAATAACCTATAGGAAATTTACGGTTGAAGACGGCGAAGGAATGTCAGGGTTTAGACCTTCTGCTTCACTAGCCGGATTGTTTTTAGACTCTTCTTTAACTCGATTCACTCCTGTTCCAAAGCGCCATCCCGATGCCCCCTCTTTATTAGAGGAGACGTAGCGCGAGCACTCTCACCATAAGAATGAAGGGTGTGACGGGGGGGGGACACATGCACCTTTACATATTAAAACGACCTCCACGCAACTCCAGACAAACAGGCGCCATAGGGATGTTTGCATGCGATAAAAGCTGATGTTTGACTAGCAAAAGCTTCCGCTGGAGTTCACCATTTTCTCACTCTCTGCCTCTTTTTACCATTTCACTTCATTTTTATTTCTGAAATTTTCAATGCATCTTATACTATATATGTATAATACGACGGACTCAAACTGAAGTTTCCCTTTTTCAGTATTCAGATCAAAATATATACATGCGCACACACAGAAATATATATATATATATACACATGATTTATTTACTTTGCAGTCTTTATTATCGATATCGTTATAGTCCAGTTAGTTCCCCTTTAACTCTGAACATCATGGTCGTTCTTTTGTGTTTTTACAGGATACAAGTACATGGAAAGTAAGATAGACACGAGAATGACTAATTAAAGAAGTGTCAATACATATAGGATTTCTATTATCATTGGTTTATGTCACATTCCGCGTTAAAAAACTGAGTGGAAAATGTTCTTTTTCGAAATTCTAGTTGTATTTTACTGTTTAAAATTTAGCTATGGAATTGCAGAGGTAGGGAAACGTTGGTTTTAAGTATACAATTTAGAATAATGTTTATTAATCAGAAAAATAAAAGTAATCAATTCCACTACGAGAATGCAGTAAAACTGGTTTCTGAAGCAGAGAAAATAGCTTGGGCTACAACATGAGCCTCATTTTTTTCCATTTGCGTCCAAAAAACTTTGAAATATTTTTTTCTACCGTGATTTAGAGCGCAGGGAAGGGAGGTCGAGGTGTTTGACCCGCTCTGTTACATTTTACTGGAACTCGGGTTATCAGGCTGTAGTATCCTACGGGTTTTAAATTTGGCCCAAGTTAAAGCAAAAAAATGACACGTTCATGTGCAGAAATGTTTGTGTGACCGATGGCGATGCGCGGAGCGGCTAAAAGGCTATTGGCTCGCGTTGCCGCAGCCACCCTCCTCTTTGAAGGACTGGAAGTGAAATTAGTACCAAGAAAGCATGTAATTGACAAAGTCACGTGCGTGTGTGTGTGGGAGGGGGGGCACGGATAGACAGACAGACAGACAGACGGACGGACGGAGGGAGGGGGAGAGAGAGAGAAAGGAGTGAGTGAGTGAGTGAGTGAGTGAGTGAATGAATGAATGAATGAGCGAGTGAGCGAGTGAGTGAGTGAGTGAGTGAGTGAGTGAGTGAGCGAGCGAGCGAAGCTGAGAGAGACCGAAAAAAAAAAATCAGAAGAGGGAAAGCACGCTGGACCATGCGAGCGAAATTTGTGATCGCCTCAAACCGGGATGTAAGACTGACAGAAAAGAACAGCCTTTTTCCGAGGAAAAGTTCTCATCTCAGGAGTTTGGGACAGAGGGTCGGCGGGAGAACATGGCCGAAGGTTATTCCATATTCCTTATTTCTGCTTCGGTTACTTTCCGGGCTCATGGCACGGACGGCGGGGGCTGCGCTGCGCTGCGCTGCGCTGCGCTGCGCTGATCCGATCCGATCCGATCCGATCCGAGCCGAGCCATTGTTGTGGACCTCAGGCCTCCCGCGAGGGCAGAAAGGCGTGTCGGTACCTTGTTGCGTGGTGGACACCGGCAACGGCGTGCCCACCTGTCTGTGGAGTTTCAGTTTGGTTAGAAGTTGTGGATGTTGCTAGAGAAAAGGACCCCGGGCGAACGCACGCACGCGCGGAGGCTCGAGCTGCCTGTTCTTACTGTCATTTCAACGTTATGGCTGAGCCGCGCTCCTAGAATCGCGGCCGATCAAGTAAAGAACATGTTTAAATGCGGCGTTTTAAGGCAAGTTGTCGCACACAGACTTGGTGGTGGTAAAACGGCCCGCGCCGTCGCGCTTCCTTTTCCGCGATGCGATGCGATGGGGGGGCTGCGGAGACGTGAGTTTGGCGCGCGCCACGCCGCCGGGGAAGCGCATTTTCACGGAGAAAAAGTCCTCTTGTTGTTGTTAACGTTTGGTTTGTTTGCAGGAGGGGCGGGCAAAGGTGGCGGGGACGAGCCCGGGAAGGAGCCCGAGCAGGAGGAGGAGGCAGAGGCGCAGGTCCAGCACGGGACAGGCCACTGCAAGTGGTTCAACGTGCGCATGGGCTTCGGCTTCATCTCCATGACTAGCCGCGGGGGCCGCGCGCTGGATCCCCCGCAGGACGTGTTCGTGCACCAAGTGAGTACCCCTGCCCTGCCGCGTGGATCGACGACACACGCACAGGCGCGCGCACACACCGCAGAGCATTCGGCCTATTCTTCCTGCCTGTGTGTGTGTGTGTGTGTGTGTGTGTCCGTCCAAACTGAAAACGACTCGAGGAGTGGGCTCGGTATTTCAGAGGGAGATAGATACAAATACTTACATTTGTTGCAGGAAGTGATCCACGAGTGTGTGACCCTCTCCACGCGGTCTCTTTAAGGACACGGGCACTGATGAAGCGGGTCGGGGGGGGGGGGTCCTAGTTGTTTGTGTTTTATAAGCCCACTGGTCCGATACAGGACTTCGAGTAATCCAAAATAAGTGTAACACAAACGTAACAATCGCTACACGCTTTTTTCTTTCCTTTCTTTTAACGACAGACTCACTGCTTTGCGTTCGGTTCCAATTAAGAAATGTCCGATTTTCCCTGTCACTTACTGGGGTTTACTTTACTCTACTGCGTGTGTGGGCTGCGTCTCATTCTCTACATTTATCATATATTAAGCGCAGTTAGCAGAGATCTGTGTAAAGTTCGGTTTTAGAATCCCACGCGGCTGTCATATAATTTGATAGAAAATGCACCGTCTGCGGGGATATTAAAAATGATATTTGTCTAAACTTGTTTAATGCACCAGTATATACTGTATGTTAGAGGCTTAGATCTGTAAGTTGAAGGAGGTCCCAGTTACATTCACCGTACTTTTTGTTTGTTTGTCGGGGCTGTCTTGTGTTTTCTAAGCGTTTCATAATTCATTCGTGCTCTATATTCCAGTATATTTCCCTGTCGCTTCAGCCTAACTGTGTCTTTAAGTTTCCATTTACGATCCAGTAAAGATTCTTATAGATGAAAAGAAGGACCAAAAAGGAAATGGGTGGGGTGGGGGGGGGGGGGGGGGACTGGTATTTGGTCTCTGAGAAAATAACATTTTGTGCAGTCTGTTTTGTGGCTAGAAAACTAAGTCTCTGCGATGAAAGAAATGCACATTTCCATTGGTTTACAATTGGGAGAATAGTGGAGGTACTGAGATTCACAATTGGGAGAATAGGTACTGAGAAGGGGCATAGCTTGATGCCTCAATAGGTACAGTAACAACATAGTCATAAAAGAGCAATGCAAGAGTTACACAGTAACGAAGTAACAAACACGACAGCATAATGATCGTGATGAAATTAAAAAAAAAAAAAAAAAATCGCAATGCACAATCAGCCTGAAACACCCAAATCCAAAATGAACAGCCTCAAATTCAATCACGGGCTGTAGAAAGAAACCTCGTGTTAAACAAGAATGTCGAGAAATATAGACATTGTTTGTTTTCTTTGCAGTGCCTTTTGTATTTTTGTTGCGAAAGCGCATGTATCTGAATGCGTGGATGAAATCAGAGCCTCCTGGACTCATTGAGTGTTTCATGCAGTTCATACTGCGCTCCTTTGGCTCACTGGCCTGGTGGCAGCCCTGCAATCTAATCAGAAACCTTAATAAAATGAGTTAAAGGGTCTCCCTTTGTGCGATTTAATCTACAGCACAATGAAAACCCAGTTCAGAGAGGTTAGCTGTTGGAAGGTTTTGAATGTTAAGGGGTCTTTGCCTGTCCCAACCAAGAAGATAAATCAGTATTTAATATGAACCCACTGGGATTTTTGGTCAATTTGTAGTGATAAATTTGAGGAGCATTAGATTTTGCATAAATATAATGCATCCATTTGAAACAAAATGGGGATCGGATGACTAGCAATTACAAATCATTTATTGTTGAACTGTAATTATCATTTCATTTATTGTTGCTGTTAAATTACCTTGACCTGGCACGTTACCTTTCCTTTTTTTCTTGATTGTTGCTTAATTCCTTATTAATATTCTCAGGCTTTATCAGTAAGTGAGCACATATGTGCCCTCTGACTGATGTCAGTATAGATCATGGTGCTGTGTTCACTGTTTGTTATTGTTTGATTACTCAGGGTGAATCTGCTTTTTTGGCTGCTTTTGTGTTGTTTGTATTTGTGGTGAAATATCAGGTTCCAGTCTTCTCTGGGTTATCTTGTAAATGTCTAACATTAAATGCCTCTTTTTTTATTTACTTCAGTTGTTTTTGTTTTAAATCAGGGTGACAGTGGGTTCTGTCTGTCAAAGAAACAGAAGAAAATGCAATGTAAATGGCTCTTTGCAATGCCAGGTTTGTAGTGAGTCTGCAAGTTTGGATTTATCTGCAATGACTTCTTTGTATTTGTCCTGGAATTAAAGCAAAAAAAAAAGTTTTTTTTTTTTTTTTATTTTTGTTTTCCTTATTTTCTGTGCGTGCGCAATCGATTCTATATACATGTTTAGTGAATGTTCAGTTTTTCCTTCCTGTTAATTTCAAATTATCAATCATACTGTAGGCTTTTTCATATGCGGCGAGGAGGCAGGCACTGTAATAAATTATATTAGTTACAAGAATATTTAAATAACTGAAGGAAAAGGCAGAATGGTATTTCATGTCATTCTCTACAGTTGTTTTTTTGCTTTTTTAACTTCTTTTTAATTCCATGGTGTGTTAGGGAAACATAAATAATGTCTCATAAATGGATCAGTAGCTTTAACATTTCTCCAAACACTGGAAATATGTCTGGTAAATAAACATAAATAAAATTCGATGGACAGTATATATTTTTTTGCGGGAGCAGAGGAGGGGTTCTAAGTATTATTTTTAGGCAAAAATATGTCCTGACTCCTGAATAGAGAGCGGTCTCCATGAGGATGCTCATGGGTCTGTGGATGAGGGGAGATTGATTAGCCATGCCTGGCCAACATTACTCAGTCTGCTTATTGCTGCTGGGATGGACCGGTGAGCCGTGTGCTCTGCGGCACGTTGGACCTGCACCGTCTCCACTCGGGGGACCGAGGGCCCAGGGGCGCAGTGGCTTGCAGCTCTTGGCCCTTGGCGTTTCTATGCGACATTTGACCAAGCTGGACGGAATGTAAGAGGAAAGCAGCGGGCTCTGAAATGCCTTTGATAGGCCCTGGCCCCTCCTGACCATTCCCCCCTGGGGGCAACACACACAAAGGGGATATGTGTGCATTTTCAAATTGTCTTTGCTGTTGAGCTTAAAATGCGTTGTTTTAATCATTATTTACCTTCATGTGTAATTTAATTAGATTAAAGTGTGCGTGAAGTATGATGTCGAGTCAGGGGTGTGATAGCATCAGTCAGGGGAGCCCTGTTTGACAGATGCACATCTGTACTCATCCAGCATTGACAGGATGTCTGAGATCTTGGGAAGGTGTGGGCTGCTGCCACTGATGCCTTTTCACCTCTCTCTCCCCCAGAATAACCATGTCTTTCCCCCCAAGCTTCCACTCCCTCTCTCTCACACACACACACACACACACACACACTGTGACACCTCCCCCACCTCTATTGAGCACTTGTGAATGAGAAGCTCGGGTTGCTGCCCTGGCTGATCAGGCCGGGGAGTGTGGGGTCAGGGCTGATCACTTCCTCTAACCAGCTTGCAGCCTGTGTGTGCACGCATGGTTTTTTCCCTGGAGGTCTTTCCCAGTCCTCTTCCCTGCAGTTAAAATGTGCACCAAAATTTCTGTGCGAAATAAACGTTTTTAACTCCTGAAATGTTACTGGCATAAAACGACCGTATACGTTAACAGACAACTTAAGCAAAAGGGATGTGTGTTAGTTGGGGACAACTGATACTGCACGCATATATAATCTGGATTATTATTCAGTGGTTACGAGTACTAAGGACTCTTATAATAATCTTGTACCGATTTTGGATAAAGTGCAACGGTGTAATGACCACACAGGCCACCAACAGAATGATGGTGAGATGTGTTGCATGTTACGTAAAGACTCCTTCCAAGCAAGGATGAGTTTAAGCACGAAGACCCACGCAGTGGCTTTGTACAATTTTGTGGAGCAAACAAGCATCCAACAAGTAGCCAACAAGGATTTCAACAAGATCATTACCTATGGCTTTGGGTTTCTTCACACACATAGGACCAAATGATTTTAGAGTTTTGTTTGTGTGTATGTGTGCATATGTGCGAGAGACCTTCCTGCTACTCAAGCTCCATAGAAGCTAAATGCAAGGGCTGTCTTCTCACAGCTTCTCTTTGGCCCTGGCTTTTTTTTTTTTTTTTTTTTTTTTTTTGAGGCCTCATCAGTACTAGGCACCACTCCCCAGAGCTAGAAGTTGTATATGTTGGCGGTTCTGCATAGCCTTTTTTTTTTTTCCACATTTTTTTTTTCCTTTTTGGTGCATTGGGAGGTTAGAGTGGGCCCCTGGTCAGATTAACCCCAGCCCATTTTACCATTTGGCATGCAAGCCCCACCCTTCTCTGGCTGTGGACGGCTAATACCAGGCTTTGTTTCTCCCGCAGATGGGTTTTCCCCCCTTTTCCTTCAGAAAAATGAAAGAAAAAGTAGGTTCTGGTCATGTGATTTCCTCTAGTGACTCATTCATAGAAGCTGATTCATATACTGAAGATGAAGCACCATCAAGATACTATAATGAACAAACCCAGAGGCCCGGAAAAAGAATTTGCGTTTTAGCTTGCATCTCCTACCTAAAAGGGATTAAAGGTAATTAGTTTGGTTTAATCTGTTAAGTGTTTACTGAAATCGCATGAAGTCTGTTTTGTATACTTTACCTAGAAACCTGTGTCAAATTCAGTCAAAATAGTTACAGATATATATTTTTTTTAATTATCACCTGGGATTGAGGTAAACAAGTAAGCAGTATCTTGCTTGAAGCCAGAGAGTAGATAATTGACTTCATAATTTAAGGAATTAAGAAAAAAACAAAGCCGGATGACACATGTAGATGAGATTTTGAATAATGAAGTGCAGCCGATAGATGACTAAGTGGTGACTAACAGGAAGGCGCCTGTGGCTTTCAAGGAAAGGAAAAAGACATACCTGCTTCTGAAGCGAATATAGAAGTATAGGGGAAATACTTTTCACCGTTCAGTCAGAAAATGTATTTTGTTTTGTGTGTGTGTAAACATCGGTATGGTCCAGCAGAAATTTCTGGTGAAGTTGTCTTTCATATATTTTGTATGATATGTATTTGAGCTACGCCAGTGGATGGTCATGATTTTTAATTCACCAGGTCCCGATGGGTGGCTTTTAGTTTTTCATGGTTCAGTGGGACATGTTGAGTCCACTACAGAGGAGTAAATTAACATTTATTATATGCAGTATGTGCATATCATTTGACTAAAGATTTTCTTTTGGTAATTTAATCATGTAAGTGTATATTGTTTAAATTAATTGGTTACTTTTTGATATAGTTGGTATAGGTGAAGCGAGGGGGCCTTAATGAGTTACTCTGAGTGTGTTTTCAGGTGTTTCATCTCTTTGTTTTTCAGATATGCTGTATACGCAGTGGGTCTTGTAGAGTCGTAATAACTGGTCGCCAGTTCCGTGGTTGTCTAGCTACAGGTCACACTGCTCATTGCATCTCTTATTTTCTGCAGGCCTTGGATTGTTCCTTGAGCTCATAGCTCGTCCAGCATGCAGGACATTAGCAAAGGTGGAATTTCGAACCCGTTGTGCCCTCCTCCCTTATCCTTCACCGCAGTCTGAAGGGCTCTGGATGTATTTTTCATTTACGTTTTCAAATGTTGGTGGGAATTTTGCAGGACTTGTGGAATGGGAACGGTCGTTCGCTTGCGTTAACATCCGAGTTATGATCAAAACCCCTTAAGGTTTTTTCTTTTCTTTTTTTGGGTTCTTCAGTGGCCCTGCAATGTTTTTCAAGCGCTCCTGGCTTTCCTTCGTGCTTCTAGAACCATCCTCCATTTTGTTTTGTCCCCTTGTTCTCCTGATGCCATAGTGTGGTTCAGCTCTCATCTCCAGACTCCAGAGGAGTGGAAATACAGGGTTCGTATTTAAATTGTTGGTATAAACTCCAGTGTCCTGTAATTCAACATGTAGATTCACAGGGTTGCAGAGTAACACAGGAGCACGTTGTCACATGAACCATGCAGACCTCCAGTTTTGTTTGCTTCAGATTTGTTGGGTTGGACCAGGTCCTTGCGTACAGCCGTTGTAATATATGCATGGGGTGTAACATCTTGCCCTATGTCTCTTGAATGAATGAATGAATGAATGTTAATCAGATGTTTTTTTTTCTTTTTTAAATCATTCAGTTTTTCTGTGTGTGAATTTATTTGAATGCTCAATTTATTAAACTTGATTTTTTTTTAGAATTAATTTTTATGTACCAAAGAAAAAACATGTAAAGAATTATGTAAAAAGCTACTTTTTATAATTTGGAATATGATTAAATGACAATTTTTTAGGAATGTGTTTGTAGAATCATTTTCGTAATCAAAATTGTTCTTTTTTTATAAAGCCAAATTTAACATGTATTCTGCGTAATGTTACAATTCAAAATAAATGTAATTTCCCCTTTTTGTAAACCAACAAGCAAGTGTTTACACAGGAGTACTTTCAGTGACATTATTATTTTATTGCATTTTTTGGAGATCCGTGTTGGTTTGAATGGCTTCAGTGAGATTGCAGGCAAAAAGAATGACATTTTAACCACTTCCACACCAGCCTCCATCTCATCTAGTGTCACGTGTTTCTAAAACTTTGAACTTTGACCCAGAAATTCACGCCTCTTCACATGAAATGGGGATGTTGTGGGCGCACAGAATAAAGGAAGTTGCTCCTGAATGTCAGCAGAGAAATGAGGTGTTTGTAGCAGGAACTCACCTACAGCCTCGTCTCCTCATTTCACATTTACCTCTTCTCTCTTTTAGTTTAACGGCAACGCTAGGTTTGCTGAGAAATTACCCTTGGCAGAATAATAAAAAAAGAGTATTCTGAGCTCTTCTGCTAAAATGGATTATGGTGATATAGTATAATTTAAACTATTAAGCTTGTTCGTTTGTAATTGATGTGGATTTTTCCTTTACCAGGTCCATCAGACAATAAAAACTGCAAGCAATTAACTGATTTTTACCGGAGTAAACTGCGAGTCTTTTGCAAATAAATTTAACTCCAAACTTTAAAACTTAGCCCAGAAAAATCTGGTACTATTTTGCACTTTGCTTTTATACTTTTATACTTTTATGATGCTTTAACACTGAACAGCCTCTCATTAGTTATATTTCCCTTTAAATATTTAGAATGGATAACGTAGTAGGTGTTTTTATCGCTTATGAAAGCTGAAGAAATGGGTTGTGTAAGATGAGCTGAAAAATGATGTTAGTGACATTTTCAAGTGGATCAAATGTAACTTTTACTTAGGCCCCAATGCTGCGCAAGAGTTTCTCCAATTGAGGACAACTTCATTTGCGTTTTACACCAAAGTAAGCTGATGGTACAAAGAAGGTATGGACCGTTGCAAAAGTGAGGTTGTATGAAAGCAATGCGATGTAGCTCGTTCGAATTTTCGATAATCTTTGACCGTTTTCAAGAGTCACATCTACCGGGTTTGGTTGCGTGCCTTCCGGTTCCACGAGCCCCCATCTGTTGCAGCGATTTTATGTAAGAAATGTCACGCGTTACATCAGACAAGTGTGTTTTGTAATACGGGTTCTAAATGAATTGTTGTAAGTTCACGTAAGACGGAGGTGTGGAGGAAAAAACGAGGTGAAATGCAAGTACTGTACATTAGCTGGCCTGTACCTACATTCCCCTTCTGACTGTGTTGTTTTGTACAGGTGAATAAAGTGCGCCGGAGACGGGATTTTGCTTAAGGGAGTCCCAGTTAGCATTGTCTTAGATAAGACTGAGAAGCCCTTTCTCCTTCTGGTCAGATCATCGCGCCGCCGCTCTTGAAAAATAAATAAATAAATAAATAGAAACCATACACGGTGTTTGTGGATGGATATCTGATCAAGGTCTGTCCTCTGGCGAAAACGCGGCGCTCGGCCCAGGCGGTCCATGAGGGGCTGTAGTCATCGGCGTGGTCTGGGGGGAGGAGGCGCTCCCGCAGCAGCCCGTGCCGTGGAAGATCTGCAGTCACATGGTGGAGATAGCTGGTGGCGTTGTTTCCTTGCCGACTGCGCGTACACACCAAGGCGAGGGGCCATCAGCTGTGACTTGTTTCTCTCTCTCTCTCTCTCTCTCTCTCTCTCTCTCTCACTCTCTCTCTCTCTCTCGTGCACCTCGGAGGTTTCCACTAACCAGATGGAGTCCTTCTCCTTCTCCACCCCCTCCATCAGCCCGAAAAAAGGCCAAAATGGCTTCTCTCGGCAAGCCGCAGCTAGCCACAAGTGGCCGAGACGCGCGGCTCACCGTCGCGGAGGGGGATGTGTTTGCGCTGCTGCGGCAACAATGGCAGGGGCCTGAAATCTTCAGTTTGTTGTGCGGTTTATTTAAGAGCGGGGCGGGAGTCGGGTGGGGGCTCCTGCGTGCGTTTCTGGCCCGTTTCACCACGTTTCGCACCCTGTGCTTTTGTCGTTCGGTTCACAGGTGCCCTTGCGTGCGATGAACGAGATCAGCAGTTGCGATCGAGCGCTCGAACTGTCGAAATGTTTCACAAAATTGTCTCTTGGAAATGTTTTAGAATATTTTTACCTCTAGTTTGCTGGCAGTGGAATTTATAAACCGTTTCAGAGGTGTCATATTAAATGATATCAGTGTAAAGACAAGAAAAACAATGCAACTAAATCGCAGCTGATATTCTTGTTAAATGTACTGCTTTAAAATTACATTAATTTTATCTTTTTGTATAATATGTATTTTTTTATACGAATATGAGAGTGGAATTAGTAGCAGTAAAGTCCGGGGGAATACGAGGGCTTTTGTGATTTGCTATTGAAAACTGAATTAAAATTCATGTAGTTGTACTAAGTTTAATTTTCTGTTTTTTCACTGAATTAGAAATGGAATCGAAGGACTGATTACCGATCCATTTTGATTTATTTGAAAGTGAGAGATTTGTTTTATTTGGTTCATGCAGTTTTAAGTCTCTGCGTTAACATGTGTGAGTAACATTTACAGTATTTTGGTCTAAACCGCGTTCTAAGAAATCCTACCCAGATTAGGACTTCCAGAATATTCTTGCTGAGATGAGATACAGCGACATTCAGCGTGAAAACACCATTTCACGTGGCAGTCACTTGTAGCAAAATTAAAGAAACATATGTTGCATATAATGAAGGGAAAATATGGTCCAGCATGTAAAGAGCAGACATTAATATTTAAATAAATTGTAGCCCAGGACTCTGTCAAGCTGTGGTTCCGTTTGTTGCCGTTTAAACCGCCAGTTCCAGCGGCAGGTTCGACGTTGTCAAAGCGGTCGGTGAAAGGGGAGCGAGGTAGGATGTGGTGCCCCTCTCGCTCCGCACAGCCTGCAGCATCCAGGCAGCCGTTGGTTAGCGCTTCCCTCAGGCCACCGAGATTTCCGCGTCCCACCAGGATGCGGTCAGGGAGTGCGGCGCGGTCGGGCCGGACCACGTTGGCGGTGACATGGCCTCCGTGTCGATCGCAGTGCGTCGTGGGGCCTCCTCCCGTCGGCGCGTGTTCCGCTGAGCCGAGAACCAGCTACGATTTCCTGTTTTATTTTGTGCTTTTGTCTTGTGGTGGCGATGGGCAGGTTTTAATATTAATGTGCAAAATTTATGTTTAATTAATTTACAGATTTATACGGTCAAACATTTCTCGAAGTTAAATTCAGTGTTTTAGACCGCAGCTGCTTTGTGAAAATAAATTTGAAATATTTTTACCTTTTTTATGATAACCTATTGCTGGGATTTAAATACTGATTATTTGAAATAGAAACAATCATTTTTTAAATTCTGTATTTAATTATATTTTGTCTATGATATTATAACTTTTTTTGTTACTACTTTATTAAAAGTGGTTATAAAAATGTTTTCTAAATATTTTTAAAATACTAGCTACTCATTGTACCTATACTGCTGGTTTTCAGGTATAAAAGTAATATTAAATCAGAGTCAGTTGATGTAAACAGAATCCAACAGTTAAGTCAGTCTCCTGAATTATTTGTCTTTAGTAGACTGTAACACTTCAACCCAGAATTTCACGTACATAAAAATTTGTGTATGTATTAAATGTGATTCAGTCCAATCTAATGAATACTTCAGTGGAGTAAATGGTAAGAATTATTTTTAGTTGAAACATTTTGTACATGACTGTTACTTTTCAGTTTATTCCAGTAGATTACATCATGGATGTGAAATTGATCTGGTAAACTTTAATATAGTGTGTGTAAAATTAATATTTACTTACAAGAAAACAATGAAAAAGCATCAATTTTTGCAGACCCCAGTTTTGACCTAGGAATGAGTAACATCCACAGGTATGATGTTTTATCAAATATAAAACTCTGGAGGATTTTCTTAAATACAGGAATTTTTCATCAGAACATCGGATTGTAATCCTTTGTGCAGCTGTGAAGGTTACTGTATCACAAAAATTTGTGAATAATGACTTTCAGTTTTGTCTTGATTTTATTTAGAAGAATACTGCAGTGATGGGTTTTATCATGGTGTTTTCACATAAAAAGCTTGATGTTTTTAATATCAACAGCTTTCTGCTGGTTGCTGTGGTAACCAAAGAGAACAAATATCTGTTTCTTTGTTCTTTGACTTTATCGAAAACTACTCGGCTGACTAGATGCATACTCAGCATATTCTTTTAAAGATTAGTTCTGCTGAATTCATATCGATGTCTGTAGCTTTCGTGAACTATTGCATTACTGTAAATGTACTATAAGATGTTACACACACCAAATTTTCATTCTTTATTTTGCTATTTTATTTGTTTAGCAGATGCTTCTTTCGACAGCAAGTTACAGTTTTAAGTTACAGTGATTTACCTCTTTACGCAGCTGGGTAATTTTTACCGTATCATTCAGGATTGAGTACTTTGATCAAGGGTACTACAGCAGCAGGTGGGATTCAATCCTGGGTGCTTCAAGTTCAAAGGTGACAGCTCTAACTGCTACACCACCTACTGCTCCATGTTAAATAAATCTAATACATTTACCTATCTTAAAAAAAAGTCAAATGTTTCCTCTTCGTTTGTGGTGTGAGATTTTTTTCCAGATCATATGTGCAAAGTATGTAGACTCTGCACATGCTTTTTTTCTGCTGGTGCTGCTTTTAGTTGCTCTGTGAAGTTTCTTCTTTTCCTTTTTCTTCTCTCTTCTTCCTCATCCTTCTCATCATCTTGCAGCACCAGAAGGTCCAGAGGCAGACAGAAGGAGCCTATGATCAGCCTCTTGGTTTCAATCCATGCAACACCATGGAAACCCACTGCCCTGCCCCCTGTTTCTCTGTAGATCTTCCTCTGATGCACCATTTCCCTATTCTGCATTTCACCCCACATGTGTGTGAGAACACGAGTAACATCCAGTTCAGTGATGCCCAGTCAGCGAGAGAGCCTGCTGCCTGGTCCCAGATTCGGCGGGCAAAGAGGTGGAGATCGGGGCGAGGTGTTGGGGGCGGGGGGGGGGAGGAGGTGTGGGCCCACGTGCACTGACCCCCACACGTGCCGCTCGAGTGCCTCTTCGCCCCCACGCAAGGGACAGCTGGCTGGGCCTCAATGGGTTTTGTCCTCAGCATCATTATTTATCACGGAAACGGGCGTGTACAAAAGGGCCACGCCGCTCCCGAGAGGCACATCCGGCCCCCGTGCTCAAGGTGTGGAGCCACATAGGCGGCGCGAGATGGTCTGCGGTCCACGCCAGGGGAGCACCAGGAGGGAACTGGGAGCCGGCTGTTCTTCACTCTTACATATACAGCTGTATGCAAATGAAGATAAGGGTGGTTTGTTCACTTTCCATATTCATTTATGGGTATATTCCAGAAAGAGGGACCTGCGGTGAATGGCAGCTGGTTAATTACCCCTCTAACCCCAAACGTTGCGATAAGAGGACTGGACAAAAAAAAAATCTGCTGTAAACAAGGTTCCTTTTGAATTTAAATGAAACGTGATGTTTGATGAGCACGGCTTTGAAGTCGCGCCTCTGCTCTAGCGAAGGCCGTCGCTCCGGTCGATCTGTCGCACCGTGGAATTATTCATGACTGTTGCGCGACACGCTGGTGGGCGGCCGCCGTTGTAAATTGAGCGCTTTTTTTGGGGGGGGCCTTGGCGATGTTCACAGCTGACTTAATTTTAACGGTGGCAGCACTGGGAGTGACAGAGGTGTCGGGATGTGGGGTCACTTACATTTATTCACTTAAGCGCCACTTTCCTCCAAAGCAGCTTGTACTATTAAGCTACTTACACTGATTTACCCGGTTATACAGTTGGTTTTTTTATGGGAGTGATCAAAGGTGTTAGAGCAGGCAGCGGGATTCGAACCTGTGACCTTCGAGTTCGAAAGTGGCGGCTCTAAGCACAACGCCATCTGCTGCCCCGTGCTGTCATTGGAGCGTTGCCTCCGATTGCTGCCGAAATCCCACCCTGCATTCTGGCCGCAGCCAGGGAGCTGAAGTGTGGTGACAGGATGACGGGGAAATCTCTATTGGCGGAACTGCTGGAGGGAGTATGTAACATAATAACTTAATGAACTAAATGAGGAGTCGGTGTGAACACAGAGAAATTAGTGCAGCAAATACACTTGACCTGTTGCAATATGACATCTGAATGTTATTTGTATTTTGAATGCAAATTGGTGACATTTGCATGACACTCATGCTTTTCAAAGTGAGGCACCATGTGCAGTTGCACTTTTGGGGTTAATAAAGTTTTCATTCGTTTTTTAAGTCATTATTATCTAGTGTTTAGCCTTTGTCCAAGACATCTTGAAAAGCTAAATACAACGGTTAAAAATGATTTAAAAAATTATGACAAAGTTGATGACTCTAGAGTGACGTTTTAAAAAACCTCTTAATCCCGTTGTGAGTTTTGTACCATGAAAACTATGTGTTGAGTCTTCCCTAACTTCTCTAAGGGTAGAAGATATAAATCTGCATTTTGCACAAGTCTGCAAGAATTTTCAGTAATGAAATCATACAATTTTCAGAGAGAGTTTGCGCTGAAGTTACACTTCTGTCTTGGCGAATGTTGCTTTTCTTCATGGGGAGTACTCCGGAACGAGTGTCCGGCCATCGCTCAGGGCTGTCACGAGCTACACACTTCCCTGCCACCCTCACAGCCTATAGCAACACTCGTTACACCTACCTACTGCCTTCATGTCCCTCTACTAGGAGCTCAACAGGAGCTGTTGTAGGTTTTTAAGAGCCACGCATTTATTATAACATGCTGCAGTGGCGAATGCTCACGGAAAAGAAAGTTGAGTCTCTAAGCCTTTAAATGGTACTTTCCACATTGATGTGCATTATGAAATTTTCTGGGTATGATTCCATGATTCCACCAAGGGTAGATTGATGGACAAGCATAAATGCACTTATGAAGCTGAGAATTGCTGGATGTTGCTATTTAGTTTATGGTTCTTCTGGGTAAAAGGGTCAGCTACATAAACATTTTCACAGCCTTAGCAACTGGTAATTTGCCCTTGATCACATCTGGCTAATTATGTGGCCTTAGCATCAGGCATTGTACTGAAAATTATGGACATAACATGCCTTGTCATAAATGGGTGTGTTTGGTTTTGCAATGAATATTTTTAGTGCGAAGTCATTTTGGAAAGGTTCTTTTATGCAGCAAATTCTGTTTTCTGATCTAACTCTCCTTACAAATATGATTGAATTACATCAAATGTAATTTAGGATATTCCAAGCCTTTGAGTGGACACGGAAATAGTGGATGCTAAAATAAAATTAGGAAAACACTGATGTTGAGTCCAACAATGTAGCTGTACAATTGCTGTCTTCTGTCATTTTGGTGTACTGGAAATGGTCATTTTAAATTTGGCCAAATACCATTATCTTGGAACAAAAACGTTACCTTTGTCATTTCATCTTGTAAACTTAACAATGGGCAAAATACGAAAATATGTTATATCAAAGGTTTTGATTTTCCTTTTAGTGGTGTGCTTAACAGTGACACGATAGATTTATAAGAAAGTAATAGGAACTGCTGTCTGATTTACATGTTAGATTCAAATTCTTTGAGGAGAGAAAGTCATGAAACTACTGGAAGAATTATCATCTGAAAAGCTGATTTGTAAAATCTGTTTAATCACTTTCTTCTTAATGTCTTTGATATGCTGCATGTACTTGTCACCCTGATTTATTGTTTTGTTTATGGATTTTATAGCCTTGAAATTTTATGTAATAAGACAATGTTTATAATAATACACTATTATCTTGACATCACAAGAGTAAATGAGAAGTGTCTCGAACTTTTTACGAAGTGTTTGGGAAAAAGTTGCCGTATAACTAGAGACACTGTGAATTAGGGGTAGTCATAGGCACACATCCTACCGTCTGCTGTTTTGCTCCTGCTCTTCCAGGACGTTTTCACTGTGCTATGAAGTGATACAGGCCACAGGAACGGCATGTACATGCAAATACCCACATGTATGACCACACACGTACTTCCCCCACGGTGCTAAGAAAATCGGACAAAATAAATGGGAAAACCAATGGAAGCTTTCTAGTAGCGTACTCAGTCTCTTTTGAAAACATAAAATCATTCAAGGTGGGTTAATTTAACCCTATCTTCCCCAAAACAGAAAAACATGCAAAATATGTTTTGTTGCCCAATTCAAGAAAAATACGAAAAATCTTTGGTCAGTGCCAGACATAGATGGGGGTGTTGGCAGCGTAAACCCTGGTCTTGGATAGACGGTGATCAGACTCTTCTGTGTGTGTTCATAGAGCAAGCTCTTCATGGAGGGCTTCCGCAGCCTAAAGGAGGGCGAGCCTGTGGAGTTCACCTTCAAGAAGTCCGCCAAGGGCCTGGAGTCACTGCGGGTGACGGGCCCCGGCGGTGGACCATGCGCTGGCAGTGAGCGCAGGCCCAAAGGGAAGACCGTGCTGCAGAAGCGCAAGCCTAAGGGAGATCGGTGAGTCCTTTGCCCATTTAAAGAGGGTGTTTACTGCGGTGAGGATGGGGGGGGGGGGGCGTAAACCGCCACCCCTCCCCCATAGCACACACCTATTGTGTTCAGAATCAAACGGTCGCCTCCACAACCTTAAAGGGGAATCTCCTTGCATTTCTAATCCAAGAGATGTGGCTAATTACCATTGAAAGGTGGGGGGAGGTGGGGGCGGGGGTGCAAATATTGCCTGTATCGAATGAACATGAGGATGTAAGTGAGGCAGGTTTTCCAATGAGGCAGTCACACGGTGCTGGTCTACAGTGGTTGCCATGGTTTTATCGCAGTATTGTGTGAGTAAGGCTTTACCCCTCTAAATTGGAGCTATTTTTGTATCTGTTAGTACACATAGCTTTCAGCTTTGGCTTTGTATTAGCTGCATGTTCTAGAAAAATAACATTCTTATGGCAGAAGAAAGGCCCTTTGGGCATATTTTAGGCAGAGCGTTTTCATACCTTTTTTTTACTGCAATTATTTTGTGCGATAAAAGCATTCTATGGTCATGCCAGAAGTAAGATGTAATTACTCTGAGTACCTCCCTCATTTGAGACCTGCTGCAGGTGATTCTGGGTACACAGGAGCATCACTGCACGGCTGTCCCATGAGCATCATTGCCGCATATCTTGAAAAACCTAGATTTAAAAGCAGGGTTACCCATTCTGGATTTCATTGTTTATCTGTGGTTATGTTGTATGGATCTACATATTTCTGTGTAGTTTGATTTTTCATGAATTTCCCTGATAATGCTTGGACTATTCTAGTGGCTTGTTTTTTTTTTTTTTTTTGCTCTCGTGTACTTCTCGCATTTCCTTGAAATTGGCTGCACCTTAACAGTGTGAAAAAACATCCCATGAAATACGGGGTGAATAAATGAAATGAGTGAAATTAATCCTGTAGACACTAACAAATTTATTTTCTCCATTTCTTTGAGTGTGGTCTTGGTGAATAATTTCTTGCACAAAAGCTGAATGCATCTTTGGAGACAATTGTGAAAAATGATTTAATCTGACAACTTCAGATGTGTTAAATTTGCTGGTGAACATGTATGTAAAACAAAGTACATTTTTTGATTATTTGTAACAGTCCTAAAAAGTTAAAATATGCTTGGCTGGTTCTAATGCTTTGTTTAGCAGTGGTTTCTCTGAGTATGAATTAGTGGGTTTCTTTTTTTTTTTTCGGTGAGGAAAATAGCTGCATTGCTTAAGCATATTGATTTTTGTTTTGTTGCTATGGGTCATATGGACTCACATGTTTTACCTAATTACTAGCTAACCTAATACCAGTGTGATTGGAATGAATGACTGAAATAACAAATGAATTTCTTTACATTTCCTAAAAACAAAAATAAGCACAGTCAGCATGTGCTGTAATTAAAGAATTTAAAGTATCTGTGTAAATGTTAAGGATATGATATTGCTGTTTTAAGGACAGTCCCTTAAGCATAAAATATCAACCTTTTTGCCACTCATTAACATCTTTTGGGATCTCAAGTTTGACCCCTGACCTTTGCCCTCTTAGGGTCAGTGGGAGCAGCAGAACTAAAAGACCAGGCTGCCATTCAGGTTTTGTGATTTCAGCTCAAATCTGAGGTTCTTTCCTGTTATATGCGATATATTTGAATTCTGAAAATGAAGGCAAGGAAGGAAAAGCAGTTTTTTCCTCTATCAGAACCCGTTAAAGGTCTCTGTTTTGTCAGAGTCTGTATTGGAAGGTTTTTAGTCTAGATATGCCAATTAATTCAGTTTTGTCTCAAATTGTCCCAGGACCCTTGGAGACAATGCACTGTTTGGGTACCATCAAGTCTCATGTTCTCAGTGAAATAATTTAATCCATTATTTATATGGTGATACATTAAAACTCAGGATTATTTCAATGCAGGAGCATCGATGTCAATTTTTCTTTGTATATTGGAATAAACAGTCTAAGGTGAATAGTTAGTACTTTTTCTACATTAAAATCCTCAACTCGATTTTTCAATTAAAAATGTATTTTTTAGTAGTTTAGTGATGTGAGTAATAATTATAATTGAATATATATATTCAGTTGATTTAAGACAATAATAACGACAATAATTTCCTTAACAACTGCCTGTTAATTGCGTAACCATCATTAAAATGTTTTACAAAATAAAAGGAATCAAATGACATTGTACAAAACAATATAAATACATATAAAAATATAATACATGTTAACATAGTTCATACTCAGAGAAACCACTGCTAAACAAAGCATTAGAATCAGCCAAGCATATTTTAACTTTTTAGGACTATATTACAAATAATCAAAAAATGTACTTTGTTTCACATAGATGTTCACCAGCAAATTTAACACATACATGTTAACTAAGCAAACTATTTGACGGTACAAATTTATGTTAATTCTAACCATGATCAGCAGTTCTTTTACCGTGCTGTTTAATGTTTTGCATGACATTTTAAATTCTTAAAAATGTCCGAGATGTTAATAAATAATTTACCGTTATTAAAGTAGTCTAAAGATATTCAGACAGAAGAGACACTGATGTCAGTTAATATACTTTTGCATTCGTTTCAATGAAAGGGATTGTATTTCTGCAGTTTCATTGTTGCATGTAGTTTCATTTTAGATTCATGTGTACAACAGCGAATACAAACCGTGTGTACTTTTGAACACGGGGAAAAACCGGTAGTCAATGATGAACGCCGCTGTGTGTGTGTGAGAGAGAGAGAGAGAGAGAGAGAGAGAGAGAGAGAGAGAGAGAGATTGTTTCAGAGAGAGACGAGCGACTGTGAGTCCGTGTTGCGCGCTGGGGGTGGGACGTGGGGGAGGGGCGCGGCTCGTGGAGGTTGGGCCGCGCGTGAGCTCGCGACGACGCGGGCCGAATTCCTGTGCCCTTCCCCCTTCCTCTCGTGCGCGCCCTAATTGAAGATGCCACCGCGCCGGATCTCCCGCACGCCCCGCGCTCGCTCACACGGAACCGTTTTTTTTTTTTTCTTCCTTCGTGTATAAACAGCCGATAAAGTCTGATTCATTGACTCTAATCGGATGTTCTTAATGTAAAAGTGAACAAGAATGCACGGGAGAGATGACTACATTGACAGAGAATTTTAGCCGTCTGCCTTGTTTTTGTCACTCTGCTGTGGGGTGGGCTGCGTGGGGGTGTTTCTACCCGGACACATTGAAGCTAATGAGTCCTATTTTTATAATAATAAACTGCACCAAACGTGTACAGGAATAATAGGTGACAGTTTCTCATTATGAACTTTTTTTTTTTTTTTTTTCCTGAAACGCTGCTCTCGCGACCCCTCCGCCTTTAGAAGCATGTCACGTGATCCCCGTATGGCTGAGGCACGTGACGTACTTCTATGAATTGTGGAATTCTAGCAATCTAGGCAACAGCGGAATGTGGCGCGGACCCGTCAAAATGGAGTCCGAACAACTTCCATAGCTGGGCCTGCTTCCTTGTATGGATGCGTTTTTCACAGCCTCCCCAGTTCATTCACGGTATTCCCCGGTGAAATTAATTGCTGCGATATTAATTGACGACCTGTAGGCTAGTTAGCAGCTCAGGCGTCTCTTTCTTTACGTCTCACCACCAAACACTTGTTCCTCCCTTCATTCCTCATGTTATGGCGCCAAGGTGGTGGCTGCATTTTACGCTTCGCCGGTGGGACTATTTGCGTTTCTCCTGCCTACAAGGTGTCATAAACGTGCTAAGGGCGAAGTGTGTAAAAGCCCGATCGCCAAGTCAGCGTTTTCAGAGTATGTTCCTGCACGTTTCTAAATAAATGCAATGCAGCGCAGTGTTTATCTGTAAACAGTTTAAACTCCGCCGCACGCGGCATCCGCACTGCGTGCAGGATCTCGTGGTCCCTCGAGGAACCCTTGCAGCAGGAGCAAGCCCGATCGGGCAGCTATATTTAGGTGCACGATACTGCTGAGGTCACCCTTACCGTTACACCCCGCGCCACATTACCGTGGTAACAGGAAGTGCCCTGGTAACCCGAGAGCTCCCGACAGACTCTGTCACACAGAGAGAGAGAGTGTAGCTCCGTCCTTTTCATGCGATGCAGGTTTTACTTGAGCGCGCCTTAGCTTACATATTCATCGTGATCTATTTTAAACAAGTGTATTTTTTTTTTTTTGTTCTTTGTGCAGTGTAAGTGCAATGAATGTTACTTAAGAATCGCGCGGGGAGCCACGAGGTGCTGGCGTGCGGTGCCTGTGAGGCGTCGCGTGCTGCCCGGTCGCTCCCCGCGGCTCACCGGTGTATATGCAGTTTAAAACAATGCGGTTAAATCACGCATAATGAAACCGAACGGATCGTTCGCTTTATTTTCTCCTTCTCTGTTTCAGAAGCAGATCCTTTGGCAGTTCCACGCTCTTTTCCAGTCTATTTACTCATTATCGTTTCTACATCCGGTGGCTCTCTGGTGGTTTTGGTGGCTCGGCTGTGACTCCCGCGTGACAGTACAAATATTTAACCCCAAACCACCGCGACCCTATAATATTACACGAGGCTGATGGAAAAATTACTTTTTAAAGAACACTTTGAATGAATGACAAAGGAATTTTAAGGCGCCTAAACTACATAACCAAATTATGTGGTGAGTTATCGAGTGGAGTGTAAACAAAGATACAAGAGGTTCGTATTAGTACATATTTCGATCCCTTGAGCTGTGGCTAAATTCTCTCATTTTTCCCGGTATAACCAGGTCGTGTGTTGTTGTACTCGTGTTAACTCTGGATCACTTAGGTTTTGCTGCCATCTACCGTCCGAGTTTTGAAAATACATCTTTGTTTTTAGTCGCTGCTGCGGGAAATCCGGCTCGGTCACTATTGGCTCGTGCAGTGTGACCTTGCCTTATGTTAAATTCATTCAAAATGAATGGAAAATAATTAGAAACGTGAAGTGAACCGAAATCGGGGACAACAGGAAGCACAGTGGTTGCAGTTGGCACCGTTTTTCCTGAAAGACCCAGGTTTACATCCCGCCACCTGCTGCTGTACCCTTGAGAAAGGTACTTACCTTGGATTGATACAGTAAAAATTGTCCAGCTGTATGTAGGGTATATCATAACTAAATTGTAATTTTGCTGGAGCAATTTTAGGGTATGTACCTTGCTCAAGGGTATTAAAGGTGGGATTCGAACCGCTCCCCTTTAGGTCTAAAGGCAGCAGCTCTAGCCACTACGCCATCAACCACCCCAATTTATTTGAGATAAACTAGTAAATGTGAAAATATACATTAAGATTACGATGGCAAGATAAATGGAAAAAACTCAGTTGTCCTTTTGTGTGTAACTTTTATACACTCACCTTCAAGTTACCCTCCCTGTGCCTTGCTCTTTCAGATGCTATAACTGTGGAGGCCTGGATCACCATGCCAAGGAATGTAACCTACCACCTCAGCCAAAGAAGTGCCACTACTGCCTGAGCATCACCCACATGGTGGCGCACTGCCCCCACAAGTCACCGGCGTCCCCGCCCTCTGGCTCTCAGGGAAGACACGATGTCGAAGCGCAGCCCTCTACCTCTGCCTCCGCCCTGCCCTTCCATCCTCCGGAAAGCAGCGAGTTGCCCATACGCTCCTCTCGTGAAGCCTCGCCCCGCAGCAAGTCCGGCTCCCCGGAAGACCCTGCCCCCAGGGGGCCTTCGGTCCAGAAGCGGAAAAAGACCTGAGGCCTGTCCCATTCCACCACTTACACACATCCTTTACACCTCCTGACCTCCACCCCCAGCTACCTCATACTTCTTCAGGTCCACTTAGAACAGGTCCACCTTAACATAATTACTTTCTTTGGAACTGTGAGGCTGTCTGAAGGTACAAGGCTTGGGCATCTCGACATCGTTCCAGACCGCACAAGAAGATGACCCTGTACGTGCATTTCGGATCATTCCTTTGTTTTGCTCTTCAGCTGTTTTTTGTTCACATACCTCATTGGGATGTAGTGATGATGTCATCCCTCGACTCCAGACCTGTGTTGCGAACTGTTTCCTCCTTTTTCATCGGTGATCCATATCCTATCGGAAATGAGAAAGCCTCTTTTTAATACTTCTGAAGGAGTTTGAGAGCAATTGTAACAAGCCTTTTTGTGCACGGTTGCGGTAAGTAGTGAAAGACCAAAGGATTCTGAGATGTCTAGCAAAAGAGTGAAACATTCCTCTTGAGCCTTCGCTAAGGCTCTACAAATGACCCCCCACACAGCAATACTAATTCCCCAAAAATAGCTGACGCTTTCGGCCCCATCCGAGCCAGGCCCCAAATCGCGACCTGAAGGTTCCCGCTCAAATCCCCTGCGGGGAGTCTGAGAAGCCCTGTCATTTGTATAATGTTTGAGCACATTCGGCTTCTCCTGGAAAGTCTGGACGTGTTGCAGGGACTGGGGCAGCTAAGGTTAACCCATCCATGCGGTTGCGTCCCAGGCATGCCTACTGTCACCCTCCAGGGTTTGCTGACCTCTATTTTACTTCTATCTTAAACTGTAATGTAGTCCTGGCATAACGTACACGGTTTAAGACGTTATTTTTTGTGTGTGATTTAGTTAAACTGCAAACAGCGGAAACCCGTTTCTGTCAGCAAGAAAGGGGACCAACTGTTTAGTAAAGTTGTGGTGTAGCTGTAAATATTTAACTTAATTTCTGAGTATATTAATATATCTTTATGAAATGACCTTTTTGTTTGAAGCATATCAAAGGAACCCGTATATACAGTGGATCTTGTTTTCAGGGTGAGAGATATCTTGAGTAGTGGTTTCATTTTTGTCCAAGTGTTTCTTGAAGTTTTCACACTTGCCCCTCCGATTTACCAGTTCTCACGTATACATGCATACAGAGCTCATTTCATTTTACGATTTATGAAGTCTCACGATCCAGTTTTTGTTTCTCGGATGTTGCACAACCTCTCGAAATCGCCCCTTTGAAAACGTACCCGGGCACAAGGTCCCATGTGGTTCTCTCACCCCCACGCCCCCCCCTCCATCGCTGAAGTGCATGGTAGATGAGCGATTTCGGCGGCTGCTCACGTTTACTACAGCGGGGATTCACAAAACATAAATGCCACAAGTCAAGTGGGTTTATTCGTGAGCACACCTCTAACACTTTCCAAGGAAGGAAGTACTCTGCTATGACGATACTGAATGTGAAAATGATGTATCTAAACGGATTACTTGCAATACCAGAGGAAAGGCCACTTTTATTCCTGTTTGACAAATCAAGAGAGTTTTTTTTTCCCATATGTTCTTTTTGGCATAAGACGCAGTGGGTTTTTTTTTCTTGAAATTCTATACCAAAGGATCTTGACATTATTGAAGGATCTAAGTGCAGCAAGTACATGGATGGTGTTCCCTGTTTCTTTACAGTTAGAAGATGCAAGGCAGAAGGTTCAACACTGAGATTGTATTTTAAAATGCAGCTATTGAATGTGTGTGCGTTCTATCCAATCTTCAAATGCATGACAAACTCAAAACGACAGCACAAACCAAACTCAATTCCTGACTGTGGTTTAGACCTTTTTGTATGGTGTATTTTTATCCACAATGCATCTCAGGATGAAGATCTTTTCTCAGGGAATTTACCAAAAAAGTGTACTTTTTTTCTTTTGGGAATCATCTGGAGATGTCTATGTATTCTAGGGAAACCCTAATAGAGTTAGTGTTTTTATATTTTTTATGTACTATTATTAGTAACTACCTCTGAGTTCTAGATAGTCTTACATTTCTGATAATCAGATGTATCTATTTTATTTCATATTAACATTAACTGTAGAGAGTTGTATTTGTGCAGATCCTGTGTGCCAATGTCGGAGCCCTTTCCTCTCTGGTGTTCACGCAGGCTGAGAGTTAAAATGACAGTTGACCTGTTTTCTGTTTACAGCCAACGCCTACCTCGCTACTTGTGTTCCTTGTGGCCGTGTCTCTTGGGGGGGGGGGGGAAGGGAGGGTGTCTGTGGTTTAGTCAGAAATCATTCACCTTGTGGTTTTGTTGCCGACCAATGCTGTTGCTCCTGGCTGCCTGTGGCTCCGTTGCTGCATTCCACTGACAATCGCCCAGGAACAGTTCCGTCGGATCCAAAACCCAAGCTGCGTGATTACGGAAGTGCTGGTTGTCCCAGTGCGTGGTCAGTTGGGTCTTTAAAATAAACTACTGTAATACCTCAAGTAGAAAGACAAGGGGGGCAGCTCTATCAAGCCATACTACCTGATTCAATCAATTTAGTCAAAGCAGTAGTTATTGAATCCTGTCCATACACAACTACACAGGATAATGCTGACACGGAAAGGATGACATGAACAAAATTCTGAAACGAGCGTCGGTGAATGGTTTTGTATCATGAGCTTTTGATGGACAGTGGGTGTGGTTTTAGTTTAAAAACCATAAAGAACAAGATGTCTGTCTTTCCATGCTTCTGTAACATACAACTGCAATGTCCCTTTTTGGTTTCTAGTCTCGCAGCTGGATTCTGTATTGGGCTTTAATTCAGACAACCACCAATGGAATCCTCACTGATTTTTTTTTTTTTTTTGCGCAAATGCTCTATTATCTGCTGGCCTGGTCTTGAGTCTACCTTCCTTCATTGAGAAAAGTGACCATTGTCAACTGTAGGTTCCTGGGTTTCTGCAGTGCTGTCACGATGCAGTAAGTACCGTGTGATGTTTTCAGAAGAACAAAAGGAGGTCTTTCTTTTTAAGTGAGAAGAGTCATGCTCAATGATTCTCTTTCCGAACACTTGTGTTGGTAAAGGCCTATGTTCATGTTTCCATGCCAGTGTCCCTGGCACAGGTGTCCTTTATTGGTGGCATTCATGTCTCAATTCATGCAAGCTATTAACCAGGAAGCTGAAGGCCTGAGATGGATGGAGTTTCAGAATCTTTTGTTATTGTGACACTGTAGCATCTGAATGGAAGCACACCCCATCCGCTTGAAGCGCCCATATTGATTCAGCTCTGGCTACATGTATTTAATCCTCTGCAGTATTCCTACAGGAATTGTTAAATACATAAAAATGGATTCGATACATAAGAATTCATTCTTGTGGGCTTCTCCCCAGTCTACGGTATTTTCAAAAACAATTAGCATAGAAGAAAGCATATTATGTTAATTGCAAAGACTGCTGTCATGAGATTGCCTAGTGTTTTAAATTAGTGGGTAGGTCAATTTTTTGGTTCAAACAGATCTTGTAATGCAGGGGATGGGGGTACACAGTTTTCTTAACACAATAGATCCGGTTTCTGAGAACTTCTTGTTTTTGGATGAATGTCCTGGTAGTTGTTTGCCTATCGTGCAAGGGTCATAAAACCACAATCTGACTGGCAGAGCACTTCATTTTTGTAGTCCTGCTGCAGTCATGATACAGTAACCTTCAGCAAACCCAGTTTTCATACTATGGTGATACAACTGTCACATTCTCTCACTAGTCCCCCTGCAATGCAAAATAATTAGCCTGTAAATAGTGAGGCCAGCTGCTTGTGAGAGAGTTAATGTGGATGTTTGTGCCTTTATGTGGCATTAGTAATAAAATATTTTATATATCAAAGCTCATACATATATCATTTTAAGATGCATTAACTTTTTATTCTATGAAAGTATAATAAACCACATTTTAATTAGCATATTAACAGCAATATTTCATACTGAACACCTCCATCTCACTTGTTTACATGAATGGACAAGCAATGAAACACTCCAGTGAAGTGTATTTTTATTTGCATTTAATATTAATGTAACTACTGATTTTCTTTTACTTTTTCTGGGGAGTTCAGGGATATGGACTGGAAAAAACGAATGTAGAAGAAGAGTCACACAATTGCCAGGGCTACCTCATGGTTTTTTGTTGTAAATATTAATGTTTGAAGCTCAGTGATGATAGCTCAGGGCAGGTTCAGGTAGGCAGCCTTGTGGAGGGGATGTACCTGCATGTGGACCCCTGGCACTGCTGCTACCTCTACCTGCTAACATACCTCATTTGTCGCACAGGCGCTGCGAGACATCCACTTACAGTCATGTGAAAAAGTACACCCTTTTTGAATGCTATGGTTTTACATACCAGCTATGCTGCCATGTTCTTTTGATAGCAGAGGCTTTCTCCTGGCAACCCTTCCAAACAAACCATACTTGTTCAGTCTTTCTAATCATACTGTCATGAACTGTAACATTCAATATGTTCACTGAGGCCTGTAGAGTCTGAGATGTAACTCACACAGTCTGACCTTGGGGTGAATTTGCTGGGACATCCACTCCTGGGAAGATTGGCAACTGTCTTAAATGTGTTCAACTTGTGAGAACTCTTCCTCACTGTAGAGTGATGGATTTTAAATTGTTTGGAAATGGCCTTATAACCCTTCCCAGATTGATAGGTAGCAACAATTGCTTCCCTAAAATCAATGCTGAAGTCTTTCCTCCATGACATTGGGTTACCACACAACTGAACACTCCAGACCAACAAACTGCCAAAACTTCTGCTTTTATAGAGGTGGTCACACTTGCTGATGATCAGTTAATCAAGGGCATTTGATTAGCAGCACCTGGCTGCTACTTACCCTCTTAATTCCTATGGAAGCAGTAAGGGTGTACTTAGTCTTTCACACATGGCTTCTCCATTTTGGCTTTATTTTTGCTAAATAAATCATGACACAGTGTAATATGTCATGTGTTGTTGTTCATCTGAGGATGTATTTACCTAATTTTAAGACCTGCTAAGGACCAGATGATTTTTTATTATGTCCTGATACCTAAAACCATAGAATTTAAAGAGGGTGTACTTTCTTTTTCACATGACTGTAAGTGTCACAACAATGCTAGCGCTTGGGATGAAGGAGCGGGGGCACAGAGCCAGTCCATACCTTCTTGTCTTGACGATGTAAAGCACTGATTTTACTGTTTATTTGCATATCGCATATTTTATAACCTCAGTTTGTGTATTTCCTTTGTTTCTGTGAATCATGGATTTTGAGGTCTTAAAAGTTTGACTTGATTGAAATAAAACCTATTATATTGGCATTAAGCCTATGTTTTGATTTTTTTGGGAAGCATTTATGTCTTGGTACAGTCTTCCAAGACTTCATTTTAACTCTAGTCATATACTGCATGTGTGAAGTAAACACACTGTGGAAAATATTGGACAGGCTACTATAGTTGTGCAACTTCTGATTAAACTGTTTAGCTCCTGTTGAGGAATATACTTTAAGAATGTGACTGCGGTGCTGCTCCCTCTTGATGGCTAAGTGCAATTACTATCAAAATTTCTGCAAACCCTTAAAAAAAAAAAAAAGGAAAAAAACTAAATCCATTGTTTCTACCACTTATTGATGGAGAAATAGCTTGTGGTTCTTAAGTCTTTTGTCACCATTAAACAGACAGATGCCAAAGCAGTATACAGTACTTTTATTGAAGACACATTCATGCAGAAAACATTCACTAACCATCACGAGATACTGGAGAAAAAAGGTAACATGCTGATAGGTAAGTGCTGTCAAGTGAAATTCAACTCATGGTGATCATGACCATAGTAAAGGAAGGTCTAGGAGTGTTCTGTCACTCTGTTTTGGGGAAATATTTGGATTATAAACTCAGACCACAAACACCTTACCTCCTGCGCTAGACCTGAGTCCACAACTCAGGCAGGGTGAGGAATCAGTGTTACTCACTGCACCAGTAATATTCACTTATACATTTGGTCACTAAATCATCTACTTTAAACTATGTGGTTCTATAAATGTACAAATTCCAATACACCATGATAATTTTATGTACAAAAACATCATGAATACTGTAGGTGAGCACAAGGACATTCTTCAAACTCCATCAGTGACTTTCCAAAGCTGTTTGAATGCCACCATTGAAATAAAATGTAAAAAATCATTACTAACAGACAGAGATTGTGGTGGTGCAGCAGGTTTGGCCAGGGCCTGCTCTCCGGTGGGTCTGGGGTTCGAGCCCTGCTTGGCGTGCTTTGCACCAGACTAGTGTCCCATCCTGGGCATGTCCCCTCCAGCTTTATGCCCTCTGTTGCCAGGTTAGGCACAGGTTTGCTGTCCCTCCACTTGGGACAAGCAGCTTCAGACAGTGTGTCTGCATGTGTGTATAGGCTGCCCCTGCCATCTGAAGGTCATTTGTTCCTTAAAAGGCCCCTTTCAGGGCAAAGTAATCTAGTAAGTAAGTTGAAAAGCACTGGGGACAGCTGGTAGAGTAGTGGTTAGAGCTACTGCCTTTGGACCCAAAAGTTGCAAATTCAATCTGCAACTCCAGCTATTATATTATGGTAAAATAACATTAAAATGGAAACAGTCAAGAAGGGAGGTTCGGGGGATGCAGTGGCACAGCAGGTTAGCCATACGCCTACTCCCTGTTGGGTGTGGGGTTCAAGTCCTGCCTGGGGTGCCCCGCAAGAGACTGGCATCCCATCGTGGGTGCATCACCTGCCCCGTTACATTATGGTGAAACAACACAAAATAACATTAAAATGGAAAGAGTTAAGAAAAGGGAGGGGGTGCAGTGGCACCGTAGGTTAGGCCTGTGCCTACCTTCTGTGGGGCCTGGGGTTCAAGCCTCCTCCTGAGCCCTAGGACAAGCAGCCTCAGGCAGTGTGCATGCACAGAGGCTTCCCTTTTAAAGGTCATTTGTTCCTTAAAAGGCCCCTTTCAAGGCAAAGTAATCTAGTAAGTTGAAAAGTATAGAGAACAGCTTGTAGAATAGCGGTTAGAGCTACTGCCTTTGGACTCAAAGGTTGCAGGTTCAATTCTCCCTCCCGCTGTAGTACCCCGGCTCATTGTAAGCTTCAGAGAAAATAATCAGCTATGTATCTGTAAAAGACACTTAACGCAGCTCTCCTTTTGATTGTGGTGGAAGCATATCAACAAAAAAGTCAATCTGAAAAATATGCATTGAGTCCAGTTCATATTAGGTCATGCAATTTAGATCCTCGACCCACAGCGATCATCTAGGACAAAAAAGCTGATACTTTTCTCAAAAGCAACTTACACTGTTAAGGTACTTCCAATTTTATACCCATTTATACAGCCATGTAATTTTTACTACAGCAACTTAGAGTAAATACCTTGCTCAAGGGTTCTACAGCTGGAAGTGGGATTCAAACCTGTGACACTTGGGTGCAAAGGCTACAGTTCTAACTGGTACACTATCAGCTCCCCCTTTGTAAAACAAAGTCAGTTCAGCTCCAGTAGTGTTTTCTTTACACCTGGTGTAACCATATATCGAAAGCATTTTAGTGGGCTGTTAAAGTAACGGGTCATTAAAACGTTTCCAAATTGAAAGAAAGAAAAAAAAAAAAAAAAAAGTTAATTTTTACATTCCAAAAGACCTATTGGAAATTTGGGATGTAAAAATTAACTTTCCAATTGGGCCATTGGAAAATTCTTAAAACTGAACAGTGAACTGTACTTATTTGCTATAACGCCCCTGTGAATTGTTTTTCATTTTTTCTGTCCTCTGCTAATTAAGGGAATAGAAATCCTGAAGAATGAGCAGAGTTCAGGATGGCACTATATGCTATGTGTGTACAATATACACGCTAAGTGCTGTCTGTTCTGCTGTCATACTGCAGGTTTGTGTTCTCATCTTCATGATTTTACTCAACTTCTATTGCCCTTATCTCTGGACGTCTCCATCACTGTGCAAGGTACGAGTGCAATCTAACTAACTAAAGAGATGGAAGATGTGATTCTCTGACCGACTGCTTTCCACCATTATAAATTCATTGCCAGGATAGGACAGGTAGCAGGGCGCAAGATTTCAGGTGATGGTAAGAAAGAGAAGGTGACAATCTTAAATTCAAACCCTAGACCTGCTCCAGGTCTTCCACGGATGTCCTGGGGGCAGAGTGCTTTTGCGTCACGGAGTCCGAATCAAAGACATCATCTTCCATTGCCTCTTCAATAGGTTTCATCGGAGAAGATTTTATCGCTGGGGATTTTTCTGGAAAACACACAGAAAAATTGGCTTTAGATGAAGACGACCGACAAAACACCACCAGAAGTCAGCATGTCGTTCATATCAAACCTCTGATGCGATTAATTTCTCTCATCGCTATGTATTATAACGTATCCAGTGGCAAATAGCCTTCACTGAAAACTACATTTTTATAAAACATATTTAGCATTGAGATGATGCATAAACATATTCTCACAAAATTAAACCGAGGAAACGTGTAGAATGCAAACGGAAAGAGAACGTGAGGCTGCGTGTTGCGCGAGAGTCTGAAGTGCACAATTTTGTGAGGAATGTTGAGGAAGGTGTGAGAAATGCATTAGTCATTAGCACAGCAATAACACCAGTAACCGTGACGACTGAAGGTTTTACCTGATGATGAAATTAAGTGGGCACTACAATGGGAACCAGAAGTAAAAGAAGATCATGAGCTGGACACCATTTGTTCAGTGTAAATGATTTCAGTAGTGTGACGGTGGGTGGAGGTGTGCAGAAACAGTGTGCTTTAAACATCTGTCTAAGGTCTAGAGAGAAACGGACCAAGAAACTTTCTAAGTGCTACACAAGTCTGAGCAGCAGCTACAGGATGAATTTGCTTGAGGTTACTGCTACTAAAGGAGGTTCCTTCAAACAATGTGATTGTTATCTCTTAAATTAGACTGTCTTTATTATTATTATGACATATGAAAATCAGATGACATTTTACAAGTCATTCACACTGAAAACCAAATCATTTATTCCTCAACTGAAATTATGCTCCTGATATGGAAAACACGCCTTTACGGGCATTTTTAACTTTGCATTGCAACAAAGAATGGACGGATCCTGCTCGTTCAAGACCGCATCGTCACATGGAAGACAGAAGTTTTACCTGAGACGATGTTGCATCTGCTGCTCATTTTCAAGTAAGGCTTTGGTTTTTTATCAAACATTCATCAGAGATCTTCTGGAAACAACAGTGCCATGGAAGGTACATTGTGCTTTCTGCTGATTCAGAAGTCATTCCAGATCTCAGAGCAACATTTATCAAAGGAGAAGCTACAGCTGATTCTTCACTTCTTTCAGATCTTGCTGTAACGAGGGATTAATTGGACGTTATGGTTATGGTTTTGGCTGAGCCAACACTCATTCCAAATCTCATGAAGACAAGTAGTGGAGGAGTAGTTATTGTTTGTGCTTATTCAACACTCAACGTGGAACTCGCAGTAAGAGAGTTGGTTATGGTTCATGTTCAGTGACACTCAGGCCAGGAATGCAAGGGAGGTTGCGGTTACAATCTGGGTTTGTCTGACGTTTTGCCAGACAGGTGACATCACCAAGCTTCAACCCATGAGTTTAGAAGGGAGAAGTGGAAGGAGAAGACAAGGAGAAAAGGTGTCTTACAATGCACCTGTCAAGGGATGTGGGGACACGCTCAGTCAGAGGGGGGTGGCCTGTGTCACTGCTGGAGGGGGACAGAAGGGGACAGAAAATCAGCACAGTGTCAGATGAACCTTAGCCAGCATGGGGAAGACGTGGTAATAAGTAGAGTGTAGAGCAAGCCAGCCTCCCCCTGCTTGGGACAACAGGGATGGAGGTGGAAGGAGGAGTCACATTGGAGGCTTTCAGAAAAACTGGCCATCTTTCTACCAGTTACCGTCATGGATCATGGACTTGGGAAAGAGGTGAAGAGGCCAAGGACAGAGAAGCTGCATGTAGCCCATCGCATACATTCTGATACCCTAAACTAAGATCCTCTTCAACAGCCACTGCTTCAGCTATGCTTCTTTTTTGAACAACTATCCAAGACTTTCCGGAAAAAGTAACCCGAGCCACCCAAATCTTATGATGAAGGATTCTAAAACTAGAACAGAGAAGGTTTATTGTCATATCCGAGTTATTTTTAAGGAATTAATTACATATTAGAACCGCTTCGACAACTGATCGACAGCAAACCCTATCAGGATTCGATAAAACAGATCCAGGACCAAAAAGAGAGGGTCAAAAAAGTAACCAGGAATACTAAGCACCGAGTAAACGGGAAAAGTAAAATCAGAGTGAATCGGCACATGGGAGCGACAGCACCAGGACATAAGTATGTTAGACACTGACTTTTGAATCAGCGGGTGCATGTGTTACCGTGGTATAGAGGGCAATGAGCACTCACGGAGGGAGGAGCTAGCAGAGCTGCCACGTAAGAACTCTTTGAGCACATCATCTGTGTCACTGGTGCTGGCCATGCTGTTCCTCATCTGCATCATAGACACCTGAGAGCAAAGACTGGGCTGGCGGTCCATCTTCTTCACTGCCTGCAAAGCACAGGATCACCCTTAAATGCCTGAGAGGCCAAGTGATGCGGCTTGTTCATCGTTAGCCGAGCCACCAAAATTTGGTAGATTTTTTATGAAATAGACAATAAGAGAGAACCGGAAAAACTAAAATTTTCAGATTTTTTTTTTTATATGATCTGGATTATATGGGCATCAACTTACACACACACACACACACACACACACACACACACACACACACACAGAACTGAAACCGGAAGACTGATCAGAATTCCTTTTGCTAGGCGTCCCGTCCTGGGTGTGTCCCCTCCCCCTCCGGCCTTACGCCCTGTGTTGCCGGGTAGGCTCCGGTTCCCCGCGACCCCCTCTGGGACAAGCGGTTCAGAAAATGTGTGTGTGTATTTCTCACTTCAAGATACATTAACATAAAACTAGTTTAAAATTCCTGAAAATTAGAAGTTTGTCTCTACAAACTCTAATACAGTACAGATTGTTGACTGACGCAGCACTGTTACCTGCAACTTTCATTCTCATAGAGACTGCATTCATCTACACACATAAATGCCAGATGTAAGCAGTAAACACTGAGGGGAACAAGTTGAAATAAGGCGGCTGCATATTCCTATTTTTTTTGGTTAGCTTTATAGTCACTCCTCAGATTATCCAGTAAACAGTCTGCATTCATTCCACTACAGACACAATTTTAGAAAATACACTAACTAGAAAATATGCATGAAAAATATATTTTGGAAAAACATCTAACTCCAAAAGTTTGTAACTTGGACATTCGTAACCCCAGGAGCAACTGTACTCACTTATGTGGAAGTGAGAGTTCAACAGGGATCAGATATGATGCTCTTAGCTTCTGCTTTCAGGCTGTTCGTCAATCATCGGGTTGAGTGATGGTTCTTCTCTAACCTATGAACTCTATGTAACCACAGAGGAGTGTATCTAATGAAGAGAGGGTAAAGCCCCACCTTGTCACTCAGTGTGGGGTCATTGAGGGAGTACAGCTTGTTGGTGATGTCTTTCCCAATGAGGTACCGGAACACCTCGTTCAGAAAGGAGTCCGCCTCCAGGAAGTATGTCAGCCTCTCCCTGGACCAACACAGGAATTTGCAGTTTTCTTCTGCCGTGATGGTCACCTGTCAATCAAGAGTCACATGTTTACCATAATCATCATAGTGCTAGCAATACAATCTAATCAGCAACGCATTCTTTGTGTATTAGTGACCAACACCCTACCTAAAGATATAATATAGACACTGCAGGCCAAACAATCAGATCTGAGGTGACATTATAAAAACTCAAAAGGAAAACGATGTAAATGGGTCACATTTACCTGAAACTTCTCACCCCTGTTCATCTGAGTAGACCGGAACTCTGGAGAATCAATGAAGGCATTGCTGTAGATATTGTGGAGGAAGTGACCCCGGTATGACACCTTCATTCTACCAAAGCAAACACATGACTGCGGTAAGAACGCTGTCAGTGTGAGGTCACAAGAGCAGCGGTCAGTCTTGTGAAGACCACGTATCATCTTCCGAAAGGAATCCCAGCTAGCGAAGGCGTGCGTGTATGCAAGGGGACGGTTACCATGGAAAGTGCATCCAACAAAGGCAAGACCTACTTCCCCTTCAACAGGATGCTCAGTCGCTCATCCACAGAGGTCTTGTCTTCGGCGGCATACACCTGGCCCTTCTTCAGCATCTGAATGGTGCAGAACTGGCCTGTGAGCTTCTGGAACAGGTCCTCTCGCACATGCAGCGGTTCAAACAGCCGCTTATACACATGGTGCAGCTCCCGGTCTATCTTAATCTGAGGCAAGAAATGCAAAAACAGAGTTTACACGAAGACGTTTCATAACTATGGCCAATACCATTTCTTACAGCTGGCAACAGTCATGAAAACAGCATTAGACCATACAATAGCATGATTAAAGTGTGTAGAGCTGTAGTTTTCTATACACACTTATCCACTGTTAATCAGTCTAAACTTGTTCCTAAAAATTGACAGAATATAGAAAAAATGGATGAAGAAATTACCGCATTATTTTTATGGAGAAAAATTCCAATGTGTTCCAATCCCATCTCAAGTTAACCCTAAAATCACTAACTGACATAGATTGTTCCCAGAAAATAATTTAAAAAAAATGTATGCTCATTATTTCCTTTTTTCATTTGAAATTGTAGGGTCCCAGGTGCCCCGATACTCACTGGTCTCCTTTTATACAGCAGGTACAGGAGGTGCATGCCATTGATGACAAGGAATACCACGTTCCAGATCATAATGTCCAGAGTACACCTGTACAGTGTTGCCCAAGTGATGAAGAGTGAGCATCCTGAGGGCACGAGAACAGGAGAAGTCTGAGTGGCAGGATGATGCCTGATGTTTGTTTGATGGTCACATGGTGCCATGTGCCGAAAGAAAACCGACATGACCCAACTGGGATGGGCCAATTAAAAAAAAAAAAAAATTCATTAAAGAAAGCACAACAGGCATGTTTTTATGAATAAGCAATATGGTTACAAAATATGAATATTTTACTAAATTTATCAGAATAATTGAAGAACTCCGTACAGTATATGGCTCATTTATTTAAATGGAGGAAGTCAGGATAAGTCCCACTGTGGCGAATGCGTCTTCCTGCTTCCTCTACATTTATTCATTTAGCCGATGCTTTTCTCCAAAGCAACCTGCAATCTTAAGCTACTTACTGATTAATAAAGTTGGGAAATTCTACTGGAGCAATTTTAGGCTAAGTACTTTACTCAAGGGAGGTGGGAATCAAATCTACAACCTTTAGGTTCAAAAACAGTAGCTCTAATCATTGCGCTACCAGCTATCTCATCTCTAGGGGGCAACCGTTTTGAGGGAAGAGCTTAAAAAATTAAGTAGAACAATTTTACATGTAATGTAAGGTATTTCAATATTCAATCATCACTGAAGCAACATTAGAGACACAGTGGTTTAAAGGCCAGATTTCCCAAAGGCTCAACCTCTGCCTCGTGGGTCGTACCATAGACCACCGGAGAGAGCAGCGGCACTCACCGACCATCACCATCAGACGCAACAGGATCATGTGTAGGCCAAGGGTGGTGGGGATGGCCACACCCAAGGCCAGGCATGCATTGGCCAGGTGGAACATCAGATGATGGGCCTCCTCCCAGTACTGACAAGATGTAGCATTCTGCTCCAGCTCTAGGCCCTCTACGATGCCAGTAATAATGGTCGGCACCATCGTGTAAAACACGGGGGTCACCTCTGTGGACACGGACATCTTGCTGCGTATTCACCTTCTGAAAAAGGAGCAGAAAATACAGAGAAAGGTAAATATTCAGATTCTAAGATCTTCAGTTATGGTTGATGCAGGTCAGTTTGTGTGTAAATGTATCCCTTTTCCAGCAGGAATGGCGAATTCATCAATTGATGCAGGATCTAGCCTGGCTGTGCCCAGTTCCCAACTGAAATCTGTACCTGGGAACAGTTTATTAACGGGACAATGAGCACCAGGGGCAGTCAATTACCAAATGAAGACATGTAAAAAGGGAGGAGGAAGAAAGCAGGTGTGAGGCAGCTGGCTGTGAAATTAGGAGTGTCATTGTCTTTGGTTTTATTTTCTGGGCAGCATGGTGGCGCTGCTGTCAAACAGCGCCTGGGGGGGTGCGGGAGGATGTAGGTTTGAGGTTTGATCCCCATTCAGTCCGAGAGTGGAGTTTGCCTATTCTTCTAGGAAATAATATTAAGTATTAATATTCGGTGTTTTGATGGTAGCGCTCAGCACCGGCCGGGGAGAATCGGCGACTCCGACGTTGTCCGTTATTTTTTTGGGGAGCGACGGCTCTCTTACGCGTCCTTTCCCCGCACTTTTCAGTCCCTCTTGTCGAATGCCTGAACCATGATGTGTGTTAGACTATTTAACGAACACAGACGGACACGTATAACCGACGCTTCCCGATACACGTGCAGTCTTTAGCTGCTAAAATATCTGAAACAATATATAAAACTCATAACCAGACAGACCGTGAAACCGCACGTTCACGTAGGAAATCGGACCGGGAGAACCCTGTTCATTACATGAATTTAAAGGACAAATAACGCAGTGACGCTCAAAACGTGCACGTGCGTCAGTTTAGCGCTTAAAAAAAAAAAAAAAAAAAAAAAAACAGTGCTAGTCGAGTTTTCCTTGTGTAACGCGAGGAATTAAATAACAGCTATTTACCGAAGAACGAGTTCAGTATAACAGACCGCAGGACAGGGACACTTTAATAAATTAAAAAAAAAAATTCATTCTACTAAGACTAAGAGCACAAGGAGTCCCTGTGTGACCTTCTCAAACGGCGCACAGCGCAAACCTGCTGAAACTTACCTTTCAGATGATCAACATCCCCAGGTAACGGCAAAATAGGAAAATATGTGATTTAAAAATGAGAGAAACTTCGGTGAAGTGTCGGCGTAGCTGTCAAAGTGAACGTGTGAGTGTCGAGAACGCGCAGCGCATTCCAGCGCGCTGACAGAGATCGACTAAAATGGGCAAGAAGCGAGAGCGGCAGCTCGGAGCGCGAAGCGAGCGCCGCCCTCCCTTAAGTCGCCTGCAGCGCACAGATGAGCCAGCAGGGGGAGACAGAGCTACGGCGCGATAACCGCAGAGACTATGGGCTCCTCGTACAGTATTTAACAGTATCCAGGACCCCACTGTCACCACTAACATGCGCAGGAACAGCTGTGGTTCAGTTCATACATGACTGAGAAGCAAATGATTACAAGCGCTCTAGCAACAGAAAATATACACCCTTTACGTACCGCTTAGTTAACAGTAGAATGCAGTAATGCCAAAACATGATGAAGGCTGGGATATCCTTCTCAAGCAGTAATTAAGGATTGGAATTACGTTCAACGGCAGGAATTCAGTACAACATTAAAGCTGCAGTACATATACAGTTGTGAATAGGGGGCAGCTGGTAGCATTAGAGTTGCTGACTTCTGAACCAAAGGTCGCAGGTTCAATTCCCACCTCCAGCTGTACTACCTTTGAGCAAGGTGCTTTCCTTAAGTTTCTCCGGTAAAATTAACCAGCTGTATAAATAGGTAAATAGTTGCGAGTACCTTAACATTGTAAGCTCCTTTGGAGAAAAAGCGTCAGCTAAATTATTAAATGTTAGAAGCAATATTTAAGTACTTTATAACATCCTTTATATAGTGCTAACGGTGGCTCTATACACCGTGTGTATACACATATAACTGTTCTTTGTGCATCGGGGTAACGGGACATGTATGTGCATGTAACTCCTGAGTACTATGGGTAATATTTAGTACCTCATGCCTAACACATGAGATGAGTAACTATCAGACATATGATCATTTTTCTCTAGTCAGCTGTGACTGAACATAAAGATTGCTCTTACATAAACCGTGATAATGGCAAAATGTTTAAAAAATTGTTCATTTCAGAGCAGCTTTATTATACCGTTTAGGAAGAGTTACAAGTGACACGATGCGAAAAAAAAAAGAAAAGGGAAATTGCCTTGTGCTTTTGTCTCCCCTCTGCTTTTTGTAGGAGGGGAACAGCTTACGGCCATACCACCCTGAACACGCCCGATCTCGTCCGATCTCGGAAGCTAAGCAGGGTCGGGCCTGGTTAGTACGTGGATGGGAGACCGCCTGGGAATACCAGGTGCTGTAAGCTTTAATTTCTTATGGGGGTGCGGTGGCGCAGTGGGTTGGACCGCAGTCCTGCTGTCCGGTGGGTCTGGGGTTCGAGTCCCTCTTGGGGTGCCTTGCGGCGGACTGGCGTCCCGTCCTGGGTGTGTCCCCTTCCTCCTCCGGCCTTACGCCCTGTGTTGCCGGGTAGGCTCCGGTTCCCCGCGACCCCGTAAGGGACAAGCGGTTCTGAAAATGTGTGTGTGTATGTGTGGGAACAGTTTGCTCTCGTCTCTGCAGTCACTTACCTGCCTTCACATGTCGCGCTGCAGCGCCTTCCCGAGACGCGTCCACGAGCGGCGCGAGGTGCGCGCACACGATCAGCACCGCGGACAGCGACACAGGACGCGCGTTCGGAAACCCAAAACAAACATTTTACAGCGGGTAAAAAAAAAAATATATATATATATAAAATCAAAGCAGAATATCAACACAAATTTTAGAACTATTCATCACATACTGTATATTTAAACATCCAGTCTTTCAAGTGTTACAAATTGGATGGAGGAAAAAAAACCTCCGCATTTTAAGAGGCAGCTGGGGGATGTGTATTAGAATGAAACCAAACATTAAGACACAAGCTATAAATCCCACTCAGTGAAACTGCAGACCACAGGGATTAACTATAACTACATACGTCATCAAAATCGTTTTTTGGAAATAGACATGTTCAGAAATAACTTTGAAAATCAGTTTGTCGTCACACTACTGCGGAAATCCAGGTGAAAGGGCTGAAATAAGCGATAAATACAAGGACACAACAGGGGACCCCCCCGCCCCGCCCCACAGCTGTCATATAGCTGAAGGCCAATTTCAGCTGCGCTATTAATATCCCGAGCAGCTCTGTGCGCCAGCGCGCGGAGTGTGAAGGGCCGCGAGACTTGCGCTTCCCCGTCCCAGATCCACAGGTGATTGAGACACCTGGCAGGTCAGAGAGGGTGTCCAAGTGCCGTCAGACGTGCGACTGGAAAAAGAAAAGGGGAAGAAAAAAAAAAAAAAAGCCAAACGGCTTCGCGGCTCCGCATCGCACTTCTGCGCTAAAAACGGACCCTGCTGCTAAATTTGGAAGCGGTCAAAAACAGGGTGTCAGTTTCCAGCCCCATCAAACCTTCACTTTCCAGCGCAGGGAAAATCAAGCAGCCGGAGACAGTCCCAAAAAAAAGGAATAATGAAGGGTCTTGTTCTCAAATTATGGATGCATATGGAATGGGTTCTAACAATATGCACTGATGAGTGTCACTACGAGCGAAAAACTCATGGGGGGGGGGGGGGGGGGGGGGATTAGTATTCTTAAAAACGAAAGTCGGTGAACACTCGTTGGATAGGTCACAGAAGAGAAAGTGATTTTTTTAAAAATGCGCGATGGAGCTTTATGAAAGAGCGCAGCCCGTGTGTGTGCGCGTGTCCCGTGGCCTTCATGTGGGTGTGTGTGGGGGCTGGGTTCTCGCTCTCCTTTCCGGGACCCGCGCACACACCCGGCGATCCTCCACCTCGGGCACCTGCACGTGGCAGAAGGAGGGCAGGCGCAAGTCGTAGCGGACCCCCCCGCTGCCTACGGCCTTGTCGTTCAGCGAGTACAGTTTGTCGGCGATGTCATTGCGCACGAGCAGCGCGAACACCTTGGCCAGGTAGCGGTGCTTGGCGAACAGCAGGTACAGCTTCTTGCGCCGCCACGAGATGTACCTGCAGCAGTTTTCGGCTCGCAGGGTCACCTGGAAGGGCATCGACGGGAAAGAGGACATCAGCTTCATTGAATGAATGAACGAAGGAACGAATAAAATGACCACGATTTTAACTAATGTAATGGTACTAATGGCCCCAGACCTCAGTATTATAGCCCTTGTGCTCGAGACGGCTGTGTTTTTGCGCTTCCCGTCCAAAATTCGTGACATTATTTACGAAGCAATTATAAAACATGAAGGACCATCTAGTGTGTTATCCAGCAAACAACGGGGTTTGAGACATCCCTTGGTGACGATGTGAACACACCTGGAAGAGCCCCTCCTCGGAGGGTCGCAGGGAGTCCCATTCAGGGGAGTCAAGGAACTGGAAAGGGTATATATAGTGTAAAAACTCCCCGTTCACAGTGACCCGGATTCTACAGCAAAAGAAACATATCGGTTAACACAGCGCGTGCACACACACACACACACACACACACAGTCTGAAACCACTTGTCCCATACGGGGTCCCATATTGGAGAGCCGGAGCCTAACCCGACAACACAGGGTGTAAGGCTGGAAGGGGAGGGGACACACCCAAGACGGGAGGCCAGTCCGTCGCAAGACACCCCAAGCGGGATTCGAACCCCAGACCCACCGGAGAGCAGGCACAGGCCGAACCCGCTGCGCCACCGCACCCCGTCTTAAATATAAAAGAAATACTATTAATGAAAATGAGATAGGAAGTTTTCTATTATTCCGATTAATCCCCCTGCACTCAGTGACGGAAAAGGGTATAAATAGAGTGACCTGCGGATGTGCCTCCCCAGAATCCGGCGCGCGGGACGCAGCCGCACCTTCCCCCCCCCCCCGGGACACCTGCGATTCGCAGTTTTAAACAATCCACGCGGCGGCGGCGACCCGCCCACCTTCAGCTCAGGAAAAGTCCCTTGACCGAGGCTGGGATTCGAACCGAGAGCTTCCCGCGTGCCGCCACCCGCCCACGCACGCACCCACCCACCTGCCCGACAGAAGGATGGAGAGCTTGTCGATGGGCGTCTTGCCCTCCACGGCGAAGCAGTGGTCCTTCTCCAGGGTGTGGATGTGGCCCTCGCTGCAGGTCACCACCTTGCCGTAGTGGCTGAGCGACACGCCGAGCCGCTGGAACACGTACGCGTACAGGTCCTGGAGCTCCTTGTCGAAGGTGACGCTGCGCAGGCGGTACGCCACGTGCACGAGCTGCGCCGCGCAGAGCGCGAACAGCGCGAAGGTCCACGAGAAGGCGTCGGTGGTGCACGGGTCCGACCAGGCCCACATGGAGGAGCAGAAGAAGCCCAGCGCCAGGAAGGCGTACAGGTAGAGCAGCCCGTAGAAGCCGCTGCCGCCCATGAAGCCCAGGAAGAGGAAAATGTGCGCGAGGTGGAAGAGCGAGCCCAGCGGGGCGTCCTTCCAGCGCGCGCACACCGGGTACTCGCTCGCTCCCGCGTCCTCCGTGAAGTTGTCGAAGCCGAAGTAGTCCGGCGGTTCCATTCTTGACCAAGTCGCTCCCTCTATGGGGTTCGAGCCCAGTCCCGCGGGCCCGCACCCGCACCCATCATCATGACTGTCAACGACGCGGGGGTCCGGAACCCGCAGCCTATCTTTGGCTCCGGCCGCCTTCCAGCCCCACGTGTAAAACCGTAATGTCAGACGGCGGCGATTCCTCGCGCTCTTAAAATACGACCCGCGCGCCGGTGGCCGCAGCAGTCCGCCAGGTCCTGGCGCCCGACCGCACAAGGAACTGTGACACCTATTGATCAGCTGCTGGATCGATCGAGGGAACGACCAAGAGACCGACACGCCCACTTACTAGGATAGAAAGAGAGCGCGAGGGGTGGAGCTCTGTCCCACGTCACAAGCGACTTGTATTTACACGTATCCATTTAGCTGACACTTTTGTCAAGGGAGAAAGGTTCAGCAGCTTGCACTGATTTACCCATTTATACGCGGCCTGGGCAATTTCTACCGCTTGTTTCAGGGCACGTAGCTTGAACAAAAGGTACTACAGGAGAAGAGGGAGTGGAACCCGGATCCTTCAGGTGAGAAGTGGCAGCTGTAACCCCTGCAGGAACACAACACGCCACACGTTCCTCCAAGTCAGGTTCCCCTTATAAAGGGTGCGTTTGCACATTTACACAACCAAGCCATTCAGTTTTAAAATGAGCTTTCATAAGTTTATTTTGTTTTCCCTTACATATTGTTGGTTACATCATCTTATCAAAGATAGAAACATGACAAAATCTAGGCCAATCATGTCACCGAAAGCTTAAATTCAGTAAGTGTGTGCATTTTTGATATCTATTGTAAATACAAAAATGACTTCATTTTACACCGTCTTTCTACATCTACATTTTTAACACTTGCATTTTCTTAAAACATCTTTCACGTCACCTGATGAAAAAAGATCTGCACAAGACTTATTTGTTGAAATGTTGCTTTTTTTATTACTCTGCAGATTTTCCCTTTGTGAAAAGATTATATCCAGAGGTAGAAACTTAACATCAAAACCCAGTATGGCGAGATATAAAGAATCCAAAAATCCTCATCCTCTCGCACACACCCACATACACATGACAGAGCCAGTAATGAGAGCACGTGTCTAAGTTGTCTTTTCTCCTTCCGGGGTACACGTCTAGTTCCCTCGTCTCTAACACACACGCACACGCACACACACACACGTGACACTTCTGCATGCACACGCCTATCTAGACACTTGCAAACATAAACCTACAAGGAGACCTAAACTGAGTTGAACAATCAAGAACCGTGGTTTGTGCGGTCAGTGCTCTCTGCTGTGAATACTGTCGCTGAGGTGTGACCCAGGGGGCTGTCCGCGATACAGCGTTTACAACGGGAACAGCCTGTAACTCGTCTGTAACCGTGTCCAGTTAACAGAAAGGTCTTGTACTCCTGACGTTGCCAAGGCACCGTGGTCTCTTGGTAAGATCGTGGAGTTGAAATGAAACGCACAACCTGATGACAAAACCACCAAACCCGCTGGTCTTAGCCAAGTGCCACCTGTGGAGCCCTCAGGGGCCACAGGGCAGCTTATAGAGCAGGTCTGCCTCATGGCGGTCTCAACAAAACAGGGCTTCCGGTGCCCAACCGTCGTGCATCTGTCAGACTGCAGGTCCTTCCGCGCTTATTCTTCAAACCTCTAAAAACAGAACTACTGATCAAAAAAGAAAATGGCCAAGGATGCCCCATTGTACACTGACAACTGATTAATGGTGATTTGGAGAGGGAATAAAGGACTCTGAAAGAGACCCGCATGGGTCGTTACTCCACAGACGTCCTGGGAGAGATCTCCGTGCTGTGTGAGGAAGCTGGGAAAGAAGCCTGGGGTACAGATCAGATCAGCAGCTGAGCTGCTCTTTTTTTGTACTGTGGTGTGGGTGAAACACCGTGAATAGTGGCAGAGAGGGTGGGGAGAAGGTCAGAGGGTGAGCAAGAGAATGTGACTGAAGGGAAACTGGTGTGAGAGACACAGAGATAGAATGGAAAAGGGAGGGAGGGAGGGAGGGAGGGAGGGACACATGACCCGTGTCCACCACTCTTATTTGACCCAGGACAGATTCAAGCAACGAGCAATGAAGGCATATGTGTCAGCCACCTCCTGGATAACCTTGCTGGTGGGCTTCCCCGCCCCGTGGCCAGACTTGGTGTCCACATATATGAAGAGCGGGTTGGTCTGCTTGGGCGAGCGCCCGACCACGTGCTGCAGTGTGGCAATGTACTTGAGCGAGTGCAGTGGCACGACACGGTCGTCGTGGTCACCTGTCAGCAGCAGGACTGCAGGGTATTGGACCCCTTCTGTCTCAGGGACATTGATGTTGTGGAGGGGAGAATATCTGTGGGGGGGGGTTACACACATTACACACAACACATTCGCTGCCATTAACAGTACACAGAAGCATGAAATATTTGCATGGATATGAGAAAAAATGTTACCCACTTACATACAAACGTGTAACACTTTAAAAAAAACTTTTTAAAGGACTTTAAAAAAAATCTAATATTCATACAGACCAAATGTTAATTATGGAAATCTGCTTAAACGACAGACCCAAACATATTTAACCGTTTATCTTATACCACACGCTTGAAAGACTGTGGTTCTCAAAGCACTGTGTGATAAAAGATATTTAATAAACTTCAGATCATGTTAATATTTCAGTTAAGCTGCAATCTAAGTACAAAAGTTTTTTTTAGTCAGTTTGTTGTTTTTGGACTGTGTGTGTATGAGATGCACTCACTTGATCAGCCAGTCGTACTGCTCCTTCACCTCAGCGCAGCCAAAGTCACTGGTCCAGGCGTGTCCAATGGTGAACTTATGAAACTTGAGCATGTCCATGACGCCCACTTGGGCAACAGCACAACCGAACAGATCTGGTCGCTGGTTGACGCATGCCGCTGGTGAGGAATGGAGAGAAGGGGGCGCGAGGAAGACGAGAAGCAGGGAGGAAAGGGAAATAAATAAGCATTAAGATGCTTCATCAGCATTCTCAGTGTAATCTATACAGAAGCAATTTTCATCTAAGGGATTATACATGCAAATGAGCAACTAATATGCCCGGTTTTAATAAACTAGCGTTTTTGTCAGTACAGAGACTGTTAGATGCTCGAGAGTAAGGAGATCTGTGCACTGCGCACTGAGGCCCATCTAAGCAAGACTTGGGACAGCTGCTGCCTGGAGTGATGCTGAATGCAGCGTTTTTGAATACAAGACCGTCGTCCGTTATGGTAAAGTTACAGAGTGAAGTTACGGTTAGCGTCGCCTCCGACCTGTGACCTACCCACAAGGAGACCCCCATTGGAGGCCCCATTGATGGTGAGCTTGGAAGGGGACGTATAGCCCTCCTTAATCAGAAACTCAGCTGCGCACTGGAAGTCTGTGAAACAGTTCTGCTTGTTGGCCAGCATTCCAGCTGCATTTTGGTCAAACAAACAAACAAAAACTTTTAGCAAGTTGCTCAGGAAAACATGAAGGCTACCCAAATAAACACAGTAAAAGTCCAGTGAGTTTTTCTAAGGCAAGACACATGCAAGTGTTCCCCCCCCCTTTTGTGTCCTTACTCGGTGTGTGCTACTTTCGTGGAAGGTCTGAAGATGCATGTGTGTGAATTTCAGTGAGTAACTGTGTTATTTTTGTGTATGCACCAAAAACATTATCTTTGGTCACTGACTAATTCTGTACGTGTCACCTTTGTGCCAGGTCTCTCCGTACTCTCCTCCTCCCCGGATGTTTGCCACGGCTAAAACTCCCCCGAGATGCCTCACAAAGATGAGCCGTGAAACACTGCAACACAAAGAGGACGCGCGCTCCCGTTATGCCGGAGTCCGTCACACAAGTAACATTCCTGAATGGGGCACTACAGTGGACAACTCCCCCGTTCCAATACGGACGGCTCAACCGGCAAAGTAACGTCCGGTGCACAGAGGTTGCTGGGAGATCCCATTCAGGAAAAGTGAGAAATGGGTGCGTTTCAGTGGCGAGAGCAGGAAATACAGCATTAGCGTTAGAAACTCTACACGCTGCCTTTTCCACCGAGACTCCCTCCTTCACAGCAGAAACAAGCGTCCCTCTTCAAAGTGTGCCTTTGTAAATGGTTCCTAGGGGCTAAAATAGCACACGGGTCTACGTCTAATGAGCTACCGGGCCGTGAAAGTGACTTTGGGTTCTCAGCGCAGCTCGAAAAAACCAAACTGGAGCGAAAGATTGAGGCCAGAAACACACACCTTTTCTGCAGAATGCCAGAGTGAATCAGATAAATAACCTAACACATTCAAATAGTAGAGAAGTGATACGATGCCTTTTGGTAAGTAGCCTGGGCGCAGTATAAGCAGGACCCAGTTTAGAAACCTCGACTCAAAATGAAAATCATATGAGAAATAAGCCCACTTTTCTCAGAGCAGAGAACATAATCTTTCCTGTAAACGGAGAGACATTGCTGTATTAAATCTGTAACACGAATAAATGAATGTAGAAGCTTAAAACAATGCAGCAGAACACACTTTACAGCTAAGAGGGAAAACAGACTACATTTTGCACTGGATCCTCAACAGACAAACACAATGGAATCAGAAGCCTGTTCACATCTTATATTATGGAGATATTGCATTATTTATTTACAGGCTATAATAAATAAGCCACTATAAAATGTTTTTCCATTTACATTAAAACTAATCCCATCCCGAGTAAGACTCTCCAAACTCCTATTGAGTCTCAAGTACCGATCAATTCATCCAGTTTAACTTTATCTTCACTCTGGTCTCCATGGTGACAGTATGCCACTTATTACTGGTACGGTCAGAATAACCAACCCTCGAGACGATGAAGACAACATTCCTGTTGTTGGGCAAACTTTCCTGCTCTTCACCAGTTTGGACAATAAACACAGATCATATACGAAAATTTTTTGGGAAAAACTTTGTAATTTTACTGAGCAAAGAGCAAGAGTGTGCTTTTCCAGGTATGATGGAGCTGATACCTGTAACTGGGAGTGATGGAGATATTGAATCCTCCATATCCATACAGGAATGCCGGGTGTGAGCCATCTAGTTTGATGCCCTTCTTATGAACGATGAACATGGGGATCTGCGTGCCATCAGCGCTGGGGTAGAACACCTGGAGAAGCATAAGCAAGCAAGTGACGTTTCAGATGCCTTAGCCCAGAAGCTGTAACTTGAGGTTCCTCCTTGAATATCTGGCTTGCTTTCCTTCCGGTGAGACAGAATATGATCTGGATGGATGACGTGGGCAGCAAAACCCTTGCTCTCCGTGGCCCCAAACCTCAAGCCGGTTTTAAATGTCGATATGGAAGTTAACTCGACGTCCGGCAGGCATCCACACGCAAGCATATGCACGGGTGTGCTCAGTCGCACGCACAAAGGCGCACGCCCGAGGACGCAAACATGAGAAAACGGAGGTGTGTGCACTTAACCTGGGTTGTTCAGGAGACATACAGCACTCACCACAATACATTCGAGGTACAGACAAGCCAGATTACTAATCATACGACCTAGGTCAAAGTCAGAAACCAGACAGATGGAAAAGTGCGTGTCACCAAGCAATGTAAACAACAACAGAGGGGCCAGTGGATAAAGTCACGAGGTATGTCCATATTTAGCAAGACACTGTCAGGAGGAAAGTTTCTTGCTACACAGAGCCTCAACTGTGTGTGTGTGTGTGTGTGTGTGTGAGAGACTGAGCGAACGAGAGAAACAAGATGCGCAGTCTAATCAGTATCTGCACCCTATCAGTTGGGCATGCTGTAACCGTGCGGTGCTGAAGTGAGCGAGACATTATGCATGCCTCTGTGTCTGTCTCAAACAACTTGTGCTCTCAAAGCTCGGGCCGTGACAGACAGCAGAGATGACTGCAAAGCCACGGCCTTGTTAGCGTACCAGAGGGGAGGAGGGAGATACTGTTGTAGGGGTATGGAGAACAGGCAGGAGAAGTAGAGTAACACACACACACACAACAAGCCAATTAGCAAGGTATCTGTCCATGTCCCTTTTGGGATAGAGGTGCAGGCAGACAGCATGTCGACAGGCTCTGCGAGTCCTGCTGCTCCTGGCGAGAATGCCCCCGACACATGCCGGCCACAGTTATTCTTAGCCTTTCCCCAGAGTCAGACGGAGAGAGACGGGGGCCCGCTGCCAGTCAGGGCGCCTGGGCCCGGTTCCTTCTCCTTCAAACAAGTCAACATGAGTGTCTGTGCTCCTACACCTGCGCAAACACTCGATGCATCTTGGCGTACAGTTACACACCCACATAGGGCATCGGCATACAGGGCTCAATATTTTGTGTTTGGTTATCCAAAGGATGGGTACATTTTATATTCTACCTGTCCAACTTCGGAAGACGTCAGAAAGACAAAATTAGGTGGATGTCCGAGCTCAAAATGTCCCTGTAAACCAAAATCAAAGCGAGGCAATTGTGGTGTGGTAGAAAAGGACGTGTACTCGCAGAAAGGCCCCCCAGGATAAAGAAATTTCCTAAAATGGCATGTTACTGGGGCTGTGTTGCTTTATTTTTTGACCAATTTGAATGCTTTTGTGCAAGAAAATGACTTCAAAATGAAAAGTGGAGATGATGCAACTAGTGACATCACACAGTTTTGATGGTGAGCATTTTGCATCAAGTTTCTCAGTTTTGTACTGTAATTTACTGTCCACCATGGGACACGTATCACAACAATTGTGTGTGTCAGACTATGAAAACTTCAGCAAAATGTCTCAGGCAGCTGGACAGCAGCGAATGTCCAGTGCCCTCATATACCTGCAGTGATACTGAGCACGTGTGACAAAACCTGACAAGCGCAGCAAAGGCAGTTCCAGCACGAGACACAAAACAGGTCAGCGGCAGGTGCGTCCTACATTCGGCGCTAGTCCTTGAGAGCCGGGGACTGGGGGAGAAGGGGGCTGGTGGGTTTACCTGCGTGGTCTGGTACTCAGTGGGGTCAAAGCCCTTAACCGTGACCTCCCGGAAGACTCGCGGCTCCAGCGGCTCCTTGGTGAGGTCGCAGTGATAGATGATGGCTGTTGGAGAGCGAGAGGGGAAAAAAGATGCAAAAAAAAAAAGAGGGTAAACAAGTGTATGGGGCCAACAAGGAGACAAACAGAGGGAGGGTGTGAACTGCAAAGTGTGTATCAGTTGAGCTGTCTGGACAATGGTGGCAGACAGTTGGCGGTCCAGGGACACGTGGAACAGCCAGGTGAGCAGAACTGAAGGGCTGAGATATTGTGCCACACATGGGACCGAAACCTGCTCCTGCTGGCATTTGTGACGAGCGAACGGAAAGGACATGTCATCTTCACTCCTCCATTAAGGTTTTACCCGCAGCTTCTCACAGCACACGCCGTCACGGCTCTCAGGCTCTCGTGCGCGTGTGCGCAATGGAATAATTAAAGAATCTCATCGTGGGAATTGACTCTGCAACCTTGTGGTGCAAATTCCTGAAAGGTGTCCAAGTTAGCGACGCCTCGGGGTAGCAAACGTAACTCTAAACAGTCCTCTCGGGTAAGCTGACTGTTTGTGTGTGTGTGCGCGCGTGCGCACAGTTCTGCTCCAGGTCGCTGCTGTAGAGCCCAGGGGAAAATCCTGGAAAGTAGGACTCGATATGTACTGGAGCACCAGTGTAGAAACGCAGCTGGAATTGAAGAATGACAAGGACAGGGCTGGTCCTCAGGGAGTCGACATGACCCAAAACTAAGCGTCCCTTGTTAAATAAATATGCAACAGGCTGGTTTCCTGCTCCAAATTCCCTGGGGGAGCAACGTAGAGAAACCCATTTTCTCCCGAATATGAAACGAGATGGGAAGCCACAGGAAGGGTCTAACAGATGTGAGGATGAAGCCAGCGGCTCCCAGGGCAGCTCAACGGAGTGACTACGGATGCAGATTGAGTCGTAGAGCCGCCGAAGCTCCACGACCAGGCTGGAAACAAGGTATGGCGAGTAAACTGTGGCAACGGCGGGTACAAGACATGCGCGAGTGTGGGAGAAGAGTTTTGGGAACGCAACAGCCCCCTGAGAAGCACACCTCATTAGCACAGACCTTCCCTGAATCTGACAAACACGGTACCTTCACTTGATACCGTGTCACTTCACCACAACACGTCACACGCCACACCTACAGCAAGGGGATTTTTCCTCAACGCTTTTCGAAAGCTCATTTACACGTGCATCTCTCCCCGGAGGCGGCTCATCAACAATCACACCCAGATCACACTACAGACGAGGTGATGCGCGTATGACACACATCTATTACCTACCAGGGGCAGCAGATATCATAGTTGTTGGAACTGCTGCCTTTGAACCCAAAGGTCACAGGTTTGAGTCTTATTTACAGCTGTAGTCCCCTTGAGCAAGGTACCTACCTTAAAATTACTCTAGTAAAAATTACCCAGTTGTATAAATGGGGACCCCCTCTATTTATGACTTGGACTCACACTTATTTCTCCTCTCCTCTAGCTCCTGAGCTTCTCCACAGAGGAGCAGCAGGGTTTCTCTAACGTGGAGGTGAGCCTGGCTGGCGAGGTAAAGTGGAGGCAGGCGGAGCTCCTCACCTGGCGACAGGAAGGAGGTGAAGTAGTAGAAGATCTCTGTGTCGCGCTTGCGCCCTGTGAAGCCCACCACGGAGCCCACGTCCAGGTGGAACGTGCGGAGTTCCTGGCCCGTTCCAAGCTGGTACATCTTCAGCACGTTCTTGACATCGTGCAGGAAGCAGACGAACAAGCAGGTGGAGTAGGCGCAGGTGGCGAACACTGATATACACACACAAGGCTATCAGTGAACAAAAGCATGGTTCGTATCACTGGAACCAATTTTCAAACTCAAAGGGTTAACTCTTTGTGAAATAGAAGCTATCCACTGAGATTAGAGTCTCATTTCAGGAGGCCGGTGTCTCAGTTTAAGAGAGGGACACAAGCGTATCAGTCACAGATGTGCAAAGTCAGTAAAGGACTCACCGACAACATCTTTATCATGCTGAGGAATCAGCTCCTTCCAGCTGGCCATGTCTGGGTTGGCAAAGTCGATGTCGATCAGACGGTACCGAGGGGCGTTCAGGTTGGTCTTGAATGTGAACACGGTCCCCTCGTTCGTCACATACTCGTACTCCGCGTCAAAGTTGTCGATGAGCCTCACCCATGGCAACAAACCTGCCGGGCAAACAGAAAACACATTTTATAATCTTGAACTCGAACCGATGTTTGGTCACTGAAACAGAACAAATCTGAAAATTAGAATTAGCATATTAACACAGCAGTATATTATTAACAATATTAATAATTTAGCTGTCACTTTTCTTGATAGTGACACGTACTTTTGATTTTGACATAATTTCTACAAAAGCAATTCAAGGTAAACACCTTGCTCAGTGCGACAGCTCTAACCACTACGCCCCCTTTTGCCCCATGTAAAAAGCTAGTGACGTCCGTGACGCTGGGCAAACAGCACAGATGGGGTGTGTTCATAGTGAGAAAATATGCTTTGTGACAGACCACACAGGTTCTTAGCAGAAAAGTCTCTTCGTAGCCACATGCCTGTTTTGTTGAACACACCGAGAACAGATGTTCTGGACCACGCTGGAGCACCTCAGTGATCTCCCAGCTGGAGTGAAGACCTGTCATGGTGTGGTACTGTTAGTGATGAAGGAAGCTTCCTCTGGCTCAGAATGTAAAGTACCTTCAAGTGTGGAGACGGTCACCGAGATGAGCTTTGCTCCACACTCAGCAGAAGGGACCCTGCACTCCAATCAGCGTAAAGCACAGTCTTAATTACCGCTAAGGCAATCATGAATGCGCATATCTAATGAGCACATCTGAGTCACAGCAAAAACTATTTGCAAGAGTGGAAGAGGCTCTACTTGTGACTGCAGCGTGAAGATTAACAAGGCCCTTGTGCCACCCACATCAGGGTCCAGGAGCGCCTCGAACATAGGAAGGAGCCAGGCCGAACCGGACAAAACCGGCCCAACTGGAGTCAAGGGCCCTTGTTTCCCCAGCAAGACATCACCGCACACCCACAGGTAAGACACTCACAGTAACCTGACGTGGATTTTATGACAAGATCATGTTCTTTCCGGTAATAACCGTTTTCAGCCAAACCCAAGGAACCAATGTGTTGAACAACGTAGCAGTCAAATCTGTGAATGCTGTTTATCGAAGTGGTTAAAAAAAAAAAGTTTATATTTCTACTTTGAAGTAGTTAAGATCTGTCACTCATTTCCCTTTGGAAACTTAAGAAATCTAAAAGAAAACAACGGAACAATATCAGCTATTTTTGCCTTTTCCAGTCTGCGACACAGAGCTGCCGTTACCTGTGATCCCCTGGGGAACATCCTGGAGATCGCAGTACCAGAGCCGGTTCACTGGGTCACACCCCTCGTGGATGGATAGCAGCACGTAACGGCCGTCATCTGACACCTGAAAGTTTGATGAGACACCAGTTAGTACACACCCACGTCGGGCTCATTCAATACACCTGTCCACAGCTCACATACAGACCTGTCTGTAGATTGTAACAGGTCTCATGACATTACGCAACAGTCTTTGCTTGAAGTTCCATGGAATTTCACCACTGGCCACATTGCTTTGGGCCCCATCTGTGACTCTAGGGATCTACCCACCCAGAAACAGAGAGTGACAGCGCAGCATACCTCAGCACCACTCATCCACTTGGGGTGATCTAGAAACTCAGCACAAAGGATGTCCTGAGCCTGAGGGGTCCCCAGGACATGGTAGTACAGCTTCTGGTGCAGGTTTGTGGACGTCTCAGTGCCTAATAAGGCGACACATACAGAAACACTTGCTGGATGAAAGCAACAAACAAATGAGACTCAACAAAAGCGTTGGGTGAAGGAGCAAAGACTTTAACCTCGAGATATAATAAAACCAAGGACCCATGTGGCGTAAACCCGACGCAACCTGGCACTGGAAACAGATGACTAAAATAGACACCTGGAGGTGCAGTCGTGAAGGAGACGATTCTGTAACCTATAACTCATCAGTCCGAGCGTCAGAAGTGGATTAATATTAGGCACTTCATCATTCTTTCAACTGTCTTGCATAAAACTGCAAAACACTAAATAAAAACCACCCGATTCCTCACCATCACTCTTTCCCTCTTGGGTAGGGTAGGAATTGTAGAACAGGCCCTTCCCGTCATGGGTCCAGGACATGCAGCTGAACTTGACACGCTCCAGCCTGTCCTCCAGAGGCATAGCCCCTTCCACACGCAGGAAGCGGATCTCCACCCAGTCCGAGCCGCTGGCGCTGATCCCGTAAGCAAAGTACTCCCCGTCCTCAGAGAACGCATAACCTGCAAAGTGAGGAATGCAAATAACACCACATCCCCGTAATATGAGCCCGGGGTGGGAGTTTGAAGATATGACACACAAAAAAGACGTACTGCTGCAGACCGAACGGTTAAAAATAGCAAATTAATACCTTAGTGTGTGTGTGTGAGAGAGACAGTGTATGTTGCTCTGGTATATACAGTGAATCAGTAATGTAATGTACTGTACCATAGTGCACCTAACACTAAGCCACCTGGGATGAAAAGTAGTGTTCACTGGAAGTTCCTTTGAGAAAAGCATTGGATATATAAATAAATGTAAATATGTAACAACAAACATGTCGACTACTGAATTATCAACACACGTTAACGAACTTTTTAACTTCCTACCTAACAAAAGACAAAATATTAAGCCTTACGTTTTAAAAATGAGATCTAATCAAAATGCTTGGCCTTTCTTCAACACAAGAAAATGTAGCGCCGCCTAGTGGACATGAAATACTGAAAGGAACACGGACTGCAAATTGTCATTCATCCGAGCTCTGACGGCGGGATGAGCGGCACAGACCTTGTGGCACTACGGTAATCTGACATCCGAACACGTGGCGTCATCATCACAAGCACTAACCCCTCAGAGCTACGGTGCCATCCTCCGAGAAGGTGTTGGGGTCCAAAAACACAGTGGGTTCTGCCTCCAGGCTCTGCTGCACATACATCACGCTCTGGTTCTGTAGGCCCGTGTTGTAGAAGTGGAAATACCTGGAAAGGGAGACGGGTGGGAGAGGTTCACCCTGAACGTCGCATCAGCAAAAAATGGTCAAGAAGCAAGTTGTGGCAGTTTAGTGCGGAGAGTCACCGACAGTTCACAGAGAGCGTCACACGCGCCTGTCGGCATCGATGGCTTACCTTATGTCAGTACGAGCACGGAAGCACTAATCCCTCTCATATTTCAGCAGGTATCCTACCAGTAATTTACACCATTTTGTTTCACAGTCCATTAGTGGGAAAACTTCTACTCATTCAACTGTTCCTGGATACAGTGTCACTACAAGCTGACCTTGGACAGCTACACCCCACCCCACCCCACTGCCAAGAACTCCACGCCCACCCTGCGTACACCTTCAAGAACCGGTGCCCTACCGACTCCCTCTCTTGAAGGGGCAGCTGTATTTGGGGTAGTCGTAGAGCTCCGTCATGCGCTCCTTGAAGGTGTCCCGGATCGGGCAGCCCTCCAGGAAGGGCAGGGTCAGCAGGTTCTGGGCGTTCACAAAAGCCTGCATCACAAATCATCAGGAGGGTCAACCGTCAGCTGCGGCACTTTGCGGGAGTCTATCAGCGCACTGCCGTTTGGCAGATCACGCTCTCTTTACCACCGTGAACCCGAAACACCCGAGTGACATCTTTAATCTTCCGGTAGCATACGAGAAGTCTAACGCCGTAACGAAAAACACACCTGGGGCAACAGGTAGGACAGTGGTTACAGACACAGGCTACAATTTGGAAGGCTGTCGGTTTCCGGAAGGTCCCCGACACGGTGATACCCGTCCGGACTACTGCAACTCCCTCCTTTCTGCTCTCGCAGCCTCTGCCAACAAGACTCTTCAGCTCATACAGAATACCGCAGTTGTTTCACCTGCCCAGGTGTTCCTCTACATCTCCCCCCCTCAGCTCCGTTCATCAGCTTCCTAGTTCTGCACGTATTGAGCTCAACACTGGTTACCGTAAACAAGAGCATTAATGGATCAGCTCCCCAATACCTGCACAACCTGATCACTCCCTACACCTCAGCTACAACATTAAAAACAACAGTATGACTTTACAGTGATTTACAGCTTCATACAGCAGGGTAAGAGTCTTGCTCAACAGTACTACATCAAGATGGGGAAGGCAAGAGCTGTAACCTCTGTGCCACCTGCTGCCCCTTGACAGACCCGTAAATAAAAACCGACTTATGAACAATGTGACGCAACACGATCCCTCCTCTGGATCAAGCAGACTAAAGAGTTGAATCGGGCAAGCAATCAAACCTGCGTCTTCTCGCTGTCCGGGTCCTCCAGCCAGCTGTAAGGGTCTGGAACTTTCTCCCCGTGGTAGTCATCCACCTGGCGAGAACAAACAGTGACAACAGTTTATGGCAGGAACTGTCAGATGTTCTGCTTTGACATCTCGCAGAACCCAAGGCCAGACGTTCGTACGGCAGGACTGTTAAAATGTACATTGTGAGGAATTGAGAACAATTCCAGCGACCTCCTGAAATCGGAGACGTGGTGAAGTTCGGGTCGCAGTCTCAGCCCAACGTGGTGGTATGGGCAACCGGACCCATCCCAGTATTTAAAAAAGGGTGTCAAACCCATGTCATTCTACCCCAGTGCCTTCATGATCTCCTGACTTATCTATTTTCATAATAAGCTGTGAACTATAACAACGTAGCTATTTCAATTATCAAATATCTAAGTTCTCTGCTTCAAATGGGACAGCTGTAGTGGACAAAGTAAGTAGAGCTGCTGCCTTGGTCCTTGGACCCAAGGTTACAGGTTCGAATCTCTCACCTCCTGCTAGTAGCACTGACTGAGCAAGGTACTTACCCCTAAATTACTCCAGTAAAAAAAAATTACCCAGCTATATATAATGGGCAAATAATTGTAGAACATGGAGTCTCAGCTTAGAAGCAAGCAATCAGCTAAAATTAATAAATCAGTTTTTAAATCAATGCAATGCAGTGGGATGTACTATCAGCTGTGTGTGTGTCACAGCATCCTTATCCTACGCGTGAACTCACTGTCACTGTATAATAACTGTGTACCGGGGGGGGGGGACTCTTCTCGTGCACCGCGGTACAGGGACACACCCTCCGTCCACGCGACACACCGCTCGCGCCGAGCCGATCTGAGGCGCCGCGGCCGGCGGCGGGTGACGAACAGAACTACTAGTCTAGAAGAAGCGGTGAGTCACACCGGCGGCGGCGGCGGCGGCTCCCGAGTCCCGGACCCCGGGTTCCGGAACCCCGCACACACACTCACCACCGACTCGTCGCGGTACGCGCTCGGGTACTGGAAAGACATCGTGGCGGCCGCCAAAGAGACTTCGTCGGGGCAGCAAGCGAACAAGTCGCCGCTAATATGTTCCAGAGCCAGCGGTGCGGTGGAGAAGCGGCCGTGACAAAGAGCGGCGTGAGGACGGCAGTCGAGGAAACGCAGGCAAGAGCGTCCGCGGCCGAAGCAGAGAAACGCGCCCCCGTGTGTTCGGAGGTCGTCATTGCATATTTGCGGGGACGGACGGGACGCCGGTGCTCGTTCCCTCCGCTTTCGGCAGACGCGTTTTTCTCCAAAGCCACGTGCGTCAGAATCATAATCGGAATGACTTTTATTGGCCGAATGTGCTGATGCGCACAAGGAATTTGCTGTGCCTCAAGATGCTTCCAGGATTTACAGACAACAAACAGCTGACGCAGAATAAATAAAAAACATATTATATAGAGTATACAAACACGAGAGTATAAATAGTAGTATAAATACAAAAAAAAGTAAATAAATAAGGATTAAATTACAGAAAAGTGGTTGGATATTGTTGCACTGACAGGAGACCTATAGGGGACTGTTACCTGTTCATGAAAGTGATGCCTAAGGGAAAAAACTGTTCTGGCGGACAGAGCTCTGTGACACCTGCCAGAGGGGAGGAGTGTGAAGAGTTTGTGCCCGGGGTGTGTGGGATCAGTGCTGATTTTGCCCGCTTCCCTATTCTGGTCTCATACAAGATCTGAAGGGTAGGCGGGGGCGGACCAACGATCCTCTCAACCGTCTTGACCGTCCTTTGCAGCTTAATTCTGCCCGATTTGGTAGCCGAGCCAAAACACACAGTTATAGCGGTGCACGGCAGACTCAATAACGGCTGAGCAGAACCGGATCAGCGGTTCCTGTGGCAGGTTGAACTTCTTCAGTTGGCAAAGGAAGTACATCAGCTGTTGGGACTTTTTCACGATGGAGTCGATTTAGGTGTCCCACTTCAGGTCCTGAGAGATCTCACAGTACAATGTGTGCATTACATTAGCAGAAAGAGAGACTTAGATGCAGATGCATGATTCTAAAATACAGCTAGTTTGTTACTTTCCACCATATGACCCAAATTTGAGTTGTACGCGGTGATCAGATGTCCAACTAGACATGTGCTAGAGGTAGGGGCCAAAGTGTGAGGAAGTGCCCGTAGCTCCAGGAGAAAGGAGTGGAAGGAGAATGCGTGAGGTGATGACAGGGCCGAGGGAAGCGGTGCAGACTGAGAAGAGTGAGGGGCGCAGTACTGAGCCCTGCGGAACACCATGTGAGAGAGGTTGTGTCAGACCACCTGCTAAGGTCTACCTCATAGGTACGACTTGAACCCTTTCAGTCCGGGCCAACCTGTCCGAGAGAGGTAGGTTGAATTTGGTGGACTGATGTCACGATGTTGCCGTGTATTTGCTGATTATTGTCGGTGTGTCCTGGTGGGTCGACAAAATGGTCATTGTAGGCAGTTACTGTGAGTCCCTCTTAGCTCTGTTGGGGTTCAAGCTTCGCCTGCTGTAATTTAATTAAAAAATAAATTTTTAACTGATTGGTATAATACGAATAAATGTTTACATATAGTACTATGTGGGTGTTTAATTTTGTGTTATGAATATTAGTCATTATAGTGGTACTTTTACACTTCAGAAAGGAATTTAAAATAGTCTGTGACACTTCCGTCCATCATCAGTAACCGCCTGTCCAATCCGAGGTACCGCAACACTTTTCGATTCACATGGAGGACTGTTGGGAGGAGGTTTGATTCTTACGTTAACTTTTTACTATGGTGCAAATACATTTATCCTGCACCCTTGAGCCCACATCAAGGATCAAGAGCTCTTCGGCCCAGGGGCCTCCCCACTAAGTGATGAGTGGGTATTGAACCCACGTCGAAGAACTCGTCGTGAACTATGCGCTTCACCGACTGAGCCGCCCCATAAACCGCGGAGAGTCAGTAAAAGACACGGGTCCGATCCAATACCCTCACGGTACTCACAGCCTCTCCGTTGTTGCTTTTTACTGATATCGGGAGCAAAACTGACAGGTGGATGATCCGTTTTCTACTATTTTCTGGTAAACGAACCCGTTTCGCTTATATTTTGTAAGACTTCTGGCTTAATCCGCCAAATGAAATGAACATTTGTACTCTTTCTTTCCACAGCAGCGCCGTCCCCGCTCTGCCCCCCGCCGCGCTGCCCACTCCTTGTCATTGCCTGCCTCACCACAAGGTGGCAGCAGAAGTGTTTCTATGAACTGGTACAATAATTCTGCGGTCACTGATACAGTAGTTTATGAGACGAACGCGGTACAGCAGCTATTAATGTTTTACACCCCGTGGGCGGCACGTGGCACAGCGAGTAGCGCTGCTGTCTCACAGCACCTGCGTGGTGCGAGAGGACGTGGGTTCGATCCCGCTCAGTCTGTGTGCAGTTTGCGTGTTCTCCCCGTGCCTGGGTGGGTTTCCTCTGGGTGCTCTGGTTTCCTCCCACAGTCCAAAGACATGATGTTCGGGTTCCCCCATAGTGTGTGAGTGACACAGAGTGTGTTCCACTGATGTATGAATGAGTGACCCAGTGTAAGTAGTGTATCTAGCAGTGTAAGTCACTGTGGTGAATAAGGTGTGTGGGCTGATAACACTATGTAGAGTTGATTGGAAGTTGCTTTGGAGAAAAGTGTCTGCTAAGTAAATGTATATTTTTCTTCTTTCCGAATCCACCCCAAAATCAATACGTAGTGTTTTATTTGGATGTTAATTCCTGTGTAAAACTCTTATTGTGGCTACCGCGTAAATAACATGATTACGTAGAGGCAGCTAAATGAAAATTGCCACCCTGATCAGTGCAAATACGAAAAATATTATTTAAATCTTACTCTTTCAATAAGTACACGCAAGCAAGTGATGCTCAAGCATACATAAACATGAAACTGCATTGCAGAGGTTGACAAACTGACTGGGAATGACAATAATAATGCAGAAGTTTGTCGATAAAACTCAGAAGAGAACAATCCCATACCGAACACAGAACAAGAGCGCTAATGCAGAAGTAGAATGTGTTTTATCAATAACAGTCCTGACCAATAACACTCAACAGTCCTATACTTAATAGAGAACAAGAGCACCAGTCTAAGGGGTAGAATATCAATCAACAGTTCCAAACCGAAATGAAATCAATATTCTCAATGAATGAGGGCGATATGCATATTTATCTCTAGCGTTCTATTTGTTTATTTCGGAAAGAAACCTGGTTCTTCAATAAAATGGTATTCAATCACTTCTATCTGTGCTTGACCCTGAGCAAAGGTCCATCCACCCCTCACCGATGGGCATGAGCAATGTGACCGTCATAAACGCTCGACACACAGCCACACATTAACTCCAGCCTCTTTGTCTGTGTTTGACAGCAGTCGCCATTATGGGCTTTTAAAAGAGTTGGTGTTCTTGCAATCGTACAGAAGACCGTCTGACCACAGAGACATTCCCAGTTCAAGGAGCGAACGTCTGGGATGTCGAAACCGGATGAAAACATTAATCATACGCGAACGTCAGCGCTGGGTTGCAACACAGGAGCACCTTCACCTTGCTGCCGTCCAGATTAGCCTCACCACCCTGCCCTTGAGAGGCAACATCATCCCAGGGAAGGACAATCGCCTCCTCACTAGGCTTATCGTTGCTGGGCACCAAGTTCAGAACTGTAAGGTGTCTTTTTTAATCCTTTGCCGCTTGTCAACACCTGCAGCGGTCAATGGAATGGGTCTTTGGACCGTTTCAAAGCCCTGCACGTGCTTGAAACACCTATCGGTGTTATAAGACTGCGACCTGCAGATTTCATGAAGCTGATAAGTGGTAAGGTTGCCAAGTGTTGTCAGGGAGTCTAAAATGAAGGGAAAGAGCTGTCTCTGTCCCTCAGAGCTGCTGAGTCCCTCCCAGCATTCAAAAAGGGTCTCAGAACTCCCATCTCTTTCAGAGCTACTTCTCTCTTGATCTCCTGAGGTTTCCAGAAATTCCCTTCACATTATCTCTCAGGGTTATTGTATTTCCCATTTTTGGGCAAACTGTCCTTAGAGACTGACAGGTCTGCGTCTAAGGCTCTTCGTCGTTCGCTGAATACTACGCCGGTAGCCAGGGCTCTCCCTTCCTTAATTCGCGCTCTACCAAGGGGGGTCGACAGTCTCTCCCATCCATCCCCCGTCCCAAATCTCTACATGTCGACACCATGCGAGCCCTCTGTTTTTGCGGAGGGGGAAAGAGTTACCGTTCAGTGGCAATCGGAGCCGCCAGGCTGTTTGTTTACCGGCTCGCTTATCAGCCTGGTGCAGATCCCCCCCCCCCCCCCCCCCCGCAGTCCTACGGTGGTTGTATAGCTATGAGGTCCCCTCTTTTGTGTTCAAAGGTGGCTGAATGGCCCCCAGCAGCTTGGTTTGGGATTTTAGCCAATAGGAAGTGGCTTCAGAGCTGAGGGGTGAAAGGTCAAACAGCGCATTCAGAGCATCATCAGCATCATCTCAGGTGCCCCTCCTGGTGGTGAATCCTTCATATTCTTTCACCCCACCCCCGGCCATGACCGATCGCTCAGCTCCTGTCTCTGACCCCCCTTCCTCCCCCTCTCTCTTTCAAGGCCCCTCTTCCTCCTGCCCTCACAGGGACCCCAGTGTCCAGGGCCCTCCAGGCTGCCCTGCCACAGGGGCTATCAGTGCCATCTGAATGCTCCGTCACCAGGTCTATTCATCACGCAGGAAGAGTGAACCCCTCCGCCCCCCCGCCAGCCCCATCCCTGTATCCCCGCTCTGTCACTACACCGGGGCCTCGAGCACACACCCTCCAGCAGAGCACAGCTGGGCTCAAAGTTCATCTCATTGTCTATCAAATCCTAATTTGCACGGTTGAAACGAATAGACATATGGCTTATTTTAGTGCGGGATAACTGCTGTGAAACTGCCTAGGCCAGCAGGTGGTGTAGTGGTTAGATACATGTAGCGAAATAGAGGAACCTGCTGAACCTGCTGCTTGGACTCAAAGGATCCAGGCTTAAATGTCAGCTCTTGTTGTTGTACCCTTGAACAAGGTTCTTCCCTTTAAATGATACAGGGAAAAGTACCCAGGTTTTGGTATATGGTTAAATAATTGTAGGGATATGAAATAAGCTGCTTTGGAAAAAAGTGTCAGCTAAACTTGTGACAGTGCTGAGTGATTCTGGCTAGTGAGCTGGTCTGCCTATAGATGATCAGTGTCTGGACCAGGAGGAGATGTACTAATGGTCCCCTTGTGAGGTCTGGGACATTTCTGTGCTGGATAACAGGCTGAACATGGTCATCCTTCATTTCTGGGTTTGGCTGCTAAATTGTCGTCATGGCGACAGCTCCAAATCACTGCAGCTTGTAAGGTAAATAAACCACGATTGAAGCCGGGTGTAAATCCTGTGCATCCTCAGACTTTTCGGGGTGAAAGCAGTTTTACAGGTGGCAAAGCGAAGGTTGGGTTGATTCTTTTCGAAATACCTTCCTTTCTGTGCCCAAGAGAAGAGGTTTGTCACGGTGCTGTGGGCCCGCTGCTACTCACCCCCAGGGCACTCGGTGACAGAGGGGCTGCCGTCCACCAGGAATTTGCTCAAACAGTTGGAACAACGAAGGTCCATTTGATGACCGCAGCCCCCACCCAAGAATGTGGACAATGGAGTGCTCAGGAGAGCAGGAATGCAAGGTGAGGGGTGGGCGGAGGTGGCTGGGAACAACTGCGGCCTCCAGAAAATAGCCCTGCTGTCCTGTGCCCCCACCCACCACCCCCCACACCCAGAGGCCAGTTATAGCTACAGAGACTCGCATTGTGCTCCTTTCCCCAGTGTCCCTTTCCTCTCCCTTTCTACCCTGTCTCTCTCATCCCCCCAACAAAAAGCCAGAGGCTTTTGGAGAGCTAATCATTTCTTCGATTTGCTTCATCATAAATGAAGGTCTACATCGTGTGCATGGAGCAAGATGGAGATTCCACACACACTTCAGTTACAGATGACTGGATATAGCGGTGACTAGACAATCTAGTGTTGCATTTACATTGATTCATTTTCAAGATGCTTTTCTCCAAAGTGAATGATTTATCCATTTATAAAGCAGGGTAATTTTTGGTGTATCCATTCAGGGTAAGTACCTTGCTCAAGGGCACTATTGCAGGTTTGGGGAGTTTAACCTGCCACCATCAAATGCAAAGGAATGAGGTAGTGAAGGAGTTAGAGCTTCTCTCTGAAAGAGCATGTCATTATTATTTTTCCTCTTTTATTCTCTTTTAAAAAGATCTTTCTAAAAAAATTGGCAAAGTGGAAAACAATTTTTTATGAGATTACAGTATTTCACCATATTTCATTTTCAAGCATACAACTCTCAATATATAACACAGCCTGCTCCATTTTGTTAATATTATTGGTAATTTTTCTCATTAACAGCAGCGCAGTGTAATGAGCAAAATGTAGGACAATTTGTTAAGTTCTTTTCAATATTTCAAGTGACCTGCAATCATCCAGCCCTGAACGGGCAACGCGAAAATATTTTATTCGATGTAGAATGGCCTAGGGATCATCTAACGCTGCGGGAAACTTGCGTTATACCTTCCTTTGCGTGTGTCAAGAAAATGACATAAACGATAAATTGCAATGACCAATTGATTTAGCAGACACACCGCGTTGTGCAATTCCAGTGCTGAATGTGTCTGTTTCTGCTTTTCCCGGTCTAATTTACTGTATCTGAAATACTGGGATTTCTGCTGGACGGAAGAACCCGGGCCCCTCAGTCTCCCCCTCTCGGTGGAAACCCTGCGCGGCCTGCTGGAGACGAAACGTCCAGGAGCGCAACGATAAATTTCATCGAACCTGCGTCATCAATTCGTCACGGCGTCTGAAAGAAAGAAAAAAGTAAAAAAAAAAAAAAATATATAATAAAAGCACCATGTTGAGAAAAAACAAGTGTTGATGGAAAACGATCGCTTGACGTTACTCAGCAGGCACTAAATTAGAGAGCTGCGGGCCGCCTTCGCAGTGCTGACAGCAGGGCCTTGTGTCGCAGCTGAATCAGATGTCTCCTGGACCCCACGGTGGGGATTTCACCTTGTTCCGTCATCCCCGTGCCGTCTCAGCGTGGAAAAGTTTAACCAGAACTGGAAGGGCTGTTCACCAGAAAAGGGACGCGAAAACATCTTGTGATTTCCAGGCTGTTCGTGGCCCAGGTGTGACCTGTTCTCAAACCTACCATTGATGCTGTGGGCCCCCTGTGCCAAACTGTACCCCTTCCATGACTGCAGGATACCTTTGCCACTGTGGATATCCATTTATTCACTGAAAAGTCTTCAACGGAAATGAGAAATTCCATTAGTTCATATGGGGAAAAAATTTAATTTGTTATAAGTAGAACCCAAGCACACCCAAAAACGATCCAAGAAATCTGCCTAAAACCCAAATCCAATAATAAATATTATTGCTTTCTATTGCAGTGAATAGAGCTATCAAAATTCCTCACGATGTTTAAACAAGCGAAGGTGCAGTACCACGTATGTATGTATGCACGTATGTAACGTACATGTAGTTAAGTGAAAGGAATATTTGCCAAAAACGTCAGAAACGAAAAAATTATTCCTATTTCGTTACAAATTATCCTAAACATATTAAACAAGTTAATTATTTAGCTAAAGACAGCAGAGACAGGGGAATTTTCATATCTCTGAAAAGACTAATAACTAGATATGAACCTAGATGTAAAGGTATAAATTAAGCAGGTTTGCAAAAGTGAAAATCCATGATTGGAACAGTTGCAAACCAAGGAATGAGTGTATCGTATTGCTAAGGGTGATGGAGTCAGAGTTCAGCGATTGGGTTATCCTTGCTGCCAGTGACCGCTGCTGGGTGTTGTGCTGAGGTTCGGGCAGAAGGGCAAGCAGACGGCAAGGCCGGACCCTGCTCCCATCAGTCTTTCCCTGCAGCCTGTCGCCCCAGGGAGGTGTCCCCATGCTCCCCTGCGCCTGTGGGTTAACCTCTCTATGTGGCTCGGTCACGGCTCCTGCCCCACCAGCTCACGCCCCATGCAAACGTCACGCTAGAGAACAAACTAAACCCTGTGTGTCACCGCTCATCGATAACATCGCCCTTTATCCTTTGAAAGGCTGCTATTAAAGTAGAATAAAACAAACCGCGGCGACAGTTTACATATCCCAGTTCGCCCTGCAGCAGCAGATCAAGATGAGGCAGGAGCTTTTGCAAACACGAGTGAAAGAGATCCTGTCCTCTTCGATCCCTCGCCCTGTTTGATAGTAGACTTGAAGTCTGGGAACTGTAAATACTGAGTCTCCCAGAGCTGCTAGACCGGTTTGTCCCAAAAGTGAGGCATCAGTAGCCAGATTTTCATATCACACTCATTTATCAGGTGTAGGCATGTGTGATTTGTTTGAGCTGGGCCTAATGAATTGCCTTCACACACACGCATCCCTGTTGTTGGGTCTCTTGATGTCACTTTTTCTCTTATTACTATTTAGTAATTGACTTAATAATCTGTGCATCTGTTAAAAGTGTTAATCATTCCAGATTTTCATTTATCTGGTTTGGGTCCATGAAGTGTAGTCCAGCGTGATGAACTGAGACTACATTTAAAAGACTAGGAGATGCACTGCATTGTGGGAATTGTGTACCCGTGCTCTCGGTTGCATTCCAGCACTATATGGTCTTGCTTGCACACTCGTGTGTTCGTGTTTGGGTCCTCTTTTTTGCACCACTGCGCTTTTGTTTTCCAATTATGCATTTATTTATTGTCTTCCTCAAGCCAGTCTATGTTCACTATCACAGTAAGATAGTTCATGAAACATTTCTTTTAATTATTTATTTTATATATAATGGTTTTATTAGTTGTTATTGTGTTTTAATGTGCTACACAACTTTTTCCTTATGCTTATTAGTCATCATTTAGGGGGAATTTGGTGTGAACATGGGGTGGGGATGGGCTGAGCAGCAAATCTTCCCCGTGAGAGGTACAGAAACAAATAATTTCATTATCTGTTTTTTCAACATTTGGTTCATTTCCAGAAGCAGATAACAAGGGATAAGGTGATGTTACCTTGTGCTCAGAGTCTCCCATCCTGGGTCACTACCGGATGGTACTGCGGTTCTTCCACTGCAAATCCATTCTAACAGACCTGCGTGTGAAACAGCACCAGAAGCTTGCAGGTTCTGAAACGGAAGCCGCGCAAGGTTGCTGAAACTTAAGGTGAAACCTTTGAGCAAACTGCTTTGATCTAATATCCAGCTGTATGCACAAGTAAGGTATGAAATGAAAAGGCATGCATCTGCCAAAAGTGGTAATAACACCTCCTGATCCCATCTCTGGGGAGATCTATATTCATTAACAGGGGACGACTGATGTCTTTCAATCAGTCATGATGCCACCGTCCACTCAAATTCATCATGCACATGCACATACACGCACGCCGACACCGTGCAGGAAATGCAATCACGTATGAACAACAGCGGAAACATCAGTACACGTGCACAGGAAAGACTTGACTCTTCCTGAAGTTGCTTCCCTCTTGAGTCTCGTGCGGCATGTGGACGGGTCACTAGATGAGAGTCGAGCCGATGCCGAAAAGCCAAGGCCCCGCCCTGACCTTTGGCAACAGTTTAATCTGAGTTGCGAGGTCAAGGAGGGGCCAGGAGGGCCATAATTACTTCCTTCTAATAAAGTCAGCTGGGGAGAAGTTTGATATATGGGTGGCACTGAAGTGGACGGGTGTTGACCGTCCGCTCACCTTTGTAACCTTTAGGGGCCGGGTACCCTTTGATTGAGACTAATAGCACAGGAAACGGACAGGGTATAGGCGGTATCGCAAAAATAGGGTATATTTAGGGTGTAGGTGAGATGTAGAATATTCAGGTTATAGGCTAAACACGGTATTCAGGGGTACAGCCAAAATGATATATTTATGTTAAGGGGAAAAGGTATTTTCGGGGCATAGATGAAACAGCATATTCAGGGTGTTTTCAGGGTATATTCAGGGTACAGGTCAAAGCCTGGGTTCAGCATTTTCAGAACACTCAACAAGGAGGCCGCAAGCTGGAGAAGAAAACAGCCATCTGTGCCACTTTGTTTTGTTTTGTGTTACGCTTCTTTGTTCATTGTGGTTTTTCAGTGTCTATTGCCTGAGAAGTGCTATAGTCACTAACACACACATAAAACCGAGCTGGGCGGGCAGGCGCCGTGTTTAAATAGCTTTGGGGGGCTTCCCCAGCACACTCTCCCTAAGGATCTGTCCACAGGGCTCCTCGACACAACAGTGGAGCTCGGCTACAGGGCTGGGGGGGGGAGCGGTCTGTGGGCCTCAAGCCTAAAGCCATTCGACCACGAGAGGGCAGCATATTGTGGCAATTTCCAAGTGTGTGCAAAACAAGACCATCATTATCCACAGGTGTGTCACTCTTCTCCACACACACAACGCATATGACACAGTGCAGAAATCTGTGCTGCAACTCTAAGTTAGGATCAACAGGGGGCATAGTGGTTAGAGTTGCCATCATGCGCGTAAAGGAGCCAGGTTTGAATCCCACACCTCATGCCACCGAGCAGGGCACTTACCTTGAACTGATACAGTGATGGGGGAAAAAAAAAAAAAAAAAAAAAAAAACATATTCCAATCAACCGATAAATACACCGAGATGAGACTTTTAGAGGCAGGAATGGAGCAGCGCAAAACAAAAAGCGAAAAACAAAAAAAAGGTGTAGCTGCTGAACATGTGACCAATAACCATGATCATTAAGCAAACAAAAAGTAGTGACAAAGTCACAAAGTGGAGCTCAGAAACAGAAGGAAGGTAAACGCACCCGACTGGTCCGCAGTTCAAACAAACAACATCAAACGCTGTGCTTCACGTCAGCGTGGGACAATCACAGGTCAATATCAATATCAGTATAATATGATATCAATAACAAGATTGCTCGGAGGACACCTGACCCTCGGAAGGGAGTCTATAGTTAAGGACAGGACATGTGATTCAAAGTTAAGTCGCATAATGGAAAAACAGCTGTTTGAAACAGACAAAATATCCTCATTTCATTATTATTGAGATCCATTGTAACCGTGGATTCTGAGAGCGAGTGAGTGTTGTTATGCACGGTGAAAAATCACTGGTCCTCAGTCTATGCCAAAGCCGCAGGGTGTGAGACAGAGTACACCGTGTTGCTCTGTTATTTGTTGTTACTCTTGTGACGTTGCATTATTATTACCATGTTGCACTCATCCAGAAAGAAACTTGATTTATAAACTACACACACACACACACACACACACACACACACACATTTTCTGAACTGCTTGTCCTATACAGGGTCGCGGGGGAACCGGAGCCTACCCGGCAACACAGGGCGTAAGGCCGGAGGGGGAGGGGACACACCCAGGACGGGACGCCAGTCCATCGCAAGGCACCCCAAGCGGGACTCGAACCCCAGACCCACTGGAGAGCAGGACTGTGGTCCAACCCACTGCACCACCGCACCCCCATTTATAAACTATTGGTTTATAATCATTCTCGTTCTATTTGGCCGATTAAGGCTATGCAGCTTTAGAACCCCTTCTGGGAACCTGGTGCTTTCTGGTTCTACGACTGTGTTCTTGACCTCGGCGTCCATCCCTTTTCCACTAGTGTCTTTGAACGTGCGCTGAGGTGACGGGGCTGCGGTTGCCGGGGGTGGGAGGGGGACGCTGTTTACTGTGGGAACCGGCATAATTCCTCAGCCGGGAACAATGGCCCCGGCGAACGGGGACGAGCGCAGGTGTCGCCTGCGTGGAACGAGAGAAAAGGAAAGGGAGCGGGGGAGCGGGAGAGAGTGGGAGAGACAGGGAGAGATGCAGGAAGCGAGCACCTGTTTCCTGAACATCTGGGCTGAGAGCAAGAGGGATCCAGCTGTTTAACGATGGGAAAGTGCGACGCCGCCGCACACAGCGACCTTATCCTTCGTTCTTGTGCTCAGATCGCCCTGGGAACAACTAAAGCACCTTCGCACAGGGTGACCCACAGGTGTCCCTCGCTTCCCTACAAGCACACGGGAGGAAGCCCATCTGCTGTGTGCTATGAATACGGCTGTAACCAAAGTCTCATTCATGCATTCGCTCAGCCGTCCATTCACTGCATTATGTACAAGTCATTGATCGTATCATATAACATCATGGATTATTTTAAAATTTGGTGAATCGTTTAGGAGAGCGGTGATGTTTTGTTACTAAAATCAAGTAATAAATAGTGATATTGGAAAAAATTAATATAATTAGTTTAATAATAATCAGTTTTCTTGGACAGCTGAAGATGTGCTGTTTTATATGTTATGTAAACACTGTATGACACATACGGGGGGTGCGGTGGCGCAGTGGGCTGGACCGCAGTCCTGCTCTCCGGTGGGTCTGGGGTTCAAGTCCCGCTTGGGGTGCCTTGCGACGGACTGGTGTCCCGTCCTGGGTGTGTCCTCTCCCCCTCCAGCCTTACGCCCTGTGTTACCGGGTTAGGCTCCGGTTCCCTGTGACCCTGTATGGGACAAGCGGTTCTGAAAGTGTGTGTGTGTGTGTGTGTGTGTGTGTGTGTGACACATCACCACCTCTTGTCTTTGAAATGTAACATTTGCTATGAAAAGAATATAATTCAAACACACACACATTTTCAGAACCGCTTGTCCCATACAGGGTCGTGGGGAACCGGAGTCCACCCGGCAACTCAGGGCGTAAGGCTGGAGGGGGAGGGGACACACCCAGGACGGAACACCAGTCCATCGCAAGGCACCCCAAGCAGGACTCGAACCCCAGACCCACCGGAGAGCAGGACCCGGTTCAACCCACTGCGCCACCGTACCCCCTATAATTCGAACATATTAACATTATTTATATATTCAAATTTTATTTTCCCTTCTTCATGATCTGTATCTATATCTAAACCATAAATAATTCAATGTCTCATATAAATATATTACTTGTTGTATGTGTACCTTTATTAGCTCATAGATGGAAATCTAAGGGATGCCAGACCGATTGCTGCCAAAAATCCAGCTCTGATCATCAGGATCGTTTGCTGGTTTGTGTCCCTTTCAACACTTGAACTACATCAGCAGGTAGAGTCACTTTTACTCTTCTACTCTCAGGCCCTGTTGTCATTTTCAGAGCTGGGAATAACGACAGCAATAATTCACTATCACGCGGTTTCTCAGATCAATACCTTTTACGTGCATTTGGGGACAGGGGAGGATAAATGAAACAAAGGAGTTTCTATGCACACAAACACACACATAAACACGCTCACTTACGCACATGCACGGATGGAGCATGAGAGGTCAGGATATCCTGATATGTTTACACTTCTCACACACTTTTCTTCCTGCCCCGGCTGGATTTAGACTTCCTTTTCCACAGCGGGTTATTCCAAGTCTGCTCCCCGCCTCTCGCTCATCCGCAACTGGTGCTGCTCTCGCACCCGTGCCGGGCTCCACGGACTCCCAGGGCATCTCCGCGATTGACGATGTCATCTGTGAGCCCACGGCTTCTTTCTCCTTGCATCCATGAAAACAGAGGGTGCATATGAGTGTATGTAGGTGTATACATATATAGCCTCATTATAAATGGGTGTGTGTCATTCGATGAGTTAATAGCCTTATGAAGCACCCATCTTAATCTGACCATCTTTGATAGAAGGAACTGAATTCCTCAGAAATTCTCCACATCTGACAGCAGAATGCATCTCATTCCTGTTCAAGACTTTCTCGGTGTTCGAACTGTTAGTTTGAGTGTCAAGAAAGATAAGCAGCATTTCCAAAAAATGATTGCACCAAATGGTTTTTTGATCCAGGGGGTGTGGTGGTGCAGTCCTGCTCTCCGGTGGGTCTGGGGTTCGAGTCCTGCTTGGAGTGCCTTGTGACGGACTGGTGTCCTGTCCTGGGTGTGTCCCCTTCCCCCTCCAGCCTTACGCCCTGTGTTGCCGGGTAGGCTCCGTGACCCCGTATGGGACAAGCGGTTCTGAAAGTGTGTGTGTGGGTTTTTTGATCCGAACGGCACAATAATTTTACGAACACAAAGCATGCAAAGTTTCAGCAGGGAATTGAACCTAAAACCTTTCTAAGATCCAAGGTGATTCCGTGAGCCAGCTTCTTTGCATTGCAAAGTTTTGAAGCCTCCGCGAGCGGTTCTTCCCCCGGCGTTCGGGCTCATTAGAGCGGCCGTGGTGCTCGTGAGGTCAGACGTTGAGCAAGGTCTCCGCTGGGGGCTCCGGTGATGCGTCCCCAGTTCCCCCGTGTGGAAAATCAGTGTGACAAACAGCCCCACGCAGGTGTGGGCCAGAGTGACGGCCCATTGAGCGGTGGCCCGCAGCCGGTTTTCTTCTTCACAATCGTAGGATGTGGTAAGTTGGGCCTGATTGTCCTGCTGCTTTCTGCATCTGATGAGAGTGTTTCTCTCTCGCTCTCTCTCTCTCTCCGACGGAAGTGTGCGATCCAAAGGCTGCCGTCAGGGGCCCCCCTTCAGAAACCTTCTCCTTACGCTTCCTGTTTACGAGGCTGGGACATAGATCCGTAAGCCGCTGTTTTACACACACACACACACACACACACCATCTTGCCCCTTCCTGCCTTAATGAATGCAGAAGGGAATTATTACAATAGTTATAATGAAATAACTTCACAGGTGTGTGTGTGTGTGTGTACAAAGCAAATTAACCAGTCCGGTACTGTACTCTTTACCCATGTGCACTTTGATATTTTCTCTGATAGTTATTATTGCTTATTAATATATTTAGCTGACACTTCACTATTTCAAAGACAGGGTATCAATTCAGGTGAAACGCCTTAATCAACCACCCACTCTTACTGCTGCATTACCTGCTGCCACGTGTTGAGTATAATCCCTCCACCTGGACCCCGACCCCTCCTACCCCCATGTTCGGGCATGCCGTTTCAACAGCCCACACCTTCTGAATTTTTATGAATGGAGGTATCTCAAACTGGACACCAAAGGGGTTTAAAAAAAAAAAAAAAAAAAAAAGTCAAAAGCAAACCTACATTCTGATGCCAGTCTGGGGTTTTTGTTTTCCTCGTCTCCACCGCCAGCTTAATCATCTTTTTATCATCATAACACACATCAGTACATCAGTGACGACTCTTTCCTGTATTTGTATTGCTCCACTGCCCCTCCGTATCCCCCACCTCCCGGTATAGAGAGAAGTCGAAGCACAAGAACTCCATTGTGTTCGTCAAACACAAAGAGCATAAAACTTGAAACTTCGGTTTATCAATGAATTTCTTCCTTTATTGAACTTCCAGATATGCGTTATACATTTTCGCCTGTCCTTCGCTTTATCTGCGGCCTGCAAATGCGCCCTGAGCCAGTCTGCCGGATGCAGGCTATCGAGAACTAACCGTACTGCGTCGTGTTGCGTTGCGCTGTATTTCATACTTGATCCTGACCGAGACAGCAGCGCTAGATTCTTCAGAGATGCTCCTCGCCTGAGGATCGAGTTTTAAACCAACGGGGTACCACACAGTTCGGGGCCGGAAGACAGGCGGCGGACCCTTGATTCGGACATCCCTTCGGAGACTCTGGGTTGGAACGCGTCGGGAACGGAGCTGGATGGAAACCAGGGGCTCGCGAACGGGCCTCTGTTCTCACAAACGCCCCGAGGCTGTTTTTGGTTCGCGGCCCGTCCTCTCTGGCGCAGAATGCCGCACGCCGCTCAACCGGCATGGCTCGGCGCGCCATGGTTTCAGTCGCTATGTCGTGCAGCCGCGACGGTTTGGGCCAGACGCTGCGAGTATGAGGTCACGCGTTTGAAGGCTGAGCCGAGCGCGCAGAAGAGCTACGGTGACAGCGAGAACGACAACAAACAAACAAACAAACGGGCGAAAAACGTATACGGAAGCAACCCGCAAGAGTGCGTCAGTTGAGCAATCCACGCAACCGGTGACGCTCTTTTCGCTCTGCCGTCGTTCCTCCCACGTAAGAATTTCCCCTTCAGAAAAGAAGCTCCATCCTGGTTCAGTGAAATGAGAGAAAAAGGGGGAAGTGGAAAAGAGCGTATTAAGCCCAGGGCCTTCGGCAGCATGTCTGCTCGAACCGAACTCCATCCATCTCGCTCGCCCTCCCTGTCCCTCGTCTTATGGTTACGGTTTTCACTCCGGTAAAGCCATAGTTTCTGGCCCCCTTCTGCCTCAAGCGTGACGCCGCTGTCCTTGACAATCAACACATGCAAATTATTGCCCGGAGAGCTGTTTGCGTCTGCACGATTCTTAAGCGACAAAACAAAAAGCCACAACAAAAGTTACAACCCCCCCCACCCCCCTCGCCTGCTTCGGCCCTCTCCCTCAGATGTTATTTATAGAGCTGTTTATTAGACAACAAGGAGAAGGACGGGGAGAAAGAGAGCTGGCCGAAGGAGGACGGAACGGGACACGAAGCGCCTCCCCAGGAGCGCTACGTGCAGCGCGACAGTGCCGACTCTCTTTCGAGCTCGCAAACAGGACGGGATGTTTTCCCCGCGTCACCGGGCGAGCGGCCCGAGGAAACCAGCACTTGTGACACCGCCTCTACGTCTCTCATCGGCCGGCCTGTTTTTGTTGCGATCCACATGCAGCGAGAGCTGATGGCACGTATGAACCGATAGAAATGATACGCAGACGCTCCGAGCCCTTCTGAGTCACCGGATCGTGGACGTGGGAGGGACAAATGGAAAATAGAAATTTCTCTCTGGGGTATGATATCAGTGTGTCCTGGTCGAAGAAGAGCAAAACGGCAAAGAGCGAACGGTGGGATGGTTCCGTTGTTCCGCCTGCAGTGTAACTGAGCTCAGTCCGCTGTGATGGTGCAAGGGGTTTGAGCGTCTGGCAGCGCGTTGTGGGAAAACCAACACAAATTCAAAACCAATCGGCGACTTTGTCAATTTGCTGTAAAATTTAAATGCATAGTTGTAGCTGGCAGTATTGAAAAAACGTAACATTGTGTTTTTTCCCTTGGCTGAGTTTTATCTAAACACACTTGCAGTTATTAATATTTTACGCATTCACGAAGCACAGAGATGCAGTTCAAGGCAAGCGCTTGACAGGCATCGGGCTTCAGGCCGGTTCAGCTCTTTAAGCCTATGCCAGTTGCTGCCACCCCTGAATTTCCACGAAGAACAAAGACCTGTCGCACGGAGGGTCCGGAATGCGAAATAAGAGCAGGAATTTCAATTTGTACTGCATATTGCGGACATCTCGCACGAGTTACTCCGGCTTTCCGAGCTGACGACGTAAATTATTTTCTAATGTAAATTAATATACAGAATATTTTGTATATTCTCATCCTTGAAAAGGAAATATGCCTTTGAATATAAGTTACAAAGAGAGAAAAAAAAAATAGAATGAAAAACTAGAATTAGAAAAAGAAATAAAATCCCAGAACTGATTATTTAAGCAATTCGGGAGGGAAAAAACAGATATCCAGACCTTCAGCTGTTGGTCTGCTCACACTATACATTCTGTCCTCATATAACGACATCCCATACAATGAAGGGTCACTAAAACGGCATAAGAAAATATACACATTTTAATTGCCCTTAGTATGTTTGTGTGTGGCTACCCTGAAATGGACTGGCGTCCTGTCCATGGTGTACCCCGCCTCATCCTTACACCCAATACTTCCAGGATAGGCTCGGGTTCAATGTGGCCCTACTCAGGCCAAACTGTTATTGAAATTGGATGGATTTCAACAGAAAGTGAACAGGTGGACCTGTGCAGTAGCCTCAGCAGTCACTGGAAGCATCATTTCCAGATATTGTGAGAGTCATGCATAACAACACCTTTTGTTTCATTAACACCATTTAAGTGACATTTTTCATTCAGGAATCAATTACTTTAGGAAATAGGGGTAATGCAGTTCCCTCTCAATGGACATTTGGATAGCAGGGTGTTTACATGACACATTGTCATATAAGGAATGTCCTGATCAGCAAGAGAAAATCGTTGTGCTTGTGCTTCTGGTGCTGGTGGGTGAAAAGCAGCTGCTCATATTACCGAAGGCCGTAAACAAAGAAACCTGTTCAGGAACTCCCCGATGAGGCATTCTCATCATCTGATGTCTGAGGCCGCAGGGATGGATGGAAAATGCAACGGGTAAATGTGGGTGGGTGGGTTCCCCCAGGCTTTCTGGATAGATCACAGCCACCATGGGGGCAGATCTTTCGTTGGTTCTGGGAAGAGCTGATGTCACTGGGGGAATGTCTGTCAGGACACATGGGAACCAGACATCAAGTTTTATTGTAGGTGCGTATGTTTGGATTATGCATCACTGATGTATGACAAGTAAAGCTAAAGAACACACCAGAATTATCACTGTCTGACATATGTCCACGCCAACGGGCCGTGTCAGAAAATCCTAACGTCTTTCTGTGCTACGAAGTAAAGTAAACTACCTGTGGGACAAGCAGTGCCAACAGCATGATGACCACTGTCGCTCGTGAACAAATGCAATTATGAGTGAAAGGCCGTGCGATGAGGCCGAGTTCAGGTGGAGGTCTACAGAAGTCTTCATCAGCTCATCAGATGCTGGAGTCACACAGGAAGGGGACATGCCTGAGGCTTCTGTTCCTCACAGTTCATGAGCTATGATGCACAAGATACCTATAGTATGAAGGATACCTGCGGAAGCGCTTCTGAGCGGGAAAAGTAGGTTAAATGAGGACAGAGCGGAGGAGAGGAGGAGGCCTCCTGACGATAAGCCTTCAATAATGGGTTTGACCAGCGTGACTAATGTTCACCGAGCATGTTAAGCACAGCTACGGCTCATGCCAGGGCGGAGTTGGCACACAGGTTTACCTGCTGTTATCCCGTAAGTCTTTCAAAGTTGCATCTTGGGGCAAGAATAATAACAGGTGAGTCACATGGCCTAGGTTTCCACCGACTGGAAGAATCATCGCCCTGCAAACACAACCCTCGGGCCAAACACCGTTCCAAACCACAGAGCCCTTACTGTAATTGAGACTATTTCCAGATCAGCACATCAGCAGCGCATTCATCAGGAATTATTATGTTATTTTTGGATGTCACCACAGGTGGATGAGGCTGCCAGTCTGGCAAAAAAAGAAGCTGGCTACACCCAATCCCACGTCCAATATGATGCATAGGTATTGTATACCTGGGCAGCAGGACCCCATCGTGACGGCACTGTCTATGTACTTTGAGGCTTTCCGTTCAGAATGTCTCCATTCTTAACCTGAAGGAAGCAAATCGGTTTCAAATTAGAACAGCGGCGCAACCCAGTAATTAGTTGGGGGAAGTAGCTTTGTAGCTGATCTGGGGTCTGCCTTTCCACAAACGCCGTCACTAAGGACCACTTGTCATCTGCAAGATGATGATATTACGTCCCACTGAAAGGCTGTTTTAGGGCTGACCTCAGAACAGTTGCTAATTACACACAAGCTCTCACGATGGCTTTTAATTAGTGTGGGGGTGAGCTTCCATCCCACTCATAGTGTTATATATCTGATATGGGCAGCCAGGGCTATTGTAACAGAAGGCATGGACATGTAACCTAAAGGCTGTGGAAAAAGTCTCTTTGGAGGGGTAAGCTGTTCTGAGAAGTCGAACAGTTAACCTGAAAAGGGTGCCGCAACAAATTATTTGTTTGTAAAATTATTAAAGAAACGTATCAGTTCGACTGAAGGCACCGACTAGGCAAACTAACAAAGTAATAATGTGACCTCAGTGCAGCTGCAAATTTCCCACAGTGCCTGCAGTGGCCAAGTTTTGTCCTGCAGCCAACCCATGAGCCTTCCTCACGCCCCATACTGGGAGACGTTGGTGGAAACGTAGTGGAGGGGTGGCGATAATTGATGAAGTCTTTTGCGTTTCTTCGCAGTGAAAAGTCCGCCAGTCTTGTTGATGGCAGGTTCCAGAATTCATTCGTGTCTTGCTGCCCCTAACGCACACGCCTGTTGGCCAACAACACGCGGGCACTAACCTGCTCATCTGGGTCACTTGCGTGCTCTAGCTCTCAAGGCCGACTCAGGACCAGGTGCTTGTCGTGAAACCCCTTTCATTCATAAAGAAGAATAAGAGCAGGAAGGATGTGTCTTTTTACGGGGAAGAATGGAGATATTGTGTCACTGTTACAAGTTGCCAAATTGCCGGATTTTCTCACAGTGAAGCAGAAACAAACAAAAAAAATCACTTTCAAGCCAAGCTGAGAGGCCAAGCACGTGAGCGGTGTTGCCCTAAAGTTCGGTCAACACACCGGCTGAGACTCTTAACTACACTGTTAGACACTGAGATTGTGAAGTCTTTGAAATCAACTGGCGTAACCTGACGGAAACCATTCTATCAATATTTAACAAAGGGAACAACACCATATTGACATGCACAGTCTGGGGGCCAGATCTGACTGTCCTACTCATCCAAACACATCCGAGTCATACACGTTTTGTTGAGTAATGTGGTTTGCGGTATGATGTTCATTAATTGTGAGAGTTTGTGTAGAAGATCAAAGGTTTTCTTTGTAGGGGGGCTCTGGAAGCCAGCCCCGTCGCACCCGGTCCTGCACAGTCCGCGTGCTCGGCTTACGTGACCGCATGACTAATGAGCCCTTGCTATAGAGGACCAGGGACGGCGTCTGGCCACTGTGATCGATGTGGCTTGTGGCGGGGTTGTGTTCACTTTGTGTGTCACGTGCGTGATCGTCGACTTCTTCAGAGGCTCCTTTGATGTACCCTATAATAACTGGTGTCATCCGTAGCAGAAGATTAACTGTGGCTGAACCACAGCGATGGTAAGGTGTGGATCTTTCCTCAAGAGCCCATCTAGGAGAGAAACAACTTGGCAAGATGACATGATTTCAGCGGGTTCAGAACGGAGTGACACGATGTGCTTGAACCGTGCCCTAGTCTTGACGGGATGGTCACAGTCAGTCCACGATTAGACACATCCCAGAGCATGCTCAACTGGAATCTGCCCCACAACAATTACTCACAACAAACACAGTAAGGTATGTGTCCCAGAACACCCCCATTCCTTACCCAGCTGTGCTGTCACTAAAGACCGCAAACACACTGTAGACCAAACATGAACCGATGGAAAAAAACATGGCTGTTTACTCCGTTCCCCTATTTAAACTTCAGAATTCAAGGCATGTGCCAAGCAAATATTATCTGAGACACGGCGGCGCACGCTCAAGCCATCGGCCGGAAGACCACGTCCCACCCATGGCTAGTAGTCACTTGTGATGTCACACGGTTTTCCTGTAATCAAAGAGTCCCTGTGTCTCTCAGGAAACTAGTAGTCTCAAATCCTGCACATCGGATCTGACGGGTTCACGGGAGGAGGGAGCTTGGGGAAAGCGCACAACAGTGCTTCCGAGTGGCTCCAGCAGCTCCGTGCCCTCCAGCCACTGACCCATTCCCTACCACCATCAACATGTTTTGATGATCCAAACTCAGGGAACAAACTAGACCTTCTGGCATCCATTCACACTCACAAGAGGGAAGCATAGTGCCCCCAAACATCGGTGGCCTCAGTAGCATCGTCTAGTCTTGTCTACAGCTTGTGTTGTGTTCAACAGCTGCACAAACCCGTATATTTATTAAACATTTTTTGCCAGAACGACACTCTTAGTTCTGGGTCTTGGATTTATGAGATATGTGGCTTAATATAAACTTAAAGGAAAACCAAACTGACCTTGACCATTTGACTGCCTGTCTCTTTATTACAATAGAGCCTGCTGGAAAAAGAACAACTGGGCTCAAGATTTGTCCCCAGAATTTGAAAGATGTCATTTTAGCGGTGAAGCAGTTGCACAGAGCGTAAAACAAACACCCCCCCCCCAAAAAACCCAGACATAAAGAGCAGCTCTTGCATCAAAAAGCAAACAGTGCAGAACATGTGCCTGACAGCTAATTCAGTCGAAACAAAAACAAAACGCTATGCCTCTTTTTTCGTAAATCTCCATTGTCTGGCTGGAGGTACATAATAGCTACGAAAGAGCTGAACAATCACACTGTTATTGAGTAATTAATGGAGGAAACTGCCTTCTTATAATATGTTATGATAACTGATGAGGAAACTGTCCATTTTCATGGGATTTTGTGACATTTTAGCCTAAAGGAGCGTCAGTTTCGGGGCTCCTGAACGCATAGAAATTTTTACCATTGAATCGAAAGGTAATCACATATTTGATTTATGAGAATTTACCCAGACGAGCTTTTCAGAAAATAAAAATCTTTGTGAGGAAGGGCAAGACTCACAGTTTCCAATAGCGGATAACGCAGCTGAAATTCGCTCAGTGTAAATGGGCAAACGCAACTGGAGGGTCACTTGTTCACACCCCACCCCCTGCATCCGCCATCACCTCCTCTCACCCAAGACACAGAAAAAAAAAAAAAAAAAAAAAAAAAAAAAATCACAAGCGCATTTCTTTTCGGTCTGGTGTTCATCCGAGACATGGAAACAAGAAGATGATGAAGAACACACAAACTGAGAACAACATGGAGGCGGGCACCGGCTCTCTTTTTCCAATAACACAGAGTCTGAGATTATTATGTCAGCTACTCGGGCTGTTCAGCTGCTTCACCGGTACTTCTCTTTTTTCATTTGGAATAAAATGTTTCGCTAGTCCAATTGCCTTTCTCAGCAAAACCTCAACTGTGATCCACGTCCAAGCCCTTCGCATGAAAATCTCCTTCAAAAACATGGTGAGTATCATGTCAAATTGTACTGTCCCGTCTGACGAAACATCTTCGGGTGCTTTCTCATCGTATTTTCACTTTGCTGACATATTCTGCCGCTTTCGAATAGCTGAGTTTTCTGTAGCCCGTCAAACTTGTAAACGGAAAGCCTTTTATTACACGTTTTCGAATGACGGTACTACCCGTAATGAGCCCCACTCTGCTCGGGCGAGGGGTACCTACAGTGCTTCTAGGCAAGGGGACTTGAATTGTGGCCCTTAGGAGCGCTGGACGGATGGCCCCTGGGGCCTCAGACACCAACGAGCAGATGTGGTCTGAGCTTTCATCCCCCTGCCACCCCCTTCCAGTCCTTCGGTGAGGAACTTCCTGTGAGCGTCTTCTGCATCACACTTTCCTTCCCCTTTCCTAACTTGCTTTTGTGTGTGGGAGCAGGGCAATGTTTAGAGTCAGCTAAACAATCCGGCTAACAAGAATACGTGTGCATATTCCGCCATTAAGTGCTGTACGAATCAATGAATTTATACAGTTCGAAGGATATAGAGCAGCTGTAAATATATTGCAGGGAAGTTTAATTACAGGCCTGCTTTTAAACCTAGACCAGTGTGTTGAAAATGTACTGTTCTGGGTAGCTCTGTTTTTAAAGAAGTATAACTGTACAATGAACACATATCTAATGCAATTTTATAATGTACAACTGTGCGCAGATATTGTATTGATTCTGAACACAGCAGTGTGCTATAACTATAGATCTACACACACATTAACTGAAACTGCTTATCCCAAGCGGGGTCGCGGTGAATCTGAGCCCAACCCGGCATGACAGGGTGCTAGGCTGGAGGGGAAACACCCAGGATGGGATGCCAATCCGTCACAAGGCACCCCAAGCAGGATTTGAACCCCAGACCCACCCGAGGGCAGGCACAGGCCAAACCCGCTGCACCACCGTGCCCCCCACTATAGTCCTACTTTAAACCAAGTGGTGTAAAACTACAGTCCTGCTTTTGAACTCAGCGGTGTGTAACTGTAGCTCTCCTTGTGATCAAAGTTGTATGTCTCCATAGCCCTCATCTTAAATACGCTGGTGTACATACAGCCCTAATTTTGAGCGCTGCTGTATAAAACTGTAGCCCTGGTTTTGAACAATGCAGCTCTGTTTTAGCCATAATATTCACAGGAGGTTAAATCATGCATGTGCAGTACAAACGCACATGTTTTGAAAGAGACTTGCAGACACCGTAAGGTAATTTGAATAGCAATTATCTGTTACCAAAATAAAACGTGCTTCTTTGGAAGCGTTGTAGACAGGCACCTAAATCTCCCTCATCATTCAAATGACACATGCGGACTTCGTAGGAAAAGGTACAAAAACAACAAAGCCGTCCAACCCGCCATCCTTTCTCATGGCCAGTTTATGAAAGTCATAAACAACTCTTTTCCCATGTTTGTCTATGACTCGTATGGTCTCCAGCGTTCTGGTTGGCGGATTTGCTTCCTTCACACTTCCCTGACAATCACATTATCCTCCATTAATCATCCGACTACAGTGTTTAGATGTTTTACGAAGTACCATAGGCTCTGCGCAGAGGTCTAATCCATGCATCATGCATTGCTGGTGCTTTTCCACCATTGAAAATATTTTGTTGATTTATACATCTGTTTATTTTCTCTGAGCTGCAGTGACACGCAGAGACAAGCAAATCAATAAAATCAAGGGCAGCAAACTACGATGCGTCTCAGAAGTGATCAGTTCCCACTGTCTGAGTTTGTTCTCAGAAAAAGTATGTAGCTACAAGTTGTCATCCAGAAGAAATGAAGTAAAATAGTTTGGAACCACAAATGGAAAGTACTGTGAATAATAAAAGAAATGCACTGATTTAAAGAATGAAAAGGAAAAAACTGAAAGAGGACTTTGAAATCCATTCACATGTTCATTATGTCCGCTTACGGGTACGTTCAGCGTAAGACTCTCAGTGGCGACGACGACGACTTCACTAAGCGTTCGTGTAACGCGTGCTGAGAAGGAGCAGAACACGTGAACGTGTGTAAGGAGCAGAATGCAATTACCATGATTACCATAAACAGAAACCTCAGATGTTATATGGAATAATTTTATTAAAACGTTGACCCCAAAGAGGCTTTTCATTGTGAATTTCGATTGTTTTAACTTTGAAGATAAGGGGCTGGTACACACTTGAATTGCTTCACACACCCCCACAGGTAAACACACACACAGCAATGACAGAAAGGGTGAGGGCACACTCATAGATTACAGGCCTTCCAACCAGAACTGGGCTGCAGGCTGTAGCTGTCCTGAGGCCGGGGTGTGACCAGAGGGATCCGGACCTTTCTGTCCCTAAATGAGTCCATAAATCCCTATATAAACAGCCACACGGACCCCTTCCTCGTCTCGATCGCGCCGTCTCTGTCGAGCACATCCCCCGTTCAAGTGGGCGGTCGCAGTCATTACTTTCCGAACCCCTTCTAAAAGACGTTTTTTGTTAAAACTATTTATAACTCACCAGCACTTCCGAAGAAAACGGGTTTCTAAAAATCAAGGCTAGGAATCCAGTAACTGCTGAAAGGGTAGTTTCTCATTATATCACAAATATTATGTGATTAGCAGTGCTTTCGGGGACATTCTTAGTTTGTACCATATTCGTGGTTCCCTGTGCGCGTTTTGCTCTATGTTCAAGGTTTCTAATAGACAAAGTGGTACTTTTATGATTTCTATCACGCATCTTTCAGGTATCCAAACGTCTGATAAGAACGCGTTCATTTCCTGTATGATCTGAGTTCAGCACCCAAGAGGACAGCACAGATAAAGATGTCGTTTACGTCAGGGGTGTCCATTATTGTACCTCAAACCATACGTCTACTGTGCGTTCGGGTGCAGTTTTGTGAAGTTAACGTATCCAACGGCTTTATACGTTGGAATCAGCGGTCATCGTGAACTTTCAGCAGCCCAGATTGTTTTTGGACGGAGAATTTGAAAGGAGGATTTTTGAGGGAGTGGCTGATATGATACATCCTGAGGGAAAAAAAGAAAAAATCCCCGTTAGCGAAAATAAACTTTTTGCGACAGACTGCGGTTCGTAGTATTGATCCGTTAGCCATTAGTGTTCAGAACACTTTAACAGCTAAAGGTTAAATTATTAATATCATTATTATCATTCTACTAATTCACTATCCTTAAGATGCGAGTGCTGGGTGTGCCTAGTAATGTATTTAATACTTTTGAACTCTAAAATAAATATTTTCTCTGTTTAAAAGACATTTAAGAGTCAGTATATCACTTAATATGATTTTTTTTTTTTTTTCCCTCACATGCAGCCCTCAAACCAGTTCAAAATGATTGTGGCCCTCGGACAAAACAGGTTGGACACTGCAGATTTGCATGATCTCCACCGGAGCAAATACGTTCTTGCAAGGTGAATCCCACGGATCAGATCTTCTCTGCCATGAAACAGACATGATCTAGACTGATACCGGTATTAGACAAATTATATTTGAGAGTGTGCATAACCGTATTTACGGCTGTTTTCCCCATCGGTTTGTTGTTCTGTGTTAGCGGGTCTGTGTCATCTTTTGACTACGTCTCCATATTTTTGTCTCTAAGCGTATGTTTACGTGTGCCTTGATCGCCGAACAGCAAGCCTTGGTAAAATATATTTATTTAAATTAGAAGCCTTCGTAAGGATGTAGTCCCCAAAAAAGTTACTCTTCAATGAAACTTTTGCAGGATGTTTCACTGGAGTCAGGAGAATTCAGACGAGACTCATTGTGATTGTGCCCCAACGGTAAGCAAACAAATACACGCGCACGTGTGCGTACGCTTGTATGTGTACGGCTATGTGCGAACGTGTTGGACACAATCCCTCACGCTCCTTCCCGCTCTTTTATGTGCAAGAGAATATTAATATATTACTATAGTATCAATACGGTTAAGGGCCTGGAGGTTAGAGGTACCTGTGCTCACCCCACTAAAACCCGCACACACGCACACTGCACAAACATACAGTTAAATGAACACGTGTACATCTGTATGTATGCCGGCGTGTTCTTTGCACACAGGCACACCAATTTCCGCACTTATTCATTCACACGCCGTGGAATGGCTTGTTCTCCCTCGGGCTCGGAGCCTTCCCAGTCCGTGCGTCTTCACCTCCGTACCCATCAGCACCTCTAGGAAGCGTCTCACAGACATCCTGCCCCAAGCCCACATCATGACCAATTACAGGCCTGTCGCTGGAGCGCCCAGCCGAGAGACGCTGATAATTGATGGGCCAAAACAGACGCGACCATGGAGGTGGCCTGGGCAGGACCGGTGTTACACAAAGCACTCAAAACACGCTCTCGCCGAACCATCATCACATGGGTGTGCTGTCAGGTGGTGTTTGGCCTAACGCTCCCGAGCCTTAATGTATCGGTCCCTCCTCGAAAGGCTGAAGGAGGGACAATGACTCACGGAGGTTTCTCCTCGAGAGCACTGTCGACTGCGTCGGCACTTCAGCGACGTCTTAATGTGCTTCTGGGTGGGTCCATATGTCTGCGACTGTGCGTTTGCGTGTATGTGAACTTGGGTCAAGTGAGTCTCAGGTCACGTCACATCAGCCATACTGATCAGTTTCATTTACTGTTTTAGCTAGTGCCCTTCTCCAAACTTACCATAGTTTACTTATTCATACACACACACACACACACACACACACAGTCTGAAACCCATTGTCCCAGGCGGGATTGCGGCGAACCGGAGCCTAACCCGGCAACACAGGGCGCAAGGCCGGAGGCGAAGGGGACACACCCAGGATGGGATGCCAGTCCATCGCGAGGCACCCCTAGCGGGATTTAAACCCCAGAGCCACCAGAGAGCAGGACATGGTCAAACCCGCCATGCCACCACACCCCCAGTCTTATTCATACAGCTGGATAATTAATTATTCCTCATGAATTCAAGGTAAGTAACTTGATCAAGGGAACTACAGCAAGAAGGGAGATTCATCCCTGGGTCCTTTGAGACCAAAGGCAGCAGCTATAACCATCACGCCTCGTCCACTGTGACAAAGCAGTACTGACCCTCATCGGCACTGACCCTCGAAAGCAATGGCACACATGAAAGCTGACCCACATCAACAATACACACGAGCAACGAACCATGTCAGCAAAGACACACGGCTCCATTGACCCCGATCAGTGCCGACACACATCGCAGCTGGAAAAAAGCAGCACCCGCCTCCCTGTCTGCTTGACAGTGGCTTAAAATGACCATATGTGAGCTACCAAATGCTTTTCAAACAGAAATACACCTCTGTTTCGCCGTCTGTAAGCGTAAAAGGTTCATGTGTTAAAAGTGACAGCCAGCGGCTGAAGGTCCGCGGGAGAAACACGGCGGCTCCCTCGCGGCTGCGCCTCGGAAGAAAGGTATTCCCAAGCACCCACGTGTGTCGCGGCCCGAGGGCGCAAGAAGAATGGCAGGAGAGTGGAAGACGACGAGGAAGCGGGAGCGAGAGTGCCCTTGCCCTCTAATCTTCAGGTGAGATGTGCACTTGCAGTTGTCTCTGGGGCCAGACTAATGAGTGGGGACAGGCACTAATGGAGACAGGCAGAGGACCAGCAGTGCAGGGGGGCGTGTCAAAGCCACCGGAACCTTCTGCTTATGAGTGATTGGCAGACAGGTAACAACCCAGATTGACATCTCTGTGGGCCAGACTCTGTGGCACCTGACAGTGTCATCGCTGGTCTCTGACTCATTTTAGGGATGTAAATTACAGTTGTAAACTTTTGTTCGTCTGTAACAATACCCCTCCTGGCATGCTCGACAACAACAGCAACAAAAGGGGAGAAAAAGGACAAGGCGGAAAAACCAAAGGCTATTTACAGGTGATTTGCTGCCTGCGCTGAGATGACATTAATTATGTTCCAGATCTATCATCACTACTCACTCATTTGTCTGAAACCTTTTTTCCGGAATGAGCACGTTGCCCCAGTGCCAAAGCCGTCTGGGCAATGCAATAATATGCTTTGACACCCCTATTTTAACCATTTCATCCAAGGCTGAGTTGCAAAACATCCTCACGGGGTCAAAACAGCAATTTGGTCTCTGGGACAGAACTGATGCTTAATGAAACCGACAGTGGCCGTGCTCGGCGTTAACTGCCGTTGTTGGAAAACGCAGGCAGAAAGCATCGTGTTTCCAGGATGACGATTTGGAAATCCGAACACGCTTTTCAGTTCTGGCTTGTGGTTTGCATTGCATGCCGGTCACTAATGTTGCTGAGGTTTGTTATGTCTGCAACTATGTCTCCCTTTCTCCTAATGTAATGCACAATTTGTATTTCTCTGAGATGCACGTCACTCTGGATGAAAGTGTCTGCTAAATGAAGAAATGTAAACCGATGTCTTTTGGACCCATTTCTCTCCTGAGTAAATGACACCTTCATAATTTAATCCTTCGCCTTACTTTTTTTTTATTAAAAAAAAGGAAAAATTTGGTGAAACAGCAGTTGATATATTAAGTACTGCTTATGAGCTGTTGAAGCCCAGGGGACATTGCAGGTCTCAAGACAAAGCCACTTTGCACTGGCCGGTCCTGTAGGATACCTTTGTCCAAACTGACATTATATTAGTCACAGCTTTTAATTTCTGTATTTTTATTTGCTCAGTTTTTATTCATGTATGAAAGACAGAGTTGGGTTCGTAGAATGCTCAGACAGGGTTATACCAGAATACCTATTAAACCGTACATAGGGGGTCATGACCGTTCTTTCCTCTAGTACCTGTACAAGTGTGTGGAGGTCAAATGATACTTGTGAATATTTTACAGCCAATTATTGTATCTTATCAGTAGTTTCAAAATGCTCCTATGTAATTATATGTAGTCCTGGACAGTTTATTGGCAGTCAAGGGTTGTTTATGAATTACTCTCCTAAACTGTGGGTACCCCATACCTGTTTATGGTTCGTTGGAGAGTGTTCTGTACTCCGACCCTGAGCAAAGCATCTGCCGCTATTAAAAGGAAAACCAGATTAGTGACTTGTTTCACCCGTTAAGGTGCGAACTCACACTTCTTGAAGGAACAGTTACCTTCAGTGAAATTTTACCCAGCATCTCTCGCCCCTTGGGCAGGTGTGTTATGCCACACACTGGGACACTTGGTGCCTTATACACATCTCTGGATGTCTGGTTTCAGCCTACCACACTTTATAGGCCAGAGATGGTATTCTAGAGCTCGGGCTGATGTTTAACCTCCGAACAACTCCAGCATCACTAACACTCGCCTTTGCACGCATGTTTAGAACAATATAACCAATCAGTCGCCAGACAGGCCTCAGGCACATCCACTCCCCCACTGACACACTTCCACCCACCAGATCAAAACTGAGGCCCAAACATACTCTAGGGCGCAATTCAAACCCAGTCAGGAGTTTGCCTTCATGGTTACATTATGGTCAAGCTGCTCAGCATATTGCCCTAGCTGCTGCCTCACCCCATGTCAGCTTCGCAAGTGTAAAACAGTACTAATCTAGCCATGGGGCCCTAATTCCCCATTAATACTATTAGTAAGTTCCCCTTTTTCAGACAAAATCGACTCCAAAGCTAAATATGATCTGTTGAAATATTTCTTCTATGATTCACTAATTTCAGCTGCATTTTTGACAAGAAATGGTTCCAGACAAATGCGTTTGTAAAGGACAAGGCATTCCTGATATTCTATGTAGCGTCCGGATGGGAGTCGGACGTGCGTTGCGGTCACATCCGAACACGGACGAAAAGTAAAATGACCCCAGGCGCAGAGTGTTTTTAGAAGTGCACAGTGCAAACTGTAAAGTACTGGGTGAAGCCGGTGAAAAAATGAACGTGGGACAAAGAAACACACAGCGAGCTCGCGCAAAGCTGGACAGCGAGACGCGAACCTACGAATAGGACTTTAACACGGAGGCGTGACGAAATACCGGACTGGAACCACGGACCAGGACTGGAGGACAAGAGGCAGGAGTTGATAGGAGGGGCACTCGGGACTGGAACAAACCGAAGAAACAGGGGGCTACTGATCACAAGGCGCACGCAGTACAAAACACTGATTAAGAATCCACAATCTATCCTCCGCCACTTGCTCCTTTTATACCTCAGCAACTACGAGATTGTGAACAGGTGTATGGGTCCGGGCTAGCGGCACTGAGTGGCGCCTCCTCTGGCCAGGAGGGGTATTGTCCCCGTGGGTGGTGACAATCTACATCAGGGGTTTCCAAACTTTTTTAGCTAAGGTAACACTGTTCAATAATACCAGCATTAATTGTGTGTCTTAAATGAGATAATACTTAGAATATTACCAGCCTAATAAAGCCTAATAAAAATGACAGCTTAATACCTTTGTTGTTTAATCAACCTTTTTTTACCATGCAAAGTTGACATCCGAAGTTCAGTTTAATCACTGATGATTGTCTAGTTGACTCACATACTTTTATGCATTTGTCAGTCACTGCTGTCTGGGGAGGAGGAATGTCCAGATGATGACGTGATAATAATAGTTTCCCGCAGAAGCAGCTGGCCTGTCCTGAAGAATGAGTTTTCATCACATTTCCTTCATTTGTGACTGACTGGCAACTGAGGTTCCATGAGGTCCTGCTGTGTTGGCAGTGGTGGGATCTTAAATATGAAATGTCCCATTCTGTCATCGCTGGATGATGATTAAGAAAGACCCTTGGTAAGAGAAGAGAGGGGTCCAAGAGGAATGCAGACATTTTTCAGACTCTGCATAATCACAGTAATCTCACTTATATTTATTTTTTTAATAAACAAATCACAGTAATGTCACTTAGAACTATTTGTTAATAAACTCATTTTCTGGTTTGTTTGATGGTTCATTGGTTTCTTCCTTGGCTCATTCAATCATTTCTTCTTCCAGTCTTTCTAGCCTCCTATAGGCACTGCTGCAGATACTGCTAGTGATGGTGATGATAACTCAGACTGTTCTAAAGAAGCAGGGGGCTCATCTCTTTAGAGTAAACTATATTTTGTCTTCCGGCAATAAAGGGCCTCAGTGTCTGCCACGTTTGATTTGGGTGCTTTGAAGTCCAAGCGGAAGCGTCTCAGGCTGAGGTGTGGGGGTTGGCGGTGCAGGGGACAACACCCGTAATTTAAGGAACAGGTGCGCCTGGTGTTTTTCGGAAAGATGCCAGCCCCAAAACACCTCTTCGGAGGATGAAAGAGGTGGCTCTTTAATTGCACGGTGGAAGAAAGACACAACAAATAAGATGGGGGAACTTTCTAGAGTGTCAGAAGGGATCCAGATGCAGCCATGGCACGAGACAAGCAAGAGAAAGCGGGTGCCTGGACAGATGATGGTGTGGCCCTAGGTGCACTCAAAAAATGGCTCTCAGTGGACAAGTAGACATAGTTTGGACAGTCAGAACATGGCTATGATCACTGACATTAAACAGGTGAAACTACCAAACAAAGGCTAATGGAGGTTGAGAACGTAACAGAGCATGAGTCAAACTCTAACTGAGAAGAAGACTGCATGGTGGCTCTGGTCTCACACCGCTTAGCTCTCGAGCAGCACCCAAAACCAAAATGTGGTCCTCGTAAATATGAAGAAATATCGTAAATTGAAGTAGGGGCACGAAATGAAACTCTTCATAAAACTGAATACTTGTAATCCAGTTTCATGCATCTTGGAAGATGACTGTATTACGTATATATTTCATAGCCAGGACACATTTGTTTGTGGAGTGTATTTATCGAAATTACCATTGTCCAGTCCCAGAACATATAAGCAGCATACCGAAACCTACCCTACAATCTAAAACTTTGAAAAAAACACAACCCACATATACAATATTGCACAACAAAACCTCTCCAATCACACCCATCGCTGTTCAACTCGGCAGTCGTGTTCATACTTGCTGGAACCTCTTCCACTCCCAAGAAAAAGCGAAAGGGCGATTGTTGTGATGCTGAAACTGGTTGGCATCAGTAGTTATTCAATGTTCCTTTAAATAGTATTGATTGTTCTTCATGGTTCCATAACCTGGAATGCAAAATTTAGATGCAAACACGTTTAACTTTCCATTTATTTGTCGGATGCTTTTCTCCAAAGCAACTTCCAACGAAGTCTATGTAGTATTATCAGCCCACACCCAAGGTGACTTACACTGCTAGATACATTACTTACACTGGGTCACTCATCCATACATCAGTGGAACACACTCTCTCCGTCACTCACACGCTACGGGGAACCTGAACAGCATGTCTTTGGACTGTGGGAGGAAACCAGAGCATCCAGAGGAAACCCACACAGACACGGGAAGAACATGCAGACTCCACGTAGACTGACCGGGGTCCTGTCCCACCACCCAGGTGCTGTGAGACAGCAGCACTACTCGCTGTGCCACTCAAGAGCAGCCACCTCCTTAACCAACCCAGCTCCTCAACCCTGTGTCACCTGTTGTTGCGATAACAGGTGACACAGGGATGAGGAGCCGAATTTATAACCAAAAGATTCATTGGTCACTGGTTCAGGAATTTGTAAGCAAATGATATATATTTCTATGCTGTGTAGGTCACTTTGAATAAAAGCATCTGCTCTTATTTTGTTTTGTTCTACCCTGTTTTTTTTTCAGTAAGATTTTCTACTTTTCCAGTTCTAGCGAACACTATGGATTACGTTTCAGTTTTTTCAACAGAAAGGTATTCAGATTCTCTGACATAATCCCCAGCAACAGAAGGAGAACAGCAAACACCATAACCAAACAGGGGAAAGCCTCTCGCTCTTCCAGACACAATTAGTCAGTGTTGGTAAAGGCTGCAGTCAATGCGTTTGGAAGCGGGCTGGGCTGCCAATGAACACACGATCAGAAGACACCTATTGTTTGGGGGATTTTACGGAATAACAGGGAGCAAGTTCCACCTAGGGTGATCGCAGTCATTGCATCACTCCTTTGGGAGTGTCGCGTGAACAAGCTCAGTTGGCCTTGGTTGATGAGTTACTGTCTCACTAGTGATGCAGCAAGGAAATCCCTTTGCTAGAAACTGACGAGCAAGGTAAGGTTTGGACACTTTATTATAGGTCATAAGAAATTCCTTGGACTGAGGGTTGAACCTAAAATGTGACAAGGATCTCATGATCTCTTCTCAGTTCCTTTGTGTCTTGGGATGTCAAGTCGAGCAGCAATGCTGGCTGGTATGTTCTGAAGTATTTCTTTGGAATCAAATAGACTGCCTTGCAATAAAATGTATAGCCTGACTATTTACATGTATTTATTTAGCAGATGCTTTTCTCCAAAGCAACTTCCAACGAACTCTATGTAGTGTTATCAGCCCACACACCTTATCCACCAAGGTGACTTACACCACTAGATACACTACTTACAATGGGTCGCTCATCCATACATCTGTGGAACACACTCTCTGTCACTCACACACTATGGGGGAACCTAAACAGCAGGTCCTTGGACTGTGGGAGGAAACCTGAGCACCCGGAGGAAACCCACACAGACACGGGGAGAACATGCAAACTCCACACAGACTGAGCAGGGATTGAACCCACGTCCTCCTGTACCACTCAGGCGCTGTGAGACAGCAGTGCTGCTTACCATGCCATCGACCGTAATGCGTTTCTGGACCGTGACGTTTCCCACATCTGGAACCATGTGTGGTCACGAGCCGCCGCACGTGTCGCTGCCAGGAGAACTGGATAGTCTGCCAGTTGGCAGCTTGCAGATCTGTTTTGGAGGAGTTTCCACAACTTATGGCTGCACACAGGTGAGGAATGCAGACTGTGGTAGCAGAAGTGAAACGGCAACGGTTCTAAGGCAGGCGCTGCCAGCAGAAAGGAATTTGCCGCAGGTGAAAATGTTGCCAGGCACGGAATCATTCACCCGTACGAGCGAGTGGCACTACAAAAGAGTAATCCTGGACATTATGGTGTTTAGGCACCACTGATTGTGCCTCGCAGTAGCAGCCTTAAACAAGGACACTTTGTCTATGTATATCACTCCGCGTTGCTTTACTTTGCTCATCAATTCCCAGCAAAGGGGTTTCCTTGCTGCATCACTAGTGAGACAGTCACTCATCACTGAAGGCCAACTGAGCTTTACGTTTTTCCACAGGTTCCAAAAGTGTGCATCCTTTGTGTCCATCCAGAAATTTGGCTCGGTGATTTTAAAACGAACAGGTTGCAATGTTGTTCATGCTCCCAAGTACTATTGTATATTTCTGGACTTCAGAATATCAAATCACACGCGATGTCTACAACCAGAAGGCACAACGCTGAAGGGGAAGGGACACACCCTGGAGGGGATGCCAGTCCACTACAGAGCACCCCAAGCAGGACTTGAACCCTAGACCCACCACACAGCAGCCCCAGCCAAACCCACTACACTGCAGCTGCACCTCACCGGCAACACTAGCAAATGTTTTTTTGACATTTCCATTTACGTCTACATTTATTCATTTAGCAGACGCTTTTCTCCAAAGCGACGTACATCTCATAGAAAATAAAATTTATGCATTACATTAGGAGAAAGACACACAGCTGCAGATGTGTGACTCTTAAGTACAGTAAGTTTGTTTCCTTCACCACTGGCATTCATCACACAAGTCATGCGCTTTTGAATTTGACTTTTTAAATTAATATCATAAACAGGTTATTCAACGCCATTATGGTGATCTTAACCTCTAATGCACCTTTCAGGTTTGGGATGATAACATTCCTGCCTTTTAGATTGTGACACGATAAATGTGGGCCCTGGTATGATTCGCTTTAAGCCACCCACACAGATTGCGGGCAACTTTTAGCACAGAGTGTTGCCTCTTTGTGATATGTTTGCCTGTAACATTGAGATTGTTCCAGGAAATATGTCTTTTAAAAAGCGTGGATAACCCGCGAGGAGCCATGCTGAATGGCAACGATAATCAGTAACACTGCAGGTTAATACTGGAAGGGCAGCTGTTGCGTTCAGGATGGCAAGAATCCAGACAGGATTTACTGCATGTTAATATTTCCCCTTGTTTGGGTTATTAATCATCAATACGCTTATAACATGCAAGCTTCTCCTCTTTCGGGGAAATTGCCACTCCTATTGTTTGTAATATGTTGCTTAACAGAATGGCAGCAACACTAATTAGATTTCCCAATCTAAAGAAAAACATTGCCCTTTTTACGGACTGAAATGAATCACAGCGAAGCTGAAGTCTACGTGTGACAATCTACTGTGCTGCTAACGTACGCAAGGCCCTAGCGACACAAACACACCGAAAAATTCGACACTTTTTTTCACCTTGCTGCTTTTCTCGGACATTTAGGTCTCGCGCGGCGCTGTGGTGGAGCTTTTAATTTTTCTCTTGTTAAAGTTTTAACAACATCGGAAAGGAAACCGCAGTGGTTTTATAAAAATGGAGTCCTGAGCGTCTAACAGGCAACGCTCTGCCGTTGTGTCATCACAGATATTACTGTTGTGATAGGAACGAACAAGCTGGTACTTGTGGGTCCACTTGCATAGTGACCACACGCACACAATCTGAAACCGCTTGTCCTGTACAGGAAGCCGGAGCCTAACCTGGCAACAAAGGGCGTAAGGCTGGAGAGGGAGGGGTCACATCCAGGATGGGACGCCAGTCTGTCACAAGGCACCCCAAGCAGGATTTGAACTCCAAATCCACTGGAGATCAGAACCCGGTCCAACCCGCTGCACCACCACGCACCCCTCGCAGAGTGACCGTTGAGTATTAAACTACAGTTACCGGAAACACGGGAGAGCCCTGTTAAATTTGTTCAGGCTCAGGATATCAACAGTGAGCCCAGAAGCCTTCAGTAGGAGGAAACTCAAATATTCTGAAGACCCATTTGCTGCAGTTTCAGAATGACTGCTAAAAAGTGCTGAAATCAACTCCCACAAACTCATATGACATAACCTTCCCGCCCATAAGGGTTCAGCGCTTCACATGTGCGTACATAAAAGGAAGCAGAGATCACAAGGACACTCTTCATTTCGGGACGCAATGACAGCATCGTATTTTCAGACATCATGCTTGACTGCATCTCAGTGGACTGTGTCCTCCCTTTCGATTCAACTCACCATAATACGGATTCCATTGCAAGTGAATGCTCTCCAGCTTTGAGGAGCACCATTGCAGTTCATGAGACCATAGAAGAGAAATGTTTAGAGGTGAGATAAGCGAGCATGGAGCCACAGGATCTGTAGTGTATTTTATTTATAAGCAGCCAAACCCATCTCAGTCAGGATGCACACAATAAAGGGATGACTTGAGGAAACAGAAACCTTGTTAACATACATCAGCTTAGGGATCCTCAGAAGGATGATGGACTCCATACACCCCACCTGTTCCACACACTGTGAGGTCCTCGTCAGTTGTCTCCCATCAGCATGTGAAGCATAACCACACTCAAGTGTCTGCCAGGCCCATGGGAGCAATCTTTCCCAGCAATCTATGCATACAGGGAAGGGTGTGAATAGGGCAATTATTGGCATATGATCCAATTAGACAGACCACCGTCCACTGGCCATTTCTTTCACAGTTGCTCTATAAAAATCAATGTTTTACTAGGATCAGCGCAGTTTCTACATCAAAGCTCCTGAATATGGAAGATACATGTAGAGGTAAAAGAAAAGGGTTCCTTTTCAAATACAGATTATGGATGTAATCATACATATACGTTTGAAGGTATATCTGTAATGAGTGACAAGATGGTATGTGAGACACAGGGCTGACACTACCTTTGGCCACTTAACTTCCCAGCCTAGGCCCTCTCCCTGGGGCAATATACTATGGTCAGACGGAGGCGTGTTTTCGTGATGAACATGACTGGACAACCACAAAGCCACAGCTGATTTCGCAAATCATGAGGGCTGTATGCAAACCCTACTGCTGCCAACAGTGAAAGTGGTGCGAGTGCATTTGGCTGCGGTAAGAATGGACCAGCAGCGCCTGGGGTTTCAGCATGGACACAAAGGCATGCAGTATCACTTAGCTTTTAAAACAAGGCTCTGAAGTTGTGACCAGAAATTGCACAGGTTCTTGACAAGTAAAGCAACACCAGGCACACGCACAAACAGTATCTGAAACCACTTTTCCTGAGCAGGGTTGAGGTGAGCCAGAACCTAACTCAGCAACACAGGGCACAAGGCCAAAGGGACACACCCAGGACAGGATGCCAGTCCATCAGAGGACACTCCAAGGAGGATTTGAACCCCAGACCCCCCAGAGAGTAGGACCCAGCCCAGCCCGCTACACCACCGCATCCCCCTAACTCTAGGCAATGTGAAACAAATCTTAGTCCGTGCTGAGGGCAGGTTCAAGACCTCTTTGACATCTTGACTGCAGAAAACCGCTGCATAACACTTCTTTGCAGCCTTCTAGCACCCTGGAAGCCACTCCATAGACTGGGGAAGACACAGAAGGACAGAGAAAAGAACCATAGCCGTAGGTTTTAGTGGACATGGCGACAGGGTATAAAACTTCCATGATGTGGATGTGAAGGGCAGAGCTACTATGAACTGATTGAAAAGACAACCATGATACATATGGAAGAGGATACAACCATAATGAGAAGACAAACCATGACGCAGATTCTAGAGGAGACAACCACAGCCGACAACGTGCAGGACATGATGTGAGTAAAGTGTACTGAACACGCTGGGATTTGGCCTCTCCTCCCCTCAACTGGGCCTTGGATGGGGGCTTGGAGGGGGGGTCTGTACTTGTACTCTGTCCGTCACCTGACTCCCCATCTGGGCGCATGATGGCGGCATGACTCAGAGTGCCGGGGCTGGAAATAAACCCTGGGAGCTGAGTGTGGGGGCGGCCCACTCAGAGACATTGGGACTTTCCAGCTCCCTCCCATCACTGCCCCCGTAAACCCCAACTTCCCCGTCTGAGGTGGAGCTCTGAGGCCAGCAGACAAAACACCAAGCCAAACACTATCAACACCAGACCTTTTTACCTTTTGTAAATTAATGTAGCATGTTTATAACTTCCCATCAATCGCTGGGGTGTGATAAACACAGTCTGGGAGAATTACAAACAGTCTCAATGGAACAATATGACCCAACTTAGCATGTATTGCATTATATTTTGATTGCAAAAGAATCAGTTTGGGTCCTCTACACAGTAGCTGCAATAATTCAAAGTGTTTCCTATAATCTTTGGACTGTCTCATTTTTTTTTTCCCCAAAAATATTATGGAAATATTTGTTTCTTTTTTCAGGACTCATTCAGCTCAGGGGAATCTTGCATGGACAGCAGGTCCTGTTGCATGTTAATAAGGTCTGGACTATGCCAGAAAAAGTCTTCTTCTTAGCCATTGTTAATGGAGGCCGGATGCCGTGTTTAAGGGTGTTTCCTTACTGCAAAATTCACTTCGGGTTACAGACAGTTGTCCTGGAGTTCTTAAAAATTCATGGTTGGGTCATTCCGAGGACACCAAAGCATAGTGAAACTGTCATACTTTCAGGACAATGCTAACCAGCTCTGATTTACTGCAAGATAATATTTTTTGTTCTTGCAAAACATACTGCTTAGCATTGATGATAAATTATCTACATCTGGTGCCATCTCAGGTAAGATGGTGAAAATGTTCATTTGGGATTCAATATATGATCTGCCTTTATGAAGAAGAAGAACAAAGACTGTAGTAATTATTTAATGTTTGTAATTTTTTTTTATAGTACAAATATTCTTACCTCAGATCTTTATATTGTGCTTAATTAAGACATAAATAATTGGTTTGAAAAGATAGAAATTGGTTACCATGAACACATATTTACAAGATTTTATAGTATTCTGTATTATTATGACTGAGGAAAGCTATTATGGTAAAATTTAAAAATTGCCAATAATTATCATTAGGACTCATATACTTTCTCAGCACTCTATGCAGCTGACACTTGACAGTAATGTTTGGCTACTGCAGGGAATGTATTGTGTTTGAGAAGTTGAGAAGTGTTTCAGTAACAGTGTTAGTTAAATAAATAACTGCAGCTAGCATAAGAAAATATTACATAATAGAACAGTATAACATGGATTAATTAAATAGGGAGTGTCCCATGACTGGTTTTCTGTAACGCCTACGTCTGTTTCCCAGTAATTCATGCCTTAGGCAGAAATTTGAGGTTTAGGAGTCAATGGCGTGACAAGGTCACACAAAACTACGAGGCACCTGGTCTCCAGCACATTCTGTAGACCCAACAACCAAAGTGCAGCATGAATCAGTGAGCTTGAGCTCTTATTCAGACACACAAACCCACACACCAGCCCCCTACATTTGGCCATCTGGGCCTCAGCGAAGGTATAACGATGCTGGGGTTGACTGCGGGCCGACCCAGACTGCTGGCAGAGCCGGACCAACAGGGACCCTATGTTGCCCAGACCCCTCTGCCCCACCACAGGGTGACTGTTCAGCCTGGTTTCTCTGCTCTCCCCCAGACTCGCAGAGGAAGCTAGCCGAGGAAACCGTGGAAACAGGTACTTGAAGCCCAATCGGTCCACTCATCCCTGCACCACAACCTCACTGCGTCCATCAGCCATTTCTCACACTTCACTTCCTCATTTTCAAGCGAGCTCAGATATGCAAACATGGACATGCACACTGTAGTTAATATATCTGTATACATAATTTGTGAAACTGAGCTGAACCACCAGCATAACTTGTTTTCGGGGAAATTAACGTACCCTTGATACTTTAAAGATTACCTTCGTTGCAGGGGCACACCGTGACGGCTGCCCGGTTCTTCTCGCAAGGGGTCATGGATGGAGACGAGATCTTGGGGCTCGGAGGTTGTTCTCGGACTCTTTAAGCTGGGTGACGGTGTCGGGGTAGAAGGGAAATCAGAACAGCCTCAGAGCAGCAGGCTGAGATTCAAACTTCTGAATGCTCCTCTCTGACTTTTCTAACTCTACCATCTCTCTCCGTCTGCTGTCACTCTGGGTACAAGTGATACTCACAACGGGTTATAGATGTTAAGCATTTCATAGCATGTCAGGGTATATATGCTCTATGTGCTCGTGTGTGCACTCTAAGCGCATATGTGATATTTCAAGTCCGTTGATCATGTGTATTCTCCGTCTGCGTGCGTGCGTCACTGTATTCTAATGTACTGCGATCGCTATCTCCCTTGCGTGCCACACACACCAGCCATAAGAAATAGTTTTCCGTGCATAGAGTTCCAACCATGTCATACATGTGCACAAGTGCACGGGAAAACATAAACAGGGACAGTCAATTGAAGTGCCTTCAGAAAACCACCAGCATGGATGTCAGGGCAATTATAGACAAAAGCCTGAATTACAACAGGCAAAGATGAAAGGAGAAGTGCTGGGCCCGACTCTGGATCAGCAACACGGCCCGTTCGGTTTCCTTTAATAACGCGCGGCGTTTAATTACACACTTCATGTCAGACACTCGCGCTAACTCCCCCACCGGAAGCAACTAATGCTTTGCCAACGGGGTCCGGCGTGATGCGACAGGCTTTTCTTTTCATTTTGCCTGTCGTTCAGGTCAGCGTCCGTCCGCTCGGTGATCGTTTGAAGGTAAACGCTCAAAATGTTTGGAAATCCTCGCGCTTCGGAACAGGCCAAAGCGCTCGTGTGACACCGAATCCTTTCGCTGAAAATATCTCCTTGCGTTATCGAACGAAATATGCGTGGGATTAAGAATTGTGTCATACGTACAGAATTTATACATTGTATATTATATATGATACATATAACAAAATCTGATAGTTATGCACGAATGTATGAGCGCTGACTTTCGATGCATTCAGATCTAAATAAATATGCAGTTGGCCTCCTGCTTTCTCCATTCATCGCCCACTCCCTCTCTCTGACTGGGTGGTCTCGTCTGTGTTGGTGGTTGGCGCTGTGATCGTTCCAGGGGATAGTTACAGGACTTCCTTCGCTCGAGCTTCCTGCCGAGTGCCTTTCAAGAGCAGCAAAGCCAACCCACACAGACATGGATGTCGAGGTTTACGGTCCCCGCAGTGCCGCCTCTCCCCCGCCCTGTATATAAACATACGTAAACAACGCTGGCACAGAGGCAGGAAAGTGGCCCACCTGGTCAATGTGTTCCCCTCCGGTTCAAACACGCCGTCCTTCCTCTCGCCTGGGATCGATTCTGGAACAAATTGCAGGCAGGAACCCACCCTCGTGCTACCGTTCTGCTCTTGTGGATGTGGCTTCGGAGCTTTTATGTTGCAGCTCGATGTGTTCAGAGGGGTCTCCTTGACCGCTCTAACCTAGGATTTCGTAAGGACTAATTATTGTAAGCAGATTAATGCTGAAGAACACAAAATAATTGAAGGAAGAAATGAATAAATGTAAATGTAAATTGAAAATTTAAATGTACAGTCACTCTTAATGCAGGTGGAGGCGTGCAACGAGTGGACTACCACTTCAGAAGTGCAGCCCTCAAGAACGTCAATGAAATTATTCATCTATATATTATACCACAAAAATATTGAATCACATGATAACACACCATTACAAGCACACACAGAAGGGAATAATAATTTTCAGATTACTCTTGTTACATTTTGTATGATTTTCTATGATTTTGACATGTGTGGTCCTCAAAACCCTTGCGCAATAATGATTGTGGACCTCTGCTAACAAAGGCAGGACACCCCTGATGTACATCCTTCAGAAATGCTCTTTTTCTCCCACCTGGCTCAGCGGGACTGTGCTTCAGTGTCATTCTGTACAGCAGTGACATCATAATGTGTCACGGGTGTCTCAAACCCAAACGTGCTCCATTGGAGGCCACGCTGAGCTGTGAACAATTTAACCATGTGACCACAACGAGACTGCAGCCTGAAACTTTCCTTTTTTGCTCTTAGTAGCAGTAATCACGTATACATTTTCCGACCCGAGCCTGTACCAGATTATCAGTTAACCGCTGAAAGCGCATCGCTGTCAAAAGAGCTGTTAATTCTTCATCACGGGGCAAGTCAAACCTTATATTCACCTTACCTTTTTGTTGAGCTCTGCTGTAACTTGGGGTCTACATAATAATAATAATAATAATAATAATAATAATAATAATAATATACTGGATGAAGAACTGTGCAACATGACAACAGGTGAAAGTCAATTTCAGACCTACTTTGCTCACATTTTCAAATTAGCTTCTCGGCACATGATAATGACAATCTTTTCAAGCCACTTTTATAAGCCGATTCAGGCATTAGTGCTGTAATTATTTGCTCGGCCTTTATTTGCAGATAAAGCGCAGCTGGCTGCTTTTCGCAAATCCCCATCTTAGCGAAATCCTGAGCAAACAAGGCAACAACACCGTGCCCCGGCGCAGCGGCGATGCTCCGGCACCGAGCGCTGACGGTTACTTAAAATACACGTGTTGGATATTCTGCGTGCTACTTATGGCTTAGCTATTGTTGCCTTAGTGCGGAGAGAAAAGGAAACGAGGCTGTATTGTTCACCAGGCTCCAGACGGACTAGGTGAGTCATCAGAAGACGCTTCAGCCTGCGTCCCGGTACTTCCCGAAAGTCAGGGTGCACCAGCAAAGGGCCCTGAAGGTGCCGTCATCAACTGGGTTCCTCCTCTGGCCCATCTCTGTAGGATGAAACTGCGTACTGTTCGCAATTGTCAAAACTGACGCAGTTGTAATACTTGTACGGTAAAATATAGAGACAAGCCCAAAAACTCATTAATTTCCTCTTCCATGTCTCTAGCGTGGGAATAGAGAACCTAAAATGTCATTATGTTTTGAGCCATTAAAAAAAAAAAAAAAAAAAGTCTTGCGGAGGTTTCTTTTATCTGAAAAGTCACCGCAGATCACCACATAAACTGTTCGATTAAGAAAATGATTCTTTCATTTTATTATATTAATTATATTAATTTAAATATACCTAATTTAAAGAAGTAACAGCATTTACCATGATGGAACACTTTATAATTATAATATAATTATGAAAAAAATATTATTTTAATGATTTAAATTGTTTCAACAGTGTACAACAGTTTCACTGAAAAAGCATATGGGACTAATTGGCAAACGCTGTGCCCGGAACACTGGTTTGGTGGGACTGGATGGCGGACAATAGAAAGTGAATTGTCCGCAGCGCTCGTCCGACATACCGGAAGGCACTCAAAGCTGTGGTCAGACTAGAGGAAGCAAGACCTCTTACTGTTTTCTCTCCAAAGTGCTGACAAAGGTTCGCCGGACAGATTTTCTTCAAGGAGAAAAAAAGTGCACAGACCACACACATGCGATCCGAACCATGAGAAACCAACACGTATGATCCAAAGTAGCGCTAAATACAAGAAGAAAACACAAGCAAAACAGCTTGTTGTGCAAGTTGTGTAGGCCCGATCTCCCGCGTACGCACTCGCTTGCTTTGCGTGTGCGTATCGCTGTTTCTCTGCAGGTTTTCCGTCCTGTCACCAGCATTTTCCAAAGCCACAGTCACACGGCTCAAGCGCGCAGCGAAGGAAGGGGATTACTGGCCGCTGACCATTGCCTGCTGTGTCTTAGTCACTTTCTATTACAGAAAAAGAGCCAGCGTGTGCATTTATCATGCCTTAAAAATACTGAACTCGACTCTTTTGAGTGTCATACTTTCCACATTGTCTTCGTGGGACGTGCTCCTGCCTTTGCAGAATGTCACAGGGTTTAGAGGAAGAATTAGAAGCGCAGATGGCAATATTGTTGCTGAATTATTCGTTGAACATTATTACGGAATTTAACACGTACTGTATGTTACTGCATGTAAGCGGCCCGGGATTACGTCAAATTTTAGTTTTTTCATTTCATTATTTAAAATTTTAGCATTAAACTATTATTTCGCGATACACAAATTTAAATTTAAACAGTGTATTTATTTCTTTGCTACGGCTTTGCCACCGTTTTGGCTGATATTTTGCCCGAGAAGCTCACGTGCACTCTTTACACACAGCTTCACCTCACAAGCAATTGTTTCCGTAAAAAAAAAAAAAAAAAAAAAAAAAAACTTTTGTGCACAATAGTCTTAAAAACACACACAGATGGAGAGACATAATGCACGTAATGAAACACAAACACTGATACATCCAGGCACATGGCATAAGCAGGTCCACACACATGCATGGAAAACACGAATATGAATAACTACCCCCACACGCATTCACACACAGACTCACACATGTAGATTATGAACACGTAAACAGGGAGCCGAGTAGATTAGTGGTGGAAGCAGTCAGCCAGATTAACAGGCTGTGGCAAGCAGGGATGGATATCCAAAGGAAAAGGAAACAATGAGCTGTCTTTTAAAGGGGGGCAGTGGGGGCACCCATCTGTTGCTGGACCGCGTGGCATCCGAAGAGTCTCAGCAGATCCCTGGGGAAATGTGCCTCCCTTCATGAGGAACTAGTATTGCCGCTACGTGGACGAAAGCCCCGTCTCAGATAAGCCTAAAGTGAAGGGTTGAGATATATACGAGGGGTTTACGGCCAGCCTGACCCTACCTCGTAGACTCTGGAGGAAAAGTATTTTAATTGCATTTGCTCGCATCTTTTTGTCAGTTCTAGTACTAAATGAGCCTCCGAGTAGCTTTATGTCACTTTGTTGGCGTTAAAGATAACGAAATATTCAGTAATAGGTACGAAAAAGTAACTATGACTTCGGTAACTGGTTGTGTCATCATTAGCTGCAATGACTGCAACTAAATACTCCCTGTAGCTGTGGACCAGGGCTCTATATCACCAGCGAGGAATTCTGGCCTATTCCTCCACGCAGAAGTTCATTAAAATGAGGATTAGTTGAATAAATGTAACTTAGTCAATCACTAGAAATGCATTTATGTCGAAATTGGAATTTCCATTTCACATCACGCATACACACACACATCAGGGTAACAAGTGATATATGGCCATATCGGGGTTCTAATGGGCAGTACATTGGAAACCCCGGTCATATTCCAGGCAGCCTCGTTGAAGAAGAACTCCAGCAATCCATGAGATGCAAGCGAGAAAGCCAACTTTCAGACGGCACCATGATGGAGGGCCTGCAGAAGCCCCTGGTCAGGAACTATGAAATGTTTAGGCTTCCAATGACAACAACCAATATGAGAGCATTTGTGTTCTGCTTATTTCTTCCTACTCATCAGTAAAGAGGAGTGTTCATATTCCACATATTTCTCTCAGCAGTCAAGTCAATTGCATGGAATGTGAAAGAAAATTTTTCCTTTGATGGGAAAAATGCTGTGTTTACCAATGAACTGTGCACTCCTTAGTGAGTTCAATTCTTCCTCAGCCTCTCAGTTCCCAGCAAACTAATGATCAAGCCACCCACCCAAAAGCCTCAGCATTCCCCTTGCACTCTTCTCTCTCTTTCCCTGAGCTCTTTCCTCTCCCCACTCAACTTCCCCAGCCATTCTGCCAAGGATTAGAAAGCAGGCTCAAATGCAACTTTCCATATTTAATTTGATATGTATGTATTATATAAAAGTACATAATATAAAAGAACTTTACAGTGTACAACAGAAGTGAGTACACCCCTGTGCAATATCACTTAAATGTCAAATGATTCAAAATTGTATCACCTGTCAATAATTGCATTATTTCTAAGTTGACAAGTAAGGAATTTGCTCTCATGTAAAAGTAAAAACGAACAGTTTAGATTTACTATATTAAAAAATACAGGTGCCACAGTAGGAACTCAATGCAACAAAAGTCAGGACACCTTTCATCACTGAGATTCAAATCTTTTATTTTCCATGTCCATCTTTATTTTTGATGACGGACTCAATCCTCCTCGGCATGCAGGATACCAGTGTTGCACGAATTTCTGGAGAGATGTTTTGCCGTTCTTCGGGGACGATTTTTTAGCTGCTCTTTGCTGGAGGGGTTGTGTTGCTCTACCTTTCTCTTTAAAATTTCACAAAGGTGTTCTATTGGATTATAGGGGGTGCGGTGGTGCAGTGGGTTGGACCGCAGTCCTGCTCTCTGGTGGGTCTGGGGTTCGAGTCCTGCTTGGGGTACCTTGTGATGGACTAGCGTCCTGTCCTGGGTGTGTCCCCTCCCCCTCCGGCCTTACGCCCTGTGTTGCCGGGTAGGCTCCGGTTCCCCGTGACCCCGTGAGGGACAAGCGGTTCTGAAAATGTGTGTGTGTGTTCTATTGGATTCAAGTCAGGCGACATACTTGGCCAGGTCATTGTTTTCACTTTTTTCTTCCTCAGAAACTCTTGCCTGATTTTGGCAGAGTACTTTGGATCATTATCATGTTGGAATATTCCTCTTCTGCCAAGCTTCTGGAGACTGGGAGTCATCTTGTCAGCCAGTATTTTGATATATCTACTGGATTTCATGGTGCCATCTATAAATGTCACCTCCCCCCAACACCTTTTGCACTCATGCAGCCCCATATCATCACACTCCCACCTTCGTGCTTCACTGTCGGGACTATGCATTCGTTGTGGAACAGACATCCCCCGATCTCTGCATTTCGTGAGAAGCAACCAAGGCTCTTTCACAACTAACAGGAAACTCTTTGCTGTGACGGTGTGAAGAAATACGCATGTGCTCACACCGAGACACAAAGAGGAATAAAAAATGTGAAAATCTCCCAGGCGGTGAAGATCCAGGAGGCCTTGGTCCTGCTGCACTTGCCGAGTACCGCCTGGCAATGTTTTGCCCAGTTGTTGATCTGCCCGTTTCCAGCGGTCTGCGGACAGGGAGCAGGCCAGACCGTTTCATGTGGTCCCAGCAGAGCTGGACTGGGAGTTTCGCTCCGCTTGGAATACACTTTCAGTTCTACATGTGGCTAGCACATTGAGCAACAGAGTGGCGTGCTCTGAAAATCTGTGATGTCGTAACTTGCTCACCTTCTGCAAACTTCTCTGCTGCAGTGTGTTTACCCTGTGTGTGCTTGTATTATATGTGCCCTTCTCTGTGTCTTTGTATGTTGTGTGTGTTTGATCATTCAAGCATCGTGTAGATATTGTTATGTAAGGCAGCGGGTCGTGTAGTGCTTACAGACACCGCCACGGGCTGTAATGCCCTTCATTGAGGTACTTTCCCTGAATTATTCCAGTAGAAAATGCCCAGCTGTATAAATTAGTAAATCAGGTTAATTAACTTGTAGACTGGTATTTTGTATACAGTACTGTGCAAAAGTTTTAGGCACTTTGTTGGAGAGAAAAGCTGTAAAGTGAGAATGCTTCCAAAAACAATGCTCTTAATTAATAGACTTCCTACAAAGCTTAGTAAGCATCCATCATCAACAACCGCCTGTCCTGAGTGGGGTCGCGGCAGGTTTGGCGAAATGCTGCTGTGTGGCGGATCTAGAGTTCGAGTCCCACTTTCCTTGTGATGGACTGGCGTCCCATCCTGTGTGCGTCCCCTCCCCCTCCAGCCTTGTGCCCTGTGTTGCTGGGTTAGGTTCCGGTTCACCGCAACCCCGCTCAGGACAAGCGGTCTCAGACTGCGTGTGGGTGCGTGCACTTTCTTTAACAACATACAAAACCCTTACTGTTATACTGTAACTTGTTGCAAAAGGAATGCTTGGAAATCTAAAATATGCTCTTTCCCATTGACACTAATGCAGAAGACATTAAATAACTATCTAAAACAAATATTTTTGTGAAACATCTAAGTGCCTAAGACTTTTGCACAGTGCTGTAAGTACACAGACGTGCTGAGTACCACTGCACAGTGACTGTGCAGTTTTTCACATCACTCATACCATTGTTGCCATCTCTTAGTGGCTCACACATGTCGTCATGACCTAACAGCCTGGGACATAAGCCAAAGCCCAACCCGTAAGTTGATGGATGAGCCTTACTGTTAATGCTGGGACAAAGCAATGCCTTCAGTTAGCGGGTCCATGTATTCTTCCTACTTTTACTCATCTTCTACGTTGGGTTTTAAATTATGGTGACATCACTCTCGTACTACTGCCTTGTGTGACGAGCCTATGGCGTGTGGTTACCTTGGTAAAGTGAGCCAACATGCAGAGGTTCACATGATGGTGAGCATGATTGGTCTGACTGGTGGGTCCACCATGAGGGAAATCATTGCAAGACAGTTAATCCAGAAGTGGGTTTTCTGCAGAATGTGGTGCCGTTTGCTGGGTGACACGAGGACCCCGTAGAGCTTGTGGCTGGTCTGGTGATGGGCCTTCCTGTTTCCATTGCCTCTTCTGTTCCCTGGAAGATTTGTTTCACTTTTCTCCCCACCATATCTAATAGACTTCCCATCTTCAGTATTCCAGCCTTTTCCACCAGTGTGCACGTTTTACTCACGCAGCTACAGACAACGGAATTGAAAGAGTTCCCCCCTCATGCTGCACCTGGAGCCTGTCCCCATTCTGCACCCCAAAAGGAAACGCAGCAAAAGTTCTGCTCAAGAAATGAAGACACAGTTTGTGTGCATGGGTGAGGGAAGAGGTGGATGCAATGCGGTGGGAGAGAACTTGTCTTAATTTTGCAGTGGTTTTGGAGCAGGGCAAGGGACTCATTCTGCGAGGGGTAGGGGACACACTCAGGATGGGACGTTAGTCTGCCGCAAGGCACCCCATGCAGGACTTGCATTTATTAAGCAGGCACATATTTTTCTTCTTTTCCCTCTGAAAATGTGGAAATGACTGACAAATCTGATGAATTCTAGAATGTCTAGACACCCTTCTGGAACTTATTAGGTAGTGCTATGTGATCATACCTGTGAAATAATGTGCAACGTTACACATCATTCTTACTGGGAAGAATTAGTGACGGAATGCAAAAAGTGAGCACTGTATAATCTGAATACTGCAATAATAAAGGCACAAAATAAGCAAACAAGAGCCTTTTACCAAGAGATGATGAGTTATGCATGCAGACATATAGTCTACCCTACACTTTTTGCCACTGCACACACGTTGCTGCATATAGAATCAATAGGAAATGCGGAGGCGACTGTGACAGATGATGCAGAGCAACTTTTTGGCACATCTAAGATCAGGACAAGAGTTGATCCCAAAGAGGTGCGTTTAGAGGATCAGCAGATGAATGTTCCCCAATTTCTTGGGAATAATTCCTGGCTACTTCGGCTGTCAACGAAACACATGAAGCAAATGCGTGAGCGGACAAAGTTTACCGACACCATGATCCACCGACACCCACCTGCGGGTTCTTTTGCTGTTGCTTCAGCGGGTTTCTCCTTCCACCGCACGCGGCCATATGAAATTGAACTTGCATCAATTAAACATGTCCCTTTTAACACGCAGCCATACACTATGGAGCTATAGAGTTACACGAGCAGCAGAGGTGAATTTCCTTTATTAGCCGGGCCCTAATCAAATGGAGGGCCTAATGAAGCGCGAGGTAGTGAATTGGAGTGGAAACTCACACGCTCTTTGTCTCCTCCGACAGCCTGTTCTCCCTGGTGTTGCGTGTCAGCAATGAATTAAATACAACAGGGGCTGGGCGCCAAAGGTCAAGTGTACTACAGCAGCCTCGCAGCCTGGCGGCAGGCCCTGCCGGGGGCATGGCATGCCGGTCCATTGGATGAAGCCCGGTCGGACCAGGGGACGAGGGCTATGGCATCCTGGTCCTTGGAGGAACTTTAAGGAATTTTCACATTTTAAACTGCTCCACTCTGGCCGAACGAGTCTCGTCAAAGGGCCGCCATGGGTCGTGTGATTTTTACCTACAACTCCCTCCCGGAGTAACTTTAGAGTTGGGCACCACCGGGGCCGGAATCTCACACCATTGCTGTGGTGCGCATGAAAAATTCAGAGGCTGCCTTTTGGGCATATCGCTTACTGCTAATGATGCTAAAATTAGTCTTTCGTTAATGGCACCTCAAAGGGAAGGAAGGAGAAAGAAGCAGAAGGAAGGGAGCAAGAAAAAGAAAAGAAAAAAAAATCCAGAGCTCCATTTGCATTCATTCCATTATGAATGAATGGAGCCAATTTTTTCTCCAAAGCAACTTCAAGTGTTACTTAACCCATTTGTACAGCTAGATAGTTTTTGCTGTCTCAGTTCAGGACACATACCTTAATCAAAAGTACTATAATAGGAGGTGGGATTCAAAGCTGGCTTCTCCAGATCCAAAGGGGGCAGCTCGAACCAACGAACCCCTTCCTCTTCCATTACTAAATAAAATACATCTCATCCTGCTTAACCACCAAGCCTCCTGCAATGAGTAGGCAAATGAGTTGTTTATTGAAGACAATTTAGCCTGATAAATTAAATTAGTCCAAGACTTTATGCAAATACTTTAAATGCAAGATAAAATAGCCTGATAGTTATCTAAGTGAAAAAAAAAAGAATGCGTAAGGTATTTTGCATGATTGGCTTTTCCTTTCGTTTAAATGCTATTCATCTAATTTCACACCTCTGAGGCTCGTAGCAGATGGTTTGGTGGAGTCATCAATAGCAAAGCCTTTGCATATTGCATTTCCTATTTACATTTTCTTCAATTAGTTTCTCACCCATGCGACATACAGTGATTGTTAGAATTTAACTGACTCCTTTGTCTAAAGCGACTTACAGTGTTATATACGCTGGACTAAACCCCCAACAGTTATTCACACATCTGTACAGCAGGGCAATGTAACACACACACACACACACACACACACACACACTACAGGCAATTTATAGCCACTAATCTACTTGAAACATCTGAAACACATATCTCCGGTGGGAAGAAACCAGAGCACCCGGAGGGCAGAACTCAAGGAGAATTTGCAAACTCCACATAGACAGCTGGCCTCGAACCACCATGGAGCTATGAGGGACTAGCACTACCTGTTGCTTTCTCTGTTCGCTTTTACTACCCATCTGCTCTTTTTCGGTGTTGATCTACATTGACATTTATACTTGCATTTATTCACTCGGCAGATGCTTTTCTCCAAAGCGACGTACATCTCACATAAAAATGCGAGGAGTGCGTTACATCAATAGAAAGACAGACTTAGATGCAGACGCGTGATTCTAAAGCACAGCAAATTTGGTACATTCTAGAGCCAAACATGACAACTTTCAGGCATAATGTGGAATACATCACATTATTAATACCACTTAAGTATTAAGAGTGGCACAATCAAACCCCTGTGCCTCTTTCACGAGAGTTAACGTAGCATTTCACATGCTCGCCATAACATTAATTGATAGTGTTTGTTCATTAGCCATACAAATCCAGTGTGAACAAAAGTGAAGAGTTTTGAGTTTTTATGCACGTGCAAAAAAATACTAATACAAGTAAATGGTACATTTTCAAATCCGAACACAGTTATACTGTACAATATATTTTCATCGGATGTAATTAAAACCTGATCTGATTCTGATGTAATTAAAAACATTACTTCCTCTCAAAGGTTGGGACAGTTTGATTCCTGAAATCAGGGACTTAGTGAATTCCCCAATTTCAAAAGAACATTTAGCGGAGTTGGCACACGTGTTAATATGTGAACAACAAACAATGTGAGTCACACAGTTGCCCCAGTTGTGAAAATCCGTCTGGCAGCGGACCGCTGTGGTAAACCTGATCGAAGGGAGGCTGGAGGCAAGCTGGACACGATCATTCTGCACATATCATAGTGGAACAGACCAAGCATACAGTGACAGTTTATTTCTGAATGGTGCATTGCAGGAGTTGGGAGGGGGGACAATCATACACTGAAAGTGACCGCTGTCCAACAAAGGGATGGTCCTGTACCCTGCTGTTCTATACTATGTCCTTTTCTGTTTGCTCTGGCTTTGATTTACATATTTTCATTTATCCGAGACATTCTTCCAAAACACCATTGTCCATTTATTCAGTTGGATAAATTTTATTGCATATAATTTGGGGAAAGTACCTTGCTGAAGGATGCTACAGCAGGAGGTAAGAATGAGTCCTTAGGATCCAAAGGTAACAACTGTAACCACTATGCCTCCTGGTGCCCGTGTTCTCCAGGAAGATAACTAATTTCTAAGACAGAGACTTTGTGTCAGTGTCATTGTATAATAATAATGATAGTAGTATTCCTTATTTGCCTAATTATAACTTACGGGACAGCTTTGTCCAAAGCGACACGCAGTCCTGCAGACAGAGGCCTTCTTTCGTGGCGGAGCTCTTCACGTCCAAAGACCGATAAAAGCAAGGTAAGAGTAAGGTAAAGTAACGAATACCTTTCTGGGTTTAATTAATTAATCAACATACACACACACACACACACTCGCCCTCAGGATCCCAGGCTCCGGTGGAGCAATGATGATGGCGTATCCTTTACTCTTAATGCGCTTCACCGATGACTCACAGCCTGGGCCGAGCGCAAAAGCTCCACCCAGAGGAGACGTCTCGTCCCCCATCCCTCGAACCCTTCCGTCTTTTTTTCGCTATCTGCCTGGGAAACGGTTCCATCCCACAGCACACAGCCCAGCCTTCAGCATGGGGACCACAAAGGAATGTCCAGCTGCCCAATGGGAGAAGGCTGTGGCCCATCAGTGGTGCTCATTTCATGATGGTAACCCCCCCCCCCCCCCCCCGCCCCCCGAACCCCGCACCCTAAAAACTTCAAAGCCATCGTCATTCGTTCTCCGCCGAGCAAGAAGGCTGCTGGGAAATGCTCCAGATCCCTGGTCAGATACGAAGTAGTGACATCACAAAGATAGCTTTGAGCTGCCTTGAGGGAGAGTGTGAGAACGGGACCGATAGGCAACTAGAGTGTGAGACAGAGGAAATAAGAGCGTGACATTGTCAAATTCCAGTATTTCAGTTCAAACGTGCTTGTGTCTAGAGACATGAATGAAGCAAGAATCCAAGGCCACCATGCCGGTGACTGAAGGGTAACTGACTGGGACTGCCACTGTGATGGGGCAAATAAAAACCCACCTCCCTCCCGATCTCCTAACTGCTCCAGGAATCTGCATCACACTATGTGTCATGATCACCTCTGTAATCCCTGTCAGTTCTGCCTGGAGCTCCTTGTGTGCTGATGGACTACTCGGAGTTGCTTCGAGAACCACCTGTCTGTGTCTGAAGCACTCCTTCTGTTTGTGAAATGCACCTTTGTCTAGAGCTGGGAGGAAAACATCTGTAAATACACACACACACACACACACACACACACACACACACATTTTCAGAACCGCTTGTCCCATACGGGGTCACGGGGAACCGGAGCCTACCCGGCAACACAGGGCGTAAGGCCGGAGGGGGAGGGGACACACCCAGGACGGGACGCCAGTCCGTCACAAGGCACCCCAAGCGGGACTCGAACCCCAGACCCACCGGAGACCAGGACTGTGGTCCAACCCACTGCGCCACCGCACCCCCCATCTGTAAATAAACAAATGTAAATGTGAATTGCAGGTGTGGTCGCTGGTGGGACTCCCCGTGCTGGGAAGAGTCTTCCGTAAGGGTCTTCATGTTCTGAGTGAGTCCAGAGATGGTCTTTATTTTCCTAACACTAACTAACAGTAAAGAAAAAGCTACAATTAAATACTCCCTTCGTTTGTGTTTAATGATAGTGGCATTTAATCATTAATCTGATGCTTTTCTCCAAAGCACCTTATAGTCACTTAACCATGTGTAAAGCAGGGCAATTTTTACTAGAGTAATTCAGGGTGAGAATCTTGCTTAAGGGTGCTGCGGCAGGAGATGGGAGTCAAACCCGGGTTCTTGAAGACAAAAGGCAGCAGTTCAAACCACCATGACACCTGCTGCCTTGACTTTAATGATGTTACGTAATAAATCACATCGCTTCTGATGTTATTACATAACGTGTAATTGTTAGTAAAATTTTAAGAGTGAAAGCCGTTCACAGCACATAATAAAACGTGGTATTTATGCCTCTTTTTGCTCCCTTCCCTCTCTGTGTGTCTCTGCTGCTCTTCTTCTCTCACTGCACCCTGCACCTCCTATTCTATCGATCCTGGTTCTTTCTTCATCCTTCCTTCATCTCTTTGTCTGTCCCTGTCTGCTGCTTCTGGCAGCTGTTCCCCTGCCCCCTGCCCCCTGTCATTGGGGCCGCTGCCCCGCAACACGGGTGCGATAATGTTTGGCCAGTGTCGGCCCCTGTGCTTATTCAGCCCTACCACCCGGCCAGTGGCCTCCATCAGGGATTAGGGGTCAGGGGACGTCCCGTCTGCGACGCACGTCCTCTCACAACTCTGGGGAGGCCCGGAGAGGTCAGATATTTTTGGGGATGCCCCCTCCCGGCCTTGGCTCTATAAGGAGACAGGCGGAGGCAGGTCCAGGTGCCCCGTGTTTGTACAGGGACTGCTGCCACCATGCTCAGCAATGCCAGGAATTTGAGCGGCAGGAGGCTCTGAGTAAGCCAGGGTTGTACCGGGGAGGCCTACGGCTCCGCACCCGGATTTCCGCGGCGTTCCTTGACCCGTAAGCCTTGCCATTAGCACCGTGTTACATTGAGGAGTAGGGCACGCTTCTCGCTGTGACGCCTGCTGCTGTCGGTCACCGTCATGCGCTTCACATGCAACAGCACTGTCAGAGGACCTCGTTTGAACGCTGCAGTCAAGGAGGACAAACAGCAAGTTGAGCAACCACCCAGTCCGCAGCGCTTTCATTTTCTCTTTTTCTTCCGTGTTTACTTGATTGTTCCCTAGACCTAAAGATGCATCTTTGCTTAAAGAAAAAAACATCAACATCAAAGGAAAGATGAGGAGCGAGTCTCACACACACACACAGAGTCTAAAACTGCTTGTCCCGAGCAGGGTCGCGGTGAACTAGAGCCTAACCCGGCAACACAGGGTGCAAGGATGGAGGGCGAGGGGACACACCCAGGATGGGAAGGAGCAAGTCATTAAATGTAAATTAATAACTAAATATTTAAGCTCTCTATGACATAAAACTTAAATTTTTCAGTACAGCTAGCAATGGAGAAAGATGACATGGAAAAATAAATTCTTTACTCATCTATTTATTCGTTGCTTTCCTGTTCCATGTCAGCCTTTGAACCTTCTTCACAAATCAGAATCCTCTCACTCGCTGCTGGATTCAGAACTGCGGACATCAGCGTCTTGTAACAAAATATTGTCGCTATAAATCTGAAGTTGTCAAGACATAAAGAAAAAAAGTCAAAGAAAATATAAACCTGATTGGATAGATAACCATTGTCCTAAATGAGTGGCGCAAAGAAATTAATATTTGTTCCCAACTGCAGAAACAGTTATTGTCCCTTTCAGATTCTCAAGAAATGTCTTTACTACCTTTTTACTCTTTTTTCCTGTTAAATCTAGAAGAAAATTTTGACATTTTCAGTTTTGAATCAGACTCTGCTGAGCTCAAGGATGCTTCGCCTGTCACACTGAGGGATTCAGCTGCCTGCTTCCATTTAAATCTCTGCCAACCTGCTGTCTTTGATATAATGCCAGAACAGAAAACATGTTAAGCTCCAAACAGGAGGCAAAGCCACAGTTTTCCCGACATTTCCACAGCATCGAGCATCAGTCCGAACAGCGTTGAGTGAGCAGCAGAGGGATGCCATGGTCAAGCCCCATAGAATGCAGACAGATGCACTTTCAGGGTGCACGGGAGATATGGTATCAGACAATTTAGAGCTGCTGTAGCCTTGGGGAGGTTTGGCTGACGGGCCAGAACAGGTGTGTGAGCCATTATTCACAGCACAGAGGTGAAAGGTGCACACTTTATTTTCCTAGAAAAGGGAAAGTTGCCTTGTGGTGCGGAACATGAGACGCGTTTAGCTTTGGACAACTTAGAATGCGACATAAAAAGAGTGCTTAAATTCAGTTTGCATCAGGTGATGGGGCAACAATTTATTCTACAGTCATCACATCTGACAACTTGTTCATTATGTTTTTAAAGAAAGTCTATACTGTAATTAAAACTATTAAATGTTTACCAAATTTTGTCATTTAATCCTGAAGTGCAAGAAACAAAAAATGTTCTGATTAACATTTTACCACTTAAATTAATCATTTCTAATTACAAGTTACTATTGCCCTTTAACAGGTATTATGCCTAGACTAATCATTGCCTTTCTCAGTTACAAATCCTTTAAGGCTGAACACACTATAAAAATGTAATTATAGTGCAAGTGCAGATTATGCAGCTAAACAGTGGTATTCATGCTCATTTGTCCTACTTTTTTAAAGATTTTACAGATAAGTGCTGGCACTACAAGGGGGGGCGCAGTGGCACAGTGCGTTGGACCGGGTCCTGCTCTCCGGTGGGTCTGGGGCTCGAGCCCCGCTTGGGATGCCTTGTGACGGACTGGCATCCTGTCCTGGGTGTGTCCCCTCCCCCACCAGCCTTACGTCCTGAGTTGCCGGCTTAGGCTCCGGTTCCCTGAGACCCTGTATGGGACAAGTGGTTCGGAAAGTGTGTGTGTGTGTGTTGGCACTACATAGGGGGCGCGGTGGTACAGCAGATTTGGCCTGTGCCTGCTCTCTGGTGGGTCTGGAGTTCGAGTTCCGCTTGGGGTGCCTTGTGACGGACTAGCGTCCTGTCTTGGGTGTGTCCCCCCGCCTCCTCAAGCCTTGTACCCTCTGTTGCCGGGTTAGGCTCCGGCTTGCCGCGACCCCGCTTGGGACAAGCGGTTTCAGTCAATGTGTTTGTGTGTGTATTGGCACTACAACACAGAAGTGCTGCAGTCAGTAAACTACAAACCCGTTTGCATTTGGCAGGAAATAACAATAATCAGCTTTATATTGCACAAGTGCTTTAAAATCACCAACTCAAACCACCTTTAAGGAAATTAAGTGCAATAATAAAACAATAAAAAGATAAGAAAGATTAGCACTGCAAAAAAATAAAGACAATGACATCAACAAAATAATATAAAGAGAAAATGATAGCAGAACAAATAAGAGAGAAAGGAAAAAGAGGAAAGAAATGTGTCATAGAAAGACAGTTGTAAACATGTAGGTCTTGAGGCTGGATTTAAAGGAGCGTAGAAAAGGAGAATCTCTGATATTCTAAGGAAGGGAATTCCAGAGTTTGGGGCTCCACCGCTGAGTGTAGGTGGGCTTGAGGGACTCTAGGAGACTGGTGTCAGATGAACAAAGAGTGTGAGGTAAGGAGTAGACTGATAGAAAGTCAGAGAGCCACAGAGGCATCAAGCCATCCAGAGCATGTGGATTTTAAAGTGAGCTTGAACCCTGACAGGAGGCCAGTGCAAAGATGGGACTTGTTCAGGATATTAGTTCAACAGCTGAATTCAAAACATACTTGTACTTGTCGTGGCCCCTGCATTACATTAGTCATTTTAAGGGAACAGGAACGTACGGTATTAGCCGGCTTTTCGGAAACAGAAAAAGGCAACATGTGTCTGGCAATCTCCCTTCGAATGAAAAAAATGAGGTTTCAAAAGTATTCTGGACTTGTGGATCAGGGTCAAATCCTTGATCTGTGCGTATGGACGGGGCCCTCACTTTGTGATTCAAGTTTGTGACACGGAATATTGCACAACTATTTCACTTGTCTTTCCATGCACAATTGTTAGCACACGCAGGACTGTAACAGCACTTGCCTGGCTTTAAGCTCGACGGGAAGACCGTTATACCAAGGTGTATTTTGCAAGCCCTTCTGGCCTGTTTGCTCTGTAGGAGGCCATGTTCAGGATGACAAGACAAGCTGCACTCAATGGCCCTTTTATATGACATGTGTCAAAGGAGGTTAGTCCCCAGCTGGGTTAGGGCCCTTGATCCCAAGTCTGGGTGCTCCTTTGCTCTAAACATGCTAATGCGCGGACACTTCGATTCAGAGTGACGGCCACCTTCACGAACGCTTTCGCCTCCCCAAACATCCACGGCAAATGAAAGGCCCTGCTTGTCGTCTGTTCTCCCGAGACCTCTTATTAAACCCCTTTACGTGTAAGCAGCACACAGAGACGAGCTCATTAACGTGGGAGCGATCGGACCCCCTTTCGAGTTCCACGGCGTTGGCGATTTACAATTTTAATGACCTTATCAACGCTTGTGTGTTCATTAAGAAAAAAAAAAAGAAAAAGAAAAAAACGCAGCCTCTGAAAAGCCGCGTTAAAACCCATCATTTTCCATAATCATTAATTTCAAGATCTTTTTACTGTTTTGCAATGTTTAGGTTGTGACTGTTGCGGACCACAGATTCAGTAGGCTGCCGACGCTGTTTATTCCCCTACACACTTTTCAGTTCCTGTCAGCCTGCCGACACTTTAGCGGGAAGTCACGGAAACGCATCGTCACATTCCCTGGGTCCCTGGGTGCGGGCTACCTCCCAAGGGGCACGCGAAGGCGTGTCTGGGGCACAGCGGAGCAACATTTGGGCAAATCTATTTCAGCTTCGATTAATCACCTACCCTTAAGCAATTTCTTGTAAATGACAAAGCAGTTCACGTCTGTCTAACCCAGGGCTGGCAAGTTTTGGCATGGAATTTTTCAAAGCGAAAAGAGGTCGGGCATGAAGACGTTTCGAGTCCTTCGCATGGACCACTGTCGATCGCGGCCCTCCCCCTCCCACGAAAGTAAACCCGAAGCGTAGATCCAAGAAACATGGTTCCGGCCCTGCTGGTTTTTTTTTTTTCTTTTTCTTTTTCTTTTTTTTCTGAATATGAGTCTGGAACATTCTGACTAAGTTATTGAGGAGGTGTTCTTCTTTCAGTCTAAATAAGCTGGCATGAGTTGCAGGACTTACTACATGTTTGGGCCTAACTGGGGAAATCTGAGTCTCCTGTGCATGAATTTGAGCTATGTTGCAATCCTGTACTCGCAAGTGTACTGGAACCTTTCTGCAGTTTTCTTTAGCCCTATTTGTCAGCCTTTATCGTGTGTAGGTTCACGCTTTCTGTTAAAAAACAGCGAGGGTTTGCAAACAGGTTTCCAGTTTCAGTTTATAAGTAGTGCTTTTCGTCTTAAATAGCTTCGTGAACTCCACCGAGGGATCTTCGGGCGCCATTCGATATTTATCACTTCGTTTCTTTAAGTCACGTGCAATCTGATACCCCTGAACATTTCACCGAGACACAAACACCCTCTGTATGTCTGAACTTATTTTTACCTACATGTTACTCAGGACGAAACACAGAAAGGGACGGTTAAGAAGTGAGGCAAGAAAAAGCATCTTCCGGGCTGCGATGTTGAAGAAGACGGCAGTAGAGAGAGGGTGCGGAATGTACTGTTACGCTACGTATAACGGCAATAATCGATGGAGGGTCTCGGTGTAATAACTGCGGTGAGAAAAAGCTTCTTATTTTTAAAGCAGCGTAGTGCGTAAGGGAAAAAGGAGCTGAAGACAGACATTTCCGTGTGAGGTCAGCAGTTCCCACCATAAATACTACCTCCTTTTGACTACGTCATTAGCTTATCAGGTAAATCAGCTCATTTAACCCTTTGTCGTCCCGACAATGGCGCTATCGGGCCGGCAGGAGGAGGGACCGGCTTGTCACGGCTTCTCTTTTGCTCCATTTTTACGGGGTCCAGCTCAGGTGAAAGGCTCCTTTCCTCCTCCTTTGTTGTGACTGAGGGGTGTGGAGGACACAATAGCCCCCGTTTGTGAGCCTGACCTCCTCGGCCCTTCTCGCCCGGCCACGCCCACCATTGCGTCCGTGAATCGCCCACGGGCTTCTCGGCCGCTTTGCCTGGCAAAGGTCTGGGGGCGATACGAATGAAGTTTGGGTGGAGCACAGGCCAGCGGCCTTGTCAAGTAAACTTTCTGGCTTATTATTATCAAGCGTTCTGGGTCACAACATAGAAACAGCCTAAATACATCCATATACATAAAACCGACGTGACCGTGTGGCTGTCAAGAAGGCTCTCAAGACAGTCCATAATTTCTTTCAATTACCGTGTAGATGAAACGTTCATTTTTGTAGCAGAATAAACACTGCATGTTTTTTAATCCCTTTTGTTCCTGACACCTTTTGACTGTGTGTGGCATATTCTCTGCAAGTTCACTCACGCTATCAATATCACTGCGTCAGATATTTGAAGCTCTTTTGTTTGCGGAGAAATAATTTTTTTTAATTGATTTCATTTAGCCGATACCTTTTTCCATAGCAAAGAACAGCTTGACATAATCATGGTTATTTTTTTTTTTTTTTTGCTGCAGCAAAAACAAACAGCAAAAAAGCTTCAGCTATGTCTAAAAGTGTTTGTCGTCTCCTTCACTTGTGGACGTATACTGTATGTGCGTGCAGGTATGCGACCATATCGCTATGAAAGGGAAAGCTCTAACAGTTTCTCAACCCGTGCTCACCCCCACTAACATTTTACCTGCATCGATGCGCCAGTTCGAAAAAAGAGCCTCTCTGGAAACCTTTGAAGTGCTATTGTATCCGTGCTTGTATATGTGCATATTGATGTGTGTGTGTGTGTCCAGGTGAGTGTACATTTGGAGGTATGCACTGAGCACCGAATGGCGCTGTGAGAAGCATCCTGAGCTCAAGTAGAGGTGATTGTGAAGGGGAGGCCCTTCGTCGTGTCGGGCCGCTTTAGAGCACCTTTGTCGCTGGCTAATGAGTGTCGCCGGGTGGCCGGGACCCGATCCAAAGGTGAGAGCCGCAGCACCTAAACTCATTGTAATCTGAGTCCTTAACACTTTGGCAAATATTTGTTTGCACTCTGAAAAGTGAGGCAAAAGTGGCGCTCCACCCTTCTGTGACCCTCAGTCCCTGGACCACACCTCCCCTCATCCCCTAATCCCAAACATGCCCCTGACAGCTCCTCCTGCACTTAGCCCTGCCGGGGCAGTTTTGTATACAGCGGCTCCATTATGCTGCACGTTTGCCCTTTTGCTCCGGGATGATTAGTGATGTCTGTTTGACAAGGCCAGGAAGCTGGAACTGAAGGGGGGAGGTGGGAAGATGGAGGAGGGGGGGTGTTGGGTAGAAGTGCCACCTGTCCACCGAGGCTCCCTCGGCATTTACATTTGTTTATTTAGCTGACGCTTTTTCTCCAAATCAACTTTCAAAGATTTACCCATTCGTACAGCCAGGTCATTATTACTCTATCCGTTCAGGGTAAGTACCTTGATCGAAGGTCCTACAGCAGGAGGTGGGATCCAAACCTGCTGCCGCATTGCAGTGCCGCTGTACCATCCATAAACAAGGACAAGGGTCTCTCAGCGTGTCCAGAGTGCTGATGGAAGCCGTGGACATTGGCGTATGGTACGGGATGGACGGAATCCAGGGGCGGGAAGTCACACGAAGCAGGAAGTGGCAACCTGTCTAAACAAGCGTAGTGACGGAGGAGGGGGTTAATGCAGGGGATTAGAGTCCAAACAAGGCTGATGGGCTCCTGTGTTGGCTGAGACCCCTGGCATGATGGCTGTGAGGCTCGGTGCTGGAGATAAACTGGAGATCTGGAGGGACAGTGCTTAATTATCCAGGTACTCTCCTCTGAATCCTTGTTACCGTCATAACAGTGAGAAACATTTATGCAGCTCCCATCAGAATAACACGGATCCTTTTGTCACCTGCATGCCACAGAATGTAGTATATGTCGTACATGTAGAACTTTTATTCATTTACCTGATGCTTTTTGCCAAAGTGACTGACAGTGATTTATTCATTTATACAGCAGGGTCATTTTTAATTCAGGGTAAGTGCCTTGACAAAGTTTACTGCAGCAGGAGGTGGGATTTGAACCTGTGTCCTTCAAGTGCAAGGCAGGACCTCTAACTTTTCTGCTTCCTGCAGTGCATTTATGTTTATATAAGGTCATACACGTGTATTTAATGTTTAAAAACTGGTCGCTCAGTTCATAGAACAACGAGATAGGCATTCAATCTGTAGTGAAAAGATTAAATATAAAAATAATTTTTTTATTTGTAATTTCACAATTGACCAGTTGGGTCTAAACTATTTGAATGTGTTTCCTGTTGACTGTTTCCCCAGACAAACAGCAGAAGATAGAGTAATAAAGACCTGGCTGAAAACCTTCCAGATACATCAGGGTATCTGAACTGCAGGAAAGTGAGACAAGAAACGTGCCCCCAGCAAGTTACTGCAGCTTGCGTGTCAGTGCACCTATCCCTGGTTGTGCACGCGTGTGTGTGTGTGTGCGTGTGTGTGCGTGTGTGTTTGTGTCTCTGTGTATGTGCGAAGGTGTTGTGCCACCTCCCCCCTTTTCCAGGTCTCAGCTCTGGAAGGTGTGCTGCGATAAGCACGTCTCCCGGGAGCCTGTTGATGGCAGTCCCTTCGATGTGTATTGCCTGTGGCCCCAGCAGCGCCTTCCTGCCTGACTCTGAATGCCCCGGGAGGGCAGGAGAAATGGAAAGTGAGAACTGGCTGCCAGCATTATACAGCAGGGTAATTTTTACCATTAATCAATTCACTTATCAATTCAGGGTGGGCACCTTGAAGGCCACCACAGAAGTGGGAACCGAACCCGGGTCCATCGTTTAAAAAAGAGCAGTCCGTAGCGGTTTATAGCGGTGAGATGAGCGCTCGGTATACCGTGACGTCCGCAGCCTCGCCTGGATAAGAGCGCGTGGAGGGTGACGGCGCGAACTTTGACGGAGCGCTTCAGCGGCGTGATCGCTGTCGAGTGGCGGCCTCACGGGGGGCCAGGTAGGTGGGAGAGCGTGTATGTAAACGTCTGTGTGTTCAGCCCTTATCTTAATGGAATGCCCCAGCAGGGGCTGTTTGCCTTCCTGAGGGAAGGGTGTGGCGGCCTCCATTACAGCCCTGTGTCATGCTAATGGAGGCGGCTGTGGATGCCGCCCCCCCCCGTGGCGGCGGGGTGGCTTTGTCCCCGAGTCCCCCCAGTGGGGCTGTGTCTGCGCAACCCAGCAGGGGTGGCACCAGGGGGGCCTCCGGGCCCTCGAGGTAGAGGTGGTGCTGCTGTACGGGTTTGCGTGTGTGCATCCTGGAGGGGAAGGAGGCGGGGGGAAGGGGCGCAATGACCTCGCTTGCTCTGCAGGGTATCTCAAGCAGACCTCTAATTAGCAGGCTGTAAGTCCTGCCGTTGGCTCACGGCTCACTCTGCCATGTTGTCATCTCAAATCCACCCCCCCGCCCCCGAGCGACAACCCCTCCGCACCCTATGCCCCTAGCCAACCCCCAGTTCACCGTACGGGAAGCGCGGACTCTCGTGGCAGGTGTGTGAGCGCGGGTGTGTGATTACGGACATTCGCCGGGACGTTCCCCAGACACCGGAGGACATTTCGAGACTCATGGCGCAGCGCACAGACAGCGAGAGCCTCTCCCAGACTAATTCCCACAGCTTACAGCCGGGGCAACATGTCCACTTCGCTGAAACTCGCTCCCAATCTCAACTAATTCTGCCTACTTAAGTAAATTGGCCTAATAAGATATGGCTCAAACTGTTAATTTCTGATTAAGGATTCTGGTGGATTTATGAACGTGACAGGTTTTCTTTTTTTATCCCCAAACCATAACAAAGATAATGCTATTTGCGGAGAGGAGCGAGCAAACCGTCCGGCCGCGGGACGAAGTCTAGGGCCCGTTAGAGAATTCTGCCGAACCCGCAGCGGGGTTTCGGCCGTAGTCTGCGCGCGTTAACCGGGATGAGTCAGTAATTCGCTCTGTGATCTCTGCGTATACACACACACACAGGCACAAAGACACCGAAAAACAGAAACAAACAAGAGCGCACAACCCTACACACAGTAACACGCACCTCGTGAAAGCGCCAAGCGCCTACATACGCACGTGAAAACATCCTCACGCCTACTTAAAACCCTTAAAACCGGCAAGAGCTGCGCACAGATACCTCCTAGTTCAACCGCACGTAAATACACAGGCGTGGGCAAACACACGGAGAGCGCATGAAATCAAATACACAGATACACGCGCGCTTACTCACACGCTCACGGAAAAACAGTTACTTCGAGCCCGGGTCGGCGTAGACTGGGTTTACTGGATTAGCGCAGGCCCACCTGGCCCCCAGTCTCGCCACGGATGGGACGGGGGTGCCCGGGGCCGCAGGCCTCTCGCCGCACCCGGGGGCCTCCGATTAACCGGCCCGCGCTAATCATCAACCCACATAATGAAAGGTGCGGTTTGAGCCCCCTCCCAAATCCCAAAGTGGAATTTGTAGCCCTGATCTGAAAGGGATTTCGGTCCAGCAGACACTAAAACATATGTCACTCTGGGAGTAGTCATGGTGCTAATTTAAGTGCAGCAGTCGCTGTCCCCTGACCCTCCCTGCTGCGTCCCCCCCCCAGGCACAAACGGTATCTCGGGTGGACAGGGTGGGCGAAAACACCAGCGAGAAGCCCGCCGATGGGGCTCTCGGCTAGAGCTACTTGCCCTTTCCTTTGTGAATATACGCCTAACTCAGCAACAGCAGGAGCCCTAGCGGTTAAGGACACGTACTTCCATTTGATGCGATTCAGTTCCGTTCACCTTTATTCTATTGTCTCGCTGTCAAGTGTCTGCAGCATATAATAACGCAAAACGAAACGAAATTTCTCGAGACTTTGCCAGTCATTTCGAATCTGAAAGTTACCAGGAGTTGGACACTTTTTCCTTGCCGCGCTCCAGGAACTTCTCAAAGAAGTGCAACGGCAAATTTTTTCGGCATCGTCCTCCGGGACGCGGCCGTAGCTTTTTTCCTCCACCTATTTACACGCACGTCAACTTCCTTCCCCGGAATTTTTTATTTTTTTATATGCTCGATTCAACTATTCACAAGTTTCTTCGCCGCTTTTCTCGAGCTTTACGCAGAACGGTTGTGCAACTTTTTCGAATGGCTGAAGAAACATCGCCTCCATGACGAAGTAGGGGTTACGCCGTTGGATGAGAAGACCGAAGGCCCAAAGAGAAGGCAAGTCCAACTACTGGCGTACTCTCGAAACTTTTGCAGCTCTCACAACTGAAATCGATAATGATGGTTACCGGACACAGCCTCCGGAAGATTACCCGCATCACCTGGGGGGACGGTCCGGCCAGGCCTCACAGTCTACATAAACACCGGCAGAGAGTTGAACCGAAAGTAGTCAGTCTGGGGTTTCAAGGGGATGCACAAGTGTTTGGGTTGAAGTGTCTCTGTCCACTTTGTCTGAACGCTTGAACTCCTGAGTGGAGGGCCCCAGACTTTGGTTTATAGAGAGTGACTCCAGATAATGACAGCGAGCGTACACAGCCGTTAGCCTTAGTCATCCTGCGCAAGAATGTTGAGACCGCGAAGAACAAGGAAGCACGAGGCTGGCCACAAAACACGCTCGTGAACATGTGTTTACGTGAAGCGATGTCAATTAGGAAGGGCTCCTTCTAAAAGTATGCCGCGGGTGGTAGTCCACCACCTCGTGCACTCGTCTCCCCCCCGAGGTCACTCTGCATCTCTGCGTCATCTTGGCGTCCCGCTCATGAGTAGGAGTAGAGGTACGCACCCCAGGACATCGACCGAGAGGCCCTCTCGCCTCGTTCTGAAGCTGGACTCGCGTCGACCAAGGTTATCTGCCAAACACAACAGTGCCTCCGGGGATGCGATTCTGCACCATGCTGGTCATCAGTCTGGAAGCAGGGACTCTTGACTTGCGGACAGGAAAATTGGTGGGGAGGGGGTGCGGGCACTGTCTGGCGCCAGTTGGGCATTAAAAGAACTGCAGAGGATCCTAATTCACCCATGTTTGGGCATTTGAGCAATGCGGCCCTGCTTTGTTTTGCCCCTTAGTCCCAAGGGGAGTCACTGCACCAGCATTTTACAGCCTCTCTGGAATTTACTGCCACCGTGCCCAGCCTCCCTCGTCCTCCCTCACCCACCCTCTCGCGCTCAGTTTTTTCTACCGTTTTCTCTCCTTCCTTAACTTCTCTCATTCCACCTCTCCTTCTTCATTTCCGTCACTTCTTCAGATTCTTCCAACTCATTGTCTCCCGTCCTTTACTCATTCCCCCACTTCCCCTTCCTCTTTTACCCCTCCTCTGTCTTCTTTTGTCCAGTCATCTCAAGTCTGCACGCCTGCCATTACATTCAGCTTTGTAGACTTCGGTCGCATATCCTTCGCTCTGCCAAAATCAGAATCTTGTCTTTCTCTCCCCCCTATGCTCCCGTGCTCATCCCACCACCTTCTCTGTTCGTCTTTCTTTCCCTATCCGTCTTGTCATCTCGTGCAGGTTGGGCTGGTTTTACGGATCCGGCAATTCGCAGCCCCCCGGGAGCCGTACGTCTGCTTTGCGCCGACCTTTCCCGTGGCGATCGTATGCCGCCGGTCTGGGAGGGGGTGGTAATGTCTCCGAGGGGGTACGACAGCCCTGCTCCTCCTCAATCGGTAATGCCGGTTTTACTCAAAGTTGTTTGCTTTCAGGCCTGGCAATAACAAGCCCTTAATGCAGAGAGTTCCACGAATACGCTGCCGACGTGTTGACCTTTCCTTCGGCGGGGCTGTTAGTCTTCCGGATCAGAATGGCAGGTACGCGTCGGTCCGCCTCACGTGCGCTCTAATTCTTTTCCATCGTGTTCTGCCTCGCAGATGCTGCAGCTGAAATTAATCGAGGAAAAGGGAAACGATGAATTTGCCGCGTTATTTATACAGCAGTCGAAACGTTTCGGAGTTTACTTTTCATTTCCTGTCCGGTCAATTTTTAGCCCGGCCGCCTTGCTAAGCTTTTAAAAAAAGGCAAAGCAGAAGTCTGTCCACAGTGAAATCAGGAGGTGTTTAGGTCAGCCCAAAGGAGGAAGTGCCCGCGAAGAGGAACCGGAGGATGCGGAGATCAGAAAAACAGACACAAGGCAGAAGCACGGCAATTGGAGGCCTGAAAGATGAGTGTGGGAAAAATAAACACCCCCTCAGAAAAAAACAGGAAGAGGAGTCTAAACACAGAGTCCCCGCGGTTTTGCCGCCAAAGTGCTCGCCTGACGTTTGACGTACGTCAGATGTGGAGTCGGCTCGCCGAAGGTACAGCCGCCCCCCGTGCCCCCAGCATCGCCGCCGGACCGTCGGCAGCAGGTTTTGGCCCATCGCACGAATATGCGCCTCTTGCCTCGCGCATCCATTAAAACTGATTTATAGAGTTGCGAGGAACACCCCCCGATCCGTCGCCCCCCCCCTCCGCGGCCCCTCCGGCTCCACTCTCGCAGTTTATTTGGGTTTTGTTTGGAGAAAAGCCTCGTTAATGTCCCACCAAGAACAAACAAAGTGACGTCTGATTTATGGAAATTTGCCATGAAGGAAATACTTTTAGAAAATCGGCTCGCTCTCCCCTTGCAGCTGATGTTGCCGGACCTCCCTGGACCTCCCTGGACCCCCGCACGCACGCACGCACAACAGGCCGATCCTTATCGCTGCACCAGGGGGCTCTTCACGCGGACTCGGATCCCGTTCTCGCCGCTCATCGAGTCCTCGTTTCTGGGGCTGTCCTCAGACCTCCCTGTCGTGCGTCTGAGAAAGAGACGAACGGGAGACGCAGTGAACCTGTTGGGTACAGGATGTCATTTTTACTAGTATTGCAGTTAGAGGCTTGTGACTTTTGTGTTTTCCTGAAGTCCTTCATGGAAATTTATTGATTCTCCTAAGATTATTTTAAAATGTTTATTTTCTCACTGAGGCTAAAATGTAACAAGAGCTCTTCATTTATTCCTGAAGGCACCAGTTTGAGTGGTATGTCCCCTTGGAGAAAGAGTCTTCCAGATAAAGTGGTTTACACTTAAAATAAATCATATCCCTCTTCGTAATCCAAGGGGGCATGTTTCGGGACTATTGTTGCGTGTGACTGGATTTGAACATTTCATACTTCCTTGTCAGTGGGCACCCCTAGAAAAGTGCGACAGGTCATCAAGTACGTGGAGCCGTGTTTTTTTAGAAATATATTGTTGATTCTTTCAGACGGACCGTCTAAATTCTTTTAAAAAAGGGTGCAAGGTATTGTCCAAAGCCACACAAGTGACAAAGATTAACAGCTGTAACAGGCTTCATCCGGTAGCGGAAGCCGAGTGCTTAAACAAAACGATGGCGTTTAGCGTCCGCCGAACGTGTCACCGGATGACTGTCAAGATGCAAAATGACAATGAAACAGTCTGGCCTTTTTAATTCATGTGAAATTCAAGTTGTCTTTTAAAAAAAAAAATGCTATCATGCAGCACCTGCAGGTGACACCTTAAGATGCGCCGTTCCCATTTCGGTTTCTGTAAGCTTGGAAGAAAATGAAGGTGACTTTTTAAGTTGCGTTTAATCAGCTAAAAATACGTATTTATTCCGCTAACGGCGCATGGGAAAGAGTGAGAGTTTACTGATTTCACTCATAAAATTATGCAAGTAAGGTAGAGACATATTTGTGAGAACGACCTGCGTAATTTTGACACTCACACGCTGACCTATAATTTCAACTGGGCTTTTTCAAATAAATTCAACGGGTCGGTCAAAGCGGCCAGTTCGTCAGCCAAGGGCTCGGCCGCAACGAAAAGCAGCCGAGGCGACGGCCCACCACACCCCGGTCTGTCTGCGATGCTCTTAGTAATCGGCTTCTTAGAAGCTTCGTTTAACCCATTTCTCTGCCGATCTGGGGAAAATATATTCATCTCGAGCCAGGGGATATTGGAAATCCCCCAGCTTTTTTATTTCGTAGGAACAGCGTGGGTGATCATCCACCCCCACCCGCGAATGGCTTGGTCAGAGGGAGAGAACACAGCCAGAGAAGCCGAACGCTTAATTTTCAGAATAAATACCTAGATTGCTATCGGCTTATTTGGGAGGACGAGGCTCCCATTGTCCGTGTCCACCAGGCTGGGGCCCAGGAGGAGCGATGTCTTCAGGGGTTTCTCTTGAATGAGAAAAGGAAGGTGGAAGTTAAGTGACAGGTTAAGGGATCGAGCAAAACGGGATGCGGTCTGATGAATCCTCTCACTTGAACGAATCCTCCTGTTCAATTCTTCAATCCTGACCCGAGGCTCGGAAAACCTCTCCATCAGTCTGCTAATTGAAAAAGAAAAAAAAAAAAAAAACAAAAAAAAAGCAAAGTCCACTTATTAATCACGTTCGAGATAACGAAACTCCGCATAATAACTCGGCGTGCATCTTAGCAAAATCAGCCTGTGCGCTCATCGACCTGCTCCACGGCGTCAGCCGAACGGGAGAACGGCCAAAAAACGCCGCTGCGAAACGGCACTTCTACAGAAATGGCACCCAGAAAAACACATCTGTTGTGTAATCGATGCTGAATGATCACGGGTGCCTGTCTTCCAAGTACCGGTTAACAGAAGTGGTTTCGTTACTTTATCTGTGTGGGGGCTTTAGAAGAAACGTCTATTTGTGGGTTACGTCACGGAGGCTGCAAAAACACACGGAGGAGGGGACGCAGCACGATGTGCGGGGGTATGTCGGCGCACGTGTGCCAACCCACACTTTCGCAGGAATACGCGCAGAGACGCGGGCGCTTGCCTTTCGATGCCTCGACGGTGACCCCGGGACCGAGCGGCGGCAGCTCAATTAGGAGCGCCGCGGCCGAGATTGCTGTCCCGCAGACCGCGGTTTTTAATCACGGAAGGCCTTGCGGCGGACACATTTGTGGCTCCGTTCCCTAATTCATCTTGCGGGTCCTGTGACAGACTGTGAATTGTCTACTCCTTGGCGCCACTAATGAAAGGGCCCGCTCCGAAGCTGAAGGTCGCCGCTCGAAGGCCCCCTCCGTCACCCCGCGCTCTCCCTCATCCCCGTGCCTAGGGGTCCCGTCGCTCTCGCCGCTCTCGTTCGCACTCGCCGCGGGGGTCCGGTTGCCAGCGTTGGTTTGCAGGTGTCTTTTCCAGGGTCCCGTGTCCCCGGGAGCATTTGCTTTGCGAAACAACCCTGTTAAGTGAATCTCCATTTTTAGGGCGTTGAATCAGCATTATTTCTTATGAGCAAAATTATATTCGACTCCTGAACAAAAAAATAAGTCAGCTACGATAAAAAGTTTGTTAAAATAATTGCTGCTATCGTTGTGACACATTGAGAATACAACAAATTTTACAAAATCTGCCACAAAAATGATTCAATTCCGTTGCAAATTATGGAATTGCTAAAAATGGTACCGTGAATTGTGGAAGGGTGCATTAATCGTTTCCGATTGTCGGAGTTACCTTTGGATGCTCACTGGCAAACCACGAGAAAAACTTTATATATCATAGTGTGATGATGTTCATGTTACGAAAGCCGTTAATACGATTGAAACAAATGAGTTAATTGCAGATGTTCGTACCATTTATTTCTAAAAGCTCTAATTGGTTCTGCTATTTTAGTTGTTCCTTGTATGGGAAACACCTTATGGAAATATATACCACTTTTTTTTACCAGTTTTTCCTTGTATGGGACCCCATGATACGAGCGAAGGATGTACCGAGCTTTTATTCAGTCTGATCTGGGTTATGTCTAAGCTCAGACAGCCGAGCACCTTAGTCAGTCAAGAAACGTATCACTGTGCTGTAAAGACATAAAAATGTCCCTTGTCTGTAGAGCAGTAATAAGCGAATATTCCAGTCCCCTGTTGACGTATTCAGTTTACGGTGGATGCTCCTGCAATAAAAAGAGAACAATGGCGGTTACAGTGTTTCTGGCAATATGTGAGGGCATGGGGGCAATAAGAAGGCCAAGCCGCCGACTCGTCTTTTCCCTCGTTGTCAATACGAGTCTGATTACCGTCTCTTCTAGAGCCTCCAAACTGGCTCTTATTAATAGCAGTTAATTAGCAGCTGTCAAATGAGACTGATTAGCTGTAGCTGTGCAGCTGAACCCGGTGATCTAAGGGTGGGGGCTGTTGAACGGATTTGGGGGTTAGCTGAAAGACGAATAGTCTCAATGTTGACTTGGGCTCCTCCCCATATCTGTCTCTTGTGATGGATGGAATCAGTGCTTCCGATTTATGGATGGCTGGGCTACGCGGAGAACGATCCCACAGGGCACTGGAACCGCCAGACAGTTCTGTGGTAAAGGGGATGCCTGTACTGGGACTCCAAGGAAACAGTCCGGCAGTGGTAAGGATCCCCATGTTGCCATGGGTTTCTTCCAGGTGCTCTGGTTTCCTCCCATAGTCCAAAGACTTTTATTTCAGATGAATTGAGGAATATGTCCTTAATGTATGATTGGATGGATGGACGGACAAGTGGATGGATGCATGAATCTTTTTGCAGAAATCTAAAGCAGTGCAGCACAGCATTTAAAGATATATGAGTAAATTACTGCAAGTAGCTTAGATCACAAACTTATCATCATAAGTCCCCTTGGACAAAGGTGTCAGATAAATGGGCTTTATAATGATTTGACAGCGTAATGTAAATGGAATGATAATATCTAATCCAGAGGTCTAATCCTTTGGGGTCAGACTGAAGGACTCACAATCCATCTCACAAGATGGAAACATCAGCGGCGTTCAGATGGCATCCAGGATAAAATTCCATAAAATACCATCAGATCAATAATTTTTGTTGTTATTACTAAGGGAAGCAGGTAATGTAGTGGTGAGAGGCTCCATCTTGCACCCAAAGGACACGGTTTTAATTCCCATCTCTCGCCGCAGTCCCTCTGATCAAGGTACTTACCGTGAAGCGATACAGTAAAAATTACCCTGATGTACAAATGAGTAAATCATTGGAAGTAGCTCGACTTAGTGAGTCACTTCTGAGAAAAGGTATCAGCTAAATAAATAAATGTAAATGTTGTTAATATTTTATGTGTGCACATTTGTCCCTGTGATTTCAGGAGATTTTAATATTTTAAATGTGTGCGAAGGTTTCCCTGCATACAAAAGAAATGACTTGATATCTTCTGGTATTACAGCATAAGGGGGCAAACGAGGGGTAAAGGCGGCTAGGATGAGTCACAAAGCCCCCCCCCCCCCCCAGGCCACATCCCCACCAGCGGCTTTCTGGGAGTTGGGCACTTAAGCGCGTCCCCCAGCTGCCAGAAGACAGGTGTCCCGCGTTCACACTTGACAAGAAAGGGTTACTGGGATTCCTTCGCTGTGACGGGGCACCCGGTATGGGCCTCTCCTCGCTCACCTTGAGCCCTGGATTCTGTTTCAGCACTTTGCGGCCTTCCTCTAAAAGCAGTGCGTGTCACTGCTGACCTCTGACACCGTTAGTTTAGAAAGAGAACCTCAGTCAGAGGTGAGCGGGGTTCGGCTCCAAGGTCTTACAGTGAAATTGGTTTTACTTACACGAAAGCAATATTTGACGAAAGATATTGAAATATTGGAGCTAAATTTTAACTCGGAGATAAATCAGCGCCGATGGGAGTTTATGCGAACGAACAGTCTTGGAGCCGACCTCGGTTTTACTGCACAAATTAGCGCGCTCTCCTGACCGTCACGCTGTTGTTAATCCGATGCTTTTATTCAGAGACTTGCCAAAACTATAAATAGTATTCACCCCCCTTGACCTTTTCGTGTACGGCATCAAATCCCGATGGATTTACTCGGGCTTTTTGCCACTGATGCACAGGAAAACTCTCTTTAATTCTCTTCGAATTGAAAATGCGTTTCTAATAATCGGTCTTGAATTTACAAGAAATATAAAACTGTAAAGAATTGAGTTCATAAGTATTCACTCCTTCAAATCAGTATTTATTACAGGCACCTTTGGCAGCGGTTACAGCCTTGACTCTGTTTGGATGGATCTGCCAGTTTTGGACTTTTGCACGCTGCCGCACGCCTTGCCCATCCGTCACTGGAAAACTGCTCAAGTTCTATAGCAAAAAAACACGAAAACTCCAATGGGGGTGAACACCTTTTATAGCTACTGTACGATTTCATCTATTTTGTGCGGCTGAACACATCAGCGAATTAACATCGCTTTGGTATGAACGTGCATGTTTATGTGAGAAAGCAGTGCGGTGCTGCATGTATAGTTTGGTGCGTGTACTCTCTATCTGTCCTGGCGTGCATGCGCGAGTGTGTGAGTGTGTGTGTGTGTGTGTGTGTGTGGGCCCATGGGTGCGAGGCGCCGTGGCGCTAACAAGAGGACGCACGGTGCTGTAAAGTGATCCGCACTGTGTCACTTAATGGTTAACTGTGCTGACCCGGACCTTGCCCCCCCCCCCCACGCAGAACGATACGGGTCAGCGGGTGGTGCAGGAGAGTTCTGCTGTGTCCAGGGAGGTGGGCGGCTTTCACTGGCCACGGCAGAAGGAAAAAGCCAAAGACTTGAATTTCCAAACGGGGGTGGTTGGGGGGGGGGAGCAGGCGGAGAAAGACAAACACGGCGGGCCGTTAAAGGCGAATCCAACAAGTGTTAGGGGGACACCTCCCCTCCCCGGGCGTCCAGTTGCCACGACGTTCTCCTGGCAGCCTGCACCTCCGACAGGTGGGCCCTGCTTCGCCGCGTGGCCCGGGATGCTTGGAATTGCTCTCGTTTCACACCAGCGCTCGCAGACGTACAAGGACGCTCTTTGTTTAGCAACTTGAAAGTCAGGTCCTCCTGGAGCATAAACCGCGCCGAGAGGGGGGTACGGCTCAGTAGCGGATGGTGTGCGACTGGCGGGGGGGGGGCTCCATCACGGTTGCCGCGCACCTTCGCTCTCGGCCGCCCTCCTTTGTTATGCGGCACGCTGAATGGTGCCGCCGCTGGCGGGCAGCCAGAGAGTACTACAGCCATCTGTTTATCGAGCGATTACGTTATCAAGCACCAGGCACTTGGGCAGCAGCACCACGCAACGCATGAGATGAATTTGTTACTGCGCCGAGCCCCATGGCGCTGCCAGGCTGACGGTTTTTCTTCACGGCCGTACGGTTCGGCGTTTTGATTCGTGTTGCCATGCGGCAGAATGCGGCGGGGTTTCCATACACCTAGTTACGTATTCACGTAGATGCTCTTCCGCAAAGTGACTTATGATGTTAAGACACAGTCGTTTAGCCATTTATTCAGCTGGATAATATTTCCTGCATCAGTTCAAGGCAAGTATCTTGATCAAGGCTACTCTAGTAGGAAGTGGGATTCAAAGCTGTGTCGTTACAGTACAAGGCATCAGCTCTGACCACCGTAGCACTAGACGCTGCTGCTACCCGCATGTACAGGCGTGAGTGTGTCCTCGTGTTACCGTATAGGTGTGTGTTCCCTGTGTGTGTATTTCTCTGCTGTGTGGGACCTCAATCGGGGAGAATCAGTTTGCACGTTCAGCTGTTGGTGAGCAGGTCCAGCTCCGTGAGCTCCGTGCAGAGAGCCATTATTCAAGACTGCTCGAGTGACACGTGTGGCATTTGGTCACTCTGTCTCCCGGCAGGGGGCAGGTTGAAGACTGTGGGTGGCTTTGCATATGTGGCACACAGGATCAGTGTGTGTGTGTGTGTGTGGTAATCTGGGTCCCCCGCGTTCAGATTGTTTGTGCCAGTCAGGGGGCGCGAACAGCGATCAGCCGAAATACGAGCATTCGTTTTACGAGGACTCAAGGTCGCGGTGGGTTCCATTCGATAGCCCTATTTCGATTTACGGAATATTCCTTCATATCTAGAAGGACCAAATTTGTGTTTTGCGCACCTTCCGACAGTTGAACGGCACAAGACCGGAGCCACCATGTGGTCTTCAACTCGGGTAAAATTTGACTTGTGCTGCATGAAGCTCTCAACCTCCACTAGCGCTTGCCTACAACTTCCACCTGTTACAATCTCAGTGACAACGGGCCCTTCTGGGCTCTCCAAACCATGTCCACTTATTCGCTGAGTACAAGTTAATTTGCGTCATTTTCATTGATTGCTGTTGTCTTTCTTTGAGAGTGTTAAGTGTACTGTGCTTAACAGCTACGGAAGAGCTGAACGAGCGCAGGCGCACAGTCGCACAGTATTACAGAGTACAACGTTGTACAACAAACTGAACTGCACTGTTGCTTTGTGTTGTGATAACCTTACAAAGGGTTTCTCAGGAAGACCGGGGCACGGGGGCACGGCGAGTAGCGCTGCTGTCTCGCAGCGCCTGGGTGGCACGAGAGGACATGGGTTCGATCGCCTCTCAGTCTGTGCGGAGTTTGCATGTTCTCCCAGTGTCTGCGTGGGTTTCCTCCGGGTGCTCTGGTTTCCTCCCACACTCCAAAGACATGCTGTGCAGGTTCACCCATAGTGTGTGATTGACAAAGAGTGTGTGGATGAGTGATGCCTTGTAAGTAGTGTATCTAGCAGCGTAAGTCACTGCGGTGAATAAGGTGTGTGGGCTAGTAACATTACAAAGTATCCGTTGTAAGTCACTTCGGAGAAAAGCGTCTGCTAAATAAATAAATGTAAATGTAAGACTAGCTATTTGTCAGCCAGCCACTTAAAGGGGTGTTGTTAACCTTCCCTTCACCAGTGGTGTGAGGATTGGTTAGGACCTCCGCTCGGCAATGTGCGGAACGCTTGCATGGGTTGGGCTGTCGATAGGGTTGCCAACCCCTGCAGAAGAAAATAAGGGACACTTTTGGGGTCTATAGGAAAATAAGGGACACTCGGGATTTCTTTGTAGCTAATATGTGTAAAAAAAGAAGTCTCTGCTTGGGTGAGGGGGGTGCGGTGGCACAGTGGCGCAGTGGGTTGGGCCACAGTCCTGCTCTCCGGTGAGTCTGGGGTTTGAGTCCCCCTTGGGGTACCTTGCGACGGACTGGCGTCCCGTCCTGGGTGTGTCCCCTCCTTCTACAACCTTATGCCCTGAGTTGCTGGGTTAGGCTCCGGTTCCCCGCGACCCTGTATGGGACAAGCGGTTCAGAAAATGTGTGTGTGTGCTTGACTGAATTAAATGCTAAAATGAATCTGAGACATTTAATTTGCTTTTAGCTCACCCGAATGTAGTTTTATACCGGAAATGTATTTTAACCATTTAGTAATATATTTCGACAAGTAAAAGTGTAAGGAAAACGTGTCTGCGCAATAGTACAAAGTAGCCTACCAGCAGCGGCTGAGGTGGTGCAACAAAAAGACTGGAAATTGCTCCTACTCGGGGTGTCGCTCCGTCGATGATTTTCCGTGGACGCATCTTCAAGAGGATCTTCGCACGCAACTCCACCGTGGCCGAGAGAAAAATCTCTCTGACAAAGTTTAAATTACAATTCGCCATTAAAGTCGTTCTCCCTGCTGACTTTGCTAAGCCATCGGTTCTCCGTCCCCCATTCTTTTCTATGCTTCTCTAATCGTTTTCGTTTACGAGGTGGACGATTACATTAGTAGCCATGATGGCATCTAGCCGTCTAGTTAGTACCTACCTGCCTTGTCCCTTTCGCCCCCTCGACCCTCCCTCCAGTCGGACTCACACAAGCAACGGGCACCTGTGTTTCGCATCCATTTTTCCGATGTTCTCCTATTCTTCTTCAACACTTTCATGCAAACTGCGAAGTTTATGTGCGCAGTAAATATATGTAATAAATACTTTCAAACGTCTCTGGGTGCGAAAGGTTAAAATACTGGACAAACCGCGTTCCATGTGGTTTTAATACGGAACGCAACTCCTATCCCTTAATAGGGAACGACGTTATAGGGGACGGTCGGCAACCCTAGCCGTCAATGCTGTGCAGAGAACAGATTTCGACAGTCCAGATCAAAGTTTTCGAACCGCAGCACACCAGCAGGGAAGTCTGTGAAGATTGTGTGTGTCTGTCTCTTGCTTCGTGCCATTGCTAGAAGTGTGAAATCCTCAGTAGGGCCTCCCACACCGCGTTGCTCTGTCAAGCCAACAGCGCGGACCCCGAGAGGGTCCGAATTCTCGTGAAAATCCCCCGAACGGCCCGGAGGAGGAACGTGCGACGTTCGGTTTGCGCCGTAGCGCCAACATCGTGCCGCGCGCAGAGGATGATGAGGTTCAGGACGTATCAGCGAGTCGGCCGTGGGCGTTGACGGCGAGCGGGGGCTTTGCGCCGGCGATGCGCTTCTATTCGCCGACCTTCGCTGCCACATTTTATCTGCAAATTATGGGAGTGACCTCTGACCCCGAAACTTTCTTTTTTCCGCGGAGAGACGAGGGTGCGCAAACAGGGCTGGCCGAGCGCACCTTACGCAAGGCCGCCCGACTCCATTAGTAACGTATTAGCTCCGTCTATCTGAGCTCGTGACTCAGTGTGAGATTGAGGGGCATTTGAGTTTCCTGTGCAATCCCCTGGCAACCCGCCCGCCTTCTCGTCTGCCGAGAGCCATCAAGCCGTCAAACACGTTTCCCTTTAAATTGCCCGTTGGCCATCGGCATCGCTACACGCGAGCGTTCATTCCATCTCCCCGGTCGCCCGATCGCGCGAGCCTGCGGCTTAATGTCATCGCGAGGCGTGCCGCGCGCCCTGTCGCTTTCGCGCTCGACGCATTCCTCCGAAAGCTGGGCGGCGCGGAGCTGCTTTTCTTTGCGGGCGTCGAAAAAGAAAGGCGACGGCATCTTGAGACAGAGAGAAGAAAACAGTGTTTGTCATCGCTCAAGCAGCCTAAAGCGCTGTTTATCTTGGGCTGTCCCAGGCCATGTGATTAGGGCTGTATTGACTCGACACACTGTTTGCGTGTGTGCGTGCGCGCGCGCGCGCGTGTGTGTATGTGGTGAGGACATGCCGAAAGATTCTTCCTCTTATTATTATTATTATTATTATACAGATGGACCAAACAGGGATAACACTTTCAGTCCTAAAAATAAACATAAAAATGTTTATCAATATTCTTTTTTATTTTTTATTTTCTCTGAAAATTGTTGTAAAGAGGATATTTACTGAAGAGGATATATTTTTCAAAAATGCATGGATAACTTTACATTCAGAGACACTGATCTGTGACCCCCCCCCCCCACCACCACCACCACCACCACCACTCTTCCACCGGTCAATATGAACTTAGTGCAGACTAGAAAGGATCACAACCGTAACTGGTTGCATCTCCAGCCACTGTGTTTTGGAGAAAAATAAGGAGCACCTTAGGTGAGCGGTTCTTAAACTCACTCCATCAGATTCATACACGGCCTTCACGCACCCAGACGTGGGGATGGAGCAACGAGAAAGTCACTTTCCTTGTCTGCATTTCTCAAGTCTCTATCTCTGCTCGCGAAATACTCCTCTCGGGGGTCAAAGGTCCCGCTATTGCTTCACATCATCGTAACTCAGGCACATTTCCACAGCCTGGTCACGGGGATGTAATCTGGAGGGTGGGTACCGGTGGGGGGAAGGGCGACTTTTGGGGCTCATCTGTTCATTTCCAACCGAACGGCAGGGGCTTTCGGGTGATCTGAGGGGAAGTGGGTTTCATGCACTACATCACAAGGCAATCAGCTAGCAGGAGGACATAAATCCGTTCCTCTGACAGGTATACGTTTCTGGGCCCGAGTGCCAGGGAAAGGAGAGAGGGTTTGTGTGTGTGTGTGTGTGTGTGTGTGTGTGTGTGTGTGTGTGTGTGTGTGTGTGCGTGCGCGCATTGTGCAATCAGACAAATCAGCCAAGCTTGTGAACGTGTGCATAAAGGCTGTGCAAACGGGCACATGCCAGGCGGCTGACGGGGCGGGAGACGCCCCCTCCACCCCTCCCCCCCCCCCCCTCATGGCTCGCCACGATGAATGAGCCGTCGCAGAAAAACAAGTTCTGGACATGAAACGTGGTGTTATTACTGTGTAGCTGTTTGCCGCTCAGCCTGGGAGCTATAATTAGCGTCCTCCTTGGCGAGCATTGTTAGCGAAGCGTGGCCCTGAGACGAAGGAGTGAGCTCCAGGGAAAAGCAGTTACATAAGAAGGAATGTTTTTGCTTTTCCTTGAGTACTGGGGTGAGGCGGCAGGGCACGGAGCGGGTAGGAAAGCAGAGCGGCAAGGGGCAACCCTGGGAGGGAGGTGGGACTGAAACACATCTCCTGGCAGTCTTTCAGCAAAGGTCCCAAAAGAAAGGGCGGTTCTGGACCAGTGTAAGGTGCCACATCAGAACTGAACCTGCAAAATTACATACCTTGGCAAAATGGGAACAGCAGGGGGCATAGTGGTTTGCGCTCCCACCTTTCGACTGAAAAGACACAGGTTTGAATCCCACCTCCTGCTGTAGGACCCTTGATGAAGGGACTTCGCCTGAATTGATGCAGTAAAAATGACCCCATTGCATGAAGGGGTAAATCAGTGCAAGTAGCTTTGAAAGAAAAGAAGTGTCAGCTCAATAAATAAAGGAAAACCACTTTGGATGAATACGAAAGCGAGGCCTGTAAAGCAGGTCTTACGACGTTTTTAGACCTACATTAACTCCGAGGTCTGCATCGGTGTATGAGTCAGCCTAAGTGGAGAATTGTAAGCCTATCGTCTTCATCCCATCTCTTCATTTACAGTCTCGGCTCCAGTGCGGTGGAATGAATTCCTCCTGTCCCTCGGAGCTGCCGAATCCCTCCAAGAACTCAAAATGCTCTCAAACGTCTCGGGGGGTCAAAATCGTCATTGCATATGGTGGAAAGAAACAAACTATGTTTACTTAAGGATCACATGCCTGCAACTACGTCTCTCTTTCTCCTAATGTAATGCACACGTTGTATTTTCTATGAGGCTGGAGAAAAGCGTCGGCTAAATGAATAAATGTAAATGTAAATGTAAACCCATGTCTTTTCGACCCATTTCCCTCCTGAATAAATGACACCTTCATAATTTAATCCTTCGCCACCTGCTTCGTTTTATCCGCCTACTGTCATATTCATGTCGTTTCCACGGGTACAAGCAAGGTGTGCTTCGGTAATCCTGCATTGGCATAGAAACCCTCTGTCTGTAATTGATGCACCTTGTTTACTCTAAACTGTTCATCACTTTGGAGATAAGCGGCTGCCCAGTGTAGAAATGTAAATGTTGTTTTATTTTTCCTAAACACAACTTAGTTTACGAAGACGGCGGTAGAGGGGGGCGAATGAGGGTGTGAACTGAGGACGCTTTGAGCAAAGCGATGTGCGTTTCGGGACATTGCTTTGGGCAGCAAGTTCCCCCTCACCCTGAACGACCCCCACGCTTCGGTCAGCGTGAACGTGGAGAGGCCGTCTACTACCGCCAATTCCTCCCCCAACCCGAACCTCAAGCGCTCATCCTCTCCCCAATAAAGGGGCTCTTATTTACTCTGGGGGGTCAGGCCAGGGCCCCCGCGGCGATAATGGAGGGGTCAGGCGGATGAAGCTCGGCGTGGAGAGGCTGGATGATGAAGATGTATGAATCCCCAGAGGAAGAGGGAGAAGATTACGCCGAGGGTGACAGGGGTCCTCTGGATCGGCTCAGCCGACGCCTCCCCCAAAAACGGGGGGCTGGGCGGGTCCCCCCTTCCTGTCTGTGACCGCTGGATGGCCATGGCGCCTGGCCAACCTGCAGGGGTCAGCGAGGGGTCGATGGTGGCTGAATCAACACGTTAACTCCCAACCCCCCGCCCCCAGCTTCCGAGCCTCTGCCGGGAGAAAGGCTGATTGATACAGGTAGACGGATCGCTCTCATCCATCCTCGGCTGCAGGATGCTCGCCTTCCGCTCTTCCTCAAACATTTACTCAAAGCGTCGCATCGGCTGCGGCTCTGCGCTCTGACCGAGGTTTCACTTTTGGACGGAAATTGGACCGAGGCATCGGGACTCGGTGGAGACGGACAGGTGCGGCCAAGGAAGCAAGTAGCGAAGCCACGGAAGGCTGACGCCCCGACAATGTACCGGCACGCTTTTGGATTGCAACTGAAGCTCGTTTTTGCACGGTCGCCTTTACGTTCATTTATTTATCTGGTGTTTTTCTCTAAAGTGACTTAGAGTGTTGCGCAACAGAATGGACGTACTGCATAAATTCAGCTGTATTGTGCTGCAGCGCAGGGGAAAGGTTGGTTCTGGTGAGGGAAGGAGCGAGGCAGTAGTGAGCAGGACGTGGGGTGGGGGGCTCAGCAAGAGGACAATCACATCCCCCACGTTGCCAAGTGGGGCAGAACTAAGTGCCGAAGGAACAAGTGTCAAACGGGCGCAGAGAAGTGGGTCATCTGGGCCTCTGCGGTGACTCCGTGTTTGGACACCGAGGACGATGTCACATTGTCTGCCGCACTTTCATTGTCCCATTCCGTCCTGCCGAGCGTAGATCGGAGCGACGGGCCACAGGCCGTTGGCTTTTAAGGGAGAATGAGGACTCTAATTGAATATGTCACAGCCGCACTGCCCCACGTGTTGCCTTTTCCTTGTCTCTCTGTGGACAGCGGGACATACAGCCGCATATACACTCACTTTCATTCTTCTAGCATCAGCCACATTCCCACAGCAATCAGACCACCAACTTATGAAACGCCTACCAAATGCACATCGATATGAATTGAAACAACGCACCGGAAACGCAAAAGGAGGAAAAACTTTTAACATTTACATTTAAACAATCAGCGGATACTTTTCTCCAAATCGACATACGGCTCAAATTAAAATATGGTCAGATTAGTATTTTGGGCGGTTTACGATCTACTGATCAACAGTTACTAAATCGATAAAAAGATGAAGTGTCAGATTATATTTGAGTCGGTGTGCGCGCGGGCGTACTCCACAGCCCCCCTTCATTAGGCCTGCCTGCTCCTTGCTGATTCAGTGACCGGTCATTAACGGTCAGCAGCGGCCGTGCTGCTGCCGGCCGCCTGGGTTAAACGGCCCCCTTTGTCCTGACTTTGCTGATTAAGGCGACCTCACCTGTCATATCTGTCAGGGATTTAATTCATCACGCACCGCGGCCAGAAAGCGACACCCCGACCTCCTCCTGCCTCCTCCGCACCAGCTTAGCTGGCCGGCAGACAGAGGGGAAGAAAAAAACACCCTTGTTTGATTGGAATTTAATTTCATCTTCTTTATCTGTGATTAATAGATCAATAATTAATGTCTGGGCTCTTAATATGAGGCTACAGCTGGCGGACATGTCCGCATCCACACGACCCTCTCCGCCCGCTAACCAGGTCACGTGACAGCAGCAGCAGCAGCAGCAGCAGCAGCAGCAGCATAAACGCCCGTGTTCCGCAACAAGGCATCATTCTGACTTTGAAACCGTACTCTGCATCTCAAAAATGAAATGAGCCAAAGCAGGAATCACAGTCACGAGCGCTCGTCGTGCACAGCACACACACCTCAATACACCTCCTTCCCATTTCAAAGCACCTGAAAGACCAGAGTAAAATGTACTGCTAGGAAGCAGTAAAAAAATCTCTTCCGTCATCTGAGCTTCGCGATAAGATGTTTCAGATTTTTTTTCATCTTTCAAAAAGCTAAATGACTCTATTTAAATCTTTTACTTGGAATTTAACCAACGAAGAAGTGTGGTGACACAAAACCTCCGCAACACCTGTGTTTTACAGTGAAATTGATCCGTCACACACGGCTTCGGTCACTTTGTCTCGGGTGCGAATGAGCCGCACGAGCAGAACTCTGTGTGTTTGGGCGGTTCGAATGAAACAAAGTCTGCCTGCATACCAAGTGCTTTTTTTTCTTTCTCTCTCTTTCGCACACATAGATGAACCGCTCACGCGTCACACAGATCTACAGAAACACACATAAACACACGCTGGATTGTGTGTCTCTTAGGCCCAGGCACTCCACCCACTGACACACACACATAGGCTGCACACTCCCCCGTGTTCGGTTCCCTTCTGTTACACACACACACACACACACACACACAGGGTTTCCTCTGCTGCTTTCTGCAATTTTTTTTCCCTTCATTTTCTCGTTAATTGTTACATTTGTTTCAGGAGGAATATTATTATTCCAAGGGGTGCGGTGGCGCAGTGGGTTGGACCACAGTCCTGCTCTCCAGTGGGTCTGGGGTTTGCGTCCCGCTTGGGGTGCCTTGCGACGGACTGGCGTCCCGTCCTGGGTGTGTCCCCTCCCCCTCCGGCCTTACGCCCTGTGTTACCGGATAGGCTCCGGTTCCCCGTGACCCCGTATGGGACAGGCGGTTCTGAAAGTGTGTGTATTATTATTCCCTGGCAAAGAGCCAAAATAACAAAAATAAACCGAATTTTCAGGAGATTTAATCCTATTTAATCACATACAGACACAATTATAGTTCATTTTCTCCATGCTCAAAAAAACTCTTCCCTCACAAACTCACACTGTTAAAACAAAAGTGTCCTGATCAGCTGAAACACATAGCAAAATTAGTGTAAAACATATAAAATGTACACTTTAATATATTGAAAATTATGGTTTAGAATTTTAAAATGAGGGATGCGTAACATATCCCTTTAATATATTCAGAAATATGCATTGTTTCCCTTTTTTCTCCATCACTGTGCATCATTTTCCGCCTTCTGTGCTCACACACACACGTACGCACACAGTTCAGTCCAGGAGACGCGTGCCAAGCATGCGGACGGTAAATCCCGTTGCTCTGGACGCCTGCCAATCCAAATATTTCTTCTGGATGAGAGCACAACCCAGCACGGCGTGCCTTGTTCCCCTTCTTCCCTGCGTGCGGTGAGACAGAGGGTTTCCCTGGGCTTGGGTCGCAGGGCGGAACCCATTAGCGTCATCCTAATTATAATTATTATTACATAAAGAGCAGACGAAGGACAGACGCCGCTCGCTGCGAGAGACGGAACGGAGTCCAAGAGTTACCCCTCAGCCGGGCCTCGTACGGGAGCCTGCAGGTGGTGTAATAGCTAGAGCGGCCTCCTTCGGCCCTAAAGGACTCAGGTTCAAAACCCACCTCTTGCTGCAGTACCCTTGATTGAGGTAGAAAACCTGAACTGACAGAGTGAAAAAAATGTATCTGTTGAATAAATGGGTAAATAACTGAAAGCATCTTAACACTGCAAGTAGCTTTAGAGAAGAATGCCTGATAAATGAAAATTTAGCGGCTGTGTCTTGTGGCGCAGCCGGGCCTCGAAGGGTCCGAGACCCCGGACGCACACACATATTCCACAATTGCTTCCATTGGCGAGTCACGGGGAAGGATTGATGTTTTGCACTGATCACGTGTTCAACCGGTGTGTGTTTGCGCCTGTGCTCGAGTGCGTGAGGGGGAGGAAAAAATTAAGCAGCAAACATTTACATTCACATTTATTCATCTAGCAGATGCCTCTCTCCGGAGGGAAAGAAGAAAGGACAAGGAGGGAGAGAGGAGCGAAGGAGCCGATGAGCAGATGAAGATGCGTAACGAGAGACAGAAATATGGAATTTTGGGTGTACGGAACGAGGTGGATAGAGAGAAAGGGATGCAGCGGCCAACTCGTCAGGACTGCTGGGGGCACAGGCCATCGGGCCACGGGGGGATTGACACACATCCACCCAAAGAGTAGTTCCGACTCGACTTGCGTCCCACACACACTTCCCTGGCTTTGATGGGGGCGGCAGGGAACCGGAAGGCTGAGTCTGTTTCGTGTAAAGATCTGAAACAAAGGGCAGAGCGGAAGTGGTCCGCTGGGGAGGGAGTCAACATGGACTTCATTATCTACCCACACACACACACACACACACACACACACACACACACACACAGCAAGTCGCAGTGACGGCAGCCAGCCCTGCAACGGGAGAGAACGGGTCCAACACAGACACACAAAGCAGCGCGAGAAGTGCGGTAGGACAAGTGGTCGCAGCCCATGCAGAAAGCAGCAGGCCACACACTGAGCCCCTCCAGCCCCAGCCACATCCCCCCCCCCCCCCTTTCCCACATTTACTCTTATTCTTATCCTTTATTATGGGTCCAATCTCAAAGCAGCATCTGTCTCCTAACTTGTCCTTATGAGCCACTCTTTCATTGTTGCCTTTAAACTGTAACTGAACGAATAATACGACATTCTATTTCATTCAACATCAAAATATGCGGACATTTATAAATAAATCAATTAAATTAAAATTAAAATTGAAGCTTTTTATAGAAAACACACCTAGAAATCGGGTGACTTTGTGAACGGTTAAAGAACATCTTATACGTCACTGTTAAGTAACGTGTTTCCCAAACGTTTCCCTTGTTTTCATCCTCGAAGTCGGGCCGTGGTGGACGCGCGCGCGCGCTCGCGCGCTCGCTCGCATTCCCGTTTCCCTCGCGCTGCGCGACGCTGAAACGGTACAGCAGCGCGCGACCCCGGCGCGCCTTTCATCGGAAGTGCGAGTTTGCGCACGTGCAGAAACGCGAGAAGGTTGTGTAATAAATTGCCCTGCCACAAAAAATAACTCCATAATTTAACCACGTGGCGAGTTATACGCTCTAAAAATATTCCACATTGCAGCAAACATTTCAGTAGTAAGCTCCTTCCTTCTATATTTAATTTCTGTGAATTTTCACCATTTCATAATACACCTATCTCGTTAATTTAATTTTTCCATAACGCTTACATTTATATATATTCCAAAACTTGAGCATACATATTGCTATAGTTTATATAATATAATTGTTAAATAAGGTACATGTGAAACAATGAGCCTGATGTATAAAAAATTGTGAAAATTCGTAGGAAAAAAATAGTTTTAATTCTCACTAACGAAACAATGTTAACTGTATTTATTGTGAACCCGTATAGCACTTTTCCGGGACAGGCTCCGTACCGGCGCGACCCTGAGCAGGACAAACGCTCAAAGAAAGTGATATGAGAGTGATATGTTTCGTGTAATTTTACGGTGTATGAAGACGCAGAGAAATCCTCAGTGTAAACTGTCGTTTATGACAATTGATCATTTTTATTTTCTTACACACCACAACATGTTTTTATTGTAATTATCGCTGATAAAATCACAGGTGCTCTTGAAGTATAATAAATAGGATTCATTGTGGGAACTGACCAGTGGACGTACATTTATGTTTCAGTCGTTCCATATTATTTAGCTGCGTTTTTCCTTCTATTTTCACTAGTAAAAATTCGATGAAAATAATTCACGGTCATTTTTTGTTTTTTGAATTACCCTCATTTTATAATTGTTATGAAATCATGCAACCTCGGTAAATTTCCCATCATTACCTATTATATCATTTCTGATATTTGCTCTGATTTAAGGTGCTCATTTGAAACGCAGTGAGAACCCAACGAAATCTTTTAAAAGAACTTTTCAAAGTTTCCAAAAATTAAGAGCAAACAAACATGATGTAGATGGAACCCGGGAGTCTCCGTCTCCGAAGTCCCGTGGGGCGAAACGTAACGACGAGCGCTTTCGTTTGGCTCGCTTCGTTTGCGACGAGAGGGCTCACACACTGTGTGTGACACAGCAATAGGGCTTCGGTTCAGGGAGTCTGCGTAACAGAGTGTGTGAGAGTGTGTGAGAGCGTGTGTGTGTGTGTGTGTGAGACACTGTGTGCGTGCGCGCGCGTGTGTGTCGCGTCGTTAATCGCTCCTGCTAAGACTAATTACGGCGTTGGGTGGAGCTGGTCCGACGACACGCGGAGGTGGCGAACGGAAACTGTGAACGCGCGACGCGAGCGCTTCAGTGGACGCCGGACCGCGGAGGAAAACCGTCTCGCGGCAGCCGATAAGCTGGGATACGGGCGGCACGAGGCTGCGCGAGCGACTGATGGGCGCGCGATCAGGTAAGAGCGCGCGCGCCGCGCCGCGACTCTCACTCTCATTGGCGTCAGTTTCGCTTGCTGGTTCCGTGCGGCCAGGTGTAGCGAACAGAACGAAAACGAACTTACACACAGAGTTTTGCTCCATAAAAGGCGCCTGAGTCTCGCGAACGGTGTTTTTTTTTTTTTTTCAGCACGTGTGTGTTGGCAACATTTCCAATAATTAAACTCGCTGGCGTTTATGCGACTTGAATACTTTTTTGGACAAATTTACACGGCACTTCGGCCTGCTGCTTTAGAGACGTACTGAAGTGTTTTTTCCCTTCGAAATCTAGAAAAATACTTTCATTCTCGTCGTGCCGTAACTCGAAATGAGCGCAGACAAAAGTTGGTAAAACTGCACCAAAGAGACTAGTGCAGTCCGGCAGAAAGAAAGTATTGTTTTCTCTCCAACAGTCAAATATGTGCTTCTCCTCGGGCAGCAGAGTGTCCGGTGTACACTAGACTAGTTTTTACTCCCTATTATCACCTAACAGATCTATCTATCTATCTATTTTATCTGTATCTATGAGAAACACAGTTTGGATGCTGCGGCAGCGAAGAAGTCATTGACAGTTAGTACAGGTCCTGCTCGTGCGCGCGCCGTGGGCTCTGCCGACACCTACAATTATCACGTATTCCGGGCTGCAGCTGTCAGGGCGCGTGTCGTGTGTCCGCTGACTCGTCCGCGTCACACAGTCGCTGTCCCCGCGAAGCCCGTGCGGGACTCCGACGCGCTGTGCAAAGCGCCGTCGCGCTCCAGATGCGGCGCGTGCGGTTCGCCGGTGACTAAAACGGGCCGCCGCCGCCGTCCAGGTCCGCGGGATAAACGGCACGAAGCGACGCGTCGTGGGTCGAGCTCTTCACACCTGTCGCCGCTTGTTTACCGTGACTGCGGAGCCCTGATGAGGAGGAGAAAAGGTTTTAAAGCTTTTAAAGGTTTAAGGTTAGGTGGCGGTTGGAGCCCCGCGGCGCTGTACTTGTACTCTGTCCGGCGCGCTCTTTCGGCTTCACTCTCGGTTTCGCGCACCCGTTGCTGGGGGTCCCTCCGGGGAGGCGGCACTTTTCGTTTTTACTTCAAATATATCACACAAAAATTGTCACGCTGCCTTCTGCCTCCATGAGCACAGAGGTGTGAAAAGTAAAATAAGGTTTCAGCACCAGCTGTTTGACAGAGGACGGTAATGTAAAGGTTTCAGTTTTCTCTCTGCATGTGCGTGTGGGGGGGGTACATGTGCCAGATTCTCCACACTGACTGCACTCTCAAGCAGTCCCCCCTTAATGAAGAGGTCGATTAATCACTGGTACCCAATTGAGCGTGATTAGCCCCTGCTTGGGTTGAGCGTGGTGGAAGTGATGAGCCACCGCTGCTGCCCGGCTGCTGGCCCCTCCGTCCCGCCCCCCGGCCTCCTGCCGGACCCATGCCGTGTCTGGCCACCGCTCCAGATGGCCGGTGGGTAGACCTCAGCCGCGGAGGTGGTTGAAGAAACTAGGTCGGATTGGCAGGATTAGGAGCATTCTGGCCTCACCCCGGCCCCTGCGACGTGTGGCATGGGGGGGTGTGTCTCACGCAGACGCCGTGCTGTGCTTCACCCCCGCTCCCCCCACTCCCCCCACTCCCACTCCTACCCCAAGAGTCCCCCTCCAGCAGACTAAGCAGGGGGAGATCATAGATGTGCCTGACCTCTGTAATTCCACTAATGGCTCCTTCATTGTGGGATTATCCTGCAGAACAATGCCCCCCAACACACACACACACACACACACACACACACACACCCTACTGGGTGTGGACGAAAGTCCAAGTGAATCCAGTCTTTGTTTCGTGTGTCCTATGGTCCCAGAAAGCCAAGGGCTTCAGCATTCAGGGGTTTTAATGGCTCCCAGCAGAAAGTTCAAAGATCTCAACCCTTACTGTACAACTCAAAGTAGAAAGTACTGATCTAGCTGGTCGCCTGTTTTTAATAGATCAGTACATAGATTCTTTATTAAGACAAGGAAGAAGGAGAAGAGCAGCACTGACAGCTCAACTGGACCCGTTCCCTGCTTCAGTCTCAAACATATGTGTTCCGCGAAAGCAATTAAAGCTGTTTTTACAATGGCTTTTGATGCCTAGTGTAACAGTAACAAATTAATGTGGATTTTCCTCAAGCAAGTGAAGTAGAAACCTGTGCATGTTATTTATTGTGCACAGCCACAGTAATAGTGGTAAAGTACTCAATTCACCTCTCTTCGCACCAAGATGCCTGAGATAGGCATCGGAGGCCTCCGTAACACACACCGTGTGCACAGATATGCATGTGTTGCTGACGGTGACAGTGGTGTTGCGTGCGGTGGGTTCGCCCTGCAGCTCGTTCCCGTATCCCGAGGACAGGCCGCGCGTTTCGGAGAGACCTCTTGTTTCGCTTTGTTGTTCTTGTTGTTTATTTTTTCCGGTGTGTGTGTCGGGTCCCGTTTTCAAAGCGTGTCCCCGACTGCAACTGGCGGCCAAATGCTCCGAGACTGTCCCCTTGAACCGCGAGCCTGATGGCGCAGGTTGCCCACTGCCAGGAAGTCATTGGCTGGGAGGCTGCGAGTGATGTGGTCCGCGGCCAGTGGCTCTGTGGGAGGGGCAGGAAGGGGGGCTGGTTTTGGGTGGCCCGCCCCAGCGCCTTTCTGCACCCCCCCCATCCATTGGCCTTGTTTTCTTGTCTTCGCTATTCACCAAGTATGGCTGTCGGTGCAAAAAAAAAACACTGTTCTCCATTGTACACTGCAGTACCAGGTGTCACCGACTCCAAACGGTCCTTCGGCTAAAGTGAGGGAATAGCAGCGGCGTTGTTAAGTCAGGTATGACGCTGGAAATCGTTTTTGACTGCTGTGCCTCTGCGTTCGGCCATCAATCGCTAACTTTTGCATTAATTCACTTTTCCAACACTCCTCTCCAAAGTAACTTAGTTTTAAGCTGAGTGATTTAAGTGATTTGCTCATTTATTCAGAAGGGTAATTCTTACTGTATCAATTCAGGGTACGTACTTTGATCAAGGGTACTACAGCAGGAGGTGGGATTTGAACCTAAGTCCTTTGCGTCCAAAGTGCGGCAGCTCTTACCAGCAAGTGACCTGTTGCTAATTAGTCCTACAGCGGCGGAGATCTGTACAGGTGGACACAGTGGCACCTCCTAGAGGACATGTGGCCCAAAACTGGGTAGCTGGGGGAAGGAGTGTCCATCCCTAAAATAAGGATGCGAACCCTTTAATAGGAACAGCTGGTAACATAGTGGTTCGAGTTGCTGTCTTGGGCTCCAAAGGTTACAGGTTTGATCCCCACCTCTGGCTGGAGTACCCTTGAGCAAGGTACTTAGCCTAAATTGCTCCACTGAAAAATTACCCAGCTGTATAAACTGGTAAATAAGTGTAACCTTTACACTGTAAGTCACTTTGGAGAAACGCATGAGCTATATGAATAAATGTAATACTTGTACACCCCCACTGAATACCCATACATGGAAATTCCATCCCATTCTTAAAAAGCTGTCAGAAGAGATCGCTGGCTGTTGTTTTTAACACAAGAGCAGATGAATGTCTAGAGTGTGTGTGTGTGTGTGTGTGTCGTTGCGGTAAGTCAGAGACCTTGACACCACGACGAAAGCACTCTGGCTTCCTGTGTTGACGTTTTCTGCCAAAGCACCAAGGAGGTGACTGGAAGCGCAGAACAAGTCGTACGTCGTCTTCCATACAGAACGATCTGGGGGGAGGGAGGGAGGGAGGGGGTGGAGCAGTGGGAGGAGCCTGGGGGGAGGGAGGGATCAGAGGGCTTTCAACAAGTGGGAGAAACTCTCACGCACTCAGTCATTCAGTAAGGCAGGCACTTGGAGGACACATACTGGAGTAGCCCTTGGGGTTGGAGCGCGACTGAGGAAGAGGGGGACACCTGTCCTTTCTACAAACACACGCACGCGCACGGACAGGGAGAGAGAGAGAGAGAGAGAGAGAGCGAGAGAGAGAGAAAGGTGTCGCATGGTCAGCTCTATGTGTGGCTGTGCTCACGGTCTCCTAGTAAGTACTTGCCTTTGTGAAGAATGCTTTTTTTTTTTTTTTTAACTCATAGAAATTTACCCTCCTTTAATTGTATTTTTCTCTGTGACTTTCCTTTTTACAGTATTTTTTGTGGCTGCTGCCTTCTTTTTCGTCACTTAAAATTGTGCATGATTTGTTGGCCAGTCATCTCAGGTCATACTTTTCAAGTTAAGAAGAGAGTGTTTTAATGAGCGGAACCTCATTTAAATCAACTTCCTTTAACCTTTTAAATCAGTTGGTGACTTCGTTGAGCGAATGCCTCGGTTTCACAATATGTTTCGCACAGCTGTGGCAGTACTGAATATGAAACATTTTGTGAGTGGGGGAAAAAAAAAAAAACGATGCTATTTTTTTTCATCGCAGGCCTCTCCCGTGCGGGTTGCTATTGCTGAGTAGTTGTTTATTTAAAAAAAAAAAATTAATTAAAATTAAATTAAATATTCGGCAGAGAAAAAGCTGACGGCGAGAGACTGACACAGGTTACTGCAGTTTTAAAATGATCACTGTAGTCAGTTTTAGACATGCTTTAAAATGTGGAAAAAGTTTTTCTGTTATTATTATTATTATCCTTTTTTATGAGGGCTTACTTCGGGTTTTTTGCGGGTCCCTGGGTGCTGTCTGTCAGCTGTTTTGCCTGGCTGGCCGCAGCAGACCCTTCAGCTTCCCCAGGTTCAACCAGGAGTACAAGACATGCGTCTGGTCCCCTCCGGCCGGGGTGACCTCGCTCCCTCTCCACCACGGACAAAAACGTATCCGGAAGCCCCGAGTCCTGTTTGGGACTCCGCAGGATGCGGGGGGGGGGAGCTGTGCAGCTGGTGGCGTTTGAAGCTTGTTTTTGTCGTGCCGGTCCTGGTGGGAAGATCGCCCACACACAAGCGCAACTCCGCCCCCCGCTACTGGGCCCATTGGCCGGTTCCGCTCGTCCGCCACGCCGCTTCCAAACTTAGCTCCATTCAGTCGCAGACAGCCCTTCCTTCCTCTTCCTCCTCCTGTTTGTGACACTTTTTTTCCCCACCGTGCGGAGCGGGAGCCTGGAATGCCCTAATGCCCTGACCGTGCAGAGGAGCTCGACAGGCCAGTCTGGGCCGCGTAAGAACCGTGGCGATGGGAGGCGAACGCTGCTCTCACACGCCTATGAACAAAGACAAGCGTTCACGTGAATTTTACGCGATTCCATTTCTTTGGACGTCCCGTTTGTTTGGATGTGTAGCAAGCATGCTTTTTTGATCTCTTCTACCTCGGCTCTTTATTTTTATTTATTTATTTATTTATTTTTTAAAGCAACACAGTAAGAGCAGGGTACGTGGGATCTTGCGTCCTGCCTGTCACTGCATTTTCAGGGCAACCGCTAGTTGGACTTTTTAGCTGACTGATCCCTCACCATTTTTATCCCCAACCCCACCAGGCTGCCTCTCAGCATAGTTCAACCATGTGGACCACTGAGGGCGCACCCCATCCTGAACCCGTCTCCATGGTAATGGACGTCATCGACGCTGACATGACCATGTGGACGGAGGCAGAGTTTGAAGAAAAGTGCACCTACATCGTGAAGGACAGCCCGCTCGAGGGAGTCCCGGAAAGCACCAGTCTGACCAGAGCCGAGGCCTCGCTGCCCCGCAACCTGCTGTTTAAACACCCTCCCGACTCCAAAGAGGTAGGTTGGCAGCATGCGCGCACGCACATAAGTACGCTCGCACACCTATTCACGCACATTTTGTCACCCAGAGGTACTCTTTCGGATCCAAGCTTCTACACCTGAAACCACATTAATGCAGCCCGTCGCATCATGACACAGAGACGCGGGAAGAACCAGGCTTGACTCAAGTCTGTTTCATAAGTCTGGCTTCCCTGGGGGAGTTGTCTCCTTGCAGAGCTGGGGCTGTAGCTGCGAGCAGAGCATGATCTACTGTGTCTGACACTTGAGAGATCTTGCTCGGAGCAGATGGGTGAGGCGGTGGGTAGGGTTACCAGGGGCTGCAGCGTGTGCCTCAATCTCAACTAGAAAGCTCCCGTGCCGTGATTCATCTGTACAGGTGTGATCACTGACCTTACAGGCTTTTTCTCTCCAGTTTGGGGCAGTTTTCAATGGGCCAATGATCTGCTAAGGGTTAGCGATGTACTGGAGTCTGTTTCATTGGACCATTATTATCATTGTTACTGTTATTATTCACTGTTATTTAGCTGATGTTGTCTAAAGCAAGTTGCCATGTTAAGGTTGAACGACGAGTTGCTTACAATTATTCACCCATTTATAGAAGTGGTTCATTTTTACTCTGTCATTCCGGATGATGGGGTCCGAACCTCCCGCAGTAATCAAAGAGCTGCTTTATTCCTCCACATCTGTTATTTTGTCACGTTACGTCTGAGGTCCCGTAGACTGACCATGAACTAACTTTAATTCACGAGCTTGCTGTCGGGAAACGGAAGGCGATGGAGAAGAAGCCTCTGCATCAGTCGCAAGACATCCAGACAGCAGCATAAACCAGTTAATAAGTGATCCTGAAGTTCCACTGATCTGCTTGCATTTATTTAGTCAAAAACTCTGTGGAACATATAGATTACCCGGGAGGGGGATTTCCTCATCGCTTTCAAGTGAAGCGTTTGTGCGCGATTCGAGCAGCAGGTTACAAAGTGCCGTGAGCTTTGCTCGGCATACGAGCTAGGAGGGGAAGGGGGAAATGGCAGGGGACACGAGTGCAGCGTCTCTCTTCAGATACTGCTGCTTCTTGAGAGATCAGGGCAGCGGGCTGTGCGTAATCCCACAGCGAGACGGCCCGTTTCAGCCACATAATGGCCCTTGTGTTTTTCTGAAAACATCAGCTTGTCTTTGAAGTCCTTTATCTGAAAGCTACAAAAGGCTCTATAATTTCAGGTGTTGATTCATCTTCTCAAGGTATTTTATTTATCTACATCTCACTATGGGGTGCGCAACCTCCATTACCCAGCACCCTGCTTCGCACACGACAGCTGGGGCTTTTGGGAACTTCTGCTGCCCTTCCGCCTACTTGGGCTAAACTTTAGCTGTTGTGCATGACCCTTCGGCTAGCTGGCCAGGTTAAGGGGAAGGAACAAGAGGAGAGATAGTGAGAGAAAGGATAAACATTCTGTCACGCACCTTATGGTCTTCCAGCCGCTGGGACTAGGTATTCAGGATGGTTTTGATCCCCATCGACTGTGTTCCACCATTCTGCTAAGGTGGGCGAAAAAGTCCTGAAAAGTCCTGGCCAAACGTAGTGCTTTACTTAAAAAAAAAAAAATCAACGGTGGGGCACATAGAGGTTACAGAGACAGGCCATGGGTAGGCTGGGGTGGTGCTGGTGGACTCTGATCCTGTGACCCCAGATGGCCTTTGCTGATAGCAGCCACTGAGTGTTTGAGAGATGCCTTCAGAAAAGAAGGATGGCTCTGGATATCACAGCCCCTCTTTACCTGAGCTCAGTGAAGCGTCCCGCTATGGACTTCAATTCAGCGTTACCACCCAGCTGGAACAGCTTCATTTCTGCTCTGCCCACATTGGCCCTACAAGGAAAGCAGTGCATTTGAAAATAATACATTTTTAAACTCTTAAAATATCAGCTGCTGCCGGTAATTCTTAGTTGAATGGCGACGGGGATTCGCGTCTGTGCAGGTGTAACAAACTGGTCATGAGACACAGTGCGCTTGAGGTCACGGACCCGCTTTCTGTGTTTTCCCAGAGAAGTAACTGAATTGTTTAAAGGAAGCCACAATTTTGCCACAGTCCCGGTGGAATTTCCATGCGGGTCTCCAGGATCGGTTCGCTTTATTCGGAGAAAACGGCCTGTTAATTTTCCTTCGGTTTTTCTTATTTTCACTTTTGCTCCTGATGAGGAAGTGGTCTTCCCGGGCTACTTCCTTGCGCGCAGCTTTCGGCTGGAGCACAGGAAGCCAGGAAGCCAGTCCTTTCCAGCCACCCATCTCAACAACAATGACGTGAAACTGGAACCTGCATTGGCCCAAATATTCCATATTTGGGCATCCAGTGCAATCTCTATAGATGGGGAAACAGTTACACGTGTGACTGGTGTTATAGTTGCATGAGGGAAAAACTCTTGACACAGAAGAAGAGGCATAATGGACTCTGCTGTGGCCACTGGAATGATCTAATCATTGTCAGCTAACCATGTGACATAACATGCCTGACTTAAGCAAGGTCTTTGTCCGAGTGACCGTTCGCTTTTCATTTAGTTTGGTCAGCAGATTGTCAGCACTCGCATGCCAATATCTCATTAATGTTACTTCCTCTGTCCTCAGGTGATTGGCGTCGCAAGCAAGGAGTACATTCCTAAGGGTACTCGCTTTGGCCCCCTGGTGGGCCAGTGCTACACTGCAGAGTCTGTGCCCAAGGACGCCAACAGAAAGTACTTCTGGAGGGTGAGTGTGTGGTGTAACACTTGTGCGCTCTTCCATCTCCTGCTTCGCATAAAGTGGGCTTCCATAGAAAGCTTGGAAAACCTCAGAACTTTTGGCAAGTAGGCCTGGTCTTGAGCTTTTGTGCAGTGATGAAAACAAAAAAACACTGTCAGATTTTTTTTTTTTTTGTAATTGCTAATGACAGCATTTCTTTTCCAGTGAGCACCATAAATATGATGCTGTCAGTATTGAGAATGCAAGCTAAAATGCCAGAAATAGTATTTAGAATGAAAAACAATGGTGCGGGAGATTTTTTTTGTTTTATATACCGAAAAGTATGGACAGAAATATCTGTTTGGCTTCCCTCCGCTCCGCTCTGCATGGTGTCTGTGACGCTGACGGCCGGCCTGCTCCAAACTGCCAGTAAAGCATCGCATCGTGCTGTCTTGCACTGACTCAGCGAGGAAGTGGCTTGGGGCTGCAGCGTCTGCAGATGTTGTTGGGCAGAGAAGGGAAACTGCCGTGTAACGACAGCAAAGCAGCGCAGATGGGAGGGTATCTTGACGTGTGGTGTGTGCAATGCCAAACGGACACTGTGGGAACGCAGACACGCCGTATAGTTACACCAAGCACACTCTATAGTGCAGATGGCGAAGCAATACAGGTGCATGGACCTGTTGAAGGGCAAATCCAGTCTCAGTGCTGCACTGGCGTGCAGAGTCACTCTGAGCACTTGTCCCATGGTAGTGGGCAAGGAGAAGTGAGAACAGCTCACCTCCTACAGGAGAAGAACAAAGGGTGGAGAAAATATTTTGCTCTTGTGTAGGCAACAAATTAATCATTTGGGTATGAATGCAGTAACAGGCACAAACACTCCGTACGTACCATTTATGTAATTTTTTGCTGTTGAGGAAAGTGTATTTATTTTGGTCTTGGTTTTTTACATGAGGTGTATTATTCCTTCCTCCCAATACGTAGTTTTGGTTTTGGATTTACTAAATCGGTCGTACCTACAGTAAATTGTGAAGTGGAAACATTTTAGTGACAAAGCCCTTCGAGGTAGCCTTTAAAAGCAAGCGTTTACAGTGTAGTCCTCAGACTTGACGTCTCTGTTCCTGCAAATGACAGGTTGAGAAGTCCTCAGGCCTCCCCCTAACCCCCTCCGGCACTGCAAAAATTAAAAAAAAAAAAAACGAAAACATTTCTAGCCCTCTTACCACTGAACCAAGTGACACCATTCACCACCTGTTTGATTCAGCCCCTCACTGCAAGAACACCACATAGACGCGTATCGCACCCTCATCTCTTTGATGAGACCACAGTCACTTCCCCCTTTCTCCTCATACAGGAAGTCATTTCAGCAAACATAGAAAAGAAAAGTGGTTCTTAAAAAAGACTGTTGAGAAACCCTCGATTCTCTTGAGTTTTTTTGTCCAATGAGTTTGTCTGCTTTCGGATGTTGTTAAACATCTGTGAAGGGAAGGCAGACATGCTACTATGCTTTGTGCCACTCCAGCACTGAGCTGAGAAGCCTGTGTTGGTTTAGCCTGGTCCTACCTGGCCTGGTGGAGACCATCTCGCCGACTAGTCAAAAGTACTGTACCAGCATTGACTCCCAAGCCAGTAGAAAAAACAACAAGAACAATTTTTTTGTGTTAAATGATTTTGTATTAAAGAATTTCATATCAGGACCATGAAATATGAAGCCCCAATTTTCTGAATATCGTATTAATACCATTTCAGTTTATTACACACCTTATTCTAGTTTTAATTTTTAAGTTATTAAATCAATAATTTGTAATACAAAAAAAAGAACCTCTAAATCAGGGGTAATCATTTATTGTGTAATAATGGTTATTATAAAATAAATTGTTCTGCTCCAGTTGTAAGGCCATATACGTAACTGAATGGAAGTTGCTTTCAATGGAAGTATCTGCTAAGTCAGTAAACTGTGAGAATGTAAAATATTTTGCATGCACCCTGGCACAGAAATGAGTCATGTCAGACAATGAGGTCAACTAAATAAAGAACCAGTGGTAATAATAATAATTAATGAAGTGAATGTATGATGTGAAGCGAGAATCAGGGCTGTGTGGGTGGACCCAGGGGCTGCAGATTCAGTGTGAGATTGTGGGTGACATCATGGTGACAAAGCTGACTCAGCTCCTAAGCCTGAGGACGTGGGGCTGTTTCTTTCCCACCCATCCGTGACGAGTATCTGCCTGCAAACCATCATCACACAGCTGCCCCCCTCCCCCCTGCCTTCACCAGATATATTCACTCCACAGAAAGCGACAGGAACATCTGCTTTACTGGTTAATCTAGGGTGCTTAAAGTTTTGTGTTTGTGTTTTTTTAATTTACTTTAAATGTCCTCAGGTGAGTACTCTAATGTATGCTTAAACTCTCCCTCTCCTTTCAGATCTACTCAAAGGGTGAGTTCATCCACTTTGTAGATGGGCTGGATGAGAGTAAGAGCAACTGGATGCGCTACGTGAACCCAGCACACACAAAGCAGGAGCAGAACCTGGCAGCCTGCCAGAGTGGCATGAGCATCTACTTCTACACAGTGAAGCCCATCCTGCCCCACGAGGAGCTGCTGGTGTGGTACTGTCCCGAGTTTGCTCAGCGCCTCAACTACCCACCCACTGGGGAGCTTATGATGGAGAAACTCAGTAAGTCATACCTAAGTCTACTCTACTTCAGTCATTATCAGTTATAATGATAATAAACAATAGTGGTTTTTCAATCTTTAACCTATACTTGGCAAAGTTCTAAATCCCCACATTATCTACTTGGTGAGCATCTCACGGGTTCAGAAACATATGGTTTTGGTCTTATTGTTAAATGTGAATCAAGAAGAGCAACTATGTGCAAAAAGAAACAATGCTATGCATTTGTTCCCTAAACCTGCGTGAAGTGTACGGGATCCCTTGGGGCTGTGCGTTCTGGCAGGTACAAAGAAAATGCAGGGGCCCGACTCCTGAGAGTCGCTGGCTCACCACCCCGCCCCGGGTAGTAGTGTTATGAGTGCTTTTAAAAGTCGTGTTTTCGTCAGATGCCTCACGGACATAACCTAGTAATGATGGCATTTAATCACACCGGGCTTCCAGGGTAATGCCACAGTCATCGGCAGTTAAACACACTCTTTCAACATTAAAGGTTGCCCAACATGTTCTTTGTGTTGTTTGTGGTAATAAAAGCCTTTGTGTTTGAGAGAGCTGGAGACGAGAGGAAAGGCCGCAGACAAGATTTCGCCCTGAGGTTTAAAGAGGCCAGACCAGTCTCTGACTCCTTCTCCCCAGGGGGGTACTGCAGTGTGGGGGTATTGAGGGGCTGTCCTGAGATGTACCAAACTGCAATCGATTCAGATTCCTCCTTTTCCTTTACCAGGGGCTCACGGGTGTACAGCTTTCCTTGCACATCCTACACTGATGTCAGCTATAAGCTGCCAGTGCAGTCATAGCAGAACCATCTTCTGTAGCTCAACCCATATAGGAATGGATTATTTAGTCAGCCTGTGAAGCTGCACTTTCACTCTGATTGGATGTTAGAGATGGATGTCTCTGGCTATGGCGGTTACAATTCCTTGATACAGGCAGCATGAATTGCTGGGCTCTTGGATGCTTAAATATACCGAGAATCCCATAGAAACAAGTCCACATGCACAGGAGAGTACTTGAGTATTCTGATTTTAAATTGCCTTCCCCAGACAAACATACACACAGTGTTCTCCCTACTCTGTGTGATGATGTGAGGAGGGAGGGTAGGAGTGCTGACAGCTCTCTGGCACGACTCCCTGATTTATTTTGCACTTAGAAAGGAAAAAGAAAAGGGAGGAGGAAGCCTCCCCCATTGACTACTTGAACTTCCTGGCGTCCTGGACTCGCTGACAGATTGATATCTGCGATCGCTGGCTGTTTGTTCTGTGGGAGTTAGAGGGGGAGGCAGCTTGGGACCAGGACTGTCACCTAAGCAATGGTGGGCTGGAGAAGCTTGCTCAGTGTTTACCCACTGCTGCTGTCCCGCAATGCGAAGGGGGAAGATAAGGTATGACCTGATCCCTTCCACCACTGTCACTGTTCGAGAGGGAGTGTGAGGTCCATTGTAAAAGTGCCTGCCCCCACAAGTGCCCCTTAAAGACTGAGGCTTACCTCAGAATATCAAGGTGCTTCCACAATAAAAAATAAATTTCAGGCATAGTCCCTTTTTGAGTTTCTTCAGGTATTCAGGTATGTGTGTTGCAGGTTGCATACCTTTTAAGAAAGAAAACAAATGTGAACTCTAGGCTCCTCCTACGAACAATGACTAAGCTTTAACAACAAAGATAACATCTATCACTTGAGTGCAGCAGGTTTCTGTGGGTATTTAATGTAAATGAGCATCGGAAAAGCAACACACTTCCAAGTTAAAAGCACTCCAGATAATCCAACCTTTCATCGCAACGGAGCTATTTAGTAGGCTCAGACAGTGAGACCGAGTACGCACCACCGGTTAACCTTTTACCAGAGACAACAAGAGAGGCCAGAGAGATGTTTGACTGTAAGGTTTGTTTGACCCTATTGAGAGTGTGACCACTGTGTGTGTGTGTGTGTGTATGTGTGCTTTCGGATAATTTGTTGTCCAATTGTGATGCTTCCTTTCACACGTCTTGACTGACAGGTTCTGAGAGACTCTTTTCGGGTTGTTATTGACATGTAGAGCCTCCGGGGAACGGATGACCGATGCTCGTCACACTCTGGAGGAGTGTAAACGTCTGAGCTGGACACTTTTAATCGGCCACTTTGTCAGGAGGTGTTTGTAATGGAGGCGGCTGGGGGTCGAGAGGGACAGAGGCTTTGTGTGGATCTCTCTCAGCAGGATGTGTTCAGTCAGCCCCCCTTAAACACGATCTTATCTGACCTGTTGGCACTATCCAAGAGAGCTCCTTCTCCTCTGCCCCATTTCCTGCTTCCCTGCCCACTCCACTTCAAGAATCACAGTGACAAGTAAATGTAACACATTTTTTGTCATGGTTAAAATACCAAGTTCTCAAAACTTACTGAACTTGATTTTATGATTTTCTTACTTGAAGATCCAAAAGAATTTAATTGTTCTTAAAAGAGATTAGTTTACCACGTGTTTTAAAAATCACGCTGCCTTTGTAAGGGTTTGATGGCATGTGTCACAGTGGATGTGAGACTGTCAGAGCTCACAGCTTAGCTTTGTGGCAACACCCCGCTTTGGTTCGCTGACCGCGGCGGTCCAGCTGGCGAGGAAAGGCGCTCGTTGCGGTTTGGCTTGGTTCGGCGGCTTCATGGCGGTTGCACCCCACGCCCCTCCTGCCTCCTCCCTCACGGGAATGCTTGTCCCAGTGACACCCAGAAATGCAGTTTCACTCATTTCTGTTGTTCCTGCACAAGCTGATGAACTTCAACAGGCATATGAAACAGTGTCTCACCCGTACTAACGCACACGGGACATGACGGATTAATCGTGATTCTGAATTTGTTCCACAGATAGCAAGCTGTTATAAATAAGCAAACCAGAAAGGAAAGGAAATCCTCTGGGAAAGAACAAGGTAGTGAAAGTCTTGGCATTGCGTGGTTAACTGTGATTAACTCAGCTTTGTCACTGTCCCCACAGAACAGACTTTGATGGAGGACAAGCAGACATCTGAGCCTGACCCGGTCCATGAGAAGAGCTCCGGGAAGAGGGAGCACAGTGTCTCAGAAATCCTCAGAGGAACCCGGCATGAACCCAGTCGGCCTCTGGCCATGCGGCCCATCCGCTCGGACAGCTCACCATGCCGTACGGGCAGCCCAGAGCGAACCTTTTACCCACGAATAATCTACCCATTGCAGCCCCCTGCCACAGTTTTCAACCACAGCTACGCAGCTCATTCTCCGGGTCAGTCCTCAGCCACGCCCAGCCCCACGGCTAGTAGCAGTCCGGAGACCAGCCCTCTCGGTAGCCCTGGGCTGTCGCCTCCAGCACCCTCATCGCAGGAGCAGAAAGAGGGCTTTTTCCCAACTACACTGTACAGTCGAGGTTTTGGACATTACCCTGGCTATTCCCCCCCTGGCCACATATCTTCGGCCTTCTACCCCAGCCCCCATTATCCTCGTTACCTGCTGCCACACTATCCTGTGGGCTGCAGTACCATAAATGGAATTTCCGGGAGTGGTCTGTTCTCCCGAATGTATCCAATGTACAACAACCTGCTCCCAGGGGGTGCTTTGCCACCCCACATTTCTTTTCCTCCTAGCATGCTGCCCCAAGAAGGGAGTCGGCATTTCTTGCTTCCTATGCCTGATCCCACCCATCGGGACCTCCTATCAGCACCCACCAGTGCCTTCTCTGCAGCTACCCCTGTGAAGAACACACCTCCACGTGTACCAAGCAGTGGGTCCCCTACTGCTGGCGCAGCAGCATCCACCGACCGCGTACCCACCAAGCCCACCCCAGCCTTACTGGCTACGGGCCGTACCACTGAGGAGGCCATCAACCTTAGCAAACTGAAGCGTGGCAACACTGGCTACAAGACACTCCCTTACCCCTTGAAGAAGCAGAATGGAAAGATCAAGTACGAGTGCAACATTTGCAGCAAGACCTTTGGCCAGCTCTCCAACTTAAAGGTATGCGTTTACTCATTGTGAACAGCTTTAGAAAAGGATTTTGAGTTTATGCTGCTTTGTAGAGCTTTGACTTTGAAAAGGTACAGTGTGTTATGGAAATATTGCACATGATTTATGTCCATCTCTAATATATTTATCTCCTTCTACCTCTCCACAGGTACATCTCAGAGTCCACAGCGGGGAGAGACCCTTCAAGTGTCAGACCTGCAGTAAAGGCTTTACCCAGCTTGCCCACCTGCAGAAACACTACCTGGTTCATACAGGAGAGAAGCCACATGAATGCCAGGTGAGAGACCAGAACCTTGGAGGAATTTGTCAACCAGCAAATTTTCTGTATTAGAAAGTTCATGTCAGTCTTGCAAAATCCCATTCTGATACTTTCGAGTCCTGCGTTTCCATCGGTGTTGGATGCTTTTGATGTAACTGTATGGGAACCACACTTATGGTGGCATCCATAGGATGCCTTCTATGTCAAATTGCAGTGACTTACCATTCACCACTTCCCCTTACCCCTGGCCTCTAGGTGTGTCACAAGCGCTTCAGCAGCACCAGTAACCTGAAAACTCATCAACGGCTGCACTCTGGCGAGAAGCCCTACCAGTGCAAGCTGTGCCCGGCCAAATTCACACAGTTTGTCCATCTTAAACTCCATAAGCGGCTTCATTCACGTGATCGGCCTCACACCTGCCTGCACTGTCACCACAGCTACATCCACCTCTGTAGCCTCAAGGTCCACCTCAAGGGCCACTGTCCTGCTGCACCTACCAAGCCTGGACGACCCCTTGAGCAGCTCAGTCGTATCAATGAGGAGATTGAGAGGTTTGATCTCAGTGACAATGCTGATCGTCTGGAGGAAATGGACAGCGTAGATGTGGAGAGCATGGTGGAAAAGCAGATCCTCAACATGCTCTGGACGGAGATGGACCTCAAGGCTTCCTACCACAAGAGTAGCGGTGGAGAGCTGCTGTCTTCCAGCTATGGTGGCCTCTACGAGTCCAGCAACGAGACCTCAGTTATCAAGATGCGCCGCAGTAGCCCTCTACCTCTCCTCCCGGTCAAGGTCAAACAGGAATCCATTGAATCCATGGAGCCTTGAAGCCTACCACATCTGTCTTTGCTGCAGAAATTGTGACACAAACTGTGTTTCTGAGAGCCAATAAGCCTGGAGCTGTGGGTGTATATAGTTTCTTTTGTTGCGTGAGGCCTTGGCTGCTCAGTCAGGGACTTAAGTACTCAGGGCTCAATGAGGCACTGCCTTGGACCACTTTTGGTCTTCTTCCTTACGCTTTGTTTCAACACTTTCGTTAAAGACAATCATGTACCTGTGGTTAATATTATTGTCATTATTTCTCATTTTCTTCAGTTATTATGTATCCTTAATTTATTATTCAATTTGTCAGTCTAAAGTGAAACTTGGAAATATTGTTTACAATGACTGGATAACTCATTGTAATTATGTCTTATGTCTAATGTTTATGTGGCCATTCTTTCATAGAAACTTTTTGTTCCTTAAGGTGATTTTTTAGAACATTGTAAGGGAGAGGTGTTTTAGAGATCAGGACAATTCAGTATTCAGGGTTTCTATGTTTGTCCATTTCCACCTGTTCACCTGCTTTTTAAGTTTTTGTCTTTGCATTGCCAAATGTGGACATTTGAAATGCTGAATGATTGACTCAGTTTAGGTTTTGTTCGTGTTCTACACACTTTGCTTTCCCTTTCCTTAGTATGCATATTTGTGCTGAATTTTACTTATTTAATTCCTATGAAAGGGCATTTTGTATATTTTCATCAACAGTTACCTCAATGTGTGTGTGTCCAGAAGGAAGAGGGAGCGGCTGTAATATTTATTGCTTTGCTACTTGAAGATTGAAAACCAAAATGTAGAGTCCAGCTTTCAGCTTGGCCCAAAGAGCTGGAGAAATCAATTTAGATGTAGCATGTCGGTTGCAAGGCCGAGAATCCTTTATTTATAGTGGTCTTTAACATGATTTTGTCGATACCAAAAGGAGAGAATTGATCATAGTAAGATTCTGTCTTGGATTTGTAGCTAGTTACCAAAGTTTAACTTGATTTCATTTCAAACACCAAAAATGAAAAACAAAGCAAATGCGTGTGTATGTAGTGTTAGTTATCAGGTTGTGATGTTCTGTAGATTTTGTTATGTTTGTTTTGTAATTTGCCCCTCTGCTCTCATGAGCAGCACAGACCAAAGCACTCCGGTCAGTTGTGTTTTAACTGCATCCTTACTCTGCCGGTGCTTTTCACTGACACCATTTGGGTAACAAATGTTTTTTTTTTTTGTTAAGATGTTTGATATGAACATGTATCTACGGAAATGTGCCTGTTACTGAGAGCAGGGGCTTGTGTTTAACAGGACGGGTCCCCCTTATTTCTGACCTTTGACCAAAGTTTCACTCAAGATCTTCCGCTTTAATATTTTGAGTCCCCCCACTCCCTTTACGTTTACATACCCGTTTACATGATTTATTTATGTGCGACATGTCAAAATGCAAATTAAAATATAAATGTTCATTGATCCACAGAGGGACTGTATCTGTGTGTGGTGCCTGGTGGGTGCTCAACTGTAGGATTGGTGCTCTTTTACAGGGTTCTCTCACCACGGTTAGCCGCCTCAGGTTGAGTGGGAACGTCCACAACGCTTGACACGAGAGAACACAGACGGTCCGTGTGTCCCTTCTTCGAACTACTAACTTCTCATGAACTAAAATAAAGGTTTTTTTTTTTTTTTTTTTTTTAAAAAGTAGACCCAACAGCTTCCCACATTGTGAAAGGCGCGGGGGTAAAAATGATAGTAAATCCTCGCGCGCTTCTTTTCCCGCGGTCAGGCGGGCGCTCTCGCGGAGGCACGCAGCCGAGCGCGCGCGACGAGCGGAGAACCACAGGAGAAACGCGAGCGCAAGGTAACAACCCGGCAGCCAAACGCCGCAGCCTTTTCAGCGAGCGTCCGCGGTTAGGGTCTGTAAGTTACGCCTCGGAGAATTACTTCAGATCATATTTTCTTTGCCCCCAGCAGCAGCGTATTTTTGGTGAAGTGGACGCGGGCGAACGCGCTGCGGCACGTCGCGAGGTTGAATCACTTTCTTGATCTGATTTATTTAGGAAGGTCAAGCAGCACGAACCGGTACTCCGGCGTCAAAACGAAACCCCCCGCGGAGCTCTCCCCTTATTTCACTACGCATTTCTGTCCGACGGTATCTTTCCAGTCTCGATTTTACCAGCGAAACCTCGCGGCGAGCTGTTGACACAGCACGTTCCAGCGCCGCGGGTGACGTCACGACGCGCGCGCCCTGCTGTGTAACCGAAATACGGTAGGCGAGAGAGAGAGAGAGAGAGAGAGAGAGAGAGAGAGAGAGTGTCAGTCGCAGACACACACACGCAAACACACACGGGCTTCCCTCGCTTTTTCCTGCTAAGACGAAGCGTAAGCGCGCTGCTGGGGTCGGAATCGCGAAACCACACTAATAAAACAAAGTGTCCGTGATCTCATCATGTGTATTGTGTACCTGCCCAGAAGAACACCTGAGGCTCAAGTCGCAGCATCGTCCCGCTGTTCGTCTTTTTCAAAAATAATCATGCATATAAAACTGATGATATCCAAAATTATAATTATAAAATAACAATAAAAGCGTCAGCTCGGTAGGTAAATGTGAGTGTAATGTAAAATATACACTGAGTTAGTGAGACGGAAGAAAGCACTACAGATACTGTAAAAAGCAGCGAAGGTGATGCATTTAATATATATAATCTATATATTATTTAATGTTTGAAGCAGTATGTATCAGTATTGCCTTATTTAGATTGATGGACATAAATCATTTGAAATATTTTTTAATTTAATTCAGAGATTCAAAAAAAAAAAAAAATCCCATTTTAAGATTATTAGAACTCGTGTGTTCATTTTAGTTGTTTGTTGCTCAGTTCCAGCACCTCACTGAAAGGGGACGGCAGAGAGAAAACAGAGCGCTTGTGTTGAAAATGGGAAATTTCCTCCATAAAGTGAAAGGGCCAGCAGGTGTTGTAGTGGTTAGGTGTGTGACCTTGCAATCTGATGGTGCCAGTCTGAATCTCACCTCCTGCTGTAGTACCCTTGATCAAGGTACTTACCCTGAACGGAGACAGTGAAAATGACCCTGCTGTATAAATGGGTAAGTCATTGTAATTATCATTTTATTGATAACGGAACGAAACAAAGAAAACAATCAGAACACAGTAAGGAGTGCTGTCCTTCCTACAACCACATGATGATGGGCAGTACTGTCATCTGCACATGTGCTCTGACTGCACCCTTAAGCAGAAATAAGTAAAACGACGTTTGTTTTCATTTGCTTGCCCCGTTTCTTGGCACTGCGTCGGAAACGTTACGGTAATTAAAAGCACACTTTTTGAAAGCGGTCACCCTGTTCGCCTCACTCGAGAGAGCACGCCACATTTCTGAAGTCGGCATCGAGGGTGACAGTCCATTAGTCATGTCAAAATTGGTGTAAATCTTCCCATAAGAACGTCTCCTGCTTTCAATATGCACCACATTTATCTTTGTTTTTTATTTTTTGGTGGAAAAGGAGACTCTGTTTTACTTTAAAAAATGAAGCTAATGAAAGTTTATATGTTTATTGGAATGATAAAATATCAATATATGTGAAAAATGTTCTCGACAGAGGTTTCACATTGTAGTTACAATGAGTTTGCTAAATTACCGATGTGGTACAACTCATGATTGCTTTGGGAAACTTGCTGTATTTGTCAGCAGCGGCCAAATCACACTTAATGATTCTTGCACTGCTAATGATTCACAAATAATAGTAACAGTTTACAACCACATTATTTAAACTCTCATGTATGCTGTTTGTTTCCCGTCGCCTGTCTGCACATTCCTGCCCATCGTTTGTTTTCCAGCTGCTTTGTCTCCGTGTTTGAAGTGGTCGTTCTGGCCATGAAGTGTCTTGGGTGCTTACAGCTGTTCCCGTGCCTACCCCCACCGCCCCCATCTCTAGATATTGTTTATCGAAATCTTGATGTGCATTAACCAAACATTAGGAATCGATGGGCGGTCTTACACGACCGAGTGAGGCGCAAAGCATTCCCATGTCTTCCGGCACGCAGACTTGATTTGAACAACAAACCATTTACTGCATGACGTGACCTTCCTCTTTACAAATAGCCGAGTCAGGGGAATTCAGCGTGGTGTTCGTGAGGTCTGATCGAGCTCCCCTAAGAATCCACCCACGAGCACACAGTCCTGGCGGTCAGATCATCAAACTGCTGATGGCCATACAGAAAGCTGATAAGGTGTGAAATGAATATTAATACGGAGAACAGAAGAAAAAACTGTGAGTGGGTTTAAACAAACCATTTCTTCTAAAATCTGGCTGTTTCTCTAACAGTGAGAATTGAGCCCACGCAACAGTTTCACACAAAGCTTTTTAAAAAAATGAATTTTTATAAACCTTGAGAAGCAACAGATTATTGTTGAAGGGCATCGATCTGAGACAGTCTCATTTATGCTGGTCTCAGCTTCTCGGGTCCTTAAAAGCAACAGGAAAGTTACCGTTAGGGCTTTGCACCAAGATGTCTCCCTTCTGTTTGGAAATATTTTAACCTTCTGCAAGAAAGTGGACTGAAAGCCATCAGTTCCTTCTCTATAGAAGCAGTGAAACAGGGAGGAGCTCCATGCTCTTCGGGTTGCGGGTCTAGAAACCCTGTCCCAAAAGGGCCTGAGAACCTATAGAGTGAAGCTCTGCGGCTTCTTGTCTCTGCCAACTGGGAAAATTAGACTCACGCTGAGAAGAGGCATGGGGCATAAATTGATGTGGAAGTGTTATGAATAGAGATTTGTTGCAGATGTGCCACTTTGCACACTTGAAGCAGCTTCCCATCGTGTCCCACCCCCACGACGCCGCATGATTAACGCAGGCGGCTTTACATTGTACTGAGGTCTGGAATGCGGATCTGTGGTCTTGAGGCAAGAAATGCTGCATTCGCTTAAACGCGTCATTGTAGCTGACTGCGTTGTGTGTTGCAAGCAACCCACCTGGTAGCCTGATGGTTCTGGTTCAATACAAAATAGCAGTGGAGTTTATGTTGTGGGCCAGAACTGGACCTCTCCTTCTCACACAGACAATTTGATGTGGCAGATACACTGCTTGGTAATAGAATTAGGTCGGTAGCGTAGAATTGCTGGCTAATTTAGGATTAAATTTTCAAAACAGTTGTCAAGCCATCCCAGGTTTGTCTCATGGCCAACCCAGTTTAGTTGCAACAGGGCTACTGCTCATACTACTTCGGGGGATAGTTTCTTTTTAGGGAAGTTGGAGAGAGAGATCCACAGGAATGCTGAGGAGCTCAAGGATACACCCATAGAACCTTACGGTCCTCATCAAGTGTGAGCAGCTACTTTCAGGTTTTGCAAGAACATCTCATTTGGATTTAGGACAGGACTTTGACTTGGCCATTTCCAAACTTTGTGTTTCCTCCTTGCCATTCTGATGCTTGGAAAGGAGGCCACAGCACTGCGTGTCCTACAAGTGATGGGAGTGGACAGCGAGACAGAGTAAGATGGTGGCGATGAAGGCCACAGCTCTGTCTTCTCTCCATCCACTATTGATCACACCAGCTCACAAGTCTCAGCACCTGGCAATTAGAACCAGGACCTAATGATAGGTTCCCTCTCTTATGGCAGCAGAGTGGTGGTGACTTGGGGGATTAGACGCCAGCCTAGTGGAAATGAAAGGGCACTGGCAAGAGAGAAGCGAGAGTTTTGTTTGTTCCTCAGATGACACCAGTCCCCCCATTCCAGGTGTGCTTCACAGAGGGGCGTGGCTCTGCTGGGGGAGGACGTAGTGCTGGGGCGCTGGGAGTTGGGGCCATTGTGCAGGCGAAAGTTCTTGTTCCCGTCACCCTGTTTTACCTCACAGCTCTCTTGAGTTATAGGCCCCAGGCCCTGAGTTTGGATTTAACAATCAAGTGCTGTTGCTGGAGACTGTGGATGGATAGTGAGACGGAAACAGGGAGGGAGGAAGGGAGAAAGGAACCACGCACAGGGCATTTTGTCCCTTTTTAATCACAGGAACTTCAAAGCTTCTTCCCAGGTTGGGCGGACATTTTCCCCTCCCCTGCGCAGCAGCCGGGCCCTAATAACCATGGGACGCCAGACAAATCAGAGGGTCTGCGAAGACCGACACACCGGAGGTGGGTGGTGTAAGGTGGGGCTTACGCCACAGCTTTAGTCGAACCCTAGTCACGGGGACATTTTCACCCCAAATTCTTTTGTGCAAAACGGGGACCTCCTTTCGGGTACCTCAGAGACACCCTGTTCAAACTGGATCACATCCGTGTACATCAGGCCCCCCCATACGTATCCCATGGCCCCATCATGTACCATTGTTTGTTAAGATAAAAAAAGAAGGATAGCTAAACCCACCACAGTCTCTCATCATCAGTCACAAAAGGCTGCTCACATTAAAAAGAAAAATAAAAATCCCAGCGGATAACAAGTGGAGGGCCATAAAAGGGATGACATGGCTGGGGTGGAGGAGAAGGGGACTTGCAGGCTCTGATCTTTTTTGTGACGGATTTACTGGCAGGCCTGAGATCAGGCCTTGGCGAACTGGGATCTTTACTTAATTAAGTCACAGAGAGTGCTCACCCAGCTTTGATGTCCACTTCTCCCAGACTGGAGCCAGCAGCATCGCCCGCCTCCCTTCCTCCCTCCCCTCTCCTTCCCTCCAAGTCCCGCGTGGCCACACCAGACAGTTAGTGCCACTGTTGTTCTCCAAACATGGAGGAGCAACGATATTCACTGACCGAACGAACCTGTCTGTCCTGACACACACACACACACACAATTCATCGCCCCCCTGCAATTTTCATTCACTCCCCGCACTCAAAAAACGTAAGCAGCACAGATTAAAAAAATTACAAAATATTTAATTTTTTTTATTTTAATGTCAATGCAAAAGGCTCAAAAGCACCAGTAAAGAAAAGCCACTGCAGAAGAAAACATCTGGAGACTGCAAAAAAAAAAAAAAAAAAGAAAAGAAAAAAAGCAAATTTATGTTGTTACAAAGATGCACAGAAGAACATAGTGGGCTTCAGACCCATAAAACCGGTTTGTTCCTGTCGCAACTAACAGTCATGAATATTGTGATTATTTCATTATTATATTCCTAGATGGCATCTCCAATGGCACTGCTGTCACACAGAGTCATGTGACATCTGGAACAGAGTGCTCCAAGGAGGAAATGGAGAACAGATGATCCTTAACTCGTCTGGGGAAGGGGGGGGGAGAAAAAAAAAAAAAACACAACTGCGAATGCTTGTCTGCAGCAGGTCATACTTAGCAGGATGTGTGAGATTAAATCTGTTTGTCAACAAGCACTGGAACAGTTGTCTGGTAAGCACGACAAGACTGGCTGAGCATGGACCTGTGCAAAGAACACGAGTGCAACGCGCTCACGTCGGATTCCACAGACGAAGGCGCGGGTGACGTGGTGGCGGGAAGTTGGAGTCACACACTCCTATAAATAAGTAATTATTCTCAGCTGTGGCGCATCTGCGTGGTGTCTGTCTGGGCCCGTCAAGCTCTCGCACTCGCTTCAACCCAAAACACAAACAACATGAGCTAAGGCGTGTTTACGCCTGCAAAACCTCCTGTACTGAGCCAACGACCACACCGTGTTGGAGTCTCAGTACAGTTACAGTTTGGAGCGGACACTCGGAAGGAGTCTGAAGACGTGTTGATGGTTTCACAGTTAAAGGAAAACGTCCTTATCTGTGGTGAACTTTGACCCTGCAGTGTTACCTACTGTTTAACATATCACCGTACTTCCAGCCCTTTTTCGGGGATGCGTTTGGAAGGTATCTGTAATAAATTTAATGAAAAGGGAAAAAAAAAAGTGAAGGCTGAATGGAAGTTACTGATTTCTTGGCAAGTATAAGAAAACTGGTTCCGTTAATCAATTTTATCTACATTATTATTTAAAACTTTCTTTCTGTCCAAAGGATTAGTTACCTAAATGTATATGTCATTGTAATTTAAACTGTTCTGTAAAAGTTTAGGACTCTAGCCAGGCTAAGAAATAAAAGATTTTGTAAAGATGATCCAAAAGAATGATGAAAAATTTGTCACAGCCCCTGTATGACTGACTGTATTCATCCAGTCTTGTTCGCAACCGCAAAATGTCCCCGTCACCAAAAACGGTGCCTGACGAGTCCCCGAAACCCTGATGACGCTCTGCTCTTTCTTGGATTAGTGTCACAAAAAAGAGGATGCATAATGTCAAACGGCTGCTTCCATCACAAAAAATCTGGCATTTACACACAAAAATCATGCGCTCATCAAAAAGTGACATGGATACGAGAAATTGGCACAGGTTGGGAGTCTCAGTGCATACAGGCTTGTTTCAGCACTCTCTGTTAACTTGAACCCTCAGTAATTGTTGGGTTTGATGTGAGAAACCAGACGTCATGAATTCCATTCTCACTTTTTACACCTACGCAGTAAACCCCCCCACCACACAACCTGCCCATAAATAATGTCAAAAGTATGAACCATTAAAATAATTACACCCCCCACGCATGCATTACACAGAGCCAAAAGAGGAAAGAGTCGTTTAGTGGTCTAATTAACCGAGTTCACAATGCTTTCTGATAATTGGCTGAGGGGAGAGAAAAACATCCAAGTGGATCGGCGGTAAACTACATACAAGACAAAAAAAAAAAAAAAAAAATCCTTGTTTTGATTTTCGCTGACACTGGGAGGAAAACAACAGAAAAGAATTCAAACTTTCGGAACAGCCAGCCGGAACTGCTTGGCCCTGGGGACTCAGAATTATTCTGCAGTGGTTCCACCCATCAGGGTCTCCCAATTATTTGTGTGTGTGTGTGTGTGTGTGTGTGTGTGTGTATGTGTGTGTATGTGTGTGTGTGTCTCAGTCCCAGAGGCTTTTGCACTCGTCACTGCGGGAGGTCCTGGGCAAGCTGGCAATCCACAGGAACGCACAGCGCTGTGGGAAACGGCAGCGGAAGGAGGAAGGGGGGGAGGCGACACCAGTAGGACTCGATTAAAGGATGGGATCCTGTATTTCCTGTCTGGCCTTTTGCCTCAAGGCTCCTCTGCTCAGGTCTTCCTGCAACCATTTCCACACTCGGACAGAAAAGGGGCGATGAACAAAGTTTAAGTGTAATAGAAGGAACCATCACAAACTAACAGAGAGGAAGAAACGGAGGGAAAGTTCCACCTGATATGGGCTGAGAAACACCGACGCACCGGTTGTATTTCTAGAGCCTGCTTCCAGAGAGCAGCGACGCAGAAACCACGTCTCGCTGTGTCCCGGAGGAGGTGCCGTGGCTGCCAGGCGATAGGACGAAGCCAGGCGTCGGGATCAGTCACTGGGCGCCGGGATGATGCTGATGTGGAGGAAGTTGTCCGGGTAGCTCAGGTGCTCGCTAAGCCATTGGATAGGAGTTTCCAGCATGGGCTCAATCCCGTGAATCATCACCTGATACTTCTTCTGCCCATCTGGATTGCAACAAAAACAGAGAGGGTTACCAGCAGAAGTGTGCCAGGATTAGTTTGCACTCACTCATTAGTCGGGACCCAGGAACCCTTGATCAACACAACAAAATAAACCTTCCATCAGCTTTCTTGGTCAGACTGAGGTCAGAGTTCAACACACGTCTCAGTGCAACCACAACAGCATCTGTGCACCATCCCTAGTCAAAGTGAGAAGTGGAAACAGGAAATATAAAGCAAGTCTGGCACAACAGGTGCGATGTGCATGGTCCCTGTACAAGATCTCCGAACACTACATGTAAACAAAGCTTTCCTCAGGGAATTATTCTGAAGTCAGGCGATCGAGGTCTGTGTCATGACGCAATGGCTTATAGGTGCGTAAGAGCTGCAACAAGCTGGTGACATCAGTTCCAGTCGATGCCAGGTGAGCGCTGCTACGGGAACTTTGAGTGACTCACTGTGTGCCATAAACACAGATAACTGCAGCTTTCACAAAACCACTTCCCCCCAAAAGCACTGCCTTCGTTCTCACTTTCAGAGCCACCGACCCTCAGACACACATCCTCCTGCATGCAAGCACCCAACACTTCATGTCATAGCATGCTGTGCGCATGAGTTCTGTATGTTCCTACAATATTACACTTACTCATTGTATCTGCATACATTACACACACTTTCATACTGTAATACACTACACCCACTCATATGCACTTCTGAGCTGCAAATACAATCATTTACTAATACAACATACACCCCTGTAATACACTACACCTACCTGCCCATTGCTTTATTATGCCTGCTCATTAGCATGTGCCTTTATAATGCTGTAGCAACAAATGCTAAGTACCCTGTAAGTAGCATTTAATGGTGTTCTATGACTGTCGCTTAGTTGTTCCAGTCACTGGCCCTCAATGGGCTTGTATAACAAAGGGTAGCCCTGGAGTGCAGCTGGTAGAACTAGTCCCTCAAATTCTTAGGCTGGGAGTATCGACATGAGTTCAATCTGCATGGAGTTTGCACGTTCTCACAGTTTTTGCATGGGTTTCCTGCAGGTGCTCTGGTTTCCTCCCACAGTTGAAAGACATGCATTTGAGGCAAACTGGTAACTCTAACCTGCCTGTAGCGTATGAGTGAGTGTGTGTGTTACATTGCTCTGCTGGATATGTGTGAATGAGTGTAGGGAGTTCAGTGCAGTGAATCTAACACTGTAAGCGACCTTGAATAATAGTGTTGGCTAAATTTCATTTAATACTCTTATATCAGGAGGAAAGTGTCTGTTACGTGAATAAATAAAAGTCTGCTGGTTCTCACCAGAGACTGAAGCCTGTCTCCATTGCAGCCCCAAGTGAGCTAGTGAGATGCCCACAGAAGCCTGGCTCCATGATTACATAAATGATCCTTAACGAAGAACCCATACGAACAGCTTAAATTGCACGCAAACAGGCTGCACCGAAGCAACATTAAGAATATTTATAACACAAAGCAGTTTCAGCACTAACCCCATTTTAAACATAATGCAACACTGGCGTTAAACCAGTGGCAGTGGAAACCAGGGCACAACATTATCTGTAACCTGAGCAGAGTGGCAACGCAGCAACCCAAGACCCTGTGACACAGGGTGCAGCACAGGTGGGATGGTGCCTTCTTCCAAGTCATCGTGAATCTCAGCCTTTGACTGCATCAAAAACACCTTAATTGAATACATGGGTCCTGGGCCGATCATCCATCCCTCCAGAAGAACTGTTTTCTTCACCAAAGCAAGGGGTAAACCCAAGAGCACACATTCACTGGCCTATTCATTTCTTGGGACAGGTAGAGACAGCGGTGGAAAGAGATGGAGCGATAAGAAAGAGTGATGGGGAAACAGTGATAGGAAGCTGAAGGAAGAGGAGCAGAGATGAAGAGTCTACAGAGGCAAAAGAAGAAAGGATACTAAGACGTAGAGACTGGAGTGAAACTGGACCGAGTCTCACCCAAAGAGGTGTCCTTTGACCCTCTCAGATGCAATACATTGCTTTCATGGTCCTGTTGCATTAGGATACTTACTGAAACACATACTGTACATAAGAAATTTTCAAAGCACAACGGAAAACAGCTGATTATCAGAAATAAGACAGCCCACTTCTCACCTGGTCCCAGTCAACAATGCTTCCAGGAATGAATGGCTATTATTAGACTTGACTTCTCGAAATTCCCGCTAAATGCGTCAACATACAGACGGTGCTGTAGGAAAAAGACCCGGATGTTCAGAAACATTACAAACGGGCAGGAGTGGCTGAGTCAAACCTTGCCCCTTTTCAAAAGCTCTAACCGGACTGGGTGTAGGCCACATCCTCTCAACAGTAATACCGTAACAGGCGGACACCACAGAGGTGGGTGGGACAGGTAAGAAACCTTAACATAATATCAGGAAAATTGTTTCATCAAGCAACTGTCAATATGGTTCACATTCGGGTGTTACAAAATCAATATCAGCATCTTTCAACATAGGCCCACTGCTTCAAACATACCGTGACGTGCAGAAGCCAATAGGCATAGAGAGGAGAGTTCACAGATAAAATAAAAATAATATTTAAATGTTCTCCATGTCAACCATTGCACAACAGCACGGCATCTTCAAGGAGAACTGGAAACACAACACTGAGGCTAAAAGCCCAGAGTCTTTAAAATTATGCTGCACTGCAGCCTTATGGGGCAAAAGAGTCAAAATTTACATTTAATGTTTCATTACAGGGGCAGCATGGTGGCACAGCTCCTGGCCCAAATGTAGCTCAGTATGTACAGCGTTTACACATTCTCCTTGTGTTTGTGTGGCTTTCCTCCCACAGTCTAAAGATGTATTTCATGTGAACTGGTGACTGGTGCCAGTCATGTGTGCGTGCGAGAGAGACAGAGAGACAGACTGCCCTGTCCAGGCCTTACCCTGTTTCACACCCTATGCTTCTGAAAAAGTGCCAGATCACTGCAATTCTGCATCAAGACAAGTGATTATCAGTAATTATTACTGAACATTTAATTAAAATTTTGCACTGGTGTCTAACAAAATTTAAGAACTGTCAAAAAAGCCTACTCAGGTCTAAAAGAAATTGTATAAAATGATATATAATGACTGCAGTATGAGAACTCTGCATGACTATCACAAGACACAGAAACAGCAACTTACATATAGGCAGATGACCCTCCCCCTGCCGACAACGGTCACAGGAATATGAAACACTGACACTGAATGACATTTGCACATAGCCACATTCACAGAAAGGCACTCAACTCTCAAAGCAGTCACCGGGGCAACAAGCAGAAAATCATGCATCAACAAACAAGAAACTTGCAGATGCTGTGTAGTGAGGATGGTTAGTAAGGTTCTGGTTCCTCGAACCCTAGGCCATCTTGCCTGAATCTTGAGGCTGCAGCTGCAGGGCTGGGGCCTCCCCGCTTTCACTCTCACAATGACGTGCCGGGGAATTCGATTATTGCGCCAAAAAAGGAAATGGCATACAATGCCAGTGGTACCAGTAGTACAAAAATTCTGGTCCAGGCAGTGGTCTGGCTGGCTGTCTCTCTCTCTCCTCTACCTCCACCCCCCCCCCCCCCCCCCATGGAGGCAGAGCTGACATGGAGAACACAGGACACGTACAGCATCAACACAAGAAAGGCATCCCACTCCTGACACCACATACACAAGCTCTCCAGGCCACTATTTCAGGAGAAACAAAACCAGAACCTCTTTATTTCACTGAGTAGCTATCAATATTACAGGAATTGAAGGACATGTTGGATTTTGGCAGTTAGACTTTGTGTCTTTGACAGCTAGGTAAACTAAGAGGATAATTATATCTGCCCGTAAGCCAAGAAATATTTTATTCAGTTGCTACTAATATGACATATTAGGCAGCTGTCCATGAAGGCGACGTGCAACGACAAATTCCCGCCTGATGACCCTGGCTGCGTCACCTTGGTGAGAAGAGCACTCTATAAATATAAACTGGATTGAAACTAAAATTTCACAACTATCATATAATCTTCAGGATACACCTTTGCGCATCTGAAACAAGTTCATTCCATGTAATGCCAAAGCTGCCATACATTACTGACATCACCTTTAGATATTCACATAAAAATTACCCCAAAACAAACTTTTTTATGAAAACACTGCCTGTTGGCAGATGTTTTCTTCCATTCAAGAAAAACTAAAAAGTATTAAAAGGATGAAAATAAAAAGGAACACAATTCTGTTACAGTGTAGACGTCATCATGTGGAATAACATGTACCCAGTAATAAATATGCATAAAAACACATCATCATTACCTGGACAGTATGGCCTCTTGGTTTCTGTTCAACCGCTCGCTTCCAAACATACTGCTTAACACAGGATTATCATGAAAGATACACAATGGCATGCCACAAATTCAACAATTCAACACAAATATGAAGAAAGCTAGAAACGGGATTACGGATACACTGCCAACCAGCACCTGTCTGCATTGTTAAGCGGACACCATTTCAGCAAATGTTAACGCCCATTTTTTTGTTGTCAAAAAAAAAAAAGAATTTATCGCTTCTTTTAAAGTAGAACGTATGCAAGGAAATGTATCGATCCATTTATGTTTTTTAAAAGCCTGCATGTTTTCTTGCAGGGGTGCTGAACCATCCCCCCCCAGGGGTAGGGGAAACACTGCACTGAAGAAGGCTTGCCAACATATACATGCATGCGTGCACACACAAATTTCGGGAGGAAAACATTGTCTTTGGCTCAGAAAGGATCTACCAGGACTTACGGGATCCCTGATGTTTACCAGACACACACTCTCAGCATCCCTGGGTTGCAGCACCGTCACTCCTTTCAACGCACGAACATTTCTGTGATGATATCTGTGCTCTGAGATGCATGACAAACACATGAGCAACTCTACTTTAAAAATGCTGTGGGATTCTGATAATCCAGGGATGTGGGAAACATCTGCGATTAAGTAAAAGTTTTAGTTTTCAGAAAGATTTCCTCTTTGGCAGTAAAGATTAGTCCTTTAGTTCATAAAAGAGCAGTGAACCAGCACATCCAGGGTGGAATGCAAGTAAACAAATACTGTGAAGTACCAACATTCTTGGGCTAACAGTGAATTGTGGCACCAGTGAGGTATGTCCAGGGCATCCTTTGAACACACACCCCCACATACGCAGGAGCGAGCATGCACGCACGCACACGCACACATTTGTACACATTGTGTTTTTACGAATATTCCAGTATAGATTGCTGTAGCTGAGTAACAGGTCAGACCCAAGGCCTCCTCATTGTGTATGTACCTCCTGGAGGCCTTCTGACCCTCAGCGACATCTAATCACATCTCCATAAATCCTCCTCATTCTTCTCACCCTCACAATCTCCTCAGTCTTCATACCTCAATATTATCCCAGTAATTGCTCACTATACACCAGGTCATTTTGGAGCACAACCCCATAAGACAGAACGAAGACCCCACAGCCATGGAACAGCCCAACTCAGAGGATGCCAAGCAGTTCACTGTGAAACCCCAGAAGAGTCCTCGTTGGAGAGAGCCAAACACAAGACAATAAATGATATAAACATGAGGGGAACATCCATGACAAAGCAAATTTAGATTCTGCCCTAGTTCAGAAGGTGAATCGGCAGCGGTAAGTCCTCGCTTGGGACGCACCATCTGAGACACGCTCAAATACAAAAGAAACGTGGGCCCGTCCGAAGCCTTCGGCTCACTATGAGTAGCGGTGTTTATTGGAACCAGTGACACTGGAGGGTGTGACAAAAGGTGGGCGGGCCTGATGAAGGCTTGCGACTTGCTGCGTGGGCAGACCCGTGAGCTAGGTCACTGTGGGGGGGTGCGGGGGGGGCAGTTTCACATGTGGGCTGTTCCAAGGGTTCCTTAGGGGTGGGGGGTTTTCTCTAGTCTCCATTTATTAGAAACAGGGCCACAAAGTACCTTTTACAACCGGAATTCGAAATTCTAAAACCGCCAAAAATATAAATGGGGAATCCTAATCAAACCAATTAAAAAGAAGACGCATCAAAGATAACACAGTTTCTTAAAAACCAAGCGCTTGTGCTTTGCGCTCCATGACAAACGCCCCCAGAGAACCGTTTGGGCCGAGTCCACCAACCGGCGTCACCCCCTTGCCTGCTCACGCGGTCGAAATACGAAACAAACGACGCGCATATACGTTCGTGTGGCTCATTTCTAATGAAAAGGAGATGTTTGCCTTTGGAACGGGTGCTGGAATGGAATCGCTCTCTTTGTGTTTCTTCCAGTGACTCTTCCTCCGTCTGGCCTGTCTGACTGGGGAAATACCCTGAACACTGACCTCACCGCCAACGTCAATGTGTGCATCCACATCTTCTGTGCCGGAATAGGATGCAAACAACAACAACAAATGTAAACATTTTCCATTTATGAAATCGATGTTATTTCTCATGACACTAACATCTTGGAACAGAGGAGCAATATCCCTGTTCCTGTGATCCCCCGTAGGAAAACTCTTCAGTATGATTCTAATCAGTAATGAACACACAGACATCTGGTGTTCAACAAGATCTGATAACTGTATAACCAAAAAACTCAAACTTATAATCGGGGCAGCCACAAAATGATCTGAAATACAGATGCCCTTATATATTTAATTAAAAAAAAAAAAAAAAAACGGTTGAGGCATCCCTTGAATAAGTCTAATTCATTCCTGAAAACCTGCTCATAAGGTCAATTCTCACACAAACTGTGGAGTACCATTAAATAGAAAAAGTATATCATGCAATCAAATACAAACAAAACCCAATTTAACATCAAGTGCAGAATTTTAGAAGCACCTTTCATTTCATGCGCAAGACCACAAAAATCAAAACTGCTTATATACAACATTTGCAGGCTGCCTTTTTCTATCACATTTTCATATTTTTTGCCATAATTTTTTATTTTGTTTCCTTCTGTTGTTCTTGAGGGCAGCAGGTGCCTCACAGCTCCTCGTTTACACTGCTGGATATGGGATCAAATCCTTCTGAAACTGTGTGGAGTTTGCACGTTTTCTTCATGTTTACATGGGTTCCCACCAGATGCTCTGCTTTCCTCCCACAGTGAAGCGGAGAATTCTATGCGTTTTATCACTTCCAGGTTTTAAACATATGTAAGGATTTCCTTTGCCTTTTCAGCTTCTATTAGCACTTTGTTAAAAAACTTCTGCTTTTGCACCAAGGCAGATATCCTAAATTGATACTTTTGTTCTCAGAAGGCATTTCTCTTAAGTGCGAGTTGATGGGATACAAATTAAATGTTACATGTAAGTGTGAATCATCGTAATATGAGCACTTGTTATGCAATGGATTGTTAATAATGGCACTTTTAGTACTTTTGGTACTAAAATGGGTCAATTTTAGAATAAATGCACTCCATCAAGTTTTAAGTATACTGAAAGTAAACGAATGGGGTATAATTATGTGTAATTGTTTTATACTATAAATAACATGCAAAAAAGCAGTAAAAAGCTAATAAACATTAAGAAATTTGTGACCAGATCAGACACACAACCGGATGCAGGTAACCACAGCAAAGCTGCTAGTGTGACACACATCACACACATATCCATACTCAACACACCTGTCAAAACAGTGGGAAGCCAGAACTGGTGAGACCAAAGGGTTTCTGAACTGCCAAAAACATCCAAAAAAAAGAAAAAAAAGTATAGTCCAAACAGTGTGGTATCATTCCAATCAGAAGAGAATCCACAAACAAAGGAGTAGTGGAAGCACAACAAACTAAGCATGAGACACAAAAGGAGACTTTCGCCTTCATCCTGCCGCCCTGGCCGCTAGCGCCAGTGCTGGAGGCCCGTGCGTGGCCCCCAGAGCCTGCAGGCCCACTGTTTCCCAACGCTATTGTCGGCTTATCTGCTTCCATCACGGGGGGCTCCAGACGGCTGTTATGGCTGCCTCCGTTGGCCTCCCTTTCACTGTCACCTCTTCTCTCTCTGCACCAACATCACTTCCGACAATCTACCCACTACACAGAAGGTCTGAGAGTGAATATTTAAACTTATCAGGCTGTAAAGAATCTGAGTATACACAAGCTTGGTTTCAGCGCAAAATCAGCATTTGTAAATGCTTATGAAAAGGAACACGAACTAAGGTATACACTCTGTGATCCTCTTTCATTCTTCCCCACGAGCACAAGGGTCAGAGATAACTGGGCAATTGCCCTAGGAAGCTGTCAGGCTTTTGTGGGCAAACATGTGGCAGCACATATGTTTCCCAGGAATCGGGATGAGTGAGAAAAGCCATCAGTTTCTAAATGGAGCTGAAGGGTAGCAAGTATAAGGTGAGAGTGGGGCGAAGGGTTTCTCCGTGGATATTGGAACATACCATTCTGGGGTATGGCAGCTGGGAACACCTCCTTCAACAAGTCCCCCAACGTGTGGGGACAACCATCTGATGCCACGGGCCGAAACAGCTTCTGGATGAAGGGCCGATTGCTTGTCACCTGGGGGGAGAGAGGTAGAGAAAGAGCCAAACTCAGGTCATGGAACGAGTGGCTGGAGAGCTGGGAAGAAACCACAGCGAAACAGGCCACAGCATCAGCCATGCCTCTCAACAACCCACAGGGCTATTACATACACACCTGGCTTTCCAGCAGAACCAAAGCGTACTATGAAAACAAATCCAGGAAAGCTCACGCAGATATTTCTCCTGAGCACTGCAGACTGCTTTGAATAAGGTCAATTGCAAACCCAATAAATAACAATGTAATGACATCACCTCAGAAAGTTCTCAACAACTACATTTACCACTTTGTGTGCTCACTATCAAAGCGTTTAAAGCCAGCTTGCCCATTAGCCCATAAAAGGGACATGGCGACTGATTCACTCCATACGGATGGGCACTGATGTCACGCTATGCACTTAACAGCCGGTCGTCTTTCCTCAGCATCACAAGCCTATTATGATACCCCACCGGGGGGGGGGGGGGGGGCGCATGACACTAATTTGGGCCGTTTCCTACAAGCTCAAAAACAACTTCAGAGGGACAAAGTGGCCCCTCTCTGGCACCCTCCTCTGCTTTGTCTGTTCTCCTCCTTATGGCTGTGAGCAGCATCTGCACCGAACTGCTCATTTCCCCATTGTGCTGGCTCTTTACCCCCCCCCCCCCGATGATGACTAATATGTTTGTGCGCTGCTGAGTGAAGAGCTGGATGAGGTTGGCGCCGGGCTTCACAGCAGGCACAGAAACCCTCGGGTTTGGGACCAAAGATGGCACCAGGGGGATGCTGCTAGGGTTTCAACCAGAGGACCTTAGTAATTTTCTCCAATGTGGAAACTGACTGCAGTTACTCAAGCACCATACTGACTATGCCCTCAACTCATGTTTTATATTTATGTTTTTTCTAGCCATGTTGTAAATTAAGTATTAAACATCACCTGTCAACTAGCCATACCCCTATAAAAAACAGCGCGGAACTGTACAGCTTACCAGTGTTCCTCTAACGCTAAGCCAAAGAAAACTGCTGGGCTGAATCATACTCAGTGAATCCCGTTTTATGTTTACCAAAATCACCAAAACTCAGCATGTTTCCGATCAACAGCAATGTGACCAACTCATCGGTACTGCACATCCAGAACAGCACATTCCAGCAAATGGCAGGAAACGACGGTGCGCTGACACTGTCCACAACATGACATCACTTTACCGGCAGCGCTTACAGTCAATTCTGCGCAACGGGCTTGCAGGTGTCAGTTCCAGCCTGTTTGGTAAACAGCTATTAATTGTGAAGCCACAGTATTTCTCACCCCGCACAAAATCAATGTTTGGAAGAGAGAGACATGTTTGGGAGTTTTTGCCTTTATGAGAAAGCCCATCTTGTTTATAACCAAAGTCATTAAAGTTTTTAATGTGTCATAAATGGCTTCGCAGCACACTATAAAACAGCGCTCTTACTTTCTCTTTATTGAAAACAGCATGCCAAACTCTCCAGCTAATAATGAAAAAAGTAACTGACAGATTGACTGGGTACTGAATGTAGGGGGTAACAGCTACAGAATGGAACCTGAGACCAAAGTCTCCTGGTGTAATTCACTGAACGATACATTGTTTTTACTTTTAATGTATATCTCGTAAATGTTTAAATGCCACAATATTCCAAACAGTGGCTGTATGAAGAAATGCACCCACAAACCAGAATAAATGTAATAAAACAGAAATGACACTATTGGTGCTCATCTATAGTCCCTGTGGCTGCAAGTACCCAGTAGCAGTGTAAAATGGTAAGATGCGATGAGGCTGTAACACAAATGATAAAACGAGCACAATTTGCTCTGCGGCCCCCCCTCCGACTGATTAAAATGTGTTTTTTTTTTTTTTTTTGAAAGTGCATGATGTCATGCTGCTGAACAAGGGTGGCAGGAAAAGCATGCTGCTGAACAAGGGTGGCAGGAAAAGCATTTTTCATTAAAATGTCACTTCCTGTGCATCTGAAAACCCACCACATAGGCCAGTGGAAATCAAATGAACAAAAAAGTGCCATTTAGGCCTTGTGCCATTTACAGTTCCACTGACTACAGATACTTCTAAGAAAAACAAACGTTATTTTACAAATGTATTTCCACAAAGATCAGTCACGAGATGCAGTTAAAGGTTAGTGTAACATTTAGTGTTTCGGGGTTATATAACTTTGTACTGTAGTGTTATTTCAGACAAACGCTGCTGTTTATCGAGATCTGACTGCATTTACACGTGGTTATGGCTGTGACACTAATACAAACCAAAAAATGTGCTTCTTATAGTGAAATTATGTATAGTAGGACCATTTTTCCAAAAACAAATAATTGAAAACTCTATTAACATTTCCTCTTTTTGCTGGGAGAGCCTTTGTTTAAAAGTTGATCCAACGTAATCTGATTTAAAATAAAAATACAGAAAATATAAACACTTGATTCGCAATATATACCAAATCTACACAAAGCAAGACAACGGTAGACACACTGAACGTGAACAGTCTTACCATTCTTAGCCAACTGATATAGTATTTGATACCTAAAAATATGGCAGGAAAGTTATTTCACTGATGTAATAAGTAACTTCAAAATATATATATACACACACACACACACACACACACACACACACACACTCAATTTCCTTAACCGCTAGTCCACGCCAGGGTTGCTGTGGTTTGGAGTCTATCCTGGAATCACAGGGTATTAGGCTATCAGGGTACACTCAGGATAGGATGCCAGTCCATTGCAGAACACCAAAATATGAACTGGTACAGTATTTAAAAACACCTTTTATGATTTTTACATAAAATTATTAAACACTTTCTGCCACTTTAAGTTTTGAGTTAAAACTGCTTTAGTAAGGGGTTACAGTGCCTTACAGAAAGACATGCTCACAAATAAGGAACAACATATCTGCGACACAATACAGAGCGTGGCACTGTTTTCTTTCACCTTTGCGAACTATTTGTGTTAAGAGTTCACCACCAACCAAGGACAAAGAGATTACTGAACGCAGTTGGACACATACAAAAGTCAGGGACAAATACAGACATACACACATATGCATATATATCCCCTTATGCTCGGAAGGGCTTTGAAGTGCAAGTTTCTTGAGGAGAATAGCTGAACGTAGAAGTGAAACAAGGGTGTCACGCTCAGGCACTGCTTAATTGGAGTTCAGCGGCAGAGGCGCTGCACGCGGGAGGCTGTCCAAGCTCCATTGTCGGATATCACAGTGACAGTGATAAAGGTGTCAACCCACGACACGTGAGACTTGCAGTCCGTGGCAATAAACTTCGCTCCGACACACTATAGGAACTAATCATTGGGTCTTGAAAAGCGAGCCGGTGACACGGCAGGCTTGGGTGTCGCAGCTGTAAGCCACACCACCGGGCCGAGGGGAAGAGAAGGTGGTGGACATGGCATCGCTCGCGATCCAGTTTCCAGAAAAACTGACTCATTTGGCTGGGAAGCGTCAGCTCGCTCAGGATCGGCCTCCGACAGCGCGCAGAGAGAGTGCCTCGCCTTTGATGCATTTTTAAGCACCGCCATTAATTATTGACTCCAGCCCCATACAAAAAGGCCCATTAATCCCAATGAGGTGCACGATATGCTGGACACCGACACTTTCTTTTGGGGAAGCGTGACAGGCAAGCTGGCAGCGGGGAGATGAGAAATGTCCTCCGTCACCCCCACAATCCGGCTGTCTCGAGCAACAGACGAGGCCTGCAAAACCAACAACCGAGTAAACTGACGTCACTATCCGTAAATAAAATACCAATTAAGAGAAACAGAGGGCAGCAGATAGCACAGATGTTAGGGGTGCTGTCTATGGATCTGAAGGTCGTGGGTTCTACTCCCCTTTCCTGCTGTAGTGCCCTTGATTGAGGTACTTGAATTCAATTGCTCCAGTGAAAATTACCCAGCTGCGAAAATTGGTAAATCGGTGTAGGTATCTTAAAACACTAAGCTCCTTTAGACAAAAAGCTTCAGCTAAATGAATAAACATTAATGAAAAAGCACGTGTGAGAAATGGTCACACAAAAAGAAGAAAATCATCTGCTCCTCAACTTCTTCAAACATTACTTGAAAACAAAATTAGATTCAGCCTCTCAGTTTGGACTAAAATAACAGGGCTCTAATGTTATCACTCCATCACACAGCGATAAAGTAAATCACTGCTTCCTTGAGCACCAATTTGGAGGAAAATTACTCCGAAACTGGAAATAACGGCAGCCTAAGTGGTACAGTGAAACTCAGTGGAGAGAGGGGAAAAAAATTAAATTTAAAAAAAAAAAAAAAATTCCAGGACATCCTACAGAACACCTCACGCTGACATAAAAATGAAACAAGCTAAAAATACGTAGCTACTGAAAGAGGTATATTTTTAAGAGAATTTTTTTTTTTTTTTTGTAAGTCTTGTTTCCATAATGGATAACCATAATTATATATGTACCTCCTACAATACCTTAGTCAGGTAGCCGTCGCGCGGCATGTGAACACGACAGGCTTCCAGAAGGATCTGAAATATTTTAACACTGGCAAACAGCTTAATTTCTCCTCGCAGACGAAAACCTAGCTGAAAGCTTAGTCATGAAGAGAAGATAAAGAGAACAACTATGTACGAAATACAGCTGTGACTCAGTAGACAGCGCGGCGCGATGGCGCGAGTCACCGCGTGAAACGCACGCCCGCGAACCCATGCTCCGCTCGGACTGCACGCGCCGGGCGAGCTTCGCGCTTCGCGTTTCGCGCGCTGCGAGGAGGCTTCCGAGAGCGTCTGCCGGGCAGCGCGAGCGCGAGCGCAAACGGGGAAAGCGCGTCCCCGACGGAAGTCTGCGATGGGGACGCGGGGCCATCATTTGAGTAAATGTTATCATTAATTCTGTCTGCGTGGAAGATAAACCGTGTTATTTACACGAAAGACCGCAACGTGTTTACAGACGCTCAATTAGGCCTAATGGTGATTTATACATCCGGAGCGGTGGGAACTACTTCTTTCTTTCCGTCTTGTTGTGTGTGTGTTTTTTTCTTTTTTCTTTTTTTGCGTGGTCGTGTCTGGAGCACTGAATCACGGTGAGCTCCATGTGCGCGCCGCGTGTTTCCCACCACTGTCTGTCCGCTCCCAACACCAGAGCGAAGCGCCACGGAACTGGTTCGAAATGACCTTTCATGTCACGAATAATCGAACAATACCAAATTTACCCCAAGAAATTAAACCAAAAAAAAAAAAAAAAAAAAAAAACTATCGAATTTCAATTCCCGCGTCACTATTTTAGTCACTATTCCAACCAACGTACCTTCCGCAATAAAACGTTTCCTTTTCTTTCGATTATTGCGTATATTCATACATCGAACTGAGACATTTAAAATCACTATTGTTTCTAACATGACGTTTGTATGATTTTTTTTTCTTAAAATAATAAACACTCCAAGGCAGATATACAAATTTTCTGTGACTGCAGCCTGTGCATTTAGTTGTCTGTTTATTTTTGTTAAGATGAAATTGAACAGAATTAACATTAACAAAAACACCCTATTCTATTTCTTAGTTGAATGTTTTTCTAGCTTTTATTTTTCTGTTTCATTAGGGCATAGTTTTAATTTAATTTTCACATAAAAGCATATTAAAGTTAAAAAAAACTTAATATATTCTTTAAAGATTTAGGTAATCTGACTGAACAAAAAAAAAAAAAAAAAAAACTTTGGTGTATTTGGATAAAACAGGGAAAGTGTCCCCCGTTTGGTCTTTTTCATGTTTGTCATCTCAACAGCTGCCAGATGTACTTGTTTCCTTTGTTTTAGTCATTCACATTTGACGAAAGTGTCCAAAACACAGAGACAGCTGACTTAACGCATAATAATGATAATAATAATGATAATAACACAACAAATAATCCTAAGTAAGCACCGGACACCCTTCGCTAATGAGGTGTAAAGGCTAATCCAGTTTGCCGCCCCATCTGCTGTTTTATTAAGATTTATCATTGGGTTTCGGGAAACACAAGTCCATAATCCGCTGCAACCAGAGACACAAAGCGGGGCCTAAAGTTTTCCAGACCTCAGCCGTGTGCATGCCGAGACGTTCCAGTTTAATCACTTTTGGGGAATTTCAACTGACTCACTCATTGAACGGGATCCCCCAAAGGCTAAGCGACGACCACACATTGGTACAAATTTACAGTCCGGCTCCCTTTGACCGTACCATGTCAGGCACAGTCAAAATAAACAGCCTGTGTACATATGCATGATTTGTGAACATTATCCTTCAACACAAACATGACAGGCAATGATAATAATAATAATAATAATAATAATAATAATAATACCAGCAGCAGCAATATGACCAGCCAAGATGTAGTGGAGGTAATCAATGCTGCGCAACAAGTAGAATTGTGCTTGAGGAACTGGGGTTCTGTTTACATTAGTTTCAAGCTCAAAGGTTGGCTCTGCTGATCTATTTTTAAGTAAGGCAGGTCTTTATCCAGAATTTTAAAAATTAAAAAAAAAAAGTTAAGAAGGATAAAGCAGAATACCGGAGGCTACATAAATCACACTGCATAACCAGCATATGTTTTGAGTGAACAGAAAACCTTCAGTACAGCTTGAGAATTTAACTTTGTAGGCTCAACGTTTACATTGGACTGTTAGGACCTGTTCTTAAATGGCTAAATTCTTATTTGTCAAAATGCTTTCAATTCATAATGAAATACAACAACTCCAATTTTGTTGTATTGCACAGCAGCACAATGACAATGAAGTCTTCAGTTCAGTTATTTCAACTGCACTTCATCATCTTGTGCATTAATTAAACATGATGTCCCCCAGGGTTTGGTGTTGGGTCCTGTGTTATTCTCGACATGCATTGCCTTAAGGCAAAATATAATCAGATTAACTTTTACTAATATTCTGATTTGTTTATTGACAAAACGTAATGATGCTTGCTGTCTGACCTTCCCAGTAAAGCGTTATAATGAGGGGAAAAAATGGCTGAATGCAAGCTACTTACACCTAAACTCTGATAATATGGGAAATCCTTTTACTGGGAGGAAACAACAGGTATGACAGTGTACTTTTGTTAATTCTCAATTCACTATCAAAGACAAGCAGCTGTAGCTTGAAAATATGTCTAAATTAGACAAATTTATTATCCCTCTAAAAAAAGAGAAAGTAATACACTATTGTAATGTCTGACACTCAGGAACTCCTAACTGCAATATTAATTATCAGTTGATTCAGGATGCTGCTGCATGGACAGCAACAAGTAAAAGATACAAGCATGTTGCTCCACAATTAAAATATACAAATCAGATTTGCATAACCTTAATGTAACATAGGAATTGCATGATCAATTTTATACCGCAGTAGTATAAAAATTCAAACATTGAGAGGTTTTTAACGCAGGGGAACTCCAAGTTTGGTGTCATTTCAACCAAACAATTCTGAGGGTTACTGATGGAGAATTCTGGGATTCAGGGTGGTTGTAACCACCCATTGTGAGCTTAGCCACTTAAACCACACTGGTCAAAAGTTTCCACCTAGTCACAGTGAATTGCACATGCCGAAAAGGGTATGCAGTCTCATTCGGAACTCGCTCATTCGCTAACATCACAATGCCGCTCTTACTACACATTGTGCAGCGCCTTCAGACGAGACGTGACCGTGCTCCACCGCCACCAGCCGAGGTCCGTTCGTCTTGGAGGAAGGAACCACTGGAATACCATATGAGGCAGGCCTATTCAATCCATTCGTTGTACACAGCGTGCCGAATTAACGGTCGGCCGTACAACGAGAAACAAAGATGGGTTCAGAGAAATCGGCCAAAGTGGAACGTGCCAAGCATAAAGTGCGTGAAGTGCGTGTGCTGTGGAAGCGGTCAGACAGCAGGCTCCAGCCTGAACGCCTGGAAAGAGGGAGAGCTGGAGTTCACACAGCTCGTCTCTGCGTCCCCAGTCGGGTTTTTCCACCCACAATGCCAAACCGAAGGGCAACAAAATACAGAGCGTGAGGCAATATGCACTGATGGCGTGGGACGAAGGGGCGATGACGCATGGCGGATCAGATGGGCCGGGCCGAACCCAGCCTGCGTCATCTGTAAAACCGGGGCCTGCGGTGCGCAGACACACCCCCTTCTCCTGCCCCCCATGCCAAAAAAAGGAGGTGTGCCTGAGCCCACCCATCCCCCATGGAAGCCCGAAGAAAGGAGGTGTGACGCTCTTACTGGAAATGGGGTATGAAAGTGTCGACCGGCTGCCTGCTGGTTTGAGGTTCCCGGTCTTGGCCCGGGAACAGGCAGCTATATAACCGGGGGCAAGCCATGAAGCGCTGTCTCCTTTCCCAGCATCTGCTGCTCTTTGAGCTTGCCTAACGCTGACCTCCAGCAAGGGGTGAAACAGCACCCAGTCCAAATCCTCTGTGAACATGCAGCATGACATGGCCGTACTGCCATCGCCACCTAGTGGAGAACATGAGTACTGCAGAAAGAGCACAGCCTGCCACACCAGCAACAAGAAGTGAAAACTGCCTAAAATCACAAACTGTTCCATTATTTTATTCTAAACTTAATACCTCCTTGGTGAAAATCCAGAATTTACAAGAAAAATATACCCGGATTTCCACTAATATAAGCCTTGACCTTTATTAAAGACACAAGTCTTTTACAGCACATGCAGCAAATTGGACGCGGGCCCACACTTTCAAAACGTTTACGAGTGTGGATAGAATTTCTTGTGATTTTGGCTGAAGGCCCCCACAAGAGGACGAGTAAAGCACACAAACATCTCTGTGGTCAAGTAATGCAATGCAGCTTACTTCAACCATCAAATTGAAGTACATCACACAGTGGTACTCAAAGTTCTAAAACTCTTGTCATGCATCCGGTTACTTCTATGTGCTCATAAAGAGGCAAAGTTACGTAACATGTGGTGTCATACCTGGTATATCCTAAAGGGGATATAGCGAAAACCCCCTTCCTCCGTCGGATACTCCATCAGCTTCCTGTTCATGGCCCAGAACTGGTCAAACTTATCTGTGGAGTGACCAGATAACATCATCAGCATCACAGGGACACGTTTTCAATACTCACTTTCATTTTCTTATCTACAGAGCGGGTGCTTTTCAATTTCACGGCAACCCATCTAAATATGTACACAATAAATATGTACATAAAAGACCCTTTTATCATTCCTTCGTAGGAACCAGACAAGTCAATTAACATCTAACAAAGTTTAAGTGTGTCCTCCAAATGACTCAATGGACCAGCATGAGGTTCGGCGCACGAACGCATCCGAGTGGATTTAAACTGCAAGAACACAAATATAAAATGACCAGAGTGAAAACAGAACTGAAATTTAACAGAACTTTCAAATGTATCTCTTGCACTTTGCTTCACAGAAAGTGGAACATGCATTTTGAAATCACACTACCCAAGAAGTCATATTAATACAATAAGCAACACATTGTAAGAATTATACAGTTATTGATGATGAAACATATCAATGCAGAACTGGGGAAGGTCTTGCGTTCTCAGAGTGTGGATTATGTCAGTGCAGGACAAGACGAGAGCTTCCTTCCTGGCCGAAAGCTGACGAACGGGCTACTCGGTGGAGATAAGAATCCCAGGGAGAAAGCACAGGGTCAGGACCCCTCTACCTGCTGCTGAGGTTGTCGACAGCGAGTTCTCAGCCACATGTTATCATACTAGTGAGGCATGCGAGGCTCGAGACAAATAAAAATTAAATTACCATATCTTAGAAGATTCCTTTCTTTGTCTGAAAATCAACAATTTAACACGGACAAAGAACCATTACTGGTAGCGGAAGATTTAAAAATTTAAAATCAGAAAATGTAATCTGGTTTACACTGGTTTAACCCTTGTTGCCTAGGATACCCAGCACAGGCACACAAGCCACACACTTTCAGTGTTACTGGCAAGAGAAAAGCCTCCCAGTACAGGTGTTAAAAGTTCAGCTTTAGATGGGTTCTGCTTTGTGGAGAAATCTCTCCAACTCAGCTGTCAATCTGTGAATGCAACAACAGCTCTTTTGAGGATCTAACCAGGCCTGAGGACACTGTCAGGTGTACAAGCTCTGGGTGAGGTTCTGTAGCAGGCCATCTCCTGGTCCCACAAACAGGGTTTCACAACTGCAGGTGCGCCTTGTGGGGACCGGGTCCTTGCCCCAGCTAACTTTCCCAGCTCCTGTTTTGACATAATTTTAGCGCTTGAAAGTTTTCAGTGTGACACCCTTTTTGGAGTCCTCCATCTCTTTTCTCTTTTCTCAGTTTCTGAAAAACAACTCAAGGGCAAACTTGAGGGGTGGAACAAACACAGCTGTTCCCCCCCCACCTCCGCACAGCTGCCCGATTCCCATCACTATAGTACCTGTGTGTGAATGATGGTGAAGAGTGAGATGATGAACTCCCGCATACCCTTGGAGTGCCTGCCAAGCAGTGCTCAGATGAGCCAGGTAAAATTCAACCATAAACGGTCCCAGAACTTTCCCTGGACAAGAAACTGGATTTGGACCTCCAGAACAGTCCCAGGGCCTCAAAAGCATGACCTACTTATTTGATCCATGGACTGCAGCATGTAAATAATACTACTTATTAAACATTAGACAAGCAGAAAATAAGGACTAGATTAAAAAGAGAACAACCTTTTGACCCGTTCAGCTGTGGCTGTCAGCTGCGAACAGGAGTATTACAAAAGAATGTCAAAATCACACGGATAAACATGTCAGAAATGAGCCAATTCCAGCTGCGGTGGTAATTTTCTCTGGTCAGTAATCTGGCATCAATTATACAGCAACGGAAAAGCAGCGTCACACAGCGCGTTCCTCACAGCCGCAAAAGGCCTTCGCATCATACCCCAGGTCTTCCTCAGCAACCTGTCTCAGCGCCGTGGAATGCTGCAACACAAAAAGCCGTGCTGCGAGTTCCATAGGGTGCAGATACGGTGCTCCGTGTGCGTGATGGAAAAAGAGCAGAGTGAGTGGAAGCCCCCGCCTCAACCCAAACAGCGGTACAGTCCCACATGCATTCTGCTCAGATCAGTCAGAAATCCCCCCTTTTCGCTAACATTACTGGAAGTGTCCTTCCCGAACAGCGGCGGCCCAGTCCTGGAGTGAAAAGTGCAAGATGGTATTGCACACGGGACAATCTCAGTAACTCAACCCCCACTGAGCACCTTTAGCTCTTGTACTGGTTTAACCTATTTATTGTTGTACTATAAGTGTATAAATGTGTTCATGTTGGGCATTGTGCCTTACTGTTTATGTTGTTATTGATTATTTTATTACCCGTTATTATTTACTGTTTTACTGGCATAACAGTGCATGTTGTTGTGTGTCATGTTCAGCTGCCGTGTGTGAATTTCCCCACTGGGAATAATGAGGTATCATCCTGTTTTATGGACTTCCAGTACACTTTGAGGAGGGCAATTAGGTTCTAAACCAGTGACGAACGCTAGAAAATAAACACGTTGTACCTTGTGACGATTACTCTCAGTAACAGGATCTGTAGGAAAAATACATGCTGAATTCCTTCCAGCATTCAAGATGGGTCTCAGACTCATTTCCATCCTGACACCTTTCTAAGTCAGTCCTTCACAACCTCCTACTTTTAATCTGCCTACTTTCCTCGTTGTACGTCTCTTCTACAGAAAGATGGTGGAATACGTGGGTTATGATAACAGCTGGTTTGAACAATAAAGCTGTGCTTCAGCAACCGTGTGTAAGTGGCTGAGCCTTCTATCTGCTGTCGATGCGCTTTTGGAGAAAAGCGTCTGCAAAACGCAAAAATATAAAAGCAAAATGTCGCACAGCTGTGTCCAAATAGCGGACCAATCAGTGCGCTCCACAGGCCACCTCTCCGTCGTAAAGATGGTTCTGCCAAACACACACCGTTCTGTAGCCCCATCCACAGCTGCTTATGGTCCTTCTTCTGCATCTCGTTGACAACGGCGCCTTTGTGCTTCAGCGCATCCGCTTCTTTGATGCTGGACATGAAGTGGGCCTCGATCACCGAGTTGGAGGGGCAATGCAGCAGATCTTGCTGAGGGAAGTTCTGCAACAAATAAGTAAGTAGACACTGACATCTAGAAGCATGGAGGAAAACTTTTCATTCACAGCATTTTCGATTAGTCGCATCTGAAGATGTAACAGCCATATATAAAAAAGGTAAGCCAATGGCACCAATAAGTTGCAGCAAATTCATTCACCAATTTCACGGAGCACTATCCAAAACTGCAGCTGGAGACCAGACGATCCTTTCCGAAACTATTCCTCCAAAGTACATGTCAACACGAGACAGCGAAAACAAAGAGCTCCTCTATCATTATTAATGGGCCAATAACATTCACAGTGCCACCACCGTGGAAACTGTTTCAAAAAGGAGTGAAACAAAGATGTGAGGAACTGAGAAGACGGTACCTTAAAGTGCACAAAGATACTCCAGGGCAGAGTGGTGTTGGAGGCATAGAGGTCAAACAGCAGGCCAATTGGGTAGTGCCTTTAAAAAAATATTAGTGGTGACATTCCATTGCACTGCAGGAAACACAAGAGGTCCAATGTAGGGAGAAATCTTTCTATTTCAAACTATTACTGGAAGATTTGATCATTATTGTCTCTGAAGTTGTATTTGTCTCTAGCGCCACCTGGTGGAGTAAATATGAAACTTCCCCAAATATATAAATCCTTTTTCTAGCCAATAAATGGAGCCATTCACGTGTAGCAGGAACTTCCCCTAAAAAAAAAAACTCACTTCTCAAAATGATTTTTTTCATAATCTCAAGGAAAAAAAAAATTAGCTACACAAACTACACGTTAAGTTTTACTGCGGGCTTTCAAAACAAAGGAAAAGAAGATCAGGCACGTAACCATAACTATGTGGGAACATTCTTTGCTATGGCAAAGATCAGCAATGATGGAAGTGTTTCCTGCCAGCACATCAGTTAAGACTCACCAGAGTGAACCTAGACCAACACACACACACAGTACACAAAAACACTACTTAATTCCATCTAACAGTGGTGTGTATGGGTCATCTATGGTTGCCATTTACTCTCACCATTTTAAAGGCGTTCCTTCGTACTCAAACCACATCTCCCCCACGTCGTCGGGCTTCATGACCTTCTGAAAGTGCTTCCTCACCTTGTCCGTGACCAGAGGCAGGTAGCTGACTCTTGGCAGGAGAAGCTGCAATGGATGTTGTCAGACTGAATGAAGGACAATCAGTTGGCCTGACAAGAGACACTAATGATGCACAGCAGCAGCACGATTTGTTCCAGTCAACAAAATATTAAGCCAAAAGTCATCAGCAGTATAGTATTAATGTGGATTATTTACCTTACTTGTGTGTTTTAAAGACTAAATGGAATCTCAATCTGAAGAGACTGTGTGACCGCTTGACGGCGCCGGCCCTCCGAGTCCCCTCAATTTCTTTTGACACATGCGTTAGTGACATCATGCCTTTATTTCTTTGATTTTTATTTAATCAAAATATCTCAGCTCAGTAGAAGAATGGATAATTGCATACTTAGAGCCATCACGTTAGGACTCAAAGGACCCAGGTTCAAATCCCACCTCCTGCTGTAGCACCCATGACCAAGGTAATTATGCTGAACTGATACAGTAAAAATTACCCTTCTCTATAAATGCGTAAACCAATTTTAAGCAGCCTGACACTAAGTCATTTTGGAGATAAGAAAAATCTGAGATCCATGATTTTACATTTCATTACGAATGATGTCCCACTGCATGTCTAATAAAGAACCAAAGTAAATGTACTTGATGGCTCGTGCGGCACCTGCAAACCAGATATGGGACACTACTGTCCAGAACACCTGCTCATGTCCAACGCTGCTCACCTATGGATGGATGCCGGGCTGTCCCCGTCTCCACCTGTACTTACATAAAAGGGTTCCGCTTCCCTCTCTGTTATCTCATCCTGGTAGAGGGTAAAGCAGGTGGGGATCCGGCCGAACCACACGTCCCGCAGAACGTCCTTGTCATCTGCCATGGCCTGCTGCCTGGAAGGGGCACATACAGGACGTCGACACGACACACCTGGAAAACGATGACATTCACATTTATTCATGTAGCAGATGCTTTTCTCCAAAGTGACGTCCAATGATTTTTAACTAGTATTTAGCAGACACCTTTACCCAAGTGTTAGGTACACTGCCCTAAATTCCCTACTGGGTGGACATGGTGGCACCGTGGCTAGTGCTGCTGTCTCACAGAGCAGGAGAACCCAAATTTGAGCATCGATCAGTCTGCGTGGAGGTCTCACGCTCTCCGCATGTTCATGTGGGTTTCCTCCCACAATCCAAAGACACGCATGTGGAACCGTCACAGTGGCAGCCTGAGTGAACTGCCCCATGGGGATTAATAAAGTGCCATTGTTAGTGCCGGGGGAAGCTGGCATCATAGCGAGTACAGCTGCTGCCTTTGGACCTAAGCTGTAGTACCCTTGAGAAAGCTGCTTACCCTGAGTTGCTTTGGAGAAAAGTGACAGCTAACTAAAATGTACAGGCATTTTCATTTATGTTTATTCACTTAGCAGATGCTTTTCTCCAAGCAACATCTAAGTACATCTCACTGAAAAATACAATGAGTGAATTACATCATCAGAAAGAGATTTGGGTGCAGACATGTAATTCTAAAGCACAGTTAATTTGTCACTTTCCACCACATGAACCAATGCACATCACACGAGTAGGTTTACCCAAATAATCAAGAATTGCTAACTGCAATTTCTTTTAATTACAACAAACATTTACATCACAGGTGCATCTGCATGAAAGTTTCTCCGTTATTCAATAGTTATGATCTCAAAGGTATACACTTACACCTTAATGTGTACTTAAGAGACTGTTAGAAGTGAGTTCTATATGGAGATTTAGAAATCTATAAAGATTTACCCATCTATAGCATTGGACCAATGATTGGTACACTAAGGGCAATTTACAGTAAGCATCAACCTTAAACACACCTCTGCCCTGGTGCGTGGGAGGAAACCCATGCAACCACAGGGAGAATAAACGAACACACACACACACACTCCACGCGGGCGGCCCGAGCTGGATCCACGAGACGAGCGCAGCCCGCTGCACCACCGTGCCTCAGTCAGTCACAGAAGCGCTTATGCTCATTTCAACCTCTATCTTTGACGTATAAAGTTTGCACTGCACATGAAACAAATGTGAATTCATCTCAGTTTGACCTGAGGGAATCTGTCTAGTTAACTCCTAAAAACAGTGTTTATTAGCCTAGGAAAAGCTAACACTAGCGCTGACACACAACACTTCACACTACTTGGCCACACACCCTACACCAGAACATCGGCGAAAAATGATCGGTGCTCTCCATATTTGTCGGGATACAAAGGAAAACGAGGCACCTACTTGGTGAAAATGGTTGAACGAGCAGGCGAAGCAGCAGTATGGCCACTGACGGGCCCCACTGTTGTCACCCTGTCGTCTGCTCTCGGAACCCTGCGCCCGCGGCGGAAATGACGCACGACACGGAAGTGATAACAGGAAGCGACCGCGGCAGCGTTCGGCTCGGCCGACGCACGCGAAAAAAAAAAAAAACACTGTCACCTACTGGGCGCCGGCTGTCACGTTGTTAGTATTGACTGATTGCGGGCTGGTGGATTACATTACTGATGGGTTTTCAACATTTCATTGATTTGCCAGACGTTGTATTACGTAAAAAAATGTAGCGTCTCGCTCCGCTGAAAGGCAGCCCTACGATCAGGAGCAGCCTGTAATTTAAGAGAATGTTGAGAAATATGAAATGGTTGTGCAACTCAATTCCAAGAAGGTTCTCTCTTCGTTGTAGGGGAACTTCAACCAGCAAACGAAAAAAAAATTCTGAAAAAAAAAAAAATTGCCGTAATAAAACGACTAATTCCCTGACCGGGAATCGAACCCGGGCCGCGGCGGTGAGAGCGCCGAATCCTAACCACTAGACCACCAGGGAAGCTGTAAAGAGGTATATAAATTATGTCCTTGGTTTACTACTGTTAATCTGAACATTTTTGTGCGTGTGTTCAAAAACTGCGCAGAACAAATTAAAATCCATTGTGCAGCGACTCCCGAATTCACGAGAAACATTTGAATACAATATAAAAATGTAATAGCCTTCAGGTTCCATCCCATTCAGTCTGTGCGGTACATCTCCCCCGTTGCCTTGGTTTCTAGCTGATATTGTATATAAGAATATTGGTGACCCTGCCTGAGTAGCCTCTCTAGTAAAGTTATTTATTTAGCAGACGCTTTTCTCCAAACCAAAGCGACTTCCAACAAACTATGTAGTGTTATCAGCCCACACACCATTCACCAAGGTGACTTACACTGCTAGACACACTACTTACACTGGGTCACTCATCCATACATCAGTGGAACACACTCTCTGCCACTCACACTATGGGGGAACCTGAACAGCATGTCTTTGGACTGTGGGAGGAAACCAGAGCACCCAAACTGAATTGGATCTGAACCCAGACCTGGGCACAGAGGCCAGGTGCTGTGAGGCACCAGAGCTAACCGCTGCACTGCCCCAGAAACCTTAGAAAAATGAGAAAATTAAAAACAATTAAACTGGAAAATATCTGCACGTGAAAAATTCAGTACATTTGCAACACAATGAGAATGTATTTCTGAAAAAAATCATGGCATAAATGGGCAAGGTGGACTTTGTATAAGTGGCATCACTGACCCTACCAATGTTCTGGAGGCCCGCGGTTCCATGTGCTTCCATAAAGCATATTTAAGCATATCTCTAAATTGGGTCACCAGCGCTTGTAGCGTGTAACGAATGCACTTTTCCCTCGTAGTAGACACTTTCCTGTGCAGCTCCACAAACACATTAGTTACGTTATAACAGAGTTTATGCCCCTCAAGATGAGGGTGAGATGAGGACATCAGGCTTTAGGCACCTTCCGAAACGACACGCTTCTGTCGAGCGTAACATGCAGCCGAAACACATTTAGGTAAACCGGTTTTAACAAGAAATCGGTTGTTCAATCTAGTATTTGTGAAAAAAACAATGAAAGCAACCAAAATCTGGATTTAAGTTTCAGTTAATCTGATTAATGAGGTATTTTTGTCCAGTTTCAGATTATGAGACATTAAATATTTGAACATTTATTGTGTAAGGAATGCTGACAGTAATGTTTAAAAATGACCCACTTAGATGTTCTAGTAATTTTAATGAAAGTGAAATAAATGCATAAAAATTGTTTTCTTGAGCCAGTTTCTTTGATGTCCTAAATCAATATGTGTGGAGTTTGAAAACTATCTTGTTTATACACATATTACCGTGTACAGTGTAAACTGCTGACTGCAGTAGCGGAAATGTGACCTGTTAAGATGGCATTTGTCATGTATTATCCGTTGCATATTCAATGATGTCAGGTCACAAAATCATGCATTATGACATGTATTTGCCAAAGGGTTCGTTTTTCTTTCATGCGCTATGTAAAGAGATTTTACTTATCTATTTGCAAGTTTAATTCATTTTTTAACTTACTGCAAAAACATTTCCTTGTCATTTGCTCTTAAAATCAATTTGTAGGGAAACATCTGCCAAACAAAGAGATACATGTAAATGGGGCATTTGTTTTTATTCATTTAGCTCACCCTTTTTCTTTAAAGCCACTTACAGTTATTACCTATTTATATAGCCAGGCAATTTTACTGGGGCAATTCAGGATAGATATTTTGCTCAAGGGGATTACAGCAGCACTCTGAGTCTGAAGGTGGCCTCTTTGACCACTGTATATATAGTATACACCGTGGTGTGCTTGCCATAACCTTGAGCTCCACACCATCAAGACAGCGGAGATGCCAGTCAGCTTCTGCAAATGACCTCCAGCTTGCTTGCCTTTGGAAATGAAGGGTCTGGCCATGTCTGTGGCCAACTCCCATTACTCACACCTTGGAGAGAGACAAGCAAATCATTGCCTACATCAGGAAAGCCCAGCTGAGACTGATCCTACACCAGCTTAATGAGCTCAGTATCTCACAGTGTGTCCTGATGAGCCTGTACATAACCATCATTGATAGTGTTTTCACCACTGCCATCACCATCTGGTTCCACCCTGCGTCCACCCTCTTCATGACCAGGCTGCAGCAAGTCCACAACACTTGTTCACCTACAGGGTGAAGAAGAGGTCTGGCAAGATTTCTGGGGGTGGTACAAGTCCATCACCACTCGGACTTCACATCATCTCTGCAGCTTTTTTCCTTAAGTCATCCACCTCCTCAATAAAATAAAGTAGGTGTACCCCCCCCCCCCCCCAACCACTTTTGGTCATCTCTTAAATCTTGTTTATGTCTAGAGTGCATCTTTTACCTGCACTCCCCTTTGCACACTGCTGTCAGTTGCTCTGCTCTGTTATTTGCACAAGTTCTCCCATCTGCAGTCTTGTTATTTACTAATATCACATTATTGTTATTGTGTTGTTCACCGTGTTATATATTGCAGTTTTGTGTTTTAAGTTGGGGGCTGAACCACAACCTATCACAGCGGAAGAAAAGAGCTCTGAGTTTTGATTTATGAGTCCATACGTTGCTCCCAGGGGGCGCTAGAATATGCTCATTCTCATCATTGATGCTTAATGGCACCTGTATGATATCGTTAAACCATAACTGAGACAAATATGAGCTGTTACAGCACTAAAGTATTTTTACGTGGACAACTGTCGCAAGATGACAAATGAACAGTAGAGACCAGAATATTCTGTTCAACATGAGTACCGGTGACAGCGGACATAGAGTGAAGCCTAACACGGGATTGTGTTTGGCTTCAATGCAGCTCTCTTGGGGGGAATCTCTGCTCCCCTGCAGGATTTTATTTTAGGTGGCTGGTCTGCTGTCCCCAAAGGGATTTTGTTTCTAGTCTTTTTCAATAGTTAGCCCAGTTCTCCCAAAGATGCTGACAGCTCTGAGAATCTAGAGGATGAAGATGGCAACAGTTTCTTGGATGCAGACCAGTCTGAAAAACATTCTTTGCTCCTAGTGGAGGAAGATGACAGCTTTCCTGAGTGAGTTTCTTTTGCTTGGAAGACATGTTGTGTGAGTGCCAATCATATCAGCTTGGACCCCTGCTCTGTGGAACTGAGGGGATTGAAGAATTCTTCCACTCCCCATGTATTTTAACATCTGTTGAAACAGAGGCTACCTGCTTTATCAAGGCCAGCCTCCTTCCTGTTGCCTGTGAGGGGGTAGGGGTTACATGGAGAAGAACTGTAAGGATGTGATGTGCCAGCAATGTTTGGAGACTGGCCATATTGCAAAGATGGTGTAGGTCTTCCCTGCTGTACCTGGTGTGGAGTGGACGGTCACCTCTTCTGCAGCTGCTCTGTCCCAGGAGTATGGAGAGTTATTTGAGTACCTGGAGTGTTTTCAATGGATACAGACATGGAAAGTCTTAGTCATGTACAACATTTGTTTGTTAATTTGTTACAACTTAGCCTGTACCCATTTGTAATGGTATTTCTGAGTGAAAATTATATATGGGGAAACAGCTTACATATTACATAGTATTACAAATGATCTACTATCAATTATATCTGGTGTGTATATATACATGTACTGTATATATTTTATGTAAAAGTTTTCATATGTTAGTAAGTTAATATACATGTAAATACTGTAACAGTAACACATATAAATGTTGAATATAAAGTTTTTCACTACCTTTATCTGTATATGATATGTCCAAACATTTTTGTTTGATGTCTTTACTGAATATACACTCTACAGTACTTTCTATTTGTAAAGCATATATAGGTTTGGATTATTTTTTCTGAATAGAGTAGTATTACAATCAGAAGTGTGGTAAAGGTGTCCGGTAGTGGTGTAAACCACCCCCAGTCCCGTACAGGGCATGTGAGGTGGCAGAGAAACACACTTGTGTAAGGGGTGGACTAATGCGTCCTAATCCTTAGGCCTTCCAAGCCAGCAGGAAGAAAATGATGTTGGCATTTCGGGTTGTTCTTTGATTAGTTAAATATGTTTCATAATAGACTGGATTGGACAAAGTCTGCTTTTCTCTTTTCCACAGGTCGAGATCTGTTTCTGTTTTCAGGGGTAGCTGAAAGAATGGGAACTGCTGCCTGGCAGTTACAGCTACACATGTACATGATGGCCTTAATAAACAGATGTGAACTAATCTGAAACAGTTTTGAATCTCATTTCTCTTGATATGCTTTATTTAACCTAAAATGGCAGTTAGTAATTTTATTAATAGGTTTACTAATCATCAGCTTGTAGCATGACAATTTTTTTCTTCATCTTTTATGTAAATCAGTAGTTTATCTCATTAATCTTAATATGGTAAAAGACTGTTATGTTTAATTTATGCCATTTCCTCAGTAGCATACCATCCGGTTGGGCTAACCTGAAACAATATGGGCTGAGACCTATTGGTAACTTTTATCTATTATAAACTGGGTTTCTTTCATCTGGTTGCCATAAGGCTTCATGAGATCCTCCATATATGAAAATCCTGAACACATAAAATTATTGATGACCAGTTTCATTCAGTTTTATGTTTTATTCATATTTTGTGCATGTGTGGTGTGTTTCGTCAGCTCAGTGCGGTATCATCTAAGGTAAATGTGGTCTGTACACCATAAAGTCCAAAAAGAAATGTAGAACTTGTGATAATGAATAGGAATGAACTTGGTTGAAAGATGCAACACAACATTAGGTGTTCATGAGAGTTTTATAACTGCTTCGTGAACTATTACAATGGGCCTCCCAGTTTTGTATGGGAACACCTTAAACAGAAAGCTCTCGATCACAGCCCATGTGTTAAAACCTGAAACCGAGGCCTGATTCCCCTCCCAGATAAGTCCGCAACCTGTCTGTGTCTAAGAGAGTTCTTGATGGTTGTGTCATGAAGTCAAGTATGATCAACAGTGACCACAAATGGTTTCAAAGGAACAGAAGTAGTTTGTCAATGCTTCCTTCTACGTATATCTCGAGGTTCAAACAAAACTCCACATCCGCTGACCTGGATTCAAACCTTACACCCACAAAGCAGCTCAGGACCAGTAAGCACTCATGTCCTCTTATTTTCTTCTTCGTTGCCTGTGAAGTCAGCCAGGATTCTTGAGTTGCTGTGGGCTCTGGGTATTTAATTCTAAAGCTCCTTCCTTCTTTACAGGAGGATCAGCTGTGTTTGTACTGAAAACGTTTTGAAAAATTACCAGCAGTGTCATCATGGCAGGAATTATTTCACATTACTGGCATTTCCATTTGCAGGACTGTCAAACAGCTTCTCAGACTCTTCTACTAGTGTAATTAGTGGCACCCTAAGATGCATCCATGCAGATTATGAGAATCTGACTTTAGGTGGATTTTGTGCCTCCCGACAACTAAGTGGCAGTTAGATTTACATTGATTCATTCAGCAGATGCTTTTCTCCAATGCGACTTACGGTGATGGTTAACTAGTATTTGGCTTTACCTTTATCCAAGTGTTAGAAATACTGCACTAACTCCCTACAGCCATTCACCAGTTTATACATCAGATCTACGAAATTTATGCCTGCATAAATACATTCTATTGGAAATGTAGTCACCAGTTCACTTAAAACATGTCATTGTTTTTCTTTTTACTTATTTTGTCTTTGTCTTTACTGCTGTTTTTTTTTTTTGCATTAAAGGTTGAATGAATACATGAACACTGAGTGGCATATCTATTGTATGTTCATTGTATTTGTGAGCAAAAAAATTGTGTCTATTGTAATGGGATTTTTTTTTTTTTACTGTAAATGGGTCTCAGTTTTGGAGCTGAGGAATGCATAAACACTTTTACCATTTAAACCGATGGTCATTACATCTTCAATTTATGAGAAATCACCTTATGAAGGGTTTTTCAGGTATGCCTTTCCTTCGTGAGGTGAGGGTAAACTGTATCTGGTATTCCTACAGAGATCAGGAGGCAGTTACAGACTCTTGTATCTCATCAGTATCAAGGCAGTGCGTAGCCTTGGGTTAGGCCCTGGTTTCAAGTCTATAGGTGGGGTGGAGATACGCCCTGAGTACCCCAGAAAGCCCAGATTGCCAGAACCAGGATTTTGAACTTGGGCGGAGCTGAAAGTTAGTTTAGATGGTGGGCATTTGAGTTTTGTTCATTGAGGCATTATCAGCCTTTATAATTTCTCATGGTTAAATGATGTAACACATAACTGATAACAATTTTCCTGATGTTGTGAATTGAAGCCTTGCACATTGTGTCGAAAACCATCATCACAGAGGAAATTTGCACAACTCTTTTTTTCCAGTCTAGATTGCAGAAGATCTATCATCCATCGCTTCTGTTTGGATTACAGTTTATCAATTTAGTTTCACTGCAGAATTAATTAATTTAAATTTCGTGACATGAATCTTCATGTTTTTCTCAGTGAGACATTTCGATTGTGTCAGGGATTGATCACTGCCATATGAAAATTGTAGCTGGAATTGAACCCCAGTGCAGCTGAATAAGTTGGTTCTGATGGATAAATGAATATAAAAACCTGTCATATCAAGAATAATGGAGTATATTCCTCTGTCTCCCAGCTGAAAACATAAACTTGGTTTTTTTTAAATTTTGCATAAACTAGAAAAATAAGCACTACAAGAAATTTTAAAATGAAAAATTCCTTATTCTGTATCTGGAGTGTAAATAAATAATGTAGATTTTCCAGTTTATAAATGAGTTCTGTTTGGTACATTAAGTGATGCAGAATTTTGGGAATTTCAGGAAGTGTGTTATGACTCCTGTGCTATCTGATGGATGTAAACAGATCCAGTGAAACATGACAAAATAACTACTGAACAAGTGTGGAAGATTGTATTGCAGTGAAGGAGAGGTGACCTTCAGAAGGTGTTTCTTGTACATGGTCAAGAGCTTTCTTGTTTTCTGTCACCTTTATTGATTGCTTTCTCTTTCTAGTCTTTTATCTTTATAGGGGGCAGAAATTGTAAAGCTTCCAAGATAAGCATTTATAGTAAATGGAACGAATAGACCATATCATTTGGAAAAAACTGGTCATCTCAAGCATATTCCAAGTTGCAAGAAAGTGGGTCCGTTTAAGATAATGCTTAAAACGACCTTAAATATATATAGTATACTGCTTATACACTTTAAATATATTCTTTCAAAGTATAATTCATTATGAATACACTTTAGAACAACAGGCAAGGGCATTTTGAATGTACTTACAAGGAACAGTTTAAAACAGAATATCACCAGCTAATTTCAATAACCACTTGTCCCGAGCGGGGTCGTGGTGAGCCAGAGCCTATCCCGGAGACATTGGGCGCAAGACTGAAGGGGTGGTGGTGAGGACGTCCTGGATGGAACGCCAATCAATCATAGGGCAACAATTACATACTCAGTCACACAGCCAGGCGAAGGCACTGGAGTAACTGCAGGGCAAACACCTTTATCAAGGGCACTACAGTCGGAGGTGGGGACCGAACCAGCAACCTTCGGAGCTGCTCTGTCCACGACGTCACCAGCCGCCCACTAAAACAGAATAGATATGAAAATCTTAACATTCATGCATAAAGTGTGCTGCATTCCTCATAAGGAAATTGGTTTCTGACTTATGGCATGGCAAATGTGAAGTGGCAGACATGTGAACCAGCACCTCCAAGTCCAAGGTTGGAGTCATCTGCCGGAAAAGGGTGGGTTGCTCTCTTCAGATGAGGGGGGAACAACTACCCCCGCTGGAGGAGTTCACGTATCACAGGTTCTTGTTCACGACTGACTGAAGAAGGAAATGGGAGACTGAGAGACAGACTGGTGCAGCATCAGCAGTTTAATGAACACCGCACCAGTCTGTGGTGAAGCAGGAGCCGAGACTTTGGGCAAAGCTCTCGGTTTTCTGCTCAATCTATGCCCCCGTTCTCACCTATAGTCGTGAGTTTTGGGTGATGACTGAAAAAACAAGACAGTAAATACCAAAAAGTGACTAAAATGAGGCTGCTCATTGAATTTGCCTAAAACACATGGTTATGAGAGGGATTAAGAGCATCCTGAAGAAGTTCAGGTGATGCAAATACTGTACTGCCGGAGCTGGATTCAAACCCACAGCGCAGGAGCTGTGAGGCTGCTGTGTCACTATTCGGATAGGTATGCATTTGCTTTTTGAGGACAGACTGGAAAAGTGCTGGGAATTTACATAGTATGGAGTGGCTCTACTGATCAGTCTTCTCGCATCTTGTTTAATGATTCCTCTTCTGTGAGACTCAAATCATGCTGAGTGCAAGTCAAACATTTACAGGCAGCATTGTTCTCTGCCCCCACTGCAGTGTGCTGCCCATCCACACACGTGCAGGATGCTGACTACGTGCTTCGTACCTCTGTCCCCATCAGCCGTAGCTGCTCCGTCGTATTTCTGGGCTGGTGTCCGTGGAGCCGATGGGCCGGAGCCACCAACTTATGGACATTTCCCTGGTAGTGTGACCGTTCGATCTCAAGCCCACTTCTCTTCCACACTGCATCACAAACAGCAGCTATTAAAAATATGCTCCAGTGCTCCTCCGTAGGTGGTATGATCTTCAATGTGTCCAAGGGCCAGGCCTGCTTTGCTTTTGTCCAGGTCCTGCTTAGACCCCAGTTTATGGTTTTGTTGGGCATCCTACCGTGATCTGCATACTTTCTCACCTTTTTGAATAATTATGTCATAAAGTGTGACAGTTACTGTGTAAGGCTGGGCTTGTAATGTACTTTAAGTTTATTGGTTCATGCTCCTATATAATTACGAAATCCTTTCTAATCAGTAATACATTTTACCACTGCTTCTGGAAACAGTTCACGTGTTAATAATGATCACACACACACACACACATTTTCAGAACCGCTTGTCCCTTACGGGGTCACGGGGAACCGGAGCCTACCCGGCAACACAGGGCATAAGGCCGGAGGGGGAAGGGGACACACCCAGGACGGGACGCCAGTCCGCCGCAAGGCACCCCAAGCGGGACTCGAACCCCAGACCCACCGGAGAGCAGGACTGCGGTCCAACCCACTGCGCCACCACACCCCCCATCTAATAATGATCAATGGAAGCAAACCTACCTCACTGTTTCTTCCTAAATTGTGAATTCCATGTTTATTTTCAGGAGAAGAACAAATGAAAAAACTGCGGACAATGCTTTGGTCAGTTTCGATTTACTTTTGCAGAAATTTTCACAGGGAGTTATTCGCAATGATGCCAGTGTTTTGCTAGTCGTGCAAATGCCCACATTGCTGTTTATGAAGAGGTGCGTTATGCAATAGGGGCTGTTTGTATATACAGTAGCATCCGTTAACAGTAGTATGTGTGTGATCTTAGGCTTGTGCACAGTGAAAAAAAATCTGTGAGTGGAAAAGTTTTTTCGACTAAATTTGACGTCTGCCTCTTCTTATTTCCTGTCTAGCTGTTTGTGAAGTTCCATTGACTCACCACAGAATTTGCAGAGAAAGTACCAGAGTTTCTGTGGAAAGACTGTATTTACCTCGATGTGGAGGAACGTTACACTGCTGGTAACATTTTCTTCAATTCCATTCTGTCCTCCATCAGAGCACCAAACATGACAGTGTCTTTTTGTCCGAAAATAAAACAGAAATTGCTTTTAACCCCTTGAAAAAACATTTACTTCATTTACAGACTTTTTGCATCTGCGTTCTTGGATAACTTATAATGCCCTATATGAAGCCAGGACTTATATCAGACTGCATTTAGCAGTGATGAATTAGTCCCAAAGGTGTTTGCTAAATAAATAAATATAAATCCAATCCACAACCAGGATGTCTTAGCTTGGGCTAAGCAGGGTTATATGACAGATTCTCAGGATCACACCTCATTTCCACGGTGAGATGTACTTCACAGGTTGTGCAGGGCAATGGCTTCCACATCCCAGGACTGGTGAGGACCCAGCACTACTTGGCCGTGATAGCGCTCCTGTTCGCTTCTTCACAGTTCTCTCCTCTGCACTTTGTTGGACTTTTACTTATTTCTTGTGCGCAGGCCAAAATATTTCTGAAGCAGTGCAATACCTTGCTCCAGGTTACCACAGCAGGGATCCTCTTGGGACCCAAACCCACAACCTTCAGTTTACTTATCTGTGCCAGGCCCACTTTTCTCCACGAGATTTCCTCACAACTGAGCTTTCCTCATGTATCATAATGCAATTATTGTAATATAATGTAGTATGACAGCAAGGTATGAAAACGTGCCCATTTTCCGCAAGGTAACTACGTGTTTGGCAGAGTGACAGCGGCTTGAGCAAGAGTCGCCAAAAGGGGTTGAACTTTAATACTCGTTTTGTGTTTATGAAGCACTGTGCCAAGGCAATCTATCTGTGCAGTGCGTAATGAGAAATGCATCAGAGCCGCAATGTACCCCCCAACCCTCACGTACCGCACTGAGCACATGGCAGCAATTATTCACTGAAAATGAATGTGTCATGGTCAAATCCTCAGATTGTTCGAAACTGGTATATTGTAAAACATCTTCTGTGTCTGTTTGTGTGAGACAGAGAACTGAACTGGAGCTTATTTCTAGGTGCTTACACTGTCATTTTAAAATCACAGTTCTTGCAGTGACATGTTATAGTTCATGTGTTCTGGCTTATTCCGTTTCTATCTAGAGTATCTATCCATCCATGCATTTTCGTTAACCTCTTGTCCTGGTCACGGGGGACTGCAGCCTGTCCCTGAATCAGCGGGGAAAAAGGCTGAAAGGATATACCCTCTGGATGAGATCCTAGTCCATTGCAGAGAGAGATGCATACACACAACGTCTACAACCGCTTGTCCCGAGCGGGGTCGCGGCAAACCGAAGCCTAACCCGGCAACACAGGGTGCAAGGCTGGAGGAGTAGGGGACACACCCCGGACGGGACGCCAGTCCACCGCTAGGTACCCCAAGCACAACGGGCCCTGGCCAAATCCGCTGCGCCACCGCGCCCCCCACAGCCCTGTGAGATGGGGCTAATGAAGTGTCACAGGTCATGAAGTTGGGAATGGGGGTAAGCTGAGACATCCAGCAATGTCTTACTGAATGAAACTTTATTAATTCCAGAGGGAAATTCCACTCCGTCGTAGCAGCAACCAATATACATACACACAGTGACGCAACACAAATGGATAATAAGTCAATAAATAAAGTTATTTTTGGACCCCTTGTGCTTGGAGCCACATGAAAGAGTAACAGGAGATGGTCTATTTTCAACGGTTCGACCTGTCGGTGAAAAACCTCTTTATGGACAGAGAATGATGCCAAGACCTGTTATGATAACCGCTGCAGCCTCTGACTATGAATGACACAAAATCCACCCACCTGCAGTCTCCATCCACTTAGTAGAAGTAAATGCGTTTTATGGAGGGTGTAGGAAGTAGCAGAGAATTTTTTCAGTTGTAGGCACCTACAGTTTCACATGACATATTAACTGACATTTCAGCAGCACTGGAAACCACAGACCCATTTAAAGAATCTGGGTTTACCAAAGCAGGGCAGCTTGGAAACTGAAGAGATCGGAGTACCACAGCAGGGGTGGTAGAAAACAAGGTGCTGTCGTCATCGCCGTGTACAAAGATATTCTTCTTTTGACAAACAGGGCATCTTCACTGGGCACTGTGCTCACACTGCAGTTCCAAGAGACTGATGGACAAGAAATTAAAACAAGTCACAACTTAGGATGCAAAATAAGTTCTCGTGTGAAGTTTAAACCCGACTTTACCCTGAGTGAAATGATGCTTTCAGTCTAATTTAATGCACAATGCATTCAGACCTTCAAGAGACCAAAAATAAGATATAGCTACAGGTATAGATGTTTTAGGTGGTTGGAACTATTTGCAAATATCGGTTTTAGATGTGTGGATCGAAATGGAACTCAGCATTGTGTATAAATATGCTTGCTCCCTTTATTGAGTTATTTATCCATAACTCATAAGTTAATAAAACACTTTGAGGTTCTCAGTTTTGGCCCCAATGTAGTGGAAGGAGACTTTTCTGTCCTTCAGAGCCGCTGAATCTCTGCCAGCATCCGAGAAGAGCCTCAGAATACGTTTCATACTGTTGCCTCTGTGTTTTTGTTCCACCTCGATGTTCCTTCAACACATTGATGACATTCTCCATAAATGGCTCATGAGCCAGTGATGTAGCGCTGGGGATTTTTACAGCAGATGATTTACACCAGTGAGGTGAAGTTGGAAAGATATGTGACAAGTTTCTTTCACCTGGGAACCCAGTATCTTTTTTTGTATTGCTGAGCAATAAGTCTGAAAAAGAGGTACTGGCTGAAGGGTTTGTGTTCAAGCAACAAAAATGCATTTAGTGTTTTGAAGAATAAGCAACTGAGAATAAAACTATTGATTTAACTATAAATGTTGTGAAGTCTTCTGGACAGTGGAAAATGCTGCGAGCCCCCAGTCCAAATTCCCCCAGTCAGTCTCATCCCTGAGCCAGAAAACAACACCTGTTTTCCAAAACTGCACACACAAATCCCATTACTAAATACCTTTAGTAGTTCTAAACGTATGTGGTCAATCTGATCAATGAGGGACTTTGACAATTAGTTTTCAGTAACCAGGTCACATTCATGGTGCCTCCAAAAACTGTCAGATGTACATACACAGAAGAGAGGTAGTATGGAATCAGAAGAGAAAATTGTAAATGTCATACCTGAGGGACGTGAGCTTAAAATATATCAGCGCTAATAGTTAATGTACTTGAACCCTGGGAAAAAAAGTTAACAGCATGGGTAATGAACTTCAGGGCTGGGTGATTAACATACCATTCAGCTATAACTTAGCTGATGATTAATAGTCCATTTAGGCAGAGCTATTAATCAGACAAGAAAGCCAGGTCTTCACTAAGCACTGCAATTGCAAGCAATGAGAAAAGTTAAAAATATAAAAAGGCTATGCTAAAAAAATTGCCGGTAAATCATGATGTTAGAAAATGGTACGTGCCACATCATAGTATATTATCAATACGGGAGCTGGGCGTAGACAAGGAGAGAGCCCATTGTGTTCAGTGTCACCTCACAATTTAGCGTGTGTATACACACACACACACAAACGTTAAATTGTGACTGCGATGATTTTTAATATTGTCCCCATTAAACGTGGTTGAAGAACATACCCAACTCTGCCAAACTGGTAGAGGACCCGAGCTTGAAGGAATAAGACCGCCCGCAAAAGGGGGCGAGTGGGGAAATTTTCTATATATACAGTATATATACTGTATGTGTACACATAGATATATACCCCCATTTTTATTCTTAAACACTCACAAAAGGTTTTTACTACAACTGCTGCTTACACTCCTTGCAATGATATAGAGTTTAATATGATCAGGTTTAATTTGTCTTGTATATTCACATTTATTCATTTTCGCTAAAGAGAAATAAAATTCAGGGTATATAATCCATAAATCCTTGTTTATTCTGTCATTTTCCTAGAAAAAGGAGTGAACTCTGTAAACCCCCAAACTCGACATTGCCCGATTCGGTTATCTGCCTTTGTTCTTGAACAGACTGACAGAAACGCAAGTAAAGAGGCCCTTATCATTTTTTTTTCCCTTCAAATGTGTTTGTTGCAGGGAAGGAGACAAACAGACAGAGAGATTCTTATTTACTCTGAGCTCCTCATAAGCGAACGCAGGACTCTCAGACAGGCTTCTGCACTGGATATTATCGCGCTATTGATTCATGCACTTGCTGATAGACCAATATTTTAATGTGCAAATGTACAGAGTACTGCACTCCTTATTCATTTGTGGTCCCTACAGGTATGTTGCATACAAAATACATAAATGCACACTGAATACTGATCCTTGCAACAGTGTTTTAAGCATATTGTTTCATAGACCTATTTGAGGTGCTCCCAGGCATTCAAAGGACCTAGGTTCAAATCCCTGCTCCTGCTGTAGTCCCCTTGAGCAAAATACTTACCCTGAGTTGCTCCAGTTAAATCTACAAATAATTTTTACATCGTGCAATACTAGGTCACCTTGAGGAAATGCATCAGCTACATGAACTCTTGTATAGAGAGTGCACCTCTGATGTATCTTCAAAAGCTTCTTCCTTTGGCTTTTATATTGTCCTCAAGGAGGTTGGAGCTGGTTGTTGTGCCACCAACATATAATAATTACCCTAAACTGTTATAGTAAAATTTACCCAGCTGTTTAAATAATAACAATTATTATTATTATGCTATAAAGTGATAGCTAAATTAATGAATGTAGATCTAAGGCCTACCTACCTAAACCAGCTTGTTTGTTTGCTGAGGAACCTCTTGCTAATTTTTAGTTTTCACTGCAGCATGAGACAATGATTGAGGTGACAGTGGAACAGCGGTCAAAGCACCATTGTGGAGCTATAATACAGTTACACAATAAGCTGCATTGGGCAATAAATGCAAAACAATGAGCTTTTATTCCTAATGCTTGTGAGAACTCTTCTGCAGGATTACGAAGAACTGCACCTCTGCGGCTTTCTTGAGGAGCTTAACCCTTAGCTAATGGTTGACATTGTTGAACGTTACACTGATGTTCTTTGCACTGTTGCAGAAATGGAGAAGTGCCATATGCTTTATTCCACTTTCACTGGATTTTTGCATTTTCCCTTTCAGACTTGCCCTCTTTTATTCAAATTTGATTGTGTTTTCTATATTTATCTGACAGCTGCAGCACAGGCGTTAGATGACCTGCAGGAAATGTTTAAAAGGCACTTTTGCTTGTGCAGGTTTGCTCTGTCAAGTCTTGAGCAGGTCGCTTGATGTAACTTTAGTAAGGCTATTGATTGTGCAGCTTGTACGAATGCTTATCTTCCCCATGTCTGAGACAGATGTTTTTCCTATTTGTTATTGTGTAACCTCAAGAGCCCTACGGTGACCTGTGCTTGTCAGGGTCTTCCCCATGCGGTTGCCCTACGAGGGAGACGTGAGTTTTTATCGGGACCTTATCTCCTCAGCTCTGACGCCATTTGAATCCGTTCCATTTGGTCTTCTTCCAGGAACCCCCCCCCCTTCCCGCCCCACTGCCCCCAGAGGCCAGGTTAATGTGTTTCCAGAAATTTCTCTAACCAAGTTGTGAAACTCAACAGCAGTCTTGGAACAAGCGGTTCTTTGGTGGAGGTGAGGAGCTGCCCAGTACATAAGCTGTGGTGCGAATGGGAGGTGGTTCAAACAAATGCTCCCAGATCCACTTTACTGATCGAGACACATAAGCTGCTCCACCATGGGTGCAACATACAGCGTTGGAGAGTAAGTCCCCGCCGCCAATAGCTATGGATGCTGCTGCAGAAATGTCTGACTATTGTTGAGTTTCGTGAGACAATCCGAGCACTCTCTTGATTTTTCCTTTAGTTATTTGTGGATTTTTTTGCTCCATTGTATTTTGTGGAACTGTTAAAGCATAACTGAGGGCTGACAGCAAGTCCTGGCTGAAGCCTAGGAGTTCTGCAGACGTCAGAGAGCTGCTTTCAAAAAAACACTTGTGCTGAACGGTGCTTTTATTGTGATCTTGCACCAGCAAAGCTGAAGATTTCCTGGGTTCACTGGGAAAGGCATTGGCTCAGGCAGACATGTGCGAGGGTCTTCCGCTACCAGCTCTTACTTGTTTTCTTGTCAAACAATACAGGTTGTCATAACCGTCAAAACCTGCTTCTTTATCCTGCAGAACTGTTGATTTTGGCTGTAAACTGATCCATGGGACACTTTCGCTTTCTCGTAAATCATGCACGTGCGGGAACATGCTCATAACCTGGTTTCCGTTCCGATGGTATGAAGGATAGGATGGGACAGGTTCTTTAATAATCCCTCAGAGGAAATGTAGACAGACAAAAAGAAGTGCACTAACTTCATTTATTCCTCAGACACTTTTCTAGAGTAATGCACAATTAATGCTGTATAATTTTTGATTGATACCTTGGGTGACTAACAGTGCTAGATACACTACATTTACAATTATTAATTTAGCTGATGCATTCCTTCCCTGCAGCCCAATAGTGCTCAATAAACAACTGAAAAGTTCTTTGCTGAAATTTTAGTGAAATGGTGCCTGGTAACACTTCATCCAAGATATTGATCAAGAGCACAACTTGACAGGGATTGGGGGACAAATAATTGTAGTATTCAGCAGAGGTGCAAATATCGGGGGTGTATGTCCCGTGTACATGCTACAAATTCATTTATTAAGTGAAGGTAAATTGAATCATTCTGTCTTACAAACTCAGCGAAAGTATTGTTTTTCATTACCTAAATGTTAGTAAAATTTTAACAACACAAATTCATTCCTCATCAATGTTGGAATAGCACTGCTGATGCTCAGTAGTTCATTTACAGAGACAATATTTTCAACTACAATTGCTTTTGGCTGGTGCAGTCAATGACGATTTTGTGTTCACCTACTTACATTTATTTGTTTAGCTGACACTTTTTTCCAAAGTGACTTATAATGTAAAGCTACCTACAAAAATTTACCCAATTATACAGCTGGGCAGTTTTTACTGGAGACATTTTATGGTCATTACTTGACTTAAGTGAAGTGCAGCAGAAGGGGAGTATTCAAACCTACAACTTTTGAATTCAAAGGCTACAACTATTATCACTACACTTCACTCTTTAAAGTCATTCCACCATCTGGAGAGCAGAGCAGTGTAATTCACTTGTGAGGTAATTGTCTTTTTTGTCTTTGACGATCCATAAATTTACTGCGTCTCTCAGTACATTAATATCTCTCCAAAGCCATGAACATCATAACCCAGCTGTGTGTAAAATAAGGGATGCTGAGATATCCTTTTTCTCCATTTGTAATTTGAAAAAAACTTATCAGTAGGAAAGTAAAAATCAGTTATTCCATTTCTTGTGTATAATGTCTTCTTTCCTGCTGGTTTGTCAGGGTGAACCATTTGTACACCTTCTTCGTCCAGTGGTCACCGAACATGTATGGGATGGAAGCCAAAGGGAGGAGTTTCATTGTGCTGGACAAGGGCAGGTTAGATATGATGGAGGGCCTTCTAAGTAAACCTGTCCATAAGAAGTGGGAGGTGAGTAAAGCAATTGTACTTCTATAAATACACTTGGGAATTCGGTAGTTGACACTGTTTATTAGATTCTCATCCATTCATTTCCTCATTGCATACACCACAGATACACGAAATGTGAGTAAAGCACATAGAATTCAGCGAAACTGGAGATCATTGATTTTATATGTTCAAATGCCTGATGTACAGAAACTCATGAAGCCTTATGGCAACCAGATGAAAGAAACTGTATTTATGATATAAAAAATTTGTAAAAAGGTCAGATTTGACTGGGACTACACCCTGAGGTTGTGAAACAGAGAGTTGTTTTAGTGGTGCTTTTCATGATTTCATATATTTCCCTTTTTAATACAGTCATGTGTTGCTTACGATCTGAGAAATGCAGCGTTAGGCAATTTCATTGTTGTGCAAACATCATAGTCTACTTATATAAACCTAGCTGGTATAACCTCAATCATAGAGTATACTTATACAAACCTAGCTGGTATAGCTTCAATCCTAGTATACCTACACAAACCTAGCTGGTATAGCCTCGATCATAGGGTATACTTACAGAAACCAAGCTGGTATAGCCTCAATCATAGAGTGTACTTATACAAACCTGGCTGGTATAGCCTCAATGATTGAGTCAATCACAGGGTATACTTACACAAACCTAGATGGTATAGCCTCGATCATAGGGTATACTTATACAAACCAAGCTGGTATATTATAACCTCGATGCTGTCAGGACACGCGGTAAACACAAGATTTATGATACTGCTGCCGGCACAGCATACTGTAACTGTTTTAGTAAACATTTTTTTTGTAAGAAGATACACTCTAATAAAAAGTACACGATTGACGATAGTAAATACATAAACCAGTAACACAGGTGTTTATTATCAAGTGTTATGTACTGTACATAATTGGGCATGTGCTATACTTGTTTTATACGACTGGCAGCACGGTAGGTTTCTTACACCAGCACACCACGAACACGTGAGTAACACGCTGTGCTACGATGTCGCTAGTCGATAAGAATTTTCCAGCTCCTTGTAATCGGCAGCACCGGCGTCGTATATACGGTCAGTCGTTAACGACACATGACTTCAAAGCTGTATATTAATATTTTTTATCATTAAATCAAAAATTGTAACTCTTGCAGGCAGAGAGACGTCATCATTCATGACATTGGTGTTCTGCCATTGCATTGCCCCCTGTACCGTACGTACGATTTAAACTATGAATGGCACGGCTCGCATTACCACAGCCGTAAAGTAAGCACAGGGTGGCGGTTACAAAAGCAAAAAAAAAAAAAAAAAAAAAAAAAACCTGCGCAATTGTACCAGCCTCCTCCTTCTTCCTATTCCTGTACAGCAAGAAGGAGGAAAAGGAGGCCGTTTTGTTTTTCTGGAAACGAAACGTAACGGATGTAAGGAAACCAGTAGAGCCGTGCGTGGGTTGGTGCGGGGCGGGGCGGGGCGTGGCTTGGCGAAGAGGGGCGGGGCGATGCGTCTCTGGCCAATCAGGCTCCTCGAGCGAAAGGTTAAACCGAGCTGTACAAGCGCGCTGCTTTTTACGGTGGCGTGCGATATAACGCACGCGGCACGGAGATGCGGGCTTTGCCGAGGAACGTTAAGATACTGTTTTTTGCCAGCCAGTGTTCAGAGCCCTATGTAGAGGTAGGTGTGTGTATTTACTTGGCCCTGCGGAGGAGTTTATTTTCTTCATTTGCTGTCTAGTATGTGCGTATAGGGACGGCTCGCGTAGCGGTAGAGCTCAGCTGCTGCCAGTTGGGTCTAAGGTTGCAGGTTCAATCCCCACCTCTGGCTGTAGTACCCTTGAGCAAGATACTTACCGCAATTGCTCTAGTAAAATTACCCTGCTGTCTAAAGGGCTAAATAATTGTACCCTTAACATTCAAAGTTGCTTTGAGGAAAAGTGTCAGCTAAAAATGAATGAATATATATATACTGTATGCATGTTTCAAATAAAGAAAATGTGTCTGTGGGAATTTTTTTTTTTTTTTTTATTATGTATGTGTCTTTTTTTAAGTTGGACCACTGGGAACTTATTCTTTTTTTTTTTTAATTTTGTGGTAAAGCTAAGGGATACAAGGGGTCCCCATTCTGGTCAGTCAGGATGAATGAGAGAATGAATGATGGATTTTGAGAAGTTTGCGAAGGATGACACAGGGCAATTTGACCACGAAGCCCTTTTTTAACTCTCCGGTGGTTTTTGCTCCCCAGATCATCACAGTGCGTGAAAGGAAATGGCAACAGAGCCTTTGCAGCTCTGAGGGGGAAGAGTCGGAGGAGCCCGAGGAGCCGCTTCCCGAGCTGACTGACCAAAGCGAGCTGCTGGATGAGTTCCACCTTCAGGAGGTGAGCACACCCCCTCTCACACCGTTTGTGCCCCCTCACGACTCCAGAGGCCTCCTGGCCACGTTCTCACTCTGAACGCATCCCTCTCCCTACAGCTGGCCACTCACCTGCCAGCGAGGACCCAGGGGTATCCATGGCGACTAGCCTACAGCACCATAGTGCATGGCACAAGCCTCAAAACAATGTACAGGAACCTGGCTCACCTGGACAGCCCTGTGCTCCTTGTCATCAAGGACATGGACAACCAGGTGGGTTTATACATCTTTCCTGCACACATGTACATTTACATGTGCGTTTATTTAGCAGATGCTTTTCTCCAAAGCAACATGCATCTTAGAGAAAATACAATTTGTGCTTTAGATTGAGAGAGAGAGACATAGTTGCAGACATGTGATTCTTAAGTAAACTTAGTGTTTCTTTCCACTTTATACACTGATGTCCAGTCCTGTCGAAGGTCAAAAATGCTCCAGGAGAGACTCAACAGCCTTACAGTATTATCCATAGAAAGTGATACAGCAAAACTTTCTATATTTTGTAAGAGTTTGCAGAACAGAGCAAAAAAGATTACTTCATAAGTATAGTTTTATTTCAGCACATTTTATGTGAAAATATGTCAGTAGGTATTGTGACATGTCTCCCTCTCATCCATGCATCCATTTATCTATTTTTCCTTCCGTCCATCCCAGGTGTTCGGGGCGTTCGCATCGCATCCTTTTCGAGTGAGCAACTGCTGTTATGGCACGGGTGAGACGTTCCTTTACAGCTTCAGCCCCAACCTGAAGGTAAGTGTCCACTCTCCCAGTGCTCCGTGTGTGTTGTGTGGGCCTGTGTTGAGAAGCACTGTTGACCTAAGGGTAATCGTCTCTCCTGAAGGTCTTCCGCTGGACGGGAGAGAACTCCTACTTTGTGAGAGGCCATAGGGACTCCCTGCAGATGGGGGCAGGAGGGTAAGTACAGGTGCACCAGCAGCCCTTTCATCAGGGGGTGGGGGTGTGTATGTGTGTGTGAGATACTCTATCGGACCAGGTGGTAGCATAGCAGTTAAGGACCTAGATTTGTCCCCTCAAGTCCCATGAGGATTGCTGATGCACTCCCCTTGAGCAAAGTGCATAAATTGTTGTGTTAAAATATCCTTCCATCTACATTAATACATTTTAATGGCCTTTGGATGAAAGTATAAGCCATAAAATTAAAGGAGTTTTGTTTGAAGCATTTATGTAAATATTGATTAATAAACATGAAATAATTTGAAAACCTGAACAACTGTGAACAAGCCAGATAAACAATGATGACAATTTATAACAAATTACATATTTTATAGAACTGATTTGCACATGAATTTAACAAATTGTTTCTAAAAATATGGCTAAAGTTGTTTTGGGGGATAAAGTCACACCCTAAATATGGTGCTTTCCCCTGCGTTCCTCAAGGGGGCATTTCGGCTTGTGGCTGGACAGCAACCTGTGCCGTGGCTCAAGCTTTCAGTGCAACACCTTTCACAATCAGCCCCTCTCCTCCAAGCATGACTTCACCATCCAAGACCTGGAGGTTTGGACCTTCCAGTTGAGCGATGGCTGAATGGCCGCAGTTCTACCCGAGGACACAACATGTCGCCGGACAAGACGCCGGTCACCTCTGCTGACACTACAGGCTGCCTCAGCGAGACACATCACAGCACACGTCTGTACCCGTACCTGGAATCAGGCTGGGCTCAGTTCCTGCTCCAGCTGGAAGGCTCTTCAGAACCAGCCTTCCTCCCAGGAGGTCTAACTCTGTTATGTACTGCTGGGGGTTTGAACTCAAACCCTTCAGGTGCAGGGTCAAGCAGACCCCTGGACAGTATTGCTCCACAGAGTGACTGAAAAGAGTAGAAGTGGTTACTGACACTACATGTGCCTTGTGGAGAGTAACTCACAAAGGTTTAAATGCTGTTGCCTTTATTGACGACGACGAAGCATTTTTCCCATTCAGAAAATATTCAAAATATGCTGTATAAAATAAGATATATTTATTGTGTTGAACTTCTTTTGGATTTAGTAAACCTTTTCAGATTTTTTTTACATTTTGTGTGAGATGCACTAATTTCTGGGAGGTTTTTTGTTAGTTTTTTAACCTGTCTATGGTTTCAGTGCAGGCACAATTTGCAATGTAATGGTTTTCTTTTGACTGCAAATTATTGGCCATTCTTCTAAAACTATTAAACAGCAGTGAGTAGAGTCTGAAAGCATTCTTGTCTGGAACACAAAAATACACTAAAAATCAATATAATATGAAAGCATTATGTGCAGTATATAATAATAATAATAAATCTGCTTTTCTGTTTGGAATCCGAAGAAGAACCGAACTGCTCCAGTACGTATATCCACAGTTTCCAAGGGCCATGGTCATTACAGGCAGCCCGGGTTACAAATAGCCGACTTTCATACAACCTGTAGTTACGAACCACCTCCCGTAATGCCTTTTATATTAAAAAATGATTACATACAATGGTTTAGTAGTAACAAACAGGTCGTATTTTGTAATGTGCATCAAAACATTGCGTGTCTACATTACATCATTACATTGTATTATTAGTGTATCATATTAAAGATGTTTTAGTGTATCTATAAGTGTTTAATGTTTTCTATGCATAGAAAGGTACACTATATACCATGTACTAAGACAAACATTTTACTAACTGACATTAGATATGAACTGCACCTAACTGTTTTGACTTGTGTACAAATCCAATTTAAAGAGACTGAGAAATGGAACTCGTTCGTATTCCAGGGACTGCCTGTATTGTGAACTGATTGAAGGGCCTCACATGTAAAAACCACAGTATGTGACATCTTAATTCAGATTCAGTAAGTTAATCTTAAATATCTCTTAAACTGAGAAAATTGATTGTAGAGTGAAACAGTACCTTCATCTTGCGCTCAGGGTCAAGTAAACGCGAATATTTTAAACAGAGTAATTAACTCAGTGAAAAGGACTTGATCGTGGTAAAATGAAGAGGCACAAAAACAAAATGTGCTAAATAGATGTAGTGTTTTACCACTGAGGATGATGAAGTTGGAGCTGAAGACAGTACTCAGTGTCCAGCAGATCTGCTGTCCTCTGTTGTCGGTCAGAACCTATACTATATATAGATACCGTTTCAATCACCATTTCTATTTATTTATTTATTACTTATCTATTTATCACTGACTGCTATTAGTTGAGAACTAGAAAAACTTTGGACATAAAAGATAACTGAAGGTGAAAAAGCATCAAAAACTTCAAAGCATTTCAAATTACAGCACAAATTACCCAGAAGAGACACCAAAATGCAGAATAATAAAGATTTATGAGGGAGCTGAACAGGGAATTTAAGAGATATCAGTAGACAAAGAACATGTGCAAGTGCAAACAGATGTAAAAAAAAAATTAAGGCTTTAAGATGAAGTAAAGATGGAAAGACTATACTAAAGGCCTGTAATCCAGCACAATTTATATCCAAGACACATTATGATATAGTAGATCTTGTTTACAAACAATAAGATCTGAACTAATTGGAGAGAAAAAGCCACTGAATCTGATTAGATTGTGTTATCAACAGAACACAAATCAATGAGGGTGCAAACCAAAGCCAACAGATTCCAAAAAGAAGCTATACTTGGGTTCTACTGAAGAGGAAAAGCCTCAGATTTAACTGTCCATGATGTTTGAGTTTGTTTAGGGTCTGTTTCTCTTCCAGCCTCATAATCAATGTGGTGACTGTTCGAGACAGTCAATGTGATAGGAAGAAGTAATTATATACAGTAATTGTTTAATGTAAGAAGCATAGTGTCCACATGCCCTACAGTGTGAGACATTGAAAACAGTGACTAAACCACTGTGGAAACAGTGACTGCATATCTAGGGCAAAAATGTTGTTGCACTGAATAATAAACCCATTGCATGAAAAAGGGTATATAATGTAATGTCAGTGGTAGCAGTTTTTCATTATATAAGGGTACAGATGGATCTTGGACCAGGTCAAGCCAGAGCGCTCACTCTAAGCATAAATATTAAGACTAAGGTTGTCATACTTTGGCCACATCATGCAAAGACAGCATTCTCTTGAGAACATGGTAACGCTTGAACAAGTAGGAGGAAAAGAAGAGGATTAGCAGCACCAAAATGGATGAACTCAGGTTTTAAGTGCAGTTGACCCTTTCAAGCCTAAGGACACAAGAAGTCACAAGAAGAACATTCTGGAGATACTGTATATGTGGTCACCAGCAGTCAGCGTTGACTCGATGACACCTAACATCAACAACAAGGCAGTACAAATTTGCTAGGAGATGCACTTCCTTCTCCTTGGTTTCTCTCTCCTGTGTCCTCTCAGTCCTCAATCTGTGATGAGGTCCCCATATGGTACTCCTCATGTTGAATCACAAGGTGTCTTCATTAACTTAAGAGTTGGCATGTGCTAGGTTCTTGGAAGCTTTCCATTAAATGCAACCCTCTCCTGTGCCACTTTTCCATCCTCTTGCAAGCTCACTTCTTCCTTTTTAATGTCCCGCCTGCACTTCCTACTTCATCCCATTTAAATAAAGAGGGAAGTGATGCTCCAAGATCTCCTCTACCAGCTTCTCTACTATCACATCCAGTTGGTGCATGTAGTAGCGCTGATGGCTACGTGTGGGACTGATCCGTGTCCAGACTGTTTTCCTGACCGGGTCTAGGAGAATACAACTGGCTTAACATACAATGTGCTGAGGGAGTCATTCCTTAACACCTGATATTTAATATGCAGTTTAAACTAAATAGATTAACATTTAGGATGATGGGTTCCAAATACATGAAGGAATGTAAAGTGCAAACTTACTGCTGTAGCAGTAAAACATACAATATGAAGTGTGAACGCATGCTTGTCTAACAGCCCACATCTGGTCTCATTGTACTCACAAGTGGTGTGACTGAAAACGCTCGGTGTCGATTTCGCAGTCACTGTGACATCTTCAGAGGGCCAAGTTATATTCTACATTAAAGCAGAAAAAATGAGTGTGCTTCTGAAAAAATTGTTCTCTACGGCTTGAGCCAAAGCCTTTAGTTTTTTTAACTGTAACAGTAGTAACGCTGGCTCACAACAACTGCAGGTTTAAATCAAGAGCAGCAAATTACAGTGTTTCTCAGAAGTGATCAATAGCCATTTTCCAAAGCCTTCAGCTTAACTGTACAAACCGTCTTGGGCAGTGGCCTGAGTTTGTGGGGGGAAGGTCTTTGCTGCAGTGATGCTGAGTGCATACTTCCAATCCTGGTCACTGAGTAAAGAACAACAGAAAATGAAAATTTCACAGAAAATGACATTTGCATATACACATATGCATGTTGATGTGACTTTTCAAAGAAGTGCTTTGTCTTAGCTTATGACTGTCCGGCTATATTTGGTCAGGATTTTAGGTAGAACATTTCTGCATTGCGTCTCTTCACATCACCGTCATTATCTCCAGAAAAATTACGCTGCAGTGAGACTCGCTCCATGACACACAACTCTTGCTTTGCGGATCAGATTTCAACAAGATGTGTAAATGTTAGAGGACATTACACTGCAATTACACTAGCAGCAGAGCCGACCAGCGTCACTTCAATTACAAGCAGCTATAGAAAGCCTATATGTCTACAGAATCAGACATTTAATAACAGAGTACAGTTGAGCACATGTGTAACAGGGCAGACAAGAAGCATCAAATAAAATCTTAAAAGTTAAATAGTATTGTTATGTCTGACTGAACTAATTTATCATATCAGTTGAATGAGCATGAAGTAGATACTTTGAGAAATAGTAAAAGGCATCATTGGTAACAGTGAAAACTTGGTTTGGTGTATTAATAAGACTTGTCCACATCGCACATTGTTGATTCATTGTACTTACAAATGGTGCGACTGATTTATGTGCTTAGCAGTCGAAATGAGATCTTCAGATAACAACTATATGTGGGGCTTTACAAGAGCAAAAAAGAGCCTTACATGAGTGCCTGGACAGCTTGACAACATCAGCCAGGCCACCTCTAATCTTTCTTTTGGCTTCAATAAGCATTTTTAGCTTCTCCTCTTGAGAGACCAAAATCATGTTCTCCAACTCTTGTTTCTAGGCAATGAAATACAATTGCACTTTCTTTAAGCACACTTTAATACAATTCCTGTCTTTATACATAGTATTAATCTTGGGTTATGGAATTTAAAGGTACACAGGTGTTTAGAAATGTCATTCTTCAAAAAAAGGCAAACAAAAACCGAAACAGGTAATTGATTCAAAGGGTGCAAATTTTGAGCTTAATTCTGCGTTATCCTCTTTATGCAGATTTTCATTCTAACTACACGTTACCTGTTTATCCCTCATCTGCTGGTGCGCTTTTCTTTGTCGCTCCAGGTGCAGCTCCCGCCGCACCTCCTTCACCATCTCCTCCAGCATCTTTCTTTCCTTCACTTTCCACGTCTCCGTGTTTTGAACATGGATGAGTTAGTCAAGTATGCAGATTGTCAAGAAACACTTTTTGGGGTCGCAGCAACAATAAGTTTTATTCACGTCAAAAGCATTCACTGCTGCATTACCTGTCTGGACAATTTAATGTGTAGTGTTAGAGCCTTCATAGGAACCCTTTATCTCTTACCATGTGATCTTCACAAAAAGAGGATGTCAGGTTATTTATTTTCTTGATCTTTGGAAGCTTCAAAACCAAACAATCCTTCTCCCTCCACGCACTTGACTGGACCCTGCGTACACAGCAGACTTAGAAACATCTGGTGGAACACATGATACTCTACAAGACAAGTGTTTATGAGCACACATCTATTAAATCATTGGTGGCAAGCGAGCAATCGGTGATAACAGTATATGCACGGTTTGCAGAGTGAGGTTATGGACGACAGCTCTAGGTGCTACACCACTGTTATGCAGCCATCTGTGATATTCAGGGCATCCACACCTCCTCCAGTTCCTCCAGCTCTTTCTTTGGTCACACACACCCATACCTGACACCTGTGTCTCTCACCTGTCCCTAGGAGCCCCCTGTGGTTGTATAAAGAGACTTTGTTCTCTCTGAAGCAGCCTCTCTACCAGGTCAGCTATGGTTGTATCTGCTGGGATCTTTCCCTGATCTTGCAGAACCAGGAATGCACGTACTATTTTTTTCTATGCACAGAGAGAAGCAACACCATTCAACGTCTGCAGCAGTTCGAGGCCAAACACACGTCTGACCTGAAGGCATCCCCACAACGAAGCCGTGACTCTATTACCTGCTCCATCTTAAACTTTTGATCCCAACTCAACTGCACATCTGAGAGGTAATCTTTGTACTTGTTGAACTCTTTTGCTGAGCAAATGACCTGATCAGAAATGGAAAAGCAAATGCCAAGTTTAAAATTAAAGCCTTTTTCAACAGGGATCACTGAACAGCTCTGAAGCAGATACTTCCTCACTTTATCATCTTCTGTAATGAACCCATGGGTGATGAGGAGGCTGTGTACATCTTTGCGGTGCATATATGTTTTCAGGTTGGGGTCATGCAGGCAGTTGTATGGAAATGACGTCAGCCGGTAGCCATTGGGGTCTGTGATATCAAAGTCACTCTTCTGCTTGAACAGCTCGTGTTTGAAACACACAAACAGACACAGAAAGAACAAACAAAATGTAAACTGATGTATTATTTCTGCTGATATATATCAGGCAGTATTATCAGTGTATGAAAGTATAGGAGTGATTTCCCACTGCAAGTGACCAACAGACACAGCCTCTCGCTCTTGTTCTTACCCTTTCGCAGAGACGAGTCGTATGCAGGATGCAGGGGTTCTTTGGCCTGATGGGGACTTTCCTACCCAGTGGCCAGTCAAATGGGTTTGAAGTCCCTGATGGAGACTGAAATTTTGTATTAAATTGTGAGAAAGGAGACAGAGCCCAGTCATATAAAAAGCATTTATCTTATCTTATAATTCCACATGACATGTCCTACATCATCAAGTTTTTTCAGCAGTCATGTAGATGAACAGTCAAAAAAGAAAAAATGAACGTGGGAAGCTCAGCTGACTGCTGTCATTTTGGAAGCCCCTGCTGCATTTTTCCACCACCAGTCTCAGACTGTCTGTATTTGCTTTTTTCTCTCTTTTCTCTTATCCAGTACATCACGCCAGATCCTCAAAAGGTGAATAAACACCTAAAAAGCTGTCAAACCCCCCCAAGACGTACCTTACGGTTCATCGAAATGAGGACGCAGTCGAAATTGAACCGTCAAACTGGCGAGAAATTTGTCTTCATGTCCTCCCAAACCATGAAGTGCGTCTAGCAGCGGCTGAATGAAGTGTAGTGTTGCCGACACCTTGCGAGCAGAAGCGCACGGTCGCCATGGCAACGTTTATGTTGTAATGAGCTGAGCCGTCAAATCGCTGTAAGCGGATGATGCAACGCGGCAATACGTACCGAGATGCAGCCTACAGTACAGTCACACTTCAGGTGAATGTGTTCAGTTGTTGAAGTGCTTGTCACTTTGTTCAATCCAGTTATAAAGGAGATTGTATAGCTACGTTGTTTGTATCACTTAAGCATTATTGTAGTACTGTGTGTAATATATTGGGATTTGCTTCTTCAAAATGTCTTTTACTACTATGTATGTTTCTAGATTTGCGTTTCCTCCGTGTATTGTTGTCCAGCTGTGCTCTGTGGTGTCTGTGAATCAATAAAATGTTAAATTTGGTTAAACAACGTGTGTAGATTTATATAGCAATGATTTAGACTTAGAGAATAACAATGTTTTGATAGGCCATGCATAGCCGTGTTTAACACTAAAACCAGGGGGAGTTGCTTTACATTTAAGGCAGTTAAACCGTCGTAATGTCACGGTTTCTTCTAACATTTCTAGATTTACCGCTTCGGACGATTAATGGGCGGATCAACCAGACCACCCGTTGGACGTAAAACCGCCCTCCCTCGCGCCACATGTTCCTTGTAAACAGTGCGTCATTTCCGGTCGGCGAAAATGGCCGCTGGTCTTCAGCTGCAGCGATGCGTGGTAGCGCAGACAGGAAAACATTCCGCCTCTGTTATTTTCCTGCACGGCTCAGGTAACAGCGCTTGTTTATTACGTTTCACGCAGTGGCAGTACGATTTGGTCGCCAAGCGCGAGATTGGGCGCGGGAGCGACGTGTAAGTGTCAAACTAAGATAAAGTGTCAAAGTGTGACTGCTGCTGCAGCCACCACTGCCAGGCCAGTGGCTGGCGGCTGTGTGTGTTTGTGTGAGTGAGTGAGTGAGTGAAGACTGTGTGTCACTGTGTGTGTTGGTGTTTTGCAGGAGACACAGGACAGGGACTGCGGGCCTGGGTACGAGATGTGTTAAAACAAGACTTGGCCTTCCCCCACATTCGAGTTATATACCCCACAGCCCCAGCCAGGTAACTCACACCCCTCACTGTTCCATGAAACAACTACTAGGCAGCTGCAGAAACACTGTTGCAAAACAGTGCGCTCGGGTAAAAATGGTGTTGCTTAACAAAAACAAAAGACCCGATTAAAAGTGAAATGAAGATCTTGTGATGAACAACCAGATGCGGCGACTGATGTTTGGGATCCTCCACGATGAGGGAGACAGGCTTGCAAAATGTTAATTTCACATGTTCGTTTCCTGCGACACAGACCATACACGCCCATGAGAGGCGCCTTGTCACATGTGTGGTTTGACCGCTACAAGATCTCGTGGGACTGTCCCGAACACCTCGAGTCGGTGGAGGCCATGTGCAGCACGCTGGATGCGGTGGTGCAGCAGGAGGTGCGGGCAGGAGTGCCCAAGCACAGACTTCTCATCGGTACAGTAGGCGGCAGCGACTCCTTTCCTGAGTTTGCGGCGGTAGCAATATTTACCTTCAAAAAGATCTCAAACAAGAAAGATGCAGTTTTGTCTTTTAAAAAGATTTTAATTCAGTTCTGAAAAGGAGTTTTAAATGTCTCTTGATGGCGGGGGGTTATGGACAATGGCCAGCAGATAGCGTAAGGGTTAAGGACAAAAATCTGTAAGCTGGCAGTGCGCTTATGATGAGCACTTACCTTGAATTCCTTCTGTTGAATATTCTGCTGTTTAAAAAAAAATGTGAATTGTGAGTTGTTATATATTAAAGTACGACATCATTAAGGCAGGGGTGTAACAACAAATGGTAATAGTTCTTAAAAGTAATTCTGATACGTTGTAGGGGGGACAAGTTGAACCTGAGATATGACATGAGGGCAGCACAGTAACACAGTGAGTAGCACTGCTGCCTCACAGCACCTGGGTGGTGTGAGAAAACGTGTGTTTGTTCTCCTCACGTATGCACGAGTGTTCGTGCATGGTCCAAAGACATGCAGTTGAGGTTGATCAGTGATGCTGAATTGCCTGTAGTGTGTCAGTGGGTGAGTGATTAACTTCATCTGAGCTTTCATTTGTGTCTTTCTCTCTGGACAAAGGAGGGTTCTCCATGGGTGGTGCCATGGCTCTGCACCTGGTCAGCAAGTTCCACCCAGATGTGGCAGGGGTCTTTGCACTCTCAAGTTTCCTTAACAAAGACTCTGTTGTGTTCCAGGTAATTTAATTTATTTGGGATTCGAAAATAACGTATGGTACGCATGTGCCTTAATTGTAATGGAGAGATCCTTAATGCCTGAAGTAAATGGTACTGAAAGCATACAGTAATTGAAAATTTCTATATTTAAATTATACAATATATAAATATGTAATTAAGCAGCTGACTCCAATTTACCCCTTGAATAGCTTGATTAAATTACTTTTTCACACATCTGATTGCATATTTTAGGGGGTGCGGTGGCGCAGTGGGTTGGACCACAGTCCTGCTCTCCGGTGGGTCTGGGGTTCGAGTCCCGCTTGGGGTGCCTTGCGACGGACTGGCGTCCCGCCCTGGGTGTGTCCCCTCCCCCTCCGGCCTTACGCCCTGTGTTACCGGGTAGGCTCCAGTTCCCCGCGACCCCGTATGGGACGAGCGGTTCTGAAAATGTGTGTGTGTGATTGCATATTTCATTATTTTCCACACAAGGAAACTGACATAACGATACTGGTGCCATTTTTATTCACTCATGCTCAATTCATATCCTAGTAGAACTGAGAACAAGATCTGATCAAGTTTAATCTCAAAAAACTCCAAAATAGACAATATTGGAAATAGAGAATTGGGGCAAATCCTTTTTCGCAACACTGCATGTATCTGTCTGTGATGTAGTGTGTGTACATACATATACACACACGTCTGAGGGTACGTGTGGAAGAGGGGTTCGAGTGGATGTGACTCAGTGTTTCTTCTGCAGATGGTTCAGGCTGGCCCAAGGCAATCCCTGCCAGAGCTCTTCCAGTGCCATGGGACAGCAGACGAGCTGGTGCCCCATGACTGGGCCGAGATGACGGTGGCACGGCTGCGAGATGCTGGTGTCAGTGTGACTTTCCACTCCTTCCCAGGCGTGCAGCACCAACTGTCCCGTGCAGAGTTGGAGAAGCTGCGCTCCTGGATCATTAAAAAGCTGCCCCAAGAAGACCCTCCTGTCAGAGACTGAGCCACTGTTCAGTGAGCTGTGTGGGACTTACTATGCTTCACAGGGCAGACACATGGGAATAACTTTGACATTCTACAAAGCTCCTTTGTCATTGTCATTAGGGGGAAAGGTTGCTCCACCATCCCAGAAACAGCTTCTGTTTTCAGAGAATATGCCAGTGGGTTCTTCCTCTAGCTCCAGGGTACAGATAGAAGTGTCTCAAGTCATTGGAGGCCTTCCTGTCGTAATAATAAAACATAATTGCCCTGGGTCCATCTGTGTGTTCTTGTCCCCATGAGTGAGGTAGGGGTAACATTCTCTGTGCAAAGTTTTCACATTTTTAGTTCTCCTCTAGTTTACATGCACTAGTGACTCAGCTGTGGATGTGTGTCTGCCTGTGCCAGACAATGGAAGAGTAATTGCCTCTGATGAACCTTGTTTAGGACAGCTTTCTGACTACTGTAACCCTCAGATGGTGGATGTTAAAAATGAGCAGGTGAGGGGAGGCACAGCAGCATCTTTCTCATGACCCATATTGTACCACAAAAGGTCCATAGGTGCACTGTTGTCCTCTTTCCCAGAAGAAAGCCATATTTTTCCACATGAACAAGATTTATAGCAACTGGCATGTGCCAGTTAAGGGGATCTGAACATTTACCTTGGAGAATATTCAAAATATTTGCAATAAATTTCACTCCAAGGGAAGACAGACAAAAATTAAAAACAAACTATATTTTCAATAAGTTCTTTAATAAACAAAATGTTTAAAACCAACATCTGATGCATTTTCCTGTCTCTGAATACTTCTATAGAGCTAGGGGGGCATCTGTCATGTAAAAAACATTATTGGGGGTAGGTGTCTAACCCGTGCATATGCAGGACGGTGGGAGAGCACTGTAGAACTGCATCTGGTGTGGTCCAGTGCTGCAAACGGAGGATTTCCACACCTCCACTGAGAGCCTGGATTGACAGACTTGCCATACCGCTTACCACTGAGACCGAGTCACAATTAAAGTAACGGCTGCGGTAGAAAAATGAGATGGTTAAACTGTCTTCTGCTCCTTCTGACTGATGTTTCAAATATTTCCATGTTGTAGTTTAAGCAGCCTGGAGATGGAGGTGAGGATGTCCAAACTAGATGAAGCCAGGAAACATGTGCTGTAGAAGGAGAACCACTCCCACCACGAGGAGGCCACACAGGAGAAGCACTAACCACATGGGGAAGAACCCTACCGGGGACACAGGCGTGAGTGTTCAATAATGCAAAATCTGTAATCTTCCTATAGCAAAACAGTCCTCTGTAGAAGTCAGCACATCTTACTTAGTAGTTCAGTGTAGGAGGGACCAAGCCAGATCCTCAAAAACTGGATAATGCATTTTTATTTTCATGAGTACTAACTGCTTTACTAAAGTACTTTTTTAGCAATGTAAGTCACTTTACCTTGTGCTTCAGACGTCTTTAAGGTGCTTATTAAAATGCACACTTAACCCCATTAACTCATACTAATTCATTCCTAAACACCAACAGCTTATTGAAAGGGTGGTATTTTCAGCCCTTCCTTTTATTTGATCTCTCTTCCCCTTTTTCCTCTTACACTTAACTGTGTATCAGTTATCCTAATTGCTACGCATCTCCATGTGTTTTTGCATTACTCGTTGCTAAGTGCTCTATAGTGTATCAAAACAACAATAAAGTACAGCCATTAACTATCAGAGTCTAAGAGGATAGTGGCTGGCACTCCCCCACCTCACATGCTCAAAGAATAAGCACAACTGCAAACTTACTGCGATTAGGAAGAACATGCATCTTGCACCGGCTGTCAACTGCCACGCTCAACATGGCTGCTTCATTGTTCCCCAAGACTCTTTGGCCCTTCCCTAAGGCTGGCAAGAAGGCCAGATCTGTCACCACGATGCCGTGAGCTTCCTGTACATAGTACAGCTTCTGTAGGAGCCAAAGGGGGAGGGTGAGTGAGTGCAGGTGCCTGCCTTTACAGCACATGTGGGTTCAAACACAAGTATCAGTAAATACCTGTAGCGAGAAAGCAATGTAAATAGCCACGGATCCTGTTACTGTTCCTAAGCCCAGAAATGTCCCCGTGTCACTGAAACACAGCAGCCAAAAACATCACAAAAACCAGCAAACTTCTACTTAGGAGCTCACAACCAGAACTAAACTTGGTTTGGCCAGAATTATCTACATTATTAGCCATTTATAGAGTTAACGCAAAGTGACTTACAATGATTTATCCATTTATACTAGGCACTTTTTACTGGAGTAATTTAAGGTACAGTACCTATAATAAGTATCACAACCTTGGGCATTTTCATGATTTTTTTACAACACTGAATCACATTGAATTTAATTAGGCCTATTTGACACAGATCAAAAAAATATTCTTAAAGGCAATGCGAAAACACATTTCTATTAATTGGTTTTTAATAAATTATAAATACTAGCTAAATTATAACTGAAAGGAGTAAATACCCACTTATATTGTGTTTTAGATTAACCAGAGAGGAGGAAGAAAACCTCCTATATTTTCACCTGATATCCAAACAAGAAATGACTTCTCTCCCGCAGGGCTTGGTGAGCAGGGGCAGGAAACTCTGCCCCTCCCACTTGGTGACGTAGCAGGGAGGAGGCCTGCGGTCTCGCTTGTGGGGAATCTGGACCGTGTAAAGCCTTAGAGCACCTGGCTGATCCTCCACCTTTGCAAATCTGGGAGAAGAACAGAAATCCACAAACAGATTAGGACAAAAACATACAACTCAGACATGCAATCACTCAATATCTCGAAAGCCAATGTTAGAAGAACATCTGCAGCTTCAGAGGAAAAAAAAATCATGTTCTGAGGTGTTTTTACTTAAATGCCAGACAATGATGCTCTCAGACCTTTATAGAAAAATGTAACAATAATCCATCAGAAATGTTAAAAGCATGGTAGATGAAGACATATCCTGCCTGCAGGCTTGGTAGCGATACATCTTGTCGGTGATGTTGGGCATGTTGTCATGCCAACGCAGTCCCATGGCCAGCTGGTCCTCTCTCCACACACAACAAGCAAAGTCCCGGCCCACCGTTACAATGTGCTGCACAAAAATATACAGCAATTTCAGGGTGTATCAAATGTGTATGTGTGTCTAATCTCTACATTTAATATTTGAGTTTTTCACTCAGTAAATTGTCATTTTTTTGCCGAACTTATGTGTAGATCTGTATGCACTGTTTTGTTACAAATAGCATTTTAAATAATATTTAAAACATTTACTATAAAATCTTGAGATGCTACGGGAAAGAAACTGGACTTGTCATCAAAACACCTCAAGTGCACCTTTCTGTTACATTAACATTTATTTATTCAACAGTTTTCTCCAAAGTAACTTACAATGTCTTACCCATTAATACAGCAGAGTAATTTTTACTCTGCTTACAGAGTCCATAGGGAGCAGTTCTAACCACTACACAACTGACTGCCGATGTTAAACCCTTGAGTGAAGTATTTACGATGTTCTAAGCAACTAGATTAAATAGCCATATTTAGATGAATTAGTCCATTATCTAAAGTACAAAAACCTCAGCTGGCAACTTGGCACAAGCAAAGACATGATGTTTGTTAGGCAGTGTGTATCTGAAATACATTTAATACCTTTTTGTCTGAACTGATGTCCAAGTCTTCAATCTCCCCTTCGTGAGCTCTAAAATCCAACTTCTTCTTTAGAGCAGGATACTGGAAAAAAAACACATGGTTCTCAGAGCAGGTTTGGTGAGCTCATCTTCTTGATATATAAAGAGTAGCACCAACCACAGCCCTGTTATCCGTGAGAAACCGGACTCATGATTACTGAGCTGCACGCAGGGCTGAAGATGAACAGCAGAGCTACCACATTGCAAAAGTGGAGAAGAAAAACATACGGCAAGAAACATGATGATTTAAACGAATGGAGAAAAATCAAGAAATCGCAGGTCTCACCTCCCAAACACGCACGTGGCCGTCAGCCCCCCCAGTGAGCAGCAGGCTGAGGTCAGAGCTGAACCTTACACACTTCTGCAGGGCATCGGTGGGACTGAGGTCGGAGCAGACCTCCCCCAGCTCCTGCACCAGTACCTGGGAGCTATCATCTCTCGTCTCTGCCCCATCCCTCGCAGAACTGGCCTGACCCCGGCCTCCACGTCGCCTGGGGCCACCCTGGTCACCACCACCCCCTGCTGACAAAAACCATAAAACACTCAACCTCTGAGTATTAAACCTGTATAATCACACAACGATACACAGATCACCAAGGACTGAGAATCTGGGGAAATTAAGACAGATGAAAACTCGGTCATCACAGTAAATTAATCACAATGTTGAGCGATGTCAGTCTCCCTACCCTGCTTGGTGTCGGTTTTGCGGCCCTCCTTGGTTGAGCCCAGCACAAAACGCATGAGGCTGCAGCAACCGTCTTGGCCAGCTGCCATCACGTCACCGCCTATGGCCATGTTCATGGTGGCACGCGTGTTTGTGTCATGAGAGTGCAGTAACGTGGCAGTGTGCTGCCCGCTGTCCAGCTCCAGCTTGAGGAAGTGCTGTAGAGTGATTCCATTCATCAGCCGCCAAACAAACATATCCATAAGAATGTGGCATTCATCTGCCATGCGCCGCTATATATTTACATTAATTAATACATGTAAAATCCAAACATTACAATACTGAGATGGCATCACATAAGTACTTACGATTCCATTCTTTATGCCTGTTTTGGAAGCCCCGCCCCCACCAGCTGTGATAACCAATCCAGTTTCTTTGTGCACATGCACTGTGTAGAGAGGGAAAGGGGCACGATAGAGGTCTCCCATCTTTTTTCGACCCATGGTCACCGTACTCACTCACAGGCAAAACTCTGGAAACACATACCAAAGTGACAAAGCAATTCAAAGAACACAACACGGCAAGTAACAATGCAACCGCATCTCCTCGCATCAGCTGGGGGCAGCAGGTGGCATAATAATGTTATAGAGCAGTTGCCTTGTTATGTAGAAATCCAAGTCTGAATGAATGCCACAAAAATATGACCAGTGTCAGCAGCCAGTCTCTCTTTGTCATGCATACATGTTACAGGTCACACACATGACATCACACAGCAACTGTACAAAACAGCATTTTATATATATATATGCACACATGTCTGACATTGCAGTCTCTCGCCATTACTAATAACATTTCTAATGCATTGCACCAAATTTTCCTGGAGCTTCACCCCATTGCCTCTGCGATCCTTTTACGGGATCAGTTGATTCATAGTAAACCAGTGAGTACAGAGTGTACAGGACCAGGATGTGTGGTCCTGTGCACACTGGTTTCATGGCAGTGAGTGAGTGAACCTGCTGCTAATCATGCTCTGTCTGTACTTGCCTGTAGTACTGTACAAGTCACGTGTTTGTGGGACTTAAAGTAGTAGGCAAACATACTAGTTCAGTAAATAAACCATATACAGCCAGATTTTTTTTCCTCCTCTTAGATTTTGAAGCCAAATGACATCTACAGTTCGCCTCAGCTTCCTCCTGTGTGCTGCAGCAATCCAGGGAAGTACGAAAACACGGATTGTCAAACTAGTGACATACCGCGCCAGTGTGTACACCTAGCTAACATGTTCTAATGAGCCATACCTGCTGAGCTAAATGTGACCGCGTCCTTGCCTGCTAATTCAGTCTATAATCTGCCGATGTCCCATTGTGAGCTGTCACCAGGCTGGACCGCACCGAGAGACACCGTAATATGCGGCTACTTCCCGAATTACACGTCAGCACCGTCCACATTGCGCGATGACGTCACTGGGGAACGCCGTACGTCTGTACGTAACGCCGGCGTCTCACTGCTTTCCATAACATTTTGAAAATAATGTCAACGTTTGGATTTTTTCGTAGGTATAACAATTCTGTATTTTTATGTGTTAGATTTTAAACAGACACATACACACAAGTGTTTGCGTGTTGCTGGAATACATTTTAATGACTGTACAAACGAATTAAACAGTTCTTCACATATATACTTTATATTACAGAGTATATCCAGTTAAAGCCAATTCGCGCTAAGCAGGTCACTCGAGCCACGACCATAGTCGAGCAGAGAAGTGGTATCGCCCTATTGAAGGGAAATGTGGCACCGTGTTAAAAATAAATACAGATATATTACCTCTAAAGTGTAGTCGTTTTAAACAGTCGGGTAAGTTAAGTTAAATTTTAATATGCTGTTCTTTATCAAGTTAAAATACAATGATATGCATATGAATTATCAAGATTGTTTTGTACGTGTTGGCGCCCCGGTTTGAGGCAATGTTGGAACTTGCTGTGACGCCACCGCGTTTGGTCGCCGTTTCTGTGGAGTTTGCGACAGCTCGCAAAAGAGCAAACAACAATAATAACAACAAGAATAATAATAACAGCAGCGGCGAGCAGGGGAATAAACGGGTTCACAAGTGTGAAAGTCATGAAGTGAAGGTTCTTCTCCGGGCTTTAGCTGAGCGAAACCGCTCTCCGGCCTCCGCTCGCTTCGCCCGCCCCCCCTCCGCCTCGGCTCGGACCCCGGCGGAGCGTCGCAGTCCCAGCGGAACAAAGCCCGGCGGCGGACGGCGGAGAGAGCCGACGAGTCCGGAGCTCTCGATACACACAGCGCGGGCCTCTCTGCGAGGCTCGCGCGGGATCTTCTTGCGGACCGCCCTCCTCCAGCTCTTCTTTCCAAAAATTGGCCAGAGACGTCAGCGGCGAGATGCAGACGAACGGAGCCGAAGACGGACAGGAGGAGCTGGAGCAGGAGCAGGAGCTGGAGCTGGAGCTGGGCTGCCTCGCGGGCGCGCAGAACGGAGAGGCTGGCTCCTCGGCTGTGGTCGCGCACGCCAACGGGCTCGTGTCCGGCACGAACGGCGCAGGTGCCGCCGGGAACAGCGACAGCGAGAGTAACGGCGTGTCCGCGGCTCCTTCCGCCGCGCTCGGCCCCTCAGGGAAGCCGAAGAGGCGCTTCAGTCAGTCGGACGAAGACCTGATCCGACTCATAGGGCAGCACCTACACGGGTTAGGGCTCAAGTAAGTAAATAAACCCCGACACATTTAGCTGAGCAGTGTCTTTACTTACTGTCCTTCTTGTTTGTAGCACTTTGGGTCGGGAATTTGCCACAACACCAGGCAGGCGCTGCGCGACTCGACTGTGTCTGTGTGCGCTTGAGTTGCTGGATCCAAAATAGCGGGGATATTTTTATATTAAAAATAAACTGTGGACATAAATGTATCATTTTTAACCTTCTCTGAGAAACACACTTTTGTTTGTTAAATATTAATTAACCAAATAATAATACGCAGAAAATTTCCTGGGGGGTTGGGGGGGGAATTCTCAAAGAAAAAGTAACGTAAATGCTTTTTATTTTTTTTTGTTCGTTTTTTCATATTAAAAGTAATATGATTTTCTAAAAATATTTCTATAAAAATAAGCGATGAAGCTACAGTCAGTTCCTGTCATTGCCCCAGTGTGTCGTTTTCACCTTGTTTCCTCACCGTCTTTTTCCCGAAGGAGCAAAGTTGTTCATAAGCCTCAGTCAGGCGTCACTGGTCCTTGTCCTTTAACTTAAAGTTTAAGGTTTTCAACACTTTTATTTTGCTGTAAAAAATCAAACTGATTTTTTTTTTTTAATGTATTCAAAATGTGTTGTTCTTCCTTTTTTAATAAATACATAACACTGTTAATTGTTTACTTTTTGAATGCTCATTTAGATGCCAGAAGGCATGGCGTAAGATCAAAGTAACAAAGCTTGAAGAAAATACAATAAATACTGTGCAACTGAAAATTTTTACAGGAATATGTATAATCACATCTAAGTAACATTGGCACAGACTGACAGAGGTGGAAATAAGGGCTGTGCTAAACATAATAGTTTAGTAACAGGTGAGTTTTTAAAATATATTACTTTAGGATGTATATCAATGTCTGTGTTCTGTATGTTGAGGACCTGGACCTTAATTTACATCCACTTTGGGTTAGGGTTAGCCACAGTAAATAATGATATATATAAATGACTAATAAATACAAAAACATTTTGCCCACGTCCCACATAATATCCAGGTAACGGTGTCTCAGTTGTGTGCCGTCAGGTGCACAAAGGGGCAGGGATGCGCAATAACTTAATAAGTCATCGCTGTGTTTATTTTGGAGGAATCACAGTCCTGTGCAAGGAAATTTCCCAAACATACTGTTTTGACTGAGGAAGACATCATCTTTTTCTGAGGGCTATGGGAGTAAGGTCCTGATCCAGTGCTGGGGATTTATTTATTTACGGGGATTACATGTGTGGAAGACTTTGAGTTTAATGTGATTTAAATTGTACCATTTATTAGTGAGCAGCTTAATTCATATTAATTAATGGCAGTTATAATACGCAGGAGTCACAATTGACAGGACTGAGAGCCACTGTCTTAGGAGAACTGCATTATAGGACAAAGATGAACACTCTGGCTGATACGTTTCTCTTAGGAGCATTTTGACTTTGACTTCTAATACAAAAGTGCACTCAGAGTGGTAGCATACCATTAATGGAAAGCCAGAACTTTGGAGATGTGCATAAAGGCATCGAGCAACATGAAAAAGATTGTGAGTTATGAACTTTTTAGATCTTCCTGATATTGTCAGACCATAGCGAGTGGTTTATATATATATATTTTTTTGTCAGCATATTGCTTATGAGGTAATTTTCTGTATTTCTCCATGCATACTGTATAGATCTATGTAAATAAGAAATTTGTATATCCATGAATAAAATACGAAGAGGACGTGGTGGCTGTGAAGATCGCTCCCTGTGCACTTTTTTCTGGTTCTCTTGTACATTACATTTACTTTTTTCCCATTTAGCTAGTGTCTTTCTCCACTCTTCTACAGTGTTATTTGTAGCAGTGGTTCATGTGAAAGGAATTTTTCATTCATCTTCTCAAAAGTTACATAAACTGACAATTTAGGAAGAAAGAATGAGGTTTTAATTCTGACGGTTGATCAGGAATAAGACATGAACTGCTTGAACTGAGCTGTTTTCATAAAGTGTTTCAATTTATTACCGGTTAGAATTGTTTCTTTGTTATATAGGAGCCTACTTAGTCTGCTTAACTCCTGTTAAATGTGCAGCTATTAAAACTGGTAAATCTTAAAAGCATTATCTAAACATACTTTGTCATGAATAACATTCCCAGGAAACAATTCATGTGCAGTGTAAAACCAGACATTAAATATTATCCTTTAAAAAAAAAAAAAAAAAATTAGTTTAGTGTCTAGCTCAAAATATATTGCTCAGTTGTTTATGTCTGCCTTCAGTTTACTCCTCCGGAGTCTATTCCATAACATTTGTTGTCAGGTGTTACATCTCATTTGTCTACAGCAGCTGGCTGTGGTAAGTTGCCTTGTAAAATTCTTAACATCTGTCACTCATACTGCTTTATGCAACTATCGACATTTTCTCCAACAGTGCTTTTTTTTGTCACATGGTCTGGAGAAATGTTTGGCACCCCGAGGCTGACATCAGCGCTAAAAGAGTTCCATATGACATGATTGTAATTTCTGCAGTCTTCGTTACCGACTTACCTGTGACATGTGAATCGGTCACCCTGTTCACAGACATTATGCCCTTTATGCCAGAAAACAAGAATTCAAGGATTCTTGGAGTTTTAATTTTTAAAGTATTACATCTGAATCAGTCCTGATATGTTTCAGATTAACCATCGATTTAAAGTTTGTTTTTTTTTTTTTTTTTTTAACTGCTTATTTTGATTAACCATTGTTTTGTGTAATTTACATCTCTACTTTTCTTACAGAATAATTATCCCATTATTCCTTGTTCCCAAGTTGTATAAGAAGGAAATAGTGGGACTTGTGTTTCTCAGTATCAACAGGCAGCCGGTGCAGGGGCATTTGTGCAGTTTCTTTTTGGATTAATGAAGTTCTTATCCATCTGTATATCTATAGGTCTGTCTGTCAATTTTTGGTTCTTTCTTTTGCAAAGGTTACTGGTGAATTTATGAGCAGAGTAAAATTTTCTCCTTTTCTCAATGCAAAGCTGTACTCCAACATAAGTGTGCTCTTGAATTTCACAGTGGCGGTAGGACGAACAGTTAGGATTTGGTTTCACTCAAAGATGTTTATTGGTAGGAGGATAGAACCTGGAGGTGGGATGTTTGGATGAGGGTTGCTTTGGGGAACAAGGCAGTTTCAGAGCTGGACTGTCACATTGACGTAAGCAAAGTCGGGTTTTTGGAACTAGCTCTTTGTTGGAGGCTTTGAGTTGGTTGGCATTATGACTAGAATTCCATAGCACTGGAACAGTGAGCCTATGGAGAAATATTTCCTTGTTCAAGGGAAGTGTGCAGTGCACTGAAAAAGTGTGTCTGTTTTGTTGTTTAGGTGTGTCCCTTTTTGTTGTTTTCAGGTTTAAAAATGTAAAATTTTTGCTGCATAGAAGCCGACGCATAAAACTGGTGGGAAATATAACTATTGACATTTTTAAATTCAGTTCACTTAAGTAGTACACCTTTTTCCACTTGTTTGTGGGATAAGGGGATTGCTGGAAAACAAAGACAGCAAGTTTTTATTAGTTGCTTCCTTACAAATGCTATATTTATGTTTTATTTATGATCCATTTTAGTTGCTGTTGCACATTCACTATGATCACAGCCACTGAACTCTACAGGCCTTTCAGATTTCATTTTAGCTTCACAACCGCACTCTTCAGTGTTCATGATGGCTCCATGAACTTCCCGCAAGGCTGTTTGTACAGTTTTTATTAGTTAATTTTATATATTCTGGATGTATATTCCTGACCTTGTTACTGCCTGTTTTGAAAATTGCTTTGATTTCCTGTGGATTTTCCATGCTTTAATTTTCCACTGGTCAAAGCTGCTTGAACCCTGACCAAGGAATTTTACAAAGCCGTCGTCGAATATCACAAAAACTTGTTCATACACAAAGGCATTTCTGCGTGGATTTTAAAGACAACTTTATGAATTATGTATGTGTTAGGCTACAAAAAACAATTTGAATTCTTAATGTGGTTATGAATATTTGAAGTGAAATACGAATGGTGTAAGACTCTGGAATGTAATTTTTGACTCTCAAGGCTCTGTTGACCAATTCTAACATGTGGATTCAGCATTCAAACGCTAATGAATCTTCAAATAATTTAAATTTGTCACAACCCATTCTGAGAATCAAATTATTCCTTTCCTCCTCCCCACAGTCAGACAGTGGACCTGTTGATGCAAGAGTCCGGCTGCAGATTGGAGCACTCCGCTGCTACCAAGTTCCGTAACCACGTGATGGAGGGAGAGTGGGACAAGGTACGAGGCGCACACCTGGTCGATGATGATGATGAGTATACCAACTCTTAGCATAAATATATATAGTAACCCTTCTCTGTGTCACATAATTACCGATGCACAGGACAAGAGTGATGCCTAATCCTTTATGCCTATATAATCGTCCTCGTGAAGCCATACCTCGGTAGACACCTGTTTATTGGATCATGTGAAATTATGTAGGTCCTAAGCACCGAATTTACAAAACAGTAGTTAACCATCCATAGAAAAGGTATTGTGCTCTGATTTGACTGTTATAAAAATGTTGAAGCATCTTTTTTGCCGTTGACACAGGCTGAAAGTGACCTCAATGAATTGAAAGCATTGATGCACTCTCCCAGTGCTATTGTGGTAAGTCAAAACTGCATAGCTGAAGGGTGCTGCAGCTGAAAACTAAACAGCTGATGAGTGGGGTATCATGCAAATGTTAGTTTATGCAGTTTAATGGAGCATTCTTCTCAGCAGAATGACACAGAGCCCTGTACAATGTTGCTGTAAATGATGCAGTATTTCAATGGCAAGAAAATGTTTGTGAACCCTGTTGAATTGTACTGCTTGTCAATATTGAATACATAATTTGAACATTCACAGTCTGGGCTCAGGCTGGAAAAAATAAGCAAACCCGTTTGTTTAATAACTACTTGGCAGAACCTCTTTGAGCAGTAGTAACCACCACCAGATCTTTCCTGTTGCTGTTGATCAGACTTGCACAATTCTTTTTTTTTTTTTTCTTTGAAACCATTCCGCCTTAACTGTCTGTTGGTATTTCTAGAATTCTTTTGTTGATCCAGTTCATTAAAAATGTTCGCAGACCTTTTCTTGCAACTGTGTAACAGATAGAAATAACAAGAGTAAGCCGGTTGGCCACAGAGGAGAGGATGATGAATAAACTCCCAACTAACAAGGAATTGTTGAAAAATAAACCTCTGGGGTCCAAGTACCATTGTTAGTTCACCTCTCCTGGGCATTCTAATGTGGTGATGGGGACTACATGGAGGTGTCTAATAAGTACAAATGTCAAGACTGCCAGGTGTATCTGCTATAATATCCGCACTTGAGATAGTACTTCACACTAAGTGGTCTGGAATATCTTGAATATTAAACAGTGAAATGTAGCAGTAATTGCACGGGTATGATTTAATATCATACAAATGTCTTTTATCAGGGTCATGATTTACCATTTGGGATATAGTCATCCGTTAGTATTTTTCTGTTATTCCAGTTAACAAAATCCAAACAGTATTCTCTTACTGCTTGCCCTGCTGTTCTCTGTTTGACTTGTGTAAGCTGTGCAAAACACCTGCATTCTCCCAGCTTGTGTTGTTCTGTCCAACAGCGAATGAAGTTCTTGCTGCTACAGCAGAAGTACCTGGAGTACCTGGAGGATGGAAAGGTGTTAGAGGCGCTGCAGGTGTTGAGAGGCGAACTCACGCCGCTCAAGTATAACACCGACCGCATCCATGTCCTCAGCGGGTACGGCAGCCCTCCCCTCCTACTGTACCTGCTGTCTGGTAACCTTCAGATTCAACTGCATTCACGTAAAGTTGAGTTGCAGCATGTCTTACTTCCCGTAATGTAAAGTGCCTGTCCGACATGGAAATTAACGAGAAACTTTTTGTAGATACGGTGATTAAAAAGTATTTGTGGAGGTGAAGTCTGTGCTGTGTTTCGCTGGTTTTTGATTCGCTAATAATTATGGCATGTGTTTCGCCTGTGTGTTCCCAGGTATTTGATGTGCAGCCATGCAGAGGACTTGCGAGCAAAGGCAGAGTGGGAGGGCAAGGGGGCTGTGTCACGCTGCAGACTGCTTGACAAGCTGCAGAGTAAGGCCACACACACGAATACACACCTTCACAGGACTCGAGTGACACTGTACATGTACACAAATGGCTATATGTATAAACGTGTATGTATAGTAGAATTATATGAGCAATGGCTGTAGTATTAAATTTCACTGTTCAGTGAGTATTTAATATTAATATTGGTACTATTGCGATAATTTTGACCTCAAAACCAGAATGTGGAGAGGAAAAGATTTACATTGTGCAAGTAATAACAGTAAACCTACATGCAAATGCTTCATTAGAGCAGGGGATAACACTTTGGCAATATTTTGATGGAATGCTTGCGCAAAATTACTGTCATTTTATTCGTACGCCTCATTGTAAATGCGCAACAGGCAGACAAGACATTGTTACGGCAGTATTTTATAGTTAATGCTGTAGGTTTAACTGACTGCAGTGATATTCTGATAACCAGTCTGTCTGCCCATACCAGCATACCTGCCTCCTTCGGTGATGTTGCCCCCACGCAGGCTACAAACTCTGCTGCGGCAAGCTGTGGAGCTGCAGAGGGATCGCTGCCTTTATCACAATACAGCACTCGATGGCAACCTTGACTCTGTTTCCTTGCTGATTGACCACGTTTGCAGTCGGTATGTTCTCTGCTGGCCTTCCTTCTGTCTGCTTGCAGTTTCTTGCCTTTTGTCCCTTCTTAATACCAGATGTGTAATTTCCTGTATTTTATTTGCCCCTCCTAAGCTTTTGTGTATTGTAACTGTTTTTATATACATCCCACCTGGCCCTTTCTGTTCTTAAATGTCTTTCATCGTCGTCTTTTTCCATAGCTGCCTTCTGCTCTCCTCCCCTTGTGATCCTCATTCCCTTCCTAACATTATTTCCAATTGCACTAAAGCAGTTAAACAGCATCACAAGGGTTAGTACTTAGATCAGAGGTAGTAAAGTAGAAGGACAGATTTGAACCTGGGTCCTTTGAATGCACAGCAGTGGCTCTAACCATTACGCTAACTGCTTTTCTCAGGTTTTTTTATTGTTGACAAAGCATCTGACGTATCAGTTTCAGCAGCCTGCATGCGGTTCGTGTTGTTGCTTTATTTAGCGAATTACTTTTCTCAAGGTGACTGCCGTGTTACTGTTTTTATTTTTTTATGAATTGTATCACACAGGGAAAACAGCAGACTTTTTTGTTAGTTAAATTGCCACAGCTGCACTGTTATCTTAAGTTTACCTCAGAAAAATATTCAGAAACTTTGACTTCTCAGATTTTGTGCATTTGAAGCTTGTAGCCACAACCGTCTCAAGCTGGATTTTGTGTCATTCACACAAGCTGCTGTACATTTTCAGAGGAAACGATAGATCACTAATACGGAAGATAATATGGGAAAAGGTTCTGTGCCATTAGATTGTTTGCTGTGCCTTAAGTAACAAATTGTCTGCATTCAGTTGAAATGTTTCTGGTGTTTTCAGTGTAAAAAAAAAATGGTCATTTTTGTTTTGTACATAAAAAGCCACTTATGGCTGAGTAATTTGCTTTCTTTGTCCGTCAACCAGGAAACATTTCCCTTGCACCACCCAGCAGGTTCTGACAGAACACTGCAACGAGGTGTGGTTCTGCAGGTTCTCCAATGATGGCACCAAGCTGGCCACGGGGTCGAAGGATGCAACTGTGATCATATGGCAGGTGGATCCTGTAAGTGTTTGCTCCGTTTACCTTTCTGCCCCTCGGAAGAGGATATTTCTTTATTTATGGTCTAAGGTGTTTTTCATTCAGCTGAACTCAGGTGTTTGAGAAAGTTCAAGGAACTTTTCTAAAAATGGGACATCTGTATTATTTCAATTAGGCAACTTAAAAATCCATCTGAGCAAATTTTTACAACATGGTGGTTTTTTTTGTTTCAGTGTGTTTATAAGATTTTTTTCAAGGAGTATCTTATTTGTTTGCATATAAGGAATATTTATATGCATAACAGTACATTTATGGGACATAGAAATGCATGCTGTAGAAATGACAAACCCTCACGATGACTCTGTATACACTTTTCTGAGCATGACGAAAGTTGTTGCTGGAAGGGACGAGATGTGGGCTGGTTATGACTGGCATAGATGTTGACAGGATACACATCAGTTGAGAGTGCTGCGTACCCTGGAAGGCCATGCCTACGGTGTCTCTTACCTGGCCTGGAGCCCCGACGACACGTACCTAGTAGCATGTGGTCCCGATGATTGCTCTGAACTCTGGGTCTGGAATGTCCAGGTAACTCTTTCTCAAATTCACACATTTGCATTTACTGTGTATCACAATCGCAGGTGTATTCTATATACATACTGAAACTCATGCTCACACATAGCCCTGCAGACACACAATATTCATAATCATTTATCTTTCATTATTCAGTAGGCTCTACTTGTATGTTTATCCTAGTGTGCTGTAACACAGTCGGGGATAAGTACGGGGCAAGGTGCACACGTGCCAAATGTAATTCCTGTTTAGATGCAAGTCCAATTTGAGCACACTGGCTGTTACTTCATGGAGATTGTGGTGAATTGTTTCTAGTCTTTCTCCTGTTGTTGCTGTTCTGGGGTCAGACAGGGGTGCTGCGGACGAAGATGAGTCAGTCCCACGAGGACAGCCTTACCAGCGTGGCCTGGAATCCAGACGGCAGACGATTTGTGACTGGGGGACAGAGGGGGCAGTTTTACCAGTGTGTACGTTTTCCTTCTTGTACTGTGGAGTACAGGATTCTATGTGTTTCGGTCTTTCAGTGAGGTAGCTGGTGTCACTGTCTGTGTATATGCAAGTCCCAGGTGCTCTTAGACCTGTGAACCTCATCGTGTTCCTGGCATGGGGTGTGAGTGTTTGCGAAAGATTGATCCATGTCCTGGCTGTGTTGTAGGACCTGGATGGGAACCTGCTGGATTCCTGGGAGGGTGTACGGGTCCAGTGCTTGTGGTGTTTGAACGATGGACGGACAGTCCTGGCGTCGGACACGCATCAGCGTATCCGTGGTTACAATTTTGAGGATTTGACAGACAGGAACATGTGGGTAGTGCATGCCACTGTTAAACTGTTGGGGCTATGTCACATGACTGTATGGGGGTGATAAGTGCCAAAATTAGAGTGTGGTGTAGTTTAGAATGACCTGTAGTACCACAGGAGTTCTAATAAACTACAGTTAGCACTATTACAGTGTGCTATATTATCATTTAAAAACCTGTGAAAACCAGTTTTTGGGGTAGCTTTAATGGTTTCTGCCTTTGGCAGACTTGCAGCATAAGCATTTTTTTTTTATTTTCGTTAGTAAATTTAGTTAAGGGTCTCCTCTACCGCTGTGTTGACACATTCAGACACACAGACACATTCAGATGCAGTCTGAAGGGATGCCAGTCTGTTGCAAGACACCCCAAGTGGGAGTTGAACCCTGGACTTGTTGGCCAGAGCAGGCATAACCCAGCCTGCTGTGCCCCTGCACTTGCGCCCCTATCCCCACTGGTGCATTTAGGCAAAACATTTCTTAGGAAAAAAAATGCAGGCATTGCTTCTGTGAAAATTACCTCTTTATGCAAAAGTAGAAGCCTTCCGTATTGCCCCATGCACATGCTGGCTAAGGCTGCTTGTCCTAAGCTGGGACTTGAACCCCAGGCTCGCCGCACGGCGGCCACTGGCCGAGTCTGCCGCGCTATTGTTCCCACCCACCACCCTACTGTGCATTTAGTCAATACATTTCTTACCTGCTTATGCAAAGGTTAAAAAGCCTATTTCCCATGTTGCCACACACACGCTGAGGCTGCTTAGCCTGGGGGGGAGCTTGGACTTGAACCCCAGACTCATTGCACAGGAGACACGGGCCAAGCCTGCTGTGCCACTGTTCCCACCCACCTACCTGGTGCTGCATTTAGTCAATATATTTCTTACCTGCTTATGCAAAGGTGTAAAGCAGCTTTGTACAAGTCCTACTGGTGCATTTAGTGAAAACATTTCTTACCTGCTTATGCAAAGGTAGAGGCTGGGACTTGAACCCCAGGCTTACAACACAGCAGGCACAGGCTAAGCCTGCTGTGCTACTGCACCTGTCTCTTTCCTCCTGCTGCATTTAGTCAAAACATTTCTTAGGAAAAAATGCAGGCATTGCTTCTTTGAAAACTACCTGCTTATGCATAAGTAAAGCCTAATGTATTTGCCTCAATTACATGAAATTACTATACCATTTGTGTTTCTGAGGGATGCGTGTGTTGTACTGCTAATGAATGCTTATTGTTTTGTCCACAGAGTACAAGAAGATCACCCTATAATGTCTTTTACTGTTTCAAAGAATGGAAGATTAGCTTTGTTAAATGTAGCAACTCAGGTAAGTGGTGTCTGACATTTTCTGTCACTAGTACAATCTGTTGGAAAGATTAAGTTTTCGGTAAGTGCGCGTGTGTCTGGAAACATCTGGTTTTACTCTATATCTGTGGCCATGTCTTATGTTTTGTGGAATATGTATGGTACTGGTAGGATTCTCTGGTGAGACTGTGACAGCTCGCTCTCCTTACAGGGAGTGCACCTGTGGGACCTGCAGGACCGTGCACTGGTGAGGAAGTACCAAGGTGTGACTCAAGGCTTTTATACCATCCACTCCTGCTTTGGAGGTCTCAACGAAGACTTCATTGCTAGTGGGAGTGAAGGCAAGCATCTTGCATATTGTACAATTTACCAAATAATTACATAATTTAGAGAGGCACTTTCCTCAGGAGAACAGCAGCAGGTAAGGGACCTTGGGGTCATCAGGCCAGTTCCTAAACCGTTAGCTTACCTTGTGCTGGCAGCAGTCAAAAGTCCTGATGCGTTCTCTCTGCAGACCATAAAGTGTATATCTGGCACAAGCGCAGTGAGCTGCCCATTGCCGAGCTGAGCGGACACACACGCACGGTGAACTGTGTGAGCTGGAACCCCGTCTATCCAGGTTTCATGGCCAGTGCCTCAGATGATGGCACTGTAAGGATCTGGGGCCCCTCACAGGATCCACAGGACTGCGACGAGCTCAATGGTAAATAATTTTGCACTCGCTTATTTCACTCCAGATGTCTGGGAAGAAATCCTCTCATGCTGTTTTTGCAGCTGGATAATTTGAGATGAAAGCAATGATCATGACTATAGTTGAGGAAATGTCCTCAAACCCTTGTTTGGATAATATATTTCTACCTGCACTCTTAAGTCAGAGTGGAGTTAGCATTTTCTTCCCGTGTTTGTGTGGGTTTTCTCCCGTGGACCAGAGATAGATAGATAGATAGATAGATGGATGGGAACTGAACAGAGAGCAAGAAATATATAATATATATATATATTATATATCTTGCTCTCTGTTCAGTTCCCATTTGAGGCTGTGGTTAATTCTTCTTTGCTATCTGTGCCACTGACCATGTTTCATGGACCTTAACTTGAACAGCAACACAGAGATCTGCCATGTCTTTATAATGAGGAAAGTGTTTGTGGAGCAAAAGCAAGTGTCTTAACTGCAGTGCTTTTCTCTCCCCAGACGGCAGCGGTGGCATGGATAGTTGATGGGGAACTATGAAGTGGAACTCTTCTCTGAAAACAATAGTTAAAAAAAAAAAAAAAAAAAAAAAAACGGAGAGGAATACAAAAAACATTTGTTTGGTGAGGCAGTTACCACAGCAGCCACGCGCATACATTTGCAGACAAAAAGCCCCTCTCTGACTTCACACCTGGATGCTGTGTGATGACACGAAGCGTTGCACTTCTGCACTGTCTTCACATCACCACCTGGGCTGCTCCTTTGCACCCGTTTCCAGCTGTCGGACTAAATCATGACTTGAGCCACCACCAGACACGAGACGTCTGCGGCCCTTTTACTCTTCTTCTCTTTTTTTTTTTTTTTTTTTTTAATTCTTTCGTCCTCATCCAAAGCATAGCATTGAAACTCCAACACAACAATGTTAAAGATCATATTATTTATATTGAGTTGTATATTTAAGTGCTGACAATAGGGTATGACAGCTGTTCATCTTTACATTTATACAAAGCTAAGCTAACACACAGAGATATGATGATGATGAAAAGGCTCACTTGCATCAAGACCTCCTTAAGGGGTATGCTTGGTCCCAGGGAACCTTTTGCTTGAGTTTCATGAGCGCTACGGATGGGAGAGACAGATCATCCTTTTACATTATTTATACTACTTGTAAATCACATGTGGAATTATTTATATACCCATCACCCTTTTTCCTTTTGTGTGCGCTTATGTATTGTTTATGCCAAGTGCAGGTATGATCACTCCTATACTGACACGGTAGAAGTTAAGGTTGTGAGACTTCCTCAGTTTGTTCCTTTTTATGTTCCAGTGGATTACACTGCGATTTTAAAGGACCTGACATTTCTGTCAGTCCACGGGGCAAGAAGAGTGTCTCTGAAGGGAAAGGAGGGACTTGTACGTGCAAAAGAGTTGTGTCCTACTGCAGAATGTTACTGAAGCTCTAGTGAAGATCAGGGGGAGCTGGATGGTCTCAGCGGGATATAGTGCTACTTCCTCAGCCGTCACACTAGAGCACTGGAAGGGCTGACAGTTTCCAAAATAAAATGTAAACATGTGATATGGCTGACAGTACAGACAGCCAAACTGTAAAGGTAAGATCACTTTCTGATTCATAACAACAAACATGAGCGTGCTATTAATGTAAGCTAGGGTTTGGACCCCATGTTTACTCTGTATGAACTATACATTCAAAATAACTGCTTTACAGAAAGCTGTACGTAATATGGAAAAGATTAATAGACATAGAAACAATTTGTAATATGGTGAATATGCAGTTTCTGAGCCCCTTCTCTGTCGCATCTGTGGGGACATTGACAAGTCATGCCAGTGGAGACCATCATCTTTTGATGTTATATCCTGCTGAGACTTTTTTGTCCTTGTGCTCAAGAAAGAGCCTCGAGTCCTTTGCTGTTACCCACTGCTCTAATCGTCACAGAGTTCTGTGGAGATGTGTACAGGGTGGGAACATAGTACAAATGGCATATAGACCTGTTTCTCCAGTGTGTTCCACTGTCCCTGTCCCCTCCTTTGCGTTTGTTATTGTCCCCAGCTTTGACCTTATTTTTCTTGTGTTTTATTCTCTATTTATCTGCAGTGTGGTGTTTTCATGGCCTTACCTGACCTTGGCTTTAGGTCTTGCTCAGTACAGCAGCAGCTATAGAGCAGTACTATTGTCTGTGATTTTGCTTTTAATGGCGGTAGGGGATTACTAGCATTACCGTACAGTTACTTTTATTTGTTTTCTTGTAGTACAACATTGAAATATGGCTAGCTTATGGATCTCTATTTTTCTATTTCTACAGCTTTTTATCTCATCCACTCTCTTGTAAATGTAAAATGTGAGCGAGAACCAAGATGTTGATGATCCTTTGCACTGTTCCAAGTTAACAGGCTTAAAATGACTACCACTTATGACATGTATGCAGCGTGTTGTACAAAAGCTTGGGACCTGTAGGATTGTACACTACAGCATGCCATGCTTATGACATAAAGGCGCCTACACAGGTGATGGAACAGCACCATATCTCACCACCAGCAGAAAAGCTTCCACAAAAATGATGTTCTTGCAAGTTTGTCTGTTTTGTCTACATTTAAGACTTCTGTGGTTATTGTACCACTGTGTGCCTAGGAGCAATGGAGGGCCTGGGTCATTTTTCATTTAAATGTATCACTCTTGCAGATGTGATTGTACCGTTATGTGATGTAGGAGAATGTTATGTATGTACATTTTAAATAAAGCAATCAGGGAGCTGAGAAGAGAATCTTACAAAAGAAAGTACGTATTCGTCGTACACTTCTGTCTTTAGAGATCTGGGATAAACCAAACACACATTGGCTGAAGCCATGCCGCGGCGAACAGGAGCCTAACCCGGCAACACAGGGCGTAAGGCTGGAGGGGGAGGGGACACGCACAGGACAGGATGCCAGTCCGTCACAACCGGGACTCGAACCTCAAACCCACCAGAGAGCAGGACCCAGCCAAACTCGCTGCGCCCCCACGCCCCCCTGGAATAAACCAATAAGCTGAATATTTACATTGTACTTCCAAACAATTGAGTACACGTAGCATACAAGACAATATTTTGCAATCTTTATTTGATTATCCAACAGTATAAAAAGACAGCCAAGCTAACTCCACACTAATCATGCATTCTCTTCACAACACCGTAGACATTACTGAACAAGCCTTGGTACAAATACAGAATTAGTGTTTCTGAACTGCAAGAAACCAGACACAAACCATGCTGCTTGTCCACTTGCCTTGATTGTCTTGTCTTTTACAATACTGATACAATTAAAGTGTTCAGTAAAAAAAGAAAATCTACAGTTCCAGGTACGTAAACAAAACTAAATATCTTGTCTAAATAGCGCAACTTTGCATATAAGTTTACATGATGAATGAGTTCAGAGTCACTCTTAAGTCTGTGTATGAGTTCATAGAAAGAGGGGACAAGTCACTAAGTGAAGATGTTGAGCTGACCATTGCAGTGCAGAAACTGCACATTTCGCAAGTGCATAATACATAATAATATAAAATCCAGCCATCTACCCAGGGTTGTGTTGTAACTATGTACCAAGCCATTATTTACACAGACAGTGCCATTCCTTGGAGTTCTGGGTGTTAATCAGTTAATCCAGCATTTACAGCTATCCACGAAAAGTTTGTTCCATCACATCCAAAATTTCTTTTTTTTAAAAAAAAAAAAAAAAAAAAAAAAACACAGCCCAGCTGCATCCTCACAAAAACAATAGTCACCCAAAGTCTACTCACTTTACACAGACTCTCATATCCCATTATCAAGTTTCTCAGTGGATGCAGTGGAAGTGATTTGGCAGAGTTTTATTACAGAGCATTTGGACGGGGGAAAAAAAAAAAAAAAAGAAGGTTGTGGTTCAGAAGAAAACGCATCCTGATTTTGCCATCTGAGTGCGATTTCCGCTGGGTACCATCAATCATTGATCAGAGCCAGGATCATGCTACAGGAAACAGGATGTGTATCAGTGACCAGGAAAAAACAATTGTCATAACTGCAAAGAAAACTAAACATGCAAATGTGATAACATTGCCAGGGTATTTGCATGCATGTGATTTGCAATCCCTGACATACAAAGCCAAATCTTAGCCTAGCCTATTCATCTCATGGTCCTCGAGCAGCAAGTCCTGCAGGTTTCTCCGCTGTCTTTACAACAGCGTGAACTCCAAAAGAATAAAACTTTCAAGACAGTAAGTTGAATCAAGGGTTCACCAACTGGAACAAACACTTTTGGACTCTGCCTTTGAGAACCAGACCTGAATGACCATTTAGAACATGACTGGACATTCCTACTCTGGATGTAAAATGTACGCAGCACAAGTTTCAAAGCTGCAGTAAAACCAGTCAGACTGCTCTTCCTGGTACACCCAGTCACTCACTCACTCAACCCCAAAGAGCTTATTGCGCAATTCTGACAGTAACTGTGGGAACTGACAGGTTAAGCAAGGGAGTCTGTAATTAGATACTGTAATTTTATAACAATGTTTAACATCTTTCATTTGCAAAAGAAAACATCAATGAACGTAGGAAAAGCGCTATCTCACCTGTAAAGATAGATGAAGAAGCAGAGAAGATGAAAACCCAGCTTGATCATAGCCTCCTTCATGTGAGATTTCAGCTGGCCTCGGTTGTGAATCTCAGTGGGGTCAAATATCCCCATATTACCCATGGGCACTTTGATGTACCTGCAACATGGCAAAAGATATCCACTAAAAATTAACATACTGAAATGAAATGTATTTTTACGCATAAAAGCAACATCCAGTCTTATGGAAGAGATGCTCAGTGATGGATCCCATGAAAACACAAATCTAATGACAAGAAAGCTGAACAGACCGCAGATCACATTTAGATCTCACCTGTAGAGGTTCCAGGATGCCACAGGTAGGTTCAGCAGGAATATGAACCAGTGCATGGAGACCAGCATGAGGACTGTGGCTAAGGCTTGACCTACTAGCTCCGGCAGGACCCACTGATGGGCAAAAAGGCAGACACACACACACGCACACACATCACTTGTCCTCATTGCACAGTAGCTTGCAGCACAGCATAAGAGATTACAAGTATATTTTCATTTAGCTGATGCTTTTCTCCAAAGCAGTTTTAAGATACTCAGTAACACTACTTAACAGATTCATCCCAATTAAACAGCTGGCTAAATTTTTTTAATTTAGGCTAAGTACCTTCCTCAAGGGTACTGCAGCCAGAGGTGAGATTTGAAAACGTAATGGTTGTGGGCAGGGACCTTTTTTATAAAAATCAGCACCACTCAATGGAATTATAAACAAATTTATGGGCATGGGATACATCAGTGCTGACTCAACATTCAAGGATACGCCCCCTTATCAATCATATTTCCAGTAAACTGCTTTAACCAAATGTTGCCCTAAGTATATATATGTTACATTTATTCATTTAGCTGACAAATTTTCTCCAAAGTGACTTACAATGCTAACCCACTTATTTACCCATTTATACAGCTGGGTAATTTTACAGGGGTTATTCAGGGTAAGTACCTTGCTCAAAAGTACTAGAGCTGGAGCTGAGACTGGAACCCGCAAATACCAGCTACACACGTTAGCATGCTAGAGACAGTAAAGCAAAGACGATTAGAGAGAGTAAAGCAGAGACAGTGAGTGAATAGGGACAGTAGAGAGCTAGAGAGAGTAAAGAGTAGAGAGCTAGACAGTAGAGCACTAGAGACAGTAGACAGTATAGAGCTAGAGTGCTAGAGAGAATATAGACAGTACAGTAGAGTGCTAGAGAGAGTAAAGTAGGGACAGTAGAGTGCTAGAGACAGAGAGCTAGAGAGAGTAGAGAACTAGAGAGAGTAGAGAGCTAGACACTAAGACAGAGACAGAGTTAAGTAGAGAGTAGAGAGAGTAGGGAGCTAGAGAGAGTAGAGCACTAGACACTGTCTAAGACAGAGACAGTTAAGTAGAGAGTTACAGTTAGAGAGCTAGACACACTGTCTAAGACAGTACAGACAATAAAGTAGAGATAGTGTAGAGCGTTACAGAGAAAGTAAAAACTTGCACTTACTTTGTTCAGCTTGGAGCAGCAGGCGCGAGCGTTGATGTAATCGCACTCGAGATCGGACAGTGTGATTATCTGACAGTTCGGTAAAGGATTTCGGAACTTTTCCAACAAATCCACTCAGCTCACACACTACGTCTTAGGCAATTTATTATCGCTTACGTTGTTCAGTCTGTCTGTGTACAACAATACAGCCAACCGGAACGTATCGAAGCGAAACGCACACAGGAGCAGGAGAGAGATCAGTAACTGGTCTGGATCTTGATACCAGCAGCAGGAACACTCTTCTGGGGTAAATAATAGCGGAAACTTGCTAACTTATAATAAGAACAGAAAAGGTGCTATGTTGCAAACCCAAGAAAAGGCTTATATTAAGAAGCTTTATTGTTATTCATGAAATTATTTCAAAAATAGAAAGTACAGAGACAGTACTGAGTACAGTAGGCAGCCAATCTCCGATCAGAGCTAACCTAGCATCTTTACTGAAGTGCTAAATAACACAAAGAAACGTACCGCATGTTGCAAGTAACACATTTTAAAATCAGTGAAAACTTCAGCGCCACACAAAAGGATACGAAGTATACGGAAAGGAAAATTAAAGCACAGCAGTCTATTAATGACAGAATGAACACGGCAGCCTCCATCTTGAACTTCCTTATTTAAAGCCACTTCCGGCGGCGGCGGCGGCGGAGGTACGTTACAGGAGCGTCAGGATTGCGGAACAGCTGCACTTTTGCGCAAGTCCTAAAGTAAATCGAAATAACGGATAAAAACGACATAAAGGCCTGATACCCCTTAACTAGATATGTATAAATAAAATATATAGATACACATCTATCGATGAATATATGATTTTATATATGTATAACATATAAATTAGTATATGTAATGTGTGTGTGTGTGTATGTATTTTTATGTAAATAAAACAGACATTCATTGACATACGTGTGTCCATATAATTCGAAACATCCACTGCTCCCTTTGGATCCAAAAGTTCCCCTGTGGCTCCAAGCTGAGCCTGTGGCCCTCTGCACCCTAGCAGCTCCCAACAGCACGGCCCAGGGCTCACCAGGCACCACCTCTGCTTTTACACTCCAAGCCCCCCCGAGAGTCAAGTAAACTGGTGCAGGACAGAAAGACACGGGTGCGATCCGTGATTCTTCGGTCTTGAGATGGTCTTTGGATTCTGATGATTCCATTTCAGTAAAATTTGATAATGACAGTTCGTGCTTTGTTGCATTTGGGTTGCGGAGTGTAATCGTGGTGTGTTTGTTAAAAACGAATAAACATAACAGACAGCTACACGTTTATTGTGCACTTAGGAAATCGGGGAGAAGCGAGTTGTGAGTTTTGAGACCCTTCTTAAACGTAGGGAGAGACGCAGCAGTTCCGAGTGAGAAGGGGAGGTCGTTTGCACTCGATGCTTAGTTGACTTTTGGAACACCAAAAGGCCTTGGAGACCATGGATAACAACTGTTGTGGATGACAAAATACCCTCCAGGAGGCAGGCCTACCTGTGTTAAAGTCAACGATCAAGAGAAGATTTCACCAGAGTAAATAGAGAGGGTTTGCCACAAGATGCAAACTATTGGTAAGCCTAAAAACACACACACACGCTGTCGGAAACCGGTTATCCCAAGCAGGGTCGCAGCGAGCTGGAGCCCAGCCCGGTCACGCAGGGTGCAGGGCTGGAGGGGGGGAGGGGACACACTCAGGACAGGACACCAGTCCGCCGCAGGGAACTCCAAGCGGGACTCGAGCCCCAGAGCCACCGGAGAGCAGGCCCTGGCCAAACCCACTGTGCCACCACGGCCCCTTAGCCTAAAAATAGGAAGACCAAAAAATATCTAAAGAAGCCTGTAGAGTTCTGGAACAACATCCTATGGAAAGATGAGACGAAGACCAGCTTGTACCAGAAAGATGGGAAGAGAAGAATATGAAGAAGGGAAGGAACTGCTCATGATCTGAAGCATAGCACCTCATCTGTGAAGCATGGTGGAGGTATTTATTGAGGATGTGACTGCTGACGAAAGCTGCAGGATGAATTCTGAAGTGCACAGGGCTATATTATCTGCTCAGATCAGCCAAATGCTTCAAGACTCATTGGACGGTGCTTCACAATGCAGATGGACAATGACCCGAAGCATACTGTGAAAGCAACCCAAGACTTTTTAAAGGCAAAGAAGTGGGATGTTCTGCAGTTGCCAAGTCAGTCACCTGAGCTGAATCCAACTGTAAATGCATTTCAACTTCTGAAGGCAAAGTGCCCCAAGAACAAGCAGGAAATGAAGATTGATCTAAGTTCTGATCTACTGATCTACTAAGTTCATGTAGTCTGTAAATGTTCATAAACTATAACTCTGAGATCATACCTATGATCATACAATGGATAAACCTTCATGCAACTACTCCTGTAATGTAATGTAAACGTTTACATATCATACAATCACAATTATCCGGACCCTGTCCCAGAAGCATCCAGAGGAAACCAATGCGGACAAAGGGAGAACAAGCAAACTCCACGCAAGCTGAGAAGGAATCAAATCCACCTTGTATCACATAACCCTAGCAACGTGAAGCAGCAGCACTGCTCACTGTCTCACCCTTAGACAAATACATTAAAGACTGAAATTATAAGTATAAAAAAATTGTAGCTACCTATGCATAAGTGCATAGATCAACAAATATATATCTATATACACACACACTTTCTGAACTGCTTGTCCCATACGGGGTCGCGGGGAACCGGAGCCTACCCAGCAACACAGGGCGTAAGGCTGGAGGGGGAGGGGACGCAGCCAGGACGGGACGCCAGTCCCTTGCAAGGCACCCCAAGCAGGACTCAAACCCCAGACTCACCGGAGAGCAGGACCCGGTCCAACCCACCGCACCGCCACCCTATTGCTATATATGTAAAGATATTTTTACATGTATCTCTATGGCAGCTGGTAGCATAGTGGTTAGAGCTGCTCTCTTTGAACCTAAGGGTTGCAGGTTTGAATTCCTCCTCTAACTGTATGATCGTTGAGCAACTTATCTACCCTGTATTGCTCCAATAAAATGACCCAGCTGTGTAAATTATTGTGGTTAGTTTCACATAATAAGTCACTTTGGAGAAAAGCATCAAATATATGTGTCAATATATTTGTATGTAGATATGTACAAATAAATAGATCCATATATGTAAATTTATGTACACACATACAAATACATCATTACATATATTTATAGAAATTTACTTTTACCACAGGGACGTGCAGTGGCGCAACAGGTTTGGCTGGGTCTCGCTCTCCGGTGGGTCTGGGGTTTGTATCCTGCTTGGGATGCTTTGCAACGGACTGGCGTCCCGTCCTGGTTGTGTCCCCTTGTGCCCTGTGTTGTCGGGTTAGGCTCCGGCTCACCACTACCCCACTTGGGACAAGCAGTTTCAGACTCTGTGTGTGTGTGTGTATATTCATGACTACACATATATCAATGATATCGATACAAATATTTTTGTATGCACATTTATTTCACTGTACTGACAGTATACATGTGTAAATACTTAAATTTATGCAGCAAATTTGCAGAACAAAAACTTGACAGCTGCACCTGCAAGTTTAGCTTTTTTTTTAAAAAAAGTTATGTGGTTTAGAGTTATTCAGAACATTAAACTGCAAATGCAGCGTTATTAAACATCTTTATTAATAGAAATGTAATTATTTGTAAAATTAAATTTGCTGATGTAACGCTCACCTTTTTTCCCCCATGCAATGTGTATACATGTGCCCATACATCAAGATGAAAATTTCAAGTGCTTAAAAAGTGAGCTTAACAGATCTCTAAAAACTATTTTTTGTAGCAGAGCTACAAAAACAAAAACCATAACTTGGCTCTCGTGTGGGAATGGCAGGAGGGCCTAATGGAGGTGCCTTCAAGGGATTCCTAGCAGGAAAGATAGAGCAAGAATTTGGGTTAATGAAACCCATCTGACTCAAGTTCAGCTAATAAGCCAATGGCTCAATAGAAATCCCATTTTGGTCAAAGGAGGCATTCCTAAATGAGAGAAACCTCAGAACATATGGGATGTTGGAAGTAATTCCCAAGTTGCTATGAATAAGACCACCCACTAAAGAATAGTTAAACAAACATCCTGCCTTTGAAGCTGTGCACTGTGGTTGGTCCCAGGTGGTGTTCTACCAGGACTGTCCTGCCACACACTTTTATTTCACAAGCACCACACACAACTTTTTACACTGACATGTCTTTATTGAACAAACGGTTGGCCTATGCACGAGTCATCCCGGCTCACCAGAGGGAGGGGCCGTTTGCCCCTATGCTGGTGAAGATGCATCTCTCCACTTCTCATTTTTACTTAGTTTAAATCATTCCGTTAATGACAATCACTCTATAGATCTTGCTGTAAATAGGTTTGTTGTATTTTAATTAACATCAGAACAAGGCTGGCTCGCAACAACACAGATAGGAAAATGTGCCACATGGGTGAGATCTTCCAAAACTCATCTGAATTATTATGCAGCTGTAATGTTCATTCACTGAAAATTTCAGGGCAATGTGGAGCTTTGATACAATACAAATAGTCACATTATAACAACAAAAATAGGAGAAAGAAAAAAATGACCCAGATGTATATAATTGCAGGTTGTTTAATATATTTACATTTATTCATTTAGAAGACGCTTTTCTCCAAGGCGACGTACATCTCATAGAAAATACAATGTGTGCATTACATTAGGAGAAAGAGAGACATAGTTGCAGTCATGTGATTCCTAGTTTGTTTCTTTCCACTTTATGCACCAATGTTCATTCCACGAATAGGTGCACAAAACTCAGGGTAGACTAATCCTGATCACCTTCCTACAATTGTTTTTTTTTTTTTTTTTTTTTTTTAGAGGTACACAAATATTTACATATTGGAAGTCGCTTTGGAGAAAAGTGTAATAGAAATGAATAGAAAATCCCATTTGCTCAATGGTAGTACAGCTGAAGGTGGGATTCAAATCCACAACCTTGTGCTCCTAAAGCAGTACCTTTAAGCACTCTGCTGCCAGCCACTGTATTACAGTATAGATGTCATGATGAAATGCTTGTGGAATTTGAACTGAGCAGAAGGGTGCAGTAGCCAAGTGTAGACAAAGTTCATGCTAAAGAGCTGCGAACATTAAGGTGAAGAGCAGAAGAGATCATCATCAATCATTCCGAGTGGACAGACAGGACTGAAGTTCTACGGTTCGGCCACTAAGGGTCAGCCATAGCCAAGATGTAGAAGCTCCGCGGTGCCTTTGACACACGCTTTCTGACTCATATTCTAGGCATTGACTCAATAATGAACTGTTACCATTTCATTGTGTCTCCTTCTAACGTTCCAGACCTCTTAACAGTTTTTAATGCTTTTCCCCTTAAGTTTTGGTGAATAACTTGGAATTTGTATATCTTTTTTTCATACACCATGATTTCCACCACAGCGCTATAGCATTTAAAAATCTAGCTGATGCTTTCCTCCAAAGCAGCTTGGAAATGGGTTACTCATTTATTTGGCTGGACAAACATTTTTTACAGTATAAACTCAGGGTAAGTACTTTGCTCAAGGCCACTGCAGCAGGAGGTGGGATCGGAACCAAATATTCATTTTGTTTCACTTCCCTGGTCTGGTTTGGCCTCCCACAATTGCTTATTTATTCATTGTTGTGTCTTTTAGGCTGGATGGGTCATACAAGGGGACAGTAACAGGACAAATTGTTCTGTACCCCATTGGTGGCTTCTTGGAGAGGCCTTGTGAAGAAGATAACCCCCCCCATGCTGCCTGACAATTCTGACCCCATCTCCCCACCCCTCTGCAGTTATGAACTTGTCTAGCGCCACGTACACTAGAGCAATTAACATACCCATACAGTCCATTATGTAACACCTTGCACAAAAACCTCGAACCGATGGCCAGAAGCAATCAGGGCTGCTGTCACACAACGCAGCAGGAGTTCGAGACACATTTAACCCCATCGCTCGGAGACGGGTGGGTCCAGGGATATCTGCAACAGGGCATTTCCACCCTCCATTCTGCAGGGCTTAAATCCCGTGGGGTTTCTCAGCTCTCCTTACACCACTAAGAGCTACAGAACGGTGTGAAATTGCTTTAGACAATAAACTGGAACAACAAGATTATTAGTAAACTACGTGGAGTTTGCATGTTCTCCCCGTGTCTGCGTGGGTTTCCTCCCAAAGACAGGCTGTTCAGGTTCCCCCATAGTGTGTGAGTGACAGAAAGAGTGTGTTCCACTGATGTATGGATGAGTGACCTTGCTGAATAAGGTGTGTGGGCTGATAACACTACATAGAGTTTGTTGGAAGTCGCTTTGGATAAAAGCGTCTGCTAAATAAATAAATGTAATGCAAGTTATCAGCTTGTTCAAAATTCGCTGCAAGTTCTTATGTTATTAATTTGTTATTAGTCCCCAAAAAAATACTTTCGCGATATTGCAACGCAAGCATGAAGGTAAGCAGTGTAAGAACGGACGAACTTGCGACAACCTGTAACCCGCAAGTCTAGAGGTGGTGCCAGTTGCTATGCTGCTACACCGATATATTACTGTATCGTACCATATTATCGGAGGACAGCATGAGTTCCGACAGCGCAGTGACCGCTGTGATGCTCACACATCCGTCACATGCATCTCCTCTGTAGTCGTTCCATCAGGGTGTCGAATGACCTGTGGCATTTGCCTTTATCACCAGTGCAACAAAAATACACACCAGGGCTCTGTCTGTCTCTGTGTGTGTGTGTGTGTGTGTGTGTGTGTGTGTGTGTGTGTGTGTGTGTGTGTGTGTGTGTGTGTCATTGCCATTTATATTTACTCAGCCACTCATTCACTGCGTGACCAAGCTGAGGTTCACTCTGCAACACGGGTGTGTTTTCTCCTGGCCAGTTTTTTTTTTTTTTTTTTTAATCAAACTAAAAATTTATTTCAGAAATCACACGCATCATCTGAAACCACTTGTCCCATACAGGGTCGCAGGGAGCCGGAGCCTAACCCAGCAACACAGAGGGCGAAAGGCTGGAGGGGGAGGGGACACACCCAGGACGGGACGCCAGTCCATCGCAAGGCACCCCAAGCAGGACTCGAACCCCAGACCCACCGGAGAGCAACACCCAGTCCAACCCACTGCACCATTGCGCCCCCCCTTTCGGAAATCTAATTGCATTAAAAGTCAAATATATTTAGTGCTTGAACTAAATAAATACATATGTATGGGATAATGTTTTGGTTCACCGACATCAATTTCACCACACATTTGCACAGAAAGGTCACTTGTGGTTACTGGCCCCAGAGTCGGCCACCTGCGATCAGGTCTTATTAACGGCAACAAATAGTGAGGATGACTGAGTGCACATGTTGGGCAGTCCACTGGAGTCACAGCGCTGGAATGTGGTCAGTAGAAGCGCTATTTATTCTTTTCTATAGAACAAAAGGTGACCTTTCCTGCAATAGTTAATAGGACGTTCAAAAAATGTTTTATGTGCCCCAGGTTTAATAGACTCTTATTAAGAATTAGAGTCCTATCTAACAAAAGCTTTTGCAAAAAAAAACCGCACTCCAAACTGACAGGATTATTAAGTTATTATTTTCTGAACATGCGTTCACGCTGCGGTTGCTCCGACCCGAGAACACGGCTCAGAAATCTGCCCGGCTTTGCCGTGCCTTGAGAGCGTGGAGTTCGGTCCAGCCCACGGGCATGGGAAACTGCAGACTGGGGCTGCGGCCAACCTGCACGGCCAGCTGCGCATTAAATCCTGAACCCGGGCCATGACCCGTTCTGCTGGCTCGAGTCCAACTAGTCAGGGCGAAGCATTGCGCAGCTGTGAACCAGTTCTCGAGCGCACGAACGTTAACTGCACGCATGCATCCATTTACAGATTAATGCACATGTGCCCATCGTCAAGTGATCGCCCAACGTATTATATTATAGCAATATCATAAACCGCTGTGTGGTCCTTATCCTCTTAGCAGTAACCATTGGCCCTCTCTTTACCCAGAATGCCCAGGAGCAGTGGGCAGCCACTGGCACTTGGACCCCCCAGAGGTTCATCTTTGTCCGTTGCCTTTTTTGTTTTCCTTTCCTCAGTCGCCATCTGGTTTACTTTTATGGCTTGACAAGATGGCATAGTTATTATAGCCACTAAATGCATAACTAACTTTTTACCTGCAGGCTTACTTTAACTCTGCTATAATTTGTTAGTACTGTGTCTCGATCCTTTGTTCAACACACTGCTTTTCTGTGTGAGAAGCGCTCCTTACAATTACAATGAATTGAACTGAAATACAGGACCGTATCCATGATCCTGCGATTTGCGTACGTGGAAATTTTATATATATGTAAAAAAATGAATTTTTAATTTGTTGCGTCTTGCCAATAAGCTATTAAGGTGCCATTCATGTTCTCAATGTGAACATTAGGGGTGCGAGGTTGGACAGGATGGTATAGAACTGGAGTACCTGGTATTCAAGGGTGTCCCTGGAAGAGTGAGCAGCTATTAAACTGTAACCGTAAACTCACTCACTAGTCATGGTCACGGCAGTCCAAAGCCAATCTGGCACAGTATGCTGTAAATAGTTGGTGTCAATATATTGAAATTGTGAAACTTCACATATAATAACTGTATCCCTTCTATTGATGCATTTCCCTCTGCGGTTTGCGCCGCTTCGGAGAAACGCGTCTGCTGAATGACTACGAGGAAGCGTTTTGAAAGAGAGCTGTCAGTGGTGTTTTATAAGACTGTTTTGGGGGCATTGTCTCCACATGCGTTCATTATATCCTCTCAAGCTGTGCTCCCTTGCTGTCTCATGTCTTAATAAACTCATGGAAACCACGCTGGCGTCTTCACTCACGCCGTCATCACCCATCACCACTGGATATCACAGGGCTGCTTCCTTCTCCAGGATCCCGCGATTTCCCATTTTTCCCCGGCTTCGCACGGCCTGTCCCGTGGAGCGGAGTAAAGACGAGGCCAGCGCTCCGTCATACGCTGGTAACTTCCGCAGGCGTCCACCGAAATGAAGACATGCAGCAGGAATGCTCACGGCAACCACTACTGCGTCACGCTCCTCCTGCACTTCATTTAAACAAATCCTTTCTTATGCAAGAAGCGAGGCTGCGAGTGTTTGCTGTACTGTGGTTCCTTTCTGGTAAAGCGATCGCTAAAATGACTGAGAGTGAAAGTGAAGTCGGGGCACATTTACGGTCCATGGAAGCGGACCTGCGCTCTGCACTCAAGGACAGTGGTCAGCAGGACTGACCAAAGCAGACGGGGCCTTGAGTCACTCAATTATACACAGGTTTTTGTTCTACCCGAACACCTGAAATGCTATTTATTTCCCTGAACAGCTAACTACGGGTTCTTCAGATCACGGATAGTAGTAATTAAAATACAGATTTCCAGTTGCTCGAGTAAATATATACAATAAAGGCATACATATATACAGCTGTGGGAAGGGGTTTACGAAGCCTTTGGAAGTATCTGCATTTCTGCATGAATGGGGATTAAAACGAGAGTTGATCTCCACCTAACTCATAATAATAAAGACTTTTCATGTAATAAACCCTTTATATATATATACATATTTCTTTTGCTGTAAGGAACTTGCTGTGTGTTTTTTTTTCCAGTTCCAAAGAAGGGGGGGGGGGCAATCTTTAAACACACACACACACACACACACACACACCATCTGAACCACTTGTCCCATGCGGGGTCGCGGGGAGCAGGAGCCTAACCCAGCAACACAGGGCACGAGGTTTGAGGGGGAGGGGACACACCCAGGATGGGATGCCAGTCCATCGCAAGGCACCTCAAGCGGGACTCGAACCCCAGACCCACCGGAGAGCAGGACCCGGTCCAACCCACTGCGCCACCATATTTAAAAATATTATTTCATAATTCAAAAGGATCTAGCAGTACCAGCATCCACATCTGTCGCTTAAGCGGTTTGACAAAAATGGCATCTGATGCCCGAGCGCTTCTTTGCCACCACTTCTGTAATCCAGACGAATTACTAACAAAGCAGGAAACGGAGCGAGGACTTGCAAAAGAAAAATATGTCCTATAAAGTCTCTTCAGCCATTTACAGAAAACACAGCGTTATTGTTTTTTTATGAAGCTGGGGAACTGTACATCTGTTTATGCACTTGGGTTACAAGCAGTCTGGGTTTTTTTCACGAGACGGGAAACCACTCGTGCGTTGCGTCTCACTCCCTGTCCAGCGCGTGATTCTCGCGGTTCCGCTGATCCCTCACAAAGATGGCATTCGCAGATTCCTATGTGCTGTGTGTTCAGCAGCCACAAATGGTAAGGTATGTGTCGAACCCCTCTACTGGGGATTTGCACCTTCGCTGTACGCCACTGCACGTTGAGTCATTCTTCTAGAGCTCGGAAATGAAGCATCCGAGGGTTGGGCCATCGCGTCCCACCGGCAGTGTAGGACGCGCGAGTTTCCGGTCACATGCTCATTTCTGTTCTCAATAGGCAGGTGGCTTAAAAGAAAAAGGGGCAAATTTAATGAATGAAGTTAATGAAGTGAGGCTCGGCGACAGCAGGGCTGAGTCGCATAATGTAACTCATCCTCTGTATGTTGAATGCTGTTGCTTAACCCTAATATAGGTCCTGCGCCTCCCATCACATACATGCAGTAAGTTAAGCCTTCTTTGTGTCTCTACTGAGGTCTACAGTTTAAATAAGCCCTCAACCAAAAATCAAGATGTCATCATTAATGGTTGCTTTTATATGCCTTTTAAGCACATCATATATGGGAAAAAATATTTCTCCTAAGATACAGGTTTGACTATACATGTATAGTTATACATTCAGCTGATGCTTTTCTCCAAAGCAATTTACAATTATTTGCCTATTTATAGAGCTGGGTCATTTTTACTAGAACAATTTAGGGTAAGTACCTTGCTCAAGGGTACTACAGCCAGAGGTGGGAATCAAACCTGTGACCTTTGGGTCTAAAGGCAGCAACTCTAATCACTGTAGTACCACCTGTCCCACAACAGCTGCTCCATTTTCGTGCTTTTTTTCCACAGTTTAGTCTTCAAAATTACAGGAATTAATAATATATTTGTATCTTAATATAGAAAAAATATTATGTGGATATAATGTGACGTTTTGTGTGTGCTGAAACTTCCCATCCTCCATCTCTTTTTAATAACCGATGCAAGTTGCGATGACTTCGTAACCAGTCCTGGGAAGGACAGAACATGACGCCGGCCTGCGCCGAACAGCATGTCTTGGAACTCCAAGGATACCGGAATATCCAGAACATCCAGAACCTTCTAGAGCTGCAAGGCCACAACACAGTGTTCCCCAGAATCTTTTGGAGCAAAGCCACGCAAACCTTTAAAATAATACAACGGGACCACTTGCTGTTAATACCTGTTACGGAGATGTTGGGCTAAAATAAGCTGGCAGCTGCAATATAACTTTCTAAACTTAATTTTTCTCACATCAGAAGTTTTTCAGAAGCACGAAGTCCTAACTACACAAACATATAGAGTAATACACCAATGTATTTCCCAAGGTGAGACAAAACTAATGAATATGTATTTCAGCTTTTCCCTGAAATTAATGTAAAGTCAACACCTTTCAACACATTTCTGCTGAGAACAGAAAGTGAGCGAAGGGCACGGCGCTCTGCACATGTGCACCGCAGTGATTTACGGTCACGGTGAGAGGGCACTGCCCACACGCTTTCTCCCGGCTGCCCGAATTAATAGCCGCTCAGCTCGCGCTCGTCTCCCCTAAAGGCCACCTGAGGATAAAATGCGTTTGTTGTGACCGCGGAGAGGGAAGCAAGGTGGCCGCTTACCGGTGTTGACGACTGCGCTTAGCGAGAGTCGTTTGACCACCTGACACCTGCTGTAGGACGTCCTTCAGATCTGTTCGGTAAATTGAGGTCTTTGCATTCCTTTCACAGTTTGCATCACACGTCTCGCGGCCGTTCATGGCCACCCCCTCGCCTAGATGATAAGCCACCCTTAACGCTGCGCCAGCGCAACGATTCACACACTTACGGTGTGTGTAAGTGAGCCACTAACACTATCGCAGGAGCCCTTATTTCAGATATTTACACTTTATCAGTCTATGTGATAAACGTTGGATGTTGCATGTAGTATGTGGATTGTTGCTCTATACTGCTGTATATCACCCCCCCCCCCCCCCAGTATCGAATGTTTATTTTATTATTCATTTCCTCGTATCTGTAACAAATCAGTGTGAAACAGGTGTGCTTTCATTTTGACATTAATGTGTATTTTTCCTGTTGAACGGTGCGAAAAAAATCGAAATTAAATCCACTGTAATTCAACGTCAAACAATAAGACGTGAAAAAGTCCAGGGGAATAAATGCTTTTAAAATACTGCACGTATGTTATATGTTGCTGCTCTAGGCCTTTGTATGTTTATACTTTATTTTATTATAGTCATCTAATATTGACGCTCTTAATTAGATGGCTCTGGGGTCCACTAATCTGCACGTATCTGCAAGATTAAATAGTGTAAATGCTACGTCTTAAGTATATACAGGCTGCACTAAACTTAGATCTTCTTCCTTATGTTTCCCAATATATTGCATGAATATCTGCCCACGTCCGAATAAATGCAGAACTTATTCTCGGTCATCCTTCTCCCAGCATTTCTTGGTCCCTCACGCTGACGCCGAGCGCTCCTGATGGCTCCCGCTGAACCGTGGGCAGAGAAAGGCCGGAAACCCGAACGGATCGTAGCCGGAGCATTAGAAGGTCATCTATGAAATGTTTGTTTTTAATTAGCCATTTGTCTCATGGCTACAGTTAAAGGTCAGGATCTGGCGAAGGCTCCGTTCTCACACATTTATCTGGAGGTCCTCCAAGGCCGGACGAAAGCGGGGTCAGAGACGAGTTCTGCCAAAACACGAGGCGGGCGTCGAGTCGACATTCTGCGCTCCTCGAAGCGAGGGCGGTTGTTGCTGCGGTCGCTTTGTTGGGAGGGAATCCCAGCCCGCTGAAGAGGTCAGGGTGTCGGCCTTCCGCACGAGGCGTCGCGTATCGGTCTCCCGGGCCCAGCGGGGAGCTCGCCGAATTTCCCAGCATGTGTCGCAGCAGCCCGTCCGCGACGCGCACGTCCAACTCCGCTACTGCTGTCAATGATCTATCGACGCCGTGACACGCTTGAAAAAGCACCGCGCCTAAGAGTAACATCGGTGTTCACGATACCACGGCAACGAGAGCTTATAGCTTTAAATATGCCACTATTACTGCAGCAACATCTTCCGCAATCAAATACGCAGAACATACTGTATATCCCGATATAGTTTGAAACATGACTTAGGAAAGTCTTCCTGGCCATGAGGGATGGGGGGAAAAAAAAAACGCAGCATGACTGTGATCGTCCATGACTAACACTAGGTCAGTTTCCGACTTTAGCCAAGTGTCTGGGCTCGCTAAATTTACGCCGTCACCACTCACTAAATTTACGCGCGCACCGTCACTACTCGCTGGTTTTTATTAAGGTGTTCGGAGTTAACGGAGTTTTTCACTTGGCTGGCGCTCGTTACAGGTGCGACGCTACGCTGTCATGACTTGAAGATGTTACGAGGGGTCTCCACTAAATAACAACAACATTGATGAAAAAATTAAGTATAATTGATGAAAAACATTTCATTAAAGTGGACCAAGCCCTAATGTTTGGGCAGGGGCGTGAGTACTTTTTGACAGCGCTGTACATAATTTCAAAAGAGCAACTATTTAATCACCTATTCCAAGCAAAGGAAAAATTCAAACTTGTCTTATGTACATTTTTATGGGTAAAAGACTGCGTCTGAAGGGGCTGCGTGTCGGTTCCGGCCACCGTGGTGTGTTCACAGAAAAAAAAAAAAAAAAAATCAAACGGCTTCTACTTCTGACCTTCGGTAAGAGACGTAATAAGGGACCAGTTGAGCTGCTCAGTATCCGCTCACCGGAAATTTATTAGATATCAGAACTAGACCATGAGTAGATGATCTGGAGCGAGGAAGAGAATTAAGGAGCCCCCTGATTGGTTGGCGGGGCACAAGTCTGCTCTGTCACTGATATCTGTGCTGGGACTCATAGCTGACGTGTCAAAGAGAGCTTTCCAGTAGGAGTCAGGAATAGAAACCTTGATGAACAACATTAAAAATAACCCATTGAGTGGCAGCTGACATTCATGGGACTTCTGCCAAAACTGCAGGTCTGATCCGTCATATGCTTTGTCTTGCGTCCAAAGAAAAGCATTACACAACACTTTCCAGGTGTCCTGCCGCCCTGCCGCTGATGTTTTGTGTATTCGGTGACACTTGGAAAAACCAACACAAATGGGCTGATCTCATTATTTTCCATTCATGCCATTTTCCATGAGTGCAGCAGCAAATCAGTGCAGCGCCTTAAAGCCATTCCAAGGCAGAAGCACTGATGTTGCAGAGGAATGTTTAAAGTATTCTGGCATATTTTTTCCCCCCACATTTCAGTGCTGACTAGAAGTTTTATACCTCCCAAAATCTTGTTTATTCGAACTGAAACGTGATATTTCAAATATACCTTTCTAGGAGAAACTGGAGAAGGAAATTAAACAATTACACAAGGTATTTGGAGTATTTGTAAATTTGGTAATCGGGATGCTGTACTCCTCGATAGGAAGATGCTACTGCGGTCTTCGCATCTCTGCGATTCTCTTTACCCTCTGCCGGTTCCAACGCTCTTCGGAGAGCGTGGTAAGTGCTGCATGGAGAACGACTGACACCAATGCCACAAACGGATGATTGTTGGCCACAAAGATATCAAACTGTCAGATACAAACAAGTACCTTTAAACACAAACTGTATATCGCCGTGCTTGTGCACATTACCAGTTGTACATCACTGATTTCCTATAGTAACTATAGTCCCACATTTGACACCACAATCTATTCATTAACTTTTAAACCATAAAGTGCCCTGTAACAGCTTAGTACTTATGCTAAATAATATCGCTACTTGATTTGCCTTTAAATATGAACTCTATAACAGCCACTCCATTGTCCACAAATAATGTCCGTAAGTGACTGTCCCGAACAGGGTGAAGGCGAACCGGAGCCAAACCCGGCAACACAGGGCATGAGGGCGGAGGGGAGGGGACACACCCCGGAGGGGACACCAGACTGCCGCAGGGCACCCCAAGCAGCACTCGAACCCCAGACCCACCAGAAAGCGGGCCCGGGATAAACCCGCTGCGCCAGCATGCTCCCTCAAAAGAAATAATGGCTCACTGCATTTCCACATAAGCAATATTTCACGGAACTTCTACATCGATAACGTTTCACTGAAGATCCGCTGCATGGTTCCGCTCGCAGCGCTGGTTCCGTTGGAGCTGGTTGGTTTTTTCAAGGTGAGTAGGTCGTGGCCCAAACGGGTGTGACAATGTCCCTCCCAGCACAAGCGCGCTTCCCACGTGGGGTCAAAGTCTGGTGCTACCGGCAGAGCCGCTCGCCCTCCTGCAGCCGGATGGATGTGGACAGCTGCAGCGGGCTTGCGGTGTGCATTACATCGTGCGACTAGGGTCACTCCGTCAACTGACAAGCGTAAGGCCGGTCGGTCAAGCTTGAGATCATTGGAGTGGGCGGGGCGGGTGGTTAGTGCCGCAAGGTCGCAGACGAGCCCCTCCCAAATCCCCTTAACACAGTGTCGACATCAGTCAACGCACAGAGCTAACACCACAAGCTGGCATGATTCATTCTCCTCTTTGGATCGTAATATTATTTATGAATAAATATTACGCTACATTGTGCAAATTACATAATGTATTAATATCATCGTACAATCCCAGAAGTGGCATGGTGGCACAGCAGGTAAAGTCGGCGGCAAGCAGGCGGAAAGCTGCATGTGCAGGTGTAGATTCGAGGGAGACTCAGGGTGTGTGAAACCTGTACCGTGTTCCTCTGTTCACGGTCCTAAGGCGGATACAGAAGAAGGGGATGAAATGTTCGTTTATAAACAAATATAAGTCAAAGTCTACGTTATTGTCATTCCCACACTGTGCTTGGGATGTACATAGGAGCGAAAAAGCGTTTCTCCTGGACCATGGTGTGAACACAGAGGACAGCAAATTCTACTATTACTACAATAATTTCTAACAAGAAAAAAATTGCTATAATACAATAAACACATTGTCATGTGTCCTAGCCCCGCTTGCCTGAAATCCATGTAAAAATGAACTGATTTTAAGGTCAGAAGGAGGTGCAATTTTCATTGCATCCTACGAAATGAGCAGCTTCGCGAGAAAAGGCGACTGGTGTCTGGCAGGGCCGCTTTTAGAAATAGGCCAAGCTGGAAAATGTTAATAGAAAACTTTCTAAATAAGAAATGAGCTTTTTCAGAAAGCCGAAGAAGATCCGATGCCTAGCATGTTACGTGCGCGTCGTACGATGCATCCTCACCCCAGAAGTCGAAGGGGTGCTCTGCCGATTCTTGCCGAGGGGTGCCGAAAACTCTAGTTGCAGCCCGGACCCGCGGAGCTTGACGCAAGCGGTAGAAACCGAGGCCTGGATTTTGGAGCACGCAGTGCCTGGAGGGGGCGCTCCAGCCCTTACCGCTCGAAACGAGTCAGCATTTCCACGTGTGGCTTAAGAGGACAACATTTCGTCTCAGACACGGGCCGTCTGCGTGTCGTCCACCGGCTGGGCAGCTCTGTCATTACACGCCGCTGGAAGGCAAGAACTGACTCGATTTGACGACCTCGCATCCTGTAATAAAGCATCCGCTCAAATATACACGGTCCAATATAGACATAATTGTGCGTATTTTTAGGCTTAAATCGACTTCTAATTGCGTCCGCTCTAAAAGTGACGAAGACGACAAGCTCGGCAGAAAGCAGTGGTTCTCGACTGTAGACGCACAACTCCGGAAGTTCGGAAGTCCGTCGCGCCGTAACCCGGCCGATCGCGACGTCGGGCGTCACGATGCGGCTTCGCGAGTCGGCTTCCGCTTTTGAAATACAGCATTTATCATTGTCTCTTTTCAGTGGTCAGCAGGCTCTCGGAGACACGAGGAGCACGATGAAGCGAGGAACAAGAGAGAGCGCCGAGGAGCTCAGCACCTTCGTTTTCGCACCGACTCGATGACAAACATCGCTCAGGGCTTCGCTTGCGCTCTCGTTTAATGTTCTTCACTGTGAACGTTGTGCCATCCTATCCTCCGCTCTTCTCCGGCCCTCGCATCTTCCTCATCCTTCTTATTCTCTCAAGCCAGTTCCAAACTCCATCTGTCACTTGATGGTCCGAGCACTTAGAGCACGGTGTTGATTTTAGTAGTAAATATTCCGCCTGTAATGGAAGACATTTGTTATCCCAGTACACCAGAGAGCCTCTATTTCCCTCGCATCTCCCAGGCAACACATACCTGTGTTTCAGCAGGTTGGAGCTAATCATTTGGAAGGAGCAGGAGAAATGAGCCATGATGGATTTCCACCTCAGTGAAATTCCCCTTTTTGCGTTAATTTTTATCGCCTAAGCTTTCCATAAACATCTGACCTTCCTGGACACCTTAAGTTAATTTATAATTATGCAATTTGGAATAAAATACACGCACTGCCGCTCCATTGACCGAGCTCAAAACGCCAGAAAGCATCTGTGTCGGCGGTGCGATTCCCCTTAGTACAAGCCTTCCTCTACTCTGGGTCTGCTGCAGCAATTCTTCGCCGCACATGGGAAACTTTATATGTTCTGCTCACAAGCCGAACGTTAAAAATAAAACTGGGTCACTGTATTTTATTTTTGATTATGAAAATCTTCTTACCGGTGCTCAGTCAGCGTGTGCACCTGGTTAATACATGCCGTGGGCATCATTACGGGGTAACGCCGACGACTGCCGCGACTCTGAATTCTTCTGTACAGAGCTGACACTTTCTCTCCTTTGTACTTCGGAGAACAAAAATATTTGTCATATATATAATTCTATATTAACGATCAAATATTTTGTTTTCTGCAAGGGTCTCTGCTGCCTCATCCCCTTTCCCTGAGGGTTTTCACTCCTAACATGGCCAGCTGGCCATCGCTTGCCAGGGACGGGGGGGCGCGGACTGCTGTCTGACAGCAGCAACGGTAGCAGGACACGGTTGACACAGCGATAGTCATCGGAGGATCATTTACATTTATCTGGCAACAGATGGGACTGGAAAAGTACTGTAACTTAGCCATTGAGTGTGTGCAGCAGGACACACGGCGAGTGTTTCATGAATGGCTCTTAGTTTAAATCACCGCATGCTACCCTACTGAAAGACAGCAACAAAGGAGAACAACACATTTCTAGCTGTCATTGAGTGCAAGCGTGTGTAGTAAATACAAAAGAATGTAAATAATAATATCTGGTGCTTTGTGTACAATACAGCACATAATGTTGGCCAGGCAGCAAGTAAAAATATTTCACAGCGGAAGCGGTGAAAGGAGGCATAAATATCGCATTAGCAAAGATGAATCAGGCTTACACAAATGACTAAAAGAAGTTATGGCACAATAAGAAGACGAAATGCTAACACGAAATAATATGAACACGCGATGACCTGATTAACGTGAGATCGTATTATGTTTGGGGAATTTGGATCCCCAAAGGTTTATTCTAGGGGCATCTGGTAGCATAGTGGTTAGAGCTACTGCCTTTGGATCCAAAGGCTGCAGGTCTGATGCCCATCTCTGGCTATAGTACCCTTGAGCAAGGTATTTACCCTAAATTACCCAGCTGTATAAATGGGTAAATAATTGTAACCTTAACATTGTAAGTTGCTTTAGAGAAAAGCGTCAGCTAAATGAAGTAAAGTAATTCTACATGATTGGGGCTTTTTTGTTTTCCTCTCCTCAACTGCCATTTACCTTGCTTACTGACTGCTTCTCCCAGTATCTCCTCTTTTTTTCCTGTTGATGTTCGGTCATCTGTGCTCAAAGGACTCCAAAAGAGCCCGCTGTAAAAATAAATAGAACGAAACTGAAATGAATAATTGCGGTCATGCTGAAATGCAGAGAGGTCTTCAAAATTGGTTGTATTACGATCTACTTTTAGGGCATTGCCAGCTGACATTTCAGAGAAAGTGAGTGAGCTGTAATTACAGCGAGAGAAGGGGAGGGCAGGAGAAACAAAGGACATGCTGCACGCTGACCGCTTCGCAGCACAGGACACCCAAGCTTCACACTGTCCCTGCAGGTCACCAGCATATTACATTACCTCCGATAGGCACCTCCCCACCTTCAGAGGAGCTATAAACGGAAAGCTGTCAGCAGCCTGCAGCCCGCCAGCTGACCTGGTGGATCTGGGAGAACAAACACGACCACATCTGTCTTTTTCTTTGTGTTTTGCCAGATTGCTGATAATAGCGCAACCTTTAAGCTGAGCGGGCACTGTGTTCCAGGGTGCTATGCAGCCCACATTCATCTCCGTCCTGCGCGGTCTAACCCGCTCGCCATAGACGCCTTGGCCAAGCTGGTCTTTCCAGGACCAGGGGCTTTAAAGGAGCAGAGCCCAGCGGACACAGAGCTACTATGCGTACGTAAGAAAGAGCCTACTTGTCTGCAGTTCTCCGCAGCTACGGAGCACTCCCTCCCTGTAGCACGCCGATAGATCACATCACGAGGAATCATTACACGCAGGCCGCGTCACAGGAGGGCATAGCAGGAGCGTGGTGTCTCCTCGCTATGTTTGAAGTCATGACTCATGAGCAAAGATCATGGGCGAATCACCTGAGCCACATCACCTATGCCGCATGAATCATGATGTTTACTGACAAAAGGTAAACAGAGCATTGTGCAGTAAGTTCTGCTCGATTTTCAGCATCCTTTCAGAAACTCTTATATTTCAGCTCCGCTTTTGCTTTAGCGCTGGCAAACGGGGTACCAGGACTACAACATGTTAATATATAATATTAGTTAGCACTCTCACTAGTTTCATATAAAGTGCCTAGAGGCTGACTGGGAGCATTATACTTTTACATTTGCTTGTCTTCAAAGTCACTTGCAGAGTTCGGTAGTTTCAATGATTTACATATGTTTACCGAAGGGTCAACTTTGTTTTACTTGAGCAGTTCTGGGCAAGGAAGTATGTTGCTCAAGGGTGTTTCGGCCACAGGTGGGATTTGAACCTGGGTCAAATAAGGTCTGGTGCTGCTTACGGACTTTACAAACTGTTTTTGTATGTTATCAGCCCATGGACACCATCCCGCAGTCACCAACCTCCAGTAACTGGTCACCGGCGCCCATCCTTTTAACGTCCTCCTTTCATTTTCCTTGCTCTGCATAACCTTTTTATGCGTTGGCTTATGCATTTCTTCTTTTTTTTGGAAAATCTCTATATATTCCTCATATTGAATAAATACCGGTCCACAGACTGTTACTCTGAATGCCGTGTGTCGCACAACAGGTGGTACCACATTAGCCGGGAACATTCGGAGGTGAATTCCCCAGGAGAGTCCGATCGAGAGTTTAGAGAGTCCTGTGCCAATGACCATCCTTTCTCTTTTTTATAAGCACTGTAACAACATAAGCAACAGCTCCACCCCTGCTAACTCGTTTTTTTCAGCCTCATAATCGCTCATAATTGCAAAGTACATTTGGCTTTACTGCGGGGGTGGGGGTAGCACACACCACAGCACAGTTTAATCGCAGAAGTAAATTCTCAGAGCCGGTCTCTTGAGTTAAGGCTGAGGATCCCCTGAGCCTGTGAGGTAAATGGGTGAGGTAATCACCAGATGGGGCTTGTATTAACATCCTAAGTTATACATGGTCATGCAGCTGTTCTTGTACATGCAAACATGCCAAGCCCAGCCACCGTGGCTGTTGCAGATGTCGCAGAAGTCACGAAGAACAAAAAAAAAAAAAAAAACACATTCACAAACATACACACGTACATACAAACCTCACTTATTAAAAGAACTGGAAACTAACAATCTGTTTACATTTTGAATGTGTCTAATCATCAAATAAGCTGCTCTTAAACATCAACAGCTACAAATATTTATAGGACTGTAAAAACGCAGCATGATGTCTTTGAGGCATGAGGTTCTGATCCATTACTGGCCGGAAATGCCCTGCCAGTTCTACGGCTTGCACGTGAAAATTGACGCAAAAAAGCACGGAGAGTAGAATAACTCACCTGGGAACGCCTTAAGTCCATCACCGCTTCCAGCATATGCTGCTCTAGTTGTAGAAAAATTCAGCATTGGAGCCATGAGTAGAAACTTCATCAGGTTCTCTACCTTTATAATGTACTCTTCATGTGGATGAAAGATGGAAAGCATCTGGAATACCCTTCATAGCCCTCTGCTCTCCTTCCATTGTCTACGACAGATGAGTTTTACTCTATTAAATACACCATTACAGTAATCTTACATTTCAATAGTAGTGTGAAATAGCAGGGTTCACAATAACAGTATCCTTCCTTCATTACACTACAATAGTGTCACCAAAGCATCATATCTACTGTACTACTTACTCTGTTATACCACAGTACAAGCAAGTGCAGCTGGAACTTTGCTGCGGTTCCCGATCCCAGAAGGCTGCGCTGTAAATGACATCTCTCTGCAGCATCTCTACATTTACCATGTTACATCACAACCATACTGAAGTTTATTGACACTGCAGTCGGTCAACAGCCAAGAATCTGAAGGTAATGAATGACATTTGCATCTCCTGACATAATTCTTCTTGGCAGAAGTTTACTTCTTTCAGTTCAGTTACCAACAGTACACAGAACATTTATATCTCTACATTAGTCCGAAGTGCCTATAATGACCATTTTAGTATCTCATAACTGTTGTCTTTTAACACCTTTAAAGACTTCAGATGCAAATGGTCAAAGTTGTTCATATACGAGTGCTCCATTTTCTGTCCATTTCCCCTCTTATGTCCTCATGTATCTTACTATTATTCACTCTTTTTATTATCTTCTTTTATTCCGTGGCCCCGGGGCAGTACTGTGGTGCAGCAGGTAGCACCAGTGCTTCAAAGTGCCTTGCTCAGATTAGGTGTCTTGACCAAAGGACAACAAGGATTTTTTCTTCAGAGAGCTCTCGAAGAGGGAAAACGCAACTTATCCATCCAGGTTCAAGATCCTCCAGTTTGACGATCCTCTGTCCAGCACTGAGTTTCTGGCTAACCTTGAAAACTGAGATGGTTGATACAAGTATTTGAGTTTCTTTCTGGCGCAGCGGGTTTGGCCGGGGCTCGTTGTGTGGTGGGTCTAGGGGCCGAGTCCCGCTTGAGGTGCCTCGCGATGGACTGGCGTCTCATCCTGGGTGTGTCCCCATCCAGCAAAGAAATTGGAAGGAGCAAAACCTAGAAAGCCACCCACATCTCGCATTCAATGTTGCCTACAACAGTTTCTTCTTTGTCTGAGTACAACACCCCAGATGCCGCTTCAGACTATTAAGGCAGGGCTCTATTGCCAAGGGCAGCATCCTAATACACACCCCTCTCTCTTTCTTCTAAGTTCCCATTGTGCTTTGGCAGGGGCTCCACAAGATCAGAGCATCCAAGGCAGATAATGAGATGTCATTAATGCTTACATGACTCACAGGTATGTTGGCCCAAGTAGAGAGTTAAGCAATAAAGACTTGCATATAACTTCCACATGGAAAGGCAGATCAACTCTCCTTAGGCTCAGGTATTCTCATAATGTACTTCCTGGCAGCGTGATGGTGAGAGGCTGTGATTTGCCATGTTAACCACTCTTTAATTACCCTAACTATGTAAACACTTTCTTTTCATTCAGAAGCCATAAATGCAATTTGCACACACTAGACAAATACATTTATTTAACTCCAGAATATGCAGTGGAATCCGCGCTACCTGCGGGACTAAACCTGCCAGTGGTGAAAGGCTGTTGAGCATAACATTTAGGGAGTGTTTAAAAGTCAGCAGGACAGAGCGGCCAAGATATGCTCACTGGCAACTGTAGAAAAGATAATGAAGGAGGCCTTTACAGGCTTCGGCTGATTACTCAATAACTACAGTGTTCTGTAAATGCGGGACGTAAGCTTCTAGAAAAACTGAGACCCCATGTGAAGCCCAGGGTAGTAGGATCTCTGATTTTTGTTAGAAAATAACACCAGCCATGCAGTGAAAACACGGTACTTGTGCAGAACTGCGGAAACCAGCACTTTAGTTCATAGAGTAAAAACAAGTTCTTATACAAGAGGGAGAATTCGAGTGACCCTGAAGAATCATAAAAGAAGTGTGTTGGAGATCAAAGTGCCCGATAAAATTTTTTATGTCCACACTAGTATTTCTGGGCAGGCAGTGTTAAAATATAAACGTGAAAGTGAATTAAAATGCAAAATATATGATTAAAAGGTCAAAATCCAAAATGCATGTAAGCTTAAGCAATTATGTACAATACTGTGCAAAAGTCTTAGGCACTTAGATGTTTCACAAAAATGTTTTAGACGGTTATTTAATGTCTCCTACATTAGTGTCACTGGGAAAGAGCATATTTTAGATTTCCAAGCATTCCTTCTGCAAAAAGTTACAGTATTACAGCAAGGGTTTTGTATGTTGTTAAAGAAAAGTACACACGCAGAGTCTGAAACCACTTATCGCAAGCGGGGTCGCGGCGAACCGGAGCCTAACCCGGCAACACGGGGTGCAAGGTTGGAAGGGGAGGGGACACACCCAGGACGGGACGCCAGTCCATTGCAAGGCACCCCAAGCAGAACTCCAACCCCAGACCGGCCAGAGGGCGGGACCCGGCCAAGCCCATCACGCCAAGCGGTTGTTGACGATGGATGGTTACTAAGCTTTGTAGGAAGTTTATTAATTAATACCATTATTTTTGGAAGCATTCTCACTTTACAGCTTTCTTCCCCCAACCAAGGCCCTAAAACTTTTGCAAAGTACTGTAATTCCGCAGGTTATTTTTTTGAGATTACCTTTTGTCGGTAAGGAATGGGTTGGACTTGGTCACAATATCTAGCAGTGCATAATCACAATGGAGGTAAACTGCACAGTTTATAAAACAATTCTATGGCTAATTAAGCCACGCAGGGGCAGGGGGTGGAAATGAACAAGGTCCAAAAGATACCTGGAACGTTGAGGAGAAAGCTACAGCCACCACGGTAAAGTAAGGCAACTATCCAGGGTCTACAGCCATATTCCAGGATCGAATGGGTGGAGTTCAAGGTGCGGGAAATGTGCTGTATAGTTTGGAAGGAGTCATCCTGAAAGCACCAGAATCCTATCTTAAGTGACATGGCAGCACCTGTGTGGCGATCAGAGAAATGGACTTCGAACCTGAAGGCCAGCAGCTCAAGTTCCAGGAGGAGTCCCGCTGTAGTCCCCTTGAGGAAGGCACTTGACCTGAATTGCTCCAGTGAAACATCCAGGTGTATAAGTGGGTAAAAGCGCTGATCTCTTTGGATAACAGAGTTTGCTAAGCAACAGAATAATGATAGTAATAAAATGTACCGATATCTGTTAGACAAGTCAAGATGTGAAGCAACCTGTCAATTCCAAGGGAATGAGGACCAGTTCACCTCTCTGCAAAATCCATTTTTGGTTAAGCTTTATCTATCGATTCCCTTTCCAATACTGTCAGAGAGCCTTGAGGAACCTCAGCAGAGACGTTGCGGAGAAGTTCAATAAAGAGCTCCTTTATCTTCTGTTTTTAATGACTACTTCATCATTTACACTAATTTGCTAATTAAAACAAAAAAAAAAAACTGCTGCCATTTACCCTGAAATGCAAAGCTTCTGTGCAAACGTACGTACAGTTAATGTAAGAGCGGGAACTCGAACCCCGGAGGAGAAAGCACGAACGGCGATGCCGCGTGCTGCCCCTTCCAAAGAGCTCTCATGCAGCGGGGGGGGGGCCGTGAGCCTCACTCCAAGAAATATTCAGCGTTCGGAACCACACAAAAGCAAACGAATCGCGTCAAAGACGGAAACACAAGCTTCTCTCGCATAACATGCTAAGCAAGGTGACTGGTTTGAGACAACTCGAAGAAACAAAACGCAGTGAGGCTCTGAGCACCGCGAGGGTATCGGATCGAATCCGTGTCTTTGTCTCCTTCCCCGCTCGCCGTGACTCTCGAGTTCTGGGGTTTTCGGACGGCTCGGCGAGTAAAAGCGCACGGTGCACGGCGAGCCCCACGACTTGGGTTTGATACCTAGGCCGTGCCGCGTGCCGGCCGAATGGTGGGCTCAGAGCCGCCGGGATCGTCAGCGGGGGGAGTCGGCACCTCCCAGTCGGCACTTGTGCTCAGGGAGACCTGCGTCGCCCTTCCGCACTCGTCACCTAGCGGGGAGACCCTGGGCCGGAGAGCGCAGGAGAACAGGAGCGGTGGCGCAGCTTGACCTCTGAGTGTAAGTGGGACCGGAGGGGTGGTTTCTACTCAAGTGAAAAAAAATTAAATAAATATGAGACTCAAGCTTGACGGTCACAGAGGATTGGGCAACTGCTTATTGCTACTAAAATAACAACATCTCAGAAATACTTAGTGTTGCCCCGCTTTTAGAAAAACGACATATATACACACATATATATCTCCGAAAAACCATCGACTGCACCATTCCTGCTGATTTATAACCCTCCTGCCTCCCCAAAAAATCCATTCAAGGCAAGCCGATGCCTTTTTTTCCTCCACCTCACAGAAACTTTCACCGACTGCAGACGTTACCTGCAAACTGAAGGGGCTGTGCTGATCTAGTGGTTGGAGCTGCTGTCTTTGGATCTCAAGGTTGCTAGTTTGAATTTCATACCGTGAGCAAGGTACTGGCCTTAAACTACACGTTATTTGGATAAAAAGGATCAACTGAATTAGCAAGTACTTTTATTGTTTAACTTGGTGACTGTTTTTCATTGCTATATGTCTTGTCCTTCACCGCTCCGTTGAGCTATATACTGGCAATAAAGAGCTCAGCACCACCATCCCTCTGCTCTCATTCCAGGGGGATCCTGTTGCCACAAGCCTCCCAATCCAAATTTCTTTTGTGCCACTGTCTCCGCCACCCTCGCCGACCCCACCCTGAGCTTGCCCGGAGCGCCATTCTCGTTCCCCGGTCCTTCGCTGTTCAGCGCGGCTCCCTTTCTCATTCCGGTCTGAGCGCGGTTCCATCGTAGGCTGCGTTCAGCCCCCCCCACCCGAACCCTTTCCCCCTTCTGCCTTTGGGCCAGCTCCCCTAGCTGATATTTCTTGGTGTCGAACCATCCCGATCAAGAGCGCACTCAGTTTCCTTTCGCCCCTCAGGGTGGCTCTGCTCGCTCTTTGCATCGCATTTGGACACTATTCAGACCTGCTCTGCCCTTCCCCGCTGCCTCCAGGAGCTGAACGATTACATCTCTGTCCTTGCCGACCTGGCTACTCGTTTTGGGAGAGGTATCCCGGGTATCGTTCATTCGTTCCCCGCAAAAACGGATCATGCGGTGCAATCGGCGCATGTGTGTCGGTGGCCACAGCCGTTGCTAGAAACTGTTTCGAGGGCCACGTGTTTAAAACCGCCGGAAGCAACGTACCGACTCTTAAATATCTTAAGGATTCAGACCGTTTTTATTTTCGGTGCAGCCACACTCATCCGTCCAATTTCAGCACCCACTTATCCCGAGCAGGGTCGCGGTGATCCGGAGCTTATCCTGGAAGCGCTGGCCACGAGGCTGAGGGGGGGCTCACCCCGGACAGGACCACAGTCCATCACGGGGTAGACAGCAATTATGAGTAATCGGTTCACCTGTAGCAGGAGACCCACACGTACATATATGGGGAGAACATGCAGGCTGAGCAGGGATTAACCCCACATTCTATCACACCTGAGGACCAGTCTAACATTTCCGGCAGACTCAAAGTATTACGCTTACCTCTGTTCGTTCAGCCGACACTGTTCTCGAAATCAACTTACAGTGTTAATTTACTGAATTACGCCCCCGAACACAGTTGGGTAATTTAGGATAAGTCCTCTGCGCAAGAGTACTACAGCCGGAAGTGGGATTCAAACCCGTAACCTTTGGGTCCAAAAGCAGCAGCTCTAACCACTTCGCTGCCAGTTGCCCGGTTACGGAACGTACGCTGAGCAACTGCTCAAGTGCAGGAGCGGTATAGCATTTCCAGCTCCTGAAATGACTCGATGACCTGAAGATCTGCAAAGCAGGAAGCAACATATCTCTGGCAAGTGGGCCAGATCTTAACTGCACCAGCTCTTATTATGTTGGACTGGAAGATTTTCTTAAAATACAACTTTTGCATCGTTTATACGTCGAAATGCACCGCGAAAGCGCGACTGGGGATGAGCCCGTAAAAACCACCGCATGAACCAGACGTCAGCAGGAGATTATACACATATGGTGAAAATGGAACGGTGATGCGAAGGACTTTGACTGGCAGTGTTACAGATACACCTTAATTTGCATAGGGACTTTTTTTTAAATCCTCCTTCGGTTATCCCGTAACATCTAGTTTTTCCTCTTACCCGTTGCCTGGAAATTCCCCGTGATGCTCGGCGAAGAGTGCTTCCTGGCGATCGCATCTGGAATGCGCTCGACAAGCCCGGGCTCAGTCTTCCATCTCCGGAGCCGCAGAAGAATTCGCCGCACCGCGCGGAGCGCTTGCGCTTCTCCTCCGTTCCAGATAAATCATCTTTATTTGGCATGAAGGCTCACATACCCTCATGATCATCGGCATACGCCCAAATGTACATTCTAAGAGCCCCATGGACACGTGGGATTAAAACACAACCTGATTTGGGGCCCTATAGAGCGAAACTCAAGGGAGTGTCCACGGTCCCTGCGACTCCCATCGGAGCCGATCTACTCGGAGGTGACCAACGCTTGCATCGTATACGGGGCTGGTTCTATGAGCCCTAGGAAAGAATCAAACCTTAGACTTGCACCAATAAAAAAAAAAAAAAAAATGGTGCACTGTAAATCATGGTAAAGTGCAACTGTTCTATATATAGGTAGATGCAATCATTCCTTTTCCGTTATTCCCGCGAATTTCTCTTCCTTTTTCCAGTTTCTCAACTACAGGTGTCCATAGCAAACGTGCTTCGTGCAAAAACGGTCCAAGCAGCCTTGGGGGCCGCATCCTTTTCTCACCTTCCATACATCTAAGTGATTTGTCACAGCAGCACTTTTTCCCCTTCTTCAATGCTTCCGTTCTCATGTACACCTAAGCTCCTTTTTCAATATATTTACAGGTTTTGTAACCGAAGGCTTACCAATAAAATACCCAATACTATTGAAAATATGGCTGCTACACTTACATTTATTCATTTAGCAGCTGCTTTTCTCTAAAATGACTCACAGCTCAAACAAAAGGACGTTTCACAATCGAGAAAGAGAGACGTAGAAACACGATTCTCAGCAACGCAGTCAGTTTATCTGATATCAACTTTATCCTCTTGGACATTGCTCAACCAGCTGCACGTACGAGCGATAGGAAATACGGCGATGATGGTGACAGATGGCGTGATGGAAGTTTATGGAGCAGACAGGAGGTCAGGAGAGAAGTAGGTCCCGAAGATGTCGCGAGAGCCTTCTTGAGTGACGAAAGTAAGAGTTCGTTCCACCGCAACGGAGCCAAAATTAAGGACCTGAATTTCTCTGCGGCCCATTTCTTTCTATGTTGATGCTGCTGCTATGAGTTTATTTCCGCTCAATTCCAGCAGCTGCTTGACATATTAAACCAGTTTACATGGGCCAATGGAAGGGCATGTCAATCACTGCACAGCAATCTTCTCAATGTTTTGAGTTACTGCCATCAGCTTGAAGTCCCACCCTCCCACAACAGCTGCAATTAGAGCAATATTTTGTATTTCATTAATAGACTGAGCAGAGTAGAGAATCACCGTGAGAGACAAATGGTCCCACTCAAGGGCAACGTGGGACATTAAACTTTGGTAACAAAATAAATTCCGCATACAAAAAAAAAAAAAGTTCCAAAATATACTTCTGGCTGTTTCTGAATTCTGCTATTAGCAAACAATCAAATAAACTCACCGCATGAAACTGAAACCCACGAGCAAAAAGCTCAGTCGAAACAAACACTCCGGAGCTTTTGTTTTCTTATCTTTTTTTTATAAAAAAAAAAGCAGGTCTTACTATTTTGTTTTCCAGGGTCAAATTGGCAAAGATGTACACAACACATAAAGCAAAATAATATTAAAATAACATATTATAAATAGATCAAATTAAATACACAGTATATTGAAAATAGCCTAAAATTATAAATTAAATGTAGTGTACTACAAAAAGAGATAGGTGGCGTTTATGTACAGCTATCGTCATAAAGTATTCTTTAGAACATTAAGTGCACTGCTCTTTGGAAAAACAAAAAAATAAAACAATAATTTAAAAAGCACATGAACGTTAGCGGTTTCTACTCTCGTCGGCGAGAAGCCGTAGTTTCTCGGCAGACTATTGTCAGTTGTTTCGTTAAGTACCTACAGTTAATATCCCTTTACAAGAACGGGAAACGGCGAGGCCCGGGGACCGTAGCGCGGCGCGAGGCCACGCGTTTCGCTAAGCGACGTCGTACGGTCGGTCGCGGTTCCGGAGCCCGAGGCTCCTCTTCCTCTGGTCCTCTCGTGCGCGCGTGGTCCCGGAGCGCCCGATTCCCTCAGCCTCGGTCGCGTGCATACGCAGCGCATCCAGTGGACTCAAACGCCGAAAACATCTCGAAAGAACCATACTGTACTGGCGCGCTTGTCCTCGACGTACATTTCTCATTTCGTCCATAGCAGCAATCTGTTGTTTCTCATTCACGAAAGAGAAAACTGTCCAATTTATGTGTATACACACACACACACACACACACACACACACACACACACACACACACACACTTATGTATAAACACATATAAATACATAAACAGGTCAGTTATGGCAAACAGCGGGATTATTATTTTCATTCTTCTGTTGTCTGTCCGTCGCCTGTTCGGGGAATGCATCCATGAAGAGTGTGAGCGGAGTTCCGGGTTAAAATTCCATGTTCAAAGTGCTGCGTAAAGAAGATTCCTTCATTTAAGTGTCCTTTCCCACTTGCTCTCATCTCCTGGGTTTGTCGCACCTGGAACAACAGCGAGAGGAAGAGAGATGAGGATACGGACGTGAAGGGCTCAGGCACGTGCCCGCTGCCGCGAGCGCCCGGCAGAGCGCCACACGGCCGCAGGACAGCTGCACAGGGACGCAACACGTGCAGGCGCTCGACCCGAAGTCGAGCGTTGTTGCTGGTACAATGAGTGGGTTAGTGATGCTTCTGGAACCGCAACTTGACCATCCAAACAACAGGGAGGAGGGAGGGGAGAGAGGAAAACCCCCCCCACCCCCCACACGTGCTACTTCACGGTGCTCTACAGGATCACATCATTTCCCAGCTTCTGTTGCAGCAGCTTTAGCGGCAGCGTGGCAGGACTCCGGCGGTAGGTGCTACACGAGACAAACCTCGCAGCGGCACGCACACAAAGGCGCAAAAGGCGAAACAAGGCACCCGACAAAACGCGCGGAAACGAGAGGCAGGCTGCTAAGAGACAACGAAAGACAAAACCAAGAGGCACGGTGTTGGGAAACAAAAGTTTACAGCAGACAAAAAAAAAAAAAAAAAAGGGGGGGGGCAGCATGGTGTCAATAGACAAAGCAGCAGACAAATCAAGAGGCTTGGCACAGACAAGACAAAAACCAAATACAGAAAACAGCCAGCACACAAAAGACAAGACCACTGCCTTAGATTCATGGAAGGTGACAAAAAAAATCACAGCACTAATACACCAACTGCCATCCATCTAGAAGAAGCCACACTATTTAGACGAATACACATTAGGCGAATCGAGGGATAAAATACCAAGACACACCAGGCAAAAGGAGACACAAGCCTACACATGCCGACACACACTCGCAGAAGAAGAAGAAACACCTGTGAAACATATTGATTTTCGAACACAGAGACAGGAGCAAGAGCCAGAGACATACAACAGAAATCATGTGTACGTGACGAAGCACAACGCAGATTTTCACTCTGAAAACACACACACAGGCGCAGCAGGCCCGAAGGAAACATGCACTTGATTCTATTTGCAATCACCTCAAAAACAAGAACTCCAGTCAAAGATGACAAGATATGCTGAGAGATATCAAAAGGTTTTTGCAGCTATTTTCAGCTAATTTCCCAGAGGAGAAACCCCCACCCCACCCCACCCCACCACACAGAATTTTGGGCTGGTATCAAGGAAGAAGCCCCGATGACGGACGAGACGCGGCGCGCCACCTTGCCGACTTTGACTAGAGTTCTGTCCCGGCTCTAAGACATTCAGAGATCGATCCGTCGCTCAAAGGAGTATCTCATGAACAAACCTGCAAGTTCTTTGGTTTAACTCAAGCTGCCTGGACTTGCAGTCTAACTCTGAGAGTTTGCAGGAGCACTGACAGGTGAGGGGGTCCTGCACAAACAAGCGCTTTCTTCTCTCTGAGCAAGGCTGACAGTGGCTGCAAAAAGGGGGGAAAAAAAAGTCTAAGCAAAGGGGGCTCTCCGGCAGAGGAGGAGGAGATGAGCTCGCATCTGCGGTCGGGGGAAGGGGGGGGGGGGCAAAGCTCCCTCTGCGTCCGCATGGGCAGTCGTCACACCGCTACAACGAAGCAGGGTTAGTACCACAGAGGAAAGGCGTGCAGGAGAGCGTGTGTTAGAACAGAGCGCGTCTAAAGTGTGTTCCTGGGGCATCTCATGCGCGCACACACACACACACACACACAGTCAAGATGTAACCAACTACATGCATGTCCACTGGTGAGCTGAGCTGAACTGTGCTTCCAACTGGAGCACTTTTACAAACACAAAAGCCAAGAAAAAAAAAAAAAATTCTTTAAACATGCACTTCCTGGCTGGATTTATTCAACAGGACGAAATATGAAAAGATAAATAGAGGTAGTTCCAGGTATGCAATAAACTCATCAGATGCACGGAAGGAGGACGAGGACTTCTGGTCATCAGCATCAGCAACTTCGTTAACTAGTCAGTCATGAATAAACTAAGCGTTTAAAGTGCCACCGTTCCGTAGACACCGGTGCGTTTTCTGCCTTTTATCCGCAGTTCCGAAAAAAGGGTGACGGTGCCAAGGGGACAAGCACATCACAAAGCGACAGAACAGCACCGGTCAACATGGCACAAGGTTTGGATGCCTTCATCTCACTATTTCTTTTCAAAAAAAAAAAAAAAAAAAAAAAAAAAAGGGGGAGGGGGATTAAAAATGGAACATGACTTTCCATTGAGACAAAAAAAAAAAAAACACAACAGGTGACAAGAGTTCACCTGCCATTAGATGCTTCAGACACACTGACCAATGGAATTTGGAACCATCAGCCCGTCCCCCCAACTTCGCTCAATATTCAAATTCAATTGTATAAAACCTTAACTTTATTAAAGATAGATTCAACAACAACTTCTTAAGTCCTGTTGTGTCAAAGGCCAGAAGTGAACACAGACAAGAGGCACTGGGCCAAAAGCTACAATATGGTAAAACACCAATCAAAAAAAATAAATAAATAAATAAATAAATAAAATCAAAACAAATAATGGGCATTATGATGTAAAAACACATCCTGGTTATTAAACTGTAATGCTTGATGTTGCTTGTTAGTGAATGTATTGCTTGCTGAACAGGAAAGCAAATAATCATGAAATATGGAAACGGGGAGATTTTCGCACTCAAGTCATTCATATGATCGATTCCTTCCATGTCAGTAAGCTCTTAATCAAAACCCCTTTAATGCCTTTACAAATATACCGGGGTAACGTAATTTCCAGAAAGCACTGGCGTCTTGCCCCTCGCCTCAGATGACGCAAAAACACCCAGCGCCGCATTATTAGATCTCCGGAAACCAGTTTCTGGATTATCCCGTAGATAAGCACTAATACCACATATCGACGTGGGGCGAACAACTGAGGCTGTATTTGAAAAGTGCGCCGAGTGGCTGCGTGACAGGAGAGGTGCAGTGCATTGTGGGAAGTGGATACCCGCACTCTCGGCCGCGCTCGGGCACTCTACGGTCTCGCTCGCGGTCCGTTTATCCAATGCGTCTCTTTCCAATTTATTACGCGTATAATGTTATTAACTCTTATTCGCTCTATTTTAGCGTGTTATACAAATTTAATTTATGATATCAGGCATCATTTAGGGCGAGTCTGGGACGGACTCGGAACAAATTAGACTCCCCCAAAGAAATAACACAATAAATAATTTCACTATCTGGACTTACAATTTTTGGTTTGTTTTAAGGAACGAATTAGAACCAGATAACGGGGAATAAATTTATTGTTCACCTCCCCGAAACCGAGGAGCCTGGAATTGCAACACCAGGGCCAATACACCGGTGCTGAGATCCCTCCACTAAATCCTCACACCTACAGAGAAGTATCTCAAACACCAGATCCCTTCGCACCTCTGTGAAGCGACATCAGGGGACATACACCCCTGCCTCACACCGTCCCTGCCCCACACACCCCCCCACGGCATCAGACCCTTTTCCAAGGAACAAAGCTGTCAACTTACTTTTCTTTCTTTTCTTTCACATCTTTCTTTGGTCTGGAAAGAAGAAGGCAGAAAACCCAACGTTAGTCGTGCGCTGCGCGCGACCCAAGTCGGCGGGACGCGCGGCGTCCGCTGGCATGGCGCTTACCTACACTCGCACCTCCTGTGTTCCGTGAAGCTCAGCAGGAAGTTATGCTGCGTGACGCGCTGCTTGATTCGTATAACCTGGGGAGACGACGGGGCAACGAGCCAGATGAGCGACGCACGTTGCAAAATAGAACCCAAGAAATAAAATAAAGACAAAATCCACACCCACACCAGGAGTATTATTAGCTCCGCTCCGCCCCACCCACCGACGCTCGCTCGTCTACGGGCCATCAACACTGATTTATTTAGTGACAATTTTACCCGAAGCAATTTACACCGATTTGCCCATTCATGCAACCTAGTGTAATTTACTCAACTCAGGTTAAGTACCTCGATCAAGGGCATTATAGCAGAAGGTGGGATTCGAACCCGGGTTGTTTAAGTTGTGGGGTACGGCTCCCACCGCTACGCCACCTGCTGCCCCTAGACCATACAACCAGCTACCAGTCGCTGCCAATCGTTGGCAACGTAACTGGTGACTCTTTAGAATTGCCCACTCGTCAGACCACCGAACACCGGCGGGTAAAAACAAGAGTGTGAACGGCATCCGGTTCTTCCACAGGGCCACACAGGGTAGGAAACTAACTTCAGTCTAGTCTTACTCTGGTACACCTTAGGTCGGGTTGGGTGATGAGAACAGCAAAAATAATAGTAAAAAAAAATGCTACAATATGTACAACAATTATGTATGGCTGCAGTTATGCGTTTTATTCTGTTTTGACTCATTTAACTGTGGCGTCTGAAAACAAAAGCCGAGTCCAAACACCACACAGGTGGTCCTTGTAAGAAGTGTTCTAGTCCACATCATAACTCAAAAAGTCAGGTAACATGCACGAATGCTGGTTGTATTTACATTTATTCATTTTGCTGACACTCTTCTGCAAAGTGACTTGCAATGTTAAGATCACAGTTATTACATGGTTACAGCTGGGTAATTTTACTGGAGCAATGTAGGGTAAGTACCCTGCTCAAGGGTACTACGGCCGGAGGTGGGGATCGAACCGGCAACCTTTGGATCCAAAGGCAGTAGCTCTAACCACTATACTACCAGCTGTCCCATGGATGTGTAGTGGTTAGAGCTACTGCCTTTGGACCCAAACAGGACTTTGTTACATTTTACTAATTAAATACATTCATGCTGATAATAATTGAGAATAAGACAGGCAATACAGCACTTGACTGAATTTCACATTTTTTTTTGCAGTTTTTCCTCAAGGGCTTACACCAGAGTTGTGCATTATAACTACAATACACAATCAGACACAAACGATGATAATAACGAATGAAGGAAGTCGCAAAAGAAGTGTTTTGTAAACAAAGTGAAGTCACCGCTAGACACCCAAACACTGACCGAGACCCAGACAATAACAGATATTGCGGCCAGTCAATATTAGCATACAGCAGATGGAGCGGTCGTCGTTACACGTTACGTCCAAACGCTGGAAATCGAAAGTCATATAATAAGGCTAATGGGACAGCCATCGCAAGTCTGGGTCGTCCTAAGTGACACGTCCTAGTAATATTACACCACTGTATTCCACTACTTCACACTATTATACACACATTGTCATACATGATGACGAGTCAGCGGAACGTGACCCTGAGCCCTATTATTTCATACCCGCCCATCCCTTTCTCTCCGTGGTGTCGCCTGTGCCAGCGGACCCCAGACCCGCGTCCCGCATCACGCCTCACCTCCAGCGTGGTGTTGTACGTGTCTGTGGGGATGCACTCGAGCGCGTCGTCGTTGCAGCACCCTCCGCAGCGCGTGAGGACCACACAGGATGGGATGTACGTGTGCTCTATCTCTTCGGGATACTCGTGGAAGATGTCCACCAGGACCTCCCGAGGCCGACACCTGCTTTTGTTGTAGACATCCATGAAGGGGACCACTTTAGGAGAAAAAGAAAAAACAACGGGGGGGGGGGGGGGGTTAAGTCTTCACCGGCACTGCACTCCTGTCCTGCATCATTCACCGTGGTACCGCAGTTCACATCCACTAGGGGGCAGAAGACTGGCCAAACTGCTTATGAACTGGATCCTAGGAAATGCCCAGGGAAGCGCCCCCCACGCTGCCCACGGCGGGCCACACGTACCATCGTTGCTGCCCTTCTCCTTGTCCTTGGGTATGTGAGCAGCCTGTAGGAGACAACAGTTACATCCACGTCAATTACGTCAGTTCATTCTGCTCATTACTCTTATTACCACCTGCCATTATTACAGCTCACATTTTTTGCATTACAAATCACGTGACATGAAAATATCTTTTTGTTTCAAAAAATCTCTGTATATCTTATTGGTCCAGAAGATGGCATCCAAACTACCAGTTATTGTTTTAAAGTATAGAATTATACATTATTGTGTACTGGAAACGTCCAGAAGCCCATCTTTCGCGGGTATTTTATTTGTTTCTAGAAAGATTTGGAGGGGGGGGGGATTAATTATTACTATTTTAGTTCCATAAAGTTACTTTCATCCTCACGCACATTTAGACCGCAAGTGTGTGTTTAGTGTTGCGAGCCAGGGGATTAATAGCGTGCAGCACATGAAACGTTATTATTATGGTCGCGCAGGTGTGAAATAATTGGGGAACGTTGCATCAGAAAAGAGCGCGCGCCGCTCGAGCGCGCCCACAATTCATTGATGATGATGATGACGGCGAGCAAAAATCCCCGGGGCACGCGGACGCCGCCGCGGTATAAAATGCAACAAAAGGAAATCACAATAAATAAGCCAAACCGATACAGTTTGACACTTTTTCCCCCTAACCAATTGACTCCAAAATTGCAAAATGTAACTAGTTAGTATACAGAATCAGAAATGAGCGTAACAAAAATAAAAGTCGCAACTGCCATTTGAACTCATTTTCATTTATTCTTGGAGAAGGGAAAATTTTAATTAAATCATTTTAAATTGGCGATTACGCGCATTTTCATACGCTACCAAAAAAATAGAAAGGCCGGCGGTGTGTCACTCCGTAACATGTCACACGACGTCAAAGCCGGTGACTCGCGCGTCGCCCTCTTTACGTCACGCGCCGTCCGATCTCACCACGCGACGCCGGAATACCGGAAAAAAAAAAGGCGAGAGGACCGAAAAGAACGTGTTACATCAGCTTCTCGATTTATTCGACTGCTTAATAATTCAGTATTCATTTCATTGCACACGTCAGAAATTCAAATTTGTGATAAAAGCCTTGCGTAACACCTGACTTATTTGTAACAATTTCGATATTTTCTTTGTATACAAGACATGATAGCGGTTATTACTACTAATCATTGATTAATGTTATTAGCAGTCATTAGCAGCAGCAGTATCACTGTCTACCATAGGATACTGCTATTAGAAACCACAAGCCAGAATGCAAGGCCAAATCATGCAGAGAATGTGTGTATTCAAATTGAAGAAGTTCCATGTATTAGTGAAACCTAAAGGGGGGGGGGACCCAAACAAGAGTTCTGTACCTTTAAATTAGCGCCGTAACATGAGCGAACGCGCAGGCCCGCGTGATCGCCCGGGTGAACTCCGCGTTATTAAAATAAACAGTATGGATAATCGTAACACATAATGCAGATAGACAACGGATGAGCACGAGAGTGGTGCCTCGCCTCCCCCCCCCCGTCGGGGCAACTGCAAAGAGTCGCGCTCGTGCAAGTGGCGTTCTTAAGAGCACGCACGAGAAATCAGAAATGACCTCCCGGGTGGACAAGGACGCTGAGCTCCCAGACAGGGACAGTGATCGGTGTTCTCGATCTCTCTCTCTCTCACACACACACACACAGAGCCGAACCTACCTGAAGAGCACACACTTGAAGCGCCGCCAGCACCAAGCGCACCAAATTCACAACAAAGTTCATGGTCGTTACTCCACACAGTCCTGCTGCTGCGCTAAGAATCTGTGTCAAAAAAGACGCGTGGAAATAAATTTAATAGAAAAAATTTAAAAAAAAAAAAACAAAAACTTAACACAGACGTGGTTCCCCGGGAGCGCCTTACAGCGGCACGAATCCCATGATTTCGGCCGCGCCGCGGGAGTCAGTCGGGTCACCTGAGAGAGAGTGCGCGCGCGCGCGCGCGCGCTTCTCTGCGAAATAACTTCTGCTAACTTTTTGCTCGCGCGCGGACTCCAAAACGCGGCGACGCGGAGCAGCACGTTCCTTCGCTCGGCCCTTGTGTCAAAACAGTCTTCCGACCCAGGAGGGTTAAATCCACGGGGCAGAGTAAGAATCCCACAGGCGATAGGATAGCAGGGCGCCCCTTCGTCAAGGACAGGGGAGGGGAAGCCCTTGTTTCACACTTCGCAGTGTAACTTTGAAGGCTTCAAGCAGCGGCAGTCATACGGACGAGCAGTGGAAATGAGGCAAACGCAACGACGCGCCGCAGCCGACTCATGCGGAGAATCCTATCGGAAAGGCGCTGAACACCGCCCACGTTTTCTTCATTCCTATAGCGCTTGTTTTGCTCGCCGATGTTGCGCTCAGACACGCAGTCGCACGGTTTTGTTCGCCGTCTCCTTCTCTTCGCTTTTCGTCCGAGCGGCTTCACCAGTCCTGCATGGAAGACGGCGCTCGCCGCTGATTGGTGGGGCGCTCTGATTGGCCAAACACGCACGGGCCGCTCGCTCGGGGGGGCGTGGCTATGCGCTCCCCGCGCGCCGTTGTGTCGAGCCTTTAGACGTTCTGCGCTTGAAACCTCCTCACGTGTGAGCTTGTCGGCATCCAAGGGGGGACCAAAAAAAAAAAAGAGAGAATATTACTACGTCGCGGGACACTTCTCGCTTTTTAACGATATTGTGTTGCTCTTACGGCGGCTGAGCAGCTACGCCATCCGTTGCACGGAGATCACGCTGCTGTGTTGCTAGCGTAAAAATTAAAAAGACGACGTGCGATACGCATTTGAAATCATCCCGCAATTTGAAGATTGTTTTGGCGCTACAACTAAATAGTACCACTCTTCAGCACGCGTCCGTCTTCGTAAAGCGAGGTGTGTGTCCAGATGGTTAAACACCCCGGTTCTTCATGTGATATATAAAGGGTCCTTGAAATTGCTCAGAGACCACGTAGACATCGGCTCGACGTTCTTTAATGGGGGGGGGGCTGGGGGGGTTCGGGGGGGCAGCGCTGCATCATCGCATAACATAGAGTAACATCCATCGATTCATTTCCGATCTGTCGGGAGACGCCGCTCTCTTGGTCACGTACACGGGTGGGACAGGAGTGGCAGTCGCTGAGTAACGCTGCAGGGAGATCAATGGCTTTTATGATAACCTGATAATGTATTTTATCCAACACACACACACACACATATATACTGGATAAAGGGCCCAATCACTTTTATTATGAAAGTAAATAATAACAGCCTCAGCTCTTGTGTACCATGTCGGCACCAGCTTTTCACATTTTTTGCCCATTAATTTAAATTAATGATTAATGATGATTAATGATTAACATGACGATTCATGATTAAAAATTGCTCGATTTGTTGCAGGTTACTCTGTGCGCAATTTTTCTTGAATTAACTGTGAGGTGTTAAAATTTCTGACCGACATCGTTCTGTACGACTACAGATTTTTTTTTTTTTTTTTTTAGCAATTATCTCATCAATATTTCTAATAGATATCTTTAAAAAAAAGTTTGTCTTTTTTCAGTCAAAAATCTATCTCTTATCAAACACAAATTAAACAGAAAGAAGCCATGCAGTTTTGTACCAAGGAGATGTGAACAAAAAGGGGATGTGGGTTTGCGCCCGCTGAACAAAGAACAGCAGAGAGCAATTGCACTCTTATTTGGGGGTTTGTCACTGTCAAAAATGGCAAACTGTTGTGAAGCTGGTTACACGGGCCAGTCGCCATTATAGTCACCCTGAAGGGGGACAGTTTAGAAAACATGAGAACATATGCAAAATTGGCTTTATAAAGGTGGAACGATGATTTCAGGTTAAAGAAGGATGTGCAGTATCGTTATACTCCACGCTGGGAATTACTAAGGAACTGGATTGTCACACGTGTGACCAAGAAAACTCTGCATTGAAACCTTCGCGGAGCTGTTATTTATGACAGGGCTGCCATTGGGAACCGGCTTGTATCCAAGGCCAAATGCACAAAAAAACACATAACCTTGAGTAATGTGCACAAAGGCTGGTCCACTGAGGAGTGGAAAAAAATATCACGAGTGATAAATTGTCAAAGCTTGCCTCAATCCACCTTGCCTGTGACCAGCTGTTAAAGGCAGCGAGGGATCTGAAATTACTGAAATTATAAAGGAGTTACATGTTCAGGTGATTGCTGTGTATTTTCATAGAAATGACAAGAAATGCAAAATCATTTTAGGTCTCCAGGTGCACCCTGTAGCACAAGCTCCGTTTCCTCACAATGTTACATTCAGTCATTTAACTGATGCTTTTCTCCAAAGAAACTTGCACTGTTAATCTATTTACAGTTATTTACCCATTTATACAGCTGGATAATTTACGGTAAGTACCATGCTCAAGGGTACTGCAACTGGAAGTGAAGGTTGAATCTGCAGCTTTTGGGTCCAAACTGCTATGCTGCCAGCTGCCCGATGTTTTTGCATCGCAAGGCGATTATGCACTACTAGACAGGAATAAACATGAAGACCAGGAGGAGGTCAGCGGTCCCCACGGCCTCTCCAATCATTAGATCTCAAATCATTGAGCTTTTAAATTCCGAAGCTCAATCTGTTCAAAAGCCAAAGGGTGACTCTGCTCTTTACTAGTTAGTTGAGAACCTGCTGAAGACTGAGTTCCACCGGAGCAGCAGAGTTCATGAACTCCTGGGTTCAGGTTGGTCACCTTGCACATAGTTCCTTCAGTGTGCTTCCTTTTCCATGACCTTCGCGAATGAAATCAATCTTGAAATTAAATAAATACCCTTAATCTCCCCAAAGTGGAAGAGCAGTGATACGTCAGCCTTCTTGTGCCCTGGGATGGCCCTGTTCCCATCCTATTTTATTTCCTCCGTGGACAGACTGTCTGCAGATGGGGCATTCTGGCGCCCCTTCCCCCGCACCCCGGTGTATTGTACCCCTGCGCAAGTTTACTTCTTCTCCATTCTCTCCAACATGAGCCCTCCACTCAGCCCAGGGACGGGTCAGTGCGCTCTCCCACACCCCCCAGGGCAATCCACTCCGTTTCCATGGTTTCTGGACTCTCTGGCTCCCTTTTTTCCCCCTTGTCCTGCCAAGCGGAGACCCCTGCCTGTTGCCTGTGTGTGTGTGTATCTGTGCGCCTGTACATGTTTTACAGTACAAGGATGCTGGTGTGTTGCTAACCATGACCGTGACTGTGTGGCCCGCACAAGAACTGGGCTTTTCGCTTATTGAGTGTACCCATAAATAGGCTATCGCTCCCAAGAGGCATACATCGGTGACATGATTTTATTTTATTTTATTTTTTTTTTTTTTACCAACCACCAGTAAATTCAATGCATTTATTCATACTTGAACCCATATAAAACATTCTCAAGTTGTCTAACATAGTTAAAATTTCCTTACTTTTCACAGAAGATCAAAACTGCAATCTACTGCAAATTTTTCTCAATTCAAAGGATGCAATAGTTTGGTACATTTTAACCCTCAGGGGGCGCTGCGAAAACAGTTGTCACTCCTTTCTTTCTTCTTAGCGGTAGGAAAATTTTCAATCAGTGGTTGAATATGGCACTGAACATTAATTTCAATAAAAATACCAGGGTTCCTTTTTATTTGTGGTTATATTTCATATAAGTCAAGTTATTGGCTTCGGGGTGGTAGCTCCCATTGAACTCTGGTTTTTGCAGTTGTTTCCAAGCAGCTTGCGTGCATGGACTAATAATTTATCCCTAACATTGAACAATTAGATCAAGGAAAGATTTCTTTTTCATTGTACAAACAAATATCTGTGTGGAACTACTGAGACAGTTAGTTCCACAATATTTTAACTACTGCTGGCAACATGGTGGTGGCACCGTCTTGTATTTATTTAAAAAAAAATAAATAAATAAACCGATCGTGATGAAAAGCACCGCAGCGCTGAAAAAATCATATGAGTTTGGCTCTTTGGACACAAAACCGGGGGCATGTTCCCTGGGGATTTACCCTGTCCTGCTGATGGAGTTGCCCCTGGCTGTCCTCTGAACCCCTTCGAAGACTTTTCACATACTTCCTCGGGAAATATGTTGTCTGGACTCCACATCCCAGGAAGCTAGGATGATAACGTGTGCGTCCTCAGACAAAGTCGAGCCTGGGAACCGACGCAGAGACAAACGGGAGATGGGGAAAGGTTAAGAAGGAGAGCGCTTAGGATTTAAAAGATTAGGAAAACGAGTAAGTGCTCTCCCCGTAGCAGTGCCGCAGGGTCAAACTTTGGCTGCCTTTACTTTCAATGGTAAAAAACGGTAAAAATGTGTTCTTTTCCCGAGCCCCAAGATTGGCATCCGTTTACGCTTAAACATCAGCAAATCCCATTAACGCGGACACAGTTATATCGACGGATAACAGGCACAACTCGCCTTTCCCAAACTACTACTGCATAGGAGTTTGGCTCTTTAAACACAAAACAGGAGCGCATTCCCTGGGGATTGACCCGGTCATTTGCTCGTAACATCAGGCGACGGCTCCTCCGTCCTTGCAAGACGGAAGAAATGGGCGAAAACCACGCAAACGAACTGACGTTCGCTCAACACGCAGACATGGTTTGGACAGTCTAAACGGGACCACCATCACCCAGATCGTAACAGGTGACGGTTGTAAACGGGGACTAATGGAGGTTGAGAACTCAACGCGGCATGAGCCAAAGTAGAACCGAGAAGACGACCTCATGGTGGCTCTGGTCTCCCGCCGCTCGGCTATCGGAAAGTGCTCTAAAATTTTAACTCGGTCCTCGTGAATATGAAGAAATGCCTTGTAAGTCGAAGCAGGGGAATTAAATGCAACTCCTCTTAGAGTCCAGCTCCCATAACCCGAATGAGTGTATCTCGGGCGTGAATTACAAGAACGTTACGCTTTCCTTTCTGCTGCCTTACACTTTTTTCACAGTGAGCGTCGCACTCAAACTCGGTGAATCTCCGAAAGTCAGTAGATGACATTCCCACTACACCACACACACACCATCATACTATATACATGGATTCACTATCTAATTTATGCTCTCGTGCATATCTGTGTTTACTTGCGCACACACCTGCAGTCTTTACATCCTTGCTTAAACGCCACAGCACGGTTCATTTCTCAGCCGTCTACGCTGGACGAGAAGACAGCTCGAGTAAACATTCGACTCTCCGTTCTTTGGCGAAGGCCTTCGCGGCCCACTGCGAAAGCTCTGCTGCACGTGACGTTGTGCATGTGCGTTCCTTTTAATTGTTTTCATTTATGCAAGTCCTGCTTTTGATTTGTGTGACTTTTTGTTCGGCATGTTTGTGTTTTTTACTACGCTTGTGTATAGAAGCACAAACATCTGCTGTGCGGGTGCTCGCCGCTCCGAGGGTTTCACCGACATGTAACTCGGGTCATAGTCGAATGTAACTCGTGCCGTAGCCGACATGAATTCAGCTCAAGCGCGCAGATAGAATTTAAACTATATTATAAAACTCACAACGAACATTAAAAAAAAACTATTCGCTTAAATAAAGCGGACAGTTGACACATTATAGGCTGAAACAGCTGATGGCGGCATCTGTGCAGCAGATGCACATTCATGCTGCCCTTGACAGTGCGGCGAGTCCTACCAAGACGGAGCAGAATTTCACGGTCCCTTTGCCAGTGGGTCCCTGGGGACGTGGGGTCTTCATTTACCAGCTGTAATAGGTATCCTGAGAGGAACTCACAAACATTTAGAGGGACATACAAATAATGCTCGGGATTTATTTTCTTAACATTTTCAGAAAACAGCAGAGACCCACGTGAAGCAACAAACACGGGAGATCAGACCCCCCACCCCCACCCCCACCCCACCGGCGGTCACCCCGGTCCCAGATCCGCTACGTCGCCCTCCACCACCTAGAAAATCGGAAAGAACTGGCACAGCATCTTTTCCCACGTTTCCCCCAGACATCTGTCATTCCCATGTTCTGCAAGTGAACGTTCAGTCAACAAAGTGACAGCTCTATTTCTTGGCCATTTGCTTTAGAGCAGGAGTTTCCAACGTGGGTCTTTGCAAACTTTCTGCAGATGCACCATTGATTTGTCGATATATTTGTTGACTGAAAACGCGACGCTATTGGTTAGAGCAAACGTGAACGGGAAGGGCCTTCAACATCACACACCCTCGCCCAGGTGACCCACCCAGGACCGATCAGACCGAAGCCTGCAACTGGTAGCGCTGCCTTGAACCCACGGCTCGCCTCTGCTGATCCTCGGCTATCCGGAGACCCTCTCTGCAACCCGCAGTAACACCTTTAACAGCCTTCCTTCTCTGGCTGCGTGTGACAACCAGCACACAGTAGGCCTCATATAGTGACCTTCCTGGATAGCATCTTCAGGTGAGCCACCAGTACCAGGAATGAAGAAGAACACAGTGTGATCCCACCAGCAGCAGGAGAGCATTTTGGAAAAACGGTACAAAAAATATAAATGAAATTATCTTCAAGATCTTCTGGCTGCTTCTATGCCAGCGAGAAAAGATTTTGGGCATGAACTGCAGCTGGGATGGAGGAGGATGGAGAAAGAGGCAGGGGCATAGAGAGGGGTATGGCCGGGACGTCGACCCCCGGCAGCTGCGGGCGGACGAGCGGTAAAGCCTTATTGCGGACCGAAACGCGGGGCACCTGCTGTGCTTCCGGAAAGAGAGCAAAGACAATAAACATGACACCGATGGCCGCTCTTGCGCAATATACAAGTCATGCGGTGTTGCATAACACAGAGGCTCGCATTTATTAGCCTCTGTCACCTACTAACCTCCGTGAAGCTGAGCCATTTTACTGCTCTCCCTAACAGTTTCCCTAACCACTCTTATAAACGCTTTCACTATAAAAGTATTATTTTTATTTGCCAGCTGACACGGTGGCACAGCAGGCAGCACCGGTCCCTCACCGCTTTTGGGATGTGGCTTCGACCACGGGTTTGAAACTGGCTCAGTCTGTGCGGAGTTTACGTGTTCTCCCCGTCTTTGGGTTTCCTCCGGGTGCTCTGGTTTCCTCCCACAATCCGAAGCCACGCGTTTCAGGTAGATTTGCGACATTAGATATGTGAGTGAAGGAATGTGTGGCTGCGCTGTCGTAGACTGGCATCTCATTCAGGATGTACCCTACCTCATACCCTATACTCTGGACCACCGCAACAGTGAACAGGGGAAACGATGGTTGGTAATGAATACGCAGCGATCTGGTCGCCACAAAATCACAGACGCGCATAAAGGATCTCGCCTGACTTTCCCGTATCGCGTGCGACAGCTGTCGCCTCCAGCCAGCCGACTGCCGACGCCCGACAGCCCGGACACCGGCGTGGACCTGAACGTTCAGACGAGGAGGGAGACTCGTCCGATTTCGCCGCTTCGTGAAGCACGGAAACCGTTCCGGAACCGTTCAGGTGTGAACCGTACGAGAACATATCCGCCTGGGAAATTAGCGGTAGAGAAAACCCTCCAGGCTGTTACCGAATGTCAAACCTCTAAATGATTGTCTTTCTGCTCTGACCATGTAAACAAGACTGTTTTCCCACAGTTCCCTACAGCTGTACAAAGACAAACCTTCATCTGTGCTATGAGGCCATAAAACAATAAAACGGTCAGTGAAACGCTCACCACTCCCACCGCAATCTTACCCAATTTACTCCATAACCTCTGCACTACTGGCAATAGGTGCGCTTTCAGTAACGCACTGTGACCAGAGGCTGTAGGATATGGCTTTCAATATTCCCTGCTGTGATCTGTCCAACATACTGAAGCCTGATATTGTTTTTTCTTCTGTTCTGCTGGCCCTCTTATCATGAGCAATTCATCTTACACCCTCAGACACATGACCTTATGCCAGGGGTGTCCAGCCCCTTTTGGCCCACAGCCATTGTGAACTGGTCTGAGGGTCACATGTGTAAAAATCGTAGTGGCATACTGAATTTTACATTATATTTACATTTATGTATTTAGCAGACGCTTTTCTCCAAAGCGACTTCCAACAAACTCTATGTAGTGTTTTCAGTCCACACACCTTATTCACCAGGGTGACTTACTCTGCTAGATACACTACGTACAATGGGTCACTCATCCATACATCAGTGGAACACACTCTTACTGTCACTCACACACTATGGGGAACCTGACCAACGTGTCTTTGGATTGTGGGAGGAAACCTGAGCACCCGGAGGAAACCCACGTAGACACGGGGAGAAAACGCAAACTCCACACAGACCGAGCGGGGATCGAACCCACGTCCTCTCGCACCAATCAGACGCTGTGAGACAGCAGCGCGACTCGCTCGTTCAAATGTCTGCATTGACAAAACATGATTCCTTTCATCGTATTTTACGTAGCCGTGACGTGTGTCTGTCTAACTATAACTGTATTATTCCGTGATTCAACAGAATTTAGTGTTCAGTGCTGCTTAAAAGTATGCGAGCCCCTTGTTTGCCTTCGTTTTACCACTAGATTGGGATTTAATGAGAAGTCCTTCTCATCCGACATAGTGAGGGTGCAAAAATAAGTGAACCCCATGTTGCTTTAGTTAAACCAAGTAGGTAAGTAGAATCACACACACACACATTGACTGAAACTGCTTGTCCTGAGCAGGGGTCATGGCGAGCCGGAGCCTAACCTGGCAACACAGGGCGCAAGGCTGGAAGGGGAGGGGATACACCCAGGACGGGAGACCAGTCCATCACAAGGCACCCCAAGATGGCCTCGAACCCCAGACCCACCAGAGAGCAGGCCCCGGCCAAGCCCGCTGCGCCAGTGCACCCCCAATAAGTAGAATACGGTGAGTAAATAATGATAACTTATTCATTTTACAAGTTTATTTTAAGAACGTGTACAAGAATAATGACCATCCAGGGTTCGCATACTGTCCAGCAGCACCGTACGTTAACAAGTTGACGAATACGCTTTCTCACGCAGTACCCCTCTCGGTGCTTCGGAGCCGCTTTAACACACAGCCTCCCCGCTGCCTCGCACGCCATCTCACAGCATATAATCGATATCCTCCACTTTGGCTCAAACGCTACCCGAGAGGGTGTCGCTTTTTCGGTGGGTCCTAAGCATCACCTCATCCGCCTCTGAAGCGTCCGTCTCCTTTAAAACTTGGAAACGAAGAGACGCTGGAGCACGAGGCCGAGAGCCGCGAGGACAACGGGTTTTTTGTTGTGCCGTTTTTGAACGTAAGCACTTTGCCGTGAAAGGAAGAGTGGACTTAGGCAGGAGAATCGGCGTACTCAGACGCGGACTCTTAGGCGCTCGACAACGTCCGAGGCTCCGGAACGAGTCGTGGCAGAGGAATCACTGACTTTTCACTGGGCTTTGAACCTTGCTCACCCGCCACATGAGTGCATTTGGGACCGAAGGACGTCACGCACCAAGAACGAGGACACTTTGATGTACAAGTCAGCCTGTCACCTGGCCTTCCTTTCGTCTGCAGCCCCGAAGTTTATACAACAGTGCTCTGGCGTACCCATCGGTCACTAGGCACAGAAGAGAAATTAAATGTACTTTAACATTTATTTAGAGTAATAACAAAGCTTTTGCGCAAACATCCCATAGGGGACCTATTTTTATTTTTAGTGCACTTTCTCAGGAGATCTTGTGCTTGTAGCTCACAAATAGCTCGAGTAAATAAATTATATCATAATGTATTCTCACGAGTTCCACGACGGAGCCTCTTCGCGTAATCAAAGGCCACCCGCACCGCTCTCGAGAGCCCCAACCTAAGTGACCTCGGCATTTCGTCCACCGGCGGGCAGCCGACTCAGCGAACCGCACGGCTCAAGTCACTTCGGATGAAATCCGTTCGCTGCATACTAGCGTATTAAACGTGGACAAACGTATCAACGTGTTCAAAAGGGCTCAACGGATCGCGTTCTTAGAGGAGCGTAAGAAAGGTCGCCTTACACAATAGGCCACCAGCTGCAGGCTTCAAATTCTTTCCCACATTCGAGAGACGCTCCCGGAAAGGTCCGGGCTCTCAAAGTCCCTCCGTGGGCAGCGTCAGGTAGCACGTTGTCTGAGAAACCGTGCTCAGATTTCACGTTCGGCTGCTGAGCAGGGGTGCTGCTTTTTCCCTTCGAGAAAATACTCAAAGAGAAGATTTAGCCGAGTTAAAAATAAAACCAGGTGGAAATGAATAAATATAGCAAAGATCACGTGATTTAGATGATGTAAATCGAGCCTCTGATCCTTGTCAGTGTTTGGCTTTGCTGTGGCGTCAGAGAAACTCTTACTTCAGTTTAACCCAGTGTGCAGTATTTATATTATTAAAAATGTTAATGGAAAAAGAAGTAGGTGATATTACACACTTAGTGGTGATGGTGTGATGAGAGGGGGGAAAAACATTTAGAATTTCAAAATGTTTTTCACGACAGCCACTTTGTATAATAAAAGTCTAGTCTATATTGATAGTGAGGAAAAAAGTATGGTAAAAACGACTAAGAGTAATAGAGTATAATAATACCGCATTAAATGTCTCTTATTATTAATAATAAAGAGGACTCTTTCCGTTTTAACATCGAAGTCAAATCCCGAACAAAACAAAGAGCTGAACATTCTTTAAAATGTATATGACAGCTTGCCAGAACGTTACCATAAGATAAATAAAAATTGTAAAGTTGCTTTGTTGTCATTACAGTAACACACTGTAAAATCAAGTGACGTGACTGCTATTTAGAACCAGTTATCCTTGGTTTCCCAGGCCACACACACACACACACACACTTCCTTTTCTCAGACTCACCCGGTCTAAGCCAGAATAAGGAAGTGGTACCAGACATGCGAGACACGAGCTTGCGGCCCATGGGGCAGGTAAACGCTAGCGAGCGACTGTTTTTAATGCGCGGTGACAGCAGTGCTGCAGCTGGGAGTCGTGCCAGCAATCGCGATCCTGCACGGGAATTCGTGACTTACCTGACGCAGCCTACCGTGCGAATTCGCTTTACCTGGTCCGCCTTCCTGGAAGCCAAGGCGTGTCGTGTGCAAGTGCGTACGTGTCTCTTCGAGCTCTTAAATGTCCTACATTAGAGAAGGAAATGTACCCAACAGGAAGATATGGATTCCAGTGTTCAAATCCTCTTATTGTCCTTGATATAGCAACAAGTGAACAGTGCTGGCGGATGACAGAAACCTTTTATTATTTCTTCAGAAGGAACTCCTTTCACCTTGTCAGACCTTGCAGCGATTATCCGAAAAGCAAGCAAAGCAAAGATTATAATATATAATCTATCGTATTGTTTAGTTAAGATATAGCATTTGTTTATACGTAGGCTTCCCTTACGTAATGAGCGTTATTTGTTTTTGACATTCTGCTTGCAATGAGAGTTCCCAGAAAATGAGTTTTTCATTGCCATTTATTCACAGCAGAAAAATAAATTATGTATTGCTGAGGCATGAAGGGGTCCCTTGTTTTTTCTGTTTTAAATTTTGCACACTGGGAAAATGTAATTCAGAGCTCAGTCCGGGACATCAGGGCTGCTCTGGACACCTTTAAATGCCAGGTTCAGACTAGTAGTACATTGTGAATTTGATTCTTCATTCTCAGCACTGGCTGAATAAATATCACATATTCACATATACAAAGTAGGAAATAAAAAGGCCAAACACCTGCGTGGTGCGTCCTACCAGTGCACCATCCTCACCTTACCGATTCCTCGCGACATCTAACCGGGGGTTTACATCATCAGCGTGTTTCCTCCATCAGATTGTTGGAACTGATGACAGTTACAGGATCTTTCTCACCAGATGTTATTCGTCGTAAACGGCCACCCAGCTGCAGTCTCTCCTCCATTCTCATATACCTCCACTCTCCCTTATCTTCTTGAAGCCATAAAACACGGCATCCAAGGTCTCCTAAACAAGCTGTCTGGTATTCCAGAAAGGGTTAGAAAAGGCATGCAAGTAAGAAATAATGGAGTAAAAATAAAAGGCATAAATGAACACAGTGATAAAATACTGAAGAGCAGCTAAAGAATAATTAAAAATAAATCATCGTGATGTAATAAAGAGTGAATAATAGTAAAATTGTGAAAAAAGAAAGTTCACTCCAACAAAACGGAAAGCCAAAAATTTCTTTAGGGATGTGCGTACCTAGAAACGATCGTGTGGCGATGTGCAAATTCAGACGGGCTATTTCTCGTAAGCAATCTTTAAATTGTACATTTGTGATCCAGAGAACTATTCAAGGGTGTGAATACTTTTGCAATGCACTTTGGATGACATCACAGACTGTACATCTGCAGGCAGTATGAATTTAATGCTGCTCCACAACATCTGCCGAGATGTTCTCACGGTCTTACCCTCCCTCCCCTGCACTCTAGTAATACGCCTGCCATGATCTATAGCCCTATGACAATGCAATCCCAGTCGAACCCCGTACATTCGCATTTCACCCAATCTATGGAAACTTTTCATTATGCGGTCGCTGAATCCAGGGAGGAACTGTGGTGCCTCCCGTGTTCTCCAGCTGGACCCATTTACACCTTTATTCTATTATTTTTGGAGTCGCAGATCCTGGGCTTCGCCTGTGTGAGGGAAGGCTGACGTGAGCTCTTTACGTAAGTTTACTGCTCGTTCGCCGAGTTGTACCGGGCCAAGAGGCTTTGAAGTGTCTGTGTGCAGACTGGGCGAAGCGTCTCGCCAATAAACAGCTCGGAGCAACGAAAGAAGAGATTGGCACAAGCGTCGTGGTTACACAAGTGCACCAGATTGCGGAGAGTACTGCAACAACAACAAATCGGATATCTATACCACCCATTTTTGAGTGTATACCAACAAGTCAGGAGAATGACAAAGTACAAATCTTAAAATGAGAGTACAGAATGTGTTTATGTTGGCCAGACTTTTGTTTAATGAAGCAACTGGAGCATCACAACAGAAACCCCAGCCTGGACTGCACACTGAGCAAATCCATCTTGTGGACTCCAATGCAGAAATGGACAGTGCAGAGGAGGATGCAGAGGTGCAGAAATATACACACCGTGTTTACAAACAGAGGCGACACGCATGAGACGCAAGCCGGAAATTTCGGGTAAAGCATGCGGGTAGAAGAACGACGAAATCCATTGATTGCGCAACAGCACATTCGTAAACTTTGTGAATTACACGCACGTGTTGTACGTATGCACACTTGTACCTTTAACTAACACACGCAACGCAATGCCTCTATGAAACTCATAGGCCCACATTTGCTGAGCATCGGGGACAAAGTAAGCGAGGCTAGGCAATAGTGCGGGGGTGCCAAATTCTACTAAATTCAAAAAAAAAATAATTGTAACGTTGGATTTCTTTAAGATCTGCTGCCTTGTATATTTCGCAAACGATGTACGACACGTTGTTGCCCCGTGTCTTTGAAATGTTGCAGCGTTGTGGGTAACATTTTCTATGAAACAAACACAGTAGTTTATACCTATTTGCTCTTTTAGTTTAGTTTTCAGTCCATTGTCATGGATTGATTTATGTTCTGTGCATTATTTATTTATGTTTCTGTTGTATATTTTGCGAATACAATTTGTATATATACTGTGTTTTAACGTAACTTATGACATACTCACATCTGCATTTTCTGGAGCTGCACTAAAGATTTTCACTCTTCTCTACATGTTATGTCGACGATGATGTGACAATAAAGCTTGATTTGATTTGATAAATAATGCTCACATACATGTTATAATTATATAAAAAGTTACTTATTTTATTGAGAAATTCGAATTTTATGGCCTGTATCATAACCTTACCTAAGATATACACGCATATAACATGTACATAAATACACACTCCAGTATCCACCCTACTTACTTCAGCCACTGCTGCAGATCTCCATAAATTCTGGCCCCTTCCCCGGCACACTTGTACACCCCCATCTCGCCGCACGGCTCCCTTTTGAAATTCGCTCAGTTGTTCTTCCGAACCTTTCTACGCTCAACAAACATTGGGTTCTTTTGAATGCTTTGTCACCGAACAAGCCGACCTCATCTTCTCTTCTTTAAGAGCAGGTCACACGTAGTGCTCCGAGTGACGTGAAGTGCACGTCCTGAGAACCAATGTCACTCACCTCGAGCCCACAAACACATCCCGTCCCGTGATTTACAGCTTTGTTGAAAGCTTTACACCCTCTTTAATTGGTATAGCCGGTCCCTTCGGCTTTATAGAGCTTGGCGTTGGGCTTCAACAAAGCCTCACCCCATGACCTGCGGCCCAGTGTCCATGGGGAAACTGCTGTGAGATGCATTCCAACATCTACTGGGCCACAGGGAGCAAACAGAAGAAGCACTGACCTAGGGAGTAGAAACCAGGTATACTACCCTTAGAGTGGGTCTCTTGTCCTAGAACAGGCAGCAGACATATTATTGCATAAGCCATGAAGCACGAATATTGCACTTCTACATTTTTCCTTCACCCAAGACTTTCTCAGAGGCATCTTACAATGTTAAGTTGCCTACCACTATTTACTCATTTAGACAGCTGGACAATTGGAGCAATTTAACCTTAAGTACCTTGCTCAAAGGTATTAACAGCAAGAGGTGGGATTCAAGCCTGCAATCTTGGGGTCCAAAGGCAGCAGCTCTAACCACTACTCTACCAGCTGCCCCCTGTAGTCCTGGACAACCACATTTAAAATTTTCTAGAACCAAACGAATTACATAAATCCTGTTTATTTTGTATCCTCATGGCTGGCAGTGTGGATGAACTGTTGAAGCGGAGCAGGTGCAGTTTTTTTCCTGGGCCGACAGTGGTAGAATCTGCTGAACCTGTTTTATATTAATATATTAAGGCACAGGGATTAAAAATGACCACTAGGATCCTGGCGATCGGTGACTCAGGCCAAAAATATCCCAAACTGCACTGCACTGAACTGTCTTACCACACACATTTTCAAATGTGTTCCATTATTATTATTATTATTAGTAGTAGTAGTATTAACATTAGTATGAAGGGCAGCAGGTAGGGTATTGGTCTGAGTTACTGCCTTTGGAGTTAGAGGTCACATAAAAATGCCACCTCACTTATTTCAACACCGGGGTAGAGGAATATCTGTTTTTGTTATGACTGTGTGTAAATGTCCCGCTTCTGCAATTCAATTTTATTTGAGTCCACGATTTTATTTTTGCTACCACCTACCAACTGTCGTTTGTTTCACAGCCAGACTTGAGAGAAATGTCTCTCACCCCGAATGACACTTCCACCGTCATCCAGTGACATCCCACGCTACTTTGCAGCCAGCCCAGCGCCTTTAGCCTGAAGGCAAAGAGGTATGGCGGCATGGCGTGGCAGAGCAGCGGATAGCGCTGGTGCCTCACAGCACCTGGGCTGTGGTTCACATCTGCCATTTGATCCTCACTCAGTCTGCGCGGTGTTTGTGTGGGTTTCCATCGTCAAAAGATGCGTGCGGAAGAAGGCAGCGCTCAACCACTTCCACGCCCCTCCTCTCCTTGGAAACTATGGTTGCTAAGAGTCGGCTTCAGTCTCGTGGGCCTTCTCCTGCATATTGTATGGAGAGCCAAAGGGTAGTGCTTCACAGAATGAGTGTGGCCTGTGGTGGGTTTTAGCAAGAATGTCTCAGCCCCAAGACAGTGTTTAACGGTATTTGAGTCCCGTGGTGGCCCAAGGGCCACATTTTATGGAGTTCGAGAGTCCGAGGTGGCCCAGTTGTAGAGCCAACGGTCAATGGTGGATGAAAAAACCCCAGCTTTGTTCTGTCACCTTTGTTAGCCCAGTGTGGTATTTTATAGGGTATGGCAGGGGCCTGACATTGTAAAAAGAGTATTTTGCCACTGGGCCAGTAGCCGAACCATTATATAAATGACAGAGTCCAGGTTCAGCAGAAGTGATTGAATGAATGCTGAATCTGGTCTACCCCAGTAACAATAAGAGCGTTAACAGGAGCCCGTAGCCTTGACGCCTGTGTGTTGTACACCGCACTTAAGGCATCACCACGTCGTGCTTTCATACACCCTGCCAATAATCTGTGAAAGCTATAAAATATCTGTAGGGATTTTCATAAATGTTTTGCTTCCTGCAATAGGCTGGCACAATGTCCACATTTACACTGTCTCCTGCTCCGTGCTTCTGGGATAGGGCCCGGGTCACTGCGACTCTGCACTAGGATGAGCGGTGAACAATTACTCAATGTCTTCCCGTGTATTAGGCGGATTTAAAAATATTAGAAAAGCTATGACGCAGAAAACAGCCTAGACGACACCAACTTTCTTGGACTGACGGCAATACTTATGCAAATCGCTGTGATGGGGAAATGAGCACCAGGTGCGGTCAAAGGTGTGTCCATTAATCCTTAACTGAGATTGTTCCTTTAAGCAAAGACCTGCGCTGGATTAGGAGAGGCTGATTTCCCCTTTTCTCTTTTTAGTTCCTTGATAGTGTTGATTCATATTTGCCTTTTCATATTATTTGTCATAAAAATAAAAACCATGTCTACCTATCAGTACCTCACGCCTGCCCACCGCTCGGACCAGACATTAAATGCTTTATTAAAACCCTAATTTTGTCTTGATTTCACATTTTGTTTTTAAGTAATATATGTTTTTAAAACAGCATGTTAATACAGGCACCATTCGCAATGGAGCCGCCGCTTTACTTTAACAGTGCAGTTCCAAAGCAAGCTGTTCGCGGCGGTATTCTAGGTGGTCCCCGCATGGTGATCCAAAGTCCGGCCTGCATAGCTGGATTCTGAAACATGTTGTGGCTGACATTCTGAACTGCTGTGTGATGCTGAAAAACTGTGGTAAGTCCCATGATACATCTGGAACTGTACCAGTGGCACTCCCAACCATTAATTACACTAGTATAACAATAAGAGAACAGCACACGGTTCTCGATGTGGCAGTGGATTCGGATTATTAATAAAATACTCAGGTTTAGCAGGTGAGTCAAGATGATCTTACGTCGTTCCCTGAGCTCTCACTGAAGTGAGGATGAATAGATGGATGAGGACCAAGAGAGGAGACTGGGATTTGGTGCGGGACTCAGCCCCGGTGGCCTTGGATAGCCCGTTGTTGCACAACTCTGCCCATAAACTACGCAGTGCAGCCCACTGGGGTTCCATCGGCAGTACGATGTTCGATTAGCTAATTCCACTTCAAGAGAAGATCAGGGCCTGGGGAGGGGGTTGAGGTTCAGTTCTTTGTCATCAGGCTTGCATGCGTCTCATGAACTCGCACATCCTATACTCTTGCGTATATGCAGACACGTTCACATTCCTCAGCCCACAAGCCCACCCACGGGTGGCAAAGTTCCATATAAAACACACATTTCCATATAAACCCACACAGGGACGCGCTCAAATCAACATTACATTTGTTCATTTAACCGACGTTCTTCTCCAAAGCATCTTATAGTGTGAAGCTACTTACAGTGATTTACCCATCCGTACAGCTGGGGAATTTTTACTGGAGCGATTTAGAGTGAAATTCAAACCTACAAACGCTGAGTCCAGAGGATGAGACTCACCACATCATCTCTGTTGCCCCACTGTTGGCACCTGCGTGTCCAAGTCATGGTCATGGTGGTGTGGAGCCTATCCCAGGAGCACAGGGCACGAGGCTTATGTGGGACGGGATGCCGGTCCATCGCAGGGTAGCCTCCCCACACACACAATACAGAAACGCTCTCAGTCAGAAACGCACAAAACATAAATACTTGCCCAAGTCCGACTCCGCAAACACACACATTCAGGCACATCCTGCACGTCTGCGTGTTGGACACACCCCTTAAGATCAGTCGCACGTCTCCTCGAACCCAGACTACCTCACACAGAATCTAGACATACTCCCATACAGAAAATCTGAGTGACTGAAGTAGGAAGCCAGACCTTTTGCCGTTGAGATCTATGACAAATGGCCTCTACGACTGCAGTACAGCGAGTAACGCAAACTTCATAAAGTTGCGATGCCGCGGAAGAGCTCGAGCGGCTGAATACCTCGCGCTGAAAACCTCGCGCATATGGTTTGCCATCCTGTCAGTGGAAATGCAAGCGTTTCAGCTCAGTTGAATTAACGATGTTTATGTGAAATTAATGGTATAATTAATGAATAAGTACCCTTCATTTTTTCAGTCTCTCATGCAGCCAACTGCAATATTACAAAATTAAGATACATATTGCAAGCCTTTTTTTGGAGGTCATTTCCTCTGGCCGCACCGTAACCAGACTGGGTTTTTCCAGGCCTTGGCGGTTGGTCATTCCTGTCTGAACAGCTCAGGGACACCACTGACCGCACAGGATTACAGCCAGCTGGGTTCGAGGAGAGCAGATTATGAAAGCAGAAAAGTCTTCTGTTGTGGATGTGTATCACTGCACTGGGCTGCTTTCTTTTTCCACAAATGCATCATTATTCTGGAGTAGCTGAATAGCTTGTACTGGAAAGACATACAGTTTGGTGGCACAGCGAGTAGAGCTGCTGTCTCGCAGCGCCTCGGTGGCACGAGAGGATGTGGGTTTGATCCCTGCTCAATTTTTATGGAGTTTGCGTGTTCTCCCCCGTGTCTGCGTGGGTTTCCTCCCACACTCTAAAGACATGCTGGTCAGGTTCCCCCATAGTGTGTGAGTGACACAGACTGTGTTCCACTGATGTATGGATGAGTGACTCATTGCAAGTAGTGTATCTAGCAGCGTATGTCACCACGGTGAATAAGGTGTGTGGGCTGGTAACACTACATAGAGCTCGTTGGAAGTTGCTTTGGAAAAAAATGTCTGCTAAGTGAAGTAACGTAAATGTATTTACTGATCTAAAGACATCAATACTGTAACGTTTGGAGATACAAGCCAACAAGTTATATTTTTTACATATTATTTACATTTAAACATGATGACTACCGTATGCAGAGAAGCCAAAAAAAATGTACACGTTAAGAGTCTAAACTGAAGGGAAATACCACCAAAAACATGACAAATGGTCATACGTAGAAAGCTTAGGAGCTGCAGCTTCGAATATGGAACCCATAAGCTCCAGAATTGCTTTGCTATCTAATAAAAGGAGCAGACCTCAGACTTGGTGGATTGGAGCCATTCCAGTACAGGCTGGGACTGGGCGATCGCGGAGAGGAACACACTCTTCGACACGATGGCCCAGGTAGTTGAACTGATCTGGGCTGCTCTGTGTAGTTATGTGGGTCCTTCATTCTTCCATCTCGCATAACACATATACAGTACAGTAGTCTCCTCTTATCCGGACGGGATACGTTCTAAGACCCTCAGCAGATGCCTGAAACCACGGATAGTACTGAACCCTGTATATACTATTTTTTTTTATTTAAAAAGAAAGGTTTACTTGAGCACAAGCACTGCGATACCGTGACAGTCCATCTGATAACTGAGACTCTACTAAGTGACTAATGGGCGGGTAGCGGATACAGCGTAGATACGCTGGACGAAAGGATGATTCACGTTCCAGACGGGATGGCGTGCGATTTCATCATGCTACTCAGAACGGCGCACAGTTTAAAACTTATCATTGTTTTTTCCAGAATTTTCCATTTAGTAACCGAAACCGCGGAAAGCGAAAAACCCCGGATAAGGGGGGACCCCCGTAACAACCATTTCAAGTGAAAGCGTGATGAAGTAATGTAATATCGCACATTTAAGTGACTTGAAGGTTGTAAAAATGTACTAAATTGTTTGTAAATTATGGATATCTCGTCAAGGTACTACGGTGAAAACCATCTGAGCAAAGATGTTTCGAGTCGTACAAGGCTAAGCAAGGTTTACTGGTCTCTAGAAAACAGGGCAAGCAAAGACTCCCAAAGAGAAGCCATGTGTAACGCCAGGGGAAAAAAAAAAAAAAAAAACAGAAGTCTTGGAGATGCCAGACTCCGGGGGAAAGCCAGGCCACTATATTCCCACATTCACCTCTCCGGCGACATTGTTGTCCTGCCAATAACGTATTACCTGGAAATCGCACGCTCTGAGTCAGCCGGTAATGCTATGATGTGCTTCCAACGAAGACGCCAACGGACACGGTATGCGACTTCACAAACCTGCCACGTCTTCTCGAGCGCTCTGAAGAAGCGTGTCGCAATTTGATCATTTTCTATGCATTAGGCAATCTGGGTTTGCATGGATCCCTATTTAACAGGTGTCTGCAGTTTCCCTCATTCCAGAGGCCATATGGCAAATGCCGCAGTCTCGGAGAATACAGTATGTCCCGCTATAAATAAATTCAGCGGCGGAAACTTGCTGAAATGTTACTGTCTTTAACCGTCCATTTAAATTCGAATCCTTTTCTCCCGGAGTAGGATCCGAGGCCGCGTCTGCATTTCCATTCCGTTGGTCAGGCTCTAGACCAAAAATAAACATGTTAACGTCCACAAATTAAAATAAAGGATCCATCACTGATATTTAGAACACGGCTTGGAAAAAAGCTAGTACGAGGACGGCGGTGTAAACGTGGTCTCCAGGGTGACCGAGTTCCATCGTACAGCTGCGCATCGGGCCAAAAGCGAGCAGCTTCCGCAGCAGGCCTATAAATACGCCAGGTGTGTAAACATGTCACATACCAGCCTGAAATATAACCTATGATTTGCTCCCTACAGCAACAATGAGTCAGGGCAGGAGCTTCTACCCGTGTTCAGGGGCACGGGTCAAACAGCCACCCAACCTGAGCAATCTGTTAGTGGGGTCAAGGGTCGACTGCTGTCTGCTGCAAGATTTAAAACACAGATCAGTGTAATTGCTCTGGAAGTTTATTTATTTGTTGCAGGACTTCACATATCCAAGCTACGGAGTCTGAAATTTATTGATCGGTGCAAAGATCATAATAGATTACATGTTACCATACTGCAAGGTACCTCACTTACAGCTGCAGGGTACACATTAGTGCGGCACGGGCGAGCCTAATGATCAATATTCAGTGCTTTTTACCCCAGTCGGGACATTCATTATTGCCTTTCAGTAAATCACTGCGGAATTCCCCATTCGTTTACCACAGCCACTACCACATTTCCAAAACGTTGTAACTGCCCATGCAGAAAGAAAGTGCCCATTCATTCACCACCGCGTTGCCTTGCCTTTGTTTTTACTCATTTGGTAACTATTGTATTGCCAGTTCATTAAGTCACGGCAGCTTTTCCTATTCACTTACCCCAATAATTACCTATAGCCCACTGCCCAAAGACTTAAAATAATGTGAAAATGCTTAAAATAGTGCCTTAAAATAATTAAACGTAGAAATTTATATTTTTCAAAAATAATACTTAATTTCCCAAACCTTGTCCATTTCAACTGAATATTTGTTTTTTTTTTTTTTTTTTTTTTTAAAAAGTAAGCTGTTAACTAGCTTTTTATACTTATGAGTTCATTTCCATGTTTGGTACACTGACTGGTCTCACTAGTTTTCTTCCTAAAACTAAAAATAAGCTGTTTGACAAGACTTGAAAGACAAGAACCTGCAATGATCATTTTTAATGAATGTAATTAAATTTGACTTTAACTGAGGGAAAATGGATAATGGCAGTAGAAAAAAAATAATTGTTGAATATTTTGCCTTTGAAGGCACATTCTTTCAGTATTGGTGCGGACGGGGCAGTTTGGAGGATTTCAATCACACTTTGAATCACGTTACAAATACTGTAATGAAGTCATGCCCTAGGATGGACTGCAAAAATACAAAAACTCCTCTCTACAGCGTTGCGACTGGTCCAGGCATCACATGCAATCCGGACAAGGCCAGACTGACACCTGGTAACTGACCGCTGCCGTTTCTGTCCGCCCTGCATGAAGATATAGTCATTTTTCCGATATTCGCGGACATCGCAGCTGTAAAAACAGGCTGTTTTCAGCCACGCTCTCATTATTTACTCCTTGCATTTGCATCCCGCATTGGTCTTGTTGGATCTGCTTGTGTCAGGTTTTTTTAATCATCAAAAGGCTTTCGCCCTGTAAAAAAGCACCATCTTTCTGTCTCTTTTGTAGTTATTATAATAAGTGTTTCGAACAAGCGGCAGGAGACGGAGATGTGCGAGATCCTAGACGCATGTTTATGAGTGTGTTGGTGCACGTTCTTTATGCTTGTAACAGACAGAATCAAGCAAAATATTAATTACGTTTCACAAAATTCGTACTATTAATATGAAGGCATTTAGCTTACACGGATATATATTCCTTTATCGTTGACATTCAAACAGCCGCTGAGGGTATGGGCAGCTTGTAAATGTTGACGTAAACTTTCATTAAATCATTATCTTCAGAGTCAGTAAGCTGACGCAATAAGGCCCACTTAAGGAGACACATCCAGACTCTACAATAACATTTACTGGTCTACATGACATGGACTCTCTTGACTCATCCAGCGGTGAAAGTGTTTAGTTGACCTACAATGACTGATAGTGGAACAGCTGATGAATGAATGACCAGCAATTCATGAGTCTCTCGGTCTACTCGGTGACTAACACACTACTGGAGAACCGTGTAAACGTAAATGTTGCCCCAAGGCTACATAAACACAGCCTGCACCCACAAAGACTCATATAAGTTTTCCAGTCTGCATTTCCTCTTACTGGCCTTCACCCCCTGTTACCACCTTTGCTTCATGGAAATCTGCTTTCACTGGGAGGAAGTGATGTAAGTCTGAAGCTGACTAACAGATGCAAACTCACCGATTTGAAAAAAAAACAATAATGATTTCCACACAGGGATGTCTGCAGAGTGCTGATTGCGTGTGTGAGGCTCTGCACGTCTTTTCAGTGACACAATATGGGTGGTAGACTCTTCATATTTCTTGAAACAATTATATAGCGATTATACCGTAAAGCTGCCGGAATATGGGAATACCACAGTGACAATGCGCAAAATGCATTTTCCAGTACGTTAATTAAAATGCAGAGAAGAGTAAACTATTTTCAAAAGTTGCATTTAACAATCCGGATTAATGTGGCAAAATGAGAATATAAAAAGTATGCATACCTGTATGACGAAGAACATTCAAACAGCTGCCTTTTTTGCATGTGTTACTGTGTGTGTGGAGGGGGGGGGGGGGGGGGGATGTGTGTGTCATCTTTATGGGATTGTGTAAATTCTGGTGTTCTGGGAGAGGGACTTTAACTGTTTTCAGGTCACTGTATTTAACCGGGCATGCGTGTGCCACTGCTGTTTTTATGACCACATGTGTGTCATTGCCATGTTACCACCATGCTTCTGGGGCAGTGTTTATAACTTACATTTGCTCCCTCTCTGGTCCACAGCCTAGACGGAGCATTTCACAGTAGAACAAATAAAAAAAATGAGTCAAATCCATCTTACTGACGAGAACTCACCGTTCCTTTGATCTGACAGGGCTATAAGACCTCTTAAGCTGTTTAGGTACCATTGCCAGAAGGATGAGAGTTTATGCATTCTTCTTTTCCAACCTTCGTCCAGTTTTTCCCTCTAAACCAAGAAGATGAGAAGCAAGACGAGAAAGAGCTCAAGGGCCTCCATCAACCCTGAAACAAAAAATAATGATGGCAATTCACATACACATTCAACATTAAGACCCTGGTTATGGCCTACAAATGCATCAATAGAACTGCTCCCAGCTATCTACATGACTTGATCAACCACTACACCCCAACCAGACTGTTACGTTCTTCCACATCTGCCCGCTTGGTGGTCCCACATACAAAAGGTAAAAGCACGGAGGTTCACGGTTGTAACTTGTGGTGGAACAACCTCCCCTTCTCCCTCAGAACCGCCGAATCTCTGTCCACATTTAAAAAGGGTCTTAAAACTAATCTCTTTCAAACTCACTTTGCCCATGATCTCTTCAGTTCATGTAGGGTATAAATGTTCATGATCATGTTTGGATCAGTCCTTTACAGAAGCACTCCTGCAATGTAACATAAATGTTTATATGTATCTCAAAAATAAAAACTACTAGGAAGGTGGTTAGGAATCGGCAATATTCTGTTCTATGCAGCTACTTGCGTGATGAACGTTGGTGCATGTGGTGAAGGAAACTAACTACTGAAGAGTCACACATCTGCAGCTATGTCTCTTTCTCCTAAGGTTATGCACAAAATGTATTTTCTATGAGATGTACGTCACTTTGGAGAAAAGTGTCTGCTAAACAAATAAATGTACATGTAAATGTAAACATCATAAGCCCTTAATGCGTGCCACACACCCAATCCTGTCAACTTCCAAAGGCACATTCCACAGCCTTACCACTACTGTCCACATTCCATACCTACAACTCTGCATGCAGCATCATGTGCTTGGGCAAAGTTATTATTCAAGTTTTTCTAATTTATTTTTTCAGGGGTAAGACATACTGTAAATGTCAAATAAAAACATAACTAATCAGCTACTGTAATCTATATACATTTTATTTGAAAGGCTTTAAAACATACCTGAAAAAGCAGTGAAATGGGAAATCAGTTCAGTATCGGGTTGTCGGTTCTAAACTTTGACTTCATTTTTTGTATTTCCCTCAGTATTCCCATACCAGCATAACACTGGCTCTGTGCTGATTCCTGCAAAAGTAATGTTAGGGGAAGGGGGACTATTTTAAGGTATTCTATATGGAGATGTGCCTGTGTTTCTCAGCTAGTCTTCAGCACTTTCTCCTGCAGTGATTGGAGTCAGAGTATTTAAAAACAGTGCTTCACGGAACTGTCGGTGCTCACATCACAATGATAGACGTTGACATTTCTTGTGTTCAAGTAATTAAAAACAGCTCTTCCTCCCATTTTGACAAGGCTAATGTGTCTGCATGCGGTTGCTGCAGACAGACTGGTCTTAGTGTGCAGTACCTAATTCTGAATACATACGAAATGATGGAGCACTTCTTTAGGTGTATTCGTTTTTGTGTTATTTAATCAGAATAGCCTGGCAGGCTAGCAGTAATTACAGAATTCCACAGCATACTGTATCAGGGCTCATCACATCTGGAGGCAAATTGCAGGTTTTGGCTCTTATCCTCAGATAACCCTTCCAAGTACGATGTATGCATAGCAGTGTTACGATGAAGAACTAGGCTGATGATGGACTACTTTATCTACAAGACGGGACTCAGTTTACAGCGAGCGGAGTAGTACTAACCCATATGCACTGGGGTTTAAATCAAGCAGCAAAGTTTTAAAGATTTCCAGAATTGAAAACATCTTAAGTTCTTCTTTTCTGGGACTTCTCCCCCAAAGGATGTTTCTATCAATAAGGCCATGGAGGAGTATATTACTGAGGCATTGCAGTTAGTCATCAATATATTGTCCACATAATAGGAAGTGGCAGGGTTCTTCTTTAAAGAAAAGTATGAATGGGGACTTTGGCTGTGCATAGGTTATAGTGACCCAAGTGCAATCAGCACAATTGCCTGGGATACTAGCAGCACTTGAACAGGTCAGTGAGGTTACCATTTCTACTATTTCAGGTCTATGGAGTAAATATAATCTAATCAGGATACTGGAGTGGGATGAGTTGAAAACCACCATTATTACTTTTCAAGGTCAGTATGAATACCTCATTATGCCTTACGGATTAGCCAGTGTTCCAGATGTATTACAATGGTGTATTACAAGACAAGATTTTGGATAGTTTCTTACCCAAGAAAACTGCATTTACATTAACTGATTTAGCCAATACTTTTCTCCAAAGCAACTTATATGTGGAGGTACAATGATTTATCCATTTATATAAGTGGATAATTTTTAAAGGTTCAATTTAGTATGAATGCCATTCTTGGAAGTACTACAACCCAAGGTAGGGGTTCAAGGTAGTCCAAGGTAGCAGCTCTAAAATTACACCACCTACTGGCCTTCTGTTGAAATTTGTTGAATAAATAATAGCAGAGCACACATATCCGTGGTAACTAATTAATAACTTAACTCATTAATAACATTTAAATGAGGATCAGACATCCACATGTCTCAAGATATTCAAAATGGCTAAACTTTCCAAGGGATGTACCTAGTTTTTTGCACTTTTTCAACATAAGACTGTAAAAGCAGAAAATTAAATAAGAATTTTGAAAGGATTAGCAAGAATGGGGAAGGAGTGATGTAGGACAATTGTCTTGTACATCCATGTTACGTTTATTTTTTTACAAAATTCTTTAAATTAAAATGGGTAACTGACATATACGTCAATAATAAATTAGCTGTTATTGTTTACCCAAAGCCATTACCATATGCTATTAGGCAACACTCATTAGGAATTAGGGGGTGCAGTGGCACAGCAGATTTAGCCTGTGCCCGCTCTCTGGTGGGTCTGGGGTTTGAGTCCTGCTTGGGGTGCCCTGTGATGGAATGTCATCCCATCCCCTCCCCTCCCCATCCAGCCTTACGTCCTGTGTTGCCGGGTTAGGCTCCAGCTCGTCACGACCCTGCTTGGGACTGTGTGTGTGTGCGCGCATGTGCATGTGTTTTATTAGGAATTAGTCAGCACATCAAAGAGTAGTTGTGTATGAAAGCAAAGGCAATCACTGCACATTGCTGATCCTGTCATACCTGTTATGCTGTCATTGTCCAGAGTTTCGACTTGGCTTTGAAAGTCATCATGAGCATTCAATGCAAACAAACATACAGTGCAGATCCTATGTATGTGTGGATCTTGCTTCGCATAGCAGTTAGTGCTTGAACTTGTGTACAAAGTCTGATGGCATTGTAATAAGAAATGCCAAAGTACAGATGCATTAAAAGGTGGCCATGCACAGTGAGAAATGGTGATACCTTGGCAGTGAAAGCACCAGTACTGTGAACCAATGAGAAGTGCCAAATGAAAGATGTAGTGTTAAACAGCTATCACCTAATATGTATTCTGCAGTAACTATGACTAAGGGTACCTCACTAGGAAGACATTTACATACTTTCAGCACTGAAAAGGCTTCTCAGTTGTTCCTTTCGTATAACAGCGATTTCAAACAGGTATACCGTAGTTAAAGAGATACAAAAGCTATGCCATCTCCAACAAACTTTTGATCACACACGTCACTGACAAAGTACTTTTCACCGAGGCATAATTCTGTCAATGGCTTTAACTTGGTATCTGCTGCATCTGGGGTTCAATGAAAAGTTGCAGGGGAACACAAACGCGAACGTGCACTATAGGGTGAGCCGCGCTACGCCCTCTGACACTGGAAATGCAACAGTGCCCCCTTGCTGCACAAGTGGAAAAGGTCAATTTTCGCCGAGCCGCGAAGGCCTGGCCTCCTTCCAGCTGCCCTGGTACCACACGGCCTTGCTTTCTCACTTAACAGTAACATCCTTGTTTTCAGCCTCTCTTGCTGGCGCAACCCTGGCTCGATTCCAACCTCACCAGGACCTTGCCAGCTTTCTTATACTTCAACCAGTACCGCCTTGTCTGGCTTTCACCATGCCGTAGAAAGCCAAGTTGTTCAAGCCACTCATTCAAGAGAATGATGTCTACAATGTCCACTGATAATAAATTACTGTTCCGGTCAATGCACAAAGTTGTCTTCTCTCTTCAAGCATTATTGCACATCGAGAAACTCCTCAAATACCAAGGGGTCAGTTGGAGCCTGTATATCAAAAATGATTTTAGTGTTCGTCTTGTTAAAACTGTCATGATTCTTGGCCTGACTCCAGCTATGGTGGTCCACCACAGGTACACACTGTTTGCTGGCAGTTAAATCCTGGTGGCTATCCTACCCGAGGCTCAAATGAAAGGAATAGACAACTGCACAGCCAGGTATTTTTGGGAATCTTCTTTCTCAAAGGCATTCAATAACAAATTATGTGCATAATAAACAGGGGTATGACTAAGTCAGATTTCCCCCCCTTGGGAACCTCTGAGCCACCTGGGAAGCCCATGGTTACACCAGTTTACTGATGCCCTGGGAATCTACCCAAGTCCCCCGTAACCACATTAGAATGCCCAAGAGGGGTGGACACTGGCACTTGGACCCCCAGAGGTTTATTTTTCTCCCCTTCTTTACAGCTGTTAGGTTTAGAGCTTTCTTTTTAAGAATACGTTTAGTGATTGAGCGACTGCATGACATCACATTTAGAGAGTATATAATGAGCTTTTTAAATAGTCGTTTAGCAGATACTTTTCCCCAAAACGACTTCCAGTGAACTCTATGCAGTGTTATCGGCCCACACACCTTATTCACCATGGTGACTTACACTGCTAGACACACTACTTACAATGGGTCACTCATCCATACATCAGTGGAACACACTCTCTTTGTCACTCACACACTTACGGGGGAACCTGAACAGCATGTCTTTGGAGTGTTATTCATCAGTAGATAACAGGCACGATGCATTGAATTTCTCAATGGCTGTCCTGCAAGCTCTTTAATACTTTCCAGCAGTACCAAACCTGAGATCTTTATCTTCTTAGCTAGTTGAAAAGATGGTGCTGAGAGAAAAAATTAAGATTTTTATCCAACACCAGCTCAGTTTTGGTTGAGTGATGCTACAGACCTTAAGCTCTTTATACTCTTATGGTGGAGCGTAAGACACAGTGTTCATGGCCTTCGAGTAACAGAATGTCTGTTGCCGGTGAGTCACCAAGACATCTAGTTCCTATTTGTGCAAACAGAAGGCACACTAGTATTTCTACATAGTTTCAAAGGATTCATTGAAAATGTAGCTTGATATTAACAAGACTGACAACTTCCATAGCTTTCCAAATGCAGCGTTGATTTTGCTCATTACACAATGTCATCAATGACTAATCGAAGAGTCAATTTCAGAATCCCTGGATTTACTACGTTCTTCGACCTGTCTATGGTTTCCATGCTCTTTATCAAATTGTGTTCCGACATGTTCATACCACCCACGTCATTTCCAGAGAAATTATAGTTAGTTTGGAGATGAAACAGAGAATGTTTTTCCCATACGTTAAACTAGGTCAGCGACAATATTGGAAACTCATCCAGGATGGTGTAGAAGATCTTAGTTGTTTTTCCTTTAGTGTTAGATCTGTTGAAGTACTTCTATCCAAGCAAAAGGGAGTTAAACATTTTGGTATCCTGGCCCACCCTCCATTATATAAACCGTAATATGCCAATATCTCATCAAATACCCAAACTTCAGGAAATACTGACAATTCATCTTGTGGTAACTGAAAAATACAGTTAAACTGTTACAGCACTAAGTTGTGGACACTTAACACTCACTTTCAAGGGTGCCATTACCCAAGATTACTCTTTGGCATCATCGCAGCAACAGAAAAAATCCACTGAGATATGGGAAAATTTTATAATTTGAGAGGACAAGTGAAGAGCTGCATTTGTAGACAGTGGATACACCAGTTTCCAGTAGTATTGATGGACATTCCATGTATCCACTTCCAACTGTTCATTTCATTAGCATCGTGGCTGACACCCAGAGAAGAAATACTTCATGGCAGGAAAGAAATACAAGGGAAAGGATTAAAGTAAAGGATTATGGTAAAAAGAGAAGTTCTCACATACTTTAATCCAAACCAGAAGAGTTTCCACAAATACTTCAAAACACCACCCTGGCTGAAGTGTGGTGACTGCAGGGCCACAAGTGTGTTTGAAACTCAATGTCATATAATGTCAAGTGTCAGAGAAGGACCATCTCCATGAATGGAAATGGAGTGTTTGGGCTTGTGTTTGGCTGCAGCAAGTTCCATTCCTTCACATTTGTATTACCCAACCTATAACTGCCACTAACCCTAAACTATTGAACTAAGTCTCAAAGAAGCTCGCTGATATTCCCCCATCTGTCCAAAGATTACACCTTAAAATGAAAGCTTGAACAGAACTTAATGCTACTGCAAGACTCAGGGAAATACAGCAGCAAGAAAGGAAAAAGGTGACAAGCATGTGATAAACTTTTATTCATGTCCAAACCATTGCTCAAAAAATAACACTGGACCCATGATGGGCAGCTGAAGATGACGGAGAGATCTGCAACATTTTCTCATAAGAAATAGTCTGTAATATGCATCAATTTTTTTCAGTTCCTTGTTAATTTTTTTTTTACACATTTATGCATTTATTTAAAAGTTGCAAAAATCTAAGGCACAAATACATTATGTTTCAAAATGTCAGTGCAACCCATCTCAAGTCTTCTGCATACACTATGGATGTCAGACTTAACTCTGAGTAGAGGACTGTCACAGGACAGAGAAAGTTCAAGCACCCAATGAGAAGCACACAGAGTGAAAAAAGTCTTCGCTAAACTTTATTATTTTATTCCAATTATTTTGTACACCTTTAAAACATGTAAGACAAACCCAAAACTGTTTTTCGCTTTGCTACTATCGCACCTCGTATCCAAACCACAATTTAGTCTCACTCGTACTCTTATCACTCTTTCTCTTAGCCAAACCACAATTTTAATCATTCCTCTATTACACTACTTCATAGCCAAACCAAAATATTACTCAGTCTCCTTTCACTGTACTTAAGAGCCAAACCACAACCTAAGTAATAGTTCAATTGCAATATATCATAGCCAGTTGGATAGGCAACACTCCTAACCAAGGAGAGTACATCAACTCCTAAACTGACATGGTTTATATACTTGCACTTTAACCGCATACAGTTGCATATATTTATTATTGTTATTCATTTTAAATTCCTTGCTGTAGCACGCAAAAGCAGCAGCAGCAGCATAATGGCATAACAGCTTTGCACCACCAAAGTGAAATAAGGCTGCTGTTCCACACCTTGGCAAAATTCACCCCTTAGCAGACTACAACAACAAACATTGTCATCGGCACAGTATCACACAAAAAAAAAACAGAATTTCATCCATTAGCAATGACCACTGCATTGGTCTTCTGAAGAGCTTCCTGGAAGCATCACTTGTGAAGCAGGGTACACTCATTCACTGGTAACGGGCAATTTAGAATCAATATTTCACCTGAAACGTGTGTTTTTGAACTGGGAAGAAACCAGAGCACGCTAAAAAAAAGCCATGCAGAGATGGGAGAACATGCAACGTCCACACAGCTGAGCCGGATTCAACCCCACTTCTGACCCCACGGCCCAGCAGCTGTGAGGTACCAGCACTACCTGCTACACCACTGTGCTACCCTAACATAATTTCGTATACTGCTGAAATAAAAAATAACTTAGATTTTACTAAATTGAGTAAAACAGAAGTAGTGAAACATAGCTACTATTATGCTGCAATACAATGACGATCACATTTTATCTGCGGCAAAGTTGTGCTATTTTACATGTTAAAGGTTCCAGAAATGGGTCATTATAAAGAACAGGTTTTCAAAGTCTTGGACAGTGGGGTGAAATCATGTAGGAAATCCTGTCTTCTTTCTCCAGTTGACCTTTCAGTGGCTTCAGAACATTATTCCCATTTTTTCAAAACTTCACGAGGTTCAGCTGTATCAGAGCCAAACAACTAATAAAGCTAATAAAGTTACAAATGTTAATGGAGTCAAATCAATTATCGTCACCAGAAAAGCGATGGGGACAAGCAGGCATTGTCAGGATTATCTTGACACAAGGGGAATGAAGGTGTACTTTGCTGGCTAATCTGCTTTGCATTATACTGCAACACTGAAGTCTCTCCTCCAGCTCTACTGTCTCATATATACTTAGTATTTCTGCATAATTGTTTTTATTTTCACTAGGAGATACAATACTCCCTCTGAATGTTTGAGGCTGGATGTTGGGTTCTAAGGTTTGGCAATTATGTGGAGGGTGAGGTTTCGGTGATAGCAAGTCAGTATTACAAACCGCAGCCTGGGGGTTCCGTGCTGTATTCTTTGTGCAGTATCCTGTAGGCTGAGGATTAAGGAACTGGCAGTTTGGTATGTTGAACCCTTGGCACTGCAACATGACTAAGTGATACCAAGGGCTAGACAACCACATGATGGATTCTGGACGTTCAGGGTTTCAGGGATGAAAAATGAGAGTCGGAAGTGTTGGGTGAAATCTTGGTGATATGTTTGAAACTCTAGTGACTTAGCTCAAACGAGTACTACCAATGCCATTCTAGAAACAGCGACATGAGGAGGAAGGGCATGTCAGCCTTAACAGATTCTACATTTTTAGACTAAGATCAAAGAGCTCAGAATGGACTCATGCTAATTTAGGCTTCACATGTGAGGCAGCTGAACGAGAATAGTGGAAATTTGATCAACCTTGACCTTTCAGTTGGCTCAAAAGTTCAAGGTTGAGCAAATTTCCAGTATTCTCCAGGAGTCCTGCGCCATTTTTCTAGCACAAAACCTGTAACATTTGCTCAACAATACATCAAATCTCAGTCATACAGTTTTACAGTAGCTTAAAGGGATCCCAAAGCAAATGGATTAACTTCAAAGGGCCCATGGGGAATTCATGTCATCAGGAACCTTCTAGACAGCAATCCTCATACCCAACTGACACGGTATACTGATGAAAATTTTATTCAAGCCAAGTGACCCTGAAACATAAGAAAACCATTCAACTTCGGTTCACTCAAAAATTATTTTGTCATATAGATAGATTGGGGCATGTATGTCATCTCAATAAAGCCACCGTGAAAAGTGTTAAGCTGCCGTTTTACAATCCCCATCTTAAAACCGTCTCGGGAATTTCCGATACTGTGCTTAAATGCTTCGCCTCCTATCTCACTCACAGCTGTTTGCATGTTTCCATCAATAAATTCACTTATGAAGTTGAGAATATAAAGTATGGTTTTCCCCAAGGCTCAATACTAGGCCCTCTGCTCTTTAAAGTGTAAATCCTCTAACTCCGTCACATAATGAAATTAAACCGCTTGGGTATGAGTAAACCTAGCGCTGAAGTAGCTCTCTCACCCCTTTGCACTCAAACAGTAATATTTGAGAAAAGATTTAACTGCATGATAGGAATTTGTTCTTACAGGGATATAATAAACATTCTGCAACCTAAAATACTAAAGCTGTCTTCTGTCTTTGGGAGGTGCTTTGCACTCCATCAGCCAACTCATCCAGCTGCCAGCTTCTCCAGCTGTCTCCCACAGGGCTCCACTCATCGCTTGGCTTGGGTTAAATTTTCGTAAAACCCCACCCAAAGTGTGAGGCTGTTGGCCACAGCACCCTCCAGAGACTCCCCACAACAAGGTCCCCCTCCACTTCCTCTTTCTTCAAAGCATCTGTAACCACTTTTCTTTCTTACAGACCCAACTGCTGCTTTATAGAAAAGTAATTGTGCCACTCAGAAGCGGATGTGTTTAGTTTTCCCGGCCTAATCACTCTTAATAGAGCTTTTCTACAGGAATATGACCAGAACGGGGTGAGAACATACAGAAACTTTTAATATATGGCTTTCATCTTGAAGCAAATTAAAGTAGTGCTAGAACTTCTAGCTCTCAGAATATTATTTCCATTCCCGACACAAACCCTCTCAGTCATCAATTAATTTCAAACTGTGCCAAAATGTGAGCCCTGAATACAACAGCAAATGAAAAGCAGCAACATGTTGCTCTGGTCTATTGAAGCTGATCTTTTTCAGTTTGAGGTTCTTCAAAGTCCCAGTTATGAAGCATAAATACGCTTAAAAATCGCTTGTTACAGTTCTGCAAAATCTTACCAGATGTTACCAATCACGGGCGCCCGCACTGGTGCATCTCTTCATCGACTGTATAAACTACCCAATTCTCTTTTTTGTCTACTTGTACCCGTAAGACAAACCACACAAGGTCCCCCGGAAAAGAAGTTACTTCAGAAGTTAATTATTTAAGAACATCTGATGGCAAAGAAAAGGCATACAAGAGATAGCGGAGTAAAATACAAGACAAAAACGGTTGGCTTCACCAAATTGTGAAGTAAAGAGTAATCAAAGAACAAAAGCAAATCAAAATGTTCTAGTAATCTAACAAATAATGAAATTCTAAAAATTACTTTTGCCTTGCGACGGACTGGCGTCCCGTCCTGGGTGTGACCCCTCCCCTCCGGCCTTACGCCCTGTGTTGCCGGGTAGGCTCCAGTTCCCCGCGACCTCGTATGGGACCAGCGGTTCTGAAAATGTGTGTGTGTGTGTGTGTGTATTTTTTAAAGCTCAATTTTTACTTTGCTTCTGTTTTTCAGTAACTTTGGAATACACTATTTCTTACTGTAGAGAGGTCATAAAGACGACTTACTCTTACAAAGTGGCAGCTGCAACTCTGCATCTCAGTTTCTGAAAGCTTCTGTATTAGATGTGTAGGATAAGAAATTTGCTGTTTAGGGGTTTATATCTTTAACACTAAAAATAGACATATACATTGCTGTGGTTATTATGGATGACGTTATGGATTGAATAGAAGCATGAAATTTGGTTAGCATTATAGGTCTTTGTGTGGCAACTAATATAGATATTGTTAATATATTCCATTGGTATAAATTACACTTATTATAATTTAACCATTTATGCAGCTGGACAATTTTTACTGTAGCAGTTGAGGGTCGGTGCTTTGCTCTAAGGTTCTAAAGCAAGGTATGGGATTCAAACCTGGCTCTCGTAGTCCGAAAGGTGGCTATAACCACTACGCTGCCTGCAAAATAAAAGGTCACTGATGTCAGTATTTGTGCAATTAATGATATGAAAGTGAAAAAAAAACTGTCATACTAGCCTATATCTGATTATATAAAGAAATAAATGAGTGAAATGTGTTAGCTGGTTGTTCACAGTTCATCTTTGTGTGGTCATTGATAGGAGGTTGATGTAGGGACTGTAGGTTTCTGTCTAGTTAATATTGCTCGGTCCATCTGGTTTGCGTATAAATGCCTCTCTGCTGCCATGGCAACATGCAGAAGGGATGTGAGGAACAGGACAGGCAGGGTGGAAGTGTCTGCTGTGCTCCACCAACTCACTGCATGAAAACACTAACGTGATGTCCCAGTCCCTCCAAATTAATTAAAATCACTCATTACATTGTTCAGATCAATTTTGAATTAACTGTAATTTTATTGCCAAAAATGAATCAAAGCAATTTTCCGCTAGGTGTTTGAAGACAGATACACAATTAACTAAGTCCCTGCTGGAAGCTGAGGCCGTGTAAAGAAATTGTGGCTGCGTGTTTCTGCTGGGAAAGCTGGACAGGATGTGAGCATCAAAGTTCCATTTGTCTTTATGTCACCACGGTACATCCAAAAAGCCGAAGGTAGAATACAGAGGACGCGAGAGGGGAAAAGCCCAGAAAGTGACGAGGGAAAAAGGGAAATCTGCCGATCCCATTTGAAAGGAGCTCCCAAAGGCCGAGCTGCTATTATGCTGTCAGCCCCCTGCAACACCAACCTACCCCACCCCCCCCAGCCTCCCTACCTCCCAGTGACGCGCCTTGCATGAGATTAACATGAATGGGATAGCGAGCCGGGCAGGAACCAGACAAAGGCCGGGCTGGATCATGTGGGGGGTGTTAGCGTTTGGCGCGAGAGCCAGCAAGACGAAGGCTCGCGTGGGGCCCGGATGAGATGCTGCCAGTCTGCACGTACACCCCTAACCGGAGGGGGAGGAGGGGGCACCGCTCCCGCTGGCGCTCCGTGTCGAAGTCGCATGTGGTTGGCTCGCCACGGCTCAGCCCGATCACGTCAGAGGAGGAGCATGAATGCTCATTGTAGATATTATGAATGCGATCATTCATGTCTTCCTCAGTGCGAATTTGAGCTGATGAGGAAGTGCTTGAAAAGAATCTCCAGTCTATGACGTCCACCATTTAGCCAGGCACAATCCCATTTAATTTTACGAGGGAAGCTTTTCTAACAATTTGAGATAATTGTGTCCAGTTCATTTCCTGGCATCCAGCTTGTCCATGCTTATTAATGTTGCTTTTAAAAATGACGCAATGACTCAGCGAGGACGAGTTGGCGTTACCGTCAGGGAAAACGTACTTCTATAGTAATATATGTTAGATATATTTCATATATACATATATAGACACGGATGCTATATACTTACAGTATTGCTGCTGTCACCTCAAGGGCTGCAGACCGATGACCAAAGTCCACTTACGTCATGAGGCTGTCCATGTACAGCAGGAGACAATTTACAACGAGTGTGATAATGAGTACTGTGCAAGTAAACAGAATCGTAATACTGGTTCCTCCCACCATTGTATTACGATATTACATCTGAACAGCAGAGACACTTAATAGGGAGATTTAATATCCTTGGTTAGCAGGCCATCTGCTCAAGCCTCCCAGCTTCTTGCTGCTTTCTTTGTGTAACCCTAGAAATACCCCCCATCACAGCTGCATCCAGAACTCCGTCAACCCACTGGTGAGAATACTACTGAAATACAATCCGTGCCCCTTCCAAAATGTACAATAATTTCTTATTGATTGCATCAGAAAAGTAACAATCTGCACGTGTCCTTCGGTGGCTTTGACAGCTACTTACAAAGTCCAGCTCGGCTTGTTGGTGTACTGGTGCTCTCTGTCCACAGGGGGCACTAACCTCCCTCGAACCTGTAACTTTCCACTACGACATTGTGCCATTGTTTCCATCCCTCGCTGTAGAATTTCAGTCTCCTTTCAGCAGACAGACACGGCAGCCAGTGCCTTTTCTCCCCCTAGTGGTGAGCACCATGTCTCCTGTGGGACGGTGCTCAGACTTCTTTGGGAATATTTGCCTGCTGATATGTCCTCAGTGCAGTCCATGTCGGAGAAGCAGTCTACATGACAGGAATCTTATTCTATTCCTTCCCTACCTCACTCGTGATTCCCAGGTTTAAATCGAACGTGTTAAGCGGGGTTGTCGGACTCCATCGAGGCTGTGTCTTGTCTCCACTCCTGTCTGTGATCTTCATGAACACGATATCAAGGTGCAGCCGAGGCTTTGAGAGTGTCCAGTTGATGGGGCAAAGGGTAGCATCTCTGGTCCTTGCATTTGAGCCTCTTCTGACCAGAACCTTTGATGCACACTGGGACCGTTTGCTGTCTACTGGGAAGCAGCTGGTATGCAAATCAGAACATCCAAATCTGAGGTCATGGTCCTCTCCTTGAAAGGAGTGGGTTGATCTCACCATGTGAGGGTGGAAGAACTGCCCCTACTGCAGTTCACATATCACAGGTTCACGACTCATTGTAGAAGGGACTGGGAGACAGAGACGAATTGGTATAGCATCAGCAGCTCTGCGTATACCTTGCCAGTCTGTGATGATGAAGCAGTAGCCGAGTCTTCGAATTAAGTTCTCGGTTTACTGCTCAATCTATGCCCCCGTCTTCACCTATGGTCATGAGCTTCGGGTGAAGACTGAAAAAACAGCATCGCAAACACAAGCTGCCAAAACAAGGTTTCTCTCCAAGATTGCTGGTCTCACGCTCCATGACAGGGTGAGAAGTTCAGCAATCCGGGAGAGCCTCTGGACAAGTCTCACTGGGAAGAGAACCCGGGGCAAGACCCAGGACACACTGGAGAGATTACATCTGTAAGGTCTCTGCAGAGTCTTCAGCCTCAGATCTCATTATGTATTGCGCAATCAAAACCTGGAACCAGGGAAAGCACCTTCCGCAGAACATTGCTCCACACATGAGCACTCACCCAGCTCTCATGGTTTACGCGTGCATTCGTGGATCTTAGTTGTTTTCCTACCTTTTTCTCCTCGTGTCACTGTAAATACCTTTTACACACAAGGGTTCTTCATTCTCCATCTGTCAGCTGCATGGTTGTGGTAGAAGATTGTAGGACCCTGCGAAAAAGACATTTACAGAAACAGCTCACCTTTACTGTAAAGTAACAAATCTTTCACTCATTTCTGCAATATGTAACAGTAGAAGAGAAAAGGTCACAGAAGTACAACAGTATGGAACGTTTTTCAAAAACACCGCTACAGGTGACAGACTGCTCTTTCAGGTGCTTTAACATTTGTTGGTACGGCTTGAAGACATTTTCTACCTCCGTACTCATCTTTATCGGTGAAAACCTCCAGCAGCATTATGAGGGTTGTGTATGTACTTTTTCACAATTTTTGCCAAAGCAGATTACCATTTATAAAGGAAGGTCATTTTTACTGGAGCAAAGTTTGATAAACACCTTGATCAAGAATACTACAGCAGGAGGTTGGATTTAAACCTGGGGCCTTTTAATGTAAGGTAGCAATTACTACCATCATGCCAGCCACAAAGTGCTGTACGAGCAAAGGATTGTGGGGTAGCACGGTGAAAAACTGTACAATTTCTGTCTCTGTGGATGGTACTGAAGTGTGTGTGTGTGTGTCTGTGTTCGTGTGAGACAGAGTTTCTGTGAATCTGTGAACTATAGACACTTCAACTATGATTCCCCTCAATAAACTCCGCCTGATTGTGCACATGGCTTCAGAATCCCTGTTCAGTATTCAAGTGAGCAGCCTGTGGAAACTTCCAGGGGACTCAATGCGCATGGCAATTCCAGAACAAAAGAGGCTCCACAGTGCTCATGAGCACTGGCCTGACTTTAACCACCTGCTCAGGCCTCCAGCGAGCTGGGGTTCGAGGGTTTCCCCCTTCACTCCCCATCATCCCCCTTCTGACACAAGTACTGCCTCATGACTTCCAAGACGTAACTTGGGATAAATACACTGGTGTTGAAAAATGTAAAAATCTCAAAGTCTTTACTGATATCAGATATAATTATACGCATCAACTGATTGCTATCCTGTAAGAGCAGAGAGAAATATTAAGGAGTAAGAACACACCATTTCTACAGCAAAGTCCATCACCAACCTCTTTTTGGCGTGTATTGCTATGACCCAGTGCTATTCTGTTAACCCTCAATTCCGACCCATTTACAACTTTCATCTGTCATGAATACAGCTTTTCTCATCTGATCGTCGTAACCCTTCACGACATCCAAATGCACGACATTAATCACCGTTTTCACGGAATTTTACGTTTGCACATATTGTACATGTGTGGTGAGATCTGGCCTTAGGAAAAGAATGGGTGAGACTACAATAAAGAGCATCAAATACCAGATTCAGGAATTTACACACACACACTCAAGTGGTATCATTTAAGGTAAATGAGGTCTGTAGACGAAAAACTCAAAGAAAGCGGACAACTTATGATAATGACTTGGAGCGAAGTCGATTAACAGGTGTAACACAACACGTGGTGATCATCTGTTTTATAGTCACTATATAAACAATTATAACGGGCCGTCAAAATTTAAATGGGACACCAAAAACTGAAGGCAGCCTCTGCCACAGCATAAGGGTTAACCAATAAAAAAGCATTCCAAACACAACAACACTGAGTGTTCTCTGAGTCAAAACCAACACGCCCCAGGGAGCCACATTACTCTCCCCACTTACGTTTGTTTGTCACTGCGTCGTTTTTCATTAAGTCCTTCTGCTCCAAGAGCAGAGGGCCCGTTCCACTTCCTGTTTCTCTGCGTCAGGAAGGACGTTAGTTCTCCTCTGCAGGGGTGAAGTCGCCCCGTGTTTGTATCTCCAGCTGGACTGGAGTCTTCCCCCGAGGACATTACATATGAGACACAGCCAAATGGATTGGATGAGGAGCAGCTGTTACTCTTACATGCCAGAAGCTTCAGCTCATTTGCTGGGGACTTTACTGTAGAGTTCAGCATCTCTACCCTGACAACCAGCTCTTTCTTCTTCACGGGTGACCTCTGACCTTTGCAGCAGTGGCCTCTCCATCAAGGTCCAGGGGGATCCTTGTCCACTGTGGAGTTACAGAACCAGCAACTGTTAACCATGGCAACACACCCCCATATGCAGTGGGAGTCTTTGTCTGCCCGCTCAGGTGAGCGATTACTTTCTGATCACGTGTACAATACACCTCATGTGTGGTTCATGTTCTTCTTGTAATCAGGACACAACGTGGTGACAGGTTAAAATCCCACCTGCGGTTGTACTATCGGCGTGGGGGGTGTGGGGGCACGGCGTATTCGGCTGGTACCTGCTGTGTGGCGGGTCTGGGGTTCGAGCCCTGCTTGGGGTGCCTTGCGAGAGATCGGCGTCCCGTAGTGGGTGCGTCCCCTCCCCCTTCGGCCTTGTGTCCTGCACTGCCGAGAAAGGCTCCGGCTCGCCGCAACCCCGCTCGGGACAAACGGTTGTTGGCGTTGGTTGTTGTACTATCCTTGATCAGGGTAATTGACCTAAAGTATTCCAGCAAAAAAAAAATTGCTTAATACCTTAACAGTATAATCTGGTTTGGAGAGAAGTGTCAGCTAAGTGAATAAACATAAACTATTTTCACAGTGTTAGACCATCAAGGCTTGTGATGCGGGTCGAGTCTGCAGTGTTGCCTTCTGCTCATGTTTAATTTCACGTAGCAAATTGCACACACGTTATATTTCCGTTCCAATTTTCGGTATTTCTCTGATAAAAATCATTTCAGCTCATTTCACTGGAGCACCAGAGCAGGGACCCAGCAGGGACTGGAGATGCCAACTTTAAGCTTTCCATCCTGAGGCTTTTTGCTGTCAGGCTGCATGGTACAAAGTGCTGTTTTTTAATTCCATTGTTTATTAATTACGCAGCAGCACATTCCAACATATTGGGTTTAGAATGTTATGCTGCAGTCAGCGAACAAAAATTAATGACACACAGGTTCATAACAGAAACCCATCCAAGTAGCCAAGGTTACCAACCCACCCCTAAGAGACAAGAGCACCAGGAATCAGACTAGGAATTAAACCAAAATTGCAGGCACAAACCAACTAAATCTGACCATTGTTTCAGGAGCAACCACAGTCAACAACACAAATCCCTGAGTGTTTTGCAAAAAGCAACAGCGCCCCCTATTGCCAAAAGTATTTTGGGCAGGCATGATTTCCAACCAAAGATTTAATGATGTGGGCTGGGGGAACAGCAGGTAGTGCTGGTGCCTCTCTTCTTTGCCCAGGAAGTCTTTGTGGGCAAGGCAAGACATGTGTTTTAGGTGGAGTGGTGACAGTAAAACTGCCCTTAGTGTGTGATTCAATAAGTGTATGTGAAAGGCCTGGGACAGACTGGTACCCCACCCAGGCTTTACCCTGCAGCACACCCTAGACTTCCAGGACGAGCCCTGGATCACTAGAACTTTTGGAGGGACGGATGGTCCGGACCCTACAGCCCTGACCAGTACAACCAGTGAATATTGTCTTTTAATGCTATACGTATATCAGGAATACATAAAAGAGGGAAAAAATACAAAAATGTACACACACACACACATTTCTGTATGTCAATATTGCTATGATACATAATTCCACAAAGTAAATACTACATGCAAAAATTTGAAAAATACAATAACAAAAAGAATATGCAAATGTACCTTTGTGCTTTTTCCAATAATAGGACTTTTAAAGTCTGTGACTACAGCGTTTCTACGGAAACCATAGAAAGTTTCCTGTGATGTGCTACTAAAATTTCTATGGTTTCCGTAGGAACAGAATGACAACAACCTTTAAAGTACCACAAATCCTTAACACTGAAAAAAATGGCAAGAAGGTGATTTGTATTTTATGTTGCTCATTTATATATACACATTTGCTCATTGATTTTTGTATTTTAATTAGTTGTTTAATATAGTATTTGTTAATTATTCCATTTATTGTATAACAAGCTCTACAAATCTGTACTACATAAATGTTGTAATAATGCTGCAATGGCTAATATAGTACCTCAGAGTACGAGATAGTTACTTTTAGTTTTTAGTTTAGTTTCCAGTTGTCTCATGATATAGTGTTTTTTTTATTGCTTCTACATAGTAAAGCAAATTTTTAAGGAATAATATACAGGAAAACCTAAATAAATTTTGGAACATTTTGTTTTTTTTGTTTTTGTTTTTGTTTATGAGTTTGTATTGTATCGGAAATAATTTTTATTATATAATTATGTCAGTAACTTAAGAACATGCATTTGAAGTATACGTAGATTTTAAGCAGACAAACTGCAGCTCTACATTACGCACCTTTCTTAGAGTAATGGCACTAGAAGTCTCTTGTATTGAAAGCTCAGTGTTTTGGAAACTTCCAGTAGAACGGGAATGGAGGAAGCGGAGAGCTATCTGGATGATTCCAGCCAGAAACCCTGGGAAGAAGAAGAAGAGCTCATGGCAGAAACCTTCACGGTGACCCCCGCTGCCGGCCAACCTGGGGAAGGCGGAGCAGCAAGACTGGATGATGTGACAGGTGATTCAGAACTCGCACTCCAGAGTTTTGAGGACAGGTTTGGCCTCACCGATGAAGAGTGGGAGGTTTACAGGGGGTCCTGCCAATATAAAAAGGAGGCGATACAAAGCAGCAGGTTGGACCAGGGGACAGCAGAGCTGAATCAAAGTTGGCCAAAGATGGAGAAATCTTGGGTGACTAGAAAGAGTAAGACAATGGCCGTTGATGAGACAGATGGAAGTAAGTCACGTGTGTTGGTCTGTGAAATACAAGCAAGTGGGCTGGAGACAAAGGTGGATGAGGTACATGGAGCAGAGCTGAAGGTGGACGGCGTGCACCTGGAGGTCAGAGAAGAGGGCAAGGTAACCCTGAAGGTTCTACCTGAAAACGGAAAGGTGGTGAAGAATGTAGAGGTGGAAAACTGTGAGGTGAAGGTGGACGGGTTAGAAGGCGACATCAAGTTTGACGTAGAGGTGGATGAGATTGAGGTGGAATTCATAGAAGTGACGACACACAAGGGACCGGTGGAGTTTATAGAAATTGAAATAAACAAAGGTTAGAGGTGAAGAATGTGGATGAAGAATGAGGTGAGGTAAAGCTTGAAGAAAAAAGGCCTCTGAGAAGAAGACCTGCTGGCATGTAAAGATGGAACCCAATTCAGTACTGCAATACAGCCTGCTATTTACAACACAAATGTATGTCATTCATGGTTTACTTAATTCATAGAAATGTAGTTCATTTGTGCATTTACAAGCCATGGAAATAATATATATATAAAATTGTGCTTGTGCCTCTCTGAATCAGTTCTCTATATTAATGCTGCACCATCACTGCTGCATCATTAGTGTCCTGTAAAATCTGACAAAACAAGTTAGTGTCATACATAGTAAGCATAAAATAATATGTAAAGAATGCTTCCAATTGTGACCTGTGATGTGGCCCATCTAGTATACTGTACTGCGACCAGCATGAACAGAATGGTACCAGACAGCAGGTTCCGTGTCAAAAGGAACCATTAAGTGATGTCACTTGCCCAACTCAGTGCGCTTCGAACGACTGATCCGATTCCTCAGTTAATACCTGTATTTATTCATAAAAAAAGAATTTTAAGATTATAATTAGGTACAGATGACTTCTGAGGTGTCCGTGCACTACACCAAGTAATACGTACATACAGCGTTTTCTCCAGTTCTGAGTTTTCAATTTCCAGTTTATTTTTAGTAGAGAGGCACCGGCGGTAGCAGGAACCGCCGGTGCCTGTTGGGACAGCTCAGGACGATGAATTGTGGCATCACTGTGACCGGAAGTTTTGGAAAGATCCAGACCGAAAGCACAGGCATTGTTCTGTGTATATACAATGTTCATAGTATGTGTAATAACAGTAATTATAAGTGATATAATAGTTACATAAATCACAATCTCTATGCACCTATATGAAAAATAAAAATATTTCTGTCTCACACACACACATATGGTGGGCAGGCACACACTTAGACCTGGACAGCAAATGAGTTTTTATTTTCCACAGTTAGCAAACGGTCTCCTTTGTTCTTTTATTTTTTCTGGGCCCTCTTTGATGGGCACCTTCTTGAAGAAAAGATCTGTATGAAAATAAACTGAATAAATTACACCGGAGCAGAGTATGCCGCGTGAAAAACCTGTAGAGTTTAATCGGAGCAAAACGACCTGTTTAAGGAACTGCCTTAGGAGTGCGTCATATGAGTAGCATCACCTGAGGAGCCCTTAAGGGTGAAGTGGCTCAGATTTTGATAGCAGGAAGTAACTATGAAAGAAACCAATGTTTTACCCACCTGGGAATAAGAGGAGGGCGGAGCCACTGGAAGGTGTTAAAGAGATCAGGTGCACAATGAAACACACAAGGATCTATGAGCAGGTCTTGAGGAAGCTCTATCCGCTCCACTGTGGGCTCGGCGACAGTGCAGAACATGATGCAAGGCAGCAGGTACATCTTGGCTTTGTGGGCGGTTGTCCTGCTGGGTGGGACGAGTCAGGGGGACCCACAGCTGCCACTTGCTTCTGCCCCTGGGAACATCATCATCGGGGCGCTCTTTCCCATCCACGAGGGCACCGAGAAAACCAAGCTGTCCCCTCCACAGGCTCCGATATGTGAAAGGTGAGTCTCTTGGATGGCCTACATGAAGGGCCATCGTAGAAGAAAGTTAATTGAACCTCCTACTTACCTTGATCCACTATCCGTTCCAATTACACTAAAAACATTGCTACCACAGTAATACACTGAATGGTTGTGAAGTACCTCACTGCTGCTTTATGTTAGATTCAGCCCAGGTGGGACAGTCATGGCTCTGGCACTGATCCACGCTGTGGAATCCATGAATCGGTCCCCATTGCTGACACGACGTGGACTCTCGCTGGGCTACCGCCTCCACGACTCATGCTCAGATGTGACCACCGCAGTTCTGACCACGCAGACCTTCAGCAGCGTGGCTCTGGAGTGCGGGCCGGCGCTCAATGGCACCCGGCACCATCCCGCTGTCACAGCCGTCATTGGAGAGATGTACTCCGAGGTGTCCATTGCAGTCGCCAGGCTCCTGAACCTTCAGCTCATTCCTCAGGTATGCTATGGGCGGCAATGCTTAAAAGACACAAACAGCTTACAGAAATTGAAACTCACAGGGCTAAAAGAGTACTGACCTAAACTCACCCAGTGTTATGAGGCAAACAGGAGTTATTAATTTGCACTTCATATTACAAACATAATTGAGACCAGTCTGTTCATAACTCAAATTGTTCGTAAATCCAACCGCTATGTCCCAGTAAATTCAATCTTAACAATAAGCTTAATACAACTTATTTTCTGCATAGTTTCAGTAAAAGTCCTGGCTATAATTGTAACAAATACTGTAAAAATACAATAAATGAAATTGTTGACACTGTACTCCACCTGATAAAATTTTGAAATTAGAACAAAAATACTTTGACAAAATACAGGAAACTTCCCGATTTGAAATGGCTGCTACAGCAGGATCCAATGCTTATTTAAGTTTTATGGCACAATTTTTAATTAGTTTTTTTTTTTCCTTCTTCAACAGATCAGTTATGCTTCCACTGCTGTAATTCTGAGTGACAAGAACCGTTTCCCAGCTTTTATGAGAACCGTCCCAAATGATGATCACCAGACCCGGGCCATGGTGAAGTTACTGAGTGACAACGGGTGGACCTGGGTGGGCGTCCTCACCACCGACGGGGAGTACGGGCGCCACGCGTTGGACAGCTTTGTGTCCCAGGCCTCAGAAAAGGGAATCTGTGTCGCGTTTCAGCAGGTCCTCCCAGACTTACTCTCTGATTTGAACATTTACAGAAAGATCACCTCAGCCGCTAGGACCATCGCAGAGAATCCCAAGGTCCGAGTCGTCGTGTCTTTTGCCAGACCTGAACATATGAAGCACCTGTTTGGCGTCCTTCACCCGAACGCTATGGATAAAGTCTGGATTGCCAGTGATGCTTGGTCTTTGTCTAAAGATTTGTTTGAGGAGTACAGTATCCCTGCTAGCAGCAAAGTGCTGGGTTTCACATTCAAAAGTGGAAACCTCTCTTCCTTCCATCACTACCTGAAAAGCCTGGAGCTCAGCATGGACATCACAAAGAACCAGGCCTTTCCTTTGTCTCTTGCAAACCGCAGTGAAGTCCAGGGCCTGTCCACAGAAAGCCTTCTAAACACTACAAATGGTGGAGTCATCTTTAGCATTCAGATGGCTGTGACTGCCATAGCCCATGCGGTGGCTGAGCTCTGCACTGCCCGTGACTGCAGTGTCCCCAGCAGCGTACAGCCCTGGGAGGTACCGTGGTCTTTTCCCCAAATCCTTACCTCCCTAGTATCAACCAATCTGTAGCACTGGATTTTTTTTTTTTTTTTTTTTATTACCACCACATACCATCTCAATCCCTCAAACTGTTTTATGTAAAAACATTTTGTCAGTATTGTAGAAGTATAACCATTTTTTCGCGTTAAATTTTTTTTTTTTTTAATTCAGTACCATTGTTTCAGTGTGAATACTTACAACATTCATGCCTCTCAGTAGACAGAAAAAAGATTTTTAATTCAGGAACAATGAATGAAACCTGGTTGATTTCACTGGTTCCTTTCAAATCCCCTAATGAGGTCTGGATCTCAAAATCCACTCAATGTACACCGAGTGCAAAACCTTTCTCTCCATTCAGTTGCTTGCAGCTCTGAAGAAAACCAGATTTGAAGTGGAAGGAAAATTCTACAGCTTTGACTCTGAAACAGGAGACATAAACTTGGGCTACAACTTTGTCCAGTGGGGTCCTGGTCAAGGGGATGTGTTGGCAGAGTACCACCCCACCAACGACAGCTTCTCCTGCACAAGCGCCATCACTCAGAGGATGTTCCATCATCTACAGGTACAGTCCAGCTCATAATATCCCCATTTTCTGCTGGCAATCAGCTGTTGTTCCCACAATTAAAGGAAGGTTTCCTCTACAACCCTCATGGGCTTTCATTTCTTATTCTTACAATAAAATCATTCCCTTTTATTCCCTGACTTAAAGCCAAAAATTATTTAGTGTCCCTACATTTAAAACCATTTGGACACGCCCTCATATTTACGCCTACTTAGAAAAGTGTAAGTAAATGTTCCCACTCGGGAAGGCAATTATAAATTCATAGGGACATGTTCCCGAGGTTCTGTGTTCATGTTATTATTTATTCAGTTTTGACATATTAGTTTTGTATGTTTTCTAATTTAGACAGCTAGGGATTTTTTTTTTTTCCTCCATCAGTTCAGGGTAAGTACCATGCTCAATACTATTACAGCAGGAGGTGGGATATTCACCCATGATATTAACACAAATCCTTTGACTGCAAGGGAATGACCTGAACCACTACACTACCGGCTACGCCCATATGTTCATGTGCCAGCCCTTGTATCCTTTTATATGGACACGTTTCAACCTTTATACCCATTTTTGTATTTATTATATCAAGATATCTTCACACTCATTTAAACATATCCATTCCTGCCTCTTTAATGGCACACCCCAAACTCATTGTATTTTATACCTTTATAGAGACATAGCCCCCCAACCAGCACAATTAACATTTAAACATGACACATTTTACTCACGCCCATCAAGATGGCAGGAAAGCAGGCAGTCTGTCCTCATGCCTTTCCATCACCTCTTCTCTCCAGAGTGTGGTTTCCAAGTGCTCCAACAGCTGTGTGCCAGGGCAGTTCAAGAAGACCACCGAAGGCCAGCACACCTGTTGCTATGAGTGCGTCAACTGCACTGAGAATCACTTCTCCAATAAAACTGGTGAGCAAATCAACATCTTCCACGGAGACAACTCCTATTTCACGAGACACAAAAATATTATGAGGAGGAGAAATATAAGTTTACATCAGTTGACCCATCACCACCCATCCCCACCTGGTTTCGTCTCAAACCTAGAATGTGCTTTCACAAGCCAGATGGGACAGCTGGTAGCATAGTGGTTAGAGCTACTGCTGTTGGACCTAAAGGTCACAGGTTTGATCTCCAGCTGTAATACTTTTGAGCAAGGTACTTACCCTAAATTGCACCAGTAAAACTACCCAGCTGTATAAATGGGTAAACAAATGTAACTTTAACACTGTAAGTTGCTCTCAAAAAAAAGTGTCAGCTAAATGAATAGATAAATGACAACATTACACAGTAGCTCTGTCCCAACACTAAGCTAGCAACCCTGCAACATACTGTATCTGCACTACTGTTCTAGCATTTTCTCTGCTTGTTTCCAGACATGGACCAGTGCTTCAGCTGTGGACCCCATGAATGGTCACCAGTAGGAAGTTCTCAGTGTGTTGCCAAAACTGTGATGTTCTTCTCGTGGCAAGACAGGTTTGCCATGGTGCTCTTGGTGCTGGCACTGCTGGGTATTCTGCTGACCCTCTCAGTGGGTGTGCTTTTTCTCTGCCATCGCCACACCCCTGTGGTAAAGGCATCTGGTGGGCCTTTGAGCTTTCTGACCCTCCTGGGTCTGACGGGCAGCTTTTCGAGTGCTGCTCTCTTCATCGGTCAGCCTACCCGGCTACAGTGCCAGGTTCGCCAGGTACTCTTCGGTCTCAGTTTCACCCTCTGCGTTGCCTGTATCCTAGTGAAGTCCCTCAACATCTTGTTGGCCTTCCAGTTGAATCCAGCCTTGGTGTCCCACCTGTGCCGACTGTACCAACCCTACGCCATTATCAGCTCGTGCGTTGGGCTCCAGGGGCTGATCTGTGGTCTATGGCTTGCGCTCTGCAGCCCCACTGAGACCATGCAACTGGGTGAGACCACTACCTTGGCAGTGTGCAGCGAGGGCTCGTACGAGGCATTCGGCACTATGCTGGGCTACATCGCTCTGCTGGCACTCATATGCTTCGCCTGCGCTTACAAAAGCAGGAAACTACCTCAAAACTACAACGAGGCCAAGTTCATCACATTTAGCATGCTCATCTACTTCATATCCTGGGTCATCTTCATCCCTGTTTATGTTACAACTACCGGCCTGTACTTGCCAGCTGTGGAGATGGTTGTCATTCTGATATCAAATTTTGGCATTCTGAGTTGTCACTTCTTCCCGAAATGTTACATTATTCTGTTTAAAAAGGCTGAAAACACTAAAGACGCCTTCTTGAAGAAAGTGTACGAGTACTCCTGGAAAGAGGCAAGCACCATCAGTGTAAACAAGCCAATAATGGATAATTCCCCTATCTTCTGTATCTGCCAGGCCTCACCTGGTACTCATTACACTGACCCAAAGGGATCAGGTTCTGTGGCTGGTTTGTCAACATGAAGGTGTATCATATGAAAGTTGTCACAAAATTATTTTTAATGAGCTTTTTGTCCCCTTTGCATGGAGCGTACAGGTTGTCCTCGTATTACAGCGTGACTTGCAACCACCCAGACTTATGACGGCCGTCCCATTAACCTAGAGTCCTGATGTTTGCTCCTACCGTCTGGTGGTGCCTGAAGAGAAAAAGACAATAGATTTAGAAATGAAACAAAACATAATAGTACAATAAGAAAATATTTTAACACTATATTTTATAACAACGTGTAAAATCTTTACAGAAATCCATATTATGCAACATAGCATTCGTGTCTATTGTATTTATATATACTTACGGTTTACATAAGAGTAAAAGGGATTTGCAAGTCACAATGAGGTTGTCAGAACTGAACCCCCTCGTAAGACGAGGACCACTTTTCTTTGAAATTCTTTATTACATTATGACCTGCATTTAATTATTCTTTGTTTCCCTCCTATTGTACGGCTTTTCTTCCCTTTGGCGTATGTTCCCGTGAGCTGGCCAGTTGCAGAGAGTTCTAGAAGACATCTGTGTTACTGGTAAATTCTATTTATCGGTATTACATACAGAAGTAGATGTGGGTTTTGAGTCTCATGAATAATGTTAAGAATTTACAGTTGAGTGGAAAAACACGATTGTCCCATCATTAATGTTTTGTCCCACATTTGATTTTATTTTGCATCTTGTAGCAAACCAGGAACTTCCTGCAAAATTGCGTGATCTGGGTAGACACCGATGACAATTCACTTGTTGTCCCATGTTAAATAGTCCCCCACCCAGTGCAACATAAATCCTCACAGTACTGGTAGAAGCAGTCTGAAACAAGTGTCTCTTACATCACGTTGACTCACCAAGACAGCTTAGCAGGTTTATGGGTTGGCTGACGTACACCATGCCTCCAGGAATTTTGTGGTACTTTCAAATAAGAATAAATAATAGAATGACTGTTCATTGTAAAACCTAATAAATGTCACCTTGTACTGGGTTGGACATTAAGTGACACCAAGACACGAGGGCATTTCTGCAAACAGTTGTGAATGAGAAAAGCTTAAACTATGTCTTGTAAATTATTAGGCTATAGCTCAGAAAACACTGAAGGAAAAGCAGATTTTCTGATTAGTAAATATATTCACAGTTATTTATTTTCCGCCTCTTCGGAAGACTGGCAGAGAGGCACAAAGTGAATTTTTCCATACTTGTTACACAAAAAATCCTGTGAAATTACTGAAAACCTCTGCAGCTGCCACAGAAAATTAATTTTAATTAAATTAAGCAAGCTATTAGTATGAATCACTTCCTAATTTCAAGCAATTAACCTCTACCTTTAAAAAAATCAACAGGAGAATTCTACATATGGAGCATTGGAGGACTGTTCCACAATGAATAAAAACTGACACTGCAGACAACAATGCAGTTCTTTCTTAAAAAATAAACTACTTGAGGGACCACTGTGGTACAATCCCACATTTTAAATGGTAAATACAGAACACGGCACTGCACAATAACTGAAAGAGAAAAAAGTTACACTAATTAAATAAGCATTAAGGAACCAAACTGTTGTTCTTCAAAAACCTGTAGTTAAGTATTGATTCATGTATCATTAGATACTAAAATTTCTAACACTATAGAAATGAAAGGAATATCGCCAACCCAAACATTAAACATAACACTTTTTAAAACATATTATACTGGGTACATGATTAGATCTCCACATGGTTACTGAATATCCCACTAAAATGCTGTGAAAATGCTGTCTGTTTGCCAGGCTTTAGTGAGCATGGAGACCACAGGCCTCGTTTAAAAATCTGAGAGTCTCCACATTTTTCAATTAATAAAGTTTACCCACAACCAGTGTCACTTGTGAATTTTGTTTATTTTCACACATTGCTGGGTACAGTATGGAGAACCTTCCTAGAATTTCCTCTGGAAGCTGCTCACTTGTACCATAAGCAGAGCCTCTACGATATTTGTAACAGAACTGTCAATGATATTCCAATTCTACATTCTTCAGTACCACCACCAGCAGGTGTGTGTCTTCCTGTCAAGTAGGTACACACAAGTTTGACAACCGTACTTAACGGAGCACTACCAACGCCAGCAATCACTGCTCAGGTGTGCTCCATCTCTCACGTGCTGGACCTTCACATCCATCCAACAGCCCTTAATAAACCTAGTTTCACTTTCTGATGGGAGGACCAACCAGCATCATAGAAAGATATATATTTAAAAAGAAATAAAATTATATACACACACAACTAAATGTGCCAAGTTGTTTTACCAGTTATTTGCATGTTTTATAAAGTTCCTCGCAATGAATTCAAGACAACACACCTGTACAAGAGAATTTGCAAAAAGTTACTAGTTTAAGAAATGGAATTAAAAGCCAAATAATTGAATGCCATTTCAGACACCTGTGGCAATTAAACTTTATGCTGACAAATGGCAAAAAAATGGGGGTCAAGAGAACAGAAAACTGCTTTATTCCAGGTAGCCATGACGGAAAGCGGTCACAGAGAGAAAGACGACTGCTTTGGCAGCCAGTTACGGAGTGGAACAGGACTCTCACAGTATTGTACCCCCTCCCAGCCATGCAGCCAAGAGCTCCGCAACTGTTGCGGGATACATTCTAACATATAATGCTGTTTACATACCTTTCACATCCTTGTTTCTTAAATATACAATATATATATACTATATATATATATATAAAATATACAATGCTGTCTTTAAACTCCCATCCTCATGTGCAAGTATTGAACCCTACTCAACTTCACAAAGTACTTTCAAATGTAACCAGTCTGCAGTGAAAGTCCACCTAGGACAAAGTCTCGAAACTCCTGTCGTACAAATCAGGACAAGCATAGGAAAAGCGGCGTGGTTTCGGCAGCAAACCGCCCGGTCAGTCGGCTTTCCGGGGGACTCGCCTACACACATCCAGATAGTGCTGAAGACAAACAGGTCCCTTGTCTCAGCAGTGTGTCACTTGAGAGATGCAGAGCAGAGTCACACAGGAACCAACTAGAAATCCCCACCTCCTATATTCAAAACGCAAATGCAAGATACAGAGTAAAGTCCCCAGCTCTACAGCTGGCTGGTTGAAATGCACAACCTTACATAGTAACTAATGTAGAATACATTAATCGGCTGGCGTTCTTCTGACATGAATACATTCAGTTTCTCAGATCATTATCGTCATCATCCCCCCCAAAGAACAGTTTTGCATGATTGTTTGCCGGTAGTTATACTCAACTGACCATAGAGGTAGTTCGCATTGTAAAGACGTGTGGAGGGTCAGTCTTCAAAACCAGTGTCACAGGAGAAGAAAAACACCTCTGTATTCATGCCATACAAACACACACACACACACACACACATACACACAGTGCACTCAGAAAAATGCAGCTCCGAGCAGACTGATGCTGAATGGCGTTTCCCACATGACCACAACGGCCTTGCAGAGCATCTCTCCAGGTGATGCAGATAGCAGGGTCACACCCAGTGCCAACTGTGCAGGGGCAGGGCCTACAACTGGAAGCCTTTCATAGGACCCTCAGGCTGCTGGAAGATGAACTGGCCCTGGTTCTGATCCACCTGTGGAGCCAGGTTTGAATCTTCCTCTTCCACACCAAAGTAGCGCTCAATCAAGTCAAAAGCCTTTTGGTAGATCTCTTGATTCTCGTGGCTCTGTAGGAACTCAATCTTGTCTAGACCTGCAAAAAAAACACACCCGCTGTTAACTTTTTCACTGACATCCACTGGTAACCCACAATGTGCCTTTATGAATAAATTAAACTATTATACAAGGGTAAGGCAAATTATACAAAAATTTGCATATAGTGCATATGCGTGGGAAGGTCTTAAATCAACTTGCTTTCACAGTTTTTATAGCTCATGTCTGGTGCGTGAGTGTTAGTTTTGAACAAGATAATGAATGCTGCATTTACGGAATGAATCAAGCATTATTTTCCAGTTACTTTAAAATTAGTTTTAATTCAGCCTGAAATTAATAAAGCTGTTATGTCTCACAAAATTAGTTGTGTCAAAGATTAGGCTCAGTAAAAATCTAAGGAAATCAAATGCCTGCATTATTAAGCTTCTATTCATTGCAACTTCAGGGGTAAAAGTGATTTTGTAGTTCTGAACAAAACAGATTTCTGGTTCCAACTGTCTAAGTTCAGACCAGCATACCAGTTATTTATGTGTATTTGTATCCAGTGCCACTTTTTGCCTCCCATTTTATGGCACTTATATTTTTAAAAAAAAAAAAAAAATCATGTTGTGAGAAGGCAGTCCTAATGAGATTTACCATATCATTTGGAGTTGTGTCAAAAGCCATATTACAGGCCAGATTGATTTATCATCACTATGTTTTACAGTTAACTCATACGGTTAGCGTTTACTGCTCTGTCCAGCAGTTTTCCCTACAAGAGGAGGGAAATCTTAAAATCTCTTCCCCAACCACCCCAGCTCAGGGGTTATATCACAAAGAGGCTTCAGTAAATTGTTAAATGGTCTTTAAGAAGAGGATTGCTGTACCATAGGCCTCCTCAATGAGAGCACAATACGGATTGATGCCTGTGCCATTTTGCTTCGCCTCCTGTTCTCCAAGACGAAGGACATTCTCCAGCCCGTTGAGAGACACTTGTACAATCTTCGAATCCATTACAGTCAGCAAGTCACACATAGGCTTGATTGTGTTCAGCGACACCAGGTACCTAAAGAAGGAAAGACAGATACACAGAATTCTGAGAGCAAGACAATCTCCAAATGACTTTTAAAATACCCAGCTGCTTCCAGGGGGTCACATTCACAGCATTCTCATCTGTGGGCTGATTCACCATGCTCGAATCAAAAGCATGTTCTCCACCAGTGTGGACCTGCTTACATTTATTCATTTAGCCAACACTTTTTTCCAAAGCAACTTACACTATTAAGCTACTTACAATTACTTACCAATTTAAACAGCTGGGTAATTTTACTGGAGCAATTTTAGGACAAGTACCATGCTCAAGGTTACTACAGCCATAAGTGGGATTTGAACCACTAAGATTCTTTAAGGCCACTGCACAAGCATATTCTCCAGACCTAGCCCTCTCAAACTCAGAATTTGCAGCCGAGAGAGGCCACAGAGCCGAGGAAGACCACAGAGCCGCAATTTTGCACAGGGGCAAAATAATACAACTTTGCTTCACAGACACTCATCCAGAGATGCATTGGTACATTACCACCCAGCCTGCAACCTTTAACCTTCCTGTTGCTAGTTCCTTCCTGAAGCTGTTTGCCATACCACTGCCAGGTTTTTACCTGATCTGCTCAGGAGTGCCCCCAGATGTAGCATTAGTGATAGCCCAAGCAGCTTCCTTTCTGGTACGGAATTCTGCTTTCTGAAGAATTTCTATCAGCACAGGGAAGATGTTGGCATCAATCACAGCCTGCACAAAAAAAACAAAATAAGGTAAACATAAAAGTGGAACCACACACAGAAAGACAGAAAAAGACTGACAGAAACCCAAGACAGGACCTGGATTTGTGCTCTGTTCCCAGCTGTGATGTTAGACACTGTCCAGCAGGCCTCCTTCTTGATGGACTCCTTGGGACTGCTGAGTAAGTGCAGCAGGCACGGCAGTGCCGAGCAGTTCAGGATCACCTGGACAAAGGCAACACACACACACACACACACACACACACACACACACACATATATGCAGGTCAACAATCCTTACAGAAAGTAATATACATATGCACAGGACAACAGAAAAACATGATCATATGTGGAAAAACACCACATAAGATTTTACAACAATTTGATAAATAACACGCGGTATTCAGGGCAGTTTTAACCACCATGAAGACACCTCTGATAGCAGCAAGTAGGTGCAACTGGAATGGAAATGGGGTTGGGGCATGTTTCCCAGCTAAGACTGGGATTAAAAATATTGGCTTTCAATACCAGTGAGTAAAGCAATCATTCTGGTTATAGAAGTAGTATTCTGAAAAATATTCCAGAGGGGAGTTAACTATGCAATATGTTCGCAATAATAAAGTTATGCTGCAAAAATAAAGAATGACAAAAACAGAGAAGTGTAAAGACAGAGGGACTACCTGAGTCTGGACATCATCGCCTGTTACAATATTCCCCACAGCACGCAGAGCAGGAGAAACCACCTTGTAATCACTGTGCCTGGGAGACATACAGGAAAACGACAGTCCGCACTATTGATGTGGCAATTTACAAACATCGTGAAAGAAAGAACCTTACACCTGTAAGATTATATCTTTGCTCCAATTTATGTCACATCCTTGGTCCTCATTCTACTTGGCCTGTCTGCACTATATGACACCGTCAACCACAGGATCATGCTTTCCTCATTAGAAAGTCATTCGAAATCAATTGAACAGCACTGAAATGTTTCAGTCCTGCCAATGAGGTAGATCTTACCAGGTGGTTCGGTGTGGCTCCCTGTCTTCACAGCCTCTCTCAAGCAGGGTTGCACAGGGCTCAGTGTTAGAGCCCTATACTCTTCTTCATCTACACCTCTTCCCTCACATCTGTCATTGCCTCCCATGGCTTCTTCCATCACTGCTATGCTGACAATACCCAGTTATTCGTCTCTTTTCCCCTGAAGCTACAGATATATCCTCACATTCTGCCGTTTGCTTCTTGGATGACTGATCATCTTCAACTCAACCTCTCTAAAACAGATCCTTCACCACCCAGCTGGTCCATCCAGCTGTTGGGAACCATCAAACTGAACAACTTGCGAATCTAATGTACTTCTTAGATCGAGAGCCTGGGGGAAAAACCATCAGTTCAAGTATCTGCTTCTCCCAACAGACTGATCTCATAACTCAGCGTATCATAAATCCTGAGTAACATCCAAGGGATTAATCCTTGTCTCACATTACACTCTACATAGCTCCTGATGCAGGTCATGGTGTCTCCCACATAAACAACTGCAACTCCCTCCTATCTGGTCTTTTAACCTCCACCATAAAACTTCTCCAGTTAATACACCACAAAACTGAACATATTAAACCAGTGATCAAAAGTTTGGAATCATCCAGAAATTGTTTTTGATATAAATGTATACTTTCATTCACTGAGGTGGCATTAAAGTGTCAATGTATTGACTCATTGCTGACATTTTTATTTCCCATAACTATTCTACGAATCAAACTGTTCATTCATGAAAGAATCCTCCATTGTGCTGGTGAGTCCAAAGACAATACTCCAGCTTCCTGTTTCTTCACCAAAGAGGGTTTTCATAGCTTAGACATATGCTTCAGATCGTTGTCCTGGTGCATGATGAAAATTGCACACAAAAAAAAAAAAAAAAAAAAGCTCTGACCAATGGGGATGGCATGACATTGTAAAACACAGTGGTAACCTTTCTAGTTCATTACTCCTTGCATTCTGTAAGTCTCCTACCTAACACCATTACATTTCCTCCATCATGCTTGACAGAAGGCATCAAGCACTCATTCAGCATCCTTTCAGTTGCTCAATGTCTCACATATGCTCTGCTCTTTGATCCAAACACCTCTTTTACAGTCACCCACCATTCAATGCCTGTGTACTTTGCCCATTTTTACCTTTTCTTTCCATTTACCAGTTTCAGATATGACTTTCTTCTGAACTCTGCCTCTAAACACATACTATTTAATTACCTCCCTGTTTCTCAAAACATTTTTCAGGCTCACTTCTATCTTAATTTTATCTGCTCAATAAACTTGCCTGGACTACTTTAAAGAAAAAAGTTCTGCATTTCCATCAATTCTACATGCAGCAACTTGTCGTATGTCTGCTAGCAAAAAAACCATTATATGAACTGTCTGTACTTTCACAATCACTCGTCTGCATCAATGTCTCAATCTGCTGATGACATACTTTCGTTTACTCTGAGTTGAACGTCGCTTTATATAACGTAAATGTACTAAGTACGTAATATGCTAAATCACGTATATACTTTAATGGAATTATATTATAGTTAAATGTGCTTCATAGCCTATTATTACTCCACCAGCCAGCCACCCGCTGGCCTCAAAGCCCAAACCAGATTCTTACATAAGCAGCTCCACCAGTCGGCGACACACTCCGGAATCAATCACAGTTTGGATTTTGTCATTCGGTCCATCGGACAAATAGGACAGTGCCCAGCAAGCATCTGCCAGGACGTCGGGGTCACTGCTGAAGAGCAGCCGGGACAGGATGCTCAAACAGGGAGACACCTGGGGGCAAGAGAGGACAGCTAAACACACTGACAGATTTATCATGACACACACACACACACACACACACACACACACACACACACACATTTTCAGAACCGCCTGTCCCATACGGGGTCACGGGGAACCGGAGCCAACCCGGTAACACAGGGCGTAAGGCCGGAGGGGGAGGGGACACACCCAGGACGGGACGCCAGTCCGTCGCAAGACACCCCAAGCGGGACTCGAACCCCAGACCCACCGGAGAGCAGGACTGTGGTCCAACCCACTGCGCCACCGCACCCCCTGTCCTATCATGAGACACCACCCCACAATACAGTGGGATGTACTGCACTGAGAAAATTGAGTGTTTGTAAGCAGAAGTGTTGTGTGTTTAACCTGTACAATAATAAACTTAATACACATGTATTTAGAATCACAAAAAAAGCCACAGAAACCATACTCCATGCATCTATTCAGTAACAGAAACCAAAATTAAATGCAAAGGAATTTGAATTTATCTCCAGCGGCCCTCAGGCTCCTACCAGTTAAGCATGCAGGGAGACAGATAAGGTTCCTAACACTCAGCCAAACAAAATATGAACCATGAAGAAACCAAAAACAGAACACCAGTACTAAATACAACATGAACATTTTCCACAATAGGGTTATACAAAAAATAAGTGCCAGAACAACTAGTGCATATGATCAAATGACAGCCTAGCCATTTCCGCTGACAAGAGGTCACAAACAAGTGAATATTGTGAGGACAGGTGTAGCTCACCTTGGCAAAATCTGGCGGGGGGTTCTTACCCCTGCACAGGTTGGAGAGAGCCCACACTGCATTACGCGTTGTTGTGAGCCGACTGGATTTGGTCAGGAGCCTGCAAAGCAGACAAGAAGACTGAGCTGGGGAAGGAGCATCAACTGAGCCCACTGTCAAAATGCCCAATGTCAAATTCCCCACTAGGGCTGGGCGATAAACTTGATCAATATGACCATTAACTTCAGAAATCCGGTTTTATAGTCATTTTACAGCAAGGATTTTTAGACTGACTGAAGGCCATGCTCATTTGGACAAAGATGTGAGACTACAGTACCTGTAGTGCATTCTTGTTTTTTAAATTAAAAAAGTTAAATGCAAAAGGGATCAGATACATGCCTTTTACACTGTACTAGGATAAATGAAATTACTGTACTATTCATTAATCGACAGCAGTGAAAGAAAAAAAAATCCTACCAGTGAACAAGACTGCACAAGACAGAAGCAGAACACTATAGGAATATGGCAGTACAGGAATTAGGCCTAGTAAATATTTGCCTCGTCAATATGAAGAATTACCATGATCTGCGGGACAAGATGAAGCAATTCAACCCTTTTAATAATTTATTTTCCACAATACACATAACTGGCTTTATCAATTGCTATGGGTAAATGATAAAAAGTACAGTTAAAAAGGTTTATAAAACTGCTAATAAAAAAAATGCAAACTGATAAGGAGCAGTAAGTATGAAAATGGAAAAAAATGGCCATATTGCCCAACCCTATTCACCATGCTGCTACCAAATGCGGCCACAGCAACAGTCCCACTTGCAGACTCACTACAGCAACACACATAACTCACTGCTGGAGAGAGGGAAGGATCCCGCAGTTCAGCACATAGTCTCTGCACTCTGCGTTGTCCCCAGCTATGTTCCCCAGAGCCCAGACCGCCTGAAACACACCATTCACACCATCACTCCGCTCTTCTTCCACAGACGCTCTGCTGGTGCATCTCCTCAGTTGTACTTAAGATCACAAGCTACCTGTTCCTGGACATCCTCATTGTTTGAGCTGAGCAACTCAATGAAGATGGGCACAGCTCCAGTCTCAATGACAACCTTCGTGTGCAGGAAGGTTCCCGAGGCAATGTTAGTGAGAGCCCAGGCTGCTTCAAACTGTCACAAGACAAGTAGGCGAGAATTTTTTTTTTTTTTTTTAAACTTAAGTATAATCTATGAATAAAATTCAAGGCTTTGTTGAATTACTTAGCTAATGTTATCCTTTTCTTAAGGAAAGCACATGCTAACACAAAGCCTCAGTCCAGTCTTCCTTATGGTAAGGTTAAATAGGCAAAGACACACATACCTGCAGAGTACAGTTCTCACTTCTTTTAAGAAACTCTACAAACTTGTTGACTACCCCAGGCGTAAGGATGACCTCATCAATAGGGGGGTTTGGCTCTGTGAAAGAGGAGTTGTAGAAATTGGCCACCTGCATCTTTCCACTGGGGTTAAATTTCTGATGTATAACAAATAAATGGACTGAAACTTTATGAAAAGTCCATTTTCAATTAAAATAAATAAATGAGAAGGCACAAATGAAACAAATACCTTTAGAAAGCAACTTCCTGAATTTCTGTGTTGCTATAAGCTGCTGGTCAGGATCATCTGAAAAAATCATCTGGACCATGTCGGGCGTTATGACACCCTCCTGAAATAATGAAAAACTGCTGTAATATTCCAAAAAACATTGTCCAAAATTTACAAAATAAATTGTATGGCTTCACAGCAGACAGTATTATTATTATTCAAAAGGACCTGAGGACAGTAAAGACTTTTACCAAAACAAGACTCAGAACAGACTTACACTGGAAACGGGGACTGTCGAGCTGACATCAGGATCCTGGATTGGGCACTCCAGCATTGACTCATCGCCTGCAGGTAGCGAAACATTCCTCCTCTTGAAAAGCTGCAAACAGAATTTGGGGAAAAAGTGTGAACACACAACCAATTAGTTCCAAAGAGAGACAATGGTACAGGGACTTAATGAAAACCACACAGTACACGTTGGGACAGAAAATGAGCATCACAACCAAGAATTCATACATCTTTAAAGGCACTTCAGTGGAAGTGTTTTGGCTCTGCCAACAACCCAGTGCTTTCAAAAGCACTGTTGATTTAATATCCTTTAAAACCACATCCAGAACTCTTTCTTGCACCCAGGCAATGAAGTACAACACAAAATTACCTTCTATCCTGAACCCTAAGTTCCTAGTCATGTAAAGAAAAGGGAAAAGCAGCTGGACTCAGCAATTCAGGAAGCACTCTATGTGGAGAATTGTTTTATAGAAACTGTATGTGGAAAATTAAATACTTCAATCATCCACATAACCACAACTCCTTCTAAATATATGGATAACTGAAGTATTTAAAATTTCTTCTGTTTGGAAAAACAAAGACTTGATCAGGCATGGCAATTCAAAGGAATTCTGGAATGTCTGGGCATCTTTCTGGAACTAGTTTTACTGTGCTGCATGACTATACCAGTGATATACTCCAACCTTTTGACCTTCAGTCTTTGCTGCTTTGCACAATGGACATATTTTCAGTTACTCAGTATACTGCCTCCTGTATGTTGTTTTGACCCACTTCCAAACTAATAAAAAAAAGTAATGACACATGAAGTGGTTCTTCTTACCTGCTCCTCCCTCTTCTGCTTACGAAGCTGAATGCCCTCTTCCTCTCTGCGACGGCGCATCTCCTGGGGGTTCAGCGCTTTGTTCTTGTAACTCTTCATTCGATAATTGTCTTTTACTGGGCTCGCCATCACGTCTAGGGTGGATTAGGGAAATAAATTCTATATTCAGCAAAATTAGAAAGCTGATTTCTTTCTGCATGCACGCGGCAGCAGCCGGAGGCCTTTACTGCGATACGATGAGGTGGTCTGACATGGGCTGAGGAAGCCAGATCAGACGCCTCATCCATGAAGTATCAGGAAGAACATAGGTCGCATTGACAGGTCATCGTGGTCTGTTGGCAACGCAAACGGTGTGACGTCACACACAGTTTCATAAAACAGCCACTTTGCCAGCAACAGTTGCAGAACGGACCCTCACCGACTCACAAAAGTTTTTCACCTCCAATTCTTAGACATTTCCATGACAACCATGCCCAAGGCCCATACAGTACTGAAACAGCTCGACAACGACGATGATGCCGCGTTATGTTTTCTCACACAAAAAGAAATCATCTTCTATCAAAAAGCAAAGTAAAAAGCGTTCCGTCCGTCGGGCAGATTTTATTCGCCTCAGGCTCACGCAGCTACACAGCAGCTAGCAGCTTAGCCTGTGTGTGTGTGTGTGTGTTATACTGTGTTATATCATCACCAGCAGGAGCTTGATCCCACTCCGTCTTCGTAAACCATCTGATCGAGTGAGTTTCTTTTCCGTTTCGCTTCTCTGCTTACAAATAAAGAGCCAATTATTAACTAACGTTTCATAGCAGCGCTCGGTTGCAAACCCCGCACCTCGGGCTCGCGCACACACACACACACACCCCCCTGTGTGATTTCCTCTTTTCCGCGTAACGCGAATTGGCGGCGCAGCCCGTAAACAAGCCAAAAAATACTTTTCAATATCATAAACGCACCGAACAAACGGCGCTTACCCATTTACTGCTAAGCGTATCTGTGTATAATTTGTTTCCTTGCCACAACCTTCCCTACATACGGCAGCTCTAGGAAAAATATGGCGTCGCCCCTCCGTCAGGGTCTCGCAGATATCCTAGAACCCCTCGCGACGGTGACGTCACCGCACGCCGCACTATTTCCGCCATGACCAGCCAATAGAGACGAGGCTGCGACCGGCGTGACGTTTGGTTTGGGAAACAAAAGTGAAAAACTGCTTCGTATCAGCATTAAGTGTATATAACAGAGGTGAGTCTGAATAAATAAATACATTTTACTACATGAAATCGCTGAAAAGGATTTATAATTAAGTGAAAGTAAGTAGCCTGTTGGCACATTGTAATATGTAACATAGTGACTCTAGTTAGACCAGTCACCAGTGCAGTGTCAGCAGGTGAACACAGCTGTCGTCAGCCGGTTGTGTGTGTGTACAAAAACAAGTACTTAGTTTTTTTGTTCTAAATAAATTCCCTCCCATGTTGTAAATTACTTATATTTTGTTGTACTTGTGTAATGGTACAGACAGGTGAACTGAATACTTGCCTTCCCACTCGTTACTTACTCTGCGGTGCAGGTTTTTGTGGAGGTAGAACCGTAAAGAAGAAAGCATGTTGCTTCAGCCAAGATGCTCATGTGTTGGCGTGTTGTTGTGTGCGTTTCAGTTGCTGCGCCGCTTTTACGCCTTTTTGGAATGCTGACCTGCGAGATCTGCGGCGAGGAGATGCTGCCGGAGGCCGACATGAGGACTCATCTGCTCCTCGGCCACCTGGAGGGAGAGCTGAGTTGTCCGATGTGCCCGCTGGCAGGAGTCACCTACGATGACCTTCAGTTTCACATCGACACGGCGCACTCGGAGAACGAGCCCTCGCGTCCGGGGAAACGCTGCGTGGAAGAAGAGAGCGAAACCCAAGCACGTGCTTCAGGGGGCAGAAGCTCGGCGGGTGCATCCCGCAGTGCTGGTAGACGGTGTCCTGGAGGAGATGCTGGGGAGCCCACAGTGAAGCGTGGTCCTCTCCAATCTCCATTCCACACTCCAGAGAATGCACACCTACAACCTCTTCAGGAGGCAGAAGCAGGAAAACTCACGCTGACTTCACACAAAGCTATGAAAGGGAATTTAATGCCACGGAAATCTGACAGCACAGATGAGACGCTCGTGGCCTCTCCCAGGAAAGGTAGGTTTCGCTGTGTACTGTGGGAAATATTAGTATCACCCAAAATTGACTGTTTTCAATTAGAAGGGAGTATTTATGCTTTCTGTAGCTACTCCACACAAGCAGGTAGTGCAGGGGTTTGAGCCACCACCTTTGGACTCAAAATATCTGGGTTCAAATACAAGCCTTTTGCTGTAGTACCCTTGATCAAGACCTTACTCTGAATTGCTCCAAAAAAAATACCCAGCTGTATACATGGTCAATTGTAAGTAGCTAAGTACTGTAAGTTGGCTTAAGGAAAAGTGTCAGCTAAATTAACTACAGGTGGTCCTCGATTCGGGGGGGCACGGTGGCGCAGCGGGTTGGACCGGGTCCTGCTCTCCAGTGGGTCTGGGGTGCCTTGCGACGGACTGGCGTCCCGTCCTGGGTGTGTCCCTCCCCCTCCGGCCTTACGCCCTGTGTTGTCGGGTAGGCTCCGGTTTCCCGCGACCCTGTGTGGGACAAGCGGTTCAGAAAGTGTGTGTGTGTGTGTGTGTGTGTGTGTGTGTGGGTGGTCCTTGATTCACGACAGCCGTCAACATGCAACAAAGTCATTGGAACAGAACCTCTTCTTAAATCGAGGATTTCCTGCAAAATGTATACATCGTAGATACAACACAGAACAAGAACCTCTGTGAAATATTTGCTCTTTACACTGTGGAAGACATGGACTTTGCTGATGTGCCAGGTGAGTGTCGTGGGTGGACATCAGAGATGTTTTTACATGTTGCAGAGTTCTCATGTCCAATGTGTGCCCTGGTGTGCAGTGACTGTTTCGTCTTACAAGAACACGTGGAACTGCACCTGGATGCCACACAGGTCAAGGTCAAAGGTACAATATATGGCACACAGAGTATCTTGGACAGCACATACGCTGCTTATACACCACGGCATACGTGTTCGTAACACTTTTACAGCATGCAGTACTTCACTCATTGGTAATATGGCATAACCTGGATATACTCAGCTCTTACTGCTTACCCAACATGGATTTAAATTTATATCATATTTTCTGAAACAGTTTTTGTTTTTTTAATTGTTTTCTTGATGGTTTCCTAGAGGATTTTGAGTCTGACCTGCAGTTGGCCAGACAGCTCCAGGAGGAAGAGGACTTAAGGTCTAGAAGACAGGAAGCTAAACGTGAAGCAGAAGACTTCAAGAAGTTGCAGGTTACTGATCACCATTCTTCATGAGTCATTGCTTATATACAGTAATTCATATTCTGCAAAGAAATAACTGTGAGAAGCTTTAGGTCCAGTTTTTTTTTTTTTTTTTTTTTAAAAATTTGATGAGCTTTTATGTAACATCTGATTATCTTACTATGAAGACTGAAAATACTGGTAAAATGAGTGTAAAGGATGGCACTGTGTGCATACCTGCACATTTCCATATGCCCTGGTGTTCACATAATTTGTAATCTTAGCAGTTTTCTCTGCTGGAAGGTTTTTCTCTATGTGTATCTACCTCTTGCTGTGGTGTAACCTCTCTCCTTCCTGTGCAGGGGCAGTATGGGTTGGATGGCAGAGGGGGCTACCGTAGACAGCTGGAGACGTGCATGGAAAGGGCCGTGTCGCGGGGACACATGGCACCACTGGAATTCCACAGGAAGAAGGCTGAGGTGATGGAATGCCTGGCATCCGGAGTAGATGATGGCAAAAGCAGAACATCGGGTGTGTAGAACAAATGAATACAGCCTACATTCTTTTTTGCTATCTGTTTCGTCAGACAAGAAATAGTTTTTCAGGAGTTTTTTTTTTTTTTTCCCCCCCTCCCCCCCTTTTGACAGGTTTGATGGCAGCTCTCTATGAATACTACCTCAAGAATGGACAAGACATCGCAAATGTGTGGCTCAGTGCAGAAACTGATCACTATTCCTCTTCAGAAGGGGACCGGGGATGGGGGTGCGGCTACCGGAACTTTCAAATGCTTCTCTCATCCCTGCAGAAGATGGAACTATACAGAGACTGTTTGACAGGTGTACACACTGGGAAAACTATTCTTTGTGCACACAGTTACACATTGATGCAAATACAGACTTATAAGTGGCGCAGTGGGTTGGTCCAGGTCCTGCTTTTCGGTGGGTCTGGGGTTCGAGTCCCACTTGGGGTGCCTTGCGATGGACTGGCGTCCCGTCCTGGGTGTGTCCCCTCCCCCTCCGGCCTTACGCCCTGTGTGCCGGGTTAGGCTCCGGTTCCCCATGCCCCTGTGCGGTGAGCGGTACGGACGGGACAGACTTATAATGTAGGCTTGATAAAGTACATCGAATGACACTTAGCTTTCACACACAAGCAAGCAGTCTACGTCCAAGGTAACAGAAAAATAATCCTTCACATTTAATCACTGTCTAATATTAGTTGCCTTTCTAGTTCCCTAAGCAATAATAGAATAAGTGTGTGTATTAAACTGCACTATTTATTAGTTTCTTGTACACTCACTGCTGTTTCAAACCTTTCTTCCAGATGGTACGGTACCCAGCATTCCTCGTGTGCAGGCTCTAATAGAGGAGGCCTGGCGGGAGGGTGCTGACCCTCAGGGGGCGTCTCACTTCAAACATCGCCTCCAGGGAACACGAGCCTGGATCGGAGCAACAGAAATATATTCCCTGTTAACCTCCCTCAGAGTCAGGTGAGAAAGCAGTACGTTGTTTCACTGCGGCTCCTGTCGTCTCAGTTCTCTGCCTCTCATATTGCGTTGAGATTGTTGACTGCCAAGGCCTCTGTGCTGTTGACAGAGCTCGCATCGTGGACTTTGACCAACCCACTGGTCCCGGGAGCACCCACCCCAAATTGTTTGAATGGGTGAAGACCTACTTCTCCGCTTCCAGTAGCAGAGGTGCTAGGCTACCTCCTCGTGTGGCGAAGAGCTCACAGCCGCCCATTTACCTCCAGCACCAAGGTACGTTTAATACTGCCTGCGTAGAATGTTTGGAGAATGTACATCCCGCTTATTCACCGAACTCGTGTGTGTGTCTCTAGGCCACAGCCGTACAATTGTGGGAATAGAGCAAAAGAAGAACGGTACCCTGTGCCTCCTCGTTTTTGACCCTGGGTGCCCGCTGGAGGACATGCGGCGCTTGCTGACCCCTGGACTCGGAGCCAGCAGCGTGCGGCTCTTCCGCAAGTTCCCCAGCCAGCTGAAGCACAAGCAGTACCAGGTAGTTTCTGCAGAGGGAGTTCTTTCTCCAGAGGAAAAACAGGTAAGCTCCTGGTCACTGCTGCTGAGCTTCAGGCAGTCCGGTAATAACTTCATGTGTCCATACTGCATAGTATCCATTGTAAGATGCTTTGGAGAAAAGCGTCTGCAAAGTAAATAAATGTAAATGTAAATTTCATGTGAGAAAATGCTATCTTTGTTTTTAAGCTCCAAATAGAAACCTCAAAAACCTTGCGGGCAGAAAGGATTCCTTGACGTTACAAGCATCTCAGTGGAAGCATTCCCATTGTATGGAACTGGACATTGTGAATCAGGAATGTGTGGTTTTTGTTTTAAAGGAGTATTTTCTTAATGTTTTGTGAATTTTATAAATTAAATTAATAAATCTTTTCTTCCCAAAAGGAACCAGATGTGTTCATTGAATGAGACATTAATATACCATATAGAGATACAGTATTTGCGCTATTGCATAGCAGTCAAATGAGATTTGGGAAACAATTCATTATGTACAAGTATTACAAATTCATATTTGTTACAATTAGCTTCTTCATGCATATTGCAAAGAATTATGTGTCTGGCCCAGTCAGTATCTAGATGTGCAGCAGCAATGAATGGGAATTTTGACTTTATTCCAAAATTTACACAAAAAAAGAACAAACTATGCCAAAGGGAAATGCATAGGTGAGTGGAAGCCTAAGCTGGCAACAGAGGGGGTGAGGCTGAGTGGGGAGGGGGCACACCCAGGATGGGATACCAGTCCATCACAAGGCAGCCCAAGCGGGACTCAAACCCCATTCCCATCGGAGAGCAGGCCCTCGCTAAACCCGCTGTGCCACACCTATACTATCATAGAAAGTAAAAAAAGGTTAAGTGTATAGAAGACAAAGTAAAACATAAGGACCAACACATGCTCAAAATGTAGAGAGTAGGGTCCTTACGCACTCGTGCAGAAGTTAGACACGATTGGAGACGGGCTAAGCCTAAGAGAACAGCTCCGCACGATAGGGGCGGGATCGCGTCGCGTCGTTCCGCGGGGACTCTCTTCCCCAAACCTCTTCTGAGTTCGTTACATTCCACGCTGAACGCGAATCGAATACCTTAAGAGAGCAGCATGAGCATCTCTAAGAAAGAAGGTACGTAAGGGCACATTGCGTGCTGTTTAACGCGATCTCCCACAGCGAAGTGCGTTCGAATCCCCCCAGGCGCAGCGCACTCATGTTGCGCTGGGGTGCGTTCGAGGCTCCAGCAGGTAGGTAATGACCGCCGTGAAGGTTACCGTGTTCTAGTGCTGTCGAAACAGTCAAGGGTTCATTTGGATTTCGGAAGATAATAACGACGTGTCTTGTATTTGGAATAAACTTCAAGAGGGGAAAAAAAACGGGTGACGCCGGGTGAGTTTTGAACGATTAAATGCGCTTAAGTTGTCTAACCGAGGGGAAAACGAATATGTTGTTACTAGTTTACACGATACAAATTCTTATAGAATTACTCAGTGCTGCAGGTATTATTTAATTTAGCAATTTACTTAATGGTTCCCAATTTCGTGACTCCCCCCGTGTTTCATGGAAATGACTTTATTATGCGCTAATTTTATTGTCCCGCTCACTTACATTTACATGATTTATTCATTTAGCAGACGCCGCGTTTTTGTCCAAGCGACGTACATCTCAGCGAAAGTACAATTTATGCGTTAGAATGCACTTACATTCAGTTTGGGGAATTTATTCTTTATATTACAAATTAATTCTTTTATTTTGGAGAGGCTTTTCTCCCGAGTGACTACCTACAATTCGTCTGGGCAATTTAGGTACCTTGCGCAAGGGGTATTACACTGGAGGGAGGTGAGATTGGAACCTGTAACCTTTGGATTCAAAGGCAGCTGTTCTGACCACTGTGGTATCAGATACCCAGACCAAAGCATATCTATGTTTTAGACTTTCTGAACCACTTGTCCCATACGGGGTCGCGGGGAACCGGAGCCTAACCCGGCAACACAGCGGGACTCGAACCCCAGACCCACTGGAGAGCAGGACCCTGTCCAACCCTCCCCCCGCTTCAATACATTTGCACTATAAGTACATTAATAAAGCAAGTAAAATGAATACATGTAAATTCTTACTTTTGCTTGTAGATTATTCCGTGTATAAATGTGCAGTGCCAGTGTTTAACCCCACATTTTACAGGACATGAAAACAAAGATGAAGGCCAAACGGTGAAGAATAAACTGGTTCTACACCGAGGTTTTTACCTCATCTCTGGGATTCATAGTCCAGAAGAGGTGGACAGCATCCAGGACTTGGAGATCCGCGACTCTGATGTTTTTGTCATCACATATCCCAAATCAGGTGAGCGGTGACATGTGGCCAAGTAATGTATTCCCGTGCATGAGAGCCAGCCTCAGAGACCTGTTTGTCCCAGTGGGGTCCCACACCCAAGGGGACCCTACACTAGGGTTGCCACCTCTAGCTGTGACGAATAAAGGTATGACAACTTGAGATTTTCTGACTGCCAGGGACGATCTGGATGCAGCAAATACTAAGTCTGATTGAAGGGAGAGGAGACGTTACAGTCACCATGCACAAGGAGGCATCGCAGCGCATCCCATGGCTCGAGGACGCTGGCGGCAAGAATCGCTTCGCTGGTGACCCCTCCCCTCGGCTTCGCGTCTCACACCTGGATTATAAATTCATGCCACGTGCGCTTAAACAGAAACGTGGAAAGGTATGGGAAGTGGCAGGAGATAAGCAAAGTGCGGTTTCAGCTGTCAGCAAGGCACTACAGCTGAAAATAACATGATGAATAATAAGATAATGAAACTTATTCTTGTCACACAGGTCATCTACTTGGCCAGAAACCCGAAGGACATCCTAGTGTCATACTTCCACTTCCACTACTATGCAGCCGTGTTTGAGACACCCGAGAATTTCAGTGACTTCTTTGAAAAATTTCTGGAGGGAAGAGGTAAACAAACAGGCCCCTTGCATTGATTCAGCTTCCTCGCGCAGCCCTTCATCCGAAAACCATAATTTCGTGTGTTCGGATGCGATGCTATGCTTCATTGTAACATGCTGTGTATGTTGAGAAATGTTAAATAAAATCTCTTTGTTACAGTGTTCTGCGGTCGCTGGTTCGACCACATCAAGACCTGGTATTCACATAAAGATGAGATGAACTTCCTATATCTCACTTACGAGGAGATGATTCAGGTGAGGTCATTTGAACGCAGGTCTTGGAGAAATGTGTGAGCAGGTCTAGACATCGAGGTCTCATGATTGCTGATCTGCCGTGGTGCCATATCATCAGCACGCCCTTCGTAGAAAGCTGAATGGCCAGGCAACAGGAATGGACGGGGACTGACCTTCGGGTGCCAATAACCTGTGCTCGGGGGAACACCGCGGAAGAGCTCTGACAAGCACTACTACTCCTCTAGCCATTCTTTGTGCATCAAAAGCTGTAACTGACAAAGTGACGTGTCAACTCAGATACTTTAAAAAGAAAAAGTGTCATAGAAAATTGAAATATTAATACATTTAAGTTGAGTACTCTGTATACACTGGTGAATACTGCAGTGGCCCTTTGACCAGGCCCCTCGTAGGATGGGCTTGCCAGGTTTCATAATGTCGCCCACAGGACCTGAGGGCAGCGGTGGAGCGGATCTCCATGTTCATGGGGAAGGAACTCATTAACGCGGAGCTGGACAGTGTGGCGGAGCACAGCACCTTCGACGAGATGAGCAAGAACCCGTACGCAAACTACCGAAACGTTTCGGATGAACTGCTGCACCAAAACAAGGGGGCGTTCATGAGGAAAGGTGAGCAGCAGCATGTTGGACTGCGAGGCCAGGTACATACCGTGCTTTAACCTTTTTGCTTGTTTAATCCCTGCACAGGCACCATCGGTGACTGGAAAAATCACTTCACCAGGGAACAGAACGAGAGATTTGACCATGTGTTCAGAGAGGAGATGAAGGACTTCCCTCTAAAATTTGTGTGGGACATTAATGACATCAAGGTGTAACTTCTGCAGTACATTATGAAATATAATTCATTCTGCTAAAAATGATTAGTTGCTCTATGTTTAGCAAATCACAGTTCATGTGAATTTTAAATAGTAAAGATGTGAAAGATTGATTCTTGATCTAATACTGCAGTGTAAAAGTGAATGTGTCTCAAAGCATGTGAATTGAGAATTTCCGAATATTGGATTCAGTATCGACAAAAATAGTTACTAGTGCTTGGGTAATAATGGATCAGTGTTTAACGGCTATATATAACTGTGCTGTTTGGACATTATTGTTTCATTAAACATTATATATTACCCTCGTGTGATTCTTTATCTTACATTTATCTTGCGCCTTATGAAATTATTTGAATTGCGACACAAAAAACTCTTAAGTGTCTTGCTATTCTAATGCATTTTTTCTTACAAGTTACTTTTCATACGAATATTGTTACCTGTTGTGCACTTTCTTAGTGGTGCACTGAACTGGCCGTGGCTTGAACAACTATTTGGACAACTTGCCAAAATAAACTATAAAGTTGTTTAGCATTGGAAACATGTGTTGTGAGCTTTCCCTCCTAATAAATCTTTAGCCAAGCAGCTGTGCCACAAGGGCAGGGTCCAAAGGTGCCAGTTCTTGTTAGGAAGTGCGAAGTTTCCTCAAGAAAGAGTATGTACATCTCTTACTTCTTTTTAGTGGTGGAAGAGAAGTTAGCAGTCTGTACAGCAGTACTGTTGTTCATTTACATTCATTTCACCCATATTATGAACAGTATGAAACTTCAACGCAGAACAGTCGGAACTGATGGCCAAAGTTCAGGTTCTGCAACGGGATCGGAGTTATTCCGGTTTTCCTCAGTGTCAGCGATGAATATGGGATGTCTGTAGAACTAACCAGCTAAAAAAAAAGAAAAAAAAAAGAGCATTCAGCTAAGATTTGTGCAGAAAATGTTCTTTTCAGTCAGTCCGTTGGAGACTCCAAAGGGTCTCTATGGGGTATCGCTTGGTTAAAGTAGTCTTTCCAAGGGGGCTCAGCACGAAAGCAAGACTCAAATGTGAGATGGTCACTAGATGAGCTGAACTGCTTAGTTCCCTGCAGTAGTGCTTTACTTTCCTGCAGCTACAAATCTCAGAAACATGTTCAGCAGGACAAGCGCTTATTAAAGGTGTATGGGTGGGAGACCGGTAGCTGTGTTTAGCACTTCACTGAGACCCGTACAAGGCTGCCTTTCACCAAGATGTAATTTTAAGAACTCTTATTCACCACTTTACAGTGACACAGAAGAATAATGAAGCAAACAACAACATCTGCATTAAAACTGAAAGACCTTTTGCAAGCATTAAAAAAAAAAACAACATTCTGAGAAATTCAAAGAATTTAATCAAAACTGGGGGTGTGACAGTACATTCACAGCCAAAGCAGTGCTGTCCTTTGCTGTTCCTTCAAAACACTTGCAGCTGATGGACCTTCTCTGAGACAGCCTCCAAGAAATGGTGCTAACTACAGTAATTCTCCCATGCAGCGCCACTTTGGAACTCATCTGGAGCATTTTTCACTTTGTGGCTTACAAACGCAAAAGAAAAATAGCCAGCTTCAGGATTTCCTCAGAATTTAATGTGGTTGTATTCATTTCTCAGTTCCTGCCGACTCAAAAATGCACATCTTCACCAATCCAGCTAATAGAAGGCAGCTGGACAGTCCTACAGAACCAGGTCCGGCCCTTTACTCTTAATCATCATCACTCTCTAAGTCCACAGGGTCAAAATCTGGGTCATCCTCATCCAGGTCTAAATCATCCAAATCTTGAAACAGTGACTCGTCTACTTCCACATTGTTCCCAGCTAAGGAAACAGAGAGAGACAGATGAGACAAGTACTCGCACACAAAAATATCACACACTACTCAAAAAACATACTGGAATTCACCAGACAATGCATTTATGGAATATATGCTTGTAAGATATTTTCCAAATTTACCATCTTCCAGGAACTGTATGTCAGATGTATCAAGGTTATGGTCTCTTTCAAATAACTGTTTTCCTATAAACAAAACCACAAGAATTTAGGCAAAATTACAGTTTCACAAAACAGGCATTACACCAATGTACAATATTCGGAGACGTATCATAACTAAGCATCAGATTAGTATATTATACAATGTTGAAATAAACTGATGTATTTCATATTGTTCTCTGAGATGAATATTGTTTCAGAGAAAAGCATCTCTTAAATGAATACATGTAAATGCATACAGTTTAACGTTGCTACAAAGCAAGACCAATAAAATTATTATTTTACCCACAATGTTTGCATATAGGGGGTGCGGTGGTGCAGTGGGTTGGACCGGGTCCTGCTCTCAGGTGAGTCTGGGGTTCGAGTCCCGCTTGGGGTGCCTTGCGACGGACGGGCATCCTGTTCTGGGTGTGTCCCCTCCCCCTCCAGCCTTACGCCCCGTGTTGCCGGGTTAGGCTCCGGCTCCCCGCGACCCCGTATGGGACAAGCGGTTTCAGATGGTGTGTGTGTGTGTGTGTGTGTGTGTGTGTGTGTGTGTGTGTGTGTGTGTGTGTGTGCGTGCGTGTTTGCATATAGCCTTTTCTCAGTGAGATTAATTCCTACACTCTTTCCCATCCTCATAGAACCTTGCTACCTTGACGGATTAGAGGGCAGCAAGTTACTACCAACTGACAAAGCAAAGAAATCACCTTCTGATCACATAAATTATATTTTTGTTCACTGTAAAGCTTTGAAAATACCCACCTGTCAGTTTATTCTTCCCTGACTGTTCCTCCTCTTTTTGTTTCTTCCTCTTAATCTCAGCCATTTCTTGCTCAAATTTTGCTTTCCAGGAAAGAAAGTTCTCAATGGTGACAACTGTGCCTTGGAACGCTACCTGCCTCGCAAAGACACACAGGGTAGAGATGTTATTCATAGAAATGTTGTGCAGACAAACTGAAAAATTATGCCATGGACCACTAACTGAGATGATGATGATGATGATGAAGTAAGATGTGGAAAGAGCTGTTCTCGCTCAAAAACCAACAAATGTAGCAAAGGTACAGCAGTTCTGCATGAATGAGGCCAAAATTCTTTCAAGGCACGAAGCCTTTAGTTGAAATCACTACAGCTAAAGGAGATGCAACCAGATTATTTGCTGTGAACGGGCTTTTTTTTTTTAATTTTTTTTTTAAATGATATCACATTTAATTCTCTTCCACATCAAAGAAATTATACCAAAGATACTGGTGTCACATCTTCACCCTCTCAGTCTTCATTTTGTCCTCCAACACTTTTTTTCACAGCACTGAACTACAAAAGGGTCACTTGTGAACCATGAAGCCGTGACCCTCAGGTCACAAAGTCCATGACCAACTACCATGCTACAGTTGCATTAAAAACACAAACATTCTCCACATCACCCAAAAAGATGAGCTTTGTTACTACAAACCTTCTCTGCTTCCTCTGCTTCTTTCTCCTTTTTCCTTTTCTCCTCCTCTCGTCGGCTCTTGATCTGATCCACTATTTCGTTCAGCCTCTCCTGCACAGCGGTCACCAGGGTGAATACCATCACCATGCCCAGGTTCTCCTCCGCCTGGGAAAACAGTGCATCGCCATGAAGCATCACCATGTAACTTAATAATGCACAATGGGACAGCTGGTAGCGTAGTAGTTACGAGTTACTTCCTTTGGTTCCGAAGGTGACAGGTTTGATCCCCACCTCCGGCTGCGGTACCCTTAAGCAAGGTACTCACCCTGAATTGCTCCAGTAAAAAAAACTACCCAGCTATATAAATGGGTAAATAATTGCAAGCCTTTAACTGCAAGTAACCCTCAACATTTTAAGTCGCTCTGGAGAAAAAAAAAGTGTCAGCTAAATGAACAAATGTAATAAAATATGAATAACAAGACATGTCTCACAGTCTTTGGTTCATTGTGGATGAAGATGATTTGCTATTCGCTCTGCTAGGCAGAAATCAAGTTGTATCATATGTACATTTCAAAAGGCTGAGTGCAACCTGGCAACGTGGAAAATGCCCGTAGATGACCAACAAGTGTCCTGCAAGAGCTGGGAAGACATGCCATCTGAATTCCTCATCAAATATGTAACTCTAAAGCCTTGTGAAAAAACTGGTTTCCAGCATGTGGATTCGACCTTTTGACTGGTACTCAACCTGCCACTCAGGTACACACCAAACACTCCCTGGTGGAGGACTTGCATTTCTAGTGACAGACCTGCTGCTGCAGTAGTGTTAGGATCCCTTCCACATCGCTGTCCTCAAGGTTGTCCTGGGAGACAATCTCATACAACGGAGGCTCATCTGGGTATTTTTCCACATAGATGAACTTGAGGGTAACTTCAATGGCTGCAAGACGATGTAACGAGTAACGAATTAAACCTCACAGGTAACAGTTCAACTGGACTCACCAGAGGCCACAGCTGAACAATCAGAGAAATTGCTGCGAAAGAAACTCACTGTCCTCATTTTCCCCGGCATCCGAAGTGACCGTGATGGTGAACGTGCTGGGATGTTCAGAAAGGACTGTACAAAAAACATGAAACGTTATTACAGCAACTCAAGACATTGACATTTATGCATTTAGCAGACCCTTTACCCAAAGCAACGTCCATCTCACACAAAATACAATGTGTGCGTTACATGAGCAGTGACTCAGATGCAAAGATGTGATTCGAAAGTAGTTTGTTACTCCACCATATGAATCGATGTACATCACACAAATAGCTGCGTAAAAAGTCATCCAAATATCAACGATGCCTTCCTATTAATTTTTTATGTATAGAAACGTTTAAGTAATTGCATGAAGGTTTATGCATTAACAGGCATGATCTCAAAGTTATGGTGCATGAACATTCACGCACTACATCGTCTTAATAGATCATGGGCAAATTGAGTTCGGAAGAGGTGAGTTTTAAGAGCTTTTTTAAAACATGGACAGAGATTCAGCAGTTCTGAGTGACAGGGGGAGCTCGCTCCACCACAACGGAGCCAGAATATTATAAAGTTCCTTCCATCCATTCATTCATTCAATTTCAATTTCAAGAACCGCTAGTCCTGCGCAGGGTCGCGGTGATCCGGAGCCTATCCCAGAATCACTGGGAGCAAGCTTGCGGGAAGGATTGCACCCTGGAGGGGATGCCAGTCCGTCAGATGGTAGCTACCCACGCATTCCTCACCTCTTCCCACAGCGAGTAAAGATAATTTATCGTTACAAGTTCACATAAACAGCACGTCTGTGGGACGGTGGGAGGAAACCGGAGCAGTAACAATGTTACATCCAGAAGAAACCTACGCGGACACTGGGAGAACGCGGCCATCACAGGTCTCGAAACCACGACGTTCCCCCGCACAACCCAAGGACTGTGAAGTGACAGCGCTAATATAGGCCCATAAAGTAAAAAGGAATCAAATGGCGAAGAAAATATTACATTGCCAAAGATAGTGACGGACTGTGTGGACCCAGCAGCTGGAAGTTGTTAGTCGTGTAACATTTCCATAACTTCCAAGGCTTTAGAGTTACATATTTGATGAGGAATTCAGATGGCATGTCTTCCCAGCTCTTGCAGGACACTTGTTGGTCATCTACGGGCATTTTCCACGTTGCCAGGTTGCACTCAGCCTTTTGAAATGTACATATGATACAACTTGATTTCTGCCTAGCAGAGCGAATAGCAAATCATCTTCATCCACAATGAACCAAAGACTGTGAGACATGTCTTGTTATTCATATTTTATTACATTTGTTCATTTAGCTGACACTTTTTTCTCCAGAGCAACTTAAAATGTTGAGGGTTACTTGCAGTTAAAGGCTTGCAATTATTTACCCATTTATATAGCTGGGTAGTTTTTTTTACTGGAGCAATTCAGGGTGAGTACCTTGCTTAAGGGTACCGCAGCCGGAGGTGGGGATCTAAACCTGTCACCTTCGGAACCAAAGGAAGTAACTCGTAACTACTACGCTACCAGCTGTCCCATTGTGCATTATTAAGTTACATGGTGATGCTTCATGGGGGGTGCGGTGGCGCAGTGGGTTGGACCGCAGTCCTACTCTCCGGTGGGTCTGGGGTTCAAGTCCCGCCTGGGGTGCCTTGTGACGGACTGGCGTCCCGTCCTGGGTGTGTCCCCTTCCCTCTCTGGCCTTACGCCCTGTGTTGCCGGGTAGGCTCCGGTTCCCCGTGACCCCGTATGGGACAGGCGGTTCTGAAAATGTGTGTGTGTGTGTGTGTGTGTGTGTGCTTCATGGCGATGCACTGTTTTCCCAGGCGGAGGAGAACCTGGGCATGGTGATGGTATTCACCCTGGTGACCGCTGTGCAGGAGAGGCTGAACGAAATAGTGGATCAGATCAAGAGCCGACGAGAGGAGGAGAAAAGGAGAAAGAAGCAGAGGAAGCAGAGAAGGTTTGTAGTAACAAAGCTCATCTTTTTGGGTGATGTGGAGAATGTTTGTGTTTTTAATGCAACTGTAGCATGGTAGTTGGTCATGGACTTTGTGACCTGAGGGTCACGGCTTCATGGTTCACAAGTGACCCTTTTGTAGTTCAGTGCTGTGAAAAAAAGTGTTGGAGGACAAAATGAAGACTGAGAGGGTGAAGATGTGACACCAGTATCTTTGGTATAATTTCTTTGATGTGGAAGAGAATTAAATGTGATATCATTTAAAAAAAAAAATTAAAAAAAAAAAGCCCGTTCACAGCAAATAATCTGGTTGCATCTCCTTTAGCTGTAGTGATTTCAACTAAAGGCTTCGTGCCTTGAAAGAATTTTGGCCTCATTCATGCAGAACTGCTGTACCTTTGCTACATTTGTTGGTTTTTGAGCGAGAACAGCTCTTTCCACATCTTACTTCATCATCATCATCATCATCATCTCAGTTAGTGGTCCATGGCATAATTTTTCAGTTTGTCTGCACAACATTTCTATGAATAACATCTCTACCCTGTGTGTCTTTGCGAGGCAGGTAGCGTTCCAAGGCACAGTTGTCACCATTGAGAACTTTCTTTCCTGGAAAGCAAAATTTGAGCAAGAAATGGCTGAGATTAAGAGGAAGAAACAAAAAGAGGAGGAACAGTCAGGGAAGAATAAACTGACAGGTGGGTATTTTCAAAGCTTTACAGTGAACAAAAATATAATTTATGTGATCAGAAGGTGATTTCTTTGCTTTGTCAGTTGGTAGTAACTTGCTGCCCTCTAATCCGTCAAGGTAGCAAGGTTCTATGAGGATGGGAAAGAGTGTAGGAATTAATCTCACTGAGAAAAGGCTATATGCAAACACACACGCACACACACACACACACGCACCATCTGAAACCGCTTGTCCCATACGGGGTCGCGGGGAGCCGGAGCCTAACCCGGCAACACGGGGCGTAAGGCTGGAGGGGGAGGGGACACACCCAGGACGGGACGCCAGTCCATTGCAAGGCACCCCAAGCGGGACTCAAACCCCAGACCCACCGGAAAGCAAAACCTGGTCAAACCCACCATGCCACCGCACCCCCAGAGAAATTAACTAACCAGGAAGGGGTCGTTGGTAGCATAGCGGTTCATTCTCTTACCTTCAGAACCAAAAGTTAGAGCTTTGAATCCCACCTTAAGCAAGGTACTTAGTCCAAATGGCTCAAGTTAAACTAGCTTGCTGTATAAACGATTAAATAAATCCAAGCGGCTATGACAAAAAGTGTCAAATGAATAAATGCATTTGAAGTGAAAACTTAAGGCCGATTAACATTCCAAACCCGGTGAATTAAATTTTTCGCTTGGTCTGTCTGTGTGTGTTTCTTTATGAATAAAAGCATTTTTTCTTGAAATGATCATTTCATTGTTGTTTCCGGTTGTGTGCCTTTTTATTTTACATTGCATGATTTTATATTGTAAACGAACATTTTACTTTATAACAGGAGCCTCCCTTCGTCTAAATTCGGCTGGCGGTGCAGCGTTTAGAGCCATTCCCTTGCAGTATCGTGGTCCTGGGTTTGAATCCCACTCCTGCAGTAGGACTCTTGAACAAGGCACTTAACCTTGATCCTGCTGCATAAATGGGTAAATCACCGTAAATGACAAATGCATCACCTAGACAAGAGTTTAATAACAACAAATTCCACTGTGAGCTGTCAGGCTGCTGCCACCTGCTTTCTCCACACATATCGTGTTACCGCGCTTCACCGGTCAGGGCCGTCCACAAACCACAGGGTAAAGTTGTATGTTACAAAAGTCTCCGCTTGTCTTTCTATCAGTGGCAGACGCTTCCGTTGTATCCAATCAAGGACAACAAGACCGAAGAACAGCTTTTACCTACGAGCCATCACACTACTTAACAGCCAGTAGTCCTGTATTTATATTATATGTATTATAGTATTTATATAGATTTTATTTGTACTTGTTATTTGTACTGCCTTACTTATTATCAACACACCCTTGTCTGAATATGTGTTTGTTCATGTCCGTTCACGTCTAACACGAGCCTCGTCGCAAGCATTTCAATGCCCAGTGCACCCGGTGTAACTGTGCAAATGACAAATAAACGACTCTGATTTTACATTCCGTTGAAAAAATGTAAAAGAACTCATAAAAGTATAACAGCTGAACCTTCTCCATAAAGCAAGTCTTAAGTCTCTCTTCTCGCTAATCTAAAGCACACATTGTATTTTCTACGAGATGTACGTCGCTTTGGAGAAAAGCATCTGCTAAATGAATAAATGTAAATGAAAAAGAGCTTACTATGTTACCTACAGCTGTTGCTTTTGAACCCAAAGGTTACAAGCTTAAAACCCACCTCCAGCCGTAGTACCCTTGAGCAAGGTACTTGCCCTAAATTGCTCCAGTAGAAATTGAGATTTGACCTCAAAAACAAGTTTTAACCACTAAGCCATCGCCTGTGCCTTAATGTCATCTTCCAGTGCCGTATGTGTACAATTCCACTGAGAACTACTGGCAATATTTTTTCGGTCCTCCAAAGTGTATGAAGTTGTCGCACCACTAATGTATTCTATAAAAATGTGTGCATATAAGAGTCTGCAAAGAGCGAAGAAAAGATCTGAGGTGAAAAATGTGGTGTCACTGACAGTGGGCCCACATGTGTAAGGTTGTCTGAATGCATGTAGCTGCAGAGGAGCTACTGATGTAACGGGTAGGGCCGTTGCTTTATTGTCTAAAGGTTGTGGGTTTGAATCCCTTGGTCCAAAAAGTCACCCTGGTTTATTGTGTTTTTCCTCTGTTCGTGGCTGGAAATGTGGACAGATCAATACCACAAATGAAATGTCAATATCGGTAAACCCTCGTGTGTTATGTGTATTGAGTCATTATGGAAATTTGGTGTGTTTGTCAATTTTAAAATCGCTGCCCTTTTGTGTTTTTCACAGTGTTTTATAATTGACTATTAAAAGACGTTTCGTTGATTTTGTTGATGTTGTATAATATATTATAAAGTTCCTTCCATCCATTCATTCATTCAATTTCAATGGCTCGCGGTGATCCGGAGCCTATCCCAGAATCACTGGGAGCAAGCTTGCGGGAAGGGTTGCAACCTGGAGGGGATGCCAGTCCGTCAGACGGTAGCTACCCACGCATTCCTCACCTCTTCCCACAGCGAGTAAAGGTAATTTATCGTTACAAGTTCACATAAACAGCACGTCTGTGGGACGGTGGGAGGAAACCAGAGCATCCAGAAGAAACCTACGCGGACACTGGGAGAAGGCGGCCATCAGGTCTCGAAACCACGACGTTCCCCCGCACAACCCAAGCACTGTGAAGTGACAGTGCGAATATAGGCCCATAAAGTAAAAAGGAATCAAATGGCGAAGAAAATATTACATTGCCAAAGACAGTGACGGACTGTGTGGACCCAGCAGCTGGAAGTTGTTAGTCGTGTAACATTTCCATAACATTCATTGTTTAACATATAAATAGCTAAAAAACACACACAGTATTAACTGTGCCTTTTCTCCTTCTTTGAATGGAGACGTCAAAAACATCCCATTGTTCTTTTTTTCTTACGTTTTTTAAACGCTTTTATTCGGAAAACAGAAGAATTGTTGCACCCGTGTCACGTGACCAGGGCGTAACGGCGAGGATTTTTTTGTGTGTCACGTGGTTTCCACCAGGCTGACTAATCTATTCCCGATTTGTACGACAGAATGTAAATTACAGTGTATATGTGAAATGTGTAAAGTCGAGAAGGGTCACGTGCTCGTTTGTATGTTACAGTAAGCACTCGAAATCGACACATTTGCGGTAGGTGTACTTATAAAGAGAGGAGCAGGGAGGACGCAGATTGCCGAGTAGTCGATGTTTCCGGGGCCTGCTGTCTGCCGCCGGCAACACGTCTGCATGGTGTCCCGATGGGCAGCGGCGGCAGCAGCAGCCAGAGAAAATGACGGACTACGGAGAGGAGCAGCGGAACGAGCTGGAAGCCATCGAGTCCATTTATCCGGACTCCTTCAAAGGTGGAGAAAAACGCGACATGGAGTGCAGTGTCGCGGTCTCTCTTTCCCGCAGTACACACACACACTCCCGGTTTAAAACGACTCGTGTGTTAAACTTAAGCACCGGCTCTGCTGCTGTGCACTTCTCACTAGTGAGAAACCGTGAGCGCGTGACAGCCGTTTCTACTGCGATCCACTCAGTCAAGCCGTTGTTAAAACACAGCAAACCGTATTATATGTAATATATATACCCGGCTAGTTAGCCTGTAGCTAACTGTTGTTGAGCAAGTAACGGTGCAGTACGGCAAGGCTTCGCGTACTAATCGCTGGGCAAATGTAGCGCGGCGAAAGAGAAAGTAAAGTGTAGAAGAAGTAAGTCGTGTTGGTGTGTGAGGGGAAGTAATTTAACCAAACTTAAAAGGCAATACATGCATCTTGTGTTCGTGGAGCTATATTATAACAAATCATGTCATGGGAAGCCAGAAATTGCCTGCCTGGTTTTACTGGGATTTAAAGAAATTACTGTAACTTGAAGAAAAACTGCTTAAAACTCTCTGGTACGATTATGGTTCAACATTCCTTGTCAGATTTCTCAAGGATTTGTTTTGTATCACAGTAGTTCTGACAAAGACGGGGGGAGCTAACTGTAAATGGACATACAAAGTCATACCCATAAACTCAAACATCAATGAAAATCTTGATACACGTTGTTTTGGCCAAAATAGTGCAGGTCTTTAAGTTCTGGCTCCGTTGTGGTGGAGCGAGCTCCCCCTGTCACTCAGAACTGCTGAATCTCTGTCCATGTTTTAAAAAAGCTCTTAAAACTCACCTCTTCCGAGCTCAATTTGCCCATGATCTATTAAGTTGATGTAGTGCGTGAATGTTCATGCACCATAACTTTGAGATCATGCCTGTTAATGCATAAACCTTCATGCAATTACTTAAACGTTTCTATACATAAAAAAATTAATAGGAAGGCATCGTTGATATTTGGATGACTTTTTACGCAGCTATTTGTGTGATGTACATCGATTCATATGGTGGAGTAACAAACTACTTTCGAATCACATCTTTGCATCCGAGTCACTGCTCATGTAACGCACACATTGTATTTTGTGTGAGATGGACGTTGCTTTGGGTAAAGGGTCTGCTAAATGCATAAATGTCAATGTCTTGAGTTGCTGTAATAACGTTTCATGTTTTTTGTACAGTCCTTTCTGAACATCCCAGCACGTTCACCATCACGGTCACTTCGGATGCCGGGGAAAATGAGGACAGTGAGTTTCTTTCGCAGCAATTTCTCTGATTGTTCAGCTGTGGCCTCTGGTGAGTCCAGTTGAACTGTTACCTGTGAGGTTTAATTCGTTACTCGTTACATCGTCTTGCAGCCATTGAAGTTACCCTCAAGTTCATCTATGTGGAAAAATACCCAGATGAGCCTCCGTTGTATGAGATTGTCTCCCAGGACAACCTTGAGGACAGCGATGTGGAAGGGATCCTAACACTACTGCAGCAGCAGGTCTGTCACTAGAAATGCAAGTCCTCCACCAGGGAGTGTTTGGTGTGTACCTGAGTGGCAGGTTGAGTACCAGTCAAAAGGTCGAATCCACATGCTGGAAACCAGTTTTTTCACAAGGCTTTAGAGTTACATATTTGATGAGGAATTCAGATGGCATGTCTTCCCAGCTCTTGCAGGACACTTGTTGGTCATCTACGGGCATTTTCCACGTTGCCAGATTGCACTCAGCCTTTTGAAATGTACATATGATACAACTTGATTTCTGCCTAGCAGAGCGAATAGCAAATCATCTTCATCCACAATGAACCAAAGACTGTGAGACATGTCTTGTTATTCATATTTTATTACATTTGTTCATTTAGCTGACACCTTTTTTTTCTCCAGAGCGACTTAAAATGTTGAGGGTTACTTGCAGTTAAAGGCTTGCAATTATTTACCCATTTATATAGCTGGGTAGTTTTTTTTACTGGAGCAATTCAGGGTGAGTACCTTGCTTAAGGGTACCGCAGCCGGAGGTGGGGATCAAACCTGTCACCTTCGGAACCAAAGGAAGTAACTCGTAACTACTACGCTACCAGCTGTCCCATTGTGCATTATTAAGTTACATGGTGATGCTTCATGGCGATGCACTGTTTTCCCAGGCGGAGGAGAACCTGGGCATGGTGATGGTATTCACCCTGGTGACCGCTGTGCAGGAGAGGCTGAACGAAATAGTGGATCAGATCAAGAGCCGACGAGAGGAGGAGAAAAGGAAAAAGGAGAAAGAAGCAGAGGAAGCAGAGAAGGTTTGTAGTAACAAAGCTCATCTTTTTGGGTGATGTGGAGAATGTTTGTGTTTTTAATGCAACTGTAGCATGGTAGTTGGTCATGGACTTTGTGACCTGAGGGTCACGGCTTCATGGTTCACAAGTGACCCTTTTGTAGTTCAGTGCTGTGAAAAAAAGTGTTGGAGGACAAAATGAAGACTGAGAGGGTGAAGATGTGACACCAGTATCTTTGGTATAATTTCTTTGATGTGGAAGAGAATTAAATGTGATATCATTTTAAAAAAAATGCCCGTTCACAGCAAATAATCTGGTTGCATCTCCTTTAGCTGTAGTGATTTCAACTAAAGGCTTCGTGCCTTGAAAGAGTTTTGGCCTCATTCATGCAGAACTGCTGTACCTTTGCTACATTTGTTGGTTTTTGAGCGAGAACAGCTCTTTCCACATCTTACTTCATCATCATCATCATCATCTCAGTTAGTGGTCCATGGCATAATTTTTCAGTTTGTCTGCACAACATTTCTATGAATAACATCTCTACCCTGTGTGTCTTTGCGAGGCAGGTAGCGTTCCAAGGCACAGTTGTCACCATTGAGAACTTTCTTTCCTGGAAAGCAAAATTTGAGCAAGAAATGGCTGAGATTAAGAGGAAGAAACAAAAAGAGGAGGAACAGTCAGGGAAGAATAAACTGACAGGTGGGTATTTTCAAAGCTTTACAGTGAACAAAAATATAATTTATGTGATCAGAAGGTGATTTCTTTGCTTTGTCAGTTGGTAGTAACTTGCTGCCCTCTAATCCGTCAAGGTAGCAAGGTTCTATGAGGATGGGAAAGAGTGTAGGAATTAATCTCACTGAGAAAAGGCTATATGCAAACACGCACGCACGCACACACACACACACACACACACACCATCTGAAACCGCTTGTCCCATACGGGGTCGCGGGGAGCCGGAGCCTAACCCGGCAACACGGGGCGTAAGGCTGGAGGGGGAGGGGACACACCCAGAACAGGATGCCCGTCCGTCGCAAGGCACCCCAAGCGGGACTCGAACCCCAGACTCACCTGAGAGCAGGACCCGGTCCAACCCACTGCACCACCGCACCCCCTATATGCAAACATTGTGGGTAAAATAATACTTTTATTGGTCTTGCTTTGTAGCAACGTTAAACTGTATGCATTTACATGTATTCATTTAAGAGATGCTTTTCTCTGAAACAATATTCATCTCAGAGAACAATATGAAATACATTACATCAGTTTATTTCAACATTGTATAATATACTAATCTGATGCTTAGTTATGATACGTCTCCGAATATTGTACATTGGTGTAATGCCTGTTTTGTGAAACTGTAATTTTGCCTAAATTCTTGTGGTTTTGTTTATAGGAAAACAGTTATTTGAAAGAGACCATAACCTTGATACATCTGACATACAGTTCCTGGAAGATGGTAAATTTGGAAAATATCTTACAGGCATATATTCCATAAATGCATTGTCTGACGAATTCCAGTATGTTTTTTGAGTAGTGTGTGATATTTTTGTGTGCGAGTACTTGTCTCATCTGTCTCTCTCTGTTTCCTTAGCTGGGAACAATGTGGAAGTAGACGAGTCACTGTTTCAAGATTTGGATGATTTAGACCTGGATGAGGATGACCCAGATTTTGACCCTGTGGACTTAGAGAGTGATGATGATTAAGAGTAAAGGGCCGGACCTGGTTCTGTAGGACTGTCCAGCTGCCTTCTATTAGCTGGATTGGTGAAGATGTGCATTTTTGAGTCGGCAGGAACTGAGAAATGAATACAACCACATTAAATTCTGAGGAAATCCTGAAGCTGGCTATTTTTCTTTTGCGTTTGTAAGCCACAAAGCGAAAAATGCTCCAGATGAGTTCCAAAGTGGCGCTGCATGGGAGAATTACTGTAGTTAGCACCATTTCTTGGAGGCTGTCTCAGAGAAGGTCCATCAGCTGCAAGTGTTTTGAAGGAACAGCAAAGGACAGCACTGCTTTGGCTGTGAATGTACTGTCACACCCCCAGTTTTGATTAAATTCTTTGAATTTCTCAGAATGTTGTTTTTTTTTTTAATGCTTGCAAAAGGTCTTTCAGTTTTAATGCAGATGTTGTTGTTTGCTTCATTATTCTTCTGTGTCACTGTAAAGTGGTGAATAAGAGTTCTTAAAATTACATCTTGGTGAAAGGCAGCCTTGTACGGGTCTCAGTGAAGTGCTAAACACAGCTACCGGTCTCCCACCCATACACCTTTAATAAGCGCTTGTCCTGCTGAACATGTTTCTGAGATTTGTAGCTGCAGGAAAGTAAAGCACTACTGCAGGGAACTAAGCAGTTCAGCTCATCTAGTGACCATCTCACATTTGAGTCTTGCTTTCGTGCCGAGCCCCCTTGGAAAGACTACTTTAACCAAGCGATACCCCATAGAGACCCTTTGGAGTCTCCAACGGACTGACTGAAAAGAACATTTTCTGCACAAATCTTAGCTGAATGCTCTTTTTTTTTTCTTTTTTTTTAGCTGGTTAGTTCTACAGACATCCCATATTCATCGCTGACACTGAGGAAAACCGGAATAACTCCGATCCCGTTGCAGAACCTGAACTTTGGCCATCAGTTCCGACTGTTCTGCGTTGAAGTTTCATACTGTTCATAATATGGGTGAAATGAATGTAAATGAACAACAGTACTGCTGTACAGACTGCTAACTTCTCTTCCACCACTAAAAAGAAGTAAGAGATGTACATACTCTTTCTTGAGGAAACTTCGCACTTCCTAACAAGAACTGGCACCTTTGGACCCTGCCCTTGTGGCACAGCTGCTTGGCTAAAGATTTATTAGGAGGGAAAGCTCACAACACATGTTTCCAATGCTAAACAACTTTATAGTTTATTTTGGCAAGTTGTCCAAATAGTTGTTCAAGCCACGGCCAGTTCAGTGCACCACTAAGAAAGTGCACAACAGGTAACAATATTCGTATGAAAAGTAACTTGTAAGAAAAAATGCATTAGAATAGCAAGACACTTAAGAGTTTTTTGTGTCGCAATTCAAATAATTTCATAAGGCGCAAGATAAATGTAAGATAAAGAATCACACGAGGGTAATATATAATGTTTAATGAAACAATAATGTCCAAACAGCACAGTTATATATAGCCGTTAAACACTGATCCATTATTACCCAAGCACTAGTAACTATTTTTGTCGATACTGAATCCAATATTCGGAAATTCTCAATTCACATGCTTTGAGACACATTCACTTTTACACTGCAGTATTAGATCAAGAATCAATCTTTCACATCTTTACTATTTAAAATTCACATGAACTGTGATTTGCTAAACATAGAGCAACTAATCATTTTTAGCAGAATGAATTATATTTCATAATGTACTGCAGAAGTTACACCTTGATGTCATTAATGTCCCACACAAATTTTAGAGGGAAGTCCTTCATCTCCTCTCTGAACACATGGTCAAATCTCTCGTTCTGTTCCCTGGTGAAGTGATTTTTCCAGTCACCGATGGTGCCTGTGCAGGGATTAAACAAGCAAAAAGGTTAAAGCACGGTATGTACCTGGCCTCGCAGTCCAACATGCTGCTGCTCACCTTTCCTCATGAACGCCCCCTTGTTTTGGTGCAGCAGTTCATCCGAAACGTTTCGGTAGTTTGCGTACGGGTTCTTGCTCATCTCGTCGAAGGTGCTGTGCTCCGCCACACTGTCCAGCTCCGCGTTAATGAGTTCCTTCCCCATGAACATGGAGATCCGCTCCACCGCTGCCCTCAGGTCCTGTGGGCGACATTATGAAACCTGGCAAGCCCATCCTACGAGGGGCCTGGTCAAAGGGCCACTGCAGTATTCACCAGTGTATACAGAGTACTCAACTTAAATGTATTAATATTTCAATTTTCTATGACACTTTTTCTTTTTAAAGTATCTGAGTTGACACGTCACTTTGTCAGTTACAGCTTTTGATGCACAAAGAATGGCTAGAGGAGTAGTAGTGCTTGTCAGAGCTCTTCCGCGGTGTTCCCCCGAGCACAGGTTATTGGCACCCGAAGGTCAGTCCCCGTCCATTCCTGTTGCCTGGCCATTCAGCTTTCTACGAAGGGCGTGCTGATGATATGGCACCACGGCAGATCAGCAGTCATGAGACCTCGATGTCTAGACCTGCTCACACATTTCTCCAAGACCTGCGTTCAAATGACCTCACCTGAATCATCTCCTCGTAAGTGAGATATAGGAAGTTCATCTCATCTTTATGTGAATACCAGGTCTTGATGTGGTCGAACCAGCGACCGCAGAACACTGTAACAAAGAGATTTTATTTAACATTTCTCAACATACACAGCATGTTACAATGAAGCATAGCATCGCATCCGAACACACGAAATTATGGTTTTCGGATGAAGGGCTGCGCGAGGAAGCTGAATCAATGCAAGGGGCCTGTTTGTTTACCTCTTCCCTCCAGAAATTTTTCAAAGAAGTCACTGAAATTCTCGGGTGTCTCAAACACGGCTGCATAGTAGTGGAAGTGGAAGTATGACACTAGGATGTCCTTCGGGTTTCTGGCCAAGTAGATGACCTGTGTGACAAGAATAAGTTTCATTATCTTATTATTCATCATGTTATTTTCAGCTGTAGTGCCTTGCTGACAGCTGAAACCGCACTTTGCTTATCTCCTGCCACTTCCCATACCTTTCCACGTTTCTGTTTAAGCGCACGTGGCATGAATTTATAATCCAGGTGTGAGACGCGAAGCCGAGGGGAGGGGTCACCAGCGAAGCGATTCTTGCCGCCAGCGTCCTCGAGCCATGGGATGCGCTGCGATGCCTCCTTGTGCATGGTGACTGTAACGTCTCCTCTCCCTTCAATCAGACTTAGTATTTGCTGCATCCAGATCGTCCCTGGCAGTCAGAAAATCTCAAGTTGTCATACCTTTATTCGTCACAGCTAGAGGTGGCAACCCTAGTGTAGGGTCCCCTTGGGTGTGGGACCCCACTGGGACAAACAGGTCTCTGAGGCTGGCTCTCATGCACGGGAATACATTACTTGGCCACATGTCACCGCTCACCTGATTTGGGATATGTGATGACAAAAACATCAGAGTCGCGGATCTCCAAGTCCTGGATGCTGTCCACCTCTTCTGGACTATGAATCCCAGAGATGAGGTAAAAACCTCGGTGTAGAACCAGTTTATTCTTCACCGTTTGGCCTTCATCTTTGTTTTCATGTCCTGTAAAATGTGGGGTTAAACACTGGCACTGCACATTTATACACGGAATAATCTACAAGCAAAAGTAAGAATTTACATGTATTCATTTTACTTGCTTTATTAATGTACTTATAGTGCAAATGTATTGAAGCGGGGGGAGGGTTGGACAGGGTCCTGCTCTCCAGTGGGTCTGGGGTTCGAGTCCCGCTGTGTTGCCGGGTTAGGCTCCGGTTCCCCGCGACCCCGTATGGGACAAGTGGTTCAGAAAGTCTAAAACATAGATATGCTTTGGTCTGGGTATCTGATACCACAGTGGTCAGAACAGCTGCCTTTGAATCCAAAGGTTACAGGTTCCAATCTCACCTCCCTCCAGTGTAATACCCCTTGCGCAAGGTACCTAAATTGCCCAGACGAATTGTAGGTAGTCACTCGGGAGAAAAGCCTCTCCAAAATAAAAGAATTAATTTGTAATATAAAGAATAAATTCCCCAAACTGAATGTAAGTGCATTCTAACGCATAAATTGTACTTTCGCTGAGATGTACGTCGCTTGGACAAAAACGCGGCGTCTGCTAAATGAATAAATCATGTAAATGTAAGTGAGCGGGACAATAAAATTAGCGCATAATAAAGTCATTTCCATGAAACACGGGGGGAGTCACGAAATTGGGAACCATTAAGTAAATTGCTAAATTAAATAATACCTGCAGCACTGAGTAATTCTATAAGAATTTGTATCGTGTAAACTAGTAACAACATGTTCGTTTTCCCCTCGGTTAGACAACTTAAGCGCATTTAATCGTTCAAAACTCACCCGGCGTCACCCGTTTTTTTTCCCCTCTTGAAGTTTATTCCAAATACAAGACACGTCGTTATTATCTTCCGAAATCCAAATGAACCCTTGACTGTTTCCACAGCAGCAGAACACGGTAACCTTCACGGCGGTCATTACCTACCTGCTGGAGCCTCGAACGCACCCCAGCGCAACATGAGTGCGCTGCGCCTGGGGGGATTCGAACGCACTTCGCTGTGGGAGATCGCGTTAAACAGCACGCAATGTGCCCTTACGTACCTTCTTTCTTAGAGATGCTCATGCTGCTCTCTTAAGGTATTCGATTCGCGTTCAGCGTGGAATGTAACGAACTCAGAAGAGGTTTGGGGAAGAGAGTCCCCGCGGAACGACGCGACGCGACGCGATGCGATCCCGCCCCTATCGTGCGGAGCTGTTCTCTTAGGCTTAGCCCGTCTCCAATCGTGTCTAACTTCTGCACGAGTGCGTAAGGACCCTACTCTCTACATTTTGAGCATGTGTTGGTCCTTATGTTTTACTTTGTCTTCTATACACTTAACCTTTTTTTACTTTCTATGATAGTATAGGTGTGGCACAGCGGGTTTAGCGAGGGCCTGCTCTCCGATGGGAATGGGGTTTGAGTCCCGCTTGGGCTGCCTTGTGATGGACTGGTATCCCATCCTGGGTGTGCCCCCTCCCCACTCAGCCTCACCCCCTCTGTTGCCAGCTTAGGCTTCCACTCACCTATGCATTTCCCTTTGGCATAGTTTGTTCTTTTTTTGTGTAAATTTTGGAATAAAGTCAAAATTCCCATTCATTGCTGCTGCACATCTAGATACTGACTGGGCCAGACACATAATTCTTTGCAATATGCATGAAGAAGCTAATTGTAACAAATATGAATTTGTAATACTTGTACATAATGAATTGTTTCCCAAATCTCATTTGACTGCTATGCAATAGCGCAAATACTGTATCTCTATATGGTATATTAATGTCTCATTCAATGAACACATCTGGTTCCTTTTGGGAAGAAAAGATTTATTAATTTAATTTATAAAATTCACAAAACATTAAGAAAATACTCCTTTAAAACAAAAACCACACATTCCTGATTCACAATGTCCAGTTCCATACAATGGGAATGCTTCCACTGAGATGCTTGTAACGTCAAGGAATCCTTTCTGCCCGCAAGGTTTTTGAGGTTTCTATTTGGAGCTTAAAAACAAAGATAGCATTTTCTCACATGAAATTTACATTTACATTTATTTACTTTGCAGACGCTTTTCTCCAAAGCATCTTACAATGGATACTATGCAGTATGGACACATGAAGTTATTACCGGACTGCCTGAAGCTCAGCAGCAGTGACCAGGAGCTTACCTGTTTTTCCTCTGGAGAAAGAACTCCCTCTGCAGAAACTACCTGGTACTGCTTGTGCTTCAGCTGGCTGGGGAACTTGCGGAAGAGCCGCACGCTGCTGGCTCCGAGTCCAGGGGTCAGCAAGCGCCGCATGTCCTCCAGCGGGCACCCAGGGTCAAAAACGAGGAGGCACAGGGTACCGTTCTTCTTTTGCTCCATTCCCACAATTGTACGGCTGTGGCCTAGAGACACACACACGAGTTCGGTGAATAAGCGGGATGTACATTCTCCAAACATTCTACGCAGGCAGTATTAAACGTACCTTGGTGCTGGAGGTAAATGGGCGGCTGTGAGCTCTTCGCCACACGAGGAGGTAGCCTAGCACCTCTGCTACTGGAAGCGGAGAAGTAGGTCTTCACCCATTCAAACAATTTGGGGTGGGTGCTCCCGGGACCAGTGGGTTGGTCAAAGTCCACGATGCGAGCTCTGTCAACAGCACAGAGGCCTTGGCAGTCAACAATCTCAACGCAATATGAGAGGCAGAGAACTGAGACGACAGGAGCCGCAGTGAAACAACGTACTGCTTTCTCACCTGACTCTGAGGGAGGTTAACAGGGAATATATTTCTGTTGCTCCGATCCAGGCTCGTGTTCCCTGGAGGCGATGTTTGAAGTGAGACGCCCCCTGAGGGTCAGCACCCTCCCGCCAGGCCTCCTCTATTAGAGCCTGCACACGAGGAATGCTGGGTACCGTACCATCTGGAAGAAAGGTTTGAAACAGCAGTGAGTGTACAAGAAACTAATAAATAGTGCAGTTTAATACACACACTTATTCTATTATTGCTTAGGGAACTAGAAAGGCAACTAATATTAGACAGTGATTAAATGTGAAGGATTATTTTTCTGTTACCTTGGACGTAGACTGCTTGCTTGTGTGTGAAAGCTAAGTGTCATTCGATGTACTTTATCAAGCCTACATTATAAGTCTGTCCCGTCCGTACCGCTCACCGCACAGGGGCATGGGGAACCGGAGCCTAACCCGGCACACAGGGCGTAAGGCCGGAGGGGGAGGGGACACACCCAGGACGGGACGCCAGTCCATCGCAAGGCACCCCAAGTGGGACTCGAACCCCAGACCCACCGAAAAGCAGGACCTGGACCAACCCACTGCGCCACTTATAAGTCTGTATTTGCATCAATGTGTAACTGTGTGCACAAAGAATAGTTTTCCCAGTGTGTACACCTGTCAAACAGTCTCTGTATAGTTCCATCTTCTGCAGGGATGAGAGAAGCATTTGAAAGTTCCGGTAGCCGCACCCCCATCCCCGGTCCCCTTCTGAAGAGGAATAGTGATCAGTTTCTGCACTGAGCCACACATTTGCGATGTCTTGTCCATTCTTGAGGTAGTATTCATAGAGAGCTGCCATCAAACCTGTCAAAAGGGGGGGAGGGGGGGAAAAAAAAAAAAAACTCCTGAAAAACTATTTCTTGTCTGACGAAACAGATAGCAAAAAAGAATGTAGGCTGTATTCATTTGTTCTACACACCCGATGTTCTGCTTTTGCCATCATCTACTCCGGATGCCAGGCATTCCATCACCTCAGCCTTCTTCCTGTGGAATTCCAGTGGTGCCATGTGTCCCCGCGACACGGCCCTTTCCATGCACGTCTCCAGCTGTCTACGGTAGCCCCCTCTGCCATCCAACCCATACTGCCCCTGCACAGGAAGGAGAGAGGTTACACCACAGCAAGAGGTAGATACACATAGAGAAAAACCTTCCAGCAGAGAAAACTGCTAAGATTACAAATTATGTGAACACCAGGGCATATGGAAATGTGCAGGTATGCACACAGTGCCATCCTTTACACTCATTTTACCAGTATTTTCAGTCTTCATAGTAAGATAATCAGATGTTACATAAAAGCTCATCAAATTTTTAAAAAAAAAAAAAAAAAAAAACTGGACCTAAAGCTTCTCACAGTTATTTCTTTGCAGAATATGAATTACTGTATATAAGCAATGACTCATGAAGAATGGTGATCAGTAACCTGCAACTTCTTGAAGTCTTCTGCTTCACGTTTAGCTTCCTGTCTTCTAGACCTTAAGTCCTCTTCCTCCTGGAGCTGTCTGGCCAACTGCAGGTCAGACTCAAAATCCTCTAGGAAACCATCAAGAAAACAATTAAAAAAACAAAAACTGTTTCAGAAAATATGATATAAATTTAAATCCATGTTGGGTAAGCAGTAAGAGCTGAGTATATCCAGGTTATGCCATATTACCAATGAGTGAAGTACTGCATGCTGTAAAAGTGTTACGAACACGTATGCCGTGGTGTATAAGCAGCGTATGTGCTGTCCAAGATACTCTGTGTGCCATATATTGTACCTTTGACCTTGACCTGTGTGGCATCCAGGTGCAGTTCCACGTGTTCTTGTAAGACGAAACAGTCACTGCACACCAGGGCACACATTGGACATGAGAACTCTGCAACATGTAAAAACATCTCTGATGTCCACCCACGACACTCACCTGGCACATCAGCAAAGTCCATGTCTTCCACAGTGTAAAGAGCAAATATTTCACAGAGGTTCTTGTTCTGTGTTGTATCTACGATGTATACATTTTGCAGGAAATCCTCGATTTAAGAAGAGGTTCTGTTCCAATGACTTTGTTGCATGTTGACGGCTGTCGTGAATCAAGGACCACCCACACACACACACACACACACTTTCTGAACCGCTTGTCCCACACAGGGTCGCGGGAAACCGGAGCCTACCCGACAACACAGGGCGTAAGGCCGGAGGGGGAGGGACACACCCAGGACGGGACGCCAGTCCGTCGCAAGGCACCCCAGACCCACTGGAGAGCAGGACCCGGTCCAACCCGCTGCGCCACCGTGCCCCCCCGAATCGAGGACCACCTGTAGTTAATTTAGCTGACACTTTTCCTTAAGCCAACTTACAGTACTTAGCTACTTACAATTGACCATGTATACAGCTGGGTATTTTTTTTGGAGCAATTCAGAGTAAGGTCTTGATCAAGGGTACTACAGCAAAAGGCTTGTATTTGAACCCAGATATTTTGAGTCCAAAGGTGGTGGCTCAAACCCCTGCACTACCTGCTTGTGTGGAGTAGCTACAGAAAGCATAAATACTCCCTTCTAATTGAAAACAGTCAATTTTGGGTGATACTAATATTTCCCACAGTACACAGCGAAACCTACCTTTCCTGGGAGAGGCCACGAGCGTCTCATCTGTGCTGTCAGATTTCCGTGGCATTAAATTCCCTTTCATAGCTTTGTGTGAAGTCAGCGTGAGTTTTCCTGCTTCTGCCTCCTGAAGAGGTTGTAGGTGTGCATTCTCTGGAGTGTGGAATGGAGATTGGAGAGGACCACGCTTCACTGTGGGCTCCCCAGCATCTCCTCCAGGACACCGTCTACCAGCACTGCGGGATGCACCCGCCGAGCTTCTGCCCCCTGAAGCACGTGCTTGGGTTTCGCTCTCTTCTTCCACGCAGCGTTTCCCCGGACGCGAGGGCTCGTTCTCCGAGTGCGCCGTGTCGATGTGAAACTGAAGGTCATCGTAGGTGACTCCTGCCAGCGGGCACATCGGACAACTCAGCTCTCCCTCCAGGTGGCCGAGGAGCAGATGAGTCCTCATGTCGGCCTCCGGCAGCATCTCCTCGCCGCAGATCTCGCAGGTCAGCATTCCAAAAAGGCGTAAAAGCGGCGCAGCAACTGAAACGCACACAACAACACGCCAACACATGAGCATCTTGGCTGAAGCAACATGCTTTCTTCTTTACGGTTCTACCTCCACAAAAACCTGCACCGCAGAGTAAGTAACGAGTGGGAAGGCAAGTATTCAGTTCACCTGTACCATCACAAGTACAACAAAATATAAGTAATTTACAACATGGGAGGGAATTTATTTAGAACAAAAAAACTAAGTACTTTTTGTACACACACAACCGGCTGACACTGTGATACAAAACAAATCCTTGAGAAATCTGACAAGGAATGTTGAACCATAATCGTACCAGAGAGTTTTAAGCAGTTTTTCTTCAAGTTACAGTAATTTCTTTAAATCCCAGTAAAACCAGGCAGGCAATTTCTGGCTTCCCATGACATGATTTGTTATAATATAGCTCCACGAACACAAGATGCATGTATTGCCTTTTAAGTTTGGTTAAATTACTTCCCCTCACACACCAACACGACTTACTTCTTCTACACTTTACTTTCTCTTTCGCCGCGCTACATTTGAAGAGTCCGGATAAATGGACTCGATGGCTTCCAGCTCGTTCCGCTGCTCCTCTCCGTAGTCCGTCATTTTCTCTGGCTGCTGCTGCCGCCGCCGCCGCTGCCCATCGGGACACCATGCAGACGTGTTGCCGGCGGCAGACAGCAGGCCCCGGAAACATCGACTACTCGGCAATCTGCGTCCTCCCTGCTCCTCTCTTTATAAGTACACCTACCGCAAATGTGTCGATTTCGAGTGCTTACTGTAACATACAAACGAGCACGTGACCCTTCTCGACTTTACACATTTCACATATACACTGTAATTTACATTCTGTCGTACAAATCGGGAATAGATTAGTCAGCCTGGTGGAAACCACGTGACACACAAAAAAATCCTCGCCGTTACGCCCTGGTCACGTGACACGGGTGCAAAAATTGTTCTGTTTTGCGAATAAAAGCGTTTCAAGAACGTAAGAAAAAACGAACAATGGGATGTTTTTGACGTCTCCATTCAAAGAAGGAGAAAAGGCACAGTTAATACTGTGTGTGTTTTTTTAGCTATTTATATGTTAACAATGAATGTTATGGAAATGTTACACGACTAACAACTTTCAGCTGCTGCTGGGTCCACACAGTCCGTCACTATCTTTGGCAATGTAATATTTTCTTCTCCATTTGATTCCTTTTTACTTTATGGGCCTATATTAGCGCTGCCACTTCACAGTGCTTGGGTTGTGCGGGGGAACGTCGTGGTTTCGAGACCTGTGATGGCCGCCTTCTCCCAGTGTCCGCGTAGGTTTCTTCTGGATGCTCTGGTTTCCTCCCACCGTCCCACAGACGTGCTGTTTATGTGAACTTGTAACGATAAATTACCTTTACTCGCCGTGGGAAGAGGTGAGGAATGCGTGGGTAGCTACCGTCTGACGGACTGGCATCCCCTCCAGGTTGCAACCCTTCCCGCAAGCTTGCTCCCAGTGATTCTGGGATAGGCTCCGGATCACCACGACCCTGCGCAGGACTAGCGGTTCTTGAAATTGAAATTGAATGAATGAATGGATGGAAGGAACTTTATAATATATTATACAAAATCAACAAAATCAACGAAACGTCTTTTAATAGTCAATTATAAAACACTGTGAAAAACACAAAAGGGCAGCGATTTTAAAATTGACAGACACACCAAATTTCCATAATGACTCAATACACATAACACACGAGGGTTTCCCGATATTGACATTTCATTTGTGGTATTGATCTGTCCACATTTCCAGCCACGAACAGAGGAAAAACACAGTAAACCAGGGTGACTTTTTGGACCAAGGGATTCAAACCCACAACCTTTAGACAATAAAGCAACGGCCCTACCCGTTACATCAGTAGCTCCTCTGCAGCTACATGCATTCAGACAACCTTACACATGTGGGCCCACTGTCAGTGACACCACATTTTTCACCTCAGATCTTTTCTTCGCTCTTTGCAGACTCTTATATGCACACATTTTTATAGAATACATTAGTGGTGCGACAACTTCATACACTTTGGAGGACCGAAAAAATATTGCCAGTAGTTCTCAGTGGAATTGTACACATACGGCACTGGAAGATGACATTAAGGCACAGGCGATGGCTTAGTGGTTAAAACTTGTTTTTGAGGTCAAATCTCAATTTCTACTGGAGCAATTTAGGGCAAGTACCTTGCTCAAGGGTACTACGGCTGGAGGTGGGTTTTAAGCTTGTAACCTTTGGGTTCAAAAGCAACAGCTGTAGGTAACATAGTAAGCTCTTTTTCATTTACATTTATTCATTTAGCAGATGCTTTTCTCCAAAGCGACGTACATCTCGTAGAAAATACAATGTGTGCTTTAGATTAGCGAGAAGAGAGACTTAAGACTTGCTTTATGGAGAAGGTTCAGCTGTTATACTTTTATGAGTTCTTTTACATTTTTTCAACGGAATGTAAAATCGGAGTCGTTTATTTGTCATTTGCACAGTTACACCGGGTGCACTGGGCATTGAAATGCTTGCGACGAGGCTCGTGTTAGACGTGAACGGACATGAACAAACACATATTCAGACAAGGGTGTGTTGATAATAAGTAAGGCAGTACAAATAACAAGTACAAATAAAATCTATATAAATACTATAATACATATAATATAAATACAGGACTACTGGCTGTTAAGTAGTGTGATGGCTCGTAGGTAAAAGCTGTTCTTCGGTCTTGTTGTCCTTGATTGGATACAACGGAAGCGTCTGCCACTGATAGAAAGACAAGCGGAGACTTTTGTAACATACAACTTTACCCTGTGGTTTGTGGACGGCCCTGACCGGTGAAGCGCGGTAACACGATATGTGTGGAGAAAGCAGGTCGCAGCAGCCTGACAGCTCACAGTGGAATTTGTTGTTGTTAAACTCTTGTCTAGGTGATGCATTTGTCATTTACGGTGATTTACCCATTTATGCAGCAGGATCAAGGTTAAGTGTCTTGTTCAAGAGTCCTACTGCAGGAGTGGGATTCAAACCCAGGACCACGATACTGCAAGGGAATGGCTCTAAACGCTGCACCGCCAGCCGAATTTAGACGAAGGGAGGCTCCTGTTATGAAGTAAAATGTTCGTTTACAATATAAAATCATGCAATGTAAAATAAAAAGGCACACAACCGGAAACAACAATGAAATGATCATTTCAAGAAAAAATGCTTTTATTCGTAAAGAAACACACACAGACAGACCAAGCGAAAAATTTAATTCACCGGGTCTGGAATGTTAATCGGCCTTAAGTTTTCACTTCAAATGCACGTCGTATCGCCATACGGTTACTGCGCTTCCGCAGCGCTGTAACACGGTGCACGCCGTGCTTCTGGTATCAGTCTTTCTGCTGCAATGCAAATGCAATCGTGAGGACCATCTGCATACTGCTCCACTACGGCCACAGCTACTACGCGGTCAAAGATAACCGCGTGAGATTGTAAACTGCATGGGGATTTTTTACAGCACCTTATTTGCTAGGAATGTTATAGATGGGTATTCTTGCGGCAGATTAGAAAAGGTCTCTGAACTCGCAGGGTCCAGGAGAAGGTCTTCCCTCAATCTCCACTGTCCTTTGGGAGACGTACGTTGGTTGAAGCGCTTCACCGAGAGACCGGATTTCCAGGGAGTTTGTCTTTCTAACAGCTCAAGGAGTAGCACTTATGATTGCACGCGTGGAGTAGGTACTGCTGCCGACTACCTTTCCACATGTAAAAATATGTGATGCCATTTTAATGATATTAAAACTAGGAATTTGAAATGTTGGTTGAATAACAAACATCTCGGTTTAAAAAAATATCACATATTTTTGCTTTTCAGAGTTCGTACCTCGGGCGGACGAAGCATGCGTACCTTGTCAGCTGTCCTTGACCTACATTGCCTCCACGCCATCGTGCTCCTCCAGCACAGGCCTCTTCTCCGGGCTGTAGTCGCGGTCGGCGCGTTCCACGTAGCGCTGCAGAGTGCTGTAGCACTGCTCGCTCTGGGAGAAGGTGTACAGGGACGAGATCTCCTCCCAGGCCTTGTGGTTGGGGAAGGGGAATGCGTCGGGGTCACGGTTCTCAAAGAAGCTCTTGAGGTTCCGCTCGGCCAGCTTTCCGGCGTATTCGTTGGCGAAGGTTTCGAACTGCTGCTTCTCTTTGTCCATGTACTTCCTCCAGAAGGTGAGCTGCAGGTAGCTCACCTGGGAGCGGCAGTTCCTGTAGCACGTGCCAATCAGGCCCAAGGTGGCTGCGGTCAGGATGATGCACCATCCCAGGATCTGAGGACACAGGAGTACTGCCGTCACTTCCGACACACTCGCGTGGCCTCATAGCCACACCTGTATAAAACTCGAGATTTCAAAACTACAGGCATAGACATCTGGTTTCGCGACCACAGAATCGCACAAAGAGGAACATCTTGCTGCACATAAAGGACACACATCTGCCTTCTATATACCTTGTTACAAGGGGTGCCTGGGTGAAATGGATCTGGATACAAAGACACCAGTTTGAAGCCACACGCCAATTCCTTGATTTGTGAACATTCAAGTAACTGAACTTCTTCAGCTGGGGCCCTCTTTTGAATCAGCAGCTACCAGTCCAGCGTTCGTGTCGTGTGAACAAATGCGCGCTGTAGTTCATATGTTCCCTGAAAGTTGAATTTACTGCCAGGCTAGGTGCATTACTGCATTTATTCATCTGACACTTTTTGTCATAGCCGCTTGCAATTATTTAACCGTTTATACAGCAAGCTAGTTTAACTTGAGCCATTTGGACTAAGTACCTTGCTTAAGGTGGGATTCAGAGCTCTAACTTTTGGTTCTGAAGGTAAGAGAATGAACCGCTATGCTACCAACAGCCGCTTCCTGGATAGTTAATTTCTCTGGGGGTGCGGTGGCATGGAAGGGGTGCGGTGGCGCAGTGGGTTGGACCGCAGTCCTGCTCTCCCGTGGGTCTGGGGTTCGAGTCCCGCTTGGGGTGCCTTGCGACGGACTGGCGTCCCGTCCTGGGTGTGTCCCCTCCCCCTCTGGCCTTACGCCCTGTGTTACCGGGTAGGCTCCGGTTCCCCGTGACCCCGTATGGGACAAGCGGTTCTGAAAATGTGTGTGTGTGCGGTGGCATGGTGGGTTTGACCAGGTTTTGCTTTCCGGTGGGTCTGGGGTTTGAGTCCCGCTTGGGGTGCCTTGCAATGGACTGGCGTCCCGTCCTGGGTGTGTCCCCTCCTCCTCCAGCCTTATGCCCCGTGTTGCCGGGTTAGGCTCCGGCTCCCCGCGACCCCGTATGGGACAAGCGGTTTCAAAAAGTGTGCGTTTAAGATTATTCATGGCAAACTAGGAATAGTCTTTCTTTTTCTGGCAAACACTCCTTCCTTTCATGTAACCATACATACCCTACATTCATAAATACACAGACTGCATACACAGATAGATAAAGTATATGTATGCATGTATGTACTATATTTTATTACAGTATTTAACTGTTCAATGAGAGTTGCTGTGGGGCAACTGGTAGCACAGTGGTTAGAGTTACCACCTTTGCATCTGGAGGTTGCAGGTGTGATCCCCACTCTGGCTGTAGTAAGGTATTTACCCTCATTTACTCCAGTAAAATTACCTAGCTCTTTAAATGATTCTAACCTTAGCACTATAAGCTGTTTTGGAGAAAAGTGCCAGCTAAATGTAGGTTTTAATAGCTTTATTCTCTGGTGAGGCAGGAACAGTATTTCTTCTCTATTTGGTTTTTTGGCTGATTTTTCTGTGATCTTGTGTCCTGCCTGGAATGAATTAGAATGTTCCCCTTATGAAATAATGGTATTTGTCATTTCAGTGTACAGATATGAGGAAATAATTAGGTTTGTAAACTGAGGAATGAGTGCATTTCCAAAATTCCATAATGGATACAACTGGTTCAGTAGGAGAAAGAAATTTTTCACGAAAGCAGAAGTCACAGCTCATTTGCAAGAAAGCCACAAACAGCTCAGCTGACTCTCCGGTTTTCCCACATATCACCTCGCAGCCCCGTCTCTTGCAGGAAACTTCCGGACATCAAGTCAACGCAAACAGGGAGCTTTCTTAATCCACCGCACAGTCCTCGTGTAAATCAGCACTTTGTGCACAAGTCACACGGGAGTCCCAGCTCAGCATTTCCACTCATCACTCGTGCACCCTGGCGGTACAGGTGCCGATACCATCCGCGTGACCTGCGTATCGCGACACCCTCTGGTTTCTCCTCTCTCACCTGGGACTGAGCACGGAGCATGAGCAGCAGTTCCATGTTGTCGTCAGGGGATAGACGGGACTTCTTGCAGGGCACTCGCGCCAGCTCCTCGCGACACAGCTTGGTCTTGTTCTTGCAGAAGAGATCCAACACCAGGCTGTCTTCCACTCCGCTGACGGCGCATTCATAGAAGGTCCCATTGAGCAGGGCGACGCAGAGCCACATGATGGGTGCCACCGCCGCGTTACACAACACCTTCAGCAGGGCAGATGTGCAGCCCAGGTAGTCGCCCCGTGGGCACATTTTGCGCGGGTTCATGCAGCAGCCCGTGAACAGTCTCCAGAGACGCCCGCTGAGGAAGAGGCCCAGCACCATCAGCACGATCGCGGGACCCAGCAGGAAGGAGAGCCCATAGACTAGGTTCTGGCTGTAGTTGCAAGGACATTGGAATGAGACCATGGAGAAGATGCGCTCCCCACCGATGGTCAGGGCAGCCATAAAGCTGTAGCCAATGGTGGTCCGCTGATTCATGAAGAAGTTCATCACCGTATTAAAGGTATCCATGATGACGGCACTTTTTCACTCGCTTCTTCCAGACTTGAAAACAGGCTACAAGAAAGGCAGAGATTTCTGTTTGCGTGCTCCTCCAGACAAAGACTGTGGAATCTCTGAGGGCCCCTCCCTGTGGCTCTCTCTTTGTTTCTCAGATTTCCCTCCCCCACGTCCCTCCCCCCGCCTCGCTCCCTTCCTGTCGAAATGAAACGCAGATTTTTACTCATGTACCGTCCTGCCTGCGGATCTGGTTCGGCAGCTGAGGGTTCCGCCCACTACAGGCCTCTTGCTACAGTAGTTCAAACAAACATCAGAAAAGCAGAAAAACAAACGCACGTATAAACACAAACACAGAGTCACATGGTCACACACGGACACAGAAATACATATACGCCTACAGTTCTGCTTGAAGGCACGTGAGCCCGATAGGGATGCTCATTATACAGGTATAAAGAATGGAAAATAAAGGTATAAAATAAAAATCTTAAAATAAACTTATAAAATGAATACACAGTTATGATTTACACACATTTAGATTTATTCAAGAGGGGTGCAGTGGTGCAGTGGGTTGGACCGGGTCTGGGGTTTGAGTCCCACTTGGGGTGCCTTGTGATGGACTGGTGTCCTGCCCTGGGTGTGTCCCCTCTGGCCTTATGCCCTGAGTTGCTGGGTTAGGCTCCAGTTCCCTGTGACCCCGTATGGGACAAGGGGTTCAGAAAGTGTGTGTGTAGATTTATTCATTTAGCAGACGCTTTTCTCCAAAGTGACGTACATCTCCAAGAACAATAGGAAGAACGCGTTACATCAACACGCCCAATTCTACTTACTTGCTTGGTTTAACTAATGCGGCTTGGGGGTTCATTTATATTTCCACCTGCACTACTTCAGTTTTTCTACTACATGCATGATTTCCTCTAAAGCAAGAGATGGAATTGAAAATGATACCCTTACTATGTCAGATGAGACAGGCTGCTACTCATTAAATTGTGATTTAATGGTAAAACTAAGGAACGCAAGGGGTTAATATACTTTCAAGCAGCGCTGTATCTGCAAATGAATTGAGCTCGCACCAATACACACCCAGACTAACACTTAAGAAATGCTTAACTGAAGACATAACATTCAGCAAGTTAAGCACACCATCTGAAACCACTTGTCCCATAGAGGGTCATGGGGAGCTGGAGCCTAACCTGGCAACACAGGGTGAAGGGCTGAGGACACACCCAGGACAGACCACCACTCCATCACAAGGCACCCCAAGTGGGACTCAAACTCCAGACCCCCCAGAGAGCAGGACCCAGTCCAACCCACTATGCCACTGCACCCCTCTCTAAGTGTTGCTTTCCCCATAACATGTTACCCTGGTCATGTATTAGAAGAAACTGCCATCTTTTACATTTATCTGTACTTCTGTCACCAGCTGGCAGTGTAGTGGTTATAAATGTTGTCTTTGGACCCAAAGGTTGCAGATTCAAATCCCCCTTTCAGCTGTAGTACTTTTGAGCACGATACTTACCCTAAATTACACTAGTAGAATTACACAGCTGTACAAATGATTAATAACTGTAATTTAACATTGCAAGTTGGTTTGGAGAAAAGTGTCAGATAAATGAAAAAACATAAATTATCTCCAGCTCTTTGCTGCTTAAAAAGTACTTTCCAGACCACTGAATAGACTCTCAATGCTGTCATGGCCATCATAAAATATAGTCAGTATTCCCAACATTGGATCTTCAGGCATTCTCATTATTATTATTATTATTATTATTATTCATGACCTTACTGTAACACAGTGACTTTGTCTTCTCTTGTAACTATTAATGTTTATGCAGTTCATTAGTGTTTGTTAACCCGAAATTCATTGCCAGGAAGAAAGGCCCCTAGAACAGATGCGATTTCCACAGAAGTTTAAATGAGGAAAATTACCACCAGACTGGAAAAGGTCATCTTACATTTCAGTGCAAAGAACTGAGACATGACAGAGTGTGAAAACTGTTGAACTATTTTCCAAGCTGGATTCGGAAAAGGATGGAGGACAAGAGACGTCTTTAAAACTGTGTGATGGGTAATTACAAAAGTCAGACATTACCAAAGGGCTCTTTATATCTGGTAAATTGAATACAGAATAGCCTTTGAGGGAAGTGACCTTGTTAAAATGTGGAATGTAAAAAGTGGCAGAATTGAGAACATTCGATTATGTCCATGAAACTAATATTGATGAATTCCAACCTTAAATGTTAGAACTAGGGGGTGTGATGGTGCAGTGGTGCAGTGGGTTGGCCCTGGTCCTGCTCTTTGGTGGGTTTGGGGTTCGAGGCCCACTTGGGGCGCTTTGTGATGGACTGGTGTTCCGTCCTGGGTGTGTCCCTTCCCCTTCTGGCTTTACTCCCTGTGTTGCCAGGTTAGGCTCTGGCTCCCTGGGTGGGACAAGCGGTTTGGACAATGACTTGACATGTTAGAAATAGGCACAAATACAATACACATAAACAAGCCTTGTTTTGGGTCCCTGCAACATTATGGGGGATTGTGTGATGTCACCATGCCTTATTAATAATAAAACCAAAAATCTCAAAAAATTAAAGCAATACACACACACGGTCTGAAACCGCTTGTTCCATGCAGGGTCACAGGGAGACGGAGCCTAACTCGGCAACGCAGGATGTAAGGGGGAGGGAACACACCCAGGACAGGACACCAGTCTGCTGCAAGGCACCCCAAGCAGGGCTCAAAACCCAGACCCACCAGAGAGGAAGACCCGGCCAAACCCACTGCACCACCACACCACCACGCTCCCTCTAAAGCAATACAAAAATATTATAAACGAAAAAAGAAGCATAAACGAGACCAAAGGGAGTGAGCCTCGTTTGGAGTCCATATCCATTTATACAGCGGCTGGGTGACATCACAGCCCGGTAAGAATAATTGCCACTATCTTAAAAACAAAAACTGCAGCATTTCTGATTTTCTTGGCACAAAATAGCAATAAAAAAGACATGAGGGATTTTTTGACTGGTTTGCAGGAGCCAGCTTCACAATCTCCAGCTGGCAAAGGAGTAAGGCAAGGGTTCCTTTTCCAGTCTGTGTGCGAGAGGCTGGAGTAGAAGGATCAATTATCCTTGGCGCACTGACGATACCAGAAGACGCGTAAGACATTGAAATCCTATTAAAAAAGCAAAGTGCAGAGTGAAAAAATCGGACAATGATTAAATCTGAAGAAACTAAAATTGTGACAAAGACAATGAAGACATAGAAGACATTCTGTACATCTTTTGATCCCAGCACTCATATAATACAACAAAGTATGTATAGAGATCCATCAAGTGTGCTTTATGTATCCACAAAAATTAAGATTTGAAATGTTAAAGCAATGGTATTTTCAATAACATAAATATAGATGACTTTCATATACCATACGTATACATAACAAGCTAATAATGTATCTTTTAAAACCAAATGCATATGAAACAGTCTTGCATACGGTGCTGCTTGAAAGTACGTGAACCCTATAGGGATGGTCATTATTCTTGTGTAAAATACTAAAACACACACATCATCTGAACCACTTGTCCCATTTGGGGTTGCGGGGAGCCGGAGCCTAACCCAGCAACACAGGGCATAAGGCTGGAGGGGGAGGGGATACACCCAGGATGGGATGCCAGTCCATCACAAGGCACCCCAAGTGGGACTTGAACCCCAGACCCACCAGAGAACAGGACCCAGTCCAACCCACTGCACCACCGCACCCCCTAAAACACACTCATAAAATCTAAATATTAAATCTTGAAATAAGCACAAAATGAATAAAATGTTAAGATTTACGTCCCTGATTCTACTTACCTACTTGGTTTAGCTAATGCAACCTGGACTTCACTTTTTGCACCTGCACTGCTTCTGTTCTGCTTCTACATGCACGAGTTCCTCTAAATCAAAATATGGAATCGCACACCTATTATGTGAGATGAAGACTGCTTCTCATTAGACCACAATTTCATGGTAAAACTAAGGGACACAAGAGGTTCACATACTTTCAAGCGGTGCTGTATTACATCTTATATGTTAAGGGCAGTTGTTTGTAAGAAGGAGGAGCAGGATTGCGAACTGGGAAAAACACAAAGCAATACAAATGTCTATTAGGGGCAGCTAGTAGCATAATGGTTTGGACCCATAGGTTGCAGGTTCAAATCCCAATATCCTTCAGTAAGGTACTTACCCTAAATTGTTCCAATACAATTACCCGGCCGTATAAATGGGTGAATAGTTTTAAGTAGATCAACATTGTAAGTCGCTTTGGAGAAAAGCGTCGGCTAAATGAACGAATGTGGTATGTACACGAACTCGGCATTTGTAATTTCATACCTTGCAGGCATGTCACACACCGATTTCAGGTTTTGGCCTTTAATAATTCAGCTGCACAGCTACATAACAGACAAATCTTACAAATTCTGCGTAAAACGTAAAAGTGATATGAGAAATGTTTGCATTAGAAAATAGTACTTTCAAAAAGAACGATTTTAAAATTTGATAATAGGGACAACCTGGATGATCGTGAGTGCTGTCAAGGTAGTTTTATTGTCAGGGAATCATCTTCCCTTCGTCGACAAAGCTGAGTACGACAGGGTTCACTGCATCTCCGCCCTCCGATCTAACAGAAGGACGGTGGTCGGTTTCATTGCAGGTCTCCACGTACTGGTGCAGGATACTGTAGTACTGGTGTTTGCTGTTGAACTTGTACAGGGTGGAGATCTTCTCCCAAGCCTTGTTCTCAGGTGTGACCACAGGCTCAGGGGGGGTCTGCTGGAAGAAGCTCTTCAGGTTCCTCTCAGCGAGCTCTCCTGCATGCTGGGCAGTGTAGCTCTCCAGCAAGGAGCTTTCCTTCTGGGTGTATTCCCTCCAGAACTTCAGCTGCAGGTAACTCACTGGGGAGGTACACCTGGCCACACAGGTGAGCAGGAGGGCAAGCACCGCAATGGAAGCAATCACCAACCAGCCCAGCACCTGAAATTGTTCAGATTTCATGTGAACATAGTGAAGACAGTAATACCTCTTTAAATTATGAACATTAACCTTTGTTGTTATTATTATTTTATCATCATCATCATCATCTTGCTTGCCCCTGGGAGGGGAGGCCCTAGGGCAGACCCCGCACACTCGACAGGTTACACGTTTGGGCTGCCCCGGTTAGGCTTGGAGATCCTGCAGGAAGAGACTAAACCCTGCTATGAAAGCGGAAGCCCCGTTGGCCGTGATGAACCTCTTACCACAGCAACCCTCAGCAGGGTCTGCGGTTTTGAATGCGAATGAATAAGCGTAGGGATTTCCTGTGTAGGACTTCAGCATCTGTGTTGCGCAACAAGAGAAAAAATGCCTGCAACACCGGAATTAACACAGAGACGCCCAGCTAAGACTACAAGAGAAAAACACACAAATGGAACCGCCAAACAAAGCACACACACACAGACACACACAATCTGAGACTGCTTGTCCCATACAGGGTCACAGGGAGTCAGAGCCTAACCTGGCAACACAGGGTGTGGGGCTAGAGGGGGAGGGGACACACCCAGGACAGGACACCAGTCCATTGTAAGGCACCCCAAGTGGGACTCAAACCCCAGACCCACTGGAGAGCAGGACCCAGTCCAACCCAATGCGTCACCACGCTCCCCCCCGAACAAAGCAGCATTTACTAAATGCAGAAATGTGTGTTAAATATTAACTAATTATTCAGATCTGAAGGTTTTGTGTCACTAGGAATCACCAGAAGCGTGATTTCTTTGTTGCAACAGAAAAGAATTCTCTACATTTTCACTTCTGCTTTTTGATTTTGACTTGTACTCGTGGGCAGGGTCTTTATTTCTTCTAAACTGTTACTTCAGCAATATAAAGGCAGTGTGAATGACTCCTGTCAGCGCTGGGAAATTGAGCTATAATTTGGGAGCACCAAGACACCGGATGTTCAGCTTGTCGCGCTGTTCCCACGGCTTGAATTTTGCCACGTATTTATTTATTATTTATAGGGGTTTTCGTGATATTAGGCATTGTTCGGAAGAACAAACGCTAAGTAGAGGCTCAAGACAATCTGACATTCATAAGCGGGCTCCAAAGAGGAGGGCTGAGTAAGTGTGCAGTGAGGCAGCCCTGAATATGGGTAGACAGCTGGGAGCGTAGTGGTTAGAGCTGCTACCTTTGGCTCTACAAGTTGCAGGTTTGATCCCCACCTGCAGCTGTAGTACCCCTGAACAAGCTGGTACTTACTCTCAATTACTCCAGTAAAATCACCTAGCTGTATAAATGGGTAAATAATTGTAACCTTACCATTGTAAGTCACTTTGGAGAAAAGCCTCAGCTAAATGGATTAATGTAAATAGGTTCTCCACATATTAAATGAGCAGCGGAGCGCGTGGACTCGTTGCTGTACAACCCGAAGGTCCTGGGTTTGAATCCCACCGCTACTGCAGGCAGCGCTCTTTGCCCCAAAGCGGGTACCCGAACTGACGCAGTAAGAATACCGTGCTTTGTACACGGGTAAGCGGGAAGGAAAAGTTCGAGTGGCCTTCGATCACCTGCCAGGGATATCACCTCCTGCTGAAGACCTGCAGCAGCGCACCGAAAAGACGAATAAAGAAGAGAGATGCCGGCACATGATGATGATGATGCGCGCAGGGATCGCTGGAAATGTGGCGGATCGTTAATTACGTGCTCGCGGGGGGTCTTTTTTTTTTTTTTTTTTTTTCCTTCCCTCCTCTCACCTGCGACTCCGCTCGAATGATCGCCAGCACGTCGCTCCTCTCCGACTCGGGCACCGACGTCTTTCCGCACGGGAATCTGTACAGCTCGTCGGGGCACCGGGGGTCCTTTCCCGCGCACAGGTGCTCCTTGAAGAGCGTCACGTTGATACCGGTCACGGCGCATTCGAAGTAGTTGCCGTTGAGCAGCGCCACGGCGATCCAGCTCACGGGGGCCACCAGCGCCGAGGTGGTGACCTGCAGGAAGACGAGCGCGCAGGCGCACGCGCGCCTCGCGCGCCACGACCTGTGCCCCCGCCGCTGGCACGCGCCCGTGAACAGCTTCCACGTCTTGTTGCTGAGGATGTAGCCGAGGGCGAGGAGCACGAGCGCGGGCACGAGCAGGAACACGGTGCCGTAGGCGGAGTTCCACGAGCTGCAGGGGCACCTGAACACGGCGGACGAGAAGATCTGCTCGCCGCCCGCCGTCAGCAGCGCCACGAGGCCGAAGCCCAGGCTCGTCTGCTGCTTCTGCACGAAGCTCAGGAGGCTCTTCAGCTTGGTGTCCATCTGACAGTCTGAGCGAGTCGAGCGACTTCCTGCAGCGCGCACGCTAAGCTTTCCTGTTTATGAGACGCGCGCAAGTTTCGTTTCTCGAACCGACCGCGTGCGCTGGTTGTCCGTCCCCCGATGTGCGAGGAGAACCTGCTGCGGGGCCCATCCTCTACTTCCCCTTCTAGAGCCTCGAGGCGATGCGCATCACAGTCTGCCAACCTGATCCTCCATCAGCGCAACCGCCGGGTATCAGCGACGAGTCAAGTTTGAGAAGAAGAAGGGTTGGGTGCCCAGTTAGTGCCACCTGCCAGCCCAGCATCGTGTCTAGTGTTTTTTTTTTTTTTTTTTTTCAATCCATTCTTCTGAGCTCATTGGCTTTATGAAATGTTCACTTTCAATAATGCAATATTCTGCAGTGGCTGGAGAAACTGAAGCACAGTACAGTACAGTAGAGTATATCGTGTTACACGTCCCTCTATGGGAATTAGCACGACTCAGTGAACTTCCTGCTTTAGCTGTAAAAATCACACACACACACACACACACACACACACACACACTTTCAGAACCGCTTGTCCCATACGGGGTTGCGGGGAACCGGAGCCCAACCCGGCAACACAGGGCGTACGGCCGGAGGGGGAGGGGACACACCCAGGACGGGACGCCAGTCCGTCGCAAGGCACCCCAAGCGGGACTCGAACCCCAGACCCACTGGAGAGCAGGACCCGGTCCAACCCACTGAGCCACCGCACCCCCCTGCTGTAAAAATCAGTATTTAAGATTTACAGATTTACTTTAAGAAAAAGGTTCTCGGTATGCTTTCACAATGCACACTACCAAAAAGGTTGCTTTATCTACTTTTCCTCACTTTTATGCTTTCCACAGATGACTATATTTAACTGTACATAATAATGTCAAGAGGTGTTTTGATGTTCCCTGAATGACTGGGGTTCTGTGACCACAAATGTCACCGAAATAACATTGCTACGGCTAGGGAGATGTTTCTCTGACTTAACTAGAACTTAGTAAAACCACACTGTATGCACAAGAACTGTCACAAACGAGATGTCACAATAATTATAGAAAAAGTATTTTATAGACCATGAGACATCGGTCAGCATCCTTTCTACAACTGAAATATTAAATAGACGCACTAAAACATAAAAAGCACAAAGAAAAATTATTATTAGTATCTTCTTTGCGAAAGAGCAAATTCTGTTTGTTACACCGGATCTCATTTTATTCCTACTTTTATTTTATTTATTTTTTTTCGCAATTGCTATTTCGAATTTTACAGAGGTTCTTCCAGTATTGACAAAGCTCACTCAGTGGATCACACAGCCCGTGCACTATTATATTGTAATTCATAAAGGGAAACTGTTATGTTGTGTTATGAAAACTAATGCTAAGTATTAAAGTAACTGCGTCCATTTTCAAGTTCAAGTTTATTGTCATAGGTACAAGTACCATGTAAAAGTATCATGAAATTCTTCCTGAATGCTTCTCTGCAGACTATGGACAAAGAGAGACAATAGAAATACTGCATAAACAAAACAATGACAATAACAGTGAGTAGTGCAACAGCAATAGCAATAAATAATGGTAACAGTAATAACAATACCAGCTGACAGCCAGAGAACTCAGAAGGAGAAAATGAGAATGCTTAAATGCTTTAATGCAGCTCGCTGGTATTTACCATAAACGGATGTCAGCTGTGGAGCTTAGGAACGCATAACAATTTTTACCTTTAAAATGAACGGAACTGCCGCCTTTGTTTCACCGACAATTCGACATACGAAGAGTTCTCAGGAACGAATGGCCGTCGTAAGTCGGGGAAAGACCGTGCGCCACTTGTTACCGGAGTGTCCGGTGAACGTCGCGCCGCTAGATGGCGCACGAGCCCATATGTGGAACTTCGTGTGACCGCCGCACAGAGGCGGAGTCTTCGTGTGACAGCGCTGTCATTGATAACGGCGCCGCGCGCTCCCGCGGTCCCCGCATTCGGTGGCGGGCGTCGCTTTAGTTTCTGCGCGCAGCTGCGATGGTGGATGTCCGCTGAGAGGGGACTTGTCCTCAAGACGGATCCAGGGAGGAAAGAGCAGCCGATTCCGAATGGGAGCCGCGTTAGGTGCGTGGTCGTGGGGCGCGAGTAGGAGCGCGGCGGTGTCGCCGCAAGCGGTGCCTTAATCTTCTGCGCGAGTCATGCGCTCTGCATGAAGGGTGAGCTGCCCTGTTGCTAGGAGACGTGACAGCTCACGGGTTCGAGTGCCGTCGCTTCTTTCGCGTAGTAGAAACGCGGACGCAGCCCGTGGTACTTAGCGCTGTTTGCGCGAGCTCTGTTTTTTTGGGAAACATCATGCAAATAAAAGTGGGCTCGAAGAAGTGATTAATCGACGCTCGCTTGCTGCTTGTGTTGGCTGCTGAAGTCGAATACGCCGGTGTGATGAAAAGGTACCTATATAGATGAGATATACAAGTAATATACGACCTATATAAACAATACGAGACGCACGTAGATGCGACACATATACAAACATGAGACAGACATGTATATTATATGAAATGTATATGTGCATAGCATGCATATACACAGGGAAACATCATGACATTCACATATACTATTGTATGTATTATGCATATCCTATGACATGATGTATGTCTCTTGTATATCTCATATTGAACTGCACTGAATTTAACTATAATACTGGTATGAAGTGTGTTGTAAAAACATGTCACGAAAGGATATAAAACACCACTGGTGTCACTCCTTCTCTCTCAGGCTGCGTTCGTATACCACACGACCCGACTGCATTATCTCATTGAATTTTACTCCGTTCGAAGGCTGTAAGAGGAGGCAGTTGGGAATGGGGCCAGTAGTTTTTCCCCGTAGTGTAGATGCATGAGGTACACGTGACACACATGACAGGAGTGCAGGGAGCCAGGATCTTTCTGGGAAGCTCTCACACACTGTTCTCAAACGAGGGCCTACGGGGGGTCTTGCTGAGCAGCATATTGTCTGATGTAGACATGTAAGGGGCGCTGCCAGTGTTCGGCTTTTCTAATCGACCAGGGGCTCAGCTACCCGGTCCTCTCTTTTGTTCCTGTGTACCAGCACGGTGGTACAGTGGCTAATGCGGAGCTGCTCATTCCGGCATAGGTTCGAACCTGGTTCAGGGTGTATGGAGCTTGCAGTCTTTTTGGGTTTGGGTGGGTCTCCTCCCACACTCCGAAGATATGAGTTTCAGGTGGACGGGTGACTCTAAATCACCTCTTCCGGACTCACTTCACCCACAGTCTCTTAAGTTCACGTAATGTGTACATGTTCATGCACTATAACTTTGAGATCATATCTCGATAAACCTCCTTCCCCCGTGATGTGAATTTTTCTAAATATAAATATATTTTATTAGGAATGCGATTAGAAATCGTCAATGTTCGGATAAAGTTTTATGCGGCTACTCATGTGACATACATTGCTTCGTATGTTGGAACGTAACTAAGTGTACTTTGGAATCACACGTCTCCATCTAAGCCTCTCTTTCTGATAATGTAACGAACACGTTGTATTTTTCGTGAGATGTACGTCACTTTGGAGAAGAGCATCTGCTAAATGAATACATGTAAATGTAATTTCCCATAGTGTGGACGTGTGTGTGTGTGTGTTAGTTGCTCTGATGTATAAATGGGTGAATGACTGTAAGGAGTTTAGTGTAAATGTACCATGAACCCCACATGACTGCTGCCACTTACTCTGCCCTCACTTGTTTCCTGTAAATAAAGCCCTGCATCTGGATCCTTGAGACCAGCGTCCTCCATAAGATGCAATTTTTGTAATCGGAAAAATAAATTCACACATATGAAAGTTGAATGTTACGACTGGTTTTGCCCAAGAATTATTACTGTTTTTAAAACCGGCTGAAAAGCTTTTAAGATTTAAGTTTATAGCGCACATAACACAAAATTAAAGTGAAAGAAACGCTTTCCCACGTCTCCGTCTCAGTGGGCAGGACATGTTGACCGGACAGAGACTGTGTCGATCACAGTCTCACCAGGAGTCTGTCCTCGCCGCTCTCAACCAGCAGAGGAAAGAAGGACTCTTCTGTGATGTCACCCTCATCGCTGGGCAGCAGAAGTTCCATGCCCACAAGGCGGTCTTGGCATCATGTAGCGACTATTTCCGAGTGAGTGTGTTTATCCCATCGATGTTGTCATGGCAACATCATACTATCACTAAATACTGCAGTTCCTCACTGGTGACACATAGCTGAGGACGGATGCAGCCGAGTTACCTGCTCTCACTGCGTGTATTTAGGGCACGCGTGTCACGTGTGACTTGCGTGTTGTTCAGGAGTGTGCCGCCTGCTATGTGATCGGCGTGTATTTCTAGGCCATGTTCAGTCTTTGCATGGTGGAGAGTGAGGCACAGGAGGTCACCCTTCAGGGAGTTACCAGTGAGGGACTGAAGCAGTCACTGGACTTCGCATACACGGGACAGGTGAGTCCAGCTCTTACACCAGCACACTAGGTGTGGAGTGGGGGGGGGTCTATTTTTGATCAAGGGCTACAATGATAATAGAGAACCAGGTCAAAGGGCCACATGTAAAAATGAAAATGACACATTAAATCTTAACTTTCTAAATTGAAAATGTATGATAAACAGTACAGTGTTTGAGAGAGTATAGTATATAGTAATAATTTACAAACATTCTCGTGCTCCATCGTATGAAATTGCGAGGCCCACTGTCAGACACCTCTGGTCTGCATAAGTTCAGAAACTTTTTCTTTAAAAAAATAAACAGTAACAAGTTGGTTGTGCTAGAGAAGGATTTCCTCTGCTGTCCACTGAGTACGGCAGCTCCATCCTGCAGTAAATAATGTATGCCAAAGAAATCCACATGTCTATTTTGGCAGATTTCCAAAATCCTGCAGATTTTCATATAGCCACTATGAAATATATTTTTAAAAAGGAAAAATAAATCATGTTTACTAATGAATCAATGAAGTTCCAGCCTGAGTCAGGAGTGTCTAGCAGAAGTGGTTGAATGTGATAGTGAGACACTGGACAGCAAACTGTTTGGACAAGAGAAATAAGTGCAGGTGTGACAATCCTAGATGTGTGCAATACGTATATAAACTTATACAATAAATAAAGCCAGGCCCATGAGGGCAAGGTTTTAGGAAATGCTTTTTTCTCTCCACAGATCATGCTTGAGCCAGGTGTGATCCAGGATGTTCTGTCTGCAGGAAGCCACCTTCAGCTGCTGGAGTTGCTCAGCCTTTGCTCCCACTACCTCATCCAGGTGAGGGACACCGAAAAAAACCCTAACGCCATTCAAGGTGAGCTACACAGCAAAAACAAACACTATAAAAGGGCACCCATTTTAAGGACCTAGTCACGCAAAGTACGACGTGGGAAGTTCTTCCACTTGGTTTGACTGCAGTGAACCAGCCACCTTGGGATTGGACCAGGATTTCCGCCCTTATAGGCCCTAGTACTATGGTGCCCCATCTACTTGTCTTCTTCAGTTTTAGACACTGTCCACATGGGTCTATGTATTTACACTCAAATTCCCTGGAGGGGTGGATCTCCACTGGTACTTGAATCCTCAGAGGTTTATTTTTCACTCCTTTCTTCTTGACTGGGAGTTTGTTTTCCTCTCCTCATCTACCAGATGGCTTTCTTGATACTATTCTAACATTACCACAGATTTTTTGCTCAGCTGTCTAGCACTCTACATTACTCTGCTAATCATATTGTTTTATTTTTCATTTGTGTTATTCCACTTATGGATTATTTTTCTTACTGCATATTACTGTGCTTATACTCTAACCAAGCAAACTTCACTTCGAACAGTCAACACAAAAAAATCCTTTCTTAATGGCCCCAGATGAACTCAACACAAAACTCAGAAGCTACCATCTACACCTAATGCAACCATGTCATGAACTTAGTCACCTTCAAACCTCACTTCAGCGCCACTTGGACACACAGCCGTCGGGTCACCTGCAATAGAGACCCCGATGGACCTGTACTGGCCGCACCTGGGGCTTGTTGATTGTAAAGGCTCATCTGTCAAGGAGTAGTCAAGTCCATCTGGACTGTCGGTTGTGGCTTCTTCTCTTGGATGCCAAAATGCGTTAACTGCATTTCGACATATTTGTGCATGTATTTTTTGTCTGAGTACATTATGTCTTATGTTTGCAAATACAGCTGAATATAGGAGATTTATGAATTTTTGTTTTGGGGTTTTAAGAGACTGTAGACCTGCTGTGAGGAGAATGCAGTCTGTCTTTCTTTGTTTTCTAGTTTTTTTTCCCACTCTAAAATCTGATGGGACTTGACTGTATAATGGGAAGCTCATACTGGTTTGAAAAGCCAGAATGCTGTCAGGCACTTGCTGCTGAATCTTATCATGAACCATGTTCTCCAACCACTCAGTTGTGACCCAGAACTGTGTTGTAGCCAGTTTTCAACTGGGTCACCAAACTCCATTTGTAATGCTAAATTTAGCAACAGCAGTTGTAATTAAGACCTTCCCGTCATACCGTGGCCACGCCGGTGATTCTAGTGCAGCGGCAGAACAATTTGTCAGGTATTGAGGAGAGAAAAAAACTGGCAATGATACGCAGTGGAGTTTTACAGAAATAATGCGGGACGCCTTGCGGTCCGAACCGAAAGAGACAGTCCGTAAGGGTAGACCTGAAGACGACAATAATCTGGAAAAATTCTGCATGGAAGAATGATCCAAGACCCTGCCCAAAGTGTTCTCCACTATTATTAATAAAAATGATAAGAAGAGGCTTTGCGTCGTTATCGGTGCCAGAGGAGGTTGCAGTTCGTACTTGGAACAGGGGATTCGTTAATTTTTGAAATCCGTTTCTAAAGAAAACACTATTAATGTATCAATACAGAATGTGGATCCTCAACACAGCAGGCCTCAGAAGTCTGTTACCTGATTTGTTTGTAAACGCAAATACTATGTCACTGCCAATAAAAGAATGTATTTACTGGTTAAGTTGTGTAAAAACAGTTCACATGTGGAACAACAGGCAGGGATTTCAGGAACAACAGACTGGCCAAAATATATATGTACATATGGGAGTGTGTATATAGCTAATAAATAAATACAAGTTGAAAGAGTAAAACTTTCAAAAGAAGAAGTAGAACACATGTATTTGTGCGATCATGTGGATCAATATGAGCGTGTGTGTGTGTGTGTGTGTGTCTGTGTGTTTTGTGCAGGAGCTGAACAGCCTGAACTACCTGGAGCTGTACCGTCTAGCAGACCTCTTCCACCTGCCGGCCTTGGAACAAGCTGTGGTGAGCTTCCTGGTGGAGCACCTGTCTGAGCTGGAGCACTCGAACCAGGAGGAGATGCTGCAGCTGCCCTATCGCCTGTTGAGGGAGGTGCTGAAGAGCGACAAACTGACATCGCTCGGCGAAGAGCAGATCTGGCTGGTAGGCTCAACCTTCAAAGTAGCTCACAGGTCCACCAACTATCATCCTTCAGCTAGGTGTCACTGTCATGAGCAGAGGTTGTTTGTAGAGTGCGTTCCATGTGTAGTAGTTTTACTATACTGTGTATTAATTACACTATGTATAAATAGCTATACTATAATATGTATTGGTGTGTTTGCGTGAGTTTTAGTTCTGTATGTGATGGATGAGCTGGTGCTGCTGTCATTGCAAAAATGTGTGCACATCCATACAGGCTGTGTTGAAAGTACTCACCCCCCAGACTGCTACCACAAGTTGTGTTACACTCATAAAAGTCATGATGGCCCATTACTAGTATAAGTGTGTTTGGTCAACAACACACAAAAAAATCCAATTCTGATGTGTTTTAACTGTCATCAAGCGTTTGGTTTGTTTTTTTTCTTTTCTTCCTTCACGTCCCCGTTGCCCTCCGTCTCTACCTCTCGCTTCTGCTACCCTGCAGCTGGTGGTGCGCTGGTTGGAGCACGATTGCCGGTACCAGTACATGGAGGACATGCTCCAGTGCGTTCGCTACGGCCTCATGGAGGTGTCCGTGCTGCACCGCCTGGCGTGCTGCCACCCGATGGTCCAGGCCAGTGCTTCGGCCGCCGCGCTCATCAACGAGGCTCTCGAGTACCACCGCGGTGTCTTCGCACAGCCTCTGCGCCAGACAGCGCGCACGCGGCCCCGCTTCCGCTCGCTCACGTTGTACGTGGCCGGCGGCAAGAAGCGCGAGGTGTGCCGGGTGCGAGAGCTGCGCTTCTTCAACCCCGCGGATGGGGAGCACGCGCATCTTGCCGGCGGCTCCAACTGGGGCGAGCTAGCGCCCATGTCCACCGGGCGCAGCCACCACTGCGCTGCTGTCATGGGTCACTTCCTGTTTGTGGCAGGTGGAGAGGTGGAGCACGCCACGGGCAGGACTTGCGCCGTGCGCACCGCCTGCCGCTATGACCCGCGCTGCGACAAATGGGTGGAGATCGCACCCATGAAGACGTGCCGGGAGCACTTTGTGTTGGGCTCCCTCGGTCAGTTCCTGTACGCTGCCGGCGGCCGCAACGAGCTCAGGCAGGTGCTGCCCACTGTGGAGCGCTACTGCCCCAAGAGGAACAAGTGGATGTTTGTCCAGCCCTTCGACCGAGCGCTGTCCTGCCATGCCGGCGTCGTAGCGGATGGCCTGCTTTGGGTTTCAGGTACATATGCTGCGGTGGCACCTGCCACGGGCACCTCTGCTGCCACTTACCCCCTGCACATGGTACAATTATCTGATGTTTGATGATCTCCTCTAGTCATCACAGGCTGATGTCAGGTAGTGCTGGGGATATATCAGTTATTCACATTTACCTGTTTTTTTTTTTTTTTACTTACAGCATTAAGCTACATGAGTGATTTACCCATTTATACAGCAGGGTAATTTTTATGTATGAGTTCAGAGTAAGTGCATTGATCAAGAGTACTACAGCAGGAGGTGGGATTCAAAGCTAGATTCTCTGGGTCCAAAGTGGGCATCTCTAACCTCTATGTCCCCTGCTGCCCCAGCTTTAAAATTAGGTGCTTGTTGTGAAATGGTCAGGGTTGGGGACTGAAGGATGTTCAGGGTTCATAACATCGTGTGTTAACTCTGCCTTAGGTGGTGTTACAAACACTGCCCAGTACCAAAACAGGCTCATGGCATACGACCCAGTCAAGGTATGTAACTGGTTTTTCACTCCACACATATCAGATACATTGCACCTACTGTAATGCAAAGGAAAACCTTAGCTTTTCTGAGAAATTATATATCTGTTAAACAGTAATAATTAAAATTGCATAAACTTTTTACCTGTCTTTACAAAGGCTTTCCATCATCCACATTAAGGCTTACTCGTCCACATTAGATGAAACACAGCTTATCGTACCTGAAAAGAATACTTAACATTTAGTTACTTACACTATCATTCCTGATACTTGAATGTTGAGGTTTTCAGCAGCTCTGAGGGACAGAGGGAGCTCGTTGCACTTCATAGGAGCCAAAACTAAGATTTTTCCAGATAAACATTTTCTTCTCTAAAACACTTCTCTCCATGACAGGACCAGGCATGGCCTTACTTTACTTAGTGTGGGAAAAGACAAAAAATATGATGGTTCCAGCATGGTGGAACAGCACTAAGCCTGGACTTAGCTCCCTTCCCACCAGAAAGGAGAAGAATGGCCTTGGAATAGTTAAGGAACTGATCTAAAACTTGCCTCATTTCCTTTCGTGTGGGGCAGGACCAGTGGCTCACCCGTTGTGCCATGCTGCAGAGGAGAGTGTACCATGTGATGGCTGCTGTGCGGCGCCACCTGTATGTGCTGGGTGGAAATGACCTCGATTTCAACAACGACAGGGTCCTCGTCCGACACATAGACTCTTACAACATAGATGCTGACCAGTGGACACGCTGCACCTTCAGCCTGCTTACAGGTGAGTCCCTGTACAGCCCAGCAGCTTCAGCAAAACGAGTCAGTACACCCTCCGGATGTACGAGAGTTGGTTCACGAGTTCCGAGACTAAGTGCGCACCAGTCGGGGGACCTGTCTGTTTAGTCCACGAACCGTCACGCCTAATAGTTAAGCGATGTTTCTTTAGCTGTATGACAAAGACATGCAGTTGAACTCTGTGTGAAGCTTGTGAAAAGTGGTCAAGAGACTTCTGAAATATGGTATCAAACTTATGGCACAAAGAATTTTGTGGGGAAGTTTTCATTTGATGAAGTGGAAAAAAGTTACGACCGCAACTTTGAAGACAATGTCAAAAAAGAAGTGGAGAGAGGTTTGCAGGAAGGTACTTTGAAAAGCCTCCCAACCACTTTCAGATGTGGAATGTCTCAAGACTTTTCAATCAACCCTGATTACTCAAAAAAAAAAAAAAAAAAAAAGTTGAGAGAAGAAAAAAAAAAGTAATCTCTTCTCTCTTAGGGCAAAATGAGTCAGGAGTGGCTGTTCATAATGACAGGATTTATCTTGTCGGTGGATATTCCATCTGGACTAATGAGCCCCTGTCTTGTATTCAGGTGAGTCCACTATCAAATTTCTGTTTTGGAGGGCATCTTGTGTTACAAAGTAACAGCTGCACTGCATCATGCAAACTCATACATAACATTTTTCAGGTCCTTGATGTCAGCACAGAAGGGAAAGAGGAAGTGTTCTATGGGCCAACGCTCCCTTTTGCATCCAATGGAATAGCGACATGTTTTCTTCCTGCCCCCTACAACACCTGCCCCAATCTACAGACACTGCAGGTACCCCATCACCGAATTGGAGCTGTGTAGGGTGACTTCTTCACTTTTCTTTCACACATTGTCTCTGTTACTCAAGTACATAGAATGCCTATAAAAAGAAGTTACCCCTTGGTCTTTCTTGCATTGTATTCTGGTACAACAACAAATCACAACAGATTTAATTAGGCCCTTTTTGACATTGATCAAGAGGAAAGTAAAGGAAAAAACATCGCTACAAATCAAATATGAATTATAAATATGAAACATAAAATAACGGAGTGCATCAGAATTCACCCCTTCAAGTCAATATTCACTAAAGTAAAATCAAATACTCAAGGGGATGAATGTATATACACCTTTTTTCAGGCATTGTACATTCACACACTCAAAGAGGCAGTATTCTAGAGACTTTTACATCTCAGGGTGCTTCTAGGATGAGTGTGGACAGAATAATGAGCACGTTAAAAAAACATGGCGGTTGTAAGACAAGTTTGCTCAACACCATTCTCGTCTTATCCGATGAGGGCAAGCGGTGCAAATGTGCTTGACATCAGCAGAAGGGCCTATAGATTCAGTAAAACAGGATCTGATTAGAATCAAACTGAAGAAGCAACTCTGTAAACCATATGCAGAACTTTGTCACTCGTTTCTTCAACCGGTTTGCCTCTCAACTCGATGTCAAGTCCAATCTAAACAGATGTAGAACAGAGGCAAAGTGCGTAAAGGCTCACCCTAATGTGCAGTATTCTTTCAAAGAGTTACTCCTCCTATGGCTTAAGAATAATAAATACTGGTGTCAAGAGCAGCACTTCTAATCCAGTTTGAAATAGTAACGATCGTTCCAAACTCCATTAACAACCCACTTTGCCCAGTTGGCAGCTTTGTGCTTGGATTGCTCAAGAACACAACTTCTAAGCCAGCTTGTAGAAGTGGTCAACAAAATGTTAGTAATTCAACATTAATCTATTGCTTGCTCTTCTCTGTGTACTAAGTCGTTATCGTTGCTGTTTTTCGTGACAATATTATTTAGGCTCAAAGAATATGCTTTCTCATAACTCAGGAGAATAATATGAGTGGACTGAATGTGCTTCATGTGAATATAATGATGTAAAAGAGGCAAAAAATTAAATACAGGCACTTTGTTAGAAGTTGTGGGAATATCAGAGGCTTTATACCGCTGCTAAAACCTTGCTTGTTGCCTGAGCTGACAATCTCATAAATTTTGGCATACATACAGAATACATGTTTCCAGTGCAAATGTGATAGCCATTGGTACAGTGACAGGCAACTGCTAATGGCAATCGTGAAGATGAACATGTCATGCAATGGGCACAACTAGCATGTGGTTTCAACCCAATCCAAGGAAGGTCATTAGTCATTTCTGAAGGGTTCAGTTGAGTTTCAGTGCTTCTCATGGTACAAACCCATAACCCACACCTAGATCACAGGTTTCCCAGCCAATGGGTTATCTTTCCACTTCCTGGTCTGAAGGCACAACCTGCTTCCTGAAGGCCACACAATTAATAGACCTGCAGCCATTGCTGTAGTTACGAGCCATACACATTTGAGTCCAGACTTTAAATGTAACAGCCCATGTGCTGTTCTTTTCTTACCTGTAGCTGTTACAATGCAACTTCTGCAGAAATCCATGTGGTGAAAAGGTTGGTTGTAAATGCAGATAGACACCCTGAGCGCTGAACTTAGTGTGTAAGATATAACTGGAAAAAATGTAACTGCACTTTGTCATTGTATAAGTGCTTTTAAAGGGTGCAACCATGTAAAAGTAAAAGGTTTTGGAGAAAAAAGTAATCTGTGTAACTCTTCACTTCTTGTTGAGTTGGTTTTCTAATTGCAGTGATAAGTTTGTTCTTGCTATGTGCAGCCAAAGCTACAGAATCCAAGTAACATTTTTATTTTAACCTCCCTTTGAAACAGTACTAAATAGTTGCAACTAAAGACATATACAGATAAATATACACTCACTCATTCCCTCTCTCCCTCATTCCTATACTACAGCCATATGTGTACCCATATTCTTATTAATGTTTGAAGGATAAACCTTACCTGAACAGAAAACGAGAAATACTATATACATTATGTACAATACTTTTATGGAAGGGGGAAAGTGTGCACAGACTCAGGTATTTGGGCTCCTCTTGATGCCGCATTCAGGGATCAGTCCTCATCCAAACGAATTATCTCGGCATGTCCAGTCTCCCCCAAATTAGACAGCAGTTTTTTGTATGCATTCCTGTAAAAGTGTCAAATGGTCTCCTCAACCTCACTGTTGTTCATGTACAATTACAGTACAGGATAAACAGCACTTTTCTACATTTTATAAGATACCAAACTTTCAGGCGTCGTCCTCTAAGCACAACACCCATATGATACATCATTACAGTACTGCTGAAATACAGTGTACAACCTGTGTGGCCACGGAGTATAGTGTGGCACCTAAAACATGAAGTCGATAGCCGTTTTTTTGCTGTGTGTCAGCCAGCATCAGTGATGTGTGTCACGTTTGCGTCCAGCTGCTCGAGTTGCCCAGGCACATACCTCAGTATCGTGTTCCTTCCAAGGCCTCGCTTGCACTCTGTGTTCCTCAGGCTGAGTGATAGCATGGGAATGAGCCCTTCAACGACAGAGCGGTCCAAAACAGACACCACCTCCAGAACGCCGTACACCTGGTGCTCATACAGGCCAATGTTGTCCTCAACAAAGCACCTGGAATACAGATACAAATGCTTATTCACTGAGGAGACATACAGAAACCCTGAGATGCATAAACATCAATAACCAACTGTGCACCTCAACTAGTTCAGCCACCCAAGTACCCAGAACATGGACACGTTACTCACTTCAAAGCAGCTGAGATGTGGTCACGTGATCCTTCTACATGTGAGGCTGTACTTCGCTCTGTCAGCAGCTGTAAGGCATCTGTGTTCAGCTTCCTTACTGCAAGGGCGCAGAAAGATGAACAACTCATCTGTCATTTGCTGTCCGAACTAATATGCTCAATTTCTTGCTTAACATGCTAACTTTCCAAGATCGGTGTCTCACTATTACTAACTTAATTAAAAATAATAAAAAAAAAGAAATACTGAAATATGAGCCTCCTTGAGCATTTGAAAGATATAACTGCAGGAAACATGGTCTCACCCTGTGGTTCGGTGGCCAGTAAGAGGCAACGAAGTAAAGCCGGCAGAGCCAGGGTAACCAGAGCTGGGTCCGGCTCACTGGTCCGTTTCAGCAGCTCCACAAAAAAAGCCAGAAGCGATGCAAGTCGAGAAGAGGAACCATGGCTTTTAGACTGCGCTATATTTTCACTGTAACAAATGGTATGAACATTACTTTCACTATGACACATATCATCCACAACTGTCCCATTCAGATCTTAGAAACAAAAATTAATTTTAAAAACATTTTTATAGTAAACACTATTTGTCCAACTGAGCTTTGGCAAGGAGGTGAGTATTCCAGCATAGGATGATACATTTACTTTACCTAAGCACTTGTATGACGGTACTCCTCAGTACTGCCCCCTTCTGGCCCGATGAAGCCCCGCACACTGCTAACAGGATAGGGTGATTGCTGATGGTGCCTGTGGTGGGAGTGGCTGAGAGGAAACGGTCCAAGTAGTGGGCAGTAATGCTGCGGAGCTGCTGCTTCAGGTATGCGCCCTGTGTCTGGGACACACCCGCTGCCTCTGACAGGCCCTATAAGAAGTGGTCATGCTGACACTTAAATTTATTCATTTAGCTAATGCTTTTCTCCAAAGCAACTTACAGTGTTGAGTTTACAATTATTTACCCATTTATACAGCTGGGTAATTTTACTGGAGCAATTTAGGGGAAGTACCTTGCTGAAGGGTACTACAGCCAGAGGTGAGGCTCAAACCTGCAACCTTTGGGTCCAAAGGCAGTAGCTCTAACCACTATGCTACCAGCTACACTTGTCTCCAAAGCAACCTACATTGAGTTACCCATTTATATAGCAGAGTCATTTTTACAGTATCAACTCAGGGTACACTCCTTGATCAAGGTGCTACAGCAGGAGGGGGTTTTGAACCCGTGTCCAAGCGCAACATGGCACTTCTAATTGCTGTGCCACAGGTTCAAAGGTGGGGTCTCACCTGTAGGTAGAGGGGCAGGCTATCCCTCACAGCACAGAGCACAGAGCTGGGAAGGCTCTTATCTTGCTGGAACAGGGCATGTGGAAGCAGCAGCACGTCGACAATTCGGAAGAGCAGCTGCTGCGCCTTGGAGGTGGCTAGCAGGGAGCTCCACTGCTTCACCAGGTACCCTGACAGAAACACACAGGTGAGACAGCTGTCTAAGAAATAATGTATTCTTTAGTGTAGCAACCCTTTTCACTGCTTATATCAAGTGTTTGTTTTATTCTTTTGTTTATCTGATGCTTTGGAGATGGAAATAACTAAAAGAAAACTTCTATGTCTAGATTTGTTTATTTAGCTGACACTTTCCTCCAAACTAACTCAGTGATTTAGCTATTTGTACAGCTATGTAATTTTTACATTTATTAATTCAGCTGCTGCTTTTCTCCAAAGTGATTAACAATGTTAATCTATTTAAAGTTACTTACTCATTTATACAGCCAAGTAATTTTACTGGAGCAACTTAGAGTAAGTACCTTGCTCAAGGGTACTACAGCCAGAGCTGAGATTCAAACCTGTGACTTTGGGTCCAAAGGCAGCAGCTCTAACCACTACGCTACCAGCTGTGCCTCAACAACACATACCTGGAGCAATTCAGGGTAAATCCCTTGATCAAGTAGGTAGAACTCAAAGCTGGTTCTTTTGAGTCTAAAGGTGGCTGCTGTAACCACAATGCAGCCTGCTGTCCCCACAATGCAGCCTGCTGTCCCCACAATGCAGCCTGCTGTCCCAATTCAAGACCGAGGATGCTCATTGTCATACTATGGAATTGGCTTGGTGCAATAATGTAGGAAGATGAAGTGCATACCCACGGTACGGTATGCTAATTGAAGCCCTTCAGATGGACTCTTGTTTGCCAGGTAGGGCTTGATGTGCTTGAGAACATCACCGATGTAATCCAGGGCTTGGGAAACCATGGTGGAGCGCTCACTCAGGCTCTGGAGGTCACGGTAGACAAAGCCCACAGCCTGTCAAGATGACAGTACGTAAGTGAGAACGTGAGAGTGAGTATCTGAGGAATACAAAAAGTGTGCACAGGTCTACCCAGCGTGTGTGTGCTCTTACATCTGTACCTTAATAAAGACCCTCAAGGCTGGTTCTGGCTCCTGTCTGACTGAAGACTGCAGCCTTGCCTTCTGCAGGAGAGACTCGACCTCTGGTAGCCTGAAGACCAGCCTGGTGAGCTCAGTCAAGTGGTCACTGATCATCCTGTCTGTAACAGAATGTAAAGGTAAAAGATATAGGGGTAGGAAGCACAGCAACACATTACACTGTACAAGATCATAATTTATTTTGACATTGAAATAGAGGCAGTCCTCTGCTTATGGCAGGGCTCTGTTCCAACAATGCCTTATTAAAATGCAACTATATGAACCATAAGGATATGTAAACAATTATTTGTAAGCATTTTTTTAAAAACCCTTTTACATATTTAACATATGTTTGACATTACAGCATTTTTAAGGTCATTTATCTTCCATGTTTGAATTAATCAAAGGATATGTTCGAAGGATATAGCCTTTGACATTGGTATCTAAAATAATACAATTTTTGATAAAATTCTTGATAAAAATGTACATTTTCATTCCAGATTCTACTGATTTTATATTTTACTTTAGCAGTTTTCAGTTACTATTCAGGCTATGCAATTTAGTTAAAAAAAAAAAAAAAAACACACATTTTTATCCTGTGGAAAGATAAGTTTACATTTGCTGATCAGTGTTACCAACAAAACTGTGGACAATAATACAAGACAGTGATAAATACCTGGTCTGCTGTCAGAGCCATCAGTGCCCCTGTGAGCGTGCTGCTGAAGAACACATCGCACCCAGGCCCGCACAGAAAGAGCCTGAGCAGAACCAGAACTGGAACTCACCGAAGACACCAGGGCACTGTGGGACAGAGGCAGCACCCAGTCAGACTTACGGCTGGACAGCCATCCAGTGCATCCTTCCATCACACTGGACACATGGGTATCAGAGTGCTGTAAACCCTTTTCTCACTAACAATGGGAGATGGTACCTGTTGTGGAGGGTATGTGTGAGGTAGCGTGTCACCACTAAAGGGTGCAGCATTTCATCCCAGCCAAAGCATTGCATGATGGACAGAGTAGGGAAGGGCTGCAGGTCCTGAGGGGCAGAGCCTGGCAGGTCCAAAGCCAGCAATGAGAATCCTGGGGAGGGAGAACAGAAGAGGATATGAGCAGTGCCTGTGTGATGAGCTCAAGAAGCCTCAACATGATCATGAGCCCCAGCTCATGGGTAGCCCACTCCATCTCATTTTTGATGACCAGAACTGCAGAAGTCAAAGCTTCAGGAGAGGGGTATAAAACCTGTGAGTACAACAGGCCTACTGCTGCAGCTGGTTCCTGAACTTGTATGTCTTTTAATACATGGGTTGATGGAAAAGTTAAAAGACTGACACTACTGGACCTTCCTTGTGACTGTAACCCAGTAATAGGACACATTTCTGCTTAGTCCTTCAGTCATCACACTTCATAGTTCAACAATTATCTGAGATGGCAGCTGTGAGTGATGTTTATTCAGCTCTGTGACAAAGATATGTGACTGAATTCTGTGAGAAACTTGGGAAAAGTGGTTAAAAGACTTTTGAAATGTTGAAACAAACATATGGAACAGGGATAATGCACAGAATATCATCCAATGTTCAAGTGGTAGAAGCATTTCAAAGCCAGTAACATGAGTGTTGACTTTCAGTGGGAGAGACATTAACAGCACTCCTGTTACACTATGTGTATATACACACACACACACACACACACACACACACACACACACACACACACACACACACACTGAAACCGCTTGTCCTGACCAGGATCACGACAAGCCGGAGCCTAACCCAGAAACACATGGCGCAAGGCTGGAGTGGGATGCACCCAGGACGGGACGCCAGTCCATCACAGGGCACCCCAAGCAGGACTTGAACCCCTGACCCACCAGAGAGCAGGACCCAGCTCAGCCTGCTGCGCCACCACGTCCACCCGTGTTACACTATGTAGCATGTTCTAATACTATTTAGTAGTATCAGCTCACACCACTAGACAGACTACTTACAATGAGTTATTCATCCATACACCAGTGAAACATTTTCCCTCTGTCACTCACGGGTACAAAAGGGACAATTTTAGAGTCACCAATCCACCTGAACAGCGGGAGGAAACACACAGACACTGGAAAAACATACAAATGTCACACAGACCAAGTAGGGATCGAACCCGCGTCCTCTCGCACCACTCAGGCACTGTGAGACAACAGCACTACCCCGTGTGCCACCGTGTCACCCGTTAGTGTGGTAAAATGCTCTCCCCATCTCACTCAGAAATGCTGAATGTCTCCAAATTTCAGGAAAGTCTGAAAAGTCACGTCTTTCCAACTCCTCAATCTCACAAGTGCTTGATAAACATGTACATGTTTAATAAAATAATGTGTTTAATAATGGAAAAGTCTATATGCAGCTACTCACGTAATGTATACTCATTCATATGGTGGTATGTGAAATTGACTGTACTTAATCACATGTCTGCATTCAAATATCTGCATTTCTCCTGTTGATGTGATGCACTTTTTGTATTCTTGGAGATATATGCTGCTTTGGAGAAAAGTGTTTGCTAAATGAATGAATGTAAACAATGTAACCGTCATAGAAAGTGAAATTGGTTGCTGTGTGTTTGAGAAAAGTTAGAGTAACAAAACCTTGATACTGAAACTTGGTGATTCCTTGGCACAGCGGTAGAAATTTAATTCTAATTCTCTAACATCGTAATATTCTGAGTACAGTGTATCTTGCTTGCAAGTGACACAGTGTAAGTGGAGGTCACTACAATGGGTAAAGGACAGCTGCCAATGGAAAGCATTCCAGCCACTTACCTGCAGCGCAGTCAGCCAGCTGTGGTGGGGGGGTCAGAGACAAGCGCAGGCTGCGCAGGAAGGGGAAGAAGTTAGCCCAGAGTGCTGCTGCCACAGCTAGGTGGCACTCCTTAGTCATGCTGGGCAGAGGAGATGTGGCTTGACCAGTCTGTATGGAGCAGTGGTAAGCCCTCCTACAAAAAAAAAAAAAAAAAAAAAAGACCCATGTTCAGTGGCAGAAAGACAGCTTTTCTTCAATCATTCAGCCTTTCCCAGCTATGAAGAGCCTCTGATTGGCACCAGTGCCTCACTTTTCCTGGATTGTGGGTTTGGCTTGGGTTCAAATACAGCTCAGCCTATGTGAAGTTTGCATACTTTCCCCAAAATAAACCTGCTCAATCGGGTTACAAGTGTCCCTAACCAGTAGAGGTGGACTTCAGCTTATGATGGGGCTCTGTTCCATCAACCCATGATTGTTAAATTACATAACAAAACTTCATTATATTTATTCCGTTAATTACACACTAATGATATTAAAATAATATAGAATAGAGTACAGTATCAGTACCACTAGAACATTCACTTTTTTGCTTGCTAGCTATTTTAAATATATGTAACCTGAAGGGAATGAGAAATGAAAAGTTGTGTCAACAAAATGCAGTTGCTTTTAGACACCCAAACACTAACTGAGACCCAAACAACAACAGATGTTGTGGCCAGTCGATGTTACAGTACAACAGATGGAGTGGTCAATGTTACATTACAACCATTGTGTAATCATTGAGACTCAAAAATAATATGAGGTTGATAGGATGACCTTTATAAGTCCAGGTTGTTGCAAGTCGAGGACGACCTCTATTCGGCTGCTGAACTCACCGCAGCTGGGCAAGGGCGCTCTGCAGGAAGCCGAGGGCAGAGTTGAGTTCCGACTGGCGGCAGGCAGGCAGCAGCAAGCCAAAACCTTCGTTGAGGAGCTTCTCCTCAGACAGGTGGAGGTGGGCACTGCTCTCCAGTACCTCTTGCACTCCCTCGATGTAAGCCCCCAGCAGAGGCCACAGCGCCAGCTTGCGTGTCGCCTCTGTGGTTTTCAGGTAGAACTCGCGGGCCACCTGAGTGAAGGCTGTGCCCAGTCGGTCGGCCAATGCCGCGACATCTAGCCCACGCTCTTGGAAGAGCAGCACAAAGGCGAGTTGCCCCCTACACAGCAGCATGCGCTGACTGATCGACAGGGAGCTGGACGGACGTGAAGCCAGCAGTTCGCATGCCCGCACACAAACGTCCTCCGGCTCAGCCATGCGTGCCAGAACTAAGAAGAGGAGCAGGAAGTTCATGAGGCCACCTTCTGACAGTTCCAGCATGCGCCTCTGGTGGAACTTGGAGTACACTCTGCAGATGCAGAACACACACATTCTCAACAGAAACAGCACACAGTGATGGAACTGAGTCCATGGTGATTCACAGCCTCACACTCCTATAGGCCAAAAGTAGGATATCATAACTCAAGGAATAAAATGCTGGGTCTTGTGTCTTACAGTGGATATACCAGGAACTTGAGGACAGGTATTAACTGAGGATAACAATGGGGGAGAATGTAGTAACCTCGATGCAGAAGTGCAAGAACCACTGTACCTAAATGGGCTATAATTGGCAATAAGAGGCTCAATATCGTGAGCTCCCAGAATTTCACTGAAGAGTTGAATATTTCTCATATTTCACCAACACAATACGTGCATTCATTCCATGATTCATCGACAACCCTGGGGAGCACAAGGTGTCAACCAGGGTACAGCCTGGATGGTACACCAGTGCATCATAGCAGTGACACCCAAAATGCTGTATCCCATTCCCTTCCTTACCTTCCCTTAATCTGCCTCCAGGGGGCACCATCCCCACTGCCCTGGGACAAGTGCACGGCAAGAATGCGCAAGAAAATCTGGAAGGAGTTGGCAGAGCGGTACAGCTGCATGTAGCCAGTGGAGCGAAGTAGGCTAGGGTTGCGGGATGCCAGGCTGCAGCAGCTGCGTGCCTGTTCCAGCAGAGACAGGGGTGTGCGGCCCACACTGCTCAGCTCAGACACGGCCAGCCAGGGCACCGTGAACAAGGCATTCTGGGGAGATACAAGCAACAAAGTGACAGCCAGAAAAGGCAAATGCACCCAAGAAGGGCACTGTAAGCAAGATGCTTTGAGAAGAACCTCAAGTTTTAACAAATAGCAATGCAAGCAAATAAAAAGAAACAAACACACAATGTACACAGTTCTCTCATTATACTGTTTCCCATAAGTCTGGTATCACAGGGAGATATATTTACTCCAACTGCCAAATGTACTGATATTCACAACACATACCCAACAACTGCAAACAAACACTGCTACCAACCCAGACACATTCCCAACTCTAAAAAAACCACATGGTGACAACCCAAAATACTCATATCCTCACTGCAACACTGTTGATCAACATGCTGGAGACCCACCAGGTTCTTGCTGTAGTACTCCCAAAGTGTAGTAACCATGGAAATGCTGGAGTCCCACAGGAGACAGAGACTCAAGCAGCAGTGAAGCTGCATTCTGAGTTGCTCCTCTTGCAGTGTACCCTGCAACCCATCGCACAGTCACAGACAGACAGACACACACACACACACACACACAATATCCTGTCCCAACTCAAGAACAAGCTGACATGCATTTAAGTCACAGGACTCTCTTTGCTACCAATAAATGCAGACATAACAAAATTCAGATTTCCTTCTTTTGTACAAAATTACTAGAAAATTCTAAACTGAATTTGAATGCTCCAGTAAATATCCTGAAAAATATTGCTGTGAAAGCTAACACTCCATGTTATCATTATCCAATGAGCATTTTCCCCACCTGCATTAGAATGGAACCTACCTGAGAGTAGGTGGCCTTCAACAGTTCTCCAATAAAACTCCAGTTATCTTTCAGTTTCTGCAAAAACAAGCAGGTTGTTTTCCCTCATGCTGTGACTGATGAGGTCGAGCAGTAACCATGTCTTGTGCTACTGTTTCTGTGCAACTATGAACATTCTACTCCACTGACTGAATATCCATAATACACCCACCTCCATCACAAACAACACTGATAGTAGCACTTTACAAAAAACCGATTTTAGGAACAACTAGTTTCACAACAAAGTCATTCTTTGTAATAAAATAATCACATAGCAACAATAATTAAAAGCAGAATAATTTTAGTAACAGCTGGAGATGTTTTGGGTTATTTTGAGCATATAGGCATAAGTCTGGAAACAGGTTATAAGTTTTCCCAAAATGAATTGAGAAACTTGCTACTTTGGTATCTGGATCCCTGTTTTACAGAAGAATTTTCAGAAACCAATGATGTTAAGATATTGGAGAAAGTTTGACCTTGTATATATCTCACAATGAGAGCCTTGCAGAATCCCACTGACCTTCACAATGGTCTCCCCAGATGCCCCACAGCAATATACCAACTTACTGTACCTCATCTTGGTGGGTCCCATTACTGCTCGACTGTCCCAGGTCTGCTAGGTGTGTCACAAGCCACCAGGTGAAGCCCAAGGGGTCCTTGCAATGAGTAGGGTGTCCTTCTTGCACCTTTCCTTGTTGTGCCCCATTCAGCACAGTCCTCAGCAGAGTATTCATGTAGCTCCAAAAAGACTGACATAGCAGAAGAGAAATATCTTGTCCACAAAAATATTCAGATCAAACAAGCAAAGAAGCACTCAGTAGCTTTATATAATATATTGCATCAAGCAAAATCCAACACACTCCAGCTACAGACAAAAATAGAGCAGGTTTAGAAAATTAGCTCTTTGTCGACAGGAATTAAGTTAAAACCAAATATTCACCTGGGTGTGAAGTACTCTACTCCTGTGCTCGAGCAGGTGTATAAGCAGGACCCACAGCTCCTTGGTACAGGTACAGTGGTAGTGAGGAGTTGTCAAGGCCTCCGTAGGTCTCACCTGCAGGAAAAGCTCAATCACATCAACCACTTACGAGGAGCCTGTACTTTTAACATGCAAATGTGAGAAACAGCATGGAGAGTCAGTAACTACTGCACACCTTGCTGTACTGGGTCATGGCGAGACCAACGAGATCCATAAGCAGGTTGCCAAGATGCTCTTCAAACAAACTGACGTTGGTGAGGTTCTCTCCCGTCAGATTCACTAGCGGCTGCGCGTACACCACTTGGCCTAAAAGGGCAGAGAGCACAGTGTTTTCATCTACAAACTTCCTCCACTAACTAGCAGACAGATTATCTGTGGAGTGACTTACCCAGCATTTTCTCCTCCAGGAGGTGCAGGAGCTCCAGCACGGTCCAGTGAACATCCAGATGCAAGTGCAGCAAGTGCCAAGCTGGGGGCAGTCGTGTGCCCTGGTGCTGCAGGGACAGGCAGGCCTGCAGGTTTGAGGGTAGGTCACGGAGTCGACCGAACAGTAGTGTGATCCCAAAGAGCTGCTCCAGCAGGGCAGATGGGAACTGTTCTTCCAGGGCTACGTAGGGGTGTCTGCTGTTCTCCTCAAGTCCTCGGGGAGGTGCAAAGTATCTGGGCCCACACACAAAAGGCTTTTACCAGGCTGGCGAGTCCACGCACACACACTGTAACACATCATACAAAGCACAAACAGGGAGCAGCAGACAAAGAAAGGGGAGATGCATTGCTTATGATAATAGCAAAATGCACACACAGAACAACAGAAAACAAACAAAAACACTGAAAACAGTAATATATTAAGTCAGGGAATTTTAACCAGAAAAGATGGTTTTTACCTTGAAACATAGACCTTCACATACTGAAGAAAGAGAACACACTGCTGTCGCAGCTCCTCAGCCTGAAAATGATTACTGACCGCATGTCCTGGAACACAAGTCATCAAGACTTAAGGAATATTAAGAAAACAACACATAAGAACCACGTGAGATTTAAAAGCAGTGTACAGTCCAGTGAGCGGCAAGGAGCTCACGCAGTGAAGGAAAAGGTCACTCGCAAAGGGTCAAGGTCAGTGGTAAATGGATCAACCAATTATGACCACCCACATATCACGGTCACCTGATAACCGGTATAAACACTCCCTCTGGCACCCTCTTTTCCTCCTTCTATGCTCTCATGAGCAGGCATTAAAAATCAAACTCATCTTCTTGAGATACATATGCTCTCTTCCCCCCCCAATCTTCTCCAACATAAATGATTTAAAATTTCACTCATTTTAGTTTTCTCTTTTAATATGTTAGTAACAACTAAGACAGTACACACAAAGACTTACCAATGTCATGCGAGCTGGACTTTACCAGGTTCTCCAGCTTCAGAAAAGTTTGTCTGCAGAAACAGGAGTGACACATTTCCCACATCACAGCAGGACAGAAACAATAAGATTTTACTATCACAGTAAAGGTTCTGTCAAAGGCAGACTGTGCTTAAGGACAGAAAGGACCTATACCAGTGGGGTGAGGGTAAAATTAACATCTGGACTGAACAGGCTGCCGCATTGTTCTCCCCAATTTAGCTCATCCACTTCACATTTACATATTCAGCTGGCGTTTTTCTCCCAAGTGACGTACAACTCAGAGCAAACGTGGATGTAACAGATAAGGAGTTACAGATGTAGATTTACATTATAGAAGAAGAAAGTGATTCAACAGTTGTGCAATACCAGTTTCTGCTAGCACACATTAAAGGAATTCCTGCATGTAGAATTCAATAGGAATATGAAGGTAATCGTGATAGATGGTGTGATGTAAATTTATGGAGCAGACAGATCGGGAGTGAGTCTGAAAGAGATATGTTTTTGATACCTTTCTTGAATATTTATAGGGACGCAGAAGCTGTGATGATCAGAGGGAGCTCATTACCCCCCGAACAAGAGCAAAAACTGAGAACCTCTGGGCTTTGATTCCTTCCTTCTTTCTCTTTCCACTTCCCTTTACGAACTATGACCCCTTTAAAGAGGTCAGGAAACCAAAATTGTGGATGGGGAGTTCCTCCAAATACTAGACTGGGGATGGTTTCTTCCTGGAACAGAGATGAAGAAAAGGGGACAGTCTCCCCACCCACCTGAAGAGGTTAAACAAGAGCGTGGTGGACTCCACCAACGCAGTCTCTGTGACCCAGGAGAAGCCAAACAGGTCCACTGTGTCCGTCTCATAATCCGCAGGTGCAGGATCCAGCCGGAGCAACAACCTGCAGTGCAGACGGAACAATCCGGCATTATTACAGCATCCCAGCATGTCAACAATAACAGCGAGTCAGTCGCCTGCCATACCTCTTCAAGGCCCCGCTGCCAACGTAACCATGGAGGGTCCGCTGGCCAAGATCAGAAACACAGGAGAAAGAGGGCGGCCGAGGCATCCCTCTGTCACACTGCGTCTCCACAATGGAGGGAGACACTGGAGGAGTGAGGGACTCGCTGAAGTCACCCTCCATTCAGCTAGTGTGGCACACGACGAGCACAGCGCCTCCTAGTGACCGAGCAAGCAAGACCTCAGGAGTCAGCTCATCCTTTTCAAAACAGACTGCTGCTCGTAAGGAATACGTGTCTTCGGCTTTCTCCAGGTTATTTTTTTTTAACTAAGCTTTCCGCGAAGTTTACTTATCTGAAAATGTTGTATTTGAGTCGGGATGAATAACTGCTGCTGCTCGACAACTCTGCTAACACTTTTTCCAGAGGAGATCACTTTACGATAACACACAGGTTAAGAAACTCCACAGCGGAACAACCGGATATTCACTCCGGCACTGGAAAAGTATCTATGTATCATACGCCTAATAAACAAAAAATCACTACAATAAATATCAAGAAAGTGACAAAGTCCCAGCAATAGCTGCAGTTCGCGCACTACTCTCTTTTTGCCGTCTCCCGCGCGAACAGACGACAGTACAGCGCCTGCGCAGAGCCACTGCTACGTCCCACGCTGTGCTCTGATTGGTGAGAAGAGCGGAAGTGTTTCTGTTCGCAAATAGCGGTGATATAAGTTAGATTTAAAGAATCCGAACTCGAAAGATCGATTTGGGAATAGATTTGATGTTCGAATGATCGCATAACAGTAACACAATCCACAGTAACACAGTCTGGTTCTCATTTGGAAATGATGTGAACATTTATATGAGTAAGGGAAATAATGCAAAATACAGATCCATTTCTCTAAAGAGTAAATGAACCAGGCCCAGGGAATTTCATCATGATCAAGTCATGACATCATGTTGTCATTTTTGTTTGAAGAAAGTTGTATTTCTCAAAGAAAATCACTATATTTAATTATATAATTATTATTATTATATAATGTATACTTGTCATTTAAACACTATACCGAATTTGCACATTCAAAAAACAGCATAAATATTGAGCTCCGCTCGGCAGTACCGTGGGAGCAGAAGATGGTTGTTTCAGCTGGGATAGGAGGTAGTGCACGCGCCTGATAACAGAGTACTGTACACTGCAATAGCGGTGAAATTATGTATTATGAGACCCACAGGATTTGCATGCTGTGAGGTTACTGAAAACGGAGTATCTGCTCGAGAAGCGTGACGGCGCGTGCAGGTGGCACACACACGTAGCGCGCGGCGCTCACGCGCCTTCGGCAGGGAATCCCGCGCAGGTATGGCTCCGTTTAGCTGTGCGTCTTTACTGAACTGCCTCTGTCTTATTCGTGTACAACACAAGGGACTTGCAGCTATCTGTGTAATTACACATCTAGATGGATGTAGCAGAACATATGGAACGCGGATTTATCGTTTTTTTTGGGGTTTCTGGGAGGTTTTTACCTCAGTCTGCTTAACTTTTCTTGCAGCAGTAGAATGAATGGTGTGGATGGTAGCAGCTAGTGCCGAAAAGTTTATGGTTCGATTCATCATTATCATTATGTATAAGTTTCTGCCCATGCTTTTGGCCAGGCAATACAAGTTAGTCTTGTATATTTCAGCTTTTTTATTTGTATAGTTATAGTACCTGTAAGGACAGCTGGTAGAGAGTATGGTTAGAGCTGCTGCCTTAGTTAGACCCGAAGGTCATAGGTTCGATTCTCATAATGGCCTTGAGCAAGGTACTTACCCTGAATTGCTTCAGTAAAATTACCCAGTTGTATGAAATTGGTATCTTAACATTGTAAGTTCCCTTGGAGAAGAACATCATCAGCTGAATAAATGTGCTGATCACAAATGCAGTTTAAAAACATCAGTTGGTGTTTGGAAACTGCATAGAAATTGTTGGCAGTGTTTTATATAATATTGTCAGCAACTTTCAAGAGAAACAAAATAACTCTAACTCTATTTTTAAAAGGTGCCTTTTTTTTTTTTCCACCGTTTCACATCTTTTTGCCAAACACCTGCTGCTGCCAAAGCCCAGTTGGAACAGACCTGCCAATTTGCTTTAAATATTTCTAGTTTGGTTGAAAAGTTTCAGGATGTGTGTTATTTCTTTTTCTTTTTGACAAATCCCACTTCAACAGAGCATTGTGGAAGGTGGTGTGTGGAGGCAGTTAATAGGAGCTCTCAGTTTTGGTGTGTCAAAGGATAAAATCCTTGTAGAATGATTCTGTTGTTCTGATACACATGGCACGTGCACTACAACACTTGTGAACGCAGCTTCATATTTTGGAATGTTTTTTTCATGCCCAAGATCTAACCCACAGTGGGTCTTCATAAATTTGATTATTCTTATATAGTGGGTGAGCTTGTCAGTATTTGTGCACTACTTTCTATTTTTCTGATAATGCAGATTTCTACACTTTCTACTCCATTATCTTTGTCATAAACCTTCTTGAGGAATGTATCTACTAAACAGGAGAGAGCAGACCTTCAGCATCTTACTTTCTATATCCCATAAGTCATGCATTGATAATGTCATATTTTCTGCAGGCCACAAGTCATGCATTGTTTGATAACAGAGTAACATCTCTGCGGCTTCAGGTGAATTTGGATACAGAATTCAGCCCACAGAGTTTAACCTCTGAAATTTACAGTGTTGTCATATATTACAGGTGTTAAACTTAAACTTTCTCAGCTTATTTTATCTTATTTTTTATGGAAAAAGTATGCAGAAATGGATTTCCACACTCTGATTGAACATATATGTTCACCCATAAACACGTACAGCATTAGTCATCCTGTTACTGTCTGCACTAAGAAACACCAGTCACCAGCTGTTACAAGAAAAGTTACTCCTGATGTTTTTGTCTCTAGCTAACAGAAAATACAAATATAAATAGACAAACAGAGAAATGTTTGGATCTTTGAAAATTCATAGCTGAAGCCTATCCTGATAGCCTGGTGTGTTTTAGGTATTCTGCATTAGTGCTGTTCCTTATTTCTTTGGTTTGCTTAATGACTTTTTCCATATTCAGAGGCAAACGAGATCTCATTCTCTAAGGATTACAGGTTTCTGCAGTATGTCTGACCTCCTCAGTCCCAAGCATGCTTTGTGCTAATCTCCTGCCTGCTGTCTGCGCCAGGCCATGAGCGGGTGCATGACAGGGTTGCTGGTTGCCTGCTGGGCACTGCAGTGGCAGTTGGCTGGCACATGGGGACAGCAGAGCACCACCAGGCACGTGTTCTATGCAGTTGAGATGGAGGGAGGCATCATGGCAGCCAGAGCGCTGGCCCAAAGGCACCAGCTGCACTTCATCTCCCGGGTGAGCGCTTACTTACTCACTATCTGGATGTGCACACTACTGAGCCAAGGTCTACTTTTCGAGGGCCTTTTGTAGACCACAATGTGCTGACTGCCATTTAGGTTTCAGGCTATACAGCACATTAAATTAATCTACACTTAGTCAAAGTCCCCATTCCTGTTCACAAATCATTGTTTACACCGTGTGACACAGTACAAGAGAGATATTTGATAGATGTCAGTCAAAAGCTTTTGCATTTGATGGTGAAGGGGTGTGGTAGCATGGTGGGATTGGCTAGTGCCTGCTGTGTGGCAGGCCTGGGGTTCAAGTGCTGCTTGGGGTGCCCTGAAATTGACTGGCATCTCATCCTGGGTATGCCCCCTCACCACCCCGCCGCAGGCTTTGATTCACCATAATGCTGGTCAGGACAAGCAGTTGTTGATATTAGTTGGGTCCTCTCACTATCAATAACTGTACATCTAATAATGCTTTTCTCCAAAGCAGCTTATACTGTTAAGGTACTTACAGTTATTTACCCAATTATACAGCGGGGGCAATTCAGGGTAAGTACCTTGCTCAAGTGTACTACAGCTGGAGGAGAGACTTTATCCTGTAACCTTTGAGTCCAAAGGCAACAGCTCTACCCACTATGCTACCAGCTCTCCTTGTAGTTGAGGGTAACGGTGGTCTACAGCCTATCCTGAAAGCAAAGGGCACTCTACTAGTTGGAGTTACAGCCTGGATGGGTCACCAGTTCATCAGAGTAGTTACACACAGTCATTCAAACATTTACATACCACAGGCAATTTAGATTCTTCAGTTCACACAAAACACATCTTAGGAAACCTATGTGAATACAGGGAGAACATGCAAACTCCATGGCGACTGAACAGAGATTAAACCTATAGTTTTTTGCTGTGAGGCACCAGCACTACCTGCTGTGCCACAGTGCTGCCCTGCATGATGAGCAGTATTCTAATATTTCAAAACTGTATTCTGTTGTAAACCTTAATCATGTAATCAGTTTTTAATGTCAATATTATGTTAATCATGCAATCAGTTCGAAATGTTAGTATCGTATTAATCATGCAGTCAGTCCTGAATGTCAGTGAGATGTTTGAGTTTGTAATGATGTTGTGAACTTTCTTTTGTCATGAATACTTTGTATTGTTATGGAGTGTGTTGCTTTGCATGGTTTATGGATTGCAAGCAGTAAAGAGAGGTTTATGTAGCATATCTATGTCTTTTTTGTCACATGTACACCATTTTTGTGTGCTTTGTTCAGCATTTACATGTGTGATTTATCTAGTTTTATGGTTTTTATAGTATTTGTCACATTTGTGCTTTGTGTGTAATTTTATATTGTGTTTGAAGTCTGTGTCATTTGTACTGTATTTTTGCAGTAGTTCTAGTTATTTTCTGCAGGCTTTGCAGTCTTTCTGTGTCATTTTACTTGTATTTTTTTTTTAGCTTGTGCAAAGTGTAGTGTGTAGCATGAATTCTGTGTGTATGTCTAAAGGATGGTGCTGTAAGTTTGTATGTGAATTTTGAATTCTGTAGTCTATGTATTGGTTGAGTGTGTTTAGTCCGTTGTTGACGTGTGTGTGTGTGTGTGTGTGTGTGTGTGTGTGTGTGTGTGTGTGTGTGTGGGCTGCACAGTATGCTTTGGTGTGTAGTTTGTACAGTCTGGCCAGTATGTGTATTATTTGCATGTTTGTTTGTGTAATTTGTGTCCGTGCTATACGTGTGGTTTTGAAGTTTATCCTTGCGTGAACTGTAGTGTGTTCGCGTGTGTATGTGCACACACGTGCATACACACACCACAGCTAAAGGCTCTGGGAGAATGCTCTTAGTTCACAAAAATCTTCTCACTTGCTGGCAATATAGAATACTAGCATCAGATTACCATGTCATTTGCATATGATTACCATTTCATTATCATGTCATCACCATTTTGCAGCCAGCACTGTCGTCTGTGGACACAGCATCAGCTCATCAAGAGCGTCGCCCTCTCTCTCTCTTACTGGAAAGAAGGAATAATACATGGTTTACAACGCTAGAAAATTTTAAATTTGCCCAATGATTATCTTTGCATGGATTTAAGATATAGGGAAAGTTATTATAATTCAGGAGTTCCAGAACTTAATTTGGTCTCTGATAAATGAAGAATCTGATATCACAGATGGAGCACTGTTGCAAGTGGTGCCCCCTGTATTTTAGCTAACGAGCTGCTGGTTGCAGAGTGCGAGCGGATAGTATTAAAACATAGGAGTAGGCCCTGAAGCACTAAAACACAGGGATTACACCACAAATCTCTTTTAGCTGCAGTTCAGACTCTTTCATTGTGCTCTTGCAGATGGGAAACCTGAAGGGCCACTACACCCTGCTTGACCGTCTGGGAGGGGCCAGGATGGGGACCCTTGAAACGCAGATGTCCATCAGGCCAGGGGTGAGTTGATCCTGCTGCCTCGTCCCCTGTGAGAACTGAGCCGGTAACATTCTGGCTGCAAGCCAAGGTCCTTAACCGCTATTCTACCTGCAACTGTTATTGGCATTCCTGGAAGGGACTGAAGTGGCAGACAGAAAGGCACAGTTAGCCATTCCTCTCCGCAGTACTACTTCTTCAAGGAGAGATTCATTGTCTAGGAATACTGTACAGTATATACAGTCAGAGATTTATCTTTGAATCTCACTGACAAATGGCATCTAGGTGGCAGCAGGTGGCATAGTGCTTAAAGCTGATTCAGGTTTGTGTCCCACCTCCTCCTGTAGTAACTTTGATCAAGGTACTTGCCCTAAAATTGCTTCAGTAGAAATTACCCTGGGTGGGTAATGATAAGCAGCTTTAGAGAAGAGCATCACGTAGATGAGTAAATGTAAACTGTGGAACATGTATGAGTATCCATTTTTAATCTGCATGGGCATCTTCTCAATGTCAATCGGTGGATGTATGAATCCTCTGTCTGTGTTTTGATCTTCATAATCAGCTATTAGCTATGAGTAGCAGTGTTCTTGTTGGGCGAGTGTCATTTTTAGGTGTAAGGGTTACCATAGTAAAGAGGTTGCAACCACCACTCGTGCTGATACCAGTTGTTAGTGTTACGTGCTGAAGCTTCGGAGATGATGGCAGCACAGGATGTCACACATGCTGTGGTCACTGGGCACCTGCTGTGCCGCACCATTCAGGAACATCACACAGCTTGCATTGAGCTGTTGCCAAGGTAACCCTCAGTAAACCCCATATTGTGATGCCCCTATCTGTGTCATTCCCTATTCCATGCTGGTGACAGGTTGAGTAGGCTTAGAACATTATATATTTTAAAATTTTCATTTTCATTAGTCACCAAACAGTTTTCTGGGATGCAACTATAAAATGAATGTACACTAAATTAATTTATTTGGTTTTTAATTTAATTTTTAATACTCCCAGTACTGTAGTGAGTGTATCTGTAATATTTTCATATTTTTTCCCCCATGTATTTTCTATGAACTTGAAATTTAAAAATAAGCATTAGGTGGTAAATGCACTTAGTACATTGTCTGCACCTTTTTCATTGTACACCTATCCACCCTTATCCGGTCTCAGTCACACAAAATCACTCTAAGTGATGCTTAATATCATAAGGAAAAAATGGAATGAATAACAATAACATTGTTCATGTTCACATGTTTTTATTACTTGGTTTTTCTTTTTTGACCTTTGTTCTCAGAAAAAATTTAAAAAAAGCTGAAAAACTGTATATTGGGAGACCATAAATTAGTCTAAACTTTTAAAGGTGTGAAAGATTTAACATTTTTAGCCACTTTACTTCTTGTAATAGTATATTAAATGGCAGCACAGATATGGCCAAGCAAAGAGGGACAGCTCTGTCCCCAAGATCTTCTTCTCTTTCTTTAAATTTTAAATTTCCATGTTGTCTTCATGTTGTTCCCACGTGGCTCAGACTGTCTTGAAGAGGAGACCATCCAGGCCTGCATCATTCACTGTAATGAGATTAAAATAGGTCTGCATGGAGAGGGTTTCACTTCATGTCATGTATCTGGGTAATATAATTTGTGTAATTGTATTTAGTTTAAAAGCAGTCAATATTGTAATATGGTTAAAAGATCCTTTTCTTCAGGTACTGTGTGTGGGATAAATGCAATTAGCGCTGTACGGTACCTGGCCCTCTGCCAAAGCGCACTATTGTAAAAGCAATTGAATTCTATCCTCACACTGCGCTTATAGTAGTTGGGGTGTTTTTTTTTTTTTTTTTTTTTTTTTTTTTTTCCCCCCCCCCCCCCCCCCGGTCAAAAATTTTCCATTGGTTTTGTTGAAGCAGGTGCTACAGCTGCAACAGCGGAAAACTGTAATTCTCTTTTTTTTTAATAGTATACTTTAGGGGGATGGCGGTGGGTTGGGACTGGGTCCTGCTCTCCAGTGGGTCTGGGGTTCGGGTCCCCCTTGGGATGCCTTGCAACGGACTGGCATCCCATCCTTGGTGTGTCCCCTCCCCCTCCAGCCTTTCGCCCTGTGTTGCCAGGTTAGGCTCCGGCTCCCCATGACCCTGCATGGAACAAGCGGTTTCAGATGGGGTGTGTGTGTGTGTGTGTGTGTGTGTGTGTGGGGTATACTTTACATTCGTAGTCATTCCCCAGAGATTCAGTACCAACTGGGCTTGTGCTACCTCCCTATACAGTTTCACTCTTATCCTAATCGTATTGCTTCTTTACTGTTGTAACAATTTACCACATTTTTAAAATGTTCCAAAATGATTTAATTTTTCACTTATGGCACTGTTTGTTTCAGAAACGTGCCTAGTGCACTAATCGAAGTAGTATGGTATTCAGGGGGCAGCTGGTAGTGTATTGGTTAGATCAGGTGCCTTAGGCTCCAAAGGTTGTAGGTTTGATCCTCTCCCTCTGCTTGTAGTACCCTTGAGCAAAGTACTTATCCAAAATTACCCAGCTGTATAAATGGGTAAATGATTGTAAGCATGTAATTATTGTGACCTTAACATTGTATGTCACTTTGGATAAAAGTGTCAGCTAAATGAATAAATGTAATTCGTCAGTTCATAAGGTACATGTCAACCAATCTGTATTTGGATACTATCAAGTATCTAGGGCCTAGGGCCCTGTTTCTATGTGGAAGGTCCTTGCTTACTGCATACAGGCAAACATGGAGACACAGTGGCTCTGCTATGGTGTGATGTGCGAAGTTGTAGCCATGGGACGCATCACTGTGATGCATCCTGTGGAATTTGAATTGAATCCCATGGTTGTCCTGGGGCTGGAAGTGATTCAGACCTCGTTCCTTTCGATGCTGGTGCTTTGATGCCAGCAAGGATGTTTGGCAATGCAGTCACATCCGCAGCCTGGCCCACCAGGACCATACCTGTACTTGAGCTGGCGATAGGTGTTTAATCCTCTCTGTGCTGTGGCAAGGGGCCTGCCTAGTAGTAAGCAGTGCTGATACACCCACTTCAGACCTTCTTTGGCTCCTTTCCCAGGCTGCCAAACCTCTGTAGCGGAGAACTGATCTGTGACGGCCTGCCACTCAAACTGGTGCTCCGGAGATCTCGCACAATAGAGACTTGAGGTGAAGTGTATCAGTGAGTCCCCCACCCCAGCAGCCCTGCTTCACAGCCCAGGCCCTGGCAACAGCGGCACCTGGATGGAGGACAAGGAGCGAGATCTGGATCACTGGTCCGTCCAGACAAGGGCCCGTTCCAGCTGAACATGGATAATAGAGCAGAAATGTGAGTGGCAGGAGGAGAGAGATTGACAGCTAGGGGTTGGGGGAGCGCATCTCCAAATGTCAGCGTTGATATCTGTGCAGCTTTGCCTGCCTGTGCAGCCCATATCACACAGCGACAGGTGCTTGGCTGTGCTTGCCCTCCTATTCTTTGTCTTTCCCTCTTTTTTTCACCTTTGCCTCTCTTCCTTCTTCATTTTTTATTTGTGTTTTAGAGTGTTGAGGGTAAGATATTCCACATAGGGATGTACTGTACTGTATATTTTTACAGTGTTCTCAGTATATTTTCACAGGTTCAGATCATACCTTGATAATGGTACTTACCATAAATTGATCCAGTAAAAATTACCCAGTGGCTATACTGAGTGGTCTTCTTCTGCTGGGTTTACAGGTGAAGTGGGTCCAGAGGCAAGAGGCTCGCTACCGAGACAAACGGGCCTCCCTCCATGGGCTGGATCGCAGCACTCGTGGTAAGTGACCGCATCCGTGTCGTTTGAAAGCACTTGTGTTTCTTACCTCTGACCCCTTTCCTCTTGTACCCCCAGTACAGGGTGAGTGGGCAGAAATTCCCCGGGAGGTCTATGACACCATTGAGTCTGAGACTGGTCTGGTGGATTCGCTGAAGTTTGATGACCCATACTGGCCCTTGCAGTGGGAACTGGTGCGTTTGTTGCTCTTAACTCTCTGTGATCTTGCGTGTGACTGTTGTCAGTGTTTCTTGCCCAGCTCTTTCTTTGGCTCCACTGTGCTAATCGCAATTGTGTGTCACTTTCTAGAAAACTGTCTTCTATGTGAATAAATTTAAATGTCGATGTAATGCTACTATCTGCAGAGGTAATGAACATCTTTGACTATTAACACCCTAGCATGCTGCAGTACATGAAGATCATGCAGGCTCACAAACACATACATACTCAGACAAGTGGTTATGTACAGACGTGTTCACATGTGGGTTCAGAAATAAACACTCAAACACACATGGAGCTGTAAAAAAAAAAAAATCTGATTTCAGTTACTAAATATAAGGGCCCACATACTTTTTCCATCAATGACCATTTGTTCAATAATGCTATAGCAGTGTAAAACTTTGTGCAAGAATAAAACACCTGTTAATTTCCTACAGCCATATCTGACCGCAAAGTAGTATGTGAATGAAACATGTAAAATTAAATTAAACAGAAAATCATTAATTTTGTTTGTCCAGATGCTTTTTATGGAAGACATCATGAGGCTGGATGACAATCAGATGAAAAAAAAATAATTGTGATTTCATGAAATTTGTAAATGCTTCAGATTTAACCAGAAAACATATACTTCATAGTTGACTTCTATTCTTAATTTTGAACTATTCTCTAAATTATGTCATAAAACATTGTATCTCCCTGAAGTCACATTGTATTGCTTCTGAAATGAAACTCTCTAGACTTCTAAGCACTGAGACAGGCATATCCAAAGCCTCATATCCCCATTTTTGCCCACCCTTTGCTAACACAGACCTGGTTTTTGTGGAGCCAATTCTCACCTACATCGCTCTGCCATTTAAAATTTCTCATGGACATGAGGCATTATGCAGGGCCTCTGTCTACCTTTAACTGATATTTTAGCTGAAAACTGTTCTAGTCCAGCTGTATCTCTGCTAAATGAAAGTGTACAGAGCCCTGAACTTCTTTAGTTTGCATAGCTCTTGCCCGTTGGGGCTGTTTTTGAGTACCCTTTCAGCCACAGTTTCTCCCTTTAACAAGTTCCTGTGAATTGCCATTGTTCAGCAGGCCCCCTTATTGTCAGGCTTAGCACAATTACAGGGCCCAGGCCACCTGTATGCAAGAGTCTGTGTTGATCTAATGAAATCGCCAGTTGTCAACCCATCGGAAAGCATGTTCCTCATGTCTGGAGACTGATGTTTGACAAATCCTCCCCAGTTTGGCATGGCAAGTAGCATATTGACTTAAGGTCATTCAAGACTGCTGAAAAATTAGAATGAGTTCCTCATTTCATGCTGGTGAAGTTAGATCACTTGAGCATATTGCAAGTGTCATGTGTGATTTTTTTTTTTTTTTTTCCCCCCCTCTCCCTTGCTTCATTTACATTTCAGATATGTGTTGTGGACATGCATCTCTGAACTACTTTGATGTATGTCTCTGCTGATCTTAATGTTCCTGTTTTTATTGTAGTTTAACCAGGGCCAGTTCAGTAGCCCAAAGCGGTTTGACCTGAACATCATGCCAGTGTGGCAAAAGGGCATCACTGGGCAGGGTGTGGTGGTGACCATCATCGATGACGGTACGTGCCCTTCTAGTTTGATCTTTCTGCTACCTTTGTTTGTGATGATGATGGTGGTTTAGGAGTGGCTGACCAGGCTGTGTTGCAGTGATGACTGCTGAGACCTGTAATCTGAATTATTTACTTTTTCTGGATCCAGACTAGATCTGTTGTCTTTTGCTTTAAATTTTACATTTATTTACTTATCAGATGCTTTTCACCAAAGCGACTTCCAAGGAACTCTATGTAGTGTTATCAGCCCACACACCTTATTTACCAAGGTGACTTACACTGCTAGATACACTCCATACATCAGTGCAACACATCACTGACACACTATGGGTGAACCCAAACAGCATGTTTCTGGACTGTGGGAGGAAACCAGAGCACCCAGAGGAAACCCACACAGACATGGGGAGAACATGCAAACTCCACACAGACTGAGAGGGATCAAACCCATGTCCTCTCACACCACCCAGGCACTGTGAGACAGCAGCTCTACTCATTGTGCCATCGTGCTGCCTGGATTATTGATTTAATTATTGATAAATGGTTATCAATGAACACAGCAGGGAGTACGCACCACTTTTAAAAGCATGGCAGTATTTGTGACTCTGTACATGCTAGGACAGAGGGTGGCAGTAACACTCGTGCTTGAGCACCCTTAGCATTAAGGTGCATTCCTCAGATGGTCTTTCAAGACCACTCATTTCATCATGAGTACTCATCTGGCAGAAGGGAATGAAGGGAAGTGATTGTATAAGGTCCTTCATCAGGAGCTAATGAAGTCCAGGGCACTACTGATAAAGCAGTAAGAACTGGGCTCTCCATCAAGCTGTGGTTCTAGTTTTGCTTCTGGCTTTGGTTCTGAAGGGGGATTGTGGGTTAAGGATGCTGGGTCGCACTCTGATGCCATGTTAGCGCTGTTTCAGCTGAGCTGCTCTCACATAGAGACCCCCTGTTCTATTTTTCTCTGTACTTTCTATTGATTTCACCAGGACAGAATTCTTCTGTGGAAATGCTCTCTTCTGGAGACTGTGCCATTGTACTCACCTCATGATTCTAGCAGGACAGAATGCTCTCTCTTTCTGTCTCCTTCACTCTACAAATCCATCACCCCTTTTTTTTGTACCTTGCTTTTTCTCCTACTCCCTGGACTTTCTCCATTCTCTTTTGCCATCCTCTGCTTGTTCCTACTCCCTCCTGCATTTTTTTAAGCAATATTTAGCTCTGACTGTGTATTTCTCAAGGTTGGGATGCAGTGCACAAACAACACCTTTAGCCACTTTCGGGCCAATGCTTACAGATTTTTTTATTTTTTTTTAAAACAATACTGTAATTGTTTTTTTCACACTACTTATCCCTTACTTTGAGAGGTAACATAATCAAGATCTAAGCTTCTTCTACAGACTGCAATCACACACTGCCTTTGCTCGTGTATGAGAGTATGTGTGCAGCTACTTAAACTGTATTAGTCCATAATTTACTTTCTAATTAGTTGTCCCCTGTTTCATTCCTCAAGTGTTTACTAATATGATGAACTTAAGTTTAGGAATTGAACAGGCTTTTGTGAAAAGCAGATGGGTTGGATGCTGTTACAGAGAAATCTGGTAGGTAGTTGATTGCCTTTTTATGAGAATCACACTGTAGAAAATGAAAAGTCCCTGATCTTAACTATGGGGTGCATATCCAATTCCATTACTTGTGCTTAAGTACATTTCTGGAGAAATTGTAGTAAATGTTGTTCTTCCATTTTTTTTTAACACCATTACAACACTAGTCAGCAATTTTCTAGTAAGAATTAAATATATCTGAGAAAATTCAAGATTTACATTTAAGCCTTTGGCTTTGAAGTAGTATCTTCTGAGAGTCTGATACCCCCACAGTTTGTCCCTGTTGCCGTTCGTTATCACAGAAGGTTGCATACTGGTTAGAGCTATTGTCTTTGACTCCACGTGTCACAGATTTGAATTGTGCCTTCAGCTTTAGTGCCCTTGAGCAAGGTACTTGCCTAAAAAATGCCCAACTGAATAAATGGGTAAATCAGTGTAAGTAACTTCACATTTCAAGTCACTTTGGAGAAATGCATGTAAGGGACTGTAGGTCTCTCAGTCACACAGGCAGGATACCCCCAGGGAAAGTTGCATTAGGAAGCACTTCCAAGTATAACAATTTGGAATTACACAACCATCCATGGAAAAGTGCCTGCCAGCAAAGACTTGGGGGTTAGCACTTTCCCTGATCCATCCCTGGCTGTCACCAATGCAGCCAATTCGTCAGAGCCTGGGCACATTCCTCTCACCTGCCCTGCTCCTTTAATGAACAGCCTACATGACTCCACCTGACAGGTGGGAAATGGATATAATATAGATTGCTTTTGCATGCTGTTTTCATCCCAGACAAATCATCTCGCTGTGTCACAAACACAAGATGCACTGTGCCACACATGACCAAGCACTCCAACTTGTCTTTTTTAAAAAAAAAAAAAAAAAAAAAATAGATCCACTAACATGCTATAATTTAAGCCTTATTTCGCCCAGGAAAAAAACACACTGGTCTTCTTATTTCAGTCCACCATCACCTGAAATAAACATCCTGCTAGGTTTCCACAAAGGTCAGTGGTTGCAGTTGACACAATCTCTCTGAAACTCTTTTCGCTGCACTGTGCTTGTCCCTCCTTTGTGCCCCTCAATCTATAAAAGCTCAGGGAGAGGCTGATTTCAGGCTTGTAATTTTATGATTTAATCTCCTGCACTGCTGTCATTCTCCCTCAACTCAGGGAAAGGCAGTAACCTCTTCACAGGATGATGCCAACAGGCAACATGATCTACCCCCTTCCCTCCTCAGACGGTCCTCATAATCCAAGTACCCTTAAAGAACAGAGCACATAATGAAAGTCAGAGCCTCAGCACATTGTTAGGAACTGACACGTTTCTTCAGGTTAATCAGAGCAGTGTACTTAATATGTATCTTTGTAATTATTCTCCCTGTCTCTACAGATGAAGGTATTTCGCACACATCTTAGCACTTTAGCTTTAAAGGAGTAGTAGGTAGCTTGGTGATTAGAGCTGTTGCCATTGGCTCTAGGAACCCAGGTTCATCATCAAGGTACTTGCTCTGAACTGATGTAGTAAAAAATTCCTAGCTTCACAAGCTGTTTTGGATAGAAGTCTCAGCTCAATGTATTAATGTATTATTTGTACACATCTCTTTCTTAGTTAAAGGCAGGGAGGACAAGGGAGTGTCCTCCCAACTGGGTTGGGAGCATTTCATGGACTCTTGGTATAAAAGTAGTGAAGAAGGATAAACATATTAGAAGTATTATTTTGTCCAAAAATCCATGGTTTTTATACTATTGACAGCTGTTAGCAATGTGGTAACAGCTGTCACCTTTTGATCTGAAAATTGTGGGTTCAGATCTTACCTGCTGCTGTAGTATCATTGACCAAGGTATTTACCCTCAGTTGGTCCAGTAAAATTGCCCTGTGGTATAAATAAGTAAATAATTGTTATTTACAAGGGTACTACATACAGAGGTGGGATTCAAACCTGTGGCCTCGCGATCCAAAGGCAGCAGCCCTAACCACTAAAGTACCTTTCCTTTGAAGCACAGACCACTCTGGAACATTTTTTTTTTTCAATTATTTTATTTTCATTTAGCTGGTGCCATACAAATATTGTACATTATGTGATGCACGATGTTACCTACTTTGAAGGTTAGTAATAAAAATAAGAGCCTACTGCTGGGTAGCCTCCCCTGTATAGGTATGTTTTGCCTTGATATTAATTACAATTATTTGGGTAATGCTAGTTGAAAGTTTTACTTAGTTTGATATTTTGGGCATAACAGCATGTATTTTAGTGTTTTGTTTACCAGTGTCTCAACTGTGGACCTTACCTCACTTTGAATATTTCTGGATACACTGTGGACCACAGTGGATGGATGGGTGGATGGATGGATGGAGAACTATGACCACACACACACACACACACACACACACACACACACACACACACACACACACACACACACACACACACACACACACACACACACACACACATTCATTTTCTGAACCGCTTGTCCCATACAGAATATACTAATTATAGCTGTGCCTGCCTGCAACTGAATTGGTGTTCTCCCTGTTGGGGTCAGTGGTGTCATTGTCTTATGGAAGACATCAATCAGGCTTTCTAATTCCAAGGCTTGTGAGATTTAGCCTCTAATTCTCTTTTCCAGCAGAGGTCACACAGAAGTCAGACTTTATTGATTCTTCTTGGATGTGTTTCAAAAAGACCAAATGTCTTCCATCCTATGTATGAAAATTAGAAAAGGGTGTTCATTTTGACCTCTATGTTTACTGAAGTAAGAAATACCAATATCCATCCATCCATCCATCCATTGTCAACAACCGCTTGTCCTAAGCGGGGTTACGGTGAGCCGGAGCCTAACCTAGCAACACAGGGCACAAGGTCGAAGGGGGAGGGGACACACCCAGGACGCTATGCCAGTCTGTCACAAGGCACCTCACGCAGGGCTCGAACCCCAGACCCGACACACACACACACACACACATTTTCAGAACCGCTTGTCCCATGTGGGGTCGCGGGGAACCGAAGCCTACCCGGTAACACAGGGCGTAAGGCCGGAGGGGGAGGGGACACACCCAGGACAGGACACCAGTCCGTCGCAAGGCACCCCAAGCAGGACTCGAACCGCAGACCCACTGAAGAGCAGGACCCGGTCCAACCCACTGCGCCACCGCGCCCCCTACCCGACACACAGCGGGCAGAAATACTAATGTAATAATGTAATTTTAGGTAACTGATTTAAAATGAAAAATTGTATTTGACCTTGGAGGGGGTGCGGTGGCGCAGTGGGTTGGACCACAGTCCTGCTCTCCGGTGGGTCTGGGGTTCGAGTCCCGCTTGGGGTGTCTTGCGACGGACTGGCGTCCCGTCCTGGGTGTGTCCCCTCCCCCTCCGGCCTTACGCCCTGTGTTACCGGGTTGGCTCCGGTTCCCCGTGACCCCGTATAGGACAAGCGGTTCTGAAAATGTGTGTGTATTTGACCTTGGCTAGCCTAATTATGCTGGACCAGCCAGTGGCTGAAGGTGCTCTTCTGTTTATCCAGGGTGGTGTGCAGGGGGTCATTGTCCATCATGGACTGGAGTTTGTCTAGACTCCTCTGTGGTATTTCCACTGGAGAGTCCAGTCCAACTCCTAGTACCAAGCCAGTATTCCTGATTAGTTTATTCAGTGGGAACTCTATTACCCCATCAAACAACTGCATAGAAGACTGCAGCAGCTACAGCAGACAGGACAGACACCATTGTTTGCTACTACAACTGCACTCGCCATTCAGAAAGGCTCCGTGGGCACAGTTGAATAAGAAAATGAAATAAATTATCTTAAAACATTATTTCCCTGAAACAAACAGCAATGAAGTAAAACCGCATATTAGAAAGAATACGAGTTGACTTTTGTATATTCACTGTAAGAGTTGTCATATATTGATATATCATCTATGCATTGGGGTTATTTGTAGTAACTATAGTGTGGTCCCTGTGCTTTGGAATTTTTGTACTCTGGATTTGCAGTTTTATTAAGTAAATTAAAGGGCAGCAGGTTTACATTACATTTGTTTAGCAGAAGCTTTTCTCCAGAGCAAATTCCAGTGAACTCTATGTACTTCTACCAGCCAACACAGCTTAGTCACCAAGGTGACTTACACTGCTAGATACACTACTTACAATGGCTCACTCATCCATACATTACTCATCTATACATCAGTGGAACACACTCTCTGTCACTTACACACTATGGGGGAATGGGAACAGCATGTCTTTGGACTGTGGGAGGAAACCCACGCAGACACGGGGAGAACATGCAAACTCCACACAGACTGAGCAGGGAATCAAACCCACATCCTCTCACACCACCCAGGCACTGTGAGGCAGCAGTGCTACTCACTGTGCCACTGTGCCCATAATGCAGTAAATGCCTGTAAAGCAGGTAATAAGTGACTACAGCTGCTCCCATTGGATCTGAAAGGTGCAGGTTCAAATCCCATCTCCTGCTGCAGTACTCTTGAGCAAGATACTTGCCTTAAATTGCTCCACTAAAAAAAAATAACTAGCTGTATAAAATGGTAATTTGCTGTGAGCTGCTCTGAATAAAAATGTGTGCTAAATGTAAACTCTGTATGAGCTGATCCTTTTAACAAGGTTTAAAGTGGTTTTTTCTGTCCTCATGAAACTATTCTCAGACTGTCACACATCACAAGGAGTAATTCTTCCCATCAATCTTATCATGCTGGATTTGCCTTAGCACACATCTGAGTCTGTGAGAGTGAGAGAGAGGAGGAAGACTGGGGAAATTGCTTAATTGCCACATTTTTCATCTCCATCCCTTGTTTTATAGGGTGGAGAGCCCTGAAGTAGTGGCGTGTGATTCATGGCCGTCACTGACAAGGGAAGCAGCCCAATCCCTCATCACTGCTGTTGTGTTGCAGGACTCACCCGCACAATTACTGTGATAAATACAAGCTATTTGTTTCCCCCTTTTTCACAAGACCTGCTTGTGGTTAATGCAAACACAGAGTGTCGGAATTAAGCCAAGGTCTTTCCATTCCCCCTACGCACACTAAAGAGCGAGATGGAGCTCAGCAGCAGGGAACCTGGTAGTGTTAGACTTGAGGAAGAAGAAAAATTTAAGTAAAGAAGAGAGCGTTAGGGATAAGGTTCTGCAGCAAACCTGGTCCCAGTAGCTACCGCTGTGAGTGCTTTTTAAACTGTTTGTTATTATTATTATTGTGGCGCAGTGGGGTGGACCGGGTCCTGCTCTTCTGTGGGTCTGCGGTTCGAGTCCTGCTTGGGGTGCCTTGCGACGGACTGGCGTCCCGTCCTGGGTGTGTCCCCTCTCCCTCTGGCCTTACGCCCTGTGTTACCGGGTAGGCTCTGGTTCCCCGTGACCCCGTATGGGACAAGCGGTTCTGAAAATGTGTGTGTGTGTGTGTGTGTGTGTGTATTATTATTATTAATGCAGTTGTTTCAATTTACTTTTATAGAATGCTAATTTTTTCCAGTGACACATATTGCTGACCAAAGTTACTGTAAATTAGTCAATATTACGGTTATGACGGTTATAGTTAAGTATAGTTAAGAAACTCAGTAGGTAGCTGAGGAGATTTCAAAAAAAAAAAAAAAAAATTTCTGACATTCCAAGTACCAGTGGCTGCCCACCTGTCTCGGGCATACTAATGTGTTTGATTGAATATCGTGATTTTAATTAGTGTATGCATGTGTACAGTGTATTCTGCTGCTGCTTCTGCAGAGGATTTTATGCTGCACTTGGTGTCTCAAACCCAAAGTTTTTGCTTTTCAGTGGTGTCAGTCTACCTATTTCCTGCTTAATTCTAGTGTAAGACCCTCTAAATTACCAATGATTGAACAATGACTGGAAAAAAAAAATTATAAAGCCTTAATGTAACGGTCAAATGAAGATCATCTAGCGTAAAACACACACACACTTCCTGAACCGCTCGTCCCATACGGGGTCACGGGGAACCAGAGGCTACCCGGCAACACGGCGTAAGGCCGGAGGAGGAGGGGACACACCCAGGACGGGACGCCAGTCCGTCACAAGGCACCCCAAGCAGGACTCAAACCCCAGACCCACCATAGAGCAGGACCCGGTCCGACCCGGTCCAACCCACTGCGCCACCGCGCCCCCTCTTGCGTAAAACATTCCTTCCTAATGCTGCACAGTCCTTCTATAGCATTGACAAATAAACATCAGTTTTAAAATATACTTATATACATTAAAAGATAAGTTACAAATTGTGTTTTTCATCTAAGAACCAATAACATTTTTCCATAAGAAATAATGGTAATTCAGTTTCCTCACAATGGAAGTTTGTTGAATGTGGTGATTCCATGGAATGAATTAACTCCATTATATAAGGGATGGCTGAACTCACTTACAGTGACATGTACACCTAAACGCACACTGTTGCACACACATTTAATGCACTGATCCAAAGTACATGCCCTTGCATACACATTTTCCAACAACAGCATGAAGTAACAGAGCTCTTTGCCAACCTTGTTTTGACCCAGCATCCAGCTCCCAGCTGCCCTGGGTTGTTCTCTGCCCGTTTGGTAGGACGTCCAGCTGTTCATCTCCAGGGTGCAGTGGAGCAGCATTGGCTGTGAATACTAATAAGCCATTCCCCTTGCCACTGTGTACACAGTGTGTGTGTGTGTGTGTGTGTGTGTGTGTGTGTGTGTGTGTGTGTGTGTGTTCTTGTATGCCCGGGCAATGTATGAATCCATTGTGACTGGCAAGTGTTACACAACAGAAAGTAAAGTTAACTGAATGCAGAAACAAGATTTATCTGCATTAAGAGATTTGGAATGCATAGAATTGCATAGAATTAGCACAGCACCATAAGGCGAAATAAACTGCAGAAACACAGACATTGTTTACCTGAGAAAGAAGACTTAGAAAAATTTAATTGAGCACAAGATAACAGAGAGGGTTAACAGTTCACAGAGAATTTCTTGGACAGAATTATGTGTACAAACACAGAAAGAATGAACAGAATACAAATTTTTTTTGTCACCAGCACCCACCCTTAGAGCCAGGTTTGGCATTGGTGTTTGTCTTTGATTCTCATCTTGAAAATGGTATATCAGAGGGTGTATTCTAACTATTGAGGCATCATTCACCTCAGGCTTCTCTGGCGAGCCTACGCCTAGGAAGAGGAGGCTCCAATCAACAGGAAGAGTAAACTAACCATTCAGCCTTGTAAGGATGCTTACAGGATTTTTGATATTGGTAGATCTGGTCTTCATGAGCTTTATGAATCTGGAAAAAATGAGCAGTTGTATGCCTTGGGGTATTCTATGGGAACTTCTACATGGGTATGGCATCTGCTAGTCAGGGTACTTTCCACATGCCTATTGGTTGTAATGTTTTTAGAGTGGGCATTTCTTTCACTGTGTCAACCTTGCTGTGGTTTAAAGCCTTGAGAGCTCCAGAGATCCAGAAATCTATTTAGTCTGAAGCCTTATGTACCTGATGGGATCAATGCTTGGTAAACTGGTCTATTCTGATTGGCCAGACAAAAAGCAATCATAATAACAGATCTACATTAATGTACAAAATATTAGTAAGAGTGCTCTATCCTGATTGGAGTTACCAGGAACCACTTAGGGCTAGTTTTTACAGCAAGTTCCTTCTGGCTAGGTGACCCATGTGGCCAGGCCTAGCTCAGCTCAAAAGGAATATGGAGAGTGTCCTTATGGACTCCCCTTCCCCAAGGTTAGGTGTGGCAGTCGGGTGAGCTCCAAGTCACTCAGTGGGCAGGAATTCGTTGGATGGATGGGGTTTCTTCAGTGTATGCATCAGAATTTGTGTTTTTATTTTATAAATTTAATCCTGTTTGTGATTTTTCTGGATGAAGGCACTGTCAGGGATTAGCAAGTGTCCCTGTGCTTTGTGGGGCCATTAGGGTTACATTATTTCTCTTTGGAAATGAGTGATCAGCAAGACCAACACCTTGTTCTGGCAGCTGCAGTATTGCAAACACTGCACAGGACTGCTTGTCTACAACACCATCCTCTGCTCTGCAAAATGAAGCATATCATAGGTTCATAGAGGCTGAAAAGAGATTCTTCTTCACGAGGAGTTGGAGACTGTGGAAAGCTACAATCCTTACTGGGATAAGCAGTTCTCAGTATGGGTCAGTGGACAGACTGACAGATGAAATGATGTTTTAACAATCTTATGTTTGACACTTTCCATTGTTATTTGTTGCATTAAAAATCTCCTAATTTCAATATAACAAATCAAAATTGATGTAAAAATAAATCAAAAACAACTACAAGAGGGTAATCGAAATGTAGAAGTATTCTTATTTTCTTTACAAATTGAGTACTTGAGTAAAAGTAGAATGTATCAATACCAGAATTTACTCTAAGAGAGTAAATGGGACTCATCCCTAAGCTCTAATAAATATATACATTGTGCTTCCTGCTGCTAATATTTGTGGTGCTTCATCTTTTTTCCCTGTTTATCTAGAAACTAATCCTGTTTATCTTGATTACTATGGATTACGTACTAAATCAATTCAGGTTTAATATACTGTTGTAGTGTCCCCTCTTGAGTGTCATAATGGCACTCTTTAAAGCCAGTTCCTGAAACACCCTGAATGATCTACCAGTTACTGTGAACGACTCACAGAGGTAGCTGCAGAAGAGCAGGCTACTGACCACTCAGAGAAGGTCTCAGTGAAGTGTGTGTGGTGGACAGAACTGAGGAGCTCACCGCAGAAACAGCCGCAAATCCTCCCTGTGGGTGGCAGCCAGCAGAGCAGCACAAAGGGCCCTGTGGTCCAACAGTTTCATTGCCACTGCTTCGCCTAAATTAACACATTCATCTGGGCCCAAAGGACAGCATGTTACTATGGTAACTTCACTGCCTCCCCATGACAAAGGAATCTCCATCTCAGCTGGGTGGTGACTCCAGGAGTGAAAGAGACCCCCAGGCTACTGGTACCATAGAGACAAAAGAATAAGAGAGACTTAACAGAAGTGCAGAGAAGGGGCATGCTAACAGATACTATACCATGTATGCCTTTGTTATGAGTGCACATTAATAAGTGCAGTGGTATGTGCATCCATGTATGTTTTCAACGATTGCAGGTCTTGCGGTAACATAATCAGATTTCTACTGCAGTTTCCTCTTGTTTTGCAGGGGTTGATCACACTAATGAGGATCTCAGAAAAAACTTTGTGAGTACACAACATATACTGTATATTTCATTACTCAGTTATTAACAGAACAGGTCCCTTTAGGATGGGTTTTGGAGCACTGCAGCAGTGAATATGGATGAATAGTAGATGTGATACAAACCAGAAGAAAATGCCAACTGAGAAGTTCCCTATCTTTAACTGACATTGTGATGGGTTTCAGGAGGCTTTTGCCAGCTTTGACCTGCGCGGTGCTCATGGGCTGTCCCATGATCCCATGCCTCTGCGAGACGCAGACAATGGGTGAGCGAGTTGTGGCATAACATAGATGCAGTCACTGCTTTTGGGTTAACATGGACACTGTACGTGACTGTTTTGAAGTCATTCTATCAGTTCTATATACTGGGTATAAACTTTGTGTAGAATGGCTTCAGATGTGTTTTATAATGTGAAAGTGCAATGTAGATGGTGTGTAATTACTGCAGAATGACTTGTAAGGCAGATGTAAAACAAGCAATGGTTGCGCAAATGTGTAAGAACCACATGGTGATGTAATGTTATTTGTATCACCCAGTCATGGGACAAGGTGCGCAGGAGAGGTAGCAATGGAGGCCAACAACTCTTTCTGCGGAGTAGGTATTGCCTTTAATGCAAGAATCGGTGGTAAGTGTCTGTTCATAAACACTTTTATTTTCATGCAACTCTTTGGCAGAGGTTCACCAGTGTAATACCAGTATGAACACACAAATATTATTCATTCACAGTTACAGATTGCTAATAATTTTCAAGTTTCTAGGATATTATGAGGCAGTCTGAGCTAACTGCTTTCCCCAAGCTATCTAGTGTCACAAACACATTCTGGTCCCAGATTTGTATATGTATATGTGCATTCACTGATCATGGCTGTCCCATGTGGCCATTGACCAAACCAATTTGGATGTTTCACTTACAAATATAGTTCTACAGAACATTAATATGCATTAATTGACCATGCTAGTTCACAGCCTAACATACATGTTGTGACAAGGTAAAAATGCCAGTACCATTACAAACTTGTGTTGTGACTCCGTGCTGTTTATAAAACCAATAAAAAAGAATATTATAAACAGGAAGGAACAGCAGTTACGAATAGTTGTTTTACATATTAATGTGCTATTATGATTTACAAATAATGCATACAAAAAAGAAACTTAGACGTAAGCAGTTATTTCTTTTCTGTAAAATGTTTATAGAAACACCCAACATTGAATTGAGTGGACCAAAGTCTGAATTATAGGAGTTGTGTCTTTGATCCCACCAGGCATCCGCTTGCTGGATGGCACAGTGACAGACTCCATGGAGGCCACAGCACTCTCCTACAATAACCACTTCATCGACATCTACACCTGCTGTTGGGGTCCGAAGGATGATGGAATGGAGATGGCAGGTCCCGGCCCACTATCAGAGAAGGCCCTTCGGCTCGGAGCCCAGAAGGCATGGCCAAGCATTCTTGCATCACTTCCCACACACAACAAAGTTCTGACAATTTATTTCACTCACATGGTCACCCATGGCCACCCTTAGTCCCTGACACTACTCTAGACCAGTGGGTCTCAAAGTGTTTCAAACTGAGGACCACTTTGCCAAAATAAAATATACAGTGGACCACCTATGCCTACAGCCACTTCTTAGCACACATAAAAATTATATTTCATTTAATGTATCTATGTGAAAAATGCTAATATTTCAACAAAAAAATACATATTTTGTGAAGTTATTCATTAATTAAAAAGTTTACATGAAGACTGTAATTACCTGTGATGAGATGTCAAAGACCCCTCCTCGAACCGCCACCTTAACGTGGTGGAGGGCTTTGAGTGCCTGAATGATCTCAGGAGCTATGTTGCCTGTGGCTATATGCCCCTGGTAGGGTCTCCCATGGCAAACAGATTCTGGGTGACAGACGAGACAAAACGCGGTTCAAAACCCCCTTATGATGACCCTTAAATCAAGGTTCTCGTTTACCCCGCCCGGTATGGGGTCACCGGGGCCCCACCCTGGAGCCAGGCCTCGGGGGAGGCCTCGCATGTGAGTGCCTGGTGGCCAGGTCTATGCCCACGGGGCCTAGCCAGGCTCAGCCCGAAGCCAAGATGTGGAGCTGCTCTTCGGTGGGCTCACCACCTGCCGGAGAGGCCGTAAGGGGCCGGTGCGTTGTGATTTGGGCGGTGGTCGGGGCCGAGTGCCCGGCCGACCCAAACCTTGGGCGCCAACTCTGGCTTTTGGGACTTGGAATGTCACCTCACTGGCGGGGAAGGAGCCTGAGCTAGTGCAGGAGGTTGAGAGATACCATCTAGATATAGTCGGGCTCACTTCCACTCACAGCTTGGGCTCTGGAACCACTCTTCTTGACAAAGGGTGGACTCTCCACTATTCTGGCGTTGCCCAGGGTGAGAGGCGGCGGGCGGGTGTGGGCTTATTAATAGCCCCCCAGTTCAGCCACCATGTGTTGGAGTCTACCCCAGTGAACGAGAGGGTCGTCTCCCTGCACCTTCGGGCTAGGGAACGGTCTCTTACTGTCATTTGTGCTTATGCGCCTAGCGGCAGTGCAGAGTACCCGGCCTTTTTAGAGTCCCTGGGGGGCGTGCTGGAAAGCGCTCCCACTGGAGACTCTGTCGTTCTACTGGGGGACTTTAACACCACGTGTGCAGCGACAGTGACACCTGGAGGGGCGTAATTGGGAGGAACGGCCTCCCTGATCTGAACCCGAGCGGTGAGTTGTTATTGGATTTCTGTGCTAGTCACGGTTTGTCCATAACAAACACCATGTTCATGCATAAGGGTGTCCATCAGTGCACTTGGCACCAGGACGCCCTAGGTCGGAGGTCGATGATCGACTTTGTAGTCGTTTCTTCTGATCTTCGGCCATATGTCTTGGACACTCGGGTGAAGAGAGGGGCTGAGCTGTCAACTGATCACCACCTGGTGGTGAGTTGGATTTGATGGCAGGGGAGAAAGCTGGACAGACCTGGCAGGCCCAAACGCATAGTGAACGTCTGTTGGGAACGTTTGGCGGAGGCCCCTGTCAGAGAGGTCTTCAACTCCCACCTCCGACAGAGCTTCAACCAGGTCCCGAGGGAGGTGGGGGACACTGAGTCTGAATGGACTATGTTCCACGCCTCCATTGTCGGGGCGGCGGTTCGGAGCTGCGGCCATAAGGTCTCCGGCGCCTGTCGCGGCGGCAATCCCTGAACACGGTGGTGGACACCGGAGGTAAAGGATGCTTCAAGCTGAAGAAGGAGTTCTATTGGGCCTGGCTGGCTCATGGGACTCCTGAAACAGCTGACAGGTACCGACGGGCCAGGCGGAACGCGGCTCTGGCAGTCGCCGCGGCAAAAACCCGGGCCTGGGAGGAGTTCGGTGAGGCCATGGAGGAGGACTTTCAGTCGGCCTCGAAGAGATTCTGGCAAACCGTCCGGTGACTCAGAAGGGGGAAGCAGTGTTCCGCCAACACTGTTTACAGTGGAAGTGGTGCGCTGCTGACCTCAGCTGAGGATGTCCTCGGGTGGTGGAAGGAGTACTTTGAGGATCTCCTCAATCCCTCCGACACGCCTTCCGTAGAGGAAGCTGAGGCTGGAGACTCGTCCATTACCCTAGCTGAAGTTGCTGAGGTAGTCAAAAAACTCCTCGGTGGCAAGGCTCCGGGGGTGTATGAGATCTGCCCCGAGTTTCTCAAGTCTCTGGATGTTGTGGGGCTGTCTTAGCTGACACGCCTCTGCAGCATTGCATGGAGCTTGGGAACAGTGCCTCTGGACTGGCAGACTGGGGTGGTGGTCGTCCCTCTTTTTAAGAAGGGGGACCGGAGATTGTGTTCCAACTATAGGGGGATCACACTCCTTAGCCTCTCTGGGAAAGTCTATGCTGGGGTACTGGAGAGGAGAATCCGGCTGATAGTCGAACATCGGATTCAGGAGGAGCAATGCGGTTTTCGCCCTGGCCGTGGAACATTGGACCAGCTCTATACCCTCACTAGGGTGTTGGAGGGTTCATGGGAGTTTGCCCAACCAGTCCATATGTGTTTGGTGGACCTGGAGAAGGCATTCGACCATGTCCCTCGTGGCATCCTGTGGGAGGTACACACACACACACACACACACACACACACACACACACACACACACACACACACACACACACACACACACATTTTCAGAACCGCTTGTCCCATACGGGGTCGCGGGGAACTGGAGCCTACCCGGTAACACAGGGCGTAAGGCCGGAGGGGGAGGGGACACACCCAGGACGGGACGCCAGTCCGCCGCAAGGTACCCCAAGCGGGACTCGAACCCCAGACCCACTGGAGAGCAGGACCCGGTCCAACCCACTGTGCCACCATGCCCCCCTGTGGGAGGTATTTCGGGATTATGGGGTTCAGGTCTTGCTGTTACGGGCTGTTCGTTCCCTGTATGACCGGAGCAGGAGCTTGGTTCGCATTGCCAGCAGTAAGTCAGACGTGTTCCCGGTGCATGTTGGACTCCGCCAGGGCTGACCTTTGTCACCGATTCTGTTCATTATCTTCATGGACAGAATTTCTAGGCGCAGCCAGGGAACGGAGGGTGTCTGTTTCGGTGGCCGCAGGATCTCGTCTCTGCTTTTTGCGGACGATGTAGTCCTGTTGGCTTCATCGAATCAAGACTTACAGCGTGCACTGGAGAGGTTTGTAGTGAGTGCGAAGTGGCGGGGATGAGAATCAGCACCTCCAAATCCGAGGCCATGGTTCTCAGTCGGAAAAAGGTGGATTGTCCCCTCCGGGTTAGGGGGGAGTTGCTCCCTCAAGTGGAGGAGCTTAAGTATCTCGGGGTCTTGTTCACGAGTGAGAGAAAAATGGAGCGGCAGGTTGACAGACGGATCGGTGCAGCTTCCGCAGTAATGCGGTCATTGTACCGGTCTGTTGTGGTGAAGAAGGAGCTGAGTCGTAAGGTGAAGCTTTCAATTTACCGGTCGATCTACGTTCCTACCCTCACCTATGGTCATGAACTCTGGATCATGACCGAAAGAATGAGATCGCGGATACAAGCGGCAGAAATGAGTTTCCTCCGCAGAGTGGCTGGGCGTACCCTTAGGGATAGGGTGAGGAGCTCAGTCACCCGGGAGGAGCTCGGAGTAGAGCCGCTGCTCCTCCGCATCGAGAGGAGCCAGTTGAGGTGGCTCGGGCACCTGTTCCGGATGCCTCCTGGACGCCTCCCTGGTGAGGTGTTCCGGGCATGTCCCACTGGGAGGAGGCCTCGGGGCAGACCCAGGACACGTTGGAGAGACTACGTCTCCCAGCTGGCCTGGGAACGCCTTGGGGTTCCCCCAGAGGAGCTGGAGGAGGTATGCGGGGAGAGGGAAGTCTGGGGGGCTCTGCTTGGACTACTGCCCCCGCGACCCGGTCCCGGATGAGCGGAGGAAGATGGATGGATGGATGGAGATGTCAAGGAGGTGATATCTGGGCCAAAGCTGGAGAGCTTGTTTCACATCAGGCCCAATGTTTATTTATTTCCTCTTTCTTTTTTATGTAGGTTAATAAACTGGAATTAATGCAACTAAAATAACTTCTACTGTGACACAGCAGATTAAAATCGGTTAGTGCAAGCAAAACGATGCATACAGTGATTTTTATTAGAAATGAAAACACCATAAAATTAATAACTATTTAATAGCAATGGAAGCAGAGCAATGTTAGGAATACTATGCACAGAAATACAGAAACTGCAGTGACATAACTTGGTAAGAGATAGTTTAATGTCAGTGAACTGTAGATGTCCTTAATTTTAAAATTGTCCACGAAGGCTGACATATCTGAGTGATTTGAACATCACTTTGCTGAAATATGACAACTATAGCTGTAACTTGTGCACCACTTGATTCACATTTGTAGACCACGGGTGGTTCATGGACCACACTTTGAGAACCACTGCTCTATCCTTCACCCTAAAAGAGTTTTCTGTAGTATTATGCTACAAAGTGTGGAAACCCTCTATTAGTAAATGTGCTTTTCATCTTTGTGCTGTGTTTGAGCCAGCTTACCATTTTTGGTGTTCCTAACCCCAACTCTAACTCCCAAATAGGGCACTTCATTGTCTCACCCATTCATTTCCTTTGGCCAGATGTGACGGCACATACCGCAGATGCACAAAATCAGCATAAAACACATCAAATTCAACAAAGTGGTGATCATTTATTTTATATGTTTAAATACATTGTCTGGAAACCTCATGAAGCCTTAGATGAAAAAAAGTATTTATAATAGATGAAAGTTCTTAACCTGACACACTTGACCAGAACACAACCCCACGTTAAACACCGATCATGGCTTTGCTAAACACTGCGTGAATTATGGGATTCTGTGTCTGCAGGGACGTGATGGCAAGGGAAACATCTTTGTGTGGGCCTCAGGGAATGGTGGCATGGTGGGTGACCACTGTGGCGCAGATGGATATGTCAACAGTATCTACAGTGTAGCCATTGGGGCACTCATGCACACGGGGCTACCAGCATTCTTTGGGGAGGCGTGCCCAGCTGTGATGGCTGTTACCCTGACTGGAGCTGGAAGCCGAGAGAATCTTCCACTGGTGAGCCACTGGAGTAACCTCGAGTTTAAGCTTTACTACAGGTGGTCACTTGTCCTTTGTAGTAATTCTTCTGCGGGTTATTACTATATTCAGTAGTAAGCCATCAGAGGAGTGGAATGTGTTTTCATTGCTCCTGTGGCCCAACAGGGAGCCCTACCTGATGATGATTTGAGCAAAATGTTTATTTCAAGAAGAAATCTCCCCCCCCCATTTATCATCAAAAATTAGCACATGCTAATTTAAAAATTCAAAAGCGGGTAGGTAAACCAGGGGTGGGCAATATGTTTTTGTCAACCACAGAAATGGCCACAATATTATTTTGAAAATTGCTGGATAAATTTATTTCAGAACTCTTACGACATTTAAATATACAGCATATACACAATGGCTGAACTTGACAGAAACAGGAAATATTGCTAAATACATTTATTCTGGAACTCATTCAGAGTCAAATACCTAAACAGTGTCTGAACCTAACAGGAAAAACAATGGTCAAGAAGCAGTAATATGGAACATAAGCCTTTTGTGGCCAAAAATAAGTTTTTTGAACACCATAGATAAATAGTCTGATAAACAATCATGCAACAAAGTACACTCATACAGAAATCCAGTGATATTTATAACTTTATAATTTGGTTTGTCTTAATCAAGCAGGCCACACATTTTCATGAAATGCTTACCTGTGGTCATTGGTCAAGGAAGAAGGTTGCTGCTGAGCTAAATGAAAGAAAATAATGACATGGGGATTTATGATATGTACCATTCTATCCAAGTCTTAGAGCAATGCTCTGACTTCACAAAATTCATTTGCAAAGAGTACAGTGAGCATTTGGGTTGTATAAAGCTGCTGCAGCTGAAGGGTTCATATCTGGCATTAACTAGGAAGTCATATAAAGGCAAAAGGAAGAGCATCCTGGTTTTCAGGACAGGTGGAGCATGATACCAGCTGTCTGTCAGAAATGAGTGGAAAGTGTCACATGCTGTGTGTTGCCTAACTAATGTCACAAGAGCTGTTATGTATATGTACAGTTTTGAGAAAAAGTTTGTGAACCTTTGGAATTACCTGGATTTCTGCATTGAATGCTCATATAATGTGGTCCAATCTTAAATGAAGTAACAATACAGACAAACACAATCTGCTTAAACTAACAACACACAGTCATACTTCTTCTGGTCAATGTTGAATACTGTATGCATTGAATATTGTATGTTCCATAGGTGACGGCTTCAAATTTGGACAATGGCTGCGTGACACATTTTACTGGGACATCCAGTGCTGCACCCATTGCTGCAGGTGTCTTTGCCCTTGTCTTGGAGGCCAAGTGGGTATCACAGTCAAGCATCCTAATCAAACAACATAACTAGTACCTATGCAGTCACTCAGCAGTACAATTTGACACTCCCTAGCCAGAACCTGCAAAATCCCCCTTACCAAGCACCCTGACTCAGGACTCAGCACTTCTACACATTATCCATACCCATAAAGGCAAAGGGTTATAGGTATAGGTATATATAAAATATAACAGCTGTCGTAGAGAGAATGCAGCTAAGCTAAGATCAGTGTAATACATGTGATATAGCAATACGAAAATGGATTATAACAGGTGTGAGGCAAAGCTGCACCATTATTTGCAGGGTTGCGTCCAGTGGTTGCCTATCCAATGTGTGGTGGGTCAGTGCTGGACTGGTCCAAAAGCCTGAGCACCTTAAAGCCTGTCTGAGGATTTGTCAAAAGGAAAGCCCAGAGGAGTGCTCCTTTTACGATGAATGCCTCGCTAATAAACTGTTCCACGGTATCGAGGAGAGGGAGATGCACAGTGTTCTCTAATTAATTCCTGTGTTGAGGGTTTTTCAGAGGCTCTGATTGGCCTGAATTTCCTTTATTTTGTTATGATACAAAGAGCTGTTTGAAGTAATTTGACCCCGAGAGAGACGCCGAATCCCATACAAGCTTTGATTTAGCAAAGCAAATTTAATTTTGTTTGGTTTATGCAAACCGTGTGGGTCTGGAGCTGTTCTGATTTCACTAGAGGCAGGGTGTGTCGGGGGTCTGGGGGAGGGTATGCAGCATTAATGGGGATGCGCAACTGAACCGCTAACTGAGTTAGAGGCTGCATATGTTTAAAAGAGCTCTGTAATATACTACGCATATTAGTTTGGAGTAGAAAGCCCATCCCCTCTTGATTCTTTTGAAATAAGAACTTGAAATAATTGTCTGAGTTGTTTACTTTTTTTTCTGTCTGTTTGAATAGCACTTGCTTTTATTGCCAAGTGAAGGCAACTGTTCTTCCTTCTATTGTGCTGTCTGGCTGCATACTTAGAACTCTTCTGCAGACTCAACTTAGATAGTATAAATAGGTGGCCAGATGACTGATGTTGCTGTCTTTCCCTCTGCAGAACAAAGAAGCTTGTGGCTGTTTTTACTTTTTCATCTATCCCAGGGTTCCCTCTCTCTGCCACTCTCAGGGGTGGCTTGAGTTCTTTCTTGGTTAGGGGCTTCCATGGTCACAGTTTTGGCCTCAGAATATTCTGCCTGTGCTTCCAGCCTCAGCATCTTCAGCTCTGCTCTGGGTGGTTGTGATGCCTCTGGCAAAGATCGTAGCATCTCAGGCTCGCCCTCCTCTGGATCGTAGAGGGAGGGCAGGTTCACATACTCGGTCTTGAATTCAATCTGCCAATTGTGAAATAGTGGTTTCCATTTGGCTCCCCTAAATGGGAAAGTCACACCCTAAGGAACAACTATTTGGGTTACAGGAAATAAACCTTATGAGGAGTTTCACTTAATACCCCAATTTTGGCTTACATGGCATTTCCTTGAGTTAATGAGTTTAGATTTTCTACACCTACCAACAACAGAGCAGTGCGAGATCAGCCACCATGTGCTTTACTTCTCAGTTATACATTGGCTCGTACTGCATTCTGTTATCAGCTTCTGTTAGCCTTGTTTAGTACTTTCACCTGTCACAATCTGAACAATGATGACCCCCTTTGGACTGTCCAAACCATGTCTACTGGTTTACTGAGTGTCAGTTAACTTGCATTGTTTTCTTTTGTCCTTTCTGCATTGTTTTTCTTTTTCAAGAAAAGGTTAAATACATAAACACTAAGTATCATATGTATGTTTTCTTTTTTTTTTTTGTTAGGGTTTAAGAGTATGAAAGACTTAAATGAGCATAGGTAGACAGTCATAGTATTACAGAGTAGTTAATTAAGGGAAACTGCCTTGTTATATTGTGTTATGATAAATACTAACCCTTGAAGTTATTGTTTGTCATGATGGCGTACTAGAAGGAAGCCGTTGACCCAAGTGCAGAGCATCGGCGTTTAACAGGGGGATCCAAAACACCATAGTCAAAAAACAAGCCAAGGGTCATCGATGTACTAACAAAACCAAAGGGAAAGTCCAAAAGCCCTAATCCAAAAAACAAGCAAGAGATCATGGAATCCATGAAATCAAGAGAAAGGCATGAGAGCTGAAGGGAGAACAAGGAAGGTAGCAAAGGCAATGAGCAAGGCTGAAGCAAGGTTCCACATCTGCATGTGTTCTGAGCCTCCCTTTTATGTGCCCATCCCCTGATCTGCTGTAGGTGATCCTCGTTGCGCCGAGGGGGGCGTGAAATTGTGTCCATTTTCTTATTTATTGGTGATATATTACCAAAACAACTCATTGTTGAAATCAAGCAATAAGCTTGGGTGCCTGAATTCCAACAGTCTACGGTTAGTTGGGGAAAAAAGACAGAAGAGCACATTTGAGCTTAATGAGATTAATGCTTTTAATTGTACAGCACAGATGCACTTTGACAAATGGCTTTCATCTGCTTGCATGTTCGTTACATAAGGAATGACATATAGAATACATAGACCATGTGACAGCTTGATGTCATTGTTCTTGGACCAAGAGATCAATACCTAAATGGTAACCCCATCACAAAGGCAGTGCAGGTGATATGAGGATCATGAGTATTGCCACAACATTAGTCAAAATAATACCACTGAAAGTGATTCATGAGAATTCACCTTAGGAAGGGTTTTTCAGGAACACATTACCTTCATAAGGTTCAGAAACAGTGTATTCTTAATGTTTACAACATATACAACTCATTAATATCTTTCAGCTCTTTGGTCATTCTTGGTTTCCCTTCCAAAGAGTAGATCAGAAGTATGTGTGTATGTTTGGCACAGCTTCTGTTCATCGTGCTTTGTTTGTTTTTTATACACAGCCCTGATCTAACTTGGAGAGACATCCAGCATTTAATAACTAAAACAGCCCAGATACCCAACCCCATGGAGCCTGGCTGGTCTATGAATGCTGCTGGATACCACATCCATGATAGGTATTGTTCACCGCACCGTAACATACCCCACCATGATTCAGCAGGCCTAATATGTGAGTGTATTCCATACACCCAGCATCACTGCTCTGTACAGTAACTGCTGACACCCAGCTTGATACTGCATCATACCGTACAGACAATTTAGTACAGTACCCTTATTTTTATACCAATCTTTAATGTATCCTTACATTCATATCCAACAGTACAGTAATCTACATGCATCATGGTATTGTGTACAGTAGGCACACACTCTCCTCAGTATAACATTCATTAGTCCTACACCCACTGATGTGGTATTGAAGGACAAGATTGCAGTCTTGCAGTCACAGCACACAGAATCAAAATAATAACATTTAGCCAAAGATTATAATATAGCCAAAGCTCTTAGGGTAATGGGAAAACTATTAGAATGTTTACATATGAAATCTTTTGTTTTTGCATCAAAGCAATTATTTGCCAGATTTTACTAATTAAAGTACATTAAAATCCAATTAAGAATGTGCCGAGCAGACCTATTCCATATTCCAAAAGGTACATATATAGACGATGTAAAATTAAGGAACAAAATCCCACTGTATATTAGAGAGGCAGGCTCTGTGTATATCTTCACAAAGCTGCTCAAAACATATTTTTTTTCATTAGGCTTTTAATGTTTTAATATTATTTTTATTTATTGTAATTATATCTTATTTGTTTAGATATTTTTGTGATTTTTTTATTTATCTTATTCATTTTACTTTTTGTTTTGTATAGCAGTTTCAGCTGCAAAAATTGATATGAAACGTGTTGCATGAACAAAGTTGTTGTTGTTATTATTGTTATTATTATTATTATTATTATTATTATTATTTGATGAGGGAAGTAGTTGATGGAGTGTTTCTGTTAAATTTTAAAGGTGGAGCAATACTCCTTGATGGTCTTATTTACTAAATATTCTAAATAGGAAGTAACAATGTCTTCAGGTTACCGACTACTGTGGTTCTACTTTTATGTATGTATATTTATATTTATATGCAAGAGAGCTATCCTCTGTGTTCTGTGGTTAAGGCTGCACTGTGTGATGTGGCTTGGCAGCAGCTGTAATCACCCCCTGATTAAGTGACCTGTTAAAGCACCATTACAATGTAATTGCTTGACAACTTATATCCTTACCAATACAGCTGGGTCATTTATTAATTTGCATACGCCTCCAATTGTGCAGACAGATTGCCGTTTCCTGAGTCATGAGGCCAAGATCTTGGCAGGGAAGGTATTTGTTTAGAAAGTCCTCCAATACTTTCCAGACCCCTCTGATCCACTTTATCGCTTTCATTAGCACCAGGGCCCCAGACCACTTACTGTGCAGCCATCAGTGTTGGTGTCCCACATAAATGAAGATGCTTAGATGCAGCAAGGAGCAGTAAGAAGCAATAAAAACAAGTAAACTGAGTGATTAAATGAGTCTGATGGGATCTGGCTGCAGCAAGGACATCATAATGACAGTAATGGGGAATAAGGGGCAATAAGGAGAAGCACAGGACTGTAAAGGGCAGTAAAGGACTGGTGCTATGAGATGCTAAGGGACCATAAGGAGAAGTACATGGCACAAGGAAACAGTAAGGTGAGCTGAGGGACAGTAAAGCAAGAAAGACATAGTATGTGTGAGTAAGGGCCATGAACAACAGAGGAGTGATTAAGTGAGCAAGTGCTAGTAAGGGCATTGATGGTTAGCTAGGTGCAATATGGGGACCTGTAGAATCTCAGCCACTTACTATTGATGACTGTTTGTCCTTGGCAGGGTCACAGCGGTCCAGCATAGGAAACTATGCTAGGTAGGGTACACCCTGGACAGGATACCAGTCTACTTCAGGATATCCACACCTACTAAACCTGTGAATCCATACCACTTGGACTCAGTTCACTGTGATACAGCACAGAGTACATGGTGGTTAATGGTGGAGATTTAATATACAGTATGTATTCCAGGCTTTGTCCTTTTTGTGCCTCACATTCCCAGAGCTTTTTTGTTTTCAGAATTTCATGATGTGAAGTGTGCAGAATGTAGATATGCACCTCTTTTATCAGCTCAGCCTGAGTGCAAGTGCTTAACTTGATTTGCTCATCACTACTGTAATTCTTTTTTGTTCCGTGCAATTACATACTTTTACAGCACGCATATAACTGCTTAAACACATTTGTGAATAAGTAAACATACTTTGCAGTAGAACACCAAGTTTGATGGTTCATAAATACTCCAGAACTAAATAATATATATCCAGTTTCTCTTTTTAGTGTAATGTTACTCATCCTTCAAATGTCTTGTTTACCCATTATGTAGTAAATGGCTAATTTGAGACAGAGAGAGCTAATTGCTGTTCAAAAATAAGGTCTAGCCAGTAGTACTCCCTCAAGATCTTAATAAGTTGGTGGTTTGAAATCAACTTGTCGTTTGTTAATGAAAAAGAGATTCCTATTACATCTTAGCCAAGAGGCCTACTGATCCCAGATGACGATGGAAAATACAGAGAAACACATACTTTTTAAAGACTGGAGGTTACATGGCTGCCCCGGTCAACGGAGACATTGTGTATGTTACTGTGTTTTAAGTGTCATTCCTGAGTATTACACTTCACCACCCTACCCAAACAGCTCCAGTCAGAATTACTCAGCTGTCTAAAGGAGTAAATAATTATACATTTTAAGCTACCTTGAACGAAGTTGACAGATAAATAAAGAATAATAATGAACACTCAATACCATATTTGCTCTCTAACTACCAGATAGAATCCAAATGCTTTATTAGAATCTTCTGTGAACTTGAATCTGGTTTTAGTTTTTTCTTTTTTTACTGACAGTAAAAACAACATTTTAATAATATTGAGATATTGCATAGTTGCATATGGTAGTGTTCAAATTTGCCATAGTAATGAATAGTCAATACAGGGACCGGAGAAGTGGAAAAATTAACACGGTGTGATTGTTACTTTCTCTCCTTGTAGCTGAATGAACATTACAAACACAGGGGATTGTGGACTCAAGTGCAGAGTTTATTAATAGCGAGAAAAGTACAAAACCAGCCAGGGTTGCTAGTAGCACAGTGGTTAGCGTGGCTACCTTTGGATATAAAGGTCACAGGCTTGAATCCCAACTCCATCTGTAGTACCCTTGAGCAAGTTATTTACCTTGTATTGCTCCAGCAAAATTACACAGGTGTATAAATGCTTAAATAATTATAATTATACCTGCTCTCTGATGGGTCTGGGGTTTGAGCCCTGCTTGGGGTGCCTGTCCTAGGTGTGTCCTGTGTTACCAGGTTAGGATCCGGTCTGCTGCGACCCCGCTTGGGATGAGTGGTTTCAGCTGGTGTGTGTGTGTTAACATTGTGAGTCACTTTCAAGAAAAGCATCAGCTAAATGTGTAAAACCAAAGCACACTCAAAGGGGCATTGAGATATTAGGAAACACTAGGCAGTGCACATTCAAAGCCAAAATACAGTGGATGAAATTCTATGGGTTACAATGGTATCTGGTCTCATGGCATCAGTGAACGTACGGAATAACAAAAGTAAATTTGCATGTCATTTAGTTTATCCTGTGTTGTTGCAAGCGGGGGTGCGGTGGCGCAGTGGGTTGGACCACAGTCCTGCTGTCCGGTGGGTCTGGGGTTCAAGTCCCGCTTGGGGTGCCTTGCGACGGACTGGCGTCCCGTCCTGGGTGTGTTCCCTCCCCCTCTGGCCTTACGCCCCTGTGTTCCCGGGTAGGCTCCGGTTCCCCGTGACCCCGTATGGGACAAGCGGTTCTGAAAATGTGTGTGTGTGTGTGTGTGTGTGTTGTTGCATCTAGGTAGTGTTGCCATAGTGATATGTCGATGTGAAGGACAAAAGGTTTGCCAATGAATTGTAAAGTAGGAAGTGTCACTGTGAACTTCTTAATAATAGCTTGGAAAAGAGAGGTAAGAGCAACAAGTGTTAGTTTTCTGACCCTCTAATATTCTCCTTGCTGCTATGGACTTTGAGAGCCCCCTTTGAATGGGCTTTCAAATTTGGAACATGTCATTTTTGTTGGCCTCAGTACCAACAGTAGTATAATCAGTGGTGCAGTGATTTACACGAAAGCTAATTGTGCTTAGAAATAAACCTTGTTCTTTATAATGCCAGTTTGTATACTAATATTGAGAGAACCCTCCCTCACTACATTTCTGCAGTTACGAACAGAGGATAAAAGTCATATCTGTCCTGCCCTTTGTGTGTGTTTGTGTGAGTGAATTAAACTGCTCTGCTGTATAAATGGGTATACAACAAGTAAATGTATAAATGTAGTGCTTTTGTAGACTTTTCAGGAAATATTTCTTTGATAATGTGGAGGAGAGCCTTGGCAATTTTTAAGATTCCAACATCTACTCTGTCCATTTCCATATAAGTTGTCTTCAATAGTTTCAAAAACCAAAAATTAAAAAGTTGTTTCGCTGTAACATATAGCCAAGTTTGATTCCATTTTGATTTGAAACTGCTATTTCATATCTGTCAAATGATAAACTTGGAGAAACAGCTTTCTTTCTGTTTAATGGGGGGGGGGGTTACTGGGACCATGGAAGGTGTCACCAGGTTTTTTAGCATGAACAGATGGTGCCCTTGTTGTGGTCCTGCCCGTGTGCACGGTCCTGGATGACGAGCTCCTGGGAAAATGACCTCACCCACAGCTGCTTAGTGTGGCTTGAGTGGCTCTTTAGAAACACTTTTATTGGAGATGAAAAGAAAGTACCACTAAAAAAAGGGGGGGAACCAATGGCCTACCATGCCCTTAGAGTGTGCTGAAAGCGCAGATTGTGAACCATGCGAAATTTGCCTTTAATACTGTTAGCACCACTTGCATGGGCTGTGACTCTGAACTCACTTTATGAAATGTCAGGAGCTGGTTTAATTGACCAAAGATAGCCCATCCCTCTACCGTAACCAGATGGTGTGAATAATGATGAAGAATTTGGAAGCTGGGGAAAGAGGGTCAGAAGGGCACACAAACTGAAAGGGACACTCGGAGGAGAGGCAGGGGAACTGGGTGCTGCTCGGCACGGATGCTGCATGCAGGTTTGGTGGCCTGACAGCGTCAATAGAGAGTGAGAATGGAGGCCATATCCAGATCAGTGCAAACCGTTAGCTCATCATTTGGAAGTGCTTGTATATAAAAGCAATAAGGGAGTTATTGCCCGCTTTTGTCAGAACTTGTTTTGCTCAAACATGTTTGTATGTCATACTGCACAATGAATTATGTTCTCTTCTGTGATATATTATTACGCACCAAACAGACAGCTCTCTGCTTTCTCTTCTCGCTTGCATTTATTTATATTTTTATTGCTGGAAAACAGCTGAACAAGTGTTTGAAAATGCTTTATAACTTTCAGTGTAAATGTATAACAGTCATATCAGTGCAACTTTAAAAGGTAGTATTTTATTTTCTTCAACTGCAGTTCCATTTTTGCCTGTGATCAGTTTTCTGTGTTATTTTTCGACTGTTAGAGAGATTTCCCATCATCCAACAGTTGATAGTATGTGATTAGCTATATATTTGTGTATCTGTGCATGCCTCAGAATATTTACTAAATTTAATCAAGCTGGACTAATTAGGCTTGGCACATAATGAGACCACTGGAACACATGCAGGGCTTGAAAGAGGGGCTTGAGCTACAGGCTGGTTGGAGGTATGTGGATAAGGGGAGTAGTTATACAGAACTACATGTATCAGGGAGAATAAGCAGTGTGCGTGCGTGCGTGCGTGCGTGCGTGCGTGCGTGCGTGCGTGCGCGCAGGCAGGTCAGGGTACATCATACTCTGGAAAGAAAGCAGGATGATCTGCTTTCTCACTCAACCATTGCACACTCCTTGCTTTTCTCATGGGCCTAAACGGTAAATCTGCTTTGTTCTTCAGGTATGGCTTTGGACTCCTAGATGCAGGACTCATGGTCCAGCAGGCTCTGTACTTCAAAAGTGTCCCCCCTCAGAGGAACTGCTCACAGGAAGTCACCCTGGACCCTGTCAGGTACTGTGTGGAGAGGTGATGCCAGTGCCACTAACTACAATACCACACTGTTCAACAATAAGTTTCATTCCATTGGGTGTATGGACCTGTAACCTGCAGATTTAAGGTAGATTTTAAATGCAAGTCTTAAAACTCATCTATTCTGGACTCACTTTGCCCATGATCTCTTAAATTGATGTAAGGTATAAATGTTCACAATCATGCTCGGCTCAAACTTTTACAGATCCATTCCTGCAATGTAACATACATGTTTATATGTATCTCAAAATAAAACTACTGGGAAGGTGTTTAGGAATCGTCAATATTCTGGTAAAGTTTTATGCAGCTACTTGTGTGATGAACGTCGGTGCATATGGTGAAGGAAACCTACTGTACTTAAGAATCATACATCTGCAGCTATGTCTCTTTCTCCTAAGATAATGCACAAATTTTATTTTCTATGAAATGCACGTCACTTTGGAGAAAAGCATCTGCTAAATGAATGAATAAATGTAAATTTCATTGAATGAGTGAGTGACTGAGAGAGATGGTCAAGTACCAACTTTTTCCCAAATTATACTATTATAAAATAATAATAAAATTGTACCACTGCTTTACACCTAACAACAACGGCTATGTAAATATGCCTTATTTTTACATAACTTCTTCGCTTACCTAACTTATCTGTTTTGTCATTGTATGTGCTGTATGTCTGCATCGATGTATTATATACGCTAGCGTTCAAAAGTTAGGAATCACCCAAGAATTTTCTTATTTTTGAAAGAACCTGATACTTTTTTATCAAGATGTACCATTAAGTTGGTTTAAAAATATAGCAAGAATGTCATCACTCATGTTGCTAGTAGCTATTAATGCTTAATGTGTCAGATTGCCAAGGAATTGAAGATTTTATATAAAGGTGTCCACTACTATCTTGAAAGAAGAGGGCAAACTAGACCCAACTGGGAAGGCCCAGATGTACTTATCCTCTGGTGCAGTTGTGCATCAAAGTCTGTGGTTGGAGAAACAGACACCTTACAGTTCCTCAACTGAATGCTTCCTTGAATAGTACACCCTAAATACCAGTGTCATTTGCAGTGAAAAGACAACTCTGGGATGCTGACCTTAGAAGCACACTGACAAATAAAAACAAAAGGTTAAAATGGGCAAAAGTACACAAACATTGGATGGAGGATTACTGGAAAAGAATATTATGGATGAATGAGTCTAAGTTTGAGATGTTTGGATCAAGGAGGAGAAAATATGTGTGAGTTAGAGCAAATGAAAGGGTCCTGGAGGACTGCAAGGAATAATGAACCAGAAAGGTAACACCTCAGTTTTACAATGTCATGGCATCTCCTGTGGTCAGTGTTTGACTGGTGAAAATTTCATCATGCAGCAGGAAAACAATTCGAAACAAACTTCTAATCTTTGCAAAACCTGCTTGGTGAAAAAACAGGAAATTGGAGTACTGTCTTTGATGGATTGACTGGTACTATGGATGATTCTTTGATGAATGTAAAGTTTTATGCATAGAACAGTTATATGAAATAAAAATAATGTTATGACATTGTTAATGTATTAACTATCACTTCTGATCGATTTAATGCTAACTTGGTGAATAAAAGTGTCAATTTCTGTCAAAAACATGAAAATTTCTGGGTGAATCCAAATGCTCATGTACATTGTACGCTACTGCATCCAAGTAGAATTTCCCCTTTGGGATTTATAGTTTTGTTTTACTTCATTTATTCATCCATCCATCCATCCATTAATTCATTATTCACTAGAATTAAGGTGATGCCATTGATGCCAAGCGGTGTAACACTGGAATTTGCTCTGGTAACACAATGTAATAACCTGACGTAATATATTTACCGAGGTGTCACCAGCTACACTTGTTTAATTGTCACCTTGCTGATATTTCCACTTTTTTCAATTCATTGTATTTCTTGTAAAGCGGTAATCTGTTGTGTTTTCTTCAGCATTTTTACCTTATCGCTGTGATCTCTGTGTTCAATCATGTCAGATTCCCAGTATGCAAATGTGCTTGGCCATTAGTCTTAATACAAACACAGGGCAATTTAAGACTCACCAACCCACCTGAAACACATTTTTGGACTCCAGGAGGAAACACCTGTACATGGAGAGAACATGCAACCTCCACACATTCTGAACCAGTTTTGAACCCATCTCCAACTGCGCATCTCAGGAACACTGTAACCACACTCCTACCCCATAGACCACCAATTCACATCACCCTTTGTGTTGTGTCTTGCCAGCTTTTTAGGAAGTGCATAGTTTGAATGCACTCATCACAGAGCTGCCTTGAGTAGTTGGGGTGGCTGGTAGTGTAGTGCTTAGAGTTGCTGCCTTTGGACCCAAAGATTGTAGGTTCAATTCCTGCTTCTGGCCATAGTATCTTTGAGCAAGATTCTTACCCTCACTTGTTCCAGTAAAATCGCCCAGCTGTGTAAATGGGTAAATAATTGTAAGTTGCTTTTGGAGGGGAAAACATTGAATAAATATGCTATACTGACTCAGAGCTGCATTTTATTTGCCTAGGATCCTGTCTCCACAGGGCTCAGTCATTGTTGCAGTCCACTCAGATGGCTGTGGTGGGACAGACAAAGCCATCAACACTCTGGAACATGTACAGGTAATGGACACCTCTACAGAGTCCCTTTTTTTAAACCAGCAGTTCCAAATTATATTTCTTAGCTGTTCTTTCTGTTTTTAGCTGTTAAAGGCTTGACATGTGTGCGACTGTCCTCAGGTCAGGGCAAGCATAACCAGTGTGTGCCGTGGTGACCTGTCAGTGGCGCTTGTCACCCCATCTGGCACCCGGTCCCAGCTGCTGGGTACACGCCGCAATGATGCCTCCCCTGCTGGCCTGAAGAACTGGACCTTGATGACTGTCCAGTTCTGGGGCGAAGATCCCTATGGCACTTGGACACTTGAGGTCTCTGTATCTTCAGGAGCTCATACTTCTAACCACTTAATTCTGCTCCTCATCTACTCATTCTAATCTCAGCCCCTTGTTCAATCCCCAAACCATCATTCTAATATCACACCTCCTTATTCAAGTCCTGTTCCTTCATTCTCACCCTCCACATCCTCATTTTAATCACGACCCCTTGTTCCAGTTCCCAGTTTTACGTTCTAATTCTGTACCTGCTGATTTTAATTTCTATACACTTGTTATAACACAGACTTCCTCTATTTAAAACATGGTAACAAGTACTAGTACACAACCTAACGGTAGTAATTGCCAAAACAGTCAACGACAGCAGCACCATTTTTGCATTCCCCTTAGTCAGTATACGTATGATTAGGTCCTTCATCACTAGATGCCGTTGGTGTCCTACAGCACTAGCAACACCTTGATGTTTTCTGGCTTTCCTGTAACCTCTTGGTTCATGTCTTTTAAAGGCAGGATTAAGAAGGGATCTCTTGGTCATGGCTCAGCTTTTTTTTCCAATCAGATTTTTTTGTAAATTAATTTTGGGAACAGTGGGTCACAGCAAAATAGACACAGAGACAGTACACTGAGAAATTACAGAAAAAGTCCACATACACAAAACAAGGGCAATGGGTGGCAATATTTTGCAGGTGTGACCATGTGACTGTATCTAATAAGTTTTAAAAGGGTGTCCAGGCATTGTAAAATTTATTTCAGTGCTCGCATAGGTCATATCATATATCATTCTAGCAGAAGAAATTTAAACACTTCAGTCATCCACATACTTACAGAGGGAACTTGGGGTGTGCACCATAATAATTAAACAGATTTCCATGTATAATACTTAAGTGATCAGCCTATGTTCCATAACTTAATCATTAAAAAAAAATTTAGCTGCAGCTTAACATGAATATTGGTGGGGAGCAAATCAGACTTTTTTTCTGAAGATTTTTTGAATGTTTGGACTTTTTTGACCTTCTGTGAACACTGGCATCATCCGTGATCTCCTGCAGGTGAAGGACAACAAAGGAACAGTGTCACACTGTGCACGAAGTGTGTTAGAGGAAGCATCTGGCACTGTGCTCAGCTTCACCTTCATCCTGTATGGCACATTTGACCCCAGAAAGCCTCTCCGTCGTTATGGTACCTAGTGGGCACATGGGTGTAGGTTCATGCTTTGAATTATCGTGATGGACAGAAAGTGCACTTTTATTCATTCCCTCTTTATTTTCCTTAGACAGCCCCCAGAGGGGTGGGTTCATAAAGGAGAGGAGCCAGACCCCCATTGCTGGCAGGTGGCCGAAAACATGGGTGTCTCCGCAGAGCTCCACCTCCCTTCAGGGCCTCATACAGAAGATGTTTGTGCTGGAGCACCTCAACAAGATTGATGTTAATGACATACCAACCCCACGCCAGAGGAAGGTAGCAAAGACAACACTGTCATTTAATGGTGCAATAGATCACTCACAATGCTTGATTTCCAGCAGATTCCTATGTTACTTCAGCAGAGATGCACTAATCAAATCCAGATGTGTGTGCAAACTGAACAGACAATGTTTTGCATAAGAAACATTGATCTAGTAGAATCAGTGGAGCAATGTTATTTCAAAACAAGACTAAATTGGCATAATTCTATCCACACCAGATGAGTCCAGTGGTTCCTGATTTACTGTAACACCAGCAGAGTGTCGTATAACATTAATGGTGTAATTCTGTGTCAGACACCTCAAACAGAAAGAAATGCGTGTGCCTAAGGTCATAAATGTTGCACCCCTTAGCAAGAAAGAAGGGGATGATTTGATGGGGGTTTGATCCTAGCTTAGTCTGTATGGACTGTTCATATTCACTCCACATTTGTGTGGCTTTTATGCAGCTGCTCTGGTTTCCTCCCACAGTTCAAAGACCTGTGTTTCAGGTGAACTGGTGACTCGCTCTCTGTGTGCGTGTGCGTGCGTGCGTGTGTGCGCACGCATGTTATGCTGCACACTGTAAGTCACCATGGATGAAGATGTCACCTAAAAACAGTACAGAAGTATCTGCTAAATGAATAAATTTGAATGTAGTTGCATGGACCTCGCTGGATTTTAATCTAGATTATTCGACATCCCTTGTCTCCTCCTTTCTCTTTGCCCACTTCTCTCTCTCATGTTGACCTATAGGCAGTTCTTAAACATCATTTTTATAAGTTATCGTTTAAATCCCCAGTTAACAGGCATGTGAAGTATTTCAAAACAGAGAACATATTGTCACCAGAGTAAATCAGAGCAAAGAATTTCACAGTACTTCTGATTTGGAAATGCATTTGAAAATGAAAAACAGCTATAGGGAGTAGTAGTAGCTATATTTAATTTTTAATTTGTTTGCAGTTGGTGAAATAATAATGGGTTAATTTTCCTTGTGTTGTTATTCTCCCACAGAATTTAAAACTCACGTTTCGTCCGACCGATTCCTTCAAGCCTCAGGATATGGATGACACCAATGGGGGGGCATTTAGGTCTCACCTGAAAATGCTGTGGAACACACTCAGGGACAATGTCCAAGCCAATTGGCTTCTTTACAACTCAAAGAAACCAAAGCAATCTCCTCAGGTGTGTAACTTTTCTTTACAATCATCTGTGGTGGAGGTACTTTACTGGTTAAGATGTTTCAACCTAAGTGTGTGTGTTTGTGTGTGTTTCCCCAGCTCCGTTGGGTTGATGTGGCCTTGAGGCAGTTCCTGGCAGCTGATCCAGCTGTCAGTGTGCGGTCTGCAGAGGGGACTGTACTGAAGAAGCGTGAATTCGGTTGGGACGATGGCAGTTTAACACCTCTGTCAGCCAGCAGAAAAGAGCTTCTCCGTGCCGTCGCTGCCAGTGTCCGGGACATGGAGAACCTGAGGACAATGCTGGACCTGAGGGGAGGATACTCCACCTTAACGCACAACTCAGTGAATGATAACAGGGGCCCTGCTAACTGATTGTTCCATGTGTCACCATCGTCTGATTACCTCTAGGATGCCTGTTATTCTACGTAATGTTATTTGTGTACATCTATATATGTATACAATTATATACATGTGGACTATAATGAAAAACTCCTTTTTTTCAGATTTTATTCACCTTCACTGAGCCCAGCACACACTATTTGTCCTTCAAAATAAACTACTTTCACTTTGGTTAAACATTAAAACTTAACATGTGGAAACACATTTACCAACATTTCAGTGTTCTTAATCATGTGACTGAGCTGTGTGTGACAGGGACTGATTTTTTGGTGTTCCTTCTGAATGAGTCGTTCTTTATTTCCCAGAAGCATGATGACATCTTCCTTGTGCCTCACCTGGATGCAGATGTGCAGCGGCAAAGTACCCAAGTGAAAAAGTGTCTTTGTTATACACAGATTCCTTCCACTCATGCCACAAGTGGTCAGAAACTAAAGGCAGCACATTAATATTATTGATTGTTATTAGTATAATTATATATTGTTTCTAATAAAAGACATGCAGGGCAAGACCAGATGATAAAGGATTCTCTAATTTCCTTTTGGTCTCTGACAGATATAACTGAGGCTCAGACCTCAGTCCACAAGAAGAATACCTTTACCAGGTGAGCTCCTCAGAAGCCAGTGCGGATCAAGTTTCTTACAGATTGTTTTTTTTCTTATTCGTTTGTAAATGTTATCAAGAGGCTTATTGTGGATCATTTATAGCAACCGTGTTCAGCGCTGTCACTATGGTTTAGAAGAGTGATCTAGGGAAATAAATGGAATAAACCGAATCGGCAGGACTGTCCCAGGGTTTTGTGGATGACAGTGAGGTGCACTGTGAGGACATTTTTCAGATTGACACCCAAATGGTGGATCTATGTTCAGGGACTAGTGGGTGAACCACTGGAGGTGATGCCCATTCTGGGAAACTACCTTTATGGCAGAGATAAGTCCGAGGGCCACATTGATGTTTGAAAATGTATCGAAGAATGATGATGATAGGAGCACCTGTGGCAATGATGCTCCAAAACCCACAGAGGTCACATTTCAACACATTAAGTATGGGAGTCCAGTGCTAGGTCTGGAGCAGACTGGATTAACAAGGCCTTTGTGTTTAGTGCTCATTACAGTCCTTCCTGGATTTCGGCCTAATTAGGCATTTCCTCTAAAGCCCTGTCACAAACCTCACACATAAAGCACATAAACCCAATGCCTCACTTGCGTCTTCTGTGTTCCATGCATAATAATGAAATGGTTACCAACCAAAATGAAAAAACAAAAATATTTCACTATTGTTTTATGCCCTGCAAAATTCAAAAAGCCAGATCGACCAGAATACGAGACCTTAAAGGCAGTTCCAAAGCCTGGAATTTCAAACTTTCATTTTGATAGACAGTACATTTTCATTTAAATATGACCGTGTTCTTGCATGAAAAATCTTAGCAGGGAAGCTGGGGTATGTACAGAGAGTCAGTTACCTAATTAAAACAGTGAAAGGAGTCTTTACAGCATTCAGGTCATATAATTACTGTTAATTTAATGCTCATACTCTCATCATTAATCTGTATTCATTGAAATGCAATTTGGTGCTGGCTTTTGAACCAGGAGGAGGCGAACTGACTGTAAGCGAATGCGGACCGTCTGGATGAATCAGTAGAAGCCTCACAGTCCAAATAACGAGACTCCCCATTATTTATGCGTTGTTAAACCATGTAATTGGGTGACCCGTAGTTTGCATATTACACTATTAAACTAATGTGCGTTGCTGTGCTTTTAACACGACTGTTTAAGCTTCTGTGGTGATGTGGTAATTCACCGAATTACAGCTCTAATTGCCACAAATGTTCTTTTGATTTAAGCGATTTATTGTTAGGCCAGTCCGATGTTGAAAAACTAATGAGGCAAAATTCAAAGCAATTTATTAGAACTCTTTTATGTTTGAGTTTGGTCTGGTGTATTATGAGTACTGTATTATACAGTATATTTTAATGTGTTTCATGATATACAGAGTAAGCTTTTTATATTATAGTATATAATTTGTCTAACACCTTTGTCCTAGGGACCCTCACATTACTCTGCATACAGTGTGTGTGGTTGCATGACAGAGACTAACTTGTTGAAGTTATAACTGAAACTTTTGCTGTAAGTCCATTATTTGAAAGTTTGCGTCTTCTCCCTGTGTCTGCGAGGGTTTCCTCTGGGTGCTCCGGTTTCCTCCCACAGTCCAAAGACATGCTGTTCAGGTCTCCCCATAATGTGTGAGTTACAGAGAGAGTGTGTTCCACTGATGTATGGATGAGTGACCTGTTGTAAGTAGTGTATCTAGCAGTGTAAGTCACCTTGGTGAATAAGGTGTGTGGGCTAGTAACACAAAGTATCCATTGTAAGTCGCTTTGGAGAAAAGCGTCTGCTAAATAAATAAATGTAAATGTTATAAGCGGCTTCGGAGGCGACAGCGAAATTAAGGTGCATTAAGAATCCTGCAAAGAATAGGTACACTGTCTGAAAATCATTTACTGTTGACAAGCTCCTACAGTTGTGCATTTTTACACTCATTTTCACCATGTGTTTGAGTCACAGCTGAATGCATTGTTTTATTATCTAAAGAATTTGTCCACAGTGAGAGTTCAGCGGCCACAATGTGTCCGCAGGTAGCGCTGATGTAAATAGGATTGTTTATTTTCATAATAGCAAGAGGGGAAAACGGAAAGTGGTGTCGCATCCCTCCGTCTGCAAAACGGGAAGAGCATCTTACAGATCACAACCTCGCGACTTTCTTCAATTTGAAATAAGTACAAGTATTTGCTTATTTCCCACGTGATATATATATATATAAAATACTCTTTTGACCGACGATTTGCAATCATTGTCACCTGTGTTATGTGACAATATTCCGTACATTAATCGTTATTCTACACTGATGGTCAAATGCAAATTTTAATAAATATATTGGGGGAAAAATTACAGCTCTTGTCTTGACTTGATTTTGACTGAGGTCTTTATGATGCTCTCGATGCATCGCAGATGGGGATTACTAAATTATTCGCATGCAACGTGCTCCTCACTTCCACTGAGCGAATACTTGCAGTTGTTAAAACGGGGATATTTTTACATTCCACGCAGTGGAACAAGAATCACAGCTCGACTTCCACTTTGTAACCAAGTAATAAATATACTGCTTGCAGTGTAGTGTAGTGTATGTGTAAAACGAGGACCCAACACGTTCAAACAGTCCAGTGTATTATATTATATACTACAGTAAAGACGTAGTACACATGGCCGTATGTACTGTATCCGCCAGTGAATGGGTCAGAGGGAAGACACGTTATGAATCTTTAGTAAAATCATCCAGAACGCAGCGAGTAGATGTTCCCAGATGTGCAAACTTTTAACTCCACTCAGGTGCGACAATGATCAATGACCCGGTGACGCGCGCACCTCGCGCTCGCTGCCACGCGGTCGCTAAGTTCTCGGGCGGTGGGTGTCTGCGGGACGCTCCCCTCCATCCGCAGCTCCAGCCAATGAGGAGCTCGCTGAGGCGGGGCTCCGGCGCTCGGCGCTGCGCCCGCTTGGCGCGCGCCCCGGGCAGCTCCAGTGGCAGGAGAAGTCAGGGTGAAATGCGCGGCTCCTTTAATAAGAGGCAGCAGTGCGGCTGCGGGAGCCATGGCGACCACAGCGTCTAACCACTACGGCATCCTCGCAGCCGGGCCGCCGATCGCGCATTCGGAGCCGGGCAGCATGCAGCAGAGCGTGGCGTACCGGGACGGACAGAGCCTGCTGCAGGGCGACTTCGGCGCGCACCCACTGAGCCACGCGCACCAGTGGATCGCCGCGCTCTCGCACGGGGACGGGAGCGCGTGGTCCCCCGGCGCGCTCGGGGGGGAAGCCGACGCGAAGCCGCACGCGCCGAGAGCCCCGCACGCGGTGCACCACGCCCACGGCAGCCCCCACGACACGAGGGCGTGGGGGAGCCCCGCGGCCGCGCACGCCCCCGGGGCGGCACCCTCCGGCGGGCAAGGTCTGGCTTACTCTCAGGCCGGCTTTGCCCCGGACGGCGTGCACGCGCCCCCCGACGAGGACGCGCCCACCTCGGACGACCTGGAGCAGTTCGCCAAGCAGTTCAAGCAGCGGCGCATCAAGCTGGGCTTCACGCAGGCGGACGTGGGGCTCGCGCTCGGCACGCTCTACGGCAACGTGTTCTCGCAGACCACCATCTGCAGGTTCGAGGCGCTGCAGCTCAGCTTCAAGAACATGTGCAAGCTGAAGCCGCTGCTGGGGAAGTGGCTCGAGGAGGCCGACTCGTCCACGGGCGGCGCGTCCAGCCTGGACAAGATCGCGGCGCAGGGCAGGAAGAGGAAGAAGCGCACGTCCATCGAGGTGTCGGTGAAGGGCGCGCTCGAGAGCCACTTCCTCAAGTGCCCGAAGCCCACGGCGTCCGAGATCGCGGCGCTCGCCGACAGCCTGCAGCTCGAGAAGGAGGTGGTGCGCGTGTGGTTCTGCAACCGCCGGCAGAAGGAGAAGCGGATGACGCCCCCCTGCGGCGGCGCGCTCCCGCCGGGAGAGGAGCATGTGTACGGGGACACGCCGCCGCACCACGGGGGCCACACCCCGGGCCACTGACTGAGTCCACGCTCGGCCGGCGACTGGCCCGGCCGCTTTCCACGCGCGCTCCCCTCCTCCTGTGTCCTGCTGCTGCAAGGTATACACAACCGTGACGGGGGTTGTCCCGAGCGAGTGTGTCCCCCCAGGCGGCCGGACGCGCCGTGGATGTAGGGAGGGTCACACCGGACACCTCGTCACGTGGCCCCGGGGAAGGAGAGCAACCAGCACTGTGGCCACTGAGTCTAGTTGGTGAGTCTGAGTGGACACGCGTGTGGACGCTAAGTCTGTGACACCGTAGTGTAAAACGCTGTGAGCTGGTAAGTCTCCGTGGATGCTGTCACTCTCACTGGACACCGTGACTGTGACACTCGCGAACACTGTGTGAGCCTGTGTGGACATTGCCGCGCTTCACCTTTGTGACACTGACACTCGAACTCTCGACGCAGAGTGTGTCACACCGTCCCGCGTCTTTGGCTGACACGGAGGACACTGTGAACCTGACACTGTGGAAAGTGACATTTTGGGACACCGAGGACACTGTGATTTGACACGTCTCTCCTGTTCTTTGAAGGCAGCCGCTCTGACGGGTTTGTGCGCTTCGCGGTTGCAGCTTTTATATGTGAAACGCGAGAGTCGCGCCGCTTTTCTAACCTTTTTACACAGGAGTCGCACTTGCGGACAGTGAGCGGAGCCTCGACCGTGCTGTCCTCATGTGGCCCCGAGTTAACAAGTGCATCATTATTATTATTATTATTATTATTATTATTATTATTATTATTACTACTATTGCCAGGCTCCGGAATTCCACTCCTGGAATACTGAACCATTTTTAAGGTAATACTCCGTCAAGCTCTTCGTCTCAGACCAATCAGCGTATATCGACTATTATATTAAATTGTAGCCAATTTACCTACTGTACATATTGTATATTTCCAGATGTGTCATGATAAAATTTACCCCACGCAGCACTTTTCTTTACGTTTCTAAAAAAATAAACAATTGTTAAAACAATTATTTTTGTATCGAAGTGCTTTTTAATAATGTTTGTATTTTGTTTTAAAAGCTACCATATGTGCTTATTATAGGAACCTAGAGCCGAGCAGAAACGCTGTGTGCAGTGCGTTACAGCAGCAATTTCACTTAACTTTTTTTTTCATGTAAACCAATGTTTCAGCCCTTTATTCAATTTCGCTTTATAGATTATATACACATAAATTTCGTGTCTATAGAAGAACGTACTGTCTCTTTTCATAAAAGTTTTGACACTACTTAAATTCACTATATTCACATCGGGAAATGCCCATAATTATTATGATCACACCTGGTCTGGAAGAGCACTAAAATTTTAGAAAGAAGCTATATTTTCGAAATAAAAGTCCTAACATACCGAGTGAAAAAAAAAATAGACTAACAACAAAGTCTCAATTGCGAAAGTGATATTCAAATTTGTGAAAGTGTAATGTATAAAAATATATAAATCTTTTTATTTCCAGCGCGCGCCTTCTTGAACGCTGTACGTATTCGTGGTCTTTCAGTAAATCCGCTGACTGCTGTGAACGTGAAGTGGCGCGTGGCTCCGCGGGAGGTGCACAGCGGCCAATGAAGCGCTACCTCGTTTCCTAAAAAGGAGAAGCGTACGGACACGCCCCCATATTCATATTCATGAGCTCTTATTAAGGGCGACAATAACCAGCCGTCTGCGGGGAAACTGCGCAGTATTTCCATTACTGTTTTATAAAATAAATAATATTATTAACGGTTTCGACAAACTTCTGGGGAAATAAATACAACAGACGATGAGTGCATAACTGAAAAATGTATCTTGACCCGGACATTTTTTTTGTATTCTCCAGATCAGAGTTTAATAATTTTCCATCTGATTGACCCGACTGTTGATACAGATGAGTGTATATAAGTCGAATTTGTATCAAATGTTGTAAAGGGAAGTGCTCAAGTGCCCCTTTCAAAATTTGGTTATTGATTGCTCACACACAAGTGGTGAAATTTTAATTTAAGGTTTTAAAATTTCTGATGACTTGCGACAAAAGAACAATAATCAAGATTCGGATTATTCTGGAAATTAGCATTTTGAGACGTTGCTGCTCATTTAACTGACGCTTTCGTTCCACGTTTATTTTTGTACAAATTTGTAACGGATTTTTTGTATGTAGCGAGTTCAGTGGCTCGGTGGATTTCAGTGAGATTCAGAAAAGCAATAAGTATTCGCATTATTATTATTATTACGGACGGGCGCCCCCTGGCGGCCACGGGCTCTCTTTCACTGCTCATTTCACTATGAGAACATGGCACAGCTCCCACTGGCATCTGGCATCTCCCAAGAGCACAAATTCTGCTCTTTCACCAGGACATATTTTTATTTGCAACATTTGCTTTAGTATCTTAAGCAAAATTTAAATAAGAACGAGTTGCTGCCTCTAGACCCAGAGGTCAGGTTTGAATCCCACCTCCAGCTGTCGTACCCTTGAGCAAGGTACCCGCCCAGATTTTATGTAGCAAGTTACCCAGCTGTTTAAATGGGTAAATAATTATAAGCGTTCATTACAAGTCACTTTGGAAAAAAGTGTGCTAATTGAATAAATGTAACTAAATGTAAATGTAACTTTAATCCATAGCGAATGTTCATAATGAATCCCTATCACTTTGTTGAAATATATATTATTGCTGCCAGTTGTTATTGAAAATTAGGAGACAGTGTTCACCTTATTTCAGATGAGCTGTATTTTTTTGTGTCTGAAGATGGGGGAAGTTACCTACCTGACATTATTTTAGAACATTTGACTGTCTGAGATTTCCATCTTACTTTTTATTCAACATAAAACAGCTATTGTGAGTCTCACAGTCAGTGACATATTATATAGGGCTGCAAGCACTGCTGCTGGTAGGCTGCTGTTAGAAATCTTTATTTTGTAGTTAACATTTAATCTCTGCAACATGGGACGCGTTTAATTAAACAATATAAATCACATGGTTGCCTACAATACAGGACTAATATCACTGCAATATCATTGCAGTGCTGGTCTTTAATACCGTTTAAATTGATCATATAATGTCTTAAATCCATATATATGAGCTGTTTAATTCAGTGACTTATTGATTTTCTATTTGGGTGGTGTGATTCAGTAACTCATGATTCACATTTTCAGCATCTGCAAATCTGCTTTTCCTGGTGTCTTTAGATGTCTTTCACAGAATCTCACATTTCATAACTATTAAATTCAAGTTTAGTTTTATTCTCTTCAGAGCTCTCATCTGAATTTAGTTAAATTTTTTTTTTCCATTGGTTGAGGATACAAACTCATTATCATAATTAAATATTGATCAGAAGGTAAGGGAAAGGTCAGAGGCTCTTCCCCAGCACTCTCTATAAATAAGACTATAAATAAAGGCCTTTGTGCAGTAAGCCTCGTAAACACGTATAAACCCTCAGCAAGGTTACAAATGATCGTTATTGGTACCTAAATATTTGGATTTTATGTAGTTTTTTTATTTACCTAAATATTGGTTTCCCTTTAGGGTGATATCATCTGCAATTAGGGCACCAAATAGTGCATGGATGCATGATAACATGTACAGTCCACAATCATGTCTTACAGTGCAAGGTGGCAGCTCTAACTAGCACGCCACCTGCTGGCCACACGTTGTAAACCTTCTATGAACATCTGTATAAAATATTCCACAATAACAGTTCTCACAAGCTCCAATTACTGGGTAAAGTGTAACCAAATCTTGGCTATGCTGTTTGTACTAAAGTTCATAATGATGCAAAGGGGATCACTGTCAGCAGCAGGGCAGCTGTAGAATTTGCGTCGAGTTATTAGTTCTACACGGGTAGAAGGAAGACGCCTGGTGTGTCTTCGATCTGGCGGACCCGACGGCGTAACTGGCAAGGTGAACATCAAGTATCCTTTTCATTGGCCCCACCACGACTCCGTGAGCCAGCAGGAGCAGCGGCCTCGTGCCCGGGAGAGAGCGGAGCGGCTTTGAGGGCGTCATTAAACTGCACAAACGGGGTCATTAAAACAGCAGCGCAGTTGCTCGCGGTGCTCCGACCAGACCGTAAAGCTCAGAGCCGGAACCCTTGCAGTCGCTCCATTCTTGGTTGGCTCGGCTAATGAGCCTCTCAGGGCTCGTAACTTAAAAGTGCCACGACGACGTGTCTCTCACACCACTGCCTTATCAACCTCCATTAGCTCCTGTTTGCTAGTTTCACCTGTTACAATCTGGGTGATCATGGCCCCGTTAGGACTGTCCAAACCATATCCACCTGTCCAATGAGTGCAAGTTCACTTCCATTGTTTTCATTGATTTCTATTTATTTGTGAGTGTAAGTGTACAGTAGTACTGAATAGCTATAAAAGAGTAGACTGGTAGACAGTCGTACAGCATTATGGAGTAATAAATGGAGGGAAACAGCCTTGGTATATTGTTAGGATAACTAATATTAACTATTGAAATTCTCACACACACACTGGGTGAAACCGCTTGTCCTGAGTGGGGTCGCAGTGATCCAGAGCCTAACCCAGCAACACAGGGCACAAGGCTGGGAGGGGGGGAACACACCCAGGATGGGAAGCCAGTCCGTCGCAGGGCACCCCAAGTGGGACTCGAACCCCAGACCCACCGGAGAGCAGGACTCGGCCAAACCCGTTGTGCGGCCCCCCCCACTATTGAAACTACAATGTCCGTTTCAATAGGAGATACTCTATAGTATAACTGGGTGTCAATATTGGGGATCAGGAACACAGACAAAATTTTAACTGTTGAAACTAATGACAATTATGTGTTCAATTTTGGAGAATCATCTTGCAATGCTTGCAATGGGTTTTTTAGCCCATTGCCCCACAACTCATCACCTGTACGCAAGATGCGGCATCACCACTCTTCCGAAGTATGAAACCAGCTGCGGAGACCTTCGATGGTGCTAGTGACTGAGGGAAGCCAGGTCAGCAGGTATCCGCAACATGGCTGGATTCATCCGTTATCTTTCACTTTATTAATACCAGGTGGACAGAAACAAGAATCTGTTTTTTTCCGAGCTGAGAAAAAAACACTGAGCTCTGCGAGGAGTCTGTGGATACACCAGTTTCAGATCAACAAGCAGCACTGAGTCCCATAAAACCAAAGCACAAAATGCAACTGTTTCAGTTTAAAAAACATATAAATAAATAAGTCACTGTCCATTTCAAATCAGAAATAAATCTACCTCTATATCCATGAATTAAAAAATTAGATATAAGCTACGGATATTGGTGTGTATAAGCCGGCATGCTTCGCATTCATGTGTCTGCAGTCACATTTGCCTTGGTGTTGGTGTGTGGAGTTTGATCCATCCACTTCTACACCCCAGAAGACATTATGCAGTTGTTTGTTTTAACTTGACAGCAAACAAGAAAACAACATATCTTTGCAGTGTAAAAAAAAAGTGGCACAGCAGATAGCACTGGTGTCTCCAAGCTCCTGTGCTGTGGAGTCAAATCCAGTTCAGTTTGCGTAGAAGTGACGTTATCCTTGTGTTTGTGTGCGCTTCAGGTGATTTAGTGACTCTAAATTGCTGTGTGTGTGTTACATTACTGTGGTATATAAACGCGTGAATGATTGTAGGGAGTTTAGTGCCCTGTATCTAACACTCTGTCGCCTTCGATAAAGGTATCACATAAATACTAGCGAATAATCACTGCACGTCACTTTGGAGAAAAGCATCTGCTAAACCAATAAATTAATTTGAAACAGCTGCTTTTTAATTCACTCTTAATACGCCCTTGCATGTAGGCGGGACAAAAAAAGATGCTTTGTTCCACACCTCAGTCTATTACACTGCAGCAGCTTACGTGATGTTTGTACCACTCTGCATTTGAGCAACGTGTTTTTACCGCGCTCTTTAACGCGACATATTTGTCTAGTGCTTTAAGTACTCTGTGCTGCTTCGTTGTACAGTATACGGCGAACTGTGTTGTGCCATCGTACGGTGATGTTTGTCTGTATTAAATCATGTTTAGCTCAACGAGGTACTGTATGTTCTGACGTTTTGATTTTGTGGCTGTTTTGATGTACTGCAGTGTGGTGTGAAGCATCTCAGTGCTTGGTGTTATGACTGGTGTGTACATGTTTTTGTAATATACGGCACTATGTAACACGTATTACTACATTTAAGGCACCATAATATGTCACATGTAAGTATTTGATCAGAAGGGAAACAAGAACTTGTTATAAAGCACCTGCACTCCAGCTTAATCATGCAAGACTCATACAGAATATACACATTACATACAGCTGGGTTAATGTATATCATTAACAATCTTGTGAATGGTTTCCCCTTTTTCCAGGAACCTCAGTGCTTAAATATGAAATGTAAATATTAAGCTTTCTTGACGCTATGCAATTTACCATCTTTCTGCATAGAACAGTACAACATGATGAAAAGAGTCAAGAATTAGCAAATTCTCCCACTGGAGGAGGGAACAGGGTTCACCAGCTACTCTGGTTTAAAAATACAGTAAAAAAAATACCCTGAGTTTTGCATTTTAAATTTTCAATTGCACATTTTGCAGAAAATTGAGAAAAAAAAAAAAACCATCTGGAAAGTTTTAAAGTGTCACTCTCAGAGGTACGTGAAACCAATCACGTTTCCGGGCTTTGAAGTTATTGCACAAACTTTAGCCCGTCTTTGCAGATCCGCTCAGGTGATCCCTTGGGGATCAGCCTCAAAAGGGTGGTATTCTTGCATGGTTCTGGACCTCCTGCTCTGGGATCAGCCATGAACTGGTGATAACGACAGTGCACTTTTACTGTGGTGGTCACTGAGTGAAGCTCTTCTTGATGGCCACTCTGGGAAAGTGGGAAGCCAAGTCCTGCACAGTGCGAGCATCAATCTGTGAGCAGAAGGAGACGTCGAGCAGGAGCAGCTGGGGACAGGACCGAAGCAGCTTCCACAACGATGCTGAGCTCACCATCCGTGTTCCTGGAGCACAACATGTCCACAACAAATGTAGAATTCCACAGGTACCTTCAAATGACACAAAACATACTCCAAACGTCAAAAACGTTTACACTGATGTTTCCTTCGAAAGCGACTTACAGTTTGAAGCTATTTACTAGGATTTACCCATTTATACAGCTGGGTAATTTTTACTGGAGCAATTCGGGGTAAATAACGTACCTCAGCCGACGGACACTACTGGGGCCATCTGTTTGTAAGCTGGAATTGTTCGTAAGTCCACTGACTACATCACAATAAGACTCAATAATATGGCTTAATCCATTCAATTATTCATGCATAGGTTGTTCAAAAAATAAGATAACACTATAATGTGTTAAAATTTCACTGTAATATATATTTATCTTATTTTCATCAGCAGCTCATACAATCGAGGGTTGGTGTTCTACTGGAAACAATTTAGGCAGGAGACAGGATACACTGTGGAGAGGATGCCTGTATTTTATTAACATGAAGCAACATCACAGATAAGCCTACATTAAAATTCCAAAAAAAATGTAATGTTCACCACCACCTACAGTATTTGGTGTGTTGAGTTCTACTTTATGCATGAGAGACAGTTCCGTGTTTTTTTCCACATATTCCTTCTGCGCTTCAGGTGCTACCGAAACAGTGAATTAAAGAAAAGAGAGCAAGCTGGAGGCAGTATTAAAAAGCGTTTCACTTTAAAGTGATTGAGTCATTCAGGATTTCATCACCTATCCATCAAAAAGTTTAATAATATACATATGTATTTTACTAGGGGGCGCGGTGGCGCAGCGGGTTTGCCCTGTGCCTGCTCTCTGGTGGGTCTGGGGTTCGAGTCCTGCTTGGGTTGCCTTGCGATGGATTGGCATCCCGTCCTGGGTGCGTCCCCTCCAGCCTTGCACCCTGTGTTGCCGGGTTAGGCTCCGGCTCGCCGCGACCCCGCTTGGGACAGGCGGTTTCAGTCAGTGCGCGTGCGTATTTTATTTATTTTATGTATAGTTTTTAAAAGTCATATCCAAAACTATAATAATTAAAAATACGCCACGTGAAATTTGTGTAGTAAGCCTGCGAAACCACACTCCTCCTCCTCTCTGCTTCTGAGTGTGTTTTACTGCAAACCAGGGGCAGAAAGTGGATATGTAGCCCATTTTCACACCAACATTTTAGGAATTAATTTTCTGCTATTTAAAAAAAAAAACTCAGAAATGTGCATATGTGCAAACCTTTGTAACTCAAATGTATGTAACACGAGATACAAGCGTAACTAGATCAAGGGTACAACTGGAGTGGGATTTAAACCTAGGGCCTTTGGGTCCAAAGGTGTCAAGTCTAACCACTACACCACCTACTGTCCTATAGTCACTGAATACCTTCTCTCCAATGAGGGATAAGAACTGCCTTTACTTGCACAGGAAGTGAACGGCTGATCTCCAGCTGAAAGCAGCACGACTCACCCAGGATGTCGAGGTGCTGCAAAGCAAAACAGTTGTTGGCCAGCTCCTCGACATCAGTGTCGCACACGGTGCGGTTGGCAGTGAGGAACAGCTTGCGCAGCCGCGGCAGCTTCCGGGCGAGGTTCTGAAAGCATCCGGAGCTGCTCTGCAGGGTGGAGCACCAGCCCAAGTCCAGCTCCTCCAGGAAACGGCATCCGGCCACGAGGTCAGCTAGGCCCCGCTCAGTCAAGTTCTTACAGCGCCAGAGATCCAGCGAGCGCAAGGAGGGGCACCGTGCTCCCAGCATGCTGGCCACTGTGTCGTAATCCTCGATCTGAAACGCCCACCCGTGGACACATCCGTTACCATTAACTAGCCAAACCTCCATCAGTGTGTGCCTGCATGACACCTGATATTTAGTTAAGTCTGTATGAAAGTTCTTTCTTTTTTTAATTCGATATTAATATTGCCGAAAGACCTTGAAAGAAACGTGAAGCCCTTCAGAGTCCGATACTTTTTATGCCCTAGGTAAGTGAAAGTTTCAAGTGTTACACTGGACTAATTTTAACCAGTGATTTCATTTTTAAGCGTATGATTTGTATCTGTCCTGAGAGTTTTGTTGGCGTTTATAATTTCCTCGTTTTTGATACGCGTGAAAGAGAGGGAATGCTCACCATCACACAGCTCCCCAGGTTGAGGTGCCTCAGTTCAGTGCAGAAAGTGAGGATGCTGAGGATGGACGTTTGCTGCCATCAGGGAGGGGAGCGAGGTGGGAGCAAAAGGCAGCATTAGACGGAAATGGCGAAACAAGCAGCTCTCAGCTCAGTCATGCTATTTCGTAATAGTTTTTAAGCACAACGCAGCATCAATAGGACCTGTCGCAAAGTTGCATTAGAAACATCATTTTGGTACCGACACCCTTATCGGCAATGTTTTTTCAGTTTCTAATTGCTCTAGAGAATGCTTCCATTGTCTGTGACATATTTTAGCTGAACAAATCCTGCAGAGCAGCAAAAATCAGCATTGTCCTAGCTTAACCTACTCCTGCATGCATACTCTTCCAAGCCTAGTGTACTACAGGTAGGATAAACTTTTGCTTCTACCACCCTGCGATGACTAGCTGATTCGATTTATTGGACAAGACCACATGGCAACACCGGAATCAATACGGATCGAGAAACTGCTCGGTAGATATGATCGTTGTTACGCAGGGTTGTTTGGCCAAAAATTAGACGGAGCCTCACCTCCACCTTGGTGCGGTACAGTACCAGCCGCCGCAGCTGTGTCAGCTTCGCGATGTGACTGAATGCATGGGGGCGGAGCCTGTCGGAGGATGACAGGTTGAGCTCCTGCAGGCCGGTGCAGGTCTGGGAAATCGTCTCCAAGCACGACTCTGTCAGGAAGTGGCAGCAGGACAGCTCCAGACAAACCAGTCCCTGCCCACATGCCCGTATGAAGCTGCAGCCAGCAGGAAGAGGAGGAAGCCAAGTTAGCGTAATGCTGTTGGAGTCCATCGCACTTACCACAGTGAAGAAACGGTAAGGTAAATCCACCGCACAATGCTTCTTCCAGTAGTATCTGAACATCTCTACCCTGCCCTCATGTTTTATAGGTACTGGGGTGCAGGCACATGATTTGCAGTTTGGAATAGTAGGTTGTTCGCATTAAGTAGCAGGTTACCTTGTAACATAGCCAGTGAGTGGGGATGATCAGTCTTGTCCAACAAGGGCTACGGGGTCAGCTGGTTTTAGTCATTCTCAGTACTACGCTGATTGTCATTGTTTAGATATTAAATAACTTCTGCCATTAAAAAAAAAGTACTGACTGGAAACTGTTAAATCCAGGTGATGTTACAGTCTGTATCCAAATGATAACCCTAAGTAATCATTTTAGTGACCGCATACAAATTCGTAGACCATGTGGCCCTCATACAGCGTTACTAGTCCTCCCTGACACGCTATATTTTATACATACCGTCATGTTCGTTATGTCAGCTCGGGCTCACAGCTTGCGAAGTTCCCTTTACACCAGTTGAGGCTCAAAAAGGTTGGTAAATTGGTTCAATTAATGCATTAAATTGAATATTCCAGAAGGAATGACAAAAAACTTCTAAATGTGCTCTTGCAGGACTGTAGTTGAATAGCACTGAACTACACTATTATATACACATTACATTATGTACCATATGCTATGCTGCCGTATAATCACATTTTGATTGAGGGATGTGTGTGCTGGACCAATTAGTCCTTAATCGTATGGACGAAAGTGAAATCCAGTATTCATTTGGATGTAAGACTGCAACTTGAGGATTATTTTGCCATTTCGAAATAGTGTATAATATCAAATGGACTGCCAAAACGGACTAATAACTGGGGTAAAAATGTGCGTACACATGCCCCTCCATAAGATATGTTTAAAAACTCCGAGGTACCTTAAAAGACAGGTGTCATACCAAGTAACTCACAGGCTGTGAATAAGCTGTTTTTTTTTGTAATTGTTTTAATGCTCCAAACATCCTCACAGGGCTGAATTCTGAAGCAAATCAGTATTTACAAAATTAAAGAAGACTAATTTTAAGATGATCTACAGGTGACCCCCGCCAGTGCTAAGTTCGGCGGCCGGCCCCTAGCCCCATCCTCCGACTCCTGCGACGGCTCAGGCAAGTACCTGCAGAAGCCGGTGAGGGTGAGGGCCCCGCGGTTCCCCGTCCAGGACAGGTTCAGCCGCTGTATAAGGGAGCAGCGCTTCTGCAGGTGGCCCAGCGAGGCGTCGCTCAGGCGAGCCCAGTATGGCTGCAAGCTCAGCTGAATGTACTGCAGAGGGTCGCAGCAGTGCTGCTGAAGGAGCTTGCAGGTCTGCGCCAGTCGACACAAGTCCGGCAGAGTCAGGTGACTGATGATCAACTGGATCAGCTTCCGTGTAGGAAACACAGCGAGAAAGACGCGTTTACCCAAAATTCTGCCCAGTATTTATTCATGTATGTTTGAATCGTAATATCTGCCACTAGTAGCTCAGTAGCAGGTATCCTTTAAAGATGGCACCGATCATCTCCTGCAAGTGCTGAGCGACTCTTCAGAACAAAGTATGGAAAGCATTTGCCTGATGTGCGGTTAAGTCGCAGATGAGTAAATTCTAAGAAACGGGAATGGTGGAAAAGACTACTGGTTTCCAAGGAGAAGGTGGCAAACGTTCAGCGTTAATTCACTCTGCGACAAAGAAAGTCAGTCAATCAAGCTTCATGCCAGCTAAAGCTACCAAAATCAACAGTTAGCTAAAAAAATTTTTATTTCTCCATTTTCCAGCAGGGGATGCGGTGGCGCAGTGGGTTGGACCGGGTCCTGCTCTCCGGTGGGTCTGGGATTCGAGTCCCGCTTGGGGTGCCTTCCGACGGACTGGCGTCCCGTCCTGGGTGTGTCCCCTCCCCCTCCAGCCCTACGCCCTGTGTTGCTGGGTTAGGCTCCGGTTCCCCGCGACCCCGTATGGGACAAGCGGTTCAGAAAGTGTGTGTGTGTGATTTTCCAGCATTACTGCATGCTGTAACCAGGGCGCTTGTTCACGGACACGCAAAGTCTGTGTATGTGTGTACCTCGTAGGGTAGCTTGTCAAAGTAGCCATTGCCCATATTGTGCTTCCCGTTTCCAGTCTGTCTGCAGCGCAGTGCCAGCTCTGCTTCCTTGTCCTCCTCGCCGTCGCTGAGGTCGCTGATGTCAATCATGGGCATCTTGTACAGAGCCAGGACAGGCCGCTCCTTGACCCCACGCAGGATGACGGCGTCCAGCTCGGTGTAATACTCCAGCAAGGAGCTGTTCACTTCCAGGCGGATCAGGTTGGTGGCAAAGTTAATCTGTTTGATGCTGGGTGAGAACTGCCTGGCCTGAGGGTTCAGGGCTTTGGTGGGCTCACCAGCCCACAGCACCTCCCACCTGAGAGACAGAGAGAAACACTGGCACATCAGCACCACTGCATTACACCTCCGTGGGCTCCAGGGTTATGACGAAGTGTTGGGGGTGCAGGTGGTGGTAACCGGTGCTACCTGATGTCAACCGGTGGATTCTGGGAGAAGGGGTTCAGCGAGCAGGCGAGGATCTGGACAATGCCCCCAGGGTTGTACGTCTCCAGAACCTCCAGGGCTGTGGGATATACAGGCTCCTCAAAGGCCACCTCAATGTAGTCCTGGCTGTAGAAGGACTGCGGCGTCCTGCGGAAAGGCTGGGGCGCACTGGAGCACTGTTCCCACCAGGTTCCGTAGACCCGGAACACAGCCGTCTGAGTGAAGTCCCCCGAACTGGGGTAGACGTTGGGCAGGCCAGCCAGGTTCCACATGGTGTAGGACATGCTGTTCTCACTCCCATAGTGCGAGCTGAAGTCCAGAACCTCCTTGACGTACTGCTCCACCTCCACGCTCAGGGGCAGCGCTCGCTGGCCCGACTCGACGGCCCGCCGGCTGTTCAGAACCTCACCGCGGGTTCCGCTCCTGGACCGGCGCCGTAGACAGATATAGTAAAACATGCTAAGAAGGGTTAGCATAGGGAAGACTGGGCTGGGACCGAGGAGCGACCAGAACCAGCAGCAGAACCAGGCTGGAGTCTGTACTACAGAGCTCAGGCTACAGGCCCAACCACATGCAGCACCTGCAGGTTAGAGAGAGAGAGACATACGGAGCGTGAGAGCCGTACGACAGGAGGATTGGGGCACCGCACCGACCGGCCCTGGTCAGAAGGGGGGAGACTCTACAAGGTGTGGCAGGTGAAAATAAAAACATCAGGTTCATTAACCGGCGCTAACTGAAAAAATAACCGATTCAGCACACGGAAGCGGATGGCATGACGGGAACACGCAGCTCCAGGGACCGGTCAGTACACGGGCAGACGCGGTTTCAGAATGCACAAGGCTACATCTCAGTTACACATCTGCTGTTAGTCATGTTAATGCAGACTTGGTGTACACTGTTTTTGTTCCAGCCATCAGGCAGGGCCAGCCTTGGGCCAGCTGAACCTGTCTGACCCACCGGAGCCGCTTCTTCCTTCTGCACCGGAAGGTCTTTAAAATTTCTGGAACTCCTTCTCTTGCACGACGAGCTGCCGGATTTCCGGTTTATTTGTCGCCCTGCGCATTACTGACAACACCAGTGACGGGCGCCAGGGCAAAGGAGCTTTTCCAAATTAAAACCGATCCAGTGCTGTCTGAGTTCAAACACGGTCCCAGAGAGATTCGAGACCCCTGCAACATTATCCATAGACAGATCCACGGACCGCGCGGAAGAGCCTGCAAGAAAGATGTCTTCGGAAGTACGGTTCTCTTTCAGTTGCCGTGCTTTTCGTGAAAACGCAAGCAAATTAATAGAGATGTTGTTTGGTTTTTTGACGCAGCGTAACACCAGATTTTGATTCCTGGTGGATAACGTGGAATAATCTTAAATGCAGGAGGCCCCAGCAAAATGGTCCAAAGTGGGCCCTGTAAGTGTAACTCAAGAAGGCAAAGAAACAGTCGTGGGAAAACCCCACGACTGCGCCGACTGCGCCAACTGCGCCAACTGCGCCAACTGCGCACACATAAGCACGTGAACTTAGGTTACAGACACAGCACAAGCAGATGAGGACAGAGCGCACCGATGGATCATGTCTTTATGAACTCATGGGGACGGCTGGATTGGCCGGGGTGACAGGGCACAGCTGTGTCATCATGTTTGTCAGCACAACTGCACGTTTTAAGGAGGCAAATGACACTGCGGCGCATCGCCAAGGTCACGTGCACCTCTACAAGTCACTGACAGAAGCGCGGCGGGGCAACAAACACCGTGACCATCGTCTTCATCATCATCCTCCTCCTCCTCCTCGATGCTCTCCCCGCACGCGGACACCGACGGACGGCGATCGCGGCTCACTTTGCGGACAATCAAGCGAGTACTGCTCAAGTCGTGCCTTGTGGAAGCAGCCTGGGCTGGCAGGGGGACAGTCACAGTGCTGCTGCTGGTACTGCAGCACTGCTGGCAGATTAGCTTGTGAGTCGGAGGCTGGCTAGGCAGCCGCGCGCCTATCAGCTGAGCTAGCCTGCTACGTCGTCCCACAGCTAATTACAGTTCATACATTTCCTAAAGTTACTTACGGCATATCCGAATACCTGTTTAAATTCTGTAAATGTCTCCGTGCCATCTCAAAATTAGGAAGACACACGGAGACTGACGTGCATGGACGTTACAGCAGGCGTCTAATGTAAACATCCGGTATAATAAGTCAAGCGGTGTGCGGCGGATTGTGGGTAATGTAGTTTTACTGAAAGCGCCGTTTTGGGCTGCGCGGTGGAGGCGTTAATGTTGAGAAATTAGCTGAATTGATTCATTATGAGGGGGGTGCGGTGGCGCAGTGGGTTGGACCACAGTCCTGCTCTCCAGTGGGTCTGGGGTTCAAGTCCCGCTTGGGGTGCCTTGCGGCGGACTGGTGTCCCGTCCTGGGTGTGTCCCCTTCCCCCTCCGGCCTTACGCCCTGTGTTGCCGGGTAGGCTCCGGTTCCCCGTGACCCCGTATGGGACAAGCGGTTCTGAAAGTGTGTGTGTGTGTGTGTGATTCATTATGAACCTTCGTTTAGCTGACTCTTTTATACAAGGTGATGTGCAAAGCTGCATGATCAGTTTTACAAGGGTTTACTTATGTTTTCGCGAGAGAATTCGTGATGTATTAATATAGAATGAGTATCTTAAGGGTACAGTAGGAGGTGGGATTCGAACCACTAACCAGAGAGCGAGGTGAGGGCTCTAGACTAACCACTACTATACAGCATCTGATGACTTTCTGTATCTGTCGCAAAATACCGAAAATAATGGAAATTCTTACAGGTCTGGGTCAAAATTTGTTGTGTAAAATTTCTCCTATAGAATATTGCCACCTGGAGAGTACTTAAAAATATTTATTATATATCTTACGTTTACAAATTTATCAAGTGTTTTTTTTTTTTTATTGTAAAATCTAGTGCAACTGCAACAGATATAGTTTCAAGACATTTTTAACAGTGTGTAAATGATGATGATACATTGATCCATCCATCCAATTTCAATGACCCTTTGTCCTGAGTAGGGTTATGGTGAACCGGAGACTATCAAGAAAGTATTGAGCACAAGGGGTTAGGGAGGTTATGCCCTGGTGGGACACCAGTTCATCACAGGGTAGGCACGCACGCACAATGATGATGTTGATGATGATGATGATGATTATTATTATTATCATTATTATTATTTTAGCACATTAATGTGGTGTCGGAATGCATTCTTCACTATTCATTACATTTCAGTTTTTATATGCCTTTTTGCACTACAGCATAAACCAATTCTACTTCACAGAGGAGCATTACTACTGCTTATTTATCTTGGGCCTTTGTCCAAGATATGGTCAGCTCTTTGTAAAAGTATTTTTCTCTTGTAATGATCTGCCTTAATGGTGCCGCCTATAATATTATTATTATTATTATTATTATTATTATTATTATTATTATTATCTGTCTGGAAAACTGTCATTGTTGTGAAGTAGTGAATAAAGCATTTGTTAGCAGGAATTTTCTGAGAATGTGGCGATGCTGACATTTCAGTGCCTCGCAGAGCGGTGTGTGTGTGTTCCCCAGTGGGCCGTCTTCGTGTCGCCGTGGCCGCGCTGTGCTCTCACTAATGAAGAGAGTAATGCAAGCATGGACCCCCCTCTTGGCTGGCATTTGTGAGGATGAAGGATTCGTCCAGCCATCGGTTCTCGGCTCATTTGGGTTCCTTTTGTCTGCACAAAGAGCATCCGGTCTCCACGGAACCATGACCGGCCAACAGCTCATTAGCAGGAAGACCGAACCACAATGGGACCAGATAATTACCTCTGAATCACTCAGCCACCCGTCCCCAAACACCCCTTACATCATCACAGCCATTTATATTTCAACTTTTATTTTTATGTGAGCAGTTATAAATGTCACTTGGGTTTTCTTTTTAACCACAAACAAAGGAATAAAGGTGTCCACATGTTTGCTAACTTTTTTAAAATCTGTGACGGTATTTGTTTTTAAGCAGCATATTTATTTTTACTGAAAAATTTATGGGACGTTGAATTGTCAAGAATAATATTTATTGTAGAAAGAAAAAATTTCTTTGATATTTAGACCAAATCTGTTAAATAAATTCTTCCATTTCACAATTTTTTGTTTTGAAGAGCAAATAAGGATGCAGTTACCATGGTCATTACCATGGTCAGTTAAGAGACTTTCAGCCAGCATCAGTAAAAATTGTGGGTGGCCCCGAATGTGGGCAGAAATGGAACGTGGAGCAATCCCTTTGCATAGTTTCGACAGAGATTTTTGGAGATGAGCTTGAGTTTGGTGTCTTTTTAGTGGGGAGCACAAAAGACAGGATGGCCCTCCCTCTTCCCTATGGACTTTGACTGCAAAGGGCAGCGAGAAGAATTGGGAGGTCAGGAGAACCATCATTTAAGTTCAAATGCCTTGAGTGCTACAAGATCTCAGTGAATCTTCTTAGGGTTCTGACACTGAGCTGAAGTTACAGGTGAACCTTGATAAAAAGCTCACGATCCCTAAGACGTTGAGTAAGTCGTTCAACATCTGAAGCCAGCCTGGCACAACCTATACCTCACCCGTGTCCATCTGGACACTCTGTGAACTTAAAGCCTGAGCCATGGACTGATGGAAGCACCATTTCCAGCCAATGTTTAAACACCAAGCAGAGATGATGAACATGCTCTTTAAAAGAATGAGAACATATCAAGGTGTCATCAGCGCAGACAATAATCCACCCTGCTAATCATGTCTTTGATTAATTTTTGGGTTATTTTAATAATTCTTCCCTTATTCGCTCTTTTTCTGTTTATTTTAAAAAATTGGGTTTTATATGTTTGCTTGGTCATTGAAGAAAATGATTTGCAGAGCCACAAAAACAACTGGAAACTGGCAATTTCCATAGGTCTGCTGAATCACTTCATTATATATGGTATAGTACACCTTCTCATGCGTGAAAATGCCAGTCCAATTTGCAAACACTCACATTGCTGTGTCCCTATGTGTGGAAATGTGTCTTGAGCTCTATGACACCTACTGTTCCCAGCAATTGTGGGTGGGACCATGCGCGCAACTCCTCTAGTACATGTGACACATACAATGTGTAGTCACAATTGTTCAAAAGTATTATTTATTCTTGCTAAAGCCTTCTTTTGTTTGTCCAAATCTGCACATGTGGATGTAGATTTAGTCCTGATATGTGTGCAGATTTACGTGCACCAGTAGGGATCGCTGTGACGATGGGCTGCATTCGCGGGGCTGAAAGTGGAGACGAAAATTCCCTTCAGTTTGAGCGGGAAATCCGGAGTGCCGGGCTGTCGCCCCGTGCCTCATCTTTCAATCCTGTTTTTACAGGTGGTTGATGTGCAAAAATACATAAATTATATGAAAAAGTGTCCACAGTGATCTGAAATTTATAATTGTGAAAGGATGATGACTTTAAAAAGTTTTAGAACCTTGTACGGTGGACGTGACAACTGGCTATTGAAGACGACTTTGATTTTATCAATTAAATTGCATGTTACAAGCTCTTGGAAATGTTATTTTTGAAAGCAAAAGAAATTAATGTATGTAAATATTAAACGTCTACTTTTTTCTTTTTTTTCCTAGCGGATCAGAATGGATTACCAGAACACTAAAAGGGTCTGATACCACACACTGTCCAGCTCAACAGGTAAAATTTCTCCATTCAAAGTCTTTGTTCAATAAGTAAATACTAATATAAACACTACATGATGGGATCTTCAGACACTAAAAGACATACCCCAAGGCTAAAACCATAAATAGTTAAAGGAAACTTACCTGGCAACTCCTTCGCATTAGAAGGGTGGTCTCCTCGCCTGTTCCCGGGGTGTTACCATACACTTACCTACCTCATAAATGTGTAGTGGTATATGTTTGGAAACTGTGTGCAGAACAGTTTGCAGGTTTATACTAAAGATGATTTTAAGACCGCTAGCTTTACAAACGCCAGTTGCCACCGTTCCTTTTGGTACGTTAGCTTAGTTTGACATCAGTAAACTTTACATTTACATTTATTTATTTAGCAGACGCTTTTCTCCAAAGCGACTTCCAATGAACCCTGTGTAGTGTTACCAGCCCACATACCTTCTTCACTAAGGTGACTTACACTGCTAGATACACTACTTACACTGGGTTGCTCATTCATACATCAGTGGAACACACTCTCTCTGTCACTCACACACTATGGGGGAACCTGAACAGCATGTCTTTGGAGTGTGGGAGGAAACCGGAGCACCCGGAGGAAACCCACGCAGACACGGGAGAACACGCAAACTCCACACACTTTGGTCGAGTCTGTTCCTCAGGACTACACAGTGGAAAAACATGGATATGAAGGTAAAAGAATCTTCTATATAATACTTTGGCTCCTACTTTGTAGAGGGTGATTACTGGAACATTTGCATTACATTTATTCATTTAGGTGACACTTTTCTCCAACGTGATTTATAACATTATCTACCTGTTTCTACAACTGGGTAATATTACTAGAGCAATTTAGGCAAAGTACCTCACTTACAGGTACTAGTGGAGGTAGGATTCAAACCTGCAACCTTTGGGGCCATGGGTAGCAGCTCTGACCCCTACACTTCCAGTCACCCCAGATGCAAGTGGAGTGTTGGGTTATAATGTTGATTTTTGGTTCATATAATGTTTGATTTTCTCACATTGAGCCACGCTAAAAGTATGTATGAAGGTGGTGTGCAAAGTGGTATGTGCTCTATAACCTGAGTAAACAGGGTCACACTGTAAAACTGTACATTGTCTATATTTCTGAATATTTTGGGTTTGTTAGAAAGAACAAATAATTTTCTATTGTGAGGGAAAAGGAATACATATTGAAGACATGTGACCAAAGACAAAACATTTGAGAATCTTTTAATTTTTTTTTTTTTTTTTTCCCCAGTACCTGCTGGGGTGTCTCTCAGTGGAGGTCTGTTCATACACATAAGACACATCTGTTGACTGATCCCAACATCTGTGTCTGTTCCGTCAGAAGGTTATTAAAGCTGTAAGAAGAGAAAATATAGAAAAGGGCAAATCTCAGTGCCAGTCTCAAGAGGAGTCCACTGGGACTGAGAACCAGAGGAAAGGGGCTAAGGAAAAACTTAGTGGAACAGAGCCAGCGGAGAGCCTTCTTTTTTCAAGAAAAATGTCCTCGTGCTCCTTTGGCTCCCGTTTTGCATCAGTTAAGTAGATGGCTTTGTGGCATTTCGGGGAAGACTGTAGAATGAACTGTGTGAATTGTGGAATAAAGGGGAGCAGCCAACACTGGCTTTGTTCTGCTGGTTCAGGCAGCAGATAAAATCCCTGCATCGGGACCGGTCCTGTCCTGTTATGGCAGACAATGGAATTTAATACCGTAGATAGAGCAGGTGAAAACATTATTTCCGCTTCCAGTTCTGAGGAAAATTTTGATTCTTTTTGCTTGTCACAAAGTAAAAGCTATCAGGAAAAAAAGAGAGATTAGCTTGGTGTTACTTTGTAAAAGGATACTATTTTAAAGCCATTTAAATATTTGGTGTGTGTGATTCGAGTTTTTTGTCTTTATAACACACACACACACACACACTCTGAAACTGCTTCTCCCAAGCAGGGGTCACAGCAAACTGGAGCCTAACCTGGCAACAAAGGGCGCAAGGCTAGAGGAGGATGGGACACCAGTCCATGGCAAGGCACCCCAAGCAGGACTCGAACCCCAGACCCACCAGAGAGAAGGACCCAGCCAAACCCACTGCGCCACCTCACCTCCCTTTGTCTTTATAATACAAACATAAATTATGTCTAAAGGCAAATATATTTAACCTCCAAGGAAATATAACAAGATAAGAGCTCATTGGTCCCCTCTGCCTTCTATTGTTCCCTGCCTCTTGTCCTCCATCTGCACTTCAACACAGAGTATCGTTTTACTAATATTAATAGTGAATTCCTGTCTTTATCGCCCCTTCTGATACATGGATGTCTTTCGAATGCATGCCAATGCAAGCACAAACACCAGGAGGTCATTGGATCATTGTAGATTAATATATCCCGCTGGAAGGAACGTTATGTGACCGTGCGGCACTCGTCTGTAACCGCACACCCAGCTTTGGGTGGCTGCCAGCGCGAGATGCTCTTATCTCCACCTGACACCTCTCCTGGAGCTGGGGTCAACTCCCATATCTGCCCCCACTCCCTGGCACTATGCCCAAGCAGAGCACTAACCCCCCCACCGAAGAAGGAGTTTAAACTGCAGGAGCAGGCATCACGACTCACATCCAAAATATTGACCTGTTTTGCAATGATCGGTTGAGGTGGTTTAAGTTTGCGAAAGCTGACAATCAACAGAGCACTTCCGGGCCAACAAATACGTCAGCAGTCCTGCTGCACGGTCAGGACGCTGGGATTACGGCAGCGATGCTGGGGATCGCAGAAAATGTTGCGGAATTTACTTGCACACCAGAGAAAACATTGCATACATTTTCACATCAGCCAAGGCAGAAAAAGTAGGTACATGTTAGACCCTCAGAAATGGATTAGTTTTGCCATGACATCGTTTTGTGCACAAGTCCCTTGTTTTGCACACAGCCCAACTACATTCATTTTGCATTTCATCTAAATCCCCTGAAATCTTTCCTAAAGAGCTGTGAGTTTGTCAGTCTACGCCTGCCATTGGCCATGGGGTGAGAGCAACGGACTGCCTCTAGACAGCAGCCACCAAATCCCGTTTTTCTTCTAATTCATCAGTGTTTAATAATCCGGTCGATGATGAGGAAGAGGAGAGGGGGCAGCAGTCTTCCTTGTGTAAGCCCTGTTTTTACTCATATGTGTTTTTAATCAGAAGGGGGCCCGGTGCTGTAGTGGATTGGTGGATTGCTCTCTGGTGGGTCTGGGGTTCGAGTCCCGCTTGGGGTGCCTTGCTATGGACTGGCGTCCCGTCCTGGGTGTGTCCCCTCCCCCTCCAGCCTTACGCCCTGTGTTGCCGGGTAGGCTCCGGTTCCCCGCGACCCCGTATGGGACAAGCGGTTCACAAAGTGTGTGTGTGTGTGTGTGTGTGTTTTTAATCAGGTTTACCAGTTTATTGGGAATTTGATAGAAGTGATGGGTCATTCTGTCTACGCTGTCAAACGTCTATTCGTAGCCAGCAAATATGAGTGAAGCGAAGAGTTTCACCGAGGAGTCTCTGGGACTTTCCTACATGGTGTAGCGATATGAAACAAGCAAGATTTATTTACCCAGAAACAACAGGTCAAGAATATCCCAGCACATTTTTTTTTTGGAATTTATGGAGGATTATGTTGTTGAACTGATGAGGTCTTTTTGTGATGTCTTGGTAATTTGAGGATTTTACTGAGAGATGTGTATTTTATATATGGAGAGTTTTTAATAACTTTATTCAGTAAAGTTAAGCAAAAACAGAACCTATATCAATATGCTGTGTATTTGCTGATTATTGTCGGTGTGTCCTGGTGGATCGACAAACGGTCATTGTAGGCAGTTACTGTGAGTCCCTCTTAGCTCTGTTGGGGTTCAAGCTTCGCCTGCTGTAATTTAATTATAAATTAAAAAATCACTGTTTATAATATACTGATCGGTAAAATATGTATAAATGTTTTCGTATAGTACTATGTGGGTGTGTAATTTTGTGTTATGAAGTTTAGTCATTATAGTGGTACTTTTATACTTCAGAAAGGAATTTAAAATAGTCTGTGACACTTCCGTCCATCATCAGTAACCGCCTGTCCAGTCCGAGGTACCGCAACACTTTTCGATTCACGCGGAGGACTGTTGGGAGGAGGTTTGATTCTTACCTTAACTTTTTACTATGGTGCAAATACACTTATCCTGCACCCTTGAGCCCACATCAAGGATCTAGAGCTCTCCGGCCCAGGGTCTCCCCGCTAAGTGGTGATGAAGCTCTCTGAACATAAGCGCTGACTAGGAGGTGCTGACTCCCCTCGCTGACAATCTCTGTGGCTCCGAGACCATCTTTCAGTTGGCGCGTGGCTCAGCCCGGGATCGAACCCGAGTCATAGGGCTCACCGTGCGCCGCATGCTTTTATCGACTACTTAGCTATATCTGCAGTATATGTAGAATTCTGTGGGTATTTGCATATATTTGTGCAGCTGTATGATAGTTACATACCAGTGTAATACAACGTTGTATATAAATATATATGAATGTACATGAAAATAAAGCAGAGCACCTGAAGGAGACCCACCCAGTGTGAGGCGGCAGCACTACTCGCTGTGTCACCATGTCACTCTTGGATCAAAATATGAATGAATGAATTCACATGTATCAATAATTCTTAAAATACATATTGTGTATATTAATTTATTGGTGTGTGTGTGTGTGTGATATGTATTTCAATATACATATACCAGGCAGCCTGGTGGTCCAGCAAGTAGCGCTGCTGTCTCACAGTGCTTTGGTGGTGTGAAAGGACGTGGGTTTGATCCCCATTCAATTTCTGTGGAGTTTGCACGTTGTCCCTGGGTCTGTGTGGGTTTTCTCCGGGTACTCCGGTTTCCTGTCGCTGTCCAGGTGGATTGGATCACCCGTAATCTGAGTGACAGACAGAGTATGTTTCACTTGTGTATGGATGAATGACTTGTTATAAGTCATCTTGGGTGAATAAGGTGTGAGCTCATCACACGATGTTCTGTTCACTGGAAGTCACTTGGAAGAAATGTGTGTGCTAAATGAAGTAATGTAATATGTTAATTTATGCATACATTGATTCACATATACATCTACAGTATATATCAAAATATCTATGTCAGGGGCAGCTGGTAGCATAATGGTTGGAGTTGCTGCTTTTGGACCCAAAAGTGATGGGATTGAAACCTTCCTCCAGTTGTAGTATCCTTGAGTGCAGTACTTATCCCAAATTGATCCACCAAAATTTTCCAGCTCTTTAAATGGGTAAATAGTAGTAAGTAATTTAACATTTTAAGTTGCTTTGGAGAAAAGCGTCAGGCAAATGTCTAAAGTTACATATGAGTGTAAATAAATGAAGGAGATATATATACATATAAAGGTTTAAACATATACATGTACAAATATATGTTGCCATCATTACACATCTATATACGTATAATTTTTATAGAAAATATAGATATATTTATAGTTCCACAGTGTCTTCGATGTCCTCTGTCGAGTCCTGAACCCTACTGCAATCTTTATGGTTCTGTTTGTAAACAAATGCCCACATGGCAGATGGTGCAAAGCACACTCCAGAGACCGAGCTGGCAGAAGCCGAACCCCCACCCCCACCCCCACCCGCCGAGACGGGTTAGCCCTGAAGGCTCCTGGTTCTGAGTGCACGTCCTACGCTTTTGTCTCCGTCTTTTTAATTTCTGAAAGCAGTCGAGTGTGACGCAAGCTCTTCACCTTCGGCGTCTGTCCCGGCTGATGGGAATGCAGGATTGCGTTCTAATCCACACTTATTCCCATGAGTCCGCCCGTGCCTTGCTAGCATCGTGTCGCTCACAGAGGGGTGATAAAGAGGAAATAGAAACAATGGACAAAGAAACAATCATTTCAAAAAGTCTCGTCGGGATCGCTCATTATTTTAGCGGGCAAGACCGGCCCCCTAACCCTAAGGAACTCGAGACAAGGACTGGAGTAAAACCCAGAGTGGGGGAGAGCAGTGACAGTATGGGGCATAGTGGTTAGAGTTACTGCCTCTGGATTTGAGGATTGTGGGGTTGAATCCCACCTCCTGCTACAGAGCCCTTAAGCAAGGTAGCTACCCTAAAGTAATATGGTAAAGAGTACTCTTGTACGTGAGTGGGTAAATTACTGTAAGCAGTTTAACTGCAAGCCACACTCATTTACCCATCTATCACAGCAGAGCAGTTTTTACTGTTTCACTTCAAGGTAAATACCTTTAGCAGTGGTCCAACTGCAGGAGCTGGGTCCTTCAGGTCCAAAGGCATCAGCTGGAACTGTTACACCATCTTCTGCTCATCAAAGAGCTGGATATGATGTGATACGATATGATAGTGGAGTATCTGTGGAGGAGGGGCTGAGCTGGACAGAACCGGTGCCGCTGTCCTGCCTGGACCCGGGCCAGCCCAGCCCAGAAAGAAAGCAGCGCCACCTATTGGTGTAAGCCCCCACCCACCTGGCAGGTTTGAAGATGCACGCTGGGCCTCTTTGTCGTTTAGTGCTCATTTTGGTCACTTCTGGACTTCTCAAGGTTTTGGTCTGTAAGGGATGTAAAGATGTGCTGCTGCATAATGACACCACTATACTTATGGTAACTGAGCAATGGTGGTATGGTAATTGACCCGTTTTTTTTAGCTGTACGTTTCTGTGCCTGAGTGTGTGTGTGTGTGTTTGTGTGTGAGTCGGTCTCGTACAAACACAGATGCTGCAGTGTGTGTGTTGACTCTGTGTAATTTGTTTGCTGTAATTTGGTCTGGAGTACCAGGGGAGCCCTGTTTTAATTTCCATCGCTGTTTACCCCTCTTTGTGGAGCAGTGATGTGTTGAGTGGCAGGAGACACACACACACACACACACACACACACACACACACACACACACACACACACACGCACGCAGAGGCAGGCTAAAGAGAAAGCCAAATTAAAAAGATGCTGTGATGATTGTTCTGGCCCAAAGGCCTCTCTCACAGACTGCACCTGCTCCACAGCCGGCCTCTGCAGCTGGAAGGCTGTTTCTTGTTAGCACAGCACTCCAAGAGAGCTGCGCGCACACACACACACACACACACACACACACACACACACACACAGACAGTGCAATTGTTCACACTGTCTGATCTTCACGCTAACTGCTACATTTATGGTTCCACTATAAAAACAGCAGACATATCACTATTTGGTAGTGTTGGCATTTTTTTTTTCAAATTCTTTCTTTTTTATTTGTTTAGCTGATTCTTGCTTTCAAAGCAACTTATAGCGATTTATCTATTTATACAGCTGGGTAATTTCTTCCTATATGAATTCAGGGTAAGTGCAGTGTCTTGAAGGTGCAAAAAGGGATTCAAAGGGAAGAGCACAAACCACTACGACACCTGCTGCCCCAATATCAGTTTGGAGGTATTTTCTTTTCAAAATCAGCCCCATGGTGCTAGGAAACCACATTATAAACGCATACTTACACATACGGTCCAGGAGCAGTGGGTGGAATGTATTTTATTTAAAAAAAACCAACAACTCTGATTATTTCACACTTTCCGCTGAACCTTTACATATCCTTTCATTTAAGTACCTCATGACATTGACATTCATTCATTTAGCTGATGCTTTTCTCAACAACTCACACTGTTAAGCTTCTTACAACTATTTTACCCATTTATACAGCTGGGTAATTTTTACTGGAGCAGTTTAAGATAAATATTGGGCAGCATGGTGGCACAGCAAGTAGCGCTACTGTCTCCCAATGCCTGCGTGGTGTGAGAGGTAGTGGGTTCAGTCCCTGCTCAGTCTGTGTGGAGTTTGCATGTTCTCCCCGTGTCTGTGTGGTTTCCTCCCATGGTCCAAAGACATGCTGTTCAGGTCTCCCCATAATGTGTGAGTTACAGAGAGAGTGTGTTCCACTGATGTATGGATGAGTGACCCATTGTAAGTAGTGTATCTCGTGGTGTAAGTCACCTTGGCAAATAAGGTGTGTGTGTGTGTGTTTGTTCATTGGAAGTCACTTGGAGAAAAGCATCTGCTAAATAAATGAAAATATCCTGCTCAAGGGTACTGTAGGTGAGATTTGAACCTGTGACCTCTCGCATCTAGTAGGTAGCAGCTCTAACCAGTACGCCACCAGCTGTCACATGAGGACTGGACATGTCTGTTCAAACATGCTTTTGGAAAATTTGTAACGTTATTTAGACATTTCTTGCATGTTTGCAGAACACAAGCTGTCCTTCCCCCCTCATCCACGTCAACAGCGCCACCTGCAGGAATCAACTGCGAATGGTAGCAGAGCAGCGCCACACCGACCTGGACCACAGAGACTCATTAATGCGACACCATGCTGGTCCGGTACTCGTGGGCGGCCAATGCCACCCCAGTACAAAACACTCTGACAACACTGACGGGTGACTTTTTTTCGCCGCTCAAGTTCTATGACGCACAAAGTGTGCGGCGCTATTAGGCTGAACAGCTGCGAACCGGTTACAAGAAGTACCTCAGTGTGTGTACGAGCAGTGGTAAAAAAATGTAATGTAGTAACGTTTCTCCAGCGCAAGTGAGCAACGCAAGAGGGTACGGTAATCAGGTGAGTGAAATCAGTGTTATTATTATTATTTTTTTTAAAAACCTATTTCACTAGCATTTTCGTGAAAGTTTGTTAAAGCTGAGGTACGGTGTCGGGTCGGGGGGGAATGTTCGCGAAAACGAACAATCGCAGTACCTCTCAGCTTAACAAACTTCCGCGAACATTCGCAGTACCTCAACTTTAACAAACTTTCACGAATATAATAATAATAATATCGCATAACTTAGCCTAAAAGTTAGCTAAAGTTACTGCTACCTTAGCTAGCTGATTTTAAAAAATTTTACCTCAGAAACGTTGCCACGTCACGTTCATGATTTATGAGTCTGTCACGCACTCACTATTTTTGTAAGTAGCTTTTCTTCAATGCCATAATAGTAAGTATTTCAGGTGTGTTTGTCTAAACTGTAAGGAAGTAGGAGGATACTTTCCTACACAAACCCGACTAGTTGTAGCAGCAAAACTGAAATGACAAGGAAGGAAAGAGGCAGGAGAAATGAATGCTACGGAGAGGGGAGAAGCAGGAAAAATGTCTGCTGCTAAAGGCAAGGAGGAAGCAGAGATAGAGGAGCAGGGAGCTTGTGGAGAAGCTCTAGACAACACAGACAGTGTCTTTGCTCATCTCTGATTCTGCTCTCATCATGTATCAGTCATTGCCCACCAGCTATGTAGCTGGCATAAGTTGTATCTGCCAACATAAAAAAAAAAAAAATTCTAATAGCAATACCCACTTTGGATCATTAGCATCTAAATATACTACAAATCATGTAGAAAAAGGATCGTATTAAATGGTATTATAATGTTGTTTTACAGATGACGTTTCTAAGGTGGAAGAAGGCGATGTTCAAAGATGAAGGATTAACCGTGCGCAGTAGAACTGAGCATTGTAGGGATGCGATGATGGTTTGGAAAGAAGTTGAGATATCTGAAAAAAAGCAGGAATTTCTAATTGGAAATTTAAACAAAGAGTACAATAAAAAGGTTAAAGAAAACTGGGATTATATTAAAATGTTATCTGAGGTTTTGCTTTACACTGAAATAAAAAACACTGGCCAAAAAGGGCACAAGGAAACAATAGAATCAGACAGGAAAGGGAACTTTTTAAGCATACTGGAGCTGATTAAGGGGGACATGATGGCACAGCAGGTTTGGCTGGGTCCTGCTCTCTGGTGGGTCTGGGATGCCTTGCGGCAGACTGGCGTCCTGTCCTAGGTGTGTCTCCTCCCCCTCCAGCCCCACGTCTTGTGTTGCCAGGTTAGGCTCCGCTTTGCCACAACCCTGTTCGGGACAAGCAGTTTCAGATAGTGTGTGTGTGTGCGTGCGCAGAGCTGATTGCAAAACATAATCCTAACATTATGAAGAAAATGAATGCAGCTGGCAGTGCCAAATATACAAGTGCTGATATCCAGAATGACATTGTCTTGCATAGCAGAGATGGTGCGCACCTCAATAATGAAAGAGGTCAAGAAAAGTGAGGTGTTCATCATACTAGCAGATGAAACTAAAGACCCTAGCAAAAAAAAGAGCAGATTTCTTTTGTAGATAATAATGAATAATTAATTAATTAACTTAATAAATGAAAGTTCTTTACAATTTGAACAGGCTGAACTCTTAGATGCAGAAGGATTGACACGAAGGATTATTGACACTCTGGAAAGATATGGTCTGGAATACAAGAGTAATCTGGTAGGTCAGTCTTATGGGGCTGCAGTCATGAGTGGCAAGCATTGTGGTGTGTACAGACACATGTAAAACAGGTGGCAAAGCAGGCCTTTTATGTGCACTGTAATGCTCACTGCCTCAACCTTGTGCTTGTTGACACAGTAAAAGCCATCCCAGAAGCTAACTGCTTTTTTTCCTTCTTACAAAAGGTGTATGTCTTCAAGTCTAGATCAGTGGTGCACCAAAAGTGGCTGCAAATTCAAGGTGAAATGTATCCGGGTGCTCCCCGAGAATTTCAGTGGTTGAGTGACATGTGGTAAGGATGTAGGAATTTGGCCTGTCGCAATTTAGTGGACAGGTTGCCGACGGTAGTACGAAATAGCTGGGGAACAAATTGGGTAAAGGTCTGTAAATACACGTGGCCTTCTGTTTCAGATTGACTTGGAATTTATTGCTTTTCTAGCAAAATTTAGAAAACTTTTTGGAGATGCAGCATTCCTTTCTGGCATGCTCCAGTCTTCATTTCTTGATTTGGCAAAAGCAGTAGACCTAGTGGAGGCACTCATTTGCACATTTAAAAATTATAGGAATGAGCAGGTACCTGATGACATCTGGACAAGTTTTGGGTATAGCTGAGCAGTGCAATATCTGTACGGAAACCGTTCCCAAACGAAAAAGTAAACTAAGCTAGAAGCAACCTGTGTCGTGTCCACAGTGGGAAGCGAAGCAGCTCTGAACAGCAAAGAGTGTTTCAGAGCAGGAGTATTCTACCAGGTTTTATGATGCTAAATGAGCTGAGGACTAGATTTTCAGAACAAAATTGTGACATAATGAGGGGTATCTGAGCTCTACATCCATCTAGTGCAACATTCTGTGAAAAGGATGTTCTGATTCCATTTGCTACAATGTATGGGTCTGATCTTGAAGACCTTGTACACAAGCTGTACTGAGTAAAGATAATTTTGGATCGAAAGGTAAAACAAGGGATACGGAAAACATCCGGTATATTAGACCTAGCTGTTTTTTAAAGATGTTTTCCGGGAATTCTTCCGGTTGTGTAAAATTGCAGTTGCAATTCCAGTCAGTACTGCTGCATGTGAGCGCAGCTTCTCCTGCCTGAATCTTATTAAAACTCATCTCAGAAGTAGCATGGCAGAAGATAGGTTGAGTGATCTAGAAGCGCAAACTTGGTAAATCTGGATGAGTTTGTGGATATCTTTGTCAGAAATCACAAGAACCATAGGATTCAGCTGCTATAATCTGGAGACAAGTAAAATGTTAAGGCCCTTGAGTAAACTGATATTGTTGAGTAATGCAGTGATATGTCCTTTGGATTTGCACAATCCATTATTGTCTTCCCACAGTCTTGCAAAGACTCAATGTTCTTGCTTTTTTTATTGGTAAATAAAGTGCATTTTTCACCTGTCAGTGTCCAGAGATTTAGTACTGTTGAACATTTTGATTTTTATTTATAAGGGGACATAGGATTATATGAGTTTAATTTATTTAGCATTTGGATGCAGAAAATGGCTATAGTTTCCATTTCTTTTATACACTTCTCTCCATGTTGTTTCAGATAACTTGCCTAATGGTCCTAATTTGTAACATTTCCCTTTCTGTAATGTTACTTGACAGCTGTTTTCAGGGCAAAAGCTTGATTGGCCAAACAAAGGAATAAACATGAAAAGTCTGAGGAATGTCTGCTGTAATATAGACTGAGTAAGCAGGGGAAGAGTGTCTACACTCTGTTTATGTGTGAAAGACTTGTGCTCACTTTGTTTAATGAGAGTCCCATAAGATTTTTTGTTTGCTGACTTTAAGATTTTTGTCATTTTATTCTGAAAGTATCAGCCTACATTTTTTCCTTCTTCTGTATGGCATTGGAAATAAATAGGTAACTTTAAATTTCTTGTATACTTTTGTAATCTAAAAATTCTGTAGAATTCACAGAATTTCTGTCTGTAGAATTTGCTTTTGGTACAGCATGTCACAGTCAGTTGTAATTTTTTTGGGCTACCCCAAAAATCACTGGGTCTTACCTGGCCACCCCTGAAAAAAAGTTCTGGCTATGCCCCTGCTGGGACTGTCTTATGTACTAATACTGGGGAGTAGCTCTGCACCCTTTTAGGCACCATGTGTGATGGAAATAACAGACAAGACTGATTGATTGGCAAACACACATCAGATAGATATAATTAGGAAAAAAAGAAGGTGCAGTCTCACATCAACAACACCAACAGTTGCAGTTACAGTTACATCCAGTTATCCATGTCCCACATCCCAAGGCCTTAGATCCAGGACTTTACTTTCTGTGCGACATCAGCCTCCATCCAGGTGGCCTAGACCACTTTTACTGAGGAGTGTCATCAAAGTCAGTGTTTTATTTTTTTGAATGTTGTGCTGTCAAAAGACCTCCTGCATACAGCTACTCTTGACCACCTCGATCCTCAGTCAGATCTTCTGATGAACGAATGTTTGACTCAAGGGCCCATACTAGGGCAGCATGGTGGCACAGCAAGTACCACTGCTGTCTCACAGTGCCTGGGTGGTGCGAGAGGACGTGGGCTCGATCCCCGCTCAGTCTGTGTGGAGTTTGCGTGTTCTCCCCATGTCTGCGTGGGTTTCCTCCGGGTGCTCCGGTTTCCTCCCACAGTCCAAAAACACGCTTTTCAGGTTCCCCCATAGTGTGTGAGTGACACAGAGTGTGTTCCACTGATGTATGGATGAGTGACTCATTGCAAGTAGTGTATCTAGCAGCGTAAGTCACCTTGGTGGATAAGGTGTGTGGGCTGATAACACTACATAGAGTTCGTTGGAAGTTGCTTTGGAGAAAAGTGTCTGCTAAATAAATAAATGTAAATGTACTAGAACGGGGGGGTGCAGTGGCACAGCAGGCTTGGCTGGGTTTGGCTCTCTGGTGGGTCTGGGGTTTGAGTCCTGCTTGGGGTGCCTTGTGATGGACTGGCATCCTGTCCTGGGTGTGTTCCCTCCCTCTCCGACCTTGGACCCGGTGTTGCAGGGTTAGGCTCTGGCTCGCTGCGACCCTGCTTGGGACAAGCGGCCTCAGCCAACGTGTGTGTGTGTACTAGAACTGTAGCATCAGTTGAATGGACTTTGATTTACTTTTTGCATAATCTTATACAGGGCTTTACTAGTTACTGTAGCTTATGGCCTTCCAGTTATGTACATGTATGTATTGACCTTTCTTACTATATCTGTTATGATTATATTGTTGTTGTTCACCTGCTAATGCTAAAGGAAGAGACAGCTGAACTGCAGTGTTTCATTGTATGTTAAAAAGCTATCAGTTCCATCCTGTTAGAAGGACTCTGAGCAACAATACCCATCATGCCCCAGATCTCTGACCCTGCTCAGCTGGGTCACGCAGTGATGATGTCCTTCTGCATCCTGCTCATAGCTGGTGCTTTTTGTCTCACACTCCTGTGTGTGGCTGTCTGTTTAAAGCTTGAGCTGCTCCACCTCGGATGCCTCCATCTCCAACTCTGAGTCAAAGAGGGACCCACTGCTGCCCTCCGTATCGGTCGTGTGTGAGCAAGAGAGGGTGCAGTTGGTCAGCTCTTCCTCTGAGGTCTCTGTGCCTGAGTACGAGTCGCAGTCCGGCAGGAGGGAGGGGGTGTCGCTTGATGCGCCGCCCTCGCTGTACTCAAAGTCACTGAAATCCACGACCCATTCGGGCCAGAACTTGCGTCGCATCCTGTCGCAGTACATGGCCAGGTTTATGAGCTCACCTAGGAATGAGGTTAATGACAACACGGGGTTAATGTGTTTCTCGGAACATTGTAGGACTTCTGGTCTGATCAACAGAGCCAGAGGAAAGTGTCAAATGCATCTGTGTGAAGGTGAATGACCCACTGCACAGAGTTCTGAATATTAATGATGATAGCAGCAGCATTCAAAACAGAACATTCTCTTTATGGGTTTTTCATGTTGTGACTATTCGATTTCCCATCTTTTCTCCCCTGCATTTACAAAGTATATGTCTATGCATATACATATTTCTCTGTCTATCCACATATGCATGCATATATAAAGTGAAATATATGCTCAGCAAAATGAAGAAATTTACAGTCTGACACTGAAGCCAACAAAACAACTGAAATAATGTTAAGGTCAGCAGCTGGGTGTCTGTCTGCCTGTGGCCAATGCCCGCTCTTTGGTGGGTCTGGGGTTCGAGTCCTGCTTGGGGTACATTGCAGTGGGCTGCCATCCCCTCAGGGCTGTGTCCCCTCCTCATCCCCTATCAGCCTTGTACCCAGTGTTGCCAGGTTAGGCTCCGTCTTGGCGTGACCCCCCTTGGGACAAGCAGTTTCAGACTCTGCGTGCATGCATATAATTACTACGGTGACCACTGCCAGATGTTGCTGACACTGTACTGATTAGAGCTGCTGCCTCTGAATGTGAAAATTTCCACTTCAAATCCCACCTTCAGCAGTAGTACCCTTCAGTGAGATAGGTTTCCCTGCTATCTGAAAATAGGGCATTGCTATGAAACTTTTCATAAGCCACAATGGTATAAAACAAAGAATCAGTTGCCATTAATTTATATGGGAAATTTTCAGCACTCCCAGGCCAAAAATAACCAAATCATACAAAAAAACACAAAGCATAAAGTAACAGTAAAAGCAGAAATTATAGGCTGTTAGGCTTTTCTGATATCTTAGGACACATCTTGCTAATGGGTGCACAAAATAAGGAAGCACAGGCACTTATGGACATAATTCAAAGCTAGGGCAGCTTGATGGTGAGTGTAGTTTCTGTGGAAGGAGCTGGGTGGCACCACTCTCGCTGCTTGGGGTGCAGCGCTGCCTTTTGCAGCGAGCCCTTATAAACAAACACTGGTTTTGCTTTTTGCCTTTTTTTGCAGAAGCGAGAACCCTGTTCAGATTTCATTTGGTTCGTGAAAACAGGTACTAATGGAGGTCTTTCATAAAAGTGATGTAAAGCAAATTTTCAAAAAGCAGCGGATATCTGTACTAGTAAAATCACCCATCTTTAAAGTCCTTAGCAGGTCTTAAAATTAGGTAAGCACAACCTCAGATGAACAACACATGACATATACCATGTCATGCTTTATTTAACAAAAATAAAGCCAAACTAGAGAAGCCACATGTGGAAAAACTAAGTACACCTTATGATTCTATAGCTTGTAGAACCACCTTTTTCAGCAGTAACTTGAAGTAATCAGTCTCACATTGTTGTGGAGGAATTTTGGCCCACTCTTCTTTACAACATTGCTTTAGTTCATTGAAGTTTGCAGGAATTTGTTTATGCACAGCTCTCTTAAGGTCCCACCACAGCATTTCAATCAGGTTGAGGTCTGGACTTTGACAGGGCCATTGCAACACCTTCATTCTTTTCTTTTTCAGCCATTCTGTTGTAGGTTTGCTGGTGTGCGTGGGATTGTTGTCCTGTTGCATGACCCAATTTCGACCAAGCTTCAGCTGTCAGACAGAGGGCCTCACATTTGACTCTACAATACGTTGGTATACAGAGGAGTTCATGGTCGACTCAATGAGTGCAAAGTGTCCAGGTCCTGTGGCTGCAAAGCAAGCCCAAATCATCCCTCCACCACCCTGCCTGACAGTCGATATGAGGCATTTGTGCTCATATGGTGCGTTTGGCTTTTGCCAACCATCTCCACTTTGGGCTTGTCTGTCCAAAGGACATTGTTCTAAAAGTCTTTGGGTTTGTTCAGATGCCTGGTAACTCTTCCAAACAAACCATACTTGTTCAGTCTTTTTCTAATCGTACTGTCATGAACTTTAACATACTAACTGAGGCCTGTAGAGTCTGAGCTGTAACTCACACAGTCTGATCTTGGGGTGAATTTGCTGGGACAGCCACTCCTGGGAAGATTGGCAACTGTCTTGAATGTTTTCAACTTGTGAGAACTCTTCCTCACTGTAGAGTGATGATTTTAAATTGTGTGGAAATTGCCTTATAGCTCTTCCGAGCTTGATGGGTAGCAACAATTGCTTCCTTAAAATCATTGCTGAAGCCTTTCCTCCTTGACATGGGGTTACCACACAATTGAATGCTCTAGACCAGCAAGCTGCCAAAACTTCTGCTTTTATAGAGGTGGTCACACTTGCTGATGATCAATTAATCAAGGGCATTTGATTAGCAGCATCTGGCTGCTACTTACCTTCTTAATTCCTATGGAAGCAGTAAGGGTGTACTTAGTTTTTCTATCAATCCCCAGCGCTGGCTATAATACCCTTGAGCAAGGTACTTACCCTAAAATTGCTCCAGTAAAGATACTGAGCTCTAGAAATGGGTAAATAATTGTACCCTTAACATTTTAAGTTGCTTGTATGTTTGTGAGGGCTCCTGCGGCGCAGCGGGATTGTCCTGCACCTGCAGTGCAGTGGGTCTGGGGTTCGAGTCCCGCTTGGGTAGTTGACCCCTTAACATTTTACTTGGGTTTGGAGAAAAGCATCAGCTAAGTGAATAAATGTAACTCTGTTTGTTAGGGTGGTGGGAGGGCCCCTGCGGCACAGCGGGATTGTCCTGCGCCTGCAGTCCAGTGAGTCGGGGGTTCGAGTCCCGCTTGGGTAGTTGACCCCTTAACATTTTACTTGGCTTTGGAGAAAAGCATCAGCTAAGTGAATAAATGTAACTCTGTTTGTTAGGGTGCTGGGAGGGCCCCTGCGACACAGCGGGATTGTCCTGCGCCTGCAGTGCAGTGCAGTGCAGTGCAGTGCAGTGCAGTGGGTCTGGGGTTCGAGTCCCGCTTGGGTAGTTGAACCCTTAACATTTTACATGGCTTTGGAGAAAAGCAACCGCTAAATGGATCAATGTAGGCTGCTGCTTGCCGCAACCCCGCTTGGGACAAGCGACTTCAATCAACGAGTGTGTGTTTGTGCGTTCGTCTCTTATGTGTATGCACATTCTAACCGTGTCTGCAGGGGTTTCATCTGGGTGCTTCGGTTTCCTCCCACAGTCCAAAGACATACTGTTCAGGTTCCCCCATAGTGTGTGAGTTACAGAGAGTGTGTTCCACTGGTGTAAGGTGTGTGAGCTGATGACACTACGTAGAGTTCAGTGGAAGTTGCTTTGGAGAAAAGCATCTACTCAATAAATCAATGTTTCTATCTGTATGTATCTACATATGAATGTATTTATCTATATAACTGTATGTGTACATATATATTTATGCAGGTATCCATCTGTACAGGGTAGTGAAGGAACTGTGGAAGAAGCAGCTCCTCTCGCTGTCACCTTACTTTTGATTAGCTGTTCGGGCCGTGTGCCAGGCAGCGTCCACATGGCCAGGGCCAGGTGGCCAAAGACGGTGGCATCCACTGATGACAACTTCGGCCCCATGATGTACTTCTTATCCCCTGCAAGCAAGACCCAAGAAACCATTAACCATTGCTGGTGGTCTACACCCTCACCCAGCACAATAGGGAAAATGAGTAACTGACTTATGGTTGTCCATTTTCATGCTCTAGCGCTGTCTCAAAGTCAGCTGAAACGCATTCTGACTAGCTCTACATGGCCCTCCAGTGAACAACGGCAACCTGGTATACAGTTCAGGATTCATGGCAGTCAGAAAAATTACACTGGTTATGTACCAAAGAGCCAGCTAGGCCAAAATGAGGTACGCAACCTTTATCCCAAAGCAACCCATTTATACAGCTGGGTAATTTTACTGAAGCTACTTCATATTAAGTACCTTCCTTGAGGGTACTACAGCTGGAGGTGGGATTTGAACCTGTGACCTCTGGAAAGGCAGCAGGTCTAAGCACCATGCTATCAGCTGTCCCAAACTCATACCGCAGTAAAGTGAAACTATCACAATACTGATGTTTGGTCAGTAGGGTACAATCCTGTTTACCACATGAAGCACTGTTCTCCCTGTCCTCTCCAACACCACCGACACACCCATTCCGGAAAACACAGCAAGCAAACAGGCGTCTCGGCGCCTCATGTGTACCTAACAACGTGGCCAAAGTACGCATGTCCTTCTCCATGAGGGCGTACACCTCCTCCTTAGGGTAGCGTCCGATTCCATGGCCGTACATCTCCCGCTTCACAATGCCGCTGGTCAGGTGGCTCAGCATCCACTTGATCAGAGAACTGAAAGGTCCGCTCACAGGCAGCATCTTCCGGGTCTCCTCCAGGTTGTCCACCCACTGGCAGTACGCCATGGTCCTGCAACACATGCACGCACACACAGAGAGCATTACAGCATTTCACGGCCCTGCGTCACACAAAAATACAGTTCTGGGATAATTCATTTTTTGATGCACAGTGAAAGTAACTTCAGTTGTGGGTGCTTTAATATATATTACACTCAACCCTCATAAAGTGAAGATATACACACTTTTTTAAAATATACACAGTTTATTACACAATAGTTCTACTACGATTATATATATATATATACACACACACACACACACACACACACACACGCACACACCTTTCTTTTACATAGTAGGGGTCCTGCTCAATGAACAGCTTACAGAAATATATACTATTTTTTCATACAGTCATTCTGTTGAGTACAACTACATTTTTTCCCCAGTAACATCATAATTTCACAGCTTCAGCAACAGGCATCTCATTTACTGCTTACTATTTTCACAATGACAACTCCCACTCACAACAATTGATTAAGGTAAATAATAAATAATACTGCAACAAATAAGATTCATTATTATTATTACTTAATATAGCTGGCACTTTTCTCCAAAGCTGCATACAGTGATGTAACCATTTATACAGAAGGTTAATTTTTACACACACACACTCTCTGACTGAAACCGCTTGTCCCAAGCGGGGTCGCGGCAAGCCGGAGCCTAACCCGACAATGCAGGGCGTAAGACTGGAGGGGGAGGGGACACACCCAGAACAGGATGCCCGTCCGTCGCAAGGCACCCCAAGCGGGACTCGAACCCCAGACCCGCTGCGCCACCGCACCCTCCCACTGGACAAGCAGTTACTGATAATGAATTAAAGAATGAATGACAATACGTTAACACTGAAGCTACAAATAACCATCACAGAAGCATGCTTGACCCACTACTTAAAGAAATGACTAACCAGTAGAAGTGCTCTTCCACCAGCTTGGTGATGGCATGGGACACGGCTCTCTCCTGCGGGGTCAGGCTCCTGTTGAGGTTGACACCTAGCTGTTCTTCCAGGAACTCCAGGATGAACTCTATGCCAGACACCTGCTCTTGGTTGTACTCTATCCAGGGCATTTTACCCTGCGGAGACAGCTTCCCATCAAAGTAGTTCTGCAAGGAGAACAACATTGTGTATTAGTCATGTTAACGAGCTTTGCAGAGTCTGACCTTTGACATCCCTCATTACATCCATTGTCATCCTATACATCTGCAAGCAATATTGTATTTGCAGATATTATGATAGAAAATATATACTGTATTATATATATATTTTCTCATTGTGGGTATGTCTTGTTCTAAGGATAATGAGAATTACCAGATTTTTTTTCAACACTTTGAAAAACTGAAAAGAAGTAACACAGGGAACAGTGTAATAAATGAGTTTTTAAATCGAATAAAAAGGTACAAATGCCAAGCTGACCACTATGGAAAGTCGGCCGGATGGTATCAGTGCCAAATTAGAGGAAGTCTCCACATCATCAACTCACAACGTTAAGTTACTTCCAACTATTTACCCATTTATACAGCTAGATAATTTTATTGTTGAAATTTAAGGTAAGTACCTTGCTCAAGTTGAGATTTGAACCACTACACTACCAGCTGTCCTTTTAAAGAAACAACAACTTTGAGTGTGAATTTGTACCAAAAAACTGTCCTTTTTCCAACATTTTACACGTGTACCACACTGTACCAAAACACAACAGACTGCTACTCTTGTATCTTAAAATGATTCAGAAAACGATATATGTATCTCTATTTAACACAGTGGCGCAGCCAAGGCAGCTGTCTTTGTCTAATTTGTTCATGAATGAAAATGACCTGCAAAGCTTTAAAACCATACTGAACATAGATGCCCAACTGATATTTTAAAATGCCCACTCTGCCAATGAACTGTAGAAGCGCCGCTCTGTAAAAAAAATCATGTGGCTGAGAGACGTTACCTGTTTATCAGCACATTTATATTTATTGCATTTAGCTGATGCTTTTCTCCAAAGTAACTTACGAATATTTACCCTTATACACAGCTGGATAATTTTTACTGGAGCAATTTGGGTAAGTACAATTATTACAGGGTTAGTCCAATAATAATGTAATAATGTCCTCTCTCTAATGAATGTGCATGCGTCCTGTGCCTACGTACGGGGACAAAAGCAGGACACCTGGTAAGGGAGGTCTCCCATGCGCAGGTACGTCTCCAGCATCAGGCAGAAAGGCGACAGGCTGGGGGCTGAGGTGCAGGGCCTGGAGAACTGGTGCAGAATGATGACATCTGTGGAGTCCAGATCCTGCTGCTTCCTGCACGTCAGGCGGACATGATCAGCTTTAAAGACATTTGATTAAACAAATACAATACAGTAAAAAAAAAAAGGCACACTGAAAATAGAATTCTTCCTAAGACTGACATGTGAGGAAACAATAACAAAATGATGCTGTTCAAAAGCCCAAATTTACATATTTCCAGCTATAAATCAATAAAGTCACAGCAATAAATGTTAAGCTATATCCAGTGTACTGTAATATTGTCAACACCACACAAAAGCGGGCAAAAGTGAATTGTGTAATGCTGAATACCAATCACCAGGGCTATTTTTGTTGTCACTGAAAAAAATCCTAAAACAACTCCTTTACATACCTTCAAATTGAAGGGAAAAAATGCAGCAGAATTCAGCATCAGGCACAAATGATGAGTGCAACTCTTTTCAAGAAATTCTTTTTTTTAGGATCATGATATGAGCAGATAACAGTATAACTCAACATGCCTGATCAGTGTGGTTTTAGACCATGAATTCTGCTCTGATCACCAGGTATTACTGAGTAAAGAATATATTTTAGAAGGACACTTGCACTATATCAATAATCAATAAGTACAAGACAGGGTACAATAGAACCCACAACCCAGGTCCCCTCCATAAAACAAAATGAAATTATTTCATAAAGTGTAGACAGATATCAGACTCTACTGTCGCCAGTCTTACTCTACTCCATTTACACTTCTTTGTGTAGAAGTGAGTGTGAGATGCTGCTGAAGCTGGGCTTTAAACGCCACACCGACGGCACGTGACCATACAGCTCGTGCCCTTGATCCAAAAAAAGAAAAGAAAAACGGAAGACCCTACCGGTCTTGGGTTATACTAAGCTATTTATACTAACATGATTATAACACTTGATAATGTTATTGTGAAAAACATTCAGTCAGATTTGATAATGTAATACTGTTTTAATAATCTAGTATGTAAGAAATGTTGAGAAATTTTAATCCGCCTAGATCAATGACGACTGAGAACACTCACTGTGTCGTGTTACAGTAATTTACACTCATTACTCCATCCATTCCACCGCGCTGCACAATCTGAATCTCCGACGAATCCTGGCCGCGAGATCAAATTCAAAACATGAATGACCCTCGACTCATCGACGCTGCGTGACCGCTCGTGGACACACGCATCATCACTCACGAGCCAACAAGCAGAGTGCACATCGAGGAGGATGAGGAGGACGATGATGATGATGACCTGCAGGCAACGCAGCCCCGTCACCCGCCCGGCCGCCCGCACCTGATCACGAGCAGCTCGTGCAGGAGGTAGGCGGCGGCGGCGAGCAGCGCGCCCCCGCTCAGGTACAGCGTCCTCCGCCACCAGGAGTCGGAGCCGAGCGCCGCCATGAAGGCGCCGTAGTCGTGCAGCGGGAAGCCGAGGGCGAAGCCGCACAGCGAGCACTGCTCGTCGGGGCCGCACAGCTCCAGCGAGAGGTTCCGGGTGCGGCCGAGCTCCAGCACGAGCGAGCGGGAGCACGCGAAGGCGGCGGCCCAGTGCACCATGATCCTCCCTCCCGCCCGGCCGCGCTTGCCCGGGAGCCGGCGGCGCGGACGCTCGGCCAGGGCGCGTGCGGGCGTTCACGAGGACGGCCGCGCTGACGTCACTGGCCGAAGGGAACGGCTCCTCCGGAGGGGCGTGACGGCGAAGCACGTGCCGCGTCTAGAGCGACCGCCCGCCTGAGGCGTCACGGGAGGCGCTGAGTTCTTCGAGCTTTTTTGGTCGTGGAAAAAGAAAACCCTTAATTCAGTTCTTCCAAAGTGCATTTCATGGCACAAAAATTGTGTTATTGTCTCAGGTCCCCATGAAACACATGTCAGTCATGTCACCCTAGTGCTTCTTGAAAGGCTCTAAAAACTTTGGATTTTTGCATTTATCCACTTGTGTTTGTGCAAGTGTTTAATCCACGGGCATTTATTGGTTTCTGCTTTGCACTGATCTCTCTCTGCACTCTGACCGTAGTGTTAAGACGACCAAAAAAAAAAGGTACAAGAACAAGTCTCCATCGCCGTTACCAAACAGAGACCTTGAGGTCAAATCAAACAGCCAGTTTTATTCAAACTTAAACCGAAACCCCTGGCCACGTGTTAAATCAAACCCAAAATCAAGACTCTTATGTTTAAACAAACAAACAAACAAAAAAAAAAACAAACAAACAAACATGTCAGACGGCAATAACCTCAGCAGATTTTGCTTCTTCGATAAGGACATCCCGAGAGAGCAGACTTTGGGACCCATTTCCCAGAGCAGGAAGGTCCTGCCACTTGCCCCTCGTCTCTCTCCAGCACTGTCAGCCGTGTCCCGGCCCGCTATTCCGAGAGTCCCCGGTGCCTCTCGCTTCCTCTTGCTCTTTGCGATCACCCGGTGTCTCCGCCCCGTCACCCCGCAGTTCCTCGTTCTGCTTCACGGCATAGAGGGCGTAGTTGACGGCGGTGCTCTGCACCCAGCTCCAGGAACCGGACAGCGGGTTGAACAGCATGCCTCGGATGGACTTCACCTGAAACCCACCTAGGAAGAAGGAAATCAAAGTCGTAATTACCACTGATTTCCACGGTAATTTTCTGAGGCCCGAAACTGACACCCGTTTATGGCAAAATATCACTAAATCCCACCGAAAAGGACACTGTTACTTGAACAGTTAACACTCTGAAGAAGTGGACCTGGGTTGGACAGTCCAAAGGGGTCACTGAGATCATAACGGGTGAAACTAGCAAAGAGGAGCGAATGGAGGTTAAGAACTTAATGGAGCACAGGTCAAATTTTAACAGAAAAGACGACCACGTGACGGCGCTGGACCCTCGAGTTCTTGGAATTCGTGGCAGGTGTATCTTGGGGTGCAGCACATAGTGTGCGTGTGGTGTGGTGTGGAGGGAGGGAAAACAGACCGCTTTTCCTGGGTCTCAAAAAAAGGGAGGGCTGTGTTAAGAAGAAGTCGTGAAGCGAAGACACTCACTGGCTTCCAACGCTCGTTCCAAGTCTTCTGGAGTAACGAACTTCTCCCAGTCGTGGGTTCCTCTGGGAACAATCCGTAGGATGTTCTCGGCTACCACGATGCCCAACGCGTACGACACATTGGTCTTGTTGATGGTGGTAATGAAGAGTGCGCCGCCAGGCTGCCGAAGACAAAACACGCTCGATGACGCGTCGCCATGCGCGCCGGGCTCCGCCCGGGCGGGGCACTACCCACGATGCCGCTCGGCTGCATCGGAACGGATCAGAGACGGCCCTGCTGCCCACGGCACCAGCCGAGCCCACCATCAGAACTAATCACCGGCTACAACAGCTGACCTGACTGTCAGAACCGGTAACGGAGGCACCGACCATCAGAGCGGCTCACGAGCTACAGCTGCAGACTCGCTGTCAGGGAATGTAACGAAAAGCACCAGCCATCATCATCAGGACGAATCACCGGCTACAGCAGCCACGCTGACTGTCAGAGCCGGTAACAAACCGCACCAGCCAGCATCGCAACGAGCACTAATCCTTAGTTACAGCAGCTGACCCAGCTGTCAGACCCGGTAACTGACATCACCAGCAAACCCTACCGTCAAACACAATCCCTGGCAACAGGAAATAATGCAACAGCCCACTGCAGCACCGCGACACATGGGCTCTCTCTCTCTCTGGAGATGGTCGAGGTCATTGGAGAGGTGCCTTTTTTCTTCCAAGTCTATGATGGGGACAGGAACCCATAGATCATAGAGAAGCCAGAGAGACAACCTGGTCTCAGCAGATGCCCAGATCAGAAAACCAGTCATGGTTAAAATAGCACTGTCAGTTAAGAATAAAAGCTAGCTAAGGGAACCATTAAAGTGCAGGATCCGCTAACAGCTCTAGTGCTAACGGCAAGAAGGGACAGACGGCTGGTGAGGACCTTCATCTTTGTCACGGCATACAGTGCTGAGCAAAAGTCTTCGGCACTTAGATGTTTCACAAAAATGTTTGTTTTAGACGGTTATTTAACGTCTTCTGCATTTGGGTCAATGGGAAAGAGCATATTTTAGATTTCCAAGCATTCCTTCTGCAAAAAGTTACAGTATTACAGCAAAGGTTTTGTATGTTGTTAAAGAAACAAAGTACACACGCAGAGTCTGAAACCACTTATCGCAAGCGGGGTCGCGGCGAACCGGAGCCTAACCCGGCAACACGGGGTGCAAGGTTGGAAGGGGAGGGGACACACCCAGGACGGGACGCCAGTCCATTGCAAGGCACCCCAAGCAGAACTCCAACCCCAGACCAGCCAGAGGGCGGGACCCGGCCAAGCCCATCACGCCAAGCGGTTGTTGACGATGGATGGTTACTAAGCTTTGTAGGAAGTTTATTAAGAGCATTATTTTTGGAAGCATTCTCACTTTTCCCCCCCCAACCAAGTGCCTAAAACTTTTACCCAGTACTGGAGATTGTGCAGCCAAGGCCCTGATGACACACTGGTTTGCAGAAGAATCAATGTTCTTAGAGAGACTTTAAATAAAGCAGCTGAAGTGGCTTTAAACGTAGCTGAGCGGCTGTCCACAGCACCTTGGCCCTCCTGTCCTGTCGAGTTCAGTCGCCACTGCGACAGCCTTGGCGAACCCTCATGCCAAAACCCGTCCTCTTCGGTGCCGGCGGGACGCTGCTGACGTGACCCACCTTGAGCGCCCGATGACAGCACCCGATGAAAAAATCCACGTCCAGAAGATGCTCCACGAGCTCGGAAGCGACGATCGCGTCGAACGCCTCCGCCTCCTCCTCCGCCAGCTCCTCGAGGGTACAGACCCGATAGCGTACCCGCTCCCGCAGAACCGGGTCGAAGGAGCTGTGCAGCTCCGCCGTCCGCACGCTGTCCTCCACGGGGTCAATACCGGTGACGTCCGCTCCCAGTCTCCCCAAGGGCTGCAGTGGACGGGACAAACGACCATCAAAGCATAGGTTTCTAGGAAAAAATAAGGGTGCATTTCTCCGCCTCAAAGACCCACACACGCAACCCAAGACTCGACAATTTTCTTTTGGTGCGGTCGTCCACAGGTCAGCTACATTTCATCTGTTCAACTCTGGAACATAGCGAAAAGGGGAAAAAAAAAAAAAAAAAGGTACTGTAAATGCCCAGGTTTAAAATACCCTCGTAAACTTTAATTGAAGCAAGACCAGAGGCATCGGAACAAAGCATGTATTTACAACAAGGGCACAACATAAATAAATCGCCCAAAATATGAAGATATTGGGGCTGCTTTGCTTTATTTTTGCTTACATTACATTTATTAACTTAGCTGATGCTTTTTTCCAAAGCAACTTACAATGTTAATGACATTTATTTACCCCTTTATACAGCTGGGCAATTGAGGGTAAGTTCCTTGCTGGAAGTGGGACTCAAACCTGCGACCTTTGGGTCCAAAGACAGCAGAGCTCTAACTGCTGCTCTACCAGCAGTCTGTCCAGCAAGAAACGATTTTGACTCAGTCAGCGACATCACATCCTGTTTCCGTTTCGATGGCGGTTGTTGTTTTGCAGCAAATTTCTTAACGTTTTAATTTATTGTCCGTCAGAGAGGTACCAAAATGACCCAGCCTGCGGCCGCGAGAGTTTACGCAAACTGGACAGCTGGACAACCGTTGACGTCGAGCACCGCGAACACACGCGCGCAGTCGCAGAGCAGACCGTACCTCGGTCAGCAGGCCTCCTCCGCAGCCGACGTCCAGGATCCTGAGCCCGGACAAGGGCCTCCCCGCCTGCCGGCCCCCGTGGACATTCAGCAGGTTGTCCCTGCGGACCAAAGGAGGAGATCTAAAGCCCCCTTCTCACGCACGACTGCCACCGGCCTTTTGGAGAGGATGGAAGCTGCAGGCGTCTCCACGAAAGAGTCAAATTTTGCTCGATGTATCACATTATTGTGGAAAGGCTCTACAGCCGATTTCGCCGACAGGAGCGGAGCGCAGCCCACCCCACACACACACACACACACACACACACACACACACCGCTTCTGTCAGGAAGAGACGCCCTTTTGTTCCGTCGTCTCCGTCCCGCCGCTTGCGCTTACCGTATCGCGCCGTGACGGCCCCGACGAGACCGTCAGGGAAACGGCGGAGCGCCAAATGTGAGCGACATCCTGCCTCCCTCGATTTGGGCTTCACAGACATCAGCGGCAAAGCAGAGGCAACAGCGCCGGCCTACTTTAAGCGCCCCGAAGGCAGCGAGGACGGCTCTCTCCTCTCGCCGAGCCTTTCCCCGCGTCAACGAAACCGCGAGCTGGCACAGGTGTCCGCGTCTCACCGCTCGATGTTACCGCTCTCGTCTCGACTTCAGAGCCACGGGGAAACGTTCGTCCCCCCCCCCCCCGGCGCTCTACCGGCCGCAAATCCTCCCACTCGAACCCCGCCGTTCCGCAGCGTCCGCGCTCACCGTACGAAAGGCACTCTCAGGTCATTCATGGCGTGGAGAGCAGAGAACTCGCCCTGCTCGTTCCACCACTTGTTAGCGAGCGCCTCGAATTTCTTGCTCTCGCCGGGGTCCAGGGTTGTCTGGGACATGGAGCGAACGCCGCCGCCGCTGCCAGAGAGGAGGACACAGTGAAAACCGTCGCCCCACGAGGCGCTGACTTTAATGCGTGTTGGAATGTAATACTTTGTTAGGAGCGGTGCTATTTTAGTTGCTGTTTTTACTTAATTTAGGCTTGAATGTGTCTGTGGTTATTTTAACAGGAACAGCAGGTGGCGTAGCGGTTAGAGCTGCTGCTGCCACCTTTGGATCCAAAGGTCACAGGTTTGAGTTTCACCTCCTGCCGTACCCTTGGGCGAGGTACTTACCCCTAGTCGCTCCAGTACAAATTATCCAGCTGTATAAATGGGTAAATGACTAAGCTGCTTTGGAAAAAAAAGTGTCCGATAAATATGTAAATGTGATGTAGAGCAGCTGGAAGATACAAAAAGGTATGTGCACTCTAACAGCCTTTGGTTTATTTTGATTATGGGTGTGATTTTAAAGTCTGTTACTGTTATAACACGTTTATGTCTTAATCATGAGTGTTGAATGTGTTATTTTCAGGTGTTTACAATTTCATTATAATTAAGTCTGTTGTCGTTGTGCTCTTTATTAATGATGTTTTTTAAGGAGTTACTTGTTAAACAAGTCACTTGCTTTTAAATATCTAGTTATAACTAAAAGAAAAAAAGTTCCAGAAAGCGATATTTTCTATCCGCCCCGATGAGAAGATGAGAACTTAAAGTTAAACCAGAATCAATAATTGAAACGATGTTGGTGTCCCAATAATTCGACACTCATGACATGTCACGATACAACACAACAGTCGCGCTGTAAACGTGCGCTTCCCAAAGATTGAGCGCAGTCACTGACCTTGTACAGGTGGACAGCAGCAGGCAGCGGCTCGCGTGCCGCGTCGGCGCATGCGGTTCCCATGGAAACGTCCCGAGAGGCACGCGTTTCAAACCAGCCGCGGCCGAATCTTCAGACGCCCAGGGGCTTCGGTGCGCGAGCAGCCTGGCTGCCGCGGCGCGCGCCGTCCTGCCGTACATAACGGCGCAGTAGCGTGACTCCGCGTGCACCTTTCAATGCGGTCCGAGTGGGAAACGGCTCTCGAAGCGAGCAACGGTTCCTACGTGCAGGGAACCTGCCTTTCCTGGTGCCGCGTTTATATTGTCCGTACTGTTCTGCCGCAGACAACGCTTCCGCTGAAGAAAAAACCCTGCATTCTTTCAGTTAACGGACTTCAGCTTCAATTACAACCCAAAGAGACAAAGTGAGCACTATTAGCTGTGGTTGAACTCAGCAGGGGTGTTCCTTTACTGAGCATTACTCAGGGTTGGGAACATTTTCGATTTTCAAAGTACCGTCCTTCAATCTTCAACTCCTTAGAGCGTTCCAAAATCATTTCAGATGTCAGCTAATTTTTTTTTATATTGTCTTTAAGGCCGCAGCTTTTTTCACCTCTTCATCAGATGACAATGTTCCCATTTTCTCATCGTCTGTTCCACCTGCTTAATTCAACGTTTCCAAGGTGAACTAACCACTTTTCCCAAACTTTTCAGGCATTTCAGTCACAATTCAGTTACCAACGGCCGTTATCCCAAACCAAAGCAGGGGCGAAGCTTTTGGGTGCAACAGCTGAAGGACTAAACAAGCAAGTCCTACTACTGGTATACACACACACACACACACACACACAGGCGCAACGCAGTACAGTCAGCCAATTTTTCGACCCTCATATGAAAGTGTATGCTGCTCGATCTTGAGCAACAGAAACACGGTCAAGAATACTGTCCAAGATGTCTTCAATTTAATATTTTATTGGAAGGAAGCTGCACACAACCAACAAAAGACAGTTTTTGCAACCACCCCACACTGGTGTCAGGAAACATTGGATACCGTAGCTAAGGCGACACAGTGAAGCTCACTGACAGGCACTAACTCCACTGTGGCATCAGGCCACACTCCTAAATACTGCAGTGCAAGGAGGGACAGTCATAACAGCCAAACCAGCAAGAATCATTAATTTTATTGGACAACAATGTACAGTAATGTTTTTCCCCACCTTCTGTGTGGGAAAATGTTACAACTTCAAGATTCTACACACCACTAACCCTCAGAACTGTGGAATACATGGCAAAACCTAGCAGTCAAAATATTGTGTATTGCAGACAGCACTTAAAAATGGCATATTTACAGTGAGATGGGGTTAAGGAAGGAGGTCACCTACACATTTGCCTCTATAATGAGACAAGCCGTTAAAACTCATGGAATTTTAAAATAAGTGCACATATCAGGGTCCTCAGCGCCAACGGCGGGAAGGAGAGTTTGACCTGTAAGAGAAACAAGGAAGGGTATTAGGGCAGGCAAATGCCACTATGGACGAGTCTGCAATGAAAACAGTCAGTCCAAAATGTTCAGGGTCCCGTCCTGGGGTTGTTCACCACACATGCACACCCTGCCACAACCACAGCCAAATGACTCTGCCAAGAGTGGCGCTGCACAGGGATGGCCACTGACCCCACTGACACAATTTTACAACAGCCCTTGTATTAGGGCAGAAAAAAAATTTCAGTTAAGCATTTCCACTAAGCTCTTCCTTCCAATCAACTCTCATAAAGGGCTTAAACTTTCACTGAAAAATAAAACTACAAATCTGTCCTGCCTCAATACCCTGCATAACATGGAGTCAATGGCCAACCAAACTGCACACCACATATCAGGCCTTGGTACTGAATTGCTGCCTAAAAAGGAACTGGGCTACATACATATTTTCAGTTTTAATGAGCACAGCCATCAGGATTTCAGGACTGAGGCTTGGATGCAGATCCATGGGAGCAAAATGCAGACGCCTACAGGTTACACCACAGCTTTGGCCTCTGCCATGTCATTCTTAAAGGAGGAGTGGCATCTAAACCAAGAATAAAGCCTCTTCTACTGACATTTCAGGTTGTACCATAAGTATAGGAGATAACTCTGCATGAAATGGTTTTAATTTCTCCTGTGCAGTGCCACATACATTTTTAAAATGTACTTTGTCAGTCAGTCATATTGCCCAGGGGGGACAGGTGGGGGGGGATCACAAGCCTACGGACCCAGCCTTATAGGCATAAGACTGGTCATGAGTGTCGAGCAGGAAACTTAACTGTTAAAATTAACTGCAATATTTATCCAGTAAGCAATAACTGTGTGCATCCTGTAACCATTAACCATGGCCAAAATGTTTCAGAACAAATTACAAATATAACTTGCTGGAGAACAGCTTTTATTCATTCTCTCACATACACACAAACATTAAAACAGAATATAAAAGTAATAGTAAAAAAACAGAATACTACCTTGATCGTGACTTAGACTTGTGTTTGCGGCTTGCCTTCTTACCAGACTTGTGAGATTTTTCCGTTGACCTTGAGCGACTACGTTTGGACTTTTTGGATTTCTTGTCCTTGCTAACCTCAGGAGAGGGGGACCTGCTTCTGCTGGACTCAGAGTCAGAGTACTTCTTACTAGTTTTGGCAGATCCCTTCTTGTTGTGCTTGTCCTGTTGGGCAAGTCGAGTGGAGATCTCATTGTGGAACTCCAAATGCTCACTTTCCCTCCTCCTCTTAGACCTGCTGCTATCCTCCTGCACCACACTTTCCTTGTCCTCTCGCCTCTCCTTTTCCTTCACTCTCTGCCTGGATTTGTCTTTCTTATCTGCCTCCTTTTTCTTTTTGTCCTTCTCTCGACTGCGGCTCCTGTCCTTCCTCTTGTCCCTGTCCTTGCTGACGTCTTTCTGCTTGCGTCGGCTGCGGCTACGGCTGCGTCTACGCTCTCGGCTCCGACGCCTATCTCTACTACGACTACGGCTGGCTTTAACCCTGTCGTTGGACCTGCTCTTGTGCCCCCTGCTGGACCTCCTCTCATGGGATCGGCTGCGATTCCTCCGATGCCCGGAGCGCTCTGTGCTGCGGGTCCGACTGCCCCGCCTCCTTTCCCTGCCCTTTTCTCTCTCGCTGAGCCGCCTGCGTGAGTTGCGACTACGGCTGCGGCTGCGTTGCCGTATCCGGTGCGAGGGGGTGGGACTACGTCTTCTCTTCCTCCGTGGGGAAGAGGAGCGGGATGAACTGCGGGAGGAGCCGGAAGAAGAGGAGGAGGAAGAGGAAGAGGACTGACTGCTGGAGCTACTAGAACTGGACCGTGAGGTGCTGCTACGAGCGTCACTGGGAGACACACTGCTACCTCCTGCACTGCGCCCAGGCTGCTCCTTCCCTTGTCCCGTCCACCTGCCCTCACTAACTTCCTGTTCACTGCGCGACCTGCGCCTCTCTACAGCAGCCTCAGTTTCCCTCACTTCCTGTTTGTCTGTGCTCTCTAACTGGGACTCATCACAGTCGACCTTGTCCCGACCCGCTCTGTCCAACATCAAATCGTCTAAAAAGAAAGAAAAAAGAAACCCAATTATATCTGAGCCGCAAAGTGTAATATTCATTGAAAGTTACTGAAATTATACCACTTCCGTAGTTGCCGCACAGTGACACACACCTTGGCTAACAGAACCCTCCTGCGCTCCTCGTGTGTCTTCCTGCTGCAGTAATGCCCTCTCCTGGCGGCGGAACGCATCCTGTTTCTGGCGGATGCGGTGCCGCAACTCCTCCTCGTCCGTGTCAGAAGAATCAGAGCCTTTGGCGCTGCGGTCCTCCTCACTCTCATCTGAGCCGTACTCACCCAGACCCCCTGTGGCAACAATGCCCCTCTCTTTTATAACAGACAGGAGAGCCATGATGCATGCGTGCGCACGAGCGCAAGCACAAACACACACAAAAACCTCTCTCTCTTTAGACCCATGTGGACTGGTCAGACATAACACATCGAACCCACTGTAAACATGGCATGCTGTACATGTCTGAACACAAACATCTAGTCAAAGTGAGCCTGGCGCTAAACACAGTGAAAGCAAACCACTTTTTGCAGTGACACCGTTTCATGAATGTTGAACCTGCATTAAGTTAACTTAAAAACTGCAAAATGTTGCCAATGAAAAAAATCAGCCTGTCCACCTTGGATCCACCCTAACCCCACCCCTCCCGACCCGACGCCCCTGCGAACAAGGACACACTTACCGAGGCCAGTCAGAGAAGCCAGTGCACTTGACTGTGCGAGCTGTTTGGCAGGCGCTTTCATTCACAACAACAGGAACAACATGTTAAAACATATAGCCACCATTTCAAAGGCAAGACTCTAGAGAGGGGGCACAGATACAATGCGCTATTCAAAGTTGCCTTGTAAAGGAGAGAAGAGAAAATTAGCAACACAGTCCGTGTTCACAATCACAACACTGACTCCCCCAGCAGGAGGAGCACCACTCTGCTCTAATGCACTTTCAATGTGACCATGCCTGGTCAACCTGCTCTACAGGAGTGATCACAAGGAGTCATAAGGAAAACAACTATTCTGATGCCACTTCAGGACCAGCAGAGAGGCTTATTTTAGGCCAGCCGATCACCTCCGGCTCTTCGCTCCTCTCTGTTCCTCTCAGTTTGTCCACTGCATCAGCAAACAAGGTATTATACTTCAGTAACTGTTTAATTCAAAATACTCCAATAACACACACAGGCTACATTTTATCATTTAAACTGAATGCCGTTTCAGCAGCCTACTTCCTGCCATAATGCAATTTCATTAAGTTTCTTGGAACGACACAGATGCTGCATAGATTACAGCAGCAGTTACGACAGCCTACCTTTAGTGGCCTTTCGGTGTGCTTCCTTGGCCACTTGGTAGATTTCCTCATTGGTGACTTCTAACAGCACTTCTGTCAGTAGAGTTTTGGTCAGCATCATCTGTTGGAGGCAGGAGGAAGCATTCAGGTGAAAACACAGCCATCGGGGCTGGGTCAAAAAGACACTTCCTGAGTACATGCTTCACGAACCATCTGAAACTCTCTCTCCTCATCCGTCATCTCTGGCTCACTCTGGTCCTCATGAGAGGGGGAAGGGCTCTTTTTCACAAACTCCTGCTTCCTTGCCGGTGCTCTTTCATCTTCATCTTCGTCCTCGTCGTTGTCGTCATCATCGCTGTCCTGTGAACATGGGAGAGCAAGCTGCTTAAAAATAATTTTATTGTGACTGGTGAAAGACGACCAGGGTTCAATGGTCGACCAGAGTTACTCACAATCACCCATAATGGGAAGCAGTCCAAATTCTGCCAAAGGAGGAGATACAAACCTTGATCAACTCCCAGCGAATTTCCTGGAAGTACTTACAAATTTGCTTTTGCGTGGCAGTCTTGGTCCATCACCTTCCTCATCTGCCAAATCATCTTCTTTCTTTTGGTCTTTGGCCATCTCTGCTCTCTCCTTCTCCATTCTTTCCTTCTCCAGTTTCTTCTGTTTCTCTCGGTCCATCTTCTCCAGCCCCTCACGGATCCATGCAGGAAGAGTCCTCCTTTTCACTGCATCTGTAAGAGGCAGGAACCTCAACACTGTTACCTCACTTGTGCAAAGGGTGCAGTGCAGATTAAAAACAGTGAGTGGCCTGCATGTGACAAAAGTTTGAGTTATGAGTGTTTTAGCTGCTGGCAAAAGTCTTTTAAAGAGCATCCACATAGATATTCATGCATAAGAGTAATACTCCAAGCAATTTGAATATAACAATACATATGGAAACCATGCGATACTGATGTCTCCCCTACTGTCACCACCTACTCATGTAAAAAAATGTACGTAATGATGTGATATCTGTAACAGGCGAGTTTTCAAGTAACAGTGCACCAACATGAGTACGAACAAAGGATTACACAAAGACACACCTCAGTATTTGTGGAAGAGCATGAAGGAGTAAGAGCACAGGTCGAAACATTCATTCGGTAGAGATGTGTCTACCGAAGTATTAGTGCAAGTATCCATGAAACTGCATCAAGCTGCTCACCTAGAGCTGGGGGCTCCTGCTTCACTGGCAGCTGAAGAGGGGATCTCTGGCGCTCCCTGAATCCTGGAAGCCTGTCCCGTCTGTTTTGTGGAGGGCCTTGTTGCCAGTACGGTGGGTGGAACCCAGTGGCGGGGGGGCCAAAGGCTGCAGCCCCGTGCTGAAGAGAGAGAGCCCTCAGTATCACCAGGAGCCATGCTACCTCTAAAGGTGCGGACCTGCTCTGTACCAGTTCGCTATAGACATGACCAGGTCACAGGCACTGACCATACCTGATAGTCAAACTGATTGACAGCCATGGGTGCCATGGAGAAATTGTCTGGCTGCCCCCCAAAGCCATGGTTGTTCTGCAGGAATCCCCCCTGGTGGGCATCTGGAGTAAATTCATTACTGTCCTGACTGTTGCTGTCCTCAGAGGGGGCCACCACATCCATGGGACCTGGTCCTGGTGGAAGCCAGCCCTGGTCTGGAGGTGGGCCATGCATCCCCCACTCTGTAGCAGGAGAAACAGAAATGTCACACACAACTTTTTAAAAACCCCCATTTCAAACCCCACACAAGACATACAGTAAAGACAAAACTAAACTTAGAGAGAGAGACAATAGAGAGACAAGATGTGCCCTGCAGCATCAGAGGGCAAACAGTAAAGAAGACCTGGCTGCCACATCCTGTTGAAGGCCGAGTCACCCTGAAAGGTTCCATGGTTGTTTGGGGCCGCCTCCAGTCCCTGGATATCCTGCCCGTTGGGCTGAATGCCTGGCTGATCCACCGGTGGTCCAGATGATTCTTTCTGAGCAATCCATGCCTGTGCCAGTGCTGCCCAGTCCACCTGACCTGAATGCCCCCAGATAAACAGACAACTGTTCATTTACAACCTCTTTATCATTGCTGTGGATATTATTAACCAGTTAGTTTCCTTACAGGCATTTTGCCTTTTATATGTGTTTAGTAACACCACGAGTAGGGTAAAGTAATATAGCGATGTCACCAACTTATACGTAACCTTGCTGCTATTTCCATATGTCTGTCCACATAACTTAAAGATCCTCATACACATCACTGTAAGGAATTGTACCACATTCTTTGTACTGTTTGTATATTATTCATTCATACACCTTCAAAATCTGTTACTATATAGTTTTCCAACAACATTGATGATGTTCTCTTATGTTGTTGCGTATCTGGAAGAGCATCCACTAATGTGTATGGACAAAGCTATGTTGAGGGCAGTGCACTGTAATCAAGAAAAGCAAAAAAAAAAAATCTAAAATTTTATTATTAGATTTAATGATAGCCCAACACCGTCTACATATTGCACTGTATGGAAATTTTATACAAAGACATAATGTTTCATTCTTAAAATATACCCAAGTCAACTAAATTATAAGTTATAAATGACAGTATGTTTAATATGCAAGAGCATTTCATGTATAATGTGGAAAACCTGATCATGTGACTGCAGCCAATGTCCAGTATTCTAAACAGCCGACTGAAGTGGAAAGTCTGGCATTAATTACTCTCAATATTGAACTTGTCCTCAAACTTCCAGACGTCTTAAACATGTCTGTGTTATATTTAACGCTTTTAAGGTAAAGTTGCACACGTCACTAATTTACACCACTTTTAAGAATTATCCGGTCCGCCCCTCCCCCTGAATTTGGTTTTCGCCATCGAAGGCTCTTCTTCTCACATCCGGCGCTCGTCAGCGCGTCACTGTCCATGCTGGACATCTCACCTGGGTCCTGCTGGTGCTGAAAAGACTGCATCCACTGCTGCTGGCTGAGCGGCCACTGTGGCCAGGGCTGCCCACCCTGATCCCACATCTCTGCCACTTCTTCTTGTCCCTGAGCCTGAAGCACCAGAACAAACCAGCACAAACATCAGCACTCAGTGGACAGAAATAACACAGATCCAATCCCATGAAGATCTGTCCCACCAAGCCCGGCAGCTCCACCGTAATAGCTCACTGAAGAAGGAAGCATCTTTAAGATGATTTTGTGGAGAAATAGTTAGCTGTCCGTCACTGAAGACATCGGTTATTCGATCTCAGGAAGTTCTAAGATTCGTAGTGTCTAAGCAGCTAAACTGGCGCAGCGGAACCCAGCAGTTTTTTTTTTTTTTCACGGAGCAAAGTAAATGACACTCAGTTACAACTGTTAACGAAAATACAAACGCGATGCGAGGCTGCCTGACTCCAGGGGCCCGTCTTGTCTACCCGCCCTGCGCTCGAACCTGGACCGTGAGGTGCGACGACGACGTCGTCGCCCCGCTCGGGCCCGTCAAATAGCAAATACAAAAACAGGTCGTCTCAACATCGCTTGTGCAACTTTAATCAATTTCAACGTGTTCTTAACGGTCCCGGAACCACTCGTGCACTTTTGTGTCCCTCTTCAGCGCGGTTACAATGAGGTAGACGGCAGCGAACGAACACACATCGCCAACCTACCTTCTTTCCTTCTCCGACTCGCGCACAAGATGGCGGCAGGCGCGCGCGCGACCCGGAAGTGATAGGGGTTAACGCCGCCGGGGTTCACGTGCAGCAACAGCTGTACGATACAGCGCAGCGAAGTGTTGGCGAAGGGCAGCGTTTGGCCGCCTGCGGTGACCGAAATAATGTTTCTGACTGTATTTCCTTCAATTAAAAACACACTGGCGGACGTTATCAGCCGTGTGTCCTCACTCCCTGTTTGGCCGCAAACTTTTTCAACCTATAGTTTGGCACGGACACGTGTAGCCAGCGCAGTCCCATTTGTTACAAAAATTGTGATCTGCAACTAAAAATTACGGAGGTGTAACAGCGTTTCTTAGCTGCTATGACTAACACAACCAGAATCAGTCTTCCTTCTTTACTTACAAATGTAAATAACAGAACCAGTGAATTCCATGATTATTTTTTCTCTTGAAATACTGAGACACAAGTATGTGTATATATTATATATTAATATACACATACTGTGTGTACATACACATAAACACATGGGCCTACCTATGTGAACAGACATCCCCGCACATTGCGAACTCCGACAGACAGGTGTTTTCAGGTCTATTTGATTCTGAAATAGTTTCTCATTTTATTAATTTTATTCATTTCCCATTGCTTTTGTTGTAATGATGGTAAATGTATTTAAACGTTCACAAGATGCTTTTCTCCAAAGCGACGTACATCTCCAAGAACAATACAAACATGCATCACATCAACAGAAGGAGAGATTTGGATGCAGACATAATTCCTGAGTACAGTCATTTTGTTGTTGCATGGCAGTATACAGGTACGGAAGTAGCCTCATGAACTGCAAAACAGCGAATTATAATTATAAACCATTCTGAGAATCACAGCGCAGCAACTCACAACTGTCAACTGACAGAGCGACCAATGTTCTCGTTGACTGTAATTTAAATGAAAAGGAGAGGCTCTGAGCACCGTGAGGGTACCGGATCGCACCCATGTCTTTTTCTCCTTTCTCCTCTCCATTCGGCTCCATTCTCAGGGCGGCTCAGTCGGTAGAACCGCGCGGTGCCCGACGATCCCTACGACTCGGGTTCGATACCCACCCGCCGCTTAGCGGGGAGGCCCTGGGCCAGAGACCGTGCGACCGGGAGGGGGGTGGTTTACACTGCGACACGTACCACACCGACTGGTAAATACCTGCTACATAACGATGATGGTAGGAAATACAAGTAGTTGCGCAACTGCAGGGGGAAGAGGTTCCTCATGGTGGACCCATCTTACTAATTTACATTAGAAACACACCACGAGTGTATTTAACAACCCGAATCCTTTCTTCATAAGGCCACAAGACAAAACTTTCCATTGACAGCATTTCTGACCCAAATTACAAAGTTTAAAACTGAGAGATTCGAACAAAGAATTTTCTGATTACAAAGCAACAGCTCTGCCGCAGAAATGAACATTGAGACAAGAACGCTACCCCAGGGGGAAAACTGTATGAGGAGAAGGAGAAAAATTAATAAAGCACACAGGACTGGACTGAACAGATGAGCCCGACAATATGAATAAGTGATGCCTGATACCTCTGAGCTGCGGAGATACCAGTATAGGCCCCACTGCTCTCTTTATCCGAGTCCACTGGGAAACTCTTACATTGACGACTCAACAATGGTTTGCTCCATGTTCGGATCTGTTCACACTCACACAATGCTAATGTTCCTTCCCCACAGCTTGCATGCTGTATTAATTTTAATATTTCAGACAGGAGGGGGGTGTAAAGGATGGACATTTGAAAGAGCAGGATTTTCATAATGGGAGATTATAATTATTATAAGAAGGTGCTTGTAATTTGACTGACATGCATTGGGACTTGACTAGAGGGTCACTACGGTTAAGATTATTGAGATAACGCACAATCTTACGTCTTGTCCGATTAAATTTATGTGATTTGCGTTTTTGAAAATACTCTGCAGCATCCGGGCTTATTGAAGATACTAATGCTGGAGCTGGTCTCCGCAACCTACAGAATTTCTCTTTGATTTTCTAATTGTTTGTATTCACCAGTAAAGCCTGGTAAATATTTTACGATGTTTAAGGAGTCTGTACTTTGTATACTGCAGCGGAAAACATTGAGTGAGATGAACATTATTGGGCAAACACTCATGGTAAGTGCCCTCTGGGCAGGAAGCAGAACAAGCTTGATTCTGGTGATGTGCTTTTGTGTCAAGAAGATCAAGGCGGACGCGTTTGGCAGGACTGTCCCGACACAGCTCAGCCGTACCGCTGACAGCGAGGCACGCACACAGTCTCATGGGGGATGCGCTCCTCTTGTTAGGGTTTCATCTCCACGGTGACAGAGTGAGATAACCAGGCCTTGCATTACTGAGATTAAATCATCTTTAACCTTCAACAAAATACCCTGTGGCAATCCACGGCTTTAAAAATAGATGTTTCAAAGATTGCTTTTTTTTTTTTTTTTTTTGTTTGACACCCCAGCTTACTGTTAGAAAGGCTTGATTCGGATGTCACGCAGCAGGGGGACGTGTGGCATCCGGCAGGATCGTTTTGACGTTGCCCTTTTCTCCATCCACACCCACCTCCTCTTCACCAGCTCCCAACATGTTCCCAAACGGCGCTGCTTTGCTCCCGTCAGCACTGATCGCCATCAGCCACGGAGCCGGAGCGGCACCCCGCGTCCTCGCTGACAGGACAGGTTAATGCATCAGGCGCATCTCCTCCTCAGAAGAAAGCCGTGATTCTACAGCAGAGCACAATGTGCTGCACTGCTCGCCATGTGGTTAGAGCACAGTATATCCAGATACAATCTTTTGGGAATTGCGCATCACGACTCTGAAATAACTAAAACCCTACTTATCCAGCACTAGTGCCTCAAGTTGCAAACCCAAAAGATACCGGAAGTCTCCTCGTAAGGAGCTCCCCCTAACGTGGGATGATGGGCAGTTGATGCTTCTGTTATTTACTTACTCTGAATGGGTTCAGTAAAATGCTTCCAGAGGATTAAGTAAAAACAAAACTTCAAATCACTGGACAAAACACCTTCTAACAAACTAATGTGATTTATTATCCCCTTTCCTTTAATCTTTTTCACCCTTTGGTAAGTCATTCATTAAAAGCAAAGGTTAAATATTGATATTACAATAATACATCTGCTAAATTATAAATTATAACAAACGCTGAGGGAAAGTAAGACAAAGTAGTAAGACACCAAAAAAAAAAAAAAAAAAAAAAAAACTTACATATTTTCTAAACTTTCTCCACTTGAAATCATTTCCTGCCTCAGAGGCTAGCCACTTCTTAAATTAAAACTAAAATTTGAATAAATAAAGCTAAATCAAAAGATCACCAAAAAGCTTGGAAACCCAGAGTTGTCTATATGCTGTTGTCCCCAAAGACAGGAAGGATAAGTAAAGACCCTGAAGGGACGCGAACTGTCCAAACCAGGTTAGCTGAACACCTGTAGCAGGTATGCTTACTGTAACCTGGTCACAAAAAACTGATTTGGCACTGCTTTTACACCACTGGTGTACAGTTTTCTTCCTTACATCTTTGGCATTCAAAATATTTCAAGAACAACACGCATTTATACTTTGTCAAATGGTAATCTAATAATATCTATACACCAGCACGCTGAACTGTAAAACTAGAAAGCTCTATCCTCCTGGTGCTGCAGGTTGTTGGGTGGCCACTCTGCATCTCGCTTGTTTCAGCATCACCTTCTTGCACTAGCGAAAGGGTGAAGCCTTCAGACCGGTCTGTATGTCGCTGTGGATCTCAGCCAGTGGAGGGTGCAGGCGTCCACCCCAACGTGGTATAACGGGAGCTCCTCTTTGGGCTGACCGGCACGCAGGCAGTTATATGGGAGATTTTCCCTGTGCTGATGGGTGTCTGCGTGGGCAGTTCTGTGGGCTCACAGGCTTATAGCAGCTCCTCGTAAAAAAGCAAATACGCTTGTGCACTGAGGACCCTTGACTCCGGAACAACCTGCACGCTGGTATCACTGACATATACCCATTGACCAGGCATTGCCGTACTGCATTCCTTTGGTCCTGAAATACAACAAAAACACATCAGAGCAATAAAGTAAGGCTTTGTTTATACATCAGAAGCTACCAGCTAACAAGGGCATGTGTCAAGCCCTTAGCATCACCATGGAAACAAGCTGCTGCAACATACATCAAAGATACAACCATCCCACACCTAATGGCATTCGTTTGTTTTGGGGAATCATCCTGCTAGGGAAAGTTCTGTTGTGATGGCATGAAAACATTATTTCTTATGGAAAACATGTAATCGGATCTCGGATGAAAAATGTCATCTAAAATGACAAATTAACCAAAACAAATGGCATTTTTTAAATGCACGATAATGGCAACATCAGCATATTATGTAATATCTGCAACGAAAATTATTGAATTCTGTCACTTATGCAAACTATTAAAAATGGTACCACGTATACTGCGTGAGGGTGTTGGACTGTCATTATCCTCTTTTGACAAGCTAAACGATAAAGAATTTATTTACAATTGTTTGAGGGTATTCATGCTTAACATAACTGAGTAGTTGATTGGTTGCTGGTTGTGTTATGGAGGAAAAAAGCATCCCCGTGCTTTGACTGTGAAAACACAGTAGGTAGTAAACTATTAAATGATACGGATATAAAATTGTCACATTACCAGGATTAAATATGAAAATTTTCACGTACCAGGATTACTGATTAAAAAAAGGTTGTATGAAAGAACTGTTATTATTCCCACACGCTGTTGTACTACCTATTCATTGCACAGAACCCCTAGTATATGAAGGAAGGGGAGGTGCGTGTGACACCCCCACACAGGCACACGGGTTCAATTTGAAATGCAGAAAATTCACAAGTCCTTCTTTGAATCGGGTTCTCGGTGCCGTTAACTAGGGCCCCGGGTGGTGCGCGGCACTCTTGTCAGTCCTTAGGGTTGTAGTTTGGTGGTATACATGTGGTGCTCAATGCTGTTTTGTATGAGAAAGAATCAGTGGGCAGTGGGACCTTCTGACCTCACTATGGTGGCTCATAATTATCAATCGGACAATGCAATATGACGTTCTATACTAGTTAATTACCAGCGAGCACAATGGCTCCCAGTGCTTCCTCCTACCGGCTTTTCATCCCATTTAACTGGAGTTGAAAAGCTAACACACTCCTTAAGTGGAATTGAGAAAATAAATCAATATATCGGCATTGAAGAATGGCAGCAAGGGGCTGCCCTCTGTCGTCTCCAAGGCCGAACAAGTGGACTGCGGTCCTGGAAGCAGCCACACATGCAATTCACAGACCTATCGCCAATTCAGCATTTAAAAAAACGTGATACTCTCTCAAGATGAAACCAGTAAAATAGTTTCAAGGTTAAAAAGCACATTTAACAAAGCCAAAAGTCCTTCCAGCAGTAGTATTCATGTTGAATACTACTGCTGGATGATGTGATGCAAAGAACAGGAAGGACTGTAGAAAAGCAGATGGTTGCCAAGAGTCCAGCACCTCACCTGACATATTCCTGCGCTGCTCAGGTCTGCGCTGTGGGGCCCGGATCCTCACGTATGCAGCGTAGTGGCCTCCGCGCATCGAGCCGCTGTGCTCCACGATCCCATACAGGATGTACAGCACGTGCTCTCCTGCCACCATGTTCTGCGACGGCACAAACATAAAACAGGATGCAGGAGGATTGAGAAATGCACCGAAAGCCGCGGCTGAAACGGCATCTCTCCTCGCCACTCACAAAAATTCACAAGGCGTCATCTCCAACTCTGGGCCCTCAGTTCACAAACACAGGTGGACCTGATGAGAAGTCTGTTCGCAACGCGATGTGTTTGTAGGTAAACCACTGAATCAGAGTCAATAATAGATTATTAGAAGAGATGTCCCTTGACTTCATCATATCTCGGCTTCTGTGAGAAGCTCAAATAAAGCCGTAATGAGTTAAAAATGGTATTATCTTTTATAATTTAACTTTCACGTAGCTGCAAGATTTGATAGAGTCTCTCCAGTTTCATTTGGCTTTATTATCTATGCAACTGATAACGACACAATAATAAATACAGATTTATTCACTGGGTAGATTCTGTAAAAGTTGACCCTGGCAGTAACAAAGAAAATAAGAAGTCTTGGCTATTACTATAATAAATAAAAATCAATTTTTGGCTGATTCATCTGGTAAACGTGTAATGTTGACATTATTGTCAACTGAATGGCAACACTAAAAAATCTAAGTCAAATTAATCGAGCTGCACGCTCTGATGTCTGGGTGCCCTTTACTGGCAATTAATGTAGGAATCCAGTGAAGGCAAGTGAAGAAAATACAATAAAAATTCAACAAACAGTAAAAGTCATAACTCAAGTGTCCATAACACAAGGGCGCAATTCATTTCATTTGTTATGTAATTTAAGGGAACATACTTTGAGCAACATATTCAGCTGTTCGCTATGCCTTTCTACAGCTAAACGTGTCCCTGGCACTTCTTGATTAATATGTACGCTGGTCCATATTCTCCGTATGTTACTTCTGGAAGAAACTGCACAAAACAATTAACAACATCAGCAACGTCAGCCTGCGGGTGAGTCATACCTTGCAGCTTGCGGAGCAGAATGGAGCCAGATCGAGGATGAGGGGAAAGTCGACATGACGGTTCACCTTCCGCAGATTCATTCCTGCCTAGAGAGAGTGAACCAAACAATGTAAGCAAAAGTCCAAGTAAGTACTGTTAGAAAAGTACTAGTGTACAGAGGTGGCTTTCTAACCTGATGGAAACGCTTGAGGTGCAATATGACCACGGGAGGCAGTGCGGAAATGAGCATCTGTTTGCGTGCGCTCGTGTACACCTTCTCAGCCCTCTTGTCTGCAGGGGGACATCAGACAAAGTTGAGTGGGGGTGGCATCACGCACTGCTCTCATGAGTGCCTTTCTTAACCATTCTGCTGCAGCGTGCGCTGTATCAGCAGCCGGCACAGTGGTCTGAGCTGAAGGACTTGGGTTCAAATCCTGCTCTTACTGCAGTACCCCTGAGCAAGGTACTTACCCGGAACGGATACAGTGAAATTACCCTGCTGTATAAAAAGGTAAATCATTGTAAAGTTGTTTAACATTGTAAATCACCTTAGCAAAAAGTGTCAGGTAAATAAAGATTATGAATAACAGCAACAGTAACAACAACAATAATAATAATAATAATGTTATGATCTCAGTGGTCCAGAGTGCATCTCAGAAGCACAGGGTGCAATGCAGGCTACATCCTGCCCAGTCCTTCACATAGTGAAACACAAACACACACTCACTAAGCTGAGGCACCAGCACTACCCTCTATGCCATGGTGCCACCCAATAACAACAACAACAACATAGCTTAATCGCTATCATTACTGTTAATTGCAAATAACTTAATCCAGTCCATCACGCAGCTCTTTAATGTACGTGCCAGGTTTTGGGAGAGTGTTCCTTATGTGTACCTGCAGCAGGTGCATGTAGGCCATACCTGCTGTGCTTCTCTTGAGCTGCTTCTGCCTCCTTTCAGTGCAGTTCTCACACAGGAGCTTGTTGTTGCCCATGAGCAGCTCGACGGAGGTGAACTGGTGCAGACACGACTGCACGGAGCACTCCTTGGAGCAGGGCATGTAGCTGTGGGACAGGGCCTGGAACGCCCCCTGGGGCTGGCGTGCTGTATCTCCCTGCTCCTCACAGCACACACCGGCAGGTATACGCTCGCCAGAGGTGTGGCTCAGACCCATTCTGGACACGGTGCTGACAAGCTGTTCCACAGCGCCTGCCTGACGACTCTTGTGGGCGGCAGTGGTAGCCACAGCACCACCTGGTGGCCGCGAGGAGCACTCGCTTTCCGAGGCCTCGCTGTCCGCATCGTTGCTGCTGTCCAGAGCAGCGTCTCTCTCGCTGCCGTCTGAGCGGCAACCCCGTGTGCAGCGTTCCTCCTGCGGGCTGGACACGCAGTCGGCCCCTCGCTCTGCCGGCTCCGGTGACCTCCTCCCCTGATTCTTCTGGCTCACCTACACAACACAGAGATAACATCACTGTCCGTCATAAAGAAACTGAGTGACGTCACTAATTGCATCATCTGCATTTTCATTTCACAATCGTTTTCTTACTACAAAGTGCCAAAATTTGTCAAAAATAAAGGGAAACAACATTGATATCTTGCAATTTTGGGCTTTTTCTTCATGCTGGAGCATTTTTTGTAAGTACACTTCCTTTCACATGGTGCCTCTCTTGCTTTGATTACAATTTATAAGGATATTTTAAAATCGGAAATGTAGCTATATAAAATTGGAGAGGTGCACAAGACAGTCAGCTGGTGTGTGGATCCTTCCTTTTGCTTGTATGTCCTACCTGAACTCCTGACTTCTTGATGTTCCTATTGACGTGAGACTGTGAGGTGGACAGCATCTCATCACCGTGGGAGACCATTGCATCCAGCTCCCGGCCACCTTTACTCATTCTTCCTAGGTTGGTGGGTTTGGATGTCTGGGAAAGACAGCAACATCGTCACTGGATGGCCCAGCAAACTCAAAGAGTCGACTGCGTACAGTTCTCTCTCCTTTCTGCCTCACCCTTTCCTCGATGATGGGGAGGGAGATGTCAATGAAGGCCTCCTTCACGGTGGAGATCTGCGGCAAGAAACTGAGCACGTTAGCCATGCGTCTCGAGACCAAAGCCAACAAGCTTTTATGACCACGAGTGGTCAGTTCACATGACCACAGCTGCTCACTCTTATTTGTCAGCAGCACAAGTATGGCACCATGGACATGAAAGTCACTGAATGTGCTGTCAAAATAAAAAAAAGCATACTCTACCCATAATTATTGTAACTATAATTATAATAAAACTGAGTCATGCATAAAAGGAAACATGCTCAAAAGTACATGCTGTACACAAAATCACATTTGAACAGATAGATAGCTGGTGTAGTGGTTAGAGTTGCCACTGTTCACTCAAAGGACCCATGTTCGAATCCCACCTCCTACTGTAGATCCCTTGAACGAGATACTTACCCTGGCCTGACACAGTAAAAATTGGAAATATAAATGGTTAAATCAGTGTGACTAGCATAACATTTTGAGTTGCACTGGAGAAAAACATGAGAAACAAATGTAAATATAATGCAAGACTTACATGGGCACACTCTTCACACATAATAGTGTTGGTTAATTCCCCAACGAAGATGCGATCCACAAAGTTCATCTTCACACCCTCCTTCCCGTATGCTGCCGCACAGAAAAGCACATTTGTGGATTTTCTGATTCTGATTTGTGCATCCAGGTTAGACTGGAAAGGATCTTGAAAGGCTTGCCCGAAGGCAGAGTGCCACCAGATGGCGATGTTCACCCATCGCAGTCGGGCCTACCTTTCACTTGCCGTTTAGTTTCTTCATCCGCTGTCTTCTCGGTGGGGTTGTTAAACGCTTTCAGGATGCCTGCCTTGATGCGCTGAGGATTAGAAAAGTGTCATTTAAACAATGCTCAAAAAATGCTTAAACCAAATAACACCCCTACTCTGAGAGCCAATATAGACAGCTCCAATTTCAACGTCCACAAGTCTTCAACATAGTGTCGAAACTGTACTCGTTAAATGCAAATAACAGTTTAACTTTAACAAATCATTAGAAGAAGTTAAAATATTTGCTCAGAATGAAAGAGCTAGAGATCGCCGTTTCCAAGCATGCGTCCACGTACACATGACCGTGTTTTTATCGTTTGTGTGTGCAAGCGTGCTGATGTGTTACTGTGTGAGCGAACAGGTTCTTCCGAACACGAGTGTGTCCATGCGCACGGACAGATAATATGAGGGTAAATCGAAAAGCATCCACAAGAGTCTGTTCTCATTTTTATAAAGATTACTGTATATACTTTTTACTTATCCCTCACAGACAGACAGACACACTTTACTGGTCAGGCAGGTGGAGTATCCCTCAGACACATTTAATATGACAGAAGAACCATAAAGTAATGCAGTGTAAAGTGACGAAGTCTGAAGAAAATACAATACGACTGAAGGTTATAACACTTAAAATGGATGTTAGTACTGAAGTCTTGTGTTAAGCCTTCAATAAACACTTCTTCATGTCTACGACTGTCAGTGTTTAAGGCTGAAGTTGAGGCCTGGCCGTCTTTCTTACTGCAAACAAAAAATGAACCTCATTTCTTTATTAACGTTGCATGGACCCCTTTGGAATGTGCCAGAAGGAGACCAAACGTGTCGGGATTTTCCATCAAGTCCGGCAGTTACAGGGCGGTGGGGTCACTGCGCCGAGACGACGGCACGAGAAATCTTGGTGAGAAGAAGCTGGTGCGCGATTACTGGTTTGTTTGCCACTGTGTGTTGTGCAAGTGTGTGAGAGAGAGCGTAGAAAATCAGTACGCGGTACAGTGTTTTGCTGACAGAGACCCGGACACTAACGAGAAGCGATCCGCTCAGTAACGGTGTCTCTCTCCTGCCGGTCACCGTGCTCAGGACTAATCGATGGCTAATGGAGCACACGGCTCGCCCCATTGTTGGGCCCAGGGCTACGCCGGCGGGGAGGGGGGGGGTGTCTATTTAGGTCACAAGCCTCCACAACCCCAGCCCGACAGAGAAACGCGCACACGGGGATAATAACTGACGACCGACCCAAACCGCCGGAAGGGGCTCAAACAGGTCCTGGACAAATATCCCACAATCGGAACAGCAGAACAAAAATAAGAGCCTTACGGGACTCTTTTTGGAGCAGGAATCTGTGTGTGTGTGGGGGGGGGGGGGGGGCACGCTAGTTCAGTAGCTCAGGCCCGCATGCTGCTGCCACTTAAAGACAAAGGCTCACTCAGCAGCTGTGTGGTTCCCAGGCCACACAATGCAGCGACTGGCTGCCGAGGGCCACAACTGTCAGCGTTCACAAGTGTGAGTGGCTCTGGGGAGGGGCCCCCGGCAGCCCACCCATCCCACCCGCTCCTGCGCACAAAGGGCTGCGCTGCGGCACCGCACTGTCTGGACACATGCGCCAACGCTGGGCACACACACTGCTGCCAGAGGTACACAGAGAAAGACATGAACGAACACACACACACACACACACACACACACACACACACACACACACACACACAGAGAGAGTGAGCATGTGACAGTAAGCAGTAGTAACAGAGAGTGTGAGTGCAGAGCTGACCGATGCACACTTGAAAGGAGAGTGGGCAGACGTTGCAATGATAAGGGCTTGGAGAAATGGGTGGATACACAAGTGACTGGTAGGGACATAAAGAGGGATAAGGCAGAGGTCACAGTAAATGAGAGTGAAGGGGATCTTACCTTAGTTTCCTCCATTCGCATGGAGTCCAGCAGGTAGTGAAGGAGCTCTTGGCTGTCCTGCTGCTGATAGCCCTTGAAGCGTGGAGCTCTGGGTCAGACACACACACACACACACACACACACACACACACACACACACACACAATGTAGGCACAAATTCACTGTATATTACTGGCATTCAGGAATAATCAAGGTGTAAAGGAAGATACACACAAACAATGGCGTAGGCAAACACCGACTTGATTTCTAAGTATATTCCACTGACATACAAAGCGAGAAACACATACACGATGCAGAGGCACGCGTAAATACACAGACAAACAGGAGTGGAGAAAACAAACGCTCTTTATCCAGTTCCAAGGACTTTTCTATAGTGCACCTGTTGTGGTTCTTCTGGAGGTTGGGTGTGCCCGCACACACACACACACACACACACACACACACACAGGGTTTTCACTGACCCAGCCTCACACACAACTTTCACCATTCATGCGCACACAGAAGCCTAATTCCACATTTACAACATCACTGTGGACAATGGCCTTTTTCAAATTTCATCTGACGTTTGAATAAATGTTTAGAAATTGAATAAATTAACCCTCTCAGGGCCAAATGAATTCTAGTGGTAGGAAAAAAATCAGATTTTACCATCTGATGCTAATTTGCAACGTCTGCCTGAAGAGGGTTAATATTTTGAAAATCTTCACTTTATGAGATGCGTGTTGTGGAAACTTACTGAAGCTAAATGCATTGTGACAAACTGCTTTACACCGGTAAATCCCAAGCTCGGTGGAAACATGATGCCAAGAGCTGCTCCTGTATGTGCGCGTTAGTGCGTATTTGCATGTGTGTTCGTGTGAGTTCGAGCTACGTGACACTCAGTGTGTGCCAGGGAGTGTGTGGAGTGGACAGTAAAGAGGAGGCAGACATGTGCAAACAGATGCACAGACAGAAGGGCACCTGTTGAGAAGACAGTTATTTTCTATTCTGTCCACGCACACCACCGAACACGCGCAGGTAAGCAGTTGCCTTCAACGTGTACACACTCTCTGAATAAGAAGTTGGTGCTAAGCCTGTTTAACAATCCATACATAGAGTTTTGGTATTTGCTGAGCTGGTGATGAAAATAAAATAAAGTCAGCTAATTTTTAATTCATTAAAGCGGCATCTAAATTTTTATTTTTTTTTTAAACAGAATCTAACCTCTTAATGAATAGAGGGATTAAGTAATATTATCATGCTTTTATTGAGTACGTCACAGCGGTTGCACTTACGAACACATGGGACCGGAACACGGTTCGCAGTTCGAATTGCTTGTAAGTCGAGGTCCAAGTGTATGTGGTCCTTGAACAAGGAACCGGTGCCGAGTGTCTATTTAACAATCCATAAGTAGAACAGGTCGCACTGGTGACTCGTCAAGCCAGCGATCATTAAAGCTAAAGAGAGTAACACTGGGCAGCCCTGGCAGCCGACGGAGCGTCGGGGGGCGTGGGCGCACCCAGTGGGGTCCGTCCACATGGGGCTGTGCACGAGCTCATTCCTGCAGAAGTGCCCTGTGGCACTGGGTGCAATCTGGGCCGGGCAGCAGCATGACAGCTGCACCGCTAACACAATTAACAGCGGATGAGTTAGTACCAGACACACGCTGGGCAAGAACACGTGACCAATCACACACTCTCACACACTCCCACGCTAACATGCATGCTAAACCACATTTTTGCTATGCTACACATAAACACAGGACATGACTCGCTCACACTTAAAGGTCAGTTCTGATTAATCAAATATATAATAACCATTAGTATCAATCATAAAACATTTTATGCATTCCTGAGCCCCAAAACTGACAACCAATTAAGAACGTAGGATTGTACGATTATAACTGGAGAAAGTAGCAAACAGAAGGTCACGGAGGTAGAGAACGAGCAAAACTATAACTCAGACGAAGACCACACAGTGGGTCTGGAGAAGAAATGCCTTAGAATTATTAAAAGTAGGAGTATTAAATGAAACTTCTCATAAAATCAATTTATTGTGAATAGGCATATCTTGGTGTGTGACCACACACACACACACACACACACACACACACACACACACACACGCTGTCTGAACCGCTTGTCCCAGGGCGTGAGGCTGGAGGGGACACACCCAGGACGGGACGCCAGTCCATCGCAAGGCACCCCAAGCGGGACTTGAACCCCAGACCCATTGGAGAGCAGGACCCGGTCCAACCCACCCCCCCCCACCCCCCATGTGACTATATATTATAAGAAATAACTATACATACTGAATATATTTTTAACTATATTTTTTCAAACAGGTATCCTTAAATAATTCACAGTCATATAAACAAGTTCATGTACGTATGCATGGATGGATGCAGTTCCTGTAGAGACACACGTATGGTGACTGCCATGCAGAGGAGGACAGCATGAAGAACACACTGAACGGGCTATGCTCTCCCACTGTCCATCTTCGGCAGCTGTTAATAAAATACGGAATAAATCTGGTCTTTAACAGGAGTGACAGCTGTCTGCGTGTCGGTCCTCTCTCTGGTCCCATCTCCCGCTCCATTGTGTCCCGTACAATGATGCATTCACGTCTTTCAAAATGCATCTCGGCGCCGCGTGAAAATCACTACCGTATTTCTGGTCAGGGCTCACAAACCTGCTCAACACACCGAAATGCATAATTCAGTCAGAAACCCACCACCGTGTACGCACACACACACGCGCAGGCACGTGGGGAGGTGTACGTGCGACGGCAGGTCCTGTACAAGCTGTGCCTTCACTGGCACCAGAAAGCACAGTGTGGTGCCCGCATGAAAGCCACGGTGCCTGGCATCACTCCTAGCCAGTGACCAATCCAGCTGGCCTGAACAGACAAACATACACACACACACACACACACACACACACACACACACAGAAACACCACAGAAATACACAACCTCTTTAACTCACAGACACAATTTCATTTTTAGGTCAAAAGCACTGATAGAGCAAATTCAATAATGCTAAACTGATTCTGCTCTGTTTGCATCTGCAGTGTGTTCCCAAATCAGCCAATCATTGGGTGAGGGTAGCAGGTGGTATAGTGGTTAAAGCCACCATCCATGGATGGGGAGGTCCCAGGTTCGAACATGCAGACAGCAAGGTCTGAGTAAGGTGTGAAGCAAGTCATTTGCGATGTGGGTCAGTGCGCATGTGGGCAGCCAGCGTGTGCCTGCGTGTGTGTGAGAGGGAGAGCCGGACAGCGGGAGGTGCAGGGCATAGAGGGGTTTGGTACCCGAGCCCTATAGCTATAGCTGGCGGGTTGCCTGAGCTGGGCTGGGGAGTCAGGTGTGTGCTTGGCCCGGCAGGTTGCGGTGTGTCTGTCGTGAAGCATGCGTGCTGGCAGCAGGGCTGTGGGGCAGGTGAATGCTGCAGCCATGAGGATACCATGCCAGCCCACAGACCTCCAAGCCAAACAGCTTGTCTATACATGTGGTCATAGCTGCAGCACTTCATACTGATCCAAACCCTCCTGCAATCCTAGAATACCCTTCCTACGCCCTCAGGAAACCCCTGCAGCCTCTGAACAGCGCTCCTGTAGTCCTTCTGAAACATTACTGATTCCATTCTGGAGTCTTGCTGTGTCTCTCAGCTGCACCACTGCACCTTCTTCACAAGCTTTCTGCAGTTTTTCAACAGTCCTACTGCATCCTTGAACCTTGCTATATCCATTCCACAAGCCTTATGTATATGTACATTCATTTAGCTGACACTATTCTCCGAAGCAGGGGGTGTGATGGTGCAGCGGGTTTGGCCGGGTCCTGCTGTCCGGTGGGTTTGGGGTTCAAGTCCCACTTGGGGTGCCTTGCGACGGACTGGCATCCCGTCCGGGGTGCGTCCCCTCCTCGTCCAGCCTTACACCCTGTATTGCCGGGTTAGGCTCCGGTTGGGCGAGACCCCGCTCGGGACAAGCGGTTTCAACCAGTGTGTGTGTATTCTTCAAAGTGACTTACGGTGTTAAACTACTTACAGTAATGTACTCATTTAAGCAGGTGGGTAATTTTTTACAGTATCAATTCAGAATAAGTACCTTGATCAAGAGTACTACAGGTGGAGGTGGAATTCGAACCCAGGTCTTTCAAATCCAAAGGGAGCAGCTCTAAGCTAAGGGCCTACTGCCACAACAATCAGTATTAAATAGGTGTTCGTGGAGACCATGTACTTTTATTTATAGACAATTTACATTGATTTTAATTGTAATCTAGCTTGACCTTAATGCAAATGTTAAAAGTCAAAGGTTTTATTCAACGTATTATAGCTTTACTAGACATCACAAACTGTGACTGCATTTTGCACAAGGTCGGACAACGATATTTCTCAACAGAATACCACGCCTAATACTAAGTACATCCCTGGATGGAGGCTGATACTTGGGAGTTAAGGGAACTGTTCCAGAGTTAGAAAAAAACTGAAAGGTTATTACTATTACTGAATAGTTCTGTTACTGTGGAAAGTCAGAAAGGAACACAAGCAATTCACTAGAGACCTTCTTCTCATCTTTCTTGTAGCTCATCACTTTTGCCTTTCTGAAAGCCAAGAATTTTGAGACGTCAAGAGGATATGCTGCAGTGCAGTGCAACACGACACACTATAGCAGGAGCACTCAGCTCTTATTCCTGCAGACCACAGTCCTTCCCTTCACTTCATAAAGATCAGAGCAACTCTCAATGTAACGTTGTATGGTATGTTTTTAGTCAGAGTCTTTCAGCAAAAAAACCATTACTACTATTAACCTTATTGCTAAGAAAAACACAAAATCAACTGATTACATTTTTTTCCCTTTCCAATCAATCATTGAGCAAGTATGATACTGATTAAAAGCATATTTCTAAGCTTCATCTTATTTTATTTCATACAATATCCTAGTCTTCATTAATTTACATACATCGCAGTTAATGCTAATTCAGATGTAAGTACTTAATCCCCATTGGTCATAATCACATCTCTGCTCAATGTTCACTGAGCAAGGCCACATCACACTTCGATATTTGTTCACGCGCCACAATACGAATTCACGCGGAAGACTCAGCCGAGTGAATGGCTAGCTACGGCTTCTTTGTTGTCTTCCAACCAGCCAAATAACAGTCTACTTCAGTAAGCAAGCAACGGTGACTGATACATGAGGGTACGTCAAAAACCATCCGCAATAACAAAAGTCTCATACAAATTATTGCGGATACTTTTTAACTTAATATCAGACATTAATTATCTTATTGATAATCAGGATGTCTGTCATATATTTCTCTCGAGTCTGGCTGTGTATTTCTCTGACTGTTGTACCTGCACTCAACCATTTTCATATGTAGATGGTACAATGCCTGTTCTTTCAACAACAACATAAATGCAAGCCCCTTGATTTCAGGGCAACTAAGGGCTTGTCGTTCAAGTTTCAAGTAACATTCACTAATGACTGAACAAAAGTTGGTAATTTATTATTCTAGCAATAACTAAAACTTTGGTGCATTTTTCAGTGACACTAATGAAATAAATGATTGGTAACCCTTTCTCCTGAAAAAAATCTGAAATTTTAGATGAAATTATTGACTTTTAGCTTTTTATGAACTATAAAAAGGTGAAAACACATTTAAAGTTTTAAAACAAAGAGGACATTCTTACTTTGCCTTTTTACGATGCACTGGAAAATGTATGTGTGACATGTAGACACACAAACACACGCAGCTGAAAGAGGGACAAACTCTGGCCTTACTTGTGGCACAGCTGATTGAAGACGACCTTGGGGGAGACGGGGCCTTTGCCGGCCTCCTTCATGCTGTGGAGGAACAGAAACATGGCGGAGGTGAGTGGCTCTGGACTGGGCAAAGTGATTGTCAGCGGCCCCTGGGAACAAAAGAACATCACACGCCGTCACAAACACAGGAGCACAAACACTGCATTACAGACACACACAGCAAAGTGCATCTCTTACACCACACGTGGGTAAACTAGTGTGTAACGGCAGACGGTTTGAGAACAGCGTGTGCATTCGTGTTTATGTGAGACAGACATAGGACAACGTTAGGCTCTACAGTACCAGGTTTGTCTCTGGAGAAGGGCAGATCTTCAGCTTGTGTCCCTTCTCCTTGACCTCCGCAATCAACTCATTCAACAGGTGCGTCTGGGACAGGTTCTGCCGGACCAGAGCAAATCGATAAACACTCTAGATAAACACTGTCACACACTCACCAGCACAGCCCCTTTCAGCACACCAGTCTGGAGAGAGCTTACACAGCAGCACAATAAAGAGCATGGCCTTGTGGGATCACCAGGAGGAGGCTGATTCCACGCTAAGCTTTCATTGGACACTTTAAAACATGTGAAACACACCTTTAGGAAGGGTGAATTAATGCTGCCTGCACTTGACATTGTAGAGGCAGAACAAATCAGGTTTTTGTCCCACACTGAGAACAGTCACACACACATATATAAGCCTTGGGTGATTTTTTTTTTTTTTTTTAAATTATGCTTCCTGTTTACTGAAAAAGTAGAGTTTTATACAGCGTAAATTTGCAACCCACTTTCAATAAATCCATCTCTTAAGCAAGATATTTCATTGTGATAAATGCATAGTTCGGTTATTGATGAAACCCTTCTGCTAAACGAGGAGGAGGAAATTTTTTATATTAATAGGGCATAAAACAAGGAACAGTGAGAATCCCTGCTTTATTTTGTACAACTTAAAAAATGCAAGACCCATTGTAGTACGCAGGAGATATAATACAATACACAAGCAGTATCTCTTTAAGTGTAGTGGGGCACAAACCCCCTGGAGCGAGACATGGACAGGGACCAGAGACCAGAAGTTCTAGTCTACATCTCCCAGAAACCCTTGTTCCAGCTCCAAGTGTTTGAGGATAAAAGCCTACTGAATTCTGAGATTGTGTCCTCTTGTAAGACACACCAGGCTGCTTTCCTACCCATATTTACTCTGCTTGCTCCATGGCTAAAATGCCAATAAAGTATAAAGGAGTCAAGTACAATGGAAACAGTGAGATATAAAAACCAAAGAACATTTAATGTCTTTAACACAGTAGGAAGCGTGTGAGAAAACTTGTTGTAATGCACTGCAAACCAAGCCATGTGCAGCCATCGCTGTGGTACAAAGTTGAGTTCAGAATTAGCTCAAGGACCAGAAACACTTGGGATGAATGCCATATTAACGGAGCACAAACCCAAAGACCCCAGTGAGGACCTGGAGAAGTAACTAAAGACCTTTAAACTTTTAAACTCACCTGCATCACAGCATTGAAGAAGCAGGTGTTGCCTAGGTTATTGATGCCTTTCACAGGGATGAGCGTGCTGATGGCAGGACCCCTCCCTCTGAGCGCGTCGGCACTGTCCTCAGGCTCCTCTCGAAGTCTGATGACCTTGGATGACGTAGCTGCAATGAAGGAGGTTGAGATCGCACCAAAATCAAAATATCTCCCCGCAGATGGCGTAGCTTTCCTCACTCGGAATGCAGCCAAGCCACTAATGCGGGCGTTGTTAACACTGCTACTACAAGCACTACAGAGAAACTTTACAGAAAAATGACAAGAGCTATTAAAACGGCTTCGGGGGTGTGCTAATTCCAGGAAACAGAACTGTTTCGATCACCTATTGGGCCAAAATGATTGTTTTAAGAGCTGAGGAGCCAAGGAGGCAAGGTGGCTATATTAACATATTTACGAGATATATAATGATCATCTTCTTGTTTTCTAGCAAAAAAGTGAACTTCTGAATTAATTGGAAAAAAACTCTTCTTTATGTTAATGCCAAGCTACGTATACCAAAACTACCTAGACCTTCCTTTCCGTAGACTGTGGTTTTCTCCCATCATCTGATCCCTTTTGTTCTAGTTGTTCCGTTGTATTATGCTCCTGTACTGTGTCTGCGTGATTATTATTTCTGAATGGACAAAACATGGATGCGCCCGTTTCCATTAAAACACACAAGTACCAGTCAAAAGTTTGAGTGCACTTGCTCGAAAAGAGTTGGTTTCTGTGAGCTATTCGACGAACACGTCTCTGCCCAGCTCTTCTGCAGTAATTTGCAGAGGTGTTGATCTGATGTACTCACACTGTTCACTGCTGCTGTACTCATTCAGAGTAATCATTAAAACATTATACAGGTGGTCCTCAAGTTATGACATGTGCGATGGTAACATGGCGGTACGGTAACATCGACTGGCCACCGTGTCTGTAATTTTTTTTGGGTCTCAGTCAATGTTTGGGTATCTAACAGTGACTGCGTTTTCTCAGAACTTTGTGATTCTCTTCAAGTTGTTTTACTTTTTTAATTAAAATGGCCAGCAAATGAAAAAAGTGCATGTTTTGATGATGGAGAAAAGCAAAAATATAACTAAAATACTGTACTGTAATTATTATTCTGTACTGGTAATTTAACATGAACAATATGTGAAATCAAACAAAGCTCAATTGTACAACATTCATGCACGTTAATTGCTTATGTATGCTGATGATTCATATGGGATTTTTTTTCTACACGAAGAGGTCATCAGAATGGAAGCGAGTCATCAATCCAGCTCCACCTGTATTGCATGATGCGACAGCAGACAATAGTCTTACACTGTCCCTGGTCCACTTCATTCTGCTCCCAGATGCCCTCCTACCCCCCCCACCCGCACCCCTACCCCTACTGCAGGGACAGCGGGGCTGTGTTAAGGGCTGAGTGGTTGAATGCAGCAGCTGGGCAAGAGGGTGACATCTGTAGATGCTTCTGCTGGTTCAGAACCTCAGTGCCAGGGCCAGCTGTTCCTCACGTCCTCCGCCCAAACAGACTAAACACCTCCCACACCACCACGGGGCAATGAACCATCCCCTGAACCACCATGGGGGAACAAACCATTGCCCAAACCACCACAGGGGAAATGAGGAGGGGAAAAAAAAAATTCCAAAAAGCAGGAACTAACCAACCCCCTAACCAATGTGGGCCAAACAAACGGATGCCCACATCACCATGGGGGAACAAAGTTTTTACTCAACACTTATTTGTGATGCCGGAAGAGTGGATCCTGGATGTATTTGTAGAAAAGGCATCAGAGCAGCTACAGCACAGTTCACCATTTAAAGTGTGTTAAATAGATCGTGGCCTGGCGTACCTCCAGGATGCCTGACTTTTGCACATTGCAAATTCTCAACCTGCTTTGGATAAATCAGTCTCCAAAGGAAAAAAAGACTTTATTGTACGTATGTATATACCCTGGCTGGCCACGGAATCCCTTTTGCTGAAAGAGACGTGTCTGGTTTTTCCGAGAGAAAAAAGAACGAACAGTGATGGAATTTCTATTCTCATTTCACTGAAACGAAAAATGCGTGTCCAGGGTTTACAAAAAAACAAGAATGCTGGATTGCGTTGCACTGAATGTGCAGGTAACCTCTGAGTTGAAAATTTTTTGTGAGTAACAAAACAGTGTTCACCATGTGATGATATCATTACTAAACACACAAAAACAAAGACGGCTCTAAATGGAAAACATGCCAACGTGTATCTACGGTGGGTGGGTGGGTTTTTATAAATCTTCCACTCATCACTATTTGCTCCACATGCCATGTGGAGAAACTGGTATTAAATTACCAGAATGGACTAAAAGTCATAGCTTGGACGCAAGTCAGAAATGAAACCCAATCCAAAAAATGACAAGAGTCCCTCAACTATTCAAGTTTGTGCACCTATGGAATGGACAGTACTTTTAACTACCTTCAAACTACCTTGCATCACCAAGGACTGACACTGATTTTTGTGTTTGGCTGTCCACAGAACAGGTGCATTTCATCCGTCCCATCAAATTTTGAACGTGTCCAATTCTGGACTATAGCAAAGAGACATAAGTAAATGTCTATATTTACAATTCCCTTGTTAACTGTAATGACAGTAAAGGAATCAGAGCACTGTATGAAATTGAGCAAACTTACATAAAGAAATTGTCCAAAAATAAAAAGATACTGGGGATATTTTGTTCAATTTTTGACAAATTTGGGTGCTTCCTAACAAAAACCATTTCAAGATGAAAATACAAATGGCGCAATTAGAGATTTCATACGGTTTCTTTATTATGGTGGCAGTTGTCCTTTTGCACTAAACTTCTTCATTTTACCTCAATTTATTGTCCACATATCCATCTGACAGGTATTAGAATGATTCTACCTGTCGAGCTACAAAAATTAAAAAAATTAAGCAAATTACCTTTGCAAGAAATACAGCACATGCTATGAGTCTAGAAATTCCCTGTATCCCACTGATAGCCATAATCAGCCTTCCGTTTAGTCTGTTTTTCTTGAACACAAAGCAGACGGGACTACTATACGCATAGAAAATGTTACACAGGTCTGTCAGTATATAAATGTGTGACACCCAGACTAAGCATGGGAATTACAGCATTATATATAGAATTAACACATTACTACAATCGTTTTCCATTACATTATCATTGGTGTCAGTTATGAAGGAAAAGACAAGTGATCTTCCACCACATTAAGCCTGTGGACCAAAGCAAATGAAAACACCGTAGGCGGCAGACAGAGGGGTGCAAATCTTAGAGCTGCTGCACAATTTCCAGCTGAGGCACAGAGCCACGTAGCCAGAGTCAGTGAAAATTAACCCCAAAACAAGTGAGCACTCCTACCGAGAAACCAATGGCAGCGTTACGGGGCTCGCGGAGGTCCATCCTGGACAGCGGGGATGAACGTCATCAACGCCTCGAGAGTCGACAACAGCCAACAGAACAGCCACTACAGGTGGTCAAACAATCACTTAGTGACCAAAAAGGTGCAGTGGTAGAAAAGAGCTACTTTGCCCTTGAGTAAAGTACTCAGCCTGAATAGCTTCTACCCAGCTACATAAACAGGTGTACAACCTTCCTTTGCACAACGGGGTCTCATACAATAAGAAAGTGCTGCAATGGCTTATGAAAATATACCCCATTTCTTCATACAATGGGCTTATTATTCAATAAAATGATGCCTTGTCCTGTTAGTGTGGCGATTTATGTCCTCAAGCGTTTGATTCACTGTCTACTATTTCTTAAGGTGCAAAGTACGCAGACATTATACTTCTGTCACAAACCAACTACTGTATGTACCTCCTGTTACATGGCCAATATCAACCAACCACAACACTGATGTAGTAAATCTGACCACTGACACAACACTGACATTGCATTGTCATGCATAAAAATGCCATTTACTAGGGCTGATTTTTAATTTTAGGTGAAACATTTTTCATCCAGGAAGCAATTATATTTTCTTGCCATAAGGAATAACAGCAGTTAAAACCTCTCACAATGGGACTTCTAATAGGGGGATTTCATAGGAAAAATTATGCCAAGTTAACCAGTGCGCTCAACCAGTATGCTGTGTGAGCCGGACCATGACTGTGGTGAACCCAGCGGGTGGTCAACAAAGTCACGGACATGGCGCCACATCAGCTGACTCCCCAGGAAGCCACACCGGGCCAGCCCTCACGGTGCCCCCACGGTGCCCCAACATGTATGTGTAAACACACACATGCGCCTCCCACACGGAACAAAGCAGCATCGACGACAACCACAGAAGGGATGAATGGCTCATCATCTCCGTCAGAGACTACATATTTCTTTTTCCCTCAAATTTGCCTTTAAATTCATGACTCCTTTTTTGGAGACATTTGCCAAGGTTACTCCTAATCTTTGAAACGGAAAGAAAATTGCTTTTTTTCTGCACTTGTATATGTACGGTTTGCACAGATCATTAGTAAAATGTATCAACATGCGAGAGCCTTGACTCAGGCTAAGCATGTAAATGGAGAACTAAGAGCTCAGTCTAAGGTACCTGCTAAACACTGTGGATGAGAGCGCTTTAAAAAGCACAACTCCAGGCCTCAGTGTTCGGTGCTTCGTAGCATGGGCCCCGGGGGAATTGATAATCAATTAAATGCCCCACCCTCCACATCATTTAACAGAATCAAAATGACCCCTTTAGTCACGAAAAATCAGAGCCGATGCTCTTGGTATCCTAAACGAGACCTAGGTGCAACAACATCTGTTTTGCAGACAACATCTGTGTGAGACGGCAAGGACGTGGAGCCAAGCCAACAGGTGCAGTGGGAGATGACAGGAGTCCCCAGGCCTGGTCCTGAGGAGAGACAGGGCACCCCATGGTCACATGGAGCATCTGGGGTACACTCAAGGTAAACAATGTTCAAGCAGCCATCTGTGCGGGGCTGGGGGGGCCACCACTAGCATATGGAAAAGCAGATTTTTCTCCTCCCTGCAGCAGTCAGCAGAGACCGACGTCGCCATGCACTGCGTGCACGCTTGACTGTGCGGGCTCCTCTCCACCACCTGGCTCTCCTTGCTCAGCCACCGCGTATGGGCAGCAGTGACACTGTGGGCCCTGTCCCCGGGGCAAACGAGATGATCGCAGGCCCAGAGCGCGCTATAAACGTGGCTCTTCCACGCTGACAACGGGCGCGTGGTTCTTCACTGCACACTTCACAAGATTTCTATAGAGTTAGATTACAAAGATATACCGTACAGACAAAGAGTTACGTTTGAGATGCGACCGTTGAGGTTATCAGAACTCAACTTTAAAAGCACTTTCACATAATATTCCTGCTTCAGCTTAAGACATTTCCTTGCGTTTAAGAGGACTGAATTTGGATGTTATACCTTCTGACAGCTGAGCGGTGCAAGGCCAGAGCCACTATATGGTCTTCTTCTCAGTTATAATTTGGCTCATACTACGTTAAATTCTCAACCGCCATAGTCCCCGCTTACAAATTCAGTCTGGGTGAACACAGCCATTTTGCACTCTCCAAACTGTGTCCATATCTCCCTCGAGTGTCAATTTATTTGGATTGTTTTCATGGATTTCTTCTGACTTTGTTTTTTTTTTTTTTTTTTTAAACATTAAAGGTTGTATTAATGCATAAACATTGAGTATCATGCAAAAGGAGTTTTTAGTGAGCGTTTAAGTGAACGGTACAAAATAGGTAAGAAAGAGCTGAACAACTATAGGTAGACAGCTGTAGAGTATTATAAAGCAATGAGGGACAACTGCGTCCATAATAATAATAATAATAATGAGATGATATTGTAATATAAATGGGTGTCAATTTTTGGGGCTCTGGAATGCATAAAAAAAATTTACCATCTAAACCAATAGCAATTATGTCTTTTATATATGAGAACTCCCCTTAGGATTGGTTTTTCCATAAACCACTTACTGCCACAAGGTAGGGGAAAACAATGTGCAATACTGGGAAAGGGCATATTAAAGCATTGTAAGCACTACTAACACACTGTCGTGTCTCGGAGTGCCTCCAAAATATTGCGATCTCGATTTGTTGTAACAGGTTGCAGGGGTTGGTCTGGAGAGCAAACGGCAGCACTAACAGGTTACAAAAGTTGCTTTGAGGACCAAAGACCAGAAAGCACTCTTGATGCTCCATTTTTAATCCAATAACTGCTGAATTGAGGACAGTTTGTTTTATGCTGCAGAAGCAGTGCATTCATGGGGAAGGACGAGCAACACCAAATGTCTTATTCATTTGTTGTGACTGCAGGGCATGAAAAGCTAGCCCCCCTGCCATCTGAGACCACGCAGGACCGACTGCACACTTCCAGCCGATGGCTGGCCCTGTGCCCTGCATGGGCCCGGGTGTGGCCTACTTAGCAAGGGTGAGCGGCAGCAGGAGCAATCCTGAACATGTGGCACATGAAGGGTCCATTAACATGCATTCTGCTCCCACTAATAACCACTGTGGTACGGCCTAGTATTTTTGTCATTTAAAGTTAAGGAATTCCCTGGAAAAAAGTACATTTTTACTTTATTTACGAATAGAAACATGCAAGCGGTTCAGAAAGAAAGTCAAGATGAAAAAGGGCTGAAACTCCTGGAACATCAAAAGCAGGAGACCTAGCTAACGCTCAGAAGTCCTCAAAAGTACCATGAACCTCATCTCCTCATCTCTCTCCACTGGCTTCCTGTAGCTATCTGTATTCAACGCTGATTATGGACTAGGAAACAGTCAAAGGATCTGCACGTCAATATCTACAGGACCTGATCACTACACATCAACAAGAAAGCTGTGCTCTTCCACCTTCGGCCACTCAGAGCCGCTGGATCCATTTTAACATTCAAGAAAGGTCTTAAAATACACCTCTTCAGACCCACTTCTCTCCTGATTACCTAAACAACTCCACAAATTTGCATCACACTTATCTTTTACAATCCCCTCTGTATTTCCTATCAATAACATAGGAAGCTGCACATGTAATGTGTCACAACGAAAACGGCGGTATTAGGCAAACCGGCTGCGCCTAAGCAGTCGTGTCTCTACGTAAAGCTCTCCATCTTTTGTTGAAATGTACTTTTTTACTCCAACTTGTAAACTGCTTTAAAGAAAAGTTTCTGCCAAATGAATAAATCTACATGTAAATATAAATAAAGACCAGCAGGTAAAAGGTAGGGTGACTAAATGCAAGTGAATCTGGTGGAGCCTGCAGATAACCCCATTGCTTGTTTCTGAGAAACACTGCAATCCCCTTCGTGCTGGTGACGAATACTGTCTAGTCGTTGCTGACTCTTACCAAGCACAAAGATGAAGGATGTTGCCAGAATGTTCTGTCCTTCACTTCTGTCCATAGCGTTGAAAGGGTTGCGTCCATTGTCACTGTGATTGAGTATATCCATCTGGTTACTGTTAATCCTCTTCTTCCTCCAACTTTTCCAAGCATCATCACCTCTCCTCCATCATCTAGTCTTGGTGTCCACTCAGTTACCCCCCATTACTAACCAGATACTCTTAAGTAGATGACTCTTAGTTGACCGCTGCAACAGGGCCAATCCAGACACAAAAAGTTCTCGCTCTCGCTATCGTTACAGGTACCGAGTCCTTTTCAAACACAGTTCCACATACATGAAGCAAAACTCTGTTCTGTAAAAGTAACACCAGAATTATTTTTAAAAAATCTGTGGCGCTTACAAGAACTGTAAACACACAGCTGAGGAAGCGGACGGGCGGGCGGGCGGGCGGGCTGTCTGACTCGCACAGACACACGTTAGCAGGAACAGTCACTAAAAACCAAGGTTACAGACACACATCTGTCAAAAGCCTACTGTAGTTACCGCTGATAGAGGCAACAGTGATGCCTACTTGAGAAGAAAAAAAAAAAAAAAAAGAATATCAAAACCTTAATAGCTAGCAGAAAAAACAACACATTTTTGTTCCCTTTTAAAATTCAATTACCACAATACAATATGTTTGTTTTTGCTTCCATAAGCAAACGACTCTCTTGATTCTAACCATACGTGTAGCTCCACTGTGGCAATATTAAGGAATAATTATAAAAAGGAGGTGGATGAAAAATCAATACTAGACAATAATTGCCAAAATACCCCACTGCCAACCTCTGATGCCTATTCAGGAAAACATTTTAATTTCCTCAACAAAGAATCCCAGCTGTGTTTCCAGCCCATACAAACCCATACAAGTCTTGCTGAGGTCAAGTCTCCCTCCAGTAGGACTCTGGTACTCCAGCTGAAGGCCTTGTTGGTGAGAGCCCAGTTAATAGATTTTCTTTCTTTTCTAAGCTGTTGTTGTACAAAACTATAATGGATTCTAAATTCTTGCTGGGGCTCTTTTGTGCAGAGGGTATATGGGGAAAGAATGCAGGACAATCCCTGCCTCCAACCTGGCCTTCAGCAGAAATGCAATTTCACCAGCTCCCTCTGTGAGCAGCGGTCCATTCGGCCAGACAATAAGCAGCGCTCCGCGTATGCAACAATTCCGCTGTGATAATGGCAACAGGTCATTTAAAGAGCTGAGGGGGGGGACATGGCAAAGGGCTCTGCACACTTTGCCCCTTCACTCCTCGCCACGCAAACCTCCCTCGCTCCCAAACCTCCGACGACAACGGCCAGGACACCTGACTGTCGCCAGAATGTAACAATGGGCTTTGTGGAAAGACCGCAGAGGGACAGACCTGCAATGTCACACTGGGACTTCAGACCTCGGCATAAAGCAGGAACACGTGTCACACAATCACAGCACCAAACACTTCACTGCAAGGCTGGCCTTCACTCTGGAGACGCTTTCCTACCGCCCTTCGGCTCCCGGCTCCAAGGAACTGTGGCATCTGAGCTTCCAGTCTTAATCCGCTTCCTATTTATGGGACACATCTACCTACCTATTTATTTATTGAAAGTCATGCCCAAAAATATTAGCACCATTGCTTGCTCACTCACTGTTTTATCTGCCTTCCCTGGTCAGGAATGCAATGGTCAAGAGCCTATCTCAAAACTACTGGGTGCAAGGTTGGGGGGGGGGGTGTACACCCTGGATAGGATGCCAGTACATCACAGGGTAAAACCACACACTCACACAGGCTAAGTATCCAGAAGTGTACGTCTCAGTTCAGGTGTTGTTTCAGTCAATGGTGTACCATACCTGCTCATTTATACTTAATGCATTAAATATACTTCATTTATTACATAATTTAATTATTCATTTAGCTGATGCTTTTCTCTACGCAACTTACAATGTTAAGCTCCTTAAAATTATTTACCCATTTATACTGGAGCAATTTAGGGTAAGTACCTTGCTTAGGTACTAAGGGTTAGGGTACTACAGCTGGGGGTGAGACTTGAAGTGCAACCTCTGGGCCCAAAGGCAGCAGTTCTAACCACTACTACGCTTGTTGTGAGTCTTTGTGCCACCTGTTTGTGTGGAGCCTATACGTCTCTGTATGAGCAGAATTTCTCCCCAGTGATCAATATAGGATTTATCTGAGTATGGCACCGCTCTTCAAAATGCCTTGGTATTCTCCTGACTTCATGATACCATGGACATATTCAAGGCACCCAGCGGCAGGGACACCAAAGCAACACGTCATGACTGAACCTCCTCCACGTATTACTGTAGGGAAGGTGTTCTTGTCTTTGAAGGCTTCATTTCAAGCTCCAATTTTTTTCTCAACTGTGCAGGGAACCAAGAAGGATTTTGGGATTTTCAGGTGTGTTCTGGCAGACTGAAGCCAAACTTTCTTACATCTCTCTCAGCAACAGGGTCCTCCTAAGCTCCCTACCATATAACCCACTTTCGTTGAGCTGGCGACAGATTGTCCAACTTGAAACTGTCGCACCGTGTATCTGAAGGTCAGCTTGAGTCTGTGTCGCAGTTGACTGAGGTGTTTCCTCCAGCACTGGAACAATCGTTCATTGCCATCTTTGATTAAATTTTCTCTTGATTCCACATACAGGGAGGTTGGCTACAGCCCAACTTCTTGATAACATTACATCCACTTTGAAACAGGAGCGTTAAGGTCTCTGGAGATGGAGCCATGAAGTTGTCTATGGTTGACTGCAGTCTTTTGTCTGACCTCCTCATTTAATTATTTGGTTTTATTTCTTTTTCCATGCTCACTGCAGTACACTCAAGGAGACAGAACAGGTGAAGGAGGGCTTTCCTCTAACCCAACTGGGGAAATAAGTGATTTTTATACTGTGGACACTTTCCACACTCTCCACAGGTGAGTTCAGCTGTTCAGCAAAGTAAAGGCTAGAAATCCCACTACTTGTAGAAGGTACCAATAATATTACCTGGGCCACTTTTGGATACCAAAAGATTTTCATTTAAAAGTTACCTTGAGTAAGGTACTTACTCTAAAACTGCTCCAGCAAAAAATTACCCAGCTTTATAAATGGATCAGTACTAGTAGCTTAACACTATAAGCGCTTTTGGAGAAAACGCTCAGGAATTAATAAATGTAAGGTGTTTCTACTCGCAGGGAGCGTGGTGGCACAGCAGGTTTGGCCAGGGCCTGCTCTCTGGTGGGTCTGGGGTTCGAGTCCTGCTTGGGGTGCCTTGCGGCGGACTAGCGTCCCGACCTGGGTGTGACCCCTCCAGCGTATAGTGGTTTCATTAAAGCACTGGCTCTGCCTACCTAACCACCGCACACTTTGCAGTGTCTCCTGACAGCTCAGATAATGTGTGAGCGCTGGGGAAAGGCCAAGGCCCTGAGGTCAGTACACTCTATCAGTCACATACAGCTCATTCCAGGAGAGAGAAGCCTTTTGTGAAAAGTGCCCATGTATATTGGGGAGAAACAGCAGCACAGTAGGACTGTGTGTGTGGAGGGGGGGGGGGGGTCCTGATCTGCTACTTGTGCAATGCCATCCCCACCCCTTCGTGCATGGCAGGCAGGATGCCTCTACGGAGCGGTGGATGCCAGGCAGGGTGGGGGCTGGGCACGCACACAGCTGCTCCAGCTCTTCCAGGAGCCCAGCCGCAGCGGCGCTGGAGCGGCTAACAACATTAATGAGGGCGCTCAGACGGCACTAACGCAATTGGAGCTAAACTGGAGCACGTGGCTCGGCTGGAGCAGCCCTGGTCGGCCGGCGCCGTGCAGGCTAAATTTATCAAATGATTAGCATCAAGCTCCTCCCACAGACATGCCAAGCTTCCTGTAACGCATGCCCAACTCCAACACAAGATTAACAACCATGAAGATACCATACATTACTGTTTGGCGGAAATGCTGGTTTGCGGTAAAATGAAAGGCTTCGGCAAACAACTGCACAACGAAAGCAACTGTAAAGAAACAAAAGAGGAAACTGAAAAAAATACTGACCCATACATTTTCTTTAAGTTGTTGGTTTTGGCTCCAATATCTTGGAATGATTTCCTTCTGTCCCTCAGAACTGCTGAATCCCTCTCAACGGTCAAGAAGGGTCTCAAAACACATCTCTTTCAGACTCACTTCTCTTCTGATTTCCCATCTGCTCCATGAACTTGCATTACTTTTTTTTTTTTTTTTTTAAATTATTCATCATTTATACAGGCAGCTACTTGTGTAATGTAAGCTAGCAAAACAGTGCTACTGGACTGACTAAGTGAACATTGAGGATCATTTGCCTTTATCTGTATTCCCCCACTCCCAGAATGACAAGTTCTTTTAAAATATTACTGCAACTAACAATGTAAATGCACGTAATCTTGTTCTATTCACCAAAATGTTGCATTTCCTAAAAAATGGATACAGACCCTGAGGCCTAGAAACATGAATCGGTTATTATTTCTGCTACCAACTGCTTTTGACCTGCACACCTAACAAGCTCTCGCACCTTTTTTAATGCAAGGATTTCCCACCTGTGATGTGGACGAGCAACACAAGTCACAAGTCATTTCGTCTTAAAATGCAGTCCATGATCTGAGGATCTTTTAAAGCAAAACATTAATGATTATATATAGCACAATGGGAACAAGCACAACGCGATCTTCGTCACAACCTGCCTTTCAGTGTAAATTATGGTTGTTAGGATGTAGCGATTCAGTGCCAGCTGACTGTCAGGGTGGTACACATTTGTTACGCGTTATGTTAACGCTCTAGTTACTGTGTGTGACAGAGAGCTCCTTATAGTTCACAAGAAGCCGTGGACTGCTTCACACACCACCTTCCCTGCTCGTGGACTGACACACACCTGCTCCACGTGTCCGATCAGTATTATTTGTTCTTTAAAAACACAGATCTGCATGTTTACGCAAAAAAAGGGAGAACGATCAATGGTAAACCGTTCAGAACCACGACCGTGCAGTTTCCTTTATGAAACGGTTATGATATGAACAGTCAATATATATTGACTGTGAAATGAAACCATAAAGTAACAGACAGGAAGCGCACGCAAACTGACAGCTCAGTAATGCCCACTGCCCTGGGGACCCTGATTGAGGACTCGGGTCGCCACCAGGAGGCGCCATGGTGCTGCGGTGATCTCTGCCACCTTGGGTCACTACATTTTTAACAGAGAAAAGGAACAGCGCATTCAACTGAATCAAAGCATCTCTATTGTGCAAACCGAAGCACCTTTCTGTGTTACTGATTTGTGCAAAAAAAATGGCAGTAAAGGGAATCTGGAAAACATCTATTCAAATCAAGCAATAATGAACATATTTTATATAAGTTAAGAGTATAAATGAACATAACCGAAATCCAACATAATTATGTTTATTAGGAAAAGTATCTCCAGAGAATATATTTCATTACATTATTTCCCTTTTTTCATTAGGAACCTGGAGCAATTTTTAAAAGCCATTCACGGTATCCAAAGCCAAAGGGTTTTTGTATACACATTTTCCCTTTGGAATTACCTTTCACCTCGAAAGCCATCGGCAGTCATCTTCCACGGGAAACAATTTTCGTTATCAGCTTTTAATACTTCCCTATGTGCAATTATTAAGTATAAGGATAAAGATTCCAGTTCACCATTACAACCATTGTGTCAAACTGAGGTGAGGCAGCAGTTAATAAAAAAAAAAAAAAAAATTTCTTAGATAAAATTCTTTGATATTATTAAATGGGAGTTTAAAAATATTGTGAACTCTACAGGTACGATAAAGAACTTTTTTTTTTACTTAAATGTCCTTGTAATGAGAGCTGAAATCAATAATTAGATGAGTAGGTGCATCTTTTATTAAGACTAGGTTCTATTCACTGTTATTCCTTCTGCTCTGACTTGTAATTTTTTCCTTCAATGGTGGACCGTTTAGGGTTTCCTTTATAGAAAGGAAAGCAGTTCACAGTGAAAGAAGCGTTTAACGCTGAAAAGCACCATGACAAAATAAGAATTTAAATTCATCTTTATCAGCAGAACAACATACCCCCAGTCCAGAGGAAAGAAATGCGCAGATGGAAAAGAGAAATATGTCTATTTTGTTCATGGAAATGGTATGTATACATCCTGAGCTGCACTCTTCACTACAGCCTTTGACCAGAGGAATGTGAAAGCGTGGTTACCAGGTGGAGTTGGAGCACTATGAACCGAGGGCACACTTGCACATGCAGCTGGGGGGGGGGGGAGGATACCTGATGCAGCCTTGACCGAGTGTTTCTGTAGGAAGTCGAGCGTCTGAGCCAGCACCTTCTTATTGCAGTGAGTGGACAGCTCCTCGTTGCACTCCAGACACCTGCAGGGTCACCAGTATCGCACATTAGGCTACTCCGCATTTGGTGATAAAAGCTGCTGTAAGGGTGGTGAAGTCGTGTATTTGAAGACAAGTCCGGCTTGTGGCTTGAACTGGATCACTGGGCAGTGTTGCACAAGTTGTGTTTGACTTGCCAAAGAATTCCTACGTATCCCCCCCTTTGTCTTTCTACACTGGTTTCCTAAAACTGCCCGGATCAAATTCAAGACTCTGGTTATGGCGTAGAAAAGCAAAAACGGAACTGCTCCCAGATATCAAAAAGACCTGATCACTCGCTACACCCTAAACAGACTGCTACGCTCCTCCATCTCTGCCTGCTTAGTGGTCGCACGCACAGAAGGTCCAAAAGGAAAAGCAGAAAGGTTTTCGGTTCTAGCTCCAATGTAGTGGAATGACTTCCTCCTTCACTCAGAACTGCTGAATCTCTGTCTACATTTAAAAAGGGTCTTAAAACTCAACCCTTCCGGACTCGCTTCTCCTATGTTCTCTTAAGTTCGTGTAATGTGTAAATGTGTTCGTGCACTATAACTTTGAGATCATAACTGCTGAATAACAGATAAACTTTCACACAGCTACTCCTGTAATGTAAATGTTTAATTTAAAAAAATAAAGAATAATAGGAATGCGATTAGGAATTGTCGATTATTTGGATAATTCTTCATCCAGCTACTCGTGTGATGTACATTGGTTCATATGGTGGAAAGTAACAAACTAACTGTGCTTTAGAATTACACGTCTGCATCCAAGTCTCTCTTTTTCAGCTGATGTAATGCGCACATTGTATTTTCTGTGAGACGAACATCACTTTGGAGAAAAGCGTCTGCTAAATGAATAAATGTAAAACAACCAATGTCATCGCAATAAAGAAACCGTGTGACATCACTAATCGCATCATCTGCATCTTCATCAGCATTTTTGAGAGTCGAGGACTGTCTGTACCACACTGCCAGAGATAATTGGAGGCCAACACGATGGAGGCAAAATCACAACCGACTACATTGTGTCTTTTAATGGGCGCCATGTTCGGGTCCCTTGACATTAGTTAGTGATGCGTGTGTGGGTGGTGGAAACAGGCAACTGATCCTCACCAGGCCTTCCAGCTGCTGAGGCTGATGGAAATGCAGTGAGACTCAGGGTGCTGGGCCAGCTGGTGCTTCGTTGAATGCTGAGCTTCTGACTGGTTACAACCCTGCGGAGCCAGACGCAGTGCACCATGGAACTGCTTTACAATTGCTCTCAAAGCTCAGTCAAAGCAGTGTGTAGAGCACTTGGGCCCACTGGGGGGCCTTTCGTCTCACCTGGAAGCCACACCTGAGACAGATGAGGACATCCCCCGATGGCTCTCCCTCAAATGGGGTCCTCTCCTTGAGACATTCGGCACATACTGACCAGAGGCTTTGTGTGACCGCTTTTTTCACCGAGTTCAGATCAACCGCCCTGCTCACATGCTGACACGTAAGCCCTGGGGAGACAGTGAGGACTCAGCAGCTATGGAAGACTCTGCTGCCTGAACACTCAGCACTTCACTCTAATACGATAGTGTTGCTGACGTCAAAATATTACCACCTTGTCTCATTCCTTTAACTACATAAAACACTCTGAGCAACATGGCAGCAAAAGTAACACATGAAAGACAATGTCTATATCACAAAATTGGGGCATGACATCATGATAGAACGTCACACCCCTCGATTAGGAAAGTTTTCAGTTTGTGCATTTCTGCTGTGATAGTCTTATAAGCACTGCTTGCGTGAATCTGTGTGTAACATTTGCGTATTTGTTATCCGGAACTAACCTCAATAGGCAGCTTAAGTACACTGGATTCTAATGTTAGAAATGTTTGAGTTACTAATTCTCAAAGACATGGACATTTTTCAGTGTATTTTTTGTTTATTTTCTGCTCTTGCCTAGTTTCAAAAATTTGCTCATGAACACAACCTGTGCTTCCACACTCAGCCATTACTTGACAGTAAATAGAACAGGAATGTGGGACCAAGTTGATTCAACTCACTTCCAGAGTGTTTACAGCTCATGTCTACTGTTCCTGGGTACAGATGATCAAAAGAAAGATGAAGAACATTGTGTGTTTATTGTATAAGTTAGTTAACAAGTGTAACTGAAAAGTTTGTGGGGGAAACATTTCTTATTTTCAGTCAGTTTAATTCAGTTCTAATTTTATTGTAATTCAAAGTTAACGAAAATGCTAAAATATGCCTTGTGAGGTATTTTGCAGAACCGACTCAGCAAATAAATCAAGGTATGTGTTTATTCTTACCCTCGTATTTAATGCATACATAATAAAGTAAATACTGGATAGCACATTGCCTAAGTAAAGAAGTTAATAAAGTATAATAAAAGTTCAAACTGCGCCCCATCCAGGCTGTTCCCAGTCTCACACCCTATGATTCCAGTACAGGCTCTGGGTCACACTGATCCGACACAGGACAAGTAATTGAGGAAAACAGAATTAATAATGTCTTATAGCTCATTCTGAGTTAATTATAATTTTAGCTGAGATTTTTACAGAACCTAAACAGTGAATAAATCGAGAGACATCTGCATTCCTAAGCCTCGACTGATTGTGATGGAGTGGGTAGATCTTCGAACAATGTTTTTAAGGTGAGGACCCAGTGGGATGCGTACCAGAAAAATGGTAAAACTATGAGAAAACCATGTTTGGACAATTACGCAAGTTCTTCATCTGCCATTGAATGCAGTTTTGCTTACCCTAAGTTGTAAGTCACTCTGGAGATGAGCATCAGCTAAAGGAATAAATCTAAATGTTTGTGGGATAGTCTACATTTCTTGGAAATTTTATACATAGCAGTCTAGTAAGGTTCACTGTAAAACAGGGTACAACTTCACACTGTCAACCCCTACAGAACATTTTTCACAGTGATTTGTGCTCCTCAATTACTACAGCACTACACTGCCATCCTAATTAGTTACAGGACCGTGTTTTTAAATGTAACTGTGCTAATCATTTATGCCGTCTTACCGCTGACTTCATCAGATGACTCCTCATCACAAGGCTTTTTCGGCCGGTTTGTCCGCTTCGTCATGTCAGCGGCTTTTATAGAGAATGGGTCTTTCAGCCGCATGAGTACCTGCAAACAGAGCCCAGCAGTTTCGGCATCGGCGCAAAAGAGCACTGAGGTACGTTTCCGCAACTCTCACACAAGATGGAATAAAGTGACAGAACTGGACAGGACGCCCACTCCTGAGTAGACTGGTGAGTGTGTGGAATGACGCACACTGACTGTGACTGTCAGCCATCAGGTCGCATCCCAAATTCATATTCATACTCATTAACCACCCTGTGGAATATGAGTATATTAACTTCACCCTCTGCTTTTTGTTTTTAACTATCTCGTTGTTAGAACCTTGTGTGAGAACTGGATGGTGGTTATAATAGCTGTGTCTTAATACAGTATAAAACCACGATCTGCTTTATCACAATCACTGCAGCTGTGTGGAGACACCAGGACTCCCCTCATTAATTTGATTTGTCTAAGATTGACTGACTGAGATTTCCTCCTCCTCATCACCGTGGCTGTCAAAAACACATTACCATACTTTTTAAACCTTACTTCAGCAACAACAGCGGGAACTTAAGAACAAGACGGAAGACCACTGCTATATTAGTATGAGACTGAGTTTAACACCAGTAAGTAAATAATAAATAAGACACCGGCGGGACGGGGAGAGTGTCGCGAGGCGGGCCGCCCGGGGCCGCCGGGCCTCCATTCACCTGAAGTGGCCATGTCATGATCCCGTCATCTGAACACAACTCACCTGCTGCGAACGCGTTTAGTTGTCTAAGAAGGCGAACAGTGACTCTCCAAAAAGTTGTAAAATCTTTGTACAAGCAGGTTCTGCGGTATCCGTGTACCTTTCTTGTATTTCCTTGAAAGCATCAAGTGAAGATGAGACAGTGTCAGTGCCGCGGCGGACTACGGAGAGCGAGAGCGGACAAACTAGACCTACCCATCGCGCGATGTGCTGTTAGGGCCGTACAGATTGACACTTGCGGTTTACCGTAGGGACACTCCCGTACAACACAGTACAAAGAGAATGTTGATTATAAGGAGTTATCACATTGGTTATTGTACGTGTTGGATGTTGAGTAAATCTGTACGTTAGTTATTAAAAGAGCTGTATGGATTTCAAATATAAGTTAAACAGTATTGGATACACAACAATATACATTTTGATGTTTTACAACATGTTTATTTATGAAATTCAAGAATACTGAAAGTTATTGTAAAACAGGTTACATTTTTTCCTTTTATGGAGCGTTTTGTTCTTAACTTAAAATTACCATTAAAGGCTTTAATAGCACAAACAACAACACGCCTGGGTCACAACAAACAAAATTCCAGGGGAAGCCTAGCTAGGGACACCACACAAAACAGCTGGCAAAGTGCACAACTCAGCAGTCTTTAGGGCTAAGGCTACTGTAGGTCAAGATGGTATTGATATACCGCTTGGTGTCATCACAAAAAACAACAGTTTTTCCCAATTAATTTTATCAATATGAAATTCTGGAAGTAACAAGAATGAAACGGTCTCCCATCACGTCACGTTCTCAATCTTTCCGTTTGAGTCAAAGTTTTGAAGCATACGACCACTGCAAAAACATAACACTCTTACACATCAGTCTGAAAAGATAAAACTAATTTCTTTTAAACTTTTTTTGAACTATTAAAAAAAAGTTAGTTTTTAGTTACTATTACTTCACTCAACTGAAATTATACTGTAGTTCTGGGAGTAGCCCTCTGTCCTCGGTCGGGCGCGCGCACGCACGGGACGCCGCGCACGCACTCACGTCATGACAGCGAACGTACAGCGTTGGGGTGCGGAAGAAGTGTTAGTGCCATAAGCTAGTCAACGTGCGGCTGCGACGTAACTCAACATGGCTGTGAGGGAATGTCTTAAACTGACACGGATAGTCTGCCGTGTGCTGTCAAGCAGGAGCTATGTAGCCACCGCCTGTACCAGAGAACTGTCGGCGGTTCCCTTGAGGACTCAGTGCAAGTGCGCGCTCTGTGAGTGTCGACAGCTTCGCCTGGGGCGCCGAGCTCAGACTGTTCGAAGTGTTTTACAGCAGTAACCGTAGACTAGAATGTCACGTGAAACAGCGCAGAGCAGGTAGCTTCCCGTCGAAACGCAGGGTTGGATAAGCGTTAATCATGCCATAGTAGTATGGCATGGAGGAATCTCGAAACTGAGCTCCGTAGCACTATTTAAAAATCGACTCATCATGATGCACCGTGTCTCTTGTCTCGTTGGTCTCTGTTCCCTCAGCTCGAGCGACTCGCAGAGCACACTTGTTGCGCAGCTTCAGTTCGACTGCGCAGGCGCAGCACTCCGTGTCCCACGAGCAGCTGAAGCAGCTGCTGTCGTCCCGCAGCGCCGTGGTCATCGACGTGCGCGAGCCGTGGGAGCTGCGCGAGTACGGAAACATCCCCGGATCTGTCAATGTTCCCCGTGAGTATTTTGGCCCTTCCGGCCTTCGGCACAGCCGAACAATGATCTGTGCCATAAACTGGCTGTTAACGTGTTAAAATGGGCACGGAAGTGTTTTAAGCATAGTTACAGTAATCGTAATCTCTTTTTTTTACCAGTGGGGCTCATGTAGACTATGTGCCCCCCCCATTAAGGGAGGCCTTATCTGTCAGCCCAGTACATCATGGGCTCTTCACAGTTGGGACCTGAAGTCACCTGAAGTTCAGTAAAAACCTTAGATTGAAGCTATAAATAAGAAATCCTCTGCAACACACTCATCCATCAGTTTGTTATCAGTAACCACTTGTCCAGTTCTGCACTGCAAAGGTCTGGATCCTATTAGAGAAGCATAGGGTGTGAGGCAAGATACATAGACAGGACTCCAGCTCATTGCAGTGCAACACTTAATTTTAATGTGGTTTGCATAACTAATTCAGAGTTATTGAAAATAAAAGTACACCTCCAAAACCTCGTATTCAAGCCGCATTGCGGCGGATTTACCACATAAGCATATGCGGTATTTGTTATCTTTTGGCCTGACTGAGGGCTCACGGGCAAAGTTTAAAACATCACGTAATGACAATTTAAAAGATCCTCTTCTGCTTGATTCATATGCCCATAATGGTAACAGTGTCACTGTAATCGTGCATTTTAGCCTTAAACTCATCTGGTGTTGGTCTCAGTGGGACAGGTTCACCAGGCTCTTCAGATGAGTGCTGAGGAGTTTCGGGAGAAGTACGGGTCTGACATGCCATCTCAGAACAACCTCATTGTATTCTCCTGCCTGGCAGGCGTCAGGAGTAAAACAGCCTTGGATACAGCCATCTCTTTAGGATACTCCAAGTAAGTGTCTCACACAGGAGAACATTCTCATTTTATTTTATTATTTAATATTAGCAGCAACACTGGGTCATGGCCCAATGTTATGAATATGTCCACATACATATGGACCATTCAGATACAGACCACAACACTAAAATAATGCAAAATAGCGATAAGAGGACTTGGGTTTGAAATGCATTATTGAGCAGACTGAATTTCTGTTTAGTTAGAGCATTTGAATACATTCAATTCCAAACACTTAAAATATAGGCTTCGTGCTATGCATGTTTGTAGTATGCCTAGAATTATTTGTAATTACTGTAAGTGTGTGAAATGTCACTTCAGAAATACTGTCCCAGAGTTTGTGTTTTTTTTACTCTTTCTCTGTCCCTCTTGTCTGTGCAGTGTTCATCACTATCCTGGTGGATGGGAGGAATGGGCAAAACGTGAAGTGTTACAGACCAAAAACTGAAATTATATTTCACTCTGATTAGGAGTGTTCACATTACCATATGTTCAGGAAATATAAGAAACTGTGCCTCATAATGTGCTTTTTTTAATCAACTGTATTTAATGAAAGCTGAGTTTTCTAATCTTAGCAGCTGCGATTACAGTTACTTTTGAAATCAGCCATTCTTTAAGGGCACTGCTTTACACATTTCGTAATGTTTTAGAAAGCTTCCGATGTCTGAAGCTGATCATTTCTTTCTCAGTGGTATCCATCAAATTTGTTTGGCAATAGCTGGAATAAAAAACAATATAAAAACTTAATTGCGTATTCACTCAGTGTTTTCTGTGTTGTATCACAGTTTTGTTTCCATGCCTTTGTATAGAAGCATTTTCTTATGTCTCCATCCAGTATCTGAAATTCTATGCCAAGATAAGTGATAAGGTGCACATCAGTTATAGGATGTAAAAGTCTTAACCTGTACAACTTAATTCAATTTCACACTTGTCTTCCTGCCAAAATCCTTTGAGAATTTGTTTCACAACTTTCAGGAGTAAATATTATACTTTAAAATTTATACATCTATGTACTGTAGGTATAATGGGTGTGGTACATCAGCAGCCCTGATAAGTACTTAATGAACAGACACATAAGTCTACAGAGGAACATGGATGGCAGTTGGCTTTCGGTTAATGCTACCTCCAGTACCATGGTGTACCACTCATATTTCATATCAGTCCCCTGGTTGACAGCCATATTATTCCTGGTGCCCTCACCCAACTAATCAAAAAGGCCTTATAAATACCAGGATTGCAGTATGTTGAGCTGAAGGTTGTAGCACTGAGCCGCTCAGAAGGAATGCAGGGTGCGGAGGTGTGACTAGGGATGCCAACATCACTGCCTGGGTGGAAATTCCACCCCAGGAATGTTGTAGATAAACTCAGAGTCCTGTAAAATGAATACTACATACCACTCACACTGTATAAATGGCCCTCTGCATCCACACACCATCACTCTGTTTTATAATACGGTACCATCTTCTCCTGCTCAGCTTTATGTTCCTTAATGAGAAATACCCTATACCTTTTACTGTACTGGGGTGAGATTGAGGAGACTAATATGACTGCAAGACAGTTCATGAATAATTGGAAGAAAATCACTATTATGCCAAGTGGTAATAGTGATGAAAATCAGAGTTTTGAAAAGCTGCTTCACACAATTTAAAAGATTTCCATGTCCTTCATTCTTGTAACTGACATTTTACACTATTAAGATAAGCAATATTTACATTAAGACATATAGTGAATATAGTTGATATACTGCATTTTATGTATATTACACACACACACAGAGTCTGAAACCACTTGTCCCAAGGGGGGGTCGCGCCGAACTGGAGCCTAACATGGCGCAAGGCTGGGTGAGGGGACACACCCAAGATGGGACACCAGTCCACCGCAAGGCACCCCAAGCAGGACTTGAACCCCAGACCCATCAGAGAGCAGGACCCAACCAAACCCACTATGCCTCCCACTTAGGTATATTAAGATATAGTCAATAAACTTGATATATTATTTTCCAGCCCAAGGACTTCACTAATGTGTACTACTCATAACTTGCGCTACTGAAATCCAAGATGCAGATGAGACAGTATCAGCCCTAAAAATCTCAAATAACCTTACACACTTGACACATTTCCTCAAGAAGCTGCTGAAAAATGCATTATTTCTAACCAGCAATAACAAAAATCAAAGGGCCACTGACTGTTGTAAAGGACAGGGGTGGTACCCTGTGTCTACCAGGCAAAATCAAACACCCCACGAATGACAGTGTTTCACTAACACCATACACATTTCTAAAAATTGTTTTGAAAATATATTTACATGAAATAAAATATTTAATACAATATAATATGATCCTGAACATTAAGTACACCAAGGATGATAATATCAGATAATAATAGCATCTTATTCATTGGTTGTTATTAAACAAATAAATCCTGTCTCCGTGTCACACACAGCTAAGGCAATATTACATTTTTGCGATGCCAAATGACTCAAATAGGTGTCATCTGGCATGTCTGGTTGAGAAGTGTCAGCCGTAAGTTTGACGCCTGCGTTTCTCCTCACTCGTGCTGTTGCGCAGTCTCCACTCACAGCTCAGTCATCACTTTGATTCTCCTCGTATGGATAGTGCAGACTAACTGAGAACTGAATATGTAAAGTCTTTACAAAGAACTCCACGTACCATGGATTTACAGCAGTGTGTTGGCAGTCTTGCCAACAATCTAGTGCCACCCTGCTCTTTTCCATGCCGTGCTCTTCACAGCCCTTTGACAGATGTCTGAGGGACAGCTAGGCTCCCAATTGTATAGAGGCTCTACATTCTGGAGGTACTGTCTCATGGGCTGGACTGCGCTGGAGTGGGCGAGTCAGGACTATAAGAGCAGTTTCAGCTGTGTGTAAGATCAGTACTGCACTTGACACCCAAGCGAACACCTCTCCACACCACCCAAAGAGAGACCAGCCCATCGGCACCACCATGAGCCGCAGCCCAGAGAGAATCTCCTCCTACCGGCGTCATTTCGAAGACACCAGCGCCACCTACCAGGTGCGGGTGTCGAGCCCCTCGCCGACCCGTCAGGACACTCGCCACCGTTCTGCCAGCTTCACCCGTGGCACCACATCTAGCCTGCGTGCTCAGGCAGTGGGGAGGAGGACCATTTCCACCGCCTTTAGGGCCCGCCCTGCAAGGTAAGCCACATCCAGAATATCACATCACACAGGTAACACATTTTGTCTGCCTGTACTGTAAAAAACAGGGTGGTCAATGAGGCTGAACCAGCAGTAATGTGATTAGATGGTTGAAAATAAGTCAGTTAAATGTTTAAAAACACATTCTCTTACAATTATTGTTCCATCACACATGTCAAGTACTATTTATATATTTGTATACATGAGTATAATCAGCAGTTTGTGCTTTTCAATTTCAACACTCATGCAGCTGGTTTTTGCCTTCATGCCAATGTCACATATAATATACCAGCACGGCTCGACTGTCATTGCAGCGTGGGCACAGGCGCCATCTGCGTGGGCATGGGTGTGGGAGCAGGCATTGGGGTCGCGCTCGACCTGGAAGCAGCGGCCGCCGAGAACCAGGAATTCCTGAGCATACGCAGCAGTGAACGCCAGGAGATGATTGTGCTCAATGACAGGCTGGCCATGTACATTGAAAAGGTGAGGCTGGTCCCTCCCTCCCTCCCTCCACACACACACACACACACACACACACACACACACATTTTCTGAACCGCTTGTCCCATATGGGGTCGCGGGGAACTGGAGCCTACTCGGCAACTCAGGGCGTAAGGCTGGAGGGGGGAGGGGACACACCCAGGACGGGATGCCAGTCCGTCGCAAGCCACCCCAAGTGGGACTCGAATCCCAGACCCACCAGAGAGCAGAACCTGGTCCAACCCGCTGTGCCACCGCACCCTCCACTGGCTGGTCCCCTATTATAGATCATATACACTACTCATCACACACACACACACACACACACACACACACACAACCATCTGAAACCGCTTGTCCCATACGGGGTCGCGGGGAGCCGGAGCCTGACCCAGCAACACAGGGCATAAGGCCGGAGGGGGAGGGGACACACCCAGGACGGGACACTAGTCCGTCGCAAGGCACCCCAAGTGGGACTTGAACCCCAGACCCACCGGAAGACAGGACCTGGTCCAACCCACTGCACTACCGCACGCCCCCTTCATATACACTACTGCATCCCAAAATAAATATATATCCACATTGTGATGGAGACATGCTTTTAGAATGGTATTGGTAGCAAATATAGCAAAAAGGGTCATCCATCCTTAAGGCAAGTAATGTATTGAATTATTCTGCAAGTGAGCCTTTGTTAAAGCAGGCATACTGATACCTTATGTGTTTTCAGGGTTAATGTGGTGGCACAGTGGGTTTGCCTGGTGCCCTCTGTAGTGGGTCTGGAGTTTGAGCCCTGCTTGTGGTGCCTGGTGACGGGCGGTGTCCTTTCCTGTTTGTGTCTCCTCCCCCTTTGGCCTTGCGCCCTGTGTTGCTGGGTAGGCTCCAGCTTGCCGCAACCCTGCTTGAGACAAGCGGTTGTTAACAATGGATGGATAGTTAGAGTTAGGGACATGGTTTGGATTAGGGTTAAGGACAGGGATGAAGCTGGGGTTTAGGTTGAAGAAACTTTTTCAGATCAAGGTTTACTTTCCAGTAAAATGCTGCATGCAGGGTTCTGTAACCTGCTGCAGAGATGCGGGTCCATCTTGACATAATGTGTGTGACTTGGTTATGGTGGAGAAGCAGCAGCACCTAGAAAGCCCCTTCTGGCAACAGAGATGGAGAAATACGTTATCCTCACTTGGCATGCACGTATATTAGCATGTTGTTCCCCGTTCCACATTGCACCTTCACTGTTGAGTATTCCTGTTTCCTAAAAAAAAAAAAAAAAAAAAGGTTCGATCACTGGAGCAGCAAAATCGCCTGCTGGAGACTGAGATCGAGGCCCTGCAGAACCGGTTTGTGAAGCCTTCGGGGCTGCGGCGACTCTACGAAGAGCAGTTGAAGGAGATGAAGAGGATTGCAGATCAGATGAGAATGCAACGGGTGCGCAGGCGTGGCAGTCACACACACGCCAACACTGTCCTCTATCCACTCCCCGGTAACACCTGCATTGACAGACATCTTGGCTCCACTAAAGAAGTTTGTGAGGGCATGACTACTTGCAGAAACCATATCGTTACACTAAGATATAAACAGAAAGACATTTGAAATGTCATGTTAGACATGACCATCATAAATTACACTCATTGGTCACATACATTCAGGTTATTTTGGGCATCTTTTTGTAACTCATCGTAGCATTACAGTGTCTCGACAAAGTCAAATAGCAAATGATCATAACACTTAGCCCTTTTGATCTTTTTTATTGATAGATTATTGAACGCTATATAACTTGATGCTATCTGTATCCTAGTGATAATTATTACTCTTCATTTTATATGTTTCTGTTTCCTGTTTTCTAGGACATGGCTATTGCTGCCAAAGAGGCTATGGCAGGCCAGCTTGAGATGCTGAAAGCAAAATATGAAGAGGCAGTGGAGCTGAGGAAGAAGGCCGAGTTGGCTATAGAAGCTTTCCGCCCAGTAATCAACTTCCAATACTACAAAAATACTTTTATATTAAATCAGCTGATGCTTTTCTCCAAAAGCAGCTTACCATAATTTATACATCTGAGTAATTTTTAATGTATCAGTTCAGGGTAAGGGTACTGCAGCAGGAGGTAGGATTCAAATCTTGGTTCTTTCACGTGCGAGGCAGCGGTTTCAACCACTCCACCACCTGCTGTGCCCTTTTAAAGCTGCCAACAGCTGTGGTAAAATCAAAATGATACGATACGCACATTTGCTAGTCTCACCTTGCATTCTGCTGTCCAGGATGTGGATGCAGCCACCTCTGCTCGCATTGCCTTGGAGAAACAGCTGGAGAACCTGGAGGTGGAACTTGAGTTTCTGAAGAGGGTGCACAAAGAGGTGAACTGAGGGTGTTCTTCAGCCACGGGAGCCTAACTGTGTCATTGTGTCGCTTTCTGCAGCATTTTCCACAGGTTTGGACGTAATATGAAACTGCGTAACGTTATTTTTACCTGTAGGAAATTGAGGAGCTCATGAAGCAAATATATGGAGTGACAGCTGTAGTGGGAGTGGCCTTCTCACTTCCAGACCTTGCCACTGCCCTTAAACAGATCCAGCACCAGTACGATGAAATTGCTGCAAAGAGTTTACAGGTGAATTCAACTACAACGGGTCCTCAACCTACAAACTTTCAAGTAACAAACATGCAAACATTTTTGAGAAATATTTGCATTTACATTTATTCAGCAGATGCTTTTCTCCAAAGTGACTTCCAATGAACTGTATGTAGTGTTATCAGCCCACACACCTTATTAGTATATTTAGTAGATTTCTTTCTATAAAGAGACCTAGCATTCCAATTCCAGTTGTGCATGAAAATGAAAAGGCCAACTATTTTGCTATGTATTTGCTATATATACTATATGTATATATACACAGAGTATCTACAATGTCTTTGTACTTGTAGTTGTTACATACTTCTACAAACTAACTTTTCTCTCTCTCTCTCAGGAAATGGACACTTGGTATAGCACAAAATTTGAAGACCTAAATCAGGCATCTACAAAACATGTGGACAGAATTCGAAGTGTGCGACAGGAAATCGCAGGAGCCAAAAAAGATGTGCGTTCATCCTGAGAATGCACAAAATTTATCCGGATGTCTTGTGTGTAATATCTCATGCTGGTTTATTATTTATGATATTTTGTTGTATTGGCTTAATTATGATGGACATAGGTCTTATATATGAACCCTGTAATGAGCTGGTGTCCCATCTGCAGAGTACGCTGCCTAGCCTAGTGCACTATGCTTCCAGGATAGGCTCTGAATCACTGCAACCCTTCACTAGACAAGGGGTTATAAATAGTAAAATAGTATGAAATTTTAAAAGTTAAAACAAAGTAGTTGAAAACCTTTCTACCACTAAAGCTAAAACTCTACTAATATATAGAGATTAAAGAAAGAATAATAAGAGAATTACCAGGAATAAATCAGTAGGATTTATTTATTCGGTCTGCAGATCCAAAACAAAGAACGTGACCTTGAGGCCCTGAAGAACAAGAAGGAGGCACTGGAAGCACAGATTCGTGAGGCACAAGAAAGGCATAAGAAGGAGCTTGAAGAGCTACAGGTGTGCTTTTTAGAATGTATCAGTAATCGCACCATTAAAATTATTTTAAGTTATAGTTGCCTTACGGCACACAATACAACTGCAAAAATAACCATTCTAAATCCTACCACTGTTCTTCCTGTTTAATAGGCAAAAATTGAAAGTTTGCAGCTAGAACTGAAATCTACGAAGGAGAAAATAGCGTTACATCTTCGGGAGTACCAGGAACTACTCAATATGAAAATGGCTCTTGAGATTGAAATCACCACCTACAGGTAGCTTCAATACAGGGACACTAAGGTGTAGCACCCTTGTATCTATATTTAATCACAATGCATAAATAGTGTTTGGAGATGATCTGACTTGGTAAAAGCCATCAGGTTTTATGAAATAAGCTGTAGTCCACAGAATTATTGGGAAATGCAACATTATTAACAGTTAAGCAATGTAATTTTTTTTTAACCCTCATACCTGATTTTTTTTTTCTGACAGGAAGCTGATAGAAGGTGAAGACTCTCGGCTGGCCAGTATATTCTCAGGCATATCCCTGATAAGCGGCAGACTGGGTGTCATGGCTGGCGGTGTCGGCCAACTAGGAGCCATCGAGACCTATGCCAAGGAGCAGGCGGTGGAGATGACCGAGAGAAAGACTGTGCTCATCAGGTAACCGTACTCTCTCTAGGGCAATAAAAAAACACAGAACAGAAAGATGAGCCAGACTGAGCAATAAGTAAAATATCATCATCTTAATGTCTAAATTCAATCTTCTCATGCCTAACAGGGTAATGGAAGACATATTCAAAAATTAAAAATGTCACATAAAATTAAAAAAAATAATCAAAATAAGGGGGGTGCGGTGGCGCAGTGGGTTGGACCACAGTCCTGCTCTCCGGTGGGTCTGGGGTTCGAGTGCCGCTTGGGGTGCCTTGCGACGGACTGGCGTCCCGTCCTGGGTGTGTCCCCTCCCCCTCCGGCCTTACGCCCTGTGTTACCAGGTAGGCTCCGGTTCCCCGCGACCCCGTATGGGACAAGTGGTTCTGAAAATGTGTGTGTGTGTGTGTGTGTAATCAAAATAAAAGTTTTCCTGCACAACAATGGTAAAACGAGCATCTTTTATAATATTTGTAAAACATTATCGAATTCTGTCTCTTATTATCCAAATTGTAAAAACTGGTAGCAGGCCCTGTGCAACAGTCATTTTTTTGGACTGTCACTGTTACCTTCAGTCCTGACTTGTAAACCACAAGAGAAACACTTTAATTACAATATTCATAGATTAAATTAATTTATATTACTATATTAATATTAAAGCTGTTTCTGTGATTTTTAGAATTAATATTTACATGTTTCATACAGGTTATTTTCTGAAAGAGCTAGATTTACCATAATCAGTGTTATGATTGGTTGAGATTGTTCATGTGACAGGAAACAGGAAGTATGTACACCAGGTACTTCCGTTGTGTCCACATTATCAGGAAAATGCAGCTTTATTTTTTTATAAAACAGGCTTATTATTCAGTAAATATTTTCATAAGCAGTTGTTGGTCCCCTTTATATGAGGGAAAGGAGTAATCAACAAACTTTACAACTCAAGACTCTGATTCATATAAGTAAATACGAGGCAGAAAATGGGTGTGTAATCATTTGCCATGTTTTTTACTCAGAACAGTTAAAACAGAGGACGACACGATGCAGAGCGACACGCAGGAACGAACCATCACCATTTCTGGTGCGGCTGATGACACAGATGAAGACTAGAGTTGGCAGACCTTGCAGCTGCTGCCTTAACCTGTTCTGGAGCTTGGCACTGATGACACTTTCAAGACAACATGGGCTTTAACCTCAATGCAAATCAGGCGAAACTAATGTGTCTAACATGACTTTTGTACTGGCATCATGTCCCCTTTTTTGCCTTTGCTTATACTGCCTTATCACACAACAAATAAAGTTTCCAGCATTTCATTACTGTGGTATTGTGGTATCTAGTATCAGTCACAATACGAAATGTTTGCAAACCTGTCCTTAGAGGGTTTCGTCACATTTATTTACTATATGAAACTGCAAGAAGAAAAAGGTACAGGGTGAAAATGAGGCATAGCATGGTAATTCCTCTATAATTATTCTATTTTTTTAATCAATAATATCCTATTAAGAGAAAACTCCCTCAGCTGTAAACCACACATATGTTGACTCAATTTAATGGGATGATAACCAGATTTAGTTCTTCAGACACACACAAGTGGTATTATTTTAGGTAAATGAGGTCTATAGACCATAAATTCCACAAAGTGCAGAATGTGTGAAACTATGAATGAAGTTGGTTAAAATGTGTAGCATAGCATTAAATGATAATCTATGTTTTTTGACTGGTGGCATGGTGGCACAGTGAGTAGTGCTGCTGTCTTGCAGCGCCTGGGTAGTATGAAAGGGCATGGGTTCAATCCCCACTCAGTCTGTGTGGAGTTTGCATGTTCTCCCCATATCTGCATGGGTTTTCTCTGGATGCTCCAGTTTCCACCCACAATCCAAAAGCATGCTGTTCAGGTTCCCCCATAGTGTGAGTGGCAGAGAGTGTGTTCCACTGATGTATGGATGAGTAAATCATTGTAAGTAGTGTATCTAGCAGTGTAAGTCACCTTAGTGAATAAGTAGTGTGGGCTGATAACACTAGAGTTTCTTGGAAGTCACTTTGGAGAAAAAACATCTACTAAACAAATTTTTCATAAAACATAGTGGGATGCACAAATTTAGATAAAAAAAAAAAAAACTATACTTTCTTGAACAAAAGGGTTAATATTTTAAATTGTACATAGGAGAGAATGTTCTGTTTTCCAAACCATATCCAAAATGAGCCCCATTTACTCTCTACACCATAAACAGGAATGGCTCTCATGCCCCCGACACCAAATTGTGTATGATTTTTACACTCTTTGTCTCTAAACTGTGTGCAAGACTAATTCTCACTACCATCTTTGGACCATACATGAAATGACTGCTACTCCATGTCCAAACCGTGCATGGCGTAAACTTGATTAGCTGAACCTTGGTGTACTGGAGTGTGAGGAGAGGGCTGGCACCTGAGGTATCGTCCATCTCGCCGACAACTGCTCCCAGCTGAGGAAGCCTCACCCTCGCAGACGTGGCATGCAGTGAAGTGACATGGAGCAGTCGCTCGGTGTCCTCATTCCATCCCCACTCACACCTCTCCATCTGCCGCTGATGAGGGCCGATCGGCTCTCCCGCCACATGCCAAACACTCTCAGCGTCCCAGCGGGCCAGTGCATCGCAGGGGACGGTCCCACAGCTCAGGGTGAGGATGTGATCGCAGCAGTTGTCCATCACCAGCACAAATCCAGCCAGAGCAAGTGCAGCTGAAACGAGAACAAGCTTGAAACTGCATCTTGCGGAAAAGCTCCAAAAATCATCACACTGATGGGTAACTGCAAGATCAAGACAGTGCCATCATTTCTGTTTACAGAGTAGGGTGCAAGTGCGTGCTGCTGGCAGAAGCACAGGGCCTTCAGGGAATCAGTGCAGAAGAGGGATCCAGGATCGAGACCCCAGGTGTGCAGGGGGGCAAGAATCCTACTGAGCAGACATGGACACCTGACCCACAGACAATCCGCTTTTAAATCATAGGCATCACAGTCACTGCACAAATGTTCAAAAAAGTCCAGCTTTTATTACTTCTGTCCTTAGCTGCCGCACAGTACAAATGTTTTAACCAGAGGTCAAGGAGCCATAGAGAGTGCCATTACAGTGCGCAACATGAAGAATGTTTTCAGAAAGACATTTAAAGCTTTCTAAGGTTATTAAAAAAAAATAAAAATTTAAGTAAAGCACATATCCAGAAACATTTACACAGCACCAGACATGTAGAGTGTATCTCCATGGTAACGGCATCACAAGATTCGGTCAACTTTGTGTCACTTTTCACTGAAAGACATGTTCAGAACTTGAGGAATGCTGTGTTTACGCTGATGTTTCAAGGCATATAAATCATGGTAGATGTTTTCTTATAACGAGAGAAGGCATTGACAGACGTGTGCATCTGTGTAAACCTTTTTTTTTATTACTAAAAAGATAATGAAACATGCATTTAACTGAGAAGTTACAACTTATAACCAATACTAATGCAACAGTTATATTCCACATGTGAATATGAAATTCATGTTAGCGCAGACACTTCATGTAGCATTTATATATTTTAGAGGGAGCAGCATTGCATTTCCACAAAATAATTCTCATGTTATCTTTTTAAGTAGTTATGTTTAATGTTTTAAGTGAAAAGCATACTCTTGGAAACAAATTCTCACATGTGGACTTGAGTGACATATTGTGAAAATGATAGATGACAAAACTATTAAATCCTTTTTACGTAGTTACGGAACAGTGAGACAAGTCATTTTGGAAAAATCATACTATTAGAAACTGAAATTTTCATATGTGGACTTGAGTGGAGCATCACAGAAATCAAGGAAATAACATGCATGTAGCATGGATTTTGTCCATCACTGGGCTGGTGGTAACGATTCATCTGTTTAAACCATAAATATAAGTGTAAACAGCCAACTTTGGTTCAGACACAGCATTTTTCTAGTTTGAGCTTTTTACTGTAAAATGTTGCCATAGTCACAATATTAATTTTTTATTTATTAATTTATTCCCTGTCCTGCAATATGATCTGACGCTCCATAGGATAAGAACAATAATCTGTAACATTTGAAATAAGTGCAGAACTATAAAGAGAAAAAGATCCAGGACGCTACAGCAGGACTGGCACAGATGGATGCGAAGCTGGATGCGAGAAGGACACAACTGAACCTGCAGTCTTTTTGGAATTTGACATGTTCACAATTATCCAGATGAAGTGGGGACTAAAAGGAGATGCTAGTTAAGCGGGATCTTCTGGCCGTCATTTCCACAAACCCACTGCGTACGAAATTGAAGCGCAATTAAAGAGCAGGCGCGGTAGAAACGCACCGGGGATCGTTAATTCTACAACTGTCAGTCGGGCCCTCTAATGAGAACGCGGTACTGGACTCTTCTGTACCGTGGTACCGTCACTGATTACTGCTCACTCGCATCATTAGTTCGCACTGAAAGCGCATCCGACGAACACAAATTTCAGGACTTAAAGCAACAGAAGCCACCGTAAGGAAACGTCACCGACGCGCCGGACACTCCTTATTATCGGTATAATTAGCAGGAGGCCGCGCGCCCTTGCGCGGAGGAAGGCGCGCGACCGGGAGCTCTCCAGGGTCCTGTCAAGGCCATCTCCGCACAGCCTTTGATCGCTCGTCGGACGCGCGCAGCCTTCGCATCTCCCTAACGAAATAAAAAGCGTTCTATCAGGGGAATTAATATTCACGAAAAGCACCATTATTCGGATATCTGTCGAACGTGACGCCGCTCACGCCGCTTTCGTGAGTCTCAAAGTGATAGGAAGGTGGAAGGTATTTTCATATGAAATTAAATAAAGTTAAAAGCAGAACACAGTTACTCCGAACATTCCTCTTAGTAGAAATGCTAAGAGCACACCACGATTAAATAAAATCCGTTAATTTCAAACGATGTAGAAATATTTAGAATATTAACTGGACTGGAACACAAATTGCTTCCTTAATAATAATAATAGGTGCGGCTTCAGATTCCCCCCCACAGAATTTTTTTTAAAACAATAATAAATATGGTTTGTGCTGCGATAACAGGAACGAATTTTGATTTTCTGAGTAGGGGAAATGACGAAAGGACGAAATTAAAATTCGACCTTTTTCTAATTCATTAGAAGAACAACTGGCTCTCCTTTTTCGTGGGAGCATGTACGTTTTCAGTTAAAAGTTACATTTTTCAAAATGTTTAGAGATTCACGTTACAGTAAAGTCACGTAATTCCGTAAATCTATGGAGAGATGTTTCTAAATTCTAAATACATGATCTTATTGAAATGACAATCAGACCTTAGCATTGCCAAATTTAATCATGGAGATCCTGCAAAAATTCTGTTGATTATTATGAACATATCAGTCAGACCAATTAAAACGGCGTACGGGGTAAAGAAGAGGACAAGAGGAAAAGACAAAGGACTGACACGAATGCTGGACGGACTGAATCTCAGATATGTGAAGGAATTTGACACGAAAAAAAATCTGAGACCAGAATTCAAGATACAGCGGAAGCCAAAACTCGTATTAAAATAGTGCGCTATTAACTATGATATTCTTTACCGATACATTATTCTATTATAATACTGCTGTGTAATCATACGTGATGATCCTGAATTATTGCAATCCCTGTAGGTAGATTTAGCATCCAGATGAAGGCAGCCACAAAAAATCAGCTGCAGACAAGTCGATAGATGCAGTGGCATGCTAGTAAAAAGAAACATGTATGAAGTAGGCAGGGAAGTGCGCACATTCAGGTGGAAAATCTCGGTTAAATGTCCCGGAGAGAAGCGGAATAATGGCACAGTCTCTCCGAGGGGGCTGGGCTTTGCGCGCTGCGAAAACTTGAGAACTTCCTCCGCTGCATGCATATGGTTGAGGTGCTTTAACACCAATTAGGGGCGGCTGACACACAGCTCCATTCATGAGGAGCTCTCCTTGAATGGCTTTGCCTAGAAATGAACTTCACGAATGGAGCCCGGCCCAAAAGCGCTCGACAGCACAGAGAATCGGGGGGGACTGGGGGCTCTTTCTGAGGCGCTCGACTGAAAAAAGGTATGAATTTATAAGGTACACCGAAAACATTTCCATTCAAATGAGCTCGCCATCCTTTATGTGCGCTTCTTCGAGCGAAACAAGCGAGTCAAAGTTAGGGAAATTGGGTTCAAAAGGCACAGCTAAGTTTGCTGAAGATCCCTTTCTGCGCGGGGTGTTTAACAATGAGATCACGCATGAGCTGCGTCCAATCCGCCGCCACTTATATCGACACTTTCTAATGTGATTCTGAATATTAGTCTGGGTTAAAATCCCAATCATGTCATCTGGTGGGACTCCCATACAAGCATAATTACTATTCAAAAGCGCCCGTAATGTCCCACCCGCGTGTCCTGTGCGCGAGCAGCTGGTCAACGCTTTGTGGGATTCACGAGAGAGGAATACGCATTACTAGCATACTCAAAATGTTTTAATCATTGAGTTTTTTTTTTTTTTTTTTTTTTACACTGCAATCAATTACTACTTTAAAACGTCTATATTTATTAACATCACATGACAGATCACGGCAGAATCATTTGGCCGCAATTATTTTAATTTGTCATCTGTGGGAATTAAATGCAATATGACTTCTGTCTTTCTAACGCTAATTATAAGATCTGGAATTTTTTTTTAGACATCAAAATATTTCGTATTGCTTCGTTAATGAAATTGAAATTTTGTCACGAATACATGCGTCTGGAATGCGGTTATTTGAAATGACTATGCGTTAACGTGGCGTTCGCACCTCGGCACGATCGGACGCTTCGTTCATATTTTAAATTTCAGAGGTGTATTAAATGAGGAAACGGGAGAGACGAACAAACAAGGAACAGGTCATTTTTGATTTTATGGCTTGAAAGTTTTTTTCCCCTGATGGCTTTTTTTTTTTTTTTTTTTTTTGGAAAAAGGCGCTGTGGTCCATTGTGGTCCATGTGGAAGGTACTGAATCCTCGGTGCTCCGCGGCTTTTGACTCTCTGAATGGGATCCCCTGGAGAGGCATTGGAAGCCGCAACTGCGCTGCTTTACAGATGGGTTGTTCCTCTGCGTTTAGGGCGCACTATGTGGCAACCTGTTAAATCAAAACCCGCATTACACTCGGATTGTAAAGCAGAGCCTCGGCCGGTGGACGCTTCGGCTCCAGGAGGTGAAATAAGTCCTCCGTCGTTCCAGCTCAGTGTCCGATTCCGCGGTGAAACTTTCTGAAGAGCGTGGAAGTCCATAAAAAGAGTGGTGGAATGTTTTGATTGAGACCACAATATTGTTCTCGAATAAAGCTGCGACCATGTAATTAATGTGTCTTTTTAAAGGGAGACAAAGCCGTCCTTCAAGCTATTTAATTTCATTTAATTTTCCATCCCATTGGCTCTGAACACTACGTTCACTTTTAAGGCCGAGCCTTTGAGTGTGCCCTGTGCTCCAGTGCGCGCATTAGTTGGGTTGCACCCCTGCTTTCGAGCTAGGAGAAATATAAAAGGAAATGTCTTCCTTCTCTCTATTGTGCAGAATTTATTTCATTTGGAGAACTCCGACTTTGAGCCACAGGATAAGAATAAGAATTGGCTGGCTGGTGTGAGCCCTTTGGAGGCCGAACCGGCTATTCTCCGGTGGATGGGAACCAGTCACAAATGGCAACATTAATAAATAACCCTCCGCACAGCCGGCCTTTACAAGCATCTATTGATAAAATTGTTCGCGTGTCGTTCACGCTCATTGACTCATTAAGCGGGGAAAAGCAGGGGGCCCAGAAGGGAGCCGTGGGGTACCTTTGCGCAGCGCTGGCTTCGCCTCCTCTGGCCCAATGGCACACCACAGTCTCCTCCGCGTCTCCAAGGCAGGGGTTAGCAGGACATGTTCATGGCTTCAATTTATCGCCCACAATTTCGTGTTTTTTCCTTCTTCTGTTGTGGCTTTCAGGCCCGTGATCAAAGGGGTCAGGCATAGTTTTAAAGCCTGCAGCACAAAGACAGAGGAGTTAATTTCTGAAGTCTTAAACCTCCATGGTTTATAGTCAACTTTCTCCTCAACAATTTCATTCAGCAAAAAGTTTAAAAATGTAATGATTTCAAACTTTCGGTTTAATGAAAATTTACTGGCGACCTCAACTGTTGTCTTCTTCACAGGAAATATGAAAATAGTAGCACTGAAATATAATAAAGTAATTCATTTAAAACAACGAAAAATATTAAACACCAGAAAAGAGGACAATTCGAAGATCATGATTTGGGGAAAAAAAATTTAAAATCATTTCCAGAATAATGCTGATATAGTTGCTTTAAAATATTTTAAATTTTAACTTTTGAAAAAATCAATTACGAAAATTAAAAAAATGTTAATGTATTTCTTGGTCAGAATTGTTTGTTTTCCGTTAAAAAAAAAAATCGTCGCAGATTTCCTAAAATGCCTTCAGTGAAAATAGAAATTGCATTAGTTAATTGTTGGGTAAAATTTGTGCAAAATTTGTAATCCGCTACATTGATTGAAATTTCTGAATTGATTTTATCTGAAAGAGGTACGTTTATTTTTCCGCCCTGCAGTCCAAACATTTGGAATCTGCATTTCTCTATAAACCCGCTTGACTGCAAGCATCTTGGGATGTGAGCTCTTGACAAGAAAAACCACAAGTGTGAAATGATAAGATGGTGGTTATTCTGAGCGCTGTTGCTATTTTTCTGGTGGTTCTCCCGTCGAGTACCTGCCCGATTTCAGCCAGGCACACGCCAGGAGTCAATAGAAGTTAACAAGTCTTCCAAACATTCCCGTCTCTTTGTGAAGCCCGGCCACACAATACAACCAAGGAGATGGAATAAAGAGCTTTGAAGTATATTAAACCTAAAAGGATGCAGCCAAGTAGATTTAAAGTAGTCGGTGATTTCCAAAAAAACCGGTTTGTATGGGAACAATAAAAAGAGGGAGAATTTATGGAGAAATTATACAGTGGATTTGTCAGTTAAAATATCGGAACTGTCTGGAGGACAAAGCCACATGCTGAGGATTAATGGATGCCCCAGACCTTTGATTCTCTCCTCTCTTTTCTCTGCCCTTGACAAATTGGATTTTGGGGATGGGAAGGTCGAGCGGCCTATTGTCTCTCGTCCGTTTGGAGCAGTTCATTATGCGCCAGGGTGAGGGAAAGTGTCCATGTGACCCGCTCCGAGGGTTCTTCACAGCTGCTAAAAGAGCCAACTCTCTCACCGGGCCGCGCGCCCCCCTGCGCATTAATGAGCCCACGGATACCTTGCCGCTCCGTTTGAAAAGCGGGATCACGCACGCCACCGCGTCACTTCGCAGGCGGAGACTGGCCCTGTCCTCATCTCGCCGTCTCACTCCCTGTCTGTCTCAGTCACTCCCCGCCTGGTCTCCCTGGTCTTCCTGCTTCTCATCCTGCTGCCATGCAAGCCACGCGGGCGCCCGTGTCCAGCGTGTTCGCGGACTGCAGCATCCCGGCGGGCCTGCGCATGGGGCCCGTTCCCGGCGCCTTCAGGTTGGGGAAGCACATGTCGGACCGTAAGGAGCTCGGCCTCAAGAAGAAGGTAAAGGAAACGAGCCGTGTCATGGGGCTTCTCTCATTTTCTTTCATTTTCAGCCGTCTCCATCAAAGTGCAAAACGGTAAAGTCGTTAAGACTAGAAAGCAAAGTCATTCATGTTAGTACTATAAATTACTCTAGCAAAGTAAATGTGTTAAAATCAAACTAAGCATTTTCGAATATTTAATTGAGCACATATAACTGTTACTTTAAATGATAACGGCGCATCGCAAAGAAATTGATCAGGCTAAACTTCTGGAATATACGCTACACTCCTCACCAAAAACTGCAATAAAAATTAAGCGCAATAATGTTTTGGGGGAAAAAAAAAAAAAAAAGAAAAAAAAAAAAACTTTTAAACAGTAGTGTACAGAACTGATGAATCAGAAATTAATTGGCACCAATACTTGGGCACCAGGTAGTGTGAAAGAAGGACGGATACTTTTAACATTAAAACGAACCTGTCATGAATCGTCCTGTGTTCAGTTATTAATTGGTTTGCGCTGTCAGACTGTAAATAATTGAGTTATATTAGTGAGACAAGTTGTCACTCAGCGCCTCTACTTAACCGCCCTAATAGGGATTTCATGGCTTCTTCCACTGAAAATCCCATATCGGGCTAGTTATTTCGATGAACTGATTCCTGTGAATTCAGACCACAATAAGATGTTCCAAAAGAACGAAAAACGAACACCGGGTTTTTTTTGGGGGGGGGAAAATATTAAATCAGTTAATACAAATTTATTTTTGATAGAGAACAATAGTTAAATGTGTTGTATTAGTTTATATAATGTAAATAAAGAATCGAAAAATAGACGTTTCTTTTTTGTAATTTTTATTTATTTATTTTTTTTTAACTCTTGTATCCCCTTGGGCTTGGTGCATTTTGTTTTCGCAGTAACTGAGGTATAAATACACGGTCCACGTCCGTGACTGATGACTCTGAAAGTGGCCCTTGGGGCAATCATCAGGTGCACTCGCCCTGTCAAATGTCACGCTTTAATTTTTAATTCAGCCCAACAATTTAGAAACGCTTTGACACTCTTCAAATTCGTTTCTCATATCAACTCAATTATAGGTCGTTTTCTTTGGGAAATTATGGGCGCTACTTAATGGAGCAAATAAAAGGCGCATTAACGGCCGCGTCGCCCAGGACATCTTAAAGTTCCGTTCTTTAATTAGCACTTTAATTAAATGACGAGGAATAAATAATGAGGACGGTAAATTATTTTTAATAATCCGATGAGTATTTAATACTGCTTTTTAAAAAAATAATGAAACAAAGTGAAACCAAATGTTTAGTGACCTTAATTTTTGTACGCAGTGTTTTATCATTCATTCATTAGTTTGACTTTGAGACCGATTTTTTTCACATGTAACATTTTATTACATATTTACATTTATTCGTTTAGCAGACGCTTTTCTCTTAAGCGACGTACATCTCAGCGAAAAGCACACGTAATATATAAATTTTAAATTCTAAGTTGCAGAGAAACAGAGAGAGTTCTAACCAACATTTGGTGTGTTTTAAATGTATAGATTCGTTTACTGAGAGGCGAGTTCGTGGACGAATCGGGATGCTCAGTGCCGGACTGGATCGGCTTAATCCGTGCTGCCCGAAACGGCCAGGAGCAGAACCTGGAGGCCGTGTCGGACTCACCTGGGGGACAGGTAAACCCTCACCCTGTGGACACACACGATGTCTGCGGTTGGAAGTGCTGCACGTGATTAAGAGTGAAATGACTGTTTTGTTGCAGATCTTCTATCGGGTTCTAAGAGACGTACAGCAAGGAGAGGAGCTGAGTGTGTGGTACTCCAGCACCCTAGCCCAGTGGTTCGACATGCCCACCACGGCCACTCCGACCCACGACGAGAAAGGTACACACGGCTTCTCTTTGAACTCATCCTTGTCTAACATTCCGGGATTTTCAAGATTTATCTTTCCTACATCTGCGATGAAAGCGGTAGAGTGACGCTCCAACCAGACGCGAATGCGTTTGTCTCTTTTCTATCACGGGATAATATTAAATAATGTCGCACATGTACCGGCTGAAATTATTTATTAAACACGCCTTCGAAAACAGGCTCCGTGCCAAAACCACCAAAAATAAATTTTTACCATTTATTATTTTTTAAAATGATCGGTTCTAACCTAACAGGTGTTCAGCTGTTATGTGAAGTGACGAAATTGCGTAATATTCCCAGCCAGAAAGTCCAGAAAATTATGTTATGTTATAAATGTTAAGATATTAAATCATTTTTTTTTTCCCGGATTGTATGCAGAGGACACTATGCCCGGGGTATTTTTCAGCCTCGACCAACTCAAGGTGCTACTTTATTTTTTTTAAGTCGATTTCAAATATTTTAAGCGTGATTTAATTTTTAAAATATTGATTCACAACACTTAACGGAATTGCCTAACGTTGCTAGTGAATCTAGAATTTTCCACGAATATCATTTAATATTTGTATCAGGCTTTAATAAAGTAATTTTATAGTCGGATGAAAAATATTACATTGTAAAATTGCGTTTTACTTAAACGTGTGTTATAATGCGAACTGCAGGATAATAAATTGATATTGTGCGGATGCTTTGAAAAGAAAAAAAAATTAAATGCTACAACTGAAACAGTGCTTAAAAATAAAGATTTCATAATTTCGTTAATTCTTAAGTGACTCCATGGCAAGAACAGTACAAATAAGTAAAAGACCTTTAGAAAGAGCTGCAGCAGTAAGTTACCCCGTTTTTTGCCATCTACAAGACACTCGACTAATTGTATAAGGTGCGCAGAATGATAAAATACTTCCAGGTGGGGAAAAAAACGTTATATGCGTATCAACAGCAAGCCCAAAATCCTGTAATAATCGTTCAACTTTTCACAGGATTACAGACAAAACAAATAGGATTAACGGAGCTCCTCTGACAGCTCCTTGGCCTTAATACATTTTTCGAGTACTTTTAGGTTTTACAATTATTCGAAACAAAACATTTTCCCTCCATAATGTTTTAACCATTTCACCGATTAAACAGATCTTCCTTAATAGCAAAAATAATGGTTTACAACCACTGGCCGGGTAAATGAAAAACTTTTGCTTAAGACTAAAAATATTTAGCTTTGATTAAAGAGGAAAGCCTTAATACTGTAAAACGCAAGGAAACAATATATGTTTGTAGCTTTGTCTTTAACATTAGAGTCTTCCAAAAATAATTCAAGGGTAAAGGGGGGTTAAAATGTCACGTCCTTAATATTCATTCATTCAAAACGAATGAAAGTGAGAAAGGTGCTATACGGTGAATTAGCAGGCTACATAAAGAATTGTTCTGTAATGAATACTAACTTTTATGCGGATGTATATTGGGCTGATTGGCTACAAGGCAGCGTGCGCGGCGCGCTCCCTCCGGCCGGCGCACTGCGCGCTCCCCGACATACGCGTCCTATTCTAGAGGCCAACAGATGGGCGGTCGCATTGTCTCTCCGCTCGTCCGATTTCAAGCAACAGCTGCTATCAGTTCCACGGGAAAACGCGCAGAGCGTCTCCATTGAGCGCGCTGCGCGCTCCTGACCAGATTGGCCCGGCATTTGCTCTTTTAGGGCAATCATAAACAACGACCATAAAGGGATTATAAAATCACTGCGCGTAAATGGGTTTCGACTGAGGATCGGTCGTGGGGGGGTGTTGGTCGGGGTAGCAGGTAGTGTCCCTGTTAGAAATATTCCCTAGTAATTTGAAGGTCCTGGGTCTGAATCCCACCCCTTCAGTAGTACCCTTGATGAAAGTACTTACCGAGTTATTATAGTAAGACAATCCTCTATAAATGAGTAAATCACTGCAAACACCTTTACACTGAGTCGCACTGGGCAATGGTGTCAGCCAAATAAAATAACTTAAAACGGCGGAGAAGGATAAAAACACCAGTAACAACTGGTTTTTAGTCTCGCAGGTACCGACTGCAATATCATAAAATTGGGGGGGCGGGGTGTCTGTATGCAAAACCGCTCATTTTCTCTGCTTGCATGTATTTACAGGTGAGGAACGTTATATATGCTGGTACTGCTGGAGGATATTCAAGTACCCGAACACCCTGAAGGCGCACGTGCACTTCCACTGCGCTGCGAGCACCGGGCGCGGCTTCCTGACCAACGAGCCGGGCAGGATCGCCGAGAACTTCTCCAGGTCTCCCAAGTCTGGCGACCTTGCCAACACGCCAGCGTCTCCACGGAGCGGCCACGGCGCGTCCAGCTCGGAGGCCCTCAAACGGACCGTGTCTTCCTCCCCGTTTCTCGGCAAGGCCGGGACACCGAAGAAGTCCAGCATGGAGGAGCAGGACCGGGCGCTCGACATGAGCGTGACGTCCACGAGGAACCATCTTTTTGGACTGCGCGGGGCGTCCTCCGCCCTCACCGTGGGCTTCCACCCCGGAGTGCGCTCTGCGTTCAAACCGGCCGGGCTGTCAAAGGTGAGCGCGGGGGAGGCGTCGCGAGACGAGCCCAGCGTGAAGCCGAGCGTGGCCTTCGGAAAATTCCTAGGGGGCATCAAGCCCCCGCGCTCCGTTAGCGAGCCCCTGACGGGTGGCACATCTTCCAAGTGCGTGCACCCCATAGACCCCACCTCACCCGTGGTGCCCTGCACCAACGCCATCCGGGGCTTTCCGTTGCTGCCCCCTTTCGAGGAGCCCTCCGCGTTCAAGCACCTGGAGAGCCGCGCGCACCCGGCGCTGTCGCCTTCGCGCTACCCGCACATCCCGTCCGGGTTCCACGTGGAGCGCTTCTCGCTGCCGCAGTTCGAGGGCGCCAAGCCGTATGGCGCAGACTGCAACATCCCGCTGGTGCCGCTCACGGTCTACAACGGAGAGCTGCTGTACAGCCCGCCCTACTACCCGCTCAAGTTCCACTTCGGCGGCCTGCTCAAGTACCCCGAGTCCGTGTCCTACTTCGGCAGCCCGGGCCTCAACCCCGACCTGGGCTCCATCACCAACATCGACCGCGAGATCGCCATGCACGCGCAGCAGCTGTCCGAGATCTCCGCGGAGAAGAGCCGCGCGCGACTCGAGCCCATCCCCGCTTCGGCCACGGGTTCCGGCAAGCCCAAGAAGGGCCACCTGTGCCTCTACTGCGGCAAGCTGTACTCGCGCAAGTACGGCCTCAAGATCCACATGCGGACTCACACGGGCTATAAGCCGCTCAAGTGCAAGGTGTGCTTCCGGCCCTTCGGGGACCCCAGCAACCTGAACAAGCACATCCGGCTGCACGCGGAGGGCAACACGCCGTACAGGTGCGAGTTCTGCGGCAAGGTGCTCGTGCGCCGCAGGGACTTGGAGAGACACGTCAAGTCGAGACATCCGGGACAGACGGGCCGGAAAACGAGCGACAAGGCGGGGGACATCTTCCACGAGCAGGAGCAGAAGAGTGACAATGACAGCGACGTGGACGTGTGTTTCACCGACGACCAGAGCGACGCGGAGCCCAGTAAACGCGGCACGCCGTAGGGGGGCTGAACGCGCGTGCGCGCGCGCGCAAAGAACGTTTACTACTTAACCTCATCATTTATACACGCAGAGGTCGCAATTTATTTATAAGGCAAAGATACTATAAATAATTAATTATTATTAAATAACGTCGGTTCAGACGGAAGTTTTGACACCCGGGAAACTAACATTTCCACAGTTTTTTTTTTTTTTTTTTTCCCCCTCCCCAGTATTCCGGTTTTATATTAATTGTGTTTGGTTTCCCTTCCAAGAAGCTGTAATTTAAAATGTCATCCTCTCTGTTGGACGCTGATAAGTTAATTTATGGCACAATAAACTGGACTTTGTCAATGGACAGTATGTTTAATTTTTTTCTTTTCTATTCATTTTCATCCTTGTCCAATGTTTCGTGTTTTACCGTAATTAAGAACTCTGATATAACGCATTTATTTGCCGCCACACCGGCAATATTTAACAGCTGCACTTTAACCCACCAGACTGGATATTAAAATCTACACGTATTTTTCCATGAACTAAATGCTTTTAAATTACACAGCTCATGTATACTTGATCATGGAATAGTTATTACGAATCACCCCATTTACATTATGACTGTCAATATCCTGGATGTGAAGATAATCTAAAAATCGTTTTTATTGACATAGCAATCGCAGAATGTGCACCACCGCTCAGACGATTTCGAAATTTTCATATCGTTAGCTTGAAAAGCATGATAAATAAAACCCGCGTAATGTATAAATGTATTATACAATCATTCACTGTTTAGAGCTAAAATCATGTGCGTTTGTTAATGAATATTGTACAGCTATTCCTCCTTCATTATTCTGTTGTTCCTTCTTAAATAAATATAATTTTAAAACCTTCAAAGATGTGATCCATGAATTCTAGGACGTATCATGAACACTTTCCGAGAAATTTAAGTGATAACTATCGACTATTAAGACTATCCTGTAAAATGCGCTACCAACACCAAAGTATATTTTAAATGTACATAAATGTCCCTACTGTTGCTGAATGATTTAAGAAGAAAAACCAAACAAAGCAACTAAGACTGAAGATGCGTGTTTATTTATGTGATTGCATTTTAAGACCAGATTTCTTTATGCCTTAATTAATAGTACAATACAGTTTGCTCTTATTTGTGTGGCTTTCCTTACTCCGTCATTTGCTCTTTCGACGCTGCGCTGGGAACTTTATCTCGTCCAGACTAAATGGTTCACTTGTGAACTCTACAGTAAATCCGCAATAAATCGTGTGCGAAAGGAGCAGAGCGCCGTTACAAGTGCAGGTGCGGTGAGCGCGAGACAAACGGCGCGCGCTCTTTCAGCAGCTGATAAACATCTGGAAAGGGCAGCATCTGACCTGGGCCAAGCGCGGCAGCATTAAATTTATTTGTGCTTTAAAAATGGCACGGGATAATATTACTACTACTACTACTACTACTATTATTATTAGGCTCTGATTCTTTTCATATAAACGACAGAAAGACATCGAAAAACTGTTTATGCTGCAATATCAACTGGGACTGACTTGATTCCCTCACACTGAAATGGCTAAAAAAAAAAAAAAAAAAACCAACAGCATTTGGAAAAGCACAACAGTTGAAACCTATTGCATCTAGTTGGTTTAAGACCCACTTCTCAGGACTACAATACAAACTTATTTATGGTTCCTTATGAAATACAAAAGGTCCCCCATGGCAGCCACTGCAAGAACCAAATTAAGCACTTCACTTAAAATATATTCTTGTACAATGAGCTACAGTATCTGCCACATCTCTTTGTTAGCAATGAATAAAATATGGTATTTAACAGTATAATCTGAGCTTTTGAAGTGGTGGACTGATGAAACTCAGGTCACACACTCCCCACCACACTTCAGCACACACACCGGGTCACACAGTCGAGAACACACTCCGGTGCCTCTTCCTGCCACCAATCACCCCTCTAACAGCAACCTGTCAGGGTCAGGTTGAGTCCTGCTCTCCCTTGAAAACAGACCACAAATTTATGGTAGCCTACCAGGGTATTGTGTGCAGTCTTTCAGCGAGACAAAAGAGCAAGGGGTACAGGCGACGAGACCAGACAACTTAAAAAAAAAAAAAGTGTAAGAAAAATGTTAAGAACTGCATATCAGGTTTGCTGCAGCATGCCAAGCACCTCCTCCGATTTTAATAGCGTTTAAAAATAAATTTCAGTTACTTCCACAAAGCTGCCTGTGCATTTATGTGATTTTGTTTTAACTGGGAGCTATTCTTAAATTGCACAACAGAAATTATTAACAGCAAGAATTAGTTTGTGCAATGTGCTTTTATTTCTATAATATAGTTAATTCAGTTATTTCAGCATGCCTTTTCAGGCCCGGCGAACATGTCTGACCACACCAATACACAAGGCTGCCAGTCATTCCCTCCCACAGAACAACCGGTCAAACGTCATCCATCACTGAATCTGCAACCAGTAGCTCCGTCATAATTCACCTCCTATTTCAGATGGTATACAAAAGGCAGACAAATTCATTCTGAACATGGCCTTCAGTGCATTTCCCATTCGCTGCAAGATCCTGCTACAATACAAGCAAACAAGAAAACTAGCTAAACTGAGCTCTTCCATCACATTCATGTGGCAGCATACATTTACACACATCTTCTGTATGCACTTGCTACACAGGAACAAAAACATATGTTCTCTCCCACATGCATGTTCATACACAGGGAATAAAACATTATTTAGAATACAGGGCATTTAAAAGTCTGTGACTTAATAGGAAAGTGTCTGTGCGTGCACTCACACACACGCACACGCGCACACACACACCTTTCTGTTCAGCACTGGCCCCTCTCCCTCCTTAAGAAACTCAGTCTTAACATAATGCATCTCCTTACACATGCTTGAGAAATCATTTTTATGAGCTATTAATTTGGTAATACAGAAACCAATTAAACAGAATGGAACATATTGTTTGGTGATAAACTTATGACTGGATTTTAAGCTTCATGCACTTTGGTGTTATTGTAACTCATTTTGGGGGAAAAAAAACACATCTGTAAAATGATTAAATGCGAGTATATTTACCTATGTATGTGACCATGGCAAAGTGTGAGTGTTTGTTGGATTCCCTGTGTATGAATATGAGATAGTGCATGTATAAATATCTTAACACTGGCCCTTTGGCACACTCTGCTCCAGGTGCTTCCTCCACATCCAAAGGTTGCAGCTTGCCTTATAGTTACCCTACATTCCTCAAGTAAAATCACCCAGCTTTATAAATGGGTAAATAATTGGCTTAAGTATCTTGACATTGCAAGTCGCTTTGGAGAAAACTATAAAAAAAGGAAGAAATGCTAATAAATGTGAACATATGAGAGTGTATGAGAGTACAAGTGAGGAGAAAAGTGTGTGTTCAGTATATGGGTACCATACACTGATGTACATCCACAACTCTGTGTGTGTGTGTGTGTGTGTGTGTGTGTGTGTGTGTGTGTGTTTTGAGGCCACTGCACCCACTTCCACCAGCCCTGTGATCAATGAGAGCCATTCATTGCAGGGAAAACCAGAGTGGTTACACGTAGCCCGGAACTCAGTGAAATTTCATCCACCCGTTAATTACTCGCTAAAACCTGCTGCCATCATGGCTTTTAACAGGGGAAAAGGAAAAAAAAGAAAAATGAAGCAAGTCCCAGTTTGCTCTAGGTTTGCACTGCGTTGAACTATGTGGCTTGTTCAAGACAAGAAGCACAGCGTTAGGATGACTATAGTTCAACAGAAAGAAAACTTAAGCTCATAAAATTGCTATGAAGGATTTGAGAAGCAAAATATTAATCCAATTTGGATCCAAACTCAGCCTCTTCAAACTCTTCACTGCTGTAGTACAGTACATATGGACAAATGGGACATAAGCACTTATTCTCATATGTTTAACAAAGGAATCAGCTAGTATATATAAATAGATCAATAAGTTCCTTAACAATGCAAGTCACTTTGGAGAAACAAATAAATGTAAATGACATAACAAAAATGGCACAACAAGCAAATTACCACACAACACAAAAATCACAGTAAATTATCTGAGGAATTAATACAATTTCAATCTTGAAGATTACTTGTGAGTTACAATAAAGCAACATATGCCTACAAGACTACATGTGGTATTACTTTAAGAAAACATGTCCCTGCACCAGTACCTGTGGAGTTAATAGTATAATTCCAGTCACATCAGCAGGGGGATACAGTTTAATTAAATTTGACTAATTATATCAACAAAAGAGAGCAAAACATTTAATTAAATCAGATCCTTATTCACTGGGTGGCCTTGAGTTCATCTACGAACCAAACAAAAACAAACCTATGTCTGCCTTGTCTTACACCTTCCACAAAAAATTTGTTGGTATTTGTGTCTTGAAAAGATGAAATGTGCCTTTTTGTGTTGGTTTGCTCGTGGTATGTTTGGTAATCATAACTCTGATCTAAGCAGGATTTGTCTTCTGAATTCAGCTGAATGCTACCTGAACCGCACAGATAAGGGACACGGAATTTGAATTACAACCGAAAAGATCCACGCTTGTACGAGAACAAGTCCTGTTGTTGCGTCCTTGAGAAAAAGGATTTCAATGTCACATTCTCACAAATGACTCCAGTTGCACAAATGTTCAGTTAAAACAGTACAGAAGCCATTTGGATAGAAGCATGGATAATACAAAATATTGTAGCCACTGGGGAAAAACAACCTGCAGGAGGAATCCACAGGAAATTTGTGATTTTTTTTTTTTTTTTTGTATTGCTATTAAATACTAGCTTTGGTGAGACTGATATAACCTATATGTTTAATATTAATTCTGTGATTGATCATCCCCTGGTTAACTTCTCTCAGAATAAACTAATAGTATATTCCTCTTGCTGCCCCACACACAAAAAAAAAAAAAAAAAAATTATTATTGCGTTACTTGGAAGAGCTGGTGCCTCACAGCTCCTGGGGTGTGTATTTGGATGTGGGTTCAAATCCAGTGGCAATAATCACACTTCTGTGACCAGGAGGCTTCTGTTTCAAGCCCTCTTTCACCTGCATGGCTTTGGTAAAAGAATCACCTCTATGAACTGCATGTCTGTTTAAGGTTCAAGTGTTGCATGAACAAGGAAACCGTACCTGGTCATGTTGTTTCAGAATATGAAAAGTGAACTTTTCTGGTTTTGGGGAAATGATCATTTACATTTATGAACTTAGCATCACCTACCTATGTATATAAAACATGGAAAGTTTTGAAAATCTGTCCATCTATACATCTTCCACCCACTTTGCCATTTTGCTGTTCAGTTTGAACTTTCAACTGTGTCACGGCGACCACAACTCATTACTGATCTCCTGCTTTACATTGTTTCAGAAGGACCACCGGTTTTTGTTGAGAAATGATGCCATGAACACTATGCCACTCATCTTGGGTTTAGCTCCAATGTAGTGGAAAGAGCTCCATCAGTCCCTCAGTGCTGCTGAATCCATTTCAAAAGTCAAGAAAGCTCTCAAAACATCTTTGAGACTCAATTCTGTCCTGATCTCCCATATCAACTTACATCACAGCATTCACCCTGAGCGCCTCTATTTCCTATCAATTTTACTGTTTACATGTACATTTATTCATTTAGCAGACACTTTTTTCCCCCCAAAGTGATGTACATCTTACAGAAAAATACAATGACTGAACTACTCTATACACAGATACTATATTACATGGAAGATGGGTGGAAGATGGATGGCTGGATGGATGGAAGGAAGATAGATGGATGTCACTTGGTACTTTACCCATTCTCATGTTCTGAGTTCTCTGGCCATCTACTGTTATTGTTTATTAACGTTACTCATTGTCATCATCACCGTTATTGTTTTGTGCAGTATTTCTATTGTTTTTGTTCACAGTCTGTGGAGAAGCATTCCAAAAGAATTTCATGATACTTATACACAGTACTTGTACTTATGACAAACTTGAACATAATGTGTACAGCTTCTATAATACAATTTGCACAAGCAAAAATTATGGTATTAAAACTTACTACTACAGACACATCTGTAATTATAACTTGCTGTACGATGCTTTGGAGAAGTGTCTGCTAAAGAATTGATGTAACCGTAAGCATAAATGCATAGCATACTGACAACTGGTACCCTGACCACTGCTGGCCGATGCACTATGTCACACTGACCTCTGCGCCTCGGCTGCCATGACAATGCAGCCGCGCTATTGGAGCAACAGGTAGAAGCGTGGGACACACCAGCTGAGGCCCACTGGTGCCCTCTCCTCCCTCGCACACAGAAACACACAAGCACATGCTAATCGCAGCGCACGCTCCCTCTGGGCCTACAATGGCAGCACATTCACTTGCAAATGAGGTCGTCCCTGTTTGATGTGAGGCCTGGATCTCTGTTGTATGGGGCCATTGTGCGACCCTGAGCGCAGAGGCCCGGGATGGAACGGAAAACAGCCCCCCTTGCAGTGCAGCAAACACACCTCCTGTAAAGAGCCACCCTGTTCCCACCACGGGAAAGGGTTAGGTGGGAGTTCCTGGTGATTCGCGGGACTGTCTACACTCTACCTGCAGTTGACCTCATATCAGATCATATTAGCGGTGCACTTAAATAACTTTTAGTCAGTGCTACTCGGTCATCACTGAGGAAGATCAATAATGACGACGTTGACTTTGTGATGCATTTCCATGAATTTAGACTGTTTAAAAAAAAAAAAGATTGCTGGCGACAGCTTGTATATTTATCTAAAACACACGCACACTTCAGCGGTGGAAAGTGCTCAGTCTGTTCCGCTATTATTGGGTAACATCTGAGCATCATCTGAGCTTGTGTGCAGCATAAATATTACATCTATTCGTTTAGCTGACGCTTTTCTCCAAACGCACATTTTCAGCGTTACAATGCGGAGATCTCAGCTAACTCTCCTCTCCTCTCCCGTGCCACTGTCCCTTGAGTCCCACATGTACTTAAATGCCCAGTTGGACTGCCCACCTAAGCTTTCAATTGTAAGTATTGATTAGTGGTTATATGCAGTCCAGTGGGCCCAGTCCAGCTCATTAACATGCCCTGCTTGAGCTTGTTAAGAGCTTGCTGGAGCTTTGGGGCTTAAAGTTAATATACTTTAGCGATCAATACCACCCAAGCTAGTGCATGCAGACAGACATAAAAATACCCTGCTTACAATGCTAAGTATCCCAACTGAACATAAACTATACGTGGTCAGATAATCGAACATTCCAGCCAATGGGGAAACTTTGGCAGAAACAAATTGCACATTAAATGGTTTATTAATAATCACTCTACAGCACAACTAAAGTAACAGGGTTCAGAAGTATAGACTGTTTGCTCCAGTAGCATTACTATGGGCTGGAACCAAGACTTTTTTCCCCTAACTGCCTTTATATGCAGTAAGCTCAAGTTTTTCAATACAGCATTTCATATTTTAATGCTGTCCCCTTGCAGTTATTTTTCTGCTCAAAAGTCCTTCTTCATCAAGCAGACATGCTATAAATTTCAGAAATTCTTCAGAATTTGCTGTATATTGCAGATGTTGAGCTGCCTTATCCCACATCCCCTTTGCAGAAATTGAGTCCCAGCACATCAGCTGGGTGTGTCTGAAGCAGAGGAGCACTGGGATAACCAAAGGGTGTGCAACTGACACTGTACTGTCCCTTGCCGTCCTACACAAAGTACAGTGCTGTCTATTATCTCCAGTCTCTACCCTCCAGTCCAACAGTCTTACCATACTTGCTGCAACAGTAGTCTTTCCATCATAATGCAATCCTGCCCTGAATTTCATTTAAATACCTGTTTCAAACAAACTAGCGAATCTAAATCGTCCATGGTGTGCGAGTGCATCTGACTGGCCTTCGATGGCCAGGTGCTCCATCTGCAGCGCATCCTGAATAGGGCCACATGCCACCCGAAATTGGCTCTGAACCACTGCAATCATATATTGGACAAGCAGTTCTTGAAAGTGATTGGTCCTTTGCACATTGGAAATGGCGCCGAAGATGGCTGCCGTGATGCATGCTCCAGCACGCCAATACAGTTTTCTGTATCTGCGAACACAATTGGTATATACACTCGGTTTTAACGTAACTTATGACATACTCTTAATACTGCACTTTCTGGAGCTGCACTCAAGATTTTTCACTCTTCTCTACATGTTATGTTGATGATGATGTGACAATAAAGCTTGTATTGTATTGTATTGTAAGAAGAAAATTCATTATGTTGTCTTTATTTTAATACTTTCTGTAGCTATAATCAATAAGCATTTTAAGGTGTAATGCCCCTATAGTGTACTGAGCTGTACTAAGCTCCAGTACTCATAACTGACATACATTTCACAATGACAGCTAGTCGTTTTATTCACAGCTTTCAGACCACAAAAATTTTAAGTAAAAAAAAAAATTTAAACCCTGAAACAGCTTGTCTAAATCTGTAATTTTTAAAGTTACCATAGCAACAAGGCATAAAGTATATATTAGAGAAACAAAGCAGCGCTTGACTTTGGATTTACACTTTTAAATGAATGGGGGGAGAAAAAAAAATGATAAAAGAAATACATGGCACCCAGTACACAAAACAATGAAAATAAAATAAAGTAGTAACCCATCAGTGAGGATTTCAGAATATTAAGAATGTAAAATAAAGTCTTTACATCAGAGCAGTATTATTTACATTGATCAGATGCTTTTCCTCAAAGCAACTTCCAATGAACTGTATGTAGTGTTACCAGCCCACAGACCTTATTCACCAAGGTGACTTACACTGCTAGATACACTACTTACACTGGGTCACTCATCCATACATCAGTGGAACACACTCTCTTTGTCACTCACACACTACGGGGGAACCTGACCAGCATGTCTTTGGAGTGTGGGAGGAAACCAGAGCACCCGGCGGAAACCCACGCAGACACGGGGAGAACATGCAAACTACACAGAGACCGAGATGCGATCGAACCCATCATCATGCCTTCTCGTACCACCCAGGTGTTGAGACAGCAGCGCTACTCGCTGTGCCACGTACATTTATTGAAGACACATACATTTATGCAACAGGGTTTAAAAAAAAAAAAAAAAAAAAAAAAAAAAAAAACTATGGGCTTCATGCTACAGCTAATTTTAATATTACACACGCAATATGAATAAAAGACTCATCTGAGTCAGTTCCACACAGAGAATTGGAGGAACGGTGTTGCGTCCGGACGGGAGTTCGACAGAGACGCGCGTTGCTGTTACATCCGAACACGGACGAAAAGTAAAATGACCCCAAGCGCAGAGTGTTTTTAAAAGTGCACAGTGCAAACTGTAAAGTACTGGGTGAAGCCGGTGAAAAAATGAACGTGGGACAAAGAAACAAACAGCGAGTTCGCGCAAAGCTGTACAGCGAGTCGCGAACCTACGTGCAGGACTTTAACACGGAGACGTGACGAAATACCGGACTGGAACGACGGACCAGGACTGGAGGACAAGAGGCAGGAGTTGATAGGAGGGGCACTTGGGACTGGAACAAACTGAAGAAACAGGGGACTACTAATAGCTAGGGGATGACAATGAAACCGCTTCTCAAAAATCCGCAACCCACCATCCCCCGCCTGCTCCCTTTATACCTCTGCAAGTATCTAATTGCGAACAGGTGCTTGGTTCTGGGTCAGTGGCAGGGAGTGGCGCCTCCTCTGGCCTGTAGGGGTATTACCCCTGGGGGTCGTGACAAACTGGTACTTCTGGTCACGTTATACTGTAACATGTTCCAGTTAAATCCAGACAGCAGATTGCCTTGAATGGAATGATGACAGAAGTGTAAACGCTATAAAAACATTATAAACATTATAATTTTATACAGCAGGACAGCAGATATCACACACACACACACATTTTCCAAACCGCTTGTCCCATACAGGGTTGCGGGGAACCGGAGCCTACCCGGTAACACAGGGCGTAAGGCCGGAGGGGGAGGGGACACACCCAGGACGGGAGCAGATATCATATCATATTAATTTTTCTTGCTGTATGCCTGTGTTAAAGTGCTCTATGTCACTGCGTGAGAAGAGCGCGCTATACAAAATAAAAAAAAAATAAAAAAATCATAGTACATAGTTATACTTGCAGCCTTTAGGCATAAAAGTTGTAGGTTTGAATCCCAACTCCCGCTACAAAACTTTTTTAGCAAGGTATTTACCCTAAATTCTTCCACTAAAATGACCCAGCTGTATAAATGGGTCAATGATTGTAAATAGCAGAAGAATCCAAGTTGCTTTGGAGAAAAGCATCAGCTAAATAAATATATGCAATGTGGACTATAACAACAGAACCAGTCCCTTCTGGGTAACATCTCCAAGTGCATGAAGTTTTTAAATGGTTTATTATCTCACAGAAACTCAGGCACACACAAGGAGAACCTCCCAGTGCAGACACTATGATCACCCAGAAAATACCTGGTAAATTATATTATTCTAGCTATATCCATCATGGATTCTTTTTTTTTCTATACTCTGTTGTGAAAAAGGTTAAACACACAATATCGGTGCATCTGTTTCTTGTTTTGCTCCCTTAAAATGTGTCACTATTTTGTCATCCTTTAAATTGGGGATCAGTAGGTCAGTACAGTTTATTAAAACGGCAGTTTTTATTAAAACCTTTAAGACCTGGAATTGAGCCATGTTTACGATATTAGTTTGAGCATCTTGCCCTCTCTTACTCACTGGTGCCAAGTGCTGCTCTTGAAGGCTCTTTCCACAGTACTTTACTGTGTTCTTTACCCTTGGCTCCCGCCTATTCTCAGGTCCTGGGGACGCTACGTCAGCATTGTAGGGCTTCATAAAAACATAAAACATCATGTTGTGCTGCTTCATAAGTGAAAATTTAGATTAAATTTTTCCCTACACGGGCAGCGACGGATGCACTTTTTGTTCGTATTTCCGAGCAAAACACGATCTCTGAAACTTTTTCAAACAATATTTTTATGACACCTCCGGAACATTGGAGTGTTTTGTGTGATGTGTTGAAAAATGTAGAATGTCATATTTTGCAACCCAGAAATACACACAAGATTAAATGCTCATGGAGGAATAACCCTACATCATCTGTGCAGCGTGTGAAAAGTGGCATCAATATGCAAATAAAGTTCTGAAATCTGCCATGGGTGAAGATTGTCTTTTTGATCTTTGTTTATAATTCTTAGAGGACAGAGATGGTTTGTAAAGAAATACGAATATAAAGCTGTGCAGTTTTCTTCTGTGAAACAAGTGCTTATTCCTCAGCTTGGCTCACTGAATGGTAACCGCAAAACAACGGCCTGTCCTCGACCGCTGTCAGCTGTCCTGTGGCCTTACAAGCGCTTTTTCTAATAATATGCACCTGCAAGGAATGAGAGGACATGGGTTTGATCCCTAGGAGACTGGAAATGCATTAGTGATGGGTGTATAGCATGGAAACACATTAGTGAACAACATCAGTGACAGGAACCAATTAGCTGGTCTCCCGTCTAAAGAGCTGTCCCAGAATCTGTCGATGGCATTTGCCGCTAGGAAGAAGCTTTACTGTGCCGCCTGCCGCCGACACCCCATTGACCATAACTTTAGCAGCTCAGGTATCTGCTGATACAAGAGTCTTTCAGTCTGATAGCTCTCCACTTGAGAAGAGCTTTTGCAGACAAGACAGGATTACCTGGCCATGGTGTCTTGCAAAAGTAAACCAATAAATCACTGTATGTTCTATAATGTGCATGAATGTGAGAAATGCAGTCCTATGCAATCTTGTCCATGGTTGCATTTATATTTGTGTGCATAGAGATCAGTCGGCATGTTTTTATCCTAAAATTTAAACATGGTAATGTGAGTCACCGTCAGTCCTCGTTGGGTGCATATGGGTGTCTTGCGGACTATGATTGGTTTTTTTCTGGTGATCCATAATGTTATGAGTAATGGTGGTTGTTGTAGAAAAGACTCCCTTTGGAACCATGGTAATTACCATTGTATCCTCAAGAAGCAGAGCCTCAATGTTCAACACGATGTAGATCTTCTTGAGTGTTAAGCACAGTTGTAAACAGTGTGGTTGCCAAGCAAACTACAAGACTTGTGTCACAAGTGGTTTTCTATCATGGGCATCACAGTCAATATAATATCCAGGAAGAATTTCACCATGATATTGAATACACTTATTTTCTGTAGAAATAAAGATTCTGAGACAAAAACCCAACCTGCTAAATTGAATGATTAATAGGAAAAATATGTGAAATGTGCTCAAATGACTTTTTCCCTCCAAATACTTTTTTTGAAGCACCTTTGTATTGGATGTAACTCAGACAAAACATGGATTTTAGTAATCAAGATAAATCCTTGTGAAACCAGGCAATATTTCAATCTGACCAGGAGAGCAAAACTGGGTAGACTAAACTCAGCTCACATCTCAGCTCCTGTTTACATGCAGAATTTGAGATCATATTTTGACATTAATTATATATTCATATTTCTAAAAGAATAAATATAACATAGAATAGTTGCTGATACTGTCCATAAACACTTAATATAATAATGTCCAGGTTTTCATATCCAACACTCGTGCGTCAAGCAGATGCAGCAAGGATATTGTTGTTGTTAAGCAGCAGCACTCTTACATAGACATATTATGTTAAACCTATAACTAGATTTTTCAGCAGTTACTGAATGCACTGTTTCTAATCGTTGAAGGTTTTTTTATTTAATTTTAACATTTGATTTTCATACAGTCATAACTGTTCCAAATTATTTTTATCACCGGTTTATTATGTTCTGTTGTAAAAATTTCTTTTCCACTCAAGAATATTCTAGAAAACCCATTTTTCATATATAGGAAAAATTTGTGTTTTGTGTGTGTCCATGTTTGTTTTGCCATTATTTTCTTTAAACTACATACGTTTTTAAAACATGGAATGCAGCACAATAGAAAAAAATAACTGAAAATGTAGTAATTTTTAGTTTGTTTTCCATATTTCAAAAATCCAGTTGTTCATGCTTTTCATACTTGTGCGCTACTGGGGTCCCCATTTACTCCTTGCCCAGTTGTCTGATGCTATGCACCTGTCACCAATGAGTTCCAAACCTGCATCCATCACAGAGCCAAAGCAGGTTTATGACCAACAGTTGGGGCTCCACCACGTGAGGCCTCTGGTTTCCATCCTATTTGGGTCAAGGCAGAACTGCCGCGAGGGCTGGTGTCAGCATCAGCCAGTGAGTGGCTGAGCAGGAGCATAATGAAGACCATTATATAAACATGGTTAATTTCTCCTGGGCTTATTCAAGTGGGACAGGCAAACAAAGGCCTGGGCCAGTTCTTCAAATGGAGAACCAGGGATTCATAAGGTATGAATGAGGTTATTAATTCTGCTAAAAATGCTACAGGTTGCTTTTTAAGCTTCTTTTGTAGGTTTTCAGTTTCTTGCCTGGTTTTATGAAAAGGTTTTTTTTTCTTTTTCTATTGAGCAAATTGTTTTCTAAATACATGTCATTAGAATTTCTGTATAGATGAGTAATAAGTTATTAGTTGCAATTACTGGTCATCTATTAGTGCTATATAATAGACTGATTAACAGCCAAGCCTTTTAACTTCAGAGGAAGTAATTTTGAAGACATCTACCTTTATAAGTCTGTGACAAGCAAAAGAAAAGAGATCAGTGCCCTTTACGTGCACCCTACACTCACATTGTAATGAAACACATTATTATAAGATTACCAGGAAACCCAAAGAATAGACTGAATTAAAAGTGACCATATAGCCAGTTACGTGGCAAATGTCGTGGTGGACAATGGTTAGCAGATTTTACAGTCCTATACCATAAAACTAATCACATCTGACTGCACACATGCAATATTTCCTATAATGAGTACAACGTATGAAGGGCACAGACATGCAATATTGGGTATATATACATGCACATATACAGTATGTGTGTGTGTGTGTGTGTGTGTATACATATATATCGTTAGATGGCATTACATATAGTTAACGTATTAGGGTTTGGGATCAAATGTTGCTGGTAGCTGCCCCTGTCCGCTGATCAAGTCACTGGGGGATATGAATGGTACTGTTTTTACTAAACACCTGGGAAATGTCAATATATAGTTTTTTTTAGTATAAATTTGTTGGAATAACGCATTACACATTAACAACAGGCAGCAGAGTTGCAAAGCGAATTTAAAAAAAATACTAAAATGTTTTTAAAATGACAATGCAGGTTTGGTCACAGGCGTGAGCGTTCGCAAATATGTACTTATGAGCACCAAACCCAAATAGGACATAAGTGAAAGTAGTCCAAAAATGGCACAGCATATGATATTAACCATATACATATATATGTATTTCTGCACATCCATCAGATATACGTTGTCTCTAAAAAAGCTGCAGCAGACGGAAACACAAAAACACACTGCTTTTCAGTTGTCAGTCAGTCTAATACTGGTTATATTATGATTGTCTGACTAACCACTTAGTAACTTCTCAGTAACTTCAGTTATGTCTCAGTGATTTTGCTGTAGGAGCTATAGCACTGTGACAGACGCATCATAAGTATGAGCGCTAGATATGACTCATGAGTTAGATGATGCATCAGAGGAAGGAAGCCACAGCTACCAGCAAGGCCTATGTCCCAGGTGCCTGGCGCTGGTGAGCCGCTGCTTGGAGAGTACCAGAAGCAGGTGTCTGTAAATCCCACGCACACACAGGTGAGAGGAGGACCTTGTGCCGACCGCCTTCCTGCTGGGTCTCGGAGGAGGGGGCCTCCAAGGCCACCCTTTCACGCTATCAGCGCCGAGGCCCATGGAGTACCCCGTCACTTACGCCTCTCTAATTAAGTAGAACAATAGCGCCGTGGCTCGGCATTCTCCCCGCTGAAGGGAACTGTGAAGTGCCTTTCAGACATGCCAGAAAGGATTCAAAATCAAAATGTTACAAAATGTATTTTCTTTTTAATTTGCTGCCATTGTACATGCATGTTGTGGAAGAACTCAGCCAGCCAGGCCCTTCTCCAAACATGGGGAATAAACAGTCAGTGTGGAGCCTTTCAGAGCCTGAAAACATCTCAACCTGCGAACAGACTGCGTGGACCACAGCTATTTCATCCACCTTCAGGGAACTGCATCAAAAGTTGTCTTAGTGTGAATAGAACTGACAAATGTGAGATGCCGTTGAGGTTTAATTCAGATTTACAGTACTTACTGAGTAAAAACCCAATAAAAATGGCAATATTAATGCCAAAACTGATTTGGCCCAAAAAAAAAAACAATACGTAAAGGAACTCTCACAATTCTAGGAAAAAATTAAGGATAACTTTAGTTTGATGCATGCCACATGTTCATATGTAACTTAGCTGCTGCGTAACACATTTTTGAAAATGTTCAATTCTTTTTAAATAGCAATGTGATTATCAGGAGGTTAAGGGGCCAGCAGGTGGCCTAGTGATTAACGCTATCGCCTTGCACACAACAGCCATAATCCCACCTCCTGCTGTAGTTCCCTTGATCAAAGTACTTATCTTGAACTGATACAGTAAAAAGTTACCCAGCCGAATAAACGAGTAAATCACTATAAGTAGCTTAACACCGCAAGTCCCTTTGGAAAAAATGAATAAATAATCATTTAAATGAATAAATAAGCCAATTATGTCATTTAAAGTCTTTTATAAAATAAAAAAGAAATCTTTGGCATTTATACTGATTTAAACAGAAATTTTACATGTTATTCTAAACATCTCTAAAGGCACCGTTGCAGAAAGGAAATGTGGTTGATAATCTATAGGTCTTGTCTGAGAGTGAATTTTTTTAACCTGTCCTCAGCTTTGCACCAGCAGAACAGACTGGCATGGCTCCATCAATGGGGGAAGATCTGACTGGTTCAAAGTGAGTCTGATCAGGTAGATGGGTTGCACCCTGCCCATCCTTGTGCATCCCCAATAGGGATTTATTTGAAATGGGAGCAGAGCATTTAAATGGGTACTTATATCAGTCCACATGGAAAGGATTTCTCTTTCGTTTTGTAAAAGAAGTCATCTAGCTGATAATTAATTTTTTCCAAAGCAACTCAACAGCGCTAAGCTACTTACAGTGATTTATACAGCAAAGGGGTGCAAATGAAAGGCGTGCCTATTTTCCGTAGCCTGCTTCCTGTCAGCTGGGGAGAAATTGCAGAAATTGAAGTCACAGAAACGGACCCAACTGTCTTTAAGGGAGAAACAAAGTCAGTGACATACAGTTCGGTTCGTGAGTGAGTTTCTTGCTGCTGTCACCTGGCAACTTGGTATCAGAATTAAAGTCCAATTTCCTTCATGTTAACCCAAACCGCTTTTCCAGATAACCCTAAATTATTTTTCACTTATTAGTTGGGTCTCGGTAATAAGAACACCATATGACCATATCAAGGCAGACTGACAATTCATAGGCAAAACATTAAACATTACAGAGAGACCAAGAAAAACCAACAAGATGTTTTTTTCTCCCTCATGAATCTCTTCTCTCTTATGAATCTTAAAATTTTCATGGCATCGCATCAATGTCACACGAGGGAGCGTTTGGTAAGCCAGGGAAATGACAGAACGGAAAAGCACAAAAAGTGTGGAATTGAACACCTTATACTTCCATTCACACTTGGGCACTTGTCTGCGGATATGCACAATGTAAAGAGACTTCTGGGACTTCTGGTAATCTATTAGTGCTATGTAAGTGCTGTAGATACATCAAAAGTTACTTTCTAGAAGCTGCAGATGTTTCAGGCTGACAATTCTGTGCCGTATATTTTTAAACTTAATGAAATATATACTGTGGACCACTTTAGCACAACAAGATGCTTGACAGTTATTCTTGCCAAACAACTAAAATGAAAGTTATAAAAAACATACTAATATTAAACGATGCCAATTAAGAATGTATTATTACATATACTAGATTACATCTGAACAGCATAAGCATCAGTCTCACTGAGGTTTTTAAAAGGCAATAAAGTATATATGAAACCTTTAAATTTGTTATAGTCAGTATATTTAGAGTTGAGATATATGCAAAGTTAGCCTTCCCAGGAATGGTGAGCAGCCAGCTGTCCTTTGAACCCCAGAGGTTTAGTTGTAATGCATATTAACACTTTTATTTTGTATCATACTGTGCATTACTGTTGTTCCTAATGCTTTTTAAGTTTTTGCACCATTATGTTAAGCACTTTGAGACAAGGTATAATAAGTAATTAAAGAAGAGTATTGTAACTTTTAGAGGGTGCGGTGGGACAATGGGTTTGGCCAGGGTCTGCTCTCTGGCGAGTCTGGGGTTTGAGTCCTGCTTGGGGTGCCTTGTGATGAACTGGCGTCCCGTCCTTAGTGTGTCTCTTCCGCCCTGTGTTGCTGGGTTAGGCTCTGTTTGTATATTGTAACTTTAGCATTAATATTATCTATCTATAGGGCACAGTGGGGTACCTGTATTCATCATTTTCATTCAGCAGTTAAGATCTACTTTATTTCCATCTACTCACAGAGCCCATTCATGTGATGTTAAATGGAGAACAGCCAGGGGAGCATGAAGGGTTTTTAACCAGGGCACAGCGTTTCACCCATTCCTGTCCTTCCTTTTTGTAGTGATGCATTCAAATTCTAACCAAAGCATCAGCTGCTGGAGACAGAGCAAATAGGAGTTAAAGACAGAACACGACTGTACGTGACAGCAACCTGGCAGACCAGTCACACACATACACACACCCGCTAAACACATGCAACTCTTATACACACAACACGTGCACACATGGTATTGTTATACACACCAGGGATACTCATGCTACTGTTACAAGCAGTGCTGCTTGAAAGTATGTGAACCCTATAGTGATGGTCATTATTCTTGTATAAAATAATTTAAAAAAAAAACTTAGAAAATGAATAAATGATTATGATTTTCCACACCTGATTCTACTTACCTACTTGGTTTGATCTATGCAACTAGGGCTTCACTGATTTTTGCACCTGCACTACTTTTGTTTTTCTGCTACACAAATGATTTCTTCTAAAGCAACATATGGAATTGATAATTACAAACATATTATGACAGATTAAAAAGACTGGTCCTTATTAAATAATGATTTTATGGTAAAACTAAGGGACACAAGAGGTTCACATACTTTCAAGCAGCACTGTAGATATATTATAAACACAAACACATTAGTTTTCCTATTTTTGTGAGAATTAACATTCAAATTAAAAGCAATACATGCTTCTCAATATGACTCTATACATTTATACTATAGTAGTGTATAAACATCCTAAGTGGTAAGAAAGGTGAAGGTTACTGCAAGATGCAGCACAATACGTATCAGTTCCAAGACTTCTGCCTTTCACACAAACAACCTCCTAGTGGCATTGTAAATGATCAGCGGGCAAACCCTTTAAACTAAATGTACCTCCATGTCTATTACAGCATTTTATAATTAGCTTTATTTTGCTACTCATGGCTCAAGGGATGTTCTACAGATTGACCTGTAAGAAGACCATGCACTGAGATCAAGGTTAGGCTGATGGGATCCAGGGCTCCACATTCATTTTTTGTGTTGGGACAAGTACTCTCTTCATTTTACCTGTACCATCAGATTTTGCAACTTATTATTTTACCCTAACTGACAGTCCACCTTTCTATCAGAGAGGTATCAGAATAATTCTAACAGTCTGACTATGCAAATTTATGCAAATTACTCGCCTTGGACAGCGAGATGACCGTTAACACTGAGCACTGGGATGACAGGTGCTCTGAGGTCCATATGGGCTGAAACAGGAGAAGTCCAAGTTCTGTATAAAATTCTGTAAATTTTCACACTGCAGAAGGCACCCTGTCAAATACTGTGCAAACTGCTCTGCACAGTGGGGGAGCAGCATGTGCCGGGTGCCCTCGGGACAGTGATCCTGCCGAGCCATAATTTCCCGTAATAAGACTTTTGTTTTGTAGCATTACGTCCATGCTCTTGAAGTCATCCTGGATGATTGGTGCGGAATGGACGCCACTGAAACGTCTGGATGGACCTGATCTCCATGTGCTCTAATTACCAGGGTCTCATTGAAGGTCCAATTTCCTTGGAGCGGGAGCCTGAGTCGGGCCAGGTGTGGGGACCTCTCGTCCCGCTACAGCCCCCCGTTTAAACTCTTCTGAAGAAATGGCAGCGACTCTTTGATTTCCCCTCCATGTAATGGGTTACCGTGACAACTCCGCCTGATGGAGGGATACAGATGTGTACAAATAGAGCTCTTCAGGTACAGAGCGTGTCCTTCTCCTACTTGCTGTTTAAGTTGAAGTGTTCAAAACGATTTGCATATTCTAGGCCACACTGTTGCCAAATGGCCGGAGAGACTTACTTACCACATGACCCACGTGCAGGATGGAACAAAGGGAAATGTCATCCTTCGTGTTCTGGAATGAATCTCCGTTGGAAGAGCTGAACGTTTACAGTGCGTAACTCGGAAGGTCACTGGGTATATCTTGCTTTGAATTCTGAGAATGTTTTGCATCTCAATATGCGATCCATATGTCTTTTTTTATTCCTCTACATGTTGTGGCTGTGCAGTTTGCTTTAGTATGACTGGTATCTGTTGAATCTGTTCACTGGAATATTAACAATTTGCTGTTGCTGCTGGTGTCACTGGGTACACACAGACATATGTTCTCTTTCTGACACATGTACGGACATTTATTTGAAAATAAACTCTGCAGAACGCTGCCACTCTATGATACGTAAGCGCTTCATTTGACACAAGCTTCACGTATTCACTATTGACGCCTGCTATTCATAAAACCTTGAATTCCTCTCTTTAATAAGTGCACCACAGCTAGGTGATAAAGACAACTGAACTTCTCTTTTTAAGAAGAGATAAAGACAATTGATCATGCACGGTAACATCCTCTAGTAATTGCATCTTGAGAGCCAAATTGCCTTGCACTGGTGTTGACCTCCCAGAGATAGGACACAGAGTGCACTTGAGAATCAAGAAGAAAGCCATGCAGTTTTACTGCATTACTAGTCATCTGAGATAATTCTTTCAAAGTAGTCACAATATCTTGGTATTTAATGCTGATGGATGTCTTCTCTCAAGTACTGTGCCTGCAGATATGTGGAATGCGGATTGTTCTGTTGACACCACTACGTGTGTACACTGGGCACCATGGCAACATGTGCCATACTGTTTGAGAAGACAAAGCTGTCAACTGGGTGTAGCACGGCTCCACTGAGGTACTTAAACACCATCTAGGGTCTAAGACCAGAACTTCACTGCAAGAATTGAAGGACCTAGGCCAAATTCAGATTTCATGGGTTGGAGAGCATTATTCATGACCAGGTGACGTTCGAGAAAATCAAGGCTCTTAAAGTGTCCTGGAAAGAATCTGCTTTGCACACATCTGCAAGCCTAAATGGTCAATGAATCTGCTCCCTGAAACCTAAAAGACCTAATAACTCCTTACACCACAGCCAGACTATTACACTACTCCACCTTTGGCTGCTTGGTGGTCCCCTTCACTGTCATACGAAACATAGGGGCCTGGGACGACTGGACCCAAGTGCAGCGTCGTTCATCCAGAGACGAGGAATGAGGCAAGTTCTCGGTCGAACGGCTAACATGACACGAACGAGGATCCGTGGACGTGGTCGGGAAACGAAGCGAAGAGTCAGAAAATGGAGGACGTGAACGAAGAGCTAGCGACGCTTGTGAATGAAGAGTCACGAGAAAGGGCAGTTGTTCCTGACGAGATTCCACAAAAGTCTGGGAGCTGCGGAGTGTCTTTTAAAGGGTAGGTGCCGAACTGGAGTCAGGTGCTGTCGACCGAGTTGTGGGTGTGGACGTGATACTCAAAAGGGGTCCAAAATCAACAGCCTGAAGGTTCTTGGTTTTGGCTACAGTGTGTTGGAATGAACCCTCTCTCACCTTCAGAGCTGCTGAATCCCTTTCAAGATTCAAGAAGGGTCTCAAAACACATCTCTTTCAAACCCACTTCTTTCCTGATCTCCTGTCTGCTCCATACATGTACATCACACCATCTGTTATGATCAAATTTGTATTTCTTCTCAATTCTCTGAGCAGCTACTCGCGTGATACTAAATAATAACTAACTGGCTGTACTTTGATGTTGGAGAAATACACTTTTGTTTACTCTGAGTTCTACGCCACTTCGAAAAAATGCTTCTGCTAAATGAATAAAGGTAAATCTAAGTGTATATGGGGAAAATCACTGTAGGTACATCAGCACTGTATATGACACAGCACCCTGACACCGCACCCAGGTGTACATGGGTCCACACACACCACGCATGGAAATAAAAACACACAGACACACACTCACTGAGGTACAGTAGCAGTCTTGGAGCGGGCCACATGGTGTATAAACGCAGGGTGTGCCATGTGAACAGGGTCCCACCCCCGCTCAGCAACCCGGCTCATTTGCATTCCTTTGTGTCCAGATAAAGGGGCCGATGGCTCTCATTCCGCGAGAAGACTTTACCAGCTGCTGTCCAGAGCGAACCCTCATTAGAGCCCTGCTGCTCCACTGAGAACGCCACCACATGCTGCACACGCGCCGGCCAACCCTCACGGGGCACACACGCACATGCACGCACGCACAGACACACACGCGTACACAATTGCAGATAAATACTTTTCACCTGCACATGTTCGCTCACACACAATGCGTACACTGACAGGTCCTGCCTACAAAGAGTACAAAAAGACACACAACACCCCATACACACAGAAAGTGCTCCTTCTCTCACACACATAAAAAAACACAAACACTCCATATACAGAGCTCACCCTCTTATATTCAAACATTCAGTTTGGCACCAGTCTCAGTCATAAAACAGCCCAGGGTGGCAATTTGAAGCTTTATAAAAACACATTTAAACAATATGCACATACACACACTACACATTCACATTTGCACATGCTTTCACATTCAGACACGCTCAGTAATTCAGATGCACACAAAACATAGATTTCTATAGATTTACAGGTACACAGGTTTACTTTCTTGTTGATTTGGGATTTTAGTTTTCTTAACTTCACTCCCATAAATCTTGAGAAATAAAAGAAACATGATGAGAATATGAGAAATACTTTCTTTTTGAAATCAATTACCTTAAAAGTTCTTTACTTTGGACGGATGGTGTCTATTTGTTATCACTGTCATGAACAAATATGCTATTTACTTTGGCATGTTTCTTAATTTTACGTAACACATTTTCGGTCCGGAAACCAACTATTTTTTCCATAAGAAATAACAGAAATCTGACCTTCTTACAAGAACAGTTCACCTAATGGGGTGATATCACACACACACACAGTCTGAAACTGCTTGTCCCAGGCGGGGTCATGGCAAGCCAGAGCCTAATCCAGCAACGCAGGGTGCAAGGCTGGAGGGGGAGAGGACACTCCCAGGATGGGACACCAGTCCATCACAAGGCACCCTAAGCAGGACTTGAACGCCAGACCCACTAGATGGCAGGACCTGGCTAAACCCACTGCACCACCATGCCCCCCAATAGCACAAAATAAATCAACCCCATTATGTGAGGCAAACACCAGCACTATTTTAAAATGAATTTATTTGTTGTTTGAAATATACTTTCATGAATTTTGACACTGTTCCCCTTACCAAATTAAATCATTTTTCACACTGGCCATTGCTACAAATGCACATGCAACTCGGGCAACTGAACGGCCGATACAAAATGTCTGTGCAAATGTGAATATAGTATGTACATGTATATATATACAGTCACTTCACAAATAGCACTTTAAACATCTATTCAGGAAATTCTGAGTTGCTAACTAAAGCAATAATAATATTAATTGGAATTAATTTACAGTGGATTTGTATTGAAAAATAGAAAAACATAAAAACGAATGAGACTTTGGACATTCTGATACAGTACACACAGCTAACCTGTATTCAGTGAAACTGAAAAATTACTCAGATGACCCTTATTCAGATAGCTCGCTATTTAAAAGGAGCACTGAGAAAGAGCTTTACATCATCCTGCATTTCTCCTCTCCTTCAGCAACCAGCAGCCTTGAAAATCCGAATTTGAACGGTAAGGTGTTTCATCTGAAAACCCGGCCTTGTGACCAACATCTCTGTGTGACACCAGCCACAAGCAATCCTGCCCAGGTACGAAACCTGTTTGCCTGTTGTCCTGCTTTTTTCGCTATGCTCTGCTAATGTGAATCCCCATGCTGGATAAATGCTAGCTTACTTTCATAGATCTGGGGTTTACCTCTGCCCTTATTTACCAGTGAACCGAAGAGCGCTCACCTCTGTTTAGAGTTGGAGTTTGTTCAAACCTTCATAAGATTCATAATTCTATGAAGGTCCTTCTACTTCATCTGTGTTGTCATCCTTTGCTATTAGCGGCAGCATCATGCTGCAGGGCTGCTTTTCATACACCGGGACTGAGCACCTTTTTAAAATTGAACGAAGAAAGGTGGTTGTAATATTCAGGGAAATTCTTCAAGAGAAACACACACACACACACACACACACACACACATTTTCAGAACCGCTTGTCCCATACGGGGTCACAGGGAACCAGAGCCTACCCGGTAACACAGGGCATAAGGCCAGAGGGGGAGGGGACACACCCAGGACGGGACGCCAGTCCGTCGCAAGGCACCCCAAGCGGGACTCGAACCCCAGACCCACGGGAGAGCAGGACTGCGGTCTAACCCACTGCGCCACCGCACCCCTCAAGAGAAACAGCTTTGGGAAAATGCCGATAAGTTGAATTCACCTCATGGCAACCACTCAAGTGATTTTCATGGAAAGCGAGAGTACGAAGGTGTGGCGCTGTGGCAGGTTCAGTTGGTGCCCACTGTGTGGGGGCTCAGGGGTTTGAGCCCCGCTTGGGGTGCCTTGCGATGGACTGACGTCCTATCCCAGGAGTGTCCCTTCGGCATTACGTCCTGTGTTGCTGGGTAAGGCTCCGGCTTGTCACGACCCCGCTTGGGACAAGCAGTTGCTGACAATGGATGTGAGAGTATGAAAGTAGTTTACCATTGCTAGATTTGAATCTATGCCTGATCAAACTTCCTTTAATGGTCCAAGCAGGAAGCTGCAGAACTATTTGTCCACAAGTGTCATCCAACCAAACTGAACAACCTAGGCTGAATACTCAAGCAAACAGCATATTTCAAGTTTTCATTTTTCCAAGAATGGGAATTCACTTTACAAGCAAACCTTCACAAACATATTATCTTCAGGAACTAAATCTTCAGAATGCTTCCACTTTGATATGAAATTATTACAATTATAACAATTGTCACAACCAGTGATTTCTTGGTTCTCAGAATAAACTTGGTGCTCAACTTATGAACACGACAAGGACTGGAAGTCTATGTGTGACTCAGTTTGTTTGTAATTCCAAAGTCATTTTTACCAAATGGCAATATATAAAAGCAGAATAATACAAATGTCCCTTCACTAACTACCAGGTAAGAATTCTGCTAAACACTGAGATATTACCAATAGCTAGTCCAATCACAGTTGGAGATGTGTTCACAAGTTGAGATTCCAGTGTACTTTGAGCTGTAAACTCTGAAAGTTACTAAAATGAAGGCAGCCCTTCACATCCGTTGTGTTTTTATTCCTTCTGAGTGTATTTTGATTCCAACTACTGGTGGGATAGAAACTGGAAATTATGGAAAACAGAATGATCAAGAAAATGCAGCTATAAACAAATAAACAATGTAAACATGTCTGTATCTCTAAAGACAACTCACATGTACATAAATGAGAAGAGATGATATTCAGAAGTATCTGTGCCTGAAGTGTCACTGAACTTTTCAGCCAGTTTAGACCCTTCGCATCAGGGAAAAGGACAATATTGCTCCTTGCGGGACAGGTCATTGGGATGACAGATGCCAGGAGACAGTACTAAGGCCTACGCTAAAGATCTAGACACTGGGTGGATACCCCGACGGGTAATTAAAAATAATCAGCAACAAACCCTACCTATTGATGAGGTTCAGATTGCCCATGTTTGCCTCAGATAATTACCCTTCTGCAAAAAGAACCAATTAGAGTCCCGTCAAGACAGCGAGAGCTTCAATGCCTGGCCCATTAGTTCAGCTGCTCTCATATGCGATTCAGTGACTCTCCATCTGCTTTGTTACCTGCGCCTGTGTGGAGTGAGCACTGAAGGGCACTTGTTCCATACAATGGGGTTCGGTGCAGTACAGTCCCGATCTGTTGTCTTTACCAGTGCCATTTGCAAATCCAATCTTTGCCTTAATTGTGTCCAAATTGTTTGTGCCAATACAGATGAATACTTTGGGGAAGCCAATGTTGACAAATGGGACATGCATGTAAAAGATGATTCAAGTCAATAACTACTGAGCATTTAGGACCATTTGTTCTTACACAAACCAATGAGAATGTATCCATCGTTTCTGCTACCTTTAAGCTGTTGCTGAAAAAGAATGTGTGAGACAAATAAGAGCAAAAATTTATTATAAAGCTAAAAAGTAAAATGTGTTAAAAGCAAGGGAGCTCAAGATATACTTGGTAAAAGACAGTCAAAAAACCTTTTTTGTTGTTCTTCACTAAGTGACTTGATACTGGTTTCACTGCCGAAGCACTTAAGCACTGCTCCACAGAGGTCAGTATAGGACTCCAGTCTGTAAAATGAGGGAGGGAGGGGTGTTTTCCACTTTAGCAAAGGCAACACAAAGTGTACACCTGTGTTTAATCTCCCACATTAGTGCAGTAGAGCTTCCTGTACTTGAGGATGAACCCAAACTGAGATGCAGCACATGGTGAGTTCCGTACAGGAAGTATCGTTAAGCTGTAAGGTTACTCACTTTTGCACAAAGTTCTGTTAGAAAAGGAGGGTTTGAGAGATCTATAATTATTAAATATATTGTCATCTAAGTAACAGTTTGACTTTTTGTGTCACACCTCAGCCCATATAATGTACCTTGGCTTTCATGCCCTAGAATACAACTGGTGAAAAAAAATGGCCTTTATCAATAACAGTGCAATAACAGTGTGGTGATGCAGCAAGGCTCCACAAAACCCACTTAAACACTTTAACCCATATATTTTTATATGTGACAGACAACAAATGTGACAGATAATGTCTAATTCTTTTCAGAATTGAAGAAAAATTAATGGGGCAGTCACACTCATTCAGGCTCACAAACAAACATCGTTGGATTCTGAGAAGATAGAGGACATCCCATCTATGGGATCACACCATAGACTTCTGAGATAGGATTTGGACCACAAAGACCCTACACCGGAAAAGCAGTTGAAAATGGCTAATATAGATTTATTTATTTAGCTGATGCTTTTCTCCAACGCAACTTACAATGTTAAGGTTGTAACTATTTACCAGTTTAAACAGCTGGGTAATTTTTACTGGTTCAGTTTAAGGTAAGTACCTTACTCAAGGGTACTAAAGCCAGAGATGGGGATCAAACCCAAAAATTTTGGATCCAAAGGCAGTAGTGCTAACCGCTACGCTACCAGCTGTCCCAATATAATATGAAGCATAATAATACAATTTCTGACAAAATTTAATTACTGTGGCTAATTGTAAAACCCACATCAGGGTGATTCAAGAATTGCTTTTGAACTGTTTACGGGGTGGATTGTAGATCTCATCTGCAACTCTTCTATAGATGCACATTTTTTTATATGTAGACACATCTCAGCTTGTCAACGGTGCTCTCATACATTTTGTGTCCTCATCCTGTCCTTAGAACAAACAGCCCACATCTGGAAAATCCTCCCAGCACTACTGGGCCTGTTGAACCTCCTTTCTCATCCTGGTGGGAAGTGAATGTTTGAGAAAAAAAGCATAAAATGATATGCCCTTGAACAGTGTTATTCTTCTTCCCTTTATTTTGGCTCAAAAAGGGAGCTCTGTGGCAGCCAGCTTTAGTCAGTGCTGCTCTTCAAGCATTTTACACAAGGGCAAAGCAGTACAAACCTGCACCTTGAATTCATTAGAACTTCCTCGTGAATAGGCCAGGATGGCGTACAAACCCACGACAGTCCATGCACAGTGTGAGGCTGATGTGGCCTACTGTTGCCACATCCAGCGCACCAGGGGCGAGTTTCCTCCCTGGTCTGCTGTGCCGACCCGCTCTGCTAGCACACACACAATGGGCTCTGACCGCTGTCATAATACAGGCAGAGGGAAGGTTTGGTACGATCGTCATTTTCCTTCTGCACGGCACACAGAAAACCATCCAGCCGGTTACTTGTCTGCAGCTACTAGAGCTTGTAGTAATTATTTTAATGATGGCCCTGTGCTGCAGTATTGAGCCACGGTCACTCAAAACCCAACTGCAAAATAAACTCCGGTGAACCCCGGGGGTTGGCAAAGCTGTGTTGTTCATACACAAAGTAGAAAGCTAACCTCCTGCTTCCCGTAATGGGAAAACCAAAGCGGAAATTTTCAATCGCTGTGAGTCGACACGTTCTCTCACTGATGAGGCCGAGGTCAAATCTGACCATAAGAACAACCGAATGACATCTGTGCTCCGTCGGTATAAAACTCCCCATTTGGTTCAACACAGACAAACAGAGTTGGACGACGCAAATGCCGTTAGCGCACGTTCACAGGGATGGCGCAAGGTTTGATGCTGCTGAGAAGCGACGGCTATCCCGGGAGTGGCTGCGGGCGCTGAAAGGCGTGCACATTGCTGCCTCCCAGCATGAGCACTTCCTTCAGCCCTTACTTTACCACTATAGTTCTGCTGACCCAGGTCCCTGTTCTACCAAACCCTTAGCCCTGGATCAACAAGCTGTGACAATGGAATTCCACCGCTTGGTCTCTCCGAGTTGCGCGTTAACAGAGCAGTGCTTGATTGCAATCGGCCCTGAAAGGCACGGACGCAGATGACAGTAACAACAATGTCAGCATCTCTCCCTGTTTACCGTCAATGTTTTTCTTTTTTCTTTTTTTTTTTTTTTTAAAAACTAAGAACATTATAACGCACTACAGACTCATTCCTATTGTTGCTTCCTTTTGCATCTTCACTATGAGTCCTTGGGGGAGGAGAATCGGTTATTACTGTCAGGAATCTGCATAATGAGGCAGGCGGCCAATGGCATCGCTCCTCACGGACAGCAGGGCGGCTGGGACTTCAGTTTTAATGGGCACGAAAAGCAAACTTGCAATCCTTCCTGACATTTCTTATAGCAAAATAAACGTGCTCTAGGTTGGAGTGTCCATTATGAAAATAAGAGACGAACAAGTCAATTATCCTTCAATGACTGCATAGCCAGGGGTCCTCATTATCATGATCAGACGGGCCGGCAGCGGCGCTGCTCGCCTGAACGTAGCCCCTGATTAAGTTGCAGAAGAATGACATGGCCTTTCGGAGGAGAAAACAGAGCATGCTGCCGTGTCTAGCCAGCTAGCCAGAAATTGTTGACACGTTCCAAAGTGAGACACGTAGCCTGGCAAGATGGGAAACCCAGCGCTGATAGGGTCACAGAGTCGATGCTTTAAGAAATATTTCTGGCAGGGATGTTGCAAGCTGTCATGCACAGCCTTGCGTAGCCTTGGGTTCGAAAGGAGTGCTGAAGCGGGCGGTTTGGTAAGGGGATTGGTGCGCTCCACCTCTGCGGGAATGTTTTGGGTCTGATGAGATGCGTGTGGACAGCGAGGTGGCTGGCTCCACGGTCTGTGTGTGCTCTGCATCACAGACCTCACACATGTCGTCGCCATTATTGCATGTTGATACAGCTCACCTTGCCATGAAGTCATAGGAGAATGGACCAGAGTGATGGCTACTGATGGTATGTTTTAGTTTGCAGCCAATGTATGAACCTTAACTAGCTTACTGTACACGTCAGAGAGTATATTTGATCTGAAGCAGATATGCAGATTTTTTTTACACAACTGGGAACAAATCTTTGAAAGGGGAATCATTGTTAAACCCTGTATTTTATGTTTTCTCAACAGTGCAAAAACACTCGATTTTTAAAAACCGCATATGGTGAAGGAGTTGTTTTTGGATGCAAAAATCGGGAGCAGAACGATACCAAAAAACATAATTAAATACTTATTTCCATCTAACTGAGTACTGCCATGTTTCCAGCTGGAAGTAGAGGGTCGGACACAATTGCAGAGTACCGGATTTTATTGAGGGGAATCCAAGAATCGCGGTCTCAAGACAGGCAAGGTCATCAATGTGCGAACGTTGTTATCAAGGTAATCCAAAGTCGTTGTTGAAGTACAGGCAATGGTCAAAACACACTAAGCAAAGAGGAGGAGGTCAGGAGTGAGGCGAAGGAACAGGGACGAGGACGGGAGAAGAAGGAAGGTCAGCAATAGAGCACAGTAGCGAGTAGATTGGCTGAACGAGGTTCCGCAGTTGCTACTGCTCTTCTGTAGCCTTTTATGCCTCTCCCCTTGCCGCGCCCCACGGTGTTCTGCGCTGTATCGATGGTGTGGGCGTGGCAAGTACTTTTTAGTGCACATTTTAAAACTCATTTTCATTGGCCCCACTATCAAGGCCAAGTTCACTGAGGGCCATCATGCAACCCCATATTTTGTAATTATTAATTTTAAATATTAAGTAGCATTTCAGCTTGAATATAAGGAAAAAAAAACTTGCAGAACATTTTTATAGGTATTTAAATGTATGTATAAATTATCCTTGGTAAAGGTAAGGAAAAACAATACAAGTACTACAAGTATGAATTAGGAAGCCGATTAGGTGTATTGAACACTGAAAAGAAATTACTTAAACAAAAATGAAGAAGACTTGTAATCCTTGGAATTTTATAATTCAGGAATTCTGGCACTCGGCCCTTCGCAAGCCAATCTTGCTTCAGAAGTTTAAAAAAAGTTATTCAAATACAGACAAATATAGACTTGCTCATGCACCCACACTAACACACAGATAAAACAAGTAAATATGTCTTAAACATATTTCCGTTCAACTAAATAAATATTTTGTAGGACACGAATGATTTGATGACATCTTATTTTCTAAATTTCTTTCAATACAAATGTCCTACCTACAGGCCTCTGTAAAGTGTTGCCTCCCCTTGGGGTCTCAAGAAGGTCACAAAACCCTTCCACTGAACCTGGAGGCAGAAGGGTTCTGAACTCAAATAGCCACGGTTGACCGCTGATGGCACAATCAACCATGTTTCAGTGCATATTAAAAAAAAAAGTAAGTTTTATTGCAATTTACCATGTTGAACTAATAATGTTTGCTCACAGCTACAACTGCAGTGCTTCCATCCAGCCCTTGGAACAACAGAACCAAATGAAGCAGAATGATAAAAACCACATACTGTGTTACTTTCCTTGTAAAACACTCGTTACTATAATTGGCAATCTGGTCATGTTTCTAAAAGCAGGAATCTCAGAGCAAAAGACAGCCTCCAAATTAAAACCAACTTTAACCAGCTTTCCAACCTGTGTTTTATCAGAATAATTGCTTTTTTACTTGATTTAACCAGATGACATTGAGGCCTAAGTAATTCATTATGGCAGGGTACTCCTTTACTGCACTTTTTTTTACAGGAGGTTACCAAATTAATTCTCCACTGTAATGTACTCTATATGAAGGCATTGTCACACTGTCATTTTAACAATTTTCACCTGTTTCTCTTACATTAATTCTTCCAACAGTGATTACGCTGAAAGCACTGTCAATATTTTCCTAAGATAAATTAAGAACGTTCCAAAATTAACATATACAGGCTTTCCCAATTAATGTTTCTTTAGGCTCCTGTTTCAATAATTTGTAACAGCAAATGTAACATGTACCATAAAATTCACGTTACGAGCTATCTACACACACTTATGATAAACACCTTATGAGAATACACCTCTCAATTCAATAGATGCACCTTGATGACAATAAAGACACCCCACAATGCGAGCAGTACCCCTATACCACTCCCCCATGTGGGATATAGCTTCTCCCACACATTTCTGTTGTCTCAGGTGTGTGCCCCAACATGCAAGCAACTGACAAATTGTGTGCTTCTAGATAACCTATAAAAATAATGAGCCCTAAAGTAGAAGTTTTAAAGAAACTGCAAAAAGTTGAAAAGGCAATGGAAAACTTGGAAATTGAAGTGATAAAATTATTGAATTCTCTTGAAAGACAGAATCTTTATGACTGTATCATTTGATTTACTGTTATTGCAAATAATACGGGGGTGTGGTGGCACAGCATGGTGGTGCAGTGGGTTTGGCAGAGGCCTGCTGTGTGGTGGGTCTGGGATTCGAGTCCTGCTTCGGGGGCCTTGTGGCAGACTGGCATCTTGTCCAGGGTGTGTCCCCTCCCCCTCTGGCCTTGTGCTCTGTGTTGCCGGATTGGGCTTCGGTTTACCTCGGGACAAGTGGTTTGTAGCACGGCGGGGGGGGCGGAGTCTGAGATAAGACAACCGCAGTTGGGACTGATTGCTGCCTCTATTTCTTCCCCCGGACCCGCCAGTGAAGAGAGAGAGAGGAGAGAGAGAGAGGCAACCGACACAGACCCTGTTCCCGAGCCCAATCACGCCCGTACCCTCGATCCCGAGCCCCCGGACGACACAGCCGTCCCCGAAATACTGCCCCGACCCATCTGTTCCAGGTTCCCTGGTTCCCTGGTTCCCCCGTTCCCCCCCTTGTCTCCTCCCCCCACACTCCTGTAAATAAACATCAGCGATAGACGTGCACCTACCTGGGTCCGCCTCCGTCTGTTGCATGGTTGTAGACTGTGTGTGTGTGTAAATAATACTTTACAAATAGTTCAGCAGCGTGAAAACACAAGCATTACAAATGATTACAGTAACAACATCATGAAAACTGCCTCTTTAGGTACTCCTGTAATAATAACATGCATTTTCTGAACATTACGCAGCTCGCTTTTTGCCATAAGTTAAAGAAAAAGAGCAAAATTCAGCTGGTGTTGATACACCACCACAGTGAGACCCATCAGACCCAACAGTAATAATGATGTTACACTGTGATGACCCCCATATTTAATAATGAAATATAGTATACAACAACTCAAGATGCAGCATGAAATAAAGGGCTACAGCAGGCAAACCCTGCAGTCATTCTAGTATCAGCAGGTAGGAGATGTAAGCAATGAAGGAGCAAAGCACAGTAACAGGCTGGGTTTCAACCTTACTGGGCCAATCCATCAATCTCCATCTCCGAGAGCAGGTACGCTGACAGGGCAATCCAGCCGACAGGCTGCTTGTCAGACGGGACCAGCGGGTACAGCACGTCACACAGGTACAGAGGTTCACCAAGGCAAAGCAGACATCCACAACAAAAACACTGCACGCTAGGGAAAGCTATATTTTGCTGTCATTAACGCACCTCAGGAATGAACTTTAACAACATAATTTGTCTAGAATTATATACCGTAACTAAAACATGCTCGGATCGATCCTTTACAGAGCCACCCCTGCAATGTAACGTAAATGTTTACGGTATATGAATCTCCAAAACCAAAAAAAAACTACTGGTAAGGTGATTAGGAATTGGCAATATTCTGTTTTATGCAGCTACTTGTGTGATGAACGTTGGTGCATATGCTGGAAAGAAACCAACTAGTTTTCTTAAGAGTCACACATCTGTAGCTTGTTTCTTTCTCCTAAGATAATGCACAAATTGTATTTTCTATGAGATGTGCGTTGCTTTGAAGAAAAGCATCTGCAAAACGAATAAATGTAAATGTAAATGTGCATGTGTTTCCACTGAATTACCTCATCCTAGTCCACACTGAGCCAAAACACCAAAGACATGCTTTAGGGATGTCTGTCAATGTGGAGTTTAGGATGTAGCTCAGTGGGAAAATTGTTGATTTTCTCTTTTTTACCACAACAGAATAGCGTACTTAATAATATGTGCCTCCCCTACCATTTTTGACATTGAATTTGTTTCTTTAATTATCGTATAAACACAGAAAATCCCAGCTGAATTACATTAATACGGTCTGGAAAACGTCATGGTGCCGTTTGACTGTTCAAACCATGTCAGTTTGTTCTCTAAGCGTGAATTCATCTGCATTATTTTCATTGATTTCTATTGACTTTACTGTTCTTCACTGCACTCCTCAACTTAACAACATGACTGGAAAGTAAATAAATTCATACACTGGAATTAATGAAAGAGTTTCCACCCAGTGGTGGGGCCACAATCAGCGTTGACATCCGGTCGTCTAACGTCACAACTGCGGAAAAAAAACTGCCAAACTTCTCCACGTTGGCTAGCGAATGCGTTAAATATATAACTCTAATATGAACCACCATTAAATCAGTGAAATAGTCTCAGTTTATCAAAAAAATAGATAGAGAGAAGAGGAAGGTTAGAGGTGCTAAAATGCAACTTTTGAAATGGTAAAGAGTGTGGAAAAGTGCCAAATGAATTGTTATGACTGGTGCTGGAAGACAGTGGCATCAAGGCTCAATGGGAATTTTCATAAAAACTCCACATGCAGTATTATTTCAGGAGTTGCAATATAGCTTGTAGAAGTTACAACAATTCTGTCTGCAATGATAACGCGTATTGCAGTCACTGTGATATGTACAGTATATGCTTATGCCTGTGATGCAGCAGTGAATGCTGGGAAGCACGCATGCTTTGGGGAGCGTGGGTGTTGGTGAGCACGTCACGCTCCGCTGGCTCTGTGTGGAACCTGTCTGTTCCGAGTTCTTTCTGGCCGTTTAGCTCGGCTAATGGCCACTCTGTAGCGGCCACACCCAGCTCTCTCCGCTCTGCCAGCCAGCCATCAAACTGATGCGGCCTAATATAAATATTTGGGAGCTGAATTCCTGCACCCCTAGGGTACAAAACAAGCAAGCTCTTTAATTGATATGTGGCCCCCACCTTTCTGGTGTAAGGAGCTGAACAAAAGTGACCAGGGCAATTACTCACTGAGTATGAGTATCATATTAATCATATTATATTGGATTAATGATATCATATTAAAATTTTCAATAAAAAAACCTCAAAAGTTCTCAGAATATTTACAAATGTGTTTATAATATTTTCACTTAAATAATTCAGTTAAAGGCTCTGCTTTATTTCAAATTATGTATTGTACTTTATGATATACACCGTAAATATTTAAAATGTAAATTTTTTATCTTGGTTGTTGGTAAATAGCACTGATTCCCATTTAAATGCTATATATCTGAAACTGGGTGAAATTTATTATACAGGTATATATATTACTTTATTATATATAATTATTCAGCATTAATTTTTCTTGTTTTATACAATACCAATAGGTAAACCTTTCTTCATACACATAGCTCCTAGAAACCAGACAGTCACTTTCACTCACAGCCAGTCACAAATGGAAAATTGCAGGTACGCGCACACACACACAGCACGCGCACACACACACACACACACTCACATTGCCTCACACATACACACAAATGCTATATCACCCATGCACTCACTGTTATTTTCACTTGTATACACAAACTCACACATGCTCACAGGCACACGGTCTCTCTCATTCGTTTCCCACATTCACACACATGCTCAAAGTTGGGTAAAGTGGGTCAGAGTGAGCTGATCTGTGTGAGGTGTGTGGCAGGACACCGTGTTCACACTTCCTAACACACGCCTAATTGACCCTAATTGTCAAATTTACTGGTCAATAATTTATTTTGAGTTTTTCTTCACGGAGGACACATCCAGTCCGAGTGTCATGTTCAATAAAGAATCCTGGGACAGAACCCAATTAACATTGTGAGCTGAACCCACAAAAAGGGAACCTAACGGGGACATGCCCTGGGGATGTAATTGAACACGACACCAGCATTCATTTGGCAGCACTGTAGAACCTGCACTGCTCTTCCATGTGCAAGGTGAACTTTCGAAAGTCAAGCTAACGGAGCACAGAGCCAGCTTTTGTTTTTACATAAATTAAGTTCTGTTTTCTACACAGCGTTGCAAAAACAGAGTTACAAGCTAAGTTAAACCTACCTATCTGTTGGAAGGTATAATTTCAGACGCAGTCACTCACAGACACACACAATTTTGAATCACCAGTCCACCTGAAACAGGCCTTTGGACTAAAGGAGGAAACTAGAGCGCCCAGAGGAAATCCAGTCAAAGACAAAGGAGAACATGCAAATTCCACAGAAAGTTTGAAATTTGTACATATAAAACAAGCCCAGTTGGAAAACTGCATTCTATCATCTTAGGGTCACCAATTTATCAGGAGTGTGTGTTTACCCTGCAATTATCCCTAACTGTACATTTACATTTAAAGCGGAAGCCAGTACACTTATTTATTTAACTGCTACACTACTGACTGTTCCACAGTGAGAAAACCCAGACACAAGACAGTTTAAATAACTAAGCAAATGAGAAAAACCCGACAGCTCAGACTCTCAAAATCCAAATAAAGGTAAAATCCTGCAGGGCTGGGCACATTCTCTGAACTTTCTTCACTCGGCGAAAATCTCACGGAACGCTGATGGGTCTCACGGGAGGGGAAAAGTACAAATGGGAGCCAACTCTGACCAACGAAACTAAAAAAAGAAGTCAGATCACACCCAAGAATGATTTCTAATGTTTCAATGTAAAAATCACTGTAATTCAAGTTGCGAAAAAGTAAAACTGCATAAAATTTTTATATGTTACAGCACTTGTTCCTTATGAAATTAGGCATCATTTATGGTGGTTTTGTGGTGGACCTGGGATGGGCTTGAAACCACCTGGAATTTTCCCCCAGAAGGAATGATGGAAAAAGTTATCTGTTTTTTTCGATATTCAGTCAGGTTTCAGGAACGAATAATGGCAGAGAAATGTATATTTGTACAATTTTCAGACAGTGCACTCAGTGGAGCTGAAGAACTATGAGATGCTGGTCAGGGGTGTCTGTTCAGGGCAGCAGGTCAGCAAGAAGAAGAATGAATTGATGACGTGTCCACAGAAAAGCTTCTACACTGTCACCAGTTGACAGACACAAGCAATAAGAGGCTCTGGGCATTCAAGAAAATCCATTCTTGCTCCCGAGAGTCCCTGCCTCATGCACATATCTTGGTCTTTTCTGTCTTTTTCATTTGTGAAAACATTCTCCGCTTGATCTCTATTTTGATTGATCATTTATTTCTTCTCTCTCATGGGCGAGGAGATTCTGGTCTTTTTCTCATTTTCTCATCCTCTTCCTGTGTTGCTTTTTTTTAATGAAAACGGGCTCTTTTCTCACCATCTCCCGCCCCGTTTCCCTAACAGCCTCTGAAGAGAGTGTGAAGATGTGGCCGGACCTTCAGATCGCATTACTTCAGGGCTGACCAAGCTGAACACTTGAACTTGTAGCCTTATGATCCGCCTGGCCTGGTTAATGGGACACCAGAGTTCCACCCCGCATCACCAGCCTACGCATTAGTGTCCCTCCAACTTGAGACCGTCCAAGGCCCTCGGCCGGTTCCATGAGCCGAGCCATCAATGGGCCTTGGCGCAAACGCAAGCCGGCACCTCGGGGGAGAGACCTGCCTCCGTGTACCATCGCCCCGGGTCCAATGTCCAAACCACACGTCCGCCCTGGTCACTGTCAGCAGGATGACCCAGACAACCCAATGTGATCATGTGACTGGAGCGCCACATGACCCAACACAACAGCTGTCCGATGCCATGGAGGGATGGACAGACCCACAGTGGAGATGGGCAAAAACCAGTACTGCCATCATCCTCCCTGGCCTGGTCAGCAGAGAGAGAGAGCGGCTCGGACCCAGTCATTAGTTCATGTGGCACTTTCATACAGACACAGTCTCATACAAACTACTTACACCCAAACAGGTAAAGGTTCAGCAGGCAAGAGCTCAACAGTTACAGATCAACATGTTATAATTCCACACACACACACACACACACACACACACACACACTGTCTGAAACCGCCGCAGCGAACCGGAGCCTAACCCAGCAACACAGGGCACAAGGCTGGAGGGGGAGAGGACACACCCAGGACAGGAAGCCAGTCTGTCACAAGACACCCTAAGCAGGGCTCGAACCCCAGACCCGCCAGAGAGCAGGACCCAGCCAAACCCACTACGCCACTGTGCCCCCCAGTTTCAAAGCAGTTCTCATTAAATAAATTCTACCACTTTATAAATACAAAATCAGAACACTGTGTTGAAGGAACATTCATAAGCTAACAGATAAACATACCTACTAATGAATGAAATGGAAACCTGCACATGACAGTTGGTTAATTAACACATGGAGAGGTTAAATGAAATGTGCGTAATATGTAAATTAACTCACTGTGTCACATATAGTGAATATCATGGCTAACATGCAGTGCTAGTTTGCTATAGTAAAATCAGGTATTATGTTAACAGGAAACCAAATTCACTATATATTTTCTTTTGAAACATTTTTAGGTATCGGAACACAAACAAAAGCATGTCTCTATTTGTCAAACTGAAAAGCTAATCGGTATTAAATTCATTTTTATTATTTATACTTACTCACTCACTTGTAAGCCGTTGTCAAAGTCAGGATTGTAGAGGTCCAGATCCTATTTTAGAAGGACAGAACACTAGGTTAGTCAGGGCACACTCCAGACAGGATATAAATCCATTATAGTAATCTTTTAACTGTTTTAACTGTTTCTATTATTTGAAATTCACAAAATTTTGTTCCTTATGGAAAACAACAGAATAGGTATTTGCAGGGAAATACATAATTCTCTTAATGTTGCTTAGTCTATCTTCAGAGAGGTCTGAGTTTGACATTTCCTCTGGAGGGAGCACAAACTTTTGTTGTAATCATATCACGTGCTAAGTACTACAATCACGGCAAGACTTCTGTGGAAAAAAAAACATTGGAAATAAACATTAGTCTTGCGCTAATGAATCACTCTGATCAGTGTCCCACAAATGGACAAATAAAGTAAATGGGCTGTTGTGTAAATGCACACACAGCACCTCAGCAGAAGGCCTACCGAGACAGATATCCTTAATCCTGACGACCACTTGTCCATCATTTACACCACGATGACCACAACCTCAGTAGTCCTCTTGGACTCTGGGTTGAGACCTGCTGCCTTCCTTGGGTTCATACATCAAACAAACAAGGAGACGACCCCAAGAAATAAAAATAAAAAGGGGGTCATTGAAAAACCGCTGGCGCCAAAGATGACAGTGATGCACAAATATTGCTGCAGTGTGTCAAAAATATTAAAAGAATGTTCTGAGTTGCCTGGGAAATCATTTCCAGTGAACTGGAACCACGGTTCCTGCTCAATCCTGCATGAGGGCCAGCAGAGATGCGTCTGCTCTTTCGGCCCACTTAGTAACAGCAGTCAGAGAAATTAAGCCTACAGGACTGTGGGTTGGCATAATAGAAACCAACAAGTTGACAAGGAACTAGTGAATCTGTAGTACACACTCAGCAGCTGACAAATCAGGCAAAACTTGTAGGTTGACTAGTCTTTTATCTGATTAGATGATTGTTACTTAGAGCGCATGCAGTCATGTGGAAATAAAGCCACCCTCCTCTTGTCATTCCTCTGTGTCCCTTCTCTCAGACAACAACAGAGTGGGTGGAAAACGGGCTGAAAGGGATGGATGACCTCGCTGAAAGAAACTGCCGCCACCGATGTCAAGACAACAGGACAAATTTAGAGGTAATGGGATCTGAAACGTATGGTTAGCGTTGGGGTTATTGTGACCCTAAACCTCACCTTAAGCTTCTTTGCATGCTATTTACAGGAGAGGAAGCAAACCTTAAGAGCAAGCATCCAAGGATCAATCATACCTCACAAATACAGAGGCCTGGTATCTCCTCAACACTCATGACTCAGGTAGGGTTTCAGCCAGAAGAAACTCTGATCAAAACACTAATCACCGAACGCTAATCGAAAGAAAAATATTCTTTAAGGTCAAAGTGCAAAGACATTTCTACAAATCAATTTTGAATCATGACAACAGAACTGAGTGCGTAAGTATTCACTGCTTCAAGTCAATATACAGTAGAGGCACCTTTGGCAGCAGTTACAGCCTTCAGTGTGTATGGATGAGCTGAAGTCAGTTTTGTGCACCTTGACACTGCATTTTTTTGCAAAATGCTCAAGTTCTCTCAAAACAGATGTGGATGGTGAGCGAACTGCAATCTCCAAGTGTGGGGGGACACACCTTTTTTCTATAGATACTCTATGCACATATCTCAAGCCATGGTTCCCGTTCTTGCATACACAGAACTCATCCAGGGATTCCACTTTTAAAGCAGCTCAATCAGAGGTGCTTCTCTCATACACAGCTCATGGGTCTTTATCTCATACACACACTGTTCAGCTAGGAGTCCTTCTGTCTGACACCAACGAGACTCGTTGCCTGCATGTTTTTAAGCCTATTCACTCAGTTCTCCATTACAAAACAGTCTGGTGTTGGCCCTCGTTTCCAATTAGGCTGCCTGTTTACAGGTATTATGTGAGGATGCTGTACGGATGGTATCTGCCCCCTGCAAGTATTGTAGTGGTCAACAAAGGATAATGAGTAATCTGTGCAGACAGTGATCAGCGCTGGTGCACAATGGCCCACACACAATCGCTACCATAATCATTCCCTGCTCCCAGACTGGCTACTGTAAATTTAGCCAAAGCTCATGCATCCTTTTGAAGCTGGACTCCATTTAAACATCAAATAACCCTTCCTGACCCTTTCCTTGGACAATTGGAATGCAAATTTGTGGTGATTCTGCTGAGGTCAAGGGGCAATCAACCGTGCTTGTAGCGATCATCTGTTACACAATGAACAACACTGTGTGTCTTGAGTGCATATCTGTTATGAGACATGTTTTAAGAGGTGTGTGTATGTTGATGCCGGCAGGTTACATTTTCCAACTTTTGCAGGACACAAGCAGTTTCAATCACATATTTCAATGCATTAACAAATAACCTAAATGAATCAGGGATTGACATCAATTTTTTTGTGTTTGATTGTCCACCGTGATTAGTTTTTACATTAATTAATTTAGCTGATACTTTCCTCCAAAGTGACTTACAGTGTTGAGGTTACAATTATTTACCCATTTATACAGCTGGGTAATTTTACTGGAGCAATTTAGGGTAAGTAGCTTGCTGGAGGGTACTACAGCCAGAGGTGGGGATCAAACCTGTGACCTTTGAGTCTAAAGGCAGTAGCACTAACCACTACACTACCAGCTGTCCTCCTTTTTACATTTTACCTGTCCCATCAAATTTGCACCTGTCCAATTTGGGGACATTGCAGAAAGACAAACTACAGTAAATGGCTGGGTTTGAAATTTCCTTTTATGGGGAGGAACTCAGCACAAACATTTGTTATTACCATGTTTACCAATTACATTGTCTATGGAACATGATGTAGAGGCTGTAAAAAACAGGATCCTCTGTGAATCAAGTCAGGTGCACTTCTGGATGGGGTTCTTATCAAAGTGCTTTCTCTCCCATCATTTCCATGAAGATGTAGTGTACATAATCTTTTACTTCTTAATTTCTCATAATTTTTTTACATTTCACATTTCTCATGGAGTTAGATGCTCCTGTTCCCAAAAAAAAAATCACAGAGTTACTGCATTAACTGACAACTGTGCAAAACAGTTCAGAACAGAATCCTATCCACTATTTTTTGTCAAATAAATTGAAAAATAAATTTAGACTGCACTCCTAGTTATTGTCTTGGTGCATAATGATTCCTATTGTCAAGAAATAGCCTACAGAAAATGTCTACTTTTTCCAGTGCTGAAATTGTTTTTTTGTATGAATTTTGTAACTGCGACTGTTTTCTTGTTTACAGAAAAACTAGAACACATTTAGATTTTCAGAATCTCTTCCAAGGGATTTTAATGAAATGATCAAAAAAATCTTATAGAAAACCCATGTGTACAGCTTAAAATAAGGTTTGAACACTCAGAGCAAAGGCGTGACAGGAAAATGTGCTGGAGACAATAAAGATGGGGCAGTAATGGAGAGTTGGGCATGTGGGGTGACGGATTACACCGGCAGCAAAAGCAGGGAGGTGAAGGAAGAGGGTTCAGAAAGATGAAGCACTCACTGCCAGTTGAGATGAGTTGCACTCGTTTCTGAACATAAGGTTGGCCAGGGTACCAGGTCAGAGCTCTGGGAGCTATGGGATAAGTGCCCATGGACCTGAAAGCCGAGTCTCCAAGTAGGAGTAAAGGTGTGTCACTGTACTGGAGGGAGCTCGAAAGAAAGCCAAGTTGTGAATGTTCATTTCATGGCAACACAGCTGTATAACTGCTCACATATCTTTAGCAGACATAAGCACTACCCTTGGGGGTCAGGTGTCTGGTTCTTTTTACAAGAGAAAGGCAGAATTATCTGGAATAGATGTTAGGGAGAAAGAGAATCAGAAGCACAGGCAAAAACCCAAAGTCTTGTCTCTGATCCCTTTCTGTCTCTCGCTCCAGAGAAAAAACAACTGCCACTGTCCAACAGCCAACTCATAGCAACTAGATGTTTGTTTATTGTAACTAGATGTGTTACATTTATTAATGCTTTTCTCTAAATGAACTTACAATGATAGTCTACCTACAGGCATTTACCCATTAATACAGCTAGAGCAATTTAGGGTAAACACTTTGCTCAGGGGTACTACAGACAGAGGGGGGGGATCAAACCTGCAACCTTTGGGTCCAAAGGCAGCAGCTCTGAGCACTATTCAACTAGCTATCTATACAGCTGGTACAGAGGTACGTAACTACTGTGGTAAAATGGTGGAGGTGTTGGCACGTGTATATGTATGTATAGGACGCTTGCGTGCGTTGATCAGGTATATTCTACACGTCAAGGTATGACTTGCATTTGTGTGTACATTCCATCGATGTGTATTGTGTGTACTGTGTGTGAATTCCTACTCCACTGCACACTACAATCTGTCAATGAAAAACAAACACATATGGTCAATGAAAGTGAAAGATCCACTTATAAACAGTCACGAGCTGTAAAGTGTCCCCAGGATCACACAACATCCTATGAATCAGGCAGTGGTGGGCAGGGCTTTCCCAGCAGGCTCTTGAGCAGGTAAAGAGATAAGATGCAGGGCAGATTTCTGTGCCACAAGCGATGGAGAGAAAGGACCACCTCGCCCAGTGCAGCCGCATCAAAGCGAGCCAGGTTATTAACGGGGGTTAGAGTGCACTAAAGTCTTCATTTACATCGTCCGCACTCTTCCCCTTGCTCACAGTCAGCATACACAGGACCATTTTTAACATTTCCCTGTGCCATTAATGAAAGGCTTGCCTATTGTTGGCCTCTTGCAATTCATTAGGGAAGTTATTGGAAACAAGATTCAATATGCATGTTAATTTAATGGGTTTTGAAAAACGTTTGATGTTCACTAAACTTGGCAGATGTATTTCTCAATGACAGACAACCAGTGGCAGAGAATAATTAATGGGGAAAGAAAGAACAATGGCACAGGCTATTGTTTTAAATACATGCAAGCTAATGTGCTTTAAATGCATGCAATGTGTCCAGTTCATTTTCACTATGGTATAATTGATGGTTACCTCACTCACCCGAGACCTGGTATACAGAGAATATCAATGTCCTTGCATGCAGATCTTACAGAAAAAAACAGTATTAACTCACTGCATGAGACATATTATAAGCTATCCTAGGCAATATGACTGTATATGCATTTTTGTATACTAATACTCAACAGTGTTGCAAGACTTCCAGGACTTGGGTTCCAGTCCAGGTTGTCTTCTTTGACTCAGATCTGAGCATTAATAACTTTGCAGTATAAATGACTGTTGTTCATAAAGTTTAACTATTCATAACTATTTCTTTTTTAATCACTTGATCATCATTCTCATATTTCCCCACTTTTCTGAGGCTTTTTTGATGAGGTCACTCTTAGAGAATACTTCCATGGGTGCCTTTTGCAATGAGGCAGTTTTTTGCCAGTTTAGACCTTTCATCAGGTTGGTGAACAGAAAGTCCTCTGATTTCTATTCACTTAAAAATTGCAACTCCCTTTACTCGTTCACTTAATTTCCTATATCTTTGTGCTGACTGGCTCGCAGGGCAGTAAGACAAATTTTGAAATAATTACAACTATTTCCATGCACCACATCTTTTGCAATGTTACAGTTACAGTATTTTTTACTGAGTGTTGGAAATACAGGGCAGTGTGCTTGTTCAGTGGGTAGCACTGGTGCCTCACAGCTACTGGGCTCTGTGTTCAGCTGTGGGTTTGAATCCTGCTCTGCCTATCCAGTACTCAATTGTGTCTATGTGGGTTCTTATTTAATTGCTTAATTATGTAGGACTGCTTCTTCTACAACATGCACTGAATTAAATATGACATAAACACAAAACAGGTATAACTGGAAGGAAGTCCCAATTTATAGATATTCAAAAGGTCTTTTATAGTGCATGTAAAGATGCTATGACTTGGGATGAATTGTCAGAGCGGTTGTGACATTACCAGCCTACTTGCCTATACAGTAATTTAATTTAATAGCATATGCTGGCAGACACCATAGTGAAGCCCAGGGAACATTGTATGATCATGTAAACATGCACACAATGGAATTTAGTCTGTACAAACCAGCATACACTCAGTTTGTAAAGACTAGTGCAGCTTCCTAAAGCAATATAAAAAAGTGGAAACACTGAATTATATATACTGTATATATGTATGCTTCTCTATAAGTATTTCTTGTGGTCAATGTCCAAGGTCAGAATGCAGCAGTCAGTACAGCAGTCTGGCTTGTATACGGTACCAGGAGTGATAGATTGAGGTCAAACATGAGTCCATCTCTAGGTTGTCATATTTTCAGCATGTGTTGATCCATCTGGAGGCCCAGCCATGGAATAATGAGCATGTGTGCAAGTGGGAAACGCAGAGCTGGGCTCACACGCTTCCACAACCTTCTTATCTCTGTTTCTGTTCCGACTGCAAGACACCACAAACAGCACCGATCATGATTCCAGGAAATTAACATTGGTACCTTCAGGAAACTGCAAAAGACATATTCGTACAACATGAGAAAAATCACTTTTTGCAGCAGCTTATTATTAATTTGATATGAAATATAGCTAACATTTTTGGGCAACTAGGCAATGGGCAAACAGGTTGTGAATCCTGATGGCCAGTTGACACCCAGGCTCCAGGAGGCCAGGGCCCGCCAATGGACGGAGGGGTCTGCTCCCAGTTTCTCTCTAGTGAAATGCCACGTAGAATTACAGAAATTAATTTCTTTTCGTGACCCATATTTCTGTTTAGCTTCCAGCAGTGGTTTGTCAACACCGCGTTTCCTCTTTCTTTCTGACTAACATTCATGTGACGGACTACAGTCCTATCAATCCCGCTTCAAGGCCTTTTTTACCAGCCACACCCACTGAAATGTGTGAGGGAGGTTTGGGTTTTGAAAAAGTTTAACCATTGGAAACCCAGAAGGAGGACAATAATAATAATAATAATAATAATAATAATAAATACATTTGTGTAGTACCTTCTTAAATCTTATTTGCTTCACCTGTGCTGTGGCCTTCAACTCCTAACCCAATTGTTATTCAGTGACAACTCACTCAGCATTCTAACATTTCTTGCCTTTTCTACGGAGAACCCAGCTCAGTGGCGTTTATAAGTTTATGCCTATATGCCGTTATTTAAAGAAAATACAATAATTAAGAGCGACTTTTGCTTGTTATCTCACGTGTCACAGGAGATTTAGCACCTCTCGCGGAGGGAGTCGCGCGGCGCGAGCAGCCTCTCCTGCAGACGAGCCGTCGGCTCACGCTTCGCGCTCTTAACGCGCTCGATGTGCGCTCGCGCGCGGTACCCGCCCGAGCGACAGCAGGCTGCGAGGAGGAAACCTGCGCGCGCCGCTGCCTCTCGGGCGAAAACCTGAGTGCCTGTGGCACGAGACTTGGTTCCCGCCTCACCGCGTCCGGGCGCGTTACTCAGAGAGTCAGTGAGGCAGAGGGCGCGGATAGGCGCGCAGCGCGAGCGGCACTCCGGGTCTCATTTGCATGAAGGAGGGAGAAGTGCGCGTGCGCACACACGGTCTGAGGGGTTCTGAGGTAAATATTACCGCCGCTCACCAAGAGGAGAAGCTCCAGGGCTCCGCAGTCTTTCAGCTGGCCTTTTTGCAAGCTTAAATTCAGGGCTTTTATCACGTGTCAGGGACAAAATGAGCTTCAGCGCTGGGGGGGTCAGCTGCGCTCCTCGAGTTCGTGGGTTGGTGAAGCAGTCAGGAGAAATGGGTTTGGGTGAGACCAAGGTAAGACCAAGTTAGACCAACCAAGGTGGACGGTGCGGTCAGTGAAAGGCATCGACCGCTGAACGCGCGGTAAAAGGATAAAATGTTGACTGTGAGGCACTTTGTGTCCGCACTGCAGTCGCTGCTCAGAGCGGCCAGTTCCTTATGGTTTCCAACACAGTCCCTTTCTGAAATGTTTAAATTCAGATGAGAAATGTACAGCATTTATTTCTGTTACAGATATTCTACGTCGAAACGCAAGACCTGGCCGTTAAACATCCGACTTGGGAAACAGTTCCAGTGCTGAACTTTATCTTTGGGCGCCATCTGCTGTACATGTGAGCACGCGCAAACAGCACGCACGCGCAAACAGCACACATGCGCGCGCGCCCACACACACACACACACACACAGAGACAGACAGACGCAATGTGTGCAACTGCTTGTCCCAAGCAGGGTCGCGGTGAGGCGAGCCTAACCCAGCAACACAGGGCACAAGGCTGAAAGGGGAGGGGACACACTCCAGACAGGATGCCAGTCCACTACATGGCACACCAAGCAGCGCTCGAACCCCAGACCCACCACAGAGCAGGCCCTTCGTCAACCTGCTGCGCCACCACACCCCCTTCTCCAAAGCAATTTACAATTTACCCATTGTACAGCTGGGCAGTTGAAGGTAAGTACCTTGCTCAGAACCATTAGAGCAGGAGGTGAGATTTGAATCTGTGACCTTTCCATCCAAAGGCTGCAGCACTAACTATCTGCTACTGGATAGGTAATAGCATAGTTATGGAACCTATGGCTAACATTGTTACAGCTATAGTAAGGGTTTGTCATGTAAAAATCATAATCAGAATGAGTTTCATTGGACAAGTGTGCTGACGCACACAAGCAATTCAGGGGTTTAGATGCAGTATTTACAGACAACAAACAGCAAACAAAAAAACAGACAAAAAGCCTATTGTTAATAGGCTTTGTGCTAATCAGTTATAAAAATGATTAAAGACATGAACTCTGTTTTAATCGAAAGTGCTCTGCCATTATGGTTGGAGAACGGACAGTGCAAACGTGTTGGAATTGATCTGTTTCAGGAAGTACATGGCATTTAAACAAGGCATGAAGCATAAAAATTTGTTCACAGTTTTGCAGAACCTCACCAGGTGTTGCCAATCACAGATGTCTTTTTATGGACCTCAAAACTCACTTATCTGCTAGCACCCCAAACAGACTGTCCATGCTTTCCAGTTAGTGGGGTAGCAAAAAACAGGTGTTTTCTAGAACTTTCTGCAGCAGGCAGCACCGTCGATGTACATGCACCAAGGAAAACACGTAAAAGTGACGTTTAATGGGGTAATGGGAGACATATTATTCACCTCATGGTATTCATACAATTGGTAAGAATGATGCATAACTAATGATGTAATACATAATGAATACTAATAAAGTAACATTTAAAAACGTAAGTGCACTAAATCATAGTGACGATGGAAGAAACTCGACACTTATCAACAAGAGTGTAGCTTTAGGATTGGTGTGTGTAGCAGACAGAAAGGAGGGTGGGGAGTTGTCTAAGTGCCTCCACTCAGACAGCCCCTCAGCAACTTGCCCTTCAGCCTGGCCAGTGGCTCCACGCTGGATGTGCGGTCTGGTAGTTATCGATCACACATGGAGTATGGTCTGCTCATTACCCTGGCACCCTCTGCCTGTGTGTCCTTTGGACTGGTGATGCTGCCCACAGCAACATTTCTACCAATCTCAGTACCAGACAGCCAGATCATGCCTCAGTGAAGCTGCCCCTTACATACAAAAATTAGCGAAATGCGCGCGCGCAAACACAGACACAGTCTGAAGCTGCTTGTCCCAAGCAGAGTTGTGGCCAACTGGAGTCCAACCCAACAACACAGGGCACAAGGCTGGAAGGGGAGGGGTCATACCCAGGACTGGACACCAGTCAGTTGCAAGGCACCCCAAGCAGGACTCAAACCCCAGACCTGCCACTGAACAGGACCCAGCCAAGCCCGCTACACCATCACATCTCCTTTAGCCCAATGTATAAAAGGGTAAATCAATGTAAGTGGCAGATATACAACTAGACATAAGGTACCTTGTACAAAAGTGTCAGAAAAACCATGGCTGATAATACCTACCAGAATGTGGCCATTTGTTTTTATTCATGCATTTTTTGTTGGGGGTGGGAGGGGGTGCAATGGGTTTGACCAGGTCCATTTTATTGATAAGGCACGTTTGAATATATTATTCCTTATGAGCTAAAGTTATACTTAATGTTGAAGCTCTGTACATCAAGAGTAGGAAATAATTCTAGTTTTACTCAGTAATTTGATGGTTTTTTTTACTTGATATTTTTAATCAAGGAGAATTTTGGATGAGTACTTTTACCTTTAATGTAACAGTACTTTTGAGCGGGGGGGAGATGCAGTGGTGCAGCAGGTTTGGCTGGGTCCTGCTCTCTGGTGAGTCTGGGGTACTAGTCCCGCTTGGGCTGCCCTGTGATGGACTGGTGTCCTGTCCTGGGCATGTCCCTTCCCCCTCCAGGCCTATGCCTTGTGTTGCCAGGCTAGGCTCCAGCTTGCTGTGACACCCCCCTCGGGACAAGTGGCTTCAGCCAGTATGTGTACATGTACTTCTGAGTATTGTGCTTGAACACTTTTACCATCCTCTGGATGGAATGAGATTAAGGTCTTCAAGCAGGTTTCCATTTAATATGTCCTTCGTGAGCTGCAAGAGCCTCCTTTGTTACATTCATGTTTTAACATTTATTTACACTGCATGTATGGTTTGATATAGTTTTTGTGTTCATTTCTGTTTTGTATGGGGATTCCACACTGAATGCTCTGGAGCACATCTTGCTTGTCTGCAAACACTTCCAGTTAAACACAATTTATAACATTAAGTTTCATTATGAAATCTCACAAAGCCCTTTGCACATTTCATTTGAATATGCACATTAATGAAACTTCATTGATTGGCATTTACACTGTGTGATGACACTACACGTGTGTAATGCCAGGGAGAGGCATTTAGCTGACAGCACTTTTTGTATGCTACAGTACTTACAATGATTTACCCATTTATCCAGCAGGGTAATTTTTACTGTATCAATTCAGGGTAAGTACGTACCTTTCTTAAAGGTACTACAGCAGGAGGGTTATTTCAAGGCCAAAAGGTAGCAGCTGTAACCACTATGGCACCTGCTGCTCAGCCCAACAAACAACTTTAAATTTTAGGGGCAAAATTCATAGCGCATGTGGCCTAAACAAACATCAGTGCATATTGCAAGTTGTCACTACAGGTAATGCTGTTTTTGTAACATGATCATTTCCATGATTTCAGCATCAAACAATGCAGTAAAACACAAAGGACTTCTAATTTAAAGAGGGTATGAAAGTGTCGTTTATTACACGGTGTCATTTTTAGGTTACCAACATCCAGTGGGCTCAATCATTACAACGTAAATTCAAAGAACTTTATCAGTTATCACACACACCTGTGTCTACAGTAAAATGCGTATTGGATTAAAAAAACAAGGCATTGTACATGGTTTAGGTATTTTTGCCAATAATTTATTGACTATGTGCTGAAATGCTGACTCATTCAATATGACAAGAAAATAAAGCAGATTCATAATATTTTTGGTGCCATTTCACAAAAATTTCCATTTTAGCAAAATAAATTAAAGCACTATTGCAATTTTTTTTTTTTTTCCCCAGGTGCAAAAAACATAATTGTGGGGCCGCTGCTCCGCACACATGCAGCTGGTACCGTGGGCCACGGCCTGGTCATAATTTGCAGGACTGCACGCATGTGGCTTCCTCCGGCCAGCTGTATGAATTGGCAGCGAGCTCCTCGTAGTCTGTGCTGTACATGAGCGAGCGCACCAGCGCCTCCTTGTGCTCCGGCTCAGGGATAAGTGTCGCCATCCCGTGTTCATACGCGTGTTGCACTATCTGCACACAGTCACACAGATCACATGCAGTCAGTCCCCTGCAGCTGCGTAACACCTTTATACACTTCCTGGGTGCTTCTAAAATTAGGGTGGGCGGAGATGTGCATCGAGTCCCACCTTGATTGCCAGTTTGCAGGACACTTCTCGTATCTCGTTGAGCGGTGGGTAGAGTCTCCCTTCGGACAGGTCCTTCTCCGTCACCAGCTCAGCAATGGCCTGTTGAGAAGAAATCTTCCTATAACAGCTGTTTCATCCAAAGTGGCACCAGCAATGAATTTAGTAACTGGAAGGTGCTGGACAAGCAGAAGATGAGTAAGATGTTGACCCTAAATTCTTCTAAACTGCCATTACTGTAAACTTTGCTAAGTAGTAAATAAATGGCATCTTGTGTACTTTTTACAGAAACATTGAGATCTTTTATTATCTGATTTGTCCGATAAGTTTGTTACATTCTGTTACATAAATTTGGTTAAAAATTACCAATATTGACTTCTGACGCATGAAACCGTATAGAGCACTTGGGCCTTTGTCAGTGGATGTAGGTTCCACACTGGCTGGACTGATATTGAGTCTGCATGTTCTTCCTGAGTTTGTATGGAGTTCCTCTGGGTGATCAGGTTTTCTCCCACACTCCAGACACGTCTCAGGTGAGCTGAACTAAATTGTCTTTCGTGTGTGTGTGTGTGTGTGTGTGTTACACTGCCCTGCTGTAAACATGGTAAATCACTGTAGGGAGTTTAGTGCAGTGTATCTAACACTGTCCTTGAATGAAGGTGTCATGCCCTTGGATAAAGGTGTCACATTAGTACTAGTTAATCACTGTATGTTGCTTTAAGGAAAAGCATCTGCTACATTAATAAATGCAAATACATATATTAAATTACTGTTTTGTGATGCTTTTGTTTTGGCAAAGCAGCACGAGTTGCTGTGAAAAACAGTCAGTGACTTTCATATTGTGTGAGTGTGCTGGTAATTAACATGCTGTTATGAATTTTCACCAAGTCCTAAACTGCATCTAAATGAACAAACGGAGTGATGTGAAAAGTATCAAATCCGTGGGACGACTGGAGCAACACACAGGAGGCCAGTATCTCCAACCCCAGGTTGCTGTGATGACGCTACCTCTGCGGTAGAGAGGAAGACTTCATCCGTGATATGCCGCATCCTGCATGCGATCACGCCCAGCGCCACACCCGGGAACACGTACGAGTTGTTGCCCTGGCCGGGGTAGAACCGGCGTCCATCAGGAAGGGTGACAGGGTCAAAGGGGCTCCCACTGGCAAAGATACCCCGTCCCTTAAACACAGATAGCCCATTGTATTGTTAGATCTGTTGCCTTTTACATCACCTGGGTTCAGAGCCCACCTCTTACTTGGGGAACCCTGATCAATCCTGAACAGATAGAATACAAAACATCCAGTAGAAATATGTGGATAACTTTAAGTGGCTTAATGCTGTAAGTTTCTTTGGAGAAACGTATCAGGTAAATAAATGATCTCTACACAGCATTCATTCACTTCTCATACAACAAAAGTTTGAGAATTTTTTCAAGAGAAACATTTCTCAGGTTTTTTTTTTTATTATTATTTTCAGTCTTTTAGTGAATTTACCACATACCTTTATCTGGTATTTTTACAGAACCCAACCCATGAATAAATTGAGGGATTAGGCTTTATATTAAGTCTTGATAGCTTGCATTGTAGTGGCTGGACTTACCAAGAACTCGTGTTACAAGCAGCCTTCCAGTCTCAATCATGTTTGTAAGTTGAGGTACAAGTGAAATGTGTAACCGTCTACAGTTGGTTTGTGTGGGAGTGAAGGACACGTGATAATGTAGAGGTAGTTGAAGGTTTACCTCGGTGACCCTGTAGCACTGCTCTGCTGTGCATTCTGCTTTGCTGGTGGGGTTGCTGAGGGCGAAAATAATGGGCCTTTCATTGAAGGACGCCATGTCCTTGAGAATCTGCTCCGTGAAAGCCCCACCTATGGCAGCCACTCCTTCCATTGAGAGGAAACAACGTCATCGGCTTACAGCCATACATGATTATGTTGGCACCATCATACATGGGAACTCCTCTGAGTTATGGAATTATTTTATTCAGATTTTTCTATATTCAGATTCATATTAATGCAGTGTTAGTCCACTAGAAGACTCCTCCACCACAGTCACTTCTGTCTGTCCTTACCTATGAGTGCAGTAGGCTTCAGGCTTTTCACAACATCCTCCAGCTTCTTCATGGGGGCGTGTGCATGAGCAAACCTCTCTTTCTCATGTGTCAGGTGCTCTCGGCCCTGGGGAAGCCGACGCAACAGTGGCGGTTAAACACACTTCAAAAGTCCGTTCCACCTGTGCTTCTCGCAGTCCTTCCAAGGCACAACAGAGGCTTTACAGTTGCCAGTCTAGCCATGTGAAAGAATCCCCCCTTGTCTCTGAGGAAATCATTGTGTCCATGGACTTTGCTCCAGGGAATAACAGAGAAGCCCACCTTAGAATACTTTAAATGCCACCTAATATCATAAGGATAAAATACAGCTACACATAAGAGAATGAATAAACCATTCATAGCAAAATTATATCAAAAATAAAAACTGAAAAAACAAAACATTTCATCAAGTAAACTGATGGTGTGCCTGCACTGGTTTGTAGAATAAAAAGGCTACACATCTCTCACTCACACACACACACACACACACACACACACACACACACACACACACACACACTTCCTGAACCGCTTGTCCCATACGGGGTTGTGGGGAACCAGAACCTAACCCAGCAACACAGGGTGTAAGGCCAGAGGGGAGGGGACACACCCAGGACGGGACGCCAGTCCGTCGTAAGGCACCCCAAGTGGGACTCGAACCCCAGACCCACTGGAGAGCAGGACCCGGTCCAACCCACTGCACCACCGTGTCCCCTGTCTATGTGTTACATTTTATTTAAATGAATTAGACATTTAAAGCACAATGTTGCAAAGCAGAGAATATAAACAGAAAAACATAAATGTGTGCAAGTGAGACTTGAGTGCCAGGACACAACTGAGAGCGTGGGTACTTGGTGCTCACAGTGCAGTGTGCTTCACAGTCTTACACAGCCATGTGGTGAAATTTTGAAACATGGTTTCAGTTTATCTCACTGAACCAAAGGCTGCCCCCCCCCCCCCGAACTGGAAACAAGAAAATCAGAACCATTTAACTATAAACAGACATAATTACGGACAGGATACATGAAAAACTGGGTATCTGGGGACTGTTTAACGGGGAATGAGTGTATTGTTATTGTCATAGAAGTATTGTGTTGTGGCCACCAGGTGGCAGTAGCTCCATAATAAAGTTAGAACAGCCAGACTGCCATAATGTGGCTAGACTTCAGGAATGTTATAGCTGAGCACTAGCTTAACTTTGATACGACACTTGAAGGCATGTTACACAAAAAGAAAATATACATAAGGTGTTATAATTATTCATTTATTTAGCAAGACACTTTTCTCCAAAGCAACTTCCAATGAACTCTATGCAGTATCAGCCCACACACCTTATTCACCATGGTAACTTACACTGCTAGATACACTACTTACAGTGGGTTGCTCATCCATACATAAGTGGAACACACTGTCACTCACACTATGGGGGAACCTAAGCAGCATGTTTTTGGACTGAGGGAGATCATGCAAACTCCACACAGACCGAGCAGGGATTGAACTCATGTCCTCTCGCACCACCCAGGCACTATGAGACAGCAGCGGTACTCAATGTGCCACCGTGCCGCCTGGTTCCATTGCTCGTCCCTAGGTTACAATGGACAGTGAAGAAGGTTGACCGCAAGTCTCTAAAGAGAGAGAGATTGACTTTCCCTAAAAGATCAACTAAGCTGAGCTCACAAACAGTCTCGCCTCCAAGACTGTGGCTCCTTTCCTGTGCTGCCACTCTGCTTTTACACACAGCAGTTTTTAATCACTGCTTCAAACGTATACTGTCACTCAGTCACACACGTCCCCATTCATAATGAGCCATGCTGGTCACCTTGACAATGAGGCCCTTGGAGTCAACCATCCAGATCTTCCCAAGGCACTGTTCTCCAGGGAGGCCCTCCTTCTCCATCACCATGGTGACAAGATCTGCAATTCCCATGGCAGCCTGAACAAAAGCAAACAGATGACTGCGATGTTCGGCATCGTTTCACCCACATTTGGCACCTAAAGCAGCGGGCACCAGTTGACACCGGCTGAGTAACTACCACCTTGGATCTGTTGTCTCAGGCTTTGTCATCTTCTTGATGGTTTCACTGTAAGCAAATGTGAGGCAGCAATCTGCCATGCAACCACTGAGATACAGTACTAACATTACAAATGGTCCATAACTATATGGACATTTAGTACTGCAAGTCAGCTTTACAAAAGAGGCAGCTGTAATTCGACATTTTGCCCACTTCAAATCAAATTGAGCAGATTCTGGTTTTGTAGCAGTGTTTGTATTTTCACAAATTCCATGCGACACACCCACAGGACTCTGAACGGCACCGTGGCTTTTCTGCACTGCAGTCATATGCAGGCGACGAGGAAACCACCAAAAGGCAGAAAACCCCCCAACCACAGTCACTTTTCTCCAAGGAAAGTCCCGACGTACCTCCCCTGCACCCTGGAACACGATGACATGATCCGACATCTTGGTTTTAGTGATACGCAGGGCAGCAAGGAGGCCTGCCACCGCCACCGCAGCAGTACCTGAGGAAGGAAGTTTAATACTGATATTGTCATACCTTGTTTACATTTTTCATCTACAGGATGCATATATACATTACGCCAGAGGGAACAAAAAAAAGACTGAAAACACACAAAAACACTGCAAAGATTAAAAAAAATTATGTAAATTTAAATAAAGTCAATTAATCTCACACACAATGTCTACAACCACTTGTCCTGAGCAGGGTCAAAGCAAGCTGGAGCTCAACCCAGCAACACAGGGTGCAGGGCTGGAGAGGGAGGGGACACACCCTGGACGGGACACCAGTCCGTCACACAAGGCACCCCAAGCAGGACTCGAACCCAGACCCACCACAGAGCAGGCCCCAGCCAAAACTGCCGTGCCACCGTGTCAATTACTAATAAAACAAATTAATTTTAATAACATGAACACATTTTATCATTATTTACAATAAAATCTGTAAAATGTATTTTAATACGGGAAGCCCTCTGTCTCTAACATTTTACACACTTGAGTCCCACTGATTACAAAGACTGAAAATGCTAGAAAAAAAAAGCAAGCGTGTCAACACCACTCAGCCATGCTGTAACAATGCTTGTATAGCTAGTACACACTGAGCACAGCGCTCCTTCAAAAGTAAACAAAAATTAAACTCACGTTACTAAAATCAGGGTTCAATTTATTACCACACTTTTGCAGAGGGAGAACAAAGGGTTCTTCACATTTCTCGTAAACATACCGTGCCCCATTAATCCCTCAATGTGGGCTTATGCACAGGACGCGCACTAAGAGACATGCTCAGACAGAGCAGGAAGAAATGTGGTTCAAATTACTTTCTTCAAATTGCCGGCTACTGTAATGAGAGCTAATTCCCCTAGAATGTCAATTCTTAGAGGCCGAACAGATGCTGCAGAGGTGTGGTGCGACTGACGTTGGAACGCTGCCTAACTACACAAACTCCAGCTCTGACAAGCTGGGGCCCACATTGCAGCGGAGCCTCACCTCGGCCGTTGGGTACATGTAGAGCGGTTGTAAGAAGTATTCAGTCCCTTTGAATCAGAATGGATTTAACTCAGATTTTTGGAAAGCAAAATCGATACAAAAATACTCTGATGTCAAAGAAAAAACATTTCCACAAATTAATTTTGAATCAATGACATACATAAAACACAAAATAACTGGGTGCATAAATATTCACTCGTTCACATCTATGTTTAGTGGAGTGCATTGAGCACATCGATTTGTAGCAAATGGCTACAACTGGCCAGCTGTGTTATACTGTCATTCTGGCAAATTTCCAAGCAACTCTGTGCCAGAACAGCAGATGCTGGACACTAAGATTCATCATGTACCAAGTGCACTCACTACACATTGGACTCCTGTGCCTTTTATCATCTGCTTTCACGCTTAATCCTCAAAAGTGCTCTTAAGTTTACCTTGAATGTCATCATTAAAGGTGCAGTACTTGTTGCGGTACTTGGTGAGCAGACGGAAAGCGTTTATGTTGGCAAAATCTTCAAACTGGATCAGGCAGTTCATCCCATACCTATAAAACAAAGAGCACTGGGTCAGATGGTGTCTGTAGGGTGCCATCACACCACAATGCATAACAGCAAATGGGTCAGGAGCTGAGGAATGAAACAGTACGGTGACTTCAGAGCCTCGGCTGAGATGAGCGATACCGCTTTGTGGATGATGACTTCAGGATGTGACTGGAGAAAGAGAAGGCATATCTGCATTCACACAATCTGCTCATAGGAGAGTGCAGGCACATTGCCACTTGGTCACCTCCTCTCCTCTCCATAGGGGGCGCTGTTACCCTAGTCATGATAAGGGAAGGAGAGGAGAGGCAAGCCATGGCAAGGGAGAAGGATTTGGAGATAACAGACTGTGAACCCTGCAAATGTCAGGGAGGCTTTTCTCCCAGGTACAAGCCAATGCTCAGCATGCGTGTAAGTCTAGAACAAAGACGACCCCAGAAATCATGACAAACGATATTTAGATACGCTTATACTTTGATGAACTCTCACAGTGCATTCTCCACCAGTACCCTTGCTCAGTACCATCTAACCCTTGCTAGGACAGGACCCTCACTTACAATGAAGTACTCTCTAACAGGTGAGATTTTCTGAGGACCCAACAGAAAGAGGACAAAATCCAGTCTTCAAAAGGAAAGTGAGGAGAAAGGAACTGAGAAACTCCAGCTGTACTCATGCGGCTGAGGTTATCACAATGGACTGCAGTACCACACATATACACTACTTAAATAAAATTAAAAAAAGAAACAGCTGGTGCCGAGTCACATTGTCAGCACAAAAACAGATCAGACAATTACGGCTGGACATACGGAGTTCCATCTGGCATTGATATTTTCACAATACAGCAGTTTTCTTTATGCACGTGTGACTCTGTTTAAAAAAAGTTCAAAAGGAATAAAATTAAGGTTGATCTCTTCTTTGAGATAGGTGCTCCAGGACAACTTCAGTCTCCCAGAAGCCCCATCACTCGAGTCTACATCTTGTCTCACGGCTCTTCGCATCTACAAGAAAATGTCACTCCTAGAAGACGCATGATGCACCGTTTACATGCATTTACTGACCTTTCTACAAAGCTTACACTGATTTTCCCCATTTATACAGCTAGGAAACTTTCACAGCAGCAATTAATGGTAAGTGCTTTGCTCAGGGCAACTACAGCAGGAAGTGGGATTCAAACCTGCAGCATCCATGTCCAAAGCCAACAGCCCTCACCTCTGCACCACCTGCTGTCCAACCAGCAACTCTCAGGCATCTTATTGGAAAACATTCTTTTGTGTACACTTATGTCAGTTATATCAGATCCCCACAGGACTCAATGATGTCTACAAAGGGTAAGTAATAACTGTTTCCATAGTAACTCCGGAAGACTCACTCTGGTCTTTGAGTGCTGATTTCTGCAGAGGTCAGCATGTGCTGCCTTCAAATAAATCATAAGAGTCTTAAGAACGGAAAGCTTGAAGAGAGCAATATGGCGGTCACTGAATCCAACTTCCGCACTTCCTCCAGATGAAGGACCAACACTCCAACACGAGCGCTGGGAAGCAGAATAAAAGCCTAGCTGGGAGCATATTGTGGCTGTAGGCCTATTCTCTCTTGGGCCCATTGTCCCTCTTATGCTGCCTGAGCGGGGCTAAAACCCACAATGCTCCTTTCAGCGAGCTGTAAAACTCGCATACAAAGGATGGACCCCAGGGGCTCGGCGGGACACTGCTCAGCTGGACCTTCTCTGTGCAGCATCAGAAGCAATACCATTCCCACAGAGGGGCTGAAGAAATGACACAGTTCAGAGTCCATGTGTCTACTGCCACTGGTCCACCAAGAGAAACACTATAGTCTTCTAATCAGCTGAGGAACATATCTACAGACTACATGTAGTAATTTACCCAGCTGTACAAATGGGTAAATCACTAAGTAATTTAACGTTGTTAACACGAGTTGCTTTGAGAAAAGTCTGCTAAATAAATAAATGCAAACTGAACTAAACAGGGGGTGCGGTGTTGGTGGGTTTGGCCTGTGCCCACTCTCTGGCAGGTCTGGAGTTTGAGTCCTGCTTGGGATGCCTTGTGATGGACTGGCATCCCGTCCTAGCTGTATGTCCTCCCCCTCCAGCCTTGCACCTTGTGTTGCCAGGTTAGGCTGCAGTTCACCATGACCCCACCTGGGACAAGCGGTTTCAGACAGTGTCTGTTAAAAACTACTAGTATTTTATGCAATATTTAGTATTAGTTCTAATATGGTTATATAGATCCTACATCATTTAGGATGCTACAAAAAGCTTGTTTCCTTTTCACTGATGTCAGTAACACCGTCAGCCTTTTGTTTTCCCAAGAAGCTGCACTGAGTCCACCACCAAGCTGATACCTTAAAGGGCACTTGATTTCAATTATGGTCTAGCTGGTCACTTGGTGTCATGTTAATGTTTTCTTGCTCAGGCCAAAACATCTGCTTGGTTCTAGTTGAGACTGGCTGCTGTGTACCACCCTAAGACCATTTAGAACTAAACGTCAATTTCAAAAAGCTCAAGTTATGCGCTTGACTGCTGGGTTAAATCCACAGAGGGCAAACTTGTCAACAAGAACTCCTTCACCCAGACTCATTTACAACCCAGAGGTCGATCCATGTGAGGCCCATTGAGGGACTGCTGGACCAGGCTCACACTGACCCCAGCTGCATAGATTCACATTCCTGTATCCAATTCAGAGATGTTGAATTTCCCACAGACTCAAAGGACAGAAGGTCCCAGACATCTACCATAACCAACCAGTAGAGTAGTGACTCACAGTGTCTGTCTCATGCCCCGTTCTACATTCTGGGCCTGCAAATTATCAAAACAAGGCATTTAATTCTTTTATTCTCTGATGCTATAATCATTCCATTTCCATCAGTCATGTTTGCCAGTAGTTACAAGGTCACCGCTTCATCATGATATTAAGGTTATTTTGTGCCAACTCAGTCTCAGTCCCACGCTTCCTCTTCCAGCCCTTAAATAGATCCATGTGTGCTGAAAGATTGTGTTGTGTGGATACAACTCAACAACAGGACTAGCCCTTGCAAGCTTAACCCCCTAAGAACCCACATACTATATAACAGAGTGTTAGCACTCCAGATGCAAGTTTGTTATTTGTTCAGTGAAAACTTACTAATTTAAATGCACAATGGTGAGCATCAGCTTTCTCAGCTTTGCATCTGCACCAGATCAACTATGAGCAGTCATCCTTATTACAATATTCTGATAATATTTCAAAAAAATTAAACTCAAAATTTGAAATATTACTGTCATAATTTCCCATTCGATCCGTTTTTAAAATCTGGTGGCTTCTGTAGCAGAGAAACGTCTAGCCATCTTGCAGGCAATGGCAAAATAACCAAAAGGAAGTGTGTCATATCAGTCATAAGACCATATACCAATTCAATTAATGTCTTCACAACAAAGTGACACAAAGCACTGAATAAGATTAAATATAACACATAAATAAATAGAATACAGTAAGGTAGCTGGCAACAGTAGAGAGGAAAACAACATTTCCACATCACAGCCAAAGGGAGAAAAACCTTTGGGAGTCCAAGTCCAGTGACTGCCTCTATGGACATGTCTAACACAAAGGGCAGTACAAGGGGTCAAGACTATGGTACCATGCACGGAGACTAATTCGTTGTCCAAGCCCAAGGACGCTGGTCCCATTGGTTGTTTTGTAATGTTGATAGCTACCAATAGGAAAGCAGACCAAGTATTCTGGCCTGGGTAACAGTAAAAGGAAGGGAGTGACATCAAACGCAACAAACAGTTAGGAGCACATACCTGACAGCACATGGTTTATTTACAAAGCTTAGAAAGGCAATTTGCAAAAAACTGGCCATGAAGTGAGAAGGTCCCCCCCATGTTCTCCTCCAATGGCTAGACAAAAATAAAAGCTCTACAGAATCTGCCATGTGATATCAAACATAAATCTTTGTGACTGTTGGAGCCTCATTCTCAATAAAGACTCACATCAGACAGACAATAATGAAGCACTCCACTCTGAAGCAAACTTTCACTTTAAAGTACACTTAGATCTTAAAACACAGCTCCTGCACTCTAACTCCAGGTCTTCTGTATAATGTTCTCAAAATAAGAGGGAAACCGCTTGCTAAACATAACTTCAATGAACAGGGGGAAAAAAAAAAAAAAAAAAAAAAGGAAGCAGGAGTTTCTGGAAACAGCTAGAAGAGATCTGATAGCATCATACCATCTCATTCCATATGGCTATGAGGTCAGCTGTCATTCAGCAACACAGTTTTAAACTGGTGTCCAAACAAAACACTGATAAAGGAGTCTCACTAGCTGTTCTGAAGATTCAGCTATGAGGAGCGATAAATGAAAGGACACAATCTAATGAATAATATTCACAAAATTTTCCTCTACACATCAATATGACAGTGCAAGACAGAATGTATAATGTTGACACAGCTCGTGTGGTCTGTGCGCAAAAAGTGAACCCCTACCTAACTTCCAGCCCAAAAGTGTTTTTCCTTGTTCCCATTGTAAAGCTCAAGGCTTTTCCATGCTACCAGAGGACCTCATGGGGTAAGTACACACACGTTGGCTGAAGCCGCTTGTCCTGAGCAAGGTTGCAGCAAGCTAGAGCCTAACATAGGGTACAAGGCTGGAAGGGGAGGAGACACACCAAAGATGGGACGCCAGCCCATCACAAGGCCATCCGAAGTGGGACTTGAACCCCAGACTTAGAGAAGGACTCAGCCAAGCCCAGTGTGCCACTGCGCTCATGGGATAAATAGCCTCAACAGATACCCCATCTAACAGGATAGCAAACTGGAGAGCCGATGGTGGGGTGGAACTTTGGAGAGGAAATGGTGCATTTTAAAACCGCCACGGCTACATGGAGGTCTTTGACACATGGTGATCATTTATGCATGTTATTTACACGTGGCATTGAACTACACAGATGATCATGAGCATGCAGTTGGCCTAGTCACTTACTAGTAGTGTACTCAGGTCATTAACTTCTGAGACTGTCCAGTGTGAGTGACTTGAGTTCAAGTCATGGGCCATTAATTATGAGTCTGAGCTATGAATCAGTGGCAATTGCCATCATTATCTGAATTGGACTTCAGCACTAAAATACTGTCACCAAGACGTGGTTTATAGATGTCACCCCACCACTGCGAAAACACCCCAACTTCACGATGACCCCTCCGGAAGAGTACCTGTCTGTCACAGCCTTCATGAACTCATCCACAAGATCATCATAAGCCTGACCTCGCACCCGTTTCTGCCGCAGTCCAATGTATAAGGGATCATTCAGGAGGGCCTGCAAAAGAAAGAAAAAGACAGCTGTAGCTGGCGTGGCTGAAGGGATGAACCAGCACCAGGAGCTCTGGAATGCCATGTGGCCTTCCACCCCTAAAGGGTGCTAGCAACATGACGAAGAGTGAGTCATGAGGAACTTCTGAGTGCCTCTACACTAGACAGGGGATCCAAGGGTCTGGACAAAATACTCCAAAAACTAGACCTTTCTTCTGGGACAGCAGATAAGCTGATCATTGCAATGCTGAATCCAAAGATAATAGTTCAATAAATCACTTCAAACCCACAATAACTCAATGAATATTCAGACAGTCAAAAAAGCAAAAGGCTGCAATATTTCAAAAGTGTAATCAAGTGCAATCCACTGTTCAAAAAAGAAAAATTTAAAAAATATGAGCTGTCATAGGAATTAAACGTTGAAATTTTTCCCCAGTAGGGAGGCGGGGGGGGGGAGGGGAGAAAAAAAAAAAAAAAAAAAAAAAAAAAAAAAAAAACCTGGGTTGTCCTTACACTGTTTTTAGAGGAAACTTCAGATACAGAACACAGCAACAACATTACTCAGTTATTGAGGCTAAAAGTTGCACTAACAGTTCTTAAAAGATGTTTGGTGCAAGTAAAATACGAATATTTTTTTATTTGGCATGTTTTGACTTTGTTTGGAGTCACCTTTCTTTTTGCTATTTGACCAAAAAACATTTTTGTATATTTGTCTGTAGTGTAGATGTCTTGTAAGTAAGAAATAAAGTCCTGAAGCCAAATCATCTCACAGCTGACAGCTTAAGCCAGATTCTCACCAGCATGCCTCCCCACCCTTATTTTATTTATTTAAATCCCATTCTGCTGTATTGCTTTTCACAGCCATAGGTTAAATAAAATCAGGTTCTCGGCAGCAGTGCAGTCAGGTGCTCCTGCCACTGTGGTCAAGGCCTCCTCAACGTTCCTCCTCCTTGGTCTCAAGGCACGTTTGTAATAGGAGTCCATCTTATCTGGTAATCAGCATTCCTTCTCAAAGACCTGGAGTTTGCCAGTGGCCAATTCTGCTGTGAAGCCATTAATGAATCGGGCAGAAATGATCCAGAACAGCGTCACGCCTCATCAGGAGCAGACCATGAGGGAGTAGTATCTGTATGAAGGGAGCGGGGGAATCTGGAAGAATATACAGCTTTCTCTTACATGTGTACACATTCTCATGTGTGAGCACGTATGTGCATGAGTATATATTTGTTTGGGCTGCAATGCTATGTACTTGTGCAGAAGGATTGTAGTCTGGGATCAGTTGCATGGTCAAAGAGTGTAAAAAGTGGTATCTGGTTCTTTCAACCAGAAGACTCGGGAGAGCACCAACATGCGGTTTTTGAAAAGCCTCTTTCCTGCTTTATCCTAAACTGACAGAAATGGTTAGACAAAGTCTCCTTAAACCATGTGGTGGGACCTGGAGGTGTTAGGCATGACGTGCAGAACAGCAGGTTACAGTGTACAGGGCAGGGCCTTATACATCCAAACTGGTCTGTAATGGACCTGCCTGTTCTGTGATCAGCCAGACTGTCCTCAAATGAACCTGACTGGTCAGCACTGGACCTCACTGGCCTATAATGGACAAATGTGTCTCTCCTAGTCCGGGGAGGCAGAGGAGGAAGGGGGAAATAAGGAGGACTCTGCTGTGGTTTTACTGTCTGCAGCCAGCGCCACACCTCTGGCAGTACGCATGATGAAACAAAAAGTAGAGGACCAGAGGGATGCCAGTGTATATATAACAACACACTTTGATGTGTGAACTTCAGCAGCACAAGCAAGCCCCGATTAGAGGTCTCATGGAGTGGTCTCTGCCAGCTTCCTAACCGCAGAATATATTGTCCAAACCTATCCAGGATTCTGGGATACAGACCTCTTCTTGGTAAGTGGAGATGCACTGGAGACCTCTTCCAAAATAGGGCTTTTCTAGTACTAAGGAGGTGGCTCTTGCTCATGAGAGCAAATGAGCAAGATGATATGTTCAGCAGGAATCCAGTTTTACCTCTTTCTAACAGAACCCTGTGTTTAGCACAAAGTCTGTGTACAGCTGTTCAGCATGATATTGGGTGTAATGTTCTTCACCAAGATAGTGCTTTTGGATTTGTTTAGCAGATATGAAAATTAGAGGCTCTAAGTGCTTGGAGCTCAGTGTTCAACTATATTGAAGCAGGGAACCCATGCTGAGGTTTATTTAACAGGGAATCTGTCCAGTTCTGTTTGGTGGCTTTTTTTAAAAAAAAAAAAAAAAGCTGGTGCGTGGGTGTCAGATACCTCATTGTCAGTGCCTACATCCAGCATGACAGGCAAGCAGTGCTGGGGGGGTACACCCCCGCAGATGGTGTAGAGCGCCAGCTTGCCCACTGGGATGCCCATGCCGTAAGAGCCAAGGTCGCCAAGGCCTAGGATTCGCTCCCCATCTGTCACAACCACAGCCTGCCAAATACAGCCATGGCAGATCAATGGAATCTGTATCCTGAATACACTCATTGGCCCTAAATAATCTTTCCTCGCAGTCCTCTTGAATGATGGCTGTAAAATACTCCTATCATTGTAGGCTGTCTGCTAAACTAGCAACAAATCAATCAGCAAAGTAGTCATTCTCTAAAAGTACTGCCTAAAGACATCTCCATATAGAGGCAGTACTAATGAGATCCTGGGTGTCTCCATGGATGAAAACAATCTTATTTCTACATTTTAATAATTTATCACTTGACCCACAGAGCAAATCTGAAGTTACCTAAACACAATGAAAAAATAAAAATGTCCCTCCTGTAGCCAACTCACCCGGATGTCATTCTCTGGCCAGCTCTGCAGCAGCGTGGAGATGTGGAAACGATCATGAACGGTGATGAACAGTCCTCTGCAGCAAACAGACAAGAGCATTGAAAAGCCTGCACTGTTTCACTACTTGTTTCCTGTTGGCTTTGTACAGCAGTAAGATGTGGTCATGGATCCTTTGGAGACAGGGATATTAGAAATTCCACTATCTTTCTAAATTTGCTCAGTGTTATTACAGTCATTTAACAGATAATGGCAGTTCAATCTACAATGGAACAGATGGATGGTAGTGCAGTGACTGAAGCTGTTGCATTGTAACCTAAAGGTCCCTAGTCTGAACCCCACTGTTGCTACAGTATCCTTGAGCAAGGTAATTACCCTTATCTGTTCAAGTAAGAACAGCCTGCTGTACCAATGTAAGTTGCTTATTTAACATTATAGGACAAAGGCATCAGCTAAATTCAGAACAGCAGTAACAAAACTTCTACAAGTATTAGCTAGGTATACCAGCCTACCACCAAGTAAGGCCAGGTGTGAAGCAATGATATCTGACTTGTATATTAAAATTTGATCCTTAATTTAAATGCTTGAAAAGTACATTAGTTTTCCTTGTTTGAGCACAAAGCCTCCTGTTTGCAGTAACCTTCAAGTGTACAATCTTCTCCTGTCTTTATTTCTGACCTTGCCTTTACCCTGTACTTCTCAGGTTACTAGAGACCTGCCTATCTGACCTCAATTTGCACCCTGCTATACTGTTGTGATCCTACGTGTGGATTCAGCTCCAGTGGTCCTTCAAAGGTGGTCACCATCTGCCTGTAGCTAAGACCTGATGCTTCTTTACCTGGATGTTCAACCACAGAGAACAGGAATTACAGAGAGGACACTAGAAGCGTGCCGTTTTCTGGAGAAATCAACTCCTCCTCATTATCTTCCTCATCAACCATTTTGCTAATGAGGAACAGACATGATCTTTGTCTGTTTGGTTGGATGGTATGTTACTTGGCTGCGGACTAATTAGCTGATTTGGGCAATGGCATTCTACACAGACCAGTGAGTAAACACTTGGACATCAGAGAGCACTGCTGGAGTTAGCAGGGTTGAGAGCAGCAAATATCACAGTGATCAACTTTTCAGTTCTTGCTCTTTTCTAGGGATCATAATGATACATAAGTATATTAAACATTAAATGACATGTAACTACAATTTATAAAGCATAGAATCATCATGGTCATTTGAAATTGTCAATTCATCCATTTTTACTGACTGCTTGTCCACTCCAGGGTTACAGTGGTCCAGAATCAGTTCCAGTTACATTATATAAAAGGCAGGGTACAACCAGGAGGGAATGCCAGTTCCTCCTCACACATTTAACCTGTACAATTATATGAATGTTAAACTGCTCTTTGGACAGTTGACTTTGAAAACAAAGCGGTATTCAATTATATATTTTTACTGTCAAGTTGCTGTGACCCAGTAATGTTACTGTCACAAACTGAATAAAAGACATCTCTGAAACCTCACAGTAACCTCGGAAGATTTGCGAGAACTGAGTGACTGCCCAGTGTTGGAGCAGTGAAGAGTTCATATGTGCACTGTCGACACGTATGGGGCAGCGGGGGACACGAAATGAGAGAGAACAAAGAGGAGCTATGGAAACAAGAAGTTGGGGACATGATGGGTTTGGCTTGAAGGTCAACAAGCTGGTGGTGAAACAAGTTGGAGAAATGGAACTAGGAACACAAAAAAAAAAAAAAAAAAAAAAGAGGGTCAAGTTGCAGGGGACTTCAAAGGGTAAGGAGGAAGGATCTGGGGACTCAACAGTTCTCACTGTTCCTGTTGACCTTTCAAATAAAGGTCTCTGTGCCCAAAAGTCAACTTCTAAACAAGGAGCTTGTAAAAACATGACACATTCTTGAAAGCGTTCAGTCTGGGCCTCTGACTCTATGAAAGCCTGAACAGCAGGAGCCCATTTTCTCCCAGACAGCTGATGTCACAGACCCCACATGGCTATCCACAGAGACAATCTGCTATTCATAGTGCAGAGAAAATGCTGAGCCTACATACATAGAACACTTTCCATGGTCCAGTCTCCAGTCCTCAGTTTCCTTGAATGCTATTCAGTTTGTACATATTATAGAGGCAACCAGAGGTTATAGCCGAAACAAAGATTCCATATTGAGTCAGTTCAGTGTGTTTTCATTGTTCTAGATCGATCAGCAATGCCGGATGCAACTAGGATGAGAAACAGAACTGCAATGGAGATAACAAGGTGCTTCACAGTTCTTGGTTCATGGTGCAGGATGGATGACTGCAGCTTAAGTGCTGGCACATGTGAGGAAATGAGGGAAGTGGTTGTCCAAACCCAGAACCTAGACTCACGCTCGCCTCTTCCAACTCACCCAGTCAGTAGTGCCACGATGCAGGCGCAACTGGGCCAAAGCTGCGCTGGTAAACAAGCCAGTGTGCTCCCAGTGATGCTATTCTGGGTTCCTTTAATGCTCAGGCCAGCAGTGTGGCACAGCCAGAAGGGGTAGGATGAATAGCAAAGAAGCTGTCAGTGTACTACCCTTGACCAAGGTCCCTATTCTCTGCTGAGTAAAAATTACTCAACTGCAAAAATGGGGAAAAATTACTCAGTTGCTTGAAAAGCATCAGCTTAGAGTACAAAATCAAAAAGCATTCTTTTCATTTCAAGTACTCCTTTTATACAAACTGGCAACAGATAAGAGTCACTACATATTAGTTTTACGGAAATAAGTACAGCACACTGGAAAAATTAATTTTTTATTTAATAGAAAAATTTAGGGACAAAGTGGGTTACAGCCAGGCCTCAGTGTGTTCTGTTTAGCCCTGAAAACAACCAGTTGCGCACTCTGACTACCACTCTACTGCTTCCCATTATCAACTCTTCTCCCATCATTTTCTTCACCAGCCAAAAAGTAGAATGTTTTTTTGTGTGTGTGTGTGATATATATATATATATATATATATATATATATATATATATATATATATATATATATATATATATATATATATATATATATATATATATATCACACACACACACACACACACACACACACTTAGCTGATGCTTTTCTCCAAAGTGACTTACAATGTTAAGGTACTTAGAGTTATTTACCCATTTCTACAGTTGGGTAATTGTACAGGAGTAATTTTAGGTACGTACTTTGCTCAAGAGTACTACAGGTGGAGGTGAGATTTAAAACTCTGATCTTTGGGTCCAAAGGCAGCAGCTCTAACCACTTTGCTACCAGATGTGGTGTGTTTATTTGATGGTGATGATTATGAAGTTCTAACATTGTCAGTGTCAAACGATTTTAGATGTCATATTAAAATGTAACATTTTACCAAGGAAAAGAAAGGTTACACAGCACACAAATGTATTTTTACAGTGATGAGAAGCATGACGCACAAAATTAAGCACTTATTTACACTGGGGTTTGACTGTATACCTCTCACCCTGGTACATCAACCTCATTAGTTCCTGAAAATACAAAAAAAGCTACTAAAGAGTGCTCTCATTTCACCATGAAACATCTCACCATGGATTTGGTGTTCTCAAAGGGGGGGGGGGGGGGGGACTTAAGTGTCCGTATAATGGCAAATGGGTTCACTTGATCCAAGCAAGAAACACCAAATCTTTACTACAGACTCATTCTGACATGTACTGGAAATTTATCCACCGCCATGTTCTGGTTTGCATGCATGTTCCTCTGTGTATTTAAGTAAATTACAGCAGCACAGAGACCTGTAAACTGCACTTTTACAGTAATTCTAACCAATAAACCCCTTGTTTCACAGCAGTACAGTGACCCATAAACTTCAGTTTTAACAGGACCACAAAGACTGGATGAACAGAACAATTACTGTTCGTTTAGCTGATGCCTTTTTCCATGACAACTTGAAGGTGCGGCTTTATGAGAGCCCAATAACCTTGTATAAATAAACCAATAGATAAGCAAAAATCCTCCATTTATTTCTTTGGAGACAATATCAAAACATCCCCTGGTTAATGTCAAAGCAGGACAGATACTTTCTACACATTACCCATATGGACAATGTTGATGAGGTATAAACAGCATGATTTCTGCACAGACTAAAATGGGTTAAAGGGCAAGAAGCAGGCAGGGAATCTGTGCTCTAATTCCATGCACGGTGTTACTGGCATGTTCAAGACAAATAGCTCACTGTTTACATTGGCAAAACTCTTCAGGTTAATAAACATAATCCAAAACACACAGTTAGGATCCTGCCTTTGAATGGAAGGCAAGACACCGTATGCAATGATTTTACAAGACAACGAAGAGAAATTAATGTGATTAAAGTGTTAGACTTTTTGACACCGTCCTGGTCAGAACTAGAATGTTTAGGGCTGTGAGCAAATGTCTGCTTACCTGGGTCTCCTGAAGATAAGGCCGTACTGCTGGCAGGCCAGCCCCACGGTGGGTGTGTACACTATGGGCATGAAGAGCTCAGTGTTGGACATGAGCACCCTGTAGAAGAGCTTCTCGTTGCGGTCCTGCAGGTCCATCAAAAACACGTACCTGTCCATGAGAGTAAGCGAGAGAGAGAGCCATCACAGAGTCAGACACACACACACACACACACACACACACACACACACACACACACACACACACACACACACGTTCTCAACTTTTCATGTCCATCTCAGTCAACAAGTGAAAACCTATCGTCACTTGCATGTTGACATGCAATACGGTACACAAAACAAAACAAAATCTAATATGTGGCCCACTGCTGGGTGCAGACAAGTAATGGTGGACAGCGTGATGTTGCACGGGTGTCCGTGAACCATATTTGGACAGGGATTGATGATCAAGGATGATCATCTGTCAGAATCAATGTCATGTTTATTTTTGAATCTGGAGAAAAAACTGCAACCATCTGGCTTCCCTTCCAACTTAGGAAACAATATGGAACCTTAATCCCTAACTCAGCCTTGACCCTACCGCTTAAACCTAACCCTAACCCTAACCTAAATTTAACCCCAGCTCCTAAATCTAACTAAGAGAGCTACATCCAAATTAGTCTATACACAAACTGCCCTATGGCTTGACATTGTCCCATTTAGATGTAGGCATTTGCTGTAAGCAATGCAACATTCCAGAAATTGAGCTTTCCATACATCACAAAGAATTCTTGCACCTTAATTTAAAATCTGACATAGGCAGAGCGATTTCATTAGAAGTATATGGTGCTGAGGTCGTGTAGAATTATAACTTGTCAAGTTTCTGATCAAAGGTCAGGCTTTGAAGTCTGAAAGACTGGGCTGTCATTTCACAAATGGACCCATAACCCTTTAATTCAGCTGTCAAGAAACCCTACAAAGCTCTGTGTGGTAATCTAAGTGCCAATTTCCAAGGGCAGATACCAACTACAAGAACACAGGCATCCCAAATACCGCAGATCTGTAAACACAAGTTAAAAATGGACACAACTGCACTGGGTTACACCTTCCATGATGAAGGTGAGGGGTTTCCAATTAAAGGCTTTCAAGGGAAGATACAAGTATGTGTGAGTGATGTAGTAGATCCAGCAGAGATTAAGTGCCGTGTTTCTCTAACACATGATCTCAGAGAAGAGGTGCCAGCTCTATGTGATGAGTTGTGTGTATGTGTGTGTCAGAGGTGGGATTAGATGTGTGTGGCTAAGAGTTATTAGCCATGGGATTTAGGTATTCCTAAAGGGGGGGAAGCCAGGATATGGGTCAATCAGTATGGAGAATCCAAATAACCAAGCGGCCACAGCTCATAAATACAAATAGGAGTGGCTACAGTGTGTAATGTTGGCATGCTCAACAAGAATGAGCAACCAGTTGCATTTTGGCATTTTTCCTACATTTTCAGGTGTATACTAATATTTTTGTTACTACTATTGCTTGTTGTACATCTCTGTGCCTGTGGATTCCATCTACTTTTAGGCAAGCATTGGGGAAATATGCTATAAAGAAATAAATTAACTTCATGGTGAGGGAGTATGTGTCACCGGGATGGAGGTTATACATCAACAAAGCAGAGCGTTTGAAAATCTGATGTGCTCCACTCACTTGTCTAAGTCATCCTTTATCATCTGGTAGTTCTTGAGGACCCGGAGCAGTTGCAGATCCTGGCTGAGGAAGCAGGGTGGCAGGAGGCCATGGATGCCCAGCTGCATGCGTTCCTCCAAGGAGAAGGCCATGCCCTGCAGGAGGTCTATGGTTATTACTCTGTAGAGGCAGTCAATCTTCATGGAAAATTCTACATTTCCAACAGCAGGCCTATTGCTCTTTATATGGTCTCTTTATTGTCACACTGCAAGGCACAGAAAGCAAAGCTGTGATTCAGTGAGATGTAACTAACATCTATTCAATCGTATGAATACAGCTGCTACAAAGAGGCATGTATTCATGAGAAACATGCAGCTGAGCTGCAAAAAAAATATCAACACTGAAAACACTTTATACAGTCATACAGCCTCTGCTTAGCAGATGCAATTCCTTCCTGAAAATCTGTCAACTATGTGGATTTTAGTTAAGTGAAAAAGCCCTTTCTACTGTTCTTCACATTTATTAATTTATCCCGACACTTCTCTCCAGAGTGACTTACATTGTGAAACTAGTTACGATGATTTACCCATTTATACAGCAGGGTCATTTTCTCTGTATCAATGCAAGGGTTCTAGAGCAGAATGTGGGATTCAAACCTACAACCTCTGTGCCTCAAGGCTGCAGCTCTAACTGCACACATTACCTGCACTTTGCTTATCTGCAGGAATGGTGGTGTAAGCATTTAAAAGTGAACGGTAAAACCAGAAACAAAACCAAAAGGACATCACCCTCGGCCAACAAGCCACCATCCCACAACACACCCTGGGGAGAACAAATGAACGCCCTGCTTCCATCAAGCCACTCGGGTGCACCCTTATTTAAATTGTACCATACGGGACTCAAGCTAATTATGCACCGGAGTGCCAGCAGCATGGCTGTCCATGACACGACACACTACCAGTGCCAGTCCTCTAACCACACTCAGTTAAACATCCCTAATGTAAGCAAGAGTTCTGTTGACCTGCTAACTTCCAAGCACCCAATCACACCCTCGCTGCTCACCCTTCACTTGGGGGGGCCTTAAAAAAAAAAAAAAGTCATACTCACATGTTCCAGGAGTATTACATAAAGAAATATATGTAAAAAGAAGGTTTCTTTTCAGCAGTATCAACCTAAAAAGTGGTACCAAACAGCTGTAGCTAAATGACAGCATGTGTACAGCAGAACTGTCATTTCTTCAATAACCCATCCTGGGTTAAAACTGCAAAGGATGTATTGCCCTGGAGACCGACCAACCACACACACACACACTTTCAGAACTGCTTGTCCCATACGGGGTCGCGGGGAACCGGAGCCTACCCGGTAACACAGGGCGTAAGGCCGGAGGGGGAGGGGACACACCCAGGATGGGATGTCAGTCCGTCGCAAGGCACCCCAACGGGACTCGAACCCCAGACCCACTGGAGAGCAGGACTGTGGTCCAACCCACTGTGTCACCGCACCCCCCGCCCTGGAGACCATTCCTCCCCTGAAAAACACAACCACAAATACAGTGGGATATACATATGTCGGTGGAATATTGTTACCTCTTGTAATGTGGGATGTTCAGTTAGACGGAATATTTAACTACTTGACAGATCATATGAGCTCATATTACTGTTGGTTTCCACCAAGCCTCCGAGTGGTTTGATTACAAAGTTTCATACACACAAAACGGCGTAAGAGTCGCAGGATGCAAAGGTGTAGTGTGGGTATGTGTGGATGCACCTGTGTAAACACATGCATGGCTGCAGACATTTTTATTTACGTGTATGCCCGTATTTGTTGTTGCAAATACAAGTGAATGGCTCTGTGCCAGGGTTGCTATGGCAACTTGGTAGCACGTAGTTTGGGAAATTTGCTATGCATCATTGAATAGTTTCATTAATGTCCAGTTGATTCCCAGTATTTCACTGGAACTTTTTTTTCCCCCCAGCACAGTTCTGTACTTTACCATAATTTGCTTTCTTTTACAAAATGGAATGTTCAGTGCATTTGTGTTGGTTTCCTCAAGGTGCTCTGGTTTCCTCCCACAGTCCAAAGATGTATGTTTCAGTTCGATAGTGTGTGTACAATGTGTGTGTGAATGAGAGAATGTAACTGCCTTACTACAGAGAGGGAAATGGTGTCCCATCCAGGGTGTACTATGCTTGATGCTCTGTGGTTCTGTCGATGACAAGTGTTTCAATTCTCTCATGGGTGATGGCAGAACTGCAGGCCATTTTTGCTCTACAGCAAACAAATTTTAGAAAGTAGACCAGCACAGAAAATGTAATTAAATAATTAAACTTGGGAATGTGTGCATCTTCAAAAACTTGTAAGGCAGATGTTTATAACACAAGGTAAACGTGTACTTTAACAGCAGCATGAAGGTTTAAGCTGTGCCTCCATGCAGTTTCATCCATAACTTTCCAGTAATAAAGATGCACAAAGTCAAATTGAAATTTTTTTTTTTTTTTTTTTTTTTTTTTACACAAAGCAGCCAGTGGGGGGGGGAAAAAAAGTTACAAAAATACTGAACTTGGGCTACAGTCCTTTTGCACCATTTGCCATTTCATTTTTTTCCAGATGCTATTATTGGGCTGGCCAAGATCCCAACTGCACTGGGGCAGTGGGAGGGTAATTTGAGAGTCTCTCTCTCTCTCAACTGTTTTCCTATCTTTGCAGGGACTTTCACACTTAACTTCAGCTAAATAAATGATCCCCAAATCCATCCAAGTCAAAAATATAAGCAATTATGAACAGCAAGAGTATGATAATGTACTTTTATTTACTTTTTCTATTTCATTCAGCTGAATAACCCCAGAAATGGCACACTACTTAGTACGGATGTTCCCAGAAATTCTGTTTTTCAGTGTTTAACATCCTTAAGATACAGAACAAAAATTCATTTTGACAATCACACACACTGGCATTCTCACCTAAACACAAGAAAGTATCTTACACACATTCACCCTCTCCCTTTCTCTCTCACACAAACGCACACTTTTTTCCAAACAACTATCACATTGACCACTTTAATTCTTAATTCCCTCCAAGTGAAACTGAAAAACACAAACATTCATACCAAGGAAAAAGCACCTATATTTTTATGCTAACTAACCTAAGAAATGCCATTCTGCTTGGTAGGGTTACCCTCCAAATTCACACACATGCACATACACAGAGGCTCACATGGTGGAATGTTTAGCCTTTAAGGCTCAGGCTTTCTGGGAGAAAAGGGAAAGCGCCAGCTCCTTCATTCTCCATTAATAGCATGCTGGTTTGCAGTGTCCCAATGCCTCATCTCATCCGCTGTTGCATCTCAGTCTAGACACAAAGAAAACAGCAAGAACAACTGGCTGCCAGCAGAGAGCACACCAAGCACAGCCTGGATTAGAGGACCATGTCCAGCAAAGGCAGCTCTTTGACAGCACAAAGAGGAGCTGGCCCCAACGCCAAGCACATGAGCTCACGGTCCAGCAGCTTGGTGGCTTGGCTGGTTCACACACTCATTACATAACCTGTCCCTGCATTAGTTCTGCTGGACATTTCATGGGTCCAGACAAGCTCCACAAGTGAACCTCCTTGCTGAATCACTTTTTCCATTAAAGGACCTGTCCATTGTTGCCAAAGTGATAAACTGTCTATGCCTTTTCCCTCATCTGCAAACTAGTCTTATTCCTAAGGCTGGGCTTCATCATCAAATGTTTCCTTCATCTCTCAACCTGTCTTTCAGCCCTGAATGTGTCCCTTAATTCCAAACCATGTCCACTTGCTGTTCAGCAGAGAGATTTTCATTTAAGATGGGACTGTTCCTCATCTCTGAAGCTCCCTGCTTCCACATCAGCCTTTCTCCGAACCAAACGTGAACCTGACCACTAACAATATGGGTCCGGCACAAAAGTGCCAAAGAGCTTGCCTCTTGGGCCCCTCTGTTTGGATGATCAATCACTATCAACCTTTAAACCTTTCCAAGACCCTTGACCTCTAAATAGGTTTGCCTTCCTATGGGAAATTCACTATCAAACTGGATAACTTGCTCATCTCCTTTACTTCACTCAAGAGCCTAAGAAGAACCATGGACTCAAGTCTCTGCTTCTCCCAACACATCAAAGCTATAATCCAGTGCTACATAACCCCCAGACAGAGCATCAGAAAACCTTTAAAGAGCAATATTTTAACCCACTGTTGTTCAATAACAGAATAGAAAATAATTACACTATACCACCCTGTTCTGTAAAATTTACTCTCTTCAGCAATAGGAAAAAATCTAAGATACATTAGGCAAAGTGGATGGGTTTTAAACAAACACACCCAGGAATATTTTGTGGATCTCTTCATGGTCCATATCTGAAGCCACTGATGAAAGCACCAATGAGGCCCTCATACCACAATTCTGTGCTTGATCCTCTCAGCTAAATACCCTGTTCTGCAGACATGCTTCAGCAAGCATTTGTGTCTAACTGCCACTATCTAGCCCACCCACACAGCAGTCTCTGCAACAGGCTGTCAACATTCAGAAGAGACGTTCCTCAAATAAACACCTTTCCAATCATCGCAGGAAGTCCCTGCAGATGGCTCTATGACTTCTTTACATGCAGTTTAATAGGTCACATTTAACCAGATTGCACACAGACATTTCAGTGAGAGGGTCTCACCAAAACACAGTTTAGTGGAGTGTCTGATATGTACTGGCTGCCTGACATGTTATTTCAAATTTACATTTACTTATTTAGCTGACACTTCTCCAAAGCTACCTGGCAGTGTTAAGCCAGGTAAGAGTAAATTCCCCATTTATACAGCTGGGTAATTTTTACTGTATTCTTTCAGGATAAGTGCTTTGATCAAGGAGCTAGGGTTTGATCTTGGTTCTGTTGGGTCCAAAGGCAACAGCTCTAACCACTAAAAGAGCATTGTAATTTTACATGGGGGGCACGGTGGCGCAGTGGGTTGGACTGCAGTCCTGCTCTCTGGTGGGTCTGGGGTTTGAATCCCGCTTGGGGTGCCTTGTGGTGGACTGGCGTCCCGTCCTGGGTGTGTCCCCTCCCCCTCCAGCCTTGCGCCCTGTGTTGCCGGGTTAGGCTCCGGTTCCCCGTGACCCCGTATGGGACAAGCAGTTCTGAAAGTGTGTGTGTGTGTAATTTTACATGTCATTTTAAACAAGTCAGTCTGATCATACACGTTGCTTATCCTCAAACACGCTTATCCTAGATGAGATGCGATACCTGGATCAAAGATAGAGAGCATCACTTTCACATCACATTCCATGTTTAGCTGGTTACTATCATTTTTATTTCAAATATGGGATGATGCACTGAAACCTGTGTGGACATGTACTGAGTCATGCTATAGAACACACTATAGCATATGCTGTTCTCACATACACCTGAGGCCCTAGTAAGCACAGCCCAAAGCATGCTTTAGACTGATAAGCCACCCCTGTCTTTATTTTTTTTTTAAGAAAAACACCCTTGTCCATGCTGTTCGTAGAGTCACTCTGCTGAGTCGTCTTCTAGCGCGCTACTGCTCCTACATTCATTTTTACTGCGACAAGAGGTCAATGCAAAAATCAGCCTGCAATTATTATTAGAAATGATAAAAACAAATATGACGTTATCTTAAGAAAAAATATTTTCCAGTGATGTTAGTAGAATGACATCATTAGGGGCATACACAGCAATTAAAAAAAGAAAGTGAGATCCTTTGAAGGAGTGATTAATAAGGTGGATCAACAATGTGATGCTGACATCAGCACGTGTTTGAATTTTTTGCACTTTATAATTCCATAAGAGTAATGTATGTGAGTGATTTAAACCTCACTCTAGTGCACTATAATGCTATTAGAATGGCTGTCAGCTCATAACAGGGCACAAAGGGGCCGCGTGAATCCTCACCTCACAGGTTTGAGAGCGCACTGTACTCTGGACTTCAGAGCACTGGGGCACACACGTTTACAGCACCACTCTGTCCTTGACCATCCCAACCCCCTCATTCCCTACCCATGGGGCAACTGCAGTTCCAGGTCATGTCAGCCAATCCAGAATAAATCATGTGATATCAGAAGAGCACTTATAAATGCACCCTCCCATGTTCCCTCAACAATTACTGAACATTCAAATTTTTAAAGTGTTATTAATGAAAGTGTTGGTCATCTATTCAAATAGAAAAGTTGGAGTTTCCTTGGTATAGCAATGTCAACATTTACATGCATACATACAGACATACAGACATACAGACATACAGACATACAGACATACAGACATACAGACATACAGACATACAGACATACAGACATACAGACATACAGACATACAGACATGTGATCGTGAGGTGCAGTGGCATAGCAGGCTTGGCTGGGTACTGCTCTCTGGTGGGTCTGGGGTTTGGGTTCTGCTTTGGGTGCCTTGCGAAGGACTATTGTCCCATCCTAGCTTTGTCTCCTCCCCCTCGAGCCTTGCGGCTTATGTTGCTGGGTTGGGTTCTGGCTCACCGTGACCCCACATGGGACAAACAAACAGTTTCAGCCAGCGGTGTGCGTGTGTATTTTATATACACAACAGGAGCAACACAATCATGGGGGGAAAAAAAAACACACTGAGTAATTGCAAACTGTAAATACACATACGTGCATAAAAACAAAGGCAAAAGTTACATTTTATAGGTGTGATCACATAGCACTAGGTAATAAATTCCAGAAAGGTGTCCAAACATTCCAGAATTCCTTTGAATTCTCATGCACAAGTTAATTAATAAAGGTTAATTTTTTCAGGCAGAAGAAAATTAAGTACTTTGGTCATCCGCATATTTTCAGAAGGAAATAAAACGGTTGACACCACAGGGATTAGTATGTGCAACATGGGGATGAAAGCCACCACCCGCCAGCACCAAGGCCTGCAGCGATCACCAAGTTTCACGCAGAAACGTTCCAGGGGACATGTGAGCTCGGTGAAGGGTGCACACAGGAATCAGCCCGTCTAACTGCGCCATGTCCAGTTAAGTACTGTGATGTATTCACCGTGTTCTGCCCGGAACACAGACCTTGAAATTAATTACAGCAGAGTTCACATAGATGCCCTCAAAAACAGTAATTAGCAGCAGATAAAATGGTTTTATAACACGCCACAGCAAGATCCTTGAAACTGCCAAAACTGTCAAAGCAAATTCAGCCTGAGGACTATTTGTTGTTGTTGTTGTTTTCAGCTCAGTTAGTTATTTAATGGAATGCAAAGAACACAGTCTGTACACTGAAAAGCTGAGACAATTGGAGATGTGTCAGTCATCACACAAATTAGGGGCAGTAGGTGGCATAGTGGCCAGAGCTGCTGCCTTCCATTCAAAGGGAATAACCTCAAACCCTACCTCCTGCTGTCGAAGCCTTAATGAAGGTATTGACAGTGTAAAAAAAAAAAAAAAAAAAAACCCTGTTGTATGAATTGATAGATAATTGTAACCTGCTTTGGTGAAAAGTGTCAGCTAAATAAATAAGTCTAAGCATAAGAAGAGTGTGCCCACTATAGTCAGAGCTGTCTTTGTCCTACAGGGCACACAGCAGCCAGCTGGGAGCTGACTGGCTGAACCCTGCACAGTGATGTAACAGACGGCAGTCGGTTGATAGATAAGCTGCCCCTTTCTGTTCTCTCCCCACACCCCACAGTTCCAGCAAAGACAAGGCTGCTGACATGGTGCCAGGCAGCCAGAGGTAACAGAGCACTCTCATTTTAACCCTTTTGCTGCCAGTGAACTTGTGCTTTCTTTACCTTTCTAACACAGCTGGAAAAAGTCATGGGGTCAGTGTTTTCCACTTTACAGAAAGGGTATGACAGCCTGCACAAAGCCACAGAAACTCCCACCCTGTTTCACAATCTCCCAGGATTTCACTTCTGCTTTCATTCTCTTCAGTTTTTTTTTTTTTTTTAAATTCTGCCAACAGGGCTCTTTACCCATGAAACATGCAAGAAACTAGCACCAAACAATGTCATCTGTGACAAGCTCTAGAAATTTCTCCTGTTGAAACCCTTGAACATTATGTCCTGTATGTGCCTAATTCTTGTTCATTCAAAAAGAGAAAAACAAACAGGGTTGTACAAGCACAGGGAAACAAAGTTGCACAACAGTTTTTTTTTTTTTTTAAAATCCCAAATCTGTGATTCAGCTCTAATAGTTCCTGTAGTATGTTTTATTCTGCATCTAAGAAGCAATGTACCTGTAGCTATTGATCAAAATTACAAAAATTAGTCAAAGGTGACATGAAAAACCAGCAAAACTGCTGCATGAAGCATTTAGTTGCAGTCATTACTACTAAAGGTGTCAGTTTCTCTCTCTCTCAGGCTTATTCCTAAACTACTAGAACTGACAAACAGAGTTTAATATCCAAAAGCTGTAAAATAGAGAAAACTGGCAAATACCATATACAGTGCTATAAAATGTATTGTAAATGGGGAATGTCCTTTCAGACCTCAACCACAGGTTTTCCTATCTACTATTTAGTTCTGCACGTCTGCACTCGGGGTATTTTAACGCCATTCGTCTTTACCGAAGTGTTTCTGCAATATTCTGTGGGATGGTTCGCATGAAGACTTACTAGTAGATAATGCAACAGCATTTCTACTGGTTTAAAAAAAAAAAAACCAAAGACTTTTATTACCAGTGGTGGAAAGCACAGTAAATGACTCCTAACTAATTCCCATACATCTCTTCTGTACTACCTGTCTCTTATTTATAACCAAATCAGTTAATGTTGTGAAAAGGCCAAAGTAGAACAAAAACAACTGTTATCTGTTCACAAAGTTTCGTAAAAGGCATATTATTCACAGTGAAGGTCATCTCAGCAGTCAAATCTTCTCACACATTTCGCAAGATCAACTCCACAGTTAATAACTCACAATAATAAACCATAGCCTAATAAAGCGTAAGCATGGCATGTGAGCATAGTTCCTGTTATCAGGAGAGACAGTCCACAGACAGCCCAGTCAGCACCACAGCAAATAAACACATTGGCACAGCAAATATGGCACATCGATAAATTCATATCCTTACGACTGAACTTAATGGGAGTGATTCCTGTTCAAATCTCATTGTTTCTGTATCCTTATTCAAAGCTATTATACAGTTTAAGTAATGCAGATGTAAGAGCCACAGATTTGTGTAACATTAGCCGTTTGATTTTCTTATGCCTGCCATCATTTCCTAATGAGTAGTACCATGGACAGTAACCCAAAGTCATCTTTGAAGCAGACTTACTCAAAGTTTCAGTATTGCAATAAAGGTACTATATTCATGGCAAGCTGAAGGTCACAGTGTGACACCTTTGCAACTAGGAGCTCAGGAGTGTGCTGCCAAAATTACTTTTGTGTAATTTCATTAAGTCAGTTATTTGGGTTTTATCACAAGAGTCAGGCAATCAGAATTAAATTTCACCTGGAAAATTTGTACAGCTTTTTGTGAGGCAAAGTCTGCCTTCGGTGAATCCGTGCTATATTGGAGGCCTCGAGGAACTGACTTGCTCCAGCCAGGGTTTGTCATAGTTTGAAAGTATGATATTTAAAATTAGTGATATGATGTCCAACTCTTAAGTACAGTGCACTATAACTGTACTAAAGTAAAAGGGCTGAAATACTACACCTCCACTTGCCACTTTTTAAAGTTCACTGCACTTAATATTAGTATAGTTCTTCCAAAAGGCTCTTTTTAAATTATGAACCTTTTATCTAGTAACTGTACTTTTTTTTTTATGCGTGGAGATCACGAAAAGAAGCACAGACTGAGTTACGAACCGCCTCACACACGACTTCTTCGGTCGCTATTCAAGTAAATATAAAATATGAAATGTCATTTTCCAGACTTTTCCTTCACAATTTTTCTCTTTTGAAAGGTTTACTTGGTTATATAAAGAAAGCTGCAAGTTTGTGCTTAAAAAAGTGGGAAAAGTCGCACGTCTACGGTCTAACCCCGCCGGGCAAAACTCCACATGTCAGCAGCGACCGCGCACTGTGGCCCCTCGGGCGCCTCAGGCACTTCACTTCTAAATATAGTTCCTTGGCGAATTCATTCCTTTCGCTCGTGTGACTCTAAACTCCTATATTAAAACATAAAAAATGAAGCCAAAGCCGCTAATTCTGTTGGAATTCTGTGTATGCCGCTATTTACCTTATTTAAGCGGGGGTTCCGTGTGACATAGTAGCCCCTATCCTTGGTGAACAGGACGGTTTTACTGTGTTCTTCCGACTTGTGCATCTCCAGCTCGACGGTGGCGGATCGCGCGCTGGCTGCGGCGCGTGCCATGTTGTCTCCTTTAAATAAAGTCGAACGGACTCCGCGCGCGGGTGTGTCTGTGTGTGTGCGTCCGCGTCCGCGTCCCATATCAATAACCCTTATCACGTACACGTGTCACCGGCTAAGGTGCAAATTTATTCAGTATTTCAATTGCCTGCAATGACTGGCGCGATGATGTGTAACTACATTTTTGAGAACCCATTTTCTAATATTTTCATATAATATAAAGTGACACAATTGCTTTATTCCCTTCCTCTTATGCTTCTCCCCAATTCCATTTTATGAATAAACATGAAGTCAAACTGCTTCCACTACCAGCCAAATTTTCAGGTTGAGGCCTCATGCACTGTGATCTAGGGTGCCAAATGAGATGCAATTGCTTTAAAAAAGAGAGCAAATTTAACAAATGATTATTTAAAACATGACAGATGCTCAGTAGTCCAGAATATATGAAAATATTCAGCAACGTAATAATGATGTTAACCTGTATTTTGGTGACAATTTAGTTCAAAGTGTCTAGGATTCAAAAGTTTCAATTGCAAGGTGCCTGCATTAGCCACAACGCCACCTCCAGGCCCAGAATAATGAGAAACTGTATTTGATTTTGCGATGTGTTCATGTGAGACTGGAGTACAGTTTGTGAGATAAACTGGGTGAAGCACAAGCCCACTGGCAGTGCGATGGCTCTCTACAGTACTTCTTATTGTTATTGTAAAAAGCCCACATTTTCCCCATATATATATGTATAGAGACCCCCCATATACTTGGGACAGCTGGTAGCAGAGGGGTTAGCATGCTTACTTTGGGCTCCACAGGTTATAGGTTTGATCCCCACCTCTAGCTGCACTACCCTAGAGTAAGATACTTATCCTGAATTGGGCTAGTTTTAAAATTACACAGCTGTATAAATGGATAAATAATTGTAGCATTAACACTGTAAGTTGCTTTGGAGAAAAGCATCAGCTAAACGAACAAATATGTTTTAAAAAGCAGTTCTCCAAATGAGTAAAAATCTGTTTACTCCTTTGAATTTTACCCTTGGTGTCCAGGTCTCTCCAGTGACCTTCTTCCAGGATTTGTGTCAGTATACAAATATATGTGTGTTTCTTGCCGGGCTGTGTATTGTTAGAGGGATCGACACGTTTCGAAAGCGTGTCTTGGATGGACCTAGATCTCTCACTGTGTGTCTTTTCATTCGTGTGTGAATGTGTGTGCGACCGCGAAGATCAGTTAAATTTCTGCCAGCTGCCACACACATTTATGCTGACTCACAGGGGCCAGTGCTGACTGGCCATCTCAGATTTTGTCCTGCTATAGGAAGAAGCTGGTTGGTACCATAGCCAGGAAAACAAGATGACAGGGAGGTACGGCTCAGACTGTGGGGACATTCAGGTCGCTTGTGTTGTCAAGGTTGCATAAATGTCCCAACAATCACGCAAAAAACACATGGAGGAAGTTTCATTAACTCAGCTCATGTCCTTCACCCCAGTGTTGCCATCTCCTTGGCTTGGGTCCAATATGGACAACGTTCTTCCTGAGAGCAGCTGTATGTGGCACCCAACAGTTATGCAATATGACTGAGCCCTCGGTAACATAAGCACTACGGTTTTTATTATTCCAGCCTGTACAATCCTGCTCGGGGTGCAATAGGTTTGTTTTTTTAATTTTTTTTTTTTATTTCCTAAGCAACAGAAGAGGATTAATGACAGAGACAGTATCAGTATTACAGCGTATCTTCCTGCACCGTGGTCCCATACAATGAAAAACTGCTTATGCACTTTTTTCCTCATTCCTTCACAAAGCAGTTCTTTTATTCAGTACAACAGCACTTTTGCCCAGAAATGTGGTAATGTTACATCCATAACAGGTATTTTAACAACAGCCATGTGGACAACACATGCTTCTTTCATAAGAAATCTGAATTCCTGCTTCCTACTACCTAATTCCTGCCACATGGACAGTCTCAACCAATCACAACATGAATAATGGTAAATCTAACCCACAGCTAAAATAACGGATTTAATATCAACTTCTATGTCTGTTTTTTTGAAAGAATGTCTAGTGTTTACAGCTTTTGCAATATGAGTGCAGAATGAAGGCTGTGACTGCAATCCTGCAGAGCTGGTTTATGACTCTGCTTATTAGTTAATTCTCTTTTTTCTCTGTTTATATCATCAATGACAGTGGTAACAAAGTGAAAAACACTGTACATCTGGGAGAACAGATTTTAAAATAAATTCACATAGTAGGTAACCAACTTGCCGCTGACAAAAAAAAAATACAATTTTTTTTCTGTTATATTGTTCACAGAGTGGGGGGCGTGGTGGCGCAGTGGGTTGGACTGGGTCCTGCTCTCTGGTGGGTCTGGGGTTCGAGTCCCGCTTGGGGTGCCTTGCGGTGGACTGGCGTCCCGTCCTGGGTGTGTCCCCACCCCCTCCGGCCTTATGCCCTGTGTTTCCGGGTAGGCTCCGGTTCCCCGCGACCCCACATGGGACAAGCGGTTCTGGAAATGTGTGTGTGTGTGTTCACAGAAAGATTCCAGGATTTATGTATTTCAGTAGCAGTCTGAAGTAAGCAATTTTCTTGATAAGTTTTGTCATGCTGGCTTGGTTGTTACTTAAGGGCATATCACTATTATTTAAGAAGAATACACACACAATCTCCGCAGCCACTTGTTCCGAGGGGGGTCGCAGCAAACCGGAGCCTAACCCGACAATACAAGGTTGGAGGGGAGAGGGGACACACCCAAGACAGGATACCAGTCCATCACAAGACACCCCAAGCAGGACTCAAACCCCAGACCAACCATAGAGCAGGCCCTGACCAAACTCACCGCGCCACTGAGCAAAACACCACAGGTGGCACCGTATTCCAGCCCACCACACTCCAGCACTCTCACACCCCTGTCACTAAATCTCAGCTCGTGTCAAACATGACACACCTGGCAGGGCCAACACGCCCATGTCAATGGGCCCTTTCACCACTTCCAGCTCTGCTTCTGCCCACAGCTTCTCTGCTATGTGCAAGTCAGGAGGACTGATACTGTTTGGCCACAGGGCTTTAAATAGCCTCCTTTGTTCCCTCTTTTTATTGGATTCCAAGAGAAGAAAAATAAAATGAGCAATGAAGGAACAGGGTGGAACCATTCTGACATAAAAGACAGTTTAGTGCCCACCAACCAGGGAAAACCACAACGACTGCTGGGAAATAATGAGCTGAACAAAAAATCCTGCGTCCAGGCCATGTGTATATACAGTAAATTTGTAAATGTGGTTATCAAAGTAGTGATAACCTATGGAACCATAAAAATTCTAACCTTTGCATCAATTATCCCTTTAAGGATTTTTTTTTTTTTTTTAATGAAGGTTGCCATATATTCAGGGTTGGAACATGAGCAGAGCTTGCAACAAAATCAGTGAGTACTTTGCCAGCAAGTTTCAAAATAAGGGATCTTTTACATTAGATGTGGAATTCAAGAACACTGAGACTGCTGTCTTCTGGCAGACAAAGTTGACAGGACATGTGAGAAATGTAGGTGGATATGCAGCCAACACGAATTTTACATTCATTGCATGACACACACATAACCAGACTGCAGCAGCACGTGGGATGCAGTACTGCTCCATAAGGAGGAATAGGACGAAAGTAGGAAAACAGCCAGCTTTACATTGCCATTTATTCACGTAACAGACGCTTCTCTCCAAAGCCACGTACATTTCAGAGAACAATGTAAAAAGTGCAGCCTGAAGGTGAGATCTGGATGCAGACAAGTGATTCTCGAGTAGCCAAATTGTCACACAGCAGTGTTTTAAGTCAGTATACATTAGAGGAGTAGCAGCATATAGGTCTTAATAAAATAGTCCAGGATACATTTCATCTACAGGCTGAAGCTCTGCTGAACAGACTCGTGTAATGGCCTGCTTTTAAAATTATTAAACAGATTGCGCCAGATAAAACCAGGCAGCTTTACCGTAAAACTAGGAAAACGAGCGCACAAAATTCAAACGCAAACTACTCACTAACATTTTTATAATGCACATAGATGTCTTGCACACTGAGACTGACGTCTTTTATTTGTTTTATTCATGACAATTGTTGGGACCCTTTCAACGAACAGAACTTTATCTGAAATTGTGCTAAACATTTTGGTGAAACGAAAAAGCGTGTTCCCATCATGGGGGGGGTTAGGTTGTACAGAACAGTCCTCTCAGCATGTGCAAAATCGCTGTCAGCTGGTGGAATAAATGTGTTGCGCACATCACAGAAACAAGAGAAAAATGATGGATCCTCAAAACAAACTGGACTTAAGAATCACACGTCTGCAACTGTATGCCTCTAATGTAATTAAAGCACAAATTCCATTCTCTGAGATGTCTTTTGGAGAAAAGCTTCTGCTAAATGAATAAATGTAAATTTAAGTAGGCTGTACATGTAAAAGTGCGAGCTGTATGCCTGGAACATTTTTATGACATAAAAACAATTAATTGTACAGCATATTATATTATTTATGGGCATCCCGTGCAGAGTGGACCCCCTGCGTTGCACCCAGGGGCAGCAAATAGTGCAGTAGAGTGAATTGCTGCCTTGTGAAGATCGCAGGTTCAAATCCTGCCTTCTCCTGTGGTACCCTGAGCAAGGTATTTATCCTTAAGAGCTGCGGTGAAATTGCCCCGCTGTATAACTGGGTAAATCAAAGTAAGTACCTCAACACAGTAAGCTGTTTTGAGGAAAAAGCAACAGGCAATGTTAAATTTCAATTTATTTTATAATAGAGCGCTCTTCTTACGCAGTAACGCAGACAGAGCGCTTTAACAAAGGCACAAGGCAAGAAAAAACATAGAGGAATAAACATAGTCTAGAAGTGTGCATCCGGACCAGAGGTTCTTTCAACAGGTCTGCTAGGAACACATACATATATGATATATTTCACAACAAGAAATGTCTGGGACAGAAATAAACGGGGATGCCGCGGGATTAAATTAGGGGAACACGAAAAGCTGAAATAGGGCCATCCGGCCGTTCTAGAGCTTTTGAGCTTCAGAGGAACTGCATGCGAGGGCCTGGCATGTCGACAGTCCCGCCGCCACCTCGGCGCGGTCACGTGGGAGCGCTCCCGAGCCTCCTGAACCTACGCCCCCTCGCAGAATGGACGGGCCGCCTTTCAGCGGAGCCCTGCGAACGCTCCACACGCATTTACGGACCCACGCTGACTCAGGGCTTTCAGCGGTCCGGAGCCCGGAGCCCCGAGTCCCGGCGGTGCGGTCGGTCCAGCGGTCCGGAGCCGCGCGTCTCCGCGCCTTTTCACTGCACTGCAGCATACAGGCAGCGCGCGGAACGATGCGCAAAAGTGGATTAAATTAAAAAAGAAAAAAAAACTTATTTCCAAAACAGAAGGAATAACAACTGACAGCTGCCGTCTGTCGTAATCTACCGGCTGATTGACAGCCACGTGGATTATTGAGTGATTGATAACCAGGTGGGTTATGGATCCTTGTTGAAGAGCTGCGCTGCTGAATGACTGATAACCAAATCAATCAATGTATTGTGCGATTGATAATCATGTAGATTATTAAAGGATAACAAACAACCACTTTAGAATTCATGCATATTAACTTTACCGGCCGGTGTGAGTCTACTTTTTCATAATTTTTATTAAGGTGTTTTCCGGCTTTACTTCAAGTTCATTGCTAGCAGGATTGCAAGCGCTTTAACATTCATCAGCTACTGATTAGAGTACATCTGTACGAATTATTTAGTTATTGGATTATAACAATTAAGATGAGCTCATTTGTTTTCTGCTTTTTAATAAATGGGGTAAATGTTAGTAGAGCCGCATGTTCTTTGCTTGTTAATTTGATCAGAAAATGACTTTACCATGATTTTACCCATGAGAGTAAAAGGAGCAGCTAGTAGCAGTGGGATGAAAGACTTGCACCGAGGGTTATAGGTTCGAGTCTTTGGTTCAGGATTTATTAGTTGTTTAGAGTTAAGTTTTTATTGAAAATGGGAGGATTAAAACTAATCGGCCGAACAGATTAGTAACGAATGGGCAGGGATGTAATTATAGTCTATTTTTTGCACACGGTTAAAAAAGTTCAAGAAATGTTAAATCACCAAAATGGTGTTAATAAAATAGTCTGGGACACATTTAATTATCAGGCTGAAGCTCTGCTGAACAACGTACTCGCGTAATGCTCCAGGGAATTAAAACAGCGACTCATGTAAAAACAGAAATCTGTGACAGATAAACTTGTAATTAATATCTGGGGTTGTCCGAGACCAAAGCAACAGACGAAGCAGCAGCGCCACCTTCTGGCCGAACAGAATCACTGCGCCCTGACACTTGATAAGTTGTTTCTGTTTTAAAAAAAAAAATATATAATTGTCATCATTAACCCAGGTCAAGTGGCATTAGAATGGACGGATTAATAAATTAGGCTTACTTGTGCATTACGGGAAAGCTCCTAGTCTCAGCCTTGGGGCTGATGGGTGTATTTTTTGGCATTACTTGCAGCAAGAGGTGGTGCGGCGGTGTGGCAGGTTGGACTGGGTCTTGCTGTTTGGTGGGTCTGGGGTTCGAGTCCTGCTTGGGGTGCCTTGCGACGGACTGGCATCCCGTCCTGGATGTGTCCCCCTCCAGCCTTATGCCCCGAGTTGCTGGGTTTGGCTCTGCGACCCCGTATGGGATGAGCAGTTCAGAAAGTGTGTGTGTACTTGCAGCAATACAATTCCGTTATGTAAGGCCTCCACTTACAATGAGCAAATCTTGTTTTGTTGTGAAACCCTAACTGATAACCTACTACAGTATTATCATTGCTCTTCTTGCTTAACAGCAGCTTTTACAGGAAAGTGGCAAAACTGCACCAGATTGTAAATACACTTTGAAGGATGTGTACTTCACTCAAGGGTACGACTGCAGGATTTTAAAAGCTAGCTAGAAATCAATTTTCTTAGCAAATATCATGCCTCCTGCTGACTTGGGGTGCAGATAATCCCTTTTGTCAGTGAGGGTGGGGTGATAGTCCAGTATCATTGTGAAAGAGGGTAAGGATTGTATGGGATTGTACTGTATATTACACGGTGACCACTATAATAGCATGGTTCAACGTGGTTATCCCCTAATAATATTTTGGAAGTGATGGCAATCATCAGTTACTTTATGCCTTAGACAGAGTTCTGGGAGTAGTGATAACAGTTGTTTGTTTTACACCAGCAAGGCCCCAGATCTCATGAAGACCCATGTCAAGTTCAAACAGTGGAGCCTCCATATGCTCAGTATGTTTCTGCTCAGCAAGCGGTGCTGGTCATCTGAACTGAGCCAGAGGCCTGGCTGGAAATTCAGCCTGTCAGGGCAGCCTGTTTTTCCACTTGAAATTTTCACACAATTGACAGTATTGTGGCATGCCTGTGTGAGCGGCACTGAAGGCTGGATCTGGTTTCGCTGACTTTGGCATTGCTTTGTACTTGACGCAAGTTTATTAGGTTTGCAGTAGCGCCTCTGTCTAAAAAGGCTATTAATTTAAACACACTCTGCAGGCATCTAGCCTTGTTAGTGTTGTCAGCAATTTCTGTGTTTACAACTTGCGTGCGCAGCTGATGGTATGATACTGGTGTTCTAATTTGTGTCCTAAATCTAACGGAAAAATTAAATACACTCCAAACTAATATATCAGGCCCCTGTACAATGAAAATAGACTTTTTCAGTGGCTCTGTGTTTCCTCTCATGACTGTGTTCACAGTAGTGCTGTTTAGTTCAGAAATGCCCCAAAATGAGTAAGAGGGAGCATTTAAAAACACATTTATTCATTTAGCTGTCACTTTTCTCCAAAGCGAATTGCAACATTTAACTACCTAGAACTATTTATTCATATATACAGCTGGGTACTGTAAGGTAAGTACTTGCTTGTGAGTACTATAGCAGTAGGAGATATTTGAACTTGGAAAACTGGACCCAAAGGCAACAGCTCTAAATATTATGCTGTCAGCTGGCCCCAAACCACATAAAACACACACTGTGCTCCACGCCCGCAGCAGAAAAGGAGCTGTTAGGCATCAATGCATTTCTCATGGGAAAAAGAGGAAAACTGAGCACTCACCAGTGGAGCACTTCTTCAAAACGAACCACGCGACCTGTTCGGCAATAGGTTATAATAATGGCTTTCTACAAGAGACGGCAAATAAAACTGAAAAGTAATACGAAAGACTGCTTTCCTCCATTGCCAACAGGAGTAGGAATTTCTTCTTAACACATTAAAAATCTTTTTGTAACTGAAAATGAAGGCTATTCAAAGCTCACACGCTACGGACAACTTAGCGTAGCCAATACACCTGAAGCGCATGCCTTTGGACTGGGGGAGTAAACCGAAATACCTGCAGGAAACCCACAGGGCAGTCAGACTCCACAGAGACCAATCAGCTGCCCCGTGCCGCCCTGCTGCTACTATAGTGTTTTCAGTGGATTTGTCTTACTATTATGGCCCTCAGACAACAATACTATAATGGACACGGTCTGTTCTTGTCTATTTTTCTACTGTAGAACATGGTAGTTCACAGTAGAGCAGAATACCTTTTATCATTAAGTATGGTATTTCTCCAATTTAATTCAACAAGAAAAAGACAAATTCGCAAAGGCAACGTTGCCTAATCCTTCGCAAAATGCTGCTAAAACTTTTCTGTCAGCCGGAAACAAGTTTAAAAAAAATGCTGCAGCTCCCAGTCACTGCTTACACACAGGGAGAGCTGCTGCGCATCAGTCCCTGAGGGTAACCACGGCTTGGAAGGTTTGCGCCATAGTAAAACGCATGTAAGAACCAAAATTTCTCCCAAAAACCCTGGAGCTTTGAAAGAAAACAATACTAACTATAAACATTAACAAACCCACATGTACGCTGAATAAAAATCAAATCCATAAAGAAAGTGCACCTGATTTCTTACAAAAGTACACTGTACCTGTAATGTAAGGTACAAATTGTATAACAGCATCACCCACAGCAGCACCACGAGATTTAATTGGAGGAAAAAACAAAAGTGCTCTGGGGGTCACGATCTTTATCCAAAGCACTGGACTTGGCCATGAGTTCCTCAAGCCTATTGTATGAGATAAACAACATTCGTTTGAGTCATTTGCAGAACATTTGACACAAAGGAGACTGACTTTGCTCATAACTACGCTCACCTCTGTTTCAGAGCTACAAGCTGCTGTGCAATGGACCAGGCTCCTCTGCGCGCTCTGCTGTCCGTAGGAGCGGTGCTCGCCTCCGTCATGGGTGTGGCCGCGTGCGTGACTCAGGAGGAGGACACCACGTACACCTGGCTCCAGACGAAGGTACCAGTGATGCAGGACAGGCACACCGTGCATCTCAGCAGGCCTGCTTTCACGGCCGAAGCTGAGAGCGAGTTGAGTGCCGTGTGCGGGATCGAGTGCCAAAGCCTACTCTCCCGGCCCGATGTGGCTGAGCTGGAAAAGCTCCTGTCCTATGAGACCGTTTATGAGAATGGCACGCGCACGCTAACCGCAGTTTCCCTGCAGAGCCCAGGGCCGGCCTGGGACGAGCCTATGTTGAACGTTTCTGCTCGCCCTCGGCACAGACGGGAGCTGTATGGTCCGGACAGCCGCTTCACCATCGCTGACTCGCAGTACTCCACAAACTACCCTTTCTCCACCACGGTCAAGGTCTCCTCCGGCTGCTCCGGCATCCTTCTGTCCCCCAAGCATGTGCTCACGGCTGCACACTGCATCCACGACGGCCGGGACTATGTGAAGGGCGCCAAGAAGCTGCGGGTTGGTTTTTTGAAGCTGCGCTCCAGGCGTCAGGCTGGGGGCAAAGGGGCTCGTGAGAGAGGGGGCAGGAGAAGAGGAGAAAAGAGAGGGCAGCGGAGGGAGGAAGCACAGAGAGCAAAGAAGCGCAGCAGACGCAGTGTACCTCCTCAGCGGCCTTCCTTCCAGTGGACCAGGGTAAAACGCACACAGATCCCCACAGGATGGTTCAAGGACGTGTCCCAGGAAGTGGCCCTGGACTACGACTATGCCTTGCTAGAGCTGAAGCGTCCCCAGAAGCAAAGGTTCATGGATTTGGGCATTGTTCCATCTGTTAAGAAGTTACCCGCAGGGCGAATCCACTTCTCGGGCTTTGATGATGACCGGCCAGGCCAGCTCGTGTACCGGTTCTGCTCGGTCTCAGACGAATCCAATGACCTGCTGTACCAGTACTGCGACGCTGTGCCGGGGTCTAGCGGCTCAGGAGTGTACATCCGCCTGAAGGAACCTGGCAAGAAGAAGTGGAAGAGAAAGATCATAGCGGTGTTCTCTGGCCACAAGTGGGTGGATGTGAATGGGGTTCAGCAGGACTACAACGTGGCTGTGAGGATCACACCGGAGAAATACGCCCAGATCTGCCACTGGATCCACGGAGACTCCAACGTGTGCCGCAGCACCTGAGGGTTGTGGGGTTGTAGCCTCTTTGCCGACGGTGGTCAAGACGTGCTACAGTCGAGTGCCTCCAGACACTGTCCATCGCTAGGAGAACAGAAACTTGAGACAAAGCAAGTGAGAGAATCCTGCCTGTTTAGATTTTTATTTATTTGAAAACTGAATGCAGTCTTAGAAATAGTATTTTGCTATGAAAATTATCAGTTTCTAGGCAAATTAAAGTTTAAGCAGGGACATAAAATTCAACTGTTTTTCAAAGAAAGAAATTACTATGACAACTTGTTGGAGCTGATTGGTTTATGTCGCCGATTAAAAAAAAATCTGCTGTTTCTGATGCAGTAGGGTAATGCCTGGTGTTCTCATCTGCATGTACTGTATCTTCCACTATCTTCGCAAGCTACATATGAAGTAAGTAGCTTCAGCTATCATGTGACCCAGAAAAAAAATATTTTTTTCTTGAGATATAAACCTTTGGCGCATACTTGATGAAATGATGAAAAAGATAGTGCTGGTGCTTGTTTATTTCTATTTCGTTGCAATACAAGAATTAAACCAATTTATAACTGGATCCAGAAGGATTCTTGCTGAGTTGTTGAGTCATGTCTTGTCCAGTCTTTATGTCATGTATATTACTCTCAGTGCACAATGGATATGGGGGCTCGACATTAATAATTTGTGTTGGGTTGTCCACAGGTTTTTAACTGTCCATTTTTGGAACATATTGGAAAGACAATATAATGTCTAAATTTAAAACACCCTTTAATGGACAGGAACTCAACAGAAATGTACCAATTTATCTTGCTAGCAATAAAATTTTTATCCAAAAATAAATTTCACAGAGAATAAATTTGAATGAATATGAAATGATGCACTAAAATAGAGATTACTTAGTACTATTAAAAGAAATTAGCCAAAATAGCAACATATAGGGTCTAGTTTTCAATTTATGACAAATTTGGGTGCTTTCTAGTGAGAAATGATATCAAAACAAAAATGCTACGATACATTTTTGCATTGAATTTCTTGATGTTTCCCCTTAATTTATTGTACATGTGAAAATGTAAGTATATTATCTGTCCTGGACAGTTGGACAACTGTTAATTTTGAGCCCTGGATATGATTTCACCCTTGTGCACTTCTTCGTTGGTGCTGTGTTATATGACGGAGACATGGTGCTAATTTTATCTTTTTTCATCTGTTCATTACCAGGACATTTTAAGAAATACTGTTTAATAGTGTCTTACATCCATAAATTAAATGGACTTTGATGATCAGCTTAAGTCAATACTTTTTTCCTCTACACATTTAACATGAGTTAAATTTTTATGTTTAAGAAAAATGTATTAATATTCCCTGATGAAATAATTTTATTTTCAGTATTGTTTAATAGAAATGTGCAGCTTAAGTGATGATGTACTATAACTGATTAAAGTTTGTTTCTGAGCAACTGATCAACTCTCCTCTCCCTGATTGACTAGTTGTGTTTTCAGCACCTTCACTGACCACTCTTTGTCACTAAACACAGCTGCCCTTTTACATCTCCATCATGCAGGACATCTGATAGCGCTGGTGGCTCAATGGCTGCCGTGCTGTGGTACTGAGATCTTGGTTGGAATCCGGCTGCGTGGAGTTTGCATGCTCGCGAGAGTTTCCTTCCACACTCTAAAGACATGCAGAAGGCACCTTTAAAACCACATGTCAACAGTTTACTTTGACTCAGTGGCACTTAACCCAACTGTCCCATATTACCTTTATGTTCATTAGCTCATTAGGTCCCTCAGATGGCTCAGCTGTCCTGGCTGCTCTAGTTTCACGCCAGTCTATCCTGCACAGTCAGCACACACCCATGAATGAGGTCAATGCAGATGCTGTCTTCCTTATGCTTGGGAGCCAGTCCATTTAAACTGGGACACAAGGAAAGAGAGGCAAGGTAAGCAGGCATTTCTTTAAGTCAGTGTATTTATTGCATCCCAAAGAGCATACATGCACAGGGGTAAACCAAAAAACAAAGAAAAGCCATCTTTAAACAAAGTAAAAGTTTCTTTATCTATCCATTATTGTGTTTTTTTTTTTTTTTTTTCTCCCCCACAACAGTTGCTGACACGGTCACTTGGAATGAGACGACAGTGTACGGCTTCTACATGGCTGCCCACATAGACTAACAGCGACCTCCTTCCATTGCTTTGACACTTGAAGACGGTTTGCCTGCGCCGACACTTAGAAAACCACTGTACACCAAGAGAAGGAGAAACAGAAAACACCATGTGTACATCAATCAGGAACGGGGACAGGTGCCCAGGAAGATCCCAAGAGATCATTCTTATTCCAAGGGAAATACAAAAATAACACTACGGGAACTGAGCTTAGTCTGGTGAGAAGAAAACACCAACTACTATGAGAGTCAAACACAACAGCTCACTGATATAGACAGTGATCGTTCCACGGGAAACGGAATGGCAAGACCGACCCTGTCCGTGTAGGCTACTCTACGGGTGTACTCTGACTGGGTAACTGAGGTTCAATACTGCCTTCTGTCTACAATTTATAAGAGGACAATTCCTGTGTACCTTCAAATCTTTGTAAATAACTAAAATATAACCATTTTTATTTTAAAATAATAATAAATAAGTAAAATTTGTAGGCAAAATATCCTGAAGTACATACAGTACAAATTTAAACACAGTATAAATAACATATGAAAAACAGAAGCTAAAGACAAACATAAAAAAATTAAAGGTTCTGGGTTTCAGGATCTCTCAAACATTACATATACATATATATTTATATTTCACATATCAATATTTATTCCCAAATTAGACCAATAATGGGAGATAAAATAACCGTAGGACTTACTTTATTAGATCCACATTAATATGCTCTTAAAACAGATAGATAAGACAGAAATAAGAGAACTTTTGAGGGACATTTATATACATCGAAAGCTTTCTGGAATGAAGGATACATACACCAGACAAATGCCCGTCAGTCACCTCAAGGCATGGAGCCAAGACACAGGGCAAGCATAAAACACACATCCATCATTCAATTCAAACGCCAACACTGAAAAAGGATCAAAATACACCATACTTTTTTTTTAAAAATGTTATTTCATTTAGGGGAAAGATAACATCAAGATAACCACACACTCCTTTTCTATGGTTAGATTTCACATCTTGTGCTACAACATGACAAAGGAAGGAAAAGAGGTGGGGGAGGGAGCTCTGGCTGTTGTGATCTTCTGGGGGTGTCCATCCATGGCTGCAAACACACAGAAGCTGTTCTCAACGTGTTCTTACAGATAAAGTAGCTGCAGAAAGAGAGAGAAATGGGATTCAGTGTGTGAATGGCTATTTGTACATGTGTGGGGTATGTGTATACATGCAGGTAAATGTCTGTATGTGTTTTTGTGTTGCTCCCTGGGTCTGAAACCCTGCTTAACTGAGAGGATCAAGAAGGAAGTAGTGGGGTTGGTTCAACAGTGTTTAAAGCTTGTAGGTAAGCGAGAGGCTCTTCTTGACACCGTGATGACAGCTCTACACAGTAGGGACATGGCATAAACATCTCATCCATAGTGCATAAAAGCCTTCTGTTTCTCATTATTACCTTGGGGGTTTATAAGAAGTCCTTAATGTTGAGGTCAGCCAGGGGGTCCTTAGAGGGGGGCTTTTTAGGGCTCTGAGTGGCAGCTGGTCCGGGTGATAGCTAGAAAAGGGAAGAGAATGAGAAAATCATGTATGAGACACAAAATATGGCAGTTGAAATTGGGAAGCCTAGTGATGGACCCGTGTTTGTAAACATGCATGCAAATATACATTTAAAAACATGAGTTTGAAAAGGTCTGAAACAGGACACTGCAATTCAGTGTTGTAGAAAACCCTACATGTCAGTACTTACTGGAGCTCCAGGTACACCTGCCCCAGGGAACTGTGGCCTCATCATGGGCTGAGGAAACATCTGAGGCATCATGGGAGCTCCAGCCCCAGCTGCTGGGGGCTGTGGAGATCAGAGGGAGACTATAAGACAAAGCCTTGTAAAGCACACGTTCACAGCAAAAGGAGGCGTTTGCTCTTACCATGCCGAATCCTGGTTGTGCACCCATGGGTGGGGCCATTGATGCAGATGGGGTTGTCCCACCAGGAGCACCTGGGGAAGATCCAGGCTAGGAGGAGGTGTACAAAGAGAAACAAGGGAAATTTCCTTCAAGAGCATGGCACAAACATACTAAACACTGATTGCAGAAATTCTTCTTCTGCACATGACTGCAAAATCATAGTCAGACAGCAGGTGTAAATACTTGTCTACAGCCACCAAGGACAGGTACAGTAAGGCAGCACAACATGTAGCACTTACCATCTGAGTACCAGGAGCACCCCAGCTCGTAGGGGCCACCTGCGGCTGCCAGTTAGCTCCACCTGTTAATTTCTTCTCATTCCACTGCATGTCTCTGTGGAGAGACATCACCCAGTCAGCATAAGCTGAAAAATCCCTCCCATTACCTAATGCTACTTTTACAGCTTGTCAGTCAGCCACTATTTTAGGTACTTTTTTAATGTATAGTAATAATGCTGTAGAACTACACAGAGTTCTAGTTTCAGGGCAGAAAAGTGTGTGGAAACACACCACACAACATATGTTGCCAGGCTGTGATATGTCAATAATCTGTGATTTCCAAGTTTTATAACACGCTACCTTTGCTATATGTGTGGAGTGCTTCAAATGGGGGTGTTAAGCACACAGAGTGTAAGCTTCATAAGGAATCATCACATTCTGAATGAGCTACTGCCATAGTTTATCAAGGGCACGGTGCAGACAGTTTTCAATCAATAAAGCTGGAAAAATGTAAGTTTGTTTCATGGCATAATGATTGTTTCTGCTGTATAGAGATGGGAAATGCAGAAATGTTAACCACCAGACAGAGTCAAATTCCACAAGTTTACGCTGTTACCGAGGTTCCATGAAACAGTCCCAGCCACACCTATAGCCCCTTCATAATTATACATCTGCCCTGAAGAAATGCACAGTTGTTTTTGTGATTTGTGCCATGACCATTGCAACCGATAATAAATCTAAGTTATTGCTAACACTGCTCTTTCTGATATTTCTACAAACTTAGCACATTTCACATGCCTTGGTCAAATTGCTGTACAGCTACTGACAGCGCACAAGGTTAACGCAGTCAAAAAAGAACCCAGAGATGTACACAGAAAAAATACAGAGATGATGCTCTTACTTCTTCTGATTCCCCATCCCCAGATCTGTAAAAGACACAACTGTTAGGACACTGCACCCAGAGTAAAATCAGTGTTCCTGCCTACAATTTACAGTATGTATATTACATAAGTGTCTTACAGGAGAAGTTGGTATTTGAACCTGGATCCTTCAGATCCAAAGGCTGCAGCTCTACTTTGACAGCTGCTGTACCACTTGACAACTGTAAAATACACAACTGCTACACTTCTACACTGATCAGTCCTCTGCTTCATCAGTTTACACTCCTATCACTAACCTTCACCATCTGCCACTTCCATTCTGAACAATACGTACTTCCAACCAGGTTTGCCAGGGAAGAGTCAAGGTCGCCTCCAATGGCCTTTCCAGGTGGCACTCCTGCCATCCCAGTTGCTGCTGCAGAAGGTGCCGCTGAGCCCTGGGGTGCCATGGCAGGGATGAGGAGATCACCTAATCCATCGAAGACTTGGGGCAGAAGCAAGGGGGAAGACAGACTCAGAAACAAAGCGACATTATACCCTCACAAGAGAAGACATTGTCACCTCACACAACGAAACTAATGAAGGAGTTCACTCTGGTGACCACCGAGGACACGCTCTTCTGTAATATCAGTTGGAACTAGGGGTTTTCGGAAAGGACTGCAAAGCATGCACTAAGACATGACCACCGTACAGAGCACGGTGCGTGCATGTGATGAAGGACTCCCTACAACTGCTGTTGAGAGTAAGCAGAATGTAAACAGAGTTAAAAGCTATAGTAAAAATCAGGTTTTGAGAAGGCGTATGAAATAAACCAAGTACAGATATGAGGCATCTAAACTGATTGTTTATCGGGGATTTGGAAGGAAGTGATTACGGATTGGGGTGCAAAGCATTGTGGCAAATAAAGCTTGTGAAAAAGCTAGAACTCACCATTGACACAGTGGTAGTAAGCAATGAGCCAGCAGAAAGAAAGCAATAAGCAAAAGAGATGAAGGTGGAAAGCAGGAAGGCAGGGGGAGATGTAAAGGGCGGCACGAGGCAGGGATTACCAAAACAGCATGTGCACACAAAGGAGGGAGGGAGAGGGAGAGAGAGAGAAAGAGAAAGGGAAAGAGAGAGAAAGCAATGGTGAACTGCAGCACCATCAGCACATGGTCCTGAGCAGCTGCATTTCCATAACTGCATTTATGAGCACTGGGTCCTAAATCACAGGCACGTTGATTTGCCTTTACCATCAGTGGGGCTATACATGTAGAGAAATAGCATAAATCAAAAAGTACAGCTGCCCTGCACAATTCTCATAGTAAAAGTTGCCTTAATATAACGTTTTTGTACTATTATGCAAATAGTTCAAATAAAGCTATTTAGCAAGATTTTAGGGATAATCAGCAATTAAAATGGTGAGTATCCTTTATGTACAGTGTTAAACGGGAGATAGTTCAGAAGCATGGGACACAGCAATACTTAGAGGACATCTTCCCAGCCCCAGGGCAGTAGAGACCAGCTGCCTCTAATGAGGCACTTATATAAAGCAGCTTGTCTCAAACAGGGAACTCTGGGAAAAGAACAGATTGATATGGTGTTAAATACTGTGTTGGTGTGTTTACCGTCTTTGTGTGTTGTAATTATGTAAGGTTAATAAAACAGCCACCGGCTTTTTACACATTGAACAAACCGAGGTGTATTCCACCTCCATCTAACCCATATACTGTAGCTCCTACCCAACTCTACAACTGGTTGCAGTAGCTGGACAGTATCACTTTCAAATGAGCTTAAATTGCTTGCCTTTTAGGGGGTGTGGTGGTGCAGTGGTGCAGGGGGTTGGACCACAGTCCTGCTCTTTAGTGGGTCTGGGGTTCGAGTCCTGCTTGGGGTGCCTTGCGATGGACTGGCATCCCGTCCTGGGTGTGTCCCCTCCCCCTCCGGCCTTACGCCCTGTGTTACCGGGTAGGCTCCGGTTCCCCGCAACCCCGTATGGGACAAGTGGTTCTGAAAGTGTGTGTGCGCACGTGCGCTCGTCTTTTATGATCTGAAACCATATGCATTGTTTATGCTGTATGACTTGTTTTCCTCCGTAATTATGTCAAGTATGCAGACACATTTGGTCCCCATCAATTTATGTTGCAAGCTCAACTTTCATGGAGGAAAACTTGCTGCTCTTCCAACATCTGTGTTTATATTACTTAGGTAAGCACAAGCACATCCCTGTAAGTAACAGTAATATCTCTATAATATGTCCTGTATGAAAACACGTGGGTTTGAAAACTCACCTGTTCTGGACTCACTTCTCTCTTGAACCCATAATAACAGAAAAAACCTCATGCAGCTACTCGTGTGAACGTATAGGGATTGATATGTTGGTAAGTGATAAATTAACTACACTGTAGAATCACGTCTTTGTATCCAAATTTCTCATTCTGTTGATGTAATTCACTATTTTTCTGTGAGATGTACTCTGCTTTGGAGAAAAGTGTCTGCTAAATGAGTAAATGTAACCATGTATGTAACATGCATTGCTGGACTCTACTTCTCTGGGGTCTTAGCACTGGTTTTATACCACATTTTATTATTTACTTTGGCAAATTCCTCACATAACATATAGAATGTATTATTTTTTCACCATGTAGAGAAAACAAAGTTTTTCTGGAAACAGCCAAGAAGAAGGAAACAGTGAGCCATACCTTTGCATAATGGTCCCTTCACTTAGTGCTTTTATCAGCAGGCCATTTGGCTCTAACTGCTTTTAACTGATCCCTATCTGTCTGCATTCACAAGATGACCAGCGTTCCTCCAGCTGTAGCTGTGACAACACTGAGCTCAGTTACTGTTCATTTGTTTAAGTCTACTTACACTGACAATTAGTTAAGAAACCAGGCACCAGTAAGGCTGCTAGACAAAATCAAATGTGTAAAAGTGCCTCTGTTTCATCTTTCACTAATATCGGCAAAACTAGAACACACCAAGAAAGCCCAGATCTTCACGGAGACAAGTTCCATATAAGGAAACCATGCAGTGTTATTCTCATGCCCCTGTCCCATTTTCTGTGGTCTGTGTCCCTCTACAGGGACTAAATGTAAATTTTCCTGTAGTAGCATCACATGGTCACAGCACAAGCTACACAAATCATACACACATAGCAGGAATGAGTCACATGGCTGCATAACAGGCACAGCTCCAACAGACCTGCAGTCCAGACCCATAATCCTTCAGACTTCCATCCACTGCTGCTGCTAAACCCAGGCCAAGGTGTCTTCATCTCAGCATTAATCTCAGCCAGTTTTCATCTTCAGAAGACAGCTAATCTTTCAGCAGAACGGGACAATCTGGGCATGTAACCTAGACTTCTACTACACAGTTACCATTTAATGACCTTGGGTTGGCATTGCCAGGAAAAAGTGACAACTGAGGACACGTGAAGAACATGAGTAGCAGCGAATACCTGAAAGTCAAAGAAAAAGCAGCCTGCAGCCTACCTGAGGCATCAAAGCCACCAGAGGGTGCCGCTGCTGTGGCAGGGACCTGGGTGGATCCGAAAGCAGCATCAAAGCCAGACTGTAACAGGTTGTTCTGGCTCAGAGCTGGTGCTGCAGCTGGAGTCGGTGTTAGGGATGGGGAGGGTGCTGTGGCAGGGCTGGGGGTCATTAGTCCTGGTGGGGCACAATACAATAGCTATATTAAAAGCAGTACTGCACAAATCACACACGTGCACGCACACACTACACTTATGTTGAACACATATTTACTGTCACAAAAAATGACAAACACCCTTTTAGGTGTATACACAGCACTTACTGCAAAACTTCTACATCTCTAACTGTAATATATCACATACAACTCACTACTTCAAAAAAGCTATACATTTTTTATAATTATACAATTCATCAGTAATACAAATCTCTAATATAGTTTTAAATATACTACATTTATTTAGCTGAAGCTGTTCTCCAAAGCAAGTTACAATGGTGAGGTACTTACAATTATTTACCAATTTATACAGCTGAGAATTTTTTATTTTTTTTTTCTTCACTGGAGCAATTCAGGGTAGGTAGCTTGCTCAAGGGTACTACAGCTGGAGGGGGGAATCAAATCCATGACCTTTGGGTCTAAAGGCAGCAGCTCTAACCACTACACTACCAGCTGTCCCCCTCTATAAGATATACATACTATATAATTTTAATATATTTTACACTACTTTTGTAAAATCATATAACGTAATGCAAAGCATATCTTTGCAGCGGGTATACAAAAGACACAAAGCAAAAAGGGCAGCATGGTGGCACAGCAAGTAGTACTGCTGTCTTGCAGCACCTGGGGGGTGTGAGAGGACATGGGTTCAACTCCCACTCAGTCTGTGTGGAGTGTGCATGTTTTTCCACAATCCTAAGACATGCTGTTTGGTTTTACCCATAGTGTGTGAGTGACAGAGAGAGTGTGTTCCACTGATGTATGGATGAGCGAGTCAGTGTAAGTAGTGTATCTAGCAGTGTAAGTGACCTTTTGGTGAATAAGGCATGTGGCTGATAATACTACATAGAGTTTACTAGAAGTTGCTTTGGAGAAAAGTGTCTACTAAATGTATGGGTACAGTAGGGAGACACGCAGGTACTGAAGGGCCAGAGCGTTACCCGCCAGCAGGTCGGTGGCCGGCACCCCGGGGGCAGTGGGCTGACTCTCAGAAGTAGGCCCACCGAAGGTGTCTGTTGTCCACAGTGCAGCATGGGGGCAGAGAAGGATTAGTCAGCCGGCACGTCCACACTGCTACTGGTAGACAGAGAGGGGAGGAGAGTCACCACCGCTACTAACACCTGGACATACTATAAATTTACAGGTACACTTAGAAACACACAGTTACCCACACAAACATGCACGATAAAATGTGTATTCATGCACAGGTATGCAAGCAGACAGAACATGAATCTGTTTTAAATTACATGCATAATAACATGCCACAAAAGTGTATGGCATAACACAGACAAAAATGGTGGGCTAACTCTCTTGCACCAGCTCACTGAAAGTACACACACACACACCCAACCCCCTGTATCGCTCAGTCTATTACTGCTCAACAGATTATCTTCTTACTTAGTGCAGATACTCATTAAAAGATTCGGCCTATTAATCTTCAACAATCAGTTAATTTATCTTCACAATTTCAGAAAAAATTGAAAATGTCATATAACTTAACCAGTAACACGACAAGCACACATATCGAAAGTGACTACTTACAGCATTTGACCCATTTAGACAGCAGAATATTTTTACTGCAGCTGTTCAAGGTAACTACCTGCAGTAGTATCTAGCAGTGGGCACTGAGATACCTTCTAATTAAAAGTTCATATTCTTGACTGGTACATGACCAACTACACCAGGTATATACCCAAAAAAACGTAGACTTACATACAATAGCCTTGGCTTTCACCTATGTACAATCTATCCATTATGCAAAAATACTAACTTTTGGTAAACACAAAAAGAATAACAAGTACTATGGTAGACAAACTTCATTTATCTTTATTTACATTTATTCAGCAGACACTTACTTCAAAGAAACTTGCACTGTGACGCTATAGAATGTTTTTCCTATTTATACAGCTGGGTAACTTTTTTTTTTTACTGTAACAAATCAAATAACTTCAGAGTACTGCAACAGAAGCGGAGATTTGAACCTGGGTCCTTTGCATGAAATGCAGCTCTAACAACTACATTATCAGCTGCTCTTTAATGATCATGCCATTACAGCACCACTGAAACACATGACTTTGAGCAAACCCACAAGACCACCTAATAATATCTGCTTCTGCAGAGGCAGCATAGTTTAAGCATGTGCACTGCTTACAGGAATACGTGGAATAAATACTGACATTCACTAATTATTTGCAAAAGAAGACCTGAAAAATACATTACAATGTATATCTAACTCTAAATAAAGAAGGAAAGGTTTTCCGATTTTTCTGTATTTTTGGTTGGGAGGAGATAAAATACAGTGAAATTCTAAAAACGTATTTTCTGTAATTTTTATTTTATACTGAAATGTATTGTGTATGTTCTGCATCATATTCCCTCATGAACACATTGTTTTAAAGTATCGTGGCACGCCAGGCCCTGGGTTTGGGGAGTGACCAGGTTTGAGGTGGACTTAGGGAATGTTTTATTGAAAACAAAAAACAAGTAGTGCAACGCACACATACACAGAAAACAGGAGCTTTCAGCAGAACCCACTTGAGCACCAGTTCAAGCTTCACACTTGTATGTTATTAGTTGATTCAAACATACCATAAGCTCTGTTTAAATCTAAATGTAATCCAAGGTGTTACAGAAATAAGAAATAAGGCATAAGAAAAACAGCTGAATATCACCCTAGGAGTGAATTTACTTTTTCTGGGTACAGCTTGCCAATTTATTGATATTTCTAAATATAAAAAAGAACACACACTATTAACATAAGGGACAAGTCTATCAATATCCTATCAGCCTACAGTCTACATCGTGTACACCAAAAACAATTTCAAACACTGTCAAATTCCACAAGAGGAGCACATTTTGCATCATACGCACCGCCAAGCAGGTCCAGCACGTCACTGCTTTCAGGTTTAGTAGGAGAGGCAGCAGTGGGCGCGGGTGCAGGCGCTGGTGCTGAAAATGCATCTGAAGCAGGACAGAAAGTGAGAAAGAAGCCAAATGATCAGATAGGGCTGAGGAGGAGGACATGGTCCCTGGCCGAGCTGCAGGCAAGAGAGAACAAATTGTGGGAAGCAGTGCAGGAGGGAAAAAAACAGGCAAAGAAAGACACAAAGCATGCATGCTGATTTCTTTCATGCTCAAGCACAATCTGTATGTTGTTGCTATTATAGCAACTCACCCAGAAACATCAAAATTCTATAAATTAGAGCCTGATAAACACATGGCCCTTGACTTATGATGGGGTTCCATTCCAATGAACTCGATGTAAGTCTACTTTTATCATAAGTCTCAAGCACCCTTACTTGCATGAATGTTGCATAATTGGTCCCTGTGATATTTTTTTCCACTACTTTCGCACATTATTCACACATGCACATTTTCGGAACCGCTCGTCCCATACGGGGTCGCGGGGAACCGGAGCCTACCCGGTAACACAGGGCGTAAGGCTGGAGGAGGAGGAGACACACCCAGGACGGGACGCCAGTCCGCCGCAAGGCACCCCAAGCGGGACTTGAACCCCAGACCCACCGGAAAGCAGGACCTGGTCCAACCCACTGCACCACCGCGCCCCCCACATTATTCATATTACAAAAAAATATAGAATAATATATAGTACGGTGTTATATTTTCAGGCTGCACTATTTTGACTTATTTCTAAATCCGTTTTCTTTCCTTTTTCTGCATCACCACAGCACTTACATTTTCACTTGTTAGACATTTTAAATAAAAACTAGTATTACAAATAAAATGTTCTGTAAATAAAACATAATCAGTGATAAACACACTGACTTAGTGAATAAGAAATATGATGCTTTGCGGCAGCATGACCAGCCAATGTTATCCAATAGCAGATAGAGCAGTTGTCATTAGACTTTCTGACCAAACATTGGGACTCACAAATAAGGTTAATGGGACAGCCATTGTAAGTCTAGGTTGTCTTAAGTTGCAGACCACCTGCACAGACCACTGTAAACATTAGTTATATATGCAATGTGACTAGTACGCTGAAACACAGAAATAGTGTTTTTCTTCCAGGACTTCAATGGAAGATAAAAGTAATGAACTGGTCCAGTTCTCCCATTACAGATGCTGAAGACAGAAGACAGCCCTATGCCACCTGCTGCTTCAGTAGGTAATGTTGTACACCAGGCAATGGATTACAAACATGTAGCACACTTGTTGCCATGGTAATGCTTTGTCTTCATGATACAGCAAGAGAGCAAAACCACCCTGGAGACAAACCTTGAGACAAACCTTAAAACAAATTCTAAACTTCAATCGAAACAGCTTGTAAGAACTAATTTTATTTTCTCCAAACTAGAAGAGAGCTAAGAGGCTCTCCAGGCTGATGTAAAAAGCTCAGTGGTTTAAGACACTTTTTTGTGCCATTTGTAGACAGCGAGCTCCCCAGGTATAAAGCAGAGGGAGGACTCACCAGACAGGAGATCGGCAGTCAGGCTGGCCTCAGGCAAAGGAGAGGGACCTCGGGAGGCTGCGGGCAAGTCTTTTTTTTGGGGGGGTGAAGGGGGTGGAGGGTCAGACAGGCACATGAAAGAGGAGGACAGAAAAAGATAAAGAAAGTAGTACTATTCTGGCTAGCTGGCTGTAGAGAAAGACATGCACAAGGCACGTTCCACAATGGGGACAAACCAGGATGCAGTGGAAAAAACTGATGAGAGATTATGGGAAAAAAACGAGTGTCATAAGGAAAGAGTACTGAGCTCCTGTACCTGCACCGAATAGGTCTATGCTAGGAGTAGCGTCTGCTTTGGAAGCTGTGGCGGAACTTTGCTCGGGCATAGAATCAAACAAATCTACAAACAAGGACATACACATTCAGATCAATCCAATGCATATTGACAGGGAGGGGGAAGAAAAAATGAAAAGCTCCAGAAAAAAGTCAATCATGTGATTAATCTTTTTTAAGCTGAAAAATGCTTATTCAAAACAGAATTACAATACTGGTCAAAATTCTCTAGTTGACAAGTTGGAGAATGTTAGTAGTGTATAGTTTCTGCTGAACCTTCAACACTCCTCCATTCCTCCAGCTTGAACCAGACGCAGCTGGAAATTCCAGACTGGAGTCAAACTGAAATCTGAGCCAAATTCATCACCTTAACATTGAGATAAAAATATTTTGTTTCTGAGACTATTCACTTACTGTAGGTAGTCCCATTTAGTCAATGACACAACTTGATGAGTGAGGAGAGATGACTGAAAAGTTCTGAGACTGACTTTACTGCACTGTCCTGTGAGCTGCAGCTACAAGGTGGAAGGGAACCAAGGTCAAGGCCCTGTGACCCTACACCTGTGGATGGACCCATTTCTGTTTAGTCTTTCAACTGTCATGCCCAACAGTTTACCTGTTTTTTATGGCAGCTATATTCTTTGTAAAGCTTGGGAAAAGTGGTCAAGAGACCTTTGAAATGTGTAATCAAGCATATGCAGCAGAAACAAAAACTCGGCAGGGAAATTTTAATTTGATGAAGTGAAAAAAGCTACGGATATTGCCGTGAAGACAACATCAAATATTTGCTGCTGCGCGTCTCCAATGACAATGACAGTCTCCAAACTTTTCACCCAAGTCTTGTTTCATTCAGTGCCATAGCCTGTACTGAGTTCAGTTACTGTTTTGAGAAATCCAAGCTGACTGGTTAATCCACTTTTCTGGCAACACCATTTAGTAGATTAATACATTCTGAGGTTTATTCCGGTCAGTGGAGTTTATTCTATTCAGTAGGTTAGTCTGTCCATTTCCCAGCAGAAGGCACCAGTCAATGGGTTAATTTGTGTGACAAGCTACTCCACTGAGTCAATCAGGCAGTATAGTAGATTCCCTCACTCATCAGGTTAATCCAATTTATCTACTCAGTGCATCATTCCAATCAGAAGATTATTCCAAATGGTAGAAGTATCTTGATTGGGTCTTCCAAATCTAGTTTGCCATGTGGAGAGAGAAAGGTCAAAAATTTGACTCAATTTATGCATAAAAAAATCTGTAATGAATAAAAGAAAGCACAATGTGGGATTATGCAGATTTCATTATCGCATGTGGAAAAGGAGAAACAAAACAAGGCGAATTTACCACCAAAGATATCTAGTGCAGGAGCTGTGGTGGCGGAGGTGGAGGTGGTGGTAGGAGGAATGGGGGCAGCGGGGCCGCCGGTCGGCACGGCGCTAGTGGTGGGGACTACTACTGCAGGGCTGGTCTCAGCGGGCTTCATTGCAAAGAGGTCCAGCTCAGGGGCCACTTCTGCACTACCCTCAGATGGTGCGAAGGGGTCTTAAAGGAAGAGGAGGGTGTTACACAGGAAAGAGACACAGCCAAAATTGTACAACCTCAAGAAGCCTCCACAACGATAGAAAGGGGGAGAAAAAAAAAAAAGAACAAAATCAACTGACACTGATGGCTGGCTTGCATCCAAGCATCCATTAACATTAAGACTGCAGCCTCAGGCAAACTTGAATCTCAAGATACTGCCTCTTTCTGCACAGCCACGAGACGTACAATCTAAAGCTAGTACTTCAACTCGAGGCTACCACAGTAACACCCTATAGGGTGCCACTTTCTAACTGAACAGTGGGTGTTCGATGGTATCCATAAGAGTATTTTTTTTTTTTTTTTTTTGCTTGGCTTAACTTGAATTTGCCAACAGCTTTCTTTAGTGCAGAATAAGGTTAATGTTAAAAAAAAAGAAATGTTGTGCATAAAACTTCTGCCAATGATCATTACCAATTCTATGCCTTTGTATCCACCAGAGCTCCGTGAGAGTTGCTGTCAAACACGATTTTTAGCCTGAACATACTACCATGCTCCCAGAAGAACGTACTGCATGACAAAATTTCATAAAACGTAAATTAAATTTTGTCAGTAATGAGTCAGTCAGCATGAATCAGTGGTAAAATACATAAAAATAAAACCCAGACAGCCTCAACCTGACTATTCAGAAGATGAATACTGTCAGGTAAAATGTTAGCAAGGGTGGCTGTACTGAATGGAAACAAAGAGGTGATGGGGCAGTATCTGGAAGATTTGAAGGGGTGGTGGGAACCACAGGCTCCAGAGCAAGGTCTCTTGTGAAATGGTCAACTAACGTTCCCATGATAGCATCAGCTCCTTCTAATGAGAGTGCACAACTTAGGTCGCGCTCACTCATGGGCTGGTTATACACTTGCACACATGCACTAACAGCAGACTGTTACATCACCCACCAGATCCAGCACATGCATCTGTAGCAGGGGTGGGCGGGATAGGTGGAGCCCCACCCTCAGCAGCAGCAGGACCATCACCAGGAGAAGGTGCAAATGCATCTGAGACACCAGAGAAGGGAATTGGAGTACACAGCATAGCAAAAGAAGGAAACGTTTTTTTTTTTTTAAAAATCAGATTATCGGTTTTCTTGTGAAAATCAATTTGGACTGGAAAAAGCTGCACATAGAAAAACACAGATACTGTGATGAGCCAGGTTGCTTATTTGGGGCTACAGTGCCAAACTCTGCAGCTCACATAACAACGTGAACAAAGCTGAAACAGAGCAAAAGCAAAGGTTTCATCATTTGCCTTGTTTGACAAGAGAAAGTCAACTCTGTTCACCTGCATAGCCTCTTCCTCCAAAAGCATTATGTGAATAGTGACAGCCACAACATGTCACAATACACTGGGGATACTTTACATTCATATACCCAATACAGATTTTTTGAAATCAAGCCAGACGACTCGAATGCACATCTAATGAGTGGCAATGACACAGTTAGAGAGAGACAAAGTACTCAGGCTGCAAATCTTACGTCTCTGGTTTACAAGCAACTTGCAGTTTCTATGCATAGAAGTCTTCATGTAAGTGCAGCTACTGTGTTAGTTTACAGTAATGTGCAGCTACTGAAGATGTTTAGATGTATCAAGTTAGACGTATCTGCCTGTTCACACCATAGTGCAGGCCCACACACAATGCTCTACTCAGAACTAATAAATCATTTTTGTTGATTTATCAAGCTGTTCCATCATATTTTCCCAAAATAAGAATACTGGAAATTTTGCACAAAAGACTACAGGGTTCATTTTTCAAATCTCAAATCAGGAGATGATGGGTGTGTCCCCTGTGTGGTCAGCATGTGCAGGTGAAGCCAAGAGGACTGTTCTGCCCACATGCTGAGCCACTGACCTCCAAACAGGTCCATGTCGGTGGTGCCAGAGGTGGCAGCTGGAGCAGAGAGGGCAGAAGAAGCAGGGGCAGGGGCTGCAGCAGCAGCAGCAGCAGCAGCAGGAGCTGGTGTCACCTCAGCAGCAGCAGGCGTAGCACTGGATGCGGCAGCAGTTGCCGGAGCAGTGGAAGAGGAGGTGGTGTCAGCAGTGAGGGTGGGTTCAGAGAGAAGGGCTTCGGTACTAGCAGGAGCAGCTGTGGCACCCAGGGAGTCTGAAGGGAACCAGAACCCCGACAACCCGAACAAGCAGAGAAACAAGGACCTTTTTGAGACCAGGATGAAAAGAGATGCTGCCACATAAGACTAGAGGAACTGAAGAAACAAGACACACCCCATCAGGTGCTCAGCATACCATCACCTACGATGCAGGGAAAGGCCTGCATGAGGGCAGATCTCTCTGCTGCATACACTCAAGCCCTGCAGGGACATCTTCTCTGAGTGCCACTTACCCTCTCCGAGGAGATCTGTGCAAAGGCAGCAGGAGAAACAGAAAGAGTTGTAAATTAAAATTTTAAAAAAGTCAGTTATAGCATTGCCAGACAGATTACTGCATATTGTAGATTCTGTCTGCGTGTCAGCTACAACTAGTAAATGGGTGAAATATGGCCTCAGCTGCTTTTGCTGCTCATTAGCCAGTTTAATGTGATGCTGGAACTTCATTCTCAAAGTTTTTAATAACAACTACACATTGTCATCTGATTTACTGCTGTTAGAGCTGTTTTTTTGGATTGCTGTATGATTCAGTAGGGTTTACTGGAGCAGCAGCCTAGTAACACTTTCAACTCAATCTGACCTAAATTAGAGAACTGTAAAAAGTTATGAGATGAGGCACTGTCTGCAAACCCTACATTTACAATATGTCACACAGTTCTAAACTAGTTCTTCAAATGATGATGTGACGGTAACAGACTGCTGTCCCAACCACACAGGACCACAAGGAGGACTTTTATCCCAGAATCACAGCAGTGAATCTGAAAAGACGTCGAGGGCAATACCTCCCCAGGTGGATGCAACAGGGGCTGCTGCAGCTGATGCTTCGGCTGGCTGTGGCGGTCCAGATAAGAGGTCAAGATCCAGCAAGTCATTGGACAAAACGCTGTGGGAAGATTGAGTTGGAGATAAGGACAGATGGAGATAGTAGGAGTGCAAGGGGTTTCTGTTCAACAGGCATATCAACGGTGTGGTCAGAATGATAGAACAATCCCCCTTACTTGACCTTATGCAGCATAAACTGAAATGCACTGTGGGAAACAATGTCTTATTCCCCCCCACAGAAGAATGTCTAGAACATAGCCTAGGTCTTTCAGAAGAAATGTAACAACTCAAGCCTGTGCACTAAATTAGGGAAAGGAGAAAATACAGCAATAAGGGTTATCAGCAAACAGAGCAGCTCAAGGGCAACTATCAACACCTTCACTTCCTGGCCTCCAGTAAGATGAACTGATGTGTTTCTTATCTGAGCAAAAACATAACACCCTGTTCCATTGTACTGTAGAATTCCAGCTAAATTTATCTGGGGACATTCTGTATGGGGAGTAAACAAGCAAGCTAGAAGTGGTATCCATATGGAAGGTAGCAACATGGAAAAAGGAGAGGGAAATAGACTGGTTTGCTAATAATTCATAATGAATGAAAAAATAATGCCGCTTCTAAAGATGTTTTAAGGGGCTTGCAGTGTATAGAATTGCTTGGAAAAACAATGTACACAGAAGAACCAGGATGCTGAGGTTCTGTAAGGACATTGATGTTAGGAACTTGGGGACCTGAGTTGTGATGTTGGGAATCACCAGTCAGACTGAATGCATAAATATGTGGTGGTACTTCATCTTTTTAAAGATTGGTTGAGGAACACATATGGAAAGAAAATTAGTCCCATAATTAGGTAAAAATGTCGATGTGCAAAATAATAAGGCCACTGTATGAAAACACAGGATGTTTCCACAAGTCTTTACAGTGACTTATCCATTGTATAGGACCCTATTATATGAGAGATGGTTGTACATGGTAAAATTATATAAACACAAAAAACTGGGTATAAGACACCCACTTCGAGGCAGCTGGAGCAGCTGAGCCAGCCGATGGTACAGGGAGGAGTTCAGCTGAGGCACCGGCAGCCTGTTCTGCCACTCTGGCTGAAGTGGAGGATGGAGAGCCATTGCTGGTGGGAGACTCCTAGAACGGAGAAAGCAGCAATTAGAGAGACCATGCTCTAGAGTTTCACAATGCAGTTTTGTGTTCTACAACTTCAGCACAAGAAGACAGAGTTCAGGTATTGCCTTTTGTGCTCCATTATATAGCCATCAGTCAAGAGTGTGAATATGTCACTTAATTCTTCTGTCTAGTGTCACAGAAATCTATGCAGGACCCAAGAGAATGATACGGCAGACTAACTCACCTTGGTGGGAGACCTGCCAAAACAGAATTACAAAAAGTCAAACCAAGTATGTGTTTCACACAACACAAATCTTAAACATGATTAAAGGGATTACAGTGAAATAAGCACGATTACAGATTCGCTGAAAGTCTCACAAACCTGTAGAAAATAGGGGCAATAGCAGTTTGTTGCTATACCCCCATCAAAACATAGCAAAATTTTAACATGAAGGCAATGAGTCAGCAATGAGAGACATTTCTGGAGCAGACAACATTACTCAAATAAATTTAGGACTCCTGCTGGACAGACAAATATCAACAGGATAGAACAAGGGGATACTCACTCCTCACTTTGTGTCCATACAAACAGGACAAAAGAAGAAAAAGAGATTTAAAATTCTACACCACTCAAGCACACATGAATCTACAGTGCCCTGCAAAAGCATCCACCTCCTTGCAGTTTCCATATACTGCTTCCTCAGAGCTTAAAATCATGTCCTTATAAAATATATTTTTAACTAAACCTACTCCACATGTTCAGAGAAAGAATGACTATGCATCCATTTTTACAACTAAATCAGCCAATCCTGTCAACCACAGTGTGGGGTAAAGACTAGAGCAACACCAATCATTGGAGACCATGCAAACTGCACATAGATGGGGTTAGATCTGAAGCTTCCTCCCTCTCCTGTTTTCTCAGTCTTCTCTCTGCAGCATTTGATAGGGTCAACCACAGGATCCTACTTTTCATATCAGAAACCTTGGAATCAGAAGATCGAAGAAATGTTTAGATTTTTGCATATTCGGTTGATCTTTCTGTCAGGTTTCTTCTCAGCCTTTCAGTCTCTCAACTGCTGATACACAATGACCAGTGAACACCAAATGGGGAAGCATCAGCAGGATGTACTGTAATTACCTTTGCAAGGCTCTGTACATGTCAACTGACTGACATACATAAACAATACTAATAGCTAGAGCAGAGAAAATTTTCCCATTTTGTTACTGACACTTTTGGTAGCCACAAAAATCAGCATCACTGAATTATGTGAAAAACATTGCCCAAAACAGGCATTTGTGGCATTTACTACTGGAATAGCTAACACTGAGATGGAGGTCTGCACATATGAACACCTGGTAATAGCCATTATTTACTGAAGTTTGGTGTTAAAAAGAACTTGTTTAGATGGCCACTTACCCCTTTTTCCCCTCGAGTGTGTTTAGGTGGGTCTCTAAGGATTCAAGGAGACTTTCAGGTGCCTGTAAGTAACGCAGTGTGTTATGACAGAACAAAGAAACCAGAAGCTTCAAAGTAAGCAACATGGGTCATGAGTAAACACAAAGATGACAGACTGGAAGATGAGCAACACAGTGGCCATTGACAAACACAAAGATCAGGAACGTGATCAAAACGGGGGTCCAAAAAACAAGTCAGATTAGATGTATAAATGTGTAGATCCACATGGGGCTGATGCATCAGTAAGAGAGGAGCCAGAAAACAAGGTCATAACAATGGAGACTTAACAAAAAGGTGACAACAGAGTAGGAAAAATAAAAAACTCAAATAAGTCAGGGGGGTCAGCAGCCGAGGGTTTACAAGGTCACACGTGTTTAGGAGATGGGAGCAAAAGGAGGAGACAGAACACAGCATAGGTGTAAAGAATAAAAGTAAAAAAAAAAAAGAAAGAATACAATCCACTTTAAGCCAACAGGCAAAGAACGAGGTTGTGTAGTATTGCAAAAGGAAAAGAATAGTACATGCTCATGCTGACATTTCAAACCAAAAACCTTGCCCTCAGAGCCACCTGTATGCAAAAATGCACCGGAGCATGCTCACTCAGGCAGAGTGCCACATGGAAGACGCAGGTGAAAACATCGCAGCCACAGCAAGCCATGTGCCACCAGCTAAATGAAGCACGTGGCCAAAGTAAACATCAGACTGATGTTCATACGTTTAGCCACTGATTGTATTCATTGTGCTCACTTTTTTTCAGAACAAAGGAAACATCTTCAGAGAGGTCCAGAAAAGCACAACCACCCATAAACAAGGCTGCCAAGATCAACGTGACAGCCTACAAACACCACTCGCAGGAAGTCTGGTACATAGCGGCACACTTCCAAACAACGGTACAATTTATTTTTAAAGTCACCATGTAGTTTGCCTGGTTTCCTTTTGTTTACCCTGCATGTCATATGTTCCTTGGAAACTACAGTGCAAGACCATGCTCAGAAAATACTGAGAGAAATATCAACACAACAATATGTTAAACCATCTCAGCTCATAAGCCAAACTCCTATCATGCTCTCAGTACCCTCCAAAAAACTGCCATACACCTCATGGACCTCTAGAATACTCTCCTCTTCCAACAACAAAGGCAGTGTCAGCAATAAATGACCCAAGATGTATTGAAGGCAGCAAGTCCAAAACCCTCAAACACTTACATACTGAGTTATGAACAGTTAAAACCCACAACTGGCTCTGAGCCTGGCTGTATCTATATGCATTACTGGAAGTAAAGGTAGTGTGCATTTAGTCCCCCAGCTCCCATCGCTGAGCACCTCATGCATATTCCTCCCAGTCTTGGCCCCCGAGTCTCAGCTAACTCAGATTAAGATCAACGCCTTGGTTTGAGGGGTGGGCATCAGTGCATGCTTCAATGCAAGCTATGAGAAAAATTGATCCTCTAAAGAGCTTCCAGAAGGTCGAACCACTGAGGCTCACATTATGTGTGCAAGCAGTTCCCTCCACTGGATTTATACACATCCTAAAGAAAATCTGTCAGTCAGGACATGACAGAGATTGCTATCAGTTTTTATGCCACATTCACCTAATTTTAACCATTAAGGAAATACACTGACGTACATTCCACCGGACTAAGATACCAGGAGGGGGTCAGTTTGAATCTCAAAAATCTCAAAAATGGAACTGCCATGCAGTGGAGCGACTTTCCCAGCTAATCCCTTAGTCACATCCTTGTCCAGGGGAGGGTATTAATGTGCAAAAAATATTTGCCAAGGGGAGTTTTACATTGTCCTCTCAGTTGCTTCTCCCCAAAAGCAGTATGCACTGTCTATGCACTACTCACACTCTCAGCCTGTGTGATCAAGTTGCACCTCTGGAAGTAAGAAGAGAATGATCAGAGTGTGTGTCAATCACCGGGGTGAGAGTGCATGGAGGACAAAATGGCACCATGGGATTTGCACCCAGATGGAAAAATTTGAGAGAAGGATGACCTGTGAACTCTGCCGCTGATATCTGTGACTGGCTGTGAAGACCAGCTAAAACTACCTCAGAACACACCAAGTTTGATCAGGACTGCTCAAGTAAGAGTGTCTGGGAACTACCTCGGACCGCAGTGTACTCGTCCACGTTAAGAACGCTGACATGCAATGTTAGTAGAGGCGGGCGTGTAGAGTCTGTGTATTTTGTTGAACCATGGAGAGGAAGGGCCAGTAATGGAGCACAAAAATTGGTCATAATGACTTACTTGTGTCAGTTCAGGAATGTCATTTTTGTCAATCCCTACTTGCTGCAAAAAAGAAAGAAAGTGTTGCTGAAGGTACACACATTTCAAACCCTGACCTAAAACATTTAAATTAAAGCCCACTGTGTTTTTCGACTTAGACCAGTGGTTCCCATACCTATGGTTGTGACCCAAATGAGGGTGTTTTTCCGGGTCTCAAAATTAAATAAAAGAAATATTGGAATGCTGTAAGGAAATTACATCACTGAAATGGTTAATTACTGAAATGGTAATTAAAGTACAATAGTTGTGGGTAATACAGCATACACATTTAATATAATAAAGCTTGGGTCCATTCATGTTCAGTAGTTGTGTGTCAAGCAGATCAGCAAGGAGTCCTAATTTAAGCAGGACTTTTACCTGAATGCCATATTAAGATGGTGCTGTAATATTAGCATTTTGAGCGTAATTATCAAATGCACTCTTTTCAGTTAAAATCTTTTCATAGATTCTGACTTGTATACATTTGCTTTACAACATTTCTGCATTCAGAACTGTTCCAGATAAGTTTATTTTATATATTATTTGCCAAAATTTCTTTTGTATATGAATCATTCAATAATGTTCCATAAAACCAGTTTTTGTATCTATATCCGACTTTTGCACAATTTGAGTGTTCAAAGTCTAACTGATGAGATGTAGTCATTACAATGTACTGTCTGCATTTAACTTTTTAAAGAGCAATTTATAATGAATGCTCTGTGGATGGATTCAAAAAATAATTAAAAATAATAAAATCATTATGTATTGGGGGTAATTAATTCAATAAAACCACGTGAATAAACACAACACATCAGAATAATTTGTCATTAACACTGCAGGTACCAGTGTTCAGGGTCGCCAGGGCAGAACAAGTGTGTATTCAGGATTGCCACGAAAACAGTTTGCAAAAAACTGACTTAGGGTTTGATTTGTCTGGGCACCTCAGCAATCTTGAGGAATTCAGACACCCTGGTCATTCGTGTCAGGAACCGTTTGTAGATCTCCAGGGCATCCTTGCACTGTCCTTTCTTCATCTCAAAAAATTTCTCTGGGGAATGAAGGAAAGCCATGATTCTTATACAATGGGACACTGCATATTATTGTGTCACGTACCATATCATGCAAATTATATAAATTTCATATAACTCACCTTAGAGGAAAACTAAACTGTGTACTGATAATAGCAAACCCATAAATTCACCAAGAAAGATGGAAGGTCCATAGTACATTAGGTTGCTGACATCAACGTATCAACTATGCAATGTCTTCAGATAAAGAGAACAGATGGGAAACCATTCAAATCTGGTTTGATAACAAATTAAACTGTACATTTGACTCCACTTAATTTTGGTCTGAATTGAAGAGGAAATCCCTAATCAGATTACATTAAGCATACCGTATGTGGTTTTTTTTTTTTTTTAAAAAAAAGGCCTTACCTAACAGATTAATGATGCCGTCATTATAGCAGGCAAATAGCTTAATTAGGTCTTTGAAGAGCAAGAGGAAAGCTGCATTGATTACTCCATTGATCAATTCATTGGGATGGACCTGTCAAAAACAAAGATTAAAGTTCTAATTTGTTCCAAATGGAGAACTGTTTTCTAATTTGAACTTTATCTTTCCTCATATCTTTACATTGGCCTGCTGTAGCTGCCCATATCAAGTTCAACAGTTATAGTCCACAAGACAGTACTTGCCAATTAATTATGTCTTTGCTGCTTAAACCTCACTTCTATAAGCAAGTACATGGAATCAAACAAGCTGCTTGGTTATCTTATCTAAATGTCTTTCCTGTTGAAGGCATTTTTGTACACACTGCTTTGCAGAAAAAAGTTTCTGCGAAATGAATACATGAATATGGTGGCTTTTGTCTGTCTGTGTCTGTCTAGGCTACAGGAATTTTATTTACTGCAATTTTAGGCAAACAATTTTACTGCAATTTTATTTTCGTTTATTTACAGCAATGAAACCTTGACATGCGGTTGCATTTGCTGGCTGTTGTGACCAGAAATTATATTTACTAGCTGTGTTTACCAGTTATGCTGAGAGCCTGTGTTGACTGCAGGTTTAACTACTTGTTGCACTCACCAAGAGCTATTTTTTCAGGTTTTACTCACATCAAACTCCAGCAGGGCATCAATCTGCCCTTGTAGAGTTGGCATTGCTTTCAACAGCTTCTCTGTTGTCATGGTTCTCATAACTCCATCAGCACTGATGAACATTAGAGACAGCAAAAGAATGCAAAACAACAATACTAATGGGAAGACAGCATGGCACATATGCAACCAAACTTGGAGAACAACAGCGACTACAATGCAGGACCATGATATTTTCAGCTCCATGCTATACTAGTAGAGGACATGAGTTAAAAAACTGACATTATTTAGACTTCTGAGCTTTGCGATTGTTCATGAAGCCCACAGTTAAAAATGAGCAATGGCAGCTAAGCCAGCAGCAGGTGTCACTGAGATTCAGGACCACACTGTTGAAGCCAAGAAGCCTGGAACTGTAATACAGAGAAATGCCAAACACCAGTGTCAGGTTAGCTTATGATTAAGGAATTCTTTGGTGACCATATTAGAGATCAGCTTAGACTCTAGTGTCTTCAAAACTGTTTTCTTCCTTGTAATAGAAAGAATTCCAGTGCAAGTTTCTCACATGGATATTACACATATATCACGCTCAGTGAATGGCAGACTAACGAGAATTGCTCTGCTGTTGGAAAGCACAGCAGTAACAGAGGCTCCAAACAGAAGCACAAGAGAAAAACCGTAGTTTTATGAAATATAGACTCACCCCTTCTTCACCCTGGCAAAGTCAAATGCCATTTGTCTGTATGCAAATGCTTTCTCATTCAGATACCTGCTGTAGCGTCTGATGAATGTGGACATGTCATACCCTGAAAAAAAATTAACCCAATGCATATAGTTTGACAAATTTAAGTACAGCAATTTAACAAAAAATGCACCAGCAATAGAGTCAAGGGTATAGAGGCAAAAAGCTTTCTATGATAGAGACAGGGCAAACTGGAAGCAAGGAGGCTGAAAGTAGAGTCTGGAGAAGATTACTGACACTAACTGAAACACAAGCATAAAGGAAGCACCAATAAAAGATTTTGAGGGGACCCAACAAATTAAATGATTAATGGTGACCTTGAAAAAAGTATGACAAATTAAATTAACAGTAGAGCCAGTTATACTGACCGTGGGAGCCAGTTTTGTCCAGGAAATTACTGAGGTTAAAAAGAGTGTTCCTGGAGGCCAGATACTGGATGAACCTCTGTGGAGAAAAAATTCATTCAATTTATAAGCTAACTGCAATTATTAATTATTATATTAATGCAAAAAATGAATATCAAAAATACCCAAGAGCACCCAGTAAACAGCAATTCCAAACGGAGATCTACTGCACACAAATCATGCACTCAAAACTACTGTTCATACTATAAAATGCTACAAAAGCTGAAGTTGTGCATGTTTTCCTATAACCCAGATGACCATACAATGCAAGGTTCCAAAGAGAAACTCCATCCCCACAATCAATGTATGCCTCTAAATAGAGCAAGAAACTCTTCCCGATTCCAACTACCAAGCACCAACATTCTGTCCACATCCTGATCAAATAGTTGTCTGTTGGGGTTACTATTCAAAAGAAATACTGATTATTGAGGTTGGTAAAGACAAACATGATCTGTAGTGCTCTCCTCATCAAAACAACAGGCAATCCAGAGGAGAGTTCGTAGACACCACTCACCTCATTGCCATGAACCATCATGTGATGTGTGGTCACCAGTGCCTTGAAGACCACCACCCAGCTGGAATTGGTAGCCCTCTCGAACAGCGTGTCTGCCATCTGTGGGATGTTGACGTTTGTCTCATTGGTTGCCTGGATCAAGTCTGGGGAAAAAAAATTGAGATTTGTCAACTGACATGTCTTTGTGAGGAACTGCATCAAAAAAAAAAAAAACCCGAAACACTGGGTCTTCACTATGTTCCTTCAAATTCATGATCAAATACAGTGTGCCCTCTGCTAACAAACTTAACTGCAGCTGAGAGTTTGTTTCTTACTCAAATGTAACATGAAGTGGGTTATGGACTTGTCATCAATTTCATGATTCTATTATAATTCTATATGCAGCTACTCGTGAAATATGCAATGTCAAAAAACTGATTTCGAACTAAGTGACAATACTTAACAACTGTGAGTCTGTATCTCTATCCGGGACTGTTGGTACACTTTTGTGTACTCAAAGTTGTATGTCACGTTACAGAAAAGTGTCTGCTGAATTAATAAATATACAGTAAATGTCTATAACATGACAGCTCCATATTTCAGATAAGACCACAGCAGTACTCCCCCCAATGCTTTAAATCATATACATTAGGGTTATGCAACTTTTCATTACTATTTATTATAATACATCTATTTTGTTATTCTTATTTAAACTATTTTAAGGGCACTCAGATCACATTCTAAAACCATTTAGACTAGTTCGTTTAGTGGTAGGTTAGGTCTGGGTAGTGGTTTGGGTAGGATATGGGTGATTTTTTGGGGAGGTGAAATGAATGACAATTTCCACTAAAACAAAAAAGAGCGGCTATTTTATTTAACAGAAATTCATCTGTTGAATTCAGTCAAATTTAAATGAATGAATTGTGTGTTTTCGGCATGGGAGGAAGGAGGCATCTTGACAGTTACAGCCACAACCAGACACAACCACAATTACCCAGGTTTGAATTCCACCTCTTGTTGCAGTACCCCTGCGCAAGGTACTTTTCCTTAATCGATACAGAAGAAATTATCTAGGTACTGTATATAAATGGGTAAGTCGCCGTATGCAACTTTTGAGAAAAGTGTGAGCTAAGTGAATCAGTAAGAATAATTCATGTGTTTCATGGAGCTACAGTACTGACAGCCCTTGAAATAGTACAGGAGCAGCAGTTATGACAGAAGCATAAAGCAGAAGCAAGATGAGCAAGTGATGTGTTGCTGATGCTGCTGTGTTGCCCCCCATAGTGGAAGGGAAAGAAGAAGCTCCCCCCCCCCGCCTCTACCACTGTCATTCTGCACAGCTCTATTTTTAAAGCCCCACCACCTGAGGCACAGTCATGCAGCAGAGCGAATGGAATGAGACTGGGAGAATGACATCACAACTAGTAAAGACAGAGCAAGACATCGTCACCCCCTTTACATACAGATCTAATTGTTTTTACTATTTTCCATATTCTCAATGGATACTTCTACAGTCCATGACACACTTAAAACATTAAAACACACTTGACTTAATGATTCTAACGTGGACCCTTTGAGTGCATGGCAGCAGCTCTAACCAATAAACCATCTATTGTTCAAAATGTGATTAATTATGGTAAATTCCACCCAAAAGTCTGTACACCTGTTGCTGCCCTGCTACTGGTTACACCACCATTAGACATTTTTTCATTTAGCAGACACTTTTCTTCAAAGCAACTTCCAGTGAACACTAGTAATATCACCCCACACCTTATTCAGCCAAGGTGACTCACAATGCTGGATACACTACTTACAATGAGTCACCCATCAACAAACCTGTGAAACACACTTTCTCTCTGTCACTCACATACACACACAATATGGGTAATTTCAGAGTCACCAACCCACCTGAACAGCATGTCTTTGAACTGTGGGCAGAAACCAGAACACCCGCAGGAAAGCCACAGAGACAAGGGAAATACATACAACCTCCACACAGACTGAGCAGGGATCAAACTCATGTCCTCTTGCACCACGCAGGTGCTGTGAGACAGCAGCACTACTAAGCGTGACACTCTGCTGCCCAGTCTAATACATGCTTCTTTTAATAAGCTTATGACCTCTTCGATAGAGACTGCCTAATCAAAACTACAATATTGTGTAAAAAAAAAAAATAAAACTCCATCTTTCATTGGATGTGCTCAACTTAGGTAAAAAGCTCAATATCCATTTAAATGAAAATTTAAAATAACAGAAAGTATTATCTAAAACACAAAGCTAAACAGAGTCCAGTAATTTTTGGAATAACTGTGGGACAATGAAAATACAGCTACTGGTCTCACTAGTCCGCCCACACGACACGTGAGTACAGAGTTACGTGTCCACAACGTGAGCACTGGCACCCAGACTGTTGCGTGCTAACTTTGCTGCACTGGTGATACACCATGTACTACTGCCACAGAAACACACTTTCACCAAACCAGAATAAAATACAGTGATGTACACAAGAAAATACAATCTTAATTCTATAGTTTTACATATCACGAAATTAAATAAGTTTTGTGGAGCATTAAATCTATTTTGTAGAGACAGTTTGCTGTATTTTTATTTGAAATTAGTTGTTTTACCACATATTTTTCACAGCTATATATCAGAGTTTTACAGAACATAGCCAGCAAATAAATAAAGATATGTCTTTATTATTACACTAACTGTTTGTATAGATTAGAAAGCACATTGAAAGTGGTCAGATGCTGACAGTACTTAACTTTTATTTGTCATCCATTTCACACAGAGGTAATATAACATAGTATGTAATAATTACATTGTATACCAAACAGTATATTTAAACCATGAAAGGCTCAATATTTCAGGCATATACCATATTTCACTATGCATGGTATAAAACATAAACACCTTGATTATTTATAGGTCCTTCCCCGAAAGGAGCAAGCATAAAACTAGGCACAAACCCTGCAGTGCACAAATGGGACAGAACAAGCAAGGGCTTGTTGTGGGACATCATTACTGGTCACAGTTGCCATGAAGTCTGTTATGGTGTCCAGCTTCTGTCCAGGGTGAGAATCAAACCCTGCAGTTAAACTAACCAATATTTACGAAAGAGCTGCATTCCTGAACGTGATTTAGGCAGTTTATATCCCCTGCCTCGAAAAGCACCACTGCAAAAAAAAAGAAAAAAAAAAAAAAACTCACAAATATCTGGGTGAAAACACACATATACACCAACCAAAATCATTTGCAGAGTCATACACAGAAGAATGAAATGCACAAAGAAACACATCAAGTTCAGACTGCATTTATTAATTTATCTGACGTCTTTCCAAAACAAATTGTAATGGTAAGATACTTAGTGTTTTACACAAGTGTATTGTTGCAATTCAGTGTAAACATCTTCCTGAAGAGCACTACAACAGCAGGTAGGATTTGACCCTGAGTCCTGTTCAAGACCACACTGATTACAACCCAACCAGGAAAAGCAGAGTGCATCTGATATTTGTCAACAGTTCAAAGCCATTAAAGAAAGAACATCCAAACAACTGCGAAGCCATAAAACCAAGACTGTAACATCTGTGTAAACGCTGTCTATTTAAGGATTGTTACAAATAACCCTGCAAGAAGCTTAAATAAATCAAACATTGTGACATCCGATTACTAACATACAGTATAACACTTTGAATGTCAGAGGAAAGCCAGAGCAGCCTTCCGTATTTTCAGACCTGCTCTCCAATGCACCATTTATGAGGTAAAAAGGTCACCTAGTAAAGGTAACATGAATAAATTCTTCATCTTCTACAACTGAAGTTCCAGGGTTATGTGTCCTTCCTTCAGTACTGCCACTGTGAGAGGATACTGATTAGTAGTCATACTTTTCCTGTGCTGGGAAAGAAAGGATCTCTTCCCTCATGCCACTCCCCTGAACTGGCTCACCACAGTTTTACAGCAAGCTATTACCTCACAGGAGGTCAACAACAGACTGATTAAGAACAATTTACACATTTGTTTGTTTGTTTTTTTATAATATCAACCAGCTGAACTGTATGAGAGGGGTGCCTGGTGGTGCAGTGGGTTTGGCATGTTTGTGTTTGGTGTGGTGGGTCTGGGATTCAAGTCTTGCTCTGGGTGCCTTGCAGCAGACTGGCATCCTGTCCTGGGTGCGCCTCCTTCCCCTTCAGCCTTGCATCCTGTATTGCTGGGTTAGGCTCTGATTTGCCGTGACCCCGCTTGGGATAAGCAGTTTCAGACTGTGTGTGTCTGTGTGTGTGTGTGTGTGTGTGTGAACTGTATAAGCACTCAAGGACACTGTGTCCTCCACTGGTGACATAGACAGGAGCAAGAATGCAGAGAAGGCTGTGCTGCTGAATCCAAAGAGGGTGTTCTTGAGCCAAAGCACAAAGCCAACTGCTGAAGTACTGCTCTACTACCACCCTCCCTTCCAGAGTTGCATTCTCCATGGTATCTCAGCCCAGAAGCCCCGGGTGCTCGCAGTGACATCAACACTGGTGCTTGCGCCTACAGATCAGCTCTCTGCTGTGGCGTGCAGGGAGTGCTGCATCATCCCATACTGTGGGAAGACAGGGAGAAGGTGAGATGGCAGGAGAGAAAAAGCAGGGTGCAACAGGAAGAACTAAGAGAGAGGAGGAGAAGGAGGGGATAAAGAGGAGGTTGAGAGCACTGGGAAAAGGCTGTTTTGTACCTTTGTTCCTTTCTGACTTTGGTTGCTTGTCTCTATCCACATCTATGCAGCCATGCTGGTCTAACACACTGACCAACCAATCGAGGCAAAGCAGAGATGCTGCAAGCAGTGTGGCTAGAAAGGGAACAGTTCCCAAGACATACCAATGCCCCAGGTGGAAGGAAGAGGATATTCTTACAGCTGAATCCAACTGTTTCTTGAAACACTACAGCAAGATCCCAACTGACTGATCATTGGCAGTCACATGGCACTTATCAAAACAGGATGGCTGCGAACCATGGGGTACTGGTCAAACTCCCTTTTGGTCTCCCTCAGAAAAGCAACAATTACTATTGGGCCAAAAATTCCTTTTAAAAATTATTAATCATTAGTCATCTCCCTAAACGGTAATGTGTGCCAAATCCTTTGGTAGCTGTGCATCATTCCAGTTGTGCTGCACATTTGTGGCTGATTAAGGACAGTTACTCCGAAAAAAAACAACACAAACCTCTGACAACAACAAAGATTCTTAACTTGGTCTTAGTGATCTCTGATAAAAGTTTTGTAATTAAGCTCACAATTAATTAAGTTTATGATCAACTGATATTTTAATTAATGATGCCTGATTGAGCAATACAGTGAATAAAGGGTATGAATGAAATCATATTAAATTCAAAGTACTGGTTGAGAACTCACCATAATTTGTATTAATCATGGAATACACAAATAGTAACAATTAAGTAATGATACTGTTATTTTTGCAAAATATTCAATATTCATTTGTCATTTATCCATTATTAATAACTGATTGTAAAGTGCATTTCTCTCAACACACTCTATAGGCAATTCAGAGAAACCAAACTGTCAAACACACACCTTTGGACTCTGGGAGGAGACCAGAGGACCTAAAGAAGACTCATGCAAACAAGAGGAGAACATGCAACCTACACACATACTGAGCCGGATTCAAACCGAAATCTAAAGACACAGCAAACACAGCATAAGAGCTGTGAGGCACCACAGTCACATACTGAGCCATTCTATCAGCCCTTTTACCTAAAAAATATACAAAAAACTCAGCTCCTACAGTTTAACTTAATCATTGATCATACAGTAATACATAAACAGCTAGCTACTAAAGTTGAATAAAAATACATCTACAATTTAAGATTAACTGAGAGTACTAATTTTTTTTTGTTTCAAAATTTCACATACGATAGAAGGAAAATATTAGCACACTTACAATAGATTTATTATAGTTTAAGAATATCAACACCAGTTCAACCAAATGAAAACAATTCCACAAATAACATGACATGAAATGTGTAATTTAGTCAATGAACACCTCAATGCAGGCAAAGTAATTAACATCTTCTCTGAAAAAAATTACATAAATAGGAAGTTAGTGGGGTGAAAAACCACTGGGATGTAATGCAATCCATTACTATTAGTGTGATTAAGATTACAATCATCATCATCATCTTTTGGGTGTTTTTATCCTTATGCAAAATGTGGATGAAGATGAGAGTGGCCTACAGCCCCTCACACACCTCCTCTTACCACTGAGCAATTACAGGCAAGGAAATCTGTTACATAAATGGAACAACGTAAAACCTTTTGGATTTGTATGCAATCAAATCTAGGTTCAAATCCCAGAAGGAGGCATTGTTAGTGCACCAAAAAAATTGTGTCAGTCACAAGCACACAGGCACACATGGGGGGAAGGATATTCAGAACTCCAACAGCTGAAATCTTAACATGGTATCTGTGACTCAAACTGTAATTAAAAGCCCAGAATGACTGAACACAGTATTTTACTCAGTATCTGCCCTCCAAAGTCTGTTCTATGGCTCTAAATTCCCAGTGGGTAAATGACACCTAGTATCACCAGTCTGTGAATTAAAGTTACCACAGTAACATTCGCAAAATAAAATACCACAGAACAGAGTGGACTTCCTTATGTTTTATGAGAATTTTCTTATGCAGTTTACATTTCATCTAGATACACTGCACCAAATGCTGCAGTTAATAAATCAATTGCAAATTTAGTAAATGTGAATTCAGCACAGAAACCATTTCCATCAGTTCTACTAGACACTTGACCAAAGCTCCACTGCAATGATGCTGAGGCGTACTTAGGAACCATCTTAAACATTCCATATAACCTACTCTTGGACTATCTTTCACATCTCAAACTGTTCTTGAACATTCTAAACTAATTTCCAACGTGCGGTTGTTAATGTATAGCTCCCTCCATTGGCCTTCCTACTGCCCTTTATTTGTAATGACTGCTGTTGTTGAAGGGAAAAATTTGTTTTCATTTCCTGCCATCTCCTGGAAATCAAGACTGGAGTTTCAAGCAGCTCAGCTGCCTTGGACCAGCTCAGTAACCTTCACTGGACTCAGTTCCATGTTTTTGGACTGGGCTACTGGGAGCACACCTCTGTTAAAAGAAAGTAGAGGGCCACACATCAAGAGAGCTTTACTGACAGCAGGTTCAATATAGTTTTAAAGCTTACTAGCGTAGCCTACAATGATGCAAAGCTAGAACTACAGATGACTTCTGACATTCTTCATTAAATAAAAGCATGGTAAGGTAGTCAACTCATTTTATTTATGTACATATATTGTTTAAAAATTTTTCACTTCAAATCTTAAGCCGGAAATTTCTGTTGTAATCATGACCAAGTTAATCACCCTGAATTGTACTAATACAAAATTTGTATTAGTGATAAGCTAATACAAAGTATTAATTTGTATTGATACAAAATATCAGTTCATAGTATCAATCCAAGTACATACTGAATGTTACAAGGTGATTAGGATGGAAGAGTTAAGAACATTTAACTCTTTTATTTAACATAATAAACTATGCAACAGTCAGGGTAAAACAATATAGACAGACCCCATTACACAGTGCCCTCCTATGTGGTTTATGAATATACAATCTTATTTGTGATCATTTCTCATGACTACACTGCTAGGTCTGCAGGGAGATGCATTTCAGCCCAAAGTGAAATGACAATTTCCAAAAACCTATTTTCTTTATGTTTTCATTTTAGCGGAGGGCGCGGTGGCGCAGTGGCGCAGTGGGTTGGACCATGATCCTGCTCTCTGGTAGGTCTGGGGTTCAAGTCCTGCTTGGGGTGCCTTGCGATGGACTGGTGTCCCATCCTGGGTGTGTCCCCTCCCCCTCCGGCCTTATGCCCTGTGTTACTGGGTAGGCTCTGGTTCCCTGTGACCCTGTATGGGACAAGCGGTTCTGAAAGTGTGTGTGTGTGTGTGTGTGTGTTGTCATTTTAAAGAAAAAAGTGTCTCATGATTATGAAAGAATGGCACAGTGGGTTATGTTGTAACCTCATAGCTCCAGAGCTGTGTCTTTGAACATAGATTGAAATCCAGCTCAGTCTGCATGGAGTTGGCATGTTCTCCAAGTGTCCATGTGGATTTCCTTCAGGTGCTCTGGATTCCTCTCACAGCCCAAAAAGATGTATTTCAGGGGAACAGGAGACCGTAAAATGCCTGCTGTGTGTATGTGTAATTGCCATGAGATCGACTAATGTAATTTCCAGGGTTTACCCTACTTTGAGTATAGGCACTTGACCACAGAGACTGAGATGGGCAAGCAGTTGATGCTTATGGATGGATGGATATTTATAAAAGGTTTTTTGAAGTAAAAAAAACACTCTACAAACTAGCACAGATGATTCTCACCAGCTGAAAAAGAGCTCATTTAAGGTAACAGTATACCCTTAAAATGATAAATTAAAAAACCCCTCAAAGTATACAGCATTCACTTTGGTGGAAAAACAGGGAAACTGGATAAAAGTTACAGGAACATTTTACAATACATTAAGAAGAGACATTTTGCTGACTCTTGCTACACAATGATCAGTTCCTTGTCTTGCATATACACTGCACCCTGAAACAATTAGTATCTCTGTCACACACACACACACACACACAGAAAAAATGTCTACAACTGCCTTTCCCAAGTGGGGTTGTGGCAAGCCGAGGCCTAACCCAGCAACAGAGGGCAGAAGGCTGAATGGGGAAGGGACACATCCTGGACGAGACGCCAGTCTGCCACAAGGCACCCCAAGCAAGACCTGAACCCCAGACCCGCCACAGAGCAGGCCCCGGCCAAACCCACTGTGCCACCGCACCCCCCCCCCCTTTACTTATCACTTATTACTGAAAAGGTAAAATAAGCAAAATTAAGATGAAACATCATGAAATACAGCAACACACCTGAACATCTCAGGCACTATGAGGCAGCAGCACTACCTGCTGCATCACTGTTCCTCAGTTGTGATACAAATTCTTGAAAGGAACTATCCACACAAGGGGTGTCCGTAAAACAGGACAATGGATCTTTAAAAGATAACCCACAGTATAAAGATTAAGAACCATATCAGTGGTGGTTTTACATTGCTTCTAAGGGAGAGAGAGCCTTACAAAACATTGTTTGGCTATAAGTAGCACCTTTTCAGTTCAGATTAACATCTGTGTCGATTAAAAAGAAACGTAGAAGCTATAGCTTCATAGTCTGTGGAAAGTTGATGCTTTGCTCATCTTAATGAGAGACATTAGAAGAAGTGTAGGGGACAAGTGTGCCTGTCACACTCAAACCATGACACGACTACACACATGCACACTGAAACCTCTACACAGCTGCGCAATCACACACACTCCAACTGCCCCAGCTGTACCACCTTATAATCTATCTGCTATGAAAGTGCACAAGAGAGACACAATAATTAAACTGACACCTGATTAATTTTAAAAACAATACACACACCTGAAATTGAATTTCAGACAATCTACTATATAATCACTTTGATAAAGCAAGTAACAGGTGTAGTAAAACAAAATTCACCACACAAAGACTGGCATACAGATCCACCACTGAAAGGACACACATCTTGGTCATACAACAATTTCAATTTATATAGACACAGCAAAAAACTGACAGTCTAATCCCAACCACACACACACACACACACACACACACACACACACACAAAGATACAAACACAGAATTACATCAACTGTTACTTTTACAATAAGTACTGCATTTTACACACATCTACAAGGAATCATACCACCTTAGAATCTGTTATGGTTGTCATAGCTTGGCAGTAACACCCACGGAGATGCTATCTGTCAGCAGACATGATATTTTAAAACATTACTAAACTCCAAATGCAGAAAGCCTCTGTAATGATAATACTGGAATAATAAAATCTATTCATTCTACATTTGGCAATAATTTGGCAACCCTACAATAACATCTACCACATCTTCACATGTTTGACAGAGAAAAGGATACATTGTGCAGCACATGAGAAATACAGAGGATGCATAAATATACAGTACTCAAAACACCACTACTAAATATGGAACATCAGAGACACACACGCACGTCGGTCTAATGCGCTGATGTATCATTTTATGACAAAAGTGTATGTTAAATGAATAAATGTCAATGTAACACGCCTACAAGACAGCATGGTGGCACAGAAAGTAATGCTGCTGTCTCACAGTGCCGAAGTGGTGCGTGAGGATATAAGTTTGACCCCTGCTCAGTCTGTGTGGAGTTTGCATGTTCTCCCCTGTGTCTGTCTGGGTTTCCTCCCACAGTCCAAAGACACGTTGGTCAGGTTCCCCCACAGTGTGTGAGTGACAGAGAGTGCGTTCCACTGATGTATGTATGGATGAGTGACCCATTGTAAGTAGTGTATCTAGCAGTGTAAGTCAACTTGGTGAATAAGATGTGTGGGCTGATAACATTACATAGAGTTCATTGGAAGTTGATTTGGAGAAAAGTGTCTGCAAATTTGGTAAATGTAAGACAAAACCTAGAACAGCTCACCATGCTGATAACCATGCCACATACCTCATGCAGCCTAAAGACTACTGAATCCAGCATCAGTGTCCTCTTGTCCCACAAACCTATACATATGTCATGCTACACACTGAAAGTCAGACTTTAAAAAAATAGAACAAAAAATCTGGGAAAACATGGTGCTGGAGGAGACTTAGGAATATTGTAGACAACCAGAAAAACAAACAGAGGGATGCTGAATCAAATGAAGCCAGAACTCTCATTTGAAGCACAAATGACAAGATCAAGGTGATTGGACTTTACAAACATGCAAAGATCAGACTCTCTCAAAAAGACTATGCTGGGGAAAGATGAAGGAAAAAGGACAAAGAGGATGAACAGCAATCTGATGGATGGAGTCACAGCAATAATAGACACACCCCTTTCAACAATAAAGACAACTGGAGGACAGAACCTTCTGAAAGCAGGCTACGCTGATTACATGGTCGCCAAGAGTCAACATCAATTCAATGGCACTTAGAGGGAAATGGGTTTAAATTTATTCATTTAGCTTTTCTCCAACGTGATTTGCAAAGTTAATCTACCTACAACTATGTAGCTGTTTATTGAGCTGGGTAATTTTACTAGAGCAATTAAAGGTAAGTACCTTTCTTAAGGATACACATCTTAAGACAGAATTTGAACCTTCAACCTTTGGGTTCAAAGAAACAGCTCTAACCACTATGCTACCAGCTGCCTGTCATCCCTATACCAAAACTGTGCTGTCTGCAGTGAACTGCACTGACTTTACACATTTGTTTTCAGCTGTCAGACAGAGCTGTTTTCAGCAACTTTTAACGCATGCCACTTACAGCACAGTTACACTTACGTCACTGGTTGAAGACCAAAAGACCAAATAAAGATGCCAGTTAAGGAAAAAAGCAGCATCTTCTTTCTATGGATTGACAGACTTGAAAAACCTTTACAGAATAACACTCCAACAACAAGAAAATAAGTAAGTTCCAAGAAAAGTGCCAGTTCAAGAGTGATACAAGGTCCAACCAAGCACACACATTCCTTTCTTCTTGACATTTTTCTCCATCAGCAGTGTGATGCCAAGCTCATGTTGTTTTATAATGTATCCAATGTAGATATCCCTATACCCAATTTATTTTGCTGCAAAGACATTTGACCCAGAAAATAACACTAAGCTAGATAGCCTATATTCATTATTAAGTAAAGAAAAGGAACCTGAGAAAAGACAATACTACTGGAGTTGAGCCAACACTTGGCCTGTCCTGAAAGCTCATTGCTTTTCTCTGACTGGTCAATTCAGAGATAAGCATTTATTCCTGCTCCACATACATTGATTATTAATGCTTTCTGAAACAGTCATTAAGCCACTGGTGGATCCCTTCATAATGTACAAATCTAGCATTTTAGACTATTACAGCCATCTTACATGCGATCAGGGGGCACACATAAAATTTTGTGGAAGAAAAAAAAAAGTTTATTAACATCTTAGCAGCAAAAGAATCACCCCTGCTGACTGAAAAGCAAAGGTCAAAATGATATTATGCAGAGATCCCTGAGACTATAAAAACTGCATGTAAAAGTTCTTAACCCACCCTAGCACATTTCATGCAAAATGCACATCCATTAATAGAATTAAGAATTAGTTTGCAATACACCCTCTCTGAAGATCAAATGTTAACGAATGCACTGAATGCTTTCTGCGCTCTTACTACCGATTCAGTTTTTATTATTTATTATTTCCAAGACCTTGTACCACTCAATCAGGGGCACACAAAGAAGTCCAGAGGTCTTCGGCTCATCCCCAGTCTGACTGGTAAAGGATTATCTCCAACCAACCGCCTGACCTCTGGAAGGTCATCTACCAGGAAAAACCAAACCAAGTCAAAAGCCCAACCCCTAGGCCATTTATATACCAATGAAAACTAAGCTTAGCCAAAAGCCCATCCCCTAGGACATTATCAACCAATCAAAACAAGCTATTCAAAGGCCAAACCCCAGGACATCATCAACCAATCAAAACCAAGCCTAACCAAAAGCCCAACCCCAAAGAGGTCATCTACCTGCCCAAACCGAGTCCCCCCTCAGCCTCTTGCAGCACCAGAAACCTGTGACCTCTGCCCCATACTGCACCCTGTTATTGTACCATCAAGCACAGTCATCTTCCAGCTTCTATTTAGCCCTGGTTGCCATATCTACAGCAATGCTGGCCAAAGCCCCCTGAGCTGTCTTCACTTTTCCCCAGTGGATTTGTGCAGCTCACCAATAGGAGGCACCTCTCTCTTACACCTGTCTCGTGGGTTTCTGCTGAGCATCTCAGGGAGTAGAAACCGACTGTGTGCGTGTCCTTGCCTGAGTGGGGGTGGGGTTGTGTAATGGATATGTGTCATCCAGTCTCCGTCATTTTGCAGCTTCTACAGTACAGAACCGCCTTGACAAAATGGGCACATCATGCTAAAACATGCACATATTTCCTATAACACCATGCCAACACTAATTCGCGGATCACATGATACGCTTACACAGAGAGAGGCTGTGAGACCACAGCCCCCGGTGTGTGCGGAGACACTGCACTAAAGGTGCACAGTACGGACGGACAGACACACACAGACTCACAGTCGAGGTGCTTCTTCTTAGGCCCCATGACCTCGTGTGTGGTCGCCTTGCACACGGCGCGCGCCACCTCGGAGCCCGTGAGGCTGTACTGCGCCGCAGCGATGCGGTCCGTCAGCGTCTGGCCCGACATCTTCTCTCCTTCCTGGCTGCCTTCTCCGACAAAGAGCTCAGCGTGGCCTCCCGCTGCACGACCAACACGCGACAACATCGAATAATTATATTCTATTATATATTTATATACACATATTATAATTATTGCCTCAACACGCGGATGGAATCGACAAATGCTAAAAAAATCATGGTCACAGAGCGGGCGCCTCGCTCCTCAGTCAGTCCCCCTTTCACCGCTCTAGACTATAATTATGTAATATCTCTTTTCCGCGGATGAGCGAGTAATATTTCCTCACCTTTTATAATAAACAGAGAAAACCTCTAGTACAGGGAATCGGCATCCGCGAGCTCGATGCTTTCTCTGCGGCGACGTCCACACGCACAGCCTCCCTGTCACTGTCACACTCGACAAATATTATCCCCTGCTGCTGTATCCCCGTTTCTACACCAGTCTCGGCAGCCCTAGTTCGCTCTTCAGGCGAATTCTGTGTGAAATATTAATGTGAAAAACGTTTTTATTACTAAAAAAAAAGAAAACTGATGGGCGTGTGGGTACACGGCGCTGCTGCCCTCGGACGATGCTGCCACTGCTGCTCCGGCGCGCTCTCTCCTTCCCTCCTCCGCCTCGCGCGGATGGGTCGTCTCGCGGCGGTGGACCCCCAGTCATGGGCTCACGCGCACGCGCACGCACATAGAGTGGGAGCTCGCAGGGCCCAACCTATGCTGCACGCGCAGAGACACCTTTCCGCTTCTCAAGCCGCACCGTAGAGGGCTGAGGAATTGCCACCACTGCGTATTCGTGCTGTTATTTATGTTGCCACCACCCCCCGTGAGGTGACCCGCTGTTAACGAACTGGTGACACCCCCCCCCCCCGGGCGCGCTGCACTGCACTGCACTGTGTGTCACGCGCGCTCTCGCGCGCCCACTTGGACCAAGAAGAAGAGGGTATATCCAGTTACTAGTAAAACGTGACACGCACGTTTACCCTAAGAAAAGGAGATATGCAGATAAATTCATGTATCGACTAATACAATGTTCTTCTACAGAGTCGCTTGGCATTTTCAGGCGTTATATTTTCATTAGTAACTTTTATTCATGTGACGCTTTTGCTCCGAAACGGCTTGCATGCTGCTCCAAACTCATGGTTGATTTGAACAGGGGGCTAAATAGCCACTAGTCAAGGCAAATGTTCCACCATAAATTTCCTGGAGTAATTTGAACTTTGCATAGTCCACAGTAGTGTAACACACCATTGCCCGAGTTGTACTGTATTTTGCCATACTTGTCAGACGTCCATGTTTTGAAGCACCTGACACCCGCTGGCCCTAAATATTCACCTAGAACACAAGTAATGCATACCTTTCAGATTTAAACATTTCTGCATTATTCGCCTTTAAATAACTGGAATTTCTTTTTTGCCCGTGATTCTTCTTTATTCCTTGCAGGCGCACCATTTGGTGGCAGTTCGGAAACACGCGTGGGCTGATGGACAGCTTCACAGTCAGCAAGATGAGCTGCAACTGGGGTTGGTACCAGGTTTCTACTGGGTGTCCCTGGGCCCATGATTCTTGGATGCACATACTGACTGAAGGACACAGGGCTTTGGTACAGGTTGGAAAAGCTATTCTCTGCATACAAGGACGCTGAAGAACAAGGAATGCCCCGTCTGTTTCCGTTTTCAAATCCAGACTAAAGACTTACATGTTCATTCATGCATTCCAGCTCGAAATGTAATTCCACTTGCCTTGGTTGTTTTTACCGCCTTTATACAAATGCATATTAAATTGGCTTAAGTTACAAATTACTAACTCTGGTCTTTCTCCTTGCTGAGCATTGCCTCGCTACATAAGACCTGAGGAGGCCGGCCAGTGGTGACAGACGAATCCCATGCTGACTGAAGATGATGACCAACTACCATGATGGATGAGACGTTCCATGCTGAACTGGGGATTCAAGATACCTTATAGCAATAATATCATTATTACTTGTTAACTGGCTTAGAATTGTTACTAAATCTAGAATGCCCAGGAGGGGTGGGCAACCACTGGGTCTTGGACCCCCAGAGGTTTTTTTCTCCCTCAACTTTCAGTTGGGAGTTTTTGTTCCTTTCCTCCGTGGCCAGTAGGCATACTTATAGCGCTACAAAAGTACTGGATTATGGTAGTCATTGGTGAACTGTCTTCTTTGTTTCTTATATGATCTATTTGTTTTTTTTTGCCTCTACCTGTGTTAAAGCGCTCTGTATCACTGCGTGAGAAGAGCACTCTATAAAAATAAATTGAATTGAAATGAAATTGAATGCTCAGAGACCTGGGAACTCAGCAGGCCAGGATCTTTGGTGGTTGGAATGCATAAGGACAAAGTGAGGGAGAACTGGTGACCCACATGATTTGGACCCAAAGCAACTTTGCTCCAGGGTTTGGAGCTATGCGGAGACAAGATACTAGGGATCCAGATGGATTAAAGCAGCACTACGGGGGTGTCACCGTGATGTAGAGCCGGTTTATTGGGAGTCTTTTCTGGGAACCCACAGGAGATTACAGGTAGGTCTTGAGTAGCAACAGAACTGACACATTTCAGTGACAGTCCAGGCGTGAATGAGTCTCACATTCTACAAACCTCAAAATGGTTCTTCAGGATTACAAATGTCCACTGGAACTTAGGGAGTTCAACAACTAGGTCCTTTGTTTGGAGCAGAGGTTCATAACCTTTTCTAGGCAAGAGACACCTTTAAAAATCTGAGGAAAGCCCCTAAAAAAAATGTCTGTTCAATTCAAAGAAAATGTTTCACAGAACTTATTTCACTGAAACTTGATTACCTTCGCACTGAATTATGTCACATATAGCAATATTACAGTCAAATTTTTACTGTATTGTAATTTTATTCAAGGCAGAGCTTCATGGAACTCTTTGAAGCCCATCCATGGTCTCCCATGGAGCTGAGCTTAAGAACATTACTTTCAGAGGGCCAAACAGGACCTGCAGGTGCCCAGATCACATAGAAAGAAGCACAGTTACACCTCCAATTACACCTTAATCATGAATCTCTAATGACACCTGAATTGTGATGTTATAGTTAGTCTTCCACTTAACTCTCATAAAACAAGGGCCGTGTCACTGTACAGGCGAGTTGTCCTTGGAATCAGGTCATACCAAACTCAACAATATGATCTTATTATACATTTTATTTAGTCAGTCACAACAACATGGAATGGTACAGTGATTTTCACATTGGCCTGGAGGGCCCATAAAGGGGTGCACATCAGGCATTAAAGCTGCCTTGTATTTACAATAAAAATTATTTCAGTTAAATAGTGTTTCCTTTGAAAAGTACAGTCATTATAGATACAAAAACAAAATATACAAACTTAACATTTAGTTTTGTATTTCTGAGGTGGCAGCGCACGTTCGGTCTTCCCAGACTTCTCACACATCATGTCTTAATGAGGCCTTCCAGGAAGTCCTTTTCCACCATCTCCTCTATGTTCTGACGGGCTCGGCTCCAGAACGCTTTCTGGCTCTCCAGTTTGCCATCTTTGACCTGGAAGGCGGGGCTGAAGGCAGGGCTGTGGACGGGGCCTGAACGGCTGCTCACCTTGCTGCTGAACACCTGGCTGAGCATGTTGAAGAAAGGCAGTAGCTGCTCCATGCTGCGGATTACGTAGAGTGTCAGGAGGAGGTGACCTGGCTCCCACGTTAAGGTCCGACCAGAACAGTCGTCCTCTGGGTTCTTCTGTGTGGAATAAAACCAACAAGGACGGTACGTTAGTTTTACAGAGCAAATATGAGCATAAACTGAGAGTCACTTCCTCTACTAAAAGAGTCAGCGTTCAGCTCTCAGTTCTGCGGCTGTTACCTTGACCCGTTTTCTCAGCAGTTTGGCCAGTCGTACAACGTAGGGCTTGAATTCCCTTTGGTGGGTCCCCTGCCTCCTCCCCTCTAAGCCAGAGTCGTCAGAGGCCTCAGGAATGAATGCCCAGCGATACCTGAGACAGAACCACACAGAGCATACAGTTTAAAACACACAGTCAGTGTAGAACATAGCAGCAGGGTGATCTTTTTTTTTTTTTTTAGAAATGTTCTATAGTGTGTATTTGTGAGATATTTGTATTTTAGTACATGTATGCATCTAGATAAACCTTGATTCTTGAATCCTGAGGGAGGGGGGAAAAAAAGGGAAAAAACGAGTGGAAAGTCATTATTATAACACCACCATTACTATTTTAGGGACTGGTGTTTTATTGTTAGAAATTAAAACGAGACGAGTTACATTAAATAAACATTCTTGGTATAACTAGGTAAATGTCAGCATTAAGATGACCAAAAGGTTTTTTTTTTTGGTAATTAATAGGATACAGAATAGTCTCTACAGTAGAAGATCAGACACTGAGTGTCCAGCTAGACATGATATATAACACTTTATCAAATGGAAGAATTTCAGGAGATGAGAGCTCACAAACAAGCAATTCATTTTCTCCATATCTTCTCTATATCTTTCATTTGCACTCTAATGTGGCAGTGCAAACAGGCCATAGCTGGGACATACATTTGGAACTGGGGCAGGCTCTCTGGCGGCAGTGCCAGAGCCAGGTCTAGCAACTTGCAGGCAGACAGGTAGAGGTTGAGCCACCGCTGGCTGTTGTAGGAAGTGGAGAATCCATTCCCTCCAGAGTAGGTGGTCTCCAGCCCAGCTACCGATGGAGCGGAAGTCCTAGATACATATACACACACAATCACTGCTCATTTCTGTCACAGTTTAAATGAAGCGAATAATGTATTTACACTCTCCATACAGCAGTTAATGACTATACAGTAAATCCAAGATATGACCCAAAGGTAAACGGAGAATCACCTGGAGATATCTTCATCTGCTGTGAGCTCCTGCTCCATTAGTAGGAACACTTGCACCTGAAATAGGAACACGCTTTTTGAGCTCTACGCAACAGAAACGAGTGGTGTGACAGTGCTCTGTCTCCTCTGTGCATAGAAGTCCCCGTGAATACAGTGAAACACGGATCCCGCACGCTCACTAATGGTGCAAACTTCATTTGTACCATAATATAAAATAGATGACACTAATTCTGGTCAACAGAATTCATGAAAATTAGCAGAGCGTGCAAATCTATACCTAGAGTGATGTGAAAAGAAATGTATAGATATGGTTCTGAAGTCTTTACAGTGGCAATTTCAACTGATTACATCAATTACATAACCATGGGACTGACTAATCCAAATAGGTTTCTTATACTTTTATTTATTTTTTTTAAACTGTTATTACTACTTTTACACTTTTGTTCAAGGCAGCTTATTGTGCCGGTTCTCTTTTGTTCACCAAGATATTTGTACTTATTTACCAATTTATAGGACTGGGTGTTCACCCAGTTCTATCAGAACTCAGAATTAGTTTAGAGAACGTAGCCTGATCAAGGGTACTACAGCAGGAGTGGGCTTTTTAACCTTGAACCTTCCAACAGCAAAGATACAGCACTAACCAAGGCACTTCACATTGCACTTTAAACATTTCTGTTAAGCTTCCATTGAGACAAAATAAATGAAAATTTACACACCCCACCATCAAGTTCTGCCACACACAACTGAAACAGTAGCCTGAGCCCAAAAACTAACACATGTAGTTCAGACTGGACTCAATTTTATCTGATTCATGAAATCAAGATCTTAATTATGGCAAATTAAGGACATATCTAAAAGGCAACAAAACAAGACTAGAGTTAGAACCTAATGCAATACAGTCCTGTGCGTGTGTGTGCAAGGATGTTTCTATTAGCAAAATTATGGTGAATAATCAGAAGAAAGTAAATTTTGAAAATAGATTGTATGAGAATATCCTCACAATACAAACTGGATTTTTAAAAAATAAGCAGAAATTTAAAAAACTGGTTTTGTTTGTTGGGATGTTACAAAATGATTTAGTGCAATAAAGGGGCAGTCAGCAGTGAAATCCCCACTGTGACATATAAAGGTGTGTGTGCGCTTTGTTACAATGGTAAAAGTGTGTCTTACCAGCTCGGTGATCATGGTGGGCCACAGGGAGGTCAGGTGCTGAGGTGACATGCGTAGGAGCAGTACTCGAAAAAAGAGGAACACCTGGGCGTGAAGTATGGGCACCTGGGGCAGACGAAGGCTCTCCACCAAACGCTCTGATGTCAAGACAAAATGTGACAGACAGGTAAACACAAGCAGGTTTGCCACTGGTGCAGTGTGTAGATGAGAGGAGCAAGTTAAATGTATAAGCTCTGAATGTTTACTTGGAGAGACTAAGCTAGTAAGACACACCACTGATAGGTGAAAGCACAAATGGAAGGGGGGGAAGGGGAGACATGAACAGGTAAAAAGAGACAGCAAATGTATTTGGTACAGGTAAAAAATGTCAGGAGAATTATGTTATACCCTGAATGTCAGGCAGGTACTTCTGGTACTGGTCCACTTCACTGCTGTAGATTGTGAAGGCCAGGCGTTTGAGCAGCATAGCTCTCTGCTCCAGCTCCGCATCGCGGTTCGAGAACAGGTTCAGAGAGCTGCTCTGGGCCACAGCAACACGTGCTGTGCAGGAACACACACACTGGCAACTCTGATAGCAGCATATCCATACACACATTGTATGTACACACCCCAAGCACTCCACTAACATCATACTTATGCCTGCACAAACACACACACAGCTTCATGACCAGATGTGAGCAGAGGGGCACTGTACTCACTCATGAGGTCTCGAAATGTGGTTTTGTCATGAGTCATCAGGTGGTCAATGATGGCCCTCCAGCTAAGGTCAGTAAAGAAGTCAGTGTGAATTTCTGACCTCGGGCTTCAAGAGTGAAGATGAAATGAGTCCACACTTACTGGCTTATGCAGGACGAGTCCATCTGAAAGAAGGTGTGGTCCATGAAGAGGTCAAACGCCTCTTTCTTCCACGCACGCCGCGTGTACTGGTACCCACTGAGGCTGCTCAGCAGCTGGATGCAGGCTCTGTAGCTGGGGGCGTTGTGGGCACTGTGCAGACAAACGCACACATGCAAACAGTATTCTCAGCATGTTCTCAGTCAACACACGTGTGTAGTTCTACCATTGTGGGATATAAAAATCAAGTTCATCACATCTTCATTGCCAATGTGCAGCATTTCACCTTGGTTTAAACACTGGAACCACCTTAGGGTTCTTTAATATTGAAATAAATATGTATTTTATCGCCATATGGCTTATTCACATAACTGGAAGTAGTTTGCGAGTGTAACCATTATGTCGCAACAAGTGAGAGACAACAAAACAAAAATGCATTTCATCAACAAAATTATAGATGCAGACATGCAAATCTGAAGCACAGTCAGTTTACACAATACCACAGTTTTCACTGGACCACATTTCATGAGTCTCTGCATGTAGAATTTACAGGAAATACAGCGCTTATTGTGACAGATGGTGTGACACAGGTATACGGAGCATACAAGAGACCTTAGAAGTGGGTCCAAAACATAAGTATTCAATGAGCATTTTCTGTGTTTGACAGTGTAAGGCCACATCAGTAGCAGTGGCTGCGGAGACAAATCACACACTCACTCACCTGTGGTTGCGAAGGTAGGGCACAACGTAGTGCATGATGTTGACCAGCAGAGGGATCACTCGCTCCTTTTCATCACTATAGAAAACCATATCTAGAAGATGGGCCAGAACCTGCAGAAACAGGGTACAGGGTATCAGTAGAACAGTGGTGGAAGAGTGGGGTAAAACAGGTGGGATAATCACACCTGGGGGGTTAGGGTACCTCAGCTAGCAGAGTGAGAGCATGGACACTGTACACAGATGGAGTGAAGCTGGAGGCATCCATTACAGTCAACATCAGATCTGAAATACAAATAAGGATTAACCTGGAAGCACACAGATACACACACATACAAGCATACAAACACGAGTATGAGACACAAAACAGGGAGTGTACCCATACCCTCCACGTCAGCCTCCAGGCTGGCACCGTCAACCACAATCTGAGGGGAGGCCTTCACCTCCAGGTTCCTCCGCAGCCAAGTGGTCTGCTCAAGAGAGGAGCCGGCGATGGTACCCACAGCCTCGACAATTTTGTGGGTTACGTCCTGGACAGACATGCAGTAATGGACACAGATCAAGGAAACGCCTAAGATACAGCACTCACAGTCACATACATCTGTTTTTATTTGGCCAAGTGTTTGATTCAGTATTTCTGTATTAACTAAATTAAGAAATGCGACTACAAGTAGAGAAGTTGCTTAAGAAGATGTAGTCATTGCTCCATGAACATAAAGATTAAGGACCTAAGGACTGCCGCTAACCACACTTGTCCGCTCACCATTCAACTGGGGGATGTGCCCCCTCCTACGAGCATCTATATCAAGGACTGCTTTAGTGAAATAGTTGGGAAATGGCATTATGCAGTTATTTTAGCATAAATTTGTTTAAACGACATCACATATTAAAAATAAGCATCAGAGTTTCAAAATGAATTTAAAAACCTGAAATACTGAAACTTCTTCCCTTTGTCCATGATGTCATGATACAGAACACACATTAAAGAACAATATAGCGGAAGTTTTAAGTCTGTTTTGGCAAAATATCAAATGCTCATTATTTATACTTGTACACCTGTAAGAAATGCACACACATTAACTGCATTGCCTGCTCAAAAACCAAAAAGGTACATGGGAAAGGTTCAGTCCTAGACCTGAGTATTAATGAAAACTTACTCGCAAGCACTGTTATTAAAGTGTGAAGGAAGCCGGAAACAGGATGTCAAAATGAAGAGTAAGGGAAATATGCATTCTGTCACAGTGAGCACTGTTTAGGCTTGATGACACCTGCTCTCACCTGAAGCTCACGCTGGTCCTTCTTGTTCTCCAGGTTTGGGTTCTTCAAGATGAACTCATTCAAAACTCTCCAAGAAAAAGAGAGCACAGAAAACCTAAGCACTAAACGCAATTGTTTATGTAACTTCACAGAATTCAAAAAAATTACATGTAGATGTTAGAAGGTATATTTCCAAGTTACAGAGTGATGAAACATATAGTAATTAGTACTACTAGTTATGTAGTAAGTTATAGTGTTGGAGTGACAGAGAGAGTGTGTTCCACTGATGTATGGATAAGTGACCTGTTGTAAGTAGTGTATCTAGCAGTGTAAGTCACCGTGGTGAATAAGGTGTGGGGGCTGATAACACTATATAGAGTTCATTGGATGTCGCTTTGGAGAGAAGCATATGCTAAATAAATAAATGTAATGTAATGTAATGTAATGTAGTAAGGTTGGTTTCTAGTCCCCAAAATGGCACAAAGAACATTATCCTGAACTGCTTCAGGAGAATATATAGCTGTTAAAACAGACGAACATGTGACTGTAAGCACTTTCAACAAGGAAGTTCGCTTTTTCCCACTTCTAGCATCTTTACAACTGTTACACTCTGCTGCTTGTTACGGTTAAAACAGCACTTGTTATAAAAAAAAAAAAAAAAAAGTGTCACAATTTCTTCAAGTAATTCATTATTTAGTTATGTGTTTTGAAGTTCAGGAAGCAACATGACTGTGCAACAATGGTACAAAGCAGCATCATGAACAGACAAAAGTGAAAATGGACAAATGCACAAAAAAACAAAGTCTGCATATTTCATACCCCAGGATGAGGAACTGTCCTGGGGACGGCAGTCCCAGTTGGATGGACTCCTTCAGGAGGGCCAAAAGTGAGGGCCAGCTATCTACCAGGCTGGACACGGGGATCCTGTGAAGGAAGGTGGACAGGAAATCGTACTGAGACATCATCTCGCCACCGTTAGCCACCATTTCCAGCAGGCAGGATTAGTCCAATTCGCTCACCTCTGCACATAGGCGTAGAAAAACTGCAGCATACAGACCTCCAGTGACAGATGCTTCTGGGAAGAGAAGAGGACTGGAATTTTATCAGCAATGACTGATGGGAAACCAAATGTACTAATTTATTGCATTATAGTCACGCTGGTGTACAGCATATATTATTTAGCTTTTATTGACTGTGTCATGGTAAAAACAGACTTCTGATCTCAGTTGTTTCTGATCCTAAATGAGACTATTTTACGATATAGTAATACTTGTTAATGGTTTCCCAGGTTCAGATGATGGTTTGAGTCTAAGCTCTGTCCTTCACTAAACAGCAGTCAATGTCAACCTGTTAAACCACATTATACAGCATAATCAGTTAAAATAAACACAATGTCTAGAATTACGGTCATATATAGTACTTCAGACTTCTTAAATTATATTTTCAAATTTTTCAATGACAATGTTGACATGTGGTATATGACTGACCTTCTCTTTGGCAATAGCTGGTGGCTGTTTAAGAACCTCCTTGACAGTCTGCATGACCGTCTCAGTGCGCATGGCGCTCACCGACCTAACCAGCTCCACCAGTAGAAGCTGCTCCTCGCTGGGGGTGGGGATCACCTGAATCAATCCATATAAAATACTTAAACTGCATAGTATCAGAATAAAATGATGAGCACCATCAGAAAGCACCGAGACAACAAAAGATCAAATCAAACTCAAATGTTCTACATGGTCGAAAATATGCCCTCGGAACAACCCTGCTGCTGAGAAGGATACAACTGTTTCCCCTCCCCCATACCTTGTTTCGGACAGGGTTTTTTCCAGCTTTTCTCTCGTTCCAGACGTAGGCTATGGCTGCCATGAAGTGTGGCCCGTGGTTCATGGAAATGGGGCCCAGGAGCTCGAGGATCTGCTGACGAAGATTCTAGATGGGACAGAGAACAGGGCCCACTATCAAACCGTGCTCGACTGCAGAGCACCAGCACGTCACACCTGGCACCACGAACACTGCTGTCAGAACAAGGACTCTCAGGAGGACCTTAGTGGAGCCCAGGTTAATGTTGGACGAGGAGGAGGCAGAGGCTGCAGCCGGCCGCTCTGAGCTGTCCACGAGGTATAGCACGCTCCACAACAGTGTCACGGAGGACATGATGGTGTGCAGGATGGAAAGGATGCCTGAGCGGGCCTCAGCCAAGTGCTTCTGATCGACACCCACCTGCAGCTGCAGGACAAGGAGACCATATTCATTTGAGAGGTGCCCTCCTCACCGGGCGGAAATGTAACAGAGAATAGGCGCTGTACCATTAAACCACATTTCTGTCACCCCGAAACTGAAACCTTACTTTCCGAGCACAATGTGGATACAAGGCAAGCGTGTGGTCATGATATACTGTCGAAGCTAAAGGTCTACATGGGTCAGTCCCGTGAACTTTAAACCAAACCAAAAAAAAAAAAAAAAAAAAAAAAAAAACTGTTTCAGTAATGAGAATCCTCAGCATTTTTGCTCACAATAGCAGCATCCATAATAATTTTGGAAAAAAAAAATTTCTATCATTTTGGGTCCTTTAATGCCTTTCAAAATCATTGATCGTTTTTTGAATTTTAGTTGATTTTCAACAGGATCCTGTTATACCACTGAGAACCAATGGTGTTGTAGGAGTTATAGATACAACACTGACATTAAAGTATGAAAAATAAAAGATGAACTTCTCTTGTCTTCACCTTTAATCTGAACTTGTTGATGAGGTACCATGGAACAATCAAACCTTGCTGTAACTATGACAAGCACTTCAACAAATGTAACGCTAATGAGAAATGTATCTGCACAACACAAATTAATTTAAAATATGAATAGGAAACAGGAACAAAAATCACTACAGATGCCATTTATCATTGTTCACGAGACCAATCCACATGCTAATTTAGCTTGACATATGATGGCAACCAGATACTACGCTTGCTCTTGGTGCACAAATGTCCTACCCCAGATGCAATTAGTATTTAAGTGGTGGGATGCTGGCACAGCTACTGTCACTCAGCATGTTTGTCATTATGCCAAGATGAGTGAACCTGGTGGTATTGGGATGAGGGGTCCAGGAGACAGTAGTGGATGATGGTGGTCACTCCCTCCAGCATTGTCAGGATCAGGTCAGGAGGGATGCACAGTGCCATCCACTGCGGCCTGCACATCACAAATACAATTATTCAGCTCATAACAGCTGACAAGACTTAAATAAATAAATAAATAATTCACCTAATCTCAAAGGATTTATCTCAGGTCCCATTATGCACAGGTGAAAACAAGCAGAAGGTTAAATACATCGACTTTACGATGGTGAGCTGGTGATAGACATTCAATAGAAACCATACTTCAAATTTTGAATTTACATTTTTTTTCCCGGGCAAGCGATATGAGGAGTGACACCTTCTTGCGATGCAAGGCAGTGACCAGTATCTCCCGTTCTGTCATGCAGATGTATGTATTAGGTGTATTAAATGCATTTTTGACTTATGATGGGTTTCGGGGAACGTAACCCCATTGTAAATCGGGGACCACCTGTATACAATTCCCCCAGTATTTTGTTGCTTAAAATCTGAATTTCCATTAAGTACGCCACTTTCATTATTTGCACCATATAACAGTTTTTATAATGTGCCGGGAGCCCTGGAAGAGCACACTACCTGGTGTTGGAGAGGCCTGTCTCGTAGCGATACTGCTGGACCAGGTTGTCCAGGTTTCTGCAGAGCTGCAGGGTTACGGAGGCCACAACACGTCGCAGCACCCGGCCCATGTAGGGCAGCGTGGCCGTGATGAGGCTGATCCACTGTGGGTGCATCTTGCATGTGTAGTGCTGGTGCAGTGCTCGGATGACCGCGCACAGAAACATGCCCTGTGCTGTGATTGGCTGCCCATGCAGGTACTGAAGGGATGTCATGGGCTGCTGTGGATTCACGTGGTCCACCTCCCCGAGGAGCTCAAACCCTGCTCCCGGGCCAGACCCAATCGGCGCATCACCCCCCTCCTCAGCAGGGACCAGGACGCGGTGCTCCAGCACCACAAGACTCTGCAGAAGGCGCAGCAGCTGCGACTGCAACCCACTGCAGTTATCCATGTGGTCCTCGGACAGGTTAATGACGCTGTCCTCGGAAAGACCCTCCTCCACGGCGGACACGTTGGCCCTGCCCACCCGCTGCTGGTGCCACTTCTGGGCGCTAAAGATGGACGAAAGTAGGCAGTGCAGCACCACCTTCTGCACCTTGCACTTGGACAGCACATCACAGATGAAGCTGGCGAAGCCCTTGGCCGATGCTTCGGTCACTTTGGAGAGCTCACTGAAGAGCACGGTCAGCACCTCGATGCTGGTGAGCTGCATGCTGCGATTGCCAGCCAGATCCTGGGGCGTGGCCACAACATGCACGCAGTAGTAGCTGCGCAAGAAGTACAGGCAGAGTGAAATAATGATCTCGATGAACATGGCGCTGCGGAAGGAGTGCGAGTGCGAGTCCTGGGGAATGGGGCAGTAGAAGTCCTTGCCCATGACGGAGATGCGGTGCCGTGCCAGCAGGTTCTGCAGCAGTGACAGCTGGGGTGTGTATGTGTTGTTAATGCTCGTGGTGGAGATGGCACCGACGAAGGAGGTGGGTGTAGCCTGCAACATGGCCGCTATGCAGGAGAGCGCGTGCAGAGTGCGTGATGAGTCGTACAGCTGCAAGTAGAGCAGCACGTGTTGGTACAGCGGGTGCACGTTGACACGCGGGGGCGATGCTGCACACCTCTCACCAGGTGACCCCGCGTCGCTCTCGATCTCGGACACCTCACCCTCACCGCAACTGTACCAGTTCTCCAGGTCCAGACTGTCCCCAAAGAAAATGCCCGACTGCTTGCTTCGCTCCACGGGTGTCTGTCTCTGCCGCTCCTCCTTCTTCTTGCTCTTCTTGACTTTGGGCTTGGCCCCTGGCGAGCGTTCTGCTAGCCGCTCCATGATCTTGCCCTTTAGACTGATCTGGGTGCTGCTGTGGCTTCGCCGACGTACCAGAGGGCCTGGCGGCATACCTGGATCAACTGCAGTGTCAGGCAGAGTGACAATTGAAGGGGATGAACTGTGGCGAGTGATGCTCTCGCTTGGCTCCTCATCTCCTGTGTCAGAGGTGACGGAGAGGAACTCAGGCGTTCCGCTCGCTTCTACTTCGTGGGTCGGCACACTGACGGAGTGCGGGGGGTCCTGATCGCAGGGTATGGTGGAAGACGACTCTGAGGAGTTGGAGCTGTCAGAGTCAGCCTGTGGCCAAGCCACTGCCACCACTGGGCTGATCCCACTTTCCTCGGCCATCTTGACTACTCTGTCCAAGACTTCAGCCAGTACTGCTGCCACTACCTCCTCCACAGGCTCCTCAAGGTGCATAGCCATCTTGTGGACAGACAGGTCCCGGTCACAACCAAGTGCATCTGTGGGACCAGGAGTATCCGGATCTTCAAAACTACCGTTATCGGTGGAGGAATGGGAAGCAGCCGACTCAGAGCTCTGCGGCTCCCCCTGACGGTCAGGCAAGTGGAAGTCTGAGTTGAGCTGCAGGTTCTCACTGCTAAGACTGAGGAGGGACAGACTGTCGCTAAGTGGGTTCACTGTCACGCTGAAAGGCTCCATGTCATCGAGTGGAAGGTCTCCGTCATGCCCTGGTCCTGTCCCTGCCCCCAAGCCCTCTGCTGGCAGCTGGCTGAAAGCTGACAGAAGAGATGGAGTGTTAGCAACTTGAAACTCCATCCCCAAAGACAGCAGACATTGCAACGAGTAAGAGGGAAAAAAACATACAGGCACAGAAGTGGACAACCAAGGTGCACTCACCGTCAGTGGACACATCCTTCATGTACCCAGCTTCAGATGAGTTAGGTTCATGAAGTTCTGGAAAAGCACGGGTCCAGTGAAGTTGGGCCTGTACACGCTGGATGGACACCCGATGAGTCTTGGGATGCAGCAGGAGCAACAGCAGCGGTTCCAGAACTCGAGCAATGTCGTGTCTTTGGAGAACCTGATTCAGCCAGGCCCGGCCCACAGCGCTTGTGGATCCGTCCCAGTAACTGAGACTGTCCAACATGATGAAAAGTGATCTGCAAGAGAGGAAGAGAGATACACAGTATGGCTCTTCAGAATTGTAGGAAACTGAACAACAGGATTCTGCGTCACACTTCAGTTACCAGAGTACTGTCTTAAAATCCAACAATAAATCCATCTTTTATATCAGCAAGTCGCATCCGACTAGCACTGCTATTCTGTTCTGTTTTCCATCTATATATATATTTCTGCTTAATATATTGATTGACTTTCGGCAAATATAACTAACACCTTTACTTCAGTATATTGTTTCTTCATTTATCTGGTTCATGGTTGTGATGGAAGCAAGATGAAGGCAGATTAAACCTCGCTCTCCCCAAAAACAACAGATTGAATCTCATTGTAGAGAGATCAAGGAGAATATCACTAGAAAGGAGAAGGAAAAAAATCTTTATTCATCCACCATCAATAATTACTCATTTCATGAGCGTCCTTTAAATGTATTTCTGATCTTTCACCACATTTTCCAGCTTGTTTATTATATCATTGAATTAGGTCCTGACTGTCAAGCTAAGATGTTTTATCCAGCAAAGACAAGGTATGGAACTTTTCAACCTGCATTTCAGTCCTCAGCCTCAAGCTGTCACTGTCGGCATTTCCATTTCAGCAGTGTGACCATTTGCAACACAAACAAGTCTTTGCACTCGATCCAATGACAAGAAAATATATATGGCTAACCAAAGTAAATGCAGTCATTTCTAATACTACCGAAGTTTTCATAAGCAAGGTGACAAGAATGTGACTTGAGAAGTTATAACATTTCAGGTGGTGACTATAAAAGAAAAAGCTTTAACACTGAAAAAGAAGCTTGATGTTATAAAGCATTTTTATATGTTAAAGAACGTAATAATTGTGCAACTGGCTTAAATGAGTCATTATGTTCAAGCTATCTTCACTTTTTTCAAGGTAAAGTCTTAAGTATTTATATATTGTGAATTTAACTTTTTTTTTTTTTTTTTTTAACTGTGCTAACATTCTTATTAGAATTGTTTTCAATGGGTTTTGAGTGATCTGTCCCAACCCTATTTTCCCCCCATTAGCCCTAGTATTTTTATTTCATGATTTCCTATGACACAAAGTTTTACAGTAATGCATCTATAGAATTATAGCAGAAAAGACAGTACTCAACAACCATGTCAAGAAAAATGATTATTCTAAGAACGAAACAGTATAAATGTGTTGCTCAGAAATGTTTTGGTAACACAACAGCATTTAAAATATTTTAAAAATAAAAAAGTTATATTTTTACACTACATTTTATACTACTTGTATAAGAGATAACATTCCCCTTCAAGCACTTCTCAAATAAAGAAGCCAAGACAGATATCCTGTCACTCATGAGAAAAGTCTCAGAGTGCAATACAGAATATGAAAAATTGATCTGTCGACACAAACTGAACAAGTAGAGTCTTACCTGTCGAAGGTGCGGTTGAAAGGGGAAGATTTGGTCATGTTCAGGTCTCTTGTCAGGTGCCAAAGTACTGAGAACTTCACATGGGCTTCTAGGCGGACTTTCTGCACAACAGACAGGTGAGAAAGTGTTTGCAACAGCATGTTCTCACATACTGTGAAAAACATTCTTTTCATATTGAAACTTAAATGTGATCATATTTGGGCATGTAAATGAAAATGTAGTTGTACACATTTCTTATGTAACTACATAAACATGCTAGTGTGTATGCGTACTGAAGTCACCTTATCCCTGTGTGTGAGCTGCTGACTGATGACATCTTCACAGGTGCTGGAGGAAGGTACAAGGTTATGCAGCTGATAGAAAAGCTCTACGCTCCGCTGATGGTGCTGGGGGGTGCCCTCTCCCAGCTGCTCCCACAGGATCAGGGCCACTTGCTGGGAAGACGGTGCAGACCACGAGATCAAAAACTTACAACCTTCCAAACCATTGACAGACAAAGACACAGACGCACACACCCTTCGGCATGCTACCTTGAAGAAGTCCGTCTTCTCTGCAATGAACTTCAAGATGCCCTGGGTAAGCGGCGGTCTGATCACCACAGCCACTCGGCCTTGGCTGGGGCTCATGGGCTGGGCTGAGTCTGGGCTGCCCACGCTCTCCGCAGTCACCATGGCAACAGACTGTGTAAGGCCCACCAAGTCCATGAGTAGGGAAACAGCCACGGCCTGAATGCTAAAGTCTCCGGCCAAGCAGCAGGCATCCATTAGGGTTTGCAGCCAGACAGCTGGCTGCACGTGGTCACTGCCTACAGTAAGGACAGATAATGGACACACATCAGTCATGCCTGAGAGGACAGCGTTATGTTTGTAGCCACAGAGAGGGGTGTGACATGGGTTAGAATAAAGCAATGGGCAAATACAATGGAGGCTGTATAATACAGGCAGCCACACAGAGCGGTGAGATGGTCTCTAAGAAAGATCACCCACTTGCTTGTTCCTCCCTGGTGGGCGATGACTTCACGTTGCCCTCGGCAATGTACACAGGAAAGCTGGAGCACTCCAGGAAGAGCTGGCAAGTAGCTGTGAAAGCAGCGAGTGTATGCTGAGCTCCGCAGGTGCTAGGCTGCCCACTTGGCTGCGTCCCTTCCTGGTCATTGTCCACCTTGCCTGACCGCTCAGTCCTCAGGCTGGGTATCACGTACAGCTTCACAAGGCGAGTGAGGAAGTGCTGGAAGACCTCCAGACAGCCCTGCATTACTGGCTTGTCCTGGGGCTTGCTCTGAACCGGGCCAGGTCCAGGATGGCACAGCCTGCTGGGGACTACCCTGGGGGAACCTGCTGTCTCCGAGCCAGGAGACTCCGACTGCTCTGCCTGGTACTGGATAAATTCTGTGAAGCCCGTCTCCGAGGACCGGCTGCTGGAGGCGCTCTCCTCCTCCGATGCCTTGACTACAGGGAACTCAGCAGATGCTGGCAAGGCCTGTTGGAGCAACAAGAGGAGGACGTCATAACACTGCACTGAAATAAGACAGCAAATAGATAACAAAAGTAGATCTTAAACACAAATACAGTTCATAATTCGTTATGACCACCTGCATTTACAACAGCCTCCCTATCAACTTTTTCTATTTTTTTTTTTGTTTAACAATGACGCTCCAGCTGCTGTACAATAACAGTCACTGGCCAGTGTTTGGGTGTCCTGCAATGAATGTTTTTTGTGATTCCCTTCAAGTTACTATTTATTTAGAATGGTTAGCAAGCAAAAATAAGTATGCATTATTCATTAATAGATACTGTACAGTAATAACTATCATGTTCATAATTATCTGTAATGTATTTCATTTCATATTTACTGTTATGCTGTATTATTCTACCTTTGCATTATTTTAAATACAGATAACGTGTAAATCATTATGGTTCACATAGTTTTTGACAAATGACAGTCAACTTACAACGTGGCCATTGGAACGGAACCCTGTCATAAGTGGACGACCACCTGTATGTCCTCAAAAGAGACCATAATCTTAGCAGCAAGAAGGCGGCTTGTGCTGTATCCAGGAATTTTAAAGCTGTGCAATTTCACCAACTGCCACATTGCACTGTGTGATGTGACCAATTCGTACAACTCCCAGCATGCTTTTTATCTGTGGACTCAGATGGCAGCCTGCTTTCTGGCAGGCCCCACGGGACGGTGCAGGCAAAGGGGAGCCCGGGAGAGAAGGCCACAGCTGTTTCTGCTTCCTATGGCAGGAGCTTCCTCTCCCACGTTCACGCTTCATCAACAGTCAAGCACACTGAGAAAGGGGGGTGGAGCACCATGTGCTCCCAGCGGGTCCACTCCTTTACTTACACACACACACACACACACACACACACACACACACCATGCTGGGGGCTGGGCCTGGCCAGTGAATGACAGGATCTGTTTTCAGCGTATAGTGTGTAGTTCTGCACCGGGGGACACTCCCCGTTTGATAAAGAGCTCTGATTTATCCTTTAACTCCACTGTATCAGTAGGAACATCTGAGTGCTGCTCTGCTGGAAGGACAAGAAAGAAAAAGGCTTTCATGAACATCCAAAGACAACGGTAGCAACATAAGCAACTCCTGCTTCCCTTGGGGACAAAGACATGTAACATCAGCATGCCAAAGCAGGGCCGGGACCCTCCAGGAAGCATGCTTTTCATTTTAACAAGATCCCCTGCCTTGGGACCAGACAGTTTCTACTGGCCAGTGCCATCTGTCATCTGATGCCAGTGTCTCCTCCCATGTGTCATATCTGAATGGCTGACAGTGAAACTGCCATCCATGTTTGTCTCCTTGCTCCTCTGTAGGTCATGGACTGGTTCTCATCTGAGAGTTAGCTGGGTTCCTTGAAGAACCTTGAGCCTCACATTCACGACATGCTTGGCATGTACAACAGCAGCTGCTTTCACATATAATCATCCGTCATTATTCCAGCATCGTCAGCACGCTGAGTCTTTCAGGAAGCAATGAGGCTTTTTTGTTGCCAAAACTCTTCATGGAGGTGCTTTTTGGTGTCACAATACTGTCCATCTTGGCATTTTACCCAACCTTCCCATTTTGCCACAGTTACAATGCCACCCACAGTGACTTATCAGATGCTGATGTTCAGTGGGTTTCTCTACGGAGAGGAGGCTTCCTTCAGATAAATGAAATATACTGGATCCTCAGTCTACAAACACAGCTGGGACCAAAAGTCTGTTTGTGACTTGTTTTTATCAAAACTCCAACTTCACTTTCACCACTTAGTAATATTCAATGAAAGCTTATTAATACAGATGTCTGTTTATGGGTTACATTGTATAAAAATTTCAAGAAACAACTACAGAAAAAATAGAAAAATACTTTGTTTTTATTAACTAAAAACTGCTTTAAAACTCACTGATTCTGAAAACAGAACCTCTTCAGCTCCTATTCAATCATGCCTGTTGACCGTAAACAGGCTCAACGTTCAATAGTTATTGGTCACGGACATTTGTGATCAGTAGACATGAACTAAGTCAGCAAGTTGAATTAAGGAGTAATGTGTAAAATTAGTGAAAAGATATAACAAAGCTCTGTTACACAATGCAGCTGTCATTCATGTTAACTTTATATATCCTTATGGTTTATATAATACAATACAAGGGGGGGGTCTGCAACTTATGATGATGCTAACTTATGACGAGGTCATCGGAACGAAACCCTTGTGTAAATCAAGGAATACCTGTACTTAAGTTTAGAGCAGTATATAGTCTGTAGCAGTTTGTAACATTAAGAAACTAAGTGTAGAAAATGCTATTTAAGGTACAGGTAGGTATTGTACAGCAGATAGAGCAGTTGCCAGACATAACGAGAAAATATTAGGAATCAAAATATAAGGTTGAATGACCATCATAAATTCAAATTATTGTAACTTTCATATGTCATAAGAGAAGCATCACTTGTAAATAAGCTGGAAAAGTCTATATCTTTGAAATTTGACCATTTGTTAGACTAGTAGTCAATGTATATACCTTTAGGAACAAATCCAGTCTATAAAAACAGTCTGATGTATCAGTGTGTGCGAAGTTAGTGACACAAAGAGTGCTAGTGTTAGACTGATTCATGCCCGAGTTTGAATGCAGTGTTCCTTCATAGTGTGTCTACATACTATACAAAATGGCAGTGTCTTGAGCTATGGGTTTAAGATCCCACCTTTACCAACCATACCACCTCCATTTTCCACAGCACCACCCTCAGGCACAATGCCTGCATCATACCCGCTTCTCTTCCTTATGACCAGTTGAGGTCGAGGGTCCCGGGGTGGTGGCTAGCGGGGACACCAGAGGGGGCTGCACCTTGCTGAGGATTTTGGAGCAGAGGCGCAGGCAGTGGGTGAGCTCGCCCAGGTCAAGTGCCTCCAGGTTAGATGTGAGAGCTGACACCATGCGCAGCAGCAGCTGGGGGAGGTGCTCTGTCTGGATCTCAATGTATGTCTCCTGAAGGGGGAAGTCAGTGCGACAAGTTAGAGATCAAAGAGCTAGACAAGGTGCTTCATTTTCTAGTGCTGTTTGACTCATTAGTATTCATTCAGTGGCAGTATCACTAGCTTATTGGTTGTACCTCTATGATAAATATCTGAAGGTAGTTTTTTTTTAATCCTTATCATATTAACTACAAAAAAGCATTACATATGCAAGAAACACAGATGTCACATTACTTAACTTATGTATACTGATAACGGGACTTCCACTAGGAATTAACATCACATGCAAAACAGCCGTTTCACTGGGCTGCAGACACCTTCAAGCTCTTGGTATGAAACTGCTATAACTATTACCACTGAGCATCAGTGTAGATCTTCACAGACTAGTTTACCTTCATGTACCTCATAAGTGCTACAGAGAAGAAAGCTCTAGGAGCCGCAGTGCAGACCCAGGGAAGCGACAGAGAAGAGACGGAAGGAAGAAGTAGTAGTGTAGGAAGGCACTGTACCTGGCAGATCACGCGCATGCTTCTAGTTGGCTTGGAAGAGAGAAAGCAAAGTTCAACAGAGAGGAGCAAGAACAGTACAGACCAGAACCTCGCAGAAGCACGCAACCTTACCCCCCGAACACACACATATATACTTAGTCATATACGAAGAAGTATATACACCCTCACAGAGACTCAGACATGAACTGACTGACAAAGAAGGACCCAGAAAGACAAACATACACACACACAGCAGTAGTGAGAAAATACACCACTTATAAATTAACAGCAAAAATCAACTGAAGTTCAGCAAACTTCAAAATTCACAGCATAATACAGACATCTATTTTTATCAATAGCATCTAATCCTGTAATGATCAGCCATTATAGAAAATTTCTTGAAGGAAAATACAGGCTTTCAACTGATGTTTCCAAACTGCAGTCCTATAAAACAGACACACCAAGGTAAAGAAAAGACAAATCCAAGAACTGTACGTTCAACCACACTAAATCAATAAAACACAAAGAAATATACTTTCATACAGTGCGTGCAACAGTGATCGTCTGTATGTGCATGTGTATGTCTAAAAGTATGAAGATGGGAACGTATACAGCATAGTTGTACAAACGTGTTTTTTTGGGAGAAAACATGTTTAAGTGATTGCATGCATTTGAGTGAAACAGACTCACCAGAGACACAATGTCCAACAGGAAATCCACCAGCTGACAGAACTCCAGCAGTGAAGGATCTGAAACCTCTGAGCTCCCAGCATGCCCAGTCTGGGATCTGTGTGTTCGCCTGGGCAGAGAGTGATTAGAGTTATCTAACTTACTGCAGGCTCTCTCAGGGGCACACTGAGAAATCACAACACAACATGACCCCACAACTATGATAAAACTTGGCAATGAAGGGTCAGCAGTTCTTTCATGTCAGCAAGATACCCACTCTGGAATATTTTTACACAAGAGGAGAAGGACACACACACACACACACACACACACACACACACACACCTGCAGCAGTCCTCAAACCAGCGTGCCATATAGTCCCACATGTAGTACGGCTCAAATGAGTTGAAGAGGAGATTGGCCGTTTTTATCAACTCAGCTGTCTTCTTGTTCTCGCGTAGTTTGCTACCAAAAATCACAGCAGAGATTAAATTCAGAGAACACAAATTCATAGCGGTGAGGAATGTAATCCATATGATCATATAGACAAGCAGCCAAATACCACAGCTTAGAAAGAAGCCAGGTCAATTATTTGTATTAGCATTTACTCACATACATAAATAATGCAATTAATGTAGCCTACATATACTCTCACATGCACAGGTTTTCATGACTGGTGTTTACCTGCTAAGCTGTGTGTGGTCCTTGCTGAATGCACTCTGGTTTTGTAGGTCTAGCTCAGTTCGACACTGTGTGTGTAGGGTCCGGAATACCTCAATCAAAACATCTTCTAAAATGGCAGGACCTGAAACAAAAAGCATTATAACACAGGCTACTCATCTGTACTGCACAATTGTGAGAAAGAAGTTTTGAACCCTTTGGAATTGTCGGGATTGCTGGATTAATGGATTTCATATGATCTCTTCACTTTTTTTGGTAATAACAGATTTAGAGCATGATTAAATAAACAGCATACACAAAATTCTACACTATCTTTATTAAACATATTGTTAAAATTTTCTAGATAAAGAACAGAAAAAGTATGTGACCCTCTAGAAAGAGGGTAATTGGAACCAGGGTTTTATATTAAAAAGATGACAAATAGGTGTGGATTTGAGGTTCTCCACCTCTGACAATACTGGTCATTCGTTGCTCAGAACAGAGACCTGTCGGAGCTAAACATGGTCTGATGAAAAGCTTTTAGTGAAAGAGCTGTTGAAGCTCATAAAACTGGAAAGGGCAGCAAAAGCTTAGTGGCTTAAAACAGAAGTTCTGCATTGTGACTGCCCTGACCTCAGTCCAGCAAAAATGTTGCAACATGATGTGAAGCAAGCTCTTCATGAAAGATATCCCATAAATGTACATTAAACAATTCTGTAAAAAGAAATGTGCCAAAATACTTCCTAAACTGTTGCACAGGTCTGACCAACAGCTACACAAAGCATTTGGATGAGGTAACTGAAACTCAAGGAGGTTCCATCCATTATTAAATTTAAGGGATCACTTTTTTCCTCACCTTAGATCTCAATTATTTCAACACAATATAGCATTTAATATATGAAATATACAATTTTGTGCATGCTATATCATATATTTTTTAGAAGCCCATCATGCAGAAATTCAGATAATTCCAAAAGTTTCACAAACTTTTCCACCCAAAAGTATATAAACATAAGTACATAAACAGAAACACAATTACAATTAGAGGGCAGTTGGTAGCGTAATGGTTAGAGCTGCTGTCTTTGTACTCAAAGGCCATGGAATCCCACCTGCAACTGCAGTACCACTGAGCAAGGTACTTACTCAAAAGTGCGCCAGTAAAATTACTCAGCTGTATAAATGGGTAAATAACTGTACGTAGCTTAACAGTTATATATAAAAATATACTTTACTACTCTACTAATTTATTCATCTAGCTGATTCTTTGACATCAGCTAGATGAATAAATTAGTAGAGTACTAAAGTATATTTTTATATTTGAGTATGTATAATATTGTGGGTGGGCACCTCATACAAAAATACCAAAAAAGTGAAATACAGCATTTACTGTATGCCAGGGTCTGGGTAATCCATTAGTAACACTGAGTGAGTGAGTGAGTTAGCGAGTGAGTGAAGACACGTACCCAGCTCTGGCTTGTCCAGTAGGCTGATGAGGATCCGAAAGGGTTTCAAGTCATGCATCAGGACACTCTCCTCCTCCCCACCTCGGGCCTTCCCTTGCAGGATTCCCACCATTGCCTGAAACAGGTCCCCAGACAGAGTTTCTAGATATGGAGTTGCAAACCTTGGACCCTGCCAACCCCTCCACCTGAGCCCTGTACTGTGACTGGCAGAGTCACTGAAGGCCACACGCTGACCCAGCAGATTTACTTGTATGCATTTACCATATTCTCTGTGGACAATCCCCCTATCTAACTGGATTAACCATTTTTCTAAAAGTTTGATTTTTTCCAAGCCAGGAAGTTTTAAATCACTGGAGTTGAAGTAACAGCCCCAAAGTCTTGTGTTTAATCAGAGTGCTGATCTGTCTCTCTGGAGTGTGCAATTTGTGTGTGCACATGTGTGCTGCCCTTACGCTTTAAACATTACATTAGCTGATGTGCACTGGAGCAAACAGTCCCTGCAGTACCCTGTCCTCCCACCGGGGGAGCTCCAACAAGTAGCCTCAACCAGATGGCAACAAAAACAGACTAAAAAGAGCCTGTCGAGCAGCAAGCCGCAGACTCTGGAGTGATGGGAATTTCTAACCCACCGCCTAGCAATATGAGCATTGAAACACACCATCCCTATGGGGTCTCTATCCAGGATACCAGCCAGGCAGGCACACAAGTCAGACTCTGGCTACAGGGAGGTAAGTAGCATGCTGACCTTACACAGGGTTACAAAGGGAGTGTATCGTGCCGCAGAGAGTTTAAAATTGTGCACTTGCGCTATATTCTGTGCATATTGCTAACACGTAATGTGTTTTTGCATGTGTACTCTATACCCAGCGGCTGATTCATATGTAGAGTATGAGGGGAATCTTGTGCCTTTATCATGCAGTGTATAATTCTGCAGATGCATGGCCTACCTGCACTAGCATGTCCTTAGAGAAAGTGTTAAAGTAGTCTGTAGCATGCTCCTCGGGACTGCTGAGCCGGGTGTTGCGAGGTCCTGTTATCACCCCATTGTTATCAAAACCTAGGAAAAGAATGACATACAGCAATTACACAGGCTTCACACACTAAATGATAAAATCCAACAAACATACACACAATACACATACCCCACACATACACATCACCACACAGACTACCCAGTAAAGAAGAGTACACACAGGTACAGTCTACCCTTACATAACGCGGTCCTGTACAATGAAAACCTGCTAGAATGACTCATGAAAGTATATACGCTTTTTCATGAACAGGAGTTATTATTTAGTACAACAGTCTGTATCAGATATTTTGGGATAGAAATACACTCTTGAGAGTATAAAACCCTTCAATGATTTCTGCAGTTTATTTTAGGGTAAACAGAAATAGATTTGAGCCTGGGCCCTTTGAGTGCAAAGTGGCTGCTCTAACCACTAATCTACCTGCTCCCTTTTAATACTATCTTTTAAAAGTAAATGTTAAGCACATAACTATTTTAATAATTTCTTTGGCCTTTATAACATTAATACCCTTACACTAGCGTAACTAAACCATAATCTCATGATCAAAAGAAGAATCACCTAATAAACTACACAGCACCTGTAACAGCACAGTGACAGCATGCTTTGGCAGTGATCATGTGAATTATAGTTCTTTATAGCACAAACATCCACACGCCAAATGAGCAAAATCTCAGTCCAGGGTGTACCCCGGCTCATGCCCTAAGCTTCTAGGATCAGGTCCAGACCTCCGTGACCCTAGATTGGACAAACTTAATGTTGGTGTTGCCACTGTTGTGCAAAAAATACGTTTTACTAACTGACTATCGTTAACAGTAGTCTAAGCTGTGGTCATAGGTATCTGGAGTTTGAGGTAGAAGTACAGGGCACTAGGCTAGAGTATACCAGGCACTTTTATTTTTGTATTTTAACTAATTGTAAGTAACATATTTTATCTAGGGAACCAATTATAAGTAATTTGATCCCCTTGCAACAAGAATTTGCTGAAGGGGAGGATTTCATAGAATGATTGAACCTCGTTATGTGAGGGACGAGTGCACGTGAAACTCACAAAAGCACTCAATATTTACACCCATAGACTCAAAAACATTAATAACCCCAAAGCATATAAAATCAAAAAGTGAAATAGCTCAACATTAACAAAGACCCATAAAACTTACCAGCCATATTTCAAAGCGATGTGCAAGGAGAAACAGAGGAAAGCAGGAAATAAATGTGTTTCCTATACACATTGTTCTAATGCAATAACCATGTCTCACAGCAGTGCAGAGGAAAGTGTAAGCGTGTCTCACCGAGCACCCAGGCATACAGTCTGCGGTTCAGTGACATGTCTCTTCGAAGAACCACATGCAACGCTGCCGACAGAATCCGGATCATGTCTGGACGAGTTGCCTACATCAGCACACCAGAGGCACATAAACCACAGGCTTGACTCCACACAGGACACGTGATTTGTGTTATCAGCGATACCTGACTTATGTCTGACAAGTTCTCACAATGAGAGCGAGTACCTGACTCATATGGAATGGGAAACAGAAGAGAATGAGGTCCAGGGTACTCCTCTGGACCAAAACACTGGAGTCCTGCACTGACGTGCTAACAGCTTCCACCTGAAAATCAGCCAGAACAAACAGAACCGGGTCACAGCTGAACATCAGCATCCAAGCCTCATTGCATCAGTGCGTTCTTCTCCCTGAGCGTGGCCAGTCCAAGTTATTTCTTCATTGTCATACTGTTGTACTGTAATCTTTAGATAGTTCATGTCTTTGTCCAAGGCAATTTACAGTGTCATACTTTACATTGATTTTTCGGAAACCTTCAGCTTGCACTTCAGCTTACATTTATTTACTTAGCAGATGCTTTTTTTTAATCAAAAGGTTCTTCTCTGAGATGTACGTCGCTTTCTCAGAGAAGAACCTTATAAATATGAAGGAAGTGAAGAGAGTAGATGTTAGAACTTGGAGCAGTTCTAACATCTACTCTATTCACTTCCTTCATATTCATAAGGTTCTAAGATTTGCAAGAGAAAACCGGTCTGGTGGACACATTTGTTCAGATTCCACCACTTCCCACCCCATCACACTATTTACGTATAACGCTGATGCTTTTCTCCAGAGTGGCTTACAATGTTAACTACATACAGTGATTACAGTTACGAGGGCTAACTGAGAAGTCCGGAGACTATGTCTGTTATAGTGCATCTAAAGGTTCTTTGAGGCTGGGCACCTCTTCCTTTTAAATTAGCTTCCTTTACCCTCTATATACTTCTTGCAGAGCTCCAAAACCTTCTCAAAGATGTCCATCAGTTAATTCTTTGACATTGTCTCCAAGGCAACAGTTGTGAAATGTGAGATGAGCGAAAGAACACACAGGCCTACCATGAGTTCGATGTCATTTCCCATGACATAAAGCTGATCCTCCATGGAAAGCTTGCGATTGAGGTGGAGCAAGACAAAGGTAATGCCAGGGAGTCGCACCGCTGGGCTGGTCAGAATGCTGCCCCACAGGGCACTGTAGAAGGCACACTGCTCCACAGCTGCTGCCACTTTCTCCAACAGTGTGTTGGTTCTGGGGAGATAAGGACAGAAATTTAGATATTTATGTCAGTAAAAAGTGAAACGACATCTCTAACACTAGGAAGACATTCATTCTCTGACAGCATTTTGATCAGCCTGCCATCTCATCTACAGTCTTCATTTAAACAAAACAAAACATGGAAGCTGCACAACCATCCATCATCGTCATCAACAACCGCTTGTCCTAAGCGGGGTCATGGCAAGCCGGAACCTTACCCTAACTTGTAAATATGCTATTGTATTCTTATCTGATTATGCACAAATAAGGCAATTAGGAATAAAACAGGGTGGAATACACCCCTCACCTGTCATAGTACTCGGAGCCCTCTTCTAGACCAGGGAGGACCCCAGTGAGCAACCCTTGCAGACCAGGCTTCAGCGTCTTCCCCAGAGGCAGGTAGTAGGTTTCGTACAGGCTAAGCAGAGCAGGCTTGACGGACATAGCAGCATTGGAGAGCAGGGGAAAGAGGCCGGAGCTGGGGAGGGAGAAAAGGGCACAAGTGACCCAAAAAGCAAAATGGACAGCCACAGCCTTCCGACTGTTCATTTTAACAACCTGTACAGGCTGCCTGTAATTCACAGCCTGCCAGCTAGATTCATCATGGACAGACGTTGTACCCATTTGTATTTCACAAAATATCCACAACAAGTAAACCCTGTACAAGAAGACATCCCTGGGATACCTAAGCCAAGTGCAGGGCTCAGTATTAATTCTCTGCTGGATGAAACTTTGATGATCCCATAAAATTTTGCACATGTTCACTTTGGAATATATTGGAAAGATAAAAAAGTCAATGACCATTTTCCTTTATTTTTGACGAATTTGGGCATATTCTGGCGGGAAAACCCATCTTGACAAAAAAAACTCAACGCAACCAGTGACACCAAATGGTTTACTTATTATGACTGCTGTCATGATTTTGCATTCAATTTCTTAATATTTTAATTTCAATATTGAGAATGATTCCACCTGTACAATTATGAAACCTTAAGTAAACTGTCTTTCCTGGCCAGTCAGATACCTGTTAAAGTCTGGCCCTAATGTGCATTTACAGGAAGAGTTCTTTGGCTCACCTTGCCCCCATATAGGACCAGGTAGTGGACTTTGGCCAACATAGCCAAAGCACTTGTACAGGAACATGTACTAGCTACACTTAAGAACCCTTCATAGGAGGAGATTTTTAACCAGTGTACTCCATTTACCTTCACAAGAGGGCCTTGGTCAAATTAAACTATGCAGAAAAAGTATTCACCCAACTGCTAGAGGAAGTGCCAGGGTAGCACATGTATGTGCTTATGGAAATTAAGGTTCTTGCCTAACCCAGACTTTACATCTACTTTCATTCATTTAGAAGATGCTTTTCTCCAAAGAAACTTCCAGTAAACACTATGTAGTGTTATCAGTTCACACTTATTCACCCAAGGTGTCTTACACTGCTAGATACAATACTGTGCAAAAGTCTTAGGCACTTAGATGTTTCACAAAAATGTTTTAGACGGTTATTTAATGTCTCCTACATTAGTGTCACTGGGAAAGAGCATATTTTAGATTTCCAAGCATTCCTTCTGCAAAAAGTTACAGTATTACAGCAAAGGTTTTGTATGTTGTTAAAGAAACAAAGTACACACACAGAGTCTGAAACCACTTATCGCAAGCGGGGTCGCGGCGAACCGGAGCCTAACCCGGCAACACGGGGTGCAAGGTTGGAAGGGGAGGGGACGCCAGTCCATTGCAAGGCACCCCAAGCAGAACTCCAACCCCAGACCGGCCAGAGGGCGGGACCCGGCCAAGCCCATCACGCCAAGCGGTTGTTGACGATGGATGGTTACTAAGCTTTGTAGGAAGTTTATTAATTAATACCATTATTTTTGGAAGCATTCTCACTTTACAGCTTTTTTCCTTAAGTGCCTAAAACTTTTGCACAGTACTTTACACTACTTACAATGAGTCACTTATTCATACACCAGTGAAACACACTTTGTCACTCACCCACGCACAATACAGATGACTTTTAGAGTCACTAGTTCACCTGAATAGCAAGTGATTGGACTGTGGGAGGAAACCGGAGCACCTAGAAGAAACCCACGCAGACATGGGGAGAACATGCAAACTCCACAGAGACTGAGCGAGGGTCAAACCCACGTCCTCTCATACCCCCAAGGCGCTGTGCCACCTTTGGCTAGTGTACCCTGTCCACCTGTACGCCCAGAGCTCAGCAGCTCTTCTAGTTCACTTACCTGTACAAGAAAAGATCCTTGGCAAGTCGCTTGGGTCCAATTATCTTGAAGATGATCTCATAGGTCTCGAGGGCCTTGCGGTGGACGCCACTGGGAAGGGCAGGGTGAAGGCACTGGGCCAAACGCTTTCCAATTGTAAGCTTTTTGGGCACAACCTGGTACTTGGCATTGTTTTGCAACACCTGAAAAAGAACATAAAAAGAAATGAATATTTTACAATTTCACTAATTTGCAGGTGCAATATGAGTCAACTGGGGTATGACAACTATACGGTGTTGTTATTATGACTTTCTCCCAGAGTGAATTACAAGGCATATATAACAATTGCATCGTTCGTGATGAGTTCATCACCTTGTTCAGTTTGCCCAGTGCTGAGATAAGATCTGCCCATTCACTGGAGTACTCAAAATTCTTCAGGGCCTTGTCTACAGCAGCTACATAGTTGCGGTACTTTGAGTCACTGAGCAGCTCCAGCTCCTCTGCATTCATCCTCCTGTGTGGTACCACTACAGCTCAGTGTCAGCTCACATGCCACCTAGGAACAGGAAAAACCCCACAGTTCAGTGTCAGATGCAATGTTATAAGCCCACACACACCCATAAATGTTATGGAAAAAAGATAATACTGAGCCATGCCCTGAGCCAAAACACATAAACCACTGACAGACAGTGATTTGAGTAATTAACACGTAAACGCAAACAAGTAATAAAGTTCAGGGATCAAAGTGCCATCTGTTAGAAATAACTTTACTGAAAATGTAGCAGCATGACCAGACGGACCTGAGTGAGATGGTGAGATCTAGCAAAGGCAGCTGAAGGACAAAGAGCTCACAATCAGCAGACACTCTGAATAAGTAACGTACGTCATCCGTATTTAAGAAAATGACTAACAACACGTACGTCAACGGACACCCATTCCTTAGAGGGGTCACACAGTGAGCAAGGTCAGAATGTGGCCTGCTGACTCCCTGTGTAACAGACAGTTCATCTGAGTGACATGTGCATTCATGTTGTTCCCCACAGATGGGGTAGGAAGTGCTCAGCTTGAATCTCAAAACCTGCTTTTACTAGTTACGTTGCATGGCCACATTAAAACACACTTGAGAAACTGAAAATGTATTTTAATGCTTTATCTAAGTGTTGAAACACAAACAATACAAAAAAATGTACGCAAAGTCATGAACTGCCATCTACTGGGCAGAATCTGCAGTTTCTCACCACTGCAAATTAATTGCACCCAACTTGAAACAATTGTTCAGTAGATTAAAAACTACTTTAGACAAACAAGAACACACTGTACTTCCTATGAGATGTACATCGCTTTAGACGAAAGCGTCTGCTAAATGAATGAATCCAAATGTAGGAATAAAAACACCACCTGCAGTGTTCATCGTAGTAACAACCCTCAATTTCAACTTTACATTCCGTTTTTCCTCCATTACATATTTATACATCTAGCAGTCTTCTGCAAAGATTATTAACTAGTAGTACCACCAATTTAATCTGACAGTATAACAGATGGAACTGCTGCCTATGGATCTGAACATCACAGGTTTGAACCCTGCATACAGCTGTAGTACCACTGAGCAAGGTACCTACCCTAAATTGCACCAGTAAAATTACCCAGCTGCATAAATGGATAAGCAGCTGTAGAGAGATCTGGAGAAAAGTCTCAGCTGAGTGCATAAATGTAGACACTGTGAGATGCTATGCTCATTTGTAGATGTGGCTCCTGCAACTCCAGCTGTGCACATGATGTGGGGATGATGTGTAGTATTATGATGCTGATGAGTAGATGTTTGGAGGATGTGTTGGTTTGTAGATGTGACTCCTGCAGCTACAACCAGTTGCACACATACTAGTGTAAAATGACACAGAAATGAAGAGGGGATGATCATGCTGCACAGCATTGTGTAGATGACCATGACGATGTGCAGATGTGTCGATTTGTAAACGTGACTGCGCGGCTACTGCCTGCTGATCAAGTCCAGCCCGACACGACAGCTGAGCCATCATGTCATTCGCCAGCGTCGTTCAGCTGTAAACAGCCAACAGCGCGCCGCTCCCACATGACGCGGGCTTACCGTTGCCACTGCACCATGGACCACAGTAAGTTCTGAAGCGAACGGGTTTCGCTCAGTCCTGTTAGGGACACCGGAGAGCCCGGTGCGTGTGGGGGTCCTGTCAGCGCTGTCGCTCCAGGAAACGACGGGCCCCGCTGAGGAGGAGGAGGAAAGCGACGAACAGCAAACAACACGACGAACCACGACGACGAGGACGACGTGTTCCGACGGAGCTCGTCGCCCCACGCGTTTCCCGCCCGCTGTCCTGCCGGAAAAAAAAAGCGCCAGAAGCGCGCGGACCCCCGACTGCGGCGACGAGCCCGGTCGCTCCACACACAAAGCGCCGACGGGAGAACTGACAGCTCCCAGAAGCCCTCGCGGGCGCCCGCGTGCGCCTCTCCGTCGTGTCCGCTGTCGCGCGCGTACAGGAGAAAGGTTCTGCTTCACCTCCTTCGAAGTCAAGAAAAATATCCAGAAATACGTTCCAAAAATATGTAAATTAATAAAAATTGAAAATTTATTACCATCACGCAGAATTATGCCGGCGTAGATCATAATATTGCGTGTGTGTTTTTTGCTCTGCAGTATGAGTGTAAACGATTGAATGAGTTCAGGCAGTTTACTGTGATTCCCAGCATTTTAACTAATAAGTGGCCTTGGCTTGGATAAAGGAATGCGCCTGTTCAGGTGGATAAACTGTCATTTTCAAACTTAAGCAACTCTACGCTCAACGAGCCCAGGTTAAGAACCCGCAAGAAGTTAGTTATTTGACTAAGTTATTACTGATTATTTTTGCCTAACTGAACAAGCAGCAAAGTTCTCATATAATGTATGATGAGCACAGAAACACTGGAAAAAAACAACTTCGCTCACCGGGGGGGGGGGAGTAAGTGTCTTGCAACCATTCAGCCAGTTTAAAATTTAAGATTGATAAAACTAACCAACGAGGTCCAAGACAAACTAAAAATTACACTGTTAAAAATATTCATGTATGTGAAGAAGACTCAACACTGTGGCAAAAAAAAAAAAAACCCAAAAGTAACTGGCACATCAGCCTTTAAAAATGTAACTCCTGAAATTACGTGAAAAATACGTCAGCTTTACTCCCGGTCTACGATTATCATTCCAACACTATAACGCTTCTCAAAGACGTATTTACTTCCGGGTCAATTCCGGAACTGAAAATACATTCACTTCCGACATTGTTTTTTTTTTTTTTTTCCTCCCCATGCAGGCACGTTGTGCTGCAATTCTGTGGCTGCGGAGTGAGTTTTAGCGCTGCCAAACTGAACTTTACTCAGGGTGCTTAAATATCCTGAAAGATATTTGTGGAAGTTAACATGGCAGAGAAACAGCCGCAAGTCAGACTCTTCATGGAACTAAGGCAGCGCTTAAAGAGCGGACTTCTCATTTTGAGGTACGAAATAATTTTGAATGAATTGAAATGGTTGGCAGTTCTGAGCTGTTGAAGTATTTTCGACAGACAGGTCCTTTTTTTTAAAAAAAATCAGGTTAAACCTCACATTCACATTGTCTTAACTAGTCTTAAGGAATAACTTGTACTTCCGTACATTACCTGATGTTCACCTGCACACTCCCCCCCCCCACTCACTGTTCATACTAACTCTGTGTTTTATTTTTCCATATAGGATGTTTTATCTGAGGCTGAGCCAGTTGAGTTGCATTAACACCAGTCCAGTGACAATATAAAACTAAAATAATAATAATAATAAGAAGAAGAATAATTGTGTGTGATGTAAGTGAGCAGTTGAGTTACAAACCACTTAGCTCGCTGCAGAGTAATAGCTCTATAACTTGTATTAAGGTTAGTGTGTGCTACTGTCTACATTTGATGTAGTCCTGAATGAACCATTTCATCACTTATATACCTGTTAAATCTGCTGGATTGCCTGAGTAAAGCAAGAGCAAGTTCATCGAATGTGACTGTATGGTGCGTGGTGGTTCAACAGCCAGGTAGTTGAAGACATCAAACCCATTTGACATGACCCCGTGTTTCTGCTGCCATCGCTCAAATGGTCCCAGCTGTGCTGTAAACGATCAGTTTATGAGAAATTATCTCAGATTACTGTTCTGCCGTTTGGGTTAGTGCTATTGTAAGGGAAAAACCCTACCGTCTATGTGAAATATACCATTTGGTCCGTATGCTTTCCTTCAACACAGGTTTAGTGAATTAATTATTGGTTTCTGGCAATGGAGTCACACAAGGAATTGTGTTTTTTGTGCTTTATGTGTCTGGTCTGTTCTCCCTTATAGAGCTCTGTGGGGCAGTCGCCACTTGGTGGATCTGTTGAGCTGTGCCGTTATGACCATCTCGCACCACTGCCGTCCGTATCGCTACCACTGCTTCTTCGGCTAGGAAAGCGTACATCAGCTGACATGTTCCGGAATCATTGCTTTTTATCCTTAAGCTGAATTATATATTTACACTTAGAATTGTACAATTCTTTTTTTTTTTACAATATACTACTAGTTATAGACAGAAACTGTGCTACAACTTCATTATTTACACACTATAACAATTCTTTGCTCACACACGCACTTTGGCTGAAGCCGCTCGTCCCGAACGGGGTCACAGCGTACCGGAGCCTAACCCAGCAACACAGGGCGTAAGGCTGGAGGGGGAGGGGTCACGACCAGGATCGGGTGCCAGCCTGTCACAAGGCATCCCAAATGGGACTTGAACCCCAGACCCGCCAGAGAGCAGGATCCGGCCAACCTTGTTGCACCGCTGCGCCCCTCTATATAGAATTCTTTACTACTTTACTGTATTTGCCTGTTATTTGGATTTTCACCAAAGGGCTGTTTTCAGGAATGAATGGATAATAGGGGGAGGGGGTAGACAAGAGTATATATAAGCGTGCAGCAGAACTTTTTCAATAGAACACTTCCACATTAGAGAGTTGCACATTTTAAGTGGTTGTTTTTTTCTCTGGGCTGAAATAGCAGCAGGCTGAGTGCAATTATATAAGAGCCCCTCTGGGGAACAGTGTGGCGACCTTTGCGCGCACGCATACTGCTGGTCTTGTTGCGTGTCCGTGGGGTTCCACTTTTCTCAGGATAACAATGTGCAGCTACTCGTGCACGTTTCTGCATTAATCCAAAAGAGAAATGTGTTTCCTGTTGATGCCAGTGTGTGGTGTCTCCGTGCAGGAGTGACGTTGCAGGGAACCCTGCTGAGGTTGATGTCTCCTCTGCGGATGCCTCCTTGTTAATAAAGACGCCGACGGAGGTACTGCGTGTGCTGCTACCACCAGGGGTCACTCTCTTGATGGGATCTTGTAGTGGGGCACCTGCAGCCACAGGGGAGGGGCTGCACCTGAGGCTTCGACTACAGGTAGACCAGCAAACAGGTACCCAGCATCCTGAACCCAGTCTACACACAGGTTCCACACAGGACTATACACAAGTGCAGGGAAGCTCTCAGAACCAGCATATACTAAGGTGTCACACAACTTACTGGGCAGCAAGGTGATTGTAGCAGAAAATACTACAATAAGACTGCCGTGTGACCTTGTTGGATGAGTAATTGGGCTTTTAGTGTAAACTGTCCAAAACCCTAGGCAAGTGGTTCCCAAACTGATGGTCATGATCAGACATAAATAATAATTTATAATAAGATATAAAAACTTTCAGCGTGTCTTCTGTTAATGCAGAACAAGCATGTTTTGTCTTATGAATGTCTCACTGTTGAAGGCTAACGAACAACGTCAACAGTGTCCTTGGAGATCATAGAGGTGTTGTTGCTGAGTTAATCCAAGTTGGTCCCAAGCTCTTGCTCTCATGGATTCGCTGCTGCCATCCTCAGTAAATTACAGATCCGCAACAGTGGAAGTTGCTATAGAGGCAAAACAGTGAAAAATGGGACCATTGGCTTCAGTGTCAGCTGCTTCCGAACCACAGTGTTTATGGGCTTCTGGAATGGGCCTTTCCTTTTCTCATCCGTCAAATGTTTGTTGTGTGTTTCCACTTGCAGAGCCACCCGGCAGCATTCTGGGGCAGCTTCAGGTCCAGGACAGGTACTGTTTCTCCTGTCAGGTCTGCAGCAAGAGCCTGCTGACACACAGGTGAGCAGGAAGCTTGTTTATTTACATCTTCTCCACACGGGAGGTATATCTTCCTGTTTCATCACCGAGGGACATGAGTTCTAATTGGAAGACTAACAGCTTACATCATCCCCTCCCTTCTAACTCTTGCCTACTTTTGAAGAAGCATTGATGAAGTGCGCTGTCCTGTCTGTGTGCTGCTTTAGACTATGTAGCTGTCACATGAGGTTCTTCCCCTTTCCAGCAGTTAGATCTTATTCTGGTGCCTCACACCACCTGGTCTTGCAAGTTTGGACGTGGGTTCAGTCCCCATTCAGTCTGTGTGGAGTTCGTATGTTCTCCCCATGTTCACGTGGGTTTCTTCCACGTGCTCTGGTTTCCTGCTGCAGTCTAGAGATGTGTTTGAGGTGAAATGATAACTCTAAATTACCCTTTATGTGTGTGTTACCTTGCTCTGATGTGTACAGGTGAAGTTTAATACAGTCTGTCTAGCACTGTAAGTCTCCTTAGATAAAGGTATCAGCTAAAGGCTAGTTAATTGTTGTACATCGATTTGAGGAAAGGTCTGTGGAATGAATGTAAATGTTGCGGAGGTCTTTCCTTTTTCATGACCCAAAAAGGTGCCGTTTCTCATGGCAAGATGGGTTTTGTCTTTCCAGATCTTTCAGTCGAGTGCTACCATTGCCCAATGGGAACTGGAACATGCTCATAACTGACTGGTGCTGTCACCCTGATCCCTTTGCCAACAAGAAGCTGCTGCCGCGATCTGGGGATTGTTTGCTGGGGGATACCTTCTTCCTGCTGCCACGGGACAGAGAGAGCGATGGGCAGCTCATTCAGGAACCTGTCCAGACCGCTGACTCCACACATGTGAGTAAAACTGTACTAAGAGCTGTGTGTTACTTCCCATTAAGGGGCAAGTGAGCGCCACCCATCCGTTTCCAGGCTAATATCCCTCCATTCAGTCACCAGCCTCTTTTCCTGGTGAGGGTCGTAGTGGCCCTGGGCCAAGTGAAGTGGACCATGTGTGCCTATCCTCAGTCTCCAGCTCCTACTTGGAAATCTGGAAGTGTTCCCAGGCCACACTGGAAATATGATATCTCCACTGTGTCCTGGGTCTGCCCCTGGCCTCTTCCTAGTGATATAGTCTGGTAGACCTCGCATCTGAGTTGATTGGGGGAATTCAAATCCACACCATCTTAACCTAATTCAAGGGCCTTCTTGACCTTGGCTCAGCCCTGTTAGGGAGTGTGGATCCTGCCACCTTTCATAGGAACCTTTTTTTTTTTTTTTTTTGCCTGTACTGACAGTGTTATTGTTATGGTCAAGAGCTTTGAGTAATTACCACAAGAGAGGATGGTGTTGAATAACAGGACTTGGAGACCAGTGTTTCAGCACATCACAAAGCTGTTATTTACCAGCAAAGGGAGAGAGTGAGCAGAAGGTTACTTATCTATAAAGAGGAGGTGAGGAAGGAAGATGAGGCCCCAGAGGCAATGGACATAAACACTCACCCATGTGGCTCGATCCTCCAGGTCAAAAGTAAACTAATGAGTCTACTACAGTTTCCAGAATTAAACAAATGGTACGCTGGGTAAAGTCACATAATGTAGGGTTGAGCAGATAAGGCCAGGCAGGATCAGGGAATTTCTACTCTGGGAACTGGTCTGTAAATTGCATCTTTTGCTTAAGGACTCCGCTTTGGATTTACCAGCACTTTTCTGTGTAATACCGCAGCTGCACCAATCACTAATGCTGTGGCATTTTTAGTTTGGTGACACCTTTCTGCTGCATCTGGAGTTCTTAGTGTTAATATTACCAATCAGACCTCCTCCCCTAACTTGCCTGCTTATTTTACCCTTGGAGTCCACCATCATATTTTTGCTCTACCTCCATTGCAAGCATTGTCACCAGCAACCTTCCCATCATAAACTGGTGCCTCTTTCAGGTGCTCTCTATTGTGTTTGTAAGTTGAGGAGCCAGTGTACAGGCAATTAAACTGTAATTGGAGCAGTTAATATGAAGGAATGGGATATTATGTGGGATATTATTAGAAACTCATATTCTTATGAGAATTAGCTGGTTTAGACCCCACAGTAAAATGAAGTTGATACCTGGTTTGACACCATTGTACTTTTGGCAAGAGTGACCTTGCAAGCAACGTTTTGTTTATGTGATATTTTGTGTTTGAATCTCAGTTTCGTCACAACCTTTGAAGGACTCCTCTTTTTCCTAAATGCAGAAAGCCGGGAAAATCGAGGTGGTGATGTGTGGGGGCTGCAGAGCAGTGCTAGGAGAAGCCATTTCTGGAGGTACGGCTGCTGTATCCATAGCCATCCAAGACCTGCGCCTTTCTCTTAACGTGTTTGTTTTCGTGTGCATCTTGTGTGTAACGTTTTTAGATGCGCTGAAGCTCTACATCACCGAGGTGACAGTGAGACAGAGTGACAAACACAGTGAAGATGACATGATACAACACAGGTAACTACTGAATTTGTTTCCCATCACATACTTTTTTTTTTGTCTGTTGATCCTGGGATGGTGTCTCACGTGTTCACCTGAATCATCGTCATGCATCAACCAGGTGGCACTTCCTGGAGCACACTCTAGCTGCCAGGTTGGTGGAGCTCTCTTACACGCAGAGCATGTTCCGCTTCTCAATCCAGACTCCCAGCGGGAAGACTTTCATACTGGTACGTACACCTTCGCTGCACTGTGGCTTTTTGGACATTATGTAAAAAAAAAAAAAAAAAAAAAAATCAGTTACGGTGCTATGAACAAGTATGTTCTCCAATTTTCTCCATTTGACATTAAATTTGACTTTCTTTGTCAGTTTGAAGGATTGATTGATTGATGGATGAGATTAAGCAAGTTTTCTCTGGTAGTCTTGATGTCCTTTGAACGTGTTATGATGTGCCTCTGTGAATCTTTGTTTTGCCATCTTGATTTTTGCTCATAAAGGTTTAAGGAGTTGAAAATTATACCGGACAGGGCCGGGCCAAATGAGACCTGATTGTATTCAGACACCTTAATTACTTCCTTAATTAGGTTTATTAAAGCTTGGCAGCAATTACAGGAAGCATTTAGTTGCAGACATTGCAGATACAGGTGATACAACCAGTTAGTCACCGTGAAGTGGCAATTACTTCCTCACACCTATGATTGCACATTTCATTATCCTTCCACAACAAAGGATTGACATAAAAACAATACTGGTGTCACTTTTTCTTACTAATGCACCATTTATATCCTGCTAGAACCGATGATCAAATTTAATATCTAAAAGCTGCAGAAACAGAAAAAAAACTGGAAAACTGGGAATTGGGAAAACTTTTTCATAGCACTTTGTTGATGAATACTTATGACTGAAACACATCACTAATAAGCCAATTATATATTCATGTAGGAGAATGCAATTATAATGTGTTTTACCGACATCAGTGGTGTCCTGATGATGTAACTAGAATGTAATATATGTATTTATGGTGTGAAGGAGACTGAGTAACTACATATCCTCTGATTGACAGCTTTGGCTCCTGAACACAGACTCGCTCCTTGCTTTCTTGTCTGACACTGCAGTTGGCAGTGAAGCTTCTAATTCTGGACATCGTCTTGGTGGAAAACTTCAATCGTGTCGAGCCACCAGCGCTGCCAAAGTCCTCTACCTTCCATGTGTTCCCAGCATGCACCAGGAGTAAGTCCTTACCAGCCCTTTCTCTGTGATGTCAAAGGGTAATGTCTCCATCTGCAGGCAAGTGATTGAGCGTACAAGTCCTGTTGTTCATAATACAAAAAATGTTTGGAGAACAGATATTGAGTTAGTTTATTTGGCCTAAGCATTTTTATGGAACTATGTCCTCTCTCTTCAGCTGGGTTTGGAGCAAAAAGGAGGGATGTTCCTCTCAGCTGCTCGCTGGATAATATACATTCCATTCCAATATATATGTTTCTCAGTCTTTGCTCTGCGATTTATTCCTCGGCTTGTTTATACTCCTGACGAGGACTCTGTTTGACGTAGCTAGAGTTTGACAGGAAGTCAAAATGGGGTCCGTCTTCCTCATTGTGCATTCTTAAGACCTTTTCTCCATGTTATTGGACTTACCCCCTCCATCTGCACTACTACACTCATCTCCCAGTATTTGAGTATTCAGTGTACCAGTTTTCAGACTCAGGTCTGCGTAAGCTGAGACTGCATAATAAATATTGTGCCAAGACACTGCTTGAAATGCAATACCTAATATGTGGTGTGAATCCATACGCTGTTTCCTTCTGGCTTGCAATTTAACTAATGGGTAAATTTACATTTGTTCCAAAGTGACTTAAGTTATCTACAATTATTCTTCTGTTTAAATAGCTTGATAATTTTTTACCTTATCAGCTCAGGTTAAGTACCTTCCTCAGTGGTGTTGCAGCAGGAAATGCTATTCAAACCTGCAACCTCTGAGATCAAAGGTGGCTTTTCTGACCACCTGCTGCTGTAAGTCACTTTTGATGAAGTATCAGCTGAATACTGCTAAATATAAGCTAAAATGTGTAAAGGTGAAAATGGTCTTTACAAACTGCTTCAAGTGAGTGCAAAGAGGGGCATGATATCCACCTGTTTGTTAGCATCATCCCTCGAGTTGCACTATTACTGTGCTTCCATCGGTTCTCTGTGTCTTTCCTTTACAACTTTGTGAAATGAATAGTGAAGCAGTCTTTTGGCGAATGAGAGCTCTGTGCAGTTTCCCTGAGGAAGGATATGTGCACTCCCCATGACTGCAAACCCACAGGAATTTCTCCTTGAGGTTGTGTTTGTGTTTTCCATCTCCCAGAAATATGAGTCCCATTTAATTCAAGAACCTGACATCTCCATACTCAGAGACAGAATTGCTGTGGTTATGAGAACTGCAGATTAAAGGAAAGATTTTTTTTTCCTGGGAAGAGAGCAAGAAATCAGAGCTGCAGGCCGGAGAAAGCATTTCTTTACATATCACTGATGTTCATTGTTAACTTCATGGTGAAATTCATCCAGTAGCAGCCACCCACATGGCAGCACATCAGTCCACCTCATGTCCTAAACAGCAGTTTTTAACATGGCATACATATTCAAATAAGGTAAGCAAATGATTCAAGCAAGCCAAAACATCATGTTTTGACCATTTTCTGACTGTCTCCGTGACTCCATTTCATCTTTTGGGTCCAAGCCCTGTTGCCCATCCTGGTGTGTTTCTGACATCAGTCACAGTTTTGCACATAGAATGGATTTTGTTCTGTCAGACAGCAGTAAGTTGGTTCCATGGCCTGTCTGACGAATAAAGAAGAGGAACCATTACACATACCGTAGGTTTACCAATCCAACCTGAACCATGTCTTTGGACTATAGGAGGGAACCCACCCAATCAGGAGAGATAATATCTAAATTCCAGACAGTGTGTAAACCATATTTGAACTAGCAGCTGACTATAGCCTCAAAACCACCCTTGTGCCTGGTGCAGAGCTATAAGCTGGCCTCCGTACTGCTGAAGTGTAAAAGGAGCTGGTAATGGGTCTGGCAGTGCTTGCAGCCTGTTGCACTGAGCCAGGGCTGCTACTCTCATCCTCAATGTGGGTCAGATGAGCCGTGGGAAGTCAGTGAGGGTTCACTTCCCCAGTGGCAGGTGGGCTTGGTGTCTGCTCCATTGAGAGGAACACTGCACTTCACCAGCTTCATCCTCGAGATCACTTCAGGGAACATGATTTGCGTGCAGAATACCACAAATGTCTGTCTGCATAATTACACATTCTTGTATTTAAAATGCATCACTGGTAGCTGTCAGCAGCGAAGAATACACTCTGGCAATGTTTAGTGGAGCCAAAACACACACACAAACCCAAAAGCCTCATTGTGTTTCACTCTCTATAAAGTACCAGAAAATAAACAAGATTTTAAAAGTCAAAATGATATGTTAAATGTCTCTGGACGTATGTGATAGTCAATGTGACTGCCGAGTGACACTGCTGGGATTGCAAGTCCTCAGCAGATCCATGCTTTATACGTGCCATTATAATGGGTCTGTCTGTAGTGCCAAGTGTTTGGTCACTCCCATGTCCTCTGAGAATGATTTGTCTGTATTACCCCAGACAGTACTGGATATAGTTATTTTTTTTGTGTCTGCAGGATAACGGATGCCTGGGAGAAGGATGTTGGTGTTCATCCCCTGACGCTGCCCCAATCCACCTGCCAGGAAGTGCTACAGCTCCTGAGAGCAAGTACTTCCTCTCTACCGCCATCTCTGCAGTCCATGAACTCTTACCAGGTGATTCCTCTCAGTTCTTTTGCACACCAGTGTTGTGCAGGAGCAATTACACACAACAAAACCCATTGCAGCACCATGTGTCAACCTACCGGGGGGGGGGAGAGCAGTGTGTGTGGAGCCAGGTACCAACTTACAGCAGTCAGGAAGTAACTTGTTACTTTTACATTTATTCTATTAGCAAATGTTTTTCTCCAAAGTGACAACTCTAAAGAAAAAAAAAAAGCATTTTGCATACATTTGAGTTATACAAACACGCAAGTCTCAATCTCAAAGCACAGTGGTAAACATAGTATACAAGTAATTGCATATAGAATTGATAGGAAATACAGAGGTGATGGTTTGATGCAAATTTATGTAGCTGTTAAGAGATCAAGAGAAGAGTGGGTCTAAAAGATGCATTTTGAGGCCCTTGAATACTAAAGGGATTCTGCTATTCTGAGGGACAGAAGGAGCTCATTCCACCACACTAGAGCAAAAAACTCAGAACTTTCAGGTTTTCAATTTTGGACACATTGTGAATGGGACCTCCAAGTAGCTGGAGGTGGAGGAGCATATGGCTCTTGCTGGGGTGTAGGGTATGATCAAGTCCTCCTCGTTACTGATGTAAAATTGTTCTGAGAATGTACCAACCCGCAGCATTGTTATACAGGAATCTTTAACAAAAGCAACCACATATTAAATGCTTTATTCTGCTTCCAATATTTTTCCCCATGAAAATGTGAAATTTAATTAAAGATGAATGCCAATACGGTCTTGCCATGGTATACCACAGTGTGCCTTCGGGGCCTCTGCTGGAACCTCAACTTGAACTCTTCTGTTTATTTATGAAACACTTGTAAACATTTTTACTATTGATCATATATGAGAAAGTCATTGAACCATATGAACTTGCAGTCCTACCGAAGCCTGGCCATAGATATCTTTGTGTTTTGCAGGTGGCGTTTTTGACACTTTGAAGCTGGAATCCGAGAACAGGAATCGATTAAAACGTTCCAAAGATATTGGTCATAGGTCCTTTACAAATGTGTCTGCCACTGTTATAAAACAAGGTGGACATATACTGTTTCCAAGTGAATATGTAACCACATCCTGTTATTAAATACCTCCTTTTTGTTATAAAGGGCTGTTGTGTTCTATTTCTTTCATTTATAGTCATTTATATCACTGCAACTGACTCTACTTATGCAATAAACACAAGCAAAATGAGCAGTGTTACTTCTTTTGTGTTCTGGTAAAAGTGCATTGTGTGAGTCCCAGGTGGACTTTGGCATTACTGTCCTTGTGGGGATATATTCCTTAATGTCCCTACAGGGTTAACAAAATGTATATGCTGATACAGTACTGGATGTCAGTAGAAAACTTGACTTGTAATTCACTTATTTCAAAGCAGTTTATACCACAGAAAGCATTTTAGTTGTTCTAGTTTCTTTTACTTATGGGTTTGTATTCGCCAATGTTACAATTCAGTGACATCGTGTTGAAATGTTGGGCCATATTGTTTTGAAGGAAAACATGCTTGATAATGAAACTAGGTTGAATAAAGCCTTATACAGTATGGGAGAAGTGCAGTTACATCCTTTACATTATGTAATACATTGACTGATGTTTCTTTTCAGATATTTTTTATGCTAGAACCTTTTAATCTTCACCCAAATCAGAACTATCATAAGCAGAGTGCTTATGTTCCATGTTTGTACTTTTTGTGTTGTTTTCAACTTTTAATTTTCTTTCTTTTGTTGCCTCAAACTAATATGTCTGTATATATGAATGAACAAGTAAACTGTTAAAAATACCATGGCTGCACTCACGATGATCAAAATAATGTATGCACTGGGCTCCAAGTATTATTACCCTGTTTTATTGCTCAGTATTTCTTATCATTTAAAGCTGAAATGAACTCACTGAATTGATGACGTGGCAATTAATTTTTTCCTAATTTTATGATTTAGTCTGACTGTGCTAATTCCCTGTAGTGTATTTCATGTACGGTCTCCTATGGGAGATTCAGTGGAGTGATGTGCAGTGGAGGGCTGAGGTGAATGTGGTCCAGAGCATGAAATGCTGACAATGGAAATCCAAAGACCTACAGTTTGTGGAACCTGATTGCCTTGTTTGTGACAGGGAGCACTTTCGGTTGCTGAGTGGGAAGAAGGTCACCCGGAGGAGCATTTATGCAGCAGGGTGTCTGATTAAACATTAGAAATGTGCTCGTGGAGTTATGGAAGGCCTTTAACATAACTGTTGACTCACTTCAGGTGTAAATTACATTTAGAAGAAGTTAATGGCACACGTATTAATCTGCAGCATTTTAGCTGTGGCCATATATGGTGAGACTTTGACTAAATTTAAATAACAGGCACCGTTAATTTATCCAGGATAACCATCTAAGGGATTGTATCATTTTTTTTGTAAGGTCCGAGTCAGATAATTTGTCACCACAAGACAGCATGAGTTACTATTTTGCATGATAAATGGAAGCTTTGTGGTCGTGAAAGAGCAAAAAGTGAGTATGCTAATGAGATGCCTCCAGTGTTGGCCGCTCTCACGTGCCTGTCTGGCGTTCTGTGAGTGTAAATGAAGCAGACTAAAAATAACTGGTGCGTGTGCGAGTCTTTGGTGTGAGAATATAATGAGGCGCACGTGTTTTTCACAGAGAACGCACAAGCTGACAATATCTACTCAACATGTTCCACTCCAGAATGCTTACTAAGTTAAATTTATCACTTTGAAATAGCTGCGGGACAAATAATTCCAAGTTCCGTTCCTTAGCTTAGCGACGGCGCCGTTATTTTTATTACGCTTCGTATCGATTTCCGAATCTCGTGAGGGGTTTTGTTATGTTTACACTTCTATAACATTTCAGCGGTTGTGGAATTCACTGTAAATTTTGGATGTACTGTACATCCTGATCTTTAACAAACCTCAGAAGGAGGGTCTGTAACCAAAGAGTCGCTTCTCAAGTGAGTTGGTGGAACCTGCTCTAGATCAACCCCTGGCAGGTCCTTCGTTTCTGTCCTCTGCTGGGGGGGGGTGAGACTATCTTAACGCATTTATAGCTGCGCTCACAGCGGTCTTGGAAAGCGCAGCTCGCTGTGACAAATGAGCGCCTTCACCCAAACCTTATTTTTGCCATGACTGGTCAGTTTCAGGGCCAACATCACTTATTCTTACCTTCACGCCTTGGATAGATAGGATCTCTAATCTCCCAACCGTGCTGCAGGTCCACTGTGCCCTGGCCAACACTGGCTGGACATGTGGGAAAACAACCCCGCAACATCCCAGTGACATGGTCATGAAATCATACTTTCATATTCATTCTTTCATCTGACAATTCACTCCAAAGCAACTTAAAATGTTAAATTGCTTTACTCATTTATACAGCTGGATAATTTTTACTGTATCATTTCAGGGTAAGTACCTTGATTGAGGGTTCTACTGCAGGAGGTGGGATCCAAACCTGGGTCCTTTGAGTCCAAAGGCAGTAGCTCTAGCCGCTACGCCACCTGCTGCTGATATCGCATCACGCAATCACAGCACTGCGTTTGCCCTGGGTTTGTGCACACAGCCAAAAACATCGTCTTGCTGACCTTTAAATTCATTTGTAATGTGCGTAGTTTTTCAGTGAAGCACCTACATTTACATTTATTCATTTCACCGAGGCTTTTCTCCACAGCAACATGCAATGGTTATTAAGTAGTATTTAGCTGACACCTTTATCCTTTATACAGTGCGCTAAACTCCCTACAACCATTCACACATATGTACAGCAGGGCAGCATAACACACACACACACACACACTGCGCATTTTTCTATTAGCTGCGACTGGGTACCTGAGACCATCTGTCAGCTGGGCCTGAGGGAAGCATTACGTAGATATGCCTCACACCTTTGATGCCTCGCTGTCTCTTACCTCCTGTACTCTGTGCTGTGTGTGTGTGTTTGTGAATAAGTAACATCAGATGTGTCCTTGGGTGTGGTCAGCCAGGTGTGTGTGTGTGTGTCAGTGAGTGAGATTGCCTGTGTGTTCCCGTTACTGATGAGCTTCTACATGCATAATGTGCCTTCCTTCTCCACACGGAACAGAGAAAAAGCCATATTTTGATGCGTATATTAGGAACATAATATTTTACGGCATAAACAGCTTGATGCTCGGTGGCAAAGTGTGAGCAGTCAGAATATGTAAATGAGCGTGCTGTAGCTGTAAATCACAAAGAGGTGATCTCTGCCCTTGTCTCCAATACCTTTCCACCTTCAAGGTTCTCAGCCATGCAGTGAAATGGTTGGGGTGTCACACCCGTTTCCCCCCCAACTGCAGCTCACCTTTCAGCTGTAGCAACTGCCTTGATAGTCAGATCTGGCTGGATATGGATTTTATACCAGCTGATCTGAAGGCGCTTAAACAAAGTGGTGAGACCCTCCGGATTTCACTTTGTCCACTTTAACTGTCTCTCGGTGATCAAAGCCACGTGTGTCCAGGTGTGTTTGTTTATAATTGACAGTTATTGATTTATTATGCAGGTAATTGCATACAAAGCCTTCAGGGTAATTTGTAGCACACACAGCAGTGCACGGGGGCTGTTTTGGTGGATATTTGGAGTCAGAAGACAACTGGCGTAAAAGACCCTGTGGTGCAATGTGTTTCTCTCCCTATTTGTATCTTGCATCAATAAAAAGGATTTGTAAAGCTGGAGTGGCATGCAAATGAATGCATGTGCTTAAATTTCACCTACAGGCTAATTTAATATTTCCAGTTTCAACACCAAAAGACACTATGAGATTTGTTAGGTTACTATGACAACTAAAATATCACTGTTACTAATTTTTCTTACATTTCCACCCCATCATGATGCATGGTAGTTGCTAGCCCAAAATAAATCCACTGAGAGCACCAGAGGTTAGTATATCCATATGGTGGATATATGTTCCATCAAAAACCCTAGAGCTTAGCTCTTCAACTGAATCTTAGAACTTAAACTGTAGAACTTAACTCTATCACTTGAACTCTTCCAAACCTGAGAACTTAACCCTAAAATATATATAAAATTTATTACTCTCAGTATGTTACTGGTTGCTCCTACATCATATCTGGGTGGTGCCATTTGGTGGAGCAGGGTAGCTGGTGGACTCATGTTTCCCACCAGCTCAACTATGAACTGCCAGTAGGACCAAGGTTGCACATGTCAGGATGTCACTGTCTCAGCAGAACGCCAGGTCACCTGCACATGGCCGACCAGGGCACCTCAGGTTCAGCTAAACTCCTGAGTGGGTACCGGACTCTAGAGAGATGTATCTCCAGCAGATGGTTGCACATTCTCTACCCCGTAAGGATGGTGTAGAAGAGCAGAAGAAGGAATCCATCTAGGGGAGGCAGTCCTGGGGGAAGCAAGAGCAATATCTTACTCATTTGATTAGCTCTACAGAGCTGGAAATAAAATAAAATTCATCTGATATTCCCGCTAGGCAGCCTGCATGAACGTGGTTTTGCGTGCAAGTTCGTGTGTGTCTGCGTCATTTGTCCAGAGAACATAACTGCTAGCCATTCAGGCTAGAGCATCGTTCGGGCTACAAATGCTACATGTATTTCATAATGCTATAGCTACTACAGACAGCACAAATAGTACAATCAAGGTGCAGTGTGTGTGTGTGTGTGTAGTGCAGACTGCCAGACAGTAGCGAGAGAAGAAAGCAAGTCTGATCAGAGAGCTGAACCTGAAGGAGGGTTTAGAGAATCCCAAAAAAACAAAACTATGTTCCTCAGTGCAGGGCAGCAGGTGGTGCAGTGGCTAGACCTGCTGCCTTCAAACTCAAAATACCCAGAATGAATCCCACCTCCTGCTGTAGTATTCTTGATCAGTGTATTTAGGACTGCATGCTTACACGCGATTGCCTTTCTGATGTCCTATCCAGGGTGTACCCTACCTCACGCTCTACGCTACCGTGATATGTTCTGGACCACCGCAATCCTGCACTGGACGAGTCGTTATTGATGTCTGATGGTTTGTGAATTGCACGTGGCACCTGGATGAGAGTGGACCACACCTCTGAGAAAGGGCAATACGAGCAGAGCGTGCGTTTGCAGCGTGGGAGCGGCCGGGTGGTGAGATCATGTCTGCAGCGAGACGTGTTCATTACAGGAGGGCAGCAAACCCACTAACGGACGGCTTGCATCGCTGAGCCTCTCGTGCCTGTATCGCTGTCCGATGAGCGACAGGGCCGAGCGCCTCATGTGTCCCAGCGCAGAAAGTTTTCCATTACATGCTTGGCCCGCATCTTATTGCGGGAAATTCATATTTCCCATCAGGCACTTGTACACGTCATGTACTGCCCTCTAAGTAACACAGATGCTAGCCTGCGGCCGTCATGCTGGAGCTTTCCATACAGCTCCTGCGAATATGATTTGATTAAAATAATTCATATAAAGGCTGGAAAGTTAAATTTTGCCCTGGGGAAGATGGAGGAACTGAGGCTGGATCTGGAAAAAGCAGCTCACTGACCATATGTGTTTTTTTTTTTTTGTTTGTTTGCAGGATGTGCAAGTGAACAGTATTAGTCAGCTGTATCTGTTTCAGAGAGTCTGCACTCTATTAGGCTTTGTGTTTGTATACTCGACACTCATTCATTTCTTAACGTAAGTCTGGGATCAGGATTTAAAACATTTCTGCAAAATGCGACGAACGCTCGGTGCTGGCTTTCCACACTTGCATTTATGTATGCATTGTTGTGCAGGTTAGGTAAATGAACTGTTAGTGAATAATTAGTGAATAATAATGAATAATGAACAAACTCATCACTCCATGTCTTGCAAAAAAAACGTATTAACATTAGATCTCCCCTGTTTAAAATGTAATAAATAAAATAAAGATAATAGATAAAATGCTATTTTAGCTCAGATACAGCTGTCGATTCATAAATCATTTGTGTTGTTATCGTGTTAACGGGTACAAAGTGTCATAGCTCCATGTAAAAGGAATAAGCAAGGTAATGACCACTTACGCAGATATCGTAATTAAATTTCCAGAGGCCCATCAACTGCTGCCTCTTCAGGACTAGGCAGAGGAGTAATTGAGTTGTGCGACACAGATGTACCGTGTTTAATCCTTGTCCTGCGGGGGGGAACACTGTAGGCTCAGACAAGCACGGTGAGAAGTGATTAGCAATGGTGGAGGGCGTAGGGTGCTGGAAGGACATTAGTAGCAGCACAGCATAAAACAGTCAAAACAGTAGGGAGGTGAACTTTCAGATGATGCGGAGAAATGATTTCGCTGCTTGGAGTTCCTGCTATTGACTTAAAAATGTGACATATGGCTTATAAACGGACCAGGAGAGGAAGAGAGTAGTGAGAAATAAGTAATAAGAAAAGTCATGTTGGGGGCTACGGTGGCGCAATGGGTTTGGCTGGGTCCTGCTCTCTTGTGGGTCTGGGGTTCAAATCCTGCTTGGGGTGCCTTGTGATGGATTGGTGTCCCGTCCTGGGTGTGTCCCCTCCCTCTCTCGCCGTACACCCTGTGTTGCCAGCTTAGGCTCCAACTCCACATGGGACAAGCGGTTTCAGAAAATGTGTGTGTGTGAAAAGTCATGCTGATTGTTGAAGACTCTTATTGGATTTTTTCATGGAGAAATGTAGAGGTGCAGAGACCCAAAGGTGATAGTGTGCTGATGCAGAGACATCTCTTAAATTTACATTTATAGTTATGTGCTCAGCAGACAATTATTTATGGATTTACTGGACATGTTCTTCCACAGTGACATAAACCATAGCACATCCCAAAAGAAATACAAACACATAGTCATGCATGCCACTGAAGTCATTGAATCACAGCTCATTTTTCAATGGGACCATTGTCATAATGCACTGTGTGAATTACCAGGTTAACTCAACTATCAATCCACTTGTAGGCTAGAGGGTTCATATCCCACTTCCTAATGCTGTACTTGCCTTGAATGGATACAGCAAAAATTACCCTGCTCTACAAACAGGTAAAACACTGCAAGTAGTTTTGAAGGAAAATGTCAGCTAAATACGTTATGTAAATTGTCCTAAATAGAAAAACTTGAATAAACAACTTTCTGTGTGTTATATTCCGGCTGTCAATGCTCAAGATTTCCATTGCATGAGGTTTTCTGTCTGCACAGCCTCGGAACTGCTGCTTGCAGCCATATTTCCAACTGTTTCTCTTGCGTAATTCAGACAATGCCCTTTCCTTGTCCCTGGAGAGATGATGGCGAAGGGTGAGAAATGAGACAGCAGTGACCTGGGATGCGAGTCTGGCTGAGCGCTCCCAAGCCCAGGGGCCAAACGCTGTTATCGAAATCATCTCTGCAATCTAACAGAGCCTGTAACTCGAGAGGGCGTGATTGCTGCAAATGTTGACTCAGCCCTGGTAAGAGGAGTTCCACACTTAGGCTGCACAGCTGATATCCATACTTTGGACTCATGTTACCCTGGCCTTTGGACATATATTACATTTCATCGTCCAGGCTCACCTGTGCCTTTCTGCAGTGATCATCACTCGGGTAGATCTCACTGTGGCCTGTTTGTGGGAGCAAAAGACAAGACACACACCAAGCGGCAAGCAGGTGCTGTACAGGAGCTGGAAAGCCACGTTACAGACCATCAGCAGTGCTACAGAACTTGCACACACATGCATGGACTTGCCAGAATCTCGCCCAAATTTATACTATTTGTGTGCTGACCCTACCTGGCAAGAGGTACAGCTATATGTACACTAGGGAGTTCACACCTGAATTGCAACTGAAAAACACATGCACGGTTTTAAGTTAGTTCAGGAAAGTTCTGCGTGGAGGAATTACGTCTACATCAAGGTGACAACCTGGGCAAAAGTTACAGTAAGAGTTCAGCTGCAGTCGTTGCACGTAAAGGTGACACAACCTGTTATTCAAATTACTTTTTCCCAGCTATGATTGCGCATTTTTTTGTCTTTCGCACTAAAGAAGTAACGTAAAAACAATACTGGTGTCATTTTCTCTTTCTTAGATACCACTGGGACTGATGAAAAGGAGCTGATTAAAATTAACGTCAAAAAGCTGCAAATATGGAGCAAAAACTGCAAGCACTTTTCACAGCACTGGATAGAGATTTTTAATGCAAATATATAAAGTGTTTTAAGCACATTTTGAGGAAGTTTGGTGGAATTTGTCCTTGGGTAGTGTAAGCAGTGATTTGGGTTGAGAGCACATGAGAATTATTCATGTCATTGGAAAAAAACACATGCTTTTAAAGAGAGAGCCTCTACTTGGCCTTCGCTGCCCATTCTGTCCTACTGTTAAATCACTCCCTCCTGAGGTCATTAGAGCACAAGCCTCGCTCCAGTGGTCCACGTCCGACCTCACCTTCATCTAGGGAACGACTGTGCCATGGAAGACAGTCTGCAGGGCAAGGTGGGGGTTGACACAGAGATTTGCTGCTGGGCTGCTCCTGAAATAGGCCCCCTCCATGAAACCGCAGCAGTTACACTTTGACCACATTTCATTTCCACATATATAGGACACAGCTCTTGTTACTGATTCTTTCACTGTGAGGAGCAGGTATCAGAGTGGTTAAAAGCCCTGCCTTTGGACTTGGAGGTCCCAGCTTCAAATCCTTCACTGTAGTACCCCTGAGAAAGGTATTTACCCTGCATTGCTCCAATAAAAATTATCCAGCTGTATAAATGGGTAAATCACTGTAAGAAGCTTAACGCTCTAAGTTAGATGAGCGTCAGATGAATTTAAATGTCTTTTTCCTTCTCTGACCTTGAATAACCCTTGTGAACAATTGTTGGTTTTTCTAAACATGAAAACATTGCCTTTCTAAAGGTGTTTGGACTTGAAAGGCTAATTACAGGAACAGCTCATCTCTCTAGTTTTCAGGGTGGTCCACACACACCTCACATTCTTCCTGTCTTGTATTTTTAAAACTTCCACATCCATATCATGTCGTAGAAAATACAATGGCTTCAACAGTACTGAACTTTGACTTTTGGACAGCTGTACATTTGAGGACCTTCTCCAGATCTTTAGCTGCGGCTGACGGTGGTAACAGAGTGTGAAACAACACAATGAGGGCTGGCTACAGTTACCTAACAAGGTTTTTTTTGTCCCTAATCTCAACCAGTAATCAAGCATCAGTTTAATTCAACTAAAGAATAACTGATGAAAGTACAATGCCAGAAATAAAGTGCAGATGAATTTGTTGAGATTAAATAACTGCATTTGCACCAGTTCATTCTAACAGGGAATGCCGGAATACCTTGGCCTCCAAAATTATTGAAACCCATAATAAAGATGAACAAAAAGCATCACTGGAAACTGGGGATCCAATAATTTTGAAATCTACATTTCTGAGGTTACTTTTATGCATAATGATTTCATTTGATTTCATGTAGCTCTTTTTCTGCACTGTTTCTTTTATACTGCTTTTTTGACCATCTTTATTTTAGGGTACCATTAATTCTGGAAGCTACTTTACTCAACAACATCTGTTTTGTGGGCATGGCTGCTGAGAAGTTTGTAAAATTAATATAGTTACCGCTTGTGTCACTTGTCTCTATAAAGCTAAGCCCAGTCATCAAAATCATGAGCACAAAGATTAGAATGGAAAGATCAAAAGGGGAATCTTAAAAGTCAGACAACACAAATCTGCTTCATTCTTGGTAGAAGAAAGAAGATTAAACTTGTTAAAATATCTCTTTCAAATATCTTTGGGATTTGTGCATTGGTCTCTTGGCAGAACATTTAACTAATTAATTAATAGACTGAAAATGATTGAATGGATTAAATGAATAAAATGAACTGAACTCAAAGAAATAGGCTAATGTTTTTATTCATTAACAAGCACAAGTGTTAAAGATGTATTATATTTACACACACACACACACACACACATTTTCAGAACCGCTAGTCCCATACGGGGTCACAGGGAACCGGAGCCTACCCGGTAACACAGGGCGTAAGGCCAGAGGGGGAGGGGACACACCCAGGACGGGACGCCAGTCTGCCGCAAGGCACCCCAAGCGGGACTCGAACCCCAGACCTACCAGAGAGCAGGACCCGGTCCAACCCACTGCGCCACCGCGCCCCCGCGCCCCCGCACCCTCAACTTATTATATTTACATTTAGTTATTTAGCAGACGCTTTTCTCCAAAGCCACTTCCAACAAACTCTACGTAGCATTATCAGTCCACACACCTTATTCACCGTGGTGACCTACACTGCTAGATACACTACTTACACTGGGTCACTCATCCATACATCAGTAGAACACACACTCTCTCAGTCACTCACACACTATGGGAAACCTGAACAGCATGTCTTTGGACATTCACTGATGATTCACTGAGAAGGCAAAACCCTGGAGTGTGTGAGGGCACAGCAGAGGCATGTTCATATTCAAATGTGTGCTATCAGCAGCACTCAAACCGCTCATAACTGTGTGGAGGAGGGTAACTGGACGCATTGTGCATTTTTCAGCCATGAAAGCATCTCCTAAATTGAGAAGTCCCAGGACAAAAAGACAATTACAAGATAACGGAGACCAACAACAACTTCAATGCCACTATTTTTCCAACACGGGGCTTATTTTGTTAAATACCAAACAGACTTTGGACCTAATTTAAATGGGATTTGCATTTAGCAGACACTTCTGTCCAAAACAGCTTACACTGATAAGCGACCTTCTACTGATTTTCCCATTCATACAGCTCGGTATTTTTATTTTTATTTTATTTTATTTATTTTTACTGAAGCTCTTCAGGGTAAACACCATTAGCAAAGGTAGTACAGCAGGAGGTGGGTTTCAAATCTGCAAACCCCAAGTCCAAATCACTGCACCACCCGCTGTACCTCATTTGCAGCTCTCAATGTTTTCTGTCGAATCACTGGTTAAGTTCACTAGTTAACACTCTTCCCATGTGCACACACACAAGTGCAAAACCTCTTCAGCTCTTGCTGAAGACACACAGGCACATGCAAGCAGGCAATAGCTTGTGCTTTAGGTGCCGGAACAAGCCCGCTGTTGCTCTGTGTAAAATCATATTGTGCAACTTCTACACATCTCTTCTCATATTTATGATTATCAATTTCCTTGCACTTTAAAAACATGTAAATAAAAGTATCCCAACAAATGTAACTTTTTAGTTTTCTTAACCATGTGATGTTGCACAGCCTGTTCCTTCATCTGCCATCTGTTACTTGTCACAAATATCTCATAATTATCACGTGAAACTTAAGGAAGTCGGTTTTTAACCGGAATCAATAAGACAGAGGATTTCATCCAACATTAGGACCAGTTATCTTGCAGTTGGACGCTGTGGCCCCTGGGGACTTCAGCTTGGCCCTGGCAATAAATCTGATCGTTCACGTGTCCTTCGTACAGTTGAATTTTGCGAAGAAATGTCTTTTTTGTCTCCTGGCTCAAAACTTTTATTCGAAGTTTTCTGTGTTGTGGCCTTGTTTCATAGACCTTTACCATTCTTGACAAGCACAATCCAAACTCCGCTCTTAGACCCATGTCCCTTTCAGCGGTGGGCGATGCACGGCCTGATCCGTCTTCATTTAGTGGAGCGGTTTTTAATAAAGCTCAGCGTGGCTCAGAAGAGAACTGCGCCGCACTAATGAGTCGCACAATAAATCCAAATTAGGATGAGTCTGATGAGGAAAATGAAGAACAACCGTCGAGCAACGCCTGGAGGGCAAACGACGCACCACTTCGGTGAGAGCGTGCCCTGCTCCAACCAGGGCAGGGTCTGACCAACCCTATTCAAACCGCGGCAATCTGATCACACCCTAATGAATCCATAAGAATTTTACCACATTCTACTTCATTAAATAGAGATTGACCATATCCTACTGAATCCAGTACCGAGTGTAACCACACCCGAGCAAATGTAGAAGAGTTTGAATGCACCCTGCTGAATTCAGTGCTGTGTTTGACTGCACTGTACTGAAACTAGTTTAACCTCACTTTTCTAAAAAGAGTAGAAAGTCCCACCTTATCAGTAAATATGAGGACAACTCACTACATGAATCAATAGGAATTGATCAGCAGAAATTACCCAGCTGAAAATGGGTAAATCGGTCGAAACAGCTTAAGACTGTAAGGTCTTTTGAAGAAAAGTGTCAGATAAATGAATAAATATAAATATACCCAATGTCCTCGAACAAAAGCACCAATAAGCTCAATGTAGGTGAAGTATCTAATACGGGCAGCCATGTGGAAAGTACAGGAAATAACAGAAGCACATTCTGTGCTCTAACATTTACACAACCCTCTGTATTTAAAACTATCTTACTTCAAAATTGCATCTTATGTCTTTCTTGGATTGACGGCCTGTTGTAATAAATCGCAGCTCTATCTCCAAACTGTTTGGAGACCAGCTTTAATGGGCACAGAAGTGTGCTGGCAGATGCCAGGGCATCAATTTCGTTCTCCTGCTCCACCAGACATAATTACACCTGTTCCGCGAGGCGCGGCCAGAGCACACTGTGCACACTCATTAATAAAAATCTGTGCAACGCTCCTCACAACACAGAAACGGTGCAAAAAAAAAAAAAGAAAAAAAACCTGAGGTTGTTGCCATGGTAACGGGAGATGCCGAAACAATGCATATGTTACTTCTGTGTTGTGGACAGCTTTCTCAGAGTGTGTCCCTGTGTCATGTCATTCTTGGCCATGGCACTGCACACTATTCATAATTTCATGTTTTGTCTTAAAGCAGGCTGGCTGACCATTACGTGTAACGGCATCTGCAGTTTTTGAAGGATAGTAGCCTATGTCCAAGACAATGGAAGCATGTCTGTGTGCTTGAAGGATTTTTAATTATTTATTTGACATGCCTCTAGGTTGGCCAACTTTAAATCTCACAAGCAAATTCAAGACAAGGTGTACACTAAAATAGAACACATAACCTGTTGGATATTCTTGGGAAAGCATTGACCACTAGGGCTGAAGGATCATCTGAAGCCCTTCACCTGCAAGGACATTTGATGACACCTGGAGGGATAGTTGATTTTACGAAAACAAGACTCAGTCTTGCAACTGAAGCAACGAAGTCTGCAGCATAACCTCTTGGCATCCACAGAATTCATTGTAGTGTTCAGTGGGAGTATTTCTTTAGAGCCACGATCCTAATTCAGGAATCACTATGTGCCACAATCCAACTAAATCTGCATGAAAGCATTATTAGGGAACTTCTGTCAATTTACTGGCTGAGAACAAGTTAAAAACAACATTTGAACAGAGGCTGTTTGATGGAGTACTAAATGATTAATTATTTACATTTAGTCATTTATTTGATGTTCTTCACCAAAGCAGCTTACAGTGATTTGTCCATTCTTAAAACAAGGCAATTAGCAATTTTTACTGCGTCAGGGTGAGGTACCACAGTCAAGGGTTCTAGTAGGTAGGAGCCAAACATAAGGCCACCTGCTGCAAATCCAGTGTCTGGCAATACCCTGGAAAGCACTTAGTGTATAAACATCCATAACTTCCAGAGAGACCTATTCAGGAATCAGTTAAATGGCCCTCTCTGTCCATAAGATGGGCAGGCCTTCACTTTGCATCTGAGAATTACTTTGTTCCACAGCTCTATTAGGCATGCATGCAAAATATGCAACAGTACAGTTAACCTCCTAATCCGGTTTAAAAAAACTGTGCTGGAAACTGGGACAGCGCATAAAGAAGCAGATTCCTGTAATTCACACATTTAAATGAGAGAGCAATACAAATGCATAGAAAAGCTCAGCTGAGCTAACTGACAAATTGTATTTGAAGCGAACGGAAGTTTTGCCATCTCTAGACTAATGGCTGCATCTTTCCACAGCGGCTCTCAGACAGCACTCTGTTAGAGCATTTGCTCTCCGATTGCAGTATAGTGTATAAAAAGTACAGAGAGGGCATTGTAAGCCTCTCTAAAGGAGGTGTGCAGTTCTTTGGTCTCAGTCTCAGTTCTTTGATTGACATGGTACACCGTTCCCTCCCCCCCGTAAAATGAAAAACCGCTCTAACGGCTTATAAAAATATTTACCTTTTTTACTACAACTACCTTATCATTTAATACGATGTGTTTGACTGCAAAGTGTATAGAGACCATGCTTGTACTCTAACAAAATGAAATAATGTATACACATTCTACTTCACCCTTCCTACTTCCTACCAAATGGACAATCTCAGCCAATCACATCAGTTATAGTAAACCTAACACAAGTAAAATATCAGGGTTAATGCGAACTTCTAGAAATAAACTGCATTAGCATAAAAATATTAACTACTAAAGCACCCAAATTGTTTTTTTATAACATTAATGCCCTTAATCTATGCCAAATAATACGTTCCTCTTGTAGTTTGTGAGTTGGAGTCTGAAGGTAACAATGACAGTCCTGAAATTTTACCCTCGTAACCATGGCACCAAAGCGTAAATGTGATGCAAGTGATGGTGATGCATCAAAGAAAAGGAAAATGATCACGATTGAAACTAGAGTGGAAATAATAAAGTGATCGGAAAAAGATGAAACGCCAACGGACATCGGAAAAGCGTTACGCTACAGTCGGTCAACAGTCAGGACAATTTTGAAGGACAAAGCAAAAATAATGGAGCATGTAAAAGGCTCTGTCCAAATGTCTCTCTCTCTCTCTCTATTATAAATACTGTAGTAACATTTATTATCTCTCTCAATGTCTCTCCCTATTATAAATACTTCAGTTATATTATTATTATTACTATGTTAAAGATGTATCTGGAAGTGTTTCTTTAATGTTTTTTAATGTATAGAAAGGTACACGATATATTATATACTAAGACAAACATTTGACTAACTGACGTTAGATACAAACCGTACCTAACTGTTCCGACTTACGTACAAATTCGATTTAAAGACAAATTTGTGAAGGGAACTCGTTCGTAATGCAGGAACTGCCTGTAATCAACATTTTCTGGTATAACTATTATAAAATGTGTTATCATCATACATAAAGAATGCCATTTACTTTGGTAATTTTTAATTTTAGTTGACATGTTTAATCTCAAAACAACTATATATTTTTCCATGAGAAATAATCATAAAACACCCTCTTAATAACAATAATTCACCTAAATGTGTGATTTCACGAAACAAATTAACCCTGTCAGGTGAGGGGTAGCCGTATTTGGATTTCTGCTCTACTCCCCTCTCCACTTAATTACTTCTATCATTCCGGTATTTCTCAAATCATAGCATAGAACATTTTGTGCATTAACTACAGCTACATGAACTGTTTCCAGAAATACTGTATTTTAGTCCACCACAGTAGCGCTTGTACTGACTACGAAGACTGAACGGAGAAAATAGATTGGAGGAAACCTCATGGTCCACCTGAAGCCCTGGGAACTCATTCTGTGGTACAAGGAGGGTACCAAAGTACCATCAGCATGAGCTATTAATTAGGAACACGAGTGGGAAAGCAATTTTCCAAATGACAGCACATTTTCTGTGTAGAAAAACATCCTGTTTTCCATTTTAGCTTCCTCCAAAACCGTGGTGTGGTGGCACACGGGCTAGTGAGAGAGACCAAGAACACACTGTAAATGGGCTGAATAATGTAGCGGAGAGAAGTCAGAGCCAGTTGCACCGATTTCCATGTTTTAGCCTTGCGATGTGCAGCAAGAACCTTGAGAGAATATCAGCTGATCTCGGCAGCATTGTTACATGCACCGCCCGCTTTGTCCCACAAGCCCAATTGAGGGCAACGCTTTAAATAAGCACTCCGCACTATGCATTTATACCCTATTGAGAGCAAGCTGAGAATGAACAGTTTGATGGCTATGCAATCATTTCAGCCTTATGTCTTTTCTTGATGCTTAAATTCTGCTCAAGTCATTCCTATTAGTCATTTCCTGCCGACATGTAAAACTGCTTCTGCCCCATTCAACAGTAAACAAGCTCACAGTTAACTGCGCCAGACCAGAAAAAGAAAAACACATTGGATGCAGGGTGGAAATCTGTAAAATTTATTTTGCTGGCACTTTTCCCTAAAGCAAAACACAGCGTTAAGCTCCTTACAGTGGTTTTCCCATTTATACAGCTAGGCAATCTTTACCGTATCATTTCAGGGTTGGTACCTTGATCAAAGGTACTACAGCAGAAATTCAGATTCAAATCCAAAAGTAGTGCCTTTAACTACTACACCAGTGGCTGCTATACACTTGCACAACATGCGGAAGGTGTTTGAATGTTATCAGAGGACCACTGAGTTTTAGAAATGACTGGTGTGAGTTACGGAGAGCAGTGTCAGAGCATATGAGCATGTGAGAGTGAGTGTACAGGTATGTGTGAGGGCAGAGAAGTGTGTTTTTATGTGAAAAAGGAGAACATGGGTATATGGTGTATGTGTCCGGGGGGGTGAATGTACGGACCTGCGTGAGGGTATGTGTGTGAAGGTGTGAAAGAGAGTGCGTGGGGGGGGTGTGTGAGCATATGGATGTGTGAAAGAACAAGAGATGCGAGCGAGCGAGAGAGAGAGAGAGAGAGAGAGTGCATCTGGTGTGTGTGCGTGCGCATGTGTTACCCATACTGAAAAGAAAAAGCTTGAAATGCATGTGAATACTAGAAAATGTTTCCAAAATACAGGTTAAATAATATATTTAGACAAGTAAATTAATACAAAATAAAACATCTTGCAATCTACAGCAAGGTATATATCACTACCGCTTTAGGTCATTTGGAATTATGTAAATCTATTTACGTTCCATGTGGGAAAAGGGTGTCGAGTGCGGAGTCTTGCTGCAGCGTCAGGCTTCCAGTCACACAAGTCCAGCAGAGAGCAACCGCTCAGGACCTTTTATCCAGCAGAACGTCCTCAGGTAGAACCAAGAGCGACCGCGTCTTATTATAAATGCGCAGAGCGTCGATAATAAAATAAAAGACATTAAAAAAAGAATATGACAAGCAGGTACTTTCAACAACATAACAGAAACTCCGGGTGCAAGATTTTATTCCGTGGGAGAGGGTTTAGCTAATACCGAGACTATTTCATTGAGATCTAGATATGTTCAGAAGAATATATTTAAGTTCTTTGACATTCCTCAGTCATGTAACGAAAGACAAAGCCAGCGAGTGCTGGCAGGTGAGGAAGACCTTGGCAAAGTGATCCAAGCCTGCCAGGCCCAATCCATGCAGCGCTGCATGACGTCAAACAATGAGGAAGCACATCATCCTATATCACATGACATGGCCTTTTTTGACACGCGGGGCAGGATCTGCGGGTGCAGGCAGAGGGTTCAAGGACCGGGGTGTGGCATGCATAGCTAGGGCCAGTTGCTAGGCTCCACCGCATGGGCAACTCACACATCTGAGTTGAGGCTGATGTTGGCCAGCCGGGGATCAGAGTTGATCTCGTACCTGTAGTGGTACCCCTCCATGTGATCCCTGCACGCGTCCCGGATGTTGTACAACCACCGTTTGATGCCCTTCCGGTTGAGGTACAGGACCAGGAGGAAGATGAGGCCAATCAGGGCCAGCACCATGCCCAGGAACACGTAGGAGGTCTCCAGCGCACGCTCCATGCCCCCGGAGCTGGGGCACTGCAGCTCAGACCGGTTGACCCGCAGCAGGCCAACGTCAAGGAGATTCTCTGGGGAGATGCAAGACAAGTTCTGCTTGTCGTGGATCGCATCCGAGTTTCTCAGCCACGCTACAAAATCCTCGATGTTGCAGTCGCACACCCAGGAGTTTCCCGCCAGCAGGACACTGAAGTCAGTTCGCTGAGCAAAGGCCAGCATGGTGGCGTTGGAGAGCTTTTTCAGTGCATTGTCCCTCAAATCAAGATGTCGCAGCTTTGGACTCTTCAGGGCTGCGTCCCCAAAGTCGACGAGGGTGTTGTTTCTCAGGTTCAGTCTGCTCAGCTGTGGAATGTCAAACATCCCCAGCCTGAAAGCCAATAAACTGTTGTCGCTGAGATCTAGAACTTCAAGTCTTGGCAAGTTGGCAAACGAACCCGGGCCAACGGCCATCATGCTGTTCGCGTTCAGGTGCAGTCTGGTGAGGTGGTGCAGGACTACGGGGAAGGATTCGTTGGTGATATACGTGATGTTGTTGCCAGTTACAATGAGCTCCTCCACATTGGCAGGCAGAGACTGGGGAATGGTGCGTAGACCTGCATTTCTGCAGGACACCGTGGTTGTGAAACAGCTGCACATATCAGGACAAGCATGACAAGATCCAAAGAGCAGGATGTGAAGGGCAAGCACCAAACAGAGCGTGGGTCCACGAGGCCCCTTCTGCCCCAACGCGGCCGAGATGCACAGCAAGGGGCCTGGAAGGCACATCTTCTCAGGCTGATCCTCAAACTTTCAGCCCTCCGAGTTGGAAATGTTGACAACTCTTGTTACCAGCTGTTTACTTGGAAAGGGATGAAAAGAAAATTAAAATGGTTAGAGTCATGAAAAGCTAAAAGTCAAAGTAAGTTCTGCTCTGCACAGCCACGAATAATTTTACACATCGAATTTTAATCAAAACGTATTTATTTATTTAGCCTAGTAACTTACAAGGTTACTAGGGCCTAGGCTTATTATTGCAATTATTCTCATGATTTAATAGGCAAAGTGAGTTAATATTAATATTCATTACAGGGAAATTAACAACATTCCCCCAAAGTCACTATAGTATAGTATTGTTACAAAAAACATTTTAATCAACAGGGATGATTTCACTGAAAATAATTTGTGTGTGTATGTGTGTTTGTGTGTTCTGGTTTTGCCAGTAAGTAAGAGTTATTAAATGCTGACGGGACCCAACTCTAGTCTAGTTAAAAGTTGCTAACATGAATGATTGATTGAAAAAAAAGTATCGGATTCACGAAAATGTGAAATGAGAAAAAAATGCTTTTATATGTCATCACACAACCGCAAGAGAAAAAGGCATTTTTTCCACTGTTACTCAAGCTGAAAATCGTTAAATCGCGTTTTCACACAGTATTACGTTTATATGGATAAACGCAAGTCAAACATAAAAGGTTAATGATCTTACCAGCTTTTCGCACAGAATCAGTGCCGCACACACTTCTTGGCTCAGTTTTAAAAACGCGACGCTTAACTTAAAGGAAGTCACTTTATGAACAAAAATAATATTCAGATCATTCAATGAATGATTCGGAGGAGAAAATAACAAGCCAAGGCTTCGAGCGGAACATCAACAAGCGGCGCTTGCGCGACAGAGTTTGTAAGTTGGACAAAGAGTTCGCCCCGCACTTACAGAACATCACACAAAAAGGCCCGAAAGAAAAAAGTTTAAAAGAGGCTCGAAACACGCGTGTTTTGCCATTTGTTAAAGCCGGTCCGCCTTCCGGCACCGACGAGCCTCGGTTATCATGTAGAGAGCGCGAAGAACAGCAGCAAGTTACCGAAGTCGGTGGATCGCTGAAGATGTTCGCCCGCAGACACGGCGCTTCCGTGGACAGCGGCGAAGGAGCGCTTCTCAACTGGCTGCAGCCTGCGGGTGCCCGTGCGGAGCCGCGCGCGTCTGGGCGGTACCATCGGGCCACGGCGCGGGGACCCGCCGAGCGCAGCCGCAGATGGAACGCTCGCTGTACCTTACCGTACAGTACCGTACTGTACCGTACAGACACACGGCGTTTTCCAGCATAGGCCCTCATCAAAGTTCACATAACCAGGGTGTGGTTTTTACTCTTTTCACTTATCGTATTTATTATGTGTTGCCATTTGATCGCACACAGGAACACTTCGTGATAAAAAACGCTTTCAGAATCTGACGCTCCTTCGTTCACACATGATGATTGACGCGATATGTGCTTTAGCGGAGCATGCCGGCTTTTTGAAAAGATATTACTCCCCACTTCGCTTTTTCACAGCAAAAATAATATATGGACACCCAGATCGTGTTTAAAAGGGGTAAGAAAGGTTACAATGTTTCACATGTGTCGCCACGTAGCGCGGTCTAATAAGTTCCAGAACGTGTCCAGACATTCCGAAATTTGAAGGAATTCTCTTGCAGGTGTGGAAGAAAATAAAACATTTCAGTGGCACATGTATTTACAGAGGGAGCTACGTTTGGAGAGCATAACAATACAATAACAGGGCAATAACACCAAAAAGGAATCTGGTTTCAAGATTCAAGATTCAAGAGTTAATTGTCATATGTGCAGTAAACAGCCTGTTGCAGCATACAATGAATGAAACTGTGACTCTGTGAATCCTCCCAGCAGCCTATGACATAAATTATAAGGCCATAAAGAAAGAAGAAGGCGTAAATTAGAAATTTGTGGTTAATAACGGGACTGTTGGTGGGGGCAAATATTTTCTGAAATATTTTTTGAATAGTTGGAGTGGCCTTGCATTTAAAACACAGCTGGGAAAATCAGCATGACGTGTTTTAAAGGGTTTTATACAACAGATGATTTTTACCTAAAGCAAGGACCCGTCCTGAAGAAATGTCCATGAATAATTGTGGAGAAAGGATCGCTCAGTTTTTAACTACTTCCACATACAATTATGTCACACATAGTGACAGCATTAGTTACATGTGCCTGCGGCACGGTGGCACAGCGGGTAGCACCGGTGGCTTCTATTTTAATTTTTATATATTCGGACAGTGTGACTTTCCAAGCAAGTCTGAGCTGCGAAAATAGAGAAAATTGGAGAGAGGGTTCCAGGAGACCTTTTTTTCACAGCACTCCATGTAAAACCCCAGCTGCAACAAGGAAAATATAAAACGCAGCAAGAACCCCCGATTTAGAAAAATTAAAACTTATTAATCAAAAATAGGGTAAGCTGTGAGTAGAAACACAGTCCTCACAGATCTGGGGTTTCTAGGAATTAAAATGGTATTATAATATTTCATTTCTTTAATAAACGGGAAAGAAAACACTGGAATAAATGTGAAAAATAAGCAGTCAGTACAGATGACGTCACAGCGGCAAAATTGGATATACAGTATAATACAACAGAAACATACGAGACAAAACGTTATCCAGACAGAGGTGTTTATGGGTTCAAAGGGGAATGGCATTCCTATACAGAAAGATGCTATTTTATTACAAAAGCCAAAGGCCGTTTGAATTTAGTCTCTATACAGTATGAGTATATACATTATTTGTATGCTTTTTTCACCCCATATGACATAGAGTAATGACCTTCTACAGAATAAAAATGCGATAAGTTAAAAAAAACTTATTTGTAATATTTATTACTGTAGTATTTTATCATTTTTTTAAGTAAATAAACCTCTCAAATAAATATCTGAAGCTCGTGCTAGCCAGCGTAGTTCTGAAAAAAGCTTATTAGGCAAAAGATTCAGTTTCTAATCCTCAGAAAAGAATTATATTTATGTCCACAATGTAAATTAGGGTAAAAGTCTACGCAGCTATAGGTAACTTGTGTTAAACGAACGATAACAGGGCACTCCGCTATCAGTGAGCCACACGTGGCTCTACGCGCATGCGCACGCACCATCTCTCGATCGGTCCCTCCGCTGACATGCGCTCTCAGCCGTTTCCGTCGCTACGGTGCGTTCCGACAGAGCATATCGGAATACGGCTCTCGCGCAGGGCGCTAGTCAGCCAATCAGATCGCTCCGTGTTTCCTCGTCCTTCGCCAGCGCAGCGCAGCGCACACCCTGAGGGCCGTGACTTCTACACACTCGGTGTGTGTACGTGCGTCAGAGTGTAAGGGTGTAGTAGGTTTTGACACTGTTTTTTTCGCTTCGCTCCGAGGACATGATGATGTGGAACTGCACCGTGGGGACACGCTCAGTCACGAGAACTTTCGCTTTCTTCTAGCGGCAGGTGAGAGAGCGGTGTACGAGCACTGTGACACTCACTGTGTGGTGGCTTCTTCAGTATTCAATACTGTATTATATTGCAACAGACAAATCATACATCATGACATGACGTGATGTGGAAACCTACTCAGTTCTGTGTGTATAATAATGTATATACACACACTCAAGATTTGGAGAGATGATCATGTGGTGAGTTTGTTGTATCCAACTTGTCTTGCACAGTCTAAAGTCCACAGCTTTTCTGAATAATTATGCTGAAACCTGACTGGAATTTCAGTAGCTTGCCAGCTTAGCTAACACACGTCATGTGTCCCAGGTTCTTTAGCTGACCTATTTTTTCTCCGTTTTCTGTGTCGTTTTGGCAATAGGAACGTGTGTCTATTCAGAGCTGCTTGCCCAAGTGCAGTCATCTGTGTTTCCCCCCCCTCTGACGCGCAGTTTTTGATAAGAGAACTGCGAGGTTCCATATGCAAACTTCTCCTGGCAAAGCCTGGCATAATAACTGTGAGGAGAGTGAGGACAGCAGCACATGGTTGTATTGAGTTCAGCTTAAAGCTTCAGAACAAAATGATTTATGACACCTTTCTCTAGATTAATTTACCCATTTACACAGTTTTATTGGAGAAATTTAGGGTAGGCACCTTGCTTGCTCAAGGGTACTACAGAGGGAGGTGGGATTTGAACCCGTAACCTTTGGGTCCAAAGGCAGCAGCTGTAACTACTACACTATTTGCTTCCCCTGACTGTTTGCAGTGCTTTGGCCAGTGAATCTGTCACTGTCACTTTAGTGTAAGCACTGTGTGTGACCTGCTGTCTTCTTCTGTGTTCCCTCACCCCCCCAGGTTCACCCTACAATTATGGAGGCCTGAAGGTGTGCTGTGTGTGGGGGAAGAGGAGCCTTCCCCCTTGCCCAGGGGGGCGCGGTGGAGGTGGCCGACGGTGGCAGACTTATTACATTTCGTATGAAACCTTTACAGAGAAAGAACTATTTTTTGTGAAAACAGAGAACCTCTATATTTGTAAAATTTTCTACTATATTTATTGACATGGCTTTTGCAGCCAGTGCCACGCATGTCTGGTGGTGTGTTCCCGCAGCCGGCATGGTGGACTAAGGGCCGTGCTGGTGGCGGTGTGCTAGAGTGCGGTGGAAGCCCAACACAAGCACTGTTCTAGCTCCCCACCCACGTACAGCAGTGCACCTGCTTTGCTTACTTTTCTCCCAAGCCCTCCACCTTTTTGTTCACTCTGTTGTTTGAAACCTAAAGGTACTTCCGCAACTTCAGTGTTTTCTCCGGTGGGGGGTGGACTGGTAAAGAGACTGCATTGACACTATTACTGTTCTGGGGAATTGTTTGTGTTTAGAGGTGGCAGCATAAACAGATACTACATTATATATGTGAAGAGGGCACAGCAAGGCTTTGTAGTGTGCCGGTGGGGATTTCAGAATGACCCCGCCATTCCCAGACTGCACGCCCAAGTGTCGCTCCCTGCAACATGGTGCAGAGGTGGTGGCGGCGCTGACTGCCGGTTCAGAGGGCCGCCTGCACGCCTTCCTCTTGGCCCATTGCTACAATGCGGCCACGCTGCGGGATGCCTTTGGGCGCTCTGCCCTGCATTTGGCTGCTTCCATGGGCCAGCGGGCCCTGCTTGAGTGGCTGCTGGAGAGCAAGGGGGCAGACATACTACTGAAAGACAAGGAGTCTGGCTGGACGGCACTGCACCGGAGCGCCTTCTACGGACACATCCACTGCCTCCTGGCTCTGGTCAAGGTATCGTGCGGTGTAGCTCTGGGGTTCAGATCTTTTTCCTGTTTGCACCTTATTGTGTTGGAATCGCGACCCATTGAGTGGCACTTGCTGCTCACAGTCTATTATTTAACTGTTTGGCTTGGAAGTGGGATCGGTTTTTACCGCTAAAATGGTTTCATTCACGTTTATATTAAAAAGCAGGTAGCAGTGGTTTCCTGCTACCATTACATGCCGTTGAGTAAAGACAGCCTTGTCCGTGTTGGTCTGCTCTCCAGCATGGTGGCCTGCTTACCACACTGGATAAAGAAGGCCTCTCAGTTCTGGACATCACCATGAAAGATAGGCCCCAGCATGTGGTTTTCCGGAATACTGGTAAGGACCGTTGTAACCCCATCGTTCTTGCCCTGTTCACTGTTTTATTTCCTGAGGGCAGCGTTTGCCGCTTTTGATTCAAAGGTACGGAATAGTGTTGTTGAATTTGGAAGTGCCAATGTGGGTACATGTTGTTAAGGAATCAGAGTATTTGAAGCCAATGTTTTTATTAATGTTAGTTGTTGGTGCTCCGTTTTTTTCCCCCGCTGTCAAAAGACATGTTTCAGGTGGATGGGTGACTCCAGTTTACCACTAATGTGTGAGTGGATGAGTGTGTGATTTCCCTCTGTTCGACTGGTGAGCTGTATACCAGGGTGTCCTTGACTAATGCAGTACTCATATAGGTTGTCTGCTTTATTCTTGTAAGCTGCTTTAGAGTTGGTTTCTTCTTTATTCTAAAGCACTTTGAGAAGCTGTATTTAAATACTTTATATAAAATTATTAGAACACTTCCTAATCAGGCAGTTTTCAATACATATTTGCAAGTGCAATGAATGCATCAAAATCCTTCTCTGCTGAGCTATTTGTGAAGCTGTTTGATAGTGTAAATCAACTAACATAGTAATTGGTAATGATATTGCCTTTGAGAGTAGTCTGTGCATTATCATTTCAAGTTTTACATAAGACCTTCCTTTGCCTTTTCAACTCTGCATTCTCGCAGAAGGGGCATTCATTTTGCAGGGAAGCCTGTGTGTGACTGGCAGGACTGGAGATGGAGACATTGGTACTTATGTTCAGAAACTGGTTATTAAGTATTGTCCTCATAGGCAGTGCTGTTCTAACGCAGTATTATTTTTGCAATAGACCCCACAGAGGTGTATACGTGGGGAAACAACACCAACTTCACCCTGGGGCATGGAAACCACGAGAGTCGTCATCACCCAGAGATTGTGGACTTCTTCTCTAGAACTGGGGTTTACATCAAACAAGTACAGTATCAGATTGTCCCTTTAGTAGTTAAATTTGACAAAAATGGCCTGTCACACGTGTTGTATATGACACTCACCTCTGACACCATTTGTAATCTCCATTGTTCCGGAACAGTCTTCATCAGCCAGGTGATATTTGGGAATGCTGACCGACTGCCTGAGGCACTTCTGTTGTTGCTGATACTATGTTGACTGACAGCAGCAGGCTGGTGTTTGGGGGCACAGTGGGGGAAGTGCAGGCCTGTGCTGTAGGGGATCTGTGTGGCTTGTGGTGCAGTTTGTGATCTGAAGTAACTCTCGCATCAGCACACAAGCACACAGTCTCTTGCTCCTTATGCTTGGAAGTCTTAGCCAGGTGGAGGAGGTGAGGCTTTGTTATACCCTCCATACATCCTCAGGCAGTGTGATGTTTGACTCTTCTGTTTCATTTTTGAACCTTGCTGCTCTCTGCTATAAGTGTGATGTCCACGGTTGCATCAGGAAGTGTTTCATTGAACAGGCGAGTAGCTCAGTTCTCAGTTCTTCAGCAGACAGTGGTTATTCAAGTAAAGCTCCCCAAAGAGCACAGGATCATAGCTTTACATCTGCGCGCAGGAAGAAAAGGTACAGACGCTTTCTGTTCCTGAACCCCTTGCATAAGGGAATTGACCCCACCCATTAATCGCACTTCATGGGTTATGTATTCGCTCTTACAATGTCAGTGCACATTTAAAATGTTACTTCTGCCAGTTCTTTTTATATGAAACGCATAGACAATTACATTAGATAATTACAGTATTCATGGTATACAGAACTGTACTGCGTATTGTAAAAAATTTTTAGGGAGGAAACCGGAGCACCCAGAGGAAACCTACATAAACTGTGTTTGTTTCCAGGTTGTGTGGTGTCAACAGAGAATTGTCTATTGCTTAGGTGGTGCTGTGCAAGTTCCACTCCGTGTTCCTGTCTCAGAAGGGCGAGGTGTTCACCTGTGGACACGGTCAGGGCGGTCGACTAGGGCATGGTGACGAGCAGACATATCTGGTAAGTGCAGCTGTGTCTCTTCGTCAGCAGCTTGTCTGTTCCTTGTGTCTGCCTATTTCTTACCTGTCTCACCTGCATGTGTGTGTGTCAGGTGCCCCGTGTGGTGGAGGGACTTCTGTCGCACCACTGCTCACAGGTGGCTGCAGCCAAGGATCACACTGTGGTGCTCACAGAGGAAGGCTATGTCTACACTTTTGGCCTTAACACGTTCCACCAGTTGGGTCTGACCCTGCCCGCTACCTCCAGTCATGTGCCCAAACAGGTATAGAAGGCACCTCCTGCACTCTAGACACTTTCTGTCTTTGCACTTTGGTTTCTCCCTTCACACTGCAGAGTTTAGGCACTTAAGATTTTATATAATTACATTAGCTTATTTGTCATTTGTGTTAATTATTGTAGTTTTCAGTAGAATGTGCAGCTGTATTATCTCACGAGCATGTTTGACAATGAAAGATAACATTTCTCACGTATTTGAGAGAGGTAATTAGAAAAATGCAAATGTTTGCTGGAGGTGACCAGTCGGTGTTCTTCTGATGACTGCAGGTATTCTGCAAGGCTTTGAAAGGAAGGATAGTGATTGGTGTAGCGGCAGGACGGTTCCACACAGTCCTGTGGACTCGGGATGCACTCTACACCATGGGTCTGAATGGAGGGCAGTTGGGTAAGACTTCGGGGCTCCCTGCCTTTGTATATTGGCTGTCATAGCAGAGCTGTGGGGCACAGCCCACGTGCTTGTCGTTCCATGGGTCTCCGCGTGCGTGATATGCCCGATGCAAACATACACTCAGTCTTACACACATTCTCGCAGACCGCTGACCTTTCCCTATGTCTGAATAGACAGTCTTGAGTCCACAGGGGCCAAGGTCCCCACGATCAATGAGGCCTCTCGGTCAATACGGCAGCCATGTCTCAGCCCCTAGGGGGCACGATTTAAGACCTGATTTCCCCCCTCTCCATCTCCCTCTCTTTCCACTTTAGCCTAAAGCTTAAAAGCAAACATTTAACAGCAATCAGCAAGCCACAGTTTCTTAGAAGTGTATGAGCGTATGTGCGCATGTTTTATTGCCTCTCAGGTTGCAGTGGTTAGGCACTAGTCTGCTCCATCCTGGGGAAAGCACACTGCAGCTGTCACCATCATAGGACTCATGTGGAAGACATGCGCAGCTCCCGTCAGCTGCCCTTCCTTGTGTGAAAACTCAGGACTGAAACCAGTCCATTAACCTCAGCCTAATGGCAGGAGGCCGTCACTGTGTCAGTCACAGATGCTCCTAAATCTGTCGCAGTGGTGACTCGAAGTGTCCCCTCCACACCTGGGATACACTGCTGCCTTGACTTTTGGAGAGGAATGTTGGAGAAGCCCATGACACCATGGGCTCTGAGGTCCTTGAGTTCACAAGCCAGTTGGAAGGTTGATTCATGGACTAGGAGACCTTGACTTGATTGCCAGACTTGGTGGTATTGGTATGTGGCTTCAGCGGTCATGGTGAAATGGGCCTCTGTTTCCTGTTGGCTTATGGAAACATGAAACAGGAAGCCCACATCCATCATTTCCTGGATGTTGCAGTAAAAGGTTCTGGTCTCTTGAATGCAATAGAAACCCAAAGAAGAATTAAGCCATTTGAACAGTGTTTGCTTGGCTACAACCTTTGACCAACTTGAAGTTAGTCAAATCATTTTCTTAATTAACAAATATCAGAATGTATATAATTCGGAGTATAATAGTCATGTGAACTGTGTAAAAAAGGTCTTGGTGGCATTACAAGACTTAGCATCCTGGTCCCTTTTGTAAGCCCAGTATGTTTAAGAAGAGCCTGACAAGATACTTGTATGAAGTCCAGCAGAACAAAGAATAATAATACACAAACCTGTCTTGGTGAGGAAGTTGCATTTTCTTGTGCAGGGTATCTGCTGGATCCCAACGGTGAGAAATGCGTGACTGCCCCTCGCCAGGTGTCCGCTCTTCACCACAAGGACGTGACCATTGCCATGGCAGCAGCCAGTAATGGGGCCACTGTGTGCGTGACAGAGAAGGGCGATGTGTACCTGCTAACTGACTATCAGTGCAAAAAGCTTGCCTCCAGGTGCGTCATGAACTGTCTCTGCAGCAAAGAGAAATGCAACAAACAACTCCTCAACCCGGAATGAATTCACACACTCAACTTTGTGTCTCTAACCCTCATTCAGGCAGCTGAACATCAAGAAGATTCTGGTCAGTGGTGGCAGTCTGGACCACCGTGTGGATCCTCAGGTGCTAAATGAAGGGGGAGGGGACAAGGTGTCCATCCTTGCTTTAGATGAGGCAGGAAGGGTAGGTTAAAAACTTGCAAAGTCCCATGAGGTGCAAAGCAGTGGGGACCACTCAGTGGTAGATGTTCTGTAGTAATGGCTACTTCTCATTCATAGGTCTTCTGTTGGAGGTCTGGCAGCAGCTCTGTGAAGCAGTGCCGGTGGGCTTATGGGCGCCAGGTGTTCATGGCAGATATTGCACTGAGTAAGAACCACATGATGTTCGTCACTCAGGAGGGTGAAGGCTTCACCGGCCACTGGCTGACAGACCACAAGAGGAGTGCAGAAAAGAAAGGTGCCTTGCTGCGCATATGTATGTTGCTGAAGCTGATCGCTTCCATCCACTGGTCTCACAGCCTCCTTTACTTGGTCAGATGCAGGAGGAGGGGTGGAGCAAACAGGACACTTTGAGGGTGGTTCTTTGTACGAGCGAATCCGACTGGTGAGGATCCCGTTCATCCACCGGGCTGTCAGTATCACCATAGACTCCAAGGGCCGTAACTTTGGAGTGCTGCAGTCAGACCCCAAGACCAGGTACTGGTGTAGAATTAACAACTACAAACACACGCAATAGAGATTATAGAGTATATAGATTATTAAGACCAGATAGTAATAACTCAAGCTGCTCAAACTGCAGCTCACCTGCTCAAAATAATAATCTGGTTCTTTTCAGTTGTTCATTTTTAGCGCTCTTTCCACCTGAGTAATGCACCAAATAACCAACTAAATAAGTGCATAAATGCAGAGATAGTGATAGAAACGGTACCTAAAAAAGGCAGTTGGAAGCTGAGAAGAAAAAAGAAAAATCCTCAGTCATGAAGTCAAAAATAATTCTTCGGTTGTTCCTGGTTCTTTTATACAATCGATGTCCACTATATGGCAGACTTTATTGTGAAAATAATATTGTGTATCAGTATGAGCTATTAACTTATGATCTAATAAATGAATGCAAAAGAATTCTGAAACAGGGATAGTGTGTTACACATGTTGGCATGTTGAAGTGTAATCAGTGTGTTTTTTTTTTTTCTCCCCCCCCCCTTCCCATGCCCAGTCTCTATGAGGTCCCTTCTGTCTCCGCTTCTTCATTCTCCCAGCACTTCCGCTGCCTGCTGGCCGAAGCAGATGAGGCTGATAGCATCCACGATGTTATGCTGCAGACTGGCAACCGCTCTTACCCAGTACACAAGTACATCCTATCAAGCAGGTCAGAGTTCTTCCGAAAGCAGTTGTCCCCAGAGGCAGGGCGGGGCGATGAAGAGAATCAGCAGGAAGTGGGAGTGACGTGGAGCGAAGATGCTGTCGGCTGCGACCTGATGGTGTTGGAAAAGGTCCCTGCAGACATGCTGGAGTACGTCCTGCAGTTTCTCTACACAGATTCGTGCCAGATGCTGGAGCAGGGCTTCCGGCCTGGTATCCTCAACCAGGAGCAGCCTGCTGAGCCCAGTCCGGAGCAACTCATCTGCAGCTTACAGGGGCTGGGATTCTGTGGTGGACTGAAGGGTTGCTCTGCCCTGGAGGTGTACCAGTCACTGCCTGCTTCAGCCCTTGAAGGGAGCAAGCAGAAAAGCAGAACTTCCAAGACGTGCAAGAAAAGCAAAGGAAAAGAGGCCGGCGAGGGTGGAGCAAACCCTGTGAAAATCCTACAGGGTGTGGCCAAAAAACTGGGTATTAGCAGCTTGGTAGCACGGTAAGTGTTTGGGCCAGAGTAATGGGAAAGGTGTCTAATTTGTGTGTATGTAGTGGCCAGTTCATTAAGTATACTTCAGTAGGGCTAGGGAGGATGCTGATTTACAGCACCTAACTCACTCTGTGTGTGTGTGTGTGTGTGTGTGTGTGTGTGTGTGTGTGTGTGTGTGTGGGGAGGATACATGTGTAAAACAGGTGCACCTGCTAAAGTGGCCAGTGAGTGTATATGTGTAGTAGTAATAATAATACAAATGTCTATATCAGCTTACATCAGTTTTGTGATTTAAGAAAAGATATTTGTGGATTAAGTTTTAATGGGTATTTGTTGCCTTTTTTGTAATATCTTCCTTGTTACAGATTAGATGGAGTCAGATATGAAAACGGCAGAATCAATGTTCTACACAAGAAGACTGGAAACAAACTTAAATTCAACCCAAAAAAGTGGTGAGTGCTTAACTCATTCATGATTTGTACAACAAGCATTTTGTTTTAGTGAGGTCTCCCACTTTCGTTCTTTGCTGCAGCACTTGTGCGCTTATTGACTGAAAAAAGGGGAAGCCCTTGCGTTTGCACCATTAAGCAACGTACTTAAACGACATTGCTTCAGAATTGTGTTCAGCTGAGTAAGTTTGTGATGCCATAGTAAGCAGCAGCATCAGAGTATGAGTCCTTATAATATGAATATCAATGAAATTCTTAGAATTGATCATTGTCATTTTAAATGTCTTACACATTGTGTAGATGTTGCAGATATTGCTCACACACTGGAGTTCATTATTTGCAAAGCTTAGCTTGAATTGTGAGATGCTACCCAGAATTCATTGCCGTTCTCCGTCTCTCCTTTATCGGCAGCTTGTACCTCTGTGATGTTACTCTGCAGTCTGAAGATGGGAAGGATTTCCCCTGCCACAAGTGTGTGTTATGTGCACGACTTGGTGAGTGTCCGTCACATATGTTGTTGTCCAGTCTATTGTAGCTTGTGTGGATTTGTGGGGTCAGTGATATGTGATGTTGTATTGCAGTTAGATGTGCTGTAATTCTTTTGACCTTACTGTTATTTTATTCACAGAGTACTTCCACAGCATGCTGGGGAGCTCCTGGAGCGAGGTGGGTCCAGCAATTCTGTGACGACAGTAAGCCTCTGTTGGTTTGCCAAGTGTTTCTATGCAGCTTAACATAGAGCTGTGAACTGTCTCTGTGTATTGAACTCTTTAAGATGAGATGTAGCCACATGCACTTTCTCCTACCCGCAGGCCTCGTGCTGCACAGCACTGGTGATGCCCGCTACTGCCGAGGTCCTGCAGGTCATCCTCGAGTACATCTATACTGATGAGTCTCCCACAGTCAGAGGTGAATGGTGTGTGTGTGTGTGTAGGAAGCGCATAGACAAGTGCAGCTAACAAGCTAGTCTCCGGCCCATTTTTAGTTTGCTGAGGTCTTGCAATCCCTCTGAAATGAAGGATTCAGTATGATGTTGTAGACCTTTGTTCACAGGCCTTTCATGTGTGGTTGGTTATATTGGGCCTGCTTGCCTGCCAGCTTAAAAGTAAAATGTACAATACCGACATAGGTCTTGGATATTGTGAAAATACCTGGAATACCTTACTGTACACTTATGCCCCAGATAAAAAAAGATTCCATTATTTTTTGTGGGGAGAAGTTCCCATTTGAACTATTTTCAAATGTGGTCCTATTTTCTTGCGTTGGGCCAAATGTTGAGAAGGTGCACTGCATGCTATAGACCAGATAAATGACAATCTGGACTAAGTAATAAGAAGCACTGTTTATAATTGCAGACCTAATAAGTGGAAAAACCGGACATTTGGAGACTGAATAACTGGAGCAGTGTAGTGTTTTTTCCACTGTCACATACACCAGGTTGCTGCTGTTCCTGTTTGCAAGTGTGGCAATGCCTCATATGTTTTCCTCCAGAATCGCAGAACGTGGAGTTTGTGTGCAATGTTCTGGTCATGGCCGATCAGCTGCTCATCCCCCGCCTGAAGGAGATCTGCGAGGTCTCCATTGCAGAGAACTGTATGTGTCCTCGCCTGGCCTGCTTCCCGTAGTGTGAAGGGAGTCCCATTGGGGCGCACCGCTGACCTGACCACTCTGTCTGCTGTTGTCCTACAGTGACACTGAAGAATGCAGCAGAGCTTCTCGAGTTCGCTGCCATGTACAACTCCCAGCAACTCAAACTCTCCTGCTTGCAGTTCATCGGGCTCAACATGGCTGCCCTGCTAGAGGCACGGTAGGTCGGGATGCCAGCAGGCAACTTCCCAAAAAAAAACCACACACAGTCACACGTGGTGTATTTGCTATTGAAGGGTCAGGGATCTGAGATTATGTAAAACACAACAGCATACCTGGGGGTTGATGTTGCGCTACCTTGTGTTCATCTTCAGAACACTGGATATTCTTAGTATCGACATGCAGATGGAACTTTCTGCTGCCTACAGAAGGATGGTGAGTGAGAACTGCTCATGCTGCTGCTCCTCTGCCATCCTCAGCCTCCTTTTTTTTGGTGTATTTGGTATGTCCTCCCCCCTTTGATGTCTCCTCCTGACGTTGACATTAGATACCAGCGATGCAGAAACGTTTGATCACTCCTAACCCCGATGCACCGGACCTCAGTGTCTACGAAGACGAGGACTGGGATTCCTCTCCTCATTCTGAAAATGGTGCAGATGTGGACAAAAGCTCTAGGTAAGGCCACTGGTATGACCTTCCATATTGCCCAGATTACACATGGAAGCACAGTACTGTTTAGAGATTGAATCAGCGAATTGCTTCACCATCCCCTTCACTCCACCCCAGAGAGACACTGCTGAAGAAAGCCAAAATGAAGGCCAAGCGTAAACCACGACGGCGCTCTGACAGTTCAGGGGGATATAACCTGTCTGACATAATCCAAAGCCCGCCTACCTCAGGTAATCCTCCATTCAGGAACACACTCGCTGGAGAACACTTGAACAGAGGTGCTCCATGAGATACTTCAGGGAACAGCACCAGGTGGTGCAGATTTGTGCTTGAAGGAGCCAGGTTTAAATCACATGTAAATAGGTAATCATAAGTAGCTTAACATAACATTGCTTTAGAGAAAAGCATCATCTGAATGAATAAACAATAATTTTGGTCGAATGCCTTCAATCTGTCCTCTGCATTCAGTATGTAAGTGATATATGTATCCTAGAACTAGTAGCAAGCTCACTTTAGCTTGGTGGCTGCTGCCTTGCAGTGTGTGTGTGTGTGTGTGTGTGTGTGTGTGTGTGTGTGTGTGTTTGAGAGAGAGAATTCATAAGAGGACTCTTCGTCTGGTCTTTTCCAGGTCTGGTGAAGTCGGCAAAAACCAATTCCATTGAGTCTTTGCAGGAGCTTCTCACCTCTGACTCGGAGGGCAGCTGCGTTGGGGTGGGCAGCCCCCGCGACTTGTGTTCACCAGTCTTCCAGGAGAGACTCGAGGTAGTGCACACAGGAGCACACAGACCCTTCAAGGGGCACTGTGGTCAGGCACAGATGTTTCCAAATTGCTTTCACATTTATTCATTTAGCAGATGCCAAAGCATGGTACAACTGGAGAAACGAAAAGTGCATTTCACAACAGACAGTTACAGTATAGATGCCATTTTGTCCAACGCAGTCTTTTTTCGGCATACAAGTAGCTGTGTACATGCAGTTGATAGGAAATACAGTGGTTATGGTGACAGATGGTGTAATGCAAGTTTATGGAACAGATAGATCAGGAGAGAAGTGGGTCTGAAAGATGTTTTTGAGACTCTTGAATGCGTAACAAAATTCAGCAGCTCTGAGGGTGAGAGGAAGCTCATTCCATCACATTGTAGCCAAAAGTGAGAAACTACAGACTTTTTTTTTTTTTTTTCCTGATTTTGGACCCCTTGTGAGTGTGACCACCAAGTAGCCGAAGGTGGAGGGGCACACACCCCTTGCTGGGTGTTAGCAAGTAGGTCCCTAGGTGTGGGGTTTAGATGTCTTGTAGGCTATTATCAAGAGTCTTCTGCAGTGTAAGGACAGAGTCTGTAACACAACTGGGAGTCTGTATCAGCACTGAGCTCCTGCTGTGGTTTTGCTCTGTGCAGCTGGAGGAGAAGGCTCGGGTCACAGGGCTCAAGAACCCACATCAGGTCTCAAACGTGAATCCCACAGGGATCCTTCCTGTCAGGAGCCCGCCCCCAGAGCCAGCACCCGGACCACACACCAGGTGGGCCGCATCATGGACGTTCACTAGCCTCACGCTAATTGCAATGCCAGATGTGGAGCCTGTAGGAGTTGTAACACATTTTGTCTCCCCAGTCCCTCACAGCACCCCCCAGTGTTGGATCTGCGCACCATCATGGAGATGGAAGCACATTTGCAAAACCTGGGAGCCACACCCAAAAGTTGCTCATCGTAAGCTACCCCATGTCTGTTTCTCAGATTGCTTGACAGCTGAAGTTGGTAGCGGCAACAGATATGTGTTAAATGGGGCCCTTACCCCTCATAGTTAGTTCATGGTACAGGCTGGGACTTTGCCGCTGCTCAAATGTGCAATGCTAACCACACACCTGTTGTTGTTGACCAACATTGGCAATGGCAGCTCCAAGTCCTCTGCACCCCCACCAAAGCTCTCACAGAGGCAAAGGAAGATGATCGCTATGGCAACCAAAGGGGCCTGCATGGATGGTGTCACAGTGAAATCTCCACCTCCTGTCACTACGTCCAAGATGGGGAGAGCGTGGTGGGTTTAAGACACGTTCATCACTTTTGTGTTTTTAACCACAGACACTAATCTACTGGGAATTACAACACACTGAGTCTGACTGCATCTCATACCATTTGGCTACACCTGGTGTGAGCACATCTCCTGCTATGGATGATCACGCTCTGGATATGGCATGACTGTAGGTCAAAGGTGCATAACAATCTCCAGAGAGCACTATGAGGAATTGTGTGCGCATGTTTCCAGGGGGACCCCAGCGCAGGCCTCGTCATCTTTCCGAGAAGTGATGAGGGAAGAGGAGAAGGATCAGGTCCGAAGCGAAGCAGAAGTTCTTGGAGACTCTTCCTCTTCTGTCAGGAAGGTGACGTTCTCAAGTCCTCCAACAAGCCATGTAGAAAGATTGTCTGGGTAAGTGTGTGTCTCTCTCTCGCGCACACACACTCACATTCTTTTATTCTGTCCTTCACACTTGGCTAAGGGCACATGGACTGTGGTCGGTTTGGTAAACTAATCACAGCCTCAACAGCCAAGTGACATAACAAAGACCTTATATTGTAAATTATATGAAATTCACATCATAGTACGTTGCTATTTTCCCCTCGACATGAGTGACAGATCAGCAGGAACTCATACTCATATATTGACATGTTCATTTAAATAAAGTATGTACAGCAGCCTGGCAGTGTTTACGAAAACATGCTCAGTGCGTAGAGCTACACGTGTTGCGCACTAGGTGTCTCTGTTGTCCTTTTGCTTCAGCACAGGGAGAAGTAGCTTTCTGCAAAATTTTGGTGTAGTAATTCTGGTGTGAAAAGATGCACGTTGTTGATAGACACGTGTAGCTCTGTGTAATATGTGGTGTTGGTATCACTAGTGGGTGAGAGAGACTATGCAAGTTTGCAAATAGGCAACTCCAGTGCATTCCGACACTGTATAAATAACCTCCCAGTCGGAGTTGATCTTTCCTGACTATTCTTGGTTCTTTCGAGACTCGGCGATGAGGCACAATAAACCTTAGATGTTAACCACCACGCAGCTACAACACAGAACACTTTGAAAAGATGTTGGACATGCGTGATACTGAAATGCATCTGCTCATCTCTGTTCCGCTTTTAGTGAAACCTCACAAATTTTCTTATCAGTTTGTTCACAGAGCAAAAGCCACGCAAAGTCTTTTTCTCACATCCATGCTTGTAGAAAGTTTGTTTCATGGGTGCTTTTTACTGATGTTTCTGGAACGTGTGTGTACAATAAATAAAATAAAAAATGTTCATATAATGGCGTAGAACAATAAAAAAAAAAAAAAAAAAAAAAAAGTACATAATTGGGAAATAAGAGGGAAAACAACATAAAAGTGAATAACACTTCTTCACCGAGTGGGGACCTATGGTGTGTGTGATGTCCTGCCGTGAAGCCTGGCAGCTGGAGATAAAGATACGTTCCGCCATGGTGTGTAATGTGTGCCGAAGATTGTGTTTGCACTGTGTCGGTGGGCATCAGTGTTGGGGGGATTTGACTTTACACTGATGCACCACTTCTTCTTTCCCATCAGCCCCTGGCTGTGGGGGGCAGCAGGAAGCCCACCACAGGGCACCACAGTAACCTTCGCCTCCATAGTGGAGGAGGAACGGCAGCAGGAAGCAGCACTCATCCGCAGCCGAGACAAACCTCTTGCGCTCATTCAGGTGACTCGCTCAAAACGTGTAGACGCTGTGTACACTACTAAGATTATTTCGGAGTTTACTTGGGTAAATGAAACAACTCACACTGAATGTCTACTTGTGCTCTTTGGTCCTCGATTTACGACAGGGTTCCGTTCCAAAGACCTCGTCATAAGTCATCGTTGTCATTTGTCAAAAACCCCTTTACACTGTATTGCGGCAATCACAGAAAATATGAACAACACATTAGGTTGTATAAAAGGACTTTTTTCCACTAATTTCACACACTATTCATTTAAAAATATCTAACTCTAGTCTTTTGATTTTTCTTTTTTGCACCTGAACACTCACATTTCTACTTGTTAGCCATTTTTAATAAAAAGTAACTTCAGTAGAATCACAGACAAATCATTCTGTAAATAAAACAAGGTTTAGCAAATAAAATTCGGAAAGGAAGCCCATCTCTGCGTTTCGCTCTTCCCCTCTCACAGGTTGAGGAACGTGCCATTCAGGAACTGCTCTTTCACTACAAAGCCCCCAACAATCCCGAGGAGTTCATCCTGGTGGAGAGAGCTTCCCTCGGACCCATTGCCACCCCCACATGGAACAAACACTGAGGCAGCACAGCTGTCGAACGGGGTCCCTTCTGGTCTTGTTCTTGATGAGCTTTGGAACCATCTCCCGTCCGCTGTCTGACCGCAAGCTGTTGCTTTTCTCTGCACTCTCCCCTTCCAGCCAGCTGGTGAACATGCTGTGGACATCCTCCGGTCCTCAGAAGCTTGGTATCATCTTCCCATTTTTTTTCTCTAAATTTCAGCTGCGCTGCTCTTATCGCTGAACAGTCACGCATGAACTAGAGCTGCTGCCAAAGACGAGCAGTGGATGGAAAGGGTGAGCTCGACGCTGGAAAGAATGCCTAACTCTTCGGGGCCCCTCGTTGCTGAACAGAGCGTAAATATTGCCACATATTCAAATTTCCTGTGCCTGTTTGGTGCTAAGTGTAAGGAAGGACAGCATTTGAAAGAAAACCCTCCTTCTGGAGCATCCCTTTACAGGGATCATGCATGTGACCCTCCTGCAGGCACGTGCTAGTGAAGCCCTGTAGGTCTTTCTGGAGTATAATTGCTGCTTGTGCTGGCCATGTGATGATGTTTGGCCACAGTGAGCCTGCAGATATGCAATAAAGAAGATATGTGTGCAGTGGCAACTTTCTCCTCCCTCTCTCCTTTCCTTCTGTCACTTTGGACTCAACTGCCCAAGCAGAACACCCCACGGCCTTATGTCAGCATCGCTTCTATGTCACTCGGGGAAAACTCACCGATGCCAAAATACTATTGCCCCCCCCCCAAACACGCTCTTTCCCATCAGCACCTCCGCAGATATTTGCTAAAAGTAAACCACGTCAGTTAAAGCAAAGGTCAGCTGCAATGATGCAATGTCTTTTTAAAGCCCCTTTCCTGGTGCAGATTCTGCGGTTCAGCTACAACTGGGCCGTTCACGGGAAAAAAAAACAATGCCATTCCACTTTAATAACTGGTGTTCTGTGACATCACCTTGTGCTCGAAGGACCTGGGTTTGCTATATAAATGGGTGAATCAGTCAGCTTAATAAATACATGTAAATAACTAAGGTGTCCAACTAAGTCTGTTTGGAACTGTCTGGCTCTACTTAGAATGTCTTTGCCAGCTGATTCTAAGTAGGCATATTGTTTTTAAATTATATCTAGCGTGCCTGTTGATTGTAAAACTACTCCTAACACTGAGAAGATTAAATGTATTTATTGCTCGTAAACCTAAAATGTTCCCTGGAAAAAAAAAAAAAAAACCAGTGTCTGCAGCTGGGCGAAGGATAGGATCCTGAGACCATCCGCTCTGAAGAGAAGCAGTAATACCTTACATACCATTTAATCATCTCACTGACACAGGTTACTTTTGTTTTTAGGAGCTTGTGCACTTTGCCTTTTGCTAACTAGCATGTAATTCGTACCCACGGTTGAAGCCCGTCCTCTAGCCTCCTCTCCTTGCAGGGCGTATTGAGACAAGCCTGTGCTTGGCCTTCAATCCCATTTAGCGTCACAGCGAATAGCAGGGATTACCCGCATGCCTGTCTGCTCCGCTACATTAAGGACAAAGGCAAGTGGGCAGGGCTGGTGTCCTCTGACCTTTCGGAGCTATTTGCAGGTGAGTAAATAGGTGAGTAAGCACTGTGGAAGACCAGGCTGCAGGCAAAGTACGCCCATCCCTCAGTTTATGAAAACGACAAATACGGGGAAATTATTCCTGTCCCACCAGAGAATAAAGTTATAATTTCTGGACAAATCAATATCCTCAGTCCTGAATTCCTGAAAAATTCTAATAATTCCAGCTGATTTTCACTGGAGGTGGTACAAATTGGCGTGAAATTAATTTTTCTTCTGGGTGTGTTGGCTATGGTGTCCCTGACACTGTGCAGCACAGCTACCTGAACATTCAGTCAGTGGGAGCAGCTGCAAAGTATTTAAATTTTGTTTTTTTTTTTTTACTGTCTCCATGTTATTTTTCATTTGGTTTTTGCTCAGTTGGGGGAAAAAATAAACTCAGCTCTTTTACAGCTAGTGCATTTTTGGGCAAGATGGAGACAAAAAGAACCACTGCAATTCCTTTTACAAGTACACCACAAGTTTCACATGATTCACACAAGTCTCTCCTCTGTCTGCCAGATGTTTTCTCACTAACAGCCCTGTCCAATCTGCCCATCGCTTTCTCTTAACTTCTTTCTGTCAAAAGAATCCCAGACACTAACAGCAGAACTTTCACCAGCTGTCAGTGACGTGAGCTACGCTCCCTCCTCCGTCTCATCTCCCGGAGGGCAGGGGACATGAAACACGTGCACAGCTCTCTTGGCGCCAAGGAGGGGGCCACAGTGTTCCATCTCTCACCAACCCGCAAGGGCAGCATGCTCTTGGGAGCCCACTTTGACCCTGCAAGATTTTCTCATCGATGTTTGTCGCTTCAGACCACGGCATGCATCCGTGCGTTCGCCCCGTGTCCGGACGCACTGCTGCGCTCTCACTCTGCTCAGTGCTGGAAGGTCAGCATCCCATTTCCATGGAAACCGCTCAATGTGAGAAAAGCTTGACAGCTTTGCAGTGCTGTGTGGAAAGTGCCTCTGGGAAACAATCTCATTATAAATGCGGGTAAGGAATGTGGGGCTGAAGTCCAGTCTGGATACCTGTCCTGCTGGGCTTGGCCATCCACCTCAGGAGGCAAAGTCCACCCCCCCCCCCTCCGGGGCCTGTGCTCTGTTAGGTCAAATAGGATAATCTGGGTTTATTTGCTCAGCGGCTCCGATGACGCAGAGCTTTGTGTTCGGCGATGAATTGTGGGTGACGTGTAACTGCTTCCTGCGCTTGCTGCGTCCTGTCCCGCACAGCCCTATCTTACGCTTAACCACTTAATCCTGCCCTCCTCCTGTCAGCCTTTCACCGCTGCGTCATTTACCTCACCGTCCCATCATCGTCCAGCCACCCCAGCGTGTCCCTGGTCCCCCGAGCTTCACGCAACCTGCCTGTAGAAGCGCGTAGTGCGCTCTGTTGCCTCTAGGGGGCAGTGTTAATGCACAAAATCCAGGCGGGTACTGTATCGGCAGCAATAGACTGGACTCTTCAGGCGATTAAACACGAATGAATAAATATGCAGGGACAGTCGCTACTGTGTAGATTTACTGCTTTTCCTATGTTTGTATGTAAGGGTTTTTACAAAAACGCCTTACAATTTAGTCGCATGTGGCCATTTTTGTCAGATCGGGAAAGACGTCTCACTCAGTGCTCAAACTTAATTTGACACAGCTTGTGACTGTGAGTGCACAAAAAAACGACAGATATTAATAATTGTGTCGGACTTTTCTTAAGGAAAAAAACCATTTTGTAGTTAATACTGCAAACCACCGTTTTTACCCTTCGGTGCTTACAAGTGCGATATTTGACTGTAGTTTAGCTAAAATAGACGCGCTTAAACTCAAGGAAACAGATCGCGGACGAGCGCTCCGATTGGTGAGAATGCCTGTCAGTCAAACACACCTCCATTGACGTTGGACGACGCGGGGCGGGTCTTGTCGGAAAACCAGCGCGTGGACAGAGGAGAGAGGCGCTTTAAACCTGCTGAGCTGGTCGCTCGACGTCTCTTATTCCGAGTAGCATTTGCTGCAGATTTACTTCGGCTCGCGCGTAATGTCAGTGTGTCCTCGACATGAGTCCGCTCTGATTTAACCGAGGGGGGGGGCGGGACTTGGCAAAGCAAGAGTCAGCTGCGGAAAAGCTGCCGAGTAAGTGCGTGCAGTTGGAACATCGGTAGAAATTGCGAGGCGTGACTCGCACTCGGGGCCATGGAGTCACAGGCGGACCTGCGGAGAAGCCCGAGCGCTGCAGCGGGCAGAAGAGCCTGATCCACGGAGGAGATCCACTTCTTCTCACGCACTAAGATCTGCAGAGAGAGAGAGTAATGCGAGAGGAGCCCTCGCCGGCCCCAGTGACGTGCTCCCGAAGTGTCCTTCCCTCCTGCTCCTCCTCGGTGACGGCGGAGGAGGAGAGATGGCCCGATGAGGAGAAGAAGCCGGGAGACCTGAGAGCTCGGCACACGTTCGCGATGATGATGATGGCCGACGAGCAGCCCCGGGGCTCCAGCGTCCTCAGCTGGGAGCAAGTGCAGCGCCTGGACTCCATCCTGACCGAGAGCATCCCCATCCACGGCCGGGGTAACTTCCCCACGCTGCAGATGAAGCCCCGGCAGATCGTGAGGATCGTGCGCAGCCGCATGGAGGAGAAGCGGATCCGGGTGCGAGAGGTGCGGCTGAACGGCTCGGCGGCGAGCCACGTGCTGCACGAGGACAGCGGACTGGGCTACAAGGACCTGGACCTGATCTTTTGCGCGGAGCTCGAGGGCGAGAGGGATTTCCAGACGGTCAAGGACATCGTGCTGGACTGTCTGCTGGACTTCCTGCCCGAAGGAGTGAACAAGGAGAAGATCACAGCGCTGACCCTGAAGGTGAGCTCCTCAAGTTGTTCTCAACGCTGCTGACAGAGACATGTCGTTCCAAAGAGCGAGGGACCAGGTCAGGTTCACTGATGCTATGCCATGCCATGGCATGGGGAAACGTTGTTTGTTTGTTTGTTTGTTTATTTATTTTTTCTACGTTCGGACGGGGTGGTGGGAAAAATAGCCGGGGCACATGGTGTTAGTTAGTTACCTTCTCGTTTTGCATTGATTTACCTGACTGACGCTTTTTCCAAAGCCACTTAGTCTTAGTTACAGTTACAGTTAGTTAGTTACTTAGTTACAGTTATTTCCCCGTTTACAGCTGGGTAATTTTTTACTAGAACAATTTAGGGTAAGAACCTTGCTCAAGCCAGGGTACTGCAGCCGGAGGTGGGAATGAAGCCAGCAACCCTTGGGTCCAAAGGCAGTAACTCTAACCACCAGTATGCTACCAGCTGTCCCTGTATAGTTTAGTAAATATAAAGGTCAGGTTTTGTGTGTTTAACCTAAAAATATAATTTGACACAGTCTGCAAAGTAGTGTTATTTTTAACACACTCACTAGATATATTTGCTTACCATCACATATTTAGTTTGATGCGGTGGTGCAGCGGATTGGCCTGCTCTCTGGTGGGTGTGGGGTTTGAGCCCTGCTTGGGATGCCTTGTGATGGATTGGCGTCCCATCCTAGGTGTTTCCTCTGCCCTTGCGCCCTGTGTTGCCGGGTTAGGCTTCGCCTCGCCACGACCCCGCTTGGGACAAGCAGTTTCAGTCAATGTGTGTGTAAAACATTTTGTTTCGCTGCTGCTTTCCCCCAAAAGTGACATACCCAGTTATGTAATTTTCACAATATCTATGAAGAGCACTGCGGCAGAAGGTAGGGCTGGAACCAGCGGCTCCGAACACCACGCCACCCGGAGCCCATTGTAATTGCCGCTCGTGCTGTTTAAAACGCGCGCATTCGCTCGGGAGATGGTGTGTTGAGAAGGCCACCTGTTTGATGGAGCTTTCTTACTGTATGTGCTTGTGTGCAGGAGGCCTACGTGCAGAAGATGGTGAAGGTGTGCAACGACTCGGATCGCTGGAGCCTCATCTCGTTGTCCAACAACAGGGGCAAGAATGTGGAGCTCAAGTTCGTGGACTCGCTGCGGCGGCAGTTTGAGTTCAGCGTCGACTCCTTCCAGATCCAGCTGGACTCGCTGTTGCTCTTCCACGAGTGCTCCGCATATGCCATGTCGGAGACGCTACACCCCACCGTGGTGGGTGAGAGCATGTACGGAGACTTTAACGCCGCGCTCGAGCACCTGCGCCACAAGGTCATCTGCACGCGCAGCCCGGAGGAAATCCGCGGCGGAGGCCTACTGAAGTACTGCCACCTGCTGGTGCGAGGCTTCCGGCCCACCTCGGCATCCGAGATGAAGTCCCTGCAGCGCTACATGTGCTCCCGCTTCTTCATCGACTTCCCCGATATCGGCGAGCAGCAGCGTAAGCTTGAGTCCTACTTGCAGAACCACTTTGTGGGCCATGAGGAGCGCAAGTATGACTACCTGATGACGCTGCATGGCGTGGTGAATGAGAGCACCGTGTGCCTCATGGGACACGAGCGGCGCCAGACGCTCAGCCTCATCGCCATGTTGGCCTTGCAAGTGCTGGCGGAGCAGAACGTCATTCCCAACGTGGCCAATGTGACCTGCTACTACCAGCCGGCTCCCTACGTGGCTGATGGAAACTTTGCCAACTACTATGTTGCTCGGGTACAACCCATCTTCCCGTGCCACAGGCACACTTACTCCACCTGGCTGCCATGCAACTGAGCCAAAAAACCCCAACTTTTACCATTGAGAGATTCTGCATATGTCATGTGCATTCTGGGGATGCATGTGGTTCTCTGCTTCATTTTGAATTAACAAACATGTTTGCCCTTAATGCTCCATGCAAATGGTTGAGTAGTTGACCACTCTGCAGTCGCCTTTGACCACCTTGATGAGCCACATCAGGATCTCAGCTGGACTGCTGTTTAGGCCGGCTTGTGTTGCGTGATGCTGTCGTGATAAACTCTTGGATGAGTTGCAACACGTTCGTGTTGCTTCGTTGAGTTGGTTCAGCTGTTGTTGCAAAGCCATCCCTCCCTCAGGTGAAGGCACCGTATGAGCCCCTGACAGAGGCCATAGTTGCTCAACACTCACTCTGCTGGGGTGGAAGGTGTGGTTCTGTTATTTCACCAGCAAAAGAAAGAGAATTAAAATATTACATGTGCATGACATGTTTTTTTTTTTTTTTTTTTTTCTCCCTCTTGTATCCCAATGCAGAAGGTGACTAGGTTTGTGTGAACTTGTCTAATATGTGTCTAAGTGCCTAATGCCAAGCCTTGGGGCAGGGAGAACAAGTAGATCGCATTGATTTGCAAGTGCTATAATCATGGATGGAAGGCTTGTGAATGTATGACCAAAATCCCAATTTGTGCACCTTCTCTTGATCTTTCTATAAAGCCTGCTTGAGGATTTTTCTTACTTAAGGGAAGTATTTTTTTGCATGTCTCGTGAGCTCTTTTCAGATAAGATGTCTCAACTCTCAAGATACTCTTCCAAGAAGAAGAGAGAAGTGCTGAAAGATGAAACCTGTTGACCTGGAAGTCACGTCACTCTGTTTCCCAATACAGTGGAAATACCAAATAACTCTGAGGTCTTTTACCCCTTGGTGTGACTGTTGGGTAAGGGGACAAGAGGGCTGCTGCAGAAAGTATGAAGGCCGTCCCTTCTGTTAAAGCCTTGTTCACTAGAACCACGAAACGCCCTAACCCAGCCCTGTTGTATAAAGAAGCAGTGTTTGCCTCATGGATGGGACTGTGTTTGCTGTGACACCTGCACAGAGAATTCCACAGCTGCGGTTGAAGCTCTTGAACCGGCATGGCTGTGCGCACAAATCCGGCTGCAGTGTTGGCTCATGCCTGACCAAGTGTTTCCACATTTGGAGCTCTGTTAGCATTCATCTGATTAATGATGCACAGAGGAGGAACCAAGCTGTGCACCAGCACACAGAGTGTGTGTGTGTGTGTGTGTGTGTGTGTGTGTGTGTGTGTGTGTGTGTGTGTGTGTGTGTGTGTGTGTGTGTGTGTGTGTGTGTGGAAGCTGCCTGCTGAGTTCTTCACCTTGTGTGGAAGCTTGGGAATTGGGTTTGCCTCTCATAACCAAGGATACTTTCATAAATCAGAATCCTTGAGCCACCCCTCCTCCCAAAAAAAGTTAGGGCGCTGCTGTAGACCTGTGGTTCCCAAGTATGTTCCTGAGAGTCATGGGACCATTTTGAAAACAAATTACAGAGCAATAAAGTGCCATTTTCATGTAGGTTTATACCTTTCTTCCAATTAAAAACTCTTTGAAAACCACTTAATAATGGTGATTTATATATAAAGTGGTACTGTAGTGGTTAGAGCTGCTGCCTTTGGACCCAGAGGTCACAGGGTTGATTCTCACCTGCAACTGTAGTACCCTTGAGCAAAGTACTTACCCTAATTGCTCTAGTAAAATTACCCAACTTTATAAATGGGTAAATAATTGTAATTTGCTTTGGACAAAAAGAGCCATCAAAATGATTTGTCCACAAGTACCAGTGTTTAGGGTCATTATCCAGGCAGGATAATGTTGTGTTCTAAGGTCACCACCAAAACAGTTTGGGAACCACTGCTGTACAACACAGTACTTTGCTTTTACTCCTCTAAGGGCTTTACCTACAACCCCTGTCTGTGCTCAAAACTGATTATCTGTGCTGTTACTCACTTCTGTGCTGATCATGTCAGTTGCTTGTTTTTCTAGTTGCGCTTAAAGTTTTGCAAGTAGGCAATGTTGCGTGAGTCATTTTAGGAGTTTGAAAACTTAAATTCTGTGAAGCTGAAATGGCATCTCCAGTTTTAACTAGTCATGCAAACAGTGATAGCATATAACTGTTAAAAAGGAGTGTCATATGTGTTGCTTTCATTTGTGGTTTCTTGTTCTGCATTCATATTTGTAATGATAATGCATTAATGTACACTCTGGTATCAGAATGAGCCTGTCATATTTTTTTTAATCAATGCTATTTTTGTAAGTATTTCCAAATGCCACACTGCTTGGGTATCTGTGATCAGACTGCACACAATTGTTCCTTTTTACAGCTTTTTGAAAACTACCTTTTTTCTTGTCGGTCCAATGATATACAACCTTTTCATCATTAAAAAAAAAAAAAATAATAATAATTGAAGAACATACTTGTGTCAGTCTGTTATTGTGAAATTATATAACAAAAATACTGGATATTAAATGTTTTTCTGCAAGTAAATATTTCTTCATGGCTGAAACATGGAAGAAGTTGTAGATCAGGGACAGGGAATCATACTACCCAGCAGTGGTTGGAATTTACATGGAAGTAGGTTTTGAGCTTCGAATTGCATAAATAATAGTAAAAATTATTGTTTTTGCCCATAAAACTATTTAATGACATTTATTTCTGTTCATTTTCTGAGGCCTTGAACACTAAGATACTGGAGGGAAAGTAAACCTGCATGAAGTAAGGTGCTACTTCTCTTATTTTAACTACTGTACTAAAGCCAGCATTTGTTACGTTGCTTTTGCAGGGCTAAATAATGACGTGGTAAGTGGGAACATGGCGTACAAGACCCAACAGTGTGGAGGTACCAGGTTTGGACCAGAACTGCTGTTGGAGGGGGTGTTGTTTAAACTTAGTGCAGGTGGAACTCTGAGTCCCCTGGTGTGCAAGTGAACACCTCCAATGTCATACATACTGTAGATTTCTTGTTAATGTCAGCATGTGAGCTTTTATTCATCTCACACACACAGTCTGAAAGCACTTGTCCCGAGTGGGGTCACACGGGGCTGGAACCTAACCTGGCACCTCAGGGTGTGAGGGTGGAGGGGGGACACCAAGGACGTGAGGCCGAGTCCATCACAAGGCACCCCAAGCAGGACTTGAACCCCAGGCCCACCAGACAGCAGGGCCTGGCCAAAAACCCACTGCTCCCCTTGCAAGCAAGCATGGGTTTGAAAATACTTGCGAGAGAGGGAAAGTTCATGACGATCGGATCGCCTGGAGTCTGCATATGGTTAGGATCAATTTCGGACAATTTTAGCGGACAAAAACGAAAATTATTTTCACACCGAACGATAAAAAGCGGTGAGAAGCACGTGAGCAATTTCTAATTGACAGTTACGCGCTTTTCTAGCAACGTTCACTTTAAATAAAAATGGGAGAGGCTCCGAGCACCGCGACGGGGTCGGATCGGACCCGTGTCTTCTTTACCTACCCACCCACCCGGTCCTCGGGTAGCTCAGTCGGTAAGAGCGTGTAGCCCAGGGCGATTCCGACGACTTGGGTTCGAGACCCGGCGGGCTCGGCATCTCCCAGTGCGTGTAAACAGAGCTGCTCAGCGTGAGGAGTCCGGTCGTAGATCGTTTCTATCTAAATAGTTACAGAAGCGCAGGAAAAGCTCGCTCCCGCAGTAATATATTTCATGCTGTTTTACATAAACACAAGCCAGATCCTTTCTTCCCGTCGATCACAACGGATCAGTCGCTTCTCCACTCGCCGTGGACGTTCTTTGTTAGCCACGCACACGCTAGCTGGGGCCGCTCGTCTCCAGGGGGGAATCGAACCCCAGGCTCGCTGGATAGTAGGACCCGGACGAACCCGCTGTGCCACCGGCCCCCCAGCATCCCGTTCTCACAAAAACCAAAAAGTAGCTAATTTCCTGGCCGTGGCTCGTTACTACCAAAATACAAAACACAGAACTTTCCCGTGAGCGCACTGAACACATCCTCTTTGATATAATAAATCCACCCCTACATGCATAAGACAGTTCGTAACGTAAAGTATTTTGTGTACTGACATTTTTCTTTGTGATCTGTTCACATTTTCTGACAAGTGAGGGGAAAAAAAAGATCCCAGAAACTAGACTGAGTTCCTTGACCGTGGGTGCTACAGCAGTTCGATTTGAACCCAATATCTGCACATGACAACAGCCCCACACAAGACACCACCATCAGCCTCTGCAGAAACACACATGCAGAGCTTTTGTTGTTTTTACTTTCTCTAACACAATTTCAATTTTTCAGCTGTTCTTTGTGATGGTGTTTTGCAGATTTTGGCACACTCTGAATCATCATCATCTTGTGCTCCCCAGGGCTATCGCAGGATATGATGGACACAAAAACCACACCCACTGCACTAATCCCTTTGTCAAAGTCCATGTCTGCTCAACTACATGAAAACAATCCAGTTGAGTTCAATCAGCCAGTGCTCTTTAGTAAATCCCTCCCTTTATTGCCCTGGAGCTCTAAAAAAAACTGAGATTATATAACCACATCATCAGGGCCGAATGAGTTATTCAGAGTCTGTTTTCAAAAGCAGTGCAAAAAACAGATACTCCTCAGTTGTGGTACAGCAGAGCTGATTGGCTGTGTACTCGGAGACAGCCATGTGGCCAAGCAGCAGTGATTTTGCTTTGCAGCATGTCAGCCCTGTGTCTGCGTACGGTCTTTCAATCTTGTAGCCCATTTGTCACGGAGCTCGAGAGAATATGACCCTGTGGCTCACTGCAGTGATAAACGGTGATCTGTTGCCAAGGAGGGGGCGTAATGAAGCCCTCTAATACATTTTCCACTGGCACTTCATTCATGGGGCCGCTACTTCATGCCTTCCCATGAGACAATGTTTCCAGACAAAAAGTTTTACAAAATGAGCAACTCTTAGAGCACGCGGCTGCAGTCTCTGCTGCTCCAACCATATACCTGGACCATAGCTTGGCGGGACCCATGGCCTTCACTTGTTGTTGTCAAAGGGACAAGGTAGATTTTCAGGGAAGCAACAACACACAGATGGCAGCTAACCAAGTTCCACCCAGAAGAAAAGGTGCAATATCCATAATGTAACTTGTTGCACAGAGTAATGACACTTGCTGTCACGCAAAGACAGGGGCACTCTGCCAACTCACACCTCTAGAAGATCATTGACCGGACAGGTTGCTGAGCAAGTAACAATTACCAGTTGTTCTTGGAGACGTATGTCGGTTTTGCAAAAACTGTCTGCTAAATGAAAAAATGTAAATGACTAGTAATAGAGGAATATAATTAATCATTCTCAATAGGTAGTAAGAGCCACTGCCTTTTGCTGGAAGAACTCAGGTTTGACACCCACCTCCTGCTGCAGTAACCTGGATCAAAGTGCTTATCCTGAATTGATGCAATAAAATTATCCAGCTGTATAAATGGGTAAGGGAGAAAAGTATTTGCTAAACCAAAAAAAAAAACAAGAAATATAACACAGATAGGGGGAATAAATAAATATATAAATAATCATTTCTTTAAATTAGTATATTCAGAATTTTAAAACTATTGTTCAACTAGCTATGATTCAACACTTTCATACAATCTGGTATCCTGTGCCTTTTTGCATCTCTGGATGTGAAATAGGCTGTCAGTCTCCAATTTAAGTAATTATACTTTTTTAATGAGAATTATCCTTTTGTTGATGAAAATACAAAAACTATGGAGGAAGATTTTGTTGAGGTCATTGTTCTGTCATGGCAAACACACCTCCTACCTGCCACTCACAGCATAGCCATAGATTACACCAAAAACTATACTGTACTCACTCTGTGTGAGAGTGACACTGCAGATTCATTAGTATTGATGCTGGCTGTGTTATGATAGGTTTGTTATAACTATATTGTTGAGAGCATATTATGAACGGAGCTAGTTATGTACATTTAATCATTTAACTGTCACTTTTCTCCAAAGTGACCTACAATGTTAACCTACCTACAACTATTTACTCTATTATACAGCTAGGCATTTCTTACTGGAGCAATTTAGGTTATGTACCTTGCTCAAGGGTACAACAGCAGTAGGTGAGATTTCAACCTGCAAACTTTGAAGCAAAAGGCAGCAGCGCTGACCGTAAGACTGTCAGTTGCCCCACACATACAACCCACATATCAGTATACAGAAACACAGTCAGATAGAAACATTCTTACACACACACACACACACACACACACATTTATTTATTTAGCAGACACTTTTCTCCAAAGCGACTTCCAATGAACACTATATAGTGTATTCAGCCCACACACCTTATTCACCAAGGTGACTTACACTGCTAGATACACTACTTAGAACACACACACACACACACACACACACACACACACACAGAACATAAAGTCATGCATATGTAGCATCACCTGCTTATGGCAACCAAAGAAAAATAAATGTGACTTGTGAAATGTTACAGGTAACAGATAACATTGTCCCCCATTTTAAAATTAATTTAAAGGTCACACGTGTAAAGGTGATTGTCCGGGAGAACACAAACCCTGGCTACGCTTGCAGTATGGTACCAGACATAAAAGTGCATTAACTAAGGAATATGCACTTGCCTTTAGTCCAGCTGGTTAAATCATACTTGCAGATCGCACACTCAAATGAGAACCAGTACTCGAATGGTTGGGGATCCACACTCTTACCCTAAAGGTTTCCCTTTGTCCCATTCAAAATATGAAAAATCCTTTGTAAACTGCTGCCATTCATTGTGTTTTTACACATATTTCTTTCTTTGAGACAACAGTTACATGCCACATACTGGAGCCTGGTTAATGATGATGTTCCATTTGCACAACTGCATGCGACTCTGGCCAAGGCTCTCCAGCAAGAGGAAACAGTCACGCTCATTGTAGTAATCAAACCCAGAGCAGGAGAGGCTGCTGATAGCCATCAGAAAAAGTGCAGGCACTGGTGCAGAGCGGAGAACCCAGCTCTCCATTCTAGCAAACCTTGCCTACTTGACCAGCTGACCTCCACCTCTGTAGCTCCCTGACAGTACCAGTGTAATCAAGCTCTACAGCATCTTGTCTCTACCAGATGAACCAAATTTCTAATCAATATCAAGATCTTGAGAAACACCAAATGTTTTTGAAATTAACCAACGAGATAATGCTTCTTATCAGCCTTGGCTCAGTGGCACTTTGTATTGGGTAACGGACCATTTTCTAGAGGGCCTTTGGTAGATAGCTTATGAATGAGCCTCAGAAGGTGTTTGAAAACCATTTTCAGGTTTTCTCTTACTAGAAACCAAAAAATGGAATGAGACCTGACAGGTGTATTTGGGAGGAGAAGGTCTGAAGGTAGTGACAATCTCTCAAGCCATGGCCTGGCCTGTGCACCATGGAGAGATGTCATCTAACATGATGACATCTAACGGTGTTTTCACTGTAACCTTGCCAGCAACTGCGCCACTACACCACATGTTCTTCTTCTTCATCTCATCTCCTGATGCATGTGTTCAGATACACTTCCCATATTGTGATGTATAGCTTGCGTTCATCTGTACAAGTAAAGTCACTCACAGTACTTACATATGAATGCATTTTCTAAAAAATGATCTGCATTAGTCATTTTAAGTAAATAGCTCCAATGTACAGTAACATTTGTCATTAGGACACAGCTTTAGCTGCATGAATTCACCCTGAACCTATAGAATGTGGAGCTACGTGAGTGCAATGTGAAAAAGCATATATTTGGAACTCCAGTTTGACACTGGTAATTGATAATGCTTGTAAACATTTAAAATTTATGCAAAAACTATAGTGCTCCGTTTCATATCTAAATAATAATGCTCCAGTTTTTACCATTTTGGATTACGAACATGTTTCCTAGAACTTATTAAAACCTGTCCAGTAGTTTCAATTTCATCGACAGAATAAATGTTTTTTTTACAGCTTTGACCTTATCTGAACCGCTGAATGCTTCTTTTGCATTGCATGTAAACATAACATTTATAATCTTTCAGCGTAAGATTTCTTAGCTCCTGAGAAACATGTTTCAGCATGCTTACCACTGTTAAATGTATTAACTTTAAAATATTCCAAAATTATGTAATAGCTGACTAATATCAGAGATGCTCTTCCTTTGGTCACAGCATTTGTTTTTATTTTGAAGACCTACTGTTTCACTCTAGTCTACTCAAGATCTTTATTTACATTTATTCATTTAGCTGATGCCTTTCTTCAAAGCTACTTACAAGTATTTTCCCATTTATACAGCTGGGTAGTAAAATAAGTTAATAAAAGAATATAAACAATGTATCCTGTTACTGGCATCCTGTTTACAGTACACAATATAGAGTGTAGCCTCACTCCCTCTGTGTCCAGGTTTAGCTCTGCACCACCTCAGCCCAACACTAGATGAGTGCTTGATGAAAATGGAATAAAGTCTTACACTAAATTTTTAATTCATTACAATGTTATCTGCTTTTTTTTTTTTTTTTTTACAGAACCTAACTTGTGAACAAATCAAGTGATGTCTGTATCATCATACTTTTGTTGACTGTGACATAGTGGTTGGTTTTATAAACAATGACGATTTATGAATTGATTTCCAATCCCAGCTGTTGTTCATAAGTTGAGGACCCAGTATATTACTCCTGCACTGATATGCGTTAATGTAGATAAGGAGAGAGTGTAAGCCAAAATGCAAGAGAAAAATGTGAATAGGCCACGCACAGTCTGAAACCGCTGGTCCCAAGTAGGGTAGAGGTGAGCCGGAGCCTATCCTGGCAACAGAGGGCACAAGGCTGGAGGCGGAGGGGACACACCCTGGATGGGATGCCAATCCATCGTAAGGTACCCCAAGCAGGACTCGAACCCCCGACCTGCCAGAGAAGAGGACTCAGCCAAACCCACTCTCACCGCGCCCCCTGCGAATAGGCCAAAAGTTCCTAATATGTGCATAACAGTGTGTGGGAGAGTATGCAGTGTGAAGGACTACAGGATGTACTTCCATGTATAAAAAAAGCGTGACATATCATGAGTGAAGGTGAGGGTGATGGTGTAAGTCATCTAACAGTGCCTTTCACTCTAGCAGCCTTTTTTGCTGTGAAGATGGTGACAAAAATGGTTACGAAAATAGTGCTGAAGTCATACAGTATCCTCGACAGCTAGCTAATGAGCTGATAACACAAATACATATCAGTATACTTTCATTTGCCTGTCAAAAAGTAATATAATATATTCCAATGCAATGATCAGCCTGTCTATTAGTCAATGATTGTATTTCAGAGACAAAAGCAGATGGTGTCAAATCTTTAAGCTCTGCCCAGTGTCATTCACTGCCATACTGGTCTCACACATGTAATTGATTACATGATACTATGCATACGTACTATTAATAGACACATGTACTTTACTCACATATGAAATGTATTAGTGTAAAATGTATTATATTGAGTATCATTGCAGTTAACTCAATATTTTTTGTACTCAACATAAATCAGAGACAGCAAAATTTTAGTTTTCTAGTTTCGGTTTACAGGGGGGCGTGGCAGCACGGCAGCACGGCAGCACAGCAGGCTTGGCTGGGTCCTGCTGTCTGATTGGTCTGGGGTTCAAGTCTTGCTTGGGGTGCCTTGTGACGGACTGGCATCCCATCCTGGGTGTGTCCCCTCCCCCTCCAGCCTTGCGCCCTGTGTTGCCAGGTTAGGCTCTGGCTCGCCACGACTCCATTCGGGATAAGTGGTTTCAGACAGTGTGTGTAGTTTCAGCTGATAGTTTTTTAAAAAGTAAATACTCCGATGAGAATGCAGTATGGCCCAAGTCTGAAATCATTAAGGACGTGATACAGGTGGTCCCTGATTTACGATGGGGTTACGTTCTGCGAAACCCATCATAAGTCAAAAATGCATTTAATACACACCTGTGTGTGACAGACTGAAAGATGCAAATCACTACTGCTGCCCAGCATTGCGAGAGGGTATCGCTCCGCATATTGCTTGCCCAGAAGAGGAAGGGGGGGATCAAAATTCTAAATTCGAAGTATGGTTTCTATTGAATGTCTATCGCCAGCTCACCATCGTAAAGTTGAAAAAGTCGTAAGTCGAGCCATTGTAAATCGGGGACCACCTGTAGTTTGCCGGTGTTGGTTCTCTCTGTGTATGGTCTTGATCATTTCAAAGGCTAAAATGTACAATTTGTGTTTGTAATTGGTGGGGGTAAAGTGCTCTTAAAACAAGAGAAAGAAAGAGAAATTAGACAGGAAAATTGTACAAATAGCTTTAACAAAGATTTCTGGCATTTAGACTTGGCTAGACTTGCCCCGCTGTTGGCTACAGCGATTTACAGACACACAGTGACTGCTTTCAGCATGCTGCACCACTCCCCCAAGGGCACGTTTAAGCGAAAATTACACAGGTTAAAGGCTTGTACACTCCTAGCAGGATTTCAAGGTGAAAGCAGCACTCCTCCGTTCATTATAACTGCTCTCCGTGGTGCTGCGGCACTAACAGAACTCTCACCAACAGGTTCACACCTATACTTTCCTCTTACCATGATGACAGTAATTATCACGTTACCATCATCATACCTCTGCTGGGAGATTCTTCATGCAGCCACACACCTGTGCTCAGGTAAGCATAACCTTGTGGATGACAGACACTTCCCCATAAATGACCACCTTTTTTGGAAGGAGTATCAATTGTACAGAGGTTTATAATTGCTCCACGTAAGATGGTCATCCTCCCCAGGATTTACACTACATCAGCATTCCTGCAGTCCACAGCATTTGGACTCCTGGGGTAGAAGCCAACCTGAGACTGAAAGCCACTCGGTGAGGTAAACTGCAGCAGGATATTCCCATGGTGACAGTCAGTCAACTTTGCACTAGGACCAGAGATATGCAGCCCCTTTTCCCTCATTGCTCTCCTGGACGATTTGTTTTTCCTAAACAACATAGACAGATACAGTACACTGAGAAAACGCACATAAATCCAACATTCATGAAACACAGACATTCACAAGTGTGACCAGGTACCACCACCTCAGGGGAGTACAGAAAGGTATTCAGACGATTTGAAATTCAGATGGATTGTCATGTAGAGCAAATGCTAATTAGTCTATCAGAAGACAGTTAAAACACTTTGCTCATCAACAGACTGTGTTAGTCGAGGGAACTTCAGGTGTTGATAACAATGAAACAAAATATATGCAGAATTTGAATGCTTGAGTACACAAGTGGCCTTACCTTTTTTCTATTAATTTCATCATCATAAATGTATTAACAACTGACAGTGTGAAACAACAGAGATGAGTGACCCATTGTAAGTAGTGTATCTAGCAGTGTAAGTCACCTTGGTGAATAATGTGTGTGGGCAGATAACACTACATAGTGCCCACTGGAAGTTGCTTTGAAGAAAAGCATCTGCTAAATCAAGTAATGTAATGTAAATATAGAGTAGAAGAGGGAAAACAGTGAATAAAGATGTTTTTAACAAGGAATGAAATTTCATTCATTTCACGTCATTCAAATCATATACGTGAGCTGCCATCTTTTTGTGGTTGTGCTAGAAGGGTGAATACGGTAATGGGGGGCGGTCGCATTTTCCATTTTTTTCCAGAAGTTTATATGTGGAATGAATGCCGGTTAAACGCTTCTTCGACGGCAGTATGATTCTCCCAATCCCTGTTTGGGATGTTTAGTGTTACAGGTCTGTGGTATGAATCACTATACATGTGGCACGTAAACCTGTATCGTGTATTCGACAGCAGAAAAAGAGACGCTCTTTTTAGCCACTTTCTGCTTAATGGTGAACAGCATTTTTTATAATTAATATATGCTAAAATATCTTTCCCGCAGCAGCCTAACAGCACTAAAAAATACCTTTAATAAACATCTTCATCCAACGTCTAAGTAATAAAACAAACGTATCCACAAGTTGGGAACATAAAACACAGGTGACGGACGGCGTCATACACAGCGAACACTGTTCGGAACAATATTTGAATAACAATTTAAAAACATTTCTCATTACTGAAATAAAACATAAGCATAACAGGTGTTCAACTCCTTTAGAAAAAAAATGACAGTAACAACAAGGGCTTGTACCGCAACCAAGCAAGTGGAGAATTTCGTTCCCACGGTGAACTTCTCAGATATATGAGTGCCGGGCGCCATTTTCCCCCATAGACTTCCATAGTTTGGGGCCAATTTACAATATTTACCTCAGGGTATAATTATGTGATATTTCCCGATTAAAATTTCTCTTGTTGGCATTCATATACAGCGTTACGTGGTAGGATGGTATTGATCACTATCCTAATTTTGTAATGTGATAGTAGTGGAGCACTAACCTGTATTCGAAGTGTGAAATAATCGCTGCTGTTTTACTGATTTCTCCAGTGAGTGTCGTGTGCGGCCGTTCTGATAGTCACTCTCACACCAGTCTTTGTATGAATTATATGTACTATCAGCATACAACACTGTTGTTTATAAATTCAACTTAGTTCACTTGTTTTATAGAGCACTCAGCTTAATCACACCGACTGAGACACACAGTAGTAACTAGTAAGTCTTACGCCCGCAGCCCTACGACCCCCACCTCCGCACCTGCGGGCCATTGAATTAAAACCGCAAGTATAAGGAGGCAACTCGACCAGAGTCGAACGTGGAACCCCTTTCTGAGAAACCGCAACGAGAGCCTTGCGATTCAGCTGCCTGTTACCCCGCTAACCCTTCCTCCTATTCCTCAGTAACGACTCCCTTGGCTCCCTGACCTACGCACCGTCTCCGGACTCCCCTCTCGGAACGACGAACACCAGTCGCCAAACCCTCGCCTGTCTTGACCATTCTGATTCTCACGGATTTCCCTTGCAAATAAAGAAAGAGCACTCCACCTGAGTCCACCGAGTCCGTCTCCTGACTTCGCCATGACGATTGGTAAAAGGCTAGTTATACATTTAGTTACTACAAGAACTACACTATCTAGTAAAGCTATACAGCAAGTGGCAAGTGAGGAAAAAGAAAACTCCCAACCAAAGGCAAAGGAGAAAGATGAACCTCTGGGGGGTCCAAGTGCCAGTGGCTGCCCACTGCTCCTGGGCATTCTGGGTAAAAAGAGTGCTGGTGACCACACAGCCATTTATGATATTGCTAAAATCACTAGAAGATAATACAGTATACAACAGAAGAATGATTCAAAATTGTATCACCTGTCAATAATTGCATTTTTCTGAGTTGACAAGTAGGGTAGTAGGGTATTTGCTCTTATGTAAAAGTAAAAATGAACAGTTTAGATTTACTATATTAAAAATACAGGCCCCATAGTAGGAACTCACTGGAACAAAAAGTCAGGATACCTTTCATTACTGAGGTTCAGATCTTTTATTTTCCATGTCCAACTGTTTTTTTGATGACAGACTCAATCCTGCTCCCCTTTGAACACCAGAACTTTCTCAGTTTTGGACTGAGGGGCTGCGTCTATCCGCATATCTGCATCATGGCTCCGCGTAGAAAAGAGCCAGAGGACCTGAGAAATCCGATCGTGAGACTTCGCAAAGATGGAAAAGGATACAGGATGATGGGTGACCAACTGAAAATTAGTTTGAATACAGTTGAAGCAGTAATCAGGAGATATGGAATGAGCCATGACTTGAATCCAATCTGTTTTTCAGATAGGCAAGCGCTTCAGAGTTGGCACAGGGGTTATCGATGGAAACCAGGGTTTCTGTGACAGTTCAGACAGTGCAAAGGACATTGCATAACGTCAACCTCTATGGACGGCATCCAAAAACCCTTGCTTGCTCTTCGGCAAAAAACTGCAAGATTAAACTTCGCTAAAGAACATGAGAAGAAGCCTGATGATTATAGAGAGCACATTCTTTGGTCAGATGAGACCAAATTTGTTTGGCTCAGATGGGGTCCAGCATGTTTGGCATGAATCTGGCCAGGATTACTACAGTAAATGCACTGTCCCGACAGTGAAGCATGGAGGTGGGAGTGTGATGATATGGGGCTGCATGAGTGCAAAAGGTGTTGGGGGAGGTGACATTTATAGATGGCACCATGAAATCCAGTAGATATATCAAAATACTGGCTGACAAGATGACTCCCAGTCTCCAGAAGCTTGGCAGAAGAGGAATATTCCAACATGATAATGATCCAAAGTACTCTGCCAAAATCAGGCAAGAGTTTCTGAGGAAGAAAAAAGTGAAAACAATGACCTGGCCAAGTATGTCGCCTGACTTGCATCCAATAAAACACCTTTGTGAAATTTTAAAGAGAAAGGTAGAGCAACACAACCCCTCCAGCAAAGAGCAGCTAAAAAATCGTCCCCGAAGAACGGCAAAACATCTCTCCAGAAATTCGTGCAACACTGGTATCCTGCATGCCGAGGAGGATTGAGTCCGTCATCAAAAATAAAGATGGACATGGAAAATAAAAGATTTGAATCTCAGTAATGAAAGGTGTCCTGACTTTTGTTGCATTGAGTTCCTACTGTGGCACCTGTATTTTTTAATATAGTAAATCTAAACTGTTCATTTTTACTTTTACATAAGAGCAAATACCTTACTTGTCAACTTAGAAGTAATGCAATTATTCACAGGCGATACAATTTTGTATCATTTGATATATAAGTGATATTGCACAGGGGTGTACTCACTTATGCTGATCTCATCCACCATGGCATATAGTCATCAGCTCTGTTAGCATGGAGTGCTGGTGTCACAGCCAGCCTCACCATATGGGGAAACAATGCAAGAGAGGGTTAGAAACCTCAACATAATGAGACTAGTGAATTTTACACTAAGTGATGAGACGCAAAGGTGCGCCAAACAGGAATCAACATCCGTTATTCTGGACATGCGAAGGTGAACAGGTGAGCGTTAAGCTGAAATTTAAAAGCAGTAGACCGCTCCGAGGCTCACTTTCCAAATCAGCAAGGTGAAGAGTGACTTGCTGGTAACATACTCTGCATCCTCTCAAAAGGCTGCATTTCTTGGTGAAATTAACACCGCTGCCTGGGATGCAGTTTCCCCACTTAATTTAATAAAGATGTGAAGAGGGGAAAAACAACGTGTGCTGTCGGCAAAAAGCCCCACTGTAAAGCCATGGGACAGGTCATCGGGAGGCAGACGGGGAGAGTGCCACGTCAGATGCTGCCGCTGAACCTGATGCGTGACTACAATCATGAAACAAAGAGAAGAGCTGGGTGAAAATAAAAGGATATCCCTTACTTGTACATATTTAGCTGATGCTTTTCTGCAGACTTACGCATGATTTACCCATTAATAGAACAGCATGGTAATGTTTATTTATCAGTTCAGGGTAAGTGCCTTGGTCAAGGATACTACAGCAGAAGGTGGGAGTCAAACCCAGGTCCATTCCCTGCAACACAGAACCCCTAACCACTATGCCACCTTTGGTTGAGCAATGGTTTGTTTCATTAAACAGAATGACATCATAATCTACTTTTTCAGTGCCTGCTGCCCACCACCACTGTGGGTTTCATCTTCTTAGACACACACTTGTAACCCTAAACAGTGAACATGGCCACAAGCACAGTGAATGAAATGCAGCTGTACAACTGTCCACTACAAATTGTACTTTGTTGTAACAATAATCAACATATGTAGCTATTCACATATATAGATATATATATATAGACACATTGATCAATATATGTCTCTAATCACACAAGCTCTGCAAAGATCAGGCTTTGACCATGAACAAGAAGTGCTTTGAGAAAAGCTTGGTTATGGGTTAAATAATTGACGCTGAAGCCGCAGCCCACATGCCCTAAGGTGCAGCACTCCAGATGTTGCTCAGCTCAAAGAAAACACAAGTGAAGCAGAGATTAAGTGAAATATGTAACATGTAGGGACAAGGAACAAGTCTTGGAAGCAAATTTGTTAGTGAGATACTGGGTTATGACTGTATTGCGGAGAATGACCACAACTGTAAAATAAATAGCAGATATTCCTAAAAATGTATTGCTGCATAGTAATGTCTTTGTCACTGGGAAAATTAAATACACTGAATATTTATAAATAAATAAAACACTGCTGTATTGAAGAGAAGTCTGTGAAAAATAAAAAAAATGTAGACAAAAGGCCACATTATTAAACTATGAAACTGACCTAAAGAAAAGAGTGAAAAATGTAGGAATAAATCAATTTAAATCATACACGATTATATTCAGATTTTTTTAAATAGCAGTGCTTGACGAGACGTTGTGAAATGAAGTTTTAGTTTTACAGTATCTGAGTTGAACTGTCAATGGATGGTAGAGATTTACATGCACTTAAGTATCAATAGTTCACAATGGGAAATGGTTGATTGTAAATATAAGATAAACATTATTTTTTTTTAACTAAGGTTTTGCTTATAATCCCTTGTTATTGCTGAGAGCATACATTAGGAACATTGTTTCAGTTTTGCACTGGAGTACAAAATGGTTCGGAAGGTTCTAGAAGGCTGCGCTGTGTTGGGCTGAAGCCGACAGGGCAGCGGATTGTAAACACTTAGCCGATAAGTTGTCCAGGCAGCGGTTCCCTCACATGCCGCTGACTCCCTCCTCCCTCCTCGGACACGTCCACGTCCACGTGTCTCCTCACAACTGCTAAGATTCTCTGAGCGCATTATAGAAAATATTTGTCGGAGGGGTGACCAATTCGAAATGACATCATTGGTATGCTGGTAGCGCAGCCTCGTGATCTGCAGTCAGCTTTCACACCTGACCTCCACCACCGGCCTTTGACCACAACATTTATCCTGTTCATTTACTCTTGACTGCTACTACTTACTGTGTTACAATATAGATATCCTATTTAAATTAGATGACATTACATGAAAGAATATAGATCTTTGGGCAAACTGAAGACACCTCAGTGTCATAGAACGTATTAAAAATAGCTTTTCATATTCAGCTGTGGCTTGTACATAACAAACCATAACGAGCAACATCCAAAGCTTAACCTGTGTAACCTTTCATTTCGCAGTGTTATCGCTAGGGGCAGCACATGGCTGGTGGCTTCAACTTTCATTTTGAAAGCAAATTTTAAGGAGACTCAGCCACAAAAGTGCAGGTAAAAGCTCCTCAGATACAGTCATGTTTGCATGTTTTGCATGGAATAGATGGAGGGGATGGGATGTAGGTGAGAAGAAGGGGACATTGTTTAATTGTGTTGCTTTGGTTAAATGGGTTGCAAAGCCAGTATTTTTTTGCCCTTATTTACTTCAGTTACATTCACATTTATTCATTTAGCAGACGCTTTTCTCCAAAGCGACGTACATCTCATAGAAAATACAATGTGTGCATTGCATCAGGAGATAGAGACATAGTTGCAGATGTGTGATTCTTAAGCACAATTAGTTTGTATCCTTCACCATATGCACCGATGTAGCTGCATAAAACTTTTCCGGAATATCAGCAATTTGTAAAAAATAATTATTCACCCGTACTCATTTTTTTACTGGAGCAGTTTAGGGTAAGTACCTTGCTTAAGGGAGCTGCAGCCAGAAGTGTGATTCAAACCAGCAACATTTGGGTCCAAAGACAGCAGCTTTAACCACTACACTACCAGCAGCCCCACTTATTACTGCTGATACTGTCATCCTGAGTATGACTCAATGGCCAGAGAGAGAGAACTCCTGTCCCCACAGGAATTCCCAGGGAGAGATGTGTCATTACTGATGAGGTTGCCAGCATTACCCAGCTATGTTCCTGAGACGTGAGCCCGAACCCGGGCTCTGATCAAACATCCATGTGAGAGGCTGTCCTTAATGGTGCTGGCAGCCCCTATCGAAATTTTAGTCCATAAATCATTTTCAGAGCCATAAAAATGACAGCTGAGACTTTTCCCTGGACCAGGGATTATTAACAGGGAACATCAAGTTGACTTTTACTGTTGCAGAAATGCTGATTACATCAAAATTAAATGGCAGAATAGAAAAGTTTCCCACCACTTTTGTTCAGTTCAGGAGTCAAACTCATGAACCAATGATAAATGACATCTACGGTGATTTCAGTTGCTCAGCCTTAAACAAGCTACCAGCTTTCAAAACCATTCTCAGACACAAAATCTCGTGACCCTTCGTCTTTTTTAAACATAAACATGAGTTTTAAAACACATCACATTGTTCTTTAAAAATATAATTACCCTAATATTCTCACTTTTAAATTATTTATAATGAGATGAATAGGATTTTTTGATTAACTTTTCTTGTTACATCAACGAAAATCCAGAGGGATATGATTTACGCAGGTGGGTAATTTTTACCATGTTAGTTGAGGGTAAATACCTTACTCAAGGGCATTATAGCATGAGATGGAATTTGAATCTGCAACTGACTAGGCCAAAGGCAGCAGCACTAATTACTACACCATCTCCTGCCCCAGGACAAACTTACTGTAAAGGTTTACGAAGGAGGATCGAGAATGAATGCAATCCGATCAGGAGAAGCTTATTTATAATAACAGAAATGTCACTCTTAACTAACCCTGGAAAATATTACAGATCTGCGCTCTTCTGCTGCTAGGGACTCTGTCGCCACGGCAACCCTTGCAGTGTTTCTGGAGCCGTACCTGCGTCACGTTGCTCTGCAAAATAACGCGAAAGAGCTTTGGGGTCACTTACTGCTCATCCGCGGGTATTTATGCACATCTACGTTGAATAAATCCCTGTTGTGGAGCCGAATGATGGTGTGTTGCACCGAAGACCCTTCCGAAGAACAGTTTTCTATTTCACGCCTGTCGCCTTGTGGTTTGTAGCATTTCCTGTTAGCGCACGTAGTCCAAACAACCCATCCTCACATTAGTCAGTCATACACAGAAGCCCACACACTTCCCATGACATGTGACCTTGGTTCGAAACGGGGTGTTGGTTTAGTTGCCCATCGCTGGGAGGTCACTCGGGGGTTTCAGGAGAACATTCCGGGCTGATGGGCAGGCAGATGAGAAAAAGCTGCAGCAGATTAGCGACTCCAGATGACAGCCAGGCCTCGGAGCCTCAGAAACATTCTGTCCATAAATAAACAAATCAATATAGGCAGGAGCTTAGTTTGTTTTCCCTCGTCTATTTCCTATGAGTTTGTTCCAAAGATCCAGCGCGTCCTTTTGATTCTCTGATTGCTGCATATTTCCCCGTGTCTTTATAAAAATATTTCAAAATCAGACGTCTGTCAAACTCACCAAAAGATCAGAAGACAGCACACTGAAGAGTTTTTCCCCTCGAAAAACGTGTGGTGTGAGAAACCACATTTTCCCAAAGCAGTTTTAGTTTGACGATTGATAATGAGTTAGTAAACATTTCCCATTTAAATGGAATCAAATCATTCTTGTGTTTTTTAATCAGTTTCAGATTATGAAAAAAGTACAAACGGTTTCTCGCCGATGCCAGCCAAAGGACATTTTATTCCTATGCGAGTGTGTGCGATATCGGAGTTTTCTCACCAGTCGGCCCATTCGTTTGGCACGAACTGGCTGGAAAAACATTAGAATAGTAACACAAAACAAATTTAACGACAGTGGATTACATTTGCATTCTAAGCAGCTGAAGAGAACAGTTTAAAGGCGCTTAGCTTGAGCCAGATTTCCCCCTCTGTGGTCTGTCTCTGTCTAGGACTTCTCCACGGTGGAACATCAGAACCAGATGACAGGCTCCTCTAAAGTGCAGCCTGGTGGTTCATCTGCTGAGTGGCGTTACTGCCCGTCAGCCCTTTGGAGCAGCTCGTCTACTCGTCACCGTTCACCTGTTTGATTCTCTTTCCGGTAGGGTGAGGGTTTGACATCCGCTGTGTCGTCCTGCACCATCAGTGCGCCAACAGCATGAACTCCCACGATACGTTTTCCATTGGCAGGTACACAACCTATTCTGCAACTCAGAGTGGAGGTCAGAGTACACAAAAGTGCCCTCGTTAACAGACAAAGACCTTTAGATTCAGACACTTTTCCAATACATTCTACACCACAAGGTAGCACTGACAGTCTACGCAGTCTGGAAGACAGGGTTAGGGTTGAGGCCCTCAGCTGATACAGTATTTCACGTAAGTTGTACAGTTCCTCCACCCGCCACCGAATTCCCCAAATAAATCAATCAGCCAGCAAGCCTCGGAGTAGCTGGGTCGGTGGAATAGAATCAATATGTACGTTAATAAATGTAGACGTCTCGAAGGCAGGGAACAAGGGACCTGCAGCACAGTTTAACGCTGGTGCTCAGCACCTACAGCATAAAGAAAGGAAAATGCAAACCCACTGAAAATGATAGGCAGAAGTTCAACAAAGCCTTTCAACAGTGCAATCTACTCTATATCTCGTAAGAATACTAAGCGCACAAGCGTCCCTATGCACACTGGCTCTATGAACACACTCCAGTGTGCACTTGTGTTAAACTCCCCGAGAAAGGGCCTTGTGGGATGGCTTTGTCTCAGCGATGAGCAAGAGAGGGACGGGCACTCAACGGAATAATGCCACACTTACCAGGGTACTTTGAACGAAGAGCGTCTGTGCTGAGAAATGCAGCTATAGCGAAAGTTTCACAGGGTTATGGGAACAAATTTATTTCTGTGGTAAAAGCATTCCATCATTAAATAAAAAAAAAAAAACAAAACTTTATTTCTGTTCTTTGGAAGATACATATTATATTATGCTGCCGTTTTTGCAAATTAGGGTTATAATTACTGTCTCCAGGTCCGAACTGTGGATGTGAATGGCAAGCCAGCGGCTAATTGTGGTGTCTGGGTTGGAACTGAGCTTCCGCCGGGGAAGGAGGTCTCCCACAGAAGGACCAAAGGGAGATTACAGAGAAACTGCCCTAAATGGGCTTTTATGGTTAGGAGTTACCGGATGTTCCCCTCAGGCAGCAGACCAAAAGAATGCTCGACACATTGATCCCTCGCGATCCCCCGTGGTCCCACAACATTCTAATCTTCACCAACGACCAAGAATTCCCACTCCAGTGGGTACAAGAAAAAGGTACCGATGAAAAGAACCACCAGCACTTTCTCCTTCGTGGAAGCGCTGTAACGGCAAGACCATTTTTATCCCGACAGCCTCGGGGATCACGCTTTCTTTCCACGATGTTTACGGTTATTTACAGCTACATATGGCGAAGCCACTTGACTCACAACACAGCACGCACACTCAAGTATCGTTACACTACCTCTGACTCTCGCAACAGACTACATACTGTATATACATTATATATTATGTATATATAATCATTATTGTATAACTTTGGTTAGCTTGGCAAGACACTTGTAGGGTGGCACGGTGAGTAGTGCTGCTGGGAGATGCGAAAGGACGTGGGTTTGATCCCTGCTCAGTCTGTGTGGAGTTTGAATGTCCTCCCTGTGTCTACGTGGGTTTCCTCCAGGTGCTCTGGTTTCCTCCCACACTCCAAAGAGATGCTGTGTGAGTGACACAGAGAGTGTGTTCCGTTGACGTATGGATGAGCGACCCATTGTAAGTAGTCCATCTAGCAGTGTAAGTCACCACGGTGAATAAGGTGTGTGGGCTGGTAACACTACATAGTTTGTTGGAAGTCGCTTTGGAGAAAAGTATCTGCTAAAAAAATAAATGTAAGACACAAACAGAATGCAGGTGAACAAGTTCCACTGCTTTGCCTTGGAAGAAAGCAGATAAATGACAATTTTACATAAAAGCAGCCAGGCTGATGAAAAACACAGGTTTTCCAAAAAAATGTCCAAGCCAGAGCAGCCATGTGGAAATCTTTATTGTTCCAAAGACAACATACATAATGTTATGACCCTGGCTCCCACAACCATTGAGGCTCAAGAAGGAGCCCACTCTCCAGAACATCGAGGAGCACCCAGCACACCTGGAACTGATACCACAGTCTTGACTGCCTACAAAGAGGAACTGAGTGGAAAATCTCCTGCCGGAGTCTTGCTTACATTTCAGGGATCAGCTTCAATTTCCTGCTTTATTTACGTTGGGTCCTTGGATTACCATTTGCTACCCTTATACCGCTTATCCTGTCTCATCTTCGCATTACACTTCTCACTGGGAATAAGCTCTCGCACCTGGAACCTCCTCAGAGCCATGTTACACGTGGGTGGCTCTGGCCTGCGGTGCTCTCTTTCATCCATTGGATTTATTGAGCGATTAAACAATTTTCGGACAATTCCTTGGCTCTGTCGTGTGGCGCTATACTATACCGTATGTTTAGAAGGGTTAGAGGGCTCAGAAAGCCCTTCTGATATTCTGTTTCAAAAATTCACACGACATTACGTGTATTTATTTCACTATTTTTCAGAAACAGATTTTCAGAGCAGAGATCAATGGAAAATGTATTCTTATATAAATAACTATAATTACAGTCAAAATTATTTTGGTGGTTCTAGAATCACAACAAAAAAATCACCTGCAAATCACTTAGTTGGTAAATAGTCACAATTTTCATATTAGTATCCTAAACCGGGCCAGGTGCCGTCTATCTTCTTGAGAGGCATCGTAAATAACTCGGTTTTGCGTTCACCTGCGTCCAATTGCATGACTGGAGAACGACTGTTACTGTTTCTATGACGTCTTAGAGATAAATCAGCAGCACAGATCTGCTGTAATGAAGACAATGAGACAAAAAGTAGCGGCATTTTATTAATAAATACAGATATCAGCTAACCGCTGACCCTTTCTTTTATAAATGTACTCAACTGCAACTATTAAACTATACAATTTTTTCTTAACCTGGCCTTTCAACAGATGAACATTTTTCTTCTGTTACCGAGAATTTCCAGATTTCTTCCACTCGTAAAATGCAGCCTTTCAGGCAGCATTCCAGCATTCCACAGTAGGAGACACCCCTGATAAGCTGCCCAGCGACACTGTTATGCACCCACATATTTCACACTAACCCTTAAGGCCCTAAAGGTATTGGCCACTAAAGATGACTTTATCTGAAATTCTGAACTTGCAGCTTATTGGGGATGTAAAGAGGGAACATAGACCCCAGAAGGAGCTTTTTTGAAGCTCACCGCCTTTTGGTGGATATATTTTGCCCACCGAGGACAGATCATGTGGCTGGAGGGCCGGGGTCATAGGGAGCCAGAAGTGATTCCGTTGCTTGGCAGCACTCATCATCCTGTTAAATCACTGACCAAATGTAAGCAGAATGAAGTCTGGCTTGTGCACTGAACTTGAGATGAAAGCTCAGATCCATGCTGTCGAAGCCTGCGATAACAGCTGGCAACCAGACTTTGGCTGCGGGGCTGGAGAAGAACGGGGAGAACCAACAAAAGCTGTCGATCATTTTGTTTATTCTTGGCTTCCATGGAACAGGTGAGATGATGTAGTGTTCCCAAGAGAGCACAGAAACCATGTAGTGTTGTGAGAAACCATGTGGTGCGCAAGAGATCATGTTGTGATGGGTAATTCCCTGCAGGGATGTCAAGCAATCTGGAAGGGATACAAGAGAATACCCTACTGTTTACTATTCTTCTTCTTCTTCTTCTTCTTATTATTATTATTATTATTATTATTATTATTATTATTGTACAAGCCATCCAGCTGACTCCAGACCGAGGTGGAAAAGAGCACCGAGCAGTCGCTCAAGGCGCAATCAGTCTAATTCTTACAGTTCTTGAAATGGGAGTTAAAAGTCAAATTCAGAGTGGAATAGAAGAAATTTAGTTGTAAAATATGAGTAAGTGCCCCGTGAGCTGAATGCGATGAGTGGAGTACAAGCCTGAATTCCCAAATGAACTGCTGGTCACCAAGGAGCCTCTCAAGAAAACAAATAGGGCAACTAAGACCCAAATTAATAAAGTTGCGAATCAAGGAAAAAGACTGGCTATGCTACACTGTTTTCCCCACTTTTCCACTGTATACCTGCAGATTCCTAAGTCCCCTTTTTTTTTTCTCATAGAATTACCGATATTTTTACATCTCATCAAATCTGTGCTTTTTTTAGGGTGAATAGCATCATGGGAAGACCATCCAAGGCTGGACCATCCAGGATAATATATGTACCACTGCATATTAAATATATTCATTCAAGGGTGTGGTGGCGCAGCTGGTTTGAGCAGGTCCTGCTCTCTGGTGGCTCTGGGGTTTGAGCCCTGCTTGGGGTGCCCTGTGATGGACTGGCATCCCGTCCTGGGTGTGTCCCCTCCCCCTCCAGCCTCGCGCCCTGTGTTGCTGGGTTAGGCTCTGGTTTGCCATGACCCTGCTTGGGACAAGTGGTTTCAGACAGCATGTGTGATGACTTACAGCGTTAAGCCAATCGCACTGACTTACCTATTTGAACAGCTAGGTAATTTTCACAGGAACAATTCAGGGTAAGTAACATGTTCAAGGGTTCTACAGCAAGAGGTTGGTTTTGAACCTGAAGTCTCTGAGCACAGAGGTGACTATTATAACTGCCAGGCCACTTGCGGGTATCAGCTGGGCTGCATGTGTATTCCTAACCTGAACACAGTCTTCTCTCAAGTCTTTTCCATGCTGAACCTGCCCTTGGAGACTGCAGATATGACATGACTCTGTCCTCCGCCCTACTGTCGGTTCAAGTCCTTCATCTACTGGATGCCTGCAGGCTGGTGGGAGGGAGCCAGGAGGAAGTTTTGCGCATGGCATCGTCACTCTTTCGTGAGACGGCGTCCACTCCGAGCGCGAACGTCCGCAGCCCATAACCAGGTTCTGTAACGTGTCTCCAGTTTGAAGATGAGGCTAAATGAGGTCAACATTTCTCACTGATTCGCATCAGGAAATGTCTGTGCTGTTCTGCCTGGAAACAATGAGAAACATCTTTCAGATTCAATGGCTTTAATTTATGATCACCACAAAACAAATGTGTAATTGAAACTTTCTTTACTCTCATAACTGAGACCAAAGAAAACAAACTGGTAAAGCTCAACCGATTCTGGATCCGCATCAGAATCAGCGATGAAATGCCGCGCTGGGAGCCCTCTGATTTGAAATTAGCCAAATCTGCTGCGTATGAATGATTCTGGCTCCGTCGGAAACGCGCAAGTTACAAAGGAGCGAAATAACACATGGGGTTCCCGAAAAAGAGGCCTCCGCTGGGGCGAGATGATGATATTTATACACGCGCCTGGCAGGTAAATTCCCCCATTTCGCTTCTGCAGGACTCCAAGCTGAGTGCGCAACTTCACCGCTCTCCAGTTCTTGAGCAATAGCGCAATTGCCACGTCTGCTTTCCCGGAATGTTGTCGGTGTGTCCAACCCTGGCGTTCATCTCGGTGTCCTTCGCGCACCCCCAACTCGAAGCCGCTCGCTTCGTGGGCGTGGAGCAGTCGAAAGCATTCTTGCGCGGGGACATGCGAGATGCGGACATTTCGGCGTGGCGTGAGCTAATGCGGACACGCAGACGTGAAGCACTACGCGGTAAGAACCAGGGTACAGGATGCGCTACACAGGTATCTTGGGAAAAATACACGAGTGAGCGCCGATGGCCACAGGCTGAGAAATGTCGGCAGGGCGGCCTTGTGCGGTCTTTTACGAGAGCTCTGGGGACCTATCTGGGAGCGCCGCGGTGCAGTATAGCAGCGCATCCGTAATGTTTTTGAGTTCTGGAAGCGCGTTGATGTTAAAAAGCCACAGCTCAATATTCCAAACACGAAGAGTATTTAGAGCAACTGGACATACTTTATGTCAGGGTGTATTCGTGTGTCTCTCTTCTCCGCTGGGAGCCAACGAAATTCTTTCTTTTTATTCCCAGTCATTTCTTCTCACTTCACATCCTTACCCAGGCCCTTCGAAGAATGATGTATTCCGACACGCCGAAAACTCAACATCACTGACATCTCGGTGATTCAGATGTTTTCCTGTCTCTGTGGAGGAGACAGATACTTTGCACAAAGTTTTTTACAGTGACATAAGTAGCGATGACAAGCAATAAAAGCAGAAAACACGGCGTTGCGTGAGCGCCCCCGATACATCTGCAGGGATCGTTTTCGCAATGCAAACATTTGACGCCGACGCCGATTTAACCTCGCAATAAATGAGCACGGTAAAACACGTTTCATTGCGTACGCGGCTACGGAGTGAGTCTGTCCTTGCCCTCAGTGCCGAGCGTAGAGCTGCCCACATTTCTTCCGTCGTTACTCCACACGGGTGCCGCCGCCCTTCTGTCCGTCGCTGACGGGGCACCTCGCATGAGTCACGGCGAGGCGACACGCTTCTGAAAAGCGCTATAAAACGCAGGGCCGATACGTACTAAACTAACTGCACGCACATCTTTGAACAGTCCCGCTTCGTTTTCAGCATTTGCACAGATCATCCGCAACCCCGCGACCCCGGCCTGCTTTATTTACATACATTCATTTAGCAGACGCTTTTCTCCACGGCGACGTATAACTGAGTAAACAGAAGCGCATTTCGCCAACAGACGGAGAGACGCAGACATCGCAGACGCACGATCCCGAAAGTACTGTTAAGTAGTCCAGATCGCCGAACATTATTACAGCAGTGGATTAGTAGAGAGTACTATTTTTAATGTACTGCAAGTTTATGGAGAGGGTAGGAGAGCAGGAGAGAAGTGAGTCAGAAAGGAATGGGTTCCAGACCCTTCAAGAATGTTGAGAGGGATCCAGCAGCTCTGAGGGATAGACGGAGATCATTCCGCCACATCGGAACCAGAACAGAGAGCCTTCATGCTTTTGATTTTGGACCTCTTACGAATGGGACCACCCAGCAGGCAGAGGTGGAGTAAGCGATCGGGTCATGTATGTAGGTGTCAGGAAGCAGATCCGTCGCCTGTCTTGTGGGCTGTGAGTGTAGAACTTAATATGGGCAGCTACATGAAAAAATAATAGAAATGAAGAAAATGAAAATAACAAAACACACGCATTGTCTGAAATTGCTTGTCCCCAGCGAACCGGAGCCTAACCCGGCAACACAGGGCGCGAGGCTGAAGGGGACACACCCAGGATGGGATGCCGCTCTGTCGCAGGACACCCCAAGTGGGCTCAAACCCCAGACCCACCTGAGAGCAAGACCTGGTCAGACCCATTGCGTCACTACACCCCCTTGCAAACCACAGAAAATAAAATAAAACATCTTAACTCTTCATGCAAGCGCATTAACAACCGAGCAACTTTGACGACATCATACCCAACACCCAACAATCTGAAAGCATCAGGGGCGTAAATGCGACATTGTTTTAAGGCAACCGTTTTCGAGTGCTTTGTGTGAAAGGAACAAATAAGCTTCGTACACCGAAACTCGAAATCATTCTTTATGGGCTGGTATTTCGCTAAACGACTCTCGAAAATCTGTCTCATCTCTGTAACGGGGTGTGAGCTGATAAAATGAGGAGGTCTGCTTTTCGGAGGAGCGAGTGCGTTTCCGCCCTGTTCCACACACATCACTGTACGCGAGCGGAGCCACGGGTGCACACATGGACTGCAGGCCTACAAACATCACCCTCGGTCAAAGGGATATTTACCTAAGAGGATGACAGAATCTTTTGAAAGCAAATCCCCCACCACTTTGAACCGGCATCTGGAAGTAGTGCATGTTACAGCAGCCTATGAAATAACATCTTCAGGCCTCATAAATAGTCAACTGTCCAACAGTGAATAAAAAAAGAAAAATAGCAAAGGCACCAGTGTCCACTGGACTGTCCTCTGCAGATTATCAGATGTAACAGGAGCAACAATTTCCGAACCGGTATATCATCAGGGGTTGCAGTTCTTCGTTCCCACTAGGTGATCCACCTACCCCTCGTTGAGCGTGCTAACACCCTTGGTTCACCACAGTGGGCAAGTCCTTTGGGCTGATCTTTGTTAGTAATCCTTCAGAGCTCAGCAGTGTTGCAGCTCCAGTTCCAGTGACTCTTCAGTGCAGAAAAAAAACGCAAACGTCCTAATGTTGGGACTCATGGGTTTATTGAACCCTTGTGCTGAGTTCAAGACAGCTTTCTACTCTTGAAGAACCAGTCCAACACCGAGAAGTCCATTTTGATTGTTTATCGAGGAATTATGAAACATAGATGATCACCAAATGCTATGTTCCACCTTTCGACCGACTTCATTCCCAGTCATCGCAAGATCTGACCGCACACTCCACACATTAACAAAATATAAGTAAAACACATTTCAGCGAAACGTGTGATCATTAATCTTATGTGTTTGGAATGGTGGTGTGGAGGATGTCGTGGAGCCTTATGGCAACCAGGTTAAAAAAACATTTTTCACAACAGTTGTAGACGTATCAGTTTTGACTTGACCTCAACCCGAGGGATGAGGTCATTAGATGGAACCTTGTTCAGGCAGGACTTCAGTGATGAGCACCTGGGGAACACCGGCTTCATGGGCTGCGGTTAAGAGAGCCATCCATCAATCAGACCGTCTATCGGAGATCCTGCAACGGCTCCGTTTCGAAACCTGTCTGCTGAGGTCTTACTTCAGATTTGGTAGTGTCAATTTGCTCAAGATTACAGCACTGGAACTACTGGCTAAGCCGGGAATCATGGTAGCCACAGGTTGTGCCATGTGCCACCCCGCTGCGAAGAGCTCTCATTTGAGCTTTGTGTAGCTCTGCAGTTAATTTGCTCATCTGAGGGCCTAGTGGGGTTGCTGTGGGAAGCAGCATGGTAAAGGCCTCTGACTCATCCCAAAGCAATGTGGCCAACAAGCACCCATCTCTGTTGTGGTGTCTGTCTGGAGACCGGAGACAGATTTTTGCCCTTCTAAAGCCTCAGCGCTGGAAACGCACGGCTGAAGACTGAACGCGTGCGCCACTGGGGCCCTGTCCAGACTGTGACAAAATGGCTGCCATGGCAACGGTTGCTATGGAGAGCACAGAGGCATCCATCATTGGGGAGGGTCCAGCGGTCGAGTTAAGACACGGACTACAATAAACACAGATGGCTTTTTTCTAACTTGTAACCCACTGATGGCTGGGAAACCATGTATATTCATGGGCCCCCGGGGGCCACAACGATGGGGGGAAATGTGTCCGTATCACTCAGCCCAGACGGAGTGTTTCTGTCCCATGGAGAGTAAAAATTATTTTTTATAGGGTGGAAGTTCTGGAACACAATTTACTCTTTGAGAGATATGATGAGAGCCAATTTTTTCTCATGTGTCAATATTGACAGAAGTCAAGATCCAAGCGTCTGTGTTACATTATGGACAGAATTTATGAACTCATAACATAATTGCTCGATTCATAATTCTGTCTCATAATTTGCTCTGCCATGAATGTTTGATGCAACACAGGGCGAATGATGTGTGACTGCGCAAAGTTATACTGTTAATGTGTCGAAAGTAGGATACACAGATTGTCTGCAGCTCTCTGCGCGACAATGTGTGTGTGTGTGTGTGTGTAGTTTGGTGTGTAACTTTATGGATCTGCGTATCCACACACACACTTCATTGTTCCTGTGGAAACGCAACCCGTCTACCCGTTCTGGGCTCATAACTGAGTGTGTATAATAGGAGGGCAGTGGAGCGGTCAGAAGCAAGACGCGTGTGCTGTTACTTTAAAATAGTCTCTCCGAAATGTACTTTACCGCATGTGAAAAATTAAAAAATGTCAAAAATTGGGTAAGAGGGGAAAAAACTTGAATTTTTTTCTTAGCATGTCGCCAAATGTCAGTTCTCCAAAACTCATTAGTCCCTAAGTAGGGGCAGCTGGCAGTATAGTAGTTAGTGCTACTTCCTTTGGATCCAAAGGTTACAGGTTCAATTCCTACCTCTGGTTGTAATACCCTAGAGCAAGGTACTTACCCTAAATAGCTCCTGTAAAGTTACCCAGCTGCGTAAGTGGATAAATAATTGTGAGTTTCTTCGGAGAAAAGCATCAGTTAAATGAATCAATGCAACTAGTTACTGCCCACTCCTGAGTGGGTACTGAGCAACAATACAATATTATGTGACACAGTGCAGGCATAGCAGAACTGAAAATGCAATTTCAGAATTTCTCCAAAATTATGACATGTCATGTTAAACACTCTAATTATTTTCCATCGTTCAATATTGTACACTGTCCAAGGAGCAGGATCTGCTGTGCACAGATTTTTCTTGGGGATTCCATGAGTCTCTACTGCTTTGATAGTTGAGCACCATGGCACAGTGCAGCAGCGCATTGACATAAATATTGACATAGAGCTAGAAGAGCAAAAAGGTTGGGATGTCAGCTAGATATTGAGCGTAAAAATCCACAGGAACTTTCGACCGTTTCCGAGAGGCCGGGAAACTGTGTTGCTGTTTTCACCCAGACCAATGACGGGGAACATCTGTATCGCAGGGGTTCCTGTAAATATAAATCATGCTGTTGACTGTAACTGTGTTGTGCGGCCCTGGATTTTTAAAAGACGCAAAAGCTGTATTTATTTCTTAATTTTGTTGCTAGCACTTTGGCAAATCAGGCTGTATAAAGACTTCATCGTACATTAAAGCTGCAGCGAGAGAAAACAAAGGCAGTCGTCATCATGAGGTCCACCGGGGGGGGGAGTAAAAACCGAGTGACATGACGGACACTTTGGCTGATCTGCAGTTATGCTTTTATTAATAGAAACATCTCCGGCTAATTCAAAGCTCACCTGCTGCCTTCTCTCCGAGCACGTGTCTCAAGAAGTGACGATTTAACCAAATTAATATTAACATGTTTTCTTTCTTATTTTATTGTATGTTATGGTACGTGTTGTTTTACGCGAGTCCAATGTTGTGCACTGGCCGTGTCACGGTTGTCCAAGGCAGATCTCCCAGAAATGGGACAACAAAGTATATTCTGTTCTATCTATCCACGTTTACAGCTTGTTTGTTGTTGGCGATTCAAATTTTGCGACTGCGACCGAGACCGAGAACAGCCTTCCGGCCACCGAGTGATGCCAGTAGGGCACCGAGCGTGCTTCCTGCCTTGCGATACCAGGCCGCCGTTTGTCTCCTTGCAGCGGGCCGCATGTCATCGAGTTGTCTGGCTCTCGTTAGTCTGCTCCCAGTAGGGATGCGGTCGTGCCACTGTGAGCGGACAAGTGTTCTGCATTTCGCTGGAACTTCAGGGGTCCGAGAGCCGGGCCTCGGGAGCTGGCTCGGGGCCCAGGCGCAGGGGGCTCCTTACAGCGAACACAAACACGGCTCCGTCCAAACCACGATTACTCACTCGCAGCGTGGCGTCATTCGGGATGCGGGAGATGCTGCCGAAAAACTGCTGCCCCGGTCCGTTACCCTCCGTCCGAGGCTGCGCGCGATCGACGTCTTCTGACACCGGGTTCCGCACCGGCCCGTGCAGCCTTGACGTGTCGCTGGGGTGAAAAGCTGTCTTTTGGAAAATCCTAGTTCAAACTGACGAATGAATGAAAAAAATGTATGATGCCGATAGCTGACGTTAATCCCACAAGATGAAGCGCTTCCGCTATTTGAATGATTAAACAGAACAGTAGGGGCACTGATACCGAGTTACCGAATTAGTAAAAATCTCTGACATGGGAGGGGAAAAGGAAATGTCACCAGGTGGATAGAGTAGCCAAACAGTACACCCATGTTTCACATACCAAGGTCCTGGACAGTTTATTAATTAATTAAATAAATAAATAAATAAATAAATAAATGAATAAATAAATCGATCGCAATCAATCAATCAATCAATCAATCACAGAAACAGCTTGTGAAACTATACACCCCTTTCTCATGCAACAACCTACCTGTTCAGTGCAACAACACTTTACTTCCATAAGTGCGTTTTTCATAAACCACACATGTTTAAAAATTGAGCATGAAGTACCTTCTAGAGGAGCTGGGTACTTTGCCGAGGGTTAGGACACTGCAGTGGTAAGACGGCGAGCCTGGGAGCGGGAATGGACGAGTCAGGGAAACTGGTGCGTAATAAAAATATTATGGAAATTATGTCAGATACTCCGGTCTCTGTATTTTCAGTACTTCCATCCAACGGAACAAACGCATCCTAGCACGGACTCTTCCGACTCGGGGAGGGAAATACAATCAGATATAATATCTTCTGGTTCTGGTACCCCATGTTTACGAGTTGGGAAGAATCATATTTTCTGCTGCCACAGAAATAAAAATTGCAGCCTTCCTGAATGAGCCCTTTTAGGTCCAAAACTGAAATGTAAGTGCACAACCACCGCAGCCTCTCAGCCCCATGCGACACATTCAGTTACGCAGTGTTCAGGTCACTGCGATGTGTAGTTAAAGTACTTAACTGTATTGATTGAGCACGTGCACCTATTATTTACATTGACTTATCTGACACTTTTCTCCAAAGCCCCTTACCATGATTTGCTCATTTTACACAGCTGGGTAATTTGTACTGGAGGACAACAAACTAAATTTATACCTCTTACTCAACAATGCTGTTAACCTCCCCCCCCCACCAGTCACCCCAACGCCCACACATCACTATCTCTGTGCTTGTAATAAGGCTCATAGTCTGCACGTCGAGGAGGTTTACACAGCTGCTGTCTCAGTGGGCATCGCCCACGAACGCTGCGTATTCCACAGAACCGAGCCATACCCTCTGCTTCTGACAAAGCATTATATTTAGCCCGCAGGCATTAGGAGTAGGAGGATTTATGGCAGTCGCTACGCTGCGCCCCGAGAACTGCAGACAGTGAAAGCCACTGGAGCCGGAGCAGCTCGCCACGTACTTGCGTGGAAATAGATTGTGGCGCAAAATCTCAGCACAGCACTCAGTCTGACAAGTCTGGGACTTGCCTACATTTTGTAATGATTTAGTACATTTTACTAGATATATATTGGCCATGGATGTCAAAGGGTTTAATATGTATTAATCACAATCAAAGTCATGAATTATTGCTGTGCATTAGACTCCAGTGTTTTTGTTTTTCTTTTTTTGTTAGTTCTACAAGCAGCACCGGGTGACAACAGCACCGAGATCAGCGAGTTCCAGAGGGGTGACCGGAGTTGCTCCGAACGGTCATGCGGATCGAATGTTAACTTTTCAGGTGGAAGGGAATTACACGCTTCGGTCGACTACGTAAGACCTGGCTGCGTCGGGAATCACGAAAGGAAGCGGCACAAAAGTGGGGCGGGGGGTGGGGCGAACACCCCGGAGGTGGTTGCTCGTGCCGGCACGGCTTCCGGCCCACAGACAAGACTCGAGCGAAGCCGAGGAAGTAGGAGCTGCTCACCGGAACGAGAAACTGTACTCGTGTAGCCTATAATTCCACTTTCTCTTTCCACACATTTCTGTCTCCATTGTTCTGGTTTTGCGCTGTGGCCGCATGAAACTCTAAATATGGCTTCTTTATTATAATTAGAAGCTCCCTGCCTGACTAGCGAAATGTAAACAGATTAAGCAGAAACAGCCCTAGAGGTCCTAATTTTTGCAGCAGCCCTTTACTTCCACGATGTTTGGGACTGTTTTTTTTATAAGAGGACTCTAGAAATACTCATCCTGTCACGATTCAGTACGACCTAAACGTACCACACTGAAACAGAGATGGTCTTGCAGTGATTTAAGATTTTAGCTCTGAAACGATGCACATTTGTTTTGAGCATTACATCCCATGGTAACATTTTTTTAGGGTTGCACTGCAAACATATTATAAACGAGGCAAAAAGTGATATTAATTTTAAAGACATGCATGTGACGATAAACTTCAGTCCGACTGAAAATAAAAAAATGTGGTGTTTGTTATTTGACTTTGTTGTATTGAAATGCTCTTACATACACAAAGTAAAACAGCCGGTTAAGAGTCCTACATTTTAATATTTTAAAAGAGTTGTAAAGACCTATGTGTAAGCCATTTAAAAATATAAAAACATGCACATTTCACTATTGTTTACCCTTTATAATAATGTGTATTTGTACTGGGGGTGCGGTGGCGCAGTGGGTTGGACCGCAGTCCTGCTCTCCGGTGGGTCTGGGGTTCGAGTCCTGCTTGGGGTGCCTTGCGGCGGACTGGCGTCCCGTCCTGGGTGTGTCCCCTTCCCCCTCTGGCCTTACGCCCTGTGTTGCCGGGTAGGCTCCGGTTCCCCGTGACCCCGTATGGGACAAGCGGTTCTGAAAGTGTGAAAGTGTGTGCACATTTCACTATTGTTTACCCTTTATAATAATGTGTATTTGTACTGGGGGCGCGGTGGCGCAGTGGGTTGGACCGCAGTCCTGCTCTCCGGTGGGTCTGGGGTTCGAGTCCCGCTTGGGGTGCCTTGCGACGGACTGGCGTCCCGTCCTGGGTGTGTCCCCTACCTCTCTCCAGCCTTACGCCCTGTGTTGCCGGGTAGGCTCCGGTTCCCCGTGACCCCGTATGGGACAAGCGGTTCTGAAGATGTGTGTGTGTGTGTGTGTGTGTGTATTTGTACTGAAATGTGTATGTAATGTAATTTTCATGTTTTTTGGAAATACTGTTTACACTTGTTTGTATTGTATTTAAAAAAAAAATAAATGCCTATATATTAAAAACTTACACAGATATGACAGGTAATGCACTAGTTACTTATATTGCCTAACTGTGTGAAGAACCAGGACCTGAATCCCTCTCCTGCTGTACTGTGTTGCCCTCAGTCAGAATAATTACTGCACTCTGAATCGCTGTACGAAAAGGTAAATCGCTGTAAAGTTGCTTGTAGCTCACCTTGAACAACGGAATCAGCAAAGTGAACGATTAATAACGTGACCATGGATGGGCTTGGTGACCTGAAGGATATTTGGCCGTTATAATATCGGACTAAAATAAGTATCCATGTGTTTTTGAGCTGCTCCACAGACTTTATGATTCTGAATGATATAATATTTGTTTGAAATATAATTTTAAAAGTGTACACTGGCTCCTCGACTTACAAACTCGGCTGGGACCGGAAGTCTGTTCATAGCTCTGTTCGGTCACTTTTACCACAAAGTCACGATCGATAAAAGTGACATGACACAGACACCCCTTCATTTACTCACAGTTTTGGTTGTATAAAAACTTCAGATAAAGATGCAGTACAAGAAACAAAATACTCTGTATCATATCTATCCTTCCATTGTCAATAACCACGAGACCTGAGCAGCGTGGAGGAGGTCTGGAAGCTATCCTGGAAGCACAGGGTACAAGGCAGGGTACATTCTAGATGGGAGTCTGTTGGAGTGAAAACACATTTTATTAACTTCAATACATTCAAATGAACGAACTTTTAAAATGACAGTCATTTTTGCACCTTCCTGTTTTAGTACCATTTTCAGCTTGGAAAAGCAGTTAATGACAGTGAGTGTTAACTTTGATCTAAATTAAAATCAACCACCGTCAACAACCGCTTGTCCCAAGCAGGGTCACGATGAACCGGAGCCTAACCCAGCAACACAGGGAACAACGCTGGTGGGGACACGCCCCGAACGGGACGCCAGTCCATCACAAGGCACCCCAAGCGGGACTCGAACCCCAGACCCACCCCGCAGTGGCCCCCGGCCAAACCCGCCGCGCCACCACAACTCTCCGAAATCAAAACCCATTCAAAATGACTCAAAATATACGAATACTTCAGAACAAGAATTCCCTCTACAAACTCCTTATCAATATGGATTGCTGACCAGTTCATTCCACAAACGTGTGACATTTGTCACATTGTTGATCACTGGCACTCAGACAGCAGAGAGCAGCTAAAAACAGTGCGGAAGTGAGCCGAATCACGGCGGTCCCACGCTGCTGCTGTAGGCGTACGTTCCATCAGCAGATAACGGCCGGAAGCAGAATCACGGGTTGCTTTCGCTCGACGCACACAAACGTTAAGCATAATGAAAATAACTGCCTGCGGAGGAATAAAAAGTGCACCAGCTGTGGGAAAATGGGAATTTGAAATGAGGAGAGTGTGGAATGCAAACAGACGCGACAGGAAGAGCGTTGCGGAAAAAAAACGGACGTGCGAATCACGTGTTAGTGCACGAAACAGAGGCAGCCTTGACTATTCTCCGTCGGGAAAGAGGGCTCTCGCACATGCGTGTAAAGTCAATATCTGAGTAACCGAAGGAGTCCGGACACATCGCTCATTACAGTTACATGCGTGCAGGGGCTTGTCATAGTTACAGACTTTTAAATACTGTAAAAGTTTCAATAGAGTCAGGTTCTACCGTGATGCTTCCTTCCTCAGCAAGGTTAAAGAAGAAGGCAAGATGAGCCGACCTTTCGTTTTTCGCACCACGAAAAGCATCATAAAGACGTGTCGTCGTTTTCTCTCTAACCCCTACGCCACCATGGATCCTCAGTAATATAACAGGATCCTGTCAACAATGTTGAGTTAAAATAAAATAAATAATGACAGAGAAAGACATTAAAGGGTCGGTAAAATTTTTGTTCCATCATCCTGGCTGCCACCACCGTGAGCAAAAATGCCAAGAATTCTCACCATCATCATTTTCTCATGTGGCTCGGTTTAAAGTTCGTGAGACCGACACCGTTGTGCCTTATGTCCTGTGCCCAAAAGGTGAGGACCTACCGACCCGTCTCAAGGAGACTGGAGTCCAGTCATGAACGTCCTTCAGAGACTGGGAAACCTGGGTCGCACCAGTAGCGACAAATGGATCTCTGAGAAACGGTTAAAATCATTGAGATTTTAAGGTCAACCTGAACCCAACATTTGGCATATTATATATAATATGCGGACTGTCGGAGGATGGGAGGCATTGCACCGATGCTTCCCAGGGCTCCTTGTTGCTCTTCTTATGTAGGTTTTTATTGTGAATAAAAACACTCCCTAAGTCCACGATGCAGCAGCTCACGCCAGGTCGCTCTCGAACCCGGCACGCCTGCCATACTGCATACCCCAAGCGGGGACTGTGTAACTTTCCACTTACTGTCCAGGAAGGTACCTGATTCGGCTGATGATCTGAGGAACCTCTCGGACCTTCTGGATATCTGAGCTTCAGGCGGTTACTTTAGAAAAGCACAGCCGATTATAGCAGCGAATGAGTCAGTGGTTTTAATGTGAAAGGTAATATAAAAACACGGGCGGAAACATTTCGGCGTAACGCATTACAGCTCCTTATTAGTGACCGTGCCGAGTCAGGGCTTCGGCACAACTATATCGGCACGAACCTTCCCAGCTGTGTCTGTTTACGCCCCGCTAAATCTTTCTGACAGGCCACTGCATTTTTGCCCATTGGCTCATAGATAATTTGCTCTTTGACCTCCCGATGCCTCTTATGTTTTTTCTAAGGCATCCAAGAAAATTTGAAGGAATGACATCAGCTCTAATCATTTCTCAAATGAAACGCTATTACAAGGAATCATGGACTGTGACATCTGTCAAGGTTCCCCCTAAACTGTCATGAGAACTTGAGGGCAGGCAACACTTATTTAAACTTCCATTGCTTCATCATCATAACTGAATATAATTTAAATTGTATAAAAGGTAAACAGAGGAACTTATGTTGAGCAGTGCTACACCACATGGTTTGTATTTATTCATTCATTCAACGTTAAGCCACGTTCAATTATTTAGCTGGGCAATTTTACTGGAGCAACTTAGGGTGAATGTATTGATTAAGGTATTGCAGCAGGAGGTGGGATTTAAACCTGCAGCTTCTGTCCCCGAAGGCAGAAGCTCTAACCGCAATACAACCTGCTGTACAAAGACAGCAAACACAAAGATTTCTTAAGATCAGGACATTTAATTCACATCACTTTTATCAGACACTTTCCCCTTGAACAGCTTGCAGCATTAAACTACTTTTACTCTATCAATTCAGGGTACATACTTTGATCAAGGGAACTGCAGCATGAGGTGGGATTTGAACTTGTGTTCTTCAAATACAAAGCAGCAGCTCTAACCACTACACCACCTGATACTGCACACTAACTCACCTTAGTAGAAATAGATAAGAAAGTATAACAAATTATTTCTTCTAATCGTTGTTCGTGTGTCACCGGCGTTTATTTTTAAAAAGATTTGACTCAAAGAGACTGACATGTGAGACCTTGTTGAGGGAAATGCTATGAATTAAGAAATAGCCTTGAGATCCCGCCTGATGAGTTGGAACCTCAAACATTCTGTTTTCCAGGGGCTTCAGTAGATGGTACTAACAGTGTCACAGTCAAGGAGATGGAAATGATCCTGCAGCCTCACACACTCACACACACACACACACACACACACACACACTGTGTTAGACCAGCCAGGACAGTACTGCCGTCAGCATGTCACTTGTACATGAATAATCACTCACTTCACTACCGGTAAGATGACGCTGATCCAGTGAAGTGTTTTCCTGTAACCATAGCAACCATGTGTCAGCTCCATCAACCGGCAGACAAGCAAACACAGATAATTGGGGAGCAACTGTGTGTCAGATGTGGTTCCATGGCCAGGGCACTGCCGTGTTGACATCTCCTAAAGTGCTTTCTGTTTGTGTTGTTGGCAGCAGTGGTGGACCATGAGCTCCGGTCTGAGCCCTGCTTGGTCCCCGCCAGTGCTGGCAGGCGGCTTAGCAAACACAGAGCAGGCGCCTGGGGACAGAGAGCACTTGGGTGTGGGGAAAGGGTCCTTCTGAAAACTCTCCTTCCACAGCTACTCATGGTTCTCCTTTTCATAGGATTAGTCTCCTTCCCCATTCCTTGGAACCTGTCAGAGGTCAGACCCACAATTCCAGGTTGTTAGGCAAATAGAGTTTGCACATTGCTTTAATGTTTGTCAGAAACATGTCTCAAGATCCAGCATCTCAGGTCACAGCCGCTCTTAGAGGAAGCTGTCAAGCCACATTCTCAGGTAGCTTTCAAAGTACATCCTATTTTCAGATTTACTCACCTAGCTGACATTTTTCATCAAAGCAACTTACAATTACTTACCTGTTTATTCAGGTGGATCAACCACCTTGCTAAGGGGCATTACAGCAGCAGGTGGGATTTGAACTTGCAACCTTTGGGCTCAAAGACAGTAGCACTAACTACTGTGCTACCAACCATTTTCCTACCCATCTCTGTATTATCCCACTCATTCTCAAACTGGAGCTGACATGGAACGCCAAATTACAGTCTCCCACACCATTGACTTAGAATTTTATTTGTATTAATTTTTTTCTGGGTCACATCCATATAGAAACAGTGGTGAAGAGCGATTCTGAATACATCCACATATAAAGCAAGGGCAAACAACTGCAAAATTGCAAAAGTGGGATCACGTGTGAGATGTGCGCTGTCCGAAAAGGTGCCCAGAGTTCATGTGAGCTATCATAGGAATTCAATGTTTATTTTTTTGTCTAGGGGAAAAAAAAAAAAAAACATCATCACTTGGGTGGTCCTTATACTGTTTTTACAGAGGGAACTTCAGATATAGAGCACAACAACGAAATATTACTACTGCTGAACAGTGAGAACAATCTGAATTCTAAAGAAAAATTTTTGTAGCTAGGAGTCAATTCCATTGAAATTCACTGGAAGTACATGTCTGTGCCTCAGGAATTTTTGTACTGATACATTATTTTCCTACAATTTTTCCAGCTGTTTAACCTACTGACACAGACACAGCTGAAATTTCTAAGAAAACATATTAAAAGGAATTTGCTATAAGTACAGTATATCAAGTATTAAACGATTGTATAAAATTAAAAAAAACTTAGCATTAATATTAAGTTAACAGCATATTTGCTTGAATTAACTGTCAGAAATGAAAGACAAAAAACACTGGACAAGACTTTAGAAAAACTGATATTTTACCACTCCGTTCCAGGAATTTTTGCATGAAAAAAGCGATTTCAACTTTGACATCAGCACCGTTAAACTGTAAAATGAGTTACTGGAAATCAAGTCATGTTCACATCATTCCAGTTCGCAAGGTTCTGAAAAGTGTCAGTCATAATTCACCCATCCGTGAGGATGCCAAGCCCCCACGCGTAGGCCAGCAGTCACCCACCTAGGGCACAAGTGGGCAGCGAGTAGCATGGTGCTGTGGGGTCTGACCCATCTGTCCCCGTGCCCTCTGGGGTGGGGCATCATCTGGAGGAATGGGCATCTCTTCCATAGCAGTTTTATATATAGTGGGTAATAACACAGTGCAAGAGTGATGTATAGTATTATATCCTTTGTGTCAGAGGTCATGCAGGCGGCCTCGCCCTTGGGCGGGCCCAGTCCCTCGACCACAATGACAGGCAGTGCTTTATCTTTATATTTTCTCCGTGGTTTGAGGCTTGTAGACTGGATGCAGAGGAGGACTCAGGAGAGCAGACTCAGGCGCCAAACACTCGCTGGTACCGGATTTATTCCAACATGACAAGGTTCACTAAAGCTTTCAGGTTGTCACTGTGTCTGCTGTGCCTCCCACAGCCATGGCATTATTATGCCAATAGCGGAATAGTAAACAGAACAGTAAAGCTGACATAACTACATGTATGTATATAACTATCTGTGGGCTATTTGTTACACACAGCCATTGTATCTAATCATATCCAATTCCCACTACTGCAAAACTGCAACATAACCTCTCTCTCTCTCTCACTCACACTCACACACACACACACACACACACACACACACACACACACACAATCTGAAACCGCTTGTCCCAGGTGGGGTCACGGTAAGCTGGAGCCTAACCCAGCACACAGGGCACAGGGCTGGAGGGGGAGGGAACACACCCAGGACGGGATTCCAGTCCACCGCAAGGTACCCCAAGCAGGACTCTCAACCCTAGACCCACCAGAGTGTGGAACCTGGGCAAACCCACAGCGTCACCTCGCCCCCCTATTCAGTAAAATCTTTATTCAATAATTTTGCAGTGCGAAAGTGTTTTAGGATCTCATTATTCCATCACACCTCTTAAAGCCGTTCTTGGGGCTTGCACAAGGCTGTCTGAGCTACTGCGCTACTCGCCTCGAAGGAAACATTGAGTAAAAAATGTGCATTGAGCTGCATTCCCCGGTGGGCCTGAGCAATTTGATGGTCTAAAAACAGTTTGGCGCGATCCTCGTTTTGACATGGGGCACGCACATCTTTGTGCAATGAGACACTGACCACAGGTAACACCGGTCACATGCTGTGTACTACATGCTCCTGGGTTTGGAAACCCTGGCAAACATTGCTGTGGGACCAGAAGTTTGGTTGTCTCATACCATGTCATTTTCAAATAAAACCAAGAACTTTTGGAGTGTGCTGTATGCTGCTGCTGGGTCATTCGTTAACAGTTCCAGTTCTAGCACTTTTAACGCAGCCAAGAAAACACATTTAAACTGGTATTAGATGTGTAAATTAAATATTTTAAACTATTTCAGTAGCTGATATTTAAATTATTTCGATTAATTTGATATACTTCAGACTGTGGTTCTTACTCCATAAAAAACTAGATTGTTTAAAAGTTGAGAATTCCTCCTTTAGACCCCTCCCTGGACCACCCTCACATTCGTTTGCCTACGAAAGCCTAAACATGCAAGATGCTCCAAGTGTTCAAAAACGGGTTGGAAAGTGCAACTGTAATCAGGCGCCAGCTTTAAAGGATGGTGTTCGTTGAAAGAATGCAAATATTACTGTTATCATTCCACAAAGGTCAGATGTTACTCCAGGGTGTGAACACTGGTTAACAGCAGAAAGTAACGAACACTTGACGCAACTAGTTTCCACACACAAACAATAACAAAAAACTGTCAAACATAGCAGAGAACACACTTGGCTGTGGTCAAAACCTTATCTGAGCACAGGGGCAGGCAGGAAAAAAAGAACATCATTAGTGGGAAGGTCAACAGCTAAGAAGTTGCAATGCGCATATTGGAATGCAGATTACAGCATAATTTTATCAACAACCTGTAGTTCAAGTGTTTTATACAGTGGGACATTTTACTGCATAATTCAAACTAAATCTATTGAACAGACCAGAAACAAAACAGCAGGTACAGAACCCTGCAACCTTCAGGTTATCAGCCCATGTTTCAATCAATCTACTGTTGAGTGAGAGCATTTATAGAAAACTAATATAATTCAATTCTGTTCATACTAAATCCTTCTCCATGACAAAATCCTTTCAGGGGGGAAAAAAAAAAAACCCTAACGTGTAAATTTTCTGCAGAAATAAAGTGTAATGAATGTGCAAGTTAGGCACATTCTGAAAAATTCCTGTTCCAAATAAACTGTCCTTTTTAAATATACTGAAGGGAACTGAATTCCCATAAAAAAAACAACACACTTACTGGCAAAATAAAGACTCACAGAACAGGACAAACACCCATAAATGTCAGCATTTATGTAAAGAAGTTTTTGTGCAATGTTTGAACGTGAACAACACATGGCATTTCCAAGGTGTACTAAATAACATGACAAAAAGCACCAGTGATGGTTAAAGGTCAGTGGTCGGAGAGAGAGAAGGGTGGAAAGAGGTATTGAACAGAGCCAATAAGCCCAATGTAAGCTTGTTTTATTTGTTCAAATCTAAAACAGAACATCTAGTTGAGTCACCAGCAGCAAAATAAAACAAAAGGCGTTCACACACTGAGCCAAAGTGGTGCGTTATTCCAGTGGACTCCAAAGGAGCTCCTACGGCATCCTCACGAGCACTGAGGAATGGACGCTTGACCGCAGCCAGCTGGCGGCAGGACACCGCTGGACGGATCTGTCGGAGGCGTCACGGACACCGCTGCTTCTCCACGGTCAGGAGCACACACTGATGAGGATGGTGAGTTGGTGAGTAGCAGAGAAAACTCACAGTGGAGGACCTTCAAGGATCTGAAAGGAACCACATAAGGGCTGCTTGCTAACACCCATGGGCCACCACATGCAGGAGCACCTAGCTGCGGGAAACCAGCCGTCCCTTCCCCTTGAGTGCATCACAACTGGGGTTCAAAAGGATGCTGAGGAGCAGAGGGAGATGAGCTAACCTGCAACACTGGGACAGTATTTCATTATAAGAACTGGAGAAATGGGTCTGTGAAATCACTAGGTGACACACATCATGCAAATCAATTCACAAAATCATCCTATCGGTACATATGAAGGTGCTTAACACAAGGTGGACAGTGTCACAGAATAGTGGAACACTGGATTAGATGGACAGACAGACAGGCAGAGAGACACCACCTGGAGATCAGTAGTTTATCATTCTCTTGACAGCATCGAAGCACTTCCACTTGTCAGGGATGTAGAAAGGCTCAAAGATGTGTGGAAAGGGTGTGTCATAGCCACACACCCGAGTGATGGGAGCCTCCAGGTTCAGGAAACACTCTTCCTGTGTAAACAGTAACATGACACTGTTAGCTGGGCCAAACTGGACCACTAACTATGAGCAAAATATCCAGCAACGCTGCCAATATTGTATATGCTGTATAGTTGGTGTAAATGTGCTCTTGTCACATTTACTGTCACACACTGTAGGGTTGGTGCGAATGTAGATGGAACGACACGGCTGACCAGGGGTTTTAGCTCACGTCCCCTTAGTCACCGGGGCTTGGCCGCAGGCTTTCTGGGTGATGTCACCAGCACACCAAGAGGCATGTTTCCGTAGGGCTGGCAAAAGGGCCAGCGAAAGGGCCCTCGATGACCTCGTTTCACATACACTCAGTTGCCACCAGCGTGAACCAGAAATGAGGATGAAAGCTGACAAATCACCCTACGGCTCCATTACACACACGAGTTCTCTCTCTCTCCATACGGATGTAATTATTGTTGCCACACAGGCCAAAAAAAAAAAAAAAAAAAAACCAGAACACACTTACAGCAACTGACTAAGGACTCACAGGAGTCACAGGGTGAGACGGCTCCCCAAACCTGAGACAAAGATGAAAAGTGGTTGAAGTACTAAGATAGTAATGCAACATGGTTATCTGGGGGGAGCGGGGGGGACTTTTCTATGCATTTGGCTGTTGAGAAACAGGTAAAACAGCACAAGTCAGCACTACCATGTACTGTATTATACCGTATGGTACGAAGAACGAGAAAATTCATGTACTCAACCATTGTCTTGGGAAGGAACCAGTAGTTTATACATTTCTATCTACAGAATCATCAGGTCACTGTCTGTCTGTGTTAAAGCGGAGGTACACAGCCCATGTGTGTGTGTTTTAGGATGTGTGGAAAAAGCTGTGAAAAATGTATGCTTGGGGCACACGTGTCCATGTGGGATGTGCCTCTGATGTAGCTGACCACACCGACAGCCGCTGGTAAATGGGTACCTGCTGACAGATGATGGGCATGAAGCCCAGGTCCTGCCCATATTTGGATGGAGATTACAGACATGTCGTGAACAAGAGCAGGTCAAACGAGAACAAGCGCGAGTGTACACCTGCTGGTTACACACACGTATCCGATGATGGGTGGGTGTATACTCAGAAGATTAACAGCAGTATTTATCTGAACCTCAGAGGGTGCAAAAGGATTTCAGTAACATTTCCAGTTTCTCCAAATCTCTGCTGCAGTGCATTGGTAAGGCTTTCATCAAACTTCAGTCGTAACCACTACCCTTTTAAATTAGCACCCTGTCAGGCTCACAGTGTGTACTGGACACGTTTTTATTGTGGGTGGAACTCATCCACAGAACGTTATTTTTTACGCCTCGACTGAGGATGGAACCTGCGACATGCCTGTTACCACACCAAAGGGATGTATTAAAAATTAACAACTACATGGCTCAGGGAAGGTTATTATCCCACTGACAGCATGACTCCTTGTCTTATACATAAATAATAATCAAATGGCACGAAAATAACAATTTGATTACTGCAGCCCAACAAAAAGAGAACACACCCCACTCAAGAGTTCAATGGAGGGGGGAAAACTGCTCATCTTTGCGGACAGTTCCAAGGCTATGATGTTTGCATAAAACAGCGAATCCTCTGCACAATGGACTGGTAGGGGGTTGGGAGTGTCTGGTGGGCTGAAAACCCTTTGTTTCATATTTCTTCATACTACACATAGTACACATAATACACACACACACACACTTATGCATTTAGCTGACGTTTTTTCATTCACATTTATATAAAACACATACACATGTCATGTTTTCAAATATTGTCTGACTACCTAAACATGAATAAAATCCCTGTCAATCAGATGACAGATGTGTATTTACCTTGATGTAAAATAGTATCACAGCTCAGAAAAGTGCCAGTTTAGTGAGGGTGCTGAACAAGCTTTTAGAAGCACATGAAAAAGCAGATTGTTGCACTACTTCGTCACCATTGTCTGCATGTTTTTTTTTGACCACTTTGTTTTAAAATAGTGTCTCACACTTTCCAATTGTGTATCTACTATTTCTGACTGCATCACCTGTCATGGTTTATTTTTTTAAAAAAAAATCTAATACTTGAACTAACCTTTGCAGTATAGCATAAGTATTCAAATACTTCTTGCTGCCATCAATGTCACTTGAGACACTGCAAATGTGGTAAAAATGTTTTAGGGGTAGCCGACCATATATGATTTGAGTTCCATCTTTGGGAGGAACATTATTGCATGTCATGAACTTGCATTTAAGAACAAAAATATGACAGCACAGCTGGAAGTCAGAGTGTCTTGTCAAATATGGGATTTTAAAGCTATAATCTGCTTTTTCAGTTACGTTTTGTATTTATAACCTCTTGTCAACTAGGAATCCAGTGTGTCCGTAAAGGGTTTAGCAGGACAATCTGAGGCAGGTTCCTCAGAAACACGTGGTTCACGCGGTCTGTGCTGGAGCTCAGAGTGCCTGCTGCTGCGGTGTTCCTGTGGGGGGCTCCAACTCACAACCCCTCTTCACCGATCCGTTTGTTCCCTGTTCTGGCCTGGAGCCGTCCGATAACACCGTTTTCCAAAAAAAAAAAAAAAAAAAAAAAAAAAAAAAAAAAAAAAAAAAAAAAAAACAGCAGCAGCGGACCATGCAAGAGTGAAGAAAGAAAAAGAATGGTTCCAAACTAAAAGGTACCTCTAGGATTAAAAGAAGATTTATATGAAGAAAAAAAATGTGCATTTACTTTTGTCCCCCCTCATGATGGATGTGCATTTAGTTTGTTTCCATGTTTGACACTGACCGATCAAGGTACTTGTCTGCCTGTAGTCTTGGATCTTACCACCATGTTTATAATCAAAAGAGCGCAAAAAATGAAAATAAAAATTCAAGTCCTGCACTCATCTTGACAGTGTCTTTGGAAACCCACAACCTGCACACAGATGAAGCAAGAATCGGACTCGCATCAAAATGCACAGCCCAGGAGGTCTGTGGAACCGAAAAAACCTCAATCCAAGCCACTAAAACTGTCCAAAACAATGTAAATAAGCAAGTTGTGGGAAAACTAGGCATTTATTCCATTTCTCATTCAAAAGTCATTCTAATTCTCTCATTCTCATTCAAAAATAGACATTTCAGAGGCAATTTACTGAGCTGAGCTTCAGAACATACTTCATGTATTATTAAAATGCTTTTTCAATTTAAACTGATGCTAGACATACCGAAACGTGGTACAATCCCAGATATACAGGTGTGTTACACATATAAAATTCAGGTTTTGGAGGTCAGTGGTTTTTCCACAGTGTTTGGACCTTGGGCAGAAAATTTCAGTGATTCTCTTTTGGACTCAGCATCCTGCTGGGTGTGAAACCACACAAGGCCTTTTTAAAGGGTCATGTGGAGTAGACAGACACTGAAACACACACGCAGCGAAGTGTTGCATGCAGGGAAACTCTCCGATCCTTTGCATCCTGAAGAGCATGTGGATTTAGCGTGATCAGTTCTGTCCTATGTAAGCATGATTTGAAGGAAATGTGTCTATTTATACATCATGATGAATGTGTGTGTCTGTGTTTACAGGGCGTGCAGGAGTAACTACTTAAAATGCAGCAAATTGACAGCTCAGACTTTTGGCGAACAGCCTCCTGTATAGAAAGTCACTGAGAGGAAATAAGGTCTTACTGTCGTCATGACCTACTACACGCAATCTCTGTTGCACTAATATACATTAAATCTCAGCACCCACTGAAGACATCTTTTCACCACTGACATGCCAAACTAATCACAGGTGAATTCCAGGACACCCTTGCCTCTTACAGCAGGGATTCTACAATGAAAATACATATTTTTCCATACAACTGTTATTATTCAGTGGAACAACATTTTTCTGGTAATGCTGTAATTTCACAACAGGTATTTTGTTTACTGCCTACTATGCGTTTTGACTCACACATACACTATGCTTTTTTGTAACAAAACTACTGCACATTCACTGTACTTCCTGCTTCCCACTTCTTGTCTCATGGACAGTGTCAACGAATCACAACCTTGAAGATGGTAACCCTAATTAAAGCAGATTTCATGCAAGCTTTAAACTGTATCAAAATATAAACTATTGGAATCACATAGAAACCACAGTGCTTCTCCTGTGGAACTCAAGAGTATGAAGGTGATGGTATAGAAAAATTTCACTCTCCTGCACAATTCATGGTACCAGTATTAATTGGGATAAGTCAACTTCTTGTTACATGTGTTATAATTACATTGGTGTTGCTACCGTCATAAATAAAATATTGTTTTTAGTTCTTTGAGACATTTTTCATCAGGGAAGCAAATAATTACTTTTAATAAAACTAATTTACATTTATTATTTAGCAGACACTTTCCAAAGCAACTTCCAGCAAACTATGTACTTTTATCAGCCACACACCTTATTCACCGTGGTGACTTACGCTGCTAGATACACTACCTACAATGGGTCATTCATCCATATATCAGCGGAACACAAACACTCTGTCACTCATACACTATGGGTGAACCTGAATGGCATGTTTTTGGACTGTGGAAGGAAACCCACGCAAACACCACACAGGCTGAGTCGGAATCGAGCCCACGCCCTCTTGTACCACCCAGGCACTGTGAGACAGCAGCGCCACTCGCTGTGCCACTGTGACATATTATTTTCCCCGAAACAAAATAATGCTAATTTAACCCCTTAATAAAAGAGACCTCAATTTTACTGAGAAAATTAACCCCTGATACATGAGGGATGGGTGCATATGCATCCATGATAGACAGGATGGACAAAGGGATAGAGTAAAGTTCATTTTTAAAACACTGAGCAATTACAATGTGTGCATCCCCGTGAGTTACAAAAACAGACAGGAAGGGCAAAAGAGCGAGAGACTTGATCAGATAAAGTGATTCACCAGCCTTTATCCTTATTTCACATTATGTTTGTGACCTCGACATTAAGCGACAGCCTTGAAAAATATTAATATCCAGAGCGAAGGTCTGCAGTTTTTGGTATTCAAGTGTGTCTGTTCATATCCCAGTTATGATGAAGTGGGAACCTGGGTTTTCTCTCAGTAACAGGGGGTCCCTGAATGCTGATGTGCACATTAATAAGGCTGAAGGTCACATCAGAAACACAGACAGTAACAGTCTTGGGGGGAGGTGAAGGCCAATGAGCAGGAGACACAACCACCCTCTTAGTCACAAATTAAGGAATGAATAATTTTCCAGCTCTTCAGTAATGGCCCAGATGCCTCCCTCACAGTAATCTCTCCTCGGTTACCCCCGATGGTGCAGTTGTCCAGCCTGAAACCGTTTTGGTCACTTCAGAGAAAGACAACTGTGAAACTGTGCTGCGGCTACTATCTGATGTCTGTCTTCAATTTACACGTGTTTCCAAAAAAGGAACAGCTCTGTTCTGCAAAAACACAATTTACATCTGTATTTACTCGTTTATCTGAAATGTTTATGAGAGCAATTCATATCAAGTACCTTGATCAAGGGTTCTGCAGCAGGTGGTGGGATTCAAACCTGGGTCCTTAGAACTGCTGCTTTTGGAATCGAACTGCTATACTTTGGAGAAAAGCATCACCAACGTGAATGAATGGGTAATCTTTTTTTTTGTGCTTGAGCCTTCAAAGAGTGCCGGACATTAACAAACGCAATTGATTATAGCAAGTAACCACCGAAGGACCCCCATTACCATTCTTGGAGAACAGAACACACTGCCGCAGATTCACCAGGAAAGCATTCAGATGAGAAACAAAGCATAAACACCCGCATGAATAACAGAAAGCAGCCCTAACTGGAAACAGGAACAATGTCCTCCCCAAGGCTTCCATGCTGTCAGTGTTCTGAAATGATGAGCCACCGCACTTACATACATGGAAAATGAAGTGTAAACAACAGACTGCGTTCCCTCATGACGCACCTTTCTGATTAACAAACAGTGAGCTCATTTGCACATTTATTAGATAACAGAGGCATACTGAGTAACCTGATGTAGGCTTATGGTTTTATGCACTTTAACAAAGCACAGGTTTCCTGAAAAGTATTATGCCACAGGATAAACCTCCATCAAAGCTTAACAGAAAAGCTAAAATTATTCATGGAGAAGATTTATCGTATTAACTTTTACAGGTCAAGAGAAATCATGAACTAAACAAAGTTGTAAATCACATTACAGCTCAAAAACAAGAAGCATTGTCACAGATGAGGCACATTAAATTGAGTCAGTTAAATGTACAGTCTGGCATGATTGAAGAGTTATGTCAAATAAGTCAACTTTATAATGATTTACCTATTTATACATCAAGGCATTCCGACTGAATAATAAGTACCTTAAGTATGAGTGGGAATAGAATTTGAACCCATGACCTTCAGTTTCCAAGTCAAAATTCCTAATCACTGAGCCAACAAAGACATATGTAGGTTGCTAGTAAATAATGATAAAGTATGGCGTCTTAATTTGGCATCCATGAGCCACAGGCTTGCTTAACACTGGCTAAGTGAATGGCAGTTAAAATTAGAAACATTACTAGTAATTCTACTATCATCTATGAAATTATTCAACATAAAGGTAATGACGTTTCAATGAAATAACACGCACGGACGCACGGACCTACAACTGCTTGTCCCAAGTGGGGTCGTGGTGAGCCGGAGCCTAACCCAGCAACACAGGGCGCAAGGCCGAAGGGGGAGGGGACACACCCAGGATGGGATGCCAGTCCGTCACACAAGGCACCCCAAGCAGGACTCGAACCCCAGTCCCACCAAAGAGCAGGCCCCAGACAAGCCCGCTGCACCACTGTGCCCCCCCAATTCAGTGTAATATTTTCTCTAAATGTATTGATGGAAATTTTCTAGGAGGGGTCCATAGGTTTCCTCAGACTGAAAGTGTTATTTACTGTGCTAGGCACTAAACTCCCTAAAATCATTTACCCATTTATGTGGCAGAGCCACGTAACACACACATATTCATAGAGTAAGTGCAATTTAGAGCCCCCCAGTCCAAAAGCATCTTTGACTTGTACTAGGAAACCCATATGAATGCATGAATGTTCTGCACAGCCTGAGATGGATTTGAACCCAAGTCTGAACACAGCCCAGGAGCTGTGAGGCACCATTACTGCCCACTGCACCACTGTGAATGTTCACAATGCGACAAGAGTGTTCTGCGGGTAAACCCAGAACAATGTATACATACCAATGCAATGTGCTTATTGAATATCCGAAAGTGATCAACAATCACAGTAAACCAGTGCCTTTCCACACTTTTGTCACCCAAAGACAGAGACAGCCCAGCATGACAGGCGAAAGTGGTCATCGCTGAGTAATCCGACCACCACCAGGTACTACAAACAGACTCTGTTGTGACATGAAGAAGATTACCAAAGACCCTGGTACTCGTCACCTTCTTTGTGTCTCACAATCTGTAGATCCAAGTCGTACCTGCACCGTGGAGCTGATTTCAGCAGCAAATCCTCCAGTCACTGGGGCTTCGTGGCTGACGAGCAGTCGTCCTGTCTTCACCACTGACTGTAAAACACCGACATGTACAAATGATCGCAAGTCAATACATAACACACCATTTCCATGCAGCGCTATGGAAAACATTTACTCAACCAATATAGTTTGCAGTAATTTTTGCAACATGTACAGTCTACTTCCTGTAAACTGAACTTTTTTGCTGGAATAGTTTGCATGAACAGCACAAAAATTAGTGCCTTTCCGTGCAGAATAATTACTCTAAGTTTGAAAACAAATATCAGACTGAATTAACCACCAAAAAACACAATATGGTGTTAAAGGGATAACACTTTAATGGGCAGCTGTTGACTTGGCATGTAGGTGCCTTCATACTTCAAGTACAAAATCAGCAGCAAAGAGTACAGTGAGTTTTGCAAATAAAAAAACCTGCTGAAATCAATATACAGTTTGTTAAAGAAAAAACACTTCTACTTTCCCACGTGTAGAGGGAAGTCAAGAGCTGGATTTCTGAGAGTGGAGTACAAAGGATGAAAAATGTAGAAGGTTATGGTTAAGCCATCTCTAAACTTAAACCCCAACCCCAACTCCCTTATTCATTACCGTTCGTTAAGCAGTGGGACAGTGGGCTCTTGCTTTGCACCATACAGCGCTACCAACAAGCACTAGCTATATCCAAAGCAGCAAAAAATGTGTCATCATTTTATATAATTGAGATGTGTTAGGGGTAGCATGTAGTGTAGTTTTTAGAGCACTTAACCTACAATCAAGCAACCAGGATTGAACCTCAACTCCCACTGAAGGACCCTTTCAACTGGTCAACAGAGAACCGCATGGGAGAGGCCTGGGAGGTACCTCATGCTAGTTTACCTTTCGGCACTATGGCTGGTGTGTCATTGGTCTTGCTCCACAAACACTCAAACTTTGTCTCACTCATGGCCAAACACCAGCAAAGCAACCACATTAAACAAGGGGGCTCATCTTTTAACTTCCACGCTTGGAGAAACAGCTGCTCTGCAACACAACACTCGTGGTGACTGAGGGAAAAACAGCCTGGCAATGAAGGCCAGGAAGAAAACAAGGACAGACACTGTTAAAAAGACGCTTAAGGATTACTCTGACCTTTGGCAGGCCTTAAACAATGGGTGACATTTCTATGCCAGCACCAGCAGAATAATTCCACACAGTATCACGTTACATGCGCAAAAGGCCAAGTGCGTCACTTTACGATAACGCCGCATTGTGACCAGCCTGACGATGACATTAAAGCAAGGTTTAATTTCATCCTTGTAATCGCTATAATTATTTCCAGAGTGTTTAGGGAGCAAGGCAGGGCAATCTGTGAGCCATGCAGGTTTCGAGTTTAATCAGATAGACTCTCGTGGATGCACACATGCGCATGAACACGCATACGCAAGATCCGGCTAAAAACAGAAGATTATAACGAAGAGACGTGGACAGCAATAGAGAACTGAATGGGAGAAGAGAGGGATGGAAAGAATAGGGGGGGTCGATATGGTAATCACAGGGCTGAGGCTTCCTGTGGGGTTACAGTGGTTCCACATAGAAGCCACACAAAGAAGAAGAGTAGGAGGAGAAAGAAGAGAAGGCTCTGCCCACAACAGACCACAGTAACCACCAGAGCAAACCTCAGACGCCCCCGTCTCTGTCTCCATTCTTCCATCTCCACAGCATATTTCTTTAGATCCTTAGAATAAACCATATTCTTTCCAGATCAAATATCAGACACCACCCGCCTGTGGCGTTACATTCGGCTCATAAGAAATTAAAATTTCAGATGGTACAGCCTTCCACTCAAAATATAGTGGTAAATACATTCTCTAAAATTCTTAGCACTCAAAAGGTTTTTTGTATTTTTTCAGTATATTCCTTTACTCCTCCCACAATCATTTTTTCAACCCTAGCTAGCTCATAACATTTACATGGGGTAGTAAACCACCAAGAGGTTACAGAAAAATACTTCAATGAGTCCAGCTAAGTGGAGGCCCGGTCCTGCCAGCCTCTCCTTATCACAGTTGAGCAGTTCACATGCAGAAGCTCATCTTCTGGATACTGATCACCTGAAAGAAGCAGAACATCCAGAGAAAATATACCATCAGAAGCTGCAAGCTCCACATAGACCGAGACCGATTTGAGCCCATAGACCAGGAGTTGTGAGACACACACACTGCAAAACTTGCCACTCAAGAACAACAGAATAAAAGAGAATAAATGTAAGATAGATGCGTGTCCCATACAAGCCACCGGGAAGATAATCCATGATTCAGTGAGTCAGCAGGGTAGAATCCTTCAAGAATGAAATTTTGCTTTCAACCTACAATGTTTGTTGCCAACTGTTAAACATAGTGGAGGATCCCTAATGGTAACTGCTGCCAACTCATGACAGTCATTAGGCCCGATGATTTTCTGCATAGCCATATAACAGACACACAGAGAAGCATGTGTACACAAAGACAGGCAGGGAGCTGCATGCATATAAGGCACTCAAAGATATGCAGAGACACTGTGTTCAGAAGAAATAGTGCTTACTGACTTCTGAGTCACGTACTGAAAAGAAGCCCCAACGTTGATTTATATGTGATCTGTCTCAGAGAGATTATAAGCCATGGAAAAGCCACATTTCTCCCTCATCCTGACTGCTCTAAATGCATATTTCACAACTGGAACACAACAACGGAACGGGAAAAAGAACACCTTAAAGTTGCCCTGCAATTTCTAAAGAAAGGTCACAGTTTCTTTCCCCCAAAGCTCCTCTTTTAAGACTAGGCTTCTACAATGCTCTGTTCTGCATTCAGGACTAATTATGTAGATCCATCGTTGAAATCATGCAACTATTCAAGGTAAAACAAAACATTAAATACCATTGCTACCGAGTAACTTACAAATTTTGCCCATCCGTGCAGCTAGGCATTTTACTTTTTCATAGCTACAATCTTCAGCTGCACCAGTGGATGAGTCTGAAGAACTGGGAAGGAATGTTAGGACACAGACGATAAAGGGAAAGCAGCATTATCAAATAAAGTGCTAATCCAAGCAAAAAACCAAGCAAAGCCAGCAAGACATTCCTTTGTTAGGGGTTTGCAGGCTTGATCGAACCCAACTGACTGAACGTGCGTCCTGGCGAGGAGCACTCTGCAAGGCCGGCATACTCCACATTTATAAATAGGGCTGAATGGCCATCCTGAGCTTTGGTGCAACTGCTTATTTACCGAGTGCCTCTCGACGGCACTGCCGGCCAACTTGGTTACTTCTAAACAGCGGTCTGACAGTCTTTAACAGACAGCTGGCCCGCTGGGAACGAGATGTCTGGACACATACAAGAGGTTTCACTTTTACAGGAACGCTGGTGAGAATTGTCTCAAGACCCAGTGCTGGGGGTGGTTTTGAAGAGCATTTACATTAATCATGTAGCGGTAACTTCTCTGCAAATCAACTTACGATATTAAACTACCCACAATTATTTAGCCATTTATAGAGCTGGGAAATTTTCCAAGAGAAATTTTAGGGTATATCCGTCAGCAAGGTATGTACCTTACCTTACGGGCAGCTGGCAGCGTAGTAATTAGTGCTGCAGCCTTTGTATCCAAAAGGTTGCAGGTTTGAGTCTCATCTCCAGCTGTACTACCCTTGAGCAAGGTACTTACCCTAAATTGCTCCAGTAAAATTACCCAGCTGTATAAATGAGTAAATAATTGTACGTACCTAAACGGTGTTAGTCGCTTTGGAGAAAAGCATCAGCTAAATGGATGAATGTAAATTTTTGCTTGCAAAATCATTGAATTTATACCTGTCAATCTTGTTTATAATCAGTATTTATACAGATACAAATATTCCTGCAAATTTTAGAGACTTTCAGTTAATGCTCTGTTTTCAATTACTTGGGAGTCCAATGCTCACATCCCTCTGATGCTGAGCACTATGGGAACATATGCCATATTAGTTCATATTTTCCCTAAAAGTGCCTGCTTGTGCTGTGCATAGACATTTATGTACTGTTTCCAAGAGGAGGAAAAAAAAGTGTTGAAAATGGGCCCCAAAAAGCTTAAAAAGAAATAAGTTTGATAGCATATTATTTACAGTTAATATGTAAATGTGTTCAGCAGTTTTCCTTCTCTGTATGACTCTGTCCTTCCTCCATTCCTATAGCTGACCCATGTACTGACCATTCTATTTATTTGGAATTTTGATAATTGTATTCTAAAATGAGACAGGGAAAATGTTATATCTGGGAATTCTGACTGCACTTCAGTGCTGCTTGGAAAAAGTTAGAATTTTCACCATAAGAATTAATGATATTTGTGCAGGTTTGTAAACTGAGGAACAGGCCTATATGTTAAGATGTACAATGCTAGTCAAAAAGTAATCGCAATGTACTATGTATGGTCCTATTTGTATTTTATGTGAGTATGTACATGTAAATTAATTTGACTAACAGGCATTGGTGAACTAACAGCTAATACAGGCTGGCACAGGTATTGAGAAACTGGCTTAAGCCATACGCATATTTAAGAGTTTATACAACATTTTCACTCTATGTCCCACTGACAGCACACACAGCAGCTGTAATTAACTGAAAACTGACAATATAATTTAGTTATTTTACAAGAATTTGGAAAGAAGACTTGTAGCAGAAATAAGCATCATGAAAGTAGGGAGCAGAGACCTGGCACAAAGTGGTGTTCAAAGGGGTATCAGAGGGTTAAATGCTCATCGCCACCTCCTTCTCCAAGTCTCCGTGGCTGGGCACGGGTTCGAGTCCCAGTGGTGGCGACAGTGGTCAGTTCCGTTTACGGGTGACCGTGCACAGGGCTGTCATTAGCCACAGCAGTGTGTTTACTGCAGTGTGAGTACACACCCTGCTCCACTAGCAACCTCCACCCATGACCAGGCCCCTCTGCCGGAAGCTCAAAGCACAGGCCTGCCGGGCCAGAGCCACCCGCACTCGCCTCTTCCCACAGCCCTCTGCCATCTTCTAAACACATCGTTTCTCAAATGAAGTAGCAGAAATTCCAAAAATGAAGGGATTAAAGAACGGGGGAAACTAAAACTGAGGGGGAATCTTTGCAGGTTCCTGTTAGAGAAGCTATTTGTGCTTGTCCAGATATACGGCTTATAAAAACTTAAGCTGAGATATGCAGGTGCTTTAATTCACGCAAGGTAAAGTACTTTTAACATAAACAGCACAATCAATCATGTCTTCATACTAGGTGCTGCAGATGCTGAGGGGTGGACTGTGGAGCTCCACCAGTATAAACCAGCTCAGAGCCTGTAGTACATGCCAACTACAGTGCATCTGTACTGTAGTAAAACTAAACTGTATCCAATTACACTAAATGATGAATTATACATACAATTCATATAACACAGTATTTGCCCCAGGGCACTGCAGCTATTACCTGCTCCTGTTATGATCTGATTCATCAGATGAATCTTCACTTCCCCATGTATATTTGAAAACTTTTACATCTGAATTACAATTCTTTGCATAGCTGATGGCTATGTCCACAGTGATGTACAATGATTTTTGTACAGTAAGTGAAAGGTTATAACTTTTTATCAATTTATAACAGAGGGTAATGTTACAGAAGTAAATTGGGCTGTTGATCAAGAGTACAACCGTAGAATAGAGAATCTGAATCGGGAACCTTCAGACAGCAGGGAACTATATGGGATATACAGTATATATTATGCACCAGTTATGAGCAATGTTCTTCTGGACTTTCAGCATCTCTTCTTTCACTTTCTTTGTTTTGCTTGCAATATGGTTCAGAACAAAAATAAAGTACCAAAATTCACAAAAAGAGAACACAATGCAGCATGTTACATGAACACGGACTTAAACGGAATGTGTTCCAGGAGCCATCGGTCTATACACACAGGTGTTTGTGTGTTCATCCACTAGAACCAGTTAGCATTCTCAGCTCATATGTTTCAAACAGTTGCAGACATTTCACCCTGAACATGGTCCACTTACTGATGACTTTTAAATACCCAGGGTTGGAGTCTTTATACCAGGATGAGCAGCATCAATGTTTGAAGACCAGATGACAATTTCCAAATGCCTGTGTAACACTGGAGAGAAGCTTGAAGATCTTTGCTTTGAATGACTTACTGGATCCTGGGAATTGTAGGTGACTTTTCAAAAAGAAAAGGCCAAATTAATGTTACTGTGAATAATGTAATACTTACAGGTATATAACTAGGACTGGAAAATGAAGGCATACAAGTGTAACACACTGGAATCCTCAAACAGATTCATAAGGAAAGGCAATAGAAAGTTGGTACCAAAAAACTCATTTCAACTAGTAAGAGGAATCACACAATTTATTCTACTTAACATATGATAAAACGCTAGATAAAACTGAGTTTAACTTTTTTTTAATCTAGCTGCGCACTGATAAATTAGTTAAATAACTATATAAACCATTTAAAGAGATGCATATTTCAATATTTCCTTAAGTTTCACAGATGTAACTTCCATAGCAGAAATAAAAGCATTATACAGGAAGTTGTTTATTACCATAGATACTTGCTATAATCAAGTGTTGGAAAAAAAATAATGAAACAGTTTCTAAAAACTCAGTCTGAAAGGCAGAATACACAGGTACACATTGTGCACAGGTGTTTAGATTTTTATACTGGAGCAAGACTTGGAGGCCATTATAGTTGAGATTTTACATTTCAAAACTTCGTAGAAAATTTGAGAGTCAAGTTAAATTATATTTGCATAAGGAAAATCTGTTAAAAAAACTGCTAAAAAACAAAACAGAATTTCAACATGTAATTTTGGCGGAGAAAGAATGTAGACAGACACATGGACAGAGTGCATGTGCTTCAGCAGTAATGAGAGGCCTGAATGACTGGAGCCAGTGAAAGGTGAACCACACTTCCGAGATTCTCAAAGATTCTGTATAAACCCAAGGAAACACCCATCAAACCAGACGGGACGAGAAAAAGGAAAAAAAAGCCTCCAAAACAGTAGAACAAGACCGTCAACTAAAGGTCAATCTTGAGGTCATACATCCGGCGCACAAGGCAATCCTCAGCAGCTGAGCCAACTGGCACGCAAGCCTTGATGCTTTCAAGTGGCAGAGAGTAGGAGGAGGACATGGTCACAGAATAGAGGGTACATGCTCTGGCACTGAGCCCAGTTGACAGCTAGAGGGCTGAGACCTAGCGGGACCACAAAAAAGCCACATTCATATCATTATGTTATCTAAGTTCAAATCACCATGTGCTGGCAGGACATGTTTGGGCATTTCTTTGTGAAACGTGGCGCACGCAAGCAATTCACGAGGTATAGTGCAGGATGTTTCAGAGACTTTGTCAAGGGTGGCAAAGTATTATTTGTAAGTCAAAGGACTGAGACCACATTTAAACTTGGTGTCATTTCAAACACTACAAGACACAAGGTGCCAAAGCACATGTGTGGCAATATGGTTACTGTAATGATGGAAGTCTAGTTCTTATTTGTAAGTGCAAATGACTCCTGTGCAGTGCGTCAGACACACAGATCAAGCTGGTGTGACATATTAATACAGTAATTACACTCACTCATCAATAAGTACGCAGCATGAAACGCACTCTTCCTTTGTGTGCTGCTTCATGCAAATTGTTTCCAGCATTTTGCCAACAACGCAGACAGGTCTTCACATCATCGGCTGAGTGCCACACTTGGTAGGCCACTGGCTCCGTATAGAGGAACTGCTAGTCATTAGCAGTGACTGGCACAGCATCCCATTAGAGCCTCCGGAGAACTGGACCCAAGTTGCCGGATGTGGATGTTAGCGGGTCCCAGCACACAAAGCAAATGGAGACCCTGAGTCATGCACCTTGCCTTTCCGCTGGAAAAAGTTTTGCACTCATAGCCAGATGGATGGAGACAGAGGCACTAGAAGGTCCAGGCCATGTGTATGTAATTATGGGACACTTAAAATATATAGCTTCCTCTACAGCTTGCATGCAGCAAGCTGTACCAGCACCTACTACATGAGGGAGAATAAGGAATGGCTTAATACAGGCCAAGGTCTTGAGGCAAGGGGCATTGACTCCTAGTGGGTTACTAGTCTGTACTAATTTGAATGACAGAAACATTGCTAGCTAAGCCTCAAAAAGCTGATCTGTAGTTTCACCCCTTCACAACTTGCTATGTGCAAAAAGTTTGGTGCTTGTTCTGTCTTGTTACCTTCAACAGATGTTGCATATCCATAACTCGAAGGTACAGACGAGAGTTTAAACATGTGACCTATGAGTGATCCCCAGCTAACTGGAACCAAATGCCTGTTTTGCTGTCAGTCAAACCACCTGAAACCACTTCATCCAAAGCTTAATTAATGAGGTAAATGCGTTTGCAGCACTTGAGGCCCTTGGGGACATCCTTCAGCAGGTTATGTGTGGCCACATAATACTCAAGCTCATGAGTGCCTTCAAGCAATAAACGAGCCTAGCAGTGTCACACGTATCTGTTTCTAACTTGTTTATAGAATCCAGACATGACTACAATCAGCATTTAAATCAGGCATGATGACCTCACTTTGAAGCCCGGTTAACAGAGATCCACAGAGAACGTTTCAGAACCGCTTCCCAAGTGCAGCACACTCCATATGTAAAGTATAAGAAATTTTCAGCTGAAGGAAAGTTCTAGGCACTATGTGACTTACAGTAAGCAGCAGTGCAACTCCACTGCTAATGGAAAGCCTGAAAAAAGCATACTTGTGCAATTGTATCCAAAACACCAACAACTCCATTTAACTGACTCTCCTCCAGTGTAAAGCTAAGAGAGCCAAGCCCACGAAATATACATTCACTATCGATGAGTAGTGGACTTTACATGTTAAGCACAACAAGCTGTAGGAGACAGATTCACAGCTCTGAACCCAAGGTGGGGTGAAAAAAAGGAGGCCAGGAAAAAGAAGAGGTGAAAAAAGGCTGCAGAGCAGCACGTCTGCCACCAATATGGAAATGGAAGTGCCAAGCATGGCGACAGGGAGACTGTTACAGACATCAACCATGGTCTCTGCACACATTCTGCCTCATCTGAGCCATCACAGGAAAGTTGAACTTTTAAACTTCAACAAAGGCAATCCACTGATGGTTTGAGTTTACAGCAAGGAGCATGCAGTTCTCCAGTATCGTTGTTAGAACCTCTTTGATCATCACCGAGTGGCATTATGGGAATTTATGTTGTCACTGAAAAGTTATGTCGGAACACACTAAAATAGTGCGCTGTAGGGTAACATTTACATGGTTTTTATTTGTGCAGGCTAACAAAAATGACACAAAAACTGAGAATCAATGAGCGCAGGAAAAAAAAAAAAAAAAACCCTCTTAGCATGCTTACATTAGCATTACGACCCTTGTTATGCATTAAAAACATGCGTTTCTTCAGAGCCCTTTTGTCAGCATTAGCAATGGTGCCGATGGGTTTTTTGGTACCTGATCAAAGTCAGTGGCATGGGGATTGTGAGCTTACAAATAGAGATCGAGAAAGCAACACGACTGGGTAATGAGCTTCCAAAGAGCTCCATTAAAACCAATCTAGTCTATTTCATGATAATGTTATGGCACGCCTCCCCACTGACTGTTTCCAGAAGTTGAAATGGCACAGACTGAACCTCTGCTGTTCTCCTCCAAAGCTCTAGCTAATGACCTGCAGCCTGAGCTGAGAAGTGAGGGTGTCAGCTGAAATGACCACATACTAGCCAACCCACGTCGTCTTCTTGGTCCATACAACGGCTGATTCAAAAGTTGAGACTATACCTATCATTCTGCATCTGAAGATTCTTTAGGCACTTTTCCTTTTCAAAGCACCTTCCATCACCCATGATACACCTCTTGCAGTGATCCCAAAAAACTCAGCCAATTTTCTTGAAACTATCTTCAAGGCAGCAACTATAGTTTTTTTTCCACCTCCTTACCAAACCATTAACAGCAGTGCTTGGCCTTCCAGATCATTATGCCATTACTCACTGTTCCACCACCTGAACAAAGCCGCCCTGTTCATTTTTTTGTTCCATACACTCAATTCAACATTTCAAGTTTGACTGCTTTTCCTGAGCTTTACACAGAATTCTGTTATTTATCTTTGTCTAACAGATAAAGAAACATCACTTGCAGCCCCCATCTCAAAGTAGGAGTTAAACTATTGTGATGATGACTGAAGGATTAAAGAGACATGTGTCCTACTACTACTAAACAGTCACAAGGACTTGATACTCCAACCACCAGACAGCTGCATCAAACAGGACACGTGCAGTACAGTCAGTGCAAAATTTTTCAGTCAAACCTTGTATTATATGCCTGACCCAACACTAAGAGTCTGAGTGGGCAGTTGCTTACCAGACACATCCATTAGACCCTGGGGGGAAATCATAGAGTAGATCACTCTTTTGGAAACTAAGCAATCAGTGCCTTTATGTTTGTATTGGAACATAAGATGTATATCAATAGTTACATTTAAATGCTAGTAGCTTTCAGATGGATTTGGACAGCCCAGAAGAGCAGAACTGCCATACCCACAAAGAGAAGTGACAGGCTGGCGCAGCGGGAAATGGGCACTTCATGCCCTTTGGACGAAACTGCCATTTATATTCACCAACACGCAGGCGGTTTCCACTCTGCACCATCAGATCATGGCCTGGCAGCCCTAACTTACCATTTGGCTTGTCCTGTAAATGAATGTCTATTACATATACTGGACAGTGGCAGACAGCAGAAAAATACTGGTTCCATCCATTTGACAGCAATAAGAGCCGCTTCCTTTTGTCAACAAGGAGGGCGTGTATATTTATAGGTCCTTTCACCAGTTGCCACCTCCATCGCTACTGCAAGAGACAAACCTCTGCATCCGAACATTCGTTTAAAGCTTAAACTGTCCACTGGCAAGTACCTGAACGAGAACTGAATCCAGAGACATGCATCAACAAGAAAGGGCATATTAACAAACCAATACAAACAAACCTAATATTCTGGACTTGGAGCTTACCTGTACATTAACCTCTCGGACCCTTTCTTGCACAACATGGTGACTTCCTCCTCCACTAAAAAAATGGTAACACCAAGGAGCAACATGTGCCTGCAGCAAAAAGTCAACACCTCAAAGGATCCAAAAAGATGTGTATTCTGCCACTGCCGAAACTACATGGTGAAATGACACAACAGTGCATGCAGAATTAACTTTACAGCATAGTAGTTTGGCACCTTCTGTATTTCTATCCCACAATGGTACTGAATTCATTGGTGACCCTCACTCAACCTTCCAGAAATAAAAACCTGGTAACTGTGCTTCAAACAGTGGGTGCTTTGCAGGCGATCGGTACACAATTATGTTCCACCGTCCACAACTGGATACAAAATGTTTGCTGCTTTAAATTTAATATTTATAGGTAAACCCCAACGAAGTTGAACACAGCATGCACTAAGTCATTTATCCAGTAATAAGTCCTTCAATAACAAGCAAAACTTGACACAGTAATGAGTGCAGAATTCTGTTACCAGAGAATGCCACAAATGTCAAAGGCTTGCAGGAAGCACAATAACAAAAAGGAATATTTTCAAGACCAGGGGAGTGACAATCAACAGTATCAAGCTCTATGAAAATTGATCAGGTGGTATACATTGCTAATGCACAATACTGTGGTCCACAAGCACACAAGGAAGTAGACAAGGAAGGACGCCTAAATCTGAGAGAAGGCCAGAGCAATAAACACATTGAAAGCTGAAAGCACACCGGACAACGTAATCATAGCTTAAAATTTTAGAAATTGAACAATGTTTAATTTCACCTCATTTCAGATAGTTGCTACAAGAAAATTTAAAAAGACGCGTTGTCAATACCCAGTGGACTTGCTGTTAGGACTAGTCTTATGTCCGCAGTGTGATTTGTGCATCTAAGTGCTAGTTATGGTTTGCTTGGCACATGTGCATTCCCAGAGCTGCGTTGTGTCATGTCAAAACCATTTTAAAATGTCAAATGAGCAACAGAGTCAAAGAGTGCATTCTCAAAAATGCATCCGGATCTGTACGCTAGGAAAAAAGGAATGTCAGATGCATGTAAGCCGTCTCCAGATCTGCAGATGCTTTTATCATGCATTCCGTTGCTTTCAGTCATGTGCAGACAAGATGTACAGGGTGCATCATTTAAGTCTGGATTCGAGGGCATGAGTGGAGGGCTTGGTAAGACTCAAGATGAGTTTCTTAAATGTTTCAGTTCACTATACAGTCCTCCGTATCTGATGAAGGTATTCACTTTTCAAAAACCCTTTATAACAAGAACTGTTATAAGTGCAGCACATAATTACCATGTTTAAATGGTTTTATACATTCATGTTAATCAAAATTTACATCCATTTATGTTAAGGTGTGAAATGGGTAATATTACTTCAACGGTTAACTTACAACAAGCAAGTTTTGTTGTGCACTTAAACGTTCATAAAAAAACTTTACATATGCATGATACTCAATTTTATGTATTAACTCAACATTTAATGGAAAAGAAGAACAGTAAAGTCAATAGAAATCAATGAAAACAACGCAAACAGAGTATCACAGTCCAGTGAACAGTCCAAACGGGGCCATAATCACTAAGATAACAGGTGAAAGTAGAAAGTTTAAATTTTAAATTAAAAAAAAAAAAAAAGCTAATAGAGGCTGAGAACACAGCACGAGCCTAACTAAAAAGACGACATGGTAACTCTGTTCTCGCACAAATCAGTTGTTGGGAGGTGCAGAAAATACAAATTCGGTCCTCATAAATGCAAAGGAACGCCTTCTAAGAATCTCTGCAAAAGAATCCTTACTACAACCAGGGCCTGACAAGTTTTTGGCTCACCAGCCACTGTGGCTACTGATTTTTCAAAGTCGCTAGCCAAAACAAGTGCCGTGACAAGTGCTTTCACAGAAATGCTGTCCTGACAACAAACCAATCTTTGCCCTCTTGCAAGTTTGGCTAAGTATGTGGCCATTGGACTTTGTGAGCCATTATTGTCTCCAGTTTGAAACTGATAGTTCCCACAACAAAATACATTTTCTGTACCTTGTCATTAGCGTGAGTGCAACAGGCCACGCAATACATAATGTTTCTGTCGGGATACTACAGCCGCTTGCGATCCAGTCTCCTATTTTCATTGAAAATTCTAATTTTCTTCACCTCATGATCTTGATCTACCATCTTCTGTTTTTTGCTGTGCTGTTTGTTCACCTGGTCTTTTCACGCCCTTAATATGCTGCCACATTTTCAACTTTTCTTCCCTCCTTCTCTTGCTAGAGTCTGGTGCCGAAGCATCCAACAGTACGCACATGCACATTGTGCGGCAAGTGCTCATGGGAGTTGCAGCATTATTTAGGATGACATTGATTTGATCGTCAGAGTTTTGTGAACTATTTTTTTCACACCACCAAAACATCTCCTACCAAAGTGGTTAGCAGGGGTGATGGAGTTACCCACCATCGCCATTTTCTACCTGCATTTGGCAGGTGGGTGGGTGTTAATGTTAAGCCCTGACTACAACCCATAATTGAGTATGACAACAGATGTGACACATTTAACAGTGTGTCTACATTATGCTGACGGCAACATAAGTGTGCAAGAACAAAAGCAAAAATGTGACCATGGTGCCAGAGCAAGAATGTCATCGCAACAAAGCACTTAACAGGCATGTCACAGCCTGTGTGTAGAATTGGGTTCACCAAATTCCTCACCTTGCAGACAGTCTCAATATCCCAGGGCTGGATAGTCCTCAAGTCAATGACCTCACAGGACACACCTAGTTTCTCCTGTGCCATGGCAGCCACCTCTCTCATCACGTGAACCTGTAGCAATGGGTCACAGATTATCACAACTGACAAATGTCATTTAGTATAAACAGCATTCCAATATTTTTTTTATGCCAGGCTGATGCTTTATAATGCCATAAGTCAGGAATCCCAAGCAGCTCTTTTCTTTTATTTCAATATATAGGGATTTTTTTTTTTTTTTTTTTAATATTTCCACAGACTTTCATCCATTGTGCCATAAGACATAGTGAACTGCTAGAGAAAAGTTTTTCAAGGTAGATGCTGGCAGACAGCACTGATTTTTATCTAACCAACAACTGCACTAAATTAGGATACAGCTATACTCCTCGAGGACTTCAAACAGCTGTTTCCTGCATCAGTATCTGTTCCAAAAGCTCGGTATGTGTGTGAGAGAGAGAAATAAAATGAAGACCATAAAATGAAGTACAATACTTCCTGTTTTGCCATTTATCTTTCTTGAGGTCAGACACACAAAGATTAGTCTCAGAATAAATGTTGTCAGAGACATTATTCATTTTTCATTCACTGACAAAGTACAGTCAGAGGCAAGTAAATGCCAAGGTGGTGAAAGTAGGGGAAAAGATGAAAGTGGGTCATTGCCTGCCCTTCAGTACCTATATTCTTTTGAAAGCTTTGCAGTTTATTCATTTTATTGTGTGCAGTTCTCCCTTTTTTAAAATTCAAACAAAATCTGATGTGCATATATTGTACAGCTTAATGTCATTTACATCTACTCATTTAGCTGACCCTTTTCTCCAAAGCGACTTACAATGTTAAGCTACTTACAATTATTTACCAATTTATACAGCTGAGCAATTTAAGTTAAGAACCGTACTCAAGGGTTTAACAGCTGCAGATGAGATTCAAACCTCAAACCTTTGGGTCCAAAGGCAGCAACTCTAATCACTACGCTACCATTTCCTAAAGGCCTAGTGTCATGCCAGAGGCCTTCAGTTGTTTTTATTTTAGTACAGAAAGGAGAGAGAAAAAAAAAATTGTGCATGTAATCCTTCAGACTATTTTAAGAGTGACAGAATGTATTTTACGTGACTCAACAATGAACTGGAGTAACCTGAGAAGTGTGAGTAATGCTACATCCAGGTCTTAAAAAGGATTTCCAAAAGTGATTTTTACAAATTAAATTGAGAAGGATGGAATTTTTAGTGGACTGGAATGGAACTAAAGTGAACCAGGCTGTGTCGCTCTGTTAGGGAGATAGCACATGGGCCTGCATGCTGAATGGAAACATCTACGCCAAGGTGAGACACCAAAACCAGACTTCAAAACTGACATAGCAGACAAATTCAGATTTAAAAAAAAAAAATTTAGAAATAAGTAAAAGGACCTAAATTTTCCTGACAAATCAGTTTCCACTTTAGTAACATGAGAGCAGGTAAACAAAGGAAGGCAAGGAAAAGGGAGAAGTGGAGGGATGAGTGTTTGGGTCAGTCTCATGAACCAATGACAAATGTCATCTGTGGTGATTTCAATCACTCAGCCTAAAACAACTCAACATGTTTAAAAAAAAAAAAAAATGTTTATACTGTAGTATGATGCTTTATATCTAAATTAATTTCTTTAAGAATATATTTAATCACATTTTTTTTTTTAAATGATCTCATTCTCATAATGGATCCAGATTTAAAACACCTAGAGTCAAACACATATTTAATAAATTTATTAAAAGAACTCAAAATAGAGTATTATTAAAATGTAAATAATACACAAATGTTGTCCAAACTCTCAATCGACTAAACAATAAAAAAAAAAAAAAAAAAAAAAAAAAAAAAAGTTAAATTATGGTGTCCAGACATGTCTCATTACCATTATATTTGTTCCTGTACCTGCAATAGTTAGACAAGGATTGAATGAAGTCTGATTCTTCCATGACACCTCATCAACAAATTGAGATTAAAGATTTAACATTAAATAAGCTGATCTTTTGTTTTTCATACCTTCAAATTGTGAATGTTTTCTCTGAAATCCCTAAACACCATGGGTTCTCATTAATGCAACAGGATCCTGTTGACAATATTCAGAAAGTTAAAGGAAAATGATTCATCATTTTGAAAGACTGAAGGACCCAAGATAAGAGAATTTTTGCTAAATCATCATCATGACTGCTACCACCTTAATTTTAAGGTTTCTCACTACCATAAATTTCCTCATCTTGTTTGGTCATCCAAGTACAAGAGACTGACCCATAATTTGGGCTCATCGGAGTGCCTTCAGCAGTCCCCAAGGCTCTCCACAGAAGCCATCATTTGCCTCCTTTGTCCTGATGCCAAGAATAAGGCAGCTGCTCAGCCGAGTCAGGTTGTTAGGGATGGGACGACAACTTATTAAGCTTCCTGGTGCTCAGAGGATACAGTACTCCTCAGTATGCTCAGGACAGAGGGCTGCCAAGGTACTTTTGGCTGAATGATTGAAAAAAAATTAATTCTTCCAGCCTTTCTTGAAACTCTTCTTACTTACCTGCGTTCCCCAAGCCAGCAGTGTGATGTCGCTTCCTTCCTGCAGGACCTCAGCCTGGGACAGTGGGATCTGGTAGGACTCCATGGGGACTTGCTCCACTATGGGCAAACACACAGCACAAAGATCTAAAATATGGAAAAGGAGCTTTCCCCAGGGGAGTGGGGGTGCAGTGGGTTTGGCCAGGACCTGCTCTCTAGTGGGTGTGGGGTTCGGTTCCCACTTGGGGTGCCCTGCGACGGACTGGCGTCCCGTCCTGGGCGTGTTCCCTCCCCCTCCAGCCTTACGCCCTGTGTTGCCGGGTTAGGCTCCGGTTCACCGTGACACCACTTGGGCCAAGTTTCAGACAGTATGTGTGTGAGAGCTCTCCCCAAAATAACACAACACACCAGTAAACAGTGGCCTGAGAAAACACCACCTCAAAAAAGTACATAAAATACATACAGAAAATGATCATGAGCACTAACTCTTGGAATTTCAGCACATTAATTTTTCAGCAGGTTTGAAAAGCAGTTTTAGAGTCCTTTAAAGCTCTGGTGAGGACACTTTGGTCATGATGCCAGTCCTCCCCAAAAGGAAGGCTTATGCATGGTGTCAGGAGCCCAGAAACCTGACCATAACATTTGCAATCCCTGTTGAAGAGCACATCAATCATAGATGGTTTGTGCGTATAAAGAATGAGAACTGACTCATAAAAGCCTGCCCACCCGCCAACCAACTACAAGCCAGTTTGGCTCATCGGTGCTCACTACGAGAGCCCGTGGCTCCAAGCCAAAGGCCATCACTACAGCAGTGCTCAGAAACATAAAACTGCACATTTAATTTCAGCCACAGTAATGCGAAGAATTATTTTCTCCTTTTACAATTTCCTGTGTTTTTGCAGCTTTTTGACATTAGTCAGTTGAACTATCATTTCAAGTTAAAATCAGAATGGCAGGAAAAAAAAAAAAAAACTGTAAAGTTAGCAAATGGACTGGTCAAAGGCCTAACCTGAAACCAATAGAGATGCTGGGGCACAACTGTTCATTCTCAAAAACCTGAAAATGTACTAAACTAAAAGTAATGCTGCTTGGAGGAGTGGGCCAGAATTTGTCCACAGTGATGTGAGGCCCTGGTCAACAGCTACAGGAAGTGCAGCTAAAGGTGACACAACCACTTACTGACTGAATGGACAATTACTTTTCACACCTATGACTTCATATTTCACTATCTTCCACAATAAGGAAAATACAAAAACAAAACTGGATCTCTCTCAGGCTGTTTTCACATAGTACTGGAATTCATAAAGAGCTGACCAAATTTAATGTCAAAAAGCTACAAAAAAAAAAGGGGAACATTGGAAAGGAGGGGAAAAACATTTGCACAGCACTGCACACACTGTGTAGACAGATTCAGTGGAGATCTGTTGCAACACACTGAACAGTTCAACCATACGCCATCCACAGAAAATGTGTATCATCTAACGTTAAGATTAGATCAGCCAATACAAGCACTAAGAGTTTATACATAAATCAAGCATGAAGATTGGGATCATAATGTGTGACAATAAGAATCACTCTCCAAAGGAGTAGCTGTACAGGCTGGTTGGTTGGTTGGTTTATTGGTCTGAGCTCTGAAGACCAGTCTCTTCCAGAACCAAGAACTTTGGTTACATATCTGTGTACATGGCATCACAACTTTGCCAGAAAGAATAAAATACTCAGGCAAAGACCTGCAATTCGGAGCTGGAAATAAAAATAGGAAGATTCCTTGCCAACAGGAACACACGATTGTGAGGATATAATTTACTGGTTATTGGCACCAGTGGGGAAGAGATGCTGCGGGTGTGTTTGGCTCCTTTCATTCCACACACACGCACAACACTTGCACTGATGCCAACTAAAACAAAGCGGTAATACCGTACTTTTCTTTGTGTGCATAATCTCTACAAATACAGTACACATTACAAAAACAGAAGTAGTACAACAAAAATCCAATTAAAATATGTATCTATTCTTAAGTTGTGGAAAGATGCTGTACTGTCTGCAGACGCGTCTATATATTCTGGCTGGGGGACTGGACATCTGAAAAAGACTTAATTTGGTGTGAACAAAAAGGTACTGTTTAGGGTAAGTCATACAAACATGTAATTTGGTCTGATTAAGGTGCATGGATAATATCTGTATTTTCTGGCAAAATAAATGTGGCATTTGCAAATGAATGAGCCAGTGTCCAAGTCAGAATAGAGCCCAGACAGAATCCTATAAATGGTCACGGCTTGGGACCCAGCCGGCTTTCAAAGGGAATCCTGTTGCGGCACCAGAACAAATAGACTCAATAAGATGAAAAAGCATTTCCCGGCACTAGTACCCCAGGCCATTAGAGAACAGCCCTTGGCACATATCTGAGACGCAGCAGCAGTCAGTTCAGTGTACAACAGTGCAACATCCATCGAAACAACCTGCTACTGGATCTCTAAAGGCACTGCTACCACAGTGAATTACTCCTGTAAACAATGGCATGAACCACTAATGATACATTAGGTTTGTTCCTAAAGCCATGGACATGACCCAAAGGAGGGTGGTGAGGGTCTCCTAAGGGTCATGGGCCATCTCAGGAAAACAAAGTGTTATATATGATGGCATGACTGCTACAGCATAAAGGATTGTTGCAACAGCACTTGAAGTAGAATAGTTGTGGACAACAACTGATCCATATGCACTTATACAATAATACACAGGGTAAGATGTTAAAAACCTTGTGCTGTGTACGTATTCAATACACAAGTGTCAAGCAGCACTCTTACCTGAATGCCATATTACAGGGGGTGCTATAATTTAGCAAACATCTACAAAATTAAGCAGTACCACCAGAGCCATTCCAATTGTGTAATCAGAACCCAAATTTTTGTTATCTTTCATTTTAGGCACTTCAAAAAAATCTTCGAAAAATTAAGTGTTGGTAATTAATTCAGTAAATTTTATATAATTGACTGGTCAGTAACCTTTCAGATATAGGTGTTGAGGGTAGTCAGCATAAGAATATTTCAGAGTTACCAGCAAAAAAAACACTTGAGTACTATGTCAGATGAAGCTGCTGAAATGCCTGATACTTGGCATGAGAATCACACTTTTAGCTACCAGTTCAAACACCGTAACTGGCATTAAGCAATTAGTGTTTTGTCAGTTTCTGCCTCCAGAGCAAGTTGATCTCGGTAAATATGAGCTGGGAGACAGCAGCAGGGGCCGTAACAGCACCGCCCAGCTCCTTAAGCAGCCCTAAGCCTCCTGCAGGAAATGAGAACAGCAACAAGGGACCTCACATTTGCCACAGAACACACAAGACCAATTGTCGCTACTGATGGAAAAGGAAAAAAGCAGTCATAAAAACAACTGGCTCAAAGACAGAGGAGCAAGGGGAGGAGAAAAAAAAAAAAATACATATCATTTTAATGACACTATTCAAGTGCCTGTGCCAGGGCAGGGCCCAGTGCACTCCCCAGTGGGAGCAACAGAGGAAATGTGCCTGGCCAGAGAAACTTTTGTCCAAGATGCCATGCTGGCACATATCCTGATGAAATCAGAACCTAGGATACAAGACTGCATATCAGCATAACCAAGAGAATGTCAGTACACTGCTGAACAGGTTCTCTTGTCCCATGGAAAAAAATGCTTGTTTTATGTGCATTTTTGCATACTGAGGTCAAATATGTTTTCATAATTTCAGAATCACCCATAGGTTTTATGTGCCAGTATATTTACTTGTACTGTATAAATATATTGGTACTGGTACTATATAGGGAATTTCAAACAAAAAGTTTGCAAACCACAGCTATTTTCATTGTTTGTGAAGTAGAATAGCTTATTTTTGAAAACACAAGCCTAGACAGGTGAGTCACTAGGGGACTGCAGAAACTCGTCTTGACACGTTGAGACATGCAAACGCCTTTTGCCATTCCTATGATTTGGAGACGAAAGACCACACTTCAGAATGCTACTTCTGCCTGACAAATATAATTGGTATAACATCAAAATCCATGCATACTGTTAAATATCCTAATTTACCTTCTGCTTTAAGACCAGTACCTCACAGTCAGGAGTTACTTGTGCCGGAGCATCCAAAAAACATGACACCGATTGACGAGTCTGTTGATGAGAACACAGACCAAATAGACAACAATATGGCTTTAGATTCATATGCAGACCGTTCTTCAAATGAACCACATTTGCTAAGTCAAGGAGATCTTAATGACCTTGTCCGCAATTTAAATTTGTCTAAGGAGGAAGCCGAACTTCTATCCTCCAGGTTAAAAGGCTGGAATCTTCTCCAGAGCGAAACTAAAGTTTGTGTATATCGTAGTCGCGGTGACGATTTCAAAGATTTCTTCTCCCTTGAAGACAATCTGATGTTTTGTAATGATGTTTGTTCTGTTATGGAGGCACTTGGCCATGAATACAACACAGATGAGTGGCGTTTGTTCACTGAGTCGTTCGTCGGGGCTGTCAGCGATAAGCATGGTGAAGGACTGGATATGGAAAAATGGTACCAAGGCAAGTAAAGTCCCAATATATTAGACTATTGCTGGACACTGAAGAGGGATGCTCCTGAGGCCAAATATAGCCGAAAAGCATACACCTGTACATTTTACAAGTAAGTTTGTACATATTTTAAGTGTAATAACAGCCTTATTTATGAATAAGTAATATGCATTTTTTTCAAACCTGAATTGCTTTGTAACTTTTAATCCCTGCCTGATAGAAAAATTCTGAAAACAGATCTGAATTCAATGTAAAAAGTACTATAAAGCAGACCTATTTTAGTTTGTGAGACAAAAAAAGTAAAAAATTTTGTTGACCATTTTGTGTTATTTGCACACGGCAGTTCTTAACTATCCAGGAAGCGTGAACCTATGAACAGCTTACAGGTAGTCCTTGACTTATAACCTATGCGACTTACAACAACCTGGACTCATGGGTACTGTACCAAAAACCTTATGAAATGACAGTCACGATGTTTGGTGGTAATGTCTAGCGTTAAGTGCTCCATCTGCTACATGATAACATGGTGCCTTTTGGCACTGTGGCCAACTGAAATGCTATTTCTTTGGATCTCAGACAGTGTTTCGGTGCTTAGCAGCAATCATATTTTACTTGCAAAACCCTTTGTTTGTGATTCCAATTGAATTAGTTATTTAAAATGGCAAGAAAGTGAAAAAGTGAGTGTTCTGCTTATATAGAAAGGGCAGAAGAAAAGATTTAGTGAAAATGTATTTATAGTACTGTATTTTTTACTATTATTCTACATCGGTATTATTTTAACATGAATGGGAGAAATTAGTTAAAAAAATGTAATAAAACCGTATTATACAAGGCAGCATTCAAGCAAGTTAAGTTTGATTTATGCTTAAGATGACTTAAGTGGTTTTGTTCCCATCGCCACAGGTTTCATTCAGAGAACAGAAAATTGCATTTTTCATGACGTTTTGCGAGCAGGAATCGGTAAGCTTCATTAATCAGGAACTTAATTAGGAAAAGGGATCAAGGCTGACACAGGAGATGCTCAATCCAGCACCCCCTCCTTCTCTGCACTGGTGTAAAGATGTTTTCCGAAACTTCTGTACCTCTGGAGTTCTTTTCCAACAAGAACCAGACTATCTGAAGTGAGGGAAATTTCAATAGCAGCAGACAAAACGCATGGACACTGTTCTCATCACCATTGCCCAACTAATGTCCCTTAGGCTGTGACACAAGGAAAAGAAAGAAAGAAAAAACACCAGTGTAAACAGTCCAAGCAGCTTTGAACACAGCCCTACAACACTTCAGCACCTCTGAACCATAGACTTGAGTTCAGTCATTTCTCTTAAATTTAGTCATGTGCATTCAATGTAAACATATAACAGTCCAGGCAGCTCGTTGGGGAAATGGCCTGGAACAAGGATATTTAAATAAAACAACCAAGCCAGAGATCTTATTTTAACTTCGCAAGAAACAAACCCAATATGAACCGTTTCATGGAGCTGCAAAAACATGATTAATCTGAAAGTTACATCATACTGATGGTCCTGAAGATTGAATTCAACACTTTTTATCCTTATTTCTCACTATTTACCATGTACCCTCCCGGCAGAGGAGGAGGAGGCAGAAATGCATTGGACTGGATGCTTGGAACCTGACTGCAACTGGTGCCTTGACTACCTTTATTACACCAGTTACTTAGAGCACAATGTTCTACCCAGTTTGAGAACCTCATTCTTTTATTTCTTTGGCTGACGTTACGCTGTATTGTGATGTGCGGGCCTGTTTCTCATTTCTAACATTCAGCTCTGTTTTACTGCGACGTTCCCACATATAAACACAAACAAAGATGCATAGAGCAGAAATCTGGAGAAGCAGTTAAGGGCTTGGACTTCTCTTTCTGTGAAGTTCTCAACCTGGAACCCTTCAGTAAACATCCTGCTGTAAAAATGACTGATGTGAAAAAAACGGTCTTATAAATGTAGAGCCAATAAAGTGGGTGTCAGGCGCTGATTCAGTGTGCAACAACTGTGATAGCTGCTTAGTCATGGGTCAGGATTCAGAGGCAAAGAGTGTCCACTTTTAAAACAAATGGTTCACCTTGCAGCTCCTACTTATTCCGCATTTCTTTCCTCCCTAAATCTCGGGTAGACTGAATGACGGAGATGACACCACACCCGTAATAACTAGCGCCACTGTGCAGCACAGCTGGGAGGAGAACCGCACGTTTAACTCAAGAGTTACGCCACTTGGCTGTCCTTCTTTCCAAAGTGCATGAAATGCCAACAGAGCGAAAGAAAAATGCCAAGCAAAGAGTAACTGAACTTGTGTTTTCAGCTTGCGATGGATTTCACAGGAACATCTATAAAATACACTCCAAATCCATGGTTTCTCTCAAAATGCTGGACCGCAGGGCCCAGACAGAAGAATAAAAGTGGCACATGACAGCAGAGCCAGGACAAAACTGGTACTCATCTGGGAACACGAGACACACAGCCTTACCAGCGCTGGGATTTCATATTGACCACTATCTCTCACTTTGACTTTGCTTCTGTGCTCTATTTAAATTAAAGATTGGTAACCGCACCCCAGTAAAGATTATAAAAACACATGGAGGCTGCCTACACGTGAATCACTTCAGCACAATTATATTCTTTAAAAAAACCAAATAAATTAAAAATTCCTTCTTCCATGGGTATGTTACCACAAGGTCTATTTGTGAAGGGTTTATTACACATTTGAAAACCTTTCCTTGCACACTTTGACCACAGAGTTAACAAAACAAGGACACTGTCACACAAAGACAAAGCCAAGTGTACCAATGGATACAGTGATGCACAGACATGGGTAGAAATTGACCCACAGAAACCTGCTCACCTGCAGCTCGATAAAGAATCTTGGGCTCAAAAAAAATGCATGGGTTCTTGTCTATGATGCAGGACAGCAGAAGACCTTTAGCTTGCACTGGACTTCTTGGTATCACAATCTGGCAAGTGGAGAAACAAATTTCAACCTCAAGATCCAGCATGGGTCTCCAAGAAGGGAAGGGGGCTGGGAATGTAAATCCAGTACAAATGTATTTACTCCAGGGAAAATCTTAAGATGGCAAAAACAATTAGAGAGTAGAAAAATCAAAGTGTTTACAGACAGATTTACTCGCAGAAAATTCGTAATAAAAGACTCTCCCTGTGCACATTACATAATGATACTGAAGACTGCAGTGAAAAAGTACTGCAATGGCCAACAATCATTTCCTTTTGAATGTCAATTGCTCAAAGAACACCAATTAGTTAAACACTAAGAAGAGGAGCTCTGTGATGGCTGAACAGGCAAAGACCATGGCATCTAATGCTGACTTGCCACATAATTCTCTAGAAGGGACTCCTCAGGTGAAAGCTGTGTTTACACTTACCTTTATTCACTTATTCTGAAGAGTGTTAAAAAGAATGACTATTAAGTCTACTTGTATATTTATTCATTTCATTGTTTTTATCCTTATCTTAGATGTACTTATTACCTTAATATATTAAAGTGTGCTTACAAATATCAATACGTGCCAAAATATGAGCTATTTCTGCTATTTATAGATGTATACAAGTACAGGAAGAGATTGAGGAAAATAAGCCACTCTCAGGTGAACACAGAAGCCAAAAAGTGGCAAGGTACAGTATATGTGGCGCTTGCAGGCGAGGAACAAATGGCACCTTGATGCCCGGGCAGTGGGCGAAGAAGGCCTCTGGGCTCTGCGAGTGGTACAGCGCACCGTGGCCCACACAACCCCAGGGTGCGCGAATGGTCAGGTTCCCACAGTCGAACAGGTTTCCCGACCGATACCGGTACTTAGCCGCTTCATTCACTATCTGGAGACACAGCAGAGAGCCACATGTTCACACACTCATAAATGACAAGGATACACACACTGAAAGCACAACAAGCATTAGATGGCAGAAATCAAGTGTCCTGAGAGAACCGTGGCAGCGAGGCCTTCCTGCTGTTATACTCAGGGATGTGTTGCCATGGTGACAGAGGAAGCGCAGCAGTACAAGGGCACTTTTGGAGCGGAACACAAAGAGGAGCCAGCATATAGACAAAGACGGCCACATCAGGGTGAGAGAAGCGTACTGCATGTGCTACTCCTGGCCTTACGGAAAACAGGTCAGGCAGCCCTGTGGGCACAGCGACCCAACTCACACCTCACACTTATAGCTTATTAACTTGCAGATCTAGGTCTCATTCAGGAGACTTACTTTACTGCACTGGTGGGGGTGTCTTTTTGTCAAGGCAAGAGGGTAGTAAACAATTACAGGTAAATGTGCATGCTCAGCAATTCATCGCACTGCGACACACACGCACAGGCAGGCTAAAATAATTAAATACAGGAGATTCTCCACATGTGATGGGGTTCAATTTGGAGAGCCGTATTTGAAGTCTGCTTCATCATAAGTTGAAAATCCCCTTATACTGTATTATATAAACCATAGGGATATAAAAAGGATTTAAATGCATGAATAGTACCTTGCATGATATGTTTCATATATTTTTCATTAATTTCACACATTCGTAATTATGAAATACAAGGTAATTACAGGCACAAGTTAAAAAGTATCTGAAAAAATGTTTTGAAAGAAATACGTATATTGTGAAACTTTTGACATTTTTATGAATGCTGCAGTTATTGTACAAAATTAATGAACACTTGCTAGTCTTTAATAAAAAAGTAACTTCAACGAAATCACAAACAAAAAGCCTTGTAAGCAAAAAGCAATCACTGCTGGAAATCCAAACAACAAGAAATATGGTACTTTGCAGCAATGCGACCAGTAGATGTTATTGTACAGCCGATGGAGTGGTCGTCCTTAGACATTACAGTTAAACGTCGTGACTCAAAACCAATAAGGTTAATGGGACGGCTGTCATAAGTCCGAGTAGCTGTATGTCACATATGTGAGGACCATCTGCACAGTGTTTTTAAAGTGGAGAAACAGCCAGGATAGTGAGGGATTATAATGAAGGGTGAGCCAAGAAATCATTCATGAACTATTTAGAGAGATAAGGAAAAACGTCCTATACCGAAATGGCACGAGACACAGCAATGAGAGAAAATCAACTACCAATAAGTCTTGAGTGTCAAATACTGTCAAGAGTTTCAATTAAATTCCAGTTTGTGATACCACCACCTACCTGATCAAAAGCAGGGAAGATGTAGTCTGCAAACTGGATCTCTGCAATGGCCGTGGCACCAGCGACAGCCAGTCCTATCCCAAATCCCACAATGCCTTGCTCACACAGGGGGGTGTTGAACACGCGGTCCTTACCTGAAGGAAGAGAGCTGCAGCATCACTCCACAAGCACCAAGTCATCAAGAGTAACAGACTGTGAGAAGTACCTGGAGAGACTGTGGAATGGTGAGAAATGGGCAACGCTAGCCAATATGACAGTCTTGCTTAAATTAATAACCCATTGTATCATGAATGTATTATGCATACATTTATCTGCTTAAAACAATTCATAGAACCACTAAAATAGTTAATACCCACATAAGGGACAAAGCTTTTCCACACAAACTTGGTTTATCGCCATCATTAATTCTGTAACATTCATGAAACTATGATGCTCTTAACCTGATTCAATGGGGGGGGGGGGAATAAAAAAAGATGACTTTTTGCTCAGCTACCCTTCAATTTCACAGTGCAGCATAGCGCCAAGCCCTAAATTTAACCTCAATTTGTATATAGATTCAGTGTTTTAAAAAGGAGGTACAGCCACAAGAAGATGCTGAATGAGAGCATCTTTACCATTTTCATAAGACACAGAGTCCATAGAGGAGAAATTGGGTCAGTGGACAAAGAGGTACACACTGAGGTCTATATAAAACTTCATAAACTTCCACTAAACAAACAAACACAAAAATGCTGGCACTACTTTTGAAAACTTTCAGATGCAGCAATTGATAGAGTAGTTCAAGCTGACAACCCTGCAACTATTAAATTAGTCATCATGACATATTGTTTAGTTTACCCTTATGTAAGCCACATGAAATGGGTTTTCATAAAAGTTTTCTGAAAGTCAATGATAAACTGGAATTACCGGTGTAACGTGCTGTTAAATATGGACAAGAGCTGAAACGAAAGGCTATGCTGCCCCCTGCAGCAAGGTCTACAGCCAACTGATGGCACCATCACTCTCACACCAGGGCTTCTAGACAGAGCAACAGACTAAGTACTCAACACGTAAGTAGTGTTCAAAGTACTTGACACGATGGCTTCCTCACCCTCTCACTGTCGTTAACTGTGTTCAAGTCAGGGTCACAGAGATTCGGAGCCTGTACCGCAAGCACAAGACACCAGTCCACCGCATGGCAATCACACGTACGGATACACACAGTACATGCAGTTTACAGTCACCAGTTCACGTGTCCCATTTCAATCTGACATTTATTGCTTCAAAACCACACACAAAGAAATGACAGACATGTGCAACATCTTACTGTAAGATGGATCAATACAGAGACAAACAAAAGCTTACCATACTTGTCTCGGAGTCCCACTGTACAGCGAAACACACCGCCGAAGGCCACATCCTCCCCAAAGATGACTAAAACCCAAACAGCATATATAAGTATCAGAAATGTCACTTCCTGTTTCATACCTGTGTATTAACATCGCCAAGTCCCAGGTCAGGTCAGTGTGGAGGACACAAGCATGAAAGCTTTTACTACCCCCTACTGAGGCAGCTGGTAGCGTAGTGATTAGAGCTGCTACCGTTGGACCCAGAGGCCACAGGTTTGAATCCCACCTCCAGCTGTAGTACCCTTCAGCAAGGTACTTATCCTGAACTGATCCAGCAGAATTGCCCAGCTGGATTAATGGGTAAATAATTGTAAGTAGCAGAACAGTGTAAACTGCTTTAGAGAAAAGTGTCAGCTAAATTAATAAGTATTCTTTTTCCCCCACTTACAGCTGCTCCTGGACCAATACAAGCAGCATATGCTCAAGTAACATTTAATACAGCTTCAATTTTGCCATGAACCTACTCATAACTAACTCGCTAACTAGTTTTACTACCATTTAGGGAAAAAAAAAAAAAAACCCACATACAAAAGGCCCCCAGAGTAATATAGCACTGGCCTCAGCACATAGTGACCCCTTTCCTTTCAAGTTATCACAGTTAATGACATGTTATTTTAGATTTATTCATTTAACTGATGCTTTTCTCCAAAGTGACTTACAATATTAAGCTACGCACAATTTTTTATCCATTCATACAGCTGGGTAAATTTTTTTTACTGGACCAATTTTAGGGTAAATACCTTACTCAAGGGTATTACAGCTGGATGTGAGATTCAAACCAGCAACCTTTGGATCCTTTGGATAGCAGCTCTAACCACTACGCTACCAGCAGCCCCATTCATACAGATGTAAATATTGTATATTTGCAAAAAAACTTGACAGTGGAACTCGCTGTTGACCTTACTAGGACTTTTTGGTATGAGATACTGGTTCAGCAGGTACCTTGCCTTGCTTTTATATACCCACCTCCAGGCATTCTGTGCCTGAGGCTGAAATGGATACAAGGCAGGCTAAGGCCTCATTACTTTTAGGGCAAGGAACCTGTTGCAAGCACCACCATCATGTAGATAGCTCTTTCATTTGAATCAGCTAAATCCGGAACTATCTACATGATGGTGGTGCTTGCGTGTTTACGTGAAGGGCATGGTGAGGGTGCTTTGGAATACCACATCATGAAGGGGCAGGAGTCACAAAGTTTCAGGTTTCAAGGGATTAAATCTGTGCCCTTAACCATGCATATTCTCTCACTGCGGGACCCATTTCTCTCCTAATACCTTCATAAATTTCCATCACATGTCTGTCATGATAGCGTGCACCACAAAAAGGATGGCGAGTCAAGCAAGTAGCTCACAGGGGAGAGACATACTGAATCCGTAACTGTCTGTTGGTCATATGCACTTTTGTTTGTGTCGCTTTGAAGAGCATAACCTGCAAAACGAGTAAATATAAACCAGCACACCACCTGCTGCCTCGGAGAACAAGAGCAGATTCATTTTCAAGTGCTCAGGTTACCGGGGGGGAGAGAAAAAAAAAAAAAAAAAAAAAAAGAGTCACAAATACCTAACAGGTGAACATTTCTGCTTTGTTTCAGAATACTTCCTGGTAAACATCCTTTCAGCAATGTCCAAATATACCACTGAGCCCATACAAGGCATTAGGCTGAAGTCACTACAAAGCAGTAGAGTATGAGCGTGTGACAAAGCAGAGAAAATGAAACACAATACCTGCGGTGGGGTCACTGGCAAGGGTGTTGTCCAAGGCACTGGTCACTGACTGGAACAGGTTCATCTTCTGAGTTGGTCCTGGGCACAGACCAAACACAAAGGAATGAAGAAGAAGTACGACTCTTATTTCTAACAGTGAAAGCCTTACTATACTGCACACGCACCTGTGAGTACCTGTGTAAAAATGGTCATTTCAGAGTTTCACAGCTTTTCATTACATCAACCCAAATAACAAGAAAAATAGCACAATCAGTTAATCGTGCTATAAGTTCTGTGGGGTAGTTGTTACAGCAGCTGCATTTGGACCCAAAGTTTGCACATTCAATCCCACATTCAGATATAGTATGCTTCAGCAGGGTACTTTATCCTTAATTGTTCCAATAAAATTACCCAGCTGTATAAACAGGTAAATAACTAAGTATCTTAACATTGTAAGTTGGCACGGTGGCACACCCAAGTAGTGCTGCTGTCTCACAGTGCCTAGGTGGTGCGAGAGGACATGGTTTTGATCCCCACTCCGTCTGTGTGGAGTCTGCATGCTCTCCCTATATCTGTGTGGGTTTCTTCCAGGTGCTCCGGTTTCCTCCCACAGTTCAAAGACATGCTGTTCAGGCGGATTGGTAACTCTAAAAGTCGCCCATATAGTTTGCATATGAGAGAGAAAGTGTATTCCACTGTTAGATGGACAAATGAATCATTTTAAGGAGTGTATCTAGCAGTGTAAGTCACCTTGTGTGACTAAGGTATGGACTGACAACACTACATAGTATTCAATGGAAGTTGCTTTGGAGAAAAACATAAATATAAAAGCATCAGCTAAACAAATACAGTGGTGCCTGACAATTTGTGAACCCTTTAGGTTTCTCTATTTTTGTATATATTTGTGGTAGAAAATTGTATTTATAATGTTTTTGTCTCATTTGTTTAATTGGGTTCTCTTTACCTAGTTTTAGGACTTGAAAATCTCAACATGTTTTAGGTCACATTTATGCAAAAAGAGAAAATTATAAAGGGTACACAAACTCTCAAGCACCACTGTAAATGTAAATACAGAACCTTCCAACCACAGATTGTGTTCATTTTTAAATACTGAAAGAGGGTCTATATGTCTCAGGGGGAACCTGAGACATACAGACCCTCTTTCAATATTTAAAAATTAATTAAGAGAGATACTAATCGATGACATTCAAGAGTATCCCATGTTACATTTTTAATACTATGCATGCACAATATTTTCAAAGAAGTTCACCAGTTTGAATCATTTCAATACTATCATTCGCACTGTTGACACGACCGCATGACCCCAGTGCAGTGGTCCAGCAAAAACAATGAGCTCATGGTGAAGATGGTGTGGCTCATAAGGGAAACGGTGATCCCAAGACACCCGAACACACACGTGTCAGAAATGTCACCGCTGTGCCCTCGCATGACAAAAACCAGGGGTGAGAGGATTTCAAAACGCTCAGCACGGATTCTTTTACAAACAAGTTCAGAGCAAATGCCTGATGATTCAGAACCACCAACCATATGCCAAAGCAGAGGACAAGTTGGGAGTGAGGGCCAGATCCTTCACTACTGCACCACCTACTGTGCTAAACATTCATAAACTGTTCTCAATTACCAGTTATAATCACGTGCATCGTTTGTGCATTTAGAACGATCTGACGAGTAACAAATTCTAATTGTCAGAGCTGGAGAAAAGCGAGTTTTCGACAGCTACCCGCCCCTCCCCTCGCCTGTTCCCTCCACAAAAAGTTTTTTTGTCACTCGGTCTCTGTTCTTAATGGTACAGTTTAATTGTGTCGACTTCTTTTTTTAAAAGAAGCAAACTGTGCAGGGGAATAGCAGAGATAGAATTAAAAAAAGACACACAGCCACAGGGTTACAGAGAGAGAGCGACTCCACAAGGACATCATGATTGTGATGATGACGCCTCACCGTACTGAGAGGGCACCGGCTCAGGCTGGAACGTGAAGTGCGCAGCATGGCGCCTCTGCGTGCTCGTGTGCGGGGCGCAGACCGAAGAAGCGCTCGGCGCCGCGTTGCCAAGACCGCCCCCCGCACCACGGTGAACATTGGCCACGGAAGACTTGCAAGCGCTACCAGCTCTCAGGAGAAGTCGCACTGCTGCCGCCATGGCTGTTGTTACTGCGCCGGAAGCGGAAACAGCCGTGACGTCATAGTCGTTGTGCACAGTATGCTGTGATTGGTGGAGAGCGTAGGTGGAAGCGATGACGCGATTGGAAGCGGTCGAACACCTGAAGTCTGGCTTATGGAAAATGTTAAGAATTTATTTTTGTAACACATTTTATTGTGACAGTTGCCTCAAAATTAAGAAATTATTAAGGATACTTTAACTGATACTCAGAACTCGTACTAGGGTGGAGCTAAGACAATAGTACCATGGAACATGTGCTAAAAATTAATTTTAAGGTTCTGCATATGTATACCACTAGTATAATTACCAGAGAAAAGTTATGTAGATGTACAATATGAAATTAGAAAAGGTAGTGATGCTTTAATACCAAAATTTCAATGTACCCATTTTGAAATTTGAGAACTGCAAATGCAGCAGTAAAAGAATCTGCTTCATTTGAAGACGGAAACCAAAATCTTTTGGTTATCTGCCTTAACATCACAGACAGATTTTCTCATATGTCATTCAGTATTTATTTAGGTCAAAAGGGAGAATCACAACTTCAACTGACAGAACACCAAAACACCCAAGTCTCTTGCTTTGTCAAACTCTTGAGACCTTGTTGAGCTGAGCTGAACTGACAGATCCTCTTTATTGACACTGAGAGGCACAGACTTCATAGCTTGGTGTTAAGAGAAGCGGACCTCCACAGCCATATCCATCATAATGCAGAGTCTTTGGAACAGCTGCATGACTGACAGAGCTTTTACAGAAACACACTTACCCGCATTTCCATATAATTACCACGCTGCAGTTTACATAAATGTGATATGTTCTGATTGCATCATCTTTTCAAATATACAATTGTAAATGTACTTTTTTTTATACTTAACATTACAGCTGTACTGCTACAACATACAAAACAGTACAACAAAAACTGAAGTTTACACTTGCACTGCACACTAAAGCAGATGATGTGTGATGCGTGTGGATTTTCCTTAAGCAGCTGCGGAGTTGCAGCCGTGAAGCTTTCAGAATACAACAAACAAGGATGGTGTGGCAGCAGTGAGAACCTGAGGGGAGCATGAAAAGAAGGGGAAATACTAGAAGCGATGCTCTGAAAACCATCTTGAATGGGAGGAGGTCCCGTTCATTCTCAGAAGATGCCCTGAGACAGGGCCATAGGTGTTAGTGGGCGATTCACTAAGATTTGCATTTATCCGTGTGAGTTTACCTGGGAAAACTCAGCGCTGTGTGCAGCAAACAGCAGCGTACCAAGTCTTGCTGGAAACGGTGGATGTGGTGCTGGAGAAAGTGCTGCCTACCATCTATATTGATGGAGACCAGGACACTGACACAGGTAATGAGACTAGTTTAACCTGAACTTGAGAGGGGAGTTATGGTCACAGACAGGACATAAATATCACATTTAAATAAATGTTAACTCGTAGCTGTATTTGGTACCAGAACACTTTAGGTCAAAGGTTAATGATCAACTCTGGGGTGGTGTAACCTCACCTGTGACTATACACTGATGTACTGTAGAAAAACACTCAGTTTTGTGGTTTTACAAACAGTTATGTCTGTTGGCATAGTAAATGGATATCCGCAAGGTACCATTCCCTTCCCTACTGTACCACTCCTTGGAACAATGCTCAGTGCTTTGTGGCACCGTGATAAGGGTGTTCATTACTTGTATGTATGCTGTAGCAGCTTTGTGCCGTTTCCTTCAGGCTCATCAAATTCTTAGCTAAGATTAACCCTTTCATTTAGAAAATTATTCTTAAAACATTGTCAAGTTAGACATTTGGCTTAGCATAATGCTGATTAACACACTGCTAGGAAAATTTTCCCAAGGGAAACAAAGAATATACAAGTTTATTTGTTTTTTTTTTGTCTTAACAGAAGAACATACATTTAGGAAAAAAAAAAAAAGCTGTATTATGTAAAATGACTAAATTAAGACTGCAGCTTGTTGGTACGTATTCCGTGATGGTAAGAGTAGTGGTTCTATTAGTGCTTCAGGACAAATCAATTCCTCCTGCAAATTACCTGGAGTAACAGTAAGATTCCAAATGCAAAGACAAAAGGGTGAACATAGTGGTTTCCAAGTTAGGCCAAAATCTTGGTTCAAGCAAGAGCATAAATGGAAGTGTGTCATAGAGCACAAAAACTGCATACCGTGAGCAGGTGGAGCAAAAAAAGTATGTCTCCTGCACACTAAAGCCACGGGATGGCTGCCAGCTTTCAGTATGTAGCAGAAAACACAAAAACTCTTCACATGTTCCCCGATGCCTGACTGGAGGACTTCAGACACTCAGAGACATCCAGCCTTTTTCCACTGTTACACATTTTGGCCAAGTTCTGTATGTGGAACAGAGAGTGTGAGGGTGAGCAGCCCAGGAGTCACAATGCCATGCCACTCCTATTCTTGGTCAGGTGTGCATCTTTATTTCAGAGGAACAGCACCCAGAGATCCCCAGAGCAGAGAACCTTAAGATGATTAAATAACTGGCTATCACATCAAACATGTTTTCAAAAAGGGAAGGGAGATGCAAAATACTGGATCAATTCCTACCCAGTATAGTGAGTTGGTTAGTGCCATATGGGAGAGGAATCACTGAAAGACTTTAGTGCTTTACTCATTAATTTGGTTTTAGTTACACTACATTTGGTTATACTTTATAAAGACAGTAATCACAATAGTGTGAAAATTGGGAGCCATGCAAGGTTATTGTGCCAAATGTGGGTTCATGTGATTTTGGGGTAACAAACTTTATCGGTATGCCTTCTTTGACAATGTTATTTCACAACACCTGCTATTTACTTTATGTAAAAGTACTGTTAGTTTCATTGCAAAGAGTTATGCGTGAGGTGTGATGAAAAATATGGTGAATGTATGCATTAAAAATAAATACAAAAATTGGGTTTGCCACCTTCAAAAAGTCCCCTTGGCTAGTTACACTTATTCCAAATGGTCCCGTCCTTTGACAGCCCTTTTCATCATCATTTGCCCTTTAGTTCTTTTGGAGAACCACCCACTGGATTCATCCTTTGTGTCGGCATGTGCATTCGCTGTATTTTTTGATCACACCTTGTATGTTAACAGAAGAGGAGAAAGTAGTACTTACACTGGCTGCTCTGGCGATGCTGTTGGGTGACTGTAGAGCAGCCAGGTCATTGAGGATACGCTGCAGCTCATTATTAACAGGCTGAACTGCAAATTGGGGAAAGTAGAACACATGTTGCCGACATAATTTAAGAAATATCACTTCTTCACCTGGGTACCACTCCACGAGCACGAGTATGTGTGTATACAATGAAACCCTGCTGTGAGCATGGAGTGCCTTGAAAAACTCCCTTTGGAAAAATTTCCGGTTTTGCAACTATTGATGGTACACTTTTTCCAACCAGTATTTCTGTTGTAAACAAATTGTGATTAAGAACAAAATGGAGTAAAGTGAGAATGTAAAATGGGAATGAATCTCACATTACATCCTTTACAAAAGCATTGATTTAAAAAAATAAAATAATAATACGACAAGAGCAATTACCGGGCTCAGGGACTGTGTGCGGCTGCAGCTGTAGGTACGGGTGGGCCAGTAACTCAGCAATGGAGATTCGTTCTTTGGGATTCCTCACCAAACACCTCTGTAATTGACATCACAAACAGCATATCATCTTTCAGAACAGGCCAACACAGGAATCTGTACACCAGCTGTTTAGACATTTCAGACATCACAATTAATAGTACAAGTAGTTTACATATAATGCCACAACCACAAGGGATGAAGTACAATGACAACATCATGCACCTTTAAGACATCCAGAAGGTCCTTCTCAGGAATGTCTGGGAAGTCAATCTGGTGCGATGGATCAGTGATGGCATGCAACTTGGCAATCTGGTTTGTGATACTCTGGAAAGGGGTCTTTCCATAGGTCATGCAGTACAGGATGCACCCTAGAGACCACACGTCGCCCTTCGGACTGATCTGGGAAGAGAAAGTGCAGCTTTACACAGGAAACCACCATTACAGTGGTAAATGTGCAGTGCTTCACTTGCACATCTGGCCTTATGATACTGGCCATTACCTCCTCCCAGTGTTGGATTTATGGCCCTTGCTAGGGCTCCACTGGTGAGCCTGCAGAACAGGTGCTGCTCACCTTAGAACTTGGCTTGCCGGCCTTGGATGATGTGTCTTTAATGGCCTCCGGTGGCATGTAGTTCAGAGTGCCCACCTATGGGACAGAACAGCACGTTGAATGATCTGTTCTTATATGTAAAGGGCCCTACAAAGCAGCCCAAGGGACCTGTGACTACACCCACCCTATACCTGTGAGTCCTTCACGATGCTGGTCACGTCAGGCTGGATGCGATTGGCAATGCCAAAGTCGATGAGCTTCAGAGAAGCGTTCACGATCACAAAATTGGCTGGTTTCAAGTCACTGTGGACTATTCCTACAAAAGATGCCATCAATAATGACATGGTTCAACATCGGAACTGGTGAAGCACCCAAGCCATGAGGTGTTCTGTACACATTGTGTGCATCAGGGTGTGAGTGAGTGAGTGAGTGAGTGAGTGAGAGAGAGAAATGGGGGAAGGGGTTGTGAGATACTGCTGACATCACCATCTGCACATGGCTGGGCTGACTGCTGAGTCCCGCCCCCACTACACAGACACAAAGAACGTTGAAATATTGAGACTGAAGCCCTCCAGCTGCCATTTACAGAGAGGTTACACTTCTTACCGTGCTTGTGGATAGTGTGGACCGCCTCCAGCATGTTCTTCCAGTAGAACTTCCTCTCTAGGGGGTTGACCCCTTTATGATTCCGCAGCCAAGTATTAAGATCCAGGTTTCCGCACTCCATCAGCATGTAGATGTAGCTGTTGGTGATCTCACTGAAATTAAACAGCACATTTTTCACATGCAGGAGCTGAAAATCATCTTCATGCAGCCTTCAGAGACATGGAGACAATCTGTTTATAGTCAGTCAGTAAACATTAGCTAGGTATGCAGAAGAACAATGACTAACAGTACACAACAGGCAGGACAGATAGCAGAAACTTACTAGTCATACAGCTTGATGATCTGATCGCTGTACTGCTGTAGATGATTCAAGTGCTCAATCTCATTCTTGTAGCTCTCAATGGTCTGGCTGTCAGCTTCCTCCAAGTTGACATATTTTACAGCAAACAACTGCTTCCGATGGTCCAACACCTGATACACCTGATTATCCGCAATACCCAGCACAACAAGTTGGACAAATGGATACCAACCACATGATTCAGTTTACACAATTTTATATGTTGTCATACCATTGATTGTATCTTATGTGAAATTATTTGGACAACTTTACTGTAAACAAAAATAGGTTTGATACAAAATCCCACAGCAAGCTCACATCTATACCTTACTAGACCCTCCTCGACCAATCATCTTCAGAATAAAGAACTGTCGACCTTTAATTGTGATGGAGTCATTTGAAAAAGCAGCTACAGAACCCTGAAACACACAGATAATTTTGTTGTCAGTGTAGGATGTGTGCAGGTCATAAGGTACACTGCATCACACAAATTGCTTTCCCCATGTAGTCCACTGACTGTCCACACCTGAGAAGCTTGTTGGGGATAGGACACCTGGTTTACAGGGGTGCAAGGCAGCTGGGATTGCCCAGCACCATGTGGCACTGAGGCAGAAGCTCTCGTAGGAGGGTTTCTCTGCACTGGAGTGACGTAGCTGTAGAGTCAAAGAGACAACTGTTATTACCATTCTCCCTTCCAAAACACAACCGGTTCTTGCTGCTCTTCTACAGAGAACACTTCTCCCAAAGAAAACATACACACTTTTGAACAAGGCAATACTATATGAAGAGTACGGCGAACATGGCAAACCTCGGTTTTGTGTTCAGTGCATAAAAGAGCATAAGAATGATAAAACGACAATCCAGAATGACAGTGTGGCACCTAACAAAGCATCAACCTTGGACTTGACTAAACAGTTGGTGGAAAAAAAAAAAAAGGTAATTTCAGAAGGAAAAAAAAAAAAAAAAAAAAAAAAAAACCCACAAACAAGGCAAAAACAGCTTTATGCCTTCATGGCCTAGCCTCGAAACCCCTATTTCCCTCACCTGTTGGTGCTTGGTGCTTTGTAGGTGGGTGTCTGGCATGTGAGGGGAGGGATGGCTTTGACAGACAGCAGGAGGGAAGGGGTGGGCGTCAGGTCTGACCCTCGGAAAGCCGGCATCGAGTCAGCCGGGATGGGCTTCTCCTGAGAGCAACACGGAGGAAACTGTTCATCCTAACAGATCAAAACCTGAATTTAAAGTACTGTTCACAGGATCCACATCATCTACAATTAGTATCAGGAGATAAAATGGGTTTTCCGTCCATAAATTTAAATTTATTCATTTGGCTGACAGTTTTCTCCAAAGCAACATACAACTCAGTGTAGACAAATTTTAAAAAAAGGTGTAAAAAAAAAAGCATTTCTGGAGGTGGTTCAGGAAGAAATACTTCGTTTGCATGAATGTTTTGCAGAAGACAGACCTCAGCAGAATGGTGCCTGGTGATTCGAGCTGGAATCTTCCAGTCTGAAGAGAGGTCCTTGTAGAGAGGTTTGTATGGTCCATTGTTTGAGCTGCTACCCTGGTTTCCAGTCTCCTGCACTTCGTGCAGCCCTCCACTGGATGCCTGGGATGGGGTGTGAGCTGGAAAAGGGGTCATTTAATCATCAGGATACCAAATACACATACAATATAGGTAGCCCTCAGCTTACAGGATTCTGTTATGATGATGATGTTTTAAGTAGACTTTGCTGGTAGTCAAAATCCCCTTATACTGTATTATACAAAACCATAACGATAAAAAAAACCATGAACATGCATGAAAGGTATGGTGTGTGAGAGAACTTTTATATTTTTTTCCAATTTCACATTTTATTCATATTAAAATACTATATTCGCAAGCTGAACTATTATTTTCACTTTCATTTTGAAATATTTTCTTTTGCGTTTTCATTTCAGCACCATCAGAACTTCTACTAATTGGCTCACTACCCATTTTAAAGAATAAATTGCTTCGAGTACATTTTCAACAAAAAAACTAAAAATATAGTCGTTGCTGGACACCAAAACACCAAACTGGATGCAAACGATAAATATGACAGCACGGCAAGTCAACATCTTTGTACAGTGGATAGAGTGTTCATTGTTAAATGTTACGAGCAAATCACGATTCAAAAATAAGGCTGATGAGATGGCCACCACATGTTGTTAGTTTAGGACTACCTGTACTCTAGCAACAGGACTGTGAATTCTGGTTGTTCTGCTCTGAGACAAGACTGACCAGCAATATTCTTCCTGTCCTCAAGGGGGAGAAGATGAGTTTTGCCCAACTTTAAATTCTGCAATGCTGTCTCCACTAGTTCTGTAGGTTTGGCATTAGCCCCAAAGGCCTTCTGGAGGATCAAAGCACATTTTGATGCATTTCCTGTTGAGAAAAAGATCCATGGTTTGTCTCAAAAGAATGGTTCTGAATCCTGACCAGAACACTAACTTTGGACATGTTTTTTTTTTTTTTTTTTTAGGAAACTAAAACACTGATTCATCTACTCCATCCACTTTTGTTTAGTGTAGCTTTAGTTAGAAGAAACGGCAGAAACAGAAGTCTGGCAGGTTAATGGGTTCTGCTAATTGTCTTCGAATACCTTAACACCAAACTGATCATGCTAAGAAAGGAATCTTCCTGTGTCTGCATGTGTGAGAGAAAGAGAGAGAGAGAAAGCCCACCTTGAGAAAGCTCAAACTGAGCATGAGCAATATGCACAAAAGCAAAACATTTGCAGCTGGATCTTGCCAGAATGAATCTGTCCTGAGCATCATCTGGGTCCTGAACCCTGCACGAAAAACAGATGGAGGATGTTTTTGTGCACTTGGTTTAGTGACCAGACTCAGGAAAAAGTAAACTCATCCTAAAACAAGGAATGCACATATTAGTGTTGATCCATAAAACCTTTACATCTACTAGTTTTAAGATTAATTTTTGAATATATCTCAAAATAATCTCTAATTTGTGTACCTAAATAATATAAAAATTAGCATGACTCATTTAATGAAATAAGCATGATTATCATGATGTTAGCAATAATTTTACCATAGAAGATAAGAAACTGCATGGTGTACCAATTTCAAGTTTGAAATAATTGGATTAAAACATGGACAAGTCCTCACGCTTTGAGCTCCGCAAATCTGACCAACATCCTGGCATAGCTCTCATTTTGGCTGTGCTTGGCCAGGGGCAGGCAGGAGAAGACCTGTGCGTAGCAGTCAATCAGCTTTGTGAGAAGCCTCGAATCCATCTGAGGGTCCCCTCTCTTCTCCAGGTTTGTCAGGTAAGCCAAGCAGGTTTCTGGCGAGTTGGAGCTGAGGATCTGACTTATACTTCCAGTGGTGTCTGCCAGGATATTTACCAACAAACATGCATTGAACCAAAAAACCGTAAATCTAAGTCAGACAAATGGCAAGGCACACTGGAAGGCTCATTTTTAGATGATCAAAAGGAACCTTCTGGCCTAGGAGGAGCTTTTTTTTCTGGCCTGCGCAGCAGCGTGGTTGTTGAGTCCACAGGTCCTATATCCTCCCATGGAAGCTGCTCAGGACTGATGACGGATGGCTGAGGAAAGCAACCAGATGTTAAAAACAAGCTCAGGCTACAGCACCCAATTTTCATAGAAATGAGATTACCACATTGTCATCCCCTTTTGGCCCACCTTCACATTGAGCAGGCTGTAAGAGTCTCCATCTCCATTGCTTTTCTTGGATGAGGAGAACGAAAACATGGGATTGGACTTTGATCCAGATGCTTGCCTCAAACTATATATATATAAAAAAAAGAAATTATTACACTGAATAAAGAAAATGGGCACCATTTAAATTTTAGGGATGTGACGAAGTTCGAATTCAAACATTGTTGAACTTTGAATGTTTTTGGCAGATCCGATACCCATTGAATATCATCAATGCTTTTTCGGCAGATATGAATTTGATGCGGGGGAAAAAAGTAGTCAAAGCAACGCAGCTTGTTATGAGATTTATTTTATATGTTTATGTATTGCTGTCTGCAAGCATAGGCAGTTGAAAGAGACTGTGATAATTAATGATTGTAAAGTACTACATTCGCACCGGCATACATCTTTATAGGCAAATCACTACTCAATGATTTGAGCATACATTCGCATATCAATTCTGCAATGACATGCATTAGACCTACTTTGTAAGACTTTGCATACCATGTATGTTATTGTGGTCTTTTGTGTACCGTAAAAATTTGTGTGAATTCACATCAGTATATGCAGCAGTCACCAAAGACAGAAACCCAAACCTCTGAAGTCATAGCATCATGGGAAAAATACTGAGGCTGAATTAAGGTTCTCATGAACCAAACACATGGAGTGAAATTTTAGTCAACGCTACTCACCAGGTTGAACTACTGCTCTGAGAAGTGTCGCTCTTCTTCATCAGCCTCCCACCACCACCACCATCATCATCATCATTAGGGTCATCTTCAGGAATGGGCAGGGGAACCAGTGGGACTCGCCCCGGCTAAACGGCAACAAGACACAAAGAGCAGTGAAAAGAGTATCCTCATAGACCTGTCTGACAACAGTGGGTAGAACCACTCCCTACCATGGTACTGGGCTTCCTCCTGTGGGAGCCAGATCTCCAAACTGGAACAGGGTCCTCCTGAGAACTGTTCCTCTGATCCATGCTAAAAGAACAGGAAGCAGTTTTTTACCCAACCCCTGTAGTGAAATTCCCAAACTTACTGACATCTCAGAAATGACCAGCGTCAATGATTTTCTGCTCTGAAGTGTTATATTACAGAACACAGACAATTCCTGAGTGACCAAAGGAAACATAAAGGGCTTGAAAAACAAACCAGTTACATCCTCAGACAACAAAGCATGGGATTCTTAGTGTTACATACCTAGTACAGTACAAGCTCCCCAACTGCAGGTCACCAGTCCCATCTGAGGTCCGAGACACTTTGCATGGCTCTGCAAGGCCTTTTGCTGGGGCTTGTGCAACCGACAGGGTTGGCACTGAGTGCGGAAACACCAGACTATTAAATGGCACCGTTCTCTGTATGATTTGTGCTGAAAAAGCAGCACTTCAAGGTTCATTACATGGCACTATATTGAACAAATAAGTACTTTGCATCGAAATAACAATGACAAATCAATATGCTGTCTAAGTGCGATACACAAAATATCACTATATCTATTTGTGATACAGCATCAAGTTTGTTTACAGTGCAAAATAGTAGTCTTGTGTTCTAGACATAATTAAAGGTTGTCCCGAGCATAATATGTCCTGTGCCAATGTAGGTGGAATCAAACAAACTTACTTGCAAAGTTCTCCTTGTCTTCTGGGGGCAACAGCTGAGTTTTCCCCAATTTTAAGTTTTGTAGCGCAGTTTCCAACAGTTCTGTGGGTTTGGCATTGACAGCAAATGCCCTCTGGATTATCAAAGCACTTTTATTTGGATTTCCTAAGGGAAACAGGTTTAAAAAAATAAATCAGTGCAGATATATGCATTAAAGTGTGTAATGTATATTTCCATTTATAGCAATCCTATATATATGTATATATATCTGTGTGTGTGTAAAGCCCCACCTTGAGAGAGTTCAAACTGAGCATGAGCAATGTGCACAAAGGCAAAACACTTGCTGTTTGATCTTGCCACAGTGAAGTTGTCCTGGGCATCATCTGGCTCCTGAATCCTGCAGGAACAAAATCAATGAACTAGTGACTCTCAGTATTGGTCCTTGCAATCTTTCTGTAAGTTGCTTGTTATTGTCATCCATGTAATCAACAACAGTTCCTGAGCTACCCATTGAAAGAATGACAGTTTACATCAAGAACTAAAAGAACTGAGGATTTGTTATAATTAGTATTACTTACTAACCCCCAGTAAAGGTGAAGTGAGACATTTTTTTGTCTTTAGAATACTAAAACAAAACCTTAAAACAGTAACATCAAACAGGGGGGGTCACCAGGTCCAGGAACAAAAACGTGCAATTTATCACAAATACTCTCAAACTATCCTAAAAGCCCACATGAAAATGATTAGATTGGATTAACGGGAGGAATAAGTAATTTAAATATGAATTCACTTGCATCTGATCCACGTGTGAAACAGGCTAGAAATGCTCAAATGTGTCATACCTGAAGTTTTTCTTTATTAAAAAAAAAAAAAAAAAAAAAAAAAAGTGATGAGTGCATAATTTCACTTTTTCTGGCTAGATTCTCACTACGTAGTGTAAAAATATGTATTTGATATTATGGACCCACAAAATCTTTTTATCTGCATGTGTACTGCTGTCCACAATATTTTTAAAATACTGCCTAATATCAATTAACAAAATAAGGAACAAATCAAGCTTATTAAATGTGTTATGGTAATTATTACAACTCAGAAGGCTCAGAACACCTCTGCCAGAGATGACAAAATTTCTGCATGCATGGTGTGCTAATTAAGCATTGATTAAAAATGCTGACGGGTACTCACGCTTTGAGCTCTGCGAATCTGACCAACATCCTGGCGTAGCTCTCATTCTGGCTATGCTTGACCAGGGGCAGGCAGGAGAAGACACGTGTGTAGCAGTCAATCAGCTTTGTAAGGAGGCTCGAATCTGTTTGAGGGTCTCCTCGCTTCTCCAGGTTTTTCAGGTACGTCAAGCAGGTCTCCGGCGAGTTGGAGCTGAGGATGTGGTTTACGTTGTCTGAATGCTTTGGACTCGTATCATCTGCAAAATAGATGGTCATTTGTCACCCCAAATTTCACAGCCATCATTGTTCTTAGGATCTTTACCTGGTTTTTGGCCAAGGTGACCTACAATGTCACATTCATTTACCCATTTATAGAGCAAGGTATTTGTCTATCAGTCCAGGGTAAGTACCTTGATCAAGAATTCTGCAGCAGGAGGTGGGACCTTCAGACAAGTGACTGCCACACAGTGGTGTGTGATGGTAAGGCTATAAATGACAAAAAAAATGCAACATTTACCTTCAGAGAGGTACGTCGTTTTGATGTTTTTCAGCTTCTGACAGAGCAGGGCGAACTGCATCTGCCTGTCCGTGTGCTCATCCTCCTCCATCTGAAAACCAAAGACACACACAGACAGAGTGTGACACTTCGGAAAAAACATGTGTCATTGAATCATTGTGAGCAAAACCGGATCTTCACATCAAATGGAAGGGAACGAACCAGCTGATCCAGACTAAATCTCGTAAAGAAACCTTCACACACACTCCCTCCACACTAACCACGCGCCGGCACGCCTCACCCCAGCATCACAACATGAACTTCATTCTTAGACTGAGAGAAAAAAAAAATCAGCTTTATATAAAACATAACCTTTTTATAACGCTAATTCAGGCAATAAACAGAATACCCACTGGTAAAGACGTAAGGTTTTGTTTTTATTCGTGTAGTAATAAGATACAGGAACAAACCGGATCACTTCTTCAGACGACTGTTTCGTGAAAAGGTTTCAAATCAGCCACTTCCTGTCCGCTCAACCTCTCATTGGCCAGTTCGTATTCCTAAACTACTACTCGCAGCACATGACTTCCGAGTTCCCTCCAGAGGCCGTCATCGCGAGACGTCGTGCGCTGCTCGTGTGAGACGTTGACGTTTTGTCCGCGAGCTACCTACGGCGTTGGTCTTTAGTGCTGCAAAGCAGTCTTCTCGTTTGCTTTGTAAACGTTTACTTATTTTTCACTAGAGCGAGGAAATAAAAAATGTTTTACAAATGTAAAATTTTAGTTCTTTTTTTAATAATTATATTTTTACAGCCATATTGCTACTCGCAATCCGAGACACGCGGTCACAACCAATTGTCTACATCGTTTGAGTAAAACAAAGTCTTTTTTTATGAAAAGAAATTAAACAAATGTGTAAATGCTTTCAGTGTTTAAATGAGGTCACAAATCATATGGCGATCTTAGATAAAAGGATGCACGGTGCTGTCCATCATCCCAACTCATAATACGTAACGTTCAACGAAAATTCAATTTTCATCTATCCTAGTAGCAGGAAGGGCTGTTTTAATCACACCAGATGATTTTATACATTCCCAACCAAAACAACCACTGCGGGGTTCATCATTTACTGTAGCTGTGCGTGTAAAAAGCATGGGCTCTGTCCATCCAACGTGCAGGTAGTCTCCATGTCCACTGTAAGGAGGAAGGGGGTAGTAAAGCCCTATTACAATGTGGGCCATGGCATGGTGCGCTAATTCTAACGGATACAACCATTACCATTAACCCTGTCCGCGCCGTCGCTGTGCGCACACTAGGCCCCTGCGCCGCGCATGCGCTCCGTCCGCAAATGATCGGCGCTAGAGCCGCAGCGCGAGGCGCACCTGACAGCCGTCATGTATGGTTTTCACATCGGACGTCGTCGTCGCCTCGCGGAACCCTAGGCTTATGCTGAAACGTAAACAGCAATTTTCTGCGCGTTTTTTTAATTCATCCTACGTGTTGTGCATCGCCGCGACCTTGCCGTGAATGTCATTATTATAAAAAGGTAAGGGAACCGGCGGCTTGATTCGCAGAGTACCGCAGCGCGAGGCGTGCGGCGCGTGGTTGTCGTATTTCAGTCCCTGGTGCATTGGGACATTGACATGACATGTGTGCGGGGTGGAAAAAACACGATCTGTAGTGTGTTAATCCATCAGATCAGTGACGCTACGTTGATCATAGCGGAAATATAGAGCCTCGTGCTTGTCGATCGGATCCCTATCGTGTTGTCTTGTGCGAAATAAAATGTTTTTTTTTTTTTTTTTTTAATTTAATTATCTGCATGCTTTCATAACAAAACAAAGGCGGTCGCACCTTCAACTGATGGACCTCGGATTTGCGGAACCGCCGGTCCCATGCGCGCGTTCATATATCATATGCGGCTTATTCCGTGGGTGGGTGGATTCTAACTCAGGAATATCACTATATCACCTCTGTATCCACCACTGAATCCATCACTGTATCCATCACTGCAATCATCTCTTCACCCACCACTGTACCCATTTCTTCATCCACTACATCCATCCATGATCCATCACTCTTTCTATAATCACTGCATCCACCACTCTGCATCCATCTTTACCTCCATCTGCAACCATCTCTCCATCCGGTGTGACCTACATCGTCTGTGGGGTTATAACTTGTAGTGACTGCGGTACGTAATGCCCGTCGACAGCAGGCCCCGGGGCCTGTTTCACCTGCCTTCCTTGACTTTACGGTGTGGATCCGGTGGAATGAAGGCCCGTTAGTGACCAGATGGGAAGCTGCTCGCAGGGGATTTGTCCCTTGTTTTACCAGATGTGCAGTAATGATATGAATGGGCTGTTATAAGTGGCTGAAAGGGAAAAGCCCAGTTTTCCTCCTGGGCCACAGCACAGGAAAGTGTGACTGTTGTTATATGTTAGTATCTGGAGGTGGGAAGTAAGGAATTCCTTTTACTCCGTTACCTGTACTTAAGTAAATTTTTGCACAAGTACTGTTACTTGACTTTTTTTTTTTTAAATTTTTTAGACTCTTGCATGCTGTTAAATAGGGGCAGCAGGTAGTATAACGGTCTTACAATTGGAAGGTCCTGGGTTCGAATCCACGCTCCTGCTGCAGTAGCCTTGGTCAAGGTTCTTACTTTGTATCCCTACAGTAAAACTCACCCAGCTGTATAAATGGGTAAATCATGGTAAGTAGCTTAGTGCACAAATCTGGCGTTCCAAGTTTCCATGGACAAAGGTGTTACCTAAAAAAAAAAAAATCCGCCCAGCTTTCCATTACCGATAACCGCTTGTCCAGTGCGGGGACATGGTGGCCCAGGGCCTATCCCAAAATAATAGGGTACGAGGCACCTTCAGTGGGACACCAGTGTTTTAATATATAATATATACATGTTAACGTGCTGAAGGTGCCTGGTGTCTGACACTGAAGAAGCAATATAGATGTGGTGCTAAAACACCACTTGAAAGCATCAGTTTCACTACCATTTAAATGATAAATTATGTACAGTGATATGTGTGAGCGCATCGTATGAGAATAGGTGGAAACATCAGCAAAACTGAGCATTAATAGCTGTATTTGGTGACACTTGAATAAATATTTTACTTTTGGATATTTTCATTTCTTCATTTAGCTGACGCTTTTCTCCAAAGCGTTTTACAACGGCAAGGTACCTAGAATTATTAACCCATTCATACAGCTGGGTTATTTTGCTGGAGCAATTTAGATTAAGTACCTTGCTTGAGGGTACTGCAGCAGTGGGTGAGATTCAAACCAGCAACCTTTGGATCCAAAGGCAGCAGCTCTGGATACAGTACAGTACAGTATGTTACCGCTGTAGTCTAGATTACTCACAAGGGTTCACAGTTCCCCCCGGTATGGTGGTGCAACAGGTCCTCTTCTGTGAACGAAACGTCCTTTCAACCTCTGTGCTCCTTAACCACTCTGTTGCCGCCATTTCTGCGCAGGACAACCAGGACACGGCACCATGGAGATTGTAACTCACTTCATAAGTGACACCGTAGAGTTGTACAAATGGACCCTTACTATCGCAGGTGAGTGTCTGCCTCCCTACTGCTGTCCCTGCTGTGTGTGCGCTTCTATGACGTGCCCCGTAAACTCTGTATATGTCTCTACGTAACGCACACGCGTGCTCTCGAAGGCGCTCGGCCAAAAACCGTTCCGCGTTAAATTTATTGCTTTTTGGTCAAATGTAATGGTTCACAAAGCTTGCCAGTGCTGTCCTGCCCTTATCTTTAAATAATTTGTATGCAGTTGGGATTCCAGAACCCAAGCGCCTTCTTTAATGTTTTGATGTATTTACGTGTTCCAGTAACAGAAAACAATAATGTGTGTGTTTGCGTGCATACGTGTGCGCGTCCCACAGACAAGCGTGTAGAGAAGTGGCCGCTCATGGGTTCTCCGCTGCCCACCCTGGCCATCAGCTCCCTCTACCTGCTCTTCCTGTGGCTCGGACCCAAGTACATGCGGAACCGAGAGCCGTTCCAGCTGAGGAAGACTCTCATCACGTACAACTTCAGCATGGTGGTGCTCAACTTCTTCATCTGGAAGGAGGTGTGAATGGCCCGTCTCCGCAGAGAATGGGGGCACAGGATGTTAGGCAGTGAACTTATAATCGGTATAATCGGGAGGATGTCTTTATAAGTCAGTGTTCCTCCGTTTCCAGCTCTTTCTGTCCACTCGGGCTGCAGGCTACAGCTACCTTTGCCAGCCTGTCAACTACAGCGATGACGAAAACGAAGTCCGGGTAAGCAAGCGTGGCTGGGTGTGTGTGCGGCCAGTAGGTGGCGTAGCGGCTAGAGCTGCCACCTTTGCGAACAAAGTAGCAAGAAGATGAACGTTGCATATATTTATCGGATGACGGTTGACGCTGAAGAGGAGTTTGTGGAGGTAATTTTTTACTTTTCGTCGTTTAAAATTATTTTGAGTTTAAATTTGTCTTAAAGCAAATAAAATATTAAAATAAAGAAAGAGCTGCCACCTTGCATTTGGAGGTCCCAGGCTTGAATGCCACCTCCTGCCCTCATGCCCTCGATCAAGGTAGGCATCTTAAATTGACAGGGTAAAAATCATCCTGCTGTATAAATAGTTAAATAATTGTAAGTCATTTTGGAGAAAAGTATCAGCTAATTGAAATGCGAAGTAGCCGTGTTGGCACTTTTATCCAACGTGACTTGAAATCGTTACCCGTTTATGCAGCTTGGTGTTTTACTGAGCAGTACCTTTAACCAAGAACAGTACGGCAATGGATTGAGGGGGAACAAACCACCAACCTTCAGTCTGTGTCTTTAACTGCCGCAGCACCTGTTACGCTCCTAGACTATATGAACTGAAATGTGAAATATTTCCAAAAGCGCATTTTACAGGAATCAGATGTGTTGATGACTATTGGAAGTTGCCAAACAAATAAAAGAAAAATGTCAGGCCGCTATGTCTGGCGTTAACTCCTTGGCCAGCAGGTGGCATCATGGTTAGAGGTACCCCCTTGCACTCAAAGGGCCCAGGCTTGAATTCCACCTCCTGCCATGGTACTTACCCTGAACTGATACTGTAAAAATTACCCAGCTGTATTAATGGATGAATCATTGAAAGATGCTTAGTGTAATTTTGGAGAGATGCTTCAGAGAAATGAATAAACGTAAGTGTCATGTAAAGTATGACATGTGGTTTTGCTAAAGGAGTCAGACCAATCATCCCCTCTCTTTCCACATGTGATCAGCATCTACCAAAACTTTTCCAGGTTCTACATGATGCCTTGCATGTAAGAGACCTCTGGAGCTAGAGCTGCGTTTATACCCTGCAGCTCATTTGCATATTTGAGCATCACAAGGAACCCATGACAGACCGCATCACTTGCCTGTCTCGTTTTCTACTCATGTAGTTGTGTTTTATCTGCCCAAATACGATGAGCTCTGTTCGTACTTACGTACGCCGGTGTGGACACCTGCGCTGTTCCGCACACACCGATGCTTATGCTCCTGCTCTGTTATGAATACATTGGTGCTGAATGGGTCCCTCTTCACCTGACAGGTGGCGGCAGCCCTGTGGTGGTACTACGTGTCGAAGGGCGTGGAATATCTCGACACGGTTTTCTTCATCTTGCGCAAGAAGTTCAACCAAGTCAGCTTTCTGCACGTGTACCACCACTGCTCCATGTTCACGCTGTGGTGGATTGGCATCAAGTGGGTGGCTGGAGGGCAGTGTGAGTACTGGTACTATACCGCATATGAGCATGTTGCAGAGGAGACATATCAATAAAAGGCGAAACCGGAGAACAAACTTGGCCGCCCAAATCCTAGGTTTCTGTTACTCTTATTAGGATAAAAAAGTGGGACGATACTCCCACATTTAGCAAACTACACATTTAATTTGTAAAGACATGTTTCTGCCATGCGCCTTCATCACCTTAAACAAGCATTACGTAAGTAGACACATGCCCAGTCCACAGAAGACGTGACAGGTTATGAGGGTATGATTATTACACAGATGTCCAGCTGAATCCAGTGGCTGAATGATAGACAAAAATAATAGGACACAGGGACAGTACATGGACTGCAAAGACCACAATAATTAGCAAAATAGTAGAAACATGGAAACAATTAAGTAAAAATAAGTGCAAAATAAACAGCTTAATTAAAAAGAAACTATGAGAAGATACCAAGGCTGTCAGCAGCCCATTTCTTACCCCCCCCGTCCTATTAAAATGCCTGCAAGCAGCAGACTTCTCATCCCTATAGAACATTTTTGTTGTTAGTCATCTTTTTAAGGGCCTTTTAGGTTTTCCCACATAAGCCATGCACACAGACTAATTATTCTTCCTTTTACTTGTAGTATTTTATGTTAATTATGTGTTTCTGTTAGCCCCCTGTTACCTTGGTGCTGTAGCATTCAAATGTGGGGGGCACTGCAAGAACCATGTGTAATACGGGGGGTGTGTGGACTGGATGGATACCATCCTGAAACACGGGCGCGATCACATACAAGCTGTAAATGATGGATGCTTGTCAGGCATGCACATTTACCTGGTTTCACCCTCCCGCAGCCTTTTTCGGCGCACACCTCAACGCAGCCATCCATGTCGTCATGTACCTGTACTACGGCCTGGCTGCAATCGGACCCAAGATCCACAAGTACCTCTGGTGGAAGAAGTATCTGACCATCATTCAGATGGTAGGAATCTGCTCGTTGTTCTTGAACGGCCCGTTGGAAACAGGAGAGAAAATCAGAAAATGTGGGCATGAGATGTGTGTTAGTATGTATGGTTCAGCCTCGACTGTCACAAAACGTGAACTACAGGTGGCGGGATAATTGGAAATGTCGGGTCGGAGAAACTCTGGGCGCAACAAATGCCAAATTAAATGGTGCAGTATAAGTATGAACTGGTTTATTAATACACTAGACACTTCATAAAATGAAACTTCTATAAAGAGCTCACTGTTACCCCAAATACCTAGAAACCCTTAAGAAAATTTTTATAAAATGAACTACAAAATAAATCTTTATGCAACCATTTATAATTTAGACGACAAGAAGTCAAGCATATATATTATATACGTAATGAATAATGTTTCAAATTACAGATTAAAAAGTCAGATGCAAAATGGTGATGGGGGGGTTATAGTCGGGACTGATCTGTATGTAGATCAAGAACAGCCAAGACTAACCTAGTAAACCTTCATTGAGACAGTTCTGGTGTTATTCATGGTACTTCTTGACACTTTTAATGCATCAAATTCAGCCTTTAGTCGGTGAGGTTACATATGGGTGCTGAGGAAGTCTTGCTTTAACTCATGAAGCCTGTTAATGGCAACAGGTGGCTTAGTGGTTGGAGCCGTTCCTTTGGACTTGAAGGATGTGGGTTCCAGTCCCACATCCTGTTGTCATACTGTTGATCAGGGTAATTACCCTAGTATGAAGTGGTGAAAAGCATGTGGCTGTGTTAATGAAACTCACTTCACCCACAATCTCTTAAGTTCATGTAATGTGTAAATGTGCAGGCACTATAACTTTGAGATCACATCTGTTACACAGTGGATAAACCTTCACGCAGCTACTCCTGTAATGGAATGTAAATGTTCATATAAAAAGAAATTTTAGAAATGTGATTAGAAATTGTCAGTATTTGGATAATGTTTTGTGCCGCTACTCGTGTGATGTGCATTGGTTCATATGGTGGAAAGTAACAAACTAACTGTAGTTTAGAATCACACGTCGGCATCTACGTCCCTCTTTCTGCTGATGCAATGAACACATTATATTTTCTGAGCTGTACATCGCTTTGGGAAAAAAGCATCAGTTAAATGAATAAATGTAAATTTATATAATATAAAGGGGTAAAACGGTGTTTTAAGTCACTTTGGAGAAAATTGTCACATGAAAATTGTATGTAAATGTATTAAGACTCCCTTCCGTTGCTTCCTTCAGATCCAGTTCCATGTCACTATTGGCCATACAGCCGTGTCCCTCTACATCGACTGTGACTTCCCCCACTGGATGCACTGGGCTCTCATTGGCTACGCCATCACCTTCATCATTCTCTTCGGCAACTTCTACTACCAGACCTACCGCCGGCAGCCCCGCCGGGACGGCCCCTCGAAAGCAGTCCCCAGCGGCGTGATCAATGGTGTTTCCACGGCAACCAACGGAGTGAGCAAGATGGAGGAAAAACCTGCAGTGGAGAATGGGAGGAAGAGGAAGAGGGGTAGGCCAAAGCGGGAGTAAGATCGCTCGGTGGGAGCCTGCTGTGGACACCCGGAGGACAGCAGAGCTGGGAGCAGGGTTGCGTTCTTGGCCCTGTAGCACGCCCCTGTGCAGCGCGTGCACATGGGACTGCGACTGCCCCGCAGAGGAGTGGGTGTCCCAACATCGCCAGAGTCCGCATCATCTCAAGGTTTTGTTACATCAGCTCTAGACTGTGCGTCCTTGCTGTCCTCATACTAGTCTGGGACACTGATTCGTTAATTCAGGAAAGGCTACTGTAACAAGCCAAGCAAAAATTGTACGAACACACACACACACACACACACACACACATATACATACAGCAAAACCGACATAAGCACGCTTGTTTCTATATAGAAGACATCTATACCGCAGCATCCTGCAACATTATTCATTACTGTGTCCAAACCTGCATCTTCTTTCCTCCTTTGTTGACCTTTTTTTTTTTTGTTTTGTTACCTTTTAATAACTATTAATGGCAAAAGGCATTTGTATTAAAGTGTCTTTTTCTAACCCCACCCTCCCACTACCTGGGCCAGGGTTCAGTGATGTTTACAGCACCAGTAAGATGGCAATATAAGGCACACGACTGCAGAAACTCACCAGAGATTGATGTGCAACTGAGGCCCATGGGTAAATATACACATTTATCTGATGCTTTTCTCTAAAGCAAATTAAAAAATGAAGCTGCTTACACTGATTTACCCATTCATATAGCCAGGTAATTATTACTGTATCAGTTCAGGGTAATTACCTTGATCAAGGATTCTGCAGCAAAGGATGAGGTTCAGTCCTGGGACCTTGTAGTCTAATGGCAGAGGCTTTAACCACTCTGCCCCCTGCTGCCCCTAAACAGCCTCATATGCCTTTCAGCCACAGGGCTCAATGTGATTGGCTGAGACATGGCCCTTGGTGCGTGATGTCATCGTGAACGCAGCGGTACATTTGTTGTACAATGTCATGGGCTTACTTTGTTATTACTCTTCATGTACAGCGGGTCTCTTGGTTCGACTCCCAGCTGCATCAGCTACGGCTCATTGTTCTGTGGGTCCTTTTCTTTTGTTTCGATTGTAATAGATTCCCCTTTATTATGCATAAAATATGAACCTGCCCAACAGCGTTTTAACCTGTTCCACAGCCACCTTTTTTGTCGTATGATACATGATCGAGGCAAAAAGGTCATAACGCTGAACATACCAGCGGCTGCTTTCCACTGGTATCTCCGCACACCCAGGCCTGTACATTGATTTCTGCTGTGAATTCAGGTGAAATACTGTAACATATCTAAATATTGCATTGCTGGCATAAAACTCCCGTCCAGTGATTTGGCTTAATCATATACTTATCAAAATGATTCATAAACACAGATACCCATTCCTTAGTTACATGACTAGCAGAGGGTTAGGGCTGCTGCTTGTCACCATCTGAGCCGTATTTTACTCTGCTGATGTTCTCTAGACTCTTTTATTACCAATACATAGACGTCTCGTATTATCGAGACGTCTTAAATAGATCCTTTTCTTGTCAGCTCTTTTTTTGTTCATTTTATTGTCGCAGCCTGTCAGGTTTTGCACCTGTCCTCGCAGAGTTTCCATGCTTCAGAATGGTACGAACAAATAGACAAAATAAATAAAAATAGAAATTGTTTTAAGCTGGATGAGGGTGGTCTCTTGGCTGAGGGTTGCTATCACTGACTGCTGACTGCAGGTTGCGACTGTGAGTCCAGCCTAACAAAAAAGGGTTCAGCTGAAGATTTTTGTCCACTGTGCCCCCTCCCGGGGGAAAGGGACATTTCTACCCTCAGAATGTGTGTGCACGGTCGTTGCTGCAGCCTCGCTGTGACCAGCAGGTCTGTGGCTCGGCCCTAGGTCTGTCCATATTTCTACATGTCTCCGGTTGCGGATAATTACTTAGTATTTATTTGTACACTTCGGAATTGTGTCCTTCAGCTTTGTGTTTTTATTTATTTTTTAATTTATTTATTAATTTTAAAGTATTTACTGTGGAATGTGGATGTTGTGCAAGAAGTGTTGCCCATTCAGTTGTCTCCCTGATGCAGTTTCTGTTTGAATAAACACGATACCAGTGCACTCGATTCCTCTTGTTGCTGCACGATTTCACCCCACCTACATGTTTTTTTTTTGTCTGAAATTAAAAACATTTGCCAGTTTTTCATGAGCTGATGCAGTAAAAGCATAAGTTGCCAGTTTGCAGCCAAGATGACATCAGAAGGGGAAAAGGAATGTCTGCATGGACTGAGTTACAGTCACATTTATTCATTCAGCTGATGCTTTTCTCCAAAGCAATTTACAGTGATAATTTACTCACTGAAATATGTCATCTGGATGGGGCAGAGATAGGTATGGCCCACAGCGACATCAGCGTGAAACTAACAGATCAAAGGCCGGTTGCCAAGTAACACATGGGCATGTAGGCAGAACACTGACAAGCCGGTCAAAAAATACCCATGGGGGGTACTAGGGGGGAGCATTTCAGCTGCAAAGATTCTGTCATCTGTACTGTGAGTCAATATGCATGAATCATTCATTGCTCCATCCGTGATCCACTCCATCACCTCCCTGCTGTTACATGTAATAAACTCATAATGCATAAGCTGTCACTCAATGTCATAAGCATGTTGTACACATTCATAGGAAGCCTGTGATCTGGAGATGGGGCTGTGACGCACCTGTCCCTCGGTGTCTACCTGCCTGAACGACAGCTGAATCCTTTGCGAACAATGAGGGTGTTAAACCCCACCCAAACCTTGCTGCAGTTGGTGCAGCACGAACAAAGGTTTCCATGGTAACCGTACACAGCACTTCGAAATCCAGCTGCTTTTTCTCTGCTTAGCTGAGCTATAGTCCTGGCTGTGGCAGTCCTCCACCACGATGTTCTTGACTGAGTGAGATGTTTTATAAAACGTGCTAACATAAAATCTGAAAACATCCCAATACGTATTTTTTGGGGGGTGGTGGGAAGAGAGGGAAATCAACAGAAGAGACAACAATAGAAACAGTTGCATTCCTGTTATATTTCAGTTTTTCACAGATATCTTTCATGTGGCTTTCCTCAGCATCCCAGCAATTTCTTTTTTAGCACTTATTTCATTGTCATTGATGACACCATGTTGTCATTCAAATTATTATGTAACAAACAAATGGTTCATTTGCAATAATCAGATGCAACAACAGTACAGAGATGCTCAGAGCACCTTTGGCTTATGAGAGAAATAGTAGCACCAAAAATCGCATACATCTCTTATTATATAGAAGCTATTTCATATTATATACATGTTTCTTATATATGAGACAGGAAATAATTGTCATTGACACTCCTCTTAATGAGGGCAATGGCATTTACAGCCTCCAGTTTGGCATCCTTAGTTATTATGTTGTCACAGCCCCGCCCTGTGCCCCATAGTTTTGACTCAGTCATGTGACCCCCCCCCCCATCCAGCCCTCAGCATGCCACAAGCCATTCACTGGAGTCTCTCCCTCCCCCTGCTGACCAAACTGTCCTTGTTCATGACTTTGCACCAGCAAGAGAGGACAAGTACATTAAGGACTGTAGCAAACAGTCTGGATACGGCTAACAAGACAGTCGAAGGATCGGAACTCCCATACCTGGGACACCTGATCACTAGCTACAGTCAGCAAGAGCTCTGTGTTCTTCCACCTCAGCAAGCCTGGAGCAGGGAGGTACTGTAAGGCTTGAGCAGGGAGATGAGAAAAGTGGGACATATAAGTAAGTGTGGTTGCAACTGTATCCAGTAAGTGACAGGGGTGACGCGTCAAAGGATCTTGTAGGGACCGATGTAGCGGGAGCTGAGTTTTCTGGAGGGAAGCTTGAGGTGGATGTCACAGGTAGATAACCACACCATTTGTCCCAGTTGGAAGGTTAGGGTGCAGCGATGTTTGTCAACCTGCTTTTTGTATTGGTGGACACTCTTGCACAGGTGCTCCTGAACCGCACGCTCTTCTGGAACCAGGAATGTACAGCAGGGACATCAGAGGACCCAGGGTGCCATGGAAACAGGGGAGATTGATACCAGAAGAGACACTGGAATGGGGAGAGACCTATAAAGACCTATACCTATACCTCTACAGGGTAGGAACAAACAGGAGGAGGCACACTGCTCTCCCCAGGAAACCAGATTTCTCGTGCTCCAGGAAAATACAGGATATGTAGGGCCAGCCAGGTGTACCCCAGATTAACTGGGTTGTCAGGGGACGCAATAAGAAATACAGGAGAGAGGCTCCCTGTGGCAAGCCCCTACCTGAAGTTCTATTGCCTTGGTACAGGATTCCACCACACCCTTCCCCAGCGGTTGCCCATCAAGTGCACTGATCCGTAACGCTACGTCACAGTCTCACGTGGGAATGCCGTGTGAGCTAGCAAAAGCTATGTCCATAAAGCAACTGACCGCTCCGGAGTTTACAAATGCCTATGTGATTACCTGGTTGGCTCCCCCTCCCCAAGACAGGACAATCGGAACAGTTAGCTATGAGGCCAGATAGAAGAGGTCACTCACCAAGGGTCGCATTTGAGGGGCTCCTGTGGTTGGCCGCTCAGGGCGGGTTGCTCGGAAGTGGCCGGGACAGCCGCAGTAGAGGCAAAGGCCCTCTCGGAGTCAATGCTGTCTCTCAGTGGGAGTCAGGCGTCCTTGATCAACCCACATGGTTTCCGGAGTGATTCTCTGATTACCTTTTTCAGACCCACTTCTCTCCTGATCTCTTATGTGCACCATAAACTTGAATATCAATTATATTAAATAAAAATCAACACTATTAAGAAAAATAATATGTAAAGCGTTATATATACATATAAACTTCATCAGTCACAATCACCACTGTATTTCAATTCTGTAGTCAGTTACTTGTGTCTGTTGGCAAAAACGGTGGTATTGGACAGACAGACTGTGTTTCAAAGGTTGTGCATTTGCATTTGTAACTCTTTGTTGGCAAAATGCAGTTTTTAGTCTGACATATAAGTTGCTTTGCAGAAATGCGCATGCTAAGTGACTAAATGTAAATCTAAGTGTAACCAGGGCGGTGCATGGCACAGCTCCCAACCAGAAACAGCATAAGTTGCCCAGATAGATCTTGACTGTCTGACAGGGTGTCTGTCCCCAGAGGGCTACCAAACCCGAGTGAAGGGAGTGACAGATCCTGACTCTAAAGTCACCCTACATAACTGCAGGGAAGAGACTTCACCGTCAGCTCTACGATTTAATAAAAAGAGGTGCAGGAGTACAGTTATATGAGCACAGTCTAGGCTCGGCATTAGGTTGTCAACTGCTTTATATATAATATTTTACAGCAGACTCATTTCAAAATAACTAATAACAATAATACAAGCACTGTTCTGTTTATTTTTAGACGTGTGCTCATTTGCCATTGTGCTGGTGGTACACGTTTGATGAAACTGCAGAACTATTGATTATTTGCAGTGTGAGCAGTTCACTGTGTCTCAGTTGCAGTTGATATCTATGAGCAAAGCAGGCTCTGGAAGCAGGACAGGTTCAGCAGTCATGCGCTGTGCCTCCAGGCACTCTGCATATGGTCATTTTGCATCCTGAGAATACTATCCTGACACTAAGTATAAAGAATGTGAGATATGCCTAGTCAAATGAGAATGGAACAAAACTCCTTTTCCCTACACTATTTATGCATGTTCATTTTCCAGATTTGGTTTTAAGGGCAATCAGCATTCAGAAAGACTGTTATTGTATATAACATGAGATCAGACCTGCTTTTGTCAAACTCTCACCCCAATTTGCTTGCTGCTAATTCTGTTCCAGACTCAGCTGTTATCACCATGTCCCATGACTGCCCTGGGAGCACAGTGCGCACTTTTCAGACAACCTCTCCACCAACTCAATGTAGGCATTTTTGCACTGGAGGCCACATGATGCCATGGAGGAGACAATGACATACTATGAACAGCGGGTGATGATGTGGAAAACTCACATGGATGGTTTATAGGAAATGAGGCTCCAGGCTCTACAAGCACATTTTAGAGCCTCCAGGTCTGAAAAACAAATGAATATATCATTGCTATTACATTAAAATAATTTAAGTGTTACAATATGTATCACACCTGATGGTGTCCAAGCTGCATTTCAATGAGCTCTGCATTATACCCGACACATTTTTCCCTTACTTAATGGACTAAAGCTATTAAATACAAGAAACATCTATCATGAAAGCATCATATTAAAAGTTGCATTAGTGTAAAATTAATTAGCACATCATAGTAAAATTAATAAAAATGAAGCAATGTTTAAAACAAAGCCAGCAGTAATAAAATCATGTCAGTTTATTACAACATCCCATTAATGGACATGGGTGAGGGCTTCTATTCACCATCAGGTATCTGTAAGACACAAACTAAAATACATCATAAACCACCCAAATATCACATTTATTAAGAAAATAGACAAATATAATGATCGAATCCATAAAAATAAACATGATGGAAACCGTTACAGAATTAAAAGTTCACGAGGTAGGCAGAAAAGGACACGACCGGGCTGTAAACATTAACCACACTGCAAACATGAAATACTAAAACAGTACAAACACCAAATAAAAACAACCACATTATTTATTTTAGAGCCATGAATACAAGGCTGAAGGGAACGTCCGGTTCACTTCCGGTTGCAACCCCGCCTTTCGTGACGTCACGTCATGAATAATACAGTGCCGCTTTCCCTGGCGCTTTTGCAGAGCTTGGTACCTTGTGTCAGCATCTTTCCTCTTCACTGTCACCGCTGGAATCACACCCTGTCCTGTGCCTGTGGCTTTTCTCAGTGAGTAAGATTTTACAAACTTTTGAATTTTTTTCAAGTGGTATTCGCTATTTTTTTCTTCCTACTTATTTTAGACCTCAGAGAAAATCAAGTTGAAATATATAATATATATTGTCAGAATAAATAACTGTAGTAGTATTCATTGTTTGTCGTTCGTTTTTGGATAGCAAATTTTTAAGTGAATAAAAAAAATCCTCACAGAAGTACTTGAAAGGGATTGATTCAATTGCTGTTTTTTTTTCACCGAATGGGCCTCCGCCTTGTAGAGAAAGAAAGGGCTGCACGAGCAGGACGGCCGGGCGGATGTCACGTGACTTTCCGTGCCGCTCGGCTCGGCGGCTGTGCGCTGAGGACTCATCTCTCGCACCTTTCAAGATAATCGTTTGCTAGATGTCCTCCGCACAAATACACGTCGGAGGTAGAGAGCTGTAGATGCACACCATGTTATGTAGAAAGCCAGTTAGAAGCAGTGAGAAAAAGCTGCATGGAGGATTGCTCACATTTCCTCCTGGGGTGTCACTTTGAGTGATGATGACTCAGTGGACGGACCGTGTACCGGGCCCACCCAACACCCTGACTCTCACCTCTTTTGGGAGGGATGTGACTGAAAGTTGTGTTAGTTGGAGTGAGAATTCCACTCACTGTTTCGGCTGTGATTCCTGCTCTATGACCAGCTATGTAAAATACGGTATATAGAGAAACACTGTGGTAATAAGGACTGAGCAATCATGTAGTAATATCCAGTGCTACCCCGAATACAATAAACCTACAGCAGGTGCTTTATTTAATCGCGGTGGGAAGCTTGGCAAGGTTAAACAAACAATGGCGAATTTATTTTATTTTCTTCTGAGAGTCCCAGGACGTCAGCACAGTATTTAGCTGAGCCGACTGCTGTTTCTTTGGGGTTCCAGAACCAGAAACAGGTCAAACCCTCATAAACTCCACATGTGTGTTCAGAAGGGGAGGACACCGCGTGCTTGTGTGTACCATATGTGTCTGAACTCTTCTTGGCACGGCAACCGTCTTGAACATGGGCCTAAAGTACAGTATGTCCTATTTGAGTTCATGATCATAATTATTATTACTAGTAGTTGCAGTAGTATCTTGAACATGGGCCTACCACATGGTTATTTTGGTCACATTTCATCAGTGAAAAACCCCTACATTTGTACGCATGCACATGATTGTATTAGAACACTTGTATTATTATGTTATTATATAATATAAGCTTTTGTTATTACCCTTATCATAACCACAGTAATAAAAAAAGCCTTTACTGTGACATTCCCTGTTTATCTGTTCAGGGTGTGTTATTTCGTCGTTGCGCTTTTTCATGACAATTTTAAGGGCAGGTTTTTTTCACTGGAATGTCGATACCGTGCCCTTATTTTCCCGCTACCCTTGTGTCGCGCGTGGCGCGTGTCTCGGGCGATTGTTTAACGGCCGTGCTTGTCCGGGCTCCAGGGATGCGGCAATGGGCAGCGGGTGCATGCTGAGTGCGCGCGGAGGACACGATGAACGCGGCCGCCGGCGGCGCTGCCGACCTCCGACAGGCGGACAATAATAGCGGCAGAAAGCAGCAGCAGCAGCAGCAGCAGCAGCAGCAGGCGGCGTCCTCTCCGGCCAGATCCAGGGCCGCCCCGAAGACCTCCGCAGCTCCCAAATCCGCCAAGGCGGGAGGGCGAAACAGTCGCGCGAACGGCATCCCGAGGGAGCGGCAGGGCGCCCGGGGCTCGGCTGCTGTCCCCGCCGCGGGTGCTGAAAGCCCCGTTACCGAGACGTGCAGGGCGGAGGCGGAGGCGGAGGCGAGCGACGTGCGCGAGGACGCGTCCCCCCCGCGAGGCGACGCCGGTAGCGTGGTGTCGGATCAGCCGGGCAGCGCGCTGAGAGGCGCCCGCGGGAAAGCGCGCAGCGTCAGGGGCGGAGCGGAGGCGGCGGCGAACGGCGGCAGGCAGGGCGGCCGGGGCTCGGCGGGCTGCGGGCCCGGCTTCTGGAAGGAGGGATGTCTGCAGTCTGAACTCATCCAGTTCCACATCAACAAGAGCCTAAAGAAAGGAGCAGCAGGGATGCAGACGAAGACGGACAGTCCCGCCGCGGAACCGCAGCCGTGCGCCGACGAGATCATCTCGGAGATGGAGCGCGGTCCGGGCGCTGCGGGGACGCCGGAGGAGCAGAAGCTGCAGGAGGAGATCGAACGGCTGGCGGAGGAGAACGAGGATCTCCGGGTAGGTCCGCCCGCTCCCAGGGCCGCTTCCTTTGCTTTGTGCGCAGCCGGCCATTGGTGCCGGTTGGGGCGCCGCTCCTGCGCGCATCATCATGGATGGTGGAGGAGGAAAGATGACAGTGCAGAATTGGGCTTATTGTTCGGAAGTTTGTCTACATCCCATTCCCTTTTCCTTTCGAACAAATAATTTTATTTACGTTTTGTTTTTTATTAGCCAAAGAACGGGACTGTAGTGTCTGGGTCACAACGAACGATACAGAGAGATGTTATCATCCACGATCATGAAAACACATTAATGATTAATAAAATACATTAGTTACTGTAATTAAAAAGGGTGCACATAAAGCGCTGTGCAAGAAGATCCAAAAAACGTGGCCTGTTTTTCCATAATTAATTCAAATAATCCCACAGGTCTCGTTATGATCTTGATTTCGACGCTTCTGTCAAACACATAGAATGGATGATATTGAGGAACGAGAGAGACAAACGATATCTCGAAGGTTTTTTGAACAGTTAAATGAAAAAACAAATAGATTGCATTACAAAGGGTGCTGTAATAAATCGGAATGGCGTCTTTGTGTGGTCTAACACGAGGCACACCCCTCTGTGTGTGTGTGTGTGCGTGTGTGTGTGTGTCCGCGCGCAATGTCCGAATCAGAGCGAGATCGAGGAGATGCGCACGGAGATGGATGAGATGCGCGACACCTTCTACGAGGAGGACGCGTGCCAGTTGCAGGACATGCGGCGCGAGCTGGAGCGAGCCAACAAGAACTGCCGCATCCTGCAGTATCGCCTGCGCAAGGCGGAGAGGAAGCGGCTGCGCTACGCGCAGAGCGGCGAGATCGACGGCGAGCTGTTGCGGAGCCTCGAGCAGGACCTCAAGGTAGGGCGCGTGCGCGTGCGCGCGCAGGAGGAGGAGGAGGAGGAGGAGGCGCAGCGCGCACTAGCGCCTGCATGCAAGTGTTCTCAAACTTCGTACATGCGTTCGATTTGCGTGATGCACGGATGCGCTCGGATGGGAGTTCTTCCTCGGCCTGCGTAGACTGATGTAGGCATCTCTTGCCTAAGGTGCTGAGTAGCTCTATGAAGTCACACCATCAGGCAAATTCCCGATATTGGGAGTGGAATAACCAACATTTCTGAAGGAACATACAGAATCAGTTCCTGGAGGAAAACAGGTTACCTAAAATGAAGGATAACTGAAATAACAGGCATTTTTAATGTATGACAATAATATCATATTTCAAATAATCTAGAGAAAAAATTCTTGAGTTCCCACCCAGTGATGATGATTTTCCTGCAACTGATGACACCCACAACCGATTCTATTTACTGTCCAAATTTATAGAGTGTTAACTTTTAGACCATCAGTATCACAGCCTCGGAGACTTCTTGGCCGCGTCCTGCTCTCTGGCGGGTCTGGGGTTCGAGTCCTGATTGGGGTGCCTTGCGCCGGACTGGCGTCCCATCCTGGGTGTGTTCCCTCCCCCTCCAGCCTGACACCCTGTGTTGCCGGGTTAGGCTCCAGCTCGCCATGACCCCTGCTCGGGACAAGCGGTTTCAGCGTGCCTGTGTGTGTTCGTGAGGTAGATTTTAGCATAGTCCGTGTGGTGATTGGTTGAGCTTGTTCATGTGAAAGGAAGGTGGAAGTATATATATATATATGTATATATATATATATTATATGTTTTGTTATGGAAGAATCATAGTCTCGATTTACTTTAGAGTAGGTGGTAAATAAAATATCTGATGTGGACACAGAAATTCCATGTTACATTTAATGCATAAATTGTACTTTTGCTGAGATGTACATCGCTTTGGGAAAAAACGTCTGCTAAATGAATAAATGTAAATGTACCAATAAGCCCGTATAAAGTGATATGTATTTTGGTAAGCAGTTGTGGTGGTTCTTCACTGTATGGCCCGGAACAGTGTGCTTTACCGTAACGATTACAACCCATGTGCTACCTGGTCCTCTCAGATTTGTCTGTTTTTAAACTTTATTGACAAAAAACTGCAATTTAAAAAGTTAGGATCACAAATGGAACAAGGAACCAGATTCAGATATTACAAGAAACAGTGCCAAAGGGAATATAAGGAAAAAAAAAATAAATGGATAAGTAAGCAAATAAAAATGAATATACAGAAGAAAAAAACATTGCAAATGATGTAAGACGTCAATAGTAGCACAACTCTTGCTGCTTTGGGGTTTTTAGAAATTAGAATAATGTTCTTGTAACAGGAAAGAAAGACTTCAATTTACTAAATTTATATGTTCTAGAAACTGTCTATACATCCCTTGATGTAGTCTATACACAGACTGACGAGGGCACCCATCTGAATTGCGTTTGCATGTTACGCAAATTGAATTAATTGAGTAATAATTCAATTTAATACAGTTAAGAGTGCTGTCTGCTTCTTCATTCGAAAAACGACAAATGGGATTTTAGCATCTGAGCTCAGTACTTAATATTATCATTTGAGTTGGGCCGGTCGTTTTGATATTACTGCTTAAAAGTATTACTAGGTGAGAGTCATAAAGTTATAAAATTGTTAAATCGGTTTGACTCCAGTGGTTAGAGCTGTTTACTTCTATGCTAGTGGCCCTGGGTTCAAATGAAGCCCTTGCCGAAGGTATTTACCCTTAATACTCCGAGATAAAATACTCAGTAAACAGCTGTAATGTTGCAAAAGGATGAAGAACTTTAGAAGTTGCCTGTAATTCATAATACTTATGCATATTATTTCCCCTGGTGGGACTGAACGGCACAGATATGGCAACATGCCATTGGCCACCCCCAAAGGATTATGGGAAAGATCTAATTTATCCTCCTTTGTTTCGAGTCTTGTCTTGAAATCAGGTTTATTGAAACATCCCTGGCTAAAGGAAGTAGGACAGTTAAAAACCAGGCCTTTAAAATGCAGTTGAATACAAATGCAGTGCTTAATATCATAGAGATTCACACACACACATTTTCTGAACCGCTAGTCCCAGATGGGGTCGCGGGGACCCGGAGCCTACCCAGCAACACAGGGCGTAAGGCCAGAGGGGGAGGGGACACACCCAGGACGGGACGCCAGTCCATCGCAAGGCACCCCAAGCGGGACTCGAACCCCAGACCCACTGGAGAGCAGGACCCGGTCCAACCCACTGCGCCACCGCGCCCCCTATCATAGAGACTCTATTCATTAAAATAAATTATCATCAATTTTGTATTATGGAAATTTAAAATATTATGGTACAAAATGTTCTTATCACAACATTACAATTGTCAAGGTGGCCAAGGATGTGTCAGTGAGGCTGCATCATGAGCTCGAGAATGTGGAGGAGAAACGGGCCAAGACGGAGGAGGAGAATGAGAAGCTAAGGCAGCAGTTGATTGAGGTCGAGGTGACCAAGCAAGCCCTGCAGAATGAGTTGGAGAAAGCCAAAGAGGTGAGAGGGTCCTTCTCTACTTCTCTAAGTCTTTTTCCATGCTTCAGCTAGAACCCCTACAGTGTTTTGTAGAATGAAAAGTCAGGAATGCAGAGGAAGAAGTCCGAGAAAGAGAGGAGTGAGGGGAGAGTGACACTGACCGTCATAGATTTGATTTCCCCCATTTGCTTCTCTTTGACCTCTTTAATTAATTTCACTTAGACCGTTATGATAATGACTGAACCATTCTCTTCTTTGATTTGCATTTCTGCATCTAAAACTCTTTGTCTGTGCTCAGGTTAATTTTACTCTGAAATGTTCATTGCTTCAGAGGAAAGTGTCTGCAATGGTAATCGTGGTAAATGTAATGTATTATAGCTTTATCTGAGACTTTTACAGTGCCCAACAGTCTCACAGATGCCTTAAGACACAATATTCATCCAGTTTACTCACAAAATTGTTAAATTACACAATTAGGGTTTCTTGTAAAATGTGTGAGAGATAATATGGGTGATCAGTCAGGAGTGCTTCTGCATACTACAGTATATGTTTTTCATTACTGTGATTAATTACTTTTATATCCTCATCAGCTGTCATTGAAACGCAGAGGAAGCAAGGACATCCAGAAGACAGACAAGAAATCATCTCAGACTCCAACCGAGGTGAAAATTGTGCGTATTCGCTTGCGCGCGCACACACACAGAAAGACATTTTTGATTGAATGAACCTGAACTGGCTACATAAGAGTTCCTAATGAAGATATATTATCCCAGTATGGATTTATGTGTTTATAATTTCTGTAAACTGGTGGGACAGCAGGTGATGTAGTGGTCCTTGGACCCAGAAGACATGGGTTTGAATCCCACTTTTTAATTTAGTGCCCTTGATCAAGGTACTTACCCTGAACTGATAGAGGAAATATTAACCAGCTGTATAAATGGGTAAATCGTTGTAAGTCACTTTGGATAAAAGTATCTGCTAAATAAATAAATGTTTACAGAATGGTAGTTAGTTCCATTTTTATTTCAATTAAAATATGTTTACCATATTTCTTTGGTAGAACATATAGTTTAAATTTTTGTTTGCCTTACTTACATTAAGGAGGAGAATGAGGATCTGAGGTGCCAGCTGGCATTCATCAAGGAGGAAGCCACGCTGATGAGGAAGAAGATGGCCAAGATTGACAAGGAGAAGGATCGTCTGGAGCACGAGCTGCAGAAGTACCGCTCTTTCTACGGGGACCTGGACAGCCCCTTGCCCAAAGGTGAGGCCGGGGGCCCACCCAGCACTCGTGAGGCCGAGCTGAAGCTGCGGCTGCGCCTGGTGGAGGAGGAGGCCAACATCCTGGGCCGTAAAATCGTCGAGCTCGAGGTGGAGAACCGTGGGCTGAAAGCTGAGCTGGACGACCTACGCAGCGAGGACCCCGAGGGTGCCGCTGGCCCCGTGAGCCGCCAGCAGAGCGAATCCATTTCGGAGCTGCGGCAGCAGCTGCAGCTGGTGGAAGACGAAGCTGAGCTGCTGCGCAGGAGTTTGGCTGATGTGGAGGAGCAGAACAAGCGGGTCACCAGCGAGCTCAACAAGCTTAAGTTCAAAGCAGGATCCCATGAAGGCTCACGACACAGTGCCGCCGGGGATGCCAAGGCGGAGGCGCTGCAGGAGGAGCTGAAGGCAGCGCGTCTTCACATCAACGAGCTGAGCGGGAAGGTCATGCAGCTGCAGTACGAGAACCGCGTACTCATGTCCAACATGCAGAGGTATGACTTGGCCTCGCACCTGGGCCTGCGTGCCAGTCCCCGCGACAGTGACGCCGAGAGCGATGGCGGGCGGCGTGAAAGCGATGACGACTCCCGTCCGCCGCACCGCAAGCGTGAAGGTCCCGTTGGTGGCGAAAGTGACTCTGAGGAGGTGCGAAGCATCCGCTGCCTGACCCCCACGCGTTCCTTATATTCCCCCGAGGGCCGCTTCCTCTCTCGCAACTTCAAGGACCGGCAGCAGATGATCGACATTCGCATGGAGGCCGAACGGCTGAGTCGCACCATTGACCGGCTCATTGCAGACACTAGCACCATCATAGCTGAGGCGCGGGTCTACGTGGCCAATGGTGACCTTTTCGGCAGGATGGATGAAGAAGATGACGGCAGTCGCATCCGGGAGCACGAGCTTCTCTACCGCATCAATGCTCAGATGAAGGCCTTCAGGAAGGAGCTGCAGAACTTCATCGACCGCCTCGAAGTGCCCAAGTCCGAGGACAGAGACACAGAGGAACCTTTGTCTGTAAGTCAGGTGTGTCGGGTTGTGTGTGTAAGTGCGTGGAGAGCATGGTATATCAAGATAGGTTTTTGTTTGTACATTGAAGTACGGTTAATTAAAAACGTGTAGATGTTTTGTTGCAAGCTGCAGTCTGTAGCTGCAAGACAAAATGCACGTATTCATTTCCACATGTAAAATAATGTTCTCGTTCTTAATATTATAGGATAGCCGGTAGTGTATTGGTTAGGCCTGCTGTCTTTGGACCCAGCGGTCACAGGTTTGATTCCCTCCTCCAGCTATAGTACCCTTGAGCAAGGTACTAAATGTAGTTTGCTCCAGTAAAACTACCCAGCTGTATAAATGGGTAAGTAGTTGTAGGTATTTTAACACTGTAAGTTGCTTTGGAGAAAAGTATCAGCTAAATGAATAAATGTATATTATGGAGTCCCTTACAATGGAAAAACTGCAACAATGCCTTTTGAAAATGTATACCCTTTTTCATACAATGGGCTTCTTATTTGGTATAGTGGCATTTTTCCCATTCTGTGGTCATTCTACTGTATGTCTACAATGAATATTAAATCTAGTGTATGAATCTCTAAAAAAAAAAAAAAAAAAAAAAAAACCCTTAAAACAATGATCACTACTGTACCAGTATGGTTCAAATAGAACATAAGTGAATGAAATGTGATTAGATAAATTGAAAAAAAAATCTGTAATTTGAATACTCAACTTATGAACACAGTTGAGCCAAAAGACTGTTCATAACTTGATTCTGTTCTTAACTGCAAAGTCACTTTTACCACTAAGTCAGTCAGTTAAACTTGAATAATATATATTCTTCCAGTATTAATTTCTTAGGCTCTATAAAATACTCTCCAAGACTTCAGTCAGTCTATTATGAAAAATTGCTTGTCTGGTGAACATTTGCAGTGATCTGCTGTGTCCCGGAAATACATGGCATGAGACGGTACACCACGGATGTGACACCACTGGGTATTTAAATGTTAGGTTCTGCAGTTGTCTAAAGTAAACATACAATAAAATACTTTGGAGAACATTTTTATTAGCATAAAACAATATTAAAATTAAAACTAATTGAAAATAACCGAAAATATATATTGTCGCCACTGACTTCCAGTTATGGAGACTTTTTACACGTTGATCGGGCAGGTACATCTATACACACTGTCTCGCACGCACAAACACAGAGCCGTATACAGCTTTGGTTATGTATCTGTGGGGGGCTTTTTAGTGACTCTCATTTTAACACAATTAATATTCTCCGAGTAATGTAACGTATGAACATTCATAACGTTTGTTTAGTTCTGTTAAATTGCTAACTTTAAAATGGCATTCCCTGGCAATAAACCTAAAAATGCAATGTTAATGCTCAACTGCATGAGAGCGCAGAAGGCTATTATAAAACTGCTTACACAACAGGCCATAGGGGTTTCCTTCCTTGTTGCTGATTACATGTTGTTCCAAGATCAGTGAATACGGGTGTAATCTAACATTCTGTTTCGCTCTTTCTCCAATTCTGTTTCCCCCACATATTCCCTGTATACTTCACCTGCTCTCCATTGTATGATGCTTATTTTGTGTTTTTGTATGAACCTCCCAAGATGTTTCAGCCCATCATTCTCCTGATTCTCATCCTTGTGTTGTTCTCCTCCCTGTCCTATGCCACTATCTTTAAACTGGTTTTTCTTTTTACCCTTTTCTTTGTCCTCTAAATTTCATCACCATTAGCACTGTCCCGTCTTTAGTTTTTCTTTGTTTTTTCTTTTGTTTTATTATGTTGGTTTTGAACATGTCGCCAAGGTTACACGAAGTACAGGAAATTCCTATCTTATGCACGGACTACTGGCACACCTTCGATCACATGCTTAGGATAAACCCTGAAGATCACTTGCAAATCTATGACATCCTTTGGGTTAAAAGGTAAGCAAAAAGTTAATTTATTGTTGTCCATTTGCCTGGGAACAACCAGAAAAAAGCAACAGTAATCATTCCTATAGCACAGGAACCGTAATAAAGTCAGATTAGATGTGTAATTATATATGACTGCTTGTGTGATGTAGGGCAACCTATGGGCAATGTTATGATATGCATTCGTGCTGCGTTGAATCCTTTAACAGATGTGGACAGGTGCCGCTTGAAAACAGTTTGCTCAAGGCAAAACACACACACACACCATCTGAACCGCTTGTCCCATACGGGGTCAGGGGGAGCCAGAGCCTAACCCAGCAACACAGGGTGTGAGGGTGGAGGGGACACACCCAGGACGGGACACACCCAGGACGGGACGCCAGTCCGCTGCAAGGCACCCCAAGCAGGACTTGAACCCCAGACCCACCGGAGAGCAAGACCCGGTTCAACCCACTGTGCCACTGCACCCCCCTCCAAGGCAAAACAATTTCAGTAAAATAATATATTAAAGTTTCACTGGTTCCTGGATGAAGGGCACAGTGGCGCAGTGGGCTTGGCTCGCTCCCGCTCTCTGGTGGGTCTGAAGTTCAAGTCCTGTTTGGGGTGCCTTGTGATGGACTGGCATCCCGTCCTGGGTGTGTCCCCTCCCCCTACAGCCTTGTGCCCTGTGTTGTCGGGTTAGGCTCCCGTTTGCCGCGACCCTACGTGGGACAAGCAGCTTCAGACTGTGTGTGTGTGTTTCCTGGACAATTGGTTATTTTATATTTTTGTAGTGCTTTATATTGTAAAGAACAAATTATTACTTGCATTATTACATTCAAAATGTAAAAATAAAAATGTGTTAAACTAAAATAGACTCAAACTTAGGCATATTAGTGTTACTCTAATCAGCTTTGATTTATCAAAATCTTTCATGAAGGGTGCTATATAAATTTTTATTGGTGTCGTGTTGAACGAAGAGTTGGCTGGAATTGAGACATGGAACCGGGACCTTCCACTGCAATAAACACAGTGGTTTGCAGTTTTCATAAGAAAAACCATTTGTGACTGAATACAGTTGTTCTAAGCTAATGTTCTAGATGTTTGGTTATTTACTGTGTGCGGCAATCATGAATGTGTTATATGGTGTCTGAACTGAATTATGTTTCTAATCAAGTCTTTGTCCTGTTGTCTTTTCAACAGTTTTAAGAAGTTTACCACTTTCTCAGAATCTGCAGGCTGTCATATGGAAAGGTAAGAATAAATTAATACACAGTTTATGATCTTTGGTTCTTGTTCATAAAAATGTATAGAGGTACATACAAAAAGATGAACTTCATAATATGTGACAGTCAGTGAAATATTATTTAACAACTGTCAATTTACCAAATATCAATTCATTTAGTCAAGCACTTTGACCAAGTTGACTGACAAGTCTGTCAATGGTGGAGCTCTTAATAGTCAAAGTTACAGATAATGGTTGGGTTATTAAAACACGGTGATGTTATGGACTGGCAGAAAAATACTGTATTTTACTGTTGGCGTCAGTGATGTCAGTAAATAGTGAATGGAGGAAAAAGTAAGAGCCTTATAGCAGCAGGTAAAGGTGACTGCATAATAAATCTGTGTCACTTAATAAATGCAAAGATGGCCACAGCAGAACCTTTAGCCAGCATAAGGTTTGTATAACACATTTACTCATTTAGCTGACATTTTTCTCTAAAGTGACTTACAACTATTTACCCATTTATACAGCTGGGTAATTTAAGTGGAGCGATTTAGAGGCAGTACGGCAGGGCAGCACGATGGCACAGCGCCTGGGTGGTGCAAGAGGATGTGGGTTTGATCCACGCTCAGTCTGTGTGGAGTCTGCATGTTCTCCCCGTGTCTGCGTGGGTTTCCTCCAGGTGCTCTGGTTTCCTCCCACAGTCTAAAGACATGCTGTTCAGGTTCCCCCATAGTGTGTGAGTGACAGAGAGGGTGTGTTCCACTGATGTATGGATAAGTGACCCATTGTATGTAGTGTATCTAGCAGTGTAAGTCACCTTGGTGAATAAGGTATGTGGGCTGGTAACACTACGTAGTTTGTTGGAAGTCGCTTTGGAGAAAAGCATCTGCTAAATAAATAAATGTAAGTACCTTGCTAAAGCTAGCTGGGAATTGAACCTACTACCTGTAGGTCCAAGGGTAACAACTCTAACCTCTACACTCGTATTCCTATAAACTCGGACAGCTATGAAGAGGAGTAGTTTAGATATGCCGAACAGTCATGAGAGGGGGCTGGTAGTGCCTTGGGATGGAAATCCAGACAGACAGACCTCCAGGAGAGTGCTGGCTGTTTTCAGAGTGAGTGACCCTTCCCAAGGCCGGTATTTGGCAGGTATGTAAGGGTGTCGCGGAGCCTGAATGGAGCAGGGGATGCACAGTTACAGAGCTAAAGATACCCCTTACATCACTCTGGTATATTTTTGACCCTCCTAGTCCCCGACGAGGGGCAGTTAGGTGTCAGTCCCGGCCCGGGGCACCATGCCCGCCCCACGGAGCTCAGCCGAGAACCTGCGTTGTTGCGGATAAACCAAATAAAACACATGGGAACTTTCTCTACGTTTTAGAATTCAAACTCAAAGCGGACAGGGTCCAGGGACGTTGCAAACAGCACGGATTTTTACGGTGGATCTGCAGCTCGACCTCGTCGCGTAGGGGTGACATGGACGGGACCCCTGTCCCCGGTGCAGAGCGCGCACCGGAGACGGCCACGGGAGCGCGCCGCGTGAGGCCAGTGAGCGGATTCGGGTAATGTGGGCATGTCCGATGGAAAGGGCGAGGAAATAGGGCCGGGGGTTGTAGGTGAGAAATGTGGAACGCACAGGAGGAAAGGGCCGGGGGGAGCAGTCCGCCGCGCAGGGCGCGCTCACGTCGGGAGCTGCGCAGCCGGCACTGGTGCCTCAGAAAGGAGCTGCGGGAGGTTAAGAAACTGCACGGAGAGGAGCAGGATCGCTGGGCGAGGGAGAAAGAGCTGCTTCTCCGACAAGTCGCCGATATACAAGTAACCGTCGCTCGTGAGCGTCACCGGGCTTTCGCGAGTTGTATTTGAAATAAAAATATATTTGAAAATTGAAAGGAGGTTTTTTTTTTTGTTTGTTTTAGAAATCAGTATTTTTAAATTGTTTGTTGTCGAAGAAATTAATATTTAAAAAAAAAAAAAAAAAAAAGCCGTTCGTGCTCAACTGTCCCGTCGCCCCGCAGGGAAGGGAAAACAGGCGGACGCTGCTGGAGCTGCGCGTCACACTGCACGAGCTCCGGCTGCGCTTGCGGAGGGAGGAGACGGAGCGGCGCGAGCTGCAGCTGCGGCGCGCCCACGAGCAGTGCGCGTGGCAGCGCGAGCGAGCCGAGCTGCAGCGTCGCATCGCACAGGTGAGGAGCCGCCCGTTAGAGAAACAATATTAAAAAAAAAAAAAAAAAGCTTCTTTCATTTATTAGCCCTGTCCGAGGCCACTTGCAGTGTTAGAGCGATTTTACAGCCGTGTCGTGTGTGTGGTCGAGGCAGGTGAAGTGAGCGGGCACTCGACGCTGCTGCTGGTTTAGTACGTGTCGCAGAGTAGACTCAGTAACTTACTAGTACTTGTGCACTGACTGTGACGTTGCAGAAAAAATGCACCAAACTAGTGCCTGGAATGGCCTTACCTTTTAAAATACGCAGGTAAGATGCCCCTGAAAGTATCAAATAAAGTTGTGCTGGAGCTGAACAGGGTATAGGATATTTCCCTTCGTTAAAATAGTTATTTCTATTGCTAGGCCTAAGGCAGGAATGTAAACCCAGTCTTCTTTATTGTAAATGCACTTCACCGATTGGGTTGTTTCTACCTACCTGGGATTAAGAATATTTACGCCCTTTGACAATCCGGGTGATGAGTTTGAGGGATTTTTGAAGAGAGTCGGTGTTTATTAGTGAGTTCACAGTTTAGTGTTACTCGGTTATTCTGCTCTTGATGGTCAGAGACTGAGCTGCTGCTTCTCCTGCATGTTTACTTGCACTTGTCTCCAAAGCGACTCACCATGTTAAACCTTCAGTAGGGCAGTTTGTTTCAGTTCGGAGGTAATTGCTAGCGAATCTTTATCTCTAATACCAGTTCTGACTGAGGGGTCAAATATTCTCCATTCCCTTGATGTTCTCTGCATAGGCAGAGCTTAGCTTAATAGGCACATCCCGTTAGTTCCTTATAAAGATGAACTCTAGTGGTTCAAAGTGTTTATCTTTCCAGTGAAAGCAGTTTACTCTGCTCAGGCTGCCTGCAGGTCCTTAGTGCTCAGAACTACGTGCACCGTGTCCTCCATGTGCAGTAAGTGGGGACACGCTTCTTGGTGCGTCATTCTGGACAGTTCTGCACAGGTGGAGCCGATGCACAATGGAGCGGTCAACAACTTGAGCACAGTGGAGAAATCTCTCCAGGCTCGGCCTAAATGAGACGCTGCTTCGCTGGCGCTCTCGCGGAAGAGGAACGAAAAACGTTTTTTTTTTTTTTTTTTTTTTTGTTGCTGTGTGCCTGGCCTCCTGTTTCTCCACACAGCGATCAGTGTTTTGCTGCCAGTATGTGCTGCCTAGCAACAGTAGACACAAGCTGCTTTTTATTTTGAGTTTATTTCAGTCACTGGTAGCATCCAGATTTTTCTCGCAATTAGGCTCAGGTTCTGTTCTTGCACATGCTCTGTGTTTTTAAGCTATTTGTTTAAAGTGAAGTCAGTGGTTTAACTAGTGGTCTAACTACTTTACACAGCTGACCGGTTGGTACGCAAAAAGGCATCTGGAAGTCACTGCATTTTATTTTGTTCAGCTTGTAGGATGCTAAACTTAGCTTTTCTGAAGCAGTGAAAGGGTTTCTCAAATAGGCCTGTTGTCACCGTGGAGATGTATGTGTGTATGCTTTACCAGATCACCAGGTTATGAATTTAGAGCTGACAAGGAGTAGTTGTTGTTATGAGCTGTCTGTAAAATTGTGTTTCCTTCATAGAAAAACTAGTGTCACCAGGAGTTATCATAGAATCATTTTGATTAGGCTATGTGTTGACCATGTTTATAATAGCATGGTTTTACTAAACAAAAGCGGAAGAAGCTCTATGAAAATTACAAACTTTATTGCCCACAGAAGTCAGTAGTTGTCAAATTGTCTAACGCAGGAAAGAGCCATCAAGTACACATTAATTTGTCGCCCCATAATTGTGGGAATTTTCTCATATTTAAATACAAAACTGTGTAAATCAGATGAGAATCTTGGACATCTATTCAAGAAGAAATGCTTCTGAATGTTTGCACAGAGACGTCATCGTGTCTAGAACAGCATCTCCCTAGTATCAACAGTATACATCATTCCGGAACATCTGCATGACAAAATGGGTAGTCCAGTGTCTGGTTTGAACATTGTATGAAGTAGTGCCTTGCTCACTGCAGAGAGCAGGCTTTATCCTGGAATTCAGATGACTAATTCATGCTGAGCTTCAAACAGATTTTACTAATGTGTAATTAGGTGTGAAAATACATGTAATGATCACAATGATGTGCATTTTCCATTGTCTGTATTAAACTTATTTTTAAGGAAAACTTTTTAGGGCTGGTCCTTGATTTATGATGTGTGACCTAAGATGACCTGGACTTAGAGCGGCTGACCCATTAACCTTGTTATGTTACTTTTGAGCCCCGGTGTTTGCTCGTAACATCTAATGCCGCTCCATCAGCTGTTCGATAACTTCAGCTGTCCATGCTGCCTCGAGACACCATATTTTTTATTGACTCAATCAATGGGTCTATCAGTGATTGTGTTCGATTTAGAAAAACATGACTTAATTGATTCCGTTCAAGTTAGGTTTTTTTAATAATGTCTAGGAAGATGAAAAATTGAGTGTTCTGGTGGTGCAGAAAAGAAAAACCAAAAGAAAACATTTAGAAGTGAAAATGTGAATAGTGCAGCATGAAAATATAATACTGTGCAAGGTACTGCATTATTGAATATTAATATTAACATGAAAAATGTGTGAAATTGGTGAAAAACTGACAAAGCCCTGTTATACAACAGTGTACGTGTGTTGCTTATATAGCCTTCTGGTTTATATAATGCACTATAATGGCATTTTTGACAAAGGACAAAGTCAACATAGAATATGATGAGGTTGTGGTAACAGAACCCCTTCGTAAGTCGAGGACCTCCTGTGCTCTCTGAAAATGTCACTTGAGCATCAAGTTTACACTCGAGGTGGACCAAATTCTGGCCATGTAAATACAAGGCACCCAAAGTCAAGGGTCTTTAACTTCAGAACTCTTTAATGATGTGAAATTACTGTACAGTTCTTCTGTTACTGGGAGAACTGTTAAGAACAGTGTGAAGATGAAGGACATTAAAGTGAAAGTGATACTGCACTGTTATGGAAAGAAATGGGATGAGATGTACTGCCTCATGCCAGCATTTGGGTCTTTCTATGCAGCTGGAAGCAAGAGGAAAGGACGAAATGCAGGGCGGGCAGATGGCGCCGAGCGCGGGCCCCAGGGACGCGCTGGAGAGGGACCGTGAGGAGCAGAAGCGGCTGCTGGCGGACACGCATGCGACGGCTGTGGCGCTGCGCTTGCAGCTGGAGAGCAGCGAGCAGGACTGGGCGCAGCACAAGGCGGACTTGCTGGAACGCTTTGACGCTGAGCGCAGGGAGTGGGAGGATCAGCTTGGGGATATGCAGAGGAAGATTGAGGAGGTACGGCTGTAATGTTTCAAGTACTATTCTATTCTTCACTGACACTTCATTTAGCAGATGCTTTCCATCAAAGCAACATACAATTTATTAACTATTGTTTAGCTGACACTTTTGTCCAAGGTTACTTGGTGTTTTATATATATATCTATGTAGATTACAGTAAGCTACTGCATGTATTGGTACACTATGAGCTTTTCATTTTTCTTATTTCTTGCTTGCTAAAAATGTGCTTGTTTTGTATGTACATACACATATAGTATGAGAGATTAATAAACATTAGTTTCGTTCATTCATTCATTCTTTCATGCATGTTAAAAAAGCAAACAATTTGTACATCAGTCCACCTGAAACGCATATCTTTGGACATACGTATGTTGCTCTGCATAAAAGTACCTACTTTTTATGTAACTGAATTAGATTAAATCTTCGTTTTTAATATGCCTAATGTTCGACTAATATGCCTGCTGTCATCTACACACAAATACACACTGATTAATGTCCAGGAGCCAGTGACGGTTTTGTTAATATAAAAATAGTAGAGGACATGGTGAACATGGCCAGGACTAACGCTGACACCCTTAGTTAACAACACAACATGGAACAAGTACTATGCAGGTGTATTGTGTGGACCAGGCACATGTGTCATAAGGGTTTTGTTTCAGCTCTATGATGAGGTGAAGGCTCATCGCAGAGGGACGGAGGTTGGGCCCAACAGCAAGATGCACGATGGTGATCTCAAGATCAGCTTACAGTCCAGCAGGACCAGCTCCAGCATCTTCACCGACTTTCACAGCAGCAATGATGAATCTGAAACTCCCAATCAACATAGTAATATCTGCACCGACAGCTCACATCATGAAAGCGAAAGAAACAATGGTCCAGCCGGCAACCGCAGTAATGGCTGCACTGATCATTATAAGAGTAGTGAATGGGATTTTTATGCAGCAGAACTCGAGGACATCTTGAAGGGATGCCTTCGAAAAGGATCTGAGCACTCCTCTCCTGAGCAGCAGACCTGCAGTAGTTCCTCCTCCACCACATGGCCAGTTTTTAGTAGCCCTTCCCCTACAAAACACCCAGCCTTTGACAGCCCCTCCCTTGATTTACAGCGATGCTGCAGTAGCCCTTCATCTATCAAATGTGAGGTCTGTGAAAGCCCTTCCCTTTCCAGATATCAGGCCTGCAGTAGCAGTCCACAGATCTTTGGTCTGGCACTCGAAAACGACAGGAGGAGGAACATTATGGCGTTGAACACTGTAAGTGACTGTATAGGCGCAGTGGTTGTGCTCTCTCCTTCTTGACTTATTCTCTGTGTTTTCTGCTCTTCTTCTCCTTGACCTTGTCACTGGCTCAATGTCTGGTGCATCGTGAGTCATCATTTGCCATTCTTGTCTAGGCTCGCCAAGAGATTTCCAGAGTGAGCAAGGAGCTGTGTAGCTACCAGGACGAGATAAGAAAAAAGTCTGACTTTAGGTAACGCCACGGTGATACAGCTTTTTCCAGGCAGCAGGAAAGCTTTAGTTTGTTTGGTTTGTAACATTTACTATGTTTTATTTACATCCTTATGTGGAGCTTTTTCAATGAAGCTTCTGTTTCTTTTCTTGTTTCTTCATCTTCTTCATTGCAGACATGAACTTTTTTCATTCTTGCACGAGTTTGAGGGACAACAAAACAAGAAGGATCAGACAAAGAATGAGGTTCCTGATGTTTCTTTAAGCCCTGTGTGCGACTTCCAGGCCTTGGAGGAACAGAGCTGGATCCACTGGGAAGGTGCTGCCAGGGATGTGGATTCTTCACTTCCCCAGAGGAAAACAGATGCACCACCCGTACCACTTCGCACCACTTCTTGGTACCCTAGCAGCTCCACAGCCCTCGAGTCCTCCATAGAAACAAAACCCATCTCTTCTGTCAGTGCAGACAGGAAGTACAGCAGTCCCTCTGTGCTCAGGAAGTTTGGGGCAATGTCACTGGAGAATGAAGGGAAAACTCTGATGGATTCTGTTGTAGTTTCAAGCCTTGTACCTTCAGACTCCAAGTGCAATATTAGTTGTTGCCACAGCCAGTGGTCCTGTGATGGCAGCAAGTTTGGCAGCAGCAAATCCTCCACATATGTACCTGTTCGAAACTGCCAGTCAGGAGCCCCAACCCAAGAGGAGGGTCCAGCCTGCACAGAAAATGAGCTCCCAACGTACCTCTTGGAGCAGCTTCAGCTCTTGGACACCGACTTTCTTAGCGACAGATTGAGGCCCTTACCTTTGGAGGTGCCTTCTTCACACTCTAATTCTGCAAGGCCCTGGAGGAACAAGACTCTGGAGATAAAGACAGCAGAGTTTAACCGCACCGTGTTCCATGGGGAGATGGGACATTCGGTGGAAGAGGACAGTCTCACAGCTGAATGTGTGCTACAGTACCCTGACACCCTATCTATGCACTCCATCCCCAAAAGTCTTTCAGAGACCTGTGAGCAAAATCCCGAAGATGCAAGAGCGGGCAACTATCAGAACAGGAATGACTCCAGCTTCAGTGCCTTCAGCCAGTCCATTTCAGATGCAGACATACAAAGTAAAGGCCCAAGGACAAGGCTTGTACTTTTGACCGGGTCACCCAGAACTGGACGTTCGGAGCAAGGTGTCGACACCTGGAGCAAGGTTTTAAATGAGCAGCCTTGGCGGCCAGGGACGCTAGCTGCATACCCACGGCCTGGGGAGTCCAGGTCCAACTACGGAGCAGTTGAGAGGATTCTGAGGACTTATCAGGGCAATTGCGGATCTAACGAGAACTCCCTACGTAGTCCATATTCAAGAGAGGAGTCGGACCTTGCTGAACAACTGGAACTCTTGGACATTGAAGACCTGTCCAACCCCATTAAAAGGCTACACATGCCCCTCCAGACTACTTCTACTCAAAGTGTTACAACCAGTTCACCACAGGTCAGTGAGTGCGCAATAAATGTTACTTGTTCTGGTGGCACTTGGACTCACTGGGCAGTGTAACAAACATAATTTTAGCAAAATCAGTAGATCCTGGATCTCAAAGGACTTGAGTGAAATTGACAGAGTGCCATGTGGGGAATCAATGAAGCAGATCCAGATGATCCCTGGCAGGTGATAGAATTCCTTTGTCATGACCCCATCCTAATAAGTCGCAAATTCCCTTATATGAACTAAGGATCTCTTAACACTTAACCGGCATGAGTGCCACGTTGCATAATAAGGCGACGTTATACTTTTTCACTAGTTTCATGTATTATTCATCTTATCATAATATGATTTAAATGTAGTATACCATATTTTCATGCTGCACTATTCTCAACTTTAGATTCTAAATCTACAGTACTGTCTTCTGCTTTTCATTACCACCAGAACACTCATGTTTTTGCCTGCTATTGTAAATACACACACTGGCTGAAATAAGTTATCCCAGCGGGGTCGTGGCAAGCCGGAGCCTAACCTAGCAACACAGCAAGGCCGGAGGGGGGGCACACCTAGGACGGGACGCCAGTCCGTTGCAAGGCACCCCAAGCGTGACGCGAAGCCCAGACCCGCCAGAGAGCGGGACCGCACCCCCGGGTCTGTTGTAAATAATAATAGCTAAATTGACACCCCTAAAAGAGAAGAACCTTTCTTGGTTTGAAACACCATGTGTAGCCATAGTGGAAGTAAAATAACTGTGTGATCATTAAATATCCCAGTACACATGATAGTAAACTCATTGTATGAAAGGGTATGTCTTGACAGTACAGTGGCACAGTGAGTAGTGCTGCTGTTGCGTGGCGCATGGATATTGTAAGAGGACATGGGTTTGATCCCCGGTCAGTTAAAGATTAAAGATCTGGTTAAAGATCTCTTCCTTTGAAGGTACTTAAGTGTGTGTAAATGTAAAGTGTATAATTCTAGCATAAACAAATACAGTGTACTGTAGACATTAGCAAATACAAGTCCTTCATACTGTTCATGTCATTTTTGTATTTCGGTTGTGTACACTCCTGAGAGGAAGCATTCGTTGATGCTTGTTTTTATTTCCTTTTTTCCAGGAGAGCAAAGACTCTTCTTTTGTGTCCATTAAGAAGAGCTTTTCTCGCCCAGTGCGTCCGGCAAAACAACGGCCACCATCCCGATGGGCCAACCGTTCTGCTTGTGCTCCTTCAGCTCCCTCGAGTGCCACCTCCATCTTTACCCACAAATCCGTGTCCTCTCGCTCTTGATGGGTCAGGTCGTCATCCTCGGAGTGCCTTTGTCATCCAGACATGACAAAGATGGCTTTTGAAAACTCAGAGAGCTGTTTTCCCCTCTGTAAATATGTGAGCTTGTTTCTCTGCAGCTCTGAAGAACTTAAATGTGTGCATTTCACACACACGAAATTCAGCTTCACATACAAACCGTGTTTCCGTAGCCTACTGTACTTCGGTGCCAAACTCATTAATCTTTAGTTTTCTTTTCTGCCGGGTTTACCGATGCCTGTGTGTTCACCTCTGTGTTGTCTCATGCATGGCTCCCTGTATGGGTGCATGTCTTTGTGTGTATCAGACATTATCTTGGTTATTCCTTATTAATATAACAGTAGTTGAACTTTTAGCAGTTTTAGTCTATCGGGTATCCTTAATCTTCATAATACTGGTTAAACATTAAAATAACGTGGTGAATATGATATGTGCGTGGTTGCTTAAATGTCTTTTTTTCTGATAATAAATGTAACGGTGCATTTACTTAATGTGTCTCCGGTTAAATTGAATGCATAAATATGACTTGTATTTTAACGTGCAGAGGACTGCTGCGAAGGAGTCTGACTGTTTTAGAGAGCTAGGAAACCAAACCCCCTACTGCTGCAGCAGCGCCGAAGAGGTGTAAGGACCACATGGTTTGCTGATTGCATTCTGCTACCATCACCTGAAAGGAATAGGCTGTAGTATTGCAGCAGAGGTGCCTTATCAGCCTTTATAAACCCTGACCACATCCCACAAGCACTCAGGTGAGCTAGTCATATTCAAGTTTCTGCTTTGATTATTTATTTACTGACTATGATGCTTTTTGCAACAGAATACCTTAGATTATTTTTGCAAACTTTTTTTTTGTCAAAATTTGAAGCCTGACCTGTTGCTCCATTTAAAGGTGTGGAGTGCGGGGTTCTGCATTCCCACAGCTGTTGAGTCTCACTCTGCCCTCTTAATGAACTTGTTTCTGACATCTCCATGACAACAACAGTTGTAACAGCTACAGCCCAGTGCATCAGCTCAACTGGCACACTGATCACCACATCTGTGCTATGACTATTCCTCCTCATTTACTGATTTCCTGGAAGACCGTTCGAAGGTGCGTCTCATATCGTTGGTACAGTTACACCAAACCCTGGTGGAAACCTGACCCTTCAGACCGAAATAGTGAGATTCTCTTCTGGTGCCAGAAATCTTATCCCAATGGTAATATGAATAGAGCCCCTTTCTGATACAAGTGCATGTGTTTATTGCTGCTTTTCCTTTCCCATTTATAAATCTGTAATGAGAGTCAGGCTGCACACAGACATCTCTGCTATTTTAAAAGCTTGCTGGACAACAAGGCTGTTTGCACAGAGACCCGATTTCATTCAGACAACCTGGTTCGTGTGAGTGAAAGTGAGTCAAGAAGTGCTGGTCTATTTCCGCTTGTTCACTGATAGTACAAGACATTAAATTATGCTAAAGTAAAGTTTTCGAGCCAAAAATACATTTCCACTGCACATCTGGAGCAGCAGACAACACTCTAGAGATCGACTGTACACATCCAGCTTTCTGAAGACGATCAATAGGAAGCAATAATGCTGTGTCAGTCATATCTTTGAATCCAATTTTTTCCAGTCTTAATAGTATATGATAATGATAGTAATGACAATTACGATGATAATGCAAGTCAGTCGGCTCATCAGCAGGTGTGTCATGGCACATTAACAAAAATCTTTGATAACTACTTGTCCACTGCAGGGTCGTAATGGTTCAGAGTCTCCCAGAAGCATAGGGCCTAAGGCAGGGTACACATTCATGGCAATACAGAGTCACTCGTTCATGTTAAACACACGTCTTTGGATTGTGGGAAGAAACCAGAGCACCTGCATGGAAATCGTGAACATTGAGAGAACATGCAAACTCCTGACACCTGAATTTGAACTCATTTCTCAACTGGAGCCTAGGCAATGTGAAACAGGTCCAACATGCACAACCTTAAAGCCAAATATTTTTAGCTTTTTTTTTTTGTAAATGTATTATCCTTTTCATGGGCTGACCCACAAGTCCTCATACTGGGTAAGGTATCTCTAGTCACGATGTTGTTTTCATTTGAACCGGTTCATGAACAACACGGATAAGGGGGAGTTGAAACCTTGTCTCTTTTACATGAACAGTTACTGCTCTAGATAAAAAGAAATACACTATTGAAGAGAGACATCTTAATCTTGCAGTTAAAATTTTGCTTGTGAGCTCTTCTTGTTTCTGTGCATATATAAGAGTATGTTTTAGTTGATCTATTTGGCACTATGATCATAAACATAGAAATTCTTTCCTCCCTTGCTCACAGACTGAACAACCCAGGTGTCTTTGCATTCCAGATGAACTGGTGACTCTTATGAGCTGCTTAAGGTTCTCTGGATGATGGCAAGAAAATTCTTGTGCTGTATAGACAAGCTCAGTGAGGAATCTATGGAGGAAAGTGGTCACAACCAGCATTCTGTTATATTGATGTGTAGATGTAGTGTAGGGGTAAGTTACATAACTGACTTTGACTTCAGTCTTGCACACTATGAATTATAATTCACTGATAAAGGCCTGAATGTGCCTGTTAAGCAGGGCCTGGAACAAGGAACTGCTTCCTGTTTCTTAGCCCTTCTTTGGCATGCTTGTCTCAGACCATGATAATGTTGTGTCCTACCCACCTTGTGCCAGATGAGTGGGCTCCACACCCTGGTTTTCAGAGACACTGTCATGCAGAACAGATCAGTTTCCTGTTGCGAGCGTCCGGAGGCTATCGATTTATGGCAGAGCATCACTTAGGGCCGACTCTCATGGTCCATTAGCCCACCTGGGATATCAAATGGATGCCATTATCAGCCGGAAATCCGTAGCTTGACCTCAACCATTAGACTGCAGAAATAAACACGTGTGTGTAGACATGTGGCCTGTCTCCTGAGAAAGAGACATAAACTGAGCAGGAGTAAGGAATAACATCTTTTTGAATTAATCCTTTTTCAAAGAATGGTTATAGCTGAGTGTACAGGCCTGATTGCCAGTGTCTCTTTGACATCAAGTTTGGTCATATGGAGAATTCCCTGCAATATCTTTTCCATTCCTGGATACTGGCTCTTCAAGCAGTGAAATTTGAGAGTTAAACACAGCTCAATATCAGCTTTGCCAAACAGGTCAACTGTTGGTTGTCGCAGTAGCAGCATTGTTCCTAAAAAAAAAAAGCCAATGGTGAAGCGGCTTGACTCGTGTAGTATCTGGGGTATTATTTTTTTGAAGATATTGCCAATTTGGATAATTTTTTAGATTCAGGAAGTACATTTATCAAGAACACTACAGCAGATGGTGGAATTTGAACTTGTGTTCAGCTCTAACTACTATACCATCTGCTGCAGCCCATCTGTCTGCATTGTAATATCCTATATATGACTGATAACCCTCTACAGGTGCTCCATGAAAATCATGTTTTGGTGGAGGAGATGCTGGTCTAGTGTGTAGGGCTGCTGTCTTGTTACCTGAAGGTATTGGGCTCAAATCTCACTGCCGTAGTACCCTTGATCAAGGTGTTTGTTACTTCTTTTGTCCCTTCTCAAGAAATTTGAACATGAAAGTGTTAATATGAAAGATATTTAATGTAGTGTGTTGTACGTAAATTGGGTTTAAGATGATGCCATAGCACATTTTTATGTTCTGCATTGTTGGATTTAAATAGCTTTTCATTTTTTCCTCTGAGACTTCCTTGTTAATAACAGTAAGATAATGCTAAGAACCTCATTAGTTGCGCAACTGCTTATATTTTCTTATTACTGTATGGTAGGTATTTACTAGTCAGTGTGGTACATGTTACAGTGTCTGCTAGCAGTGTAAATCCCCCCCCCCCCCAACCTTGATTATACTCAAAGGTGGAGCTGTGCTGTCACTCTTGTTCTGCTGTGCCCTTGAGCTGCATCAGGGGTCAAGTGCTCTCCGGCTCAGGGTTTCCCTGCTAAGTGGTGAGGTAAGTCTGCGGGGGCGGCGAGCATGGAACAGGAACGCGGCTCTCCCTGAGCATAAGCGCTGACTGGAAAGTGCCAACTTCCCCCGCTGAGAATCCTTGCATCTCTGAGCCCATCATTTGGTCGGCGCGTGGCGTGGCCCTGGTATCGAACCCGATTCACAGGGATTGCCTGCGCGACGTACTTTTACTGGCTGAGCCGCCCAAGAATGGAGCCGAGCACGGAAGGAGGAAAAGACACCGGTGTGACTCAATACCCTCGTGGTGCTTAGAGCCTCTTCATTTTTATTTAAAAGAGCATTGATTCTTCTGTAGGTTGAAAATCGATGTCGCTGTGAACATTTATTAATTTTGCAGAAATACATCTTTCAGAACAATATAAAAAGTGCATCACACTTCATATACAATTCTTGACTCGTCATCAAATGTATACCTACAGGTACATTACACTCGTAGCACCATGTAGGGCTGTTTATTATAGTAGCTACCTTTGCTACTGAAGGGCTCTCCATTGGAGCAGGAACAGAAATTCACTATAAATAGCTGTAAGTAATGGAAATTGTAGGAAATGTTAATTAGTTGTGCAACTGCAAAGGGTATTGTGAGGCTGAGAAGGGGGTAAGACCTGTTGATGACAGGAAGGGGTTGACTTGAGGTGCAGTTGTATTGGTAAAGAGGGTTTATGAATCCAGACTTCTAAAACTCTTCTCCTTATGGTTTTGGGTCACGTGTGGTACTATGAATTTATTTAGCTGTATGAACAGGTAAATAATTGTAAGAGACCGAAATTGTAACTCGCTTTGGAGAAAATCATTAGCTAAATATGTAATTTCAAGAATTTAATATATATTTATGTATTTATACAAATGTTTATGAAATATGGTACTGCATAGTAACGTTTATACGTATAGAAATATTGAATTATGCAGAACTATATATTGTAATATTTGTGTGTCTAAGTGATATTGATATATACCAATTAGCTACAACATTAAAACCACTGACAGGTAAAGTGAATAACTGATTAGCTTGGTACAATGGCACCTGTCAAGGGGTGGGATAGATTAGACAGCAAGTGAACTGTCAGTTCTTGAATTTGATGTGTTGGAAGCAGGAAAAATGGGCAAACGTAAAGATCTCAGCAACTCTGACAAGGGCCAAATTGTGAAGGCTAGATGAGTGGGTAAGAGGATCTCCAAAACGGCAGGTCTTTTGGGGTGTTCCCAGTATGCAGTGATTAGTACCTACCAAAAGTGGTCCAATGAAGGACAACCGGTGGAACCGGCAACAGGGTCATGGGCACCCAAGGCTCGCCGATGTCTGCGGGGAGCGAAGGCTAGCCCACCCGGTCTGACCCCACAGAACAGCTACTGTGGCACAAATTGCTGAAAACCTTAATGCTGACTGCCATGATAGAAAGGTGTCAGAACACACAGCTTGCTGCGTAGCCGCAGACTGGTCAGAGTGCCCATGCTGACCCCCGTCCACCTCCGAAAGCGCCTACAATGGGCACGTGAGCTTCAGAACTGGACCATGGAGCAATGGAAAAAGGTGGCCCGGTCTGATGAATCACTTTTTTTTCTTTCCTTTTAAGGTCACGCGGATGGCCAGGTGCGTCGTTAACCTGGGGAAGAAATGGCAGCAGGATACACTACGGGAAGTAAGCGATCCAGCGGAGGCAGCGTGCTGCTCTGGGAAATGTTCTTCTGGGAAACCTTGGGTCCTGGCATTCATGTGTTTGCTACTTTGACACGTACCGCCTACCTAAAGATTGTTGCAGACCACACACACCCCTTTATGGCAATGGTATTCCCCGATGGTAGTGGCCCTGCCACACTGCAAAAATTGTTCAGGAATGGTTTGAGGAACATGACAAAGAGCTCAACGTGTTGACTTGGCCTCCAAATTCCTCATATCTCGATCCGATCAAGCATCTGTAGGATGTGCTGGAAAAACAAGTCCGATACATGGAGGGCCTACCTCGCAACTTACAGGACTTAAAGGATCTGCTGCTAACGTCTTGGTGCCAGATACCACAGGACAAAGTGAAATATATTGTAATATGTCTTCATAAACTTATAAACATTCATATATATAAATGTGTAATACATATTATACAGTATATTGACATTGTCCATATTATCAGTAATATGATATTTACCACACACAGTTATTGGTAGGATAGGATAAAACTATCACTGTGAGGAAAGCAGCTCAAAGTAGGACAAGAAATTACAAAGTAAACAATAAGTGAGCATCTACGAGTTACACTCCAGCTCTACTCTTCTGTATACATGAGGGGTGTGTGTGGAATATGTAACCACTGCTCTTTATTGAATAAGGACAGAAACACAGCACAAGACGCCTCTGTTTACACACACGCTGCAGCCCCCCCCCCCCAATTTAATTTTCCGCATCTGCAGTTTGTCAGAGAGCCTCCCCAACAGGGACCTGTTATATATGTCAGTTATTTTTTTAAAACATTTATAGCTCATATAAAGTTAGTGGGCCTTTGTGAAGGTTATCAGTTATAGCTATTTTATCATCTGTACTAATAATGAGGTGAAAATGACACTTTAGGAATAACTCAGCAGAAGGGGGGCTATGAGTGTTTCAAGTGATTACAGTAATTCCCAGATGAGAAGTGCCTCCTTACTGTAACAACGATGATGATCGTCATGGCAATGGTTGGCACAGCAAGTAGCGCTGCTGTCTCACAGTGCCTGGGTGGTGTGAGAGGACATGGGTTCAATCCCCACTCAGTCTGTGTGGAGTTTGCATGTTCTCCCTGTGTCTGCGTGGGTTTCCTCCTACAGCCCAAAGACATGCTTTTCAGGTTCCACCATAGTGTGTGAGTGATCAAGAGAATGTGTTCCACTGATGTATGGATGAGTGATCCATTGTAAGTAGTGTAAGTCACGCACACAGCTTCTCCCAAGCAGGGTTGCGGCAAATCGGAGCCTAACCCAGCAACACAGGGCATGGGGCCGGAGGGGACACACCCAAGACAGGACACCAATCCATTGTAAGGTACCTCAAGCAGGACTCGAACCCCAGACCCACCAGAGAGGAGGTACAGGCCAAGCCCCCTGTGCCACCGTGCCCTCTGCAGTGTAAGTCACCCTGGTGAATAAGGTGTGTGGGCTGATAACACTACATAGAGTTCATTATAAGTGACTTGGAGGAAAACATCTGCTAAATAAATGTGATAATGATAATTGTATATAGTACATTTGAAAAACATCTTAAGTATCTTTAAATTATTTTAAAGTGAAGAAGAAATGTGTATGGGATCCAGCTCTTATGCAATTTGCCATAAATATGAGCACTAAAAACGCAACATAAAAAACAAGCAAATCTATTTTTAAGTGAACGTGAGGCAGGATCCTGGTGGCCCGAAGCCTATCCTAGAGGCCGCTTAGAGCGATTTGCAGTCACCGGTTTTTTCTTATGGACCAACACTGACCCCTGGTGGCCGATAAAGCATCACTCACTTTGGTAGTCTCGTGCAAAAATACAGACAAATGTAAATTATCGAGTAATTTGTAAGAATGTAAAAGGTGATTTTTTTAAGTAAGAAAACTTAATCGATGATCTATATTTTCTGTCTCATGCAGATTTTTTCCCGATTGTGGACTTACAGAACAGCGCTATCTGTCTCCTCTCGTTTTGGATACCGCGAGACACGGGCTTGTGTTTCCGGGGGGAAGAATGTCGGTGTGACACCTCTTTGGTCGTTAACGCGCATTCAAGGTTAGTAGGCGGTTGTGGGCAAATGTTGAATTCGTTCTAGAGCTGGAACTTGGGGCCTGAGGTGTGCGACGTTGTACTCTTATTGCATTTAACGTGCTGTGGGGTTTCTCTGGGCATGGAATAAATAATAGTAATAACAATAAGGAGTGAAACCAGCGCTACAGGAGTTCTACTCGTTTTGTTTATTAAAGAAACGAATGATTGATTATTATGATTATCATCATGTGTGAATCGGAGCACCACAACCCGTGACAACGTCGAACCGAATTGGACAGTAAAGTATGAAACCATTAGTTGACTGCGTTTCCGCTCCACCAAAAAAAGCAGCTCCTGGCTGTTTCTTTGTTGCGTTTAACAGTTTGTTCTCCTTCACTCTCTGTTTCGTTCCCATGATTACTAGCCGACAATGGCTTTGCGCTGTGTGGGTCCTCGCCGTTCCCTGCTCTCCCACAATGCACTGGGAGGGCTCTGGCCGCGCGCCAAGGCTGTCTGTAGCGGTGCCGCCGGATCTGAAGAAATCGAGAAGAAACTGCTGGCCTTTCCGGGTGGTTCCGTCGACCTGGTCAAGAAGGAGTGCGGAATTGCGGTTCTGACCATCAGTAACCCGGAGCGCATGAATGCTTTCTCAGGTGCGCCGACTCTCCTCACCAGCACCTGTTCCTTCACGCGTCTCGTCTCGTTCGTTCCCAGAGCGCCGTCACTCTCAACACGCTTTGCTCTGCCCTTCAGGTACCATGATGCTGCAGCTGCAGGAGCAGGTGACCCAGCTAGAAGGGTGGAGGGAGGGCAAAGGCCTCGTTGTCAGAGGCGCTGCCGGGACCTTCTGCTCCGGATCGGACCTCAATGCAGTCAGAGCCATCTCGAACCCCGAGGTAAGTCCCCGAAGGTGTGGAGAAGGTTCCCGCTGTACCTGCATGCGCAAAACGTGGCTGAAGCAAACGGACTCGGTCATTGTTCTCCTCAAGGCAACATGGCGCCCGATTCATGCCCACGTTTTCACGGCCTGTGTACGAGACCCATTTGCCGCCTTGCTTTTCCAGGATGGAGTAAAGATGTGCAAGTTCATGCAGGACACGCTGACCAGGCTGCTCAGGTACGAGTCTCTTACCCGTTCTGCTTGTACTGCGGCACCTCTTCTCTTCATGCATGTTTACATGCTTCCCTTGATTGATAATGGATGAGTGTGATTGAGGAACTGTTAGGACCAGTAATGAGGTTGGTGGGAGCACTACCTCTAATTACTGATACTTGAGTCATGCACAACACTGTTGATGAACCCCTGGATAGGTGTGCTAATGTGTACTGAATGAATGTTATAGGTTGCCCCTCATCTCTGTTGCTCTTGTGGAGGGAAGGGCTTTAGGGGGCGGGGCAGAGCTCACCACTGCCTGTGATTTCAGGTAAGTTTATTATTGCATGTTTATTTACCTGATACTTCTCTCCAAAATGACTTACTGTTCAGCTACTTCACATTTATTAACTTAGCTGATGCTTTTCTCCAAAGTGTCCACTGTTAAAGTTACAATTGTTTACCCATTTATACAGCTGTGTAACTATACTGGAGCAATTGCGGGTAAGTATCTTGCTCAGGGATACTATAGCCAGAGGTTGGGACTGAACCTGCGACCTTCGGGTCCGAAGGCAGCAACTCTAACCACTATGCTAATGGCTGTCCTTGCTTAAGGGTGAGTTACTCATTTATACAGCTGAGTACCTCGATCAAGGACCTGACAGCGGAAACCTGCAAAATCACTGTCTCCCCAACCTGCACGCATACAGGGCTGTGGGACTCGAACCCCAGACCCACTGCAGAGCGGGCACAGGCCAAGTCTGCTGCGCCACTGGGGCCCTCCCACCAACCCTCTGTTGTTTTGAAATGTTTAAGCAGCAGCAAGGGTTGTGTGGAAGGAAGGCACAACAGCATGTGGCATAGTGGTTAGACCTTCCCACACTTGGCTCAAAGGACCCAGTCTTCCCTGAAACCACCTGCTGTAGCTCTTTTGAAGGTATTAAGTCCTAAATACATTTACCTGATGTTTTTCTCTAAAGTGACTTTTAATTATTTATCCATCTATGCAGCTAGGTAATGTTACTGGAGCAATTTTAGGGTAAGTACCTTGCTCAAGGGTACTATAACTAGAGGTGAGACTTGAACCTGCTGGCTTTGGGTCCAAAGGCAGCAGCTCTAACCACTAGACTACTGGCTGCCTTCTGTCCCAGTAGCGTACCATAACAGTGTAAAAGGTTTTTGAGAAAAGTGTCAGGTAAGTAACTATGCACATCCAGACACTAACGTGGTGCAACTGTCAACAGGCTGATGACCCCGGGCAGCGAAATCCAGTTTGTGCACAAGCACATGGGTCTTGTTCCCGGCTGGGGAGGTGCGGCAAGACTTGTGCGCATCGTGGGCAGCCAGAATGCCCTGAAGTTGCTGAGCGCTGCACAGAAAGTGAATTCCAGCTATGCAGAGCAGATCGGACTATCAGATGGGGTTGTGTCCCCCGAGGGGGGGACACTGGTCCAGACTGAACGGTGGCTCAGCAGCTTCGCCGGAGGTCCTGCCCCTGTGGTCCGTGCTGTGAAGAAAGTGGTGCTGTCTGGAAGAGAACTTCCACTTAGTGATGCGCTTGTGGCAGAGAGAGACATTTTTGGAACTGTGTGGGGTGCGCCCACTAACCTCGAAGCCCTTGCCCGCAAGTCCAAGCATAAATAAAACTGCAATAACACACAACTGTGAAGTTTTAATATTGTTTTTCTGTGTCATCAACACCACATCCTCTGAACTTTTTCGGCTTGCGTTCCACTGCAAAAACAGGCAGCTTTTCACTCCTGGCTCTGTGGAGTTTGTTTACATGCGATGGGTTGCATATTTTAGGAGAAAATACATTCATGTACTTTTAACACACTGCCTAATGTTTTAGTGTCCCTAAGGTATGAGCGAAGTTCTATTTTTGATCAAAACAGGACCACACAAATATGGTGAGGCTTACTCGGTCCACGATGAAGTAAACCCGCAGTCACAAAACAATGTGGGCCAAATTATCCATTAACTATACTATTTCAGAGACGGTGTAAAAACGATGCTTTGTTGCAGTAAACAAGGAGCTTTCTACCACTCTGTGGTCATAGAGCTAAAAAGGAACGGGGAAGTGACAAACATACGCACTTTATTTTTAAATTTACAAATTCGTTAAAATACTACAACGAAGCAAAATTACACAAGCACTTCTTGTAACATGAAAGACGCATATGGATGTGATGAATGTCAAGAGAAATTAAAAGTATTTCACTTACATCCATGGCTCAATTAAGATGAGCTATTCTGGATATGCATCAGTTCTTCACCATGTCCTCTGCAGTCATTTCTTCTCGCAAGACAGATTGAAACAAAACTATTTAAACCAGCTTCTGAAGCCAAAACTGCTGCTTGTTGCAACATATGCTGTTGGGACCCTTCTTCACATCATGAAACCAGCCAAGAGATGAATGTGAATGTACCACCCAAAGACCATGTTGTGCTCATGAAACAACACTGTATCATATTTATTAGGGTTTCCGAGAGGTAAGAGAACCAGCTTGAGATATAGTGACTGCCTCCTGTGGACAAACAGCTTGCAAGTTCAGCACTGTTAGCTTAGGATAAGCAGCAGAACTCAAAGGCAAAACAGGGTAATTTCAATAGGAGGCTTCTCCTTCGCGTGACGAACTTTTGTCATCTGATTGAGCTTCTCCATTACTGTGAAATACTGCAGAGTGTCCTTAAGAAAGCTGGATGCGGGTGATGACCAGTCACATGCTGGCGCTCCATGGTTAGCAAGTTCACACTTCTGTCACTGAGCACTGGCCATCTGGTCTTCTGGAGCTTGCACTGCTGCTGCTGGTGGTGGGAGCGCCACCTGGAGGTGACCTCTCTGTCTGGTTTTCCCTCAAGTGCATGTGGTCAAGATTAACCATAAACCTCAGTCTCTGCCTGCTGCTCCAAGCTCCTTCCTGCTGACCTTCTTCGTTCTCTCGCTCCTCCTCCTCTTCGCTATCGCTTTCTGATGCAGATTCATTCACAGAGGTGTTTGGCGTTGAAGAGAGTCTCGATGGAGAGTTCAGGCCTTCACCTGCCTCTTCCTCACCCTCTCCATATCTGACCTGGTCACGGGCCTCAGAGTGACCAATATGTAGCTGGGAGAAAGAGCTTTCCAAGGAGGTGCTCGCATCAGCCCGGGAAGCAGAGGGATTGATGGACTGAGCTCCGAGCGAGGTAGGAGGTCTTACTTGAGCGGGCCTTGGGCCCACGCCTGACCCCTGAAGGCCTGGGGTATCCGCCCCATCAGCGGAGCTTTCACGCACCTGCGATGCTGTCTCAGTGTCTAGCCGCAGCCCAGCCACACCCTTCTTGGGGATACCCACCACATCCCGTTTCATTTTGCGCCTCCGCCCGTGTTCGTTGCGCCTGTACTGCACCATGTTCTCCAGGTCAGCTACATAGAGGAAGCCCGCGATCAGCATCTCTGTACTCTTCTTGCCCTTGGAGAAGGCGTCCTCAAGCTCACGGCTAGTGCGCTCATCATACTGCCACCAGCCATTGCGGCCCTCGTAGTACCACGCGTACTCTCCTTGGTCTCGCCCTGCCATCTTTAGCTCCTCTGGAGACAGTAGCGTGGGCCGCTCCAGGAAATCATCTGGCACCTCACGCCTGCAGAGTGCACAACGCTTACTCTGCCAGGAAGCACCCTTCACGCACAAGAAGCAAAAGACATGTGTGCAGGGTAGTTGCACGGCATGCACACACGTCTGCAGACAGATGGCGCACTCAGGTACGACAGGGGTGGGACCGCTTGGGCTCAAGCGCACGTCGCCGCCTCCCTTTCGGCCTGACGCGAGGGAGTTCACGGAGTGGTCTACTTCGCTGCAGCCAGCCATCCTGCCGAAAGTCAGAGAGAGAGCAGAGGCCTGTTGACACACCCACCCACCTCTAAGAATCAACTTGTTTTGTAAGAGTGTGACTGTGTGTACTTTTATGGCAGGGGGTGTAAGCCCTGAGGAGCAGTTTCACCCAATCTCCTCTTTATTCCAGTAAGTGAGGTACCAGGTGATCTACACATTCCATCTGCTGACACTTTGATTCAAAGCAACAGTCTCTGATTTACGACATGTGCGACTTACAGCAACCTGGAGTTACGATGGCCATTCCCACCAACTTCATATTATTTTCTAGTCCCTATGTTTGGTCCCAATATCCAGTGAAGATGCTCCAGCTGCTGTACAATAACACCTGGCTAGCCACCATTTCTGCTGTTGTTTGGATCTTTGTTTTGATTCCCTTTTATTGACATTGCTAAGTCCAAAAAAAAAAAAAAAAGTGATGGTGCTGACACAAAAAGTCAGATTTAGAAATGAAACAGAGAAATAAAGAACACAGATTTAAAAACAAAAGTGGAAAATAGTACATGAAAATATTGTTGCTACTATAGAAAATATTGTAGTTACTATATTTGTATTTACTCTATTTTAGTATTTTAACATGAAAAATACATGAAAGCTGTGAAAAGTGTAACAAAACCCTACGCTAGTACTGTACAACGTAGCATTCATGCATGTTAATTGTTCATATATCGTGGTTTTTATAAACAATATAAGTGAGATTCGACTTACGACCAGGTCGTCGTAAACGCTATATGACTTATTTTGCCGGAAACGTCGTTAGATTCAAATTTCTTCAGAAAGAGGAACGGCGGGTGGGGGGGTTGTGAACGGCACGAGCGGCGTAGTGTGTAACACAGCAGAGGAGACGCATTAGCATCGTTGCTAACTGCCCGCAGCGGCAATCCAGAGGGGGGCGCCATAACAGCCGCGCGTTGATACCGTCTATGAACGAACGAACGAACGACAAAATACATACATACATACATACATACATACATACATACATACATAGACAGACAGACACAGAAACAAACAGCGGGGACTGACATTTTTGGAAACCTGTGTGTCCACGGTCCAGTCACCCAGCCGGACGCGCGCGCGGTTCCGCGCAGCCGCGCTGCTCCGTCCACCCGAACGCGCTGAGGCGTTGCTTTCCTCCCGGCTGTGTCGAAAGCCACACACTCTCGTCAAGTACGTCTCCGGCACGACCGAAAGCGGTAAACCACTGTTATCGCGCGTACAAACCGCAATAATTACTCAGCGACGCACCACTTCACGCACTTCGCTCAACAAAACCCCGAAGATGGAAGCGGGTGCGTCACCGCTGCGTCACCGCACCCGCGTTTCCGGTGGGCACGCGCCGCAAAGAGAAGCTACGCCTGTGCGTTCTACGTACGTACGTACGTACGTCGATCTCTTCTTGCAAAATTCAATGTTTTGAATGGCGGGCGATAGCGCCGCCTCGTTGTCGCAGGAAAAGAAAATGAATGAGAAAATGTCAAGTTATGTAGCTGCACTTGTATATTATAATAATCATTCCAGCACTCAGTGTACTCTCCTATCTTTTGTCCCAGTTTTGATACTGCAGCCAGTTTTCATCCTAGTGGCAGTACAGCACTACTACTAGCTGTTTATTTCATTTGAATCAAAAGCCCCGCCAGAGCGACACCAAACAACAAATAATAAAAATATATCTATACTCTCCACGCAGTACAACACGTACAGTGCCATAATTATCCTAAAATGTCTTAACAGCTCGAATAAACTCGTGATGTAATGGGTGGAAAAACAGGAATAAAAGTCTGTCACAGACAAAAATCTGACATAAACACGCATTTAGGCGCTTTACACATAATGGAGGTCGACATGCCAACAACGTGTGCATTTCATTCCGAGAACCCCTCAAGTATTATTTTTTGTTAAAAACCAGTACTTCATGTTCCTTCATTGTGGCAGATTTTTTTTTTTTTTAGTTTACAGCTGTGCGTTTGTGCTGTGAAAATGGGTAATATATAACTTATTTTTCACCACACCAGGTAATTACTCATTAATAAACTGATTTCTTACCACTGAGCACATTAATTACCAGTTAAGGTTAAAATATTTGTCAGATACTGCAAGGAAAATACCCTTCTTTACTGTATAGTTATAAAAAACATACTTGTACAGTTTTCAACAGATTCCAACTTGTAAAGCTCAGGAATGTATAATACTTCAAATTAAAAATTCAGATTTATTTGTTTTTCAAAAAAGAAATGCAACATTTATATAAGGAGGAACTTTTCTCCTTACTTGGAAAAAGTGGCGATATTTTACAACACCTCAGTGAAGCTGAATTCATTAGATTGTTATAATAAAATTAATACGCACACAAGGTTGGAAAAAAAATCTTTTTTTTTTCTTTTTTTTTTTTTTTTTACAGCTTTTCGAAAAAATTTATCAGGGCTTCTTTGTCACCCAAAAACTGGATAATACCTGTGGAGCTGAAAAATCAAGGTAAAATCAAGAACACTGCTCACATGTCCTGTGTACTTGTAAAACTTTTAGAATGGCATTAAAATTGAAAGCCATAGCCAAAAATATTGTACAATTATAAGTATTAAACAATAGCCCCCCCCCCCCCCCCCTTTCAGGTGAGTACCAGTTTGTAGGAGTTTCACAGTCACTGATTGTTTCCATGGTGGAGGGTGCGAGAAAGTGTAAACATCCCTCCTGGGAAACACAGGCAGAATATGAAAGGCACACGAAAGATGGCTCCTTGGTCATGCACGTTCTGTATTTCACAGTTCGGTCATCAAGAGCCTTCTCAATAGCTTCTCTCGGTCCATCTCCATCTTCAGTGTGTCGGGACTGTAAGAGATTTAGGAATGAAACAAGCTTAAATACACCATACTTGCGTATTTATATTTGAACAGTAAGAATAGAAGTGCAGTAATATTTTATTATTATGCCCTTAATCATGATTTTTGTCAGGAAGAGCAAAAAGAGGAACGGGTCAAACGAAGCACATTGTAGTCGTCGTCGTTCAGTTCTGTTGAGGCTGTACTGACACTTATGGACCATAAATGTAAAATGCTTCTAGAATGTTCCCTAGTTCTGTTTTGTCCATAGACTTTAAAGGCGTATATCTCTCCGATTGCTAACTGCCCTTCTTTCTCCAGTTTTCCTAAAGGTTTTTTTTTTTTTAAAACCTGTACTGCTTTTTCCCACTTTCATGTCCATATAGAATTTCTTTAAGTTTAAACTTCTTTATTGTGTCTGCTTCAGCACAATTCAGGTTCTTTTCCAGATCTTTGAAGTGCTACACTCTGGCATATTTCTTGACTGAAACATCCATTATTGTTGACCACTGATGGAAAAAGGTAATACATGGAAAAATCTTTGTTCTTCCTCAGTAGTATTGTGTAGTCCTATAAGGAGAGTATGGAAGTGATTTACCATTGCCTTCTCCTGATTACTGAAAATGCTCATGTGCAGGCAGCGGGAGAGATGAAGAAGAACACCGAACCCTGAATACTACTACAGGACAGCTCACCTGTATGTGGGGTGTTCGTGAAGGACCATAAATACAAATCAACAAAAGGCTGGGTCTCTGCAACGTATAAATGCAAAATATCACATAATTAGTGATAGGAATTAGCACTGCTTACCTGTCTGGGTGGGTCGTGTCACAGGGTACTAAATGTGGGACAGGTCCTTTAATGAAAGGCAGAGGCTTGGATGGAGATAAGGGGTGGTGACAGCACTGCACTCCAAGTTCCATCAATGCAAGCTCTGCCTAAAAACAAATGCCATGGGAGGCTCAGTTAAATAAACTGCTGCGAAGGTAAATTATAAAGAATATATCAGTTACAATTTAAACCTTTCATTTTTATATTTCAGTTTTGCAAGTTGTTGCACCATTTAGACCAAAGTGCGCTAAAATGGACAAAATCTTTATGTTTCTTGAATTTGCTTCAGTTTAAACACTTTATATTTTTTTCACAGGAGCGCTATACTTTTCTGATAACGAATTTTCAAAAGCTGTACCAGGTTCAAGTAGAGTGAGTGAGGGGGTACAGAATTCGTTGATCACTGATGGTAGTATCTACTAGACATCAGGTAAAACACACACACACACCACACTCTCATGTTTGTAACAGCTTTGTTTCGTGAGAAGCAAAAGTTTTTAAATAGAGTTATTACAATTCATACTAAGTTGGCCATCTGCGTTTGGTAACCTGTAACATTTTACCTGGGTCAATGAGCATTTATGTTTTTACTCTACCAAGTGCTTTGGTTCTATCTATTCAAGTTTTCTCTCTTAAGAAGGTTGGGGAATAAGACATAGGGTAGCCTTAGCAGCATCTGAAATAATTGCAACTAATATTCTTCCTATAAAGAGTGAAATTAGAGAAATCATAGGTGCTCATTACAGGTACGTATATAATATGCAATATTACTACAATGGGAGCCAGATCCTTTAGAGACCACTGAAATAAAGCATACAAATGACAATGGTATTTATAACGGTACAAATTTAAACAGTGTCACGTTGAAAAGGGCCTGAAGCTGAATTGTGTCTGTGACTAAATCCCACATATTTCATATTGTAATAAACACTGTCACAACTATGAGTGCTCTCCTATGTATCCTTTATTCTGGCCAAAAAGATAAGATTTCCTGAAAATCCAGAGTGAACCAAGTGATTAATTGCTGCTTTTCATTGTTTTATTAATTTTAGTGATTTGATTATTTTAATTCAGTAACACAATAACTAATTTAAAAGTTTTAACATTTAACCACAGGGGGCTGAAGAACCATTTGAAAAGAATTGCTTTCTTTAATCAGCTTGCGTTTTCTGCTCTAAACGTGTTTTTTTTGTAGGAAGTCTGCCCCTAGGACCAGTGAAATGTGACTCTGTTCTCTTGCAGTTGGGGAGAGCTCTCCTCAGGTGTTGGGATTTTTATTTTTTTTTTGGGTACTATATCTATACGGTGCATTTGTGAAATCATATATGAGTTGAAGTCATATGCAAAGGCCAGTGCACAAGAGTTCTGTGTGAATATGCTCCAGTGGAGAACAGGTCCCGCATTGTAACAAATACATACTTAATATTACGCTTTGAAACCTTTCTTGCTGATATTAAACATTTTAAAACTTAATTCAATCTGCCCCAACCTCCAGTGTATTGACAGTGCCTTTTGTGACTGTGAAGAGGTGTGGAAGGTCCAACATTCAGTTCATCATCTGTGCAGGAAGACTGAGTTGCAGATGGACTTGACACCAGATGAAATCTTGAGGGGATGAACTTCGGCACTACGAAGGCATTAACCATCTGGATGTAGGTCAAAGTGCATCCCTCCTGATCTCTTAACTGCTCTGTCAACGTGCATCACATGCACCCGTCATGATCTTTTCTGTATTTCCAATCAGTTCTATTTCCAGCTACTGATATAACGTATATCTATGCTTCTACAATCATGTCTGTTGGTGAAATGCACTTCTGTTTACTCTGAGTTGCATATCACATTGGACAAAAGCATCTGCTATATTAATAAATGAAAAAGTAAACAATCATTCTTCTCATATACTCTCAGCACATGTTGGCCCTCTTTATGTCAAACTTGCATAAGATAAAAGCATTCCCCAAGAAAGCTTTGTTAAAGGCCTGAAGGATCTGGACTTTAGTATTTACTTCTCACGTATGCAAAGAAGGTTGAGAGAAAGCTGAGGTGTCTCAGAAGATGTTTTCACCTTCCAGGTGTCAAAAGCAGGAAAACCTTGCACCAGATGTGCTGTTCCGCTTACCATTAACACCCCGTTTGATCCTCTAGGACTCTCTCTATCCATAAGCATATAAGGTAGGTCTCTCTTGGAAAGTATTTCTGAAAGAGCTTGACCAAATCAAGGTCCTATGGATGTGTTTAGATCTCCATGTTACTCATTCATGCAAAAAGGAAAGAAGTGTGTGTCTTTTGTGACATATTTACAGATGCTGTTGTTTCATCTCAGAACTGCAAATACAAGTGGTAGTACAGATGTTTTTATGTTTGGCAAGGCCAAACTTGTTGTGTCTTAAGATTACTGCTCCCAGGCTTGAGTTGTGTGCTACTGATATGGCTGTGGACATAGCAGAAGCACTTATGAATGAAATCAACACCAAACTGGATGCTGCAACATTCTACTCCGACAGCAAAATTTATGTGAACAATGGGATGCAATACATAAGGAGGCCAATGCATCCAAATCAGTGGCAGCATATCCCTTTTGACCAAATCCCTGCTGATCATAGCTCAGTAGCAATTCCAGGAGACATTTTGCCTTACAGCAAATGACTAACAGGACCATCTTTCTTGTACAAGTCAACAGTTGAAGAGACTCATTCACTGTCATGATTTGTCTTTGTCAACCCTGCCACTGAGATCTCCTCCCTAGGATGATTAATGTCATTTAGATGTCCAAGACGATTGGAGCCCAAAATATTTGAGAGATTCTTAAACAAGAAATACCGAGCCATCCTATTGCTGGTATGAGAACTACATTAAGAGTAAGGGGCACTGCAGTCCAATTGCATCCCCTTCTCCCTTTTGGAGGCATGTGTAGGGTTCTAAGAACCGTTCCATGGAAAAGGTTCACATGGCTCAAGTCCTCCTGTGGCCTTGAACTCCATCATCCCTTTGGCAGTAACTCCACCCACATAAAGTTTGTGGATGGCTGGATCAGGTGGCCAGATGTTGCCTGGACCTCAAACCCATGCGGATGAGTTTCACAGCTTCCTTACAGGGTGTCTGAAGGAACACAAGGGTGGGGCTAACAAATCCAGGCGGAATTTTTTCAGACTGATACTGCTGCAGTCAGGGGAGACAAACAATGGTGAAGCCTTGGTCAACTGTGTGTAAAGCACCTGGGCAAAGTATGATGAAACTAAGGAACTCTTGACTAGTCACTCTAGCTAGCATCACTTGGTTCATTGGGTCTTCCTCCTTGAGTCATTTACTTTTTCTAAAACAAAGGCTCCAATAGCCATAAGCAGTACAATAATCCACTCCAGCATCTCAACAAATATATAAACTTACCTGATTGTTGAAATAGGAGGTTTAGTAATTCCTTGTATTTTGAATTTTGGGTCAGAAGCCAGTATCATGTTAGGACCATACAGATAATGTGATGCTTAAAAAGAAACTCATAGAAGGGTAGGCAGAGATAATAATACAAAGTCCTGGTTTGGGTCAAGAAAGCTTTTCTCCTGCATGGAGCAGTCCAGATAAGGGCTTAAGAGCCTTTAATCAGTATTTTTATGAATGGATGGTTTATAGCATAGCTACCTCTTTGCCTGGCAAGCGACAAGAACTGCCAGCAGTCCACAAATATCTTTCTTATTTCAAAGTTAGACATTCCTACAAAGTATGTAGAAAAACCCATTTCAAATATATATGAAATATATTACTGTAAAAAAAGGCTAATGATATTCTTCAACTGACCATTTTAATGGCTGTACATGCTATTGTCACAGCACTCTGTCTGTGCTGTGTTCAAGATCTCATTGTGATCCATTGCTTCTCAGAGGTGAAACTCGTTTGAAACTGCTCAGGAAATATCGTTTTCATTTAACCCTCCTGGGTTTTGTGACAGACAAACGGATCCAAAAAAGTCATGACATTGACAAAATCAGGGAGAACAACAGGATTTTGCAAACGTCTTCTCCTGCGTTTCACGTGTGACGCGGAATGTATTGAGGGTGGCTCCAGTCTTCAGGGTTATAGCATTGTATACATGTGTGCCACGTACTTTCCGAGCGTGCTATCTATATTTGGCAGTTTCCTTATACTTTATTCTGAGAACAATAAGAAAATTATGAATAATTAAAATAAAAATGAAATTTTATTTATAAAGCACCGTTCACATAAAGATGTACACAACCCAAAAGAAAATACACTAAAATAAATACACGTAGAATTATAAAAACATAAATACGATGCAGAATAAAACCAAAATGTAAAAAATACCAAAAAAACTACTAAAAAATAATTACAATGAACAAAATGTATTTATACATTATAATACTGTCATGTACTGTGTAGCACATGCTAAGCATGTAATTTAAAAGTGACATTTGACAGCTGAATCTCTGATCTGGTCAGATCTTGTATTGTGTTCCACCTTTGAATATAAAAACAGAACACAGCTTCAGCCCCTGATTTCCGGTGTATTAATAAGATGCAAATGTTTTCCCTGTAGGTGGTGTATTGATGGGCACACTGTTTAGAGTTTTCAGACAGGTCAGCAAATTAAAGCCATGTACATACAGTGCAGAATCGATGCTACTGATGTTTTTTTCTATGCTTGTACCAATAGTCTTGCTCCTGAATATTGTAGAAGGTATCGCCTTTCAATTATCTGTTTTACATTACCAGGATATTTAATATGTCAAACATTTTGCACTGTGTACATTGTTTAAACGACTGGCAAGTTCATTTTACGCTGTAATCCCCACGGTTACCAGGGGGCTGTGAGGAGTTCTTAACCATGCGGTCGATGGAAAATAATTTCCATATATATTACATCAGAACTTGTGTACATAATGAAATATGCTGAGCTGAAAATTTGGCAATACAGACTATTTAGAATTATGCTTCATCTCCAAAGACAGCTCAAGTTAAAGGTTTGGACATGATTTGCATAATGGTCTTATGGTCATTGTTATATTCCATGATTTGATTTCTGCTATTCTTGGTCCAAGGCATACATTAATAAAAATAACAAAAATTAAAGTAATTAAAAAGCAATTTAACGAAAATTAAAAGAAAAAAAAAATCTTTAAAAAAAAAAAAAAAAAAAAAAAAAAAATCACATAAATTCTTATACTGAGTTAAATAAAATTAGCAAACAAACAAAACATCAGCATTAGTTTGTTAAAGATTCAACAGGCTTCCGTTTACGTTTCCGGCCACTGTAAACGCTAAGAAAAGTGAACTCGGTGAGTATTGCGGATAAGTTGTGCCCCATGCAGAAATGGCTAATCATGGGTTTAGCTGGTGCAGAAACGGCAGATTTATGGAAAAAAAGCAACAGGAAGATGTGGCAAATGTGAGCGGTGCTACGAAGCAGGGCAGACCATGTGCAGATGCTTACATTTAGTGAAAATATCTCATAACCTGACAGATATTTCCACTTCAACATAGTGAGATTTTGTCTTTTTAGATGCTTTTTGTTTTAAAAAAAAAAAAAAAAAAAGTCATATCAAAGATAAATCACTTACAGTGGTATAAAAAGTACTTGCCTTCTTCCAATTTTCCCTACATTTGCAGCTTTTTCACGTTAAATTTGATCAAATCTCAGATCTAGTAGAATATGCATGGAGCCTGAGAGAGAAGTGACACCACTCGCTTTCCTTAACTGCTTGTACAAGTTACCCAGGGGACCATTAATGTTTTTTTGTGAGCAGAGGTTTCTACCTTGGCATTCTCTGGTGTACCGCGCTTTTCGCACAGCGTTTTTCCTCACTGGGGAGTCATGAAGTCGCGTTGAGGCAAGAAAGGCCTGCAGTTCCCTACATGATGTTCTGGAGTCTGTCTGGAGCTCATTACTCTTTCTACGCACAGCTCACGGAGAGACTTTGGCAATCTGGCCACTCCTAGGCAGACTGTTCAAAACTTCTGAAAACTTTCTCTCTTAGTGGAATTGACAGAAAAGATCTAAATTTTAATGTCAAAAAACCGCAAACATGGAGAAAACTGGAACTTCTACTTTTTCATAGCACTGCATTTTACTTTTGAGTCTGTAAATGGGGGGGGGGAATTACCTTTGGGTATATGGGTGGCTGGATCTGGTTGTCCAGTGAGCTTTCGGATGCTGTTTTACCTGTACTGCTTTGGGAGGAAATGGCAGCAAGCGCTGCAGGGAGGTCATCTTCATCACTATGGTTACTGTGAGGGGAAAAAAGACAACAAGAGGAAAAATACAAAAAAAACTTGTCCTCAAACTAAGACTAACCCCTGTTTATGGAATGCATTCACGTTTCTAACATTTTATAAAACTATTTAAAACAGAAAGCCTAACCCCTAACCCAAAACCATTATGAAGTACACTGTGAACTCACAAACTGTACTGTCGCACGAGTCTCTTCCTGCGATCTGATCTGACCGGTGGCTTTTCTGTGGCCAAGCTAGAAGAGGCCGAATCCTGGGATGAAGATGGAAACCTGCGTGGGCCCATAACGGACAGTTATCCAACAGGCCAAGTGGGTTACGCTGCCTTTGATAAGGAACGGCCAGTAGAAAAACAGCGGCTGCCCTAGGAACGTGTATAGGTATACCGTGGTTAGACTGACCTGCTGTTGTATTCCTGGCTAGTGGAGCTTCTTCTACAGTCCCCTTCAGCCATCACCTGAAAGGAACACTGGAGATGGGCTACCAGAAAAACAAATAATTGAGGTGTTCGGTTGTTTGCCGAGCTTGGCACTTAGGTTGCAAACGTTTCGTCCTCAGTCGAGGCGACATCGTCAACGCACACTGACGTTGGTGCTTTCACGCACAAGAGGTCCAAATTCAAGAGTCTGGAGGTCTGCAGCTCTGACTCCAATGTCAATGACCTCCTTGTGTCACTCGGAACTGCTCTATGTCGCTCGGCGTTCAAGAGGGGTCTTAAAACACAACTCTTCTCAGACTCATGGCTCGCTCGCCGGAATGAAAAGAAGCAGCAAGTTCCATTTACCTTGTTAGAAGGAGTAATTCTCTTACCTGTTGAAATAAATTCAATTTTCACTGTGATTTTTAATAAGGATCCCTTTAAGTTTCAATCTACAGTATGAGTTATGATCTGGTCCACCAGTCGTCCTTTTGCAGTTTTTGACGCAATTCTACGCTACCAAATAATCCAGGGCCAATAAAATTACCATCTAGTTTAACAAAAATTAATGAATAATTTTTCAGCGCGGTGCCTTGACTGTGACAGTCTGGTTTGCTCTCGTGCCTTCTAGAATTAAAAGCGAATTGCAGGTAGAGTAAGGCAGCAGAAGTGATTCCTTTTCATTCCTTTCGTCAATTAAACCTAAACTAGTCGTGTTGCTACTGGCAATCAGCCACAAAAATGTCATCCGGATAAAGGATTCCACAAGGCGGAACACCGTTTCACATCAAACACATACTCGCATTATTAAACTTTAATAACACACACGCTTATTGACATTCCTTTTCTACTGCGAACAAGCAGATATGAGGATTGCTAAACTTATTAGCGCAAAAAAGGCACACGGCAGCGGTCAAGGATTTTAATAGTTCCGTGAGAAAAAGAAAAGGAAAATTTCATTTCTAGCGTGGTTGGGCTTTCTATGTGTCCTCTGACTTTTTCAATGCCACAAGGAAGACGACGGGACAAAATTTATGGTGAATCCCCACTTTCCCATTTGCGTCAGGCAGACGGTCCGTTCGAACACAGGTACGAACGGGGCGCGCTCCCGCTACACGGGGCTTCCTTCCCCACGAGGACCTCGCTTGATCGTTTCACGTGAGCCGCTTAATTTAGGGAAGCGGCTGAAGACTCGGTGGCACAAATTACAGCCTAACGCTGCAATCTGTGGGTCACGTGATGATCGGAGGACCTACGCGAGACAGCCAAGGGGACAGCTTGTCGCGGCTGCCTCCAGACGTGGCTCTTTTGTCTCTTAGCACATAGACAAAAAAGGAGAGGAACAACTCTAGAACAATTTCTCTGAAAGAGGCGATGGCAGAAGGCGGAAATGATTCCAGGCCTTTTCCTTTGTAGACACCACATGATTTCTTTAAGATAAACGAACATTAGCTGAGCCCATGTGTATAAAAAAAGAATACTTGTACTTTTAGAATAAAGTCCATTCAATATTTCCTCATGTTTTAAAATGTCTAAATATAGAGTATGTGCATTCCACAGCGCCTCATTGTATGTGTGTTTATATGTTGAGTACTATTTTTACCCTATTTACAGCTACATTTGCAGAAAGGCAAAAGTTGTCTTGAAGGAAAGTGTGAACCTTAATAGGAAATTTTGAAGTGTACAGTTTTAAATAGATTTCAAACTTCCTTCATTAGTCAAATTATCATTATCATCGTCATCATTTTTATTAATCACGATAAATAATCTTAAAAATACTTATATAAAAATAAGAATGAATAATTATTATCAATAGCAGCATCATATTTAATAATAATAATAATAATACTACAACACACATCGTCTGAACCGCTTGTCCCATACGGGGTCGCGGAGAGCTGGAGCCTAACCCGGCAACACAGGGCGCAAGGCTGGATGGGGAGGAGAGACACCCAGGACAGGATGCCCAGTCCATCGCAAGGCACTCCATGCGGGACTCGAACCCCAGACCCACCGGAGAGCAGGGCCCCACATAATAATAATAATAATAAACATCATCATTATAACCTCTATTAGTATAATTTTAACATGAATAAGGAATGAAATTAGTGGAAAAAAACAACAATGCCCTACTATGCAACATTTATGCATACTGTATTAGTTGTACATATATCCTTATGATTTATATAGTACAGCATGAGGTAATTTGTTACTTTAGATGGGATCACAGGAATAGAACCCTGTCTTCAGTCAAGGACCACTTGCACTCACTGTATATATGACTTTCATAGGAAAATGTCAGAAACACTCACCCTAAACGCTGTGTCCATCTGGGCTTTAAGTATGTTACACTTGAGGTGGTCAGGGAGGCTGGGAGGGATCACAGGTGAGTGAAGACTCTTCTCAGACAGCTGCTTCTCCTCTGTCTGGATGGAAAGGGTAGCTGTCACGTGTTCTTTTCCACTCTTCGTGTCCCGATACTCGTCTCTCGTGTGTGAATCATAACCCTAAGTGTACCGGCCCTGGCTTTCCATATTCCAAGCTGCCCGGCCATCGACATACAGTATACCGTGAACTGCATAATTAATAATAAAAGCACATTAAACTGCTGAATATTCTGAAGGAGCCAAAACAACAAATCAGAATCAGTTGTACTCTTCCTGCCTTGGATCCTGGTAAAGTGTATGACAGACAATAAAATTGCCATTTTTTTTTTTAATTTAAATGTACAATAGTCTTCTGGCCAGTATTAGGAATCCTACTTCAATTAATACACTCGAACCTAGACTTAAGAAATGTTTTTTTTTTTTTTTTTTCCTTAGCATACCCTAAAGCTGATGCTGCCTGTTTGTGTTATGAAATATAGCAAACATATTTATCTCTCCTTCCCCCAACTGACCATCGTGGGCAGCAGCATGCCCGACTTCAGCACGTCGAGGTCTGTGCAGCCGTGCTGTTTGTATAGCCTGGGCGGCTAAAGATCACCCACTAAGCAGACAAAGGAGGTCTGCATGACCGTTTGAAAACACGGCACAGTCAATAAGTTCAAAGACTGGATGTCATGTGGCACTGCAATGGTTGCAAGGCATCACACAGCAGCCAGTGTTTGTTTCCCGTACCAGCCTTACAGCACTTTTACCTGGGTACCGTTGTTTTCCCTTCTTGCATATTTCTGCATCTGCATTTTTAAGTGTCGTGAGGCGATCAGCACGTGCGCTCAATTATTTCCAGCTTTTTATTTTTAATTCATTGAGTAAAATGTCTGCATTTTCTTCACTTTGATATTATAGAATACTTTTGTGTTGATGAGTGTATACATACATATATACATTAGGATATTACAGTATACCTAAAAATATTAGAATGCTTTACATAAAGAAAATGTGTTGACAGGATCCAAAATTTAAATTCAACGCTGGCAAATACGTTAATAAAATTTGTTGGCACGTGCCATAACATGATCACAAGTGAACAACTGTCAGAGCGCTACCCTACTTGCAGTCTTTTTCAGTAAAGAGAAACTGATAATTCACCAAAATGAAATAAAATCCCCAAAAATAGAAGATCTGCACGCTGCCCTTGCGTCTATATGCTCGCCAGTTAAGGATGCATGTACAATTAGCGTATTAATCAACAAGATAATTGACATATTGTGAAAAATTCTACGACACGTAATTCTACAGTTAGATGTTGAGAAGCAAATGCCTGCCGCCTGTATGACATTTCATAGTACATGGTGGATGTGACAGCTTCTCGACCTGCGAGTTGCACGATGACCTGTATTGGGCGGAGAGGCTGACGGACGGCCGACGGACGGCCAGGTAAGGGGAACTTACCTTATTATCCATGTTGATGTGCAGGGAGGGCCAGGGCCCTGGCGGCAGGCCTGACTCCAGCTCAGTCCGCTTGAGCTGCTCCTCATCCAGGCCCTCGCTCTTGCAGTGCGTCATGGGCCTCAGCTCTGCAACACACAAGCTGATGCTTTTCTCCAAAGTGACTTCCAGGGATAAGCTACTAACGCTGATTTACCCTGGGATGCAGCTGGGCAATTTTTTTACCGTATCAATTCAGAGTAAGTACCATGCTCAAGGGCACTACAGGAGGAGCAGAATTCAAACGTGGGTCTTTCGAGTGAAAGGCAACAGCCCCAACCAACTAGTGTCTTCAAAACTTGATTAAAAAGCCTACTAAATGATATACAAGCTTTCTAAGTGATTACAAATGATTTATCCAAGCAATAGACAAATTCTGTACCTTGTGGGTGTCATGTTCTGGTAATCATAATAAAATATAATGTTTAATGTTCACTTCCTCACTGAAATGTAATGATTTATAACCTCTTTCATAATACAAGGGGCCACTTGAGTATATAGTCCTATTTGAACCAAATTTACATTCACATTTATTTATTTAGCAGACGCTTTTCTCCAAAGTGACTTCCGGCGAACTCTGTGTAGTTTTATCAGCCCACACACATTATTCACCGTGGTGACTTACACTGCTAGATACACTCTCTCTGTGTCACTCACACACTATGGGGAACCTGAACACTATGTCTTTGGAGTGTGGGAGGAAACCAGAGCACCCAGAGGAAACCCATGCAGTCAAGGGGAGAACATGCAAACTCCACACAGACTGAGCGGGGATCAAACTCACGTCCTCTCGCAGCACCCAGGCGCTGAGAGACAGCTGCGCTACTCGCTGTGACACCGTGCCACCAAATACACCTATGAAAGGATGCAGGATTTCCAAGGGGGTTTCGGCGTGAGCGCTGGTTCCGTGTTTTTAACGGCCCCTTTTATGACCGACACAAGTAAGACCCCAATCGGGCACAAAAATGGTGTCTTTCAGTCGAAACCGTAGTAAAACCAACTCAACAGCACGCTGCTTCTTTTTTTCCCATAATTATTTAGCAGGAACATTAATAGCTGGAGCAATTATTTGCACCCGAGTGTGGTAGGCTAATGAGCCAAATCCCAGTGGCACTTTGCGGCACACAGCTTACAATACCTCTAATGATTTCTAATCACTTATTGTAGCCCTGAATGAATCTGGTGTTACATTCCACATCACATTACACTCCATGACCGCAGGGAATGTTAGCTATGATCCACGTATTCACATTCTGGAGCAATACATTTATTTGCAAGAAAAGGCATAATGCCATGACAATATACAGCAATCCCATTTGATTATGCTTTTTATTTAATTTTATGTATCACTTATACTGCTTAGAGTATCATAACTAATGATTTGAGACCGAGTTCTGCAGTGCAATTTATTCAGGGTCTCTTCATATGGTTTTTGCTAACCAAATACTAACATTGTTCATTTTTCTCAAATCGGTTCACTCGGTTCCTTGGACTCTTAACACGGCCATGACAGAGGCGAAGCTGTAAGAACAGGAACACGTCAGCGATGCATGACGACAGATCGGAAAAGGAGACTCACTGTGTGCTCCTGGTATTGTGCATAGGCTCTCGGGGCTGTCGAACCCAGGTGGGTGATGGAGGCAGCGTCTCATGCCCTTCCCAGAATAGGGCGAACCCTCGTTCTCCTCCATGCTGTACTGCTTTATCTCTGTTTTGTTAGGCGAAACCCCACCTAAAGCATAGCTACAAACGGTAAGGTGGATGTTAGTGTTAGATGAGTGTTTATTACCATAAACTCTCACTCTCACCTGAGAGAGCAGGAAGGCTGGGGTGCAATGGGCATAAGAAGGTCATATGAATACTCACATTAAGATCACTGCACCCGGTGAAACGAATAAGTACTGAATTAGCATGTTCTAATAATGATTACATTTATTCATTTAGCAGACACTTTTCTCCAAAGCGACTTCCAATCAACTCTACATAGTGTTACCAGCCCACACACCTTATTCACCATGGTGACTTACACTGCTAGATACACTACTTACAATGGGTCGCTCATCCGTACACCAGTGGAACACTCTCTCTGTACTCACATATAGTACAGGTGACTTTTTGTTTTAGTCACCAATCCCCCAGCATCCCTTTGGACTGTGGGAGGAAACCAGAGCACACGTAGGAAACCCATACAGACACAGGGAGAATGAGCAAGCTTCACAGAGAATGAGCGAGGATCAAACCCACGTCCTCACGCAGCACCCAGGCGCTGTGAGACAGCAGAGCTACTTGCTGTGCCACTGTGCCAATTATAATTACTATAAAACAATCGCTGAAATACATTTTGTATTTTAGCCACACGTACATCCCGATATTTTTTTTCATATGTATAAGAAATCTAATTCAGTCAAAGACCATGAAGACACATTTGCATAACATGTCAGAGTTTCATGAATCTGCACATAGACGTTAAGATCATTCACTCCAAGGTAATGGCCAAAAGAATTAGCATCCAGAAATAAATTTGTTCATTTGTGTGGACCTGAAATTGGTCACATGGTTCTGTATGTAGTACAATAAGATGACAACTTTTAAATACTTCAATACTTACAACATTAAAGAATTAATTTATACAATGCTGCAGACTGAATTTAATTCAGACAAAAACCCTCTCTCTCTCTCTCTCTCTCTCAGAAACTTGCAGAATGAAGAAAAGATCTATTAAACCAAAGTGAAGCAAAAGAAAGTAATTGCCTCAAACCTAGATGTAAAACGTGTCATAAATCACAGCATGTGATCATTTTCAACGACACCTGGAACCGTTGCTGGAAGAACGCAACACGTACATTTCCTTGAAAGAGGTCAACTAAGCTCAACTAAAATATCTTTTCTCACCCGGTTTTGAGCAAAGGCCTTGGAGTGGAGTACAATCTGAGTAAGTCTTTTTTCTTAGAATAGGTCAGAGCAGAGAAGGTCCACCGTTGCTCTCGTCATCCCTCTGCTGGTCGAATATCAGCAGAATCAACAGAGGAGCTCCTTCACAAAGCTCCAGGTATCTTTTTGTACTCTTGACATTCCCTACAGCGCCGAAGCACATTGACCAAGTAACCAATTGTTTACATTTACATTGATTTATTTACGAGACGCTTTTCTCCAAAGCAACTTCCAATGAACTCTATGCAGTGTTATCAGCCCACACACCTTATTCACCATGGTAACTCACACTGCCAGATACACTACTTACAGTGGGTCACTCGCACACAACATGATTACATCCGCAAACAGCAAAGTTGATTCAGTTTTTTTCATTACAAAAATATAATCATTCCTGAGAGATTCTTCAGTGACGATGACAGATGGAAAAATTCACAAAAAAAAAAAAAAAACTCATCATCCTTATCATAGATGCATGCATTGTGCGGCTGCCCATCACTGTGTCCAATATATTGTGTGAAATGACCATCATTTGAATCTCCTTATGTGACAAATAGAGCCTGAGATTATTTGGCAGCAGGATCCGCCACTCGTGTCCAAACAACGTCCTCATGTACTGAAATATTATTTGACTTACTACCAGGAAGTCGTCTTCGAAATGGGCAGGATGTGATATTCTTTAACATGCATTTCAATTTCTCGTTCGCACCCCAATGTGAACGAATCTTTTACCACAACATGTTGAAATTTAAAATAGATTCATCTCCAAGAAGTCATTAGGGAGTTTGCAAGCATAAAATTGAGTGGGACAAAAAAAGGCGCCTTTTCCGATGTCGCATGTCTTCGTTCTGGACACCGGTGGAGAATATTATCATTGTTTAATTTGCTTTAATTACACATCAGTGCTAAAACCAACAAAAAATACCTGGGAAGTTCATAGGGTCATAGTGTACTGTGAGGTGGAACAGAAGCGAAACACGGAACTGCTCGTGCAACGCCGAACGTGAACACCCTGTGTTCCTTAAAGACATTCATATGGGACTTTCAAAAAGTTGGGCACTTTACTGGGACAAAGGGATCTTACTGGAAACGCTGTGTAAGGTCTGAAACACTGAGGTGCCCGTAGACCTGTGCACCCAAGACCGCAGCCAAGCAAACTCTACACCCCTGATCTACGTGAAAGTACCGCGAGATGCGCTTCCAAAGAAGAGCCAAGGGACTTCCAAGGAACCTTCCAAGGACACATGGACACAAAATGGACACGACCCTCAAAAAAGTCCTCTTCCCCAAACAGTCCAGTATTCAACTCATTCACTCTATCAGTTGCTGCATATTATTGGTCATGTGACCAGTATATAATAATAGCTAAAAAGAAATGAGTGCACCAGGACAAACTGGTGGGAATGGCCCACTGTTGAGTCATTCCCTGCATCTTTGTGCGGGGGCTCAAGGAAAACATCCGTCTAGTTGTATTATTAAAGTTTTGCTCATCAACTGTGTGTTTACATGCAGCGTCCAGCCAGCTTGTGCGAGTGTAGTAACCAGTAGCTCCTAGTTTTATTTTCTACAGCGCTCATGATGGCAGCCCAGCGTGATGACCTTCTCCCTACCTTTGTGGGATTTCTATTCCGTTAATTGCTTATTGCCTGTGCTTAATAAATACACCATAATGACATTCTAGTCTGAGCAGGTAGATATTAAGAGTAGGGGCAAAGAAATGTGTTTCATAATGAAATGCTTACTTTACAGAAAAAGAGATAATGTGGGAAAAAAAAAAACCAGTGTACAATACAAAGCTTATTTGGACAACGCTGATGATTTTATCTGCATTATAATTGTTTGTACAAGCCATCATAATAGCTGTCAACAGACATGTTTACCGGGCAAACCGTGCAGATGCCGAACCCGAGAGAACACGATCAAAATGTTGCTGAATCATAGACAAGGGAACGTGTTGCTTCTGCAACATTCGAAGCTTCTTCAAAATGACATATTACACTGCGATCATAATCTGACCTATATGCCTTATATAAGTATCAGGTATATCACACATCAAATATTTTAAGTTTATCCTCCTGCTCAGAAGAATGTAGACAAGGTACGAACTGATTCCATTCCAGCCCGAGAGACTAAGTCCAGAAAAGGTTATTGGTTTTTTTGCTGTTTTAAAAAAAAAAAAAAATCAGTTAAAATGAAATCTTAGGATGCTGGTAAAAATATACTCCCAGGTTTTGACATGTGAACTGTGGTTGTTAAAAACAAACAAAAAAAAATCCTCTGTAAATCGATCAGATATTAACGTGGATGATTTAGAACCAGAATACTGATGAGCACTAATAAAAACACAGAGCAGTAGAGACGGGAGACGGTATAGAGACGTGGTATCGGGCTCCACCCTCGGTGGGGCAAATGTGAGTCATCCTATTGCCGGTCATCCATTCCTCCTGCCAGTCACTCATAGAGCTGTCATGACCCGGTCCTTGTAAACAACGCTGACCACTCTTGGATTACTGCTGCTGTTCCCATCTGGAATAGGTCTGTGGCTGCGATCCGTGACGGCGACGGAGGACGGGCTGTTGAGTAGCTCTGTGGCATGAGGGGGCCTGGACCATAGGTACAGGTATGAATTAGTCATGCACTAGGCTCATGAGAGGTGGACCGTTAAAAACAGTGCATTGGCCACATGTTGATCAGCAACTAGACTGGAAGCAGCAGAGAAATAATAGAAAGAGGAATAGAAGGTGAGACTACTCTGTGAGCGCATACTGCCCAGAGGGCTCGAGTTCAAGGCGGGAAAATGATTCGGAGTAGCACACCGAGAGAAAGAAGCAGCAGCCAAGAGGTTGAGGAGCACAGTACGCCTGTCAATCGCAGCGTGCCTCACAGCAATTCATATTCCATACTGTCCCCCCTGGGCAGACAAGTAATATCTGCATGTTAGAATTGCTAGGAGGTCCTGCAATAACTGTGTGAGGAAACATAGCAACTGTGCTTTGTATGACGCTGAAAAAAACAAATATTTACATTTATCTGACGCTTTTTCTCCAAAGCGACTTACAATATTGAGTTTACAATTATTTACCCATTATACAGCTGGGTAATTTTACTAGAGCAATTCAGGGTAAGCACCTTGCTCTAGGGTACTACAGCCAGAGGTGAGGCTTGAACCTGCGACCTTGGGGTCCAAAGGCAGTCGCACTAACCACTACACTACCACTCCCACTCTAGCACTTTAACTACATTCACGACCACTTCCCAAAAATCTAACCCTGCAATTGGTAAACGAATACAAAACAAAATTAGAGACAAACTGTATAATAGTTACAGAAATATAGTCAATGCTGTAACATACCAGATGTTCAGGACATACATCCATAGTTGGTCTTGACTGAACTCAAACCATCTATATAATTACTGTCAAATATAATAACTCAAAACTAAAAAAAACAAACCTCTATCTCAAACGCACTTAAGTCTTCCGTGGAAAACTAAAACCTGCCACCAATCAAGCGAGTCTTCAAAAGCCCACGTTTCTGAGAATTTTGGTTTGGGGAAAAAAGTCTTTCTAGAAAGTCATCTTGGCCATTGTTCTCGCCCATGTTCAGATGGAGAACTAACTCCAGAAGAGGTCTCTTTCATAGGGGCAAGAGTTCATGCGCATGCACTAGTAAGAAAGCGAGCGAGCCGATCATGTTTGTTGAGAAGAATCCCACCACCACTTTCAAGGTGCCTGAAAGTAATTGACCAATTTGCCACCAAAAGTGAAAATCCAGGGAACACGGTAAGTAGAGCCTGAAGTGAAGCCGTTTGAAAGAACGCTAAGCCCACAGACAAAAGTGAAATTTATTACACTGACGCTTAGAGGATTACATTTTATCATCTTAGTACTAGAATAATAAATAGTTAATGAGCTCTCCGTTCCTTTGAACCAACGGTTTTCAATCTCAGTCCACGTGACCCACTTAAGATGCTAGATTTTGTTTCAATGAGTTTATAATTATCCGTGATAGAGTTGCTCATTTAATGAATCGCATTAATAAAATTGTGTTAAATGAAGCACAATAGCTGAGGATTTGCTGTAATTTTTTAAAATTGAATTAAATGTTGGTTCACTGTGTTCAAGAAATTCATAAATGTTTCATTAGTTAATAATCTTTGGAACGTGAAATGGAATAAATCACTGAAAGCCAAGTAAAGGACTGAGTTATCATTGAAACATCAATCAAGCATCTGCTAAATAAATAAATGTACTAACTGCGGTACATTAACGTGTTCTTAACTCTAGTTTCTATGTGATAGTTTGACTTTGTTGGCTGTAATTTTGTGGTTCTTGCCTTCATTTAATTTGCTCTTATTCAGTTGTATCTAGTCTAGTTCTACGTTGGTCTTTTGTTAGCTGAAGCAATATCTCGTACTGGGCTGTCATTATCTGATTTTTTATTTTTTTTATTTATTTCTTTATTTTTAAATCTTTCATGCACTTTTGCTTTGTACAAAACTAAAATAAGTAAGTGCCCCACGAGGGGCTAGCGTCCCATCCAGGGTACACCCTGCATCACACCCTGTATTGCCGGGATAGCTTCCGAACAACAGGAATCCAGCAGCGGACATAAAATAACGATACGAGCGAATGAAAGATGCCTCATTAAACAAAAGTGTAAGCTAAATGAAAAATAATTTAAAAAAATAATAATTTTTAGCATAGCGTAATATTAATTCATATAGAGTGGGTCACTGGGATGGGAACTGAAAACCGGTGTGGAACCGCAACAGATCCCACTACACAGGTGGAACGCCGAGTCTTACCTAGGCGGGGGCGTGTGGCCTGGGTGCTGGGCATATATGGGGTGCGTCAGGCCAGGATGTTTCTGGTGCCATGGTTCTTGGGACATAGGGATGTTGTGCTGGAACTGGAGGAGAGAAAGTAGGAGGGAAACTATAATCTAACATCTGCACGGGATGCAACGCGGAAGCAATTTCAGATGGTATTTAGATCCTTTTTACATGGTTTTCTGCTGTACGACATGGTGCGGAAGGTAGTACTCCTTTCAAAAGGACATAGCGATAAATTCACAATATAACTAATGTCAACGTGAATGAAGCAAAGCTGATACATGTCGAAGAAATCTAAGGGTTATTCGTTTATGGTTGCGGATGACCCATTCCAGGAAATCTCTCTGCAACACTAAGAGAAATGGAAAACAAGTGTTTTATATTTTCAGTGGTGGTTCTTTATTACAAACACACTCTTTAAAATTTTTTTTTTCTTTCAAATAACACTTTTAACTGCTAAGAAATGATTTTTAAAGAAACTATTTTAAACTTGGAGTTTTTTTTGCCAGTTTTGATGTGTATCTGTGGGAGTAAAGTTTACCGCAAGATGGTAACACAGGCGGCGCAACATAGCTGTGGAACTGCAAATAGTGGGGCGCATCGCATCGATGCCGTTCGTATTCACCCTTTCTCATTTTTGCAGTGGCTCTACTTACTGGATATAGGCTGGGATCCGGAGTAGTCTGAGCGCTGAAAGGCACGTGTAGACGACCGTTAGAGTCATAATATATCAAACGCACACAAAATGCACATAAACAATTGCTGTATTAGATTCGTCATTAAGCAGAAAGAAAAGTGAGGCTCTCCACTCAATTATGGGTATTTACCTCAGATGTGTTGGTTTTGCTGGGTTGATGGCTGTGAATAGAGTAAATGACAGCGGCTAAGACAAGTTAAACTGTCGAGCTAAACTTAGAATTTCGAGCTTGTACGCCACACACACACAGAACGGGACGCCAGTCCGTCACAAGGTACCCCGAGCAGGACTCGAACCCGAGACCCGCCAGAGAGCAGGACCCGGCCAAACCCGCTGCGCCACCGTGCCCCCCTTACTTGTACATCAATACAATATAATTTCATGTCAGTGCAAATTATTCTCGAAAGTTAGGCAAATTAAGTTTCGAAAAGAACTGTTATTCCAAGTTAAAAGTCAAAGTTAAAAATGATACATTAGACATTTGAATTTCATTATTACAGTCTAAATTTTGTTCCTGTATTTTTTGACTTATCAGTAAACAAGCAGAGATTTATAAATTTCAGAATATATATATATGTATGTACACATTAGTACAGTTTACACTAGCATTTAGAGTTGTTTATAACTAATCAAAACAAAACTTGATTTTCTTTTTTTTCCCCCCATTTTTTTGATCTGATGAGTACAAAGTTAACATTTCGGGGTGAAACGAAAGGCTAGGGATTTGTTTCGGCGCAAACAAAAGCAAGCCGCGAGCCAGGTAAACACCACTGCTGCCATCAAGGCAGAGTAACAGTATAATAGGGGCTTGTTATTCAGCAGGAGGAGCTGGAAAATTTGCTGCCATCAAGGGCAAGACGAACAAAGCCAAATACAGAAAGACCTTGCAGGAGAACTTGCTCCACATTTTCTGTTGGGACAGTGACCTGAAACACATGGTATTCTAGAAAGGCCTTGGCAATGAACCCAAGTGAGAATCTGTGATATGACCTGAAAAAATCTGCCTGCCGACACTCTCCATACAGCTTGGTTTTTAAACGATTAGTTGGTTCGATGTGCTCAATGAACTCATAAATTATTATTATATACCGAGCACACCACTGCACTTTATTCCATAGTGTTCTTAGTTTAGTACTTAGTTACTGTGAATTGTATTGTACTAGTAATAGTAAATGATGTCCTCTATATCACACCGCGGAGCAGGAGAAATGCTATTTCACTCCCATCCATGTTCAAAGAATATAGCGTTGACTTTGACTTTTGACTTTGAATGAGTTTATTTATGAAGCTTCAAAGTCTGCACGGAGGAATGGCCTATATACTGTATTTTTAAATGTAAATGTGTGAAGTCCACACTTACATAGCCACGAACACTGTTACAGAGCGATGGAATCTACAAAAAGCATATTACTTTGGTGAAAAATGACTGAATATAAATCCTTTTTGCCATTATTTGCACGTTTGGACATTACCGCGTTACAAAAGAGGAGAAAGACGTCCGCGCCGTTTTGCACGGCGACATTTTCACGGGAGATGAACGGATCCTGGACACCGTGCCTAGTAGCTTTTCTGTGCCGTTGCTTGGAACTATTCGACACTTTCTCTCGAAGAGACAAGCGGGAGGACAGGAGACGCACCTTTCACCATGGACTGTCGTCGCGAGGGGTACCGTTTGCTGGGGCGTCTCTCAAACGTGCTCGCCCTCCTCACCCTTGCACCGTGGGTGGCCTGGTACTCTGTCCTCCCACTGCAACGAAGCAGCGTTTGACCACAAGACGGCACACCGAGCTACACACAAACGACGGGGTAAAATACCTCGCCGCTCCTAACATCTCGAGGATCTCTCGCACCGGCCCGCGTTTCCGTCGGCGTCCCGCCCCTCACCTGAAGCGGAAGCGGGAGCCCAGGCGGACAAAGTCGTTGCGGTTGGCCTTGCTGTGCGTCGGCTGTCTCAGGCGGAAGAAGGCGTGGCTCTCCACGGCACACTTCCACACGTGTTTGCAGGTCTTGGCGTTCTCCAGCCTGAACACAAACGTGTGCTCCTGCTCCCGACCCTGCGGGCCGGACAGCCGCGAATCAATATCCGTCTCGGCCAGATCTAATTAGTTCCAGCATCCTTACTTTCGATACGGTCGTCTCGATGCTTTTCAGGCCGCTCTGCGCAGGATAACCGTGCCGTACAACGAACGTCACTCAACGTCCCAGCGGGCTAAATGGAGAGTAGCCGCCCCGTTCGCGAAAGAAGCGCTACGGATGTCAAGATCGTAAGAGTACAGAGGTGCGTTGCCTGCTCATTAACCGCTCGTGTCAAGCCGCTCATACAGCTCTTGTACCGTGCTTGAGGATACGCTATGCTGATGACTTCTTCAAGGGATGGATCGATACGAAATGTACTCCAGTGGTTGGAAAACATGACCGATACTGTTTCGGGCTCAAGTCTCTTAAGGGGTCCTACTGATCTATTGGGAAAGGTACCAAACTTGAATTTCCTCAGTAAAATTAACCAAAAATTAAGTCTTTGTATTTGTGCTTGAGTCTACCAACCAACGGACACCTCCCAAGGGGCAACGGTTCATCTTGTGCTGTTGCTCAGGCTTTGGCCCATGTTGGATATGTAAAAACTGCTGGATTTATCATTGCAGTTGTAGGAAAGGACAGCACAGGATTTTACTTTATTCGTCTCTGCAGTGCGTAGAGGCTGTGCACTAGCAGGACTGGTACCTATGAAGAAAGTACTGCTACGTGAGTGTTTATTATTTACTATTCGGGAAAACTGATGAGTGACCCAAGGTAAGTAGTGTATCTAGCAGTGTAAATCACCACGGTGAATAAGGTGTGTGGGCTCATAACACTACATAGAGTTCATTGGAAGTCGCTCTGGAGAGAAGCGTCTGATAGATAAATAGATGTAAAACTAAAATTGTGCTCTACCTTGTCTCACCGAAGCTGCATTAACAAGTAACCAAGTACCACCACATCTAAATGTTGTGCATTCTTAATGCAAAAATTAACGGAAAAGACAAACCGTCATTAGCGAGCGGTGAGATACCCGTGACAACTCCATTGTTAAGCAATTGTTTTTCAGGAGCTACGTTACACTGTCTTATAAAGGCCTGCATAATTATATTTATCCCGCTCTGTGTCATTTCTCTGAAAAGCATTTTCTAACCGACTTGCTGCGTGCACCAAAATGATTTCAATTTGATCATTCATAAAAATAATATTTTACAGGTTCCTCAAGTGCATAAAGGGTTTTAATTTTCACAGCCCCGTTCGCCTTGTTATGGGTTTCGAAAAAATCATAATACTCTCTGCTGAACCCCTCCCAAACATGAACGGGAGGAAAACGCCATCATAGCCTCGCTAGGAACCAAGAGACACAAATGACGGCAGCATGATCGCGGCATACTTGCGTCACACATTTTTTAGCACCCGGTCAGAAGTCAGCGTTCAAGTTTAATCGAGACCTTTCATCACAAAGCTTTCAGTTGTCCACTGTTTTTATACTGCCACTATTCCTTTGTCTCTACTATGTGAAGACATACCATACACAGCATATCAATATCTGTCCAGCACATTACAAATAAGTGGCTTAGTACAAATTTTTACCTGCTCGTCGTCCTCCACGACAACCAAAGTCAGCCTGTTTTTCTTGAAATCCAGTCTTGTGATTTTTGGCCTTCGGAAATGGATATATGTCGAAAACGATGGTAATTATTCAATACAACAGAATCTCCGGTGGAGTGCCTTCCTACACAATACATGTACATTTTTTTTTTTTTTAAATTATTTTCTGTACTTCTAATTTTGGAGCACAGTGGCTTTTGGAAATTCAGGTGTGGTAAAGTTTATTCTCACCGAATAACAATCGGTAATTACCAGAAAAAGAGGCCTATTTTTTCAGAGCCTTCAAACACCAATATACCCGTGGGAGTGAGGCCCAGTGCATAATCACACCCATCCCGGCCCTGTCCAAAAGAAGCGATTCGGCAAGTTAGAAAAGGCAGGTAACTGAAAATTCCAAGCATAAGAACATGCAACTTTCATAGGTTTCTTAGTAAATAACGTCGATCAATTAGTTCATTTGCCATCAAAGATGAACGGCTTTATCATAGTCTGGAGCAAAGGTTTCTGAGTACTTTCAATAACAGAACTATATAGCTAGCCTCTCTTCATAGACACTGTAATATTCTGACACCAAATTTAGGACTTAGTTTGGATGTCTACTGTGCTTTTTTATTTGCCCACAGGACTATATTGTTATTTTCCTGAGACATTACACCACTTGACACACGAAATTCTGTTGATTTGTCATATCCAAATCATGAGTTTTTTTTAGCTAGAGCTATGATTTTGAATTCCGAGCCTGAAAATTTAAAAAAATGTTATAAAATAAACGTAAATTTCCAATACTGTCAACCCTACACGAGGATTAAAACTGGATTATTTTTTACTGTGCTTGTATGAAAAAACATTCTTGCATATTCATGTGAACATATGTGCTGTGGACTCGGTCATTATAACACCTGCTTTTTCCCCATAGGAACCAGAGAAACAAATGTAAGAAGGAAGAGAGCATGGCTTGCAAAACAAAGTTTCATAAATATTCTATAATTTGTTCAAAATGAAATATATTGAACCAAGCTATATATTATAACCACAGAAGTTGTCTGTTTGGATAAAACATCCAAAGAAATGAGTTCTGGAAAATGCATGGAACTCCCATTCCCATTAATAGGCTGCCTAGTGTGTCTAAAAAGAGATTAAAATCAAACACACACGACGAGTAGGTAAATCTACATTATAATTTCGTTTAATTTACATACCTTCACAAAGTGCATATCCACTCCGTACATTTCCAGCCACTTGCACTTGTTAAGAAAGCTCATTTCTGCCTGTGATGGACTTTTCCCCCTATAACATATTGATTAAAGATAAAAGAAAAGAAAAAAGTTAACCCACATTTTGAAAGTGCAGAAAGTCATGATTCCAGTATGAGAATACAAAATAGTAACAGCATGCCAAAAAAAGTGTAAAAAAAAAAAAAAAAAAAAAAACAAAATGTATTAAAAATATAATTGTCTGGGCTAATAATTATATAGAACATTAAGGCAGTGCGCTATTATAATTATATTTCATTACACACTTTTTCAATTTCATTTCTAAATCTGTTTTATGTTGCATTTTCCTGTCCTTTTCAGCACCACCAGCACAATCATGTTTTGGCTTCCTAGCCATTTTAAATGAAAACTAATTTGAATGAAACCATGAAAATGTACCTAAACAATGTTTATTGTAAACAAAAAGCCACTGCTAGATACACTGACTGATTCAATAAGAAAGCGGATTGTGGAGCCTGTGTGGAGTTTGCATGTTCTCCCCGTGTCTGCGTGGGTTTCCTCCGGGTGCTCTGGTTTCCTCCCCCAGTCCAAAGACGTGCTGGTCAGGTTCCCCCGTAGTGTGTGAGTGAGAGAGAGAGTGTGTTTCACTGATGTATGGATGAGTGACCCAGTGTAAGTAGTGTATCTACCAGTGTAAGTCACCTTGGTGAATAAGATGTGTGGGCTGATTATACTACACAGAGTTCACTGGAAGTTGCTTTGGAGAAAAGTGTCTGATCAATAAATAAATGTAAAACTAAACTAATTGTGCTCTACCTTGTATCACCGAAGCATCTGCTAAATAAATAATGTAAATGTAATATAAATGTATTGTGGTGTTGAATTGTGAAACAGCGAGAAGCACATGAGCATCAACTTTCAACGGATAGATGAGTCGACGGGTTTTCCAGCCACGTTCGCCGCTTGTAATTTAAATGAAAAGGAGAGGCTCTGAGCACCGTGAGGGTACCGGATCGCACCCGTGTCTTTTTCTCCTTTCTCCTCTCCATTCGGCTCCATTCTCAGGGCGGCTCAGTCGGTAGAACCGCGCGGTGCCCGACGATCCCTACGACTCGGGTTCGGTACCCACCCGCCGCTTAGCGGGGAGGCCCTGGGCCGGAGACCGCTCCACCCCGTGCGACCGGGAGGGGGGTGGTTTACACTGCGACACGTACCACACAGACTGGTAAATACCTGCTACATAACGATGATGGTAGGAAATACAAGTAGTTGCGCAACTGCAGGGGGAAGAGGTTCCTCATGGTGGACCCATCTTACTAATTTACATTAGAAACACACCACGAGTGTATTTAACAACCCGAATCTTTTCTTCATAAGGCCACAACACAGTGCAACAAACAATGAAACATTTGTACAATAACTCCTCGCTGACAAATTTTTCTTTCAAGAATTTTTCATGTTAATCACCTATCAGTCACTTTTCCATTTGCAGTTTATGTTCTTTATTCCACATAAAAGTACAAGTTTCTTATTATCTGGATGGCTGGTATTATCAAAATGCAAAACAAAACTTCCCGATGACAGCATTTCTTACCAAACTTGCCGAACATCTGTAAAGAAAACGTTTTTTTTCGGTCAGCCAAAAATATTAAAAATTGTTAACTTAAAAATCACTTAAAAACAATAAAAAAAAGTGTAAAATCAAATAAAAATAAATGTTAAATATATAAAATAATATATTGTAATCTATAAAATCAATTAAAAGCTTAGAAATAAAAAAAAGTCTTATTTTCCTGCCTTTTTTTGATTTTCTTTACTTTAGCATTGATTGAAGTGCATACACTTAAGGGGAATGCTTATTAGGGGTTTGTAGGGGGTCTAAATTGGTTTTTTAGGGGTTATTTCGTTTTCCGTCATTTTTCGACTTAAGTCGCGCCCTTTGGGACCAATTAATGACGTAGGGCAAAGTATTACTGAATAAACGCCTTGTGTCACACAGGCCTCATTTCATGTAAAGTATGATATCATTATTCTGTCATGGTATGACCGTATACCGGCCAAGGGACATTTCAGAAAGTCACTTTTATAATAGTAATAATTACAATGTATAATACTGTAATGACACCCCGTGGCTTGTTCTCCGTGGTCTGCTGTGGTCACAATACCAGTAACAATACCAACTTGGTCTGAACCTTCAAACCCAGTCACATCCACCTCTGTCACACATAAAAGATGCATAACATGTTAGACCACGTCAGCTCATATATAGTTTACATATGGTCATATTACAATTTTGCACGCCAAGGACAGCATAAATAAAGTTAAAATATGTAACGATAATTAGGTATCTGTCAAAGATATGCTTAAGGTCTATGAGTCAAAAGGGAACTATATTTACATTACGATGTCAGAATAATTTTACTTCCATCTGTGCACCTTATGTTAATTAATGACATACAACCCTGCATACCATCTGCCCGACTTTGCGTCTCGTGTGCATATGGTGCTGCTATTACTGGGCGGCTCTGGACCCTCGCACCACCCACACAGCACAATTTGAGTCGCCCAGAGGATATGGGGGGACCACGGTCTGACAGTGCAGGTTGCAGGTCTTCCTGCGGATCGACTGGATAACAAACTTAATGAAGTTCTGAGGATCCGACAAGCGGACGAGACACTTGTCCGACCGTGGGTCGTGGCTCTTAATATTATACGCAGACATTATGATCAGTTAATGCATGTTGTGATCGCATAGCGGTTAGAGCTGTTGCTTGTGGTTCCAAAGGTCGCAGGTTCGAATCTCAGCTTCTCACTTGGGAAGGGTACTTGCCCTAAATTGCACAAGTAAAATTACCCATAAATGACTCAATAACTGTAAGTCATTGTAAAGAATACTGCCAAATAAATGTAAATATAGCATTCTGAAGTGGATCAAGATGTCATTAGGAATATTTTGACCTTTACATCTGAAATTTCCATTTAGGATTCCATATGAATAACATTTTTCCTTTCAACACCACAGATTTATCCATTGAGCTGGAGAATCATTGTATTATTTCCCAGATTTTACTGCAAAACCTACCATTCCTTGCACTGCTAGTGCTTTTAACATACTTTTCTTATACATACGAGTATATATAAACACCCCGAAACATCAGCGCATCAGTGCATAATGCGCACGGCGTTGAGTTCAAAGTAAGAGTAAGTGTAAAGCACAAAGCTTTGCTCATCCCTTTACACCACTTTATGTGCAGCAAAGAATACCGTGCCTAATGTGTTTTACACGTTAATCCGTCCCTGTTGTGGGGATAAAACCATTATAGTGCTAAAGAGCAGGATCAGCGAGCACAAAAAAGCCATTAGCAGAGGTGCCCTGTTATTTAATTAGGCCCCATTAGCTAAACACTTGGAGAAAACTAGTCATTCGGTTTCATTTTAATAATGTGCAGGAGCTGAAAAAGTTAAAAACAGATGATGTTAATTGAAAAAAGAAAAAAAAAAAAAGTATTATTTCGAGAGAAAAAGCAAAGGGCAAAAAATCTTTAAAGTAACCAAGCTAAGGACTCCGGGACTTGGCTGTTCGAAGAAAAACCCGATATGCACAATATTCCATATCAACAGCTGTTATGCAAAGATTCGATAATATGTTTTTTTTTTTTTTTTTTCCCGTCTCCCTACCTGCATTCAGCCCACTTCTGAAAGATGGCAGCCTCCATGGCTTCCGTCTGCATCGGGATAAAGCGGAATTCCGACACCAGCTCCGGAGAGTGCTCCAGGGGGTCGCGGTCCCCCAGCTCACCTGCGATGGGCGCACAGGGGACGGTCAAATGAAGCGCTTCATTCACAGCGAAATGCGACGCGGGAGAAAGCGAAGCGCGTGAGAAAATGTATCGGTCCCGTGTGCCGCCTGCGCATCGACACACGGCAAAGATTTCACAGAAACTTTAGAAAATGGTATCGTATCGACTTACTCTGAAGGCAATAAGCAGCCAGTTCAACAGCAACTTCATAGGGACATTTTAACCTGGCGAAAAGGCAGACAAAGATACACTACCATGTTTTACATGCTTCTCGCACAACACCATTAATCACAAACTCCTTTGTCATATTTCCAGAACAGAACTGCCTCCATACAGACTGCACCACCAATGAAAAAGAAAAGAAAAAAAAACTATGTCATCCCAAAATTCTAAAATTAGAAATGACATTTTTATAGTCATCATCTTTGGTCTAACAGGTCGCAGGGGAACGAGTGTCCTGAAAACGTCTCTAAATTTAACCTGAAAAAACCTGGATTCGTTTTTCCTTATGGAAGTATAGAGCTCAACGAGTGATCAAAAATTACTTTTTGGGAATTTTTACAGCGCTTCGTTCACGTGGATATCCCAATTTTACGTCTCATTCGCACTGCGGTTTCGGTCTCCTCTAACGGCTCTCTTCGGCTGCTCAAAACAGAGTCACGTCTGCTTGGAGGCGCAGGGTGGTTAACGCACCTCTTCTCAATAGGCCCCTTCCTGAGTCACCTTTGTCTCACACTCTGAGCCAACAGACATCACGCAGGAGGACCGGAAGCAGACAGGAGGAGCAGCGCTACGCTCAGCAACGGCAACCGGAAGCTCCCGGCCCCCCGGGGGACAACCGCTGCCTTTGGACCCAAAGGTTGCGGGTTCAAATCCGACCCGCAGCTGTACTACATTTTGGCAAGGGACTCAGCCCAAACTGCTCCAGTAAAACTACCAAAAGAAGTAAAACTACCTAAAAAGGGTAAATAAATGTCGGAGGCTTAGAACTGTAAGTCGCTTTGGAGAAAAGTGTCAGCTAAGTAAATAAATGTAAATCTGGACTCATATGTCCAGATTTACGTTTATTTACTCATATGTACCAGCAAGCTCCGAATCGCTTTCATACTTGGTCTGCAATACGGTTTTCTTTTTTTCTATACAATACCGATCTAAATTACTCGTCTAATTGTGTTTATTAATTTACTTTTAGCGTGGTTCCAGTCTGTACAGTGTTTGTCACTACATTGTTCCATGTGTGTTGCTGTGGCCCCATCCAGTTTCCTTCAAGACAATTTCATTCATTCATTCATTCATCCATCCATCCATCAGTTTGCATTATAAAGTACTCACTTTCCAGAAAGAATGTCCTGCCTCAGCTGCAACACAAACAAGTACCTGAACAGGAAAACAAATGAAAAACCACATGAACAAAGTCTGACTACTAACGTTACAAAAGCATAAGCTAGAAACATAATAATAAAACATGTCGGGACTAACTTCAGTTTTGAGATTTGTCTCTTCGGAGACAAGTTTGACTATTTTTTATTTTTTTAAACCTAACTAATTAAAGTCTTTTTAAAGCTGAAAAGCAGCAGCGAGAGTTACATGCAGAAGGAAGCCATGTACCTGGTAAATTCCTCATGCAGGTTGTTGGGCTCTGATGAGTAAAACTTCACTCTGAAGTAGAGAGTATAGGGGGGGCTGGCTGATGGAAAAAAGAAAAATTATGTTTTTTTTCTCTGCAGTCCTGCTGTGCTCTCATTTTTGGAACTTGTAAACATATTGTGTCTAAAGGAAAACAAACACGTTCCTGGTATTCTAATTTATACGAGGGGAAAAACCGCTCTACCAAAGTCTTCCACTTTAAATGAAATAAAGTTGGTCATTGCAATTTCATTTATACCTCTTAAAATGTAACAGCTTGAGCAGAGAATTATTTAAAAATAAAAACACGCGGATATGACTCAGGTGTAGTTTCGTATGAAGAGCGCTCGAAAGCGCGATTAATTACAGAACATATTCAAAATCTCAGCATCTGCTTCAGAAGCGCAATGACAATAATGTGCAATGATGAAGGTAGTGACACTTTTTCCTTATGATTTTACAGAATTACATATTTTGTCTTTTGAAACATCGTGTTTTCCTCCGGTGATCGTCACAGGTTCAAAAATTATTTTTCCATGATATGCCAAGTAAGTGATACCGACACAAGGCCGGTTAACAAGCAATCCAACTAAGAGTTGCTCTGTAAAATTATTAAAAAAAAAAAGAGCAAGAACAACATTATAGTAATGATGATAATAATAACAAAAATTTTTTAAAAAAAGCAAAAACAGTAAGTAATAAGGATGTGTAACTGAGGGAATATCCTGGCTGTACCCATATACTGTACATGCATTTCATAGTTTTGAGCTCACTCTCTCGTGATGAGTCCCCCTTGAGGAAGGGGGTCCTCATGGTCAACAAAAGGAAACGCACATGTTATTTTCTTCCAGAGATCACGTGATCGCAGAGTGCACCGGACGAATTAGTCCCACGCCAGCGCATCGCAGGCCAGGCCGCATCATCTGTCTAATCTCAGACGGTTGGTGCATCTGACCTATTACTGGAGATGGGCAATGAGCTCCTTGATCCTGTCAAGATTTTAGTGCGGTAATGATTGGAAGCCACCTCTACCAATTAGTCCAAACAAAAGAAACAACCTTGTAATATGCGGTTACGGAGGAGCTCTTTACCGAAACTATCCGCGCTAATGGGCAATAAGTGTCTTCATGCATCTCCTCTGGTTCAGTGTTGGAAAACATCCAGTCGGCTTTAATAAGAGTTTGCATTTACATCTATTCATCGAGGAGATGCTTTTTCCCCAAAGCGACGCACAACTCGGGGTAAACAGAAGTCCATCTCGGCGAACGGAGCTGACTGGTGTGATGCAAGTTCGAGGAGAAAATCTGAGACGAGCGGAGAAGCGGCTCTGAAGGGGATGGGTTTTGAGACGATTCCTCAATTTCGAAAAGGGACTCAGCAGCTCCGAGGGACAAGGGGAGCTCATTCCACCGCACTGGAGCCAAAACCAAGAACCTTCAGGCTTTTGATTTTCAAACTATAACGCTAATCCCTCCTTCCTGGTCCTTCACCTGCCCACATACAGTTGCGCGCAGGTCTCTTATTTCGCCGGCAAATACACTTCACACATCAAGATCACAGATTCTGTAGGTAAATATCCCTGCCCCTCAATATCCAGACAAGTGCTCTGCTGCTCCCTATTCACGCGAAGCACCATGTGGGCATCTCGTAATTACTTTTGAGTCATTATCCACTTGGCTCCCAGGCACGTTGGTAACCGACACCGCGGGCCGGCTCTTCCTGTAGCGCACGGCCTTGCCGCATGCTTATACCACAGCGCCAGCTGAATCCTTCACAGACACTTGGTAATTGGAACACTAATTAGCCCTTTTAGAGGAAATATCAAGGGGTATGTTTCCACTGAGAGCAAATGGGTCACATCTTCCAAACAGAAGAACTCATTCAGACTTGGCCAACGTGGCAAGTTCTCGATTCCTCCCCTCTCTGCCGTTCCATGATGTTCTCCCTGGTGTGCCTTACAAGTCTACAGTAACCCAGAGGCAACTGTCCAAATCTAGTGTATGTCCAAGGAGAGAACTCCCAGCCATTTCAATAATATTCCTTTAGCTGCAATAATTTTTCCTCGAATTTCACATCTAATGTAATAAAGCTCACGGAGAGCGTGTTTTTGTATCTGGTACAATTAGGATGCGTGATGGATTAAAACCACTTGGCACTATTACAGATTAAATGTCATTACTGCTTAAAAAAGGGAAATTACAGTAACAACCATCTCATAAATATGCATCTCTTTAAGCAACATAGGAACCGAATATATTCCCTCAATTTACACAGCAGCAGTACTTCTACTTTTTTCCCCATAATATGTATTTTTAAAAAACGATGAGCAATGTTCAGCTGCTGTTGATCGCACACTTACAAATGTAGGATATACGTATTTCAACAAACTGTAATTAGTCTCTCTCTCACACACACACCATCCGAAGCCGCTTGTCCCATACGGGGTCGCGGGGAGCCGGAGCCTAACCCAGTAACACAGCGAAAGGCTGGATGGGAAGTGACACACCGAGGACGGGATGCCAGTCCATCGCAAGACACCCCAAGCGGGACTCGAACCCCAGACCCACCGGAGAGCAGGACCCGGTCCAACCCACTGTGCCACCGCCCCTGTAATTAGTCAGTACTTGTCTATTATTTTACATTAAATTCAGTTCGCAAACATGAGAGACCCTTTGGCTTCACCGGAGCTTCTTTCTTTCCTTCTTGATTCTTTTGACAACCTGCTGTTTTCTTCATATCCTTGCCCTCAGGTTGCAGTGTTTGCTGCTCTTCTGATATTCCTCAGCGGAGATATCAGTGGAAGGGTGACTGGGAATAGCTTCTCTCACTTCATCCCTGGAATGTCACTGGAGTTAAACGGTAGTAATGGAACGCGCAGAACAAACCGTTTTCTAATAATGCAAGACAGAAGAATAAACTGATTTTTCTTGCAGAAATAAACTTCAGAACGGTGTGCAAAACCGGTACAGACTTGGACTGTTATTAAGCTGTTATTGCAGCAAAAGGTGCCTCTACCAAGCGTGTGGATGCGAATACTTACGCAAGCAACATATTTCAGTTTTGTCTTTAAAATATCTGCAAATCAACTTATTTTTATTATATATGATTGAGAGTTGCAGCATATATGTACACAATAAAGCATGATTTATAATCCAGGCAACTTTCCCAGAGTATGAATACTTTTGCAAGGCACCGCATATTCGGAAAACACGGGCGAGAAGCGAGGAAGAGGAGAAAACGAGTGATCGTTTAATCCGATTATCCGGAGCACAGTTAAATATCCTCACCTGATTTTCGTCTCAACTCATGGAATGTAGCTGGGTGATGGCGAGATTAAAATATGAAGCGTGCAGGTGGTGATGGCGAGTCGTAAGGGAAACGCTCCCACCGAAACACGGGAGCGCCCGATTTCATCAAGGCCACACGACGATCGGTCCAAATCCACGGTGTTCGAAAGTGGAAGAAAGCAGCACTGGATGACGGTTGATTTCCAGTGGAGGAAATGGGAGATATTACAGGAAAAATTAACCAGTTACTCAAGTGCTGGGGGGGCTTTTTGCATTTTTGACACAGGGAACGAAAGAAACACCTTCATGCGGAAGAGGACTTCAAAACATAGCAATAAGTTGGTCATCAGAACGAGAATGAGTTTTATTGGCCAAATGTGCTGATGCACACAAGGAATTTGCTGTGGTTCTAGGTGCCTCTAGTATTTACAGACAGCGGGCGCAGAATTAGAGAATAAATAAATAAATAAATAAATAAACATATTTACCGAATATACAAACACGAGAGTATAAATAGTAGTACAAAAACAAAAAAAGTAAATAAATAAGAATTAAATTACAAAAAGCGGTTGGATATTGTTGCACTGACAGGAGACCTATAGGGGACTGTTACCTGTTCATGAAAGTGATGCCTAAGGGAAAAAACTGTTCTGGCGGACAGAGCTCTGTGACACCTGCCAGAGGGGAGGAGTGTGAAGAGTTTGTGCCCGGGGTGTGTGGGATCAGTGGTGATTTTGCCCGCTTCCCTATTCTGGACTTGTACAACAGTCTTATAACTTATAACAGTACTAACAGTGGTATTTAGATCAGCATCATCAAACAGGGTTTAAGGTGGTCAACTGGACAAAATCCAAGATGAACTGAAGTTTTGCAAAACGGAAACACCATGAGATGGAAATACTGAGCCCTGCTCCAGTTCCTGGTTTGATCAAAGTGTAACGACGGAGCAGTAGCTGTGGAACCTTGAGTAGAGAACGTTGGAGTTTTGCGGCCACGGCAGCTCTTCGGTGCAGCGTGAATACGGTCACGCAGATACCTCCTGCATAACGTCCACAGGATCCGCCTTTGTCTCACAACACGCTCCACACAGCTTCTGGTCCAGCCCACAGTGATATCCCACCAGGACTACTGCAACTCCTACCTGTCTGGCCTTCTGGCCTCATGTATCAAACATCTCCAGCTAATGCAGAACACCACGGTACGAGCTCCGTTTGACCTTTCAAAGCTTCCTATGTGTCTCCACTCCTCACCTCTCTCCATAGGCTTACTAAAGCTGCTTATATTAAGTTCAACCCTCTGGTTGCTGCCTTTGAGATGGTCAAAGGATCCTGACTGCCATAGCTACTTGATGGTTTCACTGACAAGGAGTCTAAATCTAAATTTTGTACATTGTCAGCTTTGAGTCCAACACAGTGGATTGAGCTCCCTCTTTCACTCAGAACTGCTGAATCCTTTTCAATAAATCTAATGTCTTATGAACCAAATTCTCTCCTGATCTTAGAAACAAGAGAGGCGATGGAGTAGAGTAGTTAAAGATCAGGAGAGATTGACTATAAGGTTCTCAGACCTGGACTCATAACATCAGTAGAAGGCGCAATACAGTATAACTGCCCAGGGATATCAGTCACCGGTATAATGTGCACCCACAAAAATGGTGCCAATGGACAACCTGATTGCAGTTCAAAAACTGCATGTCTGCATCTAAAGCTCTTCATCTGCTTTGAATACACTTCTTGTAAGAGAGTTGTGTGTTATTTTTGGAGACAAGAGCCCGCTAAATAAATAACCGAAAATATAAGGCAAATGTAAACCTCCGATTGAGTCAGTCTCGTCCTCCTCGTGGGTTTTAAAAATATTGATTAAACTCCGTTTCCAGAATGAGAAGTTGTATGAGTATGTTCTGAGATGCTGTATGAGGTGTCAGAACTGCTTTTGCTTAGCTTGCCATCACAGTGAAAGATGTTTAAAGGGGCTTCTGGGCTCCACTGAGGGTAGCCTACGTATTAGGTAAGGGTTAGGAGGCAGGAAGTGCCTTCGATATTACAGACTGCGTCGGTTAACGACGAGGATAAGTTCTGAGAAATACGTTGTTAGGCGATTTTGTTGTGTGAACATCACAGAGTAGTTACACAAACCTAGCTGGTATAGCCTCGATCATAGAGTATACTTACACAAACCTAGCTGGTATAGCCTCGATCATAGGGTATACTTACACAAACCTAGCTGCTATAGCCTCGATCATAGGGTATACTTACACAAACCTAGATGGTATAGCCTCGATCATAGGGTATACTTACACAAACCTAGCTGCTATAGCCTCGATCATAGAGCATACTTACACAAACCTAGCTGCTATAGCCTCGATCACAGGGTATACTTACACAAACCTAGCTGCTATAGCCTCGATCATAGGGTATACTTACACAAACCTAGATGGTATAGCCTCGATCATAGGGTATACTTACACAAACCTAGCTGCTATAGCCTCGATCATAGGGTATACTTACACAAACCTAGCTGCTATAGCCTCGATCATAGAGCATACTTACACAAACCTAGCCGGTATAGCCTCGATCATAGAGTATACTTACACAAACCTAGCTGGTATATCCTCGATCATAGAGTATACTTACACAAACCTAGCTGGTATAGCCTCGATCATAGGGTATACTTACACAAACCTAGCTGGTATAGCCTCGATCATAGGGTATACTTACACAAACTTAGATGGTATAGCCTCGATCATAGGGTATACTTACACAAACCTAGCTGGTATAGCCTCGATCATAGGGTATACTTACACAAACTTAGATGGTATAGCCTCGATCATAGGGTATACTTACACAAACCTAAATGGTAGAGCCTCGATGCAGTCAAGACACGCAGTAAACACAAGATATATGACACTGCTGTCGGCGTAACACAGCATACTGTTTTATAGTAAACATCTTTTTTGTAAGTAGAAAGAATACACTCTAAAATAAGAATAAAAAGTACAGTATAGTAAATACATAAACCAGTAACACAGGTGTTTATCATCAAGTATGTACTGTACATAATTGTATCATGTGCTATACTTTTATACGACCGGCAGCACAGAAGGTTTCTTTACACTACTAGCACACCACGAACATGTGAGTAACACACTGTGCTGCGATTTTGCTAGTCGATAAGAATTTTTCAGCTCCATTATAATCCTATGGCACCACCGTCGTATATGTGGTCCGTCGTTAACGATGCATGACTGTACACAGTAGCTCCTACATGCTTGAGCTATGACAAGTGTGCACTCGAGTTCTCCTTGCTAGGGGCTGAGCGTAAATGAACACTGAGATCCTGAGTAGGATCAGAGGAAACAAGGTAACAGAAGGCCTGCAGGGCACCCTTTCTATGATGCGGTTATGAGTTGCTAACCTGGGGGAGCCTTGGGGTAAACCTGTTACTCCCCCATCCTGACAAGAGCGGGCCGAGGAGAGTCGGGCTCTTAACAGGGATGCCCTCGGGGGGCTATCCTCGGAGGCCACCTCCCAGTGGCAGGCAACCAAGCGGCAGACTCAGGATTGAGGAGCTGCTGAAGGGATTACATTTTAGGGCTGCCCTGGAAGCACTTCAGAATCCTGAACGCCAAGGTGCAGTCTGCTGCCAGGGAACGGAGGTCTGTTCTGTCTTACTCAGCCCTCCGCAAACTGCGACCTTCAAACGGATAAGCGCATTATGAAATGGATTAATGCATTTTAAATATTTAAAACTACGATTTAAATTGTTTCTTACCGAAGTTATGGTATTTACTGTATGTCACCTTTTAATGCCATACAAACACATGATATGCAATATAGTCCAGAATCTATGACCTGCAGAACATCCCCTCATTTCTGCATTTTGGCCTGCCTGGCCTACACACAATGTTATGTGAGGAATACTTACTTTTTATTTGTTTCTTAATAGGTTTTGTGGTGTCAAGCCAGTGCTGAAAGAGTAAGAAAAAAGACAGTAAATTTTTTTTTTTTTTTTTTAAAAAAAAAAAAAAAGAAAGGCAATGAATACTAAAGCAAAGCTGGTTTCCAGGAGTGATTATTTGAGAAAATCCACAAGCTCTATGGAAAGACCAATATTGCTTACATATACACACTCATACCTAGGTATGCATTATTAAATAGATCTGAGGTCTCTGTCAGATGGTTCGAATTCCAAATTTCATCTGGTATCGGAATGGCGATGTTGACGCTGGTGATTTTATTTCCAACACTAATCCTGTCTAAGTTACATAACGGGACCAAGTCTTTCCCGAAAAAAAGATTATCCCGCAGTTAGAGCAGATGTGGCTTGCAGTAGTAATGATGTGCTGGATCTCATCTTCCTCAGCATGCTCGCTGCATCACTAGTTCGCATCAGCCACGCATAAATATTACTGCAGTCTCGGCTGGTAAAATAGTACGAATTGCGTAAGCGAAGGCTGCATGGCAGCAACAGGACTTTAAAATTCGATCCTTGTGCAGCGTAACTCTGCGTAAATCAGTTATGCGCAGAATGCAGTCAAACTCCTGCATTTCTTGGAACCACCAGACGTGGTAACCAGCCTTGCTGTCACTTCCGGAAGTACCAGTATATTTACCCATCGATGCGCTAACATTCATGCATCGTTTTTCATAGAGCAGATTCTTTTTTCTGCAACAAAACTGAGGGTATCTGAAAAATATGCCAACTACCGGTGAAGAAGAGTGTATGATATGGTCTCTCCTCCCACCCCTTGAGATCCAGCTGAAAATACCCACCCCTCTATAAGGCTCTACCCATCAAAGCATCTTATGTTAGCAACATAACTAAATCATCTAAGACTGTCCTCATGTCATTAATACTCTACATTACTGAAAGTACTCGTGTACTGTAAGAACCCATAACACAATATACAGTATAACAATACAGTACTTTGAATGAATCACCAGATTAAGAAGAAAATTTAAAATCTTTTAACTATAACAGAACTGAGAGAAAAAGTTAAATTCTGCAGCACTTCAGAATTACTCCTCTTCTCCATAAACAAATGTATAACACAAGTTTTACCTTTATATTGCCCAAGTTCTCAACAATATCAACTCAGTCATATGACCTAGCAGTTCTGTTCTTGCTAAACAAGATTTAAGCTTTGTATATTTTATAACACCTACTGCATTCTGCGTTTATGAAAAAGACATAAAACGATAATGACGACAACTATAAAATATAATGTCATAACGTCATAAAAGTCAAACTACATTCTTCGAGACAAACGGCCAACGAAAAAGGCAGATTGTGTAGTGAGTTTAAAACGCGCTAAATCTGCCTCTGGCTGTGAAATATGCATCCAGACTTTCAAGATTAAGGTCAAAGTAGGGAAATGCCAGAGTAGGAAGCACTTTTTTCCAGCAGTGCCCGCACTGATTAAAAACGTGGTGGGCACCGGACGGTTCCTACACATGCGAACACCGCCAAAGCTGAACTAAACTAAGAATCAACAACCTGATGACACGGAGGCTTAAGTTTGTTGTACGTTGCAATTCAGCAATAAAATTACCTGGCTACAAAATGCGTAACGGTGCCTCCGGGATAGGCTCAAGACCACTGTGACCCTGACTTGATCAGTAACCGTTATGTACCATTTACTCCATGAGTAAACAAGTGAAAAAATTTTAACTAAAAAAATCTGATTTAAAAAATAAAAAAAAAGTTAGCAAGTTTTTTTTTCTAGTTACCATACAGCCCTAACCTCGCATTATCCTATATACACAACATCCAATAACTATATACAGGCTGACTATACAGTATATAATAATACTACGTAATATAGAGTAACAGATATGGGTTTACTTTATATCTGCAACTGCTACATCTCTCGATCCTTTATTCATTACTTCGTTGTCACTGAATTGAACTGAGCTGAAAACTGAAATATCTGACTGAATATAAATCCTGATGACTTCCATACAGTTGACGTATTGGGTTCATCATGAATACCTGGAGCTTTAACATTTTTAGGAAAAAGAACAATGTATTGCAGACTTTAACATCCGTGCTACTTACGCCGATCTGTAACTCGTCCATAAACTGCAGACCAAAATAGTCGGCCTCCACGAGGTCCAAGTGATACATGATCTGGTCAAAAAGGTCTTGGCCTTTGGCTCTTTTCTGAAAACGAGCAAAAAGAAAGCACACATTAAATCGCAGTGTATCTCAAAAGGAATAACTGGGGGTGAAAGTATTTGTGTGTGTGTGAGAGAGAGAGAGAAGCACCCTGCAATGGACTAGCCTCACATCCAGGGTATACCCAAAGTAGCCTAGGGAGCTGTGCTTCCAGGATAGGCTCCAGACCCTCTCAACCCTGAGTCGAACAAGTGGTTTTGGAAAGTGTGCTGACTTCAAGAGCGAAGCCAGCCGAAGAAACTTTTCTTTCCTTGAAACTGAAGGGTGTGAGAAGACTTGTCACGATCTGCTGAGTGTTTAAAGTAGACTCTCCGAAGAATTATGTAAACCGTACAAAACCACGGCCCTTCATGCAGAAGCTTCACAGCAAACCACACAACGCCGCACGATCCACCTTAATGTTCATATTTTCAAAAATCCATAAGTGCAGCTCCTCTGAGGACCGGCAGCAACATTCAGACTTTCTTTGTCTTCAGACGTTATACCACTTGCGAGTGAGTAGGAGATTGGAAAAAGTAATAATAACTCAGCTTGCCGTATCAATAAAAAGCAACGTGTAAAAGCTTCACGGTCCATTGAAGCTACTGGTTTTAAGGAAACAACATTCCAGGCTGGTAACTCACCGAGTAGAAGAATTAAATTCACGCTTAGATCTCAGTTCAGATGCGCAGATGTTGGTCTATTGGCTTTTCCCGTTTCCGTGCCGTCTACAACTCTTTGCCCGAACTTCATTAAGGCTGTGATAATAGTCTTTCCTTTAAACGTTTGATTTAAAAAGCCCCAAGAGTTTAATGTAAGTTCTTTTTTTTTTTTAAGTGAGTGCAGGAAAAGCCAGGCAGACATTTCATTGTCATGGTTCGTTGAAGAAGCGCGCCACGAAACAAAGGGATGGAGACAATGTGCACGTGACACTCGGAAACGGAGAACAAAACCAAGCCGAAAGCAAAACAAAATTCCATCCATGTAAATACAATCTTAATCTCTTGAGTCCTTCCGATGTTACTGCAAAACCAAATCAATTCCAACCAATGAGGCATTTCTCAAGTTCACTAAACATAATTCACTTTATGAAAACTAATAACTAGTCATTTTCATGTCACTAACAGGAAAAAAAATTACAATTTTTTTTGTATCATATTACACATTGAAAATTCCAAAAAAGTAAAATAAAAAAAAATGCAATAAATACATATACTGTACAACTTTTTAATCACAACACTGGATTTCTCCTCCATAATACCGAAATAAACGAAGATGGGAAGCACCCAGCCTTGAGACTGGCACCACACATAAGAATCAAATCCTTGACTCTCCACTGGGGTGCCAATGAAAAATTTTTTTTCAAAATGCTTTTCTGAGTCTCAGCCTTTCATGTTATTCATTTTGCTCTGAAACAGATCTGAACCAGATTCCAACATAATCCAGTGATTTTCAATAGTTGCCGATGTGTGTCACTTGCATGTACTTAGGATACATCTTATTATTATGTATAGTGCTGTTTTACTCAGCAAATCCATAGTCCACACTCACTTTCTGCATGAAAGTGTATTTGTGAGATATTTGTATTCTGGTACAGGTACTTGTCTGAATAAAATTAAGCCTATCCTGCGGGCGAAAAAAGTGCCCGATTTATTGTAACACCCTCATTACCACTTTGTCCTAAAGGGACCGGTATGTTACTAGTAGAAATTAAAACTAGACGAGTTACATTAAATAAACAAACGTTCTTCATACAAATAAGTATCAGCATTAAGATTAGCAAAAAGCTTTTTTTTTTTTTTTTCTTTTTTCCAATGATTAATAAGCCATAGGATAGGGTCAATGGTAGAGGGTCAAACACCGAGCGCCCCGTTAAGCACGAGATGTAACAAAAATTTACGAAATGCAACAATTCCGAGAGCTCGCAAACAAACACGTTTCATTTTCTGCATCTCTTTCGCTGGCACCCAGCTCTCCGCAGACATCCGTGTCATATGGTGGGCGATCCAGCAGGTTCCAGGCAGGCCGCTCCAAAGAGTCTCGCTGCTCCGCTATTAATCAGCGAGGCTCTATGGCGGCATGGCCCCTCGTACCCCCACGGGATTATACACATGACCCTCAACTCAAAGATATAGGCTGAAATAAAAATAACCAGGCAAGAGAAATCACTGGCGCTCTGAATCTAGGACAGAGTGCCCCAGCGATCGGAGGCAGAAGCTTTGTGGCAGAGGTATTATTCGAGGATTTGTCACCGGCCTGCGTGCCAGAGGAGGGTTATTACAGAATTTCTGCACGGTGCACACAGATCGTTTCTGCACATCCCCTCGTGCAAATGAGCGATCCACACAGCGCCTGCCTATGCGTTTCGCCCTCATTATCTCGACTGCCGCCCGCACGAACTTCACTCGAATGATGAAGATCAGGGGTGTCCCATGTGCAAAATGATTAATATAAATATACTATAAATTATACTAAATTACATTATAATACAGTCAAAGATGCACATGCTTGAACACACCACCACACTTGAATTAAATAATTCAGTATGTCATTTACAAGGTTTTGTTTTTTTTTTTTTCCTCCCCCCCCGTATGCAACCTTTGGAGCAGTTTATCACAGTGATTGTGACCGAGTGCCCTGCGCCACAGTGGGAACAGCATATTTATGGCTTTCAGTAATAATCCAGAATTCCTGTACCAACAGCTGATCCCATATTATTTTATTATTGTTAAATAGTGACAAACACAATACTCTAAGGGTACGAGTGGCATGGTAGATCAGCGGGTAGCGCTGGTGCCTCGCAGCCCCTGGGCTGTGGGTTCAGATGTGGGTTTAGATGTGGGTTTGGATTATGAGGCCCCTGTTTCAATAAACAAGTATCTCAGTGTGTCCCCAAGCCCATCTGTATGCGTCTCCTTCAACATTTATTTCATACTTCATACGTTTTCTAGTTACATGTAAACTGCATTAAAAACTGCGTAAAATACTGTTGATACCTTTGCAATAACATAGAATTACCAGGACAAAACCGTCCCTGTTGGTCACCTGTTAGTTTCAACAAATGGTGATTAGAGCCCCCATCTTCAGATTTAAGGTCTCAGGTTCAAATCCCGCATTCAGGTGTAGTACTCCTGACCAACGCATTTAGCCTGAAGTGACACAGTAAAAACTACCTTATCGCTTAAACTGAGGGGGGGGGAAAAAAAAAAAAAAATCACTGTAAGTAGCTTAGTATTAGTAGTAGTATTACTGGGATTCTTCTTACACTTGTCAATCCTAATTCTTTAGAAGATGCTTAAACCTTGGCTTAAGTACTAAACTTTACCTTTAATACTTTATTGCACAACAGTATAACATCCATACGAAAACTAGCCTCGTTACTCATAACTGTGACAATATGCTGGCCTTATGGGAAGGTGAAGGGGTCTAAAATTAAGAAATGGGACAAGTGACCACCAGCATCAATTAAATGGGTCATTTACATGAAAAATGATCAAAATGACTGAAATTGTTGCAGAAAGGAAAAGTTTTAAAGAAAAAAAACAGTAAAAACTGAAAGATGCTTGCTCTATGTACTACAGCAATTATCAGTGTTTCCAAAACTATTATTTTCTTCCATTAAATACAATACAGGCACTCCTCACTCAACGACCTACCTGTTCAACGACCGAGCGGACTTACGACCAGCTCTCCGACCAGTCGGTATTGTACTCTGTACGAGAACGTTGGTCGCGGAAACGGCAGCGCGGCGTCTCGGCGTCGAGCATCTCATCTCGCATCACCCTTCATCAGTCTCGGTCTCAAGTCTCGTTCCCGCAGTCGGTCAGCATTCACTACAGTAGCGTTCGCAACCTCCAAGACTACATATTTCGCCTAGAAATTTATACTTTACCGTCACGTGCACACCATAGCACAAGAGGTCGGTGAAAATATACTAAATATATTATAAATACAGTAAAAATGTTATAAATGGTGCAAAGGTGACACGAAACAATATCTAAAGATGGTTGACACAAACCCCCTACCAGTAGAGTACTCTTGAAATATCGGTAAGGGGCGGCTCCTCGCTTATCGACCAATTCCCTTAACGAGCTAGTCGTAGGAACGGAACTCGGCCGTTAAGTAACGCTTCTCCAGCGCTGCGGCGCACCGCGATCAAGGGAACGTTCAACAGATGCTCACATTTATGCAAGAGGGAAAAAAATGTTGCGTAACGGCCTGCCTACGGGATCGCCCTGAAAGATACACCTGGCGGTGATGCAGGTGATGTGTCAGGCAGGAGCTAAAATGCTGAATTAGTCATTTTCACGCCTTTCTTGAGGCAACGACCAGATGTGCTTCCAGCTGCTGAACAAAACGGAGGTCACGCGGCAGAGGCCATCGAGCGCCGAACAGCGGGACGGATGTAGGCGAGGACATCTCCGTCCAAGGTGGGGCCTCCTCGTTCACGGTGGGGAGGAAGGAAAAAAAAAAAAAAAAAAAAAAAAACCCCACATTTGTTCGTCTCAGGATTCCAGAAAGTGCAAAACACCTCTGGATGAACCAATCTCCCCTTTACAGCCCAACTGTATATTTTACAGGACTCCGTTTTGCTTAGAACACAAGTGCAGGCATATAAGATGATGCCACGAACAATGACATCTGAGGTTTCTCCTCTATTCCGCAAATGCCTTTTATATTGCAATAACTTCACGGAACCTAAATCGAAAATCCCTACGTTTTCTCTGCACGACAACAATTCTCAAAAAGACTGCCTCGACGCTCCTCTGGTAAAAAGGCAGAAAGGTCCCGTTGCCCACGGTGCAACGCAGACAGGTCTCCCTTCTTCACATCAACTAGACGTGCGCTTTGGCTGTAATCCTTCTCACGAAAATAAACTGGCGAGTTGTTACCGAAACCTACCGAGAGGGTTTTTCCAACAGATACGCAGCTGGGTTCCCGATTGGCGCTTCATCGTCACGTCTGAATTATGCAACTGTGGCCGATCGCTCCATGGTGCAGAGTCCACAACCCTTATACACACACACACACACACACACACACACACACACACACACACACACACACACCCATTCTGGAAGTGCAGAGAGCTGCTGTTTGCTCTTATTAATCGCTCTTCTCATGGCTGTGAACTTCCTGCGAGATTCACTCTCTCCAAGATTTTCACTCCCAACAAAGACCCAAGCTGGAGCTGGAACAGCACTGCCGGCACTCATTATTCCGTTCGGTAGGATGTCGGGATGGATATTTCAGTCCCGCAATTTTAAATGCGCTGACCCAGAAACTACACAAAGGTGGACTTACTCCAGAATCCTTAAATTACATTTAAGAGTTCTGAGTAAATAGAGGTCTGGTTAAAAAAAAACAAAGAAATACCATTAATATTTGGGACTATTCCGACCCAGACTTGTTTAAGCGAAATGAATTGAGGCAAATGAATAGTAACCCTTCTTTAAAGTAGATACTACATTTCTAAATATACATGAAGTCAAGAAATAAGATTTAAATTTAAAAAAAAAAAAGACTGATTTGTAACACACAACATAAATGATGTTAATAGGAGTTATACAAACTCGTAATACGAATATTACGAAAGATCCCCGAAGATCATGCATTTGCCAGCTACTCATGTCTGCTCTCTGGAGGGGTGAACCCAAGACTGGCAACGTGTCCAGATGTTCACCGGTGACCTGACAGCTGTCGCTCCCAGCAACCTCCCGTGATGTTATACATGAATCCGAGAAGAGGAAAAAGTGGACGAGAAATGTTCGAAATGCAAAACCTCTGGGCGCCACAGGCCTGGAGCCACACGGAAGAACATCGGTGGTTCCTTCTGCTCTGCCGGTCACTCCACAGCACCTAATTGCCGTCATCCCTACATTTACAAAATCTCTTTAGCCGAAATTTCAGTACAACAGCTTTTGCCTTTTGATATGCAATTTTTGATTAACAAAACAAAAATCAGTAGAACAAAATTCATCCCATGCATGTTCAAAAAGTTGCACATTGTGAGAGTGAAGTTGCAGTGAAGTACAGCAATGTACCATAGCTGGCACTATAGACCATCAGCTGCTTCTTGTTTTCCCTTTGTTTCAACATGTTTGTGCAGTCGCGATGCAAGAATGACCGCCAAGCCACCTCTCTCCTCCACGGACCACAACTCACAATCCACGGTTCTTCACATTAATGGTTCATTAGAGTAAATTTCTGTATATTTTAAATTGTCTGCAGTGATTATTTCAACATGAACTTTTTTTTACTGAATGTTTGTTCCCGTCTACTGTCTGTAAGGAAAACGTACGGCCTAGGAACGTACCCACTGTTTGATAATAATAAAGTGATTTATATCACAGTGAAATCACAGGTTGAGAGTTAAACAGGTGTTTTACAGTAGGCAGCTGGTGGCACAGTGGTTAGAGCTGCTGCCTTTGGACCCATGGGTTCAAATCCCTCTTTCAGCTATAGTACCCTTGAACAAGGTACTAAATCGCTCCAGTAAAATTACCCAGCTGTATAAATGGGCAAATAATTGTAGGTAGATTAACATTGTAAGTGACTTTGGAAAAAAGCATTAGCTAAGTATGTAAATGGAGTTTTCTGACAGACTGAGAATGCTTTTTTCCTTTTTAAAATAATGGGAAACAGACTTTCGGCATCGAAATTTCACCATCCACGGTGTTTTTGGGACAGATTAATTTTGTAAATCGAGGGATCCGTCTCTTTTTTTTTTAATTGTCAGATGGAGCGGCCGTTAAATTTGCCCAAACGATACAAATGTGGACTTACTCCAAGCCTGCGTAATACCAGTTTATTGGAATTCCAGTGGAAGACGCAGCTGAGATGTTGTTCAGTACATCTTGCTGTCCAAACTAGGAGAGGGTGACTTACAGAAACTCCCCAAACACAGGGATCCCATTACAGTGTGGAAAGAGTACAATGAGTGAGCGCAGAGCAAAAAGAATCTGGGTTAGAGTCCGCAGCCCCCTTCAGCAGGGAGAGGGGGGGAAAAAAAAAAAAAAAAAAAAAAAACGCTCAAGTGCATGAAAAACCTGATACACCCATTTTGTTCCTGAAGCTCACAAAAGAGGACAGAATTTCAGTCTCGCGACGTCTAAGGGTGGAGCAACTCCTGCACCATCCTCTGGTTTTTGCAAACACATTTATTACATTTAACCATCATTTTTTTTTTGGGTAAAACGAGCGACAGATGCTAGTACACACAAAAAAAAAAAATGGGCAGTTACATGCCAGCGCAAGGGTACCAGCCTTATAGTTCTCAGATGAGATGCCGTCCAACATCTTTCAGCATCATTTCTTCCGAACAGGAACACAAAAATGAAAAATAGCATGTACTCAAATAATAACACATTCCAAATAATTTTAATAACCATTTTACCGTAACGAATCAATTTCAGAAATTACGTACAGTTACCAAGTAAAACAACTGAATAATGAAAATAAATTAAAATAAAAAAAATTTTAATTGCCACTTCCACAGTTACTATATGACACCATCATAGTGAACGCTTGAATTTACTTGTAGGTTAAATAAATAAAAAACAGTTCTGCATCAGCAACTTAAAGTCAGGCTAAACAGTACATACAAAAAACATTTGCTGACATTTATTTTGGGTAAAATTCCCTGATTTTTGCCAGAAAAAATGAATAAATCTGGTTCACTGCAGGGGCGCAACAACTACAGGGGAATGAATGGAACCTGAAGGCTGGTGTTAGAGGTGGAGGTGGTAACGCGGCGGGAACAGACGGCATCTGCATGGGAATAGCCGCTCCCTTCCGAGCTCCGACACAGCGAGGGAGGGTCCAGATGGCTAAAATCGGGGGATGTCTTCGCTCGGGCACTCGTTCCGTTTGCGGTACAAATGAGAGACGACTGTTCGGGCTCTTAAGTCTCACTACACTAACGACGAACGGCCGCTCTCACCCGTCGCCACGGCTACCGCGCCCAATTCGTACTGCGTTTGCTGTACTATTGTACAGCGTGTATCCCAACGTCAGTAAAGGTGTTACGGCCGCAAAGAAAAACCTTCTTATCCGTTAAAATATTAAGGCGCGCAGGAAATACACGAGCGCTAACGAGCCGACTTTCTCTCGAAAACGTTTTTTTTCGCCGCGGACACAGCGGAGCTATTCGTACCGCTAAGGCACAAAGCCGCCCGCCGGGCGACTAAGGGATGGGTCTTTACGTCGACTCTTCGTTAAAATACCAGAAACGATTTTCACTGGATTTGCTTCGCTCTCGAGAACCGTTCGCCTTCTACAATTTGTAGGCCCGGCGCTGTGAATTGACAGTCGGTCCATCGCCGGGCCTTTAACGCTGATTAACACATGAGCTGTAAAAGGAAAATGACCCACGCCGGCTTTAGGGTTTTAATGGGTGCGTTCCAAAGTTCACGAACACAAGATGACGGAAGGACGTCTTTGTAATCAAGTTACAGCTACGTGACGCAAAGCCTCGTTCCGTAGGAAACGTCCGCATCCGCATCTCCCCCGCTGGTGGTTTATGCACTTTCGTTCATTCAGCGTTATACGTAGTTTTGGACAAAAATCTCCATCAAATATATAAACGTACGTGGAAACACAAACGGGATATTGACAAGAACTGAGAAGGAGGTTCTCACGCTGCCTTTGCCATCAACGACAGCCTCTCCACCAAAACAACGTCCACTCCACCCCCAGAACCTTGGAGGCACACTACAGCGCCATTCGACTCAACGCATGAACTTTAACAGCTGTGCTCTCGTAGAAAAACCCATCAGTTTGCCAAAAAGCAGCGATCCCCAGGTATTCCGTTAACGACAACTCGGATGCTTTCATTTAATCCCGTACTTCAACGTAGGGAACGCTTCTCCTCATTTTAGGAAAACGGAAACCCCGATCAGGCACAGGTACACGGCAACACAACAGAAGTACGTAGTAATTAATGAAGGGAAACTGAAATGTGATGCTTTGTTAGGATAATTAACGTTAACCGTTGAAGTCACTGTCTATTTTAAAGGGAATTGGTCATTTTCGTATAATTGGGTGTCAATTTTGGGGCTCAGGAAGACAATTTTTACCATCGAAAGATGATAATTACTTGTACAGTTTGAGAATTCACGTCACAAAGAAACAAATTAGATTTGGAAGGTGGCCAAAGACCGGATTTACATTTATTCACTCAGACACTTTTCCCCAAGGTGATGTTCAATAATCGATTATTAAACCCTGAGTGAGGATCTCCGACACAGAGCGAAAATGAGCAAGGTTACAGTGGAAATGTACCGGTGTATAGGGCGTGAGCAGGATGCCTCTGGTTAAGACTTTGTCGCTCCCAGTGATTTATTTAAAATAAATAAGGGGTTATGAATAGACAGAACTGCAGGTACGGGCTCCAGGTTCAAATCAACAAAGTTGCACGAGTTCCCAAGAGGCCCTCGCTCGGCGTGAGAAGGCGCCGCCGTAACCGAAACCCGTTGTACCGAACCGGCGTGCGTTCGGGAGGGAGGCAAACGGGAGGCAACGAGAGCCAGCGGTGGCCCGCAGCCCAACTGCTCCGGGCTGTTCCAGGTTTCTAGGTACAAAGGTAAGACGACATAGTCGTAGTTGCGCAAGCAGTGTGACTCAAGCACTGGGACTACACACACACACACACACACACACACACACAAAAACAGACACACATCTCTTGCGTATAAAGAATTTGATTTATGTAATGCATATTAACCATTCCGGCATATTAACAACTTTAACTGAGCTTGAGAAGAGCCCGCTCTGGTGACAATAAGACAATTAACAGTGTTTTTCAACAGGATGCCAACTGGCTGGAAAAGTAATGTGTAACAGCCAAACTATGTCTTCATACCATTTATCTACAAAAATTGCTCTGTTGCTCATTTAATGGATATTTATTATTTTGCTTCTGTATTATAACAATAGGATTATATCAATAACTCCGTAAATCAACTTGCCAATCGATCTCCAATCTACTAGGAGTGACTGAGCGCTGAACTTTCATCATTTGCAGAAATGCTCTGCCACACCACACCGTACCACATATACATACCTGCTGTACACTGTACAACACGAAAAGAAAAGGCCTGTTGGTTAATAACTAAGTTAGAGATGCACACAAGATTAGGAAATGAAAAGAAACAATATGTAACATACACTGATGCCTCAAGTCACAAACATTCAGTTCATGAAAGTTTGAATGTACAATCATTTCCAATTGACTTAATTGTATTTTCTTTATTTTAAATAAATCACTAAGCTAACCTAGAGGCCTTAATTTAAGTTGTTGTGCTGCAAATATGACCCACGTCTCGGCATCCAGCCACTAGTTGGCAGTAAAATATACCAAACGGCACAGGAGAGTGGAACTGGATTAATTCAATTCATCTACACAGTGCTTGCAGATTGTGTCTGGAGTTCTGAAATGTTGGCGATCAATAACAAGGCGACGACTGATGCGCGTAATGAAATGAATCGACATTTCATTATATTTTATTTAACGTTTGCTAACGATTACGAGTTTGTTTGGAGGAAAACCTTACAGAGTCTATTAATTTATTATATCCGAGACTTTTACTGAAGATATTGAGAAGATAAAGCCAGGAATGTAGTAGTACTTGGCATTTACAAACAAATCGAGTTATGAACAGACAAGACATGGTCCTAGTCGTGTTTGCAAGTTCAGGATCCAGTGCACATGTTTTCAATCTACTGGTGTCACTGTGCATTTCCATTAGTAATGAAGTGATATGATTAAGGATTAAATTTCTGTCTATGCTTTTCATTTTCAAACACTACCAGCTTAATAAAATAAAGAAGCAGCATAAATACCTTATCCCTCAATCTTCTCACAGTATGATCTTGCTATGACTAAACACTTGTATACCAGTATCACACATATTTCTCATCCCCCCTGTTGACAGGGACCGAGTCCACACCAGGGAACATTAAATCATCAGTTCAGGGTTCCCAACCTAAGGTGTTTCAGTAATAGGGAGAAGCAGCATGAAGAAGACCTTTAATATCCTGGGTGCGAAAATGCTCTGAATTGGTTCGGACTAACGCCGCAAGATCTTTTCCCGGTATATGGCTGCCAACGAACGAACGGATCGATCACTCGATGCAGTAGGAAACTGGAAGCCCAGCATTATTATTATACTTTTCACTAAATCAAAGACAACACATAACTGGCTATACAAGCTGTCTGCAGTGTTGCAATGTGTTTCACGTACAAACGTTTCATCATCATACAAGGCATGTGGCACCGGAACAAAAACACCTGCAAAGGAGACCGTCACTGCACGTACGGCATCTTGTGTACGCCTGGTATGAAGTTTCAACTCCGGAAGACCACAGAACGGAGCAGAACAGGCCACGCTGTCCCGTCTATCCATGACATTTACAGGTCTTCTCCTATTCGTCAAACTTCGCTATCCTCCCTAACACTTGGCGCACTAAGGGCGTGTGTAGCCAGTCAATCCTGTTCTTAACAGACTGCATCTTTCAGCGCGGTTTCTACAGTAATTGTGCAATTAAATCATTCGCACCATTTGTGACCGTAGCTCTGACGCGGACCGTTTCTGGCACGTTCGCATCTGTCGACCACGAGTAACGGGCTCGCGCTTTCACAAGCTCGAGCGAAGCGGTACGAATGTCGACAGAGCCCACAAACACTCACATCCGCAGGCTCTCCGCGGATCCTTTCTGGTCCAAGTAGTAAGACAAGTCCTTAAAGGAGGAGGGGCACACGCGCTTCAGTAACATCTTTATGTTAGAGAGCGCACGAGCAAAAGGGAATTGAGCAGTGGGGGTGAGCAACCCACGTTCTTCAGCAATTCCCACAGGTCTGCACACTTGTCAGCAATACAGGATGAAGAACAATTAGTGCGAGTGCATGTCAAGGAAGGCTGACAGGCATGATGCATGGTGACTAGAGCGAACCTGCTTGGCCAAGAACATTCTACGTGGCAGGTAACGAACGGGAGGGGGGGGGGATGTGTTTCATTACCTGGCGATGCTGCATTCCCCACAAAATGCAGTGTGTTACTGCGAAACACTTTGCAAGTGTATTCCTGTACACGACATACAATCAACTTCGTGTCATTTTTTGTTATTCCGAAAAAATAATCCAAACAGGCGATTCACTTTACACGTTCGCTTACAGCCGTTACAGACGTGGCTAGAGCTTTATGCCACCTACATGTATATACAGAGGGGGTCCGCTCAAGAACTGCGAGGCACGACGCTACCCGTCATCCGAAAAGGGGGGAAAACGTGTGCGGCGTGAGGTTCGATCATCATGGGATTCGCATGAGGAAGGAAAGCCGCAAATCCAGCGCGCTAGATGCACCAGATGAAATGCAAACTTTATGCCTCGATCCCTGATGACACTTTTTGGGCTACAAGGGGACGCACACCGTATGCCCACACCGCACGGCGGCAACAAAAGCTGACACACATTTACCAGCAACCCGTAGTTCCCCTGTGTATGAGGTGCCCTCTAAGCTGTGTCCAGACACTTTGCCGCGTGTGCGACATGCCCTCCGAGCGGTCCGTTTACAGGGCACGCCCTCTGGGCCGCGTGTGTCCTGGACATGCTGTCAGAGCTGCGCGTGTGCGGGACGTGCCCTCTGGGTTGCATCCAGGTATCCAGGTACTTTGCTGCATGTGCATGACACGGCCTCTGAGCTGCGTGCCCCACTGTGTCCAACCTGCTGTGACAGGAGCAGCAGAGCAGCAGCGGAGCAGCCGGGGACCTGCCAAACCAGTCCTCCGCACTCGCCCTGCCTGTCACAGGGGGGGACCCGAGTGAAACTGCAAATATTTCACAGCAAAGGAAAAACAAACAAACAAGCTGCGCCCCAGGAGCCGAAAATGCATTTTTCTTACATAAGATAACAACGTGCACTTGTTCTTGTACCCCTGGCTACACACGTGACACGGACGGGGAAAAGTAGCGATGCTGGAGGGCGCGCTCCGAGACGCACATCGCACATCAGCAGCGATCACTCATCATCAGAGCAATTTGGGGAAACACGATCGTTACATCGAATCAATTGTTGCGCCGTTGCCGCGGGGAGGGGGCGGACTCACCGGCAGGTCCACCGTGACGTCCGATCCGTCCAGCAGCAGCACTCTGCACGTGATGACGGACCTGCTGCTGCCCGCGGCGGGGATGTGGACCACCGCCCCCCCGGTGACCACGGCGAGCGCGTGGGCCACCTGCTGCTGGTGCGCCTGCAGCGCGCCCCCCGCGGCCCCGCCTCGCCCTCTGCCGTCCGTCGCGTCCGGCGGCGTCTGCAAGCGCCGCGCCGACCGTCTGCTGAACGTCCGCCGCAGAAAGCCCATCATCTTTCTTCTTCTTCTTCCTCTTCTTCTTCTTTCCGCGTGCGCGCCGCCGGCCGGCCGGCTGGCTGTCCGGGAACGGGCGCGACGCCCCCAGGCAAGTCGAAGATGATCGCAGCAGCGCCGCCGCGGGTGCGAGGAAGACAGGGAGAGCGGCCGCCCGGCAGGAGGAGGAGGAAGAAGAGGAGGAGGAGGAGGAAGTAGCACAGCTGCTGGACTCGACTCGACTGGAGCGGAGTGGAGTGGGGAGAGTCGAGAGAGAGAGCGGCCGGGGCAGCGAGTCGCCCCGGAGAACCGCGCTCAGCCTGGTTGCGAATCAAAACTGTGCGCTTCAGTCTGTTCAGTCGTCTCGGCACATCTGTAGCGCTCCAGTATGCGGTGGCGGCGGTCCGCGAGGAGAGCGGAAGTGCGAGACTAGGAGTGAAAGTGCGCTCACCTGCCGCGCGTTCGCGGACGGATCCAGGCGCTGCGCTGCGTCGCGCTACGAGCGGGTATGACACGGGCAGCCTGTGGGCTTCTCTCTCTCTCACTTGGTGACACACAGCCACACACAGGCGCGCACTCGCTCGTATTCCTTCCTCCCTCTCTCTCTCTCTCTCTCTCTCAACCGAAACCGACGCGCGCGCCCCTCAGGTGAGTGAACCGGAGTAACTGGACAAACAGCGTGTTTGCGCCTGCGTTCAGCAACACGGAGCAACTTCTGCCGTTTGCCAACTGGCGCTATCTGCTGGTTGTTCATAATAATAATAATAGTAATTATAATATCATCTGCCAGGAGCCGTCTCCATGCAGTGCTTTCCAGTTTAGAATCCACCCTGCTGTATACAACATGGTAAATCACTGTAAAGCTGCTTATCTAACATTATAAATCACCTCAGACAAAAGGCGTCAAATAAGATTGAATAAAAAAGACATATTATTATAGCAAGAGATCCGCTTTCCCGGAAGATGCGACCTAGAGATGTATTATCAACTGATAACATTTTAAAAATACTCTAACTAAAGCTATTTAGAATGTAGAGGAGCAGATTGATTGTGTTTTCGCTTTCCTCACGGTTGCAGGGTTGCATCCCCACTCCAGAGAGAAACTTGTGGCCAGTAATTCAATCATCTGGCGTGTGTTCTGTGGTGAGGGGAAAACACAGATGGACATGTATAACAGACACAGCAAGGGCGACAGCGCTGTAGGCTGGGGCCAAGCTACATGACATGGAAAAAGGAAAGGAAAAAGCAAGTTTACCTTCCGCTGCAGAGGGGGGAGGACAGGGACTCCCATCTCCAAGGCTTCCTGAGTCAAAGAGTGACTGAAGTTTTCATACAGACTTGTCACTGAAATCTTTCATCTTCCTTCAGAGTTGTTTTAACCCCCCCCCCTTATTCTTCTTCCTTTTTAAAAAAAACATTCTCCCTTGTTTTGCTCAAGTTCCTGCTTGATTTTTTTCTTTCTACCATTTTCAACTAAGTCATACATCTCCATCGTTTTAGACAAAGTTTGGAAGAGGGACTCAGCAGGGTAGGAGTTACTAAGCATCTGCAAATTAATTGTCTGGCCAGGGTATAGCAGCACGTGGCAGTTGGGAGATATTGCATTTTTGTGACGGACAAGTACATAACATTGACAAATATTTTTTCATTAACATCCAGTAATGGTAACTGATGTCATTGCTTAGCAGATGCATTTAACTCAACTTTACATGAGGTGTTTTTAAATGACAAACCGGACAAAAAGGTGGTCGTGATTTTTGTGCCACATTTAGGAACATAACTGGCACAAAGGGCCTTGGCATGAGCAAAAATAGCCAAATAACATTGCTTTGACATTTTTCTTTTAATATATAAATGAATAGCAATGAGAACAGTGGTGATAGCAACTGATAAATGAATAAATGTAATATTTATTGAGCTGATCACAACAGGTGTAGGTGGGAGATCCAGATCAGGGTTCATAAAATGAAAGGAAACAGAATGACCTCTACTCAGTAATAAAGCAAATGAACACATCCTGCATTTCTGCTATTATCTGACTAATGACAAGCTAATTGGTCACATGACAGTGCATAATGTGGCCTTCTGGAGGTTTGGGTGTTGCACAAGGTGCTCAGACTCTGACACTGTACAAGCTGCTGCGTTTTCACACCGTTTCATTGGGTTTGGGTAAATCGGGGGATCCAGTGATTTCCACCTTCCTTGAGCCCATCTCAGCCTCATCAGTTAGACACAGCTGGCTTCGGTTTCCTTCGTGAGACGGCAAATTGCTACAGCCAACTTTGGCACTGGAGAAGACGTGATGTTCTTTGACAGAATAGCTTGGGGATATTTGTGTTGTTATTTAATTAATCTTTTTGACCTTACCTAGATCATTCCAGAGCATCTGCTGCTGTGCAGTCAATGGCTATTCCTAGAATGCATGAAAACTGTGTTCAAACCCTGGTATTCCACACAAATTGTATTGAAAAATTACTCCATGCAAAGATGGTTTACATAAAATATTGTCATTTTACTATGGAGTTAAAATTTGGCTTGTGCTCTGTTGGCGTAAACGTCCAAGTTATATTTGAAGGCACGTTTCACTGCAAAATGTCACCTAGTTTATCACTGACTCGCCCTGTGCTTCATACCACAAACCCTTTCCATCTTATGCATGAGTACAGTATGATGAGCTCCACCAATGTCACACTGGGCTTGGAAGACTTCAGTGACAAACCTCAGTGCTGATGGAAAACTGTGCATGAATGTAGATGTAATACGTTGGACCAGCTTCCTTTCTTCTGTGTCCTACCTCACCCAGAACAAAAGAGAGCCCTTCTTACATCTAACTTCTTTATTGATCCCTAGGTGAATTTCATAGAGCATGAAAGATGTGGAGCTTCTGAAAGGTTTACCCAGGAGAGCACTTCAGTATCAGCAGTTCCTGAGTTTCTGCACGAGTCACTCTCTCCCCCTCTCCTCTTCTCTCTCTCTAGAAATAGCAGTGGGTTAATTTGCTGAAACTGAACATTTTGAAATTACGCTTAGACTAAAAACTCAGCTGACTCTTTTCCTTCTCGTTTTTAATACGCAATATAAAAGCAGTCCTTGATTGCATAAAATTGTGCTTGTGGAAATGCATACTGCAACTTCAACAGTATTTAAACGGCAAAATACATCTTTCAAAGGTAAAAAGAACGGCAAAAGGAGTACAACTACTGTACAAATTGATTTACTTGAGAGCACTTTTTTGAATTTAAAATAACATGAAAAGCATAAAAACTGAACATGCAACATTAGTGCTTTTGAGATATTGCCATCTCTTGGCTCTGTTCCCCAGATTCTTTATGCTTTATGTGTTGCCTTTTTTTCACACTGTTAGATAATTATAGCCTTTATTAACTTATAAGCTGCCTCTGCTTCACCTTAGTTTTTCCTGTACTCTAATTAGTCCCTTTACTTTCTGCTTCATCATTGCTCAGCATTCTTCACCCATCCCAGCCATTATCACAGCTGTGTGACAAATCCCACCCTTTTTGAGTGGCCTTTGAAATTAAATTAATTTTTAATCCTCCATCCTTCACTCAGCTAGAAAAGAGTTGTACTTTTTAAATATTTCAATGTACAACTGTCAAATTTAATTTCTCCAGTTATGTCCTCTTGTTCTATGCCCATCTTTATGATTCGTTTGACCTCAGCTCTCTGGAATCTATTAATGTCCCTTTTGGTATGAGCCAGGGTCATTCTCAGCTCCTTTCAAAATTGAGGTTTTTTTTTTTTTTTTTTTAAACAAGATACAGGTTTATTTAATAGAAGATAGAATACAGAAATTTATGAGCTATGGTTAAATTTGTAAAATTCCTAATAGTTATGGTTAAAACAAATACCTATGATATGTAATTTACAATGTAATTAATTATGTATATTTTGCTAGAACATGTTCAGTATTGAGCTGTAATATCCCGAATTCCAATATGGTTATGGGGTACCGCAAGTGAATATTTCAGACTGGTGGAACGTGCCTTTAAAAAAAAAAAAAAAAAAAAAAAAAAAAAACTAATTTATAAACAACCCCCAATTACATTGTCTTCATGTTTTAGAAAATGGAATATTTCTACATTCAATAATAAAAGTTGAAGGCAACATGCAAAAAAAGGTTAACTGCAGTGTGATGTACTTGAAATTCCCTTTTTATCTGAAATACACAAATAAATCAGAAATGTGACAAAACGGCACGTTTTACATTAGACTGAATTCAGCTGAGACGAGGCCTACAGAAAACTCATTTCTGTTAGGAGAGGCAGCATCACCCTCAATGGCTAACCTTTCTTGCATGTCTCCTTACCCTGTCAGTGCTCTGAGGAGGATGTGCAAAGTGACATACAGTATCATCAACAGTGAATCAGTGTGGTAGCCCAGGTCTGCCTGATGTTCTGATCTGCTCCATAACTTTGGAGTTACATAATGCAAACCATGACATCAGCAGTGTCACCCGCTTTTACTCCACAACAAACAGCTACATGTCAGAATGTCAGGAAAAGGTTTGTTTTTTTTTTTTTGCAAATCACAAATGCACTATTTCTGGACCACAGTTTTTTTTTTAAATTGTTGGATAAAATATCAGTCAATTTTTTTGTTAGTACAAATATCATTGATTAGGGTAACATGAACATATCCTTAAAGTTTGTAGGCAGACCTTGTCTGGGATGAACTGCACAAATGAAGGTGTGATTAAACACAATGGCTTGATCAGCTGGATCAATTGTTTAGCAAGAATTACGCAGTTTCTTTTTGGACATTAAAACTGTGGAAAGTTTCACCTTAAACAAGCAAAAATCCCACCAGGGTTCTAGCAAGGCCTAATCTTACCTACTACAGCCAATATGTCACTGCCAGAAAGTTCCCTGTAGGGGATTTGTCACATGGGATTATACACCTCTTTGTCTGTTTTAAGGAGGAAACACAAAGAAAGATTTCAGATAGCAGGAGATTTGTGGTATATTCACAGAGATGCCCAGACTGCACTAGCCTACTAACCCACCTTGGGAGAATTCCACCAGTGAGTCTGCCTTGTACCATTTTCTCTTTCCGTTGTCCCAAACATACACACATATGCTAAACGCAACGGAAACCTTTAGTCCGGTGATACGAAACAGTAAAAGACTGAGGTAGTGATATTGATTCTCTAACAAAAAAAAAAAAAAAAATTACCACCCTCATAGTAAATCCCTGATTGGCAGTTTGGGTGGTCCCAGGGGTCATCACCATGAACCTTGGTGGGACAGTGTCTTACATTGTGCTCTAAACCCAGGTAGCTAGACTCACAACCCAAAACCTACTGAAGAATGAACATGATTGGTAACTACTTATAATACAGCACTTTGTGAATTATCAAAACACTCAGTCCTTTTTATAAGCTCTGAACTTTCACCCTTTCCTGCCACATGTTAACCTGTACAAAGCAGCATTTCTTAAGTGAACTGTACATTTTATTTGGAATGGCATCTCTACATTTACCATTTATAAGGGATGACTATGTGTTGTAATGCAGTACATGTAGTGAGAGCACATACACAAACACCTGATATATGAGACCTCAAACAGGACTTGTACTAAGATACACAGAACGATCTTGCAATAAAGTGCACAAGTTCCAGTGTATATGTTATGGTCACCATATGCATCGAGTCCTTCCTGTGCAGCTGAACCCCTACAATATGGTTAAACCCGATGCCGTGTCGCCTGCCTGCAGGCGTGGCAGTCGGGCCGATGACTTCTGCACACTACCTCAAAGGTTTGCAGAGAGACCGCCGCGGTTTCCGTGAGTCTGAACGTCCAGAAAAGTTTCCCCAGTGATCTTCTTGGGGCTAGGTGTGTGGAGGTGAAGCTGGAGATCCAGCATGTCTTTCTTCGTACACTCGTAAGATGGCTTCACACACAAAGCGGTACTGGCTCTGTCAAAACAACAATGAAATCACAGTTAGCAAATCAGTATGCACCACTACTGTTTTGTATCATTTTGCTCTTTAGCTACTTGTTTTAAAAAAAAAAAAAAAAAAAAAGAAGCTGACTTTGTTGGTGATTCAGTTTGTAGAAAGGAAAACAGTGTTACCACCAAAACACCTTTGCTGGTTTGATCTCATAACTGTCTTGCAGGTCTGAAGCATGAACAACTATGGCTAAAAACCACTCTAAAGCCCTGTAGAGGAACCCAAGATGAGCTGTTCATCACCACACATGTGATGTTATAGCTGTAAGGTCTGTGAAGACTGGGGTTGATTATCTGCACATTGTGATATCTGCAACATGGTAGTTATCACAATTTATACTTCACCGATGTCTGCACCATCATGGCTCTCTGGTCTCGCAATCTCCTCACAAGATCCAGGGGGTACACAGGTTGGCCCTTCTCAATTAGCTTCATTGCGGTTTCCATGGTGATAAATACACCAGTTCGCCCAATCCCAGCACTGCAGGGGAGGAAGTGTTGAAGACAGATTAAAAAGGTCTATTGAGGAATTGAATCTGTCTTCAAGAGCTAAATTCTATCATGTGCATAAATGGGAACGTGCTCATGTATTCTTTTCCTCATACATTTGGACTTCAGCAATGCTTTCTCCATGAAAAACTATATACAAAACATATTAATGGGATTAACTGGAAACATGGGAGTGTTTTTGCATGAAAACCTTGTACAAAATGTTGCTTCCTTCCCTGTAACCTTACCTGCAGTGGACCATCAGAGGCTTGGCGTCAACCAGCTTCTGCTGCACACAGGTCACAAAGTCCAAGAAATCCGAGGGGTCATCAGGCACACCGTGGTCTGGCCACGCCACGTACTGCAGATGGCTAACTGCACGCTCTTCCCCCGTCTGCAAGGGATGTGTCCATCAAAAAGAAATCTTGAAGTCATTCATAGAACAAGGTTTAAAATGTTATACTTCTTGAAAGGCCAAGTGCAAAAGGACTCAATTCCCATCATATTTTGCCTGTTAAAGACAATCAGCATGGAGATGGACGAGACAGCCAAGTTTGAGAGATGCGACATAGTTGACGCTTCTCAGGTGCTTTGGTCACAAAGACTGCTAAAATATTCAGCACTTTCAACCCTGCTGAAAATCATAACAAAACATACCAAACAAGCCACACTGGTAAAGCAATCACAAGTTTACAATTAACTGGACCAACATGTCCTTTTCTTGACAGATGCAGCATCACAGAGCTTCAAAACACTGGTATTTGTGGTAGGACTGCAGCGTGGAAGCTTTTTTCCCCATTTCATGTGTCCACTCGTTTTGCAACTATGCCCTTTGCTAGAGGTCCGCATCCTTGACCTTGAGTATTTCAACTGTATGTTCGATAAAGATGAGGAAGTGTATGTAATATCACTCGCTTCATTACTATGACTTGATGAGGTCACATTTCAGTAGCTATTCGGGTTCACATACTTTTTCCCTCCAAATTGTTTGTGCTTCATTCTCACAGCGGTTATCTTGGTCCAACCATCATTTAGCATGGTTACAAAATGATGCCATTTCAAAGGACAAGGTCCATCCTATTACAGAAACAATTTCTTCATGCTGCCCTCATAGTTCAAGATAATAATGTCTCCCAATTCATATTCAGCTAAATGTATTTCAATGGTTTCATGAACCCCTGTATTGAAAAAAAGTAAATGTCAATTAACCTTTTTTAAGAATATTCTGAAGTACATACGTGGCATATTTCAGCATCCTTCGTTCCTCAAGGAACTACTTTTCTGCTAGATTTAAATGATACAATAACCCATCACATGCAGTACAGAACATATACTACTGTCCTGAAGGACTGAAGCTGTTGTCAAAGAGTGGAACTATTGCTAATATTTCTATACTGATTACTACACAGATTATTTTGTAAAATCCCTATGAAAAGCTTTCATTATAAGTATGAAATTTTCCTAAAGGATTTAGCCCTCAAGTAACAGCAGGTTCACACAAATTAATCACATTTTAATATTAATTTCTGCAATCTTCCAGTCAACAATAGTTGCATTGCTCACCCACATACAGATATCTTAACAGCATGAGAAATGTAACGAGTCCCGTGTTTGCATTTCACATTCTGACAAAGCTTTTGTTATCATGGAGCAAAAATCAGTATTTTAATTAGAAGTATATTTACATTTATTTATTTAGCAGATGCTTTTCTCCAAAGCGACTTCCAATGAACTCTATGTAGTGTTATTAGCCCACACACCTTATTCACCAAGTTGACTTACACCGCTAGATACACTACTTACAATGGGTCACTCATCCGTACACCAGTGGAACACACTCTCTCTGTAACTCACACACTATGGAGGAACCTGAACAGTATGTCGTTGGACTGTGGGAGGAAACCAACGCAGACACGGGGAGAACAAGCAAACTCCACACAGACTGACCAGGGATCGAACCCACGTCCTCTTGCACCACCCAGGTGCTGAGAGACAGCAGTGCTGCTCGCTGTGGCACCGTGCCGCCCAATATTTTGTAGTATTTAATAATACTACAAAATTTAAGGAATGTTCAGAGTACCACAACTCCCAGATTACCAACTACCCAAAACAGCCCATTTTTTCCTCTAATGAATTATTAATATTCAAACAATAGCACATTTATTTTCTCACACATATTCATTATGTTATGCTACAGAAGTTGGCCTAATCACAGAGCTACTTCAGTACATTTAAATTTTGACTACAGTCATACTCCGAGGTATCACTATTCATGTTATGAAAATTTCACTAAGGAGAGTTTCTTCGCATTTGTGAGGAACAAATTTGGATTTCACATCTAGTGACAGCATTAAGTTCTTAAACCTCCACTAGTTCTTGTTAGTTTCATCTCTTACTGTCTCAGTGCTCATGGCCCCGTTTGGACTGTTCAAACCTTGTTCACGGAGCGTCACTTCATTTGCGTTGTTTTCATTGATTCCTGTTGCCTTTACTCTGTTTGGTTTTTGCATTAAAGACTGAATTATTACATAAAAATGTAATATAATATGTATCTGTGACCTTTTAGTGAACAGTACCAAATAGCTCCGAAAGTGATGAATGAGCACCAGTACACAGCGATACAGTATTACAGTCATTATTGAAGGGAAACTACACTCTTGTGTTCATAATTAATGTTAGTTATTGAACTTACTGTGTCCATTTTAATGGACCTTGGTTATATTTTAGCATAAATGGGCGTGAGTTCTGAGGCTCAAGAACAAATTCTTTTAAAAAAAAAAAAAAAAAAAAAACCCAACCCTGTGAAGGGTTTTTCAGGAACAAATTATCTTTGTAAAGAGGGTGAAGACTGTACATAAGAATACTTGTGTGTCACACATTGCAACATTAGATTGCTGTGAGTCAGCTAATGACTTTTTTCAAATTAATCTCCCTATTTCTGAGTTTCTATGAAGGAAAACAGGAAGCTCTTTAGGCGCTCTGATGAGATAAACTGTTGGGTAGTGGACAGAATGCCTGGGCTTCCTGCGCCCTGCTGGAGCTGCCGTCTGGTGTCCTGCTTTCCACACTCTTGGATGGGCCCTAGCCAGGAGAGGTTAGGGCATAGAACAGATGGAGTCAAGCTTCAGCAATTTTAGAACTTGGGTGTGCTCGTAGCGTGTGCATGTATGTGTTTACGTCCAAGGGTGTCTCAGAGTCTACTTTTGCGGATGTGTGTTTACTTTATCCACGGGCCTGTGTATGTGTTTGTACGGATGCGCTTTTGTCAGAGGATAGGTGTGAGAGAGGGTGTTCTTCTTTGTGTGTGCATTTGTGTGTAGGCGTGGAAACTTGGAAGAAAGCGGGTCCAGTTGTACATCACTATGCAATTGCAGCATGTTATTGTAATAAAAGGACATGGCAGCCTGGCTTAGAAACAGTGCTCCTTTCCAAAAGAAAAGAGGAAAAAAAGCATGACACTGAAGTGGCTATCAGGAGTATTTACCTCCTGTTTTGCTTGCAAACATCATCATACTCCTTGAAAATCAAACAAATGTACAACAGCAGATGAACTGGATAGGCATATTATTTGATTGTTAAGAATGATGACTTAATTAGGAATGCTTCTGAATAACAAAGTGAATATTTTATGAGATTTGTGAAGACCAGTGCATCACAAACATCTGTCAAGGTCACAGGAAGTTGCCTTAGGCTGTAGAGAAGGAACTGCGCAGACTGAATATTTTAAATTCTAGAACGACTCTGTTTTGATGTGTGGTTGGATTCTGATTTGATGGTCGCTATAATCACTTGAAACCTACTTGATCAGTTTAAACACTTCAATCAGTAGGAGTAAATCGGTGTTCTAACAACTGGGTAGCTGCTGAGAACACATAACCTGACTGCTTAGCAACTGTATGGAGACTGGTTCCACCCACACTCCAGTAACTATCAAGTCACACTTGCTACTGGACTCCATAATTACAATCTTTCTATGTCACGGTATGGATTGCTGGATACTTACATTACATCACCTGTTACATTAGAGGTTGGTTAAATTAAATAAATAAATAAAAAATTAATTTGACGGTTCCACTGTAGAATGGGGAGTGCAGCGGTGCAGCAGGTTTAGCCGGGACATGCTGTGGGGTTCGAGTCCTGCTTGAGGTGCCTTGTGATGGACTGGTGTCCCATCCAGGGTGTGTCCCCTCCCCCTCTTGCCCTCCTGTGCTGCCAGGTTAGGCTCCAGCTCGCCACGACCCCGCTCGGGGACAAGCGCTTGTAGACTCTGCGTGTGTGCGTGCGCATTGTAGAACGTAAAATTTTTACGTATTGAACCCTTTCTTTCTGTAAAATAATGACCCAGCTAGACAAATGGTATTGATGTAATAATTACAATAAAATAGATACACTTACATCCATACATCACATATTGGGGTTAGTTCATTCTATGAAAGGACCCTGTTAAATGAATTATCGCTGTGAGGGGATCGAAGTAGTAATATTTCTTACACAAACAAAATAAATGGTTAGCACAAAAAATATATCTCGCACACACAGGCTCCCAAGCGGGGTCGCAGCGAGCTAGAGCCTAACCGGGAAACACAGGGCATAAGGCTGGAGGGGGAGGGGACACACCGAGAACGGGATGCCAGCCTGCCACAAGGCGACCCAAGCAGGACTCGAACCCCAGACCCACCAGAGAGCAGCACCTGGCCAAACCCGCTGCACCACCGTGGTCCCCCAAAAAATATATCATGTAAAATTAATTAAAATACAAAAACAAAAAGTTTTTTTTTTTTTTTTTTTAAACGTATGGCAATATATAATATTCCTAACAAAAACAATTATTTTTAAATTGTCTTATAATATTATGCTGTTGTTAAGAATTAAATTGTCATCATGGAAGTAAAATAACTGCAAAATGGGCAAATAGCTTGTGTTGAATAAAAAGTCCTATGTATGATGGGAAAAAAAAAATTTCATAAGCCGTTGGAATTATATGAGGGCTGAGTTTCGAATAGAAGAGGACATACTGTCATTGATGAATACAACGTTCATAAGTTATTCTGCAACAGATGCCAGACTGAAGTTCCAAATACAGCATCATACAACACTGCTACCATACACATGCTAGCTTTATGCTCCAGACTGCGCAATAAGATAGGCTGTGTGCCTACTTAAAATATCAGCAAAACCCTTCTGATCAATAAAGCAAAGTAATATTTGTCAATGAAATGCAGTATTTGCTTAGCAAGAAAAGTACCTCGTCACTCTGTGACTATTATGTTCAGGGTATGTGTGTGTTACTACCATAAGGGAGCATTATGTCAAGTCTTCAAATTTCGGATGAATGCTCCGTGCTCTGGAGTCTTACGAGGGACACTTTTTGCATACCCTGTATGAATTGAGAGGATGACCTTCTGTGATTTGAAGAGCTCCAGAACAGAAGGGTCAACCACTTTCAGAGGCACAGCAGTCAACCTTCTTACTGTTCAATTATACACTCTTAAAGAAAGCACAAAACTGGCTTATGACTCAGCACACCAAGAATGATTGCCATAGCAACAGCAACAGGAAACTAAAAAGACAGAGGAAAAGGAGGAATTAGAAGACAAGTACGCTATTTTGCTAATAATGTGTGTTCTGCTATGCCAACATGCTAATATTAATTGTTCCCTTCCAGAGAAACTGAATATCATGGGATGCTGGGCTCTCCCTTAAAACATTTTAGTTATACATGGGCCTGCAGTCCCTTCTCCTCATCTTCCAGTTTCATTTGTATGCACCATCGGTGATACCTCCAGATCCAACAGCTGTAGCTGCATTCACCTTTTTCCATAAAACATTTTTTTCCTATTCAATGTGGAGGTTTAGGAAGTAAGGTATAGGAAGAGAAAAGCAGTAACTTGTATATGCATTTCAATATTCAGACAATTAAATGTGTCACAAGTCACCACTCCTCACAAACCTAACTAGTTGTGGTAGAAGTAGATGAATGTAAAAATGTTTTATTTTCAGTGCAGTTGCAATAATTTAACATATAACATTTAAAACCTTCCTCTAGAAAAGGCTCTGCATTCATCCTATTTAGTCCAAGCATGAAATGCTGCGAGAAACCAAACTCTTGTTTTATGGGAAACAATGACACAGAAAGGACAAAGTGCAGCATTTAGTGTTTTTTCAGGGATAGTTGTTTTACTGCACACAGTGATACTGTGTAGAACAAATATTACTGTAAAGCACTGTAGACAGGAACAAAAAAAAAATCAGTTTCTTGCATGGAGGTGAAATAAAATATTTAAAAAATACATTATTGTTGAATGCCCATGCTGCAAGAGATGGTGGGGGGGTGGGGCAAGGAGGAGGGACTTTGACAGAATTGGGGCTAATAACTGACTATTTCACCTTGTCTTACCAACAGTGAAGGGGACACGGAGACTGTCGCCTGAGAGTGAGGACAGAACTCAGGGAGATATGGCAACGAAAACCCATAGCACAGTACTTGCACCCAATGCAGGACAAGAGCACCTTCCCCAATAGTTCCCTCTCCCTGCTCCAGGCTCCCTCAGTAGCCTTATTCAACATGTGCGGTCTCAGATGGCATAGATTCATTAAATTTAGTGATAGCATGCCTCAGTTATAAGAATGCCTGGAGCGACAAACAACATAAGAGCATGCGTATGAACCCTTCTTATATTTACTCCTGTTGTTCACTTAAGTCCGTGCAGCTTACACCAGCGTAAGACTGTTCGGTATCATCTAAAATGGTTGTTTACGTGACTGAGGACCGTGCATGTAAATATGCATTTCCTTACACGACAATACTTTAGAGTAAAGGTGTAATTTGCTGCATTTCCAGGGAGGACTTACAGGGAACACATGGGGTCACATCCATTAACATCTTATCAAGAAATACCCTAGTTGCGGTATCCGTGAGTGTCTAATTATGTGCGGCCCGTGTGCCCCTACCTCAGTGTTGGTTAGCACGAGTTCCCGAGAGACGTACGCCAGGTTGCACTCTTCTGAGTGGCAGCGCACCTGCAGAGTGCCGTACTTGAGCAGCTCCGGGGGGTCTGGCCAGTACTGGTGGCATTTGGGCTGAAATATAGAATATAATTCCGTTCAGTTCCAAGGGGTGTATATGTGGGTATCACAAAAAACTGGCTAAGCTCCCCAATAAATAACTGAGTAACAGTGGTACTGTACTCTCTCCCCGTCCCAACTCACAATGGTGGGTCCTTCTTAACATGCAGCATAATACAATTACTAAGTCAGCAATAACAGCACCACTGAGGACCGTGTTATCCCTCAGATTAGCGAAATAGGCCTGGGTAGCTAATCTTTTACATGGCAACAAGTAGCAGCTGATTACATGAGATTTTATTACAAATAATATGCAAATTACTGAATATGATCTCATAACTACATCACGCATATACACAAAAGGTCACAGTACCAACAGCAATACAGTTTGAAATAATGTTACCTAGTATCATACACTTTAGATCAGGAGTGATTACACTGGTATTTCTGAAAAGGAACACTCTCACAAACACACAAGATACTCATATGTCCATTTCATAACATATGTATTTCCGGTGTGAATTTCAAGGTGCCCTATGGTTCTTTTTTTTTAGTTTCCACCCAGGAGGCCACATACTTACACCTCAACGCACTGTACATAAAAGTAAACCTTGGCACCTCTTACAGTTTTGTAATAATATAAGACTAATAATATAAAACTTTCTGTGTTTGAAGGCAATAAAACAGTTCTTTACTTAACAGACATTATGTTGTAAATGTGGCACCCAATCACCTCAAATTCTGTTTTAAATGAGGATTGGCAGTAATATAACTTAACAGCAAAATGAATGGCCAGTTCATACGTATTTGTGCATATGCGTGTGTGAGATGCATAAAAGCTTTTTTTGGTAGTTCATTTTGCTGGAAGTTATACTACTACTTCAAACTACTCCAACATTTTAATCCAAACTCTGTCCAGAATTCCTTACATTTTACATATTTATAAAGCTGGGCATTTTACAGTTACTATAGCTCATCTCCATCATTTGCCCAACCCATCAGTAAACTTGTATTTGACCAGAACATAAAAATGGACAGAATACAGACATATAATGTATAGGGGAGGCTTTTTCCACCTGCCCAAAATATCCAGAAGGTCATCAATTTCTGTCACAAACGCTCTATTGGGTGGAGGGGGTGTCACATCCGTTAAGCACAAACTTATCCCAATCCTAACCGCAGAAAGCTAGAAAACGCGAGCTTGAATACAAAAAAGTCTGGTGTCCCATGTTAAGTGAATGAAAAAACAAAGAGAATCAAATGTCTGCGTAATGATGGTGTGGGTCTGTAAAAGCAGGGGCCAGGATAAAGTTCAATTTGTTGTCATTTCAGCAGGCTCTACATGAAATTAAAGCACTTGGGTTATTGTTTGGCCAGTCCGTTGCTGTTTCCTAGCAACCGACAAGCCAGATTCCAGACTATGGTGCTCTCACCGAGGGAGCCGATGTCCTTGGGTAAACCTTCAGCCACCTCTCGGGAACACTGCTGTTTGTCTTTTACAGGGACAATCGTATATGTTCCTCGTCATGCATAACCCAGAGTGTCCATGCAGGTAGGGGAACTGGCTATGTATTTGCTATAAGACCACTGTATAATCACATACGCTTTTTGGAATGCAGTGGAACACCTCAATAGTCTGCTCAAGTAAGGCACGTGTAAGGCAATGGTGTACCAACCCGGCCCCGCTCCGTCAGGGTGGTGAGCATGATGATGATGTGCACTTGCTGCTCCCAGACAGCCTGCCAGAAGTGGCTGCAGGTGTGAGGCAGGGGCCCCTGACTTGCCAAGTAGTGGTTTGCTACTTCAGCAGCAGGTACCTCCATCTGCAGCACAGAGCAACATTACATCTACCATGGCGTTTGGAAGACCTTTCATGAAAAACTGAAAAAAAGCCCAGTGCCATACCTGACTAGCAGTCTAGTAGTCACATAAATCATATGCAAAACTCTGCTTGTCTTCTGTATGCCTGTACTGTATGCATGTGCTGTATATGGAGAACCTAAGAAACTTTAGTGGAACTACAGCTAAGCATTTTATCCTGCAGAGTATTCATCATTGTAATACTGGCTGGAAACAAATGTATTTCATATTCTGGTGTATAGTGTGTGGTTTTTCATCCTGCTAAAAAGTTTAGTTTGCCCTTGTCAGACAAATCAATAATACAACAAATGTACTGGAAACACCACTAATGAATATGGCAAGATAACACGTGCTATGCTTTGTAAAAACACACGTCTATCAGCTGTACCAATACCCTACAAAGCCATACATAAAAATATGGAACCTGAGTTTTTTTTTTTTTTTTTTTTTTTTTTTTTTTTTAAAACATGAGCAGAAATACAAAGTTTCTACTTATGTTCTTGTGCACATTGCCTATTAAAAGCACAGTCCAACTTGTCCCATTGCTCATACTGATGTAGATAAAAATATTAACTACCTTAACGTGACTGGCATTAAGGTAATCATCGTCGTTATTTTCCAACACCACTCTGGTGGCATCATCTGAAAGAGATGACAGAGATGACAATCGCGCCCTTACTTAAAATGCATAAGGAGTTTTGACAGACATTATATGTAATGAGTCAGATGCAGCGACATTAAAAACATATAATTTTGCTAGGTAATGTTCAGTGGAAACAACATCTTCTATCAGAGTGACTTGTTTTTGGGGACAAATAAAAGTCATTGTGCAACTTCCCTATAGATTTAACAAGCACACAGATTTACAACTATGCAGCTGGAGAGAACTGCAACAGCCACAGCAGTCTTACATGGCAATACATCTTTGTATCTATTCTTTTCCATATTCTGAGACAATCTTGCAGTATGCATGGACATCCCAGGTTTTTTCCTGTAGAGTTGCTACAAAAAAGGAAAAATATGAAAATATGATAACTGATCATCAATTTGACATTTTGCACAAATATCTTAAGCTCATACATCTGAAATATTTCTAGATGTTCCAGGAAAACTGGTTCTTCTGTAATTTGAGGAATCATTATGCAAAACGAATTCAAATGGCCTTAGACATGTCTAGATAATATTTTAGTTAACTCGAAAGAGAACCCCTGCCATGGCATCGTCTTGTTCCACCCTCATCCTATTTAGCACAGCAGGTAATGTGGTGGATAAGGACACAGAGTTCTGAAAACTTCTGTCAAATTTGAAGAGGGGTCTAGGTGATCCCTTTGACAAAGGCACTTTAATTTTTCACATAAACTATCCAATTTATACATACCAATATTACTACGCATAAAACACCAAACAACATGAACAATTACAGTTAATAATTCATTGGGTCATCAGCAGCCTTTAGCACTATGAACACTGTGACAGGTGACCACTTAAGACAGCTGTATTTCTGAAGGAACACAGCCACTTGTTATTGAGGAAGGTTTTTTAAAAAAAAAAAAAAAGCTGAATATGCTGCTCAGGTTTGTTTACGCATTACTTTTAAATCTAGGTGCACACTATATACAGAAGGAAAAAAAAAAAAAAAAAAAAAAAAGCCTTCCAAAGAGAGAGCTCTGTGTTGTTGTCCATGTGAGCCCCACATGGCTGCAACATGGTGGCAAGGCAGAAACAACACAATTTACAATTTAAAAATATGCATATTTCATGCGACTGACCCTGAAGTAAACCTACGCGTAATCGTTTCGATTCTTACATTACGGCATGACTTCAGATTACAGGTGTTCATTATATTGAGATTTTACGGTACTTTTATTTGGTGCATCTCAGACTTGCCCCATATAAACCCACTGACTATAAGCAACAGCAGTTACGTTTATGTTGAAAGATGCACTATGCCTTGACATCCAGGCTGGGCCAAATGACGCCGTTCGTTTCCTGACCTCGAACTGAATGAGAAGAGTTCCAGTTTGGAGGCCCCTCTTCAGATGTGCCATAGAGGTCTCCAGGCTCCCGCCATATTGTTCACTTTCTAGAAGGAGGGTGTCTCCCGGCAGCGTGAAGCCACTGTTGCATTTATCTTGAGGCTCTACTCGCAAACAAACTCCTGCAGTAGCACACAGTACACCAAAAGTGGCATGTAAAGGTTATTAAGGAACAGTAGCTACATGCATATGATATCTGCACATGAACTTTCCTAAACACCTTCCTAACAATTTATAGAAGTAGCCATAGCCAGAAAGTGTTTACTTCCTGTAACCTTTGTTTTTGGTTCAAAATATTCGCATACAGCCCAAAGATCCACCTGAGTATAGTAACATATGGAAAGGAATGCATACGTTCAAAAAGTCATAAAGCCAAGGTGCCCCCCATTACCTTTGCGTCGGATCAGCAGAGCAAGTTCCTTCGTGTGGGACTCACGGCTTGCTTTAATGAACATCACCACCTGGTCATGGGTGTGCTCAGATATGTCCCGTCCATTGATCAACACAATGTGGTCTCCTTCCTTCAGCTGGGGGTTGCACTTTCCAGCCTGCAAAGCAAACCGCAGTGGATTCAATGGCATTAGGTGTAGACTTTTGCCCGATGTGAAAAATATCATTAAATAGCTTGCAAGTCCTACAGAAAGAAAAAATGCATGTGTAATCCAGCCAGCCTTATCCAGCAGACCCTGTTTCTACTTACCTAGACCTGAAAACAATTTAACAAGTTTAACAAATTACAGGAGTGCAAAGCGATTTACACAGACTTGAGGAAATTAGTTTGGTTTTGTCAGAGTTGGCACGGTGCCCTTACCGGGGAGTCTGGGCTCACATGTGATATCACCAGAGGCATCTTTTGGTCAACACCACCCTAGGGAACACATTGACCATCAAAGCACAGGCAACTCATATCAGATGAACAGTACTTTGGGGTGCAAAAGCATTAAGGGTTAACAAAATCAGAATCAAGTACAAAATAACAACATACAGTATGTAGAGTGACTAACACAGCAATTAAGACAAATAGGGGGCATAACAGTTTAACCTTATAAAAGCTTTAAGCATTCAATTTGCAGTAGTGCTTTCACAGTTTAAAGTACCGTCAAATGGAAGCTATTATGGAGGTCGAAGAACTGCAGCACATTATTATTAGTGAAAAAGTAAATCCTTGTATTTCACGACCACAGAAGATCATTACAACACATCTAAAATGACAGCATTTACAACAATAAGACCTTGATGGATGAATAAGACCATTCATTTAGCTTGCAATAATAGTGGAAAACTTCACTTTACTGACCTCTGAGAAATTTGCATATTACTGTGCACACATTATTATGATAAACAAAGAGGATGTCAGGCTGAAATCACACTCACTTTTACATTGAACCCAAACTTGCCATCCTTGTCAGGGGCTATTCGCACAAGCAACAGGTCCCCTTCCACCTCCTCATTCTGGGAAAACAGAATGGGGCAAACAGCAATTACCAGTAGAATAACTTGGTTTCTTCTCACTTCTCATATGGTTTCCAATAAAACTAATCCTAAAAAAGGGAAAAAATAATACACTGGGTTCTTGTGTTATAAATGCTAGAGTCACTGCATTTTTGAAGATAATTAAATCTATTTTTTTCCCCCACTAATCTCAAGAGTTTGTGTGTTGTCAAGCAAACTTCACTTTCCTTTCTGCACCCCACCATTAGTTGGCCATAAAGGCCATCCAAACAGAATAGGGCTCAGAGTTAATGTTCAAATAAGTCTTATCGTATATTTGTAATAAAGCTACAGCCAAGACTTTGACGTTACCAACCCACTGAATAAATCAAATTATGTCTATATTTTTACATTAAGTTATCTGTAAAGATAATAAAGCAAACTGAAAGTGACTAGATACTGACAAATGTTGCACATTTCAAGTTAACAACAGGTAAGAAAGCTCAAGTTCTGCGACAGACTGGCATTCCATCCATGGTGCTCCTTGTGTCACACCCTCCGTTTCTGATCTGGAAGAAAGTGCTCCTGCCTAGGATGAGTGGTTGATGAAAAATTATAGCTAATTTTCAATTCATTAAATGTTTAACAAGCTTTATACAGAATCTTATACTCCTTTACCAGTAGGCAATAAATTCTCCTGGGAACCTGTAGGTACTTTCTACTGATCCTGTATTATTACTACTGTGAGCACTGAACTGTAACAGTACTGGGAAGTCACAATGGTGCCAGGACTGTTTATAATTAATGCAATATATCACTGCTGCAGTGATACTGTTTTTGGTGTACCAACCTTATTCCAGTAAAATTACAACTTCTACATGCTGCACCTTCAGACACAATACTGCGAAAGCTAGGTAACGATCACTTTGTTGAGGTACTCTGAGAAATAGCTAAAATAACGGTCAAGCCCTGGAGATATACACTGCCTTCAATAAGTATTCAGACCCTTACAAACAACGTATTTCAATTTTGAAAGAATTCTCTCGAATTCAATTCAATTTATTTTACAGAGCGCTCTTCTCACGCAGTGACACAAAAACATCATCATCTTAAAGGAATTAAACATTCTGAGTTTATGTGCTTTAAAATAAAATAGCACAGACAGTGAAACTTCAATGTACCACCTATGATTCAGTAAAATGAGTGCAGCGGTCAAGGGATGGAATATTTTCACAAGGCATCGTGTTTGTATTGTAAGTACTGACCCTGTCAAAGTAATATGAATCCCGGTCAGACTTCTTTTCCTTTGGGGAAGGTTCATTCTCCGGGAGCTGGTAATCGAGTTCACTCGGGATGTGTGACACCTGTACTGGCTGTATGGGCTTTGTTGGGTCCCAACTGCTTGGCTCAGACAAGTTGATGGTATGCTGGATGTCAGGTGACACATCTTTTTCGTGATGGCCTTCAGGGCAATTCCTTTAAAAAGAAATAATAGAGGTGAAAATAAAAAGGGAAAAAAACTAAACATTGTGGACCTTGAACCAAAATTAATTTTATCCCAGTTTTCCTCACTTCTCTTTGCCAAGAGATCCCAGAAGCTATTTAAAAACATTTCCACATGAGACAAAGGAATCTAAATTTGAAATCAAATTCACTTAGAAACTACATCAAGTCCAAGTAATTTACTTCAAAACCCAAAAGGATCTAAACTAAGAACATACCAGAAAAAGGAGTTATATTTAGTATTAGGCGCAGACAAAATTAGAAGAGGGTATTGTACTGCAAATGACAGCAGCACACTGTGGAGCTGTGTTCCGTACCCATAATCTGAATGCATATTGGCTCGATTTGTTGTTAACATCGTCCGTCTGACCTGTTCACAGGTCGTCTTTCAGGATGTGGGAGAAGGTGCACCTGCTGCATGGTCTCCAGTGCAGATCCAGATAGATTTTCGGCTGTGAACACTTGGGGTGTTGCCAAGGTAAACAGAACAAGCAAGGAAGGCTGCAGGGCTTCCATTACAGTGAATAATGAGAAGCCTGTGGGGGCTGGATACTCCATCTACAGGACAATCTCTGCGCACACACTGCAAACATCCTCGAGGAGAACCGATTCACTACAGATCTGTAATACATTAAGTTAACTAGAAAATCACAAATACATATATTAACATATTTATAATGAGCGGTGGGGCAATGAATTTTATGGCCAGGCTGCTTGACGGAGGAAAGATATTAAGGGCCAGAATGGTGAGAAACGATATAAACACTGACATCTAATTCGCCCTGGTCTTAAATTATTCATACGTGTTAAACATGAAATAATAATACAAAAAGACACACAATATCATGAGCTAAAACAATGGCAATTTTTAACTCCCGACACTTTGCGGATCCACTGGATATATGTATTCAAACACAGCAATGAAGAAAACAGCTGGAGACACAGTCTTGAGTCACAACACTGCTATGGGTTCATTATAAACAAAGCATCGACTCCATAGGTAAAAACCTAAGCCACAATGTGTGTGCAGATGGTAAGGTTACAACAAACTCATTTAGTTTGATTCTGCTGGGATGCAGGAGCAAGTTTACATGTTAGCTGTGGAATATTGCGATACATTCAGTACATTTTTACAGTTCCAATACAGTACAACCAAGTTGTTTTCCCGTTGCCACAGAAATGCTTCAGTATGAATGGGATAAATTATCCTCCGAATTCTCCAGATGCCTTTTTTAATAGTTCCAAAAATCTATTTCTGTTAAATATGGAGTCTCTATGAGCATTTACTTTACTGACTGATGCATTATGAAGCGGTATATTTTGAAAATTAAACAAATATGACATTTTAAAATACTTTGCTATATGACAAAAGAATTTTAGATGAATAAACTATTAAAGAGCCTCTAACAGTGCCGTTTTGTTTCTATTAATAACATCATTAAAAAAAATAATTTCATGCAATTTACGACTGACACTCACTAACTCACTGTCATTAACACATAAAATATAATTACAAATCAGTCATATTCAGCATATGTAAATTATTAAACCTTTCCTGGTTTCCAAAATCATTAGAGCTGTAATAAATGTCTACTGATGAAATTACAGAGGTATTAATTTTGGCATATTGCAATTTAACAAATATTCATGCCGTAAAAAAGTGGATGTTGCGCAAAGAAAATGTTTTATTCTAGTACAGCTGAATGTAGTCCAATACTGTATCTCCAAATTCTATACATTACCTAGTTGTCTCCCCAGAATTTATGTTACATGACATGGAACTGCACACAGTTATGACCAAAACCATCTACATAAATCGTATGAAATGTCCTCACTACAGCTCTTAAAAACCATGCCTATAGGGTGTTGTTCTGCATTTCCACTTTTGACTCCAACATGTTTTTTAGGGTAGGCAGCACTGGTGCCTCATAGCTCCTGGTCTGTGCATTTGGACATGGATTTATATCCGGCTTGGTCTACTCTTTTTCCATCCCACAGTAAAAGACATTGGTTTCAGGTGTTCTGGTAACCCCTACTTTGCCCTTTGCAACTGAGTGAAATTGTCCTGGGACTGACTGGTGCTCCATCTAGGGTGGACACTGCCCTATGACTCTTGGACAGACTCCAGACCACTGCAACCCTGCATTAGGACAAGCAGTTATTGTAGATAATGGATGGATGCCACTGTATTTAATGTAGGGCTCCTATAAGTCCTCTAAGAGCTAACAAAAAAAAAGCTGTGACAGTATTTTCACGATTCAGAACATACATAACAGACAAACTTCATTTACATCGAACCACTCTGATGGTAGCACATTATGCATCTTGATGGCAACTCATTTGACAAAGAAAATCTTTACAAAGTTTAGAATAACGTTTTAGTTGGGTATGTTCTGGGCTATTTTAGGTGATCTGAGACAAGATTAGTGCTGGTTTCTGATAAGAAATAATAGGAATAGTTTTTCTGGTAAACAGGCAGTTGCCTTAGGAATTGATTTTCAGGAACAAATTAGCTTCAGATACTCGGCTACTGATATACTTAGTTTCTGCTTTTGCAACACTGGCACAAAAAGAGATACAGCACATGTTATACGATCCACGTTTTGAATTTGAATTGTTAAATCTATTAGGCTTGAAATATTTTCACACAGTCTAGTGACATAAGTGGTTTGAAAATTTTTTTTCTCCAACACAGAAATGTAAACGGAGAAATCATACTCGTGGTATTTGCTTTTACTGGTCATCTGTCACACATAAAGTGTGGTAAGAAACATTACAATACTCGTAAAAGTCCTAAACAACATAATAGTATAACTACTGAAGTAACTGTGTCTACTCTAATGGTATTTGGTCATATACCACTATATCATACACCAATTACCATTGAAACTGATGGTAATTACATCTTTGATGTAGGAGAATTCACATTATAAACAGTTCTACAGGAACTAATTACCTTTGCAAGGTGTGGGAAGACTAATATATATTTTATTTATATTTATATATATATAAAATATATATCTCTTTTTTTTTTTTTTTTTTTTTTTTTAAACACATACACGAACAGAGGGCAAAGTGCCTGCGCTCCGAAAGTTCAAAAGCAGAAATTCCGGTGCTGGACACAATTTTGTTTGCTAGACTTACATCTGAGTGGCAGTAAGGTCTCCTGCAGCATCACTGTCACTTCCACTCCCAGCTATGGAGCGCCGGTAAGTGTAGAAGACATCCTCACTCTCCGTGATATAACTCATCTCACTGGCCAGGTTGTCCATGGATGAGGGACGGGGCTTGCGGATATTGTGCCTCAGGCGGGGGCTCCTCCTACAGAAGCCATTCAACCACTCAAGTGAGAAAAATACTTGTTCATCGCAACAGCCTTGCTGTAGAAACAGTAGGATGACAAAGGTCTCACTTCTCGCAGTGTCTTCAAAATATAATGGAAGGACACGAACCTCCAAAACAAGCATCATGAAAAAGCCACATCAGAGCTGGGAGTTAAATAGAAGATCAAGTGAACTGGATGCAAGAAAGAGCTTCATCCGTGTAACTCTCACCAGCTGGGTGTGGTTGGCGGCGAGCGGGACGGAAGACTCTTGGTCTCTAGGTGCTCTCCTGACAGTGACCTCCTAAGCACTGTCTTCCATGCCATGCCACCCATGACCCTTCGCATGATCTGGCTGTTCAAGGTCCTGAAGCCAAAGTAAAGTCAGGACATATGTGTAACTCGGGGGTTCTGCACAGTACTGAGCATAAGAGACACATTAAAAAGAGCAAAAGGACATTTTCCACTTACTCGGTGCCAACTGAACACATTGACAAGCCTAAGTCAATATCATATGGGACTGAAAAACATGCACACAATGTCTACAACTGCTTGTCCCAGGCGGGGTCACGGCGAACCGGAGCCTAACCCGGCAACACAGGGTGCAGGGCTGGAGGGGGGAGGGGACGGATCCAGCATGGGATGCCAATCCGCCGGAAGGCACCCCAAGCAGGACTCAAATTCCAGATCCACCACACAGCCGGCCCAGGCCAAACCCACTGTGCCACCGGACCTCCCAGGAATGAAAAACATCTGCTCTGAATTTACATATTTATATATGTCTTATTATTACACAAATATGTATACATATATATGACGTATACATATTTGTATATGTGCTTTAAATAAATGTTGTTAGTTGACACCTTGTTAGGCTTGTGCTGTAAACCACTAACAGCTTTTTTCCCCATTTATAGAGTTGGGTAATCTTTACAGCATCAATTCAGGGTAAAGACCTTGCACAAGGTTATTAGAAAGGAAGGGGGGATTCAAATCTGGATCCTTCCAGTACAAGGCAATGGACTGGACCTCTATGCCGAATGTCCCATGCACGTTTTCTAATTACAGTGTACAGATATCACGTGCACCCAATACCATTCATCCAATTTCAATAGCTGCTTGTCCTGAGCAGGGTCACAGTAAACTGAAGTCCATCCCAGAAGCATGGGGGGTGTACAGTCTGGATGGGAAACCAGTCCATTGCTGGGTAATACACCCAATACCATTATTGTGAATAAGGAAAGACATCTCAATATAGAGCATAATAATAATGTCAATAATTGCTATAACTGCATAACAACAACAACCCTAACTTGGAATCATTTTTAATCATTTTTAAATCTTATTTAAAAGCTTGTGTGACACTTAAAATAATTCGAATTTTTTTTTTTTTTTTTAAACAAGGTGAATCAATATAGTTGTTAAAGTGTATATAGATTGAAGAGAGAGAAAAAAAAAGAAAAAAAAAAATCAGGTACACTGTGGTAATAAAATCAACCATATAAAGATATGAGCAAAAAGGAAGAGTTCCAGCTCACTTTGCAGGGGTTTTAGATTTGAGGGTCCAGTGTTGCAGTAGGACCTTCTTGTCTCGTGGTAGAGAGGTGTCAGCCTGGAAGAAGGTATGGTGCTCCACGCAGGACCTCCACAAGTTCTTGCAGGCCCTGTAGTTGAGCATGGTGAAGGAGATGGTGCAGTCCCGGCACTCTCTCTGCGGCGGCACAACAGCAGTTGCACATGGCAGCAATGTCAGAGTTGGCACTTCAAATCTCATTAACCCATCTACCAACAAGAACACTTAAAGGGCATGTAGACACTTTATCTTAAAAACTATGCTTAATGACACAAAAATAACTTAAAAAAAAAAAAAAAAAAATCACATTAAAAATGCACTCTGAACTGCAGTGCTAGTTTCTGCCTATCAGGTGACATTCTGATGGGGGAAAAAAAACAACGAATCTATGTGAACTCTTTTCCCATATAACTGAAATGTCTGTACCTTGATTAAAGTAATTTATGCTTTTTTAAACCTAAAGAATATTTACTAAAAATGAATTTTGCTGTATGGGGGTGCAGTGGCGCAGTGGGTTGGACCGGGCCCTGCTCTCCGGTGGGTCTGGGGTTCGAGTCCCGCTTGGGGTGCCTTGCGACAGACTGGCGTCCCGTCCTGGGTGTGTCCCCTCCCCCTCCGGCCTTACGCCCTGTGTTACCGGGTTGGCTCCGCGACCCCGTATGGGACAAGCGGTTCTGAAAATGTGTGTATTTTGCTGTTTTTTTTTTTTTTTTTTTTTTTTGGCTAAATATCACTCCAGATTACATCATTATTTTGTTGAGATATAATACATGAAATGATATAAGAAATAAGACATTCACAATGACATTTGAAAGAAATGTCGGGGTGTGTAGATAAATTTTGCACTTTTTGTTTTTTTCTAACGTTATGTCGTGCACCCATGGAAATGCTCAGGTTACCCTACACCCTCTGTCCAAGAGCTGTATTCTGTAAATTCAGTGTGTCCAGCAGATAACGGGGATCTGAGGACAGACCTGTGTGTGCTTGGCCAGAGCCTTCCTACATGTCCTTCCAATGTTTCCAACATTTATTTCACCTTTTCACTGCACTTTGCACTTTTATTATGCTAAAACACATGAGACCATATGTGAACAGTACTGTCGGAGCACACCATTACATGAGTGCTTCACAAAGACGAAATGTCGTCCTTTGACCAAGATCACGACCAGCACTGATACAGTTTATAACTCTACACAGCATGGCAACAAGCTGTAATTAACATACATACAGCTCTGTATTTACAGCCTCTTTACACACAACCTTCATTGCCCTGCAAACATCACATCATAGAGGCTATAAGAACAAAAATTAAAAAATGCCCTGAAATAGTGCAAACGTATCCTTATTTTGTGGGAAGTCTTCCATAAAATGTGTCAGTGTCAATAAAGCCTTTAGGATCTCAGACAGATGTTTTATTTTCATGAGGGGGAGTTTTCCCCACATTAAAATAGGCCCTCTGCAGTCCATCTGACTCTCACGTGGGGGGGGGGGAACTACTTACATGTTTCTCTTTCAAATGTATGAAGAATTTTTTCCTTTTGAAGGAGATCTTGATGATGCTGACCCTATAAAACCAATACATACGCTGTCATATCTTTATTCCTCCACATACTTCTCCACTTTCGAGTTTACAAATGCTTAGGCATATTCAAATCCTCTTTTAATTATACTGAAATCTCAGGTAGTACTTCTAAACTGAAACTAATTTAAACTTTTACTATAAAACAATAATGCAAATACATTTACATTTACTCATTTAGCTGACGCTTTTCTCCAAAGCAGGGGGGCCGCGGTGGCGCAGTGGGTTTGGCCCGGGTCCTGCTCTCTGGGGGGCCTGAGGTTCGAGTCCCGGTTGGGGTGCCTTGCGATGGACTGGCGCCCCACCCTGGGTGTTTCTCCTCCCCCTCCAACCTTGCGCCCTGCGTTGCCGGGTTAGGCTCCGGTTCGCCGCGACCCCGCTTGGGACAAGCAGCTTCAGTCAATGTGCGTGTGTGTGTTTTCTCCGAAGCGACTGACAATGTTTGGCTACTTACACTGATTTACCTGCTTATAATTAGTCAGCTATTATGACATGTCAATTTGTGGTCAATAGGTCTGATAAACCATTGGGTGTGACAACAGGAGGACTGAACAGAAACAGGTCGTACAACTGGCGACACACACAGTCACAAGGCCTTGACGTTGCCACCCCCCCAGCACAAAGGGCAGTGCGGGACACCGAGTCTCAAAAGCTGTCAGTCAAGTTCAAGTGGTTTTTATCGTCATTCCTCTGTGTAACTTGTGTAATATACAGTGGAACGAAATGTCGTTTCTCCAGAAGACCACGGTCACACAGAACAGTACGGAGGACTACGTAAAGTGCAATAAAATTAGTGTCATGATCCTGAAGTCAAATATTTGGGAACAAAAAAAAAAAAAAAAAAGCTTTAGAACAATTATAAGAAGGGTTAGCAATTATAAGCAAGTTATGCAGCTACTCCTCCTCGTGACGGAAAGTAACGAACTAACAGAATCGCACACGTCTGCAGCTAAGTCTCTCCGAGTCCTTCACCTGTATTAGCCTGTATGCACACATTGTTGTAGTTTCGATGACATACTTTTTTGGGGGGAAAAGCGTCTGCTAAGTGAATACGTGTCAATTATAATTCCTTGTAGGAAAAAACCAACTGAAATTCCGGACAGAAAGAGGAGGGAAGGCCTTGGCCTAACGCAGCGCTAGTGGCGTCACGCAGCGCAGCGCGAGCGGTGGGTTCACTTTAAGGGCGCAGCGGGGCGAGCGCGCACGGCGCGTGACTCACCAGGAGAAGAAGCTGGAACACAGCATGTTGCGGAAGACTGCGAGGCCGCTGGAGGCGATGCCTATCAACAGGTCCGCGTTGCTCGAATCCTGCCGAGAGAGAGAGAGAGAGAGAGAGAAGGACAGGAGACGTCGGTGTCTCTCCACCTGCCCTTCAGTAATCAGTTCAGACAGGACGCCTGCACTGATCGGACAGAAATCCCAATTGTACTGTACACACACACTAACAGAGTATTTTGCCTGGAGCCGTGACACACCGTCACAAAACGCAGCATCGTGTAACACCTCGTTTTTATCTCGAGCGCCAAAAATGGCCTTGGCATCTACCGCCAAGGCACGAAAAACTGCCTCATGTTGAAATTTAAACTTAAATGTGTTACACGTAGTAGATAAACGAGCGCGGTACACACAACAAAAGCAGTACCTCCACAAGGACCGGAATTTGGTTGTAACTCGTAACGCTACGGTAAAGTTCACCCACCGACTAGGTCACAATTAATAACAGCTTAAAAACAATTCAGTTATTCACGGGTTAGGTATTATTAAAACTATTAGTTAAAGCTAAACTACTAGTAGTACCAGTAGTAATGCTCGTGGCAAACTGACAAAATTGGTCACACACAAGGATGCACACATATGCACCTCTTAGCATTTATGCTCCATTTAAAATAGTATAATAACAGAAGCGTATATCTTTTTATTCGGGTAGTTTCCGTAAAGTTCTCAGACAAAGCGATAATACGTTTAAAAACGCGCCTCTCCCGCCTCCACAGCTCGGCTTCCTACATCACCTTAGCGCCTTTCGCTCCCTAATGGCGGAAAGTGGAACTGCAGGGTAGTTTTACTACAATTCAGGGCAAGTATCTCCAGGGTACTACATATGGAGGTGGAACTCGAACCTGTGACCTTTGTGCGCAGAGTTCTTTTTTATTAAAAAAAAAAAAAAAACAAAACAGCTGTAAAGGAAATGCAATTCCCAGTAAACAACCTTTAAAGTGTTCCTACCTTTGAGCAGTAACAAAACTAAAACTATTAAAATGATCAAAAGCAGATCTCTTACGCACTCACGATGGGTCTCGTTCATGTATGTCGATCCTTTTCGAATATGAGTAGTAACTATGATTTATTGACATTTCCCTGCAAGGGGATTACTCTTCACTGCCTTCCTGGAGCTCCATGTATCACGTCTCCAATATGTAGAGGACCTGATCAAGAGTGCAGTTCTCCTCAACCTCTAGCAACTTGGTGGTCCCACTCCTAAGGGCTCCAGAATCGAAAAGTCACAAAGTGTACAATCTCTGTTTTGGCTCCATTATGGTGGAATGAACTTCCTCTGTCCCTCGGAGCTGCTGAATCCCTTTCAATAGTCAAGAAGGGTATCAAAACACATCTCTTTCAGACATTTATCTGTTCCATAAATCTGCATCACACCACCCGTCACCATCACCACTCTATAGCCTACAAATTTTATGCGTAGCTCCTAGTATAAAATATACCAATAAAAACAGTGGTGTTGGACAAACAGACTGTACTTCTGTATGTTGCCTTGGAGAAAAGCCACTGCAAAATAAATAAACGTGACTGTAAATGTGCTTGAGGACACTTTGAAACGGAGGCAAATTCAACCCTTGGTCACTGCAGACTGATATTGACGTGAGCAAATCTGTGACCATAAAAATCTGGCCTCTACTGATAAATGGCCGTTTTATCTGTTAAAGACAATATGTCACACACTTGTGGAAACCCTTACCCTGGCAGAGTGCAGCTCGACGCCGTAGAAATCAAGAGTCCGCGCGATGTTCAGATAACAGAGCTCCGCCTCGGACTGCTTGAGGCCCCTGTGGGAAAGGGTAAAGGTCAAAGGTCAGATTTTTTTTGACATTATAACCATGCTTAGCAAGTATAAACAGACCTCTGTAAACATACGTCCCCTTTAATTAAATCAAAGTCTGGGTTACAGAAAAGTTCACCATGTCTCCTGTAACCACCAACAATCCTCTCCGATACTATGCTCTATAACCTTCATTTGCTTATTTTGCAATGTTATATCCAGAGCAGCGGGTGAGTCATTCACAGAAGAATGCGTGTATCTCTCCTGCAGCACATTATTTTTTTGCCTGCTGCCTAAACCCATCATTAGTCCCTCATGCAGACACATGCATATATAAAAATCGTGTGTGTGTAAGTATATACACATTATATCCATGTATGTATGTATATGTAGAAAGAACGGAACATTTTAAGAAGCAGCTGCATCACAAATGTGACAAAGTGCAGTGATTTTAAACGGTAACTAGACTCGTTACGTTGAAATTAACGACACGCCGAGTTTCTCGTCGTCGAACGCCGCATCGTTTAACCCGTCCGTGCCTTTAGGCGCGCGATCCGTGTTCGCACGCACGCGGCAGGAGCGGAGCAGCTGCGAGCAGCGCCCTGTTACAGCCTTACACCGTGCAGGGCGTGGGCTTTTTCACGGCCGGCCGAGGGAGGGGTTCTCTCGGCGGCGCTCAACAACACGCTGACTCACGCGCCGTTTATTTGGATGATCTCACAGGCACGTCTTACCAAATCTCCGTCCAGGCCTAAAACATCCATCTTGCGCATGGGGATTTGAGCACGCTTCCCAGATTCGGTATTACTTACGTTTAAGGTTAAAATATCCAAGCTGTTACACAGTTAAATTGTTTATGAGTCGTTCTGCATCAGGGAAAGCTACATCAGACATGGAGCCCTATCATTTCTTCTCAAAGATAAATTAACTGAAACTGGTCGTTTGAATCAACTTAATCCCTAAACTCATTTCGGAGGTCCCTTTATTAGGCTCTTTATCTGGCACTTGTTTCGGGAGCTAAATGACACAAAACGGAAATTTAGTCAAGACTCCAGCAAATGAAAGTCATTTTGCTGCAAGTATTCACTGCTCGGCAAAGACATAAACGCAAGATTAAATATCAGCAGGGCCAATTCTGCGGTTTCAGTGGCTGTATCTTAAGCCACACTGTTTTGATTTACATTTTCAAAAAGCTTCATTGATTTTTACATTAATGTAACAATAATACAGCAAAAAACGTACATTACATATAAACTGCTTAATTTCTCCCAATTTTTAGAAGATGATTCTGCACCAAGGCAGGATCTTGTAATAATGACTTGTCCCAGAAATATTAGTGTAATTTGCACTCTGAATTGAAAATAGAGAGTTTCTGGTAGAGGGGGTGCAGTGGTGCAGTGGGTTTGGCCTGTGCTTGCTCTCTGGTGGGTCTGGGGTTCAAATCCTTGCCTTACAATGGACTGGCATCCCGCCCTGGGTGTGTCCCCTCCCCCTCCAGCCTTGTGCCCTGTGTTGCCGGGTTAGGCTCTAGTTTGCCACGACCCTGCTTGGGACAAGTGATTTTAGTCAATGTGTGTGTGTGTGTGTGTGTGTGTGTGTGTGTGTGTGTGTGTGAGAGAGAGAGAGTCTTCGGAAATTGTCAGAAGTGCCGCTCCAAAACCAGAGCAATATACCTGTGCTGTGGGTGTAGAGACTCCACTTTGAATAGGAAGTCTTCATCCTGAGCGGGGAGGAAGCGCGACGCGGAGAGGTACCCCGGCGGATGCTCCGAGGGGCAGTGATCCCCAAGTTCAGCTGAGAATCAGCAGTTCAGGTTCACTGCACATGAGCACCTCCACAGGGGGGGGCCACACTTCTATAGTTATACAGCTATAATGAAGCTAGGAGCTGTCATATTTCGTACGAAGTGGGTCAAGCATGGTACAACTCACACTGGACGGCGTAGGAGGCGAGGACTACAGCAGAACTGAGGGGGCAGCTCAACCTGCAAGGCAGAAACAGAGGGGAAAAATGGTTCTCATCAAAACAGACATTCCAATTGTGTATTCGCAGCCATCTAACGCCATCAATGGTTTATTATAATGAGCCAGCTGGAGCAAAAGTATGAGAATCACAGCAGTTACTCTTCGCTTTACTTGGAAACTGAGAACGCACTCTATTCTGTAATATACCAGCTGTCTTTTTTTCTGTAAAGGTGATGGAAGTCAGGGGGGTGCGGCGGCGCAGTGGGTTGGACCGGGTCCTGCTCTCCGGGGGGTCTGGGGTTCGAGTCCCGCTTGGGGTGCCTTGCAGCAGACTGGCGTCCTGCCCCGGGTGTGTCCCCTCCCCCGGGTGTGTCCCCTCCCCCTCCGGCCTTACGCCCTGTGTTGCCGGGTTAGGCTCCGGTTCCCCGTGACCCCGTATGGGACAAGCGGCTCAGACTGTGTGTGTGTGATGGAAGTCAACTCAATTTCTTCTAAATTCTCTTAATTACTTGCTCTTTCTTCAGTTATTTCAATCACATACTGTACTTCAGTTGTTCTTTCAACAATCTTATTTCTTCTGTTATTTGATGGCTTTGGTAAATGACAGAGAGCCTAAATAATAAAGTTTCTGTATGCACACTTAAAATCTCTGGATTTGACGATGTGCACAGATCTTAGTCGACATTAAGACTTCTTAAAATTTGTAAGTGCGCACACACACATACATCGCCCCCATAGGGGGTCGCGGGGAGCCGGAGCCTAACCCGGCAACACAGGGCCCAGGGCTGGTGGGGGAAGGGACACACCCATGATGGGATGCCAGTCCATTGCAAGGCACCCCAAGCGGAACTCGAACCCCAGACCCACCGGAGAGCAGGACCCGGTCAAACCCACTGTGCCGTGACGCCCCCCTTAATTTTCAAGTGGCCTGAGAATAGCGCTCTTCTGTGTGTACTGTGCCGATCAAGAGACGCCTTAACAGGCGAACATGGCAAAAACCATCATCCCCAGGTGACTGTAGGTCATTCATCCATGAAATCGCTTTGTAATGTGAATTTTATCAACTCAAAGAGGTTACTATGATTTTCAATGGTAAAAAAAATTGTATGCAGTCCTGACCATCAAAATGACACCCTCTTAAAGTTTAAATGTGACCAATCCCCACTAAAATGGACAGTTACTTCATTAGTTATCATATCACAATATAACAAGGAAGTTTTCCCTATTAATCACTCTGCAATACTGCTTGGTTGTTCACCCGCGCTCATTCAGCTCTTTCGTAGCTGTTGTGTATTGCGCCTCGAACAAAGCATGGGTTTCCTCCAGGTGCCCCGATCTTCCCCTCAGTCCTCAGGTGACTCTAAACTGCCCGCGGTATCTAAAAGCCACAATCGATTTCACTAGACGACCCTTAGGATGTACAGCAAGGAGCCAGGAAGCGTGATAAGGAATTGGAATTATGACGGATAATTGCAGGCTTAAACTAAAGGGGAAGAAACAGTATTTTAAGCTTCCCTAGGAAGCTGAATGTGGATCATATTTATTTCTTGCCATAATCTAAGCAATCCGTCACTTCAAGGGAGGAATTTATTTTAAAAACGCAGCTCATCATATCCTTGAGGACAAAGAGCATGTGAATGGGATGTAGCGCCTGGAACACAAGAGTCTCCTCCAAACTGACTGCTTCGACTAATGGTAACGCCGACTTCTGATTTTATTTTATCCAAACTCCTTATCTTTCACTGTAAAGCATCCAGAATAGATTTAAAAGTGGACCCTGACACAGAAAATGTAAACTTAGCTTGAGCGCCAATAAAAGAACAGGCACGAGCGCCTGAATATAGAGGAGATGCCCTGATGTAATCTGAAATCAGAGTTCAGAATTTTGTGACACCAGCCCAAGCAGCGACTGTAACGGACATGGAGAAACACGCTCAACGGGTGTGTCATCTGTTGAACAACATGAAACACTGCAAACCATTCATCTGATCCTTGGATAATCATTAAGAAAGAATGACGGCCCACGCCGTCCTTGGCTACGAAGGGGGATCGGCTTCCAGAACAAGGGTCAATCTTATTTTGGATCCATGACTTCTCTTTGGAGGAGGGGTGTGGTGGTGCAGCGGGTTTGGCCAGGTCCTGCTCTCTGGTGGGTCTGGGGTTCGAGTCCCGCTTGGGGTGCCTTGCAATGGACTGGCGTCCCGTCCTGGGCGTGTCCCCTCGCGCTCCAGCCTTGGTCCCTGTGTTGCCGGGTTAGGCTCCGGTTCACTGCGACCCCGCTTGGGATAAGTGGTTTCGGACAGGGTGTGCGTGTGTGTGTGTGTGACTTCTCTTTGGAGCGCTCAGAAATGGAACATAGCTTCTGGTCAACAGGATCGATAGTCAAACCAGCTCTCCAATAATCTAAGCTGCTACGGCATAAAAAGAGCACAGCATAACCGCACGGTAGTCGTGGACAAGCGGCAGTCATGCAATGATGATCATATGATGAAGTTTACGCCCCGGCATCACAAGTGACCTTTTCAGAAACCGGAGGAGGAAAAAAAAAATTTACTCGAAATGATCTGAAATGCGCTCAGCCGAGAGTTTCCTTCTCCTCAAAAGCCTTACTGTGCAGGTCATCATAAAGAAGGAAACGCTCTGAGCAAATCGCCGCAGCAGAGGCTTCGCTGTACCAACAGAGTGATGCAAAAGGCGATGTCACAAGAGCCACGTTGGAGGAAGAGCGTCAAAGTTGAACAACGCGAATCTGCTCATCGGCACGTAAATGAAGCCTGATGGAGGCGAAGAAAGAAATTCCACCCGACTACTTCCGTTCACATCACACACCTGGAGAAACTGCAATAAGCATTTCTAGCAGTTTAACGTTATTCAGCGATTGTGCCGCGGAGAAGTCGGGCGTTCCAGTTCCGGCGATGCCGAGAGAGCGGCGCGAGTTGTTATTTTCCCCGAAGGTGCGCGTTGCTCACGTTGAACTCAACAACAAACGGCTTTTCCCCGGAGCCAACGAGCGAGAGAGAGCCCAAGGGAACGGTCTAAGGGAACAAACACGCTGCTGACTGTACGAGGACGCCCTCCGGGAAAGCGCCCGGCGGTATTTACCAGCCAGCACCTGTACTTCCTCCGGGGTGCGCACATCTACGTTAGAAAGTCGGATTCACGGCAGTAGCGAGAGTTGAACCGAGAGAAGGCAGGTTCCGTAAGGACCTGCTCTGTGTTCCGCACATCTTTTTCAGACTTTCTTTTGTACGCTGTTATACATTTCTAGGCAGATTACTGGATAAAGGCTAATAATATTTTGCTAAATGCATTTCTTACAAAGGTATAATATAACATTTACATTTATCAGATGCTTTTCTCCAAATCAACTTCCAATAAACTCTTATGTAAGTGTTATCAGCCCACACACCTTATTCACTGTGGTGACTTACACTGCTAGATACACTACTTACACTGGGTCACTCATCCATACATCAGTGGAACACACTCTCTCTGTGACACTCACACACTATGGGTCACCAATCCACTTGAACAGCATGTCTTTGGAGTGTGGGAGGAAACCAGAGCACCCAGAGGAAACCCACGCAGACACGGGGAGAACATGCAAACTCCACACAGACTGAGAGGCGATCGAACCCACGTCCTCTCGTACCACCCAGGCGCCGTGAGACAGCAGTGCTACTTGCTGTGTCACCACGCCACCCATATATAATGTAATATATTTATATGCATCATTTATATACATATTTGATTTTCAAAGCAAAGAATTTCTGAATTTAATCTTCAAAGAGTCTGGAAAAATGTGTTTATTGATCCCTCTGGAAAGTTGTTCATACAGCAGCCTTCACAATTATTGGCACCCTTGGTAAAGGTGAACAAAAAAAATGCGGTATAAAACAAACAGCGGCGATAAACAGCCGCATGCATCCACAAAACAACCTACAGTAGAGTATCAGCAGTCTTACCGTCCACTTTGTATATCGCTCCTTATCTGTAGGAAATACAAGTGCCTGAACAAAAGTAAAAACGTGTTAAAAACAGATGCAATAGTTCAAATGTAAGGATTGAACATTAACATGTAACTATATGGCACACATATTAATGCTATGTATGGTGTAAAAAAAAAAAAAGAAATATTGATAGAGGTAATTACAGGCAGCACTCAAAAATATACAACAAGCAGATGTATAAATTTACTGTGTCTCTCCTATATACCTTTAATGTCACATACACCGGGATCCCCACACTCCAAGATTGTTTACTAGAGCACTTCACCTGTGATTTACATTTCCGCATTAAATATTATACACCAAGCAACTTCAAAATTAAATATATACATTCACATGCGTGTAGCATATTTACATTTATTCATTTAACCGACACTTTTCTCCAAAGCAACTTAAAACGTTAAGGTTACAATTATTAACCCATTTATGCAGCTGGGTAATTATTTACTGGAGCAATTTCGGATAGGACCTCGCTCAAGGGTATTACAGCCGAAGGATGCGGCTCTAACCGCTACACTACCAGCCATCCAAAAATCCCAAATCCAATCTGTTTTTTTTTTTTTTTTTTTTAAAAAATACATTTTCACAATGTTTACACACAAACCTACATTTACACTTATTCATTTAGCAGATGCTCGTCTCCGAACAGACTTGCATCTCCGAGAACAATTCGAAAAGTCCATCGCGTCAACAGAAAGAGAAATCAGGATACAGACAAGTGATTCTAAAGCAAAATCCATTTGTCACAATCCCCCATATGAACCAGCAGACATTACATGAGTAGTTGCATAAAGGCTTAATTTCACTTATTATTAGTTATTTAATAAGAGATAATAATTAGCTATTTAACTAGACTTCGCGCTTTTGTATTTTTTTTTTTTTTGACCATAACATCCGATGATGAGATTTTCAAATTAAATGCAGCAGAAACGAATAGAACGCGCAAGGCCGTACAGGAACCGTCCCCGGGGAGGCTCACCGTGTCTTTTCCTGCTGCAGGGAGTTGGGGTCGGCAATGAAGAACCGCACCCTGAAGTTCAGGAGCCACGGGGCGCTCCCTGAAAGCGAGATGACGCACGCGTGTCAGCAGCCATCACAAGGTCACGTCTACGGCGCGCCGCTTGTCGTCGGACGTCCCGTCTATGTTATTTACACTTACATTTATTCATTCGGCGGCACTTTTCTCCGAAGTGACTCGTTAGGCTACTTACGTCAGTTTTACTACATCAGTTCAGCTTAAGTGCCTCGATCAAAGGTACTACAGCAGGACACAGAATTAAAACTCGACTCTTTTGAGTCCAAAGTCGGAGGCTTTAACCGCTGCGCCACCTGCTGCCCCAGTTGGTAAATAACTACAAAAACTTCAGGCCTTATTGTCTGGTACGATGGCTCAAGGTGCGAGTTAAGGTTCCAGCAGCCGATCGTGCGGGTGACCGATCTAAACTAGAAAAGTGATGAAATAAGAAGTGGGAGACAAGGGGCAGCCCGCAGGTTGCAAGGTGAAGCGGCTCCGTCTCCGCGGAACGCGTTCGAATCAACGGTCAATATGTTCATCAGTCGCAATAAGAATTTTTACTCACCCTTAAACTGCTTCTTGACGGCTTTGTGGGGATCAAGCCACCTCTGGACAAATACAAAAATGTATCAAACGTGGTTGAAAAATAAGTTAAACTAACTACTAATTCTTATATAGTTGAGTTCTACAGTTTGCAAGGATAAAAAATATTTTTATCACACTCTTCACTCTGTTCATCACATGTCCAAAATATTTTAAATGGTGCACATAATAAATAACAACATTACAATAAAAGCAATATTAAAACGTGAAGAAATTAAACTTAGAATATTTTTAAAACGACTCCGCTATTTAGAAATAGCGGAAAAACAAAACGGTGGTCACAAAGTTTGTGCAAAATTTCCTCGGTCTTGTTTTGTGCGTCCGATTCGGCTTCGACAGAAACGTCAATCGTTGCTCGAGCGTGTTTGTCTTCTTTCTCCCAGCTTCCCTTATCAAATAATTGGTGGCACACACTGACAAACACTGATTTCTTTCAGCCAGGAGGGGGAAACTGTTCAAAGCTCTTAAGTGGCTGATTAGAACTGGATTATTGCAGCTCTCTGAGGTTCTCATTTTGACATTTATTTTTCGCATCTTATCTCAAGATTTATTGATTTTAATTTCTAACACCCCTGGGCTATTTCCAGCAACAGTCTTTTTTTTTTTTTTTTTCTCCCAGCTACGTAACACCGACAGCCAGCAAAGCGAAGCTGTGGCTCCGATTTGTTCCGATACAGGATCCCGAATTGCTAAGCCGACACGGGAAGCTGCGACTGAATAAAAAAAATTAAAGGAAATACTAAAAAATACTGGACTGCGGACTTCTGAAAACTACTAAAAAATTTTTACTGCAGTTCTCGTAAACCTTACCGACTTTTTTTTTTTTGCAGCGGTCAGTTATGTCAAGACGGGTGCTTTACATTTTCCCTTAGTGCTTACATGACTTACAAGGGCGCAACGAGACGTCGGGCGTCATATCAGTTCGGTTATTCTCATTTACCAAATTCAACATTTATTTTACCGAAACACTCCCTGAAATAAAAGAGTGTATTTGTGATGGACTTTTTCGTACCTGATTCTAGGGTATGTAAACTTCTGATATCTGAAGTGCAAAAAATAACCGCAGTAACTCAAAACTGGGGGTTGGACAAAAAGAACATTCATTCATTATATTAATCATTATTATTATCGTTATATCATACTGACTACATTAATTGTATTTAGATGTACTGGATGGGGACACGGTGGCGCAGTGGGTTGGACCACGGTCCTGCTCTCCGGTGAATCTGGGGTTCGAGTCCCGCTTGGGGTGCCTTGCAATGGACTGGCGTCCCGTCCCGGGTGTCCCCTCCCCCCACTCCAGCCTTGGGCCCCGTGTTGCCGGGTTAGACTCCGGTTTGCCGCGACCCCCCTCGGGACAAGCGATTATAGACATTGTGTGTAGATGTACTTGTATTTAACCCTCTCAGGCCCAAACTAATTCAGTATTAGTAGGCAATTATTGATACTGGGCACTAAGTGATGCTAATTTGCAACGCCTCCTGCAGAGGGTTAAAATAAATATCTTTAACGAGAATTTCCTCGAAAAGGACTCAACTTTCACCGTCCTTCACGATCAAAAAACGAAGAAAGAACACACACCGCCGAAACGCCGAGAGGCCTGGCAGGCGACAGGCTTACGGCGGAGTCCGCCGGCTCCTCGGCGAGCTGCAGGCCGAAGAGCTCTCTCTCCGGCAGACCCACGTGGTTAAAGGCCGCATCCAGCAGCGAGTGACCGTCATCCTGCTTCTGTGAGAAAAACATGAAGCGCAGAACAATTACAGACCCGTTAAACAGTCAGCCGTGCGGTCGCGCAACATCCCGGAGCGTTGTTCATCGAGTGCCGACCCAAAAGCGAGCGGCGATGCGGCACAGGAGCGAGGCGTGCGCGAGAAAGAGCGGCTCACGAAACGGAAGAACTCACGCTGATCTTGAAGCTGCGAGCGGTGCCATCCAGGAAGCGAACGTCACAGACCGCGTCAGCCTTCGTCTTCTCCTTGGACAGCTCGGGCGAGCCCGCGTTGCTGATCCGCCCGCCGAAAACAGGCAGCCTGGAATTCATCGCGACAGACGACGAACCTGTCGAAGGCGATGGAGGAGAATACAAAGGTAACTCTTCTTTATGTTAATTTTAAGGGTTCATAAAGTCCACTGCAATGCGGTTAAGTTACATTTATTCAGCCCAGGGGGGGCGCGGTGGCGCAGTGGGTTGGACCACAGTCCTGCTCTCCGGTGGGTCTGGGGTTCGAGTCCCGCTTGGGGTGCCTTGTGATGGACTGGCGTCCCGTCCTGGGTGCGTCCCCTCCCCCTCCGGCCCTATGCCCTGTGTTGCCGGGTAGGCTCCGGTTCCCCGCGACCCCGTATGGGACAAGCGGTTCAGAAGATGTGTGTGTGTATAGCTGGGGTTTTTTTTTTTTTTTTTTTATTACTGGAGCGATTTAGGGTAAGCACCTTGCTCAAGGGTACCATAGGCAGAGGTGGGGATCAAACCCACAACCCTAGGATCCAAAGGCTGCAGCTCTAAGCACTATGCTACCAGCTGACACTCAAAAGCACTTAAAATCACGAAGTTGGTAGTCTGTTCGCCTCCTTGACGCGTACAGGCAGCTGCTACATATATTCATATATTTTAATCCTTTTCATAAATATGAACAAATCTCACTTGGGTAATCAGAACGTTCAATAAAATCGTTTTAAATTTGTAAATGTAACGACCCATGTGCGCAACACATCTCGACAGTGCGCCCAATAGCAGCGTCCTGTCCTGGGTACACTCGGGAAACGCTACAACTTCCTTTACTACCCTCTTCCACGCACCGAGGGACGGAAATCCCTTCCGACCCGGGCGGCTCAAACGGCACTCGGATCCGAACGTCCGACAGCCGCGACAAGCGGCCGAATTCCCTCGCGCTCCGATGCCCAGAGGCCAAGTCCTTAAACGATGTTTTGTGGTTATGTTACAGTATTGGGCCAATTATAACATCTGAAATGAGGCCAGGGAATACAATACACACACACACAGGGTGAAATAACTTGCCCCAAGCAGGGTTGCGGCGAACCGGAGCCTAACCCGGCAACACAGGGCGTAAGGCCAGAGGGGGAGGGGACACACCCAGGACGGGACGCCAGTCCGTCTCAAGGCACCCCGAGCGGGACTCGAACCCCAGCCCCACCGGAGAGCAGGACCCCGTCAAACCCGCTGCGCCACCGCTCCACCAAGCACTTTATCGCTTTCAACCAGTCCTTCTTCAGTTTTCAAGGTCACACGCCGCACGTGCAGAACATTTTTCCGGAAAGAAAAACGCCTCCAAGATTCGCGTTAAGATGACAGAACCACCAGCTCTGCCATCCTCATCAAACTACAGCGAGAGGCTGCGAAACCGTATCCCACAATCGTAATTTTCCAGGCTCTTTAGCGGGCTGTTCCCTCGGGTCCGCGAAACGGCCGCAACGCCGTAAAATACGGCCCATTAAAAAACCGTCGAGATGTTTACTGGTCCGGCGGAAGGAAAAGTAGAATCGCGACAACCGGAACGGCGAGGACGAGCGGAGCGGCGGCGAACGTCGGCGTCGACGGCGCAGACGAAAACCACCGACAACTTGTACACCCTTGAGAGCCAGGAGATACTCTGAAGGGGAGCGCTTGGCAGAGCCGCGACGAAAGAGCCGGGAGAGCTTCTCCGAAGCAGTGACGTCTCCACGCAAATGAAGATCGGAGCCGGTGTCGGAGCGTTCAAGGACGCTACGTGAATGCGAGAGTTGGGAAAACACAGGGACTCCTTCGAACCGCGGCGGAGGAGGCTTCTAAGAATACCGCAGTCCTTCGGAAAAACAAACGGACGGATGCCGGACCGAATCTGGCCGGAACTCCCGTCGGAAGCACAAATGACGACTATGAGGTTACTGTACTTTGAACGTACCGCGGTAAAATCCGATGTCCTCCGAAAGCCCGCGACGTGTGGGAAAGGAGAAACCGTCCGGTGGCTAGACGGAGGGTCTCGATCACAGTGACAATGGACGCGCCCTTGTAAACGCTGAGGGTAAAACTTTCCGGAGGCCAAGTATGGGGTCGCGTAGAGGTGCCGTAGACCAGATGGCGCTTGGCAGCAGCTCTGATGCCGTTCTTCCAGTTTCGTACGCAGACAGCAATCGTCTTCCGTCATCATCACCGCCACTTACATTTGCTCTTTTAGCCGACACTTTTCCCCAAAGCAACTTGGAGTTAAGTTACTTACGTTCATTTATTTTGCGGACGCTTTTCTCAAAGCGACTTCCAACAAACTTCGTAGCGTCATCAGCCCACACACCTTATTCACCGTGGTGACTTACACCGCTAGATACACTACTTACAATGGGTCACTCATCCGTACACCAGTGGAACACACCCTCTCCGTCACTCACGCACTATGGGGGAACCTGAACAGCATGTCTTTGGAGTGTGGGAGGAAACCAGAGCACCCGGAAGAAAGCCTACTTACAGATATTCAGCAGGGTAATTTTAGAGTAAGTGTATCGCTCAAGGGTACTACAGGTGGAAGTGGGGATCAAACCTGCAACCTCTGGATCCACAGAGTGTGACCCTAACCACTACGCTACCAGCTGGTACTCCAACGAAGTTAATAAAAGTCACAGATACTGCGAGCGACATTTTGCCAGCATGTTCAGCACGGAATCTTTTTCAGCAGTACTGTCTATGAGTAGGAGGCCGGTGAATATTTTATAAGTCCAAAACATGAATAATGTTGTAACTGTCACAGTAACATTCAGGCCTTATATAATTCAGACTGCATTTATTTTCAGGTGCGCAAGGTTTTCACGAAAAATATCAACACGGTTAACTTGAAACACGGGAAATTAATATTTGCGATTTATTTAGAATTCCTGCACTGGTATAATAGAGAATAACTTCTTTAATGACTATGACAAGAAGGTCAAAGGTAAAGTTCAAGGAGAGGGCCAGAGACACTTGAGACCACAGATTTGCATTAAAAAAGGCTGTCTCATTTTTCACACAAGCAAGATTCTGTTAAATTGTTTAAAAAAAAAAAAAAAAAAAAAATTAATAGTTAAAATAAAGAGAAATATTGTAAAAGTGTACAAAATCATACTATATGTATAATGTACGGTAAATATCTGTTTTGTTCAGGCATTCTCTCTCCTTTTGTCTGAGACCAGGAGAGGGACGTACGGCCGAATACTGTGAGGACGCTGCGCGAGAGCTCGGGATGAATCCGTGCGTCATCCGAGGGCCCCGCATCCTCCTCCTCCCCACTCGACTATCGTATAAAACTATTGCTGGCCGTCTCGCTGAAGCTGCCCCGTCGTCAGTCTGCCACTAACAATAGAGGCAAACAAAAATCAGCCTGGAACGCATAGTGTGCGTTTTCTGCTTAAACACACACGCAGTCTGAAACCGCTTGTCCCAAGCGGGGGTCGCGGCGAACCGGAGCCTAACCCGGCAACGCAGGGCGTGGGGCCGGATGGGGAGGGGACGCACCCGGGACGGGACGCCAGTCCGTCGCGAGGCACCCCGAGCGGGACTCGAACCCGAGACCCACCGGAGAGCGGGACCCGGCCAAGCCCGCCGTACCACCGCGCCCCCCTCTGCTAAAACACCAAAATTAGAACTATTCCGTCAATCTTGAAGCTAATTTCAGAACTATTCATCATCACATTTCTTAAATGTTTTGTTCTAGCTTTAACTAAAGCATGTACACATACCTATTCTGAGTCAGCATCCGCTAAATATGCCGTTTCAATTAAACAAAAGGGGGGGTGACTGTAGAACGGGATTTGAAACCTGAGCCTATATACAGGAGGAAGAGCCTGAAAACAACTCCTTCAGACAGGAAGGAAAGGATCCCAAACACACTCGCCCACACTCCCCCTTACACCCTGGCGAAGCACATGCTTTAGACAGCCTGAGTTTGGACATGTTTGCGGCTCTCCGACTCCCTCCGCCTTACGACGAGGAGCCATTGCCCAGGAGAACGACAAGAATGTCAAATATTTCTGAGCTAAGTACACCCACGAGGACTCGAACCCGTCGCCAGCCCGCCCTTCCCCTCCGTCGGCTGCCGCGGGCCCCCCGCGAACTCGGCACGTCTCGCCCTCCGCGCGGGGCCGCCCGGCTCCACGGCGGCGCTTCGGACGCCGCGCTTCGTCGTCCGACGCGAACGCCGTTCTGCAACGGTTTAGAGGTACGGCAAGCGGGATGTTTTCCCCGCCTTGACTCGCTGCCGTGCGCGACGACGTTCGGAGCGGCGTTTTCGTTTCATCCTTTCACAACCTGCCCGCGTTACCCGTTAAAGCACCTGCATTTACCTTATATCGCTTCTCTTTCGTTTGTCGCTTAAAGCAAACCCTTTTATAAAGCTTCTTGTATAAAAAAAACACTATGGGAGACATCTGTTTCAATAATAATTTCTGAAAACCAAAGATATTATTAATTGTCACACTCATTAAAATACTTGGGGGACTCCAGAAATAAGATGAGCAAGGCAAAGTACACCATCTCAATGAAAATTATTAAAAATTTGGTCACCAGGCTTTTTTTTTTTTTTTAATGAGATTATAAATACATGTGTTATGTATCAATCAGTATTTTTCTTTTTTTTTTTTTTTAAGCAAAATCATTCCACTGATTAGTACATCATTTCAGTTTGCGAAAGGCTGTAGCCTAAGCCACCCCCGGTCCCAAGGGAAGGGCCAAGAATAACCAGCTGTTAAGAAACAAGCGCTAGGTGCGGCCAATAATCTCAGGATGGAAACGTCGGCGTGAGACTAAGAGTAACTGAGTAGAGGGAATTTTCTAACTTCCCAGAAAGTTGCAGTTATGGTAGAACGTCGACGCCTCTCCTTCTGTCGATGTAACGCGCTCTTTCTATTTTTCTGCGAAATGAACGTCGCTTTGGAGAAAAGCATCTCCTAAATTAATAAATGTAAATGACAATGTATTGTTTGTATGCTTTTCCCTTTTTTTTTTAAAAAATTTTTTACATCCCGCCTCTGAGCCAATAAGCCATTTCCTTTAGCTCTCTGAATTATGCTACTATGTGTTTTTTTTGGGGGGTAAATAATAACAGGATATAGGAAACATAAACTCGGCATTCGCCACCTCACACCTGCTCGCTCGATGGATCACACGCCCTCGTATTTCCGACATATTTCCGGCAGCCAGATCCGAGTAATGCGCAATTCGCTTATGTCGCGTTAGTCATTTGAATCTTTTAACCCCCTTAGAACCCCATCGCTATAACCCTCACTTCACAAATTTCTTGCACCGATCCAGTAAAACTTTCCATTTCTTTCATTCCGCTCACAAACGAGCCAAATCCGACTCCGAATCCGTGTGGGGTTTTCACGTTCTCCACCTTGGCGTTGGCACCTGAGCCAAAGCACCTGGTAGGACCCACCTGACAGGTAAGACTCCAACAATTTCGCTGGCGATCCCTTGATTCCAGGCCTTTCAAGAGACTGAAGTGCAATGCGGTGGTTGACAGCAGCGGAGCGTCGGTATTTATTCTAGCTAAACTTTAATTAAGGGTTTGTTTCTGGAGAATTAACTTCATGAGCGGAACTTCAAAGAAATAACATCACATATAGTCCTGATTTTAGCTCATCTCCGTACAGTATCAAATTTTGCAAAATATGCAGATTTTGTGTGTTACTTGTTTCCCAGTTATTTATTCTCCTCCTCCATGTTTGGTAAGAATTATTACATCTCCTTTAAGGCCTTTTTCAGGGGCTCTTGCTTATACATTCATTTTACATTTATTCATTAATTTAGCAGATGCTTCGTACGTCTCGGAGAATACGACGCGTGCTTTACATTAGGAGAAAGAGACATGGTTGCGGACGTGCGATTCTTAAGTGCAGTTAGTTTGTTTCTTTCCACCATATGAACCTATGTTCATCACATGAGTGAACACACACACACACACACACACTTTGTGCCATGTGCTTCCACGGGGCGTCGACAGCATCACTTCATCGCCTGCAAACTGCACTCGACACGCCTACTACTGCGATCCTGTTTAATTTATACACAGCGGCGACTTCTTACTTTTCCTCCGTTTGTTCGTTTAAAGGTATCAAAGGCAGAATGGAAGCGGAAAAGACGACAACCTGAAAAGGGCCGCATGGTTTAATTACATCACAGTGGACCACATTAGTCACTACTGCCATCATTTCTTAAGCAGAAATAGTCATGATGAGATTGTCTTTTTCAGTCTATATCAGAGGTGTGCAGTGGGGACCCACTGAATAATAGTGCTCAAATAAACAAAAGATTTTTTTTAAAAAACATAATGCTTCTCTTGGCTCTGGTACGGTGGAATGATCACCCACTCCTCCTCAGAACTGCTGAATCTCATTCAAGAATGGTCCTGAAGCATCTCGTTCAGACCCATTTCTCTACTGATCTCCCGCATACGCAGCATTTGCACTACATTTGCCCTCACGATCACCTCTGCATTTCCTATCGGTTCTATACACAACTGCTCACGTAATGCATGCGGGCAAAAACGGTGGTGCTGGACAAACTTAACTGCGCTTTGACTGCCACCCATCTGCATCCGTAACTATCCGGTGGCGAAATAAACTTTTGTTCACTCCGAGTTGCATGTCACTTCGGAGAAAAGCATTTGCTAGATAAATAAACGTAAATGTAAGCAGGGTACAGGCTAATCGCATCTTTAGTCTATACCGTCGGTCAGCTTCATATTTCAGTTGCGACCACTATGCCTTCGCCTTGTCCCCTACTTATCTCCTAGTGTTATCCATTCAAACATTCAAAGCCAACGAAAACATTATGTTTGAGTCTTAATGATTGCAAATAAACTTTTCCTCGAGATGTTTACAGTGCAATATTTTCACTGGGACACATTATGACGCCCTTGTGTCTTCGACGCGCAGACCTCTGCAGTCCGTTTTTAAAGCTGCGGTCCTACCAGCATTTCGCTTTATAAAGTGCATGTACCTGAGCTGCACAATAATATGAAAAAATGTCACAAACCAAATCTGACTTTGTTTCTGAGATGAAAAAGATTCACTCATGGAAACGTACCAATAAAAGCATGTGATGGGGGGGGGGGGGGGGGGGGGCTTCTGCCTAACAGACCGATATCTGTGCCAACTTTGTGCCGCTTAAAAGAATGTCTCCTAAACAGAGCACAGCGTGTGTGTCTTATTGCTCCGTCTCCAGTTTATTTCAGCACATTCTCACAACGTTGAAGGAAACCATGCAAAATATTTCATGCCGCTGGTGGAGGAATACTGCTGAAACAGACATTCTTCGATACCTACGTTCAGAACAAACCTGAACAATAACTACTGCAATACCATGGAGATGTGCATAATGGCGTGGTAACAATGTACCTAACCCTAAAGGACAGCCGTGATGTATTTAATTCCCTGCTCTGGTTACACACACAAAAAACACTTCTACTTCCATAGAATTACAATCACATTTATTTATTTAGCAGATACTTTTCTCCAAAGCGACTTCCAACAAACTATGTAGTGTTCCCAGCTCACACACCTTATTCACCGTGGTGACTTACACTGCTAGATACACTACTTACACTGACTCACTCATCCATACATCAGCGGAACATACTCTCTTTGTCACTCACACACTGCGAGGGAACCTGACCAGCATGTCTTTGGAGTGTGGGAGGAAACCAGAGCACCCGGAAGAAACCCACGCAGACACGGGGAGAACACGCAAACTCCACACAAACTGAGCGGGGATCAAACCCACGTCCTCCTGCACCACCCAGGCGCTGTGAGACAGCAGCGCTATTCGCTGTGCCAACCCTTAATTTAAAATTAAATAGCTATAACCTTATAAATCTGAATATTAGGATGCAGGGTGTACTTACCACAAACCCCCTTTATTTCCTTCAGAAGTGTGTATTTAAATGCATGGTTAGCAGGGTTAGTTGGCAAAGTTATACCATACTGAAAACGCAATAAGCTTGCACGTAAAGAATCACTCACACACACACACTGTCTTAAGCCGCTTGTCCCAAGCGGGGTCGCGGCGAGCCGGAGCCTAACCCGGCAACACAGGGCGCAAGGCCGGAGGGGGAGGGGACACCCAGGACGGGACGCCAGTCTGTCGCAAGGCATCCCAAGCGGGACTCGAACCCCAGACCCAGAGAGAAGGCACAGGCCAGACCCGCTGCGAGACCGCACCCCCTCCACACAATGAACCCTTATCCAAAATTTACTGCATATTCCAAAACACTTCCTTATACTGCCACTGCAGAATAGGGTTGAATGTATAATACATGCCTGTTTATGTGTAGTGTGGACAAAAAGCACACCGACTGTCACTGCCCCTTGCTTGCTTTTAAAATACATCTTTAAAACCTGTTAAAATGCATGGTTAGCAAAGTTTAACGAATGAAGTGCACTGAGAGCACACATAATTAATCATTTTCCAAAATGTACCGCATGTTTCAAAACTTATGGGGGGGGGGGGGGAGTCTATTCTTTGCGATCCTAAATGAAACTCGCTGGAATGTGAAATATCCGCTTATTTATGGGTGACACGTGCTCATATCAGTCAGAAAAAACACACACACACACACACACACACACACACACACACACCCCTTGTTTTATCCACACTAATCGATGGAATGGAATGTTTGAAAGTACACTCAGCAAAACATGCAAAAACTTAAAAAAAAAAAAAAAACAAAAAAACAAAACAAACTTCCGTCAGCAGTGCATACGAATAATAAATATAATATTCACATTAAACTTCGTCTGATGTGGTCGGAAGGCTGCAAGCAAAGGGCACGTGCAGGTACTGACACCAGGAAAGTGTCCAAAAGTCTGAAAAATGGACGATAACAATAACAATAATAATAATAATAAAATAATAATAAAAGTAGAATGCAGAACTGTAAACAGCCACCAGGAGCCGCGAGGAAACAGATCGGATCGCGTCCTTCGCGCAGATCGCAGCTCATCGTGTGTCCAGGAGAAGCGCAGTACGGACGGCGCGTAAACGCGGCAGTAAACGCTGTGAAGCTGAAGATCCGATCGGCGCGCAGCACCTGGTCGGAACGGAGCGGAGCACAGCAACGTTTGCCGCACTTACACACGGAATCCGAGCAGAGACTCTCGCAGTCCAGTTTAGTGCGAGCAGTTCCAAACTTCCCAAGTTCAGCAGTGACACACAGACTGAGCGCTAAGCGAGCGACTCTCTCTCCCCGCTCAAGTTCACTTGTGTTTCGCGGCGATCCGCCACTTCGGACGTCGTGACGTGTCGCCGATCGATCCGAGCGAGTCCCACTCCGTCCCTCCCGTCCGAACTAAGTAAGTAGTAAGTTCAGGTGTGCTGACATACCTTACCTGTCGGGCGCGGCGCCGTAAAGAAGCGCCCGTCTCGTCTCGCTCGACGATCGCCGCCCCGCAGACGGATCCATACGAGGGGGGAACAGGTGTGGACGCACACTGAGTGAGGAAGCTGCCCTGCCTGCGCTTCTCGACGCCCCGCCTCCTCCTCCTCCTCCTCCCCGAACCTCTTCCCGGTTCCCGAGTCGCGCACGGCGCAGCTCGGCGCACTTCGGCTCCGCTCGGAGACGCGTCCCAGTCCCGTCCCGTCCCTTCCCGTCCCGTCCCGGCGCGTGGGCGGCTCGAGTCGAGGAAGTGCGTGTTTCGCCGCCCTTTCTTTCACACGTATCCCGCGACAGATCGCTGTACTAGCTGTACCGTCGTCGCGTCCCCCCCCCTCGGCCGCTTTTAACTCAGTTTTATTATTATAATTTGGAAACGCAACACAGCGAGCGAACGGCGCGGTGATCCGACGCTCGAGCCTCGAGTCTCGCGCTTTTCCTCGTGCCTCGTGAGTCGTGTCCGTCCGTCCGTCCGCCGCCTTTGTTTATGACTTAGAGTGAGTGTCGGATACGCTGTGTGGCACAGTCGCGCGCTACTGCTCATGTGCAGTCACAGTACTCGGAGTCAGTGTGGGAGGAAACCAGAGCGCCTGGAGGAAGCCCATGTGAGCGCGTGGAGAACGTACAAACTCTGTGCGGCCTGAATGTGGATCGAACTCGTGGCCAACATGCCCGAATTTACTGCAGTAAAACGGCTTTAGCACAGCACTAATAACTTATGTATGAAGTGACTTTTCTTGCCAAGTGCCCCTTGTGTTTTTATTTATTATTATTTTTTGGCTACCACAACTGTTACTCGTTCAGCAGACACTTTTCTCCAAAGCAGCTTTTGGTGTTAAATTACCCACAATTATTTACTCATGTATCCAGCAGGGTAATTTTACTGTAGCAATTTAGCATACACTGTATGTACCTTGCTGAGTACATTTACTGTAGTTATAAGTACCTACAGCTGGGGGTGGGATTCAAACCTGTGACCTTTGAGGCCAAAGGGACTAATGCTGACTACTACGCCACCAGCCACTCCTACTACTAGGAGCATTTATTTCTTTAGCGGAGATATAATTGTTGTAAATCAAAGTAAGGGAAGAGTAAAATATTATTGTAAATTTCTCACAATGGAATTTTGCATAATGGGGTTGTTTCTCACCCAGGGGAACCAGAAGGTACAGTAGCTAGTAGTATAGTGGTTAGAGCTGCTGCCTTTACACCCAAAGGTTGTAGGGTTGAATTCCCCCCCCCTGCAATTATACCCTTCAGAAAGGTACTTACCCCAAATAACTATAGTAAAATTACTCGGCTGTATAAATGGGTAAATATTTCCAAGTTACTTTGGAGGGAGGTGTCAGTCAAATGTAGAATAAATGAACTCTGTGATTTAAGCACTGGTTCATGATGAGCCCTTGCAGTGGGTACTGCTACCACAGGGGACAGTTGGCAGTACAGTGGTTAGAGCTGCTGCCTTTGAACCTGCGCATCAGAGGTTTGATCTCCACCTTTGGCTCTAGAACTCTAAGTTGCTCCAGTAAAATTACCCAGTTGTATAAATGTAAGTAAATCTGAACTGTATCATGAGCATATGCAGAATCTATGAAACATTCCATGTCATGTACAGCACAGGAGATCTTCTGCTGCCTTGGGAATCTGTGTGAGGTTGGACTGACTTTGCAGGTGACATTGCACTCTCAATTAATAATATATGTACAATTTACAGCGTAATAAACTTGCTACCGCTGTGCAAGTCTGCACCTTCCCTCCTTCTTGTAGCAGTGCGCAGCGTTACCAGGAGGGGATGCTAGCGCCTGGTCCAGGACTCGGGCAGTGCGGGGTTTCATAACCCTCATTTGTGAAATTATAGGTGGGCTGACGGTATGTGTTCTTTATAAATGCGCAAGTGAACTAACCAGTCTGGTACTCTTTCCTAAAGGCAGCGAAAAAGAGCTGCAGGTGTAAAATGTACTCTGATCATTGTGAAAAATGCCAGCTGTCAAAACGATGGCGCTTATTAAATGGTTAGTAACGGAGCTGGGAGGAAATCCATTGCAAACCTGCAGGCTGCAGGTTTATATCCAAAAACAGCAGCAGAACCCCTGCTTCTCTTAATTCTTATCATTAACATCAATTAGCAATGAATTTATATTTATACTATCAATGTCTTTCTCCAAGGTCACTTGCAATGTTAAGCTGAGAGTGCGGTGGTTATAACTCCTCTCTTTGGACCTACAGGTCACTGGTTCAATTCCCACTTCCAGCTGTAGTACCCTTGAGTAAGGTATCTACCCTGAATGGCCCCAATAAAAAAAATTAGGTGTCTGTATAAATAGTTGTAACCTTAAGTCTCTTTGGAGAAAATTGTCAACTGAATGACTGAGTGTAAATCTGTGTACAATTATTTGTCGCTTTATACAGGGGGGTAATTTTAGCAGAGCAATTTAGGGTAAGTATCTCCTTCAAGGGTACCGCAGGTGGACGTGGCATTCGAAGCCTCGACCTTCGCGTTCGAAGGCAGCAGCCAGAACCGCTGAGCAACGGCCGCTCGGCTTCCTGGGCCGTGTCGCGGTGTCCCCACACAGGGGCAGCAGAGCCCGACCTTCAGTTGGAGCAGCGCTTCCGCTCCAGTCCACACTAGTCGCATGAAATAGAAGCCCGAGTAGAAAATAAGCAGCATTACATCATACCGTAAGGCTTTTTCGGTACAATTCAGCCTCGGGCTCCTGACGGATCGCTGGGAAACCTCGTGGATTCCTGCGGGCGGGGTGTCCGGGTGCCTCTGGCGTCCGCGTTTGGGGTCACGCCGTTGAGACCCGCTCCAGTGAGCATGTTCTATAGAAGAACTAGCGATGATGTGCTGGCAGTAAATTTCCGTTTCCGTATGGTGTTCCAGTTCCCGGCACACACACGAGCTGCATATGTGAGGCACTTGTGTGTTTTTATCTTGAAAGGTAACTTAAAAAATTCCGCACGTGCCTTATGGACACGTAGACTTGTATGAGATTTAAACGTGACAGAGCTGCTAGAATACTGTCAGAAGGAATATACTCTGTGTGTATGTGTGTGTGCGGTTGAGAGGAAAAAGTTTGTGAACCCTCGGAGATTACCTGGATCTCTTCACGAACGACGCCGATGTTCATTTAAGTCGTAATGATACATGAAGACGGTCAGACCTGACACAATCAGCGCACACATCTCACATTTCCGTATCTTTCTTGAACAAACGCTATTAACGGTCAAGGTCATTCGTGATGATGATGAAATCTTGAAATGATTGGGGTCGGATATTCCAGTGAGTTCAGGTGTGGGCTTGACCTGCCCTGCCATACACACACACACACACATTGAAGCTCATAGGACTGGAAAGGATTACGAAAGGATGTCTAAAGGCTCATCTCGCTCATCTATTGACATGTTTTTGCAGTTCTTTCACCGCAGCCTGCTGCTCTCAGTGGGTTGGAGCCTGGTTGAGCTGTAGCTGCGAAACCTCGGAGGAGTGAGTCACTCACATTACAACGAAAGGCCCGCTGGGACACCACGATGTGTAGGCCTTGGGTGGGCACTGTGCTTCATGAGGCCGCGGTAACCAAAAGCTCTGACCATCTCGAGGACAACAGGACCATTCTTCGGACTCCATGGGAGGTCTGTGTAAGATGAGCAGCTCCATTGGCAGTCAGTCACTTTTCCTCAGCCTGGTCCAGCGCCACGTGCTGGTGTCACACAGGTGCGAAGTATACCCGATCATGCGAGTTATGCAAATTATTTATCAATATTTCCACTGATCTCTGTAACAAAGATGCTTTGATGTAACGCAAGACATTTGCCATGGATCTCTCCTCTTGCTGGTTTTATGTTTCGCGCAGAAGAAGCAGTAAACACACTGCAGAAACTCGAAAAGATGTTCGTCCGGAGACCAGACAGCTGCGATGACGTCTTCTGCTCTTTTAATAGTAGAACCTCACACCAGTGAGCTCTCCAAGGAAGAGCCGCTCAGCTCAAGCCAACCCCACACGTCCAGGCGTCCTCTTTAACAATTGATGCGCCTGTGGTTATTCTGGTTTCTAGGACTCATCGGTTCAGCGGCGACATTGACGACGTGCCACTGGGGCGACTCCTGTCGAGAGTCCTAACCGAGTCTGATGTATGAGGCTGACCTTCTCCTTCCTTCAGAGTTTGGCGGTCACAGCACATACGTCCTTCACACTGTCCTCCTTCCTTTGTATGAAGCGCCTCTCAGCACTAGGGCATCTCAGGGTTCAGAACAGAGGACCAGACCTTCTGATCAATTCGTGGTTGACGTCTCTGTTGTCACCCCTTTCCGGACACCAATTTTTGTAGAAACACACGGGCCTCGACAACATACGCAACTTACAATGACCTGCGCTTATGAACACCATCAACTTTTTTATATTATCTTCAAGGCGGGGCCTTTTATGTAAACTGTTTGTGAGCCTGATGCCTTAACCGCTGCACTCACTCGGACACCTCTGAATGAAAACATATAGTGTCCCACAAGGACAGGAGAGGAGTGTGTAAATAATTCCCTAAAGAAGGTGTATCCATGTGCATGTTCTCCTCTGGTGGCCCCAAAGGTGGATACAGCACTGCTTGTGGCATCTGGGAGCTGGTTTGTCCTTTAAATCGGGACAATGCCATACTCTGCTCTTCTCCACCGATTCAAATGTCTCTCAAAATGACCGTTTTTTTTTCTGTTTTGGCGGGAAACTCGCAGGTGAAACGTTGCACGTCGGTCCCGTTTCGGAAATATGGCCGAATAAAGCATATTTTCATAATGACATACCAAGTAACTCGTTTAAGGAGTCTTTCCTCTTCTTCTGCCATAAAAGAGATGTTTTTTTCCAAATGTACTCCCTCATAATACCATAATATTCCACCTGCTTCATTTCATTTCTGTGGTGTCTTCCTGATGCACTTGCTACATGTATGGCATCTTTCGTTGCCATGGTGCACCTTCAACCATCCCTAGCTGGCATCCCTACTCTCCCATAGGATACTGGTAATGGAAACTAAGTGCGGGAACATTTTTTTTTTTTTTCTTAAATTGCCTTTATTCCCTTTCAGATTTTTTGTAGAGCACTTTTGTACTGCCCTGGAACATGTTCAGATGTTCCTACAGTGGTTGTGACTAAACCGGTGTTGCTCCGTGGCTGTTGTGTGGAAAGAAGAGCACAGAGGTGAACGAGACACCACAGAACATGGAGACCCATATAAGAGTATGTTTTTTATATTTCTAAACATTTTCACACACACACATTGTGATGATTGCACATCATCATATTTCATTTCATTCCTCCTCTATTTCCAGGCCAGAAATTCATCTCCTACACAAAATAATGTATTGATGGAGGAGTGTGATGAGTCAAAACTGATTTCCTTTTGCCGTTTAAGTCCGTGAAGCACGTTGTAATATTCCTAAGGAATTACACGGAAACTCGAGAACCTGAGTGCGCTGTCGATTGCTCCGGGCTCGTAGGTCCCGTAGCGTCGGGACCCTGCCGAACTGCTGTAAGTCCGGCAAGGATCTTGACGGCAGCGGTCACTCTGGATTTAGAGCTGTAATCTATCTGAAAGACTTTCTGGGAAATAACTCTGAAAGAGGATCACATCGTGATGAGAATGATGTTGTAATGAAAGACTTAAAAGCAGCTGATAGTGCAGTGGTTAGAAGTGCCTCTGGAGCCAGAGGTCATGGGTTTGAATCCCGCCTCCAGCTGTAGTACTCTTGAGCAGAGTACTTACCCTAAATTACCCAGCTGTGTGAATGGGTAAATAATTACAGGTGTCTCAACAATGTAACTTGATTTGGAAAAAGGCATCAGCTAGACGAATAAGCGTAAAAGTAACACGTTAACGGAGCAATGCTACGTATAATAGCTTTATGGCGCTCCGTGTTAAACGGCACGAACGCGTCCCGTAGGAAGCAGTCAAAAGGCACAAGACTAGAACTGGGTGATGAACACGAGTCGATAGGTTCCACGTTCTCCGAGATCACGGGAGTCACATTACCCTGGCGTTCCGCTTCCCGTGGGCTTATGTAACAAAGCTGCTCATCCTTCCATGCACTGCTATAGGAATGGAATCACATGAGGAACTTCGGCACTACTTGCTGTGCCACCCGGTATCATGCCGTAACAGCTTGTGGATATCCACATTTTCTTTCACATATGCAGAATTATACACTGTTCATATAAAGGCCTCAAAAGGGTTTTATTAATAATTGAGTCTACCTGCTCCTGGGATTGACAGCTACCAGAGGGTGACCCCCACTTGTCTATCCATTATCATTGACTGCTTCACAGGCTGTTTCTTGGATAGGCTCCTGGCACCCATGACCCCCCCACAAAACAGCCTTTACAGGCACCAGCCCATTACACACACAATAGGTATTGCGGGTCACCATCCCTCCTGAAACCCATGCTTTCGGACCGCAGGATGGAATGCCGCAGAGATTAAGCTAGATTCAGACCCGGGTTTAGATGCACAGCCCAGGTACTGTAAGACACCAGATCCACCCACTGTGCTACATCCCTGTGTGCTCCAGACCTGGGAGCGTTGACCTGCAGGGATTAACTCAACGGAACAGAGAGCGGCTTTTAATTGATCTCTTCTAATGAATTCCTGTTTTACTAGCGTGATGTAACTTGTAAGCCTTCCTCGTATTTCCTGCCCGGCACTGCAGAGGACAAAAAGATTATCCTTTCATATTAGGGAGAATAGAAAAGAAAAACGCACCTCTTGCGTGACGTTCGGTGGTTAGAAGAAACTGCCCTTATGCTCGGTTTCTTCGATGCTGGAAGTTTAAGGCTGTCTTCTGTCTGGCTCCGAAAATGTGCTTGAAATCCAATTAACATCTAATTGGCACCGGAGCCTTCATGTTAAATATATATCAACTGACACCTCTGTTCAGGCTCATCGTTATTGCTCGGGTGACCTTGAAAATCCGCAACACAGGTCCAGCTCATTAAATCAAGGCTGGATTTCCTGTACCCATCAGCAGAGTACAGAACTGAACAAGGATGAAGCGCTGACTCATTCCTCTTTGGTTTCCTTTGGATTTAATAAATGCTCATTATGGAGTTATTAATGCTACATTATGAGGCGTACATCTGTAGTAAGCACGTGTTCTGGCAGTGAGGAGCATGTCATAACTGGAAGCAGGGCAAAGGTGGCCTGAGTTTTGTATCCTGGAAGTAGAGCTCTCTCACCACCACCAGGTGGCGCAGTTGTTAGAGCTGTTGATCCCAAGCTCAGAGAACCCAGGTTCAAATTCAATCTCCTACCGTAGTAGCCTTGATCTAAATTGTTCCGCTAAAAATTAGCTGGTTGTTTAAATAATTGTAAGCTGGTGTGGGGAAGGTCTTAAAATGTGTTGATGTTTCTTTTTTTCTTTTTTTTTTGGATCTTCTTAGACTGGGCTGCATGACCACACCTGTGAAATATTTTAGTCTTTTCCCTTGTTTCATGTATGTGGCTGTATTTAGGATTTCTCAATGTATTGTTTTGCTCTCTACGTTGCTGTGACCGCATGCCGTTTTGTTAATTAATAAAAAAGGTGGCAATAACACATCTTTGAGTGTTTCCACAACGTATTACTTTTTTACTTGTATTAATGCCCTGATGCTAAAGCCTGTCTCCTGAGGTCAAATGTTATATGCTAATCAGTACCACCCCCAACCCCCGTCTTGTGGCTCTAGAGGTTATCCGCCTTCCCCCGAGTCCCGGATCCTGACAGCCCACCCACAGTCCATCGTCTTTTATGTGTCCGGTCACACTCGCGTTCCGTTTTCCGCTGCACTGAAAAAGTCAGCGAGATTGCAGTAAGAAAAAAACAGCGCGTTGGTAAGTCACTGGATCCGAGCTCTTAAGCTGATTGCATTTTCCCGTCACATGTTGCCTATTACAGAGCGGCGGCACACTCACCAGCAAGAGGAAAGGACTGCTGCCGGCCCTGCGGTGCGCCATGAGCGCGTGAAGGCCAACCGGAGTCAGTAGGGAAATGCAGCCACTCCATATAAGTTGCATGCAAAGCAGCCGGGTTCCCATGGCTACACCTCAGCTAATTACATACGGTACGTAGGCCTTGTACCAGTTCTTATACATAAGGCCAGGATCGCATTTAGCCAGTCATAGCAATCAGGTAATAAAGTTGCATTTAGTTCACGTGTGGAGCAGGGAGAACGCATATCCATTTCCTGCATTGCCCCAGGTGGTCCCAGCATGCTCTAGTGTTATATATAGGTCAGCTGTGCTGTTCTGATGACTCTGTCTTCTCTGGATAAATATTTTAAGAGGATGATTCTCCTCTCTGCACTTTTTATATTTCCACTCCCTGATGAATGCACTACGGGGGATGTGGTGGCACAGCGGGGTTGACTAGATCCTGCGCTATCATTGGTCTGGGGTTCGAGTCCCGCTTGGGGTGCCTTGCGATGGACCGGCGTCCCGTCCTGGGTGCGTCCCCTCCCCCTCCGGCCTTACGCCCTGCGTTGCCTGGTCAGGCTCTGGCTTGCTGCGACCCTCCTTGGAACAAGCAGTTTCAGACTATGTGTATCTGTGAGCTCTCTGACTTTCCCCACCCTCAGCATTTTGTGAAGTCCTCGTTGTTTATGGCAGGTACCCCGCCTTGCATAAGAGACTCAAAATGCTGCAGAGGGAATATTAAGAGCGCAAAGGCGGAAAAGAGCAAATTACACATCCCTCAGTCACAGCTTTGCTGAGCTGTCTTTGATGCCTCTATGTAGAGAAAATAAATAGTGGTGCATGCTGGAAAAATATAATCTGCTATCTAGCATTGTAAATAATGTCACTGAAAAATAAACATACCTGAAAGATTCACACACACATCGTCTGAACCATTTGCCCCATTCGGGGTCACGGGGAGCCAGAGCCTAACCTTGCAACACAGGGCGTAAGGCTGGAGAGGGAGGGGACACACCCAGGACGGGACACCAGTCCATTGCAAGGCACCCCAAGCAATGAACCCCAGACCCACCGGAGAGTAGGACCCGGGCCAACCCACTGCGCCACCGTGCCCCCCACCTGAAAGATTCATTTAGCTTTATTTGAATAGAATGAGGACTCTTAGCAAAAATCATCAGCATGCGCCTTCTTTTATCAGTCCTGTATCATGATGTGAGCATAAAACACCTTCTGTTGTTAGAAGATCAGCCATCTGCAAGGATCGATGACAAAAATTAATACTCAATGATCTGTCCACCAGACTGCCTCTGACTAATAGGCAGAGCAACAATTCATCCAGTGGCTTTAGATGAGAAAAACCTGATCTATTGTAGCCAGCATTTGGTATGGAACGTGCAGTATATTTATGTACAGTACAAGGTTTTTCTATAATACACAAGTTTACGTTGTATGTATTTTTATTTTATTTTAATTGATTTCAAATTAATAGGGTGTGCGGTGGCGCAGTAGGTTGGACCAGATTCTGCTCTCTGGTAGGTCTGGGGTTCGAGTCCCGCTTGGGGTGCCTTGCGGCGGACTGGCGTCCCGTCCTGGGTGTGTCCCCTACGCCCTGTGTCACCGGGTAGGCTCCGGTTCCCCGCGACCCCGTACAGGACAAGCGGTTCTGAAAATGTGTGTGTGTGTGATTTCAAATTAGTTTTAAATTTATTGTCATTCTAAGTTAATGAAAATGTTGAAATTGAAATGTTAAAAATATTTTTTTGACTGCAGCTTGTCGAATATAAATAGAGGGACAAATGGATGTATTATTTTTAGCTCTTTGGTAACCACGAGTACTTCAATTTGCCAATTTAAGAATTACCGGATGGACAGTAGTAGCAGTACATTGCGTAGATAAAGATAATGGAAAGAAGCTGATGATCCCTGGAGGTGTTTATGTACTGAACCGGTCTGCAGTCAGGACTGAATAGAAGTTTCTTTACATTTGCATGTACATTTATTTATTTATCAGACGCTTTTCTCCAAAGCAACTCCCAACGAACTCTATGTAGTGTTACCACTCCACACGCTTTATTCACCAAGGTGACCAAGAATTCGTTTGGCAAAGTAAGAGAGAAAGAATTTTTCATCTTCAGTTATTTTAATGTAGCTTGATGTAAATCAAAAATAATGAGACAAAACTGTAGTACTACCGTCCTGCGGTCTTGGGCGTGCTCTGCCCTGTGCTCCAATGGATGGACGTGCAGTTCTTATTTATTATACCCAGTTTTTAAACTTAACTGGCACGCCTAAAAAGTCTGTATTATGTGAATTTTTGGATGATGTTGGAGTTACAAACAAATCAAGGCTTTTGGTCCCACTTCTCTTTGTATGTTGAGAAGCCAGTGTACGTCCGTCCCAAACTGGCTGAAGACACACTTATCGTGATGTGGGAAATATTAAAATGTGTTGTACATCTCACACACAGAATGCTGTCATGTCCTGTGAGGGAATGGAGAGGTTCGTGGCTGCCCGGTTCAAATTGTGGATCCCTCGTCGGAGTCGATCACATGTAAGGGTGGTGACTGCCTCGTCCTCCCTCAGACTGCGGCTCACACGGCCGGAGACCTGGTTACATAAATGATGACTGAGCAATGTTCGATTGCTGCTCCAGCGATAAGCACGTTAAGGGATATCCGAGCCTGACGGTACTTGCTGTACTGCGTGTGCTTCTGAACTGTTTCGCATGGCTGTGAAGTGACCTCTGAAGTGGTCGCTCTGAAAAATGAAAAAAGAAAAAAAGGAGAGCAGAATGAGCAAGTAGGGAAAACTGGGAATATCAACACGGGTCAACAATTGCCCTTCGGAACATCAGTTTTTTTGATTAGTCTGATTTAATAGTTTTTTTTAGGTATTTTAAATTAAAAAAATCATTATGGGGGGGGGGTGTGGTGGCATGGCAGGTTCAACCATTGCCTGCTGTGTGGTGGGTCTGGGGTTTGAGTCCTGCTTGGGGTGCCTTGCGATGGACTGGCATCCTGTCCTGGGTGGGGGTCCCGTCCCGTGGGGGTCCCCTCCCCCCTTGGCTTTGCACCCTGCATTGCCAGGTTAAGCTCCGGCTCACTGTGACTTGGGACAAGCAGCGATGGATGGATGGATGGATGGATGGATGGATGGATGGATGGAAGTAATTTTGAGGGAATAACAACCTGAAAGTTTTGCAAACAAAAGCTCTCTTCCTTTAAGTTACTTGTCTTTCTCTTTGTGTAGAACTCAAGGACCTGTTATTTTACAGGACGCCAGTTATGTGAACAAAAGTGATATTTACTCACTGGCAGTCATCTATCACATTTGCCATCAATCACACTCGAAGGCCCACGCGTGTGAGTCACGTCCCCAGTCGGCACAGCACATGCTGGCTGAGACCGGTTCCTCGAGCGACGGCACGAAAAGCAGCGGATTCATCTGTAAGGGCACGACGGCCATTAAAAACTCGTGAAACAACTTTTTTTAATTTGTTTCATGCACAACATTGCATCATGACTGAAGCGGCACACTGAGAAACTCCATATATGCGTCCACATGCATAAAACAAAGGCAGAAAGTCAAAAGGTTGCAGTATTTCACGCCTGGGATCACATAACACCGTCTAATAAGTTCCAGAAGGGGGTCCAGACATTCCAGAATTCCTTTGAATTGTCAGGCAGATCAGATGTTAAGTTTTCAAGCGGAAGAACATGAAAGGCTTTGGTGGAACACAAAACATGTCAAACAAATTAATAGAGACAAGTCACATGGTTTTTTTTTTTTCATTGCGGCAGCATTCTGTATCAGCTGGAGAGCTTTGACAGTAGAAGCCATGAAACCTCTCCAGTTCATACAGAACACTGCCGGACGAGTTGTGTTCGACCTACCAAAGTGTTCCGATATACCCCCCCTCCTCATCTCTCTCCACTGGTTTCCTGTAGCTGCCCCGGTCAAATTCAAGACTCTGGTTACGGCCTACAAAACCATAAACGGATGTGTTCCTGATATCTACAAGCTCTGGTCGCTCCTCCGCCTCTCTCCACTTGGCGGTCCCACGTAAAAGAGGTCTGAAATCAAAAGCACGAAGGGTTTCGGTTGTGGCTCCGATGTGGTGGAACATCGTACCTCTCTCACTCAGAACTGCTGAGTATCTCCTTACATTTAAGAAGGGTTTTAAACCTCACCTTAATATTTTACATCTCTGATGGTCGTTACGGAATTATTGTACCCCTTTGGACCAGCAGGCGGCACAGTGGTTAGAGCTGCCCTTGGACCTGAAGGAAGCTGGTTTGATTCCTGCTTCCTGCTGTAGTACCCTGAAATGCCCTGGTAAAAATGACCCTGCTGTGTAAATGGATAACTCAATTGCAGTCACTTATGAGAAGCATCAGCAAATTGAATAATTTGTAAAATTGTACAAACATCCCAACCCTAGAATCTGGAGTCCACTGTGATATAACACGTTCTAATGTGAATTTGAAAAGGAATAGAACAAGGGGCCAGAACTGCAAGGACAGTTCTCATGATACACCACAGTCAAGAGTACTCTAGTTGTGCCAGGTCCCCAGAAGGGTTCAGAACCTCTTTTCGAGACCATTGATGACTGTCACCCTGAGACTTCACATTCCCAGCAGCTGAGAGGAAAGAGATACAAAACCACCCCATTCATAAACTCCACTTCTGCTGGCATTGCCCCTCCCCCCCCAACCCATCGCTCCATTTCTCAGGTGCTAATCTACTGTAATCCCTTCCTCGTTGCTCTTCTCATGGGCTTTTCCCATCACAGCTCTTCAGTTGTTAAATTAGTAGTGCGCACATTGCTGTGTAATACTTATGTGGAATATAAAAATACAAATAAATACTTATGGATAAGAACTGGTAAATCAGAGATGGCTGAGATAATGACAAAGCGTAACCCCGGTGACCCATGATCCGCAATCCTGTCTGATACTGGATGTTACATCTTATCAGCCTGTCTCGTGTCTCGAGACGGAAGAACCATCAAGGACTAGAACTGATGAGGCTCATGGGGAAGAATATGGAACAAAAGGAAGAACCTTGAGATGTTCAGCTAATGCTCATCTCTAGGAGATACAGAGGGTCCGACAAAAAGGAGGGAAAATAGCCCCATGCGAATGTATAGGATGTTGCACTGTCATCTGACACGTTCTACAACAAAGAGTAGTAGATGTTTGCAACCAGATTCCAAGGAATTCCTTTGGATGTACAAAAACGATGGTGTTCGTCTGCATTCGTACATAATTAATCCATAACAATCTTACAGTGCACGGAGAACCTGAAGCAGTAGAACATACTCTGCAATTTTCTACGGAAATGTTAGGCAAAATACTCGTTTATAATTTCACGGAGGAGCGGTGGAATGACGGTGAGCTGCATGGCCCGTCTACAGTGTGGGTTTACACCACCGCCGCCTCGGTGAAACGTAATAGGTGGTTCGGCTCTCCTCAGTCCCCCCCAAAGCAAAGCGCAGTCGAGGGCCCAAGCACAGTAATGTATCCCGTCTCCGCAATGCTCATGTGAGTATCAGCTTCCTCGGTAGAAGGGCAAACAATTCTGGGATGTCAAACCCCTCATCCTACACCATGAGAAGCTCTGCCGTGGGAGAGGGCGTGAGGTGGTAAGGGTCAGGTAAGCACAGGCACTCTTCTGGCTCAAAGAAGGGCTGCATGCTCCTGTTGGACCTCAGCAGTGACTTGGGGCACGAAGCACAAGTTGTCCAATTGTCGTACTTAGAAACCTACACTTGTGCACTTACTTACTGCTGGTTAGGAAAGTTAACCCTTATACTGGGCTTGAAACAGCTTTTTATTCGTGGTATTTCCACGCATACTTGGGAGGCCTATTATGACTGTTGATAAAGCAGTTATTAAACAGAGATGATCACCTAACGTTGGCTTTTGCCTTCTGACCAGTTTCATTCATAGTCATTGTCACAAGTTACATTTGTTATATTTATACTATGTATTTCAACAAAATCCAAAGGGTGACTACTTTGCATTCGTGCTATTTTGTCATCGTGATATTTATGTCACTTATTGTGTTTCGTTGTTCTGTACAGGTTTTACGTTTTGGTAAAAAACATACAGCGCTTATATTTATTGTATATGTCAAATGTATCAGATTTTATGTTTTTTTTTGATTTTCCCAAAACCTGGATTAACTGCTCAGGAGGCGGATATGACCTCCCGTCTCATGAGGAGGATAAGGAGAGGCACACTTGTGGTAGGGTACACAGCTAGTGGTCAATGTTAGGTGGCGCAGATGGCAGGTGGAGAAGATTTTTAGCTCTTTGGTTACCATGTGAACTTAATCCTCTGGCTGGAAATTTTCCAAAAACTGTTGCCAAGTTCCATTTTTCTTAATTCCATAGACAGCAGGTGGAAGCTATTTAATAGTCAGGGTTATCGCATGCTAAAACTAATGCCGTAACTGCCCGCTCTTGGAAGTACTGGTGCCAAGACCCTGCACAGCTCTCTCAACAATGATGCAATCAATGACGTAAATGCCTGAACATCGCAAGTCAAACTATAGATTTAATCTGAAAAGTGCCTCAAGCAGTAAGCCCTCCCTTCAAGCTACTTTCGGAGAACATGTTTCATAACCTGCTTCTTAATATCAGCACGAGTGGAGATCATTCACCGTGATTTTTGATAGGTCAGCGTTGATAGATCAGCCCTGTGTAGGACACTTACATCTGTAACTGGGCACTGGTCTCTGGGTCAGTTCCAGTTGGGTCTAGCACCCTTAGGCCAGTCTACCTAAGCCAGACTTGCTGAGTTTAGCCCACTCGGTGCCAGATTTTCTGGGTTAGCTGTGCTTGGGTCAAGTCCCATCTCTTTGGGGTCATTCCAGGTGGGGCTCCTCCAGAAGTCTACTATGCAGGAGTGCTCAGATCCCAGTGTCAGTCACGGTACTGCCCCGCTTCACGCTGCAGACGCTGGAGAGGGGGTTTAGTCTCGCGGCCCTGCGGCCATATCCTGGATGCATCCAGAGTAATTTCTGTGTTATTTATCTACAGCACAAATTTTACCAAAAATTTGAAGAAGAAATATCTCAAAATGGAAATTATGTGTGTTTTTCAAGGTAACCGATTCTTTTTTTGGCTTTCTCTCAACAGCCCGACAGACTTCAAAACTGAGATTGGTTCTGGGTGTTTGCCAATTTTGTATGAATAGTGCAAAGTGAAATCACAGGGGTCCTGGGCCTTGGCTCTTGCTAACCCCCATGAGCTGGGTGTTTCTGCTCCCTCCAGCTCTTCAAGAGCAGACAGCGGAATCAGCAATATGCCAGGATGATCCTCTGACGGAGGGGTCATGGACACACCCCCTTGCTTGGCTGGGACATCTTCATGTCTCACACGAGGTTCCCCCCATTACTTATAACTTACTCCTGTTTACTGTTGCAAGGAGCCAAACAAGTGAGCACAACCGCCCCCACTGCCCCCTCTATTAATATCCTCCTGCAAAGCACACATCACCCAAAACACATTCCAGCAAGATTTCAGTGCTGCCGAGTCTGTGCGCTGCACACACACTTCTGTAAACACCTCGCAGTTCAAGGAGCAGGTATAACTCTCTTTGAGTGCACACATGATATGAAAGTGCTCCTTCGCATTTCCATGTCAGCCCTCTACTTTAAAGGCAAAACAATTCTCGTTGCTGGAAAAAGTCTCGCCGGAAGGATAGAGCCACAAATCTCTGACATTTTATTACCTTAGAGCTACTGAAATGTTTAAGGTGTGTCATAGTAAATGAATGTACGAAAGAATCTATTATTATCAATACTGTTATCATTAGGCGGGTGCAGTGGTGCAGTGGGTTGGACCGGGTCCTGCTCTCCAGTGGGTCTGGGGTTCGAGTCCCGCTTGGGGTGCCTTGCGACGGACTGGCGTCCCGTCCTGGGTGTGTCCCCTCCCCCTCCGGCCTTACGCCCTGTGTTACTGGGTAGGCTCCGGTTCCCCGCGACCCCGTATGGGATAAGCGGTTCAGAAAATGTGTGTGTGTGTGTGTATTATCATTATCAATCAAAATTTTAAATTAGTTATTGATTAATTCAAACGTCAACAAGAGACCAAATAATCCATCAAAGACCTTCGTGCAGAATATGTGTAAATATGGAATTATTATTATTATTAGTAGTAGTAGTAGTAGTAGTAGTAGTATTAGTGGTACACTGGGTAGCTCTGGTGTGTAAAACATAATAAAACTCCAGGGCAAAAGGTTATAATGGTTAGCATGAATGGTTGTGTAGCACCATCTCAGAAGTTCTAATAGGATCGTCAGTCATTTCAGGATTCATTCTAATGTCATGCACGTAGACTATGAACTTTATTGGTGGAGGAAACTGAGATACTTGAGGAAACCACATACTTGAAGAGTGAGCCTCTAGATGGGACCGTAGCATTAGAATAATAAATCAAATATTTCCTTGCCATATCTGTAAACCTGTGTCAGCCTATGTTCCATTAATTAATTAATGAAAAACAAAAGTCAACCTTAGCATCAAAAGTCATTTCTGACATTGATCAGGTGAGGTGGGTGCCCTCTTTCCCTCCAATCTGCTGAATCCCTTCCGTTCATGAAACGTCTCACATTTCATAGTTTCGAAACATTTTCTCCTGGCTTCTTCATAAATTTGCTTCTCATCAGCTGTGCTTTTGAGAACCTTGGGTCTGTATGGAAAACTCTTTTTATTTTGTGTAATGCACTTTCATACGCCTTGACTTCTGCGTTTCTTTGGAGAACAGCACCTGCTTACTGAATAAATTTAAATATGATGTGGCCTGGGGGGTGATGGAGTCAAAAAGTGGGACTGGATAGATGGAGGTGACACAAAGCAGTGCCAAGCCAGCTCATCATAATGAAGACCAGCTGCACTTAAAAGGACCAGTCAAGAAGGACACTTAAGGCAGCTGGTCTGAATGACTGGAGGAAGGATGGAGAGAGAAGAAGACTGAGAGGGTTGGGAGATGAGAAGCCTCTTGACCGATTATTATCGGTCTGTCGGCTAGTTATAGCTAAATTAGGAGTTTAGGTTTGGTTAGAGTGATAGATTTTCTGTGCTATTGCCCTTTCCCTGATGAGTTTATTTTAGTGTATTTCAGTCATGCCCCCAGTTTAGACATGTATTTTCAATAAATCCCGAATTTGCCCACTTTATGCGACCAGGTCAACCACACAACTGGCTACTGTCACATCCATCTGGAAAATGTGAAGATTTGTGAATTCAAGTGCAAAGTTTATTTACAAGTGCAAATTGCAGACACGGTCCTCTGGTGCTGTGATGAACACGGTAACCCACGGAGGCTTGAAGAAGAACAAACTCGGGACTAGAACAATAGGAAACACTAGATGCATTGCCTTCCACCTCCTGGAAATATATGACAATATATGAGACTGGAGACTGAGCGGGACTAAGAACACGGAGACTGGGGAGACGGTGAAACTAGGGGGCACACTTGGAATGGGATAAGGTGGTATGTATGCGGGACCAGGGACTACATGTGGGACCAGGGACTACAAAGCTCCACTCTTAATTACGATAAATAGAAGGCTAATTAAGAATCCACAAGTTCACCTCTGCTCCTGGTTACTTTTATGCATATTGGTTAGTGATTGTTTAATTACAGAAGAGTGCATGGGTCCATGTTGTCGGAGCAGACTAGTGTCTCCTGAGGTCACTGGGCTGTATTGCTGCTGTGGGCAGTGACAGCTATAGTATTAAGAGTGTCTGAAACTGAAATGCGGGGTGTGGTGGCGCAGTGAGTTGGACTGCAGTCCTGCTCTCCGGTGGGTCTGGGGTTCGAGTCCTGCTTGGGGTGCCTTGTGATGGACTGGCGTCCTGTCCTGGGTGTGTCCCCTGTCCCTCTGGCCTTACGCCCTGTGTTACCGGGTAGGCTCCGGTTCCCCCGTGACCCTGTATGGGATGAGTGGTTCTGAAAATGTGTGTGTGTGTGAAACTGAAATGCATATTTCATTAATCTAATGTTTACAGAGCATTGTTTATTCCCAGAGGGGGGAGCGGGGTGTAGCGGGCTTGGCTGGGTTCTGCTTTCTGGCGGGTCTGGGGTTCGAGTCCCGCTTGGGGTGCCTTGCAATGGACTGGTGTCCCTTCCTGGGTGTGTCCCCTCCCCCTCCAGCCTTGTGCCCTGTGTTGCCAGATTAGGCTCCTGCTCGGGACAAGCGGCTTCAGCCAATGTGTGTGCGTGTTTATTCCCATGAAAATGCTAAACTTAAGCTGACTAATAATCAATTATTTCCGTGTATGCGATCTTGATTCATCGGTATGCCATTCTGTATCCTTGCATGCCATGCAATCACTAAAATGGTTTTTAAGACTTGCTCAGGACAATTTCCAAACACAAATGAGATCCTGGGGAAGCAGACTCTTCTGAGCTGTGTTTCGCTCCAGAGTAATTTCATATTTGTTTGTTTGCACAGCTGGGGATCTGAGTCAAGGGGTCCTGGCAAGCGCCTCCCGTCGGTGTCGGTGTCTGTATTTCAGGAAGCAGAGCTGAGCATGCAGTGCAGCGCAGAGCAGTGCCTCCAGCACCCACAGACTTTAACACTTACATAATGTATATACGTGTAATGCCGGAGCGTGCAGCAAAAAAGATGCAAAGTCCTGGAAAGATCACATGGGTACGAGCACGGTGTGTACAGCAGTGCATACGGCGTGAACTGTCTTTGCCCATAAAGGCCTCGAAAGGCCACCGGAATGTGCAGATCGAACCCCGACTTGGGTTCGTGATCTTGAAAGAAGACATGTTTGTGTATTTGAGCTCAGCAGAGGCACTACTTAGGGAAAGAAGGGCGTTTTCTTGTGTTAAATATTCTTCCACCCGCTGTGAGGAGACTGGGATTCGGGTTTATCTGAGCTTTGGTCAGCTGGTGAGTGTTCAGCCGGTATTTTTATTCCAAAAGACAGGCATCTGCTCATGGATATGGCAATGCTACCATTTTCTCCAAATTAATGCCTCAACCACTTGTTGGCTATTTACTTCTGCTTCTTAGTTTCAGTGTAATCAATAGCTACAGTTAGTTTATATATTTTAGTTCTGTTTAAGGATCTTTTAGCAGTAATATTTTGAAGAATTTTTACGTAGTACAGTAGTGCAATGGGTAAAGATGGTGCCACCCTTATCCCGGGCTGTGGGTTTGAATCTCAATCTCAGTCTCACTCGATCTGTGTGGAGTTTCCATTTGATCCCTCCCATAGTCCGACGCCATGTGTTTCAACGGAATTAGTGACTCTAATTTGTCTGAAGTGTGGGTACGAGTGAGAGGATGGGTGTGTCTGCACTTGCCCGGTGATGGTCTGGCATCTTGTCCATGGTGTACATAATATTAAAAAATTAAAGTTGGAAAAGGAAGGAAGATAGTATTTAAATTCACATTTATTTATGCAAGGACTAATAAAATTATAGCAATTTATAAGTATAAAACATATAATGGAGACTAAATAAAATACTTCTATATAATAAATAAAATACTTAAGTAACATACCCTGTGGTGCTAATTCTTCATTCCTTTAAAGACATGCAGGCTGATCAGAATGTGCCGTTGAATATATTCATATAATGGGAGTAAATATTAGTTCATTTCAACTTATGTTAACATGGTTCCATACTGGGTATAGACCTTTGTGTATGGAATATCAGTGATGCTAGAATTGGACTGGTACTCTCACACAGAGCATTGCCATAGCTTTTATTATTTTTACAAAAAAGCGAAGGGAATAAATATGATAGCTCATGGGACACTCCCACGTGTGGCTATCCTCCCAAGCACCTGTTTTTTTTCACATGCAATGATTCATCTCTCCCTGCTGTTCTCCCAAAGTCTTTCCAAGAAAACATACTGTTGTGATTATCACATCCATCTCTCTTTCTGTCAGGGACCAAAAAATATTTTCAACTGCATAGATTTATTTTTCTTAGTTCAAAAGCGTGTTATTACCCTTTATAAGCAATATAGAAGCAGTAATGAAATACACGATTTCAGGGTGAATGTATGTTTCTTGATCTAGACTCTCTTCCCCCTCATGGTGGCACAGTGGGCTGGACCGGGTCCTGCTTTCTGGTGGGTCTGGGGTTCGAGTCCTGCTTGGGGTGCCTTGTGACAGACTGGCGTCCCGTCCTGGGTGTGTCCCCTCCCCCTCCGGCCTTATGCCCTGTGTTGCCGGCTTAGGCTCTGGCTCCCCGCAACCGTGAATGGGACAAGCGGTTTGGACTGTGTGTGTGTGTGTTTTTCCCCTTAAAAATGACTCAGTCAGGCAGATTGGTTTTGAAGGGAGAAAATTCGATGGGCTTGTTTCACCAAAATCTGCAGATGTTAATAAAAGGATAAAAACCAGAAGGTTTCTGGAGTCCTATTCAGTTAGGATGGACATGATTAAATAATGGTGCACTGACAAAGTTCTGTGTTTGGGCTGTAATATGACAGGTCACAGCAGAGAAAATGTTTTCATTTTTTTATTAGTAATTCCTAAAAATGTACCATCTAGAGATGAGTCATTTAATATGATGTCTAAGGCGATCTAGACTGGAAATCTCCTGGATGGAATTGTGCCAAACTGGTTTACATGGTAAAGTCTGCTAAGAAATTAAGAACCCAGACAGACATAGGAGCTCATCACTGAATATTGCTGCTGTGGTTGCTTTGAGATCAGGGAGCTTAATCTGAACAGCTTCAGTAGATCACACAGGCATGTAAACGGGTAAAACGTTTAAATGGTACTGGTGATGTCTAAGCGACAAAACAGTAATATTATAAGAAGATGAAGAAAAGGATATCTCACAGCTGGTCTATGGGGCTGACCCATGCAGTGGTCAGGGAAGATATGTAGATCCCAGTCACAATGGCTCTGAGCACAGTTTGGTGGGTATCTTAACTGCTTGAATCTCACAGTGAATATTGTCAGAGCAGAAGTCAGATTCTCCGGGGCTTTAATATATGAAAGGTTATATAAGGTTATATTACAGTCCATTGGGAAACAAAACACAAAATGTGCAGAATGATTTGACTGCACTGAGACAACACATCAGGGCCAGGGTGAATGAGGGTTTTAGGGTTAGGTGGAGGGTAGAGGGAAAAAGAAGACCCAGCAAAGTAGCTCAGGTCTTCAGATGCTTCTACGGTCAGTCAATGCTACCCAGTCTAATGGCAGAAGAATTCACTCTGCTGGCCTCTTCCAGCCAACCCCATAATCACCAGTGCTCGATACTCCTTCTGCTAGGTAATCCTCCAAATTCATACCCATTCCGGGATACCAGTGAGCCATGACTGCATCCTCTATTCCCCTGGCACAGTGCCCCGTTACACAACCACACCAGTGGGGGGCAGAGGGGCAGAAGGGCAGAGCAGATGGAGTGACAGCCCTGGGAGAGTGGTGGGAGGCAGGGTTCTGCTGGAAGGTCAGACTGCTGCCCAACTGACCACTGATACCCATGAAAAGATCAACATTTCCAAAAACTGAAATTACATTAAATCAAATTTTATTTTTGATGTATGACCTTAAATCACTGGTTTTGCAGATGATGGATGCCGCATCTTTTGTGTCATGACAATTGATATAAGGCGTTTTCAAATACAGCATTACTTTGCATCAAAAATGAATTCTTGTGCCATCTAATTTAACTCTGCTTTGCACTGCTATGAGACTTGTTGTAACATGGATTACATCATGTTCAAGAGCTGGCAATCGCTGTTGAGACCACATACGGAGGTATGAAGGTGCCATTAAGCCAACCCATTGTGACCACATGCGTGGTTTCCAAGGCAAGAGAGGAATGGAAGTGGTTTGCCAATATCTTCTTCTATGCATGTCTGGGAAGGAACATGCAAACCTCACACACCCCAGGCTGGCCTCGAGCCCCACATCCACCCCACACCGCAGTAGCTGTAAGACACCAGCTTTATCTGCGCTGCCACTAAATCCCCAGGGAGCCCTCTAGACAGAGTGAAGGAAAGCTCTGGCAGATTCACATTAATCTAAGTGATCTTGCCTTAAATCAATCCAGACACTTGCTTATCTCCTCATATCCACCATGACTCTTATTCCTTAGCTTCTCTGCCTGGACAGAGACTAGTTTGGATCGGTTCTGGTTGGTCTCGGCAGTGTTGTGCTCGTTCCGGGCCAAGCGTGGAGGGAGAGGGCTTGTACTTCTTGGCTCGAATCCTGGAAACATGCAGCCCCCTCCACTCTGGCACCTGCATGAACAGTCTCTGCCCTCTTCCTCCACACCAGAAAGACTCCCAGGAAGCTGCAGAAGTTCCTCCAACAACACAGAATAAACCATAGCTGGCTGTGGACACAGAACAGCGCTCTGTTCAGTGTTTCTCAGACAGGACATTTCTTTGGTCCAGACACATCTGTCATGGGTGAGCAGCGCACCTCTGAGAATAATAGAAATGATAAGAAAATAAATAAATAAATAATAAATCTGGCAACCAGCACTTTGTTATTTGAATTTTCAAAACTACATGAAGCAAGTAACTGAGTTTCAGGGAGGCCACGTGGTCGGTGCCCGGGTTTTAGCTGCTATGGTCACAAAAACTGCAAATTTATCTAATGTGTCGAGCGGAACAGTCTCAAAAATAATGACAGCACATGGCAGACATGGACAAACTGCATCAGCGAAGAGGAACTGTGGTCACAAGTTGAAGATCAACAACAGGAATAGAGAGACAGGTCACAGAACAGCTGTCAAGTGCCACAAATGTTCAGCCTCAAAAATCACCACAGAACTGAACCACCTCTGGCACCTGGCACCTCATGAGAAACATCTCTGTGACCCAGTGTCAACAAAAACTGTACATTGTGAGCTTCACAGGCTGAAATTAAGAAATGGCTTGTATCCAAGACTAACACACAAAGACACATAACCTGTTGCAAAGTGTACTCAACCTGGACCCCTGAGCAGTGGAAAAAAGTAACACCGTCTGATGAGTCATTTTACTTCCAACATAGGGAAGGGAATAAATTTAAGTTTATGCCTGGAGACAATAAAAGACATAAACCCACAATATCTGTTTCCAATTGATAAACATCGTGGGGGATCCATAATGGTCTGGACTGCCTTCTCATGGGAGTCATTGGGTCTGAAGACTCCTCTGCATGGTTTTATGATGGCCAGGGAATATGAGTCATTTTTACAGGACCAGATGTGTGCTCAAGAAATCTGAATTGTGCTCTTCATTTAGACTTTTCACAAGTCTAAATGAACAGAAACTAGGGGAAAAATCTTGGTAAACAACTTGATCATCAAAGGACTTTCTTGAAAAAGCAAAACCACTTCTGGCATGTGCCCCTTGCTTCTTCTACCATATGGGGGTTATGCAAAAGTCTTTCTATGGTATTTCTTTGATTAGAAAGTTATTATTAGCTCTGTCCAGCTGGGTCCAAATGTGTTGACCCAGCACCTGGGAAAACATCAACGTTTGAGTGCAGATCAGCTGGAATGAGGATACAGTACATAAAATCTCCACATGGAAGGCAGTGCAAGATCATTACAGCCACTTCACCATCAAACTGGAGGTTCAAGAATATCTTTGACTGTGAAAGGAAGAGTATGAAAGTTAGTCCTGTACCTCAAGGCCTTTGCACAGAAGCTGATGTATATTTACTATATTGGTAAAATATATTAATATAACTGAAGTGACCTACAAAGCAGGTCTACATCCATATGATTTTCCCTGTATAAAAATTAAGCCTTTCCAAAAACAGTTTTAGATTGAAGTATTAGCATTAACAGATGGCACTTTGGCAGCTGCAGACAGATGTTGCTTCTTTACTCGCTGTAGACAGAGATTTGTACAGCATGTTCCTGAAATCCATGATGTCGGTAGATCAAACTGGAGCTCTTAAGTGATGTGACTGCCAATATTCTGCCCTTCCAGACATGTCGCAAGCCTCCGTGTTTCATTTTCTATCTCGTCATGACAGTTTCATTCAACCAAATATTGTCCTGTTGCCTTTAATCTGTAAGTAACCTGAGTTTATCTGTAATGCCACTATGTCATTAGTACCAGTGACAACACATTGTTTAAAATATTTATTTCATTGGCGAGGGAGTTGGAAAACTCTTTTCTCACCATAGTATATTATTGCATAACGTGTCATGTGACGTTCCCTCACTGTTGTTCTGCTTCATGTCACTCTACATGTTTTAGCTGGTACAAGTCCAAATACACGAGCAGAGAAACCCACTTATACGCAGTTTTTTTTAGAGGGGCCACCATAAAATATACATTGGCATGAAAGCGCAAAGGCGCGCAAATCCCAACCACAGCAGATATAACCGAGTAGAACAGAGTACCCTCAATGGACTACGATACAACGGAATAACAACAAATGGGTATGAGAAGGTTTAGCAAAACCATGAGGGAAACCACTTGAGGTCAAGATCAACATACCACAATTATACTTTTCTTTAAGGTTTTCTAGGCATCAGCTGTCAATACAGATGGAATGTCAACATGACCAAAGAATGTGACCTGCCTAAAGCAACCCTACATGACCACAGAGACTCAGTGTGGGTCAGGAAACCAACAGTAAACCAACATGACCCTGAATATACAATTGCCTCTACAGGCTTACAGGTATGCCAGCCAATCCCAGCACACAGCTCCAGGTTATTACACAAGCACTCTGTGGTAGGGCTCAAGCGGTAACCAGCTCTCCACCAGCGTCTGAATTTGGGTCCGAGCCTACCGGTGACGGAGCCTGCAATGCTGTGTAAGAGCATTGTGTGGTCAAGCAGGGGGAGGGATCAAAGACAGGAGACATGTGACACGGATCAGTATGGGGACTAAGATCGGGCTCATTTGAACATATGAACAGCATTGGGTCAGAGAAATGTTGCATCTTTTGTGTAAGATGTTTACCTCCAAACGAATCATCTTTTGGAATCTAGTCTTTGTCCGCAGAAGAACTTTGCTCTGGTACACAGGAGCACTTCCATTTGAGACATCTGGCTGTTTGGGCTGGGTACCTTATGGTCTGGTCCAGCACTGCCCAACGGCAGCCAAGTGGATTCCGCACTTTAATCTTGTTATTCATTTAGAACCCAGTGGTATAATATACAGGAGCCGTATGAACAGATGCTGGTTGGGTCTCGCAGGAAACAAACAGGGAATCTGGGACAACACTCCATCACAATGATAAACAATAACAAATAAAATGAAAGAAAATTCTTTACTCGTCAGTGGCAATATATGAGGCCAAGTCAAGATCGTGTAGAATGTCACCATGATCTTGGGAATTTTTCCTATGTTACTGTCAGCACTGAAAGCCTTGTTCCTCATAGGAGAAGGGGTTAAATTGTGAGGGTGTGGAAGGAAGGAGGCAGGGAAGGGAAAGATAGAGAAGTAGGCCAGGAGGCACACGGCTGAGCATCTTCTCCATTCAGACAGTTGATCTTTCTAAACTCGGCACACTTGAGCTATTTCCAGGGTACTCTGCTTCTAAAGACACAGCCTGTCTTCAATCCCGTAGAGACAGATACTCCTCTTTTGGATGTCCTCAGGGCACAGGTGAGCATAAAGTGGGTGATCTGATCCCGTGTGAACTTCCAATGCATTGTGATTTACTGCTGCTATCAACTTACTATGTATTACTTTTTATTGAAAGGGTGTATATCATTGCTCCATACTCCTAAAGGGCACCAGAGATGCGGTCCTCTGTGATTTGTTTTGCTTCACATTTATTTGACTTCAGGCCATTATTAAAAAAAAAATGTTAATTTGAACATTAAATGAAAATGTAATATAGGCTCTAATTTTAACAGTAATTTCTAAGAAAGCATTTCAATTTGAGTGGCTTGTGCAACGATTTCCCCCAAATGTGCATTAATGCCATTGAATTTGAGTGGCATTCCATGATTTTCTTGTGCTTCCTTTTCTGTATTGTTCGCAGAGATTTTTTTCACCGTTTACCGCTCCGCACACATAGCTGTTCCCCTTTCGCTGACAGTTTCATTTGCTTTTAAATGTTCCCCAAGTTAATATAAAGTTAAACTGCAAACAGAAACAAACAGAAAATACTGAACTAGTATGAGATCGAACTAACAGAGGGCCCAAGCAGACATGTGTGATGAATAATTCTGAGAGCTTTGGCTTCAGGAGAGCTTGAGCCCTGCAAAGTGAGCACCTGACCCAAAATGCCCCAGAGGGGCAGCATGACGGAGTGCAATGCATACACACACACACACACACACACACACACACACAAAACCAAGAAGTCAATGTGTCAAATGTCCTCTTGCGAAAAGAACAAGACAACTGTCACCTACTGTGATGCGTTGCTACATATTCCTCTTAAAACGCTGAAGTATGCGTGTTGCTACGTTCTGTGCATGTGTGTGTGTTGGTGGGAAGAGACTGTAATTCTCCAGCCAAATTCAGTTTCATGATAACTATTTGTTATCCTTCACTGTTTATCTTGTCCTTGGAATACGATAAGAGTGTCATTTAATTTTCCATGTTAAAGAGCCATTCCACAGTCTGCCAGGATCATTCCTTTTTAATCTGCAATGTTCAGCTTTGTTAGAATTTGGCTCTTTATTTTGGTTTCTTATGAATTGATTAGGTGACAAAAACACTGAAAGTACTTTCCGGTTATTGTTAGGAACAGTTATTATTTAAATACCATCCTCTTGGTTTTTATTACACCACTAACTGTAAATGTAAATTTAGTGGTAAAAAAACCTCTCTTTGTTGTTTGTTACGGTGACATCGAGTAGTGTATTAGTACCTTCTTGACCTCGAGTAACTTTAGAGCTTGAAAGGTTATTGACTTATGCACATAATATGAGGGTAATTCCACAATAATGCATATTCAGATCAATGGAGATTATTGTGGATACCTTTTAACTGACCCTAGTATCTCAAAATGTTGTGTAATCTGTGTTCTTGTTCCCCTGGTGTATGTTCTCTTTCATTCTGTTTGTGTTATCTGTACTTTTCTTGTTCTCTATATGTGTTGCTAAGAATTAAAAAGAGGAAAGAGAAGAGGGAGTAAGTTCCCCATGCCTTAATAAAGACTATTAATCCATCAAAAGAGTAATAAAGGAATGGTCTGCTGAACTTCCCATCACAGGAGGGTCATAACCATAACCATAACCTGATGGTGGTTCCTACTTTGCCTTTGACTATACCCCTCTCTCTCTCTCTCTCTCTCTCTCTCTCTCTCTCTCTCTCTCTCTCTCTCTCTCTCTCTCTCTTGCTCAGCACACAGGTAGGTAGAGCCTTAGGTAAGAAGGGAGAAGGAAGTGGCTTACAGGGGAGGAGGCACACACTGCCATTAGTTTCAGCTCTCATTTAGAGGCTGCGAGAAGAGAAAAGCAAAGGAGGAGGAACCGAATCTCGGAGATGATCAGCCAGCATCAACAGGGAGCGATGCCTGGACGGGACCTGCTTTAGAGCACAGCGAGGGGGCAGCAAGCAGGAAGCACACAATTGCCAAGGAGCAACAGACACATTTAGGCAGCACACCAGAAGCATGAAGCCTGAGGCCAGCAAGAGGTCTTTCATAGGTATGGGCTGCTGCTGCTTTCATTTGTACGGTATGTGTGTAGAACAGTGACAGGCAACACGAAGAGTAAGAAGGAAAATATTTCTTCATTCGTTTGTTCATTCAAGTGTGTCATATTTCAGGCTGGCGACTATTCTCCTTATGTTTTTGGAAGTATACTCCTGGAGATGTAAGGAACTACATGTTTAGTGGGAGATCCCACCCCCTCCCCCCGCTAACGTAGTTGATGTTTCTTGCTATGGACACACAAAAAAACCACTGATCAGTTAAAATGATTCATTAGACAATCCTACAACTGATACGTCTGTGTGATTCGTCCTTTTTGTACCCTGTTCTACACCGGTTGGTGACTCCCACGGCTACGAGGTTGTGACTCTGCTAGTTTTATCAACTGCGCTGACCGCTGGGTAAATGCACTTATTGTCAGATTATCTACAGTGACCTCTAAATGGCGACACTTACATCGGCTGCCATAGAATACACACCATGCTAGTTCTATATTTACATGTCCCTAAGGGTAATGAAGGTAATTTCATTCATACAGCTTTACAATATCTAGAATATGCAGTCATGCAGACCAGTTTTCATCTGAAATTTATGGTTTTCATTTTTTTTATTCCTTTTCCAAGAGACTGTGTGACAGTGCGTCCCAGGAGGTGAGGCCTACAGCAGGTTCAGAGTAGTTTGACCTGTACTATCATGCCATTCTGAGCAGGGATTTATGAGGGCAGACAAATCTACTAGGAGAGATTAAGAAAGACAAAGACACTTCATCTGATGGAGGGGAAGGTCTAACACTGTCTGGCCTGCTGTGCGACGTCCAAAGCCAAGAGCTTACTCCGAGCCAGATGGCTAACTTCTTGTTAAATATAACCACAAGTCAATGTAATGTATAAGGATTGGTCTGCACAATAGATCTTGGGTGACCAGATATTGAAATGACAAGACAGTCCAGTGCATCACAGCATTATTTTTAAATATGTTTCTGAGAATTTAAGAAAAACGAGAAAAAAAAAATGTAGAGCACAAATTTTTAAAGATCACACACACCTCAATACTCAAGAGTGACTAAGATGCATACAACTTTTAATAACAGAAAAAAATTACTTTACAAGGAAGAGTTGTAACATGGCACCATGATCATTAGCCTCCTCTCAGTAAACAGTAAATATTTACTGAGCTATCGCTCCGTGAATAACATAAAAACATCTCTCCAGAGGACAAAAGATTTGTTAAAAAAAACTAAACATTTCAAGTGATTTGGAAGCATACAATTCTACATAAAAAAAGAAAAAAACAAAAAGCATTTTATTAAAAATACTGTCATACACTCTGGAATAAAACACACAAAGTGTGTATACATCATTTGTATTTTCAGTCTGGGCCCATGGAAGACACACACTGAGGCATTGTGAGCTGTGGCATTTGAAGGTGGGTGTTTGCAGCTTTACACTGTTTCTGCTGAGCTGAGGTGAGAAAACACTGGATGGTGGCATCTCCACATGAGACTGGGGACACCAGTAAGCTTCTTGGGTCGAACCCTGGTGACGATGTGCAAAATTGCTCTCTCACGCACAACTCTAATACCATTAAGAGAAACACGGCAGCAGATCTATTTTGAGGGCTTTCCCTATGACTGCAGCTGATCTTGTCATGGTCATGGTCAAAAATAGCTGATCGTAAGCTTGTGCAAACATATTTGCAGACGCCCTTAGCTGCGTCTTCTGCATGCAGTGCTGGGCTTTTCCACACTGTCTTACACGCAGCTGCAGGCATAAAGTGGCGTGATGCCTTTGCACTACTTACATCACCGGACAGTGGGTGGAGGTGCAGAGAGCTACGGCTTCCACGGAACTTCCTCAACTCCTTGCTGGAGATCACACATCTCCAACACAGTCAGTGTGGAGCAGTGTGAAGCGTGTTTCCTTGTGTCGGAATAAGCGGGATATTATTCAAGTGCTGGTGGTGCGTGTGGGGGGCCTCAAAGTTTCTTTCACGCTCCCTGCTGGATTCATCAGCTCCTGAAATTCTCAGCAGGAGATTTGGAAAGGGAAGATGAAGTGAGCACAAAGGCAGTGAGCAAGCGAGAGTTTGAGGGAGTGATGCGATGGATAAAAGCCCCCACCCTGGCTGTGAATCACCCTGAGTTGGCAAGAGAAAACCCCTTTTCCAGAAAATGAGCAGGACATCACACAGGACAGGGCAGTGTGTGCCGTATCAGTAGGAGTGCGGGGGCTTTCGGGGGTGTGGGGAGGGTGTGCGGGGGTTTGGGCTGAGCTGACTCATACCCCCACAGCCGGTCTTTCACCACTGAGGTCCGTGTCTCCTTCCCGGCCGATGAACAGAGGTGATGGGATCCGTTCTGCTTGACTGAGGCCCCACAGCAGCATCACTTATTCAGTCCTTCCGAAAAGACCCCATCTGTTTAGAGGAGAGCAACACATACGCAAGCAAATCGCAGAAGCAGACAGCCTTCAGCATGTTCCGAACAAATGCCTTTCAAGGGAGCAAACTGGAAAGCTCAAGGTCTTTTCTGATTTTAAACCTTTTTGTTCCCAGAAGATACTGGCTATGCAAATACAAACAGTAACTTTGATAAAATGTTAAAATGATGCAGGCAGAGGCATATTTTATGCATATGGCCAAGAATATGTTTTGGATAACAGCATGGCGGTGAATAAATAAAAAATGATGCTTAGATACTGTCACTAAGATAACCAAGTAGAGCCTTTCCTAGCTGGTAAGCCCTATTGGATCATCCCACCATGACATGATGTAACACCATAACGTCATTCCAAAAATATATAATTACATCATGTTGTAATCTGAAAATAATCTTTAAAAAAAAGGTCGACATTGCAGCATGGTCGATTCTGAAGATCTATGTCATGATTTCATGGCTGAATTAACAGTAATAGAAAGAATACTTTAGGTGTTGTCTGCAAAGACAATTTATATATTTAGTTCTATATGAAATGTTTGCTCTTGAAGTAGTCAAAATCCTTCAGTTTTTGACATTTGACATCTTTTAAATGTTTGGATATAAAGGGAACACCAAATACAACTGGACCAACATATAAACATATGCAGTAACTAATAAAAGGGGGGGCGGTGGCACGGTGGCATGGCAGGCTTGGCCAGGTCCTGCTCTCTGGTGGGTCTGGGGTTCAAGCCCTGCTTGGGGTGCCCTGTGACAGACTGGCATCCCGTCCTGGGTGTGTCCCCTCCCCCTCCGGCCTTATGTCCTCTGTTGCTGGGTTAAGCTCTGACCTGCTGGGACCCTGCTTGGGACAAGCATCTTCAGCCAGTGTGTTTGTGTGTGTGTGTGTGTGAGAGTAACTAATATAAAGCAATGCCATTCCTGAAGTGTCACCTGGCTGTGTGAATGCTTCTTCAACTGTCACCTTCTTACTCCAGCATTCTCAGGCCTTTTTTTTTGGTTTTCCTTTACTTTTCCATTTGCTGCAGTAATGCTTTTTTGGTGTGCAGCTGCTACAGAAAAACGGGTACCTACTAGCTATGTCTGAGTGAACTGAAACATAAGAGAGAAAAGCGCATCTAGACTAATGCATTTGTAAATACAGACAATAGCTAAACACTCATACACACAGACTCACTGCCGCTGATACTTTTTCACTTCCTATCTAAGGGTGTGGAATTCTGTTTAAATTCAGTAAATTAAGCAGCAGCATATTAATTTTTAAAAAATCAACTGACATTAATAATTTTGCGGACCACATAGTAATCCCGCTACTGCACGGCAATCCCAGCAGTCGTCGTATATTTCCATTCAGAAAACGACGAGGCGGAAATTGAGTCAATCCGTTAATCCAGGCGCGCCCTCCGCTTCCCTCAATCCGCCGCAACCCGCTCGACCTATAGGAGAGCGAGGTTGAGAGGAGTTTCGTGACGTCAGGAGAGCGCTCCGCTGACTGGTTGCCATGGTTTCGCGCGTGATGTAAGGGCGGCTCGCGACGGAGCCACGTGGCCGTTATAAGAGCGCGGCATCGCGGTGGAGGGACAGACGTGGAAAGTGCGCGGAGCTGAGCTGAGCGGGACGGCGGCTCCTGTTCCTTCTCACCTCGGCCGTTTGCTCAGCGATGGCCGTCACCGAGGCCCGGGGCCACTTGTCCTACTCCAGAATGAGGGGCCTCGTGTCCTTTTTTACCGGTGAGATGCGACTTTTTCAAGATGTGTAATCGGGGTTTGTTACTGAAATGAAACGGTGTGTTTTTAGGTGAGGTGGGCCGTCCAGGAACACTGGCAGTGGGTGGCACTGTTCATGTGCAATTACTTTTATTTACGAACGCTTTAAAATATAGAATTTTATATTGTATACAGTACAATACGATCCAGTATGTATCAGTATTAGCCTGAATGTGACGTCAGCGCTGCTGCAGAAGTTAAATCGAAACGTACCTTATTTTATTATGCTCAGTCAGTAGCTGTGTTGAAATGAAAAGGGCGCTTGCTTGCTTCTTCTTGTCTTCACCAGCTCCAGCTAGTTGCTCTTCTTTTGGTCTATTTTTATCGCAGGCGCTGCTGGACCACTTTTCATTTTTAATTATAAACATTATATTCTAATATTTCAGAGTCATGTTATGTGATTGTGCGGCGGGCGGGGGATGTGTGTCGCGCGCTTCACGAAATCAGTTTTTAAAATAAATTTCCGAATCGACTTTCCTTCCTTACGCGGTTAGACTTTCTTTGAGACTGAAACTAACTGGTCCTTTGTGGAAATTACTTGCTTAATTTATTTTAATTTTTTTTTTCTTTTCCGCTTAAAACTTTTGAGTCTGAAACGTCTCTGGTTAGCGATTCTTTCTTTGCACAACCTGTATGAGTTGCATGTAAATTTTAATTAAATCAAAGCTGTTTTCCTATCAACTTTACAGTAACGGCTCTTCAGGCTTTTCAGTTGTGTTAAACTTCTTTTTTTATTTCTTGCAGCCTTCATCAAGGAGAGAAAAATGGGCTTTAATGACTTCATTCAGAAGCTGGCATCCAACCCCCAAATCTGCCAGCAGTAAGTATTTACACTGTTTTTACAGTGGTATTACTTCAGTCGGCACTGTCTCTGAAGGATGGAGCTACTGGACTCACCTGATTATTGGAATGCTGTCCCGTAAATGTGATCTTTTCCAAAAAGGGCAGCGACTAACATGTCCAGGTGTTTCATGATCGTGGCTAAAAGTAGTGACAATCATTATTAAACTAAGATTAAATACTGTTCTGCTCACTAAATGCTATTACGGTGGATTGTTTCTGTACGTTTGCTACATTTTTATTTTTTCTATATTTTCCTCACAAAGGGTGACTTCTCCTGTACTGAATTTTGTTTTTCTTTTTTGTCTTTTCTATACTTAAACCTCTTCTATGCTTGACCTTTTTTTTTTTTTTTTTTTTTTTTTTTTTTTCCTTTTAATGAAGGGTGATCTCTTCCATATTTAAAAAATATATTTTTCCTTTGTCTACTCCCCCCCATACTTATCCTTACTTTTTATGCCTTGCTCCTGGGAAATGTCAAGTGACCTGAAGTACCTGGGCCTAATGTCAGAACAAGTTGGCGCATAAGTCAGCGGTCTCCGAGCCAATGAATGGCCCACATAGATACCCTTAATCCGGGATCTGTGTCTAGGTTCACCCAGTGCCTAGAGGCCAAACTGGAACTCAAATCGCACCTTTCATGTCCTGGCACACTCTCGCTGCATCATCTAAGCACCTTTGACACAAAGCTGTCCTGTTCCCCAGGAGAAGCTCACACACACACTAAGCCTATTATAGTGCCTTGCCACATGCCTTCCAGACTTTGCTGGGTCATTCAGCCTAGAGGGATGGAAACATTCATAATCCATGTGTCGCACTTCTCCAAACATGATACTGCAGAACGTCACAGTTGAGCGCTATGGGTTATACACCCTTTTTATATTTCCATAGAGTCCATATTAACTGCACAACAGACTCAATCATTTCGACTTGTAGTCGAAGATGGGATCCATTTATATATATATTATTTATGTGTGTAAAGTGAGTTCTAAGATTGTACTCGATTGTTTCATATCCTTAGTCTAAATTCCGCCCACCAGGTATACTGGTGTTTCCTAGTGGAATATGAGGTATGGTACCATCTAGTGGTGAACTGAAGCACTGCATTTTCTCTTCCATACATCATTCACTTGCTCCAGATGTTCCCTCGCTCCAGTGAGGTGTCTTGACTTCATATGTAATGTCAAGGAGTCTTTGTTTTGTTTGGCGCTAAAACACCTGTGGCTGGAATACAGAATACACTACAGCAAATTGTGCGCTGGCTGTCTTTTCAGATCAGATGTCCGGGTGTTCCTGAAGATCGATGAGAACCAGAACGAGGAGCCCGAGGAGGGGATCGCTTCGGTATGTATCGGAGACTCGCAGTGCGCAGAAAAGCTTCTTGGTTACAGTTCTGTAACCAGCAGTATTATCACAGCATTTTCCTCCTCCTCCTCAATCTTTGTCCTGCAGCTGTGCTCAACTTCCCCCCGAAGCTCCCTGGGAGAGGAGACTCAGTAAGTGTTGATAATGTTCTCTTGTGACACATTGACATGAATCCCTTACTTGAGCAATCAGTTAAAGCGCCTTCCTTCCTTGTTTTCATGGAAATGCAGGGTCAAGCCGTCAGATTTTGACTACCTGAAAATCATTGGGAAAGGAAGCTTTGGAAAGGTAAGGGAATCTCCAGATGAGGGTCAAATGGAGATGCCAAAAATGAACATGGGGAATGAGGCAAGGGCTGTACAATGACACACACCCTTCTTCTGCAAAGGTTCTGCTGGCACGACACAAGGAAAACGCCAAATACTATGCTGTGAAGGTGCTTCAGAAGAAGATCATTCTCAAGAAGAAAGAGGTAAAACTTTTTTCCTCTTTCCCACCCTTCCAAGTGCTGAACAGTCCTAACCTAGAGTGAGGCTCTGCATGCACTCTGTCATATGCACCTGAACAGGTTGATTTGCAAGCATTCAGATTTTCCTTTTGTGATCTCATCAAATTTCTGTTAATTCCAAAATCGGTAGTTAATAATTATTTGACTTCTGGAGGGAATTTAGCAAAACTTTCAGTTGAGTAGTTGTCATACCTGTAGCAGAAGGTGCTAGAATAAGCTGCTTCTTCCCTTCCAGCAAAAGCACATCATGGCTGAGCGCAGCGTGCTGCTCAAGAACCTCCAGCACCCTTTCCTGGTGGGCCTGCACTACTCCTTCCAGACTACAGACAAGCTCTACTTTGTGCTGGACTATGTCAACGGAGGGGAGGTGAGACTGGGTGGGGCATGGGTGTAGAGGTGCAGGGGTGGCGATGCCTGGGGGGTTGTGATGTAACTCGGATTAGGGCTGCTCGGGACAAACTGGACGTTGTCTGGCTTTTGTCTCTGAACTTGATGATATCTGCAGGGCAAACGACAAAATAGTCCACTCACAAGTGAGATGCAGTGGCGCTAAAGTGTAGAAGGACAGCTGGTGTGATGGGATGACTAATGGCAGTCACACCCAGGCTTGAGGAGTGGGAGGCGAACGCTTCGGACGTTGAGTCAGAACAGGAGGGTGGACTGTCGCTAATGCTCCCACATGACTCTCCCGCTCTGCAGCTCTTCTACCACCTCCAACGCGAGAGAGTGTTTCTGGAGCCACGGGCTCGCTTCTACATTGCGGAGATGGCCAGCGCCTTGGGCTACCTGCATTCGCTGCACATTATCTACAGGGACCTCAAGCCAGAGAACATTCTGCTGGACTCTGAGGGCCACATCGTCCTGACTGATTTTGGCCTGTGCAAGGAGGGGCTGGCGCCCAACGGGACAACCTCCACCTTCTGTGGGACCCCTGAGTACCTAGCACCAGAGGTGCTGCAGAAACAGCCCTATGACCACACGGTGGATTGGTGGTGCATGGGTTCGGTGCTGTACGAGATGCTATATGGCCTGGTGAGTGTAAACTGAAGTTCCTTGTTGGCTAAATTGGCTGGATAAACTGATGGAGTGCATTAAATTTACTGACAATGTTTTAAAAAAAACAGTGACCCATTTCATGTTGAAGAGTTCTAAAAGCACTTGCCCTCCAAAGGAAGTAAAAGCACATGACATTCTGGACATGGTTGCACCCTTCCTGTCACAAGTTGGGTTCTTGCAGAAATTATTTTGACTTCTTCACATCCTTTTGTGAAGGGTGTTTTGACTTTGTCCTATCAGTTCCTTTGTATCATTTTCATTGATTCCCTTTGTATTTACTATTGTTTTTTTTGGTGAGCATTTAAGTGTACAGTACATAACAGCTACAGAAAAGCTGAATGAGTGCAAGTGGAGTAATGCAGCAATTCCCACTTCTAATTGGTCAAGTCTCCACAGGATGAGCAGTAAACCAAGCAGGGATCCATTGAACATGTTGTGGTTATTGTGAGCAACTTTCTAAAACTGCACAGTGGTGCTAAAATGTTTTTTCACGTCATGTATGGACAATCTGCTAAAGGTTCCTGCTAATTGCTCTGCTGTCTCCACGATTACACAATTAAAAACACAACCAATATGGCTGACAGACATTTCCCATAATGCTCCACTCTCGTAAAGCAACTCATTTCTAATGCCAATAGATGGCTCTAGATGCAGACATTCCAACTACAGTACTGCACTTCCACATTTTCTAGGACATGTTTTGAAGTTTTTTTCATAAGCTGAAAATTGGCTATCAAGAGCTATTGTACTAGAATTTGGATAAAGTTCACAAATCAAGGGATGCCTGTACGTGCAAAAGTTGTGTTAATTAACCTTGTACGAGGCCCGCAGGGTGGATTGTCACTGAAGGTTTTTTCCTCCTCTCTCTGCTGTCATTATAGCCCCCCTTCTACAGTCGCAACACAGCAGAGATGTACAACAACATCCTTCACAAGCCGCTGGTGTTGAAGCCCAATGTGTCCAACGCTGGACGGGCGCTGCTGGAGGGCCTGCTCCAGAAGGATCGCACCCAGAGGCTTGGTGCGCAGGATGACTTTGTAAGTGTGGCCCTTGCCCTGTTCTGCGTGCACGCACACTTGACACGTCTGGCCCTTGATCAGGACACTTACCCTGAATTGCTGCAGTACAAGTGACCCAATTGTACAAAGCCACTTAATGTTGCAAGTCACTTTGGAGAGCAATATCACATGATGAATGTACTTGCATGTATGACAAGTGTACACACACACACACACTGCAGTCTGTACATGTAACTGCATTGTTGCTCATGGCACATGGCTTACAGTCCCATCTTCCTGTTTCCTGCAGATGGAGATCAAGGCGCATGCTTTTTTTTCACCTATTAACTGGGATGACCTTGTAGCCAAAAAGATTTCACCCCCATTTGTGCCCACTGTGGTGAGTTGTATCTTCACTTAAAAAGCTACAGTGGATAAACAGTGCTATGTGCATCATCATCGCATCAGTCAAGACGCCGAGTTTCTGTTTTTCAGAATTTGTACAACGCATGCCTTTGCTTATCTTACCTTTGCAGACGGGACCCACTGACCTGTGCCACTTTGACCCGGAGTTCACACACCTGCCCGTGTCAGGCTCTGTTGGCAACCCTGACTGCCTGCTCATGACCAGCAGTGTATGCGAAGCAGCTGGTGCCTTTCCTGGATTCTCCTACGCACCCCCTGTGGAGCATGCCTTCCTGTGAAGACAAGCGCTCTCCTCATGTTGCTGTTCCTGTTCCTGATCTCCTTTCACCTTCTCGTCCACCATTACCTTTCTAATGGAGGAAGATGGGGAGGGCGTCTTCGAAAGGAGGGCAACACCTGAACCGGAAACGAACCCTCTAGGGGGTTGCTGGGGTGTTCGGGTGCCAGTGAGAGCACTGAAAGGTTTTTTGCCTTTCCTAGATGTGTACTGAGTCCTCTGTGGAAGAGGACTTTCTGCCATTATGTTAAACACCTGTGGCCAACAGATTTGGCTGCTCTCGGGCATGCCAGATGTGAACGTTCTGGTATGTTAATGGTTTGAACTCTTGTGTCAAACCTCTTGTTCTTCTCGGAGACTGCTTGCTTTCCATCAGCTGGAGCTTGGACGGGGATTCGGATGTTGGAAGTGGGGTGGAGAATGCGATGGAGGTTGGGTGGACACGGTCCTTCCTGCCAATGCTGACAGTTGTTTGGAAACTGCCCCTGTCTCAGATGGAAACTGGGTGGACCATTCCTTCCGTGTGGAAAATGGGGGTGGGACTTTTTGCACAAAATTTAGGGTGCGATGCCTTGACAAATCTGAACGTTTTCAGGTTTCTTATTGATTGTTATACATGTCATATACAGACATGAGTTGCTTAACAAGGACACATCCTGAGAAATGCATTGTTTGGCAGTTTTGTCATTGTCTAGAAACCTAGATGGTATAGCCTCAATCATAGGGTATACTTATACAAACCTAGCTGGTATATAGCCTCGATGCACTTGAGAGGTGGTAACCACGAGATTTGACACTACTGCCGGCATAACGCAGCATACTGTTTCACAGTAAACTTTTTTAAAGTGGAAAGAGTCCATTCTAAAATAAGTATAGTAAATACATGAACTAACACAGGTGTTAATGAAGTGTTATGTACTGTACATAATTCTGTGCTATACTTTTATATGGCTGGCAGCACAGTAGGTTTGTTTACATTAGCACCACCACGAACACGTAACACTTTGTTCTACAACGTTACATTGTGCTACAACATCGCTAGTCAAAGAATTTTTCAGCTGTTATCTTATGGGACCACCGTCATATGTGCAGTCTTTCGTTAAGCGAAACACCGTCAAGTGGTGCATGACTGTATACGTATATATGTGTGCTTTGTAAGACTGCTTTCTTGTGATCGATAAAGTCTTGGTGGAAAGCGAGACCAGCAGACCGCTTTGAGAGTAAACTGATTTTTATGAGTGAAATGATGTCTGCTATGCTTAGTCACCCTACATTTGATGGATGCCTGAAAATAATTTGACGATTGTCTAGTTGCTAATGCTGCTGAGGAGTTCAAGACGGACAATTGCGTTTACTGGTTTAAACAGTCGGCAGCATCATCCCTCCAGGTTGAGGGCGTACCACCTTTAGAAAGTCCCCAGTTTGAAGATCAAAGCAAGGGGGGGGGGGGGAAATCCTCCTTTACTAGTATATTTCCTGGACTGCACACAGGAGGTTTTTGGGAACCACCTAGGAGGCCTCACCTGTATTATAAATACGCAACAGCGCCCCAAGTGGTCAATTTACCTCATGGCAGTCTGTCGTCCGTCACTCTCAAGCATTTTTCTTGGCCTTCCAGCAGCACCAAACCACGAGTGTAAACATCACTGCCCGTCGCTGTGTTGTGCATACAGTTTTTGTGTGGCTATAAATGATCTGAATGATATATTTTTCTTAATGACCACATGACACTAGTGAATAGGCACAGGAGGGAGCAGGTGTCCATTAGCACTTCTACTTTTCTAGCAGCAGCATTTCTGTAATAAGATAAATATTTTAGTGCTAAATTTGCTATTGAAGCCATGCAATGTGCAAATCTCAGCTAATCTTGCATTAATTTTGGGGAATAGCTATTCTATGTGATCTACATTATAGTTCAGACCATGTAAGTAAGCAGGCTTGACAACAGCATGGTTATGGGGTTTTTTTTTTTTTTTTTTTTTTTTTTGGGGGTCGTGCAGTCGCCTGGGCTGCTAGGATTTTCTACTTTACACCTCCTGGTGCAATACTTCTGTAATTAGTAGCTTTGAATCAAGGTTTGGAGCCCACCTCCTGCTGTAGTATCCTTGATTAATGTACTTATCCTGAATGCATACAGTAAAATATTACCCAGCTGTATAAATGGGTAAATTACTGTAAGTAGCTTTACACTGTAAGTCGCTTTGGAGAAAAGCGTCACGTAAATGTAAGTCATTTTGCATTTGCAAATGACATCAGGTACACAAGGAGTCTTCTGCCTTTACTAAGACCAGAAGGCCAGAATCTCTACTTCACATCTTGAAGCATGCTCAATATACATGGAATATAGTGACTGAAATGCACTGTGTCTCAGTCTTGTGTTCAGATCTATTCTTCACACTAATGTACAGTTATAGCATATGGATTCATACATAGAAACTGAAAAGTCCAAGAATCCCCAACTAATGAAGGTAGCTTACAGAAGGGAGGCTGTCACTTTTTTTGACCATTGTTTTCAATTAGTAGTCATTATAGAGTGATTCTGTGCAGTCATTCTTGGGTCTTGCCAATGGAACAAAAGTACATGGTGCAGGTTGCCTTTGAAACTTTTCAGAGTTATTTCCTCATATTACATCCTCACCTCTCCTTCTGTATGAATGGAAAACCAAGAGATACAGTTTGAGGTGTGACATTTTCTTCCATATTTGGAAGTTAATCCTTTTTACAGCACTGTCTTGAATATTTATTCAAATGTTACACGAAATATATGGTACACACATTCATATATATTTTAAAAAAACTGAAAACTGTACTGCTTGTCATAACTAGTACAATTAACATTTTAATAGGCTCTGTAATGAAAATAATAAAGGTTGGTGTCAATTTATCAGTGTCTTTGTCTAAACCTTTTCGGAAGGGCACTGTGACTTTGTCATATAACTCAGTGTCTTTTGGTCCAATATCAACTTTTGAGGAAGTAACTATGTTGATTTAATAGAAAATACCAGAGTTACATACTCTGGTACAGGTGCAAATCAGAATGACATTCAGCTGTTCACAAAAATGTATATGATTTTGCAGTGATTTCCAATGATAATTAAAATTAATAATTGATTAAATTTTACATCCAAGTCATAAGACCAAGTTCTTCATTTTCCTCCATCCAACTAATATCCATTCTGATGCAATGACAGTTCTGACAAAGTAGTCCCCTTCATGTTTGACCGTGAGAACGAGTTGAGCAGAATTTATGGACTTGCGCTCTCTCACCTTTCTTTCCTACAAATTTTCAGTGACTGGATGCTGGTATTTGGAATTCTAACTCATCAATCCATCACCATCGACCGATATCCACTCCTCGCACATCCAGCTTCTGGGTTTTTTTGGCTCAAGCAAGTCTAGATCGAGACAGGTGTACTCAAACTTCTGACTCATAATGGGTGTATGAGCAATTAGTAAAAAAATTAACTTAAGATCAGCAAACAATAGATTCACTTGCTGTATATCACTTATTTCATGAGTTTTCCCACTGCATATTGTATTTGAAACACTCTGGGAAAGAGTTAGCAGTAACAGACCACTATTGTTTGTGCATGCAGGTCAGAATATTCATGAGATTTTCACATTAAATTGATCCAAATAGCAGAAACCAAATGGTGGGATTTCATCAATAGTTTTATTTTATCTTTCAGAAACTGCTTACCCATTACGAGGCTGCAGTGGTCCAAAATCAGTGCGGTCAGTCTAGGGTGTAAAACACGGTGCACTCACATATGCACAAACTAAGGGCAGATTAGCTGCAGCATTAAGAGATTAAATAAAAAGTGCACAAAATAATGTGCAATATTCACTGGCTTGTTGTTGCCATTTTTTTTTTTTCAAGGGCAGTTTCCCAAGGAGTTTGTTTTTAAATTACCAATGGATCAGTGGTCTATGGAAACGTCAAATAATAGAATAGAGCCAAAAGTTGACCATGACCTCATAGGTGCCAGCAGAAAAGCTTCTGCTTGCGGCACGTCTGTTTTGTTAAAGCAGATACCTCATTACACATTATAGATTATGTCTCCATGCATCCAACAATTCAATTTGATTTTGTTCTGGTAGCAATATTTGCAGGCTGAATTAGGTTAAATGGTTTAATGCATTAACTTTGAAAACAGAAAATGGAATATGGCTGAAATTACTGAGTAGATATGAAGAACACTGATAAAATGAATAAATGTAAATCATCATCTGAAACTGCTCATCTCGTATGGGGGTCGCGGGGAGCTGGAGCCTAACCCGGCAACACTGGGTGTAAGGCTGGATGGGGAGGGGACGCACCCAGGACAGGATGCCAGTCCATTGCAAGGCACCCCAAGCAGGACTCGAACCCCAGACCCACCCGAGAGCAGGACCCGGTCAAACCTGCTGCGCCACACCCTCCTATGAATGTAAATGTAAATGTAAAAGTAATATAACATCGCCAGCTACCTTTACTGTGATACTCCAACCAGCGGCAGGTATTTAAAAGGAACAGTCTCTCTGTGGCTTTCAGATCACCTCAAACCCCGATACGCAACAACTCAGTGAGGGAAACCCTCTTACAAAGTGTGTGCGATTGAAATGATTATTAAAGGCAAGCCCGCTGCCCATTACTACATTACTTTTGCCCCTTGATAACTTTTCAACATTTAAAAAGCACTTCCCCTTGTTGGTGGTTTCAGTTTTTTTATTTTAGGAAAATCTTGTCATGAACCTTTGCTCCACTCATGACCTCCTCCATCTCACAAGCATACATGTATACCGCTGTAAAAAAAATGTAGTGAACAGGTTTATTATTATTCAAGGATATCGGACACAGAGTGTTCAATGGAAAAAATGGCTTTTAGTACAATAACTGCACAGGTGCAGCCTGCTATAATGTCCAGGCTAGTTTATCACTTGAAATCCTTAATGTTGGTAGACTGCAATGTTTTCCCAGTGTAATTTTTTACCATGGGCTATTGCCTCATGGACTTATGGACTCCTATACACTAAGCTGTCGTACACATAACGTGTATGTGTAACAGAATTCGGAAGCTGCTTTAGAGAAATGAATCTGCCAAACTGAAATAATAAAAGTAGGCTTCATTTGAAGCATACAAACACACATAATGCGTTCATGACTTACAAGGTATCAACAAGGAATATCAGGACATGACAGTGGAAGAGATCTATCATTAAATCTATATCAGCTATGAAACCATGGTAATAAAAAATAACACTTTGACACTTGAATTTTTTCTTGCAGGAACAACAATGCCTAACGTTCTGTATGATACCACCTGTGATGACACATCTATAACTCTGCATCACAACTCAGCACTGAGTCATAAATGTTTCTGACCCAACTGCAGTTACATGCTATCATTCCACACTGACATTTATTCGTTTGTCAGGCGCTTTTCTCCGGGCCAAGAATCAATTCAAAATAAAGTGCATCAAAAACAGAGTTTTAGACACAGGAGTTTCAAATTCATAGCTTATGTGACTGATACCACCATGTTGCTGGTTCACATCCTTCAGGCAGCTGCCAATAGAAGTGATATTCAGATTGAAAATGCATAGAAAGCAAAATTAATATCTGAATGCTGAAAGTGGTTCGGTAGTGATATTTAACAGTACCTCATTTTAGATTATAATTTCTGAGGATTATACGCTTAATAGCACCCGGTGGGATTTGCGAACACCATGGACCAGTTTCCCAGCACGGATGAAGCCTAATTCAAGGCCAAGAACAATTTTGCATGGAGAACACCTATGGACAGTGCAGTGCTGCTTGAAAGTACAATATGCGAACCTTATAGGTCATTATTCTCATATATAAAAAAAAACAAAATGAATGATTATGATTTACACACCCGATTCTACTTACCTACTTGGTTTAACCTACGCAACTTATGGTTCACTTATTTTTTCACCTTCACTACTTACGTTTTTCCACTTGATGTGTGATTTCCTCTAAACCAAGATATGGAATTAGTAATGACACACCTGTTACGTTAGACGAGAAATACTGGTCCTGAGTAAATAATATTATGGTAGAACCAAGGTACACAAGGGGTTCATATATTTTCAAGCAGCACTGTATGTTAGAAGACCACATCTGCATGGAACTTGTTTTAGTTTGTCTGCTCTGCAATCAACAACACGGGTTCCTTATTTATTTTTCACCCAAAGTTAGGCAAAAAAGTACGAATTGCCACCAAGTCTTGGACTGACTTGGCTGCTCAAGTTCCTCTCCAGTTTCAGCTTCATCCTCCTGTATTGCATTGCAGGTCCATTGTGCTGTTCCTGACACCCTCCCATTATAAGACAAACAGTACTTCTGAATGTTCAAGATGTGGCGTTCAGCGTTCCGGTTACAGAATACATATTTTCTGAATATACCCTTTTTACTGCTATGTATGGTTTGTGAAAACATGGTACTGTAAAGGTTCATCAGACACATAACCCCATCCCCAACTCTATCCCAAATCCTAGCCCTAAACCTATCCCAGACCTTAAGGGGCCAGGGCTTGTGTGGTAGCAGCTTCTTGGGAATGGCTCCATAAATTACTATTTATTAATAGAATACCTTTTACTCCTGTGCTACACAGTTACTCAGATGAATTATTCTTTCTCAGCTTACTCCTAAGAATGATACACAGTCTACTCTCACAAGTAAATAATAAGGGGAATGATGGAGGTAGGTTTTTAGAACATTGGAGAAGGTCTTCAAATGCTCCTGTAACTTTTTTTTTTTTTTTTTGAAGAAAATTTGTCACTCAGGTTAAAGGGGCACCTCCCCTCTCCGGTTCTGCAGAAGGGGAGTAGAAGTTCACAGCCAGGTTCCTCATCCTCTTGTTGACCATGATGGGCACAACTCTTCCTGCCTCCACAGAAGGTGTTGCCCCAACATCTGGAGTCAGTGGCAATGAGCGAAAATCCACCTCATCTTCTGAAAACTCAAGTATATCAAGTGTGGTGCGCAGCACAGGCTTCCTGGGGTGGAACCATTTGTAATAAATGACTTTGAGTACCAATCCCAAGATGTAGCATGAGAGGACTGTGCTGCAGATCACATGGGGCTCCCTCTGTTCTTCCTGCCAGTACCACCACAGTCCCAGGAGGAAGCCCACGTCCACCATGGTAAAAGAATGGTAGATAATGCTCCGCCAGAGACTGCCTCCCTTAGCCACATTAAACCAGCTGAAGTACCAGATGAGGCCAATGGCGGCCCGGAAGAGCCACTCACCAGCCAGGTTGTCCATTAAGTCAGTGCCCTGCATCCAGGCCCAGAGAACCAGTGGAAGCCACAGACTCACAAAGTGGACCGCAGTGTGACAAGGCAAGACGCAGGCAAAGAGAGCCAGGGCCACCACACGAGGCCCAATCAGCAGCAGGTTCCATACAAAGTAGACGACAGAGGAGCCAAAACCCTGTTTCTCCTTGGCTGGCAAGAAGGAGCGCATGGAGCGGTGGTACATAGCCACACTGAAGGCGATGGCTCCTGCTGAACACAGTGCCTTCAGACCTGAAATGAAGATAATTTTGGTCGGTAAGATAGCAAAAAGCTGTTTTGGACACTTGCATCTCCCACCCATCAGGGTAAATTCAAAGGAAATTCCTCTCTTCTGTGCTCTACGTAGACCCTCTGACTCACTATCTGTGGTCCTGTGTCCGGCTGCAGAGGTATAGTGGGGAGTCACCCAAGACACACTGGAAATTTTGACAGTCAAGGTGGACATGGATCCAATTTTTTATTTATCTTGTCTGCTGCATTCAAAGCTTGATGTCTTTCATAAACTGAGGGAAGCTCTCCTGGTATGTATTGGTTCTGATACATCAGCCACACCGATGACAGGACTTACCTATTTCAATAACTGGTTCGACATCAATTTATTGTTTCTGAGCTGCTTTTTCTTTCTTTGAGAAATTGTTGCAGTTTGTGGTTGTATAAATAAATAATGTATATTTAAAATATATTATAAATGTACATTTTTTAAAAGTGGGGTTTCCCCTTTAATGATAGAGGGTCATTAGGTTCACTTTGGAGCTTTGCCCATTCTTTCTGTCAAATGATGTGAAGATCTCTTAAAATGTAATAACTATAAACTATGTGTAGTATTTTCATAAAAATTAAATATCTGCAGAAATTATATGTCAGTAACATATCAGCTGGGGGGGGGTGTGGTGGCGCAGCGGGCTTGGCCAGGACCTGCTCTCTGGTGGGTCTGGGGTTCGAGTCCTGCTTGGGGTGCCTTGCGATGGACTGGCATTCCGTCCTCCTCCTCCAGCCTTACGCCCTGTGTTGCCGGGTTAGGCTCTTGTTCGCCATAACCCCGCTTGGGACAAGCGGCTTCAGACCATTTGTGTGTTTGTTTGTGTGTGTGTGATATCATCGGAAATTTAGTACATCGTTCCTGTATTTCAGGAGGGCAGGGTGGTGCAGCAGGATTGGCCAGGGGTTGTTGTGTGGCAGGTCTGGGGTTCAAGTCCTGCTTGGGGTGCCCTGCAGCAGATTGGTGCCCCATCCAGGGTGTGTCCCCTCCAGCCTTGCGCCCTGTGTTGCTGGGCTGGGTTCTGGTTTGCCGGGACAAGGGATTCTGCACATTGTGTGTGTGATTCTTTTAAACACATAACAGAAATGAAGCTGAACACAGTCACTTACATGTGAGAAGGCTCAGCTCGTGCTTCTGAATGTAGATGACGATCATGAGCACCAGTTGGGGAGCGCTCTCAGAGAAAGTCTCAAAGAGCCGCAGCATACTGAGGTCATGGTTCAGGTAAACAGCTACACCTTCCAAGTAGGGGTTTTTGCTCCGGAAGTTACGGCACGAGATATCCAGTAGGCTGACATACCTAGGGTTCACAGCAGGAGTCCGCAATCATCATTGGAACTCTCGTGCTTATTTTTCCCCGCACACACAAAACACACAATAGCATAATTTCAGGAAAAAGGTAGTAGGTGGCCTTCGTACCCAAAGCGTTTCATATTTTCTTCTTTCTAAGCAATCTCTTTCATTGCAACAAGTACCTACAAATTCAGCAGTTTTGTACTTTACAGATTATTGTTGTTTACATTCACATGTTAATAAAACTTTTGAACTGACATAAAATGTGATCAAATGCACTGAACTGCATAGAGTACGTTTACGATTTGGTGGGTTAGATGTATCATAACAATTGACTGATAAATTCAGAAATGTACATAATTTTGTTGCCCATTATAAACTTGGCAAACAGGAAAAAACTGTAATTTAAAACAAAGCCCAAGAGTCTGATCGTTACACACCTGAGAGGCACTGCCAAATGCAGAAGATGAGTAAGAACCAGAATGTGCCGCTTCCTCATGCAGTTTTCAGCGACGCTCTCCAGCATCTGGCTGTCAGCGTAATACCACAGGCAGCTGAAGAGCTGAACGATCCCCGAGGAGACCAGAAGCAGGAACACGACCACCCCCATCCAGACGAAGGCCTTCTCCTCATAAAAAGACACCACCAGCTGTACATCAAGGATCACATCGACAGCGAACAGGACGAGTCCAAAAAAGGTCATCAAGAAGTCAGACACCGGGTACACGAAGGGGAAACCTTCCTCCATCCTTTCCACCTTCTACACGTATCTCCTCAAGACAAAATGTACAAAAAAACTCTGGTTCCCTCCTGCCCACACAGCACTGTAGTGCATAGCTGTAGATCTCATGAAGTGAAACTGAAAGTTAAAAATAAAAGAGGGTGTGCCGCTATGTGTCCCAGTCATTCACAAGCATTTCCTCTTGAGTACAGCTGTACACTCCGAGCTGTACTTCCCCAATTCAGGCTACGTTCTATCTGAATGACTACCGCAAATATTCTCATGACGTACAATGAAGTTCTCTTTCAGACAAATTTACCCACTTTTATTATACAGTCAGCATTAAGCGTGAATCCACTACAACAGTTTATGAGGAAATAGTTGGAGCATGATTACTTCTTCCAAAATTATATTCTTGACTAGTTATATCACTATAGTTTCCTTTCAGTTACTCTTTACGTACTTTGTCACTTTTCCTCATAGACCTGCACCTCAAAACCAAACTTCCCAGCCTCCCTTGAATCTCCTAGGCTTTTCTGCTTTCCTCACACTCACCAACAGGCACTTACCCCTGATATTCCCCGTGAGTCCGCACAGCGGTTGAACACTTAATTCGCATTTTACCCACAATCCCCAGCTATTTACAATAAACCCATTTTCCTGCTCAAACGTGAAACTCCCCAGTAACGCGGGTCGTTACAATACGTTTCTCATTTCTGTCTTTTATTGTTGTATGCCATTACATACAAGCTGTATATACAAAATAAATATCACAGTCTGATAGGTATTATATTGTAAGGACCTGCGTTGCCGTGAGTTTGAGCAGGAAAATATGTCTATTGTAAATAGTTGTATCGTGGGAAAATTGGAATTAAGTGTTCAACCACTGGGGGGCTTGTGGGGAATATAAAATATAAGGGGGTGACTGTCAGGAAAAAAGGGAGAAAGCCTGAGGGGCGCTAAGCAGGCTGGGAGAGCTGGCTTGAGGTGCAGGTCCTTGAGGAAAAGGGGTCCTTGGACTGAACGCATTATTTCTTTGTCTGCCGGTGTTCCAATAAACAGTCGTCATGAACGCTGCATCTGCGTCCTCCTTCGCCTCTCCGAACCCAGAGCGCAGCGTGCAAAAATGTATTAACTATTACTTAGCTGACATCACTGTATGCTTATGTAACATCCGTACGTGACACAAACATGGATGTGTTTTACTCTAACGCCCAGACAGGAACCAAAAAAGTTGGAATTGAAAGGCGGAGTCTAAATAAAAGTAGGCAGTCCAAGTTAACAAGCGGAGTGCACAGGTGAACAGAAATGCACGGAGAACAGGCGCAAACAAGGGTCATTTAGTGAACGCAGGCAAGGCAGTATAATGCCTATTAATAACCTGCAACCGGATGGTACCCCCATCACCCCTTTTGTAGGGGGTGGTCAGTAATTTGGGTTCACGTGCGCTGATGGAGCTTGGTGGACCTGGAGCGTTTGAATCTTTCTGAGTCGTGACCGTTTATCGTTTGACCAACAGGTGTCATTTAATTCAGTAGTTACTGGCAAAACCCAGTGTAGCACACACAGACTGGGTAAGTTATTACAACAAGAGGTCTACTTAAAACTACTGAATAATGCAGCTTAAGGGTCTTTAGGTTACTGACCAGAGCACCGCCATTCCCATCCTGCATGTCACCGGTTACCGGTTTCAAACCTTCCCCATGAACATATCCCCAAGGCAAAGCAGAAGCGAAAGCGAAGGGCTGTAGGTTATCAACAAACAACTCGGTTTTGGATCCAGTTTAGAGACACCAAGAGTAAGCACATCACAGTTACATTTACATTTATTCATTTGTCCAAAGCAATGTACAACTCAAAGTAAACAAAAGTGCATTTTGCAGGCAAACGGAGAGAGACAGATGCAGACACGTGATTCACAAAGTACAGTCACGTAGTCCAAAACCACCGTGTTTGCCAGCATAAATTACACAAAAAGCTGTATATACAATTGATAGAACTGATTTTGTTAACAGATTATGTAGTGCAAGTTTATTAAGCAGACAGGAGATGAGGAGAGAAGTGGGTCCAAAATAGATGTTTTTGGAGACTCTTCTTCGATGCTGAGAGCGATTCAGCAGCTCTGAAGGACAGAGGGAGCTCATTCCACCACATTACATCCAGAATCGAGAACCTTCATGCTTTTGATTTTGAACTTCTTGTGCAGGGGACCACCAAGTGGCCAGAGGTAGGAGGAGGATAGAAGTCAGACTGGAGCGCAGCAAGTGATCAAGTTCTACAAGTATTGATGGGCAACCAGATGAAGCCAGTGGAGAGAGACAAGGAGGGGAGATACATTGTACTGCTTTGGCAAGTCAAACAGATCTCATACTGCAGTATTCTGTATTAGCTGGAGAGGCTTGATGGAGAAGACAGACTGAAAGGAGTTGCAGTTATCCAGGTGGGATATCACCATGACCTATTACGCTGCTAGCAGTGGATTCAAGGAGGAGACCTGTTAGACACATAAAATCCTGTAAAACACTTTAGAGCTGCAGCACATCTTCCAGCCATGAAGGTAAAGCTCTTCTCACACATCTTCGTGTAACCCCAGGAGGTCAGCAGCCGTGGATTGTGGGGTACTTTGGCTCGCTCTGGCATGCAAAGTAAGCAATCAGCTGACCATTGCAGATCATGAGGAACAAGCCACTACCTTCAAGTGAAAAATAAGAGCAACAATTATCTGGAACACTTCTAGCACTTATCCATGTTAAATACAATGTCTAGAAATATTTGAGTCAAAATACATTTTGAAATTTAGCTTAATACATACTATTATTTCACACCCAAAACAACCTCCATAACTGCCAAGATGAGTTGATTTACATTCTGTAAACATAATGGTGGACACTGGAATTTGAAATGCAAAACGACACTAAGATGTTTAAAATGTTCCCATTACAGTGGTCAAGCTTCAGTTCACCTTTTTTGTCTTACTTACAAGTAGAAAAAAATTCTATTTTTGCAACTCCCCAAGCAGTGATGCAACACACAAATACAAAATATAAGGCACTGCAGAATGAAAAAGAAAATAAGTAGTAGAATAAATAGTATAATAAACAGGAGCAGTAGAAGTAAGTGGAGGTTAATTCCAATGTTACGGTGAGAAAGATGAAGTTTTAAGCTCTAAAGAGTTAAATTTTTAAAAATATAAAAATTGCTTCAGCAAAAAACTTCATAGATATTGAATGTTTTGGTCTTTAATGTGAGTAAGGCAGTTTTGCTGCCCACTCCATTTGTATTTAAATACAAATATTGAAAGATATTTAGAAAAAAATTTTAATTAATTTAATAAAAGCAGCTTTATACGTCTAACTATTGGACTGATAGGTGCTTTAGGATCAACTGTATTAGTTGGAGGTTTCTGAGAGTCAGGAAGATTTCAAACTGTAATGGGTGTGGGTGTGGGTGACCTACCCAAGGCAAGCCACCATTGCCAAACCAGGGGAAACTCCTGCATGACTGAAAGAAAGAGGAAAATTGCTGTAATTATGGGGAAATCAACGTAAGTAGCTTAACACTGTACGACACTTTAAAGAAAAGCTTTTTATAAATAAATTAAGAAATTTTGACTCTACAGCACTACATCATACATGATTTATAGTAACTGTGATCAAGTAGTGTGATTGGTTGAGACTGTCAGGGTGACAGAAAGTAGGGAAAAAACTGAAATCCCTCAAATCACTGCACTTTCAACTTGTGAAAGCAACATACCATCACACTGACACAGCTACAGGGCACCTGGAAACCCTGCTGCTATAAGAGGTCTTTTGGGCATTGTGCGTGCAACCGTGTAGGTCGGCATGAAGGAGGTGTGGCATATTTTACCTATAGAGGTGAGGAGCACATGGAAGACGGTGACTGTGAGGGCATAATCCCACACCCATCTCTTCACGACTGCTGCAAACAGCAGCCCACTGCTGAAGAAGGTGAGCTCCATGGAGAGCAGGTTCACTGTGACACATAAAACAACAGTGAGGCCTAATGGCGGCTCTGTCTCTCTGTGTGTGTGTGTGTGCGCGTAGTACATTACCTAAATATTTAGAGTTAGACTCTGTGAGCTCAATCTTGAAGTCAAATGGAATGAGTCCATCAAAATTGTCCAACCTGTTAAGACAAATTAATTACCATGTTGTTCCTAAACTTATTGACCTTTTTCAGGTTTTATACCAGTTGTATCATACAGATGAAACAAGATTTTTGAGGATATGGTGTCAATAAAATACACACACACAAAATAGGAATGTGGGATCCGATTACTTCAAATCACTTCCATAGTGTTTACAGCTTGTGCCTGGTGTTCCTAAATGCTGGTTATCAATAAAAAGATGTCAATATTTACAAATTCATGGGATGAATCAGTCAAAAACTGGTATTGAACAGGAGTCTATGGAAACTATATATTCTTATTTCAGTCATTTACATTTATTCATTCAGCAAACACTTTTCTCCAAGCAACTTAGGACTGTTTATGCAGATGGATATTTCTTTGTTATTCAGTAATTTATAGAGGTGAATAATCTTAAACTGAACAGTTCAGTACCTTGACCAAGGTGACTGCAGTTGAAGGAGAAGATTTGAACCTGCAACCTTTGTATCTAAAGGCAGCAATTCTAAACATTATGCTACCAGTTGCATTGCAGTGACACTTTCAACGTTAATAAAAATGTTACAAGTCTGGTATCTTATTTTTACATAACTGTGTCCAAATCTTTTTCAGAACCTAAACTGATTTACATCTCTGTTATTGTACTTTCATTCATCATATAGATATTAAAGCAAAGTGAAAGTGACCGGATGCTGATGAGCACTGCGCATGATTATGGGATCCACAATGAGCGCTAAGTATGGGTTTGTGAGAATTCTTTTTTGTATTTCCAGTCATTTTAAATTAAGACATTAATTTTATGTGCCTGCCTCATGTCCTGTGTTAGAGAACATAGAGAACACAAGGTCCCTGCACTGGACAAGCCATTGATGCAAATGGAATAAATAAATAAATAAATAAATAAATAAAGGTCTTAAAGCAAACTGTAAATCCACGAAAGCTTTATCTGAGGTTTTTAAAGAATCTAGCTCGAGGGATGCCTGTGTACTTGAGTTTTTACTGTTTGCGACCTGGCGGTGACACTGATTTTCATTTACGAACAACTCCAGTTACAAACAGACTTTGCTCCCAACTGTTGATGAGCGAATGCAACGAAAATACAACAACGGAGTCTCGAGTTACGCAGCGATCCGAGTATTGACACAGCGCGTAAAATAAAACCAGTCTCACCACATAAACGCATGGGAATGCTGCCTTACAAAACGGTAAAATCACGTATAATAATGAACTCCTATGGAAAGGCGCGCTTCTTACCTGAATGCGCCGAAACAGACACTGCCGATCATGTAGTACAGCGTGTAGAAAATGACCAAACACAGGAGCAGATGCAGCAGGATTGTCTACAAAGGAAACACACCGCGAAGGGTTAAATAACCCATTTCTGACTGGTTACACGCTCATCTCCCCTTGCGCATATCGCTCAAATAAAAAATCGGAATCTAACATATTAGGATTATTCCCATTGCAAAAGAACAAGCTGTGATTTCAGATTTGCCCCTGATTTCTCGGCTATTTTTCTTCGTTGCGCAGTTATTAATCGCAAATACAGCCCTCAGGTAACAAAATAACACCTCACCTGCTTCTTTGCGCAATACACGCTAGCAGATCGTTACTTTTCGATAGGCGCCCAACTGAGAGATCATGATTATAGCGGAAAGCTAATGTGTTGTTGGTTATGCTTTTATACTCCGATCATCCCTTAACAGTTCCTTGACCTGGAGAGCTATTGCGGCTTCCTATGGTGGAAATTGACGGAGCTGCATCTCCACAGCCCTTACCTTTGTGTCCGCTACCTTGCCTTTGAATGCCATTTAAGCTGCGGCAACTGCGAGCGGTATCCGCGTCCTCCCTAATACTCAGCTTCTGTTTTATTACTAATAATAACATCAAATATTTTGTCGCCCTCTGATGTTCCAAAGACGGAAACACAACAGACATAAATTATAAAGGAAATGTGTCTTATTCAATGTAGTTATCGGCTTCGTTAAAATTGAACGTATCAGACATAACTGGCTGGAACACGTATAAGAATATATTTTCTAAGAATTCCTGTCAATCTTTACTATACTGGTATTTTTAGCCCTTGATTAATGTAGTACTTGACAAAGCACTTCAGCCAGCGCTCCAGCCTTCGAGAGCGCCAGGTTTCATTGGCTGCTTTAGCAAAGGGGGCGGGGATAAGGCGTGTCTGTCACGCCAACCTGCGAAAGCGTTTACTCCTATTGGCTGGATGACGGAAAGGGGTGGGGAAGAGGTGTGTATGTGTGTTCTCGGACTGCCCATACACTGTAAATATACTGTACGAGCAGAACGTTCATTTCTTCAGGGTTAGTAAATCTGGCATCTTATTTCGGAAATTAAGGCACAAGATCATAAAACAACATGTACAGCCACTTTAAATTTCTATTACAAACATGACTAATACGAAAATAAAACAAAAACTGGAAAATAATTTGGCAGTGCAAGGTCAAACGTGCATGGCATTCTCAGTGAGCTTTTCAGATTTGCATTGCAAGAGGTATTTTGGTTTATGAAATCAGTGAAAAGTGTTCTGCGCATCAGAAGTTTTATGAAGCTCTCAGATGCTACCAAGCACATTAAATTTACTTATTTAGCTGGTGCATTTCTGCAAAGCAACTTACTATGTTAATCTACCTACAATTATTTACCCATTTGTGCAGCTGGATAATTTTACTGGAGCTATTTAGTATAAGTATCTTACTCAGGGGTATTACAACCAAAGGTGAGATTTGAACCCACAGTTTTTGGGTCCAAAGCTAGCAGCTCTAACAACTGGGTGACATGGTGGCACAGCGAGTAGCGCTGCTGTCTCACAGCACCTACGTAGTGTGAAAGAACATGGGTTTGAACCTTCATGGTCTGTGTGGAGTTTGCATGTTCTCCCTGTGTCTGTGTGGGTTTCCACCAGGTGCTCTGGTTTCCTCTCACAGTCCAAAGACATGGTGTTCAGATTCCCCCATAGTGAGTGACACAGAGAGAGTGTGCTTCACTGATGTATGGATGAGTGAGCAATGCAGTGTATCTAGCCATGTAAGTCACCTTGGTGAATAAGGTGTGTGGGCTGCTAACACTACATAGTATCATAGTATCCATTGTAATTTGCTTTGGAGAAAAGCATCTGCTAAGTGAATAAATGTAAACTGCACTCTATCCTAGCAGATTGTTGCACATGTACATTTGTTGAAATAAAGATCTCTAGCTGGCTGTACTTCTGAATGCACTTTTTTCCAAAGTATCTTCCCTATAATTTTTTTTGCCACATATACACACTCACAAAGTGTTAAAATGTTTCGCAATATAATCATGATGTATATTTTGGAAACAACCCTTGGAAAAACACCTTTGAGAGCTAGCTCCATTCACAGTCCACTAGGTACATATAGCAGGAGAGGTTTAGGAGGTCCTGTTCAAAATCACACGTTTTGTTCATTCTAACATTTATTTGAACACTAACTGCATGTTTTGATCTTGTCTGGATGCTTTATAAACTCAGTCCTAATCACGTGACTCACCAACTGTGAGAGGTGAACTGCATGGGTACCTAATAAAGTGCCTGCTGTGTGTATATTCAATACGATATGCCTAACCCTAAACAGCAACAGGCTAAATATGCCTTTCTTTCACTAAGCTGTCATGTGTATAGCTCCAGTGTTATGCAAACTTTAACTAAATGACCCATGGCATTTCTCTACATGTACAGAAGGAAAGCTTGATAGAAAATAAAGCTTTTTGCTCAAAGGAATCGGGTTTGAATGTCCTGCTCTAGTACCCTTGATCAAGGCACTTACTCTAAATTGTGACCTGGTGGTAAAAGTGTTTCGGAATTACGAACAACTCAAGTTACACACAAACTTCTGGTTCCAAGAGTTAATGAAGGAATGTAAGGCTCCAGAATAAATCACCCTGCTGTATAGATGGGTAAATCACCGTAAGTAGCCGTAACTACATAAGATACTTGAGGGAAGCGTTAGCTAAATGAATAAAGGTGAAAGTATTGAGTGCTGTGTGTTTACTCTTTCTAACAGTGTGAGCAGTTTATTCTCTTATAACATGGCAGTCTGAAATACCAACAGGCCTTAGAAGTATGCAGCAAGACCACGACGGCTGTCCGATATTTGTTATTCCTTGTGCAATCCCTCTCTCACTACATATAATTTTTCTAAATAATGTTGTATGTAACTGATTTTCCATTGGTTTGTGCATAACCGTCACACAAGTGCATCTTATAGCTAGTAGTTACTGCTGTGTTATAATCCAACACAAAACCATGACAAATATTTCATAAAAACAATAAAAAGGCCCTCTTGAAATGGCCTGCAGAACTCGGAAACGAAGTGAACATTTAGAATGTAATGCAAACATACATGAGCTAGCCCGAATGTTTATGCGTGTAGACTAGTATAAACCTGGAGACGTTGTTGCTCCGGGAGCTCAGCTGTGATCGTCCACATCGACGCACCACTTAGATATTCGCGTAACTAAATATGAATGATGATCAACGTTTTGCGTTACGCGTGTTTCTGGAAACGTTCGTTTTCTGATCGAAATCAGTCAGGGCACATGTTTACAAAAACTGATTCGATCGCCATCACAGATCTGGAATGATCGATCATTCATGAAATAGTAAATTAATGTGGTTTGAGAAGTCTCTTTCGGTTGAAGGCAAATAAAGTGCGCGTGCTGGGAGGATGCGTCGTTCTTCTTCCTGCGCATTTTTCTCAATGATGAAAGATAACTGAAAGCAGGTACATTCGTTTCGCATCCATCGCGCGGTGCGTGTTTGCGGGCGATCGCGGCTTCGCTCTCCAGCGGAGCCCAGGGCGAGCGGGCAGCGCGCGCTCCGCACCCGCGGACGCGTCTCTCCGCAAAAATTTCACTGCGTCACGAGTAACGTACGTTTGACAGCTTTTCTGACTGATACAATCGGGGGGGATCTGTTTGCCTTTTTATAATACTTTCCCCGAGCTTCAAGCAGCGAAGAATGTGAAAAAGCGAAGTAAATTCCGGTTTTAGACGCATCAATAGTTGGTCTCAAGTTTGTCCGGAGCCGAAGTTGGCAGGGAGGTGGCGCAATGCGCATGCGCGCCCCACGCGCCGTCCAGTGCCTAATAAGAGTTCCGAGAGACGAGGTGAGTTGCACACATTTCTAATAAAAAAAAAATTTATCTTGTGTTCGTATCTGACGCCGGGAATAACGAGCTCCAGGAGCTGCGCCGTGTTCGTTTTGCAAACTGCGCCGAGTTTTATGCGGCGCGACCCAAGGCGAAGCAGTAAATATTTTAAACCAGCAGGGCAAGTTTTTTGCATAGAAGAAATTAAAAGCAAAGCGATTCTACTTGCCGATGTAGGTCGGAGCCGCGCCGCTTGTTCTTACAGAAACTGTGGCGAAGAAAACGCAGGCGAACATTTTGCCCTAGGTGGAAAAGTTTGTTGCGTGAGGTTTGCGGCGAGTTGCAGATAGCTGCTGGTGTGTGTGTAGATACGTACAGTGTGTGTGACAGAGCAGAGGAGGGGGAGAGTGAGCGCCGCGGCGATGCTAACGAGCTAACGCTACTAGCGCGCCCGCATTCTCTGACAGGGAAAGTGCCTCGAAAAAGCGGCTCGCGCGGGAAAAAGGCGAAAGAACGTGGCATTGACCGTGTTCAGCTTGTTTCGCGCCCCAACGGCGGTGGCGCGCGTGCCGCGGGCGCGTGCGGTCATGATTTGCGATAGTTTGAAGGTGTTGGGGGGGGCCTCTTCCTCCCCTCCGCCATTTTGTTCGTGAGGAGCTCTAATAATGGGCGCTGATGCGTCTCACTTCATTGATAATAAGAGCCTTTCGCGGGCAAACACTCCTCAAAGCGGCACAAAACTCGTTTCGTCGCTCGCGCGTTGCGCTTTCAGCCTCGCATTTATTCGCCGGCTCGCGGACGAAAGGTCCACGAGAATTTTGAAGTCCGCGTCAGGCCGTGGACGCAATGCCAGCGTTAACGTTAAAGATAAAAGTTTTGCGCGCGGCTCCGGCACACAAAACACGCCGAGTTGATGGATTTTAAACTCGTCCTCGGGTTTGAGTTGTCCGTGCGCGGCCGAGCGGCGCTTTGAGGGAAATAGCGCAAAAATACGCGAAAGCGAGTCTTGTTGTTTTAATTTGTTTTTCCACGTGTTTTCGAGGCGTTCGCCGCTCTCAGTACGCGAGACGCAGCCCACGTCTCATTGTTTTGACCTTCGTCCGTCGCTACTCCGCTTCTCAGTATGAAATATTAAATGTTTTTGTTCCCGAATAAAGCACTTCGCCGTAATTCGAACGCAGCAGGCGCCCCCTTGTGGAGCCCGGGTGTATTTCACGTTGGAGTCTCGGCTCTCGGTAAAACTTTTGGCAGGTATTTTGTCAGCAGAAATCTTCTCGTTCACAATTAATTTCTTAATAATAATGAGTTCTCTTAATTACATATTAGGAATTTCTGGGATTGACTTTGTGTCGTTTTTGTACACTTTACACTTCACAAACAAACATTGAATTACCCGTTGGTACAGCTGGGAATTTTTATTTATTTATTTATTTATTTTTTTTTACTGTTTCAGTTCAGGCCGAGTGCCTTGTTGCAGCAGGAGGTGGGATTCGAACCTGAAACCTTCAGATTACTGGAACCCATTTCTTACTAATTTGGCTGACCAGTGAAAGTGCAGATTAACTCCCACCTTACAGTGAAAAGGTCAATTTTTAAGATCTGGAGAGTAAAAGTGTTGAAAAATATAAAAGTTCTTCAACAGAAAACGTCGTAGTAATCAAACGTTTTACTCACTAATCTGAGTAGAGCAGTTCCGTTGTCCGCTGTCAGTTACAAGGAATGAGTAAGAGCAGCTTCATTCATTATTAGCATAATTTAATCAATTTTATCAGTGAAAATACGTAATTAGGGTATAGAGTAAAGGGTCACTTTCCTGTATTGTTTTTTTCCATGTATAATTTTCCTAACCCTGTTGTTTTTGATTTTCAGACCTACAGTTAGCGTTAAATCATTCTGTGGTTTTGTGATAACGCGAACCTGTTCTTTGTCGAGTAATTAATGGCTTTCTGTAAGAGTTTGCCAAACTTCCAGTTTGTTAGTATGCAAACCATTTACACACACACACACACTTTCAGAACCGCTTGCCCCAGACAGGGTCGCGGGGAACCAGAGCCTACCCGGCAATACGGGGCGTAAGGCCAGAGGGGGAGGGGACACACCCAGGACGGGACGCCAGTCCGTCGCAAGGCACCCCAAGCGGGACTCGAACCCCAGACCCACCGGAAAGAAGGACCCGGTCCAACCCGCTGTGCCACCGTACCCCTACACCATTTAGCTTGACCAAATATACTCTTGGAAAAATATCTTACTTTTCATCCAAAACACATTTGTATACATTATTGAGCAAATTTACCAGACCGTTGTGCATTCACCGTGTGCTGTTTGAAGCACTGACTCTTGTGTTGCAGAATTTGAGGATAAATATTTGAAAATTTTTTTATTAATAATTTGATAAGCATGTTCAGGGCTGCATGTAACTGCTAATACTGGTGTGATTTTTGTCCACAGGTAAAAAGGAGATTCAGGAAAATGACAGACACTCCGCCCACCGATGCCCCTGCCGCAGGGGGAGACTTTGATATGATGAGTGCTCTTGACTGGAAAGATGGGATTGCTACACTCCCTGGGAGTGACATAAAGGTAGGTATTGATTTAGTACAGGTACCAGGGTTGACATGTTTGCATGTGTGTGAGCGAGTACATGCTTGCATGTGCTTGTGGTTTTGCAGAGGATATGAGCGCACACACTTTTCTGATCGTACCTCCTGCTGTTCTCAGTTCAAGATGACTGAGTTTGGGACGTTAGAGATGGTGACGGACCTGGATTTGTATGCAAAGCAGCAGGGTGAGGATGTTGCAGATACTCAACCTCACGACCCCTCCCCATCCCACAGTCCAACCCCTCCACCTGAAAACCTAGATGCTGACCCAGCAATCCCAGTGGAACCTGAAGGTAAAATTTTTGAAAAGAGCTCAGTCTCTAACTGGGCGTATGGCTAAAATTAAATTTGTCTATTCAGTGTTTGATGTTAGACAGTTGTGATTTATTAAGCCGTGTTTTGCTTTCATGTCAATACTTCCCCATCCTTCCAGTAGCTCCCCAGGCTGCAGAACAGACCCAGAGTCCTGTGGCCTTAGAAGAGGCCCCCAGTGTAGAGGTGGCTAGCTGTGGGTCCTGCGGGGTCTCTGGCTCCCAGGAGAGTTTCCTTCAGGCCAAGTTCTGTGGCCCAGTCTCCGCCCATCCATCTCCTAGCAGGTACACCTCATGATTCCAGTGGTATGTTCTGATTTACAGAATCAGATTGTGATCCTATCTGGATTAACGGTTAAAAAAAAAAAAAAAAAAAAAGGCGTTAAGATCAGGATGCGAGATGTTACGTTGGTGAAATGATATCACTCTTGGCAAGGTACTATGCAGTTATTGTTGTGAGTACATGTTTTTACTATGTTGTACTTTTCGCAGGTCGATCCCAGTTGAGACGAGAGACAAGGTTGGGCCGACAGTGGTTCCCGCAGTGGAGGGCGACAGGTTAGGAAAACGCATAAGAAGGAAAAGGAAAATGTACATGGATTCAGGAGACGAGGATGAAGAAAACCCAGAAGAGGAGGAGGTGAGGCACTTTGGTGTCCTCTCGGTCACTGTCCACTCCAACGTGTTAGGAGGCCTTGACGGATTTTGATCAATTCTACACACAAGTTTTTGTGAGGGAAATGTTCTTACTTGGGCAGAAACTGGCTAATTCAAGTGATTTCAGTACAGCAACCACAGGACTAGTTTTGCTTGATTCTTCCTTAAAAGTAAAACAGACTTCTTTGGAATTCATGTTTTGCAGCCCAGATATGTTAAAAACCAGTGGTAATAGAGATGATTAGTTACAGTTCTTGAGTTGCAATAACACCAATGACTGCCTTCATCTAGATCAATTCATTTGTATTTTGGGGAGAGGTATATAGAATTTTCCACAATTATAGAAACTCATCTTTCGTTTATGCATTTAGCAGATGATTTTATCAGTAAACAGAAGCAAATTTCTCAGCACACAGAGGACTTGGATAGAAGTGCACAGTAACTAAAATATTGCTTTCTTGCTTTTACCGCTGATGTTTTAAAACCCTTTTTGAATGTTGACAGGGATTTGGCAGTTTTGTGAGAATGGGGGAGTTTATGCTTCCACACTGGGGGCAAAGAGGTTTTAGACCCCCTTTGAGTAGTATCACTGTGGTGGAGAAGCATAGCCCTCTTGTTGGAGTGTAGGGACAGGTCATGTTACATTTAAATTTATTAATTTAGCTGACCCTTTTCTCCAGAGTGACTTACAATGTTACAGCTGGGTAATTTCTACTGTAGCAATTTTAGGGTTAGTACCTTGCTCAAGGGTACTACAGCCAGAAGTGAGATTCATACCTGAGAACTTGGGGTCCAAAGGCAGCAGCTCTAACCACTGTGCTACCAGCTGTCTCCAGGTTCTGTACATATCATGGTGAAGATTCTTTAACCACCAAGCAGGCCATAACCAGACTGTTGGTTGTACTTGACACCTGTAGCTACAGGAAACTCATGGGTTGAGATGTGGATCACAGGATTGCAAGTCCTTTGTACATGCTATATATATGTATTGAACCTTTGTAATGTAATGAACCTTTACTTTGGTCCGCAGTTTATCTCAACATGATAATGTACGTTGAATCTTCTGCTTTAACAGGTTCCATTTGTGCAGATTGACTGTGGGGTCTGTCTCTTTGCCCTGATGCTGAAATACTTTTGCAAGTCAGGGACACCCTCTAATTCTCAGAAGAACGTGGAAAATATTCATATACAAGTTTCATGTGTTCTGGTTGGCTCTTTTCTGGGAATTTAGCTGCCAGTTAGACCTCTGTAACCACACATCAGATTTTTGATTGTGAGTCTTTGGCAGAGCCTTTGTTGACCTACTGCTGTCAGTATTCCAGCTAAACGCAATATTCCCGAAACTTTTTTTTTTTTTACACAAAAAAGAAAAGTTTTTCTTTTGTTTGGCTACGAGTGGAGTTCTAGAATTAACTGGATAGATTACATTATGCACAGTGTGCGTGTGCCAGATTCAACACTCCATATAAGATTAGAAAAATTTTCAGGCAGATTGATATTTCTCTTGTTGCAGGAAAAACTCAAGGCTTGTAAAGGAAGACGAGCTGCCAAACTGGCAAGGCTGGGTAGGTGGAATATGTTTTGAGGAAAATTATTAGCATAATCTGGAATTACTCTGAAAATATGGGCAATGGTGCATAACTGTCTCTATAGCACTTGAAAATGTTTGGCAGTATAGTCCATAAGTTCTGACTATTCCAGATTGATCCAAACAGGTGGGATTTGCTTACTGACATACTTATGTTTAGGGATTCTAGTGATTTTGTTAAATGTCCTTTTTATCTGCAGTAACTGCCCCACCTGCGAAAAAGAAAGCCTGGAGCTGGGCAGCTTACCTGGAAGAGGAAAGAGCGATTGCTGCCCCTGCCAAACTTTTTAAGGAGGTCAGTAAATTCTTACTGTTTTCAAGGGGAGTGCAAATGCATAGAAAAGAGTTAGTTTTGCTGCTTTGGCTGTACCACTGTAAGATATATATATATATATATATATATATATATATGCAAGCAAGCAGACAGTAGAAAGTTTACTAATCAGATGCCTTAAAGCTGATTTTAAGGGTGTTGCTTTGTTTACTGACCTCCGCAGTTCTCGGTAGTGGATGATCACCTTTCCGTTTACTTCTTCAGCCCTTCATAGTGTGCAGAGTCCTACATTGTGTGCGCAGTGGTTTACCTTTCCCCTTGTTGGATATGTAGGCTCAGCTGGCAAGTGGTGTATGAAGAGAAGGAACTCACTTATGCTTTTTTGTTTCCCCCCAGCACCAGTCAATCCCGCAGAGTCGTAACGGCTTTAAGGTGGGGATGAAACTAGAGGGCCTAGACCCCTGCCACCCATCCCTGTTCTGTGTGCTTACTGTAGCTGAGGTGAGTTCTGAGATATTGGACATCACTCCGGTGAATGAAACCAAAAAGAGAAAAGTACTTACACAGAAATAACTGTAGTAAATACTAGAAAGATATGAAGCTGTGAAGTTGTCAGTGATGTATTTTTTTGGTCCAGTAAATGACTTGTTGCAGTTGACTACCTGGTTTACGGCGAGTCTGAACCAGTTTCACTTAATTTCACCATTTTTATTATCTCATTGAAGCTCATTTTCCTTCTCATAATATTCCACTTATATTACTTGCAGTAGCAGTAGTAGTTGTACATTTTGCCACCTTTTACCTTGATGGATGGATCCACACACACTGTCTGAAACCGCTTGTCCCAAGTGGGGTCCCAGCAAACCGGAGCCTAACACAGGGCACAAGGCTGGATGGGGAGGGGACCCACCCAGGACAGGACGCCAGTCCATGGCAAGGCATCCCAAGCAGGACTCAACTCCAGATCCACCAGAGAGCAGGACCTGGCCAAGCCCGCTGCGCCACCGCACCCCCCTTTTGATAGATCCATTTAGATTTAAAAATAAATGTGCACATTCTTAATCAGATTATCGGTTACAGCTTGTCGTGGTTTTTGGACTGTTGAAATGTGAACTGTTATATTGGTTCTAAGTGTAGTCTCTGGTACATTTTTGGCTACTGTGTTCTAAAAAGTTGTCAGAATGCAATTGCCTGTATGCACCTTCTAAATAGTCCTTAAAGGGGGTGGGACTGAAATGTCTTTTTGCAAATTCAAATGGTGTTATATTGCAGTGGTGCAATTATAAAAAGCAGCACTCAAAATATGACATGAAGTCCCTCCATTCATTCTTCCCCTTGAATTTTCTGCATTTTCTTGTTATACTGCTCTGTAATGCAGTAATGACAGGTAGCTTGTTGAGGTTCTGTTCTTGACAGACTGCTGCTGCTTTTGATTTTTTTACATTCCTATTTATGTTCAGGTCCAGGGATACAGGATACGTCTGCATTTTGATGGCTACCCTGAGTGCTATGACTTCTGGGTAAATGCAGATTCCTGGGATGTGAAACCAGCAGGCTGGTGCGAAAAGAATGGGCATAAGCTGCTACTCCCTAAAGGTAAAAGGACATCAGATGTTGGAAGTGCGGTGTTGTTTGCTGTCTATAGTTAAATTTTGAAGTTAGTCCTTTAGGTGAAATGCTGTGGTACAGATGGGATTGCAAAATATCATTCATATAAAAACAATATTTTGCTGGTGCAGGCTGCAAAGAGGGGGAGTTCAACTGGAGCACCTATGTGAAGAACTGCCGAGGCCAGATTGCCCCAAAGCACCTTTTCAAGAGTCTGAACACGGTGAGAACAAGAGTGGAGCGCCAACCAGGGCCCCTCACAGCTTCAGATACAAAGTGTTTCCATTTGAAATAGCAATAAAATCTTCCTTGAAGGGAAGAAACAGAGAAACCATTGTAGGATGTGGGGAACCAAACTTGTCAGACAGGTGATTTTCCCTCTCCCTCATGTTTGGTCTTGGTTATGCTGGGTGCTAAAATGTTTTCAAAGGCCTGCTTTAAGAGCAGCTGCTATGTAAATCCAGTCAGCACTGCTCTTACCTGGTGGTCTGTGGCAAGTTTGGTCATGGGGTCATTTGGAGGACCTCACAAGGCTTTTAGTTCTTGCACTGAACATTGACAGGACTAAACCAGCCTCTTTGATTTTAGTTTGTTTTAAAGCAGTGTTTTCACATAGTGACACAGCACTGAACAAAGGATCAAGAGACATAGTAATAACAGATACAAGTGATAAAGTAAGCCTCTTTGTGATATGATGTTGCCTTATTGGGATAATCGTTGTTGGTAGGCATCATGTCAAAGTGTAATAAAAGCCCTACAATGTTTCTGTATCAGAGGCATTGTTGGTGCTGGCTTATGGAATTCCGAGTTTTTCTGTAGACTAATGACCTAATCGACTCTTTAGTCAGTGACGCCCTCTGGATTCCGGCCGGGAATGAAGCTAGAAGCAGTGGACAGGAAGAATCCCTCTCTGATCTGTGTGGCTACCATTACTGCCGTTGTTGACAACCGCCTCCTCATCCACTTTGACAACTGGGACGACTCCTATGATTACTGGTAGGTGCTGATGTGAGTGTTGCAGGCCATTTGTGAACCATGGTTAGGAAAATGTTACTTTGTAAAACTCTTTTTACCAGTATCTTATTGGGCTGTCAGTTTTTATTACAGTAGCATGATGTGTTTTCAGCTTTAATTGACCTAAAAGATTCAATCTAGGAAGTTGACAAAGTTGAGTTCTCGACAAAGTTGGGATCAGAAGTCTTAACTTATTTTGTCGATTGAATCAAACAATATGTAACGAACATGAAAAGCTTGATACTCTATAATTGCATGTCTGTTTCTTCACAGGCCATTTAAAAATAAGACAGATATAATGAATTTAAAAATAGCTTTAAGGTTTAACTTACTTGTTCCCTTTTTGACAACTGTCTAGTTGCATCACATAGTTTTGTGATGGTCTACAGACTATCCTGACGACAGTGCAAGGTACAGCCTAGTAGGACTTATTTTTTATATGACAGAGGGATAAGCCTCATTCTATTTGGTACCTCTTAATTAAACACTTAAGGCACTGCAGTATACATCGATTAGCCAAAACATTAAAACCACCTGCCTAATGTTCCATCAAAACAGCTCTTACCTGTTGGACTCCACAAGACCTCTGAAGCTTTCCTGTGGTATCTGGCACCAAGACGTTAGCAGCAGATCCTTTAAGTCCTGTAAGTTGCGAGGTGGGCCCTCCATGTATCAGACTTGTTTTTCCAGCACATCCTACAGATGCTTGATCGGATTGAGATATGAGGAATTTGGAGGCCAAGTCAACACGTTGAGCTCTTTGTCATGTTCCTCAAACCATTCCTGAACAATTTTTGCAGTGTGGCAGGGCCACTACCATCGGGGAATACCATTGCCATAAAGGGGTGTGTGTGGTCTGCAACAATCTTTAGGTAGGCGGTACGTGTCAAAGCAGCAAACACATGAATGCCAGGACTCAAGGTTTCCCAGAAGAACATTTCCCAGAGCAGCACGCTGCCTCCGCTGGATCGCTTACTTCCCGTAGTGTATCCTGCTGCCATTTCTTCCCCAGGTTAACGACGCACCTGGCCATCCGCGTGACCTTAAAAGGAAAGAAAAAAAAGTGATTCATCAGACCGGGCCACCTTTTTCCATTGCTCCATGGTCCAGTTCTGAAGCTCACGTGCCCATTGTAGGCGCTTTCGGAGGTGGACGGGGGTCAGCATGGGCACTCTGACCAGTCTGCGGCTACGCAGCAAGCTGTGTGTTCTGACACCTTTCTATCATGGCAGTCAGCATTAAGGTTTTCAGCAATTTGTGCCACAGTAGCTGTTCTGTGGGGTCAGACCGGGTGGGCGAGCCTTGGGTGCCCATGACCCTGTTGCCGGTTCCACCGGTTGTCCTTCATTGGACCACTTTTGGTAGGTACTAATCACTGCATACTGGGAACACCCCAAAAGACCTGCCGTTTTGGAGATCCTCTTACCCACTCATCTAGCCTTCACAATTTGGCCCTTGTCAGAGTTGCTGAGATCTTTACGTTTGCCCATTTTTCCTGCTTCCAACACATCAAATTCAAGAACTGACAGTTTACTTACTGTCTAATCTATCCCACCCCTTGACAGGTGCCATTGTACCAAGCTAATCAGTTATTCACTTTACCTGTCAGTGGTTTTAATGTTGTGGCTGATCGGTGTATATTATTTAGCATAAAATAGTTGGAACACCTCATTACACATTAAAAAATAAACACCATAATTGAAAAAGGAATTTTAAAAAACTAAATTTTTTCAAAATCATTTTCAGGTGTAGTCATAGATCATTAATGAATTTGTACCGAGAGAATGGTTTTTAAAGTGAGCATTACTGAATATTTTCCAGTAATGGCATGGTCATTATTCTGGCACCATTGACAAAAGTATAAACCACAAAAATTACTGTGAGTCATACATTGTCACTTGTTTTCTGTGCAGTGTGTTGATATTTCCTTTCACAGTTGTTTATACTGCTTAAAATTTCTGTTAAATGTTACCAACTCCACCTTTTTTTTTCTTTTTTTGGACTTGCGGCAATTAATTTAAAACAGTCGCTTGGCAGCTCATGATCTGCCATTAGTTCATCATTGGATTTTGGTTCTACATTCTCCAGTGTTTGTCTTGTCACCAAGGTGCTTCTCTGGTTGGTGTTGGGGTTTACTGAAAACTCTGAGGATGTTTCTTTAGTTTTGTCCATACATTAGTGCAACTGTTCTTGATTACCTTTTTCCCTAATTTTATGAAGGTGTGATGCCAGTAGCCCCTATATTCACCCAGTGGGGTATTGTGAAGAGGCAGAATTCACCCTTACCACACCAGCTGGTAGGTTTGAGGTCACTTGTCTTGTCATTGAAGGCAATGCGTTGATGGCGTATCATCTTCTTTTTTTAAACAGACAGTTATATAGTTTCAGTCAAAGAACAAAATACAAATTGGGGGTGTATACAGTTTTAGTGTTTTTTTTTTTTTTTGTTTGCTTTCACAAACTTACATGTGCATGATGTGTATAAGGCATGTAGCTGAGAAGAAATGTTTCTTGAACACGCTTTGACCTGAAAACGGTCAACTGTTGAGGTCAGTGCAGATTAGCACTGAAGTATAATTCAGTTAGGGGGTGAGGAGAAGGGTTAATGGCCAGTCCTTTATTTAAATGTTATTTTTTGTGTAATGCAATACATAATACAAATTATGTAATTATTAAGGTTTGGAAATATTTCTAGTCTTTAATATCAATACCTAATAACCTTTTTATTGTTACTGATTCCTAAGCAAAATTAAGTACACTTATCCCCTTTTATAACTGGTCTTGATTCATTCCTGATATCAAATATAAAAAAAGTATTATCCCTAAATGATGGCTAATATCATAAGGAAAACGTAGTACAACACATAAAATTAATGAAGTGGTTTGTTCCTGGAACATAAACTCATTTATTTCATCACCTCTGAAGCTGCTCTGACCCATGTAGCTGTTGAAGTAGTGTTCCATAGATGGTCAAGAACAGTGTGTTGTAGACAGAACAGCTCTGTTATAGGGCCTAAGTGTGGGATGTAATTTTGTTCACTCCCCCCCCCCCCCCCCCCCAAGCTAACAATCATTTTTAATTGACATTTGCAAAGATAATGCTGAAAACAGGCTTAAGCTGGAAATTTAGAGTAAAGCACCTCTTAGAACTAGAGCTGGGATGTGAATCCCTAATTAATTTTTTTTATGGTTTGTTGTTGTGTTAAATGTTTTGGGTTTTTTTGGGTTCTCCACATATCATAGGCATATTCTGCATTTAAGTCAGTTTGAGTGTCTGAATAACATCTTGAATGATCTACATTACCATGGCAAACAGTAGCAGTACAGCAGTGAACTGACATTGTCTTGTCTCCTTAGAATACAAACATCCAAAGAGCTTTTCCTGGGAAAAGTACCTGGAGGAAACTGGTTCACAGGCAGCCCCTGCCCGGGCATTCAAACAGGTTAGTGTCAGAGCAACATGAGTGAGGGTCTTGAAGCAATTATTGAGGAACACAGCTCAAAATGGTAAATATTTTAGCACTAGAATTGTAAGGATACTGTTGATAAGTAAGGAATGAGTGTGATGGAATCATGGCATGCTGTTTCAGAGACCTCTTCATGGGTTCCAAGTGGGCATGAAGCTGGAGGCTGTGGACAAGAGGAATCCCATGCTGATCCGTGTGGCCACTGTTGCAGATACAGATGACCATCGGGTTAAGGTACATGCTTTGCCCTATGGTTTGTATATTCATTGTAGTGTTTGATGAATCTGCCAGATCACTGGTCAATCAATTCATAGAAATATTTGAGCGGTCACACAGTTATGAAATATTTCAAATGTGCTGGAGGTGCCACACCACATGCTGAGGGGGATGTTTAATTTGTGTTGTGACTAACATCACCAAATCGTCTATCTTGAACTTAAATTTCTCTTCTGAATTCTTTCTTACTGTGCATGTTTAAGTCCCAATTTATGTAACATTAGTGTGATAATATACAAGGAAGTAGAAGTCACAAGGTCTTAAAATGCGTGCTTCTTAAGCGTTTACATTTTATCATGTCTTACTGAAGAATAAATAAGACATTTTTTAAATGTCTTAAGCATGAAATGGTATTTGGGTGGGTTTTGCACTGCAGGACTAGTGGAGTATGAGTACATAGGCTTTTTCCTTCTTTTCCAAGATCCACTTTGATGGTTGGAGTAAAGAGTATGATTACTGGGTGGAAGTGGACAGCCCAGATATTCACCCAATGGGCTGGTGTCAGAAGACCGGTCACCCTCTCCAGACCCCACATGGTATGGAAGCGTGCTGTTTCACCAACTTTTATACCTCCTGTTCATTGTTAATGCTCTTTTTAAGAACCTGTTTTTTAACCTTATGTTGTTTTTTTTGGGTGGCCTGAGGCTCATTACTCTTTTTCAGTGGATTCTTTGCAAATTCTTTCCTCTAACATTCTCGACTATAGCACATGATAAAATGTTTCCTTACCTGTACACTGTGCTCCAACTGTTGGTAGCTCTTTTACTGGTGCCAATAGGTGCAAACCAACTTTTTCTCAGAAATGTGGTCTGATAGGAGAAAAAAACTTTTTCCAATTTACAAACTGCTATACTACAGTACTTAACAGTTTCAGTATGCCTGTTCTGAGTTCCTGATGTCAGTATACAGTGTTTGAAGCCATCCACTGTTACCCATAGTGGCATAAACATGGTTAAACATCTTGGCCTCTGCATGAATATCTAGTTGTCTGCTCTGTAGATACATCTGTGTGTATATTGCACAGATGTGGGCAGCTGGTAGCATAGTGGTTAGAGCTGTGGTCTTTGGATCCTAAGGTTGTGGGTTCAATTCCCACCTCCAGCTGTAATACCCTTGAGCAAGGTGCTTACCCTATCCAGCTGTATAAATGGGTAAATAACAATTATTACAAGCTAACAATTATCTTAACATTGTAAGTTGCTTTGGAGAAAAGCATCCGCTAAATGAATAAATGTAAATATCGCACACGTTACTGACGGATATTTTTTCAAGTGATCAAAGTTTAAAATCCTGTGATAACGTGCTTTAGAATCTTCCAGTCTTCCCTGTATCTCAGAGCCAATGTCTAAAAGAATGCATTCCTTTACTTCAGGTTCAACGGATGCCTCGATGCTCCTGGGACAGGGCTGTCCCACAGCAGGGTGCAATGGAGTGGGCCACATTCGGGGGCCCCGCTATGGGACACACTACACGTAAGTGATACCTCCCTTCCCTGAACCCTGTGGGGTTGTTGGGTTCCCCCCCCCCCTTCTATAAAAATAATACTTGCTTCCCATTTCCATACATACTACATAAGTGAGCCAAAATACAAACAAAAACGTACACAACCTGAGAGGTCTGGAAAGCAGCAGCTGTAACTGCTGCGGTACCGGTGTAATAATTTAACAGAATGAGATGTGTGTGTAACAGAAGTTAGAGTTCAAGTAATGCTTTTAGTTACTGACCTTTAGAAACAGAGGAATCGGTGGAAATGGGGATACTACTACTCTGTAACGTGCATCATGGCTTTACGAGAGCATCTTGTGCTTCCAGGGCTGTTAGCTGTCCGTACTCAGAGATGAATCTGAACAAGGAAGGCCTGATTCCAGACCGCCTGAGTGGAGAGCGACCCATGGTGCAGGCAGGGCCCCATCGGGGAAAGCGATCAGAACCTCCAACACCCACTTCTACCACCCCTGAGCTGCCGGAAGGACCAGATGACTCGCCCCAGTCCAGGTCGGTGTGTACTGGGCTGAGATGCTGCTGAGCATAGTTTGTTACATAATGTTCTGATGTAAGCGAGGAGAAGACTGGCCACAGTAGGCACCAGTTGTGGTCCAAAAGTTTATATAACCCATGACTCCCAGTATGAATTATTTTTAAGAATAGAATGGTGATGCATTTGAGCTGTGTAAATACAGATTTATTTAATGCGTTGTTAGAATCAGCTGTCTAGGTATGTTTTAAACTCTGCTCCCTGGACAGTTTTATTACATTTTCATTTATTCATTCAGCTGACTCTCCATAGTGATGTACAATTCATGGTAAACCAAAGTGTTTCACAAAAAACAACTTTAGACAGGCACATGATTAGTGAAGCGTGGTTCGTCTGTTTTTTGCTAGTACAAATGACTTAAACAGCTCCTCAAGTGGCCAGCTACAGTATCTCGCTCACTCACTGACTTTCCTTAGCCGCTTGTGCAAGTGAGGGTTGCAGTGTTTCAGAAGCACAGGGAGCAAGGCTACTCAGGGTAAATCTTGGATGGGCTGCCAGACCACCACAGTGCAATCATAAGCAGTCAGACTCCCGATCATACGTCATAGACTTACACTAAGGCCACCAAGATCCTCACATGATGCTCTTTGGTTGTAAGCCGATGCCTCAGAAATGCAACTGCTCAGTGTTACAGAATTAAAAGTGGAGATGTATTAATGATTATCAAAAAACATTGCATAATATTTGAGGATCGCTGCTGTTTTTCATTTGGCTTTTAGCTGCTTGTTTTTTCCTGCATCAATTATTGTTGTAGTTAAGCAAAGTGAATTCTGTTTAATTATTTTAATGGTCTATTTGTTTTCCTTGTCATACAAAAATTCAGTTCTCATGGTTGAAACCAGCTTCTTCATGTACACTGTTTTGTTTTTATACAGACAGTAATTTTTTTTATATACCCACTGATGTATTTTTGCCTTGCTAACAGTAGCATCTGATTCTCTCCTCAGCACGGGCAGGAAGTCATGGAGTGGTGAGGGAGAGCGCTCTGGTCGCAGCAGCGCTCAAAGCCTTTCGGAGCCCTTGCCCTGTGGAGAGGAGTGTCCAGGCAGCATGGGGGAGCACAGCCATAATGGCACAAGGCCCAGAAAGTATGTTGTGTGTTGAAGTAGATATGGCTTCACTGTCAAACCCTCAATATAGAACGTGACACAGAATGTAACAGTCTCTCCCTTTTGGGACCATGACAAGGTCTAGTCCAGCCTTGTGCATTAATTCTCTAATAATCGTAAATCATCTCAAACTTCATGCTTAGATAATATTTCTTTATATACTTACAACATTTACTCAACAGAAAATGGACACCTTTTGTAAGTTGTTACAGACCAAGGCATATTGCTTGACAGTTAATATTTAATGTCATGGCTAGTCAAAAAAAAAAAAAAAACAACCTTTTTAAGGTTCAGGAATATACAGGAAGGAACAAATGTATGCCTTCACACTCAAGATGTGTTGCTTTTGTCAGTGCTCTTGTGCATCTTTTTACCTTTTTTGTGCTGGCACAGTGCATGTTGCTTTCTTTACAAAGCATTTTTTGAACATGAGATGGTGTTGTCTAGTGGTTAGTCAAAATATAAGTTTGAAAACACTGCAGGTTTTTGTGAGTCCAGTGTGGTCCACAGTCCTTACTACTTCTCACACTGAAAGGTGAGGATTATTCCGATAGCAGTATAATGCTGCTAGGGAAAAGGCTTAGACCTTCCAGAATTGCCCCAAGCTGTATTTTAAATATTTGTTTGTATGTGGTATTTTATTGTCCCTTGGGACACAACACAACTATAATCAGACTGTGGATTCCATCTGTAGAGCTGTGAAGGTGCCCAGATGCCATGGGACTGTTCTGCTCTACAAGGCTGTTATTGTCTGGAGTGCAGAAACATACATTGTTGGTCATTTTTGTTCCTCAAGCTGTCTGGGTACTGTTATTTGGAAAAGAGGTGAAGTTGAGCTGGTGTGTTCTTGTTCCATGTTCTCTTGCAGGTCTGGAGCCCTTCCCAAGTGTCTGAAGCTGCACTTCGTCAAGCAGGAGGTTGGAGACGGAAAAGGTTGGTTTTCTCCAGCCCTCGTGCTGGAGTAGAGGCAGCAGTGCGTTTGCATGACATTTTGCTTTGTCTGAAATGCAGGACTTGTTTTTGTAGTTGTTATTGAAAACTTGATTTTTTACATGTATGTCTGTGTAAGTTTCACACCCTATTTCAAACTGTGATTCTACATGATGATAGTTTCAATTTTTTTCTAAAAATTTTGAAAGCAGTCATGAGGTCATTGCAGTGTTTGTGTTAGCAGTACAGCCGTTCGAACTGGTCTTTCAGACTTTCTCATATGCAGTATCGTTTATGTGATGTACAGTAACTTTATCTTAAATCTTACTATCTTGCTGAAAAATATGCCTGCTTGTCTTTCCATCATTACTGTCCTTGTATGACCCTGTAACAGGGCTGTCTGATACAATACATGGTGTGAATGCAGAATTTTGCAGTACTAGTTTACTTGGCATAACTGGTGCAAATGTTTGGCAACAATTATTTTGGACAACTTTTTACAGTTCCAGTATTTTGTATGTTTATTCCCACAAAATATAATTGACATTTTGAGGTCACTGGATTAATGCAGAGGTGGAGTTTCAGCAGTTATTTCTTTTTTTTTTTTTTTTTTTTTAAACATCTTATAAAGTAACACTCAGCATACACGTTTGACTCCGTTTCACATTAATAAAATCTGTATAGTAAGCCTGCAGCAGGCTGTGCCTGTTACAGTAAATCTGTATAAAATCTCTTTGCAGATGGCCCAATAAGCCTGCAGCAGGCACTGCACGAGTCGGTTTTTGCTCCGTCCTGCTCCTCCAGCCCCACGCAGCGCATTCAGATGTGCTGGGAGAAGCATTGCAAACTGCTGCCTGAGGTGCTGGGCCTCACTGCCAAGAGGGTGGCCAAGTGGAGTACAGAGGAGGTGAGTTCTCCAACTCAAACACATACACAGAAACACTAGTGAAGCACCCAAGGCGATCAGCCAGATGGCAGAGCCACACTGATTCATGAAGGTGCAGAAGGCAGCAGGTGGTGCAGTGGTCAGATGTCAGTTGGTAGTTGTAAGGTTTTATTCCACACTCCTGCTGTAGTGTCCTTGATCAAGGTGTTTGACCCTGGGTTCCTCTAGTGAGAATTGCCCAGCTGTATTAATGGGTAAGTTAGTATACGTAACTTAGTGCATAAACCTTTAGAATGCTCGCACGCACGCACACACACTTTAGAAGTTGTCTTGGACAAAGGAGCACCAGCTAAATAAATAAATGAATGAAAAGAAACGCATGTGTTTAAGCCCATGCTGGGCATGCGTGACGTGTCCTGATTGAGATATGAGTACTGAGGAGACCACATGTAAAAGTTCGTAACACGCATGAACAGACACAAAAAAAACTGCTCAGCCATTCTGTTGGTGCAATTTTAATGCAGGTTGTGATGTGTACGCCATGAAGTTGAGAATGAAATGGCATGCCAGGGTTGTCGCTTTCTCTCTATCCAATCAGGTGGCAAGTTTTGTCCGAGGTCTGCCGGGCTGCAAGGATCACGCAACTGTTTTCAGGAATGAGGTAAAATCAAGTTCTAAAACTTTTGAATGCTCATCCTTGGAGAAGAGCTGGCAGTGACTGAACACAACTTTTAATTTCAGAGGTTAACACATCAGTAGTTTGGTCAACTGGTCAACTACATTTTTGTTCCTGGGCAAAGAAATGCTGAAGTCTGGAAAAGTTGACATTTGCTGCTGATGGCCACATTGTTTTGGAGCTATTGTAATTTTGATTCAAGTTACAGTAACTAGGATATTTGTTGGGTATGCTTTTCAATATTGTAAAAATCTAAATTTGGTTGTAAATCATGACTAAGTGGATTTCCCTGCTCGCTGTGGTACTGTTTGCCCTATCTTACAAATTTGTCAGTGTGAAGTGCAGTTAAACTGTATTCTAGCTATCTTCTGGTGCATTTACTCCTTTCTATGTGGAACAGCTGAAGTGATTGTTGCACTAAAGGTGTAACTCTCCTGCTGTTTCTCCACAGCAGATAGACGGCGAGGCTTTCCTCCTCCTCACTCAGGCAGACATCGTCAAGATCCTCAGCATTAAGCTGGGCCCTGCGCTCAAGATATACAACTCCATTCTCATGTTCAAGAGTGCAGATGAAGAGTGAGTGGTGGCCGTCTTCCACAGCTCTGCATTTCAGCTACGCTGCCAGTCTTCCCAGTGGTACCATTTGGCCAAAAACGCAGAGGAAAACAGGTTTTTAGCACTGATATAAGGTTGACATTTCGATGGATTCTTAAACGTGAAAATAATGCTGTAGCTGGAGTCAAACAAGTCTGTGGGAGAATTTGGCTGAGGCGCACACATAAGATGTGAAAATGTAACTGCTTAAAACTTGGAGCTGGGTACCAGTCAGTAGTGATGTTACATAACTCCCAGCAGACATGGTTAATTTTATGAGTGTATTAAATCAGCTTTTACTGGAAAAAATATCAGATGTAGCCTGTTAAATGGCATGAGAACAAATTCTGCTTGTATCCCCCCCCTCACTTGAGCAGATAGGTGGCTTTTAAATGACGGCAGAAAATGATTTTTCACCGTTGAAGAGGGAGGCTTTGGCACATTTATTGGTACACAAGGTGGTCTCTGGCAGTGAAGTTAGAGGTGAACACCCTGCAGTTCCATATATTGCCACAAGAGGGTGAGAAAATCTTACTGGAAACCAGGGTTTATTTGGGTTATACTTTAAATGGGATTCATTCTTTCTCTGTTGGTATACTTTCAGTTTGTACACATATGGCATTGTAAGGGCTACGTGCATGGAAATTTAATTTCTTTGCTTCATAACTTGGCATTTAGCAGTCAGCTGGTATAGGCAACTTGAAAACTCACATGCCTTTGTACAAATTAATGTAGAAAAATTGTTTTTTTTTTTTAATGTAAAATATGCAAATGTATCAATCTTTTTTATCCATAGCTTTCTTGCATGGTATTACTCAGTGTCTAGTGTAAATAATGTTGACAGAACCTGTTGTACAGGAAAGTTCTACAAAGGGAAGACTTAAAACTGGTGTTTTAGTTGTCAAACGTTTCACTATATTTTACGCAAAGGTTTTTGGCCTTTTAAAGGAAGTACTAAAATATGTTTAAAAATAATTGTCTGAGATAAAACAAGGTGGGTTAATTGAAATTATCTTAATTTATTATTTTGTAAATTCCAGCAGCTTGTATAGGATTTGTGATGAATTTTTAATGGAGATCCTCGTCAGTGTTATGCGATGATACCTCTTTGACCTCAACTGAATTGAGTTTGAATGTGTACATGAACAGACTTTTCTGTTCAAAGTATTTATGCATTTATTTAAACAGTCTTTGATAACTGATGATTTGTGATGGTGATGTCACTTTAAAAGTTGACAGTTTTTTGTATTTAAGTTGGTCATGCGTGTGGATATGAATGAGAATAAACATGCGGAAATCCCCACTCCAAATGGTGTGTTCCTTGTTCTACTCTGTTTACATGCCGCAGAGCATTTGAGCACCACTTGGGTATAACTTTTTTTTTTCTTCTAATTTACAGCATTTCATTGTTTTACCAGTCTGGATTTAAGTCTGATTTACTGTACTTGCTGTACCATGAATACTGAGCCAATGCTTTTGCATGCATAAAGAGGTTTATTGGCACTGTTTTACCGGTGGTGCTGATTCAAAAACTTTTCTTGGCACAAAGCTTTCAGATGATGTCCTGCTGTCCCGACTGCTGGTTGGCTGAAGGCCAGCACATTATTTTACAGTCAGCTTGATATTTTCTCCTTCCCTCTACCCTGTAGTTCATTAAGCAGTGTGACGACGGCGCAGCTGATGATGCCGAATCCCGCTGTGCCCAGCAGACTGACTGCCAAGGCCCTGGCCTCTGTTCCTCCGATACACTTAAACCTTGTAGTGGAACCGGCAGTCATCCGTGAAAGACGACTTCCAGGTGAGCACCGGCTGTCTGGACTGGAGCACCGTGGTTTACGCTGCCCAAGTGGGCATTGAAGCCCCTCTCTGGACATTTTTCTGTAAGGAGTGCTAGTTATCTGGGGATGGTAGCGCATGCCCTCGCGTGCTATTGCTATTGCAAATACCAGCATTGTGTTATTTTCACAAGTGAAGTTGAGGGGGGCACGGTGGCACAGCGGGTTTGGCCGGGTCCTGCTCTCTGGCGAGTCTGGAGTTCGAGTCCTGCTTGGGGTGCCTTGCAATGGACTGGCGTTCCATCTGGGGTGCGTCCCCTCCACCCTTGCGCCCTGTGTTGCCGGGTTACGCTCCGGTTTGCCGCCACCCAGCTTAGGACAAGCGGCTTCGGACTGTGTGTTTTGAAGTTGGGAGTAGGTAGTGCTGTGGTAAAGTACAGTAACTGGTAACCTGAGGGTCAGTGATTCTAGTGCCAAGAGGTGGTTGCCTCACAGAGGTACCCTGAGATTTTCCAGCATTTGCGCCAGCTATGGCCTAAAAATTTACACGGACTTCAAGGACATGGAGTCTTTGAAGGAATGATCGGATGTTGGTTCTTACCAGTCTTCTTTACCCATATATTTTATGACAGTTGCCCATTTGCAAAGATAAATGCAATAATGTATTTGTTTCGGTAAAGTTATACCAGTGCATTATTAAACAGCTGGGAAAAAATGGTTCATAATAAGGATAAGTTCAAACAGAGAAAATTCCAAATGCTTATCTGAAGGTGGTTTTACAGAAATTACAGTAAATCATAGGTAGTTATGAAAAAGCCAGTGTGGGGTAGATGATATGCAGTAATGTAAATATTAAAACAGACCAAGTTTAGTCTCTTCTGGTTAAATTCTTTTGTATCCTGTGTGCTCCTGTATTTTTTTTCATCTTCTCCTGTAGACCTTGTAGTGATGTGATATGTGATGACACAAGTAGCCCAGCTTTCTTACACACACACACACACACACACAACAGTTCACACTAACAAACTGTGCTGCAGCCGTTGCTTTTAGCTGCTTCTCTGCAATCAGCACATTCCACTTCCCACTCGCTATTTCAATGCCCGTTAAATGATTACCAGAAACAACATAATTTCACAAGAGTGGAGGAGCTTACTAGCATTTCCCATCTTAACAGTAAATCTTTGGTAACAAAGGGAGGTATAGCTGTGTGGCATTGCTGCAATACCTGCTGCACTACTGATTTCAGGGTTTCTGCTGTCCCCCACGTGACTGCAGCTGAAGCGGAACACACGGTCAATATGCATTTGATTTAGGAACTTTCAGAAATATGAACAAATGTGGCTCGAGTCTGAAGTCCTGGGCTGAAGGTTGTCATGTTACTGTATATGGTGTCCAGTAGCTGTGTCCTCCTTGGCAGAAAGTCTGTGACAACTCTGTGCAAGTCCAGTATTGTGGAAAAGTTGTGCAATATCTTAGCAACAGAAACTCTTTAATTACAGTGATGCACCACGACGCCTCTGTGCTGAAAAGTGCTTATCTTTTATTGTGGCTACAGGTGGATTTTTTTTTTTTTTTTTTTTCCCTCTCCCCTTTATTATTCTAACTCATATGTAGGGGAAAAAAATAGATATCAAGGAAACACACACACATTGTCTGACACCCCTTGTCCCAAGCGGGGTCATGGTGAACCAGAGCCTAACCTGGCAGCGCAGGGCTGGAGGGGGAGGGGACACACCCAGGAGGGGACACACCCAGGATGGGACGCCAATCTGTCGCAAGGCACCCCAAGCGGGACTCAAACCCCTGACCCTCCCTGAAGAAAATAGTTGATTGTAAATTACATTTACTCATACATTTGAATTCTTGTAAAAGGCACCTTTGCTATAAAAGGAAAATCTGTATTTCATACCTAGAAACCAAGATGATCCTTCCCAGGTAGCAAATTATACTGAACCCCCAGCAATGTCATTCTCACCTTTATTGAACATGGTTCCAAATGACATGTCTTAACTTTGTAGCTTTTTTAAAACACCACATCCAGGATCATCCCCGGGACTGGCTATAAAGTAATATATATATTTTAATTTCACATCTGTCCAACTTTTAGCTTTGGCATTAACATGGTGATCCAGCAGGTAGCGCTGGTGCCTCACAGCTCCTGGGTTCTGGGTTCAGCTGGTAAAGGGTGTCAGATTTAGAAAGATGGAGTGAGTGATGCCAGATGATGGACATCCTGGAAGAGATTTCCAAGAGGTCGTTTGAAATCAGGTTTGGGAGTTGAAAGGCAGAAATGAGACATAAACAGAATGATTTTGGCAGAACGGTAGAGGAGGAAGTTGTGTGAGAGTTGATGAAGGAATATTTTTATGCAACGCAGACTTTGTAGAATTTAAGGGCCTCTGAAATAATGCACAGACTTGATATCACTTTCAGGTGCCAAAACGAAGTAAAGCACATACTGGACAGGCCGAGGGCTTCGCATCGAGCACGAGTTCGTTCTTGGACCATATGGTGGTGGGTTTGGGCCGATGGACAGCGAGGCCTCCTGCATGAGGAGCGCACAACACAATCCCAACATCACCTTACGCTGCTTAGCTCATGTATAAATTCTGAACAAAAATATATTACCAGTCACATTTTGCTGTCTTTAAAAAAAAAAGCATTGGGGTGCCCAGTGCTCACAAAGTCACCTGCCTGAGTTTGTCATTTCCTAATCGCTTGTTTTATGTTTTATTTCGTTGCATTGCAACATGTGCAGAAGAACATGGTAAAAGATGGGGGAGGGGGGCACGCCGACCATTTATAATAAGTAATACATTTTATAAAAAGTTTAGCATATCTGGGGACTTCGGGCCACCCTGCAGTTAAATGGCACTGCTGGGGATTAGGAATATTAGTGTGGCCCCGACGCTCATTGTCGCTACACTCAGTGATGCGGGGTTTAGATCACGGAACCGTCACGTCGCTCCGGCGCTACACAAATGGGGCCGCGCGGCGCGCTTCCCGTCTGCAGGGGGATCGTTAAGGTCGCAGATGTTGCAAATCAAGTTACTGTGGAGCAGAGACGTGTGCGGTTACAGGGGGGGGGCGGAACGACAGAAAAAAAACGGCCCCTCGGGGGTGGAGAGGAAAGAAAGAAGCTCTAGCTCGTCCGGGAGCGCAGAGAAGCTCCGGTTCATCTCGGTTCCGCGTTCCTCGTGCTCTGTGAGCTCGCGGCTCGACCGGGGCGGATCGCGGATCGCCGAGTGCGAACCCTTCCCTCCTCGGGAAAAAGGGTCCGGTGGGAAGCCCACGTTCGGCGCTGCAGGATCTGCGCAGCGTCCACGCCCCTCTGGATCGCGCTTTCGGGTTTCTTCACCAAGCGCAACAATGTACCGCTGCCCCGCGAGCGGAAGGAGCGCGTGAAATGCCACGATCTCCATGGCAAAGGGGACAGGAGGACGCGCAGATCGGACACACGCAGCGGAGCAGGCAAGTACGGCCGCTCGTACCCGGGTCGTGTGAAATATGTGGTGTGTGTGTGTGTGTGTGTGCGCGGAGGGTGGCGATCCTTCCTCCTGGCTGCTGCAGCCTCAGCCTCAACCTGCAGTGCAATGGAAGAAGCGGGTGAGTGAAAAACGGGAAAGTTTGCGGAGGCGGTTCAGCTGATCCCACCAAGTTAACCGTCGGAAATAGTGCGACGCGCCGCCACTCCAGGGAGGGTCGGACCAGGCAGCCCCGCGGTTCCGGGACGACGCGGATACATACGCGCCTCTCCTTTGACCTGTTGGCTCCTCGTCCGTCCGTCGTCCGTTTTTCGTCACGAAAAGCCCCACTTTCCCCAAAGTCCTCAAAAGTTCTCCGATGCGACGGGTCCGCGAGATCATCATGCACGTGACACGTGCGCTTTAACACGGAGCTAAACGCCCCGGCTTGAGGGCGACCTTTGCGGGGGGGGGACACGCGAGGTTTTTAATCGCCGGTTCCCTGTTGTTCCCACTCACGGGGACGAGTTGTGTGAAAAGGGAAACCCGCACACGGATTCGGTCTAAGTGCACGAACAGTACACACGATGCTAATAAATTCCATCCCACACGACTCACTGTCCGTGCTTTTACTCCACTCCACTCGCTGCTCGTGTAACACGCGGTATTTTCAATTTTGTGCAATTTTCCCGCGGCAGGGACAAGACAAGTGCAGCTAGTTGTAATTTTCATGCAGCCTGAAAATGTTAAATGTCTTATACAGTAAGGTTACCGTAGTAAGTGGACACACACAGAGTAAATAGAAGAAAAGGCCCAATGATGTATCAGCGCTGGTTACAATCAATGTATTGGACTTATGATCGATAAATTGGGATGTGTGGTTCATACCGTGTGGGGAAAAATGTCATCGATCAGTCGCATGTTAATCAGTCCACTGAGTGAGGGTTTATTTATAGAGCACTGATTACATTCGCAGGAATCCTGTTTTTTTAATTTTTTTTTTTTTTCCTGCTGCCCTGTCTGTCTCTGGACGCGGCGGCGCTCAGCCGATTGCAGAAATAGGATGTTAAACTTTTTTTCCTTAAACAAGATGACATTAATTTATTATTTGTGTGAAGGCCGCGAGATTATAACGGGTCTCCGGTGTCGGAGCCTTGGAGACGCGTCACCCTGGACGGAGCCTCCGGGAATTACTGAAAATTACTGTAGTAAAACCCGCAGGAAGAACTCGGTACTGTTTAAGCCCTATTCTCATTACCAAGTAGTCAACTTGAAGGTGGAACACTATGCAAGAAGGCTCTGTGTGCGCGCGTGTGTAGACACTCCTCTACTTGCGTACATTTGATTTACGTACATCCGGATTTATGTAAGAAAAATTCCCGGCATAAACATTATTTACGGGTTATTTTACGCAGAACGTGTGAAATACGTTACACACAAGACAGGAAGCTGCATCTTTTCAGTTCTCGTGTGTTTGTGCCGTGAGCATCTCCTCTCCTTAGTGCGGTGCGTTTTCCCATGTTTTTTTTTTTTTTTTTTTTACCCTTTTCATTATTCCCAGTGCCTGGTGCTAAACATTTCACCTCTTCGACTCACTTCGCCCATGATCTCTGAAGTTCATGTAACATATAAATCATCAAATGCTCATGCACTATAACTTTGAGATGATGCCAGATAAACCTTTACACGGCTACTCCTAATGTAATGTAAATGTTTATATGGCTCTTAAAATAAACAATAATACTACGAAGGTAATCGGGAATCGTGGATATTCTGATGAGGTTTTATGCGGCTACTTGTGCGATGAACATGATCGGTTCATATGGCGGAAAGAAACGAGCTTTAGCCGAATCGACTGTGGATACAATAGCGAAGGATGCCGCACGCGCAAGGAACAGCTGGCCTGAATACAACAATAATAATATGACAGACACGTAATATTTCTGACATTTACTAGAGAATTATATTGTTTAATTTTTTTTATACCCACATCTGCAGCAAACGCCTAGGCTAGTCTATGTGGAATGGTGGGGGAGGAGGGGGATCCGACGTACGTACGTTTCGACTTACGTAAGGGGTTGAAGGACGCTGTCTTTGCGCAAGTGGAAGGGCGTCTGTGTGTGTATACACTGTGTGGCAAGACTTTAAATTCCCTCATCTTTGAGTGGCATAAAAGGCATTTGTTCTTTCTGAACTGCCCGGCATCAGTCTTGTTTATGTCATTTGTTTATAGCGACTAATCACAAATGTAGCTGCCAAGATCTACCCAAGGAGACCTTATAAAAAAACAGCTCTTATGTAACTGTACTGGCAGTTAAAATGTAGTTTATGACCCACTGTTATTAACTACTATACTTTTTTTTATATATAGGATGTTTGTCTATATCAAATGCGATCCATACCAAAATACCCTGGGTCTCCGTGTTACAAACATTAAAATTTTTCAAAGACACAAACATTTTGCTGTTTATTTTAAGCTGCGTTGTCTTCTGCTTCCACACGCGGCCACCGTACGAATGTGCGAACGTCTTCGTTCGATTCACTTCCACGGTGTTTAGATCTTGCATCCGGTCTCTTCCTAAGAGTTGGTGATCAGTAACTGTAGGAAGTTGCACATGTTTATTGGATAAACCAGTCAACCGTCAGCCCTGAACTGAATTTCTGCGGAGGCGATGAATTTATCGGCCATTTGAAACCAGTTTTTCATTTTAATTTAGCTCAAAGTTAGTAATGCTGAAAGTTTTTTTTTTTTTTTTTTTTTTTTTTTTTTTAAATTATAGCTGTATCCATGACTTTTACAGAATCTACCCAGTGAATAAACTCAGATACAACTTTATTAGGACACTTTTTCTAAATATCACAGAGATTAAAAAGTGGAGGAAAATCCCTCATTCCATCTTTATTTCGAAACTAAGAAATCACTGGTGGAAGTGCTTCTCTGCATGATATTTTAGCCACAGAAATATGCAGATGATGTTTTCCATGCGAGGGGGGTGCAGCGGTCTTGGCCGGGTCCTGCTCTCTGGTGGGTCTGGAGCTCGAGTCCCGCTTGGGGTGCCCTGCAATGGAGTGGCGTCCCGTCCTGGGTGGGTCCCCTTCCCCTCCCCCTCCAGCCCCGCGCCCTACGTTGCCAGGCTCGGTTCCGGCTTGCCGTGACCTCACTTGGGTCAAGCGGTTTCGGGCTCTGTGTGTGCGTGTTTTCCACACGAGGAATTAAAAATACAGCGAGATAAACCCTGAGTTGACCCAACCCTCCCGATTAAAGCCTGCCGATCCATATACGGTATAGATTGATCTTTGCTAATGGAATAGACTGTGCTTGAGCTTCTTACACAGAAGTATAAAGATTCAGTATTTTCTAGAAGAGTATATGTGAGTCAGAGACAGCATTTTATGTAGTGAAATGTTCGGTCCGTCTGCCACTGGTCACGTTGAGCTTCATACGCGAACGCTTTACCTTGACGCGATATCGCCGGAAAAGTACGAATCGCCCCTGTATGGAATGATGTGCTTTGTTACACAGAGGCCGTGTTGTTCTCCTGCTTTGGACACAAGAAGCTCTGCTAGGAGGGCGCGGCGGCCCTGTGTCTTGTCCGCTCCTGGACCGCATGCTGCGTTTGCAGTTCCTGTTCCATTTCATTGCACCTTGTTTACAGTCTTGCCCTCCGGGGCGGCCCACATGTGCTAGTGCTTCTCTCGCGCTCGATTCGGTGTCCAACGTGCACATAAAACGAAGCACGGAACATTTTTGTGCGCTTTAGTCTTCTGACGAATCCCTGAACTCGCACCCTTGTTCCGCCGAAAGGTTCCCGTTTTCTCCACGGTTCGTGACGCGCTCCCGGAGACGAGGATCCGGTCCCGTTCCGGTCGACTCCGATCGCGGGACGTGGAAAACGTGGTGTCAAAATACCACTTGCTTACGTTTATTCGTTGCGCTTCTCTTCAAAGTGACTCGCAGCGTTAAGGTGCCTACAGCTGTTTACCTGTTGGTGGGTAACTTTTACTCTGTCATTCAGGATGAACTGCTTACTCAAGAGTAGTGTTGCAGGAAGTGGGATTTGAACCGACGACCTCCATGTGCATGCCATCAATAAATGAGTAGTGATGCAAGTCGTAATTGCAGAGTAAACCTGTGTAATTCATAGTGAAATATGTGATGTGTTTTAATGATGCGTGGAGGACATTTAGAACATGTGCTTCGCCTGTACGAGCTCCAATTCCTCAACTTCTCCTTGCAGTTGCCTTCAATGGACAGTAGGTGGGGTAGTGGTTAGAGCTGTTGCCTTTGTACCTGGAGGTTGCGGGTTCAAATCCCACCTCCTGCTGCCGTACCCTCAGCCAAGGTACTTGCTTTTCATTTACACGGTAAGCGATATTTAATGTTTTTGGGCGGTGACCCGTTGACTGCCTCCCTGACGAGTTCTCTTCGATCAGCCTCTTGTTAAGGCATGACGGCGACCGGATTCTCTGGAGCTGGACGCAGCATGCGGACCCTGGAGCCCCTGGGTACGGCGCAGCCCTCGCCCTTCTGCCAGCGACTTCGCCGCTTCAGCTTCCGCACCAGGAAGAAAGGTGACGGCGTGATCCGAGGGAAGCTGCGCATCAGATCCCTGCCGGGGGCGTTCCTCATCCTGGGCGTTCTGGTAGTGGTGGTGGGCACCGCGGTGGCGGTGGCCGGATACTGGCCCTACCGTGCCCACCGGCTCAGCCAGGCTTCCGTGGACGGCGCGAGGCTCAACGGCTCTCACGCGGCAGCCGGGAAGGGCCCGGGGGTGCGCTCCATCCTGTCCACCACGGGCTTTGTTCACAGCGACCGCATGAAGCTACTGGGCCCCATCGTTATGGGGGTCGGGCTCTTCATTTTCATCTGCGCCAACACCATGCTGTACGAGAACCGCGACCGCGAGACTCAGCTGCTGCTGGCGCAGGCTGCCGCGGTGAGCGCCGCGCCGTCCGACAACGGGCCGCCCCTTCCGGATGGAACCCTGACCCAGCATCCCAGGTGGCCCAGCGCCCTCGCGTCCACAGAGCTCAACATCTGCTGCTTGGAGGACCCGGCCGATGCGCAGTCCCTGCCGCTGCAGAGGAGTCTCGGAGGGTGCTGCTGGGCTGCGGACGGCCACCTGCCGCCCACCCTGCTCACAAAGGTCCTGCACCACCAGGAGACCTCCTCTCCCGCGGCGTCTTTACGCTCCGTCCACTCGGACTCGTGCAACTCCAGCCTGGTCAACGTGAACGTGCTGGGCGGCTCGCCCCCTGCGGCGCGCCGGGCGGTCTCCAGCATGGACGCCTTGCCTCTGCCCCTCATTAAGCTGAACAACTGCTTGATGGATACGTCAAACGACGCAGCCGGGGGCGACGGATGGGGCGCCGCGGTCCTCCCTCGGCGCGCCTACAGCCTTAGCAGCAGGACTAGACCCTACAAGCCCCAGGCGACGTCGCGCCACGGTGCCACCTCCCGCAGACCCCCGGAGCCGGCGGACAGGCCCGTTCCGGTTCCCGAGCCGCTCCGGAAGGGGTTCAGCTCCGACGTGTGCCTCAGCGCGGTGGGTCTGGCCTCCGGAGGGACGATGCCGGGCGAAGAGGACGCCGAGCAGCGGCGGAAGCATCGCAGCTGGCCCCGGCTGGACCTCGGCGGTTCCCGGAGGTACCAAAGGCTGGAGGACACGGAGGACTCCCGGGACAGGCTGCTGGACAAACTGGGAGAGCAGTACTCTCAGCTGCAGCAGGGCGCTGGCGCAGGGCATCTTGGGTAGCGTGAGGCGACGGATGGGAAAAGCCCCCGAACCGTCACCGCCTTGACCTTCAGGAGAAAGAGGGACGTGCGGACGAGTGACTCCAGCCCTCGGCGGACGTGCGGCACACAGCGCTCCCTTCCTCTGATGGGGATCTACAAATGGTAACTTGGTCTCCCAGTGAAATGTTCCAGTAGTTTCAGCTGCGATGTAATCTACCGGAGTACACAGAGTACATTTTAACTACATGGTTCATTCGCTGTCAAATGTCGCAGGAACCGGGAGTCCAGGAGTTCCGATAACTTTTAACCAGCTCGGGCAACATGAGCGTCATCAGATGATGTAAGGATCTTGGTGTGTGTGTGTGTGTGTGTGTGTGTGTGTTTTTAAAGATATGCAGTACATACATATATTTTTGTCTCATAACATAGATGGACTTCGGAGAACTTTTTTGTTGCACTTTTTATTTGAAGCATTTGCAGCGTTGGGTTATTATACGGAAACTTGCGGACACCGATAAACCCTGACGGCCACCCGGGTAACGGTCTGTCTTCCGGAACGCGGCTGCGTCGTTGATGGAAAATGTTTTTCTGAGATTAATCAAGAGAAAAGTGATGGTTTTTCAAGAAGCCATTCTGGGAGCAAAGCTCCACCTGCCATGTTTACATCTTTGTTTTCGTTTATTCTGCCCAGCTGTTGTGCGTGTGATAGTTTGTGCTCTTACACAGTATACGCAGAGCAATATGTCAACGTTGATCTGACCCTTGGATGCTGCGTGAGGCTGGTCAAACCACAGTATGAAACCCTGAGATGCTCCTGTTAATAAAGAAACCAAAACCTTGTGCTGCAGCCTGTCATTGATTGACGCGTGGGGTCCGTGCGCCACGTTGAACCACGTAGCACCGGCGTCTCGGTCCCACCGGGACGCGTCTCCACAGCGAAAATGTCGTGTTTGTCGGTACCGTTCGCACCACCGGTTCTTGAGAAGCTGAGTGGGAAAGAAAAGAAGTTGGTTGGGATGGTGTGCAGCTCAAAGTGTGGGTGTGGGTGTGTTGGAGAGAGTATGAATGGAGAAGTATTTATTGAAGTGTCAAACATATAGGGATTGGGGGACATTTCAGAGGGAAATTGTCTTGGTTTACATAAAATACATGCGTTTGGCAGATAGGGGTGTAAAATAGTGGGGACAGCGAGTTGTTGCATTTGGCCCTGAAGGTTGTTGGTTCAAATCTCACTTCTAGCTGTAGTGTCCTTGATCTGGGTACCTGCCCTCAGTTGTTGCGGTAAAATTGCGTAGCCGTACGAACGGGTAAAATATTCCAAGCGGCTTTGGAGAAAAGCGGCGGATAAACGGAAGTCGCCGACAGAGAGTTTCAGACGCGAACGCGCGGTTTTCAAGGGGTTTCTGCCTCCAGTCGATTCCTACCGCTGTTTTGTCATAGAGGGGTGATGTGAGAATAATATCTTTGTGTACAAAAGTAATAGCCAGAAAGCAGCTTTGGAAAGTTGTTTTATGTCTGGTGCATGCATGGATTTAAGGAAGGGTGTTTTTTTAAATAAAAAAATTAAAAAAAACTTATGTTTTGGCTTTTTCCATTGACAGCTTTGTTTTGAATTGACAATTGTGTGCATGCAAAATGACATTTAATAATAAAACACTGCATTCCTAGGCAATATGCCGTATATCATAGTTGTCTTTATGGATTACCACTTAGGATCATTGCATTACAGTTGGAGGTGGGGTCACGGTCGCGGTGTCCGGTAGCGGTGCAAACCCCCCCCAAACCTGCTGTAGAACGCAGACGGCGGATATGGTTTGTTTCTTCGTTTATTTAATCTTTAATATATTGAACAAGTTGATATTTTTATGTAATATCTTATGTATAATTGTACATTTATCCAGTATAAACCTTTTTATATTATTGTGCTTACAATAGTACTATCGGTATTATGTCAGCTACAATTTGTATTATAATTTTTTTAGTACTTAATTTTTTTTTAATTTGAAAATACTTAGACGTTCTGTGATACTTTCTGTAGCCAGGTGTCCAGTGACACTTTTGTTGAATCGCATGTTGCTGCGTCTCTGTGTCACAGGAGCCCCGGGACTGTTAGAAAGGGTTTGATTCTTGCATTAACTTTTACTATGGTGCAAAACTCCCGAGTCTCGCTTGGGGTGCCCCGCGATGGAGCGGCATCCCGTCCTGGGTGTGTCCCCCTCCCCCTCCGGTCCTGCTCCCTGTGCTGCCAGATTAGGCTCCGGTTTGCCGCCGCCGCCACCCCGCTTGGGATAAGTGGTTTCAGACTGAGTGCGTGCTTTTCTGCAAAGAGCAAAGAAAAGCAAATTGTTATGAATGAGGATGGGCCCAGTGTGTACAGTTGTTTAAAGGTGTGTTGTCTAGAAGAGCTACGTGTGTAGTGTGTCGGATTGTTACCTCGGTATCTGAAGGTTCTGGGTTTGAATCTCACTGTTGTAGTTGTAGCTTTGATCGCGGAGTTCGCCCCGGTTTGTCGTTTTCCTTTTGTCCCTGCTCAGGAAATATGAACGCAAACATTTCAATATGGGAAATACTTTATATTATGTCATATGCATGAAATACTGCGTTTTATTTTAGCAAAGACACATTCGACTCATTTTTAGACCTAGCAAGTCTGCTACGGCGTCCAGCTGCTACCGCTGTGGTTAGAGCTGCCGCCTTTGGACCTGGAGGTTACAGGTTTGAATTCCACTTCCAGTTGTAGTACCCTTGAGCGATGTACTTACCCTAAATTGCTCCTGTTAAATTATCTGCTCGCATGCATGGGTAAGTGTGTGTAAAGCAGCTGGAGGAACCTGTGAACACAGTGAACTATTGCTCTGAAGGAGAGGAACCCCTCCTCCCTGGGACTTGTACCTTAACCGTGTTTCCCAGAGTGACTGACCAACAGCTACTTCAACCACTGACATTTCCCATCATTATTTTATTATAGGTATTTACACCCCCTACCCTCTTCAGTACCATGGGGTTCCAGTTGGGCTTCAAACTTTTTGGGGTGGACTGAACTCCACTTGGACGTGCGAGAGATGACTTGAGAAGAGCACAAAATCCTTTCACTATAAGTCAAATTTAATAATTTACTTGAAACTTTCACTCTACCTCCAAATATTTTACCATTCATGCAGCTGGATAATTTTACCAGAGCAATTCAGGGTCAGTACCTTGCTCAAGGGTACTGCAGCTAGAGGTGAGGTTTGAACCTGTAACCTTTAAGGTCCGAGGGCAGTAGCTTTTACCACTATGCTATCGCCTCCTCCCGTGCACACAGGGTGATATTTTCTATAAATCAGGAGTTTGTGAACATGCACAGAGCTACTATTTCCTTATCTAGAGAGTTAAATAGTATTTTTTTGGGGGTGTAGGATGGGGGGGGAAGCGGTGGCGTAGTGGGCTCGGTCGGGCTCCCTTCCCCAGCGGGTCTGGGGTTCGAGCCCCGCCTGGGGCACCCTGCGCCACCCTGCGCCACCGGGGACCGGCTCTGGGTGCATCCCTCCCAACGCTCCTAGACAGTGTAGGTAAATGGATAGAAAGTTTTATATGAACTTTCCATATTTAACCCTGGAGTGCATAAATAAACCTCTTACCACCGAACGGAGCCTCATCCAACAGCGCAGCGCACCTTTATGGCGATGAAGAGCACACCAGTGCGTGACGGGACTCGAACCCCAAACCTACGAGGGAACGAAACCCGGCCAAACCCACTGCGCCACCAAGTCCCTCTATGAGGCTCACTTTAAAAAATAAACAAGACAAACACATTTTCATCACGTAAACTATAAACGTATCTACATAAAAACGGGTATTTCGTTCGTAAGTGCGGTGGCGCAGTAGGTTTGGTCTGTCTCCCCCCCCCCCCCCCCCCGAGTCTGGGGGTTCGAGTCCCACCTGCGGCGTTCCGTCCTTGGCGCGTCTTCTCCAGCTCCACGCCTTGTGTCGCCGGGTTAGGCTCCGGTTCACCAGGACCCTCCTCGAGACGAGCGCTTCCAGTCAACGCGCGCGAGCGGTTGTAAGATGCGTAAATTCGTGACAGTACATTTGTATACTTTCATATATAAAAATGTTTATCCCACTATATGCATATTGTAATGTAGAAGTGTAATATATGTTCTATATAATATACACACATATTACTATACGTGTAGAAGTGTTAATATATTTTACATTTATTCATGTAGCAGATGCTTTTGTCCAAAGCGACGTACATCTCAGCAAAAGTACAATTTATGCATTACATTAAGAGAAGGAGACATAGCTGCAGACATGAATGTCTCAAGCAAACCCAGTTTGTTACCTACCACTTGCTGCACCAAGGTTCATCGATCGCGTAGGTGCATAAAACACAGGATAGACAAATCCCCATACCCTCCCACCTCTTTTTTTTTTTTTTTTTTTTTTTTATATTATAAGACACTCAAATAAGCAAGTACAATACCAGAGTAATGGCTGAATAAAGGTTGTATCTGGGGATGCTTATGGAGTTATGATGCATGAACAGTTACACCGTCAATGAGCTGGAGAGATCTTGGACAAGTGGATCTGGAAAAGCTGCTACATATTTTGTGTGTAGTAATTTTAAATAGAACAATCATATCCTATACCCAAATCGTATGTTTTATATACAAAACTTACACATATTTTACGTATGGGTGATTTTAGTATTAAAAAACGTGAATTTATTCCAAAACACATTATATATAATTGAAAAACATTTATGTATAGAAAAATGTGTATATCTGTTTATCTGTCCTTTATAATTACATTTATTCACTTAGACACTTTTCTGCAAAGCAACTTCCACTGAACTCTGTAGTGTCATCAGCCCACACATCTTATTCACCACGGTTACTTACACTACTAGATACACTACTTAGATCAGTGGAACACACTCTCTCTGTCACTCACACACTGTGGGGGAACCTGAACAGCATGTCTTTGGAGTGTGGGAGGAAACCAGAGCACCCGGAGGAAACCCACACGGACAGGGGGAGAACATGCAAACTCCACACGGACCGAGCAGGGATTGAACCCACACCCCCTCTCACCACCCAGGCACTGTGAGACAGCAGCGCTACTCGCTGTGCCGCAGTGCCACCATCTATTTATTTATTTATTTATTTTTTTTAATGTACTTATTTTTATTAATAAACAGCAGCACAGAGAAAGAAACCGCATGCTGAAAAAAAATCACAGATACCTCCACATACCTTAGAGAAGGGCTCGAGGGTACAGCATTTCAAAGGTATGATCACGCACCCGTATTTAGAAGGATTCAGAAAGATCTAGGCAGCCGTGCACATGTGGATTTTTATAATGGGAAAAAGCAAAGCACTTTGGTCATTATATACTGTGTTTGTACTGCGACCATAACATTACACCACATTTCCTTTCCACTATTAGGGGATGGACTGCTCAGTGATGATGTTAACAGAAAGGAGCCCCATCATAAATTGAGGACCACCTGTAAATGAATAATTTCACACAATTTCTCGTGTGCCGCACTCTGGATGGCCCTGCCCTCCAGTCCTCCTTTCCCAAAAACCACATGAGCCTCGGAGACCCCCCATTCCTTCCTCCATCCCGACTCCACAGCCGACATCCACGCTAGAGCTCTTGCGTAACTTCCAAAGCGTTGCACGGCCACGCGGAGATTGCAGGAGCGATTCCCGCTTCCGCCTCTCCTTAGGGCGAATTATGCACATATATGTGTCCGAGACAAAAAAAGCCTCATAGTAGCGATCTTCGATCGTCTCTTCCAGACACGCCAGCTTCCGTTTGTGTCTTTTTGGGTATTTCTGCACACTTTGCTCTCGGCAGGACTCGCCGCAGGTGACGGCTCAGCGTTTCCCGCCCTTCCGCCCCTGGCGGCCCCTCTAAGGAAACTGTGCCGCGTGCCTTTAGCCGCTAGTAAAAACGCTTAAAATGATTAGGATGCGGGCGCACTTAGAGGCCTCGCCATTTGCTGAGCGAGTCCCCCCGCTGTCGCTGATCCTCGCAGATGGGAAGCGAAGGGCCCACGTCGTCGTCGCCGCCGCCGCCTTATCAGCGCGGCGCACATTTTCCGCTCTTTCCGAGCCTCCGTGCTCGTTGGGGTTTAGCGCACGCTTACGTAAGCGATCAGAGCTCCTTGGTCGTTGCGGTAATGCAGCTACAGAGCCTAAGCAGTTCTGCGGGCTCGAGAAAGAAAGGCCTGTCCGCTCATGTAGGGATCAGTGGGGCCGACGCTGACCCGCGGCCCCCGCTCTCCTCCCCTCCCCCCCCCACCGATGTCCCGTCCTGATCTCCAATAACACCGGGTGAAGTCATTGTCTCCCTATCCTGTATTTCACTCGCCGCATGATCAGTAATGTGGTCTGCATTCGACGAACACCAAGGCTACACGCGCTTTAGTTCGAGTCCCACTTATGAAACATTGGTGGAGAAATCACGGGGAATTGAAACACACGTAACGAACAGGACGCGAGGATCCGTTTTGCACACGCCACTCGACTCAACTCCTCTCAACAGCGCGCAAAAAACTTTTGCGGCAATTCCCTGCAAACCGACCCTTCGTTGCTCCGCTCGACGGCGCCGCCGCAGCCCGGCCACATCTCGCACCGGGGATGAAGGTTTGAGCTGCGCGTAAGTGACCGTGGAGAGAATGCGTGACACTGAGGGACACAGCTCAGCTCAGGGCAGTAATGTGTACAGCAAGCAGTGACCTTCTAATCTTCCTGATGCCTCCAGCTCTTGTCGAGTCAGCTTAACGCACACAGCTCCTGCCACCGGGGCCTAAGTGCCCACAGCCCTGTACTGATGCGTGCCTTGAAGAACACGGGGGTTCATCTGTGTGCGGCTGACCTCTGCTGAAATCAGGAGGGGTGGGTGAGCGAGCGAGCGAGCGAGCTAGGTACGAACCCCTGTCCTGTGTGTGGGGCACCCGCTGCGCTCTGCGGAATGACCATTTCATACCCCTGGCATAACGTTAGGCTACAACGTGTCACTTGCAAGCAGTAACGACGTGGAATTCCATTTCTGCATTTCCCCAAATACAAATCCTACAATTTAAGTGACTGCACTTTTTAAATGCCAACAAAATCATTTTGAAAGGAGAGGGGCTTCGGAGAGCAAATCCGAGATTCCTAAAGGGAATAAACTCCGTTCTAGAATAATATTTGTGTAATAATGTGGAGAAACGCTTAAGAATAAGCATGGCTGTTCTCGGAGGTGTCATGCTTCCAGCCTCACCGCTGTAAACGTAAATAATTCACACACATTGCACGCTCTAAGTGTGTCGATTACATAACGGAAGGCCAAGACGAGTTCCAACACCCATCCCCCCCCCCCCCCCCCCGATGAAATGCAGGATCACACTGGGCTCTAAGGTTATTCTCTGACACGGATTAGTTTGTGCTGCGTGGTCTTCCGTGCAAAAGGAAGAGTGTGAAGTCCACAGCAACGAAAGACGCCGACAAACCCCGGCACATCGGAATCCCCATTATATCAACGGCAGCCCAAGATCAGGAGCTCGTGCAGGACGTCTCTCCTCAGACACCCCAGCAAGCGATCCTTCGTAAATCGGTGCAGATAAACACCGCGCTTGGTTCTCTATTCCGGAAACGTCTGCTCGCAGAGCCCTTAGTCAACACCAAAGCATAACGTTGCTAGTGTTCTGAAAGCGCCTTGGATTCTCCACAAAAGAAGTGCGGAACTTGCGATAACGACCAGGAATGAGGCTACTAAGAAGGTGTAACGCAACATGAGGTGATCTATGTTTTATCATTGGTTTATAAATGGAGCGCCCAACTTTGGATGCTGTCAGACTGTATCTGTGTGTCACACACACTAATCTGGCCTCACCACCCTTATCAAGGAGGGCCAGCTCTTTACATGAGTCAGAGTGGACAGCAGCACGGCTGTGTGTGCGCGCTCTTCGCTGTGTGCCCTCCGCTGCCCCCGGCTCCTCCCATCCCTCCCGATGACCGGAAGCGCAACAGGGGCTGAAGCCCAGCCTTGAAGGTGGGGAACATGAGGAACTTCTGTAAGAGTAGCAGCACCGAGAGGTAAAGTTGTGTCTTGCTTTGTGTGCGCGCCCGTAAAGAAACTGGGCGCTGGTGGCGAGATCTAGCCGCATATTTACACGGATCTTTTCCTAACCCAGAGAAAGGGCACCGGGGAGGTGAGACAGGATCCGCCGTGAAGGAAAGGTTAATGGAGTCAGTGGCACAGTGGTCAAGAGCATGAAGTTTCTGAACAAGCGAAAGGGCAGCTTGGAGGCTTCGCTCATAGGCCTGTAAAATGTGGTGACTCAAAGCCTTGGAGAACAGCAGAACATGGAAAACAACTTCATTGAAGAAGAACACAAAACCAGCCTAAAACCCTACAAAATGATACAGAACACTGGGCTGTGAGGGTAAAAACAGGGTACTGATGATGAGAGACGTGAACAAAACATGAATAAACATTTCAGATGGGTACAATCTGACAGTTATAGTCAGAAAAACATTTTATGCCAATATACAAAGATTAGAAAGGGTTTTTAAATCAGAGAATTACAATGAACCCTTTTTTAAATTTCATTTAGTAATTTTATAAACAAAAACAGAGTAACTCATATAGACAGAAGCGAGTGAATAATCCCATTGTAGACAGGACGACTCCCAATCCTCTCACAAGCCCTAAACATAAACAAACAAGAAATAAGCAACTAAATTAAAACATAAATCAAATGATAGATGGATGCTTATCAAGAGTAATTCTGAGATCCTGCATGTGGAAAAAAATGGTGGTGCAAAGTTACATGCACATGTATTCATTTAGCAGATGCTTTTCTCCACGTCAAGTAACAAAAAAAGCAATGTTTTCCTATGAGATGTAGGTCAAGTGACTTAGATGCAGACGTGTGATTCTAAAGTGAAGTTAGTTTGTTACTTTCCGCCATATGAACCAATACACATCACATGAGTAGCTGCATAAAAACTTACCCATTATTCAACAGTTATAACCGTAAAGCTATTGAACATAAACACGCATTTAACATACACTTAAGAGATTGGGGAGAAGTGCGTCCGGAAGACCCTTAAGACCCTTACTGAATGTAGAAAGACATTCAGCAGTTCTGAGTGCAGGGGGATGTCATTCCACCACATTGGAGTGAGAACTGAAAACTCTTGTGCTTTTGGACCTGCCATATGTGGGACCACCAGGCAGGCAGAGGTGAAGAAGCAGTCTGGTTAGGGTATAGCGAGTGATCAGGTCTTGTAGATAACCGGGAAGCAGATCCGTTCATGGTTTTGTAGGCTGTAACAAGAGTCTTGAATTTGATCCAGGGAGCTACAGGAAGCCAGTGCAGAGAAACGAGTAGAAGAGATACGTGGGAATGCGTCGGCAGATCAAACGCAACTCGGGTAGCAGTGTTCTGTATCAGCTGTAGAGGTTTGATGGCAGTAGCAGGAAGGCCAGACAGGAGAGAGTTGCAGTAGTCCTGACGGGATGTCACCATGGCCCGGACAAGTAGTTGGGCGGAGTCGGTAGCGAGGTAAGGACGGATCCTGCGGATGTTATGCAGGATGTATCTGCAGGTCCGGGTTGTGGCTTCGATGTGCTGAGAGAAAGATACACTTGAGTCAGTCATCACTCCCAGACTCTTGGCCAAGGAGGTAGGCAAAATGAGAGATTAGTCCAGTTTGATAGACTTCACGATAGGAAGATGGGGCAACTGGGAGGCAAAGGATCTGTTTCGGAGAGGTTGAGATGTAAGCGGTGATTGACCTTCGAGGCAGACATGTCGGGTACGCAGGCGGCAATGGACGAGGAAGGTCAATGATGGATTCTGGCATGTATAATGTGGTGTAGTACTGCTGGAACTGCACTTACATGACTGTCCCGGAAAGCTGAGCTGTTTCTTCCCTTTTTAAAATGCAACTTATTAGAGGGATTTATGCCTTCTTTCACTGTATTCATGCCAGGGTTTGGAGTGCTAAGCAGCTGAGGACCATGAAGAGGGGGGATTAGGATGGAGATCTGTTCGCTGCGCTTCCACATCCGGTACAGCAACCCGGGGGGGTTTTGTGTTGGGCTCCTGTTTGTACTCCTCTTGTTCACAGCTGTGTTTCCTTGGTTTGGGTCTGAAGTGCCTCTTTGCCTTTTTTACTCTACTGCCTATCTCACTGGGTCACTTGTGTCTATCTTTGCTGCTCTTGCTGGGAGGACAATAACTGGGTTTTACTTTCACTGTGCAAAAAGGCTGCAAAGATATAAATTTACTGCCTGCAACATCAAGGGTTTGCGCTGAGTAATCCAGGGAGAGAGGAGATTAACGTTCTTCGCAAAAAGGAAAAACTGCTGCTGTATCACATCAAGCAGCCAGCGAGCATTTAGAACTTAGCAGGGGCTGGGTTCTTCAAAACTTCTCTTGCTTTAAACAAACGCAGTATTTCCATCTGAATACAAACAGTAGGACCATTGCTTTCGTTCCTGAGTACGAAGAGAATGACCTCAGGGTGGCAGGTTTATCTCCATCTTGGGCTTTCCTTTTGGCCCACATCCTGAATAAAAAAAAAATTCAACATGTTTACTCTCCAAATGATGACTCCCTGAAGCCCTTTCTTGAACTGTGTTATTGCGTAGTGTTGTTATTGAATTACTTCTCCAAAGGCTTCGTTGATCTAAACTGTGTGCTAGATGGCAGACCAGACCAGTCCCCTTCAGCCTCCCTCATTACCCTTAAGAACATGAGCAGGAACATCTGGAAACAACTGCACTCCACAACCAGAGATTATGTTGTACTCTAACCCTCCCAAACCTCAATTTCACCCCAAACGACTTCATTCGTCTAGTGAGATCCTGCAGCACCGGCCACACTGTGCCCACATACCATGGAGCTGAGATGGTGGAAGGTGACCTTCCTCAGGACTGAGCAATGAATAACCACTCATTTTATTAGGGTGCTTTGGGAAGATGACCTTTTCATTGGCCAAGAGTATCAATGTCCAACAATCTCTGCTGTGACTGTTTGTGACTCGGCGTGAACATCTTACTGCTCAAGCTCCTTATCGGAGACAAGTGGAAAAACTAGGAAAAAGAATAATTTAGAGATAGAATTTGAGTACTTAGGACAGGAACGTAAACAGCCGCTGAACCGGGCATACTGGAACTGTGTAACCAGCTTTGCAGCAAAACACAACATTGACTATAGATACCACAGTTAAAAAACTTCTGTTTATTTTAAAACAAAAGTTATTATGAACTTGGGAACAAGGCCAAACCGCTTCTTGGCTGGTGAAAACACAACAAAATGAGAAGCCTGGTCAGGCTGTACAGACGTCCTTTCCTGTCGTTACATATGACCCCATACAGTTAATGATCTCCCCACACACACACACACACACACACACACACACACACACACACACGATATATGTATTTTAGAGCGTTTGACAAGTGTTTTCACACTTCTCAGCAACACAGTCAGACAAATTATTACCAAAGATGGATAAGCGCTCTCTGTCTCTAGAGACAGGACTGAGTCAGTCCTGACCAAGAACAGTTAACCCTTACAAAATGACCCACGGCACATCAGAATAAAGATCCTAACCCTTTCTCTTGGTACACTGGAGGAGAACCAAAAAACACTGAGTTATAGGCCCTTTGGAGTCCTTTGGAAACACGGGGCATCCTGCCAGCGCTGGGAGATGTTTTGCCCTCCCATCAACACAGCTGTTTTGCACACTGCCACAAATTTAAAATGATGAAAAGATGGAAGAACAAGTCAGTCGACTGTCATCTATTTCCTGGCAGGTGGGGAGCAGTTAGCACACAGAAATGTGACTCATAACTGGAAAGCAAAACCAGGAGAAAATATGTATGAAATAAACTTGGAAGCACTACGAGGAGCTGCGTGCGCACTTGAGAAGCTGACACCGGCGTCACGGCGACAAGACACAAGGCTTTTGCGAGCGGAAGACAGCGCTGTCAGATAACCTTAGAGATGGAAGGACGCGGCTGCATATGGTCACGTGATCCAAGCTGGAGGCCCGTTGGCTGTGCGAGTGACAAGATCATAGTCAGGTCCAGCACGTGGGAGTGGAGCAGCACAGTACTCTAACAGAGTGTGACAGCATCCCTTTGGCTTCTTCACTGCCACCCATCACCCACTGCTTAGACCCATTGGCTGACACACAGGAACACACACGCACACGCACACACAGATTCCTGTGCATGCAAGCGCTCCAACTAGCACTGAACCACTAGCGTATAGGATCTAACTTACATCTGAGCCCCGGTCCAGAGCAAATACTACATCTGTTCAGAGTCAAAGACTGTGGTTTAGTCCCCCAGTGTACACCGTGACGCCGGCTGGTACTCAGACAATCCCTACAGCAGGCTGTGTCAGACAAACAAATACCATATGGTGAATAGAAAAGTTTGAGGAGTAATTAAATGTAAACCTTAATAAAATAAAGGGTAAATATTAATGAAACTGTGAAAAAGTAAGTTCACTCCAACAAGCATTACCATTATAAGTGCTTATAAAAATAAAACAAACGGGTGGTTCAAACCATGTGTTTCAGAATTAGATTGTGTGAGTCTGTATTCCCATCTCCCAGGATGGTTGCCCTCATCTCAGGAGTGGCTTAAACTGGGTGGGAAAAACGCGTACATGCTCGTGTTCGCGTACATGTTTATGTTGCTTCACAATAAAGGCACATAGGTGGGCAAAGGCTTTGGCTAGATACATAACTAAATAAATAACACAAAAAATGCACACCAGCAAAGAATGACTAAAGGGTGCATTGGCTCCTCCCACTGATGCCCTGCCACCAAACACAAGTCAAATCACAGCTGTGTTCATTTCTGCTGCGTATGACATTTCTGACAAAAAAAGCGCATTTGTCTTCCGAGGCACTTTACAGCAACGCATGACTACTGGATGTCACATCGGGGCTTCAAACTGTCAGTCAGTACTTCTGGGGCTAAAACAAAGCTTGGGCTGGCTAACTGTATATAAAAAACAACATATACTTGACATACAAAGACATTTATCCATCTAATTTTGCTTTACCCCAAAGGGTCCCATAACACTGACATACCCACAAAAACCTGTGTTTACCACACACTACCCTTACTATGGTGAGATCCATCAGGCCCAGTGCTCAGGCTCTCCAGCACAGCAGACCCACCATCAAGCATGCTTGTCCCCGCCGAACACCATGCTGCAGGTATCTGTCAAAAAAATGGTGGGGATTAAAAAAAAAATCTGTCAAAAAAAGAAATGGATATCAGTGTCCTTTTGAGCCGCACGCAGCTCTCTCATTAAAACATGTATTTTCTTATTTCCCTCCAAAATGACAAGAGGAACACCAGGGGGTGGGAAGGGAATTTACTCTCAAGTACATTTGCCATGGAAGGGATACGCACAGAGGAACAGAGATGATGGAAAGGAAATAGAGGAGAACAGATATGACAGACATAAGGAGACTGAGAAAGATGACTGGTGAAGGTATATTTATATAGCAAAAAGAGAGAAAGAGCATCAGTGTACGAGAAACACAAACGTTTATCATTTGTAGTGAACACTTATTTTTCTAAATGTATCCATTTATTATGGAAGCAAAGTTATTGTCTCATACATTTCAGTTGTGATCAACACAAAATCATTCATATTTAATTATATGCAATTACGTTATATAAATTTCAAAAGCAGTTACATAATTATGTTACACAATACCCTCTTACTAATGTGACCTGAAGCCTAAACAAGACAACATGAAACAGAAAGAGGTAAAACGCTGAGCTCCCAAGGTATTTATTCTCTTTAAAGATATCTGCCAGCACTGTGTCAAGTAAGCTGAATGCCCTTATTAATGGAAACTGTGCCTGAAAAGTTTCAGTTCATTGCTTCAGATATGCCATTGATGACTGACAAAATAATTTATGGCTTTAGAGGGAGGACTACAGGTGGTCTTACAAAAGAAAGGAGTGAAAACAGGTGAGTTGAAAGGTGCTGGTAGTTTGTCTTGTTCAGTATTCTGAGTTGACTCTGGTCCACAGCACATTAAGAATAGCTGCTAACTTTAAAAAAAAAATTAAAAAAGCTCAAACAGTCCTCTCTATACTATAACAAACACAGTATATTTGGTGCCTGTGCTATAGACTGGTTAAATTATAGAGAAACGGTGGTAGGAGAGACTGCATTTCAAAGACAGCCGATGAAGGCTGGTAGGTGAAACCACCCACCATTAATGGGTGAGCTACTAAAACTTGGCAAAGCTTTTAACATCAAGAGTCATCCAATTTATGGGGTCACTAGATGGTGTGGGGGGGGCTTAAACTGGCCTATAAAACAGGAAAAACCCATAGCCCTGAAAATAACCGAATATGAAGCTCCTATATATTGACCTGCAAAACAGAAAACTCATAGCATTGAACAACTCGCCACAATGACCTTTCTCAGAGAAAAAGCAAAACATGATCTGCCCTGACAGGACTCTGAAAGTCTCTTTAAAATGACACGATTACTGCAGCGCACAAGAATACTTGAAGGGAGAAATATTTCATATTTTGCTTATATTTGCGCACAGGGCAGATTTACTGCTCAGGAGAGATTTAGCAGTGTTTAGCTGAAGCACTCAATCAGAATTAGGAAACAAATTAATCCCAGGCATTAGCTTTATATTCAGAAATGGGAAATCCTTTTCACTCTGCTTTCGCACAGCGGAAGTACATTTCCGGCATTTCAATGTCTTCAGCGGGAGAATATAACCGGTCTTTATGACTAAAGGTTCCTTGGTTTGCTCAACGTGGCTGGTAAAGGTGCTAGATGTGACAGCGTCCCTGTCGTCCACTGGTAGCTCCAGAGCAATATCCTGAGAATGATGTGTCACTACAACGGGAGCATGAAATGTCATCAAGGCTGTCCCAGGCTTACCAGAGCATCACGGATATGGAAGCTAGAGGTGGTGCTTCTGGTGAAGAGCACATGAAAAACTTGATGATGTTGTTGCACTATGTTTATCACAGCACTGGAAATTCCCTGGCGCCCAGTAGCCATCTTCTCAACTCAGCCCATGGTGCAGCTCTGGCATGGCGGCATCTGGCCAAGCATCAGCGCTCTGCACACCACCATTATCCCTAATGACACTTTACACAAAGGCAAGCTATGGCCGACAAAGGGAAGAATAGTAAGCCAACAAGCCTCAATCTTCTCCTCCTTGGCATGCATCGATGCCTGGGATGTGCTCACAATGTGGGGTGAGATAAGATGTTCCCCTGCTGCTGTCAGCGCTCACTGTTCCACCCACGGAGACTTCTGCAGCCTTCTAAATCCGACCTTGCTGCCAATGCCAACTGGAATTATTTTTATCACGCAAGAGTTAGAGGGTCAGCAAAAGTTCTGCTCAGTCCCAGCTCTCTTGTTTGTTGTTCCTGAAGGTTCATCGAGCTGTTTTTAGATGTGGTCCCTAAACTTTCCACTGGGAAATGATGAGCGGCAGAGACCACCCCGACTCAGCAGCTGGAAGAGCGCTGGACATAGTCCTTCGAGCTGCAAGCTGTCAGTTTATGACGTCAGACACGTTTGACTTGAGCTGCTGCAGGAAGCATTGAGAACGTGGGTGAAGCCATGGCAGGCACCTCTAAAAGCTCTCAGCCTTATCTTTCATCTTAACAAGACTTGTTCTTTAAAAAAAAAAAAAAAAAACGCACAACAATGAAATGCGCAGAACGAATAAAGAAAAATGAAGGGGTGGAGATGAGCAAACCATAATGAGCAACTTCTAGTGACTATTGACTAATGTCCAGGTGTCTTTCTTTCTTCCCCTCCTCTTTTGAAATATAAATGAATATATACAAATCAATCAGAACTACACCATCACCTTATGATTGACTAGTTTCTATTAAAATAAGACTGGGGAAGATTGGGGGAGCTATATACCTCTTGTATAATGCAGTATGGCCATAATGATATATAGCAGACTTTTTTTTAGGGTGTCTTGACTCTAGTCAGTCACTCTAGGTTCTTTCACTCAAAGTTGATCCATTTCATACTGGCAAGGAGTCTATTTCACACAAATCTGTAAAGGACTTGTCAGACATGTGACATAGATCTAAAGAAATGTATGGTATGATAGCTAAGTTATATAAATGATGCCTCTGAAATCCATGATGCAAATGAATGCAACAACCCCACATGGTCCAATAGGCAGATCAAACAGCTTCAGTTATCTCCCTTTGATTATCAGTATGGAACTTATTCCCTTGATAGGAACCTCTTGGAACTTCTGAACTATTCCTGCTTCCACGGCAGTCCACCAACTGCTGCAGTGAAGGATGTTAGTGCATCAAGTGAAGAGCTACTTAATACAGTGGCAGTAATCTGTCAGGGAAGGTAATTTTGTGGGGTTTAGCAGAGTACTGCATACTTTATTCCATCTGCAATGTTGAAAAAAAGGGTTTTGGAGGATATGGCAGTGAAACCTTATAATAAAGAGGGAAGTGCATTAATTCTATAGGTACTATGTGAGTGACCCAGTGTCAGTAGTGTATCTAGCAGTGTAAGGCATCTTGGTGAATAAGGTGTGTGACCTAGTGACACTACACAGTATCCATACATTGTAAGTCACTTTGGAGAAAAGCGTCTGCTAAGCAAATAAATGTAAAATGTAAATATAATGTAAATGTACTATGGTACAGTCTTTTAGAGAGAGAGAGGCACCACGGCTGTTGGCTTCAGCTGGGCAATGTATTATTCTCATGAATAAATGGTGCTTGTGTTGCATTTCAATTTACATGTTCTCCCCATGTTTGCGTGGGTTTCCTCCCAAAGAGACATGTGGCATTGTGGCAGCCTGAGTGAATTCCAATTAGGATTAATAAAATGATTACTATTAAATCAATTACATTATGAGTATTAAAAAAAAATCTATTACAGCACTGTGAGAAAAGGGCTGACATGAAGTCAAGAGAGATCTGTTCTATGAGTGGAAGAACTGGTGAAAATACAGGGTGCAGAGAATTCCATAATTGGTTTATTATAAAAGCCAGTGTCATATCTTTCTCTCTGAACTAGCAGATGCTCAGTGGTTATAGAGCCTAGCTAGCCCTGCCAGAGCCTGACATATTTCACATTGCTTTGTCTGCACACATTTGCCAAAAGCTTGGAATGATAATGGATGCTCTTATCTGCCTATAACTCGATTACTGAAAATTGAAGCATGGAATGCAGCTTAGCAAAATACACACAAAAAAGGCTATGCCAGTATTTTCATGACAGTGCTAAATAATACTGGTTATTTTCAGTTTATTTCATTTGCTTACTTTGGATATTCTAAGAAAGTAGTTCACTAAGATACTATTTAATGGAGCACTTACCAGCGTTGCATAATTTAGCAGCATAAAACACCTGGTTATCTTGTTTTCATGACGCTGTATCACAAGCCTCAACTTTATAATTACGAAGCCAAATTTGGAATTGAATTTGTCAAGTTAAATTTACAAATGGAAACATTACAGAAACAGTTCCTTCTTACGATTATGCATGTATGATTTAAGTAGTTCAGAATATATGAGCTTCAATCTCCAAAACTTGTCTTATACCAACAGGTATGGATGCAGTGAAGAATTTCACAGTTGAGAGTTCTAAAAAGGACTGTAGTGGCCCTTCATTTCATTAGAGTTTTTCATCTTTTGAGTCCAATAAATGCCTGAGTTTCATATAACAAGGTAAGAGGCGCATAAATCTAAGGCAGGCTACAGAATTGCTCATAAAAATGAACTCTCATAAACTGGACTCCTGCAAAAAGGGTGTGGGTAGATGGAATTTTACCTTTAGTAGAGGTGGAAGATGACTCTTGGTTCTGGTGGGCAGATCCTCCAGCTGTTCTTACACCAATAAGACCTCAGAAATAGAATTTAAATTGTTCAGTTAAGGGTTTGCCATGTGGTCTTGTTCAAAGACAGCTGCTTAAATTTTGTGTGCACTCTAGGAGCACACTAACTTGATCTTTCACTTTGCCATATTGATTTTAAGAAATCAAAATTGATAAAAATCCAGCAGGTGTCATTCTAAGGAGAACAATTAAATATGTATGGTAATTTTTGCCACAAAACACTCTTTTTCAGGATTCTAGGAGTCCCAGGCTGAATTAATAGCCACTGGAGCAAAAAGTTAAAATGTGCCAGTTAAAACTGGATAAAGTGGGAAATAAAAACTGCTGCAACGATGTGAAACCGGGGCTTTACCTGAGAACGTGATGGAAATATTCCACACAAACGATTTCTGAGGACAGAATATATTCCTGGGTGGGATTTCTGGCCAGTTCTCTTCCAGTTGAGACAGAGTTCACCCACCAAAACCCCAGCTACACTCTTGAACCAAACACCCATTCAGGGAGTATTATATGCAGACTAAACATGTATGTACACTGTATGCACTGACTGAAAATTGCCCACTGACCATTTGAGACCAGCATCACTTCAGTTTTTGTTGAGTGCATTTTGCTGCCATCTGATGGCAGAAATCAAAAAGACACGTTGGTCAAGAACATATTTTTTTGGGGAAAATAGAACACTGAATAAAATGCAATGAAAAACAAATTGGGAAACGTTGAATCTCCAAAAGTTTGCAACACGAGGTACAAATGCATATAATGCACATACCACTTGTGACTATTCAAATAAATAGACTGAGTGAACAGTGAGACAACTGATTAGCTAATGCAAATAAAAGTATTTTACTAGTTATATTAGACAGCCTGTCAGCTGTATAACAGAAACAACAAAAAACTTCAGACAGTAAACGCAACTAATTAGGGTCGCACCTTAAAAAAAAAAAAAATGTATAAAACACTGCACCATCTTTTCCCAGTTATACAGATTCAGTGTTTTACAGTAGGAGCCTTGTCTCAGTGCCTGGGCAATGTGAGAAGACGTGGGTTCGATCCCCGATCAGTTTGTGCGGAGCCTGCATGTTGAAAAGATGTTAGTGAACTGTCACTACTGCTTTGGAGAAAAACATCTGCTAAATTAAATATATTAAATACACCGATCAGCCAAAACATTAAAAGCACCTGCCTAATATTGTGCAGGTCTCCTCGTCCCACCAAAACAGCTCTAACCCTGTTGAGGCATTGATTCCACAAAACCTCTGAAGCTCTCCTGTGGTATCTGGTACCAAGACGTTAGCAGCAGATCCTTTAAGTCGTGTAAGTTGCGAGGTGGGCCCTCCATGTATCAGATTTGTTTTTCCAGCACATCCCACAGATGCTCGATCAGATTGAGATCTGAGGAATTTGGAGGCCAAGTCAACACGTTGAGCTCTTTGTCATGTTCCTCAAACCATTCCTGAACAATTTTTGCAGTGTGGCAGGGCCACTACCATCGGGGAATACCATTGCCATAAAGGGGTGTATGTGGTCTGCAACAATCTTTAGGTAGGTGGTATGTGTCAAAGTAGCAAACACATGAATGCCAGGACCCAAGGTTTCCCAGCAGAATATTGCCCAGAGTATCACACTGCCTCCGCTGGCTTGCCACCCTGCCATAGTGCATCCTGTTGCCATCTCTTCCCCAGATAAATGATACACACAGCCATCCACATGATCTAAAAAAGTGATTCATCAGACCAGGCCACCTTCTTCCTTTGCTCCATGGTCCAGTTCTGAAGCTCACGTGCCCATTGTAGGTGCTTTCGGAGGTGGACGGGGGTCAGCATGGGCACTCTGACCAGTCTGCGGCTATGCAGCCCTCTCCCCAGCAAGCTGTATGTTCTGACACCTTTCCATCATGGCAGTGATGACATCAGTGAGCCTTGGGTGCCCATGACCTTGTTGCCGGTTCACCGGTTGTCCTTCCTTGGACCACTTTTGGTAGGTACTAATCGCTGCATACTGGGAACACCCCACGAGACCTGTCATTTTGGAGATGCTCTGACCCACTCATCTAGCCTTCACAATTAGGCCTTAGGTCAAAGTCGATCAGATCTTTTTGTTTGCCCATTTTTCCTGCTTCCAACACATCAAATTCAAGAACTGACAGTTCACTTGCTGCCTAAGGTGCCACTGTAATGAGATAATCAGTTATTCACTTTACTTCTCAATGGTTTTAATGTTTTGGCTGATCGGTGTATATTCTTTCGTCAAATGTTTACATGTTCATTCCACAAAAAACAATAGGCGATACAATATTTTGAATTTCTTTTTTGAATTCAGGGCATCCATTCAGCCAAAAAAAAAAAAAAAAAACCTTATTTTTTATCAATCAGTGCAACTGTACACACTTTTGACTTTTGCAGGAAAGGAAAGGAAAGGATAGGAAAGAAAATTGCTCAAGATTAACACTTCTTTTAAATTTTATTTTCCTTTTTTCTAAAAAAAGAGATCGTTAGAAAGAAGCAAAGTAAATGTATTCTAAATTTCAAGAACCACAGCTACGCATAACATTTCATTACTATTCTAGAGTCACTGCAGTTTTATGCTAAAGAATGGAACCAGAAGCCATTCTGAGGTTTTTCCTCACAAACTATTTCCACTACTTCAGAACTTGCCTCTAAGTTTACTTCTTAACAGGAAACAGTAAAGAGAAACATACATCTACACTATACACATTTTCAGTACTGGAAGGTGGGGAAACAAATTGTATTTTTTTCAGTTTGATGGTTGAAAAATATATAAAAGGCAGTGTAGTCAGAATGCTTTAGAATACAGGTCACTATAAAAGTTACAAGAAATCGAAAAGCACTGAAATTGCTTTTACCAGAGCTTAGACAATAGGAAGAAAAAGGGTTTCATTAAAAAGAGCAATAGACATGTGATGATAGTTGTTTGTCAAACAAGTAAAATAAAATTATGGTGGTACAGGTACTACAGATACAAAGAAATTACAAAATCTGAAAGGATGCAGTGTGAAACATGCTGACACTTTGATAGTAAAGAAGGACATGCACAGAGTCACCCTGGGGGGGGGAAGTTACTCCCCATATCATCTCCAGTTCCAAACAAGCCAATTTCCCTCAACTGACTATAGTCCTACTGGTTTGTTTCAGTGACATAAACTCTGGACATCTCCAAGAATCACATTCCCTGAAAGAGCATACATGGTGGGTATAATTCACAAGAATTTTAGCAAACTGAATATTGATTATTGCTATGAAGGTGCCACAGTGGTTAGAGCTTCTACCTTTGGACTCAGATGTTGTAGGTTTGAATCCCACCTCCAACTGCAGTACCTTTAAATGTGGTACTTACCCAGAATTATTCCAGTAAAAAATATCCAGTTGTGTGAATGGGTAAATCAGGGTAAGTACCTTGACACTGTAAGTTGCTCCGAAGAAAAGCATCAGACAAACGTGGTATAAACTCCTACAGCTACAACACAAAGGACCTGCAGTGTGTAATGGATGTGTGTTGGGCCTGAAAACCCACAACACATGACTATTTGCTGAATATCCCTACACTTAATTTCACAGTCACATCAACTTGGTCAGAGCTGCCAAAAAGGTATTTGCATATTAGCCTTTTAACCTGCAATGAAAATACAGTCCTGCAGTAAATTGTGGCTCTAGTGGAATCCCATGAGATCCCAAGTTTCTGTCTTGTTTCCCGCTTGAGACTTTTACTGTTGGCTAAGAATCAAACAAGGTTATTCTCTCTTAGACAAAAACACAAGAAATGATGAAACACAGCTGGCAGCATATGCCAGAGTGGAGCCATAAAACAAATAGGAAATTCCAGAATTCTTCCCAGTAAACAAGTAAATAAGGTGGCCTAGCTGTCCCCCCCCCAGACAAGTCTTTCGCAGTTTTTGCAGCACAAATGAACACACAACAAAACATTCCCCCGTTTCTGATGTTTCTGTTTTTTGTCGTTTAGACAAAAACGAACCTGAGAGAAAGAAGACATCGAGAGACAGAGGCTCATTCTGGTCACAGCAGATTTGCTTGCTCCCAAAAACCATGCTAGCTAATACCCTGCTGGGCATTTCACATGCTTGGCTTTGGTTCAGTTACCCAGCCTTAGATACAGCAAAATTTCTCCAATTGTTTTTTAAAAAAAATATGAACAAAAATGAAGCTCAAGAACAGACTTGTCCACTAATTTACATATAAGGTCACATGGAGGCAAAATCATCCAGTAGGTGCAAGAAAATAAAGACATATTACTCAAGTATTCAGTGCATAATCTGGCATTTTAGATATATAGAAAACCTGATTTCCATTGTTCTGGCAATTCCAACAAAGTATCTGATAAGAAACATCACTTCCTGTTTTTTTAAAAAGTACTAAAAAATGTACGTGCTGCTTGCTGGAAAATGATTCCTGTCAAAGTAAAGCAAAATGACAGAGTATACATTGCATTTGTTTTTTGTCATTTATATAAAATCACTTATTCATTATAGAAATGAGTCCTTAAAACTCACAATATTTTTCTTATATAAAATATTAATCTGACTTAAGCTAAGGCATCCATTCCTGAGAGGTGTGGAACAGTAAAATGACTGTATGTGCTTACCTAAGTATCTGAGGATCTACAGTACAGGATTTTTAAAAAATATTCTTAATCTAACTTGTTAAAGTACAATTTAGGAAAACATCTTTAACCATAATAAGTTTTGCTTTAATTCACACATGACATAAAATCCTTCCTGTTTGTCTGCCATATTTATCTTCAGCTTCCAGTATAGTATTTTAAAAGTTCACTTTTACCTTACAGTTCTTAATTTCCACAATTTTAACTGAAACTGAGTACTTTATTATATATAAAAAGGCTTTCCACACTTCTGCTGCTCTTTGTTGATTCAGATGAATTTACAAAAGGTAAGTGTCAGGTGTACAGCTCAGGGAACCTGAGAAATGTCCCTGGAAGTGCAGTGCTCTTCTGGCAGAAAGGCTGCAGAACCTGTGAAACTCAGGAAGTGCCTGAAGCTACTTCAGAATGCAACTCCTGATAACAAGCTGCACTATTTACCTAATTCACTAAAACTGATGGTTATTTAAAAGGTTCATAGTCTGAATCCTGTACAACAATGCAGAGGTACAACAAAACATAAAGTCTAAGTATTTAAAACATCAACCAAACCAACCAACTGTGTAGCATAAAATTTTCAAATATAAAACAAAATAAATATAAAAATTAATTATTAAAACAATTTAAAAAGGAAGAAAAAAAACATGTTTGGACATGATCCCTGGATGAAAAGCATTATTGTACTGTTGAAAGAGAAGACAACAAAGTAATGAAATCAACACCTGAGTTATATACCAACATTCCGGACCCAATTTTTAGGGGGGGGGGGGGGGGGGGGGGGGGACGACGACGACTTTTACCTCTAAAACTACTGACAAACTTTCTGAATGTCCAGTAAATAAAATATATTGCTTGCTGCAAAAAGTGATGATCAGTTCGTGTCAATTCCACACGTAGAGACCTGGTCCACATGCCAAGGTAAAGGACGAGCAGGGTATTATGGGAGATGGCAGACATGGAGGTACTAGGGCTCTACTTGTGTCAGAGAGCTGCTGGCAGCAGTTAACGTGCCTGCTGATGATCCCCGCTAAGGGCTATGCAGAGATGTGGACTGGAGACTGGGGTTAGGGTAGGTCACGAAGTGTGGAGGGCAGCACTGGGGAGCCATCTGCTCACGTTCCTGCTGCTCCGGCACCACCTCCCTGCAGGAGAAGAAACCACTGTGAGGAAAGGGGATAAATCAGGAGAGCAGAACAGGCTGAATTAACACGAAGCAGCGTGGAGCCACATCAGGCCAGGCTCCCTGGCTCCCGTTGTGTAAACAATGGAGACGGAGAGAGTCGAGATGTGGCTGAGACTCAGCGGAGGAAGATCGAGTTTTGGTCGGGGTGTTGTATTTTCAACTCCCCCCTCCGCAGCAAGCATAAACAAAGCTGCAATTACTGCCACATGTGGGCCATCATGCCATTACTGTGAGAGTACTCCGCATTTTGTTTACATGTGCCTATGTTTGTCAGGCAACAGCGAGTGAAAAAGGAAAGATCCAAAATCTTAAATATTATAATCACTGCAGTCACTGAAATATGCTGTAAATGACACATTTGCATGTTACTGTGAATGCACAGAAAAGAGAAGAGGAGCATGGTTCAAAGATCCACTGGCCAGGCAATTCTCTTTCCCTTCCCCAGAAGCACAGACACACAGAACCCATCCTTCACTCTACACATACTTCCCAGGAGGGCAGTTATTAAACTATTAGTGCTGCAGGTCTGCTAGCATGGGGTGGAAGTAGAGCCCACCATGGTTTCTGGCTTCCACTGAAAGAGAACAGTCTGTGGTGGTAATACAGAACAGCAAATGTGCCTTAAGGAGCACTGAGTGCACAAAAACATTCATGACATCATGTGCCTACCCTGAAAGAATGGCTCACAAACACTGTACTTTTTTTTTTTTTTTCCCCCCCTCCACGCACTGGCTCCTCAATTTACAAACAAAAGTGGGACCAGAAAGTTAGTTCGTGATTACGTTTATTCATTTAGCTGAAGCTTTTCTCCAAAGTGAATTATAATGTTTATCTACGTACAGGTTTTTACCTATTTGTACAGCTCGGTAATTTTACTGGAGCAATATAAGGGTAAGCATCTTGCTCAAGGGTACTACAACCGGAGGTGAGATGTGAACCTGTGACCTTTAGGGCCAAAAGCAGCAGCTCTAACCACTACGCTACCAGCTGCTGTGTGACTAAAGTCATTTTTACCAGTAAGTTGCAATCAAAAAAGCTATATAATACAGATATCCTGCAATTATTTGTGAGTTATGTTCTCTAAAAACCTCAGATATAACCATAATGAACAACACACACACACGTTGACTGAAACCGCTTATTCCGAGCGGGGTCACAGCGAGCTGAAGCCTAACCCGGCAACACAGGGCGCAAGGTAGTGTATACGAAGTGGGAGTGAAGCTGATGAGTGGAGTGTTTTTAAATAGAGGGGACAGTGCTCTACAGGGCCCCATTGGGACACTCACCCTGACGCCTATGCCTTACTCTGGGGTGATTTCTGTCTCCTGGTGGACCACAACCTTGGTGACCGACATGTCAGGGTGTTGCTCCTTTGCCTCCTTTATGGCCTGGGCAAGAGCCTGGGGAGCAGGAAGAGGGATGGGGGGCATGGCCAGTGCCACAGTGTGTGGTCAACACAGTCACAGTCATGACACCACCGCTCTCACACCCTTGTGTTTTGTGGTTACTCTCACCAATCCCTGTGCTGCTGCAGTAATGTTTCCAGAAGGGGTGAACACTAGTTACCAGCATGAGTCAACTGTTATATTTTATCATTTTCTAAAATATGATAAGTATACAACTTGGTGCAGAAGAAAAACTGAAAATGATTTATTGTAGTACTATAAACTCTCAAAAAAAAAAAAAAAATAGTTAACAGGATTGTGGCTACAAACGTGAAAACAGCCTCGAATACTTTCTTTGCCAGAAATTAAGAAAAAAATGCTTCCAAGAAAAAAACTGTACTTTTTGAGCTTCACAAAACTGCTGTCTGCATTACTACATTTTTGTGACCAAGATCCTACATTACTGTGATTATACCATCTGTTTGAATGCCCCACCGCCCTTTTTTTTTTTTATATAAAAAAAAAAAATTTAAAAATAATAAAAAAAATCATATACTACATTTTGGTTACTTTGTATGAGTATGTATGTACTATATATAATTTATGTGTATATATGTATGATGTACAGGAGGTACGGTGGCGCAGTGGGTTGGACCACGGTCCTGCTCTCCGGTGGGTCTGGGATTCGAGTCCCGCTTGGGGTGCCTTGCGGCGGACCGGCGTCCAGTCCTGGGTGTGTCCCCTTCCCCCTCCGGCCTTACGCCCTGTGTTACCGGGTAGGCTCCGGTTCCCCGCGACCCCGTATGGGACAAGCGGTTCTGAAAATGTGTGTGTGTGTATGATGTACATTGTGTGCAAATCAAATTTTACCTCTGAGATTAATAAAGTCTTGTTCATTCGTTCATCATGACGACTCTGAAAATGATGGCCAATCAAGGTGATGTATGCAGGGTACCATACCTGGTTGTGGTCAATTTCAGCATCCCCAGTGATGATGATCCTTTTCTCAATGCGAGTCTCAGAGATTCCTCCTTTCATCATCTGAGAAGGTGAGAGCATAAGGGGGTACTAAAGAGAGTTACCACAGTTATTTAAAACATTAAATTAAAATCCTACATTGATGGGAATGTGCCAACCAGAACAGCGCACTCCACAGCTCTCACCTTAGTGATCTGGGTGGTGGTAGTGGTGCTCACTGTCTCCGAGGTAATAGTCTGAGCACTGAGCAGTACTTCCGGATCCTTGTTCTCCTCACTCTCCATCAGCTTCTTTAAATGAGACCCATAGAACTGTTATCCTGGAGAGCACAACATATGGTGCCCGACACCATAAAACCAGAACAAAGGATCTTTACCTGCGGCGACTCATATGTAATGGTCTTGGTCTCCGTCTGGATCACAGGGACATCCTTGGTGGAGATGTCAGCATGAAGAGGGCTGAAGGCATCAGGGATGGTGACTGTGTGTGTCTTCACCAGAGGAGGCTGTCAGGGAGACACACAATCTGATCATACAGCACTTACAAGTCACAGCAGGTCATAGAAACCCAATCACCTTAACTACGGTCCCTATAAAAAGTACTCAGACCTTTTTGGACTTTTTCACGTTGTTTTCTTTTACAACATTAAATCACAAGAGGTTTAAGTAGGCCTTTTGATCTTTAACGTCAAAGTGAAATTCAATTTCAACAAATCATTTTTGATTAATTACAGATATAAAGCACAAACTAAGTAATATATGTATTCACCCTGTTTACTATGGCACACCTAAATCAGCTATGATGCAACTAGATGTTTTAGTATGTGGTAAGTTTAAGTACCATGAAAAAGTCAGGGCAGGTGAATACTTTTTACAGGCACCATACATTTCCTGTTCATTTCCACAAATGCAACAAATCAGTATGGAAATGGTGCAGGAAGGCCCCACCTGTTCCCATTGCTTTTAAACCCGGTGACCTTGTGAAAATCTGCTCTTCCCACCAAGTAGGTCCTTCTTGGCATAAGAGGATCACGAGGGAGATGCGGAAAAACCAGTGCTTAAAAGAGACTGCCCCAGCACCACCGCAATCGCATAGGCCTGCCCCCAGGTGACATGCAAAGCAGGCCCAATCACACAAAGCCCAAATGAGCAGGTGCCCCCACCAGAATTACTAAGGGGAGCTCAGGCAAGATCTTTTACTGACAGGAAGAGTGCCAATACTACCTGGAAGCAGCGAATGAGGTACAGACCCTCATTCTTGAAATAGGAGGTAGGAGGTGCTGCTGTAGCAGCACCACATGTGGGTTCTGCTTCCAGAGGTCCATCCTCTTCAGCGGCAGAAAGCAACCTCTGAACATGAGCCCGGTGTGTGGACATTGGAGTCTGCTCCCCTTGAGTACATGGCCTGCAATCCACTCTGCCTTGACTGTCCTCTTCTTTTGACGCGTGCCCTGACCCCACGACTTTCTGTTTAGGACCTGAAGTGTCCATCATCCCCCCCTGGGTATTACTGAGGTTAGGATCAGTCCTCGGTGTACTACAATGTGAACTATCCCTTGTATGGGGACAGCAGAAACTCTATGGGAACAGAAACACGACATACTTATGTGCGAGTACAAAAATGGTCCAAGTTTAAGTGGCAAAGGAAATTTTAATCAATAACAATGTGTGAAAGAAGTACACCACTAGCTTTGAGGATAACTTGACAAAGAGGGTACTGGAAATAAGTCTACAATTTGCCTTGCCACAGCCCCTCCAAGGTTTAGTGAGTTAACATCACTGAACATCGCTAACATCTGGGCCAGCTGGTAGTGGTTAGAGCTACTGCCTTCGGATGCAAAGGTTGCAATTTTAGTCATCACCTCCGGCTGTACCCTTAAGCAAGGTACTTACCCTAAAATTGTTCCAGTAAAATTACCCAGTTGGATAAATGGGTAAATAATTGTAAGTTTGTAAAAATTGTAACCTTAACATTGCAAATCGCTTTGGAGGAAAGTGCCAGCTAAATGAATAAATGTAAACATGTAGCAGATTTGTTAAACAAAACCCAGACAGTGACAGAACACGCTACCATAGAATAAATTACATTTTTTGGGATGCTAGTACAGTACACATAGTGTGTTAGTGCTATCTTAATAACCATGCTGATAGATGTAAAGTAGGGGCTGTGGTGAATCTTTCCCCAGAGGGTTTAAAAAAAAAAAAAAAAAAGACCAAGCAAAGCAGAACATAATGAGAAGACCCAGGAGCAACAATCAGCAATGCTCCACAACATCTACATGCGCATTATGCAAATCATGACAATTTGCATTTCAATCCAGATATCCAGGTAGATATTCAAATAAGAATTATAATTATTTTAAATAATATTCTGAGTACAAAAGATCCAGAAAACTTTTAGGCAGAAAAAGGTAAATATCCAAACGAACCTTAAAGTTAGTGTTAAAATACTCTTTCATACAAGTTAGAATCCTCTTCTTTCAAACTGAAAACAATCTTTTCCAGCTTTTAGGAAGTTAAGGAAGAAACAGCACAAAGAAAAAGAAGAACAGAAACCACCTGAAATAAGACATTTTGATGACAAGCACTGTATTAGATAGACAAGACTGCTTTAATTGGCTGAGAAGGAGGAAAGCAACCTGGAGACAAAATATGACAAGAAGAAGCCTTTATGTGGCGTGATGTGATTTGGACCCCATCATCTCTACTCTTGTATTTCTCAACTAAAGTGCAGAACTTCAAAAGACTGAAAGACACACATGCTCAAGTTAAAAATTCCAAATTCCTGGGGAACAAACAAACATACATACATACATACAAACTTTTCTGTATCATACTGTGAATGATATTCCTACACTGTAGTTAAAACAGACACTTAAAGTACAATATAATAAATGTTAAAGTACAAAAAAAAATGAACACTACATATTTGCCCATAGGGGGGCATGGTGGTGCAGCAGGTTTTGCAGGTGCCTGCTCTCTGGTGGGTCTGGGGTTCGAGTCCCGCTTGGGGTGCCTTGCAATGGACTGGCGTCCCGTGCTGGGTGTGTCCCCTCTCCCTCCAGCCTTCCGCCCTGTGTTGCTGGGTTAGGCTCCGGTTTGCCGTAACCCCGCTTGGGATAAGCGGTTTCAGACAATGTGTGTATCTGGCCATATGCAAATCAGACAGGAAAGTATCAACAGTTCACTTTACAAAAAAGAACCAAAAAACCACAACTAAAGAAAGTAAAACAAAAAGAAAGGGGCAAAGGAGGACATGATCTGTGAATGACACTCTTTGTGTCCCTATATTCCAGCACTAACAGGCAGTTTTGAGTGCAGGAGCGTGCATGTGCCCAACATCACTAATAAACACAGGGACTCTCCTTCTACACATGGGTTTACCCAGCAGCAACAATGGAAAAGCTGACGTTAATACTATACCTATGTCACAGTCACCTTTCTCAAGGTTGCACGTGATCTTCGGATGCGTACCTCAATCCACTATGGTACTGTTACACAATCCATTTTGGGCAACGCTAAAATGGCCCTAGAAACAAATATTTATAACCATCTACAGGGAAAACTTAAATTTCAATTATCGATATGATTACATCTTCAAAAACTCTTCTCAAAACTAGGAAAAGTTATTATTCCTTTATGCACAATCATTATAAATTTAAGGCCAAAGACAGCTACAAAATTGGGAAATACCAATATAACCCAGGGGAAAATTGACTAGAAAAAGCACAAACTAAATTGCTGCTCTGCCAACACCCATATAACCACTGAGAGCAATCTTGCCTCTTTGGCAGTAAATTCATGGTGTCCTTTGTGAACACCTTGTAGAAAAGTGCTTCTAAGAGGACACGGAACATGTAACTTTGGGAGCACCCATAACGTACATTTATATCTGTATGCAAGACATGGGCTGCCTTTACTGAATTGTTTAAGCACAGGGTTCTGCCACTAATGAACAGCCATTCCCTCTGGACAACCACCCTAGAACCTCTGGACTGAGGGACACACACATGAACTTTGAGTGCTGTCTAAGGGTGTGCAAAATGCAAAAGAAAAATTAGGTCATCAAGAAATAACATGGTTTTCCAACCTTTGGACTGTTCGAGTTAATCCATTTTGTGAGCAGCTGCCTTTTAGTTCAGAAGAGTTGGGTAATCATTCACCGCTAAATACCTGCTGTGAAGCTGTTTTTGTATGTCGAAACAAACACTTCACTTGGATAAGTTCCAGTCTAGTCAATCATCTCTCTTGGTGGGTTATGTTCAGGGGAAAGTAGAGTGTATGGGATATGGGGCAAGACTGTGTAGTATGCTGGAAGATACATATAATCAAAGAAAAGCGATGAGAGAAAAAGGAGTGGGAGCAGACACATTATAAGTAAGACAAAATTTCAGCTCCCTCTCAAAGTCCAAAAGTTATGAAGGGATCTTCAGAAGTTTAACCCAGTTGGAAAACCTGGGTATGGATGAGAACAGGAAAAGCCTGGGCAGCAACAGCAGGATGAACAGCAAGGAGAAGTAGGACTGAAGGAAAGGTCCGCATCGGCTACAGCAGATGGTGCCTCCAAGAGCCCAGTTTCTCATCTGCTTGATGAGGTCACCTTGGAGCCTATGAGCTCTTCTTCCCGCACTAAGACAGGGCGCTCCTTGGGCTGTGTGTTGTGACAGGAGACTGAGGAAGACAGAGCGATGTGAGGGAAATGGACACACAGCATGGATCAGAGGTGAAGGGAAAGATGCAGAAGGGGGGGGGGGGGGGGGGGGGGGAGTCATCCCTTATTTTGCTCTTTAAATACTGAATTGTTTGAGTGTCATGTAAGAGGGTTGAATCATGTGTTGCTTTTCTCTGTCTTTCTAAGACCAATCTAAAAAATGAAACTTCTCTAAGCTCTCTGCTGCTGGATAAACCAGAGAGCCACACATGCAAAAATATCATCAACTTCATTGCTCTAGGAATTAATGATTTGCGGAGCTCCATCACCTCTCACGGATAGCCAGGTGGGCTGGGGGTTGCCGTCTTTACATTGCTAACAGGCTGCAGCTGTCACTTTCCAGTTTTTATGGAATTATTCAAATTGGCACAAGTAAAAAGGCACTTTTTTGAAAACTAATTTTGTAAGCTGCTTAGCTGTGAGATCTGTGACCACCCTAACTTGTCCTGCTCATCTTTGATAGCACCTGAGAAGCATGCCAGCTCCCGGTAAGACAGTGCCAGCAGTCCCTGGTATGGCAGTAGGCTTTCTGATTGCTCACCACTAGAATTTTGTCTCTCACTCTGTGAACAAACTATGCTAGATATGAACATCAGTTCAGATGGGGGGAAAAAAAATGCATTTAACATTTATACATTTTACAGATTACATGGCCTACCAACCCAGTACAGAGTTTGGACACATGTGACCATAAATGACTACACATGTCCCTTGTCACTTTTTTTTGTTTTGTACACATTTTTGTTTGCAAGTCATGCTAAAAGGTTATGTAAGGATGATTATCACTTACGCAGGGGCAACTCTCTGCTTCAAAAACAAACGGACCCAATTTCATTCATACTTGTATCAACCATATTCCTATTACCACCTTCACAGGGAATATAAGTGAATCTTCTCTATATTCACATAACCTTCGACTGAACCCACCCATAAGTATAGATTCAGGGTAGCAATGACTACAACCAACTACATTCTGTCTACAAGATAATTTATACAAAAGATGTCATTAGCTTAAGGAGGGGACAATGGTGGCAGCTGTCCCTAAATCTTCCACTAACAGTCAGTTGAATGCTTTGCTGGCTCCTTCCTTTTTACGAGAGGAAGAACTGGGCTCGTAACTGGCTGAGGCGAATAAAGTGGTTAGGGTCAGCTTGCGGTGCTCGAGACGAGTCTTTCAACATGCCCAAACTGGGGGAAGCTGGGGATGATGGAGGTGCAGGGGGAGGAGTTTTTGGGCATTGAACTATAGGACACAACTTTTACAAGAGAAATGAAAAAAAGAAGAAGGAAAAACACAATGAAGATGACAAAAGAAGGAGGCAGAGATAGAAAGAAGCAACATGGAGTGAGGGGGTCAGTACATCCTCGTGTGGCAGCTGCTTGTCATTTGTCATTGTTCTGCTTTAACTTTCTTGGCGTAAACAAAAATCATGCTCATCTTCAGTAAAGTCATGCAACCTCAGTCCTATGGCAAGCCAACCATGCCACAAGAAACAGAGCTGAAGGCAAGACCAGTCATTCACAGTGCTGATGAGAAAGTGTGGAAGATTGCAGAGGCTCATGGGTCAAGTTCTCTCTTTAAATTATTTCAAGACTACAAATGCTTTGGTGTTCTTTGCTTCTACAGCCATTTTTTTTTTCTTATTCTCCCTGCTCAATTTACACCTATAACACTGCTCTGCAACCTGTCAGGCACAAGGCAAATCGGCATCTGCACACATGTGGATGCACCAAACTGGATGTAAACCGTGATCACTGACTGGTGGCATAGGGGGTGAGAAAGTTACACTCCATTGTGCCCTCTGATTCAGATGGTTGGGCATATTGACAAAGCTAACAAACTGTGATGAACACAGCAGAAAATAGCCAAAGTGATTGAGATCACACACACACACACACACACGAAAAAGTACTTGCCCCCTCCCGTTTTTTTTTTTTTTTTGCGTATGTCCCACTTAAATGATTGAGATCAAACAAATTTTAATATTACACAAAGATAACCCGAGTAAATACAAAATGCAGTTTTTAAATGATTGTTTCATTTATTAAGGGAAAAAAGCTGTCCAAACCTACCTGGCCCTATGTGAAAAAGTAATTGCCTCCTAAACCTAATATCATGCACTGTGTGTGTGTGTATAAATATATACACATATATATATATATTCTCTCTCTCTCTCACACACACAGCACTGTAAAAGAATTCAGGCATTCAGACAGTTTTCAAATGTTGCAGATAGGTGCAACACTCCAAGAACCCCGAAACGGCTAACGTTCAAGCCCAGCTGAGAAATGATCAGCTAATTACAGCAGTCCATCTACTTGGGTTACCTGACACTTGATATAAAACACCACCTTCCCCAAATTTTGACCTTCGACATGAGTTACGATACTTCAACTGGTAACACAATCTTCATGCCCAACTACCAAATCAAGTGATCAGATGAACATCAAACTCATCCATGTCACTCACTTATTTGGCAGACACTTTTCTCCAAAGCCATTTATAGTGAATATTCCAGCTGTTTAGAAGAAGTTTCCATTACAGTGTCAGGCAGCTGTCTAATTTGCTGTACTGCCATACTGCATTACTTTGATATGAAAAAAACACTGAAACATTACTTAAGTTAAAAACACTGAAGGTCTTTATACAAATGGAAATCAAGAAATTTCCTCTAAGACAGATGGGGCACTTCAGCAAAATGTTGCATCTTGATCCTTTTTCGAAAGATTTTCACTTCACTGTAACCTTGCAGTCACGTGGCAATGACTTGCATAGGACATCACAAATCACATGTTGTATGTTCTTCAAGTGCAGATGAGTTTTAGGGAGGTAATGGGTGAACTTGCTCATGAACTCAGTCTAAAGAAGGGACACTTAAGATCATGCAATCACTGCTAAATCTTATTTCAAACCAAGTGAAAGTGATTGGCACAGTGCACACACATACAACGTGACACTTAGGAAGCCATATTGTACATTTCCACCTGATGTATCACGAAACATCTGAGTTCCAGCAGCCACGTGCTAATATTTTTACACAGGATTAAACATTAAGGATCCATCCAACATGTGAGAAGCATCATGCGGGAGCAGCAGGACAGGTGACTTACCTCATCACTAGGCTGTAACTGGCCGTTGATGCTGATGGAGCGAAAGGGCGAGTGCGTGGACAGTCGCTTGTCCCATTCGCTGGGCCGTGGTTCAGGCACCGCCTCCATGAAGGTACGCTTGAGCTCGCTGATGCTGGCGTGGTGCCGCAAGATCCCTTCTTGGGTCTTGTCCAAGTCCTGGCAAAGATGGAAAGCAAAGAGGGAGAGTCAAGAGGGACAGGAGGATGTAAGAGGGTATATAAGAGGGAGGAAAAGAAAGCAACGCAGGATGAACACAGATGGAGAGTTCATTAAGTAGTGAAGCATGTTAGTTTTGTGAACATTATGTCAGAAAAACAAGCAGGAAAGGAAACTAAAGAATAAAAAGATCACATTTTCTTCCTTTGCACTGCATTAACATGATAAAGTTGGAAGAGCAGAGCAAAACACCTCTTTGGTTTTTCCATTCTTACTGAGATACTGATAAGCGTTGTTACGGTACAGGCTTTTTTGGTAAGAAAAAAAGAGATGCTCCTTGCAGCTCCAGCAAGCCCTCTCATTACGATGTCAGAGTTATTTATAGAATGGCAATACCGTAATGTGCGAAAATACAACATTCATAAAATACGTAACAGCAGTATTGCCGTGGTTGGTAAGTAGCTTGTGACAGGTATGGGTTAAGTGGGAGATCATTTACATATGATCCCGGTGCAGGGATGAAGTGCAATTTATGGCTAGCTCCAGGAGCCTGGGACATATACCGGTTGCTCCCTGAAAGTCACTATTGGGATACATCTGAGAATGAGCTCTCTCAACAGCCTAAAGAGTCAATCTCAGGCTGGTTCTCCAACAGGATTACACACATAACAAAAGGAATTCAGCAATGTACCCCAAATTGGCCCAAAAAGCAAAGATGACTTTGCTTGCAAATCTATTCTTTATATGTATTTAGGCTTTCAGTACTACACAAAAACAAAAACAAAAAAAAAAAAGATGCATTGTACAGGAGCCTTATAATAAACGAGATAATCTAGCAGAAAGAAAGAATTAAACTAAACGGACAGAAGGATGCCTGAATGATGCCGGTTTGTCATCCCACACTACTTAATGAGCTGCATTTAATATTCATTTACCATTTCTGATAGGCAGAAATTGAGAGTAAATTCAATATTCAGCCACACTCTGTGACTGCCAGTATGCTGCTAGCAGAAGTGGTACTGGAAATGGCTCCTGTTCTGGAGAATTCATATTGTAATACAGTGGACATGTGGTTAGGTGGACCATGGATGCTCTTTTGTCTCAAGGGCAGCTCCAGTAAGTTGATAAAAGGAGACTGTGTGTCAGTGCAGGCTGCCCTCGCTCTGGCAAAATCTGTTTATTTTGATTTATTAGCCTGTCCAAACAATTGACAGCAGAATGGAGAGGTGGTGGCAGACAAAAATCAGACATTTAGCAATTTTATGGAAATGTCAATTCAGAAATTTCCTAATAAACTATATGACTATTCACCTTCTGGAACGTAATACTGCCATAGGGGCCAGTTTTGTGCTTTGTTAAGTTTTCTGCAGATGGAGGCAAAGCAGTAGAAAAATCCACACTACCAACAAGTCTAAGAAACAGAACAATTTTGCAATGCTTGCAGAAGAAAAACAAATGGGCAGGATTCATACCATGCAAAACATGCAGCAGTATACAGGCAAAGAGCAAAAGGAAAGTGCCGGTGAATCGCAGTACCAGAACGGATACAAACCTCCAACATTAAATTGCTATGCCTGATATAGATAGTTTCACCCTCAATTCTCTTAGCTCTTTTCTGTGAAAAATGGGGAAAAAAAAAAACAGAAAGGGGAAAATCAGTTGGTTTGAATATTGCATTGCAATGTGCTACTACTCAAACCTGAAGTGAATACTAACTGATAGTGGAATGAAAAAAGGAATTTAAATATGCTACAGGAAAAATGCAAAAAAATACAGTCAACGTGCAGCATGACCACAAACTCAGATCACAGTTGAACCTCATATGAAAAGGAAAAAAAAAAATAAACAAACAAGCAAATGTGAACAGGTGGGTTGGGTAGAAGGAGGTATTGGTGAGGTGAAAAGAGACAGCACTCTACTTTCATGAAAATTACTACACTGCAGTTAAAATTTTGCTACCCTTTAGACTGGTGGCTGCAATATGATTTCATGACCCCAAACGCTAAAGCCTGTTGTGAGCTACTGTGGTACCTGTATTCCACCTACTGCCCAATAAGTTGGTGGAATATAGGTATTATTCAGACCTATGTCCAGGACAAGAATCCATGAGGGTTGACTGAAAAGCCCCGTGACCCTACACCAGCGGTAAGAATAGATTTCTCTTTAGTTCTTCAGTAATCATGCCCAATCTTATGATGGCGGTGGCAAGTGAGATGAAATTTTCATCTGATTGCTGAAAGAAAGCTACAGTCACCACCTTGAAAATGACACCAAAAATTTTGCTGCTGCATGTTTTAGAGAAGTTTTTAGCAGCTGTAAAAAATGTACAGCGAATGAGGGAAGGTACTTTGTAAAGGAAAAGGTCTCCATCCCCAAGGAACCTTCAGATGCAGAATGGCAGGTCTAGTCTCAAAAATTTTCAATCAACCCATGTACCACCAACATATAAAAAGAAGCCACAGCGGTCATGACATGCAGACCTTGCAAAGCACTTCCTGCCCTGCCATGGATGCTACCCATTGACTCAGCAAAAGTAAAAGACAGAAGAAAACCAATAAAATAACTTCTCACTGTCTCTTTTAAATGAATATGAAGGGTATGAGAATAGAACATGTAGATACCACAGGGAGGGGAGTATGAGAGCTGCAAACTATAGTACGTAAGGGCTGACTTCTAACCTTGCGCATTTGCACCTGCTCCATGTCCACCCTAGGCGACTGCCAATTCCCCCAGGAAGGGGAGAGAAAGGTACACATGTTAGTTTCCCCTCACTACAGCCTCTGCTATATGAGCTCCTGTTAATTTAACTTGGAAAGCATGCAGCTATGGGGTACGGGTGCCTCACAAACCTGAGGCCATCTTTCCCCATTGGTGGCCATCACCGCCAGGGTTTCCGTCCACTCTCTCTGCGCTGCCATCTACAGCAGCACGAAAACCTTGCTGCATGAAGACACACTACACCTTGCAGAGCTACAGACATTAGCTTTCCTGCATTTTTTCTGTACCATCTTTGCTGCATTCATCCTGGCAGTTGTGACTAGTCTTAGGATTATCTTGTAGTAGCTACAGAACAGCATTTTCATCGTATATGGATTGTTGCCTTGTATGCTTATGAGCACTTTTGTATTGTACAAACCTAATAATGTCAACTGCCTTGAACAATGGGGTCAGTTTTTTAACAGTACTAATAACAAAAACTATTGGTTCCATTCACTACTTAGTGGGCAAGGATGTGACTGTTTACATACACTCTACTGTCACAAGTACCGGACTTTTCGATAATATGTGAAGACATGGGTACACACAGACACACACTTTTAAACAACAGCCAAACCACACAAAGGCACTGATGGAAGATAAATTATCTGGTCCCTGTTAGTGGGATTTTCCTCCTTTCTTTAAAAAAAAGATCATTACTGGAAACAGACAGTAATACACCTCAGACAATCTGGATGTGCCTCACTTGTCAGGAATCTGTTAAGCATCAGGTGCTGCAGCACAAGGACTGCCTGTATTAGTCTTCTCCACTGGGCATCACTATAACGTGCTTGTTTTGCACTATGGTGCAGAGCCATGTGTTTCCATGTATGGCTAGTGATCTCTAACAAAGCTATCCTTTGTTGACATTTCAGTACCACATTTGAGACCCCTTGTTGCATGCAGCAGACTTTCACAATACCTTAACCTCCACAACAGGTTCTGCCACTTGTTCCTCTGTCTTCACCTCCACTTTCCTGGTTTCTTTTCGGGCTTTGAGACTGATGGGAGTGAAGCCTTCATCAGGGGCAACAGCAATGGCAGCAGGGGATGGGACAACCATAGTGGGCAGACCAGCTTCTATCAGGGCTACAGGTGAGATTACTGGAGCGCTGACAGGCCGGGAGGTCTTCCCCGGGGTCACAACAGCTGTGGGGACAAAGAACAGAAAAGGCTTTTTTTTTTTTTTTTTTTACATCAAATAAGCCCCTGGAAACATAGCCACTGAGTGATGGCTACTCCGTCTAGAGAGGCCTTCTGGTTCCTTGAAAAACCTACAGACAACCCAGAATAACATCATGGACTTGAACCTACCGATTTTATAGCTTTAATGGATTTACAGTTTGTTTTAGAAGAAGTCTGAGGACATTAACTGCTGAATGGATACCTGAAGGTTTTACTGCAAACACAGGGGGCATTCGATGCAGTAAGACAAACCAATCATCTTCTTCTTCCCTCTGTTTTGGTTGCAGCTTCTCCCAACGTGTTTTATAAAGCGGCAACACTTCCTCTAACATTTCCTTCTGTGGTTGTACTGCCTCCTCCAGGACTGTCACCGATTTTTGAATCCTCTTTCCGACCGTCTCCAATACACTCACCGGAGGAACACTAACATCTGGATGTTCTGGAACATGCAGGAATGGCTTGACTGATACAAACAAACAAAAACAATCCTGACAAACAGGAAAGCACCAACATGTATCCATTACAGCACTGCAACTGTCAACCACATTGTGTCTCCCATCTTGATGAGAGAGAAGAAGAAAAAAAAAAATGTATAGAACATGTAATATTTTAGAAGACCTGAGAAAAAAAAACTAATGCTATTCAGAAAAGCACATGGGTTTATTTGATGTTGCAGAAACATGGCTTTTGGTTGCACTGAGGTCAATCTGCTTGAGTTGAGTTGGGTTGAAGTGAGTTTTGCACACATTTAGACAAGGGAGCATGGGGAGCACATCATGGATAGGAGGTACCTGGAGTTAAAACAGGACGTCCTGAAGTAATATATTCCAGCATAACAAACCAATCATCTTCCTCCTCTCTTTTTGCCAGTGGCAGCCTCTCCTGGAGTGTTTCAACCTGCAGTAATTTGTCCTCTAATATCTCTTCCTGCTGTTGTGTCGTCTCCACTATTGTAAGATCTTCCAGAGTCTTCTGTTTTTTGTCTTCTACAACTGTAGCGGTCACTTCTACCGCTGGATATTCTGGAACACGCTGGTATGGCATTGCTGATACACAAAAAAAAAAAAAAAACCTTGACAAAAAAGAAGGCACCAACATGTCCAATAGTGTTGCAAGTGCCAACGATGAAGCAGCATCCATATCTAAGAAAAATATGCTGTCAACAGCTTTTATAGCACGAGAACAAGGATGCATGAAATTCATGAAAGCATGTTGATTTAGTTGCTGTTGAGGATATTGAACTTTTCTTTGCATTTGGTAATTCAGCTACAAAAAACAAGGGGAATTTTTAGTTTCATATGTGGTCATATTTCAATGGCATCTGGGGAGCACTATATGGGGAAAACTGGATACCTGGAGTTACAATAGGAGGTCCTGAACGGATATATTCGAGTAGAACAAACCAATCATCTTCCTCCACCCTTTTTACAAGTTGCAACCTCTCTGGCACCGTTTCAGCCTGCTGCACTTTCTCCTCCAGTATCTCTTCCTTCTGTTGTTTTGTTGTCTCCTCCACTGCTGACACCTCTTCCTGAGTCTTCTGTTCAACTGTGTCTACTACACTTGATGTGATAATATCCACACCTGAATATTCTGGAACATGGTGGAATTGTGTAACTGACCCAGAGAATGACACTTTAACAAAGAAGAAGGCAACAACAGTAGAGAAGAGTACAGTAACATCCAATACAGTCCTGCAACGGTCAACCATGTTGCATCAGTCTTGTATAAGAAAAATAAGTTGTAGACACACCAGTATTCCAGGTAGAAACAATAAATCCAAATCTTAAAAGCAAACTGGTTTAGTTGCTGTTGCAGAATCTGGGCTTCTACTTGCATTAGGTGAGTCAGCTTGAAGCAAGGGAAGCTGTGAGTTTCACAGTCACATTTCAACAACGTTCAGAGAGCAGACGTAGGGAAATTACATCTGGATTTTGTGGAACATGCTGGAATGATGTGACTGACACTAAAAAAAGAAACTCTGGCAAAAAAGAAAGCACTAACGTGTCCAATACAGCATTTTAAGTGTCAGCCATGTGGCTGAAGCATACAGAAGAAAAATAAGTTGTAGACAACTTCTTACAATAAGCCAGTAGTTCTGATAGAAATGATATGTTTGGTTCTTAAAAGTGGAATCTGGGCTTCTGCTTGCATTGGGTGAGCCAGCTTGAAGCAAGGTAAGCTGTGACTTTCACATAGTCACATTTCAACAGCATCGGGGGAGCAGAGTGTAGGGAAAAGTTTGGATACCTGGAATTACAACAGGAGGTCCTAGGAAGATATATTCCAGTAGAACAAACCAATCGTCCTCCTCCACTCTTTTTACCAGTTGCAACCTTTCCGGCAGGGTTTCAACCTGCTGCACTTTGTCCTCCAAAAGCTCTTCCTTCCGTTGTTGTGATATCTCCTGCTCTATTGTCACCCATTCCGGAGTCTTCTGTTCAACTGTCTCTGCTATGCTTGTCAACGTAATGCTTACGTCTGGATGTTCTGGAACATGGTGGAATGGTGTGACTGACACAAACAAAGACACCCTTGACAAAGAGAAAGCCACTAAAATGTGTCTAGTATAGCACTGCAGATATCAGCTTGGGTTGCAGTAGCAATCTTGGAGAAAAATCAGTGGTAGATGGGATCTCTTAATATGATAGTGGACCTGGTATAAAGTATGCACCCAGTTGCGCACCCACAGATGCGCACTAGTTTAGTTGTACTTGTCGATACCGAATTTGCACTGGGTAGGTGAGCTTGAGAAGCAAGTGAATCTGGTGAGTTTCATGTGCAGACATTTCACAAGTCTCTGAGGAGCAGGGTGTAGGGGAAAAATTTGAATACCTGGAATTACAAAATGGCGTTCTGAACGAGTGCATTTGAATAGAAAAAACCAATCATCTTTCTCCTTTCTTTTTGCCAGCCACAGCCCCTTCGGGAGTGTTTCTCCTTGCTGCACTTTGTCCTCTAACAGTTCTTCCATCTGTTGTTGTGATGTCGCCTCCTCTACCGTAATCAATTCCTCAGTCTTCTGTTCGGCTGTCTCTGTCACACTGCTCGAGGTAATACTTACATCTGGATGTTCAGGAACATGCTGAAATGGCATGGCTGACGAGCAAAAAGAACCTTGATAAAGAGGAAGGCACTAACCTGTCCAAATACAGCACTACAAGTCAAACCATGTTGCAGAAATCACATCTAATCAGGAATAGGTTGTAGACAGCTTTTTATAAGAAACAGGTAGAAATTATATCCATTCACAGAAGCACACTGGTTTAGTTGCTGTTGAGGGACAACTTTTCTTTGTATTGGGTAAGTCAGCTTGAAAAGCAAGGGGCGCTGTTAGTTTCCTAGTCAAAATGGCATTTGTGGAGCAGAGCATGGGGATAACAGTATACCTGGAGTTACAGGTGGAGGATGGATATATTTCAGGAGAATAAACCAGTCATCTTTCTCCTCTCGTTTTGCCAGTCGCAGTCTCTCCTGCAGCATTTCAACCAACTGCAGTTTGTCATCTAACATCTCTTCCTTTTGTTGGTGTGTCACCTCCTCCACTATTGCCTCCCTTTCATGGGTCTTCTGTTCCAATGTCTGTGCTAAACTTGTAGAGCTAATGTCTGCCTCGGGATACTCTAGAACATGCTGGAATGCTGTGACTGAGAAATAATAATAAAAAAAAAAAAAAAAAAAAAAAAAATACCTTGACAACAAGGAAGGCAATAACTTGTCCAGTACAGTGTCACCTGTATCAACCATGATGCATCCATGTCTAAGAAAAAAATGTTAGCAGTCCTAGTTGAGAAGATACACCAAATTCATAAAAGTGCACTGGTTTAGTTGTCAACATTGGACTTTTCTATGCGTTGGGTGAGTCAGCTTGAAAAGCAAGGGGAGTTGTTAGTTTCATTCCATCACATTTCAGTGGAGTCTGGAGAGCACAGTGTGAGGAAACCTGCATATACCTGGAGTTACAACAGACGGTCCTGAACTAATATATTCCAGTTGAACAAACCAATCATCCTCCTCCACCCTTTCCGTCAGCTGCAGCCTCTCCAGCACAGTTTCAACCTGCTGCACAGTGTCCTCCAACATCTCTTCCTTTTGTTGTTGTGCCAGCTCCTCTATCTTCATCTCCCATTCTTGAAACTCATCTTCAGCTGTTTGTGCTACACTTCTTGAGGTAATGCTTATTTCTGGATATTCTGGAGGGTGCTGGAATGCCATGACTGAAACAAACCAAAAATTGACAAAAGAGAAGGCACCTAACATCTCCATTGAAGCACAAGAAATGTCAAGCATGTTGCATGGTTCTCGCCATGTCTAAAAAAAATCCGGAGACAGCATCTTGTAATAAGACAGTAGTCCAGATAGAATGAATACATCTGCCCCTGGTTTAGATGGTCCCATGAATTCTTGGCTTATATTGGTTACGTGATGTTTGGAAGTAAAGGAAGATGTCATTTTATAGGCAAGCATGATTAAAAGGTGTGCAGGGAAAAGTTTGGATACGTAGAGTTACAATACGAGGTCCTGAAGGAATATAATTCATAAGAACAAACCAATCAAATCTCTCCTCTTTTTTGCCAGTTCCAGCATCTCCTGTAGTGTTTCAGCCTGCAGCAGTTTGTCATCTAATATCGCTTCCTTCTGCTGTTGTGTCATGTCCTCTAACATCTCCCCTTCCTGCCTCTACTACACTTGTCGTAATACTGACGTATGAATATTCTGAAGCACGCTGGAATAGCGTGACTAACAGAAAGAAAAATAACCTTCACCAAAAAGGGGGGGAAAGAAAAAAAAAAAAAAAATGTCCAAAAGTACGCTGAGTGTGTCCACCATTTTGCAGCAGCCATGTCTAAAAAACACACTGTAGTCAGCTTTTTACAGTATGGTAGCAGTTCTAGTAGAAAGGACACAGCAAGTTTATATAAACAAATTGGATTAGTTGCTCTTGTGGGCACTGAACTTTTGCTTGTATTAGGCAAGTCAGCTTGAAAAGCAAGGGTAGTTAGATTCATATGCAGTCACATTTCAATGCCGTCAAAAAAGCAGAGCACGGGGAAAAATTTTAGGATACCTGGAGCTATAGTAGGAGGTCCCAAATGGTTATATTCCAGCAAAGGAAACCAATCGTCTTCTTCAACCCTTTTTGGCTGTTGCAGCCCCTCCTTGTCATCTAACATCTCTTCCTTCTGTTGTTGTGTCATGTCCTCCATCTTCATCCCCCATTCCTGAATCTGCTGTTCATCTGTCTCCACTACATGTAGCAAGGTAATGGTTAGATGTGGATTTTGTGGAATATGCTGGAATGGTGCGACTGACACAAAAAAAACAGAAATTCTGACAAAAAAAGAAAGCACTACTGTGTCCACTATAGCATTGCGAGAGCCAGCCATGTTGCTGCGGCATGCAGAAGGAAAATAAGTTGAAGACAAATTTTTATAACAAGTCAGTAGTTCTGATACAAATCATATCTCCGGTTCTTAAAAGTGGAATCTGGGCTTCTACTTGTGTTGGGTGAGTCAGCCTGAAGCAAGGGGAGTTAGTTTTTTCATTCAGTCACATTTCAACAGTGTCTGGAGAGCACAGCGTGGGGAAAACTGCATATACCTGGAGTTACAACAGGAGGTCCTGGATGGATATATTGCGGTAGAACAAACCAATCGTCCTCCTCCACTCTTTTTGTCAGCTGTAACCTCTCCTGCAGTGTTTCAACTTGCTGCACTTTGTCTTCTAACAACTCTTCCTTCTGTTGTTGTGATGTCTCCTGCTCTACTGTCTCCCATTCCAGAGTCTTCTGTTGAACTGTCTCTGCTATGCTTGTTAAGGTAATGCTTTCATCTGAATGTTCTGGAACACGGTGGAATTGTATGATTTACAAAAAGAATAGGAACCTTAACAAAGAAGCAGGAACTACTGTTTCTGTGCAGTACAGCCCTGCAAGAGTCAACCATGTTGAATCAGTCATACATTACAAAAAAAAAAAAGTCAGACAACTTTTTATAACAAGCTAGTAGCTCAGATAGAAATGTGTATGGATCTTAAAAGTAGAATCCAGGTGTCTATTTTCATTGGGTGAGTCAGCTTAAGAAGCAAGCGAAGCTGTAAGTTTCACACATAGTCCCATTTCTTCTGCATCTGGGAGGCACAGCATAGGGACAAATTTTGATACCTGGAATTACAGTAGCAGGTCCCAAACAGATATATTTCAACAGACCAGACCAATCGTCTTCCTCCTCTCTTTTTCTCAGTTGCAGCCTCTCCTGCAGTGTGTCAACCTGCTGTATTTTGTGTTTCAGCATTGCCTCCTCCTGTTGTGTCATTTTCTCCATTGTCTTCTGAGATTTCTGAGTCCTCTGTTCAACTGTCTCTGCAACACTTGTCGAGGGAATGCACATATCTGTGTGTTCTGGAACACATTTATTCATTTAGCTGATGCTTTTCTCCAAAGCAGCTTACTAAGTTAGTTTACCTGCAATTCTCCCCATTCAATACCTCAAGTTAAGGTTATTTGACAGACAGCATAGGGCTTGAGAATTGGCTCTAAAAAGCTGTGGCATAACAGCAGTAACGGCTATAGGGACAGGAACAGTCGGTGGCATAGTGATTAGAGCTGCTGCCTTTGGCTCCAAAGGTCACAGGTTTGATCCCCACCTCTAACTGTAGTACCCTTGAGCAAGGTACTTGCCCTAAATTGCTCCAGTAAAATTACCCAGCTGTATAAATGGGTAAATAACTGTAACATTAACACCAAGACACTTTGGAAAAAAGCATGTAAATGTGAACCTGTCAATCAGTGTAAATGTCTCACCCGTATTTACAAAATGTCTCTGTCAGGCTAAGTATAGCCAGGAAAATGTGTTGAGAGCTCTGTTGGGGTAATTTGTTTAACTGAGCCCCGTGTCTGTCGCACTTTCCATAGTATAGAGAGGCATCCAACAGCTCAACTGTCTTACAGTCTCTATACACTGGCTGAAGTCTTCTATACCTTCAGTACCCTTGTTTAGAGAAAGCAGCGTAAACAAGACGCCATGAAAAAAACCCATTTCATTTCAGGCTTTAAAGAGGAAAATAAGGTAAAAGCCTTTTGTTATGAGTAGTAGAAAACATACACTTGGAGGGAATGGGCTATGACTGCACCAAAAGAGAGAAATCTGACAACAACCAAAAGCAGAACTAGAAACGACAAATTGAGGAAAAATAATACTGCTAAAGCATCACATAAGCAGAAGTAAAAATGGAATTTTATACTACACTGTGTAGAGAAAAATGGAGAACAGAATGTTTTGTGACATGTGGGCTGGCAAAACATTTTTTGCACAGATCATGAACTCAAGACAATATGAACCAGTGCTGAATGAAACCACTAGTGAAATAGTGAACTTGTGAAGACAGTCTCTGAATGGCCTATCCTCATCTCCAGCTAAAACAATGTCGAATGCAACGTGACAAGACTGCATTGGTGTTGGTAGAAAATACAATAAAAAAAACCCGCTTGTAAGCAACAGCCTGAGCAGGCTGTATAAGTTTGAGCTATAGTAACCCAATAGATTAGCCAAGGATTAATCATAGAGGAACCAAGCTGTGGTAGGTAGATGCTACAGGTTTGAGAAGTAACTGCAAAAGAAAAGATGTAAGAGGAAAAAAATCTTGGTAGGCAGCTCTGCGCAAGGAGGTTAGTTGTGAATTTTTTGCATTTTCTCCTTCAGAATTTAGTAGACTGGTTTTGCACACAGTGAAAGGCCACTGCAAAGCAGAACACCTGGATACCTGACAAAAAAGGAGTGAGCGGCAAATGGATGGAGTCCAAAGAGAACCAATCATCTTCTTCCGTCCTCTCTTGGATAGGATGCAATGACGTGGCCTGGTGAGACTTACCTCCAGCTAAAGGGCAGGGACATATTAAAGGAAGAACACAGAATATTGAAAAACTCGAGAAAGACTAAAAACATGCACAGTAGGTTCCTGTCTCCTCCACCCCCACCGAGGCTTCCTACATAGAAGGGGACCCAAAAGAAAAAAAACCCTCACATGCACACAGACACACACCCACCTCCATCTAGGCTCCGAGATGCCCTCTTGCTGGCCGAACGCTGGAAATGAGGGGCAGGCCTGTCGATCATGGAGCTGGCCTGGCGGGTCTGTGCCTGAGTGCGACCACTGTAGCGAAACTTCGAGCCCAAGGCCAGGAATTTCCTGGGAGTAGTGGCTTCCACTGAGGTCAGCCTGTGGGAAAAAGACAATCAGAGGTAAATTTATCCAGACAGCACTATGCAAGAGACATGATTACACTGCAGAATCAGCAAAGTACACCAGCATCTTTGACCCCACCTGATCAACAACAGAAACTCCCCTTGGCCTAAACTACAGTGCTTACACAAAGTTTTGCTTTGGCTACAACCGTGATCCTATTACTACAGATGATCCCTGCTCTACAAACAGAGATATGGACAGAAATACTGTCAGAAAGTAAAACAATGTGTAGCATAAGTGTTCTTTCCAAAAGCAATAACTGAAAACACTGTGTAGTGATGTGACATAATTAAACTTTAAAATTGCTCACAGCTATTGAGTCTTTCAAATATTTTGATATATCAGTGTCACCTTTAAATTTCTGATCTCTAAATCACAAGCTGTTTATATAATTTAAATAATTTAGTTAATAGTTGTCTGTTTATACAGCTTATTTTTAAAAGTTTGTATTGAATCTGCTATTTTAGTTGGGCTAATTATAATAGATGTGATTGGTTCAGACTGCAAATGCAAAAAGCAGTAAGAAATACATTTAACATTGGTTGGTTTTGTTAAGTTAGAAGTATAGCATGTTTACTTTGCTGACAGACATAAATGGTGAATAAAATGCGTAATGTGGACATAAAATTATTAGGAAAAGAACTGCTGTTATCATTAGACAGGGGAAGTTGTAGTCTTAAGTTACCAGGTTTACTGTAGGATACTTTTCACTTCCTTCCTTCTCTAACTAGTCAGATAACTAGTTGGGGGGTGTAATGAACTGGCCTGGAGATCACACTGTGAGAGGCTTGCAGGACAGACAGTGCAGACAAGCAGGCTCATGACCCCCCACCTGAAGAAGGTGTGGTGCTCCACACACACTTTCCACAGCTTCTTGGAAGCTCTGTAATTGGGCAGCTTGAAGCCAATGGTGCTTTCGTATTGTTCTTGCTGTAGAAGAACAGAGAAGGGAGACAAAGCTGAACTCAGCCGTATGTTGCAATGGGTGGTCAAAAACATTCAATGTCATACTTTTAAAAACAGATTTTTTTTTAAATCAAATTAGGAGTAAATGGGGGGGGGGGGGGGGTAAGGATTCCAGCTTAGCCAATCAATCTATCAAAATGAGGTGGTGTACCTCTGATGGGCGGATTTTGATGAAGAAGCTGCTGCGCTTGTACGAGATCTTGAGCACCTTGGGCCATGGGAAGCGATTGATCCGCAGCTTGTCCTTATACACCATCAGCCCACTGGAGCAAACTCCCAACATGATATCCACACCCTCTAGATCCTGGTGCAGGGACAGGCAAGCAATTCATTCTCTTAACATTCCACTACACTCCAGCGATGCAAAAGCCAAGGAGAGATAAAGCAGCTATGTGTGGATGTATACTCATGTCAGTGTTGCCAGGAGACCAACAGCAATATACAGGTTCTCACAACTTATTGGAATGCAAATTGTCCCCAGGAAATCTGCTACTGACTGAACATAATTTCTTCACACACAAAAAAACCACCACTAGGAGGCGCACACACCCTACCTTTGAAGGTACTACATTCCACTGATGTTTCAATTGCTGTTGACTGTAGCAGATTGATACTATTCGCTAAATCTGTTTAAATACAGTTCATTTCCAACTTTTCAAATAAGAAATGCACTGCAAAGTAAAATAATATGGAATTAATTTCTCAAAATGACTGATTACTTTGGCTTGGTGAAGATCAACTCCATACATAGAGAGTTTCTTTGCATTCTCCAAGAACATCATATCTGCCTGGGCTGGAGTCATGAATCTGGAAGGACACAAATTGGAAGACATGGACTTTCCATAAATACATCACTACAACCAACAACTTGAACAGTTCCACTCAAATGCTCACTGCTGGTTTGTGCATGTCAGTAAGACCAGTCTGCATGCCAGTGGTTACCTGTAAGTGTGGTGTAACTCCATCACCTTTTCCTCCAGCTCCTTGGTCTGGCTTGGAGCAAAGTGCAACTCCTTCACATAGCTGGAACCATGGATGTCCTGATCATAGTCACCCAGCTCTGACTGTACAGCGTAGGAGCCCAGCAGGGCCAGTGTGACGAAAGAGCAAGGAAGGCTACCGCTTAGGATGTCCTTGCGCAGCTGTAGACACAGGTAGTACCTGTTGGTCACACAAATACAGTCCACAGGTCAGACTATGCTGCTCACAAACTAAGAAGAGTGATCAATCTGAGTATCATGTTCCTGAAGAGTCTGAGTAAGCAGTAATTGTTCAGTACATTAACAAGCAAATGCATAAAAAATGACTTCACAGCACATGTGTAGAGTGAACAGCTGACATCAGATTCTCAAAAATACTGACTGCTAAAATTCTATGGTCTTAGCCTGGTTTATATGTGGTACACACATGGAGCATAAATACAAAGAGAAGATTTACCTTGTGATGTCTTCTGTCAGCTGAGCTGGATCAGGTGGGTAGAACTTCACATTGAAGGTGAAGTCATATTTTGAACCTGGGGAGATGAAACATTCAGTTTTATACAGTTTGTAGTGAAATATCAATGTGCAGGCTTATGGTAAAATGCCTCGAAGAATGCACGTTATTATTTACAGAACAAATTAAAGATAATTCAGACCCAAATAATAGAAGATCTTACCTTGCACCTGTCTGCGAATCTCCTTGGTAAAGTCTAGCCAAGTCTGGAAAATGGCAGAGGAGAGTATTGGGCAGGGTAACAGGAAAGGAGACAGAAATCCCACTATGTAAAATAAGAATGTGTCACTGAACACCCCACTGCGGTGAGAAGAAATCTGCAGAGCTGAGAATACCAGCCTGTTGCACAACCGAACTGCAGCTCAATATGTGATCACAATACATATTGTGGTCAACAGCAGACCGATAAAGTACAACAACGTCTTTCCACAAATACTTGGCAAGTAGAAAGCTTCAACAACTTCCTTACTCTGCCCATTGTTTCACACTAGTACGCCAAAACTACCACCTCAGGCAATCCAGTTTCAGTCATTTCATCCATATGAACAAACTCATGACTCAGCAGTTTTTAACCCTTCCATCAAAAGCCCTGTGAGGTGTGAATAACTGTGTACACAGAGCTCTCATATTCACAGCTCTCACATCCAGTTCTTATATTCAGCTCCGTCTATCCCTGATTCTGCAAAACAGCAGCTTCCGGTGAGTCACTTTCAGCTGGACACACCTTGGCAAAATGTAAAATTCCAATAAATCTATCTAGGGTTACTCCAAGCTGTAAATTACACACCCAAAACATGCCAGACAAAATGACAACTTGGTGCTATATTCTACCTTTGTGTTGGGTGTCTCCCAGATGGCCAGGCCATAGTAGTCCCTCTCCAGTAGGTTGAGATGGTCACAGACCTTGGTGAAGAGCTCCTGGCCCTTGGCATGTTTCTGCAAAGTGGAGAGCACAAATTCTCATTCAAAGCTGGAGCAGCAGAAGCTACTGTACCACATAATGCTGTGATGGACCTTGCAACATTGGGGAGAAAGAAAAACATTAGACCCTTTAAACAAACAGCTCCAGAGGCAGTAAGAACAGCCAGAGACAGTACTCAGGTGGTCTATAGTCTATCCCTCAAGCACAGGGCACAAGGCTGCTCAGAGTACACCCTGGATGGGGTGCCAGTCCATCACAGGGTAACCACAGCCACACACACTCACGCATTCATACACTATGGGCAATTTAGTCACCCCGTGACCCTGAAACACGTCTTTGGACTACGGGAGGAAACAGAAGCGCTCGGAGGAAACCCTCGTGAACAAGGGAAGAACATGCAAGCTACAGACTGAGCTGGATTTGAGCCTACACCCAAGCAGCGCAGACAGCATTACCCACTGTGCCATCATGCAACAGGCCCTAAACATTCCCCATAAACATTAAAGAACACAAAAGTGGTATACAGATTCAGATCTTAGGGAATAAACTGCAAAGCTGAACCTGTTGAGAGCAGTATGCCTAGGTGAGGTCCAGGTGCGACGGAGGCGTTTCTTACGTCTAGCTCGCATTCATATAGTGTGTCATCCAGCAGCGTGACTTGGCACCACATGATGCGGGACCGGCGTGGGGCTTTGGGCGCCCTGGGCTTCTCTGGGGCTTTTGTCTCTGGCTTCAACTTGTTTGCCCTGTCTTCCTCCCTCTTGCCCTGGTCCTCCTCTTGCTTGTTTCTGTCCTCTCCTTTATCTCCCTCCTCTTCCAAGTCCTTCTCCGTGTCAGCACCCACTCTGTCCTCTTGAGCAGGCTGCAAGTGGGATAGACATGTCTGAGGTTGTCACCTCCGCATCTGTGCTCTCAATTCTAGCGGCACAGGGATGATCACACACACCGTGGGTGAGTAACAGTAAGCCAGAACAATGCAATCTTGGTGAGCCTCACTGAAGTACAGTACCTTAAGCTGCTTTCTAATTTTTGACACTAAAAATTCATGTTCTAGGTCTATTATTGCTTAAGCTTGGCTAAACAGCTTTCCTGCAGGAGATTTTCAGCTTTATACTGCAGACTTCAAGAAAAGTCTACTGAATGAATAATTCAATGCATTCCACAACAGCACACTAAAAATAGGCTTGGTGAGACTGCCATTATTTAAAAAAAAACCACAGGAAAGATAATAAAACTAATTTATGTGAGCGCACCTGGACAGTCCCGGGAATGGAACCTGCACCTGCAGTTATGCTGTGTTGACACCCTGCATTCATCTCTACATCAAAGGTCAAGGGCTGCTGTTTTTCTTTTCTTATCTGTATTATTCTGTCGTCTGTATGTGTATTGTATGCTTGTAAGATGTGTCCCTGTTCATATGTGCAGCTTATATTTACTATGTGGTGTGGTGCCAGGATGATTTAATGTTGAATTCAAACCTGTGCAAACCAGGGCTGCTGCGCATTGGTGCTCCACATGTAACAGCCAGCTGAATGCAGTTTCACAGGCATAAGCTGCTCTCTCACTTACACACATACCTGGGTATCTGCACTGCTAAGTGACTGCAGATCGTGAGCAGTGTCTCCCTCCGTGCGCAGCTCAGGCTCAGGGTCAGCAATGGGGGCCTTGATGGGCTCCTCTAGGTTCTGTCTGTCCTCTTGCACCTGGTCTTCCTTTCTTTCAGCCTTCTCTGTCTCAGTGGCCTCGCCCTCAGAGCACTGTGACTGACGCTTCAGAAAGGAAGAGAAGAGCCGTGAGAAGCCACGGCCTGCCGAACTGGAAGAGCGGGGCTTCGGGGCTGGCTCCTCCAAGGGGGCCCCAGGCTCCTGGGCTGAAGGTGGCGGCCGTTCCAGCTGCTCCGGCTCAGGCTCAGGCTGGCTGGCCTTCTGCTGGTTGTCCGCCTCACCTGCTACACTGACTTCGGTTGTCATGGCAACAACTGCAAGCATAAGAGGTAGTTACATATAGCATCTGCAGTCTGTTACAGTAGCACAGCATTGCAAAGTCTCACCTGAAATGTACAATGTTAACTACAGACACTTCATTACAATGACATGACTTGATGGATTCCACTGGTCACATACAAATACAAACACTGCATCCTCTCCTAGGAAACTCTGACCTCGTCTCTGAAAAGACATTAAAAGTCAGATTTTTAGCGCAGAGCTGCAGTCTGCCCACTGGTACAGCTGCAAGTAACTCAGAGCCTTTTCCAAACGCCTATCTAAGTTTGGTGACTGGATCACCATACTGAGCCCTTCATTACTATATTACTCCATTAAATGATCATACAGTAGGGCAGAGATTAACAAACATTTTCAGCAGAGGAATTCCAGAAGCTTGCCATCAGATAAAGAGAAACTCAATGACATGCTTTCCACCATCCAGGCTTAAAAAAATAATGTGTCTCAGATGTGCGTGCACACAGTCAACCCCAGTCAGTGTATCTGAGACAAGAACAATTCAGGGTGTTCTCTGGCCAGTACTTACTACTGTAATTCATCCTCAAACCACTTGAAATCCTAAATATTGTACAGCAAAAAAGGTGGGGGCAAAGAATTCTGCATTTACAAAAAGAAAATGTTTTGAGTGCTTGAAAATCACTATCAACAGTCAATTAAATGATTTTAAGAAATTGTTTAAAAAGGCACTGAAGAGAAAAATTACAAATGATTATGTGGCCACTTTGAAAGATGGTTCAGCATTTATGATACTTCCTTACCTTTTTTTTTTTTTAATATATATGGGCTTATTAACAAGTTTTGTCCGCTTAAATACTTTCAAATACTGAAATACAGTGATTTATTAAAAAAATGTTTCTCCACTTTCTTAGCTTTTTTTTTTTTTAATTCTGTAAAATACATTTAAAAAATAATATTGTGATGCACTGCACTGTCAGGTCATTGATTTATCTGGCCGCCCAACGTCCACTCATGTGCCCATGAACCGTATCTCATTAAAGCTCACCATGTATATGTTTACAATAGATTATCTGGTTAGGTGTTTTATGGCTGATGGAATTTACCATTAACATCTCAGTCCTTCTCTTCATACTGTCACATCCACAAATTTAAGTGACTAGGTCCACATGTACCTGAATGACACTGAACTAGAAAGGAGTACTGCCAAAAACTGTACAACAGTAGGTATGTTCCACCAGTTACAGGCTAGCATCTTCTCACACCAACCATACATTTGCACAAAATAAGCATAAAGCACATGCTGTATATAAGTGTGCCTACCCCTCCAGCTCTACTCATGCCAGTGCCATTCTACAGCACTGACTACACTGAAGTACAACTATAATGTATGACAGTACAATTTGAAAATGACAGAGTACTCACCGTACCACTGCACCACTTCAGACCAGCAGCTGGATAAAAGGGCTTCAGGAGAAGTATGAGCAGTGCTCACCTTCCTACACTGTTTATCCCTAGCATTGCTTGGTGGACTCATAAACAAGTACCACTCTGGAAGCCATTTCTACATGGTTTTCCATTAGCACATGAGATATACTGGCTGGATGGGTAAGTAAAAGGGCTTCAGGCAAATCAATATTTCATGATGTTATACACAATTAATATATGTCTACCCACTTGAGTTAAGTGCACTGTGCAGATCTGTGTGTATTCAGGACTAGTTTTTCTTTCCTACCTGCTCTATAAGGGAGAATGGTACAGCTATCATTTCAGTTCACCCTTCTCTCCACTAACAGCACCACTCAAGTCTTTTCCTCTAATCATACCATGATGACCTGGTCAACTAATGGTAAAGAGATTCTTTCAACCTCCAGCTCAGTGGAGTCATAAGGACCAGCTACACATCCAAACATCTCCTGCATGTATCTGCTGGAAGAGATGCAAGAGGAAGCATATGAACAAGAGACCACATTTCAGCCGCTACTCTCTACAACGAGAGATTAATAAACTCTCCATCTCTTCGTTGCTCCATGGCAATGCACAAGCTCTCTGTAGAGCCCTTTAACACATCATCATAACCTCTGACAGTCTGGGAGCCAATAAGCCAGCTGTTCCAATGACAGGTCCTCCCCATGATAGGGACCAGTCCAGTCAGAAGCATCCTCCCATGTCTGTACAGCTACCAACATACATTTCACCCACCAAAAAAGCAACATACCTAATTAATTGCAAAACATGCTCGATTCCAGTTTATATCTTTGCACATGTGCTCTTTCCCAGCAGTCTCTGGAAAGCTGCCACACTAAACTCACTATCTAAATGCATCGGCCATAACTAATTCATGGCCACATTGAAGGGGACAGGCAGATTCACAGGTTGTACAGGTCCTCCAGCTAAAATCCTGGAACTTCAAAGATCAAGAGCACAAGGTCGATAAAATGAGAGCGGAACTCAGTAATTCATCATAGGTAAACTACAGAATGGTTAAAGACCAGGGCATGGGACCTAAACCGAATAGATTTATGACCACTGTACTTCTCGAGTAGAAAACTTAACCTAAAATAGAGTTACAAAATGCTCAAACCTGTAAGTGCAAGCTGTGTGAGTCACTACGTGTAAAATCCACTGCTAAACCATACAGTAGCACCTGGGATCCGCTTGGGGAAAAGAAACTCAGCAATTGTTACCGCATGCCTTCCTGACAGCCCACAGATGTGGAAAAAGCTATTAATATACCCTATCTACTCTGAGATGTAAGAATGGAGAGGGCACAGAAACAGGAAGGTATTGCAGTAACAGTCTGTCTTTAAAGACTCTCCAGTGAACCGCACCCATTGACATATGTGGTCACTCACACACAGGTAGTGAGTACATACCACAGTACCCTGAAACTATAAAGGTTTTAGGTAACCACCTTCTACTTCAAGTGTGGACGTCACAGCATGAGACGTTCAGATTTTGAAATATATCCTAAAAGGCAGAAAATTATATTACAGTCAAGCAGGGTGTTCATCTGCATTTGTACAGTCAGTGTAAAGTGGATTAATTCCTGTATACAAATTTCAGCTATGTTGACATTCAGATGAGATTGAATGCATTCCTGATCTTTTCATTTCATAACCTTTTAAATATATGTGTTCTTGCACAAATAATCCTCTAGTTCTGCCAAGTTGGTTCTTTTCAATACCAACACATTAATTATTATTATTATTATTATTATTATGCTGATGACTTTATCCCAGGTAAGTTATAATTTTATGTTTGCATAAAAGCACATGTTTAAAGGATACCAAATGCATGACGACAGTCCAGGACAACCTACTGCAGTAGTTATCACAAGATCAACATAGAACTGAAATATGTAAATACTTTAGGGCGGGCATTATAAATAACAATAGCATTTACAGTAAAACACAAAACACTGCATATTACCTCTACTACTTATATTTGTTTTTATACTAAGACGACACATTTTGAGATGGACATACACTGTGTTTTGCGTGAAGTTGTTTCTGTTCAACCTGAATCATCTTATAAATGTGCCCTGTAATGAAATTTAAATTAACCATAGCAGTAACTGCTAATTACAGCAGAATCAGGTCAGCTGGGCATTGGCACAGGTTAACGACACAGACATCACATTACCTTGGCAAAGATAAGTGTACAACAGCAGGGGAAATTAGTGGTCAGCCACATGGCCTCTGAAGGACAGCAGATGCCATATGCCATGGGTCATGTTGTGAGATTACACTGGTGCAGAGAGTAAACAGTAAACAGCAATGTACTCCACAGCCTAGACTTTAGAGCAAAACAATCTGGTAGTTTATGGGGCGTTCAGAAAGGAAGGAGGTCCAGGTCAAATGACCAGCATTCGTGACTAACATCTAGGCTCACGACTGACTGCCCTCGCAACACACACACACACACACACACACACACACACACACACTATGACCCAGCTTCAATTAATCCAGCATTATCCTTTGAATCAGCCAAAAGCAGATCTCTGAACGGCAGAGAAAAAGCTATGTACACCTGACATAAAACATCACTAGTCCTGTTCCCTGTGTCCTCCATCAGAAACTGAGCACATGGTGCACACTGGACAACAGCCTTCAGTACAGGGCATTCTCCTTCTTCTACATGTCCATTACTTTGGTATCCATGAAACTTAAGCTCAGGTGGGCCCCCACAGAGTTGGACTGCTGGGTCGCGACAAGAAACAAAAGCAGCCCGCTGGGGTTTTACCTTGTGCTGCACCATCTTCAGCCAGATTCATAGCAGGAGCAGCAAGATGGAGACCTACTGCTGAACAGCCAGGTGTGTATCTGGGGAAGAGTTTTGGCGATATACACACTATTATAGTCACACCCGCATGCATATGTGTACACACTGATGCTCCCTTTGACATGATGGCCTGATTGCCTCGCTTTGATTCCAATTTACATGATGTTTAGACATTTAGATATTTCTGCCTTCCTGATATGTTCCAAAATTAGAAAGAGAAAAAAAAAAAAAAAAAAAAAAGATAAAATTGATGGGACAGGTAAAATATAAAATGGACCTTCCTGTGAGGGTCACGGGGATGGGAGGAATAAGACAAATTCTCACCATAACATTTCCGCAGAACCAAGAGCCAGTCACGATTGCTGGCAAAGTCCAGTATACCACGATGGTCATGCGCTCTGCACAGTTAACCCACAACCTGACTGCACGCATGGCCAGTATCTCAGTGCTTTCCAATATTTGTGGAACACGAGTTATTGAACAACTGTAACATTACACAACTACATTACAAAACCAACCAACCACACACACACACACACACACACATTTTCAGATCCGCTCATCCCATATGGGGTCACGGGGAACCGGAGCCTACCCGGCAACACAGGGCGTAAGGCCAGAGGGGGAGGGGACACACCCAGGATGGGACGCCAGTCCATCGCAAGGCACCCCAAGCGAGACTCGAACCCCAGACCCACCGGAGAGCAGGACTGTGGTCCAACCCACTGCACCACCGCATCCCCCTTATACAAAACAGTGTACCTTTATTTTAACATCTTTGGGTGCCAACTTCTTTACTTCGCTTAATATCCGATCAACCAACTTAAAAAACCGCTTGTTCAGAGCAGAGTCACAGTGAGCTAGAGCCCATCCTGGAGACATTGGGTGCCAGGCTGAAGGGGTGGGCACATCCTGGACGGGACGCCAGTCCCTTGCAGGGCCACAACCAGGTACCCAGGCACACAGCCGGGCGAAGGTGCTAGAGCAATTGCAGGGCAAGCACCTTGCTCAAGGGCACTACAGCTGGAGGCGGAGATGGAACCGGCAATCCCAATTACACAACCACAAGGTGCTAATTCACATTAGAACAGCCACAAAACGAGACACCACACACACACACACACACACACACTTTCGAACCGCTTGTCCCATACGAGGTCGTAGGGAACCAGAGCCTACCCAGTAACACAGGGCGTAAGGCCAGAGGGGGAGGGGGACACACCCAGGACGGGACGCCAGTCCGCCGCAAGGCACCCCAAGCGGGACTCGAACCCCAGACCCCCCGGAGAGCAGGACCCGGTCCAATCCACTGCACCACCGCGCCCCCCCTAACGAGACACCAAAGGAAAACAAAAACAACAGCATCGATATCAGAATGAACACCAAAAGTCACCTTATCACTAAGAGCTAAAAGTGATTTTAGAGAATTATCAGGGCTTTAAATTCATCGCCCCCGTATAGGATTAAGGTTCACTCTGTATCACTGAGGCCATAGCAGGAGTGTGTACAAGACACCATAACAGCAGGACAGTTATGCCACTTATCTTGGCTTCTCTCCCAAGCTACACCCACCTGCCTGTGAAGCTTCATCCACAAGCCGATGCTTAAAGGTCATACAAAAATTAATCAATTACAAAAATTAATAATGGGGGGAAGAGGAGAAAAAAAAACAGAAAATCCTACTTAAAATGACCTTTCCATATGACAGCATTTCATACTGTCCCATCCTTACATTTTTAAAGAACTTGTGCATGTAACTAATATAGCACAATAAAACTGCTTTCTAATGAATATGTTATACATTGGTGAAGTCTGTAGTTGTAGGTTTTCTGCTGCTGCTGGAAGCAGTGATCGCAGTTTTGCTTGGACATCTTAAAAGAATTATGGATGTCACCTGATTCAGAGGTACATTAACAACACAAATTGTCATCAAGCAACCTTGCAATCACTAATTTTATAAACCAATCTCTTTAATTTGCTAGGACAAAGTCATCAACAGTACAAACAATAATGAAAATAATAATGGCTTGAAGACCACTACAGACCACAGCACTCTGAATGTTGTATGGAGATGCTCCCACATAACACTTCTGCCTTGCCAAAGTGTTCAGATTGCTGACCAAGGCTCTCATTTGACTGAAACATACATGAGACACTGAAATTTTGTTTTCTGTGATATTTCATTTTAAAACACAAAATTAAATTGGCAGTGTTTTTGTGTTCGAAATGATCAAAGTTAACTTCATTGTTCTTCTCCCTATATGTCAGTTACACATATAGGATAACAAAATATATACAGGACATGGAATTTAATGGTGACCATATCAAGAAAAATGAAAAAACTGAAATGTGCCATTTTCAGAACCATTCAAATAGCACACATTAACACTTGGTAGATACTTGGCCAGCTTTTGCTACAATTAAACATTAAGACCTTTGGTGGAGATATGCAATTATCAGCTTTGCAAAAATTATATACAGGACCTTGACTCACCCCGAGTTATGTGTATGCTCAAACTGCTAGGTTCAAGAACCCTTGACATCATTCAAAAGGGTCACTTAATCTCTCAGAGGAGCTACAAGAGAACCAAAGCAACCGCAGCAGGACCTCAGAATGTGTGCATCTTTCTCTTTCCAAGGGAACTCCCTCATTATCACCCATCACAGAGACTGGATAAACCATCACCTCATATGAGAAATGCAAGACATGCGACAGTACATACCTGTAAAACTGTCTCACATTTAGTCATTCAGCTGAAGCTTTTCTCCAAAGCTACTTACACTCCAAGCGATTTATTAAAATGTGTCATGCTTAAAGTAATCGGAAGATGTGCTGCAGGTCACAGTGAAGCGAAGCAGAGAAGACGTGCATCAGACCCGGTGCCATTCCGGGGCACACCCTTGCCTCCCTAGGGGAGACAGATGGGTGGATGCATGGCGGTCCCCAAAGGCAGGGGACACAACAGAAGAAGAGAGTGAGAGAAGAAATGCACTTATGCTTCTATTTCTAAACATATCTTCGCACCCCTCTCTATACCAATAAACACCTGAAAGTTGCTGGATTTCACAAAGCCGCAGACTGTACTTCTACTACAAAATATTAGTGTGTGTATGTACACAACACGGTTTCAGAAGAGGTGGCTTTCAGGGTCCACTAAGCACAACAACAAAAGAAGAAGTTACAAGAGGGCAAAAATATAATGCTATGTGTAGGGAGGTATTTACGAACGTTAAATAAGTAAACAACAACTAAGTTACGAATAAAATCAACACTGTTCAACTGCACATTTATTAACAGCATATTTAAAACTACAGCGTTAATTTGTAAAATCATTCCCTATAATTTTATTAATCAGTTCCGCTCTGCTGCTTATATTAATAAGCTCTGTATCTCATGTATATGTAAAAATAAAATTAGTGGATCCGCTAGTATAAAAATAAAAGAAACATGATAGTACATTCTCCATATGATTGTCCGTCGGCTTTATATATATATATATACACAAGGAGAAATATGCGGAGCGAGCGTCCCGAGCAAAGTTACTAGAGCATAATACATCATCGCCGGGGAAATAACGGGGGGGAATGTGAAGCAGAGCAGCGCAAAACTCTCACTCTGTGTGCGGGAAAAGAGAGGAGCTCGCCGGCGGAGTAAACAAAGCCGATGTTTAGCGCAACGAGCCGTTACCGCAATTGAATGACACTGACTGGGCAAGGAAACTGCAATTGATTGGCAATGTTTTGTTTCTGATCCACAACACATACGAAATTACCAAGTTTGCAGGTGTTTGTAATCTAAGACTCGAATTAAATCTACATACATTTAGTTTTTAAATCTGTCCGATTAGGAAAAAGCAGAAAACTTATGTATTTGCATTGCAAAGCCTAGGAGATAAAATTATTTTTAAACTAGTTTTAATAAATAATACTAATCGTAATGGCAACTGGGTGTTTGTTTAAATTGTAACTTGAGAGTAAATAGCAAATTAACGCTACTCAACTGAAACGTCATAAATCACCTTTCCGCACCATTATTCGTAACTCTTTCAGCACAATGTGCGCTTGTTTTCAAGCTTTGCTTAGCCAAGTGCGTCAGTGAACAGTCGCGCTTTAAAGATCCGCGTATGAAAATGGCGCCGAATCTATAAAAAAAAAAAAAAGAAAAAAAAAAAAATCAAAACCCTTCTTTATGGACCACGCGTCAAAACACAGACTACCATAAAATAATGTCGGGTCAATCTTACCTTTTCCTTAAAAAAAAAAAAAAACCCAACGGGAGAAAATAAATCCGCACTTGAAAGGTATTTCCTACAAATATTCCATTCATACACCGAACAGTGAGAGTTACATTCACGTGTCTTTTTTTTCGCCTTCTAAAGTGGTGTTTAAAGATTCTCGTAAAGGGCGGGGTGAGCGAAGCAATGAGACAACTTTGTTTAAAGAAGGGTCCAATGGGAAAGCGGCACTGGCTGGGCATTGACCAATCAAAACAAAGAGGGATGGTGTCCCACTAACAGCGCCAAAGCGGCAGGTAAAGATGAACCAGCTCGCTTTGGCTTAACATTTAATAGCCTGGAACTTGACCGTTCGAACGTTAAAGGCCAGTACAACCTTTTACGTAGGACTAATTCAAACGCCTTAATGAGTGTACCAGCATTATGACTACTTTCCTCACTGTCACTTAAAATATATTTTTTAAAAAAAAAAAAAAAAAAAAAAAAAAAAATGCATGAGGCACCAAGACCTCCCACAGTTATTTATACGCCGGTCCATCAATAAAGAAAATATTAATTTTCTGAAAATATCCTAACCGATATTCCTGATTCACTCCCATGTTCTCACATTAAGATCCTGCGTGGCAAAATACATAGGGGAAAAATACACAAAAACAGCATGCAATGTCCTCACAACAAGCACGAAACCAGTTTCCAGCCAAAGTGCGTGAGATGCTCTGCAGGAGGAGTGGAAGTTTAAGCACAGCAGCCCTGTTTCTAGGCGTTCGGCCCAAGCCGGAGGAAGGCATCCACCAATCTCTTGCCATCCCCACCTCCAGCACCACCTGCACCTTGCTCACCTCATCCACCTGCCTGGACAGGGCTCTCCCGAGCCATGTCGTAGCCCTCATTTCCACAATGGAGTTATTTTTTTGCTTGCTCCCCGGAGAGCAGCCATTTGAAAGTCTAATGGCGACACGGTTCAGTGTAATACAATAGCAGACCCCACCATGTCACGGTGCCCCCTCTGTACATGCCACACGGTCCGACACGCCCTCCGTGTGCTGCTGCATCATCCTCAAGTAGGAGCAGCAACTAGCCCTGAGGGTTTCGCTCATTCACACCCTCATACATGTTTAACTGCAAAAAACATACAGTAAGTGTGACATCACTACTGCATCCTTAAATATGAGCTTACATAAGACAATAAAAGCATACAAATGTTATGTACAATTCCATATTTGAATTGTATTTCTATTTTTTTTCCCCACCCTCAATATTATATCTTTTCACAGTTTATTTACACAGTGTTACTAAAGACTTAATGTGTCATCACACATTTTCCATAATCATCAAGATGAGACTGGCTTGCGGTGCATGATGAGATGGCACATATACTCTATTATATTGGGGAATAAAATTATATACAGCATACATAAAATAAATGCTCAATGGCATGCAAAATTACAAATTTACAAGTGAATTATGGAAGAAACAGACAGCTGTGACAAATTCTTCAGCTGCAGGGGAGGAAAAGAGAAAAAAAAAAAAAAAAAAAAACCTATGTATTTCTTGAACCTTGGTGAAGAAGCATGTGAAAAATAGACAACCAGGGCAGGGCAGGTGAGACCTCTCGGATGAAAAGTCACCATCATCATCGTGTTCAAAACAGTGGGAGTTTGGTGGCTCACAGTAATCGCAAACACAAAAACAAGCAGCTCCACCTTGTCTATGGATGTGACGAGGACATATGGGTTAGCTGGGCCCAGCCTCCACCCCACCCTTCCCCTCAAACCCAGGGAGCAGGTGTTCAGGCAGATCCTCAGTGGAACAGGAAGACCAGACCAAACAGACACAGAGTCCCAGGAGACACAATTTCTCTCTCTCTCACACACACACACACACACACACACACACTCTCTCTCTGCTGGCAGGCTTCCCCCTCCTTCCTCCTGACCCCCATCTGTGACTGTGGGCGGGGTTTTGTAGCAGCTGAGCACATGGCCTTTATGTGTGTCTTGCCCCCGCTGGTCCCCAGCTCCCTCAAACAGGACACAATGAGCTATCCAGCACCTCCCCACCAACGCTACTCCCTTTGTCTCAGCTTCACCAGCTATTGATCAACTCACAGCTGTTTTTGTCCCGCCCATTCAGATTTTTCTGCCAAAATTGCCATATTAACTAACATCTTGCAATGGAAAGTATTTGCATAAGTATGTTTAGGTAAATCAAAATTACTTACTGTATTTGATTAAAAATTATCACAGTTTGATCTGTATAAGTACAACATAGCCAACACCCCCTTAAAGAACCATTTCCTCACATTCTGTAGCCCAGTATGTCTAAGAGACGGGACAGGTCTGAGTTAAGGACAATAGGAGACAATAATGAAGGTCCAGTGTAGATCCCCAGATATTCTGAATGAAAAGCAGAGATCTTAACAGCACAAAGCTAACGCCATACTAACCCACAGAGAATCCAGGCTACCCCGGAACTAACTAATAATTTCTTTATTTTGGGCCACCCAACAGTAAAATCTCATATTCAGCACAGAAACCCCATGCACCTCTTTCGGCCTGGAAATAAACTGCAGAATTTCTCTCTGGGCCTTTTATCATTCCAAAAGAATCTTGAAATCAAGTAAATTTTAGAAAATGTAGTTGACAAATAACAGGGTAAATTATGGATTAAAAAAATTAATTCTAACAGCATTAATTTGTCAAAATACTGAAATAAACAGATAGCTGAAAGAGGACCCGTCTATGAGGACCTCTTTGAGCAGTTGGCCTTTAGCAGGTGATTAAGACCAGTGGTGACAAAAATTCCCAGATACATAAAGCTGGTCTGTGACAGTTGAAGAGGACTCAGAATTATAAGGAGTATTCAGATGCTTACCGTGATATAGAGATACACATTTAATTTGGAAGTTTACAGTAAAACATTTACATGTATATATATAAACTTACTGTCGATATATAGCTGTATACAGTATATTAATGCTGTATATTCTTGATGATGGGTAAACTAGAAAGAAAAAAAGGCTCATTGTGTGCTCATTTTGTCGCTAATGAAGAGCAGGGGGCTGGACAACGGGCCCCATAGCCGGTGGGTCTGTCTAAGACTCTCGGGTCATTAATTAGTAGGTCTCTGCAACTTCAATGCTGCTTTTGCTCCACTGCTTTCTATGTGTGCTAATTATTGCAGCTTGCCCTCAGCAACAGCACAAGTGCACAGGGGATGCAATGCCAGTGTATCGTAACACCCGCACATGTCTCAAGTATTTCTATGTGTTGCGAATGCCAAGGTGTAAACCTGTCCAGAAGCTCAGTGTGTGTGTACACTTCTCTGGACCCTAGTGTGTGCCCACAAAACACTGCAGTGAATTTAATGCGCACCCTGGTACACACCTGTCAATCCCTGGAGAGTGCGTACAACCATCACCTAACGAGGCTAATTTCTTCATGAAATCACCTCGCTAAGTGAATTCCTGTTTGCTGGGGGTCATGTTACTATTATTACCATGGGAAAAATAATATATTCAGCTCCTGGGAGAAAAATATGTCAACTTAAGTTAAAAGAAAACTAAAAGGAAATTTTTATGCATGACAATGATAACAAGATATTTTCTAGTAAAAAAATATCGAAGCCCATCACTTGTTATCCAATTTATAAAAAGTAGCACAATGAATTGTGCAGGAGACTTCAATGTCACAGTCAGACTCCAACTTGTAAACCAGAAAAGAAACACTCCATGTACGATAGTGAAAGTGTATTCGGCCCTGACAAGGACTCCCATGTGTGAGCATGTGTGAAACCAGCCGTGTTCATCCCTTAGACAGTACAGCACTCATAGAGACTCGTTGTGAACTGAGCTTGGGTGGTGGTGCTGCTGCTGCTGCTGCTCTGTCTGCAAAAGAGATGTATGAATGCAGTATCATGCATTACATCTAGGCTGTGTGAAGCTTTGGGGTAAAGCCCCACAAAGTCACATCAACCACTCTGTCATTGAGAGGGAACAGACTGTATATAATGCAGGGATCAACGAAAGCCAGACAAGTATAGCCGAAACTAAGCACATCCACATAAAGCTGCGCGGTCACACGGGTACGTACACTCACTGCAGCTTCCTCTCTATCTCAAGTGCACAGACCAGAAGGAATGGGGTATAAATATTTATATGCACCATTACTAAATAAACTATTCATGATGCTGGCTCCCTACTCAAACACAGTTCCAATTCTGAACTGGTATCACTGCAGATACCAGTGACATACTTCTGCCTGCTGAAATTCTTACTAATTTCATTTAAACTCTAGTCCACAATGCACTTCTTCAAGTTGCAGTGCAAAAATCTGCATCTAGCAAATTTCTTTACACCAAACTGTGTTCAACTGAAACAGGTGGTTGCTGAAGCCATGCTTTGTTTTGGAATCTGAAGTACCATACTAATCCCTGTCTTTATAAGATTTTTAGCTCACCATTGTTTCATACACATATTCTCACTGGCCACTGAGTTCTTGTGTTACGTATTTATTTGATGTCCTTTATTTGCTGGCGTCCCGTCCTACGTGTCCCCCTTCCCCTCTGGCCTTACGCCCTGTGTTGCCGAGTAGGCTCCGGTTCCCCGCGACCCTGTATGGGACAAACGGTTCAGAAAATGTGTGTGTGTGTGTGTATTTTGGTGGGTTCAGGCCACACTAATGAACTACAGTACACAGTCAGCAATTTCAATTTTGGTAGTTATTTCCGCCACCTGGTGGTCAAACTGTATAGTCTGTACATCTACACTAGTTAAGAAAACCTGAAAACAAGAATTTAGGCCCAGCCAGGAGTAGTCTGATGAGAAATTTGCACTGAAAGTACCTTGAAAATATACCATTTGAACTTTAAGTGGGTTTGTAAATTAATATGAAAAAAATACACAGATTACATCATAAATGGTGTAACAGAGTTAATGGTAGTTTTTAGTCGGAGAAAGAGCAGCTGCATGAAAAAAGAAAATGAAGGGAGGCAGACTCTCTCAGCGTGCCCCACCCCGTTGTGTCAAAGTGATCGGCGTGGTGGTGGCAGGTGTTTAGAGCAGATAACACCGTAAAGCCGACCATCTTCCACCTCTTTACCCCAGTGGCCTGCAGCACAGACTCCACCCTCATGGCCTCAAACCATACCTCATGCACCTCGGTGTACACAACATGTGCCTCTGTGCTTACCTGCGTAACACTACAGCTGCAACGGATGTCCCACTGGGATTCTAGGCCAGTGATGTACTCTTCTCTTGTTTTTACCGCACCACACGCAGAACCATTCCATTCACTCTTGGTGGACCAACACATACAATTATCACAGTGTAAGGACAGCATCACTTTGGTGACCTTGTGACAATGCCTGTCATACATCAGTATTTCACTCTAAGTATCAGTAATGTTAAATGAGCTGCTATATGCAAGCCGTTTTTCCCAAGAGATTATGTCAAAGCCGGCACTTCCCAAAGTTATGATCATGGCCCAAATGATCGCAAGTGAGGGTATGCCTGAGATTCATGAGATGGTCTCAGGAAATATTACTGTAATACAGAGATTACCCATGGGGTATTATTTCACAGGCACAATATGAAGGACCATGGAAATATTCAAGTTGATACTTGTGGATAATAGCAGCATCCATAAATGCGTCATATGATAATGTGTTCATGTACAATACTTTTGTGTAAGTCAGAACAGTGAAGAGCCTGTATCACTCTTACCTGAATGAAATATTATTGATGGTGCTCAAGTTTTACATACAGGAGCTCATCCACAAAACGAAGCAGAAATATGTTGGTGAGTGACTGTGTAGAGAAGTCTCATTTTCACATTAACTTTTTCACATGAAACTTCTAATTACTTTTTGTTATTACTTACCTAGTGTTGGAAACATACTGTTAGGGCATGTAAAGATAATGAGTTCTTATTATTCTGCTTTTTTTTTTTTTTAAACTGACAAATACAACAGAAAACAATCCCAATAAACTACTATGCTGTAAGTAAAAATATGAGGGTTTTAAAACACTGGCCCATCTCTCGCACTAATCGACCAATACAGTACATGACTGCTTCCACAAACTCTGCACAACAGTGACTGATTCCAAGATGTTCTAAGCAGTAAGGCGTTCCTACAACCCCTCTACAATGCTACACAGATTCAATGTATTCGCTGGAACACAGCCAAGGAAGCGAAATAGTGAGGCTGTAAATGTATAAGACAGTTCTGTTGTTCATGCTTATGTTCATAATCAGCATGAGAGTCGTAATAAAACAGCTACAGAGGCCCTTGGGAGCACCAGCTGACTGAAAATCAATAGCCTTTCAGCTGTTTCAGCTATTGCCCTGCTGCAGGGACAGCCGAAGAGCCCACCAGCACCGATTTGCACCAGTCTGAGGCTGGGTGGGACCACTGGGCTACAAGGGTTCCAGAGTCAGGAGAAACTATGGCTAAAGCAAAGAGCTGCATCAGTCTACCACATGGAGGACCATTACGCCCATGAACATTCTGCATTAACACATAGATCAGTGGGCCCAGACTGTTTTGGCAGTGACCCTAAATACAAGTTTGTCCTGCCCTGGTGATTCCTGAAAACTGCTTCTTGCAGCATTAGTAAACAATCATTTTAAGATGCTGGGTTTAATCATATAGTTTTGCTGAATTAAACCAACATAATAATCATTATTCAACTTTACAGGAACATTCGTCACAAACGATATACAAAAAGACAAGTAAGACACAGGCAATGCACTGTTTGTAGTAACTTAATCTTAGCCTCAGTGATTAGGTGAAAGCATAGCTGTCACACTGAACTGTGGACACATGCAAAAATCTACAGTAATTTCTTATACATGGAAAATCAGTTTTCCAGAACACCTTTCAATAATTCAAAACACAACAGAAATTTTTGACATATTCTAAAGATAAAACCCATCTGAAATGGTTATGAATGCATAAAAGTTAAACATTTTTGTTAAATGTTATTTAAATTAAAAAAATGTATTTGATAATTGAGGTCAAGATAAAGTTAAAATTACAGCACTGTCCATAATATTTCATTCAGATAAGAGTGCAGTTTAACAATAGCCTCACTGGACTGCTTTACCCACGAGCATTGGATGCGAACAGACTCGGACATTATTACATTAAGTTCATATGGATGCTATATTAGTCACAACAGTTCTACTTTAATTGCTATTTCAATAATCCTTCATACTGTGACAGTCAATTAATTGCAACCCTTGGTTTGGGAACCTTTGGCCTAGAGGCTACAGTAAGGTGTTTATTCGCAGGATGGGCAAGATTTTTTTTTTCTGGTATTCAAGCATTTGCTTTATAATAAAATTGTCCTGTTTAACACACACACACACACACACACACACACACACAGTGTGTAACTACTTTCTGAAGCTTCAGCCGAGAAGCAAGTGTTACCCAGGCTGTGCTTGTACCCATACTAAAAATGTGTGTGCTTAAAAAGTCATTCTGCAGTCCTTGTTCCTGTTAGAATATGAACCAGTTGCATTATGAGGAAAAAATGACGCAGAGAGACGACAAGGAAGAAGACTGATACTGCCGTCCATACTCACCAGGCAGCAGAAAGAGACAGTGTCCCAGGCCGACAGGAACAGTGCAGAGTGGGACAGGTTACAGGATGCCAGTGGATGCAATCAGAAACAAGTGATCAGAGTTAAATAGCTGATGCACAGGTGCCCTGTACACTATATACAGTAAACAAAAAACAAAAGACTTATGAGCTAAAAGACCTTTAGGTGCACAGTACACAACCAGTCTGATGACTGAAGTTAGTTCTCCCGTCATCACCTTTCCTGTGTTGAGTTCATAAACAGAGTCCTGCAGTAAACAGTGAAGTTTCCACGGCCGTAAAGGGGGAAACGCTGAGTGACACTTCGCACTGCAGGCACCTCTGGCGAAGACAGTCAAGAAGCAGATGAACCCTACAGATGCTGAGAGGTGGAATCCTGCAGCTGGTGCTCCAGCGTGTGTGAATGTACTGTCAGTGTTGACTGGTAGCGGCAGCACTGATGTCGGCCACTGTTTCAACGCAGCGCGCGCGCGCACACACACACGCGCACACAGAGAAACAGAAAGCAGCACCGCAATGAACCGTTTACATAACACTACAGTAAAATGGAACTGCTACAAAGTGTGCCATAAAACACTATGTAAATGAGTCTAACGTCAGCACATCGAGGCACGAGGGCTTCCTTCCGTCACAGCGGCAGTCGAGTCGCTGACGAACATTTTTTTATATTTACCTGTGAAACGCACGCTGAACATATAGTACACACAGCACATGTGTTGCGGAAAATATAAACCATTCATAACCACATGAATTCGGCTGAAAGAGCGTCTTCACATAACGCCACAAGTTGTTCTGCTGACGGACACGTGACGAACGGTGTTCGACACACCGCAACTCATTTACATTAATTTAAGTCGGGCAGGTAGTGTCCAGTACAACAACACGACACCTGCAAAGCCACTAAAATCATACTCAGCCTGTAATTAAAACAGCAAACCGCGTTCAAAATAAATTTAAATAACAAAAAGCAACATTTTACCTCTTCACCGGCTGTGCGAGACTTCTCCTCAGAAGGGACTCTGCGCATTAATCTGTGACTCTTCGCGAGACGGACCCGCCCCCGCCTTCGGTCAGAGATAACCGGAGCGCGGACCCGTGACGTGACGTGCGTGACGTAACGCGACAACTGAGGGCTGCGAGCGAGAGCCCTATAAGAACGCTAGTCGGGGAGGGGGGGTGTCGCCGCCGCGCGGGTTCGTTTCCCGCTGACGTGCGTACAGCGCGTGCCTCTTCGCTCGGGAGCGCGTGTGTTGCGGGCAGCCGCGCCCTCGCCTTGTTGCGTTTCTGTGCCTCTCCTGACACCGAGGAAAAAGCGAATGAATGAATGGTCCATATATATATATTACTCTTAGGAATTATAGTTTTTAAAAAGCAGCAATATACACTTTGACAGTTATTTATTTCATGTTTAGAGCGAACCAATATAATATGGTTTCGAGAGGACATCAGCAGCAGGTGGGTGCTACTATTTTCAAGGGTGAAGGTTTCTGGTTCGAATCCCCCGAACTGCTACAGCAAGATTACAGTACAGATACAGTAAGAATAACTACATGCAAGTTAATAACAACAACAACAATAATAATAAGCATTTTCACCACGCCCTCACTCCCACCCAAGTTACACTTTTAAATCCTTTTACACATTTTTTTTTCCCAAGTAAAAGGCAGTGATGTGAAATACCAGCATTATGGGGAGATTATGGGATCCTACACTGTCAGAAAAAAATGTAAAAACATCACTTGGTTACTGGATTTCTGTATTTATGACATTCATATACCCTTCAGCGTGGTTCAGCTAAGAGCAGTGAAATACCAACTAATATGAGATATCCGCATCCATGACTCAACGCTATTTTGTCACTACAGCATACCCTATCTCTCACCGTATCCTGGCCAGTACCTGATTTCCATGTGGAGACCCAGTTAGGAGTGATGCGGTGACCCAACAGGCCGGGGATCCCTGGGGCACCCCCCACCCCCCACCAACCCGCCAGGTTATCTCCTATGGACCAGGACCGGAGCTGCAGAGATATGCCCTGCCTGCAGATATGCCCTCGGTGCTGCCTGTCCCCCTGAGCACTGAAGTGTCCCGATAAGAGCCAGCCCATGCCAGCACGTGCCTCCGCTGTGACAGAAAACATTTGGTCCCAAATGAAAAACAACCACCTGCTTCAAAGCCCCCACTATATGTATACTGAAACCACCAGGCGGCTCAGTTCTTCCACTTCCCCCTCCCCCCTCCGGTTCCAGCACACCAGCGGGGTCCCTGAAAAATCACTACAGCAGCTTGTGTGAAAATAAACCCTTTGTTCAAGCAGCAGCCCTTGGCATTTTTGCACACCAGACAGTGACTCCATACCTCTCCTTGAGGAGATCCAGACGAAGCCCCAGTTCTTTTCCTTCCTGCAGAAAAAGCTCTCAGATGCACAGAACTGAGCTTCTTATTGGCTGCCTTGGAAAAATATAAGGTGGGTAATACCTTTATTAGCCCAACTAAAATTTTACACCTTAATCGTTGTACACACAACATGATGTAAACAGTGTCATTTTCTTCCTGCAGGAAAAGGCCTTCAGCAAGTTTGTGCCATTTCTCCTTCACTATTTACACTTATGATTGAACCTCTGGCAGATGCTATAAGGATCAATAAAATCATATCCAGTCAAAGGGTACAAGAAGAAGACTTGTATTTCTGTGTGTGCCAGCATGCCGCTCGTCTCTCATACCTGAGGACCCACAAAACATCAGTTCCAGCACTTTGTGAGGTGCTGTCCCGTCAAAGTAAACTCTGCGGTTAATACTAATCTGCGTACATCTCTGGCCGTGCAGCTGAATACTCCTGCTTATACCGAACTGCGATTCTCCTTCCCGCCGGCAAACTCTGGGCGTGGGCCTCCTTCCTTTACTTTCATTATTTTTGAGAAGTAACGTAAAATATTGAATATTATATTGAATATATCCTATGATCCAGTTCTGCTGCGTTTCATAATAAAAGACTAAAAGTGGCAAAACATTTTAATTCGCTGTTTGTCGCAGACTTTGAGCGTTTCGCTTTTTCTGGATGGAGTCAGGGAATCGCCATATTATTTTGACAGCGAATGCAAAGTGCTCCAAATGATAAGTAAACAAATGTACGTGCGTTCGCCCGTTTGCATCTGTTTGTACTTTCAGAGGGAAGCATGACAAACCTGCTGGTCACGCGCTCGCTGAGTCCTCGTGAGTCAGGGGGCCCGTCCAGACGGCACCGCTGGGGGTGGCTTTTGGGAACGGGAGAAACGGTAAATTCCGAGAGTCCCTCCGCTCGGGAAGCACGCCATGGACTCAACACACCTGTACACGCTGCTGCTCCTGCTGCTGCACACAGCAGGTAAGAGGCATTGCACGCAAAATTAATAATCACAGGTTTCGGTGAATTTGTGTGTTTTATTAATGTTTTTACATGTATGGTGTGTGCGGTCACATCTGGCTGTTGGAAATTAATCAGTGAGAATATAAAACTGTCGAAATACTAGTTCCGGGGGTTCTCTCGCTCTCTCTTTCTCTCACACGCACACACACACACACACACACACAGAATCATTTGCTGTATAGGGCTTGTGATGACTAGGAATCAATCTGGTTAAAGGCTGCAACACACAATGAGGTGATCACCTATGTTCTTTAACCGCTTTATAAACAATTACAATGAGCTGCCCAGTTTTGGACAGGAACCAAGAATAGAAAGTTCGGTCTCAAACATAATCCAAAGGTTAATTCAAATGACAATATAAATTGAGAAAAAAAAAAAAAACAATAAATATTTTGGTTCCAAATTTTAGCTTTTTTTGGATGAATACATGGTTAAGTCTGTTACTTCGACAAGCAATTTTATCACATTTATGTATCATTGCTAATCCATACTGTATTGATGGCAGAGGGAAATTGGACATGTGATGTTACACGCTATTTTTCCTATTCGAGCCAAAGCAAATAAAAGCGATGATTGACTTTTGGGACTACATGGTTCCTCTATGGCTTGTCTTCATGGCCCCCAGGCGGACATGATGAGGGGTGGCAAGTGAAGGTGCCCCCGGAGGTGCGGGCCATAGAGAACTACCCAGTCGTGTTACCCTGCTCCTTCACGCACCCTCAGCACAGTCATCACTCCTCCATGCTGGTGCAGTGGAGGCTGGGCCATGGCCCTGGGGCCACCATGCTCTTCCAGTGCACCGTGCACAACGAGAGCCACCACTGCCAGTCTCATCAGCACCAAGACCAGCGCTACCGGCTGGAGGGTGACCCTCGGCAGCACGACCTGTCACTGAGAATCAGCAGCACCGCCCTGCAGGACAGCGGACTCTACTACTGTCGAGTGGAGCCGCAAGGCCGTGCGCATAGCGGCTTTGAAAACAAGAGAGGCTTGCGCCTGCGAGTGGAAGGTATGGTTTTCTGGGTTTTAGTGAAAACGCAAGCAGCACCTCCTACACAGAGACAGGTCATGCAGGTTTGAATGTTCTTCCCGTCCATTTCAGCTCCTCCACAAATTCTGGGGGTGTGGGTAGAGAGTTCTGGGGAGTCTGGATACAGAGCGGTGTGCCGTGTCCGGGGCTCCCCGCTTCCAGACGTGCAGTGGAGCAGAACCGAGGAGCGGCTAGAAAGCTCTCGCCTCTCTCCGCTCCCCCAGGAGGCGCAGCATCACACCAGCAGCCTGCTGGAAGACGTCCTACCTGAGCAGCACTACACGTGCACTGCTTCTAACCCACTTGGTGAAGACCAGGCGACCCTTTATCTACTGCATCCCAGTCCTGCTCAGCTCTACCTGGGCCCTCAGCGGGTGCTGGTGCTGCTCTCTCTGTCCCTGGGGGCCAAGGTGATCCTCTGTCTATGCTGGGCCACCTGGCTGCTGTTTGAAGGAGGGCTCTCCTGGCTAAACTGCAAGACTCAGTAACAAATATGACTCCATACCAGCACCAATGACAACTGATCTTCTTTGCGCAATCCTCTCCCTCACACATCTGTGTTGCCATGTCGTAGGTGTTAAATATAGAATCACCTACATGGTTTCTGCTATATTCAGTCTTTCGGTCCTTGTTTGAACAGGGGTTTGGAACTTCCACTGCTATAAAACACCATATCTTTACTAGGCAACTATACCTTGCACTTGTTTCAATTATAGCTGTATTTTGGCTATTATATAATATACTGCACACAGCACCTACATAAGGCATTTTTAGCATTTAATCTAAAACTGTTTGCTTTAAATAAAAAGTTAATAAAATATTACATGTTACAAGAATAAACAGACAACAGTTCCCTAAAAACCTGCAGATAAACATTGGCTTTGGTTCACCAGTCACCCTTGGTCAGAGATACACAAGTAGTACTATACAGAATAGACACTAATAGTTGAAATGTACAGTATTTTGTTTGGTATAACACCCTTATCACCAGGTTACCCCAGATAACATAAAGAAAACGTCATAAATCACAGAGACAGCTAGTAAGTGGCATGAAGTACATAATGAGAACAGTAACAGGATAATTAAATAACAAAAAATGACACACACATATGTGAACAGCCAGAAAAGTACCAGGCGGTTAAACACAATTCTTAAAGCAGCAGAATACCTGGTGGTTAGAGCCCCCCTCACCTTTGCACCCAAAGGACCAAGGTGAGAATCCCTGCTCCTGCTGCAGCATCCCTAATTAAGAAACTCATCCAGAACTGATACAGTAAAAAATATCCAGCTGAATAAATTGGCAAATCAGCGGAAGTAGTTCAGCGTTGTAAGGTGCTCTCCAGAAAAGCATCAACTAAATAAGTAAAGTATATGGGAATCTGAGGCCAGCAGGTCACCCACAACTTCTGGGTTTGCTAACACAATGCAAAAGAGAAAAAAAAATACATTGTATAGGATATGGATGATACATGGTGTATGGTGCCAGATGCAATAAACCAGTGGTTTTCATTCAAAAAGTACAGATTCATGGAAGGGGCTGAAGTCAACTACTGACAGGTTGGGGAAGAGGGAAAAAGGGACAGCTTTTTGTTGCTTTAAAAAAAGATTTAAATGTACAGTACTGTACAAAAGTTTTAGGCACTTGGTTGGGGAAAAAAGCTGTAAAGCGAGAATGCTTCCAAAAATAATGCTTTTAATTAATAAACTTCCTACAAACTTTAGTAACCATCCATCATCAACAACCGCTTGGCGTGGCAGGCTGGGCCGGGTCCCGCCCTCCGGTGGGTCTGGGGTTCGAGTCCCGCTTGGGGTGCCTTGCGATGGACTGGCGTCCCGTCCTGGGTGCGTCCCCTCCCCCTCAAAACTTGTGCCCTGTGTTGCCGGGTTAGGCTCCGGTTCGCCGCGACCACGCTTGCGATAAGTGGTTTCAGATTCTGTGTGTGTGTATTTTCTTTCTTTAACGAAACCCTTACTGTAATACTGTAACTTTTTGCAGAAGGAATGCTTGGAAATCTAAAATATGCTCTTTCCCACTGACACTAATGTAGAAGACATTAAATAACCTCTAAAACAAATACTTTGGGAAACATCCAAGCGCCTAAGACTTTTGCTCAGTACTGTGTATAAAACTTAAAAAGCAAGCAGAGTGATATTGTTGGAAACTAAGTATAAACTAGTTTCAAAGGGAAAGAAACCTAAAATTTCTAACATAAACATGCACATTTAAGAAAGAAAGAAAAAAAAAATCCAGTAAAGTCTGCGCACTATACACACACAGGATAAAATTTTTCTAAGTTATTTTCGGGCTGTCGGTTGGTCGCGTGAACATGACGACAAAGGCAGAAATAACGCAGCTTACATGTTTATATTTAGAGCATGATGACTCATAAACAAAGAACCACAGTGAGCCTTCTTTCGTTTATTGTAACAGAAATGAGGACAAAAATATACAAGAAAGGAAAAATATCTGCGTAAACGAAAGAACGTCCAAAAATTGTTATAGATACGAAAACCGTTTTTTAAACTAACCGTAAAAACCCGCTCATTTGTGTTCCGTTTACATCGTCATAATTTACTGTATTCAGCGGACGCTTTTCTCACAGTGTTAAGCTACTTACAATTATTTACCCATTTATACAGCTAGGTAATTTTAGTGGAGCAACTTAAGTACTTTGCTCACGAGTTCTACAGCCTCAGGTGAGATTCAAACCCGCGACCAGCAGCTCTACCCGCTATCATACAGCATATATGTTATTACGGCGAGGCTTGATATTTCGGGTGTGCGCTATATCGAGACTTTACGGTAATGTCACGCCCAACCTGTAAACGGAGCACGTGGGAAACAGTGTACCTCCGGGACGACGGCGGACGCCTCTACGAGGCGGAGTACTGCGTTCCCCACACGTAGCAGACGAAAGGCCGGGCAGCGCAACAGTTCTCGGCGCTCCACGTGAAGTTCCTCTGCGGCTCCAGAGACACTCCGGCGCACTTGTTCTCGTAGCGGAGGCTCGGCTCACCGGCGGCCCAGCGCGTGAAGGCCAGGGACTCTTCGCTGAGCCAGTACCACCGTCCCGTGCACACGCTCTGACGTAGGCCGATCCACGCGTTGCCGCTCCTCGCGGAGCCGCCGAGCGCTTGCGACACCGTCGCCTGCACGTCCGGGGAGCTGATGCTCACCAGCTGACCGCCGGCGGACTCGCAGTGCTGCAGCGCGTCCGTCCACTTCTTCTGGTCCCACACCGGGACTAAGTAGCCTGCAAGACACAAACACACAGACAGAGTGCGCGCACCCGCGTAAGCGCACAAACAAATCCATGGAAACACACCAAAAACTACCCTAAGATACTAAATTACTCAACTGAAAGAAAAAAAAAAAAAAATTTGTATAAAGTGGTAAGTAGACAAAGTAGATTCACACCAAGATGACACATTCGGAGGAAACTTCTCACCAAATGAATACAAATGAAAGGATAAGATTTCAGTGACCAATCAAATTTGCATTATTATCACACACACACATTTTCAGAACAGCTTGTCCCATACAGGGTCGCGGGGAACCGGAGCCTAACCCAGCAAATCAGGGCGTGAGGCCGGAGGGGGAGGGGACACACCCGGGACGGGACGCCAGTCCGTCGCAAGGCACCCCAAGCGGGACTCGAACCCCAGACCCACCGGAGAGCAGGACCCGGTCCAACCCACTATTATCATTATCACTGAAATTATCATTATTATATCACTGCTAGCCACCAATTTCTGGCCCCTAACAGCGAAATTTCACAGACTCTGCATGACAGAAACGGGTGTTCAGATCCAGCATCTTACAGCAGCTGCCGCCTTCTGTCCTGGTTCATACTGACCTCACTGGGTGGACCTGCAAACTCTAATGCTGTAACATCTTCCTGTAAATAACAGTCTGTGAACGTTACAAACGCAGCTGTGTAAAAAAACGCTACGACAAACGAGCACAGAATACCTGGAATGTCACTGAGGCTCAGAGCGGGGGTCCCGTAAGATGCATTCAGCATGTTGCTTATCCCAAAGTAATAGACCGCTATCCTGCAGGTGGGATGCCAGATGATCTGCTGCCCAGACTGTGGGTCCAGCTGGAATGCTGTTTGGGAGAACTCGGTCCCTTCCACTTGAGCCCACTCGGCCGATGCCGGCAGAGGCCCCCCGCCAAGCTGCACCATGTCGGCTTCAGTTGTCTTGGCGACCAGCAGGGCATAGTTGGTGAAACCCTCAAGAGGATGCAGCAGGAAGTTGGAGGACCACCTCTGCTCTGGAAGGAGGTTCATGAGAAAGTCGGGTCCCAGAAGGGTGACAGCGGTGGGCAACGTCGTTTCGGTGTTGCCGTAGGATGCTGGAGAAGTAGCTAGGACATTTTGCTGCTCCTTAGAACTTACTAGAAGGAACAAGTTGTCCACCACATTTATTTTAGGTAGCTGGGGCACAACAAAGTTAGTGCCCCAGTCACCGGAGGAAGGCAGCTGCTCGAATGCAAGGTCGCAGTTGCACTGGCTGATGGCTGCGCAGCTGTATCCAAATAGCACAGCTACGGGGCTGTTAGCTTTCACTTCTGCTGCCACAGAGGGTGTGCAATACAGCTGAACGTTCTGAAAAGGCTCCAGAGACCACGTGGTCACGCTTGAACCCTGGGTCACGATCACATTGTTATTTTGTCCTATGTTGACGATGACAAAATGGAAAGGTAGGACCACGTTTGGGTTTGGAGGGCAGGCGACATAGTACCCCGTGTCCAGGTCCGTAACAGGGTACACCACGCTTGTCTCGGTGCTGCAGGCCTTGGTGCTGACCGATAACACCGTGATGGGCAGGTTGCTGGACACGTGCACAGTTTTGAAGGATGTGTTGGACCGCTGGAGCTCCAGAGAGGGTGGCAGTGCCACGTACTGCGTATCCCACTCCTGCAGACTGAGCGAAAAGTTCTTAACGGGAGTGGTCACGGTCACCTGGGTGTTGTTTCGAATAGCAGTTATTATGAGCTGATTATTCGGTTGAGATGGATAATAGTAGGCCAAATTCTCCAGAAAGGCTGTCACAAACTCTGTTCCGGTGTTCTTGCTTGAGACCAGTTCTGCGAACGTTCAAAGAGAGATGTCTAGTTCCACCAAATGGACATTTCTTACTACTGTAAAGGCAAACTAAATTAACCTCATGCTAATTCTATATATAAATTTAGTAAATTTGGAATTTTTGTCTACCCCAAATTATCAACGATTTTGTCACAGCAGAAAAACAGAAGTGGCTCACGGAAACTGTATATAGAGAAAATGCAAAGACAGGCTTTCCTCACACAGAACTGTTGAATATCTGTTCGTTATATAAATTGTTGTAAAAGGAAGTCCTCACCATCAATTTAAATGGAAAATGTAGATGATGCATTCCCGAGCCACTGAGGGGTCGCCCATTTTTTTCCCCCTACTACTTATGCAAAATTCCTGCATTTCACACAGGCATCAGACTGAAAATAAGATCCAAAACATTAGAAATGCTCCGGACACCTTTAAATCCAGACTTAAGTCCCTTATGTTCAAAATCTCAAGCTTAATACATCTGTGTGCTCCACAGTCTGGATTAATCTTTATTCTGTTGTTCTTGAATAACAAAGTGGATGCCTGACTGCTCTTAGGATGTAGATGGAAACATGGGTTCAAGTCTAGTTGACTCTCTCTAATTTACATGTTCCTCAAGTGTTTCTATAAGTTTCCTCCAGGTGTTCTTGTGACCAGCCATGGTCCAAAGGCATGTTTCAGTTGAACTTGGATTCTACCTGTAGCATTTGTGTGTGTGACAGAGAGAGAGACTGTACTGTGTACCAGGATGTTCTCTACCATATGAAGTTATTAAAATAAGATACAGCATAGACCAATAAATGGTTCATTATGTGCTGGATTCCTAAAAGCGGCTCTAGAGTTGCCCTGTAGTCCAAAATGCTCAGATTAAAAGCTTGTGCAGTCATTTGCAAGATCATTCACACATAAGCCATGTACAAAAAAGCAGCACCTGGGAAGCGGGTCTCACCTGGGCAAGGGCTGCAGAAGCAGAGCGCCACTAAAAGCGCCAGGCTGGTATGTGTGCTCATTTCCACGGTGACTGCAGGTGCCTCACACACCTGCAAGTTACATCCTCATATTGCCTTTCTGCTCCTCATTTCATAGCTGTTGAGTAGGTGACACTATGTTTTCATAAGTATCCAAAATACAGGATAACCTTTTAATTTCTGGTAAAGAGTACTTAAACTATTATACATTTATGGAAAAATAATAGCTGTGAACACCTGGTGTTAAAAGGTTAAAATCTCTCCTCCTACTATAGCAACACTGATGAAAGTTCTTACCCAGAATTGAAACAGTAAAAATTACCCTTCTGTATGAAGGGGTGGACCATTGTAACATTGCTTAACAATAAGTCACTCTGGAGAAAGGCATCACTTAATGTATGTAAAATGTACTTGTTGCATAGGTGTAACAAATGGTGGTGGCACTCCTTGTTATGAAGCAGTATTGGGGGAACCAAAAATATTAGCAAGTTATTACAAACCCACACCACCGCAAACCTTTAATAATATAAACATACAGCAATCAGACCTACAATATAATTGCATAATAAACCTATTAGGAATAAGGGCAATAAGTCCTGAACTAGAAAAGTGTTGGAACTGACAGCATTTAATTGTGCCAGCTACTACAATGACATATTTCAGAACACAACACACCTTAAATTATTTATCAAAGCACCAAACGAGTATAATGCAGAGATAATGCTGGACAATGTTACTTACCTGAAGGCTTGGAGACTACAGTTTCAAATGATTGTTTAAATCCTTTCTCTGTGATCTAAAACATTTGAAATTCAAAGGTAACCTAAAATCCATCTGAACTTTGCATTATTAGGAAAATGAGGAGTTGGGAGTCAGGGTAGAAATGTAAATTACTTTAGACTTATACATGGCCTTAAATCCAATTTTTGACATGTACCTTTTCATTCTTCAAAAAGCTGATACTGATTCCACTTTCATCTTAGCACATTTGGAGTGTGTTGTCAGTAACACATGGCACTAGTTCAACACAATTTCTTAGAAAGTGGCTTTTTCAAAGGCTACATAGAACATTGCAGCTCTTTGCATCTTATTTAATTGCACTAGTCTTATGCCGTTTGTTTGTTCAAGGGAGGCAAATCCAAGTTGATGAATTACGTCTTTTCTACCATAACTACAAATAAGCCTTTTTACATTAAAGACTACCAAGGAATACAAAATGTGGCTAAACTTTAGACATCTTTATTTTCCAAACTGTGGAGAAAAAATGATTTCAAAATAAACCTTTACAGAGCATAACCCTGGAGCGCCGTCCCAAAGCAAACCGGTAACGAAAACCTCGGTTTCACTGTTAGATCACATTCACGTTTTTTTCCCCCATTGTTTTCCATCTCATTTTCTTGAAAATTTACTACGAGAATAGGCAGGCAGGTCGGAATTCCTGAGCACTGCTCAGCCACATTCCCCAGTTCACAGGTGCCTGGTCAGCATCACAGCGGTCCCGGTGATGTCCCGCTCACTTCGGAACGGCCCCTCTCAGCTTCTGCATTTTACCACTTTGTTGGGGCTCGGTTTGTCTGCCGGATCCAGGTTTGCCCCTGCCTCCGCCTCCACCTCCTCTCTTCCTCCTTTGCCCCTGCTTGTGCACCACACCCTCCTCTTTGGCAGCCTGTGCCCAGAGTGCATTAAAGCAGCCAGGTGCCTGGTACCCAGGGAGGCTAGAGTCCAGAGGGTCCTTGGAGAGAAGCACCCAAATTGCTGGCACGTTCCTGTTGACCGTAAGGGTGTCCAGACCAGCGGAGGGCTCGCGGGGTTCCCATACCTCCTGCTGCGTGCGGTACAGGAGCCGCGTGTGCTGGTGGAGACCACGTACACGCCGTTTCAGGATCTCCACACACGTCACCGCTTTGGCCACGCTCTTCCCGGCCCCCGTGAACACGATGAGTCGAGCCGCATCCGGCTCCATGCGGCCCACGGCGAAGCCCATGAGGTTCCGGATCTTGCTGCCGTCCTTGACCTGGACCTGGGGTGTGTCGCCGGGCAGATCAGGGAAGGGACAGGGGCAAGGCTGCTCCACAGTACGGGCCTTCAGGTAGTTTTCCATGGGGCCCTTCACCTGTGCAGACAGGGGTCACAGGCAAACACAGTGGAGCCTTCAGTTAATCTACAAACAACCAAAGTTCTATATTTTCAGGACACATTCTGTTGAACAAAATTGTTACCTGGAGGAACAACCTGGACGGATAAACTCGTAAAGTTAAAAAAAAAAAATTTCACGGTAATTAAATTTTTCTATGCGTAAGAGTTAGGATTAGGAATTACGCGTGACGCGACACGTCGACACACACAGCAGGTTTTCGCTAAATTTCAACTGAAACGATGCAGAAATCAGCTGTAAAGAAAAATTTTGCGTTATTATTTAACCAGCATCTTTCAGTAAATAAATGCGGCGACATTTCTGGCCAGTAATTTTAGAATGAAATAAAGCACCTCAGTCAGTGAACCTCCACTTACCATAACATGAGGAAAAGTTTAAAGTGTCGTCAGCCGTAAAATAATGTCGCGAAGTGCTGCAAAGCCAATGTGGTGTTTCTGGGAGTTGTAGTTTTTACATGTTCAGTTCAAGTGGCGGAAATTTCGGCACCTTGGAAACCAGTAAGTGTCGTAAAATAAATGTACCCTCCCCGCCCCCCAATTTTTTTTTTCCATCATTAAAATTATTAATAAAAGATTATCTTCTGTTTATATTCTCAACTAATCCTGTGACTTTTTTATTGTTCGGTTTCTTAGGGCATAACATTTGCTCTATGCCTAAGGTGAAACCATTTTAATCAAACAGCACAAAATGGTGGTTTATAAACTACCTTCTTAAATAAAATATAAGGTACCTTAAAAAGCCTGTGTATTGTATACTGTACTTTCCTCAATACTTTTGTAGTTTTGACAGTTCAAAGGCAATATGAAATATTTACACTAAAACCAAACTTCCAGATAAAGAGCAAAACACAATACTGAACATTTTGATCCTTGTGCTATTTCTCAATATCACCCGCTTTAGGCGAGTAATTATATATTAGCTAAAGTTTGAATGGCACTGCAGAACACAGGTCAGTGCGCACAGGAGCTCTTCTCTAAAAAAGAGAACTTGCACGGACCCCACGTAAGATAAGAGCGCTCCACCCTTTGTGGTTTAGAAGTCTGGTTAGAACTTCATTATTAACCATCGTCAATGAGTCTCCATGTTTAAGACAAATGCCACATTTCTGTACTATTTTCTTTACAATGATTTACTCATTTATACAGTTAGCTAATTTTTCAAATCATCTTAAGTACCTCGATCGAGGGGACTACAGCAGGAAAGGGAATTCAAACCAAGGCCCTATGGTATCTGCTGTCTGCATTCAATAACTGTCCCATCCCATGGAGAGCTACATCTCTCCCAATTTTTTGACAGCTGCATTTATTCCCAATTCAATGTGCTACACCTTTGTTCTACAGGCACAGGCCTACAGCAGGGGGTGTAAGTCTCTATATTTGTGTTGCAGAGATGAGTCATATTGAGCTGTCAGCTTCCTCAACTCAGAGCCATTGCGTGCCCATTGTGAACCTTCAGACACTTTACACCAAGCGGTAATACTCACGCTATCTATTGTCTTTGCTTGTTAATGTGCGCAAGTAGCGTGTCACATTTGAAGAATCCTAGAAAAAACTGTCAGAAAGCCTAGTGCACAAAGCTTGCAAAATTGAGCAATGAGAGCAGCTTATCTCTAGAAGGAAGGGCTTGCTCAAAAGCAGCCGCACAATGTAAGGAAATGACACCACCCTTCTTGCCCAATGTAGTTGCTAAACCGCATGCTTACATATGTTTGCGAGCAGGGACCAGCACAAAAAGGAGCTGATAGTGTTCGGACAGACAGAAGGCAACTCCCGATGAGCAGCACTATAACAGTCACGCTCTTGTATGTTGGGTCAGTCCCTTCCCTACTGGAGGATGTCTGCTGCTGACCTGGAAGCTGAGCTCAAGTGCCCTGTGTGCCTTGGTATCTACAGGGAGCCCATGCAGCTGCCTTGTGGACACAACCTCTGCCGCTGTTGTCTGAATCGTCTCTGCGAGAGCCAGGACCACTGCAGCTGTCCCGAGTGCCGAGCCACGTTTGCCAGGAGCCCGGCTTTGAAGAAGAACCTCAAACTGGCCAACATCGTTGACTGCTTTCGTGCTACCAGGAAGACCTCCCTTGGCCCAGACTGCGAACAGAAAGAACTGTCACTAGGAGCTGATGGGAATCAGAACTACTTTGAGGAGATTTCTTCCATGGTTGCCAGCTGCCCAGAGCACAAGATGCCCTGGGAGTATTTCTGCCGACAGCATAAAGCTTGTTTATGCAGGTTGTGCTTGGAAAGCCACCAAAGCCACAACTGGCAGCAGCTGGAAAAGGCAGCAGTCAGTGGAAGGGCTGTCCTGGCAGATGAGGTTGCACGGCTGGAGCAGTCTCAAAATATGCTGGATGATGCTGAAAGTTGGCTCCAGGATGCACAGGACCAGCTCAGAGCAGACCGTGCCAGGCTAAAGAAGCAAGTATCTGAGCTTTTCGCCAGTATCCAGGAAGCAATCATAACTGAGGAACGTGACATTCTGGACTTCATAACGGCTGAGGAGGACCTTCAGCTTTCCCGACTAGAGGCACGCATTGGAGAGATTCTGAGTAAAAAGAAGGCCTCTAACCGTCTCCTTGTGGAGGCACAAGAGCTGGCTAGTAGAAGCATACCAGACTGGGAGTTCATCAGAACATATCAGATAACTTTAGAAAAGCTGCTTAAAGCTGATGTCCATATTCAGAGCTTCAGTGTACAGAAGCGAGAACTGGACAGAGCTCTCGTCAGCCAGGTAGCTAAAGAGAGCCAGGTTCTCGTGAAAAAGCTGAGCAAGGTGATCCGGGACAGTATCAGCCAAAGCCGGGAGTTGCTGCTGAACCGCCACAGCCAAGGTCGGGCGCAGACTCAGAAATCGAAGACCCAAACTGCCCGAGCTCCTTCAAGTCTCCAGAGGTCCAGGCTGACCCTGGATCCCAACACTGCTCACTGCAACCTCAGCTTATCCAGCGATCTCTTGTCTGCAGAGTGGGTACAGCAGAGAGTGCCGTGTCCCAGCCACCCCGAGCGCTTCAGGCTGCACCCGCAGGTGCTCTGCTCCCAAGGCTTCGTCTCTGGGTGTCACTTCTGGGACGTGGCTCTGACAGGCACACGGCGCTGGGAGGTAGGGGTCACCTGTAAGGGTCCGGGCCTTTCCTGGGTGGACTCGTGCATTGCCTGGGCGCTGCGCTGGGACAGTCGCAAGCTCCAAGCATTTGAAGGCCACAGACGCCACAACAACCCTCAGCTGAGCTCCATCCAGCAGGCCCCCGGCAGGATCAGGGTGTGCTTGGACCGTGAAGAAGGCACCCTTTCGTTCTTCGCCGTTGACTCGGAGTCCGCGCCAAGTATGGAGGCAGGGAAACTGTTGCACGCTTTCCATATCAAAGCCAAATGTGCACTTTTCCCAGGGTTCTACTTAGAAGAGTCAAAATTGAGCATCCTACAGTACAGCACCAAATCAGAACTTGCTTAGAAGATGTGCGGCACTAGGGTGGGAGGGCCACGTGCTCTGGATCAAAGACGGGCGCCTCTCAGGAAATCAACCATTTTCAAAATGTACTTTGACACTGTATTTACAAAACACTTTGCACGTGGGCACCAATTTTCAACAGACAGAACAATCGATGCTCTTTTCCAGTCATGTTCACTGCTTGTAATTTCGACAAAAAACGGAGAGGCTTAGAATACCGTGAAGATATCTGATCGGACCCGTGTCTTTTCCTCCTTCCCCACTCCACGTGACCCTTGGGCGACTCAACAGGTAAAGGAGCGAAACGCGATCATTCCGCTATTGGCTCGGAACTCAATCTCTGAGTGTCTCCTGGACTGGGAGGGAGGTTTCGCACAATGTTAAATAGCTAATGTAAGACTGAAACCTCCTCCCAACAATCGTGGGGCTCCTGTGAGGTAACAGCAAACGGAATGTAACTCATGCACGAGGTCTGCATTATATAGTAGGTTCGGGGGGTTTTGCACCTCTACCGGACACTGTGAATGTGACCCCACCTCTAACTGTAATGCATGATATCGAGATCTACTTTTCATATTGAAATATGACAAAAATATTAAATATATTAAGTATATCTATACACATAGAACAAATTATTTATATACAATTATAACATGTTAAAAGCAAATAAAACCACACAACATATTTATATATAAACACATAAGCTAACACATTATTATTGTGTACCATGCAGCTACAAACAAATGTATTTAGATGTAATACATCATATGACAAATAGATATATATATATATAAATATATATTCTATGTATGTATACAACTGTCCATATATACTTTCCACATCAAAATACAGCTACAAATGGGGAAAAGGTTACACTCTATCCATAAGGAAATAGTAGCTCTGTACATGTTGCACATTACACACTTTTCATGTCTGTGTGCACAAACTCCTGATTTATGTAAAATATCACCTTCTCTGCACCAGAGCAGAAGGTAGTATAGTGGTGAGAGCTAGTGCCTTTGAACCCCAAGGTTATGGGTTTGAGCCCTACCTCTAGCTGTAATACCCTTAAGCAAGGTACTTATCCTGAATGGCTCCAGTAAAATTACCCAGCTGTATAAATGGGTAAATAACTGTAACATTGTAAGTGGCCTTGGAGCAAAGTGTCAAGTAAATCATTGAATGGATTTTGTGCTCTTCTCAAGTCATCTCTCGCAAGTCCAAGTGGAGTTCAGTCCACCGCAAAAAGTTTGAAGCCCAACTAGAACCCCATGGTACTGAAGAGGGTAGGGGGTGTAAATACCTATAATAAAATAATGATGGGAAATGTCAGTGGTTGAAGTAACTGTTGGTCACTCTGGGAAACATGGTTAAGGAACCAGTCCCAGAGAGGAGGGGTTCCTCTCCTTCAGAGCAGTATTTCACTGTGTTCACAGGCTCCTCCAACTGCTTTACACATCAGACACAGTATGATTACAGCCCAGGACCTAAATCCCACTGCAACAAATGAGTGTTATCAAATATTGCTGAAATGTTATTACCAAAATGCAAAACATAACACTGTTCTGTGACAATGAGTTGAATGAGTCTTCTTTGCTAAAATAAATTTCATACATCACACACAATATAAAGTATTTTCCATATTGACATGTTTGTGTTTGTATTTCCTGAGCAGGGACAGAAGGAAAACAACCAACCAGGGCAAACTCCACGATCAAAGCTACAACTACAACAGTGAGATTCAAACCCAGAACCTTCAGTGGGCCCATCCTCATTCACAACACATTTGCTTTTCTGTGCACTTTGCAGAAGACAAAAAAACAAAGATTATAACACGAAGCAATACCTCTGTAAAAAACAAAAATGGCCACGACGCACAATATTACTCTTACGTACTTGAGAAGGAAGTCTTATTGTGGTCTTCAGCGCTACCGGAGCAGATAGGATTCAAACCTCCAACCGTCAGACCCAAAAGGGGTGACTCTAAAGGCTGTACCACTCGCTGTCTACACAATGGGCACTGACACAATATTTTGCAACTATATCCAGAAAACACACAAGCACGCACTGCGATGCTCTGAGCACCGTGAGAAAATTGGATCACACCCATGTTTTTGTCTTTTTTTTTTTTCTCCCTGGTGCACGTGACTATCGGGCCTCTTGGGCAGCTCACCCAGTAAAAGCGCCTAGTGCATGGTGAGCCCTACGACTCGGGTTCGATACCCACGTTGCGCTGGGATGCAGACCAGCTCGGATTTGCAGGGAGGAGGGGTGCGCTTGCAGCCTCGGGGTCTCTCCGTTAAGTTACGAGTTAAGTCTGAGACTGCTTGCCCCCCCCGAGGTCGCAGGAGAACTGGTGCTGATGGAACTCGATCCCCGAGTGTAACCAGGACTGGGGGAAGGGTTTTACACCTTGACATGACTCACGCCTGATTGTAACCCAGTGATCCTGACCTGACTCATTAGTCAATCATAAGTAAAAGTATCGTGAATATTGCTATGAATAAATTGCTCATTTGGGGAATTGCATCTTTGCATATATACAATTTTCACATGAAAAGTACAAATCTGAAGATGTTAAACTGGAAAAACATATACATATTACATGTATTATCTGTGCACATATGACTGACCTCACAGCGCCTTGTTGGCACGAGGTGACGTGGATTCGAACCCTGTTCAGTCTGTGCAGAGCCTTCATGTTCTCCCTTTATCTGTGTGGGTTATCTCCAGGTGCTCTGGTTTCCTCCCACCAATCAAAGATATGCAGTTCAGGTGAACTGGTGATTCCAAATTGCCCTTAGTGTGCAAACAGGTGAATGACTGTGTGTGTATGGCACCCATGCAGTGGACTGGCCTCCCATCCAGGGTGTACTCACCTCAGCCTTTCATCCAGTGCTTCAGGGATAGGGTCCGGATCACCACAACCCTGCTCAGGACAAAGCGGTTATGGCATTTGGATGGATACACATATTGTCCCTGCACATTCAAAAGACTTTCCATGTCTGCGCAGCTGGAGAACCCTAACCCTTGATTTGTGCAGAATATCACTTCCTCGGCACATTAGCATCAACTCGCCCTGAACGGGAATGTCCTGGTCTCTACCGTTCATCCATCATCTCCCTACAGCTGTGACATTTCACATTTGTCTCATTTATGGCTTAAACATTTCACACAGGTGCCATTCAGCACCAAATGGCAAGACACTGTGGTTCAAATGGGTAAATGAAAACACTAATACTGACCTGTTAAAAACAGATTTTATGCTATGTGGAATTACACTTTGTCTCAAGTTACAGCAAGTTAGAGAAAAAGTGAGAACTGCTTCTGCTCTTCACACTTGGACTATATGTTCAGAGTTACTCAGTGTGCATAGCCGTCTTTAAAAGGCCAATGAAACTTTATGTCGCGGTTGGTGCTCATTTTTGACCCACAGCTTCTGCAAACGGCTGTTTTCGTTTTAGTGGTGTCGACTTAGCTATATCTTTAGTTTTGCATCTTCCCAGTTAACAGTGGGCACGCGTTGGGTCCAGATGACACGTCCCCTTGTGACATATCCTGTTTCATGGCGATAGAACGATCGCATTGATAGAATGTCGATTCTTCATAATTCATTTTGTCTTGAGCCAAGGATCACAGTGTCTAACCAGGATGGGAAATGCTAATTACATGTCATTATTTCCATTTTTTGCTCCATCGGCTACCTGCCAAGATGACACGTCCCTCTGTATGTCTACGGATCATTGATATTGTACTGTTTGGGAACTGTCAGCATCTGTGCAAATTGTTCACATAACCTACATTATCACTTCAATCTCCGCATCTCCACATTCTTCGGTTTGTTCCAAATCATCAGTGTTAAACTCATTTTTGTGTAGCAAATTGGCTCACGTGTTGTCCTATATAGATAAACTGCAAGTTTAGATTATAAACGGTCACTGTGATTCCAGGTACTTATTGCAGAGTCATAATGTAAAGTTACATAAAGTATCTAATCTAAGTTCCCATATGGTTATTACAGGCTGCAGTGAATAACTTTTGTAGACATTCCAGTACACCATGCATCTCCAGAAATTAAAACTTGGCATCACATTTATGCAAAATGACACCGTAGGTTTGTCTTAATTAGGCATTTTTCCATATGAAAAAAAGATGGAATATTAAATCTGATATGCTGCAAATCAAAGTCCCCTGGCTTTTAATTAAGCATCAGGTAAATGTGCAGGTTTTCTCCAAAATAACTTACAATTACTTATACAACTGGGTAACTTTCACAGTTCCAATCCAAGGTAAGTACATTGTTCTACAACAAGAGGTGGGACTCAAATGTACAAACTCTGAATCCAAAGGCAGTAGCTTTAACCGCTTTTATCACATCCTCTTACACTCACAAAAGTGGTCATTTGCTTGCACCAGTCCAGCCTTCTCAGCTACTGGGATGGGTTCTGAAAGCCTGCCGCTGACACAAGCTGCTTCCTGCTGCTGAGTGTGTTCGCAGGAAACGCATGCCTTTCTCATCCCCAACATGACCCGTGACCCAAAGCAATGATAAAGGCCACAACCCTCCACAAATCAGGCACTTGGTTTAAAAGGTTTACAAAAACTTTAATGTACAGGGTTATTCTCAAACTGTCACAACAGAGTATCGTTTTCAGCTGTGCCAACACAAAACGAGAAGCACTGTTGTCACTCATCATCGGTTTTTACTTTCTGGGAAAGCCACGTGGCACTATTGAGCGCAGCCTCGGCTCAGACCTGGACAGAGCAGAGCGGAGTGGAGGAGAAGAGAGCGGAGCAGAACATGTGGCTTGAAAGCCACGGCAAAGAGACGAGTGGAGGCTAAGCTGTCAGATACAAAAAAAGCCTGTTTACAACTGCAGTCTTAAGGCCAGCAGAAGCTCCTCTGTTGCTCTTGGAGGGAAAAACCGAGTTTGCTTTGCTTGTTGACGTAAGGCCTTGAAATCATGTTAATTAATGAGGTAAATGAGGAAATGCTTCCGGAAACTTCCAAAATGAACGCTCTCAGTAACACAAGTAGTACAGTAGGATATTATTCTTAATAGTGCAAACTAACATTGGGACAAATAAATAATGATTTACTCTAAAACATGTGCTGTACAAATTAATATATACTTCACAAACTGCTTGTGGTTATTCTTTCTGCATGGATGAGTGACCCTGACCTACAATACTCCAGAGCAAGTGGGACTGGGTCAAGGACTGGTTAGGACTGTAACTGAGGACATCAAAGTGTGGCGTTACAGTACAACAGGCCGGACCAAATAATCCAACTGGGAACCAGATTGGGATAAGTTTGTCTTCTACCTTAATGTTTCCCCACTCGTGTTAATGAGTGTAAATAGTAAAATACTGAGGTCTGGGAACATCATAGCGCAGTGCTGTGGAGCAGCAAGCAGTAGTGGTGCAAAAAAAAAAAAAAAAAAAAAAAACTCAATTTTGTATTCATGCTTAATGTGGAAATCCCAACGAGGGTTGGAAGGAAAGAAAAAAAAGGAAAAAAACTCAATCATTTGATTTAACCACAAAGCATATTGATAGTGGTCACCTCCACCCTAAAACCATTACATGAAATGAACCCCACACATGTTGTCCTATACAGTTAAATGACATATTTAGACTATAAGGGACTTATTCTAGCTAGTTGAGCTGGAATGCATCAAGATAACATCCACGTTGTTCCACAAAAGCTGCATCAGCCACTCAAAGAAAAAAAGGCAGAAACCAAGCACTTTTCAGAAAAGTGTTCCTCTGGACCTCCTGAAGGGGTCATAGACTTGAGTAGTGAACCAATGACTTGCAGAGGGGTCTCGATTCCCAACACACTGGTCCTCAGAGCGACTGGTTCCATTCATCTCCGACTGCCTTGAGTCCAAGAAATCCAAAATGTAAAATGACAAATGGAAAGAAAATGTGACGCCGTCGTTCCAGTCCATACTCCGTAGGTGCCCAGCTTCTGCCGACTCCTTCGAACCCGACACAACATGCGTCATACTTCGTTGAAAGAGTCAGTGGTGTCTATTAACTCTGACCCTTTGCCCCTCCACCTCTCGATCTTCTTGATGACCTCCGAAACGACGCACACAGAAGATGTCAGCGCGATTAAGAAGAGCAGATCTGAAAGAAAAAGCACATACTATAATGAAATGTCACACCTTAGATGACAAAAGGCAACTAGACATAGTTCAAAACCCTTCTCTTCAGATTACACCAAAGACACTGACAATGAACAGAGAAGTAAGCTGAGATGACTTTGGTGACTGTACATCTGATATCACTGCTACATGAATGAGGACAGATACCTTTTTTGCTTTCCACTCCTCCGTTTCTGGCTGAAACTTTCATCATAAGCGCATTGTTAATGACTATTATTGTATGCTAATTTACATGTTTGCTTGCTTAGATCCCATTTATTTTAGTAGTACTTGACTTCAATTTGTCCTCTATAATTCAGCATTATATGCAACAGTTTTTCCCTGTAACTTAGTGAAAGCGCTTTGAGTTTGTCTGCAGGACAGAGTATATATAAATAAATACAATTAAGCGTAACTAGTATCCCTTTGAGATGAGGACCTCCTAAGCTGGTTGCTGTGGAACCAGGACTCACCAAAGATGCTAAGACTCTCTGTCTGGAAGACCATCTGCAGTGGGGGGAAGTAGATGACCAGCATCTGACCCATGATAGAAGCCAGCACCGCATAGCAGAACATCCGATTGCTGCAGAGGCCCATTTCGTGTACCATGCGGGTCTGCAGGGGGAACGGGGGTGTGTTGGAAGGAATGTTCTTTCACAATTTAATAATGATTTCTTTGATGTACCACCTCTCCCCAGCAACACTGCTGTTAGCCTTCTCACACATACAGGCATGCACGCAGCCCTTACAAAATGCAGCTTCTTTACATGAAGAGCAGTACCTGTGACCTGGAGCTGAGGGCGTTGAACATGTCGAAGAAAACGAAGCAGGTGAAAGTCATGGTTGTGTCTCGAGGGGTGATCACGTTGTCTCGTAGCTGGAGGAAAGTTCAAAATAAATTTATTGCAAATACAATCTTTCAAAACCTAATGTCAAGTGGGCCCAAATACTTTTGGCAGTCTACAGTCATTTATATTTTGGCTTGACCCTTGTCCTCCATATAAACTGAGCCCCCCAGAAACATAAACATATATACACACAATTATGTGCAACTGTCTCAATAGATTTAAAAAAAATAAATAAATAAAAAAATAAATAAGCAAAGCTATTAAGTTAGTTATAAATTGATACAAAATACAGAACATCCCACAGTGTTTCTGGTACTTGGCATATTTTTCTTTATGGGGTTTTTCAAAACTCCTTGTTGCTCAACAGTTGAGACAGCTTTGATTTACTGAGTCACATATTTTATCAGGATTTCCCAGAAAGAAAAGAAGAGAATGGCAATCAAATTCCACACACCTCTCTCCAGAAGACAAAGAGTGTGCCGCATACGATGATGACTGATGGCACCAGGATCTTTACGATGAGGCTCCGAGTAATGATGCTGTCCTTCACGTTCCTCGGAGGTTTTCGGATCACGTCCTTGTCCACAGGTTCCACACCCAGACTGCAGAAGAGGTGGGTGTCAGGATTTAAGGCGATGACAAATGGTTAAAGTTATAACAGCTTAAAGAGACCAAACAGCACAAGGAAAATTAGAGCAGAAAAAAAGGAGTTTCACTTCAAGCCATTTGTATTCTATTGAATGCGCTTCACCTTTGTGCAGGGGGTCCATCCATTATGATATTAATCCACAATATCTGCATGGCATTCAAGGGATTAGGGAAGTTCATGAGGGTTGCCAAGGAGATCAGTGTCAAAGCAGCAATACTCCTGCAAAAGAGGTGGATAAGTGCTCAAGTCCAGAGGCTACATAGGACTGCCCGAATCGTACACAAAAGCACAAACACTTACGTGCTGAGCTGAAATCGGACAAAATTCTTGATGTTATTGTAAATTCCTTTTCCTTCTTCTATGGCACACCTGTGGGAAATTAGCAATGGTTTTTCAATCTCACGACAAAGCTTGCAGAATTTTTGTCACACAGCCTGAAATTTATACATCCCGCTGGACCCAACACCAAGCTCTGCTCACATGATGGTTCTGAAGTCATCATCCACCAAGATCATGTCGGCCGCCTCCTTGCAGACGTCGGTGCCCGTTTGACCCATGGCCACGCCGATGTCGGCGGCCTTGAGGGCCACTGCATCGTTCACCCCGTCACCTGTCATGGCCACCACGGCGCCAGTGTTCTGTAGAGACTATCCCCCAACAGGAGATAGAACGAATGTATCAGAGGTTCGTGCCACACAGTAATTCCACTGTGGAGAACTAGAGCTGCTGAACTGCAAACTGCTATCTGCCTGGTAGGATGTACAGGGCCCAAAGCCTGCCAGAAGTTAGGACACATCACCTCATCTCGGGGTTTTCATTCACCCCATCCATGATTATTAATACCGCTTATTGTTAACTGGTCTTGAGTTTGGTTTATTCAGCCTGCCACATGCTGTCCAGCATAGTAAACTGTCCACATATTAAAATAGTCTTTGTATAACGTTACCCTCCATCATCATCCTCCTCCCTCTCTTCTGCCTCAAGTCACTGCTTTCACCTCTCATCTTCCTCAGACCACTAAACTTACTTTTTGAAATAATTTTTAAAAATTTATGTTCAAGGTTGTTAAAAAAAAAAAAAAAAATTTTAATGCATTACACTGCTTTTTCCTTATGACATCAGGAATCACTTAGGGTGATTTTAAAGAAAAACTGGGATGAGATTCAAACAAATTGGAATCCCCATAAAAAGCATTACCCAGGTTTTTGATATTCAGTCGGAGGAACATATTAGGACTGGAAAACAGGGATAAGTGCATTTTAAGTATGTTTCGCTTTTTCTCAAGGCCACTAAACGGAAGAAATCGCCACATTACGTTACAAGTTTTTTTTTTTTTTTTTTTTACCAATTTCACTGAAAATCCATCCTGTCCAACTATGCTGGACCTGGGACTCATTAAGCTCCTAGTGCTACACTGATGCGGAGCTGAGGAAGGACGTCGAAGGAGCGAGTGGGCGAGTACTGCTCACCTTGACGATCTTGAGTTTGTGTCTGGGGCTGGCTCGGTAGAACACCACGATCTGAGGAGACAAACAAGCAGGTGACCCAATGTCCCCTTAAGCAGGTGGGGGGAAAAAAGGGCATCCAAGTCTGTGGTTCTTGCCCGTTTCACAGACCCAAGGGGAGTAAGCATGAGCTCTTTGGGCCAATTTACTGCAGATTAGAGGAGCATTAGGCCAGTATGACAGTGCTCATTAACAACACTGAGAGCAGTGAGAGGATGTTCAAGCAGGAGGTTGCTCCGTACCCTTGGCACAATGAGAGACAGCTGCTGGATGTCCATCTGGTCTACTTCTTCCCCAGAGAGCGCCTGGGAACCTTTGGTGTACAGACCCAGTCGGCTGGCTGCAAAAAGAAGCACCAATACACTCACTCCACAGCTGGCACAGAGTGCTCCGCCTGCCCTCATTGACCCTTATACAGCTAGGGAACTGCACTCACATTGCCATGACAACGCCAAAACAAAAGCAGGCTTCAACTGTGAAAAAGGTGAAGCCTAAAGGGTGAATTGGGGAAGAGGGAATAGAAACACATACCGATGGACACTGCAGTTTCCTGGGAGTCGCCTGTAATCATCTTGACAGCTACACCAGAGCTGATGAGTGTGCCTACAGCCTCCTTCACCCCCTCCCTGGGTGGATCAATGATGCCCACCATGCCGAGGAAGGTGAGATGACCCATCTCGGCACCGGATGCAAAGGCCAGAACTAGGGGGACAAGTATTATTCCTCCCATGAATGAGTGAGAACCAAATAAACAAGGCCTTATCTTATACAATTTAACTTGGCCTCAGTTATTTTCTGCAAAACTATAGGATGGTGAACACAACAGAAGCCACAGATGAGAGCGGGCTCACTTAGAGCTGAAATACTGTTAACTGTCAAACTCAGACTGAACAGCTTTTAGTGCGGATACTGGATATTACAGGTCAGCTAGCGGGCCGGGCTGAGTACCTCTCAAGCCGGCAGTGCCCATGTAGCTCTTCTGCTGCTGGTACAGCTCCCTCTGCTGGCTGGTCAGAGGCAGCATGAGGCCCTTGCTGTTGTATGTGCTGCAGTAGCGGATGACCTGTTCGTAGGCCCCTTTCATGTAGTAGAGCCCAGGCTTGTCCTACCCCAAGAAAGGGCAAACGGGCAAAAAGGTCACTCCAATGTAAATATTCTCATCACTGACAGGCAACACGGAAAACACAAGGATCTCGCTGTCTCCAATATGATGAGGAGTAGCAGCTAATGGTGAAACAGATACGAAAACCCAAACGAGTTCAACCCCCTCCCCTCCCAGTCCCAAAAAGGTGTTGTTGCTGCCAGTCAAAGGAATGAGGAATCCTAGAGGCACCTGCTGAGCGTGGTGCACACAGCGCACCGCCATCCACTTCTGCTCCGAGGAGAATGGGTGCTCCTCCTTCCGCACATGTTCCTGTTGCACCCCTTCTAGGCCCATCTGCAATACAGAAACACAGCTTCCAAAGTTAGCTTCGGGGTGGAATTCCAGAAAGACTGGCGATACCAGGTCCATTACAGTGGGACTCTGTGCACTACAGCGGGACTCTGTGCACTACAGCAGGAAGAGAGCCCATGCCCGGGAGGACCCCAAGGCAGTACCTTCATCGTTAGAGCAATGAGAGCACCCTCTGTAGGCCGGCCCATAAGGGTATTGTTCCTGATGACGGCATCATTGCAGATACAGCCCGCCTAAAGTGACAAAAAAAAAAGAAGAGGGGTCATTAGGAGAGACATGCAACAAGGCACACATGGACACAGTGTCTGTCTCACACACAGATGCACACTTCCTCACCTCAACCACTTTACAAATGGATAAGTTGGAATATCCATGGACCACCTCCCCATCTAGCAGGACCTCACCGGCACCATTGTAGCCAACACCTGTGACCTGCAGCAAACACACGTGTCCCACACACAATTACAGGAAGTATGCAACTGAGCTGGAGCAAGGATGCTCAATGTAGATGTATTTTTTTTTTTTTTTTTTTAAAAACAAGGTCTTTAGACAGGTGTGATCGACAGAAAAACTGCAAGGGCAGTCCAAAACCCTGCTTAGGATTTCCAATGAAAGAAGTAACTGGTTTTACCTTTTTGCGGCCAAAAAAAAAAAAAAAAATTATTTAAAATATGAAAACAGTTACTTGGGACTGCTTTTCCTACATGCATAAAAAGTACTTTGGCTATTTTTTAAGACAACAGACAATCTGAATGCATTATGGGTACCATCTCCCCATGTTGAAGTGATGTACCACCCTGTTCTTGTCTCACATGAGTGACTGGACACTTGTCCAGTTCAGGCAGAGCAGCTGGTCTCTTACCTCAGCATGGAGCCCATCAGACGTGAACAGATGAGTGACCGTCATCTCATTTTTGGTCAAGGTTCCCGTCTTGTCGGAGCAAATAACATTGCAGCAGCCTGTGTGAACAGGAACATACTGATGAAGCAACGGATCCAGCTTTTTTTTTTTTTTTAAATACACAAACATACTTTCCAAGTAAATCTGCATAATATGACCCATTGTATGATGTACATATTTTATGGAAGAAGAGTATTCTATCAAGTGGAAACAATTCCAATCAAATAATTCTCATGTTACTTTCACTAATCAATATATTTTTTTTCAATTAATAACCATTGAGCTTGCGTCTAGAGCCAACTCTGTAGAAGACTGCAAGTGGTGTTTTGGCACCTGGGCTGAACTCCTGTAGGAGAACAGCACACACTCCACAGCTGAGTGTGTTGGAAACCTTCTCGAGGAGATGGTGAGAAAGTACTGCATATCGGTGACCTGTTACTGATTTAACACATAGAACTGCATAAACCTGAGATGATACACCACATGCACTGGCTGTTTGGATTCTTTACATCTCTGAACTGCAAATTATCTCATGATAAAACAGTGAAAGATTCATCGTAGGCTGAACAACTCTGTGACAGTTGCAGACAAAACAGTGAAAAGACCCATCCAGCGGCACTCGATGTGATCCACAAGTGTTGTCAGCCTGCCACACAGCTGGTGGAGGACAACAAATGGACACAAAGTTATGTCACAAACATTTAAAACAACTTGGAGAGGAAGCGTGTTTTCTACATAACAAAAGTACATGAGGCCTCGAGGACTTGATGGCCCTTTGTGGCTCAGCAAAGGGGGAGCATCGCTTTGCGTTCAAAAAAAAAAAAAGGGGGGGGGAAAAAAAGCCTTTCCCACTTCCTTGCTCTTAGATAACGTAAATGTGTTGCAGCCCTTTATCAGCTAAATGCATTAAAGTGTCCAAATGATTACGTATTATTGATTTTGTGTCATTGAATATCTGCAGATTGCATTTAAAGATGAAAAAATAAAAATCCATTAGCTGCTTGTCATTAGTAATAGAGGAATAGGTGGAAATAGAGGGTTTATCACAGGTGCGATGTAATGTGGTTGTTTGAATATTAGAGGTAAGGTCTATAGACCTTCTCTGTCATTCAATTTAAGAAAAAGGTACTTGCATGAATAAATCACCCCAAACGCATTCCACGTGCATCATTAACAGCTTTTGCTTCCATCCAAATACAGTGACCGGTGGTTTCTGAGAGCTCAACGTGCAGAGTGAGTGATCAAACCGTCAAGAGCCTCACCCAATGTCTCCACTATTGGCAGCTTCTTCACGATGGCACGTTTCTTAACCATCCGCATCACGCCGAGCGCCAGGGTGACTGTCACCACGATAGGAAGGCCCTCTGGGATAGCGGCGACCGCCAGGCTGGGGGTGGGCCCAGATAAGACAGTATTCAGAGGACTCGAAGTGATAAAACAGTGTTGCCCTTATTTAAGCAAAATAACCCAACTGAGGTCAGCTGGATTTGCTGATCTCCTCTTCAGCAAATTACTTAACTGAAGTGATACTTTTAACCGAAGTGAATCGTATTTATTTTTTTTATAGCTTTAATCAAAGAGGAATGTCTATAGAATGAAAAACCTCTATAATGACTTTTGAAAACATACACCCTTTTTTCATGTAACAGGTTTATTTTTCTGTTCAACATATTTCTTGGTAACACAGTTGTTTGAGGTCCACAGGAGTCATTTTAATCACTGCCTACTATGTGTTTCACTATGCAAAGCTTGCAGACAGTATGTTTCTTCCATAACAAAACCAACTACTGTATAAAGGTCCTACTTCCTGTCACAACGACAATGTCAACTAATCAGACCTTTGATTACGGTAAACCAAGCTAACAACCGAAAGGGCAGGTTCAAAATGTTCAATACTAACTTTTACAACTAAACCATATAGACATGTAAATAGATAATATTCACATCACATGAAAAAAATCATAATACCCTATTGTAAATAAACATTTGTCTTGTAGTTTGAGTCAGTGACAGCATCCTTTACTGAAGTAGCTAGTTCAGGTTAAGTTCATGCCTCAAACGTACGGTGCTATGCAGCATGCTAATTTAGTGCAGTACGTTAACACATACATGGTCATTAAAATAACCTGAGGAGCTCCCAGTCATATCTCCATATCAATGTCTACGTGAAATCTTTGAACTATTATCGTATAATTGAACTTTTCAAGACCTCAATTTCAGTAGAGCCAACCTGTCACCACATACCTGACACCAATGGTGAACATGTCCAGGATGTGTTTGCCCTGCAGCCAGCCTACCAGCATGATGACCCCTAAAAGACACCACATTTTGAAAGACCCATCAACAAGTCATTTTTACAACATATTAATCCAGGTTTGTTCAATTGCACAATGCATAGAGGAACAGTGCCCAGCTTACAGTTCCTTAACTGTTGGATCCGATAAAGATAAGTAGTTACCTATAATGCCAAAGGAGTAAAGAGAAAGCTGTTTCCCCAACAGGTCCATGCTTTTCTGTAAAGGGGTTTTGGGAGCCTAGTAACAGAGAGAGAAATAATTCAAACACATGTTACACTGTCCTAAACCTAAGGCAGTAACAATTTTAGATATAGGTGCAAACAGCATGAACAGAAACAAAAGACGATTTTAAAATGAAATAACTACCAACTCACCTCCTCAGCTTGCATCATCTTAAAGACTTCACCAAATTCAGAATTCTCTCCAGTTCCGATCACAATACCCTGTCAAGGAGATGTTTGATATAACACTACATTTTTTTTGATGAAACAAAGCACAACGCAGCTTAAAGGACTGTCTGAATTTTTGGTTTATATCCTTACTACCCTGGTCCACCAGTTTTAACTATTAGTGCTATGTTGTTTTCTTTCTAAAGTACCTTGGCCTTTCCACAGCGCACCAGGGTCCCCATGAAAGCCACATTACTCCGGGAGGTGATGTCACCATTAGTAGCTGCAGGCTGGGGGGCTATGGACTTGGAGCAGGGGGTGGTCTCTCCTGTCAGGCTGGACTCATCCACGGACAGGTCACTCGCCTGTTATCAAGGACAAAGGCAAAAGGTCGACACAAAGTACGGTCCTGATTTGTACTGGGTTATGTTCTGCAAAGGATGGAACTGCAGTGCAGCTTTGGGACAGAGAGCCTCTCTAGAGGGGGATGCAAGCTTGATTTAGATCAATGATCTGCAAAGACATCTTTAAGAATGAGGAAAATGAGAGCACTCTGGGACCATATAGAACACTGCTGCTGGATTAAAAAGTAATGAGGATAAGTATTCTTCATGAAGCACAAAAAAAAAAAAAAATCACAGTTGTGAATTTATAAGTGATATCTTAGGTGCAATTCATATTTCAGATACAAACCCTAAAGAACCCAATGAAGTAACTGAGACAGTTTGAGTTTCCCCATAATAAGGTTCCCGGGTTGACTGGTGCTGTCCTACCTCAAAGAGGCGCAAGTCAGCTGGGACTCGCTCCCCTACTGAAAGGCAGACCGTGTCCCCTGGGACCAGCTCCCGAGCCAGCAGGTGCTCCAGGCGTCCCTCTCGTATGCTGTTTGGTTTAAGAAGTCATGCGATGACAGCGACAGAAGTTGTGTGGACAATGATACCTGTTCCTTGATCAATACAAGTCCTACGTTCCAAAGTCCACAGAATGACGCCCATCCAAGACCTCAAAGAGCAGGTGGTTTCTGGCCATATTTAAGGTAGACATCAGAAGCCATGGTCCAGTTTTCAAGTGAAAATTACATGTTATAAACTCAGACTGCAATGTGTCCCGACTCTGTAAAAGCAAAGACCTCACACTGCCCTGGCAAAAATCCATAGCAACAGGTTTGCAAGTGCCAAATCGGCCCCAATGACCTTCCCTCTACAGTGTTTCACTCACCAATGACATTCAGGTGGTACCAGCTTCCCCAATTCCTCCAGTGACTTCTCTGAGCGGTACTCCTGGCAATGGAGGAATTAGGCAGAGGAAACGGTCAACACAAAGCATCCAGATGAGGTCTAACATGTAGTAGTTAGTGTACTCAAAGGACCCTGGTCTGAATGACAGGCACATGACTTGCTCTAGAGTTTGGGGGGGGGGACCTTCTGTGTGACGGCATAACTGTTCGAACAATGTGAGCCACTTTGGAGAAAAGTGACAGCTTAACGAATAAATAATTACGCAAACACTTTCACAAAAGCACTCTATCTGGCTCTGGACAGAGCCTGTCAGAGAATGTTCTTCACACAGATGAGCTTTACATCCTGCAATGATATCTATGGTTTCTATTTTTTCTAAAGTGTCTATCCAAACAAGATGTAACTTACCTGAACAAAGGCAACTGTAACAACGATGATAATGGCCTGTTCAGGGGACAAAAGGAAAGCAATAGACATTTACGAGATTATATTCACATTTTAATATGAACAATATAAAATCATGTAAAGATGGGCTCTCAAAGCAGTCCTTACCACAGTGATGCTAACAGCATCATCAAACTGGCGCATCAGTACACTAATGACAGCAGAGGCCAGTAAGAGCATGATGAGGGGGTCCTTGAACTGTGGATGCGAGGAAACAGGAGTCAGGGCATCCACCACCATGCGAACAAGGAAACATCTGAGGTGTGCTGTCATCGGTGAGGAAGAGCCAGCAAGCCCTCTAGCATGTAAAGAAAACCAAACTGGCTCTGCAGTTCATGAGTTCACCGAAAGATTAAACATGCCACTGTGGTGTGTGACAAACCGCTAAAAACGACAACTCGACTTCTAGCTGTCATCTATCATAAAACACTCTACTGAGAAAAGTCAAGTGAAGGTAGACTTGAGGGAACATTTTGAACACCATCTTTTCACTTTTTTCCAAAAAACACAACACAAAGTAAAGCCATACCCTATAAAGGGATTATATATATAGAATGGACTATGCCAAGAAATAGTCCTCATTGTGCTGAATAAATGGGCAGAAGTACCATTTCTTCTATGTCCTCTTGCCAACTTAATTGCTGGAGCTTTCTAATATAAACTTAAGTATTAATGTAAGATGTTGAATTTTCTGTGGTGAGGTTTTGAGCAAGACCAACACAGAAGAGGCTGAGGTAGCACAGACAGCATACAGCTCCAGAAGATGGTTTACTGCAGAGGGGAGAAAAGGTCCCTGCACCTTTCAGAAGTAAAAGCTAAAATACTAATTTTGCATGGATCAATGACCAAAACAGCATTAAAGAAATGGGAAACAAATGTTAAGGAACTTAAAATATGCCAGAAAGAACAACTGAAATAATACCAACATGCTATAGCAGAGCAGTCTGAATGCAGAAAATTCTGGAAAATCTCAAACATGTCTCTACATCATTATGCATGATACTCCAAGACTATGATGTCAAAAAACAAAGTGGTGAACACAATGTATATTATATCTAAGTGTGGCATTTTTAAAAGGTGACCTCTGAGCAGCACCTCTCAGACACATTTACAATTGGGAAAAACTGCAGTGTGACTAACTGACAAAGTGACTGTCAAAGACAACTGCAAGTGTACCAAATATTGATCAGTTCATTGGAACGTGACACAAGGAGCATTAACCTGGCTGACCGCTGGCTCCCCGCCTGCTTAAAGCTCTGTTACAGTTGCACCCGTCTCTTCCCTGCAGCCCTTTAAAAACCAAACTGTGAAATAATAAATATTAAAATTACTTGCAGCACAGTACCATCTCAACGAGTTAAACAAAAAACATTAAATATGCACGAAAGAAAAAAAAAAGCAATCAGATTACAGGTGGATCTTGACTTGACGGTCGTCCCATGGACCTTAGTATATTGTATTATGTTTGAGTCCCGATGTTTGGTCATTCTAACAGACAGCTCCATCTACTGTACAATAACATTGCCTGAACTCTCTGCCACAAGGCACCGTATTTCTTACTGGCACTGTCAAGTGACAATGAGCTGTAATTGCCCAGAATTGTGTACCAAAATTTCCTTATTTTCATCACATTGAAATTCTGAAAGCCTGAACAGTCAAACACTGACGGAACAGCAGACAGTGCTGCTGCCTCAGAGAGCCTGGATGATGCGTGGTAATGGTGCGGTTCAATCTCTGCTCAATTTGCATGGAGTTTGCATATGCTCCCTGCGTTCAATGGGTTTTGTCCTGGGGCTCTGGTAACCTCTCACAATCCAAAGACACATGTTTCACATGGACTGGACACGCCAAATTACATGTAGTGAGTCTATGGGTAAGTGAATGAGTGTGTGTTTCACTGGTCTGCTGTACAGAGGTGTGAATGACTATGTAGCTCAGTGCAACGTGTCTAACGCTGCAAGTTACCTTGGATCAAGGCATCAGCTAAATTCTATTTAACTTAGTACCTTGCAAAAAACTGCCTGCTAAATTAATGTATTTAATTACTCTTAATGGTTACTTTATGCCATTCTGAATGTAAAAAATAAGTCTTATATGACTATATCTTAAAGGACCTCCCATGCCACAAATAAATTGAGCAATGCGTGACGTAAAGCCCGAAAGGAATGGAAAAAATGAAAGGGGACACGGCCACAACTCTGCGCACAGCTGTGGAGATGGGGGAGGAAAGGAGAGGCTGAAAAAGGAGACAGATTACACCCCATGTGGTGAAACGCGCTACATTCAGTGCACCGCAGGAGGGATGAGGACAGCTTCATCCTCCAGCACTGCAGCCCTGAAGTGGCCGCTGCAGTTCCGCCGGCCGTTCAGTTTTAACGTGCTCTAATGCAGAGAATACGCTGCCCTCCAGCCTCCTTACCCTGCGCTGTCACAGCATGTGGTGCAACACCAGAAGAGAAACAGGCATCCTTTCAGCTATTGCTCAGCATTGGGGTGTGTGAGCAGCTGGAGGCTCAAAACCAGCATCTTCACTTATTCCACCAGGCGTCCTTTCACTACTGCTACCAGGTTATTTCACTTGTGAGCCACATGCTGTTTGTGCAGCGGAGACTCGTGTTCCGCAAGTTGCGGGATGCGGAAAAGTACAAACTGCCTTTACTTCAAAACAGCACAGCTATAATCTCACGCCGCAGTGACTCTCCACAAAGGGGACTTCGGAAGGATGGATGTAGCATCCAGCTGGCGTCCAACCACTGGGTCACTCTCACAAACCAGGGATGCGTGACGTCTGCAACTATTTCAGTCACTTAGCATTAAGCAAGCTACCAGTCTTCAACAGAATTTCAAAGCCAGTCTATTACATCCTGATTTTTAGAGAGAAAAATTCATTTTACAATTTACAGTATATCATCACATTTTTAACTCAACATCACATCATCATAATATGTCTGGATTTCAGATGTCTAATCAAAGGAGACAAAGTAAAAAAATTAAAACTGTTAAAATTGTGAAATAAACGCACAAATATTGTTGAAAATCTCAATTCACTATAAACAGGAAAAATAAAAGTAAAATAGAACTAATGAGTGAAACTCTGGTGTACAGACATGGATTATTCTGTGACGCCTCATCAACAAAATTAAAGATGAAGACAAGATGAGCTGATCTTTTGTTTTCATACTTCAAAAATATCACTTTTCTGTATAACCCCTAGAAATCCATGGATTCTCAGGAATGTAACAGGATCCTGCTGAAAATCTTAAGCTAAAAATAAAACGAAAGACATTGAAGGGCATAAGATGACGTAAGCTAAATTTTTTGTTAGATAATCATATCTGCCACCACTGTGAGAAAAAATACAAAGGTTACTCATCACTGTAACAGACAAGTTCTCAACTGGTTTGGTTTCAAGTTCACGAGACTGACCTCCGCTACCTGTGCTCACCTGGGAAATGTACTTCTTCCAGAGCGGCTCATCTTCGCTGATGTCAAACTCGTTCCAACCGTGGTAGGCACGTCGACGGGTCACCTCGCTGTGGGACAGGCCATACTGTAGGTCTGCCTGTTGGACAGGAACACACAAGCGTCAACAGAGCATAACGCTTAAGATGACACACACTAAAATTCTGCAAATATGTACTATACTTAAGTATGTAAATAATCTTTGGCTGCACATATTGTAGACTTACCTTACCACACAAATCCGGCTTCAGCTTTCATTAAACCTTCTTCTGGTTTGTAAAACGTCTTTTCTATTCACGTACTTTTCTGATTTCATAGAAATATGCATGCGCTCCACATCTCAAAGTACAGGAAATGACTCCCGATAATCTGCCCAGTGTTGTGGTAACCAGCCAGACTCCAAGCAGCACCGTGTACACTATTTCACCTCAGGGTGGTCTATGGGCTCCCCGTCACGTACCTGAAGTATATACGCTACTTCATTCACTGGCAGCTCGCTGGCTTTTTTCGATGCTAGCACTGGAACCATTGTCTCATCTTCACTGGTGGGGTGATCCTCGGCAAGCTGGATAAACACAACATGCACACAGAAACACAGAAGAAACCCATGAAACTGTGTATATACTTTTTTAGAACTCCTCTCTGTAGAAATTTAGTGACGCCATTAGAATAACACTCTCAGTAAAACCTAGACTTGAAACGTACCACACAATGCAAGCATAATACGTTCCTCTTTTTGACACACGGCACAGAGTGTTTTTATACTACTAGCTAACAGGTTAGACTGTCCATCTCCTATACTGAAACAGACTCAGCGCTTGTAAACTATAGAAAGGCGAGCATGAGTCCACGTGCGATGGCACAGCATGGTCCAAAGTATGCTCAGTCAGACCTACTTGGTTTCACCTGCTAGCTTATTCATTTTTTTCTTTTTTATTTGTCTTGCTGCTTTACGTGTTTACGTACATTCGTATGTTGTATATGCGTATTATTTACATTATACATTGTATGCTGTTGCAACCAAAGTGAATTCCCCTCTGGGATTAATAACGTTTAATTTATTCAATGGACACACACACACACAGCTCATTAACTCCTATTTCATTACACCTGCAACTTATACTCAAACTGATCATGTCCAAATACACAATGGTGAAGAAATGATGAAATAAACATTTGCAACTAGCCACCACCATTTTAAACTCATCTAGAAATTATGCAGAAGTGAACAAATGTAGTGCTGCTACTTTAAAAAGACTGCTTTTGAAATACAACAATGTATTTGAAAAGCTATGTCTCAAAGTTTCCACATTTACTAGGGCAACTGTTTTCAAAGTAATGCAACAGAACAAACTGACCGTAATTCTAAAGAATGATGCATAAAAATAATGAACAGCCAGAAGAAGGCCAAGCCATGAAATGACTGAAAAGAATGAAGATGATGAGGATGATGGAAGTCTCAAGTAGAACTATACGGACCTTCAGAATCGAACTCACAGAAGGAATCCAGACAAAAACGGTTCGCCAATCCTGGATACTGGCACAAAAGTAGCTTAAAAGAATTGGAAATACGTTTAATAACAATGAATGTGCAGTGGTTAAAAGGGCCAAAATGTGCAATTTCTGAACCAAAGACAAGACACTAGATTTCCTGTGATATAAAATTAAAGGCACTTTAAAAACAATGAAATGCTGTGATTTTAGTCATTTAGAAAGGCCAAGCAGATTTCAACGTATTTCTGTTTTTCCAATTCTGCCAGCAGTTAATGATACAAGTAATGAGGAAAAGCAGTAAAATGAATGTAAACTCACCTGATGCATAACAAGAAAGAGGTTAGTTAGCTGGTAATACAGTCACCATGTTTACATATGCAACAGTCATACTCACATTGATGTTATTAGAAGCCAAAACATATATACAATAACGGTAAAAGGTACAGTAAATGGAAACTTGGGAAAACTAAAGTGCTGAACTTGTCAGTTTTTCTAACAAATGATATATATTTATATACATCTATTCTGAATTGATTTTCTGTTAAAAAATACACCAGTAGTCATTAAAACTGTAGCGTCGTAAACCTGCAAAATGAAAAACAATATTTGTTGCCATTTCCTCTCCTCTCAGCTGACAACACAATTTTTTTCCTGCCAAAACAGCTTCAAATTAACCCCATTATTAACCTCAACGAGAGGAGAGTGACAAGAGCAAATCTCACCGAATTCCTCTTCCCATTACGTAAAAAAAGTTAAAGAACACCGTCCACATGCTACCGTTATTTCTGATTTACCGCAATTTATCACAAGCAATATTAGACACGGAACTTCATGTTTGAGAAAGGAAGTGAAGTCCTGGTCCCTAACACTGAGACCTACTAAAGGCCACTCTTTCCATGTAGATGAGAAGAGAAGAAAAGAGAGAAACTTCATGAAATGACTGGCCACAATGAGGCTTTAAAATATTCATTCTGCAAAGAAATGTTTGCTCTGCAGTGACTGAATTCACCTTAAAAACTGGCAGATGAACATGGGCATCACACCATGTCAAAGTCTATTAAATGTACCACTGAATTCTGACATTTTCCAAACAGGGACAGCTGTACTAAATACTTATTATGTTCACTGACTGATATACATGACATTCTCTGATTACACAGTATAATCTCATTTTCCAGACAAAGAACTCAGTGTTTGTTTCTATGCAAGCTGACGTCAGAAAGCTAAATTTGAGAACTCAGTTGTTAGCAGTTACTTGTGGCTGAAGGAATATCAACACCACACCAAGAAATATAACACCACTCCACAAGTACAATGCCATAAAGTCCCAAGACATAACCATATAAGACGATGTTAGCTCCCGTTTTGACAGATTATGCTTCTGTTTGAGGTCTCCTAAAGTGACTCTGAGGGGGTGCGGTGGCACAGCGGGTTCGGCCTGTGCCTGCTCTCTGGTGGGCCTGGGGTTCGAGTCCCGCTTGGGGTGCCCTGTGACGGACTGGCGTCCCGTCCTGGGTGCGTCCCGTCCCCTGCCAGCCTTGCGCCCTCTGTTGCTGGGTTAGGCTCCGATTCGCCGCAACCCCGCTTGGGACACGCGGTTTCAGTCAACGTGTGCGTGTGTGCGTGTGTAAAGCGACTCCTCGCTTGCTGTGTTGCGTCACTAATCCAGCTCATTTTCACTGTTCACCTCTGAACAAAACTGGATGTCAACCTGAGGGACAAATGTGGTCAACATGTCCACAGTGGTTTTAAGAGTCTAGTCATTAAAAAAAGCAAACTACATGTTTTCAGTCACAGGGACCATCTAGACTTAAGACAATATATTCTAACCATTTGTAAACAATGCGAAAAAGCACAGTATTACAGACAAGAATTAACGTCCAAAGCACAAGCAACATTTGCGATATTCTCACCTAGTTCAACTTTTCTTTGTACCTTTCTTTAATTGGGGGGGGGACTGCTGGCCAAAACCCAACATGACAGCACCTTGGTATTCAGAACCGCTAATACCCACTCCTGTAATTTGGTACACAGATTTAGACAAGTATATTCACGTCAGACATAAGTAAGGATTTATCTATGTCTGGAAGTTGCAAGGAATCAATTTATAGACAAAAATGATTGTAGAAAAGTACCTTCAGTGGCACTCCTGCAGCAGTGGGACATTACATGTGTTAATGCCCACATATGGACATGTGGAGTCATTAAATGAAGTAGTATCAGCGCGGCGAGTGGATGCGTTCCTTCCCTCGCCGTCAGTCCTCAGAGCTGATCCGTACTGGGACTCGGGCCCCCGCATTTCAGCCTTCTACGCTGTCTGCATTGGCATCAAGGACTAGGCTCTATGGGACTAGGCTCTGTCTCAGCTGGTTAAAAAAAAAAAAAAAAAAACCAAAAGAAAAACTCATATATGCAAGCAGAGGGCTTGTGACCAAAGGGGATTCTCCCTAATGAATACCGACAAGAGCTTAGACATGGATCAGAATAAGTACCTCTCTCTCTCTCTCTCTCTCTCTCTGTGTCTGCATCCCTATATGCATGATACATGAGCCACACTGTACTCTGGAAGGTCAAATTCACTAAAGGGCACTGAGGGTCTGCGTGAAGGATGCAAAGAGAACAAAACGAAATCCCGTGTTTTAACGGTGGGGGTGAGCAATAATCAAATTGGGACTATATGGACCACATACACAAGTGCAACAAATCCAGAAACACCTTTGGGAAGAGTCCTCAAGACTTTGCTACGGTTGCCTGAACGCTGGAAACCACTCCAAAGCACGAGGAAACGTGGCCCAAGCGCCCTCAAAAGGATTCCCGTTTCGCACCCAAGAGCAGAGTAACAGCTGCAGGCACTGAGTACCAATGTTCCTGATCTACAGCCGAGATCAGTTAACTGTTTATGTTGGTTTGATTTAAGAGCAGTCGGAGCTGTACGTGTAAGCCTTAACAGACAAAAATTAAATGTAACATTTCGGCTGCAAACTGGTGGAGCAGATAGGAGTGGTGTTTTACATTCCCTGGGCAGCAAGTGCGGATCTTGGGGTCAAATCCATCTGTCAGTGTAAAGTTTGTGTGTTCTGCTCCTATTCTGTTTGCACCCTAGTAAAGCAGTACTTCATATTTTTGGTGAGTGGTTACCTACTGGGACCCTGCACTGAACAACTAGTTTCTGGAAAAGGATGTTAACATTTCTATACAACACTTGTTGCTTCACATTTTGGCACAAAACTGAGTCAGTGATGTGCAGAAAAAAATGTAACGTATAGAAATAAAGAAATGTGAGGAACACCTGGAATAAGGAAACCAAAAACTTGGCAAAACGATAAGAAAGGGGAAAAACTAATTACAAACAGTGTCAAACGAAACACTATTGTGTTTCTTGTGTGTCTGTGATACAGGTTGTTATCGAGAATTCTAGGATACAGACTTTGACCGTTTCCAAGGAACAAGCGACTTGAGGCTGAAACGCCTTGACTAGATTTTGTTTGGAAAAAAATTTACTGATAAGTAAGTTTCAGGTTGTACTACAAGATGGGACAGAGGTGAGGGCTGTGGTGGCCTTGTTAGTGAAGAGGAACCCTGAGCCAAAACAAAAAAGAAAGGGGAAAGGAAGGCTTGAGTTGAGGTTACAATTATTTACCCATTTATACAGCTGAGACACATATTTACACATAGATCCAAAAAGCTTGTAGCACCTGAGGGCTTCCTGGGCAGCGAGGTGGAGCATGAACAAAGCCTCAGGAAGCCTTCACAGGTCAGGAGTAAACACTTGGTTTCACAATTTAACAGGCTGGGCAAACAATTGCCCTTTAAAAGTCAAACAATCATGGCCAAAGGGACAGAAGCCAGTTTGACCTGTGCTCCCTCAGAGAATTATAGGCAATTATAGACATCAGTAAGTGCTGCACAACTGTTTACTATCATTATTTTATTACTTGATACAGCTATGCAGGACAATATAAAATAATCTTGAACTGTATGGACACTATTTGCATAATTAATAAAAAATAGAGGGCTCGGTGGCGCAGTGGGTTGGACCGGGTCCTGCTCTCCGGGGGGTCTGGGGTTCGAGTCCCGCTTGGGGTACCTTGCGACGGACTGGCGTCCCGTCCTGGGTGTCCCCTCCGGCCTTACGCCCTGTGTTGCCGGGTAGGCTCCGGTTCCCCGCGACCCCGTATGGGACAAGCGGTTCAGAAAATGTGTCTATGTGTGTGCATAAAAAAGCCTACTTCACAATATTTTAATGACTAAAATAAAATTCATGAGAACATTAAACATACTATATACTTTAGACCAAAGCCCATGTGTTATAAAAACACTCCTAAAGGTGCTTTTGCTCAAACATGTCTGATCAGATTTTTAACATTTATTCATTTGGTGCAAAGTGATTTACAACATAGTTGAAAACAAACAACTTCTAAATTGAATGAAAATTAACTGTTTTAATTTCCAGCTTTGTTTGAAAATATTTTTAAAAAATATGAGTTAACATGTTTGGGAGGAAGGCACGAGTTGATAACGTGTCTTACCCAAGACAGTACTTTGTGTGCCATACCTATTTATTCTAGTATATTTCATACTGTATTTTAAGTACATTTTATTTGCTCCTCTGCTGATCTAACCCAACAATAGTAGGATTACACCCTCATTGCTAGATCATAATGACCTGTTCCCTCCTGACCTCTGGCTGGCTATGAAAAAGCTGCTCCAAGAACCCCAGCCCCACAGAGATGGTCCCTGGGTTTTATTTTTTGCATCCATTCGCAGCCAAAGCATACCCTTTCTAAAGTGGCACTGTGACAGTTCTGCAAGCAGAACCTGCAAATATCTACACTAATGTAAGCACAAAAAAAAAAAAAAAAAACAATCCTTTGTGTGAACTTGTATCTCAAAAGGTTTACATGAAGGAACATGCATATCAAAGGACAGATTACGCAATGGGGAACAACCTACTCTCACAGATATTCACTTACATATCAGGTAAAAGTGAGGAAAAAAGCACTGCATTCATGGCTTTGTACTTGGAAATAGCCACTCATCATCATCATTATTCATTCGGCTGATGCTTTTCTCCTAAGTAACAAAAAAAAACATCAAGTTTGCACACTATGATACAATAAGTTACCCATTTACACAGCTAGGTTACTTTTTTAAATTGGAGTCATTAAGGGCAAGTACCTTGTTCAAGAGCAGTACCTGTAGTTCCTATCAACTTATATTAACCCATTAACACCTTATTTATGAAACATCTACTTTGTGAATCCAATCATGAATTATATTGGATTGTGAGACTTGTGCTGCATCAAGTTTAAAATTTTCAGGATTTAACGTTAAATGGAAAAACAAATTAATACTATTTACATTATTTAGCAGACGCTTCTCCTCACACCTTCCTTCGTAAACATCCTGATCCGCACTAAAGCGGTACCTGTGCAAGTACATTTATTTATTTAGCAGATGCTTTTCTCCAAAGCAACTTCTAGTAAACTCTATGTAGTATTATCAGCCACATGCCTTATTCACCAAAAGGTCACTTACACTGCTTGATACACTACTTACACTGACTCACTCATCCATACACCAGTGGAACACACTCTCTCTCTCTCTCTCACTCACACGCTATGGGTGAACCTGACCAGCACGTCTTTGGACTGTGGGAGGAAACCAGAGCACCCGGAGGAAGCCCACGCAGACACGGGGAGAACATGCAAACTACACAGAGACTGAGTGGGGATTGAACCCACATCCTCTTACACCACCCAGGTGCTGTGAGACAGCAGCGCTACTCGCTGTGCCGCCCAAATATTTCCCCCAAACAGCCAGAATAAAGTGAAAGAACATAACTAAGAAGAGATATGAATAGTTACAGCCAATGTAACTGAGGGCACTAAACCTGAAAGGTTTTGTTCACACTGAAGAACACTTCTTCCTGGGTGCTCTTCAGAAGCTGCTTCTTCACGGATGTCTTGGAAAAATTACTTGTATGCCCTGCCGCTTCTGAACGTTTCAAACAAACATCTACTAAAGCTCTTGTCAGTATAAACACAGGTATACAGGGGCTTTAAAGTTCATTTAAATCTGAGTTACTGTATGACACTCACCATACTGTCTGCCTACTTTCTTCCTGTGCTATAATCTCTCCATCCCTCAAGTCACCTGTTCCCTTCTCCCGCTGTCACACATCTGCTGCCGTCACATGTCCCCATCACCTAGTTCTCTCATTGCACAAAACCAAACATGATGTGGATCAGGGATTCATGCAGGACACTAACTCAGCTCAAGGTACAGGATGGCCATGTTGACATGGTGTCTGCTCAATGAATAAGTGTCAACGTAATATGTATGTCCATCATCTTCGAGGGTCTTGATTATGATTGAATGAAGAGATCTTTGGTTTGTGAGAAGAGCTAGTGGTTGAGCGATTGCATTGACAGCACTTCAGTTGCGAAGGGTCCGTTTCCCAGTGCTTAAGTGGTTCATGTTCCATTCTTTTGATTTCACCGCCCACCGCCTTTCCAGGTCAAGTGAAGGACAGCATAGAAAATCCTGCAGTTCTCCATATATACGAAAGGACAACAAAACTCTTCACAGACTTCAACTGTCCAGAGTAACTGTACACAGCATCCATAATGCTATTGTGCATTGCTCCAAGTGTCATTTTTCGATGTTTTTTTTTTTTAAACAATTTACATCATGTGAATATAGAGGAAATTGTCATAGCCATTTTCCTAGAGTTCATCACACAAAGCCAGGCACCATATACACGTTGTGAGGTAACACATCTGCTCTCTCGCTGGTGCTTGTTACCACTTGGCGGAAGACAGTGTAAAATATCCTCCTGGAAAATAATGACTTTTATTACAGAAATAAAAGAAGGGGGGAAAAAAAAACCTTTTGTGTCTCCCTGACTTCATTTATATGACAACTGAGACATTTCGTAAAAGGATGGTTTAGATAACAAAATCATGAATGAAGCAATAAGATCTTTCGTGACTTGAGGCACCCGGAGTACGGCAGGTCACTCACAGAGAACCCCACCATGGGGAGTCCATTGGTGGGATTGACAGCAATTTCATTTACTCTTCCTTTCTCTCTAATGACACTTTATGAATTGGCAAACAGAGAAAAGGGCTTATAAGTGATCACAGTCATTACAACAACTACCAAGGCAGGTCACATTAAAATTATAACACAAATTGAAGTACCTTTCAATTAAAAATGTATAAATCTGTGAAATTTACAGAATACATCATTGATGATGGGTTGGAAATGTTGGGAGGGGGGTTCAATAAGCCTACTTCAGAGCTGATGTATGTAAATATCAAGTGAGCACTTTGCTGGTAACTATGGGGACCCTGGAGTTTAAGAATTACAAGTAGAACAGAAACTGTACAGTTTAACAAGTCTGAAGCCCCTCCTAGAAGTGTAGGGCATGAGGCAGCGTACACCCTGACAGCATGTCAGTCCATCACAAAGAAATCACATGCACATTCAGAGAGATATACACATTTTGGGCAATTCAGAGTAAAAAGTTTACCTAAAACACAGATCTTTTGACTGTGGGAAGAAAGCATAGAGAGAACATGCCAACTCTGCATAGCCTGAGCCAGGAGAAGTGGGGCAGCTGGACAACCTGCCGTGCCACCATGCAGCCCAGAACAAGGAAACACTAAGAAATTATAAAAACTGCTTTGTAAACAAAGTTATATGATAAGGCAAACAGGGAAAGGGGATAAAAAAAAAAAGGGAGGAGACATATGCCACGCAAAAGTAATTTTGAACATGTAGTTCCAAAGCCTGGATTCAGAGAAGCTCTGAGCAGTTCTGATATTCTGGACTTGGTTTTCAATTGTCTTTTAAATATGGGGAAACTTGAAGGCAAAAATTTGCATGTTTGTTGGAAAAAGAAATGGGTGACCATTTTGGGGATAAAGAGTGTATTTTTTTTCAATTACTACTAATTAATGGTCATTTAATAATTTACATGTATTTATTTATCAGATGTTTTTCTCCAAAGTGACGTACATCTCAGAAAGTACAACTTGTGCTTTACGTTGAGATTCACCTTTTGGGTCAATTTTCGGGAACAAGTTCTGCTGTTTACACAATAGGGTCCTATAATTGTAGAATACTGCTGCAGTAAAAACACAGCATTATCAAATGAAGCTCTGACTATCAAAGAGTACTGTGAAAATAAGCTTAAGTGACATTTAAAACAAGTCCTGTTGTTCCAGGACATGAACCCATGGGTGTTGAACAACACTGGAACCCCTACAAACCAGTTCAGTCTGGGTCAGGTCAGTCCACATTGTAGTTTGTTCCCCGCCTCTGCACACGCCTATCCAGAGCTCAGCAGGTGTGCACCTAACAGCCCAGACAGCAATCCAGGATGACTGTCACTGCTCTCGTAAGACCCGAAACCCGAACACCTAAACCCATACACCTGCGCAGTGCAACCGTCACCCCAAAATCCCCCAACGTTAGCTGCATAACCCAGGGAAAATTAACGTAAACGAGTGCGGCAACAAACAGCCGTGGATGTTCGCCGAGATGTACGTTGCTTTGGAGAAAAACATCTGCTGTACGAATAAATGTAAATGGATGGCAAAGGTTGAATTGAGCGGGCAATGGTAAGAGTACTTTTGCCCCATCACACACTACTTTTATGCACCGAACACATCAGTAGTTTCCGATTTGACGGTACATTCGTGGGAATGGCACAGGCTATAATCGTGTTTCGCTGCGGACCGCATACATCCAGGAGCCCTAAGACCTCAGTACAGGGAATATATTGCCACCTCATAAAAACAAAAGCTCTCCAAATTTCTGTTCTTGCTGCCCATCATACTGACAATGTTCAGTGGAACACTGTGTTCATTCAAAACACTGCAGGATTCTGCATAGCACAGTCACTCCCATGCTAAAGAAATTTTTGGACTTCTTTTCCCAATGTTGGGAAAATAATATCCTGTACTGATTTTTTTCAGCTTCTGAAAGCTGTACGTAAAGTACTCTTACAAATCCGTTTAAGTGAAAAGAATAAATTGACACCCCCCAACCCCAGGTGCTGTTTGCTCCTCCTTCAATCACCCAACAACATAAGATGCACACGTTTACTGCCAAGGTACCAAAAAACAATGCAAAGCCAATGGATTCAGCAGTACGTGACCGATGAGGAGAGATGCGTGAAACAAACTGCAAAATTAAGAGTTCTTTGAGGACAGGTTAAAGACAATGAACTGAATGTTCCTAATTAAACACAGCAAACTTTTTTCTTAATCACTCTGCCCAATTTTGCCACTTAACCCAGCACATAATATCCCAACTGAACACGAGCAAAAAAGAGTAACAAAACTTCCGTTCCTGAGTTTGCCGGAGGACCCGTAACGAAGGGTCCTCTAGAGCAGCCCTAGCAAACACTCCCGTGCGCCACATGGAAACTAAGACACGGGAGGACGAGAGTCACACCTCACTACGCTCCGCCCGTCTACCTTTAACAGGTTTACGCCAAGGGCAAACACCTCCACTCCCTGCTTACTGCACCCACGCAACCCTGTGTGCTCCAGCCCACATCTTTCGAGCTGGTGTGAAATCAGTCAGCATTTTCACACCTGCAGACTTCCAGAAGGTACAACGGTGAGTTGAACTCCTTAGGGTGCAATATACAAGATCTGACAAGGGTGCAGGTCTAGTGTCGCCAGTAAGAACCTCACACTGCCATCTGTATGTGCAGTTGCCTACTGTAAAGCTGTACAGGTAGCGTCCCACTTAGGACACATGCAACTTACGACGGCCATCCCACAGACCTCATTATATTATTTCCAAATTCAGACATTTGGTTATAACGTCCAACGCTGGCCGCTCTGTCCGGTATCTACAACAACACTGAAGGTACCATACTACCTCAACCAGTCAGTGTATCAGTGACTGCCTATTTTACAGAAACACCGTATAGTAGTCTACTATTTTTATAAAAACATTGTTCTATTTACAGAATGTTCACTTTATGCTTCCATTCATTTTTTTTTAAATGACGACACATAAGTTCCGGCGGTGCAGAAAAAAGCGAAATGAAACAGATTTAGAAAGGAAAAGTGCAATTGCAATGAAGATCTAAGTGTACTGTATATTAGTCTATACTGGTATTGTTTTAACATGAATAATGGGTGAAATAAGCAAAAAAATAAACCTTATCATACAGAATTCATAGATATGAACTATTTACATTTATTCATTTAGCTGACACTTCTGTCCAAAATGGCACTTACAATTATTTTATCATTTATACAGCTGGGTAATTTTACTGGAGCAATTTAGAGTAAGTACCTTGCTCAAGGGTACCACAGCTGGAGGTGGGATTCAATGCTGCAACCTTCTGTCCAAAGGCAGCAGCTCTAACTGCTGTGCTACCAGGTGCCCCTATATATTGTTGCGATTTATGTAATACAGTACAAGGGGATTGGTGACCTATGACAACCGACTTGATGACGCCATCAGAACGGAACTCTGTTGTAAGTCGACGACCACAATATTCATTATGAAAGCAAGATTTTTCCTTACTGTTCACTGCAAGGCTCAATCAGCCATCCAAACAAGCGGTGTACACACACACACACACACACACACACACACACACACACACACACACAACCTGAACAGTAAATTTAAACAATTTATCACTGATAAAATCTAAGTTTAATTATAAAAGCCATGACGGCTGAACAAGAGGCAGCTAAGCTGATCCCTCTAGCCTTACTATGTTACCGGAAGTTTCCATTATCCAGTAATGCATTTGAATTCTCAAGGTCTTGCTTTCAGAGCAAGCATACAGCTTTATGAACCACTGCAAAGAAATAACACTAGAACATGTCAAAGTGATGAAGCAAAGCTCCCGTATGAATTGCTTAAAATAACCATTTCTGTAAAACCACTTAGTCTTCAATTATTGGTAAACTCTTCATACAAATCACATCAAAGAATGAAATTCATCATCTGGGCAATAAATCAACTTGTTCAAAAACTCAAATGCAGTAAAAGGTGCCTTTCAACACTTTTGTTGGCCTGAATGAGAAGGAAGGAAATGGAAGCACTATTTGACGGAGCATTTCCAACTAAAATCTCTCAAACTGCATATTATCATAATTACACACAATGCATTATTTCAATCATGAACCATTCTTGCGTTCCAGCCCGGACCCCTCCCGCCGTTTTCACACTCTTCGTGGAAAAATACGTCGGTGATCATTTTATTTCTACACAATATTGATTAACTGCATGTTTGTTTATATTTAGGAGCCTTTATTTTCCAAAACAAAATATTTCAGTATACCAAAAATAGAAGTTCTCATCGCCTCATACAAGAAGGTTAAAGCAAAGGATCAGGGATCAAAGCCTTGGCCAAATTCCAGTTTGTAACATTCATTTTCGAAAATCCATTAAAGGGAAAAGCCTACAGCTGCTAATTAAATTTGAGAGCTACTTATTATGCACAGAATGATGCGAGAACAAGCTGGACTTTGATGTCTAGTCGATACAGCGGTTGAAGTGTGTGTAAAATTTGTACAGTTCATTTGCCTGTGCATATGTGGTCATATTTGTGTTCCTAGTGCAGAGTGGATGGGCTAAAGTAAATTTACATAAGGCAGAACAAAAAAAAAAAAAAAAAATCATAGTACTCATAACAGCAACAACAGTTTAAAACAGGCACTTCAATTTTCAGACGCCAAAGTGACAGGTTTGAAAGTGGTTGCTATTTGTCCCAGAAGTGCACACAAGTACTGACACTATGATTACGAGTGAACTTTTATCTACAGTACTAAGTTGCAGGTGTCTGAATGATGAGCGCTCACTATCAAAGCAGAACAAGGCAAAAGGAGCGAGCCAAGCTGAGCCTCTGGCACCAGAACCCTGCATGTACGTGGCGAATCCAGACAGCGGGGAACCGTAACGACAAAGAAATGAGACAATCTGCGACATGGAGAAAATTTACAGAGCATGGTACGCACCGGAACTTCCTCATGTTCAGCGTTAATTCCTGCCATTCTCCTTGTCAGTCGAGAAAATGACACGCCTGCTACGACACTGTGATTTATCTAGCAAAACTCCCAGCAGACCCGAAACTGGTGACGCCTTTGGAGACAAAGAGAGACACCAGCACAAATATTTCTAACCGCCGACGGCTCCAATTACGGAAGGGTTGGGAAAGGATCGGGGGGGGGAGATACATTTAAGGAACACGCCTGCCAGTACAGCAGAAGAGGCATTATGATGTCAAACTGAAGTCACTCCTAGATCAGATTTACCACTGGGACAGAGAATGTTGCACTCATAACCAGCCAACAAAGGCAACAGGAGATGCTAGGCTGCTACGGTTGCCATAGATACTGCAAAGCAATCTATATTTATTATTAAAAATGCAATCACATTCCAGATGATTTCAGTTCTATTATTGCAGTCCCCAGAAGGCAGAAATGATCAGAGTCGTTCTACAGGAATGGGGAGACCAACCGCCACTTTCTGAGCTCTTATGAGAAATCAGCTGTTTGAAATTCTGCTTCAAAATCCTGCTTTTGTAAGGTCGTCCGTAGCTTAAGGGCAGAACAAAAAAAAAAATCATCAAGAAAAACTACCTGCTCCCAAGCGAATGACTAAAAATACCAGGACTAAGTCAGAGGCACAAGGTTAAGCACTGTACATTTCTGGACAAGCATTTCTTGGTGTCAATGATGTTGCTGCTAAAAGCAGAAGGAACTTAAAAGCAAGGCACAGTATTAGGCAGTTTAATTCTAATAACAGGATCAAAAGTTTCTAATTAAAGCTCAGAAATACTATTACTTATAGAACTGCATAAAATACCATCTAATGACTTGGTTTGTTATTGAGTCTTTATCGCTGTTTGATCTGACACTTTCAGTGCACAGACTGTAAAGACTGAATTATATCTATATTTAAATCTAATGCAGCAGCTCAAGTTTGTTGAAGGTGGCCATATCACGAATATGTCTATTTGAACAATACATGCAGGCAGAACGACTGCACCGGTGATTTTACAATACACCTTTAACACCACAGAAACTGCAACACATTATACAAAATCCCCTTTAGAAGAATGTGGTGTACAAAATACGTTTTCACAAATTCGCTTTCACATTCCTAAACATGAAACCAATGTGGAGTAACACTGACTTACAGGTAGTCTTTTAGGAACATTTTTACTACACCTTCAAAACTTATGAATTTAACCACCATGTTATATACTGTAGCGCAAGAGTCATAAGTGTAAGATTACACGCTGCCACCCTGTGTTATGAATGTTGAAAGATGCACTTTTGGTTCATTTTCATCAACATTCTCTTTTAAATTCAAATAACTTACCCACCCATAAATCAAGAGAAGTCTGTATAAGCTTTTATTCATTGCATTAATAATAAATAAAAAAAAAAAGGTGAAAGTGGCCAGGAGGAGACGAACATCAGACATGCTTATATACTGTAATGAACCAGTCAAATGCCTCAAATAGGAGTTGTCCATTTTTATTTTCAGTGAGATTTAGTTTTACTGTAGCTTGAAGTTTATAACTGGTAAGCGTTACTGAATGATGCTACCCTGTCTGGCATAACGTGGCCCAAACCCAGTGCACAGCAGATCACCTGTTCCCTGCACCTGACAGTTATTGATTACAATTACAATTTTTGATTACATTACAGTTATTGATGATATATGGATGGGTATATGTAAGTGCTAAAGACTATCATATCTGTGACAGCTTTATTTTAGACTTCTATACATCCCAAGCTGTGATGAAGCGGAATCACATATGTACGCGGAGGTTTTTTCGACCGTGATGTCAAAAGTAACACTGCTGTTAAACAGACCGCCAGTTGAGAAGACGGTATGTTCAATTTAGTTTAATTAATTTATCTGATGTTTTTTCTCCCACTGCTAGTGTTCTTGCTAATATTTCTTTCCCCTAATACCTGTCCAGTTATTACACCCCTGAGCTCAAGCAACCTGCACACACTTATGAAGCACTGGATGTCACAGTCTGACCTGAAAAACGACGTCTCTCTCGGATGTATCTAATACTTCCCTCCAAAGCATCTCACCAGATAAGCTACATACACCGATTTACCCATTTACACACCAGGGTGATTTTTACTGTTTCGGTTCAAGATAAAACCCCCATCAAGGATACTACAGCAGGAGGTCAGATTCGAAGATAGTCCCTGTCTTTAGTCGGAGGACCTCTAGCTGCTACGCCACCTGTTGGCCACTTTAGAAGCCACACCTGAAACTATTGTATTGGGGAAGAAGTTAACGATTACTGAACTCTGAGGGGTTTCAGTCTTGACATGTGGAGGTGTGGCAGCGACCGAGTGGCCTAACAACGTTGCGCACACCAGCGCAGCGGGGCTTTACACTGCCCTGCCCAAAGAAGCAGGCACGTGACGACGTTCCACATCCGCGCGCGCGCACGGTGACAGCTCAAAGCCCGCAGCTCTAACAACACGTGATGACACGCGCCCTGAATGAAACAAAGACCGGCATTAGCCTAGGCGCAGTGAGTGTGCTCGGCGGATAAAAAAAAGTGTAAACACTAACGGCCGCTGGACACTTAGCATGTTGGCAAAGCAAAGGTCCCCTCCGAACCTCTGCTGTGGGGGTTTCGAGGAGGGTGGCTTCGCGGTGTGTGACACACAGTCACAGTGCCGGCGGGACGCGCACAAAACGGACTCCGCGCTCGGGCTGAAAGGAAAGAGCGCCGCGCGCGCTGCGGCCGCGCTCCTTCTCTCTCTCTTCCCCTCAGTATTCTTTCTGTCCACAGCACCGCTCGCACCTGCAAACGGCTTCGGCTGCTGTCAATAACTGGCTCGCCGAACACTGCGACCCGCAGAAAGACAAAGCTGCGTGTTAAAACGAAGGGGAAAAACCGCATGTAAAACGAGGAAGCTTCTATTAATACGAACTCACCAGCTGCTCTCTTTTTTTCAGCATCTTCCGTCAAACGAGCTGCTCGGCCGGACGCTCGCCGGTGAGGTCACCACGCCGCGTGCGCCGGAAGAGGAGGAGCTACGTCGTGACGCAACGCCCAAAACACCAATTAGTGGCGACTTTCAGCCTTCACACGTTCCTCAGATCGGAAGTTGTTTATGCTAAAACTTGGCTGGAAAGAACTTAGAGCTCACATTCTGTATAGGAAAAAGCAAATATGCACAATACATTTCCACAAAATTAGCTGAAGAGTCATTTTAATTTTAGTTATTCATGAAATTAAGAGAGCTTTCAGATTGCGCTTCAATGGCAACGCAATCAGAGATGCATGCCACAGGTTGACAGTACAGTTTTGACTTCTCGTTCGTTGTTGTCAGAGCTCACTTTCGGCCAGATCACTAACCTGATCCAAGGGTGATTTAACAGGAGCTAAGTTGTGCAGGATGTTGAAAATATAATTATTCGCCAAGAGATTATTTTCGTAGTGCTAACATCGGTTCAAGGCAAGGCTAAAATACTGCGAACTCTTTCATTCAGTGGGTGTGACACCTGGTGGCCAAAATGGGGAGGGTTTTATTGTCATATGCAGTGTCAGTGTAGTAACAGTAGTTCAGACAAATCAGTAGATCAGACAAGGTTGTTTGTTTATCTATTTTTTAAAACAGTATTTTATTCACCTTTCTGTTTTCTAAAAACACACTCAGACCAGGAACAGTAGAGGTCGTTCCAGCGTTTTGCTGTGTATAACTTCACATTTGATACATGGATTTTCTACAAACACATATTACTTACATTTGACTATAAGTCAGAAGGTATCTGCAATCATGTTTAGAAGCTTTATATATACTTTTGGATTTACACGCATGTATCGAAATTTGAACTGAATTACGTAAATGGGTCAGGCCCATTGGTCTGCGATTCAGTGCGAAACGTGGTGCTCTAGCAAATACTCAAAGCGGAAAAGAACTGTGCAGCCTGCCAGTGACTGGCCAGCAAAATTTTACTGATATTCTGAGCATCAGAAGTGCTGTATCAGTGACCATATTAACAGTGCAGACTCTTGGTATGTAAATATTAATATATACAATGCAAACCCAACAAGGAGTCATATGAATAACGTGAATATCAATGTATGTTACGCAAAATGTTTGATATACGTACATAACATAATAGTTCTTACACCTATAGTTACTGGAGACCAACCACTGCTTAACTTGGTGTCAACATGATCATGATGAGCGATATATAATATATAGAGACTTTCGTTACAAAATTTACTGTATTGAGTATGGAATTGTGCAAGATAACAAGATCGATCAGACCGTATTCTCTTTATCAGAAAAAACCAAGCAGTACGTTTTTAAATAATAAACTATAATAACTGAGGAAGCTAAACTGGTCTTTCCAAAACATCTGAACACACGAGCGCTCCCGGATACAGGAAGTGTATTCTTTTTAACCCGGAAGTACAACAGTAGTTTCGGGAAGTAAATGCAGCTCATTCTGCGGTCGGCGGAAGTGTAGGAGCTTGGCGTTGAATGATGCAGAATGTTCAGCTAGCCAAGTGTCCAGAGGGTGTCGTTTGTTTTGAAAACAGCGGTCCTTTTCGGGCGCTTTAAATGCACAGTCGCGTTCAGGGGTCTGTGTTCGAAATGCTGAAGAAACGCAGAGCGGCGCAGAGATTTCCATTGCGTAGCGCTGCCGCGTAACGTCGTGCTCCTCAGTCAGTGCAGGTACGGCAGCAGGGCGGCGTCACGTGACGCACGTGCTTTCTGTTCACTGTTTGTTGTGCCCGTTGTTTCGCACCTTCGCTGTGCCGAAGTCAGAACTGTCTCGTCAGTGGCAGTGCCAGTTCTAGAAGCGCGACAGCGACGACGGACACTGACTTCGTGTAGCAGGTGCTGCGCATATAATTCCAAAAGAGTGCGGCCTCTTTGATTTCTCCTCAAAGTGCTGACTGTGCGCGCGCGTCGTGTCCTGTACATCACTAAAAATGTTGAGGTGTAATGACGTCATCTTGTGCTTGCCCCATGCAGATCAGTGTCAGATGCTATTGTCTTTGATGTGCTCTTGTGCGTCATGAGCAGCGTGTGCCGTTTCTCATTTTCTGGTTCTGTTTTTTTCCTTTTAAATTCAAAATTGCCACTGGATTTGACAGTCAGCTGGACGGAAGCTGCGCCGTGATGGGGAATCAGCTCGCGGGCATCGCTCCGTCCCAGATTCTGTCCGTGGACAGCTACTTCTCCGACATCCACGACTACGAGTATGACAGGAGCCTGGGCAGCACCAGGTTCTTCAAGGTGGCTCGGGCGAAGCACAGAGAGGGACTCGTGGTGGTCAAAGTGTTTGCCATCCAGGACCCCTCTCTGCCTCTGACCAGCTACAAGCAAGAGCTGGAGGAGCTCAAGATCAGGCTGCACTCGTGCCAGAACTGTCTGCCCTTCCAGAAGGCCACGCTCACGGAGAAGGCTGCCATGCTCTTCCGCCAGTTCGTGCGGGACAACCTGTACGACCGCATCAGCACGCGGCCTTTCCTCAACAACATCGAAAAGAAGTGGATCGCCTTCCAGATCCTGAACGCCGTGGACCAGGCGCACAAGTCGGGCGTGAGACACGGCGACATCAAGACTGAGAACATCATGGTGACCAGCTGGAACTGGGTGCTCCTTACGGACTTTGCCAGCTTCAAGCCCACCTACTTGCCGGAGGACAACCCGGCAGACTTCAACTACTTTTTTGACACGTCGCGGAGACGGACGTGCTACATCGCTCCCGAGCGCTTCGTGGACGGGAGCATGTTCGCCACAGAAAGTGACCAGACCACACCTCTCATGGACCTCAGCTCCAGTAGCCAGAGGACCCGCGGGGAACTCAAACAGGCCATGGACATATTCTCTGCAGGTACTCCGCTTTCTTTCCACTTCCGTTTTCACTGTCGTTCCATTTCTATGCACGAGAGCCACCGCCTCTGGACTCAGGGGTCCCAGGTTTGAATCCCACCCACTGCTGTAGTCCTCTTGGTCAAGGTACTTACCCTCAATTGTTACCGTAAAAATTTCTTAGCTGTATAAATGGATGAATCATAGTAAGTTGCTTGACATTTTAAGTCATTTTGGAGAAAAGCATCAACTAAATTAATACGTATACATATACATAGGGTAACAGGCCTAGGCATGCAGCAGTAGATTACTCGTCAGCATGGATTTAGTGACACTCTGCAAACCGGATAATGGAGCTTAATGGGACATTAAAATGTACAGTTCTTTCAGGAGGTAAATGTCTAGTTTCATCACTGGGTTATGGTTCAGCTCAGGGCAGGAAGTCCTAGAACCTCAGCTTCTTTTTGTTGGCAGTCTTACTGTGGTGTTGTGTTGTTCTTCTGTTTTCCAGGTTGTGTTATAGCAGAGCTCTTCACAGAGGGGATTCCTCTTTTTGACCTCTCGCAGCTTCTGGCCTACCGCAAAGGGCACTTCCAGACCGAGCAAGTGCTCATGAAAATCGAGGACAGGAGCGTCAGAGAGCTGGTAATGTTTTAATAAGGACTTCTGATCTTATATTTATTCTGTTTCTTAGCTGATGGATTTTATTTAACGAGATATTACATTCTATCCAGTTTATAAGGCTGATTATGTAAATTAGACAGATTCCCAGGAAACTGTTTTCAAAAGAAGTTCATGTGTCCCTTTTGGTTGTTTCTCTATTTGCAAAACAGGACCAAAGGTTTTGGTTCTTTAAACATTTAAGAAATTAGAAACAATGAGTAAAATATCTTCTTGTTTCCGTGTCATAATTGTGCTGATTTGTCGGGGCGGGGGGGGAACCTACCCAGGTGGCCCAGATGGTGCAGCGTGAGCCAGAGAAGCGTCTGACTGCAGAGGAGTATCTGAAGCAGCAGAGGGGAAAGGCCTTCCCAGACATCTTCTATACTTTCTTGCAACCCTACATGGCCCAGTTTGCCAAGGAGACGTTCCAGTCAGCCGACGAACGAGTCCTAGTGGTGCGTAAGGACCTGGAGAACATCCTCCACAATCTGTGCGGGGGTGAGCAAGCTGAGAAAGCGGCGCGAGCCACAGAGTCAGACACTACCAAGGAGCACGCGCTGGCCGTGCTTGTGTCTGTCATTACATCGTGTCTGCAGACCCTGTGCACCTGCGACTCCAAGTTGGCGGCTCTGGAGCTGGTGCTGCATCTGGCAGAGCGGCTTAGTGTCGAAGTGCTGTTGGACCGCATCACGCCCTACTTGCTGCATTTCTGCAGTGACTCTGTGCCCCGCGTGCGAGCTGAGGCCCTGCGCACACTCACTAAAGTGCTGGCGCTGGTCAAGGAGGTGCCCCGCAACGACATCAACATCTACCCTGAGTACATCCTGCCTGGAATTGCTCATCTGGCCCAGGATGAGGCGACCATCGTCAGACTGGCTTATGCAGGTACCCTGGCCTGAAACAGGGAGCGTCAGAGTGGGGAAAATGAAACACCCTGGCAGAGAAACGGAGATGGAAAGAAAGAGCAAATTCTTTGTTATGGATTCATTATGCATCGGTACCCATTTAATAATAATAAACCAAAATAATGTAATAAGCTTGACGGGACGGTCGTTGTAAGTCGAGCACTACCTGTATTTGTAATGCATAGGTTCGTAGCATCTGCTGTGCCTTGTGAACTACAGGTCTTTTGTAATTTCTGCACTTCTTTATGGATTTATGTAATGAGCAGAATTTCATGTCCTACTCCATTTTGTATGTCTGTGGCCTTTGCCAGAGAATATTGCACTTCTGGCTGAAACAGCCCTTCGCTTCCTTGAGCTGGTCCAGGAGAACAATCTGAATATGGAACATGACCTGAATGGGGAGGATGCTGAGGAAGCCCTGCATCCCAATGAAAACTATGATTCTGGTAATTGCTACTCACTGCATTCCACAGCTCTTCGAAATTCCATGCATCAGCGTCAATAAGCAATGTGCATTGATCGCCGAATGTCTGTCGTTTATTGTGTGTTTGCTCTGCTCTCTGACACAGAGCTGCAGGCGCTGCATGAGATGGTGCAACAGAAAGTGGTGACCCTGCTCAGTGATCCCGAGAACATCGTCAAACAGACGCTAATGGAGAATGGCATCACCCGCCTCTGTGTGTTCTTTGGCCGGCAGAAGGCCAACGACGTGCTTCTCTCCCATATGATCACCTTCCTCAATGACAAGAATGACTGGCACCTCCGTGGCGCCTTCTTTGACAGCATTGTGGGTAAGCAGACCCAGTTCACCTTCACAGAGCAACGTACAGTTGCAACAATGTCCCCAAAATCCATATTAGAGCTCTAGTTGCTCCAGATCAACAATAGTACGCTGTCTAGCGGCTGTTCGGGAAACTACGAGTATAGTGTCAATGTGTAGTGTTAGAATAGGTTAAAGTGTGTCTTGTCAGTCGATGTAATTCGGTTTGTATTTACCCCCGTTTTTGTATGTGAAATGGTTTGGACCCGCAAACGCCAAAATCCGGCTCTGGATCCAACATAACCTCCCGAGTCCTGAAATGCTCATTCTTTTTGCCGTGCCCAAGTCTATCTTGAGCCACTTGTTTCCCTACAGGGGTGGCAGCCTATGTGGGTTGGCAGAGCTCGTCCATCCTGAAGCCCCTGCTGCAGCAGGGCCTGAGTGACGCAGAGGAGTTTGTCATCTGCAAGGCCCTCAATGCCCTCACGTGCATGTGCCAGCTTGGGCTGCTGCAGAAGCCACACATCTACGAGTTTGTCAGCGACATCGGTGAGGTGGCCGTGGCGTGGGGGCCCGCGCAACCCTTAATGTGTCTGCGGTCTTTAGTGTTATGGCAGTAGGACACGAGGGATGGTCCTTGTTTGTGCGACATTAACGTGTTTTCTAGAACATACAGGAGCGTGAGGTCAACGAAAATGAAGCACGAGCCTGTGCATTATGTCTCTTCATCTCCAGCTCCATTCCTATGCCACCCAAACTTGTGGATCTGCTACGGTGCCGTGGGCTTCATCACTGTGGTGGCAGAGCACCTCAACATCGCTGATGTCTACTGTAAGCTCATGCCTCACCTCACGCCCTTCATCACGCAGCCCATTATACAGGTAAGACCAGGCACCCCAAGCTCAATGTATTATTTAACTACGAGCGATGCTTGAAATTAGTGAAAAAATAAACCAAAACCTGATTATACAACATAGCTTTAATACCTGTAATTTATGTAATACGTTAAGTCAATCGCTTGCATTGTAATTCAAAAATGAATCAAATACTCATGCTCCATGTCTGTTCTTAACTGAACTAGTAATTATAGGTAAATATTCCATCTTGTAGAGTAGTGTGACTGACAAGATCCTTCCTGTGGCAGATTGATAAAGAAATCGTTCTCCTGAGTGTGCTGAAGGAGCCGGTGAGTCGCTCCATCTTTGACTACTCCCTGCGTTCCAAGGACATCGGCAGCTTGTTCAGGCATCTGCTGCTTCGGCAGAAGAAGCGAAACGGCCTCATCCCCGAGTGCCCCATTCCTGAGGATCCTGCCATCGCTCAGCTGCTGAAGAAGCTGCTCTCACAGGTGAAATATGGTAGATGAAGTCCACAGGCTCTCTGAAGAACTTATAATGTTGTAGCTGTGTCTCTGCAGATAAGTGTGTGTTAACCGAACATTCGTGCGCTTGGAAGGGAATGACAGAGGCTGAGGAAGACAAGCTTCTGGCCTTGAAGGACTTCATGTTGAAATCCAGCAAGGCCAAGGCCAACGTCGTGGACCAGAGCCACCTCGGTGACACCATGCAGAGTGGGGTCATTGATCTGGCAGCGCTGGGCATCATGGGACGCCACGTGGACCTTGTCAAGCCCAAGCACGAGTCCGAGGACAAGAGAGGTGGGCGCAGGACACGCGGCTTTCACTAGAGAGGATGTGCACGGATGGATCATGCTTTGTCTCTGCTTATTATTTTAATTTTTAATGTTGAAGATTTTATTCTACCTAGAATAAATAGTGGTCTTTGTTACAATGAAGTGAATGAAGAATAAGTATAGATATTTTATGTTTGATTTCAAAACTGGAAAAATATACTTGCCAATATTGTTTTTCTCAGCTAGTTTAAAAAGAAATGTGTGATAACTATAAACGTTGGTGCTGCAACGAGGCCAGTTAATAGAGCGGATCAAGAATTGGGCTGCGACATTGGCGTTACATGAATTTCTTTGTTTTGCTTATTTTCAGACATGGACACTTCAGTGCCTGGTATACTGCCCACCCCGTTTTAGCGTTTTATCGCATGTGTTTTTAACAAAGCGTCCTTCGGTGCTGACACCTGTGACTGGCTGCTCGTACGGGATGCGTCTGCTGCGTTTGCTTGGCTCGTACCTGGCTGTGCGGTACAGTCACGGTGTAGGGAGGCGACTCGCGTGTCCCATTTGCGCTCTGAGGGACCGCATGTCCTGTGGACGGAATGTAACACCTGTGTTTTTTTTTTCGCAGTGCTCAGGTGTGGAGTGCAGAGAGCACTTTATGTTGACTTTCTACGAAATCTTAGACTGTCTCTACAGAACCTCACAGTGACTACAGGGACCTCAAACTTCAACTCTTAATGTTTTGTTTACCCAACTTATGTCAGTGCATGCAGCATTAATTATTTAGGATCTAGCTACTAACCTTAAAAACCCTAAAAGCCACTGTAGCAAGACAGTGATGATAGGGTTAATATTTCATATTTTCTTTGGAAGTATGATCAGAGGAAGGTTACAGTGGTTTTTGGAGCTCGGGTTATGTGAGAATTAACTAACCAAGCGCTGTTTTCCCACGGTCACAGGTTTCCCATGACTGGTTCTGTAACGGCACACTTTTACTGTAGTTGTGCTATAATCTGTTGGCTGGAAGCTGTTGGACTGAGAGCAATTAGACCGACTCACTGTTATTTGTGTCCTTTGTAGGCTGTGATCCCCACATTCACCCCAAAAGTGCCTTCTTGACTCAGACTCACAAGTGTTTCTCATGACTTACGATTATGGGAATGTCAGAAGAAAGAACATAATACTTTTTAGGTGAAATAGGAAGCTCACAAACATCCTGATAACGTCTGAGAAAATTAATTTTACTTCCCTTCATCAGAGACTCGCCATATTATTTTTGGCATGATTCTGTCCAAATGAAATTTGTATTAATACCAAAGCCAGGCTCTTCATGCTTCCAAATCTTTTTTCCCCATCAGCTGTCAGATAAATGACTTTACACACACACAAATGGAACTTTGGAGATAAATTATCTACTTAAATAAAACTTTATAACCAAAGGCTAGGACTCAGAGCTAATATAAGTTGATGGCACAGTTGTTTTTCTGTGTTTGTATTGAGCTACATTATTCTGAGGTTGTGGTTAGACAACACAGAGCAAGTCATTGCCTTTTTCTTGCATTGTATGTTAGCTGTTAAAGTACAGTTTTGGAAAAGAAGCGTTGCTCTTTTCTAACAAACCTTTTCAGTATTTTCATTTCAGATTTTTTTTCTTTTTTTTTTTTTTTTTGGTCATTTTCAGCAAGGAAGCACACAAAGCAGGACTCCAACATGAATGAGGAGTGGAAAAGCATGTTTGGGTCCCTGGAGCCATCTAATGTCACAGCAGCCCCCCCACCACCCACGGTACCCAAACTTATCGCAGCACACTAATGCCGTAGTTCCACTAGTTTCTAGTACTATTACTGTTACTAACTTGTTTGCCCCATATTTCATAATATAGAAATAATAATATCTTGCGGGTTTGTATTATATTTATATCAGTAGGCATTTGTTTTAGTGGCAAGCTCTAAATTCATGCCTTATAAGTCAAAATTTGGGGCTAAATAGGTTTTCACATCCCGTCTTGTCCTGTCCCGTCCCCTTAGCAATCATGGTCCACATATTGACCCTCTGCAGGTGACAGAGGGTCCGGCGTTGCAGCCCAGGAAGGCAGCCTTGCCCGTGGTGCAGTCTGTGGGTGGAGCTTCCACCTACCAGCGACGCCTCACCACATGCAAGACGGAGCTGCAGCAGCTCGTGCAGCAGAAGCGGGAGCAGTGCACCGCCGAGCGCATGGCCAAGCAGATGATGGAAAGCACCGAGTGGGAGAGCCGCCCGCCGCCACCAGGTGCGAGCACTACAGCGTCACTCAGAAACGCACGAGACTCCACCTCACACCGTAGAGCTTAGTTTTAACTGTACTAGGACAGCCTGGCCTCTCGGAGTCAAGGTGTGAAATAGGTGTGTCCTTGAACCTGATTTGGGTGGTCGTTAGTGATGATGGTGTGACAGGATGCAGGAGACCGCTGGTGTGTGTGCTCCTGTTTCTTTTTATTTACGGTCGTCACAGATAGTGGATTGGGTTACGGGGGAGGGAATGGAGGAATGGGGGGACCGGGAAGTGGTACAGAGAGGGCCGGTGTTGTTGGGCTTGCAGGGCTGCGTAAGGTAGTCTGTGCTTTGCTCTCACGGCGTAGGAGTCGGGCGTCCGTCTCTTGCTCCGCCTCCTTCTCTTTCAATCGCTGTTGGGTGCAGGGGTTGAAATAGAGCTTATTAGTCCCCAGTGCGGCGAGTACTCTCCTCCCCCCCTCTCCATCAGCCCAGGCGTGCTACATATATTTTTAAAAAAATCTCTGTTGCAGGATGGCATCCGAAGGGCTTGCTTGTGGCCCACCTACATGAGCACAAGTCTGCTGTGAACCGCATCCGTGTGTCTGAGGAGCACTCCATTTTTGCCACGTGCTCCAACGACGGCACCATCAAAATCTGGGACTGTCAGAAGATGGAGGGAAAGACCACAACCACCAGGTGTGCCACCTCCCAGGGCTCTTAGAATCACTTTGTTTCAGTAGATCTTCAGATGGGGATCTCACAGAGCTCCCTGCTCCACGTGTCTTTGTGGTGCCAGTTGGGGTAAAGAGACAGCAGTTTTAACAGTTTGTGTTGTGCTGTGTTCCTCTCAGATCGGTGCTGACTTATTCACGCATCGGAGGACATGTGAAGACCTTGAGCTTCTGCCAGGGCTCGCATTACTTGGCAGTGGCCTCTGACAATGGATCCATCCAGCTGCTCGCAGTGGAGGCCAACAAACCACCCAAATCACCCAAAGTCCACACTTCCCAGACCAGGTGTGGAACCATGTATCTTCAGAGCTCCTTCCATTGATATTCTCTCCACAGATGTCCTAGAGGTTGTAATACTGATGCTCAGCTGGAGTTCTCCTGAATATACACTACAGTGTCCCCTACTTACCGACTTTATTGAAGCCGAGACTTGAATAGGTTTCTTAGTTGAATGTGCGCTGCCAAAAATGGTGGTGTTGGACAAATCAACTATACCTTGAGAATTGCATGTGTGCATCTGTATCTCCTAATCTGTTTGGTTAGAAGTTCACACCACAAGCTTCTTTGCAAAGTTTATTTGGGTGGATTGTCGTGTCCCCACTCAGGTTCTTGGACCTGAAGGAGGACGGCTGTGTGGTGGACATGCACCACTTCAACTCGGGGGCACAGTCAGTGCTGGCCTATGCCACCGTCAACGGCTCACTGGTGGGATGGGACCTGCGCAGCAACAGCGATGCCTGGACGCTGCGGCACGACCTACGCCTTGGTCTCATTACCTCCTTCGCTGTGGACATGCACCAGTGTTGGCTATGCGTGGGTGAGTGCCCTTCCTCTTATTGTGGACGGAATCCCATCATAAGTCAAGGACCACCTGTACTAATTGACATTTTGACAAGGTACATGTATAAACATTATCAGATGCAGAAGGAAAACTTTCAAATTTCCCAGCTGAAGTAATTCAGTTCCTCACACTTGTTTATATTGTGTGTAACTCCTCTATTCTGGAAATGCTTATATGTGACACCCTGATCATTTCCCTCACCACTGCCCTCCACAGGCACGTGTAATGGCACTATGGCATGCTGGGACATGCGCTTCCAGCTGCCCATCTCCAACCACTCCCATCCAGCCCGGGCCCGAATCCGCCGCTTGCTTATGCATCCACTGTACCAGTCGTCTGTCATCGCTGGTAGGAAGTCGAAAGTCCAAGTCAATCTCCAGACATTATGTGTACTGATTAAAAGTTGAATTGTGAGCCAGGAAACCACAACAGATGCAGCTTGCGTGAATCCTACAGCAGCAAGGGAATGGATATGAAATGCAGATAGTCATGGCTAAAGGATTACCATGCTCTTCCATAGTTTATGATTTCTTTTTAATCATTGTCGGTATATTAAGCTGTCCAGGGCAACAACGAAGTGTCAATGTGGGACATGGAGACCGGAGACCGGAAGTTCACACTGTGGGCCAGCACTGCTCCCCCCCTGTCGGAAATGCAGGTACATCGACACATTTTAATGCTCACACTCAGTCCTGCGTGGATCTATATTCATGTCATGCATTAAAGGCACTGGGGGTCGAGTACAGCTGGGGGATGGCCAGGAATGGCAGCCTGTGTTTACCCTGTTACATGGAGTTGGGTTAACTACCTTTGCTAATTTCCGCAAAACAGGAAGTGTCTTTTGCTGCTCTTGCAGCAGCATGTGCTATACTTGGATTAATCTTGCGTGGGAGAAAAGCATCTGCCATGAGAATAAAGGTACACGTAGGACCGTGTGTCAGGGATTGTTTTGTGTGGTTGATGTTATGTTGCTCTCCCTGCCTCTCAGCCCTCACCTCACAGCGTCCATGGGATATACTGCAGCCCCGCAGATGGAAACCCTCTGCTCCTCACCGCTGGATCAGACATGAGAATCAGGTAGCGGCAGCACCCAGGCACTCATTGTGTCTTAAGGTTTTGTTCATACTTTTTCAAATCCTTTCTTCTCATTAAAAGAAGCTGTATTCTATATGTAGCTGAATTGTAATTAGGCAAGCAAAGTTTTAAGTCATATAACCACTTAGTGTGGTTAATGTTGCTAACACTGCCAAAGTGAAATGGACTTCAGTAGAATGGTTCTCACCTGCCAGTAAGTGTCCACTGTTTACTATCATAATGAAAAAGCCATCATATACATATATATACACACACACACACACACATCATGAAAATATGTATTCCGTATTTTCAGCTCCTTTGTGTGAGTACAGAGTACTGAGAATGCTTCCCTGTGGCATCGCACAGGTTCTGGGACCTGGCCTACCCCGAGAGGTCCTACATCGTTGCAGGAGGTGCTAGCGACTCCCTTCACTGCCCATCCGTCTTCTACAATCGCAAGATTATCGAAGGAACAGAGGTCGTGCAGGTGAGTTGGGTTCTGTGGGGCCATAGCATCGCTTTTCTTTCACTGGCATTTATTTGATATTTTGCTCCGAAGTGACAATGTTAATTAGCCTTGCTCAAGGGTATGAGAGCAGGAAGTAGGGTTTGAACCTGTCCTCTTCTGAATCATACAGCACCTGCACCACAGTATACCTATTTTAGGTTGTGTGTTGTAAAGGCACTCAGCTTGTAACCCTTTGCCTTTCCTACTATATGGAAGGACACGATTCATTCTTATAGTGACAAAGACTTTTGGTATCACTTCACAAGCTGTAAACCTCAGACCTACCCATTACTGAACCTGAGTAAAAAAAAAAAAGGGAGGGGGCCTAAGGTTTTTGGAAGGTAAGGATGCAGGGGCTGCTGTTAGGGCATCTTTTTTTTTTTTTTAAATTTCTATTCTTTTTCTCTAAGCCACAAGAACAAAGGCAGCCCCCTACTTAAACTGCTTTTCATCCACGCTGAATATTATGTGCAGGAGATCCACAGCAAGCAGAAGAGTGGCTCTACTGAGGATGTCCCTCGACGAGGACCAGAATCGTTGCCCGTCGGCCACCATGACATCATCACTGACATCGCCACCTTCCAGACCACGCAGGGCTTCATCGTCACAGCCTCCAGGGATGGTATTGTCAAAGTTTGGAAATAGTCTCATGCACCACCCCAACCTAGTAACCAGTGAACATAATGTCTTAGGGTAAATCCTGTAACGAGGATGAAAATTAAGGTGGAATAAATACCACAAATGAATCTCACAGGTGTAGACCTGTTGTAGAGTCCTTTTCCCAGTTATACTGTTGCAAAAGGCTAAAACTTATACACTAAACAAATGTTAATGTTGAATGAAAATGTTACATGTCTCTTGGTACTGTATTCTGAAAAAGACAGGACTAAATCAAAATGGAAACAACGTGATGGACAAGGATGGGTAAATAATATTGCTGACTAAACTCCTACACGAATAATACCTAAGAAGAGGGACTATGTGAATCAAACGACTTCAGTTTAATGGAAACGGGAAGGCCAGCAAAGCTGTAACACACGCTATATGTTCTACACCATGGGGACTTTTGACCCCCTGTTGAGCACTCTGTCCGACGCTGATGGGATCTGTTTGTGCTGATCATCTGCGATGGGGTCCAATTAACACAAGTGGTTGTGGAAGCATTCAGGGGGCCCCTTGGAACGCAAATCACACAGATGGAAAAAGGTAATCAGCATTACACAGTGTTAGCAACATAGTGCAGTCTTGCTTGAACAGTTAAAATAGACTTTGCAAGGACCTTCTTAACACTCCCACTTTGTCTCATGAGACATTTTTCATTTATGAATTTGGACTTCAAGCTCCTGGTGCCAGCCAAGCAGCACAACCACTCTACACTTGTCTTCCCCTGCATTCTCAGCCATTAGTCCTTGCTTTCTACTTTCACATATCAGTGATCATGGCCCTGTTGGGACTGTTTATTTCTATTGTCTTTACTCTTGCTTTTTGCATTAAAGGTTGAATGAATACAAATGTGTTTGCTTGAGTGTATGATACTTAATAGGTGAATAAAAGGTAGACAGTATTATAAAGTAATTAATGAAGGGCCATTTTATATCCCTTATAATATTCATAACTAACCTTAACTATTGAAGTAAATGCCCAATTTAATGAAATTTGAAGATAATTTTTGGCCTCGGGAGAACATTATGGTTCTGTTTAAAAACTGACAAAATTTGACAGATATGCTTCCAAGTGTACAATGTAAGCAGCAGTTTTGATTAATGCTTAAAATCTACCATTATTATGCTGTCTCGTCTCGAGATGTGCACTTGTCACAAAAGAGCTTGGGTGATGAAAAGGCACTAGACTCACCCTGAGTTGCGCAGTGTTGCCGGCAGGCTGCCTGGCTTCCAAACCGGTTCCCGTTGCCACCACATCCACGGTACCAGAATACGGCACAGTGCTTTGTCTGCTTGTTGAAGTACCAGCGAACACCCTGGGACTCGCTGCATACTCTACCGTAGTCCTTGCTCTGCAGGCAGCGCACTGGAGCCAAACAACGGCAAGAACACAGTTGTATGATGAATGATGTTCATTTGCTCATAAAAAAAGTGGAGCATGAGCTGGACAGGAACGAGAGGCTCACCTAAAGTTCCTGAGAGCAGTTTACCCTTGACGTCAGCTGAAATACTCTGTGAGAAATGCCCACCAGCTCTCGGCTTCTCATATTTTTCTGGTTTCTCCTGGACACTGTCGAGCGTTTCGGCAGCAGTTCTTTTTAGGGTAATGTTCTCTACACCATCAAAGCCAGATCGATGAGCATAGTCTTGAGGATGAGCTAACTGAGCCTTAACTGAGCTCGCTCTGAGAGGGCTGTCCGACTGATAAGTGTCCAGCAAGGACAGCTGAATTTTCTCCACAGGAGACTCGAGCTTTGTTCGGACAGGGATGACTGCTTCATCTCTGAGATGTTTCAGATCTGCTGCGCCCTGCACACGAAGACTGTCCAACTGGATGCTGATCCTTGGAAAACATGTTAACATTGTACTATCAAAAAGAAATAGATCAATAAACAGCCAAACATCTCATACTGTACTTGTACTGCAAGGTTACCTTGATTCCTCAGCTTGAACCCATTCGCAGCCACCAGGAGGACTCGCACATTGATTGCCAAGAGGCGTCTCTGACGATGACACGAAGGAGATGAAGCTTATAACTTCATAATGTACTCAGCCTTGTGCATGTTTAATGGCTTAACATACCCTACATTGCTTCAGCAGAAAAAATATCCAGGTGTATAAATGGGTAAGTAATTGTAAGCAGATTAACACTGTAAGGCACTTTGGAGAATAGCGTCAGCTACGTGAACAAATGTAATGTGTTTTGGAAAAATTGAATGTTTCAATTTCTGTGTTCGGCTGGTAAATCTGTCAAAAATAACCAGGATTATCACCTTTATGATAGCTGGTTTCTCTCAATTACTACTACTTACTTATCAGTAGCCTGAAGAAGGTCTCTGCGAAGCGTATGGCGTACTCTGCATCAGAAGCACCTGGCTTGTCAAGCTGACAGGAGTGAGTGCTGACTGGGGGGCATGAAAGGGCATCAATCTCGCTGTCCGACACCTCTGGTCCTAAGGCCAAAGTGAAGAGGATGTATCCACTGCATTTGGCCTTCAGTGCCACCTTTTTCAGCAATCCCTGCTCCTGGGGGTCACTGGCACCAGCCAGGAGGTTGAAAATGACCTTTTTGCTTCCAGGCCTGGACTGCTTAGCAAACAGGCTTCCCATGACATACTCCAGAGCTGGGCCCCAGGCGGAGGTTCCTCGGAGCTGGTGCATAGACCGCTTGATGTACTCTTTCATGTCCTCCTTTGTGCCTCTGTACTGGAAGTCAAACTCCACGTGCACAGGATCCCCTCCCCTGCCTATGTGGGCCCCTTGCTGGACAAGGGCGAGTCTCGCTCCAGTTATGGGCGCTGAAGAGCTGCCGCGGGTTCCAAACCGATCCACCATGCCATAGAGGAAGAGGCGCGCTTGTTCGTACTCGGCCTTGCTGACATCCCGAGAGCTGTCCAGGAGGAAGAGGACATCAGCGTCCAGGTGCACAGGGGAAGGCAGTGTTGAGGCACACCTTTGGTCTGGATGGCAGGGATCTGTTGGAAAAGAAGATGGGAATCAGTGAGTTCAGTAATGAAACCTGTATTCTACAGATGGAAATAAAAACAGCACAATAATGGAATGTTTTTTTTCTTTCGGGGTGGCTAGATGGTGTAGTGTTGTTTGGAACTGCCACCTTTTTACTCAGAGGCTGCAGGTTTCAATCCCTCTCATGTACCCTTGATTAAGATCCATCCGATAAATTATCACAGAAATTACTCAGTTGTATAAATGGGTAAACATTTGCTGACAGTTATACTGCAAGTCATTTTGGAGAAAAAGCATCAGTGAAATGTAAATCTGTTTTTGGTATCTTTAATTTTGTTCTTGTACTCAGTTTGTTGAGTATAATTTCAATCAATTCTATGTGAAAATTATCAATTTAATACTTTGATTCTCCTGTTCCCAAAAATATTCCTGCTGCACACTTACCATAACACAAGAAACATGTTGTCAGTCTTGCCAATATCTGGTCTACATTGGTGAAGTCACTTATGATTTCATGTGGCCCGGGAAAGTGCTTTTTGAATTCCAAAAAAAAAAAATATATATAATTAAAAAAATTGGTAGTTAAAATATCCAAAGCCAACAGTCATGACAGTAATCTCTGCTTTTTACCTATGTTTAGGCATTCAGTAGATATGAAGGGGACAAAGTATTGTTAAAGAAACAAACAACATATAAACATTGGATAACTCGTAGAGCAGGATCAAACTTTCCATCAGCTTCAGTCCTTTGTGGAATATGTTCATGCATTCCCTCACTGTGAGAAGGAAAGCATTAGGCTCTTCGGGAGATGGAGGTGGAACACTATTTCAGAGTGTGTGCTTGTCAGTCATGTTTAGATGTGTTTCATATTGCTCAAAGTTTTCACTCAGTTTTCATTGTCTACATACAGATCATCCCATAGACAAAGCAATAATTAAGGATGTTTCTGCTCAGAAACACGAGGGGTTCAGCTTACTGAGAAAGCATTCAAGAGCTCGGGATCAGGTGGGATTGTGGTAACGATGACAGGAGTAATGAGATTGGCATGCATCTCCATTGCTGCTGTCAACAACACGTCATTTTCTTCCAGAGCAGAGATTGTTGCAAAGTCTCCTCTTCCCATAGACATTCCTTGAACAAAACAGCATTTCCAAGAAAACAAAAGTTCAGTAGCACATAATGGAATTTCATTCATCCTTAGACCAAGTAATATTAGAATCACCAGTATTGAGTCCTGTTTATTATAGGCTCCAAGCAGTTTCACCATAACATACTTTCATTCACTCATACACCCACTGGCTTTATCTGTTTATATACTTTAACCTCTCATTAACTTTGTCATCCCTTCACCGTCTAACCTCCCCCGTAAGAAGAATTTAAAAAAAAAGAATATATGCTATGGATAATGTTTGAGATCAAAAATTCCCAAACCACTCTTCAGACATTTCATGACCCCTGATTTGGTCTAAATATAGTATGTTTTGTCACCCCTTGTCACTTCTGCGACGTGTTCTCGTACTTGTCAGGAAGATGGCCATCTTTTTCATGTTCTTTCCGCCTCTGGTCCTTTTGAACACGTGCCTTGTGGTATACCTCATGGCTTCGCCCAAGTTGCGAGGGCCGCCACCCCTCTCGTACACAACTTTGTGCTCCACTAGCTGCAGCAGCTTCTTCTTTGTGTGATAGTCAGTGAAGCCTATGATCCTCTTTGCGCTGCCGGAGAAGGACACAACTGCCACGCGAGCCCCCGTCGGACAAGTGCTCTCGCTGATGTGCGTTTCATTCACGATTTTCACAATAAGGTCCTTCATGATGTTGAGCTGGAAATTCAGCACTTCGTCTGACATGTCATAGGCGATCACTAAGTCCAGTGGATATAGCGGACACTCACGGCAGCCTGAACCAAGAATGATCAGCACAAGAGTAGAACAACACGTCCCGTCAAACACTCTATCATTTATGATGACAGAGGATATATGTAGATCAGCTCCTTAGGACACAAGATCAGACAGAAGCCTTACCCTGGCATGCTGCAAAAGAGCACCAAAAAAGCAAATATTATTCATGAGAATCACTGAATACTTACAAAACAAACTTTTGTTAATTTGTAATAAAAAAAAATACCTACCGCAGTTCTTGCGTACTAAATCCAAAAGATCACAGTCCTACACGTAAATAAAACAGAGAATCGAGTGATGGAGCCTGATAAGACTCAGCTGTGATATTGAACATTGGTGCTAATACATACGCTGTGCTCCTGGCTTCCCCGTGCACCTTTTGGACCCTGAAAAACAAAGATAAAAATTTCACTTAGTTTTTCCTCAGTAAGGTAGACCCTACAGCTCTGACCAGCTGTATCTTCAGCAGTTCAACATCTCCGGAGTCTCACTGCATGGACTTCCTATGCTTTCCGTATTAGCATACCATGTTAGAATGAACTCTTACCCTGCGCCCTTTATAACCCGGGTCACCAGGCTCTCCATCTGCACCCTTTGGTCCCATTAGACCCTGTGAAAAGAACCCTCAGAGACATGATATTACAGAAATACAGCAGCAGACAGGATAGTAGTTAATACAGGTCCTTGTAGCCTTTCCCTCAGCGGAAGTGTTCATGTGCACTTAGATAAATAAAATCAAACTATAAAACAAATGCCCGATGCAACAGTACCAGTGCCCCACGAATGCCCTTGGGTCCCCTGTCTCCGTCAGGTCCTTTTTCCCCAGGCTCACCCTGAACAAGGAACAGCTCTAGTTTAGGATATAGGGTTGTAAGTCAGTGCTGCTGACCAGTGTACTCAGTCACACAGTTGTAAGTACCTGAATTCCCGCTGGACCACTGTTGCCCACGGCACCCTATTTTCAAGGCGAAACATTGTCGTTAGTCAGGGCATTAACTGTACTGAGAAAAATGCACAACAGCTGAAAACCAGAGATTGTTCACGGTACTTGTTTTCAAATTCCAAGTTAAAAAAATATTCACAATTCATTGTATTCATTTCTAGAAATACATTGCAGATACTTACCATTGTACAGTTAGTCTAGTAGACTATTACACTAACGACTTGTTAGTGCTGGCTATCTGAATTATGTTGTGCGCATGCTCAGTCAGTGACGCTACATGTTTATACAGAGAACATGAGGGCATGTAAATACAATACTGGGAAAAAACAGAATCTGCTATAAGAGTGTATTACATCATGGAATAAAAAGATTATACAAACTCACAATAATATTTTCAATGACTTAAGCAGAGCTGTGGAGTCAGTACACAAAACCTTTGACTCCAACTCCAGGAACCCAATAATTGTTTCTGACTCCGACTCCATAGTACTGTCCAAAATTAGTACATTATTTTAGGGGTCGACTTATGCAGCAAATATAAGCCTAAATCTATATTTCACCTCTAATTTTTGGGGGTTGACTGTTACGCTGAATCGACTTGGACGCTGGCATATACGGTACATTTAGTTGGAGTCGGTACATTTTTACCGACTCCAGTAACCCAATAACTGCTTCCGACTCCACAGCACTGCTTTTAAGTAACTTTTTCAATTTAATTCAAGGGTATTTCAGTACTGGATTTTGCTATATTTATTTCTCCCGACTTTCCAGGCTTTTCAGGACATGTACAAACCATTTCAAAACATGAAAATGGAGGCATACAGAAGACTGTAGAAAGGCTGATGCGCTGTCTCCAAATACTTACTTTTATTCCTTTTGGCCCTGGGAGTCCATAAGCTTCATAACCGTCGCTACCCTACGGGCATTAATCAATGTGAACTTGCTCGCACACACCCACGCCATTACATAACTATTCTGTGTATCATTAACACTTAAGACTTTAAAGACGTGCAGAGTCCAAGTCAAACAGATGTCAAAAGATGAAAAATGGCTACAGATGAGTAAATTTAGAGTTAACAGACAGATCATACTCACTGGGGGTCCCCTAAATCCTTGTTCTCCATTTTGTCCTTTGTCACCTGTATTTCCAGGCTGACCCTTAAGAATGCAGAAGAGATGTCAAGTTTTTTTAAACTCCATTTTTTACAATTTTAAGGGAAATACAGCAAAAACTGCGACAAAAAACAGCAGATGGCGTAGTGTTTACGGAACTTCACTTGCAACCAGATGGTTGCTGATCCAGGAAAAGAATGGTTGAACTTAAACATGCGAGCATATGTGCAGCCGTAAGATATTTCTTTACAGGTTTCTTCAGGTAAAAATGTCTGCTAAGCAGACAAATATCAGTACATACAATTACTGCTCACAGTGGTATTGTAGATTATTTTCATTATCATTCTGACCAGTTGGCAGGCTACAGAGTGTTACTTATGGCAGCTTCTTTTACGATGAATAAAGTATCTGTCCATTATTTTAAATCCCACATATCACAATTTCATCATTAGTACACAAGATTATCACTGCTATGCCCACCTCACCTTTACACCTCGTCTTCCTGGACTGCCCCCGATTCCCTGGATGCCTGGATCTCCGTGAGAGCCCTTTATTTATGCCACAAAACAAAGCTTAAGGGGTCAAACATTTGTTAATCTTAGATTGTTCAGTGACAAATAATTAAACCATTACATTATTTTTCACATATCATCATTTAATACGAAAGATATACTTCTAATGGGTGGCACGGTAGCACAGCGAGTAGCGCTGCTGTCTCACAGCTCCCGGGTAGTACAAGAGGATGTGGGTTTGATCCCTGCTCAGTCTGTGTGGAGTTTGCATGTTCTCCCCATGTTTGTGTGGGTTTCCTCCCACAGTGCAAAGACATGCTGTTCAGGTTCCCCCATAGTGTGTGAGTGATAGAGGCAGTATGTTCCACTGATGTATGGATGAGTGACTCATTGTAAGTAGTGTATCCAGCAGTGTAAGTCACCTTGGTGAATAAGGTGTGTGAGCTGATAACACTACATAGTTAACTGGAAGTTGCTTTGGAGAAAAGCATATGCTAAATAAAAAAAAAAAAAAAAATGGAAATGTAATGACAAATGGCTAAACCAACTGCTCCAAATACAGCAACAGTGAACAGGCAAACTGCAGGCATCATTAGCTTACACGAACCTGTGGACCTTTGTGACCAGGCTCTCCGGGGTTCCCCTTTTCACCAGCTAATCCACGAGGGCCCTGAAGAACAAAGAATAACACTGTGCCACTGGATTCTCATGCTGTCTCATACCGTAAAGGTGGAACCAGACATGACTGGGAAGCTAAACAAACCTGTATGCCTCTCGGTCCAATCTCGCCTGGCAAACCACCTGCACCATCATTTCCTTTAGAACCCTAAAGGAAGGCCAAGAAACACATATTGATTTTATTTACTTTCTTTTCCTTAGCTTGAGGAGAAGAACTGACAGAGTGACGTAATACCGAAGTAATAGTGTTATATAGCAGCTTGTTGATTGCCGAGATTTGTTTAACTCAAAGGACACTTGATTACAACATGCCTGAAATCCAGGGTGTCCTCTTCGGCCACTCCTTCCCTAAAAGGAAATTAAGTGAACAAATGGGTGAGAATCACTGTTGCATTTTAAAGAGCAACACCGCAAGGAAGATGCGTGACTTACTTTACTTCCTGGGTCACCATTTTCTCCATCTGACCCAATTGGTCCAGGATCACCCTTGGGAGAGATTTAAAAAAAAAAAAACTCAAAAAATTACCTACCTTTTAAAATCATGCATGAATTAGATTTTAGACTATGAATGGCGTAGTGCAATACTTGGTTTTGCCCTCGAGCCAGTTGAGGAAGCTGTTGTAGATATTTCTCATTTTTATATGCAGCTAATTGAGTGATGTGTATCAGTATAATAATTTCATCAAACAAGCAAGCTTTGATCATTGTGCATCTGCATCTAAATCTGTCTGTCAATGATGTACTTGTGTAAACCGAGTTGTGCGTTTTGAAGAAAGGCATCTACCAAATGTATAAATATTATGTGATGTAAGAAGCTTCCAAACAGCTCAGTGCAAGCTGTAGTGTTAACAGTATTACTAACCTCAGGTCCAGGGAAGCCTCTGTCCCCCTTTTCTCCCTCATTAATGTTGTCCAACCCAGGTGGGCCCTGGAGGGTGGTGACACTTTACTCAGAGTTCCTCACTGGAGCCAAGAGTCTCACATATGCACAAATGCGCAAACAATTCTGGGACCATATTCTTAACTATGCTATAATAATTACACTTGCTACACAGATTTCAGACTTTCCTAAACTTAACGCCAAAAGCCAAGAAAACTGTGCCAGTTTTGTTTTTGGGAATGGTCAAGAGTGCCTTTAGGATAAGAAAAGACTTTTAAAGATAAGTATTTGCACTTACTGGGTCTCCTGGAAATCCCTTTTTTCCAATCTCCCCCTGTGGGCCTTGAGGTCCTCTTTCTCCCTAAAACACAGGGAAAGCACAGTTTCACTAGTGAACTGAGAGGTAATTTCAAGCCAAAATATCAAGAGTGTATGGACATTCTGGGTGCTTTAGACTGAAATGGAATTTTAGTTCCCCTCCAAGCAACTTTCCATTACATGTAACAGAAATTTACCTGATTGCCAGGATCACCTTTCAGTCCCTTCGGGCCATGGGTTCCATCATCTCCCTAAGGAGATGTCAATGTAGCATCAATCCCTGTATTCAAAATTAATATCTCTGATACATTTTGTGTTTTAGTGTTGCAAACAGAGGAGTCCAATACCTGCCAACCTTGTACACCATCCCATCCATCAGCTCCATTCTCACCCTGGAAAAGCATAACCCTTTACTTTTTCAGCATATGATGATACAGAGGTGATCAGGCTTTGTTGTTCCAGGAAACAACAACACAACAACCAAAAGAATAGTTGCTTAAAAAAAGCCCAACACACAGAATGTAGTTATCTTTTTGAATTTGTATTCAACAAATGTTTTAGCAGATTTTCCATGTAAATGTAAAAATGAGACAAAAGCCAGCTCCAGATCAAGAGAGAGAGACATCAAAAGTCTGTTTTTCCAACATCTTACTGGAAAACAAAGTTTCTGGGAAACATTTGTTGGAATACTACTACTCTGTGTACAACCTTGAAGAACACTGATGGCAGACAGGGTTACTGCTAAGTTGCTGAAAGAAGGATGCGAATTTAAAAAAAAAAAAAAAAAGGCATGATTTTGTGGTCCATTTATATCACAAAGGAAACACCAAATTTTAAGAGAAAAGTTTTTTGTTGGACTGAAACAACTAACAGTTGTTCTGCAAGTATTAATATGTCCCATTCAAGAATCAATGTGCCAGTCATCATTCTGATTTCAAGAACAGATGTTCTACATGTATATTTGAAATATATTTGCTTGATTATGCGCACTTTGGCCCTTGACATGTAAGAAAATATTGTTTTTGTGGACAGCGCTGCTATGATGGAAAACAAATTTCAGAGAAATCACAGAATAAAATTCAGTCCTACTGTATCATAAACCATAAGTTTAAATTAGGGTCTAACAAATCCTTTAAAACTATTTATAGTAAAAATATTTACATAAAAACTTTTTGATTATGTTTTAACCACCTCTTTTGCATGAATACAAATAGATGCCAACATGAATATCTACAGTATAAATGTGAATTATTTTAAATAAAAATACTGACGTGAGCCCACATATTGTATTCATACTTGCAGATACCATAAAAACAATAAATATTCTTGCAAAAAGTACATGTTGAGCACTGAAGTATTTACCTTATCTCCCAAGAAACCTCTGTTACCCTGTAAAAGAGCACAAAACAGAACTTTTACATTAAAACAAAATCTTCCCTGTACAGTAGGGTGGAGCACACAAATATTTAACATGTCAGTTTGTGCATTTTACACAAAACGGCATTCCTTTGTATATAAATGATGCATCATTCCACTCTGTTTACAGATACCCAAGTACACACAGCAGGAGTTCTGGTTATAAATGTGCTCTACATAAGAACCATACTGTACTGTGTTGAAACTTACCACTGTAGCACATGACCCTCAATGACACTTTTCTGTTGTACGAGCTCAGAAGAGCTTGTCTTCCTGAGGATGCTATGGTATTAAAGGTGTCCTGAATATCTCCCACACACCTAGTTGACATTAGCCACATTTGGCAGTGTGTGTCTAATACAGAGCAGCCCAGTAAAGAAGGAAGTGGTTTACTGTTACCCTCTTCCACACCTGTCTATTTCTGTTATTAATTACCAGAAACAATTTCTTAATTTGCTGGTTCAGAGTTAAGTTACACAGATGGAGGGCCTTAAGAATTATTCTTACCCCAAGCAGTTCAGTACTGCGATATGATCAGAGTTCATTATAACTTTTACTTGTATATTATTTTACTGGAAGCCTTTACCAGAGCAACTTACAGCATTCAGCTACTTACAGCTATTTATCCATTGACAAAACTGGGTAATTTTTACTGCATAAATTTAGAGTAAGGGCCTTGATGAAGGATACTACACAAGGAGGAGGGATTCAAACTCAGGTCCTGCAGTAGCAACCGCTGTACTAACTATGTAATTCCCAAGTTACTGAGTCGTAGAGGAACATCTCAATTCACACTAATACACAAAGAAAAAAAAAAAATTTTTTTTTTTTTTTTTTTTACCTTTTGACCTCTGGGTCCATCACATCCCTTATAGCCTGGTATGCCATCCTCTCCAGGATGTCCTGGGCTGCCCTGAGACAGAAGCAGAGACAAGTGTCACTGGACTTCCCTCTGCTTATCCACCTCAAATCACAATATTGCTGCTACATGGAACCAGAAAACAGTGCTCATTTTCACTTACACATATCTGACAAGTGACAACACTGGTTTATATATGCCATAAAAGGCAAAAAGTATGTGCCTTAAGTCTATTTTTAGCCACTTCCACTTATTTGCCTTACTGGAAAATTTCCATTAAAAGCAATCTGCCACTGTAAAGGATATGACAATGTTAATCATTTTTCCCAAAGAACAAGCTAACTGACATACCACTGGGCCATCATCTCCTGTGTGTCCAAGGGCTCCTTTCTGTCCTTTGTCTCCCTGTGGTGAGACACAGATGGTGGCAATGTGAGCACGGCTTAGGACACAGATGTAGTGTGACTGCTTCTTCTCAATAGTGAAATATGCTCTGATCGGGGGAAGGGGGTGCTGGGGTTTTTATGGGCAAGCAGGCCAGAATTTCTCTCTCCCCCACACAGAGATATTTTGAAAATGTGATTCAATTATAACCACATAAGAGTTTAAAAGACAAGGTTAACATCAGCTGGAAGGACCAAAGTGGGGGCAAACAATAAAACCTTGTTGGCAACTACAAAAAAAGCTTCTGACAGGCATAAAAGAAACTGAAATAAACAAACAAAATATAAGGCTCAAAATGTACCGCCATGCCACGTGTTCCAGGTCTCCCTTTGGGTCCAGGTGGGCCGACACATACGCAACACCTGCAGCACAGTTCTTCTGAGAAGGTGATCTGAATGGACAGATGGCCACTAATTACCAATGTTCTCCTTGTTCCTGCTTCATCTTTTACAGAGAGGAACACCGAGGAAGTTCAACTTAAGAAGGAAACAGTCAGGATTATGTGGAACTGAGGCCATTACACAGCATTTCCCAGAACTTTGTGCAGGCATTTGTCCTGTATTTTGAGAGCAGCTGCTCTCACCATGCAGTCACGTAGTGTCTCTTGCCTAAACAACATACCTGTTGTTTTTTTTTTTGAGAAGGTGCTGGATAATGTTAAACACATTATATATTATTGCAAATGTGGGTTCCGCAGGTAGATGATGAATAATTAATTGCAATGTAATGAAAAAATATAATGGAACAGCTGAGTTACGGTTACAGAATTACTTACAAACGCAGAATGTAATTCACCAGCAGCTGTATTCCCGATAAGCAGCTGGGCCTTGCAACATGCCTCCGTCCCAAACGGACCAAATTCAATGGTGTGCAGCTGCTGTATGGCTTCCTGGGACGTCCCCTCCAGAGCCACAGTGATGAGACCCTGCACTCCTACGTAGAGAAGACACAGATTCACTTAATTGAATTTGAGGACCTCCTTCCCTTCCTTGTAAAATCCAAGCAAAATTAAATATATAAATATGAAAATATGAAATACTAGGTCAACTTATGGCAGTTTTACAATGATAACCAGAAATACATTTATTGAAATGTTTAAAAGGTAAATGTATAGAATTAATTGCAGAATATCTGAGAGCTGGGATACAATTTATATAAATATAAAAATATGAAATAGGTCTATTTGTTGCAGTTTTAGAATGATAACCAGAAACACTTTTTATCAAAATGCATCAAAGGTAAATGTATAGAATTCACTGCAAAATATCTGAGAGCTGCAATGCAATTTTAGTTGAAAGCACAGAATCTTTCACCATGATGCCATCGATGGACAGTTGGTGTAATTTCTAGATTCAGTAGCTAAGGTTGTTCTCTTGAAGGACAGTTCAAACAGTCATGATTACTGGGTGGCAAGGCTACAAATCACAGATTCTCTTGAGGAATCTAAAAGGTGTAGATATTTCTGCAATGAAATATTTGCAATTTTTTTTCCCCACTCTACCAACAAATGATATTTTAGCAGCGTTTTCTGAACTCAGTCCACATCTCAAGTCTGCCTCAAATTTAGGCTGAAAAGTAAATATCTTTATATAGCCAATTACAGTGGAGCAACATAAAACAGCACTTTGTTCATATTGTTGCCTCAAAATATTACTTAAAAAAAAATTTGCTAAATTTTCACTGTCAATGTACCACGTTTGCAGCCTTGGGTCTAAGGTGTTAAGGCAGTAAGAATTCACTACTTTAAGTCAGAAACTAGAGTGCAAACAACATGATGTTCCATTACTTTGTAAAAAATTACTTTAATTTGTAAAAATATCAATTCTTTTTGGTATAAAGGTATTTTTCTGCTGATCAGTGTCAAAAAAGCCCAATTTAATCTACTGTGTGTTGTAAAACAGCAAACATGAAAAACTCCTTTTCACTGAAGACACAAAATACTTTTGCACAGTACCCTTACTGTTAGTGTAAAAAAGACAGCGGTAGGTGAACTTAAAAATTTAACTGAAATGACAACATTTCTCTTTACCGTTCTGTCTAAGAGAATCAGATGCAGCCTTCAGTTCAGTCATGCTGGCATCGAGCCCATCTGTGAAGATCAGTATGGCCTATACAAAGCACATAGCACTGTTATACCCAGGAACCTTAATTTATCACATTAGAAGAACAATGAGCCTCAGATATTCTATTTGCCTTATGAGAATTATAAAAAGATCATTATTTACACAAATTATGAATTCTTGATTGAATAACAATCTATCAAACGTTTTTGTCATGTTACCATGTGCCAAATAATTAAAAGCATTTCAAGCACTAAATCTAATAACTGTCTTGTAAAATCAGGTTTTCACTGTTAATGCAGCTGACACTCTTTACAGATAGCAACTGTTGATCATCATATGTAGCCCTCTCTCTCACCTTTCCTTGTACAGGATCCCATTAAACAAGGGAAAGATATAGTTTATCAACCACAAAAAAAAAAAAAAAAAGTTTTTAGCAGTTTTAGAAGTTTTTAATCAATCTAAATTGATTATTGAGAGCGAGTGTGTGCATGTCTGTGTGGCTACCCTGACATGGACTAGTGTTCCATCCAAGTTGTACCCCTGAGCCTTGTGCCCTCTCATTCCAGGATAGGCTCTGAACTTCTGTCACCCTATCCAGGACAAGCAGTGAGTGAAAGATTTTTACCTGCACGTGAGTGCTGTTAGAGTACTTCCTAAACATCTCCAGAAACGACAGCAGGTATTGTCCATCTAGAGGTGCAGAGTGCCCTATCACGCTCCTCTGCAGTCTTTGCACAACATCGTCGCTCAAGGCCTCGAACGGAGTCTCATAAGGAGGCTCTGTATTGGCCACGTGGAAACCGAAGCGCACGGAAATGTTTGACCCGCAGCCGGTCATCCTGAGAGCGGCAATCTCCCGAAGAGCTGGCAGGAAGTTTTCACTCAGCTGGTGGTGGTAGAGCATCAAAAGCTCGCCTGGCATCCCTCCAACATCTACACCCACAGCGATGTCCAGCAGGCACTCATGGAGCAATGGAGGAGGGGGCGATGGTGTTACATCTTTAGAAGTGAACATAAGGTGTAGATGAGCAATGAACACATACAATAAATCCATATTAATCACTCATACATCATACAACACTGAAGCAGCAAGGTTCTGTATGCGATGGAACCACTTAGTACAAGTCAGCTAGCCGTGCCCATGAGGAAAAATGAAATAGACTTATTGCACATGGTGGCACAGCGAGTAGCGCTGCTGTCTCACGGCGCCTGGGTGGTGTAAGAGAACGTGGGTTCGATCTCTGCTCAGTCTGTGTGAAGTTTGCATGCTCTCCCCGTGCCTGTGGAGGTTTCCTCTGGGTGCTCTGGTTTCCTCCCACAGTCCAAAGACATGCTGTTCAGGTTCCCCCATAGTGTGAGTGAGAGAGTGTGTTCCACTGATGTATGGATGAGTGACCCAGTGTAAGTAGTGTATCTAGCAGTGTAAGTCACCACCGTGAATAAGCGTGTGTGGGCTGGCAACACTACATACAGTTCATCGGAAGTTGCTTTGGAGAAAAGCATCTGCTAAATAAATAAATGTACTTGCACAGGTACCACTTTAGTGCGGATCAGGATGTTTACGAAGGAGGTCACGATGCAGGACACTCACTGCACTGGGGGCTGTCGCACACCGCTCGCACCACCCTCGGCACAATTTCTCCGAGGTCCGCATGCGATGCCACTCTGATCACGTTGGACGGATCTCCGGCAATGCGATTCAAAGTGAGCGCGTTGATTTCGTCGCCCACTGCCACGACCAAAACGTCCACTCCGTCCTCATCGCGCAGGTCCTTCGCTGCCTGTGCGATCGCGGCCTGGGGGTCCCGTTTGTCGATGCCGTCGGTCATCACGATGAGGCGCGGAACGACCGAGTCTCGTTTCTGATCTGGAGTAAAGAAGCTCCTCGAAACCACGAGCGCGTTCAGTAGCTTCGTACCAGCGTATTCCTGCTCGATTCCGCCGATCGCGTCGTAGAACTCTGACCGGGGGTAAAAGGAGCGCAGTTTGAAATAGACGACGCAGTCGGAGCTGAACTGAGCTAACCCGACCCGCACGCTCTCGTAAGCGCTTAAGTGCTGCACGACGCTTTTAACAAAATTTTTCTCCCGCTCGAAATTTTCCTCAGATATGCTTTCGGAGCCGTCGATGAGGAAGACGACGTCCACGAGAGTCGTGTTGCAGTCTGCAACGAAAAAAAAAAAAAAAAAAAAAAGAAGAAACATAAGACAGTAAAGCGCAAAAACACAATAATTACACCCCTCAATACCCATAAAGAACTAAGATAAAAAAAATGTTCCCTCATGATATTCACTCATTATAACTAACACAGGGTTCATCATGTTGTTATGCTGTACTTCGCTTTTTTTCGCTGCGACCTTATTGCCTTCCAGATACATCGCTAAATCTGCAGTCCAACGTGTTAACTTGACACGTAAAGTTTTTTTTTTTAAAAAAATCCGATTTAAACGGAACCTTTTTTTTCCATTAAAAATTGGCAACTTTTATAATTATAAATGGCGTTCAAGAAAACGCTGCCTCAGTACTGTTGGTTTCCGCCATTATTACGGCATTTTGACGTGTTTAGCTAATGTTCGTACAGCATCTTAAAACATATCCCGAAATACAGTCATTCGTGTATTATTTTATCACTACAACATTCAGGAATAAAGATATGAAGTCATCAAATACACTACTCATACAATAAATGAAAGAGAAGCAATAAACGGAGGAGAGCGTTTTCCCGCGCTTCACACACACGCGCCATTTTGTCTGCCTTCACGGAACGTCTTCTGTTGCCGACGTGTTGTGTGCACTGACCCTACTTATTATATTTTTCATGTTTATTCATTCCAAATACAGGTTCCCTTCGTTTAACTAGTGTAATTCACTTCCGAGGAGCTGCAGTCCTTTCTGAAATAAACTTTATTCTGAAGCGAAAAGTCTCCTTTGTATGAAATGTCTGTTCTCATCAAAGAAAACGAGGCAAACCTGTATTTTGTACAAGTCGGCCATACAGAATCTAAGGTGTAAATAGAGAAAAGAGGTAAAACTGATCAGGTGTGCAAGTTTAAGAATCAATTATGTCACATTGGCCTGAAGTAAGTAGAATTATTGTTTCCGATTTCAGAAATATCCACGCTTGTACATTAGGTAAGAGGCACAGTTTTCTGGTCAGAGTATTAGCGTTTTGAAGATGGGACCTTCTGAAGAATATCTTACATGGCACGCTGCAGATTGCTTGAGTGACTCTCCTCGACACATGTTTGAGGTTTTGAAATGCATTTACAGAGAAATATCTGCTGTCCGACCCTCCGATGATTCCGAGGTCCTCCACGTTTTGGTAAACTATTCCAACGGCCAGGGTGTGGATTCCGGAAGCGCGGACGTTGTCGCACACAGCTGGCAGCCTGTTTCGGTCGGAGGTGTCTTTGTGGACGATTGTGATGAGGAACTGGGGGATACTGCTTCGCTGGCGACCCCCTCGGGAGTCTGAAAGCAGGCCTTTGGAAAACTCGATTGCTTTACTTGTGCTCCTTGAATTACGACGAATTCCGCTTGGGTTCAGGTTTCTTATAGCTGCCTCCAGTGAACGAATATCTCCGTATGAAGACAAACCAAAAGCTTCTAGCACATTCTCCCCGAACAAGGTGACCCCGACGCGCACATTGTCATCCCCGATGTCAAAGTTGTTCACCACCGAAATCATAAAGTTTTTCATTGTCTTGAACTCCTCACTCCCAATGCCGCTTGACACATCCACCACAAATACGATGTCAGCGATATCTTGGTTCAAGCACTCTGGGAAAAAAAAGAGATTTCAGTCAACTGAAATTTGAAAATGGATCAGGCCAGCCTTGTCATAAATGACACATTGAAAGAGTATTGATTGATTATTGGTAAAATTGATATAATAACCTCAATAAATATTTGGCTTACCCAGCTGAATTTTGTCCTTCAAAGCATTCGCTACATCGGAAAAATTATTGTGCACGTAAAAGATTTTTTTATCCGTTCCAGTTATGTCTTTCAGCTGGCTGTGGTCCGTGTCTGATGTCCTAACAGCATAAATGTCAATCCCGGAACCACGCAGGTCTACAATGGGCTGAGACAAGGAGTCCTGGGATGGCTCGTCCGCGATCACCACAAGGACCTTCTCTTGGTTGCCCGCTGCAGTGCGAAAAAGCTTGAGAACAGAGCGCAAAGCCTTTCCTGTAAGAGTACTGCCTTGCATCTCCCTCATGTTATCGATCGCCTGGTGATAGGCCTTTCTGTCTAGCTTTGTCGCCAAACTGAACTCCTCACGCACTGTGTTGCTATACTGCACCACACCAACGCGAACGCGGCTTTTCTCTGGATCAATGCTGTCAACGAAGGCCTTCAAAAATCTCTTCATCTGGTCATATGTGTAAGAGGAGATGCCCGAGCTGGCCAGTAAGAGGATGACATCAGCTTCAGTGCTTTGTAAAGCTAAAAGAGAAAACAGCATAACGGTAAAAAATCCAGCTGTGATACAGATCACACTCATCATTACACAGCATTTCCTGACTAACGTCAACAATATTAACAGCTCTTGACTACAATTTTTTTCAATCTATATATCCTGCGAGTCTGTTTTACATGTCATATGGTAAGTATACTACAATGTAGTTTTTCCATTTTTATTGTGGTTTGCTGTTATTTATTCTACTTTGAGCTGTGTGAATTTCCTCCCAGCAATCAATAAAGTATTACCCTATCCTATCAATAACATTTGAAAATTACAGACAATGCTTTTCAATAAATCTCAATGAGAAAATTGAACACACACACACACACACGCACACACAGAGTCTGAAACCACTCATCCCAAGCGGGGTCACAGCAAGCCAGAGCCTAAATGCTGGAGGAGGATGGGACACACTCAGGACGGGACGCCAGTCCATCGCAAGGCATCCCAAGCAAGGACTCCAACCTCAGACCCACCAGAGAGCAGGACCCGGCCAAGCCCACTGCGCCACCGCACCCCCTGAAAAGTGAACAACCTTCCTTAATTGAGCACGTACCTGCTGATTTGCAAATGTTTTGAGCCAGTTGAAGCTCAATATTCTTTAGAAATGCAAAGCTGCTCAAATGTTTCTGTGCTTCAGGGTCAGCTGTCATTTCATCCAAGAAGTCCATGTCATCCGAGATGGCGTATACAATGACATTCTGTTCCTGCAGGTCGGCCATGACCGCTGTCGGCACACCCTGTTTCTCATCGTGGTTGCCATCCTTTGTGTAATCCATCAATACCACAAGATATTGGGGTGTGTTTGGCCTCTTCATGGATTTAAGTCTAGTATAAGTGTCTCTGAGACCTTTGCCAATATCGGTGTTACCTGTCATCCTTGTAGTGTAGTGAATATGACATCTTAAGTCACGTCTATTGCTGTACTCTCCTAAAACGATTTCAGATTTAGTTTCATTTGCATACTGCACAACTCCAAAGCGGACACCCTGGGGTCTCACTGGGAAAAACTGTACTGTGTCATTCACAAATACTTTTATTTTATTAAATTCTTCATCTGAAACACTCTCAGAGCCATCAATCAGGAAGTAGATGTCTGCTTTCATGTGCTTAGAACAGCCTGAAAGAGAAAGTAAACACAGATTAACAGATGTAGGGTAACTACCTTACTCAGGAGTCTGACAGCTGGAGGTGGGATTCAAAGTAGTAAATTTCAGACCCAAAAATAACAGCTCTAACCGCTATCAGATGCCCTCTGCTTACATCCATATATCCATTTACATTTACATTTATTCATGTAGCAGATGCTTTTGTCCAAAGCGACGTACATCTCAGCAAAAGTACAATTTATGCATTACATTAAGAGAAGGAGACATAGCTGCAGACATGAATGTCTCAAGCAAACCCAGTTTGTTACCTACCACTTGCTGCACCAAGGTTCATTGATCGAGTAGGTGCATAAAACACAGGATAGACAAATCCTCATACCCTCCCACCAATTATTCATATATCCATATGTCCATTCCATATTTCAATGGTTTGAAGGGCCAAATGGTGCCAGTACTCGTTGCACCACATCATCACTATCGTTCCATGATATGAATGATTAAGAATTTCATAAATGTGGCAAATGAACACATGGCTTTAGTGGTCTGACAACTCACTCACTTTAATGCTGCTTAGGATATAGTCTGCATCATTCTGTAGTAACTATATACACTATACAATGTATTCACCCTCCGTTTTCTGTAGTCTAATGCAGCAGGATGACATCTTACCGCATTATATTATCAAAGGTCTGCTGCATTTAGATTCATTGCAGAAAACCAGTCCTTTATGATAAAAACATAAATAACAAAAAATGCCTGACCTCTTTCTTACTTCCTAACCAAGTTGACAAGGGATTATTTTTATTCACCTAAAAAAGCATGAATAAATCTTACTTTTTTCTACCAGTTTTCTCAGCTTCCAGTAGTCCTCGTCTTTGTGAGTGAGATTGTAGCATATTCTGCCCTTTAGGGTTTGTGGGAGTGAACTGAGATCCTGGTAGGAGCGGACTTGCAGAGACGTCTCTTCACTTGGGTAAGAGGCTACGTAAAACAGTTGTGATGAGTCTTCTGTTCCGACATACACCGTGTACACCGTGATGCCAGCAAGATGAAGGTTTATGGCAGAGTTCTTATACGTTTGATTTCCAATATAATCAGTAAGGAAGACCGCAATCTGGGGCACGCTCTCGCCTGGCCTTCCTCCACTGCTGTTTCTAAAGTACTGATCTGCTCTCCGAAGGAAGACCGGCAAAGGGGTCTCGCTGGGTGCGTCAGTTGCTCTGGGCTCCACTGACTCTATTTTCCTCAGAATCTCTTCCCTGCTGATATTGTCGAGGTTGAAACCACCTTTCTGTGGGGGTATGAATGCAAGCCCAATTTTCATGTTGAATTCCTCAAAATTAAAATCGCTGACAACATTTTTAATGAAATCTTTAAAATGTTGTAATTTTCCTTTTGAATAATGGACGAAGAACATGAGATCAAATTTTGCCTTTTTGCCACAACCTGTGGGGAAAAATGCCGTATTAGATTTGTACTTTTGTATGGGGTATATATAAAATGTTCCATTTATATACATACGGTACTGTGCAGAAGCCTTAAGCACTTAGATGTGTCACAAAAATATTTGTTTTAGACGGTTACTTAATGTCTTCTACATTAGTGTCAATGGCAAAGAACATATTTTAGATTTCCAAGCATTCCTTTTGCAAAAAGTTACAGTATTATAGTAAGGGTTTTGTATGTCATTAAAGAAGGAAAATACACACACACACACACACACACACACACACACACACACACACACACACACACACACACACAGAGTCTGAAACCACTTATCGCAAGCGGGGTCGCCGCGAACCAGAGCTTAGCCCGGCAACACAGGGTGCAAGGCTGGAGAGGAAGGGGACACACCCAGGATGGGACACCAGTCCATTGCAAGGCACCCCAAGCAGGGCTCAAACCCCAGACCCGCCAGAGGGTGGGACCCAGCCAAGTCTGCCGTGCCAAGTGGTTGTTGACGATGGATGGTTACTAAGCTTTGTAAGAAGTTTATTCATTAAGAGTGTTATTTTTGGAAGCATTGTCACTTTATAGCTTTTTTACCCAAGTGCCTGAAACTTTTGCACAGTACTGTTTATACAAACACAATGTTCTTTAGAATATTAAAAATAATGGTTAAATTTCTTCTACTTGAAAACCTGACTTTTGACCTGCATGACAATTCTGAGGAATTCTGGAATGTCTGCTTACCCTTCTGGGAGTTATTAGAAAGTGCAACATCATCATACCTGTAATATATTGTAAGATTTTGACCCTGAGTCCTCGCTATATATACTATATGTGGACAGATTTGCAGTTTCTCAGTGTACTGTCTTTAACAGTATGTTGCTGTGTCCCTGTGCTGTTCATAAAACCAATAAAAAATGTAACATCACTCTGATAGAGTTTTTTGACCATTGTCTCCACCTTTGAAGGCCTTTTCTGGTTGTCTCAGATTATTATTTCAACTCATATTGTATAACAAGGGAAAGGCAGAGAATCCATCGACCGTATTTTTAACAGAGGAATACAAATAACAGTATGAAACATTTTTGTACCACTGAGTCATTCATGTGAAATAAACACGCTTTAGCACATGAATGACCTTGTGCCAAATGTGGAATTGCTCAGGTGAAAACTGTAGGATTTACACTGTACCATGTCCAATCCTGCAGTTTTCACTTGAGCAATTGCACTGTACGATGATAACGTTAAAGATGAACTTAAAGGATGTTTTTCACACCTTACATACATTAAATACATTACCTGATTCTTGGGAGTGGGCAGACAGGCATGCTAAACATAAAAGACAAAAGAGCCTCACAAGGAGCCCCATTTTTGAGTGGATTCAGCCTTCCTCAACTCTGTAAAAGAAAGAAACGTGTCAGGGATAAAAGATTTTGGAGAATACAGTCAGAGATTCTCTGATGAGCCTACCTGGCTGAAAAGTAAAGACATGCTTGTGATCCAAACCTACAGTGTGGCCTTCCTGAAAATCATGCATAAGGTGGATCTTCAGATGCCAATGAAGGCGTTTCCATTTCTGTTGAACTCAAGGCCAACTTCTTCAAACTACTTCAGGTACGTTTAAGATTGTGCTTTCCACCAGCTCTTTGGTTCTACCTCTGTTGTGGTTAAATGAGCTCCCTCTGTTTCTCACAGCTGCTGAATCCCTCTCAACATTCAAGATGTGTCAAGACGGAGTTCTTGTCTAACTGAAGTAAATCTCCAAAGGAATACCACGAAAGTATGTCATTCTTTCCAAAAGTAGTGTCAATAAATGGTGTACCCTGGGATTGGAACTGACAGTTGCAGACTTATTAACCAAAACATTTACATTCGGATTACACAAAAGAGGCTAGTGGCTCTTTCAAATTCATTTGCGCTTGTAACCCTTGGAGGAGAAGCAATATGTGCCATGATGAGCATGACAAACATACAGGGAAATAGTACACAACATAATCCAGCTGGTGGGTCCCTTTCCAGCTTGGACACTGCCATTGGTGTTCAGTGAGCCCCACGTTTCATTACAAAGCAAAAACAGTATATAATGTGTCTCCCAACTGAGTGTTAGTCAGGACTAATAATTGTGGTTATGGTGAGTTATCTGATGATCCATGGGTTTTTCTACATTATAAAGGTATGTGCTCATTTCCAGGTATATAAAGATGGATTAGTAATAGTCAGCTGGTCTGTTCTTTTTGACGTCTTCAGTGAGCTTTTATGATATTCAGTAAATGGGTTTGCACCCTTTGATGTAATGAAAAAAATCACATTTGAGCTTGTTGTGCTGTGATAAGATTTTACTGTTCTGAGCACTTGATCTGGCAACTATATTCACATTATTTGACCTACAACACATACATTGTGCAAAGGCTCCTGTTCTCAGGTGTTTCAATGCTTACTGTAATTAGTGGAGTGTTTTATTTTAATTTCATTCATCGTTTTATTTACTGTAACTTTACAATACAGTGACTAATATCTCAAGAAATCTTAAATGTAAAATTAATTTTGACAAATACTCTGAGAAGTGTAAGGGCACCAATTTTCAACTGACAGAAGAATCGATGCTCTTTTCCAGTCACCTTCACTGGTTGTACTTTAAATAACAACAGAGAGGCTCTGAGCACCGTGAGGGTATTGGATTTAACCTGTGTTTTTGTCTCCCTCCTCGCTAGGCTTGACTCTCAGGGTAAAAGCATGTGGCACACGGTGAGTCCTACGACTGCGGTTTGATACCCTGGCCGTGCCACACGCCGACCAGACGATGGGCTTGGAGCTCCAGGGATTCTCAGTGGGGGGAGTCGGCACCTCCTAGTCAGCAATTCTGCTCAGAGAGAGCCGCCCCAGGGACCTACCTTGCCACTTACCGAGGAAACCCCAGGCTGGAGACTGCTTGACCCCCGATGCAGGAGAAGTGGAGCGTTGGTGCAACTCCACCTCTGAGTGTAACTGGGACTGGGGAATTTGCAACATGTAGAATATACAAAATTGTGTGCACCCAGGTGTATACAAATAAATATATGTATGACCATATAAAGAAATATTTACAATTACAAGCATATAATATCATTGCATCAGTACAATTATGTTAAATATTAATGATTAAATGAAATTAATACATAAGACATATGTATATATAATACATATACATATACAAAACATATAAAACTTTAGACATACAGTAAATGCAGAGACATGGGCAGCAGGCGGCATAGCAATTAGGGCTGCCACTCTGTACTTGAAAGACAGGTTCGAATCCCACCTCTTGCTCTATTACCCTTGATTGAGCTACTCATCCTAAATTTATACAAAAATTACCCAACTGTATAAATGGATAAACAATAGTAGGTTACATAAGTAAATGTACATTCATTGATTCACACACGAAATGACAATTTAGATCCGAATTGTGAAGTGGAGCACCGAGAACAAACTTGGGACAAAATAATGAGACCATACAAAGTCCGCACAACAGAAAAGCCGAACAGATCGCTGTGATGCCAGTGCACACTCATGTTGGTGTGTTAAATGTAAGAGTACCTTGCGTAAAAATCGTTATGTACAGTATATCATGTACTGTTCAGCACTGAATTTTAGAGGTGGCGTCTATACTCTTTGACCAATTAAAACTTTTTTCATTGTAGTACGATCACAAACTAGGGCACCAAATCAAAATAGCCCAACTCTTTTCTATGCTTGTTGTAGGATTTTAATTAAAAATGTATTGCGAAATATAAGCCAATAGCTTCCTCTGCCATGATTCTTATTTCTCATCTTATTAAATAGTAAGGAGTGTACTTACTCACTCAGTCAGTCCAGGGCTCCAGGGCTTGGTTGTTCTTTCAAACAGCTGCTCACTCACTCTTTCACACAACTGTCTCGTAGGAATTGTGCTTTATTCTGTCTGTAATGTAATATACACTCGGCAGTGTAAACACAGACTTACCCTGTTGACTGTGGTACAAGTCACACACTGCCTGCCAGTGGAAGGAATGTCCTCAGGTTGTGTCTCTGGGAGACTCTGTGAATACGTACATTACACGCCAACTCTGAAACTGCCTCAGCCCTTAAAGTTCTGGTCAACCTTCTTGAAGAAGTAGGAGCCTCAGAACTGCAGAGATCCACGACATATTTTAGTGTTCTTTCCCTCCTCGCCATGGCACACAACCAGAGTTTTTAATAGTTTTTCGCTCAACCTCTGATAGAGTAAATTCTGGTGAACTTTTGCTTGATGACCTTAGTGGTGCCTTAGATGCAGTAGTCAAGCACCTCCTACCCAGACTGGACTTCTACTCTGGCCTGTCTGGACCAGTTCCTATACAATTGTCCTATTTGTCATGTCCTATATAAATATGAATTTTCTATATGTATGATTTGTATTTGATGATGACCATAATTCATCATCAGTGTTAACTCATCATTGCAGTTTACGTTTTCTTTTTCCCCATGCAGTTTTTGCTTTATTGGGTCACTGAGGTATTGATTCAGTCAAGGACACTGTCTTTTGGTTCTTGCCAATTGTCCTGTTGTGTCCTTCTACCCCGATGGGCGACCTTTGGGTTGGGTTATTTGGAATGTACCATCTTAATTTTCAATGTTTTCCCCTTTTCTAAAATAATTTTGCAGTTTTTGTGACAAATGCAGTTCTGACAATTCATCTTTTATAGCTATACACAGATAACAGACACACACACACACACACATTGACTGAAACTCTTGTCCCAAGCGGGGTTGCGGTGAGCCGGAGCCTAACCCGGCAACACAGGGTGCAAGGCCAGAGGGGGAGGGGACACACACACCCAGGACGGGACGCCAGTCAATCGCAAGGCACCCCAAGTGGGACTCGAACCCCAGACCCACCAGAGAGAAGGCATACACAGCTATTTGGCTTTGTATTCACTCTGTGTTTTGTAATGATAGTGTCAAAATTTCTTCGTGTGGTATTTGTCACACTTCCCCCAGCTCTCTCTAGAGTGTTACAGTATTTTTAAAGTATCATAATACTAAAGGTTGGTTGAGAACTTAGACAAATTTGAATAACAGCACAGACCTGCAGCAACAGTGCAGAGGAAATGAATATGGTTCAAGTTTATTGGTACTACTGTTAAGCTCAGAAATGTGTTAAATACGCATGAACCATCTTCGACCATCACGCCTTGCCGTCATCAAGAACTCTCAACCTCCATTTTGTTAAACATCCACAGTGAGACTAGTTTTAGATGTAATCAGAACTAACGTTTTCAAAACCAGATAAAACTTGTAGTGGAAATGGGCAACAAATTGCGTGTTTACATTTTTGTCACGGATTTTTGTTTATATTGCACTCCCGAGTTACTTCACCTGGGTCATGCTTCTTGTTAACAGTATATTGTATAAACATTCCTGAACGACTCACATGTGAATCTGAGCGCAATTCAGCTGAACAGCTGTGAATTTCTGTTCCTGTCCTGGGAAGATTAACTGAAATGTGGAAAGCAGTAGAAAAAAAGTGTGGTGTTTTAAGGAGAATCATACAGACGAGTTTTAAATATAATCTAAAGAGTATAAAGTCTAAAGATGAAGACAAGATGAGCTGATCTTTTGTTTTTAATACCTTAAAATGTCATTGTTTTTTTTGTAACCCTTACAACACCAAGGGTTCACAGTAATGTGACAAGAAGTTGAAATAAAAATATAACACTCTGGTCCAAAGCAACCTGAAATGTAAGCTACCTGCAATTATTTATAGAGTGTGGTTATTTTTACTGGAGGAATTTGCAATAAGAACCTTGATGAGGTATGATACAGTAGGGGCAGGATTGAATGACCCCCTGTTTGGTGTGAGATCAAACTTGGGTCAGACGGGTATCGACATGTGGGATAAATGAGGTTCGTTGCTACTGCTTGCAAATGTTCTGGTCTTGTTATCCTCTGGGTTCAGAAGATGGATAGATGGACCGTTTGTGTTGTGATCAGCATGGATAATAATAGCATAGTAGTGAGTTCTTGAGTACTTGCATAGTTTCCATCAAGATGCAAGTAAGAAAAGCTGAGTGCACTGCAGTGGTTGAGGAGCAGTTGTTTTTGATCAAGAGTATTATTAAGATGTGTATGTTCGCAACAGCTGGTAACATGGTGGTTAGAGCTACTGCCTTTGGACCCAAAAGTTGCACGTCCGATTCACACCTCCAGCTGTAGTACCCTTGAGCAAGGTACTTACCCTAAATTGCTCCAATAAAATTACCCACCTGTGCAAAAAGGGTAAATGTTTGTAAGTAGCTTAACATTGTAAGATGCTTTGGAGAAAAGTGTCAGATAAATGAATAAATGTAAATGTGTGATGGCAGCTAAGCTGAAGACTATAATGAATCTTCATGAGTCTTATCCCTGGAAGGCTTTGATGAATGTAACAAGGCACACACAGCAGTAGATAACCCAAGAGCTGCTGTTTCTTTGGTGAAACAATGCACAGTAGCATGGATGTGACACTCATAAACAGGGCTTTATGGAAGACTCGATAGTAACATTCTTTTTGAGAACTTCAGCAGAGCAAGACACCAAAAGGCTTGTTTTCAGTTTGCCCTTTTATTCCATCTCCATTGGCTGCTCATGTGGATTGTTGGGCTGTTGTCATTTTTTTTTCCAGATGTTTTTGTTTGTGCTCATGGGAGCTTTATCCCCTCTCTGTGTCCTATCTTGCTTAGTTGTCTGAAGCCCAGCTGTGCTGTACCCCTATCCTGGCCATGTGGCAGCCTCTGCTCCACAAACACGCAGCTCGCTCCCTGTTGACAAGCTTCCACCAGGAGGGTATAGAGTGTTACAAAACTAAATGCTCTTCACCTTGTCTGGATTTATTGCACCCATGATCTCTTAAATTCATGTAATGTGTAAATGTTCATGCACTGCATCTTTGAGATCATACCTGTTAAACAACGGATACCCCTTCACGCAACTACTCCTGTAATGTAATGCAAATGTTCCTAAATATATACAATTAGGACTAACTATATATATAATTAGGAATGTGTTTAGGAATCGTCGATAGTCAGATAAAGTTTTATGCAGCTACTCGTGTGATGTTCATATGGTGGAAAGAAACAAACAAACTGCACTTAAGAATCACGCGTCTACATCTATGCCTCTCTTTCTACTAATGTAAAGCACAAATTGTATTTTCTATGAGATGTACTTCGCTTTGGAGAAAAGCGTCTGCTGAATGAATAAATGTCAATGTAAATGTAAGTGCTTGGTTCGGTTATTTTATCATTTCACATAATTTTGTGTCAAGTCTTAATATCCACTGGATAATATAACAAATAAAGCTCTTTACTGTTTGCCTATTTTGTGATGATGTAACAATATGAAGTAATTTCCTATATATGAATTTGTAAGTAGGTTTACCCGACTTTTACTAAGCACAGTAGAAGTGAGACAACAGCACAGCCAGAAGCCTTGTTGTAACTTACATCCTGAATTTTATTTGTTTACCTCCTAGGAAATACCCAACCTTAGTGCCCTTCAGGGTACATCACCTAAGTTATGCTGGACAGTAGGATATCCAGTTGTATAAATGGTTCAGATTTTAGTTGCTTTGGATAAAAAACATCACCTAGCAACAAAATGCTACCGGCATCAAAACGTGTGAGGCTCTGTGATATGCCTCTGTTTTGCAAGTATGTACAATGAGTGTACAGGTATTGAGAGTACAGGTATTTAACAATGATCTTCATTTTTCACAAAGGAAAGAAAGAATAGAAGCAAACTACAACATTTCTGGAATAACTGGCATTGTTACCACTGTGACTTCACAGTGGTATCAGAATATGTGCACTTGTTTTTTGGCCTGTCCATAGAAACATATAACACTGTGATCATCAACTGTATCACTTCTTCCAGACTCACTTTGCCCATGACCTCTGAAGTTCATGTAAGGTATAAATGCTCATGCACTATAACTTTGAGATGATGCCCGGATAAACCTTTATGCAGCTACACCTGTAATGTAATGTAAACGTTTATATGGATCTTAAAAAAATAAACAATAATACTAGGAAGGTAATCAGGAATCGTGGATATTCTGATAAAGTTTTATGCAACTACTTGTGTGATGAACATCGGTTCATATGGCGGAAGGTAACAAATGTCACACGTCTGCATCTATGTCTCTCCTTCTGCTGATGTAATACACACATTGTATTTTCTATGAGATGTTTGTTGCTTTGGAGAAAAGCATCTGCTAAATGAAAACATGTAAATGTAAATGAATAAATGTGACATTTTCTTTAGGTGTTTAATGAGGTTTAAAACAGCCATTACAATAGGGTCTGTTCTACAGGTATATTGATATCCAATAGTAGCACCATTAATAAAGGTCAACAGTGGAAAAACCCAATGTACAAAAGATAGATCTGATTGGTGACATTTTTAATAAAAATATCCCTGATATTGGCCACTACAGGAGTCAAGCTGCCTAACCATTGGGTTTATAGGGAGGAACAGGTCTTCTTTTAAAGTCAGCGGTACAATTATATCTACAACAGCTGATCTGTTTGGCATAGCTGATGTTGAGCTGAGTTTTACTCTCAAATTTCACCACTTGAGGAGCCAGCATCATGTTGAAGTGGTGGAGAAGATGCGTTCTCCCTCTTGTTGCAGGGAATTGTTCAGATAGGATAAGATTTGATGTCAGAGGGGTTTCAGCCATCAGGGCTCTACACTCAGCCATGTCAATAATTTCCACTTCTTTGGAAAAGGATTATTAAAACCAACAAAAAAAATGCTGCACAGCATCATTGTTCGCCATACCATAGTACCTACCTGACATTGAACAAAATTTTGCATTCTCCAGTTCTATTTCGCGCTCTTGCTCATAGACCCTCAAGCTTTGGAAGATGAGGGTAATGAGAAAATCATTGATCTTTAACAAGGAATCAAGCCTAATGACAACTGATTTGACAAACTTAGGAAAACATAACGGATGCAAGTGGCTCTGACTAAACCAAACATGAATGTGTCTGCAGTCCAACAGTCAATGTCATGAAGAAGGTTTCACCCTGAAGCTTTTACTGATGCGTCTTCATACAAGCAGCTTCACATTTCTTCTGGCTATCAAACCTGTTAGCGTTTCCGCCACAGCCGCTGTACCAGAAGCGGGCACACTTGTTCTTTGTGAGGTCAAAATACCACCTGATGGCATAGGTCTTACATGAGCCTGCATCTGCTGGGAGGGAGCAAGAAGCTGTGGAGGAGGAAGAACACATTCCATGTCATTATGTATCACTAGCCTCAAAGACAGTAACACAAGGATGAATATGAAGGAGGGTCCCCAGCCCTGATGAACCTTCAGATGCACAATGACAGGTGTATTCTCTAAATTCTTCAGTCACTTTTGTATATTTCATATGTATGAGAAACACGACAGCTTTAACTGCTCACAAAAGCTGTGTGGGTACAACTTATGAGGCCAGAATGTCTCAGAGTGCAGTTAAAAGTGAAGCAGAAAAACTACCATTTTATTTTCAGTTTCACTGTGATGATGAATGATGTTAAATTTAAGCCGGTGATGTAAGAGAAAAAAAATTAACTGTTTCAACATGCAGCAGTTTGATACATCTGCTCTGTGGTAGATCAGTTTCTGGAGGAGGCATGAAACCTTTGCATGCAAGATTTACAAACCTGCAAACACTGTTTTATAAGGCAGTGGACGTGTTGTACTTCATGCAATTTTAATATTAATTCTTCCGCCTTTGCCTCATTTAACGAAATCATGCAAAAGACAACACACATCTCTGAATTTAACTCATGAAGTGACCAATCAGCAAAGCAGAGGCCTGAACTTGCATTTACCGGGATCAGCCAGGAATAGGATCGAATCTCCACGTCCTGGGAGGATCTCAGGTCTGACGTCTATCTCCTCATATGTCTCAGTTTGGGAATTGTCCACCTCTGTCTCTTCTGTATACTCCTCCTTCTCATGATGATCCACGATGGTCACACTGAGCGGAGGATGTACAGGCAGAAGGTAGGAACTATCTCCAGCAGTGATACTCGGCCCTCTCTAAACATCTGACTTATTTTGTTAGCCCTGTGTTGAACTGTGGCGATATTAAAACTCTGGATTATTGTTTCCCTTTAGAGGATTGATTATAAAAGTAACGAAACAATGATTGCCGCCTCAGGCCGAACATGAATAAATTGAGGCTTTTTTGTAGCTTTCTACTTCATTACTGAGCCCATCAAACAATCTATTATCAAATACAGTTCATATTACATAGGGTTCCTTATAATTCAACTGTTTTGTTATGCAACCAATCACTGTTCCTGTTTAGGCCAGGAAATGGAGACTACTGTACTGTTATTTATTCATCTAGCTGATGCCTTTCTCTGAACTGAGTCAATACTTATGGCAATGTACCTATTTGAAAAGCTGGGTAGAACAGGGCCAAAGAAATTCAGGGTAACTACATTACTCATGTATACTGCAGTGGGAGCATGGATGAGGACCAGGGTGCTTTGATTGCAGGTGACAGGTCTAACCACTGCACTGCATTTTAGGCAGACAAGGTAATATAGCTAATAATGTTCATTAAATACAACTTCTGCACATGCCAAGGGAGTATCGGAGAGAGTGGTTACCTTTCAACAGGAACGCCCTCCCACTCCTCTGCCTTGGCTACGAGCACCGGTACATTTCTGCACTTGTCCACAAAAGTTCTATGTGGGTACCTGTTCAAATCTCCTGATGGCACAACATTTCAGAAGAAGAGTTAGAAGGTGGTGACAAGGCCCTGCCCACACACACAAGCATGTGCCACATGTTTTCATAATCTTTGGGAGCGGTTTGCTGGCTAAAATCGAGAACAGCTGAATAAAAAGTAAATAATTACTCAAATGAGCAGGACCATCTGTGATTGTGTATAAGTCGCATTAATACGGCCTGTCCTAGATGGAAAGAGCAAGACTTGCAGTATAAACACAATAGGAAGAAATGGAAGCTAAGAAGTCTGAAGGGACAGCCCTGGCTCCGCAAAAGCAAACAAATCGGCTACTCGTCCAGGCTGTAGCCACTTATATAAACACAGAGGAGAATGAGGCTGGGGACTCTTCCTTACTGCTTAAAATGTCGAAGAAGGCCCTCAGGAAGCGATCAGCATACTCCAGATTTCCCTTCTTCACCTGGCCCAGGTGAACAACGTGCTGCGCCAGCGGAAAACTGGCCAGCTCCTCGGCCTGTGTGCAGTTGAATTGGTGGCCCATGGTGACAGTGACCAGCACCACACCCTGGCACTTGGCTTGTAAGGCCACGGTCTCCAGTTTGGCCCGATCCCAGGAGCTAGTCTCTCCTCCAACAAAAACCAGGACCACCTTACTCTTTCTTTGCTGGGTGGCCCTGAGCAGAATGTTCTCTATAGTCCATTCAACGGCATAGCCAATGGCCATGCGCCCGCCCACTTGCCGCATGTTCTGCAGGATATGGGTCTTAATCGCATTTACATCCTGGTATTCCATGAGGTCAAACTCCACTCTCACTGGTATCTGACCTACTGTGGGAATATTGTCGGATATGCCTTGCTGTACTATGGCTACCCGTGCCACCTTGTCCTGCCTCGTGGGCTGGGTACTGATGTCAATCTGTTGAAGAACGGAGCCCAGGAGCTCCTGGACACCGTGGTACTGGTCTGCCTGGACATTCTGAGAGCTGTCCATTACCACCGCAAGGTCCATGTTCACCTTCTGGGGAACTGGTAGTATATTCAGGGCCGTACAGACCTCTGCTGGATTGCAGTGGTCTGGACATAAGAGAGAAGTTTGGGAGAGGCATTAAATGCGTATTGACATGAAACGATCATTCGGTTCATTATATGTATAAATAACTCTAAATGTAGTGTGCAATCATACAATGTTTTCTTTTTTTATAATGCTAAATTAAAACTCTACCTGAACCTACAATTTTTACAGATGCTTTTAAAGACGAGCAACTCCACTGACGGTGCAAAGCACGTCAATACAAGGGACTTAATTGCTGTATAATTTGGTAAAAGATTCAGGTCTTGGTTCCAGTCCCTGCTCACCATAGCAGAGGATGCAGGTCTTGATCATTTCCAGCTGATTTGAGATCCGACCTTCTCTCATGAGGTTGATCATGAAGTTGAGGCTGTTATCCTGCAGTAACGCAAAAGCAAAACCTCACATATGGCATTCACATGGCCAGAATAAAAAATTCAATGTTCATTTTCCAAAAAAAAAATCCCTTGTGAACATCTACTTATGATTAGATTTTTTTATTTTACTCAGGAAACAACTGGAGGCTGACATTAGGAACTTCTGCTGCTGCCCTACAGAGTTAACTTAGTGGCACGATTGCAGGGTAGTGCAGTGTTTCGCGGTCGCCACGTACAGAAACAGCTGCGACTTGTCAACACAAAACAAAGTGCTGTCTAAATGTTAGAAAACGACAAGCTGCTTTTACCCCAAAAGCACGCCTGACGTTGGGAACTCGATTGAAGGCGATGACAGCTGTAATGATGGCCTGTGCCGAGAGCTCCAGCTTCGCCGAGATGATCGGGGGCAGCTCTGCAGACTGACCCTTGGTGATAAAGATCGCCACCTTCCTTGTCAGCGTGGCCTGGCGGGTGCGTTTGAATACATTGTGTGCCACAAACCTCATGGCCTCGCCAATGCTTCGCCGATTGGACGATTTTGTGAACGGGATGTTGCTTACGGCTTCCATCAGAGTACGACTGCGGTGATAGTCTGAGAAGCGGATGACATACTTTGCGTTGGAATTGTAGGTAACTACAGCCACTCGGGCCCCCCTGGGACAGTTGCTCTCCGAGATGGATAACCCCTCCAGCAGGGTATGGACTGTCTCGTTCATTCGCTCAAAATCATTGTCAGTCACGTCTTCTGATGTGTCCAGAGCTATGACCAAGTCCGTTGGGTAGCTTGGGCACTCCTTCCGACCTAGGATCACATAGGTCCAAAACAATGTCAGTCTCTCATTTATACACACTTTGTCCTGTACACCAAAATAAGTATCACTTCCAGAAAAGTGTGAACTGTAAATTATATTTAAGTAATACACTTACATATAAGTATATATATTTATACTTATATATATTTATATAAAATAAAATATATATTACACATTTACACCTTAAACTTTATATTATATATTACACACATAAAATATATATTACACATACAATAAATGTAAGTGTAATATATACACTTACATATAAGAATACACTAATGTAATTGTATAAGGTGTGTGGGCTGATGACACTACATAGAGTTCATTGGAAGTCACTTTGGAGAAAAGCGTCTGCAAAATAAATAAATGTCATGTAAATGTAAATTTAACACAGTATGTAACGTGCTGAATAAATGTATACACGCTACAGCATGCGTACATGTTAATAGCTCACTCCCATAATCAAAGAAAGATTACTTACAGCTGGAACAAGCTGTTCAGGGAGAAATATAATATCACGTTAATGTATTAAAAACTGTTAGGATCCATACCCTCCTTAATGCTATCTATGTCTGAGAATGTAACAAGATAAATCATCATTAAAACTTTCAATCCTATTCGGTGTATGATATTTATCACGCATTCCAATAACTTTCGGCAAATAAACTAATATAAATCATTTATGTCTATGTAATAAAAAGTAGCACTTACTGAGACACATATCTAGGAGAAAATTATTCGGGACTAGTTTCTAGGAAAGCATTACAGTACAATGTCTTTTTTTTTGAGTCAGTTTAGAGAGTTTTTAAGGAGTAATTGGAACAAATTACATCAGCTATCATCTAATTACATAAAATTAAAATAAATGTAAGGAAAAGCTTACCACATTTGTCTCGAATATAGCTTACTAATCCGCATCCCTTAAGAAACAAAGTAAAACTGAATTACTCACACAATTAAACTGCCTATAATTTCATTTAGAATATGGCATTAATTTTTACATACGGTGCTTTCACTTTTTCCACGTGATCCTCTTTCTCCCTTTGTGTCCCCAAAAAAGAAAATAAAAATGACAATTTTACTCTATACCTACTGAATGTCAATGTCATGAACAGCAGGTAAATAAACATAAATTGAATACACTCATGCAAAATGTACATGTAAAAAATAAATAAGTAAACTGTAAAATGATAAACTAATGTCTTTATTGTGTCATAATACAGGCAGACATACTGTATAAAAGTAATGCTATAATGACTAATTTAGTATACAGTACAAGTCAGTGCTTGTAAAATAATATTTCCAAGGAAAACAAGTAACCGGAGAACATACCTTATGTCCTGGTGGTCCTGGATCTCCTGAATTTCCCGGCTCTCCAGATTGACCAGATTTACCCTGAGAAAATCAATCAATGATTCGAAATGTAAATGGATCCTAAAGTCTCATACTGTGTAGTTAATTTTTGAATTAATGCTTTAACTGAGGATGGATAGGATGTGTGGATGTATAAACTACTGAGTGTAATTGTGGCACTTTTATTCATGGTGGAAATAGGAAATTCACATATTCGTCATTCACACTTCTCTGGACAAGTGTCCAGGAATGTAGGACCGTCTTGGAAAGTACATTCATGTCTTGGCATGTAGGCACATGTTTCATGAAAATTTGTGAAGAATTAACTAATTTACACATATTTCTTCTTCTCTGTCACCAGAGCAGAGAAAATGATCTGACCCCCTTCCTTGTTTCTATATTTCTTCGGACAAAAAGCGGCTTGTTCAACTGTGAAGCGCTTTTTATTTTAACGGTCATTATATTTCACGTTTCCTTAATCTGCTTTACAAAAATAATGGTGCTGAAGTTTAATGATCATCATCACTCTGTGATGGAATAAGTAATATTAGAGGTGAAGGAGACAAGAATTATCAAGGACTAGCCCCTGTTGAGGAATGGGGGATGATCGGGACACGCACACTATTACAAAGGAAAGTTGTGGTACATCTGGGGGGCAGGGGGGGGCGGTGGTGCGGTGGCATAGTGGGTTGGACCGGGTCCTGCTTTCCAGTGGGTCTGGGGTTCGAGTCCTGGTTGGGGTGCTTTGCGATGGACTGGCATTCCCTCCGGGGTGTGTTCCCTCCCCCTCCAGCATTATGCCCTGAGTTGCCGGGTTAAGCTCCGGTTCCCCGCAATCCCATATGGGACAAGCGGTTCAGAAAATGTGTGTGTTCTGGTACATTTACTTTCTGAACACTGTATTACTGTATTAACTTTGAACTGTTTTTTGTAGCCCAGGTTGTTTTCGCTTCCTTTACTTCCCTTTGGATATTTTCTTGGCTTATTGGCTTATTGCATTACTTGTATAATTGTCGTTGTCATTTTATTTTGGTTCCATTTATTGTCACAGTCTGTATACTCTTCATCTTCACATGGCCGGAATAATTTTTAGTCTTTAACCGCTATATTATTCTGAATTCAACAAATGGTCTAACAATCGTAATGCCGTAACATTGTCACACGTTCTCTGTTTTCCTACAGACCAAACCAGACTACAGTTTTCTGATGTTTACATCTGTATGGGCTCTACAGATTAAATGTACTTTTTCCATATTTGCCAGTGCTGCCCCATGTTACAGTATATCTAAAACTGTCAGACAGTAAAGTCAGAACTCCATCCAAACTACAGCACTGCAACTTAATTTTGAACATTTTTTTAAACTAAAGTTTTGCACATCGCCAATCTCTATCATTTCTTTGTTTAATGGAAATTCACTATACCAGACAGGATTGGATTCTGTCCACTAACTGGAGGATGAGAGAATATGAAAAGCGGCCCAGCTGTACAAAAACGCCATGTCTTCTTACCCTTTGGCCTCGGTTTCCCTTCCGACCTGGATGCCCCTTGGTACCGGTATTACCTTCTTCTCCCTGGAAGCAGTAAGCACACAATATTAGTGACACCCAGGAGGATGGCCAGACCACGATCACATGGTTGATGATACTCAGGTGCAGCATTGCTACTTAAATGGACTGTTGGAGGATAGGGCATCGTACTGCGGAGCATTGCACGGCATGGATGGAAATGTCCTGGGTTTATTTTCATATGTGATTGTGCCACTTCTGTGTTATATTTCTTGACAAAATCTCTGCACGTTCCCGCTGTACCTGGCAGGCCCAAGGTGTCACACCTGCTACTGGGTTACTGTGTGTACCTGATTGGTTGCTGACCATGAACGTGTGAACTGTTGCATTCCATTAGAACCTACAGTTCATACGTATTTGCCTGCTCTGTAGGTTTTGTTATATTTGTTACATATGAAGAGCATCTAAAGAAGAGCTGGTGTAAACAGACCTTTCTGGAGTTATCTGCTGTCCCAGTGCACTACACAGCTGTGGAGCTGCTTACCTGTACTCCAGGGTAGCCTGGGAAACCTTGGTCTCCCTTGAGAAGAAACAATTAAAATCATAAGTCACATAAAAATGCAAAATGATCCCTGGTTGTTTTCTGAAAAAAAAGTTCACCTGTAATAAGGAATGCAGGTTTGGCTAATGTTTTTAAAGGGCCTTGACTATATAAACTGCCCCCAGAATCTGAGGCATATATAAAAACCAATGAATTTCACATTGCTTCTGTAAAGAGAATTGTATAAGAGAGTAAATGTTGAAAAGTAAAGAAATTCATACTGAAGCCAAGCAAAGCAGTTCATTTTTTTTAACTACTTTTCATTCAGATTCAGTTTTTTTGAAGGTTTTGGAAATTTCATTTTGCTCGTTCCATTTTCCATCCAGTTCCATCAGGTGGTGCCGGATCTTCATCAAGATTAGAGTGGATTTTTATGTATTGATTTAAAACCATTATAGTATTGATCAAAAGTGTGATTTTGCATAACTTAAGATCTTCCCAATATGAACAAGACCATAGAAACAATACTTTGTCTGTTATGCAAGCGTCCCAAATGTCCAATGAATTTTGTCTATACTGCTGCTCATTTTTCTTTTTTGAGAGACGGAATATTTTATAATTTTGCTTTTCGCTGCTTAGAAACAAATAGAAGTTCACTGATAATGTTGTTGGTGGTATTCTTTCTGAACAAGAATTTCCATTCCTTTTTACATTTTATTTCAGATGATACATCTCATTGAAAGGCAATTTACAGTTATAGGAATGGATAAATTGGGATAATTTTTTAAAGCACTAGATTTAAGTTCTTTCAGTGCTGCATTTTAAATGATGAGTGAACCCTGTTCATATAAGTGACATATTCCCATACCAAGCAGAAAAGGGTTGGATGTCATACTGCAGTTCTTTACCTTTTGTCCCTTGGGTCCGGACCATCCGTTGCCGTCTCTGCCATCCTCACCCTGTTTCAATACAAAGTGCATCAACTGCTTGCCGTGCTTAAAGGCAATTCTATTAAACAGCAATTCCTAGGAGTCCCTGGTGCCTTAAAGGTATAAAAAAGAAGTCTAACCGGTGGTCCCCTGATGCCAGATTGCCCGATCTCCCCCTTTCCACTGATGTCACCCTGCTGACCCTGCAGGGAGGCAGAGCAAAGAGAACTAGTACACCAAGGTGCAGCGGTCCGTCCGACTGACACTTTTACTGCATTGATCGGCAATGACCTCAATACAACAGTAAAGTGGGCCTGCTAGGCCTTACAGCCACCACACTCGTATCTGCTGACAAAGGACGTGATATTGAAAGAATCATATCTGTAGGCACTGCATGTGAAAGCAAGCACACCGGCACTTTGCGTGTGCCTCACAGTGACAGCCAGACATGGACTGATTTGTACTAATCATAAATGGTAGGCATAAGTAAAAATAAAAGACAACAGGAATATTTTAAATAATAATTAAATAATAATGCATATTAATATACCTTTTGTCCTTTCATTCCTTGACTTCCAGGTCGCCCTTTTGCACCTGAAGGACCTGGTCGACCCTGGAAAAGACATTCATACGTTACTAATAAATGTTGCATTTTGTCATTTTTACTTGTTTCTGAAATGACACTAAATTGTGTTTAGAGGTAGATAAACATAAAATGCTAAAATTAAACAATCGAGTAGATGTTATGTAGAACAATATGTGGAGAGACAATGTAACATGTGGTTTGGACTAGAAAATTTGTCATTCGGATTGTTGTCATTTTGAACATGAGGCCTGGGAAGAATATATCAACCTGGACCGGATAGCTTGCGACTGGTTTGAATTTTTCTCCATTTGCAGATAATCTTTTGCACTATGGAATGATTGACTACAAACTGTTTGGAAAGGGCACTATAACCCTTCCCAGACTTCATATCATCTTGGAATAATGTAGCCACACACCTCAGTAACTAAGACCACACATTTCTAATGTTTATATAAGGCAGTGCCCTCCAAGTTACTCTCCATGATGTTCTCACTTCAGGCATTTTAATCCAATGATAAAGGAATGGATGTACTAACTTTTTCTGTCCAAAGAAATTCAATTTCTGCTGATTTAGATGACAAATGAGCAGAAAATGTAATTTTTTTCAATATTGTTTTATTTAATTAGATAATCTTTATCAGTATATTGGAAATGATCAAATATCCTTTTTGACCAAAAGTGTAGAAAAAAACCTTTTAATAGGGTGTACTTACTTTTTCCGCACCACTGCATAGATTGCAAAAAAACAAATAATATTCATTCACTGATTCACTCATTCATTTATTCATTATCTATAACCACTTGTCAAATGTAGGGTCCTGGTGGTCTAACCCTAACCCTATTCTGGAAGCATAGATTGTGAGGCAGGGTACACTATGGACTGGACATCAGGTCATCGAATAGCAATGACACACATCCATTCACTCTCACACTCCAGGTAATTTAGAGTCACCAGTTAAACTGAAACACGTCTTCAGACAGCGGGAGGAAACCCACATGAGCACAGCACGAACATGTAAACGCTACACAGACTGAACAGGGGTTGAATTTGTGTTCGTTCTCAGCACTCAGATGCCGTGAGACACCTGCACTCAGATCTGTGCTGCAAACAAAAAATTATGCGGACATGATATATTATGACACTGCAGAGTCCTAACTCTGTGTTATTGTTTGATTTTCCTGGAATATTAAGTCCAGGTTTCAAAAGAAACTGAACAATGTGATATTTACGTGAATAAAATACATTAAGATAATTTTCTTTGAAAGCAGACAATGAAACAATTCAGTGATTGTGAACTTCGGCTAATCAGGTTGGTTAGAGGATCCTACCTGAGGTCCAGGTAGGCCATCAATGCCAATGGGACCAGGGGGGCCTTCACTTCCTTTTGCTCCCTGCCAAAATAGGAGTTGAAAAATACCTTTAAAGAGATTATATGTAATATGTAACAATTTATGAGATTAAGCAGAATATTCTGACTGCTGCATCGCAAATATAATAGACACCCACCTCCTATTATACAGGCAAATGGTAAAGGGACATTCAATTCGGAAATTTGTATCACTTTTCCCAGTACATGTATTCTCTCAGAAAGACTGATGCCTCACATTTGATGTGAAAGGTCTCCAACCATAAAAAACTGAATCAGGCATCTGCTTAGGATATCAACTACTTGCAGCAGTTAAACACACAAACAACAAGTGTGTACAGCTGTGTGTTAGTGTTTATATGATATGTTGCATTGTGTTCTCATGCGAACATTGATTTATTTATTTTCGCTCATTTTTTCATTAATTCGTTTAACACTGATGCTTTTGGCCCCAGAAGAAAGTAAGAAATGTCAGAGGGTATTTGTAATGTCTGTAATGAATCAGCGGATTACACACCTTTGTAGACAAATACACAATTTCTCCTCCTCCGAATGAATGGAGGACCACGACATCGGTGCTTCTGTACAGGTTGATTAGATAAGAGGTACAGAAAGAAGGCGAGGGAAGGCAACGCTTACCTGTGCACCATTATTTCCTGGGGGCCCCAGAACCCCATTTGTTCCTGGTTTCCCTCTTGATCCCTGCAGGTGCGCAATGAAGGCAACACAGCTGTTACGCCTGCAGATGGCCCTGGAGACTGGCCATGTGGGCAAATGCCTGTGCTCACACAACTGCTCCGAGTATGTGAATACACGTCAAAATTTAATAAAAGCTTTCTTTTATCAGAGAATGGAATTGAAGCTGCCATGTCTGTGTAATTTTGGAGGGAAACGCTATGTTTTCAAACAGCTGGACACAACTGTTTGTACTACAGCATCTAGAGGGCTTCTTCATCTCAGAAATGTTCACCAAATCAAAATAAAAAGTACTTGACACTAACACCAGACTAGCTATTATAAATTACTCCATAATCCTTTAGTATCCATCCTGCTGCTTGGTTCACGTACTAGTTTAGGCAACTCTGTCAGTTTCATAAACTATGGCAACATCTGTGGTGATTTTACTTACTCAGCCTTAAATAAGCTCCCAGTCCTCAACAAAAAACCATTTTGAGCCTTCCTATTTTCAGGCATATAAATCAATTTTAAGTTATATGTAAAATATCAATAATCAAAGCATAGTTCTGTAAAATACTGCATAAATACTGTCAAAAACCTCAGTCCACCTCCACTTCAAGCAATTAAAATATTTTAAGTGAAATTATGGTGCCCGGGAACATTTCTTATTACGGTTTATATGTTCATGTGCCTCTCATAGCTACCAACAAGGTTTAAATAAAGACTGATTCTTCTATGAAGCCTCATGAACAAGTTGAGATGAAAAGATGAAGACCAAATGAGCTGATCTTTTATTTTTCATAGCTTAAAAATGTCATTTTTTTCTTTGTAACCCTTACAACAGCATGGGTTCTCCATAATGTAAATGGATCCAACAATTTTGTTAAAATAAAATTATTAAAATTATTAATCAAGAAAGGCATTAAAATGCCCAGGATGATGTCAGTAAAATTTTGGTTAGATCATCATACTTGACACCATTGTGAGCATAAATGCTGAGGATCTCACCACTGTAACACAAAATTTTCCGATCTGCTTTGGTTTAAAGTTCTTGAGACTTATCGATGGAATTTATTTCAGTTTTCTCTTGCCAAATAACATATTAATTCAGCAACTATTTCCTTCCCAGTTAAACACAGAAAAGAAACAAAAGACCACTACATATGTAAGATGAGCAGTAATGAAAATTTAATACTATGCACATGATCTAGGTAGCAATGAAAACACATTCTCGGGAATATTATACTTGGGTGCGTTGAGAAAACATACACGAACACAAGAGGAGCATGCACTCTCCACACAAAGTTAGAATCACATTCAGTCACATCCCAAAAAAGCTTCACCTTACCTTAAAACCTATTGGACCTCTCCGACCGTCAGGACCCTTTGAAAGGTAGCATGCAGCTTGGTTAACGCAGCACTAGAGTACTGGTGGACTCGGTGTGATGGATGTAGAATTTTGTCATTTATTGACTTTTTCGCTGCTCACCAGCTCTCCTAAAGCCCCATCGTCCCCAGGAATTCCGTCTGCCCCTTGATCACCCTACAGATAGGAAGGAGTAGGGTCAATGTTGGTCAATATAATAAATAATCATACAAATGAGAATTTATTTTAGAAGAAGCTGCTTCCTGAATCAATGGTGTTCCAAGATTGTTTCTTGTTCCAAAGTGACAGTCATGAAATCTTTACTCAGTATGGCATATTAGTAACAGGACATTATAGTGAGAAAAGATGAATAACACTTTTAAGTGACATCAGTGATCACGTACTGGAAGCCCTGGGTGTCCTTTCTCTCCTTTGGAACCTTTGATTGTGTTTTCAGAGCCAAGTTCACCCTCAGACACAAACAGAGTAGATTACAGTCACACAGTGGCAAAATAATAAGTAGAAATGATATTTTTCTTAAGTAGGTTATGTTGCAAAGAAAGAGAAAAACGATGCCTTTTCTCTTATAATACTTTCCCAGTATTTCATAGTTCACATTTCACCTAGTTACTCCGTAGGTCTGGATAATTAACTACTGGTGTGTGGAATTCATAGTAAAAACAGATCCCCTTCACATGAAATAACTTTGTGTGCTTTCACATCAGCTCACATTGGCAGTAAAAGTGCTAAAACACCAGCATGGTCTCCATTAATGTCACACTTTTTTCATGTTAAAATAAGCTTTCTTTTGCTTTATCTTTTATGCACCAGCAAAACACACGTAGTTTTCACTTGCTACTAACCGCACATAAAAAAGAACTGTGTTTAACTGTGTAACATTTTATGAATAAAACTCAGTTACTGGTAGACACACTGATCGAAGCCATCAGAAATACGGCGCCCTGTGGTCGACTTACAGGGTCACCGCTGAGGCCGGGCTGACCTTTCTCTCCAGACAGTCCAGGGATGCCCTTACGACCCTGAAATGGACACAGACTGTAGGGTTAGTGAGCTCACAGACCCAGGGCCAGTCCAGCACCAAGACATTGACACCCTTCCGACTCCACCTTAAGAGGACTGAAGAGAGGGATTCATTCAGTGAGAAACTCAGTGAAGGTTAATCTCCAAACAACAAGCACTAGTTGCATAATCCTTCTCGCTATCCACACCACCTAGGTAAGGTATCATTTTAAAATGGATGCTTTGTAAAGCTATAAAACAACAACAATAATAACAGTAAGTTGAAAGCGCACTCCCATATGGTTCAACAATTCTGCCATTTTTAAATTATTTTTCAATATTTGGTTCCAGGGGTTTCATACTCAATTTTGGGAAATATTTGACTTTGTGTCGCTGTCAGTTTTCCTTTTCGTTTGCCGTGCTCGCTGCGCGATAGTTTATTGAGCTTGTGAATATGAAGGCAATACAGCAGAGGTAAAGGTGGGGAATATGTGGCGACGACATTAACACCGGTAGCTCTTCCCTTCCTATTATGGCTGTCTCTTCCTCCAGCTACCCAGTGCTCCTTTTGAAACAGCAGGTTGGATGGTCTTCCTCCCTAAAATTCCTAGCAAACATACTCTAAGAATGAGCTCCCTTTGAGAGCCACCGATATTCGTTGTTCACCTCAAGGAACACCTGGATCTGCTCATCATTTCTATAAATGGCCTTAAGAATGAACACAGGTGTACCCCCCTATCCGCCCTCCCGCTATCAGCGCTTCCACCATAGCCCCTCTTCAAAATTAATACCCTTCTTCGCCATCCGCCCACATCTCTCCTGCTGCAATGCCTTTTTGTGAAAGGATCTCTGAAAAATATATAAATCAAGGTCTAAGAATGTGTTTTCTAATTGAAACAGAGGAGAGGTAGTTCTCCCAAAGCTCAGCAGTGCTGTTGTGGATGTAACTCGTTGTCGGGCAAACTTTGTGGGGCGTTATGGGACATCGGTGACTCCTGTGCTGTTCCGTTGTTTGAGAATTTTTGGCCGGGTGCGTGGCTGCTCTGGGAGCGCTGCTGTCCAACGACGCGGAGGGTAAAGCGAAACAGGTGGCACATAAACAATGTCCTTAACTGGGCGGCCTGGATCTCCTTTCTCCCCTTTCATTCCAGGCGTTCCGGTGGTCCCCTGTTCGAAATAAAACAGTTGCAATCAGTGCGTCGTGAAAGCACTTAATCCATCAGTTTAGCAATTCGAAGTCACGCTGATGATAGAGCAGTTTACCTGTTCACCCTGTATTCCGTCCAGTCCATCCTCCCCGCTGCCCCCCTGTCAGAAACAAGACAACCCTTAAGCCCCGGTCACACACAAGCAGGAACCATTTGTCTTACTGTTCACTTTGTCCATTTCTGGAAAACATGTGAAAAGCTGTGACAGGTTCCAATGCATTGCAATTCTGTTATGGTAGCACGCAGCACCTTCTCGGCTAACCCTTGAATTTGTGCTTTCTTACTGTTACTTAGGGACCTTGGTCAGCCTCCGTCATTCAGATACTGACTTGCGGTATGATTCCGAGAGACAGACAAGATTTTCTCACTTAGGAGCAGAAGCCATTCATTGGTCTCTGTATGAGGGCAGCTGTTGTGGATATATAAAGTCCTGCTACATACTATCTTCAAAACAGTCGAGTAGAGCCATATTTACATCACTACATGCCCAACCAAATGCAATACTGCCACTCTTTGGTCATTGTTTCATCCAGCAAAAACACACATTTTGACATCAGTCAGTGAAAGCAAGTCTGCATTTTATAATTACGTTTGCATTTATTTCTCTGCCAGACGCTTTACTCCAAACACACAACTTAGAGTGAATTGAAGTGCATTCCACAACAAATTAAGGGCTTCAAATGCAGAGACGTGACTGTCGCAGCACTGCCAGTTTGTCCAATACCACTGTTTATGCTGGTGCTCATTGCATTTACATTTACATTTATTTATTTTGCAGACGCTTTTCTCCAAAGCGACTTCCAGTGAAACTCTATGCAGTGTTATGAGCCCACACACCTTATTCATCAAGGTGACTTACACTGGTAGATACACTATTTACATTGGGTCACTCATCCATACATCGACAACAACATCACATAGTAGCTGCATATGGAATTGACTGGAAACGTGACAGATGGTGTGATAAAAATGCACAGAGCAGATAGGAAGGCAGGAGAGAAGTGGATCTGAAAAAGATGTGTTTTGAGATCATTCTTGAGTGTTGACATGGAATCAGTAAAGTGGTGAAATGTGCTTGTTTGTTAGTTTATCTATCAGTCAGGAGTGCCTCCCCCAGCCCATCGGCCAGCACTCACCCGATTTCCCCTGAATCCTGTTCTTCCCTGAAGGGAAAATTACATCGATTTTAAATTTCAGCATACATTTGAAAGTTACTATATTTATCCAGGCTGTTAATTTTTACAACATATATTACCTACTGTATATAATGCATTGCTGAATGAGTGAGTATAGATGCCATAATTAAATAATATCTTCAAGAAAGCCCAAGATGGATAGGTCTACCTTCTCGCCTCGTTTCCCAGGACAGCCCGGAGGCCCGTGTGTTCCATCTGGGCCCGGGGGTCCCCTTTCTCCCTGACAGATTTAATGAAAAAAGAAGGAAAAAAAAGACACAGCATACATTACACATCATTTTCAAAATAAGAACCAAAAGCAACCACTTACCACACCATGTGGTGTTGCATTAGGTATTCTTGTCCAAAAAAACACTTAGCTATGCAACCAATATACTGTAACTGGTTAACTCGCTATCTGAACCTATGAGCCCCTTTGCAGGGAAGAACTTACCATTGTCCCTTCATCTCCAGGATACCCTGAATGTCCATCAAGTCCTGGCACACCCTGTTGAAGAAGAAACACAGAAACCATCATCATAATCCTAACAGAGATCATAAAAGACAAAGTCATATTGAAAAATAGAATTGATTTTGCTCTTATGAATCCCAAATGAGCGAGAGAGACACATGATATATAAACTAAAGAGAGCAGAACAAATATTGTTCACAAACATAGCACATCTGTAACATAACAAGCCTTAGTGACTGGCAGTGATTTTACCTTTCCTCCAGGAGGGCCCCTGATTCCTCGAGGACCTTCGGACCCTGAACACTGGCACATCACCTCACAACACTCCCGTGCTGCCACAGTCTCCTACAGAACATGCAAGGGGAGAACCTGGAGCAACTGGAAAAAGGAGCAGACCAATTCCAGAAGTGGAGATATCGGGCATAGGGTACAGAAGTAGAAACTACAAATGAGGAAGGAGAGACTGGGAAGGGGGACTGGCAGCAAGACAATGCAAGGTGGAAATACTCTACAAAAGGGAAGGACTATGGTAAATTAATATATGCGCTCATTGCCGGGGTGACCTCAAGGATAGCGACTAAGGTGCTGCCAGTTGCCGCAAGTGCCTGATAACCATGCCACTGGAGGACATGTTAAACGGCTGAGAAATGGTAATATGTAGTTGCTCTAGTACAAATTTGTATATACTGTGAAGAAAAGATTTGAAAAGTATACATTTATTCATGTAACTCATTGCACATGAAAAACAAGCATCAAAGCTGCAAAAAGTATTTGAAGAAACAATAGAAATTTTTTTGAAATAAGGTGGCATAATTTCTTATCTGTCTTCATGATGTCATATGGTAAAGGACTTTATCATAAATATACATTATAGAACATACATACTGTATATATTTATTTTACAATTTTAGCTGTTTTTTTATTACCCCCCACCAAAATACACAAACCTGGAAAGCCTTACCTTCTTTCTAATGTTAAGTATACTGTACATTATAATCTATGTTTAGGTCTTTTTTGCAAATAACTCATAAATACTGATATTTATTATTCTTCAGCAGCTCAGAGGGCAATGCTACTCGTAGGTGGCACAGGTCTAGTCGTAGACATGAACATTAATATAAATGCACCTATGACTGTGGTCTCTAAAATGAGCATCAGTGAACGTGGTCTAAAAATGGCAAGGTTGATAAGTCAGTCATCCTTGACCATGTACGGTGTAAACCACGTATCGACTATATCTCAAGCTGTTTGTTAGACGGAAGTGAAAATAAAGTCAAATGAGAAGGATATAGAACTTAATTATTATGATAAAGCCCTTCACACTTACGATCTGCTGCTGCAGGCTACTGGCCACATTCATCATGCCGATGGAAAGGGGATCTTTGTACCCAAAACCACGTCCAAACTCCACCATTCGAAGCTGATTGGTGTCAGAATTACCATCTAATGACACCAGCAGCAATGCATTGATTCCTGTGAAAAAGGGATCATAAAACACCACCAACATCCCCAAATCATTTCATTGTATTTGCAAAGAATCAAAATTTTTGTTAGTTTCTTCATTACATTTCCTGCAATACATTTGACAAATCTGGTAAGTTTTCTCTCCAAATCTTCAGACATCGCAATTTCCTCACAACCCAAAGCTGGAAGAGGCCGGACGTTGTGTTTAACAGCACCTGCATTCTTGAGGCTGTCTGATTCTTTCTCGAGATCTTCAACACGGTCATCGAACCCATCAGTGAAAATAATCAGGACCTGAGGACGGAAATGAGCATGTGAGATCCTCCACTAACTAAAACCTGCCAGTGTTTGCCAAAGATCTGTTTTTAAAGGCTATTAGCAGCCTCATTGGAGTAAAATGTTGCTCAGCACACATCTCAACTGTAAATATGTTTCACTGAGCAGTGGAACCTTGGCCACGTTGAACGTTGAAGAAAGACGTTGAACCTCCTCAGTGTCAAAGGAGAAACTGTGTCTCACAATGTTAAGGATTTGGCAATACTGAGCATCTGTGGGGTGGCAAAATGTATCACTATTTCGTTCACCTTCACTCGGCCCACACCAGACTGCTTTCTGAACTTTTCCCCAAACGAAGATAGGAGCTGCTTGTTGAAGTAAGTGTTCTCTGAGGACTCCAGCGCCATCAGTTTTTTCACTATATCCTTGTTGTATGGCTCAAAGTTGTAGTCCTCTATGATGCTCCCGTCACGCCTGACCACACGGAAGGCGAGATTTGCCGTGATTGTGTCTGTGTCCGTCATGCAGCAGAGGCCACCAAGAAGAGACATGGATCTGATAATATCGGGAAGGTAAATCTGGAGCTTCTGCTGCCTGCTGAAGAACCGCCGTTGGGTCCCCACCGATATATCAAATCCGAAGGCAATGTCCATCGTACAGCCTTGAAAAAGAAACAAAGAGCTCAGACAGGTTGAATCATTTTTATGTATACTGTACACATCCACTAATACATTAGAGTTGCCAGAAAATAGTTTGTGGACTTTGTAATTATCTGGATTTCTGCATTATTTTTTTGTCATGAAAAACTGTCAGTAAATCAGCTGTTAATGGATACCTTTAGTAATTACTGAAAGAAAACAATGTTGTGGCAGTCCTTCCATATAGTGATGAATGTTTATCTTTAAGCAAAACAACGGTCACCTAACAAGTCATGTCCAACACAGCTGAAAAACCATAAAACCACCTGGATCCAGATCTATATCTTATGGCTGACTTGAGTTGATCCCTAGGCATATGTACAAAAATTACAAAACAAATAAAGTGGTTCATCTAGTTTTTAAAGATATGTTTTAGCACTTTTAATTAGCACTGGCTTAAATTTAACATGGAGATAACTGTAATGCTGAAGCAGTTGAAGAAACCCGTACTTATGGTTTATACTCACTTTTAGGATCACTATCTGGTGTGCACATCTCCTCAAACACGGCACTTTTTATTTCATTCAGGGCATTGAAGTCTGACATGAAAAACCAACCAGATTGCCCAGCAATCTGCTGCAGGGTCTCATTTTCAGATTTCTCAATGCTGCCTATGCCGACAACAAAGATACGTATGTTTTTCCTTCTCAGCCGTTCCGCAGCACCTAGAACGTCATCATCAGAAGCCCCATCCGTGATCAGCAACAGGTTTTGTGGGACCTTTTCATGGATCCTGCTGCCGTTGGATGTAGCGAAGAAGTAGTGCATGAAATCCAGAGCTTTGCCCAGCTTTGTACCCTGTTTAATCTGTGTCACATTTTTGATGCCCTCTAAGACTTTTGCTTCACTGGTGCCCTCATTCAGGTGGAACTCCTTCTTTGGGTCCTCACTAAATTGTGCCATTCCAATTCTGGTCATGTTAAAGCCTATTGTGAAATCCTTCGTTAGATTGCTTGTAAAGTTCGTAATAAGATAAAAATTTTCTTTGGGTCTAATGCTTTCTGATCCATCAACCAAAATAACCAGGTCAGATTTTTTCATCTTGCAAGCTGGAAGAGAACCATAAAAACAATATTAGAAACATATTCTTGCGCTTTTCTAGTATGATGCCATCCGTGAGTGCATTTCCAGTGTAAGCGATGATTGCATCTTTCCATCCCATATTAATTCAACACATTTTTACAGGCCTGGTGGTATTCCTACCCAACCAATAGAAACCCAACATGAACATCTTTCCTACCTGGCCTGGTTTGGTTGCAAATAGTTTCAGAGATTTTCTTTGTTATATTAAGCAGTCCCTCAAAGTCATCTACATAGAACACCTTTTTTTCATCCCCTGCCATAATTCCTATTTCCGTTTTGTTGGCAGGCCTCACTCCGATGCCGTAAATGTTGATCCCTCTTTGCAGTACCAGCTTAGACTTCTCAGGGAGCAGAACACCATCTGTAGCCTCCCCATCTGTGATGACCATCAGGATCTGTGGGACTCCCTCTGCTTGGCGACCACCATGCTCTTTGCTGAAGTAGCCCATGGAGAACTCCAGGGCAGCAGCGGTGTAGGTGTTTCCAAAGGTTTGCCCGATGTTTCCGATGGCTGTCCGAACCTCTGTCTTAGTGCTGTATTGCTTTAGATTGAAGTTCATCTTGGCGGTATCAGAAAAGGTGATCACTCCAAAGCGCACTCTGTTTGGGCCCACTTCTGTATCATTCACCAAGGACTGCATGAACTTCAACATGCTATTGAACTGGGTTTTACTGATGCTCCTGGAGCAGTCCACCAAAAAAATGACATCAGCAACCTGGGTTTTGCACTCTGCAATGAGATATTTTGTCAACAAAAAATCACTGGTAATAATTAAAAAATAAACTATACAACAAAAACAAAATGAGTAGTTAAATTCCTGTTTAATTATGTTCATTTTTTACATTTTAAATGCCGTGTTTAACTAAAATAAACTCTAAACTTGGAACAAGGTTCAGTCATCTTCCTCCCTTACCCACCACCTATGTTCATACTCCAGAGTCCTGTCTCTTGTTGTATTTCACAAAACATACTGTATATTTTTAATGACTAATGGCTGGCAGGATAGTCTGCCTGCTAAAAATTCGATTTTATCTCAAGTGACTGAAGAAATGGCACAATTAAGGCAATTTGAAGATGTGTATTTGGCTGGTATTAGAATATGCTTTTGCACAATCCCTCGAAATACTGGCTGTGATACTCACCTATCTTACAGGCTACAATATTTATATATAGTGGGTGGCATGGTGGCACAGTGAGTGGCGCTGCAGTCTCACAGCGCCTGGGTAGTGCAAAAGAACGTGGGTTCAATCCCTGTTCAGTCTGTGTGGAGTTTGCATGTTCTCCCCATGTCTGTGTGGGTTTCCTTCAAGTGCTCTGGTTTCCTTCCACAGTCTAAAGATATGCTGTTCAGGTTCACCCACAGTGTGTGAGTGACAGAGAGAGTGTGTTCCACTGATGTATGGATGAGTGACCCATTGTAAGTACTGTATCTAGCAGTGTAAGTCACCTTGGTGAATGAGGTGTGTGGGCTGGTAACACTACAAAGAGTTCATTGAAAGTCGCTTTGGAGAAAAGTGTCTGCTAAATAAATAAATGTAAAAAAGTGCTGTTTACACTTTGTTTTCTACAAAGATACAGACGTTCTATAAGAACATGTACTGTTTAGAATAAATTTTTTCTATGTCTCTGGCACCACGGCCTACATAAAATCAGGACCATCTTGCTGCACTGATGTCATTTCATTCATCTAGGAACTCAGAACGATTAGCATTATACATGCCGAATATGATATTATCCATACCTGCATAATTAAATTTATACTGCCAGTCCTCACAAGTTTTGATATGAAGATACAGAAATGGCTTCTTTTCATGTGTTTTTTGTTTTTAGTTTTGCTGCAGGAAAATCATTTGTACGTTTCCTTCTGACTTATAAAAAAGAAGCAACATTAAGAACATTTATAGGTTTATGTGTTTGTTGTATAATTATTTTGTTAATATGTATATTTGCAGTTGGTTGAAGAAAGGTGCTAATAATGTCAATCATTATCATTTCTGAGGTTTCTAAAAGTTCTAAGGATCAAATGAGTACAGCGCTTTCAACTTAAATTTTAACTAACAAAAAAATACAAAAATAATTTAAAGAAATATTTGAATAACACCTTTGGTGTCTTTTTGGTGGAACAATACCTGAAAAGGAAGAGTTTGCATAAATCAGTTTTCTCCTTTTCTCTTGCATGTACTCCTTAATCCGTGGACCACTGATATGAATGATATTCTTATTCCTTTTTTTGAGATGCAGAAAACTGCTTGCAGGGCCCTTACTTAAATGATTGAAACATAGCATTTAAACGCACAATGCTCACCGAGTTTTGGTCTGCAGATCCGACTTCGAATTGTTGTCTCTATAGACTTCAGGGCATCAAAATTTCTTATGGGATGGACCCTAACCCAGTCACCAGAGATCTCAAACAGCTGGTCGTTACTAGCATCACGCACACCGATGGAGTGGATGGAAATGCCCTGCTCTCGCAGTTCCTTGGCTGGTTCTGCAACCAGATCCTGGGCCTCTCCGTCTGTTATGACAATCAGAAACTTATTGACGCCGGGCCTTTGCCCCACAAAGTATTTCTTTGAGTAGCGGAGTGCCTCGCCAGTCAGAGTGCCATGTCCTAATTGTATCATATTGTTGATGGCTTCTCTCATTTGTTTTTTGTCATAGAATTTGTCCAGTGGGAAGACCTCCTGCTGGCTGCTGCTGAACTGCAGCACTCCCACGTGTACCTTGTTAGGACCAATGTCTGACTTATCCACCATGGACAGCATGAACTCCTTCATCTGCAAGTACTCTTCTGACCCGATGCTGCCAGAGCTGTCGATGAGGAACAGGATATCTGCCACCACCTGCTTGCACACTTAAACAAAAGAGAAACCCAAAGAGAATTACTGAACATGAACTCATGGTGTGAGCTTATCATTGTTACAAAAACACCACAATGTCTTTGCTCTTCCTTGTTCTTATCTATGTGTTTTAATGGTTTTTAACTGTTAACACACCTTCTTGAGAGCAGATCTCTTGGACAATTTTATCTTTTAGGGGTCTCAGTGCGTTGAAATCGTTGACAAAGAACATCCTTTCCTCGGCGCGAGCAATATCCTTCAGTTCCGTTGTGTTGGCATTCTTCACACCAACGGCATAAACCACAATGCCTTCTTCTTCCAGCGTTTCGGCCGGTCTAATGACACTGTCTTGGGACTCCCCATCTGTGACTGTGATCAAAAACCTTGGGACACTTCCCCCTCGGGTTTGGGTAGCACTCTGGAATAGCGGTTTCATGAAGGAAAGAGCCTCGCCTGTCTTCGTCCCCCCGCCAGCCTGGGTCATCCTGCTGACAGCTTCGTCCAGAGATTTGCGATCTTTGTGCTCAGCGAGGTTGAACTCGATTGTAGGATTAGCCTCATACTTCACCAAGCCAACCCTAACATGGTCTGGCCCAATCCTGAACATCTTGATGATCTCTTTCACAAATGTTTTCATTTCAGTGAAGTCTGTTTGATTAATGCTCCCAGACTGATCTATTAAGAAGTAGATGTCTGCTTCCTCTGTCTGAACACAGTCTTGAGAAAAGGAAGATCACAGAATATGTTAATAAAAAGTCACAGAGTCAGAACAATCTTCTAATCTGCCGTAAAGTCTACACACACACACACACACACACACACACACACACACACACACACACACACTCTTGTCCCCAGCGGGGTTGCGGGGAGCCAGAGCCTAACCCAGCAACATAGGATGTAAGGCTGGAGGGGGAGGGGACACACCCAGGACAGGACACCAGGCCATCGCAAGGCACCTCAAGCGGGATTTGAACCCCAGACCCACCATAAAGCAGGCACAGGCCAAACCCGCTGCACCACCGCACCCCCCCCCAGAAAGTCTCACTGTTACATTTACCTGTTTTTATAATATCTTCAGAAGAATATTGCATACATGCACCATATATGCTGCCCTTGAGCAAAACATTTACTGTCATTACAAGTTAGCAAGAGAAGGTTTACATAGATGAAATTAGACAAATAACTGTGCTTAATTTCACCATACTGTGAAGCAATGTCATCAGTGTTGATTGTAATTTATTAATATATAAATAAATAACTCCATACTATGTTACAACATAACCATTGTTACATGAAACAATAATCATATAGTACTTACATTTTTATAACATCTCATAAACATGCTAGGTGACTATGTGGTGATTCAGCACTCACCTTTTTTCAGATAAAATTTGCGTCTCGGAGCGGCATATACCGTTTCAATGATGTTGTAGCACAGGTACTTATTTAGTTCCTTCTGTAACATGTTTAATTTGGCAAAACTATCCATTCTAAAGACATAATTGTTGAAAGGAGGAGAGGCAATCTGTTGCAGCTGCATCTCTCTGGCATCCTGCAACCCTACAGCGTACACGGTCACCCCCGCAGCTTGAAGCGCCGCAGCTTCCTTAACCACATTGTCCTGGAACTTTCCGTCAGTGATGACGATGGCAACCTGCTGGACACCCTTGCGACTCCCGCTCTTAGTGTTGAACATGTTGTCCTTGGCAAAGGTCAATGCCTTTCCCATGTTGGGGTTGCCCTCTAGGTAAGGCAGGACCCTGATGTACTGCAGGATGTCACTCTCCTCCTCAAAGGTGTTCAGGTTGACCAAGCCCTTTGGTTGGTTGCTGAACACCACTATCCCAACCCTCACGTTCCTGATGCCCGTGTCAAGGCTTTCCACAATCTGATAAATGAAGTTACGTATCAGCTTGAAGCTCTGTTTGCTCCTGCCAGACTCCACAATGAACACAATATCAGCCAGTCTGGCTGACCTACAATCTGCAAGAAAGGAAAAGTGGAACATTAAAGTACGGGTTATTTTGCATTATTTTCTACAGCTGGATTTCATACAGATGTACAGCTAATACTCTTTGACATTCACACATTGACTGGAAGTCAGTAACTGCATCTGGTGTCACCTGAAGACCTGGTTGCGTTGAGCTGTGCCGTAAGTGTCGTCTCCCATAAGTCCAACGACTCAAGAACAGTCTTTACTTTTGGTACAAGGCTTGGCTGTTCAAACTGGAAGACATACTGCTCCGTTGTGATGTCATTCAGAACATCATGCTCAGCATTTGGCAAGTGAATGGGTATGATTCTCACTCCCTTGTTTTGGAGAGCATGTGCTTTATTAATAATTTCTGTGCGATGGTCCTGGGAGTGCCCAGTTGTGATAACCACCAGGAAGCGCTGAACATCATTGTCGCTGATTCGGCTGCCGGCCTCTGCGGTGAACAGTTTGGTGCTGGCAAACTCCAAAGCCTGTGCCAGACTGGCACCAGCTGGGACAGCACGCTGCATGCGGAATTGGTTTCTGACATACCTGAGGATCTCCTCCTTGGTGGCAAACTTATTTAGTTGGAACTCCGTCTTGGTGTCAGTACCATACTGTGCCAGGGCAATCTGGTGTGCAGCGGGCCTGATGTCCAGCTGGTTCACCAGACGGACAAGGACGGATCTGATTTGTTGAAAGTACTGTTGTGTGCTTTCCACAAGGACAACAATGTCTGCAAAGCTAGGAATCAATGCTGTTAACACAAAAATAGCACCAAAAGGGATTTGAGAAATAGACGCACAGAGACACATTTCAACATGGTTACATAATTTTTAAATATATAAGAATGACTTTGATCTTATGCTTTAATTGCAAAAATTATTGTAATGATTATGATACTGAAATGGCTCATTATAATGTCTGTAATTATGGTAATGTTAATGTCTAAACATTCAAACTAATATTTTTAAGAAGGCTGCTCCTCAAAGAGCTGGTATGCAGGCTGCCTGTTCAATTATGCTCAATTTGACCATGCCCCCCGACAAGTTTATTTTATCCAGTTTAATGTCAGTCTCAGTTTTCTTCCTCTCTTCCATCGCCAACTGAACACTTCATCATCACTTATTAAACACACTGTCATCTTAAAGAACACCCACATTGGCTGTAATTTCTAAATTTACATATTTGTGCAATATGTGCTGGTCATTGGTCATTTGCTTTGGTTTGTCATACATTTTATCTGTGATCTCTGGAAGGGCCCTTCAGGACAGAGCACAATATAAGAAAAAAATACACTGCATTGTACTGTATAGCACTATACACACACACACAGACACACACACACACACACATTTTCGGAACCGCTTGTCCCATACGGGGTCGCGGGGAGCCGGAGCCTAACCCGGCAACACAGGGCGTAGGGCCGGAGGGGGAGGGGACACACCCAGGACGGGACGCCAGTCCGTCGCAAGGCACCCCAAGCGGGACTCGAACCTCAGACCCACTGGAGAGCAGGACCCGGTCCAACCCACCGCACCACCGCGACCCCCCCTGTATAGCACTATATTATATAAAAATGTATACTTGGGCTTAAACCTTCTTCAGTCTTTTATACCTGGCTTTAATTTGTCACACCTGGTACAAAAAATGTTTTTTTTTAAATTCCAAAATATTCCCCTCGTCATAAATTGACAGTGATACATCAAATATAGTACACTAAGGTTGACCATGTACAGCTCCATTTGACAAAACTACTGGAATGTCCTTTTCACCCATTTCGTTTATGACCGACTTAAGACAAGACAGCTTGGCTATCGCTCTTTATTTCCCAACCGAACGTAAAGCTCACCTTCCCTCTGGTGCTCCAAGGAGATACACACATCCTGCAGGAGGCCGTTCGTCACCCGATGCAGTTCATCGTAGCTGCTGACCACCTTCAGGAACTGACTGTGTGGCCGGTTGGCAATCTGCTCGATGCTGGCCACCTTGCCCACACCCACGGCGAAGATAAACACGCCCTGCTGCCTCAGCTCCATGACAGGAATGTTGACCGCATCATCGGAATTCCCACCAGTGATAACTACGACAATCTGTGGCACCGTGGGGACTCGACTTGTAGGAGGTCTGGAGAAGTGGCTTGAAAGGATTTCATTCAGGGCCTTGCCAGTGTTTGTAGCTCCGCTCAAGTACTGCAAATTATCCAGCCGCTCCAGGAGCGCCTTCTTGTCCGTTAGCTCCCCTTGCTTGAACTCTATGCTTGGATCGTCACTGTACTGCGTTAGGCCCACCTGCACCTTGCTCGCAGCAGTGTCCAGAGCTTCCACAAAATTCCGGAGGAATTTCTTCACCTCTCGGAAGTTCCTAGAACCGACACTGGATGAGCTGTCTACAAGAAGCACAATGTCCCCAACAGAATCTCTCCTGCACTCTAAGAGAGAAAAGAATGGTGTGTCAGGAAAACTGTGGAAAAAAATTGCACCATTAATAAATGACAAAACTGATTTAGTTAATTTTTATGCTATTCCTGTCCTAAGTGCCAGAAACAGTACTGATTCTTGGTTCTGTAATACACTTGATGTCGAAACCTTTTTAACATTCAAGAAAGGTTGCAAAAAACATCTCATTCAGATCCATTTCTCACTTGATCTCGTAACTTCTCCATAAACTTGCAACCCGCCCTCTTTCATTATCTCCTCTGTATTTCTGATCCATTCTACAGTATATGGAGCTACTTGCATAATGCATGCCAGGAAAAAGCTGTGGTATTGGACAACCCGGCTGTGCTTCGACAGTCACGTGTCTGTTAACTCCAACTTGTGCTGTACTTTGCAGAAAAATAAATGTTGGTGTCTTTGTGATCCTGCTTCCTTGGGTTGGTTATATAGACCAAGAAAAGATTTTTTATTATTTTGTACATTAAATAAATAGCATACTATGGTGAAGTTTTCTATTTTCTGTTAGGGACGCCATAGCAAAAGTGCTCCTCAATGCAAGTGTGACATGCTGCCAGTTCCAGAGAAGTGCACTTGTGGAAAGATTCGTTTAGGTAATGCATAGCCATTTTAAGATTGAACATGCTCTTTGTGGGATGAGAGAACCCAGAAAAGTCAGAAATTTCTAAGAGAAGAAGAATCTAAAGCAACAGGAGGGAAGAAGCGAAGAATGACGCGTTCTTCACTCAGTGTAGTAAATCGCATCTGCGTGGCTGTGAACATGAGCTTCAGATGCTGGAGAGTCCATTATATTCCAGGTTGTAAAATTATTTTTAGTGCTCAAATAATCATTGGTTACCTTGCGGAACCTGGGAAAGCTGGCCGGTCGCTTCCCCAACCATGGTGCAAAGAACACGGATGATATCATCTGAGATGAACTGCAGGCGGTAAAAGTCAGACACACTGAAGATGTGTTTCTCAACAGGGTCGCTAGCAATATCCTTGAGCTCTTCCAGCACGGCGTCCTTAATGCCAACAGCATACAATGTGATGCCTCTCCCTTTTACTATATCCGCCATCTGCTTGACATCATCTTGGGACTTCCCATCCGTAATGACCATTGCAAGTTTGGGGACACCCTTTTCAGATCGACTACCAGCTTGTGTCGTGAACAGATGGGTCAGCATGAACTGTAGCCCCAGCCCTGTATTGGTACCACCGGTTTTATACTTCATGCTGTTGATATGGTGCAGGACTGACTCCTTATCTTGGTATGTGTTAAGAAGGAATTCAGCGTGGGCGTTATCACTGTACTGGATAAGCCCGATCCGGACCTGATCTGGGCCCACATCAAAGCTCTGAACCAACTTAATGAGGAACTTGCGAATCTCTTGGAAGTTGTCTAAACCGATACTTGATGACCCATCCACCAGGAACACCACATCTGCCACTGCTTCTCGGGTACAGACTGCAGGAAGAGATCCTTAGTCAGGAACATAACAAAAAACAATCACTAACTAGAGCAGAGCATCACTTACCTGACTGCTGAGCATCGCTGCATGTGAAACAACATATAAGCGTGAGGGTTGCAAGAACTCTCCACGTCACCTCCATGCTGCCGGCACAGCTGAACTCACACTGCCTTAAACACAAATACAAAACACACCATGGAGTTCAAAGTATTTTCTTCTTTACACATACTGTAAGTTTTAACAAACACATGGACAGATTTAGGGCGTGGGATGGAAATATGTATAAATAATAGTGTTGCATTTGGGAAAGGATCATTATGGATCCTGTAGATCACAATTTTTCTATAAAAAAACTGTATAAATTCAGAAAAGTTTCTTCTGCTTGTATGGAAATTATATGCAAGTGTGATCTCTTCCAGCTGCACAATTTCAGCAACTAAAACATGCATGAACAATGGATCTAATCCTAGAGGTTCTGCAACCAGCATGGATTTTCAGCTGATGAGATCATGCAGCTCTTTGCGATTCCTAGCATTTCTTTAAGAAAGAGCATCCTAAAGAATAATTCAGGACATCAGAGTTCTTTTTTTTGGTTTTACATCGTTTAGCACTGCCAAACTGGACTCTTTCAGAGAACTGTTTTTGTGGACACAGCAAAAGGCTTCAGCTGAAGGTTTTATGTCTTGGGAAATGCAATGGGACCATGTTAGACATCTCGCTCACACGAAACACAGCCTAGCAGGAGGCACAGCATGTAGACCGCCCCCAGTACTTCCCACAACACTAAAAACCACAGCCCTTTAATGTTGCCTCCCAAACATAACACTGACATTTGTACAACTGAAACCATCACTGAGGCTAATGTACAAAATCGTGAGGCTCTTCTGATGTACCAAAGTGCTAAGGCAAAAGTTTGTTTGTCTTGTTTTAAATATAGATTCAGCTGGAATTTTGAAGTAATGTTTTGTAAGCTGGTGGGCGGAGAAGCTGTGGAATGGGGTTGGGGTTTAGCTTGATCGAAAACTCTCTAGCGCCCACCCTTGTAATGACGGCCAGTTGTCCCTCATCAAGGACCCTCTATGGGACTCATAAGCAGCTGGTCTGAGAGGCTTCAGAGGAATTTTGGAAGAGAGCAGAGGGAGTGCAAGGGCTCTCTGGAGTAAGATTTTGTTTTGTTTTTGTTATGGTTTTACTGTTTATGTCATGAGTTTGTGATTTTTGAATTATGTCATGGGGCCACAGTGGTGCAGCGGGTTTGGCCGGGTCCCGCTGCGTGGTAGGTCTGGGGTTCGAGTCCTGCTTGGGGTGCCTTGCTGTGGACTGGCATCCTATCTGGGGTGTGTTGCCTTGCACCCTGTGCTGCTGGGTTAAGCTCTGGTTTGCCAGGACAAGTGGTTTCAGACTCTGTGTGTGTGTGTGTGTGTGTGTGTGTATGTACTTATGTCATCGGTTTGTGGGTTTTTTTGATTATGTTATGGGTTGAACCCTAACCCTATACTCCCTGCTTCCTAGTGGTAGACACTAGCAATTCACGTGTTTAAAAACAATCACATTACAAATGTTCAAAGAAACAAACATTTTTTTTTTCAGTTATTTGTTTTTTTTCCAAAAAGCACTTCATCGCCTATCTGCTTTCCAAACTTTCAGTCTGTAATGGGGTGAAGGAAAACTGTGTTTAGTTGCTTGGGCCAACAGATGGTAGTGAAACACACCCAAATAGAACAGGACCATGGGACTGCCTTAATTCAGCTCACTACCACAGTGTTAACAGCAAAATTTGGTTCCAACTTTGTGCTTAAAAAAATACATAGGATTTTGAAAACATATTTTGCCGCACATAAATTTGCAAAAGCTGATCTGCTAAGTCATTTTTTGCCCATTGTTGGCTGTGTTCTTAGAGCAATTATGACATACATAAAAAAGCCCAGATTCAACAAAAACAGCTCTGAAAAATGTCATCGTCTTTGTTACCCAGCTGAGTGCACCAAAATCATTTTATTATTTTCATTTATTTAAAATTGCTCAATACTTCAAAATGGAGAGATCAAAATCAGAAAGGAAGATAAGAAAAATCCTTTGCTAAACTGTGTCCTCAGCTTTCATTACTCTCACGGTCCATTCCCATCTTGAAAGACTAAATTTATGATATGAAGATTCCAGCTACAGGAGAAACTGTCAGCATAGAGCGACATCATACTTCAAAGCTGCTCGATCATTCTCATCTTATACTTCTATATTCTGGACACATCCATAACAAACAAAAAGTTTTCTCAACTGTCGTGGAAATAGCTGAAAATTGAAATCCACACACACACACACACATTTTCAGAACCGCTTGTCCCATACGGGGTCACGGAGCCTACCCTGTAACACAGGGCGTAAGGCCGGAGGGGGAGGGATCACACCCAGGACGGGACGCCAGTCCGTCACAAGGAACCCCAAGCGGGACTCGAACCCCAGACCCACCGGAGAGCAGGGCCCAGTCCAACCCACTGCGCCACCGCACCCCCAATTGAAATCCAAATTTACATCAATTGTCTTGTTACCTTTAAAGTCATGTGAAAAAGTTTGTGAACCCTCTAAAATTATTTCCTTCTCTACATGAAGGGCTCCTGGTATGAGATCTGATCTTCATTCACGCAGAAATCCAGAAAATTCCAAAGGGTCCATAATTTTTTCTCACAACGGTGGGTTTATTGGAAAAAATTAAACGTTGCCTTGCTAAATTTATCATGTTCATCTGATTTTTCAGCTGGTTGCCAGAAGCTAGCTGACAGGGAAGTCTTTGAAGAATTACAAGAGTGACAGATGCAGTTACATATTTGCTGGATGAAACAATCACTGTAACTCTGATTTAATATGTCTCATATGAAACAAATGCAGGAGTGTGTGCCTAGCAAACGCAACGTTATCATCTTCATGTTATTTATTTCAGTATTAAAAGGCTGGTACTGCCTTTTAAAGATACTGATACCACAAAATATGAAGCTCACAAAAATAAATATTTGCTAAATGCTAGTATGACATCCAAGTAATACACCCAAGTGTTGAGCACTGTGCTTGGTTCAGTCTTTTAAGGTGTTCAAGTACTAGTTCTGACAAAGCGGGTGTCAAAATTGCTTAGAATAAAGACAAAATTAAATCTCTGGTTAAAAATATATAACCTATGAATTGAACAAATTGAGCCTATTAGCAAAGACACGTGGGAAGCACGGTGGCATGGTGGGTTCAGCCAGTGCCCACTGTGTGGTGGTCTGGGGCTTGAGCCCTGATTGGGGTGCCTTGCGGCGGACTGGCGTCCCGTCCTGGCGTCCCGTCCTGGGTGTGTCCCCCCCCTCGGCCTTGCGCCCTGCGCCGCGACCCCCTCCTCAAGGCAAGCGGCTGTTGACAATGGATGGATTAAAGACACAGTCCTTGCCTCAAGAGAATGGGAATCATTTTGTTTATGTGCATAACAACCCTGCTGCAACCTTTTCGTAAACAGACGTTAGCTGCCACAATCTCACCATCTGGACTTTAAAACCTGCAGCAGTCTGGACCTCCCCTCTAAATATTTAAACAAGTTTGGCCATAACAGAGAGACTTTTTAAGTGGAAGTGTGTGATGGATGGGTAGCGCCACTGGGCCCACCCACTTTGATTGATTGTTTGTTCGACCGTCTTGCAGTTGTGCACTCTGCTGAAAATCACAGATGGCCACAGAAATATACAATATTTCTTAACTGGTGAGAGTACGTGCTTCAACGCACAAGCAAATGCCTCGTTCAGACCACACAACACCTCCTCAACATTACATTCCTACATTTTGCAATGGTGCATAAAAATTTTATTAAAGAAAGGTACAAATGTATAATGGTGTTCTCTTTATTTTAGTTTGAGACACTTTCAGTTCAGGAACCTGTTTTTTTTTTTAATAGTAATTCCATCCATTAAAATTATTAACCCACACAGGACACACACACACACACATTGTCCGAACTGCTTGTCCAATACTTGGTCGCGGGGAGCCAGAGCCTAACCCGGCAACACAGGGCGTAAGGTCGGAGGGGGAGGGGACACACCCAGGATGGGACGCCAGTCCGTCGCAAGGCACCCCAAGTGGGACTCGAACCCCAGACCGACTGGAGAGCAGGACCCAGTCCCACCCACTGCACCACTGTGCCCCCCCTCCACTCAGAACAAATGAATCCTATTACACGAGAAACAGGTGCCCTTCACATATAACTGCTTACCATGTAATGGCTAGTGATGAGAATGAGGTACAACCCCCCCACCTTTGCATCAATCATTCAGCAAAAAATAAGTGGTCAGAATTCATTGCTCTGCTCTTTTATAATTTTAGTTTTGTTGAAGTATGTACCGCAAAGAAATATATTCTATGAACCTGAACCGTAAGCCTTCATAGTATCATCTCCTGGTATAGTGCTGTTCACAGAATCTAGGAGGGAAGAAGCTTGGGTTCTCTTGAGCTTTTTTTCTTGTTTTTTTGAAGGGTATTCCTAGGGCGTGTCCTTCCGTAGTGTGGGTGCTATATTGCCCCCTGTCAAAAAGAATGGCAGGGTCTTCACTGCCTACTTTCTCTAGGATAGTCCCAATATCAGCGCATTCTTCAAGAGTACCTTGCTGAACAACATGTCCCCCCTATTTGCTCTAGCAGATTTGCGCACACTGGAGCCGACAAGATGCTCACAGCTTATAACACAGAGCTCAAGACTGACTTGTCCCTGGACTTTTTTTAGTCTTGTCTTAACACGTGCTTACCCCCTTCCAGTCCCTCACAGACCTTTCTGCGGTTACACAGTTTTTGCTGTACCCATAATCCTCAGTATTTTCATCTATTAACAGTCTATACACTTACTTCAGTATCATAGGGCGCTGCACTAGGTTATAAGAATTCACTCTTCTAAAGAAGTAAAATTGGCACCGAACTTGCAAGTTACACTACATTTACAAAAAATGTAATGTGGGCAAAAATAAGGACCCGAAAAGCAAGGCCCTTATTCTTTCTTATGCAGATGAGGATGCAAACAGGGAAAGCTACATCACAAATTCTACATCAGCCTATTTCATATGTCTCAGTTAAATTGAAAAACATCATCCCCCTTTAGATCTTCTACTTATTTTTTATACATTTAGTTTTTTAAATATTAAAAAGTTTCAATTTTTTAAATTTATTTAAGCCCCAATTTACAAATTCATGAACGGTTCTTGGAAACACATAACACAATTATGTGTTCCCTAGTTGCGTGTGTAACTCAAAGGTGTCTAATTCATGGGGTCTTCTGCCTGGTCTCAGAAGCTCACACACATACCTTCAGTCCTGTTGCTGACAAATTGCTGGGCCTCTTGTAAACAACTGAAAAAAATATTTCCTGAGCACTTTATCCAAGAAAAACTCTCAGACTATTTGCAGTAAAGTAAACAGGAAACTCCAGTTAACTGAACAAGCAAGTGGTTCTGGAAGTTCTTGGCTCTCAATTAGAAAGCGCACAAAGAGCTGCTGTCGGTGATGTGAATTTAAACACACCAGTGTTTTGGCTGCTCACAGAAATCCTAATACTCGAAAGACATCACCTTAAGCTGTGTGAGAGAAAAATAAGATAATTCAGCAGAAATGATGGTATGCATTAAATGTACAACTGGGATGTTCTGTAACCGGTGCAGAAAACCCATTGTGTGAGAAGCAGGAATGTACCTAAATTGCACTCCAACCCTAAGAGCTCTGTAAACAGGCACTGACCAGATGACCAGATGCTGGCACAGAAAAAACCAGAAAATAATTCATGCTGACAGGTTTAGAAGTAGGCTTAAGGGATGTAGGGTGCCTGTTTTATGATGTGCATACCTTACTTCAGCCTACAGGAAACATAGTAGATAAGTAAGTAACAAATTTACATTTACATTTATTTATAAATGTAAATTGTATTTTAAATTGGAAATAAATACAAGCTGACCATGAAGAAAGAAAGCCAATAAGAAATGTTACCATATATGTAGCATGTGCTTTTAGACCTATACAATATGTGTGTGTATTGGATGCTCGGAGAGGCTTCCTAGACTCTGACATAGGCCACAGGGGACTTTCCCTCCATCTGGGGTGAAATAAAGTAAGATACTCTCTCCTATCTTGGGTCCTTTGCTTGAGTTAAGTCGGATTTCTTCTGCAGCTACTTCCAGCGCACAGCTCATTGTGCGGTTCATTGTGCAGGACAGGATGGATTCATCACCTCCTGCTTAAAGGGACAATGCTCATCTGTTCAAGAGGCCAAGACAACATTCCCTACACCCCCAGCACTAGTCTGTACCATTGACACCAGGCAGGAATGACTCAAACCGTCTATGCCAAATGTTGACCTTGCCATCAGCTTGTCGTGACGCAAAACTCCGGATTTGTCTGTACAGGAAGCAAATTTCCGCTCACCAATAACCCAGCCATCCACGATCACTGATCTCTGTTTGGTGATCTTGTGCCCAGCAGAGCCTCAACTTCTTGTTCTAACTTACACTAGTAGAACCCAATTTGATCTTCTGTTGCTGTATCCCATTAACTTCAAGGTATGATAAACAGTGCATTGCTCAGTGCAACACTGCATCTGCACACCACTGTTGCAGAACGCTGTTAATGGTTTCCTTGTGGCTGACCTGTTAGTTCACATGAGTCTTAACATCCTTCTCTACCTCGTCTAATCAAATAGGCTTTTTCTTCCACGTCAGAACTGCGGTGACTGACTTTTTTGTTACTGGACCATTCTTTGCATTGCAGGTTCAAAAGTCCGAGGAGGGTAGATGTTTTCTGAGATGCTGGAACTGGTATGACTAGTACACCAGCGATCATGCTGAAGTCATGTTTATAATCCCTTATATCGCAAATCTTGCCCATTCTAATGCTACACTGAAAAATAAATGAACTGCTCAAGTCTGTCTGCCTACTTTACTGCAGACTGTCAGTGTTCTTAATGAAGTGGCTGGTCAGAGTGTAAAGATATTTTTTAAATATTTTTCAAACTGCATGCATGTAACCACTGCTTCTGGGGATAGACGTTGATAGACGATGAATTATCACGAGTAAATTGTGCAGCACAGCAAAGTTAATAGCAAAAAGCATGCATATGTGCGTATGTGTCCAAATGTTAAATTGAAAGATAATTTTATTACTTTCATTTTGATACTTTGAAATTTTACTCTAAAGAAATAGTAGGTGTAACTGTTAACTCTGCATTGTTTACTGTAATGACTTTTGGCAAACGGTTCAGACAATGCTTCATTAGCGCAGAATCAGTAAAATCAAAAGCACTTGGCAGTGAATGATGAAATATTTTAAACAAATCAAGCTTTTGTAATTTCTCAAAAGAATTGCGGACAAGAGACATGATTACTCTTGTGGAGTGGATAATCAAAAAAGCTGAAGAATAACAAAAAAATGTGTTTTTTTCGACATCAGCAAAGCTCTTACAAGTGATGACTGAGTTGGAATGTGGAATATGCCTTGGAGAAACAGGTTCAGATTATGGTTAGATCAGATTATCTTGTTGAAGAATTTATGCACTGGACAAACGGTGAGAAAGGAGAGGGGTTTCAGACGGGTAAAAAGTTACTAGCGCTAAAGACATATGAGAGATGTTAGATTAGAAAGATAGGAATGTTTTCTCCAAACTGGAGGAAGGAAGCAATGATATCACATTAACAGAAGAGGATGAAGACAATCTTAAAATCCTATTTAAAAAGTCAAGCTCGAGAGTGAATAAACTGAGCCACTGTCCCCATCTATTCTTTCGGGAAATTTTTTAAATCGCAACCCACATTTCATTTTTGATGAGGCTATGTAACATACCTGGCAAGGAAATGTGTTTTGAATATTGTGGTCCACCCTACAGTTTTCTTCTGATAGTAAGCGCATGACTCAAGTGTTTAAATGTCTTTCACTTGCAAAATGTAAATTTGATCTCATCACAATTATAACAAATTCTGGAATATCTCGACATGCTTCTGGAAGTTATTAGAAAGAGCTATGTGATCATAGTGGGCGGTGCAGTAGCACAGTGGGTTTGGCCTGCTTTGTGGTGGGTCTGGGGTTCAAGTCCCATTTGGGGTGCCTTGCAAGGGACTGGTGTCCCATCCTGGGCGTGACCCTTACACCCTGTGTTGCCAGATTAGACTTCGATTTGCCACAACCCTGCCTGGGACAAGTAGCTTCAGACAATGAGTGTGTGTGTGTGTGTGAATGTGAATGTGAATGTGACTGTACCTGTGATATATTGCAGGTATTTTTGTCAAAGACCCTTAGAGGCCTGACAGCTCATCCCTTTGAAATGCATTCGGCTCCTTTTCGTAGCCAGCTGGTTTTGGCTGCCCATTTAAAAGGTACAACGGAAGTTCCCCCCCATGCACAGTCATCTTCTTTCGACTGAAAGCGGTGCGAGTGTCCAACATGTTAAAGTGCATTAGAGCGACGATTTGATCACGTCGCTGGAATATGAGCCGGAGCTGTGGCGGGTGGCCCGGCGTTTGACGGAAGTTCGAATCGACACGAGCCGCTGGAGGAGCGAGACGTCTGTCCCGGTTCCGAACCCGAGCCACGACACGGCACATCTGGAATTTCTGGGTGCAGTGTCCCTACCTATATGTTGCTATGACCCTGTTCTGTTCATGAAATACACACACACACTTTCTGAACCACTTGTCCCATACGGGGTCGCGGGGAACCAGAGCCTGACCCGGCAACACAGGGCGTAGGGCCGGAGGGGGAGGGGACACACCCAGGACGGGACGCCAGTCCGCCACAAGGCACCCCAAGCAGGACTCGAACCCCAGACCCACCGGAGAGCAGTACTTGGTCCAACCCACTGCGCCACCACGCCCCCTGCTCATGAAATAAATTTTTCAAAAAAGAAAAAAAACTGCTGAAATTGCGCAAAAGACACTGCAGCGAACTTTTGGACTAGGTGTTAACAAAGACAGGGGCGCGGTGGCGCAGTGAGTTTGGTCGGGTCCTGCTCTCTGGCGGGGCTGGGGTTTGAGTCCTGCTTGGGGTGCCTTGCGATGGACTGGCGTCCCATCCCCCTCCAGCCTTGCACCCTGTGTTGCCGGGTTAGGCTCAGGTTCACCTCAGGACAAGCAGTTTCAGACTGTGTGTGTGTTTGTGTGTGTGTGTGTGTGTGTGTGTGTGTGTTAACAAAGCCATAGAAGCAACTGGCAGTGTTTATCCACTGAGGTGAGTAATTAACAGTAAAAGATCTAGAGGTCAAGATACAGTTCAAGATTTGCTATGGTTGTAATAAAAGATCTGTTAAAGATCTCCTCTGTGCCTGCATGTGCACAAAGATGAAGATTAGAATTTTTTGAGCCATGGTATTTCCCTTGGGGGGTGCGGTGGCGCAGTGGTTTGGACTGGGTCCTGCTTTCCAGTGGGTCTGGGGTTCGAGTCCCGCTTGGGGTGCCCTGCGATGGACTGGCGTCCTGTCCTGGGTATGTCCCCTCCCCTTCCAGCCTTATGCCCTGAGTTGCCGGGTTAGGCTCCAGTTCCCTGCGACCCTGTATGGGACAAGCGGTTCAGAAAATGTGTGTGTGTGTGTGTGTGTTTCCCTTGGCACTATATGGTTATGAAAGCTGGACTTTCAAGAAACAGGACAGGAAACACATGGTCTCCCTGAACTGTGGAGGATACTTTTAAGGATGCTGTGGATGTCCAGGAAAGCAAACACAGTATGGATGCTGGATGATATAAGAACAGAACTTCTACTGGAAGTACAAATGGCAAATCTGAGGTCATCATACTTTGGATGTGTCATGAGTAGATTAACTTTCTTGAAGTAACAGCAATGGCTGGAAAAGAAGCTGATGATGACCAGCTACTACACGGATGGACTCTACTCTGCAGTTCACAAAAACAATGAGGCATGAGCTTTGGTGGAGGTTTTATTTGGGTGACTGGAAGGAAACACACACACCAAAGACATGCTCAAGCTGTCTTACATAGAAGTTACCAGCCTCAACCCCACCACGTCTCCTCGATGGGTGACCAAAATTAGCAAAGGCTTTATTTCATAAACAGAGCCAAAGAACGAGGAAAAATCTGCTTTCAATTCTGTCGTCACCCTGTGGGACTTTATCCTTTTTGTTCTTAGTATAATTGCACCAACTGTCCTTTAGTGGTATTTTGTTTAATTAATTTGTAATTATAGGAGAAGAACCGAGAAATCTAGAAAGCTACTCATGACCACCTCATTTCTTGGATGAGAACCATCCCAGCAATTAATTTATTTCTGTAATATTTTTAATCTTTTGAAGATATTTAGCTTTCTTTACTCTCTATGCATCTTTAAATTGCAGATTGCTTCCATTTTTAGGTAATAAGGTTAAGTTCTACCAATGACATCATGGAGTATTTTATTCAGCTCCTTTAATAAACCTTTGCGTTTCATTAAAAAGAAAATGAGTTATAAACTGAAATTTCCTTTCTGCTCCCATATAATGAAATATTTTCTAATAACAAATGATTAAACTTGTGCATAATTTTATCAGCAGCTGGATGGATCTTCAGAAACATTACTGCCTTAATAGCTTTCTTTCTGTATGCCATACATTGATACCAAGAAATCAATGCTTTTTCATATGACTTGCAATATTTGCCACCCGTCTAATATCACAGTACAAATGAAATTCTTCTTGTGCAAAGCAGAAATTTAATATCTAAAAAAAACAGTCAGAAACCCTGATTGAAGTGTCTCAGTGCAAAAGCACACAGCAAAGAATCAATTTCCATCTTATTTTCAGTAGGTCTAGATTGTCTTTCAAACAAATTTAAAAACACAAAAACAACAAAAGAAACACAAAGTAAAAATTTTGCATTCCATATTTCCCGCTGTTCTCTAATACCTTTCAGTTAATTCAGATTTTTGCACATTTTATTCCATTTCCTGTTGTACATTCTTTACTGGATTGTTGTCAAACAATATCTAACTTATACAATAACTTACATGTTGTATTTCCTATAAACTTTTATTGAGTGAGTCAGTTTTATAATATACTCTAAGGGTATAACATTGTATAATCTTATTTATTTAATCTAATATTTACTTTTTTACTTCCAGAACATGCCTTATCTGTTGTAGTTTGGACGGGAGTTCAACGAATTTTATGCATCGTGTTGAAACTGAACTACTTAACTGCAGTATACACTATCACCGCTTAAACATCATCTTGTAATAATTACTTTTTTGTGCAAAACAATTTAGCTTAATTTTGTCTTTGTGTATTCAGCTGGAGAGCCAGGTATGGCAGCCTTTAATAAGCATTGCAATACTGTCAAACATGTAATGTAAACCATGCATGTAAACCCAGAGAACAACCCCATATGCATAAATATATATATATATATATATTTACTGGTAAATATATACATACATTTATATATCTACATCTATATATATTGCATGCATAACAGTAATGTGTCCCAGATATGCATATATCCATGCATATATATATATATATATACACATATTTTTAAAAAGTGCAGTTAAATAATTGTTTATTATTTAAAAAGTACTTACTGGGCCTGTGTGTGTTCAGCTGAGTGCCACCCGCCTTCCTTCTTTGGGCTTTTGAAGCTCAAGGCTGCTCCCTCCTTGCACCCGCCCCTCAGCAGCCCCTGTGAGGAGTGGGGCTGAAAACAAAACCCTTTGTACACTGAACATGGCCAGACTCTAACTGATTCCTGGAAGTCGCAGGAGCTCGAACCCTGCAATCCTTATGGGAGCAGAGAATGGGAAGTAATTATGTCTGCTTTCACACATTTTCCGACATTTAAAATATGATAGCTTTTTTATTCCTTATTTCTAAACATGGATGTTTTTACTCTATTGCGGCACAAAGGCATAACTGGGGCTGAAATGTCTCCTTCTCAGTTCTTCTCAGAGAGCTGGTAGCGCAGTGGTTAGAGATGCTCCTGCCTTTGGCTCTAAAGGTTGCAGGTTTGAGCCGTATCTCTGCCCCTAGTACTCTTGATCAAGATACTTGCCCTAGAATTGCTCCAGTAAAATTACCCTGCTGTATGAATGGGTAAGTAGTTGTAGGTTTATTGTGGCTTTGGAGAAAAGCATCAGCTAAATAAATAAGCATGCATGTTCCGCTGAAGCACTTGCTCTCCTTAACTGCTTGTCCAAGTCAGATTCGCTGTGGACCAGATCTTATTCTAGAAGCATAAGGCTGAGGAGGGTGCAGTCAGGATGGGACACAAGTCCGTCACAGGGTACACTCACAAAATTTGTAGACGCAAAGTTCTCCTAGATTGCAGGTCTTTACACTTTTGGAGGAAACCAGAGCACACAATTAAATCTAGACAAGATTAGCTGGTGTTTTCTTTTGCATGCCTTAAAAATGTCACTGTTTTCTCTGAAACCCCTACAGACACCATGGATTCTCAGTACCGCCACAGGATTCCGTCAACAATCTTAAGGAAATTAAGATAAAATGCTTTTCATGTAATTTAGAAAGACATGAAAGCCCAAGATGATGTCAGTAAAAATTTTATTAGATCATCATGTCTACCGCCTCTGTGAGCAAAAAAGCTAAGGATCCTTATAATTGGGTTTGGTTTAAATTTCACGAGGCTGGTGCTTGAGAAAGCTCAGATGTGCAGATCCATCAGTTATGAAGTGTGAATTTTGATTTCACTGATGAAGTACGGAGTGTCACAAGACTAATGATTTCATGTTACGCTTTTGCCCAGACCGTCCTCTGATCATGCATTAGAGAGCGAGCAAGAGAGCAGACTGTGACAGACTTCAGGCAACTCCCTGCCTAGCCTCTGGGAGACATTCCAGATGCTGGACTCAGGTTTAAATTCCACCTCCTGCTCTAATACCCTAAATCAGGCTGCTTACCCTGAGCTGATACAGCAAAGTTAGCCAGTTAAACAAATGGATAAATCATGGTAATTGCTTTGGAGAACAGCATCCTCTAAATCAACACAATACATAACTAATGTTTCATTCTGCCACACTTGTATGCAACATCACAAATCTTTATTTTGTATTTTCTATATTCTCTATTTTGTATCGCTGCTCTCTGCATGTCCTTTCCGATGGGACTGAGTGCACATGACGTTCTGTTATTCTTACTGTTATTGTTAATATATACTTTGTGAAGCACGAGACGCCGTTAAACCAGGCACCGCAGAGGTGCCGGCGCATACAGTTTATCTTTCACACTGTGTGATGCTAAAGTTTCTTTCTGAGAAGTTCTGCATGAGATCTTCTGTGTGTCTGTTTTTGTGGAAGTCATAACTAGGGGATATATATGAATATCATTTTTTTTTCCTGTTTCACTCAAGATGTGAAAATGGAAACATGCAGCTATGTGTCCATAGAGATAATAAGCGGTGGAGTTCAGATGTAGTGTAGTGTTTAAACATTCACCATGTATAGTCTTACTATAGTGAAAGTGTTGGCAGGTTTCCCCTTTCCAATGCTCACAGGGAAGAAAAGAGTACAATGATCTGAGACCCTTAACCCAAACACTTCCAGGCTCATTCTTTTGTATGTTCAAATGTCATTGAGGTATATCTGGACAACACACTGGAGTAGACATGCAACACCGAAGCTCTGTACAAGAAAGTTGCCTTCATTTTTTGAGGAGCTTCAGAGCTTTTGGAGGATGCAGATCTACCAGTCCGCTGTGGGTGATACTGGATCAATGACATTTGGACAAGTGATCCCATCAGACTGAATAAACTAAGGAAGGTTGGCTCAGTCATAGGAGTTGGGTCCAGAGTCTCTGGAGGAAGAGGTACTGAGAAAGACTTTAACAAACTCCTATACATCATGGACAAAGACTCTCACTTTCTACCCAGAGGAGCACCGTTACAAACACTGTGGTGCAGTTTTGCTATATGTCAACAACCATTAAGCTCTACAAGGGTCAGGATCAATAATGTTCTCAATTAATTAATTAACTCAATAATAACCTTGAAATGCAGTACGGCAAAACTAGCCCTTCTTTGAGAACAAGTACATCCATACCCTGGTCATAGAAAAGCCTGATTTACACACACAATGTCTACAACCACTTGTTCAAGTTCAGCTTTATTGTCATAGATACAAGTACTATGTACAAGTATCATGAAATTCTTCTTGAATGCTTCTCCACAGACTATGGACAAAGACAGAGACAATAGAAATACTGCACAAACAAAAGAATGACAATGAGAGTGAGTAGTGCAACAGCAATAGCAATAAATAATGGTAACAGTAGTAATAATAGTGCCAGTTGACAGTCAGAGAACTCAGAACGAGAGAATGAGAATGCTTAAAGTGGCAATGTAATATACCAATGTGCATCGGAGGAACAGTCCACTCTAGTTACTAAAGGTAGTACATTGGTTAGTGTTGTATACTCTTACAGCAGTAGAGTAAAAGCTGTTCCTGTACCTAGCTGTGCGGGTTCGAATAGATCTGAGCCACTTTGCAGATGGTAGAGAAGAGAAAAGTGCCCGTGCGGGGTGACTATGACCTTTCATGATGCACATCATCTTTCTGAGGCAGCGTGTGGTGTAGGTGTCCTGGACTCCTGGTAGCTGTGTGCCGATGATTTCCTGAGCTGTTTTGACCACCCTCTGTAGGGCTTTCTTGTCCTGTATGGAGCAGCTGCCTCCCCAGGATGTAATACATCCTGTGAGGACGGACTCCACAGCACACCTGTAGAAAGTGGTGAGGGCTGTAGTGGACATCCGGGCTTTCTTCAGATGCCTGAGGAAGTGAAGACGTTGATGGGCCTTTTTGATGGTTGATGCTGTGTGCTCAGTCCATGTGAGTTTGGCAATGAGGGTGACCCCTAGGAATCTGAAGCTGTTGACCCTCTCTACAATGTCCCCTCCTATGTAGATGGGTGCATGAGCCATATCCTGTTTCCTGAAGTCAATCACCAGCTCCTTAGTTTTACTGACATTGAGAGACAGGTTGTTGTTCTGGCACCACTCTGCCAGGAGCCTCACCTCCTCTTTGTAGGCCATCTCATCGCTGTTGGTGATCAGACCCATAACGGTGGTATCGTCAGCAAACTTTATGATGGTGTTGGAGCTAGGGTGAACCAGAGCCTAACCCAGCAACATAGGGCGCAACGCTGGAGGGGACACACCCATGACAGGGCGCCAGTCCATCGCAAGGCACCCCAAGCAACACTCAAACCACAGACCTGCCACCGACCAGGTACAGGCCAAACCCAGTGCGCCACTGCACCCCACTGTTTTTCTGTAAATGTATATGTATATTAGATAAGTTATATATATATATATACACACACAAAGCAAAGCCTAAGGTACTTTACAACATACTTGCAGACAAAAGTCGAGGTGGATTACGTTATGTCAACTAGCACCAAATACTTTAATTTGTCCCTGTTTATATGAGCAGGTGAAGCACTGGTGGAAAATATGAGATTTGTTCAGATTTGATTTTCAAGCTATTCTAAAGAATGCATTGCGCTTATAAAATCTATGAAAATTGAACACCATCTGAAAATACGACGAGTTGTGCAAGTTTAGTGCCTTGTAGACTTGTGGAGGATTCACAGAAACTGCACCGACATAGTGTAATAATATGCAAAACCGAAAAGGTTTACACAACATGAGAATTTCATTTAAATCAAGGGCCAGATATTTCCTGCTGCCTTTAGTCATTTTTTTCAGTTACATTTCTTGGCTGAAATTTTGTATGTAATAAGGGGTGAAGCAGACTCCCAGCTAAAGGATTAATTACTGTGTGGGAGTCTGGAGCTCAGGCCACACCTCCACATTGCAGACCTACTACAACTGGGAGAAAAGTCATCAGGAGAAAAAAAGCACCAGGTGTGGCCAAAGCACAATGGTGAAGTCCTGGGTTGCTGTGGTCGACATTGCTTCACTTTTTATTACTGCTTATTTTACTGTCGTAAAGAACATTTCCATAGTAACCAAATTTTGTGAAATAGGAATTACGCCGATGCTGTCGATCTCTCCTTGCCTTGTGAAACTGTTTTCTGCATGGATCGATCTGTTGTTCTTCCGAGGTATGGTCAGAAAATTGCGGGAATAGGTATCAGAAGCTTTTTTTTGGCTCTTTAAATGAATATTCTGTACCCAGATCCACATACCGGCGCAAGCGGTTTGCTCCACTAAGGGGTGTAGGCACTTCCTTATGGGTCCAGCAAAAGTCCAAGTATGAAACTGTTCTGAATAACAATGCAAATTGCATATTGGAAGAGTTCCCCAGAATAACGGAAATTAAATGAAACTGTATGAGCCTAGTTCATCTGGCAGGACTTAATGTAAATATTTAATCAACAAATGCTTACAAAAAGCCATACTTCTAAGAGAGAGTGGAAATATAAAATGGGATGTTCAGCAGTTACCACAAAACGGGTATGATTCCAGAGAGTTTATTGTCATGTGTACAGTAAACAGTTTGTTACACCGTACAATTAGATTCTTACTCTGTGAATCCTCTCAGCAGCCGATGACATAAATTATAAGGACATAAGGAAAGAAAAACACAAGGAGAACAGAGGGCGTAAATCAATTTACAAAAAATTGCTATTAGTGCAAGGTCAAAAATGACAAGAATTACTAAAATTACTATTAGTGCAAAAATCCAAGAAACGAGGTTATATACGTATATGAAGTGTGCAGTGCGCAATGTAAACATGGAAGTCGTACATGTGCGAAGTCCTGCAGAGGTAGATTGGGTCTATTTGCAGTTGGGGGGGGTGTGCATTTGCGTACGCAAGGTATGCGGAGGTAGTCTGTGGTCTCTGATGATATTGGCATTGTGGATGTGTATATGTGTGTGTAGGAGGGATGGGGGGTAGTTGACACCTCTCAGGCTCAGAGGGTGACTACGTACCATAACCATATTCTAATGGTAATCATACCTCTACTAATTTTCATGGCTCTTTTTCTTACCTTTGCTATCTCACTGGCCTTTGAAAATGTTAAGTGAGCAGATTATCTATGCAGAACAGGTCTCTTTTCCTCCTTTCTACATTATCTCTCTCTGCATCTTCGTTGGTGACGATCCAAAGAACTGGTCATGTCGGGATTATGTCTCCAGATGCTCAAATAGTGATTAAAAATAGAAAAAATATAAAGGAGATTTATTGCAGAGCGCAAGGCATCAGAAAGCTTCAGGGTCTCACTTATGAAAAGGACCGTTTGTTCAAGGCTACTCAGCGGCGTAGCTAAAGAGACGTGTATTCAGAGTCCGAGGTTCGAACCTCAAGGTGCGATCAGTGTTGTTGCCACCAACTGTGGACGAACGTGTTCCGTGTTACACTGGCTGTTTCTTTGATGGAAACGCAGGGAGTGAAACCAGTGAAACTTCCAACTTTGGAGATAAGATGTACACAGGACACAAGAGGCTGAAAGCCTTTGAAATTCACATGGATAGAAATCAGTGAATGACCAGATGAAAGTATATTGCCTGGGGTTGGAATCTTCATGAGCTGCACGCATGGGTGCTTCAAGAGCAGAGCTGGGCGGGAATGAGAAGCAGAGCACAGTTTGTCTTTGCTCTCGCTTTCTGCTACACAAGAGCAGGCTGGGTGTGTGTCCCACCGTCCCGAAGCTTGGATCCCTCTTCCTGCGGCATGCACTCGGTCCTCTTCTGCATCTGCAGATCCTTAAAATGGACCGCATCATCATGTTCCGAGGCAGCCGGAGCGAGATCTTCTGAGATACGGATTGTGTCCTTTCCAAACATAGATACCCTGTGAGGGTTGTCCTGCTTTCCAGACGTTCTCCAAAAACACTGGTATCTCTACTTGGTCCCTAAGGCTGCTCATGTGTGAAAGCAACCCTGTTCGCAGTTATCTGCTCACACAGAGTCCTGGATGAATTCAGGAATAAGGAATCTGGTTCTTGTCCGAAGGAATATTGTAAGGTCCAACAGGGATATTTCTGCTAGAGGAAAGAAAAATGTCTTTTTTTTGTGAAAAAGAGGTGATTTGGGGACAGTTGGTAGGTAGCGGTTAAAGCTGTTCCCTTTGGCCCCAAAGGTGCCAGGTTCAATCCCCCATCTGACTGTAGCACCCCTGAGCAAAGTACTTACCCTAAAATTGCTCCAGTAAAACTACCCAGCTGTACAAATGGGTAAATAATTGTAGGTAGACTAACACTATCTTTGGTACCATGGTTACGAGGGTAAACAAAAAAATTAAAGTCACATACAGTAACACACACGAGACACTGTTAACAGCAATGAGGTCTGTGTCATATTGAGCGGGCAGGAGACTGAGGTGTGTGTGTGGGTGTGGGTGTGTGGACCCAACGGCGGGATCTTTATCGTCGGTACACAAGGGAGCAGGCGAGGCTCGTGGTCGGGGACAGGCGTGAGTCGGTCGATGCACAAGGAGGACCTTGACAGATCTTCTGCGAGAAAGATGATCTGCTCTAATGGCGGAGAACTTTGCTGTTGTTCTTCATTCATTTATTGAACATCTAGCAGGCAGCAATGCTGCACTTTCCTGCACGGTAATCAGTACCAACCCTGCAGTGAACACATTAAATCTCAGTTTCTCCAATGAGCTGTTATAAATACACTGATTGCTGATGAGAGTTGGTGACCAGCACTGCCCAAGGCAGGAAGCAGGATTTCCTGGATGAATGGAGAGTTCCTGGTGACCCACCCCACATTTTCTTTTCTGAATAATGACGACCAGCTGTGGCCACTTAAGGGCCCATCGCAGGGACCATGATGCAGCTGGCCTGAGGACTGTAAGGAGGATGGCTTGGGGAGATGCTTTTTTTCTTTTTTTTTTGCTGTTTGGCCCAGAAGATTTTTTTTTTGTTCTTTTTGATTAAAATGAACCCTGTTTCATTAGAAAACACCCGGCTGTGCACTTTCAATTTCTCCCACGTGGCCTGCCCCCCCCCCCCACAACAGTCAATAATACATATAGGGAATAAAGATGTTGCGATATTGTTTGGAAGGAGCAATAGTACTGAAATTAATTCTTGGAATTTAAAGTCTTTATGTTCCCCTTGACTCATTTTTCCGGGCACATTGTTCATGAGCTCGAGCGTCTTACATGTTTTGTGTTTCGTCACGTTATTAACATGGCTGCAGACGTAAAGACCCTGCAGTCGCATAAGTATAAAATGCTGCTCTTTTTTTGGCAGGTCTCTCATTATACCACAGATTTCTTAGGAATTTCGTGGCAATGTTAAAGAACTCCTGCTGTGATTCCGAGGAAGAGCTTTCAGACCACGTTTGAGTATTCACAGGCTCAGAAAGGGGGAAATCCCTGCAGGAAGAACTGCATGCGAACATTGATTTGTGCAATACATTAGTAAATTGGGCGTTATTAAAAATAATTTTCGATGCTGTTTTTAACAGAATACAGGAACAACGTTTGTTTATAGTCGCTGAATAAACGAGGTACTTCTGGCCCAGTCTGACGAAAGCAGACAGTGCACTCGACACACTAATATACCAGATTAGAGGCATCCATTGACTGACAAACACTTATGATAAACATATACAGAAATCTCATAGTAATGGAATCATTTCAGAATCCAATATTTCCACAAAAGTACGCAGAGTGAATTAAAGCAGAAAACTGGGTTTGTTTAGTGTTAGCTCTCTGGTGGAAAGCATTTCACCAATATTCCGTTTTTTTCCCCACTGGCTTTTGGAACCGCAACTATTTAGTGTGATTTCTGCAGAATTTCCTTAGAAATTTCACATATGGAATCTTTCCCACTTGCTCGGAGTCAAGCGGTTCCTCGCAACAGATGTTTTTTCACTTTGCCTAAGAACCGTAACCGATTGCACTGCTTTTCATGAACTCGGACTTTCGCTGGAAACTGAATTTTCACTGCATTGCCCCAGGCTTCTGAAAAAATATTTAAATGCAATGTATTTTTTTGTGGGAAATATCCCTAAACAGCTGCTTCAGATATTCTTCAAATCGTTTCTTAAAGGCAAGGGGTTTTAAAATCAGCAGGCGACGGTTTTTTCTCGGGAGATTTTTGAAGAAATTTGCTTTATGAGTAAATTGAGCCCGTGTCTCAATCCGTATTATTTGACACCTTGTGTCGCATCCGGACACATCATCAGCCTGGGGTCGCTGGCTCACGAGGCTCCGGATCACGGTGTTCTGGCACCAGCGCCGGCAGTCAAGATTGGCAACAGCAGTGGTTGTTGTTGCAATAAAGTCTGCAGGCTCTCAGTGATAATTTAGCAAAAAAAAAAAAAAAATTGAAAAATTCATTCGGTCTTTGAACTCAGGACTTCATTGTAAATTTGAACGAGACTTTAATAGCAGTTTGCAGGAATGCGTTACGAGGGTCAGTCGGGACACAGATGCCCACCCATGTACCCACGCTGAAATTCCTCTAGCTGGCATTTTATTCAGTCTATAACATAGCCTGATTGCTCTTCCATTCTTAAGAGCAAAGAAGATGTCTTTCAGCGTTAAAGTGTACATCTCAACGTCCCGCAGTAAACATGTGGATGACCGAAGCGTTCACCTGGAAAAATTACATTCTACTCTGCACGACAATTCAGAGGAAGCCTGGAATACTTAGTCATCCTTCTGGAAGTTATTAGACAGCGCTGCAGGACCACACCTCCAAAATATTTCAGCCTTTTGACCTCCAGCCGTTGTTTTGCACATGTAGACATATTTACAGTTTCTCCGTGTTCTGTCTCTGTGTTGCCCTGTCCTAGTGATGTTCGCAAAACTAGTATGTGGTGGGATGATCTGCCTCTCTCCACTTCACTTGGATCTGCTGAATCCCTCTCAATGGTCTCAAAGCATCTCTCTTTGGGACCCACTTCTATCGGGGCCTCCTCTCCGCTCCATAATGCACTTCTGTTTCCTCTCGGTCGTATATCCCTTCGAGGAAAACCTAAAGGAGCGAATACATGCAAGATGAAGGAATTCAACCTCATGCACCAGTGAAAGAGCAGCTTTCCCCCTGTTGCTTCCAGCAGATGTTCCTCTCGCAAGCACTGCCGCCAGAAATCCGGCGGCAAACCTTCGCGCAGCCAGACTAAACGATGAAGGAACCAATCCGGGCAACGGGACTCAGCTTAGCTAAACAACTGATAAACGGGATGTTAGACGCAGACACCATTTTTGGGGCAATGCACCGCACCGCATCACTCAAGTGTTTATAGCTGAGGTTCAGCCCAGTCTTCAGACATACACACACAAAGCGTCCTCCGATTGGCCATTCAGCTGTGAACTGTGTCTGAACTTGAAACCCTACAAGTGAATAAGACCGCTTGAATGACCTGAATATCTGACTCCTTTCATGGGTCGAAACAGCAGTTGGGAAAATGTCACATCCAGCATGACGAATCCGTGTTTGCATAATTATGGAGTCAAGCAGGGATACTTTAGATCCGTATTCGGTTAAACCTCTAGAACTGTAATTATATTCCTATATATATTGCATATCTTCCTCTTCCTATGTATCGCACTGTCATCTACAGGTTTTGTGGTAAACTTTGGAAGAACCCTTTGGGTTTCAGAAATTTTCAGATTTCGGTGAGGGATTTTGGGTTTAAGACTGTGGCTTGTGGGGGTGCAGCGGCGCAGTGGGTTGGCCCAGGTCCTGCTCTCCCGTGGGTCTGGGGTTCGAGTCCCGCTTGGGGTGCCTTGCGACGGGCTGGCGTCCCGTCCTGGGTGTGTCCCCTCCCCCTCCGGCCTTACGCCCTATGTTGCTGGTTCAGGCTCCGCGACCCCGTACGGGACAAGTGGTTCAGAAAATGTGTGCATGCATGTGTGTGATTGTGGATTGTGTTTTTACAGTCAGTTATTTCCATTACTGCCTTGATTATTTCTCCCCTTAATTCTCTCATGGTTTGCTCCCAGACTGCACACATGCAGTAATGCTCGAAGTTCATTAGCTTGTAACACAATGTGCAACTTACTTGTCGAGAGCAGAGCCTCCAACTCTGCTGCTGGCCAGAAATGTCATGTGGGAGTTGAGTCAGGATAATCTGAGAAGCACTTAATGCAATTTTTTTTTGGCTTGCGCGTGATGTATCTGTTTGGGGTGCGTTCCACAGCATTGCCTCATGAAAAGCCTCATGATAGGTGTTTCCTCCGGAGAGCTTATGCGGCTGACAGTTTTATACTCTTTTAAGCAGAAGGATATTTAGTAAGGCTGTTTGTACCAAGCGGGTCTGGGGTTCGAGTCCCGCTTGGGGTGCCTGGTGATGGACTGGCATTCCGTCCTGGGTGTGTCCCCATCCCCCTCCAGCCCTGCGCCCTGTGTTGCCAGGTTAGGCTCCGGTTCACCGCGACCTTGCTCGGGACAAGCGGTTTCAGACTCTGTGTGTGTGTGTGTGTGAGTGTGTGTGTGTGTGTGTGTGTGTGTGTGCATGCACATGCATGGCTCAGCCACCAAGAACAATAACGGTCTGTTGAGAAGCTGCAACATGTTCATGAATATCAGTGTGAGGTGAAATCCCAGACCTCGGAGATACCCACAGGAAGTTTATCTGCGGGAAGTTGTTTGATACAGCTGTTTTATTTGGACTGCAAACACTGAACGCTCTTTTTCCAGGGCTTAAGAAGCGAGTGCAATTGCTGTCAAATGTCTCCTGTCCCTTTAACATCCGACATCACATTTATTCCTTCAGAAGAAAGCACTAGATCCTATTGGTTTGCTATCTCTTCTTTTTCCTGTACAAAACCTATAATTACATGGTAAAGAAACACAGCAACCGGGTAATCCGAAGCAGATCTCTCACACACACCTTCAGAACCGCTTGTCCCATACGGGGTCGCAGAGTCTACCTGGTAACACAGGGCGTAAGGCCGGAGGGGGAGGGGACACACCCAGGACGGGACGCCAGTCCGTAGCAAGGCACCCCAAGCGGGACTCGAACCCCAGACCCACCGGAGAGCAGGACCCGATCTAACCCACTGCGCCCCCTACCCGAAGCAGATCATTGGAAATAAAAAAGGAAATCACTATGTAAACATTAACAAGCATGAAAGTTCTGCACACATTTTGTCTCTTCGATTTTGTGGCGAAGGAGGAACCACTGATGCAAAAAGACTAATACATTACAAAAAATAATAATTATATTACTACAGTTGTATCTAATACAGCTGTATGTTAAATACTTTACCGCACCTGAATCATTATGGTAAAATATCTAGCTGTATAAATGGGAAGCTCTGCAGGAAGCTTTTAACAAAATCATTGTCTGAGCAAAGCAATTTTAATATCGGTATTCGCATTTATTGTTCTCTTTATGCACGACTTCCTTTCACCGCAGCATAAATGCACAGAGATGGTTTAAAATCATGTCCGATACAGTCAAACTGCGAAACCGTTTCGTTAAAACCAGTTTACATATTTGAGCAGATAGTTTTGCTCATTTGCCAGCTGCAGATGTGTTTAGCCCATGTAATCAGATATAAATTATTGCATGCGATTGTGATGCTGAAGCGGTTGCACTGTGACATCATGTTGCCTGGGGTTCGAGGAGTGACCGGACATGGGACGTTTGTGGCTGGACGTCCAGTTTGATTCATTCAGCGATTCCATATTGACAAAACTCAGAGCTACGTTTGTTAAACAAACAGAAAGACAAACCAAACGTAATTTCTTCTCTCTTTAAATCGCGAACGCTCTGTTTTCGAATGACTTTGCTTCCTTCAGCAGTCCTCGCTGCAACAGCTGCTCTCCGGCTCTCCATGACTCCTTCTTCATAGACAGCCTCATTTTTCCGGTCGGCCACACGTGGCACTTGTTTTCTAATGCGCCGCGCCTGTAATGATAAGTGGTTGTTGATGTCTGATTGCCACATGGTGTTCGAAGAGTAATGTCTGGAGTACTGGTGGGAGCGCAGAAAAAGTGCAAGACAAAAGTTGGTCGCTGCATGATTTGTAATGGTCTTACATTATTTATTCAAAGTCATACTCCTCTACAATCCTTGTGATAATTGACCCATATGCAGAATAATAACACGACGTCGCCCGGCTGGGCAAAACACGAGCGGGGCCGGGTTCGGATAGCGTGTTTCTGCCATCAGGGACAAGAGTCCCTGGTCACAGAAGTGATAAGATCATTTAATGTTTGTCACTTTTTCACTATCATTATACAGTGGAAACTGTATTGCGCTGTTGGCATTCAGTGCTGCCTGTTTGCTGGATTGTCTGTCTGGTCTTGGTCTAGGGGGGTGTGGTGGTGCAGTTGGTTGGACTAGGTCCTGCTTTCTGGTGGGTCTGGGGTTCGAGTCCTGCTTGGGGTGCCTTGAAATGGACTCCCATCCCATCCTGGGTGTGTCCCCTCCCCCTCCAGCCTTGCACCCTGTGTTGCTGGGTTAGGCTCCAGCTCCCCGCAACCCTGTACAGGACCAGAGGTTCAGTGTGTGTGGTTGTGGTTGGTCTTGGTCTATGTGGTGCTGACCTGGTAATGTCTGGTGCCTGCTACCTGCTCTGATCATTCTGTCTTTTCAGGGTATCCTGGAATGAATGAAGCGTAAATATAACCAAGGTCCTCATCAAGATACAGTAAAACTGCTTGGGTGATGCACAGTGTAAACTGTGAAACACACTGAGAACAGCTGATCGCAGTGGAATCAGTTCTATGCATTTATGCTAAATATGAACAAAATGTTTTTTTTGTTTTTTTTTTTTTTTTGCTTTTGCAATATTTTGAAGTGAAGTAAGAAAGAAGGCGCTTAGACAGGGTATGTCAGCTAACCGAAGTGATATAACTCCTCTTACGCACATTTGCTCGTTCCTGGCTACCATAACAGATAGGGGTTCGCATTTTAAGGGGTTTAAAATGGAAGAATTTACCAGTTTCCAGAAGCAAAAGGTTTGAATTTCAGTTCTGAAATATTTTTACAGCTGAGTGCTGTTTTGTTAGGCGCTTTTTTTAAATATAAATGTTCTTTTGCATGGTCCAAGAAGTACACATGGTCAAAACACTTGTTAGAATATTTATTTCTTTTAGAGTCTAGGGCGCACATTTATCTTTTTCCTGTTATCTTTTGCAATGTAGCCAGCCTGATGCTTCTTCTTAAATTTATTTTGCATCAGCTTTGCATCAGCATGTTGACAAAATAAAAAGGGAGGACCTTTAACCTCTAACAGGGCAGATGTTCAGCCATGTGTGCTTTCCCTCAGGCCAACCAGCGTGTGATCCACTCTGGTAATTCACTGAGCTTCAAAGTACACATCTAATGATGCTCCATCGCTCAAAGTGCTTTAAGGAACTCAGTTTGAAAAAATTCCGCAGAGAAGCGTGGGAGGCTATGAAACCAAACATAACAAGCATCATCGCACACCGAAACTCTTTCATCGCAACATTAACCTGGAGTATCGTCCTCTCTCAACTCCACCATCCTGTTACAGTTTCTCCGTGGGCCTTTCGTTCATCTCGATCATTTCTTTCCGCTTGATCTGCCGAGGCCCCTGGTCTTCCCCCAACGCTCAGCCAGCTGGTGTTCCACAGGGCTTGGCGCTCGGCTTCCCTCGGTTCTGTCGTTGCTTTTCATTGGCTCCATAATAATCGGTGGTCTTTGGGGCTCCAAGGGACACACAGGAGGAATGTTAAACTGATAGACTTTGCAAATGCAAAAACAAGCAAACCAAGGCAATAGGGTACAGTAAGTGTTCAGATGGTTCACGTGAAGAAACTGGCAAATTAGTAACTGCACAACATCATGCCTTCAAAAGAAATTCACAGGAAAAATTCTGAGGATCCGGAGTTCGTTCACGTTCAACTGTGTTCCTTAGCTTTAAAAAAACATCAAATCCAAACTGCCAAAATGAGCTTGGAGTGAAAACAACTGGGGAAGCATGTGTGTTCCTGATTTTTCTCTTATTCCAGGGAAGTGGAGAAGCATGCTGCACGAAAGGCTCCGTAAGAAAGTGAAATGAAAATGAAAATTAGAGGCCTTCAGGGGGACTTGGCGAGCCTTGCTGTTGAATTACCTTTAGTTAGAATGACCTGTCTAAAACGTTTCGGCCACAAAATATGTATTCGGTGTTCCACCATTGTCCATCTATGCTGTTCATCATGTGTACATGCCTCATGAGGTCCTACAATTTACAAGTACAGGGAGTGGAAAATTGAAACGCGACATTATATTAATAATAAGGGCGTTTTAACAAGTAGGGCCACCCTATGCTTTCTGAACAGCTTCAGGCCTTTTTTGGAAATTTTCTCTTACGAGTGCTGAACTGTGTGTAGATGGATATTCCACCGTTATTCAAGAAGAAAATCCTCCAGTTATTTAACGAAAGATGGAGGTGGAAATCTTAACACTCTGTACGCCAGAACATCCCATAAAGGTTCAATGATGTTTATATCTGGTGATGCTGGAGGCCACGGAAGGCACCCTGTTGTTCAGGACACCACTAAAATTTGTTTAGCAGTCTGAAGAGGGGCATTACATGAGAGCATCATGAGGGAACAGTATTTCCACCGTAGAGCGTACCTTGCCCAGTAAAATGGCCTTATACTCCTCAGAGCTTTGGATATGCAGAGCAATCATTGGACCTAATTGCCACGCCCACGCCACCGAGCCAACGCGGAACACCTGGGGAGCGGCACAGACTGATGCATGAAAGGCAGCGTCAGACCAGGAGCTGATGCGGAACCTTGTTCAGCCTTGTAGCTTGCGACCTCCCTACCGATACTCTACTCCTCCCTGATCCCTGAGTCCTTTTCCTGCCCCGCAACCCTAGTCCTTAGTCCTCGTACCTCCTTATGATCAACGACCTCTTGCCTGTGTACCGACCTTGCCTTTTGGATTGCCCCCATAACGACATTCACGCCTCGAAGAGCTCTTGCCTGTCCTGTGACAAAGTCTCTCGGAATTCCCTGAGTAAAGCACGAATTCCACTCCGCACTTGGGTCCGCCACTTCCTTCCAGAACCAGCCATGACACTAATGACTCACATGAGATGGCTGCCCATTCAGTTATGGATCCTCCGCCATGTTTGACAGCTGAGAACAGTCATTGTGGATGGAAGGCATCCTTTGGCTTTCGCTAGTCTATTAGGATGTAGGAAATGGAGTGAAAGATTATTCATCAAACAGTATTGCTTTTTTCCATTGCTCAAGGGTCCGGGTTTTGCGCACCTTCTACCGGGTTACGAGTCTTTGTGTTCCACATGGGAAAAGCCCTATATATTAATAGTGCTGCCAGATCTGAAGCTTCAGGGAGCTTATAAATGCAGTGTGAAACACACCATCTGTGGCAATGCAGAGATGAGGGAACTCGCCCTCACACACCCTGCGTAACTATACAGTTCATGAGCAGTGAGCAAACCCCAGTTTCTCGTGTCTGTGGAACTTGCCGATGACGACAGAGAGGAACTCGGCTGGGCTGAGTATGAGGATTGCTGATAAACATCAAAAATTAATCACGCATTCCAGTATGGAGCTTGGAGTTCTCTACATTTCCGTTTGCACTTAGAGTGTGAATTTAGCTCTTTTCCCATTTTATGTCTTTATTTTGCAGGGGGCGTGGTGGCGCAGTGGCGCAGTGGGTTGGACCGGGTCCTGCTCTCTGGTGGGTCTGGGGTTCAAGTCCCACTGGGGGTGCCTTGCGGCGGACTGGCATCCTGTCCTGGGTGTGTCCTCTGGCCTTACGCCCTGTGTTGCTGGGTGGGCTCCCGCGACCTCGTAGGGGACAAGTGGTTCAGAAAGTGTGTGTCTGTCTGTCTTTTATTTTTCTTATTTTGTTTTGTCATTTCCTCTCTTTAATATATTCAACCTTTTTGCAAGCTGGTGTGAACCCCTGCATCGTCATGATGAGCATGTGGTCGGCAACCCGGCTGGTCCTCATCTCTCAGGGGGAAACTGCTGTCTAGGCCTGGCCACCTTTAGTAGCTGTGGCCAGTAAGACTGCCAAATATTCTGTTACAACAACATTGAAACACTTCTCTAAACCCAAAATGCTCCCTGTTTTCCCCTTGGAATACATTTTGATGTCCAAATACACACGACTTGCAGGGGAGGAAAAGATAAATCATTAGTAACCGAGACTGGAGCAGAGGTTGTCTCCAGCTGTTGTTCATCAAAGCACCGTGATTTCTCTGTGAGTACAGTTAACTGGGATACTTTCAAGAGAGAACGTGGTTAAGTCCACACATTCGCACCCATGTCCTCTACCGGCGCTACAGCACTAGCATATATGGTTTTCACTGCAAAAGGGAGGTCAGAAAGCCACCAAAAAGGGGGGACTGGGCTAAAGGGGTAGGGAGGTAGTCGATTCCAAGGAGAGTGGGGGAGCATTTCAGAGGGATGACAGAGCTGGAATAAAGGGGGGGTTGGAGATATTACACTACAAATTTGGAAGGATGTCACAAAGCGTGGAGGAGGCATAGTTCACAGAAGGAACAGGGGTATTTATTATTAAGTAAAGTCTTTCAGCAAACTTGTAACTGATGTAAGTTTACTCGAGGTTTTCACTAAATCCAGTCTGCAAATAAATCAAAGCACCTCTCTACTGTTAAGCTTCCGTTGATGACACTAACTGCACAACTTCATGCTTTCAAGAGAAAATCAGTAGGGAAGTTCAGAGCACAGAAAGGAAGGGGACACACCCAGGAAGGGGCACCAGTTTGGCGCAAGGCACCCCAAGCAGGACTCGAACCCCAGACCCACTAGAGAGCAGGACCCGGTCAAACCCACTGCACCATCACGTCCCCCTGAGTTCAGAGCAGATACAGTTAATTTACGTTTAACTCTGTTCTGTAGCTCGCAGTGTTTTCAGTTCAAGAAAAAAAAAACATCAAATCTAAAATGCCCAAATTGCTTGCAGTTAAAACAACTGGGGGAGGACACATGTTTCTGATTTTGTTCTATTTCCAGGGAAGCGGAGAGGCATGTTGCATGAGAGGCTCTGCGAGAAAGTGGGATGAGAATGAAATTAGAGGCCGTCAGGGGCATGTGAGGACCCTTGTTGTATCACTTTTAACTGTAACAGCCTTTCCAAAATGTTTTGGCCACAAAATATTATGTTTGCGCTGTCTCACGCTTATCCACCTACTCTGCATTTGTGCTAACCTACTGAGGTGTTCAAGAATGTTCTCTGTAGACATTATAAGGTTAAACACAAGCGTAAAATGAGCAGAGAAGCCAGCTGCTGAAAGCTATGATCCATACAAGATTCCATCATCATATGCTGTTAACAGAGTTTGAGAAACTTTCATTTCCAGCCAAAGTGAGCAAAGGACAGGAGGGCAAAGCTGTGCTCATGTTCTATTTGTCACCCTTTCCATGAGTCTGGATCTGCCTCGGGATCTCCTCTCAGCAGGACATGTCCAGAAGAAGTTCTGTGGGGGCCAACTGGGGGAATGCTTATGACATGTCTAAACCAACTCAACTCCTCAAGCTCTTTTGGATCTGAAGGAGCAACGACTCAACTACTGCTCTCCCACAGCCGCAGGTGAAAAACTAAAGCCGCACGTGACGCTTGTCGCTTAATCAGGTCTGGCCAATAATCCTGTGGTGGGCATGACCATGCTTCTGCAAGCCCCACCAGCCTTTGTTGGTCTCACACCTTTGTCTAAAGCAGCTTAGTATGCAAGGTAAGCAGTTTTATACTGAACTATTTATACTACAGGATGTTCTCAGAGAAGCAATTCTGGGCAAGTACTTGGATTAAGGGTCTAAGGGCGAGCAAGAACTGGGTTCCAATCTAGACCCTATCTTAAAACTGTATTTTGGAACTAAACCATGAACATGATCCAAAAAAAAAATCATCCTTTGGAAAGATTTACTAATTGCCCTATAGGTCAGAATTTACATCTCAACGCTGAATTAATGATTAAATCGCAACTTCTCTGATTTTTCATGGGACTGAGCCAATACAAACAGACATTAAAACCAAACCTCATGACAGTGTTTTTCCCAAACATATACATTCACACAACATGAAATTCATCTGTGATACAGTCTGGAAAGTATTCTTTTAAATTGAAAAGCTTGATTATAGTACTGTAATTCCAGAAGGTATCAGTATGTTCAGCCAAAGGATGTTGTGCAGGGAGGCTGGAGGACTGATAAATCATGTACCAGTGTACAACTTCCGAGTTCCTTATACCTGAAGGTCAAAATGTGTGTACCGTATATGGAAGGTTATTCCTACCGTCTGGTGTGCGTTCTCTGTTGACAGCGCACTCATACTTTCGCCCACAGTTAAGACGCTGCCGGTACCTCCAAACCCTTGCAACTAATTTTCACAGCAAAATACATTCTATTAGCATTGTTATAATAACTGTCATAACGCCAACAACTGCAGTTTATAACGGTCATGTGCAGTTGCCTTGTTGTAGAGTAACAGGACATTTAAATTTCCTTCAAATACCATAATTCAACAAAGATGCAGTGTGCAGCTGTTGCAGAACATCCAGCAGACTGTGTGCCCAAGGCCTACTGCCCAGAATCTCCATGGTTTCTCCAAGAGAAGAAGCCAGGGATCAAAAAGATTCAAGCACAATGTTGTAAACATAGAAACATACTTCTTCTAATGTTCTATGGGGCATTGATTTGAGTGTTGTTTCTGGCATTGCTGTTCCTCTGTAAAACAATGGGGTACCCATAGAGGCTGCAATTAAGGCTTGTACAGCATATTACATTATGAGATCCCTGTCAAATATTTTCCAGCTGCAGAAAAACACTATTTTTTTTCTCTGTTTCTTTGGAAATGGAAATTACTTCTGAAGAACATGTGTGTTCTGAATCAGTCACTGGGTTTCTACTTAACAGCTGAACTATATTCCCTGTTCACTGTCCAGAAACTGCACTTAACTAGTACTGTGAGAATACAGCGAGAAACTATTCTTGTAGATGAAATTTTAATGGCACTATAAATCGATGATTGGTATCAAAATTAGTTGCACATCCAAAATAAACCCTAAACAACGGCTGAAAAATATTGATACTGCGATAAGACAGGGAGTAGAAGACAGACTAATGGTAGCATTATCAGTATTAATGGTACATATAAGCACCATATTTCCTGCAATCCACTGGAAATCATTGTTCCAGTAAAGTTTGTCAAAGGACTCTACTATTTTGTCATGCAGCTGTTTAGGCTGTTAGCTCCTTTTTCAGCAAGTTTTACATGCTTTATTATTATTATTATTATTATTTGCACAAAAGATCAATATAAAGTAGTAGAATTACAGCACAAAAAATGCCAAAGAAAAACAGTAGACTTAATGTACGATATCACCAAAAACAAAAAGAAGGGTTAAAAAGCAAATAATCAAAATGACCACAGAAGTTACATCAGTGCATTCACAAAACTGAAGTAACAGGTAGCAGTACAGACAAATATCTGTAAACAGAAGACTATCATGTTTTCCATATTAATAAATATTAATTTCAGATGTTATAAGTGATTTTTCAGAATTTTTTATTTACATTTTTTGATTAATGTAACAGAAGAACATGATTTCAAACGGACAGGTATGTCATTCCTTGCATGGATCCATAGAGTCTTGATGAGAATTGCATCTCAGTAGTTCTTAAATAGGGACCATGAAGGCAGGATGAGATCTGGCTGGAGTGCTTACAAATATTATCATCAAAAACTCCTCATTTGTTAAAACATGGAGGAAGGGGATTCCTTAATGACTGAAAAACACACTTATTTGCAGTTTGTTTACCTGGAAAATATATATAAGAACTCACACACACACTTTCTGAACCACTTGTCCCATTCAGGGTTTCAGGGAGCCAGAGCCTAACCTGGCAACACAGGGCATAAGGCTTGAGGGGGAGGGGACACACCCAGGACAGGACACCAGTCCATCACAAGGCACCCCAAGCAGGACTCAAACCCCAGACCCACTGGAGAGCAGGACTGTGGTCCAACCCACTGCGCCACTGCACCACCACACCCCTCCTATATAAGAACTCCAAGACCACTAAACAAGGAAGAGGAATTAGTGTAAAAAGCCAGTCCAACAAATTTTTTTATTACATATTTGACATGCAGGAAAGTTCTCCCTAACCGTAATTACCACATATTGTCATCTGCACAAGAGGGCTTGTTTAGTTGACACCTTGTAATAACTTAACAATAAATGTTAATGAGGCAGCACTCCAGCCCCCACCCCCACGATCTGAGATGTGGGAAGGCAGTCCTGGAAGCCTTGAAGACCAAGGGCCAACAGAGCTCCTCTTACACCCCACTGAGTGACTGCCTGGATGTAGATCGTTCCCTGAGACAATGACGTAAGGCTCTCTGCATATTTACAGTATATTCCATAACATGTGGCGGCAATAACGGTTCAACTTACAAAATCAAAAGAAAGTACTTTTAACCAAGAGTTGGACGTCATCTGGAATTTGTCAAACCAAACTGCAAGAATAATAAAAGAAGTTGCGTTGCCAGATTCCCCACACAGTTATAGGACCCTACGAGCGGTAAGATGGGACCATATAAGCAGAGCAGAAGGCAAGTACAGAACTGATAAAAAGGATTCACTCCTCTGGACTTGAAATTTTATTGGTTAGCAACCTAAAATATAACAGTGAATCATAATTTAGAGCTTCTGGCAGCGTTGCGACGAGGAAAAGACAGAAAGTGCAGTGTGAGGACAGACAAAGCTGGCAGACCTTGTGTTATGCTTGGTGCATGACTGTGGTGAAGTCCTATTAGGCAATATTCTGTGTTACGTTTTGGCTGAACTAGTGAAGTGTTTTACCTAATTGGTTGTGAGAGTGTTTTTTTCTTCCACAACCTGCCCCCGAAAGGATATAACAGTCTATATGACTGACATGACCTACCGCCGTCCGATAACTTCTCCCCCTCAACTGAAATTATTAGACAGACTAATAATTTTAGATATTAGATAAACTCATAATTTTAGGAAGCACAATATTTTGCAGTAGCCTGCTGCTAATTGCTATAAAGTGTGTGAGCTGATCGGGGCACATGAGTGTCTGCAACGGTAGAATTCATACATATACAAATTCAGACACACAGGAGACAGATGGTAGTACAGTGATTAGAGGTGTAGCCTTTGGACCCAAAAGTCATAGGTTCAAGTCCCATCTTCAGCTATAATACTCTTAAGTAAGGATCTTACCCTAAATTGCTCCAGTAAAATTACCCCATGTGTAAATAATTGTAAGATGTTTTGGAAAACAGGATCAACTAAATGTAACCCATGACACTCTTCTATATAAAACTTACTTGCAGAACTCTTTCTCTTAACTGTTTGAATCAGCTGCATTGGTAATAACCATGAAAAAAAAAACAAATTATGTGCACATGTACAGCATGTTTTAAGGGCAGCAAGCTGGCAGATGGTACGCAAACAAAGGCAGGAAACAAAGACGCAAAGTGTGGTCTTCAATCATTTCCAGACGTCTTTCTCCCGATTTAGCCTTAAGTTTAGAGGTATTTTTATTGTTGCAGTTCATATATACAGTATATCCTTCTGATCTGTTTACTTCCTGAGATTTGAATCTGTAGACATAGAGCTGGATGCGCATTACAGTGGTTCTTCAGTTTTAGTTTCTCACTTTATTAGAATGCAGGACCTGCTGCCTCATGGACCACAAGCTTCAGAACCTTCATCCACCAAGATATAAGATGTTCTGATGGATGATAACGCAGTCAAACCCAGGGTGCTAAATCACAGATTTACAGTTCACAATGAACTCATGACGTTTAAAATTCTTTTAAACTGACAGTGAAATTTGTGCTGAGAAAACGCGGTGTGTGAGGAGTTCTGACCCGAACCTACACTGCTGCTGAGAGTTGAGAGCTAGCAGATGGGGTGAGAGTTGGACTGCTTTCTCACCAGCCAATTATGTATCCATAGTAATCAGTTATATTTCATCATAACATTTCTTTTTCATTCAAATCTTTGACATTTTCAAAACTTTCAAGAGTTTAATTTGCCTAGGGAACGATTGTTTTAGTGTGCTTCTCAATCTTTCCTGCTTTTTTTCTGTGATACATGTACACGTCCATTTAGTTCCTCGCCTCGACGTTTCTCATGTGTGTCGGGAGCCAGTCGGTCATGCAGCAATACGTTTCCTTCCCAGGAGGGAAAAATATCACAAGTTTAACTCAGAAACTCACAAAACAAGGTTGCCGTGGTGACAGCACAAAGCATTGACTTGGAGCGAAAGTGTGGATGTAGGTGATGCAGCAGCTGTTTGTGATGAACACTTCTCACAAGGGAGGAAGAGCTCATCATCTTCATCATGGACAAAGTGTCCAAGTTCATCAAGAAAAAGGTGGGCTCCCCTAAGAGCACCACACACTGTAAAAATCATATTTTTAATGCTTAAATGCATGGCAGTATTTAACCGTACAATTACAGCTGAGCATGTAAACATAAGTAATATGCTTTTTGCAAGGTACAGATACTTTAGCACTCATGACCATATCCAAATAGATGATTTTAGACCCTAAATTTATGAAAAGACGGTAACGGTATAGTTATCATGTAAATGCACAGCATAAAACACAATTAATGTTTTAAACCATAAACAGAGGTTCTGTTTTTTTATCCTTCTAATTTCATAGTTAAATATGAATATATTTGTATAATGTTTTAGATATTTTCCATAATTTTTGCATTCCAGAAAGAAACCTGGGAATTTTTTAGGTCCTTTCTCCATTTATGCGTAACTGGATGAAAAGTGCAGCCATCTCGTGTTGACACGGTGCAGCTTCGATAGTTATTGCCTACAAGTTCCTGATGTATTTATTAAATACATATTTCATTTATTGAATAATTTTTTTAAAAAATTGTTCACAGTGTAAAACAAAAAAGGAATATTATATAGACAGAACAGCAAAACAAAAAGCCAAGAGAACAAAAACACAAACTACGGTAGAATTTTAAATAAATGTACAATTCAATGGTACTTAACCCTTTACAATTAGTGGATGTCAATATAAAACTTAATGTCAACATAAAACAGACAGTTTAGCCCTAAACATGACTGTAACCCTAACCAACATCTACATCCGCTTGTCCCGAGTGGGATCGTGGCAAGCCAAAGCCTATCCCGGCAACGCAGGGGACACACCCTCAACGGGATGCCAGTCTGCCGCAAGGCATCCCAAGCAGGGCTCGAACCCCTGACCCACCACACAGCAGGCATAGGCCGAATCCGCCATGCTACTGCGCCCCTAACCTTAACCTTTAACCTTCATCTTAACCTGCATGACATGGTGGCACAACACGTAGCGCTGGTTTGATCCCTGCTCGGTCTGTGAAGTTTGCATGTTCTCGCTGTGTCTGCGTGGGTTTCCTCTGGGTGCTCTGGTTTCCTCCTAGTCTAAAGACATGCTGTTCAGGTTCCCCCATAGTGTGTGAGTTTTCATTGGAAGTCGCTTTAGAGAAAAGCGTTTGCTAAATAAACGCAATCCTGTTCTTAACCTAACGATGTGACCAAACTAACTATTCTTGGAGCTGAGGTTCTGCTCCAACGCTCTCCTGGATCACCGGCACCTCTCCTCATCCTCTCACAGGGAGTAAGCCCAATGATCCTGTAGAGAACTGTCCGTTCGCCCTTTGCGACCCCTAGCCTTGTTCTTTCAGTCGCGACCCAAAGCGCAGGACTGCAGCTGAGGACAAAAGCGGTGTGTACAGGACCCAGAGACATAGCACACCCTGCCGGAAATTGTCCTAAAGAACAGTGAGCAGTCAAGCCTGGTGACTCCGGCCTGGTTAACCGAGCAAATCACATTATGATTATACTTCATTTCAGTAATAGATTATAGAATCAAAGGAGATCATGAAATCAATAATGTAAGAGACTGTTTTTTCCCCACTTGGCTGGGCAAGTATCCCTGCATACTATAAATTACAAGTAGCACTGAATATTTAAAAACAAAACAATAAGTGGCACCATCCGACATTAACAAACACCGCTTCTTTTACGCTCAGCGCACCAGCTCAGGCGGCTTGTCACGTGGGTCCCGTCGCGCCCCGCCCACTTCTGCGGACCCGGAAGCGGAACGAGCCGCCGGCTCGTCGTCGAACGCGTTCCTCCTGTCTGTGAGGAAAGTTGGACTTTTCGAAAGAGCGCCTGTCTGAGCAGTGCGAGGTGCCGTTTCGGCTGACGTTTAAGCCGCACAGGTGTCGGCTGCGCGGGGCTACGAGCGCGGTGTTGCCTCACGGCGAAGCTCCTCTTCTCTGTTTACTCCGAGTCCGAGGCGGCCGCGTTGACTTGTTGGGCTATCGCGGAAGCAGAGCCCGAATGGCGCCGGCGGTGCTCCTTCAAGTCCTTGCCTGACTGACTGAGCGCGCGCCCCTACCGACCGACCTGCTCCCTGGACCCTGCGCGTGCCGTGGTGGGCTCGCGCGCGCACACGACACGACGACACAGCCGCCACCACCATCATGGACTGCTCGGCGCTGGAGCGCGACGCGGTGACTTTCGCCAAGTCGGCTGTCTTCTACGACCAGAAAGGGCAGCACAACGAGGCCGTCTTCTACTATAAGGTGCGCTAGCCTAGGGCTCCGCCGCGCGCCTAATTTGTCTTTAGCGTCTCATTAGCATGTCATTACCACGTCATTGTCACGTCATTAGCTCATCGTACTGCTCCACTGACAGGTGGTGCGGATAGGAAGTGGACAGGTCGTGAAGTCTTATAAACTTAGTAGTTCACTAAACATGATTACTTGTTTTGAGCTACGCTACCTGTTTTGTACTGCCAATTCAGTCAGTGAGTCCCTCCGACGACGTTGTTTTTGTTTGAGTTTCACTAGTTTTGTTAACTAGCAGAGTATGCTAGTTGTTTTAACGTACTCGCCTCATCATCATCATCATGAGTCATGTCATGTACACTCGGACTGGTTGTTCTACTCTACTGTACACTGCTTTTCCATCCGTCATCTCCTCATTGTGTAATGAAAGAAGTAGCTCGTGTTAAATCTGTAGTGACAGGTGAACCTGTTTTTTGGGCAGTACGTGTGCAGAGTAAGCACATAAAAGTGGAGCATGACGTGTTGAGGTGGGACCCGTAGTCGCCGTCACCCATTTCAGGACGCTCCCCAGATTATAGGTGTTCACCTTCGAGCAAAAGAGTGTCGAAGTTCAACACCATTTCTGCACAAACACAGTGTGTCCTCATCTCTCACAAACACACGTTCGGTTCCCCCAAGTTTGTTGGCAATTTAAGTTTGTGGGTAAATCCAACCACTATAGATACTCCTCAGTTTATTCCCAGGTTACATTCTGTAAAAATGTCAGATAAAGCTATGATTTTTTTTTTTTTTTTTTTAAAATTGCCGTTACGCTTTGTCTTTTCCGTACTAACACTCGAAACAATATCTGCAGCATTCGTCAGCATCTGGTCTTTTTCTGTTGATTATCAGAGCAATCAGTAACAGTTATAACAATAGATGCAGCTTGATTAATTTCCTTGACAGGTTCTGTAAAAAGTCTTGGATATAGCTATAATAAATGTACAAATTTGCTGTAAGACTGAACGGTTTTAATCAAGGTACAATTGATTTAAAATTAGAAGTAGAATTAAAATGACAAAACACATTGTCTCCGCAAAGTTCCTGTTTAATGGTGATTAACTGATTTATTCCGTAAACATATGCGGTATTCCCAATATTTTTAATTAATCACCAACACTCACAAACGCAACATAGTCCATGTTGTCTAGTATGGAGTCTTAAACTGGCATAAGTATGGGTTATTCACTAATAATGAGCGTAACTGCATAAGTCAGATATTTGTTTACCCTGAGCAACACTCACCAGCTCACTGCCCCCCCCAGGAGGCTGCCCAGGCGCTCATCTACGCAGGCATGGCGGGCTCCAAACTGGAGAACATCCAGGACAAAGTGAATGAATATCTGGACCGGGTTCAACAACTTCATGCTGCAGGTTTGTAAAATAAATAAGCGTGTGTGAAGGAGCCGTGAAAGGCGCAGTGTTACATGTGTGTTCCAAGAGATTTGAGGAAGAAGTCTTCTTGGTGATTTAGACTGATCGTAGGAGCAGTTTGGGCTCCTGTTACATGTTAAAGCACTGTTTTTCCATGGAATGTGGCATCAGACACTGTCCACCAATGGTCAGTTTATCCAGAACATGAAACTGCCCCATATATTGTGGATTGATGTGACATGCCATAGATCAGTTAAACTGGGAGCGTTTTGAACCCAGGACCACTTGCAAAAGTAAAAAATATGGCAGTGCACCTACAATCTGAAGTGACATCTTGCAGTATATTCGCATTAAAATAATCACAGTGGTTTGACTAAATGTACGTTTTAAAAAGTACAAATATTTTTACATAAAAACGTGCCAATTTCATCAAGTTCATTAATTAACTCAGCGTGACAAATTGCTTTTTGGTGGTGACAACTTCAGTCTCGCATTAGGATCCATGTTTAGCCAGTTCCTCTTGTTTGTTTTTAAAATATGCGTCGATGCACTGGAATTAATGCCAGTAAGTTAACTTTACCTTGACAAACCAGGTTAAAGCGAAATCAGTTGGTGCAAGTGGAAGGATAGTTTCGGTCACCAATTTTTACCTGCCATGAGAACAGTGTAAAGGTTAATAAAATTCTGCAGCGACATAATGGAGTGAAGTCACAAATAATGCACACTGAAGTAAAACAGAAAGAAACTGCAGTACTATGAGGGTATGACAGGTAAGGTGATGCTATCACAAGTAGGTAAGCGAGGTGTTACATGCCAACATTTGATCTGCATGTCAATTCTAAGGAATTCCGGAATGTCTGGGCACCTTCCTCAAAGTTATTAAAAAGAGCTACGTGATCATACCTGTGATATATTGTGACCCTTTGACCTTAAGCCATCACTTTACATGTGTGGACTCATTTAAAATTTCTCAGTGTTCTGTCTATACTTACGTTACTGTGACCCTGTGCTGTTCTCACAACTGATGGATACATGTATGTACGTATGTATGTCATTTTGCCCAGATACAATCGTTGTCAGTTTGTGGACCGCCCTTGGAGAACTATCACACTTGGAGACGTAGTAAAGAAGCAGAATTTTCTGCATATCTTCTATTGCCACAGTATTGAACATGGCACAGTGTAACACTACTGTCTGTGTAGAAGCTGATTGACATGTGGTGCCTCTTTGCATGCTGGTCCACAGCACAGGCCCGGAGCAGCGACCCCCTGAAGTCAAAGCATCAGCTAGACCTGGAGCGTGCCTATTTTCTGGTAACGCAGGCCTTCGAGGAGGATGAGAAGGGCAATGGGGACGAGGCCATCGAGCTATACACGCAGGCCGTGGAGCTCTGCATACAGGCAGTGAGTGAACTCGGTGTGTCGGGCGTGTTCGCACGTCAGCGGTGCACACTGCAGCCCTGGAGACCAATACACACACACTACTTGTGTGCAAATAACTACACAGCTGGTGCTTGGTCCTTGGTATATATACATGTATATATGCAGCTCCAAATTGGTACACACATAAAACAGACGTCTCATTGTTGTGGCCTTTAAAGACATGCACACATCAGAATACGTTCCCTGAGTGACCTTGCTGGGACTTTCTCTTGCAGTCCAACGAGACGGCGGATGCCACTCTGCAGGGGAAGCTCAAGCAACTGGCTCGCCAGGCTTTGGACCGGTGCGTGCATCCTCTGTTCGGTTGGTTTTGTGTATTTTTTGCGTACATTTTGAAGAAGGTGCAATAAGCAAATAATCTACAAACAGTACACCAAAGCTGCTTAGCGGGAGCATATCTAAGTAAGATGAGCGAATGGTAGAAATAGCAGGAAAATTATACATTTTTACATGTATTATTGGTGTTGGTGACATTTTCATAAAACACTGCTTCTTGTTACCACTGCAATCTCCCATTTGCAGTAAATTAATGTATTGCTGGATCCCAGCAGTGGAATCTTAATATCCATTCAAGTGTAGATATGGAATATGTGTGCTTCAGAGGCTGATGAGGACCACTACTGTTTCTTGTTCATTACTTTTTTCAGTTGAAGCACCTTGAAATTTTTAAATAGTCACCCTAGGATTCACGTCATGTACATAATCCTACTGTGAAGAAAGAAATGCTCTGCAGGTCCGTCTGACTGCAGGGGTCTTGTTTCAGGGCAGAGGGCCTGAAGGACTCCATTTCAAAAGCAGCTACCAAAGACAAGCCTGCCCCCTCTGGACCAAAGCCCAGTAACCAGGTGAGGCAGTACCTGCCACTGGGCCCAGACTTCACCCTGCAGGACCGGCCCCAGCCAATGAAAGCTGTCCAGTCCAGCGATCCACAGAGCCAGCGGTACACAGCCGAGGAGATTGAGGTTCTCAGGTAAGCAGAACAGCTGGGTCTCTCTCTCTCTCACACACACACACACACACACACACACACACACAAAGCCATTCATCTGACAAGTAGATATGCATAATATGGAACATGTTGTAACGTTTACACAAGCAAGTTCTTACGTAAAATTTTTGATCGTCACTTTTGCTTTGGCTATGTGAGGACTCGCACATGTGAGATGGCTCCCAGTTTTCTTTTTTCTTTTTTTTTTTTTTAAACTACTTGCTGGTTTAACTAATTTTCATGACTGGACTTAGTGTAATTACAAGCACAAGTACTTTGTCATTGGAAAAAATATCCAAAATGTCAAGTAAACAGTCCTGGTCCCAACAAAATGAATCCCCTAGTGGCAGACCTGGACCTCAGGTGATGCTGGGAATGCAGTACCCTACTCCGCTGTAGATGCTGCTTGATGGGATGAATTGACAGCCCATTTAAAGGCCAGGAATTCTGCAATGGTCACTTCACTCCATTTGATCCATTAGAACAGATTTCCACACTGGTAGCCAAGGTGTTATAAAGTACAGTATAACAGACTGAAACACCTGGGTACAGATATAGATGCCAAACTAGCCACACTATAGCTGCGAAGAAGACAACATGGTGGTGCTGGTCTCACCTTCTCAGCTGGCAGATGGTGCGCAAAACACAAATTCGGTCTTACTTACAAAGAAACGTCCCATGAGAACTATTAGGGCTATTAAACTTCTCGTAAAGTCAAATTCCCGTAACTCTAATGGACGTGTCCTGGGATGTAACTGTTTCTTTGAATGTTTGTATATTTATACGTAACTGGTGCCATTTGTGAGGTCACTTCTCCTGCTTTATTTTGCAGGAGCACATCCAAGATCAATGGCATCGAGTATGTTCCGTTCATGAGCGTCGACCTCAAGGAGCGCTTTGCGTTTCCTGTTCCGTTCTCGTGAGTTCTGGACGTCCTAAATAATGTGTAACGTGAATTATTTCATTGGACTGTATAGCAATTTTACTCTTGTGCTCATTTATCTGACTGGGTATTAGGTGAGGCAATGTGGGATTGAGGAATGTGCTGAATGTGGGGTATCTTAATCTTCTGTTTGAGTCCTGCTCTTTAGCATTTGTTCACACAATTTATTTTTATCTGATTTGTAACATTAAAATGTTGTAAAGCCTGCTGTACCTCTTACTCTCATCCTAGAGACAAATGCGGAAAGATGGCTCTGTCTCCCAAGCAGAAGGCCATCTTCTCGCGCTGGGTGCGACCTGACGAAATCTGTAACAACCCTACCATGATTTTCACTGTCTCCAGCTTCAGCATTAAGCAGGTGAGAGGGTGGACAGAGTGGAGAAGCACTGGGGAAAGTTATTACCCAACACCATTTTCATTTACCCTAGCCTCCAAGTACAGCTGCAGCTCTAGTCTGTTTCTAATTCTTTTTTTTTTTTTTTTTTTTTTTGTACCTCTAAAGTCACTTTTTCTGCTAAGTCACAATCAATTAATTACTGCTTAATAATACTTTTGTCCCTTACTTTATTGACTGGTTAGGTTTTAAGTCACAAAATAGATGTAATAAATTTAAACATGGTTTTTATGAGTTTTTATGCATTATTAAATTTGAGCTGAAGTAAAATTATAGCTGTTTTAAAATGACTGAAAATATTTTGTCTCCACAAATCTCTTCAATGCTCATTGTTTCATCTCATAAATGTACAACATTTGTTGTGTTACTGATGACCAGCAATTATTAACACCAGCTGGACAAATAAACACAGGTTCATTAGCAACAGTCAGAAATTTTAGAGAAATGGGAGAGAATTCTGACTTCTACTTTGTGTATTAACAGTGTAAAAGTTCTGTATGAACTGATGTTTCAAGCTGCATGATTTTTTTCCATTGTGGTACATATTCATATGGAATGGAAAAGTCAGAATGGTATGTTGTAACAGGGTACAAAATAGACCAACTGATGATTTAAAAAAAAAAAAAAAAAAACTGATACATTATTGATTTATGATGACCTTGAGTGACTGAGTTAATTTCTAAAACTTTTGGACACAGGTTGTGTGGGAAGATCCTAGAGATAGGAAATGAAAATGAGATGTGTATATGATGGTAATCAGATGTATTGTTGCTCTCCTTGCACAGACCGTGGTGTCGGACTGCTCCTTTGTCGCCTCGCTGGCCATCAGCGCTGCCTACGAGAGACGCTACAACAAGAAGCTCATCACCAGGTAATGTCTGCCACATGGCACACTGTGCTGTAACAACATGTTACATGTACGAAAAGCCGTTCACCCGTCTCCCTTTTCTGCTGCAGCATCATTTACCCTCAGAACCGAAAGGGGGAGCCAGAGTACAACCCATGTGGCAAGTACATGGTGAAACTGCACATCAATGGCGTGCCCAGGAAGGTACATAGATCGTCTGAATAGATGGGATCGATTCTTTATTAATCACCAGAGGGAAACTGCACTGTGTATAAGACCAGGACCAGTTATGTCTGTTATGTAACACTGACCCTTCCTACGGTCAGGTCATCATTGATGACTACCTTCCAGTGGACCGCAATGGCGAGCTGTTGTGCTCATACTCAAGCAACCGCAATGAGCTGTGGGTCTCTCTTATTGAGAAGGCCTACATGAAGGTCATGGGTGGGTATGACTTCCCAGGTTCCAATTCGGTGAGTGTAACCCGCACTAAGCTTTCTTCACCTTCAATCTTAATATCGGCGACAGTTGAGCAGTTCCTAGATGGTGGCAATGGAACAAAATCAATCCTGAAAAGTGTGCAAAGTTGGTTCAGACTTGGTTGTTGCAGTTGGTACTTTTCAGGGGGCATGAATGTTTTTACAAGGCACTATAATTTTTTAATATAGATTATATTCTATATAATGTTTTTTTTGGTTTTGTAATTTCTGGAGGTTACTTTTTTGTCTCGATGACCTTGTGCCGGTCCATGAAGTGTCACCGTTGAGTAGCTCTGCCTCCAGCAGAGGGCACTGTGTCTCAAAAGAAAATGTGAAACAGTGCTGCTATGCCCCTCCTCCCTAGAATATCGATTTGCACGCACTCACTGGCTGGATCCCGGAGCGCATCGCCATGCACTCTGACAACCAGACTTTCAACAAGGATGACACGTTCCGCATGCTCTACCAGAGGTACTTCGACAGTGCACTTATCTACCCGCCATACATACCTGTGCCGAACACACTCGATGGTTACCCCTCAATTTCAAGTGCTTTAGTTCAGCCTTGGCTGCTCGCTGTCACAGGTTCCACAAGGGTCACGTTCTCATCACAACAGCAACGGGGGTCATGACCGAGGAAGAAGGTGAGAGGTGGGGTCTTGTGCCAACCCACGCGTATGCTGTACTCGATGTCAGGGAGTACAAGGTGAGGACAAGGGCGTCTCATCCCACCTGCACCAAATGGCTTTGTTAAGGAAAGTGCTTTGTAAAAATACATTGCAGATTTACATATGAGGGATGGAGTGTGGTCCCAGACAGTACAGTGAACGTGTTCTTTAACAGGCCGCAGTAACCAAAATCTGTATATTCTGTTTATATTGAAACTAACGTTCACCCTGTTACTCTCGGAATGCAGCACACTGGGTTCCGCTGTACTATAAAGACTATATATTTTGTATTTGTCAGATTTCAGGTCAGCAGTAAGGTAATGAACAAGGCTTGTAACCAAAATGTTGTGGGGATATGGAAGTAAGCACTAAGCAAATTAACAATAATAAGCTGTTATTAAATCAGATTTCACTCTGTAGTATACACTTGTCACATGTCAAGACAGCGTTCCTTACAGTAGTGCTCTTCTTGGTTCCACAGGGCAAGCGTTTCCTGCAGCTGAAGAACCCCTGGAGTCACTTGCGGTGGAAGGGCCGCTTCAGTGAGCGAGATGAAAAGAACTGGACACCAGAGTTGCTCAAGTTCTTCAACTTTGACCCCAAATCGGCACAGAAGTTTGACAACGGTACGCGGTCGTCGGCACACTGGCACAATAATCACTTCTCTCAGTGGCCGTGTCATTAATAGTGGCACAATTTGTGCTCTGTCTCTTTGTCTCTGTGCTTTGGTGTGTGTGTTGTGTATGTGCGTGTGCTCTAGGAGTGTTCTGGATTACTTGGGAAGACTTGTGCCAGTACTATGATGTCATCTACCTGAGCTGGAGCCCCACTCTCTTCAAGGAGTCCTCTTGTATCCATAGGTTTGTCCCATTCTCCTTACATCGTACATATTAATTCTGATGTTATACTTTTTACAATTACATGCAGATTTACCTGTCTCACTATGTGGTGTTCTCAAATAAATCAAAATCATAGTGTATTGATGGTTGTGACATTTGGCTATTACAGCAGCTGGGATGCAAAACAGGGCCCAATGAAGGATGCCTACAGCCTCGCCAACAACCCCCAGTACAAACTGGAGGTGCACTGTCCTCAGGGTGGCGCTGCAGTGTGGGTGCTGCTCACCAGGCACATCACCGACAAGGTACAGTACAGCTGCAGCCATGATACACTTCTCACTGTTAATGTTTAATTACCGTTGCTGTTTTAACACTTTTATGTTGTTACTAAATCACCAAAAGTACAGACATTTCTTAAATATAATGCTGATGTAAAAAAGAGCGAAATGATGAGAAGCTTAGGTCTACATGCTTTTCTTTTTTGCTTATTATTGAAAGATTTAACGGAGTGAAAGTGATTGATACAGAGAAAAATGACACTGCGTATCCTTGTTTTATACAAAAGTCCCCACCCTTTCAGCACATCCTAAACATAAAGACATAATCCTAAACATAATTTAGCAATTAATACAAAAATTAAAAATGGATTTATCAATAGATAGATCATACTGTAAATATAGGTAAGCAGATGCATCCATAGACAAAAGCAGAGAAATAAAGTGATGAAAAACATGATATCATTAATTTAAAAGTAAAAAATGATTGTATGATAATACTTTTTGTCACCACAGTGAAAGAATGTTATTACTGAATTCATAAAGGTAAAGGAAATAAAGATGATACCCCCCGGTAAGTTTAAGAAGCATCACTAGGAAGAGTGGTCTTCAGTTAAGGAGCATTTGAGCATACTCAATTCTATATTGTATATTATACACACACACACACACACACACACACACACACACACACACACACACACGTCTGAAACCGCTTGCTCCGAGCAGGGTCGCAGTGAGCCAGAGCCTAACCCGGCAACACAGGGCGCAAGGCTGGGGGGGGAGGGGATGCCAATCTGCCGCAAGGCACCCCAAGCAGGACTCGAACCCCAGACCCACCGGAGAGCAGGCCTGGACAAACCCTCTGCGCCACGACGCCCCCCTATATTGCATATTGTACATTGTATTACTATTCTACATTATATTAACATCCCAGGTAGTAATTTTTTAAAAAAAAATGTAATCTTATAAGATAGTCCGCGTTCATCGGCATTCAAAACCCAGGCTCCGAGGCCAGTCTATTTACTTTCTAGTGTGATGCCTCAGGTTCCACAGTTTAACTCTCCTCATAATTAATTTTCAAAGTATTAAGATTTCTTATGATGTCTTGCCAGGCAGTTCCTCTCATAACACCACAGTGATCGTACATCCCTTGTTTACAGATTGCGCCTTCAGGTGTCAGTTGCGCCACACTCAGTCGCTGTCATATCTCAGTGAATTTTCGCTTACTGGGCAACGATAGCAAAGGGCATGAATGGAATTATGGCACTGGCAACACAGGGTATGAAATATACACAACTGTTGGCCATTGTCATACAGTGTGAGTGACACTTGCTAATGACAGCGTTTCTCTCCTTCACTTTCTCTCTTAAGGATGACTTTGCTCAAAACCGTGAGTTCATCACCTTAGTCGTTTACAAAACAGATGGAAAGAAGGTCTACTATCCCAGTGAGTATTTTGCCTGAGTGTGGGTATTGGAACAGCTTCTTTTGGCTCTGTGCTTTAATAAAATACGTGCTGTTCCGCCCACAGTGGAGCCCCCTCCCTACATCGACGGGATTCGAATCAACAGCCCCCACTACCTAACAAAGATGAAACTGACGAGTGCTGGCACACATACCTTTACGCTGGTGGTGTCCCAGTATGAGAAGCAGAACACTATTAACTACACCCTGCGTGTAAGGACCACCGCTCTTACACACACTAGCATCACTCACGTGTCATCCATAATTGTTGATGTAATATACTCATTGTATTTTTCTGCAAGGTGTACGTCGCTTTGGAGAAAAGTGTCTGCTAAATGAATAAATGCAAATGCAATCGCTAAGTGCAAAGTGGTGTCACCTTAGCCTTTTTGAGGATTCTTGATGCATGTATATACACTTATCCTTTGTTAAATAGTTCTGATTTATCCCTGAAAAAAGAGTGAACATCAAAAACCCAATATCAATCCCCCAGGCTCAGTAAAGACTAATCCCGGTGTTTTCTGTACAGGTGTACTCCGGGTGTAAGTTTACCTTCTCAAAGATCCCCACTCCTTTCACCCATTCCAAGAGGGTAAGTCTGCAGTGTCTTCACATTAATCAGAATCAGAATGAGCTTTATTACTAAATATGCTCACATACACAAGGAATTTGTCTTGGTGACAGAAACTTCCACAGCACCATTAGCAGCATGACACATGAATATTAGCGCATGTAGCTGACACCTCCCTGTTCTCGTATGGACAGGTGAACGGCCAGTGGAAAGGAGCCAGCGCAGGAGGTTGTGGGAATTACAAGGACTCCTACAAGCAAAACCCCATCTACCAGTTCAACCTGGAGAAGTCTGGGCCCATGCTCGTTGAGCTGAGGGGCTCCAGGTGAGACGAGGGCTGCCTGGGTACCTTAGCCATAGTGATGGCAGACTGCAGAATGTGCAGGTACAACCTCATTTCCAAAAAGTTGCTTAAAATACAAATAAAAACAGAAAGCAGTGATTTGTAAATGCTATTTTACACTTATTTAATTGAAAATAGTACAAAGATGAGATATGTAAAGTATGAACTAGTCAGCTTCATTTATCTTGGTAAGTATACACTCATTATAAATGTGATGCCTGCAACACATTCCAAAAACTGGGATAGGAGTGTGTTTACTGGTGTGTAACACCTTTCTTTTTAATAACATTAAATAATTGTTTAGCAGCTGAAGACACTAATTGTTGTAATGTTGAAAGTGGGATTTTTCGCCATTCCTGCTTGATAGAGTCCTATATCTGCTCAACAGTCCACGGTTTCTGTTGGTGTATTTTGCGCTTCATAATGCACCACATGTTTTCAGTGGTCTGGACTGCAGGCAAGCAAGTGTAGCACCCGCACTCTTCGACTGTGAAGCGATACTAATGCTGTTGTAATGCGCATCAAATGTGGTTTGGCATTGTTTTGCTGAAATAAGGACATCCCGAAAAGACGTTGTCTAGATGACATCATACGTTGCTCCAAAATGTATATATGTCCTTCAGTGTTAGTGGTGCCTTCACAGGTGTGAAAGTTTACCATGTCATGGGCACTAACACACCCCCATAGCATGACACAAGCTGGCTTTTGAATTTGGTGTTGGTAACAATCGGATGATCCTTTTCATCCTTGGCATGGAGAACACGATGTCCATTTTCTCCAAAACCAAGTTGAAAGGTAGACTGATGCAATGTGGAAATGTCCATCTCGGATGAGCTTTAGCCCAAAGAAGTCAGTGCTGTTTCTGGATGTTGCTGATAGTTGTGTAGTATAGTTTTAACTTGCATTTGTAGATGGTGCAACAAACTATGTTCACTGACAGTTGTTTTTCCAAAGTACTCCTGAGCACGTGCTTACATTCATTACGGAAGAATGTTGGTTTTTTACCCAATGCCCTCTGAGGGCTTGAAGATCACAGGCAGTCAGTATTGGTTTGATGTCTTGTCATTTATGCGCACAAATTTCTGCAGATTCTTTGAATCTTTTAATGATGATATATTGTAGATGGCGAAATCCCTAAATTCCTTGTAAGGGTACATTGATAGTAGTTGGTTCTCAACTGTTGAATTATTCGCTCACACAGTTTAGCACAAAGTGGCAAGTCTCGACCCATCCTTGTTTGTAAATGACCAAGCCTTTTGTGGACACTCCCTTTACACCTAATCATGGTAGTGTCACCTGTTAGCTCTTCACCTGTTTACCTGTAGAAAGTTCCAGACAGATTTTTTTTTGTCACATCCCACAGGTAAATAGGTTCCATAGGTGCCTGTCCCAGATTTGTGGAATATGTTGCAAACATTGCTATCGGAATTAACTTCATATTTACAAATTTATTTTATGAGGTACAGCATTAAATATCTTGTCTTTGTACAGTTTTAAATTAAATATGGATACAAGAGCATTTACAAATCGCAGCTTTTTTATTTGCATTTTACCTACTGTCCCAACTTTTTTGGAAATGGGTTTGTATTTTGGTGCCATCCAACAGATTGCAATGTTTGCCACAGTGGTTCGCCAAGCAAACTGTCTTTGAAGAGACATGCCCACATGTACATTCTTCCAGCACTTGGTAGGTTAGGCCATGCTACAAAAGAGATGAGAGTACACTCAAAATTAGTGAGACAAATACTATACAGGTGGTCCCCGATTTTCGATGGGGTTACATTCTGCGAAACCCATCATAAGTCAAAGGTAGCATGTCGAAAATGCATTTAATACACCGAATACACACCTCTGTTTGACACACTGGGAGATGTGGATCGCTGCTGTCGCCCAGCATTGCGAGAAAGTATCGCTCCTCATATCGCTTGCCAGGGGGAAAAATCAAAATTTGAAGTATGGTTTTTACTGAATGTCTACAGCCAGCTCAGTATCATAAAGTCAAAAAAAAATCCTAAGTCAAACCATCATAAATAGGGGATCTCCTGTAGTTTGTACCCTGGGGACATGTTTTGGAAAGATGCTTTCTTCAGCATACATGTACATTTCGTAAGTAGTAACAAATAAGATATGTAGGCCATCTGACAGGTCATGACATGATTGGAATACCTATGAGAATAAACAAGTAGTTGTGCTGTTCACCTTTAATGATTTGTCCATGTGAGTGTTTATACGAACCCCCCTGTAATGCAACTGTGGGACTTAAAGTTGCCAACTGCGATTAGAAATTAATAAATCATTCGTTGTTTATAATTATTTGCCCATACCAGGTGGTCAATTGTTTGTTGCTCTTCTGTATTCAAATCTGGGTCAGATGTCTTGATCGTGATACGTAGATAGACTTAAATATATGCACATATATAGATTGATACATAGATATAGACATGCACTGAGATACAAAATTAGATTAATACACACATAAATACATACTTGGATACATAGACAGATACATGCATACATGGATACATTAATAGACGGATATAGACAGGTGGATACTTCACTCATCACAGGGAGAAACTGCACAAAAGTAGAAAAGGACACATCCAACATTTAGTGAACAAACATACATAGAGACAGAGCATACAACATGTTGTGACAGAAGGACACCGGAGTAAAACAGGAACAAACACAGCAGATGTGTCAGAGTACACTGCAGAGTAATGCTAATTGGAGATAAAGGGGTAAAAAGTATTACTGTGAGCTCAGGAGCACCCTGACAGTGGGAGGATCCATTACAGAGCCTAATGACCCTGGTAGCCAAAGTAGACCAGTGTGTTTCTGAAGGTGCACCTCTGATAAGAAGGGATGTATCGTACCCCATAGTCATGTGACTCAACCTGTGGGACGGCTACATTCACAGTTGACATACACTGTTGCTACCGTGGTGTCTTTGCGCATTCATTGAGAAGGTACACTGTCCTTACAGCATTTGTGTTGCTGTTTACTCAGGCAATATAGTGTTGGCTTTGAAGTCCTGACTGTGTCCTCTGTGGGAGATCCAGGAGCTGCCGGCTTCCAGAAGAAGAGCAGCGGGGATTATCGGTAACACGGCGTCTCTGGGGTGAACGTGCTGGTTATGCACCAAATTCCCCCTTAGCAATCATTTCTCTGAAACTGAGGAGAAGTTACAAGGCAAAGGTCCTGTTCAGCTCTTCCATTTCAGGAGATAATGACACATGCACACTTACGTCACTTAATACTTGTACCTCAACTTATGAACACAAGTGGGAACAGAAGTATGTTTGAAAGTTGAATTGTTTCTAAGTCCAACCACAGTCAGTAAAATCTTAGTAATGGTACAGCTTAATCCCTCAATTTATTCACAAGTTATGTACTATTAAAACCTCAGTTTTTTTTCTACCCACAATAGAAAAGGTAAAAATAGTGGAATAGAAAAAGGGGAATTAGTTGGAGAAAGTATTAAAATCAAGAATGTAGATGTTTTTCATCAAGCCCGATTGTATTTTACAGGCAAGGAGGAAGTGGCCCGTCCATCATATAAATATGTTTGTCGGCATCTGGTCATTTTCGGTTTGTGATCAAAAAAGAGCAGTAATAGACACTTCTGTTTTTTACTTTTTTAGTTTCTGTGAAGGTGTTTAGTATAGCTGTAATAAATTTTTAAAAAATATGTAAGTAACATTATTCCTGCAGTGCTTTGAAACAGTGTTTTGCTGCCATCTAAAGGCAGGAAACAAAATGTAGGCTATTTACAATTAAATTTATTTTGTAAAGTACTCTTCTCACCTGAGTGATAACATAGCACTAAACACAGAGTAATCCAAAATTGTTGCTATAACACAAATAACAATAATGTAAGATAGCTGGCAACAGTGGAGAGGAAAACAAACAAAAATAAAGTCCCAACTATAACCAAAGGGAGAACCTATTTTCGCAGCAACAGAGAAATTGTATAGAGACAGAACAGCAAAGAAAATTAAAAGTTAACTGAAAAATGTTTTTACCTTTAAAATGCAACTTGGATGTTTCTAACATGAAGTACAAGTATATACATGGACCATGCATGTTGGAGATGGGCAGCAGGGTTTTTACTTCACTTTCACTTTGTTGTTTCCAAAACAATCAACACTGTGGTGCAGACTGTAGAGTATTGGTTTTACTGAAAAAGCACCCCTCCACCCCAACAGGTGCGGCTTCTGCTACCTGGAGTTGGACTGCATTCCTGCCGGTATATACAACATCATCCCCACTACCTTCCTGCCCAAACAGGAAGGGCCATTCTTCTTGGACTTCAGCACCACCTGCCCCGTGCGGGTGTCCCAGCTGCAATGAGTGGCACCAGGGCCGGATCCAAAGCTGCACTGTCACACCCTACACTGTAGGGGCACTGTTCCTTCACAAACAGAGACTCGGACTGTCACCATTTCTTCCACTATATTACTAATGAGCAGTGTATAGCTGTTTACCAGTTCCATCCTCTGGATTGCCAAGATTGAGTGATGCTTACACACAAAGCCAGCATTGGCCATCAGTGAACCCCAGGGGTGGGGGTTCCACAGGAGCAGGTGAAGGCTGAGATCCCCCCCTTGTGGCACTTAGCATGTCAGTTTCTCAGGGGACTGCTGTCTGAACAGCTGTTTTCTGTCAAGTGGTGTTAATCGCTAATATCCACCCCCTTTGCTAAGCGGCTGTAAAATGCACTTTCACGAGGATGCAAGCGCGTGTGTGTGTGTGTGTTTGTGTATTCTGCACTGAACCCTGTTTTTCTAAGGGTTTTCCCCTAGCCTTTGTAATGTAACTGGTTCAGTGGCCAGATGTTCTCTCTGCCAGTTTGTTGAGTGTGTGTGTGTGTGTGTGCGTGTGAAAGAGAGATTTACGGGCAGACTGAACCCACAGAGTTGAAGTGCAACTCGGCTGACTGTTGGAAATTCTGTAGGACGTTGTCTCTTCAATGTGTCCAGTACTAAAACACACACACACCCAGTTGTCTTGAGCCCGTGCATTCAAAAGGGAAAGAGTGCACTTCCGTCAACGTGGAGCTCTTTGCCCCATCTTTACCTGCAGAGGGCCTTCAGGCCACTGAGTGTGTGTGTGTGTGTGTGTGTGTTACTTTATTTTGCCCAGGGGCAGAGGGCCCATGTTCTTCCTTTGGGCAAACATACAATAAACATGGTCTTCTCATCTTTACAGCTGAGCTGTGATGCTACATATTTGTACTTTGGAAAAGGGAGCTGCTTGTTGGTGAGCCTAGATATCAGTGAGGTGGGGGTGTGAAGCAGCAGGGCATGTACTGGTTAGTTCTGCCACCTTTCCACTTGAAGCAGCTTCTGCTGTTGTGTCCTTGATCAAGGTAATTATATATAAATCTTTCACAATGAGAAAGACTGGTAGCCTGATTAAGGATAACTAAAATAATACTGGTTATGACTGACAGATGTAAATGTTAGATGCATGTCTTCAGTGCTCTCTTCAGCACCTCTGTCTCCTAATTCAGTCTAAACTGTTAATAAATTAGTTCTGCCAGTACCAGAGACGTTTAGAGTCGAAGTAAGACGACAATCTCTCATCGATCATCTTTGCTTGCTCTGTAAATTCTGAAGTCTCTGTAATGAGATGAGTGCATGGTATTCTTAAGGTAAAGAACAAGTGGAGTCACCCCTACAAAGGCTTTGCATAGGAGCAGCAGCAATGAGCAGTGTGACCATCAGAGGGTGCTGCAACAGCAACAAGGTGAGCTTACCCAGAAGGCCGCTGCACCCTAGGCCGTGCAGAGTGCTGCTCTCTATGTCCAGTAGTAGGAAGAGGAACGTACATTTTTCTAGTTCTTTGTTGCTGCTGAAGTGGCAGCAGGTAGGATAATGCTTAGAGCCACCACTTGTGGATTTGGAGCTGAAGCAGTTTCAGACTGTGTGTGTGTGGTTCAAATCCCACCTCTTGCTGCAGCACTTAAGCAAGGTACTTAGCCTGAATTGATACAGTAAAAATTACCACATCATAATGTAGCCTGGCACCCTTTGTGGCTGGGAGAGGTTCTAGACCATTGGGATGTGACACAGGACACTTATACTTTGTCTGACATTCTACTCCAAAGCAACTAACATTCTGAATGTATTTACACTGATTTAGGTGCCTTTTCTTTTAAAACCTTGTTATAGCTTTATGTGGGGATATTAAGGCTAAAAATATTTCATTTTCCTTGAGCAGTAGATCAGCAGAAACCTTATTTGCCTGAGTCCCCTAGACCCGGTTGGTCTTTGTAAAGTAAATCTCATTCCTCGCGTTAGATAACTTTCTTTATGCAACACAAATCTCCCAAGGCTCAATATTCATTTATTACTATATTTTATGACACTGAAAACAGTTACATACATTGTTGCTGGACACAAATACTGTAACAGGACACTGCAAAAATACTCATAAGTAGAGGGCTTCCCCCTCCGGCCCCTTATTTGCTTTTGCATGACTGACAGTAACAGATACAGGTCACTCCACAGGATGACACACATAGCAGGGGCTTCATCAGACTAGTAAACAAAGCTGTAAACACGGTTGCCCAGGGGACGGACAGTGAAGTCAAGGCCCACGGGCAAGGTGGTTGCTACGGTACGCTACACTAGGCTAGACTAGGCTAACACTGGGCAACTCCGGTCACCTCAACACCGCATGTTGGGTCACCAGCTCTCCACTGGTCAGTGCACCAGTAACACCTGGCCTGGTGCGCCGTAGTTGCGCCCGCTGGTCCACTGTTGCATAATCATCCTATAAATATTGCCGAGAATCCTAAGAGTCAACGGCAATAAGAACGGAATCTATCTATTGCTTTAAGGTAACTTTTGTAGTCCTTCCACAAAGTGGGAGTCCCCCCCTCCCTGCCTGTATTTGTCCGGAAGCTCATTAACATATAGCCCTCGAACGAGGGACAAGGACAGCTGTGCTCTGCGTTCATGGGTCCATCTACTCTCAAACTCAGAGAAATGATAAGCTGTCGGCACACCGGGCTGTTGGTGCTGGATAAGAGCAACACCCCGATTGTGGCACAGCAGCATGCGAGCGTAGATGGTCAACCAGGGCTCCATGTCCCAGTTGAGATGAGGAAAGCCTGGGAGCTGACGCTGCAGAGCTGGACATCCAGATGTGAACTTGACACGGGCAGGAGTTAGAGGAGCTGGGACAAGGAACGTTGTGGTAAACTGGACCAGCACGGCCGTGAGGGGTCAGGAGAACGAAGGGGAGGAGACGGAGGAAAGGAGACAAAGGTGATGTGTGGCCCATATAACAGTCAACATCTTGGCACCTACAAACTTTGCTGCCACGCTGCTTTACCTTGAGCACCTCTGACAATGTGGGCCCCAAGACAGGGCATGCTGTTAGCGTGGATGTGGCTCCTAGCAGGCCGTGAATGGGTCACAGGAAATGTTCAATGTGCCATCTGCAGTGATGAATGCATCTGGCCATCTGCTTGGGTTTATGAGTGGGGGCTTTTGGGGTTTAGTGTAAGCAAGCAGGTGGAACTGGCCCTCACACCCCGTTTAACAGGAGCACAGTGGGTGTGGGCAGCTGGGCCAGGGTTAAGCGCTCCCGCTCAGGGTTCTGGGCACTCTCCGTCTTGGCTCGCTTGAGTGACAGCCGGCCCAAGAGGCCCTCGAGGCCCACGCTCTTCCTTGCGCCATTGTTATTGAGCACATTCTCCAGGGCTGCCTCGGCACCTTCTGCCCGGTCGCCTACAACACACAGGTAAAGAGACAGGTGTCTTGTCACATATGCATTACCTGATGCTTAGTGTTAATCCACTTAGTTATTACCCTCTTTATACAGCTGGGTAATTTTGAGAATGAGAATGAGAATGTTTTATTAGCCAAATGTGCTGACGCACACAAGGAATTTCCTGTGGTTCTAGGTGCCTCCCGTGTTTACAGACTAACAGCTGACACAGGATTACAGAGTAAACATTTGCAGAGTACACAAAGTAGTATAAATACCAAAAAAAGTACAACTGTTAGGTGTTCATGAGAGTGATGGCCTGAGGGGAAAAACCTTTTACTCAAAGGTTGTAGGTTCCAATCCTACCTCTTGCTATGGTACCCTTGATCAAGGTACTAACAATGAATTGATATAGTAAAGATGTACCCTTTACCATGCTGGGAGATTTAACTGTAAATGCTACATTTCCCACATATGAATGAAACATTGAGGTAACTGTGCATTTACAAAAACAAATGGGGTCAGATACACACTCGTGGCTATTCTGCACTGCTTCGGACCCACCTCGCTCCAGGTCACACTCTGGTGAGGAAGCTCCACTGCACTCGCTGCGGGGGCCCAATACAGGTGAGATTAGCCCAAAGTCGGACAGGAAGACGGGGCTTGGGAGGTCCAAGCTGCAGGGCCGGGAGGGGGAGGTGGAGGTGGACGAGGATGAGGATGCGGATGGGAGGAAGGGACAGGGCAGGTCCACAGAGCTGGCAGGTCCCGAGCTCAGGCTGCAGGTGGACTGCGTCTCGGAGTCTTCCTCAGATGTGGCGCTGGTGCACGTCTCGTCCTCAAAGGTCTCAGAGGCCACTGCAACCACACGGTGCGCCAGAGGCCGTCAAATGGTGGAGGAGCCATTCTCACCCACAGTCACCGCCGTAAATGTTCTTTCACCAAACCTTGTTCACACAGATATTAATGCAGATCTCAAGGATCTTTGAGATGAGTGAATTTACAGATGCTATGAAGGTGTCTGTCACCAGCTTTCATAGACAGCTTGAGTGGCTGTGGACCCTTGCAGTGGAGGGTGACTGTCTACACCATATTACCTAATGGCCTCAATGAAGCAGTATTCTTAAAACTTTATTTTTTCCTTTGTAATTCAGGTTACTTACTACATGTTTATTCTTTGCTTTGTTAATGTGCAACATTTAAATCACTGGTCTCCTGTTACCTGTGTGTCTGATTATTGACATCATGACCTGTCACCTGTTCTATAAGTGCTAACGTAGTCTGTATGCACCCTGATGAAAGCATCCAGCCCAAAGTGCTGTCGCCTGCTTTTATTTTTAAGTCACACTATTCCAATGTGGTTTCAGCACCCAGGCTCAATCCTTGATACTACCAGCTGAGCAGAGCGCGTCATTGAGCTGGGATAGGGGCGTCTACGAGTTGGTCGATTGTGATGCCCTGTAGACCCTCAGGTCCGCGACCCCACTTGGCACTTACTGGAGATGCCATCCAAGTCGACCTTAAAATTGCCCACGTTGCTGGTGGAGCTGCAGTCCCCCTCAGAGCCCACACCCCGGCCGCGGGGGCCTATGGCAGAGGAGCGCCGTCGCTCATGGATCTCATCAGAGATCATCTCCAGCTTGCGCAGCGCTGTCTTGTACTCATCCTTGGCCATAGTGAGCCTGGCCTGTAGCTCATCCACATTCTTCTTCAGTTGCTGTGCAGACAAATGCAGGCAGAACTAGAAACACACTCTACCTGGAGCCTGCATCACTGCCTAAACTATTAATAGTCGCTTGTCAGAACTCCATTTATACAGCTTAATATTTAGCAAAGTGATAGTATATACTTCTTTTCATAGCACTGTCTTTCGTGATGCTGAAACCTTGTGGAAATTTCAGCTGCATAGCTACAAACAGGCAAGCTTAGTGACCTTTCCAGTAACTTGCAGAAAAGGAAAAAAAAAAAAAAAAGGGCAATAAGGAAACAGATACATACCTCAAGCTGTAGGTAGTATTTTGCCTTCATTTCAAAATAAGGCCTGCGAATAGAGAGAGAAATTAGTTGTGACTTAAAAATGTATCACAATGGAATGTGTCATCAAGACAGATATAGTCTGCAGTTGATGGGCTCAGCAAGGAAAGAACAAATAGTGGACATAGTCCACTGACCATAATCCACTGGAGCAGGAGATGATCTCTAGACAGCAAAGATTTCCTAACACTGTATACTTGGACCTTTTACAACCGTTAGCATTCTGTCTCCAAAACTCGAGCTCAAGCACCCTTAACACCATTCCGTTCCAACCAACTTCAACTTCCATCTCACCCAAACTTGAGCATTAAAACTCTCGGGGCTGAAGAACTGAAAAGCAAATAGCTCTTGTCTTTAAAATCTCTCATTCTTGGTCAAGGTAGTCCCATATAACACTTGGCTTTCATGGTCAAGGTTTCTTTGAGGAACAGATAAAGAGCTGCAGAATGAAATGTACAAGTACAGCAATGGGACTGATGGAGGATGCTCGCTGTACTCGAGGCTGTGGAGGTCAGCTCTGAAATAGAGCCTACCCGATGACCACTCACTTGGACTTGTTGATGGCACGCTTCAGCTTTTTCTCGAGCTGCTTCATGCGGTTCATGGCTGCGTTGTACTTGGCCGCCGTCTCCTTGTGCACCAGCTCGCTGCGTGTCTTCGTCTGCTCAGCCTCCATCACCTGCCAGTTAGAACGACTATCTGTGACAAGTGCTTCCATCGTGCTCCAGCCTGTTCTCTTCTTTTCTCTATTCCAAGTGTCAGAAATTTAATTTCTCCAAGCATTATTATTAAGTGCCTGATGTCATTTGACTTGACAGGAATATTTATGTTATGAAACACAAGACAACCACATCCCATTCACAGCCCCTTCCAATTAGTCCGGTTGCTGTTTTGGAACATGGCAGCAGCCCACAGCACAGACCATACTGTGTAAAACTATGATTGTATGAAATCTGGAACAGTTATCAGGCCTCAGAGGAGTCACGTGAGCCACATTCATTGTGAACAAGTGCATCCCACTCCACTCCGCTCACCCGCTGCGTGGCGTGATTGAGCATTTCCTGCCAGGCTGAGTCAAACTGTCTTTTGTCCTCCTCCAGGAGCCTCTGCTCAGCCAGCGCGATGGTCTCCTTAGCTGCTCGCAACACTTCAGTGGCCCTCTGGAAGTCCTGCGTAGCCCTCTGGGCTTCCAGCTGGGCCTGTGGATACAGGCAGTCCCCGGGTTACGAAAGTCCGACTTACGTACAACCCGTAATTACGAACCACCCCGTAAACATTGTGCGTCTACAGTGGCTCGTGAGTCCGAGGTAGGACAAAGACGTCGTCCTTTTCAGTCGGACCGTCACGTCCACACCGGCCCAAAATCGGAGCAGCAGGGTATAAAGAAGTTGCACCTCGACACCTTGGCTGGGGGATCTCATTTGAGAAACCTGGCTCTCCAGCGTTCGAGCGAACCCACGGCAACCTACTCGGCCTTCCAAGTCCCTCGTTCTCCTCACCTCCTCCTTGTTCCCGCTCCCGACATCCACGGCTTCCGACACTTGCACCGCCTCCTCGACTACAACATCAGATTCTCCCCAAGACTTACGTCCGTGCATCGACCAACCCGCACCTGTCCCCCAACCGTGAATCTCGCCTGCTCCCTTGTGTACCAACAATAAAGATCCCGCGATTGGGTCCACACACCCCCACAGTCTCCTGCCCACTCAATATGACGTAGACCACATAGCTGTTAAGTCTCGTCTGTTACTACATTTGGCTTTAATTTTTTTTTTTTTTTTTTTTTTTTTTTTTTTTTTTTAACTCTCGTAACCATGGCACCAAAGCGTAAATGTGATGCAAGCGAGAGGGAGGCAACCAAGAAAATAAAACGATTATGATTGAAACTGAAGTGGAAATAAAGTGGCTAGAAAAAGGTGAAACGCCAACAAACATTGGAAAAGCAAACCGTTTCTTCAATGTTTTTATACCTCCATACACACACTTTCTCCTCCTCCTGTCTCTAAAATTTTAGATATTACACTTTATTACTGTATTGTTATATTAAAGATGTTTTAGTGCATCTGGAAGCATTTCTTTAATGTTTTTTATGCATACAAAGGTATACTAAGACAAACACCTAACAGAGACACGAACGGTACCGAACTGTTCCGACTTACGTACAATTTCGACTCAAAGACAGACTGAGGAACGGAACTCGCCCGTAATCCGGGAACTGCCCGTACAAGGAATTTCACTCTATCAAACTGTGTAAAAACAAGCGCGCCGTAGGGCAGGTAGGAATCCAGGCCACGGCCCAACTCCGGGACCGAGCTGGAAGAATCTTGCTGTGAGGGAACAAGAAGTTAAGAAGAAAAGTTATTTACTGACAGTCTGTCCCGGTGCCAGCGCTAAGCCGTCTCAAAGTCACTGCTCAGAGATGCGCCCCATGAAGAGATTTATGTTGCGGTGTTAGTGTTACCATGGCAACAGGAGATGCCACTAAGCCTGGACCGAACTGAGATTTTTACCGTAGCTGAAGTTTTGCTCTAAGAAGCTAGGATCTTATTTCATAATTCTGCAACAACACTTAATGAGGCCTCGGCAGCCAGACGCACCCGCCACACACACCCCCTCAGTAACACCACATCTCTTTGGACAGCTCACTGGGTGCGTTTTACAGCTTGACACCAGCAGAAGGCAGATGACCGAGTGTGGTGTTAACACAGACTTTTGGAAGGTCTTTCGGATTTCGACATACGGAGCAAAGCTGGCCGGGAGCTCCGCACACAACCGGACATCTTTATAAACTGTTCTACATCAACAGTCCATCCACTAGCTCTGCAGAGGAAACCCTGTACAAGAACCGTGGTTATAGAATATCTGCTGACTTCTGCCAAGACTGCCCTTGTCAAGCACCACAAGAAGCTTGATCTTGAAAAAAGCAGAAGATAATCCATTAGGTAGAAGTGTTCACAGAGCAGGGAATTAATCCAAAACCCTTCTGAAGGTGGCGAGAGAGAGAGAGAGAGAGAAATGTAGAGATGCGGAGAGGAACGGAGCGAAGGTGACGTAAGGCGAACGAGTCAGGTGGCGGGCTGGCATCATCGCGCTTTGACGTTCCAAGGATGGAAATCCGCTTTTCTTTCTCCGGCGACATCTCGCGCTCGTCTCTACTCGGAGCTGCCGACCCGCTCCGCCGTACCTTCTTGGTACCTCATCTACAGATCGCAGCTTATAAGCCACGCAAGTAAATATCACGTGAAACACATATGGAGCGTGCAACACTAGTTTCGGGAGGTCAGCTGAGTCACTTTAAGGGCATTTCTCCACAAAAAAAAAAAAAAAAATGCGTGACCTCATTACCCTGTCAACAGGAGACACCGGGATGGGCACTGGGAAAACACTCCGGCTTCACGTACGTACTTCTCCTTTGCCGCAGTTAGAATGAGCTCATTTGTTCATGTTCTGGGTCCAACTCAGCGCTCCAGCAGCTTGACACTCAGGGCCCCTTTGATTTGACCCCCTTGGCAGCGCTTTGCAGCGAACCACGCTCTACTGGTTTGCTCATCGCCCGTCAGACGGCGGCCGAGCAGCCCGAAATAATGCACGCGCTCACAAGAACCAGGGGAGACTGCAGGGTTAGCGATGCGCGAACCGGAGGCGGTTGCAGGAAGGCGGGGGGCGTCGTTCATATCCAGTTCTTTTTATTCATATATCCAGCAGATGCACTTCTCTTAGAAGGTTAAGCTACTTATACTCATTTATACCGCTGGTTCATTTTTACTGTTTCGATCAGGGTGAGCACCTTGATCTAGAGTACTACAGCAGGAAGTGAGGCTCGAACCCGGGTCCTTAGGGGAGCAAGGCGACAGCTCTGACCATTCTTATTCTAACGAGGGGGGAGAAGCTCTCGGAGCCACCGAAGAGACATTAATCACTGCCGTCAGCGCGCCGATCGCCATCGCCAAACAGCGGTCTGCATCCTCCGCCTCCTGTTCTTCTGTGCTGCATTGTCTCCCCGCCATCACCCCCGAACAGAGCTAATTAATGACAGCTCACTTCTAATTATAGCACGGTGCACTTGCGGCCGTGGCCGTTGCAGGCGACCTCTTTCGTTACGCACGTCTCCCCTGCGGCCGTCAGCCAGCGGACCGTGAAGCTCCGAGCGGCGCTCGAGAAGCTCGCCTAGGACTGCTCCTCTTACCTCGGCGCAGCGCAGCTTCTTCACCCCGTTTGAGACCGCGCTCGAGCGGAGACGGCGATGGACGCTCCTGCACGCCATCGACACGGGATGCTCAACGTTCAGTGTTACATTGCAACAGGAAAGCAGCGCGGCATCGACTTCCTCCCTCTCACACGCGTTTCTGCTGCTGTCTTCTGGGATGGAATCAGATGCGCATGCAAAAGTAGCCTAGGAAGAACAGGAGCCTAATCCGGCAACACAGGGCATAAGGCCGGAGGGGGAGGGGGGCAGGGGCCAGGATGGGGCGCCAGTCCATCGCAAGGCACCCCAAGCAGGACTCGAGCCTCAGATCCACCGGAGAGCAGGCACAGGCCAAACCCGCTGTACCACCGCACCCCAAAAATAGCAGGTTTTGTGAAGAAAAGAAAAAAAAAAAAAAAAAAAGGAACTGAAAAAAGACGCATGCTGCGAAACAAACCTAAAAAAAAATTGCGAGCCTTCAGCCCGCTGAAGTACAGCGACTGGCCCGGGCCCCGGCGGAGAACCTCGGACTGCAGGCGTCAAACAAGCCTTAATAAACCATCCCAGTGAGACGACTGGGAAATGCACCCGGGCCCCCCATTAAGAAAACAAAGACAAGGCGGTTTCGCTTTAGAATCGCGTGCAGAGCTACAGCGAAGCTTTCCCGTAAACCTGCGGCGAAGAGTCCCGTCAAGGTCCCCGGATCCCGTGCTTAAGAGGCTCCCTTCGTTCGCTCGGGAGTCCCGCCCCGCTAACCGACCTCCCCTCGGACCGCCGGAGGACATCAGTTTCCGGGAGGTCCAGGCGAAGAAGAGAACGAAGCCCGAGTCCGGAAACGATTCGCCGAAGCCCCGCGGCGCCTCACCTGTCGGGCGACCCTTCGCGCCTCCCAGTAAGGCTTGGACTCGTCCACCGCTTTGCCCAGCTTCTTCACCAGTTCATCCAGCTTGACGGTGGCCTCCACCAGCACGGAGCGGAACTTCTGCCGCGCATCCTGCGGGGAACCACAACGCCAGGACAGCAGTCAGGCCGCGTGACCCCCCCTCCTCACGCACCGCGAGCCTCGAAAAGGGACGGCTCTCCAAGACACGGAAAACAAGAGGACGCTGAGACATCACACTTCTAGGAAGCGATAAAAGATCAACAGAACAACCAAGCCCAGCGCGCCCGCAAAAACCGATTACGTTTAAATTCGATAACCAGAGACACGCAAAAAAAGGCAACGTGTGCGTCATGCATTCAGTACAATATCTCGCAGATTATGCGAAGGGTTTGTTTAAATAATCAAATTAGCGTGCGAAACCGCCCAGGGCTTCGGCCATCCCCGGAGGTCACCTTAAGCGAAAACATCAACATGGAAAAACAGCGTGCTGCAGAAAACGGAGCGTTTCGGCGTGTAATGCGATAATTAAATCTTCCGAGTGCTGGGGGGAGAGATGTACGAGCTCTAATTTATCCACGAAGGAACGGCGCTGCTGTCGACCCGCGCGGTTCCCACGAGGCCCGTCGCTGCGAACGCTCCCGGCCACAAATTGAGAGACCGACCGCCGACGAGGACGACGAGAAAAACTCATCGACTTACGACGGCCGTCCCATCGACCTTAACATGTTATTTCTCGTCTCGACGTTGGCCGTAACGCCATCGGCTCCATCTGCTGCACGATACCTGGCCGCGATGCCGCAAGACATCGTATTTCTCATCGATTCACCGTCCATCAGATTGCTTTATACTATATTATATAAACTATTAATATGTACAAATGCTATGTTGTATAATAGGATTTATTCCTCCCTCCCTCATTTTACATATTATTTTTATGCTGTGCTATTATTTTAAAAACTTTCATTTCTTAATGCTTTATTTCACTTTTTCTTTCCAGCACCGCTGGGACGCTCACGTTTTCCCTTGCCGACCACCGTAAATAAAAATAACTCGAACGGAATCGCAAAGGAAGAGTTCGGTAAACAGAACGCACCTGCCGTCAGACACCCGAACAGCAGCGAACGCCGTCATACAGCAGAGGGAGCGATTGATGCTAGATGTTACAAGCATTAATTGGGACTGAAAAATAATAAAATCAGCTCGATGGAACAACAAGCCCATCAGAGCAGTCAAAATAAGGTGGGGGGGGGGGGGGGGGGTCAAAATAAGTTCAATTCAGGTCAATTTAAGCAGAACTAATATCAATACATAGAAAAAGCAGGAGTGGGAAAAACACGAACCCCCTTGAACCGTGGTGCTGGAGGAGACCGAAGGACACCGTGGACTTCATTTATCGCGACAGCAAATCTCTTATTGAACACGTTAAATAAAAGCGACTGTAAATGTTCATGTTCCAGAGCCCAGATGCCAACTGTACCCTCCAAGCACACTGAGACCGAAACAATGGAAAGTCCAAACCTGGTCTCCCTAAACAAGCAAACGGGATTGCGGTGCAGACACACACACACACACCCACACCCACAACTGTTAACGCACCTCTAGCTCCGTCTCGCATCTGTTGATGTCGTCCGTGGACTGATTGAGCTTCTCCAGCTCGCCCTGTTTGGAGCAGAAAGAGCATGTGACACCTGGACATCGAGAGCCACGTCCGGAATCCGTTCGGCCGTGAGAAAGACCTGGAGCGGGGCCTTCGGAACTAGCGCGTTAACACACGCTATCTTTACAAGGACGCGCAGCTTCATCCTCCGATGAGTCCCCGGACTTTGCTGATCTTGCAAAGATTTCATCCACAAAAAAAAAAAAATGACATTGTCCAGCTGCAGCTGTTTTTAAGGCATTTATATTCCGGTTCTACACGTCCGGCACGATAACGCGATGTTACAGTGCGGCAACATCAAGGTAAAGCGGGAAGGCGCTGGGGGGGGGGGGGGGGGGGAGTGGTGGCAGATGGAGAATTAGGGCACAACTGCACATGAGCACATCGTCGACACAGCAAGTGTTACTGCATGAGGCACATACAGCGCTCGACACAATACAATGCACAGCTCGCATATTACTCAATATAATAAAGCCCGTGAAGTACTGAATATAGGCCATATATTAATATATAGGCCATTTACAATTGAATCCTGAATACACAGCTCATGTATTAATGCATAGTATATACTAGTAAAATTATAGAGCATATACTACTACATATAGTGTATAGGTCACAGATCAGTGAGTGTATATATATATAGTACACACACAGAAGTGAATATATTACAGAATCTGTGGATCACTGAATGCATTTATTATTCCATCTTTACACTAAATATTATACACTAATTATTATCGCACTGAATATAATTTCTATATTCTTTCAAAGTTAAAAAAATAACAGAACGAATCTGCTCACACTTGATATATTGCCAAGCATCATCATTTTATTGTTACTGTGTTACTGTCACTTTCATCAGTCCTGCGTCATACAGCAGCTCTCTACACTCTTCTATTGTTGAGATATAGTTTTTTTTTTTTTTTTTTTTTAAACCAACAAAGGCCACATGGCAAAACCGTCCCTGTCGCCGCTGACACACACACGTTCTGCGGTACCTGTATCCTCGGATCCACCTCTTCCTCCTCCGCGCACTCGGGCTCCTCGTCCGGCCGCTCTGCCCCCTGCGGAGAGTCCATGGCTGGAGCGACGAGCGGACGGAGGAGCGACGAGCGGACGGAGGAGCGACTCTCCGACTCTCCGACTCTTCTCTCTTCTTCGGCGCGTTTTCCGCTACTGCCCGGTGACCATCTCCACAACGCGACTTTAAATAAATATATAAATGGAGTCACGAGCTGTGTCAACGGGAAAGAACGGTGAGACGACGGACCTACGGGACGGGCATCCCAGTGAGAGGCGGCGGAGCTGCGCTACACCGCTCTCCGCGCGGCGGAACGTCGATGCCGAAAGTCTGCGCGTCCGTCTGAACCCCGCTGTCTATCTGCGCTCTGTTGTCTGTTGGCGCATGCGCACCGCAATGTGTCTGCGCACCGCTGTCCGTATGCGCATGCGTATCGCTGTCTGCCTGCTGCTCAGCGCCTGCACACCTTGTACGTCATCGCTTACCTTCGCAGCTCTGAGGAGGGCTGGTCGCGCCCGCCCGCGCGCGCACGCACGCACGCACGCACGCACGCACGCACGCACGCACGCACACATACATTGCAGCTGCTAACACGTTTAACACAGCGGTAAAAACACTGTGGAGCTCCACTTATTCAACGTGACGCTGTACAAAGAGAACATTTTCATGAAGGAATAACTCCGAGACACGTAAAGGTCACAGTGAGTGACGCAGGAATTCATGCCACGCTGTCTGAGGAGTCTCAGTGACGTAATAATGAATTTGAAACTTTACGCTGATCCTTGATATGTATCAAATCATTTTAATTGGACTTAATGTAACTCGGTTTGATTCAGTTTATTTTTATGGAGTGCACCGCTCCCCAGCGTGACACGAGTCTAGGGTTCCGAAAGTAACCCAAAATTACACTTATAATCACATAATCACATACAGTACTGTAGCATCGCATGTTACTGATGGGCACCCCTTGGAGCGTGAACAGGGAGGGCCTGCAAAATTGGTATCAGGAACAAGGGACATCCCCATCGGCACTTTGCGCGTCCTTTATTGGCCAGGCGATGCGTCTTTAGGTGAAGTCCCGGTCCAACACAGGGCCAGATTCCGAGTCCCGGCCTGCTTATAACAGTCACGTTGTAAAGTGGAGTCGAACCATGGAAACTGGGGTCAAGGCAGAGGCTCTAGTGCAGCAAGAGTAAAACTCTCCCACACGCATTTTGGGACCGTGGACAGGGGCGAGAGGTCTGGCGTTTGGTGACCTGTCTGTGCAAGAAGACTGATCTGCAATGGTTTTGACGTGCAATAAAGCCTCGAGGGGATGGAACCCTTGCACATAGAAGGCAGTGGCCACCCAAACGTGGCTGGTGTCCATCGTGACCAAGCAAATGCTGGAGCACTCAACTAGTCCAAACACGGTAGACTTAGGGGGCCATGGTGGGTACCACAAAATTTGGGTTGACCTTACATCCAGGAAGGAGAAGAATATCACGCGCTCAAGCCAAGTGGAGGTGGAGGGGTCTCTTTCGGCTGAAACCCCAAAAGGTTTGTGGCAGTTTCTCCATCTGGGGATAACACATGTCTTTTAACACATGCAAGACACTGAAACCCCTTCTTTTGGTGAATGTAAGTGTTGAGGGTTTTAGTCATTATCACTGTATTTATTTGCACATTTTAACCAAATTTATATTACACTTTCACTGTTAAGTACCCCATGAAGATGGGCATCCTGTGCAGCGTTTGTCTATTATATGTTTTGGTTTCGTTACTGTAGTGTAGTTTCTTTTTTATTTATGCATCTGGGTGTTTATTGATTCTTGATCTTTTGTTATTTGGTATTACTATATTTAATTATACTTGTTTATTTTATGGAAGAAAGTATTAACAGGGGCAGACGTGCTGTAAAGAAAAACACACTGAAAAATCAGTTAAGGTGCATGGTAACACCCTGGGAAACAAGCCAGGGACCACCCTTCTTGAGTGGTGGAGTTGCTGGGTAGGTTTTATTTTCAATTTTTTGTTATATGATCTTTGCGGTTTGTTTTTAGAGTGTATACAAGTATCCATCGTGCATTGGTTGGTTTTATTAAATAATTTTGCTCTACATGTTTTAGACCATGCATGATGGATTTTATCGATACATTTATTCACTAAACACTTAAAAGAAGAAGAGATGAATGGAAAGTAAAACCTGTCCTGATGGACGGTCTGTGTCACCCAACAGTTCTAGTGTCTTGATAGTCCATTCTGATCAGTTAAGAAAAAAAATTAGACTGAAGTGTAATGTAAGCAGTTGTGCAACAACAGAGGGGTTCTGTGTAAGGGTGGTACGGTTTTTGGAGCAGTGGGGTTTTTTGAATCAAGAGCAATGTTTTCTTAAACATTCGCAGAATGTCTCTGAAAGTGTTCACAACTCCGTTAAGTGTTCAGTTTTGGATCTTCGCTATGCTTTTTATGTACCCCAAAGCCACCCTCGCTTCATTGGTGGTGGGAGTGGGATTAGTCCTGCGGCAATAGGGCTTACATTGAGAAGACACTACGAAGCATGAATACCCAGCGTGGCCCTCCGAAGAGCATTCCTTGGACCCAGAGCAATACTGTATCTCCTTGTGCATTTGCAGATCCCTCCTGTTGTTGTCTAGTGTTCCTATAAACATTACGTTATGGACACCTTCTATGTGCCTTTAGGGACCCTGCCAGAGCCTGAAGCTGCACTCGCTAGAATGTATATACATGGCAACAGAATAAGACAGTTGGCAATATAATATATAGGAGTAATTATTTGCCCAATTATAAAGTAATTCATAACAGGAGTATGTAAAAGTGTTGTGATAAAGTATTTGGCCCCTTTTCGACTTCCTGTTTTGCAGCTTTTTACATTAGACTCGACTAGCTCTTGTCAGCTTGAATCGCATGTGAATGGAACCTTTCTGCTTTTGGAGAATCTTTTTGAAAATTATTATTATTAGTACAATACACAAAGCAACAATATAGAAAAACAAAAAAGAGAACAATAATATAAAACAAAGCCAGAAATTACTATTAAAGGTTTACAATTTAGATAAAAATAAAAAAGATTTGCAAAGTGTAACAGTTCAAATTGCTTTTTTATTAGGATAGTTTTGGATAGCAATAATGTATTGTTTGTACTGATTTTAAATGAGAGTGTGAAAAAGGTTTCTTATTGAATTTGCATTTATGGAGATGAAATTTGCTTAATAATAATAACAGCAGTTATTAGCAATTATTTGTTAAGTAAAATAGTTTGCTGTCTTCCTTGCTGCAGTCAAACAAACCAACCAGCATATTTTGCCATAATACTGAAAAATATGTGTGATATTGGAAGTTTATGTTAATGAATTTTTGCACTTTTTGCTGAACTGCTGTATGAGCATTACAGGGATAAGTGGACGACAGGTTCATAGCACACTCTACACAGAATTCAAAGTTTATGTCAATGTGTCTCTTAAACAGGGGGTGTGTTGATGCAGCGGGTTTGGCTGGTGCCTGCTGTGTAGTGGGTCTGTGGTTCAAGTCCTGCATGGAGTGCCCTGCGATGGACTGGCATCCCATCCAGTGTGTTTCCCCTGTACCCCTGGGATAGGCTCCAGCTCACCCCAACCTTGCTCAGGACAAGTGGTTGGTTGTCTCTTGAATTGCTGAAGGTAATGGCTTGTAGGGTAAATTCTGAAATGGCTTTAATGATGCCTTTTTCATCTTATTTATAAGCAAATACTTCTGTGGTAGCAACCGTATTTTCTTCCAGCATACAGGCCTATTAATCATAAACAGTAGTTATTGTACCTATTGTTTACTTCACCATCGTGGAGTAAAATGAGTAATGAACTCAAAAGAGCTCAGAGCAAAATGCGTAAGTAGGCTTCCTGGAGACATGCGGATTGTGAGGTCACCGCTGTGATCAGCAATGACTGCTTTTGCTGAGTGTGCTGCGTGGGTGACAGTAACATCACATGCCATGTTATGACAGCCTTTGTTTGGGTGCTCTTGTGGCTTTTACGCATACTACACACACTGCTGTGGGAATGACCTCTCTGACCTCATCATTCTAAGAGGCTCACTTCTTTCCACATGGTGGTGTAACCACAGCAGTGCCATCTTGGTTCACTCATACCTTCATAGAGCTCATTCTTTCCATTTTCCAGATGCATCTTCTAGACTGAAGCCCAGATCAGCTCACAGTGGCTACTTCTATCACTTTCTTCATGGAAAATCAATCGTACAGTATAGCTCACCTTGTTATCTGGATAGGGCTTCTATAGCGTTACTAAACTCACCTACAAATCTTCAGCTGTGTTCCCCTCCTGGTAAATGAATTATTGTTCACTGAAGATCAATTTTCCTCCAAAGGTTTCTCTCTTTTCATTAAAATGTTGACGGTCTTATACTCCTCTCTCACCCAATTCCAAGAATCCAGAGGAAAATATCTCAGTACTTATATTTGGTAATTTAGCAGAGGCTTCTCCAACGCAACATACAATGTTAATGTTACAATTATTTACCCATTTATTCAGCTAGGTACCTTGCTCAGGGGTACCATAGCCAGAGGTGGGGATCAAACCTGTGACCACTGGACCCAAAGCTAGCAGCTCTAAGCACTATGCTACCAGCTGCCCCTAGTACTTCATAATTTCCCTGTTAGAATACCCCCAGTCATATGTTGGGGCAGCTGGACAGATACACATCACCACATGTTGTTTGTTTACCTCAAGAACATGAAATCCCATTCATTTTAATGTACCTTTCAAAACAATAATTTGAGGTTCATTCTTGGCTTATCTTAATGTGATGTTGCTGGGCACGTGGCTATGACTGAGTGTGCTCTGTCCACCTGTGTATGTCTTAGTCGTCGACTTACCGTATCCACGCTTGCAAACACATCGTGTCCTCAGCCCTAGAAAACCTGTGCATACTCAGAAAAAGATTTATATTTCCAAACAGCAGCTACATTTGTCAAGAGATTATGAAAAGATGGTGTAAAGAAGGCTCTTTGAAGAGATGCAGACTTCAAATGACTGAACTACAAAGACTCCATGTCTTGTAACTGCATGACTGTTTTAGGTCATATTTCCATAATGTGGTACAAAATGTATTCAGAGTGGATTCAGTCTGGTTACTTACTCAGGGACTTCCTGGTCTCCTGTATCCCTCAGCAATTAATCAACTGCACATGAGTGTGATGTGGCCATAAATAATGAATTTGCAGTAGCAGAATGTTATGAGCATGGAAAATATATGAATACTCCTACAAATCCAAAGCAAACCACAGATTAAAATACTTGGGCCAAAACAAGTGTATAAGATGATAAAAACACAATACAGTACACACATCATATATGGTAAAACGAACTGTAGTAATGGATAAACTCATCAGCCTGGCAGTGAAATAATTCTTTGCTTAGGGCCGATAGTTCTATATCACTGTGACTTGTTAATTGGATAAAATACCTGATAACTTAATATGTGCAAATGGAAAATATACGTATACAAGTTATTTAAATAGCTGGGGAAGCGTGTGCTTCCTCCTTGTGGTGATAGGTTGAGTGTTCAGTTTATTCATTTTTAATTGTATTTTTTTTCACTTTCTTCACACGCTTTTTTAAAATGTGTTTGCAGAATGAGCACAACTTGTGCTTCTGCATCCAGCGGTTAGTTGGCAGTAAAATGCACCCAGATAAGAGCAGGAATGTTGGACTGGATTAATTAAACTCGCTTCCACAGTGTTTACAATTCAGGTGTCCTTTTCCAAAATGTTAGCGATCAATAATAAAATGTGAAATGCTGCACACATTTATGGAATAAGTCAACATTCAGTCAGCAACAAACAGGATTTTATGGAGACAGTCATTTTAAATCTTTTATTTGTAGTGCAACTAATGAAGTTTTAAAAATGTTTGTCTTACAGTATATTTTTATTCATTTTAGTTATACCTGAGAATTTTATGGAACCTACCCAGTACATAAATTCAAGTATGTCGACATTAACATAATAAAGAAAACAGAGCCATATGCTAATGAACTTGTACATGTACTTACGGACAATTAATGAGGTGACAAACATTGAATAGGAAGCTGTGAAGATTATGGATTATTTACTTTCAGCTATTTAAAAGTAGAATTAACTTGTTGTTTCAAGTTAATAAAATATTGCTTTAAAGTTCAGCAGCAGACTACCATGCTGTCTTAGGTGTTCCCTACCTCCTGCACTGCGTTTCCTGGATAGACTCTTGAATGCAAAGATAAAGCACAGGGGCACTGGTTGACAACAATAAATTAATAAATGAAGTCTTGCAGTGAATTTTTCATTCTTTGTATCTTTACCCAAGGTTTTTAACATAACCTCACTTGTAAATAAACCAAGGGACATCTTCATTATTAAGCTTTTATTAATTGTGCTGTAGTGGTTGGATTTACAGTTATGAGCAGATTTCCAGTTCCAGTTGAATCCACAAGTTAAAGACCTCTTTGTTACATTATGTGGCTATTAAAATCAATTAGTTTGGTGTGCCTGCATTTTAATTTCCAATTCCCAGTGCTTAAATTGTCAGTAGCAATAAAGGCCAAGAAATAAAGATTAAAATGCTTTAATGAAACATTACAGAAATACAAAATATTTCCTCTAAAAAATAGAAAACCTTTCCCTGTCTTAACTGCAAATTATTTCTTCCCTTCGCTAAAGAGTGCACAGCCCTGGGACAGCACATACTCAAAGTGAAGGCACACGAGGAGGTGTTGTCATATGCAGTCTAGAAACAGAGTCTTTCAGTGGATGTGAGAGATGCAGTCTGCAGGAAAAAGAGTGACTCGTAATTCGTACAGAAACCCTCAGAGATGGTGTCACCATGTGCGCTAGGTTGTGTGGGAGCTGCTCACAAGGAGGCCAGTCATCGGTCTGGCTTGCGAAACTTGCTCTGGACAAACACCCTGGGCACACAGAGGCCCTCCTTCTTATTAACTGTCTCACGGAACACATATTCATTTGCCAAAGTGAGGAATCCTGCGCCAGTAAACAGGTCAGCCAGCAGTTCTGGGAAAACAGGACATGATATAAAAAGTCACATCGACAGTTTTCACAGAGCGGAAAATTTGTTCTCGTTACCTCAAGTCCAAAGGAACGAAATAGAACAACTTTGAGCAGGACACATCAGAGCAACAAATCAACATAAAACAAACAGTGTACCAGTTGAAAACCGGAATGCCACACACTTTACTGACTACATAAAAAAATAAAAAGTATAGCAGAGAATGTTCATAAAACATTGCTAATGACACTATGGATAATTAAAAATATATGTAATAAAAAAAAAACCAAAACCTTATAAAGCTGTGGAATACCACTGCTCTTTTTACATTGCACCTAGCCTGGTTGGTGCACCAGTTCCTTATGATCATAATCTGCAGTTAATTTTTCACTACCTTTGGAAAAAAAGAACGACCTGGTTCCATCTTGCCGCACGTAGAAGTTCTCCCCCAGCTTGCTACCAGGCTTAAAGCGGAGCATAGTGTGGTCATACAGGCCATAGTCCCTGAACAAGACCGTGCCACCAGGTCTCAGCACCTGTCAACAAGGTGTCATTTAGCATTACAGTGCTAACAGAGACCTAAGCCTGCAGTAATGCTGTGACAACTGACTAACTTCACATCATGTACCATTTCTGAAAAATTAAATGCTTATCTGCTTGTGACCGGCAGTAGGGAAAAAAAAAAATATTCACATAACAAGTGACAGTATCACAACATTTCACAGGTTTTATTGTGCTTAAGTAGTACAGAATTAGAATTTTCTTCTAGATACAGTAATATGTTGACTGCTACACTATAATTATGATGTACATAATATGTACAATAATTAATCTTACTTTGAAAATGTTCTTCAAAGCCAGAGGCATCTTGTCAGGATGGATCGCAGATAGCACGAATATGAGCATGGCCACATCCACGCTTTCGGCAGAGATGCTCTCCTGCAGCTCATCTTTGGTGAGGTCACACTGGAAAACTTTACACCGCTCAGCACAGTAAAGAGGATTTTGCTGAAAAAGGAAGGGATTTGCAAGTAACCTCCGAGATGTCAGTAATAAAATGAGTTGTGTTCAACATCTCATACCAACACAGGACCGTCAGTTTTTGTTTTGACATCAGATTATTGATTTGAGAGAGTCATTAACATAAGATAATTAATTTATGCTCAAACTTACAGGACCTTTTGATACATACTGTAAAAGGTGGACAGAGAGTTCAGGTACTTTACAGACCACAACTGCCTGTTGTGTAACAGAACCTCTCTGCTGGCACCCAAGTTTGCCAGACAAAGTCCTGACTACATACTGAATATAGCAATCATTTACTAGTTAACACCTTTGTCCCGAGCAAATTACTGTTCATATTAGGTTTCTATACTAAGCCGATTACAATTACTTACTCTACAGGCAGCATGTGGTCTGTGAAAGACCCAGGTTGAAATCCCACCTCCTGCAATGGTATCCTTGATCAAGGTACTTACCTTGAATTGATACAGTAAAAGGCTTTAAGCAATGCACTACCTGGTGCCCCAGTAAGAGTATATAAAAGCATAACGGCAAATAATCATCTACACATCAAGAAAACTGCCCATCTCAGTTCTAAAAACCGCCTGTTGTGTCTCATAGTATCAGAGGTCGTACAACCATGAACATACTGCCATCCTTCAGATGGTATTTGGGCACCTCCTGTCAAACGTCTAAAGACAAAATATGTTTTGGAAGAAATCAAACAAATGAGTATCAGTTTTCATAGCACATGTAGTATTTCCTCCAGAGGACTTCCTTACTTTTACAAACTCAACAGCTCGATGTGAAAAGTCGCAGGCGTACACAAAGACGTCAAGGTCCTCTTCCAGGAGCGGGAATATGCAGTTCCCCACCCCGCAACCAGCTTCGAGGAGAACCAGCTTCTGACCCTGAGACTGGAGAAAGAAGAGGTTTCATCTCACTGTTCCATCACCTTCTTTCTTTGAGCGAAAAAGACGGATCTCCTGCGCACAGCACGTTTCTCTGTACCTCTTTGCACGCCCTTAGCTCCTCAAACTCCCTGGTTGTCCAGTGTCTGTCTTTGAAGAAGTTCACAGTGTTTCTTTTGTAGAACAGGTCCCAGTTCTTCTGGGCCTCCTTCTCCAACTTGGCTTGTTTGAATTCTGACACCAGGTTCCGGTCATTCTTCAATTTCTCCAGCTCCTGCCCTGTTAGACTCCTCACGCACGCAGCTGTGTCTTGGACAGGAGCTTCTGGAGATGACATGAGGTCCACAGACAGGCTGTCATCCGCTAAAGCAATGTTCTGGGCCCGGGCCATATCGAGAACAGTACGCAGAAGAAGCACTAAATTGTGATCAGGAGGACTTAAACGTTAAAGAAACTTGAGTTACCATCCATGCTGTAAGTGAAAGAAAGGATTATCAATAAATTTCGGTGTCTGCTAAATCTATTTAACCTGGGTGAGAAATAAAACCGCGGCACAAACAAGTTCCTGAATATGTAGCGATATTACAGTTTGAAATTAAAAATAAAAATTAAAAAAAGTGGCATTTTTTTGCGCTCTCAGACAGGAAGACCACATAGAGACGTAATGATCAACCGGTCCTTCCCATTATGTCCTCCGCACGGAAACACGCAGCGGAACGATTCTTGTTCGCTCTTATTTCACGCTTAAACAAGGAGCTAACATATGATATATGAAATGTTACGATATTCATATGTTTTGGAGGGCGTTTACATAGTTCAGACCAAAATTTGGTCATCCGCAAAAATTTTTACATGGACGTAGCGAACCAAACGCACATTGATTGTGCGTGAAGCGGTTTCATAGAAATAAATTAATTTTTCTTAGGTTTTAATCGTAGGTTAGTATGCTACGGTAACTGGTTTGATTTTTGTAGGCGACTGGTGAGCTGAGGGGGGTTCCGAGGGCAGCCGCGGCAAGACGGCGCCATTTTGCCAGGGACACACACACACAGGAACAGCAGCTGACGGGAGGCCCGCGCCGCCTGCGGGAAGGAACCTTCGTTTACGAGCGAGTCGCGAACGGCGGCCGCTGGGCCCGGCACAGCTGCCGCGAGTGTGTAGAGAGAGAGTGAAGCGCAGCGCCATGAACGGCAGCGCCAGCGCTCTGCTCGACCGGGAGGAGCACGTCCTCAAGCTCGGGGAGAGCTTCGACAGACGCCCCACGTCCTCCTTCCACACCATCCGATGTAAGCGGACGGCGCGAGGCACTGCCTCCGCGAGACGGTTTCGGCGCTCCGGCGCGCGCCTGCTGCTCTTAGTTGAAGTTGGTGTAAACCGGCGATAATAAGCGGCGTGTTCGTATCTACACGTTAAACCTCTTACTCGACATATAACACCGCGAATATACGAAAACGGTGAGTGTGTCACACACACTGTTTTCACTCAGGTGTGATTTGGGATAGTAGTTATCCTTGATTATTATGAAAACGTTCACCGCTTTACCCCGCGGAAAGTCGAGTCAGTGTCGCCTCACACTAGGTTAGCTAGGCTGTTTCTCCAACAACTACTGCCTCACACACACCTGTTTCTCCAACAACTACTGCCTCACACACACACCTGTTTCTCCAACACCTGCTTGTCATTGGCACAGATGACTTCAAGCCAGCCTCCATTGATACGAGCTGCGAGGGTGAGCTGCAGGTGGGCAAAGGGGACGAAGTCACCATCACTTTACCTCATATCCCCGTAAGAGTGCTCGCCGCCGCAGAACACAGCTCTTTCGTACGCGCTCGACTCTGGTGTCACGTGTAGTCTCTCGTATCAATCTTTCTTTAGCCGCGCGCCATAACTAGCTACAACCATCCGCTCTTTTGCGTGCGAGTACACGCGTCCCTGTCTCACACACATTGAGTTATGTGAACTTGGACAACTGGTACCGCTCAGCCCTGTGGTGTGGAAACCCTCCATCACTGATTACTGTAAGAACACCAAATCAGAACCGGCCAGAAACCTTAGGGTTAGTTAGGGGCTAAACCCTAACCCTAACATAAAGATAAATAACCTTCACAAAGAGCCGCACCTACAGGCAGAGGATGCTGGAAATGACTGGCATCTCGGTGTTGAAACTGTTGACAGCAGCCAAACAAAGAAAGTTATAACAATAACCATGGCTGCCATAAAAAAAAGTGCTGTTATAGTTATTTTCCAACATTTCGTTGTAATTATTTTGAAAGACAGCGAAGGGTTTAAGCAATTTTTGCTAAATCGTCCTGCTACCGTTGAGAGCAAAAATGCAAAGAATTCTCATTGCAGTAACAAGACATTTTTCTCATCTGGATTGGTTTAAAGTTTATGAGACAGACCCATACATTCCTTAAATGGGCAGCAAATAATCCTTTAAAATCTGCTACAGTCTGTGCTACAGCCTGTCTGCATCCAAGTCTCTCTTTTTTTGGTAATGTAACGCACATGTATTTTCTATGAGATGTATGTCGCTTTGGAGAAAAGCGTCTGCAAAATGAATAAATGTCAATGTACGTAAATGTACAGCCAGTTCACTCACATCAGACTACAGCAACACATATACGATTTTAGTAACGACAGCTGTTTTGATGAGGAGTCTTTGTAGTAGAATATGAACATTATAATAAGCACAACATTGAATGATTAACATTTAAGAATAACATTAAAGGTTATATATGTTTTGGGTAATTTCTGAGCGAATTTATTTTGGATTAAACATTTTTCCCATGATAACTTTTCTGGTATCCAGACATTTGCCTTATGGACAGATGTTCAGGAGAAAATTAGGTTTGACATTTGGGAAAGATTGCATTTTACTGGTGCGATTCATGGAAAATTGAACTACCTGGTGTTCAGGGGCAGTGCAGCAGGAGCAGGGTTCCAGCCTCGGACCTTCAGTTTACAAAGTCACACTCACTCCTTACCGCTGTGCAAGCAGCTTTATAAATACAATGAAGTGTATTGTCATTGTATTAAAATGATTGTATTTTTGCAATCTATTTTTGTATTAAGACATTTTATCTATTCTTTTGAAGGGCTCAACTCCACCGATGACAGTATTCAAAGGTAACAAGCGGCCATATCAGAAAGACTGTGTTCTTATAATTAACCACGACACTGGAGAGTTTATGCTGGAGAAGCTGAGCAGTAGTATACAGGTGAAGAAAACCAGGTGAGAGGGGAAAAAAAAGACTCGTAAAATCTGAATTTGGCATGTTAAGCATTAACTTCAAAGTCACTTTCACCACTCAGACAAAATTTATGAAACCCTAATAATACATCTGAGACATAAAATTTTTTTGTCATTCTGTTTCTTGGATGTTGCTATAATAATTAAAAGCAACAGTAATGTCTGACTATGAGGTACATTAAAATGAAAACAGCTACACTATGAGCCACATTAAAATAACATTTAAAGTGACTAGAAATAAGTGTGTATTCTCCACAAACTTCCCTGTAATCCTGATTGTTCATCATATTGTCCCATAAAAGTGCAGTGTTCTTTATTTTGTTACTCATCCCTGACTCTCACAAATGTCACACATGAGCTGTTAGCATTATGGAAGTAAGGAGGTACTTTTACTCCTGTAATGTTTCAGTGCATGTTACTTACCTATCAGCTGGGAATGTAAAACAGGGTACATTTACCAAGTGGCAAGTTAATGGAAAAGCAAAGATAATGCAATTAAAAATACATAAACTGGAAATTTTGTGTTTCAACACCTTTTACTCAACCCTTTGTAACATGAGCCGGTATAAATGTTATAATCATATCTGAAATAAAAACAATAACTATCATGCAGATATATATATTTTTAAGATGTTTTGTGGTGCCATGCTTACGTCTCGTAATGATGTGCTTTTTTTTTTTTAAACATAATGTTTCAGAGCTGAAGGCAGCAGTAAAATCCAGGCACGTATTGAGCAGCAGTCGCTGAGAGCAAACCAGCCCACGTCACAATTCAGAGCCCCGACCAAACCGGCTCCTGGGGTTAAGAGCTCCCCCTCGAAGGACAACCCATCCCCTGAACCCCAGCTGGATGACATCAAAAGAGGTGGGTGCTCCTTCTGCTGTGCTCTGGCCACTGTGGCATCATGAAGTTTTAATGTCTCATACGGTCAACTTTCTGCCTATCCTGCTCTCCAAAAAAACATTGCAGCCCATGTTATGTTTACTGAAGACCATCTAAGTTGTTCCACAGCAGTACTGGGACAATGTTCTCTGTGGATAGTTGAGACAAAAATTGAACTTTTTGCTAAATTTAGACAGCTTTATGTTTGGAGGAAAGAATACTGCTTATTAATACTTACCACAATTGTGAAGCATGGTGGAGGGAGTGTAATAATGTGGGGCTGCTTTGCTACATCAGAGCCTGGTAGGCCATCCAAGGCTCTGTGTGTGTGTGTGTGTGTGTTCTGTACTGACATTTTGGTGGTCCCACACAGAGCTGCGGGCTGAGGTGGAGGTCATAGAGCAGATGAGCAGCAGCAGTAGCAGCGGTAGCGGCTCCTCGGACTCGGGAAGCAGCTCTGGGAGCGGAGACGACAGCTCAAGCAGTGATGCAGAGCAAGAAGCGCAATATGGCGCTCCCTCTCCGAGTCGTAATACCGTAGCCAACGGGACGAGCAGACCACAGGGCAGCAACCAGCTCATCAGTACGCTCCGTAAGTCCCAAAGAACCGCTGATTTTCCTTTCATTATTAGTGCCCATATGGACGATTGCTGAAGCTGTATTCAATCATTGGGTTAATGCTGCTACCAGGGTAGTCTGAAGACAGGTCTTCCATGTGTAAGATATCCCGGGCCCCACTATACATCGTCATCAAGTGAATCAAAAATTTTGTATTTAACACTGTTCTTTTATTGACAATAAAGTATCATTAACCTCTCTGATTCACCCTTCATCTGAATCAGGCCTTTTGCAGCCTCATTTGAAATGAGCTTTAGCGTGTCTTGTGCATTTCATTGCGATGCTCACACAATGGACTTCAGTGTTCTCAGTGTTTCTTCCATGCTTTTGTGCAGGGAATGACCTTCAGCTGAGTGAATCTGGGAGCGACAGTGACGACAACTGACCAGCATACTTTGGCCTGGCTGTACTGTGTTGAATGTGCTAAAAGATAATACTCTTTTAGATGTTTTACAATGCATTTTTCTCAGCTGTTAATTTTTTTTATATTCTTAAGTTGGAATTCTTTGATATGGGTATATCGGAGGCCATATGTGCATATTCAAAGATTGGGTATTTAGAGGAACATGTTGTATCTGCTTCTCTTATTTTTGCTATTACCATTGTTATTACTAGGAAATCTAGTATGTTCATGTTGAGGAGTGTTGCTTATTGGAAGAAATTATCGTCATCAAATCTCTTCGGCTTTGAAGAGATCATAACTTTTCTTACTGCTCGGTTTTACATCAGGGTCATGCGCTTCATTTTTTCAGAACGTTAGTGTGACGTTCTGTATAGTTACCATTGAACTTCTATGTAAATTTTAGTATTGCATTTTACTCAAGGTCTGCTTTTAATCGAGCAGTCGTGGCTGATATAAAGGCACACCTTCACCTGTGTGCAAACATAATGAAGAGATTTTACAACATAAAAATTAACATTTTTTTTATTTAGGGCTTTGCTGCTGTGCTGTTATTCTGTTGTGATTATTCTTAAGTTCAGCCATGCAGTTTCTGATTATTAAAAATAGATGGAAGAATTAATTGACAAATGAATGAACAGGCTGCTTCAGTGAACTTTCTGTTATTTAGATTCATTCTGACTTATTTATAAATTGTGAAGTATTATTCAGCCTTTTGACAGCCACTTGCATGGCTGTTCCCCCCCCAAACTGTTAACTGCTACTGTCCCATAGCACCCCTTGTGGTGTGGGGTGTTACTGTTTCTGAAGTGTTTTTACATTAGTTTTACTCTCCTAATTGTTATTGTATCACTCATTGCTGAAGATGTTGGAGTAACATCACATTGACCAATTACAAAGTATATGGTTTCAAAATGTTAAGTACAATCAGCACTATAAATACATTTTCCTGTTTTTAATGATTGAAGCAACAATGGCACAGCTCATTGATTGCTTCTACATAAATGCCATGAAGCTGGAGGGCATTATTTTGGAATCGTATGGTTAATATTGGTTGTGCACTGAGTCACTTGCTCCATTTTCAAATAGCAACTTGTACCCTGCTCCCTTCTATCAAAGTATAAATTGTACATATGGAAATAAATTATTTACAATCTTGCTGACATATGCAAAAACATCTCATTGTTTTATTTATCAATTTTGTAACATTGAAAACGGCTTTATGAATTGTATGGTTGCAGCTGGTTATTATCTGCATTTCTGTCTTGTAGTAGAACATTAATACTTTGGTAAATGGGTCCCACTATTTAAACTTCACTGTACATGCACCGTATATGTCAAAGGATAAGTCAGGACTCCCAGGTAAGTTTACAGCATCCTGCTGTGAGTCCTCTGGCCCCTTCTGGTTTATGAAGTCCTAATATGGACAGTTGTGGCATTCAAGAAAAAGATGTTACCTTTGCTGGTGGCAGATTGCCTGGAGACAGGCTGAAAGACCCAAAATGCTTACTAACTCCAGGTTACATCACTGATATGTCCAAGTGCATCATAAGATATATAATAAAAATATAAATAACGTAATAAAAACTTGGTGGCACAGTGACTAGTGCTGCTGTCTCAGAGTGCCTGGATGGTGCTAAAGGACATGGGTTTAATACTCATTCATTCTGTATGGAGTTTGCATGTTCACCTGTGTCTATGTGGGTTTCATCTCAGTTCAAAGATGTTGTTCAGGTAGTCCATAGTGGGTGTGTGTGAGTAAATGAATAAATGTAAAAATACATAAATTTAATTTTAGCATGCCTGGGACATTAAAATTTCATTAGGCATTTTTGATGCAAAGTAATAGCATAATTTTTCTACAGCATATATGATAAACAGTTGATGCAGTTAATGTGTAATAAATTTTTCAACAACTTTTCTGTGAGCAGCAGAGGGCAGTATGGTCACTGTACTCTACTTTTTACTCTCATTCTGAATTCTATTCTGATAACAGTACTGCACATGTGTTCTGGGCCTTGTTGTTTAGGTTTTTCTGACTGTAAATAAGTTATGAAAAGGTCAAGGGGGTCTGTAGGGGTTGCTTGAACATGTGGTACATCAGAGTGTTGTTCTAAAATATATATGCTATTGCACTGCCCAGTGTTCAAGTGTATTGCTGTCATATGTGCACAGCACACATTGAAATTCTTGCAGACCATGAAGGAAATACAGTCAACAGTACTTACGAGTAATTTGTGGTTGCATTAATGTGTACATATATTTCCACCAGCATTAATACTCCTGAGGGTGTGGTGGCGTAGCAGGTTTGGCTGGGTCCTGCTCTCTGGTGGGTCTAGGGTTCGAGTCCCACTTGGGGTGCCTTGTGGTGAATTGGCATCTTGTCCTGGGTCTGTCCCCCGCACCCTCTGCTGCCAGACTAGGCTCCAGCTTGCCGCAACCCCAGTCAGGACAAGTGGTTTCAGACAGTATGTGTATGACATTAATGCTTGTGTACATTTTTGCAAACAGACATTGTACAACATTACATAGTTGGAAATAAGCTTAAGTAGAGTTTACAGAGGAGGCGTGATGGTGCGGCAGGTTCAACTGGTGCCTGCCGTGTGGCAGGTTTGGGGTTCGAGCCCTGCTTGGGGTGCCTAGCGACGGACGGTGTCCCGTCCCGGGTGCGTCCCCTTCCCCTTGTGCCCTGTGTTGCCAGGTGAGGTTCCGGCTCATGGTGATCCTGCTTGGGACAAGCGGTTGGATGGACAGTTTACAGAACACGACAGGTTCTGATACTACTAGACACACAAAAGGAGAGCAGTATTTAAAAGGGGCCCATAATAATCGTGACTCTTATAGTGTTGGTAAGTGAAAGAGGCAATAAAATGTCACCAGCAGCACGCAGTGGAATTATACATAAGACATACCCCCCCCAAAATATTAATATAATATGTTTCCCAGGCACTGACAGCCTCTCTTTTCAAAGCAATCAGGAGGCCTTACTGCCCTTGTAGAGGAATTAACTCATTTTGAGCAGGAAAAAGGTCAAATAACCCTAATTCCTTCCAGCACGGAAGCACTGCAGATAAAATGAATGCTCAGACAACCATTATTAAATATATCAAAGATGTCTCCTGCTGCGCTTGCTCAGAAAGAACATTACATTTCACAGGATGTGCCTGGAGTGAGGAGGGGGGGGAAAAAAAAAAAAAAAAAAAAAATCAATACTGAGAGCCATCTGGGGTCATAACTGCACCTGTGTTACACTGTATTGTGTGTGAGGCTACTTGCTGTGCCACACCTCACACCTACAACATATTTCCTCTGCATTATTTCGATGATTAACAAAACACACTAAGCATGATGATGGACCCTAATCAGTTTAATGATTTTAAGTAAATATGGCTTTATTGCCTGTAACAAACTGTAAAATTACTCTTCTGGGAAACAGGGCTGGGCTTGTCCTTGACTTCTGCTTACATTTTTTCAATATTCCCCATATAAATAATGCATTTAATATATATAACTTGCTTTGCAAGAAAGGCAAGTAAGACGAGGAGTTCAGAGGGAGATTAAATCCCTTCTCACATTATTGGAGGCTGTGGGGTTGCAACGCCTGAGGCACCTTGGTGGGGACGAATTTTATTATTGACATAAAAAACAGAACGAGTTACACAACAGTACTGAGGAGTAACAAATCCCTACAGCACCTACAGCTGGAGGAAAACGCCACATTCGTAAATATCTCCTTTTTATTAAGGAACGCTGTACCTGTTACGGAATCATATTCAATATTGTCTAGTAACAGGACGAGTCCCTTATACGAGATTCTGTAACGCAGCCTCTCTAATCATGTATACCGGCTTCCCGCTTTACCCGTCATACTGCGCTGGGCTCGCGGCGCCGACACGCGCTTCCTTCGGAGCTCTGGCCTCGCCGCCGTGGTTGTTGTTCTGCTTGGTTTCCGCCCCGCTCGCGGTGACGTCACCTGACGCACGAAGATGTGCAGTGCGGGGCGGGGGAGGAAAAAGGGGGCGTTTCGTGAGCTTGTTAGGAAGGAGCGGCGCGCGGAACTTGGCGTGCTCGCGCCCAGCATCTCCGAGCAGCCGTTTGCGCTGCACGTCCCGGTTTTTTAAAAAAAAAAAAAAAAAAATTTCCCCTGTGTGTGAGCAGCACACGACGCGGCAACCGGGACTCGGATACGAGCTTCCGCCTCTGTGTGCGCGGTGAGGCGGCATGGCGGAGCGGAGCGCGCGGAGGGGAGCGCATACACCACGACTGAGGGCAGCAGCGACTCGGGCCCCCGCAAGAATACTAGACACGGCGGGACGCCCCCGTGACGCGCTTTAAACGCCTCTTCGGGTTTCCGCGTCACTTTGTCCTTGTTGCTGCGAGCGCGCGAGTGGCGGCTGCCCGGCTGCTGTGTGCGCGCGGCGGAGTTCAAGTCCTGGCTTTGCCCGAACCTCCATGGGCAGCTGAGCGCTTCGCTCCCCGAGCGCCGGAACCAGTCCGAGTCCGTGGGCAGCGGCGGGAGCTCCATGGGGGCCAAGCAGAGCAGCCCGGCCGCGAACGGGCGCACCCGCGCCTACTCGGGCTCCGACCTGCCGTCCGGCCCCTCGGCCACCAATCTCGGCGGCGGCGGCGGTGCGGCTCCCGGGGCCCTGCGTTACGGTGCGTACGCCGGCGCCTCGGCGCGCGCAACCTCGGCTGCCGCCGGTGGCGCCCAGCACGGCGCCTCCAGCCGCTCGAGGTCCGAGGGACCGGGAGCCAGGCCGCAGTCGGCTATCAACATTCCGAACAGCAGCTCGCAGGAGTCCGGGGGAGGCGGCGGGAGCAGCCCGGAGGAAAGCGCCGCGGGGGACAGGGGCCGCTCGGTCGGTCAGCCTCGGCTCGTCATCGGCTCGCTGCCCTCACACCTGTCGCCTCACCTGTTCGGAGGTAAGAGCACGTGAGCGGGCGCGGCCAGTCGAATGAGTGACGTCATTGACAGGCAGGTCAGTTGGAGGACTTGAGCATCAGTCAAATCAGCCACCAGGTGCTGATTTGACTAATCGCGCTCAAGTGTGGCATCCCTAAGTTTGTCGGATCAGTTTATCTTAACTGACTGACTAATCAAATCAGCCACATCAGGCGAAGGAGTCGGATTTCTCGAATCGTCACACTAGTTCGTCCCATCAGATGAGTCTAGTAGGTGTTGCACGTGATTTCTCGGTTATTTGCCTTCTGTTGTCTTGCTGATTTCTCTTAGAATTTCTGTCCTCTGTGACTCTGCTCACTCTTTGGCAGTTTGTAATAGTTGACATGTACAGCCGCCCCCCCACAGCCTCACATGGCACAAGGTAGGAACAGGGAACTGAGCACAGATCAGTGGTGACTTTGCTGTACGGAGTTTATGCCATTATGGTCAGGTCTCCACCCCCCAAAGGTGCGCACACCACTGAGCACACACACTTCATCCTCTGTCCTGTCCAGTGAAGCCTTCACTCTTTTGCAGTTCTGTCAGCCCGTGTTTCCTCATTACACATACCCCAGTGTTAATATGTCCCCCCCATTGTTTACCCCCCCCGTCACCAAGGTTACCAGCATAGCTTCAAGAAGGATGCTGGAGGCTTAATCAAAAATGTGTGAACAAGAATGCCGTCGTGTGTTTCATGTTGTGGTTGTAGAAATCTAAGTAGACTTTTTTTGAAAGCTTGGTGATCTGACGCACTGCTTTTACCCAGTAGATTTGCTCGTACGCAACCGAAGGCGAATATTATTAGCAAGCAGCTGCAAGTTTACAAGGTGTGTATGTTGTGTAATATTTCTCTTGAAAACTTATCTGAATTGAAAAGGGCCGTCCGCAGGCGCAGACTGCAAGATGTTTTGCGTGGATGAGTGGTCCCAGATCCCCCAGAAGTGTGTGCTCCTGGCCGAAGGGGGGCGGTGGGGCAAAAGATTAATTGCAAGGTGGCCAATGTTGAAAGCTATGTTTTGCAGAAAAAAGTTGTACTCCTCAATAACATGAAATGTTTGTGTTTGGAAAAGTTGTGCTAAAATAAAAGCAAATGGCTTTCTCATATGTTTAAGGCCAAAATACAGCTCATTGTGTATGATGTTTCATAAATGCATTTTTGCTTTATTTCATGAAGGGTAACAGTGTGAACCCTACTGCCTATGGGTGTACAGTATGTACCCTGCGGTGCAGCAGCACAGTCATTAACGTGCTAGTTATTATTCCCTGTGCTTGACAGAAGTGTCCTCCAGCGTGTTTCCATCGCTATTTGACATGCTTATTTAATGTTAAATGCTGTCATTTAATTCCTTTAACTGTATGTGTGTGTGTGTGTGTGTGTGTGTGTTTACTCACTTCTTACTGCTTAATGTCCCCAGTGCTCAGCCCTCCACAGTGACGGAAGGGTGCTTCACACAACTGCCTTGGGCCCCTCACTTGTAATAGGGATTATATTTCGTTTTAATACCCCTCTCTTTCACTGCCAGTGTGTTCCATAAAAAAGGTGAGATGCTTGGCAGGTTTTTGAGTTGGCGTGGCTGCGTTTGTTCTGCGCTCCGCTGTGGTGTTTGCTTTCACTTCCAGATGCTCTCCGGTTACCCCAAGGGGAAGCGAAAGGTGCCGTGTTGAAGCAGGGTGGCTGTGATGCACTGCTGCTGAAAGGGCCTTTTATGGCCAGAGAGGACCTGAGAACAGGGGTAATAAGGTCACTTTTCCTAAGGCCCGGGTACCATGTCTGCAAAGCCGCTCAGCAGGGAGCCACTGGAAATCATGAGTGTGGAGAATGATGGAGGTGGTGTATGCACTGTGCCAGGAAGAAGCTCTACTAAGCTTCTTTCACATATCCGTTTATTTCATTGGGGACTGTGTACATTCATATTATAACAGAAATGGTATGAGCAGCAAATTCAGTGGTATTTATTGTGTATTGTATAATTCTGCGTTTATGCACTCTGACAAAGGAGCCAGAGCGGCCGCTGCTTTACACCCCATGCCTCATCCGACGGGACTTTCTGGGAACGTATCCGTAGAAGATGTCAGGTGAGCTCTACCCGCACAGGTAAACGTGCCTGCAAGTAGAGGAACCTGAAAATGGAAGCACACAGCAGCAGTGCAGAGCCGACTGGAAAAGCCACAAACGATCGCTCTGCTCCGTGGTCGATTGTGGGAAGCAGCTTAACGTAGGTGGTCCTCGACTTACGGTGGGGTCCTGTTACAACGTCGTCGTCGTTAGCCCGTTAAAGATGAACGTGAATAATTGTTTATTCTACAATGGAAATTGTTTTAACTAACGCGCCGGATTGCTGTGCTGTAATGTAGAAATGTTTTCCTCTTTCTTTTCTGCACCACCAGAATGCTCACCTTTTTGCTTCGGCTAACTATGTCACGAAAAAACTTGGAGTCACAAATGAAAAATTATACAAATAAAATAAATCTAGCGTAAATTAAACGGCGATCGCTTATAAATACACTGAGTCAGTAAGACATATGGTACCTGGTGATGGCGCAGCCAGTTGATGTTGTGGAGCGGTTGGCATTAGATGTTACAACCAAACACTTTCTCCGTAAGATAATATAATAAGGTTGGGGTGGCCGTCGTAAGTCTGGGTTGTTGCAAGTCGCACTTCTCGTAGGTTGAGGACCACCTGTAATGACCTTGACATATGCGGTCCAGTCGACGCACGGGAGCAAGCTTTAAATCCACCGATCCCATTTGTTGCGTGTTGGTGCCGGCTTCCGCAGCGTACCGGTTGTGTACCAGGTTGCACGTTTCCTGGCAGAAGCGAAGGACCCCTCTTCCCGCCTGCAAAGTTGCAGCACGTCGTCCGGCTTGCAGCCGTAACCGGTGAAGCGCTCCTCACCGTTTCTCCCTTGGTCACCTTGTCGCACGGAACTGTTGCTCGGCAGCTATCCAGGCGCGTAAAGCTTTAACTAGATAAAACAACCGTGTGACTTTCGGCATAACTAGGTTCCCTTGGTCGCCTAGGCTGTCAGGGATCATTTGTTGTAAAACCGGTGATTAAGGTGCGCTGTGTGAAGAGCAGTTTTGTCCTACCATAATTAGAGGGCATGGGCGTGTGTGTGTGTGTGTGTGTGTGTGTCTTATACCTTCCCTATGCAGCTGGTCAGCCAAGCATGGGTGGTGGTGGTTGAAACATTTATGTATTTTCTTAAGAACAGAAGAGGACTGGGTCACAGCAACGTAGATAGAAACAGCAAAATGACAAAGTGCAAGTAGATAAGTCCATAGACACATAAACTGAGGGCAAAATGTTCCAATAATTCATATTTGTGATAAAGTATCACTGCGTAAACAGTGCCAGGAGAAATGCTCTTGCTGTAAAGATGAGTAAATGCTCATGTGCGTGCGGCTGTACTTTGTTTGGTCTTGGCTGAGACGAAATCAGACATTCACGGAGGCAGAATGACTGTGTGACGGGCAGAAACGTTATTGGAAAGGAGCATTTTGGTGTTCTCTGTTTCCTGTTGCGTGGGACCCTGCTCTCTGTGGGCTGGGTGTACGTTTCCCCGACTCTCGTCCCTCTTGGTAGAGATGTGCTGGCGGTGTCTTTTTTTGCAGAAAAAAAAGAAATGGCAGGTCTTTCCATCGTGGAAGAACGGTGCAAAATTTTTGTCTGCAGTCCTCCTGCGTGTTCCCAAATATGAGACGGTTGTTAGTTATTTTAAATTGCATTTGCTCCCACAACATGTGAGAGTATCAGAAATTGTTTACGGCCATGCAGCAAAACATTCCAACGGAGCCTCCGCACAAAATGATGCCCCCCCTCCACTGCGAAAAGGGCTTATCCTGGCGATGATCGCGGTGGCAGCGGGCCACGCTCGACGGCGTCGCTCTCAAGCTCCTCCACGCACAGAGCCGCCGAGCGCGGCGGCGGTCTGCCGGCTCTCCGATAACTGGCCCGGGAACTAGATTGACGGTCGGCAGCCGTCGTGTCCGCGGCGTCAGAAAGCAGATTAGCATTCGCGGCACATTACTGCAGCAGATGGAGCAGCTGGGGGCTGGAGAGGGAGCTGGGGCAGTGCTAAGTAGCCTGGACGTCCGTGTGTGTGTGTGTGTTTTGGTGGGGGGGCAGGGCACACTTATGAAACGGTTCTAGGAAACGCTGTTTGGAGCACAGACAGCCCAAGTTTGTGAAAGTGCTGTCTGAGAGAAGAGAGGGCAGCAGAAGACAGGCCGGTGCATTCTGAGCCGTGCGGCACTTCGGGGACTGTCCCTCCCCGTCCTCTTGTGAGAAGAACCAGGTAACTGTCACAGGGGGACTACGGGAAGCTCCGTAGGTGTCATTGCAACAGCGCTTTGTCACCGGGGTCAATAGTAATGGAAAAGTACCGTGTTTGGAGCTCGGGTTCAAACTAGAGAAGGGCTGTCGGTTGTGGCGTGTTCCCGTCGTCCTCTGCGCTCGTGAGTCTTGGGCACTCGCGTAATATTTGTCAACCGCTCATTGTAATGTGCTCCCTTAAATTTGACTTTCCAGTATAACACCTCCTGCTCTGATGCTCTTGATTGAGGTACTTAGCCTGAATTGCTCCAGTAAAAAAAAAAAAAAAAAAAAATTTACCCAGCTGTATAAGTGGGTAAATTGGTGTAAGTAGCTTAACACTGTAAGTTGCTTTGGAGAAAATGTTGTTATTAAGATCGTCAGTCACGCCACCTTCCAGCTCTGAGCTGAAATCCTTTGTGTGTCCGATGCCTCCCTAACTTAACCTGGGCCCTGGCGTATGCCTTGTACCACGCGGGGTGTTGCTGCCACGCTTATCCTGACTGGCTGATTACCCTGGGGTGTCTTGTGGTCGTTGCCCTTGGCTGCAGGTTCAACTATGTACCTGTAAACAGAGCCCTGCAACAGGAGGCCGCAAGTCAGAGCACGCGCCGTTTTTCCTGTTACGACTTGTTGGTTTATTTCTGTGCTTATCCATATATACGTGGGCGCTGGTGTAGGGACTGGCCTGAAAATCTCTGAGTGGGTCTCGCAAAGGTCGGGCCCTGAATGAAATGTGCGTTTGAGTCAGTGCAGCTGTTAACAGAAGCTGTGCTTTAACTGCTTTTGTATCTGAAAAAATATGGATATTTTTTTCTTTTTTTTTTTTTTTTTTTCTTTTTCAAAAGCGTCATCTACTTGGGGTTTTTGGACAGCCTTACAGCTGTTCATTAATCGAAACTCCGTACAGTATAGATGCGGTCCTTGTTTCGTCTCCCGGTTGTCTGTCGGTCGGTCCCCTGGCTTTCGTAGCTGCTGAGCGCTTGCAGGTGACAGATGAGGCGACGTCTTTAGTGACCCCTGTGATTTGAGCATTTGGCCAGGAATAGCACTGAGGGCTGGGAGGAGCACAGGTACACACACTGCTGTTGGAAAGCTGCTGCTGCTGCTGTGGGCCTATTTACGATCATTTATATTATCATACAAATGATAGATTTTCATATTCTAATTAATGCTTGTTCTTATCCTTATGAATTATGCATTATCATGTTTTCATTCGTACGGTCAGGAGGTATTTCGGAATGTTGCCAAAGCCAAGTGCCTTGATCAGACAGACTACCAAGGAGCTGGAAAGCGTCATGTCTAATTTGTCATAAACTGTGCTCTGCATCTTACCATATCGCCTTTTCTATCTCATGGACTTTTATGAGACAAGGCAGTGCAGGTCAGGGTCCATTTCCCAAGCTGCTGAGTAATAGCAAGCATGTTGTATGCGGCTTGGAGTCGTCATGTTAAAGCTTCGGGTACTTCATTTACATGTATGTATTCAACCCAGCCAGTGTTTTTCTCCAAAGCAACACGTAACTCGGTGTAAACAATAGCGTTTCCCATGGCTCTTTTACGTAGTTTCTGAGAAAAGCATATGTTCAGTGAATGGATGCTATATGAGGATGGCCACAGCAGGGCCTGCTTCAGCTGCTCTTCCCCGTGCTCAAGACTACCCTCTGCCGGGGTGTTCTGCGTTCCTTCCGTTTCCACGGCAACAGTTAAGAGGGTGGTTGGAGTGAACAGGGAAGGGGGAGTGCGGTGCTGATGGGGCTCTGTCCTCCTTCGCTCCCACCCGTCAGCCTGTCAGACGCGGGCCGAGAGGGTGCACTTTATGCCTGTCGTCGTTCTCTTCCCGCCCCCAGGCATCAAGGTGATGTGACAGGGGTATGATTTCTATGCCTGTTTTCCAGCCCTAACGCACGCACGCGCTCAGTAACACCCAGTGACTCGTGAGCCCTGCAATACAGCCCGACTCCAGTCACTTTAGCCCTTAGTCACACATTTTGGGATCGCTTGCTACATCTTGGCCGGGAGCAGCTATAAGGGTTCTGAATGACTAAGCAGATGCAGGGTCGGTGCAAGGGGTGGCAGCTTGCCTGTAGTTCCAGGTGCAATGAAATACCTGGCAAATTTGGTGTCACTTGGAGCTTGCCAGGTCACTACAGGGCACAGCATTATGTTGCAACATTGCCCGCAGTATGCGTGCATTTTTTATATAGCGTTTCATCGTAGAGATTTTATATGAAATATTACGAAGGTGGAGATTTAAACGCCTCTGTCCTGACTAAAACACATTTTAGTTGTAAGGAGACCTTCCGTTGTCATGTCAGGGGTTTCAATGACTCAGATGTTGTTTGTTTTTATTTTTTCCAAGCTTGTAAATATTAAGGTTCCAATCGATAAAAGTTCCCAGGGGAGTTCGATCACCCTTCTGTTTATGTTTGCCTTAGTGAAGGTTACACTTTTTGTCCTTTTGCTCACGTTATTTCTGGGGGGATGCAGCTGGAATAAATATGGTACATGGCATGTGCTTTACTCTGCCCTGTGCTGTTGGCCAGGCTGAGATCACGTTTTGCACATTATGTTGATTTACTTCCAACGACTGAAGTCAACTTCTGATGTATGCGGCACGATACTTGGAAAGGCCAGAGATGTTTCGGAACCAAGTGCTGTGGCCTGATGAAAGAAAAATGGAACTCTTTGACTGCAGTCATCTGAAATGCACGCGCACACACACACACACACACACACACACACTTACACTTTCAGAACCGCTTGTCCCATACAGGGTCGCAGGGAACCGGAGCCAACCCGGTAACACAGGGCGTAAGGCCGGAGGGGGAGGGGACACACCCAGGACGGGACGCCAGTCCGTCGCAAGGCACCCCGAGCGGGACTCGAACCCCAGACCCACCGGAGAGCAGGACTGTGGTCCAACCCACTGCGCCACCGCACCCCATACTCATCTGAAATGTTTGCAGAAAATTAAGCATCTGAATAAAAGAATACCTTTTCAACTGTTAAGTGATTGGCTGGATCTGTGATGCTTTGCTTTGGGGTTGTGTGGCAGCCAGTGGCACAGGAAATATTTTGTGGGTAGAAGAAAGAATGGATTGTACGAAGTACCAACAAATCGTACACTTACGTTAAATGCGCGTCCTGCTGATGGCAAGGTCAGAAATTGGCATAGAAACAATGAATCCTTGGACCCCCTGTGCCTGGTGGGTGTCCACGGTACACACTGGTGGTGGTGGTGTGATGGTGTGGGGAAATGTTTCCTGGTACACATTTGGATTTTTACTACCTCCCGAGTATTATTTGAATGCCGCAAAATACAAAATTATTGATGCTCTCCAAGAGCATCCCTTCATGGCCAGTCCAGCCTTTCTGGAATTGACACTTCCAGCAGGATAACGCACCTTGTCACAAAGCACACATCTTCTCAAGATGGTCCCACAAACATGACAGTCCCTTTACTTTAGTCCAGTATCTAATGTTTACTCTAGTCTTACCACCAAAGCCAGTAGAGCATCTTTGGAATGAGAAGATCTACAGAAACTGAGTAAAGCTGTCAAACCAGCATGGATCAAGAACCCTGCGGAAGGTGTCCAGCACTTTGTTGTTAAATTTTTCCTGGAGGCAAAAAGGCTGGCTGGTGGTAAGTGAAGTGGAGAACACACTAGGTGGTCTGCAGAAAGACTTTACCCTGGTTTCTTTTGCGGTATGCTTTATATGGGCTCCGCATGTCAAGTGAGGATGTTTATGTGCAATGACTTGCGTTCATATTCTGGAGATGTTAAAAATTCTTGTAGAGAGATGGATTTCCCATCCCTTCTCTGTCCATTTTCATATCCTCTTTTTCATGTAGAGAATTCTAAAAGTGAGCGGTGCTCGGTACACTTGCACTTCTTCCTAATTCTATTTAAAAGAGCCAAGCAGAATGCGAGAATTAGGAAAGTCCCCTTTGAAAAGAGAAGTGGAGCAGGCTGATCCAGCCAAAACCCAACACTCTGGAGATCCAGTGCAGGTTTAACCCTCGAGAGCGTGGCGGTCGCGTAGCTCGTATAGTAGCCTTAAAACACACCAAGTACATACTCATTGCGTGCATATTCATACGTGTGCAAGTGTACGTACACATCAGTACCCCAGTCGCAGAGGGAACTTTGAAATACCAAAGAGACGTGTGCATGCGCTTCCACGCATTAACTCCATCGATCTTTGTCACGTTCGTGGACACTCTCGCACGCACGCACGACTGTGGCTGTCACTTATCGATGGGAAGAAAGTCATTTATGGGTTACGTCTATAATTATTACCGTTTTAGATGTTTCTTTTCCTCGAAGGGACTTTGTGCTAAGAATAATGTACACGTGTACAGTAGTTGACCCGTTTATACAGCTGGGTAATTTTTACTGTATCAGTTCAGAGTGAGTACTTTGATCAAGGGTACTACAACAGGAGGTGGGTTTTAAACCTGGGTGTTTTGATAACAAGGCATCTGTTCTAAGCACTTGCTGGCCCACACTTCTAGCTTCTGTGCTGTTGCAACCAAAGTGCATTTCCCTCTGGGATTAATAAAGATTAACACCATGGCGGCGGTGTCCTCGCATGACGGTGACAGTGTCACGCTGTTCACTGTGGTGCCGTACCGCACAAAGAGCACTGAGCACTGTAGCCCTTTTGTCGCTGTACAGCAAGAGTCGATCGCCAACGGCTCCCCCGGGATCCCCCCCCCCAATCCCCGAAACTGTCATTCTTGTACGAAATGTCCCTTACTGTTGGTGTCAGCCACCCGTGTCTTAAGAAAGAGAGGTGCTGTTGATGTGGAGCAGGGGTGTCTAGCATCCATCCCCCCTTTTCACATGATGTGTAAATGTACCTTTCAAGTCTCGGTCTGTGGTGCTGTGACCCAGTGCTGTTTGCTGTTCTGCTAATAAGAAATAGATGTCCTTGTTGTAATTCTAGAGAGAACATTCAGGAGTAATTAACATATTCCACAGTGGCAGAGCTACAATAGATACTGATTACAAGTCAATGAATTTAAGTGGGGGCAATAATATGAGCTGCTTCTGCTGGGCCTCTTTGTGAGCCTCCCTTTGTTTTTGCCAGGAACGGGGTGACACTGGGCACATGTGATTTACTGTTTCTTAGTGCAGTAAAAGTCTGAGATAGACTTGGACGGACTATGAATGTCAGCTTTGTACGGTACAGTACAAGGGCACTGGGGAGAATATAGGACTTGGAAGGATGTCTTCACATTGTGAATTTGCGCACAGTAATAAATGGAGTTACGGTTCAGTTTTGCACCATGGGACAGGCCTAATTATAAGTGCTCGTGCCGAGCCTGGTGGTTCTCTCTGCTTCCACCTGACAGGATCGAGAGGTGTGGTCCGCTACGTTTCTGTGTACTTCACTTTCAGATACCAGGGCTGTGTCAGACTAACCATGAGGGCTGGTTGAAGAGTTTTCACGCTACATCTTTCTTTCCATATCTGAAGGCTCCTTGGGGTTGGAGGTGTTTTTCCTGTTCAGAGTACCTTCCTTCACACTAGACATCGCCTTCAAGGCACCGTTCTGGTTTTATAATACGCCCCGATTTTTAACTAATTGGATAAGTATGTATCAGTCACCTAAAAAGTGTTGCTTTTGGTAAGTGTAGAACCACAAATATTACTGATGAGAATCTAGTCTCACCTTTGGATCTCCTGCATGTCCACCCATGTTACATGCATATCCCAGTCTGGGTATTTTACTGCGGGACTCCACGAAGCCGCAGAATGCAGGGCTTGTGTCCAGGGAAATCGGATAAGATGGAGATGGTGAGCCTGCCAAAATATGATAAGGACCAAATGTGTTTAAGCAGCTCTAGAACAAGTTTCTGTAGGGGTGGAAAAGAAATTTTGTTTTACTCATCATTGTATGAACCAGGTTGTCAGTTCAGGCCTGGAAATTCTCAGGTCTGTTGTTTATTCATTCGTTGATTACCATAAAAGGTTGATGTCGAGGATATTTAGTTTCAGCAGGAATGCAACCCGGACTGTGTTCCCAACAATTCTCCGTCCACCTCAACACTGGAGTTTCAGGAGGAGGTTCTGAGAAGGCAGAGGTGAAGATGGCCTTGGCGAATGTACCGCTGGACACACGCGACTCCAGAATCTGGACAAGAAATTGTTGTTTAATGCCTTCTTGATAAGGAAGCTGCCATCAGAAAATGTTTGGTGGAATCTGCTATCAAATAGTTCCCCATTTAGTCGCTAGGATGTGTGCTTACAGTCTGAAGGCGTGTGGAAGAAGGGGATGGTTAACCACTTCTGTACCCCTCCTTACCATGAAAACCACACGTGTGGTCGCTGAGTCAGATTTGACTTGAGGGCACTTAACCTGTACCATGGATTTCGCTAATACGTCATGTACTAATAGCCTCCGTTTTTGCTCCGATTTAATAGCTCAGCTTTACTGCAAAACAAGGGAGTAGCAAGTTATCAAAACGAGTTTTCCGGAAATTTGAGTTGGCCAGAACGTGCTGAGTGTGTAATGCGCCGATGTGCTTGTCGCAGAAAGATACCAGAGCAGCAGGTCCATGTCGAGTAAGGTGGAATCCCACAGGTTTGCGATGCTGCATACGCCTCCACTCGCACCAGGGTCCTTGAAGACCAATGTGGAGCATCGCGTCGCTTCCTCAGCGACGAAACGGAACAAGAGATGTTTGAGGTGGTTCTACTAACCTGGTGGTGTTGACATGCTGTTGTGTTCCTTCCTTGCAGGTTTTAAGTGCCCGGTGTGCTCCAAGTTTGTCTCCTCAGATGAAATGGACCTGCACCTAGTTATGTGCTTGACCAAACCCAGAGTGACGTACAATGGTAAGAACAAACCCAGGGTCACGATCCAAATGAGGCTCTCGGGATGGTTGCAGAAAAAGAAATAGAATTGTTATACAGGTGGTCCCCGATTTACGATGGTTCAACTTACGATTTTTCCGACTTTACGATGGTGATCTGGCGATAGACATTAAGTCGTACTTTGAATTTTGGATTTTTCCTGGACAAGCGATATGTAGAGCGATGCTCTTTCGCGATGCTGGGCAGCAACAGTGATTCTCATCTCCCGTTCTGTCACACAGAGCTGTGTATTAAATGCATTTTCGATTTACGATATTTTTGACCTATGATGGGTTTCGGGGAACGTAACCCCGTCGTAAATCGGGGACCACCTGTTTTGGGGTTAGTCCACTGGCGCAATATAGTATGAAGGATTATTGAAATATAGAAATAAAAGTGTAATATTTGTGGAATATTTATAGAATCCATATACAGTTAATATAATAGCATTTGAGTCCTTTCATGTCCCTAACTTCAAGCAGACCAGCGAGGAGCCCACTGTTAAGTTGCACTCTTATCTGAATGAAATAGGCTAATATAGATAGAGCTCTAATGGTAGTGTTTCAAGTTTAATTGTTGAATGAACTATATTTGTTAAATGTTTTCAGTTAAATTTACAATTGGCAGTTAGATAATTAGTCAGTCTGATGAGTTGACGACGCTGCTTGTACCAGCGGTAAGGGCCACCACGCCAGACCAGGACAAGGCTGCATTCAAGGTGGCCACCGCAGCAGTTTGGGAAGCACTGCCGCACACCTCCAGGCGCGTAGACGGGACCGCCAACGCAGTCCATGGGTACTTAAAACCCGCTGTGGCTCTTTACACATGAAGTGAGAAAGCAAGGCGTTTATGGTTTGGCTCGTAGCCCCTTGAGCTCAGATATGGCACCTTTCCTGTCGATTTAACTGAAAATAGCCCTGCATCAGCGGTCTTGTTGGCGCGTCCCTGTGAATCATACTAGAAATGTGCGCAAAACGCTCAGTGGGCTTCGTCTGAGCCGCGCGTCCGCTTCCCCAAGCCGGTTCTGCCCTCTGTGGTCAGCCTGGCAGGACCTGCCGGGCTCAGCATCCGAAGAGCTGTTTCTGGTAACCGATGTGCGCTCCGGTTCCTGATGGCCTCACCCATCTGTTACTGTATTTTTACTGTATCGACACGCCGGAACCAGCCAGGGCACAGTAACCAGTGCGCCCTGTGTCTGAAAATGTGACCCCATGTGGTTCAGAGAGCACAATTCTGGTTTGCTGAACCTCAGGAGACACACGTACAAATTAGTTGCGGAGAAGCTGAGATACCGTAGCGTACCGAGATACTGTACCTAAAAGAGGAAGCAGTTCCGTTCGCAGTACCGTGGTATAATAGTGCAGCATAGGGAAGAAACGGCGAGGATTGAGCCTGGGCAAGCCTGGTGTGGAAAGTGACAGACGCAGCGGTCTGGCTGCCCGCGCAGCACGGCCTGTACTCGCGTGGCGGTCCGCAGGAGCTGGAAACACAAATGTGATAAATCTTGAGATGTAACAAACATACAGGCTATAAATGAGCCCTTCTGCCTGACGAGTCCCAGCATTTTCCGAACACGCCGGAAGACGTTGCTTTCATAGCACAGGTGGCTCATACCCTCACCCTTTACTTGGGGAGAGACCGCTGCGGCATAAAAACGTGCCCAGGCACTTTAGTAAAGTTTCTAGAAAAAAAAAACTGTCTTTTCCTGGCGACCCAGACGATCGCCTGTTTCGCAGTCTTCGGGTAGCACTGAGGGTTTAGGCTTGGGTTCGAACCCGGCTCGGTGTGTGTGTGTGTGTGTGTGTGTGTGTGTGTGTGTGTGTGTGTGTGTGTGTGTGTGTGTGTGTGTGTGTGTTCCTCTGGGTGCCCTGGTTTCCTCTCTCAGTCCAAATACACATCCAAATCCCTGAGAAGAGTGAAGGACCCAGCGTCACTTTATTTTTCCTTGCATGTTGGGGGAAAACCAAACTAGGAGGTGGGTCTGTAGCTGGAATTGTAAGTACTGCGGTAAATTATCCACTTAGACTTCTTTTCTTTTTCCCTATGTAGTCTTGAGTGTTTAATCATGAGCAGTTTCTTCAGGACAGATATCGCCAGAATCTTTCATAGAAGTGACGTTATTAAAAATTCCAGGATTTTATAGACACCTAAAAACATACATACTACATATATATATGTATTTTTTTGTTGATTGAGTTGCTTCTTTGGTTTGTCTGATTATGCTGTTTCCTTTACAGCCAAATTGTGACGGGGGGGGGGGGCGTGGGCAGTGAAGAGGCAGCCCTTGGGGAATTGCTGTGTTTAATTACACACCATGTGACACACAGTAGCGGAGCGTCACGGGGACCTGGCGAGTGTGTTGTCAGCATCTTAGGGTGCCGCCCTTTCTTACTGAACTCATAGGTGAGACGTACGCTTGTCAGCTTTGTCTCGGTCACACATCGTTCCTTATTCTCAGACGTGTTCAAGGATCACAGCTTGGCGTACATTTATTCAGCAGGGAAGAAGTTGCTGCTGGTGGTGTTTACCGCTTCCTCTCCAGACGTACTGGCCGGGCTTTTTACAAACCCCCATGAGTGAATGGTTTGGAGTATGTTGTTGAGTTTTCGCCACTTCTTACTTTGGAGTTCTAACCAAATCGGACAGAGTTGGGCTGCTGCTGGGGCCCATGCGTTCACCTCCGTCCCGCATTGTCTCCTCAGAGGACATCCTGACGAAGGACGCCGAGGAGTGCGCCATTTGCCTGGAGCAGCTGGTACAGGGGGACACCATTGCGCGCTTGCCTTGCCTCTGCATTTACCACAAGGGGTAAGAACGCAGACGCGTGTGCGCGCAGATACAGGGACGGATGGATGGTTTCCGATACTCGTGTTTCAATACCTGAATCTGTCACAGTGGGTATGGCACGATGTCGCCGCAGGTAGCGCTTATTCCTTACGGCTCCACGGGTTCCAGTGGACCCGACACTTACTGTGGCACCGCGCCGCCTGGAAGACCTGCGCTCTCCAGATGCCACAGCTGCATCTAAATACTAGCTGACTTGTTTTATGTGGTTGGACCCAAAGGTCCTCCAACAGCTGACAGTTCACTGCGTTCTGCTGTATTCTGAAATACTCCTTATTTTGACCCTTGAGTACATCAGTGCACCCGCTCCGGACGTGTGTTTGCGCCGACGTGTCCCTGTCTCTCTACCCCTGCAGCTGCATAGACGAGTGGTTCGAGGTGAACAGGTCGTGTCCGGAGCATCCTGCAGATTAAAGACCTGGGATTCTTTTGCACAGGTATTTTGTTTTGTATCTGAACATGCGGAGAGGTAAAACATATGGTTAAATTTTAAAAAAAAAAAAAAAGTCAAGGCCCTAAAACAAGAATATTGAGGGTATGTCGATTTTTCATCTTTAACTGTGCACCTAATAGGAGCAAAGCAAACATGTTGTTTTCACTCCCTTCCTAAGGATGTTGCTCCAGTGGTGATGTACCGCAGCGTGACCTCCTTCTTCAGCGGCTGCAGCGAAGCGAGGACTACGGGCTGTGAAATGTAAATGACCCCGACTTGCCCGTGTGTGAAGACCTTCTGTTACTTGAACCGATTGCGACGAGCACAGAGTGTGCCAAATCGTGCTGAAGCAATCTTCAGGGAGCCTCTGCTACACTTCTGGCGTGTGTGCGTTTGCACACGGTCTCTGCACGTGGACCTCCCCCTGGCCATGTCTCTCGGCTGTCAGTCATCTTTCTGTTTTGCATATGCAACACACGCTGCCCCCCGGTCCGGCTCGGCGGCCTCGCTGCCGTCCAGCATCCGTTCCACGTCGGGTAAACGTGGCAGGTGAGCTCGCACCCAGGGCCACGGCGCCAGCCTCATCTGTTGTGGACACCGGATGGCGGATATGAACTCGGCAGCCCGTCCACCCTGCTCCACTAGTGCCTTCACAGCTGGACCACAAGGACAAGTGATCACTTTGGGCCTCTTTGTGTGTGTAACTCATGCCGAACAGCAGTGACCCCCACGGTCACCCTCATACAGGCAGCAGGCGCGCACACACACCCACACACACCCATGTGTGTCTGAGAGCTCCTTTTACCATTACAGCAATGTCTGTCTGGATCGCAAATACATCACCTTATGACTGCAGGAGAGACACGGCAACCATGTCTCTAATTTCTGCTCTTAATTTTATTTATTGTTATTGTTAATCATCACTTTTAAATTCCCAAAAAGCCCGTGTGGTTTTCTCGGTGACCTCGGAGTCAGATGTCCTAGGGAATCACATACTGTATGTAGCAGCTGCTTCTTGTCCATCAATCAGCTAATCGATGAGCCAATCAGTCCGTCAGTCAGTCGGTTTATGTCGGAACGACGCGAGGTAGACGAGGAAGATCCTGGAAGAGATCCTGGGGATGTCGGAGTTTTCTCCTGAACTCTGTCGCCCCCTGCAGGTGACCGTGGCTCAGCCAGTCTTCCGGTAGTGAGGTGTGTGTGTGGGGGGGGGAGAGGCAAATGTGTCCATTGGCATCAGGATGCCCAGTCCATCTCTGTGTCCTTACACAACGGGTGCGTGCGTCTCTCACGTGGGGCGACACTGTGCCGGTCATCATTGTGCAAAATGAAGCACGTGCATGAGGCTGGAGCGCCGGTACCTTGCGTGTTCAACCGGTGCCGTCACGTTTCAGTTCCGGCAGGAAGCCAGAGCTGCAGAGCAAACTGCTCAATGCGTCGCTCTCCTTTTAATGTTCTCCATACGTGTTTCAACGCTTGGCCTTTGCTGTCTGCAGAAGAGATGGGCAGTTGAGCGAGCGAGGGTGCAGCGTGCCGGAAGCACCGCCAGATCAGCTCGACGTGTCGGTCGGAGAAGGCCGTGCTGAGCCGAGTCACGTGCTTGGACGCGTATTTATCCAGAAATGAATCTATTGTTTTGAAAGTCTTAACGTTTTCTTTCGCGTGTAAATAATTTTGTTTGCTGCTTATTCTAAATTTTGCCACGTCTGAGCCGACATCGCTCCTGCTGGGATGGGTGTCCATCTGAGTTTAGCTAGGAGGTCACTTGGGCAGGGTGTTGCGTGGCTGTCGGAGAGCGGCGCGGTGAGGGTGGCGGTGGTCGAAGCAGCTCAGGTTCGAGTGAAAGTGATGGACTCCTAGTCTGGAGAGGGCAGCGCCATAGATTGTGAAACACAGATGCCCCGCCATACCTCTGGTGATCATGAGCTTTTTTTTGGTATTAATTTAGCCATACGTGTTATAACATTCCATTCATGTAAAGATGTATGTACAGAAATGTGAAATTAAAATGGCAAAATCTTTTAAAAAGCTGCTGAGTATTGAATAAATGTGACACGCTTTGTAATGTGCTGAATGGAAAATGGGCGAGTGGGTTCGAGCACAGCTCATCTGTGTGGGATGTATGTGCAGGCGGTCCTCAACTTGTAACATTTCATTCAGCAGAAAGGAGGAAGGTGCTGTGGGTCCTCACTGCACGCAGACACGCTCAGCATCACAACAAAGGCCCCCCCCCATGTGAGTTTCTCTACAAAATAACAGCACTTCGGAAACTTTTTTTTTGGAGCCGCGCAGGAGTTGCCACGAAAAGTACGTGCGTGATTATCATCATTAGCTGGAGTAAACGGAACGCTGACGTTCACTAAAGTTACCGAATGAAATAGAATACCGAGCGCTGCCATTTACTATATGTTCAAATTCTTATGCAAGCACTGTTCGTGAAGCCGTTCATCAAAAAGAGCACAAATTAAGGGTCACTTTTAGTGCTAGTACAATGTGAAGAAATGATCTTCACGAAATGAAAAACAGGTTTTTCAAAGCGCCTATAGTTTGTGTGCCTGGAAGCTTCTGCTGTCCTTCGCCTCTTCCAGAGCACTGAGATGGTTAATGAGTTCTAACAGTAGTTGGAGCCATAAACAGTGTCTTCTCCCTGTGTACAGAGCCATGTCAGTGTGTCCCCCCGCAGGTAACGGGCGAGCCCCTGCTGTCCTTTGCAGTCCCACACCCACCATCAGGGGCAGCCCCATATTGGGTGCTCAATGGCCAGCTTGAAGACAATAGGTGAGTCAACCACGTACCGCGCGGTCATCCAAGATCTCGATCCAGCTGAGCACTTTGACGATTCGGGAGCAGCACCCGAGATGGGATTTTCCACCACCACAGATGGAACCTCTAAAGGGAGAATGCTGTCACAAGTGTCCAGCACAGTTCTGGAGAGCAGCTGAATCTATGCCAAAGATGCAATTTAGGGTAAGTACATTGTTCAATGTGGTGCGGCAGGCTTGGCTGAGTCCTGTTCTCTGGTGCGTCTGGGGTTCGAGTCCTGCTTGGGGTGCCTTGCGACGGACTGGCGTCCCGTCCTGGGTGTGTCCCCTCCCCCTCCAGCCTTACGTCCTGTGTTGCCGGGTTAGGCTTCGGTTCGCCGCGACCCCGTATGGGACAAGCAGTTTCAAACTGTGTGTACCTTGTTCAAGAGTACTACAGCGGTAGATGGGGTTCAAGCCTGTAACCTGCTGCCCCGAATTAGCAGTGATTCAGGGAAATGATCCAACTCAAGGACCTTACTGCAGTAGCTGGGATTTGAACCTTCAACCTGTAGATCCGAAGGAAGGCATTCACTATGCATCCAGGTGCTTCTCTGTATGTGTCGCTGTGAAAGAACTTTGCTCTCCCGAACAAGAGTGAAGGGTTGCACATGTAGGTGCAAATAAAGTTTGGAATAACTAATTTTCTCAGTGCTTGATGGAGAGGCACTGATGATGTGACCCCAGCTGCCAGGGGGCCTTGCAGTTAAGCACACGCACAGAGTCTTGTGAAAACAAAATAGAGAAAAACCTAATTTAAAACTAACATCCCGGGCACTTATAGGGGCACAATATGTCAGTTGCGATCCTGGTGTTGTTGCAAATATCTCAGCTGTATTTTCAACAAGCTTCTTGTACGACAGCCGCATAGACAGAAAGGCCAAGTTCACGCGTGCCGCCTCTATATACTGAGAAGGACGTACGTGCGTCTTACGTCACTTTCGGCGTCTCTTCGTCCGTTACTCGCGCCCCCTTGTGGCGGCTGCTGTAGAAATTCACCTGCGTACAGTAAAGGGGTTCTAGGAAAAGGAATAACAGCCGAGAGAAAACAGAAAATGATTTAATTTGATCTCAGGTTATTAGAGGTGTGAAATACGTGTGATTTTGCATATTGGCGCCACATTTAGGCCAGATCGTCTTCATAAAATGATTAAAAAAATCTATAGTTCAAATCAGGGTGGCTAAACAAATGTATTGTGACATACAAAATTGCCGCAATACTTTTTCCGTAGTAGAGTTATAAACGGATGCTGAGCTACATGAAGCTCATTTAAACACTAGGGGAGAAACACGTGCCCAGCAGCTTCAAATTTTCACTAATATGGGACTTCATAGTGCGTATTATTGACAGCTTGATCTAAAGCTGTAAACAGGTAGCAAACATCTATAAAAGTTACTATTGTGCCATTATTAAAATTTCCATTTTATATATCAGTTTATTATACATTGTACCAACGCGTGGTGCATTGTTGTCGCTTTGCTTGTGATTAGTTTTAAAAATAATAATCATTCTAGTGTGTCTGGTAATTTGTTCCTCCTAGGTTCAATTCCTGAAAAGGCCCCACTTTGGAAATGGGGGGGATTCTGTCTATAAAACTTATTTGTTGATTTTAGTAATTGATTTTTAATCGTAATTTTCAAGTTTTGCGTTGATCCTTTTTAAAATTTTTGAAATGTTTAATGTTTTTAAAGCGAAATGATAATTTGGCAGACAGATTTTAAGAAATGTAAAGATTGAGACTTTGATATTTACATTTCTTCGTTCTGCTGGCGCTTTCCCCCAAAGTGACTTTCCGTCATAATTTGCTTACCTTGCCGTATGGAAGGTAAATAATTGTAATTTTACTGGAGCAATTATAGGGTCAGTACTTTTGTCAAGGGTCCTACAGCTAGAGGTGGGAATTGAGGTGCCACCTAGAGATCATCATGAAACTGAAGGTATAAAGCCCCGACAGCCTCATAGCTGGCCATGAGGTGTAACTGGTTGTATCCGGAGGTTACATGGTAAACAAAAGACTGGGGATACGAGAGGAAACAGAAAACGTGGTGAAGCAGCCAGATGCTGTGAGGGGTACAGTGAAGAGATCACTTTTCGCTTACAGTGCACTGTATATTGTTTACTTTCTCTACCTTACCTTCCGACAACCGCACTTCCTGAGGTGAGCCTGGTCCTCTTACCCCCTCGTAACCTGTGCACCTAGCACTAGGTACTACTTTTTGGTCAAGGCCCACAGGCTGGGAGGTGCTTACATGAGGGCCTGCCCAAAGAGGGTCCTCACAATGGCGCGCTGTCCAAATTAGGTGATGGACGACTTAGTCTGTGTGTAGTTGTCCCGTTCATGGTGGATTTTACTAACGGAGAATTTTTTGCAAAGTATCTTGGTACCTGAATGCAAAGTATGACGTATCCCTGTACGATCATGGCTGGAGAGAACTACCGAGTCACACGCACGGTCGCCGTCCAACCTCAAGTACCAGTTCCACCCAGCAGGGGACCCCAGCTTAGTTAGAAAAGGACCAGACAGCCTATATAGATGGTCCCGACTTACAATGGGGTTACGTTCCAATACATTGTAAGTCAAAAATGTGTTTAATACACCTAACCTACTGAACATCATCACTTCTGATCCTTTAAGATGGTCAATATCGTCAACTGCAAAAGTACAAGTTCATGTGTGAGGGCCATTACGGGCTTGCCGCCTTCATCAAAGTGTCTTTATTGTCATTTCAACCATATACAGCTGCTACAGCATACAGTGAAATGAAAAAAAACGTTCCTCCAGGACCACGGTGCTACACAAAACAACACAAAGCTACTTATAGAGGACCACATAAAGTGCACGTGTGGAAGACGTGTGCAAAACGGCACAAGACAGTACAGTAATGACTAAATAAACACAGTAAAAAAAAAAAAATATTACAAATTAGATACATATTAGATATAGACATACTAACTAGTGTTTTTCCTCAAGAGTAATTGTCTTCCTCTTCTTCTTCTCTCCTGTAGCAGGTAGCAGGAGCCACAAATGGGTGCTTGGTACACAGGATAGAAGCACAAATACCATGTAGATAAGTGGGGGGGTTCTAAAAACATGCTAGAAATACAGAACGTTGTAGCGAGAGTACGGCACCGCATTTCCCTCGTGTGGGGGGAAAAAAATCAAATTTAAAAAATTGCAAGTCTGAGCGTGGTAACGCGGGGACTGTCTGTAGTTGCTGGTCATTTAAACGGCTCCGTCTCGCATTGGGTGCTATGGGACGCTGCGAGAGTCATCGTGCATCTCAGGCTGTCGGAACTGCTCAGCCAGTGAAAGTCGCATCGCTCCGCAGCGCTGAAGATCGTTATTCTCTCTTTATTAATTTTAGGTTATATATTTTCAGCCAGGAACCAATTATTTTTTTCATTAAGTAATATTAATTTGACACCTTTACAACAGGAATTCAGCTCACCAAATGAATTGAGAAATGATTCAACTTTGTCTATCCCATTATTAACCTACAGTTGTTACTTTTCACTTGTATGCGTGTTGGGCGATATTTACAGGGTGAGACTTTGCTGCCTTTTCAGTCCCTCCATCTCCCACAAGGGAAGTTGATCAAATGGCAGTGAGATGCTGAAACCTGGGATTTAAGCAGGGACCCTTAGCTCTTCGGTCTCATACGCTCAACACCGTGTTGCGGGTTCAGGAGGTCACACGTTAGCAATGAATAACTTAATAGACCATCTAAATGAGTAAAACAATTTCATAACTGAGGGGCATTGGCTTGAATCCATTTATAAAAGTTTCTGCACACACTCTCCACAATATGAACTGCTCCAAAATATGAAGTAATTTAGTAGTTTATTTCTCTTTTTGAAACTGCGCCTATACCCAGAAGGAATTTCGGGCAGGATGTAGAGCCAAGCATATTTCAGTTGGTTAACGTGGGTGTGTCCCTTTTTTGTCTGGGCTTCCTACTCCTAACGTGGCTTGTGTGTGGGATCTGTCCATCATTAGGCCAGGGAGACCACTGTGATTTGGCTGGAGCCCCAGAAAGGCAAAACTGCCGCAATTTAAAAAGCGCTCCCAAGGGGACAAGTGTTCCAAACACCATGTGAATGAAACAGGAGCTCTCAGCCAGCTCTACAAACAACTTTACTAGACACCTTTTTTTGCTCTGGTAGTCTATTGTGATCTGTGAGGGGTGGGGTGGGGTGGGGGAGAGGAGGAGGAGACACTATAACAATAGTATATACTTAATTTGTTTACATTTAGCTGATGCTTTTCTCCACAGTGACTTACAATAGTAAGGTTAGTTATTACAATTATCTACCCATTTATACAGCTAGATAATTTCAGTGGAACAATTTAGGCTAAGTACCATGCTCAATGGTATTACAGCCAGCAGTGGTGTTTGAACCTGCAACCTTGAAGGCCAAAGGCTGCAGCTCTAATCACTACACTACCAGCTAGCCCCTGCCTAAGGGTTCATGGTTGTTAGGAAAAGTAGCTTTAAAAAAAAAAAAAAAAAAAAAGGTTTGCCATTAATGGCAATTATTACCTTAATACTCACAAGGCATCACTGAGGGTGGGTGGGGGGTTGCAGTGGCTCAATGGGCTTGACCACGTTCTCCAGTGCAGTGGGTCTAGGGTTCAAGTCCCACCTGGGGTGCCCTGCAGCAGGCATATCTCCCCCTCCCATGACAAAACAGTATGGAGATTGGAGAATGAGTTAGGCAGTTCAAGCTAATGATTGAATGTGTGTCCTTCAGCAGCCCTGGAAACAGACAGAGATAAAGACAAGTAGGCAGTTAGCAGTGGGTTGGTTCTTAACCTTTTACCACTCTCAAAAGTGAACTGTTTTCACCCCCCCCCCCACGGGCAGTAATAGTTGAAACAGGCTTCCTGAGACACTCTTCACCCCACAGCTGAGGAACCTGTGATTTACTGGCAGAGAGAGGGTAAAGGAAGCACATACACACTGGAGGGCTCACCTGGGATTTGAACCCAGGACCTCTTACACCCAAAGCAAGAGTCATACCCCTAGACCAACAAGGCCAGCCTTAGGGCTCCCTAGCTTCTTTCTATTTCTCCTTGGAGTTGCTTTCATAAAACCAATGGTTTCACCAGTAAAAAAAAAAAAAAATGCATTACTTAATTTACTGAGCCTAAGGAGGTTAAAGTTGTTAACATCTCTTGGTTTTGACAGAACAGCCCCTTTAAAACATACGGCCACCCCACATGAAGCTTGAACTCATGACCCTGAAATTAAGAGTCTCATGCACTACCGCCTGAGCTACCCAGGGAGATACTTGAGACATGTGCACAGTAGCCTTCCAGCAACATGCCAGGTGCAAACTGACACCTCTGTCCAGCTGCCAGCGCTCTACGGGTGCTGCCGCATCTTTCCTCCAACATTTGCGGACTCATTTTTCGAAAGACTGCGTAACACATTCTCTCACACTGTGAGAATCCTCAACAGTGAGAATCCTCAACAGCAGGAACCCCCCCGCCCATCCACATACCCATCTCCTGACAGTTAGCTGTTTTTTCTTCCTCGTCACCTGCAAAAGAAAAACAATGGTCTATTTGCTTGACAATGCACGTCACTTCAAGCATTTAATTTTTGCTGCTCCTATAACTCGTGTCTTAGCTTTAGCCTCTAAAAGTTTGTTTCTAGTTTACTGTGTAAATCACATGTTCCTACATAGCCCTTTTTGTACTTATATTTACACAATGCTTTAAAAAAAATTTACATTACATATCGTGAATATTGTCACCCGACTCTGGCCAGTGCACTGCAAAAGTTTCTCTCTTGTATTCGCGCTCATCTGTTTGTATTTATTTTCTTACACCCTGCACCGTATGTTGCGTGGGGCACGGAGGTCCAAAGAGAAACGGACTTCCGTTCTCCTGGATGCGTAACTCAGCTGTAGGCAGAATGACTGTAAAGTTGACTTTGACAATCCAGGTAACCCCCTTCGAAGAAGAGGGTCTGATGTACACGACGTGGAAGACAACCGCCTCGACTGTGCGTAACTAGCTCATAGCAGGGCGCTCAGGGCATTAGCCCTGAACCCGGAAAATTCCAGAAGAGGTATAAATCGGCACCAGGACCCCTCTCGTACATTATCTGTGAAAAAGAGCACTTCTGCATTCCTTGCTCGTGGGAAGTGGTCAGCTGTCAGCCTTAGCCCTCCCCTGATGTGCTCATGTCCCACGAAGCCCTGTAAACACATACCATTTGTAAATAACACTGAAAAGCCACATGTTTCGGTCACACGAAACCGACTATAAAAATGACCTCCTCGTGCTGATAAACGAACCTTCTCTTCGGCACTACCTGCGCGACAGAACTGGATCCTGCAACAGGTACAATGTTTGAACGTTAGAAATTTACTGCATAACAATAAAATGTGCTAAAAATGTTAGGTGACCCTGCTATGTATGAGGACTCATTATATAATCAGCACACAGGAAATTTTATGTACAAACTAATACTTTGTGACAATGACAGATATTTATCAAAAACCACAATAAAGCTGTAATTTTAGATGAGAAATTGCCAAATGGCGAGCATCAGAATGCTGTCTTGACAGGGTTAAATTTCTTAGGAAATGAGCTTTAGTTACAGTACACAGAGGTGCTTTTTCCGGATTCTTCTTGCCGCCAGCTGTCTGCCCCATAATGCCACTGAAGGGCCTGTTAGTGCCTCACCATGGTGATACAAAGAGGTGCATTAACTCTACTGAGCCACTACACCTGTTTAATCTCTTTTACCGTCGTTCTAGCGTAACTGTCACCGGAGCCTGTTATGTATCATGTGGACCTGCTGTGTGTGAATTTCCCTGCAGGGATTAATAAAGTATTATCCTATACTACCTTTAAAACATTTATAAAACCCAAGTATGATTACCTTCCCGAAGCATGTGCGTTTTGTTTGGTGAAGGATTGAGGATGAGGACGGTCTGTGTACTCGGTCTGATGCTGGTTGGGCTACAACTCGCCACTGGGACTTTACTGATCGGTGCCTTCAACATACAAACGCTCGGACCATCAAAAATGTCAAAACCCGTTGTTGTTCAGATCATTGTGAACGTAAGTCAGACAACTGTCGGAATGCAACAAAACCTTGTTATTGGACTGCTCTGCAGCTTGCTCTACTTGATTTCTACTTTAAAAAGATTTCACATATTTCACTATTTCTCAGGAAAAGTATATCCTGTGTAGTAAGATATTTATACTAGTGCCTGATGACAGTTATGCTGTGAGGAGACGGAAAAGAGTGACTGACATCTGTTCAACACGCTGCAGATAATCCGCAGGTATGATGTTCTGGTGGTTCAAGAGGTGAGAGACAAAGATGAATCTGTGACAAATGAACTGATGAACAAAGTGAACGAGTAAGTGAACACTTCATCACGAAAGCACGAAAAGATGCCCTTTTTTTAGTCTTTACACAAGCTCTGTTATACGTATGTTTCGTATGATTACGCAGGAGTTCCTCTAAACCGAGACTTGCATTACAGGGGGTTGACTGATCCATATTACTACACAGTCAGCGAAGCCTTGGGCATGTCTTCTTATAAGGAGAGGTATCTCTTTATCTACAGGTAAACCTCTCTGGGCCAATTTCTGCAAATACTGACACAGGCTCATTATTTCAACATCTATATCATGTTATCTCATTACAACTTTTTTTTTTTTTTTTAAATCGGTCTCTTCAACGCTTGCTGTTTACCCATAATTTTAAAATAAATGTTTATTTCTACAATGTGCTGTCTGGATGTATTTGACCTGATACCCTAAAACAGGCTCTTCCTTTGAGCAGAAGTAGCAAAGTTACCGTAATCCAGCATAAACAGTATCCCTATGGCAGCGGGAATGATGCCTTCAGCCGCCCACCCTACGCGGTCAAATTCTCCAATATTCGTTCAGGTACATATCATGAAGACCACTCTGAATTTCTCCACTATCTAACCACTTCAACAACCATTGTTGCCGCATGATGGCGCAGCGGGTAGTTCTGATGCATCCTAACGGTTTAAACGAAAGACTAATCGATAATCCTTGTGCTTTACTTTGGAAAAAAGGTTAAATGATTAAATGAAAATGTAAATGTCCAGTCCCTTTACTGACATACCCTTTCAGCACAGTGGGTAAACTCAACAGTCCTCAGTATAACTGCTCACCTGTTCTTCACCTGCATTTACGTCTCCAGCTACAGCTGCAACCGAATTTGTGCTCGTTCCCCAACACACGTCGCCCTCGAAAGCTGTGGAGGAAATAAATGCCCTGTATTACATATTCCCGAACGTACAAACTTCGTTCAGCACCAACGTGAGCATTCAAACACGTTCTTCACCTGTCACAGCAGTTAAAATGGAAACCAGAATCAGAGAACTACTTAAAGCTTTTGCTGAGTTGAGAAAACATACAAACGTGTGTTTGAACTATAGGTTTAATGGCCAAAAGTCATAGAAAGTTGTGTGCAGGAAAAAGGTGCTCTTTAATACTTAGAAAACGGTACATATTTATCTTTAGTTAACGTGTAGAGAATCAGGATCGGAAAAACAGATTCTGTACCTCTCGTGTAACTTCTGGAAGGTCTTTTATAATGATTTATGTTTTGTCACTTTTTTTTTTTTAATAAGCCATAAGAAACATAGCTCATGTCTTATGTTAATAGCTGTAAGTGGATTCTTCCCCCTGTGCCTCTTTCCGCCAGACGATCCTGCTCTTAGGAGATTTCAACGCCGGCTGTAGTTATGTCACCACAACAGACTGGCCAAAAATCTTGCTGCATGCAGACCCCACTTTCACTTGGCTGATCCCTGACTCTGCAGACACCACGGTATCAGACACAGTCTGCCCGTATGACCGGTGAGCACCGTCACTCACGCACACTCTACCACAACACCGTACATGTCAAGAGCGACCTTTCTAGAGCCAAATGGTTTGTTTTCAACCTTAACTAGAATCGTGGCAACAGCGACCATGATGAAGTACGTGGATCCTCACTCAGCACAAGTCTTTAACTTCAGGGCAGCATACGGTCTAGACCAAAGTCTGGTAAGAACGTTCAAACTTTCAACTTGCGTTCCGGGGGGAAGGGGGGAGAGAAAAAAAAAAAAACCTCACTTGGTTAAGTGAAACCAGTAAAGATGATATTGTACCATGGTAAATTTCCAGCACCACTCACAGCATCACTCCTTCTTCCAGGCCCTGGAAGTCAGTGACCACTTTCCTGTTGAAGTGAAGCTCACCATTTGACAATGGAATTCCTTTTTCTGTCTACGAAAACAACTGATCAATATGAGAATAAACATTTTAATCATCTATAGAGACGTACTCAAAGTGAACAAACAAGAGAAAAACATTTGTTCTTTTAGTCAAAAAAATACTTCAAAAATCTATACTTTGGTGTTTTACTTTTACAATTTCAAGTATACAGTTCCTGTGGTAGGCTATATATTAGCAGACAAATGTTACTCATTTCATTTAATGACATTTAAAGTCATGTACAGTGCATCCAGAAAAATCTACTGTATATCATAAATTTTTCATACCTTAATTTTATGCTAAAATGGGGGAAAAAGCACATACACTCAAACATATAAAGAGCAGCAGCAGGATGTTGAGGTATTACTTTAATCCTCTGACTGCTCAGTAGGTAAGAAATTAACAAGATGCACCACAGGGCATTGAATTCACATGTTGAATACCACCCCACCACCAAGGCTTTTCTTTTCTCCATATACCAAAATATATTAATTCAATGCATGTATGCCATCACAACTAATAAGATTAATTAATTAAGACTGAAAATGAACTTCATGACCTGGCAAATCAATGACCTGCTAGCACAGTGCTTGGGCTATTCACACACAGGTTCACATCTGGCTCAGTCTGTGTAAAGTTTGCATGTTCTCCCCACGTGTGCATGGCTTTCCACCCTCGTTCTAAAGACATGCGTTTCAACTGAACCGGTCACTGTAATGCACCTGTGGTGTGCGACTACCCTGCTATGGACTGCAATCCCACCCTGGGTGTGTCCTACGTGGCCTTGCGCCCAGTATTTTCAGGATATGCTGTGAATCACCACAACCCTATCTTGAACAACTGATTAACAATTTTGAGCGAGTGAGTAATGACCTACGTTGTCCACGCCCATCACAGATACACCCAGTCACGGACAACTTCATTCGGTACACCTATGTAGGTAGCACCAGGCGGCACCCTCTTTTGTCTCAAATAGAGCATGAATTCAACAACAACATGCTGGACGCAATCCAAAACGGTCTTGGTTCAATCTTGGTCCAACAGCACATTTGCTTTGCCGTTATGTCATTACAAGACGTGGGTAGTAGCGCATTATATTTAGTCCACGACTTGCACTTAAGTACTTTTCTGGAGAAATTTCTCGGAGTTATTTTAGATTGATGCTTTTCACATCTACTCACACATTTTTAAAGAAAAAGTTCCTCTTACCCCATTTTACGTCTGTCACCCTCTGTTATTGTCACAAACGGGGATGGGAAGCAGAAGGTAGGTGGTTTGGACCCAAGCATAGGCGAGGTCATCCTGGATCCAAAAGACCCACAGAGGCGGACGAAATCGGCGGTCCGGGACAGGCGTCAGTCGATCGGGGCGCAAACGTCGTTTCGGAGGCAAGACTACTCAGAATAAGGAAAAGCAAGCAGAGGTCAGAAGCCAGGTAAACACAGGAACGAGGAACAGGGTGCGAGGGACGAAATGCTGAATTCGCAAGTCGGGGCGTTGCACGGTATCGCAACCTTGTGCCGGGATGGCGCCGTCTTTATCCCTGGCCTTGTTGACTGTCGTCAGGTCGCGGCTGCTTGGATTGTGGGCCTGACAGTTACGTTTCTGTTAATTCTGGAAGTCTCGCAGTTTTAAAGTTTTACTTTTAATGTTTCCACTTAATATTTCCAATTTTGCACTTTTTTTCAATTTTTTTTTTTTTACATTAAATCTGATCAGATCTTCTTGCCAATTCTAGAGATATAACAATGGATCCCGAGAGAAAAATCGTATCAATAATTTCACATTTAAACAAACGTTTAACTTACTACTAACAGAGACTTGAAATTAAGACCCGTTTAACCCACGTATAAATTGATTGTCAATATGGACAAAAAAAATTTGCAAATTTACAATGTCGATTTTATTAGTTATTTTGTAATGTAACTGTGCACAAAAATAAGCATACTGAACTGATCTCTTCCACGAGGAGTCATTTGTATCTGTGGCAACAAAGGGTGACTGTTTCTCCGGAAGAGATGTCGAAGCAAGTCGTTCTGCATATACTTAACAGGTCAATGAGGAGCGAGGAAAGGGATCCTCTTTCCGATTTCTTCGCTGCGCTGGACATCATGCAGTCTGGTCCGATTGGGGAAAAGCTTCGGTTAATGCAGCTACACACATCTGTCGCATCCAGGATTTTGCACAACCTGACCGAACCGACTGGCAGACCACAGATTGTGAGGTCTGCGTGTCGCAATTATAAGCAGCATGGGCACCCATCAACAGACGGTCTCGACACCCTTCTCGACTCCTGTCCTGATCACCCTATACACTTTGGATTTAAAAGGAGAACAATGAACAGAACACTCAGTTTCGAGAGCAGAAGCTACAGTCTCCATCAACATATTGCAAGTATGACAGAGTATACCAAATTCGTACATTTTTATAAAACTTGAAATTTTGTTTTCAAGTTTAGTGAGAAACAATATGCACCGTTACTACACCATTACACCACGACAGTTAGCTTTGCCATCCTTACAACGTGATTTTAAAAATCATTTGACATTGTTTGTGCTTAAGTTCAAATTTTTGAACATTATTCACCTGTGCTCCATGAGGTGATAAACACAGGTGAAAGAAGGAAGTCAACTGAACCGCTGTGCGCTGCTGCACTTACGAGCTGCAGACCGATTTCATCAAAAGATGAACAATAGTTTTCCGTCTAAAAAAACACATCCAATGCAGCCCGAGAACCAGACAGAGACAATATTTGATTACTGGAGTTATGTAAACAGTAGATAAAACTCCTTGTACAAAGGTAAGTATAGAAACCGAACTGGCCTGTTGTGCAAATATCCACTGCCACATGTAACAACAAGTTGAGAGTTGACCAAAAGAGATGTTGAAAGAAGATGTTCTGAGCACACTTATAAACCACAGGAGCTTGAAATGTTATTTTTTTCTAAACTACTGCCAGTAAGAGTTATATTACATTTACATTTATTTACTTAGCAGACGCTTTTCTCCAAAGCAACTTCCAACGAACTCTATGTAGTGTTATGAGCCCACATACCTTATTCACCAAGGTGACTTACACTGCTTGATACACTACTTACAATGAGTTACTCATCCATACATCAGTGGAAAACACTCTCGCTGTGACTCACACACTATGGGTGAACCTGAATAGCATGTCTTTGGACTGTGGGAGGAAACCAGAGCACCCAGAGGAAACCCACACAGGCACGGGGAGAACATGCAAACTCCACACAGATTGAGTAAAAACCCATGTCCTCGCACACCACCCAGGTGCCGTGAGACAGCAGCACTACACACCGTGCGGCCGTGGACTTAAGCTTTGGTAATACCCTACTGTCTGTGTAGAAACAAAATAAGCAACCCACTTAGGAGAGCAGAAGAAAATGTTCATTCAGATTTGACTTTTCTCAAACCTGCATACTGGGATGAACAAACTAATAATCACCTGACCATTGCAACTCATCCAAAGAAAAGGGGGCTTTCCATCCTCTAAACACTCACAGAAAAACTTTTTTTGCAGTGAGAAAGAAACAGAAGTGATTACAAGATAATAATGTAATTCCTTTGAAATGCACTTTGGAAAGAGTGATTAACACACTAGGTTTCACAACCTTGGTTACAGTTCTTGCAAAAGCTGGAAGTTCCTCTTGCATTCTTTTGCAAAACCCTCTTATCTTAACATGTGGTTTAAAAATTTAACCTCCTGTAAGCAATGTTGATCCAGTTCTACACTGCTGTCATTGAGCCCAACCTCACTTCGTTCATAACTGCTCGGTTTGGGAAGCCACCGCCATGGACAAGGCCGACTACCGTTTATTATGTGGTTGGTAGACAGGATCGTTGTCAGACACCTACCAGAACTCCAGGACCAGAAAGCATGCAAGCAAGATCCTCCCTTCCCATCAGAGCCTTCACGCTTTCAAATTTGTTCTTTTGGGAAAGCGGTAGAGAGCCATCATCACCCAAACAATTACAAAAAACAGCTTTTTCCATTAAGCACTAGCGCTTGCAAACCCCTGAAATGCACATACCACATAACCCATACCTAACCTGAATAAACAAAATTCCACTGCTGGCATCAAGCTCTAAAGTAATTGCATTTGGGAATTTGCACTGGTCACACAGTGGACATCCTAAAGTGACATACATTTACGAAATTTACACTTCAAATCCACTACCCAGGAGCTGTGATGCACCAGTGGTGGCAGCTGCTCTGCCCTGTTGCCCAAGACAGAAGTAACTAAGAACTGGTGTGAACATAGAGACAATTTGAACTCCAGACTGAGGGAAGACGCAAAGGAAGACACCAGGATCCAAATTCTAGCCATTTCTATTCGCTTGACTTGGAATCCTTGTTTTTCTTAACTGCCTTTTGGATAAATTGACATTTAAAAATATTGTCCCGTTTGTGGAGTCTGGCTTACAATTTCTTCCTTTTACCTGCCACACTGAAGTGGTCAGCAAAGAGATGACTAGGTGCCTGCTGGGGTAGAAGTTCAGTTGTGCCCCTGCCCTCAACTTGCGCCAACGGAAAACTGCTTTGCATTTCACTTATCGAGGACATGTGGTAAAAAGCCACATGCTTTGGTCACACCGAACAGAGTATATGAAGGACTTCCTCACACTGACCAACAGGCTTTCTTTGCATCGCTGCCTGCTACAGAGAAGTGGATTCAGGGAGAGGTATAAATTTTTATCTGTCTTTCTAGACATTTACTGCAATCAACCGCAATGAAACGTGGTTAGAATAAGACAATCAGCTTAAAGGACATGTGGCTACGTAAAAACTAAATGTTGCATTTTTCTCAAAAGACTGATTTACAGAAATATCTTTAAACAAATGACATTTATTCACAATTTAGCAGACTGTGTGTATGACACCAATCTATGACAAAGCAGTTCATATTGCCCATTAGGGGAAGACAAGTAAATTGCAAATAAAAGCAGTTACTTCTATGTATGACAAGGGTACAAATGTAATCGCATTGATCGTGTGTTTTGTTTAACGAAGGATTAAAGATGAGGACGGTCTGCATACTCAGTCTGATGCTGGTTGGGCTGGAACTCGCCACCGGGACATTAGAGATTGCTGCTTTCAACATACAAAGACTTGGAAAGACAAAAATGTCAAACAGCACTCTGGTTAATATCATTTTGAATGTGAGTATGACAACTCTAGGAATGCAATAAAACCCTTTTCTTTCACTACCGATTAATTTTACACTTTTCTACTACTACTTAAAATTGTTATGTCTTAGACTTCTGCACGAAGGCTTGATGACTAGTACATTGTGAGGAGAACCAGTCCGAGTGACTCCTGTCATTTACACACACAACAGATAATTGGCCGGTACGACGTTTTGCTGGTCCAGGAGTTGATTGACAACGATCCAGCTCTACCGGTTACAAACATGCTGATGGCCAGTGTGAACGCGTGAGAAAACTTCTAACCCTCAAAGTCTGACTCTGCGTTTTTAGCATTTCCACAAATTCTTTGCAACCTGAGTTACTAAATGCAGGAAAACTGTATTTTTTCTAAAATCAATACTTTGTTACAGGACATATCCTACAACCTACAGCTACAGAGTGAGTGAAACCCTGGGAAAGACCTGTTACCAGGAGAGGTATCTCTTTATCTACAGGTAAACCCTTTGACCAGTTTGTGGAAACACTATTTCCACACTTTTACTTTACACTTACTTCCATGAAGTACAGTCTGGTTGTATTTCACCACATGCATTAAAACGGGTCATTTATTGAACCAGAACCGCCAAAGTCTCCGTTGTCCAGGACTTCCAGTATGACCATGGGAACAACCGTAGTGCTTTCAGTCGCCCACCTTACGTCGTCATGTTTTCAGCCGGTAACTCAGCACATGATGCACACAAGCACCTTTTACAAATTATACTGACATTTAATTTAATCACTAATATGCAGCCATTTTTTTTAAAAATAAATCCCTCATCAGTACAGTGGGTAAACTAAACAGTCTTGATTGCAGCTCTTCACCTGTTCTTTACCTGTGTGTCTGTGTTCGCCTCCAGGTGTCAAACAGTTTGTGCTCATTCCCCAACACGCTTGTCCCACAAATGCTGTGAGGGAAATAGACGCCCTGTTTGATGTTGTCACAAACATGAGTACAATGTGGGGCACTTCTGTGAGTATTCATATGTCCTTGAACTTTACATACTGGAACAACTCAAAACAAAACCTCATTAAACAAGTAAAACTCAGAAATGAACACACTTGTACCTCAACTTACACAATAAATTGGGCCCGAAGTATGTTTAGCCAACAAAAAATTTGTATGTAATCCATACTTTTACTTCTTCACTATGTAGTTCCTGTAAAAATTTGCAGTATAAGTGTACTACAATTTCTTTCCATATCAATCACCAGAGATTCCCAGCAATAAGCTATCAATATTTATACAGGAAAACATTTTGTATGTCTCCAGTTTGCATTTAAAAAAAGTCAAAACAGAAGAAAAATCCTGAGACATTAAAAATGCACGACATATTTTAATGCTCTCGACACTCTTTGGCAAAGAGTTTTGTCAATTTTGTTTAGCATTCTGTTGGCTAACATCTAATGTGTATATTTCTACATGGGGTATGTTGAACATATCAAACAGTACTCCTTCCCCAACCGTTGTTTTTCGTTTGTTCCAGAACATTCTGTTGTTAGGAGACTTCAATGCTGGCTGTACTTATGTCCCAGATAAAGCGTGGGCAACCATCCGACTGCGTACAAACACCACTTTCACTTGGCTGATCCCTGACTCTGCAGACACTACGGTGTCAGACACGGTCTGCCCGTATGACCGGTGAGCACCATCTCTCTCTCTCTCTCTCTCTCTCTCTCTCTCTCTCTCTCTCTCTCTCTCTCTCTCTCTCTCTCTCTCTCTCTCTCACACTCACACACTCACACACTCACACACTCACACACACACCACTGTACATGCCAAGAGCAACCCTTCCAGAGCCAAAATGGTTTGTTTTCGACCTTTACTAGAATCGTGGCAACAGCGACCATGATGACGTATGCGTCTCCTCACTCAGCACAAGTCTTTAACTTCAGGGCAGCATACAGTCTAGACCAAAGTCTGGTAAGAACTTTCAAACATCATTCCAGAGAAGAAAGAAAAGAAAAACTACTGACTTGCCTTAGTGAAACCCAGTGTACTCCAAAGTGACTGTGAAGATAATAATGTATCACAGTAAATTTCAAGCACCCGTCACAAAATCTCCCTTTTCCAGGCCAAAGCTGTCAGCGACCACTTCCCTGTGCAAGTGACGCTCAACATTTGACCTGGAGCATCATTTTATGTCAACAGAATCATTTATAGAGATGTACTCAAAGTGAGCAAACGAATAAGAAGAAAATATTGTTCTGTTGCTCAACATAAAACTGCTGAAAAATCTGTACTGTGGTGTTTTACTGCTTCCCATTTCAAGCCTACGGTTCGTTTGGCAGTGTATATATTGGTAGTCAAAGGTTACCCTAATTTGGTGACATTTAAAGTCAGTAATAGTACATCCAGTAAAATGTACTGCATATCATAAACTTCTCATTGTATAATTTTTTTTTTTGTAAAGGGGGGAAATCACATTTGCCAAGGCCCTTTTTCTTCCCTACACTTTCCATATAGCCAAATGTATGGATTCTCAACTACAGAATTAAACAATATAGTTACTTTTAATGAAAGTTCTTGGAAAAAAAGAGGGAAAGTAAACCCCCCCAGAGGTAACCCTGCATAGCGAAGCAAACCTGGAATGGTTTGGCTATGGGTTTTTTTTTTTTTCTTTTTTAAACATACATTTGTAAAGAAAAAATGTCTTTTTTTCCATTCTCAAGTTCTGTCAACCTCTGTTACTTGTGAAATTTTTACATTTAATTTTTTTCACTTTATCTCCCTAAAAACTAGTCACATCCCCGGTGGATTTTACTGGCTTCTGCTGGAAAGTCACTGTTACAGTGATGTGAAAAACTACTTGCCTTCTTTCCAATTTTAAACATTTTTCAGCTTTTTGGCATAGAATTTCATCAGGTTATATCAGTTCTAAGTGTATATAGATGCATTAATGCCATTACAACTTAGAAGAGAAAATTAATTTCATAAGAAGTTATGTCCCATTCTGTCGATATCCATCTATATGCCACATAGTAACCAAGAGACAAAATATGCTAGTAGTGTAATTTCCTCTGTGTACGTACAGCGACAAGTATGAAAAAGCAACAAATATTTTTTATAAATATTGGCTTAACATAAATAAGGAACACATTTTTCTTTTCTCTGCTGCAGACTTCAGGTCATTGCAGTGTAATAATTAGTTTACACATAAAATGAGCGCTTCCTTTAACCAGAGAAGACAAAGGTTCTCTCAACAAGGTGAAGTAGGAAATTGTAGGATCAAGCAAACAGAGTACATTACATCCTAATGCCTTTTAAGAGCTGTATTTACTAACTTGTCTATATGTAACAGAATTGAAAACAACATTCAAATTGTTTTCAATTTCTCTAAAATGATGTCTTTTTTTTTTTTTTAATGGAAACTATATGCAGTGATTCCAGCATAATATTAACTTTGAAAGCATTAATTTCAGTTGCTTGATATGAGTGAGTTACTGAGTTTACATATAATACTTCTATGATTAACATTTTTGGGGGAGATATTAAAATACCTTTTATCTAAGAGTAATGGTGCTGTCCATTTGGGGGTCTTCAACAACCATTTAACTCACATATACCATCCCTTTACTCACATTCCCATTCCAGCACAGTGGGCAAACTGAACAGTCATTGCAGCTCCTCACCTGTTCTCCAACTGTATTGTCTGTGTTCTCCAGCTGTCAATCATGTTGTGCTCTCTTTCTCCAACACACCTGGGCAGTTACAGAGGCTGTTGTCCTGTCCTGAACAAATATGATTTTTTATTAAGAACACCAGTGACACAGATATGGCTCCTTCAGCATATAAGGGGTAATTTTAAATAAAAAAAAAAAAAAGAACTTAAAATATAACAAAAATAACTCCAACAGCCAAACTCCATCTTCCTGCTCCTTCACATCCCTCTTAACTCCATCGTGGTCCTTCACAACTCTGTCACAGAATCATCACCCACAAGCTCCCAGTACATCAGAACTGAGCTTTCTGAAAAGACCAATTCTACACAGCTGAATGAACTTCTGCATGCAGCCTTTTGTGACAAACCAGTTTAGATGTTTTTCTTCCCAAGCCCCAAAAAGCAGTCATTCCGTCAGCTTCTTTCTTCTGTCAATATATCATCTCTTATGTTGATATCGCAGCATAACTTGGGACAACCAGTGATGCATTGAGTAGAGCTACCACCTGTGGACACAGTCCCAAATTGAACAGTCCCTGCTGTAGTACCCTTGACAAAGGTACTTACCTTAACATACTGCAGTTAAAACTGAAAAAAATTATAAATGGTAAATCAGTGCAAGGAGCTTAATTTAAGTTGGGTTGAAGAAAAACAAAATGTACTATACTAAGGAGGCACAGTTGTGAGAAGTCTGTGGACCCTTTGGAGTTACCCATATTTTTGCATAAATCGATCCTAAAACGTGATGTGATCATCTACTGTAAGTCATAATAAACTGACTTATTTAACAAACAGTACACATTTTACACTGCCTTACATTTACTGGAAAAATGGTTTAAACAATGAAGGTCACTGCCTAGTTGAATGATTCGCACGAGATGTTGCTATGTGCGTCCAAGGCTGGTTTCCACAATAAATGTCATCTGTAACTGTACTCTTTACCCCCTGTACTTCATTGAACAAGAACATCCTACTGTTAGGAGATTTAACACAAATACTGGTCATAGTCTGGCTGATCCCTGATGCAGACACCACAGTCAGGGACAGTCTTCTTACATCACCAGTGAGCACCGTCACACATACAGCCAGTCACAGCATCTCTTCCAGAGGAAAACGGTGTTTTTTTAACCTTTACTAGTAACACGGTGACATCATGAAATACACGGTCAACAGGATCAGCACAAGTTTATAACTACAGAACTCCACAAGAGGTTAAGTTCGTTCAACATTTCTCCCTAAAAAAGGCACTAATGTGTGTTAGTGAAATTCACTGCCATCGAGATTTCCAATTAAAGAGATTGTACCATGGTAAATTTCCAAAAGCATCTCCTCCTGATCATTTTACTGTATAAGCGCAGTTTTCCTGTCTAACTAAACAACCAGTAAGTTCAAGTAAATAATCCTTCCAAGTGTTGAATGACATGTTCTCAGCCAACATCCAGACAGAAGTAAAACACTTATTTGCCCTGTCAAAATAATAAACCAAACTGCTCACAAAATACGAGGTGGGAGACAACAAATATTAACTTTTTACCTTTGCCTTTTCAGCTCTAACACGTGGCTTTCAGCATATGCATTATTTATTAGTTACTGAACATTACTCATTCAATTTGAACATGTGAAATCCAATAAAAATAACAAATGTTGGGACTTCATCTTAATGTTGTAACTGCTGTTTCTCTAAGGCATCACTAAGATCTAACAAATGGTGTGTTCACATTTAGAGTTCTGCCCCATGCCCTATGCCTTTTTCTTCCGCAGACTCTCCATATACATCTTTAAGGACTTCTGGATGGAGTCTTTTGTGATGAAGGTGACAAAGTTGTTGATGTCATCCTCCCTGTTGGACAGTAATTTATCAATGGTTGGTTTCCTCATCACGGACTTGGTGATCTGCCGAGCGTGACCTGAATGCAGATGAAATGGCAATCTGAGCAACACTGGTACACAGACAGCTGTGCTAAAAATTAACATCTAAATGAATGGGGCAAATTATTACATAAGTAACTATCCATTGGAACAAGGCTCTCAAAGATCAATCTAGTGCTTTCAAATGTCTAGAGGCTAAAATGACAGGATATTCTGATTCTTAATCACAGAATTAAATTGCACCTTTAATGATTTTTTGAAAAACAGGAAAAACACCTCCAGTGATAACATTAGATGGTGATGCACACCTGGAACAGCAAACCATTTTGCCATGGTCTCTGTGGCTGTGGTCACGACTGCCTCCTCGGCCACCAGTTGGTCCACCAAGCCCATCTTCAGGGCATCTGGAGCGCTGTACAACAGACCAAGCTGCAGGGAGATCTCTGCCATCCTGTGGCCCACTGTGTTCACCATATTCTCCTTAAACCTGAAATGAGAGTAGTGCATTTGGATGCCTTTATGCCACTACAAGTTAGAGAGGAGAAAAAAAAACAATCCCTTAAATAGTAAGGACCTATGCTCTCTATATCCATGTACAGCCCATCTAAGAACAATACCCTTCAGAGACTGAGAATTTGTGTTTGTATCATGTATAAATTGCTTGCATCACATGAACAAATAATTTTATCAATTCATATTTGGCTAACACCTTTGACCAAGCTGACTTACACAGCCCAGGAGGTGAGAGGTAAAATCACATCCCCTGTACCATGCGGTTGTAACAAGACTGTGATAAAGTCTCACCAGAAGGGAGCAACAATACCCAGCTGAGTCTCATTGAGGCCTATGCTGTAGCGGGGGTTGTCTGCCATGATCCTGTAGTCACATGCCAAAGCCATCAGACAGCCCCCAGCTGGGCTGGAACCCTGATCCAGAACAGATTTATTAAATTTAAAAATAAAAAGGAAAAAAAAAAAAAAACTGCAATCAAACTGGATGTTGTTAGGCATCACATGTTTTTTTTTATGGACTGCAAAGGCTGCCATTATTAATTTAACTCAAACTATATATTAGCTGTTTATTTTTTTTTCCTACTGAACCAAATTTGGGGTTAAGTACCTTGCTCAAGGGTACTACAACCAGAGGTGAGAGTCAAACCTGCAACCTTTGAGTCCAAAGGCAGCAGCTCTAACCACTCCGCTACCAGCTGTCCCATTTATTTATTCATAAAGCTGTAGAAAAGACATTTTACACCTTAGGAAACTGCACCAGTAAACTTCCTATGGCAGCTCCAGCTCTTCTAACAAAATAGCACCTGTAACACAACCAGGTATGACGCCTGCTCATAGACACATACATTGATCGCAGCTACAGTGACCATGCTGGAACCGTACAACTTCAGCCACATCTCTTGCACCGCCTTCCAGAACTCTCTGCAGTGTTCCGGGCTTTTCCCATACATCTCTCTGATGTCAAGGCCCGCAGAGAAGATCTTCGGCAGCGCCTGTGTCACAACACACCCTTCAATCTCCAAACACTTCCACACAAGAGACATAACCAGACTGTACATGCAAGAGAAAAGACAGCACACTTAAAAGACCGCTGAAATTATCTGGCACAATCATTTACAGGCATTAAAAATTGTTAAAAACAATAAGCATATCAAAACTTACCTTTTATTTTCTACAGTTCTACACTGCAATCCTACCTTTACGCACCGAGACAAATTTACTTACTGTCAGCATTGTTATACTGTATAAATTGCTAGTACACCAATTCAACACATAATGGGGTTGATTTGTTAATTCCCAAGAAAAAAAAAAAAAAAAAAAAAAAAAAAACTCAGGTGAATGTCACTTATGAGGTGGGTGAATTACCATTATTGCTTATATAATAAGATGTCAACTAAAATTAATTAAAATGCCAAAGTACAAGGCATTTTTAGGCAAGACAGGAATTACACCAAAAATAGTTTGATTTCTTTGTATTTTAAATTCTTTATTGTCAATAACCACTTGTCCAGTGCAGGGTGTTGGTGGCCAAGGATCTATCCAGGAAGTAGGTCACAAGGCAGGGTACACCCTTGACATTTTCTTTGACTCATAGATTTTCATGTCTTACATGTTTGTGTCAGTTGAAGGAATAACTACAGAGCTTTTGTGCACTGGAGGAAACCCTGTGTGAACAACAGCAGGAAGCAGTGCCTTTTACTAGTCACCCCGTTATCTTTTTATCATACTTATCAGCTTTCTTGAAAACACAAAGTATGTTTTCACCTATTCATTGATAGCCTTTGCTTTACACGGGTAGATTCTCATTCTGAAGAAGTGCTTCACTGACAACAGCAAGTGTGGAGCATGGCATGTCTTTTGACTGGTTTTAAATGCTCCCTTCTACTGATTTTAAGCAGTTTTTGCACTTGGGGACGAGAGAACACTGTTGCAGCATCCCTCCAAGGTGAGCATGATGTTTGTAAGCTAAACTAAAATACTGCAAAACACAGGAGGAAGTACACAGAACCACTGAAAGTCTCTTACCTGTTTTTAAAGACTGCAATTTTAATATTTTAACTGCATTTTGTAGTGAACTGTCTTTATACCAGGTTGTCTGACAGCCTGAAAACTACACAGCAACATGACTTTCCACCATCTGTGGAAATAAAATGTGAGATTTGGCCACTGCGCCTCCTGTTGAACATGAAGAGGTACTGCAGAAAATGAAAACTCCCATCACCAATTCACACAGACTTACAGAGGTTAGAACAACACCCCTACAGCCCTTGTCCATCTCCAGCTTCTCTAGGTTGGTGGCAAACTCTGTGAGGAAGTCCAGGGTGAGGCTATTGACTGGGGGACTCTGGAACCTCATCATGGCAATGCCTACATATGTCCAATCAAAAAAAAAAAAAAAAATAATGAAGAACGAAGAGACGGGGACATCAGTGCAAATGCCACATAACTGGACTCTGTCCTGGAGCAACTCAGAAGATCAAAGTTTGTGTATATTTTGCACTTACATTTACATGTATTCATTTAGCAGACACTTTTCTTCAAAGTGACATGCATCTCAGAGCACTTATTAATCTAAGCAAAATTAAACATTTATTTTTATCATAAAAAAACTCATAACTGATGGATCCAGAAATAAACTACTTGATGTAGCAGGTCAATCCCACAGTCATTGGACAAATTTATTTCCACGTACTCATCGGAAAGCTATTTACCCTGAACTGCTCTAGTAACAATTACCCAGCTGTACAAATGGGTAAGTCATTGTAAATAGCTTAACTTTTTAAGTCGCTTTGAAGAGAAGGGTCAGCTAAATGAAAAAATATAACTGTACTGTTCTCTTTGGCTTTCCTGGATTCACACAGATTGACCAAGCGGATGTTTTTCCTCTTTGTCAACCATCTGGAAAAGACTAATTTTCCCAATCGTTTATTTTAATAAATGAGCTGCTGTCTCATTAAGAAAATGGCGACAACATACCTGTGCTGCTGTCCAAGTCCACGGTCATTTTGGATGAAGACGAGGAATTCCTTTGGCCAGACAAGACGCTTGGCAGTCCATAACGTCTGTGGGGAGCCACACCGCTTGTGATGCTCAGTGACCTTCCTGTGACCAAAGATTCAGGAAATTATGGAAACTATCAATTACTGTTATAGCTACTTCCCTGAGACCAAACACTAAATATAATTAAATTATTCAAACCATCAACTACCATGGCATTAGTTTCAACCCTGTGACTGAAGAAAATAAGAAAACCAATCACTTACAAGGTTTATTAGACTTTTAAAAAACGATCAAATTATATGTCATTTTTACTTTAGTTACCTCCATTTAGTTTATAAAAAAAAAACTAAAATTAGGTATTTACATATGCAAATTAGTAATTACTAACTGTTACTGTGTTGTTTATAATATATGATCTCGGTGGGACTGAAGTGTTCTTAAGTTAAGTTTAACGTTAAAAGTTATACAAATCCCTTAATATTCGTACTTGAAAAGAGGATATAAACAAATTGAGACATACATATTTTTGTGTCCTTTTTTTATTCAAATTATTTACCTCAGGCGACCGAGTCAGTTAGTAACGCGCTAGCTGAAAGTGAAAGGTTCAAAGTTCAAGTACAAACCAACACACAGCGTGTCAAGACGGTTTACAACGGTTATCGGATAACTTTTTAGACAGCCTGATTACCACAGAAGAAAGCACATGGCCTTATACATCATTTTAAAATTATTATTTTTTTTTTTTTTTTAAAAAAAAACTGCTGGCAATACCCGACAAACTGAAGCTCTTCAAACCTCTCAGCAGAGCTGCCATTTCGCTCTATGACCAGGTGCTCGTCCCTCCATATTATTTCCATAATAGGAAAAAGGGGTGTGTCCGAAACAGCTGGCGACATGCTATTGGCTTTCAAGTTCAGTTTTTCCGTACAAAAAATCGTAAATGCACCAATCGGTATTCCTGTCTTAGAACATCGCGTCAGCGGGGGGAGGCTCGCAAAGTGGGAGGGCCGTATGTCGCTGTGTGACGACGAGAGAGGTTTTTTTTTTTTTTTTTTTTTTTTAAAAACAAAACTGTTTTTCTGTAGGGTTTGTGCGGTAACTTTCTTTAGCGGAAGTGTTTCGTAAAGTAACATATGACTATTTTGCAGCTATTCAAGGAATTATACGTTACCAACATTTTAATGACATATCTTTGTATAATACAAAATAGGAAATATCAGCATTGTGTACTAAAATATTTAAATTAGCCAAAACCTGGCTTCCATACTACTTCTTTATGAGAACCACACCTTTCTTACATGCATGTTTCAGTAACAATGGTTTGCATAAATTAAATATATATATATATTTTTTGCAACTTGAAGCCCTCCACTGCTAGTGATGCACAGAAATGATCTGTTATCCATCCATTAAGAAAGTATTTTAATGGAACAGCTCAAGTGCACAGGTCCCTCACATAGCATAGTGTATTTGTTCCTTGAAATCACTTCTTTAGGCAAATTCCTGTTGTTAGGAGATCACAATAAAGTTATTTCTCATGGAAAAGAAATAATTGGTTTCCGCACAAAAATATGGTCTCTGATCGATCTTTTAATGTATTTTGTCTTTTCATCTTCGTGTGCCTTTTGCAGAGTTTCTCAATGTCTAGTGCACCTTTTAACATTTTAATGGGAAAATTCCTCAGTTTGCCTCACCGGTGTTTATGAAATAAAAAAGTACAGTTCACAGGATCACTGCCTATGTCTTTCACCCTGTTAAGAGCAATGCTGTTGGGTTGTTGTAAGGGTTTTTTGCTGTACGGGCCCCTGCCAGTATTTATATATAATTGATGTTCGCATTGCAAATAATAAAATAACAGCATTGGAGCTTAAGATTTATAAAGAGGGTTGTTTAATTGAAGCTTTATTAAAAGATACAAGATGCTTGGAAAAGTTTCACACTAAAGTTCAAGGACACAGTATTTATTTACCACAGTATCTGTGCAGAACATATTCCAGCACAAGAGAAAGCATATTTATAATATGCTACATAAAAATAAACACTTGACAGGACTGAGGAATCACAGTCTCCTTGTGCTGTTTTTAAATATTTCACCCATAATTACGGTAGAAAAAATTTTGGAAGGAAGTCGTCACGGTTCATGCAACACACTACACAACATCACCAGGACTAATGGAATGGTTTAATAAAATGGAATTTGGATGTATATCGACATCAACAATAACGAGCTTTTCAAAATATATCTCAGAAAAGGAATTCCTGTAAAATTGCTACAACACACCTTTTTCTTTTGTTATACTTTCCAAACAATTATGGAACACCAGTACACTACAGTTATCTGAATGGGACCCTCAAAACATATCCAGTACTTAAAAAAAATATTTTTTTGACCTTATGCAGTTTTGTGCAGCCACATCCAAAGGAAATAAGTTGAAGTTGTGTCCTATTGATGTCACTAGAAAGAGTGCAGAGCTTGCTAATATAACATAAAATATGACATGCATACAATACAGTACATTTCTTAATAGCATTCTTTTATTTGTCTCAAACAAAACACATTACTGACCACTCTGATACCTGTTGACCATGTTTGCAAAATCTGACATGTAACACCAAATGCCATCCAAAATGCAGCCTGTCATAGTTATAACTGATTATTAACCATTTTTTTTCCGAAAACAGCTCGTTTAAAAATCCTTGCAATCTGTCAGTCAATTAGCAGAGATCAAGCAAATTAAACCTTCAACGGTGCGCATAAACAATGTCGACATAGACATTCAAAGACAAAGTAGATTGGTTGTGGTGCATTTTATTTCTTACATATCACTTCTCTTCATATGACTTTTTTTAAATGATTTTTATTTTCTGAAAACGGCAATCCATTACTCAAATTACAGATTAAATCTCACAGGCAAAAAAGCATGTGGATGAAAGCTGCAGAAACAGAAAATCAGACAAGGGATGTGTCATTTCTAGAACCTTCTGGTTCAGCAGTTTATGACACTTGGGGACACCATGGAAACAAAAGGGGGTGTATTTGTACACACTTACTTTCACTTATACATTGCATTGTGAGCAGGGGCCTGATCCTCACCTATGCCAAACAGAGATTTCACAAATTCATATTCATACAGTGAATATATACAAGAACATTGGCCACTTGGTCTGCCTACATTCAAGCATGCCTGGAAATGGACTTACGCAGCAGTGAGAAAATACACACTAAACATGTTTGTATAGTAAGAGTTACAGCAAGGATTGAAAACACGAACCGACCTGAGGACGTACGTGCAAGAAAGTCCTTTAGCAAAATCTAATTTCTGTTCTCTCTGCTGGATTTGTTTCAGCTCCCCCCACCCCGCTCCCACCTGAAGGTAAGTCAGGTAAGTGCTCCGCTGTTTGTGATTTTTATTCCTGTATAAGCTGTATCCTGCCTTCCTCCCAGAGTCAACAGTAGCCTGACTGCCTGTCTGGACAGCTTTCACACGCATGCGACCTCGCGGGTGGGCCGCGTGGATCCCTGCCTCCCCCTACTCCGTGGAGTCCCAGTCCTTCTTGATCTGCAGGTTCCACTCCCAGTACAGGTGCTTAGTCTTGTCATCGTCTGTAAAGAGGGACTTGATGACATAGGTGGCTCGTGCTATCATGCCTTTGGGAGCCTCCTCCACAGGAGTCAGGAACTCGTGCTCCTCCGCCCGTGGCCCGTAGCTGCCCACCATGTACACGGCCTTGTCCACTGCATGAGACAACAGACAGGTGAGCTCCCATGAGCCTTTGCGCTGACCAGAAGCAGACAACATTTGAAGAAAAAAAGCACCAGTTCACATGACATACAATACATGGCACTTTTCATTTTGTTGTGTTTATGCAATCACACACACACACACACACACACATTTTCAGAACCGCTTGTCCCTGACGGGGTCACGGGGAACCGGAGCCTAACCCGGCAACACAGGGCGTAAGGCCGGAGGGGGAGGGGACACACCCAGGACGGGACGCCAGTCCGTCGCAAGGCACCCCAAGCGGGACTCGAACCCCAGACCCACCGGGCAGCAGGACCGTGGTCCAACCCACTGCGCCACCGCACCCCCCTTTATGCAATCAGTGAATGGAAATTAAAAACTAAAAGTGAATTAAAAAACAAATATGTGAAATGTATAAAACAGTGCATGAAAAAAAGGATGAAAATGGACGAGCATAAAAGGACCAGCATCCATATGTTGTTGCCAATGACCTCTGCGTACTTTACTGCATATCATCATCATAAAGGAGGTCACATCTAATGGCGTATCGATTCGTCTTCTGAAATTACGGACACTGGAATGAATTACAAATGATCACTCTGTCCCTGCTGAACTCATGCAGGCAGATCCTCCAGAAGTGCAGCGTGTTCCGGCGTCGGATGGGTTCGCCTCACCTTTTAGGCCTTTCCTATAAGTCTGATGCACATACTTCAGTCCAGACACAATGTCCCGGTTGACCTGTTTTAACCACATGAAAAGGGAGAAATAAAATTTCGTAGGATCAGGTTTATCAACTGTGTGACTTATGGTTGGTGTGGGGGGGGGGGGGTTGCATAGCAGCAAACCACCACCAGATGTCCTCTTAGCTCTGTTGCTCTTTATTATTTTCCTCACACACGTTGAAACACACCCTTTGAGATGCCCTCACACACCATGATACATATATTCATTTCATATTTTTGTTCATTCCTCCAAGCAAACCGTATTTATTAGTTACAAATTTACATCTCATTTCTACAACTGCACATTCTTGTCAACCAGGAGAAAAACCAGGGGGAAGATGTGAAAATCTACTCCTGCTCTTGCTGTAATGTGGTTTTACAATGTTTACAGTTATTTGGTCACGACTGTCCGAAGTCTCAAATTTCCAGTACTCCAAGGTCCATTAGGAATGCATATTTTCCTTTAAGTTATTTTTAGCGAATGGCTGTTAGCAGCTTGGGAAAACCATTATGTGTTTAGATACACATGTAACCGCACTGGCCTTTGGGACACGGCACGTGGGACAGGAAACTGTGTCTAGGTTCCATCAGTCAGTATTAAATGCCTCCACTCAGACATACAGCCACTTGGAAGATTTCAGATGTTTTCCCTCCAACTGATCTCCAGCTCCTAACTGACAAAATACACAGTCATTCACACCTTCGTCTGTTTCCAAGGGCTTTGCATAAGCATTTGCTGTAAATTCAATCGCAAACCCTCCGAGCTGATTCTCAGTGGCAAATATCACAGAAACAATCTTTCAGCATTGAAGCGCTAGACTGCACCAGTCAATACGTCATACCAGGTGCCCTGTTTTTCATTAACATATCCTCATTCTTCCTAATTTACTGAAGCTGGGGAAGGAACAGAGCGCCAATGTTGGCTTAAGGAAATGTCTTCTCTAAATCTCCTGCTCCTTGGCCTAAACCCAGTGTGGGACCCTCTGGATTTGGCAACTGGCAGGAATAGAATGCCACTTGTTATTCTACTGTCAATCTTGTGAATGGGAAAATTCGCCCACATAGTACCCTAAGCCACCAATGGTTAGTTTAGCCAAACGATGCCTGGTAAATGACATTAACTTTTCGGCTCATCATTGTTCGTGTCTTTTCCCCCATAAAGTTTCCACAAGACCCCTTTTCCTGCAGTCGGGGGATAACATGCCAGTCATCCACTCCAAAACTTCAAAAGCGCCAAAGAAAAACACCCCGGTTTTCCTTTGAATTTAATGCGCTCCAGAAAAATCAGTTCACTTCACTTGAGCTTTTCTCTATGCAGCACTCTTCTCACCAGAGAAACATAGAATGCTGAACACAGTTACAGGGAATTATCTGGTGTTACAGGGTATGACAAGCATAAACAGTTATGGTTAACTATTAGGGTAAACCAGCTGACAGCTGAAGAGAGGAAAACAAAAAACTCCCAACTGCAAAGGAAGGGAGAAAAATAAACCTGTGAGTCTTTGAGTACCAGTGGCTGCTCACCCAACCTGGTCATAATAAATCAGTCAGCTCTACATAACAGTAGCAACAAATGTCCTGCAATAAATAGGAATAATTGACTAACAAACAATCACATCTTTCTGAGACTGGATGCGGACTAATCTTTTTCGGGGACACAGTTCCTGGTACCTCGTCTGCTCACCTTGAAGTGTATCTTTACCCGGTAGTCCACCCCTTCCTTCAGGACAAAGACTTTCTTCTTGAGAGCCTCAAGGCTTTCTGCAAAATGCGAAGCAGAGACACTATAAACCCAGAGCACCAAACTTTCTGTGGGAATGTGCCATTGTCTTGGTGTGAATGTTTGAGGATTTGATGTATGCTCCACTACCTTGAGGTTTAAAAGTACACTTTGTTCACCCAAATTACATTGATTTGTACAGATTTTTTTATTACAATACATTGTTGCAAATGATTAAAAGTTAGCTGAAACAAGCAATTAACAGAATATTGGCAAAAGGGCAACTTTTTCATTACGTTTGTAATTAGAAATACATTACCTAAACGCAAGCACATCTTCCAACATTTATATTACTAACATTGCAAGAGCCACATCAATTAGAGTCGCACACTTTCGACCAAGAAGTTGCAAGTTTAAACCCCACCTCCTGTTAGAGTACCCTTAATCACGGAACTTACCCTGAATTTTTCCTGCATAAATTGGTAAATAATTGTAGGTACATTAACATTGTAAGCTGGAGGAAAGCATCAGCGAAATGAGTAAATGTCAAAATGTGTGTGTACTATAATATTCAAGATGTTCTAGTTAAATCTGCTTAGTTTTTCAAACTGTGTGAAATGTGTTGTGATCCATGTTTAGAAATGCCAATGATATGCATAACATTCATGTAAAAAATAAAAAATTAAATAAATAAATCAGCGTCTAAAAATATCAAGATCATTCTGAGCTTCTCGGAAAGTTTAAGGAAATAACTGCTTCATTGCGGGATTGTTTTAACGCCCTTTGTTCGTCTGCAGAATGAACATGCACTTCTGAATCTGCACAGCCCAGATTCTTTAAGATCAAATTTCAAATTATGCTTTTTCCACTTACTGTCACATGCTTTAGCTGATTGTTAGAAAGCATTTATCAGGAAACAGAAAGAGACTTTGACTGAAAGTGTGCAGAGCTTGTAAACAGAGTAAAGAGACAGGGAAATGGTTTCACAACTACTAGTCACAGGATCCAATGGCAGAAGAAACAGGAAGTCGGAGGGGGCTGATAATGGGAACCACAAAGATCTGCTAATAGAACCTTTTTTACGCTGTGTCACACGGTTCGTGGTGAACTGAGTGCAGCACATGGGGCGAACCTGAGACCAACTGGGTCGGAGAACTGATGCTGCAGTACCATGGCGCGCACAACGTGTTAACCTTTTCATGGTGGTACCCCTGCACTTGTGTGCGCTTTGCTTTGAACGAAGCAAGCACGGATCACACACACAGCTAAGCCTCTCTGGGGATGTCTCCGGATCATTCTGCACGCCCCCGCGAGGCAGCTCGCTTCCAGGGAAGGGGGTCCACTTCAAAGGGAGATCAGAGCTTTGCTGTTTGCCTTTGCTAATGCAATTCTGTGTTGGAGGAAAGTGGACTCAGCGTTCAAACACCGATGCGGTGCCATGAACGTGTTTATTTAACTGCAGAACACCACCTGAAAACGGCTGGGGGCAGAGACCAAAGCTTGCACACGCACACACCAACACATATAAAAAAGTGGAAAGATGAGCAAGAGGATGATCTGTCAAGAATTTGGAGAACTCTGCCAATATGCAGCAGATGGCCCACCAGGAGGAGAAGTGCCAGCTCATCTGGAGAGGTTAAGCCTCCTGTAAATCAGTGCATGAGCACGTCAGGTGAACATGGCAAACGTTCGTAGGATAAGGAATGGTTGAGCATTTATCTCACACTGTGCAACAAGTCATGTCAGAAAAATAAGCAATGACTCATAATGACCGTTTCTGGTCAAGGCACATAATATTCCCATGGCCATCGACAGGGATTTTGGTGCCCCAAGGAAAGACTCAGCCTGGCGCCCCATAGACTTATATCTATAAATTAAAATGGTACACATGCATATATGCACAGACACATATATACACGTAGATACTAACACTCAAAAGTTTGGAATCACCCAGAAATTCATGTTTTTAAAGAACTGATACTTTTATCAAGGCAACATTAAATTGCTTAGAAATATAACCAAGACATCATTACTGGAAAATAGTATTATGGATGGATGAGTCTAAGTCTGAGGTGATTGGATCAAGGAGGAGAACATAGGTGAAACATAGGATGAAATGAAATGATGCTGAAAGAGTGCTTAATCCCTTCTGTCAAGCATGGCAGAGGAATTCTGATGGTATGGGGTTGCTTTGATGCTGGTAATGTGGCAGATTTACACAGAGTGGAAGGAATAAAGAACCAGAAAGGTTACCACTATTTCACAGCATCATGCCATCATCCCCTGTGGCCAGTTTGATTGGTGAAAATTTCATCATGCAGCACGACATCAATCCAAAGCACACGACCAAGTTATGCAAAACCTATTTGGTGAAGAAACGTGAAGTCGGAGTACTGTCTTTGACTGACTGACCGACAAAATAGAGGATTCTTTGATGAATGTAAAGTGTGATGCATGGAAGAGTTATATGAAATAAAAATAATGTTATGATATTGTCAATGTATTGGCTATCATTTTTTATCAATTTAATACTACCTTGGTAAATAAAGGTATCAATTTCTATGAAAAACATGAACATTTCTGGGTGATTCCAGAGTTTTGAATGCTAGTCTATATATGAAAAAAACATTTTTATTTTAGACACATACAGATCATAAAAAAGGGAAAACAAGTTGTAAATTTATAAATATTTATAACACGTGTGTGAACATTATGATGTACATGAAAACACTACAAATTAATGCCTTAGCAACTGAAAGCTTAAGACTTAACACTGAAGTTTAAGAGAACAAATATGCATATTTTCTGCTTAGATGAAAAGCAAACATATAATGTTTGTTTAATATATAAGGCAGATCTTCAATTTTTCAATAAAAGCTTCCTTAATATTAAGTAACTTCAAAATAAAAAAATGTAAGATTTCCAACTTATCTTTCAATTTCAAATGCACATGAAAACGTAAAATGGCTTGAAAGCTGAAGTCGATGGGGAAGAAGTGTTATGCAAGAAACAACTGTGGTGTAGCGCATTTTAGATTTGAGGATCAGCAAATGACCTGTACTGTTGGTTTGGTCATGGGTCATAGATGCTGAGTTTATGAAAAGCCTTGAGTCTTGGATTTGAGAACATGTGTGACCCCGTCTCACTTGCAGTACGCCTTAAAAGCAGTATCTCCTATGCTTGGAATCTGTTGTAACTGGCATTAAAAGATAATCCTGGGATTATCTTGTGGCTTTAAGAAAGTATGGTGCCAGATTTCATGTTAACAGGCACTGCCATGTACTGTAGAGTCGCTAGCCTGCAGTCACTGCTGGTAAATCCGTCCCTAAACCACAGAGTAGAACTATATATCTGCAAGAAGGAAGAAGAGCATCGCTTCACTTAACGGAAAGACCCACTGTCACTTAGGGCACCATTTATAATGGAATTGAACTAATAATGCACAAGGGCAAAGATGTTCCAAGAAGAGAGAAGGAGCTCCTCAGATCAAAGATCTTCAAGAATGGAAAACATTGTTTGGATTCAGCATTGTGTGGTCAGTGTCTTGCACACATTACCCAGCGCTAAAAAAAATTAGCAAATCCACAGACTACCATAACTTGAACCCAGACCGGGCAAGAGACCCAGTAGACAATTTTAATGCATCAAATCATTTCTGAAGATTTCAGAACCTAAAAATAAATTCTAACAGAATTCTTATTAAAAAGGAAAAAAAAAAAAAAAGAGTTGTAGTACCAAAGTCATAACATTAAATAACAAAGTCTTGAACTGAAAAAGCATTTTAGTCCAACACAACTGTTCCCAACACAACTGCTTGTCTTGACTTTGCAAAACACTAACGTTCAATATAGTCTTTATGTAAAAAAAGACAGACATATATCACACCCTTGTTTCCTAAATCTAATGAGATCATTTTAAGTTGACGAGTTAAAGAAGACAGAATTTGTACCTAAAAATTACACGGGATATATGAAAATCTTGAGTTCAGAGTAGAACCGAATGCATTTCATACCACATGCATTTAGATGCAGGACCTAACTTGAGATAATTTAAGATATAATTTTTTCATATGTAAGCTAGAGAGGCCTGGAATAAACCTTGTCTTTGGGCAACGTGCTGGTGGTTCATAAACTTTGCATCAGTACTTGTAACCTCCAATAAGACATTTACTCTATGACTAATTGACACGGACAGAAAGCACTTAACGCTGGTCATTTAAAAGTCCTTCAGTTAAAACCCAGTTGTAACACTGGGTATCTGAGAGCGGCGTAGTCTGCAACAAGACGAAAGCACAAAATTCAGAGTGCACTGGTGATCACGTGCAAAGAGGTTCCCGGTTTGAATTTCCTTTAAGCTGAAGTCTTTGAACCGGTTCAGAAATGTACGCGATTTTCAGCGGTTGTGCAAACTTCCATCTTGCTTCGTGTTGCCCTGCCCAGGCAATACCAGGATTTGACATTTAGCGCCAGCGGCCAACACGCTACAGGAGTCGGTCGTGCGCAATTCCTGCGGAAGCTGACGGCTCAAACAGCGAGTCCCTCACGGTTTTGTGTTCGGTCAAATGGAGAAACGGATCATACCCTCAAAAGGGCTGAATCTGACACATCCGCTTGCAAATGCGCTTGTCTCAGAGTACAGTCGACATTTTTAGACAAACGCGCCGATCGCACCGTGTCGGATTTCCACGTGTTCCACGTGTTGCCGCTTGCCTCGCAGACAATAAAGAGAGCCTGAAGAATCTTTGCCCCAGGAGCAGAAGGCAGCAGTTTGCTGCTGGTGCAGATGAGAGGTGTGGTTGTGCTGTTTAACCCTTGGGAGCAATATTGAAACCAAACTGCTGCAGTGACATTAAAAAAAATATGAAACTGGGTACTGCGTGGAAACAAGAATTCTATGTTGCGCGTATCTCGAATGTTTAGGAAGGAATGAGAATTTTGAAAGATAAAATGGTAACTCCTGAACCATCCTCAGCTTCTGCCTGGGTGAAAAGCGACAAAGCAGAGCGTTTGTCCCAAATATCTGTCTCCATATCTTCGTGTTCGCTGGTCCTCTAAGTCCTCGGAGAGGATGACATCATCCCTATTGATGCACGGGCGGACTCATTAGGATGTGACACGGGTGTGCGGGTCGCAGTCGCCGGGCGAACGGGGCGGCCCCTGGCAGCACAGCTGAGCAAAAAACAAATACGCATTCCCTGTGAAAAGGGAAAGAATGCCTGCCTTTTACTATGGGCTCCATTCAGGCCTCAGAGCGGTCATTCGAGAGTACTTTCTGTTAGTATGCGGCCCGCTCGTTCTGCTCATGACAGCCAACGTGGCTTGGGGAAAGTCATTAATCTTTTCTGCCCTTTTCGAATCCAAGTGTTACGACCCCATTAAAGAGGGCTTGGGGAGCTAGGAAGATAGACACTACCGGGTGGGGAGAAGAGAAAAAAAAAGAGAAAAAAAAAAAAACAGGCGGTGTGGTAGTTGGAAGGGCAACAAAGGTTAGAACAACAGGGAGAAAAGGCTACGAGGAGGGCAATAAAAGGTGAGGTCACCTGTGAGGTCCATGGTGATTGGTCCAGGTGCCGCGTCACATATAAGGGTCAGCCGCGTGACCTGCACGTTGGGGATGGTGGGATCTGCAGCGAAACAAAGGTAATGAGGAATCAGCTGGTGGTCCCATCCTCAGAACACAGGGGGTGCCTGGTATACGACAGGGTTCTGTTCTAAATCCTCCAACGTGAGCCATAAAGACACGTGCGCGATTAAAATGCATGAACGCTACCCTGTAAAATATGACAATTCTCATAAATTATTCATGTTAAAATAACACTAACAGAATAATAAGAGAACAGGGTATTACATTTCCTTGCCGCGCTACTGTCTTCGCCTTCATTTCTAAGTCCGTCTTTTGTCTTTTTCTTTTCAGCACCGCCGGAACGGTCGCTTTCTCACGTGCTAGCCATTTTAAATTAAAAGTAACTTGAAAGGAATCATAAGTGAAGAGTGCTGCGAATACAATACTGCTAGATACCCAAACACCGACTGGGACCTAAAAAATAAATACAGCTGTGTAGCCAGACGATAATAACGTGCAACAGGTGGAGCAGTAGCCATTAGATGGTACAACCAAACACGGGGACTTGAAAACAATATAATAAGGTTAATGGGATGGCTGTCACAAGTCTGGGTGGTTGTAAGTCACATATGTTGTAACTTGAGTACTCCCTGTAAATGAAAAACCTGTTTGAACGCGCACGTGATATTCCGGGGCCCCAACACGTGGCGAACCCATCAAGAGGGTAAACGGTAGGGCAGTGATGCAAGGGCCACGGTGTCATGCGACCATCCCGAGGATCTTTCGGGCAGGAAACGCCGGAAGTTGGAAACAGTGCCGGCAGCTGCAGGAAAGGTACATTTGTCTGGGGCAAGTCGGGACGTGCTGGGCCACGAGCCATCGGTCAGGGAAGCCTTCCCTCCACTACCTATCGATCACAACCATTCAGTTGCTGTCGACTCACCCGCACAAATCCGAACGAGAACCCGCGTAGCCTTGCACATTAATTGCGAGATTCAGAGCAATTCGGTCAAGCAAAACCTGTCATTCCTCCATTTACCCCCACGAGGTAAAAGAGGAACGACCGACTTCCCGTTGATGTCACCGAGACCGAGGTCTCGATCGACTCTTTTCCCCCACAAATAGTCTGTATTTGTATGTGGAACATCCAGCTGCTAGGTTTTTTCTTTTTATTTATGCACGACTGTTTAACGGACATCTAAAACGATGCCGTCCCCAGAGTTTCAGCACGCCTCGCTAAGCCTTTCCAGATAAGAATCGGTGTTATTGCGCATTCTGCATGTAAAGTGGCGCATGTGATGACTTGTTCGGCAGGCAGGACAAGCTGAATTCCATTCCAAAGTGAACACCACGCAGATTCCTCGTTGTCTTGTAGCCGGTACGGTTTTCGCACAGCACGGTGTTGGAAGATCGCACTGGAAGCGGTCACGTCAAGGTAGGCGTCATCAAAAAAAAAAAATGCTATCAAAACTGACACGGAGGGTCCATAAAATTGAAAACACAGCTGACTTTCTGGGCCGTTCCGGGGGGGGAGATTAATCAGATTCATTATCGCAATAGCCATTCCCGCTACTTAAGTGCTTCATCCGCACTTTCAAGCAACCCTGTATAAAACACAGCCATATCGCTGCAGCGCACTGTGGTCCGCCACACTTTAACGCTACACTTGCATCTTAAAATTGCCCCGCAGCACTTTCGGTCTGAAACCTATCAAAGGGACCATTTCAATAGCTTGCGCAAAAGACCTTATTCAGATTTCCTGTTCAAATTTCTTGTGTTATGGGACACGATGATGGAGCGACTTCAGTGGCAATTCCACAGGAAGCAAGAATGGCAATTTAAGTTTCCTTCATGGTGCGGTGTTCTTCTGAACTGACCTGTGGTACGTGATTCGTCGATCCCTGGTCATGCTCCTTGGCTCAAATGGCAGCTTGAGCTCATTTCACTTTGCTTTTGAGTTCTGGGATGAGGGCTGCGTTGCTTAGGGGAAACACGTTAGGTGAAGCCCCACACGAGGTCAGAAATTGGTCAAGGGGAGCAATTCACGCAGACAGCGGAAACTGATCCTTTAAAAGCAGCAAGAGATCTCAAGATGCCAGTCTCATCTGTCACGGCTGCCATAAAGGATTAATAAAGACATACCCAATTTCTAATGGTAATGAGGCAAATGAACCATGCCCTGTTTCTCTGATTCTTTAACTACATTTTCACTTTACAAGTGCTTGTATAATTACAGCTGAGAACTCATGATCATTTCTTGCGCTCTGAGCCAATGAAGAGGAACAATTATAATATGCCAAGCGGGCGGGACGGTAGCACAGCGAGTAGCGCTGCTGTCTCTCTTGTATCTCACAGTGCCTGGGTGGTGCGAGAGGACATGAGTTCAATCCCTGCTCGGTCTGTGCGGAGTCTCCATGTTCTCCCCGTGTCTGTGTGGATTTCCTCCGGGTGCTCTGGTCTCCTCCCACAGTGCAAAGACATGCTGTTCAGGTTCCCCTATAGTATGTGAGTGACAGAGAGAGTGTGTTCCACTGATGTATGGATGAGTGACCCAGTGTAAGTAGTGTATCTACCAGTGTTAAGTGACCATGGTGAATAAGGTGTGTGGGCTGGGAACACTACATAGAGTTTGTTGGAAGTCCCTTTGGAGAAAAGTGTCTGCTACATAAATAAAACGCAAATGTAAATGACTCTGTGGTTAAGGAACAGGGCTTGACACCGTAAGGCTGCAGGTTCAAGGCCCAGGAATGGTTTGTCCTGCTGTATGCTGGAAAAAGACACTGAGCCCAAATCATTTCTGCAGTTCACTCAGATGTATACATGGTGTTGAAAGGACTTAAGACTTAAAATACATAGGAAAACATCAATGAAGGAGAACTGCTGAAGTGATACATAAAACGATGCACAAACTCACCGTTGACCACAGGTGCACAGCCCAGAAGGGCCTGCTTGTACTTGTTCAGGCTCTCATCATCCTTGTCCAGGTCTTGTATCTCCTGCAGGGACTTCTGCGCTGGTGGCTGGTAGTTCAGGTCGGTCTCATCATCATCTTCTTCAGCCCCCACGTGCTTCTGAGCCTCTTTGTCAGCCATGATGTCTGAGATGACGACACAACGCAATGTGAGCAGGCAGCTCGTTCGCCCCTTCATCCCTCGAGCGGGGGACTCGATCTCAACATCCGATTAAATGTCCATATGAATAACTGGCACAGCCTGACATTAACAGTTGTCTTCTTGTCTAAAATAGTTAATTTGTTTAAATGTCCCTAGCTGGACAGGTATAACTCCTCATATTTCTGTCTGACGGACAATAAATCGACGCAGAACGATTATCAAAATTATAAAGATCCCGTGTGACATCACTAACTGCATCATCTGCGTTCTTGTTTTGAAACCGTTTTCCTGTTAAAGAGTGCCAAATTTCTCAAAAATAAAGCAAAATAGATCCAATACACTACTATTTTGGGTGATATCTTTTTTTCTGGTGCCTTTTTGGAGGTGTTCTTTACACATAATGCTCTGGATGCCTCGCTTCGATTACAATTTACAAGGATATTAAAAACCTAGATATTTACTTATTTTTGTCATTGCAGCATGTTCCAAAATTGGACAGTTGCAAAATTTGATGCAGCAGGTAAAATGTGCTTTTCCTGAGCATAACCAAACAAAAAATTAATGCTGGGTTTTGCGTGGGTGGCACTAGAGGACAAGTGCACGCTATCATCTAAGCTGCTTTAGATAAAATCATCGGATGAACCACTATATAATAATAAACTCAAAAGAAATGAAATAACAAAAAAAAAAAAAAAGAACTGGTGAAATGTGTCAATGCAGCTCATAGAGCTGAGCTGTCAGTAAAGGGCAAAAACGAAACGCTTTGCCTGTCCTCCAACCTCACTTCACACAGGATATGACTGGAGCTTCATCTACAGGCTCGTGAAGAAATTAAAACGAGACGGCTCGGTACAAGACATCCCGAGCGATGCCATTTCCTCTGCAGTTAGTGCTTCAAACCCACCGGGCAGCCAAACACAACAGCAATTACTTGCGCAATCCCGGCCGCCATCAGTTTTGATATACCGTGAACCACGGAGCCATTTCTGGCAGTGCCGGCCAACATCTGCGTACCATCGCGCGAACCGGTCCGCAGTCGTTCCGACGGCCCTTTCTGAGATGTTGTGCCGAGGCTTCCGGGCAGAACAGGAACAATTAATTTGTCCAATTAATTAAATAAGCAAGCAACGGTGCTGCACTCGGGAGACGTTGCTCGTTACCGCACCCAGGACCCACTTGAGCGGTCAATCGCCTGGAGGGGAGCAGAGACAAGATATCGCTGCGGCCGGGTGACACGCGACCCTTTTGCAACGCTAACCTTATTTACGGCATGCCCTTCACGGCCAGGCGGAACATGGCTGCAGCGACATTCGTCTCCCTTAGCGGAAGGATCTCGCTTATCGCCGTGGGACTCGGCCACCGAAATACAAAGCCAAATCCATAATGGATCCTACATCTGGAAGTCGATAAAGGCTTATAAAAGCCCATTTAATGCGATCATTGACCTCGTTTTCGCGATTTCCCCAAAAGGTCAGATGCATGACATGCGCGAGGAATCTGGAGGCTTTGCATTCAGTCCCGCCATTTAGGACCGAAACCTCGGTTAAAAAAAAAAAAAAAAAAAAAACACCCATCAGACTTCAGACATCGGTTCCACTTATTGCTTCACAGACTCATATTCATTGCATGTCACTTTTCACGTGGCCATCTGCCAGGCGCGGCCTTTTAGACAAGCTAGCGAGGCGTCATGACGGCTCTCAAATGAAAGGGATTACTGTTCTTTCTCTTGTCTTCGCACCGTAACGTTTAAACCGGTTTTAATATCGACGCTTTCGATCCAGCTACAGAACGGGGTTTATGGAAATGTCCGATGGGGGGGGGGGAGTACAAGGGAAAAAACAAAAAAACAAAAAAAAAAAGAAGACTTAAAAGAGTCCATCTAAAATTGAAATAACCAGAACCCTTCTTCCAGCTGAACTAACTATTTTTAAAAATTGCAAGTATTGAATGACTCAAAAATCTTTTATCAAAATATTTACACCTGGGATATGAAATATTTATGACTGCCGAAGCAGCGGCTGGGCAGGGGGCCTCTTCGTGAATCATTCGCCTCACGAAGTACATCGGTGTTTCCATCCCTAATCGCAGACTGGACCATGCGGACAACCCACGCCGCCCGGCCTCCTCCTGGGGGGGGGCCGATGGCATCACCTCCCAGGGGGCCGCCGGACCGCACGCAAAAACACGGGCCAAACGGGGACGGGGATTCTTTGATTAAGCACACAGAGCAAGACGATGAAGCCAACGACAGCACAACTTCTGGGTTCATAGAATAATACAGTAAATATCCTTTAAAACGGGAACCGATCCATGCGGACCACGATTGGTGTGAATTTCAGCCGTGCACTTATGCGGTGACTAAAGCAATAACAGGTCTATAATGCGGCACGCTGTCATCTCATCCACATCGCCCCCGTCCACTCACTCAGCGGCAGTGGGCACGTTATTCCCAAAATTAATCGGCAAGGCTGCACTGCAGCATCGGAGAAGGAACGGCCAGTTATAGCTAAACAAGCATCCCGAATGGCGAATTCGGAATTATGAAGCGCGTGGCTGGGGAAGAAAGAAGACCTCGTAGCGTTGCAGCTGAGGCTTCGGAAAAAGAGGAAACGTGAGGCTCGTTTCAAGTTTTGCGAAAACGATCGGACCGAAAGCGTTTCCCTGGTGCACGAGCACCGCTTTAGGGAAGCAGAGCGGTGCAGCGGCGTCACGATGTGCTGTCGCCAAACCAGGTCTTGACATAGAACCGATCCTGACGGTTAGGACACTTCGATCTATAGGCAGTAACTGATGGAGACGATCCACAAATGGAAAGAACCACGCATCCAGGTGAGAGTCGGGCTGCGGCGCCGGAGATTTTCATTGCTAGGAAAGTATTAGTTGAGGTTGTCCCTTTACATCGCAACTAGGGCCCTTTTCTTGTACCTTAGAGAAACAATACATCTGAATATCCAAACTGCACTGGCAAAACAGACGAATATTAACAGCAATATCAGTGATGATAATAATAACCTGCTCTGTGACGGCAAACTGCCAGGCCAGAAGCGCGTCTACCTTAATCATAAGGGAGGATGCAAAGCTGATCGACACGAACTCTTCTGCTCGCACCTTCGCACAAAGGGTTGTACTCATTAAACGAAGCATTGACTGAAGAATTGATGCTCCTTGTCGGGAGGGGTTTACGGGAGCAAAGCTCTTCTCCAGAACATCAACTTGCTGCTCCTTTTGTGCAAGGATTTCCCCCCCCCCCACAATGCCAAATAAGTTTCAGGTTTATGCAGGTTATCTTCAGTACCTAGCTCATTGGTGGAGACGAGCAGCTGCAACAGTTGCCTTGAATTTACATTATGAAAAAGTAATTACTTCTCAATTGTCATATTAATTATCATTCCTGCTAGGAGACTTTCTTACAAGGGTTATGCTTGCCATTAGCGCTTGGCCACTCCAAAGTGGGCTATAATCGTCCCGGTTCGTTAACGAAAGGGCCGACTTGTGGGGTGGAATTCGGCTCGCCTGTCTCTGGTCTCTCGCATTCTTAAGCAGCGGGGTGGTACAGTAGTTAAGGAACTGGAATTCAAGTTCCAAGCAGATCACTCACAAGTGACTTGACGGGAATGACTTCAGTATAATTAAACTCCAGCCGCACGAAGTTGCAAATTTGACGTGGTGGAACAAACTCCCTCTGCCCCTCAGAGCTGCAAAATCCCTCCCATCATTCAATAAAGGTCTCAAACGTGTCTTTCAGAGCCACTTCTCTCCTGATAGTTACATAAATGAGTATAACACCACCTGCTATGATTATGACTATGTATTTGCTTGTTGAATCTCACTTCTATAGGCAGCTACTTGAGGGATATGAACCAGCAACACGGTGGCATGAGACGCACAAGCTGTGTGTTCATAATCCCGGGTCTGTTTCTAAAGCTCTTCATGTGTCGTTGAAGCACCTTTGCACACTCTGAGTTGGTGCTCGCTTTGGAAAAAAAGCACTTGGCAAAAAAAAAAAATGAATGTCAAATTCAGTGTAAGGTCTAGGTACCTCAAAGCAAAGACACTGCCCTTCTAAAAGGAAACGAGGTTCAGCGTAACCATTTTCAGAGGTTTTTACGGCCAGTGGTGGCTAGATAATGAAACTGATCTGGAATCGGTTGCCGGGAGGGCCTCCTCCCGCTAACCTCCTTTGCTTTATGGCTTGGTGATTTATATGATTTATCTATACGGAATACAAAGCAGCCCACCTCCTCTGGGAGGCACACACAACTTAAACCTCCGGTAATGACGTTCCGAAAGCCCTCGGTCAAGTGCCGCCATGGTAAAGGTGAAGGGACGGCGTCTCCCAGGACTTAAGGCCACGAGGGAAAATTATTCATTTAGATTAAAAAAGACAGCAGTAAACAAAACTCCTCAAAGTACATTATTTATGGGGCTCTGCTCTCCGGTGGGTCTGGGGTTCGAGTCCCGCTTGGGGTGCCTTGCGGCGGACTGGCGTCCCGTCCTGGGTGTGTCCCTTCTCCCTCCAGCCTTACGCCCTGTGTTGCCGGGTTAGGCTCTGGTTCGCCGTGACCCCACTCGGGACAAGAAGTTTCAGACAGTGTGTGTGTGTGTGTGTGTGTGTGTGTGTACATACATAAATTTATGATTCAACAAACTGAGCTCCACAGGGAATTCAACCTTTTTATCTATTGTGAATGTTGCGTGCGGCCGGTTGCTGCGCACCGTCAGTCAGAATGGAAAATGTGGTCGGCACAAGCCCCCAGTTCAAGCTGCTCACTTAACATATCAAAGCACGGCAAAAGTCCCAGACTGTAGCGGGGACTTGAGAATCGGCAGAATTATTCAGAACCGCTCTTGTTTCATCGGTCCTTTGGACCGTCAAGAGAAAGGTCTGTTCGTGCCACAGCCCTGCCAACTGCAGCACAATTACTTTAGGAAATAAAGGGCTCTACGGTGTTGTGCCAAAAATCTCTACTGAAACTGCATAAAAGACATGCTGTAACTTTTGGGTTCCCTCACCCTCTTGCCAGCAAAACACATCTGCACTTGCGATGGCTCAGACGGCACTGCTCCAGGGAAGATGCCTTCCCATGATGCATTGCATCTTACCTGGAGCACTATACTCTTGGAGCACGATGCCTAAATATTTTTTTTTTTTTTTAAAAATGAGTGCCTATGGGAACAGGCATCACTTCTGGAGTTACAGCAGATACACTGCACAAGAGCATGGGTTTTCACTTTGAAGGTGTAACCGTGGATACGCTGCCGATGTACATGTTTTCAGAGCCTAGCACACGCCATCACCCGCTGACTCAATCATCAGCCATGCATTCATCTTTCGCGTGCCTGCAGTTTCATGTGAGGAAACCACCAATATATGATTTATATTTGGGAAGTAACTGCCTTGGCTCATCAGTACTTGCACTCCAGCAGCACCCTGAGGTCCTAACAAACCTTACACACCCTATCATTCCAGTCCTCATCCATTCGTTCTGTTGCCCAGCAAACGATCTGAGCCAGAGCAACATGCCAATGTTACAAAACATAAGGGAAGGCATGGAAAAATGAATAAGCTCGACTGTCAGGAAGTGATCAAACGAGTAGAGAAAATCCATCCCTGTTCAGCAATCGCAGGGTTAAGACCCCTGGCAGTTTGCACCAGGATTTCCCCAAAAGTGCCTGCCCTCGATTTGACAGCGTCACTCATCAGTGAGGAGCAGAAGGAGCATCGGCTCATCTCCTTGCATCTCCTTTTGCCTCCACGCCTACCCCGCAGCAGATGCGGGTGCACCGGCAGATCGGAATGAGGCAGGAGAGAGGATGCGGAGCGCAACAGGGACGTTGGATCGCAGCCCGTCGACCCGCTCGACCACCGCAGGGTGTTCAGGCTGTAAATGTCTCATTAGTCCAAGCAAAGCCTCATGTCATACGTAGAAAAACTGTAGTAAGATCACATGCGTTCCGTTAAGCATGTGCTGTAGTGTCACCGCGGGGCTTTAGAAATAGGGTATACAGACATATGCAAATAAAAATGTACGAAAGCATCAAAATCAGATTTGCCCCCATGCAGCTGGTTAAACCCCCCCCCCCCCCTCCCAAGCAGCGATAAATGTGGATTCCTCACCTCGGTAGCACACTGTCAACCAGAGCAGCTCGAGAAGCTGGCCGCCCAGCTCGCACACGTCCAAGCCTAACATCGTGCCGGGTCTGCGTCCGGACGGGTTCGCGGTTTCGGCGCAAACGCGTGGAGGCGAAGGCTTCCCGGCGGCCGCAGAAGCGAGAGCTAGTAATGTAAATGGGATGTGAATCGGGGGCGTCCCACGGCTCCTGCCTCCGAAGCAGCGCCGAGGCGAAGCCGTGGGGGGAAGGGCCGGCACCGGCGCAGCAGAGCAGAGGGCTGCGACCCAGCTGGACCGGCGATCCGTACCGCGGCGGGGGATAGCCGGGCTCCTTCGGCAGCGGTCGGGCCGTGATGCGAGAGCAGGGTCACTGTCTGCAGACGCTATCGATTCCACGCACACGCTTGCGCACGCACACACACCCCTCTACCCTCCACCCCCCCCAAACCCCCACCTCAGCCAAGCGCAGTCCCATCACTCATTAGCTGGGAGACTGCGATGATCTCATCCTTTTCTTTCTACCTCTCGTCTCTCTCATCCACCCGCCCCCCCCCTTCTCTCTCTCTCTCTCTCTCTCTCGCTCTCTTACTCGCTCGCTCTCTCCAGCAGCGCCCACAGCAGCGTGCTCCAGAATATAAAAAGGATCTTCCCGTCCTACTGCAGATGGGATCAGTCACGCTACAGCCCTGCCCCGCCTACAGATTTGTCACAAAGGGGTTCTCCCGTGTTGAGGTGCATGTGAGGGGCCTACCAATCTGAGCACCCCCCCCCCCCCCCCATTGTGTCTCTCTCCCCCTACCGCCACCCCACCCATCCCTGAAGGAAGCCTTCAGCAGCCCCCTATGGGCTATCGTGTCTCACTCGCACTCGCAGTTGAGGCAGGAAGCGAAGAGCTCGCTGCAACGTGCTTCGATTCCACATTCGCTGTACGCGCCCGTCCGCCTCGCGCCTCAAGTCCCCCCACGTCCACGCGCCGGGGCCCAATTGCCCGTAACTTACGTATTGACTTTTGCCCAAAGGGGAAAAGGGCTCGTCGATGGGCTCGTTGTCACCCGTGACTCGAAAACGTGTTGTGCGCGTAGCTCAAACTCATCTCAAGCGCTGGATTTCGCACCCCATACTGCATTTTTATTTCATTCTCCGAAGGTCAAACAGAGAACCAGCGCAGAATGACCTCCCCTTGTGCATCACTTAATAGCATCTTGCACTCTTCATCAAGCACGGAAGCCACCCTCACCACCCACCCCGCGCCGTTTCTACGGTTGAGGAAGGTGCGAAGAAAGGTCAGCTGGGAAACGCCAACAGACACTTATATGTGCAGATTAGAGTCTGGGGGTCTGGGGGAGCGTGGGTGGGTGCGGGAGGGAGATGCTGGTGGCTGTAACCGTGCACAAGTGAGTGAGCATGACATCATCGGCAGCCCCGCGCAGCTCCTCATGCAAACGTGGTCCCGCATGCAAATCTCCATAGCAACGGACATCTCCTGCACCTGAGCCTCCGACTCTCACCTGGATGCGCGCCCCTCTGCGGCCGGACACGCGGTTCGTTTCCACCAACAGTTACAACACACAGACGGCCGCATGTGAGGTCAGCAATAGGAAAACAGACATATTTGACTAATATATTAAGTGGATATACCGTATGACGGCAAGGCGTGCAAGCAAGAGGCAACACATATTTGCGCGCGCACTTTTTTTTGCGCAGCCGATTCGGGTTGTTCATCAGACTTTACGACTTCCCTCGACCACGACTCCAAGTTTGTCGCCAAGGGAAAGATTAGCGCTTATTTTTTAATTATCTAGATAATAATTTCAATAATATTTCCCCTTAATTAGTAGGGCACCAGACAACCTTCGGCTGTAATCTGTGAGCACCGAGGGCTAAAACTGGGCCGAAATCACTGCGTTTGTCTCATTCTAAAGCCGTGTATGATTTTAAGCGTGCGGTTTAAAGCTGCACTTCGTTGTCGTTGTAAAGGGAACAGAGAATTTCACAAAGGAACGTGCGAAGAGCGCCACTGCGCTGAAAATAATGTCTATCGAGCCTGAAACAACATCCACTTCAGGGCACGTTTCTCTTGTGCGAGGGAAGGCGTTCCGTGTATTTTTCTAGAACATTCCCTAACGTGCAGCATTTCTCGACCAGCCCAATCAGAGCCGCGTCTTACTGAAGAAACGCGCCAAACGAGATCCGGGAAAAGCGACCACGTACTTTTACCGGATGGCTACAAAAGCAGCAGAAGTCAGGTTGGCGGAACAAACCCCGTAAAACACTTGTCATTTGTACGAAGGACATACCGTTAAGACAGCCACGCTAAACATAATGGGTTAAAATTTAAAGCATTCACACATAAAGTACAAGTATTGCTCTCAATACACAACTCTGCAAGATCATATACAGTCAAAAGAGTTTTGTTGCCAGTCAATTCTTTATTATTATTAATTTATTTATTTTCCACCCCAATGTTATGTTTGTACACCAATAAATATACAGTTATCAACAACTTTACACAACATGGTAATTTTTACTCTATCGGTTAATTTTTACTGTTACGTGACGTATCTAAACACTCCGCTAACTGCTGTGCAGGCTCAAAAATATCATTTACACGCAATTAAGTTCTATTTATTAAATCATTTCACAAACTGGTTTGAGACAAAGCAAGTCCACGGAAGGCGAAGGAGTCAGCTGACAGGATGCGCACAGATCGGGTCCCCAAATTTAACCGCGGAGCTTAGCGAAAAACAGGGTGGCGGGCCACGTCGGAGCCGAAACGCCACCGCAACCTACAGGAAGTGCCGCCAGATATGGCAGGAAGATTTTCATAGGGCGGAACTCACCGGAACTCGCCCAAGGCCACTGGCGTCAGATGGGCCGTTAACTCGATTATCGAAGTGGCATGGAGCGTGTCTGCTTCTGAAAGGCCTTTGGTGGGAAAAAAATGTAACTTTACAGCACCGGCACAGCACTGCAGAAGCATGAAATCAATGTCGCCTTGTGTTCCTCCAGTTTCACTTCCCTATCCCCGTTCCTCTTTCGGGAAGTCGGCTCGACGACCTGCACGCGGAGTCAAACGCGTCCCGTGGCGACGGGAAAGTCGCTCCCGTCGATACCTCGCGACCCCGTTCCAAAGCTGCACCGCTCATAAATGTTGCTTCCTCCTTTCGCCACCCTGACATCTATACCAACGGCTCCCGACACGCCTCGAACGCAACGGAGGTCTGTCCGTGCGCACGAGCTTAAGGCAGCGCGCACCTGGACAAACGCAACAAAATCAAGGCGCGATTTAAATCCGCGCCGTCCGACAGCACGGCGGAACCGCTGTGAGAATAAATATAGAGAAAGCCACTGGCCTCGTACAATAAATGTACTTTCCCCTGAACGCAGACACAAAAGAGATTTACGCGCCTTTCGTTCGCGGCACGCTAGGCCGCCCGTCGTCGATGCTCATCGGTCACTTAGTCGTCTGCTGCCGTCTAAATATTTCAAGCTATATTGAGTTTTCGGTCTGCTGATCTGGGCTGTTTTCACTTTCCTTTTTTTCCACTGTCTTTGTTGTCTCTCCACGAAGCGAGGGTAAAGGCCGAAACATCCTATTTTCTAGCTTCCCCGTTTCGCCGAACATCGCGGGCCCGCCGCGCCGACGCCATCCCGAGACGCGGTTGCACACCGGTGCTTGCAGAGGAAGAGCGCTAACGTATTTTAACGCGAACCACGCGGTTCATGAGCCATCCCCCGGACGTATTTTTTACATCGTGCGTTTTTGGAACGCGAAGCACACGTGGACGCAAGAGCTTGTTCTCAGAGGTATCAAAGGGATGCCGGGAGTCGCACGGCGTGTGCTGCTAAGGGGTAGGACTCGCCAAGCATCGGATGCCAAGCGCCCACCGGACAGCTTTGATCACCGCGCTTCTGAAAACAGCGCTTGCGATGTGCTTCGGGGACGGCGGAGCAACAAGGTCAGCGCTGCAAACGGGAAATGCAATGCATCCTGGGAAAATGCAGCGCAAGTCAGCAGCTTCACTGGGCCTCTTTGCAAACTGTGGTAACAGTCGCTAAACTAAGCCACGCAAAGTGAATTCGCACAGGCTGCATCTCATATCAGGGCTTGTCTTTTGGATAACTTATCATATTTACGATGATTTTAAAGGCATGAGCACACACACACACACACACACACACACACACACACACAGAGCAATGCAGTTGTTTCTCACATCCTGTGTAAAGGGTATGGAAACCGCTGCTGCCGATGTTTTGCAAGAGCTGTTGTTCTCGAACCATGCGAGCCACCTTTCCGTATACGGCAATTCTCACACCTCTTGGACCCTTCGGAAGATTTTTATTTTTTTTTTTTTACCCTTACCGCTTTTGCATTCTCTACAGCACACCTACTGAACATGCCTTACCCTCAGAACTAATTTCTCCACTGCTGACCAAGAACGTTCTTGCCTCAATAAAATCCAACCGCTACCTAATGCTAATAAGCATTACTGTTACAACCCTATAATGTTATTCATTATTCTCATGAATAATGTATTCTCATTAATAATATAGCAAAATCAATATTTCATTACGTGCAATTTGCTCCCTTTTAAACTCTTTCCCGTATTTTGCTGGGGAAAAGTTAGCCTCAAAACTGCGGTGAGATAAACCCCGGTGTAACCGACAGGCAAACGGCATCTCGTCAAAATCATCCAATTTCAGGCCTTTCGAAGTAGTTCTTGAAGGAGGACGATCACCTGCAGGCCGTGTTCAGAGCGATACCATAAAAGGAGTGCGGAAAGGCCTACTTCCTGCACACGGAAAAATGCTGCCGCAGCAACTTCTAATTGAACATGTCACATACGCAGCCTACAATCACTTGTCCCAAGCAGGGGGGGGGTCGCAGCAAATCGGAGCCTAAACCGGCAACACAGGGGGTAAGGCTAGAGGGGACACACCCAGGATGGGATGCCAGTCCATCACAAAGCACTGCAGGCAGGACTCGAACCCAAGACCTGCCACACATCGGGCCCCAGCCAAACCCACAGCGCCACCGCACCCCCCTGATCGAAGATGTTATACATTATGTTCCTTATTTATACTATCAACACCAGTTTTAAAGGCAGGCGACGGATAACTAAAAAGATTAAAAGTTATTCTGCGTGTATTAGGAAGCCTCTAAATTTCTCATAACTCACCACTTCCTGTATGAGGTTATTATCTGAAATATGGCCACATACAGTAAAGAAAGCAAAAGTACCTTTCTACAGTTACACAAGTGAAGACAAATATATCAACTGGAGGCAAAATGAAAGGCACATGAATCCCCCCCCCCAAGTGCTCAAGAACTTTTTTTAAATGAAATTTTTCCTGAAATTGTATTAAACCTAGTAAATGCTGCGCTGCAAAAGCATGAAAATCCAGATGACGAAGCTTCCACAGGTAACTGCAGAAGGATGCAAAAATGTTCATTTACAGTTGGGTGTTATGGCTTCATATCAGTCACTCTGGAAATCAGTGCCTTTATTTATATTTAAGATGTGTCAGATTGTCGAATTGTGTGAACAATTGTCGATTGTGTGAACGTATTCTCCGTCTCCCAGGTTACACACGCCTGAACAAGAAGATCAGATTGACTTCACGAGCCCAAGAGGAACTGCACACCTTCAGCATTATAAAGCAAGTGTCATGTATTACATGTTAAAAATGATAACCTTTTAAAAACTCAGCAGCTAAAGTGATCATTTTTTAAAGTGGGGTGTACTTTTAAAGCTGTAAATGTATAGTTCCCCCCTCCCAAAAGAAAAAGTGCTTTGAGTTAATGTACATATTCTGTGCACAAGAAAGTTGTACTTCTAACCCTGCAGGAAAACTGCGCACTAAAACAGCAACTTTTAATACCTTTAATCTGTTTTTTCTTTTTTTTTCTTTTTTTTTTTTTTATATTGAGAATCAAGAAGAGAGGCGCTGAAAAAACAAGGTGCCCGTGAAATATTGTTCCACTCTTGATTCAACAGAAATATATTATAATTATATGAGCCTGGTACATCATCATATCATAGGGAGGTTCTTGTATTTCCGCACAAGGAGTCTCTGGCTGGTAGAAGTCAGAGTGAATTTCATTTTCACCACATTGTAAGCAGAAAAAGGTTAAAAAAAAAATGTACAAAATATCCATGTATCACCTTCAAATAAGATAAAATACCTGCAGGATCTTGTCCCATAAAGTACTGTATGATGTCACACTGCACTGGGAGCTTCATCAAACTGAAACTGCACAAACTTTAAGTTTTCAAACTTTTCTAAACTTTTGCATAAAAAAATCAAATTTTTTTGCGCCTCAAATTGTGCCGATGTCCCCTGAACTGATGTGTGACCCGGAGCTAAATTTTAAATCCACGCATTTCGCCAAAAAATACTAAAGATGAAGGCAGAGAGAGCAACTGGAAGACTCACCTCTCGAAGTCGGAGCAAACAGTGCGCGGCGGTGCGACCTTCGGGGACGCGCCACACGGGGACGCGCCGCACGGGAGCGCGCGCGGCGGAGGGGGTGCGCAGTAGAAATCGAAACCCATAAGGACCGGGGTCCCTAAACTGCCAAAGAGCCCCTTTTCCCTTCGCAAACTTCCTGATATTACTACAACAGTACAGTATGGAAAGTTTTGTCCATACCATCAAGTCCTAATATCGCACATCTCTTCAGCGCTCGTTGTGTCGCTCACTGTGTGTGAGAAGAAGAGCTCTATGAAAATGAATTAAATTGAACTGAATTCATTACGTTACGTTACGAGTTACACATCGCACCGGAGAAGTACCGCATTTATCACCACAGCTTGACACTGTGCTGTTTATATTGTTAATATGCTTGTTGTGTCATTTTTAGCTAAGGTGAAAACACAAACTAAAATTAAAAGGGGAAGTTCGATTTGAATAGTTCCGTTGTTACCACTTTTTAACACCATTTAAGGCGATTCACTGCAACGGCAACGTGCGTTTACCTCGTTGACTCTGGCGCCCCCTAGCGGCGGAAGTTATAGTGCCGTGGAAGCGGGGTGAGGCGCGTCTGTACATCGCGCGCAGAGGCGGGTAAAAGTTGAGAAAAGTTGAGCAGGAGACCTTCGAACCGAACACCTCGGCTAGTTAACACACGAAACGTATTGAGAAATACCACGGGGGCGCCCCACCCCACATTATCCAAAATGTATATTCTCATTTCGAGTATAATTCACACCACACATCCTTTACTATTCGGGCCCCAGCAGTACAGCTTGTGATTGAGTGTCTAAGTCAAGTTCCTACCCCCCCTGTTCGTGGGATAACTGTCTTTTTATTACAGTAACTCTCAGGCACTCAGTCATGTCAACAACAACGTAATAATAATAATAATAATAATAATAATAATAAGTTGCATTAATGATGTAGACTGTACACGTATGTAGTGTTAGAAAGGAATTTTAGCCATGGGGAAAATCGCAAGTCTTATGTATTTGTTTCTTCGCCCTGCCTGCTGTGTCGCTGCGTGGGGAGACTCTCTATTATAGAAATGAACCGAACCGAACTGAAATAAGTGCAATAAATACGTGCATTTCTTTTACTGCATTTCTCGTACATTCAAACGCAACGCTCATATAATGATAATATTTCCAGATTCCAAATGTAACTTCAGCTTGGAACCGACTTTAATCGTGCGATGGGGAGGTTTACGCGTTACTTGCGCTTTGACTCCGCTGCGGGGCGCTAAAAACGCACAAACACAGAGACGCGCACTCGCCCGCGCGCGCGCGCGCGACACTACAGCACAGGAGCGAGTGTGAAGTTGCCCATCATCAGCAGACGGAGCGCAGACATGACATTAACACACACCGCGGAGCAGGAGAGGAGCCGCCGAGTGGAGATGCCTCGACTGAGCAAGGTAAGAGCCCACCATCTCTCTCTCTCTCTCTCTCACACACACACACACACACACACACACACACTCCTCCAGGACGGATGATTTTCCATGATCAGCAGCAGCATCCATCCTCTCCAAGTGGTCCCGACACACACAGGTCAGGAGCTCAGGCTCGTCCACCTTCACCGACCACGAACGCACTGCGATCGCACTTTCAGTTGTACAGTAACAGTTCTGTCAAAAGAGAGTAAAAGCCAAGCCCGTGTGTGTGTGTGTGTGTGTGTGTGTGTGTGGAAGGGGCGCCCGCACTTCGTCCCCACTCGTGTCCGGTCCGAGTGTCGGGACCCGACCTAGGAGCGCGTTCCGCTCGCGGGGCAGCGCGACTCTGCGCTGTGCGGCAGCCGGGAGACGGAATCATGAAGCGCTAAAGTGGAATTTAACTCTTATTACTGCACACAAAACGGGACAGCACGTACGCGGTTCTCAAGTACTACATTTACCATGATGATGATGATGTCATTATTATTATTATTATTATTATTATTATTATTATTATTATTAACAACAACAATAATATGTGTTACTTTATATAATATAGCCCACTATGTACATACATTATGTCTACATACACAAATGCATCTACTTCATTTAATTACAAATAATATATATCTTTTTATCTATTAGCATTTATCTTATGTAAATATTATCATCAAATATCATTTATGTATACAATGCACATTTATTTAGTTTTTTGTAAAAGTTGCACGGCGAGGTTTTGTCTGTTCTCACAGTGTGACAATGTGATGCACTGAAGTTAAAATGTAATTATTATAGCGGGACATAAAGTGAAGGGGACAATGCATGCATTGATTTATATATTTCCCCGTGTCGTCAATTTGATTTGACCCACTGTTTATCAACATTTTTTTATATATCTTTTATAATATCACTTTTGACCATTAATTTTTCCTTGGCTCCAGACCCTGTATGGACACCATAAGCACTGCAGAAAATCACACAGAAGTCTGATACACACTGGGCTGCTCCACCTGGCTGCACGCGTCTCACTTTAAATTTAATTTAATTAAAATGATGAGAGAGGGGGTGCGGTGACGCAGTGGGTTGGACCACGGTCCTGCTCTCCGGTGGGTCTGGGGTTCGAGTCCCACCTGGGGTGCCTTGCGACGGACTGGCGTCCCGTCCTGGGTGTGTCCCCTCCCCCTCCGGCCTTACGCCCTGTGTTACCGGGTTGGCTCCGGTTCCCCGTGACCCCGTATGGGACAAGTGGTTCTGAAGGTGTGTGTGTGTGTAAAATGATGAGATAATTCAATGCAATCAAATTTCATACAAAAGAGCCCTTTGTGCACCTTAGTATTTACTTTAAATTCTAAATCCAGTTTAGATTATTAATATAACAATAAATATCACATCTTCATTTATGTCGGAAAGCTCTGATGTGTGTTTACATTTATACTGAAATTCCAACATGACCATAAGGTAAGTTTGCCTGTGACCTCTTTGATCTGTTATCCTAGTGTTACAACACCTATTATTACATATGATCATGCACATCTTCCGGGTGTTTCCACAGATGGAGCAGGTCATTGTGGCCATGCAGGACCCAGACTTGGGAATAAAGATGAAGAACCAGAGACTCCTCATCACAGTGATTCCTCACGCTATGACGGGTGAGCGACTTTTACACCCACACAGTACCTGTGCATATTCAGAAAGTTCTAGAAATATAGCGATAGCGATTAATAAAAGCAGAGAAGACACTTTTCTCTTTTGTTCTGTCTTTGTGCTCCCTGACAATAGGAGAGATGATAACAGGCATATGGGCCCAATGAGTTACACTCTAAATAAAGAAGTGTATTTGTATATTATTTACATTCATTGGTTTAATTGATGTTTTTCTCCAAAATGATTTATCGTTTACATACGCAAGTTATTTTCACTGTATCAATTCGGAGGAAGTACTTTGCTCAAGGTATTGCAACAGGAGGTGGGATTCAAACCCGGATCGCTACACCACCTACTACCCCCCCCCAGCAAAACATGGCTCCAAATTTACACAATATTCCAAATTTCTCTCCCGGGACTTTAACCTGCAACCTTCTGGTTAGTTTATTACCTTGACCTCTGCTCTAATCACTGTGGGCATGCAGATTTACCACTCTAATACCCCCAGCAGCAGTAAAAGCAACAGAGTGGATAGAAAGGGCCACATGGCGGAGGACGGGACACCCAGCGGGTTCCTGCTGGGCCGACTCGGAGTCCCGATACGTCGACTGCCTTCGCGAACCTCACGCATTAGGACTGCTATCGATCGCACACTGCTCATTTTTATTGGTAGTTTTTTCCCAGAACACTCGTCTCTTTTGGTTGTATGAATTTTTAATGTGTTGCCCATCCATAACGGGATTTTCTCCTCCGCTCCCGTCTGCAGGAAACGATATCGTCGAGTGGCTCATGAAGAAGTACTCCATCATGGAGGAAGGTAGAGTAGCTGGGTTTTGATCTATCATACTACTGGTTCGAGCTGAAAGATCTGAAGCAATTTTTACAAGATAATTAAATAAGTGCAGTATTATAACAAGTGTATACACTGGCTCCCCAGCTTACGAACACAACTGCTACCAGAAGTTTGTTTGTATCTCAGTTTGTTTGTAACTCCAAAGTCATTTTTATCATTCAGTTACAATCAATAAACAGTTAACAATCCAGACCCTCTATTTATTTGGGGTTTAGTTTTAGTAAGAATAATAGCTACAGTAATTTTAAAAACACTGTAAGAGTTTTTCGTTAAGTGTTTTAATAACTTAGAGCTATTTTAAAAGATAACATTAAAGTGAAAGTTAAAAATACGATGTCTCCGCAAAGTACTGCTCAGTGACGGTTGTTGACAGATTTATCCCATGAACATTTGCTGTGTTCCTCCCCTTGGGAACAGCAGACACAGAGCAGCTGGGTGAAGGCAGCGTCACACTCCTTTTCTGTCCCCGCGCTCTTTACCGCCCCCTGTCGGCCGGGCAAATAAACACAAGTCACAGCCAATACACCGCAAACCAGAATTTTAGAAAGCAGACGGTGAAGAAATGGAAAAAGTATTAATAAAGAAACTGTGAAATGTTTGTCTGCATGTATGACAGTTTGTAAGTTGACTGTTCGTAACTTGAGGAACCAGTACAGCTGAGCATGTGTGTGTGTGTGTGATCTACAGTTCTGACTTGACTCTGGTTCTGGAGCTGAATAGTAAATGCAATAATTGCAGATCTTGCTGCTGTTTCTGATCTTAATCAGCTTTATGTCCATAAGTGGGACCGGGGCGTATCCGCCACGACCTGTCACTCCCTCTTGTTGCCTTTTAGTGACCTCAGGGTGGCGCTGTGCTCCTCGACCCGTGGGGGACACGACTGTGCCTATAAATAGCACGCCGAGAGGCTCCTACCGCACAATTAAAAGTGCAATTAAATGACAACAACAACACGTTCACTGCGAGATGTGGAAAAATCCTTGTTTATACGACGCCTTGGAAATAAGAAAACCGTCGGGAATATGGTAAACGCGGTAAACACAGGACATGTGGTGAGCGTACACGTTCGCCGCCTGGACTGCGCATTCGCAGGCAGGAAAGCCAGTTGCCCGAGTGAGCAGCTGTGGCTTTCCAGTACACACGGGGCGTGCTCTTCCTCCAGCAGAGCAGGGCCACACCGGGTGGGGGGGGTGCGTGTTCGGGCCAAACACCCCCTCTCCAAGGGGAGCACCTCCCCCCCCAGGGATTCCTCAGGGATGATGGGAGCCGAGGCTAATGGAAAGTCCCAATTCGGCACAATTAATGTTCCAGTGTGGAATGCTCAGTTCCCGCAGGTGTGTGTGTGTGTGTGTGTGTGCAGCTGCATTGCCATCTGATGCACACTCGTCATCTAGAGCAGATGGTTTCCTCTGTGTGTTTTTCTTCTGCATCATTGGGGGGGGAATAGAACATGAAATGCATAAGAATGACCCATGGGGGTCCACGATCAAGCTCTGTGTACAAAGGGGTTCGATTGCTGCGATCGGCATTTGATCAGAATTCAGTCAGTGTTTGATCAGCACTCGGTCCGTGCTGCTGGCTGGTCCCGTGCGCTCATGCGACCCCTCCGTGTTCCCAGAGGCGTTACACGTGGGCGACCTGCTCGTGAGGCACGGCTACATTTACCCCCTGAAGGAACCCAGGAACCTGGTGCTCCGCCCGGACGAGTCACCCTACCGCTTCCAGGTGGGACGGCTCGCTGCCCCCCCCTTCCTGCCGTTCAACACGTGTCCCTAGCTGGCGACCTGTGGGTTACCAGGTCAAATCCCCCCAGGCCTTGAGCCGCCCAACACGTGGCTGCGGTTGAAAAGCTCCCCAGCTGTTTAGTGATACGAAGTGTCGATGTGTTCTGTCGTTGGCAGACCCCGTACTTCTGGAGCTCGCAGCAGTGGCCGGCGTCCGAGCTGGACTACGGTAAACCCACCTCATTATGTGTTCATTTATCTGACTTATTTTTCTGCAAAGTAAATAAATGTTGCGGTACTTACTTTACCTATTTAGGACACGCTTTCCTCCAAAGCAACTTACAATGTGAAGGTGTTTACAGTTATTTACCCATTTATACAGCGGGGTAATTTTACTGGAACAATTTAGGGTAAGTAACTTGCTCAAGGGTACTACAGCCAGAGGTGGGGATTGAACCTGCAACCTTTGAGCCAAAGACAGTGGCTCCTATACACCTGGGTAATTTCTACTGTACCAGTTCAAGGTAAGTTCTCCGATCAAGGGTACTACAGCAGGAGGTTTGATTCAATCCAAGGTCTTTCCAGGCCGAGGCTCTAACCACAGCGCCACCCGGTTCCCATTTGTGTGATTACACTGTGTCTGTGTTCAGCGGAAACCACACGTTCAACGGTCTTTTCTCCCTCCGTCTGCTTTCCGCTCACAGCGATTTATCTGACGAAGAAGAACATCCGTAAACAAGGGCAGCTCATCGACTACGAGAAGGTAAAGGCCGTGCTCGTACCTGCAGTCCTTACCACATTCCGCAATCATTTATATTATTATAATTTCTATTTTCATTCCATAAAGTTCACATAGGCATTTTTATGAGTTTGAAAACATATTGCTGCACAGCTCCATCGTGTTCACTACCACAGACCTAGTCTGTGCAGCAGTGCGTTCATGTAGCCTCTAATGTGTCTGTGTTTAATGTATTTTGTGCTTTACTTTTAATTTACTATATTTGTTATTACAGTTTTAATTTGACATTTTATTGAGGTGTGCAATGTTTCAGTTGTATTCTATTATGTTCTTTGTATAATGCTTTATTGTAAGCAATTAGATTTTTTGCAATGAAGTAAAATGCATTATTATTATTATTATTATTATTATTATCATTATTAGTAGTAGTAGTAGTAGTATCGCTCTGCACCATCTTCATGCTCAATTCCTCTTCTCTGTCGTGACAGGAAAATTACAACCTCCTCCACAAACGGATCAACCACACCTGGGACTTTGTGGTGATGCAAGCCAAAGAACAGCTCAGGTAAGCCACTGAGGTCGTGACCCACAACATAGCGGTGCTGGTTGCTTCTCATTTCTGCTTTACAACAAAGGCTGATACTGTGATGCCCTCGAGTTCATGCCACGCAGCAGGTGGCACTAATCTGGGATACACCCCCCACAGCAGTGCCTTGTCATGGGACCCTGTAACCCGCCGGTCTCCAGACTGAATCCAACTGTGCCCCGGGGCATCAACCCTAAATGCTGCCACATGCACTGTTAACGAGCAGTCATTTTGATATGCTTTGCTTACTTATATATCTTTACAAACAGTATAAAACAAAAAATAAGAAGCTATAAAATAAAGAAAATCAAACAATTTTTAAATAAAAAGAGGGGTGCGATGGCACGGTGGTGCAGCGGGTTTGACCGGGTCCTGCTCTCCCGTGGGTCTGGGGTTCGAGTCCCGCTGGGGGTGCCTTGCGATGGACTGATGTCCCATCCTGAGTGTGTCCCCTCCCCCTCCGGCCCCACGCCCTGCTCGTTGCCGGGTTAGGCTCCGGTTCCCCGCGACCCCGTATGGGACAAGCGGCTCAGAAAGTGTGTGTGTGTGATAATTAAGCTGAAAACGCTAAAATTAGGGCACCATCTATAATATGGGACTCAGATAAAAGTGCATCTTAACAACAGGCTCCTCACTGGGCTGTTTGGATATGAACAGATTCCAACATTATTATGTAACGCTCATATGGATGTTATACTATTGACAGTTTTTCTGTTTTAATTACTGTTTCAATAATCCTTTATATTATATAATAATAATCCTCACATATATTCCTGCGCCAGTGCCGTGATCCCCTTATGACACTGTAATATGTCTTTCTTTGAGATTGTCCCTCTACTGGAGGTTGGGGTCAGGATTGGGGGTTTGGAAACTGCCGTAACCAGTACTGTTCCCCCCCCTCCATCACCACCACCACCACCACCACCAGGGCATCCAAGCAGAGGAGGAAGGCAGACCGCATCGTGCTCGAGTGCCAGGAGCAGGCCTACTGGCTCATCAACAGACCCCCGGTAGAGTGTCTGACCCCACGCCTCTCCCAGAGAGACAGAGGAAAGCAGTCAAACACCAAATGCGAACATTCAAGTCGAATGTGTCCTATTACCCACATTACAAAACGTACACTGGTTCGGGTGTCCGGTTTGGCATTCCAGGACGGTAGGGGGGCTTTGTGCCCTGGCAGAGAGGCTGCGGAATACAGCTGTGACCAAATGCCTCTTGTTCCTGACATTCCTGTCACGCTCCTCCCGGTCCCTCTCGGAACCTAACTGCGTAGTGTTCGGAAGCGTGTCTTCCCACAATGCACATCTTTCGCGCCCGCTTTCCAGAAAGATCACGCATGTTCTCCCCCTACAGCCTTGGTTCCCCAACCCCCCCGACGCGAATAAAGAGGTGCGCAGCTTCAGCATTTGTGTTCCGCCTGTGTCATGAAATATTCAGGCTGCGAGTGAAAAGGAGAAGGAAGCGGTGGAACGGGAGCAATGCATTGTGGGTACCGGGAGGCGGACGGGAGAATAAATAACTGCACTTTGCACCCCCCGTAGCTGGAGTTCATGAATAAAGGAGGAAGGCTGCATGAAAAGGGAAGGGGTGCTAAACTGGGTCTTCCGTCATTCGCATCCCACCAAAGTAAGATCAAAACAGCATCAGTTACACAGGTCGGTAGAAGCACGGGTCCAAGGTTCTACCCACCAACCAGGCTGGAACCGTTCGGCGGGGCTACATACCCTGATCTGAATCCGGGTTAAAAATTACCCAGGTGTAGAAACTGGTGAGTCGGTGTAAGTTGCTTTGAAGAAAAGCACCAAATATATGTGAATAGGGAACGCGGATCAGGCGCAGAGGGGCCAGTGTGGCCTGGAGGACAGAATCTATCTGCTGCTCTTCTTTATTTCTCTAATCCAATTGGGAATGGAGTCAGTCTCTTAAATGTCCAATCCATTACGTGCCTGTTATGTCTCTGCCTCGAGTCCTAATGCTGGATGCTGCTGTGCTTAATGGGCATAATGGCAGCTCTAACCGCACTAATCTGAGAAATGGGCACTCCGCCCTCGCAGCCGCTCCCACCACTGTATGAACCGAGCCGGTATCTTCTCGGTTTACCGACGGCTCGTCTCAGGGGTACAGACTTTTTCTTTTTTTTTTTTTTGCATTTTTACAAACATTTACTGAAGTTGCTGCAGAGCATGTAGCAGAGCAAACACGACCTGTGTTTACCTGCTCGGCCAATAGATGGCGCTAAAGAGGACCCACGCGGGATAAGTGTGGAGAGCATTAATTCAGCTCACTTCCACAGTGTTTACAGCTCCTGTCTGGTGTTCCTTAGTGTGAGTGATCAATAACAAGATGTGGAAAGTTTCACGTTCACGGTATGATTCGGTCAACATGCGGCGCTGAATCGGAGTTGAAGGCGGAGATCACGCATCTTCATTTTCAGTACTTTTAACATAGACAGGTAGATAAATAGATAGATAGGTTGATTAATTGATTGATTGATTGATTGAGTGAGTGATTGATTGATTGATTGATTACTTATCATTCTGACCACCCGGACTGTCTGCAGCCAGGAGCCTTCGATATCCGAGAACACGGTCCAGAGCGGAGGAATCGCCTCACCTCCAGAGTTCAGCTGGTTCGACTTCATTCATTCATAATCCATCAAAAAAAAATACATGACAGAACGCAGCATTAATAACATTCTGCGTAACTATGAAACTTTTCACTCATGTCAAGCATTACTGTCAGAAACTCTGTAGTCCTCTTTTGGATCTGTGGTGTTCTACTGACAATTATTTGGCAGAGTAACATGATATTTACGAAATACAAATTTCATATCTATTAGAAATTGTCACCGTAAAGTATAAAGGACAATGATTTTGTATATTGTGACAAAATTCTTCTACACATTTCTAAAGTCGCTGAAGTCTCTTTCTTTGTTTTTTCTTTGCAATCCTACCTTCTTTACTGTAAGTACACACTTGGAAATAAACCTGGACATTAACAATTTGTTTTCATTTATATGGCAAGGCATTGATACAGTAATCATGTTGGGTTAATGTTTCTAATAGTCAACACCTGAGTAACAGCTGTATCTATTTGTCACAAAATATTAAGTTTTTTTCCTTATTTCTTCAGAACAGAATACTGAGTACTACAAAAAAGAGGTAAGACTTCAGATATACTCCGAAACTTAACAGTAAACCATGACAGTGCACATTTCCACGGTAGAAATTTGTGTGAAGTACCGTTGTCAGAGGCGATACTCCCGCGCCGCAAGGAAATCCCACTCCTTAACAGCGACGCCACCTGCTGCCCTGCACCAGCAGTGCGCACCTCTCACTCTGCGGTATTTCGCCGTTTTTCTGTGCCGCCCTGAACCAGGTTGAGCATTTAAAAAAAGCTCTGGGACGGTCGAGGGTCAAGTCCTCCATCTGTCTCGAGAGGTACGTCAGAGCGCTATTACCGTGCTCCACTTTGGTATACTGTATTATGCCGTGATACACTGTGATGTACTGTAGTACTGTTACACTATTATGTGACGGTTTACTGTGATTTACGCTCTGATACACTGTGCAGCTCAGTGTTACACTGTGCCACGTTACTCTGTTTCATTCTACACTGTAAACATTGTGTTACATGGTTTCACCGCATTAACCTGTGCTACGCTGTGTCACACTGCGATGCAGCTGACTGGGATGGGCTCACACAGCCACTAGTACTGTGTGACGATGCAGTAGTTTGAATACCTTCCATACCAGGGATACCTTCACCTGTGTTCCCATAATTCCCAGCCCTGATGCACTCTGATTGGTCACTCGCTGTGACGTTTCCATCTAGTTTCATTAAGTACAGCGAGCAGTACTTCAGCCACGACCCGATGATGCACGGATGCCCTCCCAGTAACCCCTGGATAACGGATGACATCACACACTGGGCTCTGAACACCAACACGTGAGTTCCTGACCCTCCCAAGTCCCACTGGCAGGATTCCCAGTGGGTGACACCCTTACCTGCTCATGTCCTGCCTTACCTGGACGTGTCCATGCAGGGTGTCCACTCCAACCAAGCTGAGGGTGGAGAGGTGGAGTTTCCGCTTCATGGAGCTGCTCAGTGACCCCCTGGGGCGACTTAAATTCATGGAGTACCTGGAGAAGGAGTTCAGCGGTGAGTAGGACATGGGGGATGTGCATGAGGAATAACAAGAGGATTACAGTCTTCAGCCTCTTCACGAGCTGCAGCGATTACTGTGATTATGATGTTCATCAATGATAGAGATGAGTCTGAAAGGAAATTAGAGTTATCTCTGTTATATAACAACAACAATAATAATAATGAATCAGCCCAAATAAATGGGCTTCTTTGTTGCATTACGTGGAGAAGAAGGACAGTTTCTAAATGACACGTGATGTGCTCTTCTACCAGCGGAGAACCTCTGCTTCTGGGAGGCGTGTGAGGACATCCGGCACGGAGAGAACTCAAGGATCCCACAGAAGGTGCAGGAGGTCTACAAGTAAGTATGATGGCAACTCATTGGTCATTGTCCTGCTCTGATCTCTTCTGGGAATGGATGAGCCACTGTACCTATGGTAGATGCCTCCTAAATGTAGCTGTGACATTTTGGTGTGGCTGGGATCATCCTTTTGTGTCTGTTGGTAGTTCATCTCTGCCTGGGTTCAATGTAGGTATAGCCATATCTCTACCTGGGTTCCATGTGGATCATGGAGTATCTCTACCTGGGTTCCATCCTGGTGGTGGTAGATCTCTACTAGGATAGTAGAGATTGTATAACTGGTTGGAGATACATCTCTATCTGGGTTTCATCTTGATGATGGTATATTTTTATTTGGCTTCTATCTTGGCAGTGGTGTATCTCTATCCCGTTTCCTTTTGGGTGATAAAGTATCTGTACCTCGGTTCAATGTGGTTGGTGATGTACTGTATATCTTCCTGGGTTCCATTTGGGTGATGGTGTTTCTCTAACTGGGTACCAATTGGGTGGTGGTGGTGTATCTCTGTCTGGGTTCCTCCTCTCTATTCTAAGGTTAGCTGGATTCCCCACAGGCAGTTCCTGGCCCCGGGTGCAAGCAAGTGGGTTAATGTTGACAGCAAAACAATGGAAAAGACGTTGGAGGGCCTACGGAGACCTAACCGCTTTGTCATGGATGACGCCCAGATGCACATCTACTTCCTCATGAAGAAGGTAGGGGGTACACATTCTCATTCACCAGGGCCTTCAAGATAGAACATTCCAGATTCAGGATTGACTACTGAGGTTCATCTGGCCATCTCTTTGCTGCCATCTTTCGTCCAAACTGCAGGACTCATACCCTCGATACCTAAAGTCTGACCTCTACAAAAACCTGCTGGTGAAAGCCATAGCGCCCCAGGAGACCAAGAGAAGGTACCCATTTGTGCTGCCCCTTTTGTTAGCCTCTGGAACAGGTAGAGAGGAATAAAAAAATATATCAACAACCATTTGTCCTCTCCCTCATTGTAGTGTCTTCCCCTTCATGAGAAGACACCGCCACTCCAGTCCAAACCCTGCCCTGGTTGCCCAGGCCCTAGAGGAGGATGGGAAGGCAAAGCGCCTGGGGTCACCAAGAATCACATCGCCAGCCACTTCTCCCTAGCATTACATCCTCAGGAGGATGAACTCACTGCTGCCCCCAGAGGATATGGAGGGTGTACCGTCTCACTTCTCCAACTATATGACAGTCTTCCAAGCTTTAACTGCAGCTGACAGTTTCTGCAGCTATTTATCATATTTATTTATGATCTGCAATGTACAGAAACAGACATCGTTCTGCAAAGGGTGAGACTGAAGATGCGGAACAGAAACACTTCTATAAACAGACACAGGATGTATATCTTAAAAAAGCACAGTAAATCACACATTTATTGCACAGGTCAGTGTATTTGACCTAACAATATGAAAAGAAATGATTCATAGGAAAAATGTTAGATACAAGAGTTTGTCTCTTCTTGACTGATAGTAACTACAGGAAGTCACTGACTGATGGTTTCACAGCTTAGCAATGACAGATCACTTTTATATTGCTGTTATTATTTGTTGGATTCATGCAATTACGTAAATGGTCTACATATCCCTCGCTGTATGTTTGCATGGGGATCTCAGAACATATTATTATTATTATTATTATTATTATAAATCATCTTAAAAACACAAGCAAACTTCATGCTGGGTGGGCCGTTAAAAATGGACATGGAAAAATAAAGGCATGAAACTTTTTTGTCCTCTTTTTTTGCATTATATTAATAACAGATTAAATTTACATTCCGCAACATTTCATCCAGCGATTAGAGATCCACATTAACATCACTGACCACATTTCTGTCCCTGTTCAGCTGACACCATTAACACCATGCTTTTTTAATATCATTAATTAAAATAATCATAATGAGAATTTAAAAAGCAAAAAAGATTTATCCTGAGACCTACTTAATTCCATAAAAGTAAAAGCTTTTGTTCAGTGGAGCCACTGCCCCCTTCTAGTGGTCGTATTCGTAAGTACAAGTTCACTATTGAGGTCTAATAAAAACGAGAACTAAAGTTACTGACAATTACTGTCATTTAAACCCAGGTTAATTAATGCTTAATTAATAGATTACTTGGTGAATATGAATTTCTGGAATAGAAATCTTGAACTTAAACAGCTGGAATGAACACAGAGCTACAGTCGAGTGCTGTTGCAATATTGACGATGTTATTTAAAAATGTATGAACTTTCCGTGTTTAACTCCTAACAAAGAAGCACTGAAACACGGTGTTTGGGTTGCTGAAATATTCATTCGTTCAAGGCTCCGGTACGACACAACACTGAGAAGGAATGGTCTTTTAAAGTCGTCGCAGAAGAATCGGCCTGCTTCTCACCACCCCTAAAAACATTTAAATATCCATCCACACACACACACATTTTCAGAACCGCTTGTCCCTTACGGGGTCACGGGGAACCGGAGCCTACCCGGTAACACAGGGCGTAAGGCCAGAGGGGGAAGGGGACACACCCAGGACGGGACGCCAGTCCGTTGCAAGGCACCCCAAGCGGGACTTGAACCCCAGACCCACCGGAGAGCAGGACTGCGGTCCAACCCACTGCGCCACCGCACCCCTTTCCATCCATCCATCCATCAATTAATACTTCAGGCTAAAGAGCTTTTCAGGAAAACATAATTTTGGATGCAAAAGTTTACTTGTAGCATTTTTAAAAAGCCACATGTTTCACCACTTTATTCCCATCCAAATACAATAAAACTTACCCAGGATGCAGTAAGGGCCTTTTGTAGACACCGGGGGAAGAAACTGTGGGATCTGACAGGAAATCGGCCATTGAGATTATTGATCACAACGCAGCACGTTCCAATGTTACTGCACCTCATCCACATGTGGAGGATTCACAGGGGCCTGATTTGTGACCTCACATCGACGTCATGAAATTATCTTAACAGCAGAAAAGAAAATACACTGAAATTTAAAAAATGGTATGGTACCGAACACATTTGCTCTGGTTGCTGAGCTGAACACTGCTGAACATTGGCACAGTGTTACCTCCTAAGAATGAGCGTAACGGTTCTCGACCGGAGAACATATTAATGCAATCGACATGTTGAACCTGTGCTTTGCACTTTAGGAGGGTCTGACGAAGAGATGAACGCAGACAGCAGCAGCGGTCACAGCGACACACCGAGAACCCCAACTAGGGCAGTAGGTGGACCCATCACATCCAGGAGGGGCCCCCACAAGTTCAAGCAAAGGATGAGCAGGCAGTTCAAGAGCAAACCCCCAAAGAAGGGGCTCAAGGGGTATGTTCTGGAGCCTTCTTTGTTGACTTTTTTTGTATATTTATTCTTATTTTAATATCGTGCTCCATTTCTTCTTTTTCTTGCTGTGAAGTGCTTGGAGAAACCGCTTTTAAAGGTGTTATAATGAAACATAGTTTATTTACCCATTTACAGAGCTGGGTAATTTTACTGGAGCAGGTACCTTGCTCAAGGGTACCACAGCTGGAGGCTGGATTCAAACCTGCCACCTTTGAATCCAAAGGCAGCGCCACTGTGATTATACATTCTGGTCTGCAATGAAAATAATGTTAGATGATTTTTAAATTGCACAGATTCGGTGATGATATACCTGGAATGGAAGGGCTGGGAACTGGCAAGTACCGTGGCAGTGTGGTGCACACAGTGTATTTTCCCAAAGAGACAGGAGATGCTCACACTGACATTTCTCACTGCTCTTCACTGTCATACCTGCAGATATCACAGTGGTGTGCCCATGGGAGGCCTCCAGCCACCTGGAGCTGCACGAGCTGGCCCAGTCTGGCATCATCTGAACCCAGTAGCCAGGACCCCCATGACATGTGGCACTTTACTGCATACCTTGCTGTGTTCAGAGAACGAGCGCTCAAGTGGGACCTCTTCCTTAACAGCGCTTTGCTATGGGGAAGGGGCTGGTGCTTTACTGGACGCTGTCAAACACCTTCTCTTGGACCAATCACTGCTGAGAAGCTTTTGTCTGGAGCCAATGATGTTTGAACAAGCTGTTGGGTTATACCAGCCAAAAACTCAAGGAACGTTCTTGGAGTCATGATGAACCCATCCCACTTTACTGGTAGCTCACATTAGATCATGATTTTCCAAAAGCATTTTTTTTCTCACTTGACTCAAATTAAGAATGCTCTGTATGTGTTTACAGGGAGTCGAAGCAGGACTCGTCGTCTGGAAAGACCAGAGAGAAGATTACCATAGAGCTTACACAGATAAGAAGCCCCAGCTGATATGATACCAGTAAGCTGGCAAGCAGTAGGAGCTAATACCAATATTGACCTGTCAGGTCACATCACTGCTACAAATTGCTCTGGTTGCTGAGGTGCTCTCTGTGTCATATACATGCCTGTGGAAAAATGATGCTTGTTCTCATTGGACTAAACAATGTGTGACACACAAGAGAGAACATGACGAACACTGGAGAGCAGAAGTACTGTGTTTTTCCTTACCAGGAACTACCAGTTTGCTTCCGGTGATAACAATCGACCAGGGACAGTGACCGTAACGTTGACCTAAAAGATACACAACACCGTCAGCTTTACTCATCAAGGTGTAAGACCTCCTCCTCCAACATATAAAGGATTTTCATCCGAGAATTGATCACACCTGCTTAATGCAGCCAGACACCGTTTTGGAGTGATGTAGTACAGTGGCACGGCAGGTAACGCTGTAGTCTCCCAGAAGCCGGATGATGGGAGAGGATGCAGGTTCAATCCCTGCTTTGTTTGTGTGGAGTTTGTACATTCTTCCCATGACTGAATGGGATTCCTCTGGGTGCTCTAGGTTCCCGGTCAGAAGATGTGCTTCAAGTGAATTGGTGGCTCTAAATTATCCTCTGCTTGTGTGTGTGTTTGTGTGAGAGTGTTGTTCTGGTATATAGATTCACTGGAGGTAGTGTATCTAGCATTTGTAAGTTACTTTGGGTAAATAATTAAGTTGTATCATAGAATTTTACAAAGACTAGGGTCACATACTGAGCTGTGACGGGCATGCTGGTAGCAAAGAATCACTAAGATGCCGGCAAAAATACCACCAATGAAGTACTGAATCTCGTCGCTGCCGCCTGCTCACATGCACTTCACTTTGTACTGTTGCACTGTTCATTTTGGTCCATTATTTAATATTTTCTGTTTGAACCAGGTTGGGTGCCGGCGGGAAAGGCCTACCGGGATCTGTTTGTCATTGACCGTTAACATTTCTTTTAATAAAGTATAAGTACATGCAGTTGGTTGTCAAAAGTAAACACATTTATTGCAGTTTTTAAAAATCATTTTTGTAGTTTCTTTACTTACCATTCAGCAATTTAACATTGTTTATTGTGCTGGTTAGCCTGTTGAAAACCAAATGGACCGAACCATTCGGGGTATTTCTAGGTGGGAGTCCTTGGGCACAACCAACTTGACAGGGGTGATTTACTGTGTAATGGGATAAATGTTTTTATATATTGTAAGATGTGGATAGTTATAACAGGCCAATGTTTTGTATGTTTTTGTATTTATTTTGGGCATTATTTTTGGGGACTATGTACTTTGGAGTTAATTGTTGAGGCTGTTATGGTATAGCCAGAATGGCAGAGTTACTGCTACAAAGCTTGTATTTGGTCGGCTAGTTAGAAGACTCATCTGGACAGGCACTCACATAGCGAACAAGAGAGCTGTGTATTGCTGTTGGTGCAAGGGGTTTAAGCCCACGGCTCATAGGCCTTATTTTCTTTTGTAACCAAATGTTTATTTTTTGTATTTGTCTGGGGTTAAAGTGTTTTTGAGGCACATCTTTTTAAGTAAAGAAAAACATTTTTGGTCCAACCACTTCGGTTCTCCACTGTTGCTTCCATCCATCGTCCAATACTCTCACAACTAGAATCTAAATAATATGAACCATTAAGCATTTACTAGGATTTACAAACAAAATGTTCAGACTCTTCCTAAATTGAGGTACACAGAGAAAAAGGGGTTTTAGATTTTTCTAAATCAGATTGACAAGTCTTTACCTTAGAAACAACATGTCAAAATAGTTTGTGATCAACTTAACTTTATTAGTCACAAAAATATTTCTTCAGAAGGCTTTAATTCAATGAATGATAAAATCCAAAAGAATAAAAAAACTTGCAGATGTACATTCTGCCATTCTGCATTTATACAGGTGACAGATTGTAAAATTGTCAGGAAATCTGCATAACTAACGTGAAAAAATTTCAACCAACAACAAAACACACAACTTGGCAATTCACACAAATACCTTTTCAATAAAGTGGCATAATGGCAAACAGCAGAAATCAAACTTTATTTAACCCAAAAAAAAAAAAATCATGGAAGAAATGTAAGACCGGTAACAGTTAAAATAATGTCCAATACTCTGTTAAATGCTTAACAGCCAACTGTCATAAGTGTATCCTTGACAGCGATTCTTCCTCAATGCCAGACGTTCTTAATCACAGTGCATGATAACATAAAAACTAATTTAATGTGGAACATAAATTTAAAATGAAATATTTTATATGTGACACTATTAAAACTTGCTCTTAATTTTACACAAATCATTTCAACATATTACATGAAGTCAGTTATCGCTACTCTCACCTTTATTTTGCCAGTGTGCAAAATTAAACAATGAAATCAACTTCCAGTGCATATAAGGTTCTACATTGTGATAAACTTGAGGACACCTAATTATCAGGTTCTACACACTATAATGGTTCAGTTCAATAGAAGGCACCAGCAGTGTAAACAGGTTAACACTTAGCACTTTGAAACTGCTGTTACCACAGACAGCCAGGATGGGCAAGGTCTGGGAGGTGAGATTCACACAACATGTCCTGGAGCATCACAGCTCAGTATGCAAAAGAGCAAAAAATAAAGTTATATTCATACACACATACATATGTATGTATATATTCAAGAACTAAGAATCACTAGAGTTATGAAGGATCAACCTCACTGGTTGATAGAAAGGCCTTTCACATTTTGAGCCAAGATGTGAACACGCTCCACAGGTTGCATTGCTTTAGCTGAGAGAAGGTCTTTTGCTGACAAATATTCATATTTGTGTGCGAGCACCTAAAGCAAACCTCTCTGTGTACAAGTTGGGGTGTGATGTTTACACAAGCGAGGGGGGATGGGAAGTATGTGGTACCAAACATGACAAATGTAACCAAATGACACAGAGATATTACAATACAGCAGCTAATCAATAATGTTTTATCTGTATTAAATATATAATTGATAAGAAAGTGCTACTTGAGAGTAAAAACAGTCAGGATATGAAATGCACATGAACATGAAAATTAACAAAAGTCAGTGACCCATTTTGAAGGGCTGAATAAGCCTCACAACACACACTCAGTGACAGAGGAAGGAGTGACAGACACAGACACTTCCTGCTGCACTGATACCAGTACCCCAGTAATGGAGAACTGAAACGAGACGTCACAAGTGCGCATCTTGATACACAGGAACACATGACAAATAATCGCATTTAACATTTTACATCAGGTCAGACCAGCAGGGAGTGCTAGTGTTGCCAAGAACCAACAAGGTGGACTTTGGAAAGAGCTGAAGGAACAACGGCAGAGCAGCACTTTTGAGATCAGCCGTTTCCAAAATCCAACTCTCAGCTCACGGATTATTAATATGTTGCTTGAAAACATCGACGGCGCGCTTCCATGGAAACCTTGATTGGCCGGGGCTCGCGCTACCCTCATTGACCCGTTTCTTCCCTCTAATGAAGTTTTTGCACGGGAAGAGAGCTCACGTGTAATTTGTGAAACTCGCACAATCATGCACACACAGTCACAGTTTAATACACTAACACACGAACCAGTGTGAATTAAAATGACTAACTATGTGCAAAAACAAAGGGGCAGGACCTACAAAACAGGGGGGTGATGCTAGCTTCAAAAGAACAGACCCAAGATAATGCTGAGGGAGGAGGCTGCGGTTGATTTCTCAGTCGTTTGGTGCCTTTCATAACACAGAAACGGTGCCAGGAGGGTGGCACACCATCCGTGGTGGGGCAGTGGGTGACCAGAAAGGTCTGTGGCCTGTGCAGCAACGTGTCACGTCTGAGCCAGCTGCAGCTCCTCCAGGCCGTGCTTGCCCAGGTGGTACCGGGCCAGGTCCTTTCTCGTCACGAGACCCACCACCTGAGCAGCAGCACATGCTACGGTGGTTATCAGCTCAAATCTCATTTTCTACTGTTCGTCAAAGCCCTGAACCACATGAAGTATAACATCCAGATATACACAAAATTTCTAGACAGTAGACAAATGTTACTGATACTCAGATATACAAATACATACAGTGAAACAGCAACAAATGCATAAACAGTTAAATACACAAAGACATATATAGAAAAATATATAGTATATAGATTGATTATTAAGATGTAGACAGACAGGTACTCAGATACATCAGCTTACTTCTGGTACAGATGTGGTTCCCCAACTAAGGTTTCAGTTTCACAAAGAGAACCTCCAACAGATATAAAGTGCTGATTGGACAACTGGCGAAGACTCACCCTGTTCTCACTGTCCACCACAACGAGGTGTCGTAGACCCAGAGCGCGGAACAGCTTAAAGACCCGCGGAAGAGATGTCTCCTGCAGCACATGCCAGCAGCAAACAGCCAGGGGTGAAAGCAATGAACAAAATTAAAAGGGACACAAACAAATGTTCTGGGAAAACTAGAACGGGTGGTGAACATCGTCTACAGCAACCTGATTTTACTTGTGATTATTGCTTGCTACAGGAAACTGGAAATATAGCCAAGTTTGTTTCTGCTGGGCATATGATGAAGGAAGTCTAAATGAGGTCTGCTTGTTTCTCTTCTGAAGTTCACAAGTCGAGAATGTGGTGAAGTGGTTCAGAAACAAAGCTTTGAAACATTTCAGAGTTTAGCTGAGCTGAACAACTCCATGGCGACGGTATGTGCGCCATGAGGCCTGCTTTCCATACCTGAGTGACGGTGTAGGGCGTAGGGTTCATGAACTCAGTCAGGTCCATCATGCACTCGCGCTCATCCTGGGACACATGGATTGACTGGATTGGGGGGAAGCGGGGGTACGCATCGCGGAAGTCCTTTAGCTGCAACTTGCGCTGGTTGAGACGAGATCGGGTCCTCTCGACAAACACCTGCAAAGGTCAGGAGATGTAGGGTCTCAGTTGAATTGTCATACATGAGGGACACTCCCAATTGGTCAAATCAACTATTTACATAACTGCAAGCATCCTCATTGGTTACAGTGTGAGCGAGCTTTGTCCTCATTGCTTAGTTCAAAGGAACCAAATACCAATAGATAAAATGACATCCTTACAAAATGCATACAAGTGGGACTTGTTTGGGCCGCCAATTTTCAGTAAGAACACCCAGTCTGATTTGTTCTTGACCTCTTACCTTATGTTTCAGGAGCACAATAAGCTGAGAGCGCAGGATTAATCCGCAGATTTTGCCAGGCTAAGGCAGGGAGAGGAATGAAATGCAGATTAGTGGTGTTACGGCAACATATCATGTGATCTTGTGAAAAGTAAAAGGGAAATATAAACAATTGCGCCAATGGAAGGACTCTACGGCACTTGGGGTTAAGTACCTCATCGTCATCCATCACCCTAGTGACCACTGGGAAGCCGTTGTGATTGGTAGAGGTGTTGCTGAGAACATCCACGATAGTGCCCACCTTCTCGACCCTGTTGAAGCACGTTACTGGAGAGCTCATCACCTCCCTGGGGAACACAGAAAGAAGCCATGAGCTGGTCTCCCTCAGCTGGGGTCGTGTCAGGGCAGAGGGATAGTGGCAATGGCGGGGGAGTGGAGTACCTGGCAGTGAGTGCGTGGGATGTAGCTGGGGCCTCCCAGTGCAGGAAGGGCACACTCTGCAACTTGATGTGGATATCATACAGGCCCTGTTGGGGATGACATCTGCCATTAACAGCAACACCACATCACTTTCCTCACTTGTGCCAATTTTGCAGCTCTCCTAAATGAGGATTGCAGAAGGGGAACTAGTCTTCCCAGAAGTTTTGACTAAGGCGCTGGATGTTTCCACCAGAAGAACAGCTACAGGATTAACAGGCTTTCAAATCTCGAGACAGGAAAATAAGATCAGTTACTGAAAGAACCTTTAGACCCATCAAGCAATCACTATAAATGACCTTAAGTCAGGAAAAAGAAAAAAAAAAAAAGTTAACACCACCAAACCCACCTCCACAAAGTAGTCGCCCACAATCTTGGCTGTCATCAGCACCAGCATAATGGGAAATCCATAGGTGACATTGCCTGTGGCTTCAACCAGGATGACGGTCAGGCTGAGGGTCATCCGGACAATTCCGCCTGAGGAAGGAGGGGCTTGTCAAGCAACCTGATTGATGACTGATTTTACTGAGGATATTGGTGCAATATCGCAGTGCTTCGAGGTGTCATGGTACTCAGTATATGATATACTCACCAAGCTGAGCAGCCGCTCCAATCAAGGCATACTTGCCAGGATCTGCCCAAATCTGGTGCACAATAAACGAGTGAGAAATAAGTCACGTCAAATTGATCTTTGGCACATCCCAAAGCATCAGGCAAGTCAATAAAAAAACTGACTGAATTATGTGTTGACTTCTGTCCATCAGACAGAAGAATCAAACTGAGAAGTTCCCGAACACCACTCTAGCACATGCTGCTACGGAAACTCTGCGTGGAGGACTGTTCCCCTATGCACTTACAGAGCCATACGGGGTGATGTGCGCAAGCATAATGCCAAAGAGTCGCCCCCAGGCGGCGCCAATCAGAAGCGAGGGAATAAAGACCCCAGCGGACACGGTCAGCCCATATGTCCAGCACGCCAGGAAGAAGTAAGTGAGTGTGAACACTCCCAGTGTCGGGGGGTTGTAGGAGCCTGGCAGATAGGGGAACACGAAAGAAGGCAGAAGTGAGGTGAGGCATTAGCGCCCCAGTCAGCTGATGCTGATGCAGTAGCTCTTCTGTCCACGAGAGGGCAAACTAAAAGTTGAGCACACTTCTTTTCAATTCCGCGTTTGTTAGAGTACTTAAACATGCCAGTATGAAAGCAGAATGATTTGTGCTTATCCTAATCCTTTGGATGAGAACGCATCCCTCCTCAAGGCTCCAGTTAGCGCTGGAATAGGAAACAAGTGGGAGGGCTGTGTTATCGATCTGGAAAAAGAATCAGCACACCCTGGCCGAAGACAAGGGCTTGACAGGACGGAGGAGGCTCAAGTATCTGAGCACTCTAACAGCTGCCCCACATCCCGCCCCCCAAGCTCCAACATGGGGGATGTGTTTGGCACCCAGACGAGAGGCTCTTTGACGCTATTCACAGATAATGCGGTGGAAAATCTTTACAGGTTCCCTGGTCCTGACAGGAAGTACCTTGGCTCCTCCAGGTCAGCGGTCAACAAGCGTGACTGTATCAGGAACACCAGAGGCTTTTAACACTGGCTACGTACCTGGGGGGTTGTGGAACAGGCTGCGGACACTGCGCTCTGGTGTGTTGAAAAATGCTGTGGCCATCGAGTTGTACTCGCCATCTGCACAGAACAGCTGCAGAGTGGGACAAACGTATGAACGCTGTGACTGGAAACATACAACTGAAATAACAAAAGGCGAAAGGCACAACTGGACATGACGATATGCTCACCTGCAGGGGATAGTTTTCTGCCTGATCTTCACCAAGGGGCTGGCAGTCATCGGAAAAGTAGATCATGGCAAAGGAGACTGTGGCGGTCACTGCAGCAACCAGCATGGCTTCCATCACCTGTAAGCAGGGCCGGTGAATATACCTGGTGGAGGAGAAGCGGGCCGGATGGTTACAGTCAAGTCCCTTTAAGTGTCGTATTGTTGAACCCTTGAGGGCTTACACTACTGCCTCAAACATTGGGAGGTATATTGTTTGACTTTGGGCAGAAGAGCTTTATGATGAACCACTTAAGGCCATTTCGGGTTTCGTAAGCGGACCTTGGGCGGTCATCAGTTGGGCTATGGCAGGAGACTTATCTGAGGTAATCCAGTGGCCCTTATGATTTCAGCACAGAAATGACAGGGGGATCAGGGGATTAAGGCCCGCCTGGCTACGCCTCAAATTCCTGAGCTCGATGGAAAAGCCCAAATTGGAAATCCCTTTACAGCATTCAGAAGTTTGAGAAGGAAGCTGACGGACACGTTTCACTGGTGATTGACAAAGTGACAAAGAGAAATGGTGCAGACATACCTGATCCTGAAGATGGTGAGCCAGTAGTTGAGCACATTAAACAAGGCTCCAAGAAGGCCACCTGGTTAGAGGGGAGTATGAGAGCATTAGCAGAAAGCTGGGATGCGTTTCTATCAGAATGGTGTCCAATTTGGAGAAGGTGCACATCCTCACCCAGCGCTCCCATGCATATGAAGAGGGGGATCTCGTACAGGTTGTACTCCACACTCTGAGAAAACGGGAACAGCAATCAGTATCACGCGTTCATTTAGCAAACCTTTCTTGGAGGCTTGAAGAGATTCACCAGCTGAGAGAGACAGAGGGAACTCATTCTACCAGGCCCAGACTAAATCTCCCAACTTCTATAAGTGCGAGCAGTAAGAAGCAGGAGAAATGTGGTGAAATACACCTACTATTAACTAGCAGTAAGCATCCAGTTTATTTACAACAATTTTGTGCCAATCTGAGTAATGAACAATAACTGTCTGTGCTCTTACTTGCATCAGGAAAAAGTAATACAGAGTTATATGTTAATGGCACCAAAAGGGTCCCTACGGTCTAAGTTGCATTCCAACTACGTTGGTACCACGACGCACATTTATATCCACAAGTTAAAAACCTGCATTTAGTTCAACTACCAACATTTTTATTGCCTTTTTTAATTAAAGAAAATTTTTTAAAAGCATTTTATTTACACAAAGACATCCAACTAAAATGTCATTATAGATATAATAAATTAAAACCCTAAAACATACTGGCAAATTATTGAAAATTAACCCCCCCCCAAGACCAAAAGCAGCCTTGTCAGTGTGACTGCTGAGAACCAAAGCCTTAAGGAATTTCTAAGTTAGGAGCATGACTCGAATCTTCGATGAGCACCAAGTTTCCAGCATCAGTTGTCACCCCCCGAGGGCAACGAATACAGTGCGGGAAAAAAATCATGTGACAAAAAAAGAAAGACAAAAATACCAGTGTCTTGCAGCTCACGTACAAGTTTTACTGGAAATGTTCCAAATCCGCAAAAAAAAAAAAAAAAGGTCCTGTGTCCAGCACGTGATTAACAAGCTGCTTGACCATAGTCCTCATATGACCATAATGAGATATCTCACTGAAGCTCCAAATGGGACACTAAGTGGTCGTAGATATTTTTCACGACACCGATTCATCTGATCATTTCAACAATGATCACAGAAAATGGAAACATTTAGGTTTTAGAGGTCTTCTGGCAAAAACGCACTGGCATCGGTTGCTTCTCTAGTGTTCTTTGTAACACTTTTTCTAGAAACTAGAAAGCCCTCTAACTGCTCCTGAAGTCCTTCATATTCAGTAGAGGACACTGCTCCCATCAGAAAGCAACACAAGATGCCAGGACACCACAACAAATCTCTATCTCTCACTCACACAGTGGACATAACATTTTTTTTTTTTTTTTTTTATACATTTATTCATTCAGCTGACGCTTTTCTCCAAAGCCACAATCTACTTACAACTACTTACCCATTTATACAACTGGGTAATTTCACTGGAGCAATTTAGGGTAAGTACTTGCTCAAGCGTACTACAGCCAGAGGTGAGGTTTGAACCTGCGACCTTTGGATCCAAAGACAGCAGCTCTAACTGGCACACTATCAGATTTTTAAAAATCCCTTTGACTACAAGCTAACTGCCCATGATAATCACACTTCTGTTGACGACATCTTTCTCCTGAAGCGCACAGGTGTCGAAGCGCACTGTCGAGGGCCGATGGAAAAGTAGAAGATGTTGAGTTTAAAATAGACCCCTTCATCACATTATCCATGTCACATTCAAATCTAGGAAGTTGAACTGCAGAAAATTGTTGGGAACCAATAAAATCTAAATAATTAAAAGCAGTACTCCTTATAAACGGTTGAGCACATCCCCTGCAGGTGGAGAAAAGCAGGGGAGCTTACATCACTGTCGAAGCGTCCAAAGTTGATGAGACCAGGGTTAGAAAGTTCTCCAGTCTTATTGTGATAGATGCTCAGGAAGAAGTTCAGCGTGAAGGTCGAGATCATGGATGCGAAGAACTGGAGGAAGAGAGATATTGGAGCTGACACATCTGAGGGAAACACGGGCGACATCACGCCACGTGCACCAAACCCCTGCTGCTCACTATTCTCCACGTCAGCATCTGGTTCCAGAAGGATGCTCCCTCTTCCAAGCTGAAGAGGACACCACCTGACAGGAAAACAAACATTTGATTCTTTGACCAACTGCAAAAGCTTCTTAATCAGTCACAGGTGAGAGGTCAACGGGGCATCGCCACATTCTGCAGACACACCTAGGTACATCGCTTTGACGAACTGGTGTAGGAAAAGGGAATTGAGTAATTTCTGGGGTGCTTCCCACAAGGGTATCGCCATTTGGGTTCCCCCCCCAAAGACCTCTGATCGTTACAATATATAATCGAGGTGGGCAGCCACTTGTTTCCTGGCTATTCCAGTCAACCATAGACATGGCTGCACTATTCTGAAAGAATTTAGCGGAAATTTCGTTAAAGAACTCCAGTGATATTCAAATGTACAGATTACGCCTGAACCATTTACTTAAAAATTATTACATCCATATTAGTAATGATATTTAGTGTGATGAAAACTGCCAATTCTGGTTATATTTTATATTTTACATTACAGTTGTATTGCATTACAGATATACAACATGGTTATGCATCATGCTGTAATGTTGTGGCTCAGATGACATACTAAGAGAAAGCGAAAAAAGTAAAATGGACGAAAAAGGTTTACTATTGTGACTCAGAGTCAAGCATGTAGCCAGTAGAAATTAACACTAGAAGAGTTTAATAAAACAAACGTTCTTTGATCTAAATAATTAAATGCCCGTACCGAGATTTCCTAAAGTTTTTAATAATCTATAGGTCAAACAGTATCGGTATGAAACACTAGACAGTGTGAGATAGATAGATATATATATATATCTAAGTGTGCACACACACACACTTTAAAAATAAAAAAATAAAAAACTCATTTAATCAAACAGAACAGATCCAGGGGTGTGACCTCACAAACAACAATATTAGAATTAACTTTCTCCATATTGTTCACACACTTCTCTCAGACATCCCTGGTAGGACTGCGGTCCTTACCAACAGGAGCTCCGAAGGCAGCGGACACTCCGGCAGCTGCTCCTGCTGACACAAAATCCCTCTTCTCTGTGTCCCGCCGGAAATACTCAAAAATCTGTTGAGACAGAGGGGTCAGACTGCCAACGTCCACCAAGGAGGACATCAGACCATTTGAAAGAGCATGATGCAACAGCTCACCTTGAAGTCCTTCTTCAGAGAGGTGCTCCTTCCCTGCGAGACGCCGGCAGCCACCACGGCCCCCGAGTGGATCATGGGTCCTTCCTGGGGTGGCATCGGGAGAAGAGTTTCAACAGAACCGCAGTGATGCGGTGGAGGTGATGCATTCTTCACGATGGATACCTACCTTTCCTACAGCCAGGCCACCTGCCACCGAGCAGATCACACCACACACCTTTACCACGAGGGTCTAAACATGGAAAAAGGAAAACACATATTAAGCTCAGTGTTGGGCAGCTGAATATCTGCTTGACATAGTGGCCCACACTTTTAGCTTCTTGGAGCTCAAACTGTCTCCTGAGCTCTTCTTGACACACCCATCTTTTGGAAAATTGTCCAACTGAATTTGGGAGAGCGCTGTAGATGGGATACAAACTGAACACCGACCCAAACTGAACGCATTCACAAAGATTCTCTTGATTGTCGAACATCTGTATTGGGCAGACAGATAAATGAGGATTCGTGTTACCTTAAGGCGGACCACACGGGGTATTTTCACTCCATTCAGGTAGCACTTGATCTGGGGGATTCCACTGCCGGCTGCAATGGGCTGAGGGGCAGAGTGAGTTCCATCAATGCCCGCTGAGGAGAACATCCTCAGGTTCATATGAAGGAAGACATGTGGAAGGGCAGAACTAGCCACCCACATGGTTCAAGCCCCAAGGTTCAGACTGGCCTTACCTCAAAGAAAGCCACTATGATAGCACCCATCATGACAATAACGGAGTTCAGGAATGCCCACAAGATGAGCGAGATGGAGAGACCTCCCGCTTCGGTGAACTTCTCGATATCTGAACATTAGCAGGAGGTTATGGAGAATCCATGTAGCGTTGACCGTAGCAGCCTGGGAACGGTGTGGATCACAGACCTCAGCTACAGAAAGGATACTCTCCTTGATGACTTTGTACTTGAGTCCAGCGAGGTTCTCTACCACAATGTCGATGAAGCAAGCAATGAGGCCTGTGAGGATGCCAATGAGCGCACACACCACCCAGCGGCTGATCTCCAGGCATCTGAAGCCCTAAGACCAACCAGTGAGAAAGCCAGAGCTTGTCCATTTGGGGTAATTACACCCAACCAGCCATCTCATGATGCAGCTTAACCGTTCATAATATGAGGAGCTGGTGGGGTTATAAAATTTCAAAGTTACATTTTCCAGCTTATTTTTATTGCATGTTCAAGTCTTTTCTTATTGTACCTTATCAAATCCGGCTCACCGCGACCCCGTATGGGACAAGCGGTTCAGAAAATGTGTGTGTGTATTTTCCCTGCACTTTGCTATTTTCCAAAAACTGTGTGTAATAGAGAACAACAAGTCAACAAATGGCAGTAAAGAGCACCCAAATGGAGCAGCAGTGTGAGAAACCACCTTAATTCAACTAACTCCCAGTGTTTAGAGCTAGTGTCCGGTGTTCCTGCGTTTTGGTGATCAAAAATAAGGTGAGGAATGTTGCACGTGTTTATGGAGTCAATTGGTCAAACAACTGACACTGAAGTTTTTGCAGATGTACTTCTATTATAAATAATTTTAGTGTTGATACAGCTAACAGGTAATTAAAATAAATAAAAATTGTTTAAGTATTTATTACAGCGATATCGAAGATATTTACGGAACATAACCCATAAATGAATCGAGGGGCGCCCGTATTATGCAACCTTTATTAACTGTGAATTTGGTAAAATAAACTTTTGAGTTACAGACAGACTTCCAGCCCATATTGCATTCGTAAGCCGAGGACCCGGTGACACAGCAGCAGCGTACCAGCTTGTCTGCGGTGTGACTGAAAATGATTTTTGCCCATTGCCCTCCACATGGACAGACAGAACGACAAACAACAAACCACTGACCATGTAGCTCATGCGCCTCTCCTCCTCGAGGAACAGCTGATTTTCGCTGTTGTCATAATCGAGGCTCTGAAACACATTGGAAACACGGTGCGTTCAGTAGAGAACCCAGCTTTGGGGGCTGCAGACTGTACCCCCATACAAAAACCTGCCACACGCTGGGGACAAATGCCGACAACCACCGCAAACTGACACTCAGCAGCTCTGATTTTAATGAACTGCAGATTGAGAGATATCAAATTATTTATTCTGTAATTATTAATTTTTAGTTAACATTACTTTTTTTATTTGGTTACCTCATACTTGAGTGAAAGAAGCTTCTCGTTGTGAGGGATTTCCTTTGGTCGACTAATGGCTGACTCCTGCACACAGGGAGAGAGAATGAAGGGTATAATTTCATAACTGGCCTAACTGGAAGTATACAGAGTTGTTACTGTATGCATGCGCACACACAAACAAACAGCTGTAGATCTATGGTTGCTTTGTTGAGAAAACCCACATACACTGTGTGAAGTTAGCTTAAAAAAACGGCTGTTCCATAAAGCACCCAGGGGTCAGGAAAGGACGAAGGCCAGACAGCTCGGTCACATGCCCTCAATCCAATACCATACCGCTGAAGGGCAAGACCCTGCCAGAGACGTTCCGCAAAAGGCACGGGGGAAAAAAAATAATTTTCGCAATCTAATTTTCCGTCTCTTGCATAAAAAAAAAAGCAACATAGAAGGCAGCGGCACTGACTGAAAACAGGAGTGCGTGTCCGCAGCGGGAGGAATGAGTCAACGCTTCATTGAAGCACGCACGCACCCTGTGGGGCTTACTTCCTCTCTGAGGCCGAGGGCCAAGACGGCCGGGACAATTACAGCATCGTAAGGGCTTGCGGCTCCGGGAAGGTTAGCGTGTGCTGTGAATGAGTACCACTGTGAGAATGAGGACTAGGAGGTACCTAGACAGTGCAAGGAAAGGGGAGGTGGGAGAGCAACCGCGGCGTGAATTACCTCCTCTGGAGCGGGGTCTTCTTCCAGGTCCACTGTGCTCAGCCTCCCAATCTGAAATATGCCGCTCCCGGAAAACTGTAGTTCGGAAACGATTGACAGTTATTATACAGTAAAAATGGGACCCGATCGACCACCTACCCGGAACTCAGCAATCACTCATCCTCTAACTGCCTGAAGGTTCTGCTCATGAGAGATCCAAAATCCTCGGATCTCAATTTTGGCTCCGATGTAACGGAATGAACGCCATCTGTTTCTCAGAGGACCTGAATCCCTCCCGACATCAAGAAGGGTCTCAAAGCCATCTCTTTCAGATCCATTTCTCTCACGATCTCCTGACAACTGTACAAACGAGTCAACGCCATGTCTTATGATCACCTGCGTATTTAGTAACGTTCAAAATGTTATTGTCTGTGACATAAAACTTGGCCAAAGTTTCACTTTTTATGGTACACTAAGTTACTTGTTAATCTGACACTTTTCTCCAAAGGGATTTACCGTGTTAGCGTCGTACAGTAAGCTGCTTAAAGTTATTTACCTATTTAGACAGAAGGGTAATTTTTACTTTATCAATTCAGGGTAGGCACCTCAATCAAGGGGTAATATAGGAGGGGGTGGGATTCGAGCCCACGTCGATTGCAAGATGACAGCTCTAACCACTATGCCACCTGCTGGCACAGACTATTAACGCACTCTCACTAGGTTCTACTGGCAAACAGAGAGCAACCTGCTTAGGTGCGAAATACTGCGGTATCGCTATTTACCGAGATCACAATTAGTACAAACGGAGTGTAAATGCCTGGAAACGACCGATTCAAAGGCCGTTACGATTTTGAAAAGTTGCATATTTAAGTGGATTTATTTAATGTAATCTGTTGCCGACAAGCAGAAAGACAAGATGTGCGTTGACTTATTATTTCCCGGACCGCGGTAACCGCCGGTCAGACTGCTGAGGGAGGGAGGGGCAGGCACAAGGTCCCCGGAGGTTACCTTACGTTCGACCGCCTACGAGGACCCGCGGAACATCTCCGTCATAGAACGCATCCTTGCCTGCTTCCAGGGTCGGGACTGAAAATCCCAGAACCCCAGAGGACTTAAAGGAGGGCCGGGTCGAGAAACCATCCATGGCGACACACCGGCTGCTGCTGCTCAGGTCATATCATCATATATAGCAGTAGAGACAAGTGCATCTGACTGTTTTCCCACCAAGTAACAACAGACAAACCTCCATGTGTGATGTGGTCACTTCATTTTCCAGTTCCCCATATGACAAATAAAAAAAAAAAATGCAATTTTACCAAAAACCCACAACATACAGCTAGGGGAACAGAAACTACAGCGACAGACACAGAGTCAGAGAGACAGTTATTATTATTACATGCCATGGGAGGTTACAATAGTGGTAGTACACAAGCGGTGCAGCAGTCATCATGACATGGGGCTGGGTGTTGGTTCGAGTCCAACCTCATTGACTGATTGATTCATTTCATTATATATCATGATATACTATCATACCGCTTTGTGAACAGAATTGAATTCTGCCACTGCTGTGTGTGGTGCCCCTGTGACCGTTACTAACCCTGCAAAATAAGAACGGAGTCGAACACAGGACTGGAGTGAGCTGAGTCACTACTACCCACGAACCAATGAAACAAACCAGGCAAGGGGGAAAAAAATAAAAAAAAAAGGCTGCGACCCAGTCGAATCGACGTCCCCGGCCGTTACCTGTCGACTGTATGATCTCGCCGCTCCTCCGGCGCCGTTCAGCAGCGGCGTCCCCTCCCCTGCTGGAGCCGGCTCGTCCCCGCGACTCGACCACGACACTTTCTTCGTGATGTTGGCCATGGCGGCGCGCGGCAGCTCACGCCGGGTCCGCACTTTTTGACCTGTCGACAAGTGGCTCTTCGGCGGCAGCGGCGGCGGCGGGCTGCTCCCCGTGCGCCCGTTCCGAGAGCACACGGTCGATCATGTGACTATGACATCACAGAGTGACCAAAAGAACACGGAAGCGTAACCGGGAATAATACAAAAAAAAGAAAAAAGAAACCACAAAGCTGAGGCACGGAAGCGCTACTGGGACAAACAGCTCGAAAACACAGACGCTGCTTCAGGAAAAAGGCACGATAGTACGGACACGCCATTGGGACAAAAATATCTAAGACAATCAAGCGTTTCACCAATATCCCTTTGCAGTTCTGTAGCCGGGCAATAGAAAAGCAAAACGTACTTGAAGTATCCCATAAATATAGTGATAAAATCTGAAAAAAAATAAAATTCAGTCTCTTTACTTATGTTAAACTAATATCCGGTAGAGTATCAGTATGCAATGTGTACAGACAACAAGCTTCCTTGGCTGGGCACATCATATTATGCACAAATAAATCTAATCAAGATGAAAGTTTCAAACAGTTATTAAATAATACAGCTATTTCATATGGTTCTATGAAGCTATATATACCATGAAAAAGATCTTATTGTGGTTTGGCTTATGCTGACTGTTCATTTGTTCATGAATGAACTGAACACATACAAGTACATTTCCCAGGAGGAGCTTTTATTTATTTCATCCTGCAGAGACAGGATGACTGTGAAATGGAGAAAACCGCTTGCGCTGAAAAGGCATTCGATCATCTCAAAAACTCTGCTTATAGTTCTACTGCGATATGACTGAATTTCATCAACAAAAACACGAAAAAGTTCCAAAAAAAGTACGTAGAAATTTATCCTCAAAGCAAATGCATACAGAACCCTTCTCCCACTGGTTTGACAGTGGTTTGAGACTGATTTTAGCCTTGTTGGATTATTCTTACCTTAATAAGATTTATTAAGGGCATGCAGGTTGATAAACTTAACAAAACGCATGAAAAGATCATATACTTAATATGAATGAAAAGAACATAAGCTGCTCTTGGTTTTTGCAGTGTAAACTGGTACAGACCTTGAATATCAGTGGTTGTACTAAGCTGCTATTTCCACACTGTACATGTAATGCTTTCCACATGGCAACATATTAGACACAGAATGGTAAAGGATATTCACTCAGGAATGTTCTGGAAAGTGCATGGTCTGGTCAGTTCGTTTAGTTCGTGCTTTTCCAGGTTAAGTGCAGTGTTCCAGGCATTCGCAATGCACCAGTTGCACCGAGCCACTCAGCTGCTCCACATCATCCAGGGTGAGAACTGATCCCCTGGGAAGACCCCGCCCCGTGGCAATCCCCGAGACCTCACCTGGGCTTAGCGCCCTGTCCCACACAGCAAAGCCAGCCACCCTGCCCACGAAAGCCTCTGCCTCATCGAAGCCCCCGCCCACTGAATCCTGCTCCTGCCCCAGCACCAGTGACCCCCCAGCCTGGATCTCATAACCCTTCTGGAATTTAGACCCTGTCGAGGCAAGGCGGCGGTCCACATACTGCCAGAAGCGGCCCTCGATGGAAGACCAGATGATGCAAAGGTGGTGCCATCGACCATCCAGCATAGCCCCGATGGGGAGTTCGCGGTATGCAGGGTCACCGATGACAAAGTCGATGCTCTCTTGGCGGCTTGAGTTGCGGCCGTAGAGGACCAACTTATTGTCATTCTCCTCGGTGGCATAGGACAACAGGGTTCCCATGTAGACCGAATCCACCCTCAGCCACGTGCAAATGGACAGCTCATGGATGCCAGACAGGAAGCTCTTCTTGAAGGTGACGTAATTTTCGATAGATGCAAAGGGAAACAGCAGCATGGACTTCACGTTGCAGACTGAGGAGGAAAAAGAAGAACAAACCATTCGGTCAGACTCCGGACAAGCACTGTCCTTTCTTAAATACTCTTTAAATAAACTAGGGAAAATCAATCAACCTTATCTGACACACAAATCCGAACTACACACACACAGTGGCTGAAGCCGCTTGTCCCAAGAGGGGCTGCGTCGAGCCGGAGCCTAACCCAGCAACACAGGGCGTAAGGCTGGAGGGGGAGGGGACACCAGTCTATCACAAGGCACCCTAAGCGGGACTTGAACCCCAGACCCACCAGAGAGCAGGACCTGGCCAAGCCTGCTGCACCACCGCACCCCCCCCGAAAGGTATAATATTTTACCAATTTATACAGCAAGGTATTTTATTGGAAAAACTCAAGGTATGGTTTCTTGTTTAACAGTACAACAGGGTCCAGCATTACCACTGGCGACAGCTGGTAGCATAGTGGTTAGACCTAATACTGTTGGACATAAAGGTTGCAGGTTTGATTCCCATATCTGAATGTAGTACCCTTGAGCAAGGTACTTGCCCCAAATTGCTCCAGTAAAGTTACCCAGCTGTGTAAATATCCTTTCATTGTAAGTCACTTGATGCCAAAAGATGTCTATGAAAACTCAACCGAAGTACACATCCATAACTGGTAATCACTGGTAACTCTTCCTTAATATTTGCAGAAGCATGTGACCAGCCATTAATTCATCTCCACTTTATATTTGGATGAATTACCTGTCAAAGATATTGACCCCTTTTCAGCGTCCTTCTTTCTCTCAGTCCAAGTGGAAAGTACAAGACTATATGTCCCACTCTAGTAACTATCATTATGTGGTTATTCTCCCTGTAGTGTTATTTTCAGTGTCTTCTGCCTGTAGTTCCTATGCGACAGCTATGGCACACTTTTTTATGAAACAGAATGCTATAAAGAGCTGAAAATCTCCACCTCTGGCTGCTTGGTGGTCCTACAAACAAAATAAAAAAAAACTAAGGTTTTTAGTTCTGGGTCCGATGTTGTAGAATGACCACCCACTCTCACTCAGAATTGCTGAATCTCTCTTTTCATTCAAGAGGGGTCTCAAAACTCACCTCTTTTGGACTCAGTTCTCCATTGATTGCTTAAGAGTATGATAAACATGTAAATGTTTACGTTTAATAATTTTGTGATTAGAAATTGTTGAACCATGGATAAACCTTTATGCAGAAACTTGTGTGATATGTTTATTTTTAATAATTCTCGTAGAATAATAGATAAACCTTTATGCAGCAACTCATGTGATGCATATATTCATATAGTGGAAAGTGACAAATTAACTGTCCTTTAGAATCATGTGTCTGCATCCAAGTCTTTTCTTCTGTTAATATAATTCACACATTGTATTTTTCTCTCATTGTATTGTACACTTTACATAGTAGTCTGTGTCGCTAACTGCCTTGTTTTATGTAGCACCATGGTTCTGGAGGAACTTTGTTTTGTTTCACTGTAAACTGTTGTAAATTGTTGAAATGACAATAAAGCCTCTCTTGACTCTTGACTCTGAGATGTATGTCGCTTTGGAGAAAAGAGTCTGCTAAATGAATAAATGTAAATGTAAAAGCATGCACTTCAATTTCTTTCAAATTTCGTGCTTCCAAGGTTCTTGCATCTACCATCAGTGGCTGCGTTTACATAAGACCTACTTTGTTCAGGAACTGAAGCCTGGAAGCGACTCCAGCTACTAAAGGACAAAACTTTCTCACTGTCCAAGATCTGTTTATGCATTTAAAAAAAAAAATATTACATTTCAAGTCTGTTTTTTGGTCCTTTCTGTTTTTATACTGGAAATCTGAATCATAATTAATTTTCCAGGCATCACATTTGTGGTTAACAGGACCGTAATTTGTATACACATAGAGTATAGCCTAGTTCAGATGCCGAAAGATACTTTTCAATACTGATATTTAACTTAGTCTATTGCATAAATAAACTGCAGCTTTCCAAAACATAGCCTGCTAACTTCTTCAACAAGAAAGTTTTCTAGTGTGACTTCTTCACTAATACTGATCTCCATCATAGTCTTAAAATGAGCTTGTTGGTGACCATTGAGGAATGCATACTTGTGCTGGCCTTCTTTGGCACGTGCTGCTTTTGAGGGATCTTGTGTTTCAGAGGCAGTTGAGGAAAGTCCTGAATCTCTGGTTCCACGTGGAATGCAGCCTCAGGTCTGGCATCCAGTGGAGTTGGGGTTGTCCTGGTTGTTACCAGGCCTTCCTTTGTCCTTCTCCCTTTCAAATGTTTCTGCTGGAGCTTCATGCTGACTGGGGTTTCTCTGGCCTCCTCTGCTGTTCCAATAACCTTCACACCCTGGGGGGCTGGAGACAGCAAGCTGTGACCAGAGGCCAGAGCGCTAACGGGGCTAGAAGAGTCTTTGGACGGTGGCGTGCCACTCTTTCTCAGGTTCCTCACCTGCTTCTCCAGCTGGGACATCTTGTTCTCCTGCTTTCTGATGGAATCATGCAGCACTTGTAACCCTTCCTGCAGCTCTTGCCTATCAGCTGATATCAAGCCAATCTGACTTGCGTGGCCCCGGATTTCTTGCGTGAGGTTGGACAGAATGCCTCTGCGTTCCTGGCCCTCTTTTCGTATTACCTTTCCATTATCATTCACAGACTTCTCCAGAGATTCCACTTTCAACTCCAACTTCTTGGTCTTCTTCTGCAGCCTCTTGGTCCAGAACTTCAGGCTGTTCAAGTCATTGCCTGTGATGGCCTGGAAGTCATTCAAAACACTGGAGATGTTGTGGTAATGGTCCGTCAGCTCCTGGAAGCGCATGTCTATGTTGTAGGAGATGTTGTAGTTAGCCGCAATGGCATTGAGGCGTGAGAGTGTAACCTCTTGGAACCTTCGGAACTGGAGAAGAAAACACCTTGTTTGGAATACAAGTGCATCTACAACAGTGATTTTTATTCAAAGAAAATGAAAAATTGCATGGAAATGTCTCTTAGAAGGAAAAACGTTAATGTGAAAGATGAAATTGCGCCAGTATGAGTGATACAGCAACCCATTTTCCAGATATTCTTTCACATTATCTTGTGTCCCTTTTTTCCAACTAACCCATGAAGACGTAGGACTAAACATGAGGTCATGCTTAATGAAACATAATGAAATCAAAACTGTACAGCACTTTAAATCTGACCCCAGTAAATGATTAAATTGTGATGATACCTGGTCAAGACCTCACTTTTCCACTCACCTGCTCTTCCAGGCTCCTCAGCTTCTGGAAGAAGGGCTTCCTCTGCTCCCCCTGGAGGGCGTTCTGCCCAAAGATGATGCAAGCATCGAAGAAGATCATGAAAAGGAGGAAATTTGCCTTTGTGCTGGAGCTGTCCATGATGTTGCGGAGTTGTTGTGCTGCAGAGGATTCCTCTGCAGTGAGTGGGTGGACAATTTATTTACCACAGCTCTTTGAGGGCGGGTGCGGCACTGCAGGCCCCTCCCACCTCCAAAGCTTGGACACAGAGCACCCCTATTTCCAAGGGAAGCACTGGGGAGTATGGCCTAGTAGATGGATTTAGCAGACACTGGTAATCAGGTCCTACGCCATCAGTGCCTCATGGCTTCGCTTTCTGTCATGCTTCAAAAGGAAGTGTCTCTCCACAGACTCATGGACACTGTTCACCCTGCTGCCCATGTCCGTTTTCTCTGAAAAACTCCAGAGCACTATGGCTCCTTACACACCAGGGTCACAGTGGTCACTGTGGCCGGATGTGGCTGAAAAGTGTGCATAATGTGAAATTGTATGTGTATCAAAAATAACTTGCTCATACTGGGGTGCTGATGTGTAAAATAATCAATAGCCTGAACTTCATAGATACTGTCACGGCCACCCCTGCACCTCAACCAACAGTACCTGGCTCCGATGAAGCACCTGGCTTCAATGGCAGCACTTGGTTATAAAAACCACCACTCAACCGCCTCCCAGTTGCGGAATCTCATTTGAGACAACCATCCTCTTTGCGCTCTCAAACCTACCTCGCCTTGCTTTTCCCAAGTCCTGTTCCTCGTTGTTACCCAGTCCTGCTCCACGTCTCTTTGGTAACGATCGCCCGCCTTGTCCGCTGACCACGACTTCTTATCCTCGCCTCTGCTCAGTTCGCCGATCGACCGACCATTCGCCCGTCCTTGACCACGAGATCACGTCTAATCTTTTGGTACTGAATAAACGATCCTGCACTTGGGCCCAGCCTCCTCTGTGTCCTCTGTTCACCATGACGGATAGATAGATAGATAGATAGATACTTTATTGATTCTGGTAGAAATTGCAAAAATTTATATTAAAACCTGTATTTTAAAGTATCAGATTACATATGTTTTATTGCCTATTCCTCTTTTTGTATGCAATGTAGAATGTTGTCTTTTCATAACAATGACCAAAGGTGACAAAAGTGTGATACTCATGCCGGTTCTGAACAACCCTGTGAACCTAAACAAAAATTAATATGTTCGTAAGATATAATGACAACTGTAACCTAAAATAGTGAGGTGTTTAGTTTGGTTGCTTTTGTAGCTCACGAGCGACATGAAAAGGAACAGATTTTCCACCCTATTTTCCAGGCAGAGAAGGTCACCAGGGCGTTTAGCAGTGGACACCGTCCAGCATGTTGCTGGAGCTGGAAATTGCCGCTCAGGAGCTTAGACACACTCTGTGCTGTTGTTTTATACCAACATGAGCGGATTTACTTCTGGAGCAAAGACTCAGACACGAACTTTGCAGATACTTGAATGTTTGACCTCTGACCCCTCTAAAGGAGCTGGAGTAGTGGCTCCGGAAGCAACCCGATCCCGGCGTGATGGGAATTGACCTCTGGTGGAAAAGCAGCAAAGCCGCAGCGGTTGTGACACATTTGACCCCACTTTCACTCCTGTGGTTTTTGGGGGAATACGGCGTCTTCAGCACAACCACTAGCCACCACCCCATGTCGATCAAAACTGAACAGCTCCCTCTTCTGTCCATAGAAGGAAAAGACTCTGTTACTTTCGCACACTCACACGCTCACAGAAGCTGCTTGTCCCGAGCGGGGTCGTGGCAAGCCGGAGCCTAACCCGGTAACACAGGGCACCCCCGTGGCAGTCCGTCACAAGGCACCCCAAGAAGGACTCAAACCCCAGACTGACCAGAGAGCAGGTGCAGGTCGAACCCATTGTGCCACCGCACCCCTCCCCCATGTTACTCAGTCCCTTTAAAAGAGTCTAATTTCCAAATTCCAGAAAACCATTATAAATAATCCTGGAGGACCTCAATATAAGTAGTTACAATGTTTTCCTTTCCTCTCAGGCACCCTTTAATTCTTGAGATGGGGCAATGATCAACTTTAGGAAATGAACGGGGCAATTAACCCTCCCCGCATTGTCTCCAGTTGAGTTCTCTTCTTCACAGAAGCGCTGTTACAGATGTTTATAGAATGAATTCCCAGCTATAGTCATGTGGTTAACAGGGCACGCAGACAGGTACGTCCCACTGCATTTTTGCAGTTTTGGAAGGACTGCAGGATTTCGTTGCTGGGAGAGGAATAAACAACACTACTCCATCCTGTGAATAGAGGTTGAGGCCTTTTCGTTTTTAATATCTCAGCTTTCAAGTATGCCACCCACTATCAATATCCACTTTTCCAGTGCAGGGTCACAGTGCTCCAGAGTCTAATCCTGAAGGTATAGGGCCTGAGACAAGGTACACCCAGGAAGTGACAGCACTCCATCTCAAGGCAATCTCTCACACACACACACACACAAACACACAAACATTTTCTGAACCGCTTGTCCATATGGGGTCGCAGGAAACCGAAGCCTATCCGGCAACTCAGGGCGTAAGGCCAGAGGGGGAGGGGACACACCCAGGACGGGACGCCAGTCCGTCGCAAGGCACCCCAAGCGGGACTCGAAGCCTAGACCCACTGGAGAGCAGGACCCAGTCCAACCCACTGCACCACCACACCCCCCTCACACACACACACTACAGAAAATTCAGTCACCAATTCACCTGAAACACATGCCTTTGGACTGTGGCAGGAAACCAGAGCACCTGAAGGAAACCCACGAGAAGATGGGGAGAGCAAGCAAACTCCACATACAGATAGCAGGATTCTAACACATGGGCCAAGAGACTCTGGGAAGCAACAGAACTATTCACTGTACCACTACAGTGTCATAGCCATTTAACATATTTTCATAAGACATTACATCAAAAAATGCTGGTTTCTAAACTTAGAATTTTGGCATCGTGGAGATCAGTCATGGGAGATTGTGTAAGAATTCACATATCATGAGTTTAAAGATCTGATGGATTTCACACCATGGGGGCAAAATTTAAAGGTGTGGTATCCCACCATATCCACACTCCGCCACCCACCACCACACACTCCGAGAACGTCACCCCCCATTTCAACACATGCCACACACGGCCACCACGCGGGGTCCACCAGGGTGTTGTCCCTGCGTTGGGTTCTACCACCGCTGGCGAGACTCCTGGAACAGGTTCGGATGGGGCTTTTTGCTCCAGCTGCAGAATGCAGCTCCGCAGGACATGCAACAATCCAGGCAGCGCTTACGGTCGTGTTGGAAGAACCGGGTCGGCCTCATCTTTCCCACTCTTTGTTCAAGCCTAGGCCCTGGACGCCAGCCCAAGGTGGGGCGCGCATTCTCGCTCCGTCACGTCACCTGTCATTACAGCTTTTCTGCTTTTGCTATGTTTCAAGTTGTTCCAGGCATAGCGGAAGACAGATTTTACGATCAAAGGTAGGGAAACAACTAGAAAAGCTTGTGTGTGTGTGTGTGTGTGTGTGTGTGTGTGTGTGTCGGTGGGAATCATATTAGCATGACCACCCATTCCCTGTAAAACTCCTTTTCCCACCTGCTGGTCTGTATCTAAATATTATTCACCTTTTTCCTGCTTCATCCAGTATTTGCTGCATTCACCGGACATTGATCTAATAATCAATCAATCAATCAATACGTGAATCAGATGACCTATCAACCAAACTGAATCTAGGATCCTTGGCGGTGATAAATATAGAGTCACAACGAGTGCAGGAAAAAGAGGTTGACTTCAGAGAGCCAGCTGCCCATACTAGTGTGTTATGTCAGGTTCCAGGACGAAAACGGTCAGGTTCTCTTTGTGTTGCTGCCGCGAACAGATCCGTTCACATTCCAGCACAGCTGGTCATATGACATGGCATTGTTTTTTAAGGAATAAAATTAGAAAAACAAAACAGGTTCTTCAGAGACTGAAGACCTGTGTAAACTCTTGATCTTAGAAGAATCAGCTGCCTTGTGATTTCACTCATGCATATTCATAGGATGGCAAGCTGAACAAGGGGGTAGGGACATTTTAAAACCAGGTGAGCGTCAGGAGCCCTTATTGACACAGCAGTTGTCCAGACCGAGGAGGAACACCAGGTAGGACTCTCTGGTTGTTATTACCTCTTTAATGCGTGTACGACGTGTGTACGATATTCATCCTGCGACACATTATTTGACTCAGCGCTTTCAAAATTTGCAGTAAAAATCCAAGTAGATAATTGGCCTGCTTCTTTTCAGTAAATTACACCTCTTGATCTGTAAAAAAAAATGCTTATTAAACTATATTAAAATCTGATTGAAATACAAAACCGAGAAAAGGTGAGAGTTTCATAATTATATATACATGTATTATATATAAATAAGGGGGCATGGTGGCGCAGCAGGTTTGGCTTGTGCCTACTCTCTGATGGGTCTGAGGTTCAAGTCCTGCTTGGGGTGCCTTGTGACAGACTGGTGTCCCGTCCTGGGTGTGTCCCCAGCCCCTCCAGCCCTGCGCCCTGTGTTGCCGGGTTAGGCTCCGGCTCGCCGCAACCCAGTTTAGGACAAGTGGCTTCAGACAGTGGGTGTGTATAAATGACAGCATATTATATGATTTATAAACAAATAATGAATTTGTATATGCAAAAATATAACAATTAAAAATGTATATGTATATATACCTTGGAGTACCAACAAATGGTAGAAACAGTATATATAGTTTGCCACTCTTGTTGGTTTCCAACATCTGGAGTTGGTGCCTCAACTCCATGTAAGGAGCCTTGGTGTCATATTTTGAATATGATACGAGAGCTTCGTAAAATACACTGATACAATCCTGCCAAAGAACCTACAAAAGGACTTAAGGCAGTTTTTACGCTTATAAGTTAATATGTCTCTGTTAAACATGCTCGTGAGTGAGCTTTAGGAAATTTCCTCATACCAGTGTGTGGTGGTGCTGGTTTGATACACACTGCGATGATTGAGGACATCCAGTCACACCCTGTTCTGACCTTTCACACATACCACCTGGCTTACCGAACCCAGGGTCCGACCACCCATCCCAGTGCCAGGGCTTGTTTTTTGAGGTTTATTGTACTCTTCGTCAAAATCCATGAGATGGGTAGTGTCTATAGTGTAATAAGAGTGTGTGTTAATAATTTCTTTGTGTTCATCTGTTAATTAACACCAATTAATGTAATAGCAGATATGAAAACCTATTTGGGAAAACACTAGCCAACACCACGTTTTAAATATATTATACTCTTTATTCCTTCTTTTCCTTGCCTACAGAAACATGAATCATTTCATAATTTTTACCAAAGATAAAAAACACAAAGGCTGCTGCGCACGTTGTTGGAAAGGAAACACTGGAAAATAATGAACTGCGCAACCCTTAACAAAACCGCATCAAAAATTATTTATTATTTCATGAATGTATCCCAGAAGAGGGAGACCTTTAATTGGTTGCTTATACAGTATAGTGTGTGCTTAACTTACACTACACTGCAAGTAAATAAGTACTGTAAATATTTATAATATACGGCTTTGTGCTGGGGGGACATGGTGGCGCAGTGGGTTGGACCGGGTCCTGCTCTCTGGTGGGTCTGAGGTTCGTATCCCGCTTGGGGTGCCTTGCAATGGACTGGCGTCCCATCCTGGGTGTGTCCCCTTCCCCTCCGGCCTTACGCCCTGTGTTGTCGGGTTAGGCTCCCGTCCCCTGTGAGCCTGTATGGGACAAGCTGTTCAGAGTGTGTGTGTGTGTGTGTGTGTGTGTGTGTGTGTGTGTACTTTGTGCTATAGGATCAATGTATGCTGTAAATTTTAATATTATTTTGTTTTTAGTTAAATAATACACTGCCCTTGCAAAAGTATTCACGCCCCCTGAAACTTGGCACAGTTTTATGGATTTTAAGATACATATAGATATTTTTTCAATAAGTATTTTTATTGTAAACTTAAGGGTTCCAATGGTTTATTTTCAAATCCCAAGTAAACAATTTGTCAAAAGATTGAAGAAAGAAAAAAAACTAGAAAAATGCTGCTTGCATATGTATTCAGCACGCACAAATTCATATTTAGTAGAAATTTAGAAATAGTTTTATAGCCTGTCTTTTTCACAGTAACAACCTTAAGTGTTTTGTGGTAAATCTGAACCAGCTTTGCACACTGCTCAGGAGTGATTTTGTTCCATTGTTCCAGACAGATTTTTTGGAGATCATTCAGGTCAGTTGGAAGGCGCTTCAGGACGTCAATTTTTAAAATGTACCAAAGATTCTCAATGAGGCTGTGATCAGGCCATTGCAGGACATTCACTTTTCTGTTTTTGAGGTACTCTAGTGCTCCCTTGGTCTTCTCCTTGGGATCGTTTTCTTGCCGGAAGGTGAAACTTCTCCCAGGCCTCAGTTTCTGAGCCGACCGGAACAGGTTCTCTTCCAGTATTTCGCTGAATTTAGTTCCATCCATCCTTCCATCAGCCTTGACAAGATTCCCAGCCCCTGTACACGAAAAGCATCCCCACAGCATTCTACTGTCACCACCACACTTCACTACAGGGCTGGTTTTCTTCAGGCATGGGCAGTGTTAGGTTTGCACCACACTGAAACAATTATTCATGCCTTTTTGTGGATATTCTTGAATAATGGTTTCTTTCTTACAACACTCTTAAACAGACCATTTTTATGGGTAGATCTTGATTTTGTGGACTCATGCACATATACCTCAGTTTCAGCAACTGACTTCTGTAGTTCTTTCAGTGTTTTTCTCGCTTACCTTTCCAGTTTATTCTTTGCTTGGGCGCCAAGTTGTGACGAACAGTCTTCTTTATAAAGGTGCGAAACACTAGTCGTATCAACAGTTGTCTTTACGGTGGTGTGATTGATACACTTTCCACTTCCTGATGATGGATCCAATACTGCCCACTGGGACATCCAAGCACTTTGATATTTTTTGTAAAGTTTTCCCAACTTCTGCGTTGGGATAACTTTATCTCTTACTCCTGTGGTTTGTGTTTTAGTCTTCATTTTTGTAGTGGGTGCACAGCCTACACAGAGTGATTTTTAAGAGTGACTTAAGAGTGACAGAGTGACTTTCCTTTACTTGCTCAATGGTAGAGGCTAATTATTCAGTTATGTCCAGATAAGAGGAAAATGTGTCTTGTGCGTTTGGAGCATGGGGTTTGAATACTTACACAAGCAGCACATTTGTGTTTTGGATTTTATTTTTGTGGACATATAATTCATTTTGGTTTTTGAAATAGACTGTTAGCATGAAATAGATCTCAGTAAAAACAATGATTAGGAGAACATTTGTATGTCATCTTTTGAAATCGAGAAAACCGTGCGAACATTCAAGGGGCCTGAATACCTTTGTAAGGCCACTGTAAGTAAATACTGTACTCATACTATATTTTATTTATATTATAAACAAATACTATACCTATTAGTGATATAGCATATTTATTCACACAATAAGTAAATACTGCAAATATTAGTCCTGTTCTGTTCTCTATACTGTAAACACTGAATATTCAAACTATATTATTATTCATACTATGTTATAAACAGATATTATAAATATTGACACTAGACAGTTTTTAATTTTTACTATACTTCATTTTAGTTGTTTTTTCAAAATACTTTTTGCTGTAAAAAAAAAGGTGGGAAACAGTCTTGCCGTACAGACGATCTGACGACCTTTAGGTGGCATACAGGTATCTGTCCCTTTGAGGACCCACGTCTATCCAGGAGATGGTCTGGAATACCCTGGTGGGTTTCAAGGGGCACGATCATTGTCACATGCTGCCATTTGCTGCTCATTTTACTGTGATGAAAACCCATGTAAGCCATGAAAGAAAGTTGGTTGAAGCAGTGTACCAGTGCCCCAACACGGCAGCCTGTCCTACTCCTTAATGAAGGGAGGGGCCGGAACCTTGCATGTGATGCCGGGAGCGTGACGGGGGCAGGGAGGAATGCGGTGAGGCCACATTCCCACCCCACCTATGGGAGTCTCCCTGTCGCGCAGTACACGGGGCCCCGGAGCTCAGTGAGCACAAGTATGCGTCCCTCTGCTGCCTCACACCATTCATTTGGGACCTGAGGAGACACCACCTCTTACAAGCGGTTGATTAGTCAGTGTTGCTTTGGCGGCTCTATAAAGTCCGACCTGAGGGACGAAAGAAACGGATGTCAGTAGGCAGACGTGTGCTGTCAGACAGTCGTGTGGACAGGACGACAGTGCGAAAAATAAACAGATCACCTGAAGGACAAAATTGTGACAGCATGGGTGTGGTTCACTGCGGTGGGTGAGAATGAAATTCCATGTCCAAACATGGTGTTCGATAGGGAAACTCTGACAAATATTCAGATTTTTATTTGTTTCTATTCTTTTTTTTTTTTTGTTTTGTTCACAGATCCATAAGCTGGGTGAAATGTGACATTTCCCGGACCGTGAAAACGTTTTAATATTTCCAAAGGCAGGACAGGTGTCCAGAGGTGCCGTGGACAAATCTCTGGCTGTTGACAGCATATTTAGTGGTAAATTGCTTTTTAATAGCAGGCAAGAAACTGATCTGCCTCTTGGTGACCCTGCTGGAAAATTAAATTTTTTTTTTTAAATACCACGAGGAAAGAGAGAAGCACTATCAACTCACACACTGTGTGAAACTGCTTGTCCCAAGCAGGGTCGCGGCAAACTGGAACCTAGCCTGGCAACACAGGGCGTAAGGCTGGAAGCGGGGGCGGACACACCCAGGACGGGGCGCCAGTCCATCGCAAGGCATCCTAAGCAGGACTCGAACCCCAGACCCACCAGAGAGCAGGACCCGGTCAAACCTGCTGCACCACTGCGCCCCCTGCACTATTAACTGAATTTTCCATATGTATACAATACATATAACATATCTACACATACATACACAGGCTCCTCAACTTATGAGCAAAAATGGGATCGGAAATCTGTTCATAACTCGCATACAGTTATGAACAGTTAATTTGTTTGTAACTCCGAAGTTGCTTTTATAACATCAAAATCAGTAAAAGCTGAACAACACAGCAATTATCTACTTTTTAATAGAATAGGTTGCGAAAAAAAATTCTGGGAAAACTGCAATAAAAAAATACTCTGTGACCCCTCAGTCCATCTCAAAAGCCACTTGTCCAACGCAGGGTTGTTTAAGTCTAGAGCCTCTTTCCAAAGGACAGGGTGCTGGGCTTGGATGGGATGTCAGTCCATTGCAGTACAAAGCCATTAATAAACCTTATTTTTTAGTTGTTTTAGTAAATAAACCTTGATTTAATTGTTGCAATCAGAGTTATTCGAAAATGGCTTTATTTGTCATGTTACATATTCATAAACAGTGTTCTTGAACAAATTTTCACTGTTAAAATGTTCAGTTAAGTTATCTGAAGGCTTGACAGATATGTAATGACAATGTACCGCTTGACAGAGGGATGTTAAACTTCCGATTGGCCCCAATGGTCAGGAAGAGTCCTGTCACACACAATCCGAGTTGGTTAAATCGTCACTATCGCAGCTTGCTGTTCTCACGGGTTTTGAGCTTATCGCAATCAACTGTGCAGCACCGGAAAATACAGCTCTGCGACACTGCTTACGCCCTAAGCTCCTGGAAAAAAAAACATCTTAAGGCTGATCAGCTCTCCTTCAGATAGGGTTGTGAGAAGATATTCTCAACTGGTGCATCATCTAGTGGAGGAGAATTGAAACTACACCCTCTAAACGTGTTCGTGCAGTTCACGCGTTTCTCTGCTTTAACTATTATGGGAAAGAAGCATAAGAGGCTAAAACTATTTCTGCACCTGTCTGAAATGTTCCATATTAGTGGGGTCTGATACTTCACGGTGTAAAAAAACATCACAGTTCTGAGGGAAAGTAGGCCTGCGGTTGATTGTCTCCCCTAACGCAGCGTTGAGTTCCACGCCATCGCAGATGTCCGGCACAACCATTCTGAGCCGATAACAGACACCAAATATTATTCGTGAAAGGAAATTACTGTTTGGGGCCCGTGGTTTGGGACTTTAACTTGCTTTTGAACTCAGGTCAGAATACAAGTGATTTATACATCATGGTTACCGGATCAGAGTACTCTGTTTAACAAGCGAATTCATAAATGATGAGGCGGGAGATGGCAGGCGCTGGGAGCAGAACCAGCTCATGGTTTCGTTTAAACTGAGCACCAGCTCTTAGTTTTGCATCGCCATCCCTTTATGCACTTCTCTTCAGCATGCACTGCTGAGGTCTACTTACGTGGGTTTTCAGCTCTGGAAACATCTAGAATGCCTCCTCACCACAGCTCAAGAAGGCAGCTGAGACTCCGATGACACAGATGATGAACCGATGGAGAACCTAAGGCCGGGAGAGCTTACCTTTGGTTCTATTTACCCCGCAGGAAACCGTCAGTGGAAGGCGATGAGTGCAAAGGACCCGCCATCTTCACCGCCTCCCTACATCATCCCAGGTAAGATGGCCACCTTGACCACCACAACATCCTCCTCTCTCACTGGAGTAGAATAGGACATTCATCTCACTGGCACTGTTTCTATATGCTTTACGCATATAGAAAGCCTGTAGCGTGAAGACCAATGTGTGACGTTGCAAAAGATCCTCAAAGGGAAAACCTTTGCATTAGTGCACGAATTGAAGGTGAACGTCAGATGCGGAACGTCAGATGCTCCTCTAGTTCCCCCTCAACATGCTGACGTGGTTTGATGTGGCTTGCCTCGAAGCGGTCTCACAAAAGGAAAACCGTGACTGTTTCCACAGTGGCCGACAAAAGGGATGACGTCAAGGTCTACCACCTGCACACTCCCTTCAACCCGCCACAGTCGACAGAGGGAAACCAGTACAGAGTTCAGACGTTTTCTACCAGTATGTAAACCGCCGTGATGTCAGGGAGGGATGGCACTTTGTTACGGTGTTTGTCTTCAAAGTCTATCACTGCTGCTCTTGCAGGCCAAGCAGACCAGAGATCCAAAAACAAATTTGTGAGCTATGAGACGGAGCTGGGCCGATCTCCGGGGTTGACGACCTGCGTCTCCTGCCAGCAGCAGGTCATGACTAACGTCACCTACAAAGTGGGAACCTATGCATGGCTTATATGCATCCTCTTTATCTTGTGCGGGTAAGGAGATGTGCTTTGCCTCAAAGACAAACTCTTTTGGTCTTGAACCCCGTTGACAGTATGCATCCTGTTCCAGGCTTGTGTTGGGTTGCTGTTTGCTCCCCTTCTTCCTGAAGTTCTTCAAGGATGTGTACCACTCCTGTCCCCGGTGTAACCAGATCCTCCATGTGGAGAAGAAGCGCTGTTGCTAACCCGAGGCCCCCCAAGGGCATCCGAGGACAGTCCTGCTCCACTCTTTTTAAGCATGCTTTTAATTCTGCTGTAAAAGAGCCCCACAGTTAAAAACACAGGCAATTTGATCATTTTCTGTGCTTTTTTTTGTTTGTTGAAGTTGAAGAAGCAGGGCTGATATTCGAAAATGCCAATGCTGGTAAAGAAAAAAAAGGTTATAGACTAACAAGTCATGCATTGAGTGTCACTAAGGTTTCTGAGGGTACAATTACATAATGGCTTACCTGTTATATTATGTTTAATCGTTGTTAAATTGATTGTACTGTGTAAATAATGACATCTATGGTGTTGGGGGGGAAGGCCTCTTCAGTGTTTACCAGTTAATATTACCAGTTAAGCTTAGACATTAATAAATTACACATACTAAAAAAGGCTGTGGTGTAATTGAGAAAATGATCAGAACTGGACCAGTAACAAATGTATACTGACTTCTTGTATTACGTATCTTGCATTACATATCGATTCCTGACCAAAACAGTTTTTCGGTTTTTTTGTAAATTTATCTGTAGAAGAAACAGAAGTTCCTTCCAAGCTGACTGATGGCCACAGAGAGCAACTAAATTGATTAGGAGTATGGAGCCTCCTCAATTCAATTCACCTCCACACTGCCAACGATCAATATGATGAACAAATTAATTGTTCAAAAATTGCACACTGAAAACATTTGTGGACACAGTATTTTTTCCCCAGTCATTTAAAATCAGTTTAGTTTTACTGTAGCTTGAAGTTGAATATTCAAGTAAAAAGTCAAAGTATTTTCCATTTATTGTTGCTATATCCAAGATCTCACACATAAATCAAGGGATGTTTGCATTAACATTGGATTGACACTTAAGAGTTAAATTGAATTACAAACTGGGTTACAAACTTCTGGCTCCAGCTGTCTGTAAACTGCAGAGCCTGTTCATGTAAACTGGGACCATGCATTCTTTACACAAGTGTAATTATTGCTTAGCAAAAAATAATCCATGAGAAATAAGGAGCCTCTTCGTAGAAAAAGTCCTTTCTGACCTGCAAATACATGTTTGCGAGTACAACTATGTGTTGAAAAAAAAATATGTAAAAATGGGCCATATTCAAACCAGGTTGGTTCACATCATGTGGTCCAGGCATAAAGCATCATTTCCTTCACATGTGAGCTCTTTAGTGACAAGGGTTGAAACCATCTTAAAATTTGATTGACAGGCTTTGAAATTTGGTTAGACTGTCAGCCAACCTTTTTTTTTTTTTTAAAAAAACCAAAAGAAAAAAAAAAAAAAAAAAAACCTACTAGCTCCTTAGGTAATGTGTGAACCACAGGTGCAAATCCATGAAAAGGAAAAAAAAATCATTGCTATAGAAGCAAGATGATTTGGAAAAGCTGTCTAAAAACGAGTCAGCATTAAAAAAAAGAAGCCAAGAATTATCTGCAAACTCAAAACTAAAACTTTAGATTTCATTCTGTTTGCTGTTCATGTGCCATCAGCTTCCTCTGTAAGCTGGGTGTGGTGTGTTAGATTCAAATAAAAAGTCTGTAAAATCAAGTTTTACACTGTAGCTCTGCCCTCTTGAGATTATTAGGTGCAATATCTGTTTTCCATTAATATTATTTTCAAGGCTGACTATTGAACGTGATTTTATAGAAAATTTTTATTCAACATACATTTTCCAGCAAAAAGGCAATATACAGGAATAGTTGTCGTACACCGCTGCTACAGGGAGGAATCAGGACTGGAAAAATTAAAAATGTGATCTGCAGGTCATCTTTGTACTGCACTTTTTAACTAGACACTGTTGCAATTAGTTTAAAAGAGGAACTAAAATGGAAATGAGAAACCAAAACAAAATAAAAAAAAAAAAAAAAAAAAAAAAAAAAGAGGAAAAAAAACTACACACAAGGAATATGAACATCTGAATAGCTTTGTACCCAACAAAAGTTTGTGTTTAATTTTACATGTTCATTCTTTAAATATACAATTTGAATTTCTCTTTACAAAGCCAACTACAACACCCTATAGGAGCACTCCTTCCATCCAGGAAAAGGGCTGCAACTTCACTCAAACACTGGTTTCTCCAGGTCCTAAACCAGTCGATACTTGAGTCCGCAGCTTCACGCCAACACGGACAAATACAGTAAAAATCTCTCGAGCTGCTGATGTCGCCATCACAAACCCACAGCAAAGGGACAGAAGCTGAGACAGTAAGATTATGCGTAAACCAGAGGAAGGAAAGGGGGAAAACCAAACCAAAACCAAAGATTACATTTAACGGTGCTGATAAATGTATCATCTTTGCTATTAAGTGCCAACGTGCAAGATGAAGTACAGACGCTTTATCTTTTTTTTGTTGTTTTTAATGGATGCTGTGGATTTTTTTTTATTATACAAGATTTGAAGACAAACTGAATTCCTCCAACCAAACTAAGTGAGAAAGAATTGTGTAAACATGAAGTGGACTAGTTGCACTAAGGGACCAGGAAATATGACAACCACATTAGGCAACTAGCAAGCGTATGCTATTCGCTCTGCCTTCGCCAGCGGCGAGGGGGGCTATGCAATTCCTCCAACGTCCGTTCGCCCCCCTCACACCCACAGGCAGCAGCACCCTCTCCATAACAATTCTTTTTAAAACAAAAAAAAAAAAAAAAAAAAGAAAAAAAACGAAACGCCTATAAGTTCATAGTCTCTCGTTCCTCTCTTGTTAAAATCCAATTATTCTTCCAGACAAAATAGGCAGCCAAGTTACAGAGAAGCCAAATCGAACAGCCTTGGGGGAAAAAAACGGAGGAAAAAAATAAGTTGAGTAGCATCAGCAGCAAGAAGATAACTTCCTACGTGGTGCATGTGTACTCAAACTGCGGTTGTTAAAAGTGGTGCACACAAAAGGTTTGGTTAAAGTCTTTAGTACAGTTGCTTGGGCTGAAAGTCGTCAGTTGTGGATCTTGATCGCTTTCTCCAGGTACGTGTAGCGGCCCCTCTTCGGAGCTTTGTTGAAATGGTCAAGCCCTAACCAAGGTCGTGGATGTGACATGTTTCCTGGAGGGAAAAAGGGAAATCCACAACAGGTAAATAGTTTGTTTTCTTTCACCTGTCTGTTTTCAAAGAGGCCATGCCTCCATACCATATATATTTACAGGTTATATCAGAATCTTTTCCTAATTTGTCTATAAACTTTTCTCCTACAACTCAGAGAAAAATCAAAATAATCAAGAACAGACAAAGAGCTTTAGACACAGAATCATCATAGAACAGCTTGTTGGTCTGATACCACCATGCTGCTGGATCACATCACTCAAGTAACTGCCAACACAAGTGACAAACTAATAGCAAAACATGCAGCAAGGCACTATAAAGAATTACTACCAAACAAAATGCACAGACAAAACATGAAGAATTAGCTATTCAAATTGTGCAGCTAAAACACATAACTGTAGCCACACACATTACCTGGCTGTGGCTCAAAGTCTTTCAGATTTACTTCGTATTCGTCTTCGTTGATGTACTGGTGCCGACCCATCATTACGATTGCAAACTTGAACTATGCACAATTGTCAAAGAAAAGTGTTACAGGAGGGGGGGGGGGGAATCGTGGGCTTTGCTGAGACACTTGTAGACCAGCTGGTGGCACCTATCCCTGAGATTAAGAACTTACAAGGCATTTTAATACATTTTCAATTACACAACACTGCATTCTGTGTACACAAGAAACGATGAAATATGAAACTGAAGGGATTTAAGTTTTATGCAACCATACAATCTTTGAAGGGAGTGATCCTGTTTCAGTCCTGACACCCTTCTACCTGCTTGTCCAGGTTTGTTGTGTTATATAACTTCAAATGACTGTTCATTGCATTTTGACTGTCAAAGGACAGATACAATCTATTAAAACCCAAAAGTATTCTTATAAACCAATTTAATATTATCCTGTGAGAAACAGCTGCTCTATGGTCATATTCTGGTATATGGGAAAGCGATCAATTACACGGATGTTCAGAGTATCAACAACAACCACGGAAGGCAGATGTCAGGCTTGGAGGTGATGGAACTCACCTTTTCAAACTCCTTCTCCTGTATGTCGAGCATGGTTTGGATTCTTTTCATGACCTCTCTGAAAGGCTCGCCCTGTATCATCACAAGAATTCCACCATGTCAACACTTGGAGAAGGACATGTCGTGTGAAAGAAGCAGCGTCATCACGTCCCATTAAGGAGCAAGTACCTGACGGATCTTCAGCAGAAATGGAATCCCGAAGGTCCCAAAGACCTCCTTATGAAAATGTGCGACAGGAATCAGCATCTCAGTCTCTTTGTCGAGGTTCACCTGGTCCAGAGCGATCTCCTACCACAGAGGGAATGAAATGGGGCACATCAGAAATAAAGTCACATAAATCCCATGTTTACATTCACATCCATGTTCTTCTGTCTGCCGTGTCACATACCTCTATTCTGAAGGTTCGGCTCGCCGCGGGGGATAAACATTCAAGCAATTCGTCCTCTTGGTGGACACCAATTATTTTGTAGCTTACAATTTCTAAGAGTCTGCGGAGACAGACAAGAAAGAGGAATCATGCTTTTTGACGTTAAGTGCGCATCTGAGCTTAAGTGTAGAGCATCCCCAGGTGTTGACTGTACCTGAGCTTCTCTGAGCCTTTTTCAGATAGCTCCACTGCCTTCTTGCATTCTTCCAGCAGGTCGCGGACACAGCCATGCTTGTCCGGATATAGTGTTATCTCCTATGAGGGAAAACGTCGAGTCCACTCACAGCTCCCCCAGCATCTAACACAACCATTCCTGATGTCATTGGTTCAAAATCGCTCATTTTACCTCTTCCCGAAACTGGCTGTTCAGCCATATGGACTTGAAACTCCTCCTGTTCTCGAAGTCTGTGATCTTCATCTTCAGCTGAAGGGTTCAGAGGGGGGTTCAAAAGTTAAACACTGACTCCTGGTGGACTGCCCTAACTCAGAAAGCAGTGGTCCTCACCTGCTGGTAATACAGCTTCTTGGGCTGTCGGGGCTTGAAGAACTGCAGCAGGTCTCTGAGGGTGCCTTCATAGTTGTGCCTGAGCGGATTCCCTGGTCCATCCCTGTATCTGTACCAAGAAAAAGATGAGTTTCAAAGGGAAGGCCTACACTGCTACTATGTGCTGATATCTAGGTGCCCAGTTCCCCAGAAGTCATAGAGTGTCCTGCTTTGGTTCTAAAATCCTAATATAATAATCCACGTGGAAATAAAAATACAATAGTCCATATGGAAGATATGAAAGGGACTTACCCTTGGGATTTGAAAAACTGTAGGAGCATGGGGTCAGTGTTCAACCTCTGTGCAACAGTTTTCGCCACCTGCACACCATCAAATAAACAGAAAATAAGTTTATAGTATATGCAATAATAAAAATGTCAAGTTACTAGTATTTTGCTCTGTAAAATTTAAAAGAAAAGAGAAAAAAAAAAAAAAAAAAAAGCTCACACACACTGCAAACACTGCAAGACAACCCAGAACAGGCACTGAAAATCTCACCTGGAAGTAGTTCATTCTGTTAGAGAGTGTCACTACAAAGCCAGGGTCATTGTGAATGGTCTTGTCGCAGAAGATGACATCGACGCGATGGTAAAGGTCTCTGAAATAGTCCTTTGCAGTCGGCAGTTCGCTTGCATCGTTCTCAGGATCATCCCTATAGGAAGCCAATGCAGACAAAAGTTAATGCATCTTGATGTGAGCAAATGACACCGTACATGAGAATATTTACTTATAAGAAATACTTACTTCTGAAACACTATAATGTCCCCATCCATGAGTTCATCCAGAGCTTTGTCCAGCGAGACATCGTAGTCCTGAATACGCTCAGTTAAATTCGGTTTAACTTCCTGGAATGGAACATAGGCGAAGAGTCAGTAAGGTTGTTGGACCCTGAAATGCCAGTGGAGATGATGGCTTCACGCAGACAGAGAGCTTTAGGAAAAGGCAGACAGTGTTTAACCACTGATGCCAAGTCTCCTGAAGTTGCAAAGTGAACATACCTCATAGAGGATAAGGCTAGTTCCTTGCTGAAATCCTGCTCTTTCACACATGACTGGCAGCAAGTCTCCTGTTTGAACAGAAAACAAATGAAAACGGTCTTCCGGTAGCAGACAATATTAAAACCAGACCTATAAATGAAATTTACTCACGTATTTTACAGGATATAGGTGTGTAGATATGTCCACAATAATTTAAGCTTCTTGTTTTTGGATCATACATCTTCAAAAACAACATGACATCATCTGCAAGTCAAAAGAATTTTGCTTAAATGCTAGAAAAAAGCCATAGTATACACAACTGCTGGTATTCCATTTTATTACCCAAAGTTGAATTATGACAATTAGTTTTATATGATTAAAAAGTCATTTTGCATTATCATGAAATCCATTATGATGGAGGAGCACAGTAGGAAATGGGTTTTTGAACTGCAATAGTAAACCAATTATTTTTTTTTTATAAATGATTGTGGAGTACAGATCAAGTGACACTTACGGTCTTTGTCGAACTTGGGCAAAGTTGCACCGCTGGCAGCCATTTCTGGATCCACTGTCTCCAGGAATATTGTCCACGGGTTCTCGTTGTCACTCAAGTCAATCATCTGGTGTGGAATATAATCATAGAACACACTGCTAAACACCACATGAAATTCACAGTTCATACTTTTTTTTTTTTAAGCCCAAGTCATGGTGACGAACCAACGAGTGTGAAACATGTATGCTCGCATACATACACACATACCAGACTGAACCTGGCACACTTACAGACTTATTACAATCGGCCTCGTAGTCAAGCATAGCCGGCCTCTTGGTTCCGTTGCTCCTCGCCTGCATGGGCCACAGCCGGATCTGGTCCTGTGGGAATCCCTGCAGGAAATGCACATTTAAACACTTCAAAAACCCCTTCAGAATACACACGCTCCAGACATGGCACTTCAGTTAGGATAAATAAAATTTGTATGACGTGATTAACATGAATGTGGTCGTGGACAAGATGTCCAGGGCTTACCATCGTCTGCGAGAGATTCTGCACAAACTCTGCCAGCGTGGAACTCTTGAGAACCTTGAACACAGTGTACTTCACCTTCTCTTCATCGTACATGTCATTGCCCTGGTGTCCACAGAACTGGTCTTCTGTGACAATCTACAACACAAGGATCGCTTGAGTTCAGCACTTCACAGAGACATGTACAGGAGAGGATCCAGAAACATGAGTGACGGGACCCACCTGGACCTGCATGTACAGGTGCGCCTCCTGCCGCTCCTTCCGCTTCTGTGCCTCCACTCTCTTCTCCTCCTGAAGTCTTTCCACCAGCTGCTGTGGGATGTCCATGTCTGTAACTGGCTGCAGTACCTCACCTGCACAGAGGAGATTACATTCTTTTAGCACCTTACTGGAAAACTGACAGGTATGTCTCATACTCAAATGTATATACACCTATATATGTATAGAGAGAGGAGTGGCTTACTGAGTTTGGATTCTCTGATGTACACCAGCATGTATGCGTTTGTACAGTGACGCACGGACAAGTCATCGTCATGTCCGCCATAGTTGTGTTCAATTGCCTCTTCCTTTGTACACCTGGACACGACATCATCATCAAACTTGCACCACTGCGACAAGACAAGGAGACCAAAAGACAGAATGTTAGACATCAGTCCACACACGATTATGCTGTTCTTTAACACAATCAAAATTACAAAGCACAGGTTAAAAGCAAATATCCAGAAGAGTGCTGTCAACTGATTCTCCTGGTGCAACCAACCCTGGGTTAACCTGAGTCATATGCAAGAAGGAACAATCACTGCAGCATAATTAGCACAGGTAGTCCTGAAGAAGCATGAGCACATTGAAAATGAACAAAACCAACAGAAAGAAACCTTAAATACAGTTAGAAGTACATTTCATTATAAGAAGAATACAGTAGAATGGAAAAGTTCCACATGACAACAAGTTTGTCCCATCAGATGGAAGCCATACAGATAACTTGAAATAGAAAATATGGAAAAAGATGGAACACCATAGGATGTGAAGTTTCTCTGTGGAAGCAGGGATGTATAAGAATGTGGAGAGTAGAGGTACCTCCTGAGCTGATGAGTGATGCTTAGAGGGAGCGCAAGCTAAGAAAGGCAGTTCAACAGCATAGAATAGAAAGAGGTACCATGATAGCTGCAGAGCATAGTTAACAGGACACAGAAAGAACAATTGAACCCACCCCCCCCAAAATAGAAAAAGGTTCTCTCACTATTGGCTCCTTGACACTCACTTTGCCGTCTCCCTTCGGGTTCAGATAGACAACGTAGTGTCCTCCGTGGTTGTCTCCGCTGTGAACCAGGACTGCATGCAGGATGTAGTTTGCAGGATCCTTAACGTCAGGCTTCTGTAGGAACTCATCCAAGGGCAACTGCTCGGGGAACTCAAACCTAAGAGTGAGACGTAAAAGTTTGCACCTTCCGTAGCTCAAACCAAACATGAAACGAAGGCAACAGCCTGTCGAATTAGTGATTTTCAAGTTTTGTAACAAGCTTGAAAACAACACAGGCCAAATGCATTAGTTACCTGTCATTAATCTTGATATTTTGGTCTGTCTGGGGGTCGTACATGAATCTCATGAGTTGCAAGTGCAGAATTGGTGGGAACGTCAAGAACTTCACACCCTTCTCAGCCTCCTGCAAGCCATGTTCTCCAGCATCATACTTGTTGTCCCCATCCAGCTGCTCCACCGCAACATAGTCCTTGAAGGACTCAAAAACTGGATAGACAAGAAGGTAGTTGGTCAGACTGTTGCAAATACCACCACCTGCCTTAGCAGAAAACTCTGCACTCTGCTCCTCGGGGAAGACCTGAGTTATGAATTTTCAAAGATACATTTTCTCAGATTTAACTGCATTTTCTTCTTGTCCATTAAAAACTGCCTGCTGTGAAGAAAAGGCCTTTTCTAGTAAATGAGAAAGATAAAATTTGTTTTTATAGAATAAGTCCTGAAGACTTATTTTTGAGAAATTCTGATGTTTTTACTGAATTGATTTATATTAAGCTTTTATCAATTGTGACTTAAGTCACTTTGACTAACCAATCAGAGCTAAGATGAGACCTCGAGCGCCAATTGTGTGTAAGCTGAGATGCATTCTAAACATAGCCCTGGTTAGGACATCACTGTGACAAGATGCACTATGCCGTTTCTTAAACAACTTGAAACTGAGATACCCGAATATGCAACATGGCCCTTATAAGAATTGGTATATTCAACAAGTTTTTATTAACCTTGAAGCTAAAAAGTGAAGGGGGGTGATGACGGCACTGTTTAGTAACAAGGATTTGAATCATTTTCAGTTGTGCTAAAGGGCAGGCTGATGATCTCATTTAAGAGTTGTCCGACAGCTGTAACAACAACAATTCAAATCAAAGAAACAGTTGACCATGCAGGGGGGGGTGGCTGACATTATGCCACAATGAAAGAATCAGCACACTGGAGTGAGATGTCATGAAAAACGGTAAACATGCAGCACATATACTCACTGTTCTTCTTTCCTTTTATACTGAGCTGGATGTCATAGTAATCTTCTATTCGTTCAGATCTGTAGTCTACATGTTTACATTGGATGTAAGACTGCAAAAAAACAAACAAACAAAAAAAAAAAGCAAGTGTCGTTTAAGAAATGTAACCTGAGGGAAACAAAAACAAAAAAAAAAAAAAAAAAAAAAAAAACCCAGCACAAGCAGAAGCCTAAAAGAAGGTTACGTACCACCATCTTTCCTCGGAAGAGCTTTGGGATGGTGCCTTCCACACAAGTACCCTTCATCTTGTTCTCAACGTTGTCAAGGAGCTGAAGCACACACCCACAAACACACACACGACACACGCAGAGCAGCTCGTCAAACAGCTTGCTTCCTACACAATACACTGAGGACCGTGGAAAATTATGCTGCCAAGGTCGAAATGAGCAACAGGACAGTGTTCAAACCGCACTGGGATAATACTGACCGAGGACACGGGAATAACAAATGACAAAAGGGTACTCACCACCCTACAAAGTTCCTGCACATCATGCTGCATGAAGCTGTCCAGTGTTTCCCAGCTTGAAGAAAACAAGCATTTTTAAAAATATGATGAGTGACACCTACCTACAGTATAGCAAACCAACACTTCTCTATAGTAATTAGGGAATGCAACCCAGCATGCAATATCCCAAAACTATCTAACCTGGGTCCTCATGTTACCAACACGTTCACCCAAAAATTTTCATATATATTTGTTTATTTTTACTTGCATTTTCTCCTCTGTAGCAGAATTCAGAGAAAGTCTAAAGGTACCTTATTTGCACGAAAATTTCAGCGTAACCTATGTGGTAACAAACATACGGTGGTTAAGCATTTTTCCACATTCTGTTGCTCACCCAAAGGACTTTGTGAGCTTCTTTGTCCCCACTGGCTTGTCACTGTGCTGGAGCTCATAGAAGACCCTCTGCAGTGCCAGCGGGACACTCTTGGATGAGTCGTCCCCCTCCGTGGGCATCATGTAGACAGCCTGCCACAGATGGTGTGTCCCTTACAATGTTCCTCAGAATACAGACATTTGTATAAAAAACAAACACACCTATGCAAACAGATACAGCCAATACACTAACCCTCCGGAGCTGATTTGTGAAGAAGAGTGTCTGCAACAGACTGTTCATGTAACACGTGGCACCTTGGTTCTTCAACCCAACGTATCCTGTGTGTTTCTTTGAATCCCACCTATGACATTACAAATGAAATTATACTGGATTAAAACAAATTCCAAAATATGCGCCAAATCTTCACCATGGATAATGTTCAACAGGAGCACAACAAAAAAGACAAAAAAAAAAAAAAAAATCTACAAATAAGAAAGTAGCTGAACTCACGCCACTCCATGTGGGGCATCTGCCTGCACATAGACCTCAAAAGTGACCTTGTCGTCCTCGATAAAGCCCCTCTCAGGGTCTGTGACATCCTGAAAGCAGTGCAGAAACCCAAGTTTCATCATATGGTCTGGAAAGAGTGTTCCATCACACCACTGATTCATTTAAGAGACTTGTGGCTTTGCATTTATGAATTTAGTTTGTTACTGATCAGAAGTCAAACACCTTTCCAAAAGCTACTTCAATAGTTTCAATCCAGGAACCTGATCTCGCAACCCTCCAGATCAGAAGTCCAGACCTGTTAACAGTACAGTAACCATGGCCCCCTCACATTTAAAACAATAAGAGCCTGTGCAATGCAGTAAAGGCTGCTGCCAGCACTCCCAGCACCTCTCTGGCTGGCAAAGAGACTGGCAGAAAAATGGCTGACCCTCAGTGAAAACTCACTTTAGATAAACAAAGATGGCGTATGGTCTATCAAAGGTTTGCGACCGGGTGAAAAAACTGACAAAACACTCGTCTGACACAAATCTGACTGACAAAACAGTCGTCTACAAAAAAGGCTCGTTAAACCGGACACATGCCCCAAATACCTTCACATAAACACAGCTGGACTAAGGCGAAGTGAACCGTATCATATTATCGTGACCCCTACTTATTGAAAAACATGACAGGAAATTGGAATGCAATAAACTCACACTCCAAGACATGAAGTTGGAGAAGCCCCAGTCATTCTCCTTGTGGAAGAAGAGGTGGCTGATCCTGCGACTGAATGATTTTTCATCATCTTTGTAGTTGATTATTTTAAGCATCGCCTGAGCATGGCAGGACCATGACCTATCAAGTAGACAAAGTGTCAATAAATCACACTGAAGTGCAAAGCAGCAGATATCTAGTTTTGCTGGCCTCTTATACAAACATCAGGAGGCTTCCTGTAGGTGATTTTCATGTCCGTCCAATCTGCACAGTGATAACTATTCAAGCAGTTGGTCAAATCAGTTTAACCGGAACATAGAAGGGGAGATGGCAGTCTTACGTAGAGTCAGACTCTGCATTGCACTGCAGGAAGAAGCCCACGCTCTTCTGATGGGGGCGGTCTGGGTAGAAGCGGGGCATCACCATGATCTTCCAGGGCAGGTTCCTCACGAAGCAGGACGGGCTGAGCACGGACTCACTGAGCCGGCTGAAGCGCTCCACCACAAATCGGAAGGTGGCCTCTGACCGCCAGCTGGTATCTGTATCAACAGCAAGAATTGGCGTAGTGGTAACAATTGTTACCTTCAAATCCAAGGATCCAGGTTTGAATCCCATCTCCTGCTTCAGTACCCTCGATCAAGGTACCTGCATTGGCTAAATTATAAATAGTACACTTTAAAATCTCAAACTTCAACACTTTGCATGTACAGCATTTTTGAGTGTCGCTGCAGAAATGAGCAATCTTTAATATGAAATTCATATGAATTACAGCAAAGACAATATCAGCCATGCTGTTCCTGCAATCGAGGCACTGAGGACACTCACCGTCCTCCATGTCTTCTTCAGTGGTGTTGTGTCCATCAGCCATGGCTATGTTCCCGTTGATCACTGGATTCTGAGTGATTCTGGGGGGATCGTCTGTGTCCCCAGCTGGGAGGAGTGCAGGGAGTGTTTAACTTTTTTGGCAACAACAAAATAATACAATTTTCTGCCCCTTTATTACACATTCAATTGAAAGAACTGAAGAGAACTTTTTAAACAAAAACTTTTTTTTTTCCCTAAAGTCACATTGAGATTTACTGAAAAATCTTTCTCCTGGTTAGTGGTAAAAAAGAATTGGTCGCCTATCATCAAACAATGGCAAAGGCAACGACACTCTGGGGAACACAACCGCAGAGCAACAAATTAAAAAAAAGACATGTCACCAGCACAATCTGCTGGCTGACCTTTCACACATTACCGTTTTGTTTGAATGTGCCCGTCAATACTGGAATGAAAAGAAGTAATACGTATAATTTTGAAATGCCTTACTCGTTTGAACTACGATGCCCTTGTACTTCTGCATCTAACTTCACTGCTCAATGAATGAGGCCTACATCCATTACTGCAACGCTTGCCTGGCAAGAGCCAAAATAGGCTGCCCTGACTGCAGGACCATGCAAGTTCTAGTGGTTATAAATGACTGCCACAGACTTGCCACTGCAGGACAGTGTGAAAACTTTTACATGAAGCCGAACAAGAAGAAAACAAGTCAAAATAAGGGCTCGATTTACCTCCCTACCTCGTGTGACAGAGAATCAATCATGCACCAACAGTAAGAATACAGATGCAAAAATTATGACTTTTCAATGGTGTTATTTAAACCATGCCATGGGCCTTTATTTGTGAGTGAAAGTAACTGACACCCGAGTGGTTTTCATGCCCGTTGGCCTAGAGGCAGGTGCGGGCAGGAAAACCGGACTGTCCCGCGATTCGGCTGCGAGAACAGGCCTACAGGCGCGCGACCCGTCCCCCCCGCGGCACCGACAAGCTGCGCGCGAGCCCTCCATGACTTGCACGAAATGGACCCGCACTTTGGCCATTTATACGGCTTTGCGTTCGCAAAGGGCGGCGGATTTAGAAAAACACACATTCGATTCGCACAATTTGTTAGAATTACACCTGCCGTGGCAATTTAAGAAATTTAAATGGAAAAAACCCAGATGCGCGCGGTACAACAACAACACGTATTGTGGATCATTAAAAATGGCGAGCCACACGCGCCGCTCCTCCGTCACAATGAATCCGCGAGGAGCCCCCTGCGCGCGCGCGCTCGATCACTTGCTGGTTCGCCCCCACACGGCGGAACGAACAACGAACTGGGACTGTCCCCAAAAAACCCCAGTTATTGTTAATATCATGTCGGGTTAATATTTGGTTCAGCCACACCGGCCGAGCAGCCGAAAGGAAAAGGCCGAGTAGGAATACAGGTGATTTGCGGAAATTCCCGGTCGGCCCGTTATACTAGACGGGCCCGATATATATTCGGTTCGGACACAGAGCGACACGACAGCGCGACCGCTGGCGCTGCGGGCGCAAACGATGGGGCTCGTCCGTTAACTCAAGTTAAGGGCATCACGGCATCAAACAGCGCTAGCAAACCGGTGAATAAAATAACCGCTACACACCGGCGGCAGAGCGGGCCTTCACCTCCTCTCTCCCGGCCCGGACAGCAGAAAAAGCGCCACTTCACTTCGCTCCACGGCAGCAAAATAAGTGCAACAGTCAGCTGCTGTCGCAGAAACACTCTACCAACACACGATTCAACCCGTTAGGAGCGTAACTTCAAACTTGCTAGTTCGGTACAATTTCGTACGGAAACACCGAAAAACTGCAGTGCATGTGTGTGTTAACCTAACCTGGTCCTGTTGATATCGATTCGAAACACAGCCGGCCGCGCCTATATTAGTACTGTGTCTGCTTTAAAGCATTACGCTCACGTTAGTCACTATTTTATCAGGGATCGCTAACACAGCTTAGCAGTTAGCTACGGGATTAACTGCAAGTGTGAAACCGCCATTACCTGCAAACCACGATAACCAGTTATCAGTCAGTGTACACTGGCGCAGGACGGACGGTTACCCAGTTTGTTAATCCATTCCGTGAGTTAACCCGACCCATTCGGGAGTTAAATTAAGAAAATCACTCAGTAATAGATTAGTAACGAGGCGGACGGTGAGTGAGTCAGGGTAGACATGATGATCCCGAGACGAGGTGGCCCAAACAGCTCATTATGATCGTCCGTTAACTCGTGGCTGGTGGAGGATCACTTAGCGGTACCCAGAACCTGGTATTCGGGGTTTGTGTGTGCTGCTGTTTAACAAGAGATCCGCCGGCGTCTCGAAAAAAACAGGAGGCGCGCTGCGATTCGTTCGGCCAGCGAGTGCGGTGTGACCGGGCCCGCCGTGCTCTCCGAGAAACCTCTACCAATTATTATACGTTTCAGTAAAGAAACGCGTGCAAGGGCGATGCGGCACGGGAGGTATGTGTACAATACACTACACTACGTGAACTATTTCCGCACGAAGAAGTGCGCGCGCGGCATGGGGCCTTCTCCCACCTTCCATCTCCATGTCCTCGGGCTCGCTGAGCTGCTGCTCGCCACTCTTCTGCTGCTGGGCGTGATGGTGGTGGTTCATGTCGGCGAGCGCTGGGTCGCGGCGCCGCGCCTCTTCCGCGCCCTCGACCTTCTCCGACGCTGGCTCGGCGGGGAGCAGCCGCTGCGGGGCTTGGGGGAGCGCCGCTGGGGGAAACAGGTCGAGCCTGGGCGGCTGGGCCTGCTCGGAGACGACCTGGGCCTTTCCTGCTGTCAGAGCCGGGGACTGAGGCAGGGAGGCCGGCGGCGGGGCGGGCAGAGACACGCGCACGTATTTGCTCGCTATTCGCCCAATCTCGGCGCCGTGGAGGGGGCCACGCGCGAGCCGCTGGACTGGCAGGCGGGGCGAGCCGTCAGCGAGCGCGCCGTTCACCCCGGGAAGCGCGAGACTGCAAGGCGGCTACAAGCACACCGCCACTTGCGGCTGGCGAAAACAAACACTGCTAGCTAGCAAACGCTGCGCCTAAACCTATATATATATATATAATTTGTTTTCTTGGAAACCTTTGCAGACTAATGTATATTTGCAATAATTTATTTAAATGTAATTTCCCCTGCCGCACGTCCACTCTGCGTGCTCCTCCGCGCGTCCCTCGTCTGGGGGAGAGCGGAGAAAGGAGCTATCCATTCAATCCCGCTTCTCAATTCGGAATCTCAGCGACACTCGGAGCTCCGCGGCGAGAGGTGCCCAAAAAAGCCGGTTTTCGCTCTTTCTTCCTCGACATGAAACCCGCCGCGTCCCGCCACTACACCTACACGCGACTCTCGGCCCGGTTTAAAACGTGAATCTGTGGGTATTCGCCTCCTTTCTAAGCCCCGCTGGTCAGCCCCTCGCTCGCCCTTTCCCTCGATTTGTGATGTTCCGTTTTGAGGCAAAACTCAAAATGGCGGCCGCACTCTCCTCCGAAATGTCACATCCGCATGGAGACCTGAGCCTCTCGCGCACACGCGCGCACAGCAGGCGTACGCACGCACGCACACGCAAATACACGCGGCACAGCATCTCGCGGACGGCATCGTTCATTTAGTGTCGCCGGTTTTCCGCTCTTGAATGTTTTTAATTTCTAGATATTAACTTAAATACCTGCAAAACAACTGAATAGGTGGGGGTCGCAATTTATGGGTCTTCCATATTGCACGTAATGTAGAAAATAAAAGGTCACGATGTCCATTTAAAACAGTGTCACTACCCCTCCCCCGACTGCACCATGCCATTAAATACAAAGAAAATATTGATACAGCAGTTTTTTGCAACAGCTATACGGGCATTTTTTTGCACGCTACAAATTTTAGTGTGAAATGCACTGGTCATAATAACTGTTGTGTAGGGTAAACAAGAGTTTTCAGTTGTAATATTGAGATAGTTTACTAATATTGCAGTAATTCCGTGTCTTTTTCTCAAATGCTCATTTTATTGGTCAGAAGGCATCAAAACTTGTCTTTTTTTAGTCCAGTGAAAAGCAGCTTTAAGTCCACAGTAAAAACAAGACTTCCTTGTAAGCTGTGACTGACGATTAATGCTGAATAAAACAATACTTATCAACAAAAATTGACACTGATTTCAAGTAATCGGGCAACAAACAAAGTTGCAGATCTATTTTCCTTAACAAGTTATCTGTCCAGGACTATCATAATTCAGAGTTGACCACCTGGGTACACACACTGGAATCGCACACACTGAGGGCCCTCGACTGAGTCACTGGTTCACTGGAAGATCAGGCCTTCGACTTTGTGAAAATCAAGAAGAAAGAAATCATTGTGAAGAAGCAAAGAACTGATTCTTCTACTCCTCACAGAGAGCAGCACAGAGAATAAACCTCCTGTGGTCCCTGACTCTTACCACTGCAAAATAATTTATACTCATTTGCAATGACAAAAACCATAAGTATGACAGTAAGTCAAGCAAGTGCAATATGTGCAGAACTGACTGAGGAGGCCTCATCTGCTTTTTTTCCTTCTGCCAATGGCAGCTGTTTGTTGTTGGAACAATATTTAGCAAAGAAAGAATAAATGAGTTCAAGCACATTGAAACGTACAAATGTCAGTGACATTTCGTCTTTGCTTCACCAGACACTCTGAACAGATCAGTTAAGTCACAATGGCCCCATCAAGAGGTTTTGTTTGGAGAACAAAATTGGATTGCTATTCTGTTTAAACCAAATGATTCAGAATGTGGCATTTTGAAAAATATGTATGTTCATTCATCCAGTTTCAGTAACTGCTTATCCTGAGCTGGGTAATGATGAAACTGAGCCTATACACTATGAGCAAAAAGTAAAAAAAAAAAAAATTTAGATGGCCTCCTGTTTATTCCGAATTTAAATAATTCACAGATTGTGGGAGTCCATACTCATCTTATGTTACATAAAAGCAATATGAAGGAAACCCATCTGTACTGCAAAGAATTCAGATATTAGGTCAAATGTGATTTTGTTTCCCAAAACTTATTCATGGATGCATATTGTTACTGGTAAATTAAAATCTCCCTCATACATTTAGTCAAGATGAGATTCAACATCAGGATCAAATACAATACATTATAGAAAGCATAACATTATGTCATATAAAACTGCATAGATTATGTATAAGATATTTGGTTCAATTGGCTCTGATTACTTGAAGGTAATTGAGCAAGGTCCCTGTCCACATATTAGACATTTTACTGCATTCCTACAGTACACTGACTGAAGAGTAATGCTACAGTATTTTGCTCATTGGTCTGTCTGACATTACCCTGCAGTCAGCCAAGGCAGAACTGTCACCTGTAATGTACTTTCACTCTGAGTATTTTCTTATTTGCCATCTTACAAGTGTATTACTGTGAGCATAAAATAATAAGTACACTTTCTTGAAAGCAGATTTCAGAATACGCAGGCTTCTCAACTTAGAAAGGATCACTTCTGTAAAAACCTCTAGTAAAGTCATAGTAATTTCTTAAAAAATTGCCATAAGTCATTTCTTTTTTAAATCTACACACTTTCAACTGTATTATCAACACAGTCAAAAGGTTAATCATACAAATTTTCATTGATTAATTTATGGGTTAGGTACAGTTACATTTTTGACAGCTTTAAAATATAAGAATACTCATATAAAGTCTCATTTTAAATTACTAAAAATAAGAATATGTGGTCTTCAAAATCTCATCCAGTGCAAATTGTTGATCCCATCCAAGAAACATCCCTCATCTTGATTACAGACACTGAGCTGTAAACATCACAGAAGTGAGTTGCATTGAAGCAGGCCAACACTGCTGTTTTGTGTGTGTGCTTTACCAATTTGCATAAACACAAGCTAAGGTCGCTCCATTACAGAGAGAAATTTTGGAAATTGGTAAATGAAGAAAATGCAAATAAAAAAAATAATAAATGAACTGGAAAATTAATGCATACTTCGATTATGGATTTTTGCTTGCTGGACTCCACTTGTTTTTCAAATATCTCTTTCGTCTTCCTCGAATTAGTTGATTCGGGAGCAAGTTTGACAACAGTGCTACACTAGGTAACAGATATGCTGTGCCCCATGTTTGGGAGATGGGAGCAAGAGGTAATCTACACAGAGCACCTGCTGCTAAGTGCAGAAATGACCTCAGTGTCATGTGCAGGCCCTGTGCTGCCATGCCAGCACTGCCAAGCAAAGGGTGTGCCCCTGGCCGCCACATTATTCAGCAAAATTAGACTTGTACTTTTCATCATTTTCCGTGCGCAGCTGTTTCGGATAACATTTTTCGGTATCTTCCACCGTACAAGGGCTGCCCCTCAACTTCGCCATTTTCCGGTCCAACCACACGTGACGCATGTTTTCAGTCCCGGCGTCCTGCCATGACGTCAACGTCTCAGCTGTCAGCCAAACAGCTGCTGGGGCAGCGCGGAGTCTGCGCAGTCAAACACCACGGTCAAGTTTCTCCGGCGTGCGGGGCGATGCGCCGTGCGTCGGACGGCGACCTGGCATTCTTTTGTGACGCAATTTGACAGACACTTCCGTGAACCATTTACAATAAGGAACTTGATACAAAGTCACGTTAACTGGACACCTTAACCCAATCGCTGTTTTAGTGTGTTAGATAGGGCGGAGTTTCTGTACGAGCATGGTAATATGTCTTGATTATAGGTGCGGGTCGCTGGCGTAATAGGCTCAGTTTGTTTGGGAACTACAGTGTACGGATGGTCTGTGTGTATTAACGTTAGTTGCGTGTTCCGTTTAGTGCGTAAGGAAAAGTTGTAAGTAAGTTATCTTGACCGAAACCACAGCCCCGTCTTTTAACGTCGAAGAGCGGCCCCGGTCGGTGCGGCGATGGAGGATAAGAAGGAGGAGGGCGAAGCAGAGATCCAGGAGCACGGCCCCGAGCACTGGTTCTCGAAATGGGAGCGGCAGTGCCTGGCCGAGGCCGAGCAGGAGGAGACCAGCGAGGAGGAGGCCGATCAGGGCCGCCAGAAACTGTGGCACCTCTTTCAGAACTCGGCGACGGCGGTGGCACAGCTCTATAAAGGTCCGAGTGGAATGGTGGCGAAAAACGGCCTGTCGTGGGTGCGGTGTCCGAGCCGGAGCTAAGGGGGAAGCGCCGTCGGTCGGTGTTAGCTTCCCTGTTAGCTAGCTACTTGCTAATGAGGCGTCGGCGGCCGGTGGAATTCAGATTACTAGCTATCTCTTAATTTAATCCCAGTTAAAAGCTAATATGGAGTAGTGACGAATATATTGAGTAGTGAGTTTTGAGTAGAACAGCAGCAGGGCGTTTTGGACTGGTGTTGTTTCTCTCCCCCCCGGCTGCCGCCCGTTTGTTACACGTTCCGTTAGCCGAACAAAATGGCGATAGGATCCGCGACGCCTCGCCGCTAGGCCGGTGTTTCCGCGTTGCCCCCGGCCGGGCGGAGTGCCGGCTGTCCCCCGTCGGGAGTCGGAGGACCGGTTTCTAGTGCCGGCGTGTTCGTCTTCGTCGGGTTCCGTTAGCTCTCTCCATGCTGGATCTTCTCCAGCCGTCCAGGCGGCCGTGGGGACAAAATGGCGTTGTCCCGGGAGGAGCTCCCTGGCTGGCTGGTAGGAACAGCTCTGAGCTGGCCGTCGTTCAGCATTGACTCCTTCCTTTGCGACCATACCCAGGCGGGGAAGCGTCACTTTTCTCGGCTCGGATGCTGACAGTTCCGCTGGAAGTCCAGCGTTCGCGGCGATTTCCCGAGAACTCCGGGCGGACAAAATGGCGAAAGGGGCAACTGCCCAGAGGCGTCTATTAGCCATTTAAAACGTTCAAACCGGGTGCAAACGGTTAAAATAGTGCGGAGCGGAAACCCGCCCGGTCCATCACCCGTGGAACCGTCGGGCGACACACACAGCAGGGCGGCGGCGCGCGGCGCCCGCCGCTCCGCGCGCTGTAAACAAAATGGCGCGACAGGCACAGAGCTCGTCTCGCGCCGAGTGTGTGGGACTGCGCGCGCTGCCTGTAGACGATGCGCTGCGATTGAACTGTGGCGGAGACCGACCTGCCTGCTCCGCGAAGCACCTTTTTTTCGCGGCCCCGTGTGTGACATGCGTGGCATTGCCGTCTCTGGCCTCATAAACGTGTCAGATGCACTTTGTCTCCATGGCTGCTGTAACATGACAGTTTGTGTGCCCACCTCCTGCAGACCGAGTGTGCCAGCAGCAGCAGGGATTGTCCCTTTGGGTCCCCTTTCAGAACGCGGCCACAGCGGTCACCAACCTGTACAAAGGTAAAACGAATCCGCCCCTCCCCTCGTTTCTCCTTCGCACACATCTCATCCGTTGGAGCGGTTTCGAGAGCGTTGAGCTGGGTTATGGTCATTCAGACAAGGTTCTTCTTCAGATCAGGAAATCACCGCACTCGGTAGATAGACATTTAAGTTGTACCGCGGTGCTTCGTGCACATGAGGTGTCCAGGGCTCTCAGAAGTACACAGATTTGGTCTGATTGGGGAGGGACGTGGTTCAGCTGGAGGGGTGAGTTTGGGCAGTGGGGGGAGACACTGCACATGGGCATCACACTTGCAAAAAAAATGAGATTATGTATTGCATGTAATTAAGTTAAGAAGTTGTCAAGCATCTCAAGCACGACCCCGGTCGGGGATTTTATCTTGCGATCCTGGCTCTTCCTCGGCTAGTCGATCATCCGGCGCGTTTTTGCCTGATGGGATTCATCTTCTGCTCTTCGTGTTTATGAATGAGGGACGTGGGTTTAGAACGCGGGTTGCTTGCGTTTGCCGTGTAAATATTTTGTCCGCTTACCTGTCACCCCGTGCTGCGCAACAGAAAGCATGGAGGCGCATCAGAGGAGTTACGACCTGGGCATCCAGATCGGCTATCAGCGGCGTAATAAGGACGTTTTGGCCTGGGTCAAGAAGCGCAGGAGGACAATTCGCAGGGAGGACTTGATCAGCTTCCTGTGTGGCAAAGTGCCTCCGCCACGGACTTCCAGAGCCCCCCCAAGACTGACCGTGGTGTCTCCCAGCCGCTCGCCGTCCTCTGAAACGAGCTCATCCGTAGAGACTGATTTACAGCCCTTCCGAGAAGCCATAGCGTTGCACGGTAAGTACTTTTAATCGTGAAACGGCAGGACTTTTTTCCCCTTCCGTCTTTAACGTATTACTGTCACTTCTGCTATAACTAGAGTTGGGTGCTGTGAAACATCACATTATGTCAATTTGCATAAAAAAGAGCTGCGATGGAGGAAAATTTGGGGTTGGGAGCGTACACGTAAAATAACAGTAATCACCTGCACAGATGCATACTACATCCAATTAGATTAAAATTAAATGCAGAAAATGAGTAATGCCAGCTTGAATTTTTGGAATGGCTCGTATTATTCCGCAATTGCACCCGTGCAATTTGGCATTTCTGTTCGCTATGTTATGCTCAAATAATGTAATTAAAACGCACCTGGGAGCAGTTCTGACTGTACTTGGTTGGTGAGTAGTGTTCTTATTCATTGCGAGTAAGTTTTAAGGGCCTTCCTGTAAAAGCTTGTTTTTTTTTTTTTTTTTCTTTTTAAAAAGTTCTTTTTGATGAACAGGCAACAGAGACAGTTTTGGCAAGAATGATCAGTGACTCCTGTATTTCTATGTGCCCCTGTAGAATGTATACTGTTCTGTGTCTTAGATTCAACAAAATATATACATTTTGCTACTGATGAGACATTTAACAAAATTGGGATTGAATAATCATCTTTTATACCTGTGGGGTAGGGTGTGAATTTAATTTTGGATTAAATCATAGATGTTCCACGGAAATCACTGCAATACTAAAATACAGCAAGGTTGCTGCCTTGCTTCAGGTATACTTTTGTGAAATAATTAACTAAAACCGGGAGTATATGTTTCATGCTTCTCTCATCAGCCGTTTTGCGGGGAACAAGTGCGTTCTGCACACTGGGGGAAGCTTTTTTTTTCTTTTTTTTTTTCTTCCTTCTCTCCGTGGAAATGTGCTGCTTGCTGCTATGGGCCATATCTCTTCTGCATATGAGTGTGTGTGGTCTGAAAACCGACTGCCATTTTTGTTAAAGGTGGAGTTTAACAAAAGCAAGCGCCGTAAACAGGTACATCTGTTAATATTGAGCAGTTGCGTAATGTGTTGGTGAGGCATTAACCTGATATGCTGTCTTAACGGTTGCTTGCGGTCTGTTCGCAGGTTTGAGCGGAGCAATGGCGAGCATAAGCGTGCGGTCCAGCACTCCGGGGTCTCCCACGCACATCAGCAGCAGCTCCAACACGGGCCGCAGGAGAAATGGACTTCATGACGTGGACTTGAACACTTTCATATCGGAGGAAATGGCGCTCCATTTGGACAACGGTGGCACTAGGAAGCGGACCTCTGCTCAGTGTGGAGATGTCATCACAGACTCGCCAACCCATAAACGCAACCGGATGATCTGAGAGGACAACTATAATGCACTGTGCTGCTTAAAATGAAAATAAAAAAGCCACTTAATCCTCAGCACCTCCTTCATTCCCCTCTTGCCCGACTTTTAGAGGAAAGGCCTCTTGAAATAACGCCATTTTTTCAGAGTAGCAATCTCAATATTGACTGTGATGAGTTGGACCATGCCACTTTTTTTTTTGCCCCTCACCCCCCCCATGTTACCCATCAAGAACGATCATTAGTACATAGCAAGATTGTGACAGGTGAACTCCCCCCCCCCCCCCTCCCCCTTAAGATGAAGTTACCCATGCGGTGTTGAAGGGTTTGTAGTTGCTTCCATTTCTTTTCCCTTGTTCCTGCAGCGACAGTTCAGCCATTTGGTTCCGCATGTCATTCTGTTTCCACGTTTGCAGCTTTCCACATTAAGTGATGTTTTGCAGCACGTTACCTATATCTTGGCTCTAGTACCCCCAAGATGCCACCTTTGTGGAGCATTGTGAGAATTTTTCCAAATTGTGATTTTTTTTTTTTTTTTTTTTTTTTTTTTTTTTTTTTGTTTAATTTTAAAGCTAGTCGATTGTCCGTTCTGACCGTGGGACATCGTGAAAGGTACTATGGTGACTGTGCACTCAGAACCCAGTATATCCAGTAAAAAAAAGCTTCATTGGACTCTTAGTTCTCCAAAGTAACAATATTAGGTGTTCTCCCCCATGAGTAATCTAGAAGACCTTAATTTTTAATCAGTGGACAATATCTAATGTATATACGTTACGGCGTTGGTATACGTGGTACACATTGTAAAACAGACCATTGCATAGACATTAATGTACAATAACAATTGTTGCATTAAAGAAACAAAGCCTTTTGGTTGTCTTCAGGCATCCTTTAAAGTGGCTCAGCAGTGGTTGCTGACTTTGCGCGGCGGCTCTCCACACCAACTCTGTCTTCCTACAGATCGGTGTTGCCACTCAGGAAACGCGTGCATATACACACTTAATTTGCTTTTTTTTTTTTTGTTTGTTTTTTGTTTTTTAAAAATGTAACACGTCACCAGTCTTTCAGGGTCATTGATTATACACTTACACATGACAACTATTATCAGAATGTATCCTCTTCAGAGTCAGTTGTGTGTATTTGCAATGCTTAAAGTGAATTAAGATGGCTCACTTGGTTTTGAACCGCAATGTTAAGCCGCTCTTCTCCCTGGAAGGGGACTTGTAGGCAATGGCCCGGATCTTGATACTTGACGTTGAATTCCTCGTGAATAAACTATGGAAAATTTAGCAAATGAATGCATAATATTTTGATGTAAATTCTCCCACTGACAAATGTAATAGGGTAAGTTATTTGACCTCATAAAAACATGCAAAGTAAATCTGTGCAAGAATCAATGCTGTCTTATCTTTCTGTCCGTTATGTGCCTGCCTTTACGGTTGCTTTCGGAATTCAAGAAAAGTTAGTAAGAGTGAGCAGTTTTGTCTCGAAGTCTGCCTGGGTAGTAATACACGTGTGGCTCATTACGTGGTTGAGTTAGTTTTCTAAGATACAGTTTCTGCTATACTCTTAACTGTATTTTACCTTGTTTATTAAATTTGTCTCCAGCAGGTGCATGACCTGTATTTCCATGCAGAGCCTATAGATGGCAGTAAAGAGCAGCCAGACAAGGGGTAAATACAGTACGGACTGTCATCGTTCAACTCGCTACCACGGTGTTTACAGCTCTTGTGGGTCAGTAACGAGGGGAGGAAGATTGCATGGTTATGGGATGGACTGGTCAACAATCGGCGTTATAGGTTGTGGAGAGATTTGCAATGTTGCCTGAAGTTAATATTGCTGAAAAGTTGCGTGTTTTTGGCTATGGCCATTTTTGAGATTTTTCTTGGATCTAGTCAGCAAACTTACTAACCTTTTATGGATTGTGACATGCTGGTAAAAACGGCAGATTTCTAGTCCCAGTTGAATTTGTGTAATGTAGAGCCAGTGTTAAGCAAGCACTTTATTTATACCATTATCCTGAAACAGAAAATACATAGTGAAAGATATAGGAAGATGGAAACATTACTGCCAGATGATACACAATGCTGAACATTTCTGCACCTCAAAATTTCTTTTTTCCAAATACAGCCAGGAGGGATGTTGTGTAAAACTGATTATTTTCCAGCCGGTAATATTAAACTCTTGCCATAAAAGGTTTTCAGACATTCATAAGGTCAACGGGGAAACAACTTGTCTGCTTCACAGTTGCGGCGGTTCAGAGTCTGCACTGGAAATATAGGGTGTAAGACAAGAGTCCTGAATGTGACCCGTCAGCTCCTCGCAGCGCAGTCGCACACACGCTAAGAGCAGTTAGGAGTCACCAGTTCAAGTGAAATGTGTCTTTGGACTGCGGGAGAAAACCCACACAAGCGTGGAGAACATGCAAACTTATAGCCTGTCTAACTCACCTCTGAACCGACAGCTCAGGAGCTGTGAGACAACAGTGCTTTTAAAAAAAAAAAAAAAAAAAAAACTTTCTACAATGAAACTGCACTCACTGTCATTCCCTGGAAAACATACAAGCAGTCAAACATAAGTGCAGCTGTCATGTTTTGGGTTTCCTGCATGGTAAAGCTCCTCGGATCTGCTGCTGACACATGGTGAACATCATGGAAGAGCAGATGGTGTGCATTCTAGCAAGTGCTGCGACTGTGGTTCTTTACTAAAAATGAGCAAACTGGAAAGCAGTCTGGAAGTTACACCTTCCAGCAAATAAGGGATTGAGATTTACTATCCCTCACATTTATTTAGCTAATGCTTGTCTTTAAGGGGATGTACAACAGTACAGCACCTGGGTGGTGTAAGGGCATGGGTTCAATCTCCATTCAGTCTGTGGGGGAAGTTGTATGCTCTCCCCATGCCTGTTTGGGTTTCCTTCAGGTGCTCTGGTTTCCTCCCACAGTCCAAAGACATGGGAGGTGGGGTTCAAACCTGCAACCCTTGAGTGTGAAGGCATCAGCTCTAACCACTACACTACCAGCTGCCACAACCAGGTGCCCGCAAGTAGTTAATATATTGGTTTTTTGTAAACTTCATTGACAAAAAAAAATTACAAAAATTAGGGTTGAAAAATAATATTGTATAGAAGGAGGAATCAGATCCTGATGTTACAAACACCAGTGGCAGAGGGAATATAACAGATACACAGATATAGAAAAATAGAAACATAACTATACAGAAAATAGAGACAAAATATATGCATCACAAATAGGGTAAGATGTGAATGGAAGCACAGTTCTTGCAGTCGTGGGGTTTTAAGATACTAAAACAATGTTCAAAGACAAGTACTACATTTACACTTCAGTCTGTAATTTGACTTATAAGAAAATAAGGCTCATTATATTGTACCTGTTGTCTTCTCTGTCGTATTTGTAAAATCCAAGAAAGACATGTTTAAAAGTGAAGGACAAATCAAACGCAAACAGGTTTCCGCTGCATTAAGGAGGTGAGACCAGAATGTCCGCCTGTATCTGCAGAACCAAAAGGGGTGAAGAGCTCTTTCTGAGGGACCGTCACAGAACGAGCGCCTGGAGTCAATGTGTTGTTGAACTTGGATGAAGCACTTACTTGGGTGAAATGTGTGGATCAATGTGTGGAGGGATTTCTCTCACTTTATTAGTCAAAATTGTATTCATTTAAGGGTAAAGTCCACACCTTTTTCCAGGGGATATTATTAATAAATCTGTTGCAATATTGGGCAGCTGCAGTTCAAGTATCTTCCACAGGATGGCATCTGTGTCCACAATTTTGGGTGAAACCCTTTGATGACTGCAATTACATTTACATTTACTGTACATTACATGACATTTATTTATCAGACATTTTTCTCCAAAGTAACTTCCAGTGAAATTATATCACTGTATAATGATCAAGGGGGGGTGCGGTGGCGCAGTGGGTTGGACCGGGTCCTCCTCTCCGGTGGGTCTGGGGTTCGAGTCCCGCTTGGGGTGCCTTGCGACGGACTGGCGTCCCGTCCTGGGTGTGTCCCCTCCCCCTCCGGCTTTATGCGCTGAGTTGCCGGGAAGGCCCCGGTTCCCCGCGACCCCATATGGGACAAACGGTTCAGAAAATGTGTGTGTGTATAATGATCATATATTATGTACATCATTGGACCAACCAACCGACATCAACAGCCACTTATCCTGAGTGGGGTCGCAGTGAGCCGGAGCCTATCCCAGAAATACAGGGCGCAAGGCTGAAGGGGGAGGGGAAACACCCTGGAGGGGACGCCAATCCACCGCAGGGCACCCCAAGCAGGACCGGAACCCAGGACCTGCCACACAGCAGGCACTGGCCAAACCCGCTGCACAACCACAGTGCCCTGCGTAATTGATTATGATTATTATTATTATTACAAGAAAATGAACAAGCAAGAAAAGCATAGAAAAAAAAGAAAATAAATTTCTTCGACATGGGTTTGCCTAAAAAACAAGGTTTTTTTTGACACGATCAGTAAGTGAAATGTCAGTCTCCAGGTCAAATATGCTGTTAGCGCTGCAAAGGCCATTGTAATATTTACACTTCATAAAACGCGCTGGAACGACACTCAGGCGACAAAACAGCGGCCCCATTAAAACCCGTAATGAGCTGGGCAGCGTGCCAGTCGCCGCAACGCTTGAGCAAACTTAATGCCTCCTCTCAGGCTGCCTGCTTAAACCACGAGTTATATTTCTTGCATAACGTTTTGACTGAGTTCATATTTTTACGCACACACTGAAGAGCAGGATTATATTTCTGATCGAGACAAGCAACCCCTAAGGAGGTCATTTTAACCCGTGTTTTGTAGGGTTTCTAGGAATACCATCATTAAAGTGGATCCTCAAACAATATTCGCCAAAAAATGGGTTACATATTTACCCATACAGCTGTCTTACCTTACATACCCTGAACAACAGTGGCAAACACACACATACACACACACACACACACTTGCTGAAGCCGCTTAGCGGCGAGCCGGAGCCAAACCTGGCAACACAGGGTGCTTGGCTTGAGGAGGAGGGGACACACCCAGGACAGGATGCCAGTCCATCGCAAGGCATCCCAAGCGGGACTTGAATCCCAAACCCCCTGGACAGCAGGCCCTGGCCAGACCCGCTATGCCACCACACCCCTCTGTAGTGGTCAAACCTATAAATTAAACAGGGACTATACTGTATATTGCTGCAGGAGCGCTTTCGTTCATGCAGAATTCAACAAGGTTTCAATTCCGTGTGAAAAGGGCAGATGTTCTCTTTGTACTTTTCTTCACAATTCAGTAATTTGTCTTCATTTGAATAGAGCTTAAGCTCACCTGGTGATTAGAGAGCATCCGTGGGTATAATTGCATCAGGGAGAAGCATCATGCGGCCGGATTGTGAACTAGAGAGCAAACGCAGGTCTTGACTGGAGGGGGCATACGGGCATCTTCAGGGTTTGAACCCCGAGGAACAGCCACATACCCTTCTGTTTGTTCTGCGGATCGCCACGTGGCTAGGGGCAATGACAGGCTTGGGGGGGTAATACTTGCAGGATGACCCTGCTATTCTGTGCAAGTAAATATGCATAATAACAACTAGCTTCAGCATTGTGGTGATGTGCGTTAAAAATGTTTATCAAACATAATCAAAGAAAATATTCAAGCGTTCAAATAAAATGATCGAAAATGTTAATGCAGTTAAACTACCAAGCAATGCACACATCATCTGAAACTGCTTGTTCCATCTGGAGTCGCGGGGAGCCAGAGCCTAAGATGGCAACATAGGGCAAAAGGGACACACCCAGGAGGGGACACCACTCCGTCATAAGGAAGCCCCAGCGGGACTTGAACCCCAGACCCACCGGAGAGCAGGACCCGGTCCAACCCACTGCCCCGCTGCATCCCCTGGCAAAGCAATCTGTTTGACTAATTTTTTCCTCTGAAAACACTGATGTTTCCATTTAGATATCAGACTTTTTTTTAGGAAAAAGGATATAGTGTAATCTACAATCAGTTTTGTGAGGAATGAAGTAAAATATATGATACCTAGTGTCAGGGTTGAGTACCCTCCAGATCAGCCAGCTCATATTCTTAATGGCTGTGGTGGAATTTAAATTTGGCATAGAGGAGAGTGATGATTTATCTCGAGCACTACCTAGCGTACAGTAAAAATCATCTGACAGGCACCCAAGTCCATTACAGTGTTAATTAAATAGTAGTGCCATGTGGGACATTAAAGGTGGGCTCTCTCTCCATGATCTGAGCATAAATGTTTAAAACGGTGGTGTGCTGATCCAAAAAAGAACCAGAAATCAGAATAAACCTGCCCACTGAGTCCTGTCATTGACGATAAAGTATAAAAGTGACGTTCTTGTTGATTAGAATAAAGGTTCCTCTTTCGTTAGAGCAAAAGGAATAGAAAAAAACCTGGCCAGCCCAGTCTCTTCCGAGTTCGAGATGCTGCACTGGGCGAAGACGGGTTTCCCGCAGCAACGCAGCAGCTACTTCTTCTTCTCTTGGAGACAGAATTTGGACACTGCGAGGACTGAGTCGCTTGCGTCGGGACACCTTTACTCTTCCGGATTGCGCCCCTTGCTTTGTATCCGGACAGCCGTCCTCTCTCTCATGACTCGTCTTTTATCTCATGTTGGCTCGCCTTCCAGGACAATTACGGACAAGAAAGGAGGAGCTTTTCAAGAGTAATGCAGTATTGATTTTGCCAGTGCTCAGAAGGGGGGCGGGCAGGAAGGGAGAAGCGGACAGAAGCTGTTGGAGGTGCTGAAAAGCCAAGCATGGGTGCGCCGTGCAACTCAAAAGGGCTGCTGCAGAATTGACAATTACCTTGGAGAGTCATGACCGCCTCCCCCGACATTTACTTGCCCATCTTAAAATACACGGGCATCTCACCGAGGTGTTTAGACCTTTCGATGAGGAAGGTCCCTTCTGTGAACAAATAGCAATGTACAAAAGCAATATACTTCTCACTGTGTAGTTTAATGACAATCAAAAAAAAAAACACAATTAGTAACAGCAGATGAAAGCTGTGCTTCTTACTGAACACTACGGATCAAATTTTAAAAAAAAAAAAAACCATCTCCATACTTTGGCCTCTCATCCGCTTAAAATTACAGCTCAGTAGCAGCAAAGACACTTATTATGCCCTTAGGTCTGTAATATGTAATGTTAGCTTAGTCCATTTATAAATGAATTAACTTCCCACTGGCAGATAGCACTTTGGAGGCATCACATCTCCCAGCAACAGTCAATATTTTTCTTTCTATCTCAGCGCACTCCACTCAATTAGTTTTGTTAATAAAAGCGTCACCATAGCAACTCTATCTCACACTGTAGCATTTACTGTGACCAGAACAAGCTGCCTGATGCAGACACAATGCAGCATGATAGGCAAAGTGGGGGTGGGGGAGTGGTCCTACATTGACTGCAGCACTACATACCGCCGCTGGGTGGGACAAGCGCTCCAACAATAAAAGCTGAACATTTTTGGTTGAACACAAAATACAAGATGATAGATTTTGCTGTGATATTTAGATACCCCAGTACACTCTTTAACATTTACCGCAGCGCTGCTCGTCTAGCCTCGGCTGAGATATTATTGAGGGTACAGAGACGGCGCCGCACGGTTGGTTCTTAGAGGAAATGAAAGAAAAACGCTTTCCTAAATTGTCTTATTTATTGTATTGCAAATACTCCGCACGCATAGGTCTTACTTCACAAAGCACTAGAGACAGGCAAAGATTGCTTTCTAGGGTTAGACTCTCGTTCAGCTGTGTGGCCTCCACCCCCCCCGAAACCAGAACAGCTTACACTACGGATTCTGATTTTTCACTTGTAGTTCCTAAAGTCATTCAACAAGATGTCACCGCCCCCAACAGCTTGTCCCAAGTGGGGTCACAGCAAACTGGAGCCCAACCCAGCAGCACAGGGCGTAAGGCTGGAGGAGGGACATACCCAGGACGGGACACCAGTCCACCACAAGGAACCCCAAGCGGGACTCAAACCCCAGACGCACCAGAAAGCAGGCACAAGCCAAACCCGTCACGCTACTGCACCCCCCATTGTCGCTTCTTGTTGCTACAAACCCACACTGGCACCTTTTATTGCAAATTGTCAGGTTGCATATTTTTGAAATACGAACATTTTCCAATTAATTTATTTTTAAATAGCATTTTCTCCACCTGTTCTCTGAAATTTTTAGCTGCAACAGAGTCCAGTACATGGCAGAATACAAGTGTAGGACCTCCTTAATTCAAGTCCACTTCCACAACGGGTACAGCTCGGCTGTGTCTGTTGCTCCTCGGTGTTGGTGATAAATAGTGCGATGAGAAACATGTTTATTTAGTGAACAATCAGCATTGAACAGAAGTTTGTGAAGACAACATTTGCATTGTATTTTCAAAAGTTTTACCGTAGTATTTCCAAAGCTGTATCTGAGGTTTTTGCAAAACATCAGTGAAGAATAAAATTGGACCACATCTGTACTATTTAGCTTTTATAGAGAATGACTTAGTGGTAAAACTGATGCTGGAGTAATGAACAAAAAAAAGAAATTGAATGGTAACATGCTTTCCTTTACTCATTTAGCTGATGCTTTTCCCCAAAGCCACTCTCAATATTGACATCACAATTATTTGCCCATTTATACAGCTGGGTAATTTTAGGGTAAGTACCTTGCTTAAGGGTACTACAGCCACAGGTGGGGATTGAAGCTAAGATCTTTGGATCCAAAGACCACAACACTAACCATTACGCTACCAGCCATATTTGAAATGCAACTTATGCCTGAACACACACACACACACACACATTTTCAGAACCGCTCATCCCATACAGGGTCACGGGGGAACCGGAGCCTACCCGGTAACACAGGGCGTAAGGCCAGAGGGGCAGGGGACACACCCAGGACGGGACACCAGTCCATCGCAAGGCACCCCAAGCGGGACTCGAACCCCAGACCCACCGGAGAGCAAGACTGCAGTCCAACCCACTGCGCCACCGCACCCCCTTATGCCTGAACATAGAAAACCTAATTAACAGCTTTGACTAACATTATCATAGTTTTTTGCTGAAGGTTTTATTCTGTAGCCTCTGTACATTGATCGTGAAAGCTCGAAATACAGGCCATGTTAGCTAAGTGGTGCTAAACACCAGCTTTGGTTCTTTCATCATATCACGTTGCCTTGTGATTTACCTGGGAGAAGTTCAGAGGCCTGGCCTCATCTTTGCGAGTGTAGTTTGGGTTAACTAAAGCAGTTCATCTCAATTGCAGACATGAGGCGGAACTAATAGAATTTGATTTTAGGTCCACATGCGCGTTACGCATCTTCTGGGTCACGTTCGGCTGTCTGCAAATAACCTGAAAATGTAGGTTCTGGGTCTGGCAAGGAGGACACATTTCTCACTGGAGAGAAGTTGGATGGGTATTGAAGCAGACAGCTGGCAGCATATCTGTTAGAGTAGCTGTCTTTGGACCCAAAGGTTGTGGGTTCAAGTTTTACCTCCAGCTGTAGTACCCTTGAGCAAGGTACTTACCCTAAATTGCTTCAGTGATGTTACCCCACTGTATAAATGGGTAAATAATTGCAAGTAGCTTAACACTGTAAGTCACTTTGAAGGAAAGTGTTACATGTAGAACATTAATTATTAGGCTAGCCAATGCTAGCCTTTTAGATTGTTAGAATTATGGGTGAAAAAATAAGCTAAAATGGCTTATTAATAATATATCCTATAATTTTTACAAGCAATTGTGATTTTAAGTGGCCTTTGAGCTTGTTGGAAGTTGTGAACACACCAACCCAACTGATGAGATGTGGCTCGAGACTCACGTCCTGCTCCCATTTAGAACAAGTGCAGCAATGGAGCTTCAATAAGCTTTAGTGTACACTCTAATATTTTGCAGCTTTAATTTCTTTTTAATTTGTCTCATTTGTCTCATTACCTTTTTATGTGTATATTTGCTTTGATAGACTGACACATGCCATATCTTTTCCCAAAACAAATGATCTGTTACCTGAATATTGAATCGTGGACCACTCTAATGATACAAGGTCTTTGGTCCTTGGCACTATTGTTTATGATGTTTTTTTCTTTTCAATCCAAATCCTGAAAACCAGTGATTTTGTTTTGGAAAGCACTGTTGGGTTAGGAATGTATCACATGGTCATGTGTCCTGACATTTATGGGAGGGTATTGTGATCTTTTATTTTGGACAGATCATTTGTTTAATTGGTTGGAAGGGAAAATTGTGTTGTCATCTGCGTTAAAAGTGCTGGAGGTTGGACCATCATACAGGGATCTTCAAAAGCCGTGCAAGTGGCACTAGATGGTGGGAGATTCCGTCCATCTGTAATTGTAAGGACTTCCTACCATCTCATCCTAATATGAATATTTACGTTTATACACTTGTCAGACACTTCTGTCAAAAGCAACATACATTCAGCATCTCTGAGGGACAGAAAGAACTAAGTCCACCACAATGGGGCCAAAACTAAGAAACAACTGCCTTCAAACTGAGGGCCACTCATGAAAAGGAAAACCAAGTGGCTGGAGGTGGAAGAAAATTCCTAACTTGCTAAAAAAGTTCAGATGTTTAGTTACTCAGCAGATGCTTTTCTCACAAGCAGCTTACAATGATTAAGATGCCTACAATTACTTACCCATTCATACAGCAGGGTAATTATTACTGGATCACTTTACGGTAACCATTACACTCAAGGGTACTACGGCAGTAGATGAGCTTCAAACCCACAACCTTTGGGTGTAATCGCAAAACCTTGTTACAGGCCTCCTTTTATTTAGTATAATTCTACTTTTAGGTAGTACGCTTTCCAAGCTTCAGATTAGCACAAGACCTTGGTTTCCAGTGTTGCCGGTGTATCACTTTTGAAGAAGAAATGCCCGATTCTTCTGCTACAGTAACCCACAGGTTTTGAAATGGAAAAGAAAACAAGGGCCTGAGGGTAAGGAGAGAGTAGAAATGTGACCTGTCCAGCGGGATAGTGCGTACTACATACTAAGACCCTACCTTCACTCTCTTCTGCCTTGCTACACCTACATTTCTGTAGAATAAATCCTTAATTTCCTTTGACAAAAGATCTCAAGTCAGTGCAGACTCCTTTCGTACTCTCTGACCACCGATCATGAATTATACTGTAGATATGGCTGTCAGATTGGTTCTTGGAACATAAATTCTGTTTAGCGGGGGTTTTACCTCCAGTTCTGTCATGGACCTGCATATCCTCCCTACGCCATGCCAGCACTCCTCTTCAAACTTGCACCATAGGTCAGGAATTGCTTGAGTGGTTACAACTGCTGTTTCAAGAAGTTTTTGGACTGCAAAATTGAAAAAGCAAAAAAAAACATCGCTCCTCCGGAGACGTGGCCTAAAAATGTGTATCTAATCAGTTAGACTCATTTGAATAAATTCCTTCATTTCAGTTTCTGATTGCAATGATGACAATTATTAACAAACTCCAAGGACTTTAAGCTGTGCATTTTCTAAAGCAGTCCGATGAACCAGTACCATAAGCGCAACTTGTAATGTCTTGAAGAATAAAGACAGTATAAGTGATAAGGGTATTATCAGTACACATCACTGAGTCAGGAAGGAAAGTCAATGGCTCATTTTGAAGCTTTGAATGTGCCTCAGATTTTATCATGCAGATTTCCTGTCAACAAAAAATAAGAAAACAAGAAATGAGGTGTGAGGTGAGTTTTTAGCAATATACATTTGAGTGACAAAAGTGAAAAATAGATAAATGTAAGTAGAAGTACTCAGACATTGGTTTGGCAAGTTTTTTTTTTTTTTTTTTAACCTTTGCAATATGTTTATGCATCACTATTATTCACCATTTCCCATTGCTTGTTATACTTGTAGCCAAAGGAAGATAACTGTTCCATTGCTAGAGTTTCACCATGACCGCAAATGTGCTGGTACCCAGACGTTGGCTCTGCTCTCTAGCGGAAAACCCTTCATTTAAGGTGGTTTGAACTCATGAAAGTGGAAATGTTTGCTGGGAATTATGGCTGAATTATTGATTCACCAGCTTGTAGCGTCAAACTGAGTATCTTTAAAAACGGAACGATTATGTTTTCCGTCCTTGTAAGAGGTTTTTTGAAAAGTGAAATAGTAAAAAACAGTCAATACCTGGTTACACACACTGGCTGAAAGCGCTTGTCCCAAGCGGGGTCGCGGAGAGCCGGAGCCTAACCCAGCAACACAGGGGGTAAGGCTGGAGGGGGAAGGGACACACCCAGGATGGGATGCCAATCTGTCACAAGGCACCCCAAGCGGGACTTGAACCCCAGACCCGCCAGAGAGAAAGACCCAGTCAAGTCCAATGCCTGGTTAGCTGATAGCAAATAATATTGTTTCAGAAGTGTACTTATTTTGCCATTGAGAACTCTGTCCAGCTGACTGCTGATGGGTAGCTTGTGCAAATGAGATCACGGAGGAGTTAATTTCAACACCAGTTCTCAAGTCAAAACCGTCTTAGCAAGTGCTAAAGTTGCAAATTTCCATATAATGCAATAAAATGTGCAGCAAGACTGCTGCTGGACTTCCAAAGGAGTAGTCATGTCATGACCATATTGAACTGACATCTTTGCAGGGGCAGGAGTGATGGGAAAGAAGGTAAAACTCAAATGAGAGCTGTGATGTAGCTCCATCTTAAGCACTTGAATCAACATGGGTTCATTTCAGGATGCAAACAAGGGTTCTTGCTCCTTCGAAACACAAAGGCATCATTATTTATTGCTTAGTTGTCACTTTCATCCAAAGCAGTTGACAAGTTTTACCCATTTACAGTATAGAGTTGGGTGCATTACTGGAGCAGATCAAGGTAAGAACCTTGTGCAAGGGTGCTGCAGAGGTGATACAAGTGGAACCTGAACTAGCAGCCCTCAGGTTACAAGTCCACTTTCGTTAACTGCTGTGCTACGTACACCATTGAAGTTCAGGACTGGCGGCTCAAAAGGTCTGACCTTGCTATTTCAGTTACACAATTTAGGGCAGTGAGTGAGCCAGGACCATCCCCTTGGACTGGTGAAACTGCCTCTCCAAAACAGGTGGCACCGCATGAAATGGTGTTCATTATATGAACAGGTCCACTCTAAATCATGACCCCACACCTTCAAGATAGACACTGTCCTTTGAGCATCTGGAAACAACATGACAGGATGAGATTAATTTTTTATGAAGCAATGTCCTAGATAGAAGACTGAGAAATGCTAAAAACATCTTCATGCCAGGACAATTCATGCAAAAAAAAAAAAAAAAAAAAAAAACATGCTGCCTGGGCAAATCAGCTAAACAGGGCAGAGGAAGTAGCTTCCTTCTTTTTGCTTCCATCACTATGGCAGAGTGAATACCGTTCAGGAAATATGAATCCCCTCCCGTGTAATACATGCTTACAGACCGGTATTTTGGGAGACGTACCATAGTCATGCAAATGCTTTGTTGAAAATTTTCTTAGGCTCTAGAAGACTTGTTTTGAGTGCAAAAGATAACTCAGAATTGTCATGGGTAAGGCTGACATACAAGCTGACAAAAAAATGCTCTGTGACCGAGAAGGGCGAGTAATGCTTGTAGCAGTTCTGTTTTGACTAAATTACCTCGGTTTGTGGAGTGTGCAATGTGTAAAAACAATTACATAGAAATCAAAAAAATTTGTATTGCAGTTCTATTGTCAATGCAAAACTCAGACAATCACTACAGAATAAAATGTGGAAGTACTGAGTAGTAGTTTGAAGAAAAATGCATCTGATGTGTTTTATTCCACAATTTACCCATTTGTTGGCTTTGTTGTACAGTTCACGGGAGCTTAATTTTCCTCATGGACATGGAAAATGATTTATTTTTTTAAAAAAAAACAAAAACCTGTTGATCTCTACAGTTATAAACAAGATGCAGACTGACCTCTGGACCACAGAGAGAATATTCATTGAACTAAGAACATCCCCAAACTGTCAGTTCCATGTTCAAACCATAAAGATCATCCTCTTAGTTGCTTGGCTAATTTAATCAGCCTTACTGCACAAACATGTCATTGCTCATATTTCTATGCTTACCGACAACAACTTCATTGTTGTCAACAAACTGGGAAAAACCCTACAATCCTCATTTTGCTTCTGCCCATCAAACAAGTCTGTAAAACCACTTGGTTTAAAATATTCTTCGCATAAATGGGTTTTTACCATTTATCTGCCCATTGTTTTTCAGTCAAGCAATTTCATACTATCTCCTGTTCTTTGGCTCCAAAGATTTACTCTGTCCAGATTCTTCAAAAGAAGCTTCAGATCTCCCCTGAGCATCAGTTCCGGAACACAGCCTAACGCTCTTACTCTTGGCGGTGAAAAATCCCCTACTCTTCTAAACTAGAATTTCAGAACAACTTGGACCTGTAGTCTGTATGTAGTCTCCTTTCATGATGAACCTCATTTTAACCATTTTGACTCACATCACTCATTTTACCAAGTCTGTAACGGGCCAGAAAACCATCAAAGTGATTTGAAAATCTTGACAGTGGTGTCAAAAATAGCTGTATCCATTAAAACATAATTACTGCAGTAATCTGCTTCGTGTTAATACTACCTTGTTATTACATTAGATTTATATTGCCTCCCATATTAATGGTATATACTAGGAAATAGAAGAATACAAATGAGTAATATCAATCATATGACCATATGTCACAGTGCAGAATAAATCTGATTGGACCAACTTCATTCTTATAAATGAAGTGTAGAAGAGCTGGCCCTTTACTTTCCATCGTAAGAAGATGACAGTAATGATATCAGTTATGCTTTTCGGTTGGGCTTAAACTTTGCACCTTGAAGGAAAGAGTCTGAATGAATGTCTGAACTGCATAAAGGTTAAAGTGCTGTGATGCTGTCAAATATTCATTGCCTGAGGAGCCACTTGAAAATATGCCCTTTGAGATACACTTGATGACACTGCGAGTAGCTAGGGCAGATGATTAATTTAATGCATTGCCCCCAGAGGTAAACCTGATGGCTCCAAGGCACTTCTTAAAGTTGGTGCAATGACATACCAAGTATGGAATAATTCACTGAGCACTGGAGTGTGACATCATCAACGTATGCAAATGGCTTATACGATCATAATTTCAAAGACTATGAAACAAAAGGGAGCAATAATAATCATTCATCCTTAAATCAATAAGTGCTCACACAAGATTTTTTTTCTTGGATCTTTTGCATTCTTTTGAATTATCAAATAAAGATGAGAATTGAGGAAATCCTTATGCAAAGAGAACCTAAATAAAATAAACATCCTGTTTATACAATTCATTTGTATAAAGGTGCATTTCATTGTTGGCTACGGCAAATTTGTCGGGGTAATAGTCATGACCAAAACCAAAGTCAAGTTTTTGTAAACTGTCATCCTTTTAGAGACAATTCAGTAAAGGTAGATAAATTATGGTCTAAATCTCCCAAATATACAACAGAAAAACATTAAATGACTACATGAATGTATATGCATCATTTTAACATCAACTTAAGACAGCTTTTTGGCCCCACCTACCACAAATGGGAACCCACCCCTAACCACATGACAAATCGGCTGCTGCCTTCAATGAGCCCCTCCCCTGTCAATACACTTAAAACAACTTTCATTATTGCAAATGTTTTTTTTTTTTTTTAACTTTAGTTCAGAGGACATTGAGTGTGACTTCATCACACTAACCCAAATAGGAAATCAGAAGAAGTAGAGAGAGTCAATAATGAAACCCATTCATACAGTAGACATGGCAAAACACCACATCTGTCTCTTCATTCTTTTTTTCTCTTATTTTTCTTGGCTTCAGTCACACCTGTATTGATCCATCAGCCATGCCTGCATCATTTAACTTGATTACAAGTCGTTCCATTTAGCACATTTACAATTTACAATGACCAAATCCAAGACCTTCTCACCAAAAAAATCAAATTTGCCAGCAATAATAGCAAACAAATCAGTGGAAAAAAAATTAAACAAAATTCAGACAATAACAGAACACACCATCTTTGAGAGAACTACGTCACTGATGGGGGCAGAAGTCAATTGTTTCACAATAAATGTAATTGATTTGAGGGGGGTGCGGTGGCGCAGTGGGTTGGACCACGGTCCTGCTGTCCGGTGGGTCTGGGGTTCGAGTCCCGCTTAGGGTGCCTTGCGACGGACTGGCGTCCCGTCCTGGGTGTGTCCCCTTCCCCCTCCGGCCTTACGCCCTGTGTTGCCGGGTAGGCTCCGGTTCCCCGTGACCCCGTATGGGACAAGCGGTTCTGAAAATGTGTGTGTGTGTGTGTAATTGATTTGAATGGCAGTCATTCAAAGGCAGGTTTCTACTGAGTGAAACAGCCTGATGGCAGATTTCTGAAGGCTGGCAACAAAACTCATTGGCAGTTATTTGTGAAGAAAACAAACAGACTACGACAATTTAGTATATTCAAAATTGATTTGGTGTTACTCCCCACTACAGTGCTGACAACCAACCATACAGTGTAATGCTTTTGATGCCAATTTCCTGTCCTAATGTTTCATCTTCGGAAAAAAAGATGGTTTTTTTGCAGAACAGTGGTGAACAATGTCCTTACAAAGAGAATCACTGAAATTAGATCTTGTTGTAGCTGCAGTCTGGTGCTAAGACACCTGGAAGTAATGTGTCATACACGTGTAGGCAATGAACGGAGGAGAATACATCATGTTTCCTCCTCCTGCTGGAGCCGTCAGGCTGTTCTGCTGTCATCGTCCATGGAGATCCATCCTGAACATCTGTGAGCTCTAGGAAAGTGTTTGGATGGTAATGTGATGTGTAATGTTCTTGCCTTCCTGAGTTAGGTTTCTTGCACTCCTGGTTTTCCTGCACTTTTCCTCCAATATGCTAAATATATGCTTGGAAGAAAGCAGTGGTAAACCTCTTCCATACCTTTCTTTACCATGAAGACCATGTAAGTGGTGACCAAGAGCTGACTTTAAGTTAATGGCACCTGCCATACCATACCACTTCTACGCAAACTAGAGCTGTAGAGTACACCAACTGACATCATCACTTCACCTCTTGTAATCCATTCTTGACAGTGCAAGGACTTTAAATTGAGGGAGTTGTCCAGCAACCTTTCTAAGGGGAAGGTGAAATGGTGTAATTTTCACTGAGTGGCAGAGCATCTTTAATGTGACACTTCCTGTGGCCCCTTTATTAGTTTTCGTTGACCTGCTTGTCAAACGGTACGAGGGGAGATTGTTTGTGTAGTGTGTGCCATCGCCGTAATCATCAATTCCTCTCCAGCTCCTGGCATCGATTTTTGCCTTCTTACATGCTCTTGCTGTTCACAGAGAGATTCAGATGCTTAAAGATAAAAAAAGATGAAAACATTTGTGGTGAATGCACCGAAAAAAACGGTTGCTTTAAATTCTAAACACATTGTAAACATGCTGATGCACAACAGAAGCATCGGTGTCAGCTGGGAACTCTTGATAAGTATGTGCTTTCGCTCGGGGCACTAATTTTCCTCTTGAAATTCAAATGCCTCCCTTGCAAAGTTGGAACTTCTTGAGCTGCGGATGATGCTCGAGCGAGCAATGTGCACTTCTCGTGCCGCTATTAAAAAGGGGGAAAAGAGGAGTGCACTTGCATTTGAACTTTTGCGAGTGCTCAGATGTTCCCTTCAATGTTTTATTATTTTTTCCCCCGTGCACTCAGAAGATGACTGTTCTGTGTCATTAGCAACCTCCGCTTGTTGGAATGCTTTAACTCGTCACCTCATTCAAAGCTATAAGAGAGGTGATGCTTTGAGAGCTAGAGGCTGGAGGTTCCTGGCTCCTATACTTCATATTTTTTCTCCACTGCTTTTAACAATAAGATTTACATGTATATCTGACAGCAGTTTGCGGATAATAGTAAGCCACTATGTCTGCTCCCCAGGCACACACACAAAGTTAAGTCTATAAGAGGCATCTATTCACATTTATTTATTTAGTTGATGCTGATCTCCAAAGTGACTTACCCATTCATACCGCTGGGTAATGTTTACTCTAGCAACCCATACCTTGCATAGGGGCTCTACAGCAGGAGGAGAAATGTGAATTTGGGTTCTTCGAGTACTTGGTGGCAGCTCTAAGCACTATACTACCTGCTGCCCAAATGCCACTTCAAATGCAATAAAATCCATCCATCCATCCATCCATCCATAACAGTTTGTTAATTTCAGGGTTGTAGTAGTCCAGAGCCTATCCTGGAAGCACAGGGGATGAGACAGGGTGCATCCTGATGAGCTATCAACCCATCCAGGGCAAACACAATGAAATTATACCTAAACAGTGGAGTATACCTTAGACCATATTCTAAATTCTATAATAGGTCAGTCTTAACTTATTACCCTTGGCAGTATATTTCAAAATTCTAACCAATAAAATCAAAGTTACCACATGGAACATGCATTTATGTGTAATTTAAATATGTTAAGCCTTGTGACAGAGAGAAATTTTTCATTAGTGTCAGTGCAAAAACACTCCTCCGCTGACATACGCATATTTGCACGTTTCAGGTATAAATAAACGAAACCCATTTGGTCAGAGAGGTCATGTATGGGAGGGGGGTAATGCTCTAGGGCTGACAGGCCTGGCACTGTCCCTGTCTGGGTCTGTAAGATAGGCCCATGTGCTCCACGTGACATGTCCTGATCACATGTGTGGCAGCACCTTCCCTCAGAGACACACTCATTTATCTTTCACGAGTGGAGGCGGGCGTTGACATGGATGACTCCATCCCTTAGCCATTAGCGCAATCCCGCAGAAGCCAGCTAACCCTGACTGGACAGTCACAGACACAAACTCTCTCTTACACATACACACTTCAGTGGTCCTCTACAGATGCCCCTCAGCATCCATGCATTTTAAACACTGCTTGTGCTAGTGAGGGCTGCTATAGGAACAGGCTAAGCAAGGCGGAATATACTTGTCTTTTTGGTGGCTGTCCCTCAGCAGGTCTTGGAGAATGATGTCATAGCCTGACCACTGGCTCTCCATCAGCTGGAGGCCTTCACACTCCCACAGTGACGGATGCAGTGGGACAGACTGACAGCCTTTCATATGCTCACATCCACTTGTCTGCAAACGGGGACGTAAATGACGCATGATCGCTGTCTTGTTAAACATATTCATTTTCAAACCCTGCTCTGGAGTCTCAGACAATTTAATAATTCCTGAAAAACAGCATTCTGACAAGTCGTGGGGGTAAATCTCTGAATTTATCTTTTTTGTGTCTCAAATTCAGTGCTCATCCCCTCTAATATGTTATCACACTGAAGATGGTTATTAAATACAGCTTTCAGTCCACCTGACAAAAGCAGCAAAGGGCATTTCGAGCACTGTGTCCCTGTGTCTTTCCAAGCGTTGTGAAGGCAGTATCATCAGCATCCATTTGATTTTTTTTATGTTCATTGGACTATTTTAGAACACTCATATTTTGGCATCAGAGGAGTTGAGCTTTTAGCATCATCTAGAAAACCCAAAATACCCCAAAAACAGCACATTGTGCTTAAAAATGTTTTCTGATGTTGGGAAAAAAATTAGGGTACCTAGTTATAAACAAATCACAGGACTCTTCTTGTACTGTAGCTAGAAGACTGTACTTGGTGTGAACCTGTCTCAAAGGGATCTAGTCCCACATGGGATTCACACTGCAGCTGAGTGCCATTGAAAGATTACCCCCCGTTTAGTGGAAAGCTGCATGTCCTGGGGATGTTCCTGGGGTGCCTTAGCAACATAGGACACCGTCTTATGGACGACATCACAGTGTTTACAACAATATTTAACATTTAAACCCTTTCCAAAATGGTACTGAGGTGTTTACCAAGTGGCATTTATCAGTTCTAAAGCTCCAGTGATGCCAAAGTGTATTTCATTGATTCCATGTTGATGTCAGACTATTTTCAGAATGTTGATGAAATGTTCACATCCAATCATTTCTAGGATTGAACTATGAAGATGCCAAACTTGTTGCCACAATGACATCAAACCATTTCCAGATTGGTGCTAAGCTGTTTCCACAATGCTGATGTACCATTTAGATGACAAAGTCATTTTACCTTCCTCTTCTCTTCTCTCCACTCAGTTTGTCTTTTTAATGACAAGGTGGTCACCTGCCTTCCAGCAAGCAAGCACTTGGCTGTCCTACAATTTCCAAAGCTCTTGGGATCAACTATGTACTAATTTACAATGTGCCTCACCTCATTAACAGAACCTTGTCATAAAATGGGAGTCCATCATCTGTCCTCCCTATTAGAGGTGAAGTCCTGCTGACCTTAACGTTCTTTAATACGACTCTGCGAGCAGAATTCCAACGTGCGAGTTCTCTGCTGCACTCAGTCCTGGTTCCGACACTTTTATCTCATCGCAAATATCCGTTGTTCGTCAAAGTCGGGGAGGTATCCTTTCCGAAACATCCATCAGGCAAATGGCACATTTTTGTCCAGCTAGAAGCAGTCCAAACCAATTTCCCAGACATTGATACCCTGGCATCTTTGTACCATTTTTTTCTTCAGGTTGGCTGCACAAGCCTATTGAGTTAATGTATTCTGCTTTGTGACATATTAGAATTTACCTGCCCATTTTTCCCCTTTGCCTCCGTCGCAGTGTCACCAGTAAACACATTAATTTACATACTCTGCTGATGTACCTTGGCATTCCTTCATGTGCTGCTGCATATTATACAACAGTCGCCATTAACAATTCAAGATCAGCACATGTGTCAAAAGAAATGAACTGCCAATGGTGAAAAGATATTGGGGTCAGAGACCCTCTCCAACCTGTGACCTTACCCTTCACCTGGGAGTCTCCTAATTTGCAATCTTTATTCATAATGACCTTTGCCCCACGAAGATAAATACAAGCACTGACAGCTTGCAATACTTATGACTCCTTGTGTCCAGCCTCTTTGTCTCATCATCTTCTGTCTTATCCCACATCACATAACCTCTGATATCATACAAGGACTGCTGCTTACCGCTGTCGAGCCCATGACTCAATGTAAAAGCACCATTATTTGACTGATTCCTGCCTTGGAGAAGAATTCGGCAACACAAACAGTTGTCTCTTGCTGACTCACACCCTACTCTTTCCCCCTCCACTCCCTGACTTTGAGTAGAGTACCAGCGAGGAGAAAGCTGGAATGTTTTAAAGACCAAAGACATACCAAACATGTATACCATACATAATAAAATATGCTGAGCCATTGAAAACCTGAGGTCGCCTTAGTACCCCATGTCTACTGATGTGTTTATCTAGTGTGAACAGCTGTAGAGGAACCTGAAGATTTTGAAGTCATAGCTGCTGTGGAGACTGCAACTGAAGAAACACTGGCTGTAGTCATGGAAAATTTAAATCCAGAACGAAATAAAATGGCTGCACATGGTATGCATACAGAGCAAGTTTTGAACATGAATACTATTTTGTTGTGTAATTTGTGATGTGAGAATGGCATTGATAGCTAATGGCTGCAGATGTGTTACCTGAATTTGTATATCTTATGTATATCATGCTGTGGTCAGATGTGGGGTGAAGGCAGTCGCAGAGCAGGACTAACCAAAAAGGGTTTTATGCTAAACCAAAAACAACAAAAACAGGCCTTTCCAGCCATAAAGCATAATGCATAATGTCCTCATCATGTCATGCATTTGACCTGGGCCCCCAAAACACCCTCTTTAAGTCCTCAAGCCAAGTGTCCCTATGGTCTTTTGAATGAGCCTGTGACCATTGGTAGATGGCCATCATACAATTGCCCAAATTATTCAATTATGCCTAATACTGGAGAAGGGGTGGGCCCTCAGACCTCTTGGTCACAGAACTCCTGCCTCATGCCTAGGTTTAAACTGCCTAACTGAACACAACAACTGCTGACATGCACTAAATATAACTGCTCCAACACTGAGAAATCAAAGAGTAAAACCTTATTCAATCTGAGGAACCTACACGTTTGCCAGATGAGGTAATAGAGCACAAGGTGAGCTTTCCATCTTCGATTGGGCCATAGGGTCCAGCCCATGGATGACTACCAGAGTGCTTTGTGTTCACAGAATTGTTTTGGCTCTCATTTCCATGTTAATGTGTGTTTCAGTCTCCCAATGATACATTGTAATGTCTATGAATCATTCCTGCAAAGGCTTGGCCTGAAGGCATCTATTGAGTGCAAGACACTGTCCCTTTGGAATCTTATCTGGGGAGGATGGGACTTGATATTCTTTAGAGCATTATTAAGATGTAAGAGTTTTTTCATGTTTAATATTTGATTTTTAATGATCAAATCCTTGAATTTTATTTTTCTTTTTTGAGGATAGTGAATAATTGTTCTGTTATGTTGAGATTAGTGATTTATAGTGGTTTTGATTAGTTAATGGCTTGCTGAATGTTTTGGGTCAGGGTTAACTGTATGCAGTTAGTACTGGACTGCCATTTTGTTTGAGTAACATGGAATTAGAGTATTATGTTTTTTGTAGCAATGTGTGCAAATGAGTATCTGTCTTGGGTGGCAAGGTGGCACAGTGCTGTCTCACAGTGCCTGGGTGGTGCAAGAGGATGTGGGGTCAATCCCTGCTGAGTCTGTGCGGAGTTTGTGTGTTCTCCCCATGTCTGTGTGGGTTTCCTCTGGCTGCTCTGGTTTCCTCCCACAGTCCAAAGACATGCTGTTCAGGTTCCTCCATAGTGTGTGAGTGATGTATGGATGAGTGATGAGTAAGGAGTGTATGTATCAGTGTAAGTCACCTTGGTGAATAAGGTGTGTGGGCTGATAACACTACATAGAGTTCTTTGGAAGTCACTTTGGAGAAAAGCATCTAATAAATGTAAATTGAAGTCATCAGCTGGAAATATTTCAAGAAAAGTTGTTTTTTAAGGTTATAAAATGTAGAACGGGGGGAAAAAAAAATCACATAACACAGACTTTATTTGATAATTGTGTGCACTGACGACTACCAGAAAAAATCCAAGTCAGTGGGAATTCCAGGATGCTAAGATAACTAGCTAATGTAGGCATCTCTTGTTTTGGGTTCATTGGCTCAGTCTGATAATCAGTAGGCCTATTCGTTCTTGCTTGGTGTCACAATGCAGTTCAGTGAAAATAAAAAGGCGTTTTGCAGCATTGAGCATTTTACAAAATCCGGCTGACGCAAGGCTGTCAAATATGCTGGCTGACTGACAGCTGTTGTGTTGCTCAATTTCAGGACACCGCCGGGATGTGGAGGTGCATACACAACACAAGACGCTGGGACTGAAGCTCCAAAATGGCATGAAATAAAGATTCTAGGAAGGAGATGGGAACACAGGCTGACTGAGTGTCTGGTTTCTTTTGTTTCTGCCACATTTGCCCAGGAGATATTAATAAACAGAAGGGGAGCATTTGTACCTCATGAAAGTTTCATAGGCGTATTTTCACGCATTGTCTCTTTGTTAGTCTTGGGTGAGGACAGTAAGCTCCTTGGGGGGCTTTCAGGCAAAAGCAGCTTGTCAGCTACAAGGTCCGAGGTAGTTAGCATGCAAAAATAAACACAAAAGACTGTTTGCATTGCACTTGGAAGGCAAAGCAAAGAGGTCTCGTTGACCTACGTGTTGTAAGGCTTGAGTCCTCTGTGACTCCGTGAGCAGACGTGTCACTAATGAGGTGTGACAGCTTGTCAAATGTGGACAAAAGTTTCCTTTGAGTCTGCTGACAAAAGGCTCAGAGGAGTTAAATTCAGCTCTTGACAAAAGCCATAACAGCATTAGTTCTCATCCCTAAAGTCTCATTCAAAACATACTTCTCAAGCAAAAAAAAGGAGTAGTGGTGCATTGACCAGACCAGGATGTGCGTAGATGATAGGATGTGTTTTTAATGTGCTGTTCTTATGATTGTGCCCTTTGCTGATATCACAATATCAAAAAGCAGAATGGAGATTAGGTACATGACAGAGGATATCAAGTGCTCTTTAAAGTTTCAGGGTCAGTGACAGGACCATTTTGCATACATCACATCAGAAGGCCCTCAGGTTTTGGAATTTGGAGTCATCTATGAGACATTACTCAATATACAGAATAATACTACATGGTGTTGGGCATAATTTTTTTGGCCATTAGTCCTGGAAGATAGCTTAGGATGCTTCTGAATCTCCACCGATTCTTTTTCTCCACGGTGAAGAGCCACAGTTCCATGTTCTCCATGCTGGATCTCAGCTGTTCTGTGTTCTTCATGTTGAACCTCCGTTGTTTCAGGTTTTTCATGAGGAATCTCACCTGTTTCATATTAGCCATTTAGAATCTCGTGTTCTAAATTCTCCAAGGTGAATCTCTACTACTCCATATTCTCCATGCATCTCCCACGCCCCAGCCCCACGCCGCTGCGACCCCACCTGGGACAAGCGGCCTCAGCAAATATGTGTGTATCTGTGTGATTTTCATTATTTCATGCTCATCAGTCATAGTGGATTTTTGAACATATCATGAATATGTGATTTTATTCTCTGTGCTCTCATGCCATGACTTGCATTTTTCCCATTGCGTGAGCCTTGCAACTACATCTTACACAAGAGCTAAACTTCTGAAGAGCTCTCATCTGTTCAGCTTAATTTGCTCTCTGAAGCTCAGTTGTCACGCGTTCAGGGAAGAAAAGTTTTAGTAAAAGCAGACTTGTGTGACCTCCGTCCAACCCAACCCCCAGTCAATGCGAAGTTAAGCTTTAGTGGTGGTAGACACTTATAGAAGCGCGGAGGAGAGCTCTACTTGCTGACTGGGTTGTTAAATTACAAAAGAAACTGGCTGTGGTACAAAGCAGAACTCAAGCGGCGGCACGGTGGCACAGCGAGTAGCGCTGATGTCACTCAGTGCCTGGGTAGTGTGAAAGAATGTGGGTTTGATCCCTGGTCAGTCTGTGTGGAGTTTGCATGTTCTCCCTGTGTGTGTGTGGGTTTCCTCCCACACTCCAAAGACATGGTGTTCAGGTTCCCCATAGTGTGTGAGTGACAGAGAGTGTGTTCCATTGATGGGTGGATGAGTGACCCAGTGTAAGTAGTGTATCTAACAGTGTACATCACCTTGGTGAAAAAGGTATGTGGGCTAGTAATACTACCTAGTATCCATTGTAAGCTGCTTTGGAGAAAAGTGTCTGCTAAGTGAATAAATGTAAGTGGGCCCTTAGAAAGTGATGGGTTTTGCTGCAACATCTTGCCTTTGTTTCCACAGAGCGCTGAAACAAGGATGACGTGAAAACAGCAATAATAATAATAATTGCTAGAAGAATTAGTCAGCTGAAGAGGTGGAACTTACTTCTCAGTTTCCATATGTCATTATTATACAATCATCCTATACAGTCATGGCAGGAACTGTTTGCGGTGTTTTGGATTCACAGAGCTTTTATCTCACACTGTTTTTGGTTTCACATGCCAAATCCAAACGCAAGCATTTTTCTCATCCGACATGTGTTTTTCACCATTCCAAAACTGCTGATTTGGGTGATGTTGGAGCAGAATGTTGAAAAAACATCAGGTTTATCGTAGAGTCCAAACATGGGGGGGAATTTGCGGTCTCCAGCTGGCTCCGAAATTTTAGTTTATTGTTAAATGCTATGTGGCTACAATAAATAACTTTGACGGTTGGGGAGTGGTGGTATGGATAGTTAATGGGCAATATGTAAAAGCTTACCATCTTATAACCATCCTGTATGATATTAAACCCTCACCATGATGGGTTTAGGAAAGATACTAACACTGTGGAAGTAAGTGTGGCAGTTTGCTAGTTTCTGGGGACTATGCCACAAACACAGGAAAGGTCATATAGTTACATTGCCGCTTTTTGAAAATAAAAAAATAGATTGTTTCCTTTGAGCCTAGAGACATTATGAAACCAGGGACACAGTCATGGCCTCTTTCCATGACTGAAAGTAAGTCTTTGACTGCTGTATTGGCCTCCATTTATCAGACCTCGCTTCTCAGTATCTTTATAGAATAATTCATTGCTACAGCATTCAGTTCTCAAATCAATGATCGCTTAGTGGTACTGCCTGATGGCCAACCAGTAAATGAAATTTAACAATCTTCATTGCTACTATCATACTTCATCAAGCATGGTAACAGAGTACAATATTTTGCAGGGCAAGGCCCGGTCATTTTGAAAAGAGGAATTCTTTCAAACTCTTTCTATTACTTTGACTGTGCATGCTCTATGTCCTTTCTCCAGAAGACATAAAATGGAACAATCTTAGACATGACTCCCTCTGACCAAAACAAGAACCATGAAGAGTTTTTCAAGCCTCACCATTGTTTTTTTTTTAATTTTCAAAAAGAGGCAACGTGACTATGTCATCTTTCCGGCGTATGGACAGAAAGCGAAGCCTTGAAGCGCAGTGGGATCAACGTCCGTTCTGTGTGGCCGCCGTTTGCCCTGTAGGTGGGGCTCATATGCTTCTTCTGCAGAAGATGCTGCTCGTGGCCATTCTGAGAGAGCGGTCTGCGCTGCCGAGTCCAAGGTGTGCTCAATGCAGGGGTCAGTATGCAAAGGGTTCAACACGGAAGAAGATGGACTTTGCGACTTATTAATCCTGGAGACATAATGAATCGTCTTTGCAAGCAGAAGTGCAGAGCAAGGAAAGGGGCATAATAATGGCAGGAAAATTCATTTCTGAAATGGGATTTTGGGAGGGAGCCAGAGGGGTTTGCGGGGAGTGATGAATCAACAACAACAGCAACAGCAGAAAGAACAGGAAGGATGGAGCTTCTGTGAAGAGCTCAGCTCAGAAAAGGTTCTTTTTTTCCCCATGTGCAGAGAGATTTTTTGATAACCTTTTGAAGAGCTCACATGACCCTTGCAACGCTTGTCAGAAAGATGAGTGATGGTCAATGAAAACACGGGGGCCGAATCTGCAACAGAGCTACGCAAACACGGAAAACGCTGCCAAGCAACAATTTAACACCGTAAGAAAAATATTGACCGTCAAGAAATATATTTGCAAAGGCAGCAAACTGACAAAATCATTTAGAAAATTATTGGCAAATTTGCCTAAACTATGAATAAATGTGCCAAATTCCTCCCGCAGACACATGACACAAAATCCACCTGCCAGGCATCACAACTACTTGTTTGGGGAAAGAGATGATTTTTTTTTTTTTTTTTTCCTCCTTCATAACATGTTTTACTGAGAGGGTTTCTGCGTTTCCCTTGCTCCGTGGTATCGAGATCTTTCTCGATTTTGACAGCTCAAGTCAACTGTCATTTAAATTTTCCCTCTGGTTTCACAGGCCTCCTTCAGGATCAAGGCGCATCACCTCGCACTTTCGTACTGGAAATAACTTTTTGCTGTAATCCAACTTCATGGATCGTTCATTCGACTCTTTCTTACGCTGTCACCACCGCAGACTCTGTAAATACTTAACTCTGAACGGCTTGCACAGAGCATGCAAAGAAATGTAAACTGATAGCTAAATATTAAAAACGATCATTTTACACGAGAAGCTCTTCATGAGGTCACCTGCTGCTCAGTCAAGAGGTTCTTTTTGCAGGCTTTAGTGTAGTCTGGCTCTGTCTTGGGTCTGAACCAGGTCAAACATCCAAACGCATGTGGAGTGCACGTTGATGGCTGATGTCTGCGGCAGGTGGATGACCGCAATAAAAAATTAAAAAGCTTCTGAAAATATAAACCACTATATATAAACATTAGTTTATAAGTAAGTGAAAAAATAAAAACAAATCTTCATGGTAAGACGTAGTGTGCGGTGCCGCTTTCCTCACTAAGGTGAGGTGCATGAAAGTGTCTTTATCTGCAGAGAGGCTTTTAAACAGCAGGTGGGGTAGTGTTTACAGGAACGCACCTGTGATCAGTAGCTTACTGGTTTAGAGCCCACTTTGGTTCTGCTGTTGGACTACAGAGCAAATTGCTCCAGTGAATACCCAGCAGTGTTTGATTTCAAGCTGTGTTTATCCAAACTGATAGTTTACCATGATTAAATGTGTAAAGCTGCCTAAATACTTAATGCCACTAGATTGTTCAGTGCAGAGTTCCCCTTCTCTGAGCACCAAGAATAACTCAGGAAGTTTACTCTCATTCAAGTCAGTGGCATGCTGATTAATAACAACAATGGCTAAATGTGCCTTGGTTGTTTTCCAAAGTGGAGGTAAAGGGTTTACTCATAACTGTCTCAAGGCTTCTGTCTTTGTACGTGGCCTTCGGGACTTAATTTACTCTTCAGGAAGACAGGTGGCATTAAACCATTTTTTAAACTCAATCCCCAGAGAATCAGGAGACGATTTATACCGTACTGCAGTAAAATATTTCTAGACGTGGTGTAAAGGCCGGGCAATATCTTCAATTAAAGTATCACAGGCAATTTCCTTTGAAGAATGGTAGCATTGATTTCCCATATCCAAAACGCTCTTTGGGTTGCCTGATTCATGGGCTGCGTGCGTTTCGTTTCCTGAGAATAAGCTGATTCATCCCGTCAGCGTTGAGTGGATGTAAGGCCACTTATCTACTCCACAGGGAATGGACGAAAGAGTGCCTTTGTTGGATTGCGAGACGCTCGGTGAGAAGCTGGTCTTCATGGTCATCCTGACAGGAAGACAGAAATTCCCAAATGTTGTGCAATTGCATCTCTTGCTTCTTTTAGTTTCTGCTGTTGCCATTGACTTTTGAGACCCATCTTAAAGCTGTGCCAGTGACATTTTGCATTTTTTGTGCTGCCTGAACTCGAACAATAAATAGATTTTTTTTGTTACTGGGTCATTGGCTTCACAGTGTTAGTTTTTTTTAATGTATTTTTCTATTCAAAATTCGGATGGGTCGTGATCTCAATCAGAAAACCTGAAATCCTACGGCTCCCAGGAGACTGCGCGGGCACACAGACACACACTGAGGTACGGAGGATCTCCTGGTGACTTGTCAGAACATGAGAGGTGGTAAAAAATACAAAACAGATTATGCAGATTATTGGGGGTTGGGGCAGCTTGTTGAGGGCCAGCCAAGGGGACACTTGACAAGGCCCACGGGGAGAAGCTGCCAGACTTGGGTGTGGAAGCTTGGAGCTCTCCATATGCTCCCAAAGACTCCCCTTGACACATCGTTCAGACACACAGGTGCCCTCTGACAGACTTGGCACCCTGCTGTCTAATTACCCTGTAGAAACAAAAGTACACCAGAGGACTCCAAGTCACAGAAAAAAGCCACACCACAGAAAGTCAAAAACGGTCAGAAAGATCCCTTTACGTCACTGACATCTTCAAGAGTGCATCAGATTTGTCCTATTTGTTTTGGGTCAGCAGGTGGAGTAGCGGTTAAAGGCGACACCTTCCACTCAGACCTCCCAGGCTCGAGTGCCATTTTCTGCTGTATTACCCATCATCGAAGGTACTTACCCTGAATTGATATGGTAAAAATCATCCTGCTGTATAATTGAGTAAATCAGTTTAAGCCCCCTTTGAAGAAATCATCAGCTAAATAAATGAAGGTGAATGAAAAATGCTGGCAGAAATGTGCTTTAGACAACGTTCCCCTGTGGGTTATGGTCAAAAGGATTAGTTAAACTTGTTCAATTATTATATTTATCGATTTATGCACCATTTTACATGCTGGATATGGAATTGCATTTTCGTCTGTCCTCTTCGTGACCTGAAGAGCTATTCATAGTCCAAACATTGTGTTTTACTTATTTCACCAACAGCAGAAACTGCTAGAACTGCACATTGTACCACAGAGTTCTGTCAGCACTGGGACCCTATAAAATTTCTCAGAGATCCCCACCCCCGGTAAGCCAGAGACGTAACGTAAGTACAGTCGTGTAATTGGTAAAGGTAGCATAATTTCCCTGTAAACAGTGAGCCTCCTTGGTCCTGCAAACTGCTGAAACCACTTCTGACATGATTATGTGTCACTGGGGTGCCCAATATAGAAAGTGCAGTATTAACGGGAGCAAACCATATCCTTTGTGCATAGAGCAGCCCGCATGAAACGTCACTTCCACTTTATGGATCACTCACCATATTGGTCCGAAGTAACTGAACTGGCTTCCTCAACAAGGGGTTAGTGAATACAACAGTGGGATTGGCAGGAATGTCTCGTACAGAAGGGTTTTTGTTTCTGATTTTTAAAATTTTCAAGTTCCAAGCCATCTTCTTTGCACTGTTATGCTTGAAAATCTGTACAAATTACCTACAAGGTGCATGCTGGGAGTAGGAAGACAAATATGGGAGCCCCACAGAGCTCTCTTTGCTGTGGTGTTCAAATACAATCAAAGATGAGGCTTGTTTTGAAGCAGGTATAATTCAAATAACGATGTATATAATGTGGCTACTTCTGATTTTTTTTCATAATTAATTTTTTTAAAGTCTTTTCTAAAGAATATTCTTGCATCTTAAAGAGGCTCTCTAGTTCATGAACATATTCTAAAACAGCTCAGCAATAGGTGTCGGAATTCCAATTTAGTTATTTATAGTTGTAGTAAACAATTTAAATTTTTACCATGATAGATTTACTGGTGTCATAACTACGCTGCTGCTGTAATTTTCTCACAAGGATTTGTGGTAGTGAGCTTCAATTAATCAATTTTGAACTGAAAAAATCCAAAGTTTCTCTTTAGTGAGAAAAATCAGAGTTAGACACAAAGAATGAAAATGTAAGAAAAATAATATTGTAGATTATAGCTGATGCACAATTATCAATGTTTTATCCAATAAAAGATATGTCAAAAAATATAATGAAACCAGCTGGTATTTCAGTTTCACTGTCTGCAAAATTCTTATAAGTGTATGTTTCATTATAAGAGTTAATGTGCACTTATTTAAGGTCAAAAGTGAGAACAAACCTTTTTTAATTTAAAAAAACTATTGTAGGTGTAAAGAAAATACAGGGTGGTGTTTATCGGAGCTTTTTTTATCAAAGATAAACTTATTTTTCTCAGGTAAGGTCACAAAATATCACTTACGTGTAATAAAACTTCCTTTTAGATAAGACGGAGGTGAACAGGTAATAGTGCTTAGAACAATAACCTTGCAGTCGAAAGACCTGGGTTTGAATCCCCAATGCTGTAGTGCCCTTGATCAAGGTACTTACTCTGAATTGATATATTAAAAATTAGTCTTGTGTAAAAATGGTTAAATCATTTTAAGTAGCTGAGTGCTCAAAACTATCATGGTAAGCTACTTTGGAGAAAAGTGGCAGATAAATGAATACATGTATTATTGTAAGATGTGTGTAAGATGAGGTTCAGTATGTTGGACCAGAGGCCTGAACCCCGAAGAAGAGACAGAGTGGGTGGAGCTTCAGAGTAGCTATAGTGATCCGTGAGTAAGAGCAGTTTCAGCGTGCCTCCTTCCCTCTTCTCCTGGTCGTTAAGCTCCTGGATGTTTCATATGTCCTCATTCCTCTTGCATGCTGAGACAGTCTCCAAGCACAGCATGGGCGACTCATCAGAGAGCCACAGGACCCGAGTGCAAACGATGCTAACTTCATCCACTGCCAAAACACATTTTTATTTTAGCACTCCCTGCAGCAGTCGTTCAGATTTATTTATTTATTGATAAATTATTATTTTAACATTATACTTTATTTGCTCATGCTGAACCCTTTGATGTTTGATGAAGGCTTTTTATAATGGGGTGAATCACCAGACATTTACCATCCGAGTGATGTCACAGACTCGCAAGAGTGTAACGGTCATCTTCGCTCTTAACTCAAACCATGTTACAGCTCCTCTGATTTCCGCACCCCGATATCTGCTATAATACTGTGGATATACACGTTTGTCCCGTTATATGGACCTAATTGGTTTGCGAAAACACTTTGTATACCAAGTGTGTGTAAACGAGGAAGTCCTTTCCCATTGGATATATTCCTGGATTTTACAGACATATCAAAGTATTTCCACAGGCACCCTTGAAACAATTAAAAACAGTCTCAACAAATACAGTAGTAGCCAAACCATTAGAATGATGAGATATTAAAAATAATCAAGAAGGAAAGTGACAAAGACTAAATTAGAGCTAAATTTTTATTTTTCCTAATCTGCCCTACATTAACTACACGTAAACGTACAAAAGACACACAGCAGAGTTACATTTATTCATTTAGCAAATGCTTTCTCCCCATAGGGACATACATCTCAGAGAGCAATACAAAAAGTGCATTACATTAACAGGAGAGATTTGGAAGCAGATATGTGAGTACAATCCATTTGTCACCTACTACTATATAAACCAGTATACATGCAGTGGAAAAGCCTCTATGCAGTTTGAATAGCTGCATAAAGGCTTTTCCACTATTAAAGAAATTATTAAAAATTATTAAACATACCAAACATGTACACGTTCATGAAGCACTAACAAGATCAGGGGAGAAGTGAGTCTGGAAGAGGTGAGTTTTAAGACCCCTCTTAAATGCAAAGACCTACGTGAACAAAAAAACATACCACAAATCTTCCACAAATCGTCTACCAGAAGTCGGGACTCTGTACAGGCCTACCGGGGTGTATCTTTAATGGTTTGTGTGTTAGTGTTTTGGCAATCGATGTTCAAGAAAAAAAAACACCTGACTAAAATGTCTGATGTTCACATCAATTTTGACAGTGGTGTTATGACCATTTATTCAGTCAGAAATATGTACTCTGTTGTAGAAATACAGTGGCCTCCCCATCCGTGGTTTCAGTTACCCGCAATCAACTGCGGCCCAAAGATATTAAATGGAAAATTCCAGAAACAAACAACTGATAAGTTTTAAATTGCGCATCACTCTGAGTAGCATGATAAAATTTTGTGCTGTCCCATCCAGGACATGAATCATCCCTTCGTCCAGTGTATCCAGGCTGTATACGCTACCGACCCTATAGTCACTTAGTAGCTGTCTCGGTCATCAGATCAACTGTGGCGGTATCAGTGCTTCAGCACAGTGTTCAAGCAACCCTTTTCACACACACCATCTGAAACTGCTCGTCCCATCCGGGGTCACGGAGCCTAACCCGGCACCACAGGGTGAAAGGCTGGAGTGGGAGGGGACACACCCAGGACAGGACGCCAGGCCATCACAAGGCACCCCAAGTGGGACTCGAACCCCTGACCCAGCAGAGAGTAGGACCTGGTCCAACCCACTGCACCACTGCATCACCATACATCCCACCCCCCGAAGTACCCTTTTTTTCATTTTTTTTTAAAAATAAAAAAACTTAAAATCAATACTCATGATGACCTGGGCATCGGTCCTTAGTTTTCTTTCTTCTTTTTCTCTATAGGAAAAACATAGTGTATATATTGGGGTCTTGGAACATATCCCTCGTGGATAAGGGAGGACTACTGTATATTCATTAGGACTAAATTGGCTTTAACCCTTCAGCCCTGGGAATATCAAGGTGACGCTCAGTCAGGTTGAAATACAGACAATTTAGTTCACATAAAGATCATGTAGCTCATGACAAAGTCATATTGCCCCACCTTTGAACCCATCAGCATGCTGTATGAAACACCCAACTAGGTCAAAGCACCTGGAGTTTATAAATAGAACGCAATTGGGGAAAAGGAATACGTTAAAGTTTAATGATTTTTATCTCTGCACTTTAATGCTCTTTTTTTTTTTTTGCCTTCCCCGGTGTTCTTATTGCTGGCTGGCATGAACTGCAAACACAGGCCCCGAGAAGATGTGAGAATTGCTCTGGGTCTTGGATGTGGGGATGAGAGAGAAGAGCCAATTTTTCTGGAAACTCTTTCAGTACGTGCTTTTAGTAAAAATCAGCAGTGGTGAATGAACTCAAAAAAGAATCCTTGTGGGTCCTGCGTTAAACTGCAGAACTGATTTAACTTTCAAGTTGGTTTTGTGTGTAAAACCTTCAGCAGAAACATCATGAACATATGGCGCAGATCTAACATGATCATACTTCTGGCGTTGCACCCAGCACATAAAGCGTCTCAGCTGCTCAGTCATGATGTCACGAGATGAAAATAGACTTGCGTTTTTGTGTAATACTGTTCAACATTTTTTCTTTGCACACGGATAAGCAATAAAGCACTTGAAAAAGTAATGCGATTTTATTCCTCCCGAGAAGCCATGTAAATTAGCATAACGAAAAACCACTCAACTAGAAGTAGGTGCTGATGAGAATGAACAGGGTCCAGATCCCCATATGCCGAACCATGTACCTCTTAAAGGTTTTCGATTCCCTTTAGCAAAATGAGGGGAAAAAAGCCAGCTGGCTTGGGCTTACAGTCAAAAGTTTCTGAATGTATGGTTGTTTAATGATGAGATTTTACACAGCCAGCTTTCATAGAGCAGAAGCCATCTCTATAGCATTTCCCTCTGACGCACCTCAAAAAGTAAAAGGGGGTGACTTACAGGCAATAAAAATGGAGCGGAACTAAAATACCTGCACCCCGTCATTCTTATGTTCACTGACAGTAATGTGGCAGTGTCTAAATAGAAAGAAACCCTAGCTAGGACAAGGTATGACATTTACATTTACATTTATTCATTTAGCAGACGCTTTCCTCGAAAGCGATGTACAGGCCTACCGGCACCGAAGTTCATCGCTCGAGTAGGTGCATAAAATGCGGGATAGATGAATCCTGATAGCCTTCCTACAATTTTTTTTTTTTTAATAAGGTATAAAAACATTTACATACAATGCAGGAGTAGTGGCTGTGTAAAGGCTTATCTGGGGATGATCATAAAGTTATGGTGCATGAACTTTACACCATACATAAGCTGGAGAGATCTTGAGACAGCATATTGTTATTTCCTCTGATATATTCAGACAGAGCCTTCCAGCTCCTGAGCTGCGGGTTCTAACGTAGGTTTGAATCCAGCTCATTCTGCGTGGAGTTTGTTAGCACCCTTGTCATGTTTCAGGTGAATTGGTAACTCTAAACTGCCCATACTGTGTGTATGTGTGCATGAATGAGTGTGTTACTGCCCTGTGATGGACTGATTGTTCATCCTGGGGGGTTCCTGCCTTCCTCCCCAGACTTCCATGATAGACACCGGACCACTGCAACCCTGTATTAGACAAGCGGTTATTGACGGTTAATGAATGATCAATGGATTTTCAGGCGGAGTTCCACCTTTTCGTCTTTAGCGTCACACTGTGTGTGTCAGAGTGAGTTTGTTTCTATTTGCTTTCCAGTGCAGTGGAAGGACCAATGTGAATAAAGCCTCATCAGTGGATTAAGAGAACGGGAAAGGGATACATGGCAGGGGGTTTGTATGACAGGAGCCTCACATCAGCAGCGCTCAGTGTTACTAAAACCTCTACTCATCCGTGCTTTTTTGACACTAATTAATTAAACATCTCATTAATGTCAGAAAGCATTAGTCACATAAAAACCCAGGCAGCTGGGAAAAAAATGAATATTTTATTCTGACTATGAAAGTCTGACTTCATCCTGGGTGTGTGAGTGATGGGAACCCACTAATAAAGTCACTCTGCACTTCAGCTGTCAGTTCACAGGTAGCATCTACCCATTTCCTCTATTAAACTGTTCAGCTACCCTCTATTTCCTGTATCAAACAATATGACTTACTGACTGCAGGTATATGAACCCATAAGACTTCTCCCTCCTGTATTGAACCCTTTCTCAGCAGTATGACTCCATTCAACTTCCTGTACCAAACAATAATGCTCCCATCCTCTTCCTGTATGCCATCTTGACTATTCCCTTTCCTATATCAAACTCAACTGCTTCCTTTCCCTTTTTGCATTGAAATACACCTCCCAGCCTTATCAAACCACATGCCAGCTTTCCCCTTTGTGTGTCAAAGATGGTGATTCTTTTCTGCTTCATAGACCAAAGATGGCTCTTTTTGCTATTCTGAACAGTAGAAATCTGTCCTTCTTTTTTTACTCTTTCTCTATTCAACAGTCCAACTCCCTCTTTTCATATTAATGTGCGGTGCATTGCTTGTAAAAACTAATTCCGAAGAGGATAACTCTATCCCACTTGCTGTGCTGAACACTATGCTTCCATCCCACTTCCTGTAGTGAACTGTAGGACAACCCTGCCACTTCTTGTATAGAACACTACAACTCCTTCCCAGTTCTTCTTCCAAACGGTAGGGCTTCGTCTCCCGATGTTAACATACGGTCCATTGCTTGCACGCTTCCTGTTCTGACTGGCACGGTTCCACCCAACTTCCCATTCCCAAAGCTGTGATTTCGTGATTCATGTCAGCTGTCCTCCAGGGAAGTTGTTACGACCCCAGGTGTCTAAGGGTGACTAGGTAATAACATCAGGTGAACGGTGAAGAGTGGTAAAAGGGGCCAACAAAAACACACATACAACAAGGAAGTGCTTAAGTGCAAGTTTTTTTTACTGTTAGAATAAGTGCAGATATTCAGGTGACTATTTAGAATATTTACAGAACACAAAGACACTGTTCAGGGGAAAAAGGAACAAAGATGGTGCCAAAGCAAAGAACCAAACTAAACTAACTCAAGCTGGTAGATGATCGTAGCTATGAAACAAAAGAGAAGGGTCTTCAGTATCGTGGATGCCCTAACTAGTCTAGTCTATCTACCGAAAATCAAAAGTACGGGGTGTCTTAAAAAAAAGGGTGCCTTAAAACTCATCTATTCTGGACTCACATCGCCCATGAGCTCTTAAGTTCATGTAAGGTGTAAATGTTCATGCGCTTTATCTTTAAGATCATGCCTGGATCAATCCTTTACACAGCTACTCCTGCAATGTAACATAAATGCTTATATGACAGAACTTGAGACAGAACTTAACCCAACATAAAATTCACCAAGGTAAATTTGCAATGGGGGGTGCAGTAGTGCAGCGGGCTTGGCTGGGACCTGCTTTCTGGTGGATCTGGGGTTCGATTCCTGCTTGGGGTGTCTTGCGACGGTCTGGCGTCCAGTCCTGGGTCTGTCCCCCCACCTTCCAGCCTTGCACCTTGTGTTGCTGGCTTAGGCTCCGGTTTGCCGCAACCCCACTTGGGACAAGCAGCTTCAGCCAATATGTGTGTGTAAATTTGCAACATAATAAATGGGGTCAAACAGCTAAAAACTCAGAGAGCATAGACAAATAGAAAATACTGAAAACAGACTTCCTTTTTACTAACATTGTTTTAAAACCAAAAAAAAAAAAAAACACCTGATGAGAAGAACCATTGCTTTTTGGGAGTCGTTTTTGGATACGCTCAAATTGGCTTCTGGGTAATGAGCAGCAGATAATGCAGGCTCTATTTTATTTTTAACTAACTCTGGATGCTTTTATGTTTCCCAGGAAAATGCAGCCCTTTTTGAAATGGAAAATGCTGTCTGGGCTGCATTATGTAGGACCCTCTAAATGACTAAATAGAAACACTTTCCTCCCGGTGCCAGAGTTACGTAAAATCTGTGAATGTTCGGGACTGGCATATGTCTTCGTCTGCCGTTACCCATGCTGGCTTCTTGTTTTTGTTAACATTATAAAAGAACTTTTTCTGGCAGCTTCTCAGCAGCTGTTTGTGTTTATCTCTTGACTTATTACTCCATATAACGGTAATGGCATGGCACAAGGCCCTGATTTGGTCACCCAAACATGATCAAAGTTGCATCATCAGATGGGGTAGAGGAGTCCCTTTGGACGCTTCTTGAATACTCGTGTGTGAATGGGTGAAATTATCAGGCATTTTCTGCCACATTCACACACGCATCATTAATTCGGAAATTTCTTCAGATTTTGAATCTTCTTTTTTATGTTGTCTCTCCACAGTTTTGCTCACTCCAAGTGTATATCTACCGAGATACTGTAGATATAAAATTAAAACATGCAGTACGTTTGTCCCGGTTGGGGTGCCCTGCGATGGACTGGCGTCCCGTCCTGGGTGCGTCCCCTCCCCCTCCAGCCTTACGCCCTTTGTTGCTGGCTTAGGCTCCGGTTTGCCGTAAACTTGCTTGGGACAAGCGGTTTCAGACAGTGTGTGAGAGTATGTCATATTGTTCTTTAGAGATGTAATAAAACTGCAGTGCATAAGTGAAAGTGCAACCTTCCTGATTTATTTAAATTGATCTAATTACATTTTGCAATCAACTGCAACGTAAAGCACGACAGTGCAGCATAAAGCCGTAAGAGTTCATACAATATTTGTTAAGTTCAGTGTACTCTGCTGCCCAGCAGAAGTTCACACTCTGGAAGTCATTATGGTTATATAAACAAAACGCAGTGAATCATTAAATGTGCAGGCCAAATTGCTGAAAATGCACTAATTTATTTGGGAGTGTTGCTGCTGGTAGCACATACGGGAGAGTGCTGGTCCTGGTTAGCAATTTCTGTCATTTACATGCCTTTCATCTTCACAGTCGGCAGCCCCCCGGGACACACTGCCTAGCTCCGAAGACACAGTTTAATAATTCAGAGTCACAAAAGGGACCCACGCTCTTTAGGAGTGAACTTTAAATGCTGATTGAGTGCACGTAGACACAAATTGCACGCTCTCAGTGGTGTTTTTTTTTTTCTCTTTTTTTTACCTTCACCTCATGCAGTTTGATTGATGCTTGAACTCCAACAATTATTTGGACAGAGAGTGAAAAAATTGTTTTACAAGAGTTCCTTGTCCATTTTATAATGTTTTGGGACTGTTTGGAAGTTGGTTGGGTTTTAGGAACGTTTAATTTTCTTGTTTGTTGGGGAATAATGCGTGTGACCCATGTGTACCCTAACTCCTTATTTTGTAAATGGTCAAATTTTTTAAGATACGAACATTTTCCAGTTTTTTTATTTAATTGCCTATTGTTCATTTCTCTGTTTTCCTTCTGTTCTTCGCAGAGCAAGTGTGACCTGTACACACAAATAGAGGAGGAGTCTGTGACAGCATAGCATGCATTGAACACTGTGATTTGCAAGTTCATGAAGGAGGATGTATGCGGGTGGAACAAGATGCTGGGTCTTTTGTTTGGGGTTCAGGAGGTACCCTCCACAGTTGGTTCACGGTGTTTTCTCGCTTTGAATTGTTATACGGGTGTCATCTTGGGAGGGTCTGGGATGTTAAAAGAGATAGCTTGAAAGAGAGTGCAAGTCCCAATAACAATGCGGTGCAGTTTGGATACTGGATGCCCAGGGAGACACATTTAAAGGAATCATTTGCCACCGGCTCAACAATGCCAAGCATGGTTGTAGAACCAAAGGACTCAACTCAGACCACTTAAGCCAGGACATAAGATCCTCATAATAGTTTCCACCTCCTATTCAAAATTCTTTGCAAAATGGCAAGTACACTATCACTCGGAAAATTAGGGTTATCATCTATATAAGGTTGTCAAGTCAAATGGGTTTTAATTGCATCTGATGTACCACTTCCAACTCTTAAAAAAATGGTAGGGGAAACCATAAGTCTCCATTGTTACAAAGGTATAGAGGTGAAGGTAGTTTGTCCAGAGGTTCCAAAAATGGTGCAGTCATTTCCGGTGTTGTGAGACAATAGCGGTGCCTGCTTTGCCACTGTGCCACCTCTTATGAGCAGCTGCTTTAGTTAAATGGGTCTGGCTGCATCTCCTTTCACTTATTCTACCTTTTTTGGTTTTTCTGAAAGGGATTTTGGCCTGAATTGTAATTACTTTTCTTAATACAGTTTTTGGGTGTAATCAACAGTTTGTTGCTTCACTGTTCTGCCCACGGGATCACCTCCACCCCACCACAGATGGATGTCTGCTGTCATCTTGCTCTGCATGCCATCTCTCCCAGCACAAGAGACCGGGCCTTTGTCTTCTGATACTGAAAATGCCTCTGTGACTGCAGGTGCATTGGTTCACCTAATTGCTGGAAAACATATCATTACGCCCAAAATGCACTTCCAGTGCCAAGTTGTAGCCCTACAGCACTCATCCCTGGCAATGCTTCATTTTGTGAAATCAATAAAATGATACGTTGGATTCTGAAATTATACTCATTGTCTGCCTCCAGTCACTGGTGTTCAACTGTTGCAGAAAAAGGAATGAAGGCCAGGATGTCGTATCCCATATATATCATTCTTTGGTGCAAAATGTATGATTCTTTTTTAACTTTTCACTTTTGTGACATAATATAGCTAGTTATTAAAAATTTCCTTAAAAGACAGATGTCACCATGAGATAATATATCTCAACATACTATAACATGATTGTGCAGCATTCTATTATTTCTGAAGTCTTTTCAGTTATTTGATTTTGATTGAGTGCTCATTACATTATCAGGGTGATAAAGGGAATCTTGTCCTGAGCCGTACATGAAAATTCTGAAATTAATTGTTTGGGTTAAGGGTTTATTTAGGTTTTCAGGTAAACTTTTTGAATACATATGCAAGAATGCTTTTAAGGTTGAATATTAAATGTGATCACATATCAAATAAGAATTAAAGGCCATTGGAGAGCTCGTTGTAGTGTAGATGGGAATCTTTGAGAATACACTGTACGTGTCAGTTTGAGAGCGTTTGTGGGCCTGACAGTGATTAATGACTGGCATTCAGTAGGCTTCCTTGATCTTATGTCATTTTTGAGCAGGAAATAGGATCACAGACATTCTATATATCTCTTCATCGAGTGGCAGATTGTAATTTCGAGGCAGGTGCTGAGATCACAGACAGTGAGGAAATCTCTCCAGCAGGGCATTCCAAAAACAATGAAAAGATCAAAAATGACCACAGAAGAAACATCATTGTTGGAAAGAGATAAATGGTACCTTATGTCCAGGCTATTTACTGGCTGGTGACCCAGAGGAGTATCGAGGATTACTCTGGCGTTCCCTTAGGAATGAACGGATCTTTTGACATATGCAAAGGAGGAATTCCCAGTGGAAGGACAAATGTTTGGCTTAGGTGTTATAAGTTCTTGTTGGCATCCTGCCATGCTGTACCTCCTTCCGCTGAGCTGTTCTCAAGTGTAGGTCATTGATGTGCATGTGAGGGCAAGAAAAGGACAACTAATAATGAAGATGGCAATAATCAAACTTCATATGTCCTGATTCCAACCCAGACTGATACCTCAGATGTGTGTGTGCGTGTATGTGTGCGTGTGTAACAAGCGGATGTAAATTGCAGAATAGTGCAACATTACCCTCCCTGCAAATGGCCCTTTTCTTTTCTGTTAAGACACTTTTCCAGATGTCTCTCTTCAGTGGTAGCAAATTGACCATTCATTCATTTTTGATTGGAACAATAAACTGACTGTGCAGTCCTGTTACATGATGACAAAACACGCCATGACATGAGCCCATTAAAAAGTGCCAGCACAGCAATTTCATAATTATTCCAAGACAGATATAATAGGTATGCATTGCTTGCACTGCACATACTGAGTACATGTTTAAGGCTCATCGCTAACCTCCTTTGCCACGTTAATGGGTATTCCAGCATCCCTCAAACTGCTGTTGATAATTATGTTTTATTATTAACCATTACTTAGCTGACTCCCTTATCCAAACCAACCTACAATGTTAAGTTTGCACATTAATCTTTTTAAATGATTTATCCATTGTAGCATGCAGGAGCATGGCCACACCCAGTTCTGGGATTATTGGCCACACTGAGGAGGTATTAATATGGACTATTGGGGGACACAAGGTCATTGCACTGGAGACCTGTGCCTGGAAGAGCGCTGGCTGCTGTTGCTGATGAAAACTCCTTATTCATTATGTTTTTACTGCACTTTTTGTTTTGTGCTAATATAATACATTTTTAATTTTTTTCTGTAATAAAAGCTCCATAAGTCTACCCCATAACTCCTCACACTTAAAAGTGAAAGGCATGACACTTTTAAAACTATCAGCAAAACAACAAAGACAACAGAAAGAATATATTTGAAAATATTTAAAATACAAAACAGAACGCAAGAAATGAGAAGACATGTTCATCTTTCGATATCTGGAGAGGACGTTCATTAATAGAGGTTTTGGGGGGGGGGGGAAATGGTCAAAACGACAAGCCCGAAGATACTCAATTAACATCTTAACTAGCAGTGGAGAGCATACTGCTTGTTTGAGCTGACCTTCAGGGTGTTTGCTAAAGGATTTAATAATTTAAACATTCTAAAATGCCTTTATGGCTTAGCCTTCCACTGACCTCTATACAATATGAATCTGCTGTGAGCGAGAGTGACGTATTTGGAAGGTGAGCACTGCGATCTGTTCTCTGTCGTCCAAAAAGACACACAAACTTCATCATTCAGTTCACTTAGTAAACAGTGCAGCAATGTCCATAGCAGGGAGCTATTAAAAAAAGGATATGCAAATATGATCTGTATTGTCCACATCTGTCTAAGTAAAACAATGGAAAACGTAGATAAAGAGCATTTTCGCTATAGGTTATCTAATTTTGGTTACTACTAGCTAATGGGATGCAGTTACAGCAATACCCTTTAAGTGTCAAGTGATAGGTACAGATGTTGAATCGGTGCCGTTTTTTTGGCCTTTATGGGAGAGTCCCGTTGATGGAAGGCTTGTTTCAGAGCAAGGAGGTTTTTGCTATTAACGTTACCAAACTGGCTTATGAATTTTACATAAACTTCCAGCGAAGCTACTGTTCAAAGAGACAAGAAAGTGTCTTCAGACCAGATAAAGTGGCTTTCTTGACGCTCATGTCTTTCACAGTCTAGAAATACCAGTCTAAAAGAAATCGTAAGAGACAAAGTGGGTTGGAAAGGACGCTTTTGGTGTCTCCAGAGCGATATCATTTCTGAATAATTTCGTTGTCATGAATTCTGGTAGAAGGGGGTGTGGTGGCACGGTGGGTTGACCTGGATCCTGCTCTCCAGTGGGTCTGGGGTTCGAGTCCCGCTTGGGGTGCCTTGCAGCGGACTGGCGTCCTGTCCTGAGTGTGTCTCCTCCTCCTCCAGCTTTATGCCCTGTGTTGCCAGGTTAGGCTCTGGCTCGCTGTAATCCTGCATGGGACAAGTGGTTCAGACAGTGTGCGTGTGTGTGTGTGTGTGTGTGTGAATTCTGGTAGATGTTTGAGTTAAAAGGACAGCGATAAGGCTAAGAACAGAATAACGCAGCATATACTTTTAAATTTTATTTATTTACGCTTTTAATGGTGTAGACAGCAGAGTTTTGGGTGCATTGACATTCCTTGTGATATTAAAACTGAGCGTCCCAAGTCACCCTGTCCTGTATATTAAATCTGCAAACAAATGCTTGCCACAGATGACTAGGAGCGGGGTTTGGAAAACTCAATTATAAAAGCAGGTGTTACTGTAATAGACTGCTGCCAGGCAACTAAGTGTAGTGAGACGTGGAAAAAAGTTATATATATATAAAAACTGTTTCCAAGGACGCTGTTCAGTTTTACCTTGTACAGAAGACAAATCAGATATGAGTTTGAATGTTTCACAGTACTTCCTTATTAAAACAGGACAAATATGGCAGGTACATTTGGTGGTAGCATGCCGAGCCGTGGGGCAGTGGAAACTGACTGCAAAACCTTCTGGTGTACAGCAAAAAAATGTAATAAATGTTCTTTCAATGCATGCAGTTAGCACTGAGTTTTGCAATGTCCCCTAGAACTAACAAGGGGGGAGGTATATTATGACACAGGTTATTAAAAAGACTTAAAATATTTCAATAAAGGGTTTTGAATCATCACACCTCTTTCAAATTTTGAAAGCAGTTAACTGGTGTGACAAAAAACAAAAATAAAAAAAACAAGAGCATAAAACATGATGCATTTCTAATAAAACACTTAACTTGCGGCCTCCCTTATAATTTAATATCAACCTTAATTTACTAAACACAGGTACAAACACATAAAGATTATCTGTGTCTCTGTAATTATATTCTTTGTTAAATATTTAGTGCACCCTAAACATCAGAGCATAAATGTTACAAGGGGTTACAACTCGAGGAAATTTGGAACATGGGGTCATTACTTTTTCATGCTGTTATTCAAAGGATGCATTATGCATACAGCTGCAAGCTGCCTCCCCTTCAGAAATGTCCGGAAAGATGGTGAAAGACATGGCAAGTGATCAAGGTCGGCTTTGATTGGATTCAAATCAGATTTCAAATGTTTAATATGGCATATTAATTGAAAATTGTGGAACCCGTGCTAAATTTAATTATCATAAATTATATGTATATTTTTTTTAGCTAGAAAAGAAATTGTTTCCCCAAAGACCTTGACCTTTCAAGGATGCACAGATGTAAAGACACAAACATGAACAAATAATGTAGTCAATTATATTCTGACATTATGGATCATAATACTGATTTAATGTGATTTAAAACCAGGTAGTTTACAGAAGGTCTGCAGACATGAAAGTGCAGACATAAAAATAAAATGATTTGGTATATTAGGGAGAGTTCGATGGAGTGCTCTTAGATGTTCAGAAACAGGTATACTAAGTGCATTTTCATTGTTGAAATTTTACATTTACATTTACATGTATTCATTTAGCAGACGCTTTTCTCCAAAGCAACGTACATCTCAGCGAAAATACAATTCTGCATTACATTAAGAGAAAGAGAGAGAGCTGCAGACGTGTGAATTTTTCTGCCTACTTTTACGTAAAGGCTTCAGAGACCATGCTGTCATCCAATTCCTCCTCCAGAGCAAAGCTTTGACGTAGGTGTGAATTGGTGCCTCCTTTACAGCTGGGTATTTACAGTCTTTCCAGTTTATCACCACATCACAGGGGATATAAAGGTAAAACACGAGGGGTGCTTTTCCTGGTGTCTGTGGACGGGCTCCTGGTGGTCTGTGAATAGCAGGCTTGCTTGAAAATATTATATATCTAACCACTGTGCTACTGGCACAGCTGGTAGTGTAGTGCTAAGCGCTACTGCCTTTGGACCCAAAGGTCACAGGGTTGAGTCTGACCTCTGGCTGTAGTACCCTTGAGCAAAGGACTTACCTCAAATTGCTCTGGTAAAATTACTCCGCTGTATTAATGTAAAATAAGGCTAAATGAAACTACGTGCATTATGATCTGTGACTTAATTCCGGATGAAGGTCCTCAAGTTTCAGTGCAATAAATTGAGTGCAGCATTTTCTGTGAATTTATTTATGGACATAAGGCGGGGTCTTTAGCTGTCAGCAGGATTTTAAACGTGGTCTAGAAACGGCTAAGAACCTCCTAAGCATTTTTTTGGGATTAGACCCTACTGTTGTATGTCTGCTGAGACAGTCTACACAGATCCATCTTACAGAAACCTGATCCTCTGCGGAAATCATGACAATGAATTTTTTTCTCAGAAGCGCAGAGTTTTATTGTATTTCACACTGTGTGTTGCGTTAATCTGAGTATCATCCCTCAGCCAAACATGAAAATAAATGACTGTTTGAAATATCCCTGCTGAGTGAAGATAACACATTACATATTTAATAATTAAACACAATTTTCACTGTAAAAAATGACCTAATGCTACCACTATACATGTTAATGCAAAAAACAAGAGAAAAGAGAGCTAAAGAAGGAAAAAAGCAAATTATCAGCATCACTGCATTTCACATACTGCAGAGTCCAACGGGATGTGATCACCTGCAGATATGTCAGCACATCAGTTGAGAGAGATATGATTGATCACTACCATTGTATTTGTCTCCCAGGCAACTGGGATGTAATCACATCACCTTAAAGGTTGCACCCCCTGGTGTCAGCTTCTTTTGTGGTTGAATTTACAAGCTTCTCTGGAGTATAGCCTGGCCAAGCATTTTCAAAGGTCCAGATCTAAACTTCAGACTTGGTTTTTGTTTTTCCTTTGGGTGACAACTCTAACATTTCACATTCATTTTAGTGTTGATGTGTAGTATGAATATTGTAACCATCTAGAGAAAACAATGTGTTCGGATACAGCTGGACCATGAAATTCTCCTAATAGCACTGATATGACGAAATCACAGTGAAGCAGCTGGGGCTTCACGACTGTGGTTCAAAATCCAGCTCAGTCTGTGTGGAGTTTACATATTCTCCTATATTTGCGTGAGTGTTTTCCAGATGTTCTGGTTTCCTCCTACAATCCAAGGACAAGTGTTTTGGGGAAACTGTTGACTTTAAATTGCCTCTGGTGTGTGTGTGAGTGAAAGTGTGTGATTGTCCTGTGATGGACTGGCTCCCCATCCAGGGGCGTGCTGTACCTCTTTCCTCATGTTTCCAGGGTACCCTCTAGAGTACCACGATGAGAAGTAGTTATTAGTGATCGATATAGTAGTGGAAAAAGAATCCAAGGCCATCTTGTGATCAAAGTAAAAGGTCTGTGGCTCTCCTCTCTGCACACAACCTGCTACTTCCAAATGTGAGAAAGACTGAACTTGAAGGCTGCTTGTGATCCAAGGCATATGTTCAGTGAAGCTCTGCTCAAACACTGTCTTTGGAGGGCATCTTGCTAGTAGAAGCCTGAACCTCAACCGCCCCCCCTTCCCCACAGTACCCCACCCCCCCTGTCCTCTGATGGCTGTGCGATTTCCAGGTGAGCTGGGAGAGACTCTAATTAACATTGTAATGTACTCTGAGGGTTTTATTTGTAAGCCTCAGCACTTTCTGGCCTTGCCCACCCCCCCCGATAACTGCAGTACCAAGCAAATTTCCGACACTGCAGACTTCCTCCAGCAGCTTCTTTGTGGCATGTCTCATGAAGGAACATGGGGAAAAAGGGACAAAACGGACTGTCCCATTTACTCTCCTCTACTGCATGCCACAACTAAGAGGTCACTGCTGCTGTCGAACCTTGATACCGACTGGACACCAAAACAAGGAGTATTTCCAGAAAATGCAACCAGATGATGGCAGATGATTGATCTTCCAGCTGTTCTGCTCAAACATGCTGTTTTTAACTGGCTTCATGAAGGTGGAAGTGGCATCAAATTGAAGTTGTTTAGAAGCTGTCAGCGTGCAATGTTGTGTTCATGCATAAGCTGAACAACCTCGGCAGTCACTATTTTTCCCCAATCAACAAAATAGAGAGAATGAGTCGACAGATGACACTTCACATTGCTCTGCTGTGTTTGATTGAGGCAGGGCAAAAAAAAAAAAAAAAAATCAGAAAATAAGCCCCCATGAGATTTTCATCTTTCACCTCATTGCAAAGATGTCATTCATTCAACTTTTCTCTTCTTCAAGCGTCTCGTCTCACTCCTGGAAGTAAGTGCTGAAAAGTCATCTGTGCTATTGAAATGGCTCCATTTCTCGGTAATTAACATCTTCTGTGTTGAGAGTCTCTCACGGGGGTTCGGTGGGAGAAAAAAGAACCAGAGACCATAGACTGTGCATTCAGATGAGGCACAGCGGAATGACTGCAGTACCGACACCCTGCACCTACCGCAAGACGTGACCTTACTGTAGATTCCTGGTGCTTTTAGGCCTCTTAGCTCTATGGCATGTGTACATACATGACATTTGTACTCATTTGTGTGTTTTTAAATAATCATGTTAACATTTTTCTTCTCCAGACAATAAAATCCTGTACTGGAGCTCAGTTACACTTGTAGCTCCACCCTCACAGTCAGATAAATGGAGGGTGGCACTACATAAATTGGAGGCATTGCTGGGATAAAATAAATTTTGGATAACTAGAATCTCTAAACTGACTCTGCTGTTTACCATAAAGGACATACATAACCTTTGCAGTGTGAGGTTATGGAGGGAACAAAAGTGTGTTGAAGTTCCATAACCATTTATAAGTTATAATTGATACAGTCCTCTTAGAGTTCTTGGAATTTGACTGTTAAACCAAGTTTGGTATCAGGCAAGGCACAGAGACCACAGCTGAACCATGACTGAACTCTGTAACTGGTGTAGGGGAGAAGCCATTAACCCTGAGTACGCTCTGAAAATACAGAGATTATTCTCACTGAGGTGACTTTGCAATCTATCAAAGCCCTAGGACGTGTTAGAGTGAGGGGAAGAAAGTATGACCCCTAGACTCAACATCTGATGGCTTTATGTGAATGCCGTGAAAGGATAAATGTCAAGGCAATCCCCTTGGACGTGTTGCCACAGGGCAGTGACAAGCCATGAAGGATCATAGGAGGCTCAGATGAACAAGCTGAAGTTGCAAGAAGTCAACAATCTTCTGAGCTTGACCGACTGCAGGAAAACATTAATGTGCCCCTCCAAGCCTGCTCTCCTGAAGCCATCATTCGTGCTGTTGGGGATTTAATGGAAAGGCAAGGCAGGCTGTCTCTGGATAGCAATGTCTATAGGAGGCTATGTACTTTCTCAGGAGTTGTCCCCACCCCACTGGGTGAAGAACAGCTTGAAAACCGAATAGAGCAAGCACGTCTCATGGTGGTTAACAATGAGAGGCCAGACAGTGAAAAGAGGTTAAAGATTATAGAGAGTATAAAGGGTCCAGCAGCGGAGATAGCCCAGGCAGTTCGATTTAGCAACCCTGATGCACCTTTGGAAGAGTATATTGAGGCTACTGAGACTACTTTTGGGTCTGTTGAGGCTGGTGAGGAACTTTACTTTGCATTCAGGCTTCTGTGTCAGCATCCAGGAGAGAGGCTCTCTGAATTTCTTCAAAGAATTGAGAAAACTGAGCAGAGTCATACAGAAAGGAGGTCCTGCAGCAAAGGATGCAAACACTGCGCGCCTAGATCGGCTCATTAAGGGAGCTGTAGGAGCCGACATGATGCTTTTGAATCTGAGATTGAGAGAGCAACGAGACAACCCACCTGATTTCTTACAACTGTTTAGTGAGATTCGCACTGAAGAGGGATATGAAGCTTCTCGACAGAAGCTGAAGTCCACAGTGAAGCCTGTCCAGGCCAAAACTGTAGTGGCACATGCAGACAGTGGAATGCAAGATCTTCAAGCTGAAGTGAAAGCCTTAAAGCATCAGTTAGCTGAATGTTCCGCTTTGCGGCCTGCTCATCCTGTGGTGGTCCAGGAGTCCAGCATGGTAACAACGGACTCCACTGAGCATCCAGAGATGTGAAAGCTCTGAAAAAAGAGGTGAGGAAACTCAGGAGGCAAGTCAAGATTATGTCAGTTAAGCATGCTACTGCAGTTATCGAGAACTCAGATCTCAGGCCGCCATCCTCAGCTATACCACAGCGAGGCTCACTACCGTGTTGTAGACAGGGTGGGTTTTTCTGTTATTGCTGTGGTGAAGACGGGCATACAGCTGCAAAATGCGACAGACCAGAGGACCCACAGAAAGTGATCCAAAAGTTCATTCATGCACAACGCACAGTGAGAGCCACTAAACAGGGGTCAAGTGTTTCAGCTGAGGGTCACCCCTCAGCTATTCATGCGAGTAACGGCTTTGCCAGTACCCAAGTTACTTGGTTGCCTAAAGGATTGGTGGGACCACCCTCCGCTGTTCAGGTCAAGGTGGAAGAGAAGATGTGTACAGCCCTGCCTGACAGCGGGTCCCAGGTGACAATTATTTTTGACAGCTGGTATAATAAGCACTTGAGATATGTACCATTGTGTCCCGTAAGCAGGTTAGCCATCTGGGGTCTAAGTGATTCTGATGATAGTTATCCTTATTGAGGATATGTGCAGGTCGAGTTGGAGTTTCCACAAAAAGGGATGACTGAAGTAAATCCCATCAATTCTCTTGCCTTGGTTTGCCCCAATCCACGCTGTTCTGACAACATTCCTGTTTTGTTGGGCACTAATGTGCAAAGGGTACTCCCTTTCATCTTTAGTACTCAGGAGGGTATGAGTGCTGATCCCTCTTATTTGTTGAATGTGCGCAGTCTTAAGTCTCAAGCAAAGACACCCGCCCAGATGGGGCGTATTTACCCCCAACGCTGGAGACAAAGTGGCTGAAACCCAGTCTATGGGGAAAAGCATTCTGATTACAGAGCGAGCTCCCACTCTTGCTCTCCCTGCTGGTGTGCTGGTACAGCCCACTGTATTATTTTCATCAGCTGTCGATAAAGACAACTTTCTGGTTATGTTGCGCAATGAGTCATATAAAGATGCTTTCATTCCAGCTGGCACCATTATCGCACATTTACATGTTGCCAACACAGTGACTCTCGCAAAGAGTAATGACGCCAAGAAGCCCACAAGGATTGATCCTGCCTTGTTTGACTTTGGGAATTTCCCCATTCCCGAAGAGTGGAAGATGAGGGTATCACATACATTTTGAATGAGCCATTGTGTTTTCACTAAATCAGCGGGATGTTAGTTTCGCAAAGGGGGAGGAGCATAGGAACAGACTTACTGATAATAGGCCATTTTGAGAGAGGTCCCGGCGTTTGGCACCCGCTGATCTGGATGATTTGTGGCGTCATCTACAGGGACTGTTAGCAGCAGGTATCAAAAAGGAATCCTGAAGTCCTTATGCATCTCCCATAGTTATTGCCCGAAAGAAAGACAGTCAGTTGCAAATCTGTGTGGATTACAGGACATTGAATTGCCATACTATCCCTGACCAGTATGCTGTGCCATGCATTGACGATGCACTTGATTGTCTCAATGGAAGCAATTGGTTCTCTGTATTGGATTTACATAGTGGCTACTACCAAATTCCAATGGCAGAGGAGGATAAAGAGAAGACTGCTTTCATCTGCCCACTGGGTTTCTATCAATTCGAGAGGATGCCGCAGGGAGTCACAGGGGCCCCAGCGACATTTCAAAGACTCATGGAGAGGGCAGTGGAGGACATGCATCTATTGGAAGTGGTGGTGTATTTAGATGATCTAATCGTTTTTGGAAAAACGTCAGAGCAACATGAAGAATGCCTCTTCAAAGTTCTAGACCGATTGGAAGAGACCGGTCTAAAACTATCCATAGACAAATGCCAGTTCTGCCGCACAGAGGTAACCTATGTGGGGCATATTGTGTCAGAGCATGGCATTGTGATGGATCCTGTTAAGGCTGAAGCAGTAGCTCACTGGAAACAGCCAACCGATCTTCCATCACTTCAGTCCTTCCTGGGGTTCTGTGGATATTGCCATTGTTTTAAGGGCCACTTGATTTGGTGTGCATTGATTTCTTGTCACTCCAGCAAGATTCAAAGGGATTTGGGAACGTGCTTATTGTAACTGATCATTTCACTCGTTACGCTCAAGCCTTTCTGACAAAGGATCAGAAGGCTTCAACCGCTGCTAGAGTACTGTTTGAGAAGTACTTTGTACACTATGGACTCCCTGTTCGCATTCACTCTGACCAGGGGTGTGATTTTGAGTCAAAGCTGATCTGCGATCTCCTAAGAATGTTGGGCATCAGCAAATCTCGCACGACACCCTACCACCCTCAGGGGGATCCCCAACCAGAAGGATTCAACAGGACTCTGCTGTCCATGTTGGGAACATTGGACCCTAGGCAGAAGCAGAACTGGAGTCAGAAGATCAGTCAACTCGTACATGCCTATTACTGCATGAGAAACGAGGCGACTGGCTACTCCCCTTATCTGTTGATGTTTGCCAGGGAAGCTCATCTCCCTATAGATTTGTGTTTCGGTGTGCCACTGGAGGGTGATGACGGAGTGCAATATCAAAGTTAAGAGCAGATTTAACTAAAGCTTATCAGTTGGCTAAAGAAGCTGCTGAAAAGAATCATGAACAGAACAAGAGAGCACATGATAAATTAGTCAAGGACCAGATTCTGGAAAAAGGAGACCGTGTACTACTGAAGAATTTCGGTGTCACAGGTAAGCACAAGCTACAGAATAGGTGGAGGTCCTTACCATATATTGTGTTGGGGAAAATGGAAAATCTGCCAGTGTACCAGATCAAGCCTGAGTGTGGTTCTGGGGCAATCAGGACAGTCCACCGTAATCATCTACTTCCCATTGGGTGCTTAGTGAGACCGCCAAGGAACGTGGATGAATCGGAACCTCTGCAGAGATGAGCAACTAGGCTGCACAGTCTCTCAAAGACAAAACAGTTGGTTTGCAATCAGAGGAGCAGTCCCACGGCGAGAACAGCTGTATCATCCTTCTCTGACTCAGATTCCGAGGTGGTCACTCGATGGACAGAACTGGGAGAATGTGTTACCATTAGCCGGAATATCTGGGGGGAGCCAGGCCCCCTGTGGAAATAAAAGTCACGATTCTTCACTAGCAGGGGCTGGCGGTGAAGTTCAGTTGGGAGGGGTTGGAGCTGCCAGTTCAGAAAACGCTCTCAAAATCGAGAGTTTCCTGCCTCAGGTTCAGTGGTGGAAACTGATCTAGAAGGGGGAGCTGGCGACCAGGATGGCTGTGAGGCGTTGCAGGACAACATGTTGCCTGAACGGTCAAGAAGGGAAAGAAGACCAGTGGTACGGTTTACTTATGATGAGCTTGGAAAACCTTCAGATCGACCACTAGATATTCTGAGCAGAGGAGTACTTGTCAGCTGTGGGACTTTTGGAGATAACCGACGCTGTTCCAGCCACACGGTGTGTTGTCACCTCATGGCACTGTCATTATGCTCTTGTTGTGGTACATTCAAGTGATAATTAATTCTTTATGAAACGACCATATAAGTTGATGAGGGCATCAACTTATTAGAAGGGGGAGAATGTAGCCCTGTAGCACTACTAGTCTGTGCCTCCACTTTTGAAGATTTAAATAAAGCGTCATAAATTTGATATAGTTTGGTCGAAGCCATGCCAACACGTATTGGAACAGGTGCAACCTACACGTCATGTCAGTTTTACATTTATTGCAAATTGATTGGGGTTCGGTTTGGGGGGGAACCAATGAGAGGATAGAGGGATTGGAACGAATGGGAAAAGTTTCGAGACTTTTCTAGAAGGATCCGGTAGAAAGTGACAGAAAGAGGTGTTTTGGAATGCGAAGAGAGAAGTGGGGATATTTTCTGGTTGTTCGAAGAACAGCCAAAGGGAAAAAATATAATTTCACTTTGTATAGTGCGGAGGGTTGGAAATAAGTTTCTGTAATGTTCTCTTTTATGTCCCACAAGACAGAAACGGCGAGTTTTCAGCCCGTCACGTCGAGCTGCCACGGAGGAGGAGGACCCATAGCTCTTCGTGCTACCGGCAACGCGCGAAGTTCCTCGGGGGTCGTTGGAGTTTCACCTGCCTCGAACGCGAGTGGACGGCTGACGTGACGAGGTAAAACTGTGTCTTTTTTTTTTTTTTTTTTTTTTTCTCCCCTTTATTCGCGAGAGTGAAGCGACCATTATCGGGTCTCAACGTACACCAGCTGCGCAGGGCCTGCAACGACGGGGGGGGGATCCGAGGTTAGTTGAAATACTAACTTCGCCGGCGTATTCGGCACTTGTGCGAGAGAAAAAAAAATCTCTACGAAACTTCTAAAGTCTGTATCGAACTGTCGCTGTGAGATCATTGTTTGTAATATTTGGGTGTACTGTGTGTTGTGAAGTGTCGTAGTGTGTTTTCAACTTGACTTGTTCTGGTTCTTTTGCATTTATTTAAATTAATCTGACGGGATTGGGCTATGACTGTGTATTGGGCAGTAATCTTTGAATACTTGGATTTTCTATTTAAGGTGTTTGGAGAATTTAATAAATTTGTTCTGTTACTGAGCTACTTGAGTTATATAACATTTTGGTTCTTGGAATTGAACCCAGGGCACCACCACCCTCCTCATACTATGAGCCATAGTCGGTGAACGGAGGGTGGCGCCACACACGCACTGCAGCAGAGCGCTGAAGCCTAGGAATTATACTTTAAGTTAAGGGCACTTCTCAGCAGCTGGGGGAGGGTAATCCGAGTTTCTTTAGAGCACTGTGAGAAGTCAAGAGCTGGAGGAAGTGAATGGTAAATGCTCACTTCCAATATCTGAGCACCCACAGTACTCGTAAATGATGGCATAACTAGTATAGATGACCGTGATTGCCTCCACAATAACCCTTATGAATTGCATAGACTGTGACCCAGGTGATGAGGATCAGTTTCAACACCAGGGGAAATTGCAGAATCAGAGGATGATGGAGATGATGGCACAGTGAACATATGCTACAAGCATTTCGACACTGGTATTTCTCCCCCAGCACCGATTATTGGTACAGTGTAGAAATGTAGTGCCCTGGATTCCATGAAGAGGATAGAAGTGGCCCTTTTTATTTGAAATTATGAAAATTAATAGTAAAATTATTAATTTAACCGACACCTTTGTCCATTGTTCTAGATACAGTCAGCTACTCGCACTTATCAGGTCATTCATACAATGGAGCAATTTAGCTGACCCACGCACACTCGCGCACTCAGGTACATGCTGAAGGCAGTTGAGTCACCAGTTTGACTGAAGCATGGCTTTGGCAACAGAGCGAAACACCTGGAGGAAACTCACCTAAACATAGGGAGGACATGCAAACTTCACACCGACTGAGCCGGATTTGATCTCTCAGTTTAGAAGCTGTGATATACCAGCCCAATCTGTTGCCCCATGCAACAGATGGCAGTGGCAATTCCATGAAGAGGCAGCGAAAGTACCTTGGTATCTACACCTGATGACCAGCCAGGTAGTATTGATCCTTTGATTCAATGCGTCTTTTCAAGTGAAGGGAGAGAGGGACAACGCTGAGTAGAGACACATCTCCCAATGTCCAGAGTGGCTGCAGAGTATGACAAACAGAACAGTTGCTAGTCATTACTGAACAAGAAAGCCTGCAGCATCTGTCACTGGAAGAGCCATGACTCTGACTGCAGTACTGGAACATAGAAGACTTTTAGTCAGCAGCCTATGAAAGGAAGAGCGTGACAAATGATCCCCTGATATATTCAGGACTGAATAGGTTTGACGCTTCTGGACTTGCCTGCTGAAATAGAGGCAAATCAAGCTGGCTTGCTCTCCCCCTGAATAGGACGAATCCATTAGAGCATTACACGTCATGTTAGAATGAACTGCAAGGGCACAGTGAAATGTGGGGTGTTTCTCACTGCCTTGTCCGGAACTTTCTGGCTTGCTTTCAGTTAACCCTCGAGGAGGACTCTATCTGAGATGTGGTGAAATATTTTATGCCTGTAGTTAAATGCCAGATGGATTCGGATGAGCTGCTAAAGCCCCAAAATAATATCTACTTGTTGAGGGAACACATCAATACTTATCCTCTTCGCTGCTTTTCAGTAATATGTTACTTGGTTGGACAGATTGACAGATATTAGGACCAGTGAGCACAAAGAGGAGGAGACAAGGCTGACACCTGCTGCTGTTTCTTTGCCACATTTCTGGTTCACTTTATTAGTGTTTTAAGGTCTGGGTGTAGTTTTTGGTTTGGGTTGCCTGTGGAGTAAATAAAAATACCCCAACAAAGCTTTAAGATTAAATCACTCAGGCTGCATCTTGCCCTGGATACATTCCTTCTGCTCAAGCATGTGATCATGCATTTCACTAAGATTACAACATCCACCCCTTTCAAGTTTCATTTCAGAACTGTTTGGGAATGGCTTGGCATTCTGTCCATTTTATGCTTAGTGTTCAGATCTGAAGGATAAAAATGGAAGTTGGTCTCATCCTCCCTCCCTGTCAGTTGTGCTAAATTAGTACTCTAATTTCTCGCTGTTAAGTGCTAATGCTGCATATAGGAATGTGTATGGCATGCGGATGAATGGATAACCCAGGTAATCAAATCCTATAGGTTTTTGCTTTGACTGTGAGAGCAGGCATCCATTAATTCGCTTTTAAATTAGTATTTTTTGTGTAGCTGAGCTCCTTGAGGATATTACATCTTAAAAAAATTCATAAGCCTTTAGTCTTGATAATTAAAATGAGCACTTTGAGTCATAACAAAATGTAACATCTTATTTTGCTAAACCTTTTCACAAATCCTTGACTCACTTTCCTTTTTCTGCAGTATGTATTTTGAGACTATGATAATGTGTTGAACTGTACTCATTAGTTACATTTATGCAGCAGCACTAATATAAGGGAGCTGATATATTTGAATTTTAATCCAGCTGAATTTTATCGCAACCTACTTTTATTCTGAAGCATTGCCACTGACATTTAGGGAGGTTGAATTTTGTGTGGAAACTCAACGCATTGAGCAGTGTCACTGAACCGTGATAGGATTAGTCTTTACAAAGATTTACCTAATGTTTGTTTAAGCTTTTTGCTTGAACTTTGGAAGATTCATCCCACCATTTCACATCCTGTAAGATGACAGTTAAGACTTGCTATAATATATATAGTGTATAGTTTATGGTGAATTTGTAGTAGGAAGTAGTAGCTACTTCCTTTTTTCTTTCCCTTATCGGTAACCTGTGGTGAGACAGGTCCCACTGTTGACACACAGTATTTGATCCTGCCTGATCTAGCCCCCGCCCCAAGGAGGCCAACGGTGGTACGAGTGTATTATGTTGCCAACCACTGATTACCACTACCAACTGGATTAGCAGCCTTGGTCCGTGACAATGAATTTCGCTTCCATGGAATAGCTCAGTCTGTACAAGTAGTACAGGTCTTTTTTGTATTAGACTGGCCCCCTGTCACCGCCTTGCTATTCCCAAGAAGGGTGAGCAACCACTGGCTATCGGACTGCAGAGATTTATTTTTCTCCTTTGCAGTTGGGAGTTTTTTTGTTTTGCTGTCCTCAACTGTCAGCTGGCTTGCTCTATAGTTAACTATAAGTCTTGCCTATTACATACACCCTGTAACGTTGGATCATTCCCAGTAACTTTCACTATGTTGCTCTGATGTGAAGAGGTTTGTGCTGGGTTTTTTTTTTTTTTTTGAAGAAAAAAGAAGGTATGAGTAAGAGATCTTAAATGATGTCTGTCTTGGAATGGCCTGACACTACTGGAAAAATGGACCTAGTCACAGTACTTTGGTTGTATGGACTGGTTATGGGTCTTCATCCGTGCATGCCAAGAGAAATAATGTGTGATGTCAAAATGTGCAGGAACTATGAAATGTTGCCACTGGACCCTGAATATATTTGCAGGTAATCTTGCAAATGGTTGCATCACTGCAATGCACACCAGTTCAGACACGGTTGCTTTCAGGATCACTGAGATCAATTTTGATCCTTTGTGTGTGCTTACGTTTGTTTGTCTCTTTTGGGGGAACAGGGTTAATGGCTGTAAACTGTACTTATACCAGGAGGAAGGCCCTTTTCACAAGCAGAATGTTACAAATCATGATTCATTCTAAGTGTTTTTCTCATTAACTGACTAAATCCTGTCTGAAAATTCTTCAGTTATTTTGCCAGCAGTCACAAGTGCAAAATAATACTGTGATGACAATGCAATTGTAACTCTTCATGGGTGTTAACTTGATGTGAAGCACTAGCCTTACCACTATGGTTAGGGTGAGGACAACAGTCAGAGATAAGCTCAGAGAAGTTTTTATGGTCAGTCTTCATGATAGTACAGTTGAAACTAGAGCTGAACTATGGTTAAGTTTAGGGTTGGAGTTACTGTACATGTTGAGGTTTGAAAAGACCTTTTGCTCTAAATTTGTACTACAGATAGGGTTAATGTGAGGCTGAGTCTCTCTCTCTCACACACACACACACACACACACACACACACACACACACACAGAGAGAGTCTGAAACTGCTTGTCCCCTGCGGGGTCGCGGTGAACTGGAGCCCAACCTGGCAACACAGGACGCAAGGCTGGAGGGGGAGAGGACACACCCAGGATGGGATGCCAGTCCATCGCAAGGCACCCCAAGCAGGACTTGAACCCCAAACCTGCCAGAGAGCAGGGCCCATGCTTACAGGATAGGGCCTGGACTGCCATGACCCTTCATAGGTCAGGCGGTTATTATTTGTGAGTGAGATTTCCCATACCTCAAGTGGGTGTCTTATTCGGCAGTGCTTCAAGTTAATCACAGCCTTTTGATTACTTCTAGTTTACTCTCACTGATAACAAAATGTGCTTCATCCTTGACCACTTAATCTGAGGCTAGGGGCCACAATAGGTTAATAAAATTGCTAAATCCATGCACTTTTACTACAGCAAGCAATTTCCCTTCCCACAGAGAGTCATTGTTTTTATCCATTTTCATTGTTGCTTACAGCTTTAGATCAGCCATTGGGAGCGACATGAAATTGGGCAAAAGCATGAAGTTTGAGATGAATGAGACACCGGCTTTAGACAGTGTACTGAGAATGCCCAGTGTTTATTGGGGGTGGGGAGGAGGGGGTGTTGTAAGTAGTTTCTGATTAAAAGAGTTTCCTGGGTGGACGGCAGCCAAAGCGGTGTGGCGGGTGAGGGATCGGTGGCTAAAAGGACACGGTGGAAGGCTTCCCAGAAAGTCTAGCTGAAGTTTCAGAAGCCATTTTGAAGTGATTCATGTTTCAGCAATTTAAAACAAATTACCCTGGCTGAACTGTAATCTGAACAGATATGAAATACAATTCTGGATCAAGGGGGGGCACGGAACACTAAGCATCACTGCTGTGGTAGCAGCAGTGTCATCTCCTGGATGCAGCATGTCTTAATGGAAGTTCTTTCCTTTCAGCAGATGTTTCTCAGCTTGTTGCGATATCATGCTGCTGTAGGATATGTGGGTATGTAAAGCCCTGAACACCTAAACCAACATCTGGAACCTCATCTCCTGGTTTGGGGGTTCAGCCATGGGTCTGTTTTTCTAGTATAGGCTGTGGATCACCGTGATCCTGCACGTGTGCAAGCGATTATTGACAATGGATCGATGCTAACATCCTGATTTTGGGCTGAGAGAGAATTGAATCTTTGTTTTGTAACCCTTGTCTGAAACAATCCTCAGGTCTTGGCTTTTAATTTTTTTAAGTTTTCTTAAAATTATCTGAAGTACACAACTGATGTGCATGTAATTTAACAGCAAATGGGGTGTGTGTGTGTGTGTGTGTGTGTGTGTGTGTGTGTGTATCCTTGTGGCCTAAAGCCGAGACTTGTGAAAACAACATTAAAATATAGGTTTTACTAGGAGTAATTGTGATCTTACCCTGTCTGTCTTTTGCTCTTCATTAAAGTTAATTGGTCCTTCACTTGGAGTGAACTCCTCCTCGCTCCACCCAGTATTGCTGTGGCATCAAGATGAAATGCTCATTACTAATAATCAGGGATTTTACACCAGCATTATTGCCTTCATGGACCATTCAAAGTCAAACATGCAACCTGGTCTGTTTTCTTCTCTTCTGTAGTGTTTCCAAGACACTCTGTGCGCAGATGATGTTGTGCTCCCTTTGAGTAAGCAGCTTGCTGACTTTGCTGAGCTATTGTATTAATACTGGTGCTAGAGTGAGATTAGAATTCTATTACCACATGTTCCAGTCCGTTACTATTATTATGTTTTTTTTTTTTTTCTCCTGGTAGCATAATGCTGGTTAGCAGGGGAGAACCTTGAGTAATTGACCTCGTGTAAGTAAAGTTCTACTTTTCCTCTGAATAAGCTAGAGCAGCACTTTCAAAGCACCAAAATGAGGCCATGATTTAGCCACACACACACTTATAAACAAACTCATTCCTCTTTCACGGGGGCTCTGAGAGTAGATGAGGTCCCTCTCGAGGAGGTAATTTGAAGGTCCGTGGTTTTCAAAAAGTGCAGACGTGCACATTGGTGTAATTGGCACAAAACGGAGGGGCCTCAGAGGAGGTCTCATCTGGGCCAAGAAGTCAAATGACTCACCTTGCAGGTTTTCCCTCGCCGACTGTTCATTACCGTTGCACTTCTGGCAACTCCGGCCGACGTGCGCCGAAAATGACAGAAGCTCGTTACGATTCCTGCAACTTCAGTTCGTTTGAAGTTCTAAGCGTAAAACCCAAGTGGGAAGATCTGTCTGCCTTTTCCCCGCAGCTATAAATAGCACACAGTACTTTTTGCCACCATGTCACCTGTTTGAGGGGCAGGGTTTTAGGTGTCCAGGTGTCAGCCCCCAGCCCCTGCAAACCTTCACAGCAAACATTTTCGAACTAGGTGTTCAGATCTCCTGATCTAGTACTTACTGATGGCATGTTTTATAGTTTCGACCCTAAATTCTTGGCTTATTACTGCTGAACTGAATCTTTATTTACTGGACAGACTTGGCCCTTTGCCGTGGGCAGCAAGTGAACGCATGCAATGCAGCTGTAATCAATCAATTAAGGTCACACATTGGTTACGCTTTCTGCAGCTGTGTCGCCCCTAAACATATGACCCCGAGCGCCTGGTAAACAAAGCCGAGGCCTGGCTAACTGCAGCTGCCTGCTCATTTGCATTGTCCATGCATTCTGCCTAATGACCTTCCCATCAAAATGGGTTTACAGAGCCCCGAGGGTATATGTATTTATGTATGTGTGTTACACTGCTCTGGTATATAGATGGGTGAATAATTGTAGGTAGTATAGCCCAGTGTTCCTAGTACTGTAAGTCACCTTGGATAAAGGTGTCGGATAAATATTCCACAGTAATTTTTATAGCTGCTTTGGAGAAGAGCATCTGCAGAATGAATAAATGCAAATGAAAGTTCTGTAATGGCAAAAATCCAGACAGGGTTTGGCTCAAGCGTAACATAGTTCTGTATGTATTTCACAATGACGCTCAGATGTACTTTTCTAGAACAATATCAGTTCAACCCACGTACAGCAAGCCTCAGTTCTAATCCTGGCGGGTATTAATTCTTGTACAGCGGTGCTGGTCAAGAGGAAGGAGGACATAGGTCCAGAAATTCAGTTGCAAAGAAAACAAATTTATTCAGGTTGACAGACATTGGTCACATGGCTCCATCAATAATGTGTTGCAGTGCCGGTCTCAGTATTCTGAGGGCTACCATGGTTCACGTCCAATATGTAATATGTCATGTACTAGCTGGGTGTCGTGTGATGGGTTGATTTTTTTTTTTTTTTTTTTAAAAAAAAAAGCTCCTTCATAGGGTATTTTAGCTACGCCTGAAATGAGCAGTGTTGATAACTACCCTGAATAAGTATTACTGGAAACAGAGAAAGATCATACACACTTCTAAACAGGCTGAGTCAGAAGTAGGTTTTCTGACCTTCTTACATACTTATTTACACATTGAGAAGATGCTTTGGATAAAAGCATCTTTTTTTTGTCCAAAATGGATGATGTTATCCCCCTTTGCTGAAGTAATATGCTGAACTATTATCCTAATAGTGCTGCTTCAGTGAGATTAGAATTCTGTTACTGCAAGTTTCTCCTGTTTTCGTCCTCTTTTATTTTTTGTCTGCCCTGGTTTATATTCTGGACAGACGTAACCGTATTCCTTTGGATGTGAATATTTTTCAAACCCTTCTTATTAACATTATTTGCTAAATGATCATTAAGTTTCTTACATGCATCTAGTTATATTAATGTTCATGTGGCCAGTAAGACGGTCTTGTCAGGATGGGTAATCACTGATTCTTGCTTTTATTGCTGAGTCCTCCTGCTGAATTCAGGGTTAATTATCTGAAATAAGGCTATGGCCTTCTACACAGCTTATGCTGCTTTTGTAGTTCTTCTAATTTGACATATATGCAGTGTGGTTTTATTATGTTTTCACTTGATACAGCTGTATATTGACTTTGGTGACTAAGGGTTTGTACCTCAAGGGTGCAACAGCGTTTCCCCTCCTCGGTATTAGAAGCTGCTGCTTTTTCGGGGCTCATGAAACACAAATATTAGTGCTGCACGATGTGATCCTAAATGTTCAGTTTTAATCTGAAGATCACCTTCGTCTACAATCTGCTGCTTCTTTATACGCTTTCAATGCAGGGCTTTAGTGGCTTACGAAGCTGTGCTGCGTCCGTAGTAGTATTACATGACGGAGGAGTCTTAAACTCTACAGGGTCTTGCGTCCGTGCCCAGGCACCATTAGCTTTATTCTGCTGATGTGCTGAAGCGTGTTAATAATGCAATATCTGTTATCTCCGTTCTATTTCAGGCCATGCAGAACCCTATAAAATTGGCATGAAATGCCAAGAGAGGAGAGCATTTATATTGTGGCTTTTCAGGCTCCTCTCTCTCGCTCTCTCTTTTTCTTTCTCTGCCCTGCCCCCCCCCCCCCCCCCTCCAGGCTACGTAGGATTTGTTTCCAAGCAGACAGCTGAAACAATATCCATAAAAAATGTCTGAAAGGATAGTTGTTAACATTAGTTTAATTTAATTCCCCAGACATCCATTCAATGGCTATTTCAATCTCTCTGGAGAGGCTTCAAGCTGGGCCTGTCATTTGCATAGATGAGCAAAATAGATGTCAACTGTGGCATGAATCATATCTAATTATTTCCGTGATATCCAAATGTATACCATGAGCTTGTTTAAACTGTGCTCCTCAGCTCTTCAAAGATTCCTTAGATGTGTCTGAGCTGTTGGACATAGACGCGATAAAAGATTGTCTTGATGATCGTTCCTACAAAAAAGTGCAATATAAATATGCTAGTCCTGGTTTTTGTATTTCAGTAGTTTCACTTGTAAATAAAGTGAAAACTAATTTTTAAACCTTTAGTGATAATGGGCTAATACGTATGTGTTATAATAAAGTCTACTATGTAATCAGTTCTTTCTCAATTTTTAAAATTTACTTTTTACTTTCCTGTTTAAGGCACAAACGCAGTTGCACAACATGCCATGTATAAAAGTTCTGGTTAAAAACTTTCAGGGAATCTGTGGATCTTGTGTTTTAAACATAGGTTCGAAACAGTGCCTGATTTACTGAGCTACTCCCAGCTGAGAATTGCATAAACAAAATAAATATTAATAAAGCAGCTGCAGGAATCACTACTTAAAGGAATTATATTCTGAAGCAATCTATTATTCACTTATTCTTTGGTGCAACAGTGGTTCTAGTGCCTCAGAGCACCTGGGTTGTGGGTTCAGGCAGTCTCGTGACTCTGTTGGCCTTTGTGTGTGTATGTGTGTTGTGGGTGTGTATGTTTACTGGACTCGGTGATTACAAACAATGAATGAATGAACAAATGAATAAAAGATTTTTTTGAAACACGTTAATTACAAACAACCATGCACAAGTTTACAGGAATAGCATAGAAAGCCACAGATTTACTGTATTATAATAAGTTAATCATTTAGCTGATGTGTTTCTCCGAAGTGGCTTACAATTAGTTACTCATTTATACAGCTAGGTAGTGTTAGAGGAGCAATTTAGAGTAAGTACCTTATCAGGGGTGCTACAGCTGGAGGTGGAAGTGGAACCTGCAACCTTTGGGTTCAAAGGCAGCTCTTACCATTACACTACAAGCTATTAATGTAACAAATGTATTAATAATAATAACAATAATAATAATAATAATAATAGCATCATTCTCCCACTTTCTCGGATCTCTCCAGTTTTCTTGCTGATTTTCTTCTCATCTGAAGTCCTTGGGATCTGGAAATGCTGCCTCTTGCAATTTTCAGATTATTAGATTTTTTCAGCTATATGGTATATGGAAAAAAAATAAAGAACCGTGACACTGTTCTGGCCAGGAATGGCAGTGATACAGAGGGGAAAACAAACAGGAAAACAAATTCCTCCTTTATAAACAATGTGCTTGGTTCCATGCTGAAATCATTATTCATTTATTGGTTTATAAGTGTATTTACAGTGCTTTAAACACACTTGAAAACAACAGACTCAGGCACACACAAATACAAGACTGGGGAATTCCTTAGGTGCATTTCATTACTGATGTTATAAAATAGTTATCAAAAATTGGCTGTGCCCATTTTGGAATAAGTTCCTCTGCAACGCGGATAAAATTCCTAAAGCCTCAAGAGTAATTAATATTTCAGTGTGTATTACTTTTAGACTGTGTGTGTGTGTGTGTGTGTGTGTGTGTGTGTGTGTGTGTGTGTGTGTGTGTGTGTGATCTTTTTCCCTTTTTTTTCCTTGTGGGGTTATGCTTTTCTCCACAATGGCAGACAAGGAGGTCAACGAATTATAAGAAATGCATGTCTTGGAATACATGCAACTTTATGATAATGTTTAAATAGTGGATTTGTTTAAACAAGAAAGTGGTCAGAAATGGCTTGTACTGCCAGCAAGAGAATCTTATGGTCAATCTGGAAACAAACAAGTAGGACAGATGGGTTTTTTTTTTTTGTGCTTTGCAGTCAGTTTCAAAAGCATGACGGCCGAGTGGCTGATGACACGGAGTCCAGGGAGTTCTGGGGCTGACGGAGGGGGATGTGACCTATGGTAGCCGCCTCAAACTCAACACACACCAATGCCCCAATGTCATCGGGTCAAGCAGACATCTCCCTGATGCTTGCTAATTGACAACTGGAGTCCTGACAGCATGAAGGGCGGGCGCCAATGACCCATTGGTACTGGAGCACATAGTGGAACAGGTGTATCCAAGCCTTGGAGGAAATGGTCTCACAGCACCTGATTGGGCCTGAATCCTTACCTGAAACAGCAGCCAGAGCCAACCTGGCTCTCCAGTGCCTGCTCACCATTAGTGTGGAAGGGATGCTCTTTATTTCTGGAAAACATGAATAATGCGCACCAGTTAGCTCGAACTCCTCCTATAGATGCAAGTTGATGCTGTCACTCTGAAACATAAAGAAAGTCAGGTGACCCAGTACTCAAGTGCTGGGGTTAAGAGGGGTCAAAAGAAGGCACCCGACATCTGTCATACACCACTTCCCCGGCTGAGAACTACTCATGCAATATGAATTTCGTGTCATTCTTTCCAGCATTTTTTTTTTTTTTTGTGAAATTCTATAGCTTCAATTTAAATTCACGTTGTAATTTTTTGGTTGTACTGGAAGGTATAAAATCACACCAACTAATACGGTAATCCAGCACTATGTCATAAAAATTAATGTAGCAGACCTACACACTCCAAACACACATCACTGTTTAGAGTCATTTGTTGTTCACTTCTGATTTCATCATTACTTGATCTTGTTTCCATCAGAAAGCAAATTTAACAATCACTGCCCATCATATAGGGGCATAGTGGCACAGGGTGCAAAGCTGGTCCCTCATAGCCCCTGAACTGCTTGCTGGGCACGGGTTCAAATCCAACTCAGTATGTTTGTACGCTGCTTTCAGGTATGAAAGAAGGGACCAGCAAACAACTTTCATTTTCCTTTAAATAATAAACCATGTAATTAGTTGCTAATGATGGGATTCCACTGGCTGGTGCTTCCACACACAACAGCTGTATAAAGCTTGAACAGTCCAGAAATAAAGCCTTACCTCGCAGAAAAGAGGAAAGCCATGTAGTTTTTCCATGCATATTTCATAGTGAGGTACAGTTGCAGTAAAATGGTGCTTGGGTGCAGTTTATTCAATGCTGCAGTATCTAGAGTTGAGCACTAGGCGGTGCTGCCCCTGCTGTTTTCAGTGTGACCCTGTGTTGGGCCCGCTGTGGTGTCGCACACGTGTGCCTCTCCATGTGTGCAGAGCTGCTTGCAAAAAAAGCAGAGTTCAGCAACATCCCCTGCCTGTATCCTTCCCTTTAAGACGTTTTAAAGGTGTTTTCTGCCATACAAAGTAGGACTGCGGTAAAGCGGAGGGGAGCGACTGAGATTTTTCACTGCTGTGATTAGTAATGGCGTTTGATTTTGCTGTCGCATTATAGTCAGGGCTCTGTTATAACATCCCCGCTTTGTGTACATTGATTTTTACATAAGACTCGTGTTGAAAATGCCACAGAATTCATAAAGACTTTTATTCAAAGTAAGGGGAGAGTTGTTTGTCACTGGACTGTATTTGTAATGTCACAATGCAAAGATGAAAGCTGAGCCTTGTCACCAAATGTGTCCCGCAGCTGCAGCCCACAGCTCTACGAATCATGTCTTGCCTTTAACTCTTAAAAATAAAAGCTACATTTAATAAGATACATTAAAATGAAGACTACAGAAAAAGTTTGAAAACCTTCATGTACACTGTTCAGCATATGACCCAATTTTCACTCTCTTAAAGTGAAGATTGTATATATAGTATAATTTGCTCAAGCCCTCTCAAGCCGTGCTTCACCATGTTTCTTTTCCTTTTGTATCAGTCAGCAGTTCCTGACTTGGAGAATTTTGGAATTCACTCCATTATTAATGCAGAATGGCTTTCCTTTGATGCAGGGTCACATTAACTCCATTCAGCCTGAACACTAAAAAGAAAAAAATGCTCAGATATACCTGTCTTTAACCACCTGGCAACAATTTAACACTGACTTTAGTTTACTTAAGTCTCCCTCAGCATAGACTGTACTTATTTTTTTTTTTTAACTTCCCAAAAAATGTTCTGAATTTCAACAGTGCAAGCTGGATCAATTACAGTCAGGTGGTTAAGGGATTTAGGAGTGTTTTCCAAAAGGTTGCAAGTTCAGATCCTCAATGCAGGGTGTTAATGTGTTTGTGTGCAGGTTTTTTTTTTTTTTTTCTTTTTCCCCCCAGCTGCAAAGTGTCATAATCCTTTAAAATGGACGGACCACTGGAGAGCACAGAGGACGAAGAGGACTAACGTTGAGGACAAAGGAAGTTCATGCCCCCTATTTTTGCACCTCAAGTTGTGCACTGTGGGTTCCCAACCCATTCAGCGTCTGTCACGGCAGTGAATATGAATGGCACAAAGACCTTTTGTGTGCATCAATAATCTGGTTTATGCAGATTTTTCACTATGGACATGGCTGTGGGAGGCGGGGGGTTCAAACTGCTTGCTGCAGTACTTTACATGTGGGCTGCAGAAAAAGAAATGTACCACCAGTGCCAAATTTATCTGAAAATCCAGCATTTCACACATCATGCATAGATTTTATACCTTAGACACATTTACCTGATCTGACAACCCAACCTAATACTGAGAAAAACTAGCACCCTTTTTGGGGCAGCACGGTGTTGCAGGGGGCAGCTCTGGCACCTACAATGTGTGGGCTTTGGGTTCGAATGTGGGTTGATATCAGCCTAGTCTGTGTGGAATTTGTATATTCCACCTGTGTTCACAAAGGTTTCCTCCCACAGTCCAAACACCTCCAGAAGGCAGGGGCTTGGCCATGGCCACCAACCACACCTAGGGGTTCTATAACAAACAAGTGACAGGTATTGCAAATTTGGGGACCATTAGGGACAAAAACAGAGTAGAGAGCAACTGGGAGTTGTGGGTACTTGAAGACTTGAGTAAGGCTGTTGCAAAGGTTGAGTTTCTATTAACTGCTGGTCTGTGTTCCTTATTCTGAGCCAGAATGACCTTTCTGCTTCTGGTGCTTTTGTACCTTTAGAGAGTTTCTGGTTGTCTCTTGACTGTTTTCAAATGCAATGGAAGAATAAAAAGAACCACAAATCCTCTCACTACTCAGTATTTCAGGTGAGCTGGAAACTGTGAACTGAGCCCATAGTGTGTACACATGTGTCAGTGTGTAATTAGCCTGTAAGAAACATGTGTTCAATCAGAGTGAATCTTGCTTCTGGAAGAAAGGTATACATACGTACACCAATCAACCAAAACATTAAAACCACTGACGGGTAAAGTGAATAAATGACTATCTCTGTACAATGGCACCTGTTAAGGGGTGGGATATATTAGGCAGAAAGTGAACTGTCAGTTCTTGAATTTGATGTGTTGGAAGCAGGAAAAATAGACAGATGTAAAGAACTGAGCGACTTTGACAAGGGCCAAACTGAAGGCTAGATGAGTGGGTCAGAGCATTTCCAAAACCACAGGTCTTGTGGGGTGTTCCCAGTATGCAGTGATTAGTACCTACCAAAAGTGGTCCAAGGAAGGACAACCCATGAACCGGCAACAGGGTCATGGGCACCCAAGGGCTCACTGATGTCTGTGGGGAGTGGAGGCTAGGCCGTCCGGTCCAACCCCACAGAACAGTTACTGTAGCACAAATTGCTGAAAACCTTAATGCTGGCCATGATAGAAAGGTGTTTGAACATACATTGCATCGCAGCTTGATGCGTGTGTGGCTGCGTAGCGTCAGACTGATCAGAGTGCCCATGCTGACCCCTGTTCACCTCCGAAAGTGCCTACAATAGCAGGATGCACTATGGGAGGAAGGCAAGCCAGCGGAGGCAGTGTGGTGCTCTGGGCAATGTTCTGCTAGGATACCTTGGGTCCTGGCATTCATCTGGATGCTACTTTGACATGTTTCACCTACCTAAAGATTTTTGCAGCCCAGTAGGCAATGGTTTTCCCTGATGGCAGTGGCCCTGCCACACTGCAAAAATTGTTCAAGAATGGTTTGAAGAACATGACAAAGAGTGTTGGTGCCAGATACCACAGGACACCTTCACAGGTCTAGTGGAGTCCACGTCTGAAGGGGTTAGAGCTGTTTTGAGCTGCCCCCCAGACCTGCATTGCAAATAATAATCATACAAATAAGAAATCAAAGATCACTACAGCTCTACACTGTACAGGTTGTTGATAATGATGGTTGTTTTTTTTAAATGACATGAGTTATGAAAAATAACTGAAACTGCGGCATCCGTAATAGTCTGCAGTCCTGGTGTCGGTGTCCAGCTTTTAGCAGCCTGCTGTAATCATGGTTCAGATGGATCAGTGGAGTATCACACATTAGGTTTTCTACCGAATCTGGCACAGAGAAAGGAGGGTGGGGATGATCTACTGCGCATCTGTTTGGCTGCGGTACCCAATGTCCCAGCAGCAGGTGTGCGGGGGGGAGCAGGAGCGTGACGGTAACACACCCAATCTCCCCTTTGGGCACTGCTGAAAACGTCAAAACTGCACTGTGTTGCCATCCTCCCTTCCACCTCGTATCCCAGTTCTACGTTCCAACCCCCCACAGAAGCTGTTTCCTGTCATCAGTGTTGTCCTTGTCAGGGCTAGGGCAGGAGTGCATCGGGCTGCAGTGTAATCAGGGATCCAAGGCTTCCACTTCAATCTTGCAGAGCTGTAAATCCGATTGAGGAAATGATTCATAATTACACACCAAAATTCAGCAGTGCTGACTTTGCTGTCATTATTTTGTTGACTGACTGATACATGATTGACAAGATGACTTAATTCACATTTGTGGGTTTTTTTTTTTTTTTTTGCTGGAATAATTAAGGTTATTTAACTACAGCAGCGCCTCTCCAGAGACTTCAATATGCCACCTTCAGGTTACAAGGCTGTCGCCTCAATGACCACATTACCTTCTGCCCGATCAGTTCTTCCTGTCACATTGATAAGATCATAATCATTTCCCTATGTATAACTGCAGAACATGGCCCAAGTGTACATCAAGGTGGAACATGAAAATCAATGAGGCGTACCGTTAATGCCGTCGAAATGAACACATGGACAGCGACTACAGTGATGCAGGATGTCACTTAAAGGGATATGTTCACTATGGTGAGCTTATGGCCGTATAGCGAACATCTCTATAAAGGAATAACCACCTGCCAAGAAGGTGAGCGCACATTTGCAGGAGTTTGTACCTTGGCAGTAAAGTGGCTGTTAACTTCTCGTTGTCCAGCTCTGTGCTCTGGTTCCTTGGCTGCAGAGTAATAAAGCTTGCAGGACTTGCGGCTAGAGATGTTGATGAACCTGGCTCATCGTCCTCGTGAATTAGCTGCTGTGATGCAGTGGCCAGTTTGGGAACAGCAGTTAATGCTTCCCACTACAGCGATAATGGAAACTACACCCAAAATAACAGAAGCAGACTTTTTTTTTTTTTTTTTTTTTCCCCTTCTTCTTTTCTTCCTCCCTCCTCCACATGGATCTAAGTGAATTGGCTTTAGAAGGAAAAGGTTCCAAACTGGAGCCTTTCACCCTACCTGCCCCATCCAGCGTTAAATGTGGACCGTTAACCCCCTGGCTACACAGAGATGTGATCTTGGATGTGTCTCCTGCTGATGATCAGAAGGTGAGCAGTAGAACCCCCTGGGTCTGCTATCAGTTGCAAGGTGAGGAGTGGAGCTCCAAGTGGTAACGCCCACCCCCCACAATCTAAGTTATGCTGCATCTGAACCATCCTCTCTCTTCATTGCTACAGCATGGAACTAATCTTAATTTTGCAACTATATTTTGGGTGGCCAGACTACTTTTAAATATTTATTTTAGAGATATTACAGGCAGTTTCATATACATTAATAAGTGCTGGTGAAGATCAGTTGAAATATCACTTAAAATTGTCTGAAATTTTAATTTGAAAATGTTTCTTCAGTGTTACAGCTTATATGATTTATTTAATTACATGCTTCACTTTGATGCTACTAAACAAATACAGAAATAATACCTTCTGGTATCCCGTCCTGGGTGTATCCCCTCCCCCTTCTGCCTTGCGCCCCGAGTTGCCGGGTTAGGCTCCAGCTTGCTGTAGCCCTGCTAGGGACAAGCGGTTGTTGATGATGGGTGGAGGAAAAAAATACCTTCTCCTCATTGTCCTGTTACTAGTATAAAACTGGAGAGGATTTAACTGTTAATATAATTGTGTGATAACCCCATAATAAATTAAGGCCTGAACAAGTTTGCTGCTCGTTTTGCTCAACCCTTTACACTCAGTATTTTTTCCACCTTGTTACTTGGTTCTGCTCTGCAGTGGGAGACATGATGAAGAGAAAAGGTACTTCATTTGTCATTTTCAACATGAATTCATCCATCCCATCTACACTTTAATACAATTTGACAAAGTCCTGGAGTGAAATGAGGAACTCCCACAGGCTCCTTTCTGAATAATATGGATTAATTGGTTCATAACCCTGACATTAATAACAGTATATCAAAATCTGAATATGCTGAGCTGAATAAAATACCATTAAGGTTTATTGTCCAATGTCATTGTAACAAAACAGAAAAGTAGTTTTTGAGTTCTCTTCTCATCCTTAATGGAAAATGTAACCTGAAAAATAATGAAACTAAAGAAAATAATAAAAGGTCAAAGGCCTGAAATTACCAGTAATGATTATCTAGTAAGACAATGAATGGTGGGTTCCTGGTTGATTTTATTATTTCTGACTATGAACAAAGTTGCATAAAGAACAAAAAAAAGTCACTGGCTCAATCTTAAACAAAAAACATATATCCAAAACACGAAATATTGCACTCAATGCAAAGCTAAGAATGTTAAAAGTTAATGAAAACAATCAGGGAGGAATAAAGCAAATAGAAGGGGGGGGGGGGGGGGGGGGGGCGCAGTGGCACAGTGGGTTTCACCGGGTCCTGCTCTCCGGTGGTTCTGGGGTTTTAGTCCCGCATGGGGTGCCTTGCGGCAGACTGGTGTCCCGTCCCGGGTGTGTCCCCTCCCCCTCCAGCCTTACGCCCTGTGTTGCCGGGTTAGGCTCCAGCTCCTCGCGACCCCGTATAGGACAAGCGGTTTCGGATGGTGTGTGTGTGTGTGTGTGTGCGCGTGTGTGCGTGCGCGTGCAAAGCAAATACTTCCAGAACTCATTTAATGCTTTTTTTCCACATCACTCGCTCACAAGCCACAGCTCAAAATAACCCAAGTTCCCCAACTCAGTCATTGTCTCTTTAGAAAAGTCTTTCAGTCTAGTTCAGTTTATGCCACCTGGTTCTTGTAACCACTTCTCCACAGGTGGGGGTCACCAGACAAGGAAATGTTGGTATGCAAATGCATACATGCTCTTCATGGCAAAAACAGTTGAGCTACAGTTTTTCAAAGATGCAGCCATTTTCCAGCAGAATTATGTTTATTTGGCTCTATTTTTCTAAAATTACACGAATGCAAGCGGTTCGGAAGTGTGTGTGTGTGTGTGTGTGTGTGTGTGTGTGTGTGTGTGTGTGTGTGTGTGTGTGCAACACGTGCTTCCCTAACCAGCCAATAGATGGTAGTAAAATGCACCCACTCATTACAAATTAATGTTTTGTTTTAATTTACATTTCATCATTTAGCTGATGCTTTTTTTTTTTTCTTTCTTTCTTCAATGCAACGCACAATTATTTACCCATTTAGACAGCTGGGTAAATACCTTGCTCAAGGGTACTGCAGTGGAGGTGGGGATGAAACCTGCAACCTTTGGATCCAAAAGGAAGTAGCTCGAACCCCTACACTACCAGCTGTCCCTGTTAATAACGTAGCTGAAAGTTAAAGAAAAAGCTTTACACATACAAATGTTTGTATTTTTTTATTACATCTATAGCAGAGACTTTTGCAGAGCCTAACTTGTAAACAGATATTTGTATTAATCTTTAGTTTAACTACAGTTTAGTCTAACTGAATGATAAAGGAGACTGGGTTTACAAATAATGACCAGAATACCAATCCTAAATACATTGAGCTGAGGAGCCAGTGTACGTGGAATATTTTTTTTATATACACAAAATGTATCAAAATCAAATGCTCATCTTTGACTTTGTCAGTAAGAAGCAAGGTCACAAGTCCTCTCAGTTTTTCTACACATTCTTTTCTCAAGGTTCCTATTTAATTCTTTCCACATTTGAAATTTCTATTATGCTTGAGTTTCTGTATTTCTATATTCCTCTCATAGCTCGTTCAAGCTCCACATTCTTATTCAAACTCATCAGCGTTTTACCTTGAAATCTATTATCTACTTGGCTAATGAATTGAAGCTTTAAAGTATTAGAATTGTCTAATTTCAATTTTTTTTCATTAACACAAACATATGAGACACGATTTAAAAATTTGTACTGATGTAGTTATCAGGGGCTATTAAAAAAAATACTCATTTGACCCAAGTAATTGTTTCCTCAAATATTAATGTGGAGAAGGAGAATCAAAACTTGGACTCATGGCTGAAGCTAAGGAAAGGTTCATTTAGGTTGATAAACATCTCATGTAGTCATTCATCCTTAAGTGAGATGATTGGGGAAGATTCTGTGTGGCTTTATTTGGGAGTTCATGGTTCTGTTTCTTATGTGAAATTGGTTTTTTGGACGTGTGCTCTGGTGAACCATTTTTGCTTGCCCTAAAATTCTTAAATATGCTAATGAGCAAGACAGGCAGATTAGCCCCTCCCTGTTAGAATATTCTTACATTTTTATGAAGACCTTTACTCTGTACTGTTTCACTTAATTTGCAGCGCTTGAAATTCAGTATGGACTGTCACTAACACTGACGTTAATAATTAATTTAGTGATTTTTCTGTTGATGGGTTTTCTGTCACAAATTCAAATTACAGATACCACTGAGTTGTCATTAGATGTCTGGGGTACAGCAGCTGCAAGTTTATATAATAGAAACCATTACAAAACTGTTCTTAATTGAAATACAATGAAGGAGAAAACAGGTGTTGATGCTGGCAGTAAGTAAAGGATGTTTGTTGCCCTATTTATTTTAATATCAGCTATTAGATTACACAAAATCAAACACCATAGCAATAATCATGCATATGAGTTCTTGCCATGTGGAGAGATTCACTCTGCATTTTTCATATTCCCATGGAAGAAACCCAAGGATGTGCCTTTAAATGGTCATTTTATGTTGTTGGACATAAGGCTCCCTAAATCATGGTGAAATGGTTTTTTCACTGATAACCAAACTTTCTAAACAGTCCCATTTTAGTAGCAAAGATTTTATTTTCTAACCAAGTGCCCCCACTCCAATACCCCTACCTACTCCAACACACATCCTCGGAACGTGACTTCAGTTTGGTCACACGGATCATAGCACATCATCAGATTAATACAGTGATGTTCTGTTGGAGCAGCTCAGATACCTTTAGATTTTAATAGGTGTCTCCTTTTCAGCTGATCCAACACGGTGCTTTCGGGTTAAATCTCTCCATAGCATGAACTGATAACCATGTAGAGCTCACCAAATGGATTTCATTCTCTTGCTCAATTTATAATGACCCAGTCCAGTCTTCTTCAGATTTGTTTTTGTAGTTCTCTAAGGTCAGAATAGTGGAACAGTTTTGTGACGTGTGCAACAGTAGTAGAGAGAGGATGATGAGATGGGAATGTCATAACTGACCAGAAGCATAGTGACTAACAGCAGGACATGTAGGGTCCCCACGGAAAGACATTGCACCTTAACTGTGTGCAGGAGCCTTCTGCTTGAATGGCTTCAGCAGAAGGGGAAAACGGAGCAGTGGGGATGTGGCAGTAAAATGAGAGGCCTCTCCTGCAGGGGACATTTATGAAGTGCATACGGTGATGGCAGTTAGTGGTCAGGGCAGGGGCCATGGTGTCGATGTCAACTTTCTGCGTCAGTGTCTCTATCCACCCTTTATGAGCCTTGCTGAGCTCACAGTGCTAATGCTACATCTTCTCCCAGTTTGCGTGTGCATTCAAGATTTTTTAACAGTGTCAGATTCAACAGATTCAGCTCTATGTTCTACGGTAATTCAGTAATTAAAAATGTCTTCGGGTCTTCAGGCGGATGCACTAAAAACACAACCAGATCTGTGTTGTTTGCTGTAGAGGACAAAGCTTTAATTTATTATCTCTGAAATGTTCATTGCACAAATAATTTTCCTGGTTGCTGCACTGATCAGATATGCTATATGTATATAACAAATGTCATACATACTACACTGGTGTTAGTGAAAGGTAACCTAAGGGGCGGAAATTGCTGTGTCCCCAACCTGCAGTAAAGTGTGATGGATTTGTTTTCCTGTGAGTCACAGCCTTATCACTGCAGCTACCAGCTCTGAAATAATTAGTCAGCAACATGGATACAGTGCATTTGCATTACAAATCACCCCACAGATATGCTTTTTATTTTTTATTAGTTTATTTTAAATTAAAATTTTACATTTTAAATCTTCTTTTAAATTTTCTTATTTATATTTTAATATTTACTATACAAAAATCAAATTAAGCCTTTACACAGCCGCTACTCCTGTATTGTACATAAATGTTTGTGTACCTTTTTTTTTAAAAAAAAAAAAAAAAATTGTAGGAAGGTGATCCGGAATCGTCTTTCTGAGTTTTATGCACCTACTCGTGTCATGAACATCAGTGCATGAAGTGGAAAACAACAAACAAGATTTACTTAAGAATCACGTCTGCAGCTATGTCTCTTTCTCTTAATGTGATGCACAAATTGTATTTCTCTGAGATGTACGTTGCTTTGGAGAAAAGCGCCTGCTAAATGAATAAATGTAAATGTAAATCACAAATTATTGCTTCCCTTTCTTTCCTGAAAGCAATTTGCATAGTTTACCATAGTTGTACACTTTGAATAGTTTCTTTCCTTTTCCTTTACTCACAGCCTTTTGCATACCATTTATACCCATTTATACAGGATGTCTGGATAGCTGCTGTAGCCACAAACTGACACTTTACTCGAGGGAACAATACAGTTTTAACTGGATGAATTAAAGTATCAAATTCAGATTGATAAACATTACAGCTGCTGTTACTAAGCTACCATAGCGGCTTATTTATTTCATCCTTGACGACTTATCATTTTGTTCTTTAAACCTTTGTGAACTGTAGTAGCTCAGGCAACCCTGACTGAGAGTAAATTGATAAGATTCCTTCTTGGAATTTGAATCTGCAACCTTCCCATTGCAGCTCCTCGGGCATTTTGAGGAAAACACTCAGCACTGATGTGACAATGAACAGTTAATTGTAGAATATGATATTATACATACATGAACTTTCTACCTTTTTAAGCTTGTGATCACACCCAAAAATGAACTTGGAATTTACTGTGATTTCATCTTACTGCACACCAGTTTGCTGCATTTACAGTATAACTGCACTCGATGGAAGATATGTATTATATAAGTTGTACATGCAGGGAATGTATTATACTTGTATATGCTAGTAAATTGTCATGCATTTTGGTGTTCTTTTGTATGATTCCAACTATGTTAGACAAATGAGTAAAAGTGCACCATTAATCTGTTCAATTTTTCCTCTAATACAGAAATCACTAAGACCCAGATTCAGTATTGTGAAAATCCCATATTCCTCACAGATAACTCTTTCCCTCTCTGTCACTCTCCTAGGGACCTCAGACAAAAGCTAGCAGAGTGGCATACTGTACAGTAATGCGCATCAGTTTTTCTTTTAACGCCTCGGGCTAACATCTGGGTTGGCTGCTTGCCAGAATGTGCAGCATATTGTCTGGGCAGCACTCAACAGCCCTCCCCAGCTGACAGACCTGCCACAGAAAAACTTGGGGCGTGATATCACTGGGATGCCAGAACATCCTGGTGGAGGGCAGCACATCAGCCTCTGATAAGAACTGTTGTAACAAACTCGTGACTGCGGGGGCCGCTGTCGTTAAGGATCTTTGTGCCATCATTGCAGCATATTGCACAATTACAGAAGACTTTTAACCTGATTATCTCCTGTAGAATTCTGTCCTGTTAAATATGACGCATTTCTAATGGCTAATTTCACTAATACAGGAAAAAGAGAAACGTGAATATTTACAACTAAATGGAACTCTAAAATTGTTTTCAGCTTGGACCACAGGCAAAATCTTGAAAGATGTAAAACAAGTTTTCCCGGGATAATTCTGAAGTGATAAACATAACTGCTTTAGGACCAGTGTGGTTGTTCCACTTGCACAAGGAAACCTCATTCCACTTATATCTCATCAATAGTTAATTGCTCTGATCACTGTTCTTCCACATCACTGCATCGCTGCAGCACGGAGTTCTGCTGGTCCCATTAAAAAGTTGTTAATGATGGACAGATGGAATGTATCGTCTTCCATCTCATTTTCGGGCTGTATGTGGACCATCTTACAGATCAGCCAAAGAGGGGTTTTGATCATGGTCCAAACAGCAGTTTTGAACAGACCGGGAATGAGTGCATTTTGCTCCATCGATCCTTTCTCCCCTGCTCTGTGCACTCTGCACACTTTAGGATTTTTGCTTCTGGGACATTCTTACACACATCTTTCATGGATCCAGGTCTCCTTATGTTTTTTTTTTTCCCTTCTCCTAGGCTGAAAACATGTTTTTCCCCAGTCTAAGGAGGCTTCTTGTTGCAGTGCAGTGGTGCAAAGCTATATTAATTGATAAACTATTTAAGCTTCCATTTTGTGCTGTATCCGACTGTTATTCAGGAGGGAATGGCAAACACAATCAAATGCAGTTTTTACAGTTTGCATCAATGCTTTACATAAGTTATGATACAAGTCAAGGATTCGTTTCATTATAGGAAACATGAGACATACGAGTATCTAGTATAAAATGACTGAGGATAGCCCCATTGATGTTTGAAGCATTATGTTATGATTATAACAATGGTTAATGTTATTACTGGATAGGTAGATAGCTTTTCTTAGTGTGGAGAACATGAAGACTTAGACCCAATGTCAACTCAAGTACATGTGCTCAAATGAGTAATGAGGTTCGCACCATGAGGTGGTGTGTAATTGAAATCTTACCAGATATGCGTTTACTGGAAAGGATTTAATGATTGCAAATTGCATTTATTGGATCCTTCTGTGTTAACTTACCGGAAAGGTAAGAATAGACATTTTGCCCAGCCTCCTCATCAGCAGTATAAGCCCTTTTTTTGGAAACTCATTATAGCCTGCTTGTCAAAATAAAAATCCCAGTCCATTGTTCCTTCTCAGGTGGACTATTAATTGTTCAATGCTCCGTGTCCTTTTCCTATTTGAAGCTTGAGAAGAACAGATCAATATCAAAGCCAAATTGTGTTAAATTTGTGTCGGGGGAGGCAGCTTGGTCCTTTGCCCTTTCCCTCCCACCCAGACTCCATCTTATCGTCAATCAGATGTAATCAGCGGAGACTCACCTCCGCACAGCCAGGAGGTGTTTGGAATGCTATTAGCGTTCGCAGCTCAGTGGAATGGCGCCACCAACCACCGTGCGTTATTAAAACCCTGTTAGCAAGCTGGCAGAGGACGGCCTGCCCTTTGGAGGAATTATCAACTAGAAAGTTGGGTTGAGGAGAGGCATTTGGAAAGACTGAAGGCCAAACGCAAGCTTGGAACTGGGGTCACGTGTATGCATCCGTGCATGCATGTGTGAATAGTTGAGACATGACACATCACTCATGAGAAAAGCAGAAAATACAGCAGTTTAATTACAGGACAATAAAATGATTTAAAGTCAATTAAAACATCCCTATCCAGCAACTTTCCAGCCAGGTAGTACCCCAGAATAATACTGAAGGCTCAAGGGATGGCAGCATACCCGTAGGGCATGACTACATACCCTTGAAGCCCATAAGCTAATATACAGGAAAAAGTCATTAGCGAGCCAACTGTGGAATGTACGTTTTATTGGAATGTCGTGTACAAGTATAAAATGTTAACGGAAGACCTGAGATAACTCAGAAAATGGCATGAATACATTAGACACCTGAGGAAGTTGAGAGTTCACTGTCTGAGGTGGTAACTTGAATGGCTGGGAAAAAAGTTGTACAAGAAAGAAGTGGGGGGTGGTTGTCATTTGGCAGGTATCTGTTCACGGTGGTTAAAGTGCAAGGATAAAATAAGCCACATTTACCTCTGTTCTTACTGAAAGACAGAAGTAAGACACAACCCAGAAAGGCAAAAATACATTTCTGTTGAAATCAAAGATTTCTTGCAAAATGTGAATCTTTCCAAAGTGCACTTGGCCCTTCAGGAGAAGCAAAATGAGTAAACAGCATGTCCAAGCAAACAGCTGTACAAATGTTATCGTGAAAGTTTGGGGAGTCGTTTGACATTTAAAGATCAACCAGCCACTGTGACGGCACACACTGGGAGCCCTTGAAGGCAAGCGTGAGGGACAAGCTAATTATTTGCCGTTACGATTTCATTAGCATGTTACTTAAAATGAAGCAACGCTGCCAGGGACCACAGCTGCAGAGTTCAGTTGAAATGATGTTTCTGCTTTTTCCAGAAGTATAATGAATTCCCGAGGTTCTCAAACAATATGGAATGCGCTCATCTGTGCTGGTGCCCAGGCCTCATGTCCTGGATACTTATATGTGAACACCTGACTTGATGGTGTAGTTAAAGTAACAGATGAAAATCCTTGTAGAGACACAGCTGAGCAATAAAAATGCAGTGCTGAGAGCTGCAGTCTACCTCCCTTCGTGTACCCCACCCCCACCATCCTCCAGTGGAAGAAATTCATACTAAATCTGCAGCTGGAGAGTCAGCAGAATGGGCATTACCACCCTGTCACATCACATAAATGGGCAATGGAGTGCACTCCATCACAGTGCCCCCTCCCTCACACTGCACACCTGATGCACTCTGCCCTCCTCCCTTATGCTCATCTTTCTACGAAGCTGTCACAGGTACAGCTACTCCAGAACGGAGCAGGTCCTCGGTGGGAAGTCCAACTGCAGTGCGTAGCAGGATGCGGCCTTTCAACTGCCTCAGCGCTTGGCCCGTTCTCACGTTCGCCAGCAGACATCAAAATGCTGTGGGTGACGTGCTTAGGAGCTTCTGTTGAAATGTCCACACACCCACCTTCAGCATCATCCTGCCTGTCTTGTGTCATTAGAGCTGAGGCCTCGGGCTTTCCATTTGTATTAGCGAGGTGTTTCGGTAAAAAGGCAGGATGATTTCTAAACGGCTGAAACTTTTCTGATAGTTAATAAAGTGCAGCAAACAGAAAAAAAGTTTTTGTTAATGAAGACCAGAGGGGAAAACATATTGATTTTCACACTGCCTGGCAGGTTGCTGAGCTGTCTTTTATGTGCTTTTTCCTCCTCTTGAGCATGCTCAGTGCAGCCATTAATTTTATCAGGGTCTTTCTCACCCTCCGTCCCAGAGAGTCACAACACTTAAAGGGACAAGGTCATCCGATCCCTGAAGGGTCCCCTCCTTTTTGCAGAGCGCGCGCCTCTATTTGGAATGCACAAGCAAACAAACCCCCAACCCCCTCCATCTCTCACATTCTCAGTCATGCATTCCCTCCCCGGACGGCCTTCACATTAAGTTCGCCAAATTACGGGTGACATTTGGGGGCTGGCCCTGGCTCCACTAATAATAGATTGCTGGGCATACATCTCCGTTTTTCAACATGGAAATGATATTAAACACCACATTAAAACAGCGCATTGGATATTAAATCCCCATCTGCTGAAACAGGTGCGTGCGTCGCCCTCGCGCTAATCAGCTGCCTTGTCGAAACACCCCTGTCCTTCCTGTTAAAAAGGAGCACGCAGGTTTGCTGGCTCTTCAGAGAAATGCAGTGTGACATGTGGGGGCTGTGTCAAGTTCAGGTAGTGACCAGGGAGACAATGGCTATGGACAGACTTATATATCATTTTCCGCTGCTACATATAACCCAACTCTCTCTAACCAACCAACCAACCAACGTCAACAACCGCTTGTCCTGAGCAGGGTTCTGGCAGGTTGGGGATATCCTGGGGACACAGGGCGGAGGGGAAGCACCCTGGACAGATGCCAGTTCATCGCCGGACACCCAAGCAGGACTTGAACCCCGGACCTGCCGCACAGTGGGTCCCAGCCAAGCCTGCTCTGCCACCACACCCCCCCCCCCAACCCTCTCTCAAGAAAAACAAATAAACTGAAAAGGAAATGGAAAAGAGATTGCCTTCTGACTCCAGTGTTAAGAAATCGAAAGAACAGAAGAATCTATAAAATATATCCAGAACTCAAAAGTGAAACAGACAATCAGCACCAAACTCAAAACTTCAACAGCTATACAGTATATCCAATACTTCTTCAAAGCTATCATTCATAATCCAGACACAGATCAATCTCTCAAATGTCTCAAGCTCTCTTTTCCCAGGCTGCTTCTTCCATCCATACTCTCTTTTCGTCTCTTCTTTGGTACAACTGCTGCACCTGGGGTCCTTGTTCCTTCTCATCAGGTCCCGGTGTAGATGACAGAGCAGGGAATGAGCGTGGCCAGGTTTCAGTATGTCACAAGCAGATTTTACGTTCTTGCAATAGCGACTTTGACTTTTGGAGGCACTTGGCACGGAAACAGAAAGAGTAATGAAAAGGAAGGTCATCAGGCCTCCACATGCGTGTTGGATGGTTTATGAGGGAGAAACCACTGCACCTCTGAAAGCTGCTCAGGCCTTTGGTTACACAAGGCTGGCAGTGGGGGGTGGCAGGATGGAGTGCTCGTACTAGGCTATCCCAACGCTAGTGCACAACAGAGATCCACCTACCCTCCAAAATGTATCTGCAGTGAAGCCTGGTTGGGTTATTGCAAGATTACTATTTTCTTTCAGAATAAGGAATTCTGTCTTGAGTCATCATGTGCCATCCATCACCACTCTGAATTATTGAGAGAAAAGAGTGCAATAATGGATTTCTAAAAACAGACAATAAAAATGGGCTGTCTTGGGATGCATAAGAGTTTAGGGGCAATTTTTTGCATTTTGTGTTGCTAAAGGGAATTTTCATGGACTGTTTCAGTTCCTCAGCAGAGTTACATTTATTTATTAGTTTTAAAAAAAAAAAAAAAAAATCGGAACAGGATCTTTTTTCCCAGGGTCTTGTCAGGGAGGAGACACTGAGATTGTCAATCTGGAAAAAGGTTCCGATCAACTTACTAGGCATAGCTTGCATCAATTGCTCGATGTCTTTGACTAGAAGCTTTGAATTTGTGAGTAATATTTGCTTAGTTTCACAGTGAAGATATCTCTCAGTGCAATGTTACAATTCACTCTCAAGCTTAGTCTGTTTACTTATTTGATCCATTTTTACTGTAAATTCACGGTGTGTAGGGGGCGCAGTGGCGCAGCATGTTTTGGCCTGTGCCTGCTCTCTGGTGGGTCTGGGGTTCAAGTCCCGCTTGGAGTGCCATGTGATGGCCTGGTGTCTCACCCTGGGTGTGTGTCCCCCCCCCCCCCAGCCCTTCGCCCTGTGCTTCTGGGCTATTCTCTAGCCTGCCATGACCCCGCTCGAGACAAGCGGCTTCAGCTAGTGTGTGTGTGTGTTTGTGTAAATGGGTAAATCATCCTTAAAGGCTTACCACTGGAGTGCTTGCTAAATGGATAAAAGTAAATACAACCCTAACAATTGTGTTGCGTGATCTGCTGATGTTTTCCTGCTACGGTACCCTCAGATTGTATCAGTTTGCACCTTTGAGAGACAGAGAGAGGTGGCCCAAAATTCTTTGAGAGGAGGAAAATACACACCCCCCAGCACACTGCCTGTGAAAATGTTTGTTCCTGATTTTGATTTGTGACAATTACAAAATAATTGTATATTTTAACCTCACTACTTTAGAGATTCTAGATTTGAGAATATACTCCTATGTTTTCTTATTTGAGAGCTTTAATGTGGCACATATTTGTTCTTTATTTGCACATATAGTTGATGCAGGTATGCTACCATTGAGTTGAATTATGAAATGACTTTTGGATGCTTTCATTGTTTGGAAGAAAGGCCTTTAATGGTATGTTTTAAATTTAAAAATAGTTATAAATTGGAACATAACAATTACTTTCTCAATGCAGCCTCCTCAGAGACAAGAGAAGAGAAATGCAAAATGTTTGAAAGGATTCTGAGGTCATGAGAATCAAAGTGATATCTGTGGATCTCAGCTAGGCGATGTCTTTCTTTCAAGCGAAAGAACATAACAAAAGAAAAGCAGTGCAAACAGTGGAATTAAATAGCATTTTCTTGTCTTCACACAGACACTGCAAATAGCTCCTGGTCAGAGCACTTTGTAGACTGGAGAATTTTATTGTTATGAATGTTTTCTTTTGCTGATGCTTTGATCTAACCTGATCTGCAGTGTTTGACAGCTGGGTATGTTTTTATTGGATCTATTCAGGGTAAATGTCTTGCATGAAGGTACAGCAGAAGCAGGGGCAAGGCTAGTATCACTAATCTTCTCTTCTTTGCTGTCCCCTGTATGGCTCTTTGGAGCTCTTACTATTACGATTACGATTACTATATACTATGCTTAAATTTCTTTGAAAATAACTAAATTTTCTCTAAAATGAGTTGATATTGACAGAAGTATTTGGTCTCAACGATTTTTTGTTTCAGTTGTACATACACACACTGTCTGAAGCCGCTTGTCCCAAGTGGGGCCGTGGTGAATTTTTATAGCTCTATAAAAATTGCTACCAAATAAAAAAAAATTCTAAATAATTACTAATTGCTACTAATAAAATTTCATTTCCAATACTGACACCCCTGTTTTACTATTTGGTAGCACAGCCTTTGGTCAAAATAACTGCAGCCAAGAGCTTCCTGCACCTCTCCACAGGTATTGTGTCCTGCTGTAGGTCCTGTCTCACAAAGTTCCTGTCTTCAGGAGTACCTGTCTTGCTGAGCTCACAGCAGATTTAGCATTGCTGGCACTGAAAGGCTGGCATTGGTTCGCCTGGCATCTTCCCATTCTGACATTTTGTATCTCTTTCTCACAAACAAATATAAACACATACGTACCGTTTGTCTTCTGTCTCACTCAAACACATAAAATAAGACTTGCCAAGGGTGGAGCCTACAGATTAAAAGTTTTCACTACAAGTTAGAGGCAAAGGGGCATGGCGTCTGAGAGAAAACAGACTGAGCTGTCGAGACCGAACGAGAAGGAGCCCAAGGTGCCCTTTCTGCCCATTCCTCCTGACAAACATGACCAGGCAACAAGAGTGCAAATCTTCCTCACTGTCTCTCTAAATCGCTAAACAACCTCTAAAGGCTCTTTGTTATGCCAGACCATGTGTGTTTTCAGGGACAATTAAGCCTTAACAAATTCTCCAGCTTTTCACTGCAAGAACTGCCTGAAAGTCTAGGGGCAATGCCCAGAGGAAATAAATCACACATTTATGCGCATGTTTATGGAACAATCCGTATCTGTATAGAAGAGTCTAAATAGCATCTGTGGCAGGTAGCTGCCAAGATCATGCCCTCCTTTCTCCTCCTCTCATTGGGCCGTGGCACTCAGGTGCAACTAATTAATGTGGGACACTTAAGGCCTTCTAAATCCTGCAAAAAAGACGGAAGAGAAAAATAAGGGGATGCTTTGTCTTGACTGCGCTTTGCAGGCCCATCCATGGTCCTTCTGTCTCATAGTCTGTTTCCGTATTTCTGTTTGGATCAGCCTTTGAAGCTATTTAAGCATTTGTATGCGATGGAAGATTTTTCTGCTACCTAGGTGTTTTTGCTCCATATCCTGGAACACCTTTTTGGGAGCCAGTGGACCCTTCCTAAGAGGATTGAGCAAGGTAGAAAAGCACACAAAGACAGTTCTGCACCTCACCCTTTTCTGAGTATATCTGCACGTGGGCTCTTGGAGTTTAGATCTAACCTACGTGTGCCAGCGCAGTTGAGAAAGATCTGAGCTCTCAGATGTGCTTCTTCATTTTTCATCCACAACAAAATATTTCCAATATTAGCTACCAGTTACCATCTCCGGCTTTTTACATTGCTGTTGTGCAGACACGTTTTGAGGCACCACAGTAGCGCAGCAGGTTTTACTGCTGCCTCAGAGCTCCTGCGTTGGGGTTTAGACATGGGTGAGATCCATAGGTACAGTTTGTGTGGAGTTTACATATCCTACCTGTGTTTAAATGGGTTTTCTCGCACAGACCAAAAACATGCATTTCAGGCAAATTGATGACTCTAAATTACCCTTAGCATGTTTATGTGTGTTGATATAAATGTGTGATTGCCCTGCAATGGATTCAGGATATATCCTGCCCCATGCACCATATGTTTGTGCTTTAGGTTTCAGACCACCACGTCTCTGCATTGGACAAGATGTCACTGAGAATGGACAAATGGATTGACATCTTGGCATTTCTCGCCACCACGAACCACCTTTTCATTCTTTACATTAGTTTGGGAGTGTTTGTGGTTGAGGCACAGGGGGAAACTGGCCCCACCACAGGGTATGCACCTTGGTTTAAAGCAGCTAACGTGCACCAGGCTAGAGGAGTCAACCTGTGGAACCTTGGCATCTCAAGCACTTAGTCTTGACAGCTTACCATTCAGAAGGGAAACGCATGGCCACAGTTTACCTGAGCAAGTACAGTGAAGCAGGACACACACTATCTGCTAAGCCTCATCGCTGGCAGTAGGAAATTAGTGTTATAGTGTCGTTAGCCCCAAAGGCGACAAACTGCATCACCTGTAAAAGTGCAGCCTTCCAGCAATCGCCTGCTTCACCACCTTCAGGGACTGCCAACTTGCCTTCTGGCAGGTCATGGAAAATCATGAGGTTTCCACTGCTTCCTCATGCCATTCCCAGGGATTTCTGTGGTACAAACCTCACAATTGAAATCAGAGGGTTTTGTCTGGGATTTGCAGGTGCTGTTCTTCGATGTGGTCACCAGACCAGCATCACCGTCCTTCAAGGTCTGCGCATTGCTCCAGGTGCGGTTCGCCCGTAATGTAATTCCTCGACTTGTTGAGACAAACCTTGAACCATTTTGGCATTTCTGTGAGATGTGACGGTATCAGTCCATAGTCTGGGGCATGCTGTAACCCAAAAACTGTTCCAACGCACACTAAGAGTATGAAGTGGCATTCTGGTGGTCCGAGAAATGAACAAAAGATGAAGTGTCAGACTGCATAATCTTTCATTATTTTTATATACCTCATCATTTGTTAGTTTTCTTGGTGGATGTTGTGGCTTTTTGGGTTTGCCATGAGTTTTATAGGTGATAATTACTCTATTTAATGTACTTTACCTTTAAACCAGTTTTTTTTTTCCCATTGAAACCATTTTTTATTAGACTAATTATTTTATGGTAACAAAACTACAGCAGGACTGACTTTATTTGTAGAATTTCCTCTCAGTTTCTTTTTCTTACTGAAGTAGGCAATTATTTAACTAAACCTTCCATATGATTGGAAATACATATTTCTTTCTAACAGGAAGGCTTTTCTTTTCTGCAATGAATAAGAAAGCCATTAATTCAGGAAATGATGGTTGCTTGAGAGTCACGTTTCTGACAAGCTGCCTGCCGATGCCTTCAGGATGACTACGCGGAGAAAGGACACTAACCTTTCCATAATCAGTCCTGCAAACCAGCGGCTTGGATGTGACCTTTTCCAAGTGCTGATGAGCAGTGCTATATATCGCAAGGAGACATAGCTCGACAGGAGAAGGCCGAGCCGACAACGCGGAATAAAGTAATCTTCCTATAATCCCACAAAAGACTGGGTATTTGGGGAAAACCTTTAACGATCAAAGGCCTGCAGTGTTCAACCTTTGGCCTGAGCTTGTGTGTGTATGAGCACACATTAAGTAGCAGTACATTGCGTTACCAGAATTAATCCTGCAGGAAGAACTATGACTTTTCCTCGTTTGCTTTGCCTGCTGTCTGATTGGTTGTTCTCCCAGCTCCGGGTCTTGGAAGAGAAAAGGTAATTCAAGAAACTAATTGCAAAGGACTTGTTGCCTCTAACTTTCAACCTTTTGCACTTAGTATGGTAATGTTGTTCACAGCAAGGATTCTGGTGCAGCAAAGAATTCTGTGATAAACCCAGCCCATGCGTTCATTATCTCTGACGGCTGTCGGGTTTTTTCAGGTTCTGGGTTCCAGTCCCCAATCCTTCCCTTCTGTTTAACACATGGTGGAGTGATCAGAGCTGATTCAGAGTTGGCGGTCTCCCGGAGGATGGGGGAGGGGGAGCAGACACTTCACCTCACCACCACCTATTCTTAATCACAGCGGAAAAGGGGACAATTTACTCGCTTAGCGGAGGCTTTTATCCGCAGGAAGTTACGCGGCTTATAGTCTCTTTAATACCTTAACCGCTTACACGGTTGGATATTCGGCAAAGCAGTCGAGGTTAAGTGCTTCGCTCAAGGGTACACCAACGCCAAAGCGTCTTGCAGGACGCAAATGTGCAGCCTTTCGTTCCTATACCGTTACCCACCGTATTCCTCCGAAGCAGGGTCACGTTGGAGTTCTGCTCGTTGTTCTCATGTGTTCACCACAGGACATATTTTACCCCATAGTTGGCTTGCTGTCACACGGCGTCCTCATCTGAATTCCCACAAAGAAAGAATAACTCTGCCTTTTATTTTAGAAGAAAAGCAGCATTTATTTTTAACCTACTGTGCAGTATTTCTTCAGACCGTCCAGGGGGGGACTCTAAATTACAAATAAAATATTGCTCTTGTGGTGCATTTGACAGCAGCATGTCACCAGCAACTCGATGAACATAATGAGCATCGTGTAGAAATCCTGATCTTTCTCCGCATTGCTCTTCTGCATTGTCATAGTCTTATTTCAGTGACAGCTCTTATTTTTGTGCAAGGCTCCGCTGTCCCTTTTCGTTTAAGTGGGTATTTCTTAGTCTTTGTCAAGTCTGTAAGGGTACACTTGTAAAAACTCACCTGAGATTGTGATCTGTAAGATTTTAATCACAATCTCACGTCCTTATCTACTATAAAATCACCTTTAATATAATGAACAGACAGCGAACTTGGTGCTTACTGGTAGCTCTGTTGAAAAATGGGGGGAGGGGGGTGTTTCATTTCCAAAACCCACCTGACCGCCTCGGTGTGTTTTGTGCAAATGAATTTCATCTCGGTATTTTCTGGTCTGCAGAGCTGCCGTGAACACAGCTGTATTCCTCGCAGAACGAGACGGAACCGTCCGCAGAGGAATATCGTTGAACTGATCGGGGCTGAAGGTACCGTCACTGATATCACAATCTCTGTTTAACACAAACACGCATACACATCAGCCACGTGGAAACAACATCTCTTACACATGGGAAGGCACAGCAAACAAACCACCGCGGATACTTCGTCGCCATGAAGTGGACCGAACCCGCAATTTTTACAGCGCTATTATGGATCACAGAGCGGGGCATGGCAGTGCGGTGGCGCAGCGGGCTTGGCTGGGTCCTGGTCTCTGGTGGGTCTGGGGTTCGAGCCCCGCTGGGGGTGCCCATTAACGGACTGGAGTCCTTTCCTGGGTGCGTCCCCTCCAACCTTATGCCCTGTGCTGCAGGGTTAGGCTCTGGCTCGCTGTGACCCTGCTCGGGACAAGTGGCTTCAGCCTGTGCGTGTGTGTATTGTGGATCGCTGTGGCCCACTCGCAGCAACACACACTTTTGCATAACTCAATAGAAACCCGAACTTCTGGCTAAAAGGGATCTGATGTGTGACACAGTATTAAAATCTGAATTTGGAATGTGTTAAGAGGCTGAAAAATTTCACGGTAATAAATTCTTCTCCGGGTCCCTGCAGAAGCGCAGCAAATGCAGGGAACTCTCTTTTCATTTCTCAAATATAATGCCATGGGATGAATTCATAACTTTTAAAGCTTTTATTCCTTTTTCACTGTGTGTTGTTATATCCAGGAGAAATAGGAAGTTAATACGAGGCTCCATTTTATGAATCAATGCATTGAGAAAGATGACACAACCTTGATCTCAACAAGGAATTCTAATCCATTTACCTTTATCTATGAAAGTGTATTTGAGAGACATCTTACAGATATTTCACAGATGACTCATATGAAGAAATTAAATAGAAATGATACATTCACATCCATCTACACAGCTGATTTCTTACTTTAAATGTCAAGCATCTTTCCCAGGCATGCAGAAGATCACTTTTTGAGATATCCATCCAAACTTTTGGACAAAGTTACTGTTTCTTGGAGACTCGTGATACCTGCATCTATGTGTAAATAATTCCAGAAATGTTTGATTTTCTGACTTCAGAGTTTTTTTCTTCCCCCCCCCCCCAATATTTGGGTTGTTTTAACTAGTAGTGAGGTGAGCTGTGAAATATTTTTACTTTTATTTTGCATAACAGAAGTCATTTTTGAGGATCTACATCTTTTCATTTCTCACATCCTACTTTTTCCGATGTTAAATCTGCAGTTCAGTTGTTCCAATCTGTATGGCGACTGCATCAGTTAAACTGACAAAAGTCAGTAAGGTTTTAGATCAATACCTTTTTGGTCTATAATGAAATATGAAAGATTTAAGTTTCATATTTGCAATAGATGTTTAACTGGGTGGAAGAAGAAAAGGTAGAATTCTTGAACTTGCAAACTTCTCATTAGCTCCGGTTATATGTCTTGCATCTTCACATATTTTATCTGCATGTGAACCGAGTGTTTGCACCACATTTACAGCTGACAGTACATTGCTTATAAAAAAAGCATATTGTATGTGAGCAAGACAGTGTGGGGCTTAGGGTTGGGGTTAGACTCTAGTCAAAAATTTAGGGTGTTAGGAATATCAGTGTGGTTTGAACTGTACACGGCAAACTGCGCACTACAAAATGTTGGTTTGCAGTTTATGTGTAGCGCTGGATAATAGCTGATTTCAGTAATCACCTATTATTACCAGCCAGTTGCATACCGCCACCCGAGTAAACCCCCCCCCCCACCTCCCGTAAAGCAACTTGTAAACAAAGGAACTTGTGTTTGGATTCCACATATAAGATGCCCTTTGACATGAACATCCCTTTCTGAGGCTACACGTCAAACCTGCACCACCAATTAGTGAGACAGCGGAAGGCCACACACAGCATCCCCAGTCCATCTAAACCCCTGGAGTTACAAAGTCCCCGGGGGGTTGGCCAGGAAACGCATGAGTAACTTTGCAGACCGTGCCCGTTGGACCATGAGTCGGTGCACACGCGTGCCTTGTGAATTTGCACACGCCGCGCATGTTTTTCACATGGATTACTCCACTTTAAATGCTCCTGCAGCCTCAGCTGATGCCCACGTTTCCTTCCGTTTGGCTTTGCGTTCGGCTTCTGCCTGGAAAAATACTTTTGGCACCGATCGGCCAACCAAGCATGGCTGCAGACACACCATCGGTGTCCTTTGTGTCTTTTAAGGAGCACCACAACGCAGGTGCAAACCGATCAGATGACGGATCCGCGTGAACGTCAGTGCCGAAGCCTTGTTGTTTTATACCAGAACAGATTGCGCACTTGAGACATAACCCTTAAAGAGGATCTTAAAGGAAGGCCCTGTTGCAGCCTGGATAAAATAGAACAGGCTGCTCATGATGATAATGATGTGTGGCTATGTCCGAGGTGTAGCCGCCCTCGATGAAGAAGACGGATCGCAGCAGAGCGCGTCAGTGTGTCCTACTTACTTGCTGAGGCAGGAATATTACATCACCTTTCTCTGGTCACTGTGGAGAATAATAATAACTATTTAACATTAGCAGGATGAATTTACATTTTTAGACATTTTTTCACCCCTACCCTCATTACATTCCTTCTTTTTTTTTTTTTTTATTGTATCCTACTATAATGATGGATTAAATATCTTTAGACTGAGTCATTTTGAAAGAAAGCACTTATTTACAGTGCTCATCTGCAGCAAAAGGTCTTGTTGAAAAGCATTTTGAGAACTCTCAAATGTGATGTGCGTCGCCTGAATGTATTGTTACCATGCTTGATATTATGTTACTGTACACCCTTTGAAAAACCGTACCGTGATAAATTAACAAGTGGTTAATGTACACCTGTTTATAGTCAGCCTGCTTCCTATAAAGGAACCACAGAACTTGGGAAATAATCTGCGATAGTGACCTTTGGCGCTTAAACATGGTATAACTGTAATTCGTAACAAAGTTGAAATTGAATGTTGCTTATTCTCTTCTAAAATTGTCATGTGGTGCTGCATATAGCACTTGGAAGTTGTTATGGATTTACTTTAATTGTCATTAATATGGCTGAGTAGTTGAATCGACACTGCTTAGCATAATAAGCAAAATGAAGACGCTTAAAATACGCTTACTGTTTTTTTTGTCTTTCATTGAAAGGACTTCAGGAACGTAACTGTCAAAACTCAAATCCAGATTGGGATTCAGTTAACGGCTCTCAAGCGTAATTAATTAAGAGATTTTCAGGGTACAGGCACAAAAAAGGCACTTGACAGACATTGCAAGTTAATTTAAGAGTAAAACGTACAATTCTCTGCCGCTTTTAGCGGCTGACACTTTGCTAATATGTGTGAAACATTGTGGGCTGTGTCTCGTCTCAGGTGGAGCGCTTGCAATGCTTGGAGCGCTGACGTTTTATACACTGTAGCAGCGCTTGCGTTTGAACAGCCTGAGCAGAAGGCCAGTGCCAGTGGGGAGCGGGGGTTTGGAGGTGATGCTGCTGGAATCACCCATCGTTGCTGCTTCAACCGTCTCGGTCGCTCCCCCGTCATCGTGTCACGAGTCGACCTTTTTCCCCCATTATACTGCGGAACAAAAAGTCACACCGGGAGTTGGGGATGGGAGGGGTGGGAAGATTTTTGAACGGCACAGAAGCCCTCTCTCTCGCAGTTGCGCCACGCTGCCCCTCCCTTCCCCTGATCTGCTGTTTGTTCCCAGCGCTGCTGGCCTAGAATGTTTAATGTATTCCTTCTCGGTGCTAGAAATGATCTCATTGTGTCAAAGTCTGGGCTTTGAGTAATCACTCTGAAACAAGGGTGTAGGAGCGGTGAACGCGGCACACTCCTATTTTGGTGCTGCCTTCGCCCTTTGCCAGCCTGTGCCACAAACGCTGTGGCAGTGCTGGCCTTTTGCAGGTCTGGGCCATTTTTTTTTTTTTTTTTTTTTTTTTTAATAAATGTCTTTTATTTTTGCTAAGGGGTTATAGTTTTAATACTCCGTGACTGCTGGCTAAGACAAACCCATACTGGCTGTCATTATCAGAACTTATGAATCGGCTTGGACCCCCCTCCCCGGCAGAGAGGGCCGTAGATCAGACACAGATCAATGTGGCTGGAGGAAGGGGCCCTATTGCATGGATGTGAGGAAGGGTTGAGTGACTACACTGTGAAGCACAAGGCCAAACCACCAGTTACAGAGATCAGCCATATATGACTCAATGAGCCATTTTAACTGTCTTTTAACACAGAGCAGTACACATATATATATATAGGGGGTGCGTTGGCGCAGTGGGTTGGACCACAGTCCTGCTCTCCGGTGGGTCTGGGGTTCGAGTCCCGCTTGGGGTGCCTTGCGACGGACTGGCGTCCTGTCCTGGGTGTGTCCCCTCCCCCTCCGGCCTTACGCCCTGTGTTACCGGGTTGGCTCCGGTTCCCCGTGACCCCGTATGGGACAAGCGGTTCTGAAAATGTGTGTGTGTGTGTATATATATATATATATATTATATATAGCCCATTCTCACCCTCAGCCCAGAACGTGGCTATGGCATCATTACATTATCTGCCAAAGTTTGATTAAACACCTTAGGCAATTTCAGGAAATTGATTGGCTTTTCACTTAAAATTTCAAGTAAGATTTTTCTTTTGTTTTACATAGAAAAGGGATGAATATGGCAGTAATTTTTTTTGAGCTAAAACTGACTTCATATTTAATACATTGTCTGCTTATCGTGTCCAGGTAAATCTGTATCCCGATGTCGATGTAAAGGAGGGGAGCCTCCGTGCGCCAGCGGGAAGCTGCAAGGGTGCTGTTCCCGGACGCTGCCTCCGGGGGGCAGTAGCTCACACCTGCTGTCTCCCAGCTGCTGCATTGCAAGCTCCACAATGCTAGTACTGCAGCAGGAGGCTGTTGCTGGTGCAGCTGCTCCCCGCCTCTCTGGAGTCGGATCCGCGTAACCCACTTTCTTCCTGTCAAAAGAGCCGTGCGCGTCAAAGTAGGATAAAACCCTCCACGAGTCTTTGGAGAAGGAGGCCTGGAAATGTGTGTCGTCTCCTGCTGAATGTCCACTAAAACGATCGCAGATATCCACGCCCAAATAGAGAGCAAATTCAGAACGGGTTGTAACTGCACGTAACCAAAATGGTCACGCTCCCTTTTTAAAACGGTGTGGTGGTTATGTATCGTAGTTGTGAATATAACAGGAGTGGGCTACCATACCGTGTTTAAAATGCGTTCAAATCACACCTAAATGTATTCTTGCATGAAATGCACTTCGCTACAGCATAGTGGTGCAGATGCAGTGGCGGGATTTAAAAGCATAAGGAGCCATTATTTGAGGAGACAGTGCCGTGTGGGAATAAACAGAATCGCAGCATCCCGGTGAAAATAGAGAACTCCCTTCGACAGCCGCACTCTTCGTCCCGCGGCAGTTCGCAATCTCACCCTTTCCTCCCGCTTCTCAGTGTTATGAATCCATCTGTGCAACGTCCTGATTTACTGTGTAATTAGACTGCGAGTGACGCAAACAGCTCCTTGGTGCATCGGGAGGGATTTCAGCTTGTCCTCTGGAGGGTCCAGCCAGAATTAAACACAGGGCACGGTCTCGGCTTGTCTGCTGCAGTGCACATTTACACCCTGAACTGCGGCCTGCTCAGGGTAGGAAGCATTTATTGATTTTGTTAACTAATAATGTTAACTGCCATGGATACATATCATAAACTAACACATCTACGCTCGGCAACATTGTTATATCTCATAGTCCGGTTTACAAATAATACTGCTCATTGACGGTATTCGTCCTCTGACTGAATGGCCGTAGAAGGTCTGGGCTTAAGGATAGGATGGAATTGGTCTCTCACTGAGGCAGAGGAAGGCCCAGGTGGACAGCAGCAGTGGAAGACCCCAGAAGGCATATGATTATTAGTCCACAAAGATCTGGTGTGTGGTCACAAGAATTTTTCTTGTTAGTAAAGAGCAGACAAACTCAAAAACATTTTGTATCTGGAGATGGTTTCACTGACAACACGCGGACATAATGGAGATGAGTCGGGGCACAAAAGGTTGGAGCCAGATGCAGGATCCTTTATTGGCATGTTGAAGGGGCGAAGCAAATCTTGTGGTTGGGGGCAGGCGAAGGTCCAGATTTGGGGGTGAATGTTGGATCAAGGAATATCCAGAGACGCCGTCAAAGGAACAAAGCCAAGGTCGTGGCAGTGAGACACGGGGTTCGGGGACGAGGAGACAGACTGGGGAACGAGGAAGGGAGAAGCAAGGAGATGGTCAGGAAAGGCGAGTGGACGGTTTTAGAGCCCAGAGTGGACGGTTGTATCAAAGATTCCACAACCAGGGAGCGGAGGAGTGTGATACGGCCAGGTGCTAGTGTTTGGGGTGTGGTTGTGAGCGACGGTGGAGCATCGTGAAGGCTGACGTAGCCCAGATTGCACACCCAAGCAGGCGCTGCAGTCTCCCTAAGTGTTGAGTGGTGAGTAAAATCTTGAAGACTGTTTTCAAATATTCCATGAGGAGGCTGGTGTCCTTATCGATCGGGACACTGTTCAGCTCGACACGTTATTGGCAGGGAATTTGACGAAAACGAATGGAACAGAGATGTGGAGGTGTAATATTTAAGTATGCGACGTTCTGCGAAAAACGTTAAGGATTTGGAGCAAATAGGATTCTTGGTAAACTACTGTAACTGTGAAAGATGAATTACTAGGGTGTTTTTACATGCTGAATTCAGCGCACATCTGTTTACTTATGAGATAAGATGCAGGGATTCACAACAGCCTTGGGGTGTTGCTGACAATATCTAGCGCTTTTGTTGAGCTTGTCTGTTTTGCCTTTTCGTTTTTGGAATTTGGATCACTTTGTTTAGAATTGTTCAGTGGGGATAGGTGTTATTGTCGCTGCTCTCTCCATCTGGCCAGATGTAATAGCATCAGGTGGTCATTTTTTGTTTTTTCTTTGAGTCAGTCTATCTTTCCGCATTCTGGACAATGTGTCCCAAGCCCCCTGCCAGTTCTGATGGTAGGTAAAAGATCCAGGCTGTCATGCCCCCTCCTTTTCCGTCTCACACCCTGCCAAGAACAGAACTGACTTCCAGAATATCTCTGCAGACCATTGAAGACTGGCAGACTGGAAAAATCTGAATTCCATTATGGAGAAGTTTAGGATGCTCAGCTTCAGCTCCTCCATCCACAGTTGTGAAAGTCACAATTAGTAAACTGAAAACTAAGATAATATTTCAGAATCATGAAGCCTTTGGAAGACTTTCTGAATACAGTTTATTGAGTGATGTTTATAAAGTTGTTTTCTCCACTTCCTACTCTTTTGTGGACCTGTATATGAGAAACCACACGGATTGCATCCATTCACCTGTTTTTTTTTCTTTTAAAATCCTCCCTGAAATCTTGGCAATGCAGCCTGTGTGTACCTGGCACCTGACAAAGACTAACGAAGATCAGGGTTTCATAATTGTGTAACAAACCATGTGACTTCTACTAGATAATACTGGACAGGTATATGCAATGTGATTCTTGGAATATTCAGAGTCATCTTCTAACTGCCATTTCCTCTCTATAACAGATATGATAACATTTCATTCTAACATCTGACTTTTTTCAATTCCATGTCGGCTTAACCACTCCTTGAGCATTTTTATGAGTTTCCCAGTGGGCTGACTGCTGTCTTTTACTGTACCAAGCCCAATATCTGATGGTTATATAAACATCGCAATAATGCATCTGGAGATAAAAACATCCCCTAAGTTTAGCCAGATTTAAGAATCTAATAAACAGAACTGATGTTACACATGTTAATGCTCATTTTTGGGAAAGATATATGGAACATCCAGGTTTAAAATAATCAGCTGTAAATCACATATGAATGTACAAAGAAAAGAGATGAAGGCTAGTCAATGAAATGTTTGACAATGCAGAAGCGGCTCCCTGAAAGAGGAAGTGAATCAGATATCACTCGGAAATATCACAGTGGACACTGACCATAACTTTGGATAACACTGCTGTTATTTTGACATGTCCAGAATGTTACTGTCAAGGATTTTTGCATAATAATAATAACAGCTCTGTCTAATATTTCAATATGTGTCAGAATCAAGTACATGAAAATTGTTGGAAGACGAATTTTTGTCTTTGAAAATAGACCTAAAAGAACAGTATTCCCTTAATGTGATTGCTCATCATCAGAAATGGGCTTGCACTGAGAGTTTGTTACATTAAAAATGAGCAAACTTTCATTTAAATTCCTCAGTCTCAGCAACTCAGGTTTTTAATCTATACTAAATGGCACGGAACAGTAAAACAGAATCGTGGGCAGCATGAGGGCAGTACATTAGTGATTTCTCTTTGGCTTTTGTCTTGTTCTCCCTTTCCCTTGGCTGCCATCCATGCTAGCAGACAGTATCCTGTTGCTATTACTTTAAAGGCATTTTGGGAAAATGTTGTAATCTTCAAAATATGAGGTGTCCATCATAACTTTTGAAGGTTCAGTGACTTTGGGACACAATGCGCCTTGGACAATATTTAACATTAGTCTGTGAGAGTCCTAGGGACACAGGTTAAGACAAGCAAGCAACAAATTAAACTACCGTGGATGTGATGTTATGTTCAGCACTGCAAATTGTTTCAATGAAAAATGAAATGTTTTGAGGGTCCGTCTAATGCTCATTTTCTTGCAAAGTAATGAATTTTTAATGTCCTTATGTCCCAATGTAAAAAAGGTAAAAATAAAATGCTACAATGCTACAGACAAAGTTTTAGAATGAAACTGAAAAAAAATCAGTGCACTGAACTGAGAGAAACTGTCTGTTGGCTGGGGGGGGATATATATATATAAAACACTACATTTTTTTTCCCCCAACAAGGAATCATCGTTTTCCCACAGGGTTACTACAGATGGTAGATTTGCACCCGTGCTAAATATAAAAAGTTCATTAGAAAAACAAAAAAAACTGTATGGAGGAAAGGGAGAAGGCAGGGCTTCGTATGGAAAAACATATTAGAAATTAATGTCCGCTTGCAGAGATTTTTTTTCTAGTTTCTTTGATCTTTCCCCAATCTTACGCCGAAACCCTGAAGGATGGAGCAGAGGCATCAGTAGTATGGTCCAATGAAACGAATCACAACTGTCCTGACTGCTGTTGACATTACGTCTGTGAAGCTCTGGAGTCCTACTATTCAGCATTCAGAAGGCCCCATTGAACATGTTTACTTTGCACGTAGCAGCTCAGCCCTCCTCTAAAATCTCCCTCTTTTATTTCTGATGCAGCCTCTGCCTCATCCCTCTCTGGCATACTCGGAAGCCCCTGCACATCTCGTGCATCCGAATGCACGTGTCTTGGCTGACCACTTTCCTCTGGCTCTGCTGCAGTGGATCTCTGCTGGGATTCCTTGCAAGCACTTTTGATTCCCCCCCCAGAGTGACAGCACAGGGGCTGGACTTGTGTATCTCTTAGCAGTGATATATCAGGGGTCAAAGATTCCTCCTCCTTCTTTTTTAGTAACAAAGTGTTTGCCCTCCTTGCAGCCCAAGGTCATGGCAAAAGGCTGCCTGTGATTTTGGTCTGTCCGAGAGTGGTGCACGTGGATAAACACAAATGCAATTACATTTCATCCTGCTTGCTTATGTTTCTCCATGAAGGCAACTTAGGTCTAGTGCCGTAGGTTCTTGCTATTTTGTCATGGGTACTCCTGCATGGCTGATTCCAACAAGTAATTTAATTAGTCTGGCAAGCAAACAAATGCTATGATTAAAGCACAGCTACCCTACTTTTCCTGAGAATAATATAACATTGGGGCTTACAGAGGGGGCTCTTAAATATCTCCCTTGATTTTTCTTGTTCTAAGTTTGTCAAGGAGGCAAAATCAAAATGCATATTGTCAGGGGACAGTTAAAGACCATGTGAATGTTGGAATTTTATGTCCAATAAAAATGTATTCTTTAGTGCTGAAGTAAAGTACCAAATGATCCTCTGATTTCTGTTTTGGGAGGTCTGTTCATTATTGAAAAAAGGAAATAGTGATGCTAACAATTATTATACCTTAGTTCATGGATCCCTGCAATCTGATGTTCTTTCCATTTTTATTTGTTATTATTTACAGGGGCTGATGTCTTCTAGTGGGGGGTGCGGTGGCGCAGTGGGTTGGACCGCAGTCCTACTCTCCGGTGGGTCTGGGGTTCGAGTCCCGCTTAGGGTGCCTTGTGACGGACTGGCGTCCCGTCCTGGGTGCGTCCCCTTCCCCCTCCGGCCTTACGCCCTGTGTTGCCGGGTAGGCTCCGATTCCCCGTGACCCCGTAAGGGACAAGCGGTTCTGAAAATGTGTGTGTGTGTGTGTGTGTGTGTGTGTGTGTGATGTCTTCTAAACATGTACAAGGACCTTTCATTGATTTACAAAAATATGAGTAACTGTGGTGCCTGTTAATAATCCTTCAAACCTACTTTGGTATCTTCCTGCCCATGGACAAGATACAGTTTGAACTGCATAGATTTAAATTTAGGAGCAGCAGGTAGGGTAGTGGTTACTGTTGCTGCCTTTGGACTCAAGGGATCTAAGTTTAAATCCCACCTGTGGCTATAGTACCCCACACCAAGGTACTTAGCTTGAATAGTTTTAGTAAAAGTTGCCCAGCTGTTTAAGTGTGTAAATATTTGTAAGTAGCTTAACACTGTAAGCTACTGCGGAGGAATTCATCAGCTGAATAAATAAACATAAATTTGTGGAAAACTGCCTACATTATTAAAAGTTGTGAGAGCACCAAATGATCAGTGATTTCATTATTATTTCTCCATTTTCATTTCTTGCTGTTTTCAATTATAAATTTGGTTTTAAAAGCTTATATATAGCTCTGTGCAAAAATACATGGTTATGTGTTTTAAAACCAGAAATGTTTGCTTATCAGATGTTAATCATGGAATTGGATACCTTACTCTTTACAGGCTATTTAATGATTTGGAAATTGCACAGTGGTTCCCATGACTGTCAAAAGAGGAAATTTTATAACACCTGTGTTCTGAGTCAGTGTTCTGTCCATTGCGCTTAGCAAAAGAACACATTACACACTTGCAAGTGTTAATACAGATTTCCCATCTGACAACAGTCAAATAGTAGTATTCCAAAAAGTAGTATGCATTTTAAAACAATAAATTAATGCTCGCTTTAAGATGCAGGCTAGTCAATATCTTTTCATAAAAGCAAAACCGCTGCTGTTAAACTGTGGGGTTCGCAAAAGGAACAACACATTGGCGTTATAGAGAAATCATTTGTTGGTCGTCATGGAGTCTAATCATGAAATGCAGATGGGGGTTAATTTTGCAGTTAAGGTATCATTTGGAAATGAAAATGCACAAACAACCTTATTGTGTGTCCATGAAACAATTTGCATTTGATGGACTTTTCCTAGTATCATGGACTATGAGCTTGTAATATTCAGTGTATAATGTGCTATGCTGGCACCTAAAGCTATTATTTTGATAAATGAAATGACGAAATGTGCTTAGTGCTTTCTCTTCTTATACAAGAACTTTTTTTGTAACTATACCTACAGATTACCTTGCTAATATCAGTCACTGTAAATAGCAATTCAGTACTATTCAAAAAGTCCGCTTTCTTTGTTCAAAACTGCCAAATGTCACTGTACATCTTATTTCCCTCAGCCGAATGCATTTGGTCTTCAGCATAAACTATTTTTCTTACAAATAGACATGCAATTTTGCATGAATAGCTTTTTCCTCTTCTGTTACCAAGGACTGCGCCCATTCACATGACTCTTCATGTAACACCATGATATAATCGTCTGCAGATTTGGACCCTTCCTTAAACACATGCATTATACTATAGTCCATCGTTCCTACATTTGGTGCCACCCAACAGCATATCAAACACAGGTCACAGCCAGGTCAGAACAGTCACAACCAGCTGGCAGAAGATGGGTCTCAGATTATTTTATAGAATTACGATAACATTTAATCAACTGAACAAAGAGGCTCATGACACTGATTTCAGTTTTCCAGCTATGTGTTTCCTTCACTTAAAGTACACTGTTCTTGCTGGAGACATAAGCAAAGCTAATGATTCTGAAGAGCTAACAATTTTAAAATATGTTGAAACATACACTGAATGTATTGAAAATGGAGAAAGAAACAAAAAATGAATCATGCGTTGAGCAATAAAGAGTTTTGACTGACACATCTCTGTTCATCTGGTTGTAAAATGTTGTGTCCTGTATCCTGTAAACCTTGTATTTGAGACTGGCCGTAGAACAGTCCACATGTTTAGTCAGTTTGTCAATTCAGCAAAAAACAGTCTTGTTCCCAAGAGTAGCAAGGGGCACGAGGCTGTCGGTGGTAATTGTGACTGGTCTTTCTGCAGCCTCAGTGCCGAGGGTCTGTGGACCCTGCTCATTCCTATCCCTACTCATATTTTATCCTTCAGGGTATAACAGCTCACCAGGGAAAGGAAGAGGCAGCGGCCGCTTAATCAGCATTGGCTTGTCCCTTCCCAAAGGGCTTGTTAACGGCAAACTGGCCCCTTTCTGTATCAGATGTATTGGTGGAATTGCGCATCACATCTGCCACCAAGAGAAGACCTTGCCAGGCCTTGAGCTAGGGCAGCTCACGTCCCTAACTCTATTTTTAGACTCAGACGGGTACTGATCAATGTGTAATTGATCTCTGTTATAACAGCTCCCTTCCATGCCTGTTGAGTATTAAACACTAGTGAGTGTGCTGGGGGTAACTTCAGTCAATGGCATTAGCGCCTCTTAGGGGCCAAGCAGGTCCTCACTGGTTAATGTAAATCTGCAGTGTAAGACTGGCTACTACTTGGCTGCACAATGTAACCTAAAGTGTGAAAGACTGCCATTGGCGGACTAAGGAAACTAAGGAAGAGGACACGATTACGTTTCATGCTGCCTGGTAATTTAGACTAGATTATTTAGTAGTTTGGCAGACAGGTCATGCAAAGTGACATAGACACTTAGCTATGTGACACACTCTTTTTATTTATTTATTTATTTATTTATTTATTTTACAGATTTATACCTTACTGAAGCATTTCAGTAATTCAGATAAAGGTCTTCTCCAGGGCTTGACTTGGCACCCTTTAACCACTATTTTTGCTTTGTTAATGAAGTAAAAGACATACAGTCATTGTATGCTGTGCACATTTTAAAAGAGATGGATTTAGTGCTCTCCAAACAAAGTGGACTGTTACCGTTCACCTGCACACTGCGTAAAATATGGGTGGGCCGTCTGCCTGAGCTGATTTCTGGAAGGGAAGATTTACGGTCTCATAAAACTCTCCCGCAAGCCACTGCAATTTATTAAATTACCTGACCATCAAAATCTGGCTCTGTATTTAGAGGGTGAGCCACTCTGGTAGCAGGACCATGAGATTTGTGGCTTGAGACCATCTGATCGGTTTGGGGGGAGGGTGGAACTGGGTGGACTGGCAGTTTGCCGGTGGCACATCCTTCTACATCAGGGGCCCATTAGCCAGCCCCTTTTTCTTCTGAATCTGAGAGTTTACTCCAAGGAGTGTTTTCTTGGTCTTGGAATCAAGGTCAGCCAAGGTGAAACGACATTAGGTGATCTTTTTTGGGTGCTGACATCTCAGAGTAGAGAAACCTAACTAATGGTCTGGTCAATAAATGGCAGGCAGTGCTGCCAGCTGGTTGGGTTGGAGCAGCTTGTCCAGGACTCATAAAAAGTGGTGAATAATGAAACTGGAAAGAATGGTTTATATAATTCATTGCTGATGCCTTCCATAAAGGGACGGACCCCTTTGCTGTCAGTCGTACTTCTGCAATTTTTTATTCTGAGTTCTATGGGTTTCCAAAAGGGTACTTTTTCTGGGGCTGTGAAACGCTAAAAGTCTTGGCAGTTCAGACAGAACTCACCTGACACCATTGTGAATGAAAACTCATGACCATATTTGGAACCATTTGTGACCCGGTCATAAAGAACAGGTTCCATTCGTTTCTCTTTTCAGGAAGTTCTAGTATGTGGAAAAGCAGGGCTCTGACTGTGAAAACCTTAGAGGTTTTTGCATTCACAGTTCCAGACTTCCCATAAAGACTTTATACAATCTACCACGTACCTTGTTCTCTTTTCCAAGCAGAGTTATAGCTTTAGGTTAAGAAAAGATGCCATGTCTTTTGCAATGAATTTGGGCTAAAGGGCAAGATGTAATATTGTAAGCAGAGGATTCCTGAGAGGTACTTAAGTCTCCAGGTGTCCCACAATTCAAATTTATTCAGATCTTGATGTAGCTGAAATCACAGGAACTAAAGGTTGAACTCCACCAACCAACGTTACACACAAACATACATATAGGTCTAGAAAGGTGTTTAGACAAGTTACTGTAGCTGACAGACTATCAGTCTCTCCCACTCAACATACACATGGAATCTGATTGATGAAGAAAGTGAATTTTTATTCTCCTTCTCATGTGGTTTTGGCTTTGAACAACCGTCTTCAGAGGTCTGGGGTCCAACCTTTAAATAACTGTTTTCTGAACACATTAGGAACCCTGTGTGTTTGAAGGTGAGAGAGAACCTTGACTGAAGGACTCTGTCATGACAAGAGTTCCCAAGTGCATACCACACTTAATTTGACCCTGAGCAGCACAGAGAAGGGCATCCTAAGAATGATGTGGCACATCGGATTTTTTTCTGATATTATCTTTACTGTTCACTACATTCAGTCCTGTGTTGCATTTAGCATGCAACTTCAAGTGCTTAATTTCTCAAGTGATTTGTGTTCTACTCATACCTTTCCTAGTCTGAAGAAAAACAGAAATACAGAGATCCAGGCCTGGTCCCAGTGGGCTTATTATGACTTGGTCCATTCTGGTCAGGATTACACATGATGAAACTGTCAAGCCCTCAGATCCCATCACTCAGACTCAGATGTTTACCCAGGCTGTAAAAGAGTTGACCAGCCAACTGCAAAGCCTGCTGAGTTTTTTTTTTTTTTTTTTAAACCAACACAGAGGATGAAGAATTAGAGTGGCCTGTGGCTGTTCAATGTTGCCAAACAGATGTGACATGCATGGTTGCTTCTGGTTGGGGCAGAGATCAGGCATGGGGTGATCAAGGCTGCACTTTGGGTTTTTATTATTTTTCCTTATATTAACTAAACTTGTTGGCCACATGTGGTATTCGTTTCCCCAAAATGAGACTATCCCAGGTAGCGGCTGGGGCTCTGATTGCCAGACACCTTTCCATCTAAGCAGACTCCCATCTCCTTAGATGTGAATTAACCAAACTCTGAGAAGGAGGAGCCCCTGTCTCAACATTAAAGACCAATCTTCACATAGAACTGCTCCTGTGTGAGTATCTGACATTAGTTTTCCCCCCATTTTTCCTCCCCTTCCATAATAGTTGCAGCTTGCTGAGTACATGGCTTTGTATTTGCATATTTTCCATGATGCTTCTACTCAGCTCATTTGGTAACTGTCGATCTGTATGACTCTGTCTTTCCCCTTGTTTTCATTTGGGTGTATCTTTCTGCCATGTTCAGTGAATTTCATCCTCAGTTGGGACAACAGTTGAAGAATAATAATCCATCCATCCAGTTTCAATAACTGTCCTGAGCAGGCTCGCAGTGATCCAGAGCCCATCGCAGAAGCATTGAGTGCAAGGCAGAGAGGGGGGTACACCCTAGAAGGGATGCCAGCCAGAATAATTTAAAAAAAAAAATAAAAAATCAAGAACAAGACTTCAGATATCAGTGCAATGCCTTCAGTTAAAAAAAAAAAAAAATGCATTGTCACTGTCCTTTGGCTGCTAATCCTTAGGAACTCAACAAGCTCCTTTATATGTCAGTTCTGGTGGGTTAATGGGTAGTGCTGTTGCCTTGCTCTGGAAGGGCAAGTTTCCTGTTGTACTATCCTTGAATTTTTACTTAGAATTGCTACTTGTAATCCTGTATAAAAGGGTAAATTGTTCCTAAGAACAGTGTGTTAAATAAAAATGTAAATCTTGTTGAAGGACTATAACTCAAAATGACCTTTGTGTAAATGACAAATTTTTTTTTCTGCCAGTATTTTCAGTTTTTGCTTTTACCAGGATAGAAAGTGGTGCAGTGGTTGAAGGAAATGGACTTTATCTGAGTCTTATAACATCCTCATAACTGTTTTCTAGCAATGTCCTGCATGGCACTTAATTGCAATCACTGTGTTAAAATTGTTCAGCTGTGGAAATGAGTAAAAGCAATATCTATTGCATTTAAGGTATTTAAGTGAAAGATACTTTGGCAAAAAAAAATAATGTAAAGGTCATCCACAATTTACTGTGACCCATCTGGCGGTACAGCCCTGAGTGTGGACTGTGAGAGTGTGGACGTAATATCACCAGTGTGTATACTTGAACATGCTGAAATTATTTTATTATAACAGTCAAAGCCCTAATTAGTTTGTAAGGTCAGGAGTAATGAATAGTCAAATGGAATCTCTGTCTTCAATAAACATCTCTTGATGTCAGTTTTGTACAGATTCATAGATGGGATAGCAAGTGGCAGAGTGGCAAGAGCTGTCACCTTGTAGCTGATGGACCTGGGTTTGAATCCCTGCTCTATTACCCTTGACCAGTGTACTTGCTGTGAATTGCTCCACTAAAAAATAACCGAGTACTATAAATGGGTAAATCAATGCAAAATGCATCTCTGGTAACTGTCAAACAGGAGGGTTCTGTTTCAGTTGTGTACAAATGTGCTGGAGTTTTTGAGGTTCAATCCCTGCTCACTAACCTCTTGCCCAGTCCAGCACTGATAACTGTCCAACCTCTTAGGGTCCCCACTGATTGTGTCCACTGGGTAGCCATGACTGAGAGCTTGGGGTATTGCTGGATACTAGCATACATCAAGCTCAATAATACAGCACCTTTTGTGCAGTGCAACTAGTTTTACCACAATTATCCGGAAAAGATTTGTATAAAACATGGTGACGTAGTGGTTAGGACCATCGCCTTGTAAAAGACAAATACAAGTTCAAGTCCTGTTTCTGCTGCAGTACTGCTGTGCAGGGTATTGGCCCTGAATCTTGTTATCAACCAGCATTATAACCGATATGCAATATAACCCACTATGTGATGGTAGGTTACCATTGTAAGTCACTTTGGAGAAGTCTGTTAAATAAATGTGTTTAAAACTGTTCCACTGAAGTAACTTACAACCTGCAACTCTGGAGGATTGATTTTACATGTGCGATTGTGTATTTATTATGCATGAAGGGTATTCGTTTTGCCTTGCCTTTACTGATTTGTATATAAAGGTTTAATGAACGTTTGATACAATAGTGTGCAAATTCCGGATAGGTACTCGGTAAAAGAATAATGACAGTGGAGGATTATATTGTACCAGCATACAGAGTCTAAAATACAGAAATTCAACGTTTCAGTATTTGGTGCCAAAGCATATGTGAAGCAGGTGCAGTTCTGAGAGTCAAATGTGAAATCAGTCTAGTAATATGGGAAAAACAAGACTCCAACCCAACCAGCAACAGAGGGTTACACTCCACCAGTAGTACCAGATACCAGCAGGTGATTAATGAGTGGATAAAATTACGTACTGATCTATCATCTCAACAATTAATCAAAGATTCATACAGAATTATCCTCCTTTTTGTCACCATCAGAGCGCAGTCTCATGACACACAAATGAACCCTCAGTCCTGGTGCTCTGCCATAGCTCAGTTCACCCGAATACCAGTCAATAAAGAAATTGCAGCAGCCTGCTACAGAATTAATAAAGCTGTGTGTTAATTTCTCTGCATCAGCAGGGAGAGAATGGACCTGAGTCAGCAGCAGGCTGCTGGAAGGCAGATACCTGCAAGTTATTTTAATGCGGGCCTCTCTCAGGGAAGAGAGGAATCAAAACGACTCCCATCTTCCAGGAGGTGGCGGAGGTGCTGACATTGACGTTGTACGCTTTGAGATTTAAACTGCTGGCCTTGTAAACAAGGGCTTTGGAATCAAGCAAAGCAGCTGCACTTGGGGAAAACACGTTATTTTTTAATTAAGTTCTGCAAATGCTGACTTTTTTTTTTTATCTTGAAAACACTTGAACCAGCAGGCGTTTTAAATGTGGAGCTGGCATTGTGGTTTTCTTCCTGGTTACTGTGTTCATTTTATATTGATGAATAACATAGTGTATTTGTGGCATAGTATCAATAGCAAATGTAAAAATTAAATTGTGGCGAGAGCCACAGAAAGAGTCAAGAGTCTGAGGACAAAGCTTTAGGAAAACGTCCATAGGTTCGAAGGTAGGATAGAGGAATATTTTGGATGTGATAATGAGGTCAGACAGGGTCTCTCTCGCTCTCCTCTCTCAGTGAAGAGGACCAACACATATTTGCTTAATTAATGTCTCCCCTCATCTGGCATACACAGCTGTGTTTTTCTCAGTTGTCACAACTGGCTATCTTAACTAAAGTAACTGTTTCTATGAATGATCTCGACAATAATCCTTCGGTGTGTCTGCACACACTACCTTCATCTTGTTTGTCTGGGCCGGGTAGTTGGGAATGCTGTGACCTACTGAGAGCTCATCAGTTAAGCAGAGCTCAGTAGTGGGATGTGTACAGATCTCAAGCTGGAGGTAGACTTAGAGGTTTAACACAACGTGCACAGTGGAGTGACGGATCGGATGCTGCCTTGCACATCCATGCCTCAGTTTACTTGTTATCTAGTCTTCTAGCAGTATCACTGTAGTGGCAACTGTTGCCATTACGCTAACTTGATGAAGCAGTTCTTGCAAGTAAAAACTGATTTTGTTGCCGTTTTTTATGTTTTGCTCAGAATGCCAAATGAAATCAGAACGCTAAAAGGTTCATATGATCTGTCTGAAAAAAGTAAACAGTATGGAAATATTTACATATGTCTGTATCTGTAACATTAACTCAACTGGAAGGGGTGAAGGAAAGAAAAAGAACTTTCTTTTGGTAATGAATCAGGCAAGTCTTTCTGTCTGTCGGTGTGTTTCGTAGAAATGCGAAAAAGAAATGATGGAATTGTGAGTATCTTGGAAAAACATTTAAATACTCTTGCCTTCGAAAAGGTCATTTTCTTTGAGAAGGCAGTTTAGCGTCGGTCTGTATTTCAAAGGGCCAGAGATTAAATCTGAAAAGCAGTCTAGGATAATATTCCGTTCCCAGAATACAGAATTAGACTTTGTTTACAAGATTCTACTTTTCCAATCTGCCCTCTCATCTTTTTTCATTTTCAGTGCCATCACAAATGCGATATTAAATGGAAGGGGGTCCTTGCCTCTGAACTGAAGGAAATCCAAATGTGATTTCTTACCCTTTTAATAACCCATTAGTTTCCTCCCGCAAAATGCTCCATTTCAGCCTCAGTCGATCACTTACTGTCACGTTTGATAATCAGTCAGAAGAAAAATAATGTGGAGGTGTACAAGGCTCATTGCACAAACTGATACTTTTGGGAAATGTGACCAAATAACATCACAGAAGGACTGCTTTCCACAAGCTGCATGCTTGTAGAGGAGCCTTGAAACCCCCACTTCAGATCCTCAAGGATGACAAGAGATTGGAGTCACCACAAGGCATGAATTAGGAGGACTTAATGCTCAACTATATGCTGACAATGAGTAATGCCAACTGTAGCTTCACCAAAAATGTGTGAAGACTTGGTATAGATGTAGTCGGGGGCGTGATGGCGCAGTAGGTTGGCCCGGGTCCTGCTCTCCGGTGGGTCTGGGTTCGAGTCCTGCTTGGGGTGCCTTGCGACGGCCTCGGGTGCCTTGTGACAGCCTGGCGTCCCATCCTGGGTGTGTCCCGGGTTAGGCTCCAGCTCCCTGTGACCCTGTATGGAACAAGCAGTTTCAGATGGTGTGTGTGTGTGTGTGTGTGTGTGTGTGTGTGTGTGTGTGTGTGTGTGTGTGTGTGTGTGTGTATAGATGTATTCGAGCATGGTCAAGATTAGTCCCTTCATCCTCTGCTGCCCTTCCAGCACTCATAGAAACACGTTTCCTCCAAATGGGAACAATCAAATGTAATTGTGTGTGAGTAAGGCAACTTGTCAGCAATCAACCAACTCAAACAATCCGGCCTCCTCAAGAGCCATTCGTCCCTATCTGCACTGAAAGAGCCGTGGGTTCTGAGCCTCAAACGTATCCAGCTGTGGGAAAGATGATGTGGGAAAGTGTTCACTCTATGAGTCATTGTCGCTGACAGGCTGCAGTACACAGATTTGGGTAAATTATGTACCTGGTAAGAGTGGAGTTCCCTTTAGTTAGCTTAAATTTTGTTGTTTGAGAACACACATACCCTCATTTTGTTCTGTATACACTTGGCTTCACTGTTCCCAGGAGGGGTGGAATGACATTATTATAAACAATGTACAGATAAGACACATATTAGTGACTCCCCAGCCTCAATTGCCCCCCAGCTGGATAATACCCAGATATGTATGTGAAAGGCAGAGTTTTATCGCCACAGGGGTGAAGCTACATAGGGAGCTTTCGAGGCATGGATCAGGATTGCGAGCTGCTGCTATTGAGAGAAACTGTTATGTTTTGTTAGAATGAATGCAAACAGCACAAGCAGAGTCTTAAGCCCCCTTTGATACAACTCTATAATTCTTCTAACAGTGAGTCACAGTGGAGTCATTATGTGGTACTAAGAGCTCAGCAACAAAGCCTTGTGATGTCACCTCATACATTTTTTAATCAGTTGTCTAAAAATGATGGCAAAATGGTTTTCAGCTTGACTGGTTGGCAATGGACACGGCAGGGATCTTCTGGTGCCTGATTGTTTAGACATAAAGCGGTCGACCAGTATGTAGATCTGGATGCGGTGTGATGAGCCTGTTTTCCCTTTGTCTCTCGCAACCCTCAACAACACAAACAGGTCAGCAGCCAAGGCCCGAAGTCAATCACAAACTAATCAGGCAATCAAGACTCTCCTACAATCAAGGTCACGTTATAGATAATAGAAAGACACTCTTTCTACTTTCCCTCCTTTTCACTTTCAACATGCTGAAGATGTTACCTTGATTGGTAATGAAATGTTTACACTAGAAATGCCAAGCTCAGTGATCAGCTGATCATCAGATTCAGCCACCGAAGCTACATATCTGTCTCTACGACGGAAAAAAAATTGAATTTGCCTAAATGAAATCCTTGGATTGCTGTCACGAAAGTTGCTCGTATTAATCGATCAACTGACTAGGTTTGCAATCTTCTTTCCACTCAGGTTATGATGCATGTCTGAATTGAATCGATTCTTCCTATCCCATCACCTCCTTTGAAGGCCCTGATGGTCTCAAAATGGAGTCCAGGTCTTATACGAGCCACTTTGCTCACCTAAGCGGCTGATGCGGGATGTACCCCAAATGTGAGGGAACTGGTGTCCAGCCACCCAGCCCATTTGGGGCAGATTGATTGAAAGCCCCCTAAAATCTCCCCAGTTCAGTTTCGTCAGCTTTCTCGGAAGACTTGACAGATGATAGCTTGCAAAGAAAAAGAAATGAATAAGCTACCATCTCCATTTCCTCACCCGTTTTGCTGTGATTGATTCCTCCTCTGAGGGATCATGACAGACAGATGAAGTTATATCTCTTTTTCATCTTCTCTGTCGTTGCCCTTCTGTGATTCAATCAGTTGTGCTTCAGTATTTATATCACAATCCCGCGCTCTTTTGCAAGTACATATGTATATAGAACATGTGACAAGTGTACCTGAAAACAAGGTAAATGGATATTACACTGCAAGCAATGAAATCATGAGGGTGAGCACTCATTAAGCTTATTACATAACGTTTTTAGATATCTGACAGCTTCATTACACTGAAACCCAAGCAATACATAGTTGATAGTTTTGAGAGTCTAAGATAGAAATTTAGGATGCAGGAACTAAATCAGCAGCTTTCACATGCAAGTCCAGTGGTTCCTAAATGATACAGCTAACCAAGCTCATACACTAGCTTACTAGATGCATTCTCACTCCACTTCAATCAGCTGCGGATTGCACTCCACATTTCAGACTTTGCACAGTATGTAACTGAGTACCCATTTCTTTGAAGGTTTTGCCTTACGCTGCCATGACCTGAGAACATTTTTTTCAACACATTTGCCAGGCAACTGTAGGGAGTAGGAGTAAAAAGTAAATTCCCACATCAATTTAGCTCAATTTGAGTTCAGATTCTTTGAGCTTCATGCGTGGATGTCTTTGCGGTACGTCTACCAGTGGACCATTTATTTTGCATTTAATTCTCTAGTGGGACTTTGCTGGAGTATTGACCTCTTGTTCAGGCTATGGTTGCTGTCAGCAGCTCCCAAAGAAGCCTGATGTGTGCCGTTAACCTTTGGCCTTGGAGCTCCTGACCTTAGGCCTCATGGACACTTGGTAAACATGGATCTTGAGCATCCATTTTGACATCTGACTTCAGCTTAAGCCAAAATCACTGATGCTCCTGGGTTCTGTAGGGAAGCCAAAGCATCTTAAACTTGTCGATAATCGATTTAAACATCCCCTAAAATGCTGGAAGTTCCTTACTCACATATATTGATTTGTGGTAATCTTGGAAGCCAACATTAAGACAGACACCGAGGAATGTGGGTCCACGTGGAAAGCAGCATCTCTTTTCTTAGTTATCTTCACTGTACAAGAGTGGAATAGAACAGCTTATTAATGGAACAATGAGCATCAAGTGCAGCCAGGACTTTCTAAAAGCACACACTCCGAGAGCAGATGAGGAGGAAGGGAAGTTGGTTGTTGAAGGGTCTACTTATGAAATGAGAACTGTGTTCTGACTTCAGTGTAGTTCCTCCTTTTGGTTTTTCCAGTTTTAGCTGGTGGGTCTGCCTTTTTGTTACTTTAGTTTTTTTCTGCTGACTTTGTTAGTTATGGGAAGAAGCACCAAAAATTACTATGCAGTTACTCACCCCTGCTCTCCACATTGTTATTCTCAGAACCCAGCATACCCAGTGTGTTGCATGGCTCTAAAGAAAGCAATGTTTCCTTCTGTTGTTATTGATTTATTTGTTTGATGGAAACTTCCAGGGCTTAAAATTGTTTGAGTAGTAGCAAAGAGTCTGTGGAGTGGACAGCTTTTGAGGATCTGCGCAAACCTGAAAAGAACCAACTTGTATAAGCTGTGAAAACTCATCATTGGAATCAGAAATTGCTTATCCGTAAGCTGTCAGTCAAGCTGTGTATTTGTGACGCCTTCACTGTAGTCTCTCCTCTTCCACTATGGTAGTCATATATCATATTTTATGGTTCATTGACTCCAGAAGCTGTTCAGATCTCTCAGATGCACTGTTATTCAAATAGCTGATTATGGGCATGAATTCCATCTGCTTTTGTGTGTTTTGTGACACAACCCCCGTCACACAACTGTTTTTAGAGGAGTTGGGAACAAGCATGAAGGGGATGTTTATTTTTAGGAAGCACACTTTAGAATGTTTAAATTTTTGAGGGGCTGTTTGCAGTGTTATGGCAAATGCGACACACTCTGAGGCCCTGCAAAGCATCCAACATGTGAGAAGCCCTGCTGTTGTACCTGTGAGAAAGGTATTTGACCTGAACTATTTGGTAAAATAGAAATGGGTAAAACTGCAACAGTAAAGTGATGAATACTGTGATGCTGTTTGCTAGTATTTTATGGAAGAAACAGCTGGAAATGAGTTGAGTCCAGTGACAGATCATGCTGTTGTCCATGATGCTCAACAGCTTCTGGTCTCTCTCCCCATCATTCCTCAGTTATAGGAGGAGACAGGGCAATGGAGAAAGAAATACGCTACAGCACAGTTTATGGGTCTTTTTTTGTTTTTTATAGAGCAACTTTAACAATACAGACACTAATAAAAAATGCCACAGATCAGGTCTGAACAGACAGACACCAGAATATGTTTGACACACTAGACCTTACCGAAAGAGCGGTGAAATAACTGCAGTATGTGCTGCTGCATAAAAAGAGTTGCATAAACACTGTAAGAACCCAAAGTTTGTGATGCAACCCATATGCAGCTGTAATTTTCTAGTAAATAACTGATAGACAGCCGTATGGTAGAAAATCGCACAGTTAAGATTTTGAAAGCCCTAATTTGAAAATGCCAAGGAAAATGAAATTGTGTATTTGTTTTAACAATCTGCAGCTGATTATCAGTGTTGGACAGACAGCAGGGTTCAAAGCCAGTCACACCTAACAGACGAGCTCGCCTCGGCAGAGTGCAACAGCATCACAGCAGACGGTATCCCCCCCCCCAGGGGTGCTCGGCCCGCATTATGCGGCGTTGTGCACCGCCAATGTCTTCCTAGCAAAGCCATTCCATCTGCTGCGTCTGCAACACAAGCTGAATAATAAAAGCATGGATTCCCGGTACGTCAGCCCTACACCACGGTCTATTTAAATTCTTTTTCGACATGTGGCTCTGATCTGGGCCCCTTCAGATTCAGTCTTTCCAGGGGAGGTTTCGGGGGAGGGTTCAGGAAGAACACTTGTCCCAAGTGCATGCTTTGCTGTCCCTGGAAAACTTGCTGCTGTACTGCTATTCTCCAATCCCCTTCAAGAGGGAACTGAACAGACCGATATCGGTCATATCAGTTTCCAAAGGAGTTCACTATCAACATCCCCAAGTAGTGCTTGAACACCTGAGCCACCTAAAGTGTGCTTGTTGTAGTCCTTGAAGGTGCACAGCCAATGAACCGTTGAGTATGCGTTCTTTCAGACAATAATTAGGTATTTTAAACTGATTAATTGTGGGAGCCATGACGCTCTCATCAATGTGGAGGTGAGGACTGACAAATGCCTTTGTTCTAGGCTCAGGACTGAGTGGGAACTGAGGTGGACTTAGTTGACAGTGCAACTGGGGTTATCGTGGTGCTCGCGTCGTAGCCAGTAGAAACAGTGCATTAGGGAGGAATAAAAAGCAACCGGATGACACTGTCAGTGAGGACCACATCAAGCTCTGCCATTTATCATTGCCAAGCATGAACAGAGCCCGGAGGTGGATGGCTAACGGTTGCTTGGGATGATTTTAAAGGCGGCAGTAACCAAAAGGCCGTATCTTCATAACCCAGTTTGCCCTGATGGTATTTATCTGTACCCCTTTTGATGTGCGCTTACGGGCTAATGACTGGTGAGGTGAGCAGAAGGAGATGGGAAACGGCACAACGGGAATAGAAAAAAGGCAAAGACTTAAACCGGCAACAAAACTTCTTATTGTCATAATCAGCTGTGATTTACATCTCTTTACTTAGCTGGTGGTTTTCTGCTGTGTCCATAAAATGTTAAGCTGCTCAAAGTGATTTTCTCATTTATACAGGGTCATTTTTACTGTATCAATTCAGGGTAAGTACCTTGATCAGAGGTACTGCGTGATCTTCTTCTTCTAATTCTTTCCGAAAGAATCCTGTCCAGGTAATCATTGAATTCTAATCACCCCAGCAAAATTAGTAAAATGGATTTGAACATATTTTTGATGCAAACCACCCTCTTGCGTACCATTAAACCCGTGAGAAAATCCAAAAGGGGAGGTGATGGAAAATTAATAATCATTCAAATATATTTCCATTTTTTATATTTCCAAGGCCGGATAATATTGTAATTGTTTGAACTTTGCCCTCTCCCAGCACTGATGGAGCAAAAGCTGATATGTTTTAAAAAACATCACCAAAGAAGTGCTGCAGCAGAAATAACTCAGACACTCTAATAGGAAGAAGGAAACAGTTGCGTTAATTTAGTGCCCTGATAGCACTGAATCAGATTTCATGAATATTCTATAGCTGTCATTTAGTCTAACTCATTTTTGCTGAGATGTGGGCTTGAATGAAAAATTTCAGGGCTGTTAAAGTTAAATTATGATTACTCTGCGCTGTGACCTCTAAGGCCTATCAATGGCTGCAGAACAAGTGACTGTGATCCATGTGTAATACGTCCCACAAGGGACATTTCATCATTTAAATTCAGTCTTCTTCAAAGTGGGCGCAGTACACTGTTTTATAACCTGACAGAAAAATTAAAAATGTTCGTTTTGAAAGAATTACAGCTGAAATGCTCTCATTTAACTGTAGAAATTGAACTTTATTCGTGAACTTTGAAATTAAATCCAAATGAGTGTGAGACATCCGAAACACATTAGAAATCTGGATAAAAAGTGAATGACCTGAAAAACAATTGGAGTATGAGATATTTTTAAACTCTTTTTTTTTTTTTTTTTTTTATTAGTTGGCATTAAAATGTACAGTATATGCTCTTGGGCCATTCAACAGATGTTCTCAAACACTGATTCTCCCAAAAAAAAAAAATGAAAAAGAAACATTAAGGACAGAAATATGACAGCTGAGCGCAAAGTGTCAGGCGACTGTTAGAGTTTGATATTACTCATGGAAAGGTAGTCAGTAAATTCACCTGCATTACTACCCAAGTTATAGCTGTGGAATAAGATATTGTTTCAAAGTTAACAAATTCAGTTTTCTCAGTTTTGACATTTTGTGACCTTGATCTTTCTTCCCATGAACTCCAGATATACCAGAATTCATTTGAACTATCATGCAAATCAAATGTTCACTTGAGAAGTTAGATGCTTTGATTCAACTATTTATTTGTAGAGAAACCATAGCAATAAAATGCATTTCCTTGCAAAATTCTGTATTGAAAAGGTCTTTGGGTTGGGGTTTCCCAAGAAAATAGAGGGGAACATATAAAACTTAGAATAGTTGATAGGATACAAATTTACTGGAATGGTGTTCAGTCGCATTCCCAGAATAAATGTGTCAAGGTTTCCACCGCTGAGATGTCCCAAGAAACATCCTGTGAGAACAAGCTGGAGGAAGGCTGATTCTATGAATGAAGTTCTGTTCCTGGAGGGGCAAACAGGGAGATGACATCGTTTAATGCAAAATGAGTTTAATTTCTTCAGTAAGATAAGGATATTGTGCAAATACATTTAGATGAGTTCTGGCTGGTTGTTGTTTTACAGCAGGGTAAGGAGGAGTCCGGATCAAACTGTGGTTAAGGAGAGGTAGTAGTTATTTTTTATTTTTTTCTCATTTGTTATTCACTTAGCTGACACTGTTTAGGTTTGTACACCAAGCTACTTACAATGATTTTACTGTATAAATTCAGGGTAACTACCTTGATCAAGAGTCCTGCCACAGGAGGTGGGATTTGAACCCAGCTCCTTTGACTAAGGTGATGACTCCTGGTTATGCTGTTTGCTTCCACTCAGTAGTTCAGCTCCTGGTACCTTTAATCACCTGCAAACTGATTTCAAAGAGCCAGGAATGGGATCAGATGGGATTCCTGTTTGTCAGATGTGTTTCTTCAAATCCTGCAACCTAATCGCTTTGGCCCTGCCACAGATCTGGGAGCAAGGAGCACCCTTTTAAATGCTAATATTCAGGAAAATGCTTCGGAAGTGAGAGAGAGGTATAAAATATTTTAAGCGTGCTATATTTAGTAATATCCAAGAATTTTGCTCATCCGTATTTTTCCTTTTTGAAACTCTTACTTTAAAAATGTTTTGGTCTCAGGTTTTCATGTTATTCCAAAGGTGATACTGGGCTTTATAAACCAGCACCCCTCCTCTTACCTTGTTATGTACCCACACACAGTACAACGAGATATACTGGTGTTCACTGAAGTCTCAGCAGCCCTATTTGACTGCAAGGAAGAATCTTCTGGAAGTGTCAGATTTAGCTTGAGTTAAAAGTTCAGATTTGTCTTTTCTATTTAAAAAGTTTTCCAGAAATTTTTACCCCTGGGGCCATGTCACACTACGTTTCTAGGTGAGGGTAGTATTGTCAGAAAAGAGAGCGCTGGGATCACAGATTTCTTAGATGGAAAAAGTCAGACACAGAAATGCAGCGAAAGTGAAAGGGGTTACTGTTCTTGTGAGGATTGCTAGGGTATTTACAACATTAACAGGACCAACCAGAGAGAAACATAACCTAAAACACAAAATACAGACCTTCAACTTGAAGTGCATCTGCATGTCACCTTCTTCATATGTTCTGAAAGCCTCCTTACATACCACAAGTCTCAACAATTTTAGGCCATAGCTAAACACAAATTTTACATAGGCATTTATTTCACACCGATATAACAATCAACAAAAATCAAAACAGATAACTATACAGTTGTACCTCATGGTACATTTGAGTTAATAGAATTCAGCTCAAGAAGGTTTCATTTAATACCCTTACTTCATCTTGCAAGTCATTTCTTTGCATTTATGGTGGCTGAATTGTGATTTTATGCACCTCCTGATGAATAACAAAAGACACATACATTTATTCCTTTATCAGACAAAGCAATGTACAGTATTATTAACTAGTCTTTAACTGAAACCTTTGTCCAAGATGACAGTGTAAGACACACTCCCAACTTTGGAGGCTCAGGAATGCAGAATAAGTTTTGCCAGTGAAACCAATGATAATTAATTCTTTGAGTTATGGGAATTCACATTATAAAGGGCTTTCCTGTACATGATTAATAATGAAGCTAAAGTAGACAAATACAATAGTCACCATCTCCTTTTTTAGCTGCCCACTGCCCAAGTGATCAGTTTTTCTCGGATGTTTCAACTTTTCTGAGATGCAAGTGAGCTTTATTACTCATTAATGCAGATACTATAGCAGCACCTAAAACCACAAGGATCTGTCAACCATATGAAGCCCAAATATCTCACTGAAGAAGTAACTTAAGCTTATGTTCAGTTTCCGGATGTTTTGCTTGTCTCATGGTTGCTAATAACTGTTGTATGTACTGTAGCTCTTGCCGGCCTGTATGTTAATTGTACTTGTTGTTTTTATATTTCTTAAGATTTTTTGTGCCTGTGTATTTACAGTTTATTAATATTCCATTCACAAGCAGCAGTAAAACCTAGAACAGGTCGTTGTTATTATTACAGTAGTGTTCTTGTGGAAATGACCTCAAAAGAAAACTGGCTATAGGTGCCGCAGAAATGCAGATAATGACTTGAGGGTGCAGCACTAAAAAAAGGTGGAAGAATTTTGTTAGCTATAACAACATGGCCTGCTACACTGTGTGTGTGTCTGTGTGTATTTGAGTCCTCTGAACAGGAGAAACACACATCCTATTTCATACTCTTCATATTGCTTCACATGGAAGTCAGGCAACGATATACATAAATCATCAGTAAGTACAGCCATAAATTTGAAAATAGACATTATATACATAAATCATTACAAAATGAACCATAGTAAGTGAAAATCCTATTTTTTTTCTTGAATTTTGTTAGTCAGGTGCTGAATGAGCAGACAATAGATTTAATACAACACAGTGAATGTTCACAACTTCATAATTTCCCAGCCAGCTTTTTCATTTGATCTTCAAATAAAAGCACCTCTTTTACACCCTTATTAGAAATAACACCCAGCTTGTGGCAAAGCAGGGAGGCTTCAGTCGATCTCCTGGTTGTTGAATAGTCATTCTGTTTCCCCAGTATGGTAAAATCCCTGAAATCTGCTTTACTGCCACCTTTGAGGAACAGAAATTCAGTTTCTCTTCATTTTGGGAGCAGTTGGAAGCCGTCTGGGAGGAGCGCCTTCCACCCAAATCAGCGATGAAACATTAGTCCGATGAACTTTTTGCTTCTCAGAAGCAAGCAGTGCCATTTGATTTCCTCCTCCTCCCCCTTGTACATCCGATTTGGACTCCGGTCTTTGGCAGGTTATCAGCCCGAAACACATCTTGACAGTCGCTAGGTGTGCCTTGAACCAAACCAAGGGAAACACTATATAAATACCACTGCAGGAAAAGAGTAAAAAAATATAATTATCTCTTCCTTGACATGGGATTAAGATTAGCTTCTTGGTCCTCAACCATTCTAAGGGAGGGCTAATTAAATTCAGCCCTGCAACACTTTGCTGCAACGATAACAAGGCTTACATTTTAAGTGCTTCAAGAGTGGAGCTCATATTTAGAGTTAAGGAGGAACCGACTTGCATTAAACGTTATCTACACAGAATTTTGTGGTCGGTCCCATGAAGAGGTGAGACCTCATGCAATCCAGGAGCCTGGAAGTGAAAAAGGCCAGGTCATGTGGGGCAAAGATAAAAGTGTAGAAGATGGTTCTCCCCCCCCACCCGTCTAACAGCAGATGTGTCGATTTCAAATCCACCAGCTCTTCACCTTAGAAAAACAGTTAGATTGCCTTGCCGGCGAATGACACATTCCTCTTTCAATGGTGATAAGTCACCCTTCTACACTCCAGTCACATGAACATGACTGCCAAAACCTGATGTCAGGGAACCTGCCAGAACACCCCTATTTCTGACCGTTGGAATTACTCAGATGCTGCAATCAGGGGAAGCTAACATGGATAAATGATCTCTGACATGACATTCTGAAGACAGTGGACAAAAAAGGCACGGATTAAGAACCCGACTATATACCTGCCTCTAAACATCAGAGTATAGCTCTCAAAATCCATTCTCCAGTGTCACCTGTGTAATGGTTCAAGCAAAAAGTGACCTAGTTTAATTTTGCTTAATTTTGTTAAATTTTTATCTGTTAGTTTTTTTTCCCCATAAGTTGATGTCCATAATTTATAATGGCCTGTTGCTCAAATATTTTTTTATTTAAAGATATTGAAACTAGCACAGGGTCCTAAGAGCACCCCAAGGCATGACACATACATTTCAGACACACACATTGTCTGAAACTGTTTGGCCCAAGCGGGGTAGGGGCATGCCAGAGCCTAACCCGGCAACACAGGGCGCACGGATGGAGGGAGGGGGCACACCCAAAACGGGATGCCAGTCCATCACAAGACACCCCAAGCAGGACTTGAACCCCAGACCCACCACGGAGCAGGCCCTGGCCACAACCATTGCGCCCCCCTGTGCAATAATTTTTTAAAGAATAAAGAGCTGTAATTTGATTCACCGCATCACCAAATCCAAGCAGCCAGTACATACAGAAGTGCATTTTCAGGGAACGTGCCTGCAAACATGCAAAGTCTTCGTCTTATTGTGGCCATAAGCATGGCAAAAGACTGTGCTGAGATGAAAACATGCAATGTTGCTTGTTTGACTCTAGCAGCTGGCGTGTCTTAAACCGAGACCTCGGACTGCTGAGCTACAGAAGCTCCTCCCATCACATCCCACTACAGCAGCTTGAGGGGAGATCAGGCTTTCTCAGCCTGCAGGTGCTGGGACCAGATAAGCCCACGAGCCCTAAATAAATAAATAAAAACAAAGAACAGCACCAAAAAAGCGCATGTTTTTATAGATCAGTACTCTGTTACGGATACTCGCTAGTAGAGAAAGGACTGACAGCTTCGCGTTTCTTGTCTTCCACACGAGAAGGGCGGAAAGACAGAGGACTGAGGGGCTAAGAATTACAGTTCTGGCCCAATGCACCGTTTGCTGGAGTGTGACAGCTTGTACTGCGAAATGATTTATTTAGTCGCCACTTTGCTCCTGCTTTTTATGTTTCCCCCTATTCTGTGACAGACACATTTGGTGATAAATTCAATTCCTTGTTTTCGCTCCTAAGTTTAGGAAACTCTTTCTGTACAGATGTAGAATGGCAGCTTTTTGGTTTAGGCTGAAAAATTTGCCTCCTGCTTTCAGCCACAAGGTGAAGCAGAAGGAGGACTTAGCATCTGGTTAATAAGGACCTGCTGACCCATCAATCACCATTTGTTTTGTTTAAAAAAAAAAAAAAAAAAAAAAAAACAGGATGGCAAATAACTTCTATGGATTTCAGAAAATATTCAATTAATCTCTCCCACCCAGTATGACATTTGTCCTAAATATAATATTGATTTTGCATTATTTTAAGTATGTAAGGCATCAGATGCTTTCAGGCCTTCAGTCACTGCCAATTGACCAATTCATCTGCTTCTGTGGAAAAATGACAAAAGAAGATCAATGGTTGTAGAAAACAATATTCCACCGAGAATGTCCACAAAAAGGTCAGTTAAGATAACTAATAATAGCAGGTTAGGTTTTTCTTTTTTGTGTTTAGAAAAAATTGGAAGCACTGAAATACCTTCAGGTTCAAATCTTGTTTCCAGATGCTAGTATGAGAAAACCTTTTGTAATAAATTGAGGGCATTTAGTCTTTTCGTTATGCAGCCAGTCATCTTCTACTAATTCTTAGTATAATAAGCATGGAAGTGCTGAATGGTAAAGAATCAATTTGCGTAGTTTACTTGCTGAATACCTGTACATGAATCTGGACAGGAGAACAAGAAGGTGCCATGATATTGGAACTCTGCACTGGATTTTGGGAAGATCCGGAAAGATCTTCAATAGCTGAGCAAGCACGAAAAACACTGAAAAAGATTCTGCAGGCAACCCCTGTCCCATTCCTCCTTTTAAAAAGTCCTCTTGATTGAGTGATGGGCAGCTGGTCCTGGGAGGGCAACTGAGATCTGAAGAAGTGGAAGAGCAGTTGTCATTAGGCACGCTTCCTTTGGTTTGCGACACTTAGAAGTTTGTGCTTAAAGGGTTTGGGGTTTGAAAAGTGTTCAGGACTGGTTACCTCTTGATGTAAGATGTGCTCAACTGAATTAAATTAGACCTGGAAAAAAAATCTTTTTTGAATATTGGGAATTGCGTATACACTTCCTGATCCCACCCATACACATCAACACGCGTAGCATTGCTAATCCAAGAAAGACCTCCTTCCACATTTCACAGTTAGTGTCTGCTTACAGTGCTCAGCCCGAAGGCGGCGGTTAAACAGTCACATTTCATCAGTGCACACATCAGTCTCCCAACGATGACTGCCAACAAACCATTGTCTTTCCCTGTGCTCTTCCCTGTAGCACTTGTGCTTTTCAAACTGGCCTTTCACGGGGGCAGCACACGGCCACTTTAATTATACGCTGTATAAGCTCACATAGTGTTTTTAATAGCCAGAGGACTGGCACATACGTGCTTTGTCCTACTGCATTCCGTGGATTTTACAAAAATGTTTCTGCTAAAGCTCTTACTGTTTCCATAATATATCTTCTGTGGTTCACATTATAAATTAAAAGGACAATTCCAAAAGTGTCCCTCTTCAAGATATTTTTATTTATTTATTTTTTTTTTGCTAAATTATATGGATTAACAACTGTTTGCAAGCTGCTTCGTTTGTTTTTGGACTGTTGCTTTCGCCTGCTCAGTTTAAAGTCGTGGTACTTGGTGACGGAAAATCAAGATCCTTTCCTCGTCGAGACCTACTGGTCCTCAGAAGCAGTTAGAAGTAGCATTGCATGGGCGTACCACATTGCCGCATGGTAATTCTGGTCTTGTGCTGCCCATCTGTTGGGAGGTGTGTGGAATCCAAATTCAAACTTCATAAATACAAATAAATGCTTTGTACATTGAAGTAGATGTATTAAAGGTATTATATCATCTCAAGTTGTCAAAACCAAATGCTTGCATTTTGGGGAATGACTGTATTTAACTCCATATTGATTCCGTCTATATTTGATTAGTCTTTGAAGGTTGTGCACATTGTGCTTTTAAGATGTCTCCTTACCTGTAAGAGGTATGAAGTTCCATCATGTATTCATGTCTCTTAACTACCTCTGTTTAGTGCGCAATAAATGGCAAAGCGTGTTTCCCCAGCCAGATCCCAATCACTTGGGTTTTCCCTGGTGTGCTTGAATAGAAAGAGTTCTACAAGATTACATCTGCACATCTTTTGGTGTGTCGAGTATGGGGCAGAATCAAAAAGCTCCCCTGCCTACCACCCTGGCACGTTTCCAAAAGCAATGCTGAGAGTCACACTGAAAGCAGCAGCTCAGCACTGGCTCGCCCTTAAGCAAACCTGTCAGACGCAATTGTAAACAACCCAGTGTCACTATGTAAAGCAACGAGACAAGGGAAGACCATCTTTGGCCAAGGTTTTAGTGCTTAGTAAGTACAATTAAGGCCTTCTATTTTACAAAGTGTCATTAAGTGTTTCTCTTTATGCCAAGTGGTCTTCCATCCCAGTAGCTAACCAGATGTCTCATACAGCGCTTGGCTCTACATATTGGTGGGGGGGGGGGGGGGGGGGAACATGCTTGGATTTTGTGATAAAATTTGTCATGAAACACGTCATGGTGATTTGAGGAGAAGCCTATTCCTCAGACATTTCAACTCCTATGACTCACCAAACGATGACCCCCCCACCCCCCACCCCCACCCCCTTCCGGCTCGACTGCAGGTCATAGATGTCTCCCATCTATGATTTGCTGTCAAAACACATTTCTTTCCCGACGGAAATAATTCACATGTGGAATTTCGCAGTGCGCGCTCTCATGGCTCCCTGCCCCCTCAAACCAACTGCTTTCACGCTTGTTTTGAAGGCGACAATAACAGCTTGTTTTTCTTTTTCTAATGTCGCTGCAGCTTCAGAATGACAAATTCGCTGCAACCTCCGAAAGAGGTTTCAATTTGCGGAGAGCGAAAGGAGAACTTCTTTTTTTTTTCTCTCTCTTTTAGAAATAAAATACAGATTGGAATTTCTCCTCTTCCTCTCAGTCCACTTTTTCTTTTCTGTAGAAAGTAAGTACAGGTGTTTTTCTAATATACTTTTGTCAGGGACATCATTTAACAGATGCTTTCTCGGGTTTGTCGGTGCGAAGTGAGGGTAGCGCACTCCATAGCACATCCTTTCTCACCTTGTAGGTCGTTTTTCCTGTGGACTCCGGGTGCCTTATGCAATGGAAAAGGGGTACAGGCCTACAATAAAGTAACCTGACATTTTCACACACGAGAGTCAACAAACCCTGACAGTCTGTGGCGTAACTTTCTGCCCTTGCAGTCGAAAAATATTCTCTCTGCAGAGCAAAGCACAAGTTTTACAGAAAGAGGTGATCGCACTTGGCAAAGCTGGCAGAACGAGAGGGATCATAAAGCACGTTCTAATGCAGCCGACATTGAGTCGAAAAAGTCATCTGGTCTCAGCTGGAGCAGAAGGGCAAAAGGGAGGCATGGTTGTGGACACAGGTGCTTGGAAACATGTATGCTGGCATGCTGCCTCCGAAACATAATCGCCGTACAGTTACAGCAGCATAAAATGGTATGTTCCAAAACGCCTGAGAAATTACACTTCTGCATAAAAGGCATATCATAAATGACTAAATAGTTACGGTGTCTTCCGCACGATTTGCTAAGATCAGTGCATCGTTGTAGTCTGCTTTTTCCAAACATATATTCTGAACTGGGCTTTATAAAAAGAGTCAGCTGCTCATGTAGAGATACCATATTGTGTCTTTTTTAGTCTTCAGAAAGAGACACTAATCCTTTGTTGCGGTTCATCTTCGGCATGCAATTATGGAGATGGTAAGGTAGCGGTGTATCCACAAAAGATTTATTCTATTCATAATGTGAGAATATTTTGAACAGAATAAATCTGTTTCTGTGGAATTTTATCAACACTACAAGAATAAGGGTTCTCTCACATCAGTGTTAACTGCTGAGTACTGTTGGAGTGGAGCATTTCCTTAAGTACTGGGAGGGAGGAACAACACAGCAGTTTGCGAAACTTAGTTTAAACAATGCAGTATTGTCTGCAAGGCAAAATGGTTTAAATATACCGTTAATTATAGTTTAGCAGCATTAACCTGGTCGCCCTTTGTATGCTTTGTCCTTGAACCTGCTTGAGCAGTTATTGTCAACAGCACAGGATATGTGTGTATGTGTGTGCGTGTGTGTGTGAGAGAGAGAGAGAGAGAGAGAGAGAGGGAGAATGCTGAAACTGCATCTCCGTCATAGGTCAGTGCTTCGCTGAGAATGCTGTCCATCTGCTAGGCGCTGTGCTCTGGAGAGCAGATGTCTGCCAGGACTCTTGCCTCTTTGCATTTCAGCAGAGAATATGTACATGTCATCTCGCTTGTCCTGGATTATTCCTAACATATTTCCGAGTCCTTGGCAATCATGTCAGATTGCTTTGATTTACTGACTTGCTTTTTTAAAAAAATGATTGCCGTAACGTATTAGATGAACCGTTTTCACACAGTGCATTTTGCCTCCAATGCAGCAAAACGGAAAAAGACTAATTAGCTATCATTACCCAAACAAAGCGCGGCAGTGATTTCTAAACAACTCTCACGGGGATTCTAAATTTACTCATCTTCGGTTGGAAATGCAGCAGTAATTCTGCCCATAAGCATTTAAATGAATGATCGTGGATCGTAAACCACAAAAATACTGCTTAAAACTAAATGTGCGTGCCTCTGTATGAGATGGGTAGAGGTGTCAGAGAATGACATACCGTGTATAAAACACTCAACGGTAATTCAGCTTATACCGGCATCTGAATCACAATAACCCAGATGTTTCATACAGCACTGCTGCCTCGCTGGGCCGTCACCATCCTCCAGGAGTGGAAGCATTTGCCACGAGAAAAGCTCCCATGGTGCCACAGCCTCTCTTGGGAACAGACACGGATTGTGCACCATAAAATATGCTCCAGTCTGGGCAAAGAAACGTAACACAAAACCCAGGCACGGCAACTGCTGAGCAGCGTGCAAAACACCAGGTGCTGTCATCTTTTGTCGGCTGAAACACGTGCTCACGAAGCGAATCGAGTAGCGGCGGCCATAAATGACTTTGCACGACCTGGAGTTTCTTTTGTTTGCGATTGAAGATTGTGCACAAGTCCTTCGGCTTGCGTGATGTGAATCGGGGCTGAAGAGAACTGTCATTGTTAACAGTACAAGCACGCATACAGATTTAGTGGTGTATACGAGCAAAAAAACACACAGAGCTTGTTCTGGTCTGGTGGCAGGTTGTGTGGACTGTGTCACTAAGCAAAGTGCTCATTAAGGGAAACCAATCAGCTTGATTTAAATAGTCTGTTGGCAAAAAATAGGCTTGAGTCTGAGTTTTTTTTTGTAAACACTTAGGCCAGGTCTCATTGTACTCTTTACACACAAACTTCAGGATCAATTTCAGCTGGACAAGCAAGGCTACATGGTAACTGCAACACATCACAAGTTAAGATGCTACAGTCCATTTAACATTTAAAATCAATTTTAGCACTAAAATTGATTTCATGTTTCTCACTAGCCAAAATATTGATTACCAGTGATCAGGATAAATGGTGATGAATCATGAGGTCCATGGGATATTTTTCAACAATTTAAATGGACTATTTAATAGATATAGAATACTTTGTCACCATTTGCACAGCTAATATCCACATCTGTGTTAAATTGTCAGGGCTGTAGATGGCACAGTGGTGAGAACCATTGCCTTACAATAAAAAGACCCAGGTTTGAATTTCTGCAACCATTATAGTATCTTTAAGCAAAGCATTTACCCCAAAGTGATATTGTAAATAACTACCCAGCTGTATACATTTGTAAGTAATTGTAAGTAGCTTGCTGTACAAGCCTCACATTGTAAATTGCTTTGGAGGAAAAAAAAATCAACTATGTAATAAAAAAATACATAAAAATAATTTGACAGTCCTGAGGTAAAGGATACCGTCATACGGCCTTGTGATGTATTTATATACTAGAGTATTTATGATTAAGGAAGTACACAAGACACCTGAAACAACGTGATTCTCTAATGTTGCCAGCACGATAAACTGGGTTTCAATATAGAACAGGAGTCTGCCTCATGATCAAGGCAGGTAAGGTAAACAGGAAATTCATTTCTCATACTGGGGGAAATAGAAACATTTGGCAAGGTTGAGAATTTAGCTTTATAGCATGAACTCTGATGCGGATAAAATCCTCAGGTTGTTAGTTGACAATCCTCAATTATTACTATTATTATTTTGACAAGATTACAGCAGCTTTAGACAGCACCAATATAAAATGCTCTTTGGATTTTCATTTCAGTGTGATAATGCAGGAATGGAAGGGAAGCAAAGGTGTAGTACATGAGAGATGAGGTTTTACAAATAATCTCTGTGTTGTCAGTTAAATTAAGATAGTGTTCCACTATTGTTTTTATAGACTAATCTTTTTTCCTTTGCTAGAGAAACAATGAAGGAATCGCTAAAGTAAAAACGTCATTTTTTGTCATTTTGGGATTATACACAGATTGACAATTAACTAACATCTAGAAAGTTCCATGCTCTGTTGATTGTGGCACACAAGACCATCGTGTCAATTGTTCTCAAGTATGTGAGGTAGCGAGTTATTGGGGATCATTACTAAGATGCTTAAATTGCTGAAAGAAAACTGAAGCATAACATTTTGGTAAATAGTAAGATGGTAGATAAGGAAGTAGACAAAGAGTTATGAGTTTAAGTACCAGGAAGAGTGCTGCCACTGATTTGTGGACTAGAGCAATTAACCCTCATCATGCTGCTCAAGTGTGCTATTGATTTGTCATAACTTCGTTCAGGTCTCTATTTATTTTCATGTTTGCAGTCAAGACTGAAGCACATGATCCAGTGCTGCATGGCCAAGCAGCCCGTTGTAGAAGGTGAACATGTTTCAGTGTCCTTGGTGCAACAAATTCAATGCTCTCTGCACAGATCCATGACAGATCAGTTTGAAAAATCACTACAGCTTGTGAGGCAAACAATGCCCGGAGTGGGACGCCAGTCTCTCGCAGGGCACCCCAAGCAGGACTCGAACCCCAGACCCACCAGAGAGCAGGCCCTGGCCAGGCCAGCTGCGCCACCGTGCCCCCCTCCATCCCATATCTCTGCTTGATAAATAAATAATGTTTCATAAGACCATCCATCCATCCACTGTCAACAAATCGATGATAAATGCTTCAACCATATTCTGTTCTCTCCAAGTATATTATAGAAAACACAATCTAAAAATATAGATTTGACAGTGGTGAATTTGAGTACTTAATCAAAACTTGTGAAATGGAACTAAGGAGAGAATGTGTATACATAATATTGTGTGAAAAGGAGTGTAATAAGAGAGGAAGAAGTGGCAGCTTTGGCAGATTTGGATGAATCAAATATTTTCTCATTTTCGTCATTAAAAAAAGCTAAATCTCCTTTGCAAATATCAAATGAAATTCGGAGGACAAGTCATAGAAGGATCAAAAACTTCTGCTTTTGAAAGTTTTGAAAAATTTATATGTCAAGTTATGCAGCATGCACCAAATTAAAAACCTCTGGAGCCCTGGAATAAAATGCACTCAAGCAGATGCTTCTGTGGGGGGGAATCAATTATACTAGTGCTTCGTAATTAAACTGAAGCTCTGTTTTTATTTGAAGTCGATAAAAATATAATTATCTGCTGTTATATTCCACAAATACCTGCTTGGCATAAAATGTAATTCATGACAGTGTATGTGTAGCTATGGGCCCAGCGACCCAATGAGCATTTTTTTAATTTATTTATATATTTTTTTTTAAACATTCGTACATTTGAGCACATTAAGTTTCGGACATCTGAATGAGACGTTAGCTCTCCAGTTTTTAGCAGAGAAGTTGTACCTGTTTTCAGAGGTGCGGCACTGCTCGCCTACCCTTGCTTGGAAACAGAAATGTGCTGAATACACAAGTGAGAAATTTCAGGCAAGAACCAAATTAAACCTGACTTACTAGCGCCTAGGCATTCTGAAATACTTTCAGTATATATATCTCAACACTGCTAAGGTAGTGTTTTTTCTCCTAAGAGTTTTAGACTTGTAAAATGGCCCGAGACCCACTGCAAACATGAATATATGAATTCTGAAACCATGCGTGATATACGTATTTACAATCCGAATTTGATACAGCTTGTAAAATGTATTCTCTACAATCACTGGCCTGTACCATTAATCTCTCTGTTTATTTCATAATGTTTGGCAGCGATGTGGCTGAATAGCAAATACACATATGGGTGGTGTACAGAAGTGTGAAGGCTCAAAGGAAAAAATTAAAGCTAAACAAATTCAAACCCACGGAGGCTAAAGTCAACTGTCACATTTAAAAAGATACATTTACTAGTTTAACAACAAGAAACACACATATTGTCAAATTTATACTAGTTTATACAAAATTTGTACTAGTGTTCAAAAGTTTTTGAAAACTGATTTTTTTTATCAAGGTACCATTAAATTGATAAAAAAAAAAATATAGCCAAGACATCATTGCTAATATTACAAATTTCTGCTTGAAATAACTGATTAATAAATTAATATTTACATATGACTGCAAATCCAAATTTTCAGCAGCTAAGTTTTTTTCTGTGTGTGGAGGTGATGAATAACAGGCTGAGGAATGCTGCACATGTTCAATAGATGAATCAGCTGAGATAAAATAAGAGGCCAGACAGAGGCCACGATCCGCAGTGTCTATCTCTGGTCAGCTGAAAACAGAAAAATGAAAAAGAAATTAAATAATGCTTTTTATCAGAGAGTTAGAGTATGCAGCTCCCTCTCTCAGTGATATCTGTTCAGTCGATTTGTGGTGTAGGCCTTTTGACTATGGCAGTAAACCTATTATCTTTGCCCCTGTAACATCTAGAAGTTTGAAAAAAAAGTGTCCTAATATAGTCATTTTCAAATGGTGTTAGTGTTATGGTAGCTTAATGTTACTAAATGTTATTTATAATTGTTTTAATAGATTACATGCAAGATTTTTACAGAACCTAACCAAAAATAAACCACATTATTATGCTTTTATTGATTATGATTAAGTGGTAAAAAATGACTGTGGAGTTACAAATTACAAATATACTTCCAGTTGCAGCTGTGCTCAAAACTCGGTGAGCCACTGAATAAATCCTTCCTGCTGAACAGTAATACGGCACTATTGTAATATGAGCCTTACAAGTTTTCTCAAATTAACAGATCAAAATGCTACTTTACACTTTGTGTGTGTTCAACTGCATTAATATGACATATTTACATTGCGTGATATTTATAATAGACAAAGGAGCATGCATGGTAAACAAGGAGACACATTTTAATTTCGTTGCATCTTTATGGAGTGTGTTCGCTGAACTAAATAAATGATTAAGTGACACGGTAACATGGCCTTTTGTATCTGCACCGTTATATGATGTATGGACCCAATCAGCTAATTACTTGTAAAGACCAAATTGCATTAATCAACAGAAAATGAAAAAGGCGTTACAGGGGCAAAGATAATAGGTTTAGTGCCATAGTCAAAAGGCCTACGCCACAAATCGACTGAACAGATATCACTGAGAGAGGGAGCTGCATACTCTGACTCTGATAAAATGCATTATTTAATTTCTTTTTCATTTTTCTGTTTTCAGCTGACCAGAGATAAACACTGCGGATCGTGGCCTCTGCCTGGCCTCTAACTCGGTCCTTTGGAGCATTTAGCAGATAAGCGCCTGGGTCAGGTAGATGCTGATATGAAAGCATAAGTATTGCTGTCTCGGTACTCCATTGGTTAACGGTTCAGATGATCTGTATGTTGCTCCAGATACTTCATGAAGTGTTGTAGGCAGTTCTCAACTCATCACCAGAGAAATTCAGCGGCTCTTGTTCACGGCAAACCACCGTGTTCATTCCACATGGATTAATTCATATAAGATAAGATACTTTGTCATTGTATGCAATACAATGAAATTTTGTGTGGCAGCCCTCAGAACAGCAGCAGCAGAAAGAACACTTAAATAAGAAAATAAATATTAATTAGGTTAAAACTTTGAAGTCCTTAGTCCTTTGCATTCTTGGGGAGGGTGGATGTGGGGGAGTGATGGAGGCTGCAGCTAGCTCTTGTAATCAGTTCTTCGGTTGAGCAGGGTGGACTGTTATGGAGGCCACAGCTCTGGGAAAGATACTGTTTCTAAAACTGTTGGCTAATGGGTAAACCTTTATTCAGCTACTTGTGTGATGTATACTAGTTCATATGGTTACAAATTCACAGTACTCTAGACTCAAGTGTCCAGATCTCTTCCTCTGCTGATGTAACGCACTCGGAATTTTTCCTCCGAAATATACGTCGCTTTGGAAAAAACAGTCTGCTAAATGAATAAATGTAGTTATAATAGATTGTCACTGAAGTGTTGTGAGTACTGTTGGTTAGCGAGGGGGCAAAATGACAAAAAGTGAGACAGGCCAAGCCCTCCTTATGCAGAATCCCACTTCTTCTTCCACATTTGACAAGAGTCTTCACTCATGATCGCTTCCTAGCTAAGAAATCCTTACTTTTACTTTGACCACATTACCTGTGCTTCTTTAAGACAAAAAATAAATAAAAATAAATAAAAAAAAAAACAGCTGTTATTTCAACACAGCGAACCACTCAGGAGAATCACAAGATTAACTCATGTCTGGTCTTTTTCCTCTATCCCTCTGTTCAAAAGGGAATATGTACAACATGCATACTTGCCAAACATCAACTTGAGCAGAGAAAGTGCCTCAATAAGTAAAAATGATTTCAGGTTACTGAAATATTCATTCACCCGCTTCTGGGAAAGCATTTGTTTTTAAATGCCTCTTTCCTGTTCAGTGATGAAGGCAGAGAGGCATCTTTTGTATTGCTAATCCTGAAAAAGATGTGAGCTGTCATACTTTTCTACTTCCGAGTTAGGATTTGTATGCTTAATTTAATTATATAGGGAGGATGAAATTCATATCATGAAAAATGAAAATAAATTGTCACTGTGATCTTTTGTAACTTCTAAGCTTTCAGCGGATCCAGAAATTTGGTGTTAAGAAAAAATTGTATTATATATTATGTAGCACTCTGTCCAGAAGACACTCAAAGTGAGTTCACAAGGTTACAAATAAAGTAAAATAGTAACCATTGTTCTGCCCGCAGATCTGTTTAGTTCATGTGATTAATTGCTTTGTTGAGCGGAACCTTTATTTCCGTAAGTTATACGCAATTTGTGCACATGCGCTATTTCCATGATGCGCTACTGTCGCGATAGGCATAGTGGAAGCGTCTTGAGTTCTGTGTGCTTTCCTACGCCCGTGGAAGCAATAACTGTAAGTTGTGAAGTTCTTGCAGACATTGGCTAAAATGTTTACGTGCTTTTAAGTTTGACCTTTGTAATGTAAACTCTGTTTATTCAGCCGTAACTCCACGTTACTGTCTTGTAAAACGCGTGTGTGAGTTCGCGCTGTGTCATGCTGTGAGTTCGCGCTGTGTCATGCTAAGTGTGCTATCGGCAAACGATTTAACTAGTTATTATGACGATTGTTGTAATTAGACTAAGTTTCCTTTACTGTTTCTGTTTATTATAGTTTCACTCGCATTTTCACATTTGGAGACAATAAAGGAGCAAGACGCTCATATCCTGGCTCGTGAGAATCGAGTTTGGCTTGCTGTTAAACTGCGTTAACGTACTGGGTGTGCACAACACGCAGGGAGAACAGTACAACCATATTCATCACATACATGGATAAGTCAGTATCAGATAGAACTTCCAGGTTTCTTAGCGAAATCAACAGAAATGAAGTCCTTGAGTTTTTGGAACTGGTTTCAGGTTGCTATTTGTAGCATTACCTCCTATCAAGACAATTTCAGTCTTTCCCATTTTCAAAGATACAAAATTGTTCCTGAACCACTGTTTTAATTGATTAAAGCACTTGGCTAAAGACAGAGTTCATATGGCCTTTCTCATAAATACAGCTGACCATCATCAGCGTAGGAATGGAAACAAACGTTATGTTTTCGAATAGTATCACGCTGAGGTAGCAAAATAAATGAGAACAACAAGGGACCCGATTCTGAGCCGTGAGGCACACCTTATCTGACTATTTACAGAAAACAAAGTAGTAACATCTTCAGACTTCTGCATGTACTGATGATAATTTCATGTATGAATTAAACTGCTTTAGAACAGTGTCTGACAGTCCAATGTAATATTCAGGTCTACTTAGTAAAATGCTACGGCAAATGGTATTGAATGCTACACTAAGGTCTAGCAGTATACTAAGACATTCCCAGCATCTCAAGAAAATTTTAATTAAAAGTAAAAGCTGTTTTGGTGCTATTTGGGGGTGGATTTTTCACTTCCAAAACACAGCATATGGTGAGTAGAGGCAGATCCTGATGTAGCCTGTGTCATTCCATTTGTCCATTGAGGATGATCTATAAACTGGACAGGAAGCTTGCTGTTTTCTATATAACCACTTTGGCATGGCCTGTTCAGTGTAATGATTATGGATGTCCCTGTGCTTCATCTTTTGTCTTGAAGCATAGCCTTAGTGTTTCACTTACAAATCCTCCATCAGGAGAACAAAGCAAAAAAAAAAAAAAGCCAGAGCAATCCTTTGTCAAATTGATTCCAAATCAAAGGTGACCATACATGAAGCTGTCTTGTGGAAGGAGTCAGAGGGAACCAACCATCACTGACAAATTTTTTAATTTTTGCCGCAACCACACTGCAGTGCACCTCCTCTTTTGTACTTTCTGCTTAGCATGGGTAGTTAAACAGTTGACCCATGTTCCCTTAGAGCAATGAAATGCTCATACCCCTTGTCCATCAGTGAATCCTGCAGCCTCTGGAGTCAAAAGAAACAAGTGTCTTGAAGCTTGATGTTGGAGAAGAGGTGAGCCTGTGTTCAACTCTGTCAAGCTGGTGGAGGTGTCATGCTTTGAGGGGGAAGCTTAAGAAATGGATAATTGGCTATGACTAAATCCAGATAAAAATGCAAAAAAGAAAAAGAAAAAAGAGAGTGGGTTAAATATGTATTGACTTTCTGTGTCTTTCCTCTGATCTCGTACACTCTCAGTAATGAGATAAGGGCAGCGAACAGTGAGCTGTGGGCCTCAAGCTCAACAGCAGGCAGACACTTAAAGACACCAAGGGAATAAAGTGATGGGGGAAGAAAGTGTTTATTCAGGGCCTATTTCTCTTTTTTATCAGTGCATTTCCATTAAAGAAAGTAACCCATTGGCCGACACTTCTCTCAGTCAGGCTATAGAGTAATTAATTATAACTTCAATACCGCAAAAGCCCAGATTAGGCCTGAAGTGATTAATTGCAACCTTTTAAGTGATTCCAGTTGCAGATAGTCCCCACTTTTGGCTTGAGGGGAGAAAAGCTGAGTAAAGTTATTAATTTTCTAGTGTAGAACAATACTCACTTTCGGAAAGGGTACAGCGGGGAGGGTGTAGTGGCGGAGCATGTTTGGCCGGTGCCTGTTCTGTGGCGGTGCCGCCGTTCGAGTCCTGCTTGGGGTTTCTTGCGATGCGCTGGCATCCCGTCTTGGGTGTATCCTCAAGCCTTGCGCCCTTTATTCCTGGGATAGGCTCTGGCTTGCCACGACCCTGCTTGGGACAAGTGGTTGTTGACATTGTTCAGTTGGTATTGTATCACACAGCCTGCTATTGTCAATTTGGCAGATGCTTCTGATGCCCACCAGCATAACATTTTGCTGTCATTGCATGTTTTGTTTCCGTACTCAGATAGATAAATTTATTGCAAATTGTCTTCTTTTTTTTTTTTTTTTTTCCCCAATTGTTGAGACTATTGTAATAGCATTGTAAATGTCAAAGATGGATATCTTCTTCTGTCATGTTTGGTTCTAAATTAAAAAAAAAAAAAAAAAGAATTAGTCACATGTTGCAGGAGCAAAGATTTGTTTCCATTTTCCATTTTTTCCATATTCTTGTGCTCATAATCTTTCTTTCATAAATGGAGCCAAAGGTAAATTAAGAATGATGCCTAGTTTTCATGTCCAAATCATTTTCTTTTCTGGCATAGCAGAGTTAATGCTTCACTGCTTGAATCAGTTCTGCTTTATATCCTATTAACATTATGAATAGATACCTCAGAAATTGTTGGAGGTACCAGAGTGTCTGAGTTTAAACACATTCAGAACAATTCTACTTGCACATAATATGCATATCATCAATTAAACCACATCACAATCAAATTATGTCAATGATCTGTAGAGCCATAAAAATTATTTCCATGGATTATGTAATAATTGCGGTCAGTAGAATCTTAACCTTATTGGGGGAGTTAAAGATGATCATTGCATTTAAAAAGAAAATTGAACAAATCTATTTTCATGACCTGCTGAAAAAGGCAGTACAGGCTTCGAACTTCACCTCTGGATTTAACTGATATTTTATAGAACACAGGAGTTATCATTGTCTGATGCTCTTTAAACAAATCCACCTCTTTCTATTTTCATTGCCATACATGTAGCACACAATGTGTAAGACAAAAAGCAAACAAACTACAAACTATAGGGAATCCAAATTTAGTGTGTGAGTATGTGGAAAGGCTATATACATACAATGCATATCAAAAAATGAATTTAAACTTTTCAGTTCAGATAAAGTAGACTTCTCTTCTTGAAGACTGTCTCATTTAATGGTCACGATAACTGCTGCACTGAACAATTGCTTTTAATAGTTTAATTATTCTGGATAATGTTTTCAGTCCAAGAGTTTGCACATCAATTTGTATATAGTCTGCTATGATCTTCTTTAGTGCTGCGATCTCATGATACTTGGACCAACTCCTTGAGCAGGAAATAATCCCAATAAACTATTACTCCGGTCAATGAGCGGTGAACATTAAAATAAAAATCCGTTAAATTACCAGGATCATCATGAGCGGGAAATATGGAGAGAAGAAGAACACCAAGAACTGAGGCAGCCAACAGAGCAAATGCCACTGAGTTTTTGGCTTGTGTTAAAATTGATTCAAAGCAGAGGAGGAAGTGATGGAGGAAAGGTTTGCTTCTCATTTCATCACAGTAGTTCAACAGAAGGAAGACTGCTGACCGCTTGTCTACCCAGTAACCCCCTACCTACCTTTGTCAGTATCTCGAAACCTTCAATCTAAGTTGGACAAATACTGAAGTGTCATGCATCTTGTTTCCCATATGTTTTTACGTCCCTAGGGTGTGCGATGTTGTGTCTAATCACAGCAAAATCAGAACTACGAGGCCTGTGACTTACCACCCAGCCCTGCAACTGATTCACAGCCTTTACTGCATGTCATGGATTTAATGGTTTCTCATAAATACAATATTCATATAAAGTGGCAGAAAAAGCCTTTATTAGAAAAATGAAACTTTTGCTTATGTACATTTTTTACATCTCGCAAATTTCCTTCTGTGACATTGTGTTTATTTACATTTCACAAGACCACTTCCCTGCGCCACTTCCATACCACAATCTACACATACAAATTCAGAGGAACAGAGTGTTTTATTCTATATTTATGTTACAAAAGATCAGAACTGATGTACTTCAGAGAGAACAGGAGATATGCATAAAATCATCCCGCTGAATTAGTACTTTCTCATGCAGCTTGCCAAAAGCAGAAATGGTTTGTTTTAATGTAAGAGTTTTTGTCAGCTTCATAGGATTTATAAATCTCAAATTACACAAAAAAGTCTTAAGACATCTTAAGATATAAACAAAGAATTGACAATGCTTTATTACAAAAAATGTAAGCAGATCACATGATTAGTGGTAATTATACTGACATTCCACCTTCCCAAGTGTAAAACATTTTCTTTAAGTAATTTCTACATTAAACACGTTGATCTGAATGCAATGGCTACGAAAGAGTGATGTAACAGGAACCACAGGTGATGTTCTTTTCAAACAATGCCCTCTCTATTGTAAGACCTCTATGATTAACAATAATGTCTTTTTTAATACAGTAGGCCTCTGACAAGTTCACAGACCACCTTTTTAACAAGTGTAAGTAATCCTGCTGTTTTGTGACATACATGCTATCATTATTAATACCAGGAGAGCGCCTGCTTTAATGCTATAGCAGTCCAACGATACAGCAAGCCCAGCCTATCGGTGCTTTTTCATCATAACGATGGGGACTGTTGAACTAATTTGATAAAGAAATAGATAAAATAAATGATTTAAATAAGCAGAACTGGCACCAAAACTAATTATATCTCAATTCAAATCCTTCATATAAAATTCTTCTTGTTTCGTTGAATTATTGATTATTAATACATTAGTAAAGTTGTCGGTGTTTCTTGGTGGGGTCAAGGAGCAGGAAGGTAAACGCGAGGCACAACGGACGTCTTTACGTGAGCAGATATTCCTGAGGTGACCCTTTCTTTAGCCCCGCCCCCTTGATCCCCCACTTCCAGCAGACATTACTGGAACTAAAAACTCCTCCATCTTTAGAAGTTTAGAAGTTAGATTGTAACAGTAAGAGTCCTTCTAGCAGCTAAAGTGCTGTTGTGTATGAGGGTGCAGTCCTTGGCTTCAAGAGAAGAATTACTTTTGTATTATGCAGTTGGGGTTGCATGATGTAACTGGTGGCATGGTATTATATTTGCCGTTCTTGGTTTCTTTCTTTGCTTACTATTTTTTCTTCAACCTTGAAGAATAGTTGTCCTGAGCTAGTTATTTTCTTGTGCAGGAAAATAAAATGCCACTATGCAGTAACAATTTTGCAGAAACCCCATGTTAAGGGGGTCCTTTGCTTTGAGTTGGGATATTATAAAAATGAGTGCTGGAACACTGCACTCGAGTTTGCTTTGTTTTTTACTTAATTGTTTAACTATTTCCTTGCGGATTTACTGAGTCTAAGCACTTAACATGTCAGTTAAGGCCTATATGTCACATTGATGCACCACAAAATCCTCACTACTTCATCTAAGGAAATTTATGATAAATGCTTCCGGAGAGCCCTTTTCCTCAGGCTTTTTCCCCTGACCGTAGTACAATGAATATCCCACACAAGGACGTAAACTGACTAACTGCTACATAGCATTTTGTTACATCTGAGAAAGTACTATTCGTTTTCTGGTTTGAAATGTAGAGTATTCTGCTTATCAGCGTTAACTATTTGAGCTAATTTGGCTAAACTATTTTCTTACTGAAATAATTTCACATCCGCAACTGCGCTAATTAAACTGCATGTCTGTTAGTATACCGTGAAGATGGAAAATAAAATAAAAACATATCGTACTATGGTTCTATTTCGACTGTCAATGGAGATAGTCTAGTTTGAAATTGCTATACCTAAAACAAAAGAATTATTTCTTTTGTCACAACGGCAATCAATACCTGACCAGTACAATACAAAGGAGATAAGACCGTTGAAAGAAACTGGGTAATTTATAGACAAAATCATTTTATATCCTGTCAGATGAATACAGCTATTCCCTGTATGTGTTTCCAAGGTAAGTGTCTGTGGTAATCGGTGAAGCGTCGGCACTTTGGTTAATGAACATGAATGCTGAAACTAAGACTTGCTGGATGGGGACACACATAGATACAACACAAAGCAAGCTCTTCTTTCGATAGGCATGCTTGATCCAAGCGTACCTGGAAATCAATAAACAATATTTACAGGAAAATCCCACCCTGTGATGCCCTACCTTTCCTAAAGCCCATAAACCCACAGAAATGTCTCAAAAGTCAAGCATATACAAAATCCCAAAACTGAGGTCCCTGTTTAACCACCAAGTGGGAATTTCAAAAACCTCTTAAGGTGATGATTAAATGCAGACTTTGTGAACAGTGTCTGAGTCTACTTATTTTACATAAAATCAGTGCTAGCTATATAGACTCCTGTGAAATTCAGACAAAAAATATTGTTTGCTCTCTATAATGATGTATTTATATTTTCATTTACAAGTGATTTACAGATGCCTAATATTCAAAATATGCTGTAAAGCCTTTGAAAAATAAAAAAATCTATTTCTATAGCTATTAATGAAGAGTAAAGAAAAAAACAACCAAGAGGTCATGTCTTTGGAGGGGCAGCAGACCGAAGAATTTTGTCATAACGTCTAAAAGTCTTGAAAAATAAAGTCTGTGTAGAGGAACTATACACAGCTGGTGTTATTTTACCCAGCCAGTCAGGGAAGATCAAGGATATTGCTATCCTACAAGACAGTTTTATCACACATTAGAGTAAAAATTTAGTTCAACAGCAGATTTTGAAAAAACGCTCTGTTGTTCCATTGCAACAACATTATATTATCAATTATCTGTTTTCTTCCCAGTGGTTATAGAATTTTTGCACCCTGTTAAAAATTCCTAGTGCTGACAACATTTTAGTAAAAACAAATATATATGTTTACATTTGGTTTGCATGCTGTTATAAATGCAATTGGTTTTTTTTATTTTTTTTTGTATAGAGCATTAATGTGAGAGTGGAAATAACAAAATAACAATTAAAAAAGACATACATTGGTATTAGGGCTTGATATTTTACATGTGCATATTGCTCAAATATCATCTTCCTCAGGCAAAAGTTGAATATTAATATGTCTTGCAGCTCCTGCAAGCTTTATAAATAATAATGCTTATAACTCGGAACAACTAATAAGCCAAGACCGCTATAAAACCTGGTCTTCTTAGAGGAGAATCCCCTGAAAATGTTTGTTATGAAAAGTTGACTTCATGGGTATGGAGCTGTCAAGAGCGTAATTCTTTACAGCATGTTTTGCTTTTTTAATTGAATTAATTGAAAATCATATGTAGAAAGGAAATTAAAATTCATGTTATGCTATACACTGTCAAGCTGGCTGCAGTGAGAAACAACATGTGCGATCTAGCATCTGCTCACTTCTGTTCGTTTTCGTATTTTGCTGCCTTTGGCAGTGTGATCACCGGTTGCAAGACGGCAATAGCACTGGAAGACTTTGGAAGAGTAAACGTACACAGAGTGCGACACGCAACACGCCATGTAATGTGCAAAGCACGGGCGTGCAGATGGGCATCTCCACACCGCACAAAAGCAGATCTCCCTCTACAATCAGTCTCCTGAGATATTTCCTTCAGGTCTTTTAACAAATAAAACCCTACGAGTGCATCTTCTTTATGCAGAAGGAATCATTCTGATCGAGAGAGTGCGTCTTCATCGGTGCCAAGCAAGAGTGCATCTTTGTCATGTAGAAGGAAGCATTTCAAGTAGAAAGAGGGACAATAGGTAATTAACATGTGCCATTGTACTAGTGCGCTGAAATAGTGCAGGAGATGTAGACGTTTTATTGCCCGCAGTATGCACGCATTGAATATGTCAAGTCTAGTTGATGGTGGTTTTGTGACCATTTGGGCCACCACCGAGTGCCAGATGTTCTCTTCTGGTCTTGGAGTTTAACATTCCAACTTTCTTATATGGTTTAATAGGAACATGAGGGGCAAGGAGTTTCCTTTCTGTTTTACAGAATAAATAACTGTCTTCAAGGGAATAAAGTGGCATTTATGTTGTGTATCACAGTGAACAGCTCTGAAATATAAGTACTGAACAGAAATACTATGCAATAAAATTGTCAGTATAACATTTTAATTATTACCCTGTTTCAGGTGGAGAATAAATAAAATATTCCAAGCAAAAGCCTCACTTTTTATCTTAAGAAAAGCCATGGTCAAAACGGAATTGCAGAGTACAGGTCAAGTTTTAAATTGCACAGGTATTCAACTTAAATCAGCCAGACTAAATCCATGGAATACGGTTATGGTTTGTTTCCATTTCCAGTGTGAAAATAATACATGCAAAATAACCTATTTCAGACGGCAATTTCAAATTATTCATTATGAAGCAAAGATGGGAAATCAACTAATATTCTACTAAAAGGCTAAGCGCTAAAACAGGGGTTCTTAACCTGTGGGGTGTGCCTCCCTAGGGAGGGTGCGAAGTGGGTACTTCCAGAAGGTTTGTCTTGAGTGCCTTACTGATTAATTTGGGAAAGTATAGGAGGTGTAAACATTAAGTTCACATTCAGGTGAGGTGTGGGGGTAAAAAGGTTAAGAATCCCTGTGCTACACAATCCTAAAACGGGATTAGAATGCCAGAATCCCACATCTATAGTAATACAATAGAAGCAACTTTCTGTATTTCATACTGTCTCTGTTGTATCATAAATCAAATATCCTTTCATGCCTCAGGATCCAATCTGTAAACCTAGAGTTTATAATCAACTCTTCAAATATTTTGATCAGTTCCATTCTGCCTTAAAGATAATGAAGGCATATATAGATTTCCCCTGGTTGTATTTGGGTAGAATGCTTTGGTGTGCATCCTTTTGCAGCCTAAGCTGCGTTTTACCCAAAGCTGCCCAATTATGGAAGCACTGCACCATTTAGGGTCTACGGAAGTGCTTCGACGGCAAGTTGCCACCTTTAAGACGACATGACTGAACCACCCCAGTTATGCTGCCTAACACCATTTCATACATACTCCAAGTCCAAGAGGCCACTCAGGAAAATGCTCCAAACCTTTGGCAACCTTTGGCAGGCCCCAATATGGCCAACTTATTGATAAAAAGAATTTTTACCAAGACAGTACATGAGTACTTTTTATAGGTGTAGGTGGCAATGGCATCCTAAAGTGGATTAACATTAGACCTATACAAACAGAGCATTAAACGTCTGACTCGAGACTAGGTATTTTCTTATATACTCGTCTATTGCTGCAAGAATTGAGAACATGGGGAGCTGAGTATGCACTAGTCTTATTGGCTACATAAGGCATCACATGCTCTGAAAAGTACATTTCATTGGGTATCCGGCCATCCCTGGAGCAGTATGAGGTGGTGGACTTCACAGAGGATCTCAGGTTGTTGTCGTTTCTCGACCTTATGGGAGCCAATTGTTTGTAAATGTCCGAAGAGCTCCGACCATGAACGAGCCGCTGGTCTTCCCGCAGAGACTGTAGGAAAGGGTTGTCCGAGGTGTGGTCGGGGTAGAGTGACCGGCTGCGCTTGCTCTCCTCCAGGTTGTGGTTAAAGAGCATGGATTTGCTGCCAAAAAGTTTGTCTGGCCTGATGTTGAACATGTTTGCGTACGCACTGTCCTCAAGGATCCTGTCCTTCTCCTTCAAGCTGACGCTGCGTGCCGGCTTGCCCAAGTCAATTTCCTTGGGCTTCTCGAGCATAATATTGTCAAAAGAATGCTGCCGGCTAAGCCTTAGTTTGTTCCTTTTCTGTACATACGGTCCATCTGTCTGGGGCCAGTACTGGCTGAACATTTCGTCCTGACGCACAGAAGGTGTGAAAGGTTCCTGCAGCATCTGATCCTCACTGATGTCGTAGAGGTTGGCTGTATGCAGGCAGGCCTCACAACGGTTGTAAGGGGACCTCATACCATGGTGCCCCATGTAAGTTGAGACCTTTGACAGACAACTCCGACAGTGAGTCTGCTTGTAGCGATCATTTGTCTCGTGTGGGCTGAGACTTTTCTCCTTCAGACTGTAGTGTTTGGAGTATATGTTGTCAGGGATGATGTCGGAGTCAGTGTGATGAAGGGGACTGCTGTTGAGATGAATGATGGGCTGGTCGGGCTTTCGGTAGTTGTCATTGTGGTCAGAGTAAATTTCGGGGTAATCCAAATCATCAGCTAGGCCTCTGCTCTCCCTGTAATGCAGCGGATCCGAGTGCAGACTCAGCTCCCGGTCAGAGTCAATGGTGTAAATCTTTTCACGGGCTGCACCGCCCTGCTTACTCTTTAAGTAGGACAGCTCCACTTCGCTGCAATCCCTAGGGTATTTTGACGTCATCGATCTTTTTTTTAAGTTGTCCTTGGCCTTCGGGTACTTCTGATTGTTTTCGGCCTCCTTATAGGAAGCGGCCCTGCTGGAGCAGTCGGAGATGTCGGAGTGAGCTGCTGCCTCTTCAGGCAGGTAGCGTTGGGTCTTCATGGCCAGCCGGGTGTCAGGCAACAGCGTATCCTGGACAGAGCCCTGGCGTAGTGTGTCAACTGACTTTTTCCACAGGGTACGTGGCTTGGCATCCAGCTGAGCTGCCTCAGCACTCATCGCCACCTCTACTGTGTTGGGGTTTGCCTCATTAAGGGTGAGTGGATGCTGGCCCTGAAAGATGTAGTTGTTCAGGTGGTCTTTGTGACGGTTGGCCAAGTAGGCCTGTAGCTCACCAGTGTCGCCATAGATCACCTCCTTGGGGGCATAGCTGCGATTGTCGGCATAGATGAAATTTCCCTTGTCAGACGTTATATCCATGATCATGGGGCCAGTGGGATGCAGGAAATCAACTGGCCGTTTGGGGGAATTGATCCTTGAGCCACTGAGGTTTGTCATGTTAGTCATCTGTTTAGCCGATTTCATCAGTTTCAACATGTTAGCCTGCGGACTAAAGTCCAGATCAGTGGACTTCTTTTTCATCTCAATATGGACTCCATGAATACAGCTCCATATTCCCTGAAAAATGAAGGCAGTGAATACAAGGAACTTGCAAAATACAGTTAATACAGCGTGTGTATGTTTCAGAAAAGTTAAACAGTCGAAATAGCATTGAATAAAAGCAGTAGGACCTATGATCTCTAACTAGGTTCTTACCCGGCTGATGGTGAACAGCAGCCCAGGCTTTCCTGAGCACACCCCAGTGAAGCAGTAGCGCAGCTTCCAGTAGAACAGGTGTTCTGAGACAAAGGTGATGAGGCTAAGGCCCATGGCGGTGGCCAGCATGTAGAAGACGCCTGCCATGTTGTCCACATCTAGCTGGCTGCTCATCACCTCATTTTTCTCATTGTGGCAGATGCCCGTCAGCCATTGTGCTTCCAATTCTTCCATCTCTCCTGAGGTGGGTGGATGCGGAAGAAGCATTGCAGATGTCAATAGCATTACCCTGTTACACAGCTGCTTACTCCTCACCAAAGCCTTTTCTTTTCTTTCTTGTGCACAGTTGGCTACAGCAGAACCCTACTGAGTCATGAACCTACAGATGCGTGGTAAACAGTGTATTTCCCTAACTACAACACCACCTGCTTCTCTAACTCAGAAATCGTCTTATTCATTGTTATTAACTGCTCCTCTCAATCCAAAAATTTAGAGGAATAATAAGTCCATCATCTTAAACAAATAAACTTGGAACTTCCTGTCTTTAGGACATAAGTGGTGAAGTTCTTTTCAACATTAAGGTCTTAGACACTTCTGCACCACTACTTGTTTAATGCTCACACATCATATTGCATGATAATGCCTTCAAGGGAACAATTGCGAAGTCTTGTTCAGAACTGGGAGTGGCAGTGGTTGCATAGTAGTTAGAAGCATAGCTTTGAACTTTCAAGGACCCAGGTATGAATCCCCACTCACATAGATTGCAAGTTGCCTTGGACAAAAGTATAAGCTGAATGGCTGACTATTGTTTAATATTCCATAAGCCACGGTGCAGGTGCTACTGGAAACATTTATTAACAGCCTGCTTTATCTAGAATGTCATGTCTTATATGTCTATACATATGTATTATTGTGTTTTTTTTTTTTTTTATATACCAACATTTTTTTTTTTTAAAATCTGGCATCCAGCTATATATATATATATATATATATATATATATATATATATATATAGCGTGGGAGGGACTTCACTAAGATCTAACCTCTCTGAACTGCTTTGACAGCGCCTCTAGTACTTTCTAGTATGCTGTAGTTAACATTTAAAACTTCTGGAGTAAAGAGAATATGTCGAAAGCATTTTATTACATAGACGATCTGTATTTCTCAACATTCAGTAGAACATTAAAGGTTTCTGCTTCCTTTCTAGACTCCTGCTTAGCTTCCTAGGTTAGCGTTTTCTTAATGTGGGCGTTCAGCTACATCTTCAGCTGTTCAGCTAGTTTTACTTTCCATGCACACATTAGGAGGTAGCTTTCTGTGTCATTTGTAGAGCTTTATGTTTCACACCCAAAATGTACATTCAAAGTTTGAATGGTAGCAACACTAAGTAAAATCCCTTATAAAGAGTAAATAACCACAAAAGACCCCAATTACCCAGTAGAAGGCATACCGTCGCCAATGATGGCCAGGATGGCCAGGTCCACCTGACGTTTCCAGTAGGAGCCTTTCTGTAGGGCAATGCCATAACCTGTGGTGGCAAAGATGTAGCCGCTGCCAATGGTGACCAACTTGCAGCCTTCGTCCCTCCCGGCCATGTAGTTCAGTACTGCTGCATCATAGATGAAGGCATCCAGCTTCCTAGGAAGAAGGTTGATCAAACGGTGCTCATGCCATGCTGTTACAACATAGTCAATAGCCAAGAAGCTGGAAGCCAACATGAGGACACAGTAATCAAGACTGCCAACACAAGCCTCTGCTTTTTGGTTCTGCTGTGGACCATCTATTTATTTACTTTTTCATATAGTCCAGTAATTTTTTTGTCAATCCTCTTATCTGTTATTATGCAAATCTTTAAGCGAAACATTTCAGCATAAGTGATGATGCTAAAGAGTCAGATTCTGATGTTTTTATCAAAATCTCCTTTGGATTGAATGTGCTATACTGAAGGCTGATAAGCTGAAGTATAAAACCTCTTGGTGTTTCATTGACCTTGAGGTGGAGTAAAAAAAAAAAAAAAAAAAAAAGCTAAATTGTTTGTGTGATAATAAATGACTACAAGATAAAAGATGAATGTTACACCCAAGCTTCATGTATGAGTTTGTTCCTTTGTGATCTAGTGAGAAACTTCATTATTATTAGAAAAAGTGTCACGATCTAGCGGCTTATTCTCGCTATTATGCAAATTGAGGATTCAATGAGAAGCAGCATAAAAGCGCAAGCCATTCTCAAGGTTACAGCTTTCCAGTATGGTGTTACCTCCCCAGTGTTTTCTCCTTAACATGCTTTGCTCTACGAAAAGACAAGGTGCACAGAAGAAAAGAGAGAGATGGGCTCTTTGCTTCCTCTCTCGCTGCCAGGAAACTGTCCATGAACTTTGTCCTATGTTGTGGTTAGGTGGACTGAACTGCAGACAAGTTGCCGTTTCCTTTTACTTTTTACTTTAAGGCCTTTCAAGGTGATCTTGCTTTAAATACAAAATTCACCATCACTTATAAATAGGACAACGTATAACACGTTCCGGCTGATACGTGAGTTATTGTATGTTCATGACACAGTTCCGTGTGATTGCCCTTGTTTTGCCATATATCAAATTTCAAAGGCTTTCCTGTAAGCCTTTTAGGTAAGTTTGAAGTCCATAAGTGGAAAAAGAATAAAAGCTTTCTACATTTTTTGCCTACCATCCTCTGTAGGTGTAGCTTGGGGGTGGGATAAATTCCTATCCTTCACATATCATTTATTTTCCTGTGATGATGCTTTTGTTCAGTCAGCTCCTCATTTAACACCACTGGTGTACAGCTGAGAAGGAATGGGCTGTGTGCATTGTTGAGTGTATGTGTTTGTTTGAAAGGTACTATTTACACTCAAATGTAGAACCTATAAAATGCGGGCTGGGAAAAAAACAAGGCCCAGCCACAAGCCTTTATACGTTTCACGTTTGCCTTTTACGGCATCTTTTTCTGCTGTACCATGATTTGATATAGTGTGACACGGCTGGTGCTAAATGCAAAAACCAGAGGGCTGAAAGCCAACACTGTGTGTGTGTGTGTGTGTATTTATGTATGTACTGTATGTAAACGGAAAGTAACTTTACAGTGAGTAACACGTCATCAACCAACCCTTTGTTCATGAATATTACATTTCTTTTCCATTATGGTACAGTTCACTGGATGCTTTTCTCTTATGTCTCTAATATGTTAAAATAACCTTCTTTACTGAAAAAACCTTTTTATCTGCTCTTTTTCTTCACCCTTTTGTGTTTTACCAGAGAAGAACATCCTCCCTGTATATCTTGAATGTCTCATTTCCATTTTAACTTTGTACCTCCCAGTGTTGAAATAGCCCCGTTCTTCTTATCTAATAGAGCTATTAATTTAATGTATTTCTCCAGGTTTCTTCTGCGAATGCCTGTATATAAGCATATCATGCTGCCTAGTGCTAACAGGGTCTAACAACGGTTCCTTGTTCCCTTGTCTGGAACCTAATACCACAAGGTCCCACACAATAGCACTTAATGAAGAATGAGAACGCACCCTGTCTTGAGGCTGACCAGAGCATCCTGGACCCCACTCTGGTGGTATTTCACCATGTACTGATGCATGTCAGGATAATTCTTCCTGATGTTCCTCTCAGTACTCCCGTTGGGGACCGTCCCAAAGCGGAATGGAGGGGAAAAGGAGTATGGGCTCTGAAACTGTGGGTGAGAGAAGGGAAAAGTTTAAACAGAAAGGCCATCTTGTATTGCTCATTAATGTCCTGTCCTGAACAGTATCTACAACCACTACACTTTATTTCAGTCGGTCACTACAAAAAATTGGTGAAGTCTAATGAGCATACATGGTATTTACCTTCTCCACAGACTATTGATTTCAGTATGTTGCAGTCACATTTCCCTAAGTTATCCATGCTGACAGCAAAACGTTTCCGGCCTTAATTCTCTTCTCTCGGAAGCCTTGATGTTCTGTCATTGCCCACAGCAACACAAACTGCATATTGAATCTCCAAACTCAATCTTCTCTTATAGTGACAGCTGGAGAAACTCTGACCGCTGATTCTGCAATCCTGCCACGATGACTTAGGGTCTCCCTCACATACGCAGCGCACCGAGGTCGTTCATTTATTTTATCGGGCTTCATAACCCCATCATTGTGTTGCTTTAACTCTAGCAAGCAGGCTGTTCTGCTCATAGATCAGAAACACAACAAAGCAAGATAGAGATGTCGAGAAAATGAACTGCCCTTGTTCTAGTTTCAAAGTGTTGGCTGACAACGGTGGCACAGCGAGTAGTGCTGCTGGGTGGTATGATAGGACATGGGTTTGATCTCCACTCAGTCTATGTGGAGTTTGCATGTTCTCCTCTTGTCTGCGTTGGTTTCCTCCCACTGTCCAAAGACGTGCTGTTCAGGTTCCCCCATAATGTGTGAGTGATAATGTGTAACTCATTGTAAGTAGTGTATCAAGCAGTGTAAGTCACCTTGGTGAATAAGGTGTGTGGGCTCATAACACTACATAGAGTTCACTGGAAGTTGCTTTACAGAAGAGCATCTGCTAAATAACATAAACGTGAAGTAACGTGAACAATAGTTGAAGTAACATGCCTTTTTGTTTAGTGCTTCTATGTTTTGCTTTTGTCAGACAATAAACAAACATTGCATGCCAACACACATGATCCAGTACTTCTACAGTGGGGATATGCCATCTGCATTTATTTCACTGGAGGTCCCCACAGACAATAATTTAATAACTGTGACCTTGCGCTGTGACCTTACTCAATTTATTCTCCATTGCACAAGGAGAGGGATGTATCCTCCTTCCACTCAAAACCCAAGACAATGAGGGTCCTCTTGACCTCCTGAGCCTCCATTCATTCCCATTACCTTAATACCCAACCATTTTGTACTTGAATCACACTAATATGAGGACTTTCTGGGCCATTGTGTTTCTGCACAATGGCTACATAATTGACTGAATGAACAAAACACTTCAGAAAGTCAAATATCCTTAAACAACCTAGTGGATTATGTCTTCCAGACGTGAACAGTCTGACCACAGAAAGTACGCATCCTACACATGGTAGAAGGATGAAGTTCGAGTTCATGGCAAACATTTGAATTGACACTCACTCACTCACCCACCGGAACAAGTTGTTTTTAGACAGTCATCTTGACCTCACTAACCTTCTTGTCACTCAGACCTGTGACCTGGTCCACAAACTCCTCCTGGATCATGAATGCAGCCAGGTTAGCAGTGTAGCTGGCGAGAAAAATCACGGCAAAGAAGGCCCACACTGATACGATGAATTTGCTGGTCGTCCCTCGTGGATTCTGGACAGGCACGGAGTTGTTGAAGACCAGCCCCCACAGGAGCCAGACGGCTTTACCCATGGTGAAGGATGGGCCATGAGGTTCTGCAGAGGAAGTCAGAGCAACAGGGTTAAGGGCATGCTCTAGTCTCACCAGTGCAAGAAATCACCTCACATTACTAGAGCTGAAAATCTGCCAGAGCTACACCTCCTGGCAAAGGTCAGCCTCTTAAAATAATGAATTGTAAAAGCTCCTTCCTGTGATTAAAGTATTTGCTCAATATAATGACTGCGCTAAGCATGGTGAGTATTGATATACTAGAGCCATTCGGTCCACTCAAAGAACTGCTCTATCACAGTGACGTTCTGATGTGGGAAATGTTAGCAGAACTTGGCAACCGTTTACATCAATGAATCACGGCGGCACACCATCAGGTTTATTATTGAACACGTAAATACTAAACCTTTTCACTTTCACCACAGCGACACTATGTGTAAGTACAGACATCTCCACCGTACATTTAATTTGTCTGTATCAACATTTCCATTAAAGACCTGCTAAAATTTCCTGCTGACTTAGAATATTTTATCACTTTCAAACAACTCAGCACCCAGAAATGCTTTGTAACCCTCGTTTAAAAGCCCGGAGATTGCTAATTGCACACACAAAGTCCCTCCTTCACACACTGACTGCCCACACAATAACATTGTATGCTCCTGAGAACTGGTTTCCCGTTAAAAAAAAAATAAATGCTGGAATTTTCACTTCGCGGTCTGCATGATTTGAAAGGTGTGTGGTTCATTTCGATTGCAAGACATATGTTTGATGCTGAGAGTGGAAGCCAGCTACGGCTGAGGGTGCAAGCCCATCTCCAGAGGGCTCGGGGTCCAGGTTCAAAGGGTTAGAGTAGTTTTAGTAGTCTTGAGTCAGAGATTTTTCTGTTATGTTCAAGACAAAAGCAATGCACCAATACACAAACAAGGTATGACGTATATAAAAAATTTATAAATGGAGGACAACAGAAGAGAATAGAAAAGTTGCTTTGTGAACTGAACAGGAGGAGATCTTATATGACACATGGGTAATGGGGGACTCAAAAACCAAAAATATGGCAATGGCAGCTACATATTACTGCTTATGATAATAAACATGACTGACACTTATTGAGGCTCCAGTCAAATCTAAATTTTTTTCCTGTTGATGGTCTGGAAATGCAAATGCATTACACTTACCTGGCAGTAAATGTCACACAACCTAGTAGAGTGGTAAGCAAGAAAACGTTTTCCTGTCAGTCAAACCTGTCAAGTGTAAGGTTTTACCTTTGCCCTGGGCGAGGTTCCGGTTGAATCCCAGAGGACTGATGTACTCAAACATGAAGACAGCCATGGCAGTCACCAGCAAGAGCATGACGAACATCATCACCCACACGGAGGCACTGAAGGGCTCTGTGGGAGTGGGATGTGGAAGACTGTAGCATTAGCCGCCATAGTCCTGCAACTGAGATTAAAACTCTCCAACTGAAGGAGTGGAACACCGAGGTGGCAAAGAGCCAGCAGTGGGATTTCCTGTTAAACCTCAGCAATTATCAGCCTTATGTTAATTAACACAAGAACTGCTGCATACGTTCAAGTCTGAGGAGGCTGTCCCTTAATTGTCTGGCAGTCGTTAACCAACTATCCTCATGTCCAAGGAAAGATGGGCTTGTATCCAAAAGCAAAAGCAGAACACTGGATTTTTGTACTGCTATATGTATTGGTCTCTGCCATCATTAGCTCGAGGTGGAGAACCCAAGAAAACTGAGAAGTTCCGCTGCTTAACTCACCCAGGAAGGCCGAGGGGGAAACGGTACCGTTGCTCCTGGACACCATCACGCTGATGCCTGTTTCCACGAAAGGCACAGAGAAGTCAATGACTTCTGAGCGCTCCTCGTTAATAGTCAGGGAGCCCACAGCCATCATGGCTTTCTTGTACACCACCTGGAAATCGCACGTGGAGCAGGTTTTAGGAGGATGCCTTTAACATGTTCCAGAGATGCTCCCCGAGGGGAAGGAGATGATGACTCCCACAGATGACACTAACTCATTAAACCTCCTGTGAATTTTATTTTACTTTAGGGATGATGCTGACATATATTTCAAACTGGGATCTCATTACATTTTATTTCAAATTATAAAACACATTTTACCCACAAGTCATTGCAACCTATGGCATTTTGGCAGTGAGGTGTCTATAGAATTTGCCCCCATGAATAAGAACAGTTCCAAATCAAACTGGCCTTGGTCCAGCAGGAAATTTTTCCTCTGTGTTTGGAAATTACTTTTCCTTTTTCACCAAAGTTGACACTAGGGTTCAAATTGAGAGGTCAGAAAAGACCTTTTCACCAAAGAGCATTATGAATAAAATGTAATGATTTGAAATAAAAGGAAAACATGAAATACAAGGAAGGATTTTCAACAAAGGAAAGCAATTTGTCTTATGAGGAACTGACAGGTCTTGAATCAAGCATGTTTTCATAAGTGAAATTTTACGATTGGTACGTGACCTGTGCAAGTTAAGGGCTTTCTAGAGTTGACATTATTGCCAGTAACTTTACAATTAAGCAGCTGTTCCTCAAAGTGATGACTTTCCTTCACAGCTCGGCTCAGCTCACCTCTCCCACCATGCCGTTCCAGACATTGTTGATCTTCTTGCCGTGCTTGCCGTTCGTCACCAGGTAGAGATCGTAGGTGAATTTGACGTTCCTGGCGATCTTCTTCAGAATGTCAATGCAGAATCCCTTACAGCACTTCTTTATGTACGTCCCTCCTTGATCTGTGGTGTTGCTGCCCAGTATGAAGAAATATTCTTTTCAGCTATCACCTCAATATATGATTTTGCTGCTGTTATTCATTTACATGAGACAAGCTTAAACACATTACACTAAATTGTTATGGTGCCATTTACTACACTAGTTTGCTATTTCAACAAAACATAATCCATAAATTTTAAAAGTACAGAACTGTTGCTATGCAGAGATGAAGTAAAAGAGAAGAAAATCGCTTTGCTGAGAATAATTTTTTTAAAGATTACAGTGAGTATAGGGGCCATTGTGAGGAGCTTTCCTTCGAGGTCCATATCAGGGTCTGAGAGGCACAAAACAATTCATAACAAAAGTGAAGGGGACTGTGGTTCTGTTTAGAGGACAGACGGTGCTTTTTTCAGGAATGGTGAAGGCCACAGTATGGTGATCAGTGATTGGTCCTGAAAGAGGCTCCAAGAAGCCACGTTATTTCTGCCTCCTAATGACTCCTAGACCTTTGAGTTACCATATACTGGAATTTTATCACTCGGCTGTACTGACAAGTCCATCATGGGATATACTGATAACTGATGAGATATCAGTTCACCTCACGAGGTGAAGATGCTCACAATATTCATTTTGCGTGTAGTTCCTCCCCAGTTGGCTGCCTTTCATGGGTGCCAGACTCAATGTGTGAAATTAAGCATTAGAGCTAGCAAGAAAATTTAACTGTATAAAATGCTACAACTTTCTGCAGGCCCAGAATACCCTTTAAGTTTCCAAAAGAAGCTTGTGTGTGTGTGTGTGTGCATGCGTACGTATGTGTATTACTTAGGGGGGATAAGTCTTAAAACCCAGTAACATGTCTGCCTAGGACTACAGCAACTGGTTCCATGTGCCCAAAAATAGTTTTTCTCTTTTTCCTGAAATGGATCTCAAGATCAAGAGTAATGAGGATTACACTGTCCTTTATAGTGAAGCCAGCTCTGAATTCAGTTCAAGGATTAAATATAAAAACAGAGTATTGAGGACTCGGTGTTAAAGGGGGGCAGTAAAAATACCGGTAGAGATAGCGGTGCAAGGGATTCCTCATGACTGACGTGTTGCACTCATTCTGTGCATTTAATGGATTTTAGCCCCCTCTCAGTGATCCTGCAGTCTTGATGTACCACAAATGAGAAAATGATAAATTTATGTGCGTCATATATATTTTAAATACAACTCCAAAGGGTTGAGTCCATCATCACACACAGACACATCTATCCACCACAATAATATTGAGTTTGAAATCGATTTCTTCCACGTACTGCCTTGCCAGGCCCTGAGATGAATTCCCTTAATGCTGTACTTTGTTTTCCGCCTATCCCCGCGCAGTCGATCCACTACATTGGGGTGGTCTTTAAGACTACAGTTGTACTGTAGTGACCAGGCAATTGAAAGAGAAGGTATTATGTTGGAAGTACACTGCCAAGTTCAAGGCTTATGGTGGAGTGTGTGGTGGGCAATCTCTGCTTGCTACCAGAAAGACCATCACAACATCATATATAATTCAGTATTTCTGAGATGTGAACAACTGAAAGGCAGGGGGATGGGCAGAGGAGGCTGGACAACTTCCGAAGTTCTCTCCATGTTGCTGTATAGTGCTGCCTGTAGCTGATATGTGGAGCATGTTAGAGACTGCAGTCTGTACTCATCCTTTGTAGGGTTCTCATCTTTTGATCTCAGGCTTTCTTTCTCATTTGAGTCTTTTCTGTCATTTTTTAGCCAGAAGATAAAGCTGTATGTGTAGTGGAACAGACCACTTGGCTAGTATTTTGTGATCGATGTTTTGCTAGATCATCCCCTGCATAATGACTCAGTCATTGTTTACATTCACAATTTTTCATTTGGCTGATGCTTTTTCTAGTAGTAGAAGCATACAGACTTAATATTGTAAGTTGCCTTGCGTGATTACTTACGCATTTATGCAGCTGCGTCATTTGTACTAGAGCAAATCAGAGTGAGTACCATGCTGGGGGAGGTTCCAACCCAGCTCTTTTGTTTATAAGGAGACGCTATGCGCCCTGTTAACTGGTACGCTACCTGCTAACCGCTACGCTAACTGGTGAGCGCAGTAACCATCCTTAAGTTCTCCTGTCCCTGCCCTTTAGTGCCCACCTCTGAGACGTTTTATCTCGATATTCCTTCCAGCCCACCTTTAGTGCATCAGAAGAAGCGTGGCGTATAGCGGGAGGTTTCTTAAAGTATTCCTGAGTTATTTGCTGACAGCACCACTTATTCTCAACTAACGACAACCAAGGCAAATTTTCATCATTAACACTGCAATAGAATGCTGATAGATCACAAAGCAGGGGGTGTGGTGGCACAGTGGTGCAGCAGGTTCAGCTGGTGCATGCTGTTTGGCAGATCTGGGGTTCGAACCCTCGCCCCCCCAGCCTTGGCCCTGTGTTGCTGGGTAAGGCTCCGGCTTGCCGCAACCCCACTCGGGACAAGCGGTTGTTGATGATGGATGGATGGATGGATGGATGGATGGGTGGATAGGTAGATAGATCGGAAGGTGCCTTTTGTCAAAAAGCTCAGCCACTCAGCTAAAAAAATCAGGTGAGAATCAAGCAACAGTCCTTCTATCCACATTGACTAAAGGTCCACTCCTCAGCTGCTTACAAGCAAGTTGCACATAGATCATTTTGTTTCCAAATGTCAGAATTACAGGCACGATGAGTGCATCAATGAATAGATTGATTTTTCTGAAAGTCGCTCTCAAGTGGCGGTGCAGCAGGACAGTTCATCATCCTCTGAAGCAGCTGTGTGGGCTTGTGAGGTTAGATCCTGCTCCTGGATTCCATCTTTTTTAATGCTCACACCATACCTACTACAAAAATCGGACAATTCCACAGAGCACCTTCTGAGGCCCCAAACAAATTCCTCAAGACGTCTTCTCTTATCTACAGAGGCTCCCAGAGGTGACCAAACGATATTCCCTATTGGACTTCATTCACAGATCTGATAAAGGCAAACATGGGTAATATTTAGGCTAATATTACCATATACAGATTAGTCTTGATTATCGGATATTTCAGTCCATTTTTCAGTCCAAGTCAGTCTGCATGTTTTTGCTGTACAGCAGTGTGTTGTGCACATATGCATCCTATTTTGGCCAATTCCATGTTGCTTTTCTCAGTGCTCTCTCTCAGTGTGTAGCACACTGCTACTGACATAACTTCGCTTGCTTATCCGCACTAGTGATTTATGTTTCTTAAAGTTTGCGCTTTTGATTTTAAAAATACAAAAAAAAAAAATCAGAAAATTCAAAAGAATTAATTAAAGTCTTGGCATGAAATAAAAATTAATATGAAATTGTATATGCACTTTTTGTATTGTTTTCTGAGATGTACACTGCTTTGGAGAAGTGCATCTCCTAAAATGAATAAAGGTAATGTACATGTAAATATATTGTTCAAAAAAGGGACTGTCAAGTAAATATATAACTGCTATGAGACAGCCTAAAACTATAAAATATGGCCTTCAAAATCTCTAGCTTTCCAGGTTGAAGCTGAGTATAGTATACACTGGTGAGACCTTGCCACAAGGAAGAAAGCAAATCAGGGAAAGAAACTTCAGTCACTCATTTTTTACAACTGTAACTCAATAGTTCTGTACCCAATATTTTAGTTATACTGTAAAATGATTAACAATAAACCATTTCATACTTATATTGTCCTTCATGAGATTGATATCCATCTCTTCCCCATTTCTGCACTGTCTAAAATTTATCCAACCATCTACAGGTTCTGTTTAAGTTGGACAATCTAGACTATATTGCATGTGTTTTTAATTGCAATGAACTAAATTGAGTTTTTTGCAAAAGGGTTGGTCCATTTTTACACCACATCTCATGACAGCTGGAAAGCTGGAATGGGAATTCTCTTGTGAATGGGATCCTGGGACAGGCTCTGCTTTATTATCTTTTATGAAATTGCTATACACCCCATCCTATTCTAGTGTCAAACAGATCTGCTAGATAAGCTAGACGAAATTTCAAAAGGAATCGCTCCAATAATGTAACATATTATTTGGCATGTAAAACAATTTTTGCTAAAATACCTCACCTTCCATTAAGGTGCCTGTGAGTGTTTAGGAACAGCTATTAATCACAAAAGAACAGTTTACTGGCACTTTTATTATGACATTTGCCTGCTTACTTTTTTCTGGAGCATAGCACAAAACATAGCCTGTGGGTTTCCTTGCCGAATTGCTGAATTTAGCTTTGATTAAGTGTAGGGGCAGCGAAAAAGTAACATTATCAACCTAAAACCCCCAAAAACAGGTAGTGTAATAGGCCGTTAAGTGTGACCGCCTTTGTAATTTATGAGTGGGGACTGAAAAAAAGGGAGAAGTTGAACATTCACAAGTTGGGTACTGGTATGAAAAGGACGCAGTAGAGGGAGGAGAGGGAATTCTGGGGGCTCACTCTTTGATGTGCTTGCGGCAGGGCACCGAGTTCCTCATGCAGGTGCCTGTGAGGCGCTCGACATTCTCAACGATGACAAAGGGCGCTTCCTCCAACGTCACGATGCTCAGGTGGTTGTCATCCGTCTCTGAGTCGCCGCCGGTGTTAAAGCGTGGCCACACGGGGTACTTCAGGGACAGACTCTTGTTCTCCCAGCGGCCCATCTGCAATGGACAATGAAACATCATGGAGCATTTCAGAGCAAACAAACTGTATGGGTCTGAGTGGAATGGAATAATGCCTTATGGGTGACATTTATTCATCGATCATGATATCCAGGTTGACATTACACGAGATCCGGTGCAAGGTCATGTCATTTTTGGCAAGAACACGATTGCAACTTATCCTTTAGATCAGGTGCATATAAACATAACAAATGATGACTACAGTCCAAATTTTGTTTCTGTCAAGCAAGGTCCCCTTAGCACTCATACATTGACATTGTTGTATGAAGAAGTGCAGTAAAGGCATATACTGTCGGTTGATGTTTGTTATCTTGTTTTCATGCCAGAAGAAACTAGCATCATTCTCTCGCTGCCACCATCGCATGACTGTGCGAGTGGGCCATTCCAAAAACCAGACGCTGCTCTCTTGGTGAGCTGGTAAACTAGCAGATCCACAGCCCCAGTATAGAAGTGAGCCTGCCTAAAACTGCTTTACTTAATAGCCAAAACTGATACATGTTCAGTTACGTGAATTGTGAAATATAACGTGGGTTATTCAAGATACTTTTGACTTAGCCTCGCATTTTACAGAAAACACACATGGTCAAATTACCAAAATATCTGGTAAGTAGCTATTGTAAATGAATATATGCAACAAGGGGTTCATGAAGTGCCACTATAGCACAAGATGAATTGCCGATTCATAGACTTCAAAGGAAACACATCCTACACTCTTATACCCGGTGCTATACCACTCTGCCTCAACTACAGATTACTTTTAATTTAACTCAGTAATGGTTAATAATAATTCTTCATATACTGCAGTAATGACTATGAAAAACTTTGAATTAACAACCATGCTTTCATACCGTTTGATCCTGTGTCAGCAGCAAATTATACTTATGACTATAATCTTCCGATCAGTGTTCACTGGTTTTGTAATCAGCTGTCAATATGTGTACTAATTGCATATTAATATAATATAATATATTATTTGTTAACATTCTGCCTGAATATAGACACAGCGTTCAATGATATGTTATTTTATTAAAACTACATTAGATGCCAACTACATTACAGCCATCAAATAGCGTAGTTGTGCACATGAGTACACTGAGACCAAAAATTTCTGAATTGCCTCTGGGTTAACAGGCCCTACACAGAGCACTTAACGAAAACACCTTCCAAAATATTGTTTTGTAAGGGTAAATTATAGCCTGTGGGTGTCTAACTAATGTTAGACATTAATATAATGTGCTGGGCTTACAATGACGACAATTAAACACTACTAATGGTACTTCTTTATTCATTCAGCTGGTGCTTTGTCCCAAAACAACTTAGTGTAAAACAGTTTACTGTGGTTTACCCTATTATGCAACTGGGTAATTCTTACTGTATTCATTCAGGGTAAGTATCTGATACTACAGCAGATATTGAGACAGCAAGACAGCAGGTCTAACCACTATTCTACCTGCAGACATAGTAATAATAATAATAATGATACCACCATAGTGTAAGTAGTTGCAATAAATGCCAAGGCTTTGCTTACATGGTAAATAAAGCCATTTTTATTTTACTGCATACCTGTAGGTTACATGCTACATCAACTGAATCTGCAGATGAAGAGATAATACTCTAAAAAATTTTAGATGACAGAAAACGGAACTATTAGTTAAAAGTGCTTAAACTCATGTATTATTCTATAAGATACTCCATACTTGTCCATAAGAAAGTGGTTTTTCTCTGTCCTGTATGTACCTGACACCCTTCAAAAACATCCAGGTGTCTGACACTTTCACTGCTGAGCTCTGTAAATTATGACTCATGATTCCTAATCTCAGTCATCCTGAGATTCCATTGCTACTGAAACAAGGTGAGGGAGAGGTATTTGAAATACGCTCAGTTATTGATCATCTCCCTGGGACACGGGACAGTGAATAATTCAGCATGTCATCAAATTCACAGGACCAAACCACATAGAAACATGCTGGAGGTTAAAGTTAACATTACTGGATAAATACATAATGTTATGGGATCCAGAAAAGTTCAGTGTACTTCTCTCTCACCAGTCCTCTCTTCTCCTCTGTCTCCTGTGCTGGAGGAGATATATTTAAGCTGACTTTACACAAAAAAACTCATCCCCTCCTCTCCTCTCTGAAAACTTTTCACACATTCCTACCTTGTCTGTATCATCATAAAATGTTTAAGAGAAACCCTCTCTGGTGCCTAGATGCTTTGAGTAACTTTAAACCCTTGCCAAAGTCCACCCTTCTGAAAAATCGCACTTTTAAGCTGTGCAGTAAGCCCTGGGGAGAAGATACCAGCTGCTGGAACATGTGAAAGCATGGAGGTCCAGAACCTCAGTAGCAAATTCTGGATATGCAGAAAAGGATATGTTCAGGAAAAAACATCTTTAGGTATTTATAGCAATTTAAAAGTGCATATAATTTTTTATATATAGAATGACATAATAATTTAAAATTGAATGCACCCAGGAGTTATTGGCAGAAAGCATACATAATTGATATTATGGCTATGTTCATCAAAAATTAAGCCTTTGTAATGGATGACCTTGAAATTCTCCACTGAGCTACACATGTACAAATAAAAGTATGATAATCTAAAAAGGGTATGAACATTCATTCATCCTTCCATCCTTTGTAGAAACTCTTTTTCCAATACACCAGCTCCTCAGTTTACACAGCAGTGATGAGAAGTCTGTAACTCAACTTTTTCACCACTCCAAAGTCAATCCTACCACAAAATTACATTAAATGAAAGCTTTATAATAAAAAACTATTTATTCATGGGTTAGGTTCTGTAAAAATCTGATATAGCTCTTAGAAATAAAAAAAGATGTAAGACATTTTTATTTCATTTTTTTCATCCACTGCCAATTTAAAAAAGTAAATTCCAAATTTTTAATTGGTCAAGTCTATAATGAAAGAAAATGTTTAGCTGTTACGCAACACATAACATATTCACATGTACAACATTGAAATGTTAAAAGGTAATTATGGTAATGAGACAGTGGGATAATGCACATTTTAATTAATGCTCAGCAACTTGCGATTCACTTGCTTTATTTTGATAAATTTGGCACTAATGGGAAATGACTTGCATATGCTATCAGCTAATCCTCTGTATGCTAGAGCCCTCAACTTAGATTGTGCTGAGTAAATTCACCCTCGAGAGTCAACAAAATTTAAGGTTGATTAACACTCCAAGGGGATTCCTCCATCAGTTAATTATTCTGCATATTAAAGAGCAGCATCAGGGTAAGACTGTTGTTTCTTCTTTGGCATCATAAAGAAATCGGTCCCCGAATTTATATTCTGTTGACTGAGCAACATTTTTCTTGACAATTTAAAGAGTAAGGTTAGACTGATCTGTAAGCCACCTTGCAAGGTAACAGATTTGGACATGTGAATTTCACTTTCCTAAAAAAACCACATCACATTTGGATCAACAGAGAAACAGTGCTGCCATGGACTTTCAGTGAATGTGACTGCCAAGCAGTTCTCCAAATTAAAGGTCTCTTATATGCCCTTCATTAACTCCCTCCAGAATCCCATAAAATCAGTCTGAGCAGAAATGTATGAATAAGAGAAAGATCACGTCTGAACCATTTTGGTGTGAATGAAACCCATCCATCCATCGGGGTGCAGGGAGCGGGGTCGCGACGAGCCAGAGCCTTACCCAGCAACACAGGGGAGAAGGCCAAAGAGGGAGGGGACACACAGCGGACAGGACGGTGAATGAAATCCTGTTCCATTATAAACAAACTTTGTTTTTTTATTTCACACCAAAGTGACACACCTGAATGAATTTCACATTGCAGTTAAAGTGTAGTAGTCTTGACAATATTTTTATGAGACTCATAATCTCAGTTTCTGTGTAATGTTGCTCTTAAACAGTATTTTGCCTATTTACTGGATTTCTTGCAATTTTGCTATTGTAATTCAAGTCCACATCATATTTAAAAAGCTTTTCTTTCATCTTTCATGTACACTACTAAGGTAGTCCCAAGCGTCTCTTCAAAACATTCTTCAGCTGCAGTATTCAGTAGTAGTAATAATAATAATAATAAGAAACTATTATTTATAATAATGAGATTTACACAGGCTCCATTTTATTGATTGTATCATTAAGTTGCAGTTTTGTTTCGAAGGAGAGCACAGCCATTTCACAGGATGATGTAAAGCATGACCAAAGGTGCGAAACGAGGTGATTGCAGCGTGGACTGGTACGTGTCCTGCATCCTAACAACCCCATTAGGTAGACGTAATTAAAAGGGAGACTCTCAAGCCAATGGTCCAGAGAATCCACATTAAGATGCTTAATTTTGCCATAATTGTATTGCTGATACTAATAGAAAAAGAAGTTTGCAATGTATTGGAGTGCCCTTAGCATTTCTGGGAATTAAGGAATCCAGAAGGAGCAGAGCGCCTTGTAGATCCCACCACCCCCCTTGCTGCGTATTCATTTCCATATTTTTTGTCTTCCGTCAGCACTATGGCATTGATCTTGAGAAACAAGCAGTGCATTTTTATTGGAGTGCAGCGAGCACCTTCAGCCAACCGAAAAAGTTCAAGATTTTTCAAATCACTTCCAGCAAACAGACACGCAACACATTTCATCCAATGTGACAAAAGCATGACAACACCTTTGTTTCTTTGAGTAGCTGAACCCCATCTGAGACAAGACACGACACATGCAAGGGATGAGAGGATATCGAGTGAGTGTCCTTGCTCCAGCTGTGGAGAATGGGCACAGATGGCAAACGTGCCCACACCATGGCGCAACATGAATGCATGAATGGTGCCGGGCTAGAGACAAACCACCACAGCCAAACTGCTGGAATGGAACAGAAGATGCGTTCTGGGAGCTACTCCACGCCGCACACTTCGCTGTGGAAAAGGAACGGAGTCAAACTGGAAATCTCGGTTTTAAACTTGTCCCAGGAAATTGATGATTTTTCCTTAAAAGGTTGCCAAATAATGAATGGTAGCCTCCCCCTCTTTTCCCGTGCAAATAAAACAACCTGGCCTTTTATGAAAATTGTAATAGCTATACAGATAAGTGCTGAGCTCCAGTGAAGGGTCTAAAAGGGATTTTAACACCCAATTACACAGTTAAACAGTTCAGTTAAGCAACTTAGTGTAAGGGCCTTCCTGAAATGCTCAACGGTCATCTTCCTGTCAAGGTTGAAACTGGTTGAAACAACTGCTGCCAATCAGTTATATAGCCATTTCTTTGGGGAATATCTGTGCTTGAAACAGCACAGCTTGCTGCGGAGTGTTACACATGCAGAGTTTTGTGTTTTGACCAGCAACTGGAACTGCTTGTACAAACAGGCTGTTGCTGGAGTCACGACTCTTAAATATGTCACTGAAGGCAACAACATTAGCATTTTAATAGCTTGTTCCAGAAATATTGTGACACTTTTGGTGGGCTTTTTTTAAGCTACAGCCTACTCCAGTTGTTGCCAGTCTTGGGTTGCTTTTGTCAACCCACAATTAACTGTGTCATTTTTCACTCTGGGAAATAAGAGCTGTTTTGGAGGGAAAGGTGTCTCGGAGCACCACACCAACCTATGGAGGATTAGCTACTTGCAGAAAACCATTAAGATGTTACATGTGGTGGTTACTGGGAGATTTTATTAGTTGGCCCATCTTAGGTAATGGACAGGTTGCTGAGATGCTTGTCCAGACAAACGGACATAGCATACTATGGAGTTTCAAAGCAGGCAAGTTTTTCAGGCTTTCATGGAATGCAAAGTTTATGGTGGGAAGATGGAAAACCTACAGCTACTTGTGTGCCATCCAGTAAGCTTCCTGAATTATGCTTAGAGTGTTTTTCATTCTGTAATGCATGAAAACTCTATGCTTCTTCCATAACAAAACTAAGTACTCCATGTAGTTCCTGCTTCGTACTTCATATCACACTGACAAACTCAACCAATCACAACACTGATTATGGTAATGCTAACACACAACTAAAAAACTAAACAGATTAAAACTGTAAAAACAAGCAATTAATGCAGTTATTTAAATCACAAAAATGTATTACATTAATGCCCTGATGGTAAAGTAAATAAAGTAATTGTCTGCTAATTTATAAGTCACAGTCCAAATGTGACACTGACAGACCAAAATTTATTCACTTTCGTGCACAGTTAATAGTACCAGTGCTAAAAATGTGCCTGTTAAGTAATAAAATCAAATCATTTTCTACAACCATTACAAAATATATTAGTGATATATTGTCATGTATAAAAAAATCTTTAATTTTGGTTCATTTTTAATTTTAGCTGTTTTTTTTTCATCTTGGAATCTATTACCATTTTCCTATAAAAATAATGGCATTTGACTCCTTGATAATGAAAATTCACCTAACAGGTAGATTTCATGCAATGAATTAACATCAGTGAGCAAGGGATGGGCATTTTAATATAGGCAGAACTGGAGACTGGGACACACCCAGGACCATCAACACCCCTTCATACTCCCATATGCTTGAGCTACTGAACTGACATCCACCCCTCCACAAAGCCAACTTGTGACACATTGACACTTGAAGGCCTCCTCAAGCCTGTGATATATTTCCTGTCTTCAAAGTGCCCTTTCCCTGCTTCAACATTTGTGAAAAGGTCTAAGGTAGCCTTTCCCTTCCTGAGGAGGGGCTATTTATAGCACAGGCCTGGAAGGCCTCCTGTTGAAGGTAAAGCCTGTTATGTTCACTCAGTCCAGTATATTTGAGCAGGTGATAGGGCAGAGGGGTACATCAATTCAGAAATCACAGGCTTTTATTAGCTGCTCCTGGCAACAATTTAATAGGTGCATCACATGATTTGGGAACAGTCTTTTTAATTAATGCCATGATATTCAGCAGCTCAGATGAACTCCAGTGTCCCACATGCAACTTCTTGCTCCCTTGTAAGTGAACCTGGTTTTATCAGTGTTATCTGAAACTATTTGCAGGTATTTAAACCCAGTCTGGGCCATCACTTTTTCGTATAGTATGGAAACTTCTGTCTATTGACTAAAGAGTTACAAGGGAAATAAAAGGATCATTTCAGAGACTGTCAGTATGGACGTAATCGAAACATTGACGTATACAGCGTCCCCAGCTTCCATGGAAGTGGGTCCCAGAGCCGGAAAGTAATGATGTAAGATTTTAATGAGCTCCATCTGAACAATTAGAAGCCACATCACAGGTTCAGTGAAAGTAATGTATGCCACAGTCTCAATAAGAGGAGAAGGCAGTCTAAAAGAAATCCTGCCTGGAGGACAGAGAAGAACGGATGCCTAGCAAGTTGAAGAGAAAGTCAAAGATTAAGAAATGATTTAATGAGGGTCCCTTCCCATTTTGCATCTGGACAATGGCCCTAGAGTCATCAGCGATACCCGCACTGAAGCATAACATCTGGAGGAACCCCTTTGCACAGAGGTGTGATGCTGTAACCCCTCAACCTATTTGCCCCACACTCACAAGAAGCCATTGAAGCAAAGCATATGTCTGTTTTACTCAAAAAAGGCTGTTTCTTCCCATCCCAAATAGTTTCCCAGCACTGGTATGACATTGGACTGACATAAGTTATTGAAGAGATCCTCTGCCATTAACACGAGCAACATGCTGTGCCTCCACCAGTGGGTGCTTGGTGGTACCACTTACAAGAGGTCCAAAATCAAAAGTTCACTGGTTGTCGGTTTTGGCTACATTGTGGTGGAATATGTCTGTTTTGGCATCTGTGTATGTATAAATGTGCTCTCTCTCTGAACAGCTATGATAGTTTGTTTATGTAGCAAAAGTATGAAGAAGGAAATAGATGGAACACAAGCTGAGCGGCCTCCAGAAGTTTCAGTTATCAGTTTATAAACATTATACACTTAAATGTGTTTTCAGAAAATAATCTGTGGTAAATCACCTTTTTTGTACAGGCAAAACACTGAATAATACTAATAACCACAGAGAAATCAGTTCCACGGAAACAAAAGATTTTACTCATGCCAAGAGGATCTTGGGCATGCCATTATTTTCCTAATTAGAGCTTTATTTTCAGTTCATCACCTACAAGATAATAAAGACACAAATGTGAAAGTTGTCAAGTTTAATTTTTGATGCCATCCGAAATTCCTGGCACAAGACATAAAGTTATAATGAAAGTCAATGAAGAGGATCAGCTAAATCGTTTTTGTATCATCACAAAGAGATCATTTCCATTCTGAGGATGAAAATCCACTTTCTGCGCCGAGATGTAGTGCACAGGTAATTCTCTGGAAAGTGACTGTGCAATTGTTAGGCAGGCTGAGAAATACTCCTCGGAAATACCTTTCATTTAGTTGGGATGGAAAGCCAAAGGTGAAGTTTGTCTGACTCCCCTTTCATCACTTAGTGATAAATATTAAAAAGTTAATTTGCAAAGGTGCTTGAAGATCATAACTGTCTGAGTATGGCATTGCATTTCAGATCTTACTTGAAGTTTGGTTTGCAACAGTTTGGTCTTATTAAGAAATGTGTTAACAAGCTGTCTACGCTAATAGTGCTCTATTGAGTCCTCATGATACAAGACCCCCAAGGGGCCTGCTTTTTTAAAATTATTATTATTGTTGTTGCTGCTGCTCTCTTCAATGGTTCAAATTTCGGGTGGCAGACAGCACTGGGGCTGCTGCTCCCACTTTCTCACTTGGTGGTCAGAGGTTTGACTTCACCCTCCTACTGTAGATGCCTTCATTAAGGTAGTTACCCTCTTGTCTCTTTAGTGTATGAACCCACTAAAAGTTGTTTTGGAAAAAGCATTTGCTAAACAAATAAATGCATTATTTTAGACAGTCTTCTTTGAATGCGGTTGGAAATTGTGGAAAGTATTGCTGATAATAATTATATTTCTAATTATTATGTGTGGTGGTGCGGCAGGTTCTGCTGGTGCCTGCTGCGTGGAGGGTCTGGGGTTCGACCCCTGCTTGGGGTGCTTTGCGACAGACTGGCGTCCCGTCCTGGGTGCGTCCCCTCCCCCTCCAGCCTTGCGCCCTGTGTTGTCGGGTTAGGCTCCGGCTCACTGCGACCCCGTGCGGTACAAGCGGTTGTTGATGATGGATGGATGGATGGATTATTATTATAATACACATAAGCCAGCTAGTGCACTACCAATCGGAAAAATCCCCCCATTCTGTTATAGCTAATTTTTATTTCCGGTTCCAACACTCCATGATCAGTCAGCCTGTACGAAAAGTCTGCCAAACGAAGTTGGTTTCATCTTCTCATATGAATAAAATTTGAAACATGTTGTTCACCTTGACAGACTGCTCCCCGCTGCCCACCTCTGCCGTACCAGATCAATGACAACCAGCTGGTAGCAGCTGAGGCCTCATCAGCAAGGACTTATTTTAGGCAGTTGGTCTGAGAGAGGAATAGAGGTTATAGGATGGCTTTTGGAGGAAAGCTAGGGGTCTCTATGATGCTGCCAGGTTTTCATGGTTTTTTTTTTTTGTTTTTTACTTGTTTTGATGTCCGATTTACTGTTTACTACTTTTCTGTTTAAAGGTGCCGCCTCCCACTTTGGTTGTTGCTTTTTTGATGAATGAAGCTTTTTTCTTGGTGACGCCTGCTGTCCTTAACATCTGTCCTGCCTCATCTAGGCCCTACAGCAAGTCAGAAGACCAGGGAAAGGTTTGATGAGGCGACCAGAGCAAGTTGCTTAATGTTGCTTTTCAGTCATATTTGTAATGTATTGTGACGCAGATTATTAACATTAACGTCCAAAGCAAGCAGAGTATAATCTCCTGTGTTGAAAGTGAACATGGACTTTCATTTTGTTCTTAAATAATTAATTATAATTGGATAAATACTTCAGTAGCCCCCCAAAAACACTTTAACCTCTTTTTCAATAAAACCTTTAATAATAACAGTATTAATGAGTGTTAGACTCATTTAGCAGACTCATCATAGGCCTGTTATATTCTGTCTTCTATTATGTTTTGCCAGTATTCTTAAGTGTACAAAACAAGCCTGTTTCACTAAGCTTTGAGATGGGGGAAATTGAGAAAAATAAATAACTATTTCTTATATTATTAAATTACATCGGCTAACTATCAAGAGGACACACGAGCACTGTCTGATCTTTATTATCAGAGGTTGTTTTAAAATATTTGGTCCCCAAAAGAGGAGAAAAATGATTTTTTTAAAGCCGGGAGTGCCATGGTGGCGGTAGTTCTTTTTTTGTGGAGCCCAGATCAAGGGGGGGTGGTGTGGGAGTGACACCAAGCATCGTGACACCATCACGGTTCTTCTTGTGGATGCCTTCCCCAGCGTAACATCCCCAGGAGCGCAAGCTGTCATTTCTACACGAACAGCAACTGACTCACACCTGTGTCTCACTCAAAAGCAGGACCCTTGGGGGGTGTCTTCTTTCTCTCTGAGTGCTTTGAAAGAGCGAAAGTGTCGGCACTTGGGTGTGTGGTTTGGGAACCCACAGATAGGGTTAAATTATTATTAACCATTATTTGTTTTGCACTGCTCTCTAAAGTTGATTAGTCTATGTCACAATTATTCCTATAGATGGGTAATTATTACTGTAAAAATTCAAGGTCAATACCTTGATCTAGAGTATTTCAGAATGAGAGGGACTAGAACCCTGGTCCTTTGAGTGTTAAACAACAGCTCTCACCACTACACTACCTGGTGGTGAAACTGATATTAATGTATCAACAGTATTGTACAGTTACGCTATTAATTACATTCCTGTGGGCCTTTCATGAGTTCTGTATGTGAGGGGTAGCATTTGTTAGATGGTAGCTGTGGTATTGCCCCCCACAAAAAAGATCATTTTCAATGGACATTTATAATGGCATAGAATCTTCTGCAGGTTGCCCTTGCTAAAGCAAAGCTGATACTAATTTATATTTTACAGTATATGTAAAAGCTGTCCCTAAGCAATAATAATAATTATTATAAATATTACTATAAGAAAACATGGGATGTACATCAGACAGTAAATCAAAATAGCTTTAACCTCACAGAACATCCAATGAGCTGCTTGATGATAGATACTGATGCATAACCATTCTCAAATGCCCAGTAATATTGCATGTCAAGGAAACAAAGCAGGGCCGGCTGGTAAAGTGTATTAATAATGAGAGAAGGCAAGTAGTGCAAATTCCTAAATATAAAAAAATTAGGTTGCACGGAAGCCTCATTTCCAATCAGAAAAGCAGCTGTTCAGCTAAGTTTCCACTGCCCTGTCACCAAGGGAACAAAGTGGAAAATGTTTCTTTCATCGACTGTGCCCCAAGGTCCAGCTTAACGCCGAGCTTCAAGTTGCCTTCCCGTCAATACCGAGACCCAGTAGGTGCGCTCTAAAGGTGCACACTTCGATTAACGTGAGATTCGGATGTCATAAGGGGTCAGGACGCTTACAGCACGGGTGATTATGTGGTCTTATAGGGTATTTGTGTGACTGAACATACTCCTGAACCTTTCATAATCACACAACCAACTGCTATAATCCTTTAGGTCCAAAGGTTGGAGCTATCTCTCTCTTTATATATATACACACACACACACACACACACACAAGCAGTAGACCGTTAGTTTTTTGTGTGTGTGTGTGTGTGTGTATGTATATAAAATATATATATACACACACACATATTAAACACATTATATAAACAGTATATATATATATATATATATCTCACTTATATATAGTTGTAAGTGTTTTGTGTGTATGTTTGGTTTTATTACATGAATATATAAGCTTGGAGTTGTTGGTAGCACTTTGAACTGAGGTGTAGTAATTAAGAGTTTTATTACCCAACATACTTAATGTCTCCTTTTTCTGACAACTCACCATAGCTGTTAATAAACGTACTCTATCTTTCATGGAACTCCATTATGTGGAGGGTGCTGTACTATTTTTCACGCGTTTATTACCATCAGCTAAACCTCATAAGCCGTATGTTACATATAAGCCATTATTTCTGACGTTCCTGTTAGGAGCCAGCGGGGCTGCAAGGGACACAAGCAGGTGAGAGGGCAACCGGAGTCGGGGGCTGCAGTCGGCATTTTAAAATGCAAGCCACGTGTGAGCACACCCCCCCCCATCCGCCACCCCGCCTGTATTTGCTTCGTCGCTCCTGCATTTGTCAAGAGTGACAATCATGCCTTCTGACTACTGGCTGTCTACTGTCCACCACATCTGCAGCTGCCACGCATACCTGCCCGCTCACTATTTTTCATCTGTGGATTTTAGCCCCTCCCACCCATCTTCCATGCCTTCCCTCGGCCTCACAGGGTCTCCTCGGTTTAGCTCGGGAGCCGAAAAGGCCTTTTGTAAGGCTGTTGACGGCACAGGTTGCCTCCCGTTGTCGTCATCTCCTGCCGATTTCACAGCTCATTGGCCGTGTCATAATCCTCAAAGGACAAGGTGTTCGCAAATAAATTAAATAAATAAATATCGGAACAGCTTTCCGAGCACGAGGTGACTCGGAATGGAGACGGTGTTTAATGTGTGAGCGGAGCGTTATTAATATCTGGACATTTAATCTGAGTCCAGGCTCGGTCATCTGTCATCTGTGAGTAATCATATCACTTCGCACCAGTTTTCGAGGGGACTGCGGAGCAAGTGCACTTCAGCTGGACCCATGTGGGGGTATTATCCCGCACATCCTCATTATCAGATGGAAGGCCACAGCATCCATCAAACTTGCCCTCGATGGAAATGTCAGGACTCAGAGCGCGACAAACAGCTCACTTGAGTTTTTAAATTTTCGTTTTTTTTGTATTGTATGCAGGCACGGGGCCGCATAATAGCATCGGCCACCTCAAGCAGATTAGTAAATTGACGCAAAGGTGCTCCCTCCCTGCACGTTCGCATGGGAAACAGCCTCTATACCTCTGTTGTCGGAATAGAAAGTTACATTTATTCATTTAGGCGACGCCTTTCTCCCAAGAGACTGGCAGTGTTAAGGTACTTACAAGTTATTTACCCATTTATATAGCTGGAGCAATTTAGGGTAAGTACCTTGCTCAAGGGTACTGCAGTTGGCAGTGGGGACTGAACCTGTGAGATTTGGGTCAAAAGGCAGTAGCTTTAACCACTACGCTACCAACTGTCCCTGGTACAAAAGTTGCCCATAGTGCATGCGTGTGTGAGTGTTTTCATTGCCATGTTATGGACTCGTGCCCACCGCTTGGAACAGAAGGTGTGTGAAAATAGACTGAAAAGAAAAAAGATATGATAAATGTTTTCAAGGTACCACTTGATGGACAAGGAAAGATCTGATATACCAATTTGTCTGTGTGTTTTCCACAGCGTCACTGTTCTCGCCACGATACTAGGGAGTTGATGCGTTTGAGTTGTTTTTGCCGACCTCTGACCTTTCCCGACCGGCCGCAGTGCGGCGTAATCTGTCAGACCCCACTGCGGCGTATCGGCACAGTACATCACCTCAGAGTTCTCATCTCGCACGGGCAGCGGTTCTTGCTGATGAATTGGCTTTGTCAGATTAATATCAACGGCGCACTGTGCCAAACCGCATTACGCTCCTATTATGTACCCTGAGAACAACGCATCTGTCATGTAGTTCTCCTCCAAGTGGGTTTTTATCTCGGAGAGGCCCCGGAACATAACGCCGTTTTGTACCCGCATGGAATTTCTCTGTTTTGGAGAGTTGTGGATTTAAGCATTCTGCTCCGTGTCGTTTTGCAAACAGGCGGACACCTCCATCGGCACATTGCGGACTGAAGCCCCGCGGTAAGCCGGTAGCGTACAGTCAAGCGCAGATTTCTTAGCGTTCGGAAGAGCACTGGTGGTTCACGGTTGGTGTGCCGAAGTCACATTCAAGCAAGGTCTCAAATACAAACTCTCTTCACTTCTTGCACCTGTAGGCCTCTGCTTCTAAAAATTTGTAAAGAATGTAATTCTTACTATTATTATTATTATTATTGCCAAATACAGTGTTATTAGTACTACCCTACTGTTATTATTACAGACAGGTAAGGCTTGCCTTCCAATGCAATCTCGCTCCATCCAAGCTATAGCCCGCCTTGCGTGCTGTGTTTCTCGGATAGCCTCAGGACCACCGCGACCCTGCACTGCAACTGGTTAACAGAAACGGCGGGGAGAACAAAGGCTTGGGTAGGTGACAGGGCAGACGGGGCAAAACCACCTTGATTATTTGCACACAATGACAGGAATCCAGCTGTTTTCCCCAGTTTAATCAGCTTCATTGAGCAGCATGTTGACACAGAATTAATTTACGTAATGACTTTACTGTGGATTCAATTTGGCCTTACAGAACTCGAGCTGTGTGCGGCTTATCAGGAATTGCCTCCTGGAATGCTACCACTGCACCAAGCTATCCCGTCCTCCCCACCCCCAGACCATAGCCGAAACGCCACCCTTATCTCGGAGGGGAGTATGGGCGTGAAATGGACAGAATCTCGACGAAAGCTGAGGAAGCAGATTCAGTGTGTGACACTGCCGCTTTGGCTCTCCTAGACCGTAGTCTTTTTCCATGATGTGTTTTTTGTAGGGTCTCCTGCTCATCCTACTAACATCCTAGCCGGCCTCTCCCATTGCAGTGTGTGTGTACAAGAAACACATAAAAATCTATAGATAGCCTTGTTTCGTAGAGATGGATCAACGTTCTTCAAACTTCGCTGTCATCTTTGTAAATGCAATATGTCTGGGGCTACTATGTGTCTCAGTGATCTCATGACGGTAAATGTTGCAGTCTGCTACCGTTGAAGATGGACTGCTGGACGAAAGAGAATTTGGCCCGTGTGTCACACTTGTTATTCACGTGCCTGTGTGCATAGAGACTGCCTCGTTTGTTTTCCTTCTTTGTGCTCTGAAAAAGCATCCAAGAAGAGGCCAAGTATGTTTTTAAAACTGTATTTTCATAAGCGATGATGTCTTCTTCAGCATGGTACTCCGTGCTGCCAATTAGTTTCCCCGAGGTATCGATCCGACTGCAGGCCCAGGTCCCGCAAATCAATTCCGCCTGTTCTTTTTGCCGCTCTAATTATTCTTCCAGTTTCTCACATTGAACCACTGCTTCTCTAAAGAAAATATCACCCTAAAAAAGGCCTCATCATTTCAGGCTGAGTATAGTGGTGAATATCCATGCCAGATTCAGCATGCGGAAAACACTATTGGGTGCGATAATCACAGAAAACGATAGAATAGGACGAAATGTTTGTATGTCCCTCATACAGAGTTCCTATGTAATTGTTGCATCACACTTTTAGAGCCTCCCCTGATGTCATTAATAACAGACCATTGGCATTACGAGCTGTCGAGAACAACTGATGAGAGCTCCGGTCAGTTACGACAGCGTGGTTTCACACGGGGCAGTTCTAGTTTACGTGAAGTGGGAGTGCGTTAATGCCAGTGCTATACCTTCTCCCATTCTCTCTCCCTGTTGAGAACGATGACTACCAGTTTTGGGTTGGCCTGGTACCCATCTTCTGTGAAGGACAGATCCTTCCCATCCCAAGTTACGTTCATCATGTATCTAAAATGACAAGGAAGAAAGAAAAAGTTAATGACCTGTCCAGCTCCTGATGGCAGACATAACAAAGGAATCACATTTATGATGATGAAATGCAGTTAGATGGCAGTTGCAAGAATGACAGGTGGGAAGAACATCTTTAATCACAAGAATACTTTTAAAGGACATGTGCTTGTCTGAGCTGGCTTAGCATTGGACATGGTCAGCTTAAAAAAATAATGGCCTCAGTTTGTGGGACACCGGATGAATCAAGTGAGATTTGGTAGTTGGTACCAAAGGCAGGGTCCTCCAAAAACTCCCTTACCAAAACCTCTCTCGTGTCTTCTTTCACGGCACATACAGCACAAAACAACATTAATTTGAAAAGTCTAGTTTGGATGGGAAAAAAAGTGCAGTCAAACAACAGTACAGTCAATCTGGGTAATCTCGTTTTTTCATTTGCTTCGCATTTTTTGCCGCCAAGCATACAGTAAAGATATGCAGTCGGTTCGTCAGTTTGGACAATTCATCCTAGAACTGAATGGTTCAATGGCTTTCTGAATTGACCCCCCCCCCCCCCACCACCTCAACAGCCCCCATTCAGGATTTGTGCTCGGGGGTGGCTCAGTTCCAGTGAGTGTAGGATGTGTTGTTGAGTTCAATTACATCAAAACTGCGGGGGAGGAAGAGAATCAATAAGCACCACTATCTCTGCTTGCTTACACAGCCTGTTCCCATTCACACTGCACCCTTTATTTACTTTTACTGGTGTTTTTTTTTCCCCCGCACCCTTTCCTAAAGCCCAGGAGATTCTGGGCTTGTCAAGTTCAGTGGCTGCACAGCAGAAACTTCTAGAAGGAGTTGGAACAGCGTCTCAGTTCATGCTTGCATGGCTCTGGCGTGGGGCTTAGCAGATATTTGCTCCCAGAATTGCAAGGGGCTCATTCAACAGCGAGGCATTGCAAGGAACATCCTCTGCTTGGCTGCATTCAAGCCATAGAAGAAGCTCTGATAAGGTGCTAGGGGCCACTAGGGGCCCCAGTTGCCAACATTACATCATTTGTTTATTTTGCCCAAAGCATCTCACACTGTTTTTCAATTGCAGTCTTACAATGTGAGTTCCTGTAGCATTTCAGCTTAACCTTGTTTGACAGTGCAGTTACCCTGCTGGACATTTGACCCTAGGGTTTGACCTATTGCTCATATGTCCATTTCAGAATCAGAAGCCTTGTTATGTTTTAGCAAAGGCTCCACCCCAGCAGGCATGGCAGCTGACATTGCTCCTCATCAGATCATTTGCTGGGGGTCTGAAGAGGGTTGAGAGGGCCTATTGGCATGCACCGTAGCCTTTCTATAAGGTAAAAATATCAGGAATATCTGAGATGAGGTGGTAATGGGCAACTGAAGGAGTAAGCCAAAGCTCTTAAGAGCCTTGGCATGGTGGTAGAGATGGAGTGCATTCTATATGAAGAGAAAATGACTGTATTTATTGGACATAGTATCCCATACTCCTTGACATGGATTCCACAACCAACAGTCAACCAGAATAACCACTGATACAAATATTGATGTGCATTGCTTTCAGATAAGAAATTATTTATTAAAAGTTACTATTTAAAATTGTATTGTTTAATCAAATAAAATAAATTAAAATTGTATTTAAAATTTAATCATTGTGATGGAAAGCATTTAAAAAATGTTCCTAGATATATTTTCCTGTATGCCAGGAACTAAACCAGGGGATATGCATGGATTTTTTTTTTTGAGTTTTTCCACTATAACGTTTGCCCAGTTATGACCACATGGCCTTTGACTCTTCAGTTTGGAAGGATTGAGGGTTCTTCTGACAGTCGTTTTTAAAAGAACATATCTGTAACTTCATATCTCTAATATCACCACTCTTGAGCCATGATCCTAGCAGCACCCTTCACAGAAGAAGCAAGCCTTTGATAGAAAAGTTCACTTTTAATATCACTTCTGATATTAACATTGCAGTAAAAAAAGGAGGAGTGGCAGAATAACTGATTGTGTAAGGAATTAAAAAGGGACAAGGCTTCACAGCTCAAGTCCTGCTTGGGGTGGCTTGTGACTGTCATCTCGTCTTGGGTGTGTTCCCTCCCCCTTCGGCCTTATACCGTGTTGCTGGGTAAGGCTCCAGCTTGCTGCGGCCCCGCTCGGGACAAGCAGTTGTTGATAATGGATGGATGGACGGACAACGTCTTCAGTTATCATTTCAGTGAAGACTGGAGACACGCTAATGAGATAGTGTAGGAAATGCTTGGAAAAATGAAAGATGCAGTCATAATTAGCTTCAGAGATGTATGCGTGTGATGTGTGATGTCCAGTATCCTATGGCCACTTTGTGTCTGGTCTCAAGTTTGAAGCCTCTGTGTAATTAAACATTGCAAAGTCAGGCAAAGGATACCATCAATAGAGCAAAAGCCTACAGAAGTACTCTCCTGTGCATTTACATTTATTTATGTCTCTGACGCTTTTCTAAAGCAACTTTCAATGTTAAACCACTTACATTGATTTAATCATTTATCCACCAAAGTCATTTTTACTGTATTAATTCAGGGTAAGTACCTTGCTTAAGGCTATTACGGCAGGAGGTAACTTTGGCCATGTGATCCATTACACTACCGACTGTGCCTGCAATCATAAGATATAGTTTGTGGCAGGCACCTAATGAGGGCCCTCCATGTTTCTTTGCTCCGTAGGAAGAAACAAGCATCAGATGTAGTCAATTTGTGAAAATTAAGACTTTTGAAGACTGGAGAGGAAAATTTGTTTTCTTTTGCAGGAAGAGAGAGAAGCCTGGAATAACACTGCTCTTTGAGTGAAAATCTAAACTTTGGGATATTCTGACTTATTTGTGTTTTATAATTAGAGTTCTTGAAAGCTTTGTGTTGAAGTTGACTTGAGTTGATTCATGATCTTTGCATTTCCTGTACCAGTTCTTTGGTTCTTATTGAAAACTTGTTTGTGTTTTGTCTGTTTATTATTCACACATTATGTGAAGTAAAGACTAGCAGCTGGCAGAAGGAGATCAAATCCCACTATTGTGTCACTCCCTATAGTGGAAAGGAAGGCTGTTGCTGAAAAAATTTGCACTGGCATTATTATATTATTATTTAGCCGGCAGTTTTCTCAAAGGTGACTTAGTTCTTTGTTCTTATTCAAAACTTATTACAGTGATTTCCATGCTTCCTGTATACAGCAGGTCGAGTCCTGCTTGGGGTGCTTGCGGCAGACTGGCATCCCGTCCGGGGTGTGTCCCTTCCCCGTCTAACCTTGCGCCCTGTGTTGCCGGGTTGGGCTCCGGTTCACCGCGACCCCGTTCGGGACAAGTGGTTGTAGACATTCTGTGTGTGTGTGTATACAGCAGGGTAATTTTTTAAAGTATCTATTTATTAGTGAATACCTTGATTAGCAGTAGGTGGGAGTCAGTCCTAGGTCCTTCAGGATGACAGCTCCAACAGCTGACATGTGGTTACAGTAAAATGACAACACAAGTACCTGGCAGATGGTTACGGCACCCAAGGAGAGGCATTTCCGACTATATGTTCAAGACAACCTGGTCATTCTGCTCAGTACTATTAATTTAATGTAAACTTTATATTAATCTCCATTAGGTGAATCCAATTCATCATGACTAATTTATTAGAAATGGAAATTTAGCTCCACCACAAATGAAGACATGCATTTTTAAAAATTAGTTGCCGTTAACTCAAAAAATGTAATAAAAAACTGAGGCAGTGAACAGAGCTTCTTCATGTTATAGTTCATTATACTGCATGTCCAGGAATGAAGAGAAAGAGCTCATTTGATTGAAAAAGACTAAAGGTACCCCAGGAAACTTTGTGGAGTCATTTATAGGGACATGGTGGGTTTGGGGGTTCACAGAAGAGGGATATTTGAGCCAGGCAGGGTTTGGTCACATTATTTTAGCCTTTCCTCTTGATGTGCTTTCATGCCATTCTGTGTCTCTCTTCCTCATCTTTGTTTGGAAGGGGATATTAGGAGGATCTGGCGAGCTAAAAGTCCTCTAAATCACTGCATTTTTGAGCAGTTTGTCTCAACAGACCCACTCCTGTCTGTTCATTAACACTTTCATGCTGCCGCTTTGACAACAACTGCCTCATCCCTCACATCTCCCCACTGCTGATTTATACTCACTACATTTTGCCGCAGCTTGCCATTCAGCACTCCTGAGACGAGAGCCATAAATCTGTCATGGGATGAAAATATTGCTTTTTTTTGAGGCCTCGTTCATAGTGCTTGATGCCGCTTAGCTTGGTGTTCTGTTCCTTCTTGTTTTATTTCTTATTTACAATACATCAAATGGCCTTTCACCCATGGAACTGGACAGAATGAAACTTAGGTGCCTTGAAAGGCTCTTGTATAAAATCTTTCAATCAAATTTTGGTCCCCTGTGACTTCATGCTCAACTACTTATCTTGGTCTTCCCTTCTTAAAGATGTCAGCCACCTGCTTTATCTTTTTTCATTGACCACCATGGTGGGAAGCAACCATGGTAATCTGGATTTGAACCAAGTTGTACCACCTTCATGTATGATGTATGAATGTGATTGGGTTATATTTTATCCTTCCATGCCGTGAAATGGGCCTTTTTTAATCAACAAATCAACAAATGTTTTAATGAATTTGGCAACAACATACATGCTGCTTCTACGTGTTGCACTGTACAAGATGGTTTTACAAACTGAAAATGTGATATAATAGATGAGACTCCTTTCTCCATCTTCTGCCCTACTCGCATATGCAAGCAGTTAGACATGAATGTGGACTACACACCTGGGTGGGAACTGCTGGCAAGCTGCTAATGAATGTGGACTTTAATTGTTCCCCATGGGATTTTGCCCTTTTCTCCCAAATGCCATTTTCCCAGACAGTCCACGGTTGGAGAGAAACAGAGCCCAGCGGTTGGGTGCCAAGACGGGAGCCCGTTGTGGTGACAACCACATGCTTGCTGCATCGATGAAGGGGAGGGAGGAGGAGTCTGCTTTAATAAAGCATTTCAACACATAAACCGCTCTGTTCACACCCTCCAGGGGTGTATAGGGGCCAGTGTGGCTAAGGGACAAGGTGTCAGCAGACTGCTGAGAATTTCCACTCATAACACTTTCAATCTAACTTGTAATTCAGCCATAATCTTACCTATAAATGATAGTCTTTTTGGCTGCCTGTCTTATAGCAGGTTATGCATTTCTCTGATTCACTGTATTGCAGCCGAGAACGTTTGAATCACAGCCCGACTTTCAGGAACTCGTGGTTGGTGTGCTATTGCTGCATGACCATTTCTGAAGCAGTTAAGAACAGATGCTGGTCGTCCTAACGCTACGTGACCCACTTTTCTGTTCACAAGTACAGCTCGGCTAAAATCCTCTATTTGTATTCTTTTGATGGAAGACGTGGTGATGAATGTCAAGTGGAACATGGTCACTTTTCTCTGAAACAAAATGAAAAACGTACTTGTGTAATGCGCTAGGTGGAAGCTTGGTCTTCTCCATTGGCCCGTAGCAGCTGGTTTTGGCTTCAGGGATGTCACCAAACTCCTCCAGCATGGATGCTGCTGCTGTGGTGATAATCCCAAGGCCATCTCGCACCCTGGCCTCCAGGGGATAGTCCCAGTCATCGTAGGACACAGAGATCATTCCTGTGGGAAACTGGTCTGGAGTGATTTCCGGGTTGCCAGTGGTCAGGCTGGGGACGATCCAGATGTAACCAAAGCCAGTGAGGCCCAGAGAGTGGGCCTCCTCGAAGATGTAGGCTGCTTCATCCTTGGAGCAGTACAGCAGGATAACTGGGGACTGGATCTTCTTCAGTTGCACTTGTGTTCTGGTGTCTCCATCCACCGCATCCAGAGTGATGGTGTTTTGCAGGTCCCAGCCCACAAAGCTGTTCTCGACCGTACTCTTCAGGATGCTGATGAAGTCCTGGTAGCCCGGAAACTTGCTGGTCACAATGGAGAACACATGCCAGTCATACTCTTCCATGATGTTCAGCATCAGCAGTGCCTCCTGCTGGATCGAGGCTCCAAACTGGAAGAAAGTAGACTTCACATCCTGGGGGTGAAACAACAAAAGCATGAGAGGAACATAAGTAACCATCAAAATAAATTGATACACAAGCTTAACAGCAGAATGCATAACAGCTGGGAAAAAACTACTGAGCTGACTAAAAATATGTACAGTATCTGAATCTAGGGAACAACTCACAAAAGGGGAACAGAACCGATAAAGCGCAGCTCAGATAAGGACGAATCTCCTTCCAGTTGCTCAGATGCTGTTTTTAATTTGCTACCATTACCAATATGAGATCAAAGAAGATGCTTCTGTTGAGACATGTGTAAAGAGGCTTTTAATGTGTGTTAAGCTCTTCTGTGGTTTTGTGCACAGATACAGTGGAATAATCATTCTGCAGCTCTTCCACTTCGACAACAATAATAATATGTAATGTATGGAACACTTCATCCCTTACGATAATTGGGCAAAATTTCTGAGAACAATCGCGTTTTTGCAGAAAAAGAAAAGGGACCATTTCAGAACAGTCTCACCCTGTCCATTACACTGCTTTCTTTGAAGCTTCTAAGTTGCTCTGCATGTCTAATGAGAATTGTTCACTCCCCCAACACCCCGAGAAATCAGAATATCACCTTTCCTCAGGATACAGCGTGAAGGAAGGGGGCTGTCATATTACACAATATTGACAGTGCTCTGTGTAAAAAGCTGATGCTGAAGGAAGAAACCCATATACCGATCAATGGTTTTTTGGAGTTTGTACAACAGACCTATAACCCCTCCCCATCTTGTTCCATTCCAAGGGTTCGATGAGCTCAATGAAACTCTTTGTGAAAAACGCATGGTACCAGAGCAGGAAGCAGATGAGAACAGCTGTCTAACCATGCCAAGCCTCCAGCGAGCATCGCTGCCCCTCGCATGCCTTCATCATGGGGACACATGGCAGTTTCCCTCTCTTTTAAAGAGGTGTTTGTGAGTTGCCAATCTTGTGCAAATGTAGCCAGCAATGCAGAAAAGAGGAATAACCAGGGAAATGGGGAAGGCCGTGCTGTGGCTCGTTGTTGTGTGTACACAGAGAAATGTTTGGGACTCACAACGATCTCATGTATGCCGGTACATGAAAGGAAGACAGTGCCTCTACCAATCTCTTCCAGGGGTGGGACATCATTCTGTTTGAACATGAACACCCGTTTGTTTCAAATTGAGTGTAATGCACTTGTATTTTTTCTGTGAGATGTATGTCGCTTTGGAGAAAAGTATCTGCTAAATGAATAAATGTAAATCGCAGTTATCCCCTATGTTTTTGATTTCATATTCAGGCTTCCCTGTTGTCCTCACAAAGGACACTGTTTTGCGCATTCATTAAAAGTTGTCCCTGCTAACTCCATTTATTGTTGTGGAAGGTGTTGAAAATATTTGTGCTATAATGGACAGAGTGATCTGAGGGACTTCAGCATCCTTTATGTCTGCTAACAGGAACGAGCCACAGTCAATTAAACAGTGCAATAAAATTTTTCTTTCTTCAGCTTTTGCTAAGTGGAGAGGGATCCATGCATGCAAGTTTTATGAAATATACTTAACAAATAGAAATTAGATTTAACTGCTATGTTTCCTTCTGGGAGTAAGTTGCTTTGGATAGAGGCATCAACCAAGCAATTTAATAATGACTCCCAAAAGTATTCCCAGTAACTCTGGCCACCCAAAGAGTTTGTTGTTTAAATGCATATGCAAATTCTCCAAGGTAGATGCAAATTTGAGAGTTGAAAGTGCCCTGTGCAACAATGGAAGTGGTGGGGGGTTATTTTAAGGTAGGAGCCATGTCAAATTTCTGACAGGAGAATCCAGATACTTTCTCTCAGGTTGGCATTCATATGGGGAGACCTTCTGTGCTCACACCAGCTGTGTCTGTGTGCGCGTGAAAGAGCTCTAGACAGCTGGTACTTAAAGCATGCTTGAGCCACAAACACGCCGTCCCTCTTGAGGAGATCTAAAAGCTGTCAACAGAAGAAGTGGCTACAACTCCACAGATCAGACTTGTTGGCTGGCTTATTTCGCACCATTAGAACAAAAAACGAGATAACAAAATGGTGGTATTTTGCCAGCTAACACGTGCTTTTAGATCTCCATAAGATTTTGCTGCCACTGTTGATGTGAATTGGAAATGGAAGTCATATCTTCTGTATGTTTCCACTTTAAGGCAGGTCTTTTTGTTTTTGAGTTTGTTTTTGGTTCTGTTCCCTGGCGTTTCTGTGATCTCCTTGTGTTTCTTTCCCCTCCCAACTCTACCTGGCATTCTACGATATACATGTCACCTATTAGTTAAATTAACAGATGGAAACATGCTGGTTCTGAAAGTCCATTAAAAGGTTTTGCATGGCAAAGCCAATAGTAGTAATGAAATAAGCAACGTATCAATACTCTACATTGTCAAATCATTTTTTGTAAAAAGCAGCATCAGTGTAACTTAGTTTTAAGAAAAAGATTGGCTTAGTGTAATTTTTCAAATGCAGTAGTAAAAATATACTGTGCTTAATACAAACACTCGACATATCTGTCTGTGCAGCTCTAGAGCATGTTCATGCTACTACTTCCTGTCACATGAGTATCCTGTTTTTCCAGTTCACTGCTTCCTGTCACATGACATTCCTAGCATTTCAGTTCAGTCTACCACTTCCTGTTACATAATGGTCCCGTTCTTCAGCATTTAACCATTGTGCCACGGCTTTGTATATGGAAATATTATCCATATATTTCATTTACCCCCACGTGAACTTGAAAGGCAACAGATGATTCCGTGATTCAAATCTGTATTGACAAATGCTTTTGAGGCTAAACCCACATTTGGAGATGGAGGACGCCATCACTGTGCTGTGAATAGTGATTCCTCTTGACTTGAATGGCAGATGGACAACACATGATGTAGTGGTTAAGTGCCTTTGGCTCCCAGTAAATCCCGTTGGAAGCTCTTGGGCCTACAGGATCTACAGCCTAAGCAACTGAATTAAATAAAAATAAATATATTTTAATTATTTGCTAACTTGTTTATGGTCAGGACATGAGCTGGATGTTAGAGCCCATTAATCAGACTAATTTCTGGATGTAAGCAGAGCTTGGAGCAGGAGTTATCAGCTGAGGCAGAGTGGTGTGTGAGTGTGCTTTTGTATCAGTGCAGCTCAGCATCTGGGACTTGGCAGGGACTGTCCTCATGACGATGATGTTCATTGCTCTCTAACATCTCAGGTTATTTAAAAGCAGGTTAAAAACCTGTGGATATGTCCAGGTTCAGAATGCAGTGTTAACTCCCCAACACACTACAGGTTAGACTCAACCTCTTCAAAAGTTGTATTTAAAGATATCATGGATAACAGCAGTGTATTGTAATCGTTACTCCCTGCATCTTTTTATGGACAAATGTCTGGGCATCAGTTCAAGATCGAATTCCAGATTGAACTAGGGTCATATCTCTCAACACATTAATTAATCCTTTTTTGATGGAATTAACATAGTGAAGCACATCTCTGCACTATTCCTACCCTTCTGTGAAAAAATACTTGCCATTGCTGTGGGTACTGTGAATCTGGAAGGGTGCCCCCCTCAGTTTTGCTCGATAATACAACACCTAGCCAGTTTCATTTATGCCAGTGCACATTCTAATAGCATGTGACATATTTCATCTGGTTGTTGAGAAACCATTTCATCCGGCTGAGCGCCAGTAACCTCTCATTAAACCGCACCTTGCGCTCACCCCAGCAGGCTCTTCTGGAAGCTGATCGTGTTGGACGACCTTTCCGTAAATGAGTTCATCACTTCACTAGTCAGGATATGGGGGAAGGGCGCTATTTACGATGCTTCCAGGACAGTTCCGTATTTCACATAAGCTTTCCCACATGAAGGCAACAGGGGGAGGTGGGCTTTGTAGGGTATAGTGATAACAGAACTTACAGTTGTGCCTGGTGCCGATGACCACTGATATAGACAAAGACTCCTGAAATGGTTTCAAGGTTAGCATAGGAGTCATCAGGCTGCCCTCCAAATCTCACCACGTTCAAACCCCCATCTGGCCACTCATGCTATTTTCTGACACCCATTTAATGAATCAGGAAATCAAGGTTTGTTAAATTTCACAAGAGAATGCTTGAGAAATGACATTAGCCATTATCATTTCTCTTTTACTGCTGTAGGAAAGGATGTCCGTTGACCAGATATTACGGGTTTGCATGCAAACTTTGATGATACCTAGCAGAGGACTGGGGGGTTTGCAGGACATTCTCAAAAAGTGTAAAATAATAGACTAAGTTTGATTTGTGTACAGGTGCATGACTCTGAAAATCATACTTGGAGGACATAAGCAGAAGGAGCTCAACTGGAGCAGATCTCAGTTGACGTCGGGAAGTTTAATTTCGCCACGTGTTCCTGATACAAAGACTGATGTATTCAGTTAATTGACAGTTAGTGGCCCACTTGAAGCGATCTCTGTTTAAGATCACTTAAATAATTATGACCCAGTTGAGCACTGGTCCCTGAGAAGGAGCAGAACAGCAGGAGTCCAGTCACAGCGTGCCAAAGTAAACTCTCTTTGAAGAAATCCAAAGATACACCTGAGCGTTCTCTGAGGTGGGGGGGAAAAAAATATCGAGATAAATACTTGAATTATCGGCAAGGGGAGCCAGAAGTTTTTCCTTGAAGTTCATTTCCAACGGACGGGACCGGACATCCAGAACAGTTCTCATGACATGAAAAAAAAAACCACTCGCTGCAGTGGGAGAGACTGCAGATCAATAGGAAACAATGATTGTTTCTGTACACGAGCCATGTGCACAATGGTAATGAATGGGCCATAGGCGCACCTGTGCAAACACAGCCTAAATCTGTACCGGTGATGAAGGACCCTGTCTTCACATTATGAATAATTATCATAATATTGCAACCATCCTTTGCAACAAAGACAAATTGATGCAGTCAAAGAAAAACCATCTGAGGAAATTACGGTAAAGCAGTACAAAATGCATAATTATAAATGTAATTAGTTTGGTGAACCAAGTAAAAAGTGAAACCTCTTTGGTGCGCAATGAAACGAAGAACACGTTTTGTGATCTTGCAGTCACAGCTGTCTTTTTGTTAGCTGTAGTTTTTTTTGTGTGTTCTGTCAGGACTTTCCTACAGTGATGGTTGAACAAAGGAGAGGGAAACTTTTCCGAAGTGCAGACAGAATAGGCTGTCTCCGCTGGCTGTTGGTCTCTGAGTGTCTCTGTACTCTCACTGCCTCGACTTCGTCTCAAGTAAAAGCACGTAAACTGGCCCAGAGACGCTTACCATCCCAACCTCAGCCTTGATGGGCAACCATTTGCCCTCCACATCACAGTGGATTTCATTTCACTCTCAAACAGCAATGAACAGTTTTGTCATTTTAAATATCAGAGACGTAGGTGAATTAATAATGAGAAAGATGTTGGGCGACCCTTCGTGGTCAGATGAGGTTATCATCAAGGTCTTCATCTTCTGGGAAGTCAATGGACCCCACAGGCAGTTTCAAAAAGGAAAAACAAGTCCTCTGCCTTAACAACATTTGTCCACTTTTAATCAAGAAGTAATGAGCTTTGTGCATAATTTATTTTGTTTGCTCTCAATTTCACTTAAACGTGAAACAGCAGAATCCGAGTGTTGCTGAGAGAAACGCTTGGAGTAAAACAAGTTATACAGCAGCAGAGACTCTCAGACATTCATGCCATAAACATTCATAATCTTACCACTGATCAACAACATAGAAGAACACCAGTGACAACCTGTGAACAAAGTGGAAGTAGGTGCTCCTTTTTGGATGCCTTTACTACCTACTGGTTTGGCACATATTGTAACTGGTCACATTTTCCCTATTACGGACAGAAATCTGTACATCATTAACAGACGAGTTAACCACTATTACAACACAAGGCAGTATGTTATCAAGTTTTAAAAAACTAGGTTATGGTACCCAAATTTTGAGATCCAGGAACAGGTAATTAGACAAGCTGACAAACTCCTCCTGCTCGCAAAATGTGCTAAAAACCACATGATTCCTTATTTTTTCCCCTCATACTATGTCCAAAAAAAGAAAGAAATGGAAAAATATCTTGCCACCAAAATTTTGCAACCCTTCAAAGAATATTAAGCACAAGCACCATCAAGTAAATGCAAAAGTGGCAGATTGCAGAAATTACTTTTTATGCAGTGGAGGGTATCCAGCTTTGTGTGATAAATATTTCTATTTAATTTTGATTGGCTGCCAGGAAATGCAACAGAGTAATTGGGCCTTGTCATAGTTCAGCACACAGAGGCCACCCCTGGGAAGCATCCATCAAGAACTGCTCCGTAGCAACAAGTTAGGATTGCTGAGCTTCCCCTTCCGTGGGAAATGCAAAGACCAAAAGGTAGCGCAAAACCTGGGCTTGGCCTGTACAACTGCATTCGTGGAGCAAGGATCAGAATTTTTCTTTATTTACATGACACCGGGCGCTGGGACCTGAGCAGAAGTCTGACTTAGAATGTCACCGTTCTTGGTGTGTTTGACCAGTCAAAGATTTCCCATGTATCTCCTGTTTTCGTCTCTCTTCACTAGCTTTCTGCAGTTGCCCTTATCAAGTTCAACATTCTGGATATGGTGTACAAGACAGTCAAAGGATTTTCACCCTGATACCTACAGGGTGTGATCACTCCCTGCACCCTAGCAGGAGTGCTGTGTTTCTCCACCTTTGGCTTCTTGGAGGTCCCACTCAAGGGTCAAAAATCAAAAGCTCATAGCTTCTCAGTTCTAGCTCAAACGTGATGAAACCCCCTCTTTCTTCCGGGGTTGCTGAATTCTTTCACTAATCAAGAATGTCAAAATCCACCTTAATTTTTCAATTTTCCTCCTTTTTCCCCAACAACTTCATAACTTGCACCGCGTCATCTGCCCGGATCCCCTATATATTTATTGTTTCTGCGATGCATGTAATACCTCTGTCGTGTGGTGGAAAAAAACAGTGGCTTTGGGGAAACCTGACTGTGTTTCCACAATCAAGTCTACAAGTCTACATCTATCACTCTGTCTTTTTTGCAGTCCACATTTGTTTACAGTAGCTGCTTTGGAGAAAAGCAACTACTAAATGAATGAATGTAAATTGCTATATAAATGTGCTAGCTGTACTTACTTAACTGGGTTGCTGTATAAACATTGAGCACATCTTTTTATGATGGATTTAATGCTCTAGAACATACGCCATACAGGCACTAGCACCACACATCAGCTACTACTTTGTTCTGTGAGCTTTCTACTGCAGAGTGAGGAGTCTACACCCCGCTTGCATTCAGAGATGATCCCAAACTTGGAGCGATTCTTTGGAGGAATTAAAGCGGAAGTCGGACCCAAGCCAGCGAATGGCAGTTCCACGCATTCCTGTACAATTTACAGCTCCCATCATTTGACACCCCTCAATTCGGCAGGGGAAAAGAGGGGAAAAATTGCCCCCCATCCATCAAGGCTCTGCCGACATTCAAGGACGGACTCAGATCAGCTCAGGTATAACAGGAGCTGCTGCCAAGCCCTGATTAAAGGCTGGCTGCCCATTCAGATGCCAGGCTTCCATCTGAAGGCCCTTGTTAGCATCTCCAAACACACCTTTTTTTCAGTAATCCTTCACCACTTCCTCCAGTGAATCGCACCACAAGGGCAAAAAGGTCAAACGCCACCGCATGTACTTCTAACCACAGTTCTTCAGTAATGTTAGGATGTCTGAAGCTACAGCCGGAGGGAAACACTACACGTTTTAGCACATGTGAAAATTTTGTTCTTTTTCTTTTCATGGCGGGATAGCCACGGTTCAATTAAAAGGAAAATGTGGCTTCATTGCAGACGTAAAGAAATGGAAAAAATGTTCCAAGTGAAACTGTGAGAGGCATTGTCAGGATTTGTACACGGTCCTACATAATGTTTTAAATATCTCTAAGAATGCCAAGAGCCCAAGGCAGAAATCAAAGTGAAAACACATTGTTTCATTCAATACACTGTAGGAAAAAAGTTTATTTTTTGTCACATAAACTCAGCCTATGACATTGCCTTTAGTCACAATGGCATTATGTAAGCAAACGGACAGTGCCATCGCCAGTGCCATCGTCAGTGCCAGTAAATAGGGTACAGCCAGTAGTCTTCCACAAACTTAGTCCTGAGCAGAACACTCTTTTGAGGTAGACAACAAAGTTGCTCCGGCACGCCTTGCCGCCAAAAAGCACTCTGCATCCTCCATAAGCGAAAGGCGCCCAAGATGCAAAGAGACCCAGCTAGGAGCTCTCCTTTTGAGCACACTTTAACTTAATTAGGTCGGTGCTTCAGCATCCAGCTCTCTTTTTGGTCTGTGCTAGTTTGGTGCTCCATCTGTCCGTGCGAAATAGCAGGCGCCTGGCTCTCAAATACACACTTTCTGCAGTTAACGGGATGAGGTTGGCCTGTGTTGGTCCTGAAAGTGGGTGGATAGATCATCGAGATCTAGGTTATATTTTACCCTCCTTTGATTTGAGAGATTTTATAGTAAACACTTAAACACAGGGCAAGAAATATTGCAATGTACAAAGTACTTTCCATGGGCAAAACGGAAGACAAAGAAATATGCTCATTTCTTTTTGAAAGCAGGAGCATCAGGTAAGTCGTCTATTGCTTTATCACTTCTTTCGTTCTGTCTTGTCTGTGTTTGAGCTGCAGCATCAAAAGGGGTGCTGGAAAGCACGGGAAGATTTGAGACGCGGCTGGCCTACTTTCGCATTTACAGAGTTTGAAAGACTCAGCCGTTTTCAAAGCCCTCGGGGTGCCTGCAAACACAGGCTTCTGGCAGACCCACCGCAGGTCTGGGTTTGAGTCGCTCTGTGTTAGCTCTCTCAGTGGAGAAAGGGTAAAACTGAGCGTAACGGTGTACATCAAGAGGTTTTGTGGCATTTTCCAAACATGGCTACCAGGAGAATACCACCTACCTCCGTTCAGGGAGATGAGCATTCATCCCTGTTGCCCTGGAGAAAGACAGTCCCAACCTCCACTTCAGCCAAAGGAGCTCAGCATCAATCTGTGCTTCCCTGAAGCGACACACCTTCGGCCTCCGTTTATGGAAGCACATCAGCCTTAGCTCTTCCAGAGAACCACCCTTCCCATTTTGCAAGAGATCCATCTGTCTACTTTACCCCTTAGAGACAACCCATCATGGACTTCTCCAGTGACTCATCCCAACCTCACCTTTGATGAGCTAAAGTAAGAATTGTATCCTTGGCATCACCAGAGAAAAAACCACCCCGTAGTTTCATAGCATTGAAACATACCCAATAGCTTCTCACTTGAAACTTGCTGCACTGTCACCATCTCTTTACTGGAGATTACAACTACTAATTTCCCTCCTTTTACTCAAACAGTTGCTAGCCCAACTAGTTTGGCTTCATCCAGAATTTATTTTAATCCCCAACAGCTTTATTCCACGTGCTTTTATTGTACAACAGAGCTTTCATTGCCCTTCCTGAAGTTCTCTTTGATATAATGTGGCACTTTGAGGGTGGGGTGGTGGTCAGCCAGGAGTTTGTTTTCCTTATTATGCCTCCACATGCAAAGCAGATGACACAGTTGTGGCTTCTGTTTGTAGTCTGAAATGAATGCAGGAATCCCACCAATACATTTGCAAATCAAAGAAATATAAGTAAGATATTTATAGCAAAATAACCTTGGGAGAAGTATCCAGATTTCTGGTGTTGTTTTCCTTCTTGCTTCAAGCCCCCTGTCTTCCTGATCCTGCAGCTTTGATGTCAGCAAAGCAGCCATATATCATAGCTGAAATTACCCTACACTGACCTCCCTGAGTCTGAAAGGTGTGTCCCTTTGTGATGAAACACGGCTCTCAATGGAAATCCTAATGAAGTGTAGGTAATGTACAACCCCTTCACCCTTTCAACAGTATCACTGATAGGGTAGCAGTTTAGAGGGCAAAGGTGGCAATGAGGCTGATGATGATGATGCGTTTGGCGGGGGGGGGGGGTTCCATATGAAGTCATTTGCCACAGATTTATGATCAAGAGGAGGTGGCCTTCACTGGACTTACTTAGTTACAATGCTAATGCCACAAAGTGACGTGATAAGGCCCCCATTGGTGTTCTTTTTCAATGTCAATACAGTGGCCACATTTCTGCTTCACAGAAATACAGAAGTCACTTATCCTGCTTCCTTTTTTTTCCTTCTGCAGCCTTGTATTCCTTATTTTTCCAATGTTTCATATGACTTGCTTTCCACAATTATCTCAGGCTTGTCATCTATTTGATATGTTTCTGCTGATTAATGGCGTAACAGTTGAGAAAGAATCCAGGCCTCTAACACTGGTGAAACTCCTCTGATTCCTGGGAAACAGACACTCAGATACTCATCTGTGTTGTTCCTGAGGTGATGTTAGGCTGCGGTTTTGACAGTGCCACAGTATGGCAACATAGTTCCCCTGAAGTGATGCAGTAAATTACCCAGCTGCGTAAACAGATGAATCACTGTAAGTAGCTTAACATTAAGTTGCTTTGGGGAAAAGTGTCAATGAATTAATGATTGTAAATGTTGTTGATTGGTTGATGCTGGTACTATGGGTAGATGGGGAGGATCACTCTCCCTGCAGGCTTGTCAGGTGAAGGTAAGTTCAGTGTAAAGGGAGAATATTTTTATGAGATGTACGTCGCTTTGGAGAAAAGTGTCTCCTAAATGAATTAATGTAAATGAGTAGACTGGGCAGCCTGGGTAACTGCTAAAGACAGCACATGGAGAGCACTTCCAGCCAGCCTTGAAACAGAAAAATGTGCTGTTTCACAACCGCATGAAAGCGCACATCAGCACTTGCAAAAAAATGGAAACATCCCTCTACACCCAGCCCACTCTTCCTAACATACGAAAACTCTATTCGGGTCTGCTGAGGACAGAGCTTCTTCAGAGGAAAAGGTCAGGAGCTAATTGGCCCACAAATGTTTAGCCATTCACTTCTTATTAAAGGTGGAACTTGATATGCATGACATTTCATCCAATCCCATGTCTGGACATAAAGGTCTTGTTTTTCTTCCCTTCATTAGAGCTTTTTTGCTGTGGTCCCAAACCACTGTGTCACCGCTGCCACGAGTCAAAGGTCAGCGGTTCACCCATTTCTCATGCCCCGTCCACCTCTGACGCACCGCTGCCCCTTGGTGCGTTAAGTATCAAGGATGCCTCTGCAGGCTGCAAACATAACATCTCTCTGACAGTCAGTAATGTATGAGTTCAAGACCTGAACTTGAACCAGCAACCTCTGTCACTCAGGCCTGCAGGGACCACATACTGCATCACATTAAAGTGCCTTCTCTAAACAGCACTGGCTACTCCTGCCTCAAATGATCAAGTTGTATTTGCTCCACCTACTTTTCTAAAATTTCTGTCTGTAGTGAAGCGAACACAACGTGTATTTACACTCCGGGTCGAAAGGTGGCAGTAAAGAACACCTAAACAGAACAGGAGTGTGCTACTGTAGTCATAATTCAACTCATTACAGTGTTTACATGTCATGTCTGGCGTTTCTGCGTTTCCTGAGCACTGGTAACAAGTATTCTACATTTTTATGAGACGAATCAGTCAACACTCGCTACTGAACAGGACATTACGCAGGCAAGGTATTTATATATTCGGTCGTATAAAATTTTAAAATTTTATTAGTAATGTAACTCAAAACTAACAACATATTAGACCACGTTTTACAAAGTGTTTCATTGCAGCTGTATCCAAGGTATTTACGGAACCTAACCAGGAAAGAAATCAAGGAACAGCTGTATTATTAAGATTTTATTGATTGACTTTGTGAAAAAAGTGTCCCTGGGGTTTCAAACAAACAAATTATGAAAAGAAGCCCAGCTGTAGAATGAGGAGTGCATCTTACTCCATAAATGGATTATATAAAAGCGAAACATTTACGCAAGTTTTGTGTGCGGTTAAAAATGACTTCTGATGAAAAGGTTGCGGATCCAAAGGACCCTATAGAAAAAAAAAATCATAACAGCCTGGACTGCACCAGTCTGTGCTGTATTTCTTTGTGTAAAGAGGCAATGTACTGTACGTTATTGAAGTTAATTTGAATGAACGCATCTGTTTGAAAAATAATTTGCCAAACGGTATGGATGGTTAATAACAATGAAAACCGACAGGGGCGTTACTCACAAAGTCTAATGGGTGTACGATGGTTTGAAGATACCTGTGTGAGTGACTCTTCGCACCCGAATCTAGCCAGCGGTGAAGCTCTCGGCTTCGATGTGCGAAAAGGGAGCTCAGGTGTCGCAGTTTTGGCAGGGAATAAAGCAAATAGGGACTTTAACACCAAGAGTACAGTGAGATTCTGCCTTTCTCACTGTGATTGTTATTCTGGTTATTCAGGTGGTCGTTCACTGAAGAAGTTCTAAATATCTTAGTCACCTGTCACATTATATCTCATAAATAATCTCCTTTTACAAAACTGCAGTTGTTTGCGTCCTTTTCCGAAACCATGGGAAAAGAAGCAGCTGTGTGTGTGGACGTTATTTTGGGAGCTATGGTTGATTTCAGAGCGCAAGCCGGTCAGAGGCAATGCCCGAAAGAAGCTGTCCTATTTATAGACGCTAAACTGGCCAAGAAGGGAAATGTGACTCTTTTGTTCTTCCAGCACACAGAGAGGATCTCTTTATCTGGGGAGTGTGGATCCCATTAAAATATCACCTTTCGACGCCTTCATTCAGTGGCTGTAAGCAGATTTCCTTAAGCGGCTTTTGGCGGCAACGGCTCCGGTTGCCACATCCGCGGCAGCTGGGCTTCTGCAAGCCACAGCAAGAAAGTCAGCTGGTGGGGGTGGGGTGTCACAGGTCCGCGCCGTTGCCCACGGGAGTGAGAAATTGTGTTACAAGTGCTGAAAGAGGTGTAACGGAAGTGGTGGGTAGAGCTGGCAGACCAGCCCACCTCACAGAGGCCTTGTTCCATACTGCCAAGCCAAGCATGGCTTTCTATGACTTAAAAAAAGCTAGTTAACAGCTCTCATGCATCTTTGTTTTTATCATATTGGGAATAAACACAGTAATTCAAAATGTTACACGAAAAGATGCTGTCTGAATTTATACGTTTGCCTTTGATCAAATCAGGAAACCAACGAATACGCTAAGTTAAATATGTGAAAAATTTGTTCTATTGATTTTTAACAGCGTTTACATTCACTAAGTTCACATGTAGTCATCTACCCTGGTTCGTTTTGAAGACGAGCAACCTGCCCAGCATTTCTGCAGAGCATTCTCACGCTAGCTGGTAAAGCATCTGCGTCACGACCCACCTTATTTATCTGCAGAGCCTTGGTTTGTTTCCCTGCAAGTAATGCACTGCAGCACTACGGTCTCGCAGACCGTCGGGAAGTCAGAGCGCTGCAGCGAAAGCGGGATTTTCATGTGGAGAATCGGGCCTCTGCGGCAGTTAAGTCTTCAACTCTTGAGTTTTCTTTTGAGTGTTTCCCTCCGAAAGTCCCGAATCTGGCATTTCACATTCTTCGCTCTTTCAGTTTAACCCGTTCATTTCCTATGGTCAAATCCTAACCCCACGCTGCCGACGTACACGTAAAACACATAAAGTTCGGAGAAACCGGAGAACATTAAGGCTATGTGTTCAGATGCCTGGTGTGAAAGATTTCGTGGTACAGAACAGCTATAAATGGTTTACATTTGACTGGACAGAACTTGAGGTTAAGCTGCGGTGCCAGCACGTTGTTACTGTTGTTTTACTTGTGTTTGTGTTTCGCTCAAGGCGCTGCCCGTTTGCCCCTTTGCAAAACCCCGCCGACCCCCAGCTCGCACACTCGGCCGTTCACACTCCCTGTCCCACATTGCAGCGCTCCCGTTCGGTTCGACAGCCGCTCCCGTTAATGCTTTCGACGCCATCGCTAAGTGTCCGTTTCTGCTCCGCAACCCTGCGAAAGGGGGAAAGAAAATCGAAAAAGAAGGCGGCACAACCGTATAATCTGTTCCCGACAGGGGACTTTGCCGAATTACTTTTGAAATGAGCCACATAGAAACTGAAGTTCCAGCAGCTCTAGGCCCCAATCTGCTGGCGTCAGCATGTATTTAACACACATTGCGGAGAATGGCCTCACCTCCCCCATAACTCGCGCACATACTCACACACACACACACAAGGAAAGAAAGTGCACCTTCATGCCAGCTTTGTCTCTGAAGATGATTATCCCTGCAAAATGCATCTATGCGTGTTATCTGGAACTGGAGGGCTGAGGTGTGTTTTGCTGGGGTGACACTTTGCCCGGTGGTTTTGTTGTGCTCACACTCCTTGGAGAACCTCAGATAGAAACAAACGCGCCAAGGACTCTACAACTTCTTCTGAAACGATCCAATAAAAGAACTTTTGGGCGGAATTAATTTTTAAAAAAACGGTGTTATGAAGGAAAACGGTTTTGTTAGCCAAGTGGGAAGATTCTGCTTTTAGCACATGGTTGTATTAAAAAAAGGAGAATATCCGCAGGTCAAGACTGCAATCTTTCCAGAGGGTGCGAATGAAGAGACGTCATCGTGTGCGAGTCCATTCTCTGAGGGTGGCTGGTGGGGAGGCGAATGGCTCAGCGTACATTTATTTCTTGTACCTGAAAAATTCCACATTAGACAAACGTAGACATACAGCTGAAGTGCTGTTGTTGTATTCTAGATACTTACGAACAGCGTGTATCACTATTAATGCATTAGCGAATGAAACCCCCACAGGAGTCATCCCACTAATGAGCGTGCTCGTGCAACAGGGATCAGTGTCCAATGTGCAAATTAAATGATTGTCTTTTGGGAGGCTTTACAGCTGTTAGTTTTCAGGATCGGCTTCTGCTGGAGACCGAGCCTGCTGCCATGCCCCCCGACACATACACACTCCAGCCTCCATGTTCACATTAAGACATTGGACCCTTTTCTTCCCAGCTGCTTGTCATTACAGAGCTAACTAAATCAGTGTCCTCTTCTTTAGTTCATTCTCATGGGGTGTTTATCATTGTCTGGAAAATTGCATATGTAATGATTTCTTCTTCCTCCCCTACCCACTGCTTTTGTTTTTCTTCTCAGGTAAACACAAACGCTCAAGATTACAGCTACACTCGTCTCAAGTGTGCCATGCACCACCGAGGTTTACCAAGCGCGTGATTCTAAAGGTGACGTAAAACGGGAGATGGGCGTAATACAATTTGCTTCTTGCAATGTGCTGTGCCATGCCATCGGTGCATGGAAATACTGCTGCTATAACTGCCACCCTCAGTGACCCAACACCATTCCTACACTGTGCTGCACCTGTCAGTTAAGGCTTGAGAGCCCAATCATTACAGTATCATCCACTAAATGACATCACATTCAATGGCGTCACTAGGGCTGGTGTTACCCCCCCCCCCCCCCACCACCACCCCCATGGATCTCCTCCCATGCCAGACCATGTAGAATCCTTAATAATGTTTTTTATACTAATGTTACTCGTAAATTGTAATTCCTATACATCACTGAATGTAGTGGCAATAGTAGTGGCATAAACAACTAGCAAAATTAAAATTACACCTTTAAATTACAATATCATACGCACAGCCTAAGTGTATCTACATAGTTTCAAGTGGTTAAAGTGAAAATTCAGTAAGAAAACAATAGAATTCTAAGTAAAAAACGTTTAAGAACAGCATCAAAATTGTTGATTTTAACATTATTGATATAGGTTCAGAAATACTAATTATCACAATATGGTAACTAAAATACCGGAAAATTTGACAAAATCAACGACTGTAAAAGTACCAGCAGCAACGAAAACAATAGCGCGTGCTTGTAGCACGTACAGACAAAACCACGTGATTCGAAGCGTCGCTGTAATTGGGTAATAATGACAGCTGTGTCCGAAGCGCATTAGAAGGTTCACAAAGTGAATGAAGAAAGAGTTTTAGCCTTGTAGGTATATTGATACATGTAAACTGATCTTATGAAAAATGTTTTTGTTGTTATAAGTAACTATAGGGATATTTTTATAAAAAATAAGAAATTTCTGCTGAAATACTGCAAAAAAATTTTATACACAGTTATTTTGGTGTCACCCCCTCTGATGGTGTCTCCCAATGCGGTGTGCACCCCCCGTATCCCCCTAGTGATGCCACTGATCGCATTTAATCTTGGATTCGCATCTCGGGATTTGATCAATCACATCGATAGCAACGTGCCCTTTATGTCCTGCTGTACTTGTCATCACTTGACCCCACTGAGCTGGCAGCCAAATGCAGAAATTTGTGGAGACAATCAATCACTTTCACATGCTACATGACACAGGGTGCCTCATTTCTACTGCATGACAAGTCTATCACCCTCTTGGATTTTCTTCAAAACAAAATTGCAGTAGATTAATGGAGGATATTTTCACTCGCAGATATGACCAATATGAACTCTTGGTGTCCGGACTGGCGTCCCATCCAGGATGTGTCCCATCCCCCTTCGGCCTTGCGCCCTGTGTTACCGGGTAGGCTCCGGCTCGCCGCAACCCCGCTTGGGGGAAGCGGTTGCAGACAATGACTGACCGACTCTTGGTGTGTTGAATCTTGATGGTGGTCCAGAGTTGAGGCTCTGGTTTCTACGCTCGCTGTACAGTATGTCTCGGCCCAACGTAGTGCATCTAGGGATCTCATATGCAAGGGGTGGAGGTGGCAGGCAAATCCCATATCCAACACAGTAAAACTGACTTAAAATCTTCCCTTCGTCATGTATGTACCTCCTTAAGTATTTCTCCATGACCCTAATTCTGTGCCATCGAGTGCTGCTGACCGCTGATCCGCTAGATGACCAAATCTTATTTCATGGTCATTAGCCGCAACGTTAATTGGAGTGTGGACCAGGCCTGCAGGCTAAAGAAGGGCTTCACGCTCATTGCAACGCCCACGGAGAAACCGAGGGCAAGCTGGCTGACTTGATGCAATTCGACATCCTCTCAAACTGGGGCACAGCAGAGGGTCTGGGAGCCTCACGCGCAATTGGCCCTGAAGAGCCGAGGACCCACAGGGGACCCGATGCAGCCGAGTCATTGGTGGGTCTGAACGCCTCACCTTCAGACATACACACATCTCTGAACAGCGGGATTCAGGAGAGTGTGTTTGACGGTAATCCCACTACTGGCCGCTGCAGTCCCGTATCAGCTAAAGGCAGGCCAAGGGCAGAGGGGAACACGCAATGGGCAGGAAGGAAATTGTTTCACACTGGTAGTGGGTGTAAAATCTGACATCCGATCCTTGTGCACAAGTAAGGATAAAATAGCAACGTACTAAAGATACTAGATACTAAATGAAAATTTCTCATTTAGATTTCTTTTGTCAGAGAAGGTACCTGATGCATATCTCATTCCTGATTACATCACTACACCTACAAAAATGCACAGATACACCCTTGAGATATAGCCTGACCGACTTAATTTTGGGGAAAGAAAATGAAGGAAACTTCTCTGCCATTGATCATATTACCACTCCCTGATTCTGTAACTTTTATTTTTATTAGCCAAATTTCTTGAATGAAAACTGATTTTTCAGAGCTCAGAATACTTTGTCAAACATCAGTGACGGACAAACGAAACATCTCCCTTTCTCTGTGTCTGTGGTGAGGACCCGTCTATGGATGTAGACAGTTACTGACCGCATTGCCCCTACTTACACATTTGACATCATTTCATGGAACTGAAGCCAGTATGAAAAAATTTACACTGGTTCCTCAGCATACGATCATGGTTGGTACTGGTCAGCTGTTTGTAAAATGAGTTGTTCATAAATCACTTTTACCACTAAGTCATAATACTTCCTTGGATTTATTTATTATACAGGTTAGATTCGATGAAAACCTCAGATAAGGCTTTGATAAACAAAATTACTAAGACTTTTTGTTTTAATATTTCTACTAATTTTGTGCAAATTACAATTAAAAGTGAAAGTTGTAATTTTTTTTAATTTAATTTTAATAAGAAAATAAAAATCGCATACATATACACACATTTTCAGAACCGCTTATCCCATACGGGGTCACGGGGAACCGGAGCCTACCCGGTAACACAGGGCGTAAGGCCGGAGGGGGAGGGGACACACCCAGGACGGGACGCCAGTCCGTCACAAGGCACCCCAAGCGGGACTTGAACCCCAGACCCACCGGAGAGCAGGACTGTGGTCCAACCCACTGCGCCACCGCATATATAATATATATATATATATATATATATATATATATTCAGTGCTATATATATTCAATCAGGGGCATGGTGGAGCAGCGGGTCTTGCTGGAGCCTGTGGCGGGTCTGGGGTTCAAGTCCTGCTTGAGGTGCCACGCGACGGACTGGCGTCCCGTCCGAAGTGTGTCCCCTCCCCTTTCAGCCTTGTGACCTGTTTTGCCAGGTTAGGCTCCGGTTCGCCGCGACCTCGCTCAGGACAAGCGGTTGTAGACATTGTGTGCGTGTATTCAGTATGAATATATTCAGTGCTGATTGTTGACTAATGCCTCGCTTAAGCATACAACTCGACCTTGTTTTCCTCAAAAATGCAACCATTCATAACACAAGGAGCCAGTTCCTTCAGTGCCTTCAACAACTAACTTCATCTGCACTTGAATTAAAAGTGCAAATGTTCTAGAATTTACCTGAACTGCTCCGATACATGCAGCTCATGACAAAAAAAATCTCTTAATCCAAAAAGCTTTCTGCTGGCCCAGTGCTACTAATCTTATCAATCCAGACATTGCTTTCATTACTTGTCGCGCTGTCTGTTTGCTTTCGATGTAAAAAACAATTTCTCTTTGTTCTTAGATAAGTGTACACTGAATGAGTCTTTTTTTAATGCGAAGCAACCGTACAAAAAGGTCTTATCTATTGGCAGGCTTCACTAATACTAGTTTTCATATGTATTATATCTTCTGCAAGCATGGTGCATAGTGGCTCTTCAACAAGTGTAGTACATAACAATAAATGTCTAGGATAATAAGAAAGGACATTTTTTCCTAAGAACAAACAGGATGGATTTCCGCATTAGAAATTTTTCATCACTCTCAGCTTACTATACTTTTCAAGATTTGACCGAACTGGTAGAGTCACTGTCAGCCAAGGATTTGCCAGCACCTGTTCACGGGTCCGTGGGAAACCGAGTGTCGCCACCAAGCTGTGCGTGTCACATTGGCGGGACTGATTCATCCCCCTTGGTTTCACAGCCGAATAAAACTGATGAACCCAGGGGCGGGGCCTGGAGGCGAGAGTTTAGCAAGTTTCGATGTTTAGCAAGGTTACGCAGATAAGTGGGCTGTTACTGCGGCAACGCATCAGCATGCAGCTCACATCTTTGGTACGAGAGAAAAAACGGGGGCACCGCTGTCCCTTGCAGCCATATACGCAACGTTCTCCTACTGTCCAGTCTGCCTGACCCCAGATCATCCATGATGCAGGCTGAAGGAGGTACTCAAACTTTAAAGAAAAGAAGTGCACGCATTGGTGTGGGAGGGTCAATTTATTATCTAGTACATAAATATGACGGCACCGACAGAACAGCGTCAACTCGCAGTACGGAAGAAAAGATAGTTACTCTTCCCAGGGTCAGAAAGAACATATCAAAGTCTTTATATATTGTGCTCCCTGAAAATTAAAGGCACCTTAGTCTGTGTCACGGTCTGTTACTTACAATGGATAATGAATATGCATTCTTATGCATTATTAAATGTTAAAATTATGCAAATAAGCTGAATATCATTTGGGAAAGCGTAAGATTAAAATATTCGTTTTCGCTGCTTAGCGCCCAAGGCTTAACCGAGTACGATTTTCTGTTTTTGGGTTCAGTCGTTCCGCTGGCGCTCTTGCATTAATATTGTGTTAACAAAGAGCACTTAACCAGAGTCTTCATAAGAGGAGCAGTAACGGCAATAGAAGCTTCTTTTAAGGCTCTGCAGAACGGAGGAAAGTGACCTCTAATATGCCAGTCTGAGGCCAGCTCCTACTGAGCTCAAAGTAAACCATTGCCCTTGGGAGCCGAAACGTGATTTAAAAAAAATATATATATAAAACTGCTCCTCTAAGGCCTCGTTGAGGGGAAGCAGATGGCCTGGAGCGTACTGGAAAAGGAACAGGCAGTGTGGGGGACTGCAGCTCCCATGGAGGGAGGGTAAAGAACAGTATCGCTCAGGCTAGCGGGCTAGAGCGGTTGTGCTGAAGGACACAGTCGTTGCAACCCAAAGGTGGCCACTTCAAGCCTCACAATTTGTTTTCTTGTCTTCCTTCTGTACCTTTTGACAAAGATGGACTTCCGCAGTTAAGACGCAGTCCGTGCGGGTTGCTTGGGATGCGTCACTAGCGACAGATCTGTTGAGTTTTGTCGAGGTCCTTCTCAAGACCATCACAGTTTTTGAGATACAGCATGGTATGGGGCTTCGGTCATTGGATGGAGCCGCATCGGTGCCTTCGCTTCCCGTGATTCCCGTTTCGCCAGATGTAATGGCTCCTGGGCGTGTAATTAAGCTCGTTATTTCCAAATCAGACTGCGGAATTAATGAAGGCGTTAGAAAAATCCCCAAAGTCCTCCAGCTTCTTTTTAGTTTGTTGCTTCGCCTGCTTGTGGAAAGTTTTCTCCTGACCTACTGGGAGATCATTAGGACAGGATAAAACCCACTGCTCTTTTCAGTCCACAGAACACACTGGAACCAGGGCACAGAGAATACGAAATACAGGGCGCCTGCGTCGCGAGAATTAAATATGGAGTACAAAAAAAAGTTTTTTGCGTTTTTTTTTTTTCTTGCGTACCGTGTGTCCATAACAGAACAGAGTTAATGTGAAAACTGTTAACGGCAAGGGAAATAAAAGTGTCGCATGTGCCTTTTCATTTTAATTTACTTTTACGTAATGTTTTTCCCAACACGGCTTCCTCCTCAGGGCACTAAGCGTGCGGTCCGGAAAAGCTCAGCGAATGTCCGAAAAGACATGAAACAAGTAGAATGTCAACAAGTGGCAATAGGGATTGAATGAATACACATAATTATGGCATAATTCACAACGGCTGGAGAGAAGGAGGAAAAGGGTCTATGAGGCTGGTTGCTGTTTCCCTACAATGGTAGGCGAGATGGTTGGTCTAAGAGCTGGCTGTTACATTGGGAGAACCTCTGGTACTGTAACGGGTGGGCGGCACGGCGAGTAGCACCGCTCTCTCACAGCGCCAGGGTGGTGCGAGAAAATGTGGGTTCAATCCCCTCTCAGTCTGTGTGGAGTTTGCATGCGTAGGTTTCCTCTGGGCGCTCTGGTTTCCTCCCACAGTCCAAAGACATCCTGTTCAGGTTCCCCCATAGTATGTGAGTGACGAAGAGAGTGTGTTCCACTGATGCATGGATGAGTGACCCAGTGCAAGTAGTGTATCTAGCAGTGTAAGTCACCACGGTGAATAAGGTGTGTGGGCTGGTAACACTACAAAGTATCCATTGTAAGTCGCTTTGGAGAAAAGCGTCTGCTAAATAAATAAATGGAAATAATGGACAGCCACAGTTGAGTTGGTCCACATGTGTGTCTTGAAACAAGTTTCTGATCAGCAAGGACCAGGGTTATCCCCTCTTTTTTTCTTGCTGTTGTCTCATGACACCCAGACTGTTGCATTTAGCATTACATGATCATTTTATGCTATGTGTTTGCGGTCCTCTGCAAGCGACAGCACGTTTAAAAAGTAAAGCTGAAATTTGTGATTTACTAATGACTTCTGTAGTACTTGTGTGACAAACGTCACTCCTAACCCCCCACCTTTCCCTGATGTTATGCAGTCTGTAGTCCTCATGGAGGTATAGGAGAGTAAATCATATCCTGACAGCTCCCTGCAGTGAGAAGAGGTGTGGAGTACATTATTACCGGGGTGGCAAAAAATCAGAGTCAGCAAAATGACTGCTGAGGCTTCGTTTTCCAAGAGGGATGTGCGTGTACACGAAGGCAGCGTAGCCTCCTCGGTCGCGCTGTGGCTCGGAACGGTGATCTCCTTGCACCCGCGACCCAGACGAGTCTTGCTGGTCGTCCGCGCCGTGTAAATCGGTTTCTGATGAACACATTACGGAGGTCATCGCTGCACATTAACCACCAGCAGGCAGCAAGGCCAGGCGAATAATAGTACCTGGCGGTCGGCATCGGCAGAGAATGAACCGTCGGAGGGACTGGGAGGGAAGACCTTTTGTTCCTTAACCGAACCAAAGAGAATTGCAGCTGCGCTGGGGAGACTGCAGTGGACACTGCGACACGCTGTACGTGTCACACTCACTCTTGGCATGCGCTCCGAAGCAGGATGCAGAGCTTCAGACGTCGCTCTCCGTACATCCGAACCGAACGAATCAATAATGTATGGATTCCAAAAGCAGAGGCGAACGTATCTATGAATAACAAATGAGACCCACTTGCTGTACGGCACCAGGGCCGGTGGAGAGATGCCGTGGAGTTCTCACGAGGCTGCCCAAACTAATTGGTCTTGCGCCACCACGATCACGTGCTTGTAAAACAATCATCCTCCAGACATGGCCTTTTTAGTACAGTTATAATGTCCTTTAATTTCTAGTTAAATGAAGCGAACTGAGAATGAGGTACATGCTCAAAATGTGAAGACTGCCAGAACTGACAGCTGTGTTAGGCATGGGATCAGCTGTATACGTTTCTCAGGCAGAGGAAGTCTTAGTTTTCAAAATTGCCAGGCAAAACTGCATAGTACATTCAGTCCAAAGTGACAGCATAAAACCAGTGAAATATTTTGCTGTTGTGTGTCATCTGTTCCATTAGGCTGGAAGCACATCAACCAGATGCCACCTGCATCACGTCTGAATAGAAGCCCAGAAGTGGCACCTGAACACAAAGACATTCCATAAGTTTTTTCCTCTCGTCATACAGATGATGGGGGCAGCAGGTAGCGTAGTGGTTAGAGCTGCCACTTCATACTCCAGAAACTTTGGTTTGAATCCCAACATTCTTGACCCGTGAGCAAAGTACTTATACTGCTTTATAAATGCGTAAATCACAGTAAGTAGCTTAACATTGCGAGATGCTTTGGAGAAACGCATTAGCTAAATAATTTGCAGTGTTTTCACAAAATGTGCCTCTGAACAGTGAAAAGGATCATCCCATCCATTCCCCTGCTCCAAAAAAATGATGGGAGACTGGGGTATGAACGAAGGTAACTTAATAAAGCAAGGATGTGTTGATTCTTCCTGCGCTATTGAACACAAGAAATGTTGTTGCAGATGCTCTCTTCCTCCTACCTTCAGGTCTTAGCAGCTGTTCACGACTTTCTGGAGAAGTTTTACTCCGCCTTCCCCATGATAGTACTCATTTTAAATTCACTGGAGCTTCAGAATCCCGCAGCAGCAGCCATAAATTAATTTTATCACACAGTTGGACTTCTACTCAACTCGGGTTGATTCTCCTTTGAGTAACAACCGGACAGTCGTACTGCATGTTAACTTTAGATCGCCATGGTGACTGAGATCAATTAAAGCATCCTTAATCCATGACTACAAGGGGGTCGTGGGACTGCACAGGCTATCTAGCAAGCATTCCTGAACTCTCATTTATGTGGGTTCATCTAAAATTTACCGCACCCTTATGCCAACCCACACACCTTTCCTTCCACTCCTTCTAGCCTATCGCTGACCGCATCACACCAAAACCTGTTAGTTGAGTTGCTCCGATTTGAGTCCTCGGACCAGCACAGACCCCGCGCTCCCGCCGATCGCCTCCGCATTTCACAGCTCTTCAATCAGCAGACATGGCACCCTCCAGAAGTCACGGGAACAGTCGCTGTCATCTACAACATGTGCCAATGCCCCTTGGATCACTGGCACAAAATATTTAATGCTTCTTCGCTATATAAAGTGCGTGACCTCAGGAGTTTATACTCCTGTCCTCACTACATGTTCTTTCTTTCTCATTTCTAGAAATGCTGATAAAACTTATTTGAATCCCAAATTTGTCAATAGGTGATCTCATACCTATAAATACATTAATGCTGAATGAATTGTTCCGATATCTTACATCGGCTCGTCCGTAAATGACAAATTAATCACGGTCAGTGTATTTAAATTTGCTTAAATCGACTAGTATCAAAATGACAGTAATTGTATGGAACCTTTTAAAAACTGACATGAAACAGTGTGTTTGGAGCGCTCATCTAGCTGTGCTCACTATGCAGCACTCACAGGATAGTACACTAGGAAAGGCTGACAGAAAGAGCAGCCTGGAAGACAAGCCCTCGGGGCATCAGGCTGCCTTGAAAGGTCCTACATGACTGTGTGATCTGCGGAAGCCCGAGTTACACCTCCAGCAGCCTAATTTCCCGTGCTTCCCAGAGTGGGAATTACAAGTGTGTGAGAGTTTCAGTTTGGAGCATATACACTGTGTCAGCACTGCTGCTATTGCTAGTACTTCATACAAATATGCTTTATTACAAACAGTAAAATGAGTAATTGCTTCATCCAGAGGATTTACCATGAAATAAGAGGCAATTATCTCTTGACAAGGCTCTCGATGCTTCTCTGATTTACCTCTACGGCTATGGTGCTTCACAAAATGTAATTTTTGACCTCCGAACGCATTTTGTGTGTCTTTAGCAGAAAGCACATTTTTCCACTAGCCTCGAACATTAAGCATTGATTTATTTTAGCCCTTTTTTCACCATTCCATCATATTCCTGTATTGTTCCAAGCATTAACGCATGGCTAACTTTGATGAAAACTGCTGAAAAGGTGCTTTTAAATAAAAGTTCTCTTAAATAATGCGAGGCATAATTTCATAAATGAAGGCAAAGATTGATATTTATTATTAAAGGTATATGTATTTCTTATTTGTAAGTTATAAGAATATTTCACAGGTGATGGAAATGCAGCAACTTTGCATTCAATGTCTTTTTAAGAGTTTTTGAAAGCCTAGGGACTTAGTTTATGGACCTTGGGCAGAAAGCAGGTAATAGCAAATTAAACAGCTGAGAAACTAGACAGAAGCAAATATCAGCAGCAAAAAATACATGGGTTTTCCCTTATTATAGTTACCTTTCCACTGTCAATAAGCTGATCTTCTTGAATGGTGGAGGTTAGCCACACCTATAGCCAGTTTCCCCAACAAAATTGTATCATCCCCAACTTGCTCAAGTTGCATACAGCGAGTACATATGCATGGTTAACGTTGAGTCATTTTCTTGCGTCTTACACGCGGCTTGTTGTTTCTCTGAATGGCGATACTCTTTGATGAGCGAAAGGAGGAAGAAAATCCTTTCATCAGCACCACTGTGTAGGAGGAAAAGGGGGGTTACAAAATTTGACTGCTGAGAAAAAAAACTCTTATGTTGATGCGCTTTCCTTTTTTCTACAGAGTCCTAGCTTTGTTTTAAATAATTTATGCATTTTGCACCCAGGAAAGCGAAGTTTGTGTGGCAATTTGCAGGGAGATGAATAATAAATACGGGGCGTTATCAGCACTGAGAGTTAGCAATCTGAACAAGCAGGCAGGATGCAGCGCACAGGGGCTACACATCAACAGTGTGTCAAATGACACCATAGCAACTGCCCGCAGTAGGTTTAGGAGCTCCACAGCACCGCACCGCTGTTCTCCTCTGATTTTGAAGATATGAGAACGAGCAGTCAAACACGGGCATACGATTTTTAGACTTAAATTATTGGCAGAGTGAAATTTTGAGTTGCAGCTGGAATGCTCACGACTGTTGCATGGTCAATGAAGTAGCCATTAAGAGCAGACTGTGTCCTCCTGGCTTAAATGTCTCATGAACATCGCTGTGATTGTAGTCTTCTCACGGCAGAAGCCGTGAATGTCCTCAGCTCATAATAGCATCACCGTGTGTAACTGCATGTACCGCTAGCTTGTGTGTTTACCAAGCAATTTAGCAAAGAGGAGCCTGATCACAGAGCTACATGTAAAAGGGGCTCTGTAACAAGGCATGAGCTACCGGTGTGTCCAGTTAAACAGTTTTTTCCACAGAGATTGACCGGAGGTAAAGGAGAGAGCTCGGGAGAGCTGTAAGCACTGCGATTGTTTCTGCGAGGACTTTGCAAGGTAAGAGTTTAGGTTGAATGTTGCGGTTGGCTCTGTAGTGTTTTTTGTTAATTTAAGTCAAAAGGCCTTTTCTCTTTCTTGACCTTCTTGAACTGGGAAGTAAAAACTAAAACGTACCATGAATCCTCCCACCGCCGTTGCCGACCCGGTCGCTCCCCAAACCTGGTACGCTCTAGCATGCTACATGCATCATCTGCCGTGGTCATTGCGAAAGTGCTAGGATTACTTTGTCTCATCTCCTCCAATAAAGAAGCCTTTTTCCCCCACTTTGCCTTTAGCGACAGCAAAATTAACTTTATGATTCAAGTTAAGTAACCTCATAATTACTTCCACAGGGAAGACAAATGTGACCCAGTTCATCATTTTACGTGTCTTTGGAAGACAGACCATCAGACAATAGCTCCTGTAACATACAGCTTGATCTGATGGCGTTTATTTAAGGGTGGCTGCCTGACTTGTTCATGTCACTGGTGGAAGGATAAAGGACAAGCAGGCACACAGGATGGGATCAGGCAGGGGAAGGAATGAATATAAATATGTGTTTGAGTTTGAATATGAATGATTAATTTATACATTTAGAACAAGAGGTTTTTCTTTTTTCCTGTGACTGTGTTTGCTCTTGCATATTGGATGTGGGCATAGTGGTAAAAGTCCACAGGAGACTAGATCTATTCCCAGCCCGTACTCAAAACTTGCATTTCCATGATTCGTAACTGCTGTAACCTCCTTACACATCGTTTGCCACAACCACAAATTACATAAATCTACTGTGTGTACTCCCTATAGAAAAAGGGCTTCCTCCAATTCCCTCTATACATTGTTAGCAGACTCTGCTGTGAAATTAACATATTAATTATAGAAAAGGTGTATTAATTAGGAAAGAAAGACAAGAAAATCAACAAAGCTATTATACAGAGAATCAACAAAGCCATTTTTATTTTGAGGCTCTTTTCCTGTTTAGCATTTAGTGTTTCAATAAATGGAAAACAAGAACTTGGAAGCTTTTTGGGAAATGTAATAAAAGTGGTCAGCGTATTATTATTATTATTATTATTATTATTATTATTATTATCAAATTGGTGTTTGCTGTAAAACTGAATGGGTGAAAGCAATCCCTGGAAGGTAGTTCATTCAGGAGAGCTGGGGAGTTCCAAAGCTGTCTCGTCTTGAATACAGCAGATTTTACCCTCCTTGCACAGTGGACTGAATTGCAGTACATATTAGGCCTAGATCCTTTGAACGATTATTAAAGAGTCACTTGGAAACCCACCCTTCTTCAAGCACATACATGTACAGCTGAATACATGTCTCAATTTAAAGCTCCAAGAAAGACTTTTATTAAGGCTTTATTTACTGCTTGATTGTGTATAAATATCTGAATGCGTGATGCATATTGAGACGAGAGCCTATTGGCTAAATAACGCAATCAGACTACCTCCAGTTTATGTGGTGCTCAATTGTTCTCAGAAATTAATCGGTAAAGCTGCCGCTTTGTGAATGAATCATTACTGCCCTTTTGTTTGCCGAAAGAGATGAGATGTCATGGTAGCAGCTCGCTCATCACCACGGCGATGGAGACCTGGCGACATCCAGTGCAGTCAGAGGCAGTTGCACAGCCAGAGGGTATAGAGGGGCATAGTGTTGGGAGAAGTGAAAGTGTAAGTTTTATAGGGCAGCATGAGGGGAGAGCACGGGGAGAGATTCAGGAATGTGATATGTAACACCTCCCCCACGCTAACAACCATGTGCAATAACAGGGTGGCAGAGAGTTTGTTTTGAAAGCACAGCGAGGCATCACCAAACATGATGGTGGAAACCGCGATCCTATAGACCTTCTAGAGGCTGAATAAAGTGCCAGTATGTTTTGGGCAGAATAAACATAAATGCTCCCATGTTACCTACAAAGCCAATAACCCTCCATCAAGAACTGCAAATACACTGGCTCCTCGTGTTACAAACAGCGGCGTTATACGAGACGCTCGCGTATTTCCAGTTAGAGAATGTGATCTGCGTTTGCTGCTCGAGCCAAAATTTGACAGAAGAGAACACCCAAACAGAATAGTTCTGTGGGTCTGCCATAATTAAGCTCACTACCGCGGCGTTTAGTATGTGGCATTCTGGAGTACCGGTGGACAACAACAAGATGACAAACATTGCACACATTCATGGAATGAATCCATCAAAAACTGGCACCGAACAGTTGTTTTTCATTTTAGTCACTATAGTTTTATTTCTAATATGGCTTAAAGTTAAAAATATTCAAATATATTCTTTCTAAGTATTTTGCTTTATTAGAGCCATGTTTTATTTAAAGAATCTAATCAATGAGTAAATTGAACGATGTCTGTTTTTCCCACCTTTTATTCAGTACTACAAGTGATTTTTGAGTTATGAACAAAGCAAGCTACAATCCCTGCTGGGTTCATAAAATGAGGGCTCAGTGTATATAGCTTGCTGCCTGTGTTCATTCAACAGAAAATGGCATTTCTGTTCTTCTTTGACAGTATTGCTGAGGAGCTTTCTGTGCGAATGGTGATTGTTGGTGTAGCAGAAAGGAAGGCCAGGACTTTGTTTTCCTTGTAGAATAAGGTTCATCTTACAGGCAGTAGGAATATCAGAGGCAGTTTGGTGGACATGCAGTACTTCTATTCCACAGTGGTCACAAGTAATGGAATCACTAGGGTACAGATGACTGACCCTGTGAGCAGCACCGAAAGTGATTAGACCCAAGTACTATAAAGGCCTTGATGGATAAGCTGCACCATGTGATGAGTTGTTTCTGATTCCTGGGTGTAATGCCTTTAAGGTGGCCTGGAAGGCTTTGTCATGCTGCACTAACGCATCTGGAGTCAATGCTTCCAAATGCTGGGTTAATATCGCAAACGTGGGCTATATATTTTAATTCGACAGACTCGGTCAGCCTGCTTATAGTGAAAAATATTATCTACAGGGACATTTGCACCACCCCTTTCTGCACTATAGCGGTAAAGCCAAATGAACATCTCCGGCTTACATCAGAGAAGAATCGATACTTTGAGATGTTGCCAAGTTGGACTCTTCAGCCCAAATGCGGTTTGTTGCAATTACTCTGAAGCCAGCATGTGTTCGGGAAAACAGGACACTGCAGTCACAGCAAATTGCAGTGATAAGTAATATGAAGCCCCATTTTGAATCGCAGGAATGACAAACTAGACAGTCCTTAGTGTACATATGGGTGTTGGCATGTACGAGGCCTGAGGGGACTGGGTCATTGCACCGGGATCCACAGTTGGTGTGTAAGGCTTCATACGTCAACTCCGTTCAGACTGGTGAGGGCATCCACACCTCCATCTTGTCAACCCTAGCCGTCCCACCTCCTCCCCCGGTGCGGCCTGTCACTGGCAATAAATCAGCAGTCTAGTTGGCCACACCCCTGGGGAAAACAGCAAAGTAAGAGCAGCCAAATGCTAGGTACTACTCAAGCTGCAGTCCATCTAGCTCCGCCCAGCCCCAACAGCTTCCATTAGTTGCAGCCTTCACCCGATGTTCATGAACGAGTCCTCATGCTTCCAGGGTGGCGATGTCTTAATGACCGAGTGGTACTACGCAGATCCACCTTACTTGGCACTAAACAGCTGAAACCAGGTCCACCAAACTCCACCTAGCTCCGTCAAATGCCACTTTGCTCCGACCAACCTCACGCACATAGATTTCAACATTTACTGCCTGTACAGGTTGCACTTCATACAAGCTTAGATGATACTGTGTGTACGACCATAAACAAGCAACAGTTCCTGTAAATGTCCTGCTCTTCACCCTTGTTATTCCTCATAAAGCCTCACCAGGATTTATATGCATAGCTAGAGTGACCTGGAAGACAGAAATTCCTTTAAAAAAAAAAAAAAAAAAGAAAAAAACAATATCCATGGAAAAAAGCATTATAGTTTATTCCTCACATTTTGTTAAAGTTTATTAAACTTCACTCCATCGGGAAAAAGTACACGTGTTTATTATATTTGAACAGGAAATGAGATTGTTCGGTAAATATTTGAATGTGAATATTTTACTTTCGGGGTAATTTTACACCATAGCACAGTTTAACTAAACCGTGTCTTAGTTTTTATTACAAACAAAATGTTGACAGTTTCTTAAAATGCATATATACTGAATCCAGTTGAGCATTAGACTAAAGCACAGTGTATTTTTCTAAATGTACTAAAACAAAGCATCTAACTCCATGTTTATTATAAAACGTGCACTCGCCATAAAATCACTTCTCGACAAGAAAATTGTTTGTGATCAGGATGAACGGCAGCGCAAGTCGTTCATCTGGCAAGGGATGTACCCTCCCCGGCTGTGTCTGAGCAAGGTCGAAAAAGAAAAGGGGGGACCTTAGTTAAGCACAGAACGACCGCGTGCTGGACCCACTTCTGCTAAGCTTTACTCCGAGGATGAAGTAGGTCGGCGGTCCAGCCGCAGAGCTGCAGAACTAATGAGGTACTGGGGATTTCACGAGAAAGTGTGCGTAACGGGGTTTCTGTGCGTTGACCTGCCTTATCATTTAGCTTTGACGGCCCTGTGTGTTTCTCTAGAGACCGATTTGAATTTCACACCCTTGAGCAAGCGAATTCTTCCAGTAAGATATCCACCTGTATAAACTGGCAAAACTAAATCCTTGTTGATAAGTGTCAGCTAAGTAATGTTATATAATAACTGGTTTTCTTTTTCTTTATTCTCGTTGTGAAAAATAACCTGTCATACATCAACGAGTCCTAAGATTCTACGTCAGAAAGTACTGCTTTTAGGCAGAGTGTTAAATATTTTGCCAAGGGGAAGGATGGCAAAGTTTCTTAAAGTGCCTCAGCTGTCATAGGAACTTTGTCACTAAAAAAAAAAAAAAAAAAAACCTGAGATCCATGAGTCAATGAAAGCTTATAGGTTCAGCCATTTTTTTTTCCTGTCTCCAGAGGGATGCACGAGAACACAGGATACTCTAGACCTACAGAGGTGACTGCTGAAGAATCAATCACTGCAGGGGATGAGCAAAGGAGCAATGACGCCATCAAACACCAGGAGAAGGGGAGGGTCAGCAGCCACTTTCAGCCTGACCCAGATCCAGAAGGCAGGTCTTGAAACGGGAGTCTTCTGTGGCCTTTCAGTACGGCAAAGGACACAGGCTTCTTTCCTCCGTAAGTGTTCAAAGGCAAAAAAATCTGACTGCAAAGTGTGGGGGGGCTTTAGTTTCTGGTGGCACACCAAATCCAAAAGGGAGGCACAGGAATTGCTTTAAACCAACAACTCGCACAAACCATACACTACCCACACACACACACAGAGTCTGAAACCACGCGTCCCAAGTGGGGTCGCGGGAAGCCGGAGCTCTAACCCCGCAACACAGGGTGCAAGACACACCCAGGACGGGACACCAGGCCGTCGCAAGGCACCCTAAGCAGGACTCGAACCCTAGATCCACCAGAGAGCAGGTTCCAGCCAAACCTGCTGCACCACCACGCCCCCCGTACACTACCACAAACTATATTTCAACTACTCCAAACTGTGCATTACTACAGCATGTACTCTAAACAACACCCACGCTAGTACAGCACTTTTACTTTATGGTAAACCATACATTAGCTCCAAAAGTATGTGCAAGGTAGGTTTTAGCTGCAACCTAATTCTGGCTAAGCATGCTAAGGTAGGGTCTAGGCTTTCTCTCTTTCAGAAACAAACATTTCCATAACCTAGCCATTGTTATTACTTAAGTGCAAAGTACAAAAAGTAAAGCACGGAGGTTCTCGGTTCTGGCTCCGTTGTGGTGGAATGACCTTCCCCTCTCACTCAGAACTGCTGAAACACTGTCTACACTTAAGAAGGGTCTGAAAACTCACTTTTTCCAGACCCACTTCACCCAAGATCTCTCCAGCTCATGTACGGTGTAAATGTTCATGCACCGTAACTTCATGAGCATCCCTAGATAAGCCTTTATACAGCTGCTACTCTGGCATTGCATGTGATTTTGTGTATCTTATTATTATTATAAAAGAAAAATATTGGTAGGAGGTTATCAGGATTCATCTATCCTGCATTATATGTACCTACTTGAGCGATGAACATCGGTGCATCAAATGGAAAGTAACAAACTAGGTTTACTTAAGAGTCACATGTCTACAGCCATGTCTCTTTCTCTTAATGTAATGCACAAATTGTATTTTTGCTGAGCTGTACATCAATCACTTTGGAGAAAAGCGTCTGCTAAATGAATAAATGTAAGTGCAATTCTTGTGTGGGTGATTTGGAATTTGTCTGGAAAAACCTTCCACTTCTAAGTTTCTTGTTGTCTAGGTGAGGATGAAAAAAGATGTGAAATATGTTATCTTGGAGGCATCTAACAAAAGCCACAGCCTTGGGTCCTCAGCAAAATGATGTCTCCCAGCAGCAATGATGGGGAGGCCTTAACCGTTAACCTCTATTCTCCAAGTTAAAGATATCGACAGACCATCTAGCTGATCGAGTGACTAACTCAGCTCAGTGTGAGTCATTGCTGCATGCAGTCCCTACCGAAATACTGTGGGATAAGAACATCCACATGTCTGCTGTGAAGAATTGCCTGATTCTCTTTATGCATCGCAGTCTAACATGCCACAGTATAAAATACAACCCACTCTGGCAATGTTTCTATTGACAAATATAGGTTACTTCGCTAAATGCCACATTCTTGCATATGTCAGCTTTTTAGTTACACTCCCCTTGCTATTCTGCCACTTCTGTCCAATGACCATTAGTTGATGCATCCTAATTCCAGCCCATTGTCAATAAAGGACCTTTCTCTGTTGTGGCTGAGCGTAGTGGGCTTTGTGCACCATTCTGGGCCTGGCTTAAACATTGTTAGAAACATCTTTGGGGAAGTAATACAGGTATTCCTCATTATACTAACAGTTGCTTAGCAGCAGTGCATTGCTTTCAAAATGTATTCAGATTTCTTTCGTTTTAGACCATAGCTGGAAACAAACTTGCCAGTCACCACATGTGGCAAATTTAACAGTGAAAACAGAAGATGCTGAGTAAAAAATGTACTAAAACTTTTTTATGCTACTTGATGGAAATAGTACATTCTCAAGTTGGGGGGAAAAGTATTGCAAACGCTTCTCCTGCCAATTCTTGCGTGATGCAACATGCAGGACTCAGTAGGCCGACATAAAACTGGACATTCCTGCATTATTTTTTATGTTTGACATGGTTGATCACGTTACTGTTTCTTCTCTTTTCTATCATTAAAAATTCTTGTTCTTGTTTATGCCCCAGTAGTCAGAGCAGAACTTGAGCAAAGTCATTCAAGTGAACTTCAGTTCTTCCCTTTTAATTAAAGAATTTAAGTTTTTATGTGTTCAAGTTGGGGGGGAGCAGGTTTGCCTGGGGCCTGCTCTGTGTTGGGTCTGGGGTTTGAGTCCTGCTTGGGGTGCCTTGCGGTGGACTGCTGTCCCCCCTGTAGTGCGTCCCCTCCCCCTTCAGCCTTGCGCCCTTTGTTGCTGGGTTAGGCTCCGGTTTACGTGGCCCGGCTCGGGACAAGCGGTTGTACGTGTGTGTGTGTGTGTGTGTGTGTGTGTGTGTGTGTGTGTGTGTGTGTGTGTGTGATGTGTCCAAGTTTGACAAAATCGCTCCATTCACTTTATTCGCCCTGCCTATAACAGGACTCAAAATTCTGTTGCTAAACCAGAGATTAAAGGAAAAGCGGGTCCTCCCATTCTTTGACAGATACATCACGAGCAGTTCGTAGTCCAAAGTGTGCTTTCAAGCGACAGAACCGTGCAGCTTTCTAGACAGGAAAGCTTTCTAGTCCAGAGCTAAACAGATGGGTCATGGGCCATCTTTCTTGCCTTCTGGGCAAAAGCATTCTGTTGGGTTGACTCAAAGTCAAACATTGGATTGCATGGTAGTTTCTTATAGTGACTAGCGCATCGTCAGGTCAGATTTGCAAAGATAACAAATAAGTTGAACGTATCATGTCTTTTATGAGTTTCTGCAACGTTAGGGCCGAGGCGACTCCGGTATCGCTCGATCAGGCAGCCATTTTGAAGGCCATGTTTGTTGTTGGCTGGGCGACAGGTACAATAACAATAACTTTCCTGTTACCCCCGCCTGTACAGCTGACCTAACTGTATGGTTCTCCCGAGGCCCAGAATCCACTGCCTCATTTGTCAAAGCTGACCCTGAAAATTGCAGCTGTTTTGTCATTTATCTTCCATACTGATGGGCCTGTTTTTTATGGAATTTTGTACAGAATTTCCCAATAAAAGGAGACCTAAAAGGAATGGGGGTGACAAGTGGTTTTCTTCTTAAGGTTCGAGAGTGATGAAGTATGTCAAACTAAAATCAGACATAAACACCGTCTGACATAATGGCAAGTATTTTATCAGTATAAAACAATCTGCAAAAACATTCCATAGTCCTCTACCTAGAAACCAGAGCAAAATTACTTATTATTGAACTTGCACCTATCTGAAGTTTTTTTTCTTTATATAATGACGATGGTGATGTTATTATTGGTGCGCACACACACACACTTTTCTCTTAAATTTGCACCCAATTTTTTGCAGCCAGGTCCAGGTTGCTACACCAGGGACTTCCTGTTCCTATTCCTAAAAAATGTTCCAGACAGAGATGAAATAGTTTCCAGTCCATACTATTTATGGTACAGGTCATGCATATTCATGGGCAGGTCAGTCTGGAATAAATCTTGCTTTCATTAGACTCTCTGTATATGTGTACTCAACAGCTTAACTTCAGGACAGCTTTTAGTTTTCACTATAAACATTTACACTTACATGTATTCATTTAGCAGATGCTTTTCTCCAAAGTGACGTACATCTCATAGAAAATAAAATTTGTACATTACATTAGGAGAAAGATAGACATAATTGCAGATGCATGATTCTTAAGTAGTCAGTTTGTTTCTTTCCACCATATGCACCAATGTTAATTACACGAGTAGCTGCATAAAACTTCATCAGAATATTGACGATTGCTGATCCCCTTCTTAGTAATTTTTTTTTTTGTTAAAGATACATATAAACATTTACGTTACATTACAGGAGTAGTTACGTAAAGGTTTATCCGGAGATGATCTTAAAGTTATAGTGCATGAACATTTACACCTTACAAAAATTTAAGAGATTATGGACAAAGTGAGTCTGGAGGAGGTTAGTTTTAAGACCCTTTTTAAATGTGGACAGAGATTCAGCAGTTCTGAGTGAGAGGAGGAGGTCGTTCCCCCACAACGGAGCCAGAACCGAGAAGAGGAGAAGAATGGAAGCCCTGCCAGACCACTTGGTAGGATCTGTCAGATAGGTAGGACTCAAACCATCTTAGTACTGCTCCTTTGATCATAAGCTAACTAAGAGAACAGAGTAGAATCTGGTGGTTGACAGTGTTGAATGCTGCAGACAGGTCAAGGAAGATTAGGACCGAGGAGAGGGCCATTCTAGCTGACTGGAGAGCATCAGACACTGCCAGGAGAGCTGTCTCCATGGAGTGGCTAACTTTGAATCCTGACTGGTATGCATCGAGGAGATGGTTCCAGGTGAGGAATTCAGATAGTTGATCACACGCCGCCCGCTGCAGAGTTTTAAACAGATAGGAGAGGAGTGAGACTGGCCTGTAGTTTTGGACTGAGTTAGGATCCAGAGAGGGTTTCTTTACCACAGGTGAAATGAGAGCAGCTTTGCAGGCAGATGGGAAGGACAAGAAGAACAAATGTGATGTCGTCAAGAGTCCTTTAATGGCAGTGAAGTAGGTGTGTATCAGGTTATAATCTTCCATGATCAAAAATATCATCACACTTATCTGCGCTTGGACAAAGTGCAGCTTAACACAAAAGTAGCCAATTAATTTCTAAGCACTCAGCCTTCTATTTCGTATGTATTCAACAATTTCTCCCATCCAAGTTGAACAAAACCTGCTACATACCAATTTACAGTCAGACAGCATTTACTAGCATATGGTTAAAAGTATTCTTTTTTAATAAATGTATGATATTCACTGTGCTCCTGCTGAGCTGTTATTTTTAGTCTGGTAAGAAGAACTGCTATTATGACAGTCTGAGACTTTTCATTTCTGACTTCTCTCTAAAAGGTGACCTGCAACACAGTTAAAGTTTTCTTAAAAATAAACACAAATCCTAATTCGACAGTAGTTGTGTTTCTAGACATAGACATATAGGACAAGTAAGGGTGTAGTAACGCTCCCCAAGTTTGACATAGATTAATTGCTCTGCATAAAAAGGCACTTCTTATAGGCAGTTATTTCTACTTTTACTGCTTTTCTGATAACTGGTCCACAGTAGTGTTCACTATTCTGTTAGTGTTTGACTGCTCACTGATTGTACACTCACTGTTCACTGTATTAGAAACACCTGGTCATTTTCACATACAGTTGGCTCCACACCGTTATTGAGTCACATGGTTGTCAATCAGTGTATAAAGCATGCAGACAGGGTTAAGAGGTTATTACTTTTCAGTTGGGTCACCCATATAATCATTTTACAATAAGACATTTTTGTTTCATTTCATCTCCTATCTCATGACAAGAAGCATCCATAAGATGAAATCTTAAACACAAATGTTTTAGGGAAAAGGAAATGTGCATTCTCTATTACATCTTGCATCCGTGAGCAATTATATTGCTTTCGTTGTCCGTTGGGTCTCCATCCAGAATGGAGATGAGTGACTAATGAAGGCTGCCCATACAAAGGAGACAGATGTTTAATTCGTGTCAGCCACTTCCACACCCCATATTTTGGTGCACTTCACTGCTCCCAACCTGGAACTGCACCAGTACAGCGAAGCATGTCCTGCTGTAGTCCCCTTCCCTGCTCAACCACTGCAGCATGCTGCATCTCTCCATCTGCTCTGAAGGGAGACGGGGGGGGATGTTAATGATTCTATCACACCAGAGTGAGGAGAATGGGGCCAGGTCAATTCAGCTTTCCCTTTAAAAAAAATTCTAAGCATGTGACAGTAATGATGAGGGTCTATGTGTCAGGTGACATGGTAGCACAGCGAGTAGCGCTGCTGTCTCACAGCGTCTGGTGGTGTGAGAGGACATGGGTTTGATCCCTGCTCGATCTGTGTGGAGTTTGCATGTTCTCCCTGTGTCTTTGTGGGTTTGCTCCCACTGTCTAAAGACAAGCTGTTCAGGTTCACCCATAGTGTGTGAGTGACAGAGAGAGTGTTTCATGTAATAACTGTGACCTTAGCATTGTAAGTTGCTTTGGAGAAAACCATCAGGTAAATAAATAAATGTAAATGTAGGGAAAGAGAAGACTCTGCTGGAAACAGGTCTGCAGTGAAGATATGTTCAAAGTTCTATCAGGCTAACAATAAAGATCTGTTACCGGTCCCCTCATGCAATTCTGCATTTCAAATCCTGGTTCAAGAAATGCAACACTTTGCAGTTGGCATGGACACCCAGTCTGCAGCTATCAAAGTTGCTCTTATATACCTGGCATGTAAGCGGGGAATATGTGCACACTGCCCAATAATGTGTACAGCTTCCTCAGGCAAAGAAAATAAAACTACATTAGATCAAAGTTAATAGGAGGTCTAGGCCTCAAGCTTTTTTACTCTAAAACACATTACACATCATCTTGGAACTTCAAAGGCCAAAAGAGTCAAAATTAGAATGGTATCCACTCGGCTTGAAGATGTATATTTTCTCATTTTCTTTTTTTTTTTTTGTTGGTAGAAGTGGGTCATGATGTTGGTTATGTGAGGTTAACAACTCAAAAAAAATTGAGTATGTAAACACAGTACATATATTTGTATATTACACAGTTAAAAATCCTGATCGTCACACTAAACAGAAAGGAACACGGGACTAGAGAAAGAAATACAGCACACGAGATCTTCTAAGGATCTTGGGACACCAGGTGAAATACTTTAGGTACTAATGAAGTTCATGTTCATCAAATGTCTGGTAAAAGATTAGACATTGACTCAGTAAAACAATAACACCCATGTGGGTCTGGTCTGCTGTCTCTAAGAGTCAGCCAGGTCACACACTGAAACTTCTTTCCTCTAGCGGAAACCAGCGTTACAGCAGACAGGACACAAGACGAATGCGCAATCTAATTTGTAAATGGTAAACGCGGCAGGGAAGGGGCTTTTGTTCCTAATAATAAAATAAAAAAACATTAATGTACCGTGACAGTTAATTTGTCACACTAAATTGTGAATTCGAGTCCGGCGTTTTCACACAAATTCGGAAAAGCACATTAATCACGGAGGACATATAGTGCCGAAATCTTACAATGGATTTCGTGCTCCGCTTCAGCCAAGATTTTCTGAGATTTTGATAAACCGAAACGTCAACATACTTTTTTTTTCCCCCAGACATAATTTGTGGAATGCTTGGATAACTGACAGCCAAAACAAATTTAGTTGCACCCACAGCAATGAAATCAAACCCAGAAACAACACCTTATGTAGACAAATTAGACTGTCGGCCAAAATTCCCTTTCATTTCCAGCCTCTAATGCGAACATGTAGTACACGGCATATTACTGTACGGGAAACGGAGTTGTGTGCTTGCTAATGAAAAACATTAATTTAAGCCTGTACCATGAACGACAAGCTGCATACTAAACCGCATTATAACGGCAAAGAAACCAATTCATTGCGCCTTGGAAGGCGTCCCGCAAGCCTGCGGTGAGATGTGTGCCTGCGCCGCTCTCCGTGTTTGAAGTGACGCCTTTGTTGTTCCCGCCAAAAGAAAAACACATCACATCCAGCTTTAACTCTTCTGGGGACGAGCAGCAAAATCCTGAGAACAAAGGAACTGGAATGGCGGGCTGGGATGACAAATCTGGCGGACGGCACTAGCTGAGCGCTCGCCGGGCCCGTGCAGGTCCCATATCGAGGCCGTGTGCATTCAAAACACCATCTGTTTTCCCTGAGCGAGAAGCTCTTCTCACAAAGACTTTCATTAGCAGGTGATAGTTGGGTCTTCCCAGAGAGAAACACCACACCCTAGTGGTTTACCCCATCTTCCTTTAAAGGCCTGAACTGGTGATTTGTTGGAGACGCCTTTTTCGAGAGGGGCTACAAGTTGGTTAGCTTGAACCAAGCCTGAAAATGGCTACATGAGAAGACTGAGCGCCTTCCCCATATTTTCAATGAAACCCGAGTACTACAGATCTGAACTAAGCTGGCGTGGATCAAGCAGCTACACAACATAATGCAACAATGGCGCCATCTTTTCCGTCAATTTCAGTGGATGATATGAAATAGCTGTTTGGTTATTAGCTAGTCCCAAGACTGTGCTATAAAATCCCTAAAAGGAAAATAGGCCTTGCTGACTTTAGACGGGATATGAACGCTCGCGGTTGCCTTTCATACTGACTCGTCGACTCTTAACTGTGGTATTACCAAATCTCTTTATGCCCCGTTGCCGGACATACAGTGCTGTTAGCGTACACTCATCTTTTAATGCTACAAAAGGATGTCTGAATACCAAAAACTGCCATAAAATTAAGAATTGACAGGAGGTGCTCATCTAAAAGTAGCGATATCGGACCCGAGAGGAAAAACCTTAAATAATGGAACAGATCAGCTTCAAACAGCAAGACAGAAATAGAAAAAGCCTTTCTGCAGGACAAAACCAGCCCTGATTAATCTTCAGGGACTTATCAAGGTGATTTGATACTGCACAACTCTGGAACAGTTACACTGTCAACTGTAACCAATGCTGGGACCCAGAACACTGGCAAAAAAAATAAATAAAAACTCATGGCCAACAGGGCATAACTCATGCTGAGAGCACCCAAGTGATGCTGGGAATAATGAACTTCACCATTAAAACATTTTAAACAGTAATGCACCACTTCCCTGTTTCCCGCAGGTCTCGACCGCCTTTGAAAAGCCTCTCTGGGGACTGGAGCCTCCTTCGAAGCAGTGGCATTAAAACAGATTCTGCTTGAAAGCCGGGAAGCATTTTCATCCAAAAGAGCACCATTTTAGCAATGCATACGTAAGTGGTGTCCCCAGGCATGGCCGACACGAACGGCTTGAGTGGTTTGCGCGGTTACGATGAAAGACGTTGGGATTATATGAATAGTGCGAGGACCAACTTCCCTTCCAAGAGCTGGACCAGTTGTTTGCGCATCACTCAACCACAACATTGTCCTTTAGACAAACTACCTTTACATTGCATCCAATGAATTGAGTTTGCACACAACCAGTGCAGATTTCCTAGTTTGGGTGCCACCTGGGGAATGCTTCCTTACACAGATATGGAGGCTGATGATCCTCCGACCCCTCCGTTTTCATGCTGCCTCGGTCAAACCTCAAAACGCTGAGAAATGCCTATTCTGTGTAGCAAACGCATGTGAACGTGCCTCTGCGGTATCCAAATGTTCCATGCGCACGCGTCGCCCCGTCTCACTGTGGACTGTGCCCCACCATCCCTCCATGCCGTGTCATTCACAAACACTGTGGATCATGTTTCCTTCTCTGGACTTCAGAGTAGGCCCTCCCACAACCCTGCTGTCCTCCCTACTTTGCCATAGATGGATTATTTCTTTTTTTTTTTTACAGAATGCCTGACAGCCAGTTAATAACAGCCTCCACCAATTCACTCCATGAATTAGTCTAATTACCGTACAAATGGGTCCATCTCTAACTCATAGTGTGGCGCAGAAAGTTCATGCTAGTGCTGAGGTGTGACTTATCCTCACATAACTGACGTAAAGCGGATTTTAAAGACCCTCCTGTAATCCACGATAATCACACTGTCAGATTCTTTTTTTAACACAGAGAAAAGGGTTTGCATATGAATTTCTATTGATTTTCATTCACATATACAGTATTTATTAGAGCCTATCTTCCGCATTAAGATTACCTTGGCTTGAAACATTTTTCCCACTTCAATTTGGTCTCATGATGTCCTGGAGTGGATTTAAAATCAAAGTTGCACTGTTTTATTTCAGGAAGTAGAAGCAGCAGGTGGTCTAGCGGTTAAAGACAGAGCCTTGCACACTGAAGGTTGCTGGTTCTCAGACTGAGCCCTTGAAACGATGCTGCAGAAGTGCATTGGTTTGGCTCCGTTGGTAATAATGAATAGGGTCGAACGCAGATCTTGTTCATTCAGTTAGAGGCAAAAATGAGGACAAGTGATTCCATTTCACCTGTATGAGTAAAAATCTCATCTCCAAACAGTGTCGGGACTGTTGTGTCTCAGCTCAAAAACCACTTAGACTTCAAGTGCTGCTGGGAAACTAGGACGCAGGGCGATCATGTAAAACCTGTCCTTTGTTTTCTCCGGGAATTACTAAAATGTGCATAGCAGTCACATTGGGGATTCTATTTTTACCGCTGGGCAAAGGGATCAGGACAGAAAAGGGTGTCTTTCCTGCAGGTAACTGGGAAGCACAGAAGTCAACAAAGTGGCGAGTTCCTCGGAGTGATCCGTTACATTTAAGGGAGCAACAGGTCTCTCGGAGAGGAGAGTAATTATCCCGGAGACCCTAACCCTAACTGCAACCCTTTGGCCGAGTGGACCAGCTGGAGATACTGTGTGTGCAACCCAAGGCATAATCACAATACTCTCCACTAATCGGCCGCCCTTGCAGAGTCCAAGTACTTCATGTATTTGCAATTAAAAGCGTCCAGGGTGAAATCAAGGGATGGCAATAAAAGAAAGCAAAGCGCATTGGCTGTGCGTTACACTCACAGGGACTCACTGCTGCTATCACAGCTCCGAGGGCCACTTCTGTTACCATGGTTCATCAAATTGCTTTACGCCGTTTTCGCTGGTAATAACTGCAGTAGAACAGTTATATTAAAGAACTGAGACCTGCTCGAGTCTGTACAGCGAAAGTAAAGGATCCTGAGATTATTTTCTTTTTCACTTTAAAACCAGCAGTATTTGTGCTGGTTTGTCAGGTGGACCTCTGTGAATCTATGTGTGTGTTACATGTGTTATGCGGGTGGGGCTTGCAAATGACAGGTGAGCATACCTGGGACCGACTGGCCAATGGCATTCAGTTAAACACAGGTGTATGAGACCTCATCTGCGAGCAATTATCAGGCTTTTACTCAGAGAGAGAGGGGGAGGAAGCATGTTGGTCTATTGCCCTTTGTCTCATTTGCCAGTTTTTGCAAATACAGAACTACATCATTTAACACGCTATACACTAGTGTGCTACAGTATTTCTATACACTATAGTCCTGTTTTGCTGTAGCACTCATGTATTTAAATAGGGACAACTAATGTATTTTACAGAACTGCTGCATTTGGATCTGAAAGTTTCAGGTTCAAATCCTGTCTACTCCTGTAGTACGATCTAGCAAGTTACTAACCCTAAATTTCTCCAGTAAAATTACCCGCCTGCATGAATGGGTAAATAATTGTAGTTTAATGTTGCAAGTCTGTTTCGAGGAAAGCGTCCGATAAATATAAAAATTTACCATATTTTTAAATTGTTCAAGATATTAATTCTCATATCTCTTTTCTTAGCACTTAATTTCTCAAGAATCCATGTAGACCGTGAACCAAGGTATTGCTGTATATCAAAGGTCTCTACACACTTTAAAGTGTATTGTTACAAGTTAATGTCTTTTCCCTTTTAAATCTTCAGGGTTGTACGGACGTAGTGAATCTGTCATGTTCACTGGCGGTGCTACACTCAAAGCACCGAGGAGCCTCTCTTCTCAAGGCTTGTCAATCAGCCAGCTGTACCAGCACCAACCAAGCCAGAGGCCCTTAGCTAAAGGAGATGGCCAAGGCCAGCACGTTCTATTCTTCTGCTCACTCTTTACTAATGTTCATTTCTAATATGTGCTAATGTGTCTGATGAGAAAGCGAAGAAAGCAAGGTTGGGAATCAAGTCATAAAAACCCGATGAATCACTGAGGCAGAGAAGCATGCAATTATCCTAATGTTGCCGGCCTTTCTCGCTGAGATTTACACAAAGAAGTAAAAATGTATAATATTCATTTTCAGAATTATTGAGTAGCTGTGGTGCCACCTTTCTTTGTCCATCTTCCTGTTTTCTCCCTTGTCAAGAACGCCTTATTCAGCAAGCCGACAGGGTTACACAAGAGGGAAAAGCGTGGGGCACTGAAGCTTTGAAGTTCTACATGAGGTACAAGCCCTTTAGAGGTCTTACCTTGTCTGCCATGATCATGGAGGAGCCTCCATGAATGCCGAGGATGGGTATCAAAGTCTGGGATGAAATAAAATCCAAAATCTGGGCAATGGCTTCCTGATCAGTGCCGTCCCCAAACACCACCCCGTGGATTTTTGTCCCGGACATCAAATCGCACACGTGCGTGATGATGCTCTTGGGGTCAGTCTCATTCACCAGCAGGGTCACCACGTTGACATCAATTGGGTCGTCCTTGCTCCACAGCGCCCGGATGTCCCGATCGGAGATGTAGCGCGTGCGGCCCAGGATCACGGCAATGTTCAGGATGGGGACTCTCTCGGCAGCAGACGCCACAGCCAGGAGGGACAGGAGGGCCGGCAGCCCCAGGATCAGAGGCCCGAAACTCCCCATGGTTGTTCTCTTCATCCCCTGCAGACAGAGCAACACACACATGGGGGAGGCATGTGATTCTGTGACACCCATAGTGGACACTGAGTACAAAGCCAGGCAATACCACCTTCCATAAGCAACATCAGGAGCTGGGTGAGCCTATCATCCACCACTTTGGTAATGCACAGAGCAGACATGTTCAGTCTTTTGCCAGCATCTCTATTATCAGTGTTGTACAGCCATGTACAAGAAAGAATTGCACAATGGGATCTTGGTGGAGAAAAAAAGGTCAGACTCTAGCCTTATAAGCAAGACAGTACTTCTGCAAAAATACATCTGCTTTCGTGCTCCTGTTCACTTCCTTCAGCTTGGATCATGCTGCTCATCCCTGAAAATGCATTTATGAAAACCACTGGGGGGGGAGTCCTGCTTTTTAACACAATTTAACAAATGCTACAACAATAAGAAGTAAAATCAAGAACTTGTGTTTTTGTTTTAAAACTACCATTAATATTGTGCTAGGTTCAGCAAGGTACACAGTCTTGCCTTTTAGCTTTTTTTATTTTTTGTTTTATTTTGGAAGGTAATATGGAAAAGAAGGGAAAAACAGACATAAATGAATTTTAGTTGCTACCTTTCAGTTGCTATTCGGCATTGGGAGAGATGTTTCCACTGGTCCCTTCACACAGACCCCCAAAACATCCACAACTGTTCCAGCAGATTAACATCAAAATGCCAATTTCATGTGATAAAACTGTTTTATGCAGGCTGTAAATCTAAGCAACATATTATACACTGGTCTGTAATACCAACAGAACTATCAATGTCTGAACTGTATGGTAGCGTATTGACTGTGAACAATAGTCCACTCTATGGAACACAATTGAGGCCAGAATTAAAATGTCTTATTACAATAAAATTAATACTGAACAAAAAAAAAACAAGTATACTTTACATTAAAATTTGCATTTTCCCCAATTCTCTGCTTTCAGATGTAAAATGTTTTCCCCGTGGTTTTTAAAAACATATATTTTTAAATGTAACAAATGTGCAGTGTGCTTAATGTTCATGGCTTGTGCTATTTGTATAGAAAAATAATTTTTAAATAGTTTTATCTTGTAGAGGGTACCTTGCTTGTATGTCTTTCTTATAAGAGGTATAAATTACAGTTTTATTTGGATAATAAATGAATTCTTGAACAAATGGGACATTTCAGAGTCAGCACATTTTGTTCTAGAAAAAGGATTTGGGGATTCATCAATGGCCAGGAGGTCATCCATGGTGAAACCATGTTTTCCTCACTACCCTCCAGGTGGTCGCGTCACTCCTAGAGTCCTAGGTGTGTTAGTGGGACCCTGAAGCTCTGCCTTAACGACGCGTACCTCTGTTTACGGTGCGCTTGCGTTGTACTCGCGCGGTTTTCCGTGACGTCACGTTCGTAATTCAAGAAATGAATGGAGCGGCGAGTTCGTAGCCCGGAAAGCGCGTCAAAAAAAAAAAAAAATCCCCCAAAATGTGAGAGGAACGTGAGGCTTTCGGGCTCTCGTCTGGACGTGCTGTTTTATCTCATCTGCAGCATTCATTTTATTTTATTCGCGTTAAAACACAACACGTCGGTTTTCCAGCTGCTTATTATTAGGGAATAATTTATGATTCCACTGACTTCGAACCGTCCAGATGCGATCGATACTGCGTGCGGTTGTGAAACGGTCTTTTCGCGGTACACCTGAGCGCCCTGCACACCTCACCTGTGTGTCCTTACCCGCTGAGATAACTGTGAATATGCACACAATATCATTTCCGATATTTGCGAAGGGAACAAGTTTCAATACGTCTAAATCTGCAGGAGGCTGGACGGGCAGGAAGTATGAGAACGAATCCATGATTTGAAGCTACAATAAAATAAAATAATAGGTTGTACATTTTTATTCTTATTGGCCGCGATCCTTTCAACGACCGAAAAAAAATCCATCCTTGTTATTTTAAGCAGTATCAAAATGCGAAACCCGCCTTTCGACGACGTGACTGCATCAGGGGCACGAAAGAATGAATTTAGATGTAAATTCATTTTGATATTTCATTAAGTTTCAGAACGTGACCATTATTATACAAGAGCGCCCCCTCTCGGCATCCTCTGGAAAGTCGTCCCGTTTTTTGGCACGAGAGCTCCGGTGATATTTTTTTTAGGACATACCTTCAATGTCACGAAACGTGGCTGCGAATTTCCTCGTCGGAAGGTGGGGTATGCAAAGGGGCACCCTTTTAATCCGCGCAACTTTGAAAGCAGAAAAAAACTCTACTGCAGCCAACATGTCGCATCCAGTTGCAGCGCAACGTCAACTACCCCAGAGAGCAAAGTACGCAAAGTTGATGCGGGAACGCGCGCGACATCCGCACAGAACTGCGATCCAAAATTCTGCAGTGTAGATCCATCACTTACGCTGCAACCGGTGTACATTGTCGCGAGAGCCCTTCGCACCGGCACCTGACACCTGCCACCGGCCTCCCCGCGCCCGATCACGTCCCGCGGCACCCCGAAAGGAAAAAGAAAAAAAAAGGAAAAAAAAAGGCGGCTCCAGAGGCAGCGAGCGCGAATCTGGGGCTCACATGATGATGACACGAGTTCCCACACACAGGTACAAGAAATGAGCAATGCAGTCGGACGCTCTGCAAATCCAGATGTTGTTCTCCAAACACATGCCTCAACCCCACCCCCACCCCCACGCGCCAGCTGCACTGAATGATTGAAACGTCTTTGATGGCTTTTTTTTATTCTAAGTGGGCTATTCGGACTGCAGCAGTCCTGCAACGGGGGGCTCCAGCCTATAGGATGAGCTCTGACTGGAGAAAAAAAAATCCACTGAGACAGAAAAATACATGAAAAACCACTGATTGCGTAATAATAATAATAATAATAATAATAATGGCAAAATCGCGGAGGAAAAAAAAAATGGAATGTTGTGATTTTACAGGGGAATAACGTGCGAAAAAATGTCTTGGCTGAAGGAATGCTTTTTTTTTTTTTTTTAATATGCAGATGAAATGGAATGTCCATCCTTGCTTGGGGTAGAAAAATGAACTCTGATGGAAGTGAGGGGGGTACAGAAGATATGTACTCACTGCATCGCCCTCACGCGCTGCTCCAGCGCTGTAGTCTGCGGTGACATTGCAACGGAGGCTCCCCTTTTCAGAGCACAGCTCCTGTGGTCAATATGGAAAAATTATCTCCAGCCGAAGATTCCCTCAAGTTGAAGCACTCCCCCCCCCCACCCCGCCCGCTCGCCCGCCCGTCCCTTAACCCCGAGGCACAGAATATTACGTGGATCCAAAAGTGTTCACTGCGCTTTCCATGGTTCCGTCTCGGTCCCGCATTCACGTCCGTTCCGCGAGCACCGCGAGATCGCCTGGAAGCCGCTACGTTGCGCGTGCGGTGTGTGTGTGTGTGATGCGTGGTGCTGCGGTACGACTTCTTCTTGTGCACGGAGCCGGAGAGCTCATTCATTCCAGCCCTGCGCTCCTCGGAGCTCCTGCTGGGGAACTGAGGAGCTCCGCGTCAGCAACACATCCTTAAGCCTTAAGGTGAGCGCGAGAACTGCACCACCAGCAGGGTCGGTCGGGATCCCGAACGGGGCACCTTCTTCTTCTGGAGATCATGGAAGTCCTTCAACAAGGGGGATGCGGTGGTGGAAACTCCACTGCGAGACCCGCAAACTCACGACACGAGCACGTTCTGAGACGTTCTCTCTTCCCTCAAGACCGCGTCCGTCCTCCTTCACGGGAAGTCAAAGGTCAGACAGATGTTGCAGCTGTGCCGAACGAACCAAAAAAAAAAACCAACAGTTGCGGACGCGCCGCATGGCGATGAAGGAGGAAACGCCGACTCGACTACTTCGGAGCTGTGTGTGTGTGTGTGTGTGTGTGTTTTTTTTTTTTTTTTTTTTAAGCAGTTCCCGCATCAAGCGGCTTCGACTCTCCCGCCTGTCCCCAAAAATCACATCTTCCCTCGCTGGGGGGGGTGTGCGGGCACCTCCGCGTGACGCGCTGTCATGTGCGCTCCCCTCCCGGCTTCTGCGGCTTCGGCCTGTTGTTCGGCAGGTGCGAGCGAGCGCTTCGGGTCAGCGAAGGCGTACGGTACGTGCGAAGAGCGCGGACACGGACGCGCTCGCGCCCGGGCTCGCCTCGGGGGCCCGGCGACACACAAAAAGACCCCGCAGTACGTCACTACAGCCCCCTGGCAGCCTGTCCGAGCCAAGTACGTTTCCCACAATCCAACAGTCCGCTGCCAGCCGCGAAAAGTTCCAGCTCCATCATGTCTAATACTGACAGCTTTTATTCCCTCATTACTTCAGTCGGCATTTGATATTGCCCATTTCATATTATATTATATTATTCTATAATTATATGATCAAGTATGGCAATAATATTATGCGTCTTATTTGGTGTATGTATGCTGTAATGTTTGAGCACTTTGGAGTCGTTGCGCTTATTTCAATCAATTTCTTTTTGTCTAGTCTAAAGGCACTTGTAAATGTCGATTTAGTTTTTTTATTAATGTTTTGTTCGGTATAACTGTGCGCCTTGATGTGACGTGTCGTGTGTTAAGCTGCTGCGTGTGTAAATTTCTCTGAAGGGATTAATAAGGTACCGTCCTATCGTGTCATACCCTATTTCTATGGTAATTACCCATGAATCACTTTGCATGCATTGAAATGGCTGTTTTGCTAAGAGCAAAGTGAACTGAAGGCTGAGAGGTCCTTGGGTTGCTGTCTTTTCAGCACCACTTGCAAGGACTGAAACCAAAGTTTGGTGGGAAGATCACCACGGACCCAGAAAGGCTGTGATTCACGCCTGTAGTATTTTAACTTATATTTTAATATATTTGTTCATCTTTATTTTCATGTGATATACAGTCTATATTTTTCCTTTCAATAACACAGTGAGAGGGCATGGTGGCACAGTGGGTTTGGCTGGGTCTTTCTCTCGGGTGGGTCTGGGGTTCAAGTCTTGCTTGGGGTGCCTTGCGAAGGACTGGCATCCTGTCCTGGGTGTGTCCCCTCCCCCTCCAGCCTCGCGCCCTGTGTTGCCGGGTTAGGATCCGGCTCACCGTGACAAGCGGTTTCAGACTGTGTGTGTGTGATAATACAGCAATGGACCATTTATTACTTTCACCACCCGTGCAAGGTCTCCCATAACATCGCCACGAAAAAAGGCCTGTTCCATTATGTGACTGTAATGCCAAAGTGGAAAAGAATGCTTTCACTTTTTCTGCCTGTTTAGACCCAGCGGCATCGGCTGCATCAAGACACATTTATTCTGTTCTTGCATTAAACTGTTCAAGGTGCCAAAAAATAGCTACTCCGTGATCCTGAAGGCCGGACGCTGCTTAGAGACCGGCACTTCATGCAGTGTGTATTGGTGTGGCAGGAAAGCTCCTGACCACACCCACTCTCTGGTGACCTAACAGCCACACCTGAAAAGGACTATCAGACACAGAAGGAGCAACAGGTTTGGCCAATTGGAAGCAATTCTTTTAAAGACAGACTGGCAAGAGTCAGGGAGTGAGATTGGAAGGGTTGGGAGTACTTTGCTGGTTTATGTCAAGTTGGTACATTTACATTTATTCACTTAGCAGACACTTTTTTTTTTCTCCCTCCTCCAAAGCAACTTCCAATGAACTCTGTGTAGTGTTATCAGCTCCCACACCTTATTCACCAAGGTGACTTACACTGCTAGATACATTACTTACACTAGGTCACTCATCCATACATCAGTGGAACACATTCTCTGTGTCACTCACACTATGGGGGAACCTGAACAGCATGTCTTTGGACTGTGGGAGGAAACCAGAGCACCCAGAGGAAACCCACGCAGACACGGGGAGAACATACCAACTCCACACAGCCTGAGCAGGGATCGAACCCACATTCTCTCACACCACCCAGGCACTGTGAGACAGCAGTGCTACTCACTGTGTCACCATGCCACCCACGCTGGTAAGAGTTTATGTTGACTGTTGTGTTGAGTTGACTTTGTAGTTCGGTTTGTTCCTTAGTTTCAAGCAGAAGGCCTTTTCTGTTTTTTGTGCCTTTAGATCTTTAAAGAGGGATTTGGTTGTCTGTTCAGCTTATTGAATTAGGGGGTGTAAAAATATTCATATCATCCCACCATTGTTCCCTGCCCGGTCACTCCCCAAAACTAGTAGACTCTGCTGTGCTAAAAGGCTTTCCTGTGTTGTCTCCTTCAGGATGTCACTCTGACCAAGAGGTTAGAAAACTAGCAGCCATATTCAGCATCCTTGAACATACATTGTGGATGACTGGAATGGTGGTGACGTGATGCAGAGGCAGTCCTAAGACAGCAGTTAGAACCGCCTCATCTCAGTAGGGTACTAACATTTCTGATATCTCTGCATTGGGTAGCTGGAGAGGAGGCATTTGACCTTAACTGTCTTAAATTGAAATCCACAGCTGATTTAACAAGTAAAGTGCAAAAAATGGACATTTTGCTACTTGTGTTGGATACAATCATGTTCCAAGCAGTAAAATAATACATTTTTAAAAAACACTATACATGCTTTTTCCCCCACATACTCATTCCTATGTTGAGAGGTTGTGTAAAAATATTTGTTTCAGAGTTAATTTTTGGGGCAGTTGGCGTGATCCAAAAGTGGGTTAGAGCAGTGGAAAATTTCTGTAATTCTGGTTTTGAGGTTTTGAAAAAAGCGACCTTGGTAGGCACAGATCGGCCGTAGTTGCTAATGCTTTTTATCAGTACACTTAGACACTAAAAACTATTTTATGTGGCCTTGATGCTGCTCATGTAACGAATCTCTTTTGAGAATACCTTTGCCTTTCTGGGAGTTCAGCCAGAGTCATCACGAGAACCAGTTTTTGAAATGATTTCTTCTGACTTCTTCTTCTTGCTCTCCCCTATGAGGCATGCCAGATTTAATAATATGTAGTTGTATTTAACCTGCACCTTCCAATTGGGAAATCAGTCCAAATCTTTAGACAAGGATTTCCTCAACCTGATAGAGCAATAAGTATCGTACTTAAAATGTGTGACCTATTGTTATCACTTCCTCAGTATCACCCACTTTTATTGCTCTATTTGTTACGGTGTCGATCCCAAACTGTATCTGTACTTGTTACATTGTCATTTGTCACCAGGAGTTACAAATCACAAAATTCTTACACACATTCAGGATACAGATGTGGATAGAATCAGGACTGGTAAGATGTGAGTGAAAACGTCCATGTAAAACAGAAATTAATGTTCGATTCCTGGAATCAAGCTGACAGTCCAATGTCCACCATTAATTTGCATGTGTAACTTTAACCATTAGCCCTGCAGTAAATGTTGTACGCTCAAAAAGAATTATATTGTTTAAGATGCATTCAGTTCAAGTTCACATTGTTATGTTTAATTACCCTTCAGGAGACAGACATTCCATAAATTAGCAATGGAAGGGTAACAAACAGGTGTTAACAACCTGTTGTCATACTGTAGCTGACAAGAGGTTTATAATCTCTGTAATTAAAATGCTACTGAAATATATTTACTGCAAAGTCATAAAGTATAAAGGTAATCTTTTTTTGTACTCTCCTTGACTAGAGAACAACCTGTCCAGTTACAGTCATGTGTGACAAGTTGCATTTAGATTTGTATACAACCTACGTAAAACCTTCTAGAGAACTTCAGGGTGCGAGTGACTGGATACACTAACAGATCTTCTCCACAAGGTGGCGCAGTGGTGTTCTTACCATCAGCAGAATAAAACACTTTTGTCCGCTAGTCATTATATCTGGCATGTATGCAAATACTCTATGTAAATATACTCCAGCTTTTTATGTGACTTACTCGAGTTCTATACCTTCACAAAGAAATGTTTATTAGTTTGCTATATTTTTCTTAAAAGGCAAGGCACAACTGACCAAAAACCTGACTGAAGGAAGTCAGTGAAATAATGCTTATCTATAAATGGAAAAACTGTTGAGATCATGGAGGCGTGTTGGCGCAGCAGTCTTAGCCGGGTCCCGCTATGAGCCGGGTCTCGGGTTCAAGTCCTGCTTAGGCTGTCTTGCGGTGGACTGGCGTCCCATCCATGGGGTGTCCCTTCACCCTTTGTCCTTGTGCCCTGTGTTGCCTGGCTAGGCTCCAGTTTGCCGCGACCCCGCTCGGGACAAGTAGTTTCAGCCAGTGTGTGTGGGTTGAGAACATGCAAACTATGGCATTTGAAATTCTTTATTGAAGTTTTATTTTTCATTAAGTTTGAGAAGCAAATTTAATAGTCACAGGAAAAGTAAATAACCCTTTTTAATTTCAAATGTACATTGTATTAGAATCTCTTCAGTATTTAGAATTATTTTTTTTTACAGCATCCAGATCATGAGTCACTTCTATAAGGATAGGAGCTGGGCAATGACAATGGAATCGTAATTTCCATTCAAGTGTGGTATGGATTATAACGTTAACTTAAGTTTTTAAGGGAAACTGCTCAATGGAAAAACCTCTTTTTGTGCCTTGTTGTTTGAGTGACGATTGCCCTGGTATTTTGATACGTCTCAGACAATGATCCTCTCTACTGACCACATAATAAAGTGTAGTCTGGCATTGTCCCCTGTGGTGGTTCCCCAAACCAAACAGTTATGGAGGTGGTGAGGCTGGATTCAGGGACAGCAGTGTAGAATTGGATCAACATGGCTTACAGCAGGTTCAATTTTTTATTGTCTTAAAGTATATTTCTCTGCTACACCTTCTTTATGATGAGGTTGAGATTGGCTTTTTAATTCAAGTTCAGGGATGCTGTGGCCCACTGTGTAGGCAACAGCTTAGGCAAGGTAGGGTGGTAAGGTATGACCTGACAGATCATGGAATGTTGCAAGAGACATTTTCAATCCAAAGAGGAAAATGATAAACTGGAATAAACCAAACTGAGTGGAAAATGCTGAGGTTTCCTAAGACTAGAAACAGCAACCTAAGGTCAAATCACATGTTCAACAAAAGACCACAATGGTGATGCAGACTAACCTCTTATCCACTTGCAGCCTAGGATATGCATAAAATTTGAACAAGCTGGCAAAGTCTGTTTTTTGGTTTAGACAGCTCCCACAATGTGACTAAGTCTTTTTTTTTTTTTTTTTTTTTTTTTTTTAATTGAAACAGGAGCAGGTTGGAGGGGTTTTTTTAAAAAAAACTTAAGTCCTTGTTTATATCCTCCTTTGCTGAAGTAGAAATTAAGGTGTCCTGCAGCTCATATCAACTTTTCAGGAAGTTAAAATGGTACATTTTCAGTGTACCAGTCTGTATACATAATGTTATGAATCAAATCATCGAATCAGTGTGACCTTGACATGTGCCATTTAGTAGTTTAGGGGTAGATTTGTGTAGCAAAATTATCCTCCCATTTTCAGGTGTGAATTCCCATAATTAGGATCAGCTGTTTCATCTTCAACGATTCATCTTCACGCTCCTGAGCCTGGACTAAATGCACTGGTGCAATAAGCAAAGCGCAAAAGTTTTGCTCTTGGGTACAGGAAATATTAAACTTAGTTTTTATAGGAACTTGACTACTGCTAATTCTGCAGGGGCATTGGGGGTGGTTGTGGCCATAAAATAATTCAAGGAGCACAAACCTTGTGGAGGCCTAGGGAACCACTTAGAATTAGAACATTGGGGCGTTTTAAACATAGCCCCAATTATGTGGATTTTGACACTGCATTAAAGAAGTACCTTGATTGGGGAGAATCTCTTGGGATGACCACCCAAGAGCATAATTAGACAAGTGAATCTGCAGCATTCTTAAAGATTTTGCATACTAGATCTGCTTTAGGATATCAAGCTGCACAGTCAGCTCTAAGGCAAAGCAATGCTATCATACTGTGAGCCCCAATGGCCTAATCAGGTCAATACCATTTTATTCAGTGTGGACTTAAATTAAAGGGAGAGGATGCAACAAAGCCTGGGACATGGCTGCTGGATGTATAAGCTGGCATTTAGGGCACACTGCATGCCACGTGCAAACATCTCCCCGAATGCTAGAGTAATAAAAATGGATCATTAGGCAATATAAGGTTTAATCTCATTCCAAAAGCTGAGTTATTGAGTTATTGTGAGCCTCATGAAAAAGCCATTCCTGACGGCTTCTGTGAACTAACAGTTTTGCTGTAACCTCCTCCGAATCTGATTCTTTACCTTGACTAAGAGGGAAACGTGTCGTCAATCTTAATATTGTACTCAACTTTAGTACCTCTTGGGTGCAGTTAAGCGCATCTCTGTGGGGTTCTTTCGCAGAGATTTCCCACTGCTCCACCAGTTATCATACTATTTCTTTAGGGATTTAGCAGGAAGTTTCCATAAGCACAACTCAGCCAGTCCCCTGAATCATCCATCACTGATTCTGTGTGAGGCCAGAAGAAGAAAGTTATGTAGGTCAGATACCTTCCACCTAGGGTTGGAGCCAATGCAAAATGGTTAGCTGGAAAGTTTGGGTCTCCAGCAAAATCTCCTATGACAACCTTTAGAAATACAGATTACCTCAACTGTTCCAGAAAACATAGATATGAACAAGTAAAGCTGGGACAAGCGGTTCTGAAAGTGTGTGTGTGTGTGTGTGTGTGTGTGTGTGTGTGTGTGTGTGTGTGTGTGTGTGTGTGTGTGTGTGTGTTTCTCTTATGATTCAATGGATGTGGTAGACAATGACTAACCAGACTAATTTTATTTTGGACCCCACTCTTGGGGGAGGGGGTGAATAGGGATACACATTCCCAGGAACACATTTATTCCTTTAGCTGGTGTTTTTTTTTTTTTTTTTTTTTTTTTTTTTTTCTGAAGCAATTTACAATGTTAAGATTACAATTATTTACCCATTTATACTGCTGAGTAAACTGGATGAAGGGTGAGCAACTTCCTCAAGGATACTACAGCCAGAGATGGATCAAACCTGTGATTTTTGGATCCAAAGGTAGTAACGCTACCACTACACTACCAGCTGTCCCGTAAAGAAACTCTTTCCCCACCTTTTTACTAAGCGCTACTACAATGAGTGAACTTAACTGTATCCTGGATGACATAATCCTTCATCCAGTTTAGTCTGTAACTGCTTGAGCCCTTGCCAAGATGTGATTTGCTGTGAAACTGCAGGAGTTCAGGCTGGCACTTAGAGTGGGTGTTATGAATACACCACCTTCATAACTGGATAGTCATTATTAAAATATTCAACTGCACCACACTGCCAGCTAACTGTGCTGCATCATGGGTTTCCCAGAGATAGATCAAAGGGAAGGGTCTAATGAGGGAGAGGTTTCAAGTCTATTGAAGCTATTGTCTCTTTTCAAAAATTATTAAATGCCTCTTGTGGCAAGTATATGGAAAGGGAGAGGGGTGAGTCTGGGTCTTGGATTGTAGCAAGAAGAATGCAAAGAAAGGGGAGATGGCAGAAGAAAATGCTGAAATCCCTCAGTGAAAATTAATAGGTTTGCTTGATTACAACTGATTGGGAGCACAGACAGGAAGAGTGCTCCCACTACAAGTGCTCCCTGCATGCTAAAGCCATCTTGTAATACACCACCTCTGAATAGAATACTAATTATATCAAGCAGTAATTAGATAATTAAAAGTTTATCGGTGCATTAAAAAGCACTGTACTTAAATATTGATCATTCAAGTACTACAAATCAATGAATCTGACACATGATGAGTGATGCTTCATTCATCGAAGAAGTCCAACAAGCAAAGAAGCATCCACCATGGTCCTTTGATATGATAATACTGCTCCCAACTTCACCTAAGTCTGTCTTGGTTACTAGTGGCATATTATAAAAGGATAATGAGGAGGGAAATAAAGACTCTACATAAGGGCAATTTCATTTGCAATAATAAAGTCTGAATCATCCTCTGCCCTCCCACATTTTTGATTAAATAGGGCTTGTACTATACTTCTTTTCTATCAGCCTATTTATTCAGTGCACAGTAGTGTTAGAAGGAATAGAATCCCAAAAAATCCTAGAGTATTACAGCAATGGAGAGTTTATGGGAACATATGTGCTCTTTATTAAAGTTGGCAGCAATGGCAGCAATTCACTCCCTATCCGGAGACTGGAAATGGTGGCCAGTAGAGGCTTCTTCTGCTCCAGTTCAGAGCAGTGGCAACAGTCACTTGTTTAACAGGGACAGTGGCACATGATGCCACTGGCATGCTATGAGTTCGCTCTATGTTGGACCTTAAACTTGAATCCCAGCCAATTTTCCAGGCACCTGGCCACTTCTCTCTTTGTCTCACAAAAGTGCAACAGCAAGGTGAGCAAAGTCTGCTCAGAGGAGGAACTTGGCGCCATACAGGTACAGTATGAAGCACCGGAGACCTGTCATTACTGCCAGGATCGTCTGCCTGGGGTCACAGTAGTTGTGCTCAGAGCAACTCAGTACCTTGCTGCAGTATGCCACTACTCATCCATCATCTGAGCCAGCTTACAAGCATACCATGCCAACCACCGCATCTCAGGTTTTGTTGTTTACACTGAAGGGCTGCTGGAGGTCAGGGTTGCACTAGAGACTCATTTAAAGCAGTGAAAGTTGCCTTATGCCTTAAACTCATCATTGCAAAAGAAGTGCTGGACCTACTGGGTGATTTGCTTTAGGGGGCTAGCAATGGAGGAGACCTTTTAATGAAATGTTAGCAGTACAACACCAGATCCATGAAACACTTTACCTCAGCACTGCTCCAATGAGTTGGTGAATCAGCCTTAGTGGGATATGTGGTAACTTGATGGTGTTCATCCATGAGATCCAAAAAGTGGACCTCCTGGTGCAAAAGGTGATACTTTTTGGGGTAAAATCAGAGGCCAGCCTGGGTGCATGAACTATGAGGTCATCCAGGTAGATAATGCACTTTCTCCTGGGGATGCTGAGCAGCACTTGCTCCATCTGTCATCCAAGAGTGGGTTGAGCATTGCACAGTCCAAAGGGCATTACACAAAATTGTTAGTTCTCCAAGGAGATTGCAGTCTTGTTTAAGGCTTCACGTGTCAACATATTCAGAGAAGAAAACTACATAGAGCCAGCTATGAGGTCAAAGGGATCATTGCTCTAAGGTACTTCATGGCTTTCTTGAACCAACCTTAATCCACAAAGAATCAAGAGTTGCCATTCTGTTCTTAGCTAACAACTCTGTCTGACAGCTCTATAATGCCAACAATAACCATGTCTCTGAGCTGCTGTGCTGTGGCTTCCCTTTTTGCTAAGGGTAGTTGATAGGGGCAGAGGAAAATGATGGCATTCCTGTGTTGATAGTTTTTTTTTATACACATACATATATACACACACACACACTTTCTGAACTGCTTGTCCCATACGGGGTCGTGGGGAACCAGAGCCTACCTGGTAACACGGGGCGTAAGGCCGGAGGGGGAGGGGACACACCCAGGACAGGACGCCTGTTCGTTGCAAGGCACCCCAAGTGGGACTCGAACCCCAGACCCACTGGAGAGCAGGACCCGGTCCAACCCACTGCACCACCGTGCCCCCCTAATTTTATATAAGATTAGTAAAAAGTATCCACAAAGTTCTCTAACAAGGTCTCCAATTGTTCCTTTTGAGCCTGATCTAAACCTTCTTTGGCTCTCTAACAAAGTTCATGGATTACTAGCATAGTTTGTGCTGAAGGTCTGGGGTCCTTAGTTTGGGTAGAAGCCAGCAGCAACTGGTTTACATGGGTTTACCCTAGCAGCAGCAAGAAAGTCAAGAGCCAGAATGGACCAATTGTAGATTTTAACCAGCCAGAACTTCTGCTGCATTGTCACCACTTACAGGTTAACTCGCACCCACTTCCCCATTTATGTCTGTAAGCACCCTGCCAACCATCTACAGGCCAACTCCATTTAGTTCCCAGCCATGTAAAGATTATAGCTGACTCAGAGTCCATGGCTTGGTGTTGAAGTGTAGAGGATAGAGATTAAGTCAGTATCAAATATATTAAGGCTACCTGTTCCCATGGTGTAGCATGGAAGGTACAGGACATGACAGGCTCAACTTGGAATGTGAGAAAGGGAACTGGTGATTTAGAGGGTAGTCACCAGCTGCTGGTGCCCTGCCACACAGCTTGCTCCTGCAGGGCTGTGGTTCAACACCAGAAAATTTTCCTTTCCTGGTCTAAGGCCTAACAAGGTTCAGGGTGCTTGTCCCTCCAGCACTACTGCAAGATGAACCACTGCCTCTTAGTTCCATCTGTTTTAGCACACAGCCAGCTGGAACTGTAGCAAGTAGGTCTCTGAGAAGACATAGCCATCATATCATCTTACATTGATGATGAGGCAAGGGCTTACATGTGTTATGCATTTGGCTATCTCCTTTCGGCAGGGTTGGTGTAAGAGAACCAGTGGTTCCACATCACAGCAGGACTCGGTCTTGCATGAATAAGCAGTGTGGGTGGTTCACAGGTCTCGTTGTAGTCACTTTGTTAAATCATCTATCATGTGTAGAATTGCACTCCTGCTCCTGACACCAGACAGTAATTCACAACTCATTAGAAAGGGAAAAACCCAAGGAGGTAATGAAATACAATATGCAATAATACACAGGGAAAGATGTTCAACCCCTCGTGCCAAAATCAAGGGGGGCTGGACACAAACCAACCACGCCACAGTACTCCATCCCTCCCAAAACCCCACATACTTCTCACCCCCACCAAACAGTTCCCTCCACATAAAAAAAATAACTAAAAATCAGCCCATATCATGGGCAAGCACCATCCTCCTCGCCGGGAGCCACCGCGAGCACTTCGTTGGGGTTGTCAAGTGGGCACCTTCCTTCGTTGATGTTTCATTGAATTGAGCCCACGACACCTCCAGAAGGCTCAACGGCGAGATCTGGCGTCCCAGACCCACCCCCCTCCATGCCCGCAGTGCCATCCTGGCCACTCCACCCACCGAAAGACCTCCCACCCCATTGACCACCAACAAACCAACCAACACACCACATCAGCATATGGAGGTGACAACAAAACTCAAACCATTTGATGTTCACAGAGGCGAGTACTCCCCACTCAAGTGTGCTTCCCCCCACCCACCTTGCTGCCTCCTCATCCACAACCACTGACTGGATCTTTCTGCTACCTCTGACAAGCTTTTAATCGCTGCTCTTAAGGACTGACCCCTAAAACCAAACTCCAACAGTAGCGACGTGGTTGATTTTGCAACAAACCCTCTTGCACCAGTCTCCACCGGTCTAATAACGCACATACAAAACATACAATAAAACATACAATAACTGCTGGTAGCGAAATATTGCTACAAAAGTGAAAAATAATCCACCCCAGTAATAGCTCTCAATACAACAAGAATTAACAGTAAGCACTTTAACAGAAAGTGTTAGATCACTTCTTGTGCAAAAGTAACAAAAATCAAACAGTGGCAAGGAAATGATGGGAAGTCTCTCCTTCATAATTCCCACCATTACACTATACTAACTTTTTTAAGTCTGATTCATAGAACATAAACACCAATTGCCAAAACTAATTTCATGGGGAGGTGGATTTCTGACGTAAAGAGGACGATCGTTATTCACCACAAGGAGTAGGAGACGCAGTGGTGACGTAATTAAGCACCGATAAACAGCTGGACACAGAGCAGTTACTCAATTAGGAGGGTCCTCATTGGCCATAAGGAGCGCGCGAGCGAGTACTGATGATTAGGAAGGTTTTCATTGGCCAAAAGAGCGCGCGCGAGAGCAGTTGACAACTAGGATGGTCGTTATTCCCCGAAAGGAGGGGTGGGTGGACAGTGTTGTCGGAACCAGTAACAGGTACAACGTATGTTAATTTCGGTTTTAACGTATTATTATTTATTTATTTTCCGGAATGGGTGTAGGGTGTAATTCTGTCATATATTTACTTCACTCTTTAACAGCTTTGTTGGTGCGCAGACCACCAACCAGTTAACCCCTCGGTATCAATACCAGCAGCAGTTTTAAATAACATAGTTTTAAATTAAAATCACACTCGTGTCCATCGACCTTTGCTTTGCAATATAATACAGTGAACTAGATCACGTCTCGGAGCTCAGTAGCATTTAGCTTTTAATATTATTCCACAGTAAGTTTCTCAAGGAAGAATTTGACTGTAAGAAGGGGGGGGGAAAGGTGAACTACTTTACAGACCTGGCTGGTAACATATTGAACACGTGACACAAATATAACTTTTTTTTTTTTCTTGATTCCTGGTTTTAAAGTTTACCAGAAATATAAATTTCCCATCAATGTTGAAGTCTGGCATCAATCTGAGCATCCAGCAGTCTAATAGGTCCATATTTATGTTCCTGATTGCCTCTAGCCTAGGTCATTATATATATACATATATAAAATCAAAACTAAGAATTTTCTTTTCTGAAGTTTTTTTTTTTTTTTTTTTTTTTTATTTAAAAAACCATCATGAAATAGTCAAACCAACTTGCCACTTGCTCATTTGGATCTCCCTATTTGTCTGTTTGCTTTAAAGCCTTTCCAGTTTTATCAACTTTGGACTAATCCACCAACTTTTATGAATGTTTATTTCTCCCAAGTCATGAATAAGCGAAAAAGGTGTAGCACAGATGATGAATCTCCAGCTTCTGCAGTGGATGCTCTGTTTACACAATCAAAGAGATTTTCCAAAGCTGAGGTATAGTCTATACTAGTAGTGCAGTTTTTCAAAACATGGCTATTTTGCTTTAAAAGTGAAGTTTTGGTTTTCTTTTACAGATTCAGGAGTTGGTAAGGCAAGCGATATTAGCAACTGTGAAACAGTCAGACCAGAAGATGGATGAACTCATAAGAAGAATTCAAAAAATGGAGAGCATTTCTAACTATGAAGGGAGGCTCCTTAAACTCCAAGTCAGTCCTTGTTTTACATTAATTCCTGTAACTTTGCATTCAGAAAAATGAATGACTGACCTGTACATTGTGTGCAGTTGATGGAAATTTTAGTAAATGCAAAGTGTAAGCTACTTTAGATGAAACTGTTATGCGATGTAATATGCTCATCCACAACAACTACACACATCTTGAACTGCTACATAAATCTTTTGGATTTTTTGGATTTTCAAAAGCTGTCTTCATTTTTCCAGGCAAGCATTAAGAAGATAAAAAAGAGGGGACAAGCTGCTCTTATCTACATGCAAGATCTGCGCCTGTCTGGGACACAGACTTCACCAGCAGGATCTATTCAGGTTGCAAAATCAGACCTTTTTTTTTTTTTTTTTTTTAAGGCTTCAGTGTTGAATGTAGATTAGATGTCTTTTTCCATACTGAGAAATATTATGCATGCATCAGTGGTCTATGCACAGGTGTTAAAGAGCTGCTTGAGACTGGTAATCAGACTTTGTACAGTCTGGGTCCACATGTGTTTTAAGTGTCCTGTTTGTTGGCTTCTGTCAGACCTTAAATGGCACTCCATCCTTGGAACCACTGGTTGTGGAAAGTTTTCCAACATCACCCACCAAGGCTGTGCAGACTGGGTTTGTGGCAGATAGGAGCAGATCTACGGACAGCCCACCATTGGTCACTTCTACCAGGCAAGCTTTCCAGTAGCAAGTTGTTTACGAGGCTGTAACTTTTTAAATGATCCGCTTGCAAAGAGTCACTTCCAATAAAACATAACGTGTGCTGAAGACAACTGGAGGAAGAAATGTCCGTGTGAGACCCTGAATCCACAGAGTGGATACAGGGCACAGAAGCTGGGGAGGTTGCAGGCAAGGTAGAACAACTCCAGTAAAGTTTATTGGTAAATGGAAATGATCCTGTATAGTTATAACTGTCAGTGTTCTCCATGAAACTTCACTATGACCATATTTAGCATAATCTAGTCTATATTTGACTTTCAGCCTTCTCTTGTCCTGTTGATAAATCATCTGCTGTGTCGTCAAGCCCTGCCACCTGGGCAACACAGAGGATTTTCTAATTTTTCTAAATTTAATTTTTTAATGGAAAGCATTAAAAGTCATGTTTCAAAGTTTTTCTAGATGAGCTGGCCGGCTTGTCCTGAAATTAGTCCTTACCATACAGTTAGCAGCACAATAGCTAAATTTGATATTTAAAAGTACTGCAGCTACTTGAGCTCTAATTACATTTAAAATTCTGCTTGTTAAAATCACTGATGGCTCAAGGTACATGGACTTGACTTAGATACAGTTGTTTATCCAATGGTTTAGTGGAGAATTCTGGGAACCTTCCCTTGAATCTGTAGTACAAATATGTTTATTTAGCTGATACTTTTTTCAAGAATGACTTGGTGGTCAAGCTAATTACAATAATTTACCCATTTATGCAATTCGATACAATTCAAACTTAAATGTAATGTTCACCCTAAATTTACATAAAGAGCAATCAACTTGCCCAAGAAAGACCTTATGAAAGGAAATTTCAGTTCACAATGCAAGTTTGAGACATCAAGTGCCACACAATGTGTGTTCTAATAATGTACTTCAGTTTCTTTTTGCTTGTCCTAGTGACAGATGCAACAGTAGCATGCTGAGCAGGCAGGCCCAAACCTTCCTTTCCCCAGCCACGGTCTCCCACTCCTCTTGAGATCTCAAGGCATTCACATGTTAGCCATGAGAAATAATCCCTCCAATGTGTTCTGGGTCTGCCTCAGCTGTCCAGGGGCCATTTTTACAATATCCCTGAAGCATCTCAGGTAGCTCTTCTCAGTCTGGAAGAACAGCAATTGTACTCTTACTGCTTTTCTAAATCCATGAACTCATCACCCTGTTATGCAGAGGGAGCCTGGGGATCTTGTGGCAGAACTTCCCTTTTGCCTGCTTGTATCTGCAATCTTGTTGTTCAGTCGATAACCAAAGCTGGAGACCATAGATGAGGATGGGGATGTAGACTGAGCGGTAAATTTCACAAGACTTTTGTCCGAAGACTCAACTTCGGCGCTACGAATCAATAGTACCTGCAGAACTGCTGATGCTGCACCAGTTCAATTCATCTTTCAATCGCTTGTTTTTTTTTTATTTATTTAACCTGTTTAAAAGCAGTTTCTCAAAGCACTTCACAGCAGAGAAAAATACATATGGCTTTTTTTAACATGTGAGTCTTAAGCCTGGATTTAAAGGTATCCAGAGCAGTTGAGGTATTCTGGACATGGTTTTGAATTAGATTTTTGTGTTTAAAAGATAAGGTAGGACTTTCCATGTTTTGTGAAACACACACACACACACACTTTCTGAACCGTTTGTCCCACACGGGGTCGCGGGGAACCGGAGCCTACCCGGTAACACAGGGCGTAAGGCCGGAGGGGGAGGGGACACACCCAGGACGGGACGCCAGTCCGTCGCAAGGCACCCCAAGCAGGATTCGAACCCCAGACCCACCAGAGAGCAGGACTGTGGTCCAGCCCACTGCGCCATCGCACCCCCTGTTTTGTGAAACAATGGGTGACAATTCTATAGCTTTGTTTTTCTTTTTTTAAAAAGAAAAACCACTGAATTTATTAAAATTCTTGTTAGTGTCAGGTGTTTAGGAATGAATTAAGATCATTATGTGAAAGAAGCCTGTATTTCTTTACAAAACCGGAATGTAGTAACTGAGCTATTAACTGAAATAGCGTCCTTATGCTCCTGAACTTTTTACAGTTCATTTCTCCCTTAAAATGGAAGAACGTAAAATCAACGTAAAGTTATTCACGTATTTTTACTTTGCAGTATGTCAGCTGCAGACTTCAATATATCTGCCATATATCATTTGAGCAAAACACAAATCCTTCCATCACTTGGCCTTCAGAATTGTGCTTGATGGAGCTATTCAATCTGATGTCTTCAACAGCTGCTGTTGCTGCTACAGCAAACTACTAAGATTCTGAAGTATGTATTTTTGTAGAGTTCATGTTTTTACATCTCTGCTTTTCTGATATCTAAATTTAGTGTTCTTTGTATTTGCAGAATAGTCAGTGCTTCCTCAAATAATAGTAAAAGCGTAATTACTAAAATAGAAACTTGACCTGGGGGAATCTTTTGAAAAAGTGGCTTTAAGATGCAAGTCCTCACTAATCTGCTTTAGATGGTGGTAAAGACAGGTCCTGGCTAATTATCAGTTTGGCTTAGTGCTACTTTTCAGTTTCTCAGGAATCCTTTCTGTCCAACAAAGGAACTACGCTCGGTCTTGACATTGTCAAGGTTTTGCCCAGCAGGGACAGTTATCGCCTGTATTCACAGGCTATACACCTTGGAAATGATTAAGGTCACCCAACCAAGTGGCCTTTATCTACTTCACAGGTTTTCATCCTTGCTGACACCTCAGAGAAAATGTTTAATATCAAATGCCCTTTGAAGCAGAACAGCAGTTCAAGTGTCAAGTCCACTGATTCTGCAAAAAGTGTTCCTTACAGCTTTTTATTTTTCTTTTATTTGTTCCTTTGTAAGCTGACCAGTGCCATCTAGTGATTTTAATCATGAACTTTTTTTTTTTTTTTTTTTTAGTTCTTTATTTCAGTGTAATGTATTGGTCTTGATTCTTTAAGGTTTGTATTTTTGTGGTATTCAGTTGTTTTACTGAATAAAAAGTGTGTGTGTGTGTGTGTGTGTGTATATATATATATATATATATATATATATATATATATATATATATATATATATATATATATATATATATATATATATACTTGTATATCAGTAAGTCACTGTTTAAATCTTTAGTCTCATGGATCCGTTTCCATGGGTACGGTGCATGTTCTCACTATTGTTGGTAAGGATTAATGATTCATACCTTACTGTCTATCAAAATCATTTGCTTTGCTTCCTTTTATTCTTAAACCATGACTTTTACTAACTCTAATTACCAACTGTGGTTCTTTCAGTCAGACTTTACCAACAAATCAGCAGCATGAAGTCCAACAAGGTAGAGTTCCTCTTCTGTAATGCAAACATTTCAGCTCTGAAGCATGTTCTGTAGTTAACACTTTGAGGAGAAAGATTACACTGTTCTGAAGGGAAACAAGATCAAGTAATTTTATATTACAATACTTCCCCCCCCCCCCCCAAACTTCCTTTCTCAGAAAATGAGAGTGAGATTCTATTTTGCGGGGTCCTGCTGCCGAAGAAGAGGAATGTTGATGGATTTTGTGAGAAACGGGTACTTTTTTAAAACCCAAACATGAGTCTATGATTCTGAGCAGTGGTCCTCTCATTGGATGCATGTTCTTGTTCTGAAACTTTTTATTTCACTATGTGTTGTTTTCCACCTTTTAAGCTTAAAAAGAATCCTGTTGTTGATCTCACCTCTGAAGGCAATGCAGAAAGAGGTACTTTTCTTGGCTTTTTGCCTTTTTATCCATAGTTTTTAGCCTATGGCAAAATGAGTTTGTTCTTGGTGTGTATGCTTCTCATTTTACAAGCTTCAAAGTCAAACCAAGCAAGTAACATCATGGTGAATCCGCAGTCCAAAACGCAGGTATTACAGTACTTAGTTCAAGAAAATCAGGTTAAAATCTGTCACCTTTTTTCCCTGCATGTGTGAAGTTAGGTCTGGTTGATTTCTCAACCTAGAATATCACGGAGTCCACAGGTCCCTCGGTGAAAGTAGCCAGTCAGTCTGCTTTTCCTATTGAACACGTGCACAGTAAGCCTGCACAGAGCAACCCAGTTTTTACCGTAGAGGGTGGTCAGCAGTTTCCACTGAAAACACAGATTTCTTTCTTTTTTCAGAAGAACTTGCTACACAGTCTGCTTCAGTATATAATTTCTACATTCTGTTGTCATTGCAATGAGCAAAATTACAGTAAAGGTCATTTAAATTCTGTACAGATACACTGGGCAGAACAGGATCACTTCTTGCTCAAAATGAGGGAATGGACCGGATGCAGGTAAGTGGCGTCGTCAGCATTTGAGACTTCAGCAACAGTATTGACAGCTTTAAAATTGAAACAGGGTGGTCTGCAATAGGACTGCTGTACACTCCTGACTTGCTTCCTTGGTTGCACTCTAGACTCCCGTGCCTTTGAGAAATGTTTGTGAAACTGAGCAAAGCGGTGTGCTGGTTTCTATGAACGCTAACAGCCAGGTGGCTGCCCAAGGTGATACCACTTCATTCTTTTACCTTTTGTGACTTTTTTTTTTTTTTTTTTTTCCCCTGCTGCCTATTTATTTGTTGAATGAAAATGTCCATCACACTGTCCAGGGAAGGAGGTTTCGGCTCCACACCGTGTCGGGTCAGGGTATGCTCCTGCTCAAAGTGCTAAGGTAATGACCTGTCTCAGGTGACGCATGTTCCAGCACCTCGCCTGCAGTAATAAAACTAAACTCTGCAATTTCTTGTAGGACGACTGGAATTGTAAAGTACCACCCCTTCCCACCCCTCTATTTCCGGCCAAGCTACCTGCAGTGGCAGCAACAAAAAACCTACCCCAGCAGCTGGAGCTAAAAGTGGCCCAAATCATGAACCCCAAAGGAATAGGTTTGCTGTGGACTGTGGACAAAGTAGACCCCAACACAGCCCCTCTGGACAGCTACCACCTTTATATTTCCCAAGACAACGGCCTTTCCTCCTTCTCCGAGTGGAAGAACCTGGGGGTGTTGAAGGCCTTGCCTCTCCCTATGGCCTGCAGGCTTTCCAACTGCACCCCTGGCCAGCGTTGCTGTTTCTCCATTGTGGCCAGGGACATCTATGGACGTTTTGGCCCTTACAGCAAAGTCAAGTCAGTCACTCCCAATTTGTGAAGGTTCTAGTCCTTCAGGTCTGTATGCTACCTTTCTGAAGTCCTCCATGCTGATATGGTCTTTACATCTTTCACTACCTTTTATAGTTCTTAATGCAGGTTGTCAGAGTTCTTGAGTGGAAAGGCTTAATACAGCAGTGGTACATTTCTTTTGATTGTCACTCAGACTGTCCTCCATTAGGATGATGTTCATAATGTTACAAATGTTAATGGTTTTCAATACATTAGTCTAATTTTGTTGTTTGTTGAACTATAGCAATGAATGGAAGGCAATATTTACAGTGGCATACTGCAGTAAAGTGGTCTCAGCTGGCATTGCTTTGGGAATTTAGCGGGTGGGGAAAGTGTCAGGATTTGTAAAGTTGTCTCCAGTCTGTGCTGCTTCTCATGAAGGATCTCTGGGTGCTAACACATGTCAGGTGTCCTATAGCCCAAGTAAACCCTGCTGGCTAAGATGACAACTCCAACACTGAGAGGGGAGTCCTTGGGCAATTTTTATTTTGTATGAATATTTAATTGTATTCACAAACATGATGTACCCATGGCAGCAGGCCATGCCCACTGCAACCACAGTCAAGGTTGGTCTGCTGGCATCAGCCTACAACCACATTAGAAGAGCTGCCTTTGTGACTTCATCCCAACATTCAACCACAGAAATCCTTCCACTTTTAACACAAAACCATTTAATTGGTGCACAATATAATGTGATTCAAGCTTTCTCAAATAATAGAAAAATAAGAGAAAAACAATACACAAGTCTATAAAATAAATACAGCTAGGTTTTTTCTCTCTCCTGTGGAAACTAGAACATAAACCTAAAGAAACTATGTAGGTATTTTTCAAATCAATTATAACAAATTTTGCAACAATAACTTTGCTTTTTTGAATGTAATACAAACCCCAGCAAGAATGTAAAGGGAATGAGTAAATAGAAAATAGCTATACTGTAGACATATTCCACTTCATATCCTGCTGTGGTGGGTCTTCAAATTAATGCTGCAGGTAAAACAAAACATGCAATACAAATTGAAAGTACTTTAAAGGACTAATCTACAAATACATTATCCTTAAATTCTGAGAATACCAAAAAAAAAAAGTTACATAACTTTTCAAGTAAAATCTACTCTGAACATGTTCTAGTTATAAAAACCAGTTTTGCATGTTTTTTTTTTATGATTAGGACACTGCTACTTCTGAACAATATTCTGTAAAAAGCCTGATGTCTAGATGTTTAGTGATATGTCAAATTGGATGACTAATATTAAAGCATGAGTATGGTTAAAAGATGAATTCCCAAACTGGAACTCGGGTGTAATTTTTTTCTTTTCTTCATTTTACAACAAGTTAGTGGTTTTAAACATTAAATGTTCCCCCCCGACGATCCAGACCTTAATTCTGTTTTCAAGTTTGCACAGCCTGCCGTTAGCACTGTGCATTAAGTCACAGCATAACATGTTTTCACCAAGAATAGAGTTAAATGTTAAAATGAATATAGGGTTAAAAATTCTACATACAATAGCAGTCCTCATTTAGTATTTCCAGTATAAGTTTTTTTTTCAGTCTTTGTACTGCTAATTCTGACATTATTTTACCTGTACATTAAAAATGAGTATATACAAAATATTGATGTCTACAGACTGCAGCTACATGTTTATAGGTGAGGGGTTGGGTGGTCATCTATTTGCGTTTCCTTAGCACTAGATACATCAATCCACTGAAGAGGGTAAGTGGGAAGGTGATCCAGGCAAGGACGAAAGAATAGCCGTATCTCCCGTCTCTAAACTCCACCTGCTGGAAGCTTTTGTGTTCGGCCGTGTAAATGGAGGCGCCGACCATGACGCAGAAGGCTTTGAGGAGAGAAACAAAGTGGAGAAAGTGGCTGGGTGTATAATACTGAGGGAAAAACTGTCAGCAAATCGACATGCAATACAAGATTTGATATGACGTGATCCATACACTGAGCACTCAATTCAGTCAGTGGCCTACTTTTTCTTTTCTTTTTTTACTTCCACCATTCATGGCCTGAGTTTAAGTATGTCATTTTAAAGAGGCCAGTATTTGTGACAACTGTGAATCTTCTTTTAAATGTGGTCACATGCTTTTATAGCACTGCAATATGAAAAAGATTTGAACGATAGCCAAAAAAAATACATATGACTGCTCAGTTCTGTGTTATGAAATCACTAAATTCCTGCTCCCCACCTCAAGTCAGCCATATTCATGTCTGTTTTAAGCAGGGTAAGGATTCTTTGATGGAGGGAATGTTAGCATGTAATACTTGGCAAACACTCACCACAGAGCAGCTGAATGATGGCAGTGAAGACGAATCGCTCTCCTTGCTTCAAGCGGAAAAGCTGCAGAATGAACACAAAGAAACCGACGCAGCACAGAATGGTGGCCAGTATCATGGCTGCCTGGACGGCCTGGAGGTAGGCTGTGGAAAGAGAAAACAGGGTAGGTTTTCTGCAAGGTGAGTCACGGGAAACCTGATCTTTCCATGGAACTGATGAGTTTGCACAAGACTGTGATGCACAGAAGGTTCTGTACGGGATATCAGTGGAAAAAAGAAACAATCTACCATTCAAATTTGGCAAGTCAATCAAATGAACAAAGCACTCAATACAATAACGAGTCATAGGGTCCTGATTGAGAGCTGTCACCTGCGGCCGTGGATTCGCTATTTGCTATAGGATAGCAGGTTGTGTTGCAGGAGTACCACAGGTCCGTGTAGATGAATCCCGATACCCACCAGGCCTGAAAAACAAAACGTTAAATCTTGCATAGTTAAAAATTTTGAAGGGCAGTTGCAGAGTCACTCATAAATTAATATCAGCATTTGTGATTTAAAGGGGATAAAATGGGGAACCAAATAATAGAAATCCGAGGCTCAGTTGTGCTGAGACAACGATGACGTACTCACATTGTTTATTGTGGATATGAAGAGCAGTGTTGCTGAGATTATGTGGAAAAGGATGATGAAGGCAAGTATTATCAACATAGTCGACAGATGGTTAGTGGTTAAGGTGATGAATCTGAAACAGAAAAAAAAAATAGGTAACTGTCAACATGTTTCACATCTCCTGGGTTACATCCAAGCATGTGTTACAGCTGTGTTTTCATAAAAAAAAAAAAATTGGCCATTTGCAACTTAGCTGGCAAACATATTGTGCACACACCCCATCAACACTTCACACACTGCCTTGCAACAATATGTGCTACACTTCGATCAGCTAGGAGTGGTTATTTGGCTGAATCTCATTCCATATTGAGAAAGTGAGAAAGCAGCTGGTGCACAAACTCCCAACAGATATCAGATCACCTTTGGAATTCACTTCCCTTCTTGTTACATGAGTGATAACACAGATTTAAATATTTAATTTAGCTAACATCTCAGCACTCTTCCTTCTTTTCACACTTTGAAAGCTGATTCGTGACCTCTTGGTTAATGACCAGAGACGTACCTGTAAAAGACATTCATCCCGGGTTTAGGACTCAAAACCAACATTGTCATATCTTGTACATTTCTGTTGGTGTTTGTACAAAGGCTGATCTGAAGGATCCTTTGCTATCAAATTTACGGTTTTTGGTCACTGACTGGGTGTGCAGGGTTTTACAGCTTTTTCCCTCTGTACTTCAGCACACAGCAGGTACTGATGAATATTAAAACATACTGCCTGCTGTGCTTTGAATGTTAAGTGATAGGCAAATCTGAGATACAAGTTTGGTCTTCAGTGGTTGTCAGATCAGGCAGCTGGCCTGGAGGAAGTAGACATCCCAATACAGCCATTGCAAAGGGTGAGGCACAAGCCTCCAGATGTCTTCTCTTCCACATTTTTCAAAATTGTGTTTTTTTCCAGTGTTAAATGACTGAGGAGCTACATTTATGAGGGAATTCAGGGTGTAGGAAATTTTAACAATCTAAATGTAATGTGAAGTGAAAGTTGGAGTATAATCAAATTTGAAAAAGGAAAAAAAAAAAAAAACCTTAGCAAAGAAAGCCTTTTAAAAAACTTAACAGCTTCACTGTTCCTTGTGACTACTTCCCCTTACCAGAATTTTTACAGAATTAAATTTAAAGTTTTTTTTTTTTAAGTTGGTACAGGGTACCCCCTTTAGTTGTGACTTTTTAAACCCTTTTTTGACTATGCAGAAATGAGTATACGCTTTCAAACTTGTCTTTGTGAAGAGGTAATTGGACTGCTTTTTTGCAGCACCAGTAGAGGTTCCCGGTTGAGAGGCGTGATCAGCAAACACACCCCCTTCCCACATTACAACACTCCTTCCATGAGCCAGCCAAGCTGCAGACTGTTGGCTGTGCCAACACAAAGTCGAAGGAAAACAAAACCGCCTCAGCTGACAGGAAGCCCCTGGTTTTTCCACCCGGCAGAGTCTCACGCAGAGCTGCCCAGCTACAGGCTCCAGCTGCCGGCAGCATACTGGCAGGAGCCCCCAGCTGGGTCGTAACCCGTCTAGCCCAAGACAAGCAACCGCTGGACCTTCTTCCTTGGCTCACGATAACACTTGGATGCAGCCCACTGCCCTACCTCACAGCCAGGTATTGGGAAACAGGAAAATAATGAGAACTGCAGGCACTGCTGCGATTTCCACGTTGGAAAGCCCAGTTGGACTGGAACTGCTTTATAAGAAGAATTGTGGACAAGGTGCAATCTGGGACAAAGGTGCTTTTCTTTGAGTTGCTGAAATTAAAGTTAAGAGAAGCATAACCCGCCTCACCCTCCACCCCCAGGCAGCAAAGAAAGTCCAAACCATGAAGAGAAAGGCACATTATCATGTTGCACTTCAGTGTGTGAAGCTGCTGAGGGTTTGTTTCCAAAATCCATGGGGTGGCGTGGTCACTGTTACACATATGGTTTCAATTTACTCTGCAGCTCCCTTCTTCCGCCAGAGGATGGAAGAGGAGGGAGAGAGAACTGCAGGAGGGAAGCCCGTGTGAAGCACAGAGGACGACAGCAGAAGTACTAGAGGACAGAATGTAAAGTCACATTAAGCTGTCACCCGCAATTGCTGAACTACACTCAGGATCCTTCAGAAATGTTTGCTTAACCAGAGGCTTTTCTAACCCCAAACAGAAGTTCTTTCTGCATCTTTCAGACCTTTGCATGAGCAGCAGCTGGTCCCATAAGAGACCATTTGAAAAATCTTGGGCAACAACATTCTAGTTACATTCTGGTTACAAGCATGTGCCCAATGTAGAAAAGTCATGAAGAGGGAGGAGATGGAACAACAATTCTGTGTTGTTATTCCAGTTTGAGCTGACTGATCTTTTAGTGACTGTTTGTTGGAAGTCCTCTTGTGTTTATGTTCAGAATGCAGTCTCTTCACTGCTGCATATTCAAGCAGCATGAGATTTGTTTCGACGGTGGAGATAGATTACAGAAGAATGTGCTGGGTTTGAGAATCTAAGCCAGGAATTTCTTCCAGGTAAAGAACCCAACAAAACACCAAACCTTCAGGTGGGCTTTGACTATACAACTGGGACTTTCCTTTACATGGTGCTCTCGAAATATTACATTTTCCAGAATACAGGCTATACAAAGTTTCTGCTTGTGTCGTGAAATGCCACTAAGCATCACTTCTGTGGCGAAAACTTCTGAATGTAATAGGATGAAAATCTGTGGTCAAAACCCGTCCCCAGTCCGATTCCGATACCACTCAGATAACGAATAAGGATGGATTCCTCAAATTTTTGCCTTTGGCAAACAACAAACCACAAAATTCTACACAACCACAATATTCTAGTCAAGTCTGTAGGCTGTCTTGTGCAAAACAACCCGTTGTTGTATCACGGCTGTTACAATGCATGAAACCAAATCCATCAGCCTTGGTAATGGCTGCACATCAAGTGAAATGTCACACCCCAACCTTGTTAAGTGGAGAGCAGTTCCATCAGCATTTAACGGAGGTGTGTAATATATGCAACAGACGGTGAGCAGAAGGCTCTATTTGCTTGGCGCTTTGCAACCTACCACTAACTGAAGGCACAAATGTAATAACTGTCAATAAGAAGCCGTTTGTTATGTTGGCAGGAAGTCCCAACTTTAGAGCGTCATTAGCGACTCTTACTATTCCAAAGTAAACATTGCAATCTTTTAAAAGGTGTTATAATAATAACTGGGACTTATGCAAAGAGGGAGGATGCAGAAATTATCTCCTATAATGTAATATAAAATTTGGACTTTTTGTGTTGGAGGGTGGTATTGTATGAAATCCTCTAACATCAGTGGTTTTCTCCGGATAGTTGTGACCCACCCTAAGATTTCAGTGTCTTAGATACAGCATTTTCTAATGAATTGCCTTCAATCCCATAAAGCTGTCTTCAGGCATGTCAATTAGCCGTGCACGCCGAAGAGTTTATGCCCAGTTCTATTGGTGGAAAATGCTGACGTGGGATTCAGTTTTAATGTATTTTTTTATGAAACAAAAGCCACAGAAGATACCTTGAAGCACTTCCAAACCAGCCACTGCTGAGAGCATAGCAGTCGTGGAACAAATAAGCATCGTGAGGGAAAAACTCAGCCGGACGACGTCTGCTCTTGTTCCCGAAGATGGTTGTTTTTTTTTTTTTTTATATTAAGGCTTCTGGTTGTCCTTGCTTGGGCACTCCCAATACAAACCTTTCAAACCAGGATATCCCTTTTCCTCTTACTGCTAAACACTTGTGGATGTTATGAAATCCTTCTTCCAATGTGTATATGTCATTGTCTTGTCTTATCAGTGCATCATCAGCAGGGCTTGAGTCAGATCATTTTCCCTCTGTTATTACAGTAATTTTTAAGTAATAGAGTGGGCAAAAATGAACTAAAGTAGAGTAACTTGGCATGCTCTACACAGACAGCTGGATCCAGTGCTGCTGATTCAACGGCACCTTGAATGGTGTCAGGCATTTGACATGAGGAACCTAATGGATGTTCCACGGGCAGATGTACTCAGCATCAGAAAGATCACAAGCATGCCTTCCCTGACTTTACCTCCATGTCATTCATTTAAGAGAAATGGAATATTTAAATTGCAAATAAAACTGCATTCCTCCATAAGCGAAACAGAGTAAGAAGGAAGTACTTTTGAGCACCCTACCCAAGGAGGTCTGCAAATCAACATGCAACTCCGATTTCAACGTTCCGTCACCACATAAAAACAGGAACATTATAATGATAATATCTTGGCAGAGAGCCCTCTTGTATACTAGAATGCATAACACAGCCGCTAGATTAAGAGTAATGTTTGAGTTCCACTCGTGAGTTACACTGGTAAATTGAATGATCTCATTGTAATGAGATTGAATCACTTCAGTGAGATCTGACTTGTTTCATATATAATGAAATGTCTAATATTTTGTTCATGGTGCAATACAGTATGCCAGATCATTCAGCTCACATTCATGTCACAAAATATTAATTTTGGTCAGAAAATTGAGCAATTCAAAAAATTTAAGCTGACATTAGCTGCTTTAACTCTATGGATGAAAGATAACTTACTTATGCTCACTCTTCATTGTCATCAAGTTGGAGGCAAATCTAAGTAACACATTTTTTTTTAATGCATACCCACAAATTTCTCATGTTAGTTTCAAAACAAGTCTTCCACACAGAGCAGCTTTTAAGCTATCGTAGGTGGTCATTTTAAACTGTCTGCCCATTGGCTCAGTTTATCATGGATTTTTTTTTTTTCCTGTCCCAGATTTTGCTTCCTGTGTTTACAAAGCCTCAGATTCACTAGTCAGACGACACAAAGCAAACGATCATTAGAAGCACAAGCTGTGTGCTTTGAAAACAGAACTCTGGGATGGTGGGGCTCCTATCAACATGGGCTTTGTCTACATCTGTGTTGCCCAAGTAAGAGTTAGGGCATTCAAAGCACACTTATAGTTGACTGAGGGGGTACAGGGTACTCCAGATGCAAACCAAATAAAATAGCACAATCTAGTCTGACCTGCACAGTGACACTTCTGTCCTGGCTCCATGTGACATGGCGTGCATTGTGGTCACATATAACAAAGCACATCCCGGGCTTATTTTTAGAGAAAACATGAAAGCCAAGTTAGATGCTGGCAGGCGTCCAGCTGTGGTTTTAGCACAATGGTCCAAACAAAGGCAGGTTTTGGGGATGCACCCAGCCAAGAGTTAAACCCCACCCTGTTTCTGCCTGACATGTAGAAAAAAGTTAGAACAACTATATGAATTTACAGAATGAAAAGGAAAGCTATTTTTTCTATTATTGGAAGCTTTCCTGCAAAACTATACAGAATAAAGGCCATCTGTGTTTTTCGAGCTCAATATTTTCAGCTACACACAGGCAACACACGCCGCTGCTAATAAAGGGTACCGCCTTCGTGCTAGAAACCTCGGAGTCGCTCTCTTGCTACCGTGGACACATGGGATGTCTTTAGTAACACCTCACAGTCAAGCACAGTGGCTTTAACTCTTCACTCTCTGGGATTCCTTTAGGCAAACTGGGATAATAACTCTCTCAAGTTCAAAGCTCCTTAAACTGCTTGTTCACAATGAACGGCTCACAGTCACTCTTTTCGTAGTCACAATGAGTGGCTTCCGGGCTTTCTATGCTTCACAGTTCATCTTAGTGTGGCATTGATTCTTCTTGTAACGACAACAGATTCCATTAACGATACACCTTCTGTTGGAGCGCAAAGCAGACCCACCCAAGGTTTTTCGAGTTCTACCCAAAAGCATCTGAAAGTGACACAACCCAGCTGAAGACTCGCCAATGACTGAAGCCACTAAGCACGCTAAGGAACTTGCGGGACACGGCCCCAAGCTCTCAGAACGTGCCCCTAACATGACTGGACCAGCATCGCCTCTTACCCTGAGAGACCAGTGACCCTCGCTGTTCAAAAAGCCTTTCTGAGTGCCTTCATTTCCTTTCACATGCGGGACATTTGCTGGGAGCATTTGAGCGAAGTGATTCGTCAGAGGCCGGGTCGCTCAGGTTTTCACAGGGATCGGCACCGGTGACAGTCCATGTGAGATTAATAAAGTAAAGGTCACCGACCGTGTTGCACTCCGTCATCTGGACAGGCTAAGGAACTCCTTTTATGAAGGCATTTCAACACGTGTTGGTGTTTCCTTGGAAATTCTTTTGATTTTCACAAAGTTACTGTGGAAACGGCATCAAATTTTGGTTCTTTTTCACTGTAATTATGACAATAAAAAACCTTTATGTCCCTAGACAATTCTGAGGACTAGCATAAGGAGCATTTTAAGAGAAGAGAAGTACTGCAAAGCCAGAACAGACATTTGCTTTCATGCTTCACTTGGGATGAGACACTACGAGGTTGTTTTTGTGCGAGTTCGGGGCAATTCCTTCGCAGTCACGGTCAAACTCCAGAATGCGAATGAAGGGAAACTGAGCCAACTGAAAGCCAGGAGGCGAACAAACAGCACAATACGTTGGGAAGACAAGTTTTCTTCAGAGTTGTTTGGCGTTATCATTATGGATCTTTTTTGCCAGATTTGATTTGTTTTGTCCCTTCATGCAAATACCAGATTTAGCAGAGGCTATTTCCTCCAAGTCCCAACTGCTGTTTATAGCACGGCTAATGTCAAAGCCATATGTGCCTGCTGCTGCTGGTGTGTGTATATGTGTGTGTGTCCGCAGTAGTGGCTGAGTCCCAATACTCCCACATGCACACACCACTTCTCTCCACCTGACCAGCATCTCTCCTACATCCCTGCAGGGAATTTTAACCTTCTCACGGGCTTCACGCACACAAGACATCAATCATACATTCTCTCTCTCCAAAGATAGATATTACCCAACTATAAAACTCTTGGTTGTAGATGAAAATACCCGAGACTCTGCCTCACTCGTAGGAAACACGCACACAAGAATCCGAGACTAGGACCCTTGCTCTTTTTTCATTCAATGCACATGTGCTTAATTTACATTCTTTGTTTCGATGTGGAGAGCTAAGCAATGTAATGGATTATGCACGTTCTGCTTTCATGCTTTTTTAAAAATTCCTATGATGTTAAGCTCTCAGATCCACATGATACTGTGAAAGTTATTTTTTAGTACAAACTAAATGAAATGTTCCAATCCAGGAATTCGTCAGTAAATCTCGGAAGGCTGGCAAGAACACAAGCCTCCTCTGGCTTCACAGCCATGCTTCTGGCACCCGTGACCCTTATCGGCAGGCAAGGCCAACAGGAGCGCCGCAAACGCGACCCATCGGGGGCCTCTCCTCCAGCCAGCCTCTCACTCTCTCCAAGTTTGTTTCCACCTTGTCTCAGAAAAGCCCGGAAGCTGTTTACATTTCAATTGTTTTTGACCCACAAAAAAAAAAAAAAAAAAGAAGCAAAATTGCTTCAAAGTGATGAAGCACCACTCCTCTTTTTACACAAAGGATCATGCACACATGGAAAAATATGATTGTGCAAGGATTACATCACTGTCCCCTGAGCTGTGAAAACCATGCAATGCAATATCATTCATAACTTTATGATTCATATAAGCCAACATCCTGTCCAATCAAAAGCCATCATGCAAACTACACACCGGTTAAAAAAACAAAAATAATTCCAACACTTGTCATTTTTTCCTAGCTGAGTTTCAGCTGCGAACTTCTACATGGGAAAGTATTAAATAAGCTACGCCAGGAAACAGGCGTAAAATTATTACATTTTAATGTAATTAACTTGTAAAAAAGTGCACACAAGCCAGTCCCTTTCCAACTCTGGGATTTTAGAAAAGTGTTGGAATTTATATCTTAGGCAACTGAAGTCCATGATTAAAGTATGCTCAGTTAGTGTGATGATGCATTCCAGAATTAAACCCTGTGCTTTTAGCCGCAGAAATATTTGGAAGCTTCATTCAGTCATTACATGTAATAATATAATCCAGAAAGTGACTCTCCTAATAAATTCAGGCAAGAATTCCCAATATTCACCAGTAATCAACTTCAGGTCGCAAAAATGTCCCTCGGATCTGGATTAACGTCCTCTTATTTAAACGATATGAATGAAAAGGTTGGAGGGAAAAAAATCAAAAATATCACAAGAGACACGAGGAAAAAAAATGTGACCGCCAGGGGCCGCAGTCAACAAGAGCTGAGTTGAAAACGAAAAAGCGCCTCATCTGTTACAGTTTATTTAGAGGTTTATTACAATTTTCCGTGCTCCGAAGCAAGCCAAGGAGACGCAGATCAACTAAAGACCCTTAACATCACTTTATGACCAAAACAGATGCGACGCTGACTGACAGTTACTTAAACGATCCGAATCCCGATTGACTGCAGCCAAATTCAGAACACTTCCCAAAGCGATAAGGTCTCACGAAGCGACAAACCGCCCATTAAAGTCCGCATTTATCATGTGTACTTTCTCACTTTGAAATATACGTGATGAATTTGTTCGCGCCAATCAGCCAAGGGGCGCGTGCGGCGGACAACGCCCCTTTCTTTCCTCCCGCACTTTGACTTTCCGCGCACAGTTCGCGCAACTTTTTGAAGAGGAACTAAAGCGCAGAAATGCAGCATATCTGTAGCCATCGCTTCACACTGCACAGCGCCATAAATATCGAGTTGGTCACTGAAATACAAATTCATAATGTTGGTGCTTCCTCTGTAAGACTTAATAATAATAATAATTCTTATTATTAATATTATTGTTGTTGTTATACATTGTGATAAATGGAGGTGGTACTCACGGGGTGCAGATGTGCCTCCTGGAGGGTTTCCTTCAATGGAGATGGACGATCAAATGCGCAGACAGGGTGGCGGTGTTGGGGAAACGTGCGTGCTGGGGAGCAGCAGTAGTAGGAGGGGTGGAGCGGAGTGGGAGGAGCCCGGTGGGCGGAGCCTGGTGGGTGGAGCCGAGCGAATGACTGGGCGGGGTTTCAACATCACAAGCTGTTATGTTGGAAAAGGATGGGAGAGGCAGCGGAGGGGGGCTGTCTGATGTGTTGGCAAAGTGAGCTGGAAAAACTAGATGCGTGAAATGATAAATATTTCGTACCAAAGCAAATCTTGCTGGAACCAAGCGAGCTACGGTGTCAGCGAAAGCCCTGACAAAGGTGATGTCTGCACTGAGCTGCACATCTCCACATGTCGCCGGGCCGCTCTTTTGTCCCCGAACTTGTCAGAAACAGGCTGCATGCATGATGGCAGCCACTCACTGTGTCCTGGAGGAATGTCACATAACCCATACTTGTGACCAGTTATTACTGCATTAGTACCGTACTTTACTAGTAGTAAAACTGTTGCAATGTTCTTCTAGAGGTACACAAACAGCAAAGAACACACTGTTCTTGCGTTAACAAGGGCTCGTTCCGAGTATCAGTCTTTGATTTAAAGTGTGTCGGCTTTGAAACTGATGCTTTTTTTGCCTTGTTTTTGTGCGGTGGTTCTGCCTTGAGTCCAGCCTCGCGTTGGAGCGTGTTCATTTCCTCTGCCCCCACCCCCCACCCCGTTTCATCTCACTCCCTCCTTTTCCTGAATGTCCAGAATGTGGGCCCCGTGTCAGAGGCCCGGCTGGGAGCGGCTGTTGGGAGCGCCAGAGAGACGTCACGACCACCTCAGTGAGAGAGGAGATGCTCCGTCGAGCTTTGATAGGCCTACACCTTCGCACGACGAAAAAATAGTCCACTCCCTCTGTAAAGATAGAGAAAACATCTATCATTGAAAATAATCATCTCTGTAATAATGATTAATAATCATAATAAGAATCCCAGTGTAATGAGTAGCTTTCATAATATGTGGTTACAGCAGTTTAAGGATTTCCTGCTGACTTGATTCCTACTTAGGATGCCCCAGGGTTTTTAGATCTTTAGTGCCGCAAGCGCAGTGAAGAACATGTTGGACATGAGCAGAAAGACAGACCCCCGGCTTTGGGAAACCTGCCGGCCTTTAATCGGCATATGAACTGCTCCACTTCTGGTCTCCACTGCACACGGTCAGCATTTACTATCACTGATTATAACACTGACACCACCTCACACACGGGGCTGAGAATGCGGCATGCCGGTGGGGCTGCTGGAGCATGAAAAACCACATTCTGTGCCAGCGGCTGCACCTGCTGTGTCTGAATCAGCTTTCGGGAGAAACGCATCCCGCAATAGGGTAGCATGTCGTGGTTACACCTTCCATTCCACTTTCAATGCATGTGGAAACATGAGCATTTTTAGAATGATTATTTACTGTGTCTGGAGCAAACAGTAGATGCAAGAAGTCTTTTTTGGATTCAGCTTTGTCTGGTGTAAAAATAAATTAAATAAAATAGTGGGCTATCTTTTAAATGCCAGGCGCTTACAAAGCACTCATCACCCGTATATGGCTTGCTTACAGCGGGGTAGTTTTACTGTATTGATTCAAGGTAAGAACCTTAATCAAGGGTACCACTGCAGGAGGTGGGATTCCAAGGCAACCTTTGCATAAGGCATAGCACTTACATTTCGATGCTAACATAATGTAACGACCAGCGTTACTGTTTTAGGCTGGAAACCTGTTAAATGTAAACAGTTGCATTATGGGGAAAAATGTGGAATGTAAGTGTAAAACCACTGGGGGCACTTCTGGGGGAAATGATGGGGTGACCGTGTGTGCCAGTGTGTTGAGGGAGAGCCTGGGGGCGCTAAGCAGGGTAGGAAGGCTGGCTGGAGGCAGAGGTCCTGGAGGAAATGGGGTCTGAGAGCATTATTACCCTGGTGCCACGGTTCAGCTAAACGTTTGAGATGAACGCTCCCTCTGTGTCCTTTTTCGGCCCATCCAAACCCATGGTGCTGCATGCCGCAATATTGTAAATTTTAATTTTGAGTTGCTTCATTTTGTTGTTTCTGGTTTTTTTTTTTAATCTATCATTTTTATTTTTTTTCTTGCTGGTGCCTGGTGCTGTCTCAGTTCAATCTGCTTATATAGGTTGCCCCATTCTCAGGGAAACCCAACAAGCAAGAATTAAACGAGTCCCAGCGCTAACGCTGAGTCGGCTTGTCAGACAATCCACTCCTCTGTAGGTCCTTTCAGACAGGAACAGTAGAGCTCTTCAAATCAAGATAGTCAAATGCACGTATGAAAATTGAGCGCAACCGGTTGCTACCCACAACAAATTAAAATGCACACTCTCCCTGCACTGTTCACGCACGTTGTACGAGCTCAGGCAAATAGTCAAATTTAGCTCTCATACCATGCATGGAAATCACCTGAACGTCCCATTGGTGCTAAGGAGCCCATAAGGGCTCCATACGGAGGCAATGTAACCAAGTTGTCCAGCTAAAGAGTATGCAGTCCACACCTATCAAAAACTCCTTTTCCACACTGAGAACAGGAAGACCCAAAAAGGTGTCTGTGGCCATTACATCATCCAAGGCCTCCCTTCTGGGGAGCAATATTGGGCCATCAGGAATCAAACAACAGGGTGCAAATATTCCTGTTTGTCCTCTTGGAAAGTGTCCCTGATCAGCCTCTGAAGTCCACCTCCTGGTCCATGTCCTCTCTTAAATGGACATTAAGATTCGGCTGTTGACATCCAGAACCAAATTGAACAGAATGGAGTACAGACTTTAAACTGGCAACATAGAAGACATCCTGAAGTATTGTATTCAATAAAGAGTCACCAGCTACACCAGTTGATATTTAGTCCTGCTGCTGTTTCCAGTTCTGTGCTCATATTGCTGAAATATGTTGATGCACACCCCTGTTAGTAATTACACTGTTTATATCGTATTTGTGCTTTTTTCAGATTTTGTGACTTTATACTTAATGTCAGTTTAATGCACTTGTGATAAATGTGTCTGAATGAAGATTCATTTGTTCATCCATCCTCTCACACGTTTATTTAGTAAAACCCTCATTCATCCGCTCATGTGCTCATTCACTCACTCACTAATTCTAAGATTTCAGCTCCATTACATGCTTCAAAAGTAGCTATCAGTCATGTGAAAGTCAACCAAACCTGTTCCTGGGTAAACGTCCGTTGAATTGGTTTTAAAACGTGTTTGGCACCGGACCATTATTTTGCTCCACCCACAACCCCACCACCCATAGACTGAACAAAGCAGCCTTTTGCACTCAATTTGCATCTCGCTTTTCATACATTTGTTTGCTTCTGCTAGTTTAAAGAGTGTTCCTTTGGACAAGGTCGGACACGTTGTCTAATATACTGAACAAGTTCGCCTGTCTGGTCAAAATTAGGTTTGACTTTAGAAAAGTTAATCATTAGAGCAATATACAAGGTCATGTCCTCATACTTCATTTTTGTGTTCATACTAGATAGATTTTGTATTATTAAGCAAGTATGGATGGACTCTCAAAGTAAAAAATCACTCAGACAGATTTTCTGTGGTTTAGAGCTGTATTATTGCAGTCTTTTTTATGTATTTGCATGCCAGACACTACAACACAGCAACAGGAACTCATAATCCAGAATTCAATGACTGCTCCACTCTACAGCACAAAGTATTCAATATTACAGAAAGATTCTAAATAAGTCCAAGAAGATTGGTCATTTTTCAATATAATGTAAGAAAAAATCTGACAAATGAATGAGTGCCTGTTTTGGTTACGTTATAGTAATTGAATTAGTTTTGCAGCTGGAGAAGAGACGATCTGAAAACAGCTTTGGTGGAAACAGACTGCGTTCTGTATATCCACTCTTGTACCTTTTAGCCATGTGTCTATGTTTTGTAGAGACCTCATGGTTCCCAACAGGCAGTTCTTGGCAGAAATCAGAAAAAACAACATTGGTGTTTGTGTCGTAAGCCACGATTGTCTCGTTGAGAAATTTCAGTCATTATAGACAAATACCTACACATTCTCATACACGCATGGGTAGCTTGTGAAAGAAAAATGGGAATACCCTGGCATGTAGGATGCCTGGCTCATGATCGACCCAAGATGATTCAGTCTACTCAAGATGCGCCAAAGAATATACCTAGGATGCACTAAGGTTACCCATGAAACAGATGGTCAGTGGGTGAGGCCACACCTCCCGATGGGTTGTCTTCCTCCATTACTGGCCTCCCATTTCCACAAAACAGACCCGTGACTCAAAATTACATATTTACTCTTGATAATCAGCGTGTGACCAAAGATAGTTGCCACGACCATGTGCACAAGGAGCCAATGACCAATGTGAGCAATTTTCAATGTTTACGGTTGTGAGGGCAGTTATGGAAATCTTCAGTCAAGTGATTAAAACAAAGTCACTGATCAAGGATTAAGTGAGAAGACAGATGTTCTGCAAAGAAGCTCACAATGCTCATTATAAGCCTGAGGCATCACCATCTCTAGTTTACTCTTTATATTTAAAGTGTGACAGAGCCGGAGTTAAACCTGTTCCTCCCTTTTGTTGTCCTGCTTCACTTGTTACGTTTATGGCAGCAGACATCAGCAGCTATTTGCCCTCCAGCTGAAAATCGTTTTGCTCCATTGTTGTAAAAAAAGTTGATGGAGTGTAAAAAGGTCTTTCCTTGCAGGTGGAATTACCTGTGTACGTCTCTCACCCTTCTTATGAAAAGATGAGAAGGTAATAATTATGCACATGATCTGTCATGACTGTCATCTGCTTTCATCACTCAGGAAATAGTGAGTAATATTTAATAAAGTGTTACTGCCATGGGGAAATAGTGGCCCTTTGAAACCCAGGTCATATCTGACCATTGCACTTGGCCTTGATTTGATGAAATCCCTGAAGTTTTTGTCTTTTGCTTATACTACTGAGTATTAGCAGGTGTCACTGTTTTATCTTATTTACCAGACATAATAAAAGATGCTACATAATTCACAAAAAAAAATTCTCACCCCTGGATAATCCATCCTGTTTGCACACTGGCAGCATCAAATTTGCTAAAAAGACAGTAAATATAATATTATAATCATTAATCATCATTTATTATCATTTAGCTGAAGCTTTTCACAGAAGGACAGTGTGAGGTTTGTACAGTAAGCTTCTTACAATACCCACTCATAAAGCTGGGTAATTTTTACTATGTCAGTTCAGGATAACTACTTAGATCAAGGGCACCACAACGGGACGTGGGCCGTAAAGCTATTGAAAGAATCATATTTAAAAAGTAATGTATTAAAGTTGATTTGTAAGGAGCAGTAGAAAATTATCTCAGTGTGTATAGCTTTTAAGTGTAGTATTTTTAATCATTACAATATTTTGTATTTTATCTGTGTTTCTGGACTTCCGTTAAATTACAGACAGAAACAAACTCTCCTCCAGACATGAAAATTAATACTGTGTGGTCTGAGTGTACAAACAGAGCCCTTTGAATTATATACTTATGTGATTTAACATTCTGCTGTTCCCAGTAGAACAGAAAAAAGAGCAGTTCAAATCAAGGCTCTTTATATCTTAAGATGTCCTACTGACAGTCTTCTGCTGGGAAGTCTAAAACGGTGACATACATGTAATTGTGCATTAAACATGTGTATGTAAGTCGGGACAGGAAAAGCCTCTGTAGCATCACACTGGCCAATGCGGTCAGTACGATTGCGCATGTAGCGGAAAATACTGGAAGCTCTTGTTATTTTGTTCTTTGACAGCTTCAAAAGGAGTGGATGTGAAAGTATTACCAGCAGGGTTAAACCGCTGCTCGTATGGTTCACCAATGTTTCCCACTGATTTTGGATCAGCTTCTTGATGAACAAATAGAATGTCCTCCATTCCTTCTGAATGAAGATTATGCGATGGGCAAGTGTGTGTGGATGCAGTGTTCCTCCAACTTGGGAAGTGCAGAAGAGATGGTGTTTGGACACGGGTTGGGGATAATCCCTGGAAGGATCTTCATCAGCTCTGCAGTTAGGGTTAGGGTTTGGGTTCTGTGGTGAGTCAGCCTTAGACAAGACAGTTCAGTAGGGGGTCATAGTTTCCCATCATGAAGTTTGGAGGAAAAGCCCTCAAATGAGGCAGAGACCTTCCACAAGGGATTGGATGAACGTGGAGGCCATGGCTGCAGTCCCTGGTGCTGCTGCTCGGACAGCTGTGTTGGCCAGAAACCACAGGTGCGGTCACTCACGCCACTGCACAGACGACCACAAGAGCAGGAAGGCACAGCTGCAGTCTCTCAGACTCTTGCGCTCGGCTTATGTGTAAACAGTTTGGAAGATCCGATCGCAGACACCCCCAGGACGGTCAACCCACGCACATGTGACTGTCACTCCTTCAGACTGAGTCAGCCAGAAGTGAGAGTGAACAGCGAATGATCCAAACCACAGCTCCTCAGAACAAGCCAGTGCTTCAGTCAGTCTTGTGACTCAGATAATTTGATTGGTATACATTCCATTTCAACAGAAATCATATTGTTACAGAATGGGGTGACAGGGACAAACGATGAAATGGACCACCCTCACGCCACTCCTCATTGAAATTTCATGCCAGCTCTTGTGTCCCACTGCATTTTGGGATGATGAATCCTAGGCAGGGTCAAGGTGTACACATCCTACTGATGGCTGCGACTTCTCTGGAATTTGGGATGATTATGTGGCAGGAGGAGCCAAACAGAGGGCTTGTGCCATGACATCACTAATGACGTGCACACATTCTGCAAGCTCAGGAAACTTGTCAGACGGGGACCCTAAGCGCACCAGTATGTGCACTTAATTCCTCCAGAGGATCACAGTCAGGAATATGGAGTTGTTATAGTGAAATTCTTAATCCTATCATGATGCCAACTAAAGAGGCCATGGAAAAAATGTACTTTTTTCATTGCCGACAGTAAATTTCTAGTGCTTACGATCGTAGTACAGAAAAAGTAGTCATGCCAAACAAGGCTGCTCATTCTCAATTTTGCATGGCAGCTCCATTTGTGTAGGGTGGGGCACTCGGAAGGGCATCTCGTGTTACACCAGGTCCATCATTCACAGGGTTAACAAGAGGTGCCTTGCATCAAACGGCACTGTTGGAAGTGGCGCGGTGCCCAATGTGTCCCCGCTGAGTTGTGCAACTTCCCGGTGTGTTTCAGGAAAAAATGTTTCCAAGACTTCCAGCCTGGGAAAGTTTACCAACAGAAGAGCTGGCCAAATGTTTTTTGTCACAGGCAGTTGGTCCAACCTCTCCCCCACCCGCCTCTACACACCTTAAGAGAACTGTTTGTTGTGTTGATAATGCAGGAAATTCAACGCTGAGGAACACACACGCTGCCTGAAGCCGCTTGTCCCGAGCGGGGTCGCGGCCAACCGGAGCCTAACCCGGCAAAACAGGGTGCAAGGCTGGAGGGGAAGAAGACACATCCAGGAAAGGACGCCAGTCTATCACAAGGCACCCCAAGCAGGACTCGAACCCCAGCCTCACCAGAAAGCAGGACCCAGCCAAACCTGCTGCGCCCCCCCGTTCAGCAACAGCTGCACTCAAAGTATAACGTGCACCTATACATCCACATAAGAAAGGCATAAAACAAAGCATAAAAAAACAAAAGTGGAACCACAGACTAATCAGGTTTGGAAAAGAAACATCCTCAACATTGGAACCCAGCTCAGAGCTGCCTACGATTCTCCTAACCCACCACAGTGGAACTTAAATGGAACATTTACCCCTTTCATAATTTAAAAGCCCCTTGAGGGTCTGGCACTTCCCCTCCTTTGTAGTTCCTTCTTTCTGATGTCCCCCAGGAGACTAAAGTATAGAAGTGAAGTGCTCTACCACTGATCCCTAGATCCCCAGTGACCTTGTGTGGAACCCCTACTAATGTTGAACAAAAGGTGATGTCACCTCCACGGTCGTCGAGAAGCTGTCACCTGCTCCTGTTCCAGCAAGCCATGCACACCAGCTCCTCAAGTTACAAACATCCTAATAACAAAATCATATTTTGGCATATTTCAGAGATTATTAAATTGTATTTTTTCACATTTCCTAAAACAGAGTTTGTCAAAATATGAGAAACTGGGGTGCTTTTTTACAAGATGGAGGCAAAGAGTGTATTTATCTTGCTGAGCAGAGAACTGTAGAAATAATACCGAGCTACTCCTACTTCTTTATTAACTTGTCCCTGAAACTTGGCAGGACATAATCAGTGCGACTGCCTGTCCAGGAAAATGCTGGAAAAATAAAGATACGGACTGCTGGAATAACAATTTATGTTATATGTATGTTTGTGTCTTGGAAGGGGGGCATGGTGGTGCAGCAGGTTTGGCAGGCGCCCGCTGTGTGGTGGGTCTGGGGTTTGAGTCCTGCTTGGAGTGCCTTGTGACGGACTGGCGTCCCGTCCAGGGTGTATCCTCTCTGCCTTATGCCCTGTGTTCCCAGGTAGGCTTCAGCTTGTTGTGACCCCGTTCAGGACAAGCAGTTGTTGACGGTGGTTGGTTGTTTGTATCTTCTGAGTCCAGGAATCATTTTTTAAGCACACTTGTTTTTCTTGTTTTTGGGCTTTGGGTTGAAATAAATCATGTTCCAAGTATACCAGCCTGATGTTCATTGGTATAATCAATCTCAGTTCTCCATATTGCAGGCTTTCAACCAGATAGTCCTGATTATCTTAGATTATCTTAAAAATGAATGCAAAAAAGGAGAAAAAAATTAGAAAAACAAAATTAAATCTGTGATTTTTTTTCCCATAGCAAGGCCTCTGTCACAACTGGGACTTTATCACATGCTTCAGTATCTTAGACTCCCTAACAAGCCTCTCCATATCAGAATTCTTCTTGGAGGTCCATAATGTGATGTCTGAGATCCTCTAATGTGAACAGTTTGCCTGAGTTTTTCTTGTAAAATGCTCCTTGGGGCCCGAGGGGTGTGGTGGCGCAGTGGGTTGGACCACAGTCCTGCTCTTCGGTGGGTCTGGGGTTTGAGTCCCCCTTGGGGTGCCTTGCAACGGACTGGCGTCCCGTCCTGGGTGTGTCCCCTCCTCCTACAGCCTTATGCCCTGAGTTGCTGGGTTAGGCTCCGGTTCCCCGCGACCCCGTATGGGACAAGCGGTTCTGAAAATGTGTGTGTGTGTGCTCCTTGGGGCAGATGAGGACATTTACATTTATTCATTTAGCAGATGCTTTTGTCCAGAGCGATGTACATCTCAGCAAAAGTACAATTTATGCAATATATTAAGAGAAAGAGACATAGCTGCAGATATTAAAGTCTCAAGCAAACATAGTTTGTTCCCTACCACTTGCTGCATCGAGATTCATCATTCAAGTAGGTGCATAAGACACAGGACAAATCCCGATACCCACACCAATTTTCTTTATTTTTCAATTTCTTTTATTAAATATTATAAGATACACAAATGAGCAGTACAATACCAGAGTAATGGCTGAATAAAGGTTGTATCTGGGGATGCTTATGGAGTTACGATGCGTGAACAGTTACACCATAGACGACGTGAAGAGATCTTGGGCAAAGTGGATCTGGAAAAGGTGGGTTTTCAGACCCTTCTTGAAAACAGACAGAGTTTCCGCAGTTCTGAGTGACAGGGGAAGGTCATTCCACCCAGCGGACTCAGAACCGAGAACCTCAGAGTTTTGCCTTTCATGCGCGGGACCACCAAGCGAGCAGAAGTAGATGAGCGAAGGGGCCTGGCTGGGGTGTACCGGTTGATCAAGCCCTGGAAATAGCCGGGAGCAGTTCTATTGATGCATTTGGAGGCTATAACCAGGGTCTTGAATTTAATATGGGCAGCTATAGGAAGCCAGTGCAGAGAGATGAGTAGAGAAGATACATGGGAGCGCTTTGGCAAATGAGCTGAGGAGTTTGATTTACCTTTCTAAACACCTTAACCTGATTGCTGCTGCACTCTTGTTATCTTAAAACTGAGTGTTGGAGCTGATCTGATGTTCTGTAGAGACCAGAATTACCAGAATACGCTGTCCCAAGAGGGGGCATTTTGTACTTTGGCTGTGAGCCAACAAGATGGAGATCTTGTGTGTTATCTAGTGAAAGTAGAGGGTCTACAAATTTGAATCCTAGCTGTCCCTAGATGTGGGCTATACTGCAATGATGTGTTACTGTACCGGATGTGAACACTTACAAATGTACTGCTGTAAATTTTATATGAAAATAGGTAACATTTTGAAACTTTCCATGTCAAGTATACACGGCAATAAAAATGAGAACGATATAATACAGGTATATTCCGGGGTACACGTACACTCCCTGTTTACAAAGGCTACATGTACTGTACTGTACATCAGTTTACTAAAAAATAAAATGTCTGCCCTAACTTAGTCTTTATTCATTTCCTTCTTGATTACGTTCAATATCTTATCATCCTCAGGTTTTGGTAACTAGTATGTCTTGACTATTTCCTTCTGTTTTTAAGTGGTTGGAGGGTGTTTGTGGAAATATTTGGACATGTCTGTAAAGTGAGGGAATTAATCAATTTTTCCAGTAAAAACAGGAAATAGGAAAGCATCTCCCCGTTTACTCTTAGTATACGGACCGTTTTCAGGAACGAATCAGGGATACCAGCGTTTGAATTAACGGAACCTAAAAGCGGAACCTTTGAACAAGCAATATCAGGAAGGATTACTGCGAACACAGATTACCGGAAGTGACACGGGGGAGTAGAACGATGGCGGACGTGCCGAGTGATGCTCCGGAACGTGAGTGTCATTCATAGAAACTTACAGCTGCACTATTTACATGTCAATATAGTTATGTCACTAGTAAAAACGGAATATATCAGTTTTCGTACGTTTCATCACCACTGGTTCTTCTGTGTTTAGCCGTACAAAAATTGCTGACGTCATGTGAAAAAGCAAAATGCGCCATGATCGTGACATGAAGTTTTAACTATTGTATTAAGTATAGGGTTCAAGTTAATTAGCTAATTATAGTCGCTATAAACTAAGTAATTAATTCTGCTGATATAAAATTAATTCTAGTCAGTATACAAATCTTAACTTATTTATAAGTAAAAACTTATTCTGAGGTGTAAACTACCCACTCAGTCAGTGTAAAGTTTTCAATTAGAAAATGAATAAGACTGAAGCTCTCCTCCTGATTCTGGACCAGAATATTGAAATAATGTGTGTATACATCACTCGCTGGTGTGTAGAGCAGTGCAGTCCAACAACAGTAACTTCCTACTTGTGTGTAGGCCGTGTGTTTGTGAAAAAATGATAAATTGCATTTGATTTTTTTTTTTTTTTTTTTTTTTTTTGCAAACACTACCATCAAAAAGTGCTATGTTCTTTAAATCAGTTAAATCTGCACGTTGTCAGTTAATAGTACTGTATGGTATAGGTCTTTAATTTTAGGGGTACCATTCAGATGTAGAGACGAGCAGCAATTTAATGATGAAGTGTGTCACGTCAATTGTGATATACATGAACGTATGTATATGTTTTTCCCTTTTTTTTTTGTTTTTTTCTTTTTTTATTGCTCTCAGACTGCCCTGGCACCAGCAGCGTGGAGGCTGGGAAGACATCAGCCTGCCAGGGATGTCCCAACCAGAGGATATGTGCTTCTGGAGCAGCCAGAACCCCAGATCCAGGTATGGTTTTCCTCGCTGTGAATACAAAAACTTACTGCATCTACATATAGGTTTCCCCAAATTGTTGATGTGTTCCGTCCTTCCCACAACGTGAAATAACGCACCCCGTTCTGTTCTTTCTTTCCTGTTTTATAAAACCACAGCCATAGAGGAAATCAAGCAGAAGATGGCCTCTGTGAAGCACAAAATTCTGGTCCTCTCAGGGAAAGGTGGCGTTGGGAAGAGCACCTTCAGCGCCCAGCTGGTCTACGGCCTCGCCAGCGACACATCCACCGAGGTAATACCTTGCTCGAGGCGGCTCCTGTCTAAGTGACGGTATATCCAGGAAGTGAATAGAGTGTGAGTATTATGGTAGGAAGTTTCTCACTTTTGTTTAGAACAGATGTCCAATGTCTTACATTTCAATCTTACTTTGCCTTTATTTACCTGACACCTTTGTCAAAGGTGGCTTACAATGTCAAGTCATCTTTACAGGGATTTAACCAGTTATACAGCAGACTGTTTTTACTGTATTAACAGTACCTTGGTCAAGGATTCTACAGCTGGATCCTGAGAGTGCAAGATGGTGGCCCAAAGCCGTACACCACCGTCTACTCTAATTCAGTTAGAGGAGTACTAGTTGCTGGAGGGCAGTTTTTTGTTGTCTCACATGCATATCATTTCGTGGATCTCATTCAGGATCTAAGCACTGCTTGACTAGATTTTACTTCTGTGATCGTTCAGATTCTTGTTAGGCTGCTGCGTTGTTGGATTTTTTGAGGCATGATGGATTTCATCAAAGCTTTTGTTTTCTCTCTGGCCTGAGCAATATGAGAGATCTTTACAGACTGGTATCCTGTGATGAAATATTTTATTCCACTTGCAGTTCTGTGGATCATTTTTTGACAGGATAAGGGACTGTACCTGGGCCATGATTGTTTTGGAAGGTCTACATGGGTGGCAGGGGTGGGATTTACATTAAGATGTGACAGATTCTGTAGATGGGAAGCCAGAGAAATCCACATCTTACCTCCACACTGTTTGGATGTCCCAGGATGCCAAACTTCATTGATCCCATCTCCAACGGGTGATGCAGTGACAGTTCTGTTACCATCCGAATCTTGGCTTTGTTTACCTCTGAGAAAGTCAACAGCCCGAGTTGTCTTTGATCTCGCAGACAGCTTCATCCTGTTGGCCCAGAGGACTCTGAGTTTCTCTCTTGTGCTCTGATGGCTGCAGCTGTAAAAGCAAATTCCACCATTCAAGTGTTGCTGAATAGGGGGGGTCGTGTTCGATGCATGATTCGCACTGTGCACACTCACTCAGCAAGCTATATATGCTACATATTATGATCTTTAATCGACACTAACACCCCTTACTAATTTGCAGCATGCAAGGAGGACATTAGCTTGAAGTGTGGCATCTGCACAAATTAAGACACTTGCAGCACTCATATTATTGTCTTATTTTTTATTTTTGTCTTATTTTCCCCAGCTACTATAGTACATCTTCTGGTCTGTGGTGCACAGCGTCGTACGTTTACAGAGACTCACAAATTGAGTGACACTGTTATTCCATCATGTTGTGACGTCACAGATCAAGTTGAAATACCGTTGAAATATTCAAAGGATTGGAACCAATCACCTCGAAGACCTACGCCTCATCATGTGCACTGCAGTGCTCTGCTTCTGGCCACTTGGTGGTTCCATTCACGAGTGGTGCAAAACTGAAAGTGTGTTGGTTCTCAGTTTTGGCCCCAGTGTGGTGGAATGAGCTTTCTCTGTCCTTCAGAGCTGCTGAATCCCTTCCAACATTCAGTAAATATCTCAAAACTAGTATCTTTCAAATCCATTTCTCCTCCGATCTCCTGATTACCTGTGCATTTGCTATTGAAATGTCATTTCTACAGGCAGGTGCTTGAGGGAAACAAGTTCTTTGCTCAAGTGAAGCACCTTAAATTGGTTTCTGATGATAAAGAGCAAAGTTAAGTGGGTGGAAATAGTCATGGATTTTGAGGGAGTTGAAAGACCAAGGTTTGACAGATTGTTGTGCAGCCTGCCTCTACATTAATGGAAGTATGTTTGTACACCAGCTTTTATTTTTCTTCTCGCTAAGCGTCCCCCGTTATTGGTCAGTGTCATCCTTAGGTGTAATGTAGAGACGCTCCTCAACTTACGACGGCTCGACTTATGTTTTTTTTGACTTTACAATGGTGGTGCGCTAGCGAGAGACATTCAGTAGAAACCATACTTCGAATTTTTAATTTAAATTTTTTTCTTTCCCCCGGGCAAGCGATATGTGGTGCAATACTCTCTTGCGATGCTGGGCAGTGACAGCAAGCCACATCTCCCAGTCTGTCACGCGGTCACTAGTGTATACATCCAATACTCTACAGTGTTCAGTGTTTCCAGCAATTGTTGGAAACCTCTCTCCCCTTGTTTACGTTGTGTTTGTGCTTCCATCTTGTATACGAAGCGCCCATCTGTGTCTCCTGCTACTGGCGAGAAGAAGAAGAGGAAGACAGTTACTCTTGAGGAGAAATACTAGTTAGTATGTTTATATCTAATATGTATTATTATTTGTAATATCTTCTGTTTTTTTTCTTATTTAGTCGTTACTGTACTGTTTTGCACACGTCTTCCACACGTGGACTTTATGTGGTCCTCTATAAGTAGCTTTGTGTTGTTTTGTGTAGCACCGTGGTCCTGGAGGAACGTTTTTTCGTTTTGCTGTGTGCTGTAGCAGCTGTATATGGTTGAAATGACAATAAAGACACTTTGACTTTGATGAAGGCGACAAGCCCGTAATGGCTCTCACACGTGAACTTGGACTTCTGCAGTTGACGATCTTGATCATCTTAAAGGATCAAAAGTGATGATGTTCAGTAGGTTAGGTGTATTAAATGCATTTTCGACTTATGCCGGGTTTATCGGAACATAACCCCATAATAAACCGGGGACCACCTGTAGTCATTTCAGGTTTGGGTTGGGCTTTCTCTGATGAGAGGGTGTTTTCAGCAGTTATTTGATGTTGGTCTTAGCTCTTGTTGTCCATCGCTATGTGCAAGTATTCTGTACCCCGAGGAGTTCACAATGTGTGAAAGCGTTTGTTGTTTAACCAAAAATTCACAGGCACTGACATTAGATTCAAAACTGAAATATTCTGGGTTATGTTGGTTAACTTAGTTATTAGTAATTGCATTCCAGCAGTCATCAAATTATCTAGGGAAAACCCAGCAATCAGCCATAATTTTTTATGTACTGTCAAGTTTGTGGTTGCCTTTAAACATTTAGTTTGCAAATTTTTAAATGCTGCCAGTGTGAATTCCTGTCGAATGTGGGTCTTTGTGCTTACTTCTAGAATTTAAGAGAGCTCTTATAGTAAGTAATGGACTTTTGTAGCTATATCTTTGCACTGTGGTGATACTCACCAAAGTAAATATTCCAAATTATTGTAGTAGAATGGTATGCATATGATTCTGGTTCTAGTTTATGCTCCTGTGTTTTGAATAAAAACGGGTCTCATACGTCTGCAGTCTAAATGGAGAAAATGTAACATGGAGCTCATTTTCTTATCAAGTTTTCCAGGACGTAGATCCCCGCTCAGCCCAACCCCTGGGCCTGTTCAGCATCCACCCTTCTCTAGAAACAGCTCCAGCAAGTCTTTCTACCACTCTTTTTCAAAAACACAGACATAGAGGGCGCATTAACGTGTGGTTGGGAAGCGAGTGGGGTCGGCCTTTCTTTTTTTATGAAACGCTTGTCTCTATCGTTGTTTATTCCTGCCTCCACCTGCATAGGCCACAAGTATGAAGGCTGTTTGTATATTCCCTAGCTGGAGCATTACAGTGCCCTCTCATGGTGGCACTGTGTTGGGGCTAATCTCTAGCTGCTCTCTCAACATCCTTGTGAGAATCTTGTTGCGTAAGCAGGTGTACAATGCTGCTTTACAGTGTTGATGTGGAAATCAATGGTTAGCGCGGCGTGAAGGAATACACCCAGTGGTGGCTTGCCTGTGAAAAGATTGTGTTTGACAACCGTACCGAATTCCAACGTTGAGTCGGTGGTGTGGCACAGGATGCTCCATTAGGCTGTCAGTGAATAAGGCCATGATCAGTGTGACGCACAGGTTTTTCAAACACCTCAACAGCCAAAAATTTGTAGTGAAGGTGATACATTCAGGCTGTCCTACACAACGTTTCTGTCTCAGTGGCAAGACTGAGAACTAGATGGGAATTTTTCCATTGACGGATTGCGAGATCCAGGGGAGGTGGGCAGTGCAGTTCACAGCCAATGAAGTTCAATAAAACTTTATTGGATGAACTCCTTACTCTTCCCCTGCACCGCAGGGAAATGCATTTTACCAGGAAAATCTGTGTAAATCCACAGTGCTGAATTATGATTGCTGCAACAACAAGTTTCTTTGAGCAAAACTTAGCCAAAGCAATTTCAGGAGTGAATATGCGTGGGAAATTCTGCGGTAGACAGTTTGCCGCAGTTGAAAAACAGGGTAGCTACTCTCTAACATGTTGGCAAATCTGCATTTGCACTGTTTTATAAATGAGTACGGACTGGTCTTGCAGGTTGTTTATCTCAAGTTGTTTTTTCTGTCTGAGTGTGAGAAGACAGGGAAATGTGAAGTGCCTCTTGGTTGCTGTATTCCCTCTGTCTGGGTGGGAGTGATTCACAGACTCTGCAGTGCCTCTCTTTGGGTCTGCACAAATTCCCTCCGGAAGCACGCAAAATTCTCCACATTCCAGCAGAAGAAAACTCAGATGTTGTTCTTCCTCAGCACAACTCGTGCCTGAAGAGTTCACAGCCACAAAGCGGGAACAGTTTAATGTGAACGTCAGTAGAAATGGCGGGAAAAGAGTATCGAGGGAGTGGTGCGGCGAGAAGTCTTAGACAGAACAGTCTTGGCCTGAAGCACTGGAATTTGCTTGCTGGCAGGAAGCACTTTCAGTTCCTTTGCAGATTGGGTGGAAGGGTGGGGGATTCTCCAGCGAAGTGCTTGCCCTGCCCCCCTTTCAAAACGTTACCCGTGAGTCAGGGAGAGTAATGGAAGTCGTACTTCCTCACGGCAAGGAGGAGCCCCTCATGGCCATTATTGTACTACAATTTTGGTGCCAAATCCTGAGCTGTAGCAGAGTATGTAGGAAGAGGGTAAACTCCTGTACATGTGCTTCATCCTTGCTTAGGTCTTCTGTGCATGACAGTGACCCTGGAGCAGGGATCATCTGACTGCAAGCATTGAGGTCAGGGATTCAGTTAGGAGAGCAGAGGTCGAATGTAGCCTTGTGTGGATACTTTTGGTCCGTTCGGGCATAAAACTGGACAAACTGTGACTAGTTAATGTATTAGAAAAATATCCTTGTCTTGCAAGTCCAAGTGCTTCTTAAGGATAGATCCCCTAACTTTGTGGTGGCAAGGAGCATGCTGTTATCCAAAAGGCATTCACCATGATTTTTTGAGACCTTCAAAAAACTCAGACTTCAAAGCTCCTAGTCATCGGCTTTTCCCCAACTCTCTAGACCCAACTCTGACCCCTGGGGTAGTGAGGTGCAAGACAGACACCTCTGTTACTGTCCTTCTAAATAAGCTTTGACCAAAGTATTGCTTAATTTTCATCTTTTCCTGCCCTTTTTTGTTGCATTGTTCTGGAAACTCACATGAATGTTTGAGCATTTGATACAGTTCATAATTTCTTAATAAACTGATGTGTCTGGCTCTGGTCAAGGGCTTGATCCACAGGGTGGTTACCTGGGAAATGGTTTCAGTTTTTAACAAAATGATGCCCCCTAGTGTCCAGTCTTCAGGGCACCCGCATGTTTCCGGCTAACGGGACCAACGGTGAGAGTAATTTAGGATCTGGAAGCAGTCATTTGTTTATGTTTCATTTATAGCAGAACAAGCACTAAAGGAGTAACGTCCCTCAAGTAGTGTTGAGAAAGTGTCATCTGTCATATGGATGAAGGAGTTATACTAGGTTACATACTATAATTTGTAAGCGAGTTTAGTGATGCATTTTCCCAGGTGTGCAGACCCCTCCCCTAGGTCCCATGATTTTTCTGCTCTCCTGCCCCACTGTGGAAGGTGATGCTATGTTGTATGTGAAGTAGAGAGCAGGTACAGGTTTAAAAACCGAGTTACACATCAAACCATTTTAGTATCAGTTTCTTCCTTGACGGTGTTATTTAAGGTGGTTTTCACCTTTATGAAAAGAAGAATAATCTGTGCAACCCAGATTATGCCTTTACTTTTTTCAAACACAAAGTACACGTGTCTCAACCTACAGAACTGTAACATAATGTGCGTCTCCATGTTCATTGTGGTTTTAAAAACACTTATCTGTTTGTTGTTAGCTTTACAAGTAATCCTAACATGGAGTTTAGAGTCCATTAAAAACATTAATTTTTACCCATTAAAAAAGCAAAGACCCATTACCTCATGGACACCAAGAAAAGAACTTAAAAGGGATTCACTTTATAGTGTGGCACTGCAAACATTGTAGGGGAGCAGTAGGGGAAAACCTGGTGTATCCTTAAACCAAAAATCTGGTTTATAGTAAATGTATAAACATATGTTTTTAATTAACAGGACAGCATGTCTGCAGTGACTGGGGTTCTTGGTTATTCTGGTCGTTTTTTTCATGACCCTTTTCACAGAATTTCTGTTCATCATATAGTATACGTACATGCACATATCACTCAGGTATTTTTATTTATGTATATACCTATTAAAAAAACAAAAGGCATGCTCAACTTATGGAAAAATAAGGAATAAAGGGCTTAGCTGCTCAAAACCCCCTGTTGTATGTAGGATTTTGGAGCAGTGATGGGATGGGAGAGCACACTTCAAGCTTATCGAAAGACATTTTGTTTTTCAGCACTAGTGCATTTCGGCAGGAAACCTTCTTTATATATGTATTAAAATACACACAATGAGATCTGACCCAGAATGTACTTAAATAAGTGAAGCTCAGAGTGCGCTGCTAAACCAACTTGGTGATGATATGAATAATATGGCCACACGTGTGAGGTTTTTAAGAGTATTTGTTGGCAAAATCCACTTTTTTTTTAAATAAATACACACACACACACATTTTCAGAACCACTTGTCCCATACGTGGTCGCGGGGAACTGGAGCCTACCCGGCAACACAGGGTGTAAGGCCAGAGGGGGAGGGGACACACCCAGGACGGGACGCCAGTCCGTCGCAAGGCACCCCAAGCGGGACTCGAACCCCAGACCCACTGGAGAGCAGGACTGTGGTCCAAGCCACTGCACCCCCTACTTAAAATAAATAAATAAATAAATAAATAAATCCATCCATCCATCCATCCATCCATCCATCCATCCATCCATCCATCCATCCAGTCGGCTTTGGGGCAACATTTTCTCTGAAACATCATTGAGAAATCTTCCTGTGTTATATATCCCTTTTAAGTGGAGGTTGTTGAAAGTCATCAGTGTTAAAGGTGTGGATTTAAACTGTGGAATAGTAACAATGGAACTTTCATGTCAGACAAAAGGAAACCAAACATTATTGTTTTATGTGATTAGGAATCATAATCAAACAGTAGATTAAACTCTGACTCATTAATGACCAGTTCTGAAATTTCTTGTAGCAGAAGTTGACATGTTTTTCTTCGGGTTGTAACCTTGACCAAGGGACTTCCCCTGCATTCCTACAGTGAAAAACATTTAGCTTTCTAATAATTAAACCTGTTCCCACACACAGGGGGAATTGTGGGGAAGCATTCCTGCAGCTTAATCATGTAACACCATTGTTTTTGTAACTTATGCACCAGCACAATCGTAAGCACAGCGAAGCTGGTTGTTTTATAGAAGCTGCTGGCTTAAGCAGGACTTGAACCAACAACCTCAGAGCTTCCTGACATGACCGTTCCTCTTCTTTGGCAGGTAGCACTGCTGGATGTTGACATCTGCGGCCCATCCATTCCCAAGATGATGGGCCTGGAAGGAGAGCAGGTAGTGGAGTGCTTTAAGGAGCATGTTGATCCATGTGCAGAATCGCACCTTTTTACATGCTTGGTGTCTACATCTTCAGGACTGCGACATTCACATGGACTGATGAAAATCTGGGTCTTTCCAGTTTGTGTCCAGTAGAAAGAAACAGTACTGGTCAAATCTAAATGGACTGCGTGCAGATTCTTTGTGTGTGTGTGTGTGTGTCTGTGTTGTTCAGTTATGTTTGTTTCTTCTTCGCAGGTCCATCAGAGCGGTTCCGGCTGGTCACCAGTGGTAAGTGCACAGGTGCTGTGGAAGTGTATGTGTTCTTCCAGGCCTTGTGGGAACCCCAAAAGAGAACTCTAACAACAGTCATGGTGCACATTCAGGGAAGGCCACGGGTTACAGGGACAGCAAAAACCTACCAGCAGTTACACTGAGTCCAAACAGGAATTGCACGTCTATTTTCTGTGGGCCCTCTCCTCCCATCACCTCACCGCCTTCGTTTCTGGTGCTCAGTCTGACAAAGAATATCCCAGTGTGGTACTGCCGAAGAAGTTTTCCTCCAAAGAGAGAAACATCTCCAAACCTCGCATTTAGCACAATAACCCATGTTGATACAATGATGTGATAAAGCAGAGGCCATCATTTGTGAACATGTATTAATATTTTATGCTTGAACCTGAAAGCAACATCTGTAGGTATATTGATCTGTTGCCAAGGCAGCACAGTACCATACTGCTGCGTAAGCTGAAAGAAGGAGGTCGTATGCATTGGTACACGGCAAGATCACCATTGGCCGCACCAAGGTATGGTGGGAATGCAGGTGTGAAATGTAGCTTTTTGGATGTTCATATAGGCTTATGTAACCAAGTTACGTGGCCCAGCATGATTGAAAAGCAGGTAACATTTTGTACACTGTAACCTGGAAGTTGGTCTTCCAGTCAGCTGCCCAACAGCAGGGGATACAAAGACCCAGAAGAAAATTTAGTGGTGTACTGTGAGGAATGGAAGCGCACCCAGATGCACAGAGTGGCACTTGCCCATGCTGTAGTACCCATGGGTTGCTCTGTAGACCCAGCTCCATATGCAAGATGAAATGCGTGATGAATGCAGAGAATGCAATTCTTGGTCAAGATCCAGCAGGCTGCCATCCCAGTAATCAGCATTCCTGTGCTGTTGTTGCTGCCATGTGCCTGTCTTTACCTCCAGCACCAGGCTGCATGCCATACGTGTTATACATGTTGCTTGGTTGCAGTACGCAGACGGAGAATAATGGCACAGGACTGCTCTGCTGTCCACTCCGTTTACACAACATTGCAGAGATGTGATGTTCTCATGAAGGACACCTCATACATGTAATACACCAGCGCACGTTGGTGACTTCTTAGCACGTGTTGTGCTCTTACTCACAAAAGCGGATTTGCCCATGGTAAACAGGTACTAGTTCCTCTCATTTCTGAGTTTTTCTAACTCATTTCTCTGGGAGGCTTTGAATCAAAACCATTGTAGTGGAAAAGCGTGCAGTAGGGAATTTCACATAAATTAGGCAGTTAAATACATTCCAGGGGTACATTTCATTTTAATTCAGTTACTCTCTCTGCTCTCTTTTCCAGTATGTGGAGGACAATTTGGCCGTCATGTCCATTGGATTCTTGCTCAGCAGTCCAGACGATGCAGTAATCTGGAGGGGCCCAAAGAAAAATGGTGTGTGAGTGTTGAAACTTTTGACATCACTCCATGACGAATTGTGCTCAAGGGTTGTGTTTTTGTTGTTTCCATTACCAATTTAAAGCAGCCTGGGAGGAAAAAAATAACCCACCCAACTTTCTGTTTTGATCTATGGAGTCCTCCCCAACCTGGCTCCATTTCCTAGAAATTCCAGACTTGGTGGGATTTGAATTTGGCAGCAGCGGTGGGTGTGTGCACGGAAAGTCTTTGTTGAATACATGAGAGAGCATTGGCAACTGTGTTTACAGAACACCAAATTTCTTTCGCTTCCTTTAAACAAGACTGGGCACATGAGCCCTGCATGCTCTGTAGTTTACTATCGGAGCAGTTCTCTCACAGTGTACCTCACTTCTGAGAAAATATGGTTGATTCTCATCAGAGATGTTCAAGTTCTGAGGGCCAGCAGGTGGTATAGTGGTTAAAGTTGTTGCCTTTCAATCAAAGGTCCTGTGTTTAAATCCTACCTCCTGTTGTGATACTTTTGATCAAAATACTTACCCTAACTGGCACAGTAAAACTTACTGAGGTATATAAATGGGTAAATAATTGTAATTATCTCAATATTCAACATTAACATTGTGAGTCACCTTGGAGAAAAGTCTCAGATAAAAAATGGTTAATAATTCTGCTGCAGATTATTATTTTCCTCTCTCTGGACATTTTACCAGTAGTAGTAAAATGTAAAGTCTTTTCAGTGTACAAGTTTTCTCATGGCTTTGGAGTTAAATTCTCTGCGGATATTTTCTCCATTACCTAAATATGTGTTACGATTAGTATATGTCATAATTGTTCCAGTCAATGTATTTTCCAGGCACCGGCAGCGGTGCTTACTAGGAAAAATGGTGAACTCGGGCACAGCCCGATGAGACGTGTGTCTTGCACTTTCTACTTCTGTTACACGAGCCAGCTTCCTAACCAGACTGAGAGTGAGCCATTTGCTTTACTGCCTAACTCACTCTTCTGTCTTTAGTTTTCTTGGCCTAACAGTCCCATTCCTTAAAAGGTAAAGAAATTGTACGTGGCGCTAACAGAGGTGCTACCTGGACTGTCCATAGTGGAGACCACAGCAGAGGCAAGATGAGCCATATGAAATGTTTACAAGGAGAGCCACAGTGAGACCCAAAAAAAAAAGGGGAAATTCCATATAACTAAGAACAACCAACAGAATCTAGGTTTGGTAAATAAAGCAAAACCCATCAAGATTTAGTTTAATTGGTTTTACAGTGGATTAAAAATGTTTATGTGCATCAGCGCAGATGCTAAACCATGTAGCGAAACCTCGAGGGAAGGATTACAGAGTGAAAATGTGGAGTGTGACAGAAACGGAAAGTTTGGTGCCCTCCACACAAGTGCTCAGTCAGCATCTTTGTGCACCAGGGATGATCAAGCAGTTCCTGCGGGACGTAGACTGGGGCGAGCTGGACTACCTCATTGTGGACACACCCCCGGGAACATCAGATGAGCACCTATCCGTGGTGCAGTACCTGAGCGGGGCTGGCGTTGATGGCGCTATCATCATTACCACGCCTCAGGTAGCCTGCGTATATGCAGCACACTTCCTGATATAACTTACCTCGCTCCAGACATGGTGCATTGATGATTGACTTGCCTTTCATTGTGGTGGAAAGATTCCACCAGATTTTGGTGCGAAGGTCATTTTGTGTCATTTAAGGACAAGTTTATTACTTCAAGTTCTATTTAGTCCTGTTAAGATTTTAGAATATTTTCAGCTGGCATATGAACACATTCCTCCATTTCTGGGTCACTGCTTAACTGTTCATGTTTTTTTTTCTTTTTTCTTTTTTTTTTTTTTTTTTTTTTTAAACAAAAAACTTTATTACATTTTACAAAATGGCTGGAGGTGTTGGGTATCGTGTCATAAATTTAAAACAGCTATGCAACAGTTTGTCTGAGATCTGTGTTAGCAAAAAAAAAAAAAAAATCGTTATTGAAGTCCATATTGGTACGATTGAATTTGTCGGACAAAAATATGTTGAGGAACTGGGTTTTGTGCCGTTTTTGACTGGCAGGAACTCTCGCTGCAAGATGTCAGGAAGGAGATTGGCTTTTGCAGGAAAGTGAAGCTGCCAATTATTGGAGTGGTGGAAAACATGAGTGGATTTGTGTGTCCCAAGTGCAAGGTAGGAGACAACGGGGAGGGAGTAGCAGTGAGATTCACTCATTTGCAGCACAGAGCATTAGGGGTACCATGCATTATCAGAGTAGTCGAACCAGTTCAAGAATTGACTGTCAATATTTTTTATGTAATCTTGTATCTTTTGGGGCCATTTTATTGACATGTTTACAGTTACATGCTAAATGTGGAACACACCTGGAGTATTTTTTTTTTCCCTCCAACCGTGACCCTGGTATGTATCAGTGACTCCCAGCAGTCATCGTCTCACCTGGTGTTCCAGGTGTCGCTGGCATGGTAATTCGGAAACTTTCAGTACTTCAGATCTCAAGGACCAGAGTTTCTCATGGTTGAACTGTCATTATTGTGAGAATCTGGTCCTTTGAGCTGTGTGCAGGAGAATATTATAGAAGTTAATAATTATTAAATCGTGTGTAATATCCTGCTAGAAAATGAGACCCCCAGGTCAGAAGGCACTTAACAAGCTACTGGGAAAGATCAGACATTTTTCAGGGCAACTATCCATATACCAACAAATATTGTGGATAAAGAATGGTCTACAATCTTATATTGCAGGATTAAACATGGAATGGATTTGATAAAAATAAATATCCAGCTTGGTTTTTTTGACTGTCAGTTTGTTATTTGCAAGTCCTTTATCTAGAAAGATTGGATCAAAACATTATACTGTAAAATAAGGTATCTCCCAAAATGTTATACATCCTCTCTTAAGAGAAGGAGACTGTTTATGGGACTAATAAGGCTGGAATTTCTTCTTTTTTCCCCATGGCAGAACACCTCCCAGATTTTCCCCCCCACAACAGGGGGCGCAGAGAAGATGTGCTCAGACATGCAACTTCCTCTACTGGGCCAAGTGCCGCTGGACCCGAGAATAGGTATGGGACCAGTCACCCAGTTTTCAGAATGGTACCACTAGTCACCTGTTATACAGCCTCCTGCTTAATGCCAGACATTGTGTCTTTCTTAATGTCAATGGAATGGCTTTTAGTCCAACTTGAGATTTGGATACTATTTCCTTTCCTCCAGGATGTGTGGATGGCGCTTGCCAGAGGAGCTGAGCTCCTCAAATCTCCACCCTCTGGATTTCTGTATGACAGAAGCTCCCTCCCGCTTTGTTCAGTCGCAGGGTAGCTTTGCGAGGCACACTGGACAAGTTCCTTCTAGAGATTGAGTCCAGGTCAAGTCCCAGCACTTCCTCTTCCTCTGACTCGCTTACGTGTGGTTTTGCAGGGAAGAGTTGTGACGAGGGCCGATCATTCCTCTCCCTGGAGGCCGAGTCTCCGGCTGCTGCTGCCTTTTCGAGCATTATACAAAGTGAGTTCATGTGCAACCAAACAGTGCTGTGACCTCACCTAAACAGATGCCCATGCATACTCATGGAATGTGAGACCATATATAGTTTTATTGCCATGTTTGTAGCCCGGTTGATTTTTCTTTATCTTGTAACATTTTATGGAAGTGTAATTCTTTTTTTTATACTTTACAGCACAACACTGAGAAGTGGTTGAGATGAAATAGTACCTTTCCATGTGCTGCATCTCACGTCTATTATTACGTTACATTACTTTATTTAGCAGATGCTTTTCTCCAAAGCGATTTCCAGTGACCTCTATGTAGTGTTATGAGCCCACACACCTTATTCAGCAAGGTGACCTACACTAGATACACTACTCACAATGGGTTACTCATTCATACATCAGTGGAACACACTTTCTCTGTCACTCACACACTGTGGGTGACTTAGAGTCCCCAATCCACCTGAACAGCATGTCTTTGAACTGTGCAAGAAAACCGGAATACCTGGAGGAAACCCACACAGACACAGAGAGAACATCCAAACTCCACATAGGCTGAGCAGGGATTGAGCTCACCACCTCTTGTACCACCCTGGCGCTGTGAGACAGCAGCGCTACTCACCACGCAGCTATGAAACTCATCATCATCGTTGATAAGTTTTGTAAGTCTGGGCAGCAGGGTATTTTACCTGAGTAATTTGGAATACCTTGATCAAGGTTACCACAGGAGGAGTAAGGCATAGGGCTCAAACTAAAAACATGTGATAACTCCATGTCCTTCACTGCTACACTGACTACTGTCCATTAAACCACTTAACGTGTATACTGTAAAGTTTTCAAATTAGAGGGACTTTAGCAACATGCTACCATCGATGCTTCCTCTTCATGTGGATGCAGTCAGAACACGCTACAGAGCTGCTTCCAAAGGTGTTTGTCTTCTCTGTTCACATGTGGATATATACTTATTTAATAAAGAGCTGCAGGTCTAACACATGGAGAGTCAATGAAAAGTTGTACAGTAACATGCACAGTTTCGGTGTGCATCAGTCCTCATTTTAAATGGCAAAAAGTGATATGAAAGTGGAAATGGCACATAAAAAAGGAAGTGAATACACAGTGACAAATTTCAGAAGAAAATACTTAACAGACTTATGCTGGGAGGAGCAATTTACATTGCTGCCCTAGAAAAATGTATTTATATATTTACTGATTATACTTTCCCCCAGAGCACAGGGTGTAAATCCTTTTCCGTGTGAACGGCAGCCGTGTTGAAAACGGTCAAACCCTCTGCGTAGGCGTTCTCTGCCCGCTGCGTGTCCAGTGTGCTTCCTCGACACCTGCAAACTGATGTTCCTTCCCTCAACAGAAATCAGGCAGTACTGCAAGGATGGTGTGGAAGATGGCAGTCCAGACTGAACCCTAACCTCTGCAGAAGAGTGCCAGATAGGAAGGCATCCCACATTCCCTAAACAGGACATTAGAAGAAAGGCACAGATGTTTTTTTTAGTCTTCAGACCGCAATCTACAATGTTATAAAATCATCTTGTGAATTACTCATTCAAGGTGATGATATATGCATCCTGTGCATTTGGATTCAGTGACTTTATAATTAATATGTTGTTTATTCACTTTTTAATGTTCTATTTTGTTTACCTCCTTTGACTAAATAAACATTAACTACAGTAAATGCAACTTTGTCCAATAGAGCTATCTGTTTTGCTATTCAGAGCTGTGTACAAGCCTCATTTTTGGAAAAGTTGGGATATTTTCTAAAATTAAATAAAAATCTGCAGTTTAATTTTCTTGAACCTTTATTTAACTGACAACAGTACAAAGAAAAGATTTTCAGTTCTTTCACTGACTTAAGTTAATTGTATTTTGCAAATGTAAACAAATTTAAATCTGATGCCTGCAACACACTCAAAAAAGTTGGGACAGAGGCATGTTTACCACCGTGTTACATCACTTTTCCTTTTAATTACACTTTTTAATTGTTTGGGAACTGAGGATACTAATTGTCGCAGTTTTGCAAGTGGGATTTTTGCCCGTTCATGCTTGATACAAGACTTCAGCTGCTCGACAGTCTGTGGTTGCCGTTGTCAGATTCGCCTCCATGATGTGCCGTACATTTTCAATAGGTGACAGGTCCGGACTGCTGGCAGGCCAGTCAAGCACACACACTCGTGTGTTTACAAAGCCACGGTGTTGGAGCACGTGCGGAATTACCCCCTGGCATTGTCTTGCTGAAATAACCGTGGACTTCTCAGGCAAAGACGTTGCCTTGATGGCAGTATATGTCTCTCTAAAATCCCACTTTATGCCTCTGCGTCAAGGGTACCTTCACACATAAGCAAGTCACCCATGCCATCAAAGATGCTGGCTTTCGTGCCTTTCGCTGATAACCATCTCGATGGTCCTTTTCGTCTTTGGCACGGAGAACTCGACGTCCGGTTTTCCCGAAAGCAAACTGAAGCACGGATTCATCAGACCACACCACATGTTTTCACTACCTTTCGGTCCATCTGAGATGAGCTCAGGCCCAGAGAGCTCAGCTGCGTTTCTGCATAGAATTGATGTATGGCTTCTTCCTTGCATAAAAGAGTTTCAGGTTGCGTTTCTGGATACAACGGCGGTGTGCTAAGTGTGCTAAGTGACAACGGTTTTCCGAAGTATTCCCGAGCCCATGTTGCTATACTGTATTTATCACTGTATCATGACGGTTTTTCATGCAGTGCCATCTTGAGTTCTCATAGGTCACATGCATTCGTTAGTGGTTCCCAGCCTTCCCCTTTACGCACTGAGATTTCTCAGGATTCCCTGAGTCTTTTCAAAATATTATGTACTGTAGATGGTGAAAGATAGAAATTCTTTGCAATCTTGCAGTGAGAAATGTTCTTAAAGGTTCGAGAGAATTTGCAAATTCCAGATTTTAGTTTTTCTTGCATTTTTAGAAAATATCCCAACTTTTCTGAAAATGGGGTGTGTATTTTCGACGTGAAAGCACACTGTATTCACTACAGTACAAGTTGCCCGTGTGTATTATATGCCTTCGTGCAGTTTGATTTATCGTGTTTTGATCACGTGAAAGCGCTGCCGAGGTCTCCCCTCCATTTCAGGTTGCTGAAGAAGTCATTGTTCACTGCAGTATTAGCAAAACAGAAGTAAATACAAAAAGAGAACAAGCGAACAAGTCCGCTGTCTCAAAAAGGGCTTCTGCTTCTTCTAATATGGCAGTTTTCTTTTTAAAGGCAGAGCTGTGTGATGTTTAAATTTTATCGATGAATTGCACAGTAACCGATGCGATTTCTGCAAGTTGATCCGTACCATATTTGAAGCAGTACTCGGTATGTTTCCGTTATTACTGTTCTGTTGATTAGCCAGCACTTTCATCCACAATGAAAACTACAGTCATTTACACAACTGGGTGCTTTTACGTGAGCGATTATTGATCACCTTATCGCATTCAGGAGGACAGCAGCGGGAGCCCCCCTGGTTAATGAATCATCGGGGTCTGGCCGTTGGTGCTTATGATTAGAAAAATCATGTTAGTGTTTACTGTAAATTGCTGTTGTTACCATGTGCAAATATCACATTCGCATGCAGAGCTCCTTTACATCTGTAGGCCTTTCGTTGCTTTTTAACAATACGCCTTTGTCTTCAAACAGCGATGAGGAACATTTTCTGTTCTCCTTTTCTTCTGACGCATTTCTTTATTTAATCATAATCCGTCAGACAAAGGGGAATTTCTGTCTGCTTCGCATGCCTTTATCTTTTTCGTGTGAGCGAAATGGTAAACGTTGCTTATGCTACACTACAAGGCATGTCGGTGCTGCTTAAGCTGGAGATACAAGCAGAAAATTATGAAGGCGGGAAAAGTGTGATGTGCTAAGGACTAAATGGGAAATTCTGCGGTCTGAAAATAAATGGCTTGATAAACGTGAGTCGAAAATACACATAAGGATGTCCTGCATACTCGTACGCTGATGCGAAATAGTAGCGGGGTGGGTCTCGGACGTAGGCAATGCTGGAACTATGCTTGGCTTCCGTTGTGTGTAATCGGTGTAGCTCGCAAAACTCTTTTCAGAAGCACCTGTGTCACACCCGCGACCTCTGCGTAACTCAGCACACCTGTGGATGATCAAGGAGACGGAGCATAAAAGGACGACGCTGGACCGACCGGGTCGTGGAACCTCATTGGGTCATCTGCTTACCCACACCTGTGATCCCCGCGATTTCTCCTGCATCCTTGGTTTCCTCCTTGTCCCCAAGCTTGTTCAGCTCCTGTTCCTGCCCGACCCTCTTCCTATCCTCCCCGAACCCAGTCCCCCGTCTCCTCGTTCTCTTCGTTCCCTGACCGTTGGCTTTGTTTCCTGGACTACGGCTTTGGATTCTCCTGGTATTGACGTCTGCTCATCGGTGACCCTCGCTACGACAATAACAACGCATTCTGTCTGCCGCTCCTGTATAAAATAACAGCGTGCGGCCGCACTTGGGTCCGCAGCACCTTGACAAACACGACAACCTGTTAATAACTTCAAGAGTTCTTATATGGGTTGGCATCCAGCTGTGGCACGGTGAACGTCCTATTCTTAAATGAAATAGGTTATAAAAAGGGCGACGTAGGGCGCTTAATCTCAGCGCGTTGGACACTCCGAGCAGCTTTCGCTCATCTTTACATGAAGGAGTCTCAGCATCTTCTTGTTTGTTCCTTAAATTCTACTTTGAAGGACATTCCTGAATCTTGTATCATTCTGTCTCATCATGCCTGCTCCTGACTCTCTTCCTTCCACCCATCTGTCATCTGTTTCCTTTGTGTTTTTTTGGCCTCCCTCCTTTCTTCATTGTTTTATTCCTTTCCCTCCCGTCCTCCATTGTGTAATACCCTTCTCTTCCTCTTCTGCTCTCTTGGTTTCTGTGATACTTGTTCATAACACTGAGTCCCAACTCAAAAAAGAGGTTGTGGCCTAAGATTGAGTGGGTTGAGGGTCTTAAATTTGTTGATCAAATAAGATGAAAGTACCTACTACCTTCTCATGTGGCTCGCTGTAACTTTGGCTGGAAAGTCCCCATTAACACTTAGCTGTGGGATGTGGGGTCTTTTTGGGGGTTCCCAAACCATAGTAAGCTACCACGTCCTGACCCTCAGCTGTAAATGGTGGATATGCCACAACTGCTGCACTACAGTCTCATAGCAATTCACTTCCTAAAAATTACTGGCAGTGGTTTGTCTGGCAGGAAGGAAAGAGCTGGAAAAGTATTTTTATTTAAAGTGTTTTGGTTCATATACTTTCCAGGCTTGGGGAGAGATGTAGACAGCTGCTAGCTTGCTTGATGTGAGCAGCAACAGTACCTCTGTCTTAACCACAGCTGAAGGGAAGGCAAATAGCTAGAGGCTTTTTATTCATTTTAATTCAATACCCTGAATGTCAAATAGTTGGAACCGCTTAGCGAAAAGTGCTCTTCAAAAAAATCCAAACATATATCTTTTACTTTTTTGATCTTGCTTCCGCAGCATCTGCACTGGTTGACAAAAAGTATACAGAGAAGTCAGTCAAGGGCAAACAAAACTGTTTCTCCGTTCCTTTTTCTGCGTCGTACACCATTGTTTGTAGGCACATGCAAGTCAGTTCAAATTATAACGCATCTGCACTGTGTTTCCTTAGAGAAAAAAAAGAGTTGAGATGCTCAGCGGCTTATTCCACGTCATTCATTAGCAGCCGATGGCATGTATCCAACTGCGATCCAGATCTTTGTAATGCCAAAGCAAAATTATCGAAATGCAGCAAGAAAAGCTACATTTTCAGTGTTATATTAAATATCTATGGTTTTGCTACCACCATTTTAAACAAGGTCATTTAGTTTTTTGCATAAAGATAAAAGCATTGAAATGCTGGCACATGTAAAATTGTTGGATTTTACGTGCAGACAAATAATGAGAAGAGCTGCACTTTGATGCAGGGGCTGATTGAGTGATGGTTCCTGTGTACACCTTTGTTGCAATGGCCTTGCCACTGAACAGGAAGTGTTTGTTAAATGGAAGGTGTAAAGAAGCAAAGGAGAAGCTGTGTTCTGCTGACATCCATGGTGTGCAACGTTTCAACGGGAACATTCTGCGTTCAGGTGCGTAAATATGACACACCGGTATGGCTAATGTGTAACAATGTGGGATTTTTCAGAACACTTGTAGGGCAGATGTCATGTGGCAGTTCCCCGCCATATGAGTTTCACAGTGTTTCATGGGATTGCAGAGCAACTATGTCTCTCTTTTTCCTAATGTACTGCACAAATTGTATTCTCTGAGATGTATGTCGCTTTGGAGAAAAGCATCTACTACATGAATAAATGCAAATGTAAATGCAAAAAGTATATCTATCAGTAAAACCTTCTGATAGATAGAAGATCCTTCCTGATTCTTTATATGTTGACCTGCGACAAAGCTTGTGGTTTTACATTTTACCATTTCCTGAAGCTCAACCCAGACGGGAGACCCTGCGATTTCAAGTGTTTTTGATACCTGCATAAGCTATCCTACTCATGATTGTTATATTTGAAATGATAAACACATTTCAATAAGCATCTCTGGTCCAGAATTTCTTTGCTCCCTGTATACTTTCTTTAAAAAAAAAGGATAGAAAAAGTGAAATAATGAAGTGAAATAATGTGCGTTCACAGACTTTGTAATCATCATTTACCAGACTTGTTCCCAAAGGCAAAAATACATGTGAAACTTAATCTTGTCCTGCCTCCACAAAGGGAAATAAAGACAAATGCTAAGAGCGCAATGCACTTCTGTATTCGCTCCATTCAGTGTCTCACACTGAAGAGCCATCTGAGTGCTCTATGGATCTGCTCTATCTGCATCCAACGCACAGCCAATGCTTCGGGCTCCTCATATCAATGCCAATGGGATTTGCTCCCTGAAGCCAAAATCCCCTACCTGAAGGCAGGAGGCAGGTCCTCACGGAAAACCACTCAGACCGAGAAGGACTCGGAGGCTGCTTCTTCTCAGCGCTCCAACACATTCAGATATGATCCCCTTTGAGGATGTCCTCACCCAAGTGCGGAAGACCCTGGAGGGGACGACACCTGGGAAAGTTCAGGCCATCCTGGCAGAGCTGGTGGAGGCTCAGGTTCTCTCATGGGACTTCTATCAGTCTCTCATCCAGGAGAGGGACACTGACGATGTTGCCAGGAGGATATCGCTCGTGGCATGGCAGAACTGGGACTTGTGCCAAGCTGCCATTGGCTCAACAATGGGCAAGGAGCAAGATTTAGAAGGACTGTGTGCTGTGGAATCAGCTCTGGACAGTGGAGCTCTTTGTGTTGTAAACACAGCATTGGCCGACAAAGTTCTGTCTTCTGTAGACTCAGTGTTGGACAGCAAAGTTCAGTCTTCTGTCGACTCAGCACCAGACACCGATGTTCTGTCCTTTGTTGACTCACCGTTGGACACTGGGGGTCTCTGTGCTGCAGATTTAGTTCTGGACAATAGAAGTTTGTCTTCTGCAGACTTAACACTGAACCGTGGTGGACTGTGTTCTGCAGACCCAGCACTGGACAGCAGCCGTCTGTGTTCAGTAGACTCAGTTCTGGACAATGGAAAACTCTGTTCTTTCGACTCAGTGCTGGACAGTAGAGGTTTGTCTCTTGTAGACTCAGAACTGGTCAGTGAAAGCCTATGTTCTGCAGACTCAGAACTGCACAGTAGAGGACTATGTTCAGTAAATTCAGCAGCTGGAAGTGAAGGTCTGTGCTCTGCAGATTCAGCACTGAACAGTGGAGGTCTGTCTTTCGTTGACCCAACACTGGATAGCGAAGGTCTGTGTTCTGGAGATCCAGCACTGGACAGTGAAGAACTATGTTCTATAGACTCAGTACTGGACAGTGGACACGTATGTTCTGGAAATTCAGCACTGGACAGTGGAAGACTATGTTCTGGAGCTGCAGTGCTGGAGAGCAGAGGTCCTTACCACTCTGCATTTCGCAGTAAGTTACTTCAACTCTTGGTCCAGCAGCACACTTTCATGCTCCTTTGGTGTGTCCCACTCTTTTCCTTCAGAGCTGCATGTCTGTGCATTGAGCACATTTCTATGTTGTGTGTGCGCTCGTATGTATTTGTTTCCCCATTGCACAGAATCCCTTCTGCTGATGGGCCAGTTTGGGGATGCCAATTTTTTTACTAGAATTGAAATATAAATTATTTTGGAAAACAGTAATAAAAAATGCTTAATAATCAATTATCTTTTTATTATGAAATAGAAAATATGCCTTGTATATTGTGTAAATTTATGATGCATCGCTACCCCGCTTTTGAAATGTTGCAACTTAGTAGGTAACATTTTCTGTTATATTAACTGTCAGTCTATGCAGTTAATGATATACATCTGTTTGTGGCCTTAACAAACTTCAGTCTTAAAGTTTTATAAGAAAATAAGTTTTAAAAAAAGTCCCTTTTCAGTCAAAGTACAAATTTTTGTTCTATGCATATATAATATTCACATTTGGTACGTGTTACCAAAAGTAATTCATAAACATTGTTTATTTATCAATTTAAATTTTACTTTCATGATCTGTATGTATCTAAAATAAATATTTTGTAATATGTTTGGATCTGTACCTACGTTGATTTAGAGATCGAAGTTCAAGGGCTAGTTCTTTCCCTATTGGTGTCGAAAACACTAGTGCCGGTTTTGTAGTGATAAGTACAATCACCACCTGTCACACGGAACAGAGGATGTGGGGACGGCTGAATCCAAGCGCAAGATCGTTTGGCAGGAACCGAGGGGTCGGGCGAGTTCTCGTTGTTGGGGACGGGGTGAAGAGTCGGTCAATTGGCAGTCGGAATGGGAGCGAGGACCCATGGACGTAGTCAGGAGACGAGGCGAATGGTCAGAAGCTGGGGAATGAAGAACTGGGGCTAAGAATGAGGGAGATCGGGACATGAGCGCAAAGGGGACGATGGTCTCGGTGAAATTCCACGAGAGTGAAGCGGCTGAGGAGGGTCTTTTGAAGGCGAGTGCTCTGATTGTTGTCCGGTGTTTTCATCGGCATCAGGTGCTGTCGACTGTGGTGCGGGCATGGACATGACACCACCCATAGATGCTGGTAAAGCATACAATACTGCACTGCCACTGGAAACGTATTACTATGGATTCAAAAACTTTTCATAAGATTAGTTATATTATCATCACATTAAATCAAAGTTCACAGGGAAACTTCTGTCAACCATAAAGTCCATCAGACTCCTTTCCCTGGGTAGGTAAAACATTCACTTGTAGATGCAGCCAAACTATTTTTTACAACCTTCAGCACCATACATCTTGGCTCCCATGGTTTTTCATGAGATCAGTTACACACACACACACACACACACACACACACACACACATTTTCAGAACCGCTTGTCCCTTACAGGGTCACGGGGAACCGGAGCCTACCCGGCAACACAGGGCGTAAGGCCAGAAGGGGAGGGGACACACCCAGGACGGGACGCCAGTCCATCGCAAGGCACCCCAAGCGGGACTCGAACCCCAGACCCACCGGAGAGTAGGACTGCGGTCCAACCCACTGCACCACCGCACCCCCCTATAGATCAGTTACATTTAGTGTGAAATATAATCAATCCCCAGTCCACGGGGCCTTTTCTCATCCAAATCTACCCTATTGCACCACCCACTAAACCTAAATTTCCAGCTGTTGGACACTTGAAAAGATTGTCTTAGTGTAGGGATTTGTTCTGGGCGCTGGTCTGTGAAACTATCTCCGACCAGATGGCATTTTAAACACATTCCACATGCCAACCCCTCCCTGCAGGTGCACCTTTGAACTTGGTTAAACTGGTACAATCAGTGGGTGGAAATCTGATTTCCTGGCAACCCAAATTATAGTTCTCAGTTTCCTCATCCGTGTTATGTGCAATACCATCTTTTCTTTGCTTTTCACGTGTCATCCTCACGCATTCACACTATTTACATATTCGGTTACCATTTCAGGAGGGGCTTTCTGGTGGGTCTGGTGTTCGAGTCCTGCTTGGGGTGCCTTTCGACAGACTTACGTTCCGTCCTCAGCGTGTCCCCTCCTTCCAGCCCTGCGCCCTGTGTCGCAGGGTTAGGCTCCGGCTCGCCAAAACCCCGCTCGGGGCAAGTGGTGCGTGTGGGTAACCGTTTCAAACTCACCTCATCTTTCTGCAACTTCATAGCTCCCCTCACCGCTATTGGGTGATGAAGTCTGTAACCTCGTTGGAAAACACTAGCCAAGAAAAGTCGGATTAAAAAAAAAAAAAAAAAAGTGCAATGACACCTAAAGGCTTGGAGGTACTATTCAAATGAGACCGTCTCCACCACTCAGACAGCAGCCCTCCCAGCCCCCTAACAACATAGACTAGTAAGTGAAAATGAAAGTGTTCATGCGGTAAGGAGCGAAGCCTCCAAAGCGCAGCCAGCACTTCTCCAATGCAGGACAGCTCCCTCTGTGTTGAAGCAACGAAAAAACTGCAAAAGAAGAAATAACAAAAGAAATTTGAAAAAAAAAAAATAAATAAATAATAATTTACAGCGGAGGGCTTCCGGCACAGGTAACACACCTTGTTATGTAAATATTCGTTTTGCTTGAATGTTTAAATTCACTGAGCTCAGCTGGTTTGTTTATGAACTTTTATCAATCACGTCAGTCGTTTATATTTAAAAGTAAATAAAACTGGGTAAATTACCAGTTTTTTATTATTATTAATTGTTCTCTTTTTAACTTACCAGTGTAATTGATCGGATAAAGGGAATTAATGAAGGTGACTCAACAACAGTTATAATTTCCACGCAGTAAGTTCTCGGGTATTTTAAAGGGGAATTCCGTAATTTAACTGCATGTAATTGTGGATAAGATAGAGTCGTTATTTGTGAGAGAGAAAAAAAGAACCGAAACCATTACACTAAATTGTTGAAAATTATACGAAAAAAATTAAAATCCTGCTTGTTGTTGTCTCTTCCTGTTTTATTCATCATGCGCGTTTTGTTTTGTGCGTGCGCGCGTCAGAACGTGTTATAATAATAATTATTATTATCACTATTCGTATTCTTATCATAATTGCAGCATTATGATAATAATAATTATTCATAATAGCAACATTATGATATGAAGTCAAAAATTCATAAGAATCCCCCACGTGTTCATACACCCTAATTCACCCTTAATGGGCTGAGCAGCTCTGAACACTTGTCAAGCAGACACATGGCACTCATATTGTTCTCATTAGAATAGTCCAACAACCTACACAATATGTGTATGTGATTGTGTGGGTGGCTGCAGCAGGAGGAGGTAGGGGGTCGTAGCTCTGCTTATTTCAGATAAGAGCACTTTCAGAGTAAATGAAGTGCACAGTTCTGGTAAGACATGAACAATGACATGATCTGAGAATAAGACTAGGAAAAATATGTAAAAACAGAGGGATAAAAACAGTAAGCAAAAAAACTCAGAGGAGTAACACAGTCACCACCCCCCCAACATGTGTTATAACTCCTGGTCAGCTAAGGGGTTTAACCTGTAAAGTTAATGTAATGTCAATGTAAAGCTGCTCATGCCATGTGGAGCCCTAGGGTGCTGCAGGTAGGCTTGAGCCTGAGCAACTTTCACAAGGCGGTCCACAACCTCCACAGCATTGGAACTGAAGCTTGAGGAGAGTTCTAGAGTCATGTTGAGGTGGTGAGACTAGATGATGTTGGATCAGCCCTGATAGAGTTCAGATGTGCCTTCAGAGATCTCATTCACTCTCACTGAGTTGATTTAAGCCTACCAATTTTGTAGCGTAGAGCTGTCACTGAGCAAAACATTGAGGTTGAACGAGAACACATCAGAATTGGAGAGTGAGTCTGCCAAGCAAATCAAGGCCCACCATCCCTTGAGCTTGCTCAGAGTGTGTAAGGAAAGACCTTGGCTGGCAGGGGCATTTTGGAGTGCAAACAGCATGGCTAGCGTTCTACTGAAACGAGAGACGAGAAGCTTCCTGCAGTGGCTGTTAAAAGCAAGCTGTCACGTCACATGTCAGGATGTTAACCAGAGTGGTTACAACTTGTACATTGATATATGTGTAGTAGGAACTTGATGTGTGAGATATTGGATTTCCTTCTGATTGTTTTTGTTAGGGATGATAAACAAACCAACAGAATGGCCTTGGCACCAAGCATCGACTTGTTGTTCGTGAACTGGCTTAATTTTCATATTTTAAAACTGTTACATTTTTAGAAGAGGAACTAGAAGAAGAACTGGTTATGTTTAGATTTGTTTAGGAACTGTAACTAGGCCATGTATGAAGTGGTTGGATTATACATGACTGGAATGGCATACCGTGTGGTGCACAATCTCTACACACTTCTCCACCAGTCAGTCTGCATTCACATATACGCGTGAGAAGATAACAGCTTGTGTCTGCAAGTAGAAAAGCGATTTGTGTTAGAAATATCGTGATGGTGTCAGGATCTAAAAGAAGTCCATCTGTAAGAGGCTGCTTTAGTGTGTTTTAGTGGGTGTAAATGACAAGTGTTTTTATATAGTTATCTTACCAGATGTTCTATCTTTCTACCCAATCCCATCATGATAAATCATGTCAGACTCAAAAGTTATACACAAATTTGGGGGGGAGGTTCTGTGAGGTCATGAAACCGGAGAGCTGATCAAGATGACCTTTTTCTTAAAATGCTTAAGTAATATATTTAAAAAGTAAGTGGAACTATTTTCGGTGTTGTTGATTCAGCAGCCAACATGTGCACATGTTATAGGGGTGCTCAAGCATGAAGAACCCCATCTGAAAGACAGTGATACAGGAAGAGGAGACCTTTGGGAGAACAGCAAAATGATTCTCTTCTGAAATCTGCAGGTGTTGTGTCTTTACTCCATTAAATGTCATTCTCATGTGATGTTACAGGACCAGGGATGCAAGAATTTACAATGGATTTTCCTATGGACATTCCCCTGGATAATGTTTTAGATCAAGACATCTACTTTGGTAAGAGTGATGATGTGATCTTCTAAACCTGCTTCAACTGTACGCCACTGTACTGTTTAAGACACATCACTGTGATTATCAGGAGGCAAAGCTTGTTATTGCTGTTGTACTGAAGTATTTCTGAGTGAGCAGCTTGCTCAGTGGTGCTAATATTTGGCCCCTCTTGGGTCTAAGGCATTGGTTTTGCCTGCTAAACCACTGTGCAGTTAGTTTCTTATTGTCATGTAGCCTTGTGATACTTTATAACAGAGGTTCTTAACCTTTTCTCGGCCACAGACTCCTTTGAAAATCTGATGAATGCTGAGAACGCACCCCTAGGGGGTTCATAAATTCTGAGAAAATTTGGTTCTCATTTTATTGCACTGAAAATTTATTATCTTCATGTAGAATTGTGCCATAAACAGTAATAGCACAGAAATGCTTAAATTTATTTTATTTAGTTACACTGAAAACAAGCCTGTGCATCACATACCCCTTTCAACCCATCCTTGAATCCCAAGTGGTCCATGGACTCTAGATGCACAGTGCCTGTAACTGCAACAGATCGTTTTTGCTTTTGTGTTTTCCAGATGATTTGAACTTGGGCACTGTTTTCTCCCCAAACCCGTATGATTCACTAGATGACTGGACATTAAATCAAAGCATTGGTAAGAGGAACAGATCCCTTGGTTTTCTTCTTCCTCCTTTCCTTAGGGGATAGTGGTGTATGTATTTATACTTTCACTGCAGAAACCCTGTGTCTTGCACTACTGCAAAGGAAGTATAAATGTTTGCAGAGTTAATCATAATGTCCATTTCTTAATTTATTTCTGGTTAGCTTGTTGTTAACAGACTTCAGAAATTGGTTCATATTTAATGGTGTTTCGAAAGATCTTCATCTTCAAATGCTTTGACGCTACTCGTAATTATGTCTTGACTTCCTCTGCATTTGGTTTCATTTTTTGCATGTTTTTTTCACAGACAACCTCATCCGGTCTCTAAGTGATGAATTGGACAACTTTATCCAAAGTACGTAGCTGTTCAACTTTATATTAATTGGGTAACAATTTTGGGTAACAAAAAATCCTCATAATCTGTAAAGTGGCACTAAAAATGAGGAGAACGCAAAAAAAAAAAAAAAAAAAAAAAACTGGAAGCTCTAAAGTGGCTGTAAAAGTATGGAGAATGTTAAAAGAACTGTCTTAGGAGTGAAAATAAGAGAAGAGTAGTCTTAACAAAGCTTAGGCTTCTTTGTCGCAGAAAATAGAGCTGTTTGGACTGAGTTACTCTTAGCTTCTTTCATTTCTGCTTTCTAAAAATAGGCAATGAATTGACACTGTCTGAGCCTGCACTGGCAGAGCCCATTTTGCCAGAGACCATGAGCTCAACCCCACCTACCATAGAAATGCCATCGCTGACTGCCAGGCCTGTGAAGAGAGGTAATGTTCTCACCAACCTCCCAACAGGCTCTGCACTTAACCACAAAGCTAGTTAGCATGTGAAACTCAACAAGAATTGCCCTATGAGACAGCGCCATTGATTCTCATTGCTCTCCAGCTGCAGATCTGGAATCCACTAACTTGACCTGTGAAGCAAAAGACAAAAAACAAAAGAAGAAAGGTAATCTGGTGTTTTAGCATTGAGCCAAGTTACCCACAAAGTCTCAATTTAAATCTCATGTGAGATTTTAAGGATTTTACTGCTCATCCTTCCAATTCCCATTGCAAACCTGCTGAAACTAAATGCCCCCATGTTCTGTAACAGGGCCTGGAAGCAGACCATGGAAAACAAGAAGGAAGAGCATGCAGCATAACCGCTCAAAATCTGGCAGAAGCCAGGGTAAGAGATGAACTGGAGATATACGTCAGCTGACTCAAGAGCTACAGCAGTGTAACAAAGGTCAAGAGTTCAGAAAGGTCCAGGTCAGAATAGAGCCTGGGGTGTTTTTAGCCCTACTGATGCACGCTGATAGTTTACAGAAGGTAAAGTGTGTTTCATAGTAAGAAGAGGGATCATTCATCACTGGCTGGCTCAACTGAGTTTACACCAATAACAACTTGTTGTTGGACCTTTTAAATTACTCAATAATTCTTCATATATTTTTCAGTGCTATCACATCTTTTCGGGCCAATCTGTCAGGGGGGAAAAAAAAACTGTGTCGTTCCTATGTGGTTGTTTAGTGTTGTGCGCACAACTGAATTCTGCATTGAAAAGGGTGGTTTGTTTGTGTCTGCTGGTTTTCCAGAGGACATCCCCTGTGGGTTTCCTAACCAGGCTGTCTCCCAGGGCATCCTCCAGATCAACCCAAACATGATTCCCCAGCTGGTTCCAGTCTCTATCCCCAATGTGCCGACTCTCGGGAGCACCGCCTTCTTCAACCCTTGTGCCAGTGAGTGCGTCAGAACCTGTCTTAGACCCATATGTACACAAGGTCTTCTCCAACACCTCAATTTCCTGTGTTCTTCTACAGATGGTCCAACCATTCAGCTCATCCCAGCGGTTACCTATCCGCAGCAACTCATCAACATCTCGGTACCCAGCTCCCTGGCCCCAGGAACGCCTACTTACGTGTTTGGTGAGCAGAGTGTTTTTTTGCTATGTGGCACTGAGTGACAAAGTGTGAAAATAACCGAATTTTGAACCCAAAGGCTGCACGTTCAAATCCAAATTTACTATTGTACTGTATATTCATTTAGATAGCCTGAAGTGTGTCAGTCAAAATATCTAGCCAAACTAATTATGAAACAAGTAGTAGGCAGGTTGAAAGTCCCTAGCTCACTGCAGAACTCTGTTCCAGAAGAGTTTCTCAACTTACACACACACACACACACACACACACACACACACACACACACACACACACACACACACACACACACAAACATTTTCTGAACTGCTCATTCCATACGGGGTCGCGGGGAACCGGAGCCAACCCGGTAACACAGGGCGTAAGGCCGGAGGGGGAGGGGACACACCCAGGACGGGACGCCAGTCCGTCGCAAGGCACCCCAAGCGGGACTCAAACCCCAGACCCACTGGAGAACAGGACCCGGTCCAACCCACTGCGCCACCACACCCCCTCGCTTTTCAACTTACAGTATATTTGAATATTCTTTGTTCTCACAGTGCCACCACCGCCTGTGACACCCACAGCCCACCCCATGCCCCAATCCCCAGGTAAGATGGCTCCAACAAAGCAAAACTGTTTCACCACAAACATTGTACTGTGTCTTAACATCTCTTACTCCTGTGTTGCTTTGAACTGTCCTAGTCCTGGCAGATTACACAAGAATATGTAGAACTGCTAGTCAGACGAGTTTCGGTAGACGTTTTGGTAGACGGCATCCAATTTGTGCAAACTTGCAAACACTCTAAGTGACCTATATTATTCCAGTGGTTTCTGTTTTTTCAGTTCAGTGGGTGGAATGAAAACTTTGCCCCCCCCGAAAGCACAATTGGGTGCCCATGGCCATTTTTGAGGATTTTGAGTTCTCATTTTCTATTCATCAGGCACTGGGGCTGTGGTACCCTCTGACTTTGTGGTCTCCACCCCTGTGAGTTCCTCCTCTGACACTGCATTCCAAGCATCATCTCCAGAAGCTGGCTCCACCCCATCTCCCACCTCAGGTACCCTTGGATCCATGAGCTTTGCAGATCCCCCTTAGGAAAGCAATTAAAAATCCAGTATGACTACACAAATAAACTACGAAAATCTTGGAATTCTATATTGCAAAAAAATTCCACGCTGTTTTCAAACTCCATTGTTTTACACATAGTGGGGAAAGGCAAACAGTCTTAATTGTATTCATATTTTTTCTTCCCAAAGAATCACCAATCCAGGCTCCTCAACTTGAACCTCCTCCCGAATTACCAAGTAAGTCCAAATACTTCATATATGGTACAAAAATAGTTAATGATGTTTTAAGCCAAAGTGAAATTTTGATTTGAAATACATTTCTTTTTTCCTACAGAGTACGTTGAGGATTATGTACAATTGGCTAAATCCACAATAAAAGAAACCTACCAAGCCACAAATACAGAAACAGAAAAAAACACATCCATGGAATCACTCTACATAAATGTACCCCTAGTGCAAAGACACATCCAGATCAAGACAGGCACAGGTACCAATAAGTGTCTGGAAAAGGAGCTTGTGGTTCTCAGCGATAATGACAGGAAGAAGGGCATGCTTTTCAGAAGCCAGCTCTTTGAAGACACAGGACGGAAACCAAACCAGATCATTGCCTTGATGGGGAAAGCCGGGATGGGCAAAACTATGTTTGTACACAGGCTCTGCCTGGACTGGTCCATCGGCGACCTCCCACGCTTTGACTACGTTTTCTTACTGAAGTGCAAGGCATTGAATCTTCCTCAGGGAAACTATAGTCTTAAGACCTTGCTATTTGACTTGTCCACTTCTCCTCCGTGTAAAGATATGGATGCCGTTTTCAGGTACATTCTTTCCTTTCCCCAGCGGGTCCTCATCATATTTGATGGTTTTGATGACTTCAAGGACCATGAAGGTCTCCTCCATTCTCCCGCCACCAGCAACAATAAGGAGAACTTCAGCATTAAACAGCTTATCTCAGGACTGTTGCAGAGGAAGCTACTCCTTGGCTGCACTGTCCTGATCACAGCTAGACCCAAAGAAGTTTTTAACCAGTTTATGGGTAAAGTGGACAGAATTATGGAGCTGTGTGGTTTCTCGCAACAGGAAGTGGAGATGTTTGTATCAAAGTACTTTAGGGATGCCTCAACTCGTGACAAGGCACTGATGGACCTAACGAGCCAACCATTCATACTCAGCTTGTGTTCCAATCCACTTATATGTAGGTACACTTGCTTCCTACTTGAGAAGCCTGAAGGCAAGCAGTTACCCTCAACATTCACTGGTCTCTTCCAGAGGGTAATTAACCAAAAACTATATCTGGATTCCCAGAGACAGGATCCTCTGAAGAGCCAACAGAAGGTACAAATGGCGAAGTTGTGTCGTATTGCCTGGGAAGGAGTGAAAACCCACTGCTCTTTCTTGACCCAGAAGGATGCTGCACTGCTGAAGGAATTCGGGCTGAGCACTGGGATGCTTTCATCTTACCTTGTGAAAGAGAAGAAAGGATCAGCTGAGCTGGCCTATGGGTTTGCTGATCCCATCACTCAGACCTTCCTGGGTGCAATGCACCTCGTCCAGTCCACAGTTGTGAGTGACAAGGCCCTGGTGGCACAGACAACAGCACCACAGAAAAGACGGAGACCCCAGGCAGAAGGGCTGGATGCCACACGTCGCTTTGCCTTGGGCCTGCTCTTCCAGAAGACCGCACAAGATGAAAAGGGTGGAGCTGCTGCTACAGCAAAGAGGGGAGCAGCAGCAGCCCACCTGAGGGGCATGAAACCTCGTGAGATGGGCCCTGGTCGACTCCTGGAGCTGTTACACTGTGCCTACGAGACTGCCAATGCAGCAGTTATTCAGGACTTAGTCAAGCGCCTTCCTGACGATTTGACGTTCAGTGGAGTTCAACTCACCCCGTCCGACGTCTTTGTTCTTCAGCACATGCTACTCAAAGCAAAAAATGCCAAAAGGACCTTCTCCATCAATCTTGAGGAAACTGGCATCGACATCCAGGGATTAAAAGAGCTACTTGGAATGAAATGTATCCTGTCATTCAGGTCTGTAAAAACAGCGATGACCATGTGGTGCATTTTAAATGTGATACAGAATTTTTTAAAAATGCACTAGTTTCAGTCTAAGCAATGTTGCATCTCTTCTTCTTCCAGGGCATCAATAGCAGATATTATAAGCCTATGGGAAGGTCTGCAGAGAAGCAAGGAGGACAAGCTTCTGAAAATCACAGTAGCAAAGTTCACCATATGCCCTTTCAAAGCCACACAGCTGTGTCATGTCGATCATTTGGTTACCCTTGTGCAGATCTACAAAGGAAGGAAATTGCCCAACTGGTAACGTACTGATAGCTTCACTTCATACGCTGCACTAACTGAAAAACCCTGTCAGTTAACATTCTCTTTTCTTATTTCAGTTTATTTGAACTTTCCGTTACAACCGGGCACTGAACATATGTAAATTGATTCTTCCTTAGATTCTTTCCATTGAGCAGCCCGAGTTCAGGAAACTTAACATGGCCAAAATGGCAGCTTTTTCTGATATATAATAGTTGTTTAAAAGGTCAGACCGATGGAGGAAAATATAGCCAGGTTGGTCGGATTTTCAACAGCAGCACAATCAGAACTCGGTTTTGTGTCACTCCAGTGATATCAGCCCCATGGAAGAGTTGCCAGATGGAGATACCTTTGACCTCCCTGCTGTGAAAAACCTCCGGAAGCTGGAACTGGGGTACGTGGGGAAGCTGAGGTGTTCAGTCTTCTGCTGTGAACTTTCAACACGGTTTCACAGGTTCCTCTGTTTTTCCTCCGCAGTCTGGGCTCATCTAAAGGCCTCAGTGGTCTCTTTCGGCTCCTCGAAGTCTTGCCCGCGTTGCACTGGCTCCAGCACCTGGAGTAAGTGTCCCGTGGTAGCCCGTTACACGCTTTTACGATCTGAAAATCACAACGCTTCAAGTCTTAAGTACAAAGTACAGCTAAGAGCATCATCGAGCGGTCACTTTACGTCATTTGGAAAAAATCAGCATCAAACACGCTAGACGTATGGTTTGTAAGTTCAGCTGCTGACAGCCATGCCTTTCTCGTCTTTCAGCCTGGACGACAACAAAATTGGAGATGACGGGGCAGGAAAGCTTGCAGAAGTTCTGCCTGCTTTGTCTTCACTGGAAATGCTCAAGTATGTCAGAGTACATGCACATGCCTACACACAAAGACGAAAAGAACATTTACTCCTCTGAATGTTCCATCACCTGATCGTCAGATTACCAGTGGCTGATCTAATAATTACATATCTGTAGTCCACCCAAACTAACCAGTCTACCAGGACACATTACTCAGCCTACTAAGATGTGTGATTTGAAGTTACTCTTTGACAGTTTTTGGAAATCTAACCTTGAGTGCCAGTATTACTGTTTCCAGACTATCAAATTTTCTCTGAGATGTATATCACTTTGGAGAAAAGCATCTGCTAAATGAATAAATGTAAATGTCTTCATTTTTAATGCCACCTTAAATAGCGTTGTTCTTGCCGTAGCCTGTCGCAGAACTGCATAGGAGACAAAGGTATGGAGAAGCTGGCCCCAGCGTTGCCATCACTCACCTCACTGCGCAGCCTCAGGTAAGGTCAGGAAAACAGCCACGTCCTCCTCATCCTGGGATTCTTCAACCAGCAAGAACTTGAACTTGTCCACCAAGTTCTCATTGCTGTGTCTTCTGCTGTTTTCCAGTTTGTACAGTAACTTGATTGGCGACAGTGGGGCCGAGAACCTGGCGAAAGTGTTGCCACACATTGCTTCACTGACCGATCTGGAGTAAGTGTGTATTCCTGTCACTCTGCTGCTCAGCATTAGCTGTGTCTGAGATGATGGATGGTGGTGTGCGGCCTATAACGGCCATTCAGAAAGTTCTTACAACAGATTGTTGGTTTATTTATGTAAAAAACAGCCCTCACAGGACTCGCATCAGCACTTTAACTGAAGGTAACGGTTTGAGCCGTGACCGTTTTGTAGTTAATCCACTACACGGGATAACCCTGTAGGGCTGTGCTCAAACTCAGACAATGATGTGACCCACCTGCAAATCCCATTTCTCTTATTTTCCAGTGTGAAGGACAACAGGTTTACTGACTTTGGTGCTCAGAAGTTGAGTGATGGTTTAAGAAACTCTCCCAAGATGAAGACTGTAAGGTAAGGAAAAAAAAAATATATATATATATGTATATATATACATATATATATATATTTGTAGGAAGGATTCACTTATCTTCTCTTAATGTAATGCATAAATTGTACTTTTGCTGAGATGTACATCGCTTTGGACAAAAGCGTCTGCTAAATGAATAAATGTAAATGTAAATCTATCCTGCGTTTTATGCGCCTACTCAAGCGATGAACATCGGTGCATCAAGTGGAAAGTAACAAACTAGGTTTACTTAAGAATCACATGTCTGCAGATATGTCTCTTTCTCTTAATGCGATGCAAAAATTGTATTTTCGCTGAGATGTGCGTCACTTTGGAGGAAAGCGTCTGCTAAATGAATGAATAAATGTAAATGTAAGTCATTTATATATCAGGGAATGCTTCTTTAATATCTAAAAACTTTATTGTATCTACTGTTACTGTTCATTGAATTTTTCTTTGTTTAAACTATACTTAATTCCCTGTGTTTGACTGTGTATCATACAACTGAAACTTGAGGCACAGACCATGGTAATTAGAATTAGAATAGTGTAATTCAAATGACTGTCCCAGTCCTTACTGGTTTTACTGGTTTCTCTCATTTAGGATGTGGAACCATTACATTCCCCATGGGGTTCTTGAGCACCTGAAGCAACAGGATTCAAGAATCAAATCCCTGTAGAGCACAATTCTCACCAACATGTTCTCAACAAAAGCCACGATGGCGATACTGACACGCCGTAAGAAAAACGACATACACAAAAATTATGCTTGTGAGATATAATCCATTGGGTTCACACTGTGCATCAGTTGTTGTGATACAACTATTCAACTTTCATATCTATACACTAAATATAGCCGACATACTCTTAGATCAGTTTTATTGTGCTGGTTAACAATGACCTGAGCTGGAGTAATGGCTAACGTGCAATATTTTGTAATTAACACTTTGCTGGCTGAATTTTATTGCTTCTGGGAGATTATGGCAGCTATGAAACTGCATGAGCATTTCAATGTATTTATTTCCCACTCCCAGTTGTACAGTGGACCAGATGCACTTCCTGCCTTCCTTACGTTTCAACTGTTACTTGCCTTTGAATATAATGCTTGTACATAAATAATTGGGGCGTGGTTATACAAATTATGTCCATACTTCTCCTTCCAGCTGTGGTTTAGACAGCTGGACAGTTTCATGCATAGCTGATTATAAAGCAATAGGTATGGCTGCAGGTGGCAAGTCCCTATGGTGCCAATGAAACTTAAGCCACAATATGCTGCTTTATCATTGTTAGTATTTCCTTGTATGTTTTTTTTAATTTAATTTGGCTTCCAGGTGAGAGGAGCTCCAATTAATTTCCTGGTCTTGCGCACAGTTTTAATGGTGCCAGCGTGACATTTTAATCAGCTGGGTTTTGCATGACTTACAGCAAAGCCTGGGTGGACTTTACTGTGTACTGTTTGCCTGTTTTTTTTTTGTCATATCATTGTCCAAATAAAATGTAAATTACTTTTTCAGTTTTCAGGCTTTTGACATGTTGAAAAATCTATTTTAGGAGTTATTCAGAAGCTCTCGGGGGGTTTTCATAGCTGTATCTACTCATCTTCAAGTTCAACGGGTTAGCAGTGTCTGGCAGCGAAACAACTATTTTTCAGGCAGTCATTACGATATGTGCCTGCCTGCTTGTCTGTCTATCAGTGATCTTATCGTCTGCATCCATCGCAGCGCTGTTTTACTTCGAACAATGTGAGTTTCTTTGCTCCTTCAGGGGCTTCGATGTCGTTCTGCTGACCATCCTCTCTGAGCCTGTTCAAAACCGACTCTGTCCTCCTGTCCTTGCCTAATGGCTTGCACCAGGTTTCCTTTCCAACCCATTTCTGGAACCTCCCCATGTGCAGCTCTGATGCAGTTTCCCTTTCGGTGTCGGCTCATTTCATGTCCAGACATTCACTAGCTCACTCAGTTTACTTGGTAGTGAAAGCGTCCGGTGGTTTCCATTGTACCTGTATGGGACACGATAAACTGAGAAGCGGTTCTTCCATTTATAAAAACTCTCATGTAGCGAAGACACATTTTTTTGCACTGAATGATTTAAACTATTTGTGAATTAACAATAGTGGTGAATTGAACTATTTTCCTATGATACAGAGGAGCCCTACAGGAACAGTACAGCAGCAACACTTCATCATATCTGCTCGCTGTTTGCTTGCCCCCTTTCTTGACGGATTTTGGAATTGTCACCTGTTTTGAAATAAGAGGTTCGAAAACCAGGATCTGCGTCTGATCTTCAAGTTTCTGGTCTTCCGGTTTTTGTCTGCCTTCTCGTTTTCAGGACAAAGCTATTTAATTTAATCCATACAACCTGCTATGTGAATGGAGAATCGGCTGTAAGGTGCAGATTACCGCGTGGAAACCAACATCATGCTGAAAACTTTACCCATCCTCATTTTCACAGCTGTTTCACCCATGCTTCACTACTCCTTCTGACTTTAACACTGGCAATGCTGCTGCCAAAGCACTTATCTAAGGCTGCCGTCAGATTTGGTCTTTTTTTAACCTTAATCTTTTTCAGTGCCTTTTAATAACACCACGTAATCAGTTCACTTGGTTTGCCTCCTTCTGCAGGCTGAACACCAGTGGAGAAAAAAGAAGAGTTTTTCCTTTTCAGAATAAATGAGTGTCAATTCTTTCATACATTTTATGCAACTTGGATGAGTGTCTATATGTATCTCTCTCTCTCACTTGTGCACCTGGGGGAATGGGGCAAGGATTTGAGTCAGTGCCTGAAAAAATCAGTTTTGGTTATATATCATTGCTTTTTATGGTTGACAAATTCTTGCTGAATTACACCTTGCAGAAGAAATAGTACACTATTACTAGGTAAGAATCAAATTGTGCTAATATTTAACTTTGGTTAACAGTAGCTGTATGTTGTAAACAATGATCAGTTATCGTTTAAACTTATTGCATGAAATGAAGACTATGCATCACGGGAAGTTTTAAACTGAACATTTGTGTGGCATAATAGCCTAAGGGAATAAATTCTAGCAAGGAAAGGCCATTTATAAGCTTAGCTTGAGCCTGCTTTCATCCTGGGCTGACTGACATTATATCAGAAAACTTGTCAATTTATTCCAATGTTTCGGAGCCTCAGTGAGGTTCATACCAGCACAGGAACAATAATAAGTAAAATCAACAGCAGCCACAATCTCCACATCTGTTATGTCTGGACATCTTCAGTGGTGTGAACTACTCCTTCCACCAGGATGGGGTGGTTCCAATACCTCTCTCTGAAGTTTCTAAACCTAAATTTACATTTATTTAGCTTGCTTTTCTTTTCCAAATGCTCTTCTCCAAAGTGACTTACAATGTTAAGCTACTTACAGTGATTTACCCATTTATATAGCGAAGGACATTACTCGTGGTGAGCTACAGTTGGAGATGGGATTCGAAGCTGGATCCTCAAGTCCAAAGGTAGGGTTTGTAAATACTGTGGTATGTGTAACTCCCCAGGTAAAGTAAATGTAAATCAAAATCACAAATGTTTGAGTGGAATTATGTCATGCTGGCTTCCTGTAGCTCACCTTTATTTAAAAAAAAAAAAAAAATCTGTACACAAACAAAAATGGTCATTGGTGCAAAGAAGGAGCAGTTGTACAATGGATGCCAAAACTATATTACTGTATTTAAATTGTGAAATTCTCTCCTTTCACTTTCTTGCATATAAGAGGATTCAAAAGCATTAAAAATATAAATATGCACCCTCTCAACCCTTTCATTCTAAAGGGCATAGCCCCAATGAAGATGCAAATTACATTGTTATTAGTACTTTAACGATGCAGATGCAAAAAAAAAAGTCTCCAAAAGGTTATCTCTAGGATGAAACAGCTGTTCTCGTGTCAGAAGTGAAGTATTGCTTTGCCATGTGTTGAGTCCCCATGAGGGATTCTGGTGCCAAAAAGTCTTCCAGCTGTTCACAAAGCCACCTGAGAAACACATTCCTGTAAGGGCAGCTTGTGTCCATCGCTGTCCACCTGAATTCATCTGTCAAGACATTAAAATCCAGTTAAAGAAGCCTTACATCTTCAACAAACACATTTACATATTCAAGCAGTGCTTTGACAAATGAGATGGGCATCAACTAAATCAAGATTAACTGACATAATTAAGACTTAGTAAACATGTTTCTTGCTGCAAGCTGTTACTGTTAGTCTTTATCCGAAATGCAGATGATACCTTCGTAAAGATTTTATGAATCAAAAGCATTAATTACTTAAGTTACAGAAATAAACTGCAGATGCAAAATCACGTGTTAAAGATATCCCCAATTGCTACGATGTTGCTGTGATGTTGACCTTTGCTGCGTGCTGGCATCCTTTATGGATACTCAATACTCCAGGCAGCGGTTCCTCCTCTACAGGTTCCATCAATCCAGGTATCTTTACTCTACCAGGAGCATCTTCATGCCAAGTTCCATCACTCCATGCCGTACCTCCATCAGAAGTATCTTCAGCCCAGGTACTTCTACTCCAAGTGTCTTCACTGCAGGGTCCACAAACCCAAGGTCTTTCACTCCAAGTACCCCTCAAACACATCCAGCTCAATGTCAGTGTCATAGGGAACTGAGCCAGGGTCCGAGAGCACGCCCAGGTCCACCAGTGCCTGGTCCATGTCCTCCGGCAGGAAGACGATCCCCACATTGAGAACTATGTACTCCATCAAGAAGGCATAGTAGAGAATCAGGACGTTCACGAAAAAAAGGCCCAGATAAAACATATATGGGAGCTCGTTGAACAGCGATTCCACCGAATCCAGCTGAGCATAAACCGGGGGGCTCATAGACTCTCAGGTGCACAGGTCTGCGGTTTGAGGAGCAACGAAAACTGTTCTTGGAGCAGGAAGCCTCAGATCAGTCTGCTGAGAGAAAGGCCTTCAATCCTTGGGACTTGGAAAGCAAGGGCACAAAAGCAAGCCATTCCAGCTACATTTTGTAGGGAAAAAAAAAATCTTGGTTTACTGCTGTGGTATTTATGACATGCAAGGCGTCAAAGTCATGGCCCCATTCAGTTTTAAAATAAAAGTGTCTGAATACGACAGGCTGCACCTGTGCATTGCGTAACAAGGTGGCACCGCAACCGCAACAACAACAACAACAACAACAACAACAACGGCGACGGCGGAAGCAACGGCAGCAAGACGTCGAGATGGCAGCGCTCGCGCGGAACGGCTCCGAACTGCGTCAAAGTGCTGCATCCGCAGGACAGTCCGCTCGCGCGAGACCCCGCCTCCTCCGCTCCGCTGTGCTGCCGCACAAAAAAAAAAAAAAAAAAAACAAACCGCCTGGCCACCAACAGCGTCTCAAACACAGCGCGGAAACGGGTTTGTTTACTTTTTGTCTTTAAATGCGCTCGATTTTCCGAGCCGTAAAACCCTTTTACACGCTAAAAAGTGATCGCTGCTATCAAGTCTACCGAATAAAAGCGTGCCTGTCACCACTAGCTTAACGTCACTACACCACGTGATAGCTCGTGCTTTGAATGGATCTCGGGAGGCGTAGTTTATTTATTACCCCTATCAAGCCGTTTAAGCGGAACACAGCTTCGAGAAACTCCAACTCCCAGAGTCCTTATGACTCGAACCCGGATATAGCAGGATTTTTTTTTTCTTTTTTTTTTTTTTTGGTTGTAGCTGATCTGGAAATGGGGGACAGTGAATTTTAAGGTGTTATTATTTTCGAATGTCACCGCGTCGTTGTTTCTCGCGTTATACTTTTTGAAAGCATTGGCAATGGACTGAGTTAACGCTTTAAAAACTGTGGAAATAAACCCAACAGCGAACGCAGCCATGTTTGGCCGGTCCAGGAGCTGGGTGGGAGGACAAGGGAAGTCCAAAAGCATCCACTCTTTGGATCATTTAAAGTAAGAGTACTGACAGCTAGCCTAGTTCAAACCTTTTAGTTTGTGTATTTACTTCTTTTTACGCTTAATAAATCACGAATTGATGGAGTCCAGTTGGAGTGTTAACTCGCACGTTCTATATATATATTTTGCTGTGTTGTTGCGTCTCGGCTAAGTTTGTTTATGTTTTATGCATGATTATTGCCAGCATCGTTCTTCTCTTCTCAAAGGTACATGTACCACGTTTTGACGAAGAACACCACGGTGACCGATCACAACAGGAACCTGCTCGTGGAGACGATCCGTTCCATCACGGAGATCCTCATCTGGGGGGATCAGAATGACAGCTCTGTGTTTGAGTGAGTCCTCAGTCTTAACACTCGTTATGCACTCCATACTCTCACTGTTGTAGAACCCCATCTGGAGGGCTCACAAAGGCAGCTCCTTACACTCAATGTTACAGATCTCCATCACGGTGGGGGGTCACAGTGACAGCTTTAATGTTCTAGTTTGTCCTCAGACTTAAAAAACCAATTACACACTTCATTATAAACTTATTATACACTTAGTCTTGCAGATCCTCATCTACGAGGATGGGAAGGGCAACTCTCTGCTTGATCTCCCCATCTTTCATTATACTGTCAGAATTGTACACGTTACGCTGAATTCGTATGCGCTCATGTTCTCGGGCTTATACGCTTCCTTTTACACTCATCCATATACACTCATCGCACACTCAGTTTTTATACACCTGAGCATGCACTCTGTTATAGTATCTTATATGTTCTAGTTTGGCAGCTCTGTGTTGGAATGAGTCCGTCAACACTCTCTACTTACGCACATTATTATATCTCCAGTGTTATACACCTGTCCGTGCACTCTGTTTCAGTTTCTTAAACACTAATTTTTTTTACACTTGTTCTCCTCTCCTCTTCGTATACAGATTTTTACCCCTAGTCTCCTCACCCGTTTTACACTTCATTTACTATTTCTGATCCCTTTACCCCATTCTCATGAACCCCTTTAACTCTCATTCTTTGCCCTTCTTTGTCTTCTTCACCTCATTTTGCTTTCATAATGTTAGCATCACTCTCATGACTTAATTTACTGTCATTTTGTCCTGTTATCCCTCATTCTTCTGCCTTCATCTTCTTCATATCCTTCTACTTTCGTTCTTTTTCCTCTTTGGGGACATGAATTTATGTACATTTATTTGTTTAGTTGACGCTTTTCCCCAAGGTGGCTTACAGGGTTAAGCTACCATAATTATTTAGCCATTCATACAGCTGGGTATTTTTACTGGAGAAATTTTGGCTAAATACCTTGTTCAAGGATACTACAGCTTGGAATTCAAACCTGTGACCTTTAGGTCCAAAGGTAGCAGCTCTAACCACTACATTAAAATCTACTCCTGGTGCTGTCTTAACACTAATAGCCAGTGTTATACACTTATGTTTGTCTGATTATGTTTGACTAGTCTTTTTCTTTTTTTTTTCGTGCAAATCTGTCTTACCTGGTAATGATTTCTTAAAAATATGGTTTGTATGTTTTTCAATTTAATATATTCGCACTGAGTTCTCCGAGACAGAAAATGGTTTTTATCCATTTGTTTATTTTTTAATAGTTGTGGTATTAAATATTCGAGTGTAGAAGCAGTGGTAGTGTTACTGCTATTGACCGTTGTCTGTTTAATGATGATTAATTAATATTGTTCATGTGCTGATTAACAATGTGCATGCTTTCCTTTTTAGCTTCTTTCTGGAGAAGAACATGTTTGCGTTTTTCCTGAACATTCTGCGCCAGAAGTCCGGCCGCTATGTTTGTGTACAGCTCCTGCAGACACTAAACATCCTTTTTGAAAACATAAGTCACGAAACATCACTGTGTATGTATTGCTCTGACCTACACCATGATTGTCCGTGTCCACTGGGCCCTTGAAATCATGTTGACATTTTGCCCTTGTTCTGCATATAGATTACTTGCTCTCCAACAACCATGTGAATTCCATCATTGTGCATAAGTTTGACTTCTCTGATGAGGAGATAATGGCGTACTATATCTCCTTCCTGAAGACCTTGTCCCTGAAGCTCAATAACCACACCGTGCATTTTTTCTACAACGAGGTAAGGTCACCCTTCTTGGTGAAAAACAAGCCCACGACACTTTTAAACTAGGGTTGATCTGTAGCTTGGTAGACGCGTCGCAGAAGGACCAACACGGAGACCTTCTCAGTCCTGTGTGTTTTGCACGCTCTTCCTGGGTAGTGCCTGTGTATAGGGGGAAATTATTGGTGTACTGTAAATGGTTGTGCTGTTTCACTGCCACTCTATCCTGTGGCACCCCTTCATAAAATTGCTCTGGGGTGTCCAGAGTAGGGTGAAACTAGACGGAAGGGTTTGCTCAAAGAGAAAATGCTGTATGATGGCTGAACATCAGTGCTCCATAATTGTAATTTTTTTTTTTAATGTAGGTTTTATTTTACTGTACCAGACTGTTTTCACAGAAGCGTTACACTGAATTTTTGTTCGTTTCACTACTTTAGATGATGACTGTAACCACATTAGTTGTCAGTTCAGATAGTTTCTGTGCAGTATGCTAATGATGATGCATCAATTTTAATTTTATTCATTGTCAGCACAGGCAGGTTCCAGTTTATGTCTCTTTGAGTGACTCCATCCGTCGGGCTCAGTTTTTTCTTTACTTCCTGGTTTTCTGTTTCCCATACTTCCAGCACACTAATGATTTTGCCCTGTACACGGAGGCCATTAAATTTTTCAACCATCCCGAGAGCATGGTCAGGATTGCGGTCAGGACTATCACACTAAACGTGTACAAAGGTGAGTACGGGGTCCCTGTTTTGGAACACTGCCGATTCAGCTTGCTTGGCCTTCGCATCTTGCTCCTCCCCTTTGGGTCGCTGGCTCTGCCCAGGACGCCGCATGACCTTGCACTTGTTGCTGCTCGTGCTCCAGAAAGGTAACTCTTGAGTCAGCAAGCTGGGATGAACGCACACAGGGTTCTTGGACTCAGTCCATTGTAATGGCTTTTTTTCGCTCCTGATTTAAGCACACACACAACATTCTTCCTGATTAAGTTAAAACTGTGCACATATATCATTAGACCCTTTAAATTTTTCTGTTTTGCACATAGTCGGGAGTCTTTCCCGTGGCCTTTGTTCTCTGAAATAAAACAGCGGTCTCTCTTGATGTTCCATCCGTTCTCTTAAACCTTGCATTTACATGTACTTTACATTGAGGGTTGTTCCAAGAGTATTGAGTGCATTGGAATTACCAGGAAATGCCTGATCATGTTGTAACTAGTAGTTTCAACAAGGGTATGAAAAGTCATGCCACCTGCTCTACTCACATATTTTTCGTATTTCAGTATGAATAAATGGCTGATGAGGATGTCTCATTTCTGCAAGGTGTGGGTGATTGGATTTCTTGAGAAGGAGGAAATCCCCATAGCTGACACTTGCTCACAACTGCATGCACATGGAGATGCCTGGATGGCTGCTTTCATGCAATGAGTGAAGTGCTTTCAAGAAAAAAATAGAGTAATCAGTCTGCCCCTAGTTGACATTTATGAATTGCCTCTGACTAGAGCAAAAAAAACTGTCTGTGAGCATTAACACAGTGCAATCAGAGCAATGGTAGTGGAACTTTCCTTCACAAGAACTTTAGTTCCTAGACCAGGGGTGTCCAAAGTTTTTTTGGTGAGGGCCAAATACAGAAAAATAAGCAAAGGCCCGGGCCACACACAAGAGGTGACATATTGACACATGATTACTGTGTGTATTTCTAACTCACCTATAATGTGAAGAACATTGCTCTCAGTGGGAGCAGTGATGCTGTCCTTTGGATTGAAGGATGGCTGGGATGTCAGGAGAAAGTTTGGTGGTTGAGACACGAAGGACTTCACAGAAATGGCTATCAGTCATTCTGGATCTCAGTCTGCTTTTGTTCTGATTTAACAGAGAAAATGTTTGTTCACATATGTATGTTGAGCCGAACAGGCTCATCATTCTTTTTGCGTGGCGTCTCATCAGAGGAAACTTGGCATGATCCAAACTCTGATAGAAGTCAGGGAGGGAGAGAAGCTAAATATTAAATATTTAGTAAAAAAGTAAATATTTTTCTTTGCTTAATTTTGTTTAGTGGAGAAGCACCTTTTCTGTGACTGGCTCCATCTAGTGTTGAAACTGAGAAGTGCAACAGAGTTGAGCTCAAGCGCCATGTGCGGGCCATATTCAATTATATTTTCAGAATTTGCTGCGGGCCAATAAAAACTGACCCGCGGGCCGCAGTTGGCCCGCGGGCCGTAGTTTGGACACCCCTGTCCTAGACAATAGATGGAACTAACTATGATATTTCGCAGTTCAATATTGCTGGGCATTTCTTGGGAATTCAGATATGCTCATTAATTGTGGTATGGCCCTCATATCTGTACATCTGGATGTACAGTGCATGTGAGTCTTTGGTGCTGTTGCAAGACTGCTCTGCATACACAGAAATGCTAAACCATGTAAATTACTCCGCTGCTGTACTGTATCCAGCGGGCCAATGTTTTGTATGTGTAAGGAGCTATGGAAGCAGGGCAATGTAAAAGGTGAATTTGAAAAGGGGTGGTGGGCATCATGGTCACATTTCTTAGGCAGGGTATTTTGAACCCTTAATAAATGTGTGCAGATGTTTTCAGGCCTTAGAATCAGCAGGATTCTACCAGACAGAAGTGAGAATGTAGTAATAATGTGTGTTTTGAGGTTGTTAATAGATCTTATGGTAGGAAAGGCAGTGGAGTGAGGGTGAGCGCCTTCATGACTCCTTGAAAGGAATTGTGTGGTAGAACCCTGTGATTCCAGGGCTGTGGGTCATGCAGTTCCATTGGGGTCATGCTTCCAGCCTCTTTGGGTCTGTTCAGCAGCCGTGTCCGAGTTGGAAACTTCCTCCAGGGCTCAGTCCGTTAACCCTATTAACGCTGTATCTATTCTTCCTCCCTCCCCTGGTGATTGATTCCTGTGTGCCTTAACCCAGTGTCATGTAAGTTGGTCCAGTTTTGGAACTTTTTTTACATTCTTGTCAGTCACACTGCATGCCTTCCTATACCCGTATGGTAAAAATGGTCAGACACACCAGGTTTACCTGACTTGGATTAAGATGTAAAGAAAAACATATACACACTCCATGCAGCTGTTTTGTTTTATTATGACAAGAGTGTCCTGATTTGGTGGTGTGGGCCAAGGTGGTGGTCTCATCTTCTGAGTTCTTTCCCCTTGACCCTGATGTTATCCAATGATCTTGTATCTCCTTCAGAAACCAGTAAGATATGTTTAAATCCCATGGTCAGGAAGTGGTGTACACTGGCTTCTTGTATTACAAAACGTTATGAATTTTCTAAGGTATAACATTTTTAGGTTTCTTTTGATTTGCATTTTGTTAATCTTGTTTTCTAAAATAGGGCAGCTGGTAGCATAGTGCTCAGAGCCACTGTCTTTGGTCAAAGGTTGCACTCTCGCCTCCATCTGTAGTATTCTTGAGCAACTTACCTTAAAATTGTTCCAGTAAAATTACGCAGCTTTACAAATGGGTGAGTAATTGTGAGTAGCTTAACATTGTAAGTTGCTTTGGAGAAAAGCATTCACTAAATGAGAAAATGTAAAATTTCACTCTATGCTGGAATGGAAACAATCAGTGTTTACATGGGCAGCCAATAGATGGCAGCAACGACCACACAAACAGAATAAGAGTTGGCGAGATCAGAGAAGGTTGGTAGCTGGAGTTTTGATGATTAAATGTATATGTACCCAGTGGATGCATTACCCAGGTATATAAAAAGGGTAAATAATTGCAGGTATCCTAACACTCTGATTCGATTTGGAGAAAAGCATCAGCTAAATTTGGCAGGTAATAGCGTAGGGGCTAGTGCTGCTAGCTTTGAACCTGAAAGTTACAGGTTTGAGTCCCACCTCTAGCTGTAGTACCCTTGAGCAAGGTACTTACCCTAAATTGCTCCATTAAAAATTTTCCAGCTGTATAAATGTATGCTGTGTAAATAGTTGTAAGAACCTTAACATCCATTCGCTTTGGAGAAAAGCGTCAGCTAAATACATAAATGTAACGGTGGCAATTTCCTGCCACTCTGTCTCACATAATGATGCTCACATTTCCCACAATGCATTCTGTTGAGGACCTTTCTCTTTTTGAGGTTGCCACTGGGCAGCCTGTGGGGTAATATACATGTAAATTGCAGTGTGTTGAACTGTTTGTAAACCAGCTGTATCCCAGGTGGACATGGCAGTCTGGATGAGGTTTCCAAGACATCACTAATGTATGGTAGAGTGATTCCTTTAAACATCATGTCATCCTCTGCACACGTCTGGTGTGGCTGTGTCTCCTGATGAAGTTGCAGAGATACCATTCAGACTGAGTATATAATACAGCTGTTTTATAGTATACAGCTGAGTTTGACAACTGTATTTTTATTTTACAATCATTTTAGTTTTAATTTTCATGCAGCTCAAAGTTAATAAAATATTACATTAAGCTGATACTTACTTCGGGTTTAAAGGCAGCAGTTCTAACCAGCTGTCCCATAAGTATATTTAACTACCACATCATACATCTTTGTTCTTATTTATATCATGACATTTAGCTGATGATTTTCTCCAAAGCAACATAGAATTGTTTACCCATTTATACAGCTAGGTAATTTTACTGGAGCAATTTAGGGTTAGTACTTTTCTCAAGGGTCCTACAGCAGTAGGTGAGATGTGAATTGTCAACCTTCAGATCCAAAGGCAGCAGCTCTAATCACTACACTACCGCAATATCAGACTTTTACAAAACCTGTAAATAAATTTAGTTACCTTGGTATAGTTGAACTTTTGTTCATTGTGACTTTGTAGTAAAAGTGACACATTACAGACACGAGGAGTTATGAATAGACTTGTGTTGGTAATACAAGGAGTCAGTGTATGTACTTCAGTCAAAATCCCAGGATTTTTTTGTGAACTCGACACACTTTAGTATGGCTTCGGTTATCTGTCTCAGCGTGAACTTTGCAGACTTTCCCAAACCCTGCACCTGTGCCATTTAAAACTGGGCAGACTGTATGAGTTCTACCACTTTGTATCTGTAATAAAGCTCATTTCTGCTTTCCTTTGATAAAATACATGTTTTTCAGTCATTTCATGAGCTCAAGAAGTCAGACAGGAAAGGAATGTCTGAATGCAAAGTATCAAGAGTAGAAATTATAAAGCCAGGTGTAAATGCAAGGGAGAATGTGGGAGATGCAGATAAGTTTTATCTTATTTTTTAAATTTCCAGCTTAGCCCCTATTTTATTTATTTAAAAAAAAGTCAATGCCTGTGTTAACCCTTTCATCGCCCCCCCCTCAGCCAGGCTTTCTGCACTAGTTATACAAGCTGTCTTCATAAGCTTACAAGGACTTTTCCTTCACGTTCAACTGAGCTGTCCTGCCCGCATCTCACACCTGTCCTCTCTCCCTCACAGTGGACAACCAGCATATGTTGCACTACATTCGGGACAAAACTGCTGTCCCCTACTTCTCCAATCTGGTGTGGTTCATCGGGAGCCATGTCATCGAGCTGGACAAGTGCGTGCAGACGGATGAAGAGTAAGGACGCCGCCGCCCGTGCAGTGTACCCAGGGTGCAGCTGCACGCATTTCCACAAAGTGTCAGTGTTGCTCCTCTTTTGAGATTACGGTCCACTGATCTTCTTTGGTTTTGGTTAAGCTTTGGAAAAACTTAGACACTTAATAGATGCACAGTAAAACTGAGATCCATTTTTTATACCCTTTGTAGAAATAAAGTAAAATATGTGAAATATGGCTTTTTTCTTCTTAACCAACATTGTTTGTTCCCCCCCCCCTTTTTTTTTTTTTTTTACCCACTTTGTTGTAAAATCTGTTCTGTCAGTGTGATCCATTGTAAATGGGTGGTGGCCTCTGCCAGGACATGTTTTACGTTGTTTGTGCACCCATAATTTACACGTGGAGTTTGTTTGCACAAAGCAGGGTGTGCCCTCCAGAAACAATTTGCTAGATCCCACTTGCAGAACCGCAGGCAGAGTCTCAATTTGATGTCATTCTTATTGTCTTTGTTCATGGTGTCTCACCAAGGCTCCCACACATTTGCCAGCAGCTTACAGCTCATCCTTTAGGCTTTTAATTGCGCTCGGGTGGAGATCTTTGAGAATATTTCGGGTATTTTCTTGTGCACATTAAGCCCAGGGCTGTGTTGCGTGCTTCACCTCATGTGTGAAAATAGCCCATTTGAAAGCAGAGGTCTCTTTGCAGTCGCGCCATGCGGTCTTTCTTAACGTGTTATCCACTTGGGGCTGGAGCTAAGCAGTCTGCAGCTGTTGATGGTGCTCCAGGCTCACAAGACTACCGCTGACTACCTGGTGGCCCCTGTTTGTTCTCCTAACCCTGGCCAGACACAAGAACCGGGGGAAGCTGAGCGACCTGGTGGCCGAGCACCTGGACCACCTCCACTACCTCAACGACATCCTCATCATCAACTGCGAGTTCCTGAACGATGTTCTTACAGACCACTTGCTCAACCGCCTGTTCCTGCCCCTCTATGTCTACTCGCTGGTTGGGAACGAGCAGGTGAGGGGGGTCTGACCTCTAGTGCCCCGCTCCACCCCCCACTCCCCTAGCATTTCAGCCTCTCCATGACCCCCCTAACCCCACCCTGGAGTGTCAGGTGCTGCAGGGTGCTGACTGTGTGATCATCTCATGGTGTCTAGGACAAGTTTTTGTCTCTGGGTCCCCGACACGCTCCTTTGCTTCATCTCTCCACCAGTCTGCCTGCTCAGGTGAACCTCTGGCAGCTTTGCTTCACAGAGAAAAAATTTGTGCTCTGCTTGTTTTGTTTGCTTCAGTTTGAGCTCTTCCTCCTTTCTGTTTCCCAGGAGGCATGGTGGCCGTAAAGCTAATCTTTGTAAAGTGTCGTGGAAATTCATAATTGTGTTTATGCAGCAACGTGTGTTTTCATTCTTGCACTGCAATAGTGCTGTAGTAATGTTCTGAAATGGAGAACATTGTTTTTCTCCATTTTAGCCAGAAGATCGCAAGATCAGTCCACAGGTGTCGCTGTACCTCCTGTCACAGGTATACACATACCAGTACCGCAAGTGTTGAGAGACACCAACCAGGCACCTGTTGTTGAGACTTGGCTTTCACTCATCTCTTTCTGCTGTCCAGGTGTTCCTGATCATCCACTACCAGCCGCTCGTGAATTCGCTGGCCGAGGTCATTCTGGACGGAGACTTGTCGGTGTTCTCTGTTTCTAGCGAGCAAGATGCGCAGAAGAGCACGGTGAGTCCTGCTCCACGGCATCTGTCTAACTACCCAGCGGCCCACTCAGCATGGGAAAACTACCTTGTGTTTGTGTGTTTGACTGCCTTTCCAACAAGGGGTGCTGTCCCCCCTCTATTGTGTGGGCTAAGTGGAGCACAGGAAATGGTCATGTGAGAAATGTGCCCTGTTCTGTTTGCCAGTTAGACAGCACCTTTGGGTGCTGGTGACTAGGGAGCCACACGGTGCATAGCAATTCCTGAAACATCAGACACTGCGTTTGTAACCTTTGACCCATACTGCACTTTCATCCAATATTTGATATAAAATGTCCTTTTAGGGTTGTACTACAGTTTAATGTCCAATACAGTGAAATTTTGATGTTACATTGTAAACAATCTCAAAATCTAGGAAAACATATTACTTATTACAACCCCTTTGAGGGGGCCCTCTTTATAACAATGGCCCAGATATGTAATTTTCTTTCTTTATTTATGTATGTGTTTTATTTAATTGCAATTTACATTATCAAAATGTCAGTGGTGACTAACATGTAGTTACGACTGTACTAAAAATATTGAAGAGGAACATGTGAAGCACTTGTATGGAATCAGTACAACTACATGTTTCAATTGTGTTTCCACTGTTGGTTCTGGGACTGCGGTCCAGCTGTGATGCTTAACAATAGCACGGTTCTGAGAACATGGTTAATAGCTGATGAACAGGGAAACGCTTTTTGTGGCCTGTGTATCTGAAAGTATGTTTTTGAACTTCTTATTTATTCCGGTTTTCTTCCAGTGTCTTGTGTCACTACTTTGTTTGCGGTTTCCTTCAGGATCAGTAAAATTTCTATATATGAACGTATGTGTATGTATGCATGTGTCTACTTATCTATGTACATCTGTCTCTCTGTCTGTCTATACGTGTAGCGAATGATCCTATTGTAGATGCTTGCAAATCAGGGCAACCCCTGATGTTTTAGCAGTGCCGATTGTGGACAGTGCACACAGCGAAGGTGCGTGTTTTCCCCTTTGCATCCTGCTGTCGTCATGAGTGTCAAGGATGCGTGGACATCTGCAGCACCCGCGCTGTTGGTGACGCTCAAACCATGCACATTCATCATAGCTGCGAGGTTGTGGGCCGTTATGAAAGTTCTGTGGTGATGTTCTGCTGCAGATTGATTTGTGTTTTTTTTTGGAGGATTTAACCCAGATAAAATCAGATGACCCGAAAGTAATATTTACACAAATCTGAGTTCCACGGGGAAGGTCCCAGCCACTCTGTCTGTGTCTGTCAGTCAGTCATATCGGGCTGTCTGTGTTTCCCTAACATTATGGGCCTGTTTGAGGTAAATCCAAAAACAAAGACCTTGTGATGACATGCCAGAAAGGTTTTATCTTTTTTCCCTTTTTATAAAAATTAAAAATAATATTTATTCAGCTCTGAAAAGGTGTCATTAGGGACTGTTAATTGTTTTAAAGTTAGTTCTCTGTGTGTAATATGATTTAGATTTTGTGTTTCAGCCTTTTGACTCACACAGTCAGTTTCGCTAAAGTATTCTGTAGTCACACCGCTAACAGTTAGCCGTTACAGTCGGTTATCAATAGAACTGAAGCATTCTATAGTTACACTACTAACAACTAACTTAAAGCTGAAGTCTTTTGTTTCCTCACCAATGATTTGCAACTGTGAATCCAGGTTCCACGTTCTTATTTCACCAGACACTCATCTTCTTAATCACATTTTTTTTTTCTACATATCGCTCCCTCTCCACACTAAAAGATAAGCCCGCCTTTATCATCTCAGTTTCTAAATAAGCTACGAGCTTTCGATGTGGCGTTTCTCAGAATCTGCCATCCTCTGCTCGTAGAAAGAGCACTTCTCCGCCAGGCGGTCGGATAAGGTTCTGCCCTTATCTGCTTTCTATTTCCATCTGTGGTCTTCCTTTCATCTTTCTCGGAGCGCCACGCCAATTCCTCTTCAGACCGTGCGCATCTCTGCACCTGCAACAGAGTCGCCAGCGTGGTCACTTTCCTCACTGCTTGTGGCCTCCTGTGAGCCTGACCCTTCTAAGAATCCTCTGAATTATTAATATATTTTTTGAATGCGATGTTTACGGGGATTCAGAAAAAAGGAGAAACGAAAGGGTTTTAACACCTTTTTAAAGTAGGATATTGTGCAATAGAAATAAATATATAATGTGTGTAATATTGAGGAGAAATTTTATATACGGTCTAGATTTGATGCATTTTGTATTTTCAAACAATAAATGCTTTTTTTAGATGGAGGCCAGTTGCACAGCAAAAGATGAGTGTCCAAGATGACTTCCAGCTGATGCTTCTTGGAAAGATCTCAGCTCTTACAGTAGCTACTTGTCTTGTTCTTGCAATTTTTTTAAGCAAAGGGCACATTTTGAGAATTAATTTTTTTCATGGTGTTTTGCATATTCTTGGTATTTTGCATATCCCCCCATGGCTTCTTGGACCCAGCGCTGTGGTGCTGAGTGACCATACATTTTTGTATATGTGTGCAGGAGACCTCGGGGCACATAGGGGGTGGCAGTGGGATCTGTGGTTTATCTAATTCTGGTTAAGCCACGTTCTCAGTTTCCTTCCAGCATGCCAGAGGGCCGCAGGGGAGTGCTTCCTGCACTGCGCCAGTGTGATGGGGCCAGTGTCTCGTCTCTTCTCTTCTCTCTTCTCTTCTCCTCTCCTCTAACCTACTTTCTGTCATTTCCTGTCAGCCCTGCGAGCGCATTTGTTCTGCACCTGGTTACCAGCAAGCGGCCTAGGGCCGCAACATCAGATGCGCCTCGCAACACCTCGGGTGACGCCTCACAGAGGAGGTACAGGAGAGCAGCATGGTGATGTTCTCTTCTCAGGTGTCTGAGACCACAGTCATTCTCCCTGCCTGCTTGTGTATTTGTGCAGGTTTTGATGTTTTTTTTTTTTTTGGAGGGGGGGGGATGTACATGTGTAGTCAAAGCAGAAGGAGTGTAATTCAAGATTCTGAAACTTAGATTAAAAATCCCCAGACTCTGGCAAGTGAGAGTACTCGATTCACAGATAATGTTAAATTATTTGAATAATTATGCTAGGATTCTGTGGTTTCTGAGGATGGCAATATGAGCAATGAAACTGAGAGCAGACACCAATAGCTAAGTGATATTATAGATATTTAGCGTTCTTTAATCATGTTTTATGAATTAAGTCCTTTACTCTATTGTTTTTAAAGTCTTGCATTCTTACACTGACATTTATTTAGCAGATGTTTTTCTCCAAAAGGACTTGCAATGAGCTCTGTGTAGTGTTATGAGCCCACACACCTTATTCACCAAGGTGACTTACACTTCTAGATACACTACTTACACTGGGTCACTCGTCCATACATCAGTGAAACACACCCTCTCTGTCACTCGCACATTATGGGGGAACCTGAACGCTGTCTTTGGATTGTGGGAGGAAACCAGAGCACCCAGAGGAAACCCACGCAGATACGGAGAGAACATGCAAACTCAACACAGATTCTTCGTTTAAATAATTAACTTGGTGCCCATAAAATAATTAGAGCCCATAAAATAGTACGTAAAGAGTATAACTTTCTTCTGAGAACAGAAACACTGACATTTATTTGAGGTTTTGTGTTTTTTTTTCTTTTTTTTTTTAAAAGCGTTCCCTCTGGGTTTTTTTTTCTCTGATCTGATAAGTTTGCACCTTTTAAGTGCAATTCTTTGCTAGTTTCTTACAATTATCGCATTTATACATGAAATGCAGATTTCTCAGATTTGGGACACAAGAAAGCAGGAAACAGCGCAGACTTCAGATTTACCCCATTCTTGGCTGCAGAGTACTCTTCTATGAAAACGTACGTTTTTGCAGAATGATAGGGGATGCGCAAGTCTGGTTTTTCTAAAAATTCAATCTTTAAAACGCAAACGCTAGTAGTTTTTTCCATCCAGAGAAGTTCAGAAAGGTTTAATGGTCATTAATGCAATGCATATCCACAGATTTAAAAAAAAAATATATATATATATATTGTTATACGTTACATATACAAGAACTGCGGATGCCATGGCAAAAGAAGACTGTATAGTCAGTCTTTTCTTTGTTTTTTCTTTATGTTAAAATACACTGATGCTCCATAGGCAAATAGGTAACTGTGTCCACTTAACTTATTTGCATGTGGTCCCCATAACTACACACATTCAGCATCACCGATCACATGTTTACAACCTAGGTGCATTTGCTTAGCAGTGTTTTTGCACATTGTACAATTCTGCATATTCTCATGACTGGTTGTTTTTACATGAGTAGGAGAATATCATGCTGGGGCTCCACCCACACACCTGACACAGTCAAAACAGGAAGAAGGGCATGGCCTGTCTTTCACAACATTTTTACATTGTTTCTGACAATGCAGCTATTAGGGTTTGGTTTTGCTCTCCTGGGAGTCGCAGTTATCTCCTGGGCATAAATTAGTCTTGCAAAGCTGAGCTGTTGGAGATGTATGAAATGTGTGGTTTGTTTAGTATCCTGAATGTCAGTAGACCCTACAACCACTCCCTCTCCCCCACACTGCCCTTCTGGAGAAGCACTGCAAGTTCTGCTTCCAGAGCAACTTTTTCATTCTGTCGTCTATTCTTAAAGTACCACCTTCTCTGCTGAGGGGGAAGGGCCATCTGTAGTTGTTCTAGCACTGGTTTTATGCTCAACCACTGTCATGCTTTCCATAACACTTTTCTCCTAAATGATGTACAGCAGAGTTCATTAAATAATGGATGAAGAGCTTGAGATATAGAAGATCATCAGTGAACAGCTTGTCTACTGGTTCGCATCCCTCAAGTAGCTGGCTATAGAAGTGACGTTCAAATGACAGATACATAGATAATCTTAGCAGATGATAGAGAAATGGGAGTAGAGAAGTAACTCTGAAAGAGATGGGTTTGAGACCTCTCTTTAATGCTGGGAGGGATTCAGCAGCTGTGAGGGATGGAGAAATTCATTTTTAAACCCTAGGGTGAATGGGGCCGTTAGGGTATAGGGAGTGAATCCTGAAGTCATTGGGGTGTTGAACTTGATACAGACAGCTGCAAGGAAGCTGATGAAGAGAGACAAAAAGAGCAGCTACTACATGGGAATGTTTTGGCAGGTCAGACTTCTGTGGAAGAAAATCGAGAACTAGCCTGCAGTGGCTGCGAGTATTGTTTGCAGGTCTTGTTCAACATGTGTCTACCACTAACTCTAGTATGAATGGCATTAGAGAACAGTTGAAACCGTGACAATGCAACATCAGCATAATTTTTTACTGAGAAACCCAATAACGGGTAGATTTAGAGAAATATGTATAATGAAGTCCAGGAGACCATTTATTGTGACTCCTTCCTGGAGATCTGCGGTGGTCTTCAGAACCTTTCCACGAATATCTGTTTTCCACCTGTGCCTTTTCACTATTACTGAGCAACTTCTAAAAATAAGGCCCTTTGGAGCAATGAGGTGAAAGCCTTCAGGTCAAGTGTGTCACGTGTGGGCTGACTTATAGAATGACTCAGGCTGTCACTGTACCAGCAGCAGCTACTAACGGTAATGTAAAAGTGGGACAGGTCGGTTGCATGCTTGAGCCACCACTTCTGTCTCTCTGCAGATCTGCCCCCCCCCCCAACTCTCAGGCTAAGAATTTCAGCTTTGATGATCATTCTTATAGAAGAGAGGATGAACTCTGGATTCCTGTTAAAGCTGCTTTTTCCCTCCCAGATGCACCAAAATTATTTTCTGGGGCTCATGTATGCTCACGTGGCATGATGTGACAGTTTCCATCCCACTGTGTTTTCTCTGAACCAGGTTATATTCAGTGAAAACGCCTCTGTTTGTGGTTTTCGAAGGACCGGTGTGTTTATAAATAGGTCTCTTTATTAAATCCTGCAATGAGAAATGTGGTGACTGACAGGAAGTGGAAACTGGGAAGGCTTCTGTGTACACAAATGAAATGGCACTTAAAAGGACATAACTTGTGGTGTTTTTTGGGAGGGGGCACTATTAGTTTGTGTTGGTGTGTTTCGTTCCTGGATGGGCAATGCTGTCAGTCAAGGATGTGTGTTTGGTCAAAGGAAACCACATAGGGGGCTTCATTTTTAATCGTCAGTCCAGGTTCTACTCAGTGGGCTTACATCGGGTCGGGTGAGTAACGGGGCTAGTTTACCCCAAGCACAGCAGACAAATTTGCAGAAAACCTGAAAGATTTCCTTATTATGATTTTTAAATAATCATATACAAGATGTTGCAACCTCCACATTGTCTTGTGAGAATACACATGCTCCTTCCGTTGGTTCTGATGACAGGGATGAGACTTTTTTTCTCATTGTTTACCAAACACTTGGTGTTTATTTTGCACTCAAAATCATTTATGATGTGCTCAGTGGTGAATAATGTGCCCTTTGACTTGGTTTCCTTTCAACCTTTTTAAGAATCACTTTACCTCATTTTTCCCTAGATGTTCTCTCTTAAATCTCGCATGGAGATTGGTAGCTTCAATGGTGAAGTTATTTGCCCTCTAACCACCTGTACTGTGAATAAATCTGAAAAGCCTAGTTCTTAAGACTTTCACTAACAGGTGTTTTCTTGCCTCTTATTTTGTTTGTTTTTCCAATGATTATTGTTTGCTTCAAACACTGACCTCATCTGAGTTGTTTGGTATAGACTAATGTTGTCCTTATTAGTCTGTTCATATTTTCAGTATTTACGTGGGGGATTCAGCTTAAACACTGTGTTCCAGTATTTCCTGCATGAATTTCAGTCCACATCTTTATTTAGAGTAATTGTCCTGGTATTTGCCCTGGCTGTCCTGAGTTGGGTGATCTGGTGTGCTTTGAATTTGATGTGTGTAGAGCATCCGGAGTTTGAATATGTGAGCAGGTCCCATACTCATTGTTGGTGTTGGCTGCCATTGGATTTTCTCGGTTGCTGTCAGACATTGCATTCCAAAATCACCCAGTGAGATGGAAGCTGGCATTATGTTGGAATTGATTGTTTGTTTGTGTTCTTCTCACACTGGCAGTCGAGCGCCAGCGTACGCCGGTTCACGAAGCCAGCGGAGAGCTTGGAGCGTTCCTTGGAAATCAGCCGGCAGCGGGGGCGCAAGCGGACCCAGAAGAGGCCCAATTACAAGAACGTGGGAGAGGAGGACGAGGGCAACAAAGAGTCCGAGGAAGGAGCTGACAGCCCCGACAGGGCCAAAGCTACAGAGGCCAGCAGCAAGGGTGCCAAGACCAGCGGTGATATGGAAGGTGAGGGCTACTGAAAAGTTCTACAGCATCTTTCTCCTCCCTCCTCCCTGTCTGTGTCAAGGACCCGTTTTGTACCAAACAGACTGTTGGACCGGAAGTTTCAGCTCCAGTCCATTGTTTCTCAGGGCGAAAGGGCAAGGGTGATTTATTGAGACAATGTGCAGAGACGGGTTGAGCTGAAAAACACGGTCATGCTGTGATCAAGGGGACCCATCACAAACACCTTTTCACTCTTCCACACCACATTACTTCATACACTTGGTGAAGTTAGTTTACTACAAATTTTCAGAAAGTTGCATGGAACTACAAAAGTTCTGGATATGGCTTTTCCATCGTTTTTTAAATTCCAGCGTAAAATGAACATTTGTTTAGCACTTTATTAGGCTGTTGAGGAAAATGGAGGGGACTAAGACACACATCCACAGAGGCAAGGTAGGAGCGCACAGTAGGGGGCAGCATGGAGCAACACACATTACTTACCTGGGCCATAATTTGTGCTGCGGTTTCCTTTCCCATCAGACACTAAGCATTTTGTTCCTTCAGTCACTTGTTAGTCTGTGCTCTCGTTGTGAGTGACTGCTGCATTCACTGTCTGTTTTACAGTGTGACAATGCTTCGTTAAATTTAATAACGCATAAACAATCCTCAAAATAGTAAGGTGTTAATTGCTGACCTTGCAGCGACCTCCAATGCTCCTCTTCCTGTAAGACTTTTTTTTTTTGTGCTGATAAGCATCTTTAATCACCCTAATCGCACCTCAGTGGTTGTGAGTAGCTCGGAAAGGCCTTAACCTTTGTGTGTTTTGGCATCGTCCGAGTTCCCGTCAGGGTCGGAGTAGCACGTTTCACGCCACTGCACCGTTTGCACTTTGACAGGAATACAATGCAATTATCTAAAATAGCATTGAGCTTTTGATCTGTTTCCCACCTTTATTTCAGATATCAGTTGCATAGTTGAAGGTTTATATTTCCAGGAGAAATAAGGAAGTATGAATCTTGCACTTGTGCTACCAGCTAAATTCTGTCCCACTGTCAAGTTCCCTTTTGTAGCCCATTTAATGTATTTGCATCCATTGTTTGCCTTTGCGCTAGTCACGGTCCGTTTTTGCACTATTTATTAATTCCAGTGTTATCCATCTATCACTGCCTTGTGTGTGCTCTAGCATTGTGCTGTTTCCTTCAGGATTAGTAAAGTTTTTATCAATCTCTCAGTCTGTGTGTCTCATATCTGCTGCCCCCTGCAGAGATCGAGATGGTGGTGATGGAGAAGTGCAAGATCTCCGAGCTGTCAGCACTAACGGAGCAAAACATCACAGATGAGGAGAAGACGGCAGCAGCGGCAGCAGGAGCGGACGGGCAGCGGAGCAGGTCAGGGGTCTGACCTTATCTCTAAGAAATGTATTGTTTTGTTCAACATATTAAGGGTGTTTGTCATTTTACCATTCAGATTTTTTTTTCCCTTTTATTCTTAATGGTGTTTGTTTTCTTCCTGAGATACCTGAAGCTTTCTGGTATTTTCCCAGCAGTAAGAACTAGAGGCTTGGGTTGCTAAGGTGGAGAAATGAAGGGTTGCTTTTCACATCTTCCCAGGATCTAAAGTCTCTAATTTTTGTTTTGCATAATTGGTGATTTATGTTCGGTTGCATGGTGAGTAGACACAGGCCCTGTCACCTGGGAAACGGCTAAGGCCCAGGTAATTCATAGCTCTTGTCACACAAGTAAACCGGCCAGAGCCAGCGAGACATCCGCCAAGCGTTCACATGTTATTCAAGGGCAACAGGCAGGGCTGGCTGACATCACTGTCCTGTTTGGCATTTACAGGCCTTTCCTGGACATGGTCTACAATGCATTAGACTGCACCGTGGATGACTACTATGCCCTGTTTGTCCTTTGCCTCCTGTATGCCATGTCCCATAGTAGAGGTAAGCTCACATTTTCAGATGACTCGCACTTTTGAGAAAAGTCCAGGTCCCTTGTTTTGGGTAAAAGTGTGCAGTGCACAGACAACCATCTGTTTAACAGGTGTCTGGGAGTTCATCTGAGTATGAATGTAAAACATCTGAATGTAGCTGCTCTTAGCAGCATAGGCATGCTAATGGGGTCATGCTGATGACCTCTAACACTCACCACGCCCTGAAACTGGGAGTGGCAAACAGGGCCTAAGGGCTCAGAGCCAGTGCTTTCCCAGGGGTTGTTTACTCTCAGTGTGAAAGGGAAACCATTCCATAGTGCTGCTCATGTGGAATTTACAGGTTTGAGAAGGGCAGAGTTGGGGGAGGGAGTAGAAGGTGGCCACAACCGAAGTGACACCTTTGCTTTGTGTGCAGGAATCAATCCGCAGCTCCTTGAGAGGATCCAGCTGCCCGTGCAGCAGCAGGAGAGGAGCAATTACAGTCAGGTGCTGGCTGAACGCCTGATCTGTGTCATGAACCAAGCTGCCCAACCAGGTGTGCGCTCTCTTGCACCCTTCACATCCAAATGGGCTACCATCCTGTGTATGCTCACTGGCCACTCAGTAAGGCTTTGCACAGTCATATGCAGTTGGGGTTTGGCAAATAACATGATCTTCTTGAGTAAAATTAAAATGCAAAGCTGTGTGCAGTATGCAGGCACTCATTATAGAACAAATACCACTACTATGACTTAGGAAAACATAATCCATTATTTTTCATACAACAGGCTTATTATTCAGTACAACAGCATTTTTCCCTGTTATGCAGTTATTTTACTTTCATAACTGGCACTTCGTTTCATACAGCAGCTTTTATGAAATGTTTCTGAATAGAAAAAATGCTCACCTATTGTCTTACACACAAAAAGGTTATTTTCGGGCTAAATTGAGCTTATTAGCATCTAAGATTCCCTGAACACAATGGCTGCTAACCTACAAGAGTTTAAAAAGTGATGGATGGACTGCCCTCTTATAATACAGGCACTGGACAAAGATACTTCTTTAAGCAGTTAATTTAACCATAGCCCCACTTTCATAACAAAATCAGCTATAACCTATTACCCTCTATCACATTGACAGTTTCAGCCAGTCACAGCCTTGATTAAGGTAAATCTAATATCACAGCTGAAGTAGTACGTTCAGTACAAACTTTTGGAAATAAACTGTGAATATTAGCTTAAATATTTAAATAATATAAACAGCTTAATAATATAAATACCGTTACACTTGGACAGCTAAGGCATTAATCTTACGATAAACAGATCGTCATCTATTGTCAGAAATGGCATAGAACTTCATGGCATAGTATCTGTTGCAGAGTGAAAAATATGGTAACAGTGTTGTGAACTTTTTTTTTTTTTTTTTAACCATAAACATCCCTTCAGATGGTAAAGTTCGTCTGGCCACGCTGGAGCTCAGCTGCCTGCTGCTGAAGCACTCAGTCATGTCTGCCAGCAGCTGCATCATCAAAGACGTCCACCTGGCCTGCTTGGAGGTAGGCCTCCCTTGGGTCAGTCGGTCCCCCATTGATTTGGCCAGAGCTTTCCAGAAGTTCACAGCTGGGAAATTGCACAAAAGTTACCCAGGAAGAATCGGGAGCTTTTCTCAGCAGCAGCCAACTGAAAGCAGTCCTCTTGGGGCCAAAAAGCACCGTGCTCTAGTCAATGGGAGGAAGAATGCTTGGTGTTTCTAAGGATCCTGGACAAGAAAAGTGTGAAAGGCTGATGTTTGTGTTTATAGCTTGTACTTGTCAGTGGTTTCATTGTAGTGTTTGATGTTAATGTCTGATTTCTCCAAAAATATCACTGGTGAAAAAGGAAAGAAACTTTAAGGCTACATACAGGTCAGCCCTATACAATATATCCAAATAAGACAACTGGTAACAGATTAGATAACGATTTTTCCTGTTCTTCCAGTTCAGACTCACTGTCTCAGTGTGCAAGAGTGGAATGTTAGGAATTAGTGTGTTTCTTATTAAAATTTATTCCTTTTACGATAAATGCCTTTGAGGTAATAGTAGGTTTCCAGTCATAGTGGGGGAGCAAGAAAAGATTAATGTCCTGAGGGCTTGCTGGTTTGAGCCCCACTTCCAGTTAGTGTTGTAATCACCTTGAGCAAGGTATTTAAGTCCAGTTAAAATAGCAATGTAAATGAGTCACATGTAACAAGTCATTTTGCATGAAGGTGTCAGCAGTGCAACAAATGAACAATTAAAGCAGTTTGTTTTTTTTAATTTTATTATGTTTTATTTCACTTGTTCTCTAAGATTTGTTTTTAATGGAATGAGGGCTACCTGTATTTACACTGTGAGTTGATGAGTGGCAGTTAAGGGATCCCAGATAGGATGGGAGTGTGGGACCACCTTGATTTAACTCGCTTCCACAGTATTCATAGCTGAGTCTCACTGATCACTAACATTTCACATGTTTATAGGATGACTTGGTCATCAAGCATCATTGAAGAGAGGTTTTTTTTATTTTTGTCATCATAAATGAATTTTTATTTTTATGTAGCTCAAAGTAAATACAAAAAAAAATACAGAACTTTGAAGTTTGTTTTTTATGGCTTTTGGTTTTACCAAAACTCACTCACGTTCATTGTTAGATAGATGTAACACTGATTTTGCCGTCTAGCTGAACCTTTGTTACTTTAACTAAAGTCATTTGTTCCCTCCCCACCTCCCTAAATTTGTCAGTGAAACCCTTGGCAAGAAAGTGTAAATGTTGATTAATTTAGCTTGGCTGGTTAAATTAGTTTTGTTGGTTAATGCAAGGCCTTGTTGTTTCCTACAGGGAGCCAGAGAAGAAAGTCTTCACCTTCTGCGGCGATTTTATAAGGCAAGTTTTCCCAGCTGCTCTGTGGCTCTCTTCATTCCACTCCTACTCCGGGACCCCCGTTTTTCCCTCTAACACTGTATCCTGTCTACGCTCGTGTAAACATCAGCATGGGCCCATTGTTGATGACCAAGGATTCAGAGAAGAAACCTCCACAGCTTTCAGTCCCTGAAATGACAGTCCAGGAGTTTCAAACCAACCACCTCATCATTCAAAAAGAATCAGCTGCCAGTGATGGTGTTCTTGCTTCCGATCTGATTGCACATTTCATGGTTTTGTGTTACTGTGAGGAAGGTGACGTGTCAGATGTATGCCAGCTGTGCTCATTCCGGTTTTAGACATTTAGAGAAATAGCCAGCGTTTCCACTGGCGTTTTAGATTTAGGACAGAGGTTACTGCTGTGCCATTCTCTATGGCAGCACCCTGATTTGACCCAATGGTGACAATGAGGATCAGCAGTATTTAAGCTGCATTTAAGATCTCCTCCATCCTGTCTTGCTTGCCTCCCCCCAGACATGTTTGTTGCTACTCTGCACCTTGCTTTGTTCCTTCATATGTTCTATGTTTGTGTCTCCATGCAGGGGGAGGAGATATTCCTGGACATGTTTGAAGATGAATACAGGACCATGACAGTAAGACCTGCACACACCTGTTCTCAACCTTCAGCCTCAGCACAGCCACTGGTCCCCGGACCTTTATTCTTTGCATCATTACATTGCTGCTGGTCAGGCCATGCTGAGTGTGTCCATGTCTGGAGAGGGGCTGTCAGCTGTTCCTGTCCTCGCAATTCCAAAATTCCCTTTTTTCATATCAACTCCCAGGGGCAGTGCAATGGAACCCTTTGTTAATGTTGCATATTTACATTCAGCCTTCATATAACAGCATACATTAAAACCAAAAATAACCACAGCAGAAAAATATATACACCTTTTCATGCAGCAGGCTTGTTATTCAGTATTGGATTTTTGGGGCAGAGACTCTTGGTGTGTCAAAATAAGTTTTTGTCCCTCAGTGGTGTCAAACTAGCTGTTTCCTGGGTAAATGTAGGGTATTAACCTCTCGATAACCATGGAAATAATGACACTACTGTAAATAAAACTTTAATTCTGTGATAAAATTAAGGTCTAGTGTCGAATTTTTGGTAATGCTGCCCAGAGCCTCTAATAATGTGTCTGTGACATCATAAGCATCTATAAGTTAGATGATCTCAGTTTCTGAAAACATAGAAAAGAAAGTATGAAGGGCTTTGGGAAAGGCTGCAAAGATAGAAAGAGACATGGAAAGGAATAATATGATTAAAATGTAATTTAGAAATTATATTTTCTATTATATAATTTAGTTCATAAGAAATGATAATTTGATCTCACAATGGGAATTGTGATTTCGCAGAACAAATTAACCCTGTTATGTATGGTATGGGTGTACTGCTATCTGTAATGTTCTTAGTGTCTTTTTTTTTTTTTTTTTTTTTTAATAAACCATTTTGTGCATTTTTGTGTTTGTGTGTCTGCCCAGAATAAGCCTCTGAATGTGGAGTATCTAATGATGGATGCCTCAATCCTGCTGCCACCCACGGGCACCCCGCTGACGGGCATCGACTTTGTTAAGAGGCTGCCCTGCGGAGATGTGGAAAGGACACGCAGGGTGAGCCACACAGACACATACAAGCACAAAGCCGCTGTATCGCTTATTGTGCGACTGCTTCTCATGACAACATTGTGCTTGCAATGACAGATGGATGACCAGATTTTCACCAAATTTAACAAATGCTGACTTTTGCCCCAGTGCACCAACTGTTGTAATAGGTGTCACAAATGAAGCTACAGTGAGGCTAACTATGTACCTCCAGTGGTGTCAACTTTTCAACATCTTAATATCAGTTCTTTGTCTGGTCTGTATTTAATCATTGTAACCATGGGTATTAAAAAAAAAAAAAAAAAATGCACTGTGCGCTCGTGCACCATCCTGTCACAGTACCCCTAAGGTCAGGTTTTTTGCTTTTTTCCAAAAAAAGAAAAAAAAAAAAAAAAACTTCCCCTTCTTTCCTGACTTTCCATTAGCATGGTGAACTGGGGTATGAAAATGGAACCCAGTCTCAGTCATCCTGTCCTCGGACTGGTTTTGGAAAGATGTCAAGAAAGAGGCTCACACACTGCGTTTCTCTTCTCCAATTTGTCAAAATCCATTTTTTTCTGCCTTTCATGCCTCGGTGGTCCTCCCGATGTATTTCATGCAAACTGCGCTGTTACGGTGTTCCTCAGGATCCCGTCTGGTTGCAGAAAGAGGGACATCTCAAATTTACATCTCTGTTAATCTTACACTTTTCTCCAAAGCAGCTTACAGTGTTAAGCTACATATAGGAGTTTACTCATTTATACAGCTGGGTCATTTTTACTGTATCAGTTCAGAGTTCCTTGATCAAGGGATTCAAACCCAAGTCCTTCAAGTGGGAAGAGACAGCTGTAGCCGTTATGGCCCCTGCTGCCCCTAAACACCATAATGTTAAAAACAAGCGTGGTAGCTTATAGCATAGTGGTTAGAGCTGCTGCCTTTGGGTCCAAAGATCACCAATTCGAATACCCTGGAACAAGGTATTTACCCTAAAATAGCTCCAGTGAACTCGCCCAGTGATGTAATGGATATAGGTTCTAAACCTTTCAGGGGCTAGTGGCTTGTTTGATAATCTGAGAAAAGCTAAGGACCCCCTCCTGGAAAAATATCCATAAATAAGTGTTGCTCAAGGCTTTTCTCCCCATGTCTCTGCAGGCCATCCGCGTGTTCTTCATGCTGCGTTCGCTCTCACTGCACCTGCAGGGGGAGCCGGAGACGCAGCTGCCCCTCACACGACCCGAAGACCTCATTAAGACAGACGATGTCCTGGACCTGAGTGAGTGGAACCCAGCCCTCTCTCTCACACTCAAACCCCCCTCCACACACCACGAAAAGCAGCACTAGAGCTGTAAAGCGCAGGCATACAGGTGCTGTTTCTGGTGACCGGTGGTTAAAAATAGGCCATGTCAAAGTTAAGTAGGTCTTCTGCGGAGATGAGTCATGTTCCATAGTACATGCACAGCAGCTGAGAGGTCCTCCTGCTTTTCCAGGATGATGCCTGCCGTTTGATTGTACCGCTTTCCAGCAGTGCCCACGAGTTCACCCGCTCTGTCAGTGTGTGGGTCCACCCCTCAGCTTCCTGCACTCGTCCAACACATGCAGTCACACTACTCGCACTTCACTGGCCTGCTTACCTGGGTGCCATGGCCACCAGCTTACTCACCACTTCTTCAATAAAGCAACTTTTCATGTGAGGGTTGTACACAATGGTACAGCTATGTAGTATTTTCGCTGTCAATTCAGGGTAGGCATCTTGCTGAAGGGTACTGCAGCTGGGGTGGGATTCAAACAGATCCTTGGAATAGAAGGCAACAGGTGTAATCACCATGCATCACCTGCTCCTTGGTAGCAAGACACTGTACAACAGCAGAGGAAGAGGACAGCAATGAGAAAGCTGTCCAGTGTGGCACTATCCTGTTACCTGGCACACTGCAGGAGCAGCTCATATTTACCCTATATGCGTGTTTGCGTCTGTAACTGGAGTCCACAGATCAGCACTTTGAACAGTCTTGTTCATTCACTGAACAGCTGAAACAGGGCCAGTGAAACTCTGAGTCGAATAAGCCCACTTCCTTCTGAGAATTTGCTCCTTCGTTGGGTAACCTGGACATGGTTTGAGTCCTGAACTTACTCACTGACTGAGAGCATGACCACACCACACTGGGGTTTTCATGGTGGATGTCGGACAGGCTCTTCCAGGGAAGGTGGTCCTCTTATTAAGTTGCGTTCTATGACCGACGCAACACGTTTATTTTTACACACTCAGGAAGTGACGCCCACCAGCGAGAGAGCTTTCCTCGTACGAGTGGGTGTCTCTTCTTCGGACGCGTCTCGTTTTGCCGTGTCATGTCTGTGTCTTTGCGTCTTTCTTTCCACACTGCCGCTGTGGCTACCAAACCTAACAAGGCGTTGACAGTGAGGAAGGAACCAGCTGACCCAGAAAACTCTATGGGACCTTGGTGGGTGCCATGTCATCAATGTGGGGCTCAACTTGTGACTTTAAATTCGGGTCTCCTCTCATCAGGGGTGAAGACAGTCTTTGGCACACTGGGACGTTTCAGGTCCAGGCAGTAACCAGACATGGGACAATACTATTAGGATCTCGTATTGATTTTATTTAGAAAATCCTGAAGTATGAAACCAAGTGCAAAACTAGTCCAGTCAGTCAGAGTGGAAAAGAAGCAGTTTTTCGTCCAGAGTAACTCTTTTTTTTTTTTTTTTTTAAAGCTCAAAACTTCCTAACTTGTTTGTTCTCACACACTGAGTGCTTTCCATGTAAGGACTTCCTAAATGTTCATTGGCCGCACCTTGTGCTTGTTTTCACACTCAGTTTGAGGGAAAGACTACTAATTTAGTAATTATGAATGCAGTCATACCTCAGGATCTGCTGATCATTTGAGAATTCAACTTTTAATCAAGTTTCATTTAATACCCCAGCTTCGTCTTACGAGACATTCCTTTATATTCATAGAGACTGACTTCAGATTTTGGATTTTTACATTTTTTCGCGTCGGACACTTTTCTCCAGTGTTTAGCCAACACCTTTATCCAAGTTCACTTACAGTGCTAGACATACTTCAGTAAACACCCTGCATTCATTCACGCATTTATGTAGTACAGCAGTGTAACACACACACAGATTCACACACTGCAGGCAATTTACAATCACCATTCCCCCTGAATCTCATCTGAGCTGTGGGAGGAAATGTGGGTACCTGGAAGAAACACACATGAATATGGCAAGATGCTGGAGAGGGGTTTATTCTCTGGCAATATAGTATATGTAAACTTATTCTGTGTGTATTGGGGTTTTTTTAATGGTTTAATTTTTTTAAAGCAGGTTTAGTATTATGGTTTCATCTTTATGTAAGCACAAATTTATTGTGGCATGTCCTGTAAGGCTTACGTGGCGACGGGGTTAGACATGGTTTTTTGTTTTGTGCAGAGTGTCAGCAGCAAAGTAATCCAACACACACATACATTCACATGCTACAAGCATTTTCGCAATACCATGCTTTAAGTGTGTGCTATGTATTAGTTTAGAAATCTTGAATGAGTGAAGGTAGATGGCTAAACTGTTATAGAGTAATTAATGAAGGGGAAACTGCCTTGTTATGCTGTGTTAGAACTAATGTTAACTGCTGAAGTAATTGTGTTCATTTAGGATTTTGTCAAATTTTTGCATAAATGGCCGTCATTTTCGGCGCTCAGGAACACTTTTTTTTTTTTTTTTAAACCAGAGAAAGTGATGGTAATTATGTCTCTATTGTGAGAATTCACCTTATGAAGGGTATTTCAGGAACTCGTTACCTGTGTAAGGTGGGGGAAACTTTCTTTCTGTTTCTTTCTTCTGTTTCTTTTTTTTAAAAAAAAATCTGGGTTGTATGTCGAAGGGGAATCTGTACACCATGAGTCACTTGGAGATACTTGACCGGTTTTCAGATGACGTAGATTACATTCAGCATACCATGTCCTTGGTAACGAGCCATGGATGATCTTTTCTTCAAGACAAAAAATGGGTAGAGATGTAAACTCGAGACAATATGTACCATGGTAGAGGTCACCAAGGTTGAGTTTTGCAAGGTGTTGCTATAGTTCTGTACAGGAAAGACCTTTGCTTTGTAGGCTGTGCCATAATGTTGACAATGTGTGGATTCCTATGAAAATAGGAAACGGGTAAATGGACTGCCAGCCCCTCATCATGCCACAACGGGTAACCGCTTAGTTCGTAGCTGACCACACTGGTTTACTGAAGTATCTGTCAGCGGTCAGCCACCATTTCCTTGGAAGTTGCACGGAAAGTGAAAACCACTCATCAGCGTCGACCTTTCCTAAGAGTACGCGCCCCAGTGGCTCGCCAAGCCCGGCATAGAAACATAAGAGCAACTTTCAGAGGAGCATTTCTGGTTGCGGTCAGGTGCTTGGTATGGAATGACTCACCGGAGTGTTTTAAAAAGTCCCGGTGTGTCGTCACCACTGACCTTGCACCGAGGACATACGTGCCTTCAGCCTTTATTCATTGTTAGGAGTATTGAAGGCCCATTCATAACATAGTTCCTCAACTTAATCTGCCTGAAGCTGCCCGTAAATCAGGATCGTAACATCACGTGCCACAGGTTCACTTTTCAGGTGTCCTTTGATGGGCCTAGAGTAACTGCAGTACTTCAGTCAAACACATATTATTATTTCTTATTAATTTATCTGACACTTTTTTCTGTTAAGCAGTTTAAAATGCTCAGCTGCTTATGATGGTTTTCCCATTCATACAGCAGGGTAATTCTTACTGTATCAATCCAGTGTGATTACCTTGATCACAGGTCAGGAGCAGGGATTCAAACCCTGGTCCTTCACTGGCAAGGTGACGGCTCTAAGGCCCCTTTTAATAAAACTTCGGATTAATGTGTTCACTGCTGACAGCCAAGTTCTGTGAAATTTAGTTCTCTAAAGACAGTTCGCTAAATTCAGTGGAGTTTTACATTTCCGTACATTTAGTTACAAGCTAACTAAACTACATGTAAATCAGCAGTTTTTTTTTTTTTTTAATGCGAGTTATTTTGGCATATTTCCGTTCGACTGTGAGGTAATAACCCCTGATGACACTGCTCTTCTCTCTGCAAGGAATTTGCTGTCTCATGCAGAGCCTGCTCCTCTGCTTTTGTATATCTCACTTGGGTGTGTTTTTCCCTGAGGATGCATCCTCAGAGAGCTCCACCCACCTAACCCCAGCGCGTGGTTGTGATTGACAGATAACAGCGACCTTATTGCCTGCATGGTGGTGACGAAGGACGGCAGCCAGGCGCAGCGCTTCCTCGCTGTGGACGTGTACCAGATGAGCCTGGTGGAGCCAGACAGTAAGCGGCTCGGTTGGGGTGTTGTCAAGTTTGCCGGGTTGCTTCAGGTTAGTACCGCCCCCACGGCCGCCAAGCCCCCATCCTTCTCTTGTTAGTTTATCATTCAGTGAGAAGAGCAGGACTTTGTATAAGATGCTGCATTGATTCGCAAAGAAAAAATAAAAATCCTTTATTTTGATACTCAGCACTGCAGATTGGGCTTCTGTGTGTTTCTTTACATATTGCTTGAATGTTTGTGTCCACATTCTTCCAGTGCTTGTAGAAGGTCTACAGGGAGATAATTTTGAAAGAATTCTTGGATCGCATGCTCCTTCTTACCTCACAGGACATGCAGGTGTCAGGTGTGGAGGATGACAGCCGAGCCCTGAATATCACAATCCACAAGCCAACTTCGAACCCCCACGCCAAGCCCTTCCCCATCCTACAGGCAGTCTTTGTGTTTGCCGACCACATCCGCTGCATCATTGCCAAACAGCGACTTGCCAAAGGCCGCATCCAGGCCCGACGCATGAAGATGCAGAGGATCGCAGGTGAGAGACATCCTGTCCTCTCCTGTCTCCTGGCATATTGGAGCGATGCCATGTCAGAGAGCTGGTAGGATTTTAGAGGAGCACAGGGAAACCCCAGGTGTCAGTCTATAAGATTAATTATTACTTTGACTGGATGTACCAGTCACTTTCATACACATGTAAATCATCTTCAAAGCCTCAGCAGGTTTCCAGCTTAAGGCTGTCGAAACAAACGCGTATTCAGTAATGCAGCAAGTTGGTGACATAAATGCGATTTCCTAAAGGCTTGAGTTGCAACCAAAGAAGACTGGGAAAGTGTCTGGTCCCACTTCCTGTCTCAGATCCCAGTTAGGTGAAAGACTGTCCAGGGCCTGTAACTGGAGACAACAAGGGCCGCTGTCTTCCAGATCTTGAGCCCCTTTAGGGCATGTATAGATACTGCACAGCTGGTCAGGAGGAACACACTTATCTGGCCTGGAGGTGCCAGAACCTTCCCTCCAATTCTTGATAAAAGGGAGCCAGAAAGAAATCAGGCCAATGGCTTTTATTTCAGCCCAGAGCACTGAGCCCTTAAGGACACATACATCTCAAATTTATGAGAAATACAACACACATGATTGAAAGAATCAGATCATATATAAGAATAATGGCTTCTTAGAGCCAGCTAGTGTGGTACTGTTTGTTGGTGACTATTATGCTGATTTAAAAAAAAAAAAAAAAACCCTTCGTTACTAAGCTGTGATAGATATGAGTGCAGCATAATCTCCCACATCCTGTCAACACCATCTCTACTCCCCTTCCCTCCAGCCCTGTTGGACCTTCCCATTCAGCCCACCTCTGATGTGCTGGGTTTCAGCCAGAGCATGGCCGCCTCTTCCCAGCAGCTGCCCTTCCGCTTCTACGACCAGACCCGGCGTGGCCCCCTAGAGACCGGCACCCCGCGCTCTGTCTTTGCCTCAGTGGACAAGGTCCCAGGTAACCGTGATGATGGTACATTGAGCAGCCTCTGCAAGAAACCACCTCCTCACTTCACTGCTTTTTCACTCAGAATTCATAAAAATAAAGATGGCATCTTCTCGTCTTGTTTTCATTGAATTTTACCCAGAAAATGAAGAAAAAAAATTTCTCCAAGAAGTTCCGGGTATTAAACTGAGCTCTAAGTGTATGTATGGAAGCGAATTGGTAGCACTGCAGCAGACAATGGCTTTATATGCTGGAATGTAAATACCAAGAGTCCTTTCAGCCACAGGCAGTCATGGAGGTGAAACTTGTTTCTGCGCAAAAACTTATCTGTCAAGTGTTCTATGAAACAAAGGTTTGAATATCCTGAAAAGTTTTCACCTTGGCCAGGTTTACTAAAGGCTCGGTGACAAATGTGAAATGCTGTCTTGGAAAAATCTTCGTAGCTTGTAGCTGTGTGCATTTTTATTGTGTATTCTAGGTTTTCACAATGGTGCATTGGTTTACAGCTGTCTTTGTGGTTCAGTGAAAATCTCCTCTGTACAATGTGTTTCTCAGCAACTGGTTCTGCCATCGAAACTGCAGTTCAGATCTCCCAACCATTGTGGAATTTGATCAATCAGCATGTGTGTGTCTTGTGCTCTGGCACCTTCTGACATCAAGAGTCTGATTTCAGCACGAGCCTCCTTCACCTGAACCTGATGACAATAAGTTTGTCTCTGTTTAGATAAAAGTTGTTCACAGAAAGCCGGTGTTTCATGCCCTTGAGCATCGCTTCATAGGAAACCAGACTAAGAACGCTCCTTTTCTTAGATAAACTATGAGTAATAAAGCCAGTTGCTTTTTTTTTCCCCTCCACACTTTTTTGACTTTTCTTTGTCCTGTGGTTTATGGCAGCAGAGCTGCCAAACAAACTGCACGTTTCTCAAGTCTTTGGGACATCTAGCATGAGTGGCCAGTAGAGTGTAAGTGCTGGGAAAGGAGCTAATGCTAACACTAAAGCTAGCGTGTGCTGTGCTGCCAGCTCAACCTGAGTCTCGGCTCCTACTGAGTTCAGGGCGCTCAGTGACGACATGCAGCCGGGGACACTCCGTCTCGCAGGTGCTGCGTGGGTGCGAAGAGTGGGGGGTCGTTTGACTAATTTGCATCTTTCGTTTGCATGGTTGGGGTTTCCTTCGATGACAACTCTATAGACAGGCGCTGTGGGTTCTGAGAAATGGTTTGGACTCGTGCCATGAGTCTGAATGTGAAAAGCAGGGCAGTGACTGAAGGAGAGTCCTGGAGTGGCTGGGAAGCTATGGAATCTGATACTGGGTTTTTTTTAAACTGCGGTCGTTACCCCCTTCCAGTGGGCCTCCTGCCCAAATAGCCTTAATAAATGATCGTGATGGGCAGTAAATGCAGCTGAAGCTGCATGCCTTTCGGCAGATGCTGAGTGTGTGCCCGTGTGTGTGCGTTCCAGGGTTTGCGGTGGCCCAGTGCTCAAGCCAGGCTGGCTCCTCGCCACTGTCGTCTCCCTCTCCCCCCTCCAGTGGCAGCACGGGCCGCTGTGACTCAGCCACTGTCAGCAGCGCTTCAGCCACCCAGAGTCCCACAGGTAAAGCTGTCCATCCCCAGTCTCCTTTAGAACACCAGAGGCAGTCTATCCTCCCTGTCCCTCGACCCTTGGCCCATCACTCTACCTGAACTAGAGGGCCCTCTGCCAGGAGTTAGGGTGGTTTGCTGGGGGGTACCACACTCTCTGACCTGGGACTGACTCTGGTGGAGTTTGGAGACGATCAATACTGTTAAATACATCCATCTGCGCTCCTCTTTCCTGAACTATATTCAGCAGGCATGGTGTGTGTGTGTGCGCGCGCGCACTATTTCCTGCACTGCTATGCCCTGCACTGAAGCTAAACAGCTTTTTACCTTCTGCTCTCCTTCTCTTATGTGTGTGTTTATAAAAGCGCTTCTTTCTAAGTCATCTCAGTTTCTGCGTGGCCGACACAAACCCTTTCCTGCTGCATGTGAATCCTTTACAACCTACTCCTCCTTCACCCTGAACTCCCGCTGTTTGCTCCACATGACAGTTCGCCTGCTCCTCAGGATGAACAGTGGCACGTAGGCAGTCGGTGCTGGCAAAAAACATGTTTCTGCTAGCACTTGTTTTATTACCATGGTGCTCTGCGACATGACTTTGGCCAACGTGGGGAACTCCCACGATTACTGAAAGCCAGTTGCCATCTTTCTGAGAAAAAGGCCCTTACTCCCATCTTTTCTGGAATTCTCTTGGCCCTGCGGGCTTCTTGGATTTCCACTTGACGGTGGTGCATGTAATAAAGTTACTAGGTAAACAAAAGATATTAGCAATAATAACAGAACATCTTCAGGGAAAGTTAGAAAGTAAATATCCTCTCAGTAAAAATGAAGAAAAATAGTGAGTAGCAGCCCACAGTTCCATTGAATCTGAGTGGTTGTTTGGTTTTTCCTCCAGACCTCACTTAAGTTGGTGTGTGAGTGGTTTGGAATGCTTTTGTTGAGAGTTTGGAGATTCTGTAGAAAACTCCAGCAGAGAAGGGCTGGGGTTTTCACTAAAGACTTGGAAGTTTCCCTGGTCTTTACAAGTTAAGACTCGCCTTGCAGCACCCCATTCTAGTGACTGCTACCACCATGTAGGATGCTCTGAGGTGACCCTTCTGAAAAACACTCTTGGCAAATGGATGGAGGTTTGGGTTGATACGGCAGTTTCTGTGCTAGGGTGCATCATGGTTGGGGCTGTGTGGTACGGGGCCTCGCTGGTGTTATGTCTCAGTAGCTAGTTGCATTTCTCTCAGTGTTGCCTTTGGTCATATCAACACCTCTAGGTCTGGCAGGCATCCTCCCGTGATATTGGTGCTCCAGTGGAAATGTACAGTGTATGTTTGAGGTCTGGGTGTCCCCTTAACTAACCACCAGATGTCCTGAGCTTTAGAACACCCTGTCATTCTTTCTGCCTCCTTGGTGCCGCTGGTGCATTGCTTGAGTTACCAGTGGAGTTGGAAATGTTGCGTGGGATGGCCCTGTGGTTAAGGAACCGGAACGGTGCTAAAAAGGATGCCAGTTCTGATACCCACATGCAGCCTTGCTGCAGTACCCTGGAGGAGTAGGTTTCATGCAGAAATCTCCAGCTGTGAGCAGTGGCAAAAGGCGCACAGGCAGCCGGAGCAGGCCACAGCAAGTCCTGCACTGCAAGATTCGCCTTGCTGTGGCACCACCTCGCTCCGGTTTTAACTCACCAGATCCACTCCAAGGCTAATTTTAATAACCGCATTTACATTTTATAAAACACCTTCTCAGAAAGCCATGTATCACAGATGGGCAACATCAGTATCATCAGTGTCAAAAGCCACAGCACAGGCAGTGTAGGAAGGTCGCAGCAGCTCGCGGCTGCTGTGAATCCCCTTCTCGTCTGCAGAGAGCGATGCCCATATTGACTCTTACCTTTTATTGATATTTATTAACTTTTCGTTAAATACATAATGACAAATCTTCTGACCATTTGAAGCAGGAAATTTGCTTTCTACTCACATACTTCTGGGACTTACCTCATGCCCCTATTGCTCACCTTTTACATTTATTCATTTAGCTGATGTTTTTCTCTAAAGCAACTTACAGTGTTAAGGTTACAGAGTTATTACATGCTATTACAGTTATTTACCCATTTATACAGCTTGGGTAGCCTTAGCAATCAGCAATTTAGGGTAAGTACCTTACTCAAGGGTACTACAGCCAGAGGTGGGGATCAAACCTCCAGCCTTTGGATCCAGAGGCAGTAGCTCTAACCACTACGCTACCAGTTGTCCCTTTTGGTATCAGGTTACGCTCTTACTGGTCAGCTGGTCATTGACTTCATACTGCTGCCAGGCAGCTGTGGGTATCATCCTTCTCCTCATTAACTGTTGATATGCCATTGTGCTCCTATCAGTCGGTTGTTGGATTTAGTTTGTGCGACTATCAGTCACCTTTTGGAATCACTTAATTCCCCTGTTAATGGCCTCTTCATATCACTTCTTGCTATTTTTGTTCACCTGTTGGATCACGGTGGTTCGCTTTGTTGTGCCATTGGTCACCTGTTAAAGTCACGTCATGTTTTTGGTGGTCGCTTGTTTGTATCACCTCACATCTTCATTGGTTGCCCCTTGGTCTTGTCACACTCCTGTTGGCTGTTGCTCCCTCAGTGGTTGCGAGGCCAGTGGCAGAGCGGTGTTTTGCGCCGCATGAGCATCTGCATGGGCTGCTCTGTGTTTTCTGCTTGCGTGGCCAATGCGGTGCCATTAACCACCGTGCGTGTACCACAACGCCTTTTTCCATTTCCTCTATGTGCTTTCTTCTGTCAACACAAACAAGAATTCTTTTTTTCTTTTATCTGTCCTTCAGCTCACTTTAACAAAATAAACTGTTTCTGATTAATATCTCTAGATTGTGATACAGTTGCTGAACTCAATCCAGTGTCCCTAAGCTCCCGTACTCTGTGTTTGCATGCTGACCCACGCATGACTGCCTGACCTTCTCGCTGCCAGCTCCCACCCCCTCTGTGCCACAGTCTCACCTGCTCTGTGATATGTGCTTCTGTTCTCCTCTAGTCAGGTCTGGCAGGAAAGGACGGCGGAGGGTGTTTAGTCTGTCCGAGGAGGACGGGGGCGGCGGACACTGGGTTTAGACCTCCATCCAGCCGTGACCCCAGCTCCCCAGGCAGGTCTCTTTATTCAGCACACTTGGGTACTGCTGAAGGGGGTGGTGGTGGCCTCCTTACGCCATCAGCCCAACAACGCCACCGCCGCCACAGGCCCAACAGGTCCAACAGGCCCCAGACCACCTCTCCAGCCCTTAGGGCACTGGGTGTGGGACGGCCCTGTCTCAGGAGGGGGCTTCTCACCAGGGGTCAGTGGCCAGTTTACTCCACTGCTGAAACAGTGTAACAGTTTTTTGTAATGCACTTTTTCTGCCTTTGGAAATATTTATCAAGGCCAAAAAAGCAGAATGTGCTATAGCTGCATAAACAGAGTCCCTGTCTGCAGGGTTATAGGGCTTGTCAGGCCTCTGAGAATTTCCTTGCACTTTCCTGGGAATTGTGAATGTATGTGTATTTAGCTCAAGGCTGCTCAACACTCATTTTTTAAGTATATTTGGCAGCTGCTGCACTCACATTGGAAAAAATCCCCAGTGGCCTTATCTTCCCAGCTGGGAAGGACAGGTTTCTCCTGTCTCACTTTTTTGTGCTTTCCTTAATTACTGGGTTTGTTTGCTGTTAGAATTAATTTGTGTTGCGTTGAGGTTGCTACTGTTTTTGTCCTTCCATTGTTGTTGATTTATGGGTTGCACTTTGGCCGCTCAAAGGTGTCTGGTTTCCACCTTCTTCATGCCTTCAGTTGGCTTCTTCTTGTGTTCAGCTTTTGTCTGCTCACAGTTGTGCTTAAGTCTGTCTTTTGTCTTGCTTAGAGTCCTTTTCCGAATTGGTTCGCTTAGTGTTGTTGTTTTATTTATTTATTTTCAAGTCAATCTAGAGTTCATCGCTCATTTGCTGTACTCTAAAAACCTTGACAACCCAGAGGAAATCCCATTGTGATTGATGCCAGGGAACGATGACTCAGTGCTTAGAGATGTATACTGTCCATATTGGATTGTTCTGTTGACACATTTTGTTTTGTGTAAACAGATGATGCCACCTTTATGGACCAAACAACACCTTCCTCTTCCAGTGAAGTGGAACCTGGTGAGCCGGCAAACTACGCCCCTACACCCCAGGCCCCACCCCCCACCTTGGCCCCAAGCCTCACCCCAGCACCCCAGCCGGCCATCTCTCTCTTCTCAGACGATGGCACTGACGCCCTGAGCGTAGAGTCCCTGACCCTGCTCCCTCCCGCTGACCCTCCCCGCCTCCGCAGTCTCACCACCCAAGGGGAGAGTGATGCAGTGCCCCTGCAGCTGGCCACGGACAGCACACCCCCAGCGGAGGAGTAGAGGGGAGAGGGAGTGGTTAGCCTTCTCCCCGTTTCTCTCTGACTAGTTGCTTCTCCTCCCCGTCTTGCCCCGTGACCAGGCTCATTTAGTCCTGTTATGTTTTTCAGAATTTCACCATGGGGCTGGCACATAAATATTTTTAATTTATTTGTTTTTTTTTTTTTTTTTCTTTTTTTTTTTTTGTTTTTCGAGTGGATGGACCTTTGTGACCTTCTGCAAGTAGATGACAAAGGTCAAAGCACAGCTGGGTTTGTGAGTGTTTCCTCTGTCCAGCATGGTGCTGTTTTGTACTTTGTGTGTGTGTGTGTGTGTGTGTGTGTGGAAGAGAATCAGTGCAAGAGAGCATGTGTGTTCCTGTATATAGACATCTTCAGTAGAAATTGAAGACAACTTCTTTATTGGGTTTTACCAGTCATAAAACGATGAATGTATAATATCTTTATGCAGGTATTAACAGGTTTCATTACCATAAAAAATTATTTTAGAGAGAGATTTCTCTATTCCATGGAAGTTTCTTTTCTAGTTGTAAAAATTGGCTTTCTGCTACTCCTAATTGTTTTGCAGCAACTGAATTTTCTTTGTTCCTTGGTTTGCTCGTGATCTGACAGACCACCACACGATCATTATTAACCATCTGCGTTCACCGTTCATACTGCAAAAAGTGTGTATTGAGTTTAAAATGATCTCAATCCGGACAAAAGTATAATTGAAAATCTAAGGTCTTTCCTCCACATTGGCAATGGGTCTGTTCATCAGTAAAGGGCAACATTTTCCTTCTTTTTTTTCCTCCTGTTTTAATTTAATGCATTTTTCGCATCCAGATTCAGGCAAACTTCGGTTTGAAATGCTTCTTTTCAGTCTGTCCTCGGCAGTATGGCACTGCTTGCGACCATTTGTTATGGTTGCTGTGCTAGTCCACAAGTCCGGTTGTCATAGGTTCATAACTACTTTTACGAACTAGAAAGGCAGAAATAGAAATGCAGCAGCAAGCCCTCCGAGCTGACAAATTGTTTAGTAAAATGGTTGTATAAAAATAGCACTTTCCATTGGAACTTCCATTGGAAGTGCTGGTTCTGTTGTTATAACTGATACAACAAAAGAAAGGTAGTTCCCTGCAACAGGACCATTCTGGTGTCAATCGTTGGACAAGTGAATGAAGTAATGTAAAGCTTTGACAGGTGTGAACCACCTCACCTAGTGTCTGGTAAACTGTGGACAGACTGTCAAAAGAATGAGCTGGAAGATTGGAAGTACACAGGTGTGGCCCAAAGATGTGACATTTTTTTTGCCCCATTGTTTGAGTATGTTACCAGCAATGTGGAGGATATCTGAAGTCTGAAAAGGGCTGTGCTGCTGAAAGAAAGTGACAGTCCTGTCATAATTCATCGTACATCTTCCATTCCTCCACCGCAGAGAGTGCGTGCGGGGTGGGTGTGTGTGTATGTCTCAAACAGGTTCACACTTTTACACCCATTTGTACAGGAGGCGAAACAGTTGACTCTTTGGCTTCCCAAATGTCCCTGACCAAGACGGAGTTCACGGATTTAAATGAAAGCAATACTTTTCTCCTTTCACCTCTCATTTCACTGAGGTCTTGGCAGTATAAATAACCTTAAAAAGAACGCAGTTGTACAATTGGACATTGTGTTACTGCATGATTTATGTTCTGTATATGTCATCCGCTTCTGATCTGTGTTATGTATAAGTTACCAATGGAAGTTTGAGAAATGCAATAAATTATTGTACTCTTCAAGCTCATTCGTGTGCAAATGTTTTGATTTCCCACCCCAGCTGTTCTGATAGATGTCAAGTGGTTTGTGCGACTACCCAGTGCCATTAAACTGGGTGTGGCAGTGTGTGAGAACCACAAATGCCTGCTTTAGGCTTAAACCATAATTTGTTGCCGTTCAAACGCGGCTCGGTGCGAGACTGCATACGTAGGTTGACGCTCGTGGTGTCTGAGACAAGCCGGAACCCAAGGGCCCTTGTGCAAACCGTGAGATCTCCTTTATGGGAAACAGTTCTGAGTCTCACTGTATTTTGTGTGATAAAATGAGTAAAGAGTAATTTGCATGGTCTGACTGCTGCCCGTGCGCTGCCGGAAAGATTGATCAAGACCTTATCTTTCTGGTGCACTTTGAAATGAGCACTGACGGCCTTCGTGTGGGCGCTCATTTCTGAGTTGCTGACTAGGCCAAGTGCTGGACCAGCATCCCTCAGCTGAATCTGGAGAACTTGTGTAAAAGATGCAGAAACTTCTGCTTGCCTTGCTGGTCATGCTGTTTAGCAGCATGGTACTTAGAGCAGCTGCCTGAGCAGCACATTTTGAAACGGTGGAAGCGGGTGTGAGCCTCTTTTGAGAGCGCCTTAACTGCACCTCGTCTGTGGCAGCCTACTCGGCATGCCGTGCGGTGCCCGCTTGCGAGGTGCCCTTTGCACCGAGTGAGCTCCTCCACGCTGCGGGAGCCATCATTTCCCGCTTGCAGGGAACCACCGCGCTCGATATCGCTTCCGTTTATTCAAATGGCTTCTGTTTTTGGTAATGTACACAGCAGTCGTTACCACGGGGACAGGAAAACAGCTGTGAGACACTTGTCAAAGCACGGCACAGACATGAAGTTCTCTCTTAGCACTGCTACACCGGCCACCCCGATCCTCCTGCGCTGCTTCTCAGGTGATCCCTGAGGCCCGGTTTGTCACCGGGCCAAGTCACGATAACCCTGTACCAACGGTGACCTCTCGCAGCGACCAGCACCATGTTCCGAACCCTCGTCTGCCAAAATCTTTACAAGATCTGAGCAGTGGTGGCGTTATTAGAAAAACCTCACTACCTGGAAGTGCGATGACGTCAGTTGTCACCAATGAGTCCCTTACCACAGGAAGTGGGACAGAAGTCACGGGGTGGGGGATGGGGCTCAGCCTATGTTTTTTTTTTATTATTTTTTTTTTACCGCATTTTCAGATGTTTGACACTCTGAAGGTCACGGAAGTTTAAATAAAAGCTGTAAAACATACATGAAGAATGGACGTCCTCCCTGCCAGCCTCTCTGACAGCATTGAACAACCCCCCCCCCCCCCCCCATGTGCCTGAGAACGATCACAGCTCATGGTTTCTTGTGAAGTTTGCCTCATCAGACTATTTTTTTTTTTTTTTTTTTCTTCCCTGTTTCTCTTCTCTGAAGAGACACTGAGAGAACGAAGTGCTTGTGGTTTTGTGTTCGCGGTATCCGAAACCCAAGAGTCTACCCAGTTTGTAAACTGTAGCCGAGTGCGGCACGTAATATCAGCTCGTGGAACACCAGACCTCATTTGGTGCGCATAAAAATACAGGGCAGAGAGGGAGAGAAAAACATCTCAGGCGAGAAGTAGGCCACCTGGCCCACTTCCCGGAGCACTCCTGCGGTTCAGGATGCTCTCGTTTCGCTTTGACCCCTGAATCCAGCCACCGGGTTGCTCTGTCCAGTCTGAACATCCAACGTCCGTTCGCAAGGCCATGCGTCTATGGCTTTTTTCGCGCCGGCACGCTTGCTCCTGGGTCGAGGCTCCTCTGCAGGACGTGGCGCAAGTCGACACCCCCGGCTTCTCAATTCCGTGAGGTTGTCGCAGAAACCAGATGATGAGGGCTAGCGACTGTGGGGATGGCATTCGTTTACGCTGGAGGTTTTTTATGCTTGCCTTGCCCTTCCTGGAGACATTGTGTTGACTTGGGCCACAGGTGAGCTGAAAGGTCTCCCTTGTGGGGGGTAGAGGTTCGAGACCCACAGCAGGACTTTGAATGGTAGCCCTACATTGCACTCACCTTCTCCAGATGTTCGTTGTTCAAAACGCCATGTTTATGGACAGCTGTCATAATTCACAATCTTGCTACTTCTTGCCTTTAAATTCCAGCAGCTGAAATCTGTTCATTTGGGTTTGTTAGGGTTGTAGAGCTACCTGAAAGTGATGTATTTATGTACAAAGCAAGATATTGAAACTGCTGGTAATTTTGTGATGGGGTGTATGGTAGGAGCTTGATATTCAGTCTAATGTTAATTATTATATTAGCAGAGTTCCACACCATCTACACATTATCCTTACTGGGGTCATTTCAGTGCATGGAAAGACCATTTCTTTTCCCCATGTATTTATGCGTGTAAATCGTTTGTATCTGCAAGTGATCCGTCTTACCAGGAAATCTTACCGAAGAAAACTGCTTTACAATTAGAAAAGTATGATTTATGTTATGCCGTGTCTTTTTTTGGTTTTTTTTTTTTTTTTGGATGGAGCTCAGTGTCACGTTCCTCCTGTAGGGGGAACCTTCTCAGCCCTGCCGCTCCACCACTTCTTGGTAACGCCGGTGAACCATAAGCTGCTGGCGACCCCACAGAGTGAGAGAGCGCACATCTATTCGGAGAAACAGACGCCTCCTTTCCTGGAAGCGCTGAAACCCAGAAACCTCTTTCTCGTGTCATTCTTATCAAAGTCACAAAGCACGCAGAGATGTCAAAAGAGATGAACTCTACTTTTAAGGGTATCTGTGGGCAACGACAAACCTCTGTGTGTGTATGTGTGTGCATTCGCCAAAATGTTTTTTATGCAGTTCTTTGTATATTTTTGACCTGCGTGCAGCAGTAATTTTCAAGCACATCACTGAGTCAGAACCTCACCTTGCAGGTCGTTCATTGGTTCGCTCTTGTTACGGCCAGATGCATCAGCAGTTGCTGTGTAAAACAGGTATGGGCTAGTTCCGAGGCCAGGAAAAAAAAAAAAAAAAAAAAAACCCTAAATCCAGATCAAAGTGCTATAATCTTTGTTTTAGGGGAATCCCAGCCTATGTTCGCCATGGCGACCTGCCACGGCACAATCGGCCAGTTTCTCGGTCTCCGCGAGCTTTTCTTCTTCTGCTTCGGGTCCTGGGCATTGCAGCGCTGTGGAAATAAACGCGCGCGTTACGTAGCCCGTCCCTGAGGTGCACTTTGTGAGCTGGACAAGTCTCCAGTCTCCCAATCTAAGTCACGTTTGCGAGTACAGGTGAACCTTAACCCCGTCCTCTGCTGCCGGAACCACAGATCTATTGATTTCATTCCAGTAAGACTTGTCCGAAGCGAGAGAGGCGGGTGTGCTTTTTGTGTGTTGGTATATCTTTATGGGCTGCTGTTGAAATGGCCATTTCTTGGAGCGTCAACATGTGAAAACAATATAAAACATGAGATGCCATTCAACAGATATTTACTGCATGGCTAATACAGTAATATATGTATACACTGGTACTCTAGTATATAGCCAGCTATCTTACTTATTTGTATAATCCATTTTTTCCACGCTCTGTGTCACTGTGAGAAGAGCGCTCTGTAAAAATGAATTGAATTGAATTTAAAGGAAATGGTCAGAGTTAACAGGAAAGGGAGGAATTCTGGCTGTTACACAAAGAATGACATTCCAAGTCATTCTGCTTTTCTGGAGACGGCTTTACCGGCCAAGCAGTTTCACTTTTACCAGCGATTCCCCATTTTTGAGAAAAGGCAGCGTTCCTGAAAGTGAGCCCTGAGAAGGGAACCAGGAAGTCTAAGTGAACATGAAGAAAAACCTTGAAAAACTCCCTGATGGGCTGAGAATGGCATGTGCTTTGTCCAGTAGAGTCGCCAGGGATCGGAGGGCGGTGGATAGAGAACACGTATGTATGTGTGTGTGTGTCAGACTGGTAATGTCACATTTACACAGGAGGTTAAATGTAGAAACCTATAATCGCTCAAGGCATTAAAATGATTCCACAAATTGTGTTCTCTGGAAATACAAGGAACGGTGCCAAAACATGCTTAAAAAAAGCCGTCGGGCTCCTTGTGATTTGGCTTGGAGTTTACCCTGAAATAAGGACAAGGAAGGCTGGTTAAAAGATAGATTGCAGAACACTTAACCTTGAACCATGCAGGGAAGTGATAAGCGCTGTCGGGACCAGACTCCACCGAAGAGCTCAGGTCAAACCTCAGCATCGCAGTCATGCCGACACTACCCACTTCCATTTCTTGTAAATTTCACCGCAGCGCAAAAGCAATTACTGTCACTGTAGCCCCGCCCCCTCTGCTTTGAACATCTCGGGTGTCGCGGGCATCCTTCGCTCGTGATCGATTTCGCCCGGCGCTTCTGGAACCGATGGATTTGACCGAACCGACTCTCGCCAACCGCCAGCTGTCAGAATGCATCTCGGTGGAGTTTTGCTTCATCTTTACCTTGTCGAGCCAACATCAATTCTCAGGCAGGACCAAATGGTGCTCATGGTTAAACTTAGTCTGTCCAACCCAACGTTTATCATAAGTGCATCAGTTACTTTAAATACCCTGCCGGACACTTTTTTCTTCTGCACGCCGCTACAAACGGAGCTGAGCTGATGCGCAGAGCCTGCCGCGTAGGAATCTGTGCTCGTTTGAAACCAGGAGCAGAAATCCGACTTTCTCCGTTCCATGAGTAAAAACAACCATCTGGCAGGAAGCGGGCAATAAAGACTGAATTAGTTAAGGAGTGAGAGTTAAATTTTCAGAACAAAATTTATTTTCTGTATAAAATCCTAAAAATATAGCTGTCTGCATAGCAGAAATATCGTGGCAGGGCACCGCGTGCCCTGCATAGTGTAAACATTCACAGGTGTAAACTTCTGAGCTGGAGTGTTCAAGTCTTCTTTCGTAATATTTTAGCTTGCTGCCATCTTTCATAGAACTGAGCACGGTAGCAATACACAAGCTCTCAGGTGTCTCGCACCCGACACAGCAGCGCGTTAATGCGTTTCGACCCGTCATCACAACCGATACGGGAAGGAGTTCAAGAAGTCTTTCAGGACCGGGTTCAGAGGGATGCTGTCGATCTCGTCTCCGCCGTACGTTTCAATAATCCTTTTGCGACACAGCTCCTGCAGAGACTGCAGCCGTACCCTCCTCAGAGGTTTGGTCAGGAGTTTCTTGGGCGAATCCGTGTAATATTCCAGAAGTTTGAACAGGGAGTCAAACTCCTCCTTGCTCCCGCACAGGCTGAAGCGCGAAGCCTTAAACGTGATGCGGATGTTCAAGGACCCGGTCCCGGACACATAGCTGAGCGTGAAGAAGACGTCCTTCTGACTGCTGTCCCGGATCAGGAAAGTTCCCACAGGTTGACCGTGAAGCGTGACCTCCGCCTGCTTCGCGGTCATGGTACCCCAATAGAAACCGCTATTCTCCAGCATGGTGGTCGTCTCGGCGATCATTTTGAATTCCTTCTCGCTTTTGAACGGACGGAAATGTGTCCGGTTCTCCGAGCCGGCTGGGACGACCGGGGGAGGCCTGGGTCTGCGACGGGGGCGGTTGGCTTCCGGGAGTTCAATCCTGCCGTTTTCTGCTGCTTCTTCTGCATTGCCTTCCCGGTTATTGTGAGTTACCATCCTACAACATAGACCAACGTGCGTGGCCTTCCATAGCGTCCGTCATCAAGGTGATCCGGGTGAGGCCTTTCGATCTGCAAGAAACGGCAACGACCGGGTTCAGTTCCGTCACGGTTGGCTGCGAAGACTTTGCCAGTGGCTCGAGCGCGCCTTGGGTGTCGTTAAACCCCTACGTCGTTTTCGCTGCGATGCGGCGAAAGAGTTAAATTGCACCTCTGGCGCAGACCGCTGGAGCAAAAACCTAGAGTAAAGCGAAAGTAAAAATCTCTGTGGAGCACTGAGTTTGCCAACACCATTTGGTGTCGACCCTCCCGATACCCACCAGTCTGCCTTTTCCTGGTAAACTGTGCATGAAGGCATAACTGGTGTGCAAAAAGACGTGCGTTTTACTTGCACGTGTACACGTGTGGATCCGATTCCAGCCCTCAAGGTGCGTGACAGCAGAACACCTGAGCCCAGCAGGTCTGACTCTGATCTGTGCACCAATGAGCTGTGCTTCAGCTCCCATGACTTTTTCCTACTAGGCTGTAGCCTTTAAGTTACCGATCCGCCTTCGCAGTGCATTTCACAAGGTCCCAAAACATTTTTAGTTTACATACAACATATTTAGAAAAAATATGTATCTATATGGAAAACGCTCTGAAATACAGTGAAGGGTAGTGATCTTACCGTCGGCGCTGTGTCAGAGTGGTTTATCCGAGTGAAAATCCAGAGACAAACGGGTGAGGTGTGAAATCCGCGGCGGAATCCTTTTAGCGCACAGCGGATCTGCCAGGATTTGACCACAGAAGGTGATGATGATGATGATGATGATGATGGCGATGATCTTTACACGCGCACCTGGTTCACGAGGTGCCTCCTCTCCTCTCCAGTCCATCGCATCATGTTTCTGTCCCCGTCCCAGCACTGAGATCTCAGGTCATACAGTTTCTGTGTGGGAGGAGACAGCGCGCGCGCGCGCGCGCACACACACACACACACACACACACACACCGTGTGTGTGTGTGGCGCGCGCGTCTTCCTAGAATCCCTTCGCTTTCGTTATGTGAAAGATACGCCGATACGCAGAAATCGGCTTCTTCTTCCGCACAAGACACTCAGAAACACACACACACACACACACACACTACTAAATCACACGCCACTGACTGACTCGCATCCCACATCATGTCACACTTCCAAGCAACCGACAACAGTAAGAAAAGTGACTCAAGCAAGCCAGGTATCGATGCCACCCCTTACCCAGAGAACAGCAAAAAGGTGGTTAGATTATTGATTAAGTTCTGGTTTGCACACTTTTGCTCCCCCCCCCCCTTTTAGCAAGGACGTGTAGAGTTTCAAGCACGTACACACTCATAAGCGAAATTACAACAAAGTAGCAGTGTGACATCGTGCCGATCTCCACTGGAACTTCCAGTTGATGATCGTATAGGTAAAATTCTAATCTACTGCCCTCCACTCACTGTAATAAATAACCGACGGGTTTTTCTTTCACATAATAATAATAGTTTAGAAATGGAACCTCAGTTTATACCTTGAGCTGAACAAAACACACGTCGATACACTTCCCCGAATGGGATGATGAAGGAAACACGGATGTATGGTGATTCGCTGCAGGTCCGGCACTAAGAAGTCAAGTTCTAAAGTTTTAAATGCTGGACGAGCTCGAGCGCCGCTGAGAAACTAGGTGCTTCTCCGTGAATTTTGGAGGCCTCTAGTGGTGTCCTGGTGAAAAGACACCGCGGTCTTCGTGGAAGTCGGGCATTGATGTTGGGTATTGTGGACCCCAGAGAGGTGGGAAGCTTTTTTCAAACCGTTCGCTTTCTGATTGCCGGAGGCTCCTGCTTTCAACCGGGAGAGATGTTCTCCTTTTTCTGCTGGAAAATGGTGCTTGCACATTACTTTCACAAATGACAGCCTTATTTCCAAACATTTGCACAGTTGCTCAGCTGCTCTCTCTGTGGCTGTGAAAGCGTACTTTGGATGGCATGGAAATATCATTCATTATCAAATAGCAGCCCCTAGATGGTTAAAAAGAAGGAACTTTTAAATGTATTCCTGCGGCTTGTCACAGGCAACAAGCGCGTTGGATAAGTTATAGGACTGGAAATGAAACTCGGCGTAGCAGCTGGACATTTGCATGTAAACCAGAGACGCTTAGCTCCCATTTTTACACACCCATCTGAGTTTCATTTCTACAGAACAGACACTTGGCCAGGTGGATAGAGGTTACCGCATCCCGTCCCTCTGCAAGCATTGCCTTCCTCTTTTCAGCTACAATACACACACACACACACACACACACACACACACATTTTCAGAACCGCTTGTCCCATACGGGGTTGCGGGGAACCAGAGCCTACCCAGCAACACAGGGCGTAAGGCCGGAGGGGACACCAGTCCGTCGCAAGGTACCCCAAGCGGGAGTCGAACCCCAGATCCACCGGAGAGCAGGACTGTGGTCCAACCCACTGCACCACCGCACCCCCAGCTACAATACAATAAAGCAATATTTTGGCTGCTCTTGCGTTGTGAAGCAGAACATACATGCAGCTTGCAGTAAATCATGATGGGCCCTTAACAACTGCTAACCAAAAGGAAAGGACAAGACTAGTTAAAGCTGACAGTGCAGCTTTTGCTCGCGTGCTTTGCTGTTTCACTCTTATTTGTTATTTCTGTGAAGAAGCTGGACGTTTTCGTATTTCTGGGAAGGACCTGTATGTTTGTCATCTAAAAAAAGCACATAGAATGGCATGTTACTGCTTGGTCAAAATGCACCATTGCTAGATGTAAGAATAAAAATGAAACAAAAAGAAAGAGCAAATATTCAGAATAACCTGAAACGTATCACTTTTCCGGGAAGGCGACTTTTTCTTCTGAAGAGCCGATAAGGATGGTAGATAGTCAGGCCCTAGTGCAAGCCGGAAGTTTTCTCAGGAAGACAATGAAAATTAAATTTACCTGCCGTAATTCGAGAGGGTCCTTGCCATGGTCTGACAGCCCAACCGGAGTGCACACTACCTAACCCCCGTGCCTCCAGGATAGGTTCTGAACCCCTGCCACAATGTCTTGGACTATTTTTATCGATAATGAAAGGTTGGATGCCTGAACGGATTTGAGAGTAAATAAATAAATAGATAAATGAGAGGGTTATTTACTTTTAAGTGTAATTGTTTGCTGTTCGCCTCTGCAGAACAGTTTGATGCAAAACGCTGCTACCATCCGAATGATTTATGTTACTTCATCCTGCAATCTCCTTCCTCCGGCCGGTTGTTGAATAGATGAGGCTCTGCTCAAAACACAGTGGTGTGAAATGCTGTTCTTTTTATTTTAAGAAAGAAATGGAACAAGGAACCACCCTCTATCAGTCATCCTAACCGAAAGTGCAAACAGAATCAGGCTTCGTAACCGAAGGAGCAGACAAATGAAGCCCTAAAAAGAGACCTGCCGGAGTCAGAAATATCTCAGACCTGAACACATGCCAAGGGCTCTTTGCTCTTTGTTTCTGATACAGTTCTAGGTTTATGAGAAAGTGAAAGTGAAAGTTTCTCCCCCCAGCTGGCCAATCTCACTAATCCCCTCCCTTTGGAGCCTCCTGCTTAAATAATAAACATCACACACCAAATTGCCCCTCACTTACCATGTATTGTGTGACTCTTAAGAGATTAAAATGGTTTTGTACATTCGCGATGCTGCGCAACGTGACTTAGTTGTGAATGGTTTGCTGGGCTCCTTTGAATTTGCGTAAATAAAAATTACATCAGTGCAAGGAAAAACGCGACCACGAAAAAAGAACGTTCTGTACTTTTACGATCTGTGAAGTCGGACTTGCCTTAGATGAAAAACAAGAAAAGCTGGAATGCGAAAGGCAATTCTGCTGTGCATTCGAGTGTCATGTTTCATGCCTCTTGTATGTGGCAAACCTTGGTGAAGCTCGGTATAATGAATAATAACAGTTAAATATTACAAATGGTGTGTAAAATGTAAATGGGAAGCAAGCAATGAATACTAAGCCGAATGTATGTAACTCAAATATGTAGCTTATTACCAGTAAGTGAAATCTCATTTCGGAAATGTTCTTATTCCTGCTTTAAAATGAGGAAAGGATTAACCGGCTCGAAGACTAAGAAAGCAATATTATTATTCATTATTCTCTTTTTTTTGTCCTCAAAGAAATGGCTTAAGCTTCATACTTTGCATTTTTTCTTTGGAGTACAGCACTTTCAACAGCCCTGTTAAATTAAGCCCCTCAAAAAACAGCCCATGTCAAATATTAGGCATTAATATATAAATGAGCTATTAACATCTAAACCAGGTTTATATTTAATCAGTTACACGAGGGGCCTTATATATTTACTTTTAGCCTCGTGTTGATAAAGGAGGATGTTCCGGAAACTTTCATTTTGTCATGCGCGATTCCCAGAAATCACGTGCCTGGAGTGATGAAGTTCCATGCCAGCCCGAGCTGAGAGCTTTGCATTTATTGCTGTGTTTCCCTGTCTAAACAAAGTACTGATTGTGTGTCGCATAGGCACGTCAGTTAGACTTCAGAGAAAAAGCCACAAAGACAACTGATTGTTTTTACAGCTGAACGTTTACCTGTGACATAAGTCATCCAAGGCCCCCATACCCAAGTGTACCAAATTTAGAAAGAAAAATGAACTTACAAACACAATACGCTAGAAGGGTGGAGGTGCATGTAATCTGATCTCCTACGAAGCCCATGGTTTCAGCCCTTCTCGCTGGGAGTTTATTTCATAATTAACTCCTTGCTTTAATCAGATTGCTATGATATTTTCCATGCAAATAACCGAAGATGCGTAGTTCTTCGTGGTCTCCTGCATGCCGATCCGCCCTTTTTCTCTTAGGCATAAGCAGACCAACATAGATATGAGGAAACTTGATATTGCCCAAGAAACATTATGTTTACAGAGTGTGTGCAGTGTGCAGTCCTGGTCCTGCTGACACCCTGGTGACCCCTGATTTTTATTCAAGCTCACCTAAGAAATTCATCAACTCTGACCGAGTAGCTTCTTGAGACAGTGGCATGGCCTAAATCATGGGAAACTGAAAGCGTTACTTGATGACGAATAATAATTTATGAGACTGTTGTACTGGAAGAGTTTTATTTAATGGTGAAGACTTCATTCAGTGAGCTGTACTACTATTAATATAAAGGCCTTCATTCTCCCGCTTTGATCAGTTGCACATTGTTCATAAATGAGTTTTATAAGGACAATAAAAATGCATTCTGTTTTAAGTTCTGCATGCACATGGGGGGGGGGGGGGGGGGGGGGTGTCTCACCGGGAGCAGAACTTAGAGCTCCTGCTCTAGTGCCTAACTGCTTATGCAAATTTTTAAAATTTATTTTGCATACATTACATTTAGGGGGGTGCGGTGGCGCAGAGGGTTTGGCCGGGCCTGCTCTGTGGTGGGTCTTGGCTTTGAGTTCTGCTTGGGGTGCCTTGCGATGGACTGGCGTCCCGTCCTGGGTGTGTCCCTTCCTGGGTGTGTCCCCTTCCCCCTCCAGCCTTGTGTCCTGTGTTGCTGGGTTAGGCTCCGGTTCGCCGCGACTCTGCTCGGGACAAGCGGTTGCAGACATTGCGTGATTGTGATTGTGTGTGTGTGTGTGTGTGTGTGTGTGTGTGTGTGTGTGTGTGTGTGTGTGTGTGTTACATTCATAACCGTTCTCCACTGAACTATCAAGGGTAAGAGCGTCGCCGTCAGCGCATCACTGGTGTCCTCTAGTGGGCACTTCAATTACTACAGCTGACCGAGCCTCAGGTGTACAGCACAGGTACTGTTTGAATGGATTTATTACTGCTGTTTCTGGACAGTGAATTTAATATGAAGTTAATATCAAATAAATGTTAAACATTTTCTCTTGCAGGTGTTGGTAAAATGCTGTTATTTAGGGTTATACAATACCAATATATATTTTGTTAAAAGGTGTTCTTGTATTAATAAATTGCATTTGTAAGCATGAACGCATGGCCTGTGAAAATATGAATCTCGATATTATTACATAATTAATTAACTCTTCCACCTCCCACCGGCACCTTGTGCGCTTCCTGAGCTCTTGAAACATTTGATGGCGGTATAAAAAGGTGCATGAAAATCCAGCACGATGTGGGCCGCGATTCCACGGTGGAAACGCATAAGATCATCTGAAGCCCACGCAAGTTTTCCACAAGCCCGGAGCCACACATCCTCTCTGCGCTCAAACGATGAGACAAAAAAGGGAAGGGGGAGGGGGGTAAATTGAGAGGAGCGCGTGGCCGATGCCAGTCTCGCGGCACTCATAATCTGATTATTTCAATTCGTCCGATTTGCGGATTAGCGCTAAACGCGTTAAACGTGTCGGTACGTGTGCATCTTACAACCGCACTCCCTTTGAAGGGCCTCGTAGTAGGAAGCTGGAGTAACAAAGGGGAGCCGTACTATGGTTTACTATTATTTTAGGAGAAGGGTGTCATTTCTCAGACGGGCAAAGAGAGAAGAGGAAGGGAGGGAGAGAAGCGGAGCATTTGTCGTCCTCATAGCGAATGCTTTGGCTGGCCCGTAGCGCCCCCTACTGCCCCCTGCTGCCCCATGCTGCCCTGCACTGTCCCATACTGCCCCGTACTCCTCAATCCTGCCCCATACCGCCTCTGTGCTTCATCATCCTGCGAGAGATGCCTTCCTGTCAGTAGACAAGACATTGGCAGGAAAATGACCCGATCGTCATGGAAACCGCCCAAGGCGAGGACACATTGCCGGGCTCATGCAGAAAGGGGAGAAGGGGACACTTCTCTTTAGATCCCTTACGTGGAAAGCTGGGGCAGTTTGCCACCTGTACCTGGTACACCCCAGGCCGTGATCTAATTTCGGAGACCGCCCTTGGCGGGGGCTCAAGTGTCTGCGCGGTGCATTTGCGAAGACGCCAATATTGTTTCATCCGGTGCTCATTCGCCAAAGGGTATCCTGTTTTTTATAGTCAATCAGAAAAATGCAGGTAGCAGACAGTATTTCTGACAATATGATAAAAGTGCACATATTTAAATGCAAAGCACTGTTTTAGCCCTCAGTCTTTTCCCACTTTAATTTAACACCCCCCCCACACACACCGGTAATCTATTGATCAAGGCCCAGGGATGCAGGGGAGGGACTCCACGTGCATGCTTTAGGGGTGGGTGCAAGGCGTTCATGGCAACCATGCAGTCCCCGTCTTCCGGCACTTTCCGTACTCTTCTGTTCCTACCGGAGATGTGATCAGCCCTCTGAGCGATCCGCCTTCCCTCCGCTCTCTGCATTATATAAGAGCAGCGCACATTAGTCATACGTGGATCTTTCCGGGTTGTTTCACGAAACAAGACGTATGATGTTATTGCACAGGAAATAAATGATCTGCATGGAGAGGCTTCCTCATAACCTAAAGATATTTTTTCATCATGTTTGTACTGCAGGCAAGGAAAATAATTGCTCAGTGAAGAACCCGTTCAAATTCACAAGTCTCGTCGCAATACCTTTTCAGCAGCGGATTGCAGTTTTTCTTTGCTTTTCATTTCGGTTAGTTTCTTTTTATTTCTGTCTGGGCAGCACAGCATCGCAGCGGGTAGCACTGGTGCCTCACAGCTTCTGGGCTGGGGATTTGGACGTGGGACCTGCAGTGTGGAGTAGGATGGGGCAGTCTCCGGAGTTTATATGTTCTCCCAGTGTTTGTGGGTTTTATGCAGTTGCTCTGGTTTCCTCCCACAGTGCAAAGGCATATTTTTCAGGTGAACTGGTGACTCCAAGTTGCCCTTAGTGCCTGTGTGTGTTTGCCTTGTGATGTAGTGGCATCCAGTCCAGGGTGTACCCTCCCTTACACACCATACTTCCTGAATAGGCTCTGGACCACCTCAACCCTGCACAGGAAAAGCAGTTACTGACAATGGATGGATGTTTACTTCAGGGAAAAAAAATGTATATTTACTTACTAATTTAATTATTTTAGCAATGGGTTAGAGCTTCGTGATCTGGGCCTCAAGAAAACGTGGTTCTAGTTCCCCTCCAGCTATGCAGTCATGTACAATTGATCCTTTTGTGAATTTCTTCTTTTGATCGCACGCGCGTGTGTCTGCTCGGTGCGCGTTGAATTGGCTGAATGTTCATTCGGCTCCTCCTTATCTCGGAATGCGAGCATTATGCATTGTTTACAGTACCGGGGCCAGACCAAATTATGAATGCCTCCTCGATTTCCATAATGCATTTCCATGGCAACTATAAGAAAGCCCTTCGTACTTCCGGCACTGTAAATTAAGTTTCGTGTTTTGCGAGCCCAGAATGTTCTGCAGGTAGAGGACGGAGGCTGCCTTCGGACGCGGAGACGTTGCATTTGCTTTTTACATGCAAAACACTGGGACGTTATCAGGCGAGAGAAAACACAGCTCATGTAAATGATGCTCAGCACACACTCCCTCCGGTGCCTGCCTCAATGGTGTGTGTGTGTGTGTGTGTGCCCACCTTCATCGAGGCCTCCGCGACACACACCCACCTGCTCACATGCCTTCCCCATGCAAGTCAGCTCCGGGGTCAGCGCGGGAGAGGGCGAACGGCAGGATGACGCTGCTCCGGGTTCGGAGGCGTTGCGCAGGTGCGCCAGCGGGGAACAGGTGGGCAACGCGGCCCACGGCAAGCCTACAGGGGATGAGTTCTTACCTCATCAATACGCGGAGCACGGTACACCTCCTTAGCGCATGTGTGGCCGAGCTAAGAGTCCTGCCAAGCTATAGGACGCTCAAATATCTTTGGATTAGTTTCGAATTAATTTCAGCACTTGTGTGCCATGATGTCAGAGGAAAGGCACAGGTCCTACATTCACGGGATCAGAAAACAGAACAGCGAGTGGTCACTCCACCAGTTTACATATTACATGTATCCACTGGGTTCCTGACTCTAAATTTACAGTCAGATCACACAACATCGGTACTACGTACATATCTGTACGCAACTATATCTGCACTTCGTCCTGAGGACCTCATGCTGTTCTGTATTTTATTTACTGCTGCTCAGAGGTCAGAGATCAGTTCCCTTGTCTAATTTGTATTTCTTGTCATGTCTATTTATATATGTATTTATATATGTATTTATACATGCGATGTGTGTTTATTGTGTCGTGTGGCACCGGGCCAAATTATGCTACATCTGAACCTCTGCAAAACCCACTTTTCGCAATATACCCTTGTGGAGTGAAATGATAAGAAACAAACACATTTTGGTGCAAATCTCATCATTTTTTTAGTCTGATGCTTGTTTCCCACTTTATAGCCTATTAATGAAGGTGCGGGGGGGGGGGGGCGACTGCGATATAATATCATTTTTCTAGTTTTAGTTCACTGTGTGAACACAACAGCACTGCGTAGGTTACACTAAATGATCTTTGTGTTTGTGTGTATGACTTGCAGTATAATTCAAGTGATGTGAATGTTTTACGTGGGAACATAAAATGTACGTTTAACACTGATGTCAGTGCGATTTTATTTGTGAGTTTCACTTTCGGTATAGTTATTTTTCGGATTTTATAGTGAGTTTCTCCTGGAATTTTGTCTTTTGCACGCTTGACATGTGCACCCAATTTTTTGAAGCCTTGTTCGTTTGGAATGCTGTTCTTTTGACAAGTGAAGCAGCTGGAAGACTGCAGGAAAAAGATTTAGACAATGTTTTGCTGTAGGCGGCACAAATCAGTCCAGACCTTCTGGGTTGATATCACATCATATAGAGGGTCCCTCCAGAATATTTTATGTTCTACTTGTATCCTTTGTGTTGAAAGGGTTGTGTCCACTGTCACTGTCATTGAGTCCATGCACCTGGTTGCTGCTCGTTCTCTTCTTCTCATTCAGCTTTTCCAAGCTTTGTTGTCTTTTTGAGAGAATCCAGCCTTCTCATGACGTGTCCAAAGTATGATAACTTCAGTCTCATCATTTGTGCTCTTCGGTAAGAGTCCTGGATTGATTTGATCCAACATTCACTTGTTTGTTTCCTTTGCTTTCCATGGTGTCCTTTAAAGTCTCTTCAAGCATCAAAGCTCAAAGGAGTCCATGTTCTCCTGCTTCTTCAGTGCCAGCCCTTCCCATCTACACACCGTCATTGAGAATTGTACCTACTGAACAGTTTTGTTCTTGTGGACACGTCAACATATCGGAGGTTCCTTTCCAGATCTTTCATTACAGCTCTGCTAGGGTTTGACATATTTCCTGCTACATCCCTCACTGTAGACTATTGGACAGCTATCCAATGATGCAAACATTGTCAATAACCTCTGTATCTCTGTTGTTAATTAATTAAATGTCTGTTTTTGCTTTTTAAAGGAGAATGTCGGATTGGTCACACAGGAAAGTGGTATATATGTTCCAGCCTGCTGTTCACCATGCCACTCCTCATTTATCTGATGCTTTTCTCCAGTAGAGCTTGTAATCATACACCGATCAGCCAAAACATTAAAATCACTGACAGGTGATGTGAATAACATTGATTGTCATTACAATGGCACCTGTCAAGGGGTGGGATAGATTAGGCAGCAAGTGAACAGTCACTTCTTGAATTTGATGTGTTTGAAGCAGGAAAAATGGGCAAATGTAAAGATTTCAGCAACTTTGACAAGGGCCAAATTGTGAAGGCTAGATGAGTGGGTAAGAGGATCTCCAAAACGACAGGTCTTTTGGGGTGTTCCCAGTATGCAGTGATTAGTACCTACCAAAAGTGGTCCAAGGAAGGACAACCCATGACCTGGCAACAGGGTCATGGGCACCCAAGAGCTCACTGATGTCTGCGGGGAGTGGAGGCTAGGCCGTCCGGTCCAACCCAACAGAACAGTTACTGTAGCACAAATTGCTGAAAACCTTAATGCTGACTCCCATGATAGAAAGGTGTCAGAACACAATGGATTGCAGCGGAGAGGGCTGCGTAGTCGCAGACTAGTCAGAGTGTCCATGCTGACCTTTGTCCACCTCCGAAAGCGCCTACAATGGGCACGTGAGCATCAGAAGTGGACCATGCAGCAATGGAAGAAGGTGGCCTGGTCTGATGAATCACTTTTTTTTTTTTTTTTTTTTTTTGATTATGTGGATGGCTGGGGAGAGGGACGCAGTGGCACAACGGGTTTGGCCTGGTCTTGCTCTCTGGTGGGTGCAGGGTTCGAGTCCTGCTTAGGGTGCCTTGTGATGGACTGGTGTCCCATCCCCCTCCAGCCTTGTGCCCTGTATTGCTGGTTTAGGCTGCGGTTTGCCGCAACCCTGCTTGAGATAAGTGGTTTCTGACTGTGTGTGTGTGTGTGTGTGTGTGTGTGTGTGTGTGTGTGTGTGTGTGTGGATGGGCGGGTGCATGCGTATCATTTACCTGGGGAAGAAATGGCAGCAGGATGCACTATGGGAAGGAAGCAAGCCAGTGGAGGCAGTCTAATGCTCTGGGCAATGTTCTGCTGGGAAACTTTGGGTCCTGGCATTCATGGGGATGTTACTTTGACAGGTACCACCTACGTAAAGATTGTTGCAGACCATGTACCACCCCTTCATGGTGATGGTATTTCCTGATAGTAATGGCCCTGCCACACTGCAAAAATTTTTTTAGGAATTGTGTCATGAGGAACATGACAAAGAGTTCAAGGTGTTGACTTGGCTTCCAAATTCCCCAGATCTCAATCCGAGTGAGCATCTCTGGGATGTGCTGGAAAAACAAGTCCGATCCACGGCGACACCACCTTGCAACTGACAGGACCTCCTGCTAACATCTTGGTTTTACATACCACAGGACACCTTCAGAGGTCTTGCGGCGTCCATGCCTCAACAAGCCAGAGCTGTTTTGGCAGCACATATGAATGTTTTAGCTGATCGGTGTAAGTTCCAGTGATTTTACCATTTCTCCAGCTAGGTAACTTTTACCATGAATTCAGGCTAAGCACCTTACTGAAGGGTACTACAAGAGGAGGTGAGATTTGAACCTAGGTTCACCGAGTCCAAAGAAGAGGGCAGCACTAACTACTACACCATCTGCTGCTCAACATTGCAATTTAATCCACTGCATGTCCTGAGAATATGAATCCCACACAAACTGAAAGACTCCTTAATCACCTCCAGATGAAACAGTCTTGCTCACAGCACAGGGAAGGTTTACAAAACATAATTATGCCACATGAGTCATAACTGATCTGCTCTAATGAAGGAACTGAACTATGAAGTTTTCTCCCATGGAAAGTTTTTCTTTAAAAAAAAAAAATAGTTATATCGGGAAAAAAAAAGCTGCTATTTTCAGAAAACACGGCAGGCGGGTGAGAGGACGGACACCCCCACGTGCCGCAGGTACCGGCCCTCACTTTTATTCTCAAGGAAATCCGCCCCTCCGACGAACCGTTATGCGCGTGTTTATCTCGAGCGTCTTTTTAGGCATTATGATACTTCGCGAGACCTGGACCTGAACCTGCAACCTTCCGTTCCCCAGTCCCGGTCCTCAACCACTCCACAGGGGAGCTCCTTCTCTAACCTGTCCGCCCTGTTCACGCGCCGACATCTGTTGCTCTTTGCAAAATGAGGCGCGTCTCAATCTCAGGTGCGCGAGATTTCTTTTTTAGACCTTAAATTAGGTTCCGATCACAAAAGGCAGCGCGCGGGGAGGACAGTGGGGTGGGCCTCGCGGGCCCGAGTGGGACGAGGTGGTGGGACAAACCGGCTGGGGGAGGCGGGGTTTCGGCGCAGCATCACATGTGAGAGTGAGTGGGATCGCAGCTTCCCCAGACCTGCGCTCACTGTTCCAGCGGAGCGGCGCGGCGGCGGACGCGTGCTGCAGACGCTCGTGCTCGTTCTCGTTCTCGTTCTCGTGCTCGGACTCGGACTCCTCGCTCGCTCGCCGAGAGAAGAGAAGAGAAGAGAAGACGAGACGAACTTGCACACGGAGCGGCTCGCGGTCCTCGACATGGCTGACGGCGCGCAGAGCAGCGACGGCGAGAGCGGAGGAGCGCGGATGCGAGGCTTCGCGCGGCAAGGCGCGCTCCGCCAGAAGAACGTTCACGAGGTGAAGGACCACAAGTTCATCGCGCGCTTCTTCAAGCAGCCCACCTTCTGCAGCCACTGCACGGACTTCATCTGGTGAGGCTGCGGCGGGGTGGTGGTGGTGGTGAGGGGGGGTCCATCGGGTGCGCGTGCTCTCGGTAGGGGACAGGTGAGGTGACAGGTGATGCTCAGTGGCGACAGGTGATGCTCCGGGTTCTGACAGCCTGGTGATGTGCCTTTGCGAGCCCAAAGTAGACCCCCCACTGAGTGGCATGTGCATGTTGAACCACAAAGGTGATGTAACTCTCCGTATTTTCATTTTGCACAATTTTTTTTTTTTTTTTTTTTTTTATTTCTCACTGGAGAGTGCCGAAATGGACTTGGAAAGGATTAGCGGTACGATCGGCTGCGTTGGGATGCCTGACATCCTTTTTTGCGTGACCAAGGAGTTATGTAAATATGTAAAACGAGTTTATTTGGAAACTTGTACGGTTTTCTGTTTCTTTCCTTGACGAGCCGCATAAGTGAGAAATAAGCAACAGCTTCTCCGAAGTCTTGATGTGTGATTTTTATTGGCACAGCAGTTAGTGAATTAATTAATAGGTGGGTCTTGCTTTCAGATGAATGCTTTTTACTGATTGCCAGCTGGGGAACAATAACTGGTTTTCTTTGCTTTCAGGGGATTCGGCAAACAAGGTTTCCAGTGTCAAGGTAAGAAATAGAAATCTGGGACGAGAGTCCCTACCTGTTGTCCATATGTGAACCAGGCCATGTGGGACACCGCCGTGGGAAGGTCATTATAGCGCCGATCTGGACGTCCCACAGACCTGACCGTTTGTCTCAAAGTGCCTAATCTGGTTCTTTAAACTGGAAAGTATCTGTGTTACTACCATCCCCCCATTGTACCAGTTCCGGTGATGATTTACAGCATGAAGGTAGGAGCTGGGTGAAACCAGGAGAAATTAATTTCCAAGTTGGGGCTCCTCAGAGAGTGGGACTTGAGCAGAAATTAAGCTCCTGCTGCCTTTATTTTTTCAGGGCAGACAACAAGGGTTCGCTGAATCCGAGCGGCTCCGTGCCAGGAGCTGGACTGTTTGAATTGACCTTTTATAATCAAGCCGTGGTCTTTTTCCGTGACACCAGAAGTATCTAAAATGATCACCTTAGCTCTATAAAACATTAATCATAAGCATTACAACTGTCTCGTAAAATCAACACCACCGGTTTTTTTGGTTATTCTTAACTTGAGCGCCATCGTCCTAATTCCACACTGTATTACTGAACGCAGCCATGGATGTGTAGAACTCTTTATGAGGTATCACTGGCATCATCTGTGCCATCCCCCCCCCACCCCCCGTGCTTTGCTATGTTTCAAAGTGTTCTTGGGCACTGTGAAATGTACGTAAAAATAATGAATGAAATTGCACCAGCTGTCTACCTTTCTATCTTTGCAGTTGGAGAGGACAAGATTCGCAATAATAGGTTTCAGGGTGGGTTTGGACTTATCAAGTGAAACCGCAAGGTTTTCTTATTGTTTTCAGTAAGGCAATATCCATGTCGACTTAGTGAGTTTCTTAGTGTTGATTTAAAAATGAAGCTAAAGAGACACCATCTCTGATTGGAGACCACACCAGTAAAATCACACAATATAGCGTGGAGTAATGTTGGTAGCGGTTACGCTCTGGAGTAACAGTGAGAAGATGCTTGGTCGCTACAAGCTTCGTGAGCCATGCTCTTCAGTAACTTGCACTTCCCATCAATAGACCTCATCGCACTGTTCAGACATCGAGCATTTCAGTCATTGAGTTTAATCACACTCTTCCATTTTTGGCCCCTTTAGTCACTGGTTGTCACCACACTCTTCACCACTCTCTTCAGTCTTTGACACTTTCAGTCACTGGTCTTCGTGACACTTAATCGTCGTCCCTTTAACAGTCATTAGAGTGTACTGCGGTGTACTACAGTGCTTTTTCTACATCAGGAAGGATTAAATATATTAGTTATTGCTTGCAAAACATCACGGATTTACAGATGGACCCTGTTTCTACATGGAAATCAAACGGTTAATTTCAGTATCTCACTTATTCATATGGGGGGGTGCGGTGGCGCAGTGGGTTGGACTGGGTCCTGCTCCCTGGGGTTGAAGTCCCGCTTGGGGTGCCTTGTGATGGACTGGCATCCCATTCTGGGTTCTGGGTGTCCCGTCCTGGGTGTCCCCCCCCACGCCCCGTGCTGTCGGGCTAGGCTCCGGCTCCCCGCGACCCCGAATGGGACAAGCGGTTTGGACAGACTTATTCATATGATACCCTGTGTTTTACTCTTGTGGAGCATAACCTTCAGAGCATGTTGAGTGAATTTTCATTTGAAAATGATCCATTTTAACAAATCTTTTTAATAATTTTTTTTTTTTCTCTGGCATTTTTTCCAAGCAGGGAGTACCACATTGTGTGTACAAAGGGTTGAGGTTGTATTCGTGCCTTGCAATGACCCATGATCTCTGGACCCTGTGTGTACTGTCTCTAGTGATTAAAATACCCGTGCTACGTGACCAAGGCCAAAGTGACTGCCCCAGGAAGCTGAAAGGTGACTTAAGAAGTATGTGGCGTGAAAACCGGTTGAGTGATTGCAAGCGTCTTATTCAAAATGTTTTGTTTCACTATACTGTTGCAAAGTGAACAGGAAGAGGAAGTGTATCGCATCTGTACATGTTTTTGTCAGGAGGTCCGTTACACCTGTTTTTTTTTTTTTTTGTAGGTCTGATTTTCCGGCGATCGCTTCTGGAACATTCCAGCCGTGATGCAGCTGTTATGTAATTAGGGCTCTTGAACTTATCATTGTGTTGTTACTTTGTCAGTAATATGACTATTTACAACAGGACAAAGGGGCAGCTGGTAGCGTAGTGGTTAGAGCTGTTCCCTTTGGATCCAAAGGTTGTGGGGTTGAATCCCACCTCCCGCTGTAGTACCCATGACCAAGGTACTTACCCTAAATTTCTCTCGTAAAATTAACCACCTGTATAAATGGATAAATTGATTGTAAGTGGCTTTGGAGAAAATGCATCAGCTAAATGAATACATGTAATTAAGCTTCCAAGTCTTCTTTATTTATGCATGAAAGCTTGTTTTATTTTAATTATTAAATAAAGAGCTTTAAAATACCAGCTGATGCGTTGAATGGACACATTTGTTGTCTTGGAATGTCCAAGAGGGGGGAAAAAACAACAAGTTAAGCTAGCTGTGTCACTTGTCAGGCATTAAATTTAAATGCCTGGAATGTATTTTGGTGAATACATTTTAAATTGGTTCTGCTGCTGAAAACAATGTCATATTGTCTCGTGACAAAGGAATTTTTCGTGTGCAGTTTTTTTTTTTTTTTTTAAACTGATGTCTGTGGATAAAACGGGGCCGCTGTCTGGGCAACCAACCCGCCCCCCTCGTGCATTTTGTCCGCCAGTCAATCACCCGCTTTGTCTTTTTCCTAAGGCCATGCCTAAGGAAGGCTTCCCCTGCTGCATCACCTTGTCAAATGGCTGTCCATCACACTGAGCTCATTACCTAAACTACTTGTAAAAGCAGAAGAGATGCTTGCAGTACAGCGATTCAGTGACTAACAGTAGATAACAAGGGGTTTTGTGAGCAACCGTAGCAATGCACAATGTAGTGTCAAGTAAGGGTGACCGTGATGCATTAACCTGCAGCGTGAATTTAATTAGCTGCATGGAAATTGTCGCTCAGGCAAAAGTTTCCTTCGGCGTCATTTAACTTTGTCAACACCGTCTCTATTTTAAAAACTCGACTCTGTGCCTAATGCTTTGCTGCTGCTGTGGAATTATCCTGCCAGTAAGATGTCAAATAATTGCAAATCGTTTATTGATTGATAAAATTGACTCACGTTAATGTTTGGCTTCTGTGAAAAGAAGTTGGAGGGTGCTGGTGGAAAGAGGAGGAGATGTTCCATTCCCATGGCATCTGAATAGCTGTCAAAGTATATCTAAGGGTGGTCATGCTATAAATAATCAGGGTTTGTGAAAAATCAAAACAGATTTGTTTCCTTTTGGCAGCTCCCACTCCCTCACACCAGTTTGATGGGGCACAAGAGACATATATAAGGCCACTATTCAAGATTTACCACAGTTTTGGGAAATATTTTAAACGGTGGCAGTGAACTTTGCACTCTCTAGGTACAAATATAATTTTCAGGGGTAGTTTTAACACGTTTGGTCATGCTTTTGGCACACGCCGCCTAACACCAAATGACTTAATTTGCTCCGTCTTACAAGCAGGCGGGTAGCTTCCCTAACAACTTTTACAGTACATTTAATGTTAAACAAAACACCACAGTAGGTGGCATAGTGGTTACAGTAGTGGCCTTGCAGTCAAAGGGCTCAGGTTTGAACCCCTGTTCCTGCTATAATACCTTTGATCAAGGTCCTTACCCTGAACTGTCACAAAAAATTATTTGGAGTAAATCATTGCAAGTAGCAAAAGCATCGGCCAAATTAATAAACCGAAATATTAAGGGACAAAAGATTTTCGCAATATGCAGTCCTTAGGTGAAGTAGTGCAAGAAGCCGCTGAAAGTTGCATCTGCGAGTTTCGTTGTGCCACCGCGATGTAAAAATGGTTTGTGGTCCTCAGCCCGTAGAAAAAAAAAATGCTGGTGAGATTCGTAGCCTCTCTTGCAAACTCTGTTTGGCTCATTAGCTAGCTGCGCTTCTGTGACATACGATAGCGGCTGTCAGGGTTCCCTTGGGGAAATGGAATCCCACCCCCGCATCATGGCCCGACACTCTGTGGTGCAGATGTGCCGCTGGCGAGTGAAGCTGAAGCTCTCTGACAGAGCGGTGCGTATTCTACCGTAGAGTTTGTGACTGGCGCTCATACTTGGACCTTGTCTGTAACGTAAGGATGCCGCACGATGTTGTGAGGTTAATGGCGCCGGATCTTGGGCGAAGATGCTGGTACAGTTACAACTGTAGGACCCTGTGTGTGTGTGTGTGTGTGTGTGTGTGTGTGTGTGTGTGTGTGTCGGTTTCTGTGGGTGTTTTTGTCTCTGCAGGTCTTTTTGTTATTCTCAGCTGTTTGACAGGGAGCTTGAGAATCAGTTTGAAGTTGCTTTCCTGCAGTTCTGGGGTATACTCATCAACCCCACCAGTTTTTTTTGAACAAATGAAGAAGAGGGAACTAGATTCTTGGGTGGGGGAGCTGCATCCTGTCGCCACGGCAACACTCGGGCAATTTGGGCAGCATCTTCAGTCTTAATTACAAAATGACAGGTTTTAGAGAGCGGTGGTCATCTGTGCTGCAGAACCGGGATGAGCAGAGTGCGGGGAGGTGGAGGGGGTGAGGTGGCAGCTGAGGAAAAGTGAGAATATGGGAGATGGACAGGTGATGGGAGATGGAGATGGAGGAGTGATACATTGGCTCTGCTGAAATGGAGGAGGAGGCTGGCATGTTGGTGAGGAGCAGCGCAGTTATGGTGCAAAGAGAGATGACCTGAAGGTCAAGGAGTCCACCTGTCAATCCAGTGAGAGACACACCCAGAGCCACTGCATCCCCTTGTTTTATGTTTAACTACCCTTGTTACGGTGGTGTTTATGTGCTTGGCAGCCTTTCTCGTCCAAAGCCCCTTTCGTAGCTTAGCATTGCACACTTCTACCAATTTTAACATCTGGATGGTAACTGAGGTTATTTGATTTTTTTTTTTTTCTCTCTTCTCTTCAGTCCTTTCATATGCATTTTGATTCATGTTTTGTTCCCAACAGCAAATGCGAAGTCCCCTGAGTGGGTAGCTGACGTATGCTCTGGTTTACATCCTCGCCAACTCTGCCTTCTTTTCATTCTGTGGGTCAGCTGTCACCGTGCGGGAGGCTCGAGCACCAAAAGGAGGAGCAGCTAGTGCCTCATGCTGACAGCCAACAACTTGCTGATGCCTGCCTAAATTAATGTGCAGTGAGAGGTTAATCCCTACCTATTGTCCCACCCCTCTCCAGCAGAATGAAGGCAAGTTCTTCTGCTGTTGCTATTCCAAGTCACAATTGGCAATTAGTGCAGCTCGGACTCGAACTACGTTCCGGAATGTGTAGCTAAGCCTCCGTGTGGTTACTTGGCTCAGCCAGCTGAAGCTTGGGAGACCCCAACGGAAGCCCGTTTGGCTTTCCTGCTTCTCTCAAGAGCACAAGAGTGATTCACATACAGAGATTTAAAACTAGAAATGCCAGCAATTCAGGTCCTCAACTACTGCGAGCTTTTTTAAGTTCTTGTAGACTTGAAATGCACACGGTGTGTTTACACTACCCACTTGAGGAAATTCCTGCGAACATGGGCGAGAAAACACAGTGCTGGCCTTGGGTAAAGCGCGGTCCGCACTTCCTTCAGCTTCAGAGGCTCCTGGGAGTTAAACTGACGCTTTATCTCAGCGAGGAGGGACATGACAGCTATTGTTATTTTCTTTTCAGTTAGCTGTAGGCGGTATCTTTATTTACTCTAAATGCTAGGAACTATTTTGTTGACCAAGAATTTTTCTTCAACCCTCCGATCTTAAAAAAAAAAAATAGAAAAAAAATCTATGCAAATTTTGCCAGGGCATCATAGATTAGCGATGTCAATGGTATTGAGATCACACCTGCGTTGCAGAGGCCACTAGTGTTGAGTGGCCTGATTAAAAGATTGAGAGAAAAGCAATGACACGGTCACAGTGTGTTGTCCCAAACATGTAATATGCCCAAGAGATCAGCAATAGGTCGAGATACACAAATGCAGAGAAAAAGGGATGGATGGTCGATAGATACATGTATGTATCCATCCACTGATGGATATAGAAGTAGGAGAGGGAGCAAGGCAGCCTTCTCCTGCTGTGGCAAGTTAAGACCTCCCGCAAACCCAAATGTTCATTGCCAGTGTGAACACCAGACCACACCGCCAGCCAGTCACTGTTAACAGAGACCCCCAGAAGATTTGCCCTCATTTTCCTTGTCTTCCTGTTCTCGAGGAAATCCAAATGCAGCAGCAGGGGTCTCTCTTCTTTAGAGCGGCGCCCGCTGATCAACAACGCCAAGTACAAGCGCCGCTTTTGAAATTGCGGCCTCTCTGAAGGCTCTATAAATAGCAGACATGTTCCACAGAGGACGTTTGGTGGGGGGTTGGGGCTGTGGGGGGTGGGGGGGGGGGGTGGCTAGCGGGTGAGGGATCTGCGTGGGTGGTAGAGTGAGAGGAGATTTGTGCTACTAGATATGTGAGAGGGAAAAACGGTAGATAGGAGAAGTGGCTCGCACACATGAAAACTGCTCATCATGAGCTCTTCTAGAATTTTAGAAAATTTCCGTTTGATGCATCGCTGTTTTTTTTTTTTTTAACCCACACATTGAACAGATCAAATGCGTAGATCGCCCTGCACACCACTTTAACTTCAGTACTTTCAGGCCCAGTTAATGTCACTTTAACATTTTGGGGTCAGGAGCTGAATCTTAAGTACCTTATGTTCACAGTAAAGATAACTGAAGATCTCGTATCGCTAGAAGGGAGATCACTGGAAGATGGTTGGGATTTCTTCACTACTGTATTCAGGTCTTCCTTTGCTGGAATGGAGCAGATCTTCATAGTAGGGTTTTGACCGTCATGGTTTCCATGCCTTTCCCATAGCTGGTGACTGGTGGCATTGCCACTGGCGTTGGAGATGGCATTGACTCGCTCTTTCACGCTCTCCATTCTACGTTAATGTCAAGACGCAGTCCCGCATTGAGTACAGGGTTTGGGGTTGCTTTGACCAACGGCTTTCTCCGATTTTTGAAGAACAGTAGGCGTTCTGTGCTTGTACGCTTGGGTGATCTCTGTGAGCACTTGTTTGTGCTTACAGGCTTTTGTAAACACTAATGAGACTCAGAACGTCCTGTAATTACCTGTTTAACTGTGTTAGTTAAATGAGGTTTACATCACACTGCATGTTTCCACATATCATTGGTCTGTCCTTTTGTTCTTCAGTAGACCTATAATTACACTGAAGACTCCATGCTTGCTGTAGGTAACTTACAGTAATTAAACAAGGAGCGTGCATTACGTTTAACAATATTAAGCCTTGATCCTGGACAGGAGTTCCTAAAATTACGTTTTCGCAGTGATTCAGTGATTTTTAGGTCTCTGAACGATGGCATATTTAATTTTTCCTTTGTCACAGACTGATTCATGTAGTTCTGAGGTATGAGGATTTTGTAACGGTTTGATGTAGTGTTACTTATGGGTGAAGTGTGGACCACACGGTCCAGCTGTAGCTGGTACTGTCTGCGCTGGCTGGCACCTCGTGAACGCTCACCTTAAAATCTTAAAATCAGAAGGGTCATGCTCAAAAATGTCAACAGAGGATTGACTCCCACCTGAGGGATATGTGAGCATGGGTAGTGATAAGGGGTTGTGACCTCTTGGGCACCATGTCACAAAACTGATGTAGCTGTTCTGATTCTCAGAGGTTTACAGTGTTGTGGGAAACTCAGCAGAGATTGATATCATTACAGTTGACTTGTGGCTGAGAGGTCATAGGATGAAGTTCTGGGGTCAAGGGTGGGGGATGGTGAGGGTTGGTAGGGTTTGTGAGTCCCTGTTCTGTTTTGCAGCTTGGTCCCTCATGTTGTTTTCAGCTTCGGCCAGTGATGCTTTTTGTGGCTCATTTTTCTTCTCCGTCGTTTGAACGTCAGTCCTTTCAAACAGAAAGCAGAGTGTATTACAATAATTGGATCTTTCAGTTGCCAAATGAAACCCGAGCACATTTTTGTGAAATGTGCCAAATCAGTTTTTCTGGAGGATCTTAGCAGGGAGCAACCAGTGCAATGGTCATCCATCCATCACTGTCTCTCTCTCTCTCTCTTAATGTCCTTCTTCTATTCCCACTCTGTGTTTGTATGAACCAGTCGCCTGTAGGATTATTTTAACATTAAAAATCGAAAGTAGCGCACAGGGTCCTACCAGCCCTCACTGATAATCACTGGCCATCCCAAGCAATTAGAAGCACAAGAAATGCTCATGTGTAGAGAAATGTGGACGTCAAGAAAAAGTGGACTCCCTGCCACCATTGCTACCCTCAGATCTGAGTCAAGAGTTCAGGTCTGTGTACAGCAGTTGCTGCCACGGGCGAGTGTGGCTCGGTTTGGCCTCCTGATGGAGGTATATGGAGAGTGGTGTTTTGCGGAGAGATTTTCCTGATGACTGCAGACTGACAAGTCCAGTGTCCTTCCATCCCACTGGATGTCCTTGCGGTCATGTGGGTCCGTTCCTTTTCTGCCGTCGCGTCATCAGAACAGTCTGCACTTGTCCATCTGGGGGATAGGGTAGGCTCTTGTTCCAGTAAACGGGAAAAAGGATCTTGGGGGTCAAGAGGGTCAAATGACTCTCACAGCCCCAGCCTGGACCCGACAGACATCTGGTGTCGCATCGCAGACTGGACAGGGTGCATGTGTTAGGGTGAAGGCAAAATGTAAATAATGAATCATCCATTTTGCTCTCTCTGTGGTTACTGCCATTAATATTACATTGCCATATTGTGTTATCTCTCGAGCCATGGGGGTATTCTTAGGCTGTCGAAAAACAGTGCGGCGCTTAGAGTCAGCTGTCGGCTGCAAACGTAGCGTCGTGCAGCATTTGTTCTTTAATATTCATGCGTCCCTTTTGTGTGACACCAGCCAACAAGGCAGCCATACTGTGGGGGACGCTAACAGGCAGCTTTTCCACCGCGCTCATAAATAATGCACCTTGTGATTCATACCGTACGGATGCACCTTTCCCTGCTCTTGCCTTTCGTGTGAGAGCTGCTTCCAGCATCGGCAAGCTGCCCTTCTGCACCTTTCAGTCAAGACCAACGGAAGCGTCTGTGTTCAGGCCTGGACGTTGCAGATAGTCAAAATATGGACTTTGTTACTGTTTTAGCTTCTGGGTTTAGGGTTTAATACAGTGAGGGTCAAACCTTGGCCTTTTTGGGTGTTGGAGTTCGTGCCACTGATTTTTGAGTGACTGGCCATTTCAGAGAAGCTATCTGGTGAACAAGACGATGACAGCCATAGTGTAGAGCTTCATATCAATGAATGACACGCTGAATTGTCTCATCACCCTTTACAATTTATCCTCCTTTGTCCCAGTGCTCTTTGGCCTCCTAACTTCAGTCTGAACACCACAAAACCAACAGTTCTGATTTTGAGATCCTTTCAGAAAATCTCCTTTTTATTGCAGTTCACAATCACAAATCCTTGCCGTTTACCCCATTCTCACAACTTCCCTTCAACACGTAATACAGTGTGCCGGTGCGCGTCATATTTGCGTTGGAGGGTTGCTGCTGCAGTCACGTCCGTGTAAATTTCTTTGCTACCTCTATATCCCAGCACGCGTTTCCAATCTGTAATTCTGCCTATAGATCGACGTAATCGGTTGTTGTGCAGTTGTGGATCATTAATTTATTTGCAGTTTTGTCAGTGTGCTCCTGAATCGAAGAGTGTTGCATATTGTAGCCTGCCTCTCACTCAGGGGTTTAGAGTAATCGTACTGCTGATTTATTTTTGTTCCAATCATGGAATAGTTTTGGTTTTGGCTCTCAACTGATGTAAATTAGTCATCTTTAAATTATGGCAGGTGGCGTATAGCAGCAGTCTCGTGGTGTGAAGACTTGGGGTGCAAAGACAAGGGAGTCTACTTGCAGGAGTCGATTGAAGGAGGCCACCTGCTACTACCAGAGTACCAGCCGTCCACATTATGTTTCGCAGGATGCACCCATATCTCACAAACTCTATGCAACTTTTGGTACAGGCCATGGTGACATCCCACCTGGGCTACTGAAGCTCTCTCTTGTCTGGCCTTCTGACCGCTGTCATTAAAACTCTCCAGCTGGTACAGAATGCTGCTGCACGCGTTGTATTTGACCAGCTGAAATGCTCCCGAGACTTGATCATTCGTAACGCACCCACCAGACTGTTATGGTCCTCCGCCTTTGCCTGCTTGGTGGTTGCATGCAAAAGAGGGCCAGAATCAAAAGCACAAAAGGTTTCAGTTCTGGCTCCACTGTGGTGGAACAACCACCCCTTTTCACTCAGAACTGCTGAATCTCTCTCTACATTTACAAAGGGTCTTAAAACTCACCTCTTTCGGACTCGCTTCTCCCTGATCTTATAAGTGCATGATAGAAGCATACGAGTTTATTTAATAATTTTTGATAGCAATTTGTTTAATAATGGAAAAGTCTTTATACAGCTACTCCTGTAACATTTACTGGGGGAATGTGACCAATTGACTGTACTCAAGAATCACGTGTCCACGTCCAAATCTGTCCTTCTGTTGATGCAGTGCAGTCTTTGTATTGTTCTGTGAGATGTACGTCGCTTTGGAGAAAAGCGTCTGCTAAATGAATAAATGTAAATGTAACACCCACATCCTATGAAGTGCGTGTGAGCCACCTGCTTTTTTGACTATGCAGGCAGCAGTCTTCACTGGGTGACTTAACTTTTCTCTAGGAGGAGAGCAACATTCACCTGATTCCTCCTGCATCCTTGACCATTGCTATTGCCGTGAGGGGGAGAGGGTCAGCCTTATTATTCGCTCAAGGGCACACGGGTCTGTTACTGTTCTCTGGAACTTCTCACCACAGAGGGCTAGTGAGGTGTGTTGGGGTGTTCAAAATCAATTTATTTATGTGCCATTGACATGGCCCCTTAATGCCCAGTTTTAAAGGGATGCAAACAGTTTTGTAGAATGGATCCTCCTTTATGTTTTGGTTATACATGTTACAAATGGAAATGGGATCTTCGGTGAATATTATCCTGCCCACGTCAGCTTGGTATTGGCTGGTGATCAGCTCATGGTAATGCAGAGTAATGGTATTTCAAATGTATTAGAAGAGGAAACCTATCATTATGGAATCTGTCTAGGGGTGTGTTCAGTGTTTTTTGGTTTGCCTGAACATTACAAGCACATATTCTCTCCTAAGGTCTCACCTAACACCTCTGAATGAACTGACTTGCGTCAGTTGCGATGATAATAAAACTGTACCTTAAAGGCAGCTGAAAGAGTGTGTGTTATGTGCGTGCATGTGTATATGATTGCTTTTGCAATCCATGCTGTACGTGCTTAACTTGTATACATTTGTGAGTTTGGCTCGGAGTTGAAGTGAATCATCCAGATTTTGAAGAAGAGACTCTCGACTTCTCTACAGCATAAATTATAAAGGAACTTGTTTTGTTCTGCAATGTGAAAGAAGCTTTCAGTTTTCTCACTTGTTTGAAACTTCTTTTTTTATATAGGTTTTTTGACTGGTGGTAAGTTCTGGTCTTAGTGTCCAGAATTCTATGACATCTTATAGCTGAGTAAATTACTGAACGCCCAGCGTTCGCACATTTTCACAGATATAGTGCAGAGCTCCTTACCTAGTAATTAGCGTAGAAGAACATTGTTGAAATTTTTTCATTTTACTAAAAATGAGAAGCAGACAGAGCAATTTGATAGACTCAAAGACCATCATCATAGTTTGAAATTAGCAGCTATTGGAAAGTGTCAATCGGTGTGAGAAAATTGCTGTAGAGCTGGAAATTCAGTTTAATTTCAGAAAGTCATTGCTCTCAGTTCCAGTGCCATCAGCTACGTCTTCATTAAAATTTTAGCCATCTTATGTTATTCAGTGTTGTTGAAGTTTCTCCATATGAATTCTTCCACATCTCTTCAACTGTCAATTCAAGGTGTGAGGATCAACCATGTTTGGCCACTCCACTGCTTGTCTTTCTCCCTTTTTTGCTCTGCCTGGGAAATAAAATGGCATGCATTTTTCAGATGGGGATTGCAAGATGTCAGCATTCCAGAATTTTTCTGGTGATGGGATGAAGTGGACACGGGCTGTTTTGTTGCAAAGGTGTCATTGTGGTTGATCTCGTGAAGAAGCTGGTACGAGGAGGAAGAAGTTCGGGAAGGCTACAGTCATTGTGTTGCATTTCTTCTCGAAATTACTTTAACCCAAGTCAGTATTTGCCTGGTTGCTAGGCAACAGGCAGCAGAGTCTGCAGTGTTAGTCATAGCGAAGGTCCTGGGACTGATTCACGCAATGCTGGCGATACCTTGGCGACTGCTTTTTTCACCGAGACCCTTGAAAGATCCTAACAACAATGCCAAGGTGGTACTGTTATGACACACTGTCCCTGAAGTTTGTAGGCCCTTGCTACGAAGAACTGACCTTCTAGAGCATTCCAGAAGTCCTTAAGGACCTTTGTTATATTAGGGGCATGAAACGTATACCTAATCATCCCTCGAGGAGAATGCTGCTGGTCTGGCCTTTGTGCTGAGAGTTGATTCTGAAAGCTAAGATCCAGCACCCTTACCTGTAGACCCAGTAATTTGTTTGTAAAAGGATTTCCGTTTTCTGCCAGCTACTGGAGAAAATAGCTATTTTCAAAGGTCAAACAATTGACCCGCAATGCATCCATCAAAAATTCCTGAAAATTTTGTATCTGTAGTACTTGAATAAATTAATTGCTGTTACCTGCCGTGACTGTGGCCTGCGCCTGATTTGCATGCTTTAATGGGTCTGCGTGCAAATGGCCCAGTTAACGAGGAGAAGATGTCACACACTTCCTGAGAAATGCAGACCATAGAAATGCCCAACCCCCTTCCTCTGGTAACCTTAGTAGTGGAGGATTTAATTGGGTTGGCAACAGAGCTTGAAATTTAGATCTATAGCCTGCGAAGTGTTCGGACTATCAGTTTTGAGGTATTCATCCATCCGTTTTGTGGTCATGCTCAATCTGGTTAGAAACCCAGCAGATCAGGCTGCTGACGTACTTCATGAGTTCCGACAGGAATCCCCCGTTCCTCGATGCTAATAAAGCTCTTGGTGAAGTTGGTCCAGCTACTTGAGAAGATTCCCAGAATGCGGAGTGAGCTAGTGACGTTATAGTTGTTAGCTGCCCTCCCCACCCCCCACCTGTGGTGAACTGTTCGCCTGTCAAGACCTGCCGCTGAGGAGATGTTTGTTCTGGAGTTCAGAGCACAAGACTGACATTTAGTAGTTGCTAAGCAATCTGGTCCACCTAGCGTGTCGCAATGAATTCTCATGACATTTCAAGATTTGGAAATTTTGTGTCAGTTTTGCCAGTAAATATGTCAGCCGCCTGAAGTGCTGGATTAAAAATGGAGCAATTTCGTAAACATGACAAATCGATGTCACGCCCTCTTCCCAACCCCATCCCTGACTTCCATGTGTCTCGATGAGAAGGCTAATTATGGGATATTTTCTCATACGAACGAGAACGGCTTTTTTTTTTTTTTTTTTTTTTTCTGGCAAATTAGATTGGTTGCGTCAGGACTGCGGTCGCAACGAGGAGGGTTCTTCCAGAGCATGCGTCAGAACCTCGTTCTGATTAGTCTGGAGCCACGTAACTCAGCCCTGTGTGAGTACTGGGCATATTTCAGGTTTCTAAATAGGGTAGGCTGCGTGTGTGAGAGTGTGCGCGCGCGTGTGCCTGTACATAGGCCTTGAGAGATGACTGTGGTCGTGCATCCTCTCTGACCCTACCTGTTCTCATTCTCTCGCCGTCTCTCCCTCACTCTTTTTCTCACTTCCCCCATAGCGCTCTGTTCCAGAACGTTCTGTTTGCGTGGGCTAGGCATAGGTGTGTGCGGGGGCTGCACGAGCTCGTCGGTGGGGAGGGGGGAGAAGTTTTCAAGCAGGCGGTGAGCGGGAGAAAGTGGCCCTTCACTAGGAGATGAAACGGGGATTTAAGAGCCATTGTCACCGAGATGGGAAGAGCAGAGGGCCGGCTGGGTGCCAATATAGGCTCCTCTGCCACGGAGGGCATTACCAACAGCTCGGTTACAGCTCCGCTGAGGCCGGCCGTGGTTTTCATTTCTCTCTTTTGTCATCTCAATTGCTTTAGTAATCAGATTGCTCATCATTTAGTGAAAGTGAGGGCTCTTGATTATTTTTGATTGGCCGTTTTTCAGAGTTTACAAGTGGCTAGCTGGGACGCTCACCAACGTTGTTTCTGCAGTTAATGTATTTCATCTGGGCTGCACGGCACTGTAGGTGCGAGGCATTAGCTCCTGTCTCGCGAAGTCCGGTGGGGAGGCCTCAAAACTTTTGCCTCTCTCCCGTTCCAACATAAGTGGAGCCAGGGAGCCTAACGGAATTCCTGTCTGACAGCCTACGCCTCCTGAAGTTGCGCTGGCACAGACTGGGCAGTGCAAGGCAAGCTGGGTAAATTTTGGAGCACCCGTGTGCGATTTTTCCAACGGGGCAGAAGCGGAGGGCTCCAAGAACAAAGAAAAGAAGGCACGGATGGCATCGGATGCGAGGGTGACTCAACTGACCCTTCCTGGCATCTCCTCGAGCCAGCCCTACCCCTCCACCGGAGCCGATATATTTATATTTAGCGCGTAGGTTGGTCTTTACTTGCATAACTTTTTTATTTTGAAGGGAATGAAAGGTGAAAATGATGCATTTTTTCATTTTGCTTTATCTCTGATTTCCCTCAAATTCCAGGTCTGTCCCTCATGGCACCCTTCTGGGTCCCGTGCTGGACTGTCGCTGCTTATTTTGTGTGTTGGGCAGGCCACAGTGAAGCGAGCCTTTTCTGGCGTGTAGCTTGAAATTTTGAGCGACTGGACCGCTAGAAAACTCTGCACCTGGAAATGTGGAAAACTAAAGAGGTCTGTCACCTCACTGGACTTACTATTAAACCTGTTGGGTGCACCACATCAGAGAGACACCTGTTAGGTGTCATCCAGTGAGGTTTTCCAAGTTAACACACTGAAGCTCCTTATGCAAAATTACCATCATCCCGGCAACAGATGTTATCTCAGGGCTTTATCTATAGATGCAAATCAGCCCCGCTTGTAACCAGTTAGCAGTCACGCTTTAGCTATTTCATCGTGTTTGCGTTCACAGATAGACGGCAGCTGATGCCTTTGTAACGGGGTCGAGGATGTTGATTTCGGGACCCCAAGGGTTGCTCCTGCCAAACAGGCTGATGAAGCTCACGTATGGTCGGCACAGCTAGAGGTCACTGTGCTTGTTAGCAACTCTTGTGACCAATGTGGGTCCATAACCAACCAGAGATCGGAGTAATTCAGCAACTTTACCCAACTGACTCCTTTCCTGGGTCTCCTCAGTGGGTCATCTGCCTCTGTATTCCCATACAAATGGTAGTTGACAATTTCTGGCCCCTTATAGTGGAGCATGACAGGTTGTTGTTTCAGGTAGCGGGGGCGAGCATGCAAAACTTCATAGCCTCTCCTCACCTTCGCCTCTTCCACTATGCTCTTTGCATGACTGTGAAACTCAGACTCGTAATGTGGCCGTTCTTAATGCTAATTCAAAATGCACATATTAACAGCTGATGGAGTTTCAAAAAGGAATGGGTTCTAATTATTTCAGTTAAGCCTATTCATGATTTACCCTTATGTGATAGTGTATATTACAAAAGCGCATTGTAAAGTGTTTTGAATTCCTTTTAGAATCATCAGTATGCAGATACTTTTTACCTCCCTGGAAGAATTCATCCTTTAATAAGGCTTCATGGTGCAAAGATGAGACTAAATTGTTTAAGAAAAAAAAAAAAAAAAAGTATTTTAAGTGTAAGGTTGTTTTACCAAACCAGTTATATATCTGTAATGATTGGAATTTCAGTGTAACCTCAGTAGAGGACCTTGACTTAGAATCACTTTAATACCTGGGAATTGGTTGTTTTTAGAATTTAACAGAAGAGATCATGGACTTGAAGAAAATGAGAAGGAACTTAGTTTGTAGAACTTGCAGTACCCAGGCTCTCTTCTTTTAGCTCTGTTCCAGTGTACTGGGTGGCTCTCGGCAACTTGAGAACAAGAAGCAGACTTCGCTTGCTTTAATGTGAAATTTTGCTAAATGTACAGATGAAGAAGAGAAGGTGCAGTTCTCCAGCATTAGCCATGGCAGCATCGGTCTGCCCAGGCCCCTCGATTTTACCATGCATTTAATAACCTTTACAGTTACATATATCCATTTTGCAGACATACAGCATTGAGTAAAGAAAAGCCAATCTGACTACCAACAGAAGGCTTAGACGAATACACACGATAATTCAAGCATAGCTCGCTTGTTATAGTCATTGTCATACTGCACATATTCCAGTAGCTACCTACATATAGAAGTGATAGGAATCAACATGTCTGTAGCATTTCTATAGAGGGCAGCAGGTAGCAGAATGGCTGGAGCTGCTGCCTTTTGATCTAGAGGTCACAGGTTTGAATTCCACCTGCTGCAGTATCCTTGAGCAAGGTACTGATTCTGAAAAATTGCACCAAGAAAAACTGCTCCTCTGCATGAAGTTATTCTTCTAGCAGATGCTTTTCTCAAAAGTGATCATCTCAGAGAAAAATATTGCATTGCATCAACAGAATGAGGGTAAATGGGTAAACTTATTAATGGTAGTTAAGTGTTTAGAGCTGCTGCCTTTGTACCCAAAGGTTGTAGGTTCAGATCTTGCCTCTGGCTGTAGTAACCTTTTAAGCACCCAAAATTGCTCTAGCAAAAACTACCCAGCTGTACAAATGAGAAAGTAATTGTAAGTACACTAACATTGTAAGTCTCTTTGGAGAAAAGTGTTAGCTAAGTTCATTTATATGAATGTAACATCAGTAGACAAAATGTAACAGGTTCTGAGGAATGATCACTCAAAGTACAAGGTGATTTCAGAGCAATCGGAAAGGATTTTTCTGATCCCGTGATGGGTTCTTCAGCACAACCAAGCGATATTCTCTTGCAGCAGTAGTTCTACATGGGACCTACCTCAACTCAAAGACATTAGCTGTCAAGCTTCATAACAATGCAGACCCTCTAGGCCATGTTCTGTGTTTCACCTCCATAAATTGAGCAGGTTAATTATTGAGCTTGACTGAATCAATTTGGGGCTGCTCACCGTGATGAACGGATTGCCCTGTTGCACAGCTTAAAGCTTAGACAATGTTCCCCCCTATCAGACAGTGTGTAGCTCAGACTCAACAGATTTGTTATGAGTGAATACATCTCATGGGGTACCACAAGGCCTCTGGGGAGAAGGAAAAATTACTATTATTTGAAGATATTTTTCCCGGGAAAAAAAAAATGCTCAGTTAACATAAACAGAAGGTGCGAAGACCATATCTGACAGACTCTGCAGCATCTGACCCAGTACGCTTGGCTTCAGTATGTAGGACACTGTTCTCCTTTAGCTCCGAGTCAACCAGAGCAGAGTCTCATCTGCTTGATATGGATGAAGGGTACCAGTTGGCTGTATTGACATTTTTGGCAGAGAGCTCCAAATTGGGGGTTGTGATAGATCGACCAAAGGATCCAGAATGTGGGTCTTGCTGTTCTTGTGACCGTGTGTCTCCTAGACCAGACTGAGTGTTAGCACATTGGTATCCTGCCTCACTCACCTGTCACTGCTTCTTAATTGAGCTTTCCTGAAAGCTGCAGCTGGGGGATCATTCTCTGAGGGGGCACTGTGGCTCCCCAGCTGGACCGGTATCTGTATGAGTGTTACCATTCTTGGGTAGGATGAGAAATTGACTCACAGGTGCCCTTTGTGGAACAGCCAACAAATTCCCACCGGTGATCTCTTTCTATCATCCTCTCCCATCCTTCCCTCCTGCTCATTTGCATCCTCCCTCCATCCCATCCTGTCGCTCCATATTTTTTCTTCCACTTTCCCCTGCTGCCTTGGTTCAGTTTGGTTCAAGTGATTAAACAAAGTCCTCTTGTTGAGTTTGTATGTGGCAAACGAAGCAGAATAGTGAAAACAATAATCGCTCATTTTAAAAGGAGCCGTAGTCGGGAAACAATGAAGCGGTGATCGAACGGCGGCACAGTGCCAAACTGAACAGCCACTTTTCTGTATTTGATCCTAGGAACCCTGCTCGGGGTGCCTTGTGACGGACTCGCATCCCGTTCGTGGTGTGTCCCCTCCTCCTTCGGCCTTGCACCCTATGTTGCCGGGTAGGCTCCGGCTCGCAGTGACCCCACTCTGGACGAACGGTTATAGACGTTGGTTGGAAATTCACTTAAAATGAGTTTCTCAGTGGCAGTCTGTGTCGCGCTGCCATCTTTGAGCCCGTACCTCGCAGTCCCGTGTCCTTGAACCCATTCTTAAGATGGCGGAATGAGTGCTTGTTATCGCGGTGTCTCTCTTTTTCAAGATCGATACAGAATATTCGGTGAAAGGTCTTGGCGATGGGGCACCTACTCCTTCCCGGCCCTGCGGCTGAATGCTTGTGGTGAGGCGTGCCATTCGGTCTCACTTTAGCCCCACAGCAATGTACCATCCTGCTCCGCTGACCCCAGCTGCACAGATGTCTGCATGTCTGTTTTTTTTTTATTAAGTATGAAATTTTGAGGTTTTACTGGCTTGGTGGTTCTGAGCTCTCTTTCTGGGAGCGGCACAGCTGCTCTGAGCTTGTCTGAATATTTAGGCTCCTGTGTGTCCTGACTGTGTGGCCTACTTTTCTGGCTACGCAAACTCGCCTGGATGCTGTGGGACGTGGCCGGTTGTGTGGCCCAGGTGCTGGAGGCTTTATCAAGGGATGCGAGAGGCAGGATGGCTCCCATGGATTAGCTTTGTGATAATCTCTCGCTCTCTCTCTCTTGCTCTCTCACACACACTCACTCACACACACACACGCACACATTGTTCTTCCATTGAACTCTCCAGCTCGCCTCTCCATTCAGCTGTTCAGTGCGGTATGAGAAAGGCTGGCAGCATTTCTGCTGTGCGGCTGCCCAGCGTCTTGCAGGGTTTCTGTGTCGAAGGGGTGCAGCTGTGTGACTGTATGTTAGGTCAGAGGGATGGCCACTGGAGCATCCCTTGTGGAACAAAAGCGCACACTTCATACCGCAGGTGGGTGTGGGGTTCAGCCAAACAAACAGTTCGGTCAAAGCCGAGGGAAGTGTCCCCTCAGCACTGGCTTCTTTTGACGTGTTCTGTCACAAGGGGGTCAAGAGCAGAACAAATCTCTCTCCTGTCATTTACATTTATGTACCTGACACTTTTCTCGGAAGTGACAATGTTAAGCTGTATATACTGATTTACCCATTTATTCAGCTGGGCGTTCTTTACTGTTTCGAGTCGGCTTGTATGTCTCGATCAAAGGTACCACGGCAGGAGGTGGGATTTGTACCCAAGTCCTTTGGGTACAAGACAGTGGCTCTAAGTACTGTGCCACCTGCTGGTGTCATGTAGTGGAGCCCTTCCTGGAAGTGGTGACCGTGTTTATTCGCCTCCCTGCTGCAAAGACTCGAGCGAAAGGGCCAGAGAAGGGAGTTCAGGTAGAAACGGCGCCTCATCTCCACCTTCACCCTGACTGGTTTGTGGAGTCGATGCAGTTTTGTGCAGCTGAGGCTTGCAGACGTGCTCTTTGCCCTTGAACAAACACTCCTTCTTTATGAAGGAAACCAGGCTGATCCTGCACAATCTTCTCTCCGAGGCCTTGGTTATGTAACCACCGCTCTCCTATTGTTGCACCCGAACTGATTTTCTGGGTCCCCCCCCCACTCCACGAGTCATCCTTTTGGAAGATGGTGACAGCTGCATTGTTGCCTCCTCAGGGTTCCAGCGCTTTCTCTGATGGCGCCTGTGAATGTTGTTTAGAAGAGTCTCAAGCGTCCCACCCAGGCAGCGCATTAAATCCTTCTTTTTATTCCGACACGACTCATACCGACTCGGCTTGCTTGTCCTGAATCGCGACCTGCAGCTCCAAGCCTAGGGGTTTACTGTCCTCATTCCTCTGACTGCGTAATAGAAAGTTGCGCTTCTGATGTTATTTGCATCATATTTCGCTGTATGCATATTTGTTTTTGAGTTTTTTTTTTTTTTTTTTTTGTCATTGTGTGTTGGGGAAAGGGTGGGGGTGGCTCTCAACTGAATGTTTTTGTGTGTGTTTGCTTGTTTGTGTGCTCTCTGAATAGAGGTGAGGGAGGCCATTCATTCTGCCTGTCAAGGCAGCGTTAAATAAGTCAATAAAGGAGAAGCAGCTGAAGTCCTGGTTCTGGGGACCGGGTGTCTATGAGTCACTGGATCCCTCCCCTACTGCAACCTGCATAATGAATGGGATATGGTTAATAATGAACTGGAGATCTGTCTGAATGGGAACCAAGACTGCTGGTATCACTGCATAAAAAATTTTATTCTGTCATCAACACTTAGTGTATAGAGAGTTCCCCATTCATTCAGGCTGCTGGTATCGCTCTGTTTAGACTCTATCATCACCCAAACTGCTGATGTCACGGTACAGAGATTTCCACCTGTCTGTGCGATTTCTATCTCATTTTCACTGCTGTTGTCACTATGCCCGCTGGCCACTTCATAAACACCTCACCACTTTATCAGCATAAAGTACATTGGCGATGATTGCAATTCTGATATTTACTGACGTATTTATAAATTCATTGATGTGTTCCTCTTATATGCATATACTATACATAGTGCAATGTGTCTTGCAAATTTGTGTTGGTCTCATTTATTTTAATCTCTAACTTGTGGAAACTCTCCGAGTTTGTCTTCAAAATATAGTGCTAATGCACTGTACCGCAATATGTAAAGATTACTCCATCGATACAGACTGCCGGTACAGATTTATACCTGTTGCCAACAGTTCCGGTATGACGGTACAGAGATTTCCATTCACCCGGCCTGCTGGTATCACCGCGATGGAGAGCGCCGTGCTCAGTTGACTGTGTGCTCCCATCGACTCTTTTTGCTCTTCTTTCAGGATGAAACAGTTAGGCTTTTTTTTTTCCTCTTTGTGTCACGGGTTCAATTTGCATTGTTATCATCTCCTCTGCTTGCCATGGGCAGGATGCTGTGTGGGGCTGTTGAAAGCCTTTTGTGGCACTACAGTGTGGGGCTGGACAGCCTGTGGGGATACGAAGATCCGGAAGACCGGAAGATGGAGCTGGAGGGCAAGGCAGCTTTGCTTTGCATGCTTTTTGCATCCAGCAGTGAGCTTTGCCGCCACCACGCTCAATGCCCAAACTTCAGGCCCGGCGTGAACACGCACATCCCTCCTGCAGAGCCCCACGTCCGCGATCTGCGTGGCTCTGAGCCACGTGCCGGCACCAACTGGCGTTGATTTCCAGTGACTGACAGGCTTCCTCACCCCTTGCCTCTTTTCTTTGTTTGCAGTGTGCTGCTTTGTGGTGCATAAGCGGTGCCATGAATTCGTCACCTTCTCCTGTCCAGGTGCAGACAAGGGTCCCGCGTCAGACGTGAGTAAACCACCCTCAACCGCCTCCTTGCTGCGCCGTCGCGCAGGTCGCATCTGTCTAGCTAGCAGGTGAAATAATTGCTTTGACTTTTACAGGCTGAAAGATTTATGGCCTTGAGGTGACCTTGAGAGTTGTTATGTGAGTCTTTGTTCTTGAAAGTGAATTCAAACAGCCCAGGCTGGCAGCGGGAGATGGGAACGCTAAGGGGTTGAGGGAAGGGAAAAGCAAGACAGCGCCTCCACCTGGTAAGTGAGCAGGTGGGAGAAGGTTGCTCCCTGGCAACAGGATCCCACACGGGCATAGATGCCTTGGACCGTATCCTTGAGGTCTGTTAGCTGAGCGTTGGCATCGTGGCAAAAACAGCCTTTTTTGATGGAAAGTCGATTGTGACTAAATTAGTCTCGGGGGTTAATTTTCAGCACCTATAAATACCCAGCGATGCCGGTGAGGATGTCAGCCGGTAATAAGAGAGTAATCTGGGGAGATATGCTCTTTAATGAAGATGCCCTGTGACACCGAGATAAGTCCTTCCTCGCACAGGTTTACAGGTTTGTCTCAAGACGCACAGCAGCGGCGGTTACCGTGGCTGTCAGGAGACTCACAGTCAATGTCACACTCCCTGCATCCATTTCAAAGGGAATCGCTGGGCGCCTATTATAGAACTGGGTTAATTAGGAAGTTCCTGTTGGGATTTCTGCGGAGCCGTGTCCCTCACACTTTGTGACATTATCTGCTAATGAAGCCTACATTTCCCCGTTATTTCGGTGCGCCGGGGCAGGGGGTCCGAAGAGCTGCCGTCTGGAAGACTTGCGATCCGTTCACGTCTCAGTTCCGGCGCTATCCTCCTGGCCACGTTCGCTCAAGTAACTAGTTTGACCAATTTCCTTCTCGGAGGACAGGGGATCGCAGACCGCGTTGAGCGGAGCAGGCAAGATTCGGTGTCAGAAGGAAAGGACTTCGACGAAGTAACCTACGCTCTGACACCTCGATTTTCCTCAAGGCCTGAAACAGGGTCATGGTCTGAAACTGGACATCCCACCGGGGAACCACTTCGGCTCTGCCCTCTAGCAAGAAAGTCCGCTGCGATGGTGGGCGGGTTCCTAGAAGAGACACTGAAACAAGCAAGAGCTCCCTACGTTCCTTTGTGTGCCTTAGAACACCCAAGGTTACAGTCTAAGAATTCCGCTCCCAAGCGTAGTTGGCTTCCGGGGCGGTTTGGTATTGAGCCTCATCAGATGGAGTCCCACCGTGGGGATATTAAGGATATGATTAAACTGTGTTTAGAAACCACTACAGTGCTTTCTCTCTCTCTCTCTGTCTCGCTATTCCTTCCCTCCCGTGTTTGATGATAATTGGCTGCTGTCGCTGGTGTTGCCGATGCGTCGCAAACATGCATTTCTGGCACGAGCCTCTGCCGTTCTGTACTTATTACATATTCTAGCATATTCCAGCATCTTCCATCTTATTCCGTATTATTCATTTTCATTTATTCATTTAGCTGGTGTTTATCTTCAGTGCAACTTAGTCTGAAGCTGTTTACAGTAATATAGAAAATTATGCAGCATCAACTCTGTCACTACAAGGGAAGAACATCAGTCAAGGTTACTGTAGCAGGAGGGGGACTCAGACCTGCATTGTTAGATTGCAAGTCATCGACTCTATCCACTGTGCAACTTGCCACCCATATTCCATGGTGTTCCAGCATATTGCAGCATATTCCACACATTCTACAAATTTTGCAACGTATTCCACACACGTTCAGAGTTTGCGTGGTGGTCTGCACCTTTTCCATAGCTGGAAACACCAAAGTTCCAGCTGGACATCTGAGGTCTCCGAGTTTTAACCTCAGAAGGCATCATGAATGTCAATGGTCATCGGGTCTGATGGTCAAGTGGTTGTTTGGGCAACAGCATTTTCATCAGGAGCTTTGACCTGAAATTAAGAGAGAGGAAGAGGTCCGTATGGATTTTATATGGACTGTGACTTGATAAATGTTACTCTTCAGCTGGTAGTATATTGGTTAGAGTTACTGCCTTTGGATCCAACAGTTGCAGGTTTGATCCCCCCCCCCTCTGGCTGTAGTACCCTTGAGCAACATATTTACCCTCAGTTATGCCACTAAAATTACCCAGCTGTATAAATGTGTAAATGATTGTAAGCATGCAATTATTGTGACCTTAACATTGTAAGTTGCTTTGGAAAAAAGCATCCGCTAAATAAATAAATGTAAGTGCCCTAACATTTGTTGCTATGGGAATCTGTTTCTTCCCTGACAGGTGCGGACAGCCCTCTTATTCACAGAGGCAGCAGCCGGTTGCGTAGTTGTCAGAGCCGTTGCCTCGCACTTGAAGTACCCGGGTTCAGATGCCCTGCTGTAATACCATTGCTAAAGATACATAGCTTGATTTAATGCAGTAAAAATTACCCTGCCTTATTTAGGTATTAAGTATCTTGGTGTACAGTCATAATATTGTAAGTCACTTTACAAGTTTAAATAAGTCTGCTGAATGATTAATTTGCTGATTTGCAATTGCTACACACGCTTGTCCCATGCGGGGTCGCGGCGGGCCGGAGCCTACCCGGTAACACGGGGCTCGGGGCCGAGGGGGGAAGGGACACACCCAGCGTGGGGCACCAGTCCGCCGCAGGGCACCCCAAGCGGTGCTCGAACCCCAGATCCACCACATAGCGGGCACAGGCCAAAACCCCCCGTGCCCCCACCCCATTGCTGATAGTGTTGTAGTTATTTTTTTTTTTTTTTTTTTAAAAAAAAATCCTCAAGGTTTTGTTCAGCGGTCAGGAATGATGTGGCTCACACTCCCGTTTTCAGATGAGTCCACGTTGCTCCAGCTGAAAAGCAGTTTTCTGAAACTTGGTGCTAATTAGTCTGTGTTTTCAAAACAGAGAAAGAGACACTGTCTGTAAATAATTGGTCCCGTTTCCCTGCCTGGTTCACAACTCCGCATTACAAATCTTGCCTTTTGCTGAGAAACAATGCCTGTACATGATCCTATGGTCCCCTTCCAAAAACAGTCCCTGTTTGGACTGAAGCCCCACGCATCCCAGCAGGAAAACCAGGAAAGTTTTCACATTTACCGCTGGAATTATTTAGCCGCTGACTCTTAGAGCCTCAAAGAACCCCTGGAGTGGGTTCAAATTAGGAGAGTTATTATTGGGTATATCGTTGCTGTCACACAATGCTGATGTATTGAAGAGAGCTCGCTAAGGGCTCAGTTTATGACCAGAGGTTTAAGTCCTTGGAGGAACCCTGGTGTTGTGCTCTTTAAAAAAAAATATATATATATATATAAATATATAATAAAAAATTAAAAGCATCTGCCAACAAGCCAGTGCTACTTATTGAAAGACGAGACTGATTATGATGGTTTCATCTGCAAGTTCCTAGAATAGCTCTGGGAGCAGAATTCTGGACAGCACGTCCCCGGCTGCTGGGCTTCCGCTGGGACAAACTCCAGACGTCTAGAGGGGCCACGCTAAGCTTAACACAGCAGCCGCCAGAGCCTTCGCACCCAGTCAAATCGTTGCTTTAATTAGTCATTAAGCATTTGTTTGGCTACCGGCCCCCATCCCGTGTCGCATCCAGCTCTCGGTCCGGAGCGTGCGAGTGCATGTGTCCGTGTGTTTGTTTGTTTCGCGCGCGGGCGTAGGTATGTGTGCGGGGTTCGCGGGAAAAGCGGCAAGCCCCAGGGGCGTCTCTCGCTGGACGCCGCACCGAAGCCCATCTCGCGAACCTCCTCTTCCTCCGCTGCTTCCTGCGGGGGTGTAATCGCCTACAGCCAGGTGGGCCGCATGGACGCCTTTCTAATTGGCAGCAGGAGAGCTGCGGACGAGAATGCATAATACATGTGCGATGAAAAGAAATAAAGGCGCGGTAATGGAGTCCTGTACTGCCTCCCCCTGCCGGCCTCGCTCTGAGGAATTGCTGCGTCTCGCTCACCTGCGCGGCGGACGCAAGCTGTCGCGCATCTCCTGTACATCAAGCTCCCCGCCTGCTTTCAACAGTCTTTAGTGAACTCTGGGTGTCACCTGCTGACCCACTGGCTGTGTGTCCCTTGCTGAAAGCACCGCCACGGCACCCCTTATGCCTCTAGCAAGCCGAACTACATATCCACAGTAGCTCAACCCCTTTAACCCCCAGCGAGCAATGACACCGAGCGATCTGCCACGGATGGCAGTTGACTCCGTTCTGACCCAAACCGCAGTCTTAGCTGCAACACTTGACTCTAGGATTCCTCACTCCGTACCAACATTCCTCCTGCACCTGTCTGTCTCACAATCGCCTTGTTTTGAGGTGTTGGATCAGGGAAAATGTGGCCATGTCTGCAGGACCGATTGCTCTTCATCCATCAACTATATCGCGGTTGCTACGGCGGTGACCATGACCACGCTGCACTCATTGAATATCCATTAATGGGGAAACCTGTGGAGTATTTTACATTTTTTTTTTTTTTTAATTCTTAGGTGATTCAGTGGGTGTTGTTGAAAGAAATTTTAATTTGTGTTTTACTCACTTAATGCAATGGGCTGTTTCACAGATTTTTACAGAAATATGGCAATTTTTGACAAAGCAGCTCACTTGCGATTTCAGCGGCAGTTTTGCAACCTGTAATTTTTGCCGCAAGCCCTTTTCCTCATCTTGAAGATAGTGACTGTTCTGTCCTGTGCAAGATCTGTTTACGAAAAATCTCAGGTTCAAAGGCTGGAGTGTGTGTGTGTGTGTGCGGTCAGGCTTAAGAAGGGTTGTTTTACATTCATTGGAATGCTGGTTGTGGGTCAGATTCAGGATTCCTTCATCCTGAGGTTCTTTTACCTTGCCCACTCAGACCGTCACCTTCCAAGTCATCCGTCAGGGAGACGATAATAAAAATGTTCTCTTGCTCTGTTGTCCATTGCAGGACCCCCGGAGCAAGCACAAGTTCAAGGTACACACGTACTCGAGCCCAACGTTCTGCGACCACTGTGGCTCACTGCTGTATGGACTCATCCACCAGGGCATGCGCTGCGACAGTATGTACAGCACCTCTCTGTCTACCTGCCCCAGGTCATCCTATTGGATTACTGTACAAAGCAGTTTTACCGTTATTTGCACGATAGTGACATCTTGCGGCCAGGTTGGGTACTGCGCCCCACTTACCTGCCAAGTATTTGATAATGCAGATCAGTGAATGCTCAGTTACTCAATAAAGGAACCCACTGGTGTTAAATTACTTAATAAAAGGAGCTGTTCAGGGCCAGTGATATTAATGGTGTTAATATATGAAGTGTAATAAAATACGTTCCAGTCATAAGATACAGCCACAGTTTGTCCTGGCACTGAGGAAGACCCCGTTTTGTAATGCGATCGTTCAGGAATGACCGATTTTCTCCATCGTTTCTCTGTCGCTGTTTTTTTGTGCGCTGTGGTGCTGCGGGTGCAGCTACAGTGACCTGGATGGATCTTTCTGTGTGTGTTCTGCTTGAAAAGGCAGCCTTGGTTTGAAGTATTACTTTAGTGCGAGTTCCAAAAAACACAATGTGTGTGTTGGGCACTGTTTGTTTGTGTGTGTGTGTGTGTGCGCGCGCGAGAATGAGCCAGCCCGTAGGCTTTTCCCTGTTCTCGTACCCCTTTCCAGGCTCTGTGTAGCAGCCCTTTATATCCAGCCCCTGCCGTCTGGTTATAAAAGATTAACTGGGGCCTCCTGCAGCCTTTGGCGTCAGGCAGCATCCCCCTGCGTGGCCCCCTGTCGGGGCGTGGATACAACAACCCTCTGCGAGTTGCAGAAGCGAGCGCTGCGCCAGTCCGCATTTCCTCGAGAGGCGAAGAGCCAGAGATGTTCCTGATTTTGTGCCCAGAGAGACGGCCCGAACTCCATCTGTCTCGCAGCAAGAGCTTTTTCCAGCAGCTCCCTGTCCAGGGGGTGGGACTTATGAGCTGCCAATCCCCAGCAGGCCCGAGCTCTCAGTAGGGTTCAGGTGGCTCTGTGATACTAGTGGCAAGAGTTTACTAACATCACCCCTCCTTCTCTCCACAGCCTGCATGATGAACATCCACAAGCGCTGTGTGGCTAATGTTCCCAGTCTCTGCGGGACAGACCACACTGAGCGAAGGGGCCGCATCCAGATCACGGCGCTTATCAAGAACAATCTGCTCACCGTCACCGGTGAGCGCCCACTGCTGGCTGCAACTGGCACTGCATCCCACTGCCTGTCTCGCCAGGATCAATGTACAAAGAAACGTGCAGATGCGGTGCAGCGATGGGACTGGTGCAGGACTTGAAACAGTTACGCATAAAAGCATATGCGATGATGGCAGACCACAAGCCCACACACTGCAGTGCTTCTGCGCACACAAACACACGGGTGCGTGCAGACTGACACAAGAAAATCGATGGTTGCACACGTACTGACAAACACCCACGTAAAGAGAATGTTGCATAAGCTCCTACAGGTATCACCTAGCTAGACACACACACACACACTCTCTCTCTCACACACACACTCTCTGTGTTAAACCCAAATGCATTTTGTTCTTTTCAACTATTTTAGTTCCTGATAACAGAAAATGAGCCTGTTTTACATGAATGACAGTATTTTCTCACATTTTTACATGCACTCTTACTGTGGATTCAGAAGGCCGTTGATCACCTGTTTGTAACGGATCAGTCCTGGGAATCACAGCGATTTGCTCTTTACTGTTGGTGTGAGGACTGGAATTTGCTCAAGAGTTGAAATTTTGGCCAATCTGCCAAGCAGTGCACTTCACTGCACTTAGTGTGAGGAGCCAGTTTTTTTTTTTTTTTCATTTACTTTTTTTGCAGTCACGCACTTAATTTAGCTGTTGAGTGCTTAACAACAACTCTTTCTGGTCTAAAGCATAGCGGAGATTCCAGGATTTTTTGACGCCACTTAGTGATGGCTCTAGAGAACTGCATGTGAGTACAAGAAACGGCGTGTGCCTCACATCTTTGATTTTTGGAAATCAATGTCCAGTGAGTGCTGTTATGAGGATAGTTTGAAGTTAAGGCAGGAAACTGACAAGTAGGTAGTCTCGATTTCTTTGTTTATTTCTGAAATGCACAAATGCATATATGATTTGCAAAATAATTCTTTTTAGCTGATACTGTTGTCCAAGCCATCCTGGTGTGAGGTCTGTATAGATACTTAGTTATTTAATAATTTGTACAACAGGGTAATTTATGGATGGATGGAAACTTCATTAATCCCAAATTCATGGGATTCGTGGTGACTTACACTGCTAGATACACTACTTGCAATGAGTCACTCATCCATACATCAGTAGAACACACTCTCTGTGTCACTCACACACTATGGGTGAACCTGAACAGCATGTCTTTGCACTGTGGGAGGAAACCAGAGCACCCAGAAGAAACCCACACAGACAGAGGGAGAACATGCAAACTCCACACAGGCTGAGTGGGAATTGAACCCACGTCCTCTCACACCACCCAGGTGCTGTGAGACAGCAGCGTTACTCGCTGTGCCACCCAAACTTACACTGTTGTTTATGGTTTTATAGCATCAGCACTGCAGAAGGTAAGTGCACCACTTTTACCGAAGGCATTCTGGTGACTGAAATATCTATATCGACTATTCCGTATTCCAGATATTGGGTGCTGCATCGCACCACTAGGTGGCATCAGATGTTCACTGTAATAACGTGATAATAGTGTATATTTCAGAAGCAACTAGTAGCTGTCCGTATTTGTGTCGGGCACATTGTGTTGTGCACAGAGCCACCACTAGGGGGCAGTGCAAGAACACATTTGGCTTTAGTTTAAATTGCTGGAAGTAGCTGTCTATCACCTAAAGCTTGGATTTCTCCTTTTGTGTCCATCAGTACCAGAGCGGACCCCCTGGGAATGCCAGCTCTAAGTCCTCTAAGCATCTCTTATGACTGGGCACCGCGGGTTTACTGGTGGCGTGGGGGAGGCGTTTGATCGCCAGGAGTTCAGTGATGGCAGCCGAGAGCTCGGTCACGTTCAGTGCGCTAGATTTCATGGTCCAACACATTTCACATTTCACTCATTTGCTGACACTCGTATCCAAAGTTACTTGAATTATTTATTTGCTTAGCAGGCAAAAGTGACGTATGGGGTTCAGTTGACACAGCCAGCGCCGCGGTCCCATTTACACATCTGGAGCACTTTGTACTGGTAACCTTGCTTCTCATCACTGAAGGATCTTTCTGGGACTCACGCTCATGAGTTTGCTTCCTTGTCCATTGTGCTGGACACTGATAGTCCAGAAGGAATTTGCTGGTGGGATGAGAGGCTCCTCTAATTCTATTTGAGGCAGAAGTTATGAAAGCAACTTTTAATTTTTTTTTTTTTTTTTTTTTTTTTTTTTTACATAATCATTTAGGTGAGAATTTTCTCACATCTTTTTAATGACTGCTTGTCTCACACTTACTTTTTGTTTCCTGCCTCTGTCCTAGTAGAAACGGCTGCATCGTCCCGTTGTGCCAGATCCACATGTTTTTCTGCATCTGCGGGGCAGCCTGTGGGCTTCAGCCGTGATTGAGCGGCCGAGGTGTAAATTCTTAAAAAAAAAAAAAAAAGAATTCCCATGGAGCTGACCCGCTGGGTAGACACCATAAACACATGGTCCTGCACAAACCTGACAATCATTATGTTCTTGATCATTAGTTGAACCCTAACCTGACATTGATGCGCTGATGACTTCTGCTCCTTTTAGGAGAGAAAGAGGGCCTCCATGTCTCTTTACTTGCCATCATTAATGCTATTTTGCAGCTTCTCAAAGGTTAGCAAAATGGCGCTTTGTGCAGGAAGACCCCCATTGTACAGAATTCAGCACGCAGCCTCAATCGCGCCATCCTCTCCAATTTGATCTCACATCAAAACTGCACGGGGCGGTGGAGCGCAGAGCAAGATGAATGGAAGTGTTCCCGCAGCTCGACACAAAAGTCCCATCACTTAGGCCTAATGGGTGGCGGAGTGTGAGGATGAAAATGTGATTGAGATTCTCCATCTCCGCAGTTCGGAAGCTTCCGCTTTCCCTGAGAAATCAGTGCCGGTGTTGCGGGTGATTCTGAGTGTGTTGTTGCCGTGGCACAAGACAGTCTGCTGTGATGCGGCGTTCTTGCCGGCTCGTCAGTCGCATTCCTTAGTCAGGTTCTTTCCTTGTTTTGTGATTGTGAGATAAATTCTGCGCCAACAGTCCTCCAGACTCACTTTGGGTCCTTTCGAACATGGTATCCCTGATGAATGTGCTTCCAAATCTGGTTCATGTGATGGTCAAATTCAGCTGGTGTGGATGAGAGCACTGTTTCCATTCAGTGAGCTGCATCAAGACTGGGATGTGACTGAGGCCAAATGTGTTGATGTTCCTTTACCAGTTTCTGGTTTAAATGAAAATGCCTTCAATAAACAAACAGATGCAAATTCACAACCGGGCTTGTAGAGAATAAGATCTTTACCGGAACCTTGACAGACCTCTTTGTGTCTCCATTAGTCCGAGAGAAACGACATGTGGATCTCTCTCCTGGCTGTAGTTAAAGAAGCCAAAAATCTGGTGCCAATGGACCCCAACGGTCTGTCGGATCCCTACGTGAAGCTGAAGCTCATACCAGACCCCAAAAGTGAGAGCAAGCAGAAGACCAAAACCATCAAATGCTGCCTGAATCCGGTGTGGAACGAGACTTTTAAGTTGTGAGTGTGAACTTCTGTGAAAACAAGCCATTTTAAGAACAGTTATGTCTGAAACTGGTTTAAGGCAGTTAAGGTTGACTTCTTGCCCACCTTGGTCTTTTGCTCTCTCAGTCATCTGAAGGAGGCAGACAAGGACCGAAGGCTGTCTGTGGAGATATGGGACTGGGACCTGACTAGCAGGAATGACTTCATGGGCTCCCTGTCATTCGGCATCTCAGAGCTACAGAAGCAGGGAGTGGATGGCTGGTGAGGAGGTGGATTGATGGCGGGAAGAAGGCAGAGTGAGGGTTGGGAGAAGGGGAATTGGGGATGGGTGAATGGTGGGTCATGCAGAATAAGCCTGGGGTGAGAGTAGCCAATATCAAGTAGGTGAGAATGGAGGTCGACTGCAATTGTTCATCAGCACGACACTGGTGCACAAACAACGCAGGAGCTTCCCTGCTTTCATTAGGTGTTTTATTACTTCTGTTCAGCTTCTGAGAGTACATTCTGAGATAAAATATTTATTAAGCACATTTAGTAGTTTAGGGACTCCCATGGTAAGAGGAAGTGAGAAAAAGACATCAGTAGGTACTCAAACTGTGCTAGTATGGAATTTGCATCAGAAATGAAGACCGATCGTAATTGTACTGTAATGAAAGTAATAGTATATTATTTACACAGTAATACTGCTGAAATGGAACATAATAGTGGTAGTACAGTAATATAATGGTGATAATACGGTAACAGAATAGCGATAATTGCTGTAACGTAGTAATACAATGGAATACAACAGTAACAAAACATTAAAAAGATATAAGAGCAATAATAACACAGTAATGATGTAGTAATCGAACGTCAATAATGCAATTATGGTTGAGTAATATAACGATAATCATTCCATTGTTGTGGGACAGCTGGTAGTGTAGTGGTTAGAACTGCTGCCTTTGGACCCAAAGGTTGCGGGTTTGATTCCCACCTTGAGCAAGGTGCTTTTCCTAATTTGCTCCATTAAAGTTACTCACCTCTGTAGATGGTTAAATGAGTGTAGGTAACTTAACGTAAGTCAGTTTGGGGGAAAAAAGCATCAGGTAAATGAATAAATGCAAATTCAGTGATATTACAGTTATAACATGAGAGCAGTACAGTAATGCAGCACTAAAAATACAGTGCGGTACCTTTGTTACATCCGTTTCATTCATTCAGCAACAATTACTACTTTAGTGTAAGGTCACTGTGGTCCAGAGACTATCCTGGAAGCATAGGGTGTCAGGAAGAGCACACCCTAGATAGGATACAATCCATTGCAGCTTAATTTAATTATTCGTCATAGAAGTTGAATGATGGGTTTTTGGAGCACCAACAGCGCTTTAATACTCTCCTCAACACTCACTTTTCCCTGCAGGTTCAAGCTGCTCAGCCAGGAGGAGGGGGAGTATTTCAATGTTCCAGTGCCCCCAGAGGGGGAGGAGGGCAATGAGGAGCTGAGGCAGAAGTTTGAGGTGAGCTGTGACCCTCATCATATTTGTGTCCTTATGAGAACTCTGCTTGATCGAGCGTGTATGCGTGTATGGGCGTGTGTGTGAATAAGGAAACTTGCTGTTCCGAAACTCGTCAGGATCGCAGCAGCGTTTAGCGCAACCAACAGAACTCGCTCGCCAATTAGCTTTTTCTTGTCCTAGCATCTAGTGGTCCAGCAGTCGGGATGTTGCCTTCTCTCGTTACGGAAGGCGCTCAACGAACAGTCCATGTTAAGTTGCCACATGTTTTGCCTTTGTCCACAGAGAGCCAAAATTGGTCCAAGCACCAAGAACACAGATAGCTCCTCGGCCAACGCCATCGCCAAGTTTGACAGCAACGGCAACCGCGACCGCATGAAGCTCTCTGACTTCAACTTCCTCACGGTGCTGGGGAAGGGCAGTTTTGGGAAGGTAATTGTTCTCACCCTTCTCCATCACACTGTCTGTGGGGTCCTTCATTAACAGCCTCACCTGTGGGGGGAACAAAACTGGGTGTTGGTCCTGATTGGACCAGAAGGTGATTTTTGAAAGTGTCCCTCCCATCAGTTCTCTCATCCACTTTGCTGCAGAGAGTAAGAAGGAGCAGTTAATGTGTGAGAGCAAAAAGAGAGGGAGGGAGGGAGGGAGAGAGGAAGTATCCATTGCCCTCAATAGGCAGGGCTGCTGCAGGCACATGCGGTTTCCATGGCAACAGGCATTCTGGACCATATTGATATGTTGATGCAAGCCAGCAGACCTTCGTTACGGTCATTAGGCAGAGTCCTGGTTGACACTGTCACCGTGACGACAAGCAAAATATCAGGGCCTTTCTTAATGTATTCCACTCTGCCGCTGTCCTCGGCCAGAGGGGTCGAGATACGGGGCTGAGATGTTCATGGTTTATTAAGCAGTTGTTCGGTTAGTCAATCGTTCCGCCAATCAATCAGCTAAGCTCTGAGAACAGCACATTTTTAGAAACGTGTTTTAAGTAGTTTTAATTAATAAAGTAATTAATCCCTTTATTATTTATTTTATTTTTGCAGAGGTAATAGTTACCAGCATTTCTAGGAATATAACCTATAATAACATTAATTACATACAAAAGTCTACCTCCGGTACAGTCAGTCCCAAAAGCTTGTAACGTGTTGTCTGCCCAGGGTGTGCCTTGCATCAAAAATACTAATAGAAGCTGTAATAATGTTTGATGCTCAATACTGTTTCATCGCTTCTGCCTGTCCACAACTGGAATGTGCACTTGCAAAGCGAGTGAGTGAGTGAGTGAGGGAAAGAGTGAAAGTGTGTGTGTGTCAGTGGGTAGGTAGCTGGGGGTACTGTAAGCACACACGATGAGAATCTGTATCGGTAGCTGAACTTGTCCTTGTTCTGCGGGTCACTCCTTCTGTCTTGCTCTCTCTGCCTTATGCCTTCGGGCTCACTGTGAAAACGAACACAATTAAAACCGGATTTGCCGTGTCTCTCTGGTTCCAGCCACCCGTTGTGTGGCACTGAGTTGTGTCTGTCTCCACTGTGCTCCACCCCACTGTCTGCATTACAGGAGAACATCTTGTACTCTCTGTACAGCACTTGATAAACAGTGTTTGGCTCAGAAATAGCAGGCTTACCAGCTGGCTGTGAGTAGGACAGGAACCCTCCATGCTGTCCTCTCCAACCAGCGTTTGTCCGCTGCTCTCGCTTCCTGGATGCTGATGTGACCGTAGGGTGTCGGCTAACTGACGTACGAATCTATGAGAATTAAACCTGAAGCTGACAAACACATTAAGGACTGCTTTATATAACAAAAGCATTATCAAAATCAACTGCAAGGGAATAGAGAGAAAGCACAGAGGAGGGATTCTTGCAGTTCCATGGGATTTTGTGAGTTGTAACACATACCCTATGGATTATCACCAGCCCCTGCACAGGAGCAAAACATGAGTCTCAATTTTGATTTTAAGTTCAAGAATGAGTAGGTATATTTGTGTTTAGTGCAGAGATGAATAGTCTCTAATAGCTGTTAGAGCCAGACTAAATCATCTATCTTCCGTGCGCTCTCCTTATTCCATGTACTTGTTTCCAGTTACTGTGCTTTCATTTCACTTTTTCTCTCCCTTTCCTTCCTTCCTTTCTGCAGGTGATGTTGGCTGACCGGAAGGGGACTGAGGAGCTGTACGCCGTCAAGATTTTGAAGAAGGATGTCGTGATCCAAGATGACGATGTGGAGTGCACCATGGTGGAGAAGAGGGTGCTGGCCTTGTCTGGCAAGCCACCCTTCCTCACACAGCTGCACTCTTGCTTCCAGACAATGGTAGGCCTCTGCGCACGTATATGTCTGTTCATGTTTGTCTCCTTAGATGGGTTAGGGTTAGAGAGATTACCAGTATGTGCGGGGGGAGGCATGACGGTGTAAAGACGCTCCTCAGTATGTCCTGCCCTCCCCTGCAGGACCGCCTCTACTTTGTGATGGAGTACATCAATGGAGGGGACCTCATGTACCAGATACAGCAAGTAGGGAAGTTCAAGGAACCTCATGCAGTGTGAGTACCCACCCCATGTCCCTGCCCACATTACTTGCCCACCTGCACAGTCTTAGCCTCATCTAATGCTTGCCGGCACGGTGTGTCACGGCTGAGTATGTGTAGGTTGAGATGTAGGAGTGAATGGCGGGTTGCGATTGGTGTGTAGGGTGATGGATAGTGGCGATATATGCGGGGAGCCATGGAAATTGCAGCAGCTCCTGTTGATCGTAGCAGGTGTCTACCCACATGCAGCCTAAGCAGCTATCTCCGCTTGTTTAGTGTGCCACTGTCACAAACACGGTGGGTGCACTGTGCTTTCAAGAGGACATCCCCCAAATCCAACGGGGTGGGAGGTTGGAATAAAGCGCATTCGTTGCACTCATGCGCTCTGCCTATAATGGGGGGGATTTTTCCAGTTTTCACGACTCTCGCTGTTCAGTGTTGGTCCTGAGCAATTTGTCTTTCATTTCTGCACTACGTCTGTAGCCTAAACCCATGTCAATTTTGCAGAAGAGTGTGTGTGCGCGTGTGTACGTGTTCATGTGTTTGCATACGGATGTGTGGCTGTGTGGAGGCGGAACTTGGAGCGAAGGTACGACTTGGCAAAGCTGTTCGGTGAGAGAACATGCCGGGGAGAAGACTGCTTTTTTCTCTGGCCATGCAGAAGACCCGTTTCTGCTGTGAGGTCCTCGCTTGTCTCCGGTTTCTTTCCGAAAAGCAAAACCGGTCGTTCTGCATCACAGGGCAAATGGTGCCGAATGTCTGGTTTAGCGGGAAGGGATGCTTCCAGCGTGTTCTCACAGGGAATTGGTTCTTGATGTGTTGTTGATTCTTTAGTTTTTTTTTTTTCCCACCACTTCCTTCTTGAAGTGGAGGCCCCACGCAGTCCTGGGAAAGACAAGCAAAGCAATAAATGAAAGATGGTTTAGCAAATTACTAAACTGTGTGGTTGGTGGTTTTTTTTTTTTTTTTTTTTTTTTTTCTTTGCGCTACCTCTGAAAGCTTTCAGACCCACCAGGCTGCACAGGAAAGGGGTCCACAGCGATGGGTCAACCTGAACTTTCAGCTTTTTTCATAACAAGATAAGGTGTGTAGGGCTCATTCTACGTTACCGCCATCCACAGGTTCTACGCAGCTGAGATCGCCATTGGCTTGTTCTTCCTACACACCAAAGGCATCATTTACCGGTGAGTTAAGGCTTTTTGGGAGAGCGTGAGGGATGAGGGATTGGGTAAGTCTGAAAGTGACCCTGGGATTGATCTGTTTGTGAGACCTGATGGGTGGTGGGCAGCAGGAAGGTGAAAATCCTAACAAAGCTTTATTCTCCCTTCACACGTTGAACTTTTGCAGTTTGCAGCCTCATAGCAGCTACCATTATGACATCTTTCTCTGGGTGGTATAGTCAAATCCTGACCTCTTGGTCTCCTACAGATTGGCTGTAAATTGCAGATGTGTACAACCTCATACTTGCTTCCAGGAAATACTTTGGCTTCAGCAATAAGTTCTGTAGTTGCACTGAGAAGTTGAGATGCTGTTCATGTTGTAAATGGTAGAACAGCATTCTCCTCCGCAGTGATGTCCTTCAGACTGGCGATACAAAAGCTGCTAAAATTATCCCTTGTGTCTAACAAGAATTTGCCATGCTGCATGCCTGTCTCCATCTCTGCCGAAGGAGCAGTTCAAAACCGAACCGTTAAAACTTTGCTGGTCTCATATTTTTTTCTATATTTACCACAATGCTCCAGGGACCTCAAGCTGGATAACGTGATGCTTGACTCGGAGGGACACATCAAGATTGCAGACTTCGGCATGTGCAAGGAGAACATGTGGGATGGAGTGACAACCAAGACTTTCTGCGGCACACCCGATTACATCGCTCCAGAGGTCAAGCACGTTGCGTTAACGCTTTTGTGTGTGTCTGTGTGTAGTGATGCAAAGGATCCGGTGAGGCAGCTCTCTAATTAACTCCATCAGACGATGCGGGTTTTTATGACAGGACAGCAGATGTAGCCACTGGAGGTCTTAACAGTCTGAGGAGGAAGAGGAGCCATCAGAGGCTCTGATACACACACGTTCTCTGTGTGCAATGTCTTTTCCAGCATGAATGACTTGCGTTGAAGTTGTTATCCTTCCTGTCTTACTCGGTGTATAAGGGTTGATGAACGTGTTCGGTGGGATACCTACCACTGCACAGTAGCTGGATTTTTCGAAATCCTTCTTTTCCAGATCATCGCTTATCAACCATACGGCAAGTCAGTGGACTGGTGGGCCTTTGGTGTCTTGCTTTACGAGATGCTGGCCGGACAGGTAAGGATCAGGAAGAGGTCATGATCAGTACGGTATGAGCCTCACCAGAACATCGGTACTGCAGTTGTGGGAAGTTACTTCTTTGTCCTCTATGTTTCTTCTCTTGGTTCCCATCCAAGGTCAGCTGGTATTAATTTAATGCTTTCAAATCTCAAAACGCAGCCAGAAAGCATTTCATGACTTTCCAGTTTTCTGTAATTTGTGAATGATTCTGTAGGCCGAACACACACAAAGCAAAGCAGAAAAAAGTGCTCTGCGAATGGCTCCCCATGGAGAATTGGGCATTAACTCCTTATCTCAGGAGTTTGGAAATCCTCCGAAAACCAAAACAAGCCAACAACAAACACCTCGCGATTTGATGTTAAAAGAACGCTTTTGAATAAAGTTAAAAGCTCCTAAATCATGTTCTGCTGGTGGTTTTGATATTTCCAGTAATTGCCAGACAAACTGCTGCCAGTTTGTCCTCTAATGCTTTTGTAGCAGAAAGGCACAAAAAGGAGAACAAAGTCAACACAAAAATTTTCACAGTACAAGTCCACTTTCCTGTTTTCGCTCAGCTTCTCAGTTATTGTCCCCATCCTTCTGGCTTTGGAAATTACTTTTTTTATTTCAGGGACAGTGGGTGGCATAGTGGTTAGAGCCATCGCCTTGCTGTCATAACACCCGGGTTAAAATCTCCACTCCTGCTGTAGTACCCTTGATCAAGGTTCTTACCCGAAAGTGGTGCAGAAAAAATTACTCTGCTATTAAAATGGGTAAATAATTGTTAGTGGCTGCATATAAAAACCTCACAGTCTAGGTCGCTGTGTTGAAAGGGGGCAGTTAAATGAATGAATAATAATTTAAATAGAAGAGAGCAGTCCTTTGGGGGATTGAAAGAATACCTCCTTGTCCTTTATGTCCATACTGTGCTCTCCTCCCTTTCCAGCCCCCCTTTGACGGGGAGGATGAGGATGAGTTGTTCCAGTCCATCATGGAGCACCATGTCTCCTACCCCAAGTCCATGTCCAAAGAGGCTGTTGCTATCTGCAAAGGGGTAAGTGTTTGTATCATCTTTATGCCTCAGGTCTTGGGTCAAATGGTGCATCTTCGTTCTGCTTTACTTAGGGGGTTCAGTTTGGCCTATGTGCCCCTTTCTCACCCTGTTCTGTTTGGAAACTGCGTGTTCAGTCAGACTGTCCTGCCCTTCGGCTTACGCTGCAGGAAAGCGAGGAAGAGAAGGGGGTATCTGGGATGAAAGAGGAAGCTGATGCTAAGCAGACCATCTGCCGATGAGGGGACGTGAGCCACTCCACGTGCCCCTAGGCCCCATGTGATTGTGGGCTGTTCTGAAGCTCTGATTAAATTCAGCCCCTGCTCTTTCTCAGACATCCCATCCCCCAATTTCACTGTAGGATGAAGGAGTCCTCTTTATTGAAAAATGCACCTCAGTCACCTTAGGAATAACAATGGGATGGAGCAAGGAGAAGGATGACGGTGTCCCTATGGGGAACTGGACTCTAATACTTTCATGCTAATGTAAGCATTAAATAATGAATAAACTCTCCTGTGCTCTGAATTTTAATGCCTCTTTCCCGAGCACCTTGATGAAATTGCAGCTTGGTGATGTATAAATTTCAGTGACAAAAAGAGCGGTCACATCTTTCCCCTGCTGCTGTGGTATCGATAAGGAGGATCTCTCCTGCTGGCAGGTACGGTGTCAGAGACTGCCCTGAAACTCAGCACTGGACTCAGATCTACCTTGGTACATTTAGTCTCACTGAGCTGTAAAGGTAATTCCCCCCCTCATCCCCATCTGCCTCCTCACACTTGCTGTGCCCAGAAGGGTGTCATGGGATCTGACTGCGTCCCGTGCCGATTCTGCTCAATGACTATCCTCTTTACACCTTGTCAAAAGTGTAAGTGAAGAATTGTTCTTTGCTGGTTCGAAGGCATCTGCCCCCAGGGTATGCTACTCTATCACCAGGTGTCATAAACACCCCGAGGAAGTAATGATTTTGCATCGCGTGCTGGACACACCCCATGCAATACTGATGTAGTAGCAGGTGTGACAGCTCCTTGAGAAGAACTGATGTACTAGCAAACCAAGAGAGCTTGGCTGATTTTGACTGTTCACAAGCAGAGCTTCTTAACGTCCACGCTAACTGCTGCCGCGGATAAGAGGCTGGTCTTTAGACAGAATGTTTGCAGGTTTCAATGTCAGGAGGGACCTTACTGTTGTAATGCTGGGAATGGTATTTATTTACTTCCATTAAAAAAAAAAAAAAAAAAAAAAAAAAACGCATTACAAACTGCTGAAGTCTGTGTATAATTGAGCAAGGCAATGTGACGTAACATGTTGTTCAGTGGAACATTGTACTATGTCAGTGACATGTTTGCAGTAGTGCGTTGGCATGGTGTTGCATGGGGATATAGGTGCAGCAACGCATGACGGAGCTTGTAAAGATGGCAGCTCAGTCTGATGGATGCCCGGGGGGGCATATGGGGAGGGCTGCAGTGTGGACGAAGCCGTGTGGTTCTATCTGTGATTGTCAGATTGTGTGTGTGTGACTGCTTTTGTCTGTTTTTGTCTGACTGGAGCTAACAGCTCCCTGCTCATCAATATGCTGCAGATCATGGTTTTCTGGCATATTAATGTTTCTGCTCCCTGAATGGGAGGAATACTGATGCCACTGGAGCCCAATGCAGCGCTTAGAGGTCTAAGAATTTGAAGACCATCCAATTAGGGGCAGGGAAATGGGCGGGGCTGGATACTATTTGAACCCGAACCCTAACCATCTGTGACAGGGCAAAACAATTTGATGAACTTCTCAAAGGGATATTCCGCTGAATGCTGAATGTTGAGAGCAGCTCCTTAATCACATTCCCATTCATATATCCAGCATGTTAACTTGTTAAATATCGGTTGCGTGGACAGAGAACATGGTGGATTGGTCTGTGTTTTCCACACAGGTCTTCATGATTTCTAACCATGTCGCATTCCTGTAGGAATACAAAGGAGTGTTGTAATTTGTAGCGACACAGGGTGCTTGGGGAATGCCTATGAATTGAGCTGTTTCGTGGCACTTGGTTTAAATGCTTTAATCTGCAGCACCATGCACACACTCCTGGGAAAAGACAAAGACAGAAGGGATCTACAGCTTTTTCTTTTCTAGTGGGCTGGTTAGACATTTCTTTATTCTCATACCATGCACATTTGACCTTGACCTAACGTGGCTAAGGTCAGTCCTACACTAGTGTATTATTTCTTGATATGTGTCATTATTATCGTTACCCTAGTGAGAAACAAATGTTTTTATTCAGAGCAGTTTGTGTCAGATGTTGGATGCCGGTGCCGGTGCTGCAAGGCCTTGTTTATTGGTGTAGATTGTGAAAAGACCAAACGCACTGACCCACACGGCTCCCACTGGCCTTATCGCCCATCTGCCCTCCATTTCCTTTGCCACCTTAGAAACACGGAACGTTTTTCACACATTAATTTTTCATGTTCTGTGGGCTCAGTACATAAAGGCAGCAGAGGTCCTTCCATGTCTGATCTTGCCTTGAAAACATGCCACATTGATGTTTTTTTTTTTTTTTTTTTAATAATTGCAAAGGCCCAGCTCTCAACGGTAAAAATGTTCATAACCTACCTTTCTGAACAAAAGTGCTCCGAACATAAATGATTAAAAAAAAAAAAATCTTAACCTCATGGTAATAAATAAGTACTTTGGTTTCTTCTATTATGCATGGTGGAGTTACAACTTTTCAGAGTCAAACATTTTTGTGTGTGTGTATTTATTTTTACTTGCATTTTATTCGCTGATCTATTTTTTGAAATTTTAGCTTGTCAGTGTGAATGGAGCCTGTTTACAGGCCTAGTAAGGAACACCCAATTACAATAGGGGGACCACCTTATTTCAGCATCATTGTGGCACCAGCTCCTTTCCACAGTTTTTACAGCTCGTGTCTGGTGTTTCTACAAGTTGGCAATCAATAACGGGATGAAAAACATGATACACGTTTTTGGTTATTTGTCAATATTCAGCATCGTGTAGGAGTTTGTGGAGATGGCAGTTTTCACATGGAGATGACAAACCTCTGCAGGAATGCCTTCCCCAGGATACCTCAGTGAGTTCTGAAACTGCTACAATGACGGTCGTCCAAGCTGCCGTATCTGCTCATACTTTCCCTTGCTAATCCAGCTGATGACCAAGCACCCAGGCAAAAGGCTGGGCTGCGGACCCGAGGGGGAGCGTGACATCAGAGAACACGGCTTCTTCCGTTATATGGACTGGGAGAAGTTGGAGAACAAGGAGGTGCAGCCACCATTCAAGCCCAAAGCAGTAAGTGTGATCTCTCTACTTACCAGCCCTCCTTCCCCGACCCTCCTGCCATCTGTACCCTCCGGCATCCGAGTAGCCGTGTCCCTTTCCAGGTAAGTCCACCAAAATGCGAGTCTCACCTGGGACACGTGTGCACGTGTAAAGAACACTCTACGGGTGTGCTGGCTCTGAACGACACCCAGAGAAACGTCCAAAGACTGCCTCCACCGGCTGCACAATCCGCATGATTCTTGCATGGCAGCTGGGGAGCCCTGCCAGGGCTTGTTGCTCCTTTTGGCACATGCATGTCCATGCATGTGGAGAACTTTTCCGAATGCCTTTTTCTCTGGGTCACTCAGAAGAAGAATAATGGTGTGTTTGTTAACACGCAGTCACGATGAGAAAGTGCTAACTCGGGTTTTTGTCAGGGCTGCACGCTCAGGCTGAGGTTAGGTTGTTTTTTTCCACGAAGGCTGGGATGAAGGTCAGGAGGAGTACAATTCCACTCCTGACCTACACAGTCTAACCACCTTGCACCTCATTTCTAGTTACATTTGCATTCATAGATCAGATACCTTGAGACATTCACAGAATTCAAAAGTTTTGTTGGCGTCGCTTCAAAGATCGCACAGGAATGATCTTTTGTTTTGTTTCCTCATTGGAAGACTGAGTTGAGGACTGCAGTGGGTGTGGCTTTCTCTGGGTGAAGCTTAAGTGGGGCAAAGTTTGGAGCCTTCAGCTCTGTGGTAAATTCATTGCCCTCCCAACTGGCAAGGCTGTCTCTTCGCCTCTTGCCACTTTTTTTCCCCCATCATACTCAGAATATGACTTGCAGCAAGTTGTTGTACTGCAGGCTGAAATGATGATCTTGGGAGATGTTGTTTTTTTTTTTTTGTGCAGCTAAGTTCTGTGGAAATGGCTTGGCACATGTGTGCATCTGCACACACACCTATATCTATGACTGCACCTGTGTGTAAGGCTGAGGAAACAGGGAACAAGTAGGGAGCTAGCGGGAAGTAAATTAAGCGTTTAGCATTTAGCAGCTGTGTGGCTAGCAGGGGGCCCCCACTCGCTGGGGCTCCAGGTCCCCCATTGAGCTGTAAACAGAGAGCAATGCCAGGCACCTCGTACCCTGGGCTCCAGCGTGACTCCTTCATGGACTACTGCTCCCCAGACTCCATTGAAATGGAACCCAAAATGGAAGCCCAGCAGTGCAGTCAGTTGGCGCTAATTGCCTTGAATTTGAAACTCGTGGAAACGTAACTCGGCAGATGCTCATCAGTCGCAGCTTAACATCCTACGTGGCACGAGACAGGTCGATGCTAACGGATGAGTTCAACCTCCCTGGTGACACGAACGTTGCCTTCTTTTCTCAACCTCTGGTTGCTAACCTGTAGGCACTCGACTAACGTTTGTTTTCACAATGCCTAACATAAGACTACACCAAGGATGAGGGGCTTCTGTGTGATGGGTCCTACATGAGATCAGTGAAAGGTCAGTGGATACTCCTGTACTGTTTGAGGTTTAAAGGGCGAGAAAAGTCAGGCCAATGATCTATACTGTTTGGCATGTGGGCTACATTTTGAGGGTAGGTCACACCAGTGAGATGTTGGCTTGTAATATGTATTGTCAGAACTTGTGAATAAGTCTGCAGAAATGTCAGGGTTTCAGAGGCCAAAAACTCAACTGCTACATCCCAGGTGAGTGTTGCTCAGAAGAGCATCAAGAATGAAGCCAAGCCATGGAACATCTGTGGTGAGGATGAGATGTATGCAGCTTGAAGCATGGCTCATGTGTTTCCTATAACTCTTAGTGGCAAGCATCAATGGCACCAACTCTCCTGCTAGTGCGTGACCACCACAAGTTGACACTCATTTTGTCATGCCTGGTGCCTGTATACATTTTCTTCTCTCCTCATCATCCAAGTGCTACAGTGTAAAACTCATCAGAGGTGCATTAAGGTTTCAACGTGTGTGATCAACTCATTTTTTCTAGGCTGACTCGACAGGGTAAGTCAACCAGTCTGTGAGATGCAGGGTATCTAAAATTCGGACAATCAGAAGCCACCTGTTTTCAGATACTACTTTGAAATGAGCTGAATCAACAAAAACAAAAGTACAACCATTGGCAGGAAGTTTAAAAAAACTCTCCAAGAGAACTTGACTCCACAGTGTCCCATGTGGCTGGCACTTTAAGCGGTACAAGCTTCACTATACATATAGAAGGCATACTAGGAGGTTAAAGATAGTTTGAGATCTGCTTTGGTGCTGTTGTAGAACCTGGACAGATGCCTCTATTCACTCATCTCTGGAAGCAACCCCCAAGCTGTTTACCAGGTGTGCCTAACTCCAGTCCTTAAGTACCAGAGCCCTGCAGGTTTTAACTGTCATGTTTTTATTAGTATCAAATTTTACACAAGAAACAACAGGTTAGCTGATCTTACTGTGAAAATAATGGCTTTAATTCATGCTTTCCATGCCACACATTTTTTTTTTTTTTATACAACCCCAATCTGGGGGTGACACCTGCTTCTGCATTCACTGCATCCACAAAAGCAAAAGCCTATGGATGCAGTCTGGCAACTGCACACCCAGCATCCTCAGCTCATTCATTGTGACCTGTTGCTGTTCACCTCTCATCTTTTCATGAATTAGTTGTGTTGCCCTGTCATTTTTGTATGTTTGCTTGTTTTGTTTGTTTGATTGTTTATTTTTGTTTGTATTCATTTCCAGCCCCCATCGCCCCCCACCACCACCACCACCCACCATCCTCTTTTCTTCTTTTCTCCCTCCTACAGTGTGGCCGAGATGCTGAGAACTTTGACCGCTTTTTCACCCGCCATCCTCCAGTCTTAACCCCACCTGACCAGGAGGTCATCATGAACCTTGACCAGGATGAGTTTGAGGGCTTCTCCTTTATAAACCCAGAATACCCTAGTATGGAGGTCAAGAGTTAAGAGCAATCAGAGGTTCTCCCCAACATTCTAGAGGCATTTCAATATAGTCTTTCTTATGTTTAATATGTATCTATGTAGACATTATGGAAGTTTTAAAAAAAACATCTCCGTGTATGAAATCAGTGTATCAGTTTCTCATACCATTAACTATGTTAAGTCTGGGAGAAATTCTGAACATTTTCTAAGCATTTTATTGCCTCTTGAACATAATATTTAGAAGCAAAAGTCTGAAGGAAATCTATAGTACTTCCTAAATGTTGCCCATACAGTGATGGACTCAGAGATGCTAAAGCATCTTCCTGACCTTTTCATCAAGACCTGCGATGTAACCCCCTCACACCCTCAAAGACATTCCATGCTATGCAGTGTGCATTGTGTAGACAGCGTGTTTCTCCAGATCTCCGTCTCAAACCAGGAGAAATGGGCTCTGGTCTTCAGCTGTTTGCTTGCTACTGAGCAACAATGGCTGAAGTCTTTTTTTTTTGCTTATTTAACTAATATAATCTTAGTCCTGTTGTGTTTTTTGTTTCAGTCCTCTGAAAAGAGAAGATTTGTCCAAAACAAAAGTTAAACTTTAGCAGAGAGTAAAATGGTGGTTAACCCATTTTTTATGCATGCACTTATTTTATATCAACTTCTAACCAATACAAGTAGTAGGATTGTATCTTGAATATTATATTAGTGATTATCAACTAATTATTTCACTATTCTGTATGAATGGTGACTTCAATAATTAGCTGTTTTTTTAAGCATGGAAAACAATGTGTTGTTTACAGGACGAATCGGTCCATCCGTCTTTTGTCAATTCTGGCTGCAGTGGTTCTGTTGATGTGCTTTTGTTATGATGCTTTAATCTGTTTGTACAGTGTAGGTCAGGCCCCCCCCACCCTCCCCAGATGTGTACTCCTGGATGCCAGCATGACAAAACGAGACATTTTGACCTGCTGTCCAATAATTAGTCACCCTAAACCTGCATGGATTGTGGTGCGAGCATACAGTGGAATAAGCAGTCTTTACCTCTTTACCCTTCAGTTATTGGTTTCTTAAAGGGTATCTTGTATTTCAATTGCTACAAGTCTTTTTAGCATTCTATTTGTACGGAAGCAAAAAACAGCATGTGTGTAGGGTGCTAGTCCAAAGGATCACCGTCTTCTTTTTCAAGCATGCAGTTGTGTTGGTGTGAAACTGAGGCAGGATTGATGCTGTAGATACAGAAGGACTTCCTCCTTCTATACTGGGAAAGCACATTTTATTCTGTCCTGAACAGAATAAAAGTATCTAGTGTCTGTATAAGTGAAAAGGCTTGGACTTTGCATCAGACAAACTTGTGGACTTTATCTTTTGACCACTCGTTGGTCACCGGACCCTGGTGGTACTGATCAATTACATTGCATTCCATCAGAGAACTGGTATCTCAAACCATTGCTCATAAAGGTCTCCATTTGCAACTTCTGAGAAAAACATATCTCCTACAAATAGAGTAGAGACAATATATATGTATTCTAATTGGTACATCACTTGTTTTTATTCTTTCTGCCAAAAGTGATGTGTACTTTATTACAGGGCTTTGATATTTTTTAAGCAGCTCAAGAAAGAATTGCATATATAAACAGTATATTAAAAAGTGTCAGATTATGTTAGTTCTATGCATAAAAAATGGTCAGTATTTAAAAAAAGGATTAGATATTTAGACTTTTTTGTTTCTTCTAAACTAATGATGCAACGTAGGGTGTGCGTTGACATAAAAAGGAAAGCTTTGTGCATGAATTATAAACTAATTACTGTGATTTAATATCATGTTTGAACCATTCGTGCTTCAAAGATTGCTTCAGGCTGTTGTGTGTGATTTGTAAACTATATCTCAAATGCTTTTAATGTGCCAAAGTATTTTCCATAAAAAGGAATATATTAAATAAAACTGTAACATGATTAGCTACATGGGGCATTTTCTTTCAATGGCTGCTGATGGAGAAAGCAAGCATGATGTGGCCTCTTGTTCTGTGGTCCTAGTGGTCTGAGATGTTCCACCCAGACCTACGAGTGCATAATGTGATTTCCCCGTCTTTAGGATTTTGCTAAAAGTAGGTGAACGGCACTCGTGGTTGTGGTTGCACCACCTGTACACTGTTTCGGCTGTGTTTTATGGCCACTTTGTAAACCCCACTCGGAGTGATGCCTGATTTCTGCACTGCATTCCTGCACAACAGACACTTGTCATCTGGATGATGTGGAGTGAAGGACAGATCCTTGGAATATTAAGTATGAGATTTCCAGCCTCATCATGGTCCAGCAGATGGAAAAATGTTGAACAGTGTTGCTACAGCACCAGAGCCATTTTCCTGTTAAAAGCATTATAATTATTTTCTCATTTAGTGTAGTTGTCATTATTTCTTGGCTTTTTATTATTGGTACAACACTGCATTTCCTGCATTTGTTTGAATACTGCTGAAGGTATTGAGCGGCTCAGTTCCCACATTTAGCACATGAATGTTAATTAATTCTGAATGTCACAGCCTCGAATTAAAAGAGGCTGCTCGGCACGGCAGCGTGAGGTTTATCAGCCAAAAGCAGGTCACCATTGGCTGCAGCCAACATCCATTCCTTCCTGAAAGGCCCCCCATGCGACTCGCTGGAAGACGATGCAAAAGAACGCTGCTTTGAATGAAACCCTGACTGGATTAACTGTTGCAATTCTGGCAGGAAACAGTGGTGTTAAAGTGCATTCCAACCCCGGTGCTTATGTGTCGTTTGTATCAGATGAACCACCACAGTCAACTTGACCTCACGCTGTCTGTTGAATTTCATACAAAGAAACAACTTTTGCAAAATTTGGGAGAATTTCTTAGCAGGTGGTATGAGATCAAGATCAAAATCAAAAATCAACAGTTGCTTGCAGAAAGCAATTTCTGCATTACTGACTCTTTATCAAGACTTTTAAAGATCTCTCTATCATTCCCATTGCATTTGTTCACAAACTCTCAAAAGTGCAAACTCTTTGTCTCAATGGGAAAGTTTGGCTATCCAGATGCTAGTGTAATTGGCCAGGGAGAAACCTCCAGTAACCCAATCGAAACGATGGTTATCACAGGATCAGACTGCAACAAAATGTGTCATATTAAATGGAAATTCATATCACGGAAAGAAATATAGCTGCTCAGGGTGAAAAAGAGCAGGTGCGTAGGCCCTAGGTGACCAGGTGCTCGAGTGAAGCTGATGCCCAGCTGCCTGCACTGGAGCTGGGCCGCATGTGCAGCCAACCCCTGGGGCTGAGGCGGCCTGCAAGGGAGATGCTGCGGAAGGTAGGAAACAAGCTCTACAACTCTGTCTCTAAAACTACCGAGAGCTGCTCTATTTCCATTTCTCCAGTCTTCCTTGCACATTTGATTTCCTTTGCGCAACCTCCCACTGTTAAGTGTGGCGTTCGCATATCTATGTCTGTAGTAAATCTTCATTCTTTCCTGCTTCAGCCGTTGTTGGGCTATACTGTCGCTCAGGTGATCTTCACTCCTTGTGCTTTGGAATGTCCTTCAGTTAAACATTTAACATCACTTTAAATGGGACTGTTTGCGAATGTTTATCTCAAGCAGTATAAGACGGACTTTGAATTTTGGAAACCTTTAGCAGAAGCAAAAAAATGCACAAATTAAGTTTTCCACAGAGGCAAGAAAGACTTTCAAAGACCGTATTGATTTTTAAATTTTTCACAGCCTCCTCTTCCCACTACAGGGTCACTTCTGCTGGGTGTCCACAATGAATTGAGCATTTCAATAATTCATTTGACTTTCGGTCTGTATGTTTGTATGTGTGTGTGTGTGTGTCTGTCTGTGTATGTACGTATGAGTGCGCATTTTAAAATTTGTTGGAAATGTACAGAATGCACGCAATAATTACTACCGGTGGGGTTCTTTTTACAGCTGTTTGCAGCATTGGCTTTGCTGAAATAATCCTCAGCCTCCCAGCATATCTGGATTTAACCATTGTACGTAGAACCCCACATCCCTGGGCAGGTAGTGTACGAGCTGTCCGCTTCCTGTTTTTCTAGTACTTTCCAGTGAATGGCCCATCCTTGTGGCCACTGAATTCCGTGAAAGTGGTGTAGTTTTCTCTGTAGGGGTTGGTGAAATACTCCAATTGGATTGGCTTTTCTATGCCCTCAGCTCCAACAGAGAAGGAGCAAGCGTATCCAAGTGGGGATTGCAGCTGAAGGGTTCTTCTGTCCACCTGTTCCAGTTGTTGTGTGTCCTGAAAGACTTAATCTGTCCTTAGTGCTGTTTTTCCCAATGTTCACTGTGTCCCACTTCTCTCTCCCAACCACCCCAGAAAAGCAAGAAGGACACGTGCAACTTCGATAAGGAGTTCACCAAGATGGCTGTGGAGATGACCCCCACCGACAAGCTCTTCATCATGAACCTGGACCAGAACGAGTTCCTTGGCTTCTCCTACACCAACCCTGAGTTCATCATCCAGGTGTAACCTCACCAGGGGGTGCCAGGGATCTTCCACCTGAGGCTAGCATCCGTCTACGCGTCTGTGTCAGTGTGTATGCGTGTGTGCTCAAGCTGTCTGCTCAGGGAGCTATGACCTCGATGAGCTTGACTTTCTGGATAGGCAGAAACTTTGAAAGGGGTCATGGGTTCACATAATTCTGATGTTTTTTGTTAATTCTTGTGTTTTTCTCTTCTTCTTCACTATGATATCCAACTGCCACACCCACTCAGCACAGCCCTGCAGCAAGTCACTCACACTTAGGGCAGGCATGTATCAGGCTATGTCCAGTAATATAGATCTGCATCAGGCCATGCCCACTCACTGTAGGCCTGGGCAATGTGGCTTTTGTTCAGCTGCAACATACAGTATCTTACAGTAGGGCTGGAGGATGAGTGGCTTCATAGCCTCCTTGCTGTCACCTCTAATTACTTTCCCCTTTATTTTTCTTTTTTTTTAAGACATGATCTGTATTTAATTGTCCTTTGCTCAGTCTTGCTGGATTGTAGTCTTAGAGGTAATCCAGTATAAAATTGAACCACAGTGCTATGGGGGCCACAGGCACACACAAGCAACCCCAAGGAAGCTGTTTTTGCAGAACAGCAGCAGTGCAGGCCTCAGTTATTTATCTGTGGTTTGGTTTTTAACTGGCTGGTTTTTGAGCGAACTGTGTTTCCAGCTAATGTACATTTAATTTGCTCAAGCCTATTAGTTTAGATTTGTGGCGTAAAGCTGCAGAGAATAATTTCCTGCACATTAAGTCAAGTCAGAGTTTCAAGGGCACCTAAGCTTCCTTTTTTGTCTTTCTGTGCAGACGATGGTCCAAAAAATTGTATGTACAATGTATTTGCGTTGTCAGGGTTCACAGGACCATCAATGCACAGTTATATGAATGTACCACAAACCAATTTTGACAACTCCACAGCTCTGTAGCAGCCTGGGAAGGAGGCACAGAGAGCGCGGACGGTTACCATGGCAACTGGGGCAAAGCCACGTACCTTCAACATAATTAGTGCTGAACACCTCGTTTTTTTTTTTTTTTTTTTTGTTCTCACCACTGAAAAGTTAACTAGTTTCAATAAGGAGCTCCCATAAGCACCATATTCCATGTTTAGACGTTATGCATTAAATGATATCAATATGGGAATAAATCATTTTGATGATTCACTGTTACTGGACTGACAGGCGCAGTTAATTGCTAGGATTTATCACCAGGATGATCTTACTAAACAAATTGTTATTTTTAATGGTAGATGGTTTCACCTGCCCCCAACTCCCATCCCACCCTGTTGCCATGGTCACCTGCCATTGCTGGACCAGAGGATCAAAACTCGTACAGCTACATTTTTGCTTCATGAAGATCATGGTCCATCTCCACGAAGAGATGTTAAGGGGGTGATGAACACACGTATGAACTTTGACAAGCAGTGGCCCCTATGTGAGTAACTGTACTGATGCCACTTAAAAAGAAGAAGTAATGGTTCTTCTAGAACTTTGTAGACATGTGTGACAAGCCAGTTTAGATGCCCTTGAAGGCACAGTCAAAGTTTGTGGAGAGCTGCGTTCTCTTCCATTTTGGGTCTGCAGAGAATGAATGTATGCTCCTGTTGCACCACGCATCTGCCTGTTTGTCCGACTTCTGTGTCAGGGAAAAATACACACGCGCACACACACACACACACACACACACACACACAAACACAAAAGTTTGTGTTCATCAGCCTGGACTTTTCTCACACAGTACTGCAAGGTTAGTGCCTCTTACTCGCTTATGCAAACACTCTGTCCAGACAGGATTAGTGACAAACATGGGTCACATTAGACAGAAATTTATGAGCACAGATTGTAGTGAAGTAATTCAACAAACAATAGTTTCTTTCTTTTTTGTCTAGCCAAAGCAGAAAATAAACACATATATATATAAATATATATATATATATTTTAGTCTAGTTTTGCTGTTATTCAATGCATGCCTGTTTTTAAATGATTTTAATGGGGAATGTTAATACTGTATTTCAGATGTTACTTCAGACGTGAATTTGTTTGTTACTTTTGTTTATATTATATGATTATTGTTTTGCCAAACAGAAAATTACGCTTGCGTGTTTTTGACAATTTAAAATTTGATCTAACTAGTTCTTGTAGATGTCAAAGCCATGTGCCGGATTGAGGGTAGGAGGACTGAATCAGGAGCGGGCTCATGTCCTTCATACAGGGACTCGTCCCGGCAGGACGTTTGGGCCGTGCTGGCTATTCTTGCACCCGGATCTGTGGCTCATTTAAAAATCTGGCACATGTATTGAGATACACTGAAACACTCGACCCACATATCTCCACCCAAATTTTGCGTCTCCTGAAAACTTCAGTGTAATTTTCTGTTTGGCACCACAGTAAAACCCATAGTCTTCCAGATAGAACTTTTATGAACATTACCTGAGAGTTGAATATGCAGCCTGTGTGTTGAAGACTACACTCATCCCTCTGTCGGGTGGTGTGATTCTATGTTATTATTTTTGTGATAATTTCTGCTTCTCCCTTTGCTGGTTAGAAGTTTTGTTAAGTGTGTCGTGGATAGAGAAACGTGTTTGTCACGACCCAAACTTTGTTGTCCTCCAGTCCTGGACTAAAGGGAGCGCTGTCTGAATGTCCCATAATTCCACGGGGCCTTTGGATGCTAACAGTGATCAGCGTCCTCAACAGATCCCCGTCTTGTCCTTGTGGACTGACCACAGAGATGGACGTTGTGACTGGCGGAGCAGACTGAGGCATTGCCCTTCCTGGTGCCGGACAGTGTGGGAGGATTTTTGTGGCCGTGGTGAATGGACAAAGCTGCTTCAATGTAGCTACCGTAAAACTACAGGAGTGTTTCTACATCTTTGTGTTTGTGACCCAAATAAATCTCGCTCATTGACAAACATGGGACGTTGTTTTCCTTCTCATGTCAGAAATCTTTGTTTTAATGCCCTCAATTCACTTTTGAACTATAGTGGTGTATATTTCATACATTGATGGGAAATTTATTGTGATGTGGTGCAGTTTCCAGGTTTAAAGGGATGTAGAGGGTAAATGCATATAAAAGAGTTGCAGACAGGTGGGTCTGAGAACAGGTGTGTGTGTGTGTGTGTGTGTGTGTGTGTGTGTACACATATTTATAGCAACAGCATCAACCACAGTGAACACCTGATCTGAAATAGCTGTTTAGGAAGCAGAATCATAAGTGGTTCCCCAAAGCTGTTTCAGCAAGCCGTCCCAGGCCCAGTGGAGATCTGATGCTTTTAGAAAACAAACTCTTTAACATGAGCTCAGTAGCTTAGAGAAACCTATCACCTACCCCTTTCTACCCCTTACCCCCGGGCAACCTTGTGGGCCAAATAAATAAGTGTCTTGACACATATGTTCATCCTGTTGCCACTGAATTCCCGTATACCCCATTCTGCTAGGAGTCACTGCATACCTGTCCTGCAGCTCGGAAGCCCACAGGAAAATAGCTGTGGACTCTAACTTCCCTCCTATCGATACCCCCAGGTCCCATGCCAAGCTTATGCTATTTGTGACACTTAGCCAATGACCTTGGAGAGTCACTTACTCCCATAAATGGCCAACTGTAGATATTTTGTTTCAAAGGGTGTGACTAAGGGAATCTGGTTCCTTTGGGCTTGTATTGCATTGGGGGTTCACCATCAGCATGGAGGACTTTGAATCGTGGCCATTATGATATGAAGATACAGTAGATGATTGTGGTATTTATGGAATGAAGACATGCCAACTTAGTCTTTATGAGGATGGGCTATCTTGATTTTATAAAATGGAGGTAAACTATTGTGGTCTTTGATAGTGAGGCAGGCTATTGTAGTCTTCAGGATGTGGAGATATTGTATGTATATCTATTGTATGTAATCTCTATGAATACAGTGAGTCCTTGGTGAAATGTGGCTAAAGAATGGATAAATGGCTAGCTCTTGTCCCACCACCTCCTAGTTCCATCCAATGAAACCAAGTGGAGGATGGCTTCACTGGTAGGGTTGACAAGTGCTGATTGTACAACTCTTTTGTTCCTAGAAACCAGAGGTGTTCTAGATGTACCCGTTCTGACTGATTATGCATCCTGCACAATTCATGTGTTTTTTTCCTGCCGTCCACCGAGGATGTCCATTGTGTAGCTCTAGACAAGATGTTGAACCTTACTGACCAGAGCCCCAGAGGCATATAGAGCACCTTATACCAGTCAGGTTCATCTGGCTTCCTCTGCAGGTGATCATCTTCCTTTCAAAAGATTCCCCTATTTATCTGCAAGGCCTCCTCTCTTCTGGTTGCCAACACATAGGGCAGAGAGTAAAATGCATCAACAGAGCCAGATCGCTTCCAGAGAGGGGCATCAAACACAACAAGAGAGACGGCATCGTTCATTTCACTCACTGGAATGTAGGAGACATTTGGGACCATTGCACTGCTCAGGGAATTGCACTAATCATTGTTCCCACCCCCCCTTTTTGTCTCTCCTTTAATTGGGACGAGTTCTTTGTTCATGCCGGCGTTCAGAGGCAAAACAATTTAAAAAGCAATCTCCTCTTTTAATGAAAACAAGTACGGGGCCCTAGATGGAAGCGTATGAATCCTGCAGAGTTATTGCACTGGATCCTTGAATTGACAACCAGGGGAGCCACTTGCACAGACACTTATACACCTGGAGGGACTTGTGCCGTGTTATGTCAGGAAGTGTGTGTTTGTGGGGGGTGGGGTGGTATCAGAAGCAGTACAGGGCGTTTTTAAACACAGTGTGACATGAAGCAAAAGAAGGGACTGTTGTTTTAGTGTTGTCCAAGTGGTAGATGTAAGGGCAAGGGAAAGTTAGAAGTGGTTGTTCCTCCTTCAGACAGGTAGGGCAAATGCTGTGGAGTCCAGTCTGACTCACAGAGGCCACACTCTTGGTCTTCACGGTAAAGAAGGGTATGGAAATGGTTTACCATTTTCTTGTTTCCCCACATGTCTTCGGAATGCTAACATAGGGATAACATTATCTCCTCATCTCACTTCATTCACTTCCTGTAGCTGCATATCTGAAGTTCAACACTCTGGTAACAAACTACAAGAATCTACACCCCAGTATATACAGGAAGTGATCACTCCCTGCACCACACCAAGAGTGCGGTCTTCCTTCACCCCGGTTCCCTTATTCTCCGACTTACCAGAGATCCAAAAATTGAAAATCTACAAGTTCTTAGTTTTGGCTCCGACATGGTGTAATGAACTCCCTCTGTCCCTCAGAGCTGCTGAAACCCGGCCAAGAAAGGTCTGAAAATGCATCTCTTCAACCCATTTCTCTTCCACTTTCCAAAGTGCTCCATAACTTTGTATCACACCATCTGCCACAGACACCTTTGTATGTCTTGTCAGACTCAATGCTATGTACAGCTGCTTGTGTGATGCGAGTGAGCAAAGATGGTTATATTGGACAAATGTGCTTGAATATTATGCGTTTGTATCTAGAGCTCTTCGCTGACTGTGGCATGGAAAGAACATGGAAACTGCATGAATAGTGAGCTGGACTCTCATCTACAGCTGAACAAGCAGCTCAGACACTGTCAGGCACCAGTTCATACTTTGCTTAGTTTAAACTCAATGATTTAGAGACGGGAGAACTAAAGTTAAGCCTTTCTCTGTAGGCAGCAGTAGTGACATTGAGCTTATTGGACTGCATGGTAACCAGCTGATGACTGTAATCAGATGTTGTTCAGGACCATGGCAACAGTCTTTTAAAATTTAGTCTAAATGAATAGCGTGGCTTATTTGCTGTGGTAGCAGGTGGCATAGTGGTTAGTGTCATTGCCTTCCACTGCAACAACTCTGATTAAAATCCCCGCTCTTGCTGCAATACCCCTGGATAAAGGTATTTATCCCGATCTGATGAAGTCAAAGTTACCCAGTTGTATCAATGGGTAAATCAGCAGCTTACTGTACAAACCTAACATTGAAAGTCACTCTGGAAAAAGGAGTCAGATAAATAATAGCTGGATGACTGGACTCTTTGGCTTCATGGATAGAGGCTGTCCATCACAGGACACTGGGCAGGGTCACAGTTTGACAGGTGTACTGCAATAGTGCCTCGTGCACTGCTTCATGCGTTGGGGTGGAAATTATTTCACCCACTTGACAAGTGCAAGCGGCTGTATTTGTGGAAGCCACGCACACCTCCGTGATTCCTGTCAGTCAGCCGTGCCGCAGCCCTGGAATATTGGCACGAGTAGCAAATTGTTATTATTCCACATCCGCCCCGTGGTAACCTCGTCACAGGATGACACGTTTCAGAAAAGCAGCGCATGCAAAGTCCCAAGCAGCCTCTAATTATCTCTTAATGCCTCTGCTCTGCATTTCCATCTCTAATCTTGATCGCGGCTCGGGTACATGAACACTATTAACAGCTGAAGAGATTTTTTAACAAAAAGTTGCTATTTCTGCTATAAAAGAACGGCTGCGATTAGCTAATCACAGCAAAATCTTTGCCGAAATTCATGTGCAGGGTCAAAACAGTATTTTGATTTTCATTTTCCACTGCTGAGGGTCAGCTGCATTTCATATTCATGTAAGACACATTTAAACCTTATTTGAAAATAATATATTATTACTCACTGATTATTACTGATATCTCCCTTTATCGCACGTGACTGACAGTGTTAGGTTTGTGTAATAAATTGCTAACAAGTAGTGATTTACTCATTTACTCAATCGACATCAACAGTGAGTTCCCCTTTTACTGCATCAGCTTGTTAAATAAAGTGCAGTAAAATTTGAATTTGTACCATCTTAGCATTAGATTTACTCCCAAACAGTCCCCTTTTTATCCTAAAACAATGTCTGTTTAACATAGTTCATTCACTTAGTTGCAACAATTATTAAAGGAACATGTAAATAAGAAGTATCAATATTTATTTTAAAGCTCTGGAAAAGGAAATTTCGCAATGTCTTACATTACGCATCTATCCATCCATTCATCCATCCATTTTCTTGACTGCTCGTCCTTCTAGGGTCGTGGTGGCAATATGGAGAGCAGAGAAGCCCAGATGTCCCCCATCCCTCGCAACTTCCTCCAGCTGAACCTACGGGATCCCCAGCCGCTCCCAGGCCAAATGGGAGATATAATCTCTCCAGCGGTTCCTGGGCCGACCTCAGGGCCTCGGGAGGCGCCCAGGGGGATCCGAACCAGATGCCCAAACCATCTCAATTGGCTCCTCTCAGTGTGCAGGAGTAGCGGCTCTACTCTGAGTTCCTCCCGGGTGGCCAAACTCCTCACCCTGTTACGGAGAGTGAGAGGAAAGCTGGTTCGCTGTTCCACGGCCAGGAGGGAATCTGCATTGTTCCTCTTTGATCTGAGGTTCAACTATCGGCCGGAGTTACATTGCAAGAGCCAGTTTTTGCTGCGAGGGTCCATGACGCCATGTGCCATCCTGCCCCCTCCTGCTGCCTGAAAGGCATTGCACCCAACCCACATGTTGGACCTTGCGGGTGATGGGCCCACATGGCCCCCCCATGTTGCCTTTTCAGGCTGAGCCCGGCTGGGTTACGTGGGCTGCCCGGCCACCAGACGCTCTCCTAGGAACGCCACCCTTAGGCCTGGCTCCAGGAGTAGATCCCGGTGACCCTATTCTGGACAGGATAAACATTGTACTGCTTACTTTTTCCATGGGGATTTTTGGATCGTGTTAGTCTGGATCTTCACTCCAGACCCATGCGCCATATGAGACCCTCCCAGGAGCATGCTACTCTGATGATATAGTTCTGGAGATCCCTAGATCACGCAAGCCCTTCCACCACGACAAGGCCCCGATCTAGGAAGGGTGACATTATGTAGCAACCTTATTTATTTGCTTGATTTTTCAACTTAGGTATGTATATCAAGCTACTCACAACGATTTATCCCTTTAGACAGCAGGGTACTGTATCAATTCAGGGTAAGTGGTTCTACTGCAGTAATAGGGATTCAAACCCAGCGTCTTCAGATTGCAGGGTGACAGCCATAAACACTACTCTGCCTGCTGTCCTGAGTGCAAAGTGACTCCCTAGTGATTTCCCGCTGTGCTTCCTACTACTCACTTGTAAGTTGTCAAATAATGGCTCAGTGTTATCATTCTTACCACGCACATCATTTATCACAATCAACTGATCTCTCTTACTCACACACATACAGACACACGCACGGTGACGGCGGTTCAAGCCTCTTATGGCACCCGACCCTCTGTCGTGCAATAGCTGCCATCGATGTCTGAATGCCAAACAGTTGCCAAAGCCGAAGAACATGTGACCTTTTCACTCAGCAGTACTGAGACAGCAGGTAGCGTAGCGTTTAGAGTCAGCCTTAACCTCTGCTGTTGCTCTGTACCCCTATTTGTCAACCTTGTCCTTAACTGTAATGTGATTTCTTGTGCATCACATGACCTAGCTTCTCCTCCCAGCTGACACATACAACTCCATCGCTGTCTCTGTGCTATCCATCAGCCATCAGCAGCAAGTCACCCAGCTCCTGCATTTTTCATGTGTGCTTTTTAAATTTCTGCAGAACAATTTTTAATAAAAATAAATTCTGATATCATGGGGTTTTAATTTATTTAGCACACAGTTCTACTGCCTTGTCTGACAAGTGTAACACAGGAAACCCATTCTGTAATGGCCGGGCATGTGTTTTTTTTTTAATCCTCAGTCATTCATAATAATCTGAACATACGGAGAACTCTGTATTTGCTCCGGATTTAAACGTGTCTGCTGAACCTGTGCTTGTTCCTGCTTTCTTTTTTGAAAGGTAAGTAGTCAAAGATTTGCGGGGTTCTTCCAGGTGACCTCCTTGTGTCCTGGTAGTCTAATACTGTACAGTCTTAATATTACTTGTATTCCTTCAACAGGAGTGTGGGACTGCCAAAATTCAGTTAATCTCCACAGTGCTTACCCCTCCTCTCTGCTGTTCCTGAGTACCTGTGATCAATAACAAGAAGAGGAATATTGTACATGTGTTTTGGAGGAATTGGTTAGTAACCATTGAATAGGATTCTGTGGGGATTACATATATATTTTTCTCATTTGAAATCAGTCTTATTTTTTTAAAGTTGATAAAAATAATGAAAGTGTCTTATCAAGTATTTTTTTATTATATCTGTATCTAAGATATTAAATTAACCCAACCTGTGAATAAACTGAGTAAAATCTGTGTTATTTAAAATTAATTGACTGTGGCAGAAGTGACTACAATTATAAACAAAACAAACTATGGTAACAAGCAACAGACTTCTGGTCCCACATGTACGTAAGATGGGGAGCTGATGTTCATATCTCAGCAGCTGGGAATTCCAGTGGTCTAACAGCTGATCATCCGAAGCAATGATCAAAATGATACTGTTGTACCCTTGTACACTCCTTATATTGCATGAAAGTTCACCACAACCATATTTTCAGCCAGTCAATGTGTCAAGTATAAATTTACAAACCAATCACAAATGAGTGAGCGCTCATTTCTAAAACATACCAAATGTACATTTATATTTACGAAGAGATTTATTTTGCTTTAGGGGATTGATTTTGTCAACAGCAATGCAAAAAAAAAAATGTAATCACCAGACTCCCTAATTTTCATGTCCTTCCCTGCCCCCTCCGCATTGTTTTTCCTCTCACTATGCATATGCTAATACAGCTGCAGGTGTTACCTGCACACAGGTCCAAGTGCACACCTTCCCTGCCTCCGAAGCCATTTCTATGCTAATAGGGCTTTAGGTTAAGATAAGATGGTCAGAGGAGGCACGGCAACGGACTGCAGTCGTCTCTCGCTTTGCCTGATTTGATTCATTATTCATTCGCTCCGTCACGGCTCTGTTCACGGCTTCGGTGTTTGTTTGTGTGGAGAGGAATGGGGGCTTGTATCAAGGAGATCCCAGAAGGAGATAGCACCTGGCACGCTTTCATACTGCAGCCTTCTGGAGCATGGAGACCAACCCAAGGAGCGTGAGACCAGCAAGCATGCGATATGATTCAATTTGCTGTTCAGATTTATGTCCGTGTTTGTGTCCTAACAGGTGGCATTACCTTAACCGCGTGGCAGGAATCTCATCTTGGCTGCAGACTCGAGGTGAAGGTAGGGATTTGCCACGCCGCTCTAGGGGCTGAAGCCTTCACGAGACATTCTAGATCAGAGCATGTTTTCATTCACAGTCACGCAGCACGTGTGAGAGAGTGGACTCTTTGTGGAAATACCCTACAGGATCAATTCCAAATCACAGTGGGTTTTCCTACGCACAATATAGGGAGTGTGTGAAGGTGCGAGAGAAGACACGTGGATGGCTTCTCTTTTTCCCTGGAGTATCTGGGAGTGTTCCAGGGGATACAGCATAAGCAACAGCATAGCTCTTTACCCACTCTGCCTTTAACCCATGTTTCCACTCCCAACAGCACCACTCCGACTTGAACCAACACTCTGAGCCAAGGGCTCTGAGCTTCTAGGCTCTAGAGATCCTGTGAGGTTCTCAACAATTTTGATTACGTTAACTGCCTTTGAGTTGATTTTGGCTTTTGGTAACCACAAACATAGTCCTCCCCGTGTATTGTCTCTCAGCATATGTGGAGTCCCTCTACATGCGAAGTTTTACCATATATAGAGTCCCTCTACATGTAGAATCTCTCCACATACATAGAATCCAATCATATACAGAGTTTTTCAGAACGTATAGATTCCCTCTAGAATTTTTTGTCCTCCTGTCCTTTGTGTTGAAAGGGGTATGTCCATTGGCACTGTGATTGTACAAGCCCATCTATCTGGTTGCTGGTCATCCTCATCATCTTCTTCCCCCAACCTTTCTAATCTTCTTTTCCAAAGAATCCACTCTTCTCATAACGTGACATGAAGTGTGATAACATCAGTCTCATCATCTGTGAGCCTCACCACATTTTTATTTCCATCTTAATATGCTGACAATGACAGCAGTGGAATTGTTCCTTGGGGAAAAAGACGTCATCAACCTCATTTCTAACAACTCAGAGAGAATTAATCCCATCACAAGGGGCTTTGGCAGATGAGGAACGCGATGGGGTGTTGGAGGGTACAGGAGGCCTCACCATAGGAGGGGATTCAGCCCAACTGGAAGGCGAGCGTCAGAGACAATGCGTCTTCATCTTCACACAGCCCTCACTGCTTTGTTTGACTCAATGGGGTGTAGCACGCCATTGTGAGTCATGACATTGTAGGGTCCATGTTGCATTTGTCAGCCAGGGGGCAGTGTCGGGTGGAGCAGGTGGCTCCATTCCTCATCTGTGAGCAGTGTCCCCACAGCTGGTAGAGATAATCTTCTGTCCTCCCTACTTAAAGTTTGGTCTAGAGCTGCTGTGAAGGTAAGTGGTCATTTTCAACATATATTCTTAGTGTGTGTAGCCCAGAACATAGTCTAGACCCTATCAGTCATTCCAGTGAGAAGATAGTATAAATGTTGAGCTCAGTACTGTTTTTAAGACAAGGCATATGTCTCTCAGACATCAGTACAATGAAGCCTACTCCAGGTGTCCCATAATCCATCTGCTTAACATTTCCAGATGAGAACCAGCTATATTTTTAATGGCACACCGGTGAAGTTTTTGATGGACAGTGATAATTTAAAATGACTTTGACCACAGAACGTGTGCTTAATTTCTTCTTCCTTGCCTGTAGCCTATAGAGGATTTGAGAGAGAAATGGGTTATGATAGACAGGATCCATCCACCAGCCCCTTGTACATCACAAAAAAACAGACTGGAGGGGAAGGAGAAGAGCAGAGTAGTCCAAAAAGGACTGGCCTGGCTTTGCTGTGATTTAGGTGCCAAGTCGGTAGGTATTGAAGCGCAGCCCTCATCCTCAGTAGGCCGTTGGGGACTCCTAAACAAATGACTGTTTACATCTGACGTTTGAATTTAAACCATGTTTAAAACACACCAATTTGTCATCCATTTTGCCCAAAGGCTTTTGTTTCACAGGCTGCTGTAGTATTTCACAAAGGATTGTCGAGGAAGTGAGCTGACAGGGTTTAGCGACACGCTGACTGTGACATTCAGAGGGACAGTAACTTTCGTCTCCCGACCCTTTTCAGACTGTTTATCTTACACAAGTTATCCCCTAATATAAAAACAAAGGGCTTATGCTTAATTAAAAAAACGTATGATTAAGATGCCTAGTGTCACGACCATGCCTGCGTCTCAACCAGCAGCACCTGGCTCCAGTTAAGCACTTGATTTCAATTGGAATGCTTGGCTATAGAAACCACCACTCGCCCACTTCCCAGTTGCGGAATCTCACTTGAGACAATGTCCCCTCTGTGCTCTCAACCCTACCTTGCTTATCCCAAGTCCTGTCCCTCAACTTCCCCTAGTCCTGCTCCAGCTCTCCCTGGTTACGACCGCTTGCCTTGTCCCTCTACCACAACTTCAGCTCCTTGCTTCTGTTCTGTTCGACAATCGACAGACCATTCGCCTGTCCCCGACCACGAGAACAAGTCTGATCCCTTAATACTGAATAAACGATCCTCCACTTGGGTCCAGCCTCCTCCGTGTTCTCTGTTCCGCAAGACAGCAACCTGAAACCTGTAGTGTGAGGTACTGTGATGTACTTGCTGTTTTACACTTTTTATATTTAAATATAAAGGATATTAACAGACAAACTGCTTTATTAAATATGCACTAGTGAATTGGTAATTTTGAGGTTCACCTAGTAAAGGTTATTTTCAAGTATAAAATGGGGGCCCTTGTTAATCAAGTTAGCTGTCTGTATGAGTTCATGACATTATGACATTGATGTCTGTATGCCTGTGCGCTTAAGAAAAATACAGTTGGCCAGGTCTGAATAATTTACAATAATTTAACATTTTTTTCTCTTTGGAGTCAGAGGTTTGATCTAGTGGAAAATAATTGTAATTTAATACTGATATTTGGCGCCTGACCTCGTATGTGTTTAATCAATTATTCATTCTCTCAAGCTCACATTTAATATCAATAATAAATGTATTAACATAAATTTAGAAAGCGGCCTCGTGCTTCCGCTCTAGTTTGCGGGGATTCCGTACTTGTTCGCCTCATTAATGTGAGGTGCTCATTTAGGACCCTTAGAAAGAGTGTTTCTAGAAATGTTTTGTTTGCAGTGTTGCAGGACATTTGCAGTAAAAAGTACACATTGATCAAAACCTTGATGACGACCTTTCGACGGGGTTTTAGTTATTATTACTGAGGGGTTTTATGTGTCGTTAAACTCAGATCCCTGAAACAACGGGGTCTTCATTTTTTTTTTTCTTATTTTTGTGGTTACGGAGGTCGGTAAAGGTTCAAGCGGGAGCTTGAGGGCCATTTTTGACCCCAGGTGCCTCACCTGAGGATTTCAAAGGCATGCGATGACAGCGAAATGAGACAGGTCGCCGTGCACATGTGCAGCACACACAGGTGAGCTTCGTGATCGTGTGTGTGGGCGTCGATCACAGCGCACACGTGAGAAATGATAAGGGATGGAAATTCAGTCTGTTTCATCACACCTGTGCGTTCCGGAGAAGCAGACGGAAACCCGGTTAATGCTGCGCTGCAGCGAAAGCCTCTAATCCACTAGTCTCCATAGAGAAAATCATTTCTTAAATGTTCATGGCTCTTTAAGTCTTTTTCCGTCCTCCGGGATCCAGTTCTCCATGCATCGTTGAACAATATTTCCTCTTGCATATGAGGGCGCATTGGAGCGGCTGGGGGCCGCGCACGAAGGGATGGAGATGGGGAAGGGTTTGGGAAAGGAGACCCGGCCGATCAGAACCACGGAGAGCAACCAGCGCGTCCCCCACCCCCATACTGAGCTTCGGCAGCGCTCGTCCCCGAACCAGCACCCCGCCCACCCCCACCCCCCACCCTGCTGTAGGCGTTGTTTCGGAGGAACGTGGGGGGCGGCTGTCATCTCGCTGCCGTTTCATTGCCACATCGGCGGCAGTGGCGGACTCGGGGCAGCCGGTTCCTCCTTTCACCCTCCCTCATCGCCGCGTTTTTCCCCTTTCTTCCCTTTCTTTTTACCGGTGCCTTCTGCAGACGCCGCTCCCGTACCACCACCTGTCTTCAGCTGAACAAGCTGCAGGAGACAGGAGGAGGGAGAGCGCGTCGCGGGAACGTGCAAGGACGCGCCGCTCGCACACCGCTGTGGACGCGCACCGCTATTCCGCACCAAAGAAAGGTAACGAACGGACTTTTACACCCTCCGCGTTACGGCGTTCTTGTGCGCTGCAGAATGGGACTGGCGTGTTTTAGATATTTTATCAACTTGTCTGTTTTTCCCGGCTTTTTCAGACTAGAATTTGCATTCGCCGGTCATTTGGTCCAAATCGGTGCGTAAATTAGGAAATCCGTAAGAAGCCGGGGCGTCTGTGCCGGACTCAGTCTGACGTTCTAGTCCTCTCCCCTGCTGTTGTCCTGCCGGAATACACTTCACTTCCATCCAGTAAGCGGCTTCCCGAGTTGCCGAGTTTCCGAGGCTCGAGTCCCCGCTCCCTGCAGCCGCTTTCCAAGAAACGCCGGTGCTGCAGCCGCCCTCCTCCCCGATGCGCTCCTTCCGCGCGTTCTGGACACTCCACTGGACACCGTGGGCTTCGGGGGGGAAAAGCCCGTGACACGAGCGCAAAGTTGGAGATGAAGCTATTTCTCATCGTGCCCTGAGACGCACCCCGTTTTTTTTTTTTTTTTTTTTTTTCCGCTTGCCTTTTTTTCCCTGCTTTTTTAACGTCCGCACCCCGTGCGATGAAGCACGATGTGTGACCGAGGGGTTCAGATGCTCGTCACCACAGTGGGCGCCTTCGCCGCCTTCAGCCTCATGACCATCGCCGTGGGTACCGACTACTGGCTCTATTCCCGGGGTGTGTGTCGGATTAAGACGCCGGGGGAGAACGAGACCAATCGGAAGAACGAGGAGGTGATGACCCACTCGGGGCTCTGGAGGACCTGCTGCCTGGAAGGTGGGTGTCCTGCCCAATGGCCCAATGTACTGACCATTTTCCCGGACCAGGGTCATAACAGCTTCTTAGGTATTGGGGGAGCGAGCATAGCAGAAGCGCTCAGCATGGCCACACACCGATATTAGGGGACATATTAGACACTTTTCAACATTGAAAGGACACACCCCGCCCCCTACACCTTTTTCAGAACTGTTAAAATACAGTTAAAATCAGCTGCGCTTCACATTAAGATCAGCAGCTTCCATGAAGGTAAATGTGTAAAATGGCCAGGATATACAGCCTGCTTTACCAGTTTTGGTTGTGCTGGGTTTTTCTTTTATACTCGCCTTTCTCTATATTTATCTGTATATTGATCAGTCACGCATTTTACCATCACTGTACTCTGTTGCTGTTGTAGTTTTACCTGGCATACAGATATCATCTGTGTACTGGGTAAGTCCAGGAGCTCAGCCTCGCGCCAGATGCCGCTGGGCCGCTTGCAGTGCAAATGTCTGGGACACACTGTGCTTCGGAAATCCACCTTGTCTGATTTATTATTATTTATGTATTCATCTGAAACTTTTCACCAACGCAACTTTCAATGTTAGGTTTGTACACCAAGTCACTTATGCAGCAGGGTCATTTTTATTGGGGGCGTGTACCTTGATCAAGGATGCTACAGCTGGAGGTAGGATTCAGACTCAGCTCCTTCACACTGCAAAGCAACAGCATAATCGCTCCGCACCCTGCTTCCCCCAGCCGAAGTTGAGGGGCCTCCGTGTTCTCTGCCTCCCAGCGCACAACTCGCTTGCGCTGTATCTGCAGCAGTGTTTGCATTTGCTTGTCAGAAATCCCCCGTCACGTTTTTCACCTGGATGCGAGCAGCTGGCTTGCCGAGAGCTTTAAAATAAATCCCTGTGTCATTTGTACCCTTTACATGTCTAAAATGTATGTTGTTTGTTTGTTTCCACCTGTGTTGTAGAGCTGCATTGCTAGGCTTCAGCACCGAACTGCGTATGTTAGCGTGAGCAAATGCAATGTTACGTGTGCATTGCGTGTTTCAGGGGCGTGTGGCCTTGATGAGAATGGGTAGGAGCTCTTAGTCATACAGGTACACTGTGCTTTAACATGAGCTGTACAGACTGCAGCTGGACAGGGCCAGGCCAGCACCCTTGACCCTGATGTATTCTCAAGCATGTTCTGAAGATTAATGGCACATTGTTACATTATGACATTATTTTCAGGACAGTTTAGCATTGATGTGCAGCCCTTTCAGGTGGTGTTACACACTGCACAGTCAACACTTCCATCTGAGGAATGGCTCAGCTGACCGTTTGGAGAAATTGCAGACCTTGCATGAAATTGGCATGAAGGTTGATGGTTCTGATTATGAGACAAGGGACCTGCCCATCATTTCTGGTCTTTGTGGGCTCGGGTTGGCTGCCGCACTGTCCCTCACAGTCATGATGCTCCTCTTTAACCACAGCCTCCCAGCTTCCAAATGCCTAAAATAAACAATTCCTTTTGCTGACCAGGATTATTGTCACTTTACTCTCAAGCATGCAAAGCTCGTTGCACAGTTGTGTGTGTGTGTGTGTGTGTGTGTGTGTGTGTGTGTGTCTGGAAGGATGTAGAAGGAAGCTTGAAGTAAGGCTTTCACAAAATTCCATCATCCTACCTATAACAAATAAATTAATTTATATAAATGACTAGTCAGTCTCTCAGTTCAGCATCCAGAGAATATGCTTTCCATGTTGTATCAGCCACGGTCTTTTAGTGTCACAATTTGGGAATTTTGCCTGGGACACTGAAATGCTGGCACTGACACACTGGCAAATGCCTGTCCTCATCTGTTTCATAATTTTCAAAATATTGGGTGTGTTTTTTTTTTTTTTTCTGTTGGAGGCACAACACAAGACGGAGTCCACATACTGAACGGAATTTACATTTGAAGGATGCCCGCTGATCATAGAGTGTTACTGTACAGAGGGTTTGCGAAGCTCTGTGACAGTGTTTCTAAGAGGTTTGTAATGCACTTAGTCACAGCTGGAAGGAGAAGTTAAGGGGAACGCGTTCCAGTGCACGTTTAGGTTTACAGAAAGGTCACCGGTGTAATGAAGCCATTATAACATGTCGATTCGGCTTTTTTTGTTCTGGTTACTGTGATGAAACTATAAGGAAAAGTTGTGTTTTCAGCTGGTCTGTGCTGAGATGAGATGTGTCGTGAGATGATAAAAGGCAATGTGTCGCTGTGCATGCCTGCTGTACCTCTCTATGGGCGTATGTCTGTGTGTGCGTGGCAGGTGTAAGTCTGAGTGTGACACTTCATCTGTGTGTGTTTCCAAGACCTTGTTTAGAAGGTCTCCTGCAGTTTCAATCTTATGATGGAGTTAAAATATTTTTTTTTATATATTTAATGATTCTAGAGGTAGCAGGTGGCATAGAGGTTACAGGTTTTGCCTCGCAGTCGAAGGACCCAGGTTCAGATCCCTCTCCTGCTGTAGTGCTCTTGCTCAAGGTTCTTATTTTTAATTGACAGAGTAAAAATTACCCTCCCGTATGGATGTGTAAATCGCTTTAAGTAGCTTAATATATAAACCAAACACTGCAAAACTCACTTTGGAGGAAAAATGATAGCCAACTAATAATAAAAAAACCATGTTTACATAACAAAGGTACTTACGCATGGGCTGCGCTTATCAATAGTTTATTTTACCATAAATTAATGGCATTATAATTCAGTCAGTGTTGCCTGTTGCTGTAGCCTTGTGCAGTTTCTCTCTGGGATTAATGAATTTTTTACTCATTCATTCAAGATTCCTCAATCCTAATCTATCAGATAAATTCTAAATGAATACCCAATAATTTACAATACAGTATAACAGTATTATAGTAGCAGCTGCTTCTGAGGAATGACGATCAATATTAACCAGTTTTCTGACTCTAAACAGGCTCTACACTGTATATAGGGGTGTATGTTTCTTTGTGGGTCTGTAGATGCTGCCGTGACTTGTGTCTGGCAGATGAGGTCTGACTGCATTCTCTTTTTTTCTGGAAACACACCCCCAGCTCCTAATAAGAGACACAGATAGCATGACACAGTTAGCGAGGCACAGCTAGCTCGCCTGCCGAGACCCAGGTCCCCTGCGTGGGAATCTTGCCGAGCTCTTATCCTGACAACAGGGGGCGATGTCATTATCGGTAGTGGAGTGGCGCTTGCAGCTGGGTCCTCCGCAGTGGGCAAATGAGGTGTTACATTTAACACGCTGTAACTCAAAAAGTGACCTTTCTGTCTCGTTCCTCTCCGCTCTCGGCCATGTTCATCACATGTGGCATTCACCTGCCCGCCAGGATGCCGATATGGATGCCGTTTGCCAGGTCGCTGTCCACCCACGCTGGGCTATCATTCTCCAGCTGTTCAGCATTTTATCATTCCTTATGGTGTTTTATGCTGTGTGCTGAACACATATGGGGAGATGCAGAATAACAACAGAGTGAACCTTCTGCTGTGGGCCAGGTGCTGGCAGGTGCAACAAGATGCAGTGCTTTGAAAGAGGCATCTGAGAGATTTCCAGGCCTGTCCGGAACATCAGCTCGACCAGCAAAGTTTCGGCATCCTTTTTTTGCCTCGCAAATCAGAAAGCATTTGCCAACTTGACAAAAATGTCCGGTACCTCAACTTGTCAAAAATATTGCAGTCTCCCCATTCATTCGTTCTAGTTCAGTTAAAAGCTCTTTATGTAATAAACAAATGGACAGCTGGTAGGGTAGTGGTTAGAGTTGCTGCCTTCGGACCGAAAGGTAGCGGGTTTGAATCTCAGCTGTGGCTGTAGTACCCTTGAGCAATGTACTTACTCCAAATTGCTGCAGTAAAACTTACCCAGTTGTACAAATAGGTAAGTAATTGTATGTACAATAACACTGTAAGTTGCCTTGGAGGAAAGAGTCAGATAAATGGAAAATAGTTCATTGTCCGTCATGCTAAAATTTAATACAATAAAAAGTAAATATCACATGACAGATGCTAAAGAACAGATTGCAATCCATACACCAAGGTTCTGGGACGTATAAAACCAGTGAAAAAGGAAGCTTACCGAACTCGTATCTTTGGGTGATCTTGTTTGAGAGAAGTGCGATTGGCTTCATGTCCAAGTGAGGGCGCCGTCGTTTCTTCCTCTGTGAGTTGAGCTGACATTCTGGCAACTTGGACCAGGGTGAGGATGCCAGGTCGGTGGAATGCGATTTACTGCCTGCCACCGCCTGATGGTGTGTGCTTTCTAGGCGATGTCGTGGGCGGTGCAGTTTGGCTGGTCTGTCAGCCGTTTCTTTACACGGTCACACTGCCTCTGAAGCTGAGGAATCGCCTCAAATCCTGCACCCTGGGGGGCACATCTGTGGGATGGTGCCTCAACTGCCTGTGTTGCGTGAAGCAGATTGGCCCATATCAGGTGACTCATGATGGATCACTGCTCTGATTGGCAGTGTTTGTCTGCCTTATTTGTCACAGGGGAAGGCTAAAAAGTGGGCATCGGTCTTGGCTGCACCTGTATGTATGTTTGGGAGTGCCATGTGGAAATCCGCTGGGGTATAAAGAGGTGCTGAGGTTTACTCTGGAGATGCCGTAGGCCTCCTGGAATCATTCTAGAAACAGGGTGACTTTGTTCATTGGCCCCCCGTGGGTACACCCCGGTGGTCGGAGCTCACTGTGACTTCGGGGAACTGCCAGGAGTGATGCACTAGTGTCCCGTGGTTGGGTTCCGCCGAAGAGGCAGAGTAGCACAGTGAAGCCCACTGGTTGGAGCAAATGCCAGTAAAGTAGTGCGTGAGATAGGAGTCATCACAACAGTCGTTTTTTACCACTGCAACATCCAGTGACATACAATAAAATTATACATGCCAGCTTAATTGGGACATGGAAAATCTTACATTTTTTTCATTCAGGTAGTTCAGTTTTTAATTTGGTCAGTTTGCATTAATAGATTTAATCTGTCATTGTGTACAATAGTTTCATTTTAGTAACCCCAACCACAAGGATGATAGTCTGCCTGGTTCCTTGACGTAGCCATTATAGTTCGGAAAGAAACACAAGCAGAGACTTCAGTGCGTCGAGGAGAAAGCAGCGGTGGTGGCACTTGCTATATAAGGGATGCGAGTCCCGCCCCAAAAAATTCCCAGAAATTCCAGCAGCCTCACTAAGTGGACTTATCCAATTGGTTTTGGGGTTAAGCACTTTGGATTTAGTGTGGGAGGGCAGGGTGTGACTCGGCCCCCCACGCAGGCGGGTTCCCTGGAGGTTCAAGAGCCACCAAAGCGTATAACATTTTCTTGATTTATGAGTAAAATTTCGATTATGCTGATGTGGACCATTACCGGTTTCAGATGCAGGTTCTGTTGTTCTGCAGGGCAGTGGTGCTACCATGGTAATGTCACAGTAAAGCAAAAGGGGAAAAGGAGTAAAAAATAATATTTTCCAACTGTGCTTTCTTTATGAATTTATCTTTCTCCTTACCGTTTCATCCCTTTCAGCTTCTTTTGTGTCACAGGCGGAGTGCAGCAACGGGATGCTGCTGGAAAGATGTGTGTGTGTGTGTGTGTGTGTGTGTGTGTGTGTGTGTGTGTGTGTGTGTGTGTTTGTCTGTGCGTGCGCGCGTGCCCAGTTCTGAAAAGTGGGGAGGGGAGGTATCTCTGTATGCACATACGTTAGGAAAGGCGGTATCATGTTGGCTACATACCTGCAGACACACAAAGCCAAGCGCAGTGCAGCGTGGGAGATTAGGCTTGGGGGGGGATTACTACTGGAGGTGGGGGTGGTGGTGGTGGTGGCAGCGGCGGCGATGATGTGGGGAGGGGGACTGGCTGTGACTCACCGGCTGACTCACCGTGGCGCTCATATGGGACCGGGTCTCTCTGCCCACAGACACACACACACACACACACACACACACACACACACACACACAGTGCATACCGGCAGCGCTCTCCAGCTGAAACACAGCCACACCACGCAGCTTTTCTCTCTCAATCAATGAAATCCTGTTTAATATGCAGCATTTTCCCAAACAGGTTGTCGCTAATCGTTAACAGGGAGTTTGCCCCCCTTCCACGGCCCCCCGTAGGGCTACGTACAGCATCCGGAAGCTGAGAAACACTCCAGGAGTGTCTTCGCATGCGGAACATGACTACCTGAGGTTGATAACTTGTGCAGGAGAAATCTTCCATCTGGAGGTGGTGTTTGCGCTCTGGCCCCCTTGTCGTATGGTGTACCACCAGGATGGAGCACTTTTTCACCGACGTGAACAGACTGGTTTGACTGAACGTTCTGACGACTTTGCTTCTTCCCGCAAAATGAGTGTTCTCCCTCACCTTGTCTTTAAAATCGCGGAATCAATGAGCCAAGGGCTCCGAAAGAGAGCTGCTTCGGGGTGCGTGTAGATGGATTGTGATCGCCACCCTCCCGCTCATTGTCCACGTTGACGTCACGTGTGCTGCAGACCGGGTTCTGGGTGATGACTTGCAAATAATTTTTATGCCCATTTTTGCACAGGTAGATGTTGTTTCTGAAGGAACAAGGATTATACATGTAGGCGGTTAGGTTTGAGAGAGACTGTCTCCGGGTGTTGAGCGGCTGTGTAAGAGGGAGTGTATGGTGAGAGACTGAGCATGACTGAGTGTGTTTGGTGTCACTCATGTACTGCGCTCATAGATACGGCACAGCGTTCCACCGTGTGTACCCTAGACAGGCATACCTACATACTACAGGGGCACCACTGAGCTGCAGCTTGTCTCCGCAGCTTCGATAGATCACCTTGCTGTATCCCAGAATTGCTCTTCACTCCCTTCTCCTCCTCCTCTTCTGCTAGAGCAGTCAAAGACAAGATGATGAGTCGTGGACATCTAGGCAGGTCACCATTGAGAGTTTAACGAACATGTCGACATTTAATTTGAGAGATTATCTAAGAGGGAAGACCTGCCTGGCAGTATGTTTCTCTCACTTGTGTGTCTCTCTCTCACGTTCAATCTCTATGTGGATTTTCTTCTTGTCTTGATCAGCAGAGTGGGATTGGGATTCTGACCCACATGCTTTACCAGAGCTGCTCAGATAGGTGGCAAAGTACCCAAGGTCATCTACTGATCAAGTTCTCTTTGACTGGTGCAGGTGCATTTCGGGGAATCTGCAAGAAGATAGACCATTTTCCAGAGGATGCTGACTATGAGCAGGATGCGGCCGAGTACTTACTGCGTGAGTGTGCTGTCACATCACTTGTCCCTCTTATTCAAGCACTTATTCTTCCTGCCCCTTTTTACTGGCACATTCATTATTCTGTCATTCACCATGCCATCTATCCCCACCCATCTCACTTTCTGCCCCGCCTCCATTTACCATGCCCACTCTCCGCTCATCCCTTTGCCCACTTTCTACTTGGTTTTACACACCTGCTGTCCATGAATTGTACGACAGGTCCCTCAGTGTTACGCAGAAGTGGCCTTAGGGAACTTGGACCCTTTTGACTCCAAATCTGGCCGATGAGGGAGCACTGGGTGTATCAATGATTTCCTGCTTTTCGTGACTTTTAGCATTTTCATAAAGGGTCACACTAGGGATACTCATTTACTAAAAGTTGTGTTAGTTGGACTTGACTGGTATTTGATTGTGCTACATACATGCTGCTGTTGTTGCTTATTCTGTGTATGTGTGAGTATTAGATTTTTCCCTGAGTTCACCTCCGTGTGTCTGTGTGTGGCACTCTTGTGTGTGTGTGTGTGTGCGCGTGTATATGTATGAGTGCAGCCTGCTGGCACACCACACTCAGAACAGCAGATGTCACCGATTAGAGGAGAAACGGATGGAATCCACCCTCATGCAATGCATGCAGAGCAACAAAAGCCATCTTTCAGACACACAGGGGAGTCTATATAGATACTGAAACTCAGCAAACGCCCCTGAACAACCAATGCAGCAACTGGCTGTGCCTTAAACCAGTTTAGTGCCCTACATTGAGGCAGAGAGGACAGAGAACTAGGTCAAGTATTCATTGAACCTTCAGCCAACTAGTCAACTTCAAGGGAAAAAATGAGCGCAATAGCTTAATGAGGAAGTGTTGGTGCGCTGGCCAATGAGGAAGCAGCAGGAACGTCAACCAATGAGGAAGCAGCAGGAATGTCAACCAACGAGGAAGCAGCAGGCATGTCGGCCATCGAGGAATTAGCAGATGTATCAGGCAGCCAAGGAAACAGCAGATGTGTCAGTCAATTATAACATGGCAGTTGTGTCAATCAGTGAGGAAGCAGAGGGTGTTGCTGTGAGGGAACATTGGACATGTCAGCCAAAGACAGAAAAATGGGTGTGTCTCCTACTTAGGGAGCAGTGGGTGTATCAGCCAAGGGTTGTCAGTCAGTGGGTTTGTCAATAAGTGGGCATGTCAGTCAGTGGGCACATCGGGGGACTGGGAAGACCTGCTACAACCGCTGCGAAGGAAGATGAAGTGGAAATATTTTGACCTCATTTAAATCCATCTTTGGACTGATGTGTGGGTGGGGACAGGAAAGTTCTGTGAGTGCAGCTGGACCTGAGGCGGGTGTCACTGTGCCGTGATTGGAGGCAGGTGGATAGTTTAGTAACTGTCACCATGGTGACAGTCTCTAATCACTGCCCTTGCTGAACGCATGGACACCTGCAAGGGGGTGAAACTTTTCTCGCATAAAATACGAAAGCCTTATGGCAATGGTATACATTACCGCCCTTTCATACTCTAGTATGTTAACAAGGTGCATCGTGGGAAGCGGCTGATCCTGAAAAAACCTGCTAAACAGGGAAAGGAGATGGGGAGCAGAGAGTCTTCATTGCTGCAGGAGATGAGATGAGAGGAGTGAGCTCTCTGGTACCGAGTGCCAGAGCTGTGGGCCTGTTCAGACATCGCTCTGTCCCAGACACACACAGTGAGCCACTCTGGGCGCTGCAGCACGGCTGCAGTGCAGGCCACAAAGTACGCCGAAATTTTTCAGCGGTTTCATCATTTATGTTGTTTTCAGAGCCCTAAATGCCCTACGGCAGAAAGCAGCAAGAGTGCGGTGGAGCGCTTTTCTCAGGGCGCCATCCCCTCAACTTGCGGCACGTTTGGCGGGCCGACGTTCACCGACAGTACGATGAAAGCGAGCGCCTTCCATATTTAATGGCTGCTAAGGTGGAGAGAACTGTGTGATGGGCGTCAGGGGCTTTTCTTTCCAGCGGTTTTGAAGCTAATTGGGCCGAGACTGTGCGGCGCTACATATAGGCGTAGTCGTATGCGCACACACACACACACACACACATACATCGTGCCATAGTAGTAGCAGCAGATTCTCACCCACAGCCCCCATAGCGAGGTGCTGTCTAGGAGTTGTCTGCATTTTCTGTTTTCCTCGTCACACAGTCTACTATGTTACAGGTGGAAAAGGTGTTAACCTCCAAGGTGGGGGCAGGGGGTGTCTGCAGTGCTTGACACCAGACAGGTGGTTTGATGGTCAGTGGGTGGCAATGTGTGTGTGTGTGTGTGTGTGTGTGTGTGTGTGTGTGTGTGTGTAACAGAAGGACTCTGGACAGCTTCCCTGTACAGCTTACAGCTGGGCTTTATGGTCATAAATTGTGCGAATTTACACCTTCGATGGATGGGAGCATAGGACAAAGCGATGAATGTAAACGACTGTGTTTGTCATCTTCCCCTCCCCAACACACACACGCACGCACACACACACGCACACACCAGGCGCTGTGAGGGCCTCCAGTATCTTCCCCATCATCAGCGTGGGCCTGCTCTTCATGGGGGGACTCTGCGTGGCGGCAAGTGAGTTCTACAGGAGCCGGCACAACGTCATCCTCAGCGCAGGGATCTTCTTCGTGTCGGCCGGTGAGAGACCCCGCCCTCTTTACACAATGCTTAGTGCTCTCATCGAACTGTCTCCTTATCAAACCCAAATATTTGACTACAGGGATTCATGGAAGATACAGGAAGGATTTGAGGAACTGGGGATACTCTGTTATACCCTGCAGCACATTGCTTAACCAGTTGTAAATGTGCGAGTGTTACATGCATTATTATGGAGCAGCAGGTGGTACAACAGTTAGAACAGCCGCCTTGCGCTCAAAGGATCTAGGTTTGAATTCTGCCTCCTGCTGTAGTACCCCTGGGGAAAGTACTTTCCATGAGAAATAAATAAATGTAAATGTCAATTATTACTGAAGAGATGACAGGTCCTGTCTTCGTGCTGTAGGTCTAAGCAACATCATTGGCATCATCGTGTACATCTCAGCCAACTCCGGGGACCCGAGCCAGCGTGACGCCAAGAAGAGCTACTCCTACGGATGGAGCTTCTACTTCGGCGCGCTGTCCTTCATCATGGCTGAGATGGTGGGCGTCCTGGCCGTGCACATGTTCATCGACAAACACCGGCAGCTGCGTGCTCAGTCGCGTGTCGAGCTCCTTAAAAAGCCGCCCGCCCCCGGGCACCACCGCCGCTTCCGCCGGCGCTCCCGCTCGGCCGAGCCGGCCTCCCGCGACGACTCACCCACTGGCCAGGGCTACGGTGGCCCCGGCTCTGCCGATATCTCCATGTACACGCTGTCACGGGAGTCCGGCAAGGCTAGTGCTGCCTCGCTTCTCAACTCAGACAGGGAGTACCTACAGGCCCAGAAGGACTACCAGGACACGCTACAGCGGGAGGCGGCCAATCGGAGGACCACCCCAGTGTGAGGGGGGCGGGGCAGAGCTCATGGGGGGTGAAGTGAAAAGCACAAGCACAGAAGTGCCCAAGACACTTTACCCTGACAGCTGGAGGGAGGGGGTGCACGACACATGTGGGGTTTCTCCTCATGTTAGGAAATTCCTTTGCGGAGTCAAGTGGGTGATCTTCAGACAGGGAGGGTTCCCGGGGCAGAGTCATTTTAAAGCATGCTTTCTTGCTGTCTTTACCAAGCCAACAGCCTCAGTGCCCAGTGAGGAGGCTAAGTTCAAAGGCAACAAATCAAAAGTTGTGTGTCGTGTCCCCCAGCCCCCCAACCAGGGATCTCTAATATATGATCATTGTTACGTCTTTGGTGCTTCCTTTAAGTTATCTTTTTTAGTCACTTTTTTTACACTAGATGTAATAGAACAGTGTCCAGCTACTGGGATAGATCTAGCGCCATTCTTCAGCATCACGTATTACCTAATGAAGTATTATCTATATATACTGTTTGTTCAAAGATCTAACATTATACTCTGGGGTTGTGGAGATTCCACAAGGTCCCAAACTTGCACAGCTTTGTAAAAGACACTGAAAGGGTCCACTGCTGAGCGTATGTCCTCTGGACTGTTCCCTACAAGTCTGCGAACTCTTGAGACATCAGGCACAACTCACACTTCAGGGTGACGAGGGCCGTCTCCCTCTCCACCTGACGGTCCTGTAGCAGCATAGTTTGGGTGAGGACTTCCCCCATCGCACAGAAATGATTGTATGAAGCGTCCTGCTTCAGTCATCTGTGGGTGGTCAGAGCCACCTGTCATAGGCTCCACCCATGTTTTCTGCTCAGCCATGATCCCGACTCTCCTTCCAACAAGGGCCCCCTTTCCAGCTCCTATCTCCTTCTTGCCATCCCTCCAGCTCTCTTCAGAATCCCCATCCCTGCATCGCAGTCTCCCACACTGTGATTAAGGGCACCGCTGAGGGAAAACATGGAACAAGTTCTCTGAAAGAAACACTGCTGTCTGGTCAAAAAAGGGGGGGTCACAGTTTGAAACGGCCTGTTCCTGTGCCCTGTATGGGCTGTCAGGTTCCCATCTTTTGCCCTTTGACTTTTGCTGACAGCCATAGTCTTTCGACGAGCCAGCCTATGCTGCAGCGCAGCCCTGTTCGCAAACGCACACAAACGAGAAGCACAGGGATGCGAGTGGCACGAGGGTGAAGTGGTGCAGGCACGGGTACCGGACACTGCTGGGTGGGAACAGTACTGTAGGCACCAGGGGCATTCAGGGGGGCATCCTTGCTTGCACAGCTACTCAACTCAGGGCTCCTCCCTGCAGCAGTGTGCAAGCATGGGAGACAAAAAAAAAAAATCATGGCTTGACCCAAGGGGGACAGGTTTCGGCTTGAGGGGCATCTCAAAGAGGACCCGTCGAAGGAGGACGGGTTTCACCTGTGTGCACTTGAAGTTGGCCGTGCTACAGCACCCACAGCTGGAAAACATGGGTCGTCAAATACATTTTTAACTCAAAAATGATGCCGCCTGCTGTTTGTGTTGTGGGAGTGCAGCAAGTTTAAAGCACACTACGTCATAAATAAAGGTATTGTTGTAATTCACAGCAGTCAACTTAATTTGGTGAAAAGACGGTGAGTGTGAGTCAGACACGAGGCCCCCAATTCCCAGTACCACTGATATTTGTGCAGGGCCTGTTGGCTTGGCTACAGAAACACGCTGCTCAGACAACACGTTCAGCTGACTGTTCTCTTAAAGGGCTTTTCATTTCCGGAACAACATGTGCATTCAAGGGCTTTTAATTTAACACGTACCTCATAGGCGAGGCAGCACATGTGTAGGCGCAGTGGGCGAGCGACGACGTACCAGGGGAAGACGGCCACATGGCTGGTGAGACGCACATTTCTCCCTCCCATGTCTCACCACACCCCGGCCCATGAGGAGGAAGCACTCCGCGGCGCTCCACGGTCACTGTGTGGACCTGAGGTCAACCATGCCAGGCTTTCCTGAGGTCCTTCTGGCTAGCTCACCTGACACAGAGGGTTACCTCATGGGGAGGGGTCACTGCTACGTGCTTCTGTCTTTTCTCAAAAGCTAATGTCAGATCTGAGGATCTCTGTGAACGTTATGTGGAATGTACCATTAATAACTGCTTTACTGAGTTCATTGGATTTATCACACTTCTTCAATACTGCAGCAAAATTTGACCTTTTGTGTGTTTGTTAAGGTAGCAACCCAGCATCCATAGGAGTCTGGATGTTCTTCTTAGGAGACTTCAGTTTGTCCTTCAGAACATGATATTTACAGTCCGAGTCGCATGCCTGCCCACCCCCGTTCCAGCGCCCCCTCGTTGGAAAAGAAAGCACTGCCTAGGAACGATCAGAATTTTTCCTCATCTTTACCCAGAGTGCCTAGCATCCGCATGTCTCAACCTTCTTCCTCCTGTAACACAGAACCCTCTTCCCTCCCCAGCCCTGTCGATACAACCTCAGGGTCACGATCCCCTCCACACATGACCTCTCACTGACCCCCAGTGCTTTTAGTTCAATAACTGCAGTAGGAGAAAAGACACCATCGTTACTTAAAAGTGAAGAAAAAAATGTAAAAATAGAATATCTAAAAAGTACAAATAAAAACGGTTTTGAAAGATGAAAATGGGTAGCTGCTTTTTTTAACAATACTTGAAACCACTCCCCCCCCCACCCCCCAATATGCAACACTCACTCATACACCAGTATCATTTTTATTAGTAAATCGTGGTTATTAACTAAAAAAGATTAAAAAAATAAACTGATACTGGTCAGCTTCTGTCGCACACGAGAGCAGGAGGTAGAGCCCAAGCGCAGGATCTTTTATCTGTTGTCCAAAGGGCAAGGCAAGAATTGTGGTGTGGGGCAGGCGTGGGGCAAAGAATCAAAGAGCGAACGTTGTACTGAGGGATGATCTAATGTCGAAGTCGAAGAATAAAGTGAAGGCCATAGACGAGGGTGACAGAGCTTGAATCAGGAACGGGGAGGTGAAGCAGGAACTCGGGACAAGGGACGAGCAAGGTGAAGTGCTAGATTGCAAACGCAGAGGAGATGGTGCTCTTGATTGAGATTGCGACCAGTGGTGTGGCTTCCTTTGTACTGCCCCTTGCTGATTTCTGCCAGGTGCGTCGGACTGGGGTGAGGTCAGGAACATGACAACTACCAGCTGAAAAGCAACATGTTGAGATACATATTGGTATGTGTCACGCGGAACAGAGGCCACGGGGGCAGCTGGACCCAAGTGCAGGATCGGTCGTCAGCGGCCAGGGTGAGAGCAAGGATCCAAGGACGAGGTCGGGGGATGAAGCGAAGAGTCGAAAGCCAGGAATCGGAGACAGGAAGCAAGAAACGAGGAAGAGCTAGACATAGCGCAGGAGGAACGGTTGTCTCAGTGAGATTCCGCGATTGTACAGGAGCTGAGGAGGGTCTTTAAAGGGTGCGTGCACTGATTGGTGTCTGGTGCTTAAATGGTGTCAGGTGTTGTCGAATATGACGCGGGCGTGGATGTGACAGTATGTAAATGAGCTCTAAAGCAAAATGAGGCAAAACATGATTTCGTATTATAAAATTTCATAATAAAGATGCACTGTACTGCACTGGAGATTCCAATGCTTTACAATTCCCTATCTCCAGAAGAACAATAACTGTAACCAAACTATTCCAGTTGGCCACCATTCAGAAAACAATTTTCTCTATAAACTCCATGGAATTATCTATTTGCAGATGACATATATTTCAGCGTTAGGCGCAAACACTGATAAAATCTTGAATTCTTTTAATAAAATCCTGTAAAATTCTTATATAAATGGAGCACATTATCGGGAACAAGGGGGGAGGAATTCCTTGCACTAGTGTTAATGTAGGACAAGTTCATTCTGCAAACTTTCTGATGTTCATTGAATTTAAGCTTGAACCAATGTTGATTTTCAGCAATTATCATTAGTAGGTTCACAACGTATGCAGGGATCATTGCGCTGCTTGGTCAGTGTGTGTTGAACAATGTGTGTTTTGTCATACAGAAAGAAAGCACAAAGTGAGACTACAGCCTGCCTGTTGATTCATGTGTTCAAGACAGACTCAGCTATTGAAACAGGGGCTACAGGAGCTTCAGGTGTCCTTCCCAACCCTCTCCTGGCACTTCAGAACTTTTTTTTATTCAGCTGGTACTTTTCTGAAAACAACTAAGGGTTTAAGCTACTCACATTCACTTGCTCATTTTTACAGCTGGGTAATTTTTAATGTAATTAATTCACAGTAGGGGGGGCACAGTGGTGTGGCAGGTTCAGCCGGTGCCTGCTGTGTGATAGGTCTGGGGTTTGAGCCCTGCTTGGGGTACCTTGCGGCGGCCTGACGTCCCATCCTCGGTGTGTCCCCACTCCCTTCAGTCTCACTGCCAACCACACTCGGCACAAGCTTTTGTTGACAATTCATGGATGGATGCATAATTCACTGGAAGTATCTTGATACTTACTACAAGGTACAACAGCCAGAGATGGGATTCAAACCTTGGTCATTTGAGTGCAAGGTTGTGGCTCGAACCACCTTGTTCCTGTGAAAGAGGGGGATTCATTTTATTTTGTAATAGCAATGTTCTGCTTTTGGGTTGGGTCCAAAAGCGTTCTGGAGAAACAAAAGGAGTTACAGTCTATGGCCTGAGACAGTCTAGTAAAAACGTGGCCAATCTGGTCAGGATCCACCCACAGCCCTGACTTGCCGCAGCCAGAGAGTGACTGTAAAAGGTCACCTCCTCTGGTAGCAGCTCCAATCATCAGCGAACACACACAGCAACACACATACAAACATCACTTTTCTCATCCCCCCTAGCAACCAAGCAGGACGTCACACATGCCTTAATTAGCAGTGTTGCGTTGTTAATGAAAATAAAGCATGGCATCAACTCCCCGTCTTGGCGGCTATTCACTGAGCAGCTAGGAGGGTGCAGCAAAGGCTGGGCTCAAGTGCAAGGATGTGTGAACCCAGAGGACCCTCAGGAAGGACACATAAAACCTCATTTTGGATTGTGCTGTCTAAATAGAGCTTTAATGGAGCAGAAGTGAGCAGTAAAAAACGAGTGTTCTGTTCCCGACGACGACCCAACAAGACAACAGCAATGTTCATCTTACGTTCTAAGGATGCGCAACAGATTCTATCCACGCAAACACCTTCAGTAACCATGGGCCTGTCCCCTCAGGCCACCTTGTCGTGCTTCCGCTGTATGTAGCCCTGCCGTCTCCGGCACTTCGTCAGGACAAATTAGCATGCCACTACTCCTCACCCGAGGCAATGCAGGCCCCTGTCTCCGATGCCAGATCACAATCTACAATGCTCTGACAGCACTTTTAAATTACACTCCTGTGTTAGATAGAGCACTGGCTTATCTCTACATGAACCGTTTAGACAAGAGAGGGCGGAGCAGACCATTGCTAATGTCCTGTCCTCCACCTCTCAGCTATCGCTGTTTTAGACTGGAGACATGGAAGTGAACCTCAAGCTGCTGGCCCTCCTTCAGCAGGATCAAGTATCCCGCCTGTAGCAGTAGAATCCCAACTCGAACATTTCCCCAGTGGGTATGTACATGGGCAGAGATACAGTGAACAGATTATCATGAATCAGTGACATACTTTCTGTTGTTAGTCTATGGCAAATTCTTCAAAAACTTGAGCTATTGCAACTCTGACTTACGATCAGCTACACTCAGAAGCACTGGCAGTTAAAAATCCTTGCATCAGTCCTTCCATCAACCAGTGTTGAGACCTCATATTTTTTTCCTTTCAGCTTCCCATTTCTGACCTTTGTATTTATTTGTGCCCTTGATTCTGGCCCAGAGATGCAAGAGATGTCCATGGCTTCCTCTGATACAGGTAAACATTTCTGTTTCATGACCACTGAAATGATTTTACTCATGTACTCCTCGGGGTTGCTTAAGAGGAGGTTGAAGAAGATTTTGGAATGAGTGGGTATACATGGATGAGGATCAAGAAGCTCTTCCTCCAATGGAGATGGGCACCAATGCACTAGTGGTATGTTTACATAAGTATCAAAAAACCCACTGTGAAGTTTCACTGTAGGGATCTAGGGCAAAGAAAGGACATATCTTTGTGAACATTGTGAACAGTACATATAGGGACACCAACAAGTGGTCATACACACTGGATTCACACACAGTGGGGTAACTGAGAACAAGTCCAGAGCGTAACTACCAGTCCTGAGAACATCTACCATCTACCAAAAGGGAGCTCAGCAATCAGTTGAAAATTCTCCACTGAGTAAAAGAAAGTGAATGGAGTCTAAAGCCATAAAGATTGTATGACAAAATGTTTTCCCAGTATCAAATGGAAGGGAAAAAAATGGAGGGAACTTCCAGCTGCCCCAGTCATGAAAAGGACAACCATCATGTCTTCTGCAGAAAAAGTGATCCCTATCGAACAAAGAAGAACACCACGGCAGAGGTGAGAGCTGCACCTGTGATCAGCATAGCACTCCACACATGTGCATGAGCGGCACAGGTGATGATGCTACTGAAAACAAACTTAAGTACTAGTAAACTAAGTACATAAGTAAACCCTGCCTCTCAGGGAATGACCAGAAAGCAAGGAAATGGCTGAATTCCCATGATTCCTAGAGAGGGTATAGCTGCACTGGTTCAATGAAAGGATAGACACGCCTCATACTGATGTCTTCTACCATTTATTCAGACACCGTGAAAACTACAAAAAAACAAAGACATGAAAATATTCAAGCATACATCTTTCCCTCGGTTTAAATTCTCTCATATTAGCGTCCGTTAACACACCGGCACGACCACGTTGTTACAACGGAAATATAATTAACACGATAAATACACACAAAACAATCACATTTGTTCATACGAAGCAAATCAACAGACATTATGACAGAATAGAAACTAAATTAAAGTGACATCACACAATATTTATTACATTTTAATAATTTGAAAAACTGACCAAACTCGAATGAAAGAAATTTCTAACAAATAAAAATGAACCAAAACTCTGAATATGAAACCTGTCTTTGAGACAGTTACAGGGGGGTCTGCCTGCCATGGCAACATCCATCCTGCAGCTGTTTAAAGCACACGCACAACCCCCACTGCAGTCAAACCTGCCACATACTGCCCCATACAGAAGAAGCTAGGGACTGTTCTTTTTATTCTTCACATGGGCAACACAGGCCTCTGAATCCCAGGGTTTCCCAACTATGCGCAATGACGCTTATAAAACCGTGGTGTGTATGCATGTAAGTGTAGAGGATGTCCCAGTTTCTCTTCACTTCCTAAACAGATTTTATTGAGACTATTACGAATTAAATGCAGTGTAACTGGACTTTTCTCAACCACAGTGTTTCACCTTGCTGGAAAACGAATTTGTACTTTAATGCTCCTTTACAGCAAGCTCTGGTATTGCACCGAACGTTTGCCGAACACTCCCAGGGGTCGAATTCAGATCAACGGAGAGGGGATTTTGCAGACGCCGTGTTTTTTCTGAGCGCAAGCTCGTACGTTCTGCCTCCAACTTGTTTGAGATTTCGCTTGGATTTGTTGGGCGGAATGAATCACGTAGATCACCGAAATGCACCTTTTGTGAGGCGCAGCAGCAGAGCAAGCATCGATGACTCATCGGGGCACACCCCTCACCGGAGCCGCACATCAGATGTCTTTCAGCAGTATCTCCACTTAAGGAGCTAATTAGTTTACCGAATGACAGCTCTCAGCCCTCTTTCTGCTCGCCTTTTGTTAAACTGCGACGACGAATGTTTTTGTCGATATATATTTAAATAACAAGAGCATTGTTGCATTGTCGATGGGCAAGACATAAACTCATTTCCTTGTCATTTTTTTCAGCAATTAAGTAACTCTTTCACAGTTGTTGTCCTAAATTATATAGAGAATGTGCAATTTGGAGTATGGTGAGTTAATTTGTCCTAGAGTGTCTTGCACAGGTTTTGAAACAGCAGCTAATTATTTTTTTTTTTTTTATTCTGAATTGCTCTGTGACCAGTTTTGTTGAGTAATAATCCTGGAGAATAAGTTTAGCCATAAAGACCAAGGCAGTGGGCAGCGATTCCACAGCCAGGAGCCCACTGGGCTTGAGTTGGTGTGTGTGTTTGTGCATGTCTGAGGTTGTTCAGCCTCAATGTGAAGCATCAAAGTGGCGTGGGGACCGCACAATGGCAGATGATTGGCTCTCTTTCAGCCAAAACCAGGAGCATCTTGCTTCCTTTGAAAGAGTGCCTCTCCAAACCAGTAATGAAGGGTTGATTTTAGTCTCCCTCCGCCATGGCGACTGTATGACACAGCACCTGCACGGTGCTTTTACTGGGAGACACAGTCGCCCTCTGTGATCACTAAAGTTGAAATGAATCTACTGAAAAACACACACACACTTTCAGAACCACTTGTCCCATACAGGGAACCGGAGCCGAACCCGGCAACACAGGGCATAAGGCCGGAGGGGGAGGGGATACACCCAGGACAGGACGCCAGTCCATCACAAGGCACCCCAAGTGAGACTCGAACCCCAGACCCACCAGACAGCAGGACTGTGGTCGAACCCACTGCGCCACTGCGCCCCCCCCCCCCCCCTACTGAAAAACAAAAAAGGTAAATTCACAGCCCTGCAATGTGAATAAGTTGTATCACTAATTCTCAACTGTTTTCTAGTTCTGCCCTGCACACAGCTGTGCAACTTAACACCTGGGGCTGCGTGGAGCACCTTGTAGTGCAATGGCGAGAACTGCTACCTTTGGGCTCGAAGGAGCCAGGTTTGAAAGCTACTCTCCTGCTGCATTACCCTTCATCGAGGTACTTACTCTGAATTGCACTGGTAAAATGAATGTAAGTAGCTTAATGTTCCGAGTGTGTTTGGAATAGGTGTCGGCAAAATGAGTAAGTGGACTGGATGTGAGCTCTGGAGAGCAGGCAGTGGTAGCATGGAGTTGCTGTTCCAAGTCCTTCTACCTTCATTAGTTGCGGCTTCTGTTACATTTAGACAGCAAGAATGCTAAATGGATGCAAAAGGATTCCCACAAGTCTGCTGGTAGCTTCTCTTTTACTGACCTTCCCCACACTTCCAGCATTAAGAGGTCAGGGAGACTTCTCAGGCCGTCTGAGGTCTGACAGTGTGACAGCAAGTACATACATTTGTACACACACTCACACACAGAAGAGAACACTGATGTGTCATGACTTCCTCCCTCTGCATCTCCCCATCTGTGTTGGCACCCATTTACCAGACAGCAGTGTCATGTCAGGTTTGCAAGCTGAGTCGTTGCTAGACGATCTGGCTGACTGATGAATCTGCGCAGTCATTTTTCTGTGTACTAGATGAAGAGGATGTGAAAAAATCCTCAGTACTGACTTTTTAAAAAACCTTTATCCATTTATTAACATACAAATTATTATTAATATTGCATTAATTCCAAAAAAAGCATTTAAAGCACAATTTCCAAAGAACACACTTTTTTCACATCATGATCAAGACAGATAAATCCTGATTCAAAAAAATTATCTTACAAATAGAAAAAAGAATTATTCAAGCCCAAGGTTCATCCTTGCAATAAAAGTAACAGACACTGAAATATAAAAGCCAAAATTATTAGACAGGATATAAGACCACAGAACATTAAACCAATAATCACATATATCAGAACATCAGTTAGCCTGCAAGCTTAAAAAAAATCTGTCAAACTCTCGAAGGCTTTATATTTCTGAAAATCCATCCACTCCATTATCATTTGGTTTAAAAATAACAACAAAACATTAATTCATAGTTTTGAAAACACATCATGTTCTAAAAATACATGGATCATTGAATCATAAAATCATAAAATTGACAATCAAATAACCTCTTGTAGTCAAGTCCTTATTTGATTTTACTGTGGTTTTTGGAACAGTAAAGTCTGTGGCCATTGAGATTACAAAGGGACACTTTCTGTTTCACATAGGGTTTGGGGTGTGTGTGTGTGTGTGTGTGTGTTGAGCAGAGAAGGGCTGTGAAGCAGGTCCACATCTTGAATCTGCAGTCCCAGCTGTTTCTGCAATTAATGCTACAAGGGAAGGCAAATTTGTCATCCTGACAAATGTCTTCTTTTCAAACAAACTGTCGAAACTCAGATTATTTCTTGTGTGCCGATGCTAAAAAAAAAAAAAAAAAAAAACAAAAAGCACTCATGTTGTGCCAAAGCCCCCTCCGGGCTCCTGCCAGACATGACTTGCTGCTTATCGTGGTAAATTTTATGAGTGCCGATAGTCCAGGAAGACAATAACAAGTGCAAGTTCACTGTCAAAAAGCACAAAAAACCAACATCGACACTCAATCAACACTTCTTGACATGTGAAAATGGAATTTCTGCACCGGCTGCTCCGGCCGACACCAGCGCTGTTTGCGTGCGATCCCCTGGTACACTGCACCATGCAATCTGAACTCCATATCTCCCGGTTGTTAGGCAAAGAAATGCCATTTGATGCAAATTCTAGCCATTATACACAATTAGGCACTGATTAGCGCCACTATTATCATCGAACGAGGCTGCCTGTTGGAGTGCATATATGCAGCATTTAACAACCATCTGCAATTGCCATCAGATGAGAAGAGCAAACCATAGTCACAGCAGTCATCGGTCTCGTGTATAATGGCTTGAAATTTCTGTTTAAAGGTGGCCTGTGTCGGGCACTTGTTATGCTGTCGCAAGGGGGAACGGCAATGAAAAGGTGGAAAAGTGGGCAGAAGTTTCTGGAAGGTGTGTGTTTGGATTTAGTTACACATGTGAAGTTCATCCGTGTCACGTTCTGCATGCCTTAAAAAAAGTGGCTGGCATCAAGGACGTGGATGTGGAAACAGATCTGTCGGCGGCGTAGGGCAGCTGCCTCTGAGGAGTCCTGTCCGTCTCCAGAAGAGCAATGGAAGCTGCCGGAAACACAGATGCATCCAAATTAGCTTCACTGACTGGAGCAGAGCGACAGCTGACTGGCAGGTCGAGACGGGCATCGTGACAGATCTCCTCCGTCGGGGCCTCGCGCACGGCCCTAGGCCCATCGCTCGGGACGACCCACCCAGCTCCACACAGGCCCCGCTCCCCACTGCGGCTACATTATTAAACACCAGTTGGGTTAAGTTCCTACTTTGACCTCGGTTACTAACTCCGAAATCAAAACTTCAGAGGAGACGTGAGGTTAACGGGATCCAAGCGGGCAAAAGAAGAAAGGAAGGACAAAGATGTTGTGAGGTTTGACAGCGGGACACGTACTGCCCGCACCGGGAAGAATTTTCAAGGGTCAGCTTCGCTCGGATGTGCTCGTGCTCTGATAGAAGGAGCACCGTGCTTCGCGACACTCTCTCGACACGTCCGGCTGCCTTTGTGCGTAGAGCGCACAACGCTTCGGCGAATGATCGTGGCTGCCAAAAACAAGGCCCAACAAACCGACTGCAATCTTAGCCCTGCATTGTACATGGAAGTGTGCGGTGTTTCATCCCATCCGGCAAGAGGCAGTCAATCCCATACCACTTGGGCATGATGGTTGCACAGCGGTCAAAAAGCACCTGCCTTTTTCAGCGTCCACCATATGTCTAATGCTGTGTATTAGATGAGCCACGTGCTCCACTAATCAGCCCAGACGCGCCTCTTTACCCAATGTGGAGTCAGATTGAGCTGCTACTTTGAGTCAACCAGCTCTCATGGTTTAGCGGGTGTCACAGTGGTGCAGCGAGTAGTACTCCTGGGTTATGGGTTTGGCTTCTAATCTCACTCAGCCTATGTGACGTTTGCGTGTTCTTCCCATGTTCGTCCGTGTTTCCTCCAGATGCTCTGGTTTCCTCCAGTTTCTGGTGGACTGGTGATACTAAATTGGCTGTCATGTATCTTTGTGTGACCGTCCTGTGCCAGCCTGGCATCCTGTCCAGAGTGTATCCAACCCCACATCCTATGCCTCCAGGATAGACTCTGGACGTTTGTGGCCCTGCACTGGACCAGTGGATATTAGTGGCAGTCGGATGGAGGAAGCCCACCAACTGCAGCATGTCTGGAGCAACAGTGAAGAAGGCTGTTTTCCAGTGACTACATCTGGTGCTCACGCTGGCTGTTGCCACTTGTGGTTCATTTTTAACTGCGTGTAGTTTTCTGTTCTAGGGAGCAGTGGGGAACGGCATGTTCTGCAACACGACACGCTCAGCTTATTTTAAAAGACGAGGAAATAAAGAAACGGTTCACTGTCAGCCTTTCCGACTCACTTCCAGTCCACAGCCAAATCACTCCTGGGTCCTCTAGGAGGCGCAACAGCGAGGGAGTGTCATCGCAGGGCCGGCGGGGACCCGTCAGTCTGTCAGGTGTCCCTGATTTGGGCCGACAGCCTTGAGTGCCAGACGGCAGCGGGCCGCTGGCGGACGGGGTAGTGCGGTTGGAGCGGCCGTCTCCGTTTCGAATCCCCTTGTGCCGCGCCCTTTCATGAGTCACCGCCACGGATTTGTAACGCGTCAGATCATGATAAAACGCTCAAAAGATTGGGTTGTAGGAAATCCCACTCTTTTTCATCCTTTCCAGCTGATGGAGGTACAGTGAAGCGCTAAGTGTGGGGCAAAGCTGGAGCAAAATGATGCGCTGAGGTGCCAGCTGTGATGAGGCCCTTGTCTTTATGCTAATTCCCTAGGTGGGGCAATTTGAAAAAAAAAATAAACAGTATGAATTGCATGTGATGAGACAACGAAAGGGACTCGCTGTGGGGTGGGATAGGTGCACTTTCAAGTCTGCTGGTGGAGGGTTTGTCTTTTACCGCCGATGACATGTAAGTTACCGCCCCACCTGGCCATCAAAGAGCGGGAAATAAAGAAAGGACATGTTTGACTGCAGAAATGAGAGTGCGTATGTAAATAATAAGCAATGTAAACAATGCTTGAGGGCAGACAGGAGAAATTTCAGCAACAGCTGTGGATTTGTAAACACAAGCGAATTCGAAGTGGAAGCTGGCTAAAACGATTAAGATTCGGAGGGAGAGAAAAAAAATAATAGCTTTACTTTAATGCGGCTGTTGGAGAAAAAAATAAATGTGACTAGTTCGCCATCTAGTGGCACGTTTGGGGAAAACGATAACTGGGCTGTACTACAGGTAGCGCTCAATTGAATTGAACTGAATTGAGTTGAATTGAATTGTCCGGGTCTCGCTCTCTGGCGGGTGTGGGGTTCGAGTCCTGCTTGGGGTGCCTTGCGATGGACTGGCGTCCCGTCCTGGCTGTGCCCCCTCCCCCTCCAGCCTTGCGCCCTGTGTTGCCGGGTTAGGCTCCGGCTCCCCGCGACGCCCTATGGGACAAGCGGTTTCAGACTCTGTGTGTGTGTGTGACTTACTTTGTCATTGTACTGCTGTGCAATACAACGAAATTATAGTGTTATTCCCTGAGTTCTTTACACAGCCAGTTAACCGAGTCCTCCAAGGACTGACCTCAATCCCACAATCCTTTACTCTGTCCTTGCTGCTCTTTGTGCAGTGACCAGGGCTATTTCCCAGCATTCAAGCGACTCGCAATACGTGTATTTGTGGAGTTAGCACATGTGACGCTGGAGATGACAATCCTTCTTCAAAATATCTTTCAGAGTATAGTAAATAATAACAAATAAATAAAGAACTATAACTAATAAATTAGAAATGGTCATGATTGCTTGTTTGATTAAAAAGTTTTTTGTAAACATCCCTTTTTGTAATAATTATATGTGTTAAAATGTTTTTTTTTGTCTCAAAATTTGACCCCTGTTAAAGTAAAACTGTCAGTTTTTACGACTGTTTTTTGGGTTAATGCCTCCTTCAAAATGCGTCGCTCTTCCGGGAGGTATTAATTATAATCCGCTCGCAGACTGTGAGGGGCTTCTATAGTTATAAAGCGGTTATTGCTGACTCTGCCATTCTTGCACTTTTCGCGCGCTTGTGACGTGCGCGACTCCGCTTTATGACATCATCCGACGTGCCCCTTACGTTTCGTCCTGGAAACCCCAGAAAATCGGCGAACTCGCGACCATAGTGGTGCTCACGACGACGGTTGAAGTGATAGACCATCTGGACTGAAAGTTATCTAGAACATTGTTCAATAAGCAGTTTTTTTTTGTTTTGTTTTTATTATTTTTGATTGGATATCCATATTGTGGGTGATTTTTGGGTTCATGGTGAATGTTTTGCTGTTGTGCTGGTGATGCGACGTTTTTTGTAGACGGTCGTTTTTTTTTTTTTTTGTTGTGCTCAGGAAAGGGCGGCCATTTTGGGCCTCCTTTCCTCCCGCTTTCTCTCCCTTTGTCATATTTAGCTGTATAATTTTGGGTTTTTTGCTGTTGTCTACGCGGACGCGGACACGGCGGACGCCCCGGAGTATTTTAAAAGGGACTGACTGCGGATATTCGGTTTCGAGCGGTGCGGTTTGGACTGCGGCCTGCGACAGGAGGGACTGTTGGGGGACGCGCAGACGCGCAGCTTCCTCCTACATGGACTCTGAAGAAAGGCGCCACTGAGCGCTCCCCCGGGCCCGGACTCTTGCTCGGCCTCCTGGTTTCCCTGCGTTTCCGTGTTTTCCTCGCCTGAACAGGCCCCCCCCCCCCCGCACTGCTGGACACTGTCTGGAAGCCCGCTTGCCGGCTGTGCGGTCTGAGTCTCTTTCTGACGGACTGGGAACTGGAGTTGATTTGAGAACAATGTCGTTGGTTTCTGTTGCATTTCCATGATTTGGTGTGAATGTGGGTGTGTTTTTCCCACCTCGCGCGGTCAGTTTTAAACCAAAAGAGCCACAGAGAGAGAAGATCGTCCGTTTAGCGCGATGATGGTGCTCGTATTGCTGAGCAGCTAAGCTAGCCTGCGAGCTACCGCTTCTGTACAGTACAGGCTGTGTGGTTGTAGCGCCCCCCTCCCCTCCTTTGTCGGGCCTCTCTGTCTCTGGGCCGCGTGGTCTGTTCTGCTTAACAAAATGTCTTGTGTACATTACAAGTTCTCCGCCAAACTCAACTACGACACGGTGACCTTCGACGGGCTCCACATCACGCTGAGCGACCTGAAGCGCCAGATCATGGGCCGCGAGAAGCTGAAGGCGGCCGACTGCGACCTGCAGGTCACCAACGCGCAAACCAAGGAAGGTCAGTCTTGCTTAATGATTAATCCTCACATCGACTGTCCGGAGGGGGCTTTATGTAACAGAAAGACCTCTGATATTTTAAAGCTGCACAGTGAATGATTATTAATAATTGGCAGTAGATGACGTAAGCGTTAGAGGTGCGGCCTTGCACTTGTGGCGTCCTTTAGTTTTGTTCCCGCAGGGAATTTTCTCTGTAGCTGGATGAAACAGTACTACATCATGGCAAGAAGTTGCTTTGGAGAAGAGTGTCAGCTAAACGAATAACTGTAAACAGAACAATCATGAGAGCATGCCTGTTATCCAGTTACCTGGTTACTGGTGTTAAGCGCAGCCCCCCCCTTCAGCAAGCCTTATGCTTAACTAGTTTGTCCCATTGCAGCTCGTAGCATGCCATGGGTCACATGGCAGTAAACATTTCAGAATTTGTTGAAAACTGTATCTCTGGGTGTGTTATGTATATTTTTGATATGTTCTTTAAAACTCTAAGTGATGTATGGATTCCAGAGTCTCAAACCTGTCAGGGAAACTATGGCGTGTTTACCGTTTGAGCTTTGCTGAACCCTTTCCCAAGGGCCTTTAGAGGAAAAATAAATGCTAAGGTTATGTGGTGTGGCTTTTTAGGGTTATTTTAATTAACCAAATGTTTTTATCTGTTTTTTTTTTTTTTTTTTTTAGAGTACACAGATGATGGGTCTCTTATTCCCAAAAATTCGTCTGTTATTATTAGAAGAATTCCCATTGGAGGAGTGAAGGCAGCAAGCAAAACATTTGTCATGTAAGTGCTTAATTAAATTTTTCTGTATTTCAGTCAAACTTTGGAGTACTTTTGTTCCAGTCTTCAAAAATATATCTTGGTGTTTTTACTTAAGAGGAATTAACCTTTATTTTTTCCTTTTTTCTAGTGATCGTTCTGAGCCTCCGAGTGGACCTTCTAAAGCAGTATGTAAAAAAAACTCACCATTTTGGTTTTTTTATTAGACATTTCTCTAGTTTTAAGTATGCAACATACTACTTGCTATTTAGTACATGAAATGGTTTGTACTGTTAAGCGTTTTGATTCTGGTGCTACAATATTTGACTGTTGTATAGTTAAGGATGACGTAAATGCAATTTCTGCAATTCAAATTGCTGAAACTGTGTAAATTGTTTTGTGCATGCAGTTGCACTGTATTTCATACTGGAATACCATGGGTTACGTATATACAATGTATAGATTTTGTGATCAGTCCGTTCATTTTGCTAATAGTGAACATGATGGGATGTTCGGCCTGTTATATTTGTGAAAGTTGTTTTTGTTTCCAAATAAAAGTTGTACTGAGCCATATTTAACCTCACAATGTATTACACAGCTCTGATGTCTGACTGTTGATGTTTAAGGAGTTGCTATATAGTCAAGTACATCGGTCTGCAAAGAATGAAAAAAACCAAAGTTGTTAAATGTTGACTGTATTTACAAAATGGAACAGTAGCTGACAAGGCTCAAACAACCATTACCTGTTAAAATGTTTAATCTGGGAAAAATAATCAACTGTATTGAATTCACACTCCATGAAAACGATTTCTAATGTAAATTTACCACAAATCTCAGCTTTTCTAATTGTTCCTCCACATTGAAACTGGAAAAAAATTGGGATACCATGATGACCGACCTACATTTATCCACTGGTGGCTTACATAATTTTGTGGTAATATCAAGGACCACAGATCTCAATTTTCATAAATTGGGAAGAAATGGTTCTGTACAATAGGACTTAGTCTTTTTCGATTAACCTGTGTACCAGCAGTAAATACAACTTGAAAGTGTAAATGTAGCTTACTACAGTGGTTGTAACTAGGGTTGGATGGGAAAATGGAAATGTGTGGATTGAGCATTAATCATAAACCTAATGAATTGTTTGAGCCTTAGTGTGTACTTCACTATGAAAACCAAATGCGATGGAGATTTGCTCTTTATCCATCAGTTTTGGGCAGCACAAGAAATGTTTCCTTCAAGAAAGTGTTATAGTTTCTTTTTTTTTTGTTTTGTTTTGTTATGACCTTCAATGCAAGTGCCTTTAAATATATTTTGGTAGAGTCCAACATGAAGTTCCATCTGCACAGTTTTGCCGGGTTTTTTCCTCAGTATTTCTTAAGTGTACTGTTCACCTGCGCTTACCAGTTTCAGTAGTACTGTGTATGATGCAGAACACTACAGTTGTCAATAAAACATATGTGTACAATTTCTGAGCACCACCTCCAAGGCCTTGTGTGTTCACTCTCAGTCACCTCATGGGGAATGGGAGTTAATTTGCATATCAAAAGGGTTGGCAACTGCAGGCAAAACAGGTGAAGTGCTGTTGAAGAGGCAGTCTGGAAATGCAGACAAATGATTTCTAGACTGCCTGTTCTGAGTAGTCAAGCCCTTAGCAGGACCTGAGTTCGGTCCTTAAATTAGTGTGTGAATTTTACATTCCATTGTGTTCGTTATACCCTTTTAGGGTATTGCAATGCTTGACGTTATCATAGGAATCTTCTAGCAACCCCATGTGTACAAATAAGTAAAAATATTTGTAATTAGCTGCTACATTTATGCTGATAAAATTTTAAATGTAGTATTATGCATTGAGTTCCTCAAGATCACATAATGATACATTTAATTTTTGTGTGTCCGTTTGGTAGATTTTTGGCAGATAGCTTTGTAACTTTAAAAGCTTCCGTGAATTTCATTAATTTGGTTATTTATTGAACTTCAAGTGCAAAGGTGTTCAGTCTGGACTGTGCACATAAGACAGGTAGAACATCAGGTGCAGAACATCTATTTTGGAAAAATCTGGTATTTTAGACTTTAAAAAATGAACCAAGTTAGGTTTACATGCGTTTTGAACTATGAGCTTTCTTGTTTTTACGTGACCGAAATACAGGTGATCTGCGGTGATTTGCATGTCATTGTGTGTTGTGCCTTACGGGATTAAACTTGTTTTCAATTTCCTACAAACAGATTGATGATTCTTCTGCTTCACTTTCACTGGCCCAGCTCTCCAAGGTATATGCCCTTCCATGCTTTGTCAGTGTCCATACTATGACATGTCAACCATACGTCTGATTACTTGATGAAGCTGTAATGGCTATATATGTTTAGTGTGCTTTGAACGCTGTGGCAGTCCTGTGCAATGTTACCGGCTGTGTTTAGGCTTTGTAAAGTTACGGTCTGTTTTTCTAGGACCGCAAGTATGACTTTTTACCCCCAAACATTCAGACACATTGCCCTGTGTTTAAAAAAAAAAAAAAAAAGGGGGGGGGCCTTTTTTTTTTTTTTTTTTTTTAAACACAGGGCAATGTGTCTGAATGTTTGATTCAACAGTTTATATGATCAGATTTTTCACCTTTTTTCCCCTCATGAGTTACCATAAATTACATTTGCAGGTTTTGAAGGGATATAGTCTAACTAGCGCTCTCTCCTTTATGCTAGTGGTTTTTGGGAGAGTTTGAGGATGGTGCTAAAGTTTGAGGCTGTTTTGTTACTACCCGCTGTTGAACTGTTTGGTGCACGGTCTCCCCTGAGACAACACGTGTTTCACTTAAGATGTGTGGGTTTGAAACAAGAACAGCTGTGTTCATGTCCAGTCCTGTAGAGTGTGTCCGGGTGGGGGAGCTCTTGGGTGCTTTAAACACGGCTGAATCAAGATCCAGGGGCAGTACAATGTAAGGAAGAGCAGCAACCCCTCTCCCACATGCCATTTCAAAGTTTTTCTGAATGCGTTTTGTTGTTGTCCTTGATTTTCACTTCTTAAACCTTTTTTAAATATGAAGACGACTTGATCAAACAGCCACAGGTCCTATTTTATGTGAATCAGTAATGCACGGCCTACCTTTTTTTCCCCCGTCTTGATTTTAGTCCATCATTAAGACTGCAATATGTGTGTTGTTTTTGTGTCTTTTGTGAATCCAAGTCCTTTGCAATACTTAGGTCTACATGCCTGAATGTGTTGAAAGGTTTGTTTGAACAAAGCCCACATATTATTCCGCAGTCTATATAATCTCTATCCTGAAAGGTTTTAACTTGAGTGAATCTGTGGATTCAGTGGAGTTGTTAACAAGGTATGAGTCATCAGCGCAAACGCTGGGTCTGTTTAACCTTTTTGTGCATTGTTACTTATAGCTTGGTAAGAACCTTAAAAGCCTGAATCACCTGTTGTACACTGCTACTGTTACCAAAGTAATTTTGTACACAGGTCTAGAAGATAGTTTTAAGAGTTCTAGTTTGCATCTCTGAGTAACTGTGACTTGAGAAATTAACTGTATGCTTAAAATATTAGTGAAATATCGGAAATGTACTTTTTTTTAACCCTAAATATTGTTTGCGTTATTTGATGAAGTGATTATTTTTCGTTCCGTCTTTTCTTCCATTTCATAAAAATCCTTTTTTTTTTTGTCAAACTTTTGTTGCAAAAAATTTCAGTTGGCGTTTATCCTACCACCTGGAAATTTGCTGCACATGTTTGTTTGAGATCTAGTTTTGAATGTATTGTGTATGGATGGTAGCTGAGGGAGTAGCAAAGTGCACCTCTAAAATATAAGCGGCCTTCTGAGCCCCTCCTCACCCAAATGGACGAGCGTATCTGCAACTCTACAGGACATGGCGTGCGCACCACAGTGTCTCTGGAAGCTATGGCTGCTTTCTCCTGCTTTGTCAATAAAATGATACCTGTTGCCTGTTGCACAGACCGCCAACCTTGCCGAAGCCAATGCGTCTGAAGAAGACAAAATTAAAGCTATGATGAATCAGTCTAATCACGAATACGACCCTATGCAGTAAGTATGTGGTAATAACGTGGCAGTACCGATCTAGCACATGGAAAGTTGTGTTCTAATGTTGACTTTGTTTCGCACAGTTATAGTAAGAGAACAGTGGGTCCACCTCCTCCAAACTACACCTGTTTCCGCTGTGGAAAAAATGGACACTACATACGGAATTGCCCAACCAATGGGGTGAGAGGATTTCTGGGCACTTATGGGTATTAGTACCACTGTAAAGTTTGGGTGTTCATTTGAGATGGTTAACAATTGTAATGTGTTTCTAGGTGATTTTTCTTAATACGTTATCGTCTTCCATACATCGGTGACTTTCTGCATCTGTGTCCTTCACTTGGCAGGACAAAAGTTTTGAGGCACCCCAACGGATCAAGAAAAGCACAGGAATCCCACGCAGTTTCATGATGGAGGTAGACGACCCAAGCATGAAGGGTGCCATGCTGACCAATACTGGGCGATATGCCATTCCCACCATTGACGCGTCAGTATTCCATCTAGCTTGTGTGTGGTTATTTTTGTGTCATTGATTATGGTAGTGAATTCAGTATTTAACAATGATGTACAGAGAGGCCTATGCCATCGGGAAGAAGGAGAAGCCACCGTTTCTGCCCCAGGAACAGTCGTCATCTTCTGAGGATGAGGACCCTGTGCCCGATGAGCTGCTGTGTCTCATATGCAAAGACCTCATGACAGATGCTGTGGTCATTCCCTGCTGTGGGAACAGCTACTGTGATGACTGTGAGTGCACTCCCAGTTTTCCCTGCATTGCGGCTGAGTCCCAGATGCATTGCGTACTGGGGTGGTAAATGTCATGTTATACCTCCAGGTATAAGGACATGCCTCCTGGAGTCTGAGGAGCATGTGTGCCCCACCTGCCACCAGTCTGACGTGTCACCTGATGCGTTAATTGCCAACAAGTTCCTGCGCCAGGTAATTTCACCACTTAGGTGGTTCACTGTACATGAAGGTTACTGTGTTTTTGGCACAGTGTTAGCCTTAAAATTTTCAGTGTATTTAATTGTTTGCATTCATCATAAGGGTCGTGTACCTCTCTAAAAGCATTATATTCTTCTTTTAGGCAGTGAACAACTTCAAAAATGAGACTGGCTACACTAAACGCATGCGCAGGACTGCAGCTCAGCCGGCGGCTTTGGTGGTTCCTCCTCAGCCGCGAGTGCAACGACCGGTTCAGCCAATCAGGCCCCCCACCTCTAGACAGCAAGACCCCTTGTTGGCCAATGCTCCCCAGCCCACATCATCTGCTACACCTCCTCCGGCAACACCTGCAGCAGGAACCCATGCAACCCAAACCCCACCAACTGCGACTACCCCCTCCTTGCAGGCTGTAGCTGCATCAGGAGTCCCCAGCTTCAGCACCTCTGCTCCCTCACCTCAGAAGCCCGTAAAACAGGAGGAGCCGGCGCTCTCCAAGTGAGTTAGCACACCAACAGGAAAATACATAGCAAGTTTTTACAGCACCCTAATTGCCCAGACGAAAACAAAAAAATTGTTTGAATGTTCTTCATTGTGTGTCTCAGGGAGCTTGAGAATGTCACCCCAGCACCATCAGTTATGGTTTCAACTGAGCCCCCTTTGGCAGGACCTGTTACTCCAAAGGTGAGTATGTTGGAAGAAGCAATAGCAGAGCTTTCCTTTCTTGGTGACTTCCTGACAGTGCATGGTGCTTATGTTTGCTGTAATTTTTTTTTTTTTTTTGGTCCTCCTTAGGGATACCTTGTGCCAGTGATTGGTCAGCCTCACTCTCTTGGCCATTCCATTCCAAGAACAGGTAAGATCATAACAGATAAATGTGTAGAAGTTAGACAAAAGAGCTTCTGCTAACCTATGCACCAGAGATGTTGAAAGAATTATCGTAGGAACTGTGGTTATGCTATGATGTAGTTTTTAATTATCCGGTGGTACACATTGAAATGTGATCATTTTTCGCATTGCAGTAAGAGCACTTCACATCTGGTTCTTTGATGGTCCCACTCACAAGACTTTAAAAGTGAAAGTTCTGTAAGCTCTTTGTTTTCACCCCAATATATTGGATTGAAGTCCCTCTTTGTTTGTATCTACAGGACAGCCTCTGCGACCCAATCCACCGAGACCGAACAGGCCCACGTGGGACACGTAAGTGACCCGTGATTTGATTTCTATAATTTTTTCTGTATGTAATTGGTGTAACCTCTACTGTTGTTCTTCCAGCAGAAGCCGTTCCCAAGGCGACCGTCCTCGTGCACAGGTCCCAGCTGTACCAACACCCCTCCCTACCGTGCCTCCTGTCCATGTGCCTCCTACCCTCTTTGCGCCACCACAGTATGCAATGCCCCAGCCTCCTGGCCTGGCACCACAGCCATACCCACTGCAGTATCCTACAGGGCAACAGCCCGTTACCAACTACAGCGTGCCTCCACCAGTCTATCCACCAGCCCCGGCCACAGTGTCCACCCCATGGATTCCTCCTGGGACCCAGGCACCGATTGCCAACCCTATGCCACCTCTGACTTCGACACCCTTCCTGTCCAAGGAGGAATTCTATAGGCAGCAGCGGCGATTGAAGGAAGAGTGAGAAGATTAAGTTAATTTTCTATGATTCATTTGACTAACATAGTTTTGTGTGTTGTTTAATTTGTATTTAAACATAAACAGAACAGCTAAACTAAAAATGTTATCTGCTAGTAATGATAAATATTGAGATGATGCCCCTGCAGGCTTTGTTTTAACTGTCAAGTTTTATCTCCTTCCTGTTTTCGATAAATAGTTCGCACTGTCGATTCGTTGCCAGGGAGAAGTCTAAGCTTGAGGAGTTCACAAATGACTTTGCCAAAGAACTATTGGAGTATAGAAAGATACAAAAGGAACGAAGGCGTTCTTATTCCAGGTAAAATTGTAAAAATATTTGTGAGCATCCTAATGGGACACATTATGTCCAATTAAGTGTTTGTTTACTGAGAGTTTATCCAACTTTCTTTCCCCACCTCTCTATTTCTGCAGATCTAAGTCCCCCTACAGAGGCTCATCATACAGTGGAAGCTCCTATTCATACTCAAAGTCACGTTCCCGGTCTCGGTCTCCACGTTCCTACTCCCGCTCTCTTAGTCGCTCGAGGTCCAGGTCACGCTCGAGGTCCCGCTCACGGTCCTACTCCCGCTCTCCATATGGCAGGCGTGGTGGCCGAGGACGGAGCCGCAGCTATCGGTCTAGATCCCGATCTCACGGCTACCATCGCTCCCGCACCCGATCACCGTCCTACAGGGGGCGAGATGGAGGGGGAACTGGAAGCGGGTCCTACCGCTCCCGCTCCCGATCGCCCCTCGGGTACAGGAGCCATACCCCCACGAAAAAGCCTGTTCCCCTCATGCAAACTGAAACAGACCGCAAGTACATGAACCCTTACCGTGAACCTCCACCTTATGATGCCAAAGCGTACTATGGCCGAAACATTGACCAGGGAGATCCATATGAGAGGGAGAGGTACAGAGAGTGGGAGAGGGAGTACCGTGAATGGTACGAAAAATACTTCAAAAGCTACAATAACCCCCCAGGCAATATCCCACGAGGTCGGCCTCCAGCAACTGGCCGGGAGCCCTTCACCCCAGAGCGCTTTGCACCACCAAGGCCCCGGGATGGCTCACCATTTGGACGTGGCCGCCGGGACGAATTCTTGGGTCCTGGACACAGCCATAACCTGATTCCAAGAGGTCGCCATGGGCCACAGACATATGCAGAGAAGTTTGCTTTCAAAGAAGCCCATGGTTTGAGTAGCCTGGGTGCCACTGCTCCTGGCAGGGGTGGCAGTAAAGAGCTGCAGAAACCTCTGAAAGAGAGGGAGCCAAGTGGGAGTATTACTGGAGACCCTAAAGGCCTGAAACACAAGAAGCATAGGAAGAAGAGGAAGGGGGAGGATGGGGACATCTTCAGCCATTCAGACTCCATGGATGATGGCAGAAAAGAAAACCGCAAAGGCGATGGCATGCTGATGGCATCCAGTCGTGATGATGCTACTCCTGTGAGGGATGAACCTATGGATAGCCCTACAGTTCCCTACAAGGCCAACTCTGAAAAAGACCGGAAGGATAAGGTCAAAGGAAAAAGCGAGAAGGTAAAAAGAAAGCCAGAGTCAAACACCCAAAAAAAGGAGTCTGCAACAAAGATATCAAAATCCTCCAGGGAGAAGGATGCTGACATGGAACGTGAGAAGTCGCCAAAATCTGAACCGCCACTCAAAAGGGCTAAAGAGGAGGTCTCCCTGAAAGCAGATCCCATCAAGCAGCACCCGTCCCAGAGGGAGGACAAAGCACCCCCATCCCGAAAGGTGGTGCAGAAGCCAGCTAAGCACCATCAGGAATCGAAGTCTGCAAAAGAGGAGCCAAAGGTAAAGAAGGAGCATGCCAAAGAGCCTGCCAAGCATGAAAAGGGCCCTGCCAAAGATGAGAAGCCTAAGACTGAAGTGGAGAAAACCATCAAAAGTGAGGACAGACCATCAAACAAACCCATTGAGCTCAAACCAGAGAAGCGGAAGAAAAAAGATGAGAAACCTGCTGATAAGGACCAGGATGTTCCTCCAGTTAGATCACCTAGAGTGGATGTGACGGAGGTTGCAAAGGGGTCGCCTAAACTAAAGCCAAAGCCCGAGGTTGAAAAACCAGCTATCCGACCTCTAATGGAGAAGGAGGTCAAGCCTGTGCCTATGAGGAAGATCAAGATTAACCGGGAGATTGGCAAGAAGATTGGGTGTGCAGACACCATGCCTGTAGTTGAGGAACCTGTAGATGGTGCAGCAAGGAGCAAGTCTGAGAAGACCAAGGGCAAGGTTCGAAGGAAAATCCCAGCTCCTGATGGCTCAGGCTCACTACTTGTAGATTATACCAGGTAAGTCTCTTTTAATTACATGCATGTGTTTTAAGATTAATCTTTTTATTGCAAATGTTGAATTCCACAAGAATATTCAGGATTTATTGATTTGGGTTCTCAATTTCAGCACCAGCTCCACTGGGGGTAGTCCCATCAAGAAGTCAGAGGAGAAGCTGGACCTGAAGAAGACTGTGGTAAAAACACTGGAAGAGTACACCAATGACAGCTCCACACCTGCCGAGGATGAGATTGTCATGATTCAGGTCCCCCGCTCCAAGTGGGAGAAGGAGGACTATGAGTCAGAGGATGAAGAAGCCAAGGTGTCGGCCGTTCCTGGTAACAGCAATGTTGCACCTCTCCCTCCAGCAGCAGAGAGCTTAACTACAAAGCTCAGTGACAAGAATTCACCCCTGCCGGAGCGAGTGGCCACTTTCACAAAGGAGACTGCAAAGGTAGAGGCTCTTCCTGAAACAAAGCCTGCTAAGGTATCCCTAACAAATGACAAAGAGAAAGAAAAGGAAAAGGACTGGGAGAAGGAGCGAGAGAAGGGGAAGGAGAAGAGCACTTTCGAAAGGGAGTCAGCAGATAAGAAGCCCTCTGTTTCCAGCTCAGATAGGGAGAAGAACCCTGAGCGTAGCAGTGAACATGGAAGTGAGAGGAGTAGCTCCTCTGCTTCTCATGCTTCCTCTAGGGATAGGGCTGCAGACAAGTCTGACCCAGCTCAGCGCAAGTCGGGCAGCAAAGATGGCAGCTCTTCCAGTTCTGACCGGAGACCAGAGCAGCGGGTTAGCCAGAGAGACCATTCTGCCTCCAAGTCCAGAGATCCAGCCAGGAGAAGGGACTCGCCACCCTCATCAAGAGAAGCAAGCCAGCCTCTGAGGGGTCGAGACCGAGATGCACGCACAGATTCCACAAAGAGGGGTCCGGGTGTCTCGGAGTCTCGAAGGGCCGAGCACAGCCCTACCCGGGATAAGAGGGTGTCCCAGAGTGCCCCAGAGCCCTCGAGACAGGCGTTGGCTGACCAAAAGTCGGACAGGCCTTCCAGCAAAGAGAGGCCAGGCAGCAGGCACCAGGAGACACGGGATGCCAAGGTCTCGAAAGACCGGGAGCACAGCGCCCACAAGGCACCCCACCAGTCTGGCTCTCCTGAGGCCAAGGCAGATATGGAGCGGTCTGGTGGTCGTGTGGAGCGTGACCACAGCAAGGCTAAGCCCCCCTCGGCGCGCTCAGCCAGACTGTCCTCCGACTTGGCTCGTGAGACTGATGAGGCAGCCTTTGTCCCTGACTACAGTGAGAGTGACAGCGAGGCATCGGATGTTGAAGGGAAGGCAGAGTCCAAGAGTAAGGAGAAGGGGCCAGAGAGCAGCCCCAGTGGCAGCCCCAGCCCTTCTCGCTCAGGCAGTCACGCCCGTAGCAGCAGTGCCAGCTCCGGCGGTAGCCAGGACAGTAAGAAAAAGAGGAAGGACAAGAAAGAAAAGAAGGACAAGAAGAAGCACAAAAAGCACAAGAAACACAAAAAACACAAGAAGCACACCAGCAACGAGTCAGAGTCTGAGCAGAAGGGGCAGAAACACAAGCATAAGAAAAAGAAGTCTAAAAAGAATAAAGAGAAGGACAAGGATGAGAAAGAGAAAGATGACCAAAAATCTAAAGCGTCTGTTTGAGATCTCAGACACTGGAGCAGTTGACTTAATTTACTGAAGTCGCTTTTGTAACAGTGTTATCAGTATACTGTACAGTAAATACAATTTTATAAATGTGCAGGTAATGAAGAAACTGCATGTAAAGAGAACACTGCTGATTCGATGGTTCTTTTTCTGCTTTTGTCTTGAGGTTTGTAAAGCAAATTTGTACAGAACTGTTAAATTGACCATGCAATTCTGAGCTTTGGTGGTAATATTGGCTACTTGAACAGGTGAAGGTTTCAGACTTTTTCCAGTGAACCAGAAGTGTAAGGTTCTAGTGTATTTAGTTTATTTTAAATACTTTCTTTCCACCTCAGAATACCATCTTTCATATCACATAGGCATTCTTTTGGGAAACAATGCATTGTATAGTGAAAGCACTTTATAGATGTGAAATTTGTTGCATAGCTTGGTGGAACCAGATGCCTTTTATGTACCTCATCTTGCATAGGATTGTGAGTCCATTACCTGTAAAATTATGACAATATGGCAATGTAACTACTGGCAGAACTGGAGAGTTTGTTTTACTGAAGACTGGCTTGGTGACATCCTCATGAGTAGTGGAATTTACTGTAACTGTGAATACTTTTCCCCACATTTTTATTTTTGCATTGCCTTCACGTTTAATTTAATCTACAAGCTGAAAACTATAGAGGGATAAACCTTTCTATGTTGTTTTGATGAGAATAAATTTTTCAGCGAAACTTCAGGTGTTATCCTTTGGTCTTTTTGTTGACATGGGATGATGTTGACCTGTGCAAGGGACAGTCGTACCCTGTAGCAGAGTATTGTACCACTAGATGGTATCTGTACACCCTTATAATTGTATTTCTCCGGTCTTCGTCCTCTTTACCTGTGTAACTGGCCCTAGAGCCCTACTAGGGGCCGGTACACCTTTACTCACCAAAATGTACCTACAGACATGCTCGCCGTGAAGTCTGTTTTAACTGTGTTCAGAACACCAAGTTTATAATACCACCGTAGGTCCTTATGTATTTAATGGTGAATTTAAATGTTGGAAAGAATAAGAATTTTTATTTTTGTACTCTACAGTGCACAATGTAGAGTGGTATGGTGCTGACTTTCCAAACCATATAAAAATTAATTGTAACAGCCAAGTGTAAGTAGTGTTTTTGAAATGAATTTGAACATTTCATCGTATGGCTGAGATGCAGCCAGGTGCCAGCTATGCTGTATAGAATTTCTGACGAGTTCTGACGAGAAGGAATGGGACCGTCCACCATGCGTGTTCCAGTCGATTGTGGAATTCAACATTTTCAACTTGTGGGGCTGGGTTGGGGGTTCGCACACCTCAACTTGACAGTCCATGACTAATGGTAGCTTCTGGGTGGTTGGAATGGATTCATAAAAGAGCATTTTCTAACCACTTTGCATTTGCTTACTTGTAAAATGGTCAAACTATTGAGGTGTAATGATCAATAACAACATCTGGAAATTTGAGGTGGGTTTTTAAAATGTTTCAGTCTGCCATGACTGCCCTGTGTTTTACATTCTCGTACTAATCAAAACTGCCCTCCGGAAGGACCGTATACAGCTTTTTCTTTCCTAACCATATAAATACCGAGAGAACTTTTTGGACAAGATGTTTTTATTGTGATTAATCAGAAAATAGAGATTTTACGCTTTCAAAAACCACAGCTTCCAAATCCTTCAGAACAGAAAGGGCATCTAAATGACTATTAGAGCAACCATCGCACTCCAGTAACCAGGACTCTTTTACTCTTTGAGAGGAACTGTCCATTTTATGGGGCTTTCGCACGGATCTGTATTCTGATACGTTCTCCGTAATGCGTTGGTCGATGGAGTGGCTGTGTGCGCGCGCGCAGGCAGGCAGGCAGGAGCGGCATCACACACCATCCCCAGACAGTGCAGAAGTCATGCATGGTTGTGCTGATGAAGACATTAACAGGGTGCCCTCAAACACAACTGGCACCCTTCCAAGAGACAGGCAATCCTTCCCAGGAGTCCCAAGGTAAATATTTGCCACTCCTGATGTTCCTTCAGATCTGTGTCACAGTGGTCGCTTGCGGCTTTCGTTTCTCTCCTTTCGCTGATGGGCGCGTCTGTCGTGCCCCCTGGTCCCAAAAGGATAGGGTCCACAATGCCAGCAGCAGCAGCTCCAGTATCGTCTCCTGGGTTGTGTGCCTTCTGCTCAACCTTCTCTCAGGTCCATTTGTTCCCTGAACGATCCCTATGAATACAATCCCTGAACACCAAACTCTGTCATGTGATCTATGTAAGGTGGTCATATGACTGGACTGATGCAAAAAAAAAAAAAACTGAAATACAAAAACAAACACAAGATCCTCTTATCTGCCTCCTTGTTCATCTACCCTCAGTTCACTGCTACACCTCAGCAGCTGGAGGGAGGATTTGCTGCTTCTCTGTACCGCAGTCTAAAACACTGGCAGGGCACGCAGCGTGAGAGCTCAGCGATCTGGTTCATGCACTGCAGCCCTGGTCCGGTAAGTGCCCTGGATCCTTCCAGAAATCAGCTTGTGCAGGTCTCCCACATTAGCGTGCAGAGCATGATGTCTCACCTAAATATGCACTAGGCTGCTCTCGGTGAAAGAAGTAACGCATCAGTGCACATACTTCCTTTTTTTTTTGCTTTAGTGGGGCATATTTTGGCTGATTAACCCATAAAGCAGCTAAGTATTTTTTTGTGTGACAGTATTTATTACTCTGGATTTTTTTTTTTTTTTTTTAATACATTTTAGTAAATTTTGGATTCTTCTGCTGGATGCTGAAGCATTGCATTTACTGTGCGTTGCCTTCAGTGCGGTGTCTCGCAGGCTTTGTCCTCAGCAGAGAATTTTGGATTGGATCTTCAGAGCAGCAGAATACTTACTGTTATTTTTATGCTAAACGGACAGGAACTCAAGGGAGGGACTTAATGGAGAGTGCAGTTATGGAACGATTACACCAACGTGATACCGGTGCAGGAGAGGCTGCGAGACAACATGGTTTTTCTGCATGTGTCTCCATAGGGGTCCTTGGCAGGTACCCTGGGAAAGACTCCAGCACTAGAGTTGGCACCCAAGTGTAAAGCGATTTAAATGTATTAAACATAACACAGTCTGCATGGCCTAAATGACCTCATTGCACTACTTCAAAGCTTCAAACTAAATATAGTTTCCGAGCAAGAGGGACACTAATAAAATATATTATTTTTAAGAATTGCAAATTTAGGCTAGTACTTTTTAGGGCATTTTGCTGTAATTACCCCTATCCTGATTTCTTCGTTCCTCCAAAACAATGAATTGCATCTGTCGTCGTGTGATAGTTGTTATGGATGGACACCACAAGTTTATACGGTACAAACAGACCGCGGAACAGGATGTGAAATAGGAGCGATAAGTCTTGATCACACTGTATAAGTTATGGTGCCTGGTTGCAGAGGTGTAGTTGGTATATTTGCAATAAACCCAATAAATAACTAGTGGGGTCGCGGCGAACCGGAGCCTAACACGGCACAAGGCTAAAGGGGGAGGGGACACGCTCAGGATGGGACGCCAGTCTGCTGCTAGGCACCCCAAGCAGGACTCGAACCCCAGACCCACCAGAGAGCCGGACCCGGCCAAGCCTGCCGCGCCACCACACCCCCGCCCGGCAGATTTTACAAACTACTACCAGTTGGATGTTGTGTGAAATTGGAACGGGCTTCATGAAACACTACATGGCAGTTATGCTGCTCAAGGTTCTGCATGGGATGGAGGCTTCAGCGCCCAACAGGAATCAGTAACATAACATGATGACATATCCAATGGGAACATACTTAGAAAGAATGTGGTAAGAACATCATCTTTGACAGTTACAGTCTGTTAGTGGCTAAAGAGAACACTGATCACTTAGGGTCCTTCTCTTAGGGGCGTCTTTACACTCTAGCCTGAGTGTTGAGTGTGTGTGTGTGTGTGGGCGCCTGTGTCTCTGAATCCGGTGGCCCTGAGTATCATGATCCTACATCTCTGAGAATGAATTAAATCAATTATTTATTTAGTCTTGGGACTGCACTGGATTGGTTGCTAGTTGCTTAGCGTGAAGACAAGTCCTCCCTGACTGAGTGCGTTTACACACGTTCTGTCCCAGAAGGCAGTTCTGCTCTTCACTGACAGCACTGCGGTAGTGCTTGGGACAGCTTTGGGGCTCTTTGGTAGTTCATCATCAGGGAGAACTTTTTCAAGGAGGGAAAAGCAAAGTGCACTATTCTGTGCTACTAGCAAGTGGTTTGTCTTGCAGTGATTATGCTTTGTTCTTTTAGGGTTATTGCGCAATAAAGAAAGTGGGAAAATAAATGTCCTCTGCTACCCTAGAGGCCCTCCGGACGTGTGTGTGCGGTGATGCACAAAGCCAGTGCCGGTTCTCTGAGAGGGGGAGGCCACATCTCGAGCTGCAAATCATACACCGTGGCTCGAAAACCATCCTGTCTGCTTGCTATCCAGCCAGCTGGGTTTGGCGGGGTCCTGCTCTCCGGCGGGTCTGGGGTTCGAGTCCCGCTCGGGGCGCCTTGCGACGGACTGGCGTCCCGTCCCGGGTGCGTCCCCTCCAGCCCTGCGCCCTGTGTTGCCGGGTTAGGCTCCGGCTCGCCACGACCCCGCTTGGGATAAGCAGTTTCAAGCAGCGTCTGTGTTTTGCCGTGTCGCCTCATAGGTTCTGTTTTATTATTATACAAATAAGTATTGAGTAATTGTTCTTTAGAAAACTAACTCTGTCATATTGGTTAATACTCATGTTGAGTAACTGTTGAGTAAGAAACTGCTGTGACTTTTTCTTATTCTCAGCAGTTCTAATGTTACACAGGAGGGCAGCAGGTGGTTCAGTGGTTAGAACTGCTCTGTTGCGCTCAAAGAACTTTGTTTTGACTGCCTGGTTCTGCTGTAGTACCCTGAATTATTCCGGTTAAAAACTACCGAGCTGCATAAATGAGCCAATGTTTCTTTGGAGAAAAGCATCAACTAAATTAATACATAATAATATTAATTAACCGCATAGTGCAGTGTACCCAATAAAAGGGTAATTTAGGAGATTTGTAAAATTTTCTTAGGAAATCAGCAAAACTTTGCAGTGTTTGGGATAACTGTTCTTTTTTAATGTCTGCAATGAAACATGTATTATTTGTGAACTGTGGAAGTGTCTCACTGTTCAGGAAAGGATGACCCCGGTATGACAGGTGTCCCCACTGAAGCTGCCATTGACAGATTATGGATCCTTGTTCATAAGAGAGCGTCCAAGACACGGGGCCATTGTGCGCTGGAGCGGCCAGCAGGTGAGACATCCTTCTCCTGCCCCGTTCTCCTATCCGCCCAGCTCTCGACATGACACAATGAATGGGGCGCACTTTTGTGTCCTCGCAAACCCCAGCCCCTTCCGCTGCAATGCAAATACCTTGAGAGAGAGCCCCTCATTTGAATACCGATGGGCGCTGAGGCCACTGTCACAGCCCTTTCGGGGTAATTAGTCAGTTTCGGAGCTCTGCCCTTTTTCCTCACACTTTGCTGTGTCAACGAGCCCAGGGCACCAGAGCTAATGAGCAGCTCGTGTGGCACCAATGCACACGCACGCGCATTGGCTGAAGCCGCTGCTCCCAAGCGGGGTCACGGCAAGCCGGAGCCTAAGCTGTCAACACAGGGCGTAAGGCTGGAGTGGGGGGAACAAACCCAGGACTGGATGCCAGTCCGTCACAAGGCACCCAAAGCGGGTCTCGAACCCCAGACCCACCAGAGAGCGGGACCATGTCAAGCCCGCTGCGCCACCGTGCCCCCCCGACGCCAGTGCTTTAGTATTAAAATTAGCCAGATTGTTTCCAATTATAAATGTGTTTTCCAGGGGAGTTTGGCTTCCCTCTTCAGTCGCCTTGGCGCTGAGACGATGGAAATATGATGGAGCCATGATGCTCCCTGGCGTTTTGTGGAGCCACAGTCTGTGCCGGATCGCTAGCCTTGGGTTCCAGGACGCAGCAGTGCGGCTGAAGCCGTTGTTGTTATTGGCAACAAGTTGAAGCCTATCGGTTTACACACGGAAAAACTGCAGCCAAGTCAGTCCCACACCTTGGCATCTCGTGCTTTGTACTCACCTGTGGAAATCCTGTACCTGTGGGAAGTACACACTGGTGAAAGGACAAAAGGACAAGAATAAGAGCAGTCAACTCAAATCAGGGCAACCCTAACATATTGACACTGACACTTCCAGCTTCAAGGGGAGGCACCCAAACATGTTGCAAAAGTAGAATATAAATAGTGACAGTAACAATAAAAAATATATAACATACACACACACACACTTATATAGCACCTTTAAAAATCTTCTCAAATCTTTAGAGCAAGAAAAAGGGTTTGTATGATATAATAATCATAATACAAGAACAGATTCACAGTAAAGTACAATAAAACATAAGCAAAATTAAACTAGTAATAATAGTAGACAAAATGCAATCGAAGGGGACGCAAGGGTGTCCGAGGTGTTTAAATAAGAGGATCGGTTAATAAAACGGGTTCATAACTACTCCAAGGGTGATGAATGAACGAACAGCGCGTGTCCCCAGGGTGCTAGAGAGAACTCCATACTGCCAGTTATTATGCAGCAATGTTTCTATTATTTTTGACAGTAACTTCTCTTGCAAATTCATCCGAGGTGAATTACAATGCATAGTTTGTACACCGAAGCGCTTGCGGTGATTCGCCCATTTATACAGCAGGGTAGTATTTACTGTATTGCTTCAGGCCAAGTAGCTTGATCAAGGGTATTACAGCAGGAGGTGGGATTCTCACACACGTTATTCAATTGCAAGGTGGCAGCTCAGATCACTGCGCTACTCATTAAAAATGATAAAAACTCAGCACATCTCCATTCACTACACAGCTACAGCATTTATTCTCTTCTGTAATTAACTATTCATTCCATCAGCTGGGCTAATTAAAACCTCCATACCTCCACCTGCATCTTCACTGACACATTCATCATGTGCTTGTGAATCCTGTAACATTTGTTTCTGCAGAAGGTGATAAAAACGGGCACAGACGTACACACGTATGCATACCTCAGGATCTGTCACGGTGGTGGGAAGGGGAGTAACCTGAGCGGAGATGTCCTGGTTTACAGTGGCTCCGTGGAGATGCTGTGGGCCAGAGGACATCGGATGGGTGAGACGTGGCACCACCACCCAGAAAGGGCTCAGGGAACCGGAACTGTTGCTAAAATGTAGATCCAAATCGCTAGAAAGGGCCTGCCGTTGTACCCGCAAGCTTGCTCTATACCCCGGATTGACGCAGTCACGACATTCACCTCCATAAACACGTTAAGCGTTTTACTCAAAGCTGCATGACGTCGCTTTGGAAGGGAGCAAAACACCAAAAACGGTGAGCTTTGCGTTAGAAAAACAGCTTGTCGAAGGAAATTAACATTGACTCTTTGACCGCAAGCGCTCGAGGTAAAACTGGGTCGTCTGCAACATTATTCCGCACATGAATAAGTCATACGTGACACCGATGTCCTTCCATCTGGGCAAAGACACCAAAACAAAGCTGCAGCTGGAGTCTACTGCAGAAGTGCATTTTGTACATGACACAAGGACCCCCTCCTGAAGGTTGGGGTGAACATTTGTTCTGCTGTGTGCGGCGAGCGGCGTAGTGTTTAAACAGCAGGTTGAACTCCCAGCAGCAGGACACACTCCCCCCATGTGTGTGGTTTTAAGCTATGCTGACTCACAGTTCAAAAAGCAATGGAAAAACTGATTCTTTACATGTGTGTGTGTGTGTGTGTGTGTGTGTGTGTGTGTGTGTGGTGGGGGAAGGGGTTGCTGGCGGAACTGAGCACAGCATGGTTAGGTAACATGTTGTAATCACTTTGTCTCCCATCTGCTGTTGTGGGGCCCGCACCGTGAGGATGCCTGGCCTCGCTGGGAAGTGAGCGAGACACAGAGCTCGAGGGGCCAGACAGGAAGGAACCTGCTGCAGGAAAAGCCCTCGATTTGGCCGAGGGGGAACGCGACACACCGTTTGCCAGGCTGCGGCGGTTGTTTTACCTGCAGTTGGCATGCGAAGAAGATCGTGCTCATAGACTCTTCTTTTTCAGCTGCTTCTTTGGTAATATGCAAAGTGAAGAGTGGTTGGAACTATTGCTTTCCGCTTGAAGGACTCGGTTGAAGGTTCAAATCCTGCTCTTGCTGCAACACCCATAATCAAGGTACCTGTCCTGAATTGATGCAGTGAAGATGATCCAGCTGTATTAATTGGTAAATCAGTGCAAGTAGCTTAGCGTACAAACTAACGAGTGAGGTTGGACAAAAGTGTCAGACGAACAAATAAACAAGAGATATAATGCTTTTATAACAACCCTAGAAAAACCCGCACGGATAAAGTGTTTCTGAGCCCAGACGTAAGCTTTAACAGAATGAGATGAGTGATAACAAATAACCTTTGTAAATGAATAAGAAAATTTTGATTTAAAATTGTAGCTGTATAATAATATTTTACATGTTATCAAACCCATTTCCCATTTCCATCATGGAGGCGTTCCCTGGATCCAATACGTGCAGCGGGGCAAATAGCGAATGAGTGAGTGAAAGGCAATTATGTATGTTTACATTTGTAATTTGCGGAAGCAATAAAATCAGATCTGCGTAGTGCACTGCAGGTCCGCCAGTGGTCTGCCCCCCCAGACGTCCCCCATGTATCAAGTCTGCAGGGAGAAAATTTAATCTGACTGGAGAAATATGATGTATTGCATCTTTAGTCTCTTCTCCCGTTGCCAAGGCAACAGGCATCGTGATGGCTCGCTGCACACAGTCCCAGCTCTAATGAGTCTTTGGCCTGGTGCCAGGACAGCCCCTCCTGCCCCCATCCCATCACAGTCTCTCTCATCTACTCTCATTGCTGAGCAGATCCATCCTCGATGTTTCCTTCATTCCCGGGATTTTCGAATTAGTGCTTTGAGCTGTTGCATTGCGATAGGAAAGACCCAAATTCAAACCCCTTTTTTTGATGTCATATCCTTGATCAAAGTAAAACTTACCCAGCTGTTTAAGTGAGTATATAGTTGTATAGCTGGATGCGTGTGAAAATTTACACACCCAAGACAAGGGGGTCAGCAGGGGCACCTGGTAACCTAGCGGTTAGAGCTGCTGTATTTGGACAAAAAGGTCACAGGTTTGATCCCCACTTCCAGCTGTAGTACACTTCAGCAAGGTACTTACCCTAAATTGCTCCAGTAAAATTATCCAGCTGTATAAATGGGCTAATAATTATAAGTACCTTAACATTGTAAGTTGCTTTGGAGAAAAGTGTCAGCTAAATGAATAAATGTTAAATGTAATAGTGCAGCCACCAGTGAAATGGTTAGAGCTGCTGCCTTTGGGTCTGAAGGTTGCCAGTTCAGTTCTTGCCTCCTTCTGTAGTACCCTTGAGCAAGGTAAATTGCTCCAGTGACATCATCCAGCTCTCTGAATGTGTAAGCAATTGTAAATAGTATAACATTGGGAGTTGCTTTGAAAAAAGCACCAGCTAAAGGAATAAATGCAAAATAGAGGAACTGCTTCAGCCTTGAACAGCCCGCGGTATCGGAAGTATTTACACTCAATTCATCTACCTGATGCATTTTCTCCAAAGCAACTTATAGTGTTAAGTTGCTAAGAATTATTTATAGAGCAGAGTCATTTTTTTCCTGTATCAGTTCAGGTTAAATGCTTTGCTTAAGAGTGGGACAACAGGACTTGGGATTCAGACCTGAGATCCTGTGACTGGAAAGCAGAGGCTGTAACCACGACGCCACCTGCTGCCATTTATGATAGTTGCAGTGTACACTGCCGAGTGCCTGCGGTGACGGAGGCAGGAGGTTTAAAGGGGTTTTGTTCTAATTTGTTGTTGAAATGTGTGGAATCTTCTGGAAGGTGGATAGTGGAGCAGAACGCTACCTGAAACTGAAGTTCTCCCTGCCCCCCTCCCCGGGAGCTGCTGCACCTTGTCCAAATGACCTGCAGGCGATAAAAGATTCATGGCGTCTGCCACGAAACCTGGCATCGGGCACTCATAAATTTTTGAACGGCTGAGATGGGGGAAGGTCTGCAGGATGCGGAGACATGGAGCAGGGGACTCTTGTCGGTTAAGAAGCAAACAAACTCATTTCTGCATGTTCGATGCTGTTTCTCACCTCTCCTGTGTCTATGTTTTACTTCGGAGTTTTTTGCCCCTGAGTGACAAGGGCATGCATTGTCTCTGTTGCTTGTCACTTTCGGGACTCCACACGCCTTGGTCTTACACGATGCCGCTGAACTGGCCTTCTTCGCTCCGCCAAAAGTGTCCCACTCACTGTTAATGCCCCAATACACACCTTGGCCACGGTACACACTTCGGCCTGACGCCTTGCCAGCCTAACCACATCAGCGTCATTTCAAACTCCTGGCATCTGGTTAAATATATCATTTAATTGCTTCCTTTTGCTTCGCTTTAAACGTCTTTTAACTTACTGCAGGGGGGGGGGGGGGTCAGTATTTCAGGGGTAGCTGATTGTTATAAACCCTCAGTTTTTGCAAGGGAAGTCATTATTATTCTTTATAATCTCGACTCCCACTCTGCTCACACCTGCCTTTGCTCCCCTTTGGGATCCAGATGCTCTCAGTTGATGCGATATTAGAGCACTTGCTGCCGCAGTTTGGTCACCGCAGTCTGCACATGGGCCTTCATATTATGAATATATGAGCGATCAGTTCAGCAGCGATACGAACTTTTTTCGGTTTCTTTATTCGTTTTTCTTTGCGTTTTCTGCTCTTGCCCAGTTTCAAACATTTGTTTGCTGTGGAGCGAGCGTCGCCTGCGTTTTTTGTGTTCGGGCGTTAGCTGGTCGTAAACAGAACCCAAGCAGAGTAGGAACGTTTGACTGGATTAATTCAACTTACTTCAGCAATGTACGCGCTTAAGTTAAAATTGCTCCGGTAGAATGACCTAGCTGTATGAATGGGAAAAGAAATTGTAATTAGCTTAATGTTGTAAGTCGCTTTGGGGAAAAGTGTCAGCTAAATGAGTCGATGTAAGTGTAAGTCTTTCCTGATAAAGACAATCCTTTATCTTTCCACCCCCACCTTCGTTGTGTTGGGTTTTGCCGGATGATAGGAAAATAGGTGCGGCACATTCCTGTCTCAGCAGGGAACACGGATCTTTCTGGAAGACACGCTGCCTGTTGCATTCAGCAGCAGAGCGGGGGTTGAGGGGGCCTCTCGGCGCTCTCAGGAGCTTCATCTCCAACAAACTGCCCCCTGCTGGCTTCTCTTGCCCCCCTAACAATCTTGCAAAAATAGCCGTCCGTGATATTCACCCCCAGCCGTGCAGTAACAAAGCAGGAAGGAGCGGTTACCCCAAAGGAAACTGTACGGCCACCCTCATCACACCGCATTCTCATCTTGCCCTCTTCCCTGGTCAGAGGCGTGTTTTGAGAACCGCGATCGCTCAGCTGGCAAGCGCTTGTACGCCACAGCAGCACTCACGGTACCTTTTACACTTGTATTTATTCCTTTAGCTGATGCATTTTTTTCAAAGGAACTTACAGTTCCTACTTCAACTGATTTAACCATTTATACAGCTTGGTAATTTTTACTGCGTTAGATCAGGATAAGTAGCTTGATCAAAGGTATTACAGCAGGAAGTGAAGTTACTGTCCATTACTTCCATAGTGCAGCGTGTGTGTGTGTGTGTGTGTGTGTGTGTGTGTGTGTGTGTGTGTGTGTGTGTGTGTGTGTGTGTGTGTTATATTGACAGTACGCTGCAGGCTTTTTCACTAGAAAAGGTGAAACATGAAGTGAGTTTATCACAAAGTGCGAGTTAAATCACTGCCCTAACAAGATACGTTTAATTTCCACCATAACTTTATTGAATAAAGTTAAAGGAATTTGATATTAGAACGGTCATGTCATAATACATACATAAAAAGAAATGATCAAACTACTACGCAAGCTACTATGCAGAATTCATGCTCGAATGGTCTGTTTTCAAAGAGTAAAACACATTTAAGATGATTAAAACATCAACGTTCCACAACTCAGTTCGGCAGTAAAATACAGAAATATTAAATTGTCAAATAAAATAAAATATACATCAACTACAGGAACAAAACTTGACAGTTCATCAATAAGACACACATTAAGTCTGTTTTAACAGTACACATTTCATTTAACCCAAGTGACTACTAAACAGCAGATGCCCAATTATAACTTTGGGCACCTGTACACAGTCACACACACACACACACACTGTCTGAAACCACTGGTCCCAAGTGGGGCTGCAGTGAACCAGAGCCTAACCCAGCAACATACGACACAAGGCCAGGTAGGGGGAGGGCACACACCCATGATGGGATGCCATCCTCGGGCAAGGCGCCCAAAGTGGGACTCGAACCCCAGACCCACCAGAGAGCGGGACCCGGCCGAGCCCACTGCACCACCATACCCCCCCCGTACACAGTCAGCTGTTTATAAAATATAAAAACACAGGTCAGGTAGCAGGGTTTGGACACAAATAATGTGTGAGAGCGACTGGGACACTGGTGATCGGTCCTGGTGATACCATGCGGTTGTGTGCAGAGCGTTTCTCAGTCTTTCAGGAGCACAAAGTGTAAGGAGCACGGTGCAGACACGAGGAGGAAGGCGTGTCGGCGCATTACCTGACCGGGGACCGAGTACACAAGAGGCCGCAGCTGAGCAAACAAAGCAGCTGTACAAAGTGCATCCCGGCGGACAGGGGTCGCTAAGCGGCGCCTGCTGGTAGCGCACCGCTCCTAGAATGCATCTGAGGACGACAGTGTAAGGAAAGTGCATCTCTCAAGAGGAGCAGGGGCACGCGTGTAAACAGGAAACGGCCGGTCAGCTGATCTCCACCGAAAGATCCGAGCACAAAAGAATGCCTGATGCACGGCCTGCGCTCCACCGCCAAGTTAATCTGTGGTGTGAAGTGGTTGCTATAACTGTGTAACTGCAATAGCAACTGCACTCGCATGCTCTGAGGCTATTATTGGCAAAGTTTATGAAAGTGGCATGCAGGAGCAGAAAGGCCTGGGTTTAGATGGACAGGCTTGTTGTATTTAGTTAGGCCTGACATCCAGGAGAGCTTCAAGCCCTTTACATCAACCAAGGGGAGAAATATTTCTTCCAAGCAAGTCTCTGAATGACTCATCTGATTTAAAGAAGTAATTTATGGAAAAATTATGATGGCACAGCAGGTAGCACTGGCCCCTCAAAACTCCTGGGCAGGGGGTTCAGACACGAGTTAAAGAGCAGTTCAGTCTGTGGGGTGTGAGATCTTGTTGCGTTTGTGTGGGCTTCCTCCTCCTGCTCTGGTTTCCTCCCGCGGTCCAAAAATATGTTTCAGGAGAACCGGTGACTTAAAATTGCTCAGAGTGTGTGTTTCGTGAGTTAATGACGGTGTGACTGCCCTGTGAGGGATTGGGGTCCTATGTAGGGTGTATCCCGCCTCATACCCTGTACTTCCACGATAGGCTCTAGACCAGAATGACCCTGCACTGGAGAAGCAGGTTTTGATAATGGATAAATAAATAAATTATGGAGTGAAAAGCTTAGTTTTTACAGCTTAATTCTAGCTTTACTTTTGTCAGAATTTACATTTAGGAAAGAGTAATGTCAAGGTTATATGAATAGGTGGCGCAGTGGGTTTGGCCAGGTCCTCGTGTGTGGTGGGTCTGGGGTTCAAGTCCTGCTTAGGGTGCCTTGCAGCTGACTGATATCCTCTCTGCGATGTGTCCTCTCCAGCTTTGTGCCCTGTGTTGCCAGGTTAGGCTCTGGTTCGCTGCGACCCTGCTCGGAGCAAGCGGCTGTAGGCAGTGTGTGTGTGTTACATGAATAAATTATGGTCATGTTCAAAAAAATATATTGTTGTATTGAGATTACATGACAAGCCACCCCTCCTAATGCTAAACTGAGTCCCATTGTTTGGGTTCCTGCTGGTAACTGATGTTATTTTTGTTGCATTTTGTCATCACATTATTATGAGGTCATCTCAGTGTAAGAGAGAGGGAAACCCAGTACATGTGTTCGCGGGAGGAGAGCACTGCTTGGCAAGCGGCACAGCAGCTATTTGTGACAAAGTGTCTGCCAACTGAAGCAGAAACACAGCCTCCAAAAGGCTAATGGGCTCTGCCGTGCCGGCCCATTCACGTCTCTGCGCTTTTGTTTTGTTTGCAGAGTCAAAACGTAGGCAAATTCCAGACTGGAAGCTCAGCTGTATTTACATTGTTACACATTGGTTTTATTTTTTATCCCCGAACCTGCTGCTGGGTAGCATTTTTGTCCTTTGCCTGCATTTAGAGAACAGAGCTCCTTGCACAATGGTGATGGCATGTGCTGCGGCCACACATCAGACAAGCAAATCACATTAGAAAGGAAAGAACTGGAAAACCTGAAGAATTTTTGTCTCGATGCTTTGAGATCGGGGGTGCTCTTCACCCGACATGAATGAGAAAATGTGACAGATATGTTAGCATATCTTTTCACAAACATGGCTGCCTCTGACATTGTTGTGGTGTTCACTCATGTTTTTAGTTTAATTTTTGTGGTAATGATTATGGCTCCTCATCTTAAACAAGGAGTTGACCTTATGTTATTGTGTTCAGTGCAATTTTTAATTTTTTGGCAGAATTAATGGTATTTACTGATATTTATTAATGTAGTAACACCGTATGAAGACAACATTGTGCTATACAGTTCAGTAACATAGGTGACTGCCAACCAGAATGTTATACTGATCATACTGTGTACATTACATTTACATTTATGCATTTAGCAGATGTTCTGTCTCCCAGTGACACACACACATTTTCTGAACCGCTTATCCCATACGGAGTCGTGGGGAACCAGAGCCTACCCGGCAGGGCGTGAGGCCGGAGGGGGAGGGGACACACCCAGGGCGGGACGCCAGTCCATCACAAGGCACCCCAAGGCACCCCGAGCGGGACTCGAACCCCAGACCCACTAGAAAGCAGGACCTGGTCCAACCCACTGTGCCACCGCACCCCCCGCCTCCCAGTGACAAACAACTCAAAACAAAAAAAGTATGTTTCACAGCAGGGAAAGAGATTTAGATGCACACATGTAATTGCCAAAGTACAGTCAGTTTGTCCAAAGGTGGAGGAGCACACCTCTCCTGCTGGGGTGTTGGGAGTGGCTCCCGGGTCCTGTAGCTATCAGGGTGCAGACCATTTGTCTTTTAGACTGTAACCATTGTTTTGGATCACAGGTAGATGGACATGTTATCTCATGGATGTGGTGTCTAAACTGGGCTCAGGAAGGAGTGTTTGGAGAAGATAGATGGATTAACAGAGAAACAGAACACTGCTCGGCGAACAACCGAACACCTCGACCATCAACCTGAGCTACGAAGATCACCGATATTCTCTGTGATCTTCAAACAGAACACTGTCTACACTGTCTCTACATTGCATATAGTTCTGTTCTATAAATAGGAGCACCAGAGTAGTTTTGAACATCCTGCATAGCTATGTTTTAACGACAAAAAAGTCGCTACGCTTTGAGAAAAATAATGCGTGACTCAGATTTGGGTCCTTGTCCATGCCAGCGAGAAGGAGCGTGAGCTTCAGCTCTGTTTAGAGCTTTGGGAAATAAACCCAGTCCGCTCGGCTCTGGCAGCCTCACCGCAGACCTGCATTGTTGCCAGGAGACGAGAGCCTTGTTTACATCCTGGAGGCTGGCCCTCGGGAGCACGTAGGAACAGCAGTCTGGCACAGTTCCTCAGCCCGCATCTGAAAGATTCTTCTCTTTGGTCTGCGGCATTAAATAAAACCAAATGGAGCAAACTGGGATGCTAAAAATATGGATTTTAGTGGTCTTGATTTTATTTTTCTCCTCATTTGGTTTCTGCACTTGAAATTGCCTTGTGAGAAGACAAATCCAAAATTAATACTGTTGATTGTTCTGTACCAGGCAGTTTCTCCCAGAATGACAACATGTTTGATTAGCTTTGGATTATTTCTACTGTAGCCTACTAGGTGTGGTAGCCTAACAAAATATATTCACAAAAAAAGTATACTATGTTCAAATGAATAGTTTTACAGACTTTTGCAGAACAGTTTTACAGACTAAGTGTAAAGTATTACTATTCGTAAACTATTATATTGTCATATTTTTCTGAATGAAAAAGAGAATAGTTGAAGGGTAAGAGACACTATGATCACAGTAAATGTAGTCCATGTAGACTAAGGTGGGGCCATTTTAAGATGACGGAGAACTTCTTATAGGAACACCTGCTATATTATAAACCCTGATACATCCACAGGATCACTGGTATGATGGTTTGCAGTGAAAAAAAAGAGTATTTAAATCCCGCAGCATTATTTAAAGTATAAAAACATAAATGAGTAGATCAAGGAGAGTACAGATACACACATAGTGAGATTATAGTATTTTGACAGGACACCATGCCAAAGGCCTATATGGTTATTAATTTCATGTCCTTACTAATAACATATCATTTGAGGTTTGCATCTGTTGTTTGGTGATTCTTGCTAACATTTTGGATCTAGCTGTTGGCGCATGGAGGAGGAGTACCCTCCTGCTCATTATATGGTTTTCCTATAGGTTATACCTCAATAAAAGGCACAACTAAACCATTAATGGACATAGTTACTGAAGTGGTTCCTCAAACTGATTATGTGCTCTTCCTCTGGTAGATTATTATACTTCCACAGGGACAAGCACTTCAACCATTTTGGACCTGGTTGTTGGACCATGGAGGAAGTGGTCCTCGCGCTGGCTACGTGCTCTTCCTGTTGTAGGTGACACCTCCACAGAGGGGGCAGTTCGGCCATTTTGGATCTGACTGTAGGAATGCAGAGGAAGTGGTCCCTCGCGCTGGCTACACGCTCTTCCTGTTGTAGGTTACACCTCCACGGAGAGGGGGAGTTCAGTCAGTGAAGAAAATGGCGACCGTGCGAATAACCGCGGCGCTCTTGGAACGCTGCAAGCACATTTGATTTTCCGTAGCCTTATAATCTGCGTTCACTGGGGCTTCGCTGCACTTTAGACCTTGGAGGTGAGTGACACCCGGCTTCTCGGCTCGGGTCTTCTGCGTTCTGTGTGTGTTTTGTTATTTTCTGAGGATTAGCCTAGCGGACTTGCAGCAATCGACATGGCTCCACTTAGTCTAGGCGCCGAGACTAACACACACACTGTCTTGAGCTTTTAAACGCTTCTTTTAATCTTTAATATCGATATCCGGTTTGCTAAAATTGTCTGGTTTTTTTGCACGCAAGAATTTGTGTGCTTCTGTTTGTGTTTCATTTTTCTTGTCAAATGAAATGTGCAGAACGAAGACGCGATAAGGATCTGCTGCGAAGTAACCCATATTCGATAAATTAGGAAAGTTCGAGTTATTTTGTGACGCAGTATAATAAGGTTGATAAATTATGGTGTAAAAAAATCTACATTGATTTGCCAAATTTGGTGGTGGTTCTTGTTTTGTGGTTAGTTCGAGCAGTCGGCTGGCCGTGACGTAACTCCAAAACTTGCCCACAACACAAACCTGCAAAATAAATACTACTTTAAATAGTCAATACTTAGAAGATAAATAAACGTGACTTCCGGTAAATATTTCATATGAATGAGTTGAATAATAAGCCGGTGTGTAGATGATTTAGTTTATTAAAAGGGAGAAAATGGTTGCTGTCAGCAGACCGACTCACTCACTGTCGTGTCGAAGCCAGGCTAAGTGAGGGCACTTGACTTTGCACCTTTTTTTTTCCCCCAGACAGATGTGAAATTCGTTTTATTATTTTCTGTGGTACGCCGTCGAAACAGTAATAATATTTGGTCGAAAATTGGCTTTTTGCGGTCTGCAGTTGCGCTTCGCACTACTTTCCGATACAGCTGATCATGCTTTCTTCTCCGAAGCGACTTACAGTTCAAGTATTTATATTTATTCAATTATCTGTCCCTTTTCTCTAAAGCTGCTTACAACATGATTTTACATATATATAGAGCTGGGTAGTTTTAACTGTTCATTCAGGGTATACTTACACGTTGATCAGGGGGTCAGGAGCAGAGAATCGAACCAAGCCTTGAGTATAGAGCCAGCATTTATAACCGCTGTGCCCCCAGCTGCCCCCAATATTCATGTATAAATATTTATATTTATAAACCTTGATGGATGGACCTCGCTGTCCAAGGTGCCGTGCAAACCAAGTGTTGCAGTTCAGCTGTTTGTGTGATGTTGTTCCTCTTCATTCTTTACAGATTTGGATCCTTGAGCCACCAAAGAAGCTGAAGAGAAGCAAAACAGGTCAGTAGCCCTTTTCCCTCCTCGCCGCGCAGTCTGAACAGAACCTTCCAGGAGCTCATTGTGTTTCGTTGTAGTTTTCTGGAGTCCTACATCATGGTATGTGAGGATCAAGTCTGTAGAAAGTGTGTGTGCTGGCTATTCCAGTTCATACGTGACAGTATGATGTTCCTTTTTCCCAGGGGTTTACTGCACAGTCTCTGTTCATGCGTTTCTAACTCTCACACACTGGAAGGCTGCGCGACGGTGTTGTCGAGGGATGTGTTGTGCTGCTCTTTACGACGTGTTCTGGAATGTCGCTTTCTGTTCACATAAGCACAATTTGGCCACTTGTGCCATTGGGATTTTCTTCCGTGTTTATATGTAGAAAAGCGCTCTCATCGTTTTATTTCATCTTCTCTTTTCATGCAAAATCTCTCATTGAAATATGCAAATTAGCCATGCAGTGCTGGACGTTTAATACAGTGGAACTGGTTCAAAACACACACACACTGGCTGAAACCACTTGTCTTCAGTTCAAAACAATTAGATTTAAACATGATTTAATACTGGAATTTTTTTCCCCCCACAAGGAAAATGGTTTTGAATGTATGCTGTACGGTAATGTATTTTATTGCTTGTGCCCTACATAGCTTACAAAATGGATATTGAAAAAGATGTGCCACATTTGCAGATTTGAAGGTTTGATAGTTCTTGCTTGGAGGCCCTTTTTCGTCAGTGTTTGCGGAACTGGACCTTTACATGTCTGTACTGACGACACGCGCTCTCAGTGTGAGACATTTTTTGGGGAGACTGGCTGTGACGTTGACTCCTGCTTGCCTCTGCTCTGTTGACTGCTCCTCAAGCTGTAAACAGATTCCTGTTGTCAAGGTGGCCATCTGGTTAAACGCTCCTCTGCCTGACTGTGAGGCATTGGGGGGGGTACGGGGGAGGGGAATTGATTCCCCATCTCTGGCCTCTGGTGGCAAGATGCGGCAGTTTGTCCTGCACAGCTGGGGCCAGAGCGGCATTTAGTTTCATACTTTGACGGTGTTTTAATGAATCTGACGTGGTCGACAAATTTTCAGATATTTATGCTTTTTATCCTGGTAACAAATGCAGAAATTATTGCACGTGGCAATGTTGAAATAGTGACAGCCTGACTGAGAAAGGAAAACAGTGTCTTCAGTAGTCTTAAGCAATTTGCAGGGTGAACTCCTTACAGCTCTCTAGATTGATACAGCAGGTGGTATAGTGGTTATGGCCTTTCCCTTCTAGTTGTTTTACCTGGGTTCAAATCTCCTGCCCCTGCTCTAGTACCCTTGAACAAGGTACTCTGAATTTATACAGCAAAAATTACGCATTCATAAATGGGTAAATAATTGTAGGGATCTTAAAATTGTTGCTTTGAAGGAATGCATCAGTTAAATAGATGCATTTAACTGAAGCATGTTATGCTCACAGCACTGTTTTACCCTTTGAGCTGAGCTCATTTCCATCTGTGGAACCTATCAACACCTACAAGACTTCACATCCTTAATGAACATATTGGCAGGGATGAAAAGGCCTGCCTTTGGAGGTGGCACCCCATGGTGCCTATTCTTTTGTAAATAGCCTTTACTGTTCTGTCTCAGGTGTTCCTGTGAAGCGGTCAGGCAGGACCCATTGTCATGGGGTGGGGGAGGTCTGGGTGTACCTTTGGCCTGTTGAACGTGTGAGTTTGTAATTCAGTGACTCTCGGGTGTCATGGTTAGGATTGGAGAAGTACGTCCTTTACATTCTTTCGTATTGAAATGTATACATTATCATCACAGTGGTTGAGACTGCTGCTACATTATTTTGATCACATTAGATATGGTGAACAGAATCATTTAGGACCTCAGAGTATTTTTATTTTTTTAAAGACTCTAGTGGGAAAGTTAGATGACATGGCAGTGCCCGGTTTTCAGGTTTGGACTGTTGGGTGTGAAGAAACTAGTCAAAGAACATTATTTGATTTTGTTTATAGAGATTTTGCTCCAGCTGGCACGAGACATATGGTGATTAGCTGTGTGGGTGATTGAACATCTGAATGCTGCACCTTCCGCCTTGGCCTCATGTTCCAGACCCAACGCAGAGGGTGTGTGGGGTTGGGTTCTTCAGAAGATGAAAGGAATTTTCAGTGTTAAGAGCAAAGAGTGATGATTTGTGAGCTGAGTGCAAGACGAGGGCAACTTCTCATGACTTTCTCAGTGCTGAAATATACATACCTGAAATTGAAATTAGTTTTATGTGGATTGGCGATTGTGCAAAGCTTGACTTGCAAGACAACTTTCAGAGTAGTGTGAAATTAAGTATATGCAGAGTTGCTGTTTATAGAGCAGTAATTCAGCGGTGTAATCTCTTAAGAAGATTTAGATGCAGCTTTCTCCTGCTCCTTAATTGCGTTAGTGGACGCATTGCGATGTCCTGAAGTGGAATTTGCGGCCATCACTGTAGGTGTGTAAGAGGAGGCAAACCAGTTTGTTCATTGTGGTGTCTGTACTTCCTTTCTTTAGGGTAACCATACAAGGGAAGGAAGACCCAGTTGATGGAAGATAGGACAGAGGTAAAGGAAGACACACTTGAAGAAGCTGGATTGAAAAGGTAAGTGCTTCCTGAAGATCATAATGTTAGAATTAAGGAATTTAATTTAAATTTTGAATTCTGTAATAAGAGCTTTTTTTGGGCTTTTGCAATGGGCAATTGCAGTTTTTTTTTTTTTTTTTTTCCTTCCTTTTCTTTTAACTGGAGCTATCTACTTGTTAGTCAAGATTGTTGTTTGGAAAGACATGTTTAAGGGTCTGGAAGGAATGATAGTGGTAGCTGTGAGTCCGGGTTCTTGAATGTTTTGACCATGTTTACTGTGCATCCTTCCCAGAGCCTCGGTGTCTTAAGTCGTGCATTAGCCACCCTTTTTGCTTTCCCTCCTTGTTCTTCTGTCGATGTTGAGAGGTACGTTATGAATTTGAGGTTTCAGTCCTATAATAACTTTGGAATCACATCTGATTGCATTGGCATATTTTAGCAACTAAGGATGCTTTCATTAATTACTTTTCGTCAGGCAGTATTGATCTTCCTTCCCCTCAGCTGCAGGATCTTTTTTTTTTTTTTTTTTATTTGACAGGTGCATTTTTTCTTAAACTGCATGCATTTGTTTCATGGCACATTGAGTTGTTGTCCGAAGAGTTCATCTCTTATCTGTTTGCAGAAATATCGCCTGTAATCAGTGATGTGTTCATGTGGCTGGTATAACATTAGTGAGTCACATAGGTCACTGGAGACCTTCCAGTTGAGGATGGCTCAGTTGTTACCCAGGATCATTTTTGCATCTGAATGTTTATTCTTGGGTACTTTTAGAGAGCAGCAGTGGAATAACAAAACTGCTGGAGAGACTAGTGACTCCATACAGGTTTAAGTACAACCCGTATGCTTCCCTGAAATTCAGTTCTCAAGGTTTTTTTTTTTTTTTTTTTTGACAGGCATTTGTAATAGTGTAAAGGGCAGTGGTATTCACATCCAGGAAAGTCTGAAAATGGAAACCTTTCTCCCAAGCTCATTGGCTCTGCTTTTGAGCAAGAATCTAGGCGGCTAGGTTTGTTTACCAAATCCGACGGCTGTTACCAGGCGACAGCTGCGCTCAGGGTTGGGGTTAGTCACTGATGGGAGACGCGCTGCACAGACACAGAGTTTTCTTTGTCACGCTCAGGGTGTTTATGGACGACCCTTAGCTAAAATGTCTTATTCATCTAACTAACCTTTATACGGAACATCTTTCCCATATGCTGTCTGGTCATTAGAGCTTTAAAATTAATCTCAACTGTAGGTGCTAATTTATTGTGTTAGCCAAAACCTTCTCCAAGGTGATTTACAGTGTTTGGTTTGTACACTAAGCTGCTTACAATGATTTGCCCATTTATACAGCTGGGTAATTTTTACAGTGTGATTCAGGTTAAGTAGGGTTTGAGTTTTTTTACTTTCTCCAGACATTTGTTAATGTGTTCAGATGAAATGGGGATGAGGTCAGGGTATCTCAAAGCCAGCCATGGAGAAAGGCACTTAAAAAGCCTGGAGTTTGTTTGCTGTTGAGCGTCAGGACTGCATGAAGAGTCCTTCCAGGTTTTGAATGTTCTCTGTGGTTAAAGTAATTACTGTGCCACCGGCTCTGGTGCAAAAGCCCTGCTTCCTGTGTGTTAGCATTCCTCAGACCTGTTGTGTTCAAACGGGAAGTAGTTGAAACGCCCTGCTAACCTAAGAAGACATGCAGTGTGCATGAACCAGCTCACCGTTTTAATCCAGTGCCAGTCTCCCATAAATTGTGGTCCTCCCACCCGTATCCTATAGTTGTTGCTGTGCTGCTCAGCGTGTTCAAAATTCTCCTAGAGAGTAAAATGAGTCTGTGTTTTGTTGCAAGTGGCACTGCTGCCAGCACAGTGTCTTCGTGAGAAGCGCTGATACTAAAGAGCTTTTCATCTTCCTGTGTGAGCAACAGTTCATTTTTCTTTGTGTGCGTGTTTCGCAGCTTCTGGGGTTATATGGGCTGGTTCAGGCTGGACTTTAAATTGCTGGAAAGGGGAGGGAATATGGAGATGTTTTTCTCTTTTAATGACATTGACGTGTATAGTGAAGGCAATAAGTAAGGAGACTGCTTCAGCAAATGTAAAATCAAAAGTAGCAACCCACTCTTGTAAAGCTCCATCTTTTTGTCAACATTAAATCTTTTTGAATGAGTCCAATTTCTGAAGTAAGATTGCTCTTTGAGCAAGTTGTCAGAGCAGAGCTGAGGGGGTCAAGTGTTGCAGCTGTAATGTAGTAGAACAGTTTTTATTTTTTAATTTTAAGTGTGCTACATGTGGCTGTGTGTTGGGGTGGGGGTGTGTGAGGGCATTGGTTTATCTGGTCCGAGGACAGGGTGTGTACAGTTCTGTGTTCTATTTGTTGTAAGCTTCCACTGGAACACCTCATCTGTAATGGCATGGTGGCACTTGTGCTTCATAGCTATTGATTGCCCTGCAATGGACTGACTTCCCAAAAAAGCTGTACCCAGCCCTACGCCCTGTGCTTCCGAGAGACTCTGGACCACCATGACCTTGCATTGGGCAAGCAATTATTGATGATGGTCTGTTTTCTTGTGAAATCAATTTGTAATGTATTTTTCTGTATTCAACACACAACAGTGCATTGGTGTTTTTCTATACCTACTGAAACATTTTTCATTTACATATTTACTTCATGGGGGTGCGGTGGCGCAGTGGGTTGGACCACAGTCCTGCTCCCCAGTGGGTCTGGGGTTCGAGTCCCGCTTGGGGTGCCTTGCGACGGACTGGCGTCCCGTCCTGGGTGTGTCCCCTCCCCCTCTGGCCTTACGCCCTGTGTTACCGGGTAGGCTCCGGTTCCCCGCGACCCCGTATGGGACAAGCGGTTCTGAAAATGTGTGTGTGTGTGTGTGTGTGTGTGTGTGTGTATTTACTTCATGACTCTTATGTAACTTTTTTATTCCTGACCTTTGCCATTTCTTTGGTGTCTGTGTCCATTCAGTGCCAGAACATATTGGGTCCGTTTTGACCCGGACCCAGCGCCAGCCTGCGTAGCGGCTTCCCCTTTGCGCCCAACGCCACCAGCGATGCCAACTGTGCTCCGCCCAGCTTCAAGCCCTGAGCCGAACCAAGCTTTTTGCCTCACCCCCCTCCCCCCACAGTTGAAACGCTGATAGTCGCTGTTCCTGGGACCTGCCGACGCCCTGGGAACCCGGACACGGCTCACCTCCGGCCAGCTGGGGGCCACGCTGCAAGCCAACGAGGGCCCCCTCCACAGCCTTGCCAACTCCATCCTGCCCACAAGTACTGGTGTTGAATGGCTTAATTCTCTAAATTGCTAACAGCACCCAGTGTGTCTCAATAGCATCCTTTGACTGCACATCCATTGTTTTCAGTCTTAAAAGTCTAGTCTCATTGTTCCTTCTGTATCAGTCTCACTCTGTCTTACTCTTGTTTTGTAGGCATGGCACCCATTCGAGACTCAGTCAGTCACTCTCCTAACCAGACAGGTGAATCTTTTTTTTTTTTTTTTTTTTTTTTTTTTAAATCAAAATCCAAGTGATTTCCTCTTACTTTTTTGTACACATATGTGAAGGACATATTGGCTGTCTGGATTAGAAAACAGCTGAGCTGACCCAGTTTCTTTAATACTGTGCTGTATCTCTAGTATAGTGATATCTTAAGTTTTATTTGTATATTGAAAATTTAATTATAAATTTGCATGGTCCTTGATGTATTACTCAACATGCCATTGGCAGATTTGCTTTGGGCAGTTTATCCTTCAGTCTACCTATAACGTGATATATTAATTGGTGGGAATAAAACTTGCTTCACTTTTCTGCCATGCTGTATATATCAGCACCTTTGTATTGCTTGTGATCTAATTCAGATTTTAGTTCATCTGACTTAGCAAACTGTTTTGTCATCTGGATGCTAGCAGTCTACTTGCACCCCAGGCTACTGAACCTCACCTGCCTTTTCTCCACCTCCATCTTGCTAGATCTGAGCCATGGCAGCTTGGGTGCTCAGTACGAAAATCCTTCTTGGAGTACTGGTTCTCCTGGGAGCGACTCTGACATCCCCTGGTGTGATGTTGTGCTGCATGGCTGCGAAAGAGAGTCTTGGCCTGTGATCCGCGATGGCAACTTGGAATTGACCTCTGAATGCGTGGACGGTGACTCTGCCTCAAGCACAGGGTCTGAGAGGAACTTGCATGGGACAGCCTCAGGGAGCTGCAGTGGTGGAGACGACTCTGGCATCAGTGTGCAGAGCCACGGCCCCTCTACTTGTTTTGGCTTGGCTGGTGGCAGTGACCCTACCGGCAGCGGGAGCCTGAGAGGACCTTGGGGTGTAAGCCTGAGTCCAGCAGGAAGCACATGTGAAGGGTCTTCAGAGAGCGACCTGGGCACACAGGCTAATGAAGGACACAGCAAGGCGCTGCCGTGGGGCTCCACTGGCTCCTCAGCCAATCGGGATATGAACCCCAGCACCTCGGCCCCAAACACCAGCCTCAGCACTTGGAGTGCAACACAAAGCAGCGGGCCCTTAGGCAATTCGAATGTGGCCTGGAACACCCTTCAGGATGACAACACTGAGCCTGCAGCCAACGGTACAAGTGGAAAACCTTTAAACCTTAACACTGAGACAAACGGACCAAACACTACTAATGTGATAACCTCTAGTTTACCAAACTCTACCAGTTCAGCGCAGACGAGTGAACCGTCCACATGGCATGTTTCCTCGGCTTCTAGTTGTGTTGGTGAGGGAGGAAGTGGCGCAGCATGGGGAGAGAAGAGTGCCACCCCCCCAGAAGACCACAGTGCAGCTGACACTGTGAACACCTCTCTCACACAAGCAGGGCTGAGTGCCCCTGCTTCTTGCAGGAGCAGTGATAACGCTAATAGGGGGTGGGAGTCTGGACCTAAGTCTTCTCCAAGTTTGTCCTGGTCAGCAGGCAGTGCTGCAACCCAACATCCCTGGGGAAGTGTCTCATCGTCGTCCTCAACATCTGTCACGTCACATGCTGGCGGAAGGTCCTCGAACAGCGAGTGGACATCCCTCCCCAGTGCTGGGCTGTGCGAAGGTGATAACGGCACCGGGAAGCAAACGAGCGCCTGGAGGTCATTGGAAGATGATGCTTTGGGCAGAGGGGGGGCCGCATCCCACAGTAGCAGCTCAGCTAGCACCTGGCCCAGGCCTGTGGAGGCAAGTGAAGGTAGCAGTGAGAGCAGCGTAGGCAGCCGCACAGAGAGAGACACGCACCGCAGCATTCGTAAGAAGGGGAGCAGCCCATCGGGACTGGTGCAGAGCATGCTTTCAAGGGGAGATATTGACCCCCGTGTCCTGTCTAACACAGGCTGGGGCCAGACCCCAATTCGACAGGACAATGCTTGGGATTTGGCTGCTTTACAGACTCGCACAAAGCCAGAGATCAGTACAGGAGCCAAAGGAACCAAAGGCTCCAGTGCACAGGATAGCTGGGGGGATGCGCTGACTGCATCAGGATCAGTTAAAAATGGCCAGGCTGTGGGGTCCAATAAGGGGGATTGCTCTTGGAGCAACGGGCAAAAATCAAAGCAAGGATGGGTGCCTCCTGCTGGGGGTGAGGAATGGGCTGGGGTTGGCCACTGGGTTGAACCCCAGAAGCCAGGTTCCGGCAGCTGGGAGAGCGACAGTGACCGCTCGGGGTCTGGCTGGAGCGAGGCAGGCCATGGCAGCACTGGCAGTACCTGGGACGGCAGCAGCGAGGGGCGCGCCCCCAGCAGAAGTGACGGTGTGTCTGTGTGGAGCGATGCCACTAAATTTGATAATGGCCAGCATAAAGGTGGCGTGGAGAATGGGAATCCTAAACAGTCTACCCAGTGCTGGGGGGAGGACACGGCCTCCTGCAGTTCTGCAGAATGGTGTAGGATGCAGGATTCTTCAGGGGTCCAGAGCAAAGCCTCAGGGTGGTTGGGGGGACCCATGCCATCACCACCTAGAGAGAATGAGCCCACAGGCTGGGAGGAGCCCTCGCCTGAGTCTATCCGCCGCAAGATGGAGATTGATGATGGCACCTCTGCCTGGGGCGACCCCAGCAAGTACAACAGTGGCAATGTAAACATGTGGAACGCAAGCAGTGGTCTTAATACGGCGCTGCCCAAAGCCCAGCCTCAGCACACTGCACCGGCAGCAGAGATTGCTCCACCCCCCTGCTCTTTATCCAGCAAAGCAAAGTCCTCCAGCTCAAGTAAGTGTGCCTCCTCCTGGCCAGATGCCCAGGCCCTCAGCCCTCTGTTTTTCAAGTTGTCCTTCAGTGTCTTGGTACAGCCTAATAAGGATTACCTTAGTCCTAAAGAATGTGCCATGCGCAGCAGCGCCCCCTTCTCAGGAGTGCTGGTGACACTTGCCAAGCTGTGCTTTATCCCAGTTTTAAAGCCATCCATGGACTTTGCTAAACTAACAAATGCAGCGCTAGTGAGATAGCAGGGACAGGGCAGTTTCCTTTGGCTGTTAGGTTTTCACAAATGCTATAGAGAGAGCTTTGTCGGAGCAGTAGGGTTTGAGGTTGCACACTGGCCGAGAAGGGGGAAAAACAAGCTTGAATTTCTTCCCAGCTGATGCTGCCGTCATGTGTCTGCTATTTGAGCTGCAGAATACCTCCTAACAGTGCTATTTTTACAGAGGGAATGCAGCGTGTGCTTGGGAAGCTGAACCTAAGGGGGCAGAGTCCTCAGCAGTTTAAAGTTCTGCTCAAATACAGTTTAAGCATAAGCGGAACTTGCATAAGTGTACATGGAAGTGACATTTCCCTTTACCCAAGTTCATTCTACAATTAACTTTTTTTTTTTAAAAAAAATACCAAGAAGTATTACAAGCAAATGAGATGTAAATGTAATGTGAGTTGGTGTGCTTTGTAAAACCAGTTTATTTGTGTAAGTCTGGGGCAGCAGGTGGCATTGTGGTTGGAGAATGTCTGCTCTTGCTGAAACACCTTTGGTCAAGGTACTTTGAACCTTGAATGGTGAAAATTACCCAGCTGTGTAATTGGATAAATTAAGTAGCTTAGTGTACAATGGTCACATTGTATACCGGTTTATTGTAAGTCACCTTGGAGAAAATGTCAGAAATATGAATAACTAAATGCAACTACAAATTTGTAAATATTTGCAGTGTCTCAACTTATTGACTTGTAGTTTATTCTGTTGTTTGTAGCTAGACCTTTGAGAGGTGCAGCAAGTAGTTTTTATGCAGACTAAATATTAACTGCACGTGTCCTCAGTTGGGTCTGTCTGCCAGGTTGACTTGAGGAGGTATGAATATTGCATCGCTCTGCTCCTGTTTTTATTACTCTTGATTGGTTTCATAGCATCAGCATATTTGTTGGTGGAAGATTGCCTTGTCATCTGTACCAGGGATTGATAAAAGTACTTTTACTAGCCTGTCATGTGGTAATGGCATTTCCTGAAATGAAAGCTGAGTCTATTGAGGACTCCTGAAATTCCTGGTGGTCTTAATTGTCAAGGCCATTCATGCAAATATTTGGCTGCGACTGGTTACTAAACTAACATGAAAGGAGGGGGGGGTGTTTTGGCACAGCGGGTTTGGCCAGTGCCCGCTGTCTGGTGGGTCCAGGATTCGAGTCCTGCTTGGGGTGCTTTGCAATGGACTGGCATTCTGTCCAGGGTGTACCACCTCAGCCCTGTGCCCTGTATTTCTGGGACCCTGCTTGGGACAAGCGGTTGTTCCTGTTGATTAACATGAAATGTTTGTGTGTAGGTTGGGGGGAACCATACGAAACAGCACAGAAATGCGAGTCCTCGTGGGTTGTTCCGGTCACCATTGACAACGGCACCTCGGCATGGGGTAAGCCAGTAGACACGGGTGCGAGCTGGGAAGAGCCTGCATCTTGCGGATGGGCAGGTATATCGGCGGAACCGTAGTCACAGTAGAAACCCAGTGAGTGTGGAGGACAGCGGAGACCTGAAACAGACAATGGAGGCTTAATAGATCACCCCTCTTGTTTCCAGGTCCAAAACCTGCGCAAGACACCTGGGGGGGTGAGGGACTTCCTGCCCCTGGTGCCCATCCCCCAAGTTGGGAGCCAGAGGAGGAGGTGGAAATTGGGATGTGGAGCAATAACACTTCAGCTGAGATGAGTCAGACTGGCAGTTGGTCAGGCACAAAGAAGGCTGGTCCAAAGGTATTGCACAGCTATAGATTTTATTTTCTTTCACGCACGCACGCGCATCCGCACAAAGGACAATTTAGGGAAACCAGTTCACTTGAAACACGTCTTTAGACTGTGGGGGGGTGACAGGAGCTCCCAGAGGAAACCTGAGAATGTGCAAACTTCACATACACTCAGCTGGATTTGACCCTGCAAGGCAATGCATAGCCCTGGAGCTGTAAAACACCAGCACTACCAGCCGTCCAACTTCTTCACTCGTGAAGGAAAGCTGTTTCTTATACGTTTCTTGAAGTTGTTGAATTACATGCTGAATTACAAGTTGAATTAGAAATGCCAGGGTTGTTGGGTACCACTAGCAGCTTCTTGCACTTTCCCCCCCTCCCCACAGTACAACAAAGGAACGAATAAGCCAGATGACACTTGGATGAATCAGTTTTCAAAACAATTCAACGACATAAATTTCACAGTAAGTACAAATTCCTACAATACTTTCTCTGGGACAAGATGGATGCAGCATGTCCACAAGGGCAGAAGCTGGATGCTAATACATGTTGCTCACCCTTCGCTGTGTCCTTCAGAGAGAGCCTTCTGAGGAGGCCATGAGAAGCAACAGGATGGAGATAGCAGGTGGTGAGTACATCACGTCTACTCTTCTTGGTATTGTTGCGCTTTTTTTTTTTTTTTTTTTAATGGATTGGACAAGTTTGGGAGAGACCAAGGGATGCTAACAGAGCACTTGTGTAGGAGTGCTGGCCGACAAGCATATGGATGTTGAGAAGCACGGACAGAGCCTGGAGTACAATGGCATGATGAGGAAAGGGGTTGGGACACGGCAGCAGATGGCCAAAGATGATCGCAGCCCCTACTTTGACAAGGTGAATGCAGCTTTGGAGAAGCCAGTTCATGCACCCAATAAAGATGGTGTTGTTAGTTTTTACCAATAACACTTGATACTGTTGTATTTGGTAGCATGGTGCAGGGTGTCTGTTGTAGGTGCTTTGCATAATCTCTCCTTTCCCTACTCTTCCAGAACATGAGCCCTGTGTTTGGGGGTGGAAATACAGCTCTGCCTGGGAGGGCCTCCCAGCAGCTTCCCTCTCAGCCCAACCTGCGCAGTCAAGTGCCTCCTCTGCTTCCCTCTCAGGTTGTACTAGTATCTCCCTCTACAGCCCAGTGTGCTCATTGTGATGTAGAAACCACTTAACTCAATTTCTTGCCTTTGGTCTTGAATTTCATTCATCTTGGTTGTAATGTATCTCCCATCATTGCAGGTCCCAGCATCCTTACTGAAGTATCCCCCTGCCAGTGGTGGTCTTGGCCCTCTGTTGGCACCCCAGCAGATGGCCATGCTCAGCCAACTTAGCCAACTCAGCCAACTCAACCAACTCAACCAACTTAGCCAGCTGCAGGTATGGTCAACTTGCTGTTTGTGTTTAAATCACCCAAGAATACAGAATACAAGAGCAGGTTTTACAAATAACATGTAGGGACTTTTAATGTGCAACTTTTGCACAGTACATGAGAATATTAATATAACAATTGGTTATGTGAAGCACTGTAGTTTGACAAGTGACTCCTGTGCTAGTGCTAGCTTTGACCTCCTCACTTCTCTGGAGCCCTCTGCTGGCTGTTCCTTGTTTCACCAGTTGGCTGTAGTCAGTATAACTGAAGCAAGCTGGCACTGGTACAGTAGAAACCTTGCTATCAAAGGCTCTTTTACTCTCCAGCGCCTCCTACTGCAGCAGCAGAAGATCCAGCAGCAGCAGAGAAACATGACTGTAGGGAGTCGTCAGCAGCCAGATCTGCAGGTAAACAGTACTGTTTTTCTCAGATTTGCCACGTTCAGCTATCTGAGGATCCTGTCTGACCATGCTTATTTTCCCACTGTAGGGTCGGTCTGTAGGCTCTAATGTTCAGCCATTAACAGCACCTTCGCGACACCTCGACCCCCCTCAGCCCAAAAGGCAGAGTTCTCCACTGCCTCCGTCAGCACTAGCCTCCTACATGGAGACATTGGTGCCCCAGGCAGGGTCTGAGCCGTCTAGAGAGCAGCACACACTTGGAGCATTTTCCAGTTTCCCCCTGGGCAGCTACCCCATCCACAGTGGCCTGAGGCAGGCTGAGGCCCTGCTGCAGCAGGCTGTCAAACCCCCTACTCCAATGCTCACATCGGATGGCCACAGCCTCTTGAACAATGGTCTTGCATGCCCCGAGTCACCTATCCAGCCTCGGACACGAAGGCCGCTCACCACCCTTGACACTACTACAGCATCTGCCCGAGGTAACACACCCACTCTTTCTATCACTGTTTATCTCTTTTGCATTTCTTAAACCATTTACATACAGACAGACTGAAGGAGGAATGTGAATGTGGACGTTCTATGATTTAACTGTGGTAATAAACCGTTCTCACTGCTCAAACCTCTTTCCATTTGATATCAGGCCTGAGCTCCAGCTTGAATGTCAATAATCTGGATATCAACTTTAAGGAGCCACAGAGTCGGCTGAAGAAGTGGACAGCATTGGATATGTCCGTCAGCTCCCCTCTAGATCCAACCCCTGGCAAACCTGGCAAGTGCATTTCTCCGTGACTAGTGTTCGTGACTTCAGTGCTGAGGTGAAGATGTGAAGGTGGTTGCCACCATTAAGTTAGTTTCTTTTTGCAACCACCAGGTGCACTCTCCTCTGGGCTCAGACTGGAGGACCCTGCTTTTATTTCGTACGACTTCCGCAACGGCAGCAGTTCCCCTGTCAGCCCACCTGGTTCAGTGGGGGACAGCTGGTCCACCCGTGCCAAATCTCCCCATGGTATCAGTCAGGCCAGCTGGCCACCAGGTGGGTGCTGGGTGCGTTCAGCATGCGTGTCCTATATAACCTAATGTTCAGTCCCTTGAAGTTGAGCTAAAAAGCTGTTCTCTTGTTCCCTCAGAATTTCGGCCCGGTGAGCCCTGGAAAGGCTATCCAAACATTGACCCTGAAACTGACCCGTACGTCACTCCCGGCAGCGTGATGAACATTCTCTCCATCAATACTGTCCGGGACGTTGAACACCTCAGGGACAGAAACAATGGTATGTGAGTGTGTGTGCGCGCGCGCGCGTGTGTGTTTTTTTTTTTTTTTTTTTAATAGCAATAGTAACTGCAACTCAGAATCAGATCAGTTCCTCAACATGAAAGTTCCTTAGCAAGGTACTAGGGTTGAGGATTTACATGTGTTCAGTCATGCAGAGCTGCTGCCTGTGGTGATACGGAGGAGTAAACGTGGTTTGACACCACGTTTTTGTTTTCTCCCAGGGTCAACCTCCTCTCTTAACACCACGCTGCCTTCAACTAGTGCCTGGTCATCCATTCGTGCCTACAGCAGTTCTCTCAGCAGCACAGCACAAAGCATTTCAGGTCAGTGACAAAGCTGAAGCTTAGCATGGCCAAGGATGGCAGCATTTCTTTGACTTCTCTTTCTTAGTTTTCCACTTCAACTTTGTTTGAACCCACAGCCAGAAGCGGTGACTCCAAGTCTGCCTGGTCATCTGGAGCTGGCGCCAACTCCTCTCTGGCCCATGAGCTGTGGAAGGTCCCGCTGCCCTCCAGGAGTGTCTCCACTCCATCCCGACCACCACCTGGCCTCACAGGCCAGAAGCAGCCTGCCCCCTGGGATGACGGCCCTCTGCGTCTTGGGACTTGGGGGGGCTCCGACTCTAGGTTCACACCTGGTGAGTCCATGGCTGGAGCCATCGTGCAGGGTTGGCAGAGGGTGGTGTCCTGACTTCCTGAGATCTCATAGCAGCCAAACTCACGTGTGTGTGGTTTGCAGGTTCCAATTGGAGTGACAGCAACTCAGGAAGGGCAGCCACCAACTGGCTTGTTCTGAAAAATCTCACCCCTCAGGTTGGTGGTTTCCAGCTGCAGCAATGCCTTGCAAGGCCCCTCTGAAGCTGCCCATATGTCTCTTACCCGGTTTGTCTCTCCAGATTGACGGCTCCACCCTGAGGACCCTGTGCATGCAGCATGGCCCCCTCATGACATTCCACCTGAACTTGCCTCACGGCAATGCAGTCGTCTGCTACAGTTCGAAGGAGGAAGCCGCCAAGGCACAGACATCTCTGCACATGTGAGTACACCCTCCCCTGTTTTGTCGAGGAGGAACACTGCAGCCAGATTGTTCTGGACATTTTTTGACTTTGTCGCATTCTTGTGTCACAGGTGCGTTTTAGGGAACACTACCATTCTTGCTGAGGTTGCCGGTGAGGAGGAGGTCAGCCGTTTCTTTGCACAAGGCCAGTCGTCAGTGACCACTTCACCAGGCTGGCAGGCCCTCGGCGTCCCCCCAGGCCGTGGTAGTTCCATGGACGGCAGTCATCCCTATCCCGGACACTGGAGCGGTGCTGGGGATCTGCAGGCCTCCCCCCTCTGGGGGGCTCCCAACTATTCCACGAGCCTGTGGGGGAACCCTGGGGGCGGGGAGAGCCGGGGCATGGCCAGCTCCTCCCCACTTGCATCCTTCCTCCCTGACCACTTGACGGGAGGTGGGGACGGGATGTAAGGCAGCTCACACCTTCCAGCTCCAGAACTGTGACCTCAGTGTGTAACAAGTAATAACCATAACAATAACGTTAAAGGTGTGATGTGAAGAACACGAATGGCACTAGTGGAACTGCCCCATCCCCCAAGGAGCTGCCCTGCCGTTGCACACGCTGGGGCCATCCTGTGGAAACCAGTTACGCTTTTCTACCCAGCTTAACACATTTGTTTTAGCCCAAAACATATCAGTTTGAATACTTGAATCATGCAGGCCAATATTATAAATGTGAAAGGATATATTTACACTTCCAGGCAGTGCTCTTCATACAGACGAATATGCTTCAAACAAGCTCAATTAATGTTTATTTGAATTCCATTTACTTATTTTTTAGTTTGCTGATGCTGGTGGAGAATGAGCTTTCAACTTTGCACTGAATTTTTTTTTTTTTTTTTTCCTCAGTATAATCTGCAATATGGAGGGAGCCAGATGTTCCCACTTAGTCGTTTACTCAAGGATGTTCTTAGTGTACATGCTCTACTATGCCTTGACATACACCCTACCTTACCATGGTATTGTGGAGTTTCGCGATCAAGATACAAATGCTGACATAGGATGATGTCTGATGTTGAGGAGAGTAAGTATTGCACCAGTTTTGTGTTGGAAGACTAAAGGGTTGAGCCCTGCGGTGTGAGCTGTAGCCACAGGCGTGACTCGGAGAGCTGCTCCGCCAGTCTGAGGCGCAACAGCACTTTCACAAAGGCTTTCAGTTTGGTTTGGAGGACCTTTTTGAGGGGCCCTCTTGTTTACAGACTTAGAGGGAAAGTGTTTGCTCTTCCTTCATTTTGAAATGCATAAAATACAAAAAAAAACCCCAAAAAGTGAGGGGGGGGGAAAAAAAAAACAAAAAAGAGAAAAGATTTAAAAAAAAAAAAAAAAAAAAAAAAAAAAAAATGTGATGATGAAGACAAAACTTTCTATCTCTGGGAATACTGATCAGTGTTCAGCCATCTTGTTTGTTTTTCCTCCTCTTTATTTGAATCTATTCCTCTTGTCTGAATAACGGGCATGGATCTCAGGAAAGGCACAGTTTCCCTGCAGAAACTTCTTGTAGGAAAATCTGGCTTTTAGCACTGATGTTAATAGTGGTAAACTTGTACGTTTGTTTTCCTTCTCTGCCAAATAACTGCTTTAAGCTGGATACGTTCCACTCGCCGCTTTCATTGACGGCTTGCTGAATTGCTGTAGCTTATTTTCCTTTGTCACTTTTGTCGAGTGTTTCGGTTGCCCCTTGTCGTTGATATTTAGCTGTCGTACTGTAGAGATTCGGGAGCGAAACATCCTGATATCAACAACTATGCATACTGTAGCCAAGTATTTGGCGAACAGAATCACTTTGTCGTGATGTTTTTAAATGTTGAAATTACTGCAGATGCATCATTCTCAGTTCTCATTCTACTTGCCACAAATGGTATTTACAGAAACTTGTTTGGCTGATCATTTAAAAGTCAAAGTGGCCCACATTTCATTGCCTTGATTCTGACAGTTTTCAAAGATGCAGCAAGTCAAGTGGCTTTTTACCTGTTTACAAATAGAATATGATTGTAATGTGTGTCATGTGGTCGTATTGAGCGCTCGAGATCCTTAACCATATTAATTCATCTTTTGGCTGCTCAGTTCTCTAACCTCTAGCCCAGGAGCAGCGGAAAGCTAGAACAGTCGTGAATGTAAACTAGTGCTGGTAGTGCAAATGCATTTTTGAATGCATTTTAAATACAGTGTACATAGATTTACAAATATTTGCAATACTGATTTAGTTACTGTGATGCACAATTTATATGCTTCAGAGAGGGAGGTGTAAGCATTAGGCTAAGCCATGGACCTTAATTTTTTTATTTTTTTTTTTTTTTAGTTCCCCCCCTTTTAGCTGTAAGTTTTATTTAAAGAACATTCTAAAAATTTTAAGTTGTTACGACCAGGTAACGATTTCTTTTAAATGCAGAGTATTACCCAGATTTTTCTAGATGCATGCCAGTATTGAACCATTTTATGTTCATGCTGTACCAAATATAAATCAAAATATTTGTTTACTTAATTCCAGAGTCTGCATTATCTTTATTAAACGTGAAGTGGATCATACAAGCCAGGTTTACTATAAAAAAAAAAAAAAAATACTAGGAGAAGCCTTGGATTTGCACTTGGTGTATGTATCAAACTATTGTACTGTATTTGTACTCCTTGAACAGCAGCACAGCTGTGCATTCTGGGAAGGCTGCGTGGTTGGTCTGCTGTGGTGGGATTTTGTCCTTCCTGCTTTGTACACATTTTTTTGGCTTCTTCTTGGCCGCAGCAGCTGGCGGTCCAAACTTGCAATCCCAGGTCAACCTGCTCCAACGCTTTGATTAGTGCTGCTTTTTTTATTTTTTTTTGGGAAGTTAAAGAAAAAAATGTGTGTAGTGTCTGTGACCAGATTCCTCAACTTTGGAACGCCTTTATGCTGTCCTCCGTAGCGTTTGACCATGGGATGTTCTGGGCGCTTTTGCTTTTCCTCACCCCATGTGTCGCCTAGGACGACAACGGCGTTCAGAGTTCCCTCTTAAGCTTTACATGTGTCTTCACCCGCTGCCTGTGTCAAGCCTGCTCCAGCTACTCTGGTCCTGCAGCACAGGGCCAAGGACCGCATCTTCACTACCAAATTGATGCTTGCGTGTTATGTTGCAGAATTAGACCCAGAGGTGGAGAGCAGCGGATGAACCTCCAGGTTGTTATACTCCCTCCTCCACTTTCCTGCCTTTATCTGTGGCCCATTTTAATACTTAGAGTTGTGTCTGACAGTCCCGCTGCAGATGCATGAACTCACCCTCATGCCAAATTGAAAAGTGGGTGGAGTTTCCTTTCGTGTGGAAAAAACCGTGATTGAGGTGTAGTCCCCACTGGTGCTGTGCGGTCCCTGGGCCTAAGGCTGGAGGTCTCACTGTTGCTTTTGTAACAAGGACATTTTGTTGTTTGTGACTATATATACACCTGCGTGCTTTGCAGGGAAAGAAATGATCCCTGATGGTTTTACAATGTGCTAAGCAATCGACTCTACAAACTGTGAGCATTGATGTTTTCGTATTCTAAACCCCAAAAAGCTTTAGCAAAAAACCAGCACAAAAAAAAAAAAAGACAGGGGTCGCTTTGGAATTCAACGAAAAAGTCTATGCAGGGTGAAATCAGAGGCGCCTCTACCTGACGTGTACTCATGTATTTGCTGTTTGTAATCAGAACTAAAACCAGTACCCAGGTTTTAAAGACTTTAAGTGTGTGCCATGATCGAAATGTATTTTTGAAAATGTTGACCGGTTGTAGCAAGCAGAGCGTGTAGTTTCCCCCTCTGAATTACCTCCCATGAGTGGGTGGTGGAACTCCACCTTTTGATACCGAATCGGAGTACATTAATCTCAAGTTTCATCACCTGCAGCTGTTATGCACATTGCTTTAGTAGACTGTTCAATAATGTAACTGATGCATTTTAATGGCCTCAGTGAGCAGGAAGTAACCAGTCTTCCCAAGGCTCAGCATCATGGGAAACTGCACTATTTGAAGGACAATCCTTATTTGTACTGGTATAATTTGACTAAAGAAAGCCTCATGCAAGGTAGAAACTCAGCTGAGTAATGAATGTTCTCCACTTGATGCTGTCTTTGTTTCCTTGTTTTTTTTGTGCTCTTTAAGAGAACATATTAGATGATTTAGCTTAGATACGAGGTCTTTGGTTGACTGTATTAGTAGGCTGTTTTGTAAAAGTCATGTGTCCAAGTATGAAGCTGTAGGACTTGGGTACAACCCACAATAAAATCCTAACAAAAACTGCTTATGTTGAATAGTGTGACTTCAGTTTTGCCACTGTGGCTCTGTACATGGGGAAGAAGGTGCCAGACTTGTTACAGCTTATCTGTATGACCCTTGTCCTAAGGGAGAGCAGGGGATGAAGGGCCTATGAGGTAAACCCACCCTACTCTAGGTTACCACAAAATTCTCTACACAGTTCTTAAAGGGGTTTACTCCACTGCAGTTGAGTCAAAGCATATTCTGTTGTATGGTACAGCCAAGCCAGTGTTTAATTTGGTATTACAAGATGGAAGCACAAACATGGGGCAGGTGGTAGCCTCATGGTTAAGGGAGTGTAGTCTCCCTTGCTGCATCTATAGGTAAATGAGTACTTGCAGGAATTCAACCATGTGTGTATTCACTTTACATTTTCTCCAATAATCACCACTACAGGTGAACTGTACAGCATGTATTTGAAATGGGGGAGGAAACCCATCCAGACTCAACTCCGAGATCTTCAAGACTGTAGACTCATGTACAATTTAGCTTCCACCCAAGTAGCACTCAATTACAAAAAATGAAGGGGGGGTTTACAAATAAACCACCCACCCGTAAAGTAGTTACTGTACAAGGCAGGTTAATACTGACTATGGACCTCCTCAGGAACCAGATAAGGCTTGAACTTTTCCTATAAAATTGCTGTATCTACCACCCTCTACATATAATCCATTTAAATGCAGCCATGCAATTCTCCAGTGCTTTCACACAAACCTCATCCCCACAGAAGTTGTAGAAAAGATGAGCAAGGTTGCACTCACAGCCTGCTGCTTACATGTCAAATCCCTTCAATACCCATATCCAAACAAAAACAAGAGCTGGCATTTTATTACTTATTCCTGCAACCTGATACAAGGCTGGGGACACTTTCATACAATTAAATAGTGTGTACAGCAGACAAGGCATCAACACCAAAAGTTATGAACTAAAGAATATGGAAACATCTTGCTTAAATGAGGAAAGAAAAAACCACTCCCGTGAACACAGGTGGTCACCTGGCTACCTGTAAGGAGGAAACCTGGAGTTAGAACATAAGTCAAGCATTTATTACACACAGTGGTTTGTATAACAGGAGAGGTTATGCCGTGTGCTCTTCCAGGCTCCTTACTCATATACATCCTTCTTGTTTGCAATGTACTGTACAATCTCCTCTGGTGTCATCAGCTTCTCTGCTTCAGCATCTGGGATCTCGAACCCTACGGATAACGCACGCAGTCACTTAAGTGCATCAAATGTACTGCATTACATTGTTCAATATGACCGATTTATACGGCCGAGTAATTTTTTGTGCATCAATTCAAGAAAAGTAACTTGACCAAGGGTACTACAGCAGGAGGTGGGACTTCAATCCAGGTAATTTCAAGTGGAAGGCAATGGCATTAACTACTACGCTCCCCGTTGCCCCCTAAAAAGCCACACGAGGAGCTCACGGAACAGGAACTGCTTGGTCCTCAAGTGCTATGACCCAGGCTCTGAAGGACCTGGTGCCCATAGACCTGCTACCGTGCAGCCGAGTCAAACCCGGCCTTGCCGCGCAACCGGGCAAAATGGCGAGAAAGTGACAGGGGACACTGACCGAACTCATCCTCCATGGCCATTATGATCTCCACCTGGTCCAGGCTATCCAAGCCAAGGTCCTTCATGAAGTGGGAGGTGGACTGCAGCTGCGCACACATGCAAAGGCACAGAGAGCGAACAAACAGAATAAGGCCCTTTTACGCAGAACACATTACACGTTTACATTTAAATTTAGCTCACGCTTTTCTCCAAGGAGACTTACAATGATGTCAATTACTTAGCCATTTATACAGCTGGGTAACTTTTACTGGAGCAATGAGGGCATGTACCTCGCTCAAGCCAAGGCCAGGTACTACAGCTGGAGGTGGGACTCGAACCTATGACCACTGGATCTAAAGGCAGCAACTCTACTACTAGTCTAAGGTATTAGCTGCGCCCTCCTCGCTGCAACAGAATCACTGACAGTGACACTTCCTCCTACAGCAGCTGCCATGATTAAATTAATCCCGCGGTAACGCCGTAAGCGGACATGGACGAGTTGCAGCACGGACGGAGCCTAGTTCGCAAGTCAAGCAAGAGCGCGCGCCGCTTCGAGAATGATCATGAAGCGCTGCCCACCTTCTCCGGGTTGATCTTGTCGTACAGCTTCAGCACGTACATGACGCGCTCCGCGATTGACTCCAGCGTGAGCGGCGGCAGGTCGCCGAAGCGCCGCCACTGCAGCACCGCCGAGCTCCTGGGAACCTGCAGCGGACACACACAGGCACTCAGGAGTCAGGTACGCCTCAGAGCGCCGGGAAGGTCACACCAGCGCTAGGCCGCGTCCCCCTCCCTCCGTTTTACCCGTGTCGCTTCGCTCCGCCGCTTGTGCTGCTCCCCGAACAGCACGCCGAAGGGCCTCCGTGCCGCCGGCACCAGGGCTGCGACCACTCTTAACGAGCCACTGGACGGACAACACCACACCGCTGACCGCCGGCCGAGCGGACCGATGCAGCGAGCCAGAACACGCGCCGCCATCACTTGTGGGGAACCTGCGAGCAATCCCGGCATGCACCGCGCAGCGCACACTTAAGGCGGCGCAAGAGGAGGTCGACTGCGCATGCGTGACGTATACTATTCCGAAGCGTGTGCCGAGCCTGTAGAATTTGACTGAACTCACAATTTTCGCTCAGATTACGAAATACTGTAGCGAGGATTCAGTAAATCGTAGGTTTTTTCTTATTAAATTAAAAAAAAGCAGAAATTGAACCTTTAGTTTCTGTAGAGGAAGCTTTCTTTAAGCGGAGAGTGATTTGAACTTTATTATCTCACCACTTGACTTTAAGTCTTCACTTCTGTACACGTAGCTGTATGAAACAACTAGTTTTTGAGATTGCTCAGATTTAGCCTCATCAGGGCCTATTGTCCTGTTTCGAGGCCCTTCAGCCTCAACCACTGATAGTGACTTCTGGGTAAACAAATAATAATACAGATAATATAGATTTCTCGTGTCCGAAGTATAATTATTTAAAGTAGCATTTTACTAGTGTGTGAGTGAGAAAGAGAGTGTGCTCCGCTGATGTATGGATGAGTGACCCCTTGCAAGTAGTGTATCTAGCAGTGTAAGTCACCATGGTGAATAAGGTACACATGTAACACTACATAGTATTCACTGGAAGTCGCTTTGGAGGAAAGCGTCTGCGAAATAAATAAATGTAAATGTAGTACTTTAGACCACAATAGTTGTGCTTTGCGAACTGACCTGAAGTCATGTTAGTAGCAGGTCAGCAGATGGCAACATTTGACCTTTGTAACTTACCAATGTGGAGACATCCTCCACAATGCCATATGGATTTGGCTGACGCTTTTCTCTGGAGCAACTTACAACATTAAGATACTTTCAATTATTTACCCATTTATACAGCTGCGTCATTTTACTGGAGCAGTTTAGGATATGTACCTTGCTCAAGCTGGAGGTGAGACTCAAACCTGCAACTTGGAGGTCCGAATGTGGCAGCTCTAACTGGTACGCTACCAGCCGTCCCATACCCAAATCCCATATGCCAACAGATGTGGTTTAGGGTTAGGGTTCGGGTCTATTTTTTCAGTGCTGGAGTAAATTAGTTCACAAATGTTTTACAGTTAACCCTTGTTGCAGGTGACGGATGCATTTGTCAGTCATTCTTGACCTTGGTGGTCTGTTTACAAGGAAGTTTACTCTGCTTGGAGGTTTTTTCTGCTGATACAGATTCATGCACGGCATTTTGCGATGCAGATTAGGAGAACGTAGAAGAATGTAGTTCAGGGACCTGTTCGGGCTGTGAATCAACGGTCGCTGTGTGATACGGCCACTTTGTTCTTTAGGAATCCCTGTGTTTACCAGAGCTGTTATCCCCGAGGTCAGGCTTCCAGGTTGAAGTAGAGAGAGTATAAACATTAGCATGTTTTGTGTGAATCCCAGTCCATCACTTGCAGGGAAACCGGGGCACTCGTGGTGTTAACAGGTGTCTGGGACGTAGGGCAACAAGGGTGTAGGGGTGTGAGAACAAATTTTGCAGTTAATCCTGGGAGATTAGAGTAGGGGCAGATCACTGGGTTGGCGCTCCACGTCTCCTCCATCTAGCTGCCCTAGATACAGAGTAAAAGGATGTAAAAAGTCGAAACCCTGTTAAATGAAATTTGTGTTTTCTTTTGTGTTACCTAAACATGCCCACAAGCAACTTGAGGCAGTTTTAAAATCAACTTGGTCACTTGGACAACAAAATCACCCAAACCTGCTGGAGCAGCCCTGGTGGGATAGCACTCCCAGACCTGTTGCAGAGTGTAAGGTGATGCTCTCAAAGGAAAAAAGGGAAATGGTGATGACTTGTACAGGCGAGCCCAGTGTGCACAGTTGTCAGGCAAGGGATACAGTGAAACCCCACATTTACCTTGAGATCCAGCAGACTGATTTACTTTGTTTCGAGAGAAACTAAGAGAGATGTTTTTGGCAGCGCTTGCTCGCCATCACCCTCTGCTCTCACCTCTGTTTGCCCATATGGGTGTGTGGGGCATGAAGGTCGTCTCAGCCCTGTGATAAGGAGGTTAACCGAATTGGTATTAATCATACTGCTCAGCATTTATGAAGCAACATCACCAAGTACTTTCCCTTGAGAGCCAAATGTTAGTGGTCCTACTGTTCAGTAGGATGGCTCTCTGATCATGAGGGCTTACACATTTCCATGATCACTGCCAACAAGATCACTGTTCACAAGATCGGTTCAATAATCATTATCAGTGAGAAGACCAGTTCCATGATCACTGTAAGCACTGTTCTGTGTGCTGCACTTCACTGACTGATGGTGATAAGGCTTGGAAGTCTTGACCCCCCGTGTCTAAAATTACAAACCATACGCCTTGATCCAAACTGTTGCTGAAGGAAGACCCTGTTACATAACAGCAATATTAGATTCCAGATTTGCTGGAAAACAGAAGTCTCTTTGCGTTTGGTGATTGACTGTTGATTACAATAAGGTCATCCCCCACGAGCCAGGAGAAGGATGAGGGGATTATTGGGGTTGGGGAGGTCACGGATGCTCCTGGGAATTATGTGGAGGACAGCTTTACCTCAATTTGAAGCATCGTGTCTTTGTATTCTTGCTGTACTTATTCAGCTTCCCACAAGTCCAGTGCCTGCAGGAGCACTTAGTGATGACTGTATACAGGAGTTTGACACTTGTGATGAGGTGGCCGTGTGAGGCCCTGCGCTGAGGGAATGCTGCACTGAATCCCGGTTAATTTTAGTCATGAGGTCCGATGTTTGCCCAGCAGCTTAGGGCAGTATGTGTTTCTTGGAACGCCATAAAACACAGGCTCATTCCCCAGATACTTTGTCATCTTGATTAACGGCATTGGTTGTTTAATTTTATCACTTATTTGTGGGTAAACATGTAGAATTGCTTAGTAGCTGTAGCCTCGGATTAAGTGCCTAGTGACATTTACTCAAGCCCACCCTGCATAATTGCATCCATGTACATATTGCTCAGGCGAAGTTTACAGTGTCTGACATTTGTGAAATCTTGTCTCAAAGCATAACCGGGCACATGCTTAAAGCTTTCATTTACTGGACTGCTTTTAAGTAGGGATGATATTGTCTCAAGTATTTTCCACCATCAAATATCAACCCTGCCTTTGATAAGACTGCAGGTAACTTTTGTGAGCCTGACCTTGTTTAATAAGTGCTGCCCATACATGACCTCATGGTGGCTGTCATAGCAATAGCTGGGTTGTGCTGTTATATATACAGTGTCTGCCTCCCTCCTGATGGAGCCTTGTTTAGTAAAGTCTGGCAAAGTCCCTCTCCGCTGGTTGGAGTGTCGTCAATTAATTTACATACAGGCATCGAGCTTCACACACAAACACACCCATGTGGAAGGGATTTTGCGTCTATGGCAACAGTAGTAAATACAAAACACAAACGTCTAGGTGGACACACCTTGACATCTGTCTGTGTTTCTGTGTTTAACAGAGCAGTATTCTGTGATTGATTTTTTTCTTTTCGCATGCTACGTGTTTGTGTATGAGTTTAATGCTAAATATGTGGAAAGAGTGGTGTTTCACTTTTTTTGTTTTGCTGCATGCATGATCAGTGTTGTAAGCGGGTGCAGGTTATGTACAGTGGACACTGTCTTGGAGGTGGTCTCCTTGGGTGGCGTAGGTTGTACTGCCACTCAGCGTCTCGTCCACTCACGAGCCAGGTACATTACCCCGTCAGGACAGTGCAGGATGGGGGCTGCAACAGGATGGGGACTCCCTTCTGCAATGACAGACCTTAATCCCAATCAGAGTAAGTGTCCATAAAGTGCACAGCAGCCGCTGAGCTAGTTTTTGGAAGGCGGAGAGGTTCAATAAAAGGAAAGGGCATTGGTGTCAGGTAGCATTACAGCAGTGTGGACAGAGGGAAGGACAAGAAGTTACAAAACACCTCAGTGGAATCAGAAGGACCTCTGTGGAGGACAGTGATCCAGTAAGGAAATGCACCTCAGTGACCATTTTTTTCTACTGATAAGTTTAAATACTGACACTCTTCTCAGAATGCTCACCTGCAGCCTTATGGTCAGAAGTCTAGTTCTTTGACCACCACACCAGCTGCGGCCTCCACGTTCATCTCTCTTCAGCCAGTGATTTCCAACCCAGTACCACAGTGAACATCGCTTGAAACTGCTGCTGGGCCCAGAATGACCAACGAATTGGATTTGTTTATTGCTGCTGTGGTTTGATTAGCGGAGCCTTATCTCGCAGCTTACAGTGGGCTTATTTTCCTTCAGAGTACAAGCAGCTGTTGGGAAAGTAAATATGTATCATATCGGATAGGCTGTGCGACAAAAGGTAATAAAACACACACACACACACACACATTATCAGAACCGCTTGTCCCTTACAGGGTCACGGGGAACCGGAGCCTACCCGGCAACACAGGGCGTAAGGCCGGAGGGGGGAGGGGACACACCCAGGACGGGACGCCAGTCCGTCGCAAGGTACCCCAAGCAGGACTTGAACCCCAGACCCACTGGACAGCAGGACTGCGGTCCAACCCACTGCGCCACCGCACCCCCTTCGGTAATAAAACATTGGTATACATTTCCAAATTGCACCAGTAAGATGGTAAAACTGAATATGAAAGCAGCTTAAAATACTATGTCTGGTGTTAATTTTAAACAAGGCACCACCAAACAGTCAGGAAAATCGCAAACTGTTAAAGAAGTTCACATACAGTAGGTTGTAGGACCAAGTTCTTCATTTTAGTAGCTTTGTTGTGTGTGTGACAAACAAGGGCAGGGTTTCAGCAAAACAGATCAAATCAAACATGAAAACATTGTGTGTGAAATGTTTTTGGACCTTTGCCCATGCGAATGCCCAGTGTGCACCATTATAACATCGCTTGTGTTTGTCTCAATTGATAACAGCCTTTTGGCATATAAAGCTCATTGCTGTCTTGTGTTCACTGATCTTACTGTTGCGGTAATATGGCTGTGTTTTACTCTGTGCAGCTTTCACACAACCAACTGCAAAGAGGGGAGAAATGAAGTTATTGTAGTAGAGAAAATAGTGTTAAATGGCTCAGAGTTTTTGTGTCAGTTCATGACTGCAATCGACAGGTCTACGAGGCGTTTGCAGCAGCCGGGGTGGAGGAACCAGGTTTGTTTGGTCCAGAGCCTGTACCAGAAACACAGGGTATGTGGCTGGGTATAGCTTGGACAAAACACCAGTAAACTGTAGGGCAATCTCACACACACATTCACTTGGACACAATTATGATTTATTGGGCCATTTAGAGTAAGCAGTTTGGATTGTGGGAAGAAACCAGAGCACCCACACACACTGAGCCAGATTTAAACCCAAGCCTGAACCCACAGCCCAGGAGCCGTGAGGCAACAGCGCTATCCACTCTGCGACTGTCCTTCCCCGGCGCATCAGCACGATGAATTAAGACAAAGCGCTTGTTATCTGCCCCATGGAGCAACACAGACAATAGAATTGCCTCATCATTCTCATCATGTGACCATTTGTATTTGGATTTCCCGTAAACCTGCCACACTTAGTCAACTCACACAGTTTAAGACGTGCTGTTCCATATGGCTGTCACCGTTAAACACCCAAGACGGACATTTCCGGAACAATTGCACAAGATAACATTCACCGGGAGCAGTCATTTCTCAGAATTTACATTTGGAGTCAAAATATTGAAGATTTTCAAGTGAAAGGTATGTGTGTTTGCCCCACACATACAAACACACACACAGTGTGAGATATGCCATATAGCAGCGAATGTGTTCCAGCTAAAAGTCGCAGACAGACTGTGGACAAAACCAGTGGAAAAAATGGTGAATCCCGGGAGTCTGGGCCGGATGTTGACAATACAGTTGATAAATCTGACCAGTTCCTGTGCTCTGTTTTTGCAGCCTCTCAGTCAGACCGAGGAGCTGAGCAACGGAAGGGTGTTTTTAACCACAGATACTATGGGGTATTACTGCAAGGCTGCTTTAAAATGGAACACAAGACATTGTACTGTCATGTGTCCAGGTGTAGACCTCAGTCATACCAAAAAAAGCTGATCCTTGGGTCTCTTTCCCAGAACACTCACAGAGTCGAAAGTTAGGAAAAAGTGCTCACATTGCTGTTGTGATGTTTTCCAGAACAAGAAGGGCACTTTGGTTTTGGTGCTGAGACAGCTAAAGACACTTGAAGGGCAAAGAGTGTGTGCAAGAGACAGGTTGCGGTGTAATGGGCGGATGTAGAACAGATGTACGCACGACCGCTGGCTGTCACAGAAATAGACACGGGCCTTGACCTTATCTCCAAAGCGACGTACATCTCAAAAGAAAAATACAAAACGTCCATCACACTAATAGAAGGAGACATTTGGATGCAGACATGTGATTCTGATGGACAGTCAGTTGGTCACGTTCCACCAGATGGACCAGTACGCATTACACAAGTAGCTAAATATATGTTTTTTTAATTATTAAATTATTAAAAATGATTAAACAGATACCGAATATGTACACATCTATGGAGACGAGCGGAGAAGCGAGTACAAAACAGGTATTTTGAGACCCTTCTTAAATGTAAGCGATTCAGCAGTTCTTAGTGAGAGGGGAAGGTCATTCCATCACATCAGAGCCAAGGTTGAAAACCTTTGTGCTTTTGATTTTAGACTTTTTATGTGTGAGATAAATCCTTGTCCTTCTGCCTTTAGGTGGAAAGTCCTGGAAGCCAAGTCATGGTCTTTGTGGGTGGTGATGTCAGCAGGGCAACAGGTGGCGTTCTGGTTAGAGTCATTGCCTTGCGCTTGAAGGACTTGGGTTTAAATCCATGCTTCTTCTGTATTGCCCTTGATCAATATAGTTACCCTGAACCGGTAAAGTAAAATAATTCTCATCTGGGTTTTTGTTGTATAACACACATTGTCTAGCCAGGACCCAAGGCAGTGACATCACTGGCTCTCCCACAATTCCAGCAAAGTACATGGCCTCTATGCTTCATGATGTGTCATTCTCTTCCCAGCCCTGTGTTTCACACCCTTCTGACTCCCTTTTTCCTTTGAAATAGAGACCTAGCCTTTTCTCTTACCCAACGCCCACACTATACCATCAGGTTTTCTGCATGCGTGGAATTAAATGTCAGCAACAAACACCCACTTAATGTCCAAACACAGCCTTATCAGCAGAACGGGGAGGCCAGCAGGAGAGAGGAAGCGTGTTCGCTAACAATGTTAGTGACAGCGGCGCAACAACGGTGCCTTAATCACACAGTGCTCCTGCTCTGCGGAGATGTTCTATTGGCATGGGAGATAAGGGAGCAGGAGCACACATGCGCCTAATGGGCATTAGTGTCACACTCGGAGGAGCAGCAGGCTGAGACCGACACCGAAAGAGGCCCAGGCGCCACACGGATGTTGCACAGACCACGTATTTGTCGCTAACAAGGTGTATTCCATGCGTTCTCAGAGATGCTTTTCCTGCGAACCAAAATGCATTTAGTAGACTGGTTGGAATCCCCACTCCTGCTGTAGTACCCTTGAGCAAGGTACATACCCTCAATTGATACACTAAAAATGACCCGGCTATATAAATGGGTGGATCAGTGTAAGTAGCTTAACATGCTCAACTCTTTGGAGGAAAGGTTTAGATGAATGATTAAATGTAAAATGGCTACGGGTGACACTTGCGTGACTTCCGGCCTGATGTATTATGTGTACGACCTGCGTAATGGACGATGGCGATCCGTTGCTGGCACAGTCATTGCTGAAGAGTCCTTTTGCATTTATATGACTGACGGTCCATACACCCTGTGTAGCTCTTCTCTAGATCAGGGAAGACTGAGGTCACTGAGCATGTCATTTATGTACTTTAAAGTTTGCCAGAACTGAAGTACAAATTGGATTCCTTTCATATGTTTGCATAGTCGTTTACCAGAGAATCAGCTTCCTGTTCCACAGATCTGTGAATGCCCCATTACTCCTCTGTTTGTACAAAAATAACATTGATAAAATCGGTGACTAACCATGTTGAGTACCTGCTTTTTAAAAAAAAAAAAAAAAAATGTTTAGAATCAGACTGAACAGATTACATTTAGAAACTGAGATAGTGGAAGTTCTGATTTTGTCTTTCCCCACATTTATGGAATATTAATACCCGCATCACCCAGCTGCGAGGGGTTGTCTGGCATCGGTTTCCTCAGTGAAAGTTTCCTGCTGTCACAGGTGTGCAGTGAATTTCCTGTGGTTGCAAACAGAGGGTGTAGGCACCAGGTGTGCTTGAGGCGGGGACTCTGTGGAGTATATAAAGGCACGCTAAAGAGGAGAATCGCAGGCTTCACTGCAGTCCTGAGCGCTTAAAGTGGTGCCGGAACTTTTCCTGGTACTGCACCTGGTTCTCGATCCAAGGCGCACCAAGATGCCTCCTGCAGAGAAGGAGAAGGAGAAAACCACCGTCCGCCTGGTGTTCTTCGGGGCAGCAGGCGTGGGCAAGACAGCTCTGATCCAGAGGTTTTTGCAAGACAGATTTGAGCACAGGTACAAGCGCACCGTGGAGGAGCTGCACAGCGTGGAGTATGAGAGTCACGGGGCCCACATTTGTGTGGAGATCATGGACACAAGCGGCAGCTACTCCTTCCCAGCCATGAGGAAGCTGTGCATCCGCCACAGCGACGCCTTCGCCCTCGTCTACTCGGTGTGCGATCCAGAGTCCTTCGAGGAGGTGCAGAGGTTGCGTGACGAGATTCTGGAGCTCAAGGAGGACAAGTTCACCCCCATCACTGTGGTGGGCAACAAAGTTGACCTGGAGAAGGAGCGCCAGGTGCGCACTGAGAACAGTGCATCCACGGTGGAGCTGGACTGGAACGCCAGCCTGGTGGAGACCTCGGCCAAGAGCGGCCTCAACGTGACTGGGCTCTTTGAGGAACTTCTGCAGAAGGTCCATAAGGTGCACTTGCCCTGCAGCCTAAGCGTGGCACTGCAGCGCCGCAGGGGCACCATCCCCAAGGACTGCATGGCACTGCGCCGAAAACCGCTCATAAAGAAGACCAACAGCTGCAGCGTGTCATAATGGTGCCACCAACCGTGAGAACAGGGAGCTGTCACAACGGACAGGTGCCTTGGTTTGAGTATTTCTAAGCACACACGTGGGGGGAAAAAAATTTTCTGTAAATATACAACAACCTCTGTTTTGCATGCATTTGCCCGTCGTTGGTGCACTGGGTGACCAAGGAACTAGAAAGTAAACCAACTGTCTCATTTAGCCACTCCATTTTGAATAAAGCTCTGAGTTTATCATAAATATATTTTTTTCAAATATATTGGATAGATTTTTCAAAACGTATTTATTAAAAAATATAGAATTTTAACCTTGCATCTTGTTTTCAATTTATGCTCTTTTTAATCTTTTAACAATGATGGTTAAAGATAACAAGGCAGCGGGTGGTGTGGTCAGGGCAGCAGTTTCATGTTTCATACTTATATTTTGCCTGTCAGTATCCAAAATATGTGAACTATCAAGGGACCCCACAAAAAGGTTTGAATGTGGTGCAAAATATGATCAATATCCTTCCTTTTTGATCCCTGCTGATGCTTATTGTATAAGCCCGGATTTCCCCACTCTTCACGGGGCACTGGAAAAAAGTGTAATACACACTTAATATACAGATTTTTCTACATCAGTGGGAAACAACTGGAAAATAACTTGGGTATTTGTTGTCTTTTATTTGTTTCTCATTCAAGTTCTTACCTACGCATAAAATCATGTATTTAACCATTTTGTTTTGTCCTGTATATGAAATAACAAGAATATAGATTGTTGGATAGACCATACATTTTTAAAGCTGACACATTACTCTTGTAAACATTTCTGCATTTCTTTGAGTGACTCGGCTTTGAAGGAGCCATCATACATATGGTTGTACCTAGAATTGCTCGTATCCTAGGTTATCTTTGTAAACCAGCAAGATAACCAGGTCAATGGTCTTTATAACTGTGCCTGAAGCCTTTTTTTTTTCTTTCATATAAGCAATTTCGCATAACTGAAACTGTGCACAGGAGGATGATCATAAAAACAATAATTTAAACACGGTATGTATATAATAGTGTACAAGGATCGAAAGAAATGTCTTACAACTCTAGTGAATGCTATCATTTTAAGAACATGTGGGCAAACAGAAAATATGGTTAAAATAAAAACACAAACTATTGCACTGATTTATCAGTCACATGTCTGCTACCAAATGTTTTGTGAATATCCCCACCTGTTGAGACTGTAACATTAAATGTTTAATGATTTTTTTTTCAATGTTATTTTTATATTGTTTCTTTGAAAACTTTTGTGTTTACTGGTTGGCAGAGCATGAGAAACACCTGACCGCCAGAGGTTCCGGCCAAAGTGTTAAAAATGGAAACACATACACATAAACATGCACAAGGCAAATGTTTTCACTCGTTTTTCCACTGTTATCGCCGGAAAGGGTTCACTTAGCACCGTAGTGTTGACCTACCCCCACGTGAGACCATTCTCCAGACCCAGATATGAACCAGGTACAATAACACCGCAAGCGAAATTGGCAGAAAGATTGAAATTGTGATCTGGGCCAGATCTTAACTCCAACAGCTGCCACCCTAGATAGCGCAGCTGATCAAAAGGGCGCAAACATGAAAATGGTTCTTTAGATGGGGCCCAAATCACTATAATTCATATTTTTGTTTTAGTTTTGGTTGGGCTCAAGTCACAACGGTTGAGTTAAAAACTAATTCAGTTGCTGCTTCCAGTTGCATGGGTAGCAATTCTTCTGTATCACTGAGAACATTTTAAAATGGAAAAAAATCTATTAACTTTTTTCTTTGCATGTTATTAGTAGTAGTACAGTATATAAGTGATATAAGTGTTGCAAATAATTGTAAATTTATTTTGCTTAGGCAGTCATTTTTTGTTTATTATGCTTAATCGAGATATGATGACGTATGGGGGAGGTTTGCGTTTCGTTTTTCTTGGAGGCATTTAATTTTAAAGTTCCCATGATGCTCAGTCGCGTTCGCTTTCATTTAAAACCCTCAGACCAATCAAAAAAAAAGCTGTGGAAGGACGCGAGGAGACCGGACCAATCGAGATACAGACAGATGACGACGAGAAACAGTCGTCCTTTACGTAGACGCTGACGTGCGCGATGTGACCAATCGCAGTGTCGCCTCAACTTACAAGACAGTATTTGAAATTTCGACTCACCGTGTTGTCAATCGAACGGGGCTGTGTGGAAATAGTTTATGTTGGGGAAAGGAAAAAGAAAAAAACAAAACAAAACAAAGTTAGGGGTTTAAATTAGTCGCATGTGAAGAAAAAAAAAAATTAACAACGACAACGTGAAACAGACGAATGTTATGCTTATATGTAAATTAATATGCGTAATTGTGAATTTAAAGTTTAGGTGAGCTTTGCTGTCACTCGCCGTGAGGAGTCCGAGTGAGTCACTGACGGGGCGACGTTGTCGCGCGCTCGCTATTGACTTTTGAGCGGTCATCGATCGGATCGATTTTCTTTGCGGTTACTGAGCGACGAGGTGCGGGAATGAGTGCCGCCGGGGTGAAGAAGGGGGCGAGACCAGTCGCCTCTGCAGCTGACTCCAACTCCAACTTGTCCGCTCCGCTGAATGAGATCCCCGATGTGCTGGTGGACCCCCGCCGCCGGCGGCGCTACCTGCGCGGCAAGTTCCTGGGGAAGGGCGGGTTCGCCAAGTGCTACGAGATCACGGACGTGGAGAGCAAGGAGGTGTTCGCGGGAAAGGTGGTGCCCAAGGCGCTGCTGCTGAAGCCGCACCAGAAGGAGAAGATGTCCATGGAGCTCGCCATCCACAAGAGCCTCGAGCACCCGCACGTGGTGGGCTTCCGCGGCTTCTTCGAGGACGAGGACTTCGTGTTCGTGGTGCTGGAGATCTGCAGGAGACGGGTGGGTTCTCGTCCAGCCCGGACCGGCCGCTATGCGAAGCCGCTGACAGAAAAGACGTATAACGGGGTTATTATAATAATATTCCCACAATCGGGCGAACAAAACGGGGAACGTGGTGGTTAATCATCATCATGTAGACACCGGGTCACTCATCTCCCCTTGTGTGGCGCTAACTCCTGTCGATCATGACCTAAAACATGAATCATATGTGTAGCATGACACTAAATGATATTTCTGAGCGTTTTGATGATCTCGGCAGTTTAAAGTACACGTGACGTGTTTACCTGCACTCCCAAGTGGCAGTGCATACGGTTCCGTCCTGATGATGGGTACACTTTCCTTCTTCTGAAACACCCTATGGTCATAAGGCAATCGCTTCTGAATAAAAATGTAAGAACGCCTTTTTTTTTTTTTCCCCAGCTTGATTTTGAGTTTAAATGCATGCATCGCATTTGTATCCAAGTGTTCATAAGTGATGAGTGGTGTAACTGAATGGGTGCGTGGTGGGGACTCTGTCCACAGATCCAGGAGGCCGTTGGACATGCTGCAGTCCAGCTGGTCATTGTTCATCCTTCCCGTCTCCTTTCCCCGCTCCTTTGTGCTTTCCAGGGTGCCCTCGTTACCGCCGCGATGCTTGTGCTCTTCCCCTTCTCGAATCCCTGCTTCATTCACGTTGTGCCACAGGAACAGCAGGCTGGACGCCTGGAGATCAAATCCGGGATGTGTGTTGCGCTCATGGTCTCTGCCGGTGTGAAGTTACACAGTTTGCCATGTGTTCTCATTTAAAACCATTTTTTCCCTCCCTCTGGAAGTCCCTCCTAGAGCTGCACAAGAGGAGGAAGTCGGTGACAGAGCCCGAGGCCCGGTACTTCATGAAGCAGACTATTCTGGGCTGCCAATACCTTCACAACAACAAAGTGATCCACCGGGACCTCAAACTCGGAAACCTCTTCCTAAATGATGACATGGAGGTCAGAATAGGTACGTAAAAGAGAGATTTTGTTTCTCTTTTATCAAGTTCTACTATAGTAATCAAAAGGGCAAAAAAAAAAACCTTCCCCCAAAAAAGCCCACCGCTATAAATCAGTACATCCACATGACTGTCATTACAGTTAAAACCAAAATCTCAGTGCGAGACTTTATTTCTGCAGTCTGTGATGTCGATGAACTTCCGAACCTATCGGCTGAGATGATGATGATGATGATGATGCAAATATTTAGGGAAATTAATCATTAGAGGTTAAAACCACAAACTGCTAAGTGAACAAGTTGGAACAGGGCAGCAGTGTAGTGGTTAGAGGTGCTGCTTTTAGACTCGGAAATTGCAGGTTGGTATCCCGCCTCCTGTTATACCCTTGACCAAAGTATAAGCTATTTAAGAGAAATGAATAACTGTAAAACTCATTGACAGTAATTCCTAAAACCATTAATTGTGATTTAAAGGAGAATTTAAAACATGCCCAGTAAACCCTCACTAAAGAAAAGTTATTTGATCGTTACCTGAGGTTGTAGTTTAACACTCTTTCACCCATTAAATTGCAAGCTCACATTTTAAAAACATGTGAACAGTTGCACCACAACAAAACGGAAAAGATCCCGCTACCTGGAGTTGTGGCGAAGTGTGTGTTGCTCCTTAGGGGACTTCGGTCTGGCCACCAGGATTGAGTATGATGGCGAGAAGAAGAAGACTCTGTGCGGGACGCCCAACTATATCGCCCCGGAAGTGCTGTGTAAGAAGGGCCACAGCTTCGAGGTGGACATCTGGTCCCTTGGCTGCATCCTGTAAGTGCGTTGCCCGTTTCTAGAAGCTGGCCAGGAAAGTTTAAAAGTGGAACGTGCTGATTTTTGGTTTCTCTCCGATGGCTTTGTTTTTCTCGACACCCTGCTAGATACACGCTGCTGGTGGGAAAGCCTCCTTTCGAGACCTCCTGCCTGAAGGAGACATACGTTCGCATCAAGAAGAACGAGTACAACATTCCTCGGGTGAGCCACTGTAGCAGCCGCTGCTGAGCACCTTAGTTAGCCCCACCCTTTGCTCGCTGACTTCTCCATGGCTCCCACCCCCAGCACATCAACCCAGCCGCGGCGTCCCTCATTAGGAGGATGCTCCACCCGAACCCCACGCTGAGGCCCAGCATCTCCGACCTGCTGGACGATGAATTCTTCGCATCGGGCTACATCCCTGTGCGGCTCCCCACCACCTGCCTCACCGTGCCGCCCCGTTTCTCCATCGCCCCCAGCAGCCTGGAGCAGTCGCTGCGCCGACCCCTGACGGCACTCAACACGGGTATTGTCCGGATGCATCCCTTTTCCCTTGCCCGGAAAATTTCGAGGAACCTGGTTCCAGGTGCTGCTCTTTCTCCCTTTACCTAGGAACCGAGAGTCCCGCAGAGAAGGGAGGAGCGGCGGACCAGAAGGGGGAGCCGCAGCAACGGTAGAGCCGTTAGTTTGGAGTGTTTCCGTGAACTGTTAGGAAGAACTTTTGCAGCCCTGAGGGGAGTTCGTGAGAATTGCTACCTCACTATGTAGCTCAGCTGCCGAGCGTCCCTTTATGGATGTATAATTACACTCGGCCCTAACGTATCGGGGCGCTGTACAGGGAAGAGTGTGTTGGGTTAAACGCAGAGCACCTCTCCTACCCTCGCAGAGAGACACCTGAGGCAGTTGTCTGCCACCTGTCAGACCTGCTGCAGCAGCTGACCAGCGTCAACGCCACCTGGCCCTCGGAGAAGCCCGACGTTCGGCAAGGTGAGAGGGACCCTCTGGGACCAGCAGTATCCCTCTCTGACACGTCAGTCGCTCCGCTGACGGCGAACTTGTTTCCCTCTGCTTTCCGTTACTTGTAGAGGAGGCCGAGGACCCCGCCTGCATTCCCATTTTCTGGATTAGCAAGTGGGTGGACTACTCGGATAAATACGGTCTCGGTGAGTTCCCTCTCGCTTCGCTGTTTAGAAATGGTCTCCATTTACTGCTTGACGTGGGTGAGGCGTAGCCTTCGTCCCGCTGTGAACGTGCGCGCCGTGCTGCAGGGTACCAGCTGTGCGACAACAGCATAGGCGTGCTCTTCAACGACTCGACACGGCTCATCATGTACAACAACGGCGATAGCCTGCAGTACATCGAACGGGGTGGAGCCGAGTCGTACCTCAGCGTGCGCTCCTACCCTCCCACCCTCTCCAAAAAGGTCAGCGCTGGGCAGAGCTATAGAGGTCGGGAGGTCATCTTTGGCTGCGTTAGTGAGGGAGCTCCCTGACGTTTAACCCCTCTCGCCTCCAGATCACCCTGCTCAAGTACTTCCGAAACTACATGAGCGAGCACTTGCTGAAGGCGGGTGCCAACATCACGCCGCGGGACGGGGACGAGCTGGCACGCTTGCCCTACCTGCGCCACTGGTTTCGCACAAAGAGCGCCATCGTGCTGCACCTGAGCAATGGGACAGTGCAGATCAACTTCTTCCAGGTCAGAGGATACCTGTGGCTGAAATTGCATGTTTAGATGGTTGAAAGGTTGAAAGGGAACATTCGTACGCTGATAGCTGGCAGTAAAACGCACCTGAACAAAGTAAAAGTGTGAGACAACCTTCTTACAGCTCACTTCCAGCGTTCACAGGCCATATCAAAGCATGTCTTTCTCGGTGCCCATGAACAACGAGGTGAGGGCCATTGTATATGTTGATGGGATGAATCGGTTAACAGTCATCACTGAATACGAGTTTGTGGGGATGGCCTTATTTTTAGTTATTTACATTAGTTTCGATGTGGTTTGAAGTTGATTAAGAAAATACGAAGAAGCCTTTCCTTTTTTTTTTTTTTTTTTTTTTTTTTTTTTTTTTTTTTTTTAATGAATGAGTTGGCTTTATTGGAAGCAGAACCTAATCCATGAACAAATAGAGGGAACCTTTTCAATGTATACATTTTAAAGGAAATTGAAAGTAGCCAGAAGCTGCTGAACATTTCGCACACTTATGGAATGAATTGGACAACCACAGGGAAGGATTTGTATGTGGATTACACGCGCGCGCGCACGCACAGGCTGAAATTGCTTGTCCCGAGCGGGGTCGCGGCAAACCGGAGCCTAACCCGGCAACACAGGGCGTAAGGCCGGAGAGGGAGGGGACACACCCAGGACGGGACGCCAGTCCGTCGCAAGGCACCCCAAGTGGGCCTTGAACCCCAGACCCAGCAGAGAGCAGGACTTGGCCAATCCTGCTGTGCCACCGTGCCCCCCCAGTATGTAGATTAGTATTAGTTTGTCTCATTTTTAATTTTAATGAATTCAACTCAAAAAAAAAAAAAAAAGTCTTAATTTTTGCCTGAGGTTTTTACAGATCCTAACCATCAAATAAACTGATGGGACATTTGCATGAATGGACTTTTATGGTTTGTGAAGTAGCAGTTAAAGTGGGTTTAATAGATTTACAGACAGACTTCCTATCCCAGTTGTGTCTGTGAGTTGAGGAACCAGCTTCATCAGGGGAAAAGCATGGTAAAGACATGATTTTTTTTTTTTTTTTGAGGTGATTTGTGGTTCTTGTCTTGCAACAGGACCACACAAAGCTGATTCTGTGCCCCCTGATGGCTGCCGTGACGTACATCGACGAGCAGCGTGAATTCCGCACCTACAGGCTCAGCATGATCGAGGAGTATGGCTGCTGCCAGGAGCTGGCCAGTCGGCTCCGTTATGCACGTACTATGGTGGAGAAACTCTTGGCATGCAAGTCGTTGTCCTCGCAGGCTCCCACTGCCCCCTAATCCCCCCCAGCTCTATGGGTGTAAAACTGCCTGACCAAATGGTGTGACAGTTTTCCCCTTTTGAAATGTGCTGACAATAAATGGTTAATTCTGGTGTATATATGTAATATTTATCGTTAAAGGTTTTATTATTCGTCGAACACCTGGCTTCCTTTGGTTTCTTGTGAGGATGTTCACGTTACAGTTCATGTGGCAAATCAAGATGATGGGGCAGTCGTGTCTGGGGAATGTTGGCATTGTCTTCTTGAGTCTATTTTGAGTGCTGGATTTTGTATTTTTTTTTTTTTAAATGTTAATGTTTTAAGATTTCAGAAAATAAAGATGTCAAGTGTTCTTTAATGACTCGATCTTTGTTTTTCCAGACCTGATGATATCATCGAATCAAAGGTTCCTCAACCGCTTTGGCCTAGGGCTACGTGCACAACAACACGCAGTATGTGGACCGTCTGTCCAGACACACGAAACAGTCGCAAAAAGTACAGTAAGACCAGAGGAAAAACATTTTGGCAACAACAACTGAGCTTTATTAATTTTAAAATTTAAAATACAGATTTAACTATATAAATACAACGGTGAGTCACATCACGTATAAATCAATTAAAAAAACTTGACAAAGTTTCACATTTAGGAGTGTTGTGGGCAGCAGAATACACCCGTTTTGTAGGAATAGTGCAGTAAATCATGCATTGGATAATGTACAAACACACGTCTGCATGCTGCTGCTTATGAGTGAAAGTGTTTAGACACCGAACCAAACAGGTGAGGCTCCACTCCGCTCACATGTAATACATGTTTAATGATGTTAATGCTCTTCTCTGCTTCCTGCATGACAGTCGAGCACGAATGCTCTAAGAGAGACTCGGTTGTCAGCTTTGGTCTCGTCATGAAATAATGCAGAGCAGTTAAGGAAAGAATGCCGGTAAAAACTTTTCTGTTAAAGGCCAAATGCAAGACAGAGATGTGAGAGATCAGTGGGCCGGTGGAAAAAGCTGCCTTTCTGCAGAACAGGGTACGTCCACCCAAACGTACCGCTGTCCAGGTCCACTCCTCCCAGAACCCTGAATACAAACTACAAAGCCCTCCCGTACAGGAAGGGAGTGACTCTTAAAAAAAGCTCACTGTAGCCCAGCTGCCTCTTCAAGCTAAAACTGAAAATATAAAAAAATACATTTTCTATCATTAACCAAACTTGATCCCCTCTTTGTACACGAAATACCCTGGTATTCGGTTGTAGTTACAGTATGATGCCAAAGAAGCCAGCATAATACCTTGCTGACAGCTTCCCACCGGTGCTGTCAGAAATCACAGTGGTTGTGTGTGTGTGTGTGTGTGCGCATGTGTGTGAGAGACCTCCATGTCTCTCAGTGCAGCGCCCACTCACACAGCCACTGCTGGCACTGGGCCCTCTGCTCCTCGGTCTCCATCGACACTTTACTGTTCGTCTCCTCTTCCTCCCCCGTGCTCTGAGACTCCAGCCCCTGACTGCCTGGAGCCAGTCCACAACCTAGCAAGCCATCCAGAGCGCCCTCCAGTGGCTGAAGCAAGCACTGTGAAACCCACTTTGGGTCCACAGAGGGCAGAAAGGGGTCAGGGGCTGTGACGCAAATGGGCTCATCCTCCAGTGGAATGCGCAGCAGGTAGGCGTGCAGCATCATGCGGTAGGGGGCGCCATCTGTTCGGAGGCTGTAGGTAAAGTCGCCCACAATGGGATGGCCAATGGCGCTGCAATGGACTCTCAGCTGGTGAGTGCGGCCTGTGGGGATTAAAACCAACACTCAGATGCAGAAATGCAGCAGAAGTACCCTAGTAACCCTAATGAAGGCAAATTTATGAAAGCAGTTTGCCACATTGCAAAAACTGGCCAGTAGGTGGCAGCAGTATACTTTAATAACTGAATTATCCTTTGAATGGCGCAGTGGGTTGGACCACAGTCCTGCTGTCCGGTGAGTCTGGGGTTCGAGTCCCGCTTGGGGTGCCTTGTGACGGACTGGCGTCCCGTCCTGGGTGTGTCCCCTCCCCCTCCGGCCTTACGCCCTGTGTTACCGGGTAGGCTCCGGTTCCCCGTGACCCCGTATGGGACAAACGGTTCTGAAAATGCGTGTGTGTGTGTGCTTCGCTCCATTTACAATTGATTTCTTTAAAAAATACTTTTTTTTTTTTTTTTTTTAAACGAAGTGCTGCTCTTGAAATTTTTTTCTATGTAGAAAACCTGTTAATGGTTGCAAAAGGACTTTGGTGACTGGGTCTCCGTCGTACAACCCGTATTCCAGGACGGTGAGCTCCGTTTGGCAGGGCTTTGGGTTCTCGCACCCTGCGGAGGGACAGGAAAATATACCATGAGTTCTGTGCACGTGTAAAACACCCACAGGCCATAACGCTAAGCTCCCAGGAAGCGGTCATCCTCACCCTCGGTGCCTTCAATGCACATCATGTGGGTTTTTCCCTGGGAGGTGTTCTTTCCAATGGCAAAATCCAAGGTCGTCTTCAGCTTCTCCACCGAGCCCCGTAACTGCCAAGGACGGGGTGAGGGGATGGGGTTTAGAGACAGGGCACTCAGCAGCGAGAGGACGATGGCAAACGGTGTTCTGCATACCAGCGCCAAGTAGGCCTTGGTCACAAGGCGGTCCTTGAAGCAGCGGTAGGCCCGGCCCGCCGCCGCTTTGTTCAGTGCCACGCACAGCGCGCCACTGGTGGAGAAGTCCAGCTGGTGGCAGAACCTACAGAGGGGAGAGGTAACGCCATTGCAGGCATCCCCTATGGACCACAGTGCCCTCTGTGCCATTTTAGAACTGTAGCGGATCCCACATGCTGGGTTCGATTTCAAAATTCCAGCGCTAGAATGACTCCGCCTGCTCCTTATTGCTCTCTAGCACAGTTCCATAGCCTTGAGCAGCAGAAGGCACAGTGGTTAGAGATGTCACCTTGCAATGAAAAGATGGGTTCATATCCCACCCCCTGCTGCGGTAACCTAGATCAAGGTATTTACCCTGAACTCGCACAGTAAAATTTTCCCGCTGTAGAAATTGGACGAATCTTTGTAAGTTTAGTGGATAGGCAGTTAAGTTGCTTTCAAGAAGAATGTTAAAGGTGCTAAAAAAAAACATAATAATGTAGACATTGTGCTGCCCTTAGCTGCAAAATGCACAGCAGGAGGATGTGCGACTGTCCCGTATCTCCTCTCCTCTCCTCTCCTCTCCGTCTCACGGAATATCAACCTTATCTTCACTGTTGTGTTCCTGCTTTTCTGGTAAGCCCCCCCACGTCCCCTTCGACCAGCAGCAGCGTAAGCCCCCCCCCCCCCCCCCCCAGCCATCTCCAGTGACAGTATTGATCCACCCCGGTTTGCCCAGACTAATGCGCTACGCTTGGCCGGGAGAAAGCGAGATGGGACGAGATGAGGCGACCGCGGAACCTGAAGCCGTAGTAAGTGCCGGGGTCGGCCAGCTCCGGGAAGCGGTGCCGCAGCTGGCTCTGCACCGTCTGCTTCTCGTACCACATCTTGCTGTCGATGCGGATGTCCCAGTGCTTGTTGACCACGATGAAGTGGGTGCTCTGGTACAGCACGTGCAGATTCTCCAGGCTAGCCGGCTCCATGGCAACCGCGCACTATGAAGGAGCGAGATCCATCAGACTGTTAACAACAAAAGGGCATTTTCATCCACGCTGCTGATAGGGATGTTTCACTGAAGGACATAAAATTCGTTTCAGAATATATAACAACAGCGGAACTTGAGTGAACAATCTTTGTTTGTGTTGGATGACCAGTTCCTTTACTGCTACACATATATATACATGATTTTGTTGCGACTGACAAAACTTACTGTCTGTAAAAGTAGGTATTAATAATACTCAGTTCTCTTGCAATACAAAAAAAAAGCATACTGAGAAGACCTGGCTGATTGAATATTCTTTGAGTTCCCGTGTGGGGGGGTAAAGCATCCCACCATGTCACTTATTATTCCTGCACAAAAATAAAAACGCTGCAGTAGTCAGCGCTTCCATGTGATTTATGTCATTTTTCTGCCTGGAACTGGTCACACTCACCTCCATTTCCTCCCAACGGAGTCGCCTCCTGAGCTGAAAGAAAACGCTAGCTCTTCCATGAATAACAGCTCTAAAGTGAGGCCTTGAGCTGCGAATATTAACATTGAAAGGGTACGAACCTTGCCGCTGCACCCCGCTGTGTCTGTGCGGCTCTGATCCTCAGGTTTATTTCATTTTCCTCCGGGCAGCACGTTGTACCTGTCAGTGTACAAACACTGCGGTCACGTGCGCGCCGTATTGCGCAGACGCACTACGTGCGCAGGGTCGGTGACGACATCAATGACCAATCGCACACGACCGCTCCGCGACTTGTCCAATTAGAGTAAAGAAAGTCGTCGGATTGACCCGGAAGCAAAAATGCGCTGCGTTTTTTGCGGGAAATGCAAGCGTTTGGATGAGGGGTTTCTGTTGTGGACAAAAGTGCAGCAAGCAGAGGAAAAAGTGAACGAGGATAATTTAGCGGTAAATTATCGCGAAGATGGACGAATATGAGGAGATGTACGGGATAGAGGACGACTTCGAGCAGCAGTTTGCTGACGAGCTCGAGGTCATGGCTGAGATAGACAGTGGACCACTGAGTGGTGGGTGTTCTAGTCTCGCGACACACGACGAGCCATAATTTCACATCTATTATTGAATGTGTGAATATAATATAATTATGTCGCGTATCATGTTGTTATTTTTATTTTTTATAGAGCGCTCTTCTCACGTAGTCACACAGAGCGCTTTAACACAGGCATACAGCAAGAAAAATTGATACAAACAAACAAAGAAGACAGTCAACTAATCATCATGGCGCATAATGAAGAACTTATTTAGTTATTAGAGCTATACTACCTACTGGCTGCTAGGGAAAGGAACAAAAACTCCCAACTGAAGGTTGAGGGAGAAAAAAACCTCTGGGGGTCCACGGGCCAGTGGTTGCCCCCCCCCCCCGGCATTCTGGAAAGTAACAATTTGTAAGCCAGTGTTTAGCAAGTAATTATAATAATAATGTGTCTCGACTCTCCCCCCACAGGCCGCTCTTCCCCTGTGAAGCGCTCCAAGTGGAGAACCGAAGAGTGCCGCTCCTTCGCGGAGGCCCTCGCCTCTGCCGACGACCTGGTTCGGGCGCAGTCTGCCGCCAGGGCTCCGGGGGGCCTCCAGGGGACCACCGACACGACGACGAGGGTCTCTCCGGGCACAGGGGAAACCAAGGCTCTGGAGACTTTTGCTGAGGAGCACAACTCCCTCAGTGAGTATCAGTGTGTGTCAGCAGGTGGCGTGGTGGTTAGAGATGTCATCTTGGATCCTAGAGACTTTTTTGGTTGAATTTCACCTTCTGCTGCAGTTCCTTTGATCAAGGTAATTACCTTGAATTGCTCCGGTAAAAAAAAAAAAAACACCGGCCTGTATAAATGGGAAAATCACTATAATCATGATCATCTGACTTTGAGTTTGACCAAAAACCAATAAGTTAAGTAATCCACCTGCTGCCCCAGTTTTTTTTTACCGTGCTGCAAAGTTCATTTCTGTGTTTCTCTTTCAGCCCCAAAGCCTAAAAGACGGAGGCAGGATGTGGCAAAGAAATTGCATTTTGGTTTGGAAGACAACGGAAGGGACATCACACCTCCATCCTCCCCTGAAGAGTACCGTTCATCACGGAACACCAGGTGAGGGGGAAGTTGCGTTGCGGCAGCGTTGCTTGACTGTAGGGGTTTAACCGCAGCTCACGGTCTGCATCGGAATGGACAAGGATGCCTAATTCGTGTCGCTGTCACTTGTAGTTTAGATACAGTAACACCCGGCGTTTTGGAGATCAGTGGACTGGGGGCGTTGCAAGCCTCCCCGAGGAAGGTGGACCTGTCATGGCAACATGTCCTCCGGAGACCCCCTCCCACAGGCGACTACATCACAGTTACCGGCTCTGCGGGTAACCGGGTCTACCTAGCAAAGAGGGAGGAGGACTCGTCAAAGGTGGGCATCACCTGGGTGACAGTTGAAATGGACGTGGTCTTTGTGGTCGTGGGTGTGGCCAATATGATAGTGGGTTTGGTACAGGCCTGTTGTCCTTCTGTTAAGGATGTGATCTGACTGAAGTGAAACACACATGTGTCATCTGTGTTTTGTGGTGGTGCTCAGGCTGTGGATGCCAGGACTCTTCGAAACTCCCAGTACTCTCTGGGGTTGCTGTCAGTGCCCATTGAAGTGCTGAGGGAGCAGGTGGCAGAGAAGGTACACTCCTACTACCACACACTCCACATGACCCCCTTGAGACAAGTTCTTGTGTCCTGTCTTTTATTACTCTTCTGTTTCTCACAGACACACAGAATCATACAATTGTATGTAAATCTGTATTGTTTGTTTGTCGGCAGCGCCATCGACAGCTCGTGGTGGAATCTCAGAGACTGACTGACATGCTCAGCAGGTGACTTCATGTCCTCTCTCAGGCAATGCTTCTCCATGTGCCATTGCCTGTTCTGACACACTGCTTCCTGCTTTTCCTCAGCACCAGCCATGTAAATGTGGAATCTGGGGAGGTGGACAGCATGGACCAAGAGGGTGATGCTGTGGAGGGAGATTGTGAAGACACCACCTCACGCCTCTGGGTGGACAAGTTTTCCCCAGCACACTACACAGAGCTGCTTAGCGATGATGTGAGCATATCATCCATCCTGCTGTTTGTGTGTGTTGTGTTTGTGTGTGTTTGTTGACTTCGTTTACTCCCGCTCTTCCCAGTTCATCAACCGCTGTCTCCTGAAGTGGCTGAAGCTGTGGGACATGGTGGTCTTTGGGCGGGAAAAGCCCACCAAGAAGGTGAAAGCCAACCAGGCAGACAGCCGGCTGCAGGTAGCGTTTCTTGCTGTTGAGTTTTCGAGTTTCATTCCCCTTGCAGCTGAAGTGTGTCGTATATGTGAATCAGAGTGCGATGTTCCTTGCAGTCCAAGGAGCAGCAGAACTCCCGCTTTAAGACCAAGACACAGATGACCGAGGAGATCCTTGAGGCTGAGCTGGATCAGCACCACCGGCCCAAGTACAAGGTGCATAGCTCAGAGTCTGCGTTTGGGATTTGGTCACCATGGCAGTGGTGCCTCCCTGCTGTGGCTTGTCACTCACAGCTGTCCCGTTGCAGGTGGTGCTGCTTTCGGGCCCCCCTGGGCTGGGGAAGACCACGCTTGCCCACATTATTGCAAAACATGCTGGGTACAATGTTGTGGAGATAAATGCCAGGTACGGTAATCTTTTCTGGAATATCTTTCTCCAGTGAAAGTGTCTGAGTATATTGTGTGTTTGTGTGCAACTTTCTTTTATTTGATTTTTATTTGTTAGAATGTTAGAACATGTTAAAATTTCTCTAGAGGAATATAAAACAAAGTACACAAAAGTGTGTCAACAAGAGATGAGCTTTAGACATGGACACATCATTTAGCAGCTAGAATGTTAACTGATATGATGTGGCGCAGTTTTTATTTTCTTTAGACTGGTTTTTTTTTTTTTTTTTTAGCTGATTATATTGGGAAAGGAGAGAATGGTGCCACTAAAGAGAGCTGTGTGTGTGTTCCATCAGTGATGACCGCAGCGCCGAGCTCTTCCAGAAGCGTATCGACACAGCCACCCAGATGAAATCGGTGCTGGGGGCTAATGAAAAGCCCAACTGCCTCGTGATCGATGAGATTGATGGCGCACCGTCTGTGAGTTTCCTCACCATCGTTCTCTGTGATCTCCAGGGGGTGGAGTGGTTAGCGGGCTGGTCTGGCTTCAGAGGAACACAGGTTCAGTTCCTAGGTGGAACATTACTGCTGTCTTTGTGAAATATTTCAATCTGTTACTTGAATAAAAGCGTTTATTCAACTGAATATGAATAAAAAAAGGGTTGCTGAAATAAAAGAAAAAGTAGTGAAAACAAGTGTAGTGCAGTGTCTCACATCAGCATTTGAAATAACATCCTTGAAAAGAAATGCTTATTTGCTGTTTGGCAAATGCTTTCATTCTGGGCCCATATGAGTTCTTATAAAACACATTACAACATTATGAATGTTAAATATGTGGCTATATTGTAACTGATTGGTCACAAAACATAAAGAGACAAGACGTCTCAGCAAGGATGAACATATAGGCAGAAAATCCTTGTAGTTCATTACTTGTTTGGAAGTTGGCCGGAGTGAAACTGTGATCACAAACAGCGCCCCCTACTGACATCTCTTCCCTCTGCAGGCTGCCATCAATGTGTTGCTGGCCGCTCTGAACCGTAAAGAGAACCGCGAAACAGATTCTGAGGCCTCAGGTATTGCCATGCTAAAGAAGAAGAAGAAGAAGAAGGAATCGGTGCTGCTGAGGCCAATCATCTGCATCTGTAATGACTTGTAGGTGGTGCTGTGGATGGTGGGGGGGGGGGCGCGGGCAACGCAACGCTGGACATCAGTGTTGCTACGTGTTCATTGTGTTAAAAAACAAGTGTGTAAGTGTCTGCGTTTACTGACAGGTATGTTCCCGCCCTCCGACAACTGCGGCAACAGGCCTTCATTTTGAACTTTCCTCAGACACAACCTTCACGCCTCGTCCAGAGACTCGCTGAGGTGGGGTCAGCCACACACACATGCAAGCACTTCACAGTGTTTCTCACTTTAATGCATTAAAATATCATTTTTTATTGTTTATTTACTTTGTTTTGATGTCCGCACATAGCCTGATTTTTTTAAGGGTTTGCCTTACATTGAAGGACACTATCCTGGGTCCTGAATTTATGATCGGAGTTGATCCTATAGTCTGTCTGTAACTCAGTTTAATATTCAAGCCACTATGACAAAACTAATAAAAATATAATAAATGTCCTCTGATTTATTCACATCTAGGTTCTGTAAAAACCTCAGATAAAGCTACAATGCTGTATATTTCTGTTCGCCTTTTTATCTGTTCAGTCAATGAAAGTTTTATAATAAAGTTTGATTTATTAATTGGGTTGTCTCTTTAAAAGTCTGGGATATGGCTGTAATAAGTACCTTGCAAGACTTAACAGTTTATTAATTTCAGTTTACTTTGAAATTAAAAGTAATTTAAAACAAAAGTAAAACTTGGCAATCTTCACCGGTAACTGTTTAATACCGATTGAGTCATTCATCTGATAAACATCCAAGGTTCCTCATCTTCTCGTTGATCATCAGCACTCAGGAACACTGAAATTGAGCAGTAAACACTGGTAAGTGAGTTGAATTAATATGGTCCCTCATTCCTGTTCTGTTTGACAGATCTGCAGGTGCCAGGGAATGAGAGTGGAAACGGGGGCCCTCATGACCCTCTGCGAGAAGACGGACAGTGATATCCGGTCCTGCATTAACACGCTGCAGGTGAGCGTTCACTTCCATTCTGGCACTCATCAGCCCCCCCCCCCGGGGCTCAGAGGTTAATGAAAGGGCGTATAAGCTGTGTGTCTGTGTCCCCTGTAGTTCCTCCACGGCCGCGGGCAGCGCCAGCTCGACCAGCGTGCCGTCCAATCCGTCAAGGTGGGCCTCAAGGATCAGAACAAGGGCCTCTTTTCAATCTGGCAGGAGATCTTCCAGTTGCCCAGAGCCAAAAGGTACATGAGGCGTGAAGGCAGCCGTGATCCCGGTTGTTATTTTTACACGCTGCCTCACCTGTTCGCAGGTTGGTAGAGCTGAAGATGATTGAGTTGCATAAGAGCAGAATAATCCGGCAGCGGTTGGCATCTGTCGGGTTGTGTAAAAATGTTACGCAATACGTCCTTCAGGTTGTGTGTCACTGAGAAGGTCGACCTATTGCTCCGACGTGTGCCTCATCAATATTTTCATCTGAAAGTATGCTTGCGTTTGATTCTGTGCTTCCGTTGTGAGACGTAACCACATATATAGCAGTGCTGTGCACTTGAGTGCCTCCTGGTGTCTGACTTGCAGGAAGCGCATTGGCGATGACCCCTTTTCACTTGGGGAGGAAGGAGGCCTGAGCAGCGCAGGTGCCCAGAGGCTGCAGCACATTGTGCACTTAGCATCCTCAAGCGGGGAGTACGAGAAGCTCACGAACGTACGAACCTATCCTCCTCCACCTCCTGTCTCCCTCAACGCCCTTCTGATGTTCCTGCTCCAAAGCTGACTACATGTCGAACCAGAACCTGAATCTGTAACCCTCAGTTAAACTGCTTCCTTTTGCTTTGCAAACATTATTTAGTCACCAAAATACAAATATGATAATGTGAACAGGTGGCATAGTACCTAGGGTAGAGTCCCATCTCCAGCTGTAGTACCCTTGATCAAGTACGTGCCCGGCTGCATGAATAGATATGTAAGCCTCTGGGATAAGGTGTGGACATAGTGTTTGATATGCAGTACAAGTAAGTGTCAGTATACTGCAGTAAAGTGTCAGATGCAGATTATGAGAAGTGGAGACTGAGGGGGATCTGATCAATCATTCACTTATCAGCATTTGGCTCATTGATAGTCTGGTGTGAGGACCATATGGTGGGGAGCAAACACTGTATTGTAGAGGTTCTAGTAGTCTCTTTGTTTTTCTATCTCTCTCTACCCAGGGGCTCCACGACAACTTCCTGAGCATGAAGCTGAAGGACCCGAGCCTGCGAGGGGTGTGCCTGGCGCTCGAGTGGCTCTCCTTCTCAGACCTGCTGAACGAGGCTGTCATGCACCTGCAGAATTTCTCGCTGATGCGCTACTTGCCCTTCCTGCCCGCTGCCTTCCACCTGCTCTTCGCCGCCACCAGTGTCCCCCGCATCAACTACCCCAACAGCCAGTATGAGGTAAGGTGAGATCCAGGGATTGCCATGTTTTCTGAAGTGGGCCCTGGGCCATGCCGCACTGGAACAGCGTGGTGGGACATCCCCTTCATCTGGCTTGTTTGCTCTGTGGGCCCCTGAGTTGGACCATTGTTTTTTTTGACCCATTATGGTCACCCTCGATGTGGGACATGCCATTTGTCTCGCCCTGAGCTCTACAATACACTCCTTAATTGAACAAAAGCCAGGCTCCCTCTTCCTCGTTTTTCTCTTTCCAAATACGGTTGCGTTTTCTCTCTATATCGGGATTACTTTTATGGTCAGCTAGGCAGCTGGTTCAAGTGCAGCATCTGAGTCGAGGCCACTCATTAGAAGGAGAAAGGACGCAGCCCCTACATCAAAGCGGTGCCTGCTGAGGTCCTCGTGTCCGGAAGCCCCCGGCAGCATGTTACTGGTCGCACCTGCCCCCAGTTTTTGAAGTGCAAATCGCTACGGTCTTTTGCAAGGCTCTCACCCTGGTCTTCTGATCCCACATGGTCGTCGTTAATCTGTTACTGAAGCATGCATTTCTCAAAATAGAGAGCACATTGAAAGGGAATGCCAGATTGAACAAAAGATGCGCAAGGGTTTATTTTTGGATATACAGCTCCATTTACATTCGTCTTTTGAAGTTGGAGGGCTCATTCTTGGGTTAGCTGTGGGACCCAAAAGGATCGGTGTAAGAGCCTTGTCTCAAACTAATCCACTGAGTGTCATAGACCTTGAGCCGTGTAATTAACAAGCTGCCTCCTCTTGTTCTTGCAGGCCTTGACCAAGACGCAGCACACAAGGAATGCTCTTGTGGCCCTGCTGGCCGAGGTATCGCCCTCCATCCGCAGCCGAGTGGATGTACGCTGCCTCTCCCTGGACGTCCTCAGCCTGCTGCTGGACGTCATCTGTCCCAAGCTACGGCCAGTACGTCCACTCGTCCCCAGGACCTTTCTGGCTATTGGCTGTGTCTTTCCCTCTCTCTTGGGGCAGATGTTTGTTTGTGTGACTCTTCATAAATGTGAGAGTGTACTGAATGAGAGTAACTAGTATTGTAGTATGTTGGATGGACTTTGAGTGATATCCGCCTTCTCCACTCAGCGCAGGGTGCTAATGAGTGTTGCTAACCAGTTTTACCTTCATGGCAGGTGCTCTCAGTTCATATTAACCAGATTTTCTGCAGGCTGCTAGAGAATTCCCTGCATACACTGTTAGTCTCTCCACCACCATTTTAACCAACAGTCTAGCAGAAAAACTTGCTGCATAAAGGAACATGGTGTAAATGACCATGACCGCAGTAACACCGTGTTTGACTGAGCACCAGTCACTGGCCTGAAGTATAAATCTTATGGTCCCTTGAAAGATGAAGCAGGGATCAGAAGTGGGGCAGCTTTGCCAATTTAGCCCAGCTCCATTGATTGTTTATCAAACGCCTACGTTGTGAATGGTGAGCCAGAAATGTTGAACCGTTTCCCACCTGGTGAACCTGCGCATGTTACTTCGGCTCCTTATTTATTCTTTTAATCACATGTCCCTCAATACAGTTACAGAGTGGCTCTCCTCTTACTTAGAATTTCCATTTTATTTTTTCTTATTTTACATTTTACATCTTATTTTACATCACTGGACATGCATGCAGACTGAGGTTCCTCACGCGCCTGGCACACTGTGGGCGTGTGTGCGGGTGACTGTTTCTTCGAGGCAGCTGGCTAATTTTAGGAGCCATGCAGCGATCCAGCTCGGTGGGCGTGCTCAGGCTGCCTGGCGTGTTCCTACCCGTTGTGCGTGGTGCCTCTTGTGTAACTTCCCCCTCTGCCACCAGCATTGTCTCCTTTTGTTCACCCTTTTTGTGGAATAATAATTCCATTTTTTCTTTAGAAAATTTGAACTTTACATTTTCATACCTTATAAGTCCTGTGATTTTGTTTTGTAGCTCTTTAATCTCCTTCAGGGATGACCTCCAGTCATTTTTCCACTGTGGAGCCGTTCTGCCGTAGTGTTTCCTCAGCTCCCCCCATCCCTGATGGAGGGGTGTTGGAGCTGAAGCCCATCAGCACACTTTTTATTTAAAAGACATGGGACTACACAATATGATACAGTACAATGCTTCCAGGGTATTATATTTTCTGGCAATTTTTACCTTATCAACACGCAGCTGGTAGCGAAGTGGTTAGAGGTGTTGTTTTGGACCCAAAGGTTGCAAGTTGGAATCCCACCTCCAGTTGTTCTACCCTTGAGCAAGGCAGTTACCCTGAATTGCTCCAGTAAAATCACCCATCTGAATAAATGGGTAAATATTTGAAAGTAGCTTAACATTGTAAGTTGCTTTGGAGAAAAGTGTCAGATAAATGAATGTGTAAATGTAAACATTAGTATTAATGTAAACTGAAATAAGGCTACATCATAAAATTGAACAGTTCTCTTTAAATTTGCGGTAAATTTGTTTTCTTTAATTCATTTTTTTTTTTTTTTTTTTTTTTTTTTTAAACCAATGTCAGGTCATCTTTTTTCAAATAAGGAGTTAGCGTTCTCACTCTGTCAGGAAATAACAGATCTGGGTGCTGTCACTGTGCCCCCTCGGTGGGTGCGGTCGTGACAGGGACCGCACCAGCTAAGATTTGGCCAGAGGAGAAAGCAGTGGGAATTTGGGCATATTGTCTCTCCACCAGTCAAGAGGACTGCTGTGGAGAATAGTACAAGCCCCAGTGCTGTATAAGTTCACCTTCCTTTGTCTACCGCTTATTCAGCGTGAGCTCTGATGTCCCAGCAGTTCCTGCTCTTATGTGACTTGCAGAAATTTAATATCTCAATGCAGAACATAAGACTAAATTTCCTTTCATTATTATTTTTTTGTGTCACAAAATGTGAGAGAACAAAATTGGTCACATTTCTATAATATTGATAACTTTTTCTGTCTTCTGATGATCACAGTGGACACACCAAGACATTTCATGTCTGGTACCTCTCAGCTGTCCAACACAACTTCAGATCTCTCCATTTATTACACACACACACACACACACACACACTGTCTGAAATCGCTTGTCCCGAGCAGGGTTGTGGCGAGCCGGAGCCTAACCCAGCAACACGGGGCGTAAGGCTGGAGGGGGAGGGGACACACCCAGGACGAGATGCCGGTCTGTCGCAAGGCACCCCAAGCAGGACTCGAACCCCCGACCTACCAGAGAGCAGGCACAGGCCAACCCTGCCCTTATTACAACCATTCCAATTTAAAATCTCTAAACACAACAGAATTTAACATTATATAATGTAAAATTCATACAGTGAACAAAATGTTGCTTGACAGATGCTTAAAAACAAATAAAAAAAGAAAAACCGTACCTCAAGGCTTATAGATCAATGAAACCAATTTTAAAGGGAATTTATTGTGGTTACCTCATCTACTCGAGATGGGCAGTCCTCTGACCTTGTATCCATGGTGCTTCCATTCACTTTATCGAGCTTCCTCCAGGTGCTTTCCCTTGCATCACATCATACCCCTATTAGCACATTTTTTTTTTAGTACAAAGTAAAGGTACAATTGAAATCAAATTAAAAATGAAACATCCACTTGCACAAGCGAGGACTAACTTGCACTCCACTGAACATAAAGGTGCATTAAAATCACCAAACAGAAAGCTGTAATATTTGAAAGGGCTATTTAAAAGTGGCATGTTTGCTATGAAATATTTTGAAGTTTGGAAGTGATTAAAGAAATATTTAAAAACCCCACAGTCTCCATGTGGGTGGTCGCCTATGCTCCTCATGCCTGAGTGTCTTCCTTGTGACGCAGAGGCCTGGAGAGTTGGCTCATGGGGGGCCGTATAAACCCTCTGAGCATGGCCGCCATGTAAAGAGCGTAGGCTGAGAGCTCTCCGAGATTGTAGTTGACGCAGGCAGTGTCTGTGGGCAGCTGCTGAGCTGTCGGGTCGTTGACTTGCCGGTGTGCCGAGAGAGCGGTACGCAAGGCTGGTTGCACTGGAGCCAGAGAACAAGGAAAATGTCCCAGCCTTCTCTCCTTGTCACACGCTCATTGTGCACGTACTCCTCTTTTAACAGAGACCTGACGATGCCTCCTGCAGTCCTGTTGAGGACACTCGAGGTGTTTGTTTCAGGTGCTTTCAGGAGACCGTTGCTCTGTGGTATTTGCAGACGTCAGAGCAGTCCTCTTCAGTCTGGGCTTTTCAGCATATTCCTCCTACTTGTAGGAGGTACTTCATTTGCAAAGAAGGATTCCAGACAAACTCCTGTCCATCAGGGACAACACCTCAAACTCTCTGCACATCACCCTAGTTAACAGGAGTACCTTCAACAACTCATTGGTTTAGTTGTGCTGTTGCAAGGAGCTACTTGTAGCCACTCCTCCTAGGGGTCATTAGGCCCTATAACAAGTGCTTTGACTGTCAGGGTGGTACCGACCTCTTACCGCCCAAGTGGCATTGAGCTACCAGTACTACATTTAAGCTTTCTTTTTTTTCTCCTCTACCACACATTTAAAAATGTTTTCCTCATGTTACTCCAGTACCTTCTGTTACATAGCTGTCGCTATGTCACTGTATGTGTGCTGCTGTAGTCTCATGCTGTTTCCTTTGGGATCTATCTATCTATCTATCTTAAAACTAATTTTTGGATGCGTTGCCATATTTATCAGAATCATGATGATGATGATTATGCTTTGAAGTCTAAGACTGACCACCTGCTCTTCCTTCCGTCAGGTGAACCCTCAGCTGTACAGCACACGGGAGAAGCAGCAGCTGGTTGAATTGATCAACACCATGCTGTGCTACAACCTTACCTACCGCCAGGACCGCTCGCCCGAGGGCCAGTATGTCTACCTGTTGGAGCCGTGAGTGTCTGCCACCCTTGTTCCTGCCTTCAAGGACCTCTCCTCCCTGGCACTGCCCTACTGCTGGGAGAACTGAGCATCATTATAAAATTCCTCGGGAGAGTTTGTGTCTCTCCTCCTCTTTATATCTGTACATTGATCATTATTCAGTTCCCTCCTGCTCACCAGTGGTTGGGTTAATTTGGCACCAGTAGCCATACATGAACATCTTAAAAGGTAGAGGTGGTTTGGTTATGACAGTTAAAGACTGGTTAAATGCATTTATTATACATTTAGTGCTTGTTTTTCACCAAGGCAGTTTACATTGTTCGGTTTCCAACTAAGCTGCTGTAAATTATTAGTCCATTGATACAGGGGGGGTAACTGTTGCTGTTTTAGTTCAGGGTAAGTACCTTGTACAATAGGGCTAAAGCAAGAGCAGGAATTCGAACCTGGGTCCTTCAGTTTGCAGGTGACAACTGTGACCACTCCACTACTCGTGTCTAGCAGCTGTACCTGTGGCACTGAACTAATAGCAAGCAGAATGATTTGAACAGGATGTCAGCTGGACAATGTTGTCGGAAAGTTAAATATTGTCAAAGGGAAATCCATAAGCCTTGTTGCATAACACTCATGTTCAAACAGGTTTTGATAATCTAGAATTCTTGTCGCTTATTTCCACAGGTGTGGAGGGGGCAGCATTAAGAGCTGCTCTCAGCTCAGGTTCTGCCATTTGTCCCTAACATGTTTTCTTCTATTGGGTTGTGTAACACATGGAGGGGACTCATACTTTTATTTTTGCCTTATTTATTAACTTCGCTGAGGTTACCTGAGGCTGTTTTCTGTGGCCGATTACAACTCTTGTGTCATTATTTTCTGACAAGGCTTAGTGATGAAGAAGATTATATTTTTTTTTGTGTGTGTGTGTGTGTTTTGCCGTGTTTCCTTTTGATTGGCAGCTATGCCTTCTTTTAGCGGGTCACCTGCACAGTTTATTATACCATTCTGACTCTGCCCAGCATCAGTGCAGCTCAGCAGCTCCTGTTGTCACCTGTGTTGGCACTCTGGAATTTGATCATCAAGAACTTCACCTGTCTACCGTCTTTGGCTTTGTGGATGTTCCCGCTTGGGGCTGAGGTGTACTGAGGGAAAACGCGGCATGTCGTGTCTCTTTTAAGTTTGTGTTTGGATTTCCTGGCTTTTGGAAGTTTGAGGAAGGCACTTGGGTGTAACAGAACGGCTTGAAACATTTGGTGTGGAGGGGAGCAAAGTGACTTGATCTTCATTACTTCTGAATACCGCTCTTCGGTTTCCACTGTGCAACATGCAGCAGTCCTTCCTTCAGGCTCGCTGTGATGAGCCCATTATGACTACAAGCTGGGGGGTACCGCTGGTCATCGCTCTTGTGCTGCTGGGGCTGATCTATGCCTTCCTGTACCTCCCTGCCACGGTGCACCGAGCTCTGCTGGAGCAGGCAGTGACCAACCAAACCGCTGGCAGCACAGCCTTTGCTGGCAAGGGAGATTGAGCATTAATGCGGGGATGCTACACAGCTGAACCAAAGACAAACTATGTCCTTATGAAGTATCCTCAGTCCAGGAAAGGCTGTGCAGAGAGAGAGAGCAATTATGGGACAAAAACAGTCAAATTTTTCAGTGCATCATTTACGATTTGCTTTTGTTCCAACCACTTGACTTTTACTACGACACCATTTATAATTTTTCATTTTTATTTCTGTGTGAAAACTCTTTGAAGGATGAGGTGCTGGCCAGTGTTCGTTCCATGGGTTCCTCTAATATATGATCTTTCTTTGTATGGGAATGACAGCAGTAAACTCCCTTTTTTATTGTTCTTTGCTGAACAGCTTGGTAACAGGGGACTGTTGTGGTAGGGCTGTTGGAGATGGTCAGACTTGATGGACCCCCTCCAGTCATTCAGAATTCCACAAAGACGTTAGAAGGCTTTCTCCAGCTGCTTTGGAGTGTGCTCTTTTGGACCGCTGCTTTCCTCCCGAGAGCCGGCAGATGTCGGACGCTGTGGACGCAGCGCTGCACATTGCGCTCGTTTGCTGTTCACCGAACCTCGACTCCGTTTCTTTTGTTTACTCGTGCACAGTGAACGCAGACACCGAAGAAGAATGTATTTTGTGTTTGTGAACTCAGCAGGATATAAAAATGGCCAGTATGAAATGTCTTTTTGGATTTAATAATTGCACGTGTGTATTCAGTCAGTAAAGTGTTTGCAATCTGTATTGGCAGTTGATGTGAACATAGTTGATCATATAGATTCAGAGACTCAAGTTGTTACCACAAATTAGTCACAATTGGTTATACATTTTTAAAAAATACTCACTTCAAGTTTTGGAACTTAATGAGATATTTGTAGATTAGTTGTTTAATTCATAGGTGTTTTTCCGTACCGGAGCCTAACATTAAAGGTTGTCACTCGGGTTCAGGTTGGATTTGTGTGTTTTTCTGACTGCTGAAGACAAACAACACCTGGAATGTGGCTCCTGAATGAAGGGAACAAATAAAGGGCAGAGGTGTCCAGAGTTTGTCGGTGTTTGTGAACTCAGCAGGATATAAAAATGGCCAATATGAAATGGCTTTTTGGATTTAATAATTGCACGTGTGTATTCAGTCAGCAAAGTGTTTGCAATCTGCATTGGCAGTTGATGTGAACATCATTTCATTTCCTCAGTTTTGGTTTAAAATTTTCAGTTAAAATAAATTGGAGCTGAAACAGCAGTTTTCAAGAACACTCGTCTGTTTATAAATCTTTTACCTGTCTAGGTAATGAACACAATTGTGGATGACTAGGAAAATGCTTTTTTTGGTTAAACTCAGACAAAATATTTTGTTGGGAAAGGAGAACTGTTTAAAAAAAAAAAACCCCAAAGTATTTCCTTTGTGCTTTTGGAATGGAGAGTGTGGTGACACTTTAGAACACAAAAACGATCCCTATAAATGACTGTTTCCTTAATTAAATGGGGACAGCAGGTGGCGTGGTAGTTAGGGTTGTCTTTCCCACTGTAGTACCTTAGATCAATGTACTTCCCCTGGATTCACGCAGTAAAAATTACTCTGCTGTGCTTATAGAGTAAATCATTGTAAGTAGCTTAGTGTACAAGTGTAACATTGTCCATTGCTGTGGAGAACATCAGCTAAATGGATAAATAAAGATGAAATGTGCTCCATTAGCTTGGTGAACCACAGTGTGCCTTTTTGTGTTCGTAGATGTGAAATTATGGAAATAACAGGTGGGCCAGCACATTCTACTACTGACAGACATGGCTAAGCTCCTTAGCAGAGGGGGTAAAACCCTCTCGCCACAGGACAATGGCTTTCCTCCCCTTTCACTTCTTAAAGGCACATTAAGCGAAAGCCTGCATAGATTGCAGGGATCACGTGGGCGCTTCGTACGGCGGAGTAAGCTGATTGAGTCGGCCACCCCTTGGAAAAAAAAAAGAGAGAGAGAGAGATCAGCCTCATTTTGTGTTTTCAATTGAGTACATCACGAGATTAGGAGCTTAATTCCCTTTCGCCATCCCACTCCCGCGGTGTCATTGTGTGATTTGGTTGTCATTCATAGGTCTAGTGTGGCAAAAACCAGATTGTCCTGGAATTGCTCTAAATTTCTCTTAAAATATTGACCATTTCACCCACATAATAAAGAGTGGGACAGCTGGTAGTTTAGTGTTTAGAGCTGCTGCCTTTGAACCCAAAAGCTCGCAGGTTTGAATCTCACCTCCAGCTGTAGTGCCCTTGAGCAAGATCCTTACGCTAAAATTCTTCCAGTAGAATTGCACAGCTGTATAAATGGGTAAATAATTGTAGACACCCTAATATTGCAAATCGCTTTGGAGAAAACTGTCAGCTAAATGTATAAATGTAACAAAACTGAAAGCCTTTTGGTTCTCTGTTTTTGGCCCGATGTGGGGGAAATGAACTTCCTCTTTTCTGCAGAACTGCTGAATCTTTTCCAGCATTAAGATTCAATTTCTTTTAGATCCATTTTCTTCCTGAGTTTCTGAAGCCTTAGTTCGTCCATCACCACCCGTTAGTTTTTAGCTCCCTGTTCTCCCATTCATATCTTGCTTCTGTGGTTAGCTAATGGGATATACATAAGCTATGACAATGGCCATATCGATTAAACAAGCTGTGCTTCAATAACCTTGTGTTCGTATATAAGCCTTTTGTCTGTTGTTGATGCACTTTTACTTAATGTGTTGTTTATCCCTTTGTGGAAACCGTCAGAATGCAATGTAAATAATGCCAGTTTTTATTGATTTATGTTTAATTTAACCTAAGTGTTGCTTCACACATCTGGAGAAGTGTACAGTGTGTAACAAAGAAATGGTGCTCCTTGGAACACTTATTAAAAATGTGTTTTGCAAATTTAAAAGCTTCTGTGGAGCATAGGGTTTCGGTCACAGTGGAAATGCCCCGGAAGGCGATGTCTCAGGAGTCTCAGCTCTAACCGGTCCAGTATTTTGCATCTTTTCTTGAATTTTTATAATCACAAACATGGTGATGACTATTTACTAACTTATATACACCGCAGGCTCTCGTTTTGAACTGCGAGTGTGTGGCTGCCCATGCAGGTGGCTTTCTTGCTGAGCGTGTCTGCCGATCTCTTTGTGTCCCTCCAAATGTGGCAGGAACGTGGAGGAGGCAGTGCGCTTCCCGGGTCTGCCACCCCGTCGCCAGCTTACCTACCAGGCCAAGCAGATGATCGCCAGGGAGCTGGAGCTGGAGAGGATGAGGCGAGCTGAGGCTGCCCTGCTGGCCCGCAACCCGCTGCAGGTGAGTCCCCCAGGGCAAGCTTAACTCTTGACTAAGAACAGTTCCTTAGCTCTGGTGGCGAGGTGTGCCTTCCAAGTCCTACGGTTTAGGATTGAATGAGCACAGCGTTTCATGACTTTGAAAATCCTTTATATATTTAAAAAAAAAAAGGTTATAAATTTCCTCCTACGCTGTTAATGGAAGCGAGGTGTCCTGAATGTGTGCTTGTGAGCTGATTCTCCAGGACAGGGCGGTTAAACATTCATGAGGGTGACCATGTTTCTTTTGGGCTGAGAGGCAGCGGTACATGTGTGGCTGCACTGCAGAGGCCAGACTTCATCTCCTCAACTGGGTTTGTCTCACCTGATCTGACTTACTGTGGTGACCGAACTGGCCCAGCTCCCAAAGCTTGTTGGACGCAGCACTCCAGGACCTGGTTAGCATTGAGAAGGACTTTCAGAGTGTCAGACTTGTAAAACCCCCATTCAAAGGGGGATTCAATGCTGGGGTTTCATTCACACTCTTAACAGCTGTACTTAGGAAGAGGATGAGAAGAAGGAACATTTCCTCTCCATTAATTCCCACGTGTGATTTGTTCGTGCTGTTGAAGGTTCAACGGACTCACAGACTGACTGCCGTTTGAGCATCTTTTAATTGGGCCTGGGCAGATGACGCTAGCGAGCAAGGGGAGGAGGGAGGATGGGAGGGATAAAGAAAGGAGCTGAGAGAGGAAAGATGAGGGAATAGGATCTCCATGATCATGAGCAGTGGACAGTCACCTCCTCTCCAATGAAGGAGGTAGTCTTCCTCTGATCCACTTGAGGAATATGACAAGGTGTTCATTTTAATCAAATTTTATTAGATAATATTTCATATTATCTCATTTTATTTCATATATTTGCTTTGGAATGTGGGAAGAAGAGTGTTATGTTGGCATGTTCCTATTCAAGTTAGCCTTGTGACCTTAGCGCTTCGGAAAGAGACGGTCGTTTCGGATTCGACATTACAGCCACCTTTCAGAGGCCACCCATGACAGTTTGAGTCCAGAGACACATTTAACCAGGATCTGTAATGTAGTACTGAGAGACTTGTATGTAGTGCAGTTAGAGCTGCTGCCTTCCGCTCTAAAAGGGACCCAGGTTCGAATCCCCCTCCTGCAGTAGCAGCCTTGATCAAGGTACCTGCCCTGAGTTGATACCGTTTACGTTACTTCATTTAGCCAAAGATTTTTTCCAAAGCGACTTCCAACGGATACTATGTAGTGTTACGAGCCCACACACCTTATTCACTATGGTGACTTACACTGCTAGATACACTACTTACAATGGGTCACTCATCCATACACCAGTGGAACACACTCTCTCTGTCACTCACACACTGTGTGGGAACCTGAAGAGCATGTCTTTGGACTGTGGGAGGAAACCAGAGCACACAGACACGGGGAGAACATGCAAATTCCACCCAGCCTGAGTGGGGATTGAACCCATGTCCTTGCATACCACCCAAGTGCTGTGAGACAGCAGTGCTACTCACTGTGCCACCTTGAAGCCCCATGTAAAACACTGTAAAATTACCCTGAATTGATACAGCAAAAGTTACCCATTTATATAAATGATTAAATCAGTGTTAAATCATTCCACATGCTTTGTACAGTGAGCTAAATAAATGTAAATGTGTCTATTTTTTTTTTCTTTTCAGAGGAAAGAAGAGGAGAAGGAGATGAAGACGGTGGCTACCAGGGACAAAGCGGACAAAACTGGTTTGCGAAACCACCAACAGAGGCTGGAGAACATCATGAAGCAGGCGGTTATGGAGAGTAGGGTAAGACAGAGTCACTTCACATTGGGGTGGAGCTGGTGCTGTTGCTGGTCCGTAGGGAGTACTGCATATTATATAGTCATCGTGTTGCCATCTCCCAGGATTTGTTTTCATCCTAGTGCATGAAATATTTATCAGTTTAGAATGCCAGCATTGCTTGGTAAATAAACCAAGAGACCACAGTTTAATAGAACTGGCACAGATAGCAAAATGATGCTGATGAAGTCGGTTGCTAAGGCGAGTGGCAGGGACACAAGCAGCAATGAGGGACCGGTTTAACAACTCAACTCAGATGTGGAGACCACAGGGTAGCATGAATACCCTGCAGCCAATTCATTCCCAACCACTCCGATTAGCACTGTGGCCCCAATGGGACCCTGAGCGGAGGCAGTGGGTGTCCTGTGGCCTGTAGCCCTGGACATCCATCCCCTTGCTGCTACCCAAAACCGACCTTGGCTTGAGGTCAGGGGTCAGAGGCACATGGCCACAGAACTGAATTACTCTGTGGGGGTTGGGAAATTGGTGACAGCGAACAGATTTCCACAGTCCCTCTGTAGAGCAGCCTGCAGGTTGGCTCTCGTGGGTGCTATTTAAAGAACCTGAACGAGATGCAGAATCCCATGGGTGGGGAAGCAGCTGGAAACAGCATGGGGTGGGGGCTGTGTTGCCATAATGCTCTTGGATATCTGAACCTAATCCAAGTGCCACTGGGAAATTAGGTTAATGGGAGATAGTTGGCGTTAGCTTCAGACCCTTGAGCAGATCCGCTTTGGCGGCTGTCAGCTGTGCATGGCAGAGAGCTGCACTGCCCCGTCCACCTTTTTTGTGTTTCTTCAGCATGTTCCGCTGGGCAGTCAAAGAAAAACAGTCCAGTCAGAAAATATTATGCCCGTGTTTATTATACACCGATGGCGATATGTTTGTTTACTTGTTGTTCCTCTGCTTCAACTCCTTAAACAAAATTTTTCTCCTAGATAAACCAAGCATTGTAGAATTTAATGATCCATCCAATCCTCTCATAAAAGTTCATTTGTACCATGAAATCACCCTGTTCAGAGGGAGTCAAATTACTGTTATTTCTAATTGTAACAAAAAAGTCAGTCAGCTCCTGGACAAAAAAAGACACTTAAAATTTTTTAAAGTACCAAAGTAAAAGGTATTTTTATGCTTGATAATGACAATGCCAATATGTTTTACACTAGTACTACATTTATAACAAACTTATTTGTAACTTGTTATATTTTCATACATTGTGACTAACTGCTGGACCAATGGGTTGATGTAGAGGTCCGTACCCTGTACAGGAAACACAGGGCATGGTATATCGTGGGCAGAGGCATTTTCATAATTTGGCCCACAGATGTTCACAAGGTCTCTGTCTGTCTCACCCTGCAAAGTACATGGACACTGCAGTTAGATGTGGTACTAGCCAGTGTTTGATTCCCACTCTTGCTGCAGTACTATTGATCAAGGTACCTACCCGGACCTGATAGAGTAAAAATCATTCAGCTATATAAATGGGTAAATATTTCCAAGCAGCTTTAGAGAAAATTGACAGCTAAATGAAGTGATAATAGATAGTACTGAATGTGCTACTTGTGATTGGTCATGATTGTCAGGCAAAAATTCCTTTTTACTGAATAATAAGGCTGTTGTATGAAAACATGGTTTACATTTTCATAAATCGCTCCATTCATAAGCACGGAACCAATCAACTGTTTACTCTCTCCTTCCTTTCCAGCCCGAGGTGGACTTCTTTGGCCGTCCCATCATGCCAAAGGAGAAGCCGAAGACCAGCAAGGCCTCGGGTAAGACCAGAACACCCTCCGAGTCCATCCCATCTCATTATGTGTGCTCCAGGAGGCCACTGTTCCCCATTTTGACCTGGAAACACCTGCTGACCATGAGCTTGTAGAGCCAGGTTGTGGTGGGGACAGCGCTCGAGTCCAGCAGTGTAAGAGCACCGCAGTCCTGAGCACTTTTGACAAATATAGCCCTTTTGGTGGGAGGTGGATTAATGTAGGCCCTCACAGAACAGAGAGCAGCCACACTCGGATTAGCCCCCATAATCCCACAGCAGGTTCAGCTCTGGGGGCAGTGCTTGGCTTCGCAGTGGGACCATTGTCCCTGGGTGCGTGGAGGTGGGGTGAGGTTGCATCTGCAGGGATGAAACGGTGAGCCTGGTAATGACCTTGTTTCCCATCTGCTGGACATAGGACCAGTATCACAGCTGTACAGTTTCTTAACTATCAATCACCCCAACCCCATTGTTAGTTTAGCTTCCTGTTTCAGCCTGCACACCTTACTTGGCGCTCTCTTCCTGGTTGCAGGGGAGCAGGAGAAGTACAATGCCGAGCTCGTGATGGGCAGAGCCGTGGGCAACAGTGATGTGTGGTTCCGCTTCAATGAGGGTGTGTCCAATGCCGTCCGCCGGAACATCTACATCAGGGAGCTCCTGTGAACTGATACGATACCACAATGGGAAGTGGGATCATCACTTTGCAGGAAAGCGAACTGTGTGAGGGTGCCGTGCATGTAAGTGCTGCGTTTGGCTCCCCGTGGCCGACTTCACGTGTTCTGTGTACCGCGTCCCCCACCTCCTGCGAGAAACCCTCCCACACAAACCACATTGTTCAAGCTGTCCAAAAATCCTCTACTTTATTCAGATGTGACAAAATTGTTTTTCTAAAACAGTCAATAAAAAAAGCTGTCATTTATTGCTCTTCATCAGTGAATTACTACGGAGTCATCTGCATATCCCTAAACATACACACAAGTTTAGCTAGGTAAGTTTAAGTAATTTAGAAAAAATCGTCGTGAATAGAACCATATCTCATTTCATTGCCCGTGACCCCATGTCTCAGCAGAGACCCCCTGTCCGGCACAGGTAAGTGAGTCCTGCTGGACCCACGTGCATTAAGGAGAATGTTTACTAAGCAGAGTGCCATGCTCAACCCACAAGATTGTATCTCTTTCTCTTATTTGCCATCTAGAAGGTGGTTTGAGGGTGAGATCATGGAATCAATTAGTCCACAGGGAAATAAATAAATAAAGAAATGAAAACCTAAATAAATAAAAGGACAGGTGGAGTTGGTGGTGGTGTGAAGGAGATGGTGTTCCGTGACTGTGCTTCAGGCAGCCGTATGCCTGTGAAGGCTGTTGGGCTAGAGAGCTAGAGGGACCTTCTGGCTCACACTCTCTCCATTAGCCCTGAAGCTCTGGGAATCTTGACATCACAGGCAGCAGTGGCAGTGCCGATGGAAGCTTTGCCGTGTTGACATTCACAGGCAGCAGCAACAGAGTGCTGAAGACAAACCTGGTGTTTCTTGCAGTGACTGCAGTGGGGTGGTAACTGGAGATGGTGAGGTGGTAGTTCTTCCACCTCAGCTCTAACAGCTGTGTGAGATGAGGAGCAATCGGGCTTGACACTGTCCATCAAGGCCAGTGCTGTGGGTGAAGACGGACTGGGGGTAGATTTTAGGGCCAGGGGTAAGGCTGTTAAAGAATGGAACATTTTCCCTTTTCCACCCAGGGGTTGTTCTTCATAAGCTCGGGGTTCAGGAAGGGGTCCTCGGGGACACAGTCCTCGATCCATTTTACCAGGCTGAAAAGAAAGAGAGTGAAATACCATGAGGTGCGGGGGGGGGGGGAGATGAGTGGGTTGGTAGAATTAACACTGGTGGGGTGGGGTGCTGGTGTGTCGTGGGGCCTGAACCCCAGAAGGAGAGTAGGGATGGGCCTTAGCAAACAACAAAAAAGTAAGAAAGAAACAAACAAAAAAAAATGTTGCCGGTTGGGCTTGAACCGTGGGCTCTGCCGGGGAACAGGTAGGAGCCTTAGACCGCTGTGCTACAGGCCCACCCACCACCCTGTGCTAAGGGAAACGCTACTTGACTGACAGATGCTTAAAAAACAAGGAACGCAAAAGAACGGCGCCGCCGGGGAACGGGTAGGGGGCCTTAGACCGCTGCGCTACGGCCCCACCCACCACCCTGTGCTAAGGGAAACGTTACTTGACCGACAGATGCTTAAAAAAACAAGGACCAAGAAAGCCCGTTGCCAGTTGGGCTCGAGCCGCAGGGGAACGGGTAGGGGGGGGCCTTAGCCCGATGCGCTACGGACCCACCTGCCACCCTGCGCTAAAGAAAACATTACTTGATTGACAGATGCCTAAAAACAAGAAGAAAGAGAACATCGCCAGTGGGGCTTTTTTTTAAAAATGACGTTCTCTAAGGCCCCCTACCCATTCCCCGGCAGCGCCCGCGGTTCGAGCCCAACCGGCAACATTCTCTCTTTTATTTTCTGCATCTCTCAAGCAGCATTTTGTTACTGTATGAATTTTACATAATATATTGTTATATTCTGTCCTGTTTAGGGGGGGAGGGGGCTAGGCCTGGGGTACCCTGCAACGGACTAGCACGTTGCCCTGGCCCGCTGTAACCTCACTCGGGACAAGCTGTGTCTGTCTGTGTCTGTCTGTCTAGGTTCTATAAAGACCTTAAAGCTGTACTGAATAAAAAATTCATGTGCAATATTGTTCATCATGTTGCTGGTCATCAACACTCCAGGAACACCAGACAGACATGTGTGCCAAATTCTGAAAGTGAGTTCAATTAATTCCTCTTTCATTCTTGTGCATTTTACTGCCAACTAATGGCTGTATGTGGAAATGCAGGTGACCGTCACTACACCAAGCGCGCGCACACACGCATACACAGACATTCTCTAAAACCACTTGTCCCGTGTGAGATCGTGGTGAACTGGAGCCTAACCTGGCAACACAGGGCGCGAGGCTGGGGAGGGGGAGGGGACACACCCAGGACGAGACGCCAGTCCGTTGCAAGGCACCCCAAGCAGGACTCGAACCCCAGGCCCACCAGAGAGCGGGACCCGGCCAAGCCTGCACGCCCCCTCCCCTTCAGCAGCAAGCAAATTCATGAAAATAAACACCCAAAAGAATGAACGTTCGTATGTTTGAAAATTCAGAATTGGAGCACTCATGACCTGGTGGGGATGGAGGAGGAACTCACTCAGTAACCGTCTTGGAGGATTTCTCCCTCTTGAAGGCTAGCTGGTACTTCAAGCTCTCTACCTCCTTCTTCATCTGGGGCAGGTCCATCTCGTCCATGGTGGCGGCTGCAGAGAGAAGCCATGACTTGGGGCACCGCACTTGGTGCATGTAAAACTTTCCCCCTGTAATTTTCTAAAAATATTGACTGTTTTGCGTATATGATGGCAATTTTGTATTGTGCAACAGTTTGCGTAGTAGGTAGAACTTCCACATTACACTTGAAGGTCTCAGGTTTGAATCTCACCTCGTCCTGTAGCGTCCTTGAGAAAAGTCCTCAACCAGATTTGATACAGTAAAAATTACCCTGCTGCATAAACTGCTAAGTGTGAGTAGCTTATTGTAGAAACCTCACTGTCACCTTGGTGAGCTGTATCAAATAAATTAATGACAACTGCATCTGTTTTATAAAAACGTCTCTTTCTTGAGTAAATACAAGTCTTATACTGAGCAACAAAGGCATATGTGGACTTCCTGAGAAACATAAAATGGAAAAAATAAATTTTTAATTTGTATAATTTTTTTTTTAAAACTTCTGCCTCAGTGCTCAAGTTATGGTGCACACTAAGTGTTTTAATGTGTTGAGGAACTCAGGAAATAATATGGGGACAGCCAATAGTGGTTGGAGCTGCTGCCTTTGGACCCAAAAGTCGCAGGTTTGACTCTCACCTCTGGCTGTAGTACTTACCCTAAATTGCTCCAGCAAAATTACCCTACTGTACAAATGTGTAATTAGTTGTCAGTAGATTAACATTGTAAGTCGCTTCGGAGAAAAGCGTCAGATAAATGAAAAATAAGTTTGGTTTCTAAAAGTTAAATTCTTTGCTCCAGCTGCGTGTCTCAAAAATGTACTGGTAGGTCATCTGAATGAAAAAAGACTTTTTTTTTAATCCCCGGAGGGAAATTGCGCTAGGGTACAGCAGCATACAACGTACATTCAGCACCGAGACAAATAAGGGGTTACCGCTACTGAATAACTACTCAAGTTGTACCTTTTGGTCGATCAGCCTTCTAACTGTTTGCGCATTCAGGATAGTCCATGCTGGACACTCTTTTCACTATGGTACCGTACCCCAAACTAAACCCCCAGCAGTGCAGCACTCAGCAGAACAGCAGCTACTTTCAGGGGCAAATGGTTGAAAACCTCTCCACTGCAGCTGCTGGACAGGAAGTGGGTCACCCCACAATTTGGGTCGTCCCAGTGGGCCTGGCACGGGGATTATACACCGGACTTTGCCATCCAACCTGTGAGCCACATCAGCAAACCAAGGTTTTCTCTGTTACTCCTACGCATTTCACTGATTAGCACTAATATTTTATCCCATTCATTTCAGTTTCTCTGTTTGTCACATATCACACTGAACTATCATCAACTTCAAGTTCCCTTTTTTTTTTGCCCCCCACCTGTGTGTATGAATTTTACCTTTTTGGGTGTTTATGATCACTTTAATTTGATGGCTGCTGTGAACTCTGGCGCTTTTGCCAGGAGGAGGGATTTTTTATTTGTCCTCATCACTCTGGCCCTGCCACTCTGGAGGACAGCAGAGAGGGGTCCGGGGTCAAGAAAGTGGGCAGTAATGAAGATCAGGAACATTATTATTATTGTTATCACACACATTTTCAGAACCGCTTGTCCCATACGGGGTCACGGGGAACCGGAGCCAACCCGGTAACACAGGGCGTAAGGCCAGAGGGGGAGGGGACACACCCAGGACGGGACGCCAGTCCATCGCAAGGCACCCCAAGCGGGACTCGAACTCCAGACCCACCGGAGAGCAGGACCGTGGTCCAACCCACTGCGCCACCGCACCCCCTATTATTGTTATCATCATAATGAATTCATTTAGTGGATGATTTTCTCCAAAGTGACTAATAGTATTAAACTTTTTACACTGTTTTAACCATTTATACAGCTTGGTATTTTTCACTATCAGTTCAGAGAGAGTACCTTGTTCAAAGCTACTACAGCAAGAGTGGGGATTCGAACCTCGGACTGCTTGATGGCAAGGTGAGGGCTGCAGCCAGTGAGCTACCTGCTGCAAGCTGTTACAGCTGTCAGTACTGCACTGCCCAGTTGTGCAGAAGTACATATGGTTCAAAACTGTCAAATGGTTACACTATTACTGTACATTGTTATTAATAAGAGCACAAAGTAATAATTAAGAAAGAGGAAGAGTATAACAGCCATTTATTTAGAAAGAACACATTTGTGTGACACTATTTAAGACCATGAGTTCCCATGCAATGCATGTTATGAATAATACCCTTCAGCGTGGCATGGTGGAGCAGCAGGTAGTGCTGGTGCCCCACAGGTTCTATGCTGCGCAGTGCAATATGGGTTCAGATCCTACTCCATCTTTGTGTATGTAATGTACTTCATGTGAATTGTTGACTAAAGGTGTGTGTGTGTGTTTAGTAAGACCAAGTTGGTCCAACAACAGCACTATTTTATAAACTAGAATTAATGTGAGTGCAGTTTGCAGGTATAGGACCTGTGAGGGTTCGCAGCTCTTTTAATACAAATAACGGCCTCATTTTAATGTGTGCGTGGAACAATAATCTTTACTGCCTCTTTACTTTTCAATGAAGAAATAAATCGCCTACATCATGTGTCAACATTAAAGTGGACCCGACATCGTCCCTCTTCCTGGGGGGTGTCCCCCGTGCTCAGTTACCTACCTCAAAGGGGGTGTGTGTCCGAGGGCGCGCGGAGCTCTGCTGGTTCGGGGTCTCGATCAGTGGAACTGCAGGAGATCCGCCTGCGGGGTCCGGATGATGGGGAACCCGGTCTCAGCGCGAGGAGAAGATGTGTGGGATGGTGCTGAACGGCCAGTGTCGGATGTCTGAGAGGATGAAGGCAACGGAGTTAAGTGCGTGCGCCTGTGTGTGTCTGTGTGTGTGTGTGCGCGTGCGTGTGTGTGTGCGTGCGTGACACGCCGGAAGGGATGCTCTTTCACTGAGCTGGGGGAGACACATCCCTCTGGTTTCAGCTGCGTTTCCTGTAATGTGTCTGATCTCTGACGTCTCATGTCGTGTTCCACTCTCATACGGAAGGGGGCGCTGTTCTGCGCGTTTGTTGACCGGGGGTCGTAAGGAGCCTCGTAGCCCTTGTGTATAACTGTCAAACATTTACTTTACATTTACATTACTTTATTTAGCAGATGCTTTTGTCCAAAGCGACTTCCAATGAACTCTATGTAGTTTATCAGCCCACACACCTTATTCACCAAGGAGACTTACGCTGCTAGATACACTACTTACATTGGGTCACTCATCCATACATCAGTGGAACACACTCTCTGTCACCGACACAATAAAACCCACAAACCCACTCTGCTCCCACTCCATTGTTTACCTGTGTATTTACCACATTCCTTACCCTACCAGTGCTTATCCATCTCCTTTCCCTACTTTTCACTCCATTCCTTACCCTACTCTTTACCACACTTTCCACGCCATTGCTCACCATGGTCTTTACCCCACTCCGTACCTGACCCTTTACTACACTCTTCATCAGACTTCACCATATCTTTATTCTTTACTGTACTCCTTATTATGCTCACCGGTCTCTTCATTACTTGTGATTCTATTCTATACCTTATTCTTTACCCCACTCATCATCCCGCTTTACTCTATTTTTTCTTATACTTTAGCTCACTCTTTATCCTCCACTTTTCCCCACTCTAACTTATTACCCCTCTGTTTACACCACTTTCCTACATTTTTTTTCCCCCCGTTGTTTACCCATAAATGTGCCCCATTCTTCATTTGTTACCCCAATCTTTACTCTTTACTTCCATTGTTACACCATTCTTTATATAACTTATCATTGCATACTTTACCCAACTCTTCACTCCACTGTTTTCATCATTCACTTCAGAGTCTGATGACCTTTGCCGTGGACATTCTCATGTCACGTGAAGGCAGTATGAAGACATGGAGAGCCTTACAGCGTCTGCTGAAGGACGGTCTGAAGTGGGGCACGTATATATATATATATATATATATATATATATATATATATATATATATATGTGTGTGTGTGTGTGTGAGAATTAATCCTCTATAAGGGTGTGTACGACAGCGCTCTCGCTCACGGAGCTTTTAACGTGTGGCCTGCGTTGCCTTTGTTTGCCCAGTGGGGGCGCCGTCTTCAGAACAGTGGGAGTGGGGTGCTCTGGGTTGGACCTGGAATAGTCACATCCATGAGAGAGAGAAAGAGATGGAGAGGGGGAGGGAGCACATTCAGTACCCAGAGGTTATCGATGGTCAGGGCCACAATGGGAAACGACCAGATGATCTCCGATTCCTCAACGGCTACATGTTTACCGTAGTACGGGGGCTGCGGGGTGACACCTCTTTACAAAAGTGATTAGTGTAAGCGGTGCTGAATGGAAGCTTTCATGTGATCAGCGGGAGATCTATATGATGGATTTTAGGCTGTACGTAAATTACGTAATCCAGTACGGATTACACCCAAGAGCCGATTAGCACCCCCCCCATTAGAGATGTGCGTTGGTGAAGGGGTTAAAAACAGCCACTGGTGGTTCGATCATTTAATCCTCCTCTTCCTCCAGCGTGTCGTGTGTGCCTCATCATTTCTTTTTTATTTTCATTTCCTTTTTCTGGACCCTGCCTGAGAGGGGAATATGAGGAGTGCTTCTCCAGGGCCCTGTGACATGAGCCGCTCTTAGCGCATTAGGGTCAGGTGGTGCTGGTGGTGGTGGGGGCAAACTGGTCACTCTGGGGTATTATTATTAATGGATGTCTGTGTGTAAAAAATGGGGGGTGCTGTGTGTGTCTCAGTAGCTGAAGCGGGGGCAGAGTGGCGGTGATGCTACATGGCATGGGTGCGCTTCAGTGAAGAACCCAGAGACATTCTGTTCTCTCAGACATGATCCAGTCAGTGTGTGTGTGTGTTTCTCCTGCACTGCCACTGACTTTCATCATGCCTGGCTCTGCTCAGGCCTGAAGGACGTCGTATTATTACCCCAAAGTCCTCACCTTCATAACGGAGAAATGTACATTTAGTTTCTTCCAATAACAGTCTCCTTCCAAAGCTGCGCATAACGAGCCCGCGACGGTCACCTCACCACGGCCGACTGGACACAATGGCGGCGGCAGCAACCGGCCGTTAAAGGGGCGTCCGCGTTTGAAAGTACCCGACTGTTGTGAGTTGAGCTCAGCCATTGGTCGCTCAGACTGACGTAGACCGAACAGCGAGTCTTCTGTCTTAAAGGGACCGCAACAGCGCCTGGGTTTCCGTCGACACTCAGTACATTGTCTGTCCCAGTGTTACTTTTTGCATAAAGATATAAAGATGCGCTATTTCTTGAATCAGCAATTATGCAACTTCAATAAGTGCAATAAGCATACTTATTTTTTAAAAACGAAAAGGCGTTTCTGTCAGGTACTGTGGCGCAAATTGTGCTTTTCTTGAAAGTCAAAGTGTCAAGTACAGATTTGAACTTTTGTTTTGTATTACAGATGCAGACGACTCTGTCACTCACTGTATAGTTCTGTGTGTTTTTATTTACTTATTTATATATATTTATTTTTGAGTGCTGTGACCGTGGTGTTGATTATTCTGGGGAAAAAAAGACAGCCGATCGTGGTTGGAGCTACTCCGTTTGATTCCCAACTCTGGCTGTGTAGTACCCTTTAGCAAGGTACCTACTCTAAAATTACTCCAGTAAAAATTACCCAGCTGCATAAATGGGTAAACAGCTGTAAATACCTTAACATTGTAAATGGCTTTGGAGGAAAGCGTCCGATAAACGAGTAAATGGAATGTAAAAGTAAAACTGCAATACAAAGATTGGCCATGAGAGGGCATCTCATAACGAGAACCCTTGTTCCCCGTGGACATAATGTACGGTACATGATTTATTAATAGCGAATGAAATTGTACTACTGTTCGCTTCCGCGAGTTTAATTTGAGAATCTTCCTTAAAAACACTCATATGTGAATACAAAAAGACATTTCTTAAACACAAAATCCAAGATCCGCCTTTCGCCTTCAAAAATCACAGAGAAATAATTATGATCGTAAACCGGTATCTTGTGGGCTTTAGTGATGTTGGTCCTTAGTCCAGATTTGTGGGGACACCAAGAAGCCGGTTTCCGGAGGAGCCGAGGGCTAAAACGAGCCGGGTTCAGACCACAGGTGATTCCGGATGCGTGCGGCACATCTTTCGGCCCGGTTATGTAAGCGGCCTCCCCCCCCCCACCTCCATCTCCATCTCCACATGGTGCGGCAGGAAGCCCAGGCCCATCTGGGATGCTACAGCCTGGCAGAAGGTCAACAGTTGGTACTCCCCCAGTGCTCCCTTGAAAATATTGCTTGCTTATATATCCATTTTTATTTGACATTCTTTTCCCTTCGGTAGCTTGTAAGAACAGACTGAGCAGAAGAAGCACAGAAAAGCTTCAAAGATAAGCAATGCTCTCAGGCCTTTATGTAGAACATTTATTTAGAGCAGATGGCTGTAGATGCAGTCACTGCAAGCACACAACTGATCTGCTGCCAGTCACAGTAGGTATCATACAAGTCAATGGCAGAACGTCAATTCCACACACAAAAGTACAGCCTGCACGGACCGGGCTCTTCCAGGGTCGCTGCTTTTCATCTTTCCATTTGTACAGGATAAAAAATAAACTTTTCTCTTTTTTTTTGCTTTTGAACAAGACAATACCTTTCTCCAAACTATATTTACTTTCCTTTTTTTTGTTCTGATCATTGTATTCTCAAATATTTTCCCATCTAGGAAATGAATAATAATAAAAGCAAACTAAAGTTTTTTTTTTTTTAAAAAAAAAGGAAAAATTTTGTTTTTTTTTTTTTGTTTGCGGCAACATGAAAACATCCAGCTATATACATGGATGCAATACCGTGGCGTGGGGAATGCATAGCTCTTGCGCGTTGGAGAGGATCCCTGTAAGGGCAGGGAGTAGGACCGCCACCGACGCCATGGAAACGAGACGTTCCCGGTCCACTGTGGCCCTCCGCAGTCAGAGGAACCTGTGGTCAGAACTCGAGCGGTCGACAGGCCGGACAGGCAACGTTCATTTGGCGGTCAGTCACAAGCATTCCTGAACCACACCCGTGGTCTGTTTGCAGCCTTTTGAATGTGGTCACCAAGAGTTCAGCTCATGAAATACATAGAAACCTCCTTAAAACACCTGTCATAGTTGAACAAATACAAATTTAAAGCAAGGCACGTATGTATATAAAAAACGACATTGCATAAAATACAAAGACCTCTATAAGGACTCATGCAGTGACTGCTGTACAGCTAAACATACAACTGCACAAAAGCTCCCGATTAAAAAAAATTAAATGACACTTCACAACTTTCTGCAATGTATACAAGGAGTAAATTAGAGCTCCGTTCTCTCCTGTGTCCTGTAATTCAATTTGAATAACCTAATGCCTTCCTGGATGGTTTGTCTTTAAATACTTCATTTAAACTTACGTACTTCAAATAAATTAAACACCAATTTTAGTATTACTTTGTCGTCAGCTATCTATAAAAGCGAAAAGGAAGCTTTGCAGATGGTCTGTGCAATGACAGTCGGAAAATCTGGATTTATTGAAAGAAAACAACATGAAATGTTAAACATTGTTATTTGGAAGTCACGCTCAGCGGTCAACGGCTCCCTTTGGTCTAATGCCTACACCCGCGCCTCGTCGGCTGAAGACTGACCCCGGAGCTTCCTGTCAACAAAAGCGATGCTGTCAGGGATTGTCATGGCAACGCTGGAAATGGTTGCGGCAGAAAAACCACGTGGAAGGAGCAGGCATTTATAGCGGCGGTAGCGTCTGAACTGTATTGCCAGGATGGTGAGGACTCAGCTTTGCTAGAGCTCCATGGTTTATCACAGTGTCTCCTGCGGACTGGTTGGCTCCAAAGCAAGATGCTGCAGAGCTCGATCGCGGCTGGAGACGGGCAGGAGCCACTGTGACAGCGTCACCGGAGACCAAAAGTGCAGAAAGTCAATCATCCTGGCCATATGGAAAGTGATTGTGAAAAGCCAAAGGTACAGGAAGTTAGTTCAGTTTTTCAGCTTTTGAACTAAGTGAAACAACGCAGGTATAGCAACCATGGGCGTTTGGGGGAGAGGTGTTCTGTAAAGAGCGAAGCAGCAGGAAACCAATATGCTCCTTAGTTGTTTCTTACATACTGTATAAACTAAAAGTAAACAGACCCAAAAGGTAATTTAAGATGGCCCGACTGCGGTATAAAATTGACTCTCGTTACGAGCTTTTCAGTCTCGTAAGTATAAACGGCGAACATACACACACGCGTAGACGCAGACTGAGACGCACCCATGCGTGCATGACCGGAAGAGGCGAAGCACCGTCACCTGACAACACTCGACGGTGCCAAACGGAGACAGCCTTTCACACGTCATGCAGGAATGCTAGATGAGCCAAACAAGGAGCGTAGGTGTACTGTCGGAGAGCAAATAAGTTTGTGTTACGGCCACCTGCTCTGCGAGTTACTGCATCTCACCTGTCTCTCGATCCCGCTCAAGTAAGGAAGAGGAGAAAAGATTGTGCTTGTTCGGGCGGCCGTCTCCTTTCCGCCCGGCGGCTGCAATATGTCGCGGCAGGGCTGATGGGAAGTGTGCGCGGGAGGGGTGGATCGAACAGTAACGCAAACCCCAGGCGACCTTGACAGAACTTTTTTTTGTCCCCCTCAACAGCCTCACTCAATGTGTTTGCCTTCCGCTCCGGTTCAAAGGTCACCCCGCCGAAATGCGGGGGGCCGTTTCCTGTAAGAAGGCGACAGTCTGGCGAGGTATCGCAGCCCTGGGTGGGCCTCTAGAGACGCACCCTCGGACTCTATCCCCTCCTCGAGCCTGTCGGAATGCATCCGGGCAATAACTGGGATGCAGCGGTGGCTGGGTGTGAAGCCACGTGGAAGCCCATGTTGTTCAGATGCAAAAAACGGTGACGGTGACTGGAATCAACATGGCTGACAGGGATCCGGTCAACAGGATAGAGGCCCAGGTGCCATCCTGCTTTTGGTCGTATTAAAAAAAAAAAAAAAAAAAAAAAAAAAAAGCCTTGATTCTGAGTCCACACAGCTGATTTGACACCACACTTGTACCATTTAGCAAAAAGGTCAAATAAAAATAATATTTTAATATATTTTTATATTTATATTTATATATATTACTATTCCATCTAATGCATGAGTCTCACCATGAGATTATTTTTCTTAAGATATTAAGTTCTTTCTTCATGCTTACGATGCAGACATACCGTATAGTTAATTTTTCATTGATTCTGTATGGTAGCATAACTCGTTTTTACAATAGCCGTAATAATCCAACGTTACAGAAAAGAAAACAAAGAACGGCTGGGATTCCTGCGGGGGGAAACACCCTCACTACCCCTCCAACTCTGTTCTGCCCTCAAGGTCTCGGACTCGGAGTTCGCTTTTGCCCTACCCTGAGGTAATTTCTGGGGGCGAGGGGGCAGGATAGTCGTTTGTGCAAACGGACAGGGAGCACAGCATGGAAAAGACCGGGGAAGGGAGAAGTGGTGTAGGTGAGCGAGATGATGTAGGGAAGGATGATTTAGGCTTTGTTTCGAGGGTTCAGGGGGTAGGGGTGTGGGGTGCGGGGTGTGCGGTGTTAGGGGGTGTCCCTTGTGCCCTTATGCCCTGACAGGGAGCCCTGAGGTGGTTCTGCGGTGGGCGCAGGTCACGCCCCTCACTCCAGCATGGCGTCCAGTTGGTCAGCCAGGTCATCAAACATGCTGCCGATATCATCCAGAATGCTCACGGTGCTCTTCTCCTCCGAGGCGGCGTTGCTGGGAGACAGGCAGAGATTCGAGTTAGGCTTCCCTTTGCCGGCAATCTCGCAACCTGCAGTGGAAGTTAGCTGTATGAACGTGTGTACGTGTGTACGCATCACTCACTCTTTGAGACCGTCCTCCTTTCGGATCTTCTCCTCTACAGCCTGCAGGGCCGCTGCCAGCGAGGCGCTGGTTTCTTCCAGCCGCTGCTGCACGGCCTCAACTCCCCCACCGCCGTCCAATGACACCCCGCTGATGGAGGAACGTGGGGGCTTGGCCGGCGGGGGCGTCGGTGTAGGCGTGGGGATGGGAGCTGGGGCGGGTGGTCCAGGGGGCTGGGAAGACTGGGGACTCTGTGATGGAGGGGTGGGCGTGCTGGCAATCCGAGCCACATAGGGAGCACTAGAGAGCCCGGGGGTAACACCAATGCCATGAGGGATGATGTGCACTTTGGATGGCTTTGGTGCTGTTGGAGGGGGAGCAGGCTTCGGTGACACAGGCGGGGGCACTCGTTTCACCTCTGGAGAGAGAAGGAGAAGGGCAGTCAAGATCAAGAAGAAGTGGCCCTTTGGACCAATAGGGGGCACAGTGGATAAGATGCGGGACATGCAACATGAAGGCTACAGGTTCACGGCAGCGCCCTGCCACTAAACTTGAGAAAGAGTATGAAAACAGGGCGGCACCTGGGCTCTCCGGTCCCGGCAATGGCACGCTCTTGGACGAGCTTCCACTACCGCCCTGCTTCTTCAAGTGGTGGGCCAGAACCGGCTTGGGAGACACTGGGGGCTTGGCAGGTTTGCGGATTTCTGGAGCCTGTGAGCCCAGATCTAAGCTGTCCCTATGGGGGGGGGGCGCTTTCCTGACACTCCCGGGCCCACGCAGGTTCTGTGACGGCCACCTCGGATATGGGCCGCCTCTTTGTAGTGACTGTACCGTTCTGGCAAGGGGCCGGTACTGAGACGGGGCCGTCCTGCGGCTCTTCCTCCGAGTCCTTGTCTCGGCTCTTGGGCCGCCGCTTGACAGTACTGGACTCTATGAGCTGAAAGCGCACGCCCTCGCCTTGCGACCGGGCACGGGATGAGCGCCTCAATGCGGTGTCAGCGTTGGACGACTCCTCTTCTTGGGGTAGCACCATCTCATGACCATTTTCTCCCTTTCCTTGGCGGCTTGGCTTCCCTTCCGCCTGGATCTTTTCAGGCTGTGGTTCTGGCTCAGTTCCCGCCTCCCGTGGACCTTTCTCTCGCCGAGCGGCTGCCACGAGCTCTGTCACCGGCCCGCTGATCGTCCTGCGCCGGTTCACCACCTCGCCATCCAGTCCGATGGCATCGCGTGGCTTTCCTCCTCCCTGAACAGCTGGGTGCGCTTGGTCTGGGTGTACCTGCGAGGATGGACACCTTCAGTATGTGACCAGTAGAGGATGCAGGGCTTAATGTTTAAGGTCACACACAACCAGCATATTTGATATACATTTATTCATTTGTCTGACACTTTTGTCTAAAGCAACTCACATTGTTAAGCTACTTACTGTTATTTACCCACTTATACAGCAGAGTAATCTTTATCGCCACTTAAGGGTAAGTACTTTGGTTAAGAATACTATAGTAGGAGGCAAGATTTGACCCAGGGTCCTCTGAGCACTACACCACTTGCTGCCATACAGACTCTATCAAAGTCATAAGCTGTACATGCACAACTGCCTCGAGCACCTGCAGAAAGTTCTGTCCAACTGGAGACTTCTGCATGACCCGAGCCTTCGCTCCTCCACCGATGGAGGACATCTCCAGCATGGCGGCGATGCTGCGGACACTTCCAGCACTGCCTGTGTCCACGGCGCCCCCCAGATCACTAGCACGCCGCTGCGGGCGGTAGTTGACATCCAGCAGGGCACCGCTGGGCCGCGGTTCCTCCTTGGGTTCGTCGCTCAGGTTGGTGCTGGATATGGCTGAGCTGGAGCGCTTGGGCGGTGGCGGCGGGGGGCCCTTCTTCCTAGGCCGGGCAAAAGAGTGGCTGCGGTTCACGTTCTTGTCTGCCTGGCCAGGGCTGGAGGCGGGGCTAGGGGTGCTGCGGCCCATTCCAGGGTGCAGGCCCCCATCGGGGGTCCCCGCTTGCTCTTCGCTGTCCGAGGCTGCGTGGCGACTCAGGCTGCGAGCACGTCTCTGGGACTGACCCTGCACAGACTCATCCTCTTCCGGAGGTAGGCACAGCAGTGGTACCGTGGCAGGGGCGGTGCTTGGGGCAAGGCTCGGGGGAGGGGCCACCTGGCTGTCTTGGCTTTCCGTGTGAACTTTGCCACGATGGGTGGGGGACTGTGGGACGACGGGGAGTGATGTGGGCTGCTCAGTGGGCATCACAATAGCGTGGGGGGTGCCTTTCCCCTTGGACTGAGCAGGGCCTGTGCTTTGAGGAGAGGAGGGCTTCACCTTGGTAGGTGTCTGAGGAGAGGTGTACTGTCTCTGCTTTGCCTGCGCTGATGGGACACTGACCCTGGAGGTGCCCTGGCTGCTCTGCCGTGAAGATCGTGCCTCCTTCTTCGGGGGGCCTGTCATGATGCCGGCCTCCTCCTGACTCCGGCTGGTGGCGGAGCGTGCCCGTGCCTTGCCTTCTGTCCCCTGCTGGCGGTCAACAGGTGCCAGGGCAGCTTGGAGTTCGCCGCTCAGCTCGCTGTCTTGGAAGGTGGTAAGCTTCGGGGAGACCCCCCCTCCAGTGTCGGGGGGAGGACTCTGGATGGCCATGATCTCGGCAGATTGGGGTGCCTTCTTCTTGCGCCCCTCTGGGCCTTTCTGGAACTCGGCCAGCTTCTTCACCGCCAGCATCAGCTTCTTCTGGTGCCCTGCAAGGTTAGGGTTAGAGACTTCAGAGTCACTCATGCTTTTATTTATGTTTATTACAAAATCTGGGATATAACATAATTTTTTAAACCCCTTTTTTTAAATCAAGGGATAAAATTTTAAAAGTTTCTTTCAGGCTGCGAGCTGGCAAGAGACAGCACTGTATGTCACAACTGCTACAGTTACATAGCATGGTTAACAGTATTAATTTAAACAATTTAAAGAGATGCATATTTGAAATTTGCTAGACTATCCCCTTAATTTTAAACTGATGTAGCCCTTATCATTGTTGCAAAAATTAAAACAAAACATTGTACACAAAGTTGTTTATTATGCACGTTTCAGCTGAAGGCTGTCCGAAAAAGTAAGTCTTCTACATATAATGAAACAAAGTCACACTCTAGTCATTTCTGCAGTTTGGAATTCACAGCTAGCTGCTATATTCTCATTTGCTTCAGCGTAAACTATTATGTTTAATTTTTTGCCTGCAGTATGTGCGCAAAGATTCGCATACACTTGTGACAGTTTTGTTTCACTGCTAAAATATTAAACTTACAATAAATGTAACTTAAATCAATAATAATTATGTTAAGTACTTTAGCACTTGTTCTGGCGGTACCAAACGAAATTTAATGGAGACCGAATCTGAAGTAAAGCTATACGTTATCCATAGCTGTTTAGATTTTTACGATAGCAAGGCCTGAGATAATTGGCATGCGTTATAGCCCAGTACACGGTGGTGCAGCGGGTTGGACCGGGTCCTGTTTTCTGGTGGGTCTGGGGTTCGAGTCCCGCTTGGGGTGCCTTGCGATGGACTGGTGTCCTGTCCTGGGTGTGTCCCCGCCCCCTCCAGCCTTACGCCCTGTGTTGCGGGGTTAGGCTCCGGTTCCCCGCGACCCCATATGGGACAAGCGGTTCAGAAAGTGTGTGTGTGTGTGTGTGTGTGTGTGTGTGTGTATAGCCCAGTACATACATACATTTATCTATCTCTCTATATATCTGTCCAGAGAAACTTGGTGTGGGTGTCTTGCTCAAGGATACTGCAGAAGGTGAGATGCAGAACACGAGTCTTTTAAATCCAATGACAGTGTCTCTAACCACTCCTCTACCTGCTGCTACCCAAGTGAAGGTATGGAGGAAATGTGATGTCTCCCGAAGAAACCGACCGCGGTGTCTCTTTGGCACAGCTGCAGAGACGCCACCCCGTCGCTCGCACCTCCCTCCATCCCTTACCGAGCTTCGTGATGCCGATCTCCTGCAGGTCCTCCCAGGTGATGTTGGCAATAAAGTCGATGTTTTCATAGCCGTTCTGCACCAGCACCTGGTAGTACTGGCCCAGGCCGACCATGGAGAGCCACTCAGCCAGGTCTGCCTGCAGGCCACCCATGGGTTCCACAGAGGCAACAACAGAAGCAAGGAACCTTGGATCACAATGATGTAGCTAGGGTGTATCAAAATGTATTCTCACCCTAAGCACAAATAATGTGATATGAGCTCTGCCTCCCTGCAGTGGGAGGAGCCTAGCCAGCCAAACACACCTGTGCACCTGAACCCGAGAGTGACTTCTTGTTGACCTCACTCTACAGAGAGGTACCCGGTTTGAGGAACACATCGCATAACTGTGTGTCTGCACTGTTGAGTTATTGCTCACAGGTTTGTGGTCCATGTGCCACTCGATGCTGCTCATCTTGCTGATTTCTGAGGTCATCTTCTTGCGGTGGCCTGGTTTGGTCACTCCGATGGCGGTCAAGTCCTGAAAGATACGCACATCACCCCCCCCCCCCTTTTTTGTCAGAGCCAATCTGGTGGAGTGTTTCTGTCTGCGCGCACAAACACCTGACAAATGCTGCAGCGGGACACGCAAGAAGCGAGTCCCTTCGACAAAGCAGAGGTGGACTTGCAAAGGAAACATGAGCCATGGCGATTGTTCAAAGATGAAATTAACGTAAAAACATGAAAAACAGCAAAACGAGGGTTACTGCGACAAAAAAAAAAAAAGAAGCATGTGTTGTTCTGGAGCACCTTAACCTCAACTGCATTGGTCAATTTCAGGTTGAACATATTAGCACTGCAGGAAGGAGCGGTGCTGACCGGTGACCTATGACCTTTAACCCTGTCAAGTGCTCTTAATATTAGCGGAATAAAAACTCCCACGGTCAAACAGTAACTGTAAAGTCTGGGCAATGAGTGTCATGTGTGGCATCTAAGTGTCCAAATCCTCATTTTTCAGGTGAGAAGGGTGTGTCTTAACAACGCAGCATAAGCATCAGCGTACTGGAGCTAACGGCACCCACAAGGGTTCCAGCAAAACACAGCTAATTCAGCATAGACATTGCACCAGAAGGCCTTGCCGGCTGAGTCTGAGGTGCGAGGAGGAAAAGGTGGGGCAGGGTGCTGTGGAACGGGGAAGCTTGGCGTCGTAGGGGTCTGTTTGCGGGGTATGTGCGGATGAGAGGTGAGGCATCCGCGTCTTAGGGCCGTGGGGTGTATAGGATTCGGCAAATCAACACGAGCACAAAACATCAGCTCATTTTTGCAAAGAAAGACCAGCTTTTGTGTGGAAACTGCTCCAGTCAGTAAATTCAAGCTACGTGATGTGATTTTCCGTCATTAAACACCGGCTACAAACACGTCTTAGAGGGAAGGTCTGTGACTCAGTTTGTCGCCTTTACCGCCAAGTCACAGTCAGTAAAAGCGTCGAAATACAGATGTTCCACCATGTACAGGTTGTTGAAATGCAAGAAATACATTAAAAAAATACACTAATACTTTTATTTTGAGCTACATTCAAATTAAACCTAATTTGGATCGACAAAAGATAACCGCATAGCCTGTACAAACTCCCGTTCAATGCAGATTTCTGCCTATAAACACATGTAGCTCCCCTCATCTCGTTACTGATCATCAGCACTCGGGAACACCAGACGGGAGGTGGAAATGCTGTAGGCAGCCTGCTATAAAAGCCAGTTGAATGAATCCATCCCGCATTCCAAGCATCTAAAGTCTGCTTGAAGCAAAACAAACAAAAACATTTTAATAAAGAAAATACAATTGAAAATAAAAGAAAATGTGTGTATCTTTGAAAATTTAAATTAGAAATTTTGTAACTCGAATGTTTGTAATACAAGGACCCAGTGCAGTGACTTAAATCTGTGGATTGCAGAGCCCGTAGCCCTCACAAGGCATCGCTGCCCTCCCGTGGTGCAGGGCGTCAGGGACAGGGGTCTCGAGGGATCAGCTAGGGCGCGGTCTTACCTCGGCGGTCATTTGGCTAATGGTGAACATGTCATAGCCCTCGCTGATGAAGTTTGGTGCGTAGACTTGCAGCTGAAATGCACTCAGCCATTCGAGTACAGCATCTGCACTCTAGAAGAGAACATACGTGGCATTCTGTCACTAAGTCCAGAGAGCCGATCCCAGAGAGGGTCTTCCGGAGGGTGTCATCCAGAGGCCATGGGCCAGCTTGATCGCTCCTCAGCACCTGGGCATTCTTCACGTCACGTACATCAGTCACCTTATGTGTCTGCAAAAAGCGATTGGCTGTTGGCAGCAGTAGCGTTGTGTCGATGTGTCCACTAGAGGGCTACAAACCCATCACTGGTGGTGTTTCTGTTTCGAGTATTGGATCGTGGATTACGTGTGTAGTCTGTTGAGGATTCTGTTGCATGTAGAGATGTATTACGAATCAAGAACCACAGACGGCGAGGTGCCACACGTGACCTGACAGGTTGTCCCACGGCACCGCAAGATTTACATGCGCTTAGATATATAGATGGATAAGTGGATAGAGGAATAGGCAGATAAATAAATAGATATTTTATTGATCCTAGAAGAAATTGTATAAGGTTACAGTAACTGCTGTAACTGCTGCTGCACATGGCCGAATGCAAATCGATTCTGAAGCAGTGCTTCTCCACACTTTTGCAAACAGCATGCGAAGTGGGAGAAGACTGAGAATAAAGACCTCGAAGGCTTGATGCCCTGACACTCTCTCCCACGCAGGAAGCTAAACTCGTACATCCTGCCAAACAAATCTCTGTCATTGCTGTAACATGCCATGGCATGGCTCTGCAGTCAGGTTTTCAGATCTTTTTCACACTTGTGATTTTTCTCCATACTGGGTGCTAACAGTCCAGTGGCACGAGGAGCTGTATCCGCTGTGGAAAGCTCCGGAAAGTAGTGCCATCATGGACACTGATGTCACATGGGTTGGCACACCTACATGAAAACTACACTGACCTGCTTTCTGTCAACCCAAAAAAAAAAAAAAATCAGTTGAAGCTATCGTTTGCTCAACTCTGGACCCTGCACCAGGACCCAAATGTTTGTGGTCTGAGGGCAAGAGCTGATCATGAGCAAACAATAACAGCAGCAAATGAAGGAAAGTCTTATGAATGGCACATGAAGCAGAAAATGAGCAGACCGAAGCAGAGCCAGAGTCATTTTTGACCTGCGTCATGCACACGGACCCTCTCAGACACCCTGAGAGAATTAGCTGTCAAGAGCACAGTCAGGGATGGGCTGCGTTTCAAACACACGTGATGCCCATCCGAACCACTCCCCCCCTTGCAGGTAATATACTCACCGTCTCCTGGCGGCACCCAAATATCCGCAGGACAGATATGGCCAGGTGGGAGGAGAAGCAGCGGGACAGCATAGTAGCAGCCTCCACGACCCACCGGAAAGAAGCTGAGAGTGTGGGTCTGCAAACAGTGGTCTTACCTTCCCGTCGGAAGGCACCTCCCCCTTTCTCTCGCCCCCGTGTGGCTGCTGCTCGTGCAGTGGACAGCTTGAGGAGCCCTGGCTGCGTGACGACAGGGCTTTGGTGACAGAACACACACATACACACACACAAAGGTCAGATGGTTCCACCTGGTGGCCTTCTCACTAATTACAGCTCTGCTCCCAGTTGAAAACGCTCAGGTCAAGGTTGCTCATGGTCGGTTACAAGACCTGTCTCATGTTACATTTAAAGGGCTGTTCAGGAGAACCAGTGTGGTACCACACTGGTCTGGTGTGGATGGGGTCACACTGGCATCTTCTCCAGGGTAAGTGTGGGCACATAAACACTGGTCAGAACACTTGTTTCCTCTGGGTTTTGAAGGGCTGCACTGCAGGCAGGGTTGGTGGTTGTACTTGTATGGTAATGGGAACATAGTCACAGACGAGTGTGTGTGTGTGTGTGTGTGTGTGTGTGTGTGTGTGGGTAGGTGTAGGCAAGTACATGCAGAGTGGTACCTGTGTTCTGCTCCAACGATTTGGACTGCTCCAGCAGGTGTTCCTTAGCTTTCGTGGACTGAGAGAGCACGGTGGCCAAGAGCTGCAGCCGGAAACACATCCACACACGTCCGTGACTAACGCAATTAAATAAGTGACGTGTTCAGTAAACATAAATGAACACGTAGACCAGAGCCGTGGAGGATGTCCTATACTGAGCCTGAATGTGACTGTTAGCTGTAAGAATGTAACAGATGGTGCTGGAGGATGCACTACCTTAACGCCCTCTGCCTGGGCGTGCAGGGCTTGCGAGCTGCTACCGGCACTCTGGCCACTCCCCGACGATCGCGCGCTCGCTACACTTCCAGAACTGCCCACACTGCTGCGATCGCCGACTGGAACACGGAAGACAACGGTGTTAGAAGGCTGCGGGTCATGACACATGGGACACGAGGAGTGTAATGCACTGAAAGCGACACTGAACGCAGACTGAGACCACGTGAGTGAAAGGATGGGTGCAGCCCACACAGTCCCAGACTCCCAGAGTGCACCTGGCAAGCGGGGCAATACTGTTCTCAGAGACCTGGGCCCTTAGGGCTGCGGATGGCCCCAAAGCCAATGGCAGGGTGTTGGCGTGGAGGCCGTGGCTTCCATCTCTAATCGAGTGATATCGGGTTGGAGCTGGGCACGCATATGGAGATAGATGGCTTTTTGCAATGGATGCCCAGCTACAAAAGAGGGGCGCTGGGGGCAGGGGATGGAAGGGATGCTGCCCAGCTGTTACCTGCGGTGGGCTTGCGCAGCACCCAGATCTCCTCGCTGGCGCTGCCCTGTGGGCCGGTGGTGGGAGAGGGGGAGCCATGGGGACTGGAGTCTGAACCTCGGGAACCTTCAACACAAAAACCAGCGTTAACAGCACTGGCGAGGATTGGTGGGGGGCTGATTCATCTCGGACTCATCCTGACCCCCGCAGCCTTGGGGCATTCAACACACTGGTCTGTGGGGGAGTACTGGGGGCAATTTAATGCCTCTTGGACAGTGCCACCCTCCACAAAGGACCTTTGTTCGGCGAATACACCTGTTATTACCCTGGCAGCAGGTACATGTAGATCTCTGGAACTGTCTGTGACTTTCACATACGACACATATATATGCATATATGTATATATGTATATACATGCAGACTCTCACACACACACGTACATATATGAGTACATAGATTTACAGTAAGCATACATCATCAATGTGCGTATTTCCCTATATGCATATATATGCTTTGACATATGCATAAAGTTAAATTACACTGGCTTCTCGTCATACGAACACAACTGGGACCAGTAGTCTAAAGTCACTTTTACCATTGTCTCAATCAGTAGAATAATGATGATTATTAAATGTCCTTTGATTTATTATTATTTTTATTTAAAATGCTTTAAATTTTTTGATATAGCTGTAAACGAAAAGGGGGTGCAGCGGCGTAGCAGGCTTGGCCAGGTCCCACTCTCTGGTGGGTCTGGGGTTCAAGTCCTGCTTGGGGTGCCTTGTGATGGACTGGCACCCTGTCCTGGGTGTGTCCCCTCCCCCTCCAGCCTTGTGCCCTGTGTTGCCAGGTTAGGCTCCGGCTCGCCGTGACCCCACTTGGGGCAAGAAGTTTCAGACAGTGTGTGCGCAAATGAAAAAAAATTAAGAAATTTTGATATTTTACTAACTTTGAGATAACAAAATCACAAATGAAAAAACATGAAAAAGACTATAAAAAAAATCTGCCATTTCAACAAATTCTTATTCAGTGCCAACTGTTGATTGATTCACCCCATAAACATGTGCAACATCCATCTTGTTGTTGATCACAGATGCTCAGGAAAACCAGACAGGAGCTGTGAATACCGTGGAAGTGAACTGAATTAAGGATGTTACACACTCCTGTTCCACTTGGGCGCTCTTTACTGCCATTTATTGGCTTGGAGGATAAACTCAGCTCACTTTTTCTCCACTACAGACAGAAATTTTAGAAAGTAGGTATAGGAAGAAAGCGTAATTAACAATACACTGGAAAATGTCTTTTTCAAAATTGGTAACTTGACCGTTTGTAGCATGAGAAGCCAGTGTTCATACGTATATGTATATATATGTGTGTATATATAATATATGTATGATCCATATGATCCATATGTCTATATATAATATATATAAACATATATGTAATCCTATCTAAACATTTAAGTATGAATTGCAGTGCATTACAAGACCATTCTACACTCAGAGTCTCCAGGTCGTCATAAACCTCGACATTGCGCTGAGTGGTTCATAAGCAACCTGGACACACAAATACGGAATGTACATCACATTAGCTTGGTTGCATCAATGGCGCACTCGAGTCCCACGAGCGATCTTACCTTCAGGGTCACAATATGCCTCAGTGTGCACTTGTACACGAGTGTTGTGAGTTTTCACGTGCCACTTTGCAACAGATCTGAGCGCCCTGACCTGGAACCTCAAACAGAACCTGAGCGGAATCCTCTTTGGTGCAGATCTACAGTGCTGAGAGACAGTGCTTGCCGTGTTCCGATTTTCTCTAATTTTGCAGCTTTTGAACATTGAATCTGTGAATCTGATCACACGTTTTTGTCAGTAGTACACGAATGAAGCCTGAGAGAGGAGAAGTGACACCGGTATAGTTTTTATGTCATGTCCTCTTATTCTCAGCGGAAAACGCCGAAATGTATAGTCAGAGGTGTAAAAAGCAATGAGTCCTTCACAATTAAATGGTTGTGCTGCCTTTAGCTGCAATGACTGCAACTAAACTCTTCCTGTAGCTCCTGATCAGGGACTCTCACGGTTGTGAAGGAATTTCGGCAGACTCCTCCACGCAGAACTGCTTTACCTCGGCAACATTTGCAGGTTTTTAAGCATGTAAAGCTATTTTCAGGTCTCGGGGCTTTGACTAGGCCATTCCGTAACTTTCATTTTTATGGTTTAAGTTTCTGAAAAGGATATTGAGCTCTGGCCCAAATCAGGCTGACTCTAATAATGGCCTTAACGAGGTTGATTTCACTGTCTTCCATGCCAAGGAAATGATGTTTTAAAAAGCACTGCTGCTACTTTTTCTCGTTCAGACTCCGCTCATGTACTAGAACAGCCAAAAAGATCCAGTCAAATGTAACATAAAACTGATGGAAAAATACAACATAAATAGTCAGCGGTTGGAAAGGGGGCAAATACTTTTTCACCACACTGTGGATTTTTACAGATCTGGTGAGGTACTGATCTGACCACTCAGCATCTGACAATAAAAGGTGACCAAGAAGGCCCCTGCAGTTGTGCCCTTTCATACCCTGTGCTGTTCATGAAAAAATACCCACCCAAATCGAATAGGCTGGAATCATGGCGGTGTGACCCTCACCTTTCTCCTTTTCAGTCTGGTTTGGGTTTTCAGCAGAGTAAACACAGAAGTACTTAAAACCACAATTTGTGTAATTCAACTGGACTCTGGGCAGATTTTAAGGAAAACGATGCTCATCGTGTGGGACATGCTGAGCTGCTGGGATTTGAAAACACGTGTTGACATCCTACTGACTCTCTGTTATAAATGACAAAAGCCGCCCTTCATCGGGACTCATCGGAGTACAGCTCTGCCTGCAGGGGTGGGGAAAGAGAGCTGGAAGAGGATGTCTGAGGACATGACAAATGCTGGTCCGTTTGCGTTGCTGATGAAGGCCATGACCATGGCTATGATGATGATGATGATGAAGACACAGGGAGGCGAGAGGAGGTAGAGACAACGACAGAGTGACAAACCACGACAGTAGTAGGTAATGCCCAGACAAATCTTTTGACAACCATCAGCCCCACGCAGACTCACACTGTATCGGAATGATTGGTAGGAGGGTTTGTGGCTAGGGCTGAGTGGGAGGGGGGCGTGCTCAACTCTTAAAAGCACACCACAGCCAAGGGTACCAATGACCCTCAGTGAGAAAAAGAGATAATTGTCTAACTAATAGTGCTTCATTTGGACTGTTGGGCCCAGAAGGGTGGGGGGTGGGGAGGTACCCTGAGAGTGAACCTTGGGGTACAATCAATGCCCGCACGGCAGACACCATATACACAGAGATGCAGGACAGATCACAAAAAATATTAGCTGCCAGTTCTGTAGTTATAAGTGCTTATACTATGAACAAGAGCCATTATAAATATATGTAAAATACGTAAGTGCACCGCAAGCTTTGGCGATTAAGTAAAATATCAAATTAACACAAGTCATAACGTGGTAAACAAGAACTCTCCTTCAAAAACTTAAAGGAATGTTTTATCTTTATTTAAAGAAACTTCTTTGAGGTCTAAGACAAGCATTTGGTGCCATCACAGCGGCGGCCCGAGTGAATTTCCTCTAAGGACTCAATAAAATAAGATTACCATTATTATCGTTATTAATTTCTATTGGAGGGACTCAAAATTCACCAAAGAGAGCAAAAAGTACTAAAAAAATACAGGAGGAGAGGCTCAAAGTGGGCTGGGAGCGGCTGGGTCCGTTATAAAAACATCCCTTCAAGTTTTGTGAACAATACTAGCAGCGATAACGTTAATAAGCAGTAATAACATGAGAGTGTTAATAATGTGGAGGCAGTGCCAGGCCTGTACCTTGTCCACCCTGCAGCTGTCCTGCGCTGAGTTGCGACCTGCTATAGCCAAAGGAAGTGAAAAGTGGCTGATGGGAATGTGGTGGCGGGGGTGGAGGCGGCAGCAGGGCATGATACTGATACGAGTCCCCGTTGACCACGGCGGGAGGGCCGCCCGCGGCCGCACAGAGCTGTATCTTTTGATACTGTTGAGTGCAAATGACTGTGTTCCATGAACCTGGGAGCGACAACACGACGAGACGACGACGACAAACAGAAAAAAACAACAACAACAACAACAAACAAACAAACAAAAAAAAGAAAGAGGTTTAAAGAGAGGGAAAAAACAAACCGAGGCGACACAAAATCAGTAAAAGCAACGGGTCAGAAGGGCCACTTCCTTTCCTACATTAATAATTCATCTTACTGGGATTTCTGTGCTGTGGTTGTGGATGGTCACATGTATATATGTCTACATTTATATATGCAGTGTATATATACACTGGCTCCTCTTACAAAAACAACTGGGATCAAAAGTCAGTTCATAACCCATTTTGTTCAGAACTTTAAAATCACTTTCACCATTTCAAAATCAATAAAAGCATGATGAAAGAGATGCCTCTTGGTTTGTTTATGGGTTAGGCTTTGTAAATTCAAGGATACAGCTGTAATAAAAACTTGCAACAGTTATTAATTATGTCACTTTGAGTTAATAAAAAACTGAATCAAAATAAAAATGTCTCCACTAACACCTATTTAATTCATTCCATGTGCAACCCTCCACTCCTTATTGACCACTAAGGAAGTGAGTTAAAGTGGTCCAAATTTAGTGTAGTGTTTGAATGTATTTTACTGCCATCTACTGGCTTGGAGGATAAACACAGGTTGCTGCTCAACAAACCAAAATTTTAGAAAATAATTAAAGACATTACCTCTAAAAACAAATAAATAAAAATGGAAAATGTTTGGACCTTTGCTAATTTGTTACCCTGCTGCTCATAACATGAGGAGCCAGTGTATTCATATATATCATTTAACTCCCATGTTTGGGGAGTGTGATGTTGGAGCTGCAAAGCAGGGTTTAGGGAATGAATCCAAGCAGTGTTGCCGTGAAGATTGTTCTGGAATGCTTACTGGCCCATGACTCTGACAGAAGGCGGGCCATGTCCAGATTGATGTCCAGTGGGATCGGTCGGAGCCCAGCCAGTGAGGGCGTCAAACTGCGAGGGAGGGTGTGGATTTGGGAAAGATGGGCAGTGGACAGTCAAGGCCAGTGGACACGCTTAAATGTGGGCAGTAGGTGATGCAGTAGTTAAGGAACCACCATGAGGACCAGAAGGTCATTGGTTCCTGTCCTAGCAGCATCTCTGCTGTGTAATGCTTAAGCAGGTGAGAATAAGGGCTTTCATTTATTCGTCAACTGACGTGTGAAACCCAAAAACTGAGGTCTGATTTTAGTGGGAAAGCAGAGCGTTGAGCCCCAGAAGTGTGTGCATAGCAGGGTGTGGTTAAAGAAACAAAACAGGTGGAATGACAGGCAGGAAATGTGGATATGCGGTGGAGCAGGGGTGTGGGCATGGTAAGGATGGAGACAGACAGCAAAACCAGGCCAGTCCCTCTCTGCCCTGCTGGAGAGTGGGGATGTCTGAAAGTTACAGCCACTCAAGTTCATCTCCCATCTGATTAGCATGATCCTGGTTGAACGCTGTGCGGTTAATGTGTCAGGTGGGTTGTTATCTTGCAGTTCCGAGGTTGTTCTCCCTTGTGTTCCTGGCCTTCATCTGTGTGATGTGCGCATCAAGACAAGTGGATTCTTCTACAGGAGTCAGAAAAAACTAGATAGTTGGATTTAACTGGGGGGGGTTTGAGGAAACCACTCAAGCATGCAGTCATCGATCCGTTCTGCCAGGGTGGGATGTCGGGGCAGATCTTCCATGTCACTCCTGATCGCTGTCCTTCCAACCTGGCCATTGAACCCGATCCTGGGGAGCGGAGACTCTTTGAACCCGTTCCAAGATCATCGGGGTCAAGCCAGCTTGACGAGGTGGCTGTTGTCCTGCTTGCAGTCTGCTGGAAGGCCATCTGCGCGCGAGTGTCAGCACTTCATTTGTTAGCATCCACAGCTAATTTCTAGAGCTTCTGGACCCAGTCTTCAGTGCCGATTCTCCGCTGATGGCTCAATTAATTTCAACCAAGCAGCGTGCGCACCACGTGGCTTATGGGATATTCCGCACCTTGCAGGGGGGAATGCTCCAGCCCTCTCGATCAATCGACGCAGCTGGCCAGTAGAAAAAAAGCCACCAATGCAATAGCCAACGGCAGCACGTGTTGTAGCAATAGAAGAAACAGCCACACGTGGGGACCATGGAAACAGGCTGAGCATCGAGGAGCCCCACTGAGTCCCTGTGTCATCTCAGGGGCCCATACGTTCTCCCACAAACCTTTCATGCAGTGAGCCTACTGACCCATTGTTATCCACCTTGCTGTCCTATTCTGCTTCTCCCAACTAACTTTGAATCAGCCTGCTCATCCTCAATTCCTAATTACATTAATAAATAAATACATATCCAGGCACAGTCTTTCAGTGATATGATTGGCCCCCCTGCTAATCCTGTGACAAGCTATTACAGCAGCCCTATGTCCCGATTGGATGTGCACAAGCAATATGCAAATCAGCAGAGCTGCACTCACCTCCTGTTTCTCAAACTTTCTCAGACCAGCAGCTTTGATCGAAATTAAGCAGCTTCTGAAAACAGAGCTATGAAAATAAAGCTAACAGTGCCTCAATAGGTAAAAATAGAAAAGTAAACTACAAAAAATGGTTACACATCATGTAAACCGCATGTTAACGTAACGGTCGGCTTAATTTCAGTCCTGTCCCTAACCCTTGTGCTCAGGATCTTCTCTTCTGCTCCATGGCTAATGAAAGCCTTATACCCTGTTTCAAAGAGATCATTCAAGCGGCGTTCCTCCCCGCACCTGCCCTCTTGCTGATCACCTCCACCACACTGGAGGGGAAGAAGCCCACTCGGTCGTTTCCTGTACGGTTGTCATGAATACATCCCTTCCACCGGCCATCGGGATGCTGCTCAAGGACCTTCAGGGAAACACAAGTGGGTCTAGTCAGTTACACACTTCTGGGAAATCTGAAATCTATGCACTTTAATATGCAGCAATGGAAGATGTTCAATGAACAGCGCTCTCTATAGGCAGACATCGTGAGCACATTAGTGTCACCACAACAACGTACAGCGACATTACAGTTAAGGGTGCCACTTTTTACATTTACATTTATTCACTTAGCAGACACTTTTGTCCAAAGTCACTTACAACGGATACTATGTAGTGTTACTAGTACACACACCTTATTCACCAAGGTGACTACACTGCTAGATACAAGGGGTCACTCATCCATGCATCAGTGAAACACACTCACTCCGTGACACTCACACACTATAGGGGAACCTGAACAGCATGTCTTTGGACTGTGGGAGGAAACCAGAGCACCCGGAGGAAACCCACGCAGACACGGGGAGAACATGCAAAATCCACACAGACTGAGCAGGGATCGAACCCACGTTCTCTTGCACAACCCAGGCGCTGTGAGACAGCAGCGCTACTCGCTATGCCACCGTTTAAAAAATGTTGTGCAAATAGGGAATTGTGTTTCATATGAGTGCGGAGGACAAGATGTGCTGCTGATTATCACGGTAAATTGTGTGCAGATGCTTTAGGCACATTGTGGTATATGCATTGTGTACAATGGGTATGGCCAGCAGCTCACCGTGATGACATCACCAGCCTTGATGCTGAGACTCGTCAGGTCGTAGTTGTTGCAGTAATCCTTCAGGCCCCTGACCTGCAATGTTGTAGACGCCTCTGTGCCAGGAGACACAAGTAAGCAAAGTGACGCGGGGAATAAAAACACAGGGAAACAGTTATACGCTGGTTTCTCAACATACAAAACACAAGTCAACCAAAATCAACTGTTTGTAATTTGTCATTTTTACAGCATATGAACTCAAAAGTCCCAGTCAACAGAAGCATGACAATAGAGACATCACTCATCTTATTCCTTGATACAAGTTCTGAAAAAATCTTCAATACTGCTGTAACGAATAGAAATACTTTTTGTTTCAATATTTAGATTAACTGTAAGCTAAATTTAAATGAAAACTATTGTAAAATGCCTGAACATAAAAATGTGACCGCCACAAACTCCTGTTAAATTCCAATTATTGACTGATTCAACCCACAAACATGTACAATGTTCGTCATTTTTTATTAATCACAAACACTCAGGGACACCAGACATGACCTGTAAACACTGTGGGACTGAGTTGAATTCCGGCTATCCCACACTCTTATTCCATTTGGGTGCTCTTTACTGCTACATGTCATCTTGGAGGGTAAACATATGTTACATTTACTCGTTTACAGTCAGAAATTGTAGACAATCAATAGGAAAATGAAATTTTAAATAAAAAAACTGGGAAATAAAATAGAAAATACAATTTGTCTACCTCAACTGTTTATAACATGAGTAGCCAGTGTACAGTGTACACGAACACAATTAAAGAAGGAGCAAGTACAGGTATGCACAGGTCCACCCCGGCTCCCTCTGACCTCTGAGCATCTGCTTGATTTCTTTGCTGGCCTGTGTGGCAGTGAACTGGTGCACGATATCCAGCGCCGTCTGACTGTAGGTGTTCCTTACAGACGCGTTGATGCCGCTCTGGGAGTCGTAAGGAGACGGACAACAAGCACATATTAGGCATTTCAGGAACACATGGATGATTTTTTTTAAATGGCATTTTTCTGTTGCATATTGTTTGCATTGTTAATTTTTGGCAAATTATGTGTACTGTGCCAATCCAACTCAGTGTTCCACAGGAATTCCAGGCTCCTGGGTCTGCCCATCCCTGCTTCAGCTCACTCACGTCGAGCAGCAGCCGCACCACGTCCGTCTTCCCGCAGAGGGCAGCCTCGTGGAGTGCAGTGCCCGCTTTCGTCTGCCGATTGATGTCGATGCCTGCTTGGATCAGCAGCCTATAAGGTAAGGAGCAGCACTTGGTGTGAACATCACTTAGTGGATGGGTTTGGTTCCACTGTCAAAGAATGTTTACCCACTTTTACCTGGACATTCACCCATTTAAAGAAGGCTCCCTTACTGGACTTTGACCCTGAACTCCAGGGCCTTAACCACCACTTCCCCTGCTGGCCAATGAACAGTATTTGCTGTGGAATCCAGAACAAGGCTGCTGATTCTCACACACATACATACACACACACACACACACACAATGTCTACAACCGCTTGTCCAGAGTGGGATCACAGTGAGCCGGAGCCTAATCCGGCAGCACAGGGCGCAAGGCTGGAGGGGGAGGGGACACAGCCAGGACAGGACGCCAGTCCGTCGCAAGGCACCCCAAGGAGGACTCGAACCCCTGACCCGCCAGAGAGCAGGACCCGGCCAAACCTGCTGCACCACCGCGCCCCCCCACTGCTTATTCATTTTAAATAAATATGGTTGGTTTGACTGCTTTGGACATAATTTATGCCGAGAGGAGAAACATGTAATTTGCTTTGGTGAATTGTATGTTTACACACACACACACACACACACACACACACACACACACACACACCTAGACACAGAACCAGCCGCTCCACATTTCCCTCAACTGCAGTCCGCTTTTACGTTCCAGAAGAATACAGGTACAAGTGGCAGATCTGCCAGCCTTTAACTATCATTAGTCAAGCCATTGAAGAGAATTAAACTATTACAGACAGATGAACTCTAAGAAACAACACAATCAAGCTGCAGAAATGGACGGAGCAGCATCATGTTGATTCGTATCTCGGTACGTTCTCACACTCTTCTGCACAGAGAGACAATGGCTCATGACGTATAGGTTAAGAACTTCAGGTTCGTTTCATGAAAGTGTGAAACCCTCTGGAAACATCCCTTAAGTAATATGCCAACTACCGGCCTTTCCTTTCTGAGCCTTCAAAACCTTTGGCATCTGCTCCAAATACTGCCCTTCCCAGAGAAACTACAGACTGGTGTTCATTTTAAGTGTGGGATTGAAGACCTGGGGGTGTATAAGGAAGGCATGGGGGTAGAAGTCCTTTCTCTGCACCTGGAGCTAAAAACTGTAACAGGTTCATCATTGCTAATTGGAAAGAGACCTTAACAGCAAATGGCCTACCACAGACAGCCAATCACAGAGCCCGACTCCCCTTTACAGGCAGTCTACTTCCTGTTAGCTGTAGCCAATCACAGAACCTGACTCCCATTTACAGGCAGTCTACTTCCTGTCTGCTGTAGCCAATCACAGAGCCCGACTCCCATTTACAAACAGTTCACTCCCTCTCTGATTTAGCCAGTCACAGGATTAGTTTCTCCATTTACTGGCAGTTGCATGCTGGATATCTCAGTGAAATGTACAGGCAACAGGAACTACAAGAAGAAACAGAGGTCATAAAGTCAAATCCTCACTGCTAGAAAATGGGAAAATGTCCTCCTTGTCGTTCTCAAAAAACACAGCTATCGTCTTCAGTCTCAAATTAGAAATCGCAGACATGTGAATCACTGTGTAGGAAATCGGTAACCCAAAGCACATCCAATTCAGTCATCACCTAACTGGGTAAATGTGTGTGTGTGTGTGTGTGTGTGTCTTTTACCGCTGCTTCAGAAGAGGACTGACCTTCACACCAGAAAAGGTAAATAAAAAATCTGCATATATAATACTGCAGTCCTAGACCACAAAAGCACCTTTGCTCTGAAGTCTGTCCACCAATCAACATGGCTTTGGCATGGAATGACCGCCCCACTGAAATATTACAAGCTGTTAAAAGGAGAAAATTCATTTCAACTGCAAGAAGGGCAGCTTGCTGGGCTTGTGCACACATCGGTACGAAAGCGCTCCCGTCTCTCATGCTCCATTGCCCCAGTAATGTTGGCGAACACGGGGAAACCGACACCCCTCCTCATGAAGTGGATTGGCTGCTCAGTAACTACACAATAACCTATGATCTGATTGATCGGTAGATTGCATGGTCCGACTCAGCAAGAGTGTGTGTGTGTCACATGGAGGAGCACGGGTGATCCGTCTTCATATCACTGAAATTTCTCCCACAATCCAGGAGTGCAGACCACATTTTGTGTGTCATGTAGAGAAATGCTCCCGTCAGACTCCCCACAGGCTCTTGACAAACACTCGCTCCTGAAGATTACTTTCTGCAGAGATGGACCATGACCTGATTTGCTGGGTTCTCCCCCTTCTGGAGGCCTAGCAAACTGCAGCAGAGCAAGCGCTGGGAATTTGATTTAATTTGCATTCATAGCTGCTTGGACAGCTTATCAGTATCTCCTGCCAAGCTTCCTGGCAAAAAAAACCCCTATCCCACTTCCTGTATTGACAGCCTCTGACCTCGGACCACTCAAATTCAGTTACGTTTATAAGTGAACGCCGGTCTGCTGTTTGTAATAGGAAGCGACCGGAGCAGCGAGCTCTGACCTGATGATGTCGATGTGGCCGTTCTTGGCTGCGAGGTGCAGGGGGCTGGTGCCGTTGGGGTCTCCGGGCTTGGGCTCCAAGAGGGCGGCGCACATGTTGCTATTGAGCAGCAGCTGGACCACCTGGAGGGGGTGGACACGAGCAGCACACAGGCAGCCTGTCAGTGTGCCCCGGCAGGCGGAGCGCAGCACAGAAGGCATTTTACTTCGGCACGCATTTAAAAGAGACTCACCGCAACCCTGCCGAACTCACACGCGAGGTCCAAAGGGGTCTTTCCAGAGTTGTCCACGATGCACGGGTTCGACTGATGCTGCAGCAACATCTCCGACTGTGGGGGGGAGGAACACGGGCTTGAGACCGATACTTGAGCCTCTCTGCCTTGAACCTGTCCCCCCAGTGCCCCACTATGACCACAGCTCCATTTTTCCAACTATATACAGCAGATCTAGAGTGTGTTATGCAGGGGGGCGCAGTCCGCGCATCCAGACCAGCTACGGAGCCAACTCCCTACCACATCGTAGTGGCCGTGCTGAGCTGCCAGGTGCAACGGGATCTGGCCCTCATCTGACTGCCCGTTCACTGAGGAGCCTGATTTTAACAGCATCTTCATGGGCTCCAACCTGCCCTGCCAGGCGGCGTAGTGCAGCGGCCGCATGCCTGCCAGAGACACACGGGTAATTAGAGAAGGGGAGAGAGATGAGGACAACCAGTAGGACGGTGCTTATGAGTTGAGCAGAGAAGGAAGCACCTTTCTGGTCGCGGACGTCCACGGCAGCCTGGGACTCGAGCAGTAGTGAGATGAGTTCCAGGTTCCCGCTGAGGGCTGCATGGTGCAGGGGAGCGAATCTGCAACAGCGTTGCACAGTATGAGTTTCAGCCCAGGAGCACACACACACACACACACACACACACACATACACACACACAGGAGGAGATGGCAAGGAAACAGACAGGAAGGTGTGGGGAAAATAGCTCAAGACGAATTAAAATTGCAAGGTTCAGTTGTGGGCAGAAAAGAAAACAGCAATTAAGCAGATCCAACACCGTGTGAGCCCATCGCCCCATTTCCCAACGAGAAACACACACCCCCGTTCCTGCTGGTGACACACACACACACAACAAACGTAGAAACATCACAGTGTGAGGCCTTTCTGTTTGATCAGCAGAAGGAAGAGAAGCAAAGGGAAAGCACCCAGGGGAGTAATAGGCAGTGAAGGATACAAAGCCAATATTGAGCCACAGGTAAGAAACAAACTGAACTCAGTAATGCTGCTTCAGCCACCATAGTGTGTGTGTGTGTGTGTGTGTGTGTGCGTGTGTGCATCCAACAGTTGCCATCACAAATGCCAACAAATAATGTGCGTTTGAAAGGCAATGAAAAAATACCCGCTGCTACTGGTGTCTGATCACCTATCCCATATTTTAGAAAAAGGCCGAAGGTTCGAATATCGGACGGGGCTGCGCGGCACGGCCCTCGCGAGCTGAAGCCGAACTGCATGAGCACGGTTGCTCTCTGGATGGGTGTGTCCAGCTGGGATGGACGAGGACTCAAATTTGCACTCCTCCTCCTCACCTCTAGTTGAAGAACAGCAACAACAGGAAGTGGCCTTGTATTAGGCAGTATTCAAGACACGACCCACCACCGCAGCCTTGGCTTTCCACGCTCCACCTCTCTTTCCCAGTCACCGTGGCAGCACGTGCACTAAGGCCTTGCCAGGCCGACACCCCACGTCTGTCAGTAAAGACGTCAGGGAAGCAGTTGCTCCAGCTTGACGGGCCATGACCTACTTCTACCATGGTAGGGATCTCCCCGGCACCCCTGCCTCCCAGGCACCCCCACCCCACGTCTGATTCCTCCTTCAGCTCAGATTAGGATCTGGGATTTCCTCGTCTGCAGCCGCCCCTTTGTCTCTGCTGTGAAGTGGGTCCACCAACAGGAGGCAGGAGAACCGAGTCTGGGTCCCCATCCCCCCCCCCGTGAAGCAGCACTGACCTAATTTACTTTCAAGCTCAGTGAAGCGCAAATCCATCATAAATATTCTGCGGATACACACCGTACAACTGTATTAGCACAGGACAGCAAACCTTCAGTCACTGAGATGCTGAATAATTTACCATTATTATTATTACATTCTTTCATTTAGCAAATGCTTTCCAGCAAAGCAACATGCAACTCAGGGTGAACAGAATTGTATTATGCAGCTTTAAGAAAGACGTATTTCCGTTTATTACTATTAAATCAGGTGACGTTTTTTTCCAAAGCAACCTACAGTTTTATTCCCCCACATTTGTACAATTTTTACTGTCAGTACAGGGTAAGTGCCTCGATCAAGGACTCTACAGCAGGAGAGGGATTTGAACCCGGATATTTCAAGCAGAAGGAGGTATGTCTAACCACCAATTCCCAGCATCTACACCATTGTTTTAATGATTATATTCTGTATTTAGCCGATGCCTTTATCCAAGGCAATTTAGAGCGTCGGGATTGTTTTACAATACTCTTTTTTCAGTGCTGAGCCCCAGAGGCCTCAACGTCCTGCTCTGTACAAGAGGCTGTCTGCACTCCGTGTGAAGGTATTTGTACTGCAGCCCCTTCTGGAAACATCCCGGATCCATCCGCTGCGCGGTAACATACCGCAACATAACAAGTTCCTTTGGTCATGCTTTTTTGTTCCTCTTGTCTCATCGACGTGATGGTTTGCTTCTGATCCAAGTGCGAACATCCGACAGCTAACAGCCCCTCCGTGAGTGCGTGTTTGCGTGAGACGCACATCTTTCTTGCCGTTCGATTTCCTTTCCTTCCTCCTTTGGTGCAAGAGACCCCACCCACCTGTTGGGAGCGCTGACCTTGCTCTAACATGGTCGTAGTGTCTCTTAACGGCCGAGCTCGCGATCGCCCCTTGCCGCTTGGGTTAAGTCATTCCAGGCATCCACGCTGTGAACCTACAGCAAACGGCTGCCCCGGCCGACTCCTCACCTCGCGGAGGAGACAGGGGTTCCGCGTAGGACACGTGGCGTGGCAGCAGTGCGGTCCGGAGGAGGAGGGAACAGGGTGGTTGACACATGCACACACAGACTCCAACACGCTCACACTGCCTCTTTTTCGCTACTCACCCGTCTATGTCCTGGATGTTAACATTCACTTTCTTGGCCGACCCCAGGAGCTCTGGAAGGACAGCAGAGGTGTAGATTAACCAGAATGAAAAAAATACAGTATGTCTCCCTGCTAACGTGCCTCTAATACTTCTCTTAAGGGACATAAATCCTGTAACCATAGAGGCAAAGCAAACACTTTAAGACAAAGGTTAACAGGTACCAGGTTTATGCTGTAACCAGTAATTATTTCCTTATGATTCCCATTAGTGCTTTAATTAATTATCTGTATTTGTCTGTATTTGCTGTGTTTATTGCGCTATCACTGCACATTGCGGAAACATTCCAGGATTTCGGTGCCATGTTTTTATGAGAAAAACGCGTCAGCGTAAGCCATCGGAACGAGCCGCCGCGAAGGCCAACAGACTGAGGTCTGCTGGGAAATGGGCTCCACGCGGCAGCCAGGCGGGTGACACATCGTCTTGGCCGCCTCCAGATGTGTCCAGCTGCTGCAGAAAGGGGAGCCAATGAAGCAGAACGCAGAAACACCCAGCAAAGACACACAATCACATCACACTAGGCCAGGGGTTCTTAACCTGGGGTCCATGAATAAATGTAGAAATATAAAAATACTACCATTTTGTACCATGTTTGATATAACTATGTCAAGGTAATCCAATTTCAGTTTAGTATTTATTAACTTTTTTCTTGCTGTCTCGTTGGCTATGATCAGATCGTTTCGGTAAATTATTTTTGTTCGGGAAAACAATGTACATACGTAGCGAGTCAGATATTTTCTACATTTTTTCCCCCCGAATCCACCGTACAGGAAAAAACACAAACGGTATGGCACTGTGGACAAAGTGTATGGTTTCATAATCAACATGCAATAGAGTTACACTTCAAGGAGATATGACAGCTTTGTTACTTTTGTAATCTTAATTAATTCATTAATCTTGGGGAAGGGTTAGCATGTTTCTGAAAGAGGATAGCACAGGTTCCCATGTTTTTTTGTTGACCCTCTGATAGAAGGGCCTTAATCCTTTGTAACAGCTACCATCAGATTTTTGAAGAGCCCCAAGAATGGCTAAGAAGCTCTCCTCCAGGAGAACGTTGTCTCTCGGGTCCTACCGGTGAGTCATTTGGGGCCTCTCTGCTGTCATTCCCTCCTGGCACACGCTAAAAAGTGCTCCGCCCTCAAGGCCACCGTGGAAACCAAACACATGGAGACATGACGACAGCGATGTGGTACACGTGCCCCCTCTCGCACCCCCAATATTCGGTCACGTGGCGCCGCCCTCTGCGTTCGTGCTTTGACCGTGTAGGCACGTTTGTACGGCGCTATGGACGCGCTCATTTGCGGAGATATGCATGAATAATATTTATGATTACGATAATTATGAGGGTGAGGAGGGGGATCATGCTGAGTTTAAAGAGCTCGCGAGGAGTCAGCACACCCCCCCGGAGCCCAGCCCTTCCGCTCTGAAATGAAATTATTCCACGCCGCTGCAGTTAATGAAAGTTACAATCAAAAAAATGAACAGGGTGCAGCTTATTAATTAGAATTATGGAGATGAGCCAAGGCCGACCCACTGCAGAGCGAGGAGCCCCGGTGCCACTGCGCCGGTAGTCACTGCTGGCTGGGAGAGAGATGCTGGTGCGGAGAATGGTGCGGTCTGGTCCCGGGCGAGCCAATACCAGAGGGAGGTGGGCAACCAGGACCAGGGAGGAGTTCCCATTCTGCACTTGGGGCTGCTTGACACAACCCACAATGCATTACGTTGCGTACCCCATCCATGGCAAAATCATAGCACTCAAACCACCAGATAGCACAACGTTGAAGGTAGTGGACTAAAATAACAGGTTGCAGGTGCAGCTTCCAGGAGCCGCTCTCCTGTGGAAGTGTGTAAACTGGGTAAACGTGTCCAGTACACAGCCTCCACCGTTATGAGTGAAGCAGGCTGGGTGGGAGGTGGGCTTTCTGTCCATGGTGAAATTTCGCACATGGCAAGCATGTTGCTCTGCGCCGATTCTTGCAGCACACACCCCTCAGCTTTGCGTTCCGTCCCAGACTCCCTCCCTCGATCGATGCCTGACCTGAGGAATTCTAGGGATTTACAGTAATGGCAGTGTCTTTCTCCCCGTCCACCTGGGGAAACAAGTCCTATAGCAGAGAAACCAGCTTTTGACGAGTTTCCTTTCCGAGTTCATGTTTGACTGAATTATTGATAGCGGCTCTTCCTCTGTGGAAGAAATCGGGCCCGGCGGTGACAGGGGGAGAGGGAGACGTGCTTGAGCGCCAATGTAAATTGTGCTGCATTTGGACCCTCACGTTGTTTTTAAAGTCATCAAGTCGTTGTCGACTCTCGCCACCTGCATACATTCACTGGCCACTTTATTAGGTATAGGTTAGTGGTGGCAGTGTGATGGTGTTCTTCTTTTCACATGGTAGGTTTTTTAGAACCAACGTAGCGTCGTTTGAATGCCACAACGTACCAAAACATTGCCGGGAACAGCACATTTCTTCATGACCCGTATAACCTTCCGCAGATTGATACTTCCAGCAGGATAATGTGCCGCGGCATAAAGCATACATCATCTCAGGATGGCTGCACAAACATGACAGTGCCTTTACTCCAAAGGCCTGAAGCAAATGGAGCATCTTGGGATGAGGTGGAATGCAACATGAGCACAATGAAGATGCTGCCAAAAAATTTACAGAAACTGTGTAAACCAGTCAAGCGAGCATGGACCGGGAACTCTGTAGAATGTGTCCCACACCTTGTTGCGGAATCCATGCTGTTAAGATGGATTTCACCTGGCACTATCTAGGTGTACCTAATAAAGCGGCCACCAGGTGTAATTTTCCTATTTGTTTTGCACATTCTTCACCTGTAAACTCCTCTCGTATACGCAGTCCTTCCAGAAAGTTCTGTCCATCACTTGTGTTCTCAGGATTGTGCCTGTTGTCACTCTGATTGAGTCCATCCCTTTATAGGATGTACTGGTACCTGTCAGCACGCTCTTCTTTTTCCTCCAACTTTGCAAAGCTTCTCATGACGTGTCCAAAGTATAATAACCTTAGTCTCATTATTTATGTTTCCAATCTTCTATCCTGCCACCTCAGTTGATAGTTGTCGTCTCAAGAGTCCTATGGCAGGTGGGAAGTTGGGCAGCGTTCACCTCCCTCCCACCCTTCCTGCTTCGCTCACCTCCAGCCCACTCCCCTCCATCTGGCAGACTCCACGGTAACAGATTAGTACATCACTACCCAGATTAGTACATCATTACCCTGGCCCGTCTGCTTCTGTCCGTCCTGGCCAGCCTTCTCTGGAGCACACCCCATTGGCTCAGGCCTGGGCCTGCTGCTTCTCCTCGTTCCCGGGGCCCCGAGCCGGGTCTATATTGTGCACCCGGCTGCAGCCCCCCTACCCCGACACAGTTTAGAAAGCGTTTCTCAGTCGTCTCGCCCGATTACGCCCTGCAGGACTCTTGGACTGGGTCCCGCTCTCCAGCAAGCCTTCACATACCCGTGTCGGTGGCCACCATCTCACGGTTGGCACGGCAACCAAGCACAGAGAGGTGAGGACACCGAACAGTCCAGCGCGAACCTGCAGAGCGACGAGCTCAAGTAAAATTCTGCAGTTGGAATTGAATTTAATTACTGTTCAAAACAAATTCGTAAAAATATTTACTCTTGCCAAGCTGATCACTTTAAGCATACAATGAACGTTAGGTTTCTCACTTGGACAGCTCTTATGGGCACAGGAGCGACCGAGGGAGGATGACCGTGCTTCCCGGTCTCCACACGGTTTTGCGACAGCGGTTCTTCAAGGTGCAGCCCGCTTCCCTTGCAGCGCCGCTCTAAGCTTATCTTTAGATTGCACGGATGCGGGCTGGAGCGGTTGCTAGGCAACGAGCATCCTGCTGCTCTTCCTACACAAATCGCGGGCGCCGCTCGCTGCGGACTCCGCCACTTCACACTCGCCCGCGGCCCTTCTTGAGCAGCGTTCCGCTGCACACACCACACGCATGCGCGCGCGCACATGCACACACAAAAACAAACGCGTTCAAACAATGGTTCCCCGAGAAGCCTCTTTCCTCCACAGGTGAGGGAATGGCTGCTCCTGTGAATCCAGGATGGCACTAATGGTGATGGGAGCAATTGTGCCACTGCTGTTGTCCAAAAATTTCTATATCTGAGATTTCTGATTATAAAAGTCTGGCTTAGCTTTATGAATTTTTCACATCACGTCAGACGGAGGATTTTCACGTTATTGACTGTCCCACGTTACTGATGTCACCCATCCCTCCGTGCTCACCCCTCGCACGTCTCAGACATTGTGTCTTCGGCACAATGAAAGACTTTTTTCCTTTTCTGACAGGGTGTAGGTTGTGTTACATCACACACACATACACAAACACACACAGCGCTTGCTAGCTGTATGCCTGTGTGGGAAGCTTGAAGCCGTGTCTCCTTCTGTGAGAGCTCCACTCGTGCCTCTGATCCTCCCGCTGAGATGCACATCTGGGCTTAATCACGCCAGGCCCTCCCTGCTTTGGCCTCTGGCACGAGGCATCTCTAGCCCTCCAGTTCTCTTCCCTCCCTGTTCTTCTCATGCTGGCAAAACAGCATCTCGGTGCACTACGGATCATCGGTGGGGTGAGCATGTGATGTGGATTTATAAGCGGCAAGGTGCTACTGTGCTCTCCTGCGTCTGACTGTATGCACCTGTGCCTGAGTGTGTCTGCAGGCAGAGAGGCGCCCAGACAAACACAACGAAACCTAGAAAGCCACAATTGGACACAGCGAAATACAGAAAGACTGCAATATGCTTCCATCCCTACTAAAAATATATATGTGGACTTGCAGATGAACACGTTTGATTAGCTCCTCCCCTGCCCCCATTCTTTTTAAAACTTTCCATCCTCTTCAGAAAGCAAAAGGAGGCATCACCCAGGTTAGCGCAAGTTACTGTGAGTTGTATTGAAAGGGAGCCATCGGCTGTCATCCCGGTGGTCTATTTCCTCAATGTTCCTCGATGGTGGGGTTGTCGTTTCAACCCAGCGCGTTCCCAGGGACGCGTCCCGACGTCCGCAACGGGTACCGAGTCGGCCGGAGGAACGCCGCCACATCAGGAGGGTACTGTACGCAGCCGTCTGTTGGCCGCACGTAAATCATGACACCAAGCAGCCCGTCGGCAGCCAAGAACGCGCCCACGCTGTGCCCAGCGGTCACTGTACTCCAGCCGCCCACGGCAGATAGAGAGAGAGAGAGACCCTTAACTGCTACAGGGAGGGTGGGGGGAGAGCGCTCTGCCACTTGGCTTGGGACCCACCGCTTGTACGAATCGCACCATCCTGCCTCCCTCTCTGTGCCTCCCACGCTGTGTAACAGCTCCCCACCCCCCGGGGTGAGTCCTCGGAAGATGCGCACATCACAGTGAACACACCAGCATTATTATTATTATTATTAGTATTACTATTCAGTATGTTTGTCCAGTTCTTTCTGGCTTTTAAACATGCAGTTTGCCGCTCCTTACATAATAAGACTCACACTGTATCTCCCTCCCAGTCCCCCGGTCAGGGCGCAAGGCCCGGTCCCTCAGAATCCTGTCTAGTGCTGGACCAGTAGGCAGAATGGTGCTGTGGGCACCACGGTCTAGTTACCGCAAGGAAGCAGAATGAGGACGATGAGGCCTGATTCTCAGTCCACTTTCTGGAGGAGGTCTGGGTGCTGAGCATCAGCCCAGATGTGCTGTTCGTGTTTATTAAATATGCAGGAACGGGGCTAGAATTGGCACAGCGAGGCATGCTCTCAGACACACGCAGGAGCGCTGGGAGAGAGACGGCTGAATTCCAGAAACCTGGGGAGAAATGCTGAGCCAGACAATTAATACAAAATATGGAAGGTGGAATTCACAGGCTCTCTCAGACCTTCACAGAAGGGGTTTGATGGAACAGCCAATATGTGAAGCATCGGGCCAAGCACACAGTCTAAGGACATGTCCAGGTTCTTGATTTGTGACCACAAAAGAGTCAACTATTCACGTAGAAGCTGACGTTTTCCTCTGTTGTCCAGTTCCGGTCTTCACCCAGAGCATCAGTCATCTTGAGTCTGAAGCCATTCCTAATCAAATTGAATTACTTAGGCGCCACCAGGACCAGATGCCCTCCGACCTTCCGCAGCAAATCCCACGTCACCGTGGGAACGGCGAAACGAGTGCAGGTTAGCACGTAGCACCGTGGAAAGGGGGTGGGAGCTCGCTAGCACTTCCGTCAAAACATCCAGGTGTCTGAAAGGGTGTTTACACTGGACGAGGAACATACAATGAGCAAACAAACACAGCTGCCCCCGGGATCAATAATGTGTCCATCTGTGGGTCCGAACGTGCGCCCATGAGGCATGAAAGTGGCGGACGATGACAAGGTGAGTCCATATTAAGCGTGGTGGGGTCCACGCTTAATATCCTTGTTGTCGATGAAATCCAGACATCATCACCAATAAAACCCCCCGTCTCTAGCAATCCTGGTGACTGTCTCGGCCCCTTCTTCTTACAACCTTATAAACTGATAACTGATATACTTAACTAAAAATCTGCTCCGGTAGTTATCCAGAACATATTTATCACCTGGAGCGGCAGGTGTTGCTGCTACATGGTGTGAAAAAAAAAAATGAAGTTTGATATACGATGGATTGCTAAATCGCATCCGGCTTGCACTCCTCCTCCGCAGATTGCTAGCGAAGGGTGGCACCTGGTTCAAGACCAAGAAGAAACACTGGGCGGCTTTCCAGATGTCCCCGCTGCCGCAGTATCAGAACAGATGCCACGTCCAGGTAAGGACCCCGACATCACTGCAGGCAGAAGCGGCGTCAGTTAAGGGGACCGTCAGCTAGAAATCTGTAGAAGTTTCGGACGCATGCCCTAATTTGCAGAACAGAGGTCTGAGCAAATCTCATGGGCAGGGAGGCGGTGTGGGTAGGTGGTTGGTATTGGGGTGGGCGCTTTCGTTGGGGTGGAAGTTGCCAGGAGTCGGGGGAGGGGTTGCTTAAGGTCTGGTTGATAACTTGCGTTTGTAAAATTCCTAGAGCGATGTGCCATCGTGACCTCACCCTTCCCCCGACCCAATCTGGCGTATTGTCTACCCTGTTCCCGGACTGCCCCCCAGGGTCGACCCGGCCAACGTGTCCATACCCGGGACCCCTTTCCCATCAGGTTCCACTACAAAGCAGTTCAGACATCAGCACTCAAGACAACACGGCTTCCACTGACACGTACTCTCAAGACGCTCGTAAAACATTCATGCACAAGCGTTGGGGAAAAGGCTGAAAATATCATATCAGAACCTCCGAAATGCCCGTTACATAAGCGTGTAGATCTAAGCAGCGGAACATCACCTAGGGTTGCTATGGCAAGCGGTCTCCATGGTTACATTTGTGTTTCCTTCTTCTACAGCCAGGAGAATAATCCAATAGAGTATTGACAGGCACGGTGCAAACACGAAGCCGCTTGCGGCTCCAGGTCACGGCCAGTGAGAAACCCCGACTGCTGCAACATATCCAATGAAAAATCACAATCCAGATATTGACTTAGAGCTTTGATCAGTAATCATATCTCCTGCTCGCGTTCAGAACGATGCAGTAACTACAATGTGTTTGACACGTGGTCCTCACATGTCCGCAGTACTTTAATGTAGTATACTCTCATTTATTACTACTAACTTTGTGCAGCGGCAGCTTCACCCGGAGTTACATTTATCCATTTAGCATGTTGGACGAACTGAGGTTTACATTTGCATTTATGCGTTCAGCACACTTTTCTCCAAAGTGGGATACAATACAATTCAGAATAAACAAAAGTGCATCAACAACAGACGAAGAACATACACACAGACACAGGGTTATGGACACACAGCTTGTGTGTCTGATACCACCATGTTGCTGGTTCACACCCTTCAAGTAGCTGCCTGTAGAAGTGACATTCAAATAGCAAATACATAGACAATCATAGCAGATGGTGTTGGACTCATTTATGTAGCTGTCAGGAGATCATGATTGAAGTTGCTCTGAAAAGATGAGTTTGAGATCCTTTTTGAATGCTGGGAGAGATTCAGCAGCTTTGAACGACACAGGGAGTTCACTCCAGCACGCTGAGGTCAATCCCCGGAAGTAGAACCTGCAAGCTGTGGAATTGTTTCAGTCTTAAGGTAAATGAGAGGCATCAGTAGCCATAACCTGCAGAACAGCAGAGTAAAGTCTTTCCTAAGGGAACTGGACTATTTGGGGTGACCGCGTCCGGGATGCCTGATCCGACCTACAGTCCTGCTTTGGAGGTCAGTCAGGGCGGCTTCGTTCAGAGCGCAGTCGATATCGAAACGCAGCACACGATGCTCGGAGAAAGCGATCAACACTCTGCAGTTGAACGTGACCTCCTGGGGTGGGTGGTGACAACGGCAGGAGGATGGTCTGCACCCCGTGACCTTGCTGCGGCCTTCTCCATGACAACGGAGACTACGGTGACCACACAGTTAAGTAAGAAATCAATGAGCCTCGCTCTCTGTTGGCCCAGTCAGCCTCCTATTAAGGGTCGTAATTGAGTTGCGCATCAATGACAACCTTTGTGTTCCCGTTAGTCGCATCACACGTTATGACATGGAGAACAAAAGATGTCCAGTATTCAAAAAAACAGTAAAATTCCTGCACATCCTCAAGCCTGGGCCTCATCCCTTCTTGCTCGCTCTCTTTCGCGCGCGCGCACACACACACACACACACACACACACACACTCTTCAGTCCAGGTCTTTACTGCAATGCTTCATTGACAGGAGACAAAAGACTGATTTCTGAATGAATGGGAATGCAGCTTTTCTCCTATCCTTCTTCCAAATATCTTACACACATCAATATTACTAACAATATTGCCTTTTCACTTTCTTGGCAGACCTTTATTTGCAGTGGCTTTAGCCTTGCTGGCATTATGCTACTTTATCCACTTGTGCAACTCTCGCTGGATAAGTCTTGTTAGCACACACACAGTCTGAAGCCGTTCGTGGCGAACCGGAGCCTAACCCGGCAACACAGGGCGCAAGGCTGGAGGGGGAGAAGACACACCCAGGACATGATGCCAGTCTGTCACAAGGCACCCCCAGTGGGACTCGAACCCCAGACCCACCAGAGAGCAGGACCCGCCAAGCCCACTACGCTACGCTACTGCTCCCCCCCCTTAGATCTTGTTAGCACCTTGTTCAAAGTTACGACAGTAGATCATATGGTGAGAATCGAGCGGGAAACGCAGGATCTTCAACCCTTGTTCCAACAGGGGGGTCCGAAAAGAAAACCGGTATCTTCTCGATGTCCTCAGACAATAAGACAGTCAAAGTGAAATCTGTCTCTCCCTCCTACCTTGCTGCAGAAGATGAACTGGATTGGTCACATGAGACGTTTACACACTAAAGGGCTGGAGGGAAGGCCATACACACACAGTGCTTCCAACTTCATTGCACAAACAACCCCTGGAATAGAGCATTATCTGCGTAGAAAACGCACCACTCACCATTCTTTAACCGAGAACCGTTTTCTGAGTTTGAGTCACTGTCAACCCACTGTGCAACGTCAGGAAGCAGATGAGCCTGCACTGGCAGAAACAAAGAAACATTGCACTGACTGGGCTCCACCATTGCTCTGTGCCCCCTGCAGCAAAGTTTACCTCCTTTGGACCCTTTGCAGCTTTTCGACAGGCTCTTAGCACTGCTCCGAGGCCATAAACACGTTCGCTAGGCTAGCAGACCGCCCAGCACGCCAAGCTTCAAGAGCGCGATGCTAGCGAGAGGTTGTCAGTTATGCGAATCTGACGGGAAATTACAGGTCACCGTAGGTCTCCGTAGAGACGCGAGGAAGTGCATGTCTTCACAGTGTGGTTGTTGGACGAGAGATTAATATGACAGCGGTGTCTAATTAAACCATTTCAGTCAAGCGTGATTCGACTGTATGCAGGCCATCGTCACGGCGAACCCAAAAGGTGACCTGAGAACATGTTCTGAAAGCACCACCTTACCCAACACGTGCTGCAGTTATGACATCATAGGTCATATATAGAAAGTGTAATTAAACATATCATTTGTTATGCACCAGGTATGATGTCATAGGTCATTCATATGCTGGACCTGTGCTGCGATTACCACTGTAACCACTTCTCTGAAATGATGAATAGCTAAACACCACCTCGAGCAATGCGGTATGTAAAAGAGCAGGCGTTTCGGTCTTTACGTTTGCCTGGGTAAGAAGCATTTTTTGTATTTAGAGATGCTCCGAAACTACACCGACTCCTCCACTTATGAGCACAGTTGGGAGCAGAAAGAAACAAAGTGATTGATTTATAACTCCAAAGTCACTTTTACCATTCAGTCATAATCAATAAAAGCTGAGCAGTACAGATGTCCGTCGACTTATTCGCAGGAGGAAGGGCGCCCGATCTGGTGTGGGATCGAGGCTGTGGTCTGGGTGATGGCTCATCCGGCATGATCCTCGACCCCAAAGCTGTCAGCGGCATTTAGCGAGCGAGGTGCTGAGCGACAGTCAGCAATTGACAAGTCGGCAAGTGACAGTCAACAGTGACAGATAGCGCATGACAGCCGGCGATTGACAGCACCCCCCTCCCCTGCCATGTAGCCTGGCACAGACAAGCGGTCTGCGATCACTGCCGCGGGAGTCCAATGGAACTGCCCCCCAGCCAGCAGGGGAGTGAACCGTTTAGCTCTTTATCGACACCCGTCACCCCCAGCACACCCTGAACCTGACGGCACCTGGATATGGGGTCTGTGCCGCTGAAAGGAATAACTACAGAGCGATGAAGAAATAAATTGATAAATTATATATACCAGTAGTGGTACCTGATGACTATACCTGTATTTTGACATTTATCTGAGACTTTTCTCCAGAGAGGCTAACAATGTTACATTGATTTTACCCATTTATATACTAGCTGTGTAATTAGTACCTTGATCAAGGGCGCTACAGCAGGAGGTGGGACTCAAACCCAGGTCCTTTGAATACAGGACAGCAGCATCCTGTATTCTAACCACTTGTCACCTGCGTACAGCATCAATGTTCTTGTATTTTCAGTGTGTTACCTTTTCAAAAGCCTAATTAGAACACTATCCATCCATCTACTCATCCATTATTAATAACTGCTTTCTCAGTGCAGGTCGCAGTGGTCCAGAGTCTATCCTGGAACCATAGGACATGAGGCAGGGTATTGTTATGAATATATAAATGTTCACTAAAACCATGAACTGTATCTTTATAAAACCACATAGATGCTCAAAATATTCTGGCACATTTCAACTGAACCTTTGAGCTTATGATTTGGGAAATGGGTTTGCTGTCATTACGCAGTGCTTTATCGCCTATATGTGAATTATGGTTGTACTTTAGCAGCCATAATTCAGATTACATCTTATGATGACTGAAGGGCGTTGAATGATGGCGAGTACACACACACACACACACACACACACACACACACACACACACGCACACACGTACGTAAAGATGCACGCCCACGGTTTCAGCTTAGTGCCGAATCACTTCCCACCCACGAGGACGCCTAATCATCTCACGCGTCACAAAGCAAACATGTTTTAATTAAGGGGCGCTCTATGCGACATGCTTCTGTGCGGAACTGCTTGGCACGGAATATCTGCAATGCTGTTATCCTCGTGCCGAAACAAAGTCTTCCTCCGCTCAGGTTAGCCAATCAGCTGTCAGGCCCGTGTCATGTGACTTTACAGAAGTCTCCTCGTTTTTCAAGGGTAAAATCACGAGCAGCCAAGAAACAGACACTCGGTAATCCTCCAGCCGCTGTGTGCAAAGTACGCAAATGCAGATGTGAGCGCGCGACGCTTTTCAACCACCTGTCGGGCCTTGCAGCTGGAGGAGCCCTCGCGGGCACCACGTCCACCTGCCGCAGTTTCCTGCCCCCCCCATCTCCCCGAAGCTCCTGGCTCCTGCAATGGAGACGCCCCGCTGTCCTGCTGCAACTAGCTAGTTTGCCTGCAGGACATCGCTGGAAGGAGGAAGCACCAGCTATTGCGCTTCTTCTCTAATTAGTGCTCGATTACACTTGTAAAACAGTGCGTAATGACCGGCTGTCCGATTAGCATGAGAATAAGATACTGTTAACCAGACAAAAGCCCACCGTAATGCACTATTGGAGGAGAGGAAGGCAGCCTCGCACCCTGCCCTGGGCGATCAGGAAAAAAAAACAGGAAACAAAGGTGAAATTTAGATAGTGAAACTAATTAATAATAATAATAATAATAATAATAATAATAATAATAATAATGTACATGCTGTGCAGTGTGGGAGTTTGCTGATGGGGGGGGAGTGCAGCAGGAAGGGGGACAGTTCCCATGCTAGGAAGTAGGAGAAGGACCAGCGTTGCATAACACTTCCTGATTGATGGGCCTCAAAGTGAGCTTTTGTGTGTGTGTGCATGAGAGAGCGAGAGAGAGACAGAAAGAAAGAAAGAGAGTGCAAAGGCTGTGTCTCCACAGTGATTGAGCCTCCTCTTTGCTTCTGGCAGCAGGTGGTGTAGTAGTTAGAGCTGCCACATTTAGACTTGGAGACTGCAGCTTTGAATCCCACCTCATGCTGTAATGCCTTAGAGTAAAGTTTCCTCAAGTCACCCATCCATCCAGTTTCAATAACCGCTTGCTCTGAACAGGGTTGCAGTGAACGGGAGCCTATCCCAGAAGGATTGGGCGTAAGGCTGAAGGGGGCTACACCCTGAATAGGATGCTAGGCCTTTACCCTGAATTGCTACAGTAAAAATAGGGTAAATAACTGTAGGTAGCTTAACGCTGGAAGATGCTTGGAGAAAAGCATCAGCTAAATTAATAAATGTAAACGTATGCAGTACAGACACATACACAAACAGTAAAACATGCAACCATGTCAGCATGTTTACCCAGCAGGTACTGTCATCCTAGCCAGCTTCCACAGGAGAAGATCTTTGCTAAAGCTCCTCAAACCGAGCACCTCACTCAAGGGCTCAACGGCCATCTCCTGTCGCGCCAACGGTTCGAGTCTTGATTACGGTTTCAGTCTTAATCGTACTTTGTTGTCTGCACTGCGGCGTTTTGCCCGATAGCGACCGAGCAGCAGAATCGTCCCTTCCAGGCACACACACTCCCACACACCCACACGGCTGCAACGTTCGGAGCCAAGCGCAGCGGTCCGAATTCTGGAATCGCTCCCTCCAGTTAAGCTATGCGCTCTCGGGCATTGCTTGTTTGCTCGCTGTGCAACTTATTCCTATTCAAAGTTCACAGCTTTACTGTTGTACATCTTGCCATTTGAACAAACTGCCAAAAGGTACAGTGACATTTGTTCCCATGCACCTTGAGCAGAGCAACTTTCAAAGGCAGCGTCCAGCCCTCAGCCAGCACACCACCTGCTGGAAGCGTGACTGCTCGACTGTTCCGGAACATGGGGGTCGGGCAGAGACGGAGGGGTCCTAGTTAACAAGATTCCCTCTTTTCCTGAGCGCTATATGGGAATCTTTAATGGCGGGGCGAGGGAATGATGGGAAACGGGAAAGTCTGGACATGACTGGAACACAGCTGCGGCTGTATCGGATTAGGGAGCTGCCTAGTGGGGGGCATGTTGAGAGATGGGTCTGGGAAGACAAGACATGGGAGACACAAGAACATCAACACAGCGCTGACTTAATAATGGCAGTGGAGCTCCCTCCTGTCTCTCATCCCTGTCTTTTACCTCTTCCTCATCCTTCACTCTCACCCCTCCATTACCTCTCTCTCTCTCACGTGGGCAGTACCTGATGCCGTGGCTGAGACGAGCTGCACGGCAAGGGCTCCAGCTTTCCTGTCAGTCTGTGTCGCGTCGATCCTCAGGCAGCTGGAATCTCCAGCCAGGCAGGTGGAGAAGGATTAGAACTTGCATGTCTTCTAGTGCCGCTTAATTTGTTCATGAATGCGCTTCTGCAGCCTCCTTCTCGTCTGCTGCACTCCTGTTTGCTGTTAAAACTTTTTTTTTTTTTTTTCATCCTAACCTGTTGTGCTGAGGGGGGGGGCGCGATGGCACACCGGGTTTGGCCGGGACCTGCCATGTGGTGGGTCTGGGGTTTGAGTCCTGCTTGGGGTGCCTTGCAGTGGACTGGTGTCCTGTCCTGGGTGTCGCCCCCCCCTCCAGCTGTAGCGTCCGGACGGGAGTCCAACACGGACGCGCGAACACGGGCAAAAAGTAAAATGACCCCACGTGCAGAGTGATATTAGAAGTGCACTGTGCAAACTGTAAAGCACTCGGAGGTGAAACAAGAAACGTGGGACAAAAAAACTGTGTTTGCACAAAGGTGAACAGTGAAACGCGAATCTGTGAGTACAACTCGAACCCAGAGGTGTGATGAAATACCAGACTGGAACACTGGAGAACACACACACACACACACACATTTTCAGAACCGCTTGTCCCTTACAGGGTCACGGGGAACCGGAGCCTACCCGGCAACACAGGGCGTAAGGCCAGAGGGGGAAGGGGACACACCCAGGACGGGACGCCAGTCCACCGCAAGGCACCCCCAGCGGGACTTGAACCCCAGACCCACCGGAGAGCAGGACTGCGGTCCAACCCACTGCGTCACCGCACCCCCTTCAACTGGAGAACAAGAGGCAGGAATTGACAAGACGGGCACTCGGGACTGGAACATAAACACCTACGGAACAAACTGAGGAAACAGGAGACTATTAATCGCAAGGAGAGCACCATGAAAAGGCTGATCAAGAATCCCCAACCCACCATCTGCCGCTTGCTCCTTTTATACCTCAGAAAGTATCTAATTGTGAACAGGTGGCTCTGGGTCAGTGGCAGGGAGTGGTGCCTCCTCTGGCCTGTAGGAGTATTACCCCTGGGGGTTGTGACACCAGCCCTGCGCCCTGCCTTGCCGAGTTAGGCTCCGGCTCGCCACGACAAGCGGTTTTAGCCATTCTGTGTGTGTGTGTGTGTGTGTGTGTGTGTTTTGTTGAAATACGAGATGTCGTCATTTTGGTTTTTTGTGACTTGGATTTCATTTTTGCTTTTCTTTTATGCTTGTGTGCAAATCTGTGCTTTCATCTTATAAGTGTACGAGTATACCAAAGAAATGACTTAGCTGTACAAATGGATAAATAATTGTAAGGTATCTTAGTGCGCTCACCTCACATTGTAAGTCACTTTGGAGAAATGTGTAAGATAAGTGAATTAATAATTAATAATCACACCAGATTGTACAGCTGGGCAGTAAATGTTAATGGTGGTACCCCTGAGGTTTTCAACCCTTTTTTCTGTTTCATCTGTGTGGCACTTGGCAACTTCCTTGGCAGCATTGTTCCCTGCTTTTGTGTTTTTGCGACACATCAACTTGTCCCGTGAGCAGTACGGACCCTGCAAACGAAGAGGGGAATTGTGCGTAAGCACAGGCCCTGTTGTTCACGCGCACCCTTGAATAGATAGCAGACGATCCAGAGCTGGTGGCAGAAGTGGGATCCTTGAGGGGCTACAAGGATGGAGAGGGACTTTTAAAAAATACAAACATAATTATAAACTCAGAGTGAAGGCTCTTGGCCCTTATTCGCACAGGAGATTCGTGAAGCACGTCGGGCGGGACTTTGAATTGCACACTGCACCCAATTGACTGGATGAAGAAAAGCCTCGAAACCCAGAGGCAGACAGACCCTGATAACGTGGCCCGACGCTCTGAGAAACCGCTCCCGCCAGGGGACACTATGGATCCTATAAATACACCGTTCCAAATGAGCCAGAGATATTTTTGTAGAGCTGCTTTAAACCGGAGCTCGCGTCCTGGTTCCAGTATCTCACCACTCTGGGGAGGGTCCATGCCAAGTTGGTGCAGCACCGAGACACCCGGTGCTTCAACGCACCTTACACCCGACTCGTTAATGGTTCATTTAGCTTTCCTCCTTTTTAGGGTCTCAGCATTATATTATAGCCAACCGAAGGCTTTCATCATCAAAATCTGCAGATGATGTTGTAAAGTTGCAGCAGTTTCCATCGAGTCCAATGAGATCATAGTTCATTTTTCTCCTTGTCTCTAGGATATTGGGCAAAATGCTATGGAATCTGTGAATAAATAACTTAATTTCAAGTGATTTGCAAGTATAAAACTTTTCAATGCACAACATAGAGAAACATTTCATTAAATTCAGAATTGGTAGAAAACCGACATAAGGCCTTTTGCTTTACATACGATGATTTGGAAAGACTGGACACCCCTGTCAAGTCCGGTCACATAAGTGAATGACAGCAAGGGACAGAGAAATAGTGCAGAAAGGGTTGATATGCAACAGGCATTGTTTTACGCACAGCCAGATCACACGTCAAGCGGATGTGAGAATCTTCATTATAACAACCATTGTAGGAAGACAAACCGTAAGAAAGAAAAACGGTTGACACTCAGAAAATGTTATGTAATTGATTATTTGTTTGCATTGATGGATTTTTTTTCCCAGGAGTGTGGTCTTCACAGTCCAGCAAGAGTCCTGTTTTTAAGAAAGGCATTCGACTTTGCCAGCTGTAGAAATAGGCCAAAGAATGTAAAAACCGCAATTCGTCACGTACGAAGCTGTACGATCGTTCACGTACGGTCCCCTTGCCTGTCTGCCAAAGCCTGAGCTGAGCTCCGGAGCCCAGTTTGTGTCAGACGTCCGTTCCAGGGAGAGAAACGCTGGCTTCGTCCGTGCTGAGAATATCTTTTTTTCGCTCTTCCTGAGAAGACCCTGAAAAACAGGTCCGATGAATGCAAAGCAGACCTGAGGGCTTCTGGGATATTTTCCTACTGAAATTCTTGAGTTAGCAAAGGTTTTTTTTTTTAAATCATTTTTTAAAAAATACGTGTGCCCATTAAGACGTGACGTAAACCTAAAAGGGGACGATTAATGATGTGTGCAGATACGGCGAGGACACGTCTGGACATCTGAAACCATGTGTGGGAGTGGAAGGAATCGATTTATTCTTTTTACGGAGCCAAGACAACTCGGAGCTGCTCTGCCGAGGGGAAAAAAAAAATCACATTTCTGACACTGGGGGATGTCTCCAGTAGCCGGAGTCAGTAGGGCAGGGTCATGGCAGCAGGCCACTCGACCGATGGTGTGGCACTTTCAGTAATCGGGTCCACGGAGCTGTGCGAGGGCTGCCGAAGGGGTGGAGCTTTGGTAACCGGGTCCTGGCAAATGTACGCGGGCCTCATCCGTTTCAGCGATACGCAAACATGTCTCCATCCCACGGCGCTCTACCAACTTACATAAGGGTTCCACCAAGTAATGCTTTCCATTTTTTATATTTATGTTTCTGCCGAGACATTCTCCACGGTCCTCTTATTTTCCACTGTCCTCTTTGGACTGATTTAGTGACGGCAGGAACCATATCTCCGGCCTTCGGCAACTCTGGCTAGAGAGACCGCTGTCACAGTCCCGTTCCTGCCTTTCATCCTTTCCATAGTCTCACCTTATTTATTAGGCCCCTGTCTTATTTTTGCCAGACTCCTTTCTGGTATTACTGGAAAAGTCCAGCTGCAGAGTGCATTATTATTCATACTCAGCTACAGGAGCATCTATTCATTACCTGTCTTTTGTCTTTGCGCAATCATATGTATTACATTAAATATTCATGCAGCAACATGAGGAAACAGTGTTACTTTTCTGCGTACTATTTCACTCGTGTACGCGGGCGGTTTATACAACCGATTATTTACCAAAGAAATTCGCCTAAATTCGTGTTTTGGTCGGCAGCCCTCAGCATGGTCACAGGGCCACTGAACAGGAAGAAGGGAGCAAAGCAGGGGGTCTTTTCTTATCCACATCCTGTTGCGCTTTGCTTTTCTCACTGAGTCCTGCAGGAAGCCGCAGATTTGGCAAGCGATGGCAAAAAGCTGCGCTGATATTCAGGCACCTAAGACGTAAATTAATCTTCATTTTGCTTTAACGCAGAATTATTAATCGTCCACATCTGTCTGAAGGGTACAGACGAGGTCGGACCTGCCCTACCTACCTGGAAGCAGGACAAGGTCGAGGGTCACGGGATTTTTTACGGTACCGAGCTGTCGCTGTGTTATTTTTGTCCGTAAGTACACACGCAAACATTTTAATTTCACGGAAGAAATCTATATGTGGAACGAAAGGCCTTTGCTCTGATTTTGCCTCTGGAATGTTGAGGACGACAGTTTCCTAACGCAGCGCTGGAGACTCTTGTTTCACGCGCTTCTAGTTCAACAGGATGCGCCGATGTTTTAACTCCACAGCAGGAGCTTCTTCTCTATTTTTAATCCAGCGGTCCCATTGTCCCCGTCGGATCCCACGTCACACCTACTTCCGTTTGACTTGTGACAAGACCAGAATGCATTGGAGATTATATTTCATGCATTAGCTCAGCGTGTAGTTTATGTGGAACTTACATTTGTTACAATTCAATAATATGTAATAATAATGTCCCGTTCACACAGCTGGAAATTCACTGACGTGTGGCGCTTGGCCTGTCCACGAGTCGGCCGGAAACCTACATTCTGCACTCCATAGATGGACCGCTCTGTCCCCAGCGACCCTTCCATTTCTCTCCCCACTTGTGACCCTGCCCGCCCCACCTCTGCGTTTTCTCTTGGGCGGCTGGGAAGCGGAACCACGGAGGGCACGGCGGACGCTTTGTTGTCAGAGGAGCGGTCCATCGAACGAACGTGAGCTCTCTCTGCCCTCGTCAGCTCTCCTTTGTGGTCCACAGAAGCTCATGGCTCCGCCAGGTGTTTATTTTAGCCCTCTGTTTACGTGGAGCTCGGGCAGAAGGCAGCGGGCATGGGCGATGTGGAACCAAAGGGTAAACACGGGCCGGCGAGCGCAGGCTGCCGCGCTCCAGTTTTATCCAGGTCAGCCGGGCTAGTCGTCTCTGTGCAGCGAGAGGCCGCAACGGGTATGGGTTTTTTCCACAGGAAAAAGCACCCAAATTGATCAGGAGCGAGTTCCCTGGCAGGCAGTCAACAACTTTTTTAATTTGTTTTATTCTGTCTTTAGTTGTTCTTCCCTTCACTTGTTTTTAAAAAAAAAACAGGGCAGCGGGAAGCATAGCTGTAGCGGCCTTGGCCACGCAAGCTGAAACTTCCCGGTTCCCCTTATTCAAGGCACTTACCTTGAATTGGAACAGTAAAAATTACCATGCTGTATAAATGGGTGAATCATTGTAAAGGCAATTATTTAACACTGCAGCCTAAGTCGGACAGGGCTAATAACAGCTTCCGAAAAACTGATAATACAAAATAATACTGCACTGACACGTCAGTTCACTTACCAGTTACTGGCATGCTAAGTACCTCAAAGCCATTCTGTGTGCAAGCACTGAATAGCGTGTGAAAATCAAATACTATTTTATACATATTTAATCGATCACGATCAGTATTCCAGGCGGGCGGTCCAGCCTTCCCTTCCTCTCCCTCCACCGCAGCTTGTGTGCAGACTGACTGACGGCACCTCTGCTGCAGCCAATATGGGCTGAAGAGATCAGATCCCTCTTTCCTACTGGGTCCTTCACGTCCCTGCCAAGCCCCGACCGCAGTCCCCCCTTGCTCCGCGGACCACAGGTGAGGAGCGCCGTGTCCGAGCCGCCCTCGCTTCGGCTCTGTGGCCACCGCTCCTCTGTACGGCTACACAGCAGCGAAGGAGACCTAGAAGATTTTCTCTGTCGTTTTTCACCAACTTTATCACTATCCGTTTACTCCAGCCACTGCTTTTGTTACTTTAAATCCTAAGAAACAGCCTAATATGTACCGATGTAATGAATGTTTGATTTTAAATTTACATTAAATGCACATTAAAATGAGTAGTTCTTGTTTATTCCTTTAGCTGGGCATGCAATTCCATCAAGGGTGTAGCAGCAGCAAATGGGATTTGAACTTGGGACCGTCAGATCCAAAGGAGGTTCAAACCACTACTCCACCTCCTGTTCAACTCAAGGAGAGTTTATACGATTTGATTTACGTGTCCCGGTTGTACTCTGTGGCCGTCCCGGCTATTTACCTCCTAGGGTTGTAACTGAGTGGCCTGAGCAGCATAGTAAAGGTGTCAGTGGGCACAAGCAACATCCTGCAGCTTGCAGCTTCCCTTAGCCTTCCTCTATAGGTGACTATCCCTGAAGATGCCAGCGACAATATTAGCGATAGCAGTGCTCATTTTTACCAGATTTTGGTTCTCTGTGGTGGAGTTCAACTGAAATAAATCAGGCTCTCATTCGTATCTGCCACAAGCTGCGAGATGCCGGGGTATGACCCTATCGAATGACGCCAAAGTATGCGATTTTGCCTTCCAAGCCAAGACGACAACAGAAACCTACAATGACGACCCAGCGAAACTGTCCCTTATTTACAGGTTGTCCAAGGCCATCAGCGCAGATGCACTTGTTTTGTAATCACGGTGCGTGTGTCTCGTGGAAGGGAAAGGACAGTGGTGCCAAGACTTGATCTCTGCTGTAGAACGAGCCGCGAGATCACCACTGGGCTCTTCCTCCCTTTGTGAGCGTGCGCTGAGGCGGACGCCCCTTTGACTTTATTCACAGTGTCGTTTCGGGGCGCTGCTTCTTTTCTGCAGCGCAGGAATGTCCCACCATATGGCAAGAGGGGCGGTGCAGGAGGCTTGAGCGCCATGCCGACAGGCCCTACAGCCTCGCCTTCCCCCAGAACAATGGAGTTGCATCTGCTACAGCTTCCAATCTCATCACTGGCCGCAGGACGGAAATCGCCAACAGTGCCGAGCTACAGGAGCCCAGCGAGCGCTGGTCTCACGTGTAGCCCTTATTAAATATAACGGTGAATGGGATGAGCGGGACGAGTTAATACACGTGCACAACCGCTGCCCTGCGCACCGTCCTAAATTCTGCGCTATAATGGAGCTGCGAGAAGGGCGCAGCAGACCTTGGCCTAATTGAGAAGCAATTATCTGCGCTTATTTCCGCTTGTCTCCCCGTGGAGAAGTTTCCAAAGTGCTCAAAAAACCTCCGTCACTCTGTCTGTGGCCACGTTGCCATCAGCTGGCCTCTAAGTGCTTCAGTGAACATTCCTTGCCCTTAAATTTTAAGGTACGAGGCTGAGCCTCTCCCAAGCGTTTACTCTGGAAGATGCAGAAAGAAAGCGAAGAAAATGACGAGATGACGAATGGTCAAATGATCACTGTAAAAGCCCTTGCCCACAGTACCAGGGACGGAAACAGCTCACGGGGTGGCGACGCGGTGGGTTTTGCTGGACGTTCAGAGGTGTTGCCTGTGTTCGCAGGGATCCACAGTCAGGTGTGGAGTGGCACAGCACACAGCACCACAAAGGACATGTGACCAGCATCTAGTGGGGTCCTGCCAGGCTCTGGCACGGGGTGGGAGTGGGAGTGGGAGCTGCTCAGAATCACGGATCGCCGCGTTGCGCGCGACAGGAAGCAGAGCCGTGACTCGCAGCCTCCAGCCCGTGACCAGCGAACCCATCACGTGTGCTGCGCGGACACAGGAGCCTGTTCGTTCTCCCAAACACAATCTGCTCATCATGTGACATGTCTACATCTCTTCCTCCATGGCCATGCACTGATAGAGGATACAACCGCACGTTGTCAGAGGACACACACATTAACACACACACAGACACTTAAAGGGAAACGGAATTAATCATGCGTCACCTACTCGATTTCCCCGCTTTGGGTCTCTGCAGGAGCTTCTGCACCGTGAGGAGGTCCTCGGTCTTCACAGCCTGCAGTAATTCCTGATCTTTGCCCATGTTGCGCTGTGAAGGCTGTCGATGTGTTTTCACATCAGAAGCAGCAACAGCAGCAGCATCGTCTTCCTCCTCTTCCGCGCGCTCTCTGCTAGTCTCCGCTCTCCTCTGTCTCTCTGCGGATCCCGCCCGCTGGAGTCTGTCTGCCGAAAAGATGCTCGGAGTCGGACTCCCGGCCGCTGGCCAGCAGCGATGACAAGGAGGATGGAGAAGAAATAAAAGTGAAAACGTCACAGGAGCGTGCAGCTCGGGCCCGATTTCAGTGCGGCCCCCCCCGCGGCGGCGCACCGGCGATGCGCGCGATGTGCCGTTTGTACCGTGCGGGGGTTCCGATCATCTCACGGGTCATCGCGCATTTCGGCCGAACACCAGCGGCGACCGCGGAGAGAGAGACGTATTATTTCAGTCGGGAGCAGCGCGCGATCTCTTCTTTCGAACAATCAAACCATCATCAAGCTCAAAAATGAAATAATAATAATAATAGTAATAATGTTAATAATAGAGAGAGGCGGTGATGCGCGTAGTGGTCGCGTACAGAGCAGCTCTCCGCTGTCAGTCAGTGCGCTCGCGCAGAGGAGAACAGCAGCTCCATGCTGACAGCGTCTCTCTATGACTGTGTGCGCGCGTGTGTGCGCGCGTGTGTGTGCGCGCGCGCGCGTGTGTGTGTGTGCGTCTGTCTGTCCTCCTCCTCCCCCTACTCGTAAAGGGCTGGAGACCGCAATGTTAAAATGGCTCTACTGCTGCATCCAGTAGGCGGATCCGAGCCCCCCTCCTCTCCCCTCCCCTCCCCTCCCCTCCATCGCTCTTCACCCCCCCTCACCCCGGGATCGGGGGAGAGGGGCGCGCGACGGGTAAGGATGGAGTACAATTAACGGCCACATACATAGAGGTGGATGGACCGACGCGATGTCGCGTCCCCCTCAGTCTCGATTCATTTGCGCATCACGATCGCGAACCAGTTCGTCCTTACTGTTCATCGCTTGTTACACCGTGAGGAAAAGGATTTTGGGGGCTTCCGGTGTGTTTGTTGTGTAGAGCGTTACATTAATAATTAATGCTCGTGTGCGGCTGCGTTACTCGCGAACTTTATGTAATTTTGTGTCAGTCAGTGGGACAACAGAATAGAAAAACTGTCAGTCGCGCGAGGTTCCCCCCGATGTCTTTTTTTTTAATAAAACGACGAGGAATAGTATATTACATATATTTGCATTTATTCATTTAGCAGGACGTTTTCTCCGTGTCGCATCGACGGACGGAGCGCTTTGGACGCAGACACGTGATTCTTGGGTCCCGTCAGTTTGTCACATTTCGCCATATGAGCCAGTAAATTACATAGTGGAGTCGCTGAACGCAGGGTTTTTAAAGAACATATAGCATGATCACACATTATATAGCTAATGATATATCAATATAAATTAATTTTATTTATATTAGATGCAGATGATGTTTGCAGATCTGTATGAGCGTTTCAGTGGAGCGGACAGCAGGGATGTCCCTGTGCAGGGGTTCGAGACCCTTGAGCTGCTTGTTGATCAGGACCAATAAATGTGAGGATCGACTTTGTGTGGGGGTGTTTTTGAAAGCCCCCCACCTGTGAACCTTAGCTTTTAGGCCAGTGGTTTAATTTTGTCCTGTTTTCAGGCAGGCACTTGGTGGTTAAGGGTTCCTTTCTTTATTGATGTGAGACGGCACTGCAGGAATATATTTGTTTGAATTGTGTGTTGTAACTGCTTGCCTGTTTTTTCTATATTTGAAGATGATGTGAACAGCCTGTATATTTGTAGTACAGTGTGTTTTATTGAGGATTGATGTGTTGTAGTGGTTTGGATAAATTGTTTATTTTAAAATAGTATGGGATGTCAATTGCTGCTTGTCCTTGTATGAAAATGGCACTGTTCACTGAGTCATGTACAGTAACAGTTCACGGAAGGACTTTGTTTTCATCAATGTACAGGAAAGTTCAGTAAAGTTAGTCAGGGGTGTAATAACATTTATAATACAGTTTTTGTTTATGTTTTATGGTTTCTATTGATGAGGGAGGTTTGATTTCTCCTTTCTATTGGCGGAGGAGTCCGTGGCAGTGATTGTTCTGGAGTGTTTTATGAAGAAGGGTTTCTTTGCAGGTGTGTGTTCCTGAATAAACATAATATGTAACAAGGCATTTATTCAGTGCTGAGCTGTTACAGGTGTGTGTGAGATATAATGCTTAATACTGTGCAATAACACACAAGGGGTCAGTGTTGGTCTCCTTGCTGTCTTTGTCTCCTTTGTACCTAAGAAATGTCTCTCTGAGATAATACGGAGGAACACAGAGCTACGGTGTTGTTCTACCATATAATACCTAAAATACGTTCATGCTGGCAAGTAGTTTCCTTTACAGAGACGGTGAAGAGCAGCCCTGAGGCTGTTTCACGCTTATTGTGCGTGTTTTCTACAAAACTGGGCCATCTTGTCATGTTTAGATATCAATTCAGAGATGAGGTCTTGTGCACATGTACCACTGCAGGCGTGTTATGATTTTGCAGTTATGCTGTTATTGTTCTGAGCCTTTTTTCTGTTTCCCACACCAGTTTCTCAGTTTGTACAGGACACTCACTGCGAATGGCCCACCTGCACAAATGTGTGTGTCATGCACCACCTAGTGGTAGCAAAGTGATGTGTTTATATATATATTTCTATATACTATATATACAGTATATGCTCTATAGTGAAGCTCGTGTGTGTGTGTGTGTGTGTGTGTGTGTGTGTGTGTGTGTGTGTAACAGGCATACAGTGCTATATCATGTAATAGCAATATCCTACAATACACAACAAATAATAAATTGCATATGTTGTGAAACAGTACTACAAAACATTGTGCTGCTGTGTCTTGCAATATATTGTGGCACACAAGCTTTCTGTTCCCCATGTACCTATTAAATATATTGCTTTGCATGTATCACACACACTGTCCGAAGCTGCTTGTCCCAAGTGGGGTTGCGGTGAACTGGAGCCTAAGCCAGCAACACAGGGCAGAAGGCTGGAGGGGGAGGGGACACACCCAGGATGGGACGCCAGTCTGTTGCAAGGTACCCCAAGCAGGACTCGAACCCCATACCCACCAGAGAGCAGGCCCCGGCCAAACTCGTTGTGCCTCCGCATCCCCCGCTGCATATATCACTTGACACATAATTTTGAATACATATGACTTCCATATGACGGACATATATAATTACATATGTGAGTGTGTGTGTGGGTTCACCCAGCTCAATGTTCTTCTTTAGGGTGTTGAAGAGAAACACAAGTTTTAAAGTCTGTTCCTAAGTTTAAGTTCCTCAGAAAGACCATTTCCATTAAACTTAGAAAGGATCCTATGATCAGATTTTCTGATGGCTGCCATGCAACCATGACTGGTACTTTCTTCCATAAATCTTTATTCTGTCTCTAGGACAGGACATCAACAGTGCAATTCAAAAACAAATTATGTATATAACAAATATATATATATGCAATGCAATGTCTACAACCGCTTGTCCCAAGTGGAGTTGCAGCAAGCCAGCGCTTGCCTGGCAGCTCTGGGCGATGGGGGAGCAAACACACCCTGGACGGGACGCCAGTCCGCTGCAGGGCACCCCAGGTAGGGCTCGAGCCCCAGACCCACCACACAGCAGGCACAGGCCAAACCCACCATGCCACTTCACCCCCCCCAAATATATATATATATGGTGAAGCCCAAATAGAGCATATACTTATCATTATATTATCTATACACATATAAAAATATCTAAGCCTGTGGTATCTGAGAAATGTCTGTTAGAAAGGTTCAATTTAATTTTACTGAAATAAACAACGGGGGTGCGGTGGCACGGTGGCGTGGCGGGCTTGGCCATCTCCCGCTCTCAGGTGGGTCTGGGGATCGAGTTCTGCTTGGGATGCCTTGCGACGGACTGGCATCCCATCCAGGGTGTGTCCCCTTGTGCCCTGCGTTGCCGGGTTAGGCTCCGGTTCGCTGCGACCCTGCTTGGGACAAACGGTTTCAGCCAGTGTGTGTGAAATGAACAACCTGGGAATGGTGTCCCGTCCTGGATGTGTCCCCTCCGCCCCAGCCTTGCACCCTGTGCTGCCGGGTTAGGCTCCAGTTCGCCGCGACCCATCTTGGGACAAGCGGTTTCAGTCAATGTGTGTGTGAAACTGTATTCAAATCGTATGATGTGCCCATTTGTGTGGGTTTGTGTATAAAACACATCCTAAAATTCAAACATCCATCCGCCACACTGAAACGCAGTATTATTCATATTAACGGACAGATGGATAAAGACACATATACTCTGACTGATTAACAAGGAACGATGTCACAAAAAAAAAAATGGTTGTCATCATTTTTGCTACTACTGTACAAGAAAACTGAAAACAATATAAAAAATTTTTGCTGACTTTTGTTTCAATGTAATTTCTCTGGTTTGAAAACATATACCAGACAACAAGTATAATTTGGGAGAAATGTTTTCATGCGGTACTTTTTTCACGTTAGATTTTGTAGGAACTTTAAAGGAAAAATGGGGTGGGTTTTTTTTTTAAGAAATTTTTTTTTGATGAAAGTACAGTTTAACGATTTCCTTCTGTGTAGATACTCCGGTGTTGTGTGTATATATATATATTATATATTCCTGTTTCTGGTGCTTTGGTACTAGTATGGGAACTTTTTTCAAGACAAAGAAAGACGATGGAGCGACAAATAAAATAGTATTTTACACAATGTAACCCCAGAAATTTTCTGTTCATTTTTTGTTTTTATATTAAGCATACGTTACTTCGTGCTGCGAATGCCAGAGTGTTTTTATTCCACATGATTTTTGAAATATCTTCGACAAGTTCTGACACAGAAATATGTTTGTAATTTTTTTTAAAATGGCGTTTATATATCTCAGCAGTGTCCCGTGTGTGTGTGTGCGAGTTCGTTCTTGTAAAAAAAAGTCCAAACATGATCGAAAGGAGCTGGAATCTGTGACTAAAAACTGACCTGTAGAAGAAGAACTCGCGGTATTTTTGTCATCGCTGAACCTCTGAGGCGTTTTTTGTTGCGTCGGTCGTGTTCTTGCCTCGCGCTAATAAATAGAGCAATTATTGAATTAAAAAAAGGGCTGTAAACGCTGGAAACCTTTCTGTGGTGTTACCCACACGCGAGCGTGTTCTCCTTCCACTGTTTCTGCTTGACGAGGAGAAAAGAGAAGAACACACACACACACACACACACACACAGGCGCAACACACACTGTCCACACGATGGCGCTGTTCCTCATTACCTCGCCTGGTCCCCGCTAAGCGGCTAACACGTACACTGAAGAAGGCGCATCGACTACGAACGCAATGAAAGTACATCCCCTCCCTCCGCTGGAAACAAGCAGGTTCTGCATCCTTCGCTTCGCAGGACTCGCCTTAGTCTCGTTTCTTCTTCCTCCTACTCACCCGTAGCTCTACTGTCCCGACATCAGTTATGGGAAACGAACATGGGTGAAAAATGAGGGCAGTTTTGAAGGCAGAGGTGGGAAGCAGCCAGAGAAGAGCGAGGAGTTGATGATCTTGGAGATGAAGGTGGAGAGTTGCGGGGAGATGTTCCGTAGGAGAGGTAAATGAACCGGGATCGAGGGAGGAGATGGTGGCTGTGTGTGACAGCAGGAGGTCGGCGATTTCGGTTTTTGACAGGGGTTGAAATGCAGAGAACGTGACTTCCCGGACACTCCCGTCATGATCACGGCACGTGGATGCGGAACTTGTCCGCGACGGAGTTGACTTCTGCTCTGAAGAACAAGCAAGGCAAAATCGACAGCGGTGAGGGGAGTGCAGAGGAAGGAGGAGAAGGTGCTGAAGGCTCTGTGTGGGTTGTTGACTGCAGGCTGTAGTTTATTGTGGAAGAAGGTGGTTTCAGCCAAGGAAACAGCAGAGTGGAAGGATGATAGCACTTCCTTCTACACTTCCAGGTCCACGAGGGTGATTTTTTTACCATCGTCCTTCTACGTTACAACGTAAGGAAATGAACAGGTCCTCATCTGTGGTTAATGCCATGTACGTGTGCCGTGATTTATTATTTGCCGGCAGAGTGGAAATAGGCACTCGTGCCCAATAAAACTGAACCTCAGGAAGGCGGCTTAAAGGAGCAGCTGCTGTCGTTCGCCCACCGGAATGGAATCATGGGCGCAGCAGAGGCACTCTTCTCCATCAGGTGTCAGTGCGTCCGGTGTACTTTTACGAAGGCAGTTGCGTGATGAGAGTGACGGACGGATTTTGCAGTTCAACACCCACTGTAACAACCAAATCGTGTAAAAAATTTGACAAATGCACAGCTACACACAAGGTGCAACAACTTGCTGGGTGTCCTAAGACAAGGGAAGATGAGAGGGGTAGGGAAGTGGCACACCACTGACATTGGCCTTTGTTGGGAGGCTTCCTTGTCACGTCTCCCGCTGTAACCTTGAAACGAATCTGGCCCACCTGTGTCGCAATCACATCCCGCAATCTTCCTGATCGACGGTGCACTCTGGCCCATTTTTCACTGGAAAAGTGCAGGGGAGGTCCGGCTACGGCACCCTTGAACGACGCACTCATATCTGACCTGCTTCGGCAGTCACTGAACAAAATTTCACCCAAACTGACTCGGTGGGATTCAGTTTTGAAATCCCAGCCAGCCAAAGCAAGACTCTAGAACCTGGAGGAGCGTTTGAGAATGACAGAGTAGATATCGAGCCCCGATGCAGGACAAAGACCTCTTGGCAGCCAATCCGGAATCGAGTGGAATACCCTACAGACAACAGAAGGAGCAGAAAATGGGCCTGAAGAGAGAGACTAGCTCCACTCACGACCCCTCCTATTCTCGCCACTCATCCGGCAACACACATTCCACAAGTGTCCCGTCTTTGTTCTTCCACAGTTTAGTGGGCTCTTCAGTCACCCTAGAGGCCGGCAATTTCAAATCAGGGCCAGTCAATAAAGCAAAGGGCAATACAATTAAGACCAAAAAGCCAGAGTAAAAGCTACGGGATGGGATTCAAGTCCAAGTCTATCCTTTGACGTCCATTCGTTGACCTGGTGTCTGGTTTACATTGTTACAGGTCTCCGGTTAATGAGTCATCGGCTGAGCTTGCAGTGAAATTTCCTGGGGTACCCAAGTCGACATGGCGAACGTCTTGTCTGGCCTGGCACCGATAAAACCTAGTTCTCTTTGTCTGCTTTCCCCCATTTACTTTTTGTGTCTTTTGTGTGGGTGTAACAGGGGTTGGGGGGGGACTGTGCTATGTTACTAGACCCTCATTCTTTGGACAGACAGTATTGTGTGTCTCCAGCACACCACATCTTCATGTGATGAAAAGTTCAGTAAAACTTTTTTTAAACCATCTGTCTTTCCCTAGAACCCATAAAGGCTGTCCAGTGTGAGCTTTCTTTGTATTGTCATTGTGACACACAGCCAGAAGGATGCGTCTTGTGTAAATCTCTCTGTGCTTCTAAACAAACCGTGCGGTTCAGTGTGTGACTTGTAACCCCCCCCCTCCCAACTTTTCTCTACACACAGTCCGAGTTGTGTCCTGCTACAGAAGGCCTTTCATTGTCCCTTTCTGCATAGAACCTGTACGGCGCAAACACACACGCGATCCGTCTGGTAACAGAACAGTGTTATGGAGGTACGTTCATGTTCCACGCATGTTATGGAAAAGACAACCCATTTATGGCTGGTTATTATCTGACCTCTTTCAGCCATCTGCTGCGTTTCGTCGTGACCCGTGTGACCAAGTCACACGTCCAGCATACACGTCCTCCTAATCACACCGGGCGCCACAACTTCATTCAAAAGCTTTGTCATTCAAGGGACACCACAAAAGCTTTGATGTTTTTAAGTAACACCAACTAAGAGTTTTTGAGTAAAAACAGTGTAAGGACCCCCTATGTGTGAATACCAGCAATGAGAGAGAAGAAGCTCCTTAGGTGGTATTTAATACTGCTGCACAGCTTCAAAAGCGTATCCCCCAATTACCTCCCCCCGTCACTGTGACCAGAGTCACTCACCTGTTGACCAATGCCTCAGCATAAGCTGTTGTGGGCAAAATGGATCTGAAAAGATGAAGTCTAGAAAGCAAAAAAATCTGATCATTGGTTATTGTGTATAGACAGACACTAAGTGGTCACTTTATTAGGTACACCTGCTCAACGGCACATTGTTGATTTCAGTCTGACACTAGGTGCATGTACCTAATAAAGTGGCCACTGAGCGAACGCTGTAGTCTTCTTTACAAAACCTTTTGACACAAATTTCAAACAACTGTCCTTAGCAGACGCGTTGCCACCCTCATCATCTCAGAGCGAGACTCGCACACCCTGAAGCTGACTGATGTACAAGTAGGTTGGTGGCTGTACTACCCATTTTGGTTGTTTACAAAGGCCAGGATGTGATTTTTAAAAAATTTTTTAATAATCAGAAACAAGGCTCATCGTCGCCCGATAAACTGACTGGTTTGCCTCTTGAGGTCACCTGCCAGACCGCTACTATGAAATGTAACTGAGTACAAGGGCCGTGGAGCCCTTTGATACAATGGTCCCTCCAGCCCTATTTCCCAATAAATTTTACTTTTTTTTTTAATTTAGAAATACACATGGACATGGTGTACCCATGGCGGTGAGGCAGGTGAGTTCAGAAACAGAAGACCCGGCACTGATCCTTCCCATTCCTCTTGCTCTCTCTTGTCTACTGAAGCTGAAGGGAGGGGCAGAGAAAGGCGGGGGGTGGCTGGAGGGCTGCTTTCTTCACACCACGTGGGTCATCGTCACAAAGAAACCTGACACAGAACACAAACTCCGTCCCCCTCCCTCAGCTCCCTAATTGAGCACCTGGCCGATGAGGCTGCCAAGCCCCCATCCCCGGGATCCGATAACGGGTCTCGAGAAAGAGAAAAGAGAGGGGATGGAGCACAGTTCTGGGTCGTGTGCGTGCCGCCTGTCCGTTGAGCAACGATCCCCGCAAGGATCAGCGAGGCCAGCGTGGGCCCCGTGTAAATATTTAAACTTACGGTGTTCCGCATAGACCCCCTGCAGGGCCAGTCAACTTTGATGAAGCCCTAATGAGGGAGTCCATGCAGGAAGAGAGCTACCTGTTTGCACTTCTTCTCCAGCAGGTCTGTCAGGATACCGCGGTACAGGGAACCGCTCAGTTAGACTCTGGAGCCGAGTGTACTGGGTTCTCCGAGCTAACCCTGCGCTCCGCCTGCTGTCCCCTCACCGGTACTTTCCCCATCAGGAGATGGTTAATGCAGCAGTAATCGAAAAAAACAACTACCAAGCTATGTGTTCACATTATGCATTTATGTAATAAGTCCAGATGCAATAACAATAATCGACGATAATTTGCTTTTGCTGAAGACACGCCGCACACTGAAATTTGGGACAGGACTAGTCCAGCTTCCCACCGCTGCGTCTGCAGCTCATCTCTGGTGTTCCTAAGCATCTGTGATCACTGATGAGACCTGGAACCCCACACGTCTTTCTGGGACGAATCTGTCAGCGATCGGCATTAAGTAAGAGTTTGTGGGGCCAACATATTTTTTACTTCAGTTCATTCAAATTACTTTTGATTTTAATGTAGCTTAAAGCTAATATAAAATGTTAAAACTCTTCCAGCATTTTTCTAAACTTTTTTTTAAATACTTATTTTAACTATATCTGAGACTTGCACGGAACCTACCCAGCGAATAAATCAACGTACGTCTTTAATATTAAACTCGTGATGTTATTTCTATTAATAAAAGATAAAACACAAGTCCTGCAATGGACTGGCGTCACGTCAACGTGTCCCGGCATTAGGATAAATTAGGATAAATCGTGTCATTTCGATTTAGTGTCTTTTCCCAGAAGGACGGCCTTTCGGTGGACTTGCTGTGGGGAAGAGCCGAATCATCCATTAAGGATGGAGAGAGAAACGAGCTGCATGTATAGCAGATCGCTTTTCCCATGGTGAGGTCATTCCCATCTCCTTTACACCTATCATATTTTTTTCATGTTGGTCCACGGTGGATAACGTTAATTTTAAATAAGCTGAACACTGGTTTCACATTCAAATGCAAAGCCAACTTAGGGCTCCATAACTGGGCCGTCGCTGACCTCGGCTAATCCCTGCAAGGGTCAGCTAACACAGAACCTTCAAGAAGGTGACAGAGCGCAACAGTAAACAGCGCTTTAAGCCACCGAATATCTGCGCAAACCCAACCCAACCCTATGGATCGCATCTGCTTCTCCTCGATTGCCACAGTTTTGGGATCCCGTTCTGCAGCACCAACGCCAGACCAGACACTTATCGTGCGCAGGAAAATGTCCCGACACGGAGTCTGCCTTGGTGGAGAGAAAAGGTACGGAATACGAAGGAGAAGAAAAGAAAATTGGCAAGGTCACATTTTCCAGGGTAAATCAGGGACAGCGGACAGAAAGCAAGGAGTCTCCAAAATTTCAGAAAAAAAGCAACTAAGCTCTACAAGTAATTCTTTAACTCTCAAATTCGGTCCTCCTTATACAGTCCGTATTCAATACTGCTCTGGCATTATTTATTTTGACTGGCTGTGTACAACCACGCTTTAATTAGTCTAAATTAGTCATTTTCTTTAATTTTTTCTCAAACTGACATACCTACTGATTGGGGCATATCCATGAGATTACGACACAAAATAAAAAACAGAGACAATGCAGTTCGTTTGTAAGCAGCACAAAAGAGCCTTGCAGCATACGCATTAGGTAAAGCGCCATCCACATGGCATGGTGCTGCTGGTGAAACTAGTACATTTAAAAAAAATAAATAAAAATTGAGAAAAACAACATTGGAAACCTCAAGGAAGAGGGAGGAGGGACAGTTTTCCAGAGAAGCTCTCAGCCTTGAAAAAGCAGCTGGAACGGAGGAAACGTCTTGGAGAGAAAAACACTTATTTCATCACTCATCATGGAATCCCAAATTCACAATGTGAACGCACATTCGCACATTCTTCCACGTTCTGCAATCGCATATGCAGTTCAGGGCCGCAGTGGTCAGGATCCTCCCGTTAATGGTAAATATTCCAAGTTGTCTGTTCTGCACATATGTTTCAACGTACCATCAAACTCCCCAGTTATGTGGTGTTTCTGGTTGTAAAGGTCCTTCCCCTACATGTTGTGCGAGCGCACGTGTGCGTCTCCAAGATGAGGACGTCCTAATCCTCCATCGACCACTGCAGGAAGTGTTCTCACGGTTCACGGGACCATTGCCTGCTTCTCGTTTGTTTAAAAAAAAAAAAAAGAACGATTAAAAAGCAGGGACGAAGTGCCCGGTGCCTGTGGCCGAATGTCTTCTGTTTTACCGTTTAGGGCCTTTTCTTCCCAGTTCTACTGTCGATCGAACCTTACACAAAGCGTACAAAGACATTTGATTGCCTCCTGTAAATCCGAGGACACTAGACAATTTCCCCGGCAAAGCGTTACAGCGAGTTGGGACCAAGAGCCGGGTCGAATTACGATGCTCTTATCGTTTATGTTCACACAGGCGCGCAGGTTGATTAGAGGACACATTAAAAGGACAGGAATATATATTTTTTTAAAAAAAAAAAAAACTTGCTTGACTTCCTAGCAACCCCGTTCCCTTAACTTTGGGGAGCGAAAAGGACCAGTGTTAGGCTTCCAGAGAAACGTCCGTATTCCACACTGCAGCTGCTGGGGCCTAACCAGCGTTTACGGAGTAATTTTGGTTGTTTTCGGAAAAGAAGATTGCATGATGGCACAGTGAGTGCCGTTGCTGTCTCAGCGCCTGGGTGGTGCGAAAGCACACGGGTTCCATCCCTGCTATTGTTTGTGTGGGTTTCCTCTGGGTACTTTGGTTTCCTCCCACAGTCCAAAGACTTGCCGTTCAGGTGAACTGGTGACTCAAAAAACACCCATTGTGTGGTAGATGGATGAGAGACTCGTTATTAGTCACTGTTGAGAAAAATGTGTGCTAAATGAATAAAGGTAAATGTAAGAGGTGGTGGCCTGTTTTTTTCCAATGTGGAAAAATAAGTGAAAGCATCTCACTGCCTACGACCTACAGGACAAGTTAATTTTTCGACCTTTAAATACAGAGCAGGCTGCTCTTGGTGAGGAGTTTGCTATTTTCACGCAAGGACAAATTTCACTGAGAGATTAGGCCAAGTGGGAGATGCCAGATCAGGCGACTGATGATGCTTTTGGTAGGGAACAATGGCGGGACTCCAGATGCCAAACTAACACCAATCTGAGAGACTAATGGAAACAAGCGTTTGTGCTTGGTTTGTTTTCCTGAATCCTGAAGATGATTTTTGCCTCGTGCCAAGATGAAATTGAGAAATTGTTCAATACACATTTATTGATAAATGAGTGGTTCTGCACAAGGGTTCGTTCCAAAATGAGGGATTCTGGGTTCCCTCGTTGCTGTTTCCGCTGATTAAGAAATCTGCTCGGTTCAGTTCAGTTCAATTTGCATAAAGCTGCTCGGTGGTTGTGGGACTGAGTCCGGCACAAGAGGACAACAAGAGCCGAAGCCAACTGGCTGGCATTTCTCAACAGAGGGAGCCAGAGCACTGAACAACTGAGTACTGGAGATACAGAAATGATTTTTCTTTTAAAAACCAAGAGAGAAACACAATGCTTTTCTAAGAGTATATAAGGCCACCTGCAGCTGAGAAGAAGAAAACAACAAAACTCCCAATGCAAAGAAATGGGAAGGGAAAAAAAAATGTCAAGGAAAAAATAAAACCCCAGGGCACCTGAGTACTGGGGCAACCACTCCTGCCCAGCATGGGTGGAACAGTTGAATTCTCACTTTTGAGAGCTTCGGTAGTGCCGGAAAACAAAGCTCGGTTTATGTTGGTCTGGGTTTCTCGGTTGACCGCTCCTTGGGAAGCACAGTCCCAACGGGTGCCAATTTGCTTTCGTGCACGGGGTCATGTTACCAAGTAAGCGACTTGGATGTCACAGGTCCAAACCCAAAGAGCCTGACAAGTTTCCTGGGCACATTTCTCGAGACGCTGTGAAAAACCAAACCTGAGAGACATCTCGAGATTTCTAAAAAGGGTTAAAAAGGGAAAGAAAGCCTGACGGGATATTACTGGGAATGGATTCCTCCAGCTGAAGAGATCCTTTTCTCACCATTTCTCTGCCCCTTCCTCTCGCTCTTTTTAGACATTTTCTGGAATTTTGTGCAGCACAAAAGAGCAGCTGACTGAAGGATGAAGAGAGAAAACGTGTTCTTGAGGACTAATGAAACCCTGAGCAGCAGAGGCTCTGTCCGTTTTCCATTCTGAAAAGACACTCCCTCACAGCCGCGCCGGGGACCTCTTTACAGTCGTCTCGGCAGCCGAAAGGAGTTTAGTCCCAGTTGAAGAGGAGCGAGAAGACAGATTGAAGGGGAACAAGAGGACTCCCTGGGGAGAGGTGAAGGACCTCTACACGTCTTCAGCAAGAAGCTGTGTGAAATGCTCTTTGTTTCTCTGACGGGGAGGAAAAGAGTCCCCGGTCATTTGGGCGAAGCGGAGAGTAACTGCAATAGGACGTAGCTCCGTCTCGAATCTGGGAAGCGTGAAACTGCCCTTGGACGCCTTTCCGCATATTCTGTGCTCTCCAATGACGTGGATTCAAGACTCAGACCGTTCAAGGGATGTGGAGGACCTCATCAAATTCATAAATCCATATGGATGCGAATGTGGCCTTTAACAGATTAAAATGGAAAGTATCCTTTTTACATTTTTACTCATTTGTATGCACATTCAATGTTTTAATTCAATCTACACCACATCCCTATAGCCCCAACTGTGAAAAAGCCCAAGAAAAAACCTCAAGACGATTATTATTATAAAATAGTGTACATTTTATGGGTTGTTTGTAAAGGTTTGACATTCACGTGGGACATTAATATACGCGTATAGTACACGGGTCCTCATCTTATATACACAGTTGGCGCCAGGAGTCTATTCTTCATTTCTTTTGTTTGCAACTCGAGCACTTCAGAGTGACAATAACGGATTAATCATAGACATCCCTTGGTTTATTTCGAGGTTAGCTTCTTTAAAAATCTCAGACATAGCTATAATAGATTAAAAAAAATTCTAACATTAACGTTTTCATTAACTTCAAGCTACCGTGAAAGTAAAACTAATTTTAATCCTCCACACACTCCCATTCAATGCTGACTGTTGACCCACTCATCGCATAAGCAATGAACACTGTAGAATTGAGAAGAATTAAGATGATCCCATATTCCTTTTGGGTTTGGCCACTTTTTCCTGCCATCTATCAGCTGGTTGCACAAATACAGGTTGTATTTCTTCTGCTGCACACTGAAATTTTCTAAAGTCTAAACACAATTAAAAAGTAAACTGAAAATGTATCTAATAATTTCCTATCCAACTATTTGTCACACAAGGAGGTTGTGTACAAGTATTCAAAGCGCTCAAACCTTGCAGACCTTGACATCTCAGCCTGATGATGACTCTAATTTCACCCGTACCATGTTCTTACAGTTCCTCACGATTAAGCTCTCTCTATCACCTGGACCTGGTTCTGTTCAATCTGTGTTGCCAGGAGTAAACAAACAAACAAACAAACAAACAAACAAACAAACAAACACAAGGCAACCTGCCTCTTTTGGCCCAGTGCTATCCTTGTGAAAAGAGTTTCCTCGGGTCTAAAGAAGCTCACCTTGATGAAACATCAGTAACTCAGGGCAGTGGCCGCCCATATAGTGTTTTCAGTACCGAATGGGCATGTTCGGATGTCATTCATCTCCCCATCAAGCCATCATGCGTGACATGGAACCCACAGTCTCCACTCCCCAATCTCATCGCTTCAGGGGCCTCAACATCTACCGCAACTTCCATCCCCGCGCAAGCAGAGGGTCCTAAGCAATGACTTCAGAGCTTCCTCTCCAAGAAAGCTGCCGACCTTCACAATTTGAACCTTAGATGAACCTTGGTCTTCTAGCAGTGTCCCAAGATTCCTCCTTTACTTTCAACTTCTTATAAAAAAATGAATAAATTATAATTAAAAAAAAATTGCATTGCCCTCCAACCCAAATTCTCAACTCTTACATCTTAATTAAACAGAAGATTTGGGGGGTAACAAAAGCACCTTTTCCATATAAAATATTTTAGGGCTTATGCTTTTTGCAGCATTTTTTCTTTGAATTTTTCAGTACTTTAATTTTGTCCAAGATGAAACAGATGGAGTATAATGTTATTTAACACCCAAGGGCACAGTTGTCAATTTGCTGGGGAGAAAGTGTGGATTATTGATGCGACGGTAATGAAGACAGGTGGGATCAGTAGCTCAGCTTGTCTGTATGTCACAGTGATGCTCCCGCTCTACCTTTTTGTGCCAGGAGATAAACTTGGTCAAGTGCAGCTTGACCCCCGTAGTAGGCCAATCAACCTGTCAGGTCTTATTCCTGGCTCAGTTGAACCGGTAAGGAGACTTAGAGCAGCAATCGCAATCCTCTTAGCCATCCTCAACCTCTAATTCATCAACTTTGGTGTTAACGTGCGAAGACCCATCACAGGAGCCCAGTTCTCTCTTGGTGGTCCTCCCTCACTATTCTAGCGGTTTCCAGGTCACAGCGCTGACCTGTACTTTGCGAATTCTATTCAAGTGTGGTTGCCCTATTTTTTCTTATTTTGAAGAGCGATACTCATCCTCAGGCAACGCAAAACGGAGACCCCCAGCAGAGGCAAACTTGCAGGGGAACCGAGGTTTTCAAAACTCAGTATTTATTGTTGCCATGCACTTCGCACAAAACGTGAACACTTATAATAAAAACAAAAAAAAAATGTGAGCAGTTCTGGAGGAGGTGTCCTTCCACACACTGGCAATTAATGTAAAGAAGTGGTGGCTGTCAATTGACAATGCCAAACAGCAAACAGTATAACACGGTAATCTCATCTCCCTCAAACCTTGTTGCTGATTATTTTTCAAAACGTGACATTGATCTAGGGATTATGGGTTAATACACTCATGGGGAAAATAATTAAATCTTTAGTAATGTCAGTTGTTAATGTCGATAGTTTGCTATAAGATGTACGTCCATTTGGAGAAAAGTGCTAAATGAATAAATGTAAAGGTTAAAAAAAAAAAAACCCTTAAAAATAAAACACTTTATTGTGCTGAGTCCACCTGTCAAGAGCTTAGTCACACATAAAAACAGACCATGAAACTCTCATTATTCAGCTCTTTGCTTGTGGCAAATCTACAAATAATAAACACATCAGTAATCTCCCTAACATTTGCATCCCTTTACATAAAAGAAGCTGCCCTCAACTTGCAGTGCCAGTACACTTATGTTTGTACGCAATTATTTCACGGGCTTTTGGCATTACACCTTCCACTAGTACAGTCAAACTACACTGAAACTAGTCTCTTCGAACGTACCAAACCAGCTGATGAGTTACTACATGCCTTTCTTTAGTAACAACTATTGAATACAACTCACTATTACTAAAAGCTCAGATAAGTACTTTTGTCCATCCCACATGTTTAGGTACTGTATAATTTTTAACTATAAGAGCTATATTTATTAGATTACTGTTTCTAATAGGGGGCACAGTAGCACAGCAGGTTTGGCCGGGGCCTGCTGCGTGGTGGGTCTGAGGTTCAAGTCCTGCTTGGGGTGCCTTGCAATGGACTGGCGTCCCATCCTGGGTGTGTCCCCTCCCCCTCCGGCCTTACGTCCTGTGTTGCCGGGTTAGGCTCTGGCTCGCCACTACCCTGCTCGGACATGCCGTTGTAGGCATTGTGTGTTTCTAATTTATAAGACAACAGAAGTCATCGGTGATTGAATTACAGCACTCTAAAATCAGACACTAATTTGAGGGCTTGTGTTAAAGCTGCTAAAAATACAACACATTCCATGTAAGACTTTGGGTGCATTTCAAACTACTTGACCGCTGTCACTTTTCCCTTAAAAGTCTGAATTTTGCTGTACCCAACAAGTGTACATTAAGTAAAAACTTGTGGTCAGGTGACTCACATTCAAACAATTTATGAGCCGTCAACACGACAGTAATAAAAACAGCAACTTTCAAAGGTCCGAGTGACCTGGAACCTCAAGTTAAATAAATATGTAACACCATACCCTATAACCAACAAAAAGTCAAACAAAAATAGCTGCATTTATTTAAGGAATTTGTAATGCCAGCAAAGCAAAAGAGAAGCGCGTGGGGTGCGCTGTCCCAAGCCTACTTGAGGGCGTGGCACCGATGCGTCAGTGTGCGAGGGGAAACATCCAGCAAGACTCTTGCCAAGAGTCACGAGGAAGGCTCTGGCCTCTCCCAGGGCTGCACATCAGCAAGGAAAAACCCATCACAGAAGCCAAAGCTGTGCTCCTGGATGAGAGGCGTGGCCTGAAGCTCCTGCCAGGGGTCTGGCTGTGCCAGGTACGGAGCCACATCCTCCACGTGGGTCTGCTGGGAGTCTTCCAGGGTGCTTTCTGGCACCTCGCTCGACACGCCGCTCATTTCTTGGTACCTGCAAGCCTGTTCGGCCACGTTTCCGCGGCAGTGTCCCCTGCTGGCTGGCTGTCGAAGCTGCACAGATGCATCCGTCTCGCACCCCAGCAAACTCAGGGCCACGTTGATGTCCAGGTCCTCGAAGTTGCTCGCTCGGCCGTTCGGGATGTTGTCAAACTCGGAGCCCCAATCCAAGATTCCCTTCAGCAGCTCTGACCGCCTTGATTCGGGCAATAGCAGCAGCGAATCAGAATGCTGCGTGTACTGTGCGGTGCATTTGCCTCTGGTTCGTACCCCAGCTACTGTGCTGGACCTACGGCGGACTGTCTGACAGTTCCCCCCGCCTGATGTGTGGCATCGGCTGTACTGTTGCCCAGCAAATTGGTTGGCATCCTGGAGAAGGGGTCGAGGGCTCCTCCGTCGCCAGGCATTGCGGTGGCCCGACAACATCCGGCGGCACTTGAAGACACCGTCGACGAACATGTGGGAGCACTGGGGGTCGATCTTCCAAAAGCCTCCCTTTCCTGGCTCATCCTTCCCCCTGGGCACTTTCACAAAGCACTTGTTGAGGGACAGGTTGTGGCGAATGGAATTCTGAGGGGAGAAGGAGCTGTTAGCATGGAACTTCACGAATGCAGGGGCTGAACTAAAAAAAGATGTGTGCACAGGTTCCCGGAGACGCCCGTACAGCCGTCATAAAATTATCCATCGGTAATCAATAACTGCTGGTCCAGTACAAGCTTACAGCAGTCCAGCCTCTCCCACAATCAAATGCTGTGAGGTAGAGGGTACGGCCTCAATGCAACGCCAGCGTGACGCAAGGTAATCGCACACACTCATTCACTTTCACAGCCACACACTACAGGAAAGTTAGAGTTACCGATCCACCTTAAACACATCTTTATGGGAGGAAACCAGAGCACATGGAGAACGAGCAAATTGCGTACGGGCTGAACCAACGTTGAACCTACATCTGAACCCAGAGCTCAGCAGTTGTGGGAAACCGGTGCTACTTGCTGTGAAACTGTGCTGCCCTCAGATAAAAGCGGGGACTGAAAACACCTGCCGACCCAAACCGAAAGGAGACCGAACAGCCTGTGTCGTTCTCTTGTTTTGTCTGGGCTCTTAGCAGGCACTTCCTGCCTCTGGTCGTGAAGATAAAGTCAAATTAATCCAGCAAATCACCCCGAATGCATTCAAGCATCTTGACACTAAGGCAAACACAGACAAACACATTTTTTATTGCCCTGTAAAGATGTCTCTTTTCTTCAGCGCTCCGACTCATTTTTTCCAGGTCGATTACACCTCGGTACGCGTTACGTTGCTGAGAGGGACTCGTGGTCCCTGCTGGGAAATCAGCGTCATGCTCATCAGCCACATTTTCTTGTGCACGAGAAAGTAAACCAGGTAACTGGCAGGTGCAGATTCCGCGGTTTCTCCATCACTTCCCGCTGACAATGGCTCCTACTTCTTAAAACCCTCTCAAGCCCAGCTCCCCAACAGAACCCCTTGCGGTCCTCCTATAGCCAGGTGTCCCCCCCCAGTTCCATATCTATTCTACAGAAATCTTGATTTTCCAGAAGACATCAAGTTCGTTTGAAAACAGGCGGTTTTAAACACACCGTGTCTCCAGACTTGATGGAATCGCTAACAAAACAAGTTCATTTCTAACTATTATTCATTTCCTTACAGTGGCTTCCCTCACAATAATGGTTTCTATATCTTCTGAACTATTTTGTGAAAAACTCACACCGCTACTGGGACAAGGAGGCAGCAGGGATATTGATTTCACTTCCTTTGGCAGGATGCAGGACAAAAGTTCATATTTCCGTGTTCACAATCAAAGGTCATCATCCATCATCCAAGCCCACAAATACAGTATCTTTCCTCCCCCAAAGACACGTGTGTGTGTGTGTGTGTGTGTGTGTGTGTGTGTGTGTGTGTGTGTGTGTGTGTGCGTTCAAATCTCCATCCAATCGCACCTGCACTCATTCTAATATGACGATGCTGTCCGGAATGAGAAATGCGCCTGGCCTCCCGTGTGTATTTGTGTGTCTGACAGTCAAGGAAAAACCGTCTAACTCCTTGCGTTTGTCCTTTTCGAAAACGCGGGCACATGCAAATGAGCGCCGCTTTTATTATGGTTTCTCTATGCACATTTTTACGACACGTTGCAGACCACAGAGGGTTGAGTCTGGGGAACTCTCTCTTTAAGAGGGTGCACTGGGGGTCCCTGGGTACCCAGTGAATCGCTCATCTGCAACCTGACACACCTTCTGCCACGCTCCCAGCTCACACACACCTGCTGTCGTGCACCACCTCATCCATTTTTTAAGAACATTCCTCACTTTGAGCACCTGCAAGTGACAGATGGCTTATAAGAAAACCGGGCCTTTTTGTTGTTCCATGAGAACTAAACAGATGTCAAAAAAAAGTACATCAGTCAGAGTGCAGCAATACTGGTCTAACAAAACATCATCATCCTGAACACACAGCTCAGCTGAACTGGTCGACAGGCCCGGTCTAATGTCAGGAGAGGCCAATCCCAGGCTGTTGGCCCATTACTATTATTATTATTACACTGTTAATTCATCTGATGGTTGTCTAACAATACCGTTAGCAGTGTGTCTGTCACCGCTGAGAAAAAGTAAAACACGTACACCGATTATTTTTAATTAGCTTTGATCACTAAACTACTCGCAGTGATTGACCCATTTATGGGGATGAATAATTTACACTGTATTAACTGAAGGTAAATACTTTGGTCTAAAGTGACAGCATGGCGGTGGCTCTAATTACTGAGCCACCTGTGGCCCACATATTGCAGATTTACCTTCGCTCGGACAGAGAGGGCCACGGCGAAGCGCTCTCCTTGTACGTGCGGTGAAGTGCAGCCACTTACCTGCCAGCTGGGCTCGGCGTGTCTGTAGTAGCAGAAGTTGTCGGTGATCCAGCTGTAGATGGCTGACAGCGTCACTTTGCTCTTCTTGCTGGCCTGCATGGCCATGCAAATGAGCGTGGCGTACGAGTACGGAGGTTTCACCCACCGGTTCGTCCTATAGTCTGCGAGCGGCTCCGGCTGTAGGGCCGAGGCGCCGGAGGCAACGGGGTCACCCTGCTGGAGGGACGTGCCGGAGGCTGCCGTGTCCCCAGCGGGTGGGCTGGCGGGGGACTCCGTGCCCTGGCGGAGGGAACGGCCGTGTGCCGGCCTCTCCATGGCTGCGCTCAGGACCGAGAAGTTCTGCAGCCACTGAAGGCAGGTCAGGCTGTCGTCCGGGTTCTCGGAGGTGCCACCCTCGCCCGGGTCACGAAGGAGCCACTTCTTCTCATGCTTGCTGGCACCGTCCGGGCTTGTGAGGACAGGCATGGCAGAGCAGAGCGGGACCTTGACGTCAGAGGAACAGGGGTGTCCTGTCCCAGTCCAGAATGCAAACACACGTCATGAATTTACAACAAATGTGATACGAACTGTATTTAAAGCTGTGGTCGCCAGTGAAACCCAGCGGTGCCCATTTCTGCACTTTCCACTGTCACTCGCAGCTTCCGACTCAGAGTAAACAAAAGTGCATCAAGAAGATAAAGACCTTTAGACTCTGACAGCTCATCAACACACAGCTGATCTGTGGTTGGTTCACAACCTTTATGGAGCTGCCTATAGAGTCACAATGTGAACATGAAATTGCTCATAATCGCCATTTAAAAAGCACAGCATTTGTTTTAGCTTTAGCTGTTATTCACTTACAACCAACTGAGGTACATTTGCAATTACACCTAAAAGTGTACATTTAACTGAGTTTTTTTTTTTTTACATATTTGATCGAGTTTTTCCTCTGCATTTCAGGACAAAAAACACACCTGTGAAGGCGAGAAATTCTTCAGTTTGGCCTCATCCTTTGGTTATGGAGATGGTCTCTCCGTGTCATCCTGCTGAACACAAGGTGCGAAGACTCACCTGTGCGATTCGGCTCCGCACCGCCCCGCGAAAGGTCCGCAAACTGCTGGATCAGTGCAGTGACTATGGAGAAGATCACGCGGTCCCGTGCAGAAAGCGTCGTCGGACGGCAGTACCCGCTCACCTCTTCTGCGAAGAGCTGCCCTCTCTGGCCCTTTAAAGAGCGTCCTGGGCTCTCATTGGCTGCGCGCGCCGCCCGCCCGCCCGCCTCTCACCTTCAGTGTTTTCACGGCTCCTCTAGAGCCTCTAGTAGTAAATATACGTGAAAAAGCTGGAAATCTCACTCGTGGCGCAAATCTCAGCCAAGGAAGGCCCTTAATGGCAGGTGCCGGAATCAAATCAAGTATCAGACTATTTTCTCTTACTTATTTAAGGTGTGTGGGCTCATAACACAACACAAGTATCCGCTGGAAGTCGCTTGCTAAATAAATAAATGTAAACGTACTCGTAAATTATCCTTAAAGCGCAAAAAATTATTTATACATTATTCTTTAAAAGATACTGTTTAAGCAGCTCATTAAGAGCAGCTCTAAGGTTTAGAGAAAAATTCCAACTTTTTTTTGCGAATGTGGTCCCGTGTCAGCGTTTGTCTCCGTTAAAACGGTTAAAACTAGGAATAGCCGACATGCTTGCTGCGGGAGGTGGAGCGCGCGCCAAAGCGCGCGAAAGTCTCGCGCCCTGGGCGTCGCACCGCGCGCCAACATTCCGCAGCTATTGCAGAAGAGGAGAGGAGAAGGTGTCACTGTTCAAATGCAATACAATACCACGGTAAACGGCGGTTTCTATATTGAATTGTTAATGCATTGTGTGGTAAATTCGAGAAAAATGTGTGGTGCCTGTTTTCCTCAAAATAATTTTGGTGCTCGAGATGTTACATTTACACTTTAATGTTACCAGCCCACACACCTTATTCACCAAGGTGACTTACACTGCTAGATACACTACTTACTGGGTCACTCATCCATACATCAGTAGAACACACTCTCTCTGCGTCACTCACACACTAGGGGAACCTGAACAGCATGTCTTTGGACTGTGGGAGGAAACCGGAGCACACCCACGCAGACACAGGGAGAACATGCAAACTCCACACAGACTGAGCGGGGATCGAACCCACATCCTCTCGCACCACCCAAGCTCTATGAAACAGCAGCGCTACTCGCTGTACCACCGTGCCAATATGAAAAAAAATCCTCACCAGATCTCAGTTCAATGCAGAATTATTATTTTTTTCCAGGTTATTTTCTAAGCAGTCAATCTGCAGAAATTCATGTCACCTTTTCACGCTCAGATGAAGTGCCTTCATCTGTTAATTAAATGTGGTTTTGCTGCCACCTAGTGGCAACTCGAGGAAGCCACAGCTCAGTTTCGTTCTTGTGTTCTTGATACTTCAGGAATAAGACGATCTAAAAAAAAGACAATGAAACGTGAGCAAACCAAAGACTCTCGGGTAATTTTGCCACATTTTACAATGAGAAAACGGCCACTTCCGGACAAACCTAGACTTCCCAAGCCAAAAGGAGCAATTAATAGCAGTTTACTACTTCAAAGTAGTTTTATTTACAGGAAATAATTTTACTCAAACTGTATGAATTTTCAAAATATGACAGACACTCTAAAATAACTTGTGTGGTTAATTTAACAAGTGTAATACAGTGAACATCTTTGACCAAACAATCAGAATCATGATACCATTGTGCAATATGTATACTCATTTATTGGTATAATTTTACATATTTAACACAATTAAAAGGAGTTTTAAATTCAACGTTGACCCTTCATTTCAGCACTTCCCTTAATTTTCAAATGAACATTATTTCCAGTTTCCTACTAAGAAAATATTCAAAGACTGATCAATATTTTAAACACAAGAACATAAGTTAACATGATGTGAAATTTGTAAGGCCTTTAAAAAAAAAAAAAAAAGTCTGCATTTTGCTGCTTAGACATAATGAGCATTTGCAGTTTATACAGCTTATACAATTAACATGGTCATAATCACATGAAACACTAACCATTTTCTAACACTAATTAAAAGGTAGTGAAATTCTGCTCAAAATTGTTCATACTGTCATCTGTTACAGAAACTATCTACTTGACCAAAACAATCCAGTAATATTGTTTTCTTGTTACGATACTGCACCTACATTTAAGATGAATGTTATTACTATTAATTTGGGGGTTTGAATTAAGATTGCTCTTCATACATTGTAGTTTCTGAGTGAGGATTTTAAATTTGTGCTGTATGTTATGATTAATGTAGTGAAATTTATATTACTGGCCATTCCAAGTGTTTTAATTAAATTCTATAACAGTGAAGGAATGGATGTTTATTCTGAGCAAGATCATGACTGGCATCAGACTTATTCCCAAAGTGCAATATTTACATAATGATATTGCAATAAAACTACTTGTACAAGTAATGCTAAAGAGCCTGGCAATCTAACAAAATATAAATATCAAGGAGCGCAACCATTTTACATCCTCCCTCCAAAAAGATTGCTGATGTTAGCGCATCAGACCTCACGTTATCATTACTATAGTCATAATTATTCTGAACCCTCAAAATGATGGGTAGGTGTGGAATGCAACTTTTACTTGATTACATCTGTTTTGCTGTAAATAATGGTGGTTAAATATTAAACGAATCTCCAGAAGTACAAGAGTCCCAGCGCAGCACTTTCTCCTGGATACCAGGTCAACAGTTCACACTCAGGACACAAACAAGGCACAGGGTTGTATCATTAAGCTGCAATCACGTAACCAACGGAAGAAAAGAAAGAGGAAGAACGAGAAGCCCTCACATGTCTTACAAGCAGTGCAAAAGACATTTCCCAAAGTTGAACCTCTGGCTGAAACACACACACATGCAAAGCTACTCTCAGCTGCTTCACAATTTTTTTTGCGAGTACCAAAAAGCATTTTGCCACGGCCCGACAGAGCCAAAACAAACGAGCGGCCAAATAATTCAATGAGAAACCGAGTACAAGTTGAAGCTAAAGCAATCGCTGCACCTGAAGCTGCAGTCAAGACACCTCGCACTTTTCAAATGCACTGAAAACATATTTTACCTGGAATATGAGTACATGGGAAAGCTGCCCAACAGAGCATCTTTAATCTAGAGTAATCTTTAAAGCATCTTGAAACCTGGATTGTGTGGAATTAGTCACTTACTGAAAGCACTGGGTGGATCATTTGCATATGGCCTCTGCAGAAAGACCCACATCAAAACAGCAAGGCAAAAAGTCAGGACTGTTTCCCAGCAACTGGGATTCATCATGTCTCAGAAGGCCTACGTGACAGGTGACCGTGTTCTTGGATCACTGAAGGAAGGCACATGCATCCGCATGGCGTTTCTAATGACTGTAGTGTGTGTTACAGGAACACCAGGAGGCTACGCACGCCACGATAACCTCTACCTGCTTAATGCAAAGGGAGCAGGGGGGACAGAGCTCTGGCCAGGCCACGAATCAGTTCTTTCCGTCCACAGTCAGCAGGTTTAGCATAATCTTATGTTTGTGAGGGGCAATTAAATGCCAAAATCCTTCTTCATCTGTATATTAATCAGGACATCTGCGCACAACAGAACCCTCTTTCAGTCATAAAACTTTCTTAGTGTTTAACCAAGCAAAAATTTAACAGAAAAAGTTCATTAAAAAAGCTGTCGCTAAATGAGCTCAAGTCACGATTAAAGAGATTTGTCTTCCTGGATGCTGTACGGTTCAGTCACATTAAGGCTAAAAAGCAATATATATATATATAAGCTGTGAAAGCAGTCAGTGTGCAGCCATTACAGTATGAATTCAATAACTGCACAGTAGTAAAAGTGTACAGTGCAATAGCCACTTGTGCCATTCAGGGGAGATCAACACGAATTTGTTCAGTTTCTCAAACACCCTCCTTAAATGTTTACCTGTCGAAGGATTCACCCTGACACTCGTTGAGACCATATTGGAGAGGACAGGTTCTGCAAAGTACATTGACAGTTTTGTTGCAGTCTCGAAACGGCTTTGCAGAAACGTACACGGAGAAGCACCAGACACCAAAATATAACACTACATTGTGGCTGTCACACATTCAAGTACTGTAAAATTACTTAAATGGCCATTTGGAAACCCAGGGGCTGTGGAACGGTAACGTGTGGGTTTATTGCACCATTACATGCAGTCCTTCAAACTGCTCGTTCCAAAGTGTTTGTGCTAAACTTGCAGGCCACGGTTCAAATGGGACAGAGAGTGCTGGATCCAGAAGAATCTCGGAGCATCACTGCTCAATGAACGTTAACGGCAGTGTGAAGAACAGCAGCCAATGGGAGTGGAGAATGCCCCTCGACATAACCGGTAACTTCTTCACTTCAACCAGTCGATGTGTGTGGAAAAGCATGTTGGGGTGATGTTCTGCTGGTAGGTGAAATATGAAGAGGCAGGTGGGTGAGGGGGCAAGGCAAGCGCATGAGCACATGTGCATGTTTGAGTGCGTGTGAGCATGTGCTTGCCCTACGGCCCCAGATGCTCATCCTCAATGTGCAGGCTGCTGGAGGGGCACAGCAGGGGCTGGCTTGAGCTATTGGTGCTCCGACTCTTCAGGCTCTCCGTTGACTCCGAGGACCCTGGGCAACAGTGGAGTGGCAGGTTGTGAGGCCACATCTGCTCTAGCAAGAGCAAAACTCACAATGCTAATCCGACATGCAGCCGCTTAACACGTAAGAAAAAGAAAGTAGTTGAGTTCCTCAAATACTGGACTGGTAAATGAAAGTGCCTGTGTCCCTTTTCCTCGTTTCACACATTCACTCATTTAAACATGAGCCAAAAACACAGCTGCAGTGCAAAACGTCTTTAGTTGTGGTGGAGTCTGGATGAGCAGAGAGATTAATCACAAGGCGAAGGCCACTCGCCGTAGAGCACGCACAGCACAGGCAGTCTGGGAGGGCGCAGCCGACATACCATAGTTAATCCTTAATGCCAACACAGCAGGATTCAGGCTCAAGGGCTGCCCGCAGGGAGGTAAGGGAAACAGGCAAGCAGGGTAAACAGAGGAAAGGGTCAGGAACAGAGAACAACAATCACAAAAAAGGTTAAATGACACTCAGGAAAGCAGAAGAAAGGAACGCAATTAGTTATCAAAGAACTACAATCACAGGGGTAACTTTTAAAATGCCCACATTCATTACAGGTATTTAGCACACAAAGCAGTATTAACAGTGTTAAGGGAAGTTTGAAATGAAGTTCTAAAGAGATCCAAAAGCCACTATGACGTATTATAAACGAAAATAAGTTAGACACAATGAACACATACTAACAAGTGTGTTCAAGTATCGTTGAAAGTGAAAGGGGTCAGAGGTAACAGACTCACCTGGGAGGGACAGTTCCACCGGCGGGTCGCTCTCAGTCTTGGTCAGACTGCTGTGCTCACTGACGCAGTCCTGGAAGATGTCCCCGACAGAGCGGGGCCTGTCGTCTGCGCAGATCCAAGACAGAGGGGGCAGGACCACCGGTCACAGATGGGTAGAACCACACACTAGAATTATGGGACTGAATGCTGCAAAGTCTGGGGCAAAGCTAAGCTCTTTTGGTGTAACCTCCTGAGTTTTTAGGCATATATCTAGGATTTCTAGGATGCTATCCAAGCCCCATCTACAAACACGTGTTCTCACTTAAAAGCACACAATGTCCACTATGAAGTGCATCACATCACATCACATCACACACACTTTCTGAACCGCCTGTCCCATACGGGGTCGCGGGGAACCGGAGCCTACCCGGCAACACAGGGCGTAAGGCCGGAGGGGGAGGGGACACACCCAGGACGGGACGCCAGTCCGTCGCAAGGCACCCCAAGCGGGACTCAAACCCCAGACCCACCGAAGAGCAGGACCCAGTCCAACCCACTGCGCCACTGCGCCACTGTGCCCCCCTGCATCACATCAATATTTTATTATTTACAGACTGGGAATAAATAACATGTCCTCTGTAGTAGACAAAACTGAATTGCTAGGTCTCTGCAGGTAATGAAACACCTTTTTGTGGCCATCTCCATTTTTGTAATTTATACAGGCTTCTAGTGACCCCAACAATCAGTCAGATGTCTGCCAAAGCAAGATGAAACAAGCTTTTAGCAACAGAATGGCACGACTCACCTTCGTCCAGGGTAACAGACTCGGCAGGTTCTTCTCCTGCTGTGGTCTGCAGGGCAGCAAAATAAGAAAGACACCACTAATATCAAGCTACCGTCAGCAGGGAAGAAAGGTCAGACGTCCACGGGAAGTGGTGGAGAGGGAGGATCTCACCTCAGTCAGAGTTGGACTGCCCGAGAGTAAGGGGCACGGCTGGCCCTCGGACACCTCCAACATCTTCTCTTCGTCCTCTTCTCGGATGGGGGACGATGGTGACTTCAAAGTGCTGTGAGGACATAATGACGGAGCTCGTCAACGGCTGTGATAACTCGCATTTGTATTACACATGGCAGGCAGCACAGTTGCTAAGTTGCCGTCTAATCAAACAGCAAGGCACGTCGGCCTTAAGAACAGGACAAATGAGTGGAATTTGAGGCACTTTAAGTTACAGTGTCCAGGAAGCGTGCCGCCTTTCTGCTTCTCTTGGTCCCGAGTTCCCTCACCTGTCGGGTGACTTGCTAACTTTGCCCTTCTGGGACCCAACGTCAGTGCCGTGCTCCGGGGACCCCAGCGATCGACCGGACAGTGGCGAGGGGTCGCCACCGAGGCCCCCTGAGAAGTTTATTTCTTCATAAAGGGGAGCGGAGGGGATGGCGGGAGATGTGGAGCGCAGGCCGTTGAGGGCCTCCAGGAGGGAAATGGGCTCAAAGCCCGGAGGGACACTGTCCGAGCTCTGGGAATGAAACCGCCGCAAATCATGGAATTCACATCTCATTTATTCCCAATATTATGTAACAGGATCTCTTTTTCTTGGGTTGGACAGTCCAAATAACATGAGGAGACAGAACTGCTACCAATGATCATATTCGTACAGACCTTGCATGGCATGCTTTCAGAACCCATGCCCAAATGATACCTCACTACCTCAATTACAGAATTTCTCCCATTCCAGCAGAGCACTTTGGTACTGAACCAATGTGCCTCTGAGCAGAGGGAGTCTAATAACCAGCACGCACTGAGCAGCACTGATTTCCGCAGGCCACAGGAAACTCCACCCACCTCCCCAGTACCCACCGAGTGGTCGTCATTTTCCATGGTCTGTGCCAACACAGGGCTGAAGGAAACGGGTGACAGTGCCCCCGGTTTCTTCTTCAAGGCACGGATCTGAAGCAATGCGCGAAAGGCTGAGAGAACGACGGGTGTAATTATAATCAATACACAATCTATGTAATACGCATCGGAATTTACAGTTTGTTAGTAAATCAATAAAAATGTGATAAGGTATGAGAAGGAAATTAGTATTTTAGTAACACTGACTCCAAATTTTTTTGTTTTTTTTTTTTTTGTTTTTAAATGTGTGGCCTACATGGTTCTACAGATGGTATGCATGCAACTCACGCAGTCTGCAGATGGGGCAGTTGTTAGCCTGATAGCGCAGAGTGTCAGCGCAAGAGTTGCACAGGCACAGGTGTCTGCAGGGCAGGATGAGTGTGTCGCGCAGGTCGGACAGACACACCACACACTCGCTGCTGTTGTCGCTGTTTTCATCGTCAGATGGCTGCAGTAAACACACACACTTTCTTTTAGGTTGAAAAACTGTTTTCACCTTGTTTTGTCACACACTGACAGCTGAACAGAGCAATTCACATAAAAAGTAATCAATGTCAACTCTTTTGCAGAGCAAAAGGGAAAGAGAACCTTGGTTTCTTGGTTGTTCTTGTTTTCGATGCCATAGATCTCCTGCAGCAAGTAGCTCACGCGGTCCACCTGAGGAAGGTGGTGAGAGGACCGGTGACGTCAGCACACTGTGACTGTGTCCTGTCATTTTACACTCAGTCTGAGGATCACACGGAGCTGTGCTCTGCTGACTGTGAGTCGCTAGGCACCCAATGGATAAAGGATGCATCTCACTTAACTATGTGAACTGCTGCCAAGTCATATGACATCTGAATGAACACTAAAAATTCACACATTTACACAATAAAGAGTGGAAATAACATTATGCCAATCTGTTCTGCCAAATGCAGTCATTTTCCCTATTTGATGAAGATTCTAACATAAACCAACTGAAGCATTAATATCCTACCACTTTCCAAAGATCTCCTATGGCTATAATGCATTTACTGCAGGATAAATGTGGCAAGTCATCTCTACTATTTATTTAATTTCTAGGATATATTATGAAAGTCCAGGGTTCTCGGTTTTGGCTAGGAGATGCTAAATCCCTCCTGGCATTTGAGAAGGCTCTCAAAGCCATCTCTTTGAGACCCATTTTTCTCCTGACGGATACATAATTGAGTCCAACACCATCTGCTATGATTATCTAGGTATTTGCTATTTGAATGTCACTTCTACAGGCAGCTATGAGTGTCTACAAGAAGTCAATACTTTCGGTATAAACAAATGCAGAACCAGGCTGAAGATTAACCGAGGTTCCACCCACACAGCCCAAAGGCAGAGAACAAAAGCTCAATGGAAAAGTTCCTTTTTTAACCTCTCACACATTGTTTAAAATAAATTTAAAAATCCGATGGCCAAAGAAAGTGTAGATTAAGGAAACGGAGTATAATCAGAATCAGAATGGGTGTTCCTTGGCAAAGGAATGTTACATTAATGTTTCACGCAGAAGGAAAAAAAAAAAAAAAAACAGCACAAAATCTAAAGACTACAAAAATGACAGGATTTCCTCACCACTTGCTTCTGCTTCAAGGGCTTCACCGAGTAACTGCCGTCGACATGCTACCAACACAACAAATTTCTCATTTAGTTTTAGCACAACTCAAAAATAAGTTGCAGACATGTTCACATCGTTACCACCCACCTATGGACTGTACACAGTCATTTTCTCTCCCTTAGAAACTCTTTTAGAAATTCCATTTGAGGTAATGACCAGAGACACTTGACACCAAGTCTCCTGCGGATCGTTAAGCATGAGGCCTTTGAATAAATGCCGATGACTTTGGCAGGTTGGGTAACCTCTGCAGGATGTCACAGGTCCCAAAGAATTCATAAAAAGCGCTCAATTCTCTGCCCTGCGAGATTGGCAGCAAACGTGTTCATTTAGACCCAGCTACGCTCCTGTTGCCCGAGGCCGGACTGCCCACCTCCTATTTTGTTATCCATCATTTGCACTGTAAAGAGGGACAAGAGACAAGTTTTTCTGCGATAAGATACACTTACCCGTTCGAAAGCAGCCAAAAGCACGTGTGAATGACCCAAGCTATCTATAGCAGAAGACAAATCAATAAGCCAATGAACAAAATTAAAATTCACAAGGGGAAACATGAGCGAAGCATGTTGGTAAGTTAACATACTGTTTGCAGCAGCGAGTCATTAATTACGGTCTCTACAATTGCCGATCAGAAAACGTACCGTCCCCTTCGTCCACCACAGCCTGGATGACCATGGGAAAGATTCCTCTGTCTAGGTCAAAATTGAGCTGGTAAAGAGAAAAAAATACACAGTTTAAATTACAAACATTATCGCATACACACACTTCTGACTACAGCATTTCTCGATTTTCTCCTTCTTAAATCATCATTTAAACGTCTCGCAGGGCTCATGCAATGGTCCCACTCACTGACAAATCATTTAGACAAAAACCTTCCTATATTTACAGGGATATTTACCTTCTCAATCTTCTATTCAGCTAAATTATTTACAAGCATGATAGAAGCCTTTGTTTTAAATTTAGCATTTTAATAAAAAGTACACAGCATCTTGATTACAACTTTCTTTAGCCCATCACACTACGACAAGTATTACTAACACATCCATACAATACACAATGACAGTTACCCAGTTACCATGTCATCAGCATGGAACCACAATGCCTTCTTTATTCCCAGGTCTGCCAATGCTCTGTGTCATTTCTTACTCATATTAATCAACACAAAGGGGAAGTGTACAGATGAAGACAGAATAAAGAAGCTTGCTGTGTAAAGACCAACCTGACACCCAGTATGATACAGGGTCGTCAGGTGAGCCCCCCCCTTGTCCGATTTACAGCGCCACTGGCGTACGCACCTCCTCCTCATTCCACTCAGAAAAGTCGATTTTGAAGGACGGGAGCGAGAACTGCTGGCTCACTCCTCTCTTGTAGTGCACTGTTTCGGAGACCATGGCTGGAATCCTCGGGTTGTAGCTGTGAGACAGAGGAAACTCTTCTCACATCAATGGCACAGGGCAGCAGGTCTGACTTAGAGACTCAATCCAAAACAAAGCAAGACTTGACAGAAACTTGGCTTATTTTTTGTAATTCAATGAACACGTTCCAAGTAAATTCTTAAGCATTTCTAGAGGGATGACTCTGAAAATATTATACCTCCATGAAGCCAAATGTACTAAACTTGTTTTCCTGAACTATACCATTATTAGTAATACAAACACGATGGGTAAAGAAAGGGATTTCTCACAGTCTCTGGTAAGTTGTGACGGACATATTATTACACATCAGGCCCAGATGAATGCTCAATGCTATAAAAACATCTTTTCAACATCTCTCTTCCATTTAAAATGCAAGTTTAAAAACATGAACGCAGTAAGACATGCTAGTGCATTTCTGCACTCCAGATATCACCATTTGCTGTGCTATATTCCAGCTACAACAGTATCCATGGAAACAGTTGTCAAGGCATCAATACCTTACCATCCTATCAACAAGCTTGGCCCTCTGTGGCATCAATTTACGCTGTGACAAGGAAGCCAATGCATAACCAATTTTAAAATTTGTCATCTTGCTTAATACATATTTTTTCCTCTAAGAGTATCAATTGTGTATTCGCTCGCTACACCCCAAAAAGACTGCTATGCTCCTCCACCTCTGCCCGTTTGGTGATCCCACACACCAAAGGTCCAAAATCATAAGCACAAAGGTTTTTGGTTCTGGCTCTGATGAGGTGGAATGACCTCCTCCTCTCACTCAGAACTGCTGAATGTCTCTCTATATTTAAGAAGAGTCTGAAAAGCCACCTCTTTTGGACTCTCTCCTCCCCTGATTTTGTAAGTGTGTGATGAACATGTACGATAAATGTATGCTTATGGTTAACAGTTTTTTAAATGATAATTTGCTGAATAATGATAAGCCTTTATGCAACTACTCGTGTGATGTATACTTCCTGACATGGCTGAATGTGAGAAATTGATTGTACTCTAGAATTGCGTGTCTGCATCCAAATCTCTCATTGTGTTTATGTAATTCACTCTTTCCAGTTTTTCTCTGAGGTGTATGTCGCTTTGGAGGAAAGTGTCTGCCAAGTGAATAAATGTATACTGTTCTCCTTCCTGTTAAATGCAATGAAATAAATAAACCCAAATTAATTATACCGACCTTGTTACAATATTTAATTTGTGCACATTCAGTCTCATCATTTATTGAATTCAAAGTAATTTGCTACATGCCACAAATCCTACATTTGGCATCAAATCCATTTTAAACTACTACTTGCAGACCCACTTTTGGGACATTAAATTGAATATAAAAAGGAATATAAAAGAAGAATGGTACATAATAACGATCACACATTAACTCTATCTGACAGCCACTCAAACTTGGAGTCATCTACCCAGGGTCTGAGCATTATATCACAGGCCACTGGCCAGATTCACTTCCAAATACTTGTTAAAAATGGTGACAAGCAGGCTGTCATGACAGACTGAATCAGATGTCACATTCCTTCTTTCTTCCAGCAAAAACCTTTCAATGTAAAAAAATTCATCAATTTCATTGTTCAAGATCATCACACCCACCCACACTGAACTCTGAGACAGACTCACGTGGCCATTCCGTTGGAGAACTCCTCATAGGCCTGGCAGTAAAGGGTAATGGCTACGCGAGCATCGGCGTCAAACGTGAACTCCACACCGTACTGCACCCTGGGTTGCCCATCTTCCTCGATGGGACTGTCACCATCTTCCTTGTACCTGCACATCAATTGATCCTGTAACTGCTCAGCACACTTTGAGGACTTACACAATACATGCTCGGACACATCTTAGCTAAACGCGTAGTATTAACACCCCGAACTTCCAGGCACAGCAACAGACTACCATGTGGGACTTCAACTGACAATCTTCTTGTTACAGCCGCCTCCTTTAGCTACTACGCTACCTGGGAGTTTTCGTGTTCTAGCATCTCCATGGGCTCAAAGTGGTCACAGGAAGAAGCAAGGCAGTTTGAGGCTGTAAACCCAGCGATCAAACACATCGAGCTGACGTGCACCTTCAATCATCCACTGCAGCCAGGGTGTGAAGTGGCCAGTGATGCTCACCTGACCAAGCGCAAAGAATCCTTCCTAATGTTAACCAAGCTTCTCAGAGTCTTTACAGGCTCGTGTGGGGCAGGGGTCACATATGGAAACTGAGGGAAAATCAAAGACAGTTGAACTCAAAAACAAGGACATGCATGCAAACCTCCTACACTTCAGTGCATTTAATTCTACCCATTTCCAGATTAATGTACACAGTGCATAAAAAAAGACCATTACCCCCGAGCGGTTACTATAATTTACCATCTCTAGTAAAGATAATCAAAAACCATCAACAGTTCAATAAAACCGATAGCACAGGGATCAGAAGAGACTACAATGTAACACTGTCCACATCAAGATGAATGTAAAACAGTTCAGAAATTTCCTGTCAAATCTATGGTGACCAGTAATTTATTACCTGCACAGGTCTGTTCCCAAGAAAGTTGAGGTCCATGTTTTCCCCAAAGAGATAGCCTTCTGGGTGTGGTGTGTCAAACTTCTCGCCTCCCATGAAAAAATGACTGGCAAAATAGTTTCCTGGAAGCGAATGGAGAGGCAGTATGACAGAAAAGAATGGCTCAGGTCTCAGGGTGTAAAAGTCATAAATTCCTGTTATCGACACCAGTGACTTCTTATCAGCGTCTTTCATCTGAACGATTTGCTTGCATGCATAGAAAAGGAAAACTTCCTGAAACTCTGGAGCTCATGCTGCGATACAGTGAGAGAATTCATGGAAAATTCACAGCGAGTTGGATCCAGACAGTACCTCGAGCCTAAATTAATTCTCACAACGCAAGTCACGCAAACCGTTTTCAAGGAAACTACAGAGGATGTAGTTTCCGTTCAAAATATAAATAAAAACCGGCCAAATGTGAAGGAAAATTAATCTTTTGCGACAGAAACCATCTTTTTCTGAAGCTTTCCTGACTGTCCCTTAATATCTTTTACGTTAAAGCACATAAGGTGGAACAGTACACATCCGTCCCCCATTTTCTGATCACACATCTCCAGTATGTGATCAACAGACCCCGTTCCATTTTTTGTACCACATTTTGTTATACTATAGAATGGATTATGAAAGCATAATGCTGTGCTCTGGTATACTGTATGACACAATGATGGAAAGCAGAGTACCGGTGGTACGAAACACCGGACCGAATGAGCAGGCTGTTGTGGGGGTTTGTATGGAGCTGCAACAAAACCAGACAGGGAGATGGAAACAGAGATGGACATAGAAAAAACTGAGACACTTTAGAAAGAAACATGTAACAAATGCAGGAAAACAACACAATGAGAAAGGGAAACGGGGCCTTACCCTTAGTTAGGGCATAATATAAAAACAACAGACACCATATGATACTGACAGTCACAGACAGACTTAGGGTATAATAATAATAATAATAATAATAATAATAATAATAATAATAATAGAAGAAGAAATAATACCAGAAACTAAGAAGGTTGCTGTAAGTTAGCCACGTAACAGACACAGAGCACCTAACTAACTGACCACCGCCTGGATAAAACAAAAATATGTCCACTTACAGAGGACAGACAACAATAACAAACTAGTAGCAAGGAAGGAAGCAGTAATGTGACTAAGTGTTAATAGCTAAATACATAACATGATGTAAAAGAGGTGAAAAGAAGGAGAAGCACGTCGCCGGTCGTACCCGATTTCGGCGGGTATCTATACGCCGAGTTGGCCTGTATGTCTATATCCTCGACCCCCGCTATCCTGCGAGTGAGAATCGAGCCCATCTTTATCAGCTCGAACAAAATGTTCATATATTCATGTCACAAAAAATTCCGCCGTTTCTTTTAGGCAGCGCGCGCAGCTACGCCGTCGACGATGTCGGTCCCACTCTGACTGACAGACTCTTCAGCGGCACCGGGTTCGTCCAGCTGCCTTTTTCTTCCGTCTCCCGACGTCCCCGGACTCGGAGCCGCCGTCACCCGCCCGCTTCGTTTTCAACAACTCCAACTAATTCACAAAAATAGCAATTATTTAAAAACCATAAAGCCGAGCTCGCGGAGGAAAACACCTCCGAGGGCGGAGCGGCTCGCGGTGGCGTACGCGTGACCGGCTAACGCGGTATGACGTCACGGTCGTGTGGCGACTTTTGGCGTCAGAACTGAGCGGAGGAGCTCGTGCTGAGGTCGAGCGGTGTGGTGTCCACGACTGTGGGTACTGAAGCACTGCACACGCCGACCTTTCAAATTGTCAGCAAGGGCAAAATTGCAAATAGAAAGGGCTTTGAACTATGATATAAATATGCAAAGATCCTCTGCATACTTGCCCGAGGGAAAAATGGGACCCGAGCGATGAGGCTACGGGCGCAAGGGGGCAGTATACACAGTATAGAGGTATACTATCGATCAGAATGGGTTTGCATTTGACAAAATGTAATAAAAAGCACAGCAGATTAAATTCACAAACAAGTAGAAGCAATGTTGTAGAAATAATGTTGTTAAAAGTCTACCAGCATAGTACACTACCGTATCTGCGGTAAAGAGTGTAATACAATAATGCGAAAGTAAGACAGGTAGGCTACAGTAAAATCGGTGAAATACTAAAGCAATTGTGGCATAGTTTACAAATGAAGTAACACCTCCAAAAATAGATCAATGTTACAGACAAAAATAACATGATGTAACAAGAACCTAGGTGGCTAAAACTGTATCGTTATATTTTTTTAAATAATTTCAGAGATAATTTAGTAACACTAAATGCATAGGTTATACAGCGTTCCGTTTACATGATACGTCATTTAAATGTTTAATAAAATCATATTTATAGTGCGTACGTTAACACGGTTCGATACTGAAATGAGAACCGACTGTCCGTTTCTACCGGCGCTTGAAGAGCTCGTTTCCTAATTTGGTAAGACGTTAACAGAGCGCGCCTGGCGATTGGACGAGGCCGCTGTCAGTCAATTTCTACAACCAATGCGTGGGCTGTTGGGGGTTGAAGTTCAGCAGAGTACACATAAACCTTAAATCACTGTGTACGTATTATAAAATCTGCCAAAAGTACTACATTCTATACATTTCAAGGTTTGTAGGAAAATTATCTCAATAAAAGAAAGATGGTACAGTGCTTTTCAGCCGGCTATAATAATTCACAGCAAAAATATGTAAACGAGCATTCTTGCACATATGATAATGATTATCTGGGTTGGTGCTTATTATACTACAGCCAGAGGCAGGACTCAGACCTGCAATTTCTAATTCCAGAAGCAGCAGCCGTAGCCGCTACACCGCCTTCCTTCCCTTGTGTGTGTTTATTTGTTTTATTTTTCAACAGACCTTTCAGTGTGTAAATATAGAAAAGCTCCTTCTTTCTGAGCCTCGCTGTCCATGTGCCCAAACAGTTTCGAACACGTTACGCTTCCGCGAGTCCCATCGACGATCCATCGTCCCCTGCGCACGCCTCCTTGTGACGTCACGTGCCAATCAAGAGAGGCCCAGCCCACTCACTGGAGCTCTTACAGTAAATATTTGTGTTTGCGCGGCCGCCTGCAGCTGATGGTGGATGATTCATAAAGAGAGAGAAAGAGAGGAAGAGAGAGGGGAGGAGAGGAGAGGAGAGGAGAGGAGAGAGAGGAAGAAAACGAGCGGAGGGAGCGACTCCCTGGGGCTGAGCGCCGACACCGATCCCCGAAGCAGCGATCGGTCCCGCGAAGATCATGGACGAACTAAAGCACCAAGTAATGATCAACCAGTTCGTCCTGACAGCTGGATGCGCGGCGGACCAGGCGAAGCAGCTCCTGCAGGCGGCACACTGGCAGTTCGAGGTATATAACGACACGATCAACTTATGAGTGACGACATGTCATGTATGCAGCCTACCTTCTAGTGTCTGCATGCGTGTACTGTTTACATTACATGTGTCACGGGTGGTCTGCGCGTGCCCTGGCGCTGTCTTCACCTCTGCATCATTAATGAATTACCCCCAACATAAGATGAGCCTGTTTTTCCCTTACACGAAAACACAGTGCTCTCGCTGCATATTATGTGTAGTAATTTATGTAATATCCGCAGCATTTCTTGCGACAGTGAAGTATCTGGGTTTTCCGTGAGTACTATAATCCATCTCCATTAATCTACTGCAGTAATGCTCTTATGCAATAATGTCCCCACCGCGAGGACCTGCTACACGCTGTACTTTATAATATTGTATTTAGTCTAAACACACTGCAACATGGACAATTAATGGATATAACATAGCTTTCATACAGCACAAATTATATATATAATCATGTTAGCCAAAATGTAAACGATTGTTAAATACAGTGTACCGTCATGCATCGATTGAAACGTGTTTCTGTGAAATCGGGGTTACGCTTACAGTCTAGTCGTATAAACTTCCGAGAAATTGCGAATTATTAATTAAAGCCGACCTTTCTTTCATTAAACACTTCTTCTTGCCCTTTTTTTGTTGTACAGACTGCGCTCAGTGCCTTTTTTCAGGAGAGCAGCATCCCATACAACCATCATCACCACCAGATGGTGAGTATCACAGCATTATCGTTATTACTATTACTGTTATTTCAGAATGGGGATCCGATCTGTGCACGTGTGCACATGTCGGCCATGTCGGGCACCAGGCTGACATGATGATGATGATCATGATGATGAACAGTAACAGCAACGGTAACAGTTACTAACTCAACTGTACAAGAAAAACAGACACACGGTATCGTCTTCGGCTTCGACCTTTTCCTCCTCTCCGAGAGCAGTGCTTCTGTGGTATTTTTAAGACGTCTTACAACCCTTGGGGGAGGTGCCGGGAACATCGTTTCGAAAGTGAAGTTTGAACCCTCCTTCCCCCCCCCCCCACCGTTGAGAAACACGCCGCGGTCGTTCACTCCACGCGGCATCTGAATTTATTTTAAAGAAAAGTGGTCGAGTGGCTAATAACCCGCTCAGTCCTTACGAGAAGGTCCCCACCCGGTTTTGTGTTTGTGTTGATTTTTGTGGATATAGTTCCTGTTCTGAGCGAAACTCGTTGTTTTATGACGCAATACGAGCGCACAGGGCCGGCGCGACACGTGCGCGGCGCTCGAGCTGCATCCGCGCGCGACTTTTCCGAAGAAGACACAATGTATCGATCGGGTTTCCTATTTAGTTGTGTCTTTTGTCCCATTTCCAAAGAGACAGAGAGACTCCTTTCGTTTCATTCACTATTGGCACGTCTGATACTGATAGATAGATGATAGATAGATAGATAGATAGATAGATAGATAGATAGATAGATATAAGTTTGATCACTATGGCTTGTTAGTGTAGACGCTCTGGTGTCAGTCATCACAGTAATAGTGTTGACAGTTGCGATAAATTTATCTCTACTACTGTGGTCACTTGCTGTTTTCACATACAGACATTTCTTTGTTTTAAAATTAAATTTATTTTCTGGACCTTTGCGTTAATGTAACAAGACAAGGGAGTTATTAAGCATTGCGTTTATTCGTGTGATAAAAATGTGAGTGAGGAGAACAAGAAGGATTGCTTTGGGTTTAGTGTAATAAAGGGAATGTAAAGGCCTCCGATGTGTAAAGCTGGGTCAGTGGGGGTGTTGGCAAAGAGGCGGAATCTAAGAGCCACCGGGGCAGTCGGGGTTTAATTCCACTGACTGAAAGCAGACTGTGTGTAGGGAGGTGGTGGGGGTGTGCGTGTGTATTCGGTGCGTGGACTCCACATATGGGCCGATCCTCCGTGATTAAGTCCTAGAGTAACGGTTTGCTGAGCACAGCAGCCCCTGTGCAGTGCATGTGCACCGCACGCCCGCAGACAGACGCGTACACGGCGCCTCCCCCTGCTATCTCTCAGCCGCACGGCCCTAATCCAATTTGTCGCACGCTCGGCCCGGTTGACACAATTCTTAATGACCGAGTTAGAGGTGCCTGAGCTTGGGCCCCGGGGGACGCAGAGCATGCGGCACACAGGAGAGGAAGTGTCTCAGAAGTCACGCCTGCGGTGTTGTGAAACCTAGACCTATACGGACATCTCCTCGGACTTCCTCTTCCCGTGAAGGCTTTTAATCAATGAATTCCTCTCCCTTACCCGTCTGCAGGTCACAGCTTGTCAATATTTACTTACAGTACAGCGAGGTAAAACCTTGGTTAAACCAGGGTGTAGTTAGGGATGTGTATCACTGAAGGAATACTGCCAGATGGCAGTAACCATGCCATGTGGTAAATCGCCTATCATTCTACACCCTCCCCTTTCTCTCTGTCTCTCTCTCTCTCTCACACACACACACACACACACACACACACACACACACACACACACACAGAGCTTACCTCCTGTTACACCTCCTGGACCATCAAAGCAAGTTAGCTCTTGGAGCGAGGGGGACGCAACGTGTCTCACTGGGCTCCTGTCTGATGGACCAGGGTGCGAGGATCCCAGGCCTGGGTCTAAGCACGTTGTCCAAAGCGTGTGCCTGCAGTCCAAACTGCGGTGTGGGTCGGGAGTCTTGTCAATCAGCATCATTGCCAAAAGCAGACCTTGAGGCCTGAAGTCCTCCACAGAGAGGAGTTATGATGCAGCTAGCTGTGGAGACTTGGCAGGGTGTAGCACGTGTCCGAGAAACCTGGCGTGGAATTGGGCTTCTCTCTGAAGATCTACACTACTGTTTGTTGAGAATGTCACATTGACTTCACTTCATTCTGAGAAGACAGTCGCTAGTGAACACACATTTACCTCTCTGCCATTCTCAGTTATGATATGGACGATGGTGCAGAAGACCACCGTAAGATATGATGAGCTAACTTTAATGGCCAAGTAGGTGCGCACATGTCGCTCCTTCAGACGTATTCAACATACGGAACGACGTAAAAGTGACACAGTGACCATATCGTAACACATTTCAAAGAGGATTCAGTAAATAAATAATATATTAATGTGATCTATACTGTGCACTTCAGAGGTTGATAAGGACATGACTTCAACGGAACTGCACTGCGTGAGGAAAAGTGCCATTGGATTTCATACAAGAGCAATGAACAGATCAGCAGTTTGCTGCTTTTGCTGCTGCGCAGCTGTAGCTGTGCTTCTCAGGGACTGGAACTTGCGCCATAAGCAAGGAGAACGTGCTGGAAGCGGCAGGTCCGTTGAAGCTGTGCAGAAGTGTGTCGTCCTTCTCAAAGGAGGAAGCAGTGAATGGCGGGTAAGGGCACCGTGCTCGGGGTCTGCAGGGCAGACAGAAAAGGAGAAGCTCCCATGACGACAATAGACATGTGGGAACCATGAATGAATGTTAGGCTTGTGACCGGAAGGACACACAGACATCACACTGCTTACTCTAGACATCATAATGGAGAAGCAAGGGCCAAGGGACCAGAGCCAGGATTCTTACCCACAATCCTTGATGCTCAACTCGCCTCATAATCGATCCGATGCTTACAAGACACCATCTGTAAGCAGGGGGCATAGTCATTAGAGCCAACCGAGGAACCCGGGTTCAAATCCTACCTGCTGTAAATCCTTGATCAGGGTACCTGTCCTGAATTGGTAGAAATTACCCTGCTGCATGAATTGGTAAATCAGAGTAACAGTGTACAAAAGCAATATAGTACATCACCTTGGAGAGAGGAGTCAGATAAAAATGGGGGTAATAATAATAATACTTTTCAAATAAAAATGTGGTTGGAGATGCTACACAAAGGTGAGGAGTGAGGGGAAGTAAATAAGGAGGGAATAGCTCAGTTACCACTGAGAATTATGCGCGCACACACACACCTCCCTAAGCAGTCTAAGGTTAAATGAGGTCACTGCCTCTGTTTTGACTAGAGGGGAATCTGTAAAGGAGACCCTGCAGGGTCAATAGCCAGGGGTCAGGGGTTAACCAAGCACATTCAGAGCAGCACTTACCCGGTTTCAGGAGTTAGTCGAAGACTCCGAATATTTAAAAAAAAAAAAAAAAAAAAAAGTCCAAAGTCACATTTTACTTAACTGCACTGACCCCAGCTCCCCTTCCCGCTTGCTCGCTGATCCATGGCTGTCGGGGGACAGATCAGACTGTGTTTGTTCTGGGCTGTTGTGGTCGCTACCCCTCTGTCGCCAAATGATGTGGGAATTGCTGCTCCCACGAGTCACTGGACTGTTTGAACGCTTAACCCAACCAAGCGTTTATCCCCAGGTTCATCCAGGACACGCTGGGATGCGCTGTGTACGCGGAGCCGCTCTGTGCACACACATCTCTGTATTCCCTCGCGGTCCACCAATGTGGTCACAGGCCTATGTGAAGCGGTCGAGGGGCTGCCGGGAGCTATTGCCCCGTAATCTTTCAATGGTAAGGTCACACAGCTCAAGGGGCTCCTCTTCTCTTGCCACCGAGGGCTTTTCTTCCATGTACGTTCTGCAGCCGCCTTCTCCTCTCACCCGTGTTTACGCGTCCCGTTCGACAAACGCCACCAAGACGACGAGACGCTCGGAGTGCGGTCGTGGGTTTTGAAATAAGCAGCTGGACAGCGCAAACTCGGTCGTCCGGCATCAGATCGCAGCTGCACGACAGGATCGAGCGCTGTGAATAAATGTCTGGAAATGTGTGTTGAAAGTGCCAGCGTTCCGGTGACTTCCACACAGACCGTCGAGAACGCCAGAGATAATTGGGTCAGGCCGGACCAATACATCACATGGAAACAGTTCTTCACGGTGTAGAAATCTGCACCCCTGGAAACCATGACTCTCTGTGTGTGTGTGTGTGTGTGTGTGTGGCTGTGGATTTGGAACGCTTGAGTCTTGATGCTAGTCACAGCATGCTGCTTCCCACCAGCTGGGAGGATTCAGCTCAGCACCTCAGCCATCCTGGGGCTTTCCTGAACTCTAAGACTACCCTTCTGAGCAGAGCATCCCCGGTGTGTGCTTTGAGTGTGCGCTTCAAGGTCGCCGCATGTTTTGTTTCACAAACGCCCCTCCCCCCACGGATAGTGCGTTACTCGGAATAGGGGCTCTCCAAACACTGGGGGTTTGCCAGCGGGAGGGAGGACGGGGACCAGATGTGTTTACGCAGCAGAGCTCTCACAGCTGCACCCAACCGGGGGGAAACAAGACGGAGGGAACACAGGAGTCTTCTGTGAGACCCATCAGAGCTCGTGTCCGTGCGGGGTGGGGGAGGTCAGGCTCCACCGGACATGAGCACCACAGATCATACAGTATCCTCCTAGTTACTGTAGTGCTGCTGTTGTCCCAGTTTCCACTATAATTATTGTTATTATTATTATTATTATTTCTTGTATTTGACACTATTATTAAAAGACAAAAATGTTAGCTCTGCACACTAAGCCGCCAGCAGTGATTTACCAGTCTATACGGCTGGGTAATTTTTACTGTATCAGTACAGGGAAAGTACTTTGATGAAGGGTGCCATGGCAGGATGTGACATCTGAACCTAAGTCCTTCGAGCATAAGACCACTGCGACCGCTACCCCCCGCTGCCCGATCACGTTATCCATTTGCTTTGTATAAAGGGAAGGTGGGCGTTGAGGAACAAGGGAAAAAAAACCATCCCCGCGTCAACGGAGCGGCTGTTAATGATCAAGCTGATCCTTGAGCTCTTTCACCCCCAAGTGCACTCTGTGTAACTGTTGGACTGGATCCACAGGCATAGGGCAACATTGTGTAAAGTTGCGTTCTGTTATTTGCGAACAGCAGCGACTTCCCAGCAAGTGAGTCCGGTGGGAAGCGTTTCAGGACAAGTCATCAGGGACCTCCTGTAAACCGGGTGGAACGTATGAATACTTCTGCGGTCATTTGTCATAAAGCCAACTGAAGCATATGGGAGGACAGCGTGCAAAAACTTTAATAAAGAAGGATTTAAAAAGGACGGTAAGAAAGAGGTCTGTCTTACTCCGATAGACTCAGGCATGTGGTCACATGACCATGTACCAGGTGCGAAGCAGCAACACGCAGCGGAACACCTTTAATTATGGGAAATTTACTTGTGGGATTCCTCAAACCCCGGATTATATTACGGATGATGAGTTTAGTGGAAGGAAAGTTAGAGGCATCACCCTGCACTCAAGTCCTAAGGGTGGAATCCCCCTCATGCAGCATTAGCCTTGATCAAGGTCCTTGCCCTGAATCGAGACAGTAAAAATGGCTGCGCAAACGAGTAAATCAGTGTAAGTATCGTAATCACGTAAGACGCTTTGCAGAAAAGTATCACATAAATTAAGTTTTTATTATTATTATTATTATGAGGGGGGCGTGGCGGGTTTGACCAGGTTCTGCTGTCCGGTGGGTCTGGGGTTCGACTCCTGCTTGGGATGCCTTGCGGCGGACTGGCGTCCCACCCTGGGTGTGTCCCCTCCCCCTCCAGCCTTGTGTCCCATGCTGCTGGGTTAGGATCTGGCTCGCCGTGACCCTGCTTGAGACAAGCGGTTGTAGACGTCCGTGGTGGCTCTTTCGGTTAGAGACCCCATCAAGGATGCTGCAGCCGGCTTAGTTAAAACAGCATGTTAACAGGCAATCAGCGCGGGTGTGTCGGGCAGCATGTCCGCTGGCTAAACCCAGGTACGCACCTGTGCCCCGCCCACGGCTCTGCTGGCTCCTGTTGCCAAGCGTATGCCAGCGCACGGATTAGCGCGTGCCTGCCTCAGCATGGCTCCGACCGACAGCCCTACAGCCGTACCATTTATTCCCATTAAAACAGAAAGCAGCCCAATGCGCTGTTCCCCCCCGTTCAAGTCTTTTCATCCTGCAGCATCAAAGTTTAATGTGTCTCTGGTGTAAAATACAGTGTGTTATTTATCTCGCATCCCGCTGTCTGTAATCCGGCGAATGCGAGCTGTTTCGGAGTGCGAAACCAGCAGGGTGACCCCGACTTCCAAATATGCGCAAACCACAAACAGCCATCCGGCGAGCCGCTCCAAACCTCTCGCGCGATTTACAGGCGAAGGAAACGGGGTTTAAAACACGCAAATACGCACGAGACACTCGAAGGGAGCTGCCTTTTAAGAGCTTTCTGCCAACTCTGTTACTCATTACTAGGCCCATCCTAAGGAAACAAAACGTTTCCATAGCGACGTCGCTGCTCCCAGGCCGCACCGCGCCCTTCCGTTTCCACGGAGACTGAGTCGCCAACCTTATTTCATCATCCAAAACCTCTGCCTTTCTAAAGCCAGGCCCAAGCCATCTTCGTGCGAGTGAGGGGTGGACGGCAGGGATAGGTTGGGGGGGGGGACTTCAGCTGAACGAGGACTCATCTCCAGACTTAATCATAAATTAAAGGACGTTCTTTTTTCCAGAGCTCTTTATACAACACATGGAGTAAAATGCCCAAGGGCGGAAGGCTGCGTCCCTCTCCCCGCATCGTGTTCCCCACACGGTACCCTCTTCAATGTTTATTTGCATCGGCTTCCCAGCTCGTTACCCAGAAAGCTGTTCCTCCTGCTGTTAAGTTTGGATTCAACTGCTATTGGCTGCAAACTACGATACCTTTTTTTTTTTTTTTAGCTTGTCATTATTAGAATTTCCACACCAGGAAATAGAGACCTGTCCCCTCAGCTCACATTTCCCCCCCCCATCACCTGCTTTTGTAAGTGCACACTGATAACATGAAACATTAACATGCATATTCTGGGGTGAAACAAGCTTCGGCCAGCTGGCGTGAAGCACGTATTCAGCAATCCATAATGGGAATTGGCCTGCGCCAAGCCTTTGAGTAAAGAGTACTGCCTCACCCACCATTGGACTTTAAAGTGAACTGTGTATAATTACCTTATATTATAGGGCTGGACTGATTATAATGTGTAGTCACAATACGCTTTGGGGTGCTCTGGAGGAATGCTACTGTTGTCTTTATTGTTCATCTTCAGGTGCAAAACAGTTGTCTTCTTTTAACAGAAGCCACCTTACAGGCGGCATGGCGGCACAGCGAGTAGCGCAGCTGTCTCACAGCGCCTGGGCGGTGCGAGAGGACATGGTTTCGATCCCCGCTCAGTCTGTGTGGAGTTTGCATGTTCTCCCCGTGTCTGCGTGGGTTTCCTCTGGGTGCTCTGGTTTCCTCCCACAGTCCAAAGACATGCTGTTCAGGTTCCCCCATAGTGTGAGTGACACAGAGAGAATGTGTTCCACTGATGTATGGATGAGTGACCCAATGTAAGTAGTGTATTTAGCAGTGTAAGTCACCACGGTGAATAAGCGTGTGTGGACTGGTAGCACTACATAGAGTTCACTGGAAGTTGCTTTGGAGAAAAGCATCTGCTATATAAATAAATGCAATAAAGATGTAATGAAATCTTCCCTGTATAAACTGGCATACTCTGACTTCATGAGCCAGCACTACCCTGTTTACAAGATTTAAAACAATTACACAAATTTTAGGGTCGGACAGGGAACAAGAACTAGAAGGTCCCGATGCTAACCCTGAGGAGAAGCTCTATTCTCCCCATGAAGGACAGGTTTCCTTTATTTTTTGCTAAGCCCACATTTTTTGGGTTCTCTGGTTAAGTTCGTGGTCTCAGCCAAGTGTGCGATGTGGGGGTCAGGGGGGTAGTAGGAAGGGGTCAGGGGATTCACACAGGGCATGTAGATTCTCAGTAACACAGTCTGCAGCTATGTATAGTGGGAGTCCAGATGGTCCATTATGTTCTCCTCACACTAACACACACACACACACACACTGAGACCGCTTGTCCCGAGCACACCACAGGGGTCATGGTGAGACGGAGCCTAACCCGGCAACACACGGCGCGAGGCTGGAGGGGGAGGGGACACACCCAGGACGGGACGCCGACACCCCAAGCGGGACTCGAACCCCAGACCCGCTAGAGAGCGGGACCTGGCCAAACCCGCTGTGCCACCGCACTCCCCCTCACGCTAACAGCCAAGGCAAAAAGAGCTGACGCAGCACCTATATTTATATATAGCTAGAGTGTTCTGTGTGTGCCTCCATGCAAATGAATATGTGCAGTAACTCATACCTTTTCCTTCCCTCTTTTTATGTAACACATTGTGGGAGCCCGATCCGAGAACTTCCCTTGCAGGGTCACGTTCCTGCATATGAAAAATGAACGTGGGGCCATTTCCTCTGCATTGTTCCCTATACGATTCCATTGTGCCCTCAAATAACACGGTTAATCGCTAATATGAAGGTGCTGAATTCTGCGCGCGTGACGGGGGGGCTGCTGCTGGAGGTGAAGCCTGAGCAAAACCCTGTGGCAGGGAAGGTAGCCCTGGATGGGGAGGGCTTGTCCTTTCCTATGCTTTCCAGAAACGCCGTTTCTGTGGAAGGGTGCGCGGCTGTGCCGTGTTGAGGGTTTGTGCAGTAGCGCTGATTTTAGCCCACAGGGTCTGTCACTAATGAAAACAACCCAAATTCACCAAAAGATGGTCCCCGGAGGTCGTGTCCTTGCTGGATTTCGCGGATTAATGTTGTTAACGGCTTCTCGGAAAATCCTATAAGAATCTGCGACGTTATGCTTTGGGTCCACAGTAAGAAGAAGGTACAATAAGTCCACCTGAGCTGCTCCTTGAAGAGTGAGCACAAATAGATGGGGTGCTGCACCGGAATGCGGGCATATGCTGATGGGTACTGTAATACTGTGTGTACACTAACACGGCCGTTTCCTGCCCGCTCCCCCCATACCGGCAGATGTGCACTCCGGCCAACACTCCGGCGACACCGCCCAACTTCCCCGACGCGCTCACCATGTTCTCCCGTCTCAAGGCCTCTGAGGGATTTGGCAGCGGCGGTGCTCCCGTTGCCGTGGCCACTTCCTCACCCCCCCAAGGCAGCTGGGCTGCGAGCCCCCCCGGCGCAGCTCAGCAGGGACTGTGGACCCCTCCGCTACCGATGACGACGACGACGACGACTCCTGGCTGGCCCGCCGCCGTCACCCAGCAGGCTTCGAACGAACAGAAGGCCGGAGTGGCCGTGGAGGCCGAGAGATGAGGGCGCGGTCCCGGAGAGACGCCCGCCCAGCGACGCGGACAATCGGCCCAGGAGGGGACATCAGTACACCGCTAAGGACGAGTAGCAAAGGATCATCAGTAGCGCTCAGAGCCTCCGTTTCCTGCCACGTCCACGCAACCCGGCGCGCTTGGATTCCGAGCCCGCGGTACAGCCGTTACCTCTGCGGTCCTGGGACTTTTTGCAGCCAATCAGGGATTGTCCACACAGGGTGACACAGAAACCATACACCTGTCTGCTCTCATATCCTCTGTCAGTCTATTCGTAACACGCAATAGGCGTTCCTTCTTTTAACGGTCAGCGGTGAGGGCGTATGCATTTTTTAACGGTGTTTTTTAATTATTTTTCAGGAAAGAGCCACACGTTGTTTTTCTTATATGGGCGGGGATACAAAGTACTGCGTAAAACTACTGTTAGAAATGTTCGTACGTGAATTTGTCCCTCCGCATCGCGCGTACAGATGTTTACCACCTTTTCGTGACAAACACACGCGAAGTCGGCGTTGCATTGATGTTGCTGCTGGCAAGAAAAAAAAAAAAGAAATCTAGATTTTAATGATGTGTTAGAATATTTAATTATTATGACTTATTACTATGACTTACATTCTTTGCTCCTTAATTTCTAAGGGGAATGAGCAAGATGGAATTTAATGGAGATACATGGACAAAGGCGACACCCCAGATTTAACGCACAACTTTGGGGTGCTTCGTTAAAAAGGATAAAAAAAAGGGAGGAAACATCTATAATTTGATACTTTTGTTTGTGTTCAATCCTGCGCCGTCTCCTTATCCTAAATGTATGTAAAAAATGTATTCTTGTATGTATTTTTTTTCCTCCTTGTATAACTGTATTGATACTGTTCCCACAATATTTGTGGAATACCTTATAATTAACTTATCATTTTTTTGTGTTCTAAATAAATACGGAACATGGAACAGCCGTGTGAGCTTCGCCCTCAGTCTGACCTCCTGCTGCAAACTACAACAGGTACGTTGAGGAACGGAGGAATATAAAATGCTGTCGCCGATGCAGGCACACTTTACCAGAAGCACGGGGTTCGGGATCATCCAGGAAGGGTGGCCCCTGGGATCAAACGGCGTGACACGGCCCGTTTAGGGAAAGGGAATCGTGTTTTCCGACGGCAACCTGCAGAACAAGGCCCACAGACGAAGAACCGTAGACAAAGACGCAGGATTACGGACTCGCAGCTTCTCTGTCCGATACCACGTTTCTGGTCCACGTCCCTCAAGTTGCTGCCTGCGGAAGTGACGTTCAAATAGCAAATGCATGGATAATTATAGCAGATGGTGTTGGTCTCATATACGTAGCTGTGAGGAGATCAGGAGAGAAGTGGGCATCGAAAGGAATGGCTTTGAGGCCCTTCTTGAATGTGGGAGGGATTCAGCAGCTGTGAAGGACAAAAGAAGTTCATTCATATCGGTGAAAATTGGAAAACTGATTGACTTTAAATCGCGGGCATCCTGTGACTGAGACCCCCGAGTGGCCGGAAGCGGAGGAGCGTGGTGTCCTCACCAAGGTTGTATGTATTGACCTTTGACAAAGTATTCAACGGATTTTGAGCGGGACATGAGTGTACTTCGGCCTCCGATGTTTTCGCCCTGGGTTGGGCATTGCAGTGCCCGTGGAATGCATTTCCCCACATATACAGACGGACGCGCGCTCAAACAAAATGATCTGTCGGTCAGGCAAAGCGAGACTGGTGGTTTAACCGTACGGTCTGAACGGTCTCATCTCGGGGTATGAGCCAAGCACAGCAGAGCTGAGCCTAGGACAGATCGAGTTCTGTGTGGGCGTGAGAGTAACAGTAGCGTGAGCGTGTCTGTGGCATAAGGGGCGGATGAATGCAACCAGTGACCGAGCCCTGCCTGTTTGAAGCCCACGTAAACACGAACAAAGACTATACCCAGAATGCACTGGGCCAAACAAACGGCAAGGATGACGGGTGGATCGTACCTTTCTTCGGCGCGTCCTCGCTTCACCCCCTTGCCCGCCGGCCTCTCCCGACACGCTCTCTCTCTACGTTTCTGTGTTTTCTGGGTGTGTCGCCTTGGCAACCGTAGCAGTGAACACAGCCAGACGAACTCACGGCACCCCCCTGTCCGTCTATCCAGGTGCCACTGGCTGACCGGGCTATCAGGCATAGCTAGCGCCCCGAGGGAAACCGGAGGTGCAGTTAGTGTGCATTCGTAACGGATCTTGGATGTAGTGAGAACTCGGCCCCAGTTACTTTTCTGTTCACATTTATTAATTTACCCTTTTCTCTATAGTAACCTACAAAGTGATTTACCCTTTTTGTACAGCTGGGTAATATTTACTGTATCAATCCAGGGTAAGTACTGTGATCAAGAGTATATCAGGAGCAGGAGATGGGACTCAAACCTCAGTTCTTTGAGCGCAAGGTGAGAACCCTAAACACCACCTGCTGTCCCAGTTTATGTGAATTTTGCTTTAATTAAATTAATCGAACTGATTAATTAAATCTCTCGGGATTACCTTTCCAGTTTCTGCCTTGTCCCCACTCCTGTTTGTGGATTTCATGGACAGGATATCAGGGCACGGTCGAGGTCAGGAGGGCATTCTGCGTGGGAGTCGGAAAGTGACGTCTCCGCTTTTTGCGGATGATGTCCTTTTAGCGCCGTCACATGGTTGCCTCCAACACACACTGGAACAGTTTACAGCCAAGTGTGAAGCGGTTGGGATGAGGATCAGCACCTCCAAGTCTGAGTCCTTCGTTCTCTCATGGAAAAGGATGGCATGCCCCTCTCAGGTAAAGGGAGAGAATTTGCCCCAGGTGGAGGATTTAAGTATCTTGGGGTCTTGTTCACAAGTGAGGGGAGAAGGGAGCGTGAGATTGGCTGCAGGCTGGGAGCAGCTTCAGCAGTAATGCGGTTGCTGTACCGGACTCCAGTGGTCAAGGGGGAGCTGAGCCATAAGGCGAAGCTCTCCATTTATCGGTCGATCTACGTCCCTACCCTCACCTATGGTCATCAGCTCTGGGTGATGACCGAAAGAATAAGATCGCAGATACAAGCGGCCGAAATGAGTTTTCTCCGCAGGGTGTTGGGACTCACTCTCCGTGACAGGGTGAGGAGCTCGGCCATCCGAGAGGAACTCAGAGTAGAGCCGCTACTCCTCCACATTGAGAGGAGCCAGCTGAGGCGGTTCGGGCATCCGGTAAGGATGCCCCCCCTGGGCGCCTCACTTTGGAGGTATACCGGGCACGGCCAACCGGGACGAGGCCCCGAGGTCGGCCCGGGACCCGCTGGAGGGATCATATCTCCCGGTTGGCCTGGGAGCGGCTGGGGATCCCCCAGGTCGAGCTGGAGGAAGTTGCGAGGGACGGGGACGTCTGGGCGTCTCTGCTCTCCCTATTGCCACCGCGACCCTAGAAGGGCAAACGGACAAGAAAATAAATGGATGGATGGATGGATTATCCTTAAGACTAGAGAGACAGGCAGGGGTCAAAAACAAATGATTAAACATTTCAACAAGGTAATGTAATAATGTAGTAAAATGTAGGGGCACCAGGTGATGTAATCATTCCATAGCCTTGCACTCGAAGGACCAGGTTTGAATCCCACTCCTGCTGTAATACCCTTGATCAAGATACACACGATAAATAGATACAATAAAAGTTAAATAAAAATTACCTTGGTAAATAAATGGGTGAAAATATCTTAAGGTATAACATCGTAAGCATCAGATAAAATAATAATAATAATAATAATGACAAAGGTGACATACTGAGGCCACTTCCTGGGCAAGAGTACAGTTACCCTCCTGCCAAGAGTGCCCTGGCAGGCAATGGATCCACATTAATCAGAAAAGCAAACATAGAGACAATAGTACAGTGAACAAACAGGGTGTGATGTCATTTCCCTGAGTACAGTGTGTGCTGTGTGCGAGCAGCGAGCATCGACCCCAATGCGATGCGTGTATGTCCTGTCCGTCGGAACCCTAACCTCAGCTTGGTAAACATCTGCATGAGCACCTCAGTGTCTACAGTGGGTCTCATTAGTACAGAGGTATTGCAAGGGTGTAAAGGGCCCAGGGCCAAAGAGTTTGTTCGGTTTCCACAGCGTGTAAAAGCGTGTGCGTGTTTGTCCACGTCAGGGGGTTGGATTCCCTAGGGAAGGGAGCAGTTAGATGCTTCTCCTCTTGCGTAACAAGGGCTCTGCTGCTGCTGCTGCTGCTGCATCACCTCCCTACCCCGACTCTATGCGAAGCCATCGCGGTTAATTCTCTATTGTCCAACGGGAGGCTCCCCGCCGTAGCCACCCTTTTCCCTCATCGTCTCTTGGCGGAGGGTGGCCGACCGCCCGGGCTCATTAACATGCGCCGAGCTGGGTGCCACGTTGGGCCGATGCCGATGGGAACAATGTGCCCATTCTGGACTCCAACGGGGCCCCTCTGGGAAACACAGTTTGGATTAAGAAGCAGCAGAGGGCCTGACCTAGCTGCCCCCCACTAAGAGCATGCTGGGAAAGGACTCCCACCCATGACTCATAGCAGACTGAGTGGTTTACCTCTCTGGGGCTTTTTACCATGGCTTTTATACCATTTTGAAGAGTGCAGTTCGGCTCTCAATGTCTGTCTTGATCTCACGCTGAACAAGAGCCGTGGAAACAGTGAGACGGTGGATCAGGAATCGGGGTGTGCGCGTGCGTGAGTGTGCGTGAGAGAAAAACACGACTGACGGATGTTCCTCAGAGAGTTCCGTCTAGAAGCCCATTCGTTGCCCGCTGCATCGGACCCTGCTTTAGCACCGTGTTACCACAGTTCGCTACACTGGCCGTTCAGCGGCGGTACCTTCGGAGCAGCACCCTTGGACCTCTGCCTTTCCCGCGTTTGTACCCTGGTGGCGTTGAGCCTCCGCTCGCCTTACTGGGAATAACACTTCCGTTCTTCATAAATGGGAAGTCAGGCCTCAAGGTGCGCATCAAAAGGGGCGGGGCTGAGCAGAGGGGGCGTGGCATAGAGTCGATGCTCCTCCTTCATGGGGACGTACGACGTGAAGTACTTCTCAGTCGCAGCCCTGAGGTCTCGAGCAGGTCAGAGGGTTCTGGCGCCACCTAGTGGTAAATCTTTAAAGAGGAGAACAGCGCCTCTTATTAAAATATGACATAAAGGGAGGTAGAGAATAAAAAATATCTGCGGCCAGAGGGTGGTATATAACGGTGTAAACACGTATTATAGCATTATCCTCATTGTAACCTATTTTTAAACAGATTGGTAATGTGATAAAAGCCTGCAATTTATTTAATTACAGGGAATGACTAGAATGATATTTATTATACTTCTAAAAGATGCCGGTTATAAAAATAAAATGTTTTGGCTTTTTCCCCATTACACTGCCTTTGACTCAGTAACAGAGAACAACCCAGGTTAATCGGTAGAGCTCACCTGCTAGTAGATGCCCAAACATATGACTGTTGTTCCATGTAACAACTGGAAATATTTAATTTTTACTTAAACATCAGACTACCTGCTCAGAATTTACACACAGGTTCGTCAAATGTGTCTTTACTGTTTTTAGTATTATTGTTATTAATATTGTTGTAAATGCACAGCGGATATTAACCATGTGCAGTGACTGTGATACGAACCCGTTCTGTGGAGCTTTATGTATTATTATTAATTGGCTGGGCGCGGGGGATATCTACGGGAACGCGCTCCGTGACGTCAGAGATCCCCGTGAGCGCGCACGGACAAGGGCCGAGATTTACGGTGCGCCCGTGGGCCTGTGTCCGTGACAGCGCGCTACCGCGTCACCTATAACCGTAAAAACAACGCGGGACCAGAACAAAAACCCATAATAATAAACGGTTCGAACCACCAGGGCGAGTGCGCAGGAGCGCGCATCGCGAACCCGCTTCGCTGAAGCGGAATAATAACAAGGATGTTCTGTGGACCATCAACATCGCCACCGGGAGCGCGCAGAGTTTCTAGAACAGGCTGAGACCGGACGTGAGAGCGCACAGGTAGGTGACAATAATAATAATAATAATAATAATAATAATAAATCCGAGTGTGTTCCGTACGAGCTGTGTACTCTGGTTGATGCTTGTTTACACCACTAGCCAGAGTAACACACGCACACACACGGACGGAGACACGGCGTCGTCTAGCCCCGCGACTCAGCTGTATGTATCGTATGTCTCGCGCGCAGCACGTTGTCCCGCGGAACGGCTCGTGTCGCGCACCGATCACACTGACACTGCTGATCAGTCAAGACGAGCGTCTTTTTTCGAGGCCGCGGCTGCGTCGAGAGCGTCGACCGTCGTCGACGCGGACGCGAACGCGCACCGTTATTTTTATTTTTACAAGGACGGAATCGGGCCGGACCGCGGAGCGCGCGTTACGCAAGAGGGATCATCTCTAGTCGCACACACACACTGGTCTGGAACCATAATAATAATCATCAGCGTCATTAATATATTGTAATACCGACAGATGGACAGACGAGACGGCCTGAACGGTGAGGATACACCACTGGCGTCCGTCCCTATGGCTCACTTACAGTACAAAATTACTACTGTGAGAATACGCAGCAGCAATTTTAAATAACAATAACAACAACAAGGCACTTCAGTCAGCTGCGGCCTCTCTACCTTCCAGCTTTTTAAATTGTTATTCTATCAAATATTTCATCATGTGTGATGATGAAATATTTGGTGGAATAAATAAAAGACAATGAGTGACGTAATAGCACCTACTACATACTTTTAAATTGTTACTGTAAGACCATTTCATGTTTTAAAAGTTGATTTTATATGTATTAAACCAACTTTTAAAACATGAAATGTATATAGAAATATATATATGTATATGTACATATGTCTGAAATTTCAAGATTGCTGCACTGGTTAAAGGGATAGTGCCGGATAGAGGCAGGATGAAGAACACGGGTTCTTTTTTTGACAAAGGAAGAATTCTTTTCTTCTTAGAGGTGTACATATGCTTGTTTCCTTAACATGATCTTTCTCTGTCCAGTGACAACATTACAATAAACCAGCACCCTGTCAAACCCTGCATTTTCACTGCTTTTAAGTACTCGCTGCAATGGACAATACCATTTTCATCTAGTAACACCAGATGGTAACATCTTTCTGGCCCTCATTTCACGCGGGATTCCTGTAGGTCTGAGTCATTCTGTAAGACTCTCGTCACCTCCCGATCAATCGCTGTCCCTCACATCACACTCTGTGGTCCACGGTAAGAGTCAGTGATCAGCAGTCAGTGGCGATCAAGTACAGACAGTGGTCCACGGTTAGAGCCAGCAGTCAACTGTTGGAGCCTAAAATTCATAAAACACAATCATTTCTGCAAGTGGTCATAATGACTTCATAATCGCACTCCACAAAGCAGCTTACCCACTTCAAATTGCTTAATTAATGACCGCCCTAATCGCTGCTGAATATTATGCAACTGACCCAAGGAGAAGATTATTCTGGCAGTTCCTACCGTGGTTATTAACAAAGTCGCCTGGAGGAATGCAGCCCGCATCCTCTTCGAAATGCTGCCGATTTGAAGATACCGCGAGGTGATAATTCTCTTTCCCCCTAAAGTTAAAAATGTTCTCATTCGTCTGCATTTCTCAAAGCGCAAGATCACGTTCTTGCTGAGTTCACAGAGACAAAAATTAATGTGGAAAAAAAATTGTTTTCCCACTTTCAAGTAAAGGTGGATCACGGCGCCGGTTTCAAACATATCAGCTAAGTGAATTAATGAATAAAAAAAAACACATGCAAAGGAAAGTCATATTTAAGGTATAATGTATAAGATGTATCCGAGGTAACGTAAAAAGATGTGCAGCTAGACCCACGTTGGGAAACAATACAACTCAAAAAACAGTAAAAAAAAGTGTTTATACACAATAGTAGTAAATATACAAACCAGTAGACAAAGCAGCAGAAGCGATTCCTGCCCACTAAGCAAGAGAGTGGGACTTACCTGAAGTGACAGTGCACTCGATATAAAGTGTAATAAAGCAAAAGCAACCTTTAAAAACATAGCACATGGGAATTTTGCCGGTAGTTTACAGGTACATCATTTTTGTAGTACAGAACTCTATGTATCGTCTACAGAAAAGACGTGTTATGAGTCGTGACATTGGTGTATATGAGGAAACCTGCATTTATTTCCCAGCTGAGTTTGGAAGTTTATTTGCTCCAAAGGTTACTAATTACTGAGTTATGAATTTTTTAACTCTAAACTTTTAATTTTCAGTAATTATAAAGTAGTTTAATTTCCATGCCTTTTAAATTTAAAGAAAAGTTTTACAGAGCAATTCTTTCTTACAGCTATATCTGTAATCGATATTTAACTTACTTTCAAAAAGAACTGATGGATATCGGTATTATTAAGATTTTAATGTTGGTGAATCAGCAGTGACTTTAGAGTTTCCAACAAAAAACAAACTTCATGTCTCAGTTGTGTTCTAACACTGATAAGCCAGTGTACTCTTAATTTTTCCCTAGACCAGAGGAGGAGTCTGCAAAGCGGAGACCAACCTGATTGGTGAAACCACCTGCCCGTCAAAGAGGTGTCCGTGAAACATACACTCATCTGATTGGTGGAACCACCTTCCCATCTGTATCATTGTTTACAGGTAATGAATTCCTGCCTCAAGCCAAAAAGATGCAGATGTTTGACATAAAGCTTGGACCTCTGGTTGGGAACTTACGTGGCACCGTTCAGAGAAGCTCTTGGTGTCATTTGTAAGGAGACAGCAGATGGTGCTGTAATGTTAGAGCTGCCATCCTGAACTCAAAGGACCTGGGTTTGAATCCTCATCATGCACTAGAATCCTAATCTCATCACTAGATGACTTAGCGGGTCATTCCGTGTTGAGCTGGGCGATGACGGGTTGTTCCGACTTGCAAGTCTCCGGTCGCCTGCCACCGTGCCAGATGGTGTGCTCCTATCAGATGGCGCTCTTTGAGTGTTTTCTCATCAGGAAACGCTGAATGGTTCCAAAGAGCAAAAAATAAAGGTACAAATCCTTATTCTAATTCCATTGCTATGGAAACCGATTTGGATTTAAACACCTCCGTTACGCTGACTTGTGAATGTTGCTATAGAAATGGCTCCTCTCACTCTGCTGTGTCTTTCTGCCAAGAATGCGGTTCGCGCACCGTCAACCCATTCCTTACCCGTCTTTACGCGCTTATGTTAAGGATGCCCCGGGGATTCGGGTCAGCAGTGCAGATTCGCTGGTCCAAGGTTGCGTTGCCTCAGCGGTCCTCACAGCACATCTCCTGTCCCTCTTCCAGACCTCATCTGTCACAATCCAGCGAGGATGTCCAGTGACCCGCCGCCGCCGTACCCAGGGGGTCCCAGTGCGCCCCTGATCGAGGAGAAGAACGGGCAACCGCCCGTCTCTGGTACCGGACTATTTCCACCGTTTGTACCTCACTTTCAGTCAGTCGCTCTTCTGTACAGCTCTCACAGGGTTAGACAAAATGAGGCCCAGCAGATAGCACAAGGGTTATGGCTACAGCCTTCCACTCAGAGGACCTAGGTTTGAATTCCACCTCTTGCTGCTGTGGCTCTTAACAAGGTGTTACCCTAAATTGATGCAGTAAAATGACCCTTTGTGACCCCCGGATACAGGCAGTGCTCCAGGGCCGACGGCACCCCCTCAGGGACAACCCATCCCACCCGAGTACAGCCCGCCACCCTACGAGTTCAACCCGCCCATGGGCTTCTTACCCCCGCACGTCCCAGGAGAGGGGCCTATGCCATACCCCCAGGGTACGTCCAGTATGCGTGTGCTGTCAGTGTGGTATTGCGAAATGAACTTGTTCAGGTCCCAGCAGTGGACTTAACGTGAACTGCCTCTAAAAATATCTAGCTCTGTCAGAAGTGCACGCTAAGAAACCGACCGAATCAGTTAAGGACAGACTTGTAACCTGAAGGTTGCAGGTTTGAGTCCCACTGTTCACTCCACTCATGGTATGGCACCCTTGAGAAAGGCACTTACCCTGAATTGCTGTACTAAAAATATCCAGCTCTGAAAACAAGTCAAATACTGTATCAACACATTAATAATAGTGATGACAATGGTTTGCAATAACGATAATGGCAACAAAGCCTGGTATCAATCCTATAACCATACACTGCCTTTTCCCTGCAGCCACATACTACGCACCTGGGCCCTATCCCCAACCCATGCCGGGACAGTATGGGCCCTGCCCCGGTCAGTTCCCTCCCCCGGGAGGCCACACGGCCACAGTGATCGCACCCCCTGGGGCTGCCACAACGGTCACGGTACTCCAGGGAGAGATGTTCCAGTCGGCGCCGGTGCAGACGGTCTGTCCGCACTGCCAGCAGGCCATCGTCACGTCCATATCACACGACGTGGGTCTCATGAACATCCTCTTCTGTCTCTTCTGCTGCTTTGTGGGGTAGGAGACCATCGTACACAGCAGAGCAACACTATACACTGGCTGCTCATCTTACAAATGGAATTGGGATGGCAGCGTTAGAAAACGAGCAAAACGTTATTTTTGAAAATCCGTAATTTGACTGTTAACCACAGAAAGAGCAGGTGTTCATATGACAGTATTGTATGTAAAATACATTGCATTTCAGGGCACCCTCAGTTAGTTCAACTACAGTAGATTTTTCAAGATAGCCAAGTGCAGTGTGCCTTAAATGTTAAAAATGCAAAGTATAGCAATTTCTCATACGTTTACAGATTAACAACGGTTTTCAACGCCTCTCTCTGCCCCCAGATGCGACGCCGGGTGCTGCCTAATCCCTTGCTTCCTGAACGACCTCAAAGATGTGACACACACCTGTCCGTCCTGCAAGGGCTACATCTACACATACAAGCGTGTGTGCTAACAGCGCCACAACCACAATGCCCACACCCAGACACAACAGCGTCCTCACCGCGTCCCCTGCTGGAAGGTTGTAGTCTACTCCGTGGTAGCCGCTTTTCCTTTCCTTTTACGTTCTCTGCTCAGAGCGGCGTGCGTTGTGCACGTTGACAGTGGGCACGTTTTGTACACACTCACCAACCATGTATATATATATTTACACACTCATATTTTTGTACAGGAAGAGCTGTTTCGTTTGGCTGTGGGCACAAGACTAACACTGGACAGGAGTCACGTAGGAATGAGAAAGCAGAAAATGCGGGAACAGGGAAACTGAACTGTCACAGAGTCAGCAGTTCAGTAGTTTTGAAATGTCCATTAATTCACACGCGTGAATTTTAAATACGCTGGGGAACAGCACGTGAACGCGGTTACTGTGAAACTCGGGGAGGGAGCCTAACTTCGTATCAGTGTTACTGAAATCATTTTTGTAACTTATTTTCTAATTTATTTTAAAAAATTCATATTAAAATCAGGGTCTGGTTTTAGTTAGCGTGTGACATACATGTTTTCTTTCCATTTTAATATGTAGCGTGTCTCGAGCAGTCCGGTACAGTTCTGATAAATCAACTCACAACAGCTGACAGAGAGAAATGTTGAAAAACTTATGTAAAAGGAGTTTATATTGGATGCCTAGTATAAGTGTTTTTCTCTCCCTATCATTTAATCTGTTGATGTACATAACGAAGGTCCCATTTAATGTGTACACTGCTGAACTGTATGTGTTGTAATGTGCATGTGCTCACATACCATCCTACCCTGGAGTCCATCTGACATGCTCTCTCTTTGTTGACTGTGCCCGTCCGTTCTCTGCATTAACCTTGAACTTAATGCTAATGTCACACGTGAAGTACAAGTACATCAAAACTTTACTATTAAATTTAAGCTGTAGTCTTGACTGTTCTGCACTTTATTTAGAATTATTATTTTTAAGAGTAGTACTACTTTGTAGCTTTGAAAGCCCCCACCCCTACTAGAGATAGTTTCAAACCCCAAATATTAAGAGTTCTGCATTACAAACATCCTGAAAGTCGGTTCTTGCTGATAGGCTGATTGAAATATTGTCACGTTCCACAGATCTAGATGAGAGGTTGTGAAGATGCAGATGATTTTGTTGTTCTGGCTTGTTAAGTAACAAATGGTCAGAGGAGGTACTTAATAGTGTGGGGTGGGGTGGGTTGTTATTTGTGCAAAATCCTGTGCCAGTGATGAAAAAAAAGATCAAACCCCACATGGGGTCCAAGCTGCATGTTGTGTGGTGTTTGATAGAGGAGAAAGTCAAGAGCTCTTTACGAGAATGAGATGGAAAGGAACGGCAGGGTCGTTTTAGTCACTGATGTGGCTTTAAAACACCATCACTAGGGAGTAAGTGGTGATCTATAATTTATAACTTGAAATGGGCAGCTTCTGCTCCCAGCCTCTGACTATTCAACGCTTGGCAATCTCTTTACCAAGAAAAGGCACACAACATTTTTTTCAGATGTCACAGAACATCAGTAATACATCAGGTACACAAGTGTCAGTGAGGTATAGTGGCACAGTGAGCAGCAGTCCATATATTTATTTTCACTGGTGGAGAGGCAACACTGTGAAGGAGAACATCTGAAAGTGACAAGGTGGTAGTTTTAGTCAGCACGACTGCTTGACAAACGATTGGATCACGTGCTACACCTGATGTGTACCAGTGTTAAATTTAGGGTTGCTGTTAGATTCTCCTTTATTTGCATCTTCAGATAACTGTTAAAACCATCCATCTACTTTAGAGATCCCACAAAGAAACCAGTCCTAAACAGTCTATAAACTTGTGGATCTTTAAACATGAAGGCTCTTACCTGTTAGTAGACTGGTAAAATACTTGATTCATTGTGTGTCAAATGCCTAAAAAAAGGCAGATTTTTTACAAAGTGCATCGTGCTTTCTAGATAAAGGTCGACTTTTCAGGGTGATGCCAATTAAAAGTAGCAGCCAGCACAATCTTGCAAGGCTAGTCCCGCAGTTATCTGAGGTGAATGCAGACCATTGGGAATCCTGTAAAAGTCTGTTCCTACAATCGTCCGCCAGTGCATGTGCGAGCTTACTGTCAAGTGTCTGCAATTCGAGGCTGGTGCGCTTTGAACTCATGCCCTCTAAAACCTTCTACATGCAATGCTAAGTGGGTGAAGGTGGTGTGAGAAGTGTGCAAGCTAACATGCCAGTTGAGGAGGTGCTGCAGGATTATGAAAAGGGAAAGAGTTCACCTTCTGTACAACTTAGTCCATGTAAATGATGTCTATACTGATGCTGTGAGTCAGACCACTTGTTGCATTCAGTATAAAATCCTTTTAACAATAAAAATATAAAAAGTAGCATTTTTCTTTTTGTGTATATTCCTTTTTAATCAACTCGGTGCTATTGTGAAACAGCCTGCATCCCTTACGGAAGTGAATGCATGGCATCTGAGGAGAGCAAGCACTTCTGACAGCTGTGATGTCATGCATTAGAAAAAAAAAAGTCCATTTCACAGTAATAAAAATGTTTCCCCAAGGAAATTTCATCTCTTCTTAGGATGAGACACAAAGCATTTCAATTTCAACATTACCAGAACTCTGGTCTTTGCCACACAATCCGTGGTAATTTTACAGTTCGTTGGCATTAATATTATATATCCACCACTTGCGTTTAAGGGTAAACTTATCCTTACAGAAGGATTTTAACACGGTGCACTGAAGTGTTTTGGTGGTAGCAGGAGCAAACACTGCTGAATCCACATGTGCACAAGTTCCCCAAGTCACCTTGAGTGGCCCTCTGGGATGGAGCCAGGAAGCGGACAGCGCACAGCTTCAGTCTCTCCAGCGATGGCCGCACTGCTGATTGCAGCACTTGTAGAAGGTGGTCATGGGCTCGTCGGCAGAGCGCGTCTGAATCTGCATAAAGTACGCTCGGGGGTGCTCGCACTTCGGACAAGTTTCTGCGAATAAACACGGTACATGTTAAACGTTAACTTACTATACAATACAGACACTCACCTTCCCTCCACATAAATAAAATTAATCATGACTTCCCAGTGAGGTTTTTGAGAGTGAGATTTTTTCTTTTGCTGCTCAAAATTAAATCTTGCAGCCAGGTTCTGCAGTTGTAACGTATACTGTAGTTATAGAGTGTAGGACAAAACCCCATTAGGACAAATAATTAAAATTTTTATTCTTCTGATTATTTATAGTCTATGAACACTTCTCTGAATTGTAAAATACTACATTATATAATAAGACTGCAATAAGGAAGGCATTAAAAGTACTATATTGTAGCATACATTAATACTTGCATTATAAATTGAGTTTACTTTTTACAAGATACATTTTTACAATAAAAAAAGCATAATTAAAAGAACATTATATTGTATCTTTGAAAGATAAAAAAAGCAATATTAAAAACATCTTGAGTGTTAAGGTTTATTTAAATTTCATTTAATACCACCTGATGCTGTGTCCTGCGCTATTCAGAAATGAACCAGCACAGAGAAAGATTATTTTCTTTAGGATTACTTAAGTATTAAGTTACTTAACTTATATTTTTCTTCCAGTTATAAGGGTATTAAATGGCATTAAAGTGCAAAAACAGGAAAAAAAAAACAGGGGCTTTTGTCATTTTTTAAATTTAATTTAGAAGGTTTTGCCCTACTTCGTGTTTCAAAAGACGGGGTTTCGTCTGGACCCCATTGAGTGTCGGACAAAACCCGCCTAAGGGAGCAGAAAAGTAGACAGGGGGATGGCAGCATGGACAGAGGCAGCAGAGCTGGTAGTAAAGTGGACAAAGGTGTGGTAAAATGGGCACAAGAGTACATGCAGGGGTAGTAAAGTAGAGAGAAAGGCGGTAAAATGGACATCCTGGGGTAGTAAAGCGCTGTGTGGCTGAAAAACCAACAACTTTTCCATCTGCAGTTGTCTTGCAGTAATTGTGTTTTTCTGCAAGATGTAGATCACTCTGGAGAAAGGCATCTGCTAAATTAATAAATGTAAATGTAATGTTTACCTGCTGTGGAATCCACATTCTCCCAGGCAGCAGCACCTCCCAGGACATCGTCCACCTCCTTCAGCTTAGGGTACTTTCTGTTGGTTACCTGAAGAGAAGCAAAAGAGCCTTAAAACAGAATACAACATTGCATACGAGCTGCTACAAGAGATCAATCCCAGGCCAGTGCAACACCATCCAGCGGGCACTACTACCTGTAAATTATCACCTCTACCTCTGGATTTCTGGATTTTGTTCATTTATTTATTGCGTTCATCGACACAAAACTTAATTCTACTAAAGCCAATGGAGAAACTTGTGATAATAAGGCAGACAATAAGTGTTTTACTGGATAGGAAGATACTAAAGCACTAAAATAACCATCAATTGAATTGTGTTCCGTCAGGTCTTACCTTCCTCGTGATGTTGTGCACGTAAGGACATGTGTTGCAAGCGAAGCGGTAACATTTCTGACCCTCCTCCACAATCAGCACGTTGCCACACGTTGGGCAGAACAGTAGCATTTTCTTTTGTCTTCAATAAAGTAGATATTTCCACAGTGCTTCAGTGGACTTCATTCCTCAAATCATTATCTTCCCGTTGTCTCGCTTCTCAGACAGCGAACGCCGGATACGTCCCACATTACTTTACGTCCGATGTGCAACAGAGCGGAAGTTCGTCTCGTATTTAATGTCTAGAAAACGTCACTGATGTTTTTTTTTAAAAAAATACATTAATCTGCTCGATCCTTGCACAATTTATGAAATAACTAAGCTATTCTGACATTTTAAATACGTTAATATACATTTAAACCACTTGTAAATTATGACGATAAATTGTTTCAGTGGGGAAGTTGAACAGAAATGCACAGACAAAAAAAAATTTCCGGTTCCCAGCCGGAAGCCACCCGGGATCTAAACAAAATATCTGAATGGAAGCTAAAGTTGGGGATTAAATGCCTGCAAGTATTTAATTTATATTGAATTATATTACATTAGTTATTGTCATCTCCGACCCACTAAAACGGTAGGTACAGATGAGCACTCACTCTCTGCGTCAGTTAGTTTTTATTGATATTCTACACAGTTTAAGATATTTGTATATAGTGAAATATTGATTGAACACTTTCAAAGTGTAAACTCACTCCATGGATAGACAGAATTCAGGTTTCACGCTCAGCTTTGACATTTTATAAAGAATGACCCTACATTGTGTGTGTGTGTGTTGTGTTTTGTTGTGTAGAAATGATGGCAGATTCAGAAAATCCCCCACATGGGACACCTATCAAGGGACTGAAACAAGAGGAGGAGGAGGAGGAGGCAGTTGAGGCCCAGCCTACCGTGAAAGACATGAAGGAGGAGGAGGAGGAGGCGGAAGAGGAGGCGGAAGAGGAGGAGGAGGAAGATGAGGAGGAAGATGAGGAGGCGTTACCGCACTCTGAATTCCTGGATATCTTTGAGGAAGGATTGGCCCGACTGGTGCAAGATCCACTGCTCTGCGACCTCCCTATTCAGGTTTCCGAAAGCTTTGTGCTTTAACAGCAGGAGGTGGCATAGTAGTTTGGGCTGGCGTTGGTTCAAATCCCACCGCCTGCCATAGCACCCTTAATCAGGGTAGGAATAGCCTTCCCTATGAATGGGTAAATCACCGTAAAATACTTTGGAGAAAAGCATCAGTTAATGATAATATAAGTGCAAAAAAAAAAAAAAAAACAGAAAACAAAAAGTGTACAATACATACGTAAATATGTAAGTATATATACTGCAAAAAGTGTTGATATGATAGTTATCTTGTGTATCATTTCCACTCCAAGTGACTGACTCATCTGCTCTGGTCATGGACTAATGTGTACAAACTTGCACCCTCTCATGGAAGTATTTTACAGTTTTTACTCTGTTGTTTTGTTTCCAAGTGTGAGCTGTATACTTGCAAATGACAGATCCCAGTGACAAATTGTTTCCCAGGTGACCCTGGAGGAAGTGAACTCGCAGGTGGCTCTGGAGTACGGCCAGGCCATGACAGTCCGTGTGTGCAAGGCTGATGGAGAAGTTATGCGTGAGTTATCTTCTCTTCCCACTGTCCTTTTCTGGCTTCCTGGGAGCAGGTTTGCATTCCAGGGCGCTGTGCCCAGGGATGAAGGATGAGCCATCATTTATGCATGCCTCTGCCCCTCTGAAGCCTTCCTTGCACAGGAATCGCTTTATAAATTGGATGGGGGGGATATGTGGATACTGACCAGGTGTGACTGTGTGTTTTTAGCTGTTGTGGTGGTGCAGAACGCCACAGTGCTGGACCTGAAGAAGGCCATCCGCAGGTTTGTGGAGCTGAAGCAGCAGCGCGAGGGTGGAATCAAGCACCTCAGCTGGTAATGCGTCTCCTTGCGCTCGCACACTCTGGCTCTTTACCCAGAGCAGTGTGAACGAAAGGGTTTATCTGTGTAGCTTTAACATATAAACCCTTTCATTCTGCTCCACTCTGGGAACTTGAACTGGCAACATTTTGGTGATGAGTGCCATTTTTTGCAGCTACTGTTAGTGGCTCATACTCCCTTGTGAGTTTTCTTCTTCCCCACCTCTGTCTTTAAAACTGTACTGTCACATTTTTCAGCTCAGACTTTCCAACACGTTTAAATACATACATTTTAAATCAATTTCAGCATTATCAAAATAGCACAAGACTTTTATGAAAAAAATTGCTCCTCAAATTGTGAACAGTTGTTCAGTTGGTGGGTTTCTTTTTAGTGCATTACGAATGCGAATCGCTGTCTTCTGTCTTAAAGGAGGTACGTGTGGAGGACGTATCATATAGTGTTCAACGGTGCGAAGCTGGAAGAAGACAAGATGAAACTCAAAGAGTGAGTAACAAGTCTGTACACGCACTTCAGATGATTTCATCATATTCTCCACAGGCATCTAGACACACACTGTAAGACTGATGGCTGTTAGTGTGTTGGCTCAATTTGCAAAATGGCTCAGCGGTCACATCTGATTCCAACAAAATGCTGGGATCGTTGCCTTTCACCAAACATTAGGCACAGTGTCACCTGTAAAGTTAGCAGGTGGTGTAGTGGTGAGAATTGCCACCTTGCACCCAATGGACCCAGGTCTGAATCCCACCTCCTGCTGTAGCACCCTTGGTCAAGGTACTTCTCCTGAATGGAAACAGTAAAAATTACCTAGCTGTATAAATGGAGAAATCATTGTAAGTTATAAATGTAATATCTAAATAAATGAATCCAAACATAATTTTGGCTTGATATTCTTTCACTCTTTCATGTTCACTTTATGCTGTTTTTCTATTTAGCTATGGGATAAGAAACCGAGATGAGGTAACATTCATGAAGAAACTGAGAAAGAAATGACTTTGGAGTGGAGGTACGCTCTGATAAATTACTTTCTCCCACATTTAGTATATTTCCTCCTTTCACCACGATTGAGGTGACGTCTACAAAACATTTAGAATGGTGTAAACCGATTCGCTACCTGTGTCACTGACGTAAATGACTGTATTTTATTAACAGTAAACAAACAGACTTGGCTGAATACTGGAATATTGAGCAGTTGGCTCATTTTGAGTAGGTCATGACAGGATGAGACATTTTCATATGATGACATATTCAAATCAGTCTTCTGTTAGAACACCGTTGTCCTCTGTACAGTATGGAAAAAAGTCAGACTTTGAGTTTTCCTTGCGCTGCCTTGCAAATGAGCAGCGCCTTTCGATAAAGGAGTATAGCCATAGGAGGGACTAATTCAGGCTGTAAATTTTAATTTAAAAATGCAGCTGAATGCAGGTTAGACATCATTATCCCTGGGTTGGTATTGCTGAAACCAAGAGTGAAAACATCTTGTACATTTATTTTTCATTGTTTGTGTTTCAGGTGAAGAAAGATTTGAATAACTGTGCTGACACTGGTGACTGAAGACCCCAGTCTGCGTAGCACTGTATGCTAACAACATAGCTACAACAGTCTGAAAGCAATCTGTTTCTACACTGAAATTCTGGTCGTCATCATTTATTTTTTGTACATATTAGGGTTTTTTTTTTTAATTCCATGAAACTGTCTCAGTTGTTATATTTTGTGGATAAACTGCAAATTTAAAAATTCAATAAATAAATATAACGCTCTCAGTATTTTTGTGTCGTGTGGTTTAACAGTATTTCCGTATCAGGAGGTTATAAAAAAGAAACCGAATTATGCGCTGAGCCAAAAACCACATGCTTTAAATACAAGCCTCTCCTTCCTAGATAGACCTGTTTCCTGCTCGCTGGGGCATTGTGTGGAGTTCTTAAATTAACCGTTCACATTTTCCGACTCACTACAGTCGCTGTCAACATTTACGGGTACATTATTGAACATCTTGACCACTTGGGAGTTCTGGATTCATAAGGGGAGTAACTTTGTTTTGGATAAGTTATTTCATGTTGCTAGTAGCTTAATGTGTCCTCAGAATAGTAGGCATTTGGCGTTGGGGCTACAAACAGATCTGCTATGGGTCTCTATTAGGATTTCCGTAAAACTGATGCTTAATCTAAATATGAAGTGAGACTGCTTGTGTTAGCTATTGATATCATATTACATATCGGTGAGTTTTCCTGCAGATGCATTTTCTGCTTGATGTTACAGAGAAAACTTCTTCGGCCAAGGGTCACAATCATTATTGTGAGCTGGTCCAAGGGTTCCATGTATAGCAAGCGGCATACAGTATTGACTCTTGCATGTCTAAATTGAGAACTTTTTTCTAATTGTATTTAATTTGAGTGTGGTGTGTTTTCAAGTGAGTAGCTAACTGTACAATCATTTGATTCAACAAAATTTAGAGTATTTATGACATGTAAAGTATATAGTACATACTATATATTTTGTAATTTTACAAATCTTTTTGCGGGTCACACTGGATGAAACCAAGGGGTAGCGTGTTGGACACCCCGTTACAGAACCTGAGATTATGACTGATATGTATACCTGACTTTTTCACAGGAAATGCTCTTTTTAAAGCTGAAGAGTTGCATCAGCTATTATTGTATGTCATTGCATGCACGCTAGAAATGTTGAAAACCTCGTTAGCTGTGTTATGCCGAGATTTCTTGTAGCCGCGGCAGAGCAGGACTGCTTGTTAACAAGCTTGAGCACTGTTTGGCATGTCCTCTGCTTTATGGAAACTTGCGTGATTGTCCAAACTGGGAAACGCAGACGAGCCTTACCTGATGTTTTGATGCTGGAGCGAGACCGAAAAAAGATCTTCGGTATCAAAATCCCGCTATGAAAAATCAGAAACAAGCAGCATTCCGAACACCAACTCTTGGTGATGCACGCTGTAACTTTCTGAGCGGGAAACGGTGGTACCTAACCTGGCCCTTGCTGCCGTCCTCCAGGATGTCGAGTCCCTCGGGCACAAGTGAGCTGGAAAAGATTGAAGAAGATCTGCGCCATGTGGCCGCTCAGATACAGCAGCTCAGAGACCGGCAGTCCATTCTGGAGATGCTGGAGGAGTTCAGGAAATCTAGCCCCCAGAGCATAAAAGGCACAGAGACACGGTCTAGTAGGCTGGGAACCCCTCTCTGTGTAGCTGGCGTCTATAAGACCCAAATGAATCCTGCTCAAACATGTGACATGTTGGGAGATGGTGCTCTCTGACTGTTGCTTGCTGTTCTTCCACAGCGGCAGCTGAGCAGCAGGCTGAGATGGAGAGCATTCAGAAGACCTTGAGGGAGCTGTTAGAGAAGCAGGAACAGCTGCAGAAGCAGAGCGATGGGACCCTCTTCCCAAAAACCAAACGGGAAGGTAAATCACTTGCAATGCACTAGCAGCTCTCACACTCCTTAGCCAGTGCGTCTGTCCTAGATGGCTCTTATGGATAGTTTATCCGTGCTCTCCAGTTTAAGCAGTTTGTGCAAGGGTGCTACAACATCACCCTTCGCTTAGACTTGTACCACTAACCTTTTAGTACCGTTCGCTCATTCGGTTGTCTACCCGTCTCTCTCCACAGAGATTCAAAGGATCATCAGCAAAGGCGGCGTGGCCGTCCTTCCTCCCCAGTACGGCTTCGATGTTGTGGCTCCACCACCTGTTCCTGGTGGGTCATAAATACGGATCCTGTGCTGAAACAGGAGTTTGGGAAGTGGCGTTTAGTGTGTGTTGAAACTGAAGAAACACATTGAGGATTTTAGAGGGAAAAAATAGCAAAAGTGTTTTGTTCCCCAGGTTAAACATGACAAACTACTGTAGAAAGTTATGGTGAGTTCTCAGCACAGATGTGAACTCTGCTCTAAATCCAGAATGCATTATGCACATTTCATCTCAGATGTGTGAATTGAATTGAAGACTTTATTGTCATTGTACTGCTGTGCAATACAACAAAATTATAGTGGTACTCCCTCAGTTCTTTAGACAACAATATAAAACACAAACAGTCAAGTATAAAAATAGAAAATTAGACAGTTTAAACAGATAATACAGTAAATAAATAACACACACACCACTTATTCCAAACGGGGTCGCGGCGAGCTGGATCCTAACCCGGCAACACAGGGTACAAGGCTGGAGAGGGATGTGACACCAGTCCGTCGCAGGGCACCCCAAGCGGGACTTGAACCCCAGACCCACCAGAGAGCAGGCACAGGCCAAACCCGCTGCACCACCATGCCCCCATACAATATATACAATGAAAATCAGGCAGTACTCAGCTGTTTCACAGCTCTGGGGAGGGAGCTCTTTTTCATTCTTGTGGTGTGTTTGTGAATTGTCCTCTATCGCCTTGCAGAGGGGAGCAGTTTAAAGAGGTGGTGTGCCGGGTGAGTGGGGTCCTTGATAATTTTGGAGGCTCTGCTCTGACATCTGGACAGATAAATGTCCTTGACTGCCAGTAGCTGTGTGCCAATAATGTTTTGAGCCGTCCTGATGACCCGTTGCAGAGCTTTCTGTTTTTCCCCTTGTGCAACTCGTGTACCGTGCTGTAATGCAGTCATATGAATGAATTTAGCTGATCTTCAGAGGCTACTAACCACTGCTGTAACTAATATGCTAACATATGCTTCAGCTAGCGTGATATATCCGCTATGTCTGATGTGCTAACATTTTATGGACATCATGCTAACATCTTATAGAGTTACTGCCTTTGGATCCAAAGGCTGCAGCTTTGATCCCCACCTCCGGCTGTAGTACCCTTGAGTAATACAGCTGTACAGAGAACAGTTGCAAGCTTACAATTATTTACTCATTTATACAGCTGGGTAATTTTACTGGAACAATTTAGGGTAAGTACCTTGCTTACAGGTACTTCAGCCAGAGGCAAGATTCAAATCTGTAACCTTTGGGTCCAAAGTGAGCAGCTCTAACCACTATGCTACCAGCTGTCCCATGTGATGGTTTGTCTTTTGCTTTATCTGTAATCTTGCAAATGCACTCAGTCACTATATTGGAAAAAATTGTATTATATTGTATTTGACCATGAAATTTTCTTGCACTGTTAGCTCCACAGATAATCACGGACTTAGAGAACCTGCCCGCTTGTCCCACACATACTGTGTGCCCCTCGTGCCAACAGTACATCATCACAGAGACAGTCTCCAGAGTGGGTGGAATAACCTGGATGGTTTGCATCATGTGCATTCTGATTGGGTATGTATTGGGCATATATCTCCTGCAGTGCATAGTAAATTCTGACATAGTGAAAAATCATGATAATACCTTGACCTCGGGTTTCAACCTGTTTCCCTCTAGGTGCGTCGCTGGCTGCTTTCTGCTCCCGTTTTGCATGAAGAGCTTCAAGGACACTGTGCACAGGTGCCCAAAGTGTCGTTCCGAGATCCACACCACCAGGAAGCTGTGAGCTGCTTTGCATGCAGTGCTCACGGACTCTCACTGTTGAAGGGCTTTCTGGGGACCCTACATGGACTTGCTGCCAGAATGGACTAATTTCACCATGAAGAGTGAATTCAACCTCAACCAATGGGATTCACACCCCCATCATGAAGAAGGGGAAGGCTGAGTGGGTGAACTGTGGAGAGGTGTAGAGCTACAGAAATTTTTCCTGTGACTTCCTAGGATAGCAGACCCCTTGAGCCATGTCTTCATTGGGTTTGCTCTTCTGCTGTGCTCATTATACTTTTCCTTGACCAATCCCAGGTTCAACCTCACCCTGGGAACCCGTATGTACACTTTAAACAATAATACAGCATTTTGGCCCATGACCAGAAGCTGCCAGATGACTGCTTTTCAACATCGAGAGTGTTCAGCTCTTCTCATGAAGTGTCTAAGAGTGGGCTGTGATTTCTGTTTAATTCATCACGTAGTTTCCCTCAGCTTTAGATGTTTCCGAAGCAGCAGAACAATATCCGCAGCAGTGCAGTCACGGTCCTTTATTACATTTATTAGCACAAGAAGGCTAAGATATATATAAAACTGTTTATCCATTTAAACCATCAACAAAAAATAGTTGATATGGTACATATGTATAAAAATATGCAATACATTTATATATGTATAAAAAATTATATACATAATGTGCAAAAAGATGGCATCACAACAATGTCTCAGAGGCTAACAAGGGGGTATAAATTTGTAAGAAGTTTCGATTGCACAGTGCAGCTCAGTGCTAGCCACTGCTCACATGAGCAATCTTTAAGGAGTGTTTGAAACACAGGAACAACATTTTGGGAAATGTGGTGCAAGACCAAAGACGGTGGACAGATATGGATTCTGAACACAGGCTGAAAGAATGAAAAAATGGATTAGGGTAAATGAGCTACTGGCGCACAGTGGAACCTGCCTTTGCAGTGACAGGAATGGCTCCTAGTGTGAACCCAAGAGGTTTCCCCTTGAGGGGTAATGGTAATGGTACAGATTTTGCACATATGGGCAAATAAATTCTAGTTCATCCTTGCATGACCAGACTAATGGGAAGAGGAAAGGTTTGTTCATGTGACTGACCTTACATTCCAAAGCATCATACATGTGATTTTTTTTCAAAATAATTTTGACATGAAAGTAATGTTATTATACGTAAATGAAATGTTTCAATGCAACATAATATGGCAAAAGACAAAGCAGCTGTATTATAATCAAATAATAAAATTAATAAATATTGTACAGTAAAATTTGTTCTATTTGACTAATAATTTTTTTAAAGTTTTCTTTTTGAAAATTCTGGAAAATATATTAAAAAAACAATATTGTGAGGTACAGGACTGTCTGGTTATTTCAATATCTAGTCACAGAGGTCTGGTCATGTACAGACAAACTATTTCAATGCATCCAGATCATTTTGCAACTGCACTCATTTAGTAATGTGACCAGTGGATATTTAATGTAGGCACAAGGAAACAGTGCTTGTCAGACCATGCTATTTGCCTGCCAAAAAAAAGCAGCACAGTTTTATGGTGTTTGTATTGTTTCATTAACTCTCATAAAAAGGCAGGTGGTGGCCAACAGGTTTGGCCTTGCGAGATGTGTCTCTGCCCTGCTATGAGTCAGAGTTGTCATCCTCCCCAAGAGATGCTGCAACTTCCTCGTTGCACTCACACATGTTATCTGTCTGGTGTCCCACTCATCTTGCCACGTGGGAAAGGAGGCCTTGGCCCTGCCAAAACATACGAAAATGCAACCGAAAAGGAGCGGGTGACAACCCAAAGGGTCACACAACCAAGCCGAATATGCCGCATAAGGCTCAAGTGCCACTGCATGAAGAAAAAATACAGGTGTTAAAGCTCTTTGGCAAAATCACTATTGTTTACTGGATTTGAAGTACAGACACCTCTACTTACGTAAATCCAAATTTATGTAAAAAAATTCTTGGCATACACATTATTTACGGCTAGTGCTTACACAAAACATCTGAAATACGTTAAGACCAAGTCGGAGTAGCCAGACAGGCCAGGAAGCTGCATCTTCCCAGTTCTCGCGTATTTTGAACCGTGAACACATCTCCTCTCCTTAGCGTAGTGCTTTTTTCACATATTTTTTACCCATTCCATTGTTCATGATGCCTGGTGGTAAACGTGCACTTGAAGGAAAACAGAAACCATCTTGCAAGCGTGCAGCAATCGATTTGGAGATGAAATTGAAAATAATAATTATATTGTTTAATTTTTTATACCCGTGTTTGCAACAAATGCCTAGGCTAGGCTAGCCTATATTGAGTGGTGGGGGAGGAGGGGGAATTTGACATACGTAACTTTCGACTTACATAAAGGGTTGAAGAATGGTCTATTTGCGTAAGTCGAGGGGTGTCTGTATATTATGAAAGATTTTCCTTCAAAATGTCGAACTTGGCCACCAGACCGCAATATAATGTTAATCAGGCTAAAAAAACAGAGCCACACTTCAGATAAGGTTGAGGCATTCATAGCTGATAATGGAACAAAATGAATTGTTTCATATAAAGGCATCTAGCGATACAGGACACTATTTCTTAAGAGTGAAGTTACTGTTAGCTGCACGGTCCTGTAATGCGGATAAGACCTAGTCCTCTTGCTCCTGCTGTAGCACAGAAGCAACATGCTGGCAGAGAGCCGTAATCTGCACCACTCAGGGTGGATTTGTTTTAATTCCCATTATTGTAGCTATACTTTATTTACTTATTGGACCGTTTTATCCAAATGGACTAAAATGCCTTAAAGCCATTTGCTGTTTATTCAGCTAGTTTGTTTTTTTTTACATGCAGTTCTGCTTCCATTTCCCCCACCTGGGGCTTGAGCCCACAAACTACAGATTTCTTGGCTTGCCTCCTAGCTCTGGCATATGTGAGGACATTCAATGTGAACAAGTCAGAGAGCAAATATGCAAACAAAGACAAACAGGGAGGTCCTGCTGACCTGGAGACCCAAATACTTCTGGGAGTTAACAAAGCAATGAGGAGTGAGTGTCTGTCGCAGATAAGGCACGATGCGGTCATTTGGAGCAACCCGGGACATCCTAGCACCCACACAAACAAACGCAACCTGACCTCTCTCGATCAGAAATGTGCAGCCAACAACCGACAGAGAGTGGAACAAAGGGGTTCAAATTCAGGTCAGTGTCTCTGTCTGGATGCCTAAATACCTCCGCAAAGACTTCTGTCTCTGGTCTCCCGAACGTACACATTTGACGTGGTGAGACAGAATGGAGAGGAAATACAAAACAGGCGCCCAGGAGAATGTAAAAGAAGTGTCTTCACTTCTACTGTAAAAGCTAAAGGAGTTTGCATGCCACTCAACACTCACCCTGCAGGGGGAACTTCTGAGCACACCTGAAAATGGGTTTGCAAGGAGATTTGGAAGTAGGGATTGCACTAGCAGTACTGTAACAAGGTACCTCCGACCTCTGAAACAGTCTTGGTGGGGAACAGTAAATCTTCTGGCATCTCATTACTGTTACCTACCCGGAGGAGGGGACTGATCCTGAGCCACAGTTGTAATAATGCCGACTTCCACCCCCCCCATCCCCCCATTCAATGTTGTGACCTGTAACACCTTCTGCCATCGTCCTGGTCCTGCAAAAATTAGAGACCGTACAGCAGCTGCAATCCGTCGTCGGGCTACACGTGCACGTTTGTCCAAGAGGTTCCCGCACTTGTGAAAACATATATAGAAAAAACATTCACATGTTGTCACCGCTCCAAGCTGGCTCTGTTACCACGCTCTCATCCCTGGGCAAGTCGAGATCCAAAAAGGCCGTGCGTGAATGAGCAATGAAAAACACAGTGTCTGCAAAAAGTGTTCAGTGCCCCAGCTTCCTGTAATTACACACTTTTCATAAAAAGACAGTAAAAAACAGTTTTATCATACAAATCCATTTAAAATAATTAAAATGCACAGCTGAGAGAAGGCCTATAGTTTGTTTTGTGTGTTACAGCAATGTGCCACTGACACGCTGAGCTAACATGCTGACCTTTGACCTGCTTGGCCTCTACCACCTGTCGTAGGACACGGAAAAGCAAAATCACCTCAGGATTTTTTCCGCTGGCCGATGACCAACCCAGAGGAGACGTGAGCTGTGCCAAGGCTTCACTGCATTAAGCAATCGGAGAAAGGCCAGTGTGACTTAAGCGAAAAATCAGGAGCCACCTCACCTTACGTGTCCCACGGACTATTTGGACAGCAGATGGTGCTCCTGCGCCAAGCAACTAGGAAATGCTTTTGCAGACGAATAAAAAAACGCCTGTGTCTTGGTTCAGCCTGTTCTACACAACGATTTAACAAACCAAGCCCAGACAGGATGTACATTTGGCACTGAGGTACGATAAGACACGGTCAGTCTGCAGTACCGGCAGGTTCTCTTTGGTCGCGGAGCGTGCTCTGCTCAGCTGCTCCTTCGTGAATCTATGGCCTTGTTTCCTGTTCAGCTCCAGTGAAGCTGGAGGTCATGGGCGTTGTCGAGGAGTTCCGAGGAGAAGACACCTCCCCCTGGGGGCACCTCCAGTGCCCCGAGAGACCCTGGGGGCACGGGAACTGTTAGGTCCAGCCAGTCCATGCTGTCCAGGCGGGTGTCTTGGAGGTCAAAGGTGGAGGTGGGAGGCGGCTCTGCAAAGTTCAGCTCCGAGGTCTCCATCGGGGATTCTGGTTGCTCCAGTAGGTCCTCCATCAAGCGCAACCCTGGTGACTCCGCAGCCTCCAGCAGGGCCTCCAGCTGTTGATCCGAGGCCAGCGCTGTAAGACGGGATGGAGGGGGTGCAGTCTGCACCTGAGCCGGGGGGCGAGACTGCGCGGTGGCGACAGGCAGCATCGTGATGTTGGCGGTTAGCATCTTAGTCGAGCAGGGTGGTTCCTCCTTAATGAAGGGTGAGATCTCTGTGTCGGAGGAAAAACTGTCAGAGCACAGGGTCTGCAGGGCTCTTCATCGTACATTCATATTTATTTATTTAGCAGACGCTTTTCTCCAAAGCAACCTCCAATGAACTCTATGTAGTCTTATCGGCTCACACAGATTATTCACCCAAGGGGGCTTGCACTGCTAGTACTGTACAGCACTCAGAATGGGTCACTCATCCATACATCAGTGGAACACACTCTCTGTGTCACTCACACACTATGGGCGAACCTGACCAGAATGCTTTTTGGACTGTGGGAGGAAACCCACGCAGACACGGAGAGAACATGCAAAGTCCACACAGACTGAGCAGGGATGGAACCCATGTCTCCTCCCACCACCCCGGCGCCGAGACAGCAGCTCTACTTGCTGTGTCACTGTGCCGTCATACAGCTAAAACAACAACTCAACTATTCAATCAGACAGACAGCTGCATTTGGAATGATGTTGTTTGAGACAGAAATGATAGGTTAGAGGAAGGGGCACCAACATGAAGGGCGAGCGAGGTGAGCGACAAGCTCTACACACCTCCACTTTCAATCAGTATATCAAACAGGTCATCCATCTGCTGGCTGGTGGCTGTGGGAACCTGCAGAGATTAATGCCGAAGAGAGAATGAGCACCTCGATGTCTCTAAGTCTGTGTGTGTGTGTGTGTGTGTGTGTGTGTGTGTGCGCGCGCGTGTGTGTGCAAGACCACCTGTACAGATGTCCGGAGTCCACGTGTCTGCCTGACGGCCTCCTCGTAACGGGGAGGGTCTTTGCTCTTGGGAGTGTGGCTGGTGAAAGCAGGAGGCGGGAGGTTGAAAGCTGGTTGGGAGGGGGAGGGAGGCTGAGGGAGGAAGAGATAGAAGTCTTAAGAACAGCACTCTCTATGGGTTGTTTTTACAAATGCAAATGCAAATTCACAATATATTCTCAACAAACTATCATATGTGGCTTGTTAGCACAATGTGGCTACTGTCCATCCCATCATACCATACCTTATTTGTGGTCCCATTGAGGAGTGTATGGCTGGGAGAAGCTCCTGGAGAATGGCGGTGTTCCGGGGGGCTGTTGCGGAAACCCTGGGGAACCTCTGTTCTGGACTGGCACCGGGTGGGGCTGTACTGGAACCCGGAGCTGGAAGTGGTGCACACTTGGAACTCCTGTGTGGGGAAGGGAAGCAGACAGCTGGAACGCGTTGACTTATCTATACGTGACTCATGCAGACCGATTACTGAGCTTGTTGGAGCGTGACTCCTCCTACACAAGGTCCTTTCTTGCTGTAAGCAGCACAAGTAGATGCTTAGGGCCCCAAAGCCATCAGGGGCCTCCTCATGGGGTTCCTTTTTCTTTCGCAGTTACATTCCCAATTGCCTTTTCGTGACAAAGCTTACTTCAGTACGTGGTTCGGGGAAAAGTTTCGAAGATTTTTGTCATTCAGAAACTGAAAAGAATCTCAGTTATTTTTTATGTATTGTACTTATTCAGAAGTTCAAAGGGTTCTTATTTATATTTTGTTATATCTATAATTTTGGATTTTAATTTTTTGTTATAGTTTTTTTTTAGTATTTATATTGTATTTGTATTGTATTTATTGGGAGGCGCGGTGGCGCAGTGGGTTGGACCACAGTGTTGCTCTCTGGTGGGTCTGGGGTTCGAGTCCCGCTTGGGGTGCCTTGCGATGGACTGGCGTCCCGTCCTGGGTGTGTCCCCTCCCCCTCTGGCCTTACGCCCTGTGTTACCGGGTAGGCTCTGGTTCCCCGTATGGGACAAGCGGTTCTGAAAATGTGTGTATTGTATTTATCTTATTGTTTATGAAATTATTTTACTGATCAAAATTAATGAATAGTATTTATTCATTTGGGGGGCTTAGTGCCGAAAAAATGTTCAGAAATGGGTATGTTCACTCATATTAATACTTTGTTGAGACAACTTCTGCTCTAATAAAAGCTTTAAGTCTTGTTGGGTAAAATGTACCGGCATTGCACACTATTTAGGGGTAATTCTGGTATAGTCCTGTAGGCACATTTTCCCCAGGATTTTCAGGATGGTTTCACTTGTTCCAGCATAAGGAGCTCATCGAGGGATTCGGCCAAGGATACACTTGATGTGACGAGCAGAGGAGCTCATCACCCAACCTGCTCTGCTGTTGTCTAGGCAACTCTGACACGAGCTGCCAGTTAGAGAGAGTGCAACAACAGGGTCGTGTTGATATGTATCACAGAGGTCACCTAGGACCCTTTGGTCTCTTGCTCTAAAATCCAAAGGAATAATAAAAGGCCCTTCTAATGATCGCTGCAGACACTGATCTAACACAAATACTTACGAGTCCTCTTGTTTAAAACCCGCCGTTGCGCAGGAATTAAAGAGAATCTGGCAGAGGACTCTGTTTATCTTAGTGTCTGGTCTTTGGGGTCATGCATCTTAGAGTGTGTGAAAATATGTTGACATAACCACTAACAGCATGTTTATAACGCGGCGTAGGCAATCCATCAACTCAGAATACGAGCAAAACATTGTCAGAATCTTCTCTCGGTTTTATCAACATGAGGGGACCAGTTTGTTCGCGACTTTCTCAAATAAATATGGCAATTCTGGAACAACTGTGCTGATCCGACAGGGCCTCAGCCTGAGAGGTGATGCCTTTGGGGTTGACGTGGGTGGCATGGAGGCACAGCAAGTAGCGCCGCTGTCTCACAGTGCCTGGGTGGTGCGAGAGGATGTGGGTTCGATCCCCACTCAGTCTGTGTGGAGTCTGCGTGGGTTTCCTCTGGGTGCTCTGGTTTCCTCCCACAGTCCAAAGACATGGTTCACCCATAGTGTATGAGTGACAATGTGTTCTACTGATGTATGATTGAATGACCCATTGTAAGTAGCAGTGTAAGTTACCTTGGTGAATAAGGTGTGTGGGCTGATAACACTACAGAGAGTTCATTCGAAGTTGCTTTGGAGAAAAGCGTCTGCTCAGTAAATAAATGCGAATGTACTCACCTGAGCCACGTGATGGGTCTGGCCAGGTGGCTGCTGGGCTGTCAATGTTTCACTGTTCTGAAGCTGGAGGTGGGGAGAAGACGGCTGGATGAGGGCTGGGTTTGCCGAAGAGATGCCAGCTTGGAGGACTGGTTGAGCCTGTGTGTTAGAAAAAAAAAGTTTTATTTAGTTGAGACACTCATTTCACAAAACAGAAAGCAAGGCCATTCCAAAAGCAAACTGCCACCACCTGCTGCCAGCCACCAATTTATTTAGTTACATCTTTGCAGTAATGCTAATGCTAACACTGAAGCTAATGGCTTAGGATCGGTACCTGCAGACTGATGCTGTTGGAAGACAGCTGGATGGTGCTGCTGCTGGCTGGTAGGGAGACGGGCAGTAGGATCTGTGTGCCAGACTGGGTGGCCAGCAGTGCCTGGGGAGGCCTGAGGACTTGCGCCACCTGCTGTGAAGTGATGAAAAATTGTGGTAATGTGGCCGACTGGGATGCAGGTGGCGAAGGGTGAAGGGGCTCCTCTAGTTTGATCCCCATAGGGCGGGCAGGGCTGCCCTGGGGCTGGGCAGGGCTTCCCTGGGGCTGGGCAGAGCAGCTCGAAGAATTCCTGTTCTCCTCTTTGATGGCAGGGGGTGGGCTACCCTCGGGCAGCAGTGACACCCCCTGCTGGGTCCTCTTCTCCATCTCCAGCTGCATCTTCAGCTCCTCGACCAGTCGCTGCTCCTCCTCCAGCTTGCGCATTAACTCTGCAATTTGACGCTCTTTTTCATGGAGACGCCGGTCCTTCTCGGAGAGCCTATGCTCTCCGCAGGCTGAATCATCCCCCAGGACTAGTGGGTTTCTGAAAGGGCTTTCGCATGAACGGTCTGCCATCCCCACCTCTTCGGCGCTGACATTGGAGAGCTCAGAAGGTCCTGGGGACACGGGGGGTGTAGTGTTCATACTTTCCGATGCCCTCTGGTGGGTGTCTGTGGTGGCTGCGGGAATTGTGCTCTCCTGGTACGGTCTCAGTCGTTCAATTAAGTCCATCTTGGTGCCCGACACAGGAAGACCCCTTGACTTCAGCTCCGATTTCAGGTCTGCCACCTGGAAAAGAGAAAAGTTTCTAAAACCACAGCCACTTTCCGGTCTCTCTGGCACCCCCTTTTCCGTGGTAGGTCAGCAATGCAGCATTTCAGGCACGGTGGCACAGCGAGTAGCGCTGCTGTCTCACAGCGCCTGGGTGGTGCGAGAGAACGTGGGTTCGATCCCTGCTCAGTCTGTGTGCAGTTTGCATGTTCTCCCTGTGTCTGCGTGGGTTTCCTCTGGGTGCTCTGGTTTCCTCCCACAGTCCAAAGACATGGTTCACCCATAGTGTGTGAGTGACGATGTGTTCTACTGATGTATGATTGAGTGACCCATTGTAAGTAGTGTATCTAGCAGTGTAGTCACCTTGGTGAATAAGGTGTGTGGGCTAGTAACACTACATAGTATCCATTGTAAGTTGCTCTGGACAAAAGCATCTGCTGAGTGAATAAATGTAAATGTAAGCAGACTTGAGAGTCACCTTCAGTTCATCCAGGTTGCCCAGGATGGGACCAGGTTTGCGACCTGGCAGAGTCTGGTTGGGATGGGATGGAGTTGCTGATGGCAGAGACACCACAATGGAGGTGGGCTGATTGCTTTGACTGCTCACGGCTGCACTGTTGCTATTAGCCTGCCCGTTCAGCCCTGCCCTGCAGAGGACATGTGAGCGTTTGATTTTGGGGAGAGGGACTTCCTCAACTCTGTATGGAACAAAGAAGGTAGAGAAAAAAACTACCAGATGCCAACAATGGATATGAAAGGAGCAGATACACTAAATGGCACACCAACCACGCAAAGACTCCGCTTGACCTCAGTGAGCCATGTTCTGCATTAATTCTGAATTTATGAGAATAACTGAAATTCCCAGTGGAGATTTTATATGGATGCCAGTAATCTTATTGAATTATTGCTTTTGTTACACTGAAGTAGTATGGTCTTTTACTTATTTTAATATTAATGGAACATTCACAAGGTTTGTAGAATTTTTATAGAAAAAACATTTTGAACTGAACATCTATTCCTTTACACCTGAACACTATGTTTGATTTTTATACCAGCATGTAAAGCCTTAAATTGGAGAGCTCTGACCTGAATGTGAATTTACTTTCAAATTTTAAACATGCACATTATGGTTTTGTTTTATATTGTAATGTAAATATGAATGAATATTGTTAATAAATAAAGAAAAAACTCCATGCAAGCTCCGAACACTGTGTGTGACAACACCTGTGTTTCTGACAGCTTTATGCACAATGGGTTATTCACGTATAATTATATTATGATGACTAATGCACATCTGCTCCATCAGTCTCTATGCAGATGGTAACCACTATGGTTCTCATCCATCCTGTCTCACAGGCGCAATATTAAGTATGTAACAAAGTGTACTTGAGTGAAGTCACACAGTCCTTAACTGCAATATAATATCAGGGGCAACAAGGGTTTGTGTAGAGGCGGAGTCAGGCTGGGGGCGGGGCCATGGTGACATACTTTGTTGAGGCTGGCGGTGGGATGGTCTGGTAGTTGTAGTGCTGCTGCTGTTGACTGAGGATCTGCAGCTGTAGGAATAGCTGCTGCTGCTGCAGGAGACGTGCGTAGGAAGAATCCATGGGCGCTTCGCTTGCCTCTTGCTTCTGATCCGGTGGGATGTACTGGTGGTACTTGAGTTTCTTCACGCGCGGCTTGACCTCTTTGCTTCTCTTGCTGCGGTTCTTGTCGCCAGGTAATTTTGGCTGACTTTGCTGTAACAGACAAAAGTTATTTCAATGCTACATCCTCCTTCTAAGTTCTGGGTAGAACAGCATTGTTCTTCCTGGACTATACCCAGAACCTTTCACAATTTAAAACTCCACACTTATGAACCCTATTGGGACCAGAAGTTTGTTCTTAACTTGATTTGTTCATAAATTCAACCAATACATCACAACGAATAACAAAAATACAGATGTCCCTTGATTTACTCACATTTTAGGTTCTTTTAAAACATCAGATAAAGCAACAATAAATTAAGTTTACTGTAAGACTTTTAGTTCATTGAATTTTCATCAAGCACTCATTCTATATAGGGGTACTGTGATCCAAAGTATATCTTGGAAAGATAGAGCATAAGGCAGGAATGCAGCGGATGGAATGTAAGTATGTCATCGGACTTTTATTGTATTATTCTTTATAACTAGAAACTAAATGTGGAACATTTGTCAGCATCTGGCCATTTTCAGTTTGCTTATTACCTACACAATGCACAACAGTAATAGAGATGTACCTTGATTTATTCACAGGATAGTTTCTACAGAAGTCTTGCATGTAAGTATAGTAAATAAAAAGAGACTTTGAGCCACATAAAAAATAACTCTAAAAACTGAAAATACACACACACACACACACACACACACACACACACACACACACACACACACACACTGGCTGAAACCACTTGTCCCACGAGGGGTTGCGGCGAGCCGGAGCCAAGCCCGGCAGCACAGGGCGTAGGGCTTGAGGGGACACACCCAGGGCGGGATGCCAGTCTGTCGCAAGGCACCCCAAGTGGGACTCGAACCCCAGACCTGCCAGAGGGTAGTACCTGGCCAAGCCCCCCAAAACTGAAAATAAGAATATCTAAAAAAAAAAAAAAAAAAAAAGCTGACTGATGACTCATTTATCCTATAAACATGTGGAGTGTTGGTCTTTTTCTTATTAGGTAGCTGGTAGAGTAATGGTTAGAACTGCTGTCTTTGAACCCAAAAGTCACAACTTTGAGTCTCACAGCCAGCTGTAATACCCTTAAGCATGGTATTTACCCTAAAATTGCTCCAGTAAAAATTACCCAGCTGTATAAATGGGTAAATAATTGAAAGTAGCTTAATACTGCAAGCCATGTTTTCTCAGCAACAATTTTTTGAAGCGAAAAGATAATAAAATACAAGTAAAAATAAACAGGTTTTTTAAAATGTTTTAAAATTCGTAACTTTAATATTCTTAAGCTGAAGACCCAGTACAATTCTTATGCTAATGGATATTTAGTTACCTAGGAGGTACCTTTACTCAAAGGAATCTGCACTGGTTACAAATGAACCTACAATGACAAGAGCCTTGAAGAAGCACAAAACCACAGCCCTGCCCTGTTAATCACACGTTCAGGTCTCAGATGCCAGCTGTCCGCCAGTGGATCAGTGCTCCAGCAGCTGGGACTAAGACACACTGTGGCCGTTATGCTTGACTGGCATCTCAAAACACTGCCATATCTCTAGAGCCAGTAGAGGAACTCTCTAACACTGAGCCGTTTTAGTGTCAGCAGCTGAATAGGTAGGAAATGTTTTCATTGTGTGCTCCAAAGGGTCAGGATGTAGGAACAGGGAGTTCCAGAAAGCGCTATGACACCGCGAGTCATGTATGCAGTTCCAGGAGGTTGTCCGTTTGAAGCTGAACAGATGTTGCGGTGCTGTATCATGCTGGCACTCTCTGAACAATGTGCTTGAACCCTAGATCACACCTCCTCTAGGCTTCATACAAAACAAAGGAAGGAACACATCCTGAAGGGGGGTGGCAAAGATCTCAGCCAGATAGGACATCATTTTCAACGGTTAAATACTACCTCTAAGGAACAGAAATTCTATTGGAGATCAGGAGAATGGAACCACCTCTGTATCTTTACAAAGGAATGTAAATGGAATAAATCAGAACAGTAAAGTCACCAGAAGTACGCAGCAGTAAACTGTCAGACCAAGAGCAGTGCAAGTTGCATTAATCGATAGGTATGGCTTTACCTTGATTAAAGTAGGCCCAGGCTTGGAAGGCGGGGCTGTGGTGTTGATCGGCTGAGGAGTGGTTGTCACTTGGCTTACTGGCTGCTCATTGGCGGAAACCTGCTTCGCGTGGTCCGGGGCAGGCTGGGAGGCAGGCGGGTGGTACTGCGGTATAAAAAGAAGCATTTACATTAATTTATTTAGCAGTTGCTTCACTCCAAAGCCACATATAATGTTGAAACTGCAAGATTACATTTACTCATTTAGCTGACGCTTATCTCCAAAGCAACTTACAACGCTAGGTTACAATTATTTACCCATTTATACAGTTGGGTAATTTTACTGGAGCAATTTAAGGTAAGTACCTTACTCAAGAGTACTACAGCCAGAGGTAGAGATCAAACCTGCGACCCTTAAATCCAAAGGATGCAGCTCCAACTACTACACTACCAGCTGTCAGATTAGCACAGAGACATGGTGTTATGACGTGATGTTCATATGGTACATAAACAGTTTAATCAGAAACTAATTGGAAAACAAGTCAGCTATTTTAGCAGTGTGCAGTTTAAACCACTATACCTCCTAGTTTGATGAAATCTGTAAATATTCATGTATGACTGTACTGTTCCAGGAGTACATATTTCCAGGAGTACATATTTTGTGCATGCTGAAGAGTTCACCTCATCCACTCTAAATTATTCAGATGCGGTTATCATAAATGTATTTTCGTGGAAAGCCTTTTATACTGGATTAGACTTGATTATGCCCCAGTCATTCCATTTTCAGATTGCCTCGGTATCGTCACCGATATTGTTTTCATTGGCGCCTTTCTGTGGGAAATTACACCCTCTGTGATTAGGGGCAGGAAATTACAAGTACAGCTATGTAATTATTCCCGGAATGGCTTTTGTGACGAGATAAATAAGGGAATGCAATAGCATGACTGAGGGATTACAAAAGTAGTGGCATGTCTCGGGGGTGAGGCTTTGAGGTACCTGTATGGCTGAGGCTCCAGTCGGCGAGGAGGCATCGCTCGGCCTAGGACCTGCAGGAGATGCCTCCGATCCCTGGGACTCCTGACTGGCGGGCTGCTCGGGGGACAGGGCGTCACCGCTGTCATCGTCAAAGGTGTACACGTCTCGAATCCTGGGGTAGTCCACCTCTCCATCTGTGGGATCAGAAAAAAGTCATTTACATGTAATTATCATTCCTTTACGACTCCAAACGTGCAACAGCGTCTACTAAGTATATCATGCCCAAATGGACCCGTGCTCATTTGCGTGAGTGTGCGTAAATGCCTGTGAAGTTATTTGAAGTCTGGTTATTGTCTTGCCCCCCCCAGGGGTCGAGGGTTATGAAACAGGGGGCACAGTGGTGCAGCGCACTCCCTCACCAATGATGGCCTCCTTGACGCTGGAGTCCACGGGTAAGATGTTCTTCTCTACCAACTCCATGGGGCCAGGCCGCTGGGCAATCTTCTCGTTGAGGTCGTCTGCCAGCCGTGCCCGCTTCAGCTTTAGCTGCGTGGCCTGCAGTGAGGGCTCCGCCACCGACTCTAGGAAGAGCCAAAAGCAAACTCACAGTCTGATTGCTTCAGAGGAATATGATGAGGGCTTCCACAGGTCAGCTGTACCTGATGATGTCTCTCCAGGATGTTCTCCCCAGTGCCCTCCAGAGGTCCACAGCTCCTCTGACACTGTCATACAATGTGCAATGATCTCAGAGGCGCTGTGGGTAATGCCAGTGCCCCTGAGACCTAGCCATTCACCTCTTTTTTGAAAGTGTTATCTCCCAAGCTGTATATGTGACACAGCTGAGTCCTAATGCCTCTTTCAGAGGATGTTCTATGTTTTATATCATACCATGTTTAGTGGTTGGTCTTTGGCAACTTCTTAAAAAATCCCAAATCCTCTAAATTAAATCAAAACTTCTTTGGTTTTATTGCTGGGTCTCAGAAGTTGACCTGATCTGCCTGTTTTCATCACCTGTCAGCCTTCATTCTGTACTTATACTTTTGCCTCGACGAGCACACACAGAGGTGGAAAGATACGACAAAAGAGCTAAACAAACCGACAACATGTAATCACCTTGCAGGATGTGCATTCGAACCAGCTCCGAGCGCTCTGGACGGCTGCGGATCTTGTGCTTAAGGAAGTTCTCCGTCTGCGGGACGCACAGTGGACAAAAGGGCTTGAGAAAACAGCTGAGAGGAGGAGAAGGGACACAAAGGACAAAAGCATGAGGAGGACACCAGGGGTTGGCTTGGAAGGATAAAGGATTGCAAGCGGATGGGGAAGTCATCCAAAGTGCAGCAAGTCATCACCTTGATGAAGAGGTGATATGGCTCAGTGGGTGGGGCTAGCAGAAATAGAGAGTACCCTCTGCAGGCGGTACTCACCCGGGCTCTCTCCAAGCTCCGGATCTGCCCGTGGAAGCTGGCAGGGCTCTTCAGTGCTGGAGGAGGACAGAGAGGATCAGACGAGTAAGGCGTCACGGTGAGGAAACGACTCCACACACACACACACACACACACACACACACACACACACACACACACACACACACACACACACACACACACACACACCTCAATACAGTAGTTGAGCTATGTGAAAGCATCTGTTTTGAATAGTAGACATTTCATAAGAGATAAGCAGCTCAGATGCAGGTAAATGCGCACTTGATTAAATTTTGGAACAGTAATAACACTGTGTGCCAGCTGTGACCTGCCGACCCAGCTTCGCTGTTATGTGACGGACCCGCGCCAATCCACACTGGGAGGCACCCGGCTACTGCCTGTTATCTTCTGGACAGAAAGCTGACTGCACACATTTTCGTCCACTTTGTGGATGGATGGATGGATGTTTTCTTTCTCCACACCCTTGCTGGGGGGGGGGGGGGGGGGGGACAGTCTGGAGAGCGGTGAAGCATCACAAGTTTCCATGGTGTGACTGGACTCCACAGGAAGTGACAGATGACTTGGACGGGAAGTGGTCTGCAGTGTTCAATCATGCAGCAAGGCGCAGGGATGAGACCCGCACAAAGGAGAAAGAAACGCCTCGGGCAGACAGCATTGAGTCATAGCGAGGGCAAATCGCCCCACTGTTAGGCCACACTTGCATTCATCCTCCGAATAAACAGGGCTTCCCAGAAGCATTCCACAAGGCAGGACTGAGGGAGAAGAGGACGAATCGCTCAATTTCAAGCAGAGCACTGCTCATCGAGACCTGCACACGTGTCCCACGAGCAGACAAACAGACGTCGTGGAGCTACAGACACCCGATGTGGCTACCGAGAGCAAAACTCATGTGGCTCACCACTTTTGCCACATTGTTTATTCCTAACGCAAGTACATATTTTTCTTCTTAATATGTTAATTAAGGTTTCTGAACTTTTTAATACTTTATGTACCCAGACTTCAACCATGAAGTATATAATTATGTTGTAAACTGGCCATAAACTTTATTAGGATATACAAGTGGGGTTTGAAGGGTGCTGGTTGGACTCCTCTCTTTTTAACATAGGCATTGGATGAAGTCAGATATTAATGGAAGCAGTTTGTTTATTAACACGGCCACACTTCTTCCATAACCTGCTGTAGGCTTCCAATTTCCTGTCATACTATGAAACTGAGCCAATCACAGCCATTGATTTTTATTTACATGACACTTTTCTCCAAAGAAAGTTACAGTGTTATGCTTCACTGGTGTTTCACTGATGTATGGATGAATGAGCCAGTCTAAGTAGTGTATCTAGTAGTGTAAGTCACCTTGGTGAATAATGTGTGTGGGCTGATAACGCTACATTGAGCTCATTGGAAGTCACTTTGGAGAAAAACAGCTGCTAAATAAATAAATGTAAATGTAATGCTAGTTACAGTTATTCACCCATTTATAAAAAAGGGTAATTTTTTACTGTATCAATTGAGGCTAAGTATCTCCAATCAAAAGTACTAGAGCAGGAGGTGGGATTCCAACCTAGTGTTTTGAATGCAAAGCGGCAGCTCTAACCACTACACTACCTTCTGTTCTGTATTAATTCAAATTTTTCTTAACAATTTTTCAACATGTTAACTATTATTTTAGTAATTAAAATTGCTTTAATAACATTAATACCTTACAGTAATGTGGCACTTAGGTTATACATATCTTTATGATCCGTTTTCTATTCATATTTTAGTATCTAAATGCAAACATGCAAGAAAACCAACAAACTAACTTTACACAATAACCACAGCATCACCTGTATGTTAATAATCACTGCAGCACTGCACAATCAGTACATTGTCATGACTGTACTGAACGCATGATGCTCAACCACTTAAAAAGGCAGTACCTGATCAGTTTAAGGATAAATGAGGTCATTGAGCCCATAGCATGGGGTCACAGACTTTGAGGGGGTGAGGACTAAATGGAAACCAGATGTGAGTTATCAGGGATGGGACAGCTCAGCGAGACCAGGCCAGAGGCTGACGCAACATAACCAAGACCACACACATCACACAGCAACCTTCCCTACAGCCCCCCTCTATCTCCATTCCACTCCTGAAAATGCAGGTTCAAATGACGTCACACTTCTTCCTGGGAGAGGCTGCTGAGTTTTGAAGCTGACTCACTGTTTGTCGACATGCTGAGAGACTTCAGATCTTTTTGAATACCAAAAACCTTGTTATTGATCACCAATACTCAGGAACACCAGATACAAGCTGTAAACCGCAGAAGTGAGATGAACTAGGTGGCCTCACACTCCTGTTTGGTTTGGATGGTCTTCACTGCCATCTGTCAGCTTGGTTGATAAGTGCAGGTCACACTGTAGCTCTGCTACAGACAGAAGTTTAAGGAAATTGATCCCAGATCTGATGTTCTCTGAGATATACTTTGCTTTAGAGAAAAGTGTCTGGTAAATGAATAAATGTAAATGTAAACAAAAGTACATTTTGTTGACCGATGGAGAGACACAGATGCAGACATTCGAGTCTCGAAGTATAGTCGAACAGGAAAACAGAATTAAAAATAGATAAACTGGAAGTATTGGAAAAATTCATAAGTCAGATATGAGCTGGTGTAAACCATCACTTTTAATTTCTGGAGATGAAAGCACTGGATGGCCACTGTATGAGTGGATTTTGCCCTGAAGACTTTTTCACAAGACAGCCTGATGTACGATAGTGGCTCCACCAGACAAGAGCAAAGCCTTTAGGAGCTTCCGATGAACCGGCAGACTCCAGGTGTGAAGGACTGCAGCGGACCGGACATCTCTATCTCGTAAGGTCTGTTTTTGCTGGGGAGCTTAGGCGGCTTTACTCACGTGGCATGATGCCCTGGTCCACGAGCTGCTCTCTTGTACGTCTCTGCTGGAGTCGGAGCTGGAGGGCTGCAGGGGGAGAAAAAAGGGAGGTCAGGCTGACGGAGATGCACAGTTACACACACTACACCCTAGCTGACGCAGGTATTATCGCTGCCTTCCTCTTGCATGTTCTCCAGGCTTCGGGGCACCAGCAGATCCGCAGACACATTTCATCTCAGTCCACACAGACTCAAAAATAATGAGGGGGAGAGCATACCACCCAGCTAGAGGCTAAGAGATGCTTACATTTCATCTGAATGCATCAAATGGGGAAAGACGGCAACACGTCTGGCGACGTGCAAACTCCTAAATAATGACATCAGGCTTGAGAGGATAAACAGAGCTGTCCCGTTTGTGACGTTACTGTGGCTGAACCCTGCCTTTCACAAGTATGACCCCTTAAAAAAAACATTTGATGAGCCCAAGTTGGTCTGGATCAGCGTGGAGTCAAAATCCATTAAGAACTGGAATATCAACACAAGGCTCAGTCTTTCGACAAGGGCTTCACACTCCGAAACACACCCGTTTGAGCCAAATTTAAACATTTACAAGGACAAAGCAGCATGGTGTTCAAGCAGACCAACGCAGTCCTACAGCAAAATGCCTGAAGAAAGGACTGGGACAGTGTGTGTGTGCGCGCATGAGTGTGTATGAATGAGGATTCCTCCTTGTCATCATTATTGCTACTTAGCTTGCATCTTGTCTCCCACCCCCTTCCCGGATGGGGGTCCAAGGGGTTCCCCAGGGGACAGTACTCTGCCTGACGTGGACATTGAGTCACCCAGGCGAAAATAAACCTCACAGCTGTGAGAAAAAGCCCTGGGAAACACACATCTGAAGGAGCTGGAGGGCTACAAAGGAGGGTGGTTGATGTAGCAGGGGAGGGGGAACCCCCTGCTCCCCCCAAGGCTCCAGTGGCAAGGGGATTATGTCCCTTTCCCAGAGACCCAAAAATTCAACCTCTAAAGCTTTTCCACAGCCATGAACACGGCTGTGTGCCGTTCACTGTTGACCTCTGCTCCCCATCGGAGGAGCGTGTGGTGCGTAGGTTATGAGTAAAAGGAACTACAAAACTTTTACAGATAAAAATAAAGAAGAATTAATTCAAACTTAGCACTCAACACTGAAGCTAGACATGGACTGTGTGAGCAAAGTGAGACAACTGCATCCTAAAAAGCACCACTGCACAGGTGGTATCTTGGCCAAAAAAATGAGCAGTTTCTAAGCAAATTTGCATCAAAAACAACTTTCACTCATTTAAAAAGGTGGATATTTAATTTGGTATGTGGGCACAGCAGCCTCCTGGTACTTGAACCTGGAACACCTAGGAAGGCTACTATTAGGATGCCTGCTATACACTGTCCAAGGGATAAACCTTTAGAATGCACTGCACTTCAGTCCGACAGAACATCTCACACTCGTACACACAGCTGCTGCAGCCGTGCCAGTTTCCAGTTGGAACGTACCAGCTTGTTAAGCCATCTGGGATTTAGTCATTTTTCCATGTAGAGCTCACTTGCAGCAATCACACCACCTGGAATCATCTGAACATGAGCCTGAAGGTTTCTATCTACCGAGGATTTACAACACAAGAACTTTCCAACATCATGTGTCAAGAATTGATGGTCTAGATGTTCTTAGAAGATCTCTCTGGAGGGCAACCAGGTTTCCTTGTGGGCAGACCTCATGGTATTGACCCTCCTTTGAACTTTGCACATGTGCACCAACACTTTTGTCTACTTTCAGATGAATGTAGGGAGTAAAACTGCAAGATTGAGGAAAAACATTAAATTTTAGACCACAGGGTTTTGAAAACAAGTATAAAAATTCCTCTGGCTGTTTCCAAGCTGCATGAATGATTGACACACTCTTAGCCACACCCATAATGAATAAAAAGATGGGGGCTGCATTATATACATTGTTTGGGCCCGAACAGAGGATTCACAGATTTGATGTATCCTTCATGCTTTTAGGACCCACAGAGGCGAGTAACATTGTCAGGGCATTACAAAGGATTAAGACGATAAACCAAGTCTAAGATCATAGCTTGAAGAAAAAGGCGCCAGAGCTTCTTTGTTGGCACGACAGGGATTATCAGCATTTCAGTAACATAGTTAGATCTTTTCTAAGCAGATTTGAAGGAGCATCAGGCAAGATCCTCATCGATACAGGCATGTGGACATGTACATCACATTTGGATGGACGTAGGGAAGGTGTCCCTCAGGGCTCAAACCAAGGTCCCAACAAAATAGTCAACGTGTGGAAAACCCTGTGGATTAGCTCTCCAGCTTGGTATGTGCGCTCTAACTCAGCATGAGGCCTGGGTAAGGAACTCTCCTCTCATAGAGGTAGAGCATTCTATATGCAAACCGGCTACTGAATACATAGATTGCCATTTCCAAGTCCAGGTGGAAGCACCTACATGAGGTATCACCTCTCAGGGAAAGAAGGGTCACGCAACAAGTCCAGAACCAATATTAATTTTTTCACTGAGAAAAAATTAAGAATACAGAATAAAAACTGGTAATGATGGTATGTGCTGACAAGCAGAAGACAAATCCACGTTCCAGCTGAAAAACTCCTTCTTAAAATACACAGACATTAACCATTTTCTGAAAGATGCCAGCTGTCAGGAAGCGAGGTGATGTCGAACAGCCAAGGCCGACAGCAAAAGTGACAGATGGAGAGGAGGAAGGTATGGAGAGATGAAGATAGACAGCTAAAGCAGCACCTGATCTGAATTTGCCCCTGCAGGCAGCCGGAGGCTCCACTTCAAGGCACGCCATGGAGGTGACCGATGGATCGCTTAGAAGCTCTGAGTGAGTGTCCGAGGGCCGTAAACCCACAAACCAGCCTCGAGGTCGGCAACGGTTGAGGACAAGAAGAAGTCAGAGGGAGCAGCCTCCACCTGGGCCATATCGCAGTCCCTTCTGACACTCCCTTCCTCACACTCGGGGTAGGGTGTGTGTGTTTTCTCACAGCTGACATACCGCTTGCACTTGGCCAATCACAGACCAGGGGCGGGGCTATGGGCGTGCCACATTAACCCCTCGCTGGGACGTTACTACACTAGCTAAGCTGGACCATGTTTACGGGGAATCCAAACCAAAAAAACAAAACACAAAATTACCAAGTATTTTTTCTAATTTTGTACTATCTCAGCTAAAAAGTCTGCGAAATGTTTGATTATACTACACAGTGTTTGTCAGGCCGATATGTTATTGTGAGCTGAGACAAAGGTGACTCAACTGAACAGACTGACAAAACAGAATTAATATTAAAAACACATCTGTAAACCACAGACTCAGTTATTTGTTGACCTTGCTGTAATACTAACTTATGACAACCCTGAGACAGCCGCAACCGTGTGACTTTTTTTGTTCTTATCACTGTTGCACAACTGAACAAAAATGTGAAAACAAACAGAGGGCGACCCCGGGGACGAGTGCTGTTTGTCCGCTCTGTGCTTCCCAGTCGCAAAGAAAGCAGTTCTAACATGTCGCACTCGGCCGGTCCCGTTTTCGGCCTTTTTTTTAACACAAAACTGCACACGGTTAAAGGAAAACGTTCATTGATCCAGTTTTTGTCAGTTGTCCGTTTTCTGCCACTGACTTCTTCATCTCTTTTTCCACATAGTTTATCATGGAGATTAACACAACATCACAGTAAGAACAACAGCCTTGTTAGCTAGAAAAATTATGGCAAATGATTGGAACACGGTAAAACTGAACGCAGGACAGTCAGTCTCACTACTGCCAAGATTTTGGGTCCACCTCAGCAGTCTGCCATTAATTGCTTACTTTTATTATGTGTCATTCGCTGTTTGGCACAAATAATGACACATAATAAGAATAAGCAATTAACATGTCAACAGCAAGGGAAGCAAGTGGTGAGAGCTCCTGCCTTCCACTTGAAAGACACAGGTTGGACTCCCACCTCCTTCTGTATTACTCTTAACCAAGGTACTTATTCAGAATTAATATAGTAAAAATTATACTGCTGTATAAATGGGTGAATCAATATAAGTAGCTTAACACTGCAAGCTGCTTTCTAAGAAAATGGCAAATAAATAAATGTAAATGATGACAAGGTCAAGAAGAAGAACTCTGAGATAAATCCGCATTATCTGTGACAGACCAGCATGAGAATGACGTACGGCCCAGTTATGACAAAACATTTACAATAAGATTGGGCTCCCTGTTCCTCTTCAATCTCTGACCTTCTGTCCACGGTGACCGGGGAAATATTCTGTGCAACAGGAACATTACCAAAACCTTTCACGGATCTGCCTCGGCTGTCAGGGATGGAACGATCTCCTCTCCTCCGTCTGGACTTCACCTCTCGAAACCCGAAACTCAGAGTTATTGTATATATATGTCAGTTATACAGACCAGTATCTGTTGACTAGCTGTTTGTTTACCAAGATAAAGGATACTCAGTTATACTTTGAGATTGATTTATTTTTCCATGATGTGCAAACAAACATGGAAACAAGGCTTAGCTCAGCTGGTCACACTTATCTAGTCTGTCTGCAATTATGACCTCTGCACTTTCCGTGTCCTTAAATTAACAAGTTGCTATTTAACGTGAAAAATAAATAAATGTGAATGTACATATTCATATAGCGGGTGTGGTGGCGCAGTGGGTTGGACCGGGTCCTCCTCTCTGGTGGGTCTGGGGTTCGAGTCCCGCTTGGGGTGCCTTGCAATGGACTGGCATCCTGTCCTGGGTGCATCCCCTCCCCCTCCGGCCTTATGCCCTGAGTTGCCGGGTAGGCTCCGGTTCCTCGCGACCCCGTATGGGACAAGCGGTTCATAAAATGTGTGTGTGTGTACATATTCATGTAAATGTTTGAAAACAGGGAGTAAATAATGAATGAATGACTGAAATGGGCGGAAAATCAACACTGAGTACATAGAGTGCAATCAGAGAGATTTAACTGGTGTAAAGGGTAGACTGGGAGGGGCTTTTAAAATGGGCAGGACTTGTCAAGGCAATGACACTAGAACAACCAGGAGGTTTAACAGTTGAAGGGGAGCGTCAAGGCAACCGTAACTGACAAGCCAGGAAGTTCCATAGTGGAAAGGGCTTCTAAAGGCAAAGGTACTCAACTGGCTGGGGGGGTTCCCAAGTGGGAAGAGCTTCTCAAAGTATTCAAACTTAACTGGACAGAGGTTTCCACAGTGGGAGTGGCTCATGTAACTTACTATAATACAGTTAGGTAGTGGCTTTGATGCCTTCTGGATTGCAGGACTACATCTTAGATCTCATTTGCTGTGGGTGTGCAACTTTTATACATCATGTCAATTAAAATCTAACCCCTGTCAAGGCAGAAGTGCTTAGACGGGCTACATTGCACTGAGCTCACTGAATCTTACCATTCCCTATAGAGATCTAAAGGTCTGAGGACACAGATTTTAAAGGAAAAATCTGCAAGTCATACACCACAGCACATAAAACACAGCTTCTGGATAAAAAGAGAAATGCCATCTGACAAAATCACAGGAAGCACTAAAAAAGTCAGCTGGGAGGGGCAGAGTGTCTGAGCAGAAGGGTGTGTCAGGAGTAGAAGGGGCACTGGGCAAGAAGGTTGCTTTGCCCCTACCCCCAAGATGCTCCGCCTCTAGATGAACCCCAGGGACCCTGTGAAAATGTCAGCATGACACTCGGTGCAGGTCACTACCCGTCTGCATGTCAGTGCACCCACATACCCCTCCCCCCGTGCCCCATCGCGGCCTCTCATTAGCTTTCACATGCCAGTAAAACATTTCCAGACTGGGTTCCTGGCCGGGGCTGTGGGAATCAGGAAAGGCTGAGGGGATGGGAAGTGGAGAAAGTTACCAGCAGGTCAAAGTGGGTAAAAAACACATCAATGCTTGCCTATTTGCCTGTCTGGGGAGGGAGAGTGGGGTGGGGGCACAAGGGTGCAGGGTGTTACTATAGGGTTGGGTTTACCAGAAGAATCCAATGTAGAACACAAATGCAACTCAACACTAGACTCACTGGAAAACCACAGTGGATGGAACCCAAGCAGATCTGGAAGCGTACACATCCACCTGTTTAACTTGCAATTGAACACAGTTAACAGTAATTCTGTGTAATTACGATGTAATTCCCATCTTAGATCATATTTCCCAGATTTTCCAGGTGCGAAAGCTCCACTGCCCTATAGAATGAGTATACACAGTGTATATATTGCCACCACATTTTCACTGCTTTGCAAAGGAAAAACAACCTGTATGTCTCTACTGTAAGTTTCAACTATTTTCTTGGAATATTTAATTAAACTGGGTTAATTGCCTTTATTAAAGGTCCAACAGCATTGTTTCTTGGGACTCAAACTAGCAAACTTTTGGTCATGTTGTTCAGTCCTGATGTGCTCAGGCAGTGCAGGATCACCTGGGGCCTCCAAGAAGACCGTGCACAGAGTCCACGGTCTGAAACCCACCGTTCTTGCGCTCGTTGAGGGGTGGCAGGTTCTGGCTGGGCTGCAGCGACAGCTCCTGCAGCTCATGGGCAACAGCCTCGCTCCGTGGGCTGGGAACCAGCACGCCCAGCACCCTGTTGTCCGCCTCCACTCCCAGCATGCCCTGGAGCTCCATCTCTCCACAGAAGGAGGGGTTGCGGGTCACCCGCAGGAGCAGACAGAAGCAGTGGGCGTGGATTCTGCAGGAGGAACCGATCACAGGTCCGTCAACATTCCAGGAACTTCCGAGTTGAGCATAACAGGGAATTTCAACATGCCAGATTCAATATAAATATTAATTATAAGAAAGCACTTCTAGTTTGGTCATTTGTTTTTCTAATAGCTTAAACAGAGGCTGATAAGTGGTTTACAGTCTTTATGCAGAGCTGACTTTGGCCTGAGCTTTTGACAAATTTAGAGTTCTGGAATTCTGCAATGAAAATTATTTCTTGAGAAATGTTCCAAAAGCTTACTTAAATATTGACGTCTTTCATCAAAACTTCATCTCAGGCACTGCAGTCTTAACACATCATGCCGCTCCAGTCTGGTGTACAGTATGTACAGCACTAAACTATCTGTAAACATTAGGGTACGTCTTAGAAGGAACTAGCCTGAATGACGATTTCAGATGACTTGAGAGAGCAAAATTTGAGTGAAAACAATATCCAAGAGCTCTTGTTCTTCACCATACGCAGTCTAGATGCTGGGAAGGGAAGAACACATAGAGCACATCGGGTCTACCTGACATGTGTTAGAAGTTCAAATGGTATGAGAACCAAAGTGTGGAGATACACTGCTTCCTTTGCTGGGTTCAGAGCTTAATGGAACTCAGCAAAACAAAGTGACCCCCCCAAATTACCTCCACTAATGAGACAGCTGTCAGATCGCAGCTTCAAGCTGTCACCCGCTAAGTGCCTCTGGCATCTTCATACGGAGCATCTTGAGAAAAACTGTCTCCATACAGGGCATCTTCACACAATAAAAAATTCATGGAGTAGTCCACATTATAACACGCAACCTCCTCTTATATAACCAACCCACTTTCATTGTGGTTCCTAGGCCCAAATCTAAATTAGAAACAGGGCCCTAAATAGGGCTTTCACCTTCTACCTAGTACCAGCTTACGTGCTGTGGGTCCTTGAACCATCCTTCGGGTGTAGTACCATTGCATGTGGACCTTGCAAACAAATGGATGTCACAGGTTTACCAGACCCAGAGAGCTGGGTCACGAGTGCGTACCACACTACAGGCAGTGTATATTTTCTAGAAGGTGGCAAAATAAGCAAGCTAAGTCTGCTAAATCCCCGAGAACAACAATAAACAAGTACTGAGTCAGAGCGTCAGCGTTCATCTTGAAATAATCAGAAGACTCCTGCGTCTTGGGATGAGGAGCAATTCTGATCCAGAAATGACGCCATTTCCAAACTTGCCATAGGAATCTTAATGCAATTGGAAGCAGCTAGTTTGCTGAAGGCTTGTGCTGACTGAGTGCAGCACGACCAAACCAAAAAATTACTTCTTAAATAAGAATTGCAGGTAATAATCAAAAATTGAAACCCCAGAATCCCAATTCAATTAAGTGCGATGCAATCATTCAGTCGGTGGGGAGGAGAAAACCTCAACCAGTGATTTCTTCCTCAGCTCATCTGCGCCAGATTCTTGGCTGCTTATTTTTCCCTTAAGGTGATGCTCACAGCCCTACAACCCTACACCACCATCAATTTGTCAAGAGACAGGGGAGCTAATCAAGAAACAATGACCAACTATGCCAAACCAATGATGTCATATCTACTGTAAGCGCTTTTATTGGAATACACAATAGGGCCTTGTAAGAAAATACTACTGATGTGCATGGAAAATGACCCAAAGTACTCCACTTTGACAGAGGAAAGCGTAACACGTCATGCAGTTACTCATCCCCGTTGGGGTCTGCTATTTTAGTCACTTCATAGATGCTGAGGGAGCTTTAAAGACTATGGTGCAGGCTCTTCATAACATCAGGACTTCAAACAGGTACTCTTCCTCTAGGCTCTGGATTAGCGGTTATCTCCTGTTTCAGCTGGTCGCTGGAAATGGCTCAGCGTCAGGGGTCCGAGCAGCAGGTCACCCCTGGTTTGATGGAACATGTGAAACGGAGACTGTCCAAATTGGAATTTTTGATGTATTTGAACTCACTTTGAAGTGTGCATTTGTGTAAAGTGATGCTACACAGCTTGCTAACCAAAGGCCAAGAGTGTGGCAAGGCTGACCTTTGACCCCTGTGACTCCTCTTCCTAAATCATGGAAAGACAGCAAGGTACATCTTGTCCTCGCACACCCTTAGTCCCCTGAGCTGCACAACTGCTCTGAATGAAAAGCCGAGACTTGATTAATATCGATTGCAACCACAAGAAACAGTCATACAGCAAACCATTGCTGCTTCTGGCTCCCAATTAAGTACTATGGACTTAAAATTCCCAGAAACATGAGATGAAGCACTTTTGTGCTTATCTGAAATAGTCTGCTGTTGGCAGCTGCATTTTCTTCCACTGGCTCATCTATGGGAGAAGTTCCCTGGACAAGGAAGAGCGTTGGCATATTGGTGGTCCCACTCACAGTGTGGCTAAAATTGAAGGTCCATAGGTCCACAGTCTCCATCTGTCCCTCGGAGCTGCCGAGTGCCTGAAGAATCGCAGCGCACACTTGCTAATCTATGCTTAGAAATTGCTTGTGCATATGGGTGTGTCTGACAAAGGAACAAGCCTCAAAACTTTGACCCCAGTGCCACCATCCATGTCAAAACCTCTGCAACGCAGAATGCACTGGAAGGAAAGTTCCTTGAAGATACGCACCATGCTGCCATGACTTTCTAATTGCTCTGAGGCGCCTCTGGCATGACAATTTGCCTTTTTGGAAACAGCATGGGTGGGGGCAGGGTGCTGTTTCCTGTGCCTTGGGGGCCTCTGTGGCTGTGAGAAGGGTGTCCAGCCCTAACGTCTGGCTTTGGGAGCGGATTGCGATAATTGAGACCTGGTGCCACTTAACTGTAACCAGCTTTTGCTCTCGGAGACAAGCCCAGCTACAAAACATGTGTGTCCTGCAAGCTTTTCTGAGTCCATCAGTGCTCCGTTATCATAATTCAATAACCAAGATACTGCGTACCTGCTTCTGCAGTGAACACCAAGCTGAGAAAAGGCGGAGACGTGCAAAACGTTTGTGAATTATCTGTGCAAATAGTGCTATATAGACATACAGGGTTGTATAGTTAGAGACTTAGGGTGTGGACTTCAATTGATTCTTAAGTAATTGTCATACAGTACATTTCATCAATGAGTTTTCACTGCATGGATTTTAACTTGACATGACAAGTTTTAAATATTTATTCAAGTTTTTTTTATTTAAACGTGATGAATGGAGAGATCATAAGGTCATTTTGGACATTTGGTTGAGGTACCATACACCTTTTAGCTCTTAAAAATTTTTTAGAACTATTAAATTCAAGTAATAGAATCAGTAAAATGTCAGTACAGAAAAACATTGTGTGTTATCGTTCAGCCTTTTTTGGTTTTAACTTTTGATGGAGTTTTTACCCCGAGTTTGCTCCACTGCAAGATAATCAAAAATTATACACAAATTTGAATTAGTGTGCCCGTCTTTGCTGCACAGTTCTTCGCCAAGCCATATTTGTTTTCTCGGTGAAACGCTGTTATCTGTAAAACACTGGACCAGCCTGGTTTGCACAAAGACAAAAACTATCTGTGCAATGGCATCATGAATCACTGTTAATAACTGATGAAATGCTGCAATCATGAATGAGGGATAAAAAAGAGAACCTACAGCTATGGCTGGAAACAGATGTTTCACAGGGGAAGAGGTGGATGCTGGGCCAGGTAACAAAGCCAGGATCCTGTGCTTTTCAGTGCCACCAAGGCGGCTCAGTTATCAATTATCAGTTTCGCTGAGTTCTGTCATTTCCTTACGGGCCTTATCACTGGCAAACAGTGCTTTTCCTGGTGCAGGCTGGATAATTGCAGTCCGAGGTTTGGAACCGTACATAGGGTGACCTGTCCGCAATGTGGGGATTCACTGTCTTTCTGTGCTGCTGTGTGGTAATGGACTGACCGCTCTTTGCAAGCCAAACCTGTGTGAACAAACAGGAAGCGGAGCCACGGAATGACCAGAAGTCCGCAATTTGCGTCCCCGACGATGACCCTTTGATGTGCTGGCAAGATACGGCTGGACCCAACTGACTTGACCAGGTCTTCCTGAGAAACTGACTCCCTCCTGGCAGCCTGTAGGCCTACCCCTGGCTTAGCATGGACCAGCAGAGGAACTGTGCCTTCCCTGGCTTGTTCTCCTTTCATAATGGAGCCTATTAGGGCACCTACTATTCTGCAACATTAACATGGTAGCCAGCTTGCGGTCTGAGTGTCAAGCCACTGCCTTCTGGTGCAGAGCCACTGGCTGCAGAGCTATCACTCGTGTCCATTTCTGCAGCAGTGGCTGTTGGTGTAGCGGTCAAACACGTGATGAGGGCACCAAGATCGATCGATCGATCTATCCAAACTCACCGACTGTCTTGGTGAGAGGCGACCTACTTCCAACAAATTTGCGTACTCTACATGTGTGGGCTGCCGCACGTGCAACCGCAGAAGCGTGGCACCGTAATAACGGCTGCACTGATCCATTTCCATGTTACATAAAGCAAAACATGGAATCAAGACGGAGCTAAGTGCGGCAATTAATAAGACTGTAACACGTCCCAAGTGCCAGCACGAGCCGGGAGATGGTGAGAGCCGGGGCAAACAGCGCTCGGACCCGATTAGAGAGAATGCTCACTGGAAACCTGGACTGTAGATTTACAGCACCAAGCTGACGGAGATTCAAAAGACTCCACAACCTGTAACACATACGAGTACAGGAGACTTGAGGAGGGATGTAAGGGGACACTACTCCCTGTATTTCACCGTGATTCATTACAGCTATAAAATATTAACACTACGAGCTCTTAACGCAGTGCCATTCATTATTTGTGGTCTTGAGTAACTTGGAGGGCTGATATTAAAAGGTTGGTGAAACTGGGGCCTCCCGTGTCTTCGTACACAGCGTAAGACGGTGTGCAAAGCACAGTAAATCCTGCCCTAGTGTTTCAACAGGCAAAGGAGGTCTTTTTGAGAATTACTTTAAGCAATTGGGCTTGAGGCCAAAATCTCACTAGTCTCAAGACATCATACAGCAACATTTTTTAATGAAAAATGACAGCACCACGAAGGGAAAAGATAAATGACGACTGAACAAAAGGTCCTTACTCTCAGTACTTTACGTAACGTCCGGAAGAAAGTCCGACACGGACACGCGTTGCTGTTACGCCCAAGCATGGACGAAAAGTATAATGACCCCACGCGCAGAGTGTATTTATAAGTGCACAGTGCAAACTGCAGAGTACAGTGTAGAGGTGAAACAATGAACGCATGACAAGGAGGCACACGGTGTATTTTCACAAAAGTGAGCAGTGAAACCCGAATCTGTGAGTAGGACTTGAACACAGAGGTCTGATGAAATACTGGACTGGAACACGGGACCACGACTGGAGCACAAAAGGTAGGAGTAGACAGGACAGGCACACACACACACACACACACACACACACACACACACACAGTGTGCAACTGCTTTTCCCAAGCGGGGTCGAGGCAAACCAGAGCCTAACCCCGCAACACAGGGTGCAGTGACACAACCTGGCCGGGACAACAGTCTGCCACAAGGCATCCCAAGTAGGACTCGAACCCCAGACCCACCATAGAGCAGGCTCCAACCAAACCCGCTGCGCCGCTGTGCCCCCCTGAACGTACACACCTATGGAACCAAACTGGGGAAACAGGTAACTAATGATTGCCAAGAGAGCACAATGAAACGCTAATTAAGAATCTGCGACCTATCCTCGGCCGCTTGCTCCTTTTATACCCCACTACCCACCAGAATACGAACAAGTGCACGGGTCTGAGCTGGTGGCACTGAGTAGAGGGGTATGTCCATGTGGACCGTGACACTTTAACACACAGTACTATCAATATCTTTATCAAAAGGGATATTTATGTCACCTTCCACTATGGAGAACAGGATGTTCGGGTGGAAATCTACCGTGCATGTCTTTCCATGTTGTTTACAAAATAAACGAAAACCTGTAATTTATTGAACATTTAAAGTGAAGCTGAAACGTAATATTCACACCGGTCGGCTAAGGCAACAGAAAGTTTTGCTTCACATCTCCTCAGAGAAATCCCCCAAGAACTTGCTCCTTTCTCTCCTTGGGGGGGGGGGGGGGGGCAATCCTCCAAACACGCCCAACCCCTGGCCCCCCCATGGGACTGAAGGCAACTGAGGGCAGATTGTGGGAAAAGATTGGGGGATGTGGAACCCCAAGCAAAGCATTAATTTCCCTCTGAAGTCAGACCGAAACTAAGCTGGACGACACTAAGAAGGTTGTGTGTAGGTGGACACTTGGAGCGCGCGCGCACACACACACAAACACACACACACACACACACACACACAGTTTCCAAACAAAGGAGGGAAGGGGAGTGCACACAACTGATTTTCACTCAAGACACAAACTGATGGGCAGAAATTCAAGTCCAGCCGATGGCATAGCAGTTACCTACCTTAAGTAACTGAAACTGTTTCGGCAAAAAAGTTTTTAATAATAAACTATTATCCAACTGTATACATTTGCGAACCGCAAAATATTTTGATGTTTGAAAACAACAGTTTACACACTTACAGACACATTAGTGGAACGGCATAACATTTTCAAGCTACCAGTAGACGGCACTGCAGGAAACCATCTCCTGTTTGCATGTGGAAAGTACCTAATCATTTCCCACAAATTTAAGTCTGGCCATGTCTCCCGACTGTTTATTTCCTCCACGGTTGAAAAGAGACAAACAGAGCAGGAAACACCTGCTGTGCTCTGTTGCTTGTCCGTTGAATGGCAGGAGAGAACCGAGAGAAAGATCCTCAGAGCACTTGCGAAGCCTTTGAAAGGTCTTTGAAATACTTCATAACTCTTGTTAGTGTAGTGATATCATAATGGGGCAACGGGCTGATGGAGCGATTAAGAATATGATGGAGTTATTATGATTTGTAACCCGAAGGTTGTCGGTTGCTAGTCCCATTCCTAACTCCTGCTATAGTACCCTGGATTGATGCAGCAAAAACACCCTGCAGCATATAAGAGCGAAACATCGGAAATCTCTTCGGACAAGAGCATCAGCTAATCCACAAGACAGTTATCCCCTGAGATACCCTTATTGAGGTTATGAGAATCTGACTTTACAAGTACACGCACATTTTCAGAACCGCTTGTCCCAAACAGGGTCGCGGGGAACCGGAGCCTACCCGGTAACACAGGGCGTAGGGCCGAAGGGGGAGGGGACACACCCAGGACGGGATGCCAGTCCGTCGCAAGGCACCCCAAGCGGGACTCGAACCTCAGACCCACAGGAGAGCAGGACTGTGGTCCAACCCACTGCACCATACCCCTACTTCAGCTTATGTGACATTTTCCTTCCGTTTATGACGACCGAAAATTTGGATTTCGTGCCTCCCGACACCTGAGTGGTTCAAGACCAGAGTCACCATGTGGTCTTCCTCTCAGTTATAGTTTGGCTCATGTTGCGTTCAATTCTCAACCTTCACCAAACCTTGTTCGCAAGTTTGCTAGTTTCGTTTCACTGTATACGAGCTATATAGAGGAATGACAATAAAAAAACCCACTGGAAGTTGAACTCTATATTTACGGCTACCATCTGGACTGTCAAAACCACTAACCGGTATTAACTGTACTTTAGACTAACGTGTCTGCATCCAAGTCTCTTCTTCTGTTAATGTGATGCACTCATTGTGTTTTTCTCTGAGACGTATGTCGCTTTGGAGAAGGGCATCTGCTAAACGAATAAATGTAAACGCAAACCACGTCAGTTTGTTTGGTGTATTCATTCGCATTAATTGATTTCTTTGAGTTTTTCATTGAGTCTTCACTGTTCTTTTTTCCACTGGGTCTTAACTGTTCTGTTTTTTCCCATGAAAGACTGAATTAAGACTGAGTTTCACATGCGTGTATGCTTTGTGAGCATTTTAATTGCACATAACAGCTATGAAAGAGCTGAACGAGTGTAGGTAAACAGCCGTACAGTATTATGCCAAAATTAATGAAGAGAAGCTGCCCTATTATATTGTGTTACAATAACTAAGATTAATTATTGAAGCAATTGTGCCCATGTTAATGGCATTGGGTGATATTTTTACATGCAGGCAGCTGATAGCATAGCGCTTAAAGCTGCTGCCTTGAGATCCAAAGATTGGTGGTTAAAATCCCACCTATTGCTGTAGTACTGAACACGGTATTTATGCTGAATTGCTCCAGTGAAAAACGCAACTGTATAACTGCAAGTAACTTAACATTTTAAGTTATTCTGGAGAAAAGCGACTGTTTTGGAAAGGTGTTCAGTGAAAAAATGTATAAGTACGCTAAGTCCTCCCATTGAAACGCAGCTGAATGAAAAATAAAAATAAATACTAAATATCTTGATAAGCGTGGGTGTGCTCTCCCATTTTTTTCCCAAACTTATATATACCAGGGAGTTCCAAGCACTCAAGCTCCTAACTTTTTCTTCATACCGACATGATCTTCTCTCCTTCACAGCACAAGTAGGTTTCAGTTTTGGGGCTCAGGAACCCATAGGCATTTCTAACATTGAAACTAACAGCAATTATGTCTGATGAGAATTCACTTTATGAAGGATTCTTCAACAATAAATTACCTTTGTATGGCACAGGAAGACGGTATCATAATATGTTTGAACTACTGATTTTTCTGTTATTGCAACCAGTGGGCGGCACAGTGGCATAGCAAGTAACACTGCTGTCTTACAGCGCCTGGGTGGTGCAAGAGGATGTGGGTTCGATCTCTGCTCAGTCTGTGTGGAGTTTGCATGTTCTCCCTCTGTCTGTGTGGGTTTCCTCTGGGTGCTCTGGTTTCCTCCCACAGTCCAAAGACATGTTGTTCAGGTTCCCCCATAGTGTGTGAGTGACACAGAGAGAGAATGTGTGTGTGTGTGTGTTCCACTGATGTATGGATGAGTGACTCATCGTAAGTAGTGTATCTAGTGGTGTAAGTCACCTTGGTGAATAAGGTGTGTGGGCTGATAACACTACATAGAGTTCATTGGAAGTCGCTTTGGAGAAATGCATCTGCTAAATATTTAAATGTATTTTTGCAGAGGGTGTTAAACTTTGGTGTCTGAGGTAAAGACAATATATAATATACTCAGCCCTCATGCAACAGGGTCCCATACAACAAAAAACAACTACAACGGCATAAGAAAATATTACGTCTTTTTCATACAACAGACTATTATGTAGTGCAATGGTATTTTTGGCCAGTTATAGAATCATTTTACATCCACACCGGGTACTTTATTCACTCCCTACTACATCTTTCAGTCTGCAATGCAAACGTACGCTATGCTTCTTCCATTGCAAAACCAACAACATACTTCTTGAAAAATTTTTCTTTGTATGTGATTTCACTAAACCAGCTGACACCATCATGTAAGGAATAGTTGCAATTAGTCACTTATTAAATTAAAAGCTTAACTTACTTAGTACAGAAGAAACAGATGGGAGACTTTGTCTCGTTCTGTTGCTGTTGGTCAGTACTAAGTCATCGTGTAAGCCCTGAAAAAAACAGCAAGAAAAACATATTATTATATACTTAAATTGTAATACTGTTACTTGATTAACTGACTTACAGTAAGATCAGTCTATATCAGTCAATATAACCAGTCTGATTGTGAGCATGTTAAAATAAAACAACATAAATTAATGCACAAGGAAGCCTGATCATTAGGTTTGAGTGACTAACACCACTTGTAACTAAAGCAATGTATGGTGATGTATAAGTGGCGAGTCGAAACGACTAAAATGAGCTGTGATGAGCGTGTGATTGGGCCTTTGCTTAGAAGGACCATATCCTGCCCTCTCAGCAGTCGCCAAGGAGACTGAAACTGACCTCTGCAGTGGTGTGGCGGTGAGACAACAGCAGGACGGGTATTTATAGATGCTACAGCCTCTCCACTAGACACCTAAGCCTTGACGCGTGACCAAGAAGCACATCTGTGTACAAACAGGGTAGTGATCTGCCAAAAAGCAGCAAATTTACCTTCATCCTCCAGTTTTTTCGTTGACTTAGTGATATCACCCTGCCAAATGGATTACAGCCATGTTGCATCAAAACTGCTGCTCTGCATTTATTGTTAAGTCCTTGTTATTGCGTGACACCAACACCAGATTTGGTGCGACCATTAAAGAAGTGAATTCACTACACACGTCTTAATTGCCAAATACGATGAAAAAGTAAGTAGAGAATGTCAAACAAGCCCTGACTGCTGCGGCCAGCTTTACTGCAGGATGGCAAGAGATGGCAGTTTCCTGAGGACTTTCCAACACAGCCAGTTTCCATCAAATGCAAGATCATCGCATGGATGATTATTACTCTGTTGCTTTGACTGTCTGCAGAATAACCAACTGCTTGCCAGATGTGTGAGGTGCATGGAAAGTCAAGGCCTTCATCAGGTGTTCAAATGACTGTGCAGCCTTATATTGCTCTTTAATACAGATTACAAAACTTAGCCCTTCGTTGGCACTTTCCTCCAAACCAGCTTACAATGTTAAGATACCGAAATTATTCACTCATTTATACAGCTGGGTAATTTTTATCAAGGGTACTGCAGTAGGAGTAGGGGGTGCGGTGGTGCAGTGGGTTGGTCCTGGTCCTGTTCTTTGGTGGGTTTGGGGTTCGAGTCCCGCTTGGGGTGCCTTGCGACGGACTGGCGTCCTGTCCTGGGTGTGTCCCCTCCCCCTCTGGCCTTACGCACTGCGTGCCGGGTTAGGCTCCGGTTCCCCGCCTCCTGTATGGGGCAAGTGGTTCGGACGGACTGCAGTAGGAGGTGCAATTTAAACTTGGGTTCTTCCGGCTCAAAGATGGCAGCTCTAATCATTACGCCACCTACTTAATGCTCTCTCCTCATGGAACTGGGAAGAACACTGCGTCGTCCTCCATGACAAACGTTTGCCACAGATTAAGAGGACACAGCAAAACGACTGCGTTTCTCGGGTACAGGGCCAAATTTTGTGCCATGTTGCTGGGTGTATTAGAGAGAACAGGGCAAGACCTTTCACACAACACCCCCCCAACCCTTCCTACGTTACATCCTCTCCCCTCACACTAGGCTACTCCACACCGCTGCCGTGTCACATTCTCAAAAAGCTGGCACTTCCACAATGACGCAAGCACAAGCCAGGTATTGCTTTACCGCGTTGCGCAAGGCCAGAAGAGCACACCAGAATGGCATGGAGGTGCAGAGAATGGAAAACACAGCAGGATGGGAGGAGTGATCCAGCTTCCTGCTTTCGGAGTTAAACGTAGCAGGCACGCAAACCTGACTAAATACAGTTGGAGACCGGTGTCCGACTGAGAGGCCGAGCAAAACGTTTTTTTCCTGGAGCAGCAGTTTGACTCGGACGATGGTCTGACCATCCCAGTGGATCACGGGTCAACTGGCATGTTGCTGAATGCAGGAAGTTATTTACCATCTGCTTCCACTAAGATAAATGAAGAAAACACTATAACAGCAGAAGCAGAGGAGAATATGCGCATGATTTCAAAGCCTGCAAAAACAAGACGGCTGTAAATATTAATAGGTAAAAGGGAACTTTTAGGGAGCGTCTCCGCATCCCGTGGAGCATATGCTCAGCAGTCCCCCGTGCTGCCAGAATGATGGTGTGGCAGCAGCCGTCTCGACACCTGTAGAGCCGCTGAAGTCGGTTCAAAGCTCAGACTCGAATGTCTGGAATGTGCTGCGGATTTGAGAAAATGGACCACTGGTGGATACATGACTCACAACAGGACTTCAGATAGAAACGGTGATTTGTCAGACAGAGAGGCTGGATGCGCATGAAATGATCTAAGGGTGTTTCGGGTTCACCATTCATAAGTTAATCGATTTCTAATTAATTAATTCTCCACCGTTCGGGTATTTATTTTCTCCAAACCAGATTGCAGCTTTGCCCGTCTGGTTTTTAACGGAGGCGATTTAGGTCCGAGTACCTCGCTGGAGGCGACAAGGGTGGGTTATAAATCCGTTTTCCATGACTTTCTGTGTCAAGTTTCGCAGTTCATTATCGTCCGTAATGCCCCCCGTCATCTTTGCTGCTATTTGCAAACATTACCTCACCGCTACTAACCCAGAGGAGGTCAGCTGTGCGGCTAAGATTAGAACAGCAGCTCAACAACAGGGCCGGCCAGAGTAAGCAGGGTGAACGCAAACTCCAGATCTCTGTTTCTGGAAGGAACGAGACCCCAGAACGTGCTGCTTTGCGGGGGAGGGGCGACGCTGTCGCCGTTCTCGAGAAATGAGCGCGACTCGTAGGGGCCGCCGCATTCCCATAAATCCCACGCGGTCTCGCGTCTCGGGAAACCGGACAAGAAGTTTTAAAAATAAAGACAAGGAAAATACTGAAAAGCAGAACTCAGCGAGGGGTCAGAACTGCGGGGGCAGCTTGGCCGCAGACAGAAATAGAATGCACAGCGGACTTCTGGTGAATAAGGGTTTTGCGGGGGAGGACTGCTGTCTTAGTAAAAAGCTCTGGCCGCGAGTACAGCGACGTGGGACAGCTTTCCAAAAGCTGCGTTTGCTGCCCCATCCCCAGGTCATTGTTCAGCTAACGCCGTTTCATTGTGGCAGCGCTAAGCTGCGAGATTGCTGAAGGCATGCCAACGTGTCAAAAAGCGAGCAGCCCAGAGCGGCGCGGTGCGATGAAACACGAGTTCCGATACACCCGGCTCCACTCTTCCTGTTTTGAGAGAAGCACAATTCGCAGGAGCGGTACTGCAGATGGTCTTGTGATCAGTGACTTTCCACCGCTTCTCTGCGTGAATCTTATCGGAATGAACCATTGTTTGATTTCAACTGGGGGGTCCCTGTAGCATTTACATTTATGCATTTGGCAGATGCTTTTCTCCAAAGCCATGTGCTACGCATTGTAAAACAAAAATGCGCCAATGAGAAATGAAGAGCTTTAGACACAGACGCAGGATTATACATAGATGGTTTGTTTGTCTAATACCACCATGTTGTTGGCTCACATCCCTCAAGTACCGGTATACTGAAATGAGATTCTAACAGAAAACTCACAAATAATCCTAGAAGATGGTGTTGGACTCCTTTATGTAGCTGTCAGGAGAAGTGTCTCAAAAAGCGATGCGTTTGTGCCCCTTCTTGACTGCTAGGATAGAGTGATTCTCGAGAGGTTCGGCAGCTCTGAGAGACAGCAGGAGCTCATTCCACCGCATCAGAGCCACGGGCGGCACGGTAGCACGGGGAGTAGTGCAGATGTCTCACAGCACCTGGGTGGTGTGAGAGGATGTGGGTTCAATTAACACTCAGTCTGTGTGGAGTTTACGTGTTCTCCCCCTGGGTCTGTGTGGGTTTCCTCTGGGTACTTTGGTTACCTCCCACAGTCCAAAGACATGGTGTTTAGGTTCACCCATAGTGTATGAGTGCCAGAAAGAGTGTGTTCCACTGATGTATGGATGAGTGAGTCAGCGTAAGTAGTGTATCTAGCAGCGTAAGTCTCCTTGGTGAATAAGGCGTGTGGGCTGATAACACTACATAGAGTCCATTGGAAGTTGCTTTGGAGAAAAGCATCTGCTAAATGAAGTAATAAAAAACAGAACCTACAGGTATTGGACCCTATGTGAGCTGAGCCATTAAGCTACCAGATGTGAAGGAGCACTGTTCTTCTGCTGGGGTATAGGGAACAACAAGGTCCTGTAGGTGCAAAGATCAAGGTGCAGATCCTTTCAAAGATGTAACCAGACTCATGAACTTCATATGGGGAACAACAGGAAGCCAAAGGAGAGAGGTGAGGAGGGGAGACATGGGGAACAGCCCCTTTATTTTCCCATACAACTGACACAGCACGAACTTTATCTTTTAAATCAAATGCTAACAAAGAGCAGAAATACTGAGCACTGAGGCCGCCTGCTTTTTTTCGTAAGATTAATCTTATGAGCCGGCAGGAGGCAACGCCTCAGCCTCAGTGTGATAACCAAAGAGGTTTGGATTATGTGTTTCATGACTGATTTGCTGGCCCAAAATTCCTACCCGCGGGCCATCTGCTGGAGAACTGTGGCCCTTTTGGACCCAGCTAGATGCTGAGATGATGGAGTAGCAGGGGGAGTTTATACAGAACGTCATTCTGCAATGAAGTGTGAGGAAAAACAAAGCTACAAGTCATCCTGCGGACTTTATTCTGAGCGTTTTCACTCTTGCATGGTGCTGCTTTAGCGGTGACTCACTCCCAAACTTCTCACCAGGGTACAAAGGTTTCACAAGATGTTGCTCAAATAGCTGTTACGTTTTGAATGGGACCGACGCTGTCAAAAACCTGCCTTGTCTAGTCAACTGCCACCATCGCCTCTGGCTGAATGACAAGACAGACTACAAATCACAGCCCACATGCCCAGCACACACACACCAACCCAGAATGCTGTGGAAGCCTCCGCACTCACACTCCAAACAACCCAACTTGCGCTCCCTTTAACACACCCTACTCGCCACCATGAGAAAACCATGCTCGTCTCTGCTGGCACATGCTGTGTAAGGGATGGGGAGACCGCTGCTGCCAGCTCATTAAATTCTGTTTATTGTAAGAAAACATCTCCAGGGTGCTCCCACACAGAGAACGGTGCTTAGAATGAATGAAGGACTTCATCAGATTACCTGCGAAGGGCAATATGGAGAGAAAGTGGAGATACAGGTTAATGGATGGTCACCGACCTCTGACCCCGTGGTGAAATACAATCCCGTTCAACAAAAGCAACGTCCCCGTGTCATGACGACAGGCTGACTGGAGATAGACAGGTAAGTAGTGGACCCAATTGCGGGTAGTTTTATTCTTTTGACAGGGTTCGTAGGGCAAGACAAACTCGAAGGTGGGTACAGGCGAAGGTCTACAAGGTGCAAACGTCACTATCCAGGCAAGGTGATACTTTGTGGTTGAGGAAAACAGGGGAGGGTCGAAAACCGGGAACAAGAGAACAAAGCAAGGCAAGATGAAAACGCTGAGACTGCAAAACCACAAGGACAACTGCAAGAATCCGTGTCGTGGTGTGGGCACGGAGCTCCTTATATCCCGGGAGTCATCAATTAGCCGCAGGTATTGCCGCTCCGCTTGTTCCGGGGGGTGTGACACCTCGTGCCATGTTATTCTGTTTGTAGCACTATCAGGTTAGGCATGGGGTAAATACCACACCAAGTTCAAAACCAAGAGTTCTTAATACCAATGGAGAAACTTTGACAACAATTAAAATAAACACTAAAGGTTCTGCAACGGGGGGGCGGGGGTGTGGTGGCACAGCGGATTTGACCAGGTCCTGCTCTCTGGTGGGTCTGGGGTTCAAGTCCCGCTTGGGATGCCCTGAGATGGACTGGCGTCCCATCCTGGGTGCGTCTCCTAACCCTGCGCTGCTGGGCTAGGCTCCGGCTCGCCGCGACAATGCTCGGGGCAAGCAGTTTCGGGGGGGGGTTCTGCAGCCAGCAGCAAAGACATTTAGCCCAGTTTTGCTTACCATTAATATTCATTTGAGCATCAGAAAAAAAAGGGGGTTTCTGTAGCCATGTAGACATCCTTGCAGGATGCACACTGGTTACAGGGGAAATGGATGGTGAAAACTATGGCTTTTTCAAAGTGTCTCATAAATGGCACTGGACATACATCATAACACTGGACACTCAGGGGTATAAGGACTTCTCAAGCATTGGGAGAGGCAAAAAATATCAGCAACAGCACTCACAAATACAAGGGGGACATTAGCCTTGCTTGAAAACTGTGCTGGAGGGATGGGGGGCATGTCAGAGGGAGTTATTACCAACATGAAGAATGACACAGAATGAAACGATCATGTCATTTCCAGTGGTGAAAACCACACCCATGTTTACATTTATATTTCTTTATTTAGCAGACACTTTTCTCCAAAGCGACTTCCAATGAACTCTATGTAGCGTTATCAGCCCACACCCCTTATTCACCAGGGTGTTTACAATTTGTTCAGTTCCCAATGAGATCTGTCTCATGGTGGAACAACAGAAACGGGATACAATGACAACGATTAACTCCTGAAAGGAAACCCCCAACCGCTGAGCAGGGCGCACAGTTCGGCTATCATCTAACTATAAGTGGGTGGAGCGAACCACTGAACAACTCAGTACAACGTTTTGCCTGCAAACAGAGTTGTACATCACCTGAAAGGCAAAGCAAAACACTGCATCTGTCACGGCTAAACCATCACTACCACACACACACACACACACACACACACACACACACAGTGTCCTAAACCGCTTGTCCCAAACAGGGTCGCGGTGAGCCGGAGCCTAGTCCGGCAACACAGGGCGCAAGGCCGGAGGGAGAGGGGACACACCCAGGACGGGACGCCAGTCTGCCGCAAGGCACCCCAGGCAGGACTCGAACCCCAGACCCACCGGGGAGCAGGCCCTGGGCAAACCCGCTGTGCCACCACACCCCCCCCCCCACTACACTCGAATCAGTAAAATACTGCAGAGGGCAGCACTCTGGGTTCGGATGGGGCAAAGGACGACGCACAGGCAGCGCTGATGAGAAATGTTTCATCAGAACATCGGCACACAGCGAAATAATGCTCTCGGTCCGAAGACCCCCTTTTCCTCCAGCCTGCCTAGTGCCCCCAAGCTTTCTCCCTCTCTTGCTGGCAAACAGTCACCCCACTACTTTCCCTCTAAGTCCCCCCTGTGGCCGAACACCTATATTTTTCCCGCAATTCAACTATTTACAATAGACCCGCTTCCTGTCCAAATTCTCACTAACAAGGGTCGTTACAATACTGTAAAACTTCACTATAACACTACTATTCTGTATCACTGAAACAATCACAACTCATCACTGAAACACTGACACCGGAACCCTATTATCCCATCACTGTATCAATGAAACACCACAACACTATAACATTTCATCACTGTAACACTGCAACACTACTACAACGCTGCCACTCTGTATCAATGAAACACCGCAACACTATAACATTTCACGTCTGCAACGTTGCTACACTGTAATATCGCATCACTGGAACACTGCTACAGTGTAACGTTTCATCACTGCAAGACCAAAACAATGAAAGAGCGAAACAGCAATGCCGAAAGACCGAATCACAGTAAGACTGAAACACAGATACAGTCACTGGTAGACACACTGTAACACCTTAACAATGAAACACTACTCCTGTGTACAAACCTGGTTTCCAGCAGTGAGGCTCCGGTGAAGGAGAGTTTATTTGTCCCTCTGGATGGAGCCGAAGTTCTCAGCGAGCGGAAGATGGCTGCAGCTCATCTGGGCTCAGTGATGTAACCATGTTAACCCCTCAAAGTCTGTACTCTCCACACTGCACTGAAGTAAAACCGTACTATCCAACCCTGGAATGCACACAACAGTATACTATAGCATAATGTATTACATTACATTTAACTAACACTTTGCTCTAAAGTAACTTACCATTGTTCACCCAGGCAGGTAACTTTACTGGAACCCCTGAGGGTAAGTACCTTACTCAAGGGTCAGAGGTGGGACTCAAACCTGCAACCTTTGGGTCCAAAGTCAGCAGTGCTAACAAGAATTAGGGTACCAACTATAGCATTACACACCTTTACCATGATTCTACACCACCAGCAATCAACTAAACAAGAACAGCAGCAGCAATATTGAATATATATAATAATAATGCTATGTAAACAGTTTCAGTAATCAGTACATACTAATCAGGTTGGAAAAATACACTTCACTCATCTTGACTCAAAATGTCACTTCATTCACACGCAGCCCAAAAATTTCCGATGCTTGAAACTCTTTCGTTCTAATAGTAATTCAGCGTTCAACACGGACGCTCAAATTCTCAGCGAGAAAACGGCGACGTTCGCGTGGCTCTTTTCTTGGACGGCAGCGACACCTAGTGGACCGCGCGGTCACCCGTTCCTGCAACCGAGTTGCAACTGAGGAGAGAGCGCGAACTTAAGGATGATGATGATTACACTTCTTGTGCTGCACATGTGAAACATGGAGACTGTAACTATGTGCAGTTATAGGATTTTATATAGCTTTTCAAAAAAAAAAGAAAAACAGTGAAAGTATTTTTTTTTTAACCCTTGTGCTTGTAATCGTGGCGGTGCGATGGCGCAGCAGGTTTGGCCTGTGCCTGCTCTCTGGTGGGTCTGGGGTTCGAGTCCCACTTCAGCTGCCTTGCGGTGGAGTGGCGTCTCATACTGGGGGTGTCCCCTCCTCCTCCAGCCTTGCACCCTGTGTTGTTGGGTTAGGCTCCGGCTTGTTGCAACCCTGCTTGGGACAAATGGTTTCAGACTGTGTGTGTGTGTAATTGGACATCTGAAGAAGTTAGCAAACTACTAATAAGAAGATGCTCAGTGATGGAAGCTGCTCTCTACTGGCCAGCTTTTGGGTTACAATTGTTGGATGCACAAATAAACATTAAAATAATTTGGAAGGAAATATTACCTAGAGCTTGTCAGGACACCCAAAATTTTGACAGATTCAGTGCCCAGAGACTTTTGCAGGAACCTGTACGCAACAGGTAAGAAGAAGAGCTGAGAGCAGGAGACGGTATGGGCCTGGTACACCATGGAGTACAAAATCCTGACAAATAGGCTCTCGCTCAAGGAAGATCACTCATGCATGCCGCTCACAAACAGAGACAAGAACTAGGCTTGTCAACCCCTGCAGAAGAAAAGAAGGGACACTTGACTTGGAATGTCTTTCTCTTCGTAGCTAATGTATACATGTAAAAAAGAAGTCTCTGCTTGACTGAATTAAATGCTAAAATGAATCTGAGACATTTTACTTTTAGCTCACTCGTCAAATGTAGTTTTATACAAGAAATGTACAATCCATTGGTTAAAATACATTCTGTAATATATTTTGAAAAGTAAAAGGGTGTGTAATAGAATACACAAAACAACAGCTAACAATATCAGCATCAGTCGAGGCGGTGCAACAAAAAAACTGGAAATTGCCCCTTGGGGGGTCGTTCCGTCGATGATTTTCCGCGGATGCATCTTGTTTTACGTCGCATAAATCTCTCTTCCAAACAAAGCTTAAATTACAGTTTGCCATGTCGTTCTCCCTGACTTTGCTAAGCTATCGGTTCTCTGTCTCCCATTCTTTTTACTTTTCTAATCGTTTTCGTTTACGAGGTGGACTGTTAGTAGCCATGATGACATCTAGTCATCTAAGTAGCTACCTGCCTTGACCCCTCGCGGGGGGTCCCTTGACCCTTGACCCCTGACCCCTCCCACACTGTCAAATGTTGCAACAACCAACGACAGTCGGACTCGCATATGCAGCACAGCTGTGTTTCACATACATTTTTGCGATGTTTTCCTAATCTTCTTTTAACACTTAATGCGAACTGCGAGCTTTATTTATGCAGTAAATATATATGTAATAAATAAATTTAAATGTCTCTGGGTGTGAAAGGTTAAAATACGGGGCAAACCGTGTTCGGTATGGTTTTAATACGGAACGATTCCGTATTACACGGCGGTAACAAGAAAATCAAAGGAACTTGAAAGAACCACAATAACAATAACCTCACTGGCAATTCCAGCAAACCAAAACAGTTGCAAAGCGCATCACTAATAAAAACTGACAATCTCAATCAAACAGGACCAAACAGTGGGCTTCTTCTGAATCGATGCACTTTTTTTTAAAATCGGATTGGGAAACTTGAAGAGCAGCCTTTTTTGGAGATTTATGGAAACGCACGACGAATCACATTTTATGCAGCGAGTTTTAAAGGATTTTTTTTTTCCCCGCTAGAAAAATAGTAGGTGCGATCCAGTGACACAGAAATTATGACAGCATGAGTGCACACAGTAGTAAAGAGAAGGTTAAAGCGGGATTTTGGTCATACAACGATTGCGTAATAGTGTGTGAATCATGGAGCTGTTGCTCTTTTTTATTATTCTTCTTCACGTTGTTTCTATTCCTGAAGAGTTGAGGATCCAGAAAAAGCCCACACTGCTCTTTCATCGGAGGTGCAAGTCTCCATGGCAGCCTGGAATAGCGTTGCCCTCCCCCCCTCCTGCCCCAGGTTTCCGAAATGGGGATCTGTGAGAAATGAGTCATCGCCGCCGCTGCTATCCGTCCGTTTCCGTCAGCTTTCGGCGGGCTGAGCCGTTCTCTGGCGTAAATGGTGGGTGGTGTGCGGAGGAGGCCTGGCGTATGCCAAGTGAACGTAAAAAAATCTCGGAAAAGTAGTTGTGAAAGAAGCGAAAGGAGGACGTCAAAGTGAGTGCAGCGAGGAAACGTTTCCACTCAACCTGCGGGCCACATTCAGATAGATTTTCTACATCATAACTCCTCTCCCAAAATAAAATGACTAGACCGTTGGAACCTCACACTTTAACACAACCGTTTTCGGTCTGCGATGCAATCTGATCGCACATGCACGTTATAAAATCATTATCTAAGATACGACGGCCTAAAAATTGTGTATTTATATACACTGTGTTGTAAGAAGTCCCGTTTTCTCCCAACTTTACCGTAAAGCCCTCGTTTTGGACCACACTGCTCTGAAACAAGTCCTTATGAATCCTGATGTAAAGCATCACACACAAATAAACACCCACATCCCCCCCCCGACACACACATTCCCTAACAGCGCTGAATGTATACAGGAATTCAGTTTAACACATGCAAAGTGGCAACTGGAGTGCCCTTAACTCCCAGAAAGATTATTTTTTTTTGTGTGTCACACATTATTTTTTTATTTTTCAAAATTTATACTGAAGACAAACTAAACAAGAAATGGAAATAAAGCCAGGGCCACAGAAACGTTTCCCTGCGCACTGCTGAGTGTTTCTGTGTGTCTCAGCTGAAGCTGTTGTCTGTCCTCATGGTGATCTGTAATGTGTAGAGTGAAAAAAAAATCATACGTTCTTACCACTATTATTTATTATTGCTTTGGACTTCAGATCCCAAGTCATTCTTCATCCACGCACTGTGCGCACAGACAGCTGCTAGTATAGAGGTTAGAACTGCTGCCTTTGTGCTCAAAGGTTACAAGTCTGAATCCCACCTCTAGCTGTAGTACCCTTGAGCAAGGTACTTACTCTAAATTACCCAGTTATAAAAATGGGTAAATAATTGTAAGTTGCTTTGGAGAAAAGCATCAGATAAATGAATAAAATGTAATGCATAATACCCCTACTACTCACAATTAACTTTATTATAAACACTGTAGATTGACCATGATTTGGTGCTGACTTTTTATAGTAAGGAAAAGTTCAGGCAGTTGGAAACAGTGGTCAGAGGCAATGCTTTTGGACCCAAAAGTCACAGGTATGAATCCACAATAAGCTGTAGCACCCTTGAGTAAGACACCAGCCCCTAATAGGCTCCAGTAACACTGCCCAGCCCTGCGATGGACTGGCGTCCCATCCAGGGTGCGACCGAAACCCCCCCCAGCCCAATGTCTCCGGGATAGGCTCCGGCTCACCGTGACCCCACTCGGGACAAGCGGTTCTTGAAATTGGTCGGTTAACACTGCCCAGCTATAAAAAATGGGTCAATAATAGGTAACTTAACACTGTAAGCATCAGGTAGATGCTGCCGATGGAGCAGCTCCAAAACAAAGATCTCCCACCGTGTCTGCATCTGAAGTTCATTTACCTGCTCAGCTCTTTCATTCAGACTCCTACAGTGAAGTCTGTGCGTTGCCTCCTGCCTTCTTTGGGATCCTTCCTCAAGTCAGACAACACAAGAGGGCAGTAGAGCCATGCTGCGCGTGTCCCAGCAACCAGAGGAGGACAGCTTTGAGCGTTCACTTTATCTGGGACACATTATAAAATTAGATGCGATCTGTTGTTCAGTTAAATTCAACCAGAACAAAACGATTGGAGGGAGACGTGCTGCTGTGGGCCGACGTGCCGTACTTCCAGTCCGAGAGGAAGTGGGTCACGAGTGAGGGATGGGCTGGGGTGGACCAGAGTGGACCGGGGTGGACCGGGATGGGTTGCGGGCGTCTTGGCCTTGGCCGCCAGCGCTTTTTTGGAAGCTCTTGCGTCGGCTTCCCATTCACTAAGTCGTGTGATTTCCAGAAGCAATCGTTCTAGAGGACTACAGATATTTCAGTCACGTCTCCCCATATCTCCCTTATGCAGAGTCAAAGCTGATAATTACAAGATTTGTGCAGAATAAAAGAATAAGCCTCGAATTAGCAGGATATCTCCAGCCAGACGTGAAAATGTGTTAATCGAAGCCATCTCTTTAGGGTTTTATCATGCCCAGGGTGGGTGGTGGATTTCTTCCGCTGTGAAATCAGATGCGCCGATTACATTTTACTACATGCATTTCTATGCAAATATGCGAGTCTGCCGAAGAAATGGCACCGCTGGTCATACGGCATTATGGCGACATACAAATCGGGACAAAAGAAATTAGCGTCGCGCTCAAGGACACGTGAAAGGGCCTATTGAGGTGAAGTGCTGTGCTGCGCTTTTAACGGGAAGCAGTTGAAGCCATCGTGAACATCTCCGCTGTGGCTGCAGGCCCGGCCCGCATTTCACTCCGAACGGTGATGCTTTCAGTGAATTTTTTTTACAGTTTTGGGGTTTTAATGATAATTCGAAGTTTAATTAGGTTTTAGAGTGCTGCAGAGTACACTTGTTGCAATGGTGATATTTAAATGTGCACCTTTCACTGTGGCTTTAGCTGTACGTATTACACAGTGACCGGAACAGCTAATTCATAGAATTTGCTCTCTAATGTGTCATGAATGAATGTGTTCTGTCTGAGATTGGTTTCCAAGGTGGAATAAGTGCGGACACAGTTTTTTTGATTTGTGAGACAGAAGGCGTCTCACAGGTATCAATGCGAGACAAATTACTTGTAATTTGGGGTTCAAATCCTGCTTGGGGTGCCTTGCGACGGACTGGCGTCCCGTCCTGGGTGTGTCCCCTCCCCCTCCAGCATTACGCCCTGTGTTGCCGGGTTAGGCTAAAGTTCCCTGCGACCCCGTGTGGGACAAGCGGTTCAGAAAATATGTGTGTGTGTGTGTGTGTGAGTAGACTTTCGCAGCGAGTTCGGTGTTCCTCGCTGCCTTCATCTGGAACGGTGCCTTGGTCTCATTTTTGACGCTGTCGTGATTTTAAGCACTGTAATTAAAATGAAAGAAAAGGTGGTGCCATGACCTGGCATAATGCGAGACTCACGAAAGGAGCTGTTCCATACTGTTGTTGCAACAGCCATTCCTAGACCCATTTCTGTGGTTTCACTGCCTTTCAGAGGGATGTTTATTTAACCATAAGGCAACTTCAGAGTGGGACCCTCCAACAATCCCCAAAACCCACTGAGGTTGAAGCCCCAACAAGCTACCGGGAAACAGTCCGGCTGGCGGCCACGCGACACGCAGAAAACGCAGCCGACACTGGCCGTGGCGCTGTCCCCGAAGGCCGGACCTCCAAGTTCAAGCTGTGCTTCCTCTCAAGGGTGCTGAACTGGAAACTGCCTGCAGGGAAGCAGAAGCCACACAACACAACCCCTCTGAACTCTGCAGACCAACACGGTCTTCAGAGGCACCAGAACTTCAGGCCACAACGTATGTCCAAACTGTTCCGAGTGAGCGAGTGGAGACGACACGGGGTGCCCCATCTCATCTGCTAAATCAAAGCGTCCTCTTTAAACCGCAAGCTAGAAAGCAGCAGCGGCATCTCCCACTCCTAACGTAAGGTAGCTTTAATGGTCGAGTAGGTTTCAACCTGTGTGGAATGTGACACGGTGGTGCTCTGGAACGGAGAGGGAAGGGCGGGAACGTGAATGAGGAAGCAGGTCAGGGACGTAGAGGCCGAATCAGGGGGCGGGGAGTCGAACAAGGCAAACAAACTTTGAAGAAAAATGAAATAAATAAATAATATCCTCCACAAACTGTACAGACAGCAGCAGCCAGATTAAACATAAATAAGTTACAGCTGGTGACACATTAATAAATATATTATTTAGCCTGTACATTATGTTGGCAGTTGAAATTCCCAATGGCATTTGGTTCAGACACTTGCAAAAAACATTTCTACTAGTACCCCAAAGTAATAACAAATTACTATGAATTACCCTAATCTCTGAATTGCAGCCAGTGGGCCGTGATAAAAGACTACAGGTTATTAGCAGAGATGTGCTCTGTGTCTCAGTGAGCGACAACTCTGGTGCTTTAAATAGTGACGTGTTATTAAGTGTTATTATTAAGGCACGAGTTGAGCCCTAAACCAATTATGTGAGCCTTTGTTTGCGGGAGACTGACCTGACAAACTGCCGGGTTCATCTAATTCAGACCACAATGGGCTGCGGATTTTTACAGATTATGGGCGCGAACATGTTAGGCGTATGATCATACAATTATTTCACAATTCTGCCCAAAAAACATACGTGTCTGAAATGCTTTTTTGGTGGTGCTGCGGGGGTAATTTGCATTTTGGCCATTTAAGTGAGAAAATTAGTATTAGAAAGAATTCTTTACTTCCAATGCAATATTCTCAAATGAGGATTAGGGTGAAATAATATATGGAGTTTTTAATGGTATTAGGCCAATAGATTCCAATAGCCATTACATTTAAATTTACTTTCATTCATGTAGCAGATGTTTTTCTCCAAAGCGACATAAAAGAGCAGTAAAATGTAAGAAAACCCGGTGGGAATGTATGATCAACATCAAAATGTCCATTCGAACCTGGGCCCAGGATAATGTCGGTTAACCCTGTGGGAGTCAATCACATTGCAAGCTTTAAATTAGTTCATGTGGATGTCAAACTACTTTCAAAATACACACACACACACATTTTCGGAACCGCTTGTCCCATACAGAGTCACGGGGAACCGGAGCCTACCCGGCAACACAGGGCGTAAGGCCGGAAGTGGGAGGAGACACACCCAGGACGGGACGCCAGTCCATCGCAAGGCACCCCAAGTGGGACTTGAACCCCAGACCCACTGGAGAGCAGGACCCAGTCCAACCCACTGCACCACCGCACCCCCCACTTTCAAAATAATATTCTTTTTTTAAGCTTTTTATTCTCTTTGGTTGCGTCATAAGGCACCCATTTGTTTCCTCAGTTGTACGGTCACTGAACCTCCCACTTCTCTCTCCATGGGCTTTAATTTGTGTACCCTGGGGCAAATTCATCACAACTTAGCGTGGTGTGGAGGGAATTCAAACTTAGACCCCCTGCTGTCAGATGGCCAGCGATTATCCAACTAGCAGTTCCTTATTAAAGTGCTAATTCTGAAATATTTTGCATTCCACAGGAGCTATGTTGCACTGCAAGAGGTCATGGGATAATTTACAGCATTTTTTTCCTCTTGAGGAAAGTCCTTTTGGGCATTTCTCTATTTTTGATGGCGGAGCTGATAAAGTCAGTTAATTTTGCCATTAACAGAGGCCGGTAGCAGGTAGGGTGTGGTGGGAGCAAGGTTGCCTATAGTCCGAAGAACTCAACCACCTTAGGTGACCTTTTTAATTTCATCGCTAGGTAAGTCATGAAAAAATGTTTTCAGTCAAATGCGATACCTCTAAATTTCTGAACAAGAGAAAAGAACTTAATAAACAGTCATTTTTTTATGCAGTGTTCCCTTAAAGCCGATGTTCATCACATGGGCATGTGAAGTTTCTGCTTTTCCACCTGTTACTGGACGGAACTATGCAAAGATCTGCTTCGCCAATGGACTACATCAGAATGGCTCATAATAACCCACTTCACAAAGAAACGTCTGATACGAGGGAAAGCCTTGGGAATGAAAGTCGGGCAAAACTGACGGATGCATCAAAGGCAATAGTTTTTTTTTGTCATGCGACATGCGTATTCCTCTAACATCAGAGGTAGTCGGAACAAAAAGGGATCCTTTATAATTCCACATCCCATCTACGCACGAGTTCCCCTGCTTCGGCAAGTTGCTGTTTACATATTCAAACGCTGCGGTGCTATAAAAAAATAAATAAAAATTCGGAACTCTAAAAGCAGAGAGCAGCTGGGCTGGAAAAGAGTCGCCCCCTTTTAGCTGAATTCACGGCTTTGGCGAGAATAACAGGCTTCGCAGCAGTCAGATTCAATTCTGCAAAACAGAGCGACTTTGGGAGAAGCAATGAAAAGGAAGAGCCGAGGGGGCTGTTTGGGGGGGTGATGTACGACTCGAGAAAGAAAGTTTGTGGAGCGCGGAAAGCCATGGAGAAGGCAGTGGAAATCCCCAGCAGCAGTAAAATATCACCGCATGATAGAACAGATGATGAGGTACGTAACGTTATGAGGTTTGCCAGGCTCCGATGGGAGATGTGGCGAGATGTCAGCAAACCCTGGTGGCTGCCGCTCATTAAGAGGAACTGAGGAGAGGAAGCCGAGGGGACATGAATTAAGAGAGCAGAGGACAATCTCTGAACGTCAGAGACACCAAAGCGACATGGCTGGGGCCGCCGAAGCACAAGCAGCTGATGGACAAGGAACATGTGTGTTTGGAAGTGACAGCAAAACACTCCCCCAGTCTAGTGGTCCAGTCATTTGGTACATTTTCACATTGAATTTTGCCCAGCCATCCATGCATAATCAATCATGTCCAGTGCAGGGCCATGGTGGTACAGAGCCTACCCTGGAAGCATGGGGTCAAAACCAAATGCCAGGAGGCAGGAGGTAGGAGCCAAGTGTGGGTGCAATTATTATAAATCCAAAGGACAAGGTGAAAACTGTGGTCAGGGACAGGCGTGTTCCAAAGAACCGAGGGGTGGACGTTGATCTGAGGGCAAATCCACGGTAGATGTCGAGGAGCGAAGCAGCGGTCAAAGCCGATGGAATCAGGATGTAGGGTCGGGAGTCTGGAACGGAGAGGGAAGGGCGGGAACATGAATGAGGAAGCAGGTCAGGGACGTAGAGGCCGAATCAGGGGGCGGGGAGTCGAACAAGACAAGGTTTCCAGTCGTGTATGCAGAGGGTACGGGTGCCTCAAAGAGATTCCGCCACTTGGGAGTGGTGATGTGGCTCCCTGTATTCTCTGCTACGCTGATTCCTGGCAGGTGTGCTGGGCTGGGGTGCGGTCGGAGGGTGTGACACATAGGTAAGGTACACGTGGATGTGACGGGGACTAGTCTGCTGCAAAATTGATCTTTGTGTTCATGATTTGGAGCAAACGTGTAGAGTTAATACTGAAGATTTCTTAGATACAATTACCCAGGCTCTTCCTGGTATGAAGGTTTTGTTATAAATGTTCAAAAATACATTTTCCAGAGTATCTATCTATCTATCTATCTATCTATGCAGCAAAACCTGTGTTCTCACTTTCAGCTCTCACTGGCAGTATTTGAATGGACCTGCCTTCATTCAGCTCCCTTCCACAGTGTTTACAGCTTGTGTCTGGTGTTCCAGTGACAAGATGAGTAACGCAGCACATGTTTATGGGATTAATTAACCAACAAACTGCATTAAATAGGTGTGTGAAATTTGTGTGATGATGCATTTCTACCTTTAGAATTAGTTTTAATTTAGTTTTAATTTTGTGTGACAGTTAGTACTTCATGTAACTTTGGACTTACAAACAAACCAAATTATGAACAAACTTCTGTTCTCGGTTCAGTTCCTAAGTTGAGGAACCAGTGTGGGTTGACTGCTTGGTCGTTGCTGTTTGTACTGGGCTGTACTGCACACTTTTACCTCTGATTCCGGTCTCCTTCAAAGGAGGGATGTAATTGCATCACCTGGACCCCCAAAAGACCAATGTACAGGGGAAAGTGGTGGAGAGGTGCTCTGGAGAAGCTGTCAGGATGAGTCGCTGCACTGAGGAGATTTGCTTGAAGGTCTGGGCCGTGTCCCACCCAGGTACCCCCGAGTACTGTTTCCTCTGTTGACCATGAGAGGACTGGCAAAGACCACCTCCTTGGCAGCTGTGACAGGCTGTCAGATGAAACATCCTCTCCTAAAATGTGAGGGCAGGTGTGATCGGAGCCTGAAATACGTATCCCCAGCTTTCATGATGTTCCTGGAAAAAGTGCAGCGATGAAAAACAAGTGGGTCGCAAACCTGTACTTTGGAGCAACGTCCCTCAGACGTCGATTTATAAAAAGTAATAAAAAAACAGAGACTAAGTTCAAAGTTTCCAGGCTATTAAGGGAAGTTTTAATTAGATTAATTCCTCTTCCTGATAAGAAACAGTGGATTAGAACTATAAAGAGCTGATTACACTGCTAATTTATTTCTGTCATCACCTTGCTGGGTGTGAACTGCAATACCTCAAAATATTTCAAACATTGATTTGCATTTAGCAGTGAATAATAGGTAGATTACGTATTGCTGGATGTTGCTTTGTGGGTGTCTGAGGTCCCATGACTTCACCACCTCACCTGGGACCTGACTGATGCAAATATATGGAATCGTGATTTCATTTTTAATATGATAAAGGAGTTGAAAAAGCAGCAACCGTCCTCAGTGACACTAGAAGACAGTAGACAAAATCTGGAGCTGGAAGACAACAAGATACAACATGAAACAAAAGAGACAGAGAAAGTGAGAGAACTTGTTAGGTTTTTACTGTCATTATTATTACATTTTTATTCAATTTTTACTATCTATTATCCTTATCAGGATAAAGCCTGTCTTCCTGTCACAATCTCTCAATCAAACTGGACAACTCACTCATTTTGCCTACCTCCTTGGCCAAGAGTCTGGGAGTGATGACTGACTCAAGTGTATCTTTCTCTCAGCACATTGAAGCCACAACCCGGACGTGAAGATACATCCTGCGTAACATCTGCAGGATCTGTCCTTACCTCACAACAGACTCTGCCAAACTACTTGTCCAAGCCATGGTGAATCCTGCCTGGACTACTGCAACTCTTTCCTGCCTGGCCTTCCTGCTCCTGCCATCAAACCTCTACAGCTGATACAAAACGCTGCTGTCCGAGTTGTGTTTGAGTTGTCGAAGTGTTCCCATGTATCTCCTCTACTTGTTTCTCTGCACTGGCTTCCTATAGATGCCTGGATCAAATTTAAGACCCAAGTTATAGCCTACAAATGCATCAATAGAAGTGCTCCTAGCTATCTACAAGACTTTATCATCTGCCACACCCCTACGCTCTTCCACATCTGTGCGCTTTGTGGTCCCACAGGCAAAAGGTTCTCGGTTCTGGCTCCGTTGTGGTGGAACAACCATCCCCTCTCACTCAGAACTGCTGAACCTCTGTCCACATTTCAAAAGTGTCTTAAAACTCACCTCTTCCAGACTCACTTCGTCCATAATCTCTTAAATTTTTGTAAGGTGTAAATGTTCGTGCGCTATAACTTTAAGATTATCCCTGGATAAACCTTTACGCAGCTACTCCTGTAATGTAACGTAAATGTTTATATATGTGTCCAAAAAAAAAATTATTACAAAGAAGGTGATTTGCAATCGTGGATATTCAAGTTTTATGCAGCTACTTGTGTGATGAACATTGGTTCACATGGTGGAAAGAAACAAACTAACTACACTTAAGACTCACACGTCTGCATCTATGTCTCTCTTTCTGCTAATGTAATGCACACATTGTATTTTCTACGAGATGTACGTCATTTTGCAGAAAAATGTCTGCTAACTGAATAAATGTAAATGTTATCAATATCATCATTACTAATACTACTACAACGAAGAAGAAGAAGAATCAAGATACACAGGACAAGATGTTACACCCCATGCGTATATTCCAATGGCTGTACAGAAGGACCCAGTCCAACCAACCTCACCATGAAGCCGCAGAGAACAACATCCAACATTACCAACATACATCTCCATGCATCCTTGCATATCAGTTTGCTCAATCAATGGTTTGGCAATAGAAGTGTACGAAAATTTGTCATGTCAGTGAGCCGCATCAGAAGTGAAAACTGAATTCAACTGAGAGTGGGACGGGTAGATGGAGAGAGACGTATTTGATTGTTAGACTTACTTTTATATTTTTATCATTATAACAGTTTCTTACTGTTATATTTTTATTATTGTATTGCATTTTTCTTTTTACTATTTTTATTATTACTATTATTATTTTTTTAAACCACATAATCTTTTGCATACAAATGTTGAAGAAATGCTTTTGGTACAGAGTGTATGCAAATTTGTCATGCCAATAAAGCGCATTAAAACTAAAAACTGAATTGAGAGAGACAGGGAGAGGTGAAAGAGGCAGAGAATGCCCTGAAGACTTCACTTCAGGACACCAGGTGGTTCATTAGGTTTTTCTTTGCAAAAAATTGCACACACCATGAAAATAAAAAGAGAGCAGTGTCCTCCCTCCCCAGCCCGGCACGTCCGGGGAGTCCCACAAAATGTCAACAGCCCTCCAGTCCCTCCAGTTAACAAGCTGAGTAAGCACACGCGTGGGACCTGGACAGGCGGGGCTGGCGGCGTTGGGGAGGAGGAGGCGAGCATCGGTTTTGTACGGGAGATGCGGCTCGTTGACGGCCCACACCTTCCTCCCGCGCTCATGCCTGAGGATGACTAATCGCATGAGTGGGGGCCTCGCTGTTAATGTCGGCTGAGCTGTGGGCTGCCGCCCGACCCGTCAACGCTTCCGCCTGTCTCTGCCAAAAAAGGGCCAAATGCATTCAAAAAAGTGAAAAAAGAAAAAAACAAAAGAGAAAAGGAGGTGAGCGGTTTGGGTCCGGCTGTATGCTATCCATGTAATGGTGTCCGCTCGCCTGAGTCGGCCTGCATCTCCAATTTTCCTCTCAGATTAAGCTTATTCATGGGTGCTCTGATGTCTCATCTAACAGATGCATGGGTGTAAAAACACTGACAAGTGGTAAATTCGGTTCATAGTTTAAAAAACACAATTGTTGTGTCCCAGGTGTGACATACGCTCAGATGTCAACTAAGGATCAAACTGCAGGTGTCTGGCCCACGGTTACCCTTGCCGTTCTTGCGTTGGTAACCTGAGGTGGGAGGTCCATGAGGATGAACTCAGAATGACGCAGTGAGAAGCACACAAACATCAGCTAATATTCCACAATCCTTAGGCAGTGATCACAGTGAGGCATACTGGGACCTGGAGTGCTTGGGGGGTGGGGATACATGATGCTGCAAGAAATAATTATTGTATTATTATCTTGGATGGAATAGAGCAGCAGCACCACCTGTCCCCATATCTGTTGACAGGATCAAAACAAACTATTTAAAGCCTCTTCTCCCAGACAGAAAACTTTTGCCGACCGGCGATTCGGATTCACACTCATCTCCTGCACACTGAATGCAGCTGACGAAAGAGAGACAGATCACAAGGAGACATGCCAATAAATAAGTGTCTATAAATTACGTAATAAGGTAATATGTGAGACAGATTTGTTATCATTCATTTTAGCACCAGTCGCTAATCAAATTCATCCTTCTTGCTATAATAGTGTCATTAAATGGTCCTGTGCAGATATCAAATTATGAGTCCTTTTAAATGCTAACTATACATGTTTTTTGTGACTGAAAATATTTGTACTGCAAATCATTTTGCTCAGCTGCCAAAATCAGGAGCGAAGGAAAGCCAAGACAATGTTGATTTCTAATCAGTTTGTGTATATAACTGGGAAAACACATAACTCCTCCGCACCTCATGAAACATCATTGTTTTATAATAAAAATTTATGCGTTTTTTTGACTTACGTCGCAGAGCTGTTTGTGACACTGTGATCCTTGGGGTTTGGCCATGAGCCAGGGGGGCTAAGTGGCTAGGTTAACAGGAAACCATGCGGCCAAGCTAACAGGAGGCTAAATGGCTAAGCAAACAGGAGTCGATGGATCCCCATCTGGTGCCCTCCGCAGCCAGATGGCGAGAGATGGGCAGCGGTCCCTGTGCCGGGGGCATGGCCTACACCCCCCAAGCCGCTACACCCCACCTTGAAATCATGAGTAATGCTGCTCAGCGATCTCAGAGCTGTCGTGAGGGAAGCGTGAATTGGAGCCAGCCATGGCCACCTGACTCACACGGACATGTGGGCTAATTAAAGGGAGATTACTCCATCGTACACGGTGCGCTTCACCTGATGTCTCATGCAGCAGAGGTCTCATGCAGCTCAAGTCCCCATGATGAAATCCTTTTCTCTAGCCATGAGAGAGGCACTTAACCTCTTAACCTAAATTACTCCGGTAAATATCTGGCTGTGTAAATGGGTAGAAGGAAAACAGTTCTTAATTAGACTACTGTAGGCCACTTTGGATTAAAGTTAATATCATGAAGATGCTGAGCGAAAGGATCGGCATCATGTGGCGAAGGAGGCCCAGCGCATTGTCAACATGGAGCTACCCAACTTGGACACTACCTATGCTTAGTCGAGTGAGGAAGAAGATTGGCGGTATCATCAAGGACACCACACACCCTGGTAACACCCGGTTTGAACTGCTGCCGTCTGGCAAATGGTTTGGGATAATATGATCCCGCACCAATAGACTGAGGAACAGCTTGTTTCCCAGAGCTGTGGCCTCCATCATACCAATCCCTGCCCAACCGAACAACTGATTACGAGAGCTAGCTGCAGCCTCCATCACTCCCCCACATTCACCCCCCCAAGACTGCAAAGGTCTGAGGACTTCAAAGTTTTATTGTAAGTAGTATTTATTTATTTATTTTAGGTGTTCTTTCTACTGCTGTTTTCTGAGGGTTGCCACACAAATTTTCATTGTATTGCACACAATAACAATAAAGTATCTTATCTTACAAGTCATGTCATGTTTCAGATGCAAGACACTAGAGTTCCATTTGACCAAACTTGATATTAGAATCAATTCCATTTTAGCAGAACAAACAGCAAAATTGTAATATTTCTATTACTAAAGCTCTCATCACGATTTTGCTCAGGTTCTGCTGTAAAATGAGTGAAACAGTTGTGATATCTGCTTTCGAAGTGTACAGTATCACTCGTTGAGAATAAAAACTAAAATTCACTGAAAAACTATTGCATTATCGTGGTAGATTTTTCAGCAGTAGTCAAGCCAGTGAGTTGAGAGATTGTAGTTTGTATATGTGGTTGACACAATCCCTATGTACAAAAAACCAATCAGCCTGTCTGGGAGCACGATGGGAGTGGATGCATTAAGAGAGACTGTGGATCGGTGAAAGGCCGTAGAGAAGCCTATGGAGCTGATCACTGCAAGAAGAGAATGGGTTTTCACAGCTTCGGAATTCCTCTCCGTTCCACTAACACCCAATTAGGACATATTTACATACTAATAATAATGAAAGATGAGAATAATCTAGCAATAAAACAAGAGAGCACAAGCCTGTGTTGTATAAATGTATACAAATATGAGCATTTGAAGTCTGGTGCCCTGAGGATGTTGAGTTGTTTGCGTTTGAGACCTACTCAAGCCACACCAGGTGGCCTTGCCATAGTGACTCATAATGCAAAAGAAATCCCAGCTTTCCCTCTAAAAGAGGGGCACTAAAGCAGTTGTGCAAATGTGCCCCAAACTCAATTCCCTTTCAACTGCTCCGCCGCGACTCGTCTAATTTGTTTTCCGTTCTCTGTCGATGAGCCGCCGTTGCCGTCTTTGCATCAAAAATCACTTGTTTGAGGAAGTACACCCATGGGGCGCGGGGGTGCAGGGACCACAGAAAATTTGCATCGGTTTGTCAGAGCGTTAAAGCGAAGATCCAAAGGCCTGTGAAACTCCCACAGGATTCTTTGCCTCGGTTACACAGAGCCTCAGTTTGCTTAGAAACTCCCCTCCATTTCCACGTTGATAAATACATTTAAGAGAAATGGAATGCTGGAAGGAAGGGGTGGAGCTACTTGTGGTAGGGAGTGACTTTGGAACTTGCTCAGGAGGTGTGGCTACTTGTGGGAGGGGCTTTTTGGAACACTCAGGAGGTGGAGCTTCTCGTGGGTGGGAGGGTCTTTTTGGGATGCCCAGGAGGTGGGGACACTTGAGAGTGGGACTTTTTGGAATGTGAATATGGTGGAGTAACTTGAGGGTGGACAGGACTTTGGCAATACTTAGGGGGTGTGCTTACACAGTGATGGGAGGAACTTTAGAATTGCTCATGGGGTGCTTCAACACAGGAAGAATGTGTTTTTGCAACTTTCAGGGGGCGGGGCTACTTCTGAGTGGGAGGAGTTCATCTCTTTTGCTATTTGGTTTGGGCAATGCAGTAATGGTGGCATAATGGATTTTGTTAGTTGGTTCAGCTGGCACAGCAGATGAGCTTACAAAATTCACAATTTAGCAGAAACAATGCACTCAGCAGATGAGTAGACCAAATCCCCGTGTACACATTACATAAGATTGTGTGGGAATTTAACAGACTGGAGATCATCTTCATCTTGTAGATGAAGGCGATCGGCCCTCTTCAACTCATTCCTTCGTCTCGCCAAGCCTTGAAGCTTATCTGTCTATGAACTGAAGAGGCGGATCTGCATCTTACATAATGGGGCTAGAAGAAGAACCAGCTGCACGTGCTGGGGAGTTTCACTTTCAGCTTGTAGTTTCAGATGGAAGGCAGTCTTCCTGAGCTGAAGCTGTGTGACAGTTGCTGGTAATGATCAAGTTCTAATTTACCCAGCATTAACAGAGCAAAGAAATAATAAAACTAATAAAAATAACATATTTTTTCCCATTTAGACAAAGGCTTTCCTGTTAAGATGTCCTGATCAACCCAACTACCAAAAGAAGAATCACAAGGTTGACAGCAGTGTGAGCGATGCTGCTGATGCACACCAGAACGGTCCATTAAAACCCAGGTGTCGACAAAGAGTCCAGCGTGGCGCTCTGTTGACCCAGCTGCATTGAAGGGCTCTCTGTGAGTGTCTGTTAAATATTCACTGAACGGGCCAGTCACAACTCCTCACTCAGTGCAGCCTCCTTGGCTGCCCCCATCCCTCTTTTGTAGTTGCCTGGACTTTGGGTTCTCGTCTGTTGCCATGGTGACCCCCCCCCATCCTGTAGAGACAGAGACTGAACTCATCCAACCATCAGCACACGCCTCTTGTTTTGGTGTGCAGTACACGTAAAAGGACACGGCTCATTGTCTGCATCATGGGTACACAGAAAAAAGGCCCAAGCGTCATGCCTGTGCGAGCTGCATCCAGGCAAACAGTTCGCGTCTCAGTCGGGACCAACGCCGGGAACAACCATGCAGTAATACTGCTAATTTATGACCCTAGGCAGAGTGTGACCCAAATCACGAGTCGTGTGTCATGGGCCATTTCACCCGTCGTAGCAATTTCACAGGTAAGTACAAAAATCTGGCTGGTCTGTGGCTGTCAAGGTAATAGCTCAACGACTGAATATCGCAGATTTTCCACCCCCTGTTCTACTGGTCTAAAGCTCATAGGACACAAGTAGGCATAACATGGCCTCCACATAACCAATTAAGTCATTCATGCGCCAAAAGTTCCCCTTGAAAGCATATTCTCTTTCCATAGACAAGAGCTTACGTATTGCGCACAGGTTACAGAGTACAGGCAGTACTGGGGCAAAATGACACAGCAAAATAACACGTGAAATAGGGTTTCCATGAGATATGTGGAATTTCATTGTGGACTGAGCTCCAAGGCATCATACAGACCTCTCTCACTGTAGAATCGCATAGGTCTCATTCAGAAATTTTAGAGACATCTGTCCCTATATATTTAATGTTAACAGAGATGAAAACCTTTGAACCTGCAGACTTAAATAGTTAAAAATCATGAAACAATGATGAACAAGTCGTATGAAACAATCCTTTTACAACTCAGTATGCTTTCTGCCTTCAGACCACGCACAGTAAGTTTCTAATTTATGTTATTCTCTAAATTAATACAGGCTTTAAAATGCCAAAAATGAGATGATCATTTACATCATAGGCTAAAGCATCACAGACAACACAGGCCAAATATCATATAGTGATTTCTGCAAATCTGCATGAAACATATGGTGATGTCCAAGTCTGTATTGGTTGGGATTTACACTGAAAGCCATCTCAGGCAGCAACCTAAGTGTAAAAAAATGTACAAGAGTGTAAGTGTGCTAAACATGTTGAAAATATACTGGTAATAGGGATGTGTCACTATTACCAAACTGACGAAATAATTAAAAAAAAGATAAAATATGCTTTTTTCATGACGACCTCTTGGGTTGCCTTTTTCTACAGAGTAAAAATGCAACAGAGATATAGATTTACTCTGATTTTGTTTCAAGAATGACTATCCTTCCGTGTTAATTATAGAAAATAAATACAGAGTTCACCAAAAGTGCTTCATGTGACAAGCCAAGCTTTTATCTGTTAGCAGTGCAAGGCTTCTCTCCACTTACATAGTTTCCAGCTTTGATCTGTTCGCTCTCCCTACGTCAACATTTAAATGTTTCCCAAATATTTTGTGAAAATTAACACAAAGAGTCCAAATCAAATAATAATTGCGGCAGATACCCCAGAAGTTTGATTTCCTGCTCAACCACAATTCTATAGCTTTATGTAACTGAAACTGAGCCCTTCAACTGAGGTCTCGACTTTACATTGAGGTTGTTGGTTTGTGCCCTGTTAGCTTTTAACTATTAGCCAGTCAGCCATCTTGGACCTCTTTTGTTGACAAAAGTGCCATGAAAGATGAACCTCCTATTACGAAGCAAGGCTACTGAGCACAAACCATTCCGAAGCTTGACAAAGACTGTCGGTTGCTCCAGACACGGAATCATGGGAAACAGAGTTACGGACTGTACATCAAAGAATTGCCCTTTGCCGTGTTCTTCGTAAATAGACACAGACAAGGAAACCAAGTGCTCAAGGAGCACAGCAGTTCCAAAGGGTGCCATTTTCCTGGCCACAGCAGTCATGTCTGTCTCTGCAAAGCTGCAGGAATTTGGAGAAATTCTTTGAGAAACAACAGAGCTGGACTGATGACTGACAACACAGTCTGTCCTGCATTTACATTTATTCTTCTAGCTGATGCTTTCCTCCAGAGCAACTTACAATGTTAGTCTATTTACAATTATTTTTCCCATTTATACAGCTGGGTAATTTTACTGGAACAATTTCACATTAAGTACCTTGCTCAGAAGTACTATAGCTGGAGGTAGGGAGTGAACATGCAACCTTTGGGTCCAAAGGCAACAATTCTAGCCACTATGCTACAAGCAATGGATGGATTTTGTCATTGTGATTGTGAGTCTGTCCCAAGAGGTGGTTCCAACAGCTTTTCCAGTAGAACTTGAAATCAGAGTTTTCTTGCATTTTCCTTGCTCGGAGAACCCGAGCAAGGACTGGCAAACACCCGCTAACATCCATCGGCCTGTGTGCCCCTGCTCAACTGGCAGAATTTAACTCCCGTTCACTGTAAAAATTAACAAAGGTCTGGAGTTTGTGCTTCAGTGACACCAGCTTTGGGACGCGTAGGCCTAACGCTGAGGTCCTCGACCTTTTCACCAGTGTGGGCAGCACTCCCACATAAGAGTGCGGGCCCGAGGATGGGTCATGAGGAACGCCGCCCACTCCTTTTTAAGCGCACAGCTATTAAAATTGGCTCGTAAGTTGTGCTGTGTTAAAGCACAGAAGATAAAGGCTCTGCTGCCTTTTAGTGAAAGGTTGATTCTCTAGAGACACATCAAATCATGGCATTTTCATCGCTGGATACCTCAGCCCTTTATGCTAATTGCACCTCAGGCCAAAGAAGATGGATTTACTGGGAGTAACCAGGAAACCAGAGCTAACTACCTTAAAACATGAATTACAATCTTCAGTATCTACAGAAAAATGCATCAACAATAATTATTGATAGATTTTGTGATTGAATATGAGGGTAGAAATACAACACTTTACACGATAGATAGACACCTGTAGCACCTTTCGAATAAGAGTCCACACCTGTTGTCTTTCTCCCTCCTTCATTTAAACTGGAATGAATATGTTGCTTGTTTAAATAATCTACCACTGCTGTACCGCAGGTCATGACTGAACTGGATGTAACTGATAATTGGAATAATTTGCATGGTGGGAGGGGAGACAAAATGAGCTTTGGAGATTTTTAACTGCTGGGGCAGGTAATAAATCATACTTGTTTGTCACTCTTCTTGCAATTAATGTAACCCTGGGGACCGAGTGTATGTGTTGGGTGGTTTGTGTTGCCATTACTGCCAAGCTCACAGCCGGAGAGGTCTCTGAAAGGGCCCGAGATAAGGTTCAAAACCTATTCCTGGAACTTTGGCAGTGCAATCATTAAATTCCTGATAAAGAGGTTGTATCCAGTGGAAAAAGCCTCAGTTAGATTCTGAAAAACATGCTGCCGTGACAGAAGATAAATAATGAAAAAGAGAAGTGCTGCTAAGAGATACTGTGAATGCGACCAGCTGTGCTACTTGTCACCGATTTTTACTATTGTTATTAGACAGAGACTGTCAGCAAATGCCCTGCTTTTAAGTGAGGCCATCATCTGTCTTGGCTCTTTCTGAGGACAATCACGGCTGAGGTGTAACCGTACCCCTGGTGGTGTTCACTCGGATCAAAATTTTGACCTCTACGAATGATCTGAGGTTTCAAACAGACTGAAATCTGACATCACACTCTGTCAAATTTCTGGGGAATAAAATCATATCAGACTGAGCAATGTATGTTGCTTTGGAGAAAAGGTTCCGCTAAATTAATAAATGCAAATGTATAAAGGACGACGAATCTGGACAAGTATACCGCAAAGCACAGTAAGGTAAAGGTATTCATATCAAGGTATGGACTGAGTACCTGAGAAATATATGAGCAGTAAGAGAGAGCATCTGGGAGGGAGTATTCAAAACAGAATCTAGTTTAATTCCCCATTGAGCTGATTACTAATTTTTCTGTCTCTGTAGACTTGGGGCATGGGGGCAGGTCAGAACCACAGGGAGTACTACTCTGGAAGATGAAAAGACACATGCACATATTAAATCGATACCCTTGATGAGGTAGAGGACAGCCTCCCTCACAAATAGGGCCAGGACTCCCATGGGACGTTGCGCCAACACCAAAGGGCACCCAACGGTCACACACACCTTGTGCTCTTCAAAGAACCCTCCTCCCTGCGGCTGACCTCCTGAGCAGCCACCGGTCCTTCTTCACACCACACCAGTTCCCCCCAGGAACCCTGTGTGCCCTTTGTTACTGCTCAGTGGAAACAGAGAAAGAGCTCCTCACTTTAGCGGGGGACTTCAGTTGTTGCATGTTAGCAGCATGCTAGCAATCTTAATTAGGAGTGCAGATACAAAATAAAGCAAAAGAACATAGTAAGCATAGCGTGAAAAGTGTATTTGGGAAGCACCTTCCGTGGAAAATATTTAAATCCACAAAGGAACGTAGCTGGACCAAAGTTTCATACAACCTTCACGTTTCATTTAGGCAACACACGTCTCCTTCTGCGGCTTTAGTGTCTCAGATGGTGGAAAGTAAATCGCAGACATGCAATTCATATTTCCAAGACAGAACAACTTGTAAGCTCATTGAGATGATCCAACCTGTCAATTTCCCTCGTAGCTCAAATTGCTTCGCTGCTTAAGTGCCTTAATTACGGTAAGTGGCACACACATAAACATACACAGACTCTGATTTAAAACCATTTAAAAAAAAAGTCGCTAGAAAGACTTCCTCCTTCCAAATTTTTCTAGGAAAAAGTAAAGCAGCTACAGCAAACTTTGTGATTTTTTTTGTGGTCTTCCGTTTCATGAGGGTGCAAATAGGGAATCTAGATTTTGAATACAAATTAAATGTTAACACAATGTACCTGCTTCTTTAGATTGTCCCAAAAACCTTGTGCAAGAATTCACATAACAGGAAAGCTGAAAGGACTAATACTTAGGGCACAGACATTTCTTTCAATAACTGGAAGATTACATTTAGATTTACATTTATTCATTTAGCAGATGCTTTTCTCCAAAGCAACATACATCTCGAAGAAAATACAATTTGTGCTTTACATTAGGAGAAAGAAAAACATAGTTTCAGACATGTGATTCTTAAGTAAACTTAACTAGTTTCTTTCCACTTTATGCACCGATGTTGATTGCACAAGTAGATGCATAAAACTCAGAATAGACGATAGGTTAGATTAGGTTAAGTATGCATTGTATCCTTGAATTATGAACAGGAAAGCCACAGATTTTCTGTACAAATAATTTTCACATTGTTTATGGAAGTTCAGCTATATTTTCTTTGTGTTGCTGTTTTTAAAAATTTTGAATGAAACAAATGAAACCTGTAATGATGCTCTGAGCAGGTAGGTGGCAGTAAAGGGCACTTCAGCACTTACAACTCCTGCGTGTTAGAAATCAAAAGCAACATGTTTTTTGCACACTTTTCTGGGATGAACTGGTCAAAAACAGCACCGAACAGGATTTTGTGGAGACCGCACATATTTCATTTCAGTCATTTTAAATAACTTTTAATTTTCATGTAGCTTATCAAGCTATCTTTCAGTTTTATAGAATTCGTGAAGTTACTTGCAAAGTCAACTTTAATTGAAAGCTTATGCTTAATTATCTCGAAGAGAGGCCCACTACAGTGATAATAAGACATGCAGCACGCATATAATTTCAGGTATAGTTCAATAGGCCCAGGAAGAGAATATGCAAAAACAGCAGCCAGTTGAAAGAATGAAATTAAATTTTTTCTCTCCATCTTGCTTCAGATATACACATTAATACACAGCACTCTTTTTGAAGTATTGCTAAAATGGAACCTCCGTCCACGTCTGGGTAGTGACAAGATGACGAGATGCCGAGTTGCCCTTGGGCAGCTCGGCACACATTACGTGTTCAGCACAGCGTCAAAACTGGGCTTTTGTGACATGTGAAAGGGAGTAAAACTGATCCATGTGGTCGGACACAGGGTACGAATGTGTATATATAGTATGGCTGAAATCAAGGCCAGGTCTTCCTCCAACACACAGCTACATGTCACAGCTCCACCAACAACACAGGTCTGGAAGATGCGGCGTCCCACTCAAAGCTTCCAGAAAGAGCCACTCTAATCGTGACAGTAGATTTTCCTTGCTAATATTAGATCTGAGAACTTCAAAGTGAGAAATTATCAACACTTCTATATCTCCCCAAACCCATAATTCCTGCAGCTAATTTCTCTGTGGAAACCTGGACAAACCTTGTAGTGTTACAGCCAATGCATGGTCCTGCCCCTAGAGGTGTGCGGAACCTTATTCTTCAGTCGCAACACAGGAATTTTTATGGAAGTCTGGCTTGGCTTCTGGGTGAATATTGATAGGTTTTTGCTGGGCAAATAATATATTTGAGGTGACTTGAAATGCAGACATTTAAAAAACAATTGACTGCTATCCAGTGGCTCTTAGGACATTGACTCTAAGTTCTTCTTATTCCATTAATAGCAGTAAATGATGCATGAAGATTATCATCTCCTGGTTATTTAATACACACCCATTACTTGGAACTTGATATGTACAACTATTTTTTCAAAGGCTTTAACAGCGTGATTTTTTTTTCCACTAATTGCACATTAAGTAAAGTAATCTCCTTTTGATGTTATCTAACAAGTAATAATGCATACTGTTATAAAAGCATTAACAAATTCAGTCTAAAATATAATATTAACATTTAAAACAATTACCATTACAATTAGCATTTGAAGTATGAAATTACATAAACTGAGCTATGTTAAATTAATGTGAAATGTAAAAAATAAATATTAAAAACTATTTATTATAATAAGATTCTAAATGCTGGGTTCTGTTAATTAGTAATCAAGGAATATGTTGTAACTGAACTAATTAGACGTCTCTGAAATATAAGCATTGTTAATGTTAGACAACATTGTAAAACAGCATTGTTATTGTTAACGAAATTCTGAATTGATGCTTTACTGTTGATAATTAGATATATATATGTTCTAATGCTTAGGTGCCATCAGATGCTATATTTAACTAGATTAATTAATTGCTGGAACAAAATACAGTTTCAAGGAGTACCAGAGATTGACCAATAGCTGGGATAGGAACCAAACAGTTGGACAATTTGGACAGTTGGACAGCCATTCTGTCTGCTGGCTTCATGCATTTTACACATTATGTGCAATTCCTAATTAGTGATCCTTCCTTTATGTATTTTCATATATTTATTTATACTAAGGAACTGGTAGCTGCTGCCGCAATGATGGGATCATTCCTGGTGGTCCACGTTGACGGCAAACTTGGATCTGTGCCACTTTTATGAGCCACCTGCAAACACACACCGAAAATACCGTGAACGAACCCTGTGAAGTTTTCCACGGAGCTACTAGTTTTCTGCCCTTGATTTTCCTCAAGCTAAACACCAAAGAACGCGACTGGTTTTTTCCATGTCTCAGAGTAACATGAGAGCAGCACTGAAACAACAAAACTAATCTGATTATAGCATGGAAGAGCGAATTAGATCACAAGAAAAACAAAACTCGGTTCAGCATTCGAAATTCAACAGGGGAAATTGGAGTATTTCAGTAATGAGATGTTGTCTCAGCGTTTGGCGTGGCCGATACAACTGATGGAATTTGAGCAGATGTAAGGATGCCATATGTTTGGTAATAATTTGACAGGCAGGCTTCTGATTGGCTGCGTTACATTCTGAGCCCTATGTGGAGAGCTCTGATTGGACAATACAGTAGCTAAATTTTGCATGAACGCCAGAGGCAAACACAACTAAGATGTCTGGTCCATGCCTTGATTCCTGTCATGCCTCATCAGTCTGCATTCATGCAGAAGAGGACAATGACTTACAGAACAGGTATGTTTTTGGTGCACCTGAACCCACCAACCGCTGACTTGGACTTAACGGACAGTGGTGACACCAAAAAATTGGATTAAATACATTCTTAATGCAATAAGGTGCAAGATATGCCATCACGACACAGGAGTTCTGACAAAGTAACAATCATAATTTGAATAATTACTCATACTTCAGCGAGAATTATCTGCATGTATAATGATATGAGTTAGGACCCATATGCAGGACGTCAAGGTGACTCCTTTGTGGAGCACTTTTACACAGTTAAGTTTGAATGTTTGTAACTGGGGGTTACAAACTGGGGGTTTGTAACTGGGGGGTGCGGTGGCGCAGTGGGTTGGACCGCAGTCCTGCTCTCCGGTGGGTCTGGGGTTCAAGTCCCGCTTGGGGTGCCTTGCGGCGGACTGGCGTCCCGTCCTGGGTGTGTCCCCTTCCCCCTCCGGCCTTACGCCCTGTGTTGCCGGGTAGGCTCCATGACCCCGTAAGGGACAAGCGGTTCTGAAAATGTGTGTGTGTGTGTGTGTGTGTGTGTGTGTGTGTGTGTGTTTGTTTGTAACTGGTTCTTGAAAAAAAATCTTCTGGCTCAACAACTGACCTTGGTGTTGTACCATTGAGCAACCATCCCTCCAGTGACTCTGAAAATGCAACTTAAATTTTTCTTAAATTAAATTTAAATGTTAATAGTAAGGGGGTGGGCATGGTGGTACAGTGGCGCAGCGGGTTTAGCCAGGCCTGCTCTCTGGTAGGTCTGGGGTTCGAGTGCTGCTTGGGGTGCCTTGCGACAGACTGGTGTCCCCTCCCCCACCAGCCTTGCCCCCTGTTTCTGGACTAGGCTCCGGTTCACAGCAACCCCGCTTGGGATGAGCGGTTTCAGCCAGCGTGTGTGTGTGTGTTAACAGTAAAACTTTCAAGTTAAATATAAATTTAAATTAAAAACTTTTCAAAATTTTTACTTTTTTTTTCTAAATTCTGATTTTTTCTGAACTTACATTTTGCTTTATTCCATCTTAATGAGGAGAAATTCACTTAAAATATGTACCATGTTGACATCTCAAGTCCAGGTCTTGGGTTGTTGCACATCAACCTTATGTTAACCTTCCCTGCAGGCTTTTGTTTGGCCACAGCCTTCCAGTACGGCACAAAGCCCATCGATTGAGGAAGCTAAAGATCATTTTGTTCTTGAAGTTCATTTTAAGAAGCCACAATTGACAGAACCCGTTATGTCTTGTTTGAAGGAATATCCACTTTTCCCCCACAGTACTCTCTCAAAAAGGAAAAAAGAGGGGGCTGTAGAGAAGAAACCAACTCAGCACACAGCCCAAGATGTTTGTCATGGCTGCTTTTGATGTAAAGAAGAGATTTTTGTTCTAGCCTCCATTATGAAGGTGGTGTAGCATGAAAGCAATATCTGGACAGTATGAACAAAAAGAACAATGACAGGGCAATAATGCAGAAAAACTAATATGTAATTGTTTTTGCTTCAAGATACAAATGTTACAGCTAAATGATTATAGAGAGGAGACAGAAGGTAGACCAAGTTTTCACAACAATGTGAGCAATAAGAAACAGCGAAGAGTCTTGGAGGCCCCAGAAGATGAAGGCCCTTCCCACCATCTGTGACAATCAGAAGCAGCAAGACAAAGTGAATACATACATGAAAATCATGGACGATGCGCTCCCAAGAGAGGGGAAATGATAATGTGGAGGCGTGAGACGTAGAGCGGCTTCCTCGGCTGGGCTCTGTAAAGCTTGTTTCCCTTAAGTACCCTTTGAAAAACAATCCTACGAACCAGGAGAACATGCACCGTTCCTCATGTCCTTCATGAAAACCCTTTCGATCATCGACATGTTCAGTACTTTCGGCACGGGGACAGTTAAAGGACTGTGGTGATGCTTGGATCTTTGAATTCATGTCCTTTGTCTCAGCAGAAAGTAGGTGAGACATCAGAGGGGTTGACGCCTGGAGGACAACGAAAAGACCCAGTGGGTGTGAAAATGGACTAAGGCCCATCTCTATTTATGACTTCTGAACATCTTTACATCTGTACATCTGGTAGCATCAGCTGAACAATGAGTTTAGATTTACTTATCTAGTTGACAGTTTTCCTCACGAATTACGTTTACCTCTTTATACTGTTTTACCTATTTATAAAATGGGGTGACTATTAGTGCATCAATTCAGGGTAAGAACCTTGATCAACGGCATTGTAACAGAAGGTGGGATTTGGCTCTAGCCACTGCGCCCCCTGCCGTCCCCATGTATTCCAGTCTACACTCCAGCAGCACAGCACGATGTAAACGTGGTAAAATAATTACTTGTCAAAATTTTCATCAGAGGCCTATTTTAAAGCCATCAGGTGCTTTTGACTTTTACCCGCCCTTGCTCCAGAAAGCATTCCTCCAGGTGAAAGATTCTCGAGTCCCCACCTACTTTGTGGCACATAGAAAACTCCATCTACTCCAGTTTATTCCAATACATCTACCTGTTCCTCACCTACTGCTGTTCTAATGGGATTAACACACATGTTCCAGACTGGGCTACATCACAGAGCCACCGAGTCTGTGAAAAACTCGTTTTATTTTCAGCAGGAAAAAAAACATTGACCGATTTAGAGCATTTAGGCAACTGCTCTTAGAACAAGATGGCTAATGAATAAACCATTGTTTCAACTGCCAATCCTTAAACCCCGACAATTTGCACGGAAATGTTAAGAACATAATGCATGCACAAGAGCGGCCCTTCACGCTGTTGTGCATTAGCGCGCTGGTCTAAAAGTCTGCACGGACCCTCGTAGTTACTGTCACGTAGCCCAAAGAGTGCATACCTCCAAGAGCCCGGTAAATTAATTTGCCGGGAAATGAAGGCATTAGCTGTCTGAGGATACAAACAGCTTAGGGAAGAGGAACCACTGTTGGCCTACAAGAGTATGTGTGGCAAGTGTGTGTGTGTGTGTGTGTGTGTGTGTGTGGGTACAGAGAAAAAAATATGTTCAGCTTCCACCTGAAACATGATATACGTGTGTACACACAAACACACCCCCAGAGGATTTTTAAAAAATCTGCTAAGAAAAGGTCCCTACAATATTTATTATTATCAATTATCCAAAAACCTGAAAATTTTCTCCAGAATGACTTGGTTTGTACACTGAGCTACTTAAGTACCCACTTATACAACAGGGTAATTTTTACCGTATCAATTCAGGCTAAGCACCTGGATCTAGGGTACTACAGCAGGTGTGGGATTTAAATCCAAGTCCTTGGGTTGTAAGGAAATATTCTAAACTGCTATGGCCTTCTATGGTATACCTTGCTGTAACTGATCTGATTGTGTCAAGAGTATTTGGCAGCATGTAGGTCCGATAGGAACTACAGGTGTGTCCATCTGTGTGCAAAGGACTTCAAAAATTAAAGCTTGAGAAGATGGTTAACATTCTGTGTTGTGACTTAAAGCTTCGAGAGGGACACACATACCCTCCGCTCCCAGGCTAAGTGCTGCATGGCAGATGGGTTCTGATATGGCTAAGCTACGTGTGAGCGACATGCATGTCTCCTTCCCATCTCTCTCGTCCGGGCCTGAAAGGAGGAGCGTGGTGTCTCCCTTTCTGCGCCCACTCGTTTCTCACCTTTTGTCTCCTGTCGGAACGCGGTTGCGTGCCGTATCAATGAAAGCAAGCGGATAAAAGGAGTGCTTCTGCCCATGGTACAATAATAAAGGCACTACTGCGCACTGTGCTGCATTGTTTCCCTGGCCCACTTCGAGCACAAAGCCCTTTGAGTCGATGCATCAAACAACAATGCGTTACCTGCAAATAACACATCAGAACGTCATCGTGGTGCTGCTGAGTGTCAGCATATGATTACCAGCGACAAAGGAGTCCCAGGCCTACACACATTCTCTGTAAGGACTCAGCAGTGGTTCCTTTCAGCCTTTGCCCTCATGGAAACCATTTTGCTTTAAAAGGTTTGCACATGTAACAAATTATTAATACCTACGCATTCCAGAAAAAGTGCTGCGCACCTCCACCTCTTCTCATTTGCCCACTCAAATGGCAGTTGATTCTCAGCCTTGGTCCTGATGTGGTGGAGTGAACTCCCTCTGTCCCTCAAAGTTGCTGAATCCCATATTCAAGAAGAGTTTCCAATTCCTTTCTTTCAGAGCCTGATCTCCAGACAGTTACATAAATGAGTCCGATACCATTTGCTATGATTAGCTACGTATTTGCCATTTCAATGTCATTTCTACAGGCTGCTGCCTGAGGGATGTGAACCAGCAACATGGTGGTATCAGACAGAGAAGCTGTGTGTCCATAATCCTCTGTCTGTGTTTACAGGTCTTCATCTACTGATGGTGCATTTTAGTTTACGCACAACAGTTTGCTGTAGAAAATAGGGTAATAATAGCTGGAGAAAATAATGTACACAAAAATAATAATATGTAAAATATTTTGAGATATATATAAAAATGTATTTATATAAATATATACAGTATAAATAAAATGTATTCATATTTACAGTATATATATATATATATATATATATATATCCACACACAAGAAATGTAAATATTTCTATAAAATATATTTTATTTTGAAATGTCTTAATGTATTCTTGTATTTTACTTTCCGTGTGTTAACAAGATGTCCAAGTCTGACGAGTTTGAAATCTGGAGCTATCACATTAGCTAACAACATACACTGTGTCATGTCGCCCTTTTTTCAAGTGCGGAGATCTTCTGCAAATCTGTATCGATGGGCACCGGGGAACTGAAATTTTTGGAAAGGGAACGGAGAGGGATAAGACAGGACTTGGAATGACTGATCCAAGAGTGACACTCAAGAGGTAAGTATGGGTTCGAGGTCCAAGGGGCTTGGTTAAGGTCAAGCCATGATCCCAAATGTCATAGTGCTGGTTTGAAGAGCAAGGGTCAATGTCTGAAGGATCGTGGCTTTAATGCAAAGGTCGTAATCTAAAGAGTTGTGGTCGTGGTTCAAAGAGCAAAAGGTCATAGTTGTGGTTGCGATCATGGTTTAAAAGGTCATAATCTAAAAGTCTTGGTCGAGGTTTGAAGAACGAGAGTCGAGATCTGAAAGGCAAAGAACAAGGCATCAAGCTTAGCGCAAGGGGAGGCAAAGTTTCTAAGGTTTCTCAATGAGATTCTACAATTTTTGCAGGTAGGTCTCTTTCTTTTTAAGGGTGTTTAATGAGGTGCAGTTGTATAGCATTTATTGGGAATTAGCTACGATGACCGTCCCCTATGGCATTTTCCCCTAGGGTTGTGGTACACTGCCTCTGTGACTTTCGGTTCCAGTTGTGTTTGTAAGTCTGTTCGTAACTCATTGTGTTTGTAACTCTAAGTGACTTTTAGCACTAAGTCACAGTTATTGACAAACTGTGAAAAACAGCTGTCCCTTGACTGATTAGCAGTTACTTGAGCAGTTCCCAATGTAGAAGTGAGTTGAATAAAGACGATGCCACATTCACACTATTCTGTCAGAGTGTGTTTTACTGCCTCCTAACAGCTGTATGTGGAATTGCAGGTCACTTTTGCTCTACAACAGTAAATTTTAGAAAACAAACTGGTTAATAAAAAATGCTATTAAAATAAATTACACTGCTATTTTTAAAAATGTGTCACTTGAAAGGTCATAACTCAAGGATCCAGTGTAAATAAATAAAATTTTTATTTCTTTTATTATGTTTAACAATATTTTTTTATTAAACTTTGCTTCCATTTGATATTACACATTTTTAAAACTTTCAGTATGAGAGTATGCTCTTTAAGGACAGTGAGGTGAAAAGCCCTTTCCTCTCGGCTGGAGGTGGCGCTGTCCTTTCGGCCCACATCTTGATCTGAATATGTGTTTTAAGCTCTTTGAGACACAAATATATGCTGTTATTTTTATCTAGAAAAGCCAGATGGTTTCCGATGCTCCGTGTGGGAACTGAGGAACAAAGAGTGTGCAGATTTGCGTTTAACCTCAGTGTACTTTCTTTCAATGGACACTGTGGGAGACACTCATATTTTTTAGCTCATACGGTTCGATTTAACTACTACATGAGGCTGTTTTTCACTGGTGGAAATTCAATTCAAAATTATTAATAATAATATTAACAATGATAGATGAGTCAGCATGAACTGACTGCTGGGAGAAGGGTTCAAAGGCTTCAAAGAGTTCAAAGGGTTCAAAGAGTTCAATTCAAAATAATTGGAGCAGTAAAGAATATGGCTATATGACTGATTCAAGACTTTGGCTGCATGAGAAACTTTTTTACCTTTCTCGGGTAAATTTACACAGAGCAAATGTTTGGCATTCTCTCTGACAGGAGTACACAAGGTATGATGGATGGACAAAGACAAGCAGTTAAAGTGGGATTGTTGGAGTTAGGGTCTGTGTCCATTCTCACACAGAGGCATGACTTCACTTCCCATTGGCGATTACATTAAGACATTTGGATACTAAGGCGTTGTATTAGCCACGTCATATTCATAATCATCTACATAACTGAAAAGAACAAACAAACAAAGACTGTGATTGACTGGAAAACTATTCAGGTTGCACCCTGCTTACAGGATAGGCTCTGGACCACCACAATCCTAATTAAGACAAGGAGTTAATGGTAATTACATTTACATTTACATTTATTCATTTGGTAGAATGAATAAATGTAAATGTATTAGGTAATGAATGAATGTAAACAAACAAACAAATAAATATGTCACAGGTGGGGGGCCCGGAGGTGCAAAATTTCCCCATTTCAAAAGATGACAACATGACTGCTCATAAGGGCTAAATCTTAAATTCATCTTTGAGCGTGTGCTCATCGTTTTTGTGCAGAAGAAAACGTGTTGATTGCTGACGTGTGTGAGTATCTGTTTAAAAGGGCAAAAACAAGCTGTGTGCGCAATTGTGTTACGTGACCCCTCCCGGGGCGCTTGAACGCATCTCATACATGTTTTGAGCTGAAGAAAGATGATGTTGAAGAAAATCCGCCCACTGGACCATCAGTCAGCAAAGCATGCAGGCAACTATGTGTTATTCATGTTCATCTACTACTTCATTAGAAGCCCTCAGCTCCACCCTCTTATTTAAATGCATGTAAATGTGATGAGATAAAGTTTTAATTTAATTAACAGGCTGCTTTGCTTTCTCAGCCCTTTGTTCTGAACGTGACATTTTCCACTGTCGTTCCACTCCTCGTGGAACACGGATGCTGCAGAGTCTCGCCTCTTGGGGAACCTCCTCCATCTTCACACCTTGCTATCAGTTAATTAAAAATGCGCACGTTTTCAACATCATGAGACAAACAGTAACGGGGCCGTCGCTTTCACCTTGTAATGTGCTTCCAGTGCACTTTCTCCATGTGGCGTTTTAAGGGACATTAAAACAACTCATGGGGACTTTCACGGTGCCCGTACTGAGCAGTTTAAACTCAGATTTAAAAGACAGAAAAATATCCCCAGGGATGATGTGAAATATCTCCTAGCAACTTTAAAACACGGGTAGAAAAAACAGTCCCATGACATCTAATTGCAAATAAAAGTAAGTTTCTCAAGCTCCTCAGAGCCAACTTCAAACACAAACGGGAGAGATTTCTCAGGTGGCAGATGGTGCTTTCAAACCTTTTTAATCAAAATTCCAGATAAAAGCAAGCTTTCTAAAAGATTTTATATACAAACATACATATTTATGTTTATATGTGTGTGTATATACATATATATATATATAAATGCATTTATATAATCTATTTTACAAATTTACGGGTGACAAGGCTCTCTTGCAACACACTAAAGTGGCGAGTGATTAGTCGCTGAAGATGCTGATGATGCGTGTGTTTCACGGCAACCGCAGGCTTGCAAACGTGGCTTACGTGCCATCATGATGTAAAACGGTTCAGATTCTTATTATAATAACGTTGCTTGCAACAGAAAAACAATCCGTACAATTTATGACGCCTCTTGACTTTCCAACTCGAATTACTGAGTTCGTCAAGTTCCTCACCGAATATAAGACAATGTACAAGACAGAAGTTAAAGACCACGAGGGAAACCATGGTGTCACGTGTGACCTGCTGCGGGGACGTTGTACACTTTCTGTGCACAAACAGAAACCGAACCAAAGTGGCAGACAGTGGCTCCTCGGTGGGCCGAAAGCGATGGACTGAGTCACACGCCAGATAAACACGAGCAGTAAATATTATGCTGCCAACATATTTTTAGCTTCAGAAACAGAAGCACAAAAGACACATTTAAAGGTAAGGGCTCAAGAAACAGGCTGGCCTTCGCTCAACTGCAACAGACCGCTGAAGTGCGGAGACAAAAAGCAAACGCGGTGGTTTCCGTGGCAACCGACTATTGTATAATACTGTACATTGTACTAATGTGGCTTGCTGCTGAGGGGGCCGGATAGAGAGACTCCTAAACTCCATTCCATTCTGCAGTCAGTGCCAGCACCTCCTCTTGTGAAAAAGTGAGCTGTGTCACCGTTGTTGCTGCAGACAAGTTGCGTGGCTCTTTTTAGGCGTCCATAGCAAACTTTTGGGGGTCTGTGTATCCCTTGCCTTTACTAACACCACCGCATGAGCAAGATCTGGCAGACATATCCCTCTCAAATCGGAGACATCAGGTACATCTCAAACCCAAGGATGGTGGCATTGCTGAATTAGTACCGCAGCAGTTAATTAGTGAAGAACCGGAACTTCAAGAAATTAGAAAATGTGGAAATACACTTCAACAGAAAAATATATTATTTAGCTTGTGCCTTTGTCCAACGCTGTCGACTGTGTTTCTTTGGCATACTGAGCTACTTAGAATGATTTATTCTTTAAACTGAATTCCGAGCTCAGCAGTCAAAGATCCCTTTAATTGGTCGGCTGATTGGTTGATTGGTTAATTGGAGCAGCAATTGGCTTATCCCAACTGCCTGTTTACTCACACCTCTAATTACATACTGAGATTTAATAAATAACTCTATGTGATAAAATAACCACACGGATAAAATTTAAATGTGTAATACATTAGCATAAGTCCCACTAGTATTTCACAAACCAATTTGTGTTGTCTGCCTTTTACAATATAAAGGTTTTTTTATAAAGGTTCTTTTCAGCTGCATGCATCCGTGTAATTGTTGTTCACAATGAGAGAAATGAAACATGATGGACTTTTTGTGAAAAATTCCAGGATGATAAACACCCAATATAAAGTAAACAACTCACAGGATGAGGCAACTTGCAAAGGAGAGAAAAGACACAGAAACAGAAGAGGAAAAGTGGATCTCACTCTGACTAATTAAGAGTATTGGAATTAAACTGTAATAATTTCCTGCTTTTACTGTGCTTCCTCAAAACAACGTACATCATTCTTCTTACCTCAAGGTGACCTTCGACAAGTTTTTCTTCTGCGGTCTGGTTTCCGCATCACTGAAAGGTGATGCACTGGACAGCAGAAAAATGGCTGTTTGTCTCAGCGCTGCATCTCCCGTCTAGGGCAGGTCCACGATGCATTCTGGGAGCTGTGGCTTTTTGTCTTCGCCGTGACCAAAAATTTAAAGCTAAATCCGTCATCTCTCAGGGAAGAGAAAGAGAAACACAGCTGTTGTCTTAAAAAGGACATTTGTGAAAGTGAATATGACTTTAAAAAAAAATTTCTAAAAAAAATTCTTTAGAAACTTACTGACAAATACCTAAAATTTTCTGAAATTCCTAAGATTTCTAAAACACATTGCAAATCGAGGACAAACTTTATAGACTTTGAATTATACCACCTATTGAATGCATGCAAGGTGCTGAGTCGGAGCCAACCCACAGCGACTACTCACGTGGCTTCCAAGACAAGAGAGTAACAGAGGTGGGATGCCAGGTACTTCCTCTGCGTGGTGGGGGAGGCAAACACAGGGAGAAAGACAAGGCCGCTGCACACCCCAAGCAGGACTCGACCCCCAGACCCGTCACACAGCAAAGCACCGGTCAAACCTGCCACGCTACCGCACCTCCTATACCGCCTCTTACTGTTGTTTAAATCACAAAATTTAGCAATAAATCTTTGCTCAAATTATTAATGCTGCACTTGATGCTAAATTGTGTGCCACATTCACTCAATTAAGGATTTCATATTGGGCAACTTAAATATGGATTATGCAAATAAGTTTTCCATATGCAATAATTCCTACAAATGTCTCAGCGGTTACAAAAATTAGATTACATTATTTTTCTCAAGGGTTCTCTTGCCTTTTCCGGATGAGAAATTTTTAGCTCTGGATAAATGACGGTTAGTATTATTATTATTATTATTATTTTTTAGCACTTTATTGCTTTATTTCATGCCTCACTGGTGACTGATTTACACTTCTTTTTTAGCACAGTTCAGAACAAACATAACAAACTAACTATACTTTAGAATCACGCATTTGCATCTATGTATCTTTTTCTGATAATGAAATGGCAGTTTTTATTTTCTTTGAGATGTATGTCGCTTTGGAGAAAAAAGTCTGCTAAATGAATACGTGCAATGTTAATGTAAATGTACATTAGCTGCTTGCAGACAAAAGTGCAATGGTCTATTTGTAATTTGCTTTGTTTGTAACTTCTAAGTCACTATTGCCCTCAAATCACAATGAGTGAATATTTGTATTAACCCCTGGTTGCATTAACATTAAAATGGAATTAAAGTGAAAAGAAAATAAAAATATGCTGTTTCCACAAATTCCAGCTCAGCGCTGACTGTTGGCTGATTCATCACATAAACATGTAATGCAAGCTGTAAGTGTCACGGAACCGAGCTGAATTAAAGGTGTCACGCACTCTCATTCTGTTTGGGTGTGCTTTACTGCTATCTATTTGCTGGTTACATGAATAGAAGTTGCATTTGCAAACAACAAACTTAAACTTTTGACTAAACAGACTTAAGAATTCAATTAAGAAGATGCTATCAAAAATAAATATAGTGAAAAATCCATAACTTCTCTGTTTGTAACACAAAGAGTCACACACCATCTGAACTGCTTGTCCCATACAGGGTCGCGGAGAGCCGGAGCCTAACCCGGCAACACAGGGCGTAAGGCCTGAGGGGGAGTGGACACACCCAGGACAGGGCGCCAGCCCATCACAAGGCACCCAAAGCAGGACTTGAACCCCAGACCCACCAGAGAGCAGGACCCGGTCCAACCCCCCGTGCCCCCGTGCCCCCTTGGCACAAGGAGTCAGAGTTGATTAAAAGTAACCTGATTGAAGAATTGGTTATACTTGCAGGGTGCATATGCTACCAGGTCATGTAAAGTATTTTTTGCATGTTAGAAATGTAATCTGTGACTGAAGGGATGGAGTTCAGTGATTAAAACAGAGCTTCAGTGAAAAGACAAAACAAAGGAGTTTTAAAAATGGTCCAAAGAGGCAGTTTTGTGATTTAAGGCGCTTAAATCTTGAATGACGACCGTTTCAAATCTATTTCCTTCAGTCAATTTTTAGCTTCTTTATTGTTCCAAAAGCATCTTCTCCATACAATTTCACAAATTTCCTGTGAAGTGTCAAAAGAGAGAGTTTTTTTCAAAGCTCCCAGTTACCGTGGTAATGTCTCAATTGAGCAATCCTTTCGGTGAACCTCAAGTACCCATCAAAGGCTCCCAATGACCCGTTGCCCCTGACAACTCAAAATACAGCCTGAATACTTAGGGGTTGTTGTGAAAGAATCTTCATGAGAGTCTTACAGTGTCGCAGTGGGAGACAAATTCATGAAACTCTGAGGTGTTTGGACATCGTGGTTGAGCCCACATCTGCAAAAAAATGCTTAACGTACTGTTCTCACGGGAGCCAGAACACAACCAGGCGTTTGTCCAGCACACAAATCTTGCACCAAGCTCTGGAAAGCAGTGCCACCGTCATTTCAAAGTGATGCCATTTGGAATCCCAATGCCACAGCCTGAGACACCAGAGTAGTAACCATACACATTGTATACTAGTGTAACTGAGCTACCAAGGGACCTTCTTAAAGCTGTAGAGAGTTGTCTGTGAGTTTCAGCAAAATGACTACAGCGTGCAATGGTAAAACTTCATTCTACAGCTCATAGCAATAGACGCCCCATGCTTGGGAATTAAATTAGGTCCCGTGACCTTGCAGCTTACAGCAATTTGGCTTTAAGAAAAACATCTCTTGATTAGAATTTAGAAACTTTTTTGTATTGAATCATGTTTTCTGGTAATGATTTTTTTAAACTTTGTGTTTGGAATATTTAGTCTTTCCTCTGCTGAAATGAAAAATGCGAAATGCAGGTCGGAGTTTTATTTACACACACGCTCCGACCCCCTGTTTCAAGAATGTGGCTCTTATTCTAAATTAATGTTTAACTTAAGTGATCTCGTTAAAGCCATCCACTTCCACCTGTTAACATAAGAGGAAAGTGTCTCGCAAAACCTGTTTCAAAAACACTGCTACAAAAACAAGTTTTTCACACTTCACGGTTTATTATTGTGATTCCAGAACGCATGAAGTTTTCTGAAGAGTCTGTACTCTTTAGAAATGAAAATCTGCAGCGATAAAAGTGTGGTGGTGAGATAGAGCGGAGATACAAACTGAACAGATTATTCAGAACCACGGACAGGGGACTGCAACCTGGAGCAAAGCGGATGGGTAGATGGAGGAGTTACATACCAGCCAGACATAGTGATTATTAAAAAACAGTGGTGTGTGTGTGTGTGTGTGTGTGTGAATAAAAGGACTCTGCAATGGCATCTGAGAGTTGGAAGTGGAGAAAGATTCTGTCGGGTGGGGCTCAGTAGAAGAACCACAAGACTGTCCAATACCACAAACCCCAAAATATAAATATTTACAAATCCACCACCACCACCACCACCACCTTCAGAACCGCTTGTCCCATACAGGGTCACGGGGAACCGGAGCCAACCCGGTAACACAGGGCGTAAGGCCGGAGGGGGGAGGGGACACACCCAGGACGGGACGCCAGTCCGTCGCAAGGCCCCCCAAGCAGGACTCGAACCCCGGACCCACCGGACAGCAGGACCGTGGTCCAACCCACTGCGCCACCTCACCCCCTATTTACAAATCAAATATATTTAAATAATCAAAGTGAAAAGCTAAATAAATAATAACAGAAAAAAAAGGCTTCTAAGCAAAACTGTCACTGAGCAATTAATAAAAATAAACTGATTCGAAAAAGCATACATTGACCTATATAAAAGAGACATATTTCAGCTGGGCACTCAACATCACTCAACACACCACTTTGTCTCTTTCACGTACACACACACACGCACACACACACACACACACACACACACACACACACACACACACACACACAGAGTTTCTCTCTCTGTCCCGCCCCCGCCGGCTCCTCTCTCCTCCTCCTCCTCCTCCTCCTCCTCGATTCTCTCTCTCGCTCTCTCTCTCGCTTTACTCCGCGATCTGTTGCTCACTTTCTATCTCTGCCGACTCGGGGAGCGAGCGGCTCGCGACGGATACGGCGATGCGCGGACCTGTAACAGGTGGCTGTCGGCGCGAGAGCGCAGACGCCCGGTGACGGGTGAGAGAGGCTTGCAGCGCGCGCGCGGAGGGACAGACATGCGGCCGCGCTCTCTGTGACACGAGTGGCTCTCTCGAGTTCTTTTCCTTCGCCTTCTTCTTTTTTGCTCGGGAAAACGCGTGCGGAGCGGAGCGCGCGCTGGGTGCACCATGAGGCGCGCGCTCCTGCTGCTCGGCTACGTGTGGCTCAAAGCGGCGGTCCCGCCGTGCGGCGCTGAAGGGGGCCCCGGACCCGGGTTCGTCGTGGTGTCGGGCTCTAACGGCTCTCGGGACGCAGACGGCGGCCCCACGGAGGGCCCGCACACGGAGGACCGCTGCAGGGGGTACTACGACGTGATGGGCCAGTGGGACCCACCGTTCGTGTGCAGGACGGGCGCGTACTTGTACTGTTGCGGCACGTGCGGCTTCCGCTTCTGTTGCGCGTTCAAGAGCTCGCGCCTGGACCAGAGCACGTGCAAGAACTATGACACGCCCCTGTGGATGATGACGGGCAGACCCCCGTCGAAGAAGAGCGACCCGGCGCACGACCCCACGAGGGACAAGACCAACATGATCGTGTACGTCGTGTGCGGCGTCGTGGCCGTCATGGCGCTCGTGGGCATTTTCACCAAACTGGGGCTGGAGAAGGCGCACCGCCCCCACAGGGAGAACATGACCAGGTGAGCCGGAGAGCCCGCAGGTGTGGGCGTGGGTGCGGCGGGGGCGGGCTGCGCTCTCCAAGGGACTGTGAGAGGGACCCCCCCACGAGGGTGCACAGATTCATTCACCATGGCATGGGCACCTACACACACGCGTGTATCATGGTCACTCGGACCAGCGATGATCGGTAACACACCTGGCTCGTGCGCCACTCTCGTGGGGCGGCCGTGCGCAACACGCACTGGAAAGCGCAGGAGCATCAGGTGTCGCGCGCAGCCCGGGCCGGGGGGTTCGCAGGTGGATCCCAGGTGGATCAGGGTGAACGGAGGGCAGCGCCTCGCAGGACCCGAAATGACGGGTGCTGCAGAACGGCTAAACACACCTGCGACACGACGGCTCCAGTGGCGAGGATCGTTCGCGTTTTTACGCACGCACGGGAGCAGCGCGTGGGCGTCCTGTTCCCACGACGGAGACATGGAGGGACTGGCGAGGAGAAACAACCGAGCGGGAGAGTCTCGTTAGAAATCGAGACCAGGTGGGCTGACCGAGGCTCAACGGGACAGCCGAGAGGGCAGAGGACAAGGTGATCAGAGCCACAGAGTCCAAAGTAACCAGAGTAAACGGGAGTAAACGCAAGTGAGCGTCTTCAGCGCACGATGCAATCGTTTAATCAAAGTACTGAAAATATGTAATCGCTGTTAAAATAATACTGTGTATCGATGACTCTAAATAACCTAATACTCTTATTACCGCAGCTGCTGCGTAGCGTAGTGTAAATCAGTGCAAAGATGATCAGATTAAATTCGTTTTATATTATCTGAAATATTCCCCAAAGTCAAGTGTGGGAAATACCGTATTCAGGTGGTGCGCAGAGTTGATCAAAAATAATAAAACAATAAGAACGAATCAAATCATGAGCAGTGTTAAAGAAAACATTCTAAACACACAGGAATTCCACATTTCTATATTGCATATGATATTTTCTATATCACAGCGGCATTCATATAATTAGACAATAATGGTTTTGAAAAAAACAGGAGTTAGGGTTTCATGATACATGAAACGTTTATTATAAACACGGACTAACATAAGGACAATAGACCTTTACGATCATAAGTATGATCGGGGTTAATTTACTATAATAATAATAATAATAATAATAATAATAATAATAATAATAATGTGCACTGAAAGCAGTTCTAGTAGTGGAATATTTAATTGCATCGGTTGAGAAATGGTATTGTGGCTGATGCTTTTTCACGAAACCCATGCAGACGTGTACTTATAGGTCTGCTCCATCCTCAGGATTCAATTTGTGCTCACAACCTGTGTCCACATCCTGTGCCATAACTGTGCCAAATTGTTTTTAATTGCACGTTTCCGTTACTGAGCTTCGTCGTCTTGCCATTCAACCCCAAAAAAGAAAGGCAGTGGAAGCCCTGACTCCTCCCGCTTCTTCTGAACAGGGCAGCATCGCTGTGACTCCTCACCGAGCCTCACTGCAGTCTGATGGGCAATTCTGAACCTCCTTGCTCTGTACTCACAATTACTGCATTTTGGCGCATCCTTGGAGCTGCTGTCATGTTAGACGAGTCTCGTGACCAATAAAACGCCTAAAGCCAAGCGCAATCCTAACGATACGTTCGGTTACTCTGTGTTCGGTCTGTGTGCTCTCAGTGAAGGTGTCCATACATTCAGCGTGAGTCTCCTGTCCCACGCAGAGCTCTCGCCAGCGTCATGCGCCAGCAGGGTCCGTGTCCGGGGGAGTCCATGGAGCGTGAGGAGGCCCTGGGCGCCCACGTGCAGCACTACGAAAACCTGCAAGCGAGGGCCATGGCAAACAACCTCCGTAAGTGATCACTTTAGGTTTAATCTGCACGAGTGGACGCAAATTGATGTGTTGAAAAGTTTGATGTGTTGTTCATTTAAAAAAAATAATAATAATGGCAATGGGAATGAATGATGAGGAGTTCAGAGATATGGGTCACCTTCCTGGACTTTGATTTTAGCATGGAGGAGCACCCATTAGACAGGAAAAGGGTTAAAGTCGGATCGTTCCCATGCGTTTTTACTTGTTTGGGTGGAGCTCTCCTTCGGGGGCGACCATGTGCCGACTGACCTGGATCCGCCAGTGGCATTCTGGAAATCAAAGGAAAGTGCTAGAAGGATCCTGGTTGGGCTATAAATAAACGCTCAGGTGTCCGATAGGGCAGCACACAGGAGAATCGGAGCAAAATTATCTGGATTACATATTACCGGGGCTGGCAGGGCGCTTTTATACACGCATAAAATGGGATTACAGCAATCTATTAGAGGAACAGCAGCTGGTCGGGCCTCTGCACATGATCATCAATGGATGTTGTCTTGGCAATAGGCTGATTCAAAGTCCCCGATGAAGCAGAAAACAGCAGCAAGCGTTTAAGGTTTTTATAGTATTGTTTATACTGCCAATTCGCTGCATGGATTAAGAGATTCAAAGTGCCAAATATTTCCTGTTTCTAGGTTAATACTGGGGGTTTGACACTGGCATTAAGTAGCGTTTAATGGCTTGATTTATTCTATATAGAGTACTGTTTGATGATCATACTGTAGCAATAGAGTGTTTTGGAAAAGGGAATCTTGCATAAAGATGAGGTCAGTTTGAAAGAACGTGCCCAATATATAGTCTCCTTAGGTTCTCCAAAACCAGTACTGATGATGTTTGGCAGACACTGTTGTGAAATGTCGCAGACCTAAGTTGAACGTACGCGTGGTGGCATGGGAAGGGTGCTGTGCTCACGTTAGGGGGGCTTTATTCTCCACCCAGCATGACTTCGGCAGCCTCGGTGCGAACGGGAGGGGTGGAGATGCTCAGAAAGCGCATCATCGTTCTTACTGTGGTTCTCGTGGGCTGACATGAGTGCTATGTGGTTGTGATCGAGTGCCCTGGGTAATTATCACTGCTGACTTTAAACACACACACACACACACACACACACACACACACGCACGCACACTGTATTGAGACAACAGAACGAGGGAGGATTCTGCTCATCTTTAGCATCTTCATTTGGGATTTGACCACTGGAACTCGCCTCGAGTGCCGACACTGCCAAAACAGCCTCCCCGCACCGCCTGCGCTACACAAGTTCTGCTTCTGGATTAAAGTCAGTTTTTTGAAAACGTATTCTGCGCTCTTCCATCCGTACTTTGGGTGGGCGATGTATCATAACTTAGAGCAGAGACTGATCTGGGAACGGTGCGATCAGAGACACCCGTACAAGGGAAACCGAGAAGCCTGTCAAAAATTGACCATGGATATGGAACACTGCAGAAGGGAATGCCATCTCAGTCGGTGCATGTTCTTGGCAAGAAACAGCTCACAGTGAGAGTGTGAGCATCTGAGAGCTACGATTGAATAAAGAGTTTGTGTTGTGCAGCAGGCTATGAGCGTGGGGCAGGTGCCAGCAATTATGTAGGAGAAATCACATCTCTCAGCTCATCGTTGAAGGCAACAGTATGTATAAATGTGTAAAAATTGATCTTTATGCTCATCTGGAAAAGGATGTTAACTTTAGCTGGCAGAAATTGGATTACAGCCTCTTTACAGGACATTGACGGCGAGGTTGATTGTGTTGAGCTTTCGGGAAGGTGAGCGCTTCCATTTACCCATCCACCTCCAAGGCCACTGTAGGACGAAGAATGGAGGGCAAATGGAAAGAGAACTGCAGGTGTACCGCACGCTATCACCATATTCCCTGAGTGGCATCAAGGTGCAGAGGCCATGTGTTGAATTGGGCTAGAATGTCCTCGCTGATGTGGATTATATTAAGCGCCCCCTACGACAGCTAAGACAGCAACATAATGGTGAACTGCGGTTTTTTCCTCCGTTTCTGCGTTAACTTATTCATGTTAACTTTACATAAAGGGAAAGCATTCTTCAAGTGCTCTCGAAAAAAAAAAAATTAAGAATTATATTGCTGGAACGTTAGCAAAAACAAAACCGAAAAAAGGTCGTCACCACGTCTTTGGAGACAGGCTCCATCCTTGAAAGAAAAAAACATGTAGAATTACTGACGCAGCTCATTTGTTTGTCTTGGCAGCGCTGCTTTCAGTGATGCATGTGTAGGAAATTAAAAACCATGTAGCCGGCCCTCGCTGGAAATCACCTGTGAGCGTATCAGTCGCAGTCTGGGAGACGCATCAGCTGCACGCATTTTCTGTGTTTTACAAGTGTGATACCGGCTGGGGAATTTCTGTCTGTGACAAGCCTCATCCAAGCGTGACTTTTACTTTGCTCCTGTGCCGTGACCTTTCGACATCAATAAAAGCAAGAGGATGTCATTACTCGCCTCAAGCTGAGGTTCTGCAGCTCAGACAATGCGAGACTTTTGGCTGGGGGACGTCGCCCTACGCCAGAGCTCCCTGCACGGCGTGAGCGTACAGGTGATCAATGAGATACGCGTTCACATCGTTCACGCGCGCGGCCTGCTGTGATTCATCTCCAAAAGCCGGTGACATGTGACTTCACGATATACTGCCTGCATTTAAAACTCTCCTTACTGGCTGTTGACTTATCAATCGTGACCAAGAGGGAGGAGCCAAAAGTGCTGCACCGCTTTGATCGGTTTCACCGCTGATGCCAACCTAAAGCTTCCCAGTGGGCACCAGTCACCACAAGACACCTCACTGTTGCTGTGGACTGTTATTCTAACTTGCCGCAGGTGATGCTTTATTCAAAGAGACCCGGATGGCTTACAAATGTGACTATTTATAAAGCAAAATAGTTCCACTGAAGGTGTTTCAGGTTAAGTACATGACTGCACAGAAGTGTCCCTCCTGGGGAAATCTTTCATTGACAAGTACAGTTTTGTAACCGCTAAGCTCTCCGTTTTTAAATGCCATGCGTTGGGGTAAAAAACAGCGAGAAAAACCGTGTTTGCCTGCCACTTCTGCAAACACACCACTGTTTCTCCCAGAGAACAACATGCGGTAATTAAATGTTTACACTACGACAAGCGCTCAGCGTGGAAGGTTGAGGATGAAGCTGGACCACAAGCAATTTTTTCACATTTAAAGGAAAGAGCTTACAAAGATGATAGTCAGTCAAAGTGTTGCATTCTGTTGGATCACAGTCGAAGTGTTGACTGTGATCCAGCAGAATGAATAAGAACCAGGATAAACAGTTAACGCATGTTATTATAAATTACTATGCCGAGGGTCACTGTATGAGCTGTGAGGGCGCACACCTTGTCCTTTCTTTGGCTTTTAGCAGAAGCGCACCCCACCAAGAGTGCAGCTCTGGAATAATCCAGCTTCAGTAGCGCCTGTGAAGAGCTGGAACATCCTGCATGTCCAAAACTCCACCAGAACATCCCTGTCATGTCTATATGGTCTCTTTCTAGATCTATGAGTGCTGATGGAGCAGGCTCACGGTCCAACAGGAAGACATCGTTCTATAGAAAGAACGGCTTGAGACAAATGATAAAACTGAGGAAAATCAGCACTTGTGCCTAATTTATATAATAAATAAACTGAACAGAACAAATCAGTGCTAGCTAATTACGCGGACATAGAGGAGTGAAACGTGTGCTTACACCACACAAATTACGATGCACTTGGACACATCATTGGTCTTGTAACCTGGAGCGGTTCAGGTCTGCTAGCATCAGACAGCCTCACCCAGATGACCCAAGCCAGGTTGTTCAGAACCCAGCCTACATTCAGGTGGTACTGTCTTGGACTACTGTTCACCTCTCCTGATGTACAGCCATCTAGATGCCACAGTCTCATTAATAATTTCTGCAGCTTCTTTCCTCTGACTGATGCACACTCTACTGTAGGCCCTACAAAGTGATCTTCCCGCCAAGCCTTTGTAACTGACTGCGATGGGCACGCACCTTGTCCCCTAGCTATTTGAGCGGTGCTGCATTAGCAGTTTCTCCACCGGATGCTCTGTGTCCCTCTCTTTCTGTATGTATTGATATTTTCCAGTTTATTCTCCATTCCGGTTTATCAGCTTGTCACTTCCCTAAAAGGTGCATTGTCCTAACATAAATGGCAAAAAACAGCAGGTCCTGGGAGTAGAGGGAGAGTGGCAAACACTAACCCATAGGATGGCAACAAAGAGGGTACGTTATCAGTTAATATGTAAAAATGAATCATATGACCTGGGTGCAAAACACAGCTTTGTCAAGTCATATAGGTCATCTCCAGCATGGAAAAATAGTGAATACTCATCAGTGTCACATTTAGACAAGACCAACATGTAGTAACAGGAGCGTCTTTTTTATTTTTAATGTTCTTAATTTAAATAATTCCACACATCTGCCAGACAACTTAAAGTAAACAAAAAAGAAACCCTAAATATGTAATTCTTCTGAAGAAGCTGCAGCTGTGTAATTCCCGCGGTGTAATTACAGTGTACGTTTTTGCCGCGTAATTACAGTGAAATTACGCAGGTATTAGAGCGGCTAAATGCGGAGAGGCTGTGTGTTTGTCCACAGGAGCATTTTCATTGAGAGTTTCTGCTTGTTTGTTGAGGAGCTTCGGTAGTGGAATTCCCCAGGGTGTGGCTTCTAGTGGCTCATTGTGGCTGTGGAGAAACGGAATTAGCCTGGTGGCGTCAGGGCTTACCCAGGAGAGGGCAGTGTAGGAAGGCCTAGTGTTTCCTTTAAAAGCCACAACCACACAGACCTCAGAAAGTGGGCATGTGTTGAAAAAAAAAAAATGCATGACCTTCATGACTGGGAGCGATTGGGGGTTGAACACACATAAAAGTGGGATGACTCAACTTAACCTCCCTTTCCTCAGAGACTTAACTTAGCCTTCTTCACTTTATAGACTCTTGCTTCCTCCCATGGGATATTTGATCTCCCTTCTTTAAGAGTCTTGGCCATCCTCCCATTAGAGACTACTCAACCTTCTTCCCCTGGGAGACTCGATCAGGGGCATAGCATTTCTCCCATCAGAGACTCAACCTTCCTCCCACGATAGACAGAATTGATCTTTTCCCCCCGTGAGCCTTGATCTCCCTCCTTCCGGAGAGTCAGCCTTCTTCCCGCAAGAGACTCACCCTTCCTCCCACATAACCCTCGATCTCCCTCCTTTCAGTGACTTGGCCTTCTTTCCATAAGAGAGTTACCCATCCTCCTATTAGAGACTCAACCTACCTCCCACAACAGAGTCAGTCTCCCTTATTTCAGATACTCTATCTTCCTCCCATAACCGAATCAATCTCTCTCCTTTCAGAGACACAGCCTTCCTCCGACAAGAAACTTGTCCTTCCTCCCGAGAGGCTCAATCTCCCACCTTTCAAAGACTCACCCTTCCTCCCATCATAGCGGGACTGGTCAAGTTGTAGCCACTCAAGTGGCCCAGACAGAGTAGATCTTCTCTCTGAATATTTACAGTAGCCATGTGCTTGCTCTCATATCATTCTCCATCAGGTGCAGCCCCCTAAAGACCAAACAGGCTCAGTTGAACCCATGTAGAAGACACCACAGTGCCCCTATTTGACAACCCAGAACAAAGAGATTCCACATTTTCCTCTCAATCACACTCAAGGCAGTATTATTTCTCCAAGATGTTGTTCATGGTTTCCTTTGTGGATCGACTTTAGGCAGGTGTGATATATTTACCCAGAACGCTGCTAGTTTGTTCTCCAACTGTCATTTTCCATTCTTGTTCTTGAGTCTGAGAGGACATGAAAAACCTGGAACACGAAATAGAGTTGATGGAAAATATTGAATCTTTACCGCGTGATAAAAAATATCTGAACCAATTATTTTATGCCACCCATTGTATACACAGCCCGCTTATCGTCATGATATTTGCAGACACTTCCGACTGACTTGGGCTGCACTTGAAAACGACAGACTAACCGATTACCAAAGTAAGTCAGGTATGATCTTCCATCACTGAAGGAGGCTCTTCAGAACGGATGACGATGACACTGGCATAGATGTTGATCACACAAAGGAGCTCTGTTTATGAAACGTTTACTGTTTCTCTGTTATTAGTTTGCCATGTCATCGCAGTGGCAAGGCGCACACAAAAGACGGTTAATTGGAAAGTGACTCATTAGTATGCTCGTAGGCTTAATCAGGATAATCCTTTTCAGCACTGGATAATTTCACCACAGCTGTGTGAAAACAAGCTAGTTTTATTCCTGCGTTCTTTTTTTTTTTTTTTTTTCTCCGTGGCACAAGCTGAACAGTTGTAATTTTGAGACTGAACTGCTTTGACACTTCTGCAGTTCCGTGGAAGTGCTTTCAACAAGATTAAGGCAGCTCACTCTTTGTTTTACCACTCAGCCATTAAAATATCACTTACACATCGAGGACAGTAACACTTCTATTATGAAAAATAAGAGCACTAACTTCAGTTTGTCTAGGATATGTTTGTATTTATACTTGAAGTACGCCACTACTTTCTAGTACACACATAGAGTCCCACATAAGAACGTTCGATCGAGTGGTATATAAAAATTGTAACCTTTAGGCTAACATAATGGGATTTTTCTTTTTTTTTATGTTATTTCGCTCATTTTTACCAATATGCAGATGTGTTAGAGATATTAACTAGCAGCTTGATCTCAACTTACTCATAAACTATAAACTCAACACAGACCTCTATGTACAGGAAAGTACATCAGCTGTACTGCTTTGAACTGCCAATAAGTGGTAATCTGCTTTAACTATCGTCACATATTTGAATAAATATGCTGTTGTGGTCTTTTTGTTGCTGATAGAGTCGTTATTTTTGGGACTTAATGTTGGATGCCACTATTTTGGGTCCATGAACAAATTCTTTTTTTGCTGTATGAGACAATGGTAATGTGATCTTCATATCTGCCTAAGGGGACGATTTCATAGAACCAATTAGGCTTCTTAATCGGGGGAAACCTGTGCTTTCAAAGACCCTGTGTCTTATATGCAAGTTTAAGCACAAATCATATATAATACTGTACAACTATTCTCATTTGTTTTACAAAGAAGCATTTTTTAAACTGTCATGGTCATGGACTCTCACAATTTGCCAGAAAATATTCCCCAAATACATTTGCTATTCAACTTCTCTGAATGCACAGCAACATTTGTTTGGCATTTCTTTCACCTAGGGTGTGTTCAAACCCTCCACAGCATGTATTTCTAATTAGGCCTTGGAAGTTAAGTTTTATAATTTCAACTATTTGCTTACTGGGACACTTGCTTCAAGTTCCCTTTTATTTTAGTTATTTTTCCAAACTATCTGTGAGCCACATCCACTGGGGAAATGTCCAGCTGAGACTAAATCAGGCCATATCTTTTAAACAAATCTGCCACAGTTCCTGCAAAGCAATTGAGGTCTGTTTCAATCTAAAGAGTGAAGATGTATTTTGGGCATCTGCCCTCCCTCCTCCCTTACATTAAGTCGAAAGTTCAAGAATAAGCAATTGCATGCACTCAAAAACACACTCTTGCAGCCTTGATTTGGACATTTTAACAAATATATGCCCGTCCTAATTAGTACATCATGAACATTTATAGCAGCCTGCTAAACAGCACACTGTTTTGCTGATGTGATTGGTTATTATGTATTAACGTGGAGGATAGCCTTACCCAGAATGCCTTGCAAGGTCAATGCAGAAAGACACATTATGTACAAACCACAAAAGGGTAAACAAGAACATCCACAGAGGGAGCCTAGTAACACCAGCACATTCTGAAACATATTATGTGTTATTACTCATGTGCTGCCTTTACTGTTTACAGCAGCATCTTCATGTGGGCTTTTACAGTCATCGATGCAGTGATACGTGACTGAGCACTAAAACAGAGGGATCTTATCTGGCTGGCCTCCCTCGGTCGTCTGACTTGGCTACTGTTGGTCTGCCGTGAAAGGGAAGTTTGCTGGAACTGAATTAAATAGGTGCATTTTCTAATTCACAGGACTCATTCATTCAGGAAAAAATAACAGCACGGAAATATATAGATCACAGTGACTGTACAACCCTCTTTTGGACTCCACTTTGACCTATAGGGGTCACGTGTCCCCGGCGGTGTTCTGTGGAGGTTCCCGTGTTTGTGAGACCACTTAGAGACTACGCTATACAGAGATGCCACGTTAACTGCATTTTAACAGCTCTCAGCATAGCAGGTCTAGTGGATCCATTAAAATACGCTCTTTCTAACTCTACCTCTGCAAAAGGTCGATGGCAGCTGGATTTCCTTTACAATGTGTTCACAGTGCAGTTGGTTTATATTGGAAATCGTGATATAAAAATAAAAATTCCATCATGTGCTGTCTGCTTAGTCTTGTGAGCAATGCCATTTTTCATCAGCTTGTATAAATTTTTTTAAGATAGCAAAGCTTCAGTTTCTCAGGGAAATGGCTCAGTTTTGCTGCTTTCACTTTGCTTTATGAAATGCTATTTAAATAAACAACATTAATCAAATTGTTCCTTGTGGACACTATTTAATCATAGATAAACTTGCAAAGGTGATGCTCTTGTACGGAGCACGAATTAGGAAGAAGGGTATGATTCTGTTCTGACCAATCAGCATGCTGCCACATTCATGCAAATACTTGACTTAGTACTTTATAGACTTTATATTGTATTACTTACCTCAGTAATAATAATGCAGTTCAATAAAAGTCATCCTGATATTTGATAATTTCACAACGGAGTGAAAACTTGCGCTAGAGCCTTCTGCAGAATATCACCGAAAAAGTCTCAGATTTTCTGAGTCCCTCTGCAGTGCAAAAACTTAAAGGTATTCACAAGCTGAGCACAGTAAATTTGTATGTGATCTCCATGGAAACGACTGCAAATAGATTGACGCAGGTACATTTCTGCATGGCTAATCCCCGCAGTTGTTTGAGGACGGCCTCATTGTTGTAACCACCTGGCCCTAAGGAGGATATTTGCCCATCGCCAGAGGAACAGCTTGCTTCCTCTGTAGAGGCATAACGCTGGCTAAGCAGAGGTTTTGTGTTTATATTGTCAGCGATCATGAGGCTTGTACTGTGCATGACTGTTGCCATGGAGATGCGGACAATGAAGGATAAAAACGGCGCCAAATAAAAAAAAAAACTTATTCCACTTCAAATTGCACTGACAAAAGTCTGGCTTTAAACTGATAAGCCACCTCCTCAGAAAAACGGACAAATTGCCCTTTGTTGGGGTGCTGTTTTTTATCTGAGGAGGGACTGCCGTGTAGCTCGACGTAAACTGTCGAGACAAAATAAAGTGATGCTGTTGCAAGAACTGTGATGCTCCACAGTTCTTTAAAAGGGAGGCGATGCTATCGATTATTGTGGATCAGTCAATGCCTTTATTGTATTTTCATTCAAGGGATTCTCAGGGTCATGTCCTGAAAACAACCCGTTGTACAGTATTTACTTTGACCCTGTAACCCCGATAAATGCCAGTTCTGTTCCAGGACTGATCATAGCCCTTAAACCCACTAAAGAATTGTAATAAGCAGTTAGGTTGCATTATTTCTTTGTCGATACTGGCTTTGTACTGTTCAATACTGTTTGAGTGCAGACAGCAGAGTGCTTTATGAAGGCTTTAGTGAGGTAAATAAGGAATGTGCACATATACAAGGACAAACAGAGTTGGATGCGTAGATACGTCTTTACCAGGATGAATAGTCTGTCACCTACTACACTTCGTCACTCTTTCCATCAATCTCCTCCTCTTCTCCCTCTAGGGTTTATGTGGTTGGAGGATTACGGCCACAAATCTTTGCTGAAGCTGACGCTGATAGCCATAATGGATGATGGCCACCCTTTACAGCCTGACATTTCCACTTGGAGCAGTAAATTATTAGCTCTGTGAGGTCAGAAGGTTTTAGTATCATAGAGCAATCCAGAAAGAGTTAAAAAAAACTATGTGTCTTGCTCTCAAACAAAGACTTTGATTGCTCCAGAACGAGCTTGTTTTTTCCATTTAGCTTCAGGGAGCTTTAGCGTGTTGCTATGGAGTCAACAACTGACTATGCTCAGCTCTGCTGCTCAGTGTTTACAAACATCCCAAATTGCAGATGTTTGTCAGACAGATCTGGAAACATTTGCATCAAGAATGGCACATTTGCGCTGAGTATGAGGAGCTGAGTTATCACAGTGACACACTGTGACATGGCTTGGACCATGGTTACCCTTAGAGGTGTATCACACAGGGGGGTTGCCCGTGGTTTATGAAAGACCTGCTCAGCCTCAGAGTGCCCGCATTCTCCACCACGTCTTCCTATTGTGCATTAAAGAATGGGAGTTGCCATCCACCAAACCAAACAACGTACTGCGATGAGAGAGTGGTGAAAAACCACAATTCAAGATGACGACCAGAATATCTAACTACCTGTCTTAGAGCTGAACATAGTGCTACCTACTTTCCATAATGTTTTGAGATATGGAGAAAAAACATCATAATTTCACAAAATGTAGAACTAGGAGTGTTTCAGATTAATCAATTTTCAGAATCACACATAGAATATGTGAAGGCTTTGCCCTCAAGACCCAGAGAACTAAATAATTCTTTTTTTTTTGAAAAAACACCAACTATACCATGAGCACAATTATTAGGTAGAGCTGTAATGACTGCTGTCTCGTTGTGCTGCTCTCCAATATTATGTCCTTGGGCGGAAAAAAGCGCCTTTTCAATCATGCTGTGTGTGGTTGGGATCCTTTGGTAAGCTGTACGATAGCTCCTGTGGACACAATGTGCAGAGTATCGTTCGCATTGCACCGTCTCCTTGCCATCCTTCCAGGACTCCTTCCTATGCTTGCTGTGTAAAGAGGCATCTCAATCGATCCTCAGTGTAAATTTTATACATCCTCAGTGCCGTTCATTTGGGAATAAAGATTTTGCACTCCTAATGAGGTGGTTTTTGTACGGATGTTCGCGGAAGGGTGAAATACTTGTTCTACAGCTAAAGAATAAGCTCAGTGCTCCGTGTTATAACTTGTCTCAGTGCCTACAGCAGGATTGCTGCCGTATGACTGTGTGGGAAGGGATAACCATGACTGCTGCTGCACCAGTGAGCCGTGCCACTGAGACACACACTTGGATAGGCGTGGAACTATGCGGAAAATACATGGAGAAGCAATCAGACTCACTGCCAGAAAAGAAGTTTTACTATTGATGACTGAAGGTTCCAGCAGATCTTCTGTAGGAGAAAACCCCTTTACCGACAATGACAATTAATTATCAGACCATGACCCATCCTATCCGCTACATAAACAAATGGGTTTACTCTTTGACCCTGTTCAGTTGTACTGAGCACCTGGGTACAGTAAAAAGTTTCCATATGTTTGGTAGCACTTATATCCATTGCCTTCTTGTGTCTTAGACCATCAGTATGATAATTTGTATGCCCAAGAGACCCCATAGGTTTATTCTTCTCAATTGCTTTGCATTTAAGAGCTTTTTGTTTTCTTCTCCTCACCTGCTAAATGGTTTTTCCTAAGAGTTAACTGTCCGGTAACTTTGTTCAGAGTTGTGTCTCGCTCTGGTGAGAAGAACGCACTATAAAACTGAATTTAATTGAATTGAATCTTCCTTCCCCTGACTGTTTTTTTTTTGTGAGGCTCTTCCAGCAAACCATACATTGTCACAGGGCTGAGGGAGCTCGCCTCTCTCTTGTCTGCCCAACCCTCACTAAATCTACTTGCTGTACTCTGCTGCCCTGTTGCACTACACATTTTGTCCTAATATCCCATGAAAATGTGAAACATTTGTAATATAATGTAGAAAGAAGGGATTATTTTAAGCAGATGAGGAGGGTAGTACAGTAACAGATAATAGTGACATAAGTATACAAAGAAAGGCTACTGGGAATATGACATGTACTCGTTGAAGTTTTCTTACTGTATGGGGTGAAAAGTATGCTGAAAAGGTGAGGTTTTTCATGAATACAAGATGACCATGTACTGTCAAGATAAAAATTTGTCATCAATTGAATATTTAATTAGAAAACATTTAACTGTGCCCTCTTAATTCAGTCAGAACAGGTATACATGGTAATTTAATGGTCGCCATCTACCTTTGGATGTGTGAAAAATGGAAATGCCTTTTTTTGGGAAATCCCGGTGATCCTTTTAATGATAACGTTTACTTCTTTTAAGATTAGGAAATGCGAAAATATACACATAATCCAACATGAAACACTATGATTAAATTAGCCTTTTTCTGCTACGCTGCATTAAGAGAGCGGCACGCTCTTCCAATGGCAGCTGCCAAGCCCTAATGAATTTTTATTTTTTTTTAACATTATTTCATTAATAATACCTTCATCCTGGCAGGAAGGATGCTTTTGCACACAGACACATTTCAGCTGAAGTTGCCTTTGTTTTTCAAACAGCTATTACTATATGGAGAAATAATTCATTACTGATCTCCCAGACAAAGCAAACACCATACAGGCAGCAGAAAAGTTCACATGCACCATCCAGAAAAGAAGATGCCACTAATTCCCTAGGATTTTGATTGCAGAGAAAAAGCTGAAACAGGTGCCATCAATCAGGGGGTAATTTTTATAATTAAACCAGCATATCTGAAGGCACCTTGTGCCACCTACCCCCCACCCCCTCCAGCCCCTGTAACAGCAGCACATTTGTCATTTGCTATTTTGAGTGGGTCTACGTGTTGTTTGTTCCTGTGCTCCAGTGATTCACTGTGGGACAGGCTGGTGGGTGTCACTGTGTGGTGGTTTGTCACTCCTCGCTCCATTCTGTGAAAGCACGAGTGCAGGAGCTGCGGGGGAAGGGCATGTGCAGGGCGGTTCCGCACCCCTCCAGCATGCATCATCTCGCTCTTTGAGGCTGGGAGGGGGTTCTGGGGTGAATAGGTGTCTGTTGATCTGAGGGTGGGATGGGGGATCTCCTTTTATCCATTTTGGGGGCTTAGTTGTTTCCTGGTACTGCACTGCACGTGCAAAATTTCAGGATGAAGCACCAGAGAAGTTCATCAAGTTCATCAAGCATATAAAATTGGCATCATTTACTAATTTTTCACTGAATTTTATGGATCACAAATTGACGACAGCGCTGTGTCAGGCTCATTTAGCTTACAGGTGAGGTCCAAGCATCCAGGGAGGTCACAGTAACTGGCGGTAATGGCAACTGTAATTGCAGATCTAATTAAAGTCAGATTCCAGCATCTGTCAGGGAAGCAAGAGCACGTTGTGGCCATTACTTCCTAATAGATTTACTATTTTCCCCAGGGTCACAGACACAGGTTGGACGCTAACGTGCTGAACTTAGCCTAATGTAGCCACGTTTAATTTTAAACTCTTTTTCGGAATATTCTTCTTTATTGCAAACAAAGAAATAATTACTTGGTTTTAAATCAGAATTTGTTCAAATAAACACTGGTACAACATGCCATTTTATGTAAATTTTGAGTCTCTGTGCTTGTAAACATGCATGTACAGTTGATAAAATGCAAAGAAGACCATACCCAGGTACCTTGTTTTGCACATTGCAGTTGGGGTTATATAACTGATCCGAGTGTTTTGCTGTTTCTTATCCTGTACTTTAGTTAATGGAATCAATTCATATTGATCTGACACATTTTTCTGATTGACTTCAGAAAGCTTTTTAACCTGCATCTGTCTGCAACGGGAAAACTCAAGGAAAAGTTCCTTCTCTAAATAACGCCCGAGTTAAATGCAGGCAGGACGGATGGAAATTTTTAATAGAATGCCCGCGGGTAACGTCTTTCATTATAGTTCACAATTTTTTAATTAAGAGGAGTTTAAAAAAAAAAAGAGTAACGAGTAACGATGGCATGGATTCCTATTATGAGTGCATCATGAATTGAGAAGTTACTATGCCAGAACGAGATGTTCTGGCTTGAATCCCAGACAGAAAAGAGCAGTGAGATCATACTTGTTGTAATTATGTACTTTTAGTTATGTAATGTAAGTTCTACAGGCCTAGCTGGAAAATAAGTCAGGTGCAGAAGCATTTACCACTATGGGTTTGTTGGTGGAAAAAGTGCTGGTGGCATTTTCTCACCATGGACCCAGGAGCAGTGAGCAATGCAGAGGGAAACTGGAAACTCAGGCCTGCATGGAACAAGGATGTAGCTTTACGAACAAATCTCAAGGTGCTGGTGAAAGTCCAAATCGGACCTTCATAACTCGAAATCCAGGGAGTATTTGTCCCAAATTCTGCGTGGGAAAAAAAAATAAAATGCAGTGTTAATATTTGCACCTGCAGAAGGCTCTCGCTCCTGTTGCATCAGCAAAAATTAAACCACTTGAAATTTCCATCAACCTACCTAATTAGTGGTTGTAACATCACACGCTTCTAAAATGAAAGCATAAAATAAAAGGGAACAGATTTCAGTTTTAATAGCAGCTTTGTATGTGCCCAGTCAACTCCCAGGTTCAGAAATGGCTCCTGACCATAACCACCACCTGTATCTTTGGGTCAGTCGTCTATAGCAGACGCTTAACATCCCGAAAGCAGACAGCCAGCAGGCAGGCTACAGTAGAGAAGCCGAACGGGTCATGAGCAGCACTCCAGATGCCGGGGCGGTCTCTACTGCAAGGGCTTTGGACTTCTGCAGTCTGGAGTCTAACCAAGGAGCTGCTGAGGAGAATATCCATCAAGGTCTCCTTCCTTGGCCTTCCCTGGAAGTGTGTTGCCCATGTTGGACCAAAAGGAGTCATCAGCGAGATGGAACGCAGCTCCAGAGATGGCACGCATCTTTCCTCTCGAGTGAAAAACTCATTGACAAACTCCGACAATTCAGCCTCTGTTCTGTCCCGTTGGAACGGTGGCTCTCCCTGAGCGACTTCATTTAATGCCCCAATACTATGTAAATGAGAGTCTGTCTCTTTGCCCCGGAATGCAAGGTTTTTTGTTTCTGTCTCATTCATTCAGCGAAAAATGGCATAATGCTCCTCTCACATGTCACGACCCCTGGGATTATCCAGACATTGAGCCTCATGAATTTAATAATTCAGGACTGACTCTTTGTCTGCAGAGCAGTGGGCTGTTGCTGCACATTTCTGCCGTTAAATGAATGTATGCGTGTTGTCAAGGATAAATTTACATAGGAGGAGAACCTCTGCAAATATGTTATTAGAAGATGAAAGGGGAGTTTGCTGGAGCATAGTACATTATTAAATGTAATGCATTGAGCCTGTCTTACCAGTCCTGAAGTCTTTGCCCTTTCAGCAGATTGCAGCCACCTGTCTGAAATCTGACTCAAATCAACTGTCTCTAAGAGATTCAGAGAGTTTAGTGTCCTGTCTTTAAACACACCTCTGCGCTGGCTGGATTCCTTTACCGTGTTTGAGCAGCATGATTGGCTGTTTTGGTTTCAGGATTCATGCTGTCAGTGATGTGCAGTGATGTGTGCTCTGCACCATTGTGGGCATAACCATAATTTCAGATGGTTTTGTTTCCAAGGGATGAGCTCTAATTGAGAGCAGTTGCGCCTCAGTCGCCGTGCCGCTTGTTTGGGGAATTTACATGCAATCTGACTCATGTTTTCCATTGAATTAATACAGCCGTGCCTGCGCGACCTGCAGGGCCGCAGCTGGAGTGTTTCCTTCCACCAGATGCAATAATGCTGGATCACTGGCAGGCCTCCGTTCAGTGATGCGAAACCGATCCCATTGCCCAGTCAGAACCTGCTACTGTGAATTATTACTGCTCATGGTTTTGAGCTCCACTGATCACTGTCTCACAGCAGCACATGGCTGGAGATGTGTTATTGGACCACAGGATGAAACCCCTACAGGAGAAATGCAGAGGAATGGTAAAAGGGGGATTGCTAATTGCGGGATTTAATCAATAGCCATTATTTCGGTACGAGCTCCTAAAACAACTGATAGCTCAGTCTGTCTGCGTGAGAAGAAGGGCCCTGTACAACAAATTAATGAGTAACATTAACGTGATTCAGTGATTTTCATTCATCAGAGCTGTTCAGCCCTTTCTGACATGCATTACCGCAGCCTTGGAGCTAATCAAGATCTGTGTTTCAAAATTAGTTAAACATAAAAATCAGTGCAGAAAATGTACCAATCAGAAGGCATTGTAGAAATCAAATGGAATGAAACTGATGCACCACCTTAAGAAAAATCCCCAAAATATGTCATAAACGTCCATGCTGATTGCAGTCAATAATGAATCAATACTGCTCTCCTTTGTGGAGCCCAGACAAGATTCTTCTTTACATGTATGGTCTGTTGTCGCTCAATACAGCGCAAGCTGGAACGATCCATAATTCATAACGAAAACGCAGCAGGAATCTGGCGGGTTAACAGATTTCAGACAGCATGGGGCTCCTTGTGAAGACTTGCAGTGCTTACCTTTATGGTGCAATGCAACACACTGTGAGCACAGTTTCTGCTCTCACTTATTGATCTGTATACAGCACTTCTCCTTGCCGTCCAATGATACTGGATAATTTTCCTTTGTTATACTATTTTTTAAAGGGTTGATCCTTGATTAATCTTATTTCCTTTGTTTCACATTATTTGCATGTGTATGCCTCGCTGTGGGTTCACTGAACCGTGCTACGAAGGAAATAATGGTTTCAATTCTCAGTCGTTGGGATAATCTGCCTCCTTTTGTGACACCTTGAAAGTCGCTCCTTCGTATCGGGTCCAAACACAATGCCCAACGGTTTACAGAGAAAATTAGAAGTACCTCTCCCATTGGGAAAGTGCGGGAAAAAAAATTAATTTTCTTTCCAAAATCAAAGATGGTTACAGCATTTACACAGCTATGAAGAAAACTATTATCCCTGTTATGAGGGAATCTCATCTGTATGTGTTAGACAGTTTAATGGTAAGGTGGGCACAACTTTGTCATCCAAATTCTTTGCATGTCCAGACTAATTGTTTCAGGCTAAAGTGTGCCCTCAACTTATGAACACAGTTAGGCCCAAAAGTCTGTTTGTAACACATTTTGTTTATAACTCCAAAGTCACTTTTACCACGAAGTCACAATCATCTATTTCAGTGATGCTGTATAATAAAGATGTTCCTTGATCTGTTCTTTGGTTTGGTTTGGTCATGAGCATTTGTAGTACAATGGAGTGTCTATCCATTTTGCAAGATATTCTGTACCTAAAAAATATATATTTTTCCCTACAGATTTCACGCTACATTAAAATTAACACTAATTCTTCACAAACACCTGTTGAGTGATTAACATGCATTAATATCATAAACATGCAGCATTCCTCACCTTGTTATTGATTACCAACACCAGAGATGAGTTGTAAGCACTGTGGAAATGAGTTGAATTAAAACAGTCGCACGCTTCTATTTAGGCGAGCTTTGCTGCCATTTGTTGGCTTGGAGGGTCACGTTCATATTGCTATAAACAGGTTTAAGAAAAAAGACAGCGAAGAAGATACAATTCAGAATATACTGGAAAATGCTTGTTTACATTATCACCCTGGTCCCCTCCTTGGGAGAAGGTGTTCTGCAGTATCTGAGCACAGTTGTTATCAGGGATAGAGAAGCTTTCCAGTCTGAGTGGGCAGCGCATCTGACAAACTGCAAAAACAAAAGAACGGCCCTCGTGGAGACAGTGTTCGCGCAACACGATTTAAATGTGTGCTGCAAGATCTCAGGTGTTTCTTCCAGGGCGAAACAGAAAACCAAGGAAACGAAACGATACAGGCAATAAGCAAATCTTTAGCTTGCAGAGGGCTTTCTCAATAAATCGAAATGTGATTTTTTTTTTTTTTAAACAATTTTTTGCCAAAAGTGTGCATTGCTGTAAGTGGAATAAAATATTTACTGCAGACCCCATCTATTCATAAAATCTGGCACGCTGCCAGGATTGTGTAGAAGACACAAGACTACATGAGTCTTTCACACATTTTTTATGAAAAGGAATCGAGAGACATGCAATGGTGTGCACCAAGGATTTTACGCCACTTTAAATACCTAACAGTTTTACATTTATATTACATCTAAGCATTTAGCTGTTGCTTTACTCCAAAGCAACTTACAGTGTTAAGCTATTTACCCTGATTTTCCCATTTATACAGCTGGATAATTTTTACTGTGTCTATTCAGGTTATCTTGCTCAAGGGCACTACAGTAGGAGGGAGGATTTGAACCTTCATCATTTGTGTCCAAAAGCAGCAGCTATAGTCAGTATGCCACTCGCTGATCCTCTTTAAAGAGCAATACAGTATTTACAGTACAGGGCTACAGGAAAATAAACATTCTTCTTTTTAACTTTTTATCAAAGAAAACACGAGCACTACTCTCTCAGAATCAATTACTGAAAAACGTTGTCTTTTTAGGTGACACTGCTTCAAAGCATTGTCACAGATATTGTCATGCAAATCACATTCAGCACTCAGTCATGCACTCCATAACTTTGTTTCCGTACGAATCCTTCCGGAAAGGAATGCCTTAATTCTTCCAAAACTTCTCTGCTTCACACGTGCTGTCATTTCTCATGTCAAAGAATGTGCACCAATTTGCTCAATAGGAGACCGGTTAAAATAGCTAATTTTCACTGCGCCCAGCGGTTGCCTTCGTCTGTTCATTGTCTTGTCATCAACAGGCTGGTAGCAATCCGATGAAAGGGGCTGCTTTGTTGTTTTAGAAATCATTTCGCTCCTTGCTCGCTGACCCCCCCGGAGAGCACAGGGGCGATGGCTCATTGTGGATCCGCTGATGCCAAGTGACAAGGACCCAGCACACCTCCGTCCTTCTCTGACAGAGCTGGTATGCTCAGGCCCAGGAGATCCGTTGAGGGAAGAGCAGCATGGAGCGCAGAGGATACCGTGCAGTCACCATCAGCTGTCCTCCATAGCGGGACAAACGTCACTTCGCTTTAGCAACTGCCAGGGGAAATTTCAGTCGACACAAGAGGAGGCAGAGCAGTGTGGTGTGTGCCGGGCAGGGCAGTGATGGGAGCTCAGTGAATTGGAGAGAAAAAAATAAAAGAAAATCAGAGTCAAGTCAAGGCTGCCTGTCAGGGGCCTGTGGATGACCATGGCTGATGCATTGCGCTGTTGAGACCTGCGCTAGAAACAGCGGACACCACGGGCCGCAGAAGGACAGCCGGTGGAGTTCCGTATGGGGAATAAAAGCATTTCCTTGTTGTTATGGTGGTTTGTGGAGAGGCATGACAGCCTGCAAGTCCAGCCGGCATCCAGTGCCACTTTCATAACTGATTGAAAATACGGCTCATAAAGTTCACCTGTTGCAGAGCTGCGAGAGCAGTTACAGTCATACAGTCGATAATGTAGTTACACCCATACACAGAGGTCCCTTTACATTGTAATGCATAATTAATGTAGTTACACCCTTACAGAGCGCTTTATGTGGTCATACAGTCAGCAATATACTTACAATTATTCAGTCAGTACTGTAGTCAGCCATATAGTGATATTCATGTAGATCTTAGTCATACAATCATTAATTTAGTCACAGTAAATAAAATAGTATAGAGTCAGCAGTGCAGTTACACAGTAATTAATATACACACACACATTTTCCGAACAGCTTGTCCCATATGGGGTCGCGGGGAACCGGAGCCTACCCGGAGACACAGGGCGTAAGGCCGGAGAGGGAGGGGACACACCCAGGACGGGACGCCAGTCCGCCGCAAGGCACTCCAAGCGGGACTCGAACCCCAGACCCACCAGAGAGCAGGACCTGGTCCAACCCACTGCGCCACTGCGTCCCCGCACAGTCATTAATATAGACACACTAATTTACGTTGTCATATACAGTCACTTGTGTAGTCATATAGGGTTATTGGTAAAGGTAAAGTCATACAGTCATTAATGTAGTAAGTAACACAATCATAATTTAGTCATATAGAGCCACTGATGTAGTTACAGTTGCACAGGCATAGAAGTTACTGCAGGCTTCTCTGCACTTGAGGTCATAAATATGGTAATACTCCCCCACCAGACACCAGTAAGATTGCTTCAGTAGGAATGTGTAATGTTCTCTTCCTTAAAGTTACCAGCCCCAATGCACAGAAAGAAGTGCAGGTAGGCTAGCTCTGCTGAAAACTGAAAAAGTCAGGTGTGTTCCTCCGAGAAAGCGGATCAGATCCACACGGACTGCTCGTCATCTTGCGTTGAACAAGAAACAATTAAAAGCCATCGATGTGAAAAACGGAATGAGTTTGGGTCTCACAGGGGGTTAATTGGTGTTGATGAACGCAGCGCGCACTACTTTCAGTCCCTGAAACTAGTTAATCCATTTTGGAAACACTGGGAAAAGTCAAAGGGAAGGAATACATAGTAATTACACTGGTAAGTGGAACCTTCTCCACACAACAGGATGAAATAACCCATCTGTGTTTACAAACTCTTTACTTCTCACACTGCTTAGTAGTAAGAAAAGGTGCGTTTGTTGCGGAGCGAATTTTCGTTAAATGTCGACAAGGTAATAAAAGTGTAAGGTAGAAATTTACCGGTGGATGAGGGAATTTAAAAGAACAAAGTCCGACAAAAAAGTATGACAACGCCGTTCTCCGCATTTCATGAGTGCTGAAGGGTTGGCGACTTCAAACAGAGACCGTATGTTTGGGAGACGCTAATTTGCCACGCTCATCCAGAACCGTTCACGGCAAACGGACTGCAGTTTAAATTGCGACTTGAAGGCCACGCGGAGGCTGCCGTTTCTGTGCCGCCACTTTGTTTTGAAGTCGTCGCTGACTGATGATGCAACTGGGTGGCAACAATTTTTACAAACGCAAAGCAGCACCGAAGCCGTGTTTCTCCCGTGTTGCTTTGCTCACGCTAGCTGTCAATCTCACCCAGGAGAGAAAAAGCTGAGCAATCTTCTTTCAAACAAAACAACATCTCAGCACGTCTACGGCTGCGGATCTGCGGACGCTCGCAACGCTCATGATCCGCCGTGGAGCACGCGATGGCTTCCATGTGTTTAGATCGCTGTTACCTTGTCACTGGTGATGCGCATGTTGGTTAGCAGTTAGCATTACAGAAGTCCACAGCTCTCTCAAATTCACTTGATCACTTGATCACTTGACCGACCAGACTATCGGGCGTCGAATCGACTCCGCTGGTCACAGCACACTTTCCATTCCTCTCTGGATCGCGCCTTCCTCATCCACGTAGCTCCAAACGTTTTTCTTATGTCGTCAATCCATCGTTTTGGAGGCCTTCCACGTGGCCTTTTCCGCTCACGCGGATACCACTCGACAATTGCGCGAGTCCACCGATTGTCGGTGAACCGAGCAACGTGTCCGGCCCATCTCAACTTTTGCTTCTCGTACTCGTTGATGACGTCCCTCACGCCGGATTTCTCTCTGATCGTCTCACTCCGGATATGTTCTCTTAGTGATATTCCCAGCATAGATCTCTCCATCGCCCTTTGAGCAGTTACCAACCTTTGCTCTTCTCTCTTCGTGGTGGCCCAAGTTTCACTGCCGTATAACATTGCAGTACGCCATCCGAGCGACGAGAGGCCGCTAAGAATCTCTCTCAAATTACCAGGCCTAAAGAATTACTGTACCCTTCTCTTCTTTTAAATACAAAGTCTGTCAAGAACCACCTCAAGCTCCATCTTTTCCTTCATTCATTTATCTGATGCTTTTCTCTAAAGCAACTCACAGAGTTAAGCTACTTACAATTACTTACCCATTTATGCAGAAGGGTAGTTTTACTCGTGCAATTTATTAGGGTATGCACCTCGCTCAAAGGTACTAAAGCTAGACGTGAGACTTGAAGTTGGAACCTTTGGGTCCAAAGGTAGCAGCTCTAACCAATACGCTACCAGCTGCCGCACATCTCCTCTAGAAGGGGCTTACAGCGAGGCCTCAGTAGCTTGCGGCTCCTGACTCGACACCCAGTCATATCCATCCACACACAGCAGCCACGCAGAAAGTGCAAAAATGACACGGAGAGAGGGGAAAAAGGTGTGTTTGCTCTCCTCATTTCTGAAGTGCAGGAGGACAAAATTACGGTAAAATAAAATTTGCAGTGCATAAAGCAAATATTTGGCCAGACAAATGCCTGTGCTGCATCGAATGCTCCTTTCATTCAATGAAAAGGACCAAAAAAACCCCCCTGACTTTTGCTTTGCCTCTGTTGTGAACAAAAACCTTTGTCGCCCATTGAAAAGGTAACCTTGCGCCAAGTACTTTTAGCGGTGCACTTTTACACTCAGTTCGCAAATGGACTTGTATCTGAATTAGATCCGATGCAGTGACAGGTGAACGTGGAGTTTAATTAGGGCGGCGCAGCTTCAAGATGAATCAGACGCAGAAGATGACTGACGGTGACAGCGCAGCTCAACTCATTCATTATCATAACTCAATTCATTGTCTCCACTGAAACCATTCCCCAGCTTTTCAACACTTCTCGTGCCACAGCGCCATTAGTCAGCTACCATTACAATTTTGCTGTTGCTCATTTCTTTAATGGTAAAAAATTGCAACCATCCACTTTAATATAGTGCGTCCGCCTCTATTATCACATTTGCAGTACATTTATTTATATACTAATCATAAGGACTTACCCATTGTAACTTCTGGTTCATTTTTATTGTATGAATTCAGGGAATGCACCTTAACCCATGTCTCCCGATCAGGATCACCCAGTAATTCAGAAGGTGGGTATGGCCATACTCCTTCTTGTCACGAGTACCCTTCCAGAGAACAGTATTTTATGCAATATGAAAGGACTGGGAAGCTCAGACTGATATGTGTCATGCAGAACAGAGGACACAGAGGAGGCTGGACCCAAGTGCAGGATCGTTTATTCAATGTTAAGGGATCAGACTTGTTCTCGTGGCTGGGGACAGGTGAATGGTCTGTCGACTGGCGAACAGAACAGAAGCAAGGAGCTGAAGTCGTGGTCAGGGGACAAGGTGAACAGTCATTTACTAGAGGAGCGTGGAGCGGGACTGGGGAATTATGATCAACAGGACGTGGGCTATGTAAAACAAGGTTAGTTTGAGAGCGCAGAGGGAATGGTTGTCTCAAGAGAGATTCCACAACTGGGGAGTGGTGGAGTAGTGGTTTTTGTAGCCAAGTGCTCCAATTGAAATCGGGTGCTTAATCGGAGCCAGGTGCTGCTGGTTGAGGTGCGGGCACGGTCATGACAACATGAATATACGTAGTTACTCCTTTTTTGTGTTCTATGTTCTTATCTGTTTTTTTCCACAGTTTGTTTTATGTTTTTAAGGAAAACTGTATATTTTCACCTTGTACCACCTGACGCCTGGTTGCAACCCCAACTCCGCACACTGAAGTACTATAGCAAGAGTGAGATCTGAACCTGAGCCCTGCAAGAAAAAGGCAGTGGCTCAAATCGCTACACCACCTGCTTAACTTAAAAAAAAGAGAAAAACTAAGCAGTTTTGTTTAAAATACTGATTTTCTTATCTGAATTTGAAATAATGCATAATAAAGAGTTGTCATAATGGTAGGATAGTTTCTCATCCATATACATTTCTAGATTCAGGTGCACAGTCTCTCTTGGGGATCGGTTGTTACTACTGGCTCAGGCTGTACATACAATGGTCTTTAATTTCCAAACAAGTAGTCTCAGGGTGTGCACGATGTCATCGTGTGCGGGCCAAAGTCCTAACATCTCTAATCGATGAGGACTCTTTGTCATCCATGTAATGCTGAGATAACGTCTTCTGGAAGCCAGCCCAAGATTTCTTGTACCGCTCACCTTCAGGGGGTCTCGCTTTCATGGCAAGCTTGACAGCAATTACATCAAAATTGGTGGGGTCAGAGATGGAGGAGATGACCGATCCTTTGTGATCAGGGATGACACCTGTGGGGAGTTGACAGATGCAAAAGGCCTGAAGAACATTTATTTCTAAAGAAAACAAAAGTGCTTGGCCAATAAGAATGCCAGACCCCAAAGACTCATGGATTGAAATACACTGCTCTGGTGTTGACCCACAACGGTTCATAATGGTAGCCTGTCTATTTCTGGCTTTTCTGACACTTGAGGCGAGCGAGAAAGCAAGCATGAACAATAGCCTTCATGAGGCGGGCAGGCCCCGGCAGAGATGTCGCACAATCCGCTCAACTTGTCAGTCATCAAGCTGATTACACGCCGCACGTACCCCCTGCCACCCACCTTTCTGCAGGCCGCTCTTAGCGACATGGCTAACACGTCTTAAATCAGCACTAGAACATCAAGCCTAGCCACAATAAGCAGTGGCAGACAGTCTGACTGCTCGTTTTGAGAAATGTCAAGGAGATAATGATGTTTTAATGAGCTTCTTCCTCCAACCACAGTAGAGCAAAATAATTTAACCGTGAAAGCTAAAGCAATTTAAGGTTTTCTAACTGCAGGTGAGTACGCGCATAAATTAAAAGGGAACCCTGTCACAGTATGTATAAGGACAGGTAGGATTTAAGGTATCTTGTTCTGTTCTAAACAGATGCAAAAAAAATCTGCAGACCCATAGACAGTGATGCCAACCAGCTATGGAACCTTTTTTTAGGAAATCATGATTCAAAGAGTTAACTTGCAATGCTTCATTCAAACACATTTAAAATGCTGATTTTATGATGATAAAAAACAGGGTTATAGCCAAAAAAGGGTGCTGGATTTTCTTCCAGAACTAATTGTACTTCCAGTCTGAGTGTTTATAATGATGGATGTCTGCTTAAAGTGGCAGCTCTGTTCTTATGAGAAATGGCACTGAGCTTTTTCAAGGCTTCAGAGGAGAGGCAGCTCCACTCCAGACATGGATTGACCTGTAAAATTAAACCCCCTTCCTTCAGAGATGTTCCTCTAACCTGGTCTCAAAATATTCTCCTGAATTTTTTATGAGACCATGGAGGGTATCTGTTGCTGTACTGTTGACTCATTTGTTCTCTGGCTCTCTGCGTGCAGTAGCCTTCGTGGCTTTACCCCTATAAATCCAGACACCGTCCAACGCAGAGGCATGCAGACGTGGATCAAGTGACAGACATGGCTTTTTAGACAACATTTAGCTGGAAAAAAATCAGGTCTCAAGGTACTACAGTGCAAGGAGAACTCTAAAAAGTCCTTAAAGAACAAAACATTAGGCATGTCAGTTACCTTATGCCTTCATGGATTTCATACATAATATTATACTAATATTTAGTTTATTATACTAACAGTAATAGTATTAAAACTGTCAAAAATGTATTTGCACTGATGACCTCAATGTCTCTTCATGGTGTACAGTACCCAACAAAACATGAATTTTTATATTTATTGTAGTTTGTTTATCTGCTGTCAGGCAAATTACATGGAAGTAGCACAAGTAAAGGTATGTACACATCTTAGTGACCTAACAAATTCGATAGGTGACGTGTATTTCTGCATCAAGAGTGATTTCCACACCACAGAGAGCTTAGAAAAAACTTTTTGCTAGTGTTAGTGTTTGTTAGTACCCTAGTTCCCCCAAGGACATTTGTACTTAGAGATACACTGAAACAGGCTGAAAGAGTTGGGAAAAAGGTTATGAAAGCTTGTTTTATTTGGTTTTTATAAAACCCCATGGACGATTCCATGGTTTTTAATGAAGCTAGTGGGGCAGCCTTTGACTTATGGGAAAAGTTGTCCTACTTCTCGCATTAAATTACCTCCTGTTATCAGTCAGACAGATTGTGCTTCCCTTCCAGCTTCTCGGTTATAGGAGCTCTCTGAATCTTCTGAATTTCCTGCATGACAAAAACCTTGATTTTGGTGTAATCTTTGGGCATATGTCAGTTTTCTTGCATCTGACACATGCTGCTTTCTCTGTCAACGTCACCTGGCTAAAAAGCATCGCTAGAGTCTAATTACAAGCGAGAACAAGAGCCAAGACCAATGTGTCCCTTTTCTTCTTTTATTTAAAGTTTCCTCTGCCCCGGTTCAGCTCTTTCATTCAAGCATCACTCAGAGTTACGGCTTTCATAGTTAATTCATGCCCCCTTGTGTCGACACTCCTATGTTGAAAGGACCACTGCTTGGCCTGAAAACAGTTGCCAGGAGCCAATGCGTTTGTGAGGTATGGACAAGAAGCTTCCACAGTCAGACAGGGGTTTCTTCCTACTGGCAGCCAGCTCAAATATTTAAATAATAATATTCATCAACATACCTGTCTTCTTATGCAAATGTTAGAATTCAAAACTGTATAGAGACACTGATAAAGGTATATTTTCAGGTCCTGCACAACACAGACTCTACTAGGTCTGGAAACTTCAACCTTATAAAAAACGCCAGTTCCTTTACCACTACACCACCTGGTACGTAAAGTAATATTTTAAACACCACAGGCAAACTAAAGCATGGATCCAGAGACATGCGAACCCAAGAACATCATTCATCGGAATTATGCTGTTAGGGTTCCCGTTTTAAATTGTTATGTAAACAGAAATAAAGTCTGCTGAGGGATTCATGACCGTTTACTCAAGATGGTGGGATTTCAATTACCATTCTGATAATCACAAACACAAAGGTGTTGCCTTAATTGTGAACATACCAAAGAAGGAAAAGAAAAACAAAGCATTGCCCACAGCAAAACTCAGATATTACAGTAAGAGTGTATGGCAGGAACGATATCCTGGTGCACATCTTGCTCCCTTCACTACATAGCAGCTCTGTGCTTGCAGCACTGAAGAGGAGGCAGCGAGATGCGATCAGCCCCTGCCGAATGAATTCTCTCCATCTTTGAAAGAGGACAGCCGTTTTCTTCAACTCTGACAAGAGGCTTAGTCTTAAAAGTGATATGAACCAGATTCAGCTCAGGAAATGGGCAACCAAATACTGCAGTGTCATATAGCGTGTGTCTGTGTGTGTGTGTGTGTGTGTGTGTGTGTGTGTGTATATATATATATACAAATATAGGCTAAAGGTGATACATGTATAAGACTCTAGCTCAAAAAACTGAATAAAATTTATTCACCTTGGCAAGAGATGTGCTCTGACAAAATCATCGTCCTTACCCACAGCTGAAATTATATCAATTTATGTCATTCAGCCTTGTCAGGGGAACAATAGTTTTGGTCAGCTTTTTTTTGAGAGAATATGATGCTTCCCCATGTCCTTCCTGGCTAGAAGCAGGCAAATAAGGCAAAGAGAACCTCGGTTGAAGAGGCAACAAGCATCCATGCTTGTTAGCTCATATTCATTTGGAAATAGAAAATTTTTTAAAAAATCACCAGATGTCATTTCTTGGTAAAAATGAAATGGTTGTGCAAAGAAATCTGTATGCAGCTTGGCTTTTCCGCTGTGCATACATGATTAGTGGTTGCATGGCAACACACATGATGGGAAATTCAAAACCCAGGCGAAATTGTAACTAAAGTGCGGTAAATTGGTACAAATGAGGGAGCCGTGCTCAGGGACATTGTGGGTAGGGCACCCCATCCCCCCCCCCCCGTCATGAATGTCGGAAAGAAAGCGAGGTACATGCACACAGCAAGCCTGCTCAAGATGCAACACTTCTGTCGATTTTGCATTTGATTTTGTCATGTAAACTTCTTGACAAGCTTGGGGCAGAAGGAATGGGGTTTGTGCCCTTTCGATGCTGCACTGCAGCCCTGTTCTCTGTATACTGGCCCATGGGCTGCAGGAGAACCAGAGTAAGAAGATCAGTTTGTCATGCACAGATGGGTTCCTAACTGCAAAATGTTCATATGCTTTCTTGAGAAAAAAATCAAGACTTCTGAACTTTTGACCTTTGTCTGTGTTGTAAATGGTTTAAGAAACATAACACATTCGAAAACTGCACACCTGCAGTACATCGGGAAGCAGAAACTCTTCATATAAGCAGGTCAGTCAGGTGCAAAGACCTTGATGTGTTAGAAGGGATATTTTAAAACCTTCACGCGCCACCCGTCATTCTCACGTCTGCGGCAAGCAAATCGAGTCTGCCTGAAATTATGGATGGCATTTGCTCTATTTTAGGGTAACCAGAGGAGCACTGATGGAGAATGAGTCAAGCCAGTTACCCATGCTGCACTGCAGCCCCTGGAAGTGTGATGAATTAAACAGAGCCCTCTTCCTGGGGTGATTAATGCCATAGCCCCCTTCCCGGCTGACCTCCAGGACCCTTCGAAATGCACCTGCATGAATGTATGCAGCGAATCGCACCTTGGCCGGCAGAGGTCGCGTCATTGCCAAATAACTAATGCGAAGCCACATGTTTGAATTCTGCCTGCAAAAATTCCCCTTTCTCAGAGCCATGGAACATCTGCCTGCATGTTTAAACTGCCCTGGTTGCGACTGGTGTTGAGAACGTACACATTTTCCTTTCTAGCAGGATGGGGAGTATCTGTCCATTATCACTCCACATCCAGCAATGACTTGATAGTTAACAAAGGACATCAAACAATCTGGAAGGGTCTAGTGGCCAAAGGTTAACGATGGCTCATTGGTAATTACAGGGAGCAGCTTTAGCTTTAAAAGTAGAAGTGTCTGATGGGAAAAAAGAATGGAAACCACTCGCTGTGTTGACAGAAGGACCCCCGGGGCAGTGGTAGTGAGTATCAGGGCACTGGAGGACAAGGAAATGTCTCATAACCCTTCTCCTATGCTTTTTTTGTTAATTTCAGTATCTTGAGAGAGTCAGTGTCACATACTACCATTGGCAGAGACAAAGCAAACCTGCATTCATTGCTGATCCAGGTGGCTGGATTACTTTGTGTTTCCTGGCCAACCCACTAGTCTCTGGTTTTCTAAATGGACAAAAGTGATGAATTCTTCACCAGACCACCAGGGAGAGGGCCAGGTGTTGCTGTAGCTTCAAACCACCCACCATCCTTCAACCCCCCCGGACTCAGAGAACAGATGCCTCATTCTAGCATGGTTGAACCAGCCTCTGCTTTAAGGACCGCCTTGACATGAACCTAGTATTCCGCTGAGGATCACAAACCTCTCTAGCTTTAAGTGAGACGGGACCCCATTGGGCATCTGAAACAATACAATGAGTTAAATTTCAGGAAGCTGTGAAAACCGTACCGGTGGGGCTGCTAGCAGCATGCTTATAAATGTTTTGAGATGTGAGAAGATTGCGCAAGGTTTTCACTGGGGGCCGATTAGTGCAGTGGTCGCTCTTTTTGTCACAGAGATCAACAGTTAATTACCCTCCTGCCGGGGTCAGCCGGAAGAGGTTCAGAGCAGGAATTGTGACTTTGTCTGAGCGGGAGCCCCGGGGCAAGGCCCTCGCTTTCTGAGCTCTCCTTAGCCACACCGGACCTTGGCATCTCAAGAGTCGCTCAGCTATATCCTCTTTCCATGACCTTTGTTTAAAAATAGCCTTGCCAAAATGTTCTTGCAGACAACTGTAACACATTGAGTACGGGGAGCTTCAGATCATGGACAGTATGAGAATAATTTTGTTTGTTCTGGATGACGGGAGAAGCGTTGTCTTCTATGGAAAGGCATGAGCAGCTGGGAGTCATAGCATAACGACCCTAATTAACAAAAGAAACTGAAAAATCGTGCACGGTTGTTCCCAGGCGCAAGAGGAAAAAACACAATGCAGTGTCACCTTGTTCTTGTCCAGCTATATGAGTCAGCTGATGAATATGTAAACACGTATTTTCTTTAAAAAACTATTTGACCTGAACACGGTCCATTCAGACAAATCTTTATCACACGTGCAACCCTAAGGCCAATACCAGCACGGTAAAATGGTGTGCAAAATTTGCATGAAGCACTCTGACTTAAGTTTATGCTTTGGTGTGCTGGGAAAAACCCATGCGTCAATTGATGCTGTCCAAAAGATAGACTCTAGGGATGTATACTAAATAGTTGCTATTGATAGTAAAGGAATTAGACACTTGAGCTCCTACCTGAGTGCAACTTACTATGTGATAATCTTTCTGATGTGCATGCAATGTAAGTGAGGTACTCCAGTTGAGCTAATGCATTGTCCGTTTGGTTAACGAAACAAAGAACAAGGACTGAACCAGGGTCTGATTCAGCTTCTTTCCCATCACACCCCCTTGTCTTAATGTTGTCTCCCCTGCAGAGCCCACTCACATGAACAACGTGGGCCCCACTCCAACACTTGTTCCCACCATGGCTCAGCCTCACCACTACGCAACTCTGGGTGCAATTCCTCACATCTACGAACAGCCACAGCCGACCAAGGAGCTCAACAAGTACGCTTCCCTGAAGGCCGTCGGTAAGAGCCTTGCACTATGGGACGCCAATGCTCTGTGCTCTTTTGTCTGCCATTAATGCATGTGGATGAATGCTCACTGACAATATCAGTGGTCTTTGTCCGATACCAGCAAGCAGGGTATTGACAGCCATGGTGGCTGCTAGTCTCTGTGATTGAAAGATACAGAGGAGTCGGAACAATCATGCAGCGGTCGTTATCATTTACAATGAATTTTAGAAAAAAAAGCAACTCAGACATACAGCTGCACTTTTACCCCGAGTTACTCTGCAGGATTAAGAATTCTTTACTAAAGAATATTCATTTATGCAGTATATTGAAAATAATGAAAACAGGGATCAAATAAGGATGCCGAAATACTAGGGAGGATCAGTTGGTGAAAGGAGCCCGGGAACCCTGACTGGTGCTACAGGCACAGTGGCTCTTTTCAGCAATGTTTTAGTTCATTAGAGTTTCGAACGGCACCTTGCACCATTAGCCATGAGCGCCACGATGAGCACACGTGGTGAGGAGTCATCTCCCAAAGCCTCCAATAATGCTGCCCCCATCCTGACAAAGCATGAACGGTGTCTCATTTAGTGGATTCGGAATTAAGTTCTCTGGAAGCCCCAGCGTGTGCATTAATCACGCATCGCTGTCATAATTGGAGAGTAGTAAACAATCCCCTTGAGTTGACACGGACTACGACTCCACGCTTGAGTTAAATTGGGTCTTTGTTCGGCGTGATTAAGATCTCTCCTCAGTTCTTGTCCGTCTGACTGCACCGACGATCGTGCAGAGCCGGAGTGAGCTCGTTTGGTCTAATCGCAGTTTCGACATCGCTCTGAACTGACGTGACTGCTAATGAGAGTAATAAAGCTAAATCTGTCTGGCTGTTGAAAATGCATGAGCTTGGAGAAAGTGGTAAAAAAAATTGCCATTTTCATCCAGCACCTCCTTTTTGCCTTTCTTATTTGCTTGGACCATTTCGATAAGTGCCAAACTGTTTACAGCATGACACGGATGATTTGCCTTTCATTTAGTGCTAATTTAACTTATTTATCAAGATCGCTCAAATATGGATATGTTATTTCCACCGCTCTGAAAGCAAAGCCTGTGAGAGATGTATGGACATGGCTTAGCACTCCTCCTTGGCCAGAACAAAGTCCTCCCTCATTTCACAAATCCAGCGTTACAATTTCTGAACTAGGTTTAATCCTGAAAAAGCAACATATGGTTGCTTTGTTTTACAAGAAACTTTTTCGTAGCATCAATGATCAGGCACTATAGAAGTACAGCCCATCTGCCAAGAGACTCACAATTGTTTGCTTCGTGATTTCCTGTTAAAATTGGCTCGTCTCCAAATTCTCAAAGAAGCTTCATCCAGGGCCCAGGCGCTGATGAGCTGCAGTTCTGGAAATCAATCCGCCATTTTCCTGTCCCCAAAGGGCTCCGAAGGTCACAGTATTGGATTTCTTCCAGACACGGACATGCAGAAACAGCAGACTAATAACGGAAGACTGGGGGCACGAAGGCTTCAAGATATGTGGATCCGTACCCTTTCGTCCATGTGCAAACAGGGGACCAATTATGTGAATGTCATTTACAAAAAAAGAAAGTACATTTGTTCTGAGATCACTTGAAAATGAAAGTGTTGAAGATCTCATATCTCATATCCCTGTTGCACGAGATAGTTCTGCTTTAAAGTTTCCATTAGCCATCCTCAGTGAGGCCTAAAGGGTACAATTCCCAAATGGTGTAATTAAAGATGCCTAAAGATGCCCGTTAGTTTGTAATTGGCTCTGTCTGGCTAATCACTGATGCACTGACTTAAGGTCAGCTTACTGTCATCTCACAGTTGATTGTCGGATCTGTGACGCTGCCAGGCAGATTACATCCAGCGCATAAACATCCAATTGAACTATAAACAAAAAAACATACACAATGTTAGAAATCACAGTATAATTAACTGGCCTGTCAATGTTTTTGCAGATATTACATTTGTACCAGGAAAAAAAACAAAAATCTATTCCTGCACCATATATAATAACCATGTATGTATTATTCAAGTATGTATCATTTTGTTAGAAGTAATTACAGTCTGGATTACTAATGGTCATTTTTTTATTGATTATGAAGGCAGTTAACCAGAAAAGGTAAATTATTAAGCAAGTAACATGAAAAACAAAGGAAAAATGGCTTAGGACTGAATTTATTTTTTCTAAAAATCCATAACCATTTTAAACGGCTTTGCACTTTTATCATATTATTGTTTTAACGGGTATTCCTCCACTCACATGCAAATATAGAAAGCACAGTGTGACCCTATTCCTGGACAAACTTGTACTTTTATGAGAAGGAAGTTCTGTAAAGATGTATAAGGGGCAGCTGACTGTTGCTACAGTTAAGTGAACAGGTGCTTTTGCTTTCCTTTGAGCAACTACTTTTGTTCATCATGATGCATTTTATTCTGGTTCCTCTTGAGGGGAAGGGTTCCATCACATTTCAAAGGTTTGTACAAAAGTATCATGTCTTTTTTGCACTGTTAGCAACCAAAGTGACGCTGAAAGGCCGCCCTACTTCGAATTGAAAGCATTATAAGCTCAGTGCAGGACTATTACTCTTTTTTTTTTTTTTCTTGATTAGTTTTCATCACTTAAAAAGTTTTGCCTACGGTTGATCAGTGAAATTTCAGACATTCTTACTTTACTACATTTAAGGAAGGGCTACTTAATGTAAAAGAGACAAAGAACATTTAATTTTTTTCTGTACAATCTCTGGTTCTTTAAACACCTATCATTTCTCTCTTTTTGCAGCGGAAAAGGCCAACGACAATTTTTATGTGAACCGTCGACATCTGACAGAGCTGACAACCAAGGGCAGTCTGCCTCTCCACCCTGTACGGCTGGAGCCCCAGCCAGGCCCAGCCTACGGCACCATGCTTCCCGTACCCAAGCAGAATGGCCACAAGCCACGAGTGGCACGGTCCCAGGGGCCCCAGCCTCTGCCCTATGCCTCGCACACCATCGCCAGTACAGCCATGCTGAGGGGCTGGAACGGCAGTGAAATGGTTGGCCACCGCACCCTTTATGGGGCACCCAGGAAGCACGGCACCATGGACCGCTTCGGCGAGCTGCATGTCTCGCGTAGCCAGCACTACCTGTCCCCACAGCCCTACTTCGTCACCAACAGCAAGACAGAGGTGACTGTGTGAGCATGGGCTTTACCTGCCAATCCAGCACTGAGATGGAAAGACAGACAGAGAGAGAGAGGGAATAAGTCACTGAGTCATTGAGCTGTTGAGTTTTTCCAGTAGAGGCAAGTTCAGTAAGTTGGTTCTGAAACATGGTCCCCAGCTGTAAGTCTCATGGGGGAGAGATGGCGAGTCTTTTTCGCACGTCTGACTGTGCGTGCTTGGTGTACATGCACCCCAAGGGGAGGAAGAACACGAAATAAAGTAATAAAAGAAGCCTATGCTGTTTATCGAGGCTGCCATCGTTGCATAATTAAATTCTGTAACAGTAGCTAAGCCTAACGACAAAACGAAGAGGAACAACGAAATGGGTTAAAACCAGCTCCCTTGGATGGACACACTGAAAGGCAGATGTAACACATTCCATGGAGGCATGGCGAAAGTGGACTTCAGAGATGCAAAAACCTGACACAACAGGGCTGAGGATAAGTTCTTATTTCATCCAAACACTCAGTTCTTTCTGATTTTTCAACTGGATACATGGAGACATATGGGCAATTAGGCTGTTTGTAAAGGAAGCTCAGCGATGAAACCTTCAGCTGTGGAGAAAACAAAGCCTTCTAATGAAGCATTAATGTCTAGAGGTAGCAGTCCTTGTACCAGTACCTTTGGTGTGTGAAACACACAAGGCTCAATCTTTGCGGACTGGGTGGTGTGGTGTGATGCTTGGTGGATCTGCAGCCCTCAAAAACTAGGAGATTTGAACACACCACTACCGCATCTCTACGGTTCTCGTTGACAGCCCTCTGGGTTTTTGGAATCTGGGCTTTCAACCTCATTCTGCTTTCGAACAAACTGCTCCTGAGAGGGCTGACCTCACAGAAACACAGAGGGCAGTGTTGTTAGAAAAGAAGGAAGGACCGCACTTTGTGGACATTCCCTCTGTTGTCCATAGGGCTTTGGACTCTTTCTTTCCATTCGACATCATGTTTGTTTTGCATTCAGTCGATCCGAGTACTACAGCGAGACAATGCAGGCAGGATGACATCGATCTTCCCCAAATTTCACCTGTCATATCAGACAGGTTCTTCCAGTCACTTCCCAGATAGCTGCCCCAAAGTAAGACCTTGATGTTTAGTACAAGTAGGGAGAAGACTGCCTTTGTAGACAAAGGTACAATTAGGAGCTAATGTAACAAGGAAATAGAATAGATAAATTCACAGGCTAGCGATGTCCGTCCTACATTTCATCAGTGCTAAAAAGGCTCATGAAGACATATGTCACAGTGGACACAATGGCTAGTGCATTGGTCAGATTGGTTATAAATGAAAGATTTACACCTTTGGTCTAAGATTTGCTGTGCTTTTTGAATGCTACTGTACGTATGCAATTTATATGTCGTGCCAAGCTATGTTTTTTCCTAAAACAGGTTCATATTTTTTTTAAGATGTTGACCATGATAATGGCAATGAAACCACTGAACTCCTGAAGCTGGACTGACACCAGGTTCCTGATTTTTCCACCCTTTTCGGCTTCTGATAAAATTTCTATAAAAATGTATTCCATACAGTAGATGTGAAATAAATTCATTTGAACTGTAGCTGTGAAGGGAAAAAAAATCTGTTCTGGCTGTTTTTGCCTGGTAGGTAAAAGAGAACAATGCTGCTAAAGTATGTGTTGAGAAGGGTCAACGTTTCACAGTTATGGTCTACGTTTGGGAACAATTCACTGTATCACATGTACTCATTAACAGCTCTTGTGAGCAGACTCCTTCTTCCCAGAAAATGACAAGGGGCTGTGGTAAACCCATAGGTCAGCATGCACAAATGGTTTTCCCAAGTCTATCTTTGCATGGAACAGTGATGCTTAATATTTTTCTGGTGGCAGGCCTTATCAAAGACACTTGACACTCCAACAATATGACACAGAATAGCCCTATTAGCTGATGCCAAGGGAACCATTGTGTCAGCTGGCCCTACATTCATTAGCGAAGCACATATTTTAACCTAGAGTTTTGACATGATGGAATGCTGAAGGTACCCCTACGACCTCAAAATAATTTGATTTTGAAAACAATCAGATTCAACTTTTCCTCACTGAGCCATTAAATAATTTGAATCTATAAAAAAAAAAAAAATCACATTTACCAAGTTTCCATTCTGTAACATGTGCAGTCTGAGGATTTTTAAACCTCAGAGCTGAATGAGACTGCGAATTCTACTGAAAAATATGCTGTTGACGTGAAAGCTAGAAGCAAGCAAATTTCAAAACTATATTACAAATGGTATTCTTAAGAAAGCATAGCTTTATATATTTTATATTCACACAGGTAAGGACAATCCATGTAGATGCCACCAAAGTCTTTTATGTGAACTAATAAATAAAGTTCACAAGAGATGACCTTCATTTAAAAAACAAAAATTAAAAAAAAAAAAACAGTATTACATATTACAAAAATGGGTTTTTTTTTCTCCCTGTTGGGAATGACCTGGCTAAAACATGGTCTACAGGCTGTCACCCATGGGCTACAGGCAACTCCTGGGTGGGAATATCTGCCCAGAGCAGGCCATCACTTCCAGATTGGAATGAAGCAAGAGGATGTTTGTAAATTTATTATTTTAGAAATGTTAGCCTCGAAGGGGTTTTAACATCCACAAAGCTTTTCACACCTGCACTGCATAATGCTAAAAGGGGAACAGCGAGTGCTGTCAGCTGTTTCATTTATGTCTAAATCAATCTCATTTCAAGGTTGTTTCTGTAACTGGTTCCTACGATTGCCAGGGCTTCCCCAAGCAAGCCCTTGGGATTATACTGTACAGAAAAAGCACACAAGGTCTTACCCCAGTATGTGTTTAGGTGTGTGTAAATGTAGATATATGTAACAAACTGGCAACATGCGTAATATTTTCTTATTGATGTATATTACCATGTTGATTCCTTCAGGAATGCATCATGCAGATAAGTTTCTGGTGCAACAGAGTAGTTCAGAATAGTGCAGAACATTGCTCTTTCAAGCACTGCTTTACCAGATTCCTTGCTGGGACTGTCTCTATCAATGTATTCTTCAGCAGCAACAGAGAAAATGTTCCTAATGATGAGAGACTCCATAAGTCTGCTTCTAAGGAAAATCAAGGGACAGTTGTACTTGTGGCATGAAAAAGGTCCTAACTCTTGTTTCTTATGTGAATTTCCACAATGCATGAACAGATAAAAAAGAATACAATAAGAAGTAACTCATGTGCCCATCTTGGAAGAGTTGCTAGTATTTAGCTCTAAGACGTCATTCTCTTGTCTTTAGCAGAGAGCAATATGATCTCTGAAGAGCCCATCTCCGAGAGGAAACCATTTTAGGAGCATTCCTAACATAGCAGGGTGGTGGGGGGGGGGGGTACTTCTGATCAATTTAGTCACATCCTCCAAGAGCGAGTGGCAGTGGGTTCTTGTATTTCTCGTCTGGATCTCGCCCAGCCGAAAACAGGTGGTCCAAATTAGATGCCAGCTGATAGAACCCTTTCCTGGAGGACGGGTTCTTATTGCCTTGCCAGACGGTTCCGCTCGCATGACGACAGCCAGATAAAGATTTTTTAGGCACAAGAAATGTTTTAATTAGAGAATTTAGGTTCTTATTTCCTTTACCAAGAATTAATCAGTGATTATAACAGAGGAGTATGGCACGGTTTATTTACAGTGCATTGCTGCACCAGAAAACATCCTGCTTTTCTCAGTTTACTCTTGTAATAAGGGTAAATATAGAGTTGGATGTGAAAAGGACGGTAAAAATCCCCGGGGAATATTTGTGCAAAGTTTATTTGCATTTGTGTATTTCAGGCCAGCTTTGAGGTGTAGGAATCAACAGATATCCCCAGACAGATTTAATCAGATCCTCAAGGTACTGATAATAAACTGCAGCACATGTGGTAAAGATTGCTTTAGTATTAAATGACACTTATTGGTCACACTAAATGGTAGTTTTAGAGTTTGTAGAGTGCAGTAATTGCATAATTCCATAAATTTAGAGGTGGCAGTATGTTTTGTATTCAGTTCTGAACTGATGCATTTAACACTATAAAGGAATAGTGGATGCAGTTTGGATGCGATCTAGGATAGGATCTGGACCACTGTGACCCTGAACTAGACAAGCGGTTACTGATGATGAGTAAATGTTAATGTTACTGTTAATTTCAGTCTTTCTAGAGAGTTCTCTGTACTGTTATGAGTAGATAACAGAATCTGCAGCCTAAGACCTCCTCTCTCATGTGAGGTTTAATGTGCTCATCCTAAAAGTTCACTATTGTTACTAGAGATATCAGCAAGAGAAGTCGCCTTTCTTTTCAGGTTACAAGAGCTGTCAGACAGATCCAGATTCCTCCCTGGCTGTTTGGCTAAGGTGTTCCTGAGCTGACCTTTACATTTACATTACATTTACATTTATTCATTTAGCAGGTGCTTTTCTCCAAAGCAACCTACATCTCATAGAAAATGCAGTCTGTGTATTACCTTAGCAGAAAGAGACATAGCTGCAGATGTGTGATTCTTAAGCATTGTTATTGTTTCTTTCACCATATACACCAATGTTCATCACGAGTAGCTGCATAAAACTTTATCAAAATATCAATGATTCCTCATCATCTTCCTGGTATTTTTAGATACATATAAACATTTACGTTACATTACAGGAGTAGCTGTGTAAAGGTTTATGCGGGCATAATCTTAAAGTTCTAGTGCATGTACATTTATACCTTACATGAATTTAAGAGCTCATGGGCGAAGTGAATCTGGAAGAGGTGAGTTTGAAGACCTGTTTTAAGTGTGGACAGAGATTCAGCAGTTCTGAGTGAGACAAGATAGTCGTTCCACTACAACGGAGCCAGAACCGAGAACTTCCTACTTTACCTTTCGTGCGTGGGACCACAAAGGGGGCAAATGTGAAAGAGCGTAGCAGTCTGGTTGGGGTGTAGCAGATGATAAAGTCTTGTTGATACCTGGGAGCAGTTCTATTGATGCATTTGTAAGTAATAACCAGGGTCTTAAATTTGATCCAGGCAGCTATAGGAAGCCAGTGCAGAGAAACAAGTAGAGGAGATACATGGGAACACTTCGGCAAGTCAAACACAACTCGGGCAGCAGCATTTTGTATCAGCTGTAGATGTTTGATGGCAGTAGCAGGAAGGTCAGGCAGAGTCAGTTGTGAGGTAAGGACGGATCCTATGGATATTTTGCAAGATGTATCCGCAGGTCTGGGTTGTGGCTTTGATGTGCTGAGAGAAAGATAGACTTGAGTCAGTCATCACTCCCAGACTCTCAGCTGAGGAGGAAGGCATGAGTGAGTTGTCCAGTTTGATCAAGAGATCGTGATAGGAACACAGGCCAGCTGGGAGGTGTAGGATCACTGTTTTGGAGAGGTTGAGCTGTAGGTGGTGATCATGTCCGACAGACAGGCAGCGATGCACGAGGAAATGTCTGATGCACCAGGTGATAAGGAGATGAAGAGTTGGATATCATTAGCGTTGCATTGGTTCTACCTTTAGGCAGAAATTGTTAAAATCTTTGCATCCCAATTTACCCTGGTGTTCTTCACATAGGTCACTTGCTTCAGAGGCCACTGTAACCGAGCTCAGTACTTTGCAATTGACTGGGGGATGGGATGGCCTTGTGCATTTTTACTGAAACTGCAACCATTTGCTTCTCTTTTTAACTTAACATTCCAAATATTCAGCAAATGTCTTTTCTCCAAAACAACTGACAATCCTCACCCACAAACCACTATGTACCCATTTGTACAGTGGGGTCATTTTTACTGTATCAAATCACTGCTGATCAAGGATATCACAAGAGGAGGTGGGAACCACTCTGCACCCTGCGGTACAAACAGTATTGATTAGTAAATCCACTCAAATAGCAAGATACATTACAAAGCCTTGTTGCTGTTTTCAGTTTCTCATTATCAATATCTATGTTTTTTTTTATGTAATTGTTCTGGAATCATAAGTAACAAATGTTAATAGTATATTGCTGAAATTGCAATCACGGCAAAAATACTGGTATAAGGGTATATTGTAAGACTGCAGCTCTAATGATTACGCCACCTGCTGCTGGAATGGTCTTCAGGTTTTCAAATTCTGGGATTCTGCAATTTTATCAAAATACTTGTTTGGTTAAACTTTAATTTCACGATGGGTCATGAACCAGCGTAAATGTGCCGTCGGCCACTGGGAGTTATTGGGACTTGTGTAGGTTAACACAGAAAAAATTGGGACACCCGTTCAAATTTACTCAAAGTATAAATGTCCTGCTGCCACTCCTGCAACTTGTTTCCATTAGATACCATGTCCAAAATCTGTAGACAAGCAGAAACCCCAAGGCCTGGCTTGTGCTCTTAAGTGGATGCAGAGGGACGTTTGTGTCCTGTAGCTCCAGTCCCGAAACACAGCACATACCTGACATCACTGCCGATACCTAGAGGCCCTCTCTAAAGGGAAAGCTGTTCTTCTGCCCTATGACTTCCCATCCTTTTAACAGCGCTTCTATACACTGTGTATAAAAGGCTGCCCTGAGCATTCGCTTTGCCCACTGTGTCTCCAGAAACCCCTCTGATGGATAAAGGAACACGGTCACCTTATCTTTTCAAAACTGTGCCTTTGGTAAGCTTTGCGCTTCAAGTGTTCAAAAGCCCTTATGGTGATTATGTCAAATCTGCTTTTGTAAATTAGTTTCCCAAACCATGCCGAAAAGCAGGTCTAGACAAAAAATTCCCTGTATATCACCAACCCAGACAGCTTTGGGTTTAAAGGAGACATCAATTGGTATACAAGGAAAACGAAAAAGAAAAAAACTCAATCTGTTGTGCTGGATATTTTCCAATTATAGGGAACCTTTAGCGGTTATTCTTCAAAAGGTTATCTTTCTTTAATAAATATCTATCATAGCATCCATTTTTCACTTAGATTTTTTCAGTATTGATTTCTTTCCTCAAAGATTCTCACCAAGTACCTGGATCATTAAGTTTGCATTCTGTGAGAGACCTCTAAGGAACCTCTCATAGGAGCAAAAAGGAAATGAGGGTAAAGTTTCATTAGCCTTTCAATCCATAGAAGTGAGACTCTATATGCCTTATGTGTGCTGCAATTTTTTTATACACTTGCTCCTCGTATTTGTCACATCATGAACTTTTGCAGATACAGATATTTTCCAAATTAGTTCAAGTTTATTGTTGTCATGTTGACGGCGCACAATGAATTTATTTAGTTTTCACTGCAATCAGAATATCTACACAAACAGTCCGAAACTGCTTGTCCCAAGCGGGGTCGCGGCGAAATGGGGCCTAACCCAGCAACACAGGGCGCAAGGCTGGAGGGAGAGGGGACACACCCAGGATAGGATGCCAGTTCTTCTCAAGGCACCCCAAGCAAGGCTCAAACCCCAGACCCTCCGGAGAGAGGAACCTGGCAAGTCCACTGCCCCATTGCACCCCCCCATTAGGATATCTATTTCCGAAAAATTCTGTTGGTCATAAATCCAAAGAAACTGATGTAATTCAACTCAAATAGAAGTTTGTGGAGACAGCGCCATTTCATTTTCAGTGATTTTAAATTAGTTATAATTTTGAAGTAGCTCAAAGTCAATAAAATATTAAAAATTATATTTTTCATTTATTATAGTTATATCATTGTTATTTGCATAACCTTACTAACAATAAATTAAGTGAAGTTTATATTATCAGCCTTTTACTGATTTGGAATTTATAGGAAACAAATTGATATACAAGCAGACTTCCAATTCCTGTTGTTTCTCTTGGCTGAGGAATCAGGGCAATTTTGGAAAAAATAGAAAACGTCACAAAATGCAAGTCAGTACGTTATTACACCTACTTCAACTCATGTCTTGTAGATCACTTTGTAAACTGCTTCGACTTTCATACAAGTATAAGTATGAGTTTCATGTGTGGACTGTTTTAAGCATTTTATCTAAGGAAAGAAATGCTGAAACAAACAAGCAAAAGAGTACTGAAATGGAAATGTCAAAGTGAATCTGGCGGACTTGAGTCAGTTTAATATTTGACATAATGCTTTTTTTCAGAAATATGTTGCCATTGTTATTCTCAGTAGAGGAGGACAAAAGAGTAAGGCAGATCTAGGTATATTCCTGCTTGTTTGGTTTTTAAAGTAAAATCTAATTTTCTACACAAGATTGAATTGCTAAAGCGGCAGGTGCGAGGCCACTGATATGGATTGCACTCTGCAGTAGCCAAGGAAGATGTAATGAGTCAGAAATTCCTGGTGAAAGCTCAGCTCAGGCACTGGGACCTGGGTTTCATGACACCCCTGTCACCAATGTCCCGCAGGGTAACCAATCCTGCCCACAGCCGTGCAGAGCCTGAACGTGGTACCCCGTGTAATTCCGAATATCGAATCAATCATCATATTCCATGTGACAGTGTGCAACGCTGCAGCTTAGTTCCTGTGGAGTTCTCCCCAGATTCTTGTTGTTATACAAACGGCCCATAAATCTGGGAAATTAGTTAAACACAGACACCTCAAAGGGTGGGCAGTGGAGAAGATGTGATTTTTCAGTAGTATGAGGCACCAGGAGTAATGCGCAACCCGAGAATAAAATTGTTCCCCAGACGAAGATTCAAAAAGAACAAACCCTGGAGCAGAGAAAGACGAAAACCTTGTAAGGAAAACCCGAGCATCTCTCATTAACTAAACATTGCTGCTAGAGACGCAGCTCACTGAAGGTAATTTCCTGTTTGGTTGATCTTAGAGATTAGCTAATCGACAAGCTGTCTGCAGCTTAAGAGATCATGGACTCCTCTGCCTGTTGAACACTGTTCCTTGAAGCTCAGTGGGAATTTCCATAGAAGCTCATCAATACAGTTTGATCTCCTAGAGATGGCCACAAGATTTATTTAAAGTAAACTACACAACTGAAAATGTCACCCATTAACGTGTCATTTGTACTGACAGTGTTATAGAAATTCATAACTATCTAAATGCTACTGGGATAAGCACGGAAGAAGCACAGGATTTGCAGATATGACTAACTGTATAGTTCAAAGTTGTTGTTGATGCTAAGTGTTACTGAGTCAACCATATGTCTATATACACACAGACACACAGTCTGGATCCGCTCATCCCAAGCAGGGTCGCGGTGAACCAGAGCCTAACCCTGCAACACAGGGCGCAAGGCTGGAGGGGGAGGGGACGCACCCAGGAGGGGACGCACCCAGGAGGGGACGCCAGTCCGTCGTAAGGCACCCCAAGCAGGACTTGAACCCCAGACCCGCCTAAGAGTGGGACCCGGCCAAGCCCACTGAACCACCGCGCCCCCACGCTACATCCATATAGTCCATCGAAAATGTTCTGAGCTTCTTTTGTGCCCATTGTCACTGTGGTTGAGTCCATCAATCTAGTTGCTGCTTGTCCTTTTCTTATCGCTCAATTTTTAGAAACTTCGTTGTCTTTTTGGGAGAACCCAGTCTTTTCGTGATGTGTTCAAAAGTATGATCACCTCAGTTTTATCATTTGCTCTTTCTTTGAGAGTTCTGTTTTGATTTGATCCAACATGCATTTTTTTTTTTTTCCTAGCTGCTCCAGGTGTCTTTAAAAGTCCCCAGTCTTCAGCTCCACAGTACAGTGTCCAGGTTTATCCCTTCCTCTTTTTTTTCAGTGTCCAGCTTCCACGTTCATATAGAATCAAATAGGACCTGTGTCTACAGATGTGGAGGAGCAAAGACTGAAAGTTTAATGCTGCTGGATTAAACAGAGAGGAAACACATTTCTGAGGAACAATTATCTCTGCCAAGCGCACAGTGACAAAAATAAGAACAAAAAACCCTTGGTAATCTTCTGAAATTCAAAATGTGTTTTGAAAACACAGCCAGCATGCAAATCATACCATTTGTCTCCTGCTGGGACGAAACAGAACTGTGATCACCAATCCTGGTCCTGTAATACTCTGAATGCAGTTGCTTTTGAAAATGTCACTCCAAATTGGGCACATCTCCATACTTAGGGACTTCGGGTTGATTGGTGGCAATGGAGTCAAAGTCAACTTTGCAGCCACGTGAATATAATTACTGGACATAAAAGAGGAGTTATCAATTTATATTATAAACCATTATTTATCTGACACCTTCACCAAAAGCAATTTACAATAGTAGCTTGGTACACTCAGCTGCTTAGAATTACTTTCCTAGACAGTGAAAACCGTTATACCAATATATGAAAATACACTCAGTCCTCATATAATACAAAAAAAAAATCACTACAGTGCCTTATGAAAATATATACCTTTTTTCAAACAAAAATAGATTATTATATGCCTCTAGTACATTACAGTGGAGTTTTTGTCAGTTATGTGTTAGAGAAATAGTTGACAAAAGAATCTCAGTCTTTGTTCCTTCAGCCAGCGGCAGGTCTTTAAAGGGGACAATTCAGTCCCATCACAGTTATTGTGTGACTTTTGGGGTACCTGATAGATGATTAAATGAGGGAAATAATCTTTAAAAAAAAAAAAAAAAAAAAACTGACAAAAGAAAGTTTAATGTTTGTACTGTGTTATTTTAACCAGTAGTTTTTAAAGAAAACACATAAGTGACGATGCAGTGCAGTTGCTGTGCAGCTCTGAGGCTCTCTGCAAACTGGTACAAGGACAGCGCGATCAAAAACAAAGTTAAAGCATTGAAACTGTGGCTATTAAAAACCACAGTACTTCCATGTGTTTTCTTCTCTCAGTACTGTTGTTTAACTCACCTCAGATAGCTGCTGTTATAGTAATACTACCATTATTGCTTTTCTTTCCCCTGATGCTTTTACTTATAGCATGTTCAGCTTACTTTCACTTATTTACTCATTTATGTAGATGTGTATTTCTACTGGAACAACTCAGGCTGATTACCACATGGGTACTACTGTAGAAATGGGGATTCAAAGCCAGGATTAATCAATTGCATGGCAGCAACTGTAATTACTACGCCACCTGTTGACACCTAGGCTTCTTTCTAATGTGCATTTACATTTACATTTAATCACTGAGGAGACACTTTCCTCCAAAGCAATGTACATCTCAGAGAACAATACAAAGAATGCATGACATCAACAGAAGGAGAGATCTGGATGCTAATTATTATCTCCAGTTCCCCAGAAGCAGCTTTCAGCAAGAGAGAAAGCCGACGGAAAACCAAGACGCTGGACTCGTGAAGTCATGACTCTTGCAAGCAAAGAGCAAGATTCGCAGATTAGTACTGAACATGGCACTGTTGCTGTGTTTAAATGTTACTGCTGAAGTGGTCTCAGCGGTGTGTAAGTAATAATAGGTTTCTGTTTCCGCATCCCTGCCTTCAACATCCATTAACACCAAGACAATGACACAGTGCTTCTGCTAATCAGCATTCCCTGCTGTGCGGCGAGGCCTTTTCTTCCTGCTCCCTTCGTGCCACACAGCTGAAGGGAGTAGAGCGTACACCTTGCGAAGATGGCCCATCACCGATTGCACATTTGTTTAGTCCCACGGAGATCCTCCAGAGGTGGCCAGCGCTCCGGAGGAATGCGGTGACTCAGGCAATCTCTTAAACCATTAATCAGCACACACCCACAATGTAAACAATGACTTTGATGTATTACACATCCTGGGGGAGGACAACACAGAAGTGCTTCAGCGCTGCTGCTTATGTTACGCCAGTGGTTTGCTATGCGTGCGTCGTGGACAACAGCGAAGAAACCAAACAAGTCAAAATAGCGGCACTAAAAGAAGCAGAGCTTGATCAGAATGCATGGCTTCGCACAGTGGGCACGAGGACACAGGTTTTTGCCTGTTGAGCTGGAGTATCGTCTGTCTCCTCATAAACCGTCAGTTCTTACCAGAGAAACTCCACACACACACACACTGACTGAAGCCACTGGTCCCAAGCGGGGACTAACCCGGCAACACAGGGCACAAGGCTGGAGGGGACACACCCGGGATGGGATGCCAGTCCATCGCAAGGTGCCCCAAGCAGGAGTCGAACCCCAAACCCACCAGGGAGCAGGCACAGGCCAAAGCCGCTGCGCCACCGCACCCCCACAGAAACTCCACTTCAAGGCAATTAACCTGTGATCTGATCTCGGCGCCTGGGTGGTGCGAGAAGAAGCGAGTTCGATCCCCGCTCAGTCTGTTTGGAGTTTGCGTGTTCTCCCCGTGTCTGCGTGGGTTTCCTCCGGGTGCTCTGGTTTCCTCCCACGGTCCAAAGACATGCTGTTCAGGTTCACCCACCATGTGTGAGTGACACAGAGAGTGTGTTCCACTGGTGTACGGATGAGTGACTCATTGTAAGTAGTGTATCTAGCAGTGTAAGTCATGTAAGTCACCTTGGTGAATAAGGTATGTGGGCTGATTACACAACATTGAGTTCATTGAAAGTTGCTTTGGAGAAAAGCATCAGCCAAATAAATAAAGGTAAATGTAATGTAAATGATATCCCATGTAAACAATTAAAATGGCACCCAGCAAGTTAGCCATCTATCATGTCTGAAGCTCCCCAGGTATCCCAGCCAGTGACAAACTGCAGATTAAGGGAGTAACTGCAGGACAGGCAGGTTCCTGTAACATGTTCATGTCAGGAGGCCTCTCAAATGTGCAGCTAAGCATGACTATTTCCCGAATTCATATGTTACATGACAAACCTGCGACAGATTGTCTCTCGTTCGATTGCAGAAGAAAGGTTTCCATCTGTCCAATGTCAACACTGAGTTATAGACAATTTAATATTTGTATATTGGTTAATTAGCTGCAGGTTATAGATGTGTTTTGTTTTGTCTGAGCAGTTACAATGTGGGTTGATCAAATGGAAGAAGCTAAACAGTATGACTCTCTGTTGACCAGGGGCTTTTCTATATTTTTGTTTTTTTTTTGTTTTTATTTGGCCTGAAACACTGATCAGTAAAAAAAAAATTCCATGAAAGTCACAAAAGAGCAACCTTCTATGTATCATTTTGTTTATGCGTGTCTGATGACGCATTGCTTGACTTGGATGATTTCGTGATGCGCCTGCAGTCCAAAACTGTCCTCAAAAAATAAGGAAAGTCATGTTTCTTTAACAATTTTGAGTGCTTGTCCAGCGTGGATAGCTGATCTATCTCGCAGAAGAGGAGATGGGTAGAGATTTTGGGTCCGTTGCGATCCAGCATCGTTTCAATAGTATGTGAAAGCTCCCTACAGTCACCCACCCTTCAGTGTTGTCTGAAGGCAACAGTGGACTGCATTGCTAGGTACAATAATGGTCAATGCTGAGGTTCTTCAGCAAGCAGAACCTTGTGATCCTGGGGTCCTCGACCTCTTGGCCAAAGGAAGAGGGAAGAGTTACAGAACCTTAGAGTGAGGTGAGCTTCAACATCTTTGACAGTGTGTCTGATTAAAGCACTAGGGTAATTAAGTCAGGAAATGCTCAGAAATGGTGGTAATTTAGCCCTGCTTTCTATAAGCGGGAATTTGCACCAAAAGCCTAACCCTGTCTGAGATGAGATCACGCTCAGAATAACGATGTGGACGGAAGAGCCAACCCTACCCACATGCAGAGTTTAATTTACAGTGAAAAAAGGTGCAGTCTTCAGAAGAACAACACAACAAAGGAGGAAGACATGAGAGAAAGGCTACTGACCAAAACCGAGACAGTCAACAGTTAGACCAGGTGCAAACCAACAAGGTTCTACAGCAAGTATCCTGAACTAGCTTCCTTTCAGAGGCAATACATGTTGTGCAAGAGCTGACAGGTTTAGGGAGCCCTCTGCTGTTGATCGGATGTACACTCACCAAGGAGGTCTCATTAGATGCACAAATGTTGAGTGCGGTTATGACACGTGAAACATCACGAGAGGTTTAGATTTACTCAAAGTTTGTATTCCTGTGTCCCTAACAATCCAACGGGAGAACAGAACATTCTGGAGGATCTTGTACTCTTAAGTCAATGTCAACCCTTGGTGAACACATATAGAGCACCTCCAGAAAGTTCCTCCACTTGTGTCCTCAGTGTTCAAAACTGTGTGTCCGTTGTTACTCTGAGTACATTCATGTGGTTGCTGCTCGTCATCATCTTCTTCCACCAACTTTTCCAATCATCACGGTCTTTTTGTGGGAATCTTCTCATGACGTGCCCAAAGTGTGATAACCTCAGTCTTCATCATCTGTGGGAGTTCTTTTTTGATTCTGCCCTGATGGATGCCTTACACCTGACTTTTACACATACAGACAGAGGTTGTAGAAGAACGATCATTTTCTCTCAACATAGGAACTGAAATAGGAAGGTTGTTTCCTGGACAACAGGTTCAAATAACTCTGACGCATTTCTAGCAGAGTCACTAGCATTTGTCCATGAAATGCACACTTAACAACATACTGCTTCAGCATAGTCTTCCACTTGGCTTAAGGCCTCTGTGGTGTGTAAGCATTCATTTGACTGCTGGACAAGTGCTGGATACATCTGTATGTGTCAGATGGTCTGAAAGAGCACTATCTGGATGCAACTTGGAAACTGAAGTTGATCTACCAGCGAAATGTTTGCAGAGAATGCGGAGAAGACCCCGCGGCCGAGCTGAAAAACCAAACGTTGCCATGGCGATGGAAACCGTAGTGTCTGCCTGGGAGCCTCTTTTGGATGTCTCCATGGCAACGACCTGATGGGAGGGAGTTGAGTTGAAGGAGTTCTGTTGTATCGTGCAAATGGTTTTAAAACGTTCGCACGGTGTTTTGTGTTTGTTTCTGTATGAATTATAGAGAAATAACACCACTCACAGAGCAAATGCAACCACTGAGATACAGCATCTAGGCAACTAACCAAAATATACTGTAAAAACAAATCTGAACATGTGCAACAGGTTTCTCATCGAGTGCCTGTGCATTCAGTAGAGGTACTGAATGTAACATTAATTATCAACAGTGAAATAAATGAGTATGTAAAGGATATCAGCTGTGATATCAGGTCACAGAACGGGTCATTATCAGCAGAAAATGGTATTTTATAAATTTCTGTAAAGAAGGAATAAAGATTAATATAGTATAATCATATACACTAATAAAAAATAAGTATATTAATTGAACGCACAATATTTGTTTGGATTTAATCAATTGAACACACACACATTGACTGAAACGCTTATCCCAAGCTGGGTTGCGGCAAGCCGGAGCCTAACCCAGCAACACAGGGCGCAAGACTAGGAGGGGACGCCAGTCCGTAGCAAGGCACCCCAAAAGGGACTCGCACCCCAGACCCACCAGAGAGCAGGCACAGGGCAAACCCGCTGCAACACCGCACCCCCTCTAAGCAATTAAAATGCAAATGATTTAAGCAGTTTATTTCACTTACATATTATAGCTTTTGAACTGTTGGTTATAGGCACAAACATGTCCGTGTAGGCAAAAATTTCTTTACTCCATCCTCTTAATAAGCTACCAAGGGCCCCGTTATAACAGTGACCCAGAGCAGCTGCATCTCTGCTGTTTTGGCGCCAGTATCTCTTTCAGTCAGGCCCACTTTAAGATATAGCATCTCCTGCAGAGCTCAAACACAGGGGACCAGATCCCACCAGGACCTGAGGCATAAGAAATGAGGCAAATGGCATGCAATGAAATTAAAAGCACATAAAAACACAAAATATAAAATAAAAAGTCTGTGCTGTGTCCCCTTATGGACGGCACCGGGAGGCTGCCCTGAATTTTCGGAACCGCTTCCGTAGCGATTGCATAGACGACAAAGCACATCAAACATGAGTTATATTTTCGGGAGATGGTAAGCAATTCTGATGCCGTGTAATTGCTATTATCAAAAGCACTGCTTCAGGGGGGTTTTGTGTGAAGAGGGACATTTTAATGCTTTAAAAAGAAGCGGGAAAAAATACCTTATCCGTAAATCAGATCTGTAAATGGTGACATTGCTGAAGGAGCTGCAAGCGAAAGCAGGAGATTGACTGAAATAGGCCACTTTCTCCATTACGAAACCTCCGTCGCCCTTTTTTATTTTAGACCGATCCCAGCTGAGCCTCTGTAATTAGCACCAAATCATGACTAATAAAGTTAAAGAGGCTGTGTGTGGCAGGACACCACTGCTGAGGGACAAATAGGAGCCATCGCCAACAAAACTTCAAAATCGAGAGCGTACCAAAATACGTCCATTGTATTCTGAGGTGTAGTGACACTTCGAGGAGTGGGAGGAGGGGACGCAGCACACAGAAAAATAACTGCAATTTCTAGCGTCCTCCAAAAGAGAAACATTGGTTACGTGTTGATAAACTTTCCAGTTATAGTTTATCGGTAAACGTTTCTTTGAGGGCGACCAGTGGGCTAAAGAATGACTTCTAGGAATTTAAATCTGATCTGAATGCAACAGTAGGCCGTGGAGCTAATTTTGGAGGGTTCGGAGGTGGAATGTCTTCACTCAAGTTTAGCTTACTCTGTAAGTTTAGGTGAAAATCCTACTCGCTTGATACTGAACGATGGTCACCCCATGGGGTCCAGTTGCAGCCAATTAAGACATACTAATGTATGTTGGGAAGCATGATGGCAGTGCAGGTAGTGTTGGCGCATTGGAGCTTCTGGCTGTAGATTTGGAGACAGATTCAAACCCGGAAAGGTCTGCAGTGTGTGCACGTGTCAGCGACTGAGTGTGTGTGTTATTCCCCTGCAATGGACTGCTGTCCTGTCCAGAGTGTACCTCACCTCACACCCTATGCTTCAAGGATAGGCTCTAGAACACCACGACCCAGCACAGGACAAGAGGTTACTGATAGCGGAGGGATGGGTGTCCTTTCATGCACATTTACTGAAACATAAAAGTAACTACAAAGAAATAATTTTTGGTCATTGTAATGAAAATACTTTAAGTATTTTGCACAGTTATGTTGCATTTCTGATCTGAAAGTACTCCTATGCACCATGAATACCGTTTAATCGAAGGTGCGCAGTGGTCTGTTTCCACAGAGCAGACAGTGGATAAGCAAAACCAAACACAGTCAGTCCTCTGTTGAACACAATGACACGTTGGGGAATAACTCATCAAGGATTCTTATGTTTACAATGCTGAGGAGTCCCGCTAAGCGTAAAGAACGTGAAAAGGCACCAGGTCATTCAACGGCTGAGGTTTGCTATTTTCTTTCCCATTTTAAATGTATAACCAACTATCTATTTGTTTCATGCCTTTGTTCAGAGCTCTGTGTCACTGTGTGAGAAAATCGCTGTATATAAACAAATTTAACTGAAGTTTTATTATTGCTTAATTTAAAAACACTCTATCCTTCCTGCTTCCTCCTTACGATGTCTTCTACATTAACAATATTTAAATCTTTAAGTCACAAAATCTGAATCTGCTATTTACGTTGTGATTTAGTCATTTGAGAAACAAGTCATAAATATACACACACACAAATAAGGTGGCAAATAAATTTTTGTGTTGCGAGAAAAAAAGACAACATATGAAGATATTTTTATCATTTTCTGCAAAACGTACACCTGCGCAGGAGCTGGCTACTCTGGATTTTTCAGACGGACCCTAGTACCAGGTTACTGTTGCAACGCTGAGCAAGGAACTTAACCTGCATCACTTCATTTAGAAATTCTCAAAGTTAATGAATAAGACTTGGACAAAAAATTTAATAAATCTTTAAGAGCATGCACAGAGTCCTGTAACCTCAGTAAATAATGATTACATGTACTGTATATTCAAGCTAATTCCACAGGTGCTTCCAGGATGGGCACAGAACATCACGTCTCCTGGACCAGAGGACAGGTGGCAGCATGCTCAGGTGGACCAACTCACACCTACACTACCTGGAGCAACGCCTCGAGCAGGCTGACATTCAGAGGATATGTAGCTGAGCCAGTCGGGAATCCGCACAAAGTTACCGTCTTGAGTGGCGGGCAATAAACACATCCATTGACTGACTCAGTTACACCACACCATTTGAATTGAGAACAATCAGCAAAATATTCATTATGTGAATATGAATGTGCGAAGGCATCTTTTGTCTCCCTAAAACGAGTCCTTGTATCATTGAAAAAGCTTACAGTTGCAACAAAGCCTGCTATTTCTCTAAATTCCAATATCTAGTTACTGAGGTGAAAAAGTGATCTCCATGTTTGTTTGTCAGATATCATTATGTGCATTATGTGCTTTATTGAATTACGACTGACTAATCATAAACACAATGTCTGCATGATAATACACTTGACGAAAGAGCCCGTGTATTTTTTTCAGAATTAGTAGTTAGGCGACGGGCAGAACAAAGAACTTCTGGAGTTTTTAAAATATTATTTTGTATTATTTGACCTCAAAACCTTGAGAACGGTGCACGGTTAAAGAGGTTGCCATGGAAACACATTATTTGGAGACCGTTCCTTGTTCCTGAGCATTTTTTAAAGATCATTATTATTATTTCAGCATTCCGATGGACTAAAGCTAAATATACATGCCGTCCACATAAGCACAGGGAAACGTGTTTTGAATTTTGAGCGTTGCGTAACGGGAAGATTTTTAATCAGTGCATGTTCAGTACCAGGTGATGACTCTCAAAATAATGTTAAGCACTTTAAAAGTAAACAGAACAAGTTCAGCTTGGAACTGTGGCGAATGCGTCAAAATTGCAACATGCTGCTTTAATGGAGCAAAGGCCTCAGAAGGGCAGATAACTGTAGTAATGAAGAGCTTCAGAGAGAGAAATTCACAATGTGTATCAATCTTGTTTTGCCCTGTGTGTCTCCTGCATAAATGGCAGCACTTCTGTGTCTCCAGATATCTCCATCCTCTCTTGTCCCCAGAGACCGCTTTTGGAAGCCGCGAGTGAACAGCAGCAGCCAAGGAAGAAGACCTCCCATTTGGAGCGCAGGCCTCCTGGGAAGCGCCATAATGTGGGAGTCGCAGCGGTGAGCCGCGCTCGTTCATCAGCCTCCCGCGGCCACCTGCCTGGTCTCTCTATTACTTACTCCCGACCGCTGCCGTTTATTAATAGCAAAGGGCGAGGAGCACAAGGTCCTTTAAATTCCAGCCGAATCCCTAGGGCTGTACTTCTGTGTGTGTGTGGTGGGGGAATGTGACTCTGTATGTGTGTGTGTATGTGTGTGTGTGTGTGTGTGTGTGTGTGTGTGTGTGTGTGTGTGTGTGTGTGTGTGTGTGTGTGTAGACATATGGTTTCAAGTGCGTTCCACTGATTGTCGATATGACTGACAAGACCTTAACATCTCGTTTGGGCTCTCGGAATGAACATTGGCTGGCACGGTGGGTAGCACTGCTGCCCTGCAGCTCTTGCACTTGCGTTTAGATGTGGGTTCAAATCTGGCTGAGTTTGCATTTCATCCCATCTTTTCATGAGTTTCTTCCCACAGTGCAAAGACATATGCTTCAGACTGAAAACAAGATACAAGAACTGTTGTGTGTGTCTTATTGCCCTGTGAAGACTGGCATCCCCTTCCTCATGGGTTAGCCTCCAGACCACTCTGACTCCGCACTAGATAAACACACACACACTGGCTGAAGCCGCTTGTCCCAAGCAGGAGCCTAACTCAGCAACACAGGGCACAAGGCTTTTGGGGGTGGGGGGGGACACCCAGGAGGGGACGCCAGTCTGACACAGGGCACCCCAAGCAGGGCTCAAACCCCAGACCTCCCAGGGAGCAGGACCTGGCTAAACCCACTGCGCCACCACATCCCCCTTGCACTAGACAAACACTTGATGAAAATCAAACAAACAAATAGATAAATAATAGAAAATGTTTATGAGGGTATTGGGTGCTGTCAGAATCTGGATTCTGCACTAAGTCAAGCAAAATCATATCAAATGCATACAATTCATATAATAAACCTTCTCCTAATATTGTGATATAAACCAGTGTGACACAGGGATCCAATAACAGCCCCATAATGGTTGTGCGGCAATCGCTGTGAGAGTTCCCTCCTGAGACCACTGAGCATCTGTAAATGTGCTTAATGATATTTTGACTAAAAGCGTTACCTGGACCACACGAACACCAACCTGTTGGTACGACTCCACAACATCCCGAAACCCCATGAGATTCAAATTCCTTAATCCTACTTTCTCCGAAACAAGTCGCGTATAAGCTGCGGAAAAACTTCAGAAAGGACGTTGAGTGCAGGTTTAAATATAACACTTAGGGTTAAATATGAGGATTTTTTTTTTTGTAGAATCCATGGCTCCTGAGTCATTAATCTCAGAGCACATGGAGGAAATTGGCCCCGTTTATTCTCCAGCACAACAAGGTATTGTTCTCTCTAGTGTAACTGATTGCAGCTGTATGAAAGAGCAGCACTGTGTCTTTTATGGTCTCTCTGTCTCTCTCTGTGTGTGTGTGTGTGTGTGTGTGTGTGTGTGTGTGTGAGAGAGAGAGAAAGTGAGAGAATTTGTGCATGGTAGAGCAAATGATTCATTTATTCATTGACTGGGAAAATGATTGGGTGATGGGCTGCAACTGTGAAATTACCATATCTTTTTTTTTTAAATTACATACATAGTGCAAATTAATTGCATGGAGTTTTTTTTTTTATTTTATTAAAAGTATTTTACTTTGCTCTTAAATCACCTTTCCCCTGTGATTTAAATAAAAAAGATCATGAGCGTTGGAAATAAATCACTTCCTCGAGTGAATTTGTCATCAATGTACCCTGTTTGCTTTTAGTTTGTGCTCAAAATGACCACATGTAATCAGAAATAACAAACACTGCCACAGAAGCCACAAGAATGTGTCCCATAAATAACCATTTGAACCTCAGCAAAACTATTATTTAGTGCCAAGGTTCTTTTCAGGTAACACTCCCAGTGATTTAGAGGACCATCTTAATAATTTGCGAGCTACGTTGGGTGACACATGATGCAATTATCTGAAATCGGAAAGCGAAATACAGTATTTGGACAGGCACCAAGTCATTTCCTGCTCAAAAACACAACACACACACTCTGTAGAGAGAACCTGCTTCTGTCAGCAAGCAAGCAACATGTTTAATTAATGAAAAGGATGAAATAAAGTCAAACTATGCAGACCAGTTGAGTCAATGGGACCAAGAACAAGTCAGGACAAGTCTGTCGTGCCCGCGGTTCGAACCTGCGACTCACAGTCCTGATGGAGAACTGAAAAGTGCTGAATGTTTTAAGGGCCAGCTCAACCCTGCTTCCGACGGGAGGAGGCAAAATATGTCGTTGCATCTCACAAAGGCCGCAAAAAGCGCGTCCTCGTGCAAAAAACTATGAAATTGGCGAGAAAAAAAAAAGAAAAATGAGGCTAGGGCGATGCACGAAAGCAGGACAGTCCTGGAACACCGCTTTTTCTAAAGATACGTCTTTAATGCTGGCTTCCCTCCAAATAAACACAGTGCTTAGAGTACCTGTAATTTTACAGCTGTAATAACAGTCCAGAAGCAGCAGTCTACTCATTATCTGCTCCTCACCCTTTGTGGCGGACTCTACCGCGTTAGGTGCTGTTGCACCTCATGTCCCTGATTAGATTTCTTTTGAAGGCACCACGGTAATCCTGTGAATCACATGCCTTCTCAGATGTTTGGTTTATTCCTTGGGTGAGAGCTGTGAGGAAGAAGAGAGAAGATAAAGCTCCATAGACGTGAGCGCTGCAGTCAATAAATTTGTGACATAGGAAGAGCGAAATAGAGAAAAGTGCATGTTGAAGTTACATGAACAGGGACTGACAAATTCATTAAGCTCTTATCCTTGACCTTCAGCATCCATTAACGGACATGACAATTAATGCAGGTAATGAGACACAGGGCTCGAGGTGAGGTGCAGGTGTAGGTCATTTGGTACGCTAAGCAGGCGATGTGTGGAAATTGAGCAATTGTCAATGCAAATGCAAAGAAATTCAGTCAGAGCAGTCCTCGGGGTACAGTGAAGAGTGTGGTAACCAAGTGTGTATCACAGACACCGGAGACACGCAGAATGTCCTTCATACACGTGCAGTGATGATTTCAAAATCATGATTAGTACCGTACTTCCTCAAGCACTTCCAGAAGTGGTACTAAGGGTGTCAAAGACCATGATAGCGTCAAAAGTTAGGGTGAAACACCACTGCACTGGGAGCGGTTAAATTTAACAGCTTATCATAATGCAAGTTTATGCAGCAGTCAGATCAGGAGAGAAGTGGGTCTGAAAGAGATGAGTTGTGAGACTCTTATTGAATGCTAAAATGGGTTCAGCAGCTCTAAGGGACAGAGGGAGCAGATTCTACCTTATCGGAGTCAAAACCAAAGAGTCTCCATACTTTCAGTGATGGATCTGTGAGTTGGACCACGAAGCAAAAGTGGAGGAGCACAGTGTCCTTGCTGGGGTGTAGAAATTGATCAGGACCTTTATGTATTCAGCCGCAGTATAAAAAACATTTGTATTTGTAGTTCATCTGCCTTTTCCTGCAGCAAAATGTAACACACGCAGTTTCACAGCAGCAAGCATCACAAAGTTATATCACTTTAGGTGCCCTGAGAGTCTTCCCGTGTTAACAGATTGGGAGACAAGAGCTGCATGACCTTAGTGTGAGCTGAGCGTAGCGGTAGCTTGTTCGACAGCCTGACGTGCAATTTTTTTCGGTTGCGAACCCCCGCAAACAAGAGTAAATCCATGTAAACTGGGTGCTGTGAGCATTGGGGTGTTTCTGCATGCGATGCAAGGCACTATGAAACCGGTTAATGAGCTACACGGGTAATTAACAGTGACTCTTTGCACCATTTGACACAGGTTGTTGGTTCTTGCTGACGCCTTATACTCTTTCATTAGCCAACTTAGCCGAGCGGTGGCCGAGGTTAGCTTGATTAGGCGTGAGGCGGACCCCTGGAGGCGAGCAAACACACACAAACAGTCACACACCTGCTAAATTACACCAGGTTTACCGCAGATGAGCTCTCTACTGGCACTTTGGCTTGGAGGCAGAGGCTCCAGCTGTTCTGCTTCAATCACCTTCTAGAATGAAGTCAGAGAACCAGGTTTTCACTGGTTTTTAGATACCATCCAAAAATGTATTACTGGAACAAAGGACGTTTAATTTCTTAGTGAATTGATTGATTGGCTGATCAACTGACAGACACGTCGGTGGCGTTTCCATAAGAAAGAACTTTACCCTTGAGGCAGCTTACTGGCTGGTGCTCACAACACCCTGACAAGCACTCTGAGCACTACTGACCTTACTGTAAGCAGTATTGACTACACCGCAACCGGTATCACCTCTTTAACCAGCATTCATCACCTTCTGAACTGTATTCCTATATTTGATCTGAATTTTTGACATCACGTTTCCTGTCCAACATCTCGAAGGCCTTTCCTTTACGACCGATCTCATGGACCCACAACCTGCATACTTAAGACTGATTACATGCATGTATCTGTTCCAGATACAGTCTTCCTGGAATTCACAAAGGCTTCCTGCTACATTTAGGCCTACACTGATGTTGCAAAATTGATGTTGCAAGCATGAGCAGAGCATTTTCACAAATTCCATACACATGTTCTTTGCTGTGGGACGTTTTCATAAACCGAGTTGCTCTGCAAGAAGGAAGGCAGATAACTTTTGGAACAATGAAGCCCTCTCAAAGCTCAGTGCACCATTCCAGAGTTTGTTGGACCTAATGGCATAGATGAGCTCATGGGTAATGAGTTTCATCCTCCAAGTCAGACTGAAGGACAGGGGTTTTGTCCTGCAGCGTTGTATCCCTGTTGCCATTCCTTTGTCAATCGCTGTGCAAGAAGGCTGCTTTTAGCCAACATTTCGAAAGTAGACGTTGCCCATGGTCTTCGAGTGCCTTCTATCAAGCCTTCATTTGAATTTTAACAATTCTCGTTATCATTTAATGTTTCTCTCAGGCTCCTGAACAGCGCTGCAAGAACTTCTAAATATTAAACTGTACTTCGTTGCTGTCATTGGTCTTTCTGATGTTTTTTGATGTTTGATGTAACCAGTGCAATGGGCAAAATTAAGATTGCGACGTGATATTTTGCTCCAAGGTTCATTCTGGTCTGGATGCTAAATCCAGCATAAAAGTGAGGCTATCATTTGACAGAATTATTTATGACATATATATATATTATTTACAGAGCTGCTGGTTAATGTTAGAAATGAGTGTTTGGCACTTTCACCGTACTTACATTTAATTGGTTCATACTGTTAATCAGTAATGAGCTGCACTGCCTCTGTAAGTGTCCCTTCAACTGTCACAACAGGCTGACAAAGGGAATCAGAAACTGAGAGCTGTTGAACGCAGGGCTTTCCTAGCCAAAGCCACAGTGACGAAACGCTCCGGCCAATCTGGCTTCGGATCCATTAAACACTCCCACTGGGCCCGTGAACCCAGTGATCATGAGGTGCCAGGTTCTGAGTCAGGCACAGAGAAATGAACGTGCTGTTCCCTCCAACAGTCCTTGAGTGGCAAATACTACTACATGTTAGCCCAGCCCTTGCGGCAACAAGCTCAAAGAATCGTGTTTTATGAATAAGCCCCGTTTCTCTTTGGGTTTAAAAGTTTATTGTCACGGTATATTTATTTCATATAAGTGTAGGTATGACTGAGCGTGCCAAGGAGCCGAGCGGAGGAGCAAGCGAGAATTCTGGCCCGATGGGCACGCTGAATTGTAACATGTGAGACGGCATGAAATTGAAAAATAGAAACTCGGGCTAATGCCTGGGATGCAGCAAATAGCTTTGGAAAGATGTTTCTTGGTTTCTGTAAATGAAGACAGAATTACTGAGAGGGATACACAGACGAGAGCCGAAAGAGATGTCCTTCTCTGAAAGGAGAGGGGTGGCATACGTATAGGACCAGAACGTTCACAAAGATGACAATTTGATGTCAGCAGATATGAGGGACTGAGGTTCCAGTCCGCCGTCCCCGGTGGTGAAGTCGCAGGGTGAGCCGTGTTGCTGGGAGTGTCTCATTTGCAGGGGAAAATGGTTGCTTGTTCTGGACTGCACAGAGAGGTGACGGAATCACTTTTCCGTTCTGTTGGTCATTAAATATGAAAGAAAAGGATTTATGTAGAGCTTTATGGAACGCTGAGTTCCGGTCAGCCTGAAACAGAATGCTTCACTGCACACGGCTTCAGATCATTGACCGACGGGCAAGTCGCAAAATGCAAGAATTCAATATGTGAAAAAAATTTGATCAGATTGAAATCTAACCCAAGTTCAGACCTTGTCGCTGAAATGGGGGCAAAGGGGACTAAGTTTCCCAACACGATGCTTGTACAACCACACGCCTGCAAAACACCGAGAGGATGTTTCAGCTTCCTGTTCAAGCAAAGACTCCACACTGCGATAATACAGGTCTTTTTATTTTATTGCGCTTATTAGGCCCACTTGAGTGTGTCAGTCAAGCGTAATAAATAAATAAATAAATAAGCCGCTCATTAAACCAGATGAAGCAGCAGACGCTAAAAGCTTTCACGAGCTTGCTTTCTTTACTTGTCATTCCAAGATTCTCGCAGCACTCTCCTGCGCCCCATCACCTGCCTGCAGCAACAGCTGGCAGTTCTCCAAAATCAATATTTTCAGGGGAATAATTATCTGGGCCGAGCCGGACAGCACATTTTGTGCGCTAAGACCCAACATGTATAGGGCTTTCTTGCTGCACTGTGTAGATCCGCCAATATGCTACTTACAGGTGCAGCTCAGGAGAAAGCCAAGAATAATGGCCATGCTATTGATCTGATATCCTCCTATTCATTGAGGGGCTCTGCAGGCCTCAGTGACCTTGTTTGTCCTTGATTTTGGTCCATTTCCACTAGCGGGCTCAGCAGGAATTCAATAGCCATCAAAACAGTCTTCACGTGGTTCTGGGGCCACTTCTTGATTGACCGCAAAAGGTTGTCTAGGGTGTGCGGTCATTCAGTTTAATAGCTTCAGTTTAAAAAAGTCTGGTTTCTAAAATACCCTTATAAAAAATTAATATAAGATACAAAGAGCAATACAGTATCGGGAGTATAATAATATTACAGGAAATAGAGCCTCTCTCTTTCTGAACCCATGCAGTGTTCTGCCGGTCGACACCAAATCACACAAATGAGATTTGAAGAGGAGGAGAAGCTCCTCATGAGACTCCACACAGTTTTATCACCACTTTCTGAAGGAGGTGAGGATTAGGTCATCAGGTCTCACCAGGGTTTTTAATGGGATCTCCAACATGTCCCAGGGACATAAATCTCTTCTTAGGGTAAATTCTGCCCGACATTGTGTTGCAGGCAGTAGAGGGGTAACTCAGGTGATGTGCGCTTTGCTATTTCCTAACTCTACAATGCAATCCACACATCATCAGAGGTGCTGCCCCTTCCTGCGTGTTTTCTGGAAGCAGCCTTTGTGCCAGACAGTTAGTGGTAGTTGGAATGATGGGACACTGATGTCAAACTGGCTTCTTACAGACTGAACACTGCCATTTTACCCCTGAGAAATATCCTACAGCAAGTCTCACTAGCTTTAGCCACGTTGGATAGATAGCAAGCACGAAGGTCTCAGTTTTGCCTCCAAGGTGATAGTATGAGCTCCCTCTGTCACTCAGAACTGCTGGATCCCTCCACAGACATTGACTAATCAAATTATTCTTTTAATGAACGGAACTCCCAATTCTATATACGGCTATCTGCTTAATTTATGGCAGCAAAAATAGTGCTATTGGACTGTCAGTGACCGTACTACAAGAATCGTGTCTTTATGTGTGTGTCTGCATCTGCTGGTAATATGCTCTTTTTTGCTTTGAGTTGAATGTTGCTTTGCAGGAAAAAAAAAACATTTCCTAAATGAATAAACATAAGTGTAACTGTAGTTCAACACAGGATCCCCTTTATTACAGAATCAGGTAAACCAATGTATGGATAATGCTTGACAGGAGCTACAACTACAAATAACCAAAGAGCTAAAAATAGTCTGTGCATACATTTATCTGTAAATTGAACAAGATTCCACTATATTAACACTGTATTCAGTTGATCATATTTGAACAAATTATTCAGCTGGGTATTCCCCTGTAGTTAATCACAGTAAGTGGTCAAGAAGCTACAGGATAAGCAGAGACTGGGGCTCGAACCAGAAGCCTTCCTTGGCCTTTAGTCTCTCATCTGCATGCATATATAAAATAAAACTAAGGATGAACGACAACGAAAAGTAACAAGAGCTGACTTGGCCATTTCTCAAAGAGTGCAGTGAGTCCTGTGCCCCGATCAGGAAGGCAGAAAAGATAAACACTGCTGCAGGAGGAGGCAGTTTGTTCGGGAGATCTAGCTTGTGGGCAACTGCCAGGCCGGCCAGAACAATTCCCACGTGTCATAAATAAATGCATTTGTGAGAGGAGGACCGGATGACTGGTGAACAGGCTCCATCTCTCTCTCTCATGTTGTTGCCAATGAGAGAGGCAGCAAAAGGACCCCCCATGTACCCCAGAGAGGAGCCACACAACACCACTACGGAACTGCGAAGGGGAGTTTATGGATTTTAGGTTGCCATGGTAACCACGGTACCAGATCCTCGTTCTGCAGAACGGAGTTATTTAAAATACATTTCAGCGGAGAAGTCGCACGGTGCGTTGGACGAGGGCGAGCGAGAACCTGGGTAGGGCGCTTGTTAGTGGAAGCAATCCTGTGTTTGAGATCCGATCTCCCGGAAGACAGGAAACGCTCCCTGCATGCAGGAGTGATTGAATCCCTTCCTGCAGCGTCCGGTACGGTAGGCTGTCTCGAGTGCAGGACCCGCAGGCGTTCGTCCAACGTAGGGCGATGCCCTCCTGAGCATTTGAAAAGAACCAAAACACACAAAATCATCTGCCGCTGCCTAACGCCACACGTTCACAAACACTTTCACCACCCCACCCCCTTCCGAATGACATCTGGAATAGCTGTCTGAAGCGTGAGAAACCCGGAGTCATTAAGGGAGCCGGCGGACTCTGTCGAGCTGTTGCGTTCTTCGGTTCCCCTCCACAAGCCACTAATTAATGCGCTGCCTGGATTAGGTTATCAATATTACCGCAGATACCAGAGCGGCCATTAAGGGCTTCCTTAATATTTCCAGACACATTACAGAGAGAAGGTCTGCCCAAGCTGGAGAAGCAAACAGATGTAAAAGCTTTTTTAATTTGGAAAAATAAAGAGTTCGGCCATTATGTTGGTCGCAGAATGAACATAACGTGGACATAATGGACATAATGTGAATTTTTCTTCGATATTCCTGTTCTCAGCGTGCAGCTTCTTTTCATTTGTCACTTTAGCCATACTCATTTTTCACGTTGAAAAAAATAATGATTATTTTGCTCCTGTTTGTGCAGAAACATTTCCTTTAAAACTTTTCCATTGTATGCTTTTTTTGGAACGGGATGGAGAAACTAGGTCCATCCTCATGCCTTGTATTTGTAGCCCTGGCTTTGTTCGATAACAGGGATGCTGAGAGCCTTTCAAAGCAAGTCATATGGAGTGTGGTACGATAAAATATGGACTCACATGTGGGCCAATGGAAGCACCACAATGCAGTAGAGCCATCAGTTGGAGGTCTAAGCCTGGCAATGCTGTTCTGGGGGGGGGGGGGTCAACAGGGTGAAAACGGACCTCCCAATGGGTCACTCTAACCACACAGTGGCACAACCCCCTGACAGAGCTGCGTAAACTTCAGCCCGATCCCTCTTAAGGAAGCAATGGTGAGCTGACATTTAGAGCTTGAGATAGAGATGATTATCTGTAATATGGAAAGGCTCTTCACACCATGGTAATGTCAGGGTTCATTCTGTGTGTTCTGGTCAGGCATACGTTGAATATCAGCTGCAAGTGTCCTGTTTTTCCATCTCCGCTCGCCTTTGCTTCCGAAAAATCACAGGTTACGCGAGGATGGGCGGGGCAGTCCAGGCAAGCCTTTGCGAAAATGTCACGCTGACCATCTGGGCCGAATTGGGACAAATACACCGGGAAGCGGTGGCCAGAGTGGCATTCGCAGCTCCTGGACCTGACCGCCTCCCCGCCAAGTGCCACTTTCATGACAAGCCACGCGGTTCCGCCAGCTTCAAAATCGCTGGGAACCGGAACACGCGGCAAGAGCGAGTACGCTGCAGTCTCCACGTGTGCCATGCTGGCGGGAATGAGACCGTGAGAAAAAACAACTGGAAGATGACGTGTTTACCGAAACAGCAGGGTGGCCGGACCGGTTTCAAATTCGTGTGAAATGCTCAGCCGTACTGAAGGGACAGTGGTTACTGCTCCTACTTCGCATGTATACTCCAGACTGAGAGAAGACCATTGCCATCATTACTTGATTCAGCTTAAGGACTCACTCACTCACTCACTCACTCAGTCACCCACCCCTGGATCACTGGTCGCGATGATCCGGAGCCTATCCAGGAAGCCTAGGGTGCCAGGCTAGATAGGGTACCCCCTGGATGGAACACCACGGTACCCACACACACTCATTCACTCACATACACTATGGGCAATTTAGAGTCACCAGTCGAAGTGAAACACCTCTCTTTGGACTCTGGGAGGAAACCAGAGCACATGCAGACCCCGATATTTAAAAACTGAATTAAACCCGCTGAACCGAGTCGTGTAGCTGTTCTGTTCTAAATCCAAGCCAGGCTGTCACTGCCTCTTTTCTGGCTCTCAGGTGGACAGATTCTGGCTCGTTGAGTGCCAGTGTGTGGGCCTGAGGGTGTGCGCTTTGCTGACTGTAGAGCGATCATCTGCCCTCTTCCAGTCAGAGACCGGGAATGAAGAAGAGCGGCAGCGCAGGCCTCATTGGTTCTTTCGTTTTTGCTGCGGGTTAACGGCCGATCGAGTGGAGAACTTAATTTGCAAACAGCGCTGCCGCACCTCGCAGGGCAGCTTCGTACAGCATTAAACAACTCTTGTCGTCAGGAGTGGCAAAGCTCGAAAGGTCCACCTCTGGACGCACGCGCATCCCGTACGTTGCACGGTAGCGAAGGAAATGAGCGAAGCGGCAGGTCTTACTGTCGAAGAGCCCATTGAAAGGGTTCAGGTGAGGACCCTTCCCCTTTCTGCAGCACCGCAGACTCGGGCACGTTGCAACAAAAACGTCGCTCGGGGGGCTTTTTCTCATCCAGGCGTGAAACATCGTTCCCGAAATGGAGACGACGCTTGTCGGAGAGCAAGCATCTACGCTGATGAGCATCCACTGCTACAGAAGGGAGGCCCGGGGCATTCACGGCACTGCCCGCAATGAGCAGCAGCTGCGTATGAGGGGGGCGAGAGGTCCTAGGAGGAGCCCTGCCGATTTACCTCGGAACAAGATGCTTTGGTTAGTGCGGCTCTGCCTGAGATAGGCTGTTATTAATTGACCGATGGACATGATAGCCTCCGTCCTGAGTGCGCGGTACCCAGGACGGACAGTGCGATCACAACAGTCTTAGAGAACTCCACGTTCCATGCGACAGCACCAATGCCACTACGATTCCCACAGCTGATTCTCTTGTTGAAAGAAACACACGTTAAATCCTTGACCAAATTTTACCGCGTTTTTTTTTTTCTTCTTCTTCTCTCTAATAGGTTTAGATGTTTAACGGGTGGAATTTACCAGCACACACTCTCTAAGTGGACATTAGCTTCACACTGGGGTTAATAGACTAAGACTTGTTTTTACTGCAGGCTCTCATCACTCATGCACCCTCTATCAGCTAGTGTGTGTGTGTGTGTGTGTGTGTCTGTGTGTGTAAACAGTGTCCACGCTGGCCTCGCCAGTGTCCTCCTGAACAGAATGCTCGTATGACCGGCCCTGACAGGAACCATGTGAACGAGGTACTCTCACATCTCACGTTACCCTGGGTCGGCTCCACGCGGGGATCCGCGCCACGCCACAAACGAACGTCTGCTGCTGTGCGTGACCTGATGCGGACGTCATTGCTATCTAGGCCATCGTGCTGTCATGTCCATTTCATTTTGCGGCGTCTCTCCCCCGGGGGTATCGCCTTCCTGCCTCCAGCCATCGTTTCCAATCTCCGACCCATTTTATCTTTTCCAGATGGGGCGCCTGCCGGACTTTTTCGCTCCCATAAGGAGTCTGTCTCCATCCCTGGGATGATGCGTGAGGATGGGGGATGGGCAATGTTACTGGGGCAAAGGCCCCTAAGGGTGTTTACATAGGACAGCGGGACTTGGTTGTTCCTGCAAGCCACACGTGACTTTTTACGAACTCCTCATCCACGGTCTCATTAAAAACTCCGCTTTGCTGGCCGAATGCCTCAAAGGCCAGCACTTCTACACCGTCCGCATGCTGTCGATTGTTTACTCTGTCAAGAAAGACAGAAGTTTGCCAGTTATAGCCTCTCATTCTGTTCTTGCTTAAATGTACACAAAGGAGTGCAGTTCTCCTCCCCCACGTTAGGTGGCGTTAGTCAAAGAAGAGCAAAGAGAGAACGTCGTGTACCTGAAGATGTTTGGCGTGGTGCGGTCACCATAAACAGGGGGATGAAGGCTTGTGTCTTAAAGATTCCATCTCATCCTTTGCTTCCAATTAGTGCCCCTCGACCAGGGTTTTTAGATGGCGGAGGCAAACCGTTAACATTAGAGATCTAAATAAAGAGAAAGGAGATGGGAGACTAACGACTGCCATTTGATTATTAACGTTAATTTGTGTTCACAGATGGGTAATTTAGTAAACCTGCCGAATGACCGGCCTGTTGCTGCAGAGGTCCCAGTCATGCAACCCCCCAAAGAGGCTATTATAAGCTACCGGGCAAAGTTAGGTAATATTATAGCCACTTTTATTCCTGTATTCTCCAATCACTGCGAAGTGCAAGAGCCAGTGCCGTATTAGTGTGGTATATTACCCTGCCAGCTGATACAGTTTTACAACTCCCTACTGAACGTAGTTCTCAGATATTTCTCCACTTAGAAGAGGAATGTAAAAATGCTGTAAACTGGCAGCAAAAGCTTTCTTGAAAACCATTAAACGGGCAGCTTCTCAAGACATTTGTCTTCTATTAAATCGAATTTATTAATTTCCCAAGCCTTAAACATGTAAAATGCATTATCTTTTTTTTTTTTTTTTTTTTTTTTTTTTTTTTTAAACAGAGGAGAGGTGCCCCAAGTCGACTAAGGCAAAATTTTTCATGAAAAATCAAAGATGGGGTACTTCGCTGTGTTTCTCACAGGTATTCCTCAACATTCAATAGAGTAATGCAATAAACTCTATGCAGTTACACTGCATCGATCACCTATTCAGATATGAAATTGAACTGTGCGGTACTTCATTAGACTGCAGTCAAAAATCACATATGATTTAAAACGTGTGATTAAAAAAAAGTTTTAAGGATAAAAGTAAAAACTTTTTTTTAAAAAAAAGAAAAAAAAAGTATTTTGCCTGCAAAAATGGGCACTGGAAAAATGGCAATGTGGTGTTCCATCATATTCGCTCTGAAAGTGAGCTGCGCTTTTGACCCAGAGCCGTTACAGTCAGTGATTTTGAATTGAGGAGTAAACAGGAGATTTGGTTATTTATGCAGAGCCCCTCATGCCTTCACCGAGCTGTTCAGACCCTCTCTGTAGGCTGAGATGAGAGCGCCAGGTGATCCAGGGACATATGAGACATTTTCATCCGAATCGGGTGTGCGACACAGTCCCAGCTGTCCACGGTGTGTTCACGGGCCGCCTCCCTTTGACCACTGCGCCTCAGCGGACAGGTGACCGCTGTCCTCATTTACTCCCATTTAGGATGCACATGGAGACAATAAACAGCCTGTGTGGCGCAGTGTAAATATTTACATTGTAATTAATTTGTTTCATCCGCCCTGCCTGCTTTACAGATTGCCCTTGAGCTTCCAGAACATTCACTTTATCCTGTTAGATGTTCCAGATGTTTCCTTGATTAAATGAACACAGTACCGAGAGGTAATTACATTTATCACTGATTCATAACACCGTAAAAAAAACTCACTCTGTGTGTGTGTGTGTGGCTGTTTTGATGGGACTGAGAAGAAGATCCTCCATAACGGTTACCTTTATAAAGATATTTGGCTTGATAGTTTCCGATGATATTTCCCAACTTACAACTGCTATTGCTGCTCTTATATACATGAGAAACAAATACTGTATATTAAAAAAAAAAGCCTATTGTTCTATGGTTTACGAAGAGAAGCTAGGTGCGAAGTTTCTTTTGCACAACTTACACACTCATCTCACATGGAGAGAAGATTGAAGAAAAATTTGTTTGACAGGTTTCGGGACTCATCGCGGTGATCGTGTGGGACATCAGTGGGAGACGATACTATTTTTTTGACTGCATTTTTTGGAAAACGGCACCTTTCTGGTTTTCTTGCGCACCTGGTGAAAACACACACCGAGCGCTGAAATATTCAGCTCTACAAGTGGAGGAAAACTATTTAAATCAGCTTTGTAAGTCATTTGGATAAAAGAATATTTATCCCCTAAACCAGAGAAGTAGCCTGAGACATAATTTCCCGTTTCACCAACCTGTACTGTCAGAGTCAGCCAGCAGGCCCCGGCGAGAGTCACTTTGCTCTAAATAGGGTTCCAGACGCTCCGCCGCTGCAACGGGGATCTGGGACGCGACAGCACAAAGTACCAGCCGGCCTTGACCTACATCGCAGGCGGTCCGCTTCTCGCAAGTTTCCACAACAGCCGCTGTATTTTCCCGCGTTTTCACCTCCGTGCGGCCCCTCAAAGGCACCGAGAAACAACGGGAAATTAGAACAAAAAAGTGGAGCGTCTGAAAGCGTGTCGGATGCTGCAGCTTAAAACAGAACAATAACACAGTTTTTAATATCTACACAGCCTGGTTTCCCAGAAAAATGAACCAAGTGTTTCATATTGCGATTTAAGTTGATAAGCGCTGGAATTTGATTATGGATGCATTTGTCACCTGCCAAAGCACACTCAAGGCTTTTGTTTGAGTGTCTGAAAGTGCACTGTAAAAACAGCAATTCATACATCATTTGCAGGCGGGAGGTATGAATGAGGAACGAGTTTATATAACAGGATACACACACACACACACACACACACACACACACACACACACACACCAGCTCCCCACTCATGTAAGAAACTAATCCAGTTTCTATGGCTCCGTAAGTTCTGAGAGCTGCATTCAGGATGGCACCCGTTTATGAAATGGAGCAGCGTTTCCACCCTGTAATCCATAATTTGACAAATTGCAGGTATGAATTTTAGGCTCCATCACGAGCCCAATTCACGGTGTGTCTCCCCGCAGAGTTCTGGAAATCTTTTAATACGGCGTGTCGCTTACTGGCATTTTCTCAGCAGCCACTTTGAGAACTCAGGATGCTGACATGACAGTCCAAGAACCTCACTCGCTCATATAGTACTCATTCATCCAATTCGTCACTTGTTCGTATGACCTATGCTCGCTGTGAACCTGACTCATTCGAGTAGACCCTCATCCAGAACATCACTTGCTCATATAGTATACAGTCATCCAAAACATCACTAGGGCAGAACCTTACTCAGCCATTTAGCACTCATTCCTCAACAAACTCACTCGTTTATCTAGTGTTCACTCATCCCAAAACCTCTCGCTCATGTAGCACAGACTCGTCCAGAGTTTTCATAGACTATACCCTCTTTCAAAAATCAAATGTAAAAAGCCACCATGCTGAATTCCAAGCACCTGAACCCAGCTTTTCAAAGGGTCATTAATGTGAACTTGTGCACCAGGGATCAGGTGGATAAGGGTATCGTTGAAGTAGATTAAAACCCCAAGTAAGAGGTTTCCCCCGGAGGGCAGAAGTATCGCTGTCGCCTTTTGTGCGGACAATCATTCGGAGCGTTGGGAAGAAGAGATTCCATTAACCCTCGTGTGAAACCAACCTGGCTTCAGAGGAAAGATAAGGAGTGCTTATCGCCACTCGTCGCTCACGTAGGTGAGTCTTATCTGGGCCTGAGCTGATAAGCCAGGTTTAGCATTCAGGAGGGTGGGGTACATGTGAGAGCTGACAGCTGACCCATGACCCCAGAACTGAGCGGGGACAGGGCAGCGATGGAAAAAATGCGGACGGTGCTAATATGAGCTGCTACCGTGTTTCATTCCTCAAGCACAAGCAAGTTCTGAAACTCGTGGCTTGATATGAGGCTCACAGCCTCACTGAGAGGTCAATGATATAATTTTAGTTTTCCGGTGCAAACAAGTCCAAGGACAAGTCAAACAACAACAAGAAATACACACACACATTTTCTGAACCGCTAGTCCCATACGGGGTCGCGGGGAACCGGAGCCTAACCCGGCAACTCAGGGCATAAGGCTGGAGAGGGAGGGAACACATCCAGGACGGGACGCCAGTCCGTCGCAAGGCACCCCAAGTGGGATTCGAACCCCAGACCCGCCAGAGAGCAGGACCCGGTCCAAAATATATCAAAAATATTAATAGAGACCTTCAGCAAAAAATCTCTGAAAAAGTTGCTACTGAGCCTCAGTGGTACCACAAGTTGTTCATTGAACTTATTTGCTAATGTGCCCATATCCTCATAGCTCAGCAAGAGTCCACTATGGCAACCGCCTTAGACGAACACATACTGGTATTGAACTGTTGCCTAATTATTTATTTAATGCTTATGACTTATTCAGTCAGTATCGGACGCGCGACTGGTGTGGCACACTTGTTTGGTGCCGCCGTGGTTGGAATAGACCAGTTCTTAGAGGGAGAAACATTCCATATTTTATGGGAAGAAAAACCCCAACTGGAGTAGAGCGGTAAATTCGAGTCTTCGATCACCACCCATTTCCAGATCTCTGGCATGTCGACGTCTGCAGAAAACACCAGATTCCAGTAAAAAGCTCCATCCTGGCATTACCATTGACTGTCTCGAGGGAGAGAGGGACATTAGGCCAAAAGCACCTCCCAGCTCACTTTGTATTCTCCACAGGTGGTTTGGCATCGTCGGCCCCAACTTTCCTCCGCTTCCACTCGTGAGCGACGATGCAAAATCTTTGTGTGTGGTTGAAAGAGCAACCCCAGGCCTCAGTTTCCACTAAAACCTAAAATCCATTTGGACTCATTCCTAGGTGCTCCTAAGGGCTCGTAAGGCAACTTGGAATTCGCATCAGTTAGTCTGTGTCCCAGGGTTGCGAGAGGTTTCCAGCGCTCACCGAGACAGGGAATTAGGCCCGCTATTATAGAAGCCTTTACGGTGGCAGAGCACGTATCAGTTCCTAATCAGCGCTAGCGCTAATCCCGACTGCGGGAGGCGATCGAAACCAGAGAGCAGAGAGAAATCCATATCTCCACTAATTGGGGCTGTGTTAACATCTACAGTTCATTTGTGCATTCTGATTAGGTTTTTAGAGTCAGGCCGTTTAATTTTTTGTATCCATGGGCAACAGAAACAGGTTAAGCATCGGGAAACAGATCACATCCTAGAGCAATGAGTGCGGCGTTTTATAGGGCAAACATTATTCCAACAGAAAGGTCGCGGTCTGCAAAACGGACGTCCCACATATGATAATAGGGCAGGGCGGGGTCATAATGTGATCCAGAACAGTCCGTCAACTAAAAATCCAATAAGTGACAGCAATAAAAGATAATTGCAATCTGAATTAGGTTTTCAACAAAGGATAGCGTAACGCGAGTTTATCGTCGCCGCAATGCAATTAAGGCAGTGTAACGAAATAATGAACCAACAGACGTGCGCAGTCAACGCTGGGATGCAGCTGATGTTTTATGCTGCCGTTACCGTGACAACCAGGTGAAATGCCCACAACAGGAACATCAGTTAAATAAGTCAATTGAAACAGAGACAGTGAGGCCAATATGTGTGTATTTGCATATATACCCCAGAGGTCACCGCGGTGATAAAACACTTCGAGAAGAACAGGGGTCTGAAATTAGACTGGTGTCTTGGGGAACAGTTGCATCAGACACTACACGTCAAATCATCCTTTATGTGAAGGTCCCTTTCGGCTTGGCTTCATTCAGGGAATTCGGACCCCGATTCTAAAACAGGAGTAGCACACCCTGGTACCCACCTTAATTTAATTAGGCAGATCCACTGTCTGCTGGATGTAAAATAAGGGTTTATGAAAATTGGGTGTCCATTACCCCCGCGGGCGTCCGTCAGTGTGCCACAGCCCTCCCCATTACCCGCTCCTCGCCGGTTCACTTCTCCTGTGAAGAAGGCAGTGACAGCGAGCGAAAAAGAACAGTTTGAGTAATTGGATGATTTGTTGCCTAATTACTGTCAATAAAAGCCATTTGCGCTGCGAGGCTTCCTGCACGCTCCGGGATAGATGGACTCCCTGGGGCCCGGCGGGCTGTGAGTGAACAGAGAGCAGAGAGCAGAGAGCGATGCCCCCCACCTCATCACTCTGATCGCATGCAAATACGGAGAAACGGAGGTGCTGGGAGCCAAACGAGAGACGGAGAGGCCAAGCGGGTCTCACCTCACACCACAGGGAAAGAGGTCGAGGGGTTCCGGCCCCACAGCAGAGCACAAGAAGGTACCTCAAAGCGGAAGGGATCCCGAGGGGGTCTCGAAGCCACAGAGAGCCCTGCCAGGGGCCTTTATCAGAAACCAGGAGGTCTGATTTGACATGCAGTCTCATCTCGAGCACTGACAGCTCTGCATGCTTTCATTCATAATGGATGTCTCCATCCCCCCTCGTAGCAACTGTGTGTGTGCGCGTGTGTGTGTGTGACAGAGAGGAGGCAGGTGCTGTTTGATGTAGCTCAGCTGCATCCATTTCTGCCCAACTGTCTCATCTATGGGGTCAGAAAGGAGTGTATTAAACACATTTTTTAATGTTCAGTGCCGCGTTCCCTTTTTCTCACGCTTGGAACGTCTGACTGAATGATAATAGAGTTTGTCTTTTAAATGGGCTGCAGGAGCTTGGCTGAGAGCATACACACACACACACACACACACACACACAGCTCTTTTCAACTAACTGCCATCCTATATGTGTTTCTTATGGAGATAGTTCACCCACAAAGATGGGACTTGATCCCATCCGCAATCATGATTTTGACCAAGTTAACAGTGAAGCCTTAACTAACTTAACAAGCCAACTCTGCCATCGTGGCACCGAGATCATCGCAGGCCTCCCATTTTCTAGCTCTGACTAGACATCATTAAAAAAAGCACAGACGCCCGTCACTATAAATCATCTCCCCTTCCCAAGATAAATGTCACAAAAGCGCAATTTAAATCGGAAACCCATTAGCTTAATGACGTTATGTCTGAGAATTAATATGACGGTGAAACATTGCAATTTTACATCCAGTGAATTTGAAATGCAAGAAGTTGCCTCCTCGGACGTCGCTTCGGTTCAGAGTGATTCCGGTGCGGCCACATCACGATTCATCTCGAACCCGAGTCGACCGACTTAAACCCTCCACAGAGTGGCACCATTTAAAGCGAATCGGCGGCGGAGCGTGGCGTTCATAAATCAGAAACAAATCATGTCCACAGGAGACGCTGTGCAGGTGCAATATCCATTTCCACGGAAAATGACTGCCTGCTAATCCCTCTCCAAACACACATTATTATTATTTATTCATTTATCTCAACAATAATTCTCCTCAGAGGCTTACAGTGTGATGGTTGTACGCTAAGCTACTTACAGTTATTTACCCATTTATCTAGTTGGCTAATTTTTACTGGCTCAATTCAGGGTAAGTACTTTGATAAAAGGCACTGTAGCAGGAGGGAAATTCGAGCTCGTGTCCTTTGTTCGGAGGATGACAGCTCTCACCGCTACGCCACCTGCTGGTCCTAATCACGCCGAACTGCCGTCGTCATGGAATTTGCGATTCTGCATCCGCTTTATCCACTGAAACATATTTTTAAAACTTTTCTCCCCACTTGGCGTGGGTGTTCCTGTGCATTTTTTGGAGGTTTTTTAAATATTACAAGTTGGAATATTTCCCTAAAGTCACTCTGAAAGACACACGGGACTTTTTTTTTTTAAAGTCTCTGTTCCGTTTTTTTGCACTCCACTCTACCATTTCAGCAGCTTCCTATCACACACACACACACACACACACACAGCTTGCCCTTCTTACTTCAGAACAAACAACAACATGTAAATAGCTCTGGCAATGACATTTGGCCCCCCAACAGCTCGCCTCACCAACCATACGGCAGAGTTATTACCAGTCTGGCATCTCTTATGAAACGCTCAGAGGAGCGCCGCGACATCACAAACCACAACGATGCTGCACAGCGATGGGTGGTCTTTTCAGCTCAATCCCTTTCAATGCAAATATGTAAATGAGACACAACAGAAAGCCTCTGTTCTGTCTGCTGTTCTTGCGCTGTTTGGCAGTGTGCCAGTTCAACTTTAAAAACTGAAAAAACAGTGGCGTAAAACACCCCTTTTTTCTTTTTTTTTTTTTTTTTTTAAATTCCTCTCCTTTGTTATTTGTCAATCCCATTTTTTCTTCCCTTCTTGATATGAACCAGCAGGATCATTTGTTTTCAGAAGGACACGCCGGCCCTTCTTCCAGCACATTCTTTTGCCAAGGAGAGATTTTTGCCACATTTGTTCTTCAATTTGGCATAACTGCTGAAGCGGAAGAGCAGGCGTGATCCCCCCGAGGACCCCTGTGAGGCCGCATCTGTGTGCTCAGGCCCCGCAACATCACCAAGTCTTTCAGCAGTAAATAAAGACAGCGGAAGAAGTATTTGGTGAAGACCTCACAGCTTAGGAAGAAGTGCCGAGCCTATGGCTGGGTTATCGAGAGCTCCGTAGAATGTTGTGAGATCACATCCCATCTCTTGCAGTAGAACTGATGGGCTCTGCTGTGATTTAAAGCCTCTTTATGGATCTTTGTTAAAATGAGCCATGTTCCAAAGTAACCTGGGAACTGCTGCACTCACTAAGACCCATCCCATTTGGATACTGTGGTAAAAAATACAAATTACATTAATAATTGTAATTGGTGTTTCTCTGACGATTTTCTCAAAGACAACTTGAAGTTGCCACTTTCATTGATTTACCCATTTATATAACTGGGTCATTTTTGCTGTATAAATTCAGGATATGTACCTTAACCAAAGATGCTACAGCAGGGGGTGGGATTCAAACCCACATCCTTTGAATGGAATGCAAAGCCACTACATCACTTGGTGCATTACTGACACACGCTCACACACAGTCTTTGGGAGCACACATCTTCCACGTATGCGTATGTGGGCTTGAGCTCCACGGTAAGTGCTTTCTGATCAAATGGTTTCAGGTATCGTTCGGTCTCGCCGGCGGCCGCTACGATTGGCGTTGCGGACAATGATCTAACGTTCGAGCTCAGCCACTGCTCAGTGTTGTTGCATGTCTGCCGCTGTAGCCTTGTGCAGCTCCCTGCTGGATTATTGAAAATTTTAGTTCTATTTCTCTATCTCTCTGCGTTGTGTTCTGATACCCTCGGCACTCCAAGATTCACCTGTGGCTTCAAGCCGAGATGCCACAGGACCGCAAGACGGCCACATATACTTAACTGAAGTCCCAGAGGAGACCGGACTCTGCATGGCAATATTAAGCTCTGCCACACAGCCCAAATGGCCCATTGATTTCACTATTTGCATGAATCTTTATGGGAAAATTAAAGGGGTAAAAGTGTTACTTAAAGTCTGGGAAAGAGGACCATGTACAAGAGGAGTAATTACGCGGGCAGTCTGAATGTACATCCCACAGTGGTTCGAGTTTTTAACATCGCTAACCGGTAGATTAGCCACGGGTCTGGGCGCGGCCTTCGGGTGTATTGCTCTGGGTGGGCGGAGCCTATATGTACTTGTTTCTGATCCCAGTGGCTGCTTTTTAACTCAAACCTCCTTTCACCACTCTAACACCTATCCATCACTAACCACTTTAGATTCCTATTAACCGTCCTTGGAGTTATGCTTTTGTTTGTTTTTCCCCCCACAGCACTTCCATCTCCCAAGCACAGCCGCGGGATGAATAAAAGAAGCGCGCACCGCGGTTACCTGCGGTTTCTTTTCAATTAGCGCCGTCCGCTTGACACAAACACGTGTCCTTTGTTTCAGCTGACACGGACAGAATCATGGAGGTCGAGTGCAGCGTCGAGGAGCTCCGTTTCGGGATGCCGGGGAATCAAAGGGGATTTTCACAGCTAAAGTGGTGTGGCGGAATACAGAGGCCTGTGGACAGGCCATTAAATCAGCCTTGGCAAGCGCATCGCTCACAAACAAGTGCTGCTGACAGGCTGTTTGAAGAACAACTTTCAGCCCTTTGTCTCGCACAACAAAAAAATGTAGTACAAATATATTGCAAAATAAACCTGTGTTCTGCGCAAATGTCAAAATGGTAAGACATACTCATGCCTTTACTGGCCAGATTTTTGCCCTCTCCCTGGGGTAATTTAGCTCTTACTTTACCTAGTTCAACATTATTCAAGCAGTGATTCACTATAGACATTTAGGTCAAATATTTTTGAGCATCCACGCCTCCAGTCGAACCCAGGACTCATCCCTGATCTCAGAATCTGCATAGCCAGGCTCATGTTTGGAGGAACAGTGTTGCATTTCCACAGGGTACTGGGTTATTATTTAATACTATTTTATTGTTTATCTCACCCTTTGTTTTGCAAGACAACTTACAGCATTACCCTGATTTACCCCTTCAAAATTTTTTCAGTATTAAGTCAGGTTGAGTACCTTGATCAAGGGTACTACAGCAGAAGCAGGACGGAACCCCAGTCTTTTGATTGTAAAATGACACTTCTAATTACTGTCCCTGCAAGTATTTCGTCCAAATGATCTCTGAAATCGCTTTCAAACTGATTTTGTTTCATAGTTCATGTATTTATGAATTATTTCACTCAGTAATATACCAGTTGTTTTCTGACTGCGTGGCTTGATGTGGGCACAGTGTGATTTGGGCGTTTTTGGGTTTGTGTCACTACCAAAATTATAGAGTATATTGAGCAACAGTGGTCTGTGATGTACTGCTGGGTTAATGCCGGTTGAAGCCTAGTAGCTAAAGACAAAAACATATTATTAAATATTAATAACCATCACAATCAGCACATAAACAGATAAATCAGTGCTAAATTTGCTAAAATTTAGCTTTTCAACTAAAGAGCTTCATTCAAAGCTTGTGACTGTAGAATAACATTCTCAATATTGATCTAATATTGACCAGGTCTTACAGCTTTGACATTTATCTTTATTTGCATTCATTCCATCAATCAGTTGTTCTTAATTGTTTTTAAAAACAATTATTTCCCACTTGCGACTCTTATACCTCAGTGCACACAAATTTTACTGCACAGAGACACAAAGCAAAACTTCCCAGACTTCCAGAACCAAACTGTATGCCAGCCCCTCTAGGTGGTCCAGCAGTGTCATCCGGTCCCCCGTCGGCCAGTGATGCAACCACCCAAGTGAAGCTCGTTTGCATACGTTTATAGGCTCTCATTGGCTCTCCTGCCAGTCAGACTCTCTAACGAGGAGCAGAATCGGCTCGTCACTGACAGTCTTCACCTTAACGATGCAAACCTTAACAAGAACCTGTGCTCATTACCAAACCTCGATCCAAACACGAAAGCCCACGCCAGCAGCGGGTCCTAAATGGGCAGCGCATGACACACACGGGAGAAATGGGAACTGTATGCGACACCTGTGGTTCTGGCGCAACCAAGGACAGCTCTGTAACCCATCGAAACTACTTCTGCAAATATAATGCACCGCCTGTCCGAGTTATTGGGCCTTAATGGGCTGCAGAATGCACGGAAAAACATTGTTTCCTGAGAGCTCAGCTTCGCTCTGGAGAAGTACTCCACAGAAGGAGTCGGACGTCTCGAACCTGCTCAGGGGCCTTTTCCGTGGAAGTGCTTGTCAACAGCAGGTTGCACTTGACTCCACAGTACACCTGCTCCCAGGTCAGTGAAGCTCAGCAGTGTCTAAAAATGAACTTTACAACGCATGCTAGTTTACAAATACACCTGGGCCTAGAAGTCTGTTTGTAACTCAATTTGTTTGTAACACCAATGTCAGTTTTACCGCCCTGTCAGGATCAATAAATTTATCTATAATAAATATAATAAATCAAAAACATTTGTGTATTTGCTGGTTAGGTTGCATAAAAATCTCAGCTATAGCTACAGAAAGAAACACTTCACACACTCAGGCTACATGAAAATAAAAACTAATAATAAACTTTAATATTACAAATAAAATACATAATCTTTAAAAAAATCACATATTAGTCAACAATTGGCATCAGATCTCTCATAAAAATGTTCAATGTTCTTCATCATTGAAATACAGGAACACCAACCTCAAGCTGTTAACAACACACACTGGCTGAAATCGCTCGTTCAAAGCGGGGTCACAGAGAACCGGAGCCTAACCCGGCAACATAGGGTGTAAGGCTGAAGGGAGAGAGGATGCACCCAGGACAGGATGCTAGTCCATCACAAGACACTCCAAGCGGGAGTCAAACGCCAGACTCGGCAGAGAGCGGGACCCGGCCAAGCCCGCCGCACCACCACACCCCCGCTGCCATTAACAACATGGAAATGAATAGAATTAAAGTGGTCCTACACTCCTATTCCATTTGGGTGCTCCTTACTGGCGTTTCTCAGCATGGAGAGTAAAATTATGTTGTTCCTCAACAGCGACAGATCCGAATCAAACTGAAATTCGAAGAGTGAAGAAAATGGAATTAAAAATAAAATGTCTGTTTATTATAAAATTCATAACTCACAAGCAGGGAATATAAATACTGATTAGCTGATGTGAAGACATGGTGTAACCTTCACCCCCTCCTGAGCTGTTCCTATCAGCTCAGCCCTGACTGAGAAGGTCCCCTCAGATATCTGCCCTGCAGCGAACTGAGAACCTCTGCAGGAAAACCTCATAATTTCCAATGTAATTAAATTTCTGCCAGTCATTTCTGAACCGCCATCTAGGAAGCTCTGTGTTAATTAAGGTGTGTCCTCTGAGTCCCGTTCCTTTTCTCCATCTCCTGCCTGGATGCACAGAGCCATAAGGGGGATGCCTCTCTTTTGGCACATGCCTTCCACACCTTCCTTCGTCAAGCCGCCAAACTGGGCTACAGAGAAGAGCGAGAGCCCATACATCGTAATGCCTTCCAGATCTTTCTCAGACTCCAGAGGGACAAAATTTATCCAGTGCTTGAGCAAACTTTTACTTTCCAAAAGTAAGCCTTGGGCAAGCTCTGGTGCGAATTCAAATTCGCACCTCTTTCTTCCACTTACCAAATGTCTCATATGCCCACATGCAAACATATGTTCTTCTGCACAAAGCACTTTATTAAACGGCCAGAAAACAATTCAGCAGCTTAAAGTGGCAGAACGATAAGTTGAACTTTAAGTTCTATGAAGAATGGGACTGTTGCTTCAAATATGTAAAATCAAGCTTTTTTTTTTTTTTAAGAATACACTATATTTATCTAAAGCCTTCCACCTTCAGAAAAAGCAGGTGAAAGAACAAAAAGGAATGCAAATATACCATAAAATAGCCACATTAAATCATAATTTAATAATAAAATCCATGATCTGATGGAGGCCATAGAATAAACTGGCGAATTGCTGATTGACTTCAGTCCTCCTTAAAAATCACTACTGATCCTCATCGTTGATAAAGATGTTTATTTAAAAAGTAATATTCCAATTCCTTTCAGTTAAGAGCCACACATGAAAAGCAAACCACACACATGCACAAGCCTGGGGTTGCAGTGTGTTTTCTTAAACAGCAACAGGAGTGTATTCAATATGTCTGCAGTGACACTACGCTGAACATTATTTGCAATAAACACTGCAAATCTAATGCACACACTTACACACACTGCTCAAACTTGCAATGGAGTGGAAAATATAAATGCTGGGAATGTTAAAGCAGAGATTTCCAGTTGAATTTATTTTAAAGAAGCCACACCTGCTATCAGACAGAACACACCCCCCAAACTGGTAAACAAAAGTATTCAAATTGGATGAAGCGTACTGTTGACTTGCCATGATTGGCTGAGTAGGAAATGGGCGTGTCATTGCATTTAAAGTGGCAGGAACCTGATCTTGGCGGTGCTCCTCGCTCCTACCGCCCACCCAATGTAGAGAAGATCAGTGAACCAAACAAAGTCAAAGTACACCATGAAGTCCATCTAAAATAACCACTCAGGAAGGGAGTGAGATCAAGACCAACGTCCCATTTCACACATGAACATCTCATCTTATGACTGAAGGCTTCTGGTTTGGTTTTCTCCTGCTCTTCACAGTTTCTTGTTCTACTCACGGGGCTCACAATCCACCCCAAGGTTGCCAAGTGTGATCCTTTCATCATCTAATTCACTGACCCATTTCGGCTGTTTATTCACCGCTAGGATGTACGAGCCAAAAAGATTTATTTTCCTCCAACAGACTGCTGGCTTTGGCCACATTTCTCATTTTTACCAATAAAATTCACAAATGTGGTTGAATGTGATTCACTGTCAATTCAGAAGTAATTTAAAGAGGAAGATGTTCAGTGTTCAGATGGAATTCCCATCCTGCAGAAGCGGCACGTAATTTAGAGTATTCCCAATTCCATCAGCGCGATAGCTATAGCTTTGAAAAATTAAAGATAATGCAGCATATGCATTGCTTCCGTACTCAGTTAATATTGCTACATATTACATATATACTTATATACACTTCTAATTGATTAGCTGAGAAATTCAATTCTTCTTGAAGTTTGCTGGCAATGAAAGGTTTGATAAAACAAATCTACGATATAGAGAGAGGAGATAGGGGAGTAAATCAGAGCACCTTTAGAACAGTGACACGCAAGTCAAGTGGACCTAATTGTTGCCATCAGACAGTGAATCCAAGCATGCTTTGTGGATGCACAAATTTCACATGGTAAAGTGGTCCAGGGGAGCAGCCTCCAACAAAATGAAACCTTTTCCGTATGCATGAAGAAGTGCCACCCTGCCTGGCTGTACCGAGCAGCACCCATGGCCCCATTAATATTAATAACACAGCACTCCAATCCACATTACAGCAGGTAACTTATTCATGTACACGCTGCACTATAAATCAACCGATAATGGCTAAATTCCTTGCCACTCTGCAGATAAGGGAAAGAAATTACTGCACTCTAAAGTGATATTAGATGTGGATGTTTAATCTTAATTTATTATTTATGCAATTCTTTTAACCAAAGCAACTTACAGTATTTTACTTATTTATACAGGAAGCAAAAAAACAGTATAAAAATTAAAAACAGTACAGCAGAAGGTGCCATAGTAGTTAGAGGTGTCAGCTTGCAGACAGAGGATCAAGGTTTGAATACTACCTCCTCCAGCAGTACCCTTGATCGACATACTTACCCTGAATTGATACAGTAAAAATTATACAGCTTCATAAATGAGTAAATCAGTGTAAAACAGCAGAGTGTACAAACTTTATATTGTGAATCAATTTTGACAAAGGTATCAGCTAAATGTATAAATAATACCATCTACCATATAGGCATAAGAGTGTAAAATAATTGGAAAGTAAATACAAGAAGGGCTGCCAAAAGGTACATGTCTCAATATCAGTGTAACTTATGTTTCTGTTATTATTGCTGTCATTATTATCTCAAGAGACGTGTACTTAAGAGACTCTCCTGCAATGACAGTGAAACACGCATTGTGCCGCTATCTCTGCCGTACCAGCATCTTCCCGTAATAAAATCGTCCATTTTCTCTCAGAAATTGTTTGTTGGAAGCGGAGGTTACCCATGGGCATGTACGCTTCCAGAGAGATTAATGTAGCCAGACAGGAGCGGCAGGTTGGACTCTCCGTTTCTGCAGTAGGAGGCCTCAGCAGTGGGACACCTGTGTTGTGCTTTAATCTCCCTGCTCCACACAAAGTCGTGATCTTCCCCCCCTAGTGCCCAGGACCATCCTCCTAGCTTAATAAGTAGTCACCTGTGGCACGAAACCTTCGTTACACAGAGGGTAAAGCAGCAAAAGACCCTGCACTGGGCAAATTAGCAGAAGATCAGCATATGGCAGAGCTTCAATGAAAGATGTGGAAAAGGTCCTCAGAAGTGTTGCTGGATCCACAAGAACAATTAGTAATATTGTTCGATCAGCAGTGTTGTCTACAACACGACATGAATGTAAAAGTTTGGCTTTGAAAGAGGAAAACAGGAAAAACATTGGTTCCCTTGAACAGCCGTGCTGGAGGAGATCTTTCAGGAAACCATGGACCAGCAGGAAAACAAATTTTTGTGGGGTTAAATAAAACCGGAACGCTCACTGGAAGTACAAATGATGAGACTGAACTTATTATACTTTGGACACACCATGAGAAGGTTCGATTCTCTTGAAAAGATGGTGATGATGGAAAAATTGGAAGGAAAAGAATAGGACACTGAGCATGCATGGACTCGATCACCACAAAAATGGATCACAAGGTTGGACTCACTCCCTGCAAAAATGGATCACATGGATGGACTCAATCACGACAGTGGACAAACTCGTTTGAACATGAAGTATGCAAATGAGGAATAGAACTTTGTGGAGAGACGCTATATGTGGTCAACAAGACTCAACATCAACTTGAGGGAACTTAACAACAAACAACTATGCTTGCCAGATTACCACATCCACTATTTCCGGGTACAGTTTTTAACCACATTGCTCGAGGGTACAATATCAGGAGCACTAGTTGGGATCTGGTAAATGCCTTTCATCCTTCTAGCATGACTAGATTACAGGTAAAGGGGGATCTTTGCTCTGTCCCTGTTAACTGGCTCAAAAAGAATCCCTTCATCTTGAGTCATGCTCTTTCATGCTTTTTCATTCTGCTTCATTCTCTTTACAAGCTTGTTTAACTCGTCCTTTCGCAGACATAGCCAGGCGTGTAGGAAGGATGTGCATTTAATAGATTATTAATCATCAGCACAGAGCAAAGCAAACAGCTCGGGAAGGTAATTAAATCCCAACACAGACGAGCTCGTATCCTCCTTGTCCTGTTTCCCATTGCGTTTCCTGGAGCGGTCGGGATGCATTTGACAGGTACCCCAGGGAGTGGGTTAGTGGATCTTTTAGCAGCGCCCGGGGGTAATTGATGGTTTATGGGTCCTGTCAGGACTGACACAACCTCCGACCCCAGATATCTCCATCGCTCTGTGGACAGAGACACACGAAAACAGCGAATGTTCACTTGCACCAAAAATGGATCCTTCGTGGTACAGATATGATCATTTCAGTTGAAAAGGTTATTTCAAAAGTTTTGACCAGCTTTTACAAATGCCTGTACAGACAATTTATTTTAAATGAATTTCTTGTGGCTGTCCTTTCGATGGAATCTTACGGCTTTTGACTGATGTAAAGAAACAGCAAAAGCTTAATTTGTAATTTCAGCTGAAGGATCACAAGATCATGGGTTTTGAACTATCATTAAAGAAGAATTTAATGACTTACATGTAAATTTATTTATTTAGCGGACGCTTTTCTCCAAAGCGACTTCCAGTGAACTCTATGTAGTGTTATCAGTCCACACACCTTATTCACTGTGGTGACTTACACTGCTAGATACACTACTTACAATGGGTCACTCATCCATACATCAGTGGAACACACTCTGTCACTTACACATTATTGACTATTATGGCTTAATGACAGTACTTCTTTACTTCCCCCAAGAGAGGAAGGTGCTGTATGACTGGCTTCCTATCATTAGAGAATAAAGCAATACGTATTTTTCTTTTTTTAATTGGTAATTTCTGATCTAACGCAATGTCAACCTCCCAGGTTGTGCTTATGCTGAACCATGAACTTGATAGCGATGACCTCGGTGGACATGAAAGCTACCATCCTCTCTACTTGTCTACGGTTATGGTCTGAGATCTCTCACCTCTGAATGAGTCGCTGTCTAGTCTGAGCTGTAAGGAACATAGAGAAGGACGATGAACTCGGAACTTCTGGGAATGTTTCTCATGCAGCTATAACAACACGGGAACACTAAGTCTGTGAGAAGGGGAAATACATCAGAGAATGAATAAGACACGTTCAATGAGCACTCCATCTATTTAAAACCTCCTCAATCTCTGAAAAGCTAAAAGAGGGAAGGAAAAAAAATGCCCTGACAGCTGATCTCAGCGGACCAAGTGATTATCAACAAAAACGCTGTTGTCGCCAAACCTCCGGTTGCGCTCATTTCCGCTTTAAAGATGCACTCTTTTTCCCCGGCTTTCTTGTCTTATTACTGCCTACGGGGGCCTTTGCGCTCCAATGCATTTGCATGTCAAAGTTCCTCACTGACTCTAATAGCTGTGTTACATCTGTAGTCGGAGCTTCTTAAGGCAGCTCTGAAGTAAACTTGAGCAACAAAGGCTTTTCCCCACTGTGAAAGTAGAGAGGAATGTGCTGTATGTCACCAGAACGCGCGCTCTGTCGATGACAACATGCAATTGCTTATTGCTGCAACTTCGCCGTCTCATAGCGCGGGATGCTGGGTTTGCTAAACAGCATGAGTCTAAACTACAGACCTGCCCATCATTCTAATAACCAGCATCCAGTGTTCTCTGTGGCCAACAGCACTTTGAATGAGGTTTGAAGTTAACGAAAATAATAAGTCTTGCATCACTCTATTACATGGTGGACTGATGTGTCATCCAGGATGTACATTAGCGTGTGACTAGTTCTTCCAGTATGTGCTCCAGACCACCATGATCCTGCACTGGACAAGCGGTTAATGATAACAGACAGTGTTACAGAGCAATTATTATAGACTTATTTCAGGTTTTTACAAACTCATATCGCCTGAAAAAAGAGGGACATCTGTATTGCTCAGCCATTATTGGTTGTGACTTAGGGGTAAAAGTGATTGTGGAGTCAAGTTATGTACCAACTTCCAGAAGGAGTGTGTTCATAAGCTGATGAGTCAATGTAAAATGAACTTCCTACCGCGATAAGAAAACAAGCCGCAATGCATCACAAGACGACATGAGAACACTGTCTTTTTATTTGCCGCTACAGTACTGAATAAAAGGGAACATACAAATAAATACCCATTTATTATGCATGGGGTGGGGCAGGGAATCAGATTTTTCTGCAGTCTGGCAGTATATCAGTCAACCCAGCAGCGATTCGATGTATGCTTCGAGGCTGCCTTTCATCAAGATGTTTCTGCAAGTCTGTGTAAGCCTGGTCCAATTGTTGCTGCATTTGTAGCCTTGATGGAAAGTTAAATGGCTCTGACTGCTGCACCTTCAAAGTCATCCATCATTCCAACATGGCAGTCTGATCTCCAAGGTCTAAGTCTGTATAAATGATGTGCCTGATACAGTTACGCTACACATACTGTAATACATCTATACGTAAGGGGATAAAAGTGTCCAGTAGAGTCAAGCCAAAACACCTCCTCCCACCTTATTGTACAACCAGGAATAGACAGGGCTCATAACACAGCTCCCAACTGCCAACCCACGGTCGCGTTCACAGTAAGTTGGCCGTGCCATGTGGCGATCAGAAGGATGACTCACGAGGCAGAAAGACTTCCTCGCCTTCAGGATCCGTCAAGTCAAGAACTTTATATAGAATACGTTCCGCAGGCCCAAGGCCCACACATGATTCTCAGATACAGCATGTTCAAGAATTACCAGTAGACAGGATCTCCTACATTCAGTCAAGTTGCCACATGAACCTCCCCGTGAACTAAACAGTTTTGGTACAAGATGTCACATAAACGCTCTCAGCACATTTGCCTTTGGAAATTTGCTGTTAATTCGTTAAATTTGTAAAACAGGAATAACTGTCCCATGTGCTTCCTCTGCAAGGGAGGTGGACTTCTTTTTAACATACAGTCAAGGCACTGCTTTCCCCATTCATACCACTGAAAAAAAGCAGGCTCTGAAGGTCAGGCCACAGCACAGGTTGTTCCCCGGAAATTTCTAACATCATAGGGATGAGAGTGAGAGTGAGCTGGAGGCAAATTAGATGAGTTGGCTGAAACAAGTCTGGCAGGGAGATGAAAGTTAGGGCATCGCTCTGGATACTGAGACTCCAACAATGACATCAATGTGTGTGCCTGTCTCTGGCTGTCCCTCTCATAAGCCTGCTGGTCAAAGGAGGTCCTCTGAAGTTTGGATCACCTCAGGTGTAATGACTAAACAGGCCAAGATAGGTCATCCATTAAACCTTTGCAGCGGAATTAGCAGGAAAGAAAAAAATGAATGGCAAAAGTTAGGAGGAGATTGAAGACTTGTCTGTGGAGATGTGGGGTGAAGTCAGGGGAAGTGGTCTAGTATGACTGGAGAGGAGTCCAACTTGCTTCAGTGGTGTCACAGTCACGGAGTGACCCCTCAGAATCAAAGGTCCTCTAAGAGTGCAGCTGAAGTTCTCATTCTACTGTACAACCTGACATCAGGACCACATCCAGGGATAATCATAGAAAGTAATATGTGAGTGACAGAGAGAGTGTGTTTCACTGATGTATGGATGAGTGACCCAGTGTAAGTAGTGTATCTAGCAGTGTAAGTCGGCTTGGTGAATAAGGTGTGTGGGCTGATAACACCACATAGAGTTCATTGGAAGTCGCTTTGGAGAAAAGCATCTGCTAAACAGATAAATGTAAAATGGTAAGATTTCTGCACTAGTTCAACACATGGCGACCTTGTTTTTTCCAGCTCCATCCTGGATTAAAAGAGGCACAAGACACTCATGAGTTGATTTTTCTACTTCTAAATGCCTTATTTCTGTCCTCACATCTTTCACCTTGTCAAATCTCCTTTCTTCATATCCACATCAGGTCAATGCATGAATTAAAAGACACTTGGAAACAACTGAATATCAAATTAATTATTTTTTGGTGTGGACACCACAGCAGAGGAGCTGAAGGGTCTGATGGACTGTTGGAGATCTAGCTAAAACAGCCCAAGACTGTTCTCCAGAAAGGTACCTTGTGTTATCCTCCAAGTGACTGTCCCATGATCTATAACCCAATAACCTATGAACTAATGACTCATAACCCTATGAACCTCAGGACACCGCACATCAGCTGCATCCATGCCATTTGCTTGTCCTGTTGATAGTGCTCATGCATAAACTTGTCTGTGTTGTTTACTAGACACAGAATGACCTACCAGAATATCTGCATTTCCAGCTTGTATAGCAAAGCACCCTTACTCCAGGAGCCAGTGTGAACCACAGCTGTGGGTAAACAGAGATAAACCACAGCAGAAATGGGCCAGGCTTGCTGGAGCAAGTGCAGCCGCAGCCCCAAGCTCCAGCCCCAATTCATAGGTCTCCAGCCGACTGAAGATGACCTGCCAAACATCCCCATCTGTTCAGAACTCAACCAAGGGCCATCGTAGCACACTTGTTAGAGCATTGCGATTAACTGTTGACTTAAGACTACAGGCTACAGTCAAAACCCAGTCCTCAGACATTAAAGGCCCTAGCCTAGGAACATGGCCCAGAATGAGATGTAGTACCACCTTACGTTGAAGAGCTAAATGTACACATATTAAAAGTCACAACATGACAGAGAAAATCAGAATTTTGCAGCTTGTTAAAGAAAATCTGATAAATATTTAATGCATCAGTCTCCTGATCTCCCTAAGCCTTTAAGTAGCACAGCATCACAGATGATAAACCTTATCATTCTGCATCTTTGTCAGACATTTTTCACCCAAACACATTTAGCCCAAAGTCTATTTGTAATGAAAGAAGCCCCTTTATCCCTCAGCTCACTGCACGTCCGTCAACCGCTGTAGGAAACAACCGGCCCTGATACAGACCGCAGGGATTTTTGGGTAACCTGGCAGAAAGTGATTTTCACACTCGCCCTCTTAGGATGTCAGTGAGCAATGAGGGACACTGTGAAGGTGTCAAATGGAGCTAAACCACCGTCCACATCAGCAGGTATGGCTTGCTGTTTTCTTCCGTGCTAGGGACCATGGACATGTCCACAGCCTCTGTTTCCTAGCATCTGCAGCTCAGGGAAGTGTCCAATACCCCTACCTGTCTGGATGAGTCAAGCCTGAGGGGTCTTGCGTGGGCTCGGTTAGGAACAATTCAGCTTTCTATTTTGGAGAGATGTTTTGCACTACAGAAGGGGAAAAAAAGAGCATATGTGTTGTGCACGTTTTACATTTTCAATATCAGAAATTTAATATCAAAATGTGTTGTTTTATCAAAAGAAAAGGTCGGGAGGACAGACAGAAGGTCTTCAGGGAAGGCTAACCGGAGGATTAAAAACATTCCCTTCAGGAGAAAGTAGATGTTTCATGCAGAATTCCTGCATGGCACCCACCAGTCCTCTAATTATACTTGTGGAAATGCAGTAAAAGCACAGCAGTTCATGTTCCTAAGGAAAGAATCTCTCTCTCTCTCTTTCTCTCTCACCTTCTGATCCTTGGTCCATAGAGGTCCAGCTCAGATGATTAACATCCTATGTCTCCAGTGTGTGAACTGTGAAGAGAGCAGGGAACAAGAAAGGAACATAAGATACATCGCACTGCCACTTGACAAAAGTTTCAAGATATCTCCTGGATCCTCCGTTGATCACCGCATTTATCCAGAAATCCAAGTTTTTCTTGTTCACAGCAGTTCAGCCCACCTAGCCAGTTTGTAAGTCTTACAACTTCTTAGTCATTCAAGGATTATGAACACTGAGAACTAGGTAACAAAGTAAAGATATCTTTATGTAAAGCCATCATTTTTCATGTTTTATTTCCATGCCTACAGGCAAGGAACAATAAAAAGACTGAATTGTGGCTGCGGCTCAGGAAAGGAGTTTCATTCCATCTGTAGTCTCGGACTGATACAAAGACGTGTCATTTAATTAAAATGCTTGCATGGAATAGGGCCTTGGTCTGTCAGTAAATCATTCTCCCGCTTTGAGCATCCTGCTTAATCCCTCACATCACTCCAAAGTTGGTTTTATTAAAAGAGTTCAGCCCTTTCTCAGTTATCTCCTCATGCTCTTCGAACCCTATTGAAGTTATTCTGTACTAAACGGCCTGTCAGGCATCTTTTGCGGAATGCGTGACAGACGGGTCAAAGTTTATTTCTGCACAGTAAAGACAACAAGGAGCTCGACTTCACATCCAGAAAGAAGAACATCAGGACAGAATTAGTGTGAGGAAAGTGCAAAGATGTTCAAATTAATTTCAGAAAACAATATATGCTCATCCCCAGTTACTAGGTTAGTCAACATTCCGTTTTTTTTTACCTATCCAGTTTATGATTATTAATACCACTTATAATTAATGGATTCATATTTTATTTGTTCATCAGTATCAGGGTAGCGACATTTATTCTGCAACGATGAACTGAGGCCACTTTAGAAAATTGCATTAAGTAGCTGTGTGAGACATATTGCATTGTGGGAAAAGTGTACCCAAACTCTTTTGTTTTGGCACTCTACATCCTTGCTTGCCTAATTAAATATGCAATATTACTATATCATGTTATTGTACACGAATATTTACTAAACTTTTTCCTTAGATTGGACAGTATTTCATGTTTTTTTTTGTGGTGAACTTGAGGTGGGATGGAACGAATGGAAACTTTTCACCCTAGGAATTTATGGAATAAGTGATTTCATTGACCAGTGTTTCAATGTTTGAACAGTTTTCAAGAGTAAATTAGGAGAAGGTAATGAGGGGTAAGTGCATCGTGATCTAAGTTAAATAACAGCAGTGTCTTTTTCACTACCATCTGGATGGGAACTCAAAATGAAACCCTTCCCTCGTCACAGAAACGTCACGTACACAAACACCTCGTCCTATCCTCTGTCTCGCGCCTCTCGGGAAGCAACAGCTTGCATGGGGCCCTCCTACACTGACGGTGGGATTGGTGGAACAGGAGTCCAGCTGGAATGAAGCCGGGTCCAGCTAGCAGAGCCAGGCCAGGCCGCTGTCAGTGAATTAGGCAAATGTTTAATATGATGCCTGGCACTACTCACAAAAGATGTGTGACACCTTATACCCATGATGCACCACTGGCCTACATTATACCTGTCAGTCATCAGTCTGTATATCTCTGACTGCAGACGTCAACGTGGGCTGAACAGCTTGCACAAGTCCAACCTCCATCGCTGGCTTGGAGCTGTAAAACCCCGCAGTTATTTAACCAGGGTCTTTGCTGCACGGTGTTCTTTAGTAAAAGAAATGGGTCACAGGTATATTATCTGACAACCTTTTTCATGCAAACGACACAGACTTTCATTCTTCTGCCTCTCGAAAGAGACAAGGAGGGGACTCATAGTTGAGATGAGCTGCCTTAATCCAATTTCCACCTTTTCTGCTACCATGCATATTTATGGACGTACAGCTGCTTCTGGCCCATCTGTTGTCATGCTTTCAATATGTGTTCATAATTTCAGATTTCAAGGGACTGCAGGTGGGGGGAGATATCACCGTTTCTCTTCTAGACAGCATGGCCTTAATATTTAAGCAGAGAAACTCCAGTAGTCTCCACTTTAACTCCATCTCTTTGAGCTTGTCCTCAAGCAGAGAGACGGATAGACGAAAAAGATAAGAACTTTCGTGACCCAATGGAAACTGTACGAAGCTACAGCAACATACACACCAGTCCTAATCCGGCCTTCTTAATCAGTTTGTTCAATCTGTTGGCATCACCTGTAGAAATGTCACTGCCCCAGTATACAACTGCATAGAGGACTCTGCACCCACTGTGACAGCCTGGTGAAGGATCTGACCCATACTCCAAAGGACCTGAACTCCCTCATGAAACAATGGTGACTCTGGACTTTCTTGTAGAGCCTGTGTTGCAGGTCCACTTCAGCTGTACAAATATACGGAATAGGCTCTTGGACTTTGTGAAGTTCACCACCATTTAGGCTTTTGGCCAAGTAAAGCTGACCACTGGTGTGCTGTTGGGAAGCAGAACCATCCATTATGGTTTTTTTGTTCCCCCCATGAGGATAAAATATATTAGACCATATACCAAAAAATTAGACAGTAAGAAAATTAGATATTGCTATACACAGTACATGTAGCAAAAAAGGTAGATGAAAAGCTCATTATTGAGCCTTTTGGTCCAACAGGTATGTTCACAAATTGCACACCCCAAAGACTGTATTAACAGATCAAGTTCTGGCAGTGAGTAGAAATGAATTCCAAATGGATCGACCTGGGCATCTAATACGAAATTCTTATTCCACTGATATGGAAGTGAAGTGTGTTTTTTCACCGACATGAAAGGTGAAGGTGACATATTTGTCTAGCTCTATGAGAGTGAAACTGAGACTGGAAGCATTTAGGAACCAGAAAAATGGTTTTGCATATAAAAATTTTAAAACTTTTTTCCAACAAACATTCTAAAGCTGCTCTCATCATTTCAAATCTGTTCTCATCAGCTGCCATCAGCACCGAAATATCAGCGACGACTTCAACTGAGTGATGCGTAATGAGTCTGCTGCCGGCAGCCAAGGAAGGACAGGCACAACCCTGCGCAGGTGCACACATTTAGATGGAGATGAGCTGCCTAAAAGAGTCTTGTCTCTGCGCAGCTCATCTCTCATACCCAGTTCAGAACATAGCGCTCGGGCTGGTGCGATGGCTAGTGGGGTAGCCATGATCTGAAATCAAATCGTGCGCCACCCCCTTCCACCCTCCAGCAATTGGGTCTGTCTAAGGCAGCGGGATGGCCCAGTTCAGGATCGTCACGGTTACATGGTTCCCCTGACTGCCAGGCTTGGTAATGTCAACTGATCAGCCGCTATGGCCATGGGCAGTGCTCGGAGCTGGGAGGAGTAGAGTTCGTCTCTAACGCTGGCCGGTCTTCTCCATTAGGCACTGGAGACCATTTCTAGCAAGCGACACCAGTGCCGTTACCCAATCCCCACAGATGGCAGGGTATTCCTGCGGGTCCTCTGCTTAGTACTGTGCTTCAAAGCACAGTGACAACACAAGCATTTTGCATTATTAATCTGCTCATCCATTTTTTTCCAGCCCAAAAGTTAAGCTTGTATGTCACCCAGTGGTACAGCCACACACACTTTTCCTGATGTAGTTCCAGCAGATCTCCAATAGCTTTGGAGCTCAACAACAGGGCTTTTCTGAAATAAGGAAGACTGGGCAGGGAAGATGAATTCAGCACACGAAGGACATCCCCCACTCACAACCGGAAGAGAAGAAACCTGAATTATGCCAGGACTTGGCAGCGTTTGGTTCTTCGAAATAAGCCATCCATTCCGTTGCCACCAAAATGGGTCATGTTGAAGCTTTGTAAAGACCCCCAGTTGAACACCACTCGAGAGGAAAATACAATAAAATTGCAGCTGAAATTGGACAGCTGCTGGGATGGGCCGTGTTGTGAATGGCATGTTGTATTTTATGTATGCACCCCACCCCATACACAAAGCCCCCAGGCCCCCTCCAACAAAGTGAGTGATAACAAAGCAGGCCGTTTCCTTAGCAACGCAAAGCAGCACCACAAACCCGAGGTACCAAGCTAACATTTGCAAACATTAAGTTTTACACTGCAAAATCCTGATGGCTGCAAATTTGTCAAAGTTGCAGCTACAAGGGCACCTGGTGTATTCTTCTTTGTTGCCGGATCACATTAGTTTTGCCACTAGCTCCTGAGATACATCAGGGCGCAGCTGCAACATTTAGCCTGGCAAAATACATCCATGCCCGATTTTAAAATTGCACCAAGTGGCTGTGTGGAAGACATGTGTGATGCACCGCATTGTGGATACCCTGTACCCATGCTCTCTTGTGGCCACACGCTAGTCTCACGTTTGTGCGTTTGCATCCTCTTTTATGGACCACTGGGCTTTGTTTTATTATTCATTTATTTAAATGTGACATTTACTGTAAATAAATGAATAAAGCCAGTGCTTACACTGTCACGGTAAGTTTGTATATAAAATAAAAAGATTTATTGTTATTCATTCCGTTTTAGTATGTTGCACAACTTTATTTATGATGTTAGGCATCACTTAGGGTGATTTCTAAGTGAACTTAAAATGAGCTTGGAACAAACTGGAATGTTTTTTTAACCCATAACCAGAGACTGTCACACAGCAGCTGAGGAATGAGGTGCAGCTGGAGGTGCGCGGAGGCAGTGATTGGCGTGTGGCCTGATCAGAGGAGCTGCTGTGCGACGGCATTAGTATTGCTTTTATCAAACCAAAGTCATCGTCTCTTCCTGAGGTCTAAGTGTCAGAGCTGGAATAATCATCAAAAAATTACACACTCCCCCCAACACCATGCCCTCTCCGTAAGCTATATTGGGACACAAAATTCAGCAAATTAGGCAGAAAATAGAAGTCATTTTGTAAATTACAGGGATGGATGAAGGGCGGAGGAAATCAGCTGTTATACGAAAGTTCAATGGAAGCATCTGTCACCAGCATGTGACTCGCCGGCCCACCAGCCTTCGGCTACAGCTGGACCGAGACACCCTTAACAACCAACATGAAAACTATACCCTGCACACCCCAGCAGAGACACTTTGGTTCCAAAGCACAAAGGAGAAAAAAATAAATACGGTTAAGAATGTATGCCATGACCTTTATCGCTGACGCCTATCGATCACAGTGGCTATGAGCTTGGGAGCGTAATATTTAATCTGTTCTGACCTATTACCCAGTTTGCTCCTGAGGGCCCAGCAGGACATCACAACACCACTCATGTCCACATTGTTATTCCGAGTTGCAACTCCGAATACATCCCAGTGAATATACAAATAGAGATTTATACAGAACGTCCACAAGCAAATGCTTTAACAGTGTTTAAGTGATCGTTTTAGCAGCTATTCCCAGATTCCATGTGCACAGGCAATTTAAGTTAAAGATGGAATCATTGATTTATAAAGAACGATTCCACAAGTGTCCGTAACACCCTGAGTCAGTCGAATATCCTGAAGCTTGCAGAAGTATCATCAAGTCATGACTGAAAGATATCACATCTGCTAAAATTTGGGGAGCGGTAACTTAGCCCAGTATCATACTCCACCATTTGGACTGGATAGCTGTCAGAATGCAAGTGTTGTCCAACCTGTGGGAATCCTTAGCCTAGCCCCGTATTAACACCGCACAAACACAGCCAGTTGTAGTATCATAGTGCCAGATACAAAAACATGAACACTGGAGCAGTGCTGTGATATGGAGGACCACCCCTTCCAAATACATCAGCAGAATAGCAGAGCAGCTTGTACCCCGCAAGGGTCAGGAGTGCTGCTGCCAGGGATCCCCCTGTGGACATCACCACAGGTCAGCAACACTCCTGTCCTCCCCATTACAAATCATAGTTTTCCTTGGCCATGCTGACATTATCCAAAGCTCAGATCGCTCCATCGCCTCTCTGTCACTCTAGCTGCACCTCATTTGGCCTTACTTACAAGGAACACCTGGCCCATTTTTTGGTTGATTTTCTCCCACCCGCATCAATCATAACTGTTTGTACGTGAAGGTTTAACGAAGTCATGGCTGAACTGCTCTTGAAGACATCATGGCAGAGTTGTCTCGCTTTTCCATATCAACTTTCCTCAGGAATTCCAAAATCTATCTTGAGGCAACCTGAATTTCCGACACTCAACGCAGGCCCTGGTGCGGGATTCCTTCTCAAGCAAATGCAGCAAGCCTTAATCAACAGGCAACCAAAGAGCCTGTCATTTTTAATTAGCTGTCCCCCTACACCGCGCGTCCGTTTGTACGCGCCTGCCCAGGCACCCGAGCGAATTCCACTGGTACGCAACAAAAGCAGTCTGTGAGCAGACGACACAGAGAGACCAGAGAGATGTGTACGAGCGCTCCTCCAAACAGATGGTTTCAAATGCTGTTGCTGTCGCTCTATGCGCCGCTGAAACAGAAGGGAACATTTAACAAATAAATAATGACAAAAACCTAACAAACGTTGCGATGAATCTCAGAGGCGGTTGACCCAAATCGGTATGGTAAAAGTGATCTAGGTAATGGAAGAGACGCGGTAAGGAATATCCTGCATTCCAGAGCGGATCATTATGTCTAAGTATCTTCAAAGGCCGCTGGTAGTTACCATGAAATAGAGGAGTTTGCGTGCAGGACGAAAGCAAGGATTTGTAGCATGGGGCCATCAAGTTTAAGAAGCACAGGGGGTCCGCTACGCTGCGCTTCCGGGACGAACCGGGAATCGTTCACTGCACCGAGCCAGCTGCTAGACATTCTCGGCTCTCCATACAGACCCTGGAACATACGCTTCTCGTTAGGTTGTCTCATTCTTTGTCTGTCGTATTTAAACCTGTTTTGATTCCGTCTTGCCGCATTTCTTCCCCTTTCGTTTCATAATTAAGGTGCTCTCAAAAGAGATGAGCCATGTTTACTCAGCACCCGGCCTTGATCGCACGGAACACGCCATCCTTCAGAATTCAGAGCGTGTTTTCAAGGTTTAAAGGATGCCGAGCTGCACGTATCACCGCGGACAGGGTCGTAAGAAGAAACGGCAGAAACCAAGGAGACGGGAAGTGTGTAGCGGGTACAGAGGAAGGGCATGTAAAACAAAAGCACAATGGCGATACACAGAAGGACTAGAAAGCCTTGAAAAGAAAATTAATGCCTTGTGTAAGAAGGGACACTCCAGCAGTGAGGACAGGGAGGACTCAGAAAATGGTGATGCCCATTTGCTGTGGTTTTTCAGCAGAAAACATATGGCAAGAGGTTAAATGAAGAGAGAATAAACCAGAAAAGGTTTTGAAGACAATGTGATGTAAGAGGGAAAAAAAGGTTTGAACAGTGGATGGTGGGAATCAGCTCTGGGGCTGATGACCAGGTGAGAAAGGGCACCAGGTACCCAGCGGAATACCCAGCGGTGGGCAGAGAAGACATACTGGGACAATGGAGAAGACAATCTGAGCTACACAGTAAACGTCCATGCTGCACGAAATGGTAAGATGTTTGGGTCCTCTAACTCGTTTGACAGTTTAATAATCAAACATCTTGTAAAACGCTGCAGCACAGTGCCGCGAGACGTGCCGGACAGGAGTACGTAAGGATGATTCACCCATTAAGGAGGTAATCTTGTTTCAGGAAGGCACAGTACGCACCTGTGCGGAGACACGTTCTCCTGTACCATGGTTGAGCAAAAAATAACGGCAAAGACATCCTTAGAGAAAAAAATGCTTTTTAAAAAGAGACATGTTTAGAAATCTGAAATTACACAAGGCCTGCCTACCTATTATTATCTTTATTTTGTTAGCAACTTTCAAACTGTCTTACAATGTTAGGTTTGCACACTAAGCCACTTGCAGCAATTTACCCTTTTTTATACCATATATTGATTTAGTGTAGGTACTTTAATCAACAGTGCTACAGCAGGAGCAGGAATTTGAACCTGGGGCCCTCTGATTTCAAGTCAACAACTCTAGGCTCTATTACTGCCCTCTGATCTCAGAAACTGTGATGTAAAACATGATGACACTTTCTCTCGACCCAGCTAAGTACCACGGCCGCAAAATCCGCAGGGAACTAATCGACAAAATACTTACACGCTGCTCCTCTCTCCGGGAAACTGATTAATTACTAGAAATATGAGCAAAGATTCATCTGTCCGGTAATACAATGTAAATCAGCACTGGCGACTCCATCATGAGTTCTAATGGGGCCCACTTTATATGTGCATAATTTGCAGTTCATTGGCGATGATGACTGATGGGGGGACGCCTCCAAAACTCAGGCGTGCCTGAGAGCACATTGTCTGAGTCCCCAAAAAGCACTTGGCTCTTTCTACCATGACCATCAAAAAATATGATATACAGGAGTCAGACAGATGACTGTGAGCAAACAAACAGCAAGCAATTAACCCCATTAACCCATTAGGTTTCATTAGGGCAAAGAGTGTGTGAAGAAGCCACCTTGTCCGGAGACAGCTGGATCAAAGTGAACCACGTTTTGAGAGAATAATCAGTAGGAGCCGCATTCTCATGCTTGTGCGGCATTTTATTTCGTTTCGTTTCGTTTAATTTTTTTATTCTGTTTGGCCTTTTCATCTATACTGGGGGGCTAAAAAGAGATGAAAAAGAGGAACGCACAATGTTTGTTTGTTCATCAAACACACCGGGCTGTGGGAAGCGCTTTGCAGGCGTCCCCAGGGTGCAGCGTGAAACACCATTGTGCGTTGGGAGGGAGCGTTTCAAAGAGGCGAAATGAGGTGGTGAAACAACTGGTCAGGACCAATGTCTCGATCAGTCAGAGAGCACAATGTTAGTTGTGTTAAGCATTGAGCTTTCACTGCACTGATCTTTCCTAAACTTCAGCTCTCAACTGAGTCAGTGCACCTGGTCTGTCTAGTGTAAACCTTGGCAAAAGGGACTGATATAAAACTGCTGGGACCACATTACTGGGCATCTCCATCGAATGGCTGAATTGATCTGAAACCACTTATATTCAACTCAGAGCCACTTGCTTCACCTGACGTCACGTCATAACTCCTGTTTCAAAAGGCATACATATCAAATTCTACTTTTTTAAACTCAAAAGGGAAAAAAAAAATTCAACATAATGTGCAGTTTGAAGGTCTCTCTCATATTGCCAGCAATACACTGTCACAGTGAAGAGAAAACACCCATAAATCACAGAAATAAATTCACAAGATGCAGCTCTAGTGATGCTCTAAATCTTGTCACTTGCTCAGATCTTCTCACAGTTCTGCATCACAGTGAGTCTATATTCAGGATAACTGGACGTTATATATTCACACAAGAAGCAAATGGTAAATCACAGTAAAATATTGCTCCCCTTCACTGTTGTCAAGACTTGCAATCAAATGAAGGTGAATTGGAAACTGCCAGGATAACTGCAACTCTCTAAACCCAGGGCCTCCTAGGGCAGGAGAAGAAACTCTTAAGGTCACTGATGGCGGTGACCTCCAAAACGGAAGCACAAAAATAAGTCCAGCTTTCAGCTGCCAAGAAAACATTACCAATGTCCGTCCACTTTGCATGAAACCCGTATATCGTAATTTCACCTTCATAACATCTGTACCATTGTAACAACTGTCAATTCCTGTATGTGTTTGACAATGATTGCTAAGAAGCTAGTGGAAATTTTTGCTCACGTTGATGATGTGCTGAGAAGGAACGTGTTTTTTTGTCATGACTAACCTTCTTGCAAAGTTGTTACAGGTAAGTGTTGTGGAGTCAGTGTTGATTTATGGTGACCACATATATAGAGTTCCTTCAAAAAGTCCTGTCCTCCAGCTGAGTCCTTGGTGTTGAACAGGGAATGTCAACTGCTGCTGTGATTGATTCCATCAGCCTGGTTGCTGCTCACCCTTTTCATCCCAAGTTCCCAAAACTTCAGCTCAAAAGGGGTCATTGCAAGCCTCTCGATGTCTCCAACTGACATGTAAAAGCAAGCATATGCAGCACATCCCAAATAAAAGGTCACAACCCTGGCAATGGCACTGGGGAAATGTTGCAACGACTGTGGTCTCATGTGAGGAGACAAAGGGATGCTTGGGTGAGAGATGATATCTCACCTCGAGCCATAGGGCAATCTAATTCAAAACTATTAATTTACAGTGAATAGGCCTCCCTGTACTCACTTAACAAGGTGTGGGAGGTCAGAAACAGGCACCTGGGAGAGGAAAACCACCACTCTCTAATCACGTCAAAAGAGTGCTAAGAGGGGTATTTTGACAGGCAGACTGACTTTATTGATCCCAAAGGAGATCACAAAATTACAGCAACATACATGCAAGAAGCAGTGACAGAACACAGCAAAATAACACAGGAGTAAATACCGCAGAAATACACAGTGAAGTAAAATCAGTAGTGACAGCTCGCTCAACAAAACGACAGCAAGATATTGGTACCACCCTGAAAGCATGAGGAGCCTAATGGGTAACTAATTAATTCAAAGGGATTGTGTCCACTGTGTCCAAGGGACCAAGGCTGATGGAATTCATGGGGGGTGTGATTAATAAAAGGGTTCAACATACTCATCACCTGGACTGCCAGCGTGCATGTAACAATGACTGAGATCACCCAAGTGTCTAATTTGAGCAACACTGACAAAACACTTGGAAAAAGAAAAGCATCAGTGCTATGAGATATGACTTCAAACCTATGTGAGGCACAAGTGTAATTTTTATAAAGACTAAAATTAACTGCCAAGTGACAGCAATAAACAGCTTCAAGGCCCTTGTGTAAAATATCAGTGAATAGATTTCTAAAAGGACAGGATCCATGACAAGTCATAACGGACGGAGCCGGGGGCTGGATCCAGATGTCATATATCCTGCGGGGGAGAAACAAACAGACGGACGAGGAGACCGTGGCACGACACCACCGGTAAATAAAGCTGATTCTGTGTCCAAGCGGCGAGCCCGACAGCTGTCGCCAACATGGACGTGTGTATATAAATGTGATATTGAAATTCTGATTTCTCATTTACGGGGATGACATTTCCTCCGACAGCCAAGTTGTGATGGAACCTGTCGTACTAATGACCCGTTTTTTTTTTTTTCTTCCTCCTCAGCTTGAATTAATTTTGCATCTACAGAATACAGCAAGGCCGATGAAAAGAAACGGGGGGGGGGGGGGGGGGGGGGGGGACACACATCCCAGTTCCCATTTGGAGAATGTAAACGTTATCTCCGGCACCTAGAGGCATTTTACAGGATGCATCAGCAAGGGCACAAGAGGATGTCTGCTTCTTTGTGAACTGTGAAAGAAGAAGCTGGAACAAAGAGAACAGGTGTGGCAGTGGGCCATCTTCAAAATCCTGGGAAAACGGAATTAAAAACCTGCCCCTATAGGCAAAGGAGTCTGATTCTGACTTTACTGTGACCCCTGGCTCTCCGCTGAGCTATAGGATCATGACAAGATCAACCCTCTTAGGGCTTAAAAAAAAAATGCAGTTGAGTTATCAGACACAAGCACATGGGAATGGTGCCCACAGAACCATTTGGAAAATCTTTAAACTTTGATTTATCCTATATATTCTTGCTAAATCACAACCTAATTTTGTTTTGAGGAAGATATGGAATGAAGGTTGGATTACTCTTACATATTTGACAAGGAAATGGATTTGATGGCTATGATCCACACCAGAAGCTTGATCCAACTGTGTTACTTTCTTCCTCTACAAAAATTAAAATTTCATCAGCATGATAATTTGAATTCTGGAATTTGGGGACATGCTTTCAAAACTTCTTAGTGTTACATGTTCACTTGTGCTGAGAACTGGAACCTTTTGCCCGTGTTTGTGTGCCTGTATGCATTCGCAATATCTTCATGTATTTCTGTCTTGATGTTGCTGTGATTCATTTCTGGTCTGCTGTTGATCAATTTAAAAAAAAAAAAGCTTCATAAATTAATATGTGAAACAAAAATATATTGCTTGCATCAGATGAAAGCAACAAAAAAAAAAAAAAAAAAAAAAAAAAAGCACTGTTTGCTCAGTGTGTGGCATTACCCAGAAGGCTTTGCACAAGGACAACATACCTCCCTTTAAAAGAACAGAGCTGGCAGTCATCGGAGGAATTGGGGCCCCAGTACTTCCAGCCAATTAGCGACATAACGCCTTTAACAATCACTTGCTTCATTTATGTGTCCGTGTTATTACTTTCAAATAGGACTTCAGGAAATGAGAATTAATTTTAAAGTATGAAGAAGCCTAATTAAGCATCAGCAAGTGAGCTAATCAGTCAGCTATTGTGCCACGCATATAATTTTATTCGGCACACACGGAGTATTTTTCCTGATTTCGGGCCGTGTACTGTTGTTCCCAGGTCTCTTTGCAAACAGAAAGGACTCATCCTCAATGTGGCCAGAGACGAAGCAGGATTATTTAAATACGTAACATCAAGCACAGTTTAATTATTCTATAGCCATCTCTCGATGGCCAACTGTGATTTCGCTCAGGCAGTGTGACACTCGGGGCCTACTAAAGTTGCACCGAGGTTGAAGTGAATTTGGGAGGAAGAAAAAATAAATAAATAAAAAAAAAATAACACACCTCTGTAGCTACAAACAGAAGCTAGCGGTAACAGTGTTAAAGGCAGGTATGGCCAGATAGGGGGAAAAAGAACATGTACTCGAGGAGAAGTTCTCATGCTGGGCTTGCGACTAGCAACTCCCCTGCCACACAGTGTAAGAGAGAGCATCTTATCATTCTGGACTTCTCCCCGTAGCATATATGCATTTCCACTTTCCACTACACAGCTGGCATATTAAAGATGCCAACGAGACTATTACGCTATTAGCTGCGCTATTATGTATCTTAGCAATAAAACCCTATACAGGACACAAGATCAATCTCAACTCCTGTCATGGACAACTCTTCTGCTAACAGATATGTGCCCCCGGCCACCCATATTAATAACAGCAAGGACACTAATAACATCACACATAATAGCTGTAATGGCTGTAATGATGTGACTGGCGCTTTTGATAAGGCAGAGAAACACGGGCCGAACAACAGATGGCGGCCCTATTAAAACACGGAAATTGCTGTCAGGGAGAAGCAGGACAAGCCATGATAATTTCACACGGAAAAATAATAATAATAAAACCAAAAAAAAAAGAAACTGCTCTCAAAACACAAACTGAAAAATGAGAAGGCATAAAACCTGAATCTGGGGTCTAATTAGTGAGGCCTGCGGTCGTCCTCATCAGTGTTTAAAAGCCTTTCTGCCCCCCAGATTCAGCAGCTTCTCAGCACATTTTGTACTGCAGGTAAGCACGAGGAAAAAGAAAGCACTTAGCTAAAGAGGCAAGTGTGTGTGTGTGTGTGTGTGTGTGTGTGTGTGTGTGTGTGTGTGTGTGTGTGTGTAATTTCACATATCCAGCAAAACAGCCCTTAACAGCAATTAGCTGCTGGGCTTCTATATCACAAAACAATGGCTCAAGGTGCAACGGCAGCAAAGAAAGGGAAACATCACCAAAAACAGCCCCTCTAGGCATTCCATGATACTGATTTGGATCACTGAAACAATATTTAGAAAGATGCGAATTTTTTTTTTTTTTTCTTTCAATTTCTGTCCACAGCTCTACTGGGGAGTTTCAGAACATGCAGACGGGTGAACAGGGCATGTGGCTGGAGTGAATATCTGCTTAGAAAATAAAGGAGCATATTTAAGGTTCTGGACTATACTCAGATGCTATCACAGCAAACATCTTTGCAGCATAGTGAGGAGTTATTTACTGCCCCTCCAGTTCCCATTTGCAGACCCCTTTGTGCACAGCCATGAGCCATCATATTCAATCATCCCGTTTAATGACTATTTTTGGCCGAGGAGCACCCAGTTGTCACAGCCATGCTGAGAGGGGGGCCATCTCAGTGTGTGGGTGGTGGTCTCGGTGATGGCCAGGTGGGGGGCTTGTGAGGTCGCAGTGTGGTCTTTGAGCTGAGACCAGAAGAAAAGTGTTGCCTGGGAGAACGATGCTGCGCCACCGGATGCAAGAAAGATGCAGATAAGAACACCTCTCTCCTGATCCTGCTTTTTGCACAGGGAAATTAGTAGGTAACTAATGGACCAAAGGGAGGTATCATTCAGTAGGCCAAGAAGGGAGTAGAGTAGGAGTTTCTGCTCTGGTTGGCCATTTGATGATGCCAAATCTAAAGCTAAAATCTAAATCTTCCGCAGGAGATGTGCTGCAAACATTGAGTGTAGACTGTCAGAGAATCCAACAGAGCACCATGGTCTCCACGGGCCCAGTGACAGAGCATCTGCCCTCCAGCTGCAAGTTCCCACTATCAGCTCAAACATGTCCAAAAACAGTAATAACTGGCTCGCTGTGAACTCCAGCTGGAGTCACTCCTTCTGTCAGCAAATCCCATCAAAGCATCTTTAAATTATTCATTAGTCTCCCATTACATGCCCATTTGTCCAAAGACACCTTGAAGTGAGGTAATTGGGTTGCCATGTCAGGAGAACTTTCTGAAGTTGGCAAGTTGGTGGGAAGCAGCCACGCATTTACGTGGACCTTATGGAGTCAGAGACCAGCCTGGAGACCAGAAGATAAAGAGGAGAAACGAGAAGCCTGCAAGAGCATCGGTGGGATTCTATCAATCCTTCACCGCTTTTCTCAGCATGCTTTTTTTTACCCTGGTAGAAGAAGGCTGGGGATGGAGAAGCAAGGGGTCTGCCAGATCCTTTTTCACCGCGATTTCCTCGTCTCTGAAATAGTTACTAATAAATACCGTAACAGCACAAAAGCAGAGACAAGGGTACAATAGGGGCAGAGTCAAATGAAGTGGAGGGCACATGAGCAGAAGGGATTGAGAAAGAGAAGGGAAAAGATGGCAGGGAGCACAGATGTGAGAGCTGGTTTTCTGGATGCCTCTGGACTCCTACTGTCTTTTGTCTAAACTTCTTCCTACAGCACGATGGGGAAGAAAACATTTTAGATGGACTAAGGTGGAAAATGGTGAATGAGAGGAGGTGAACCTTGACCACCACCCAATTTATGAGGTGGTCACAATTTAGACCCAAGGTTCATATTATGACCCATTTAAAAAAAACATAAGAGAACTTGAAGTAGAGCCACAACATTTACCATGTGAATAGAGTCTGCTGCGGAAGTCAGTTCCAAAAATGCCCTCCTTGCAAATGCTGTTGATCAGCTCAGTGACTGGGCTGAAGGTATCCGCACCTGGATCAGCATATAAAATCCCGATCTACGTTACATTTCGCTCTATTTCTCGGCATCATTGTATAAATTATCTAATTTGTTCCACGTCTGCTGGCTTGCTAAGCTGATGTCGCCAGTTTACTTTTGTCTGGCGAGAAAAACAGGTGAGCGATTAGCAACTGCGACATCTTTAAATAGCTCTCATCTGGGTCTGTTAGGGTCTTGAGTTTGCGAAACGAGAATCGTTATTAAAACACTCTGAGGAACCATTTAAATAGCAAAACAGTGTTAAAACAAAAAAAAGTAGTCTGCCAGACTGTGGTTATGCTCACAGCAATTACTGTACAAGCAGTTAAGAAAAAAGCTGTCATTCTACACTTTTTAAAAAGACTCATTCAAATGAAAAATGACAAATTTTTGCACATTATTGTTGGTTTAATGCTAATTTCTCGACATCCGTTTCTCCAGTGATGGGAAGAGGCCCACGCAATCACTGATAGCCTCTAAACACAATATAATAAAAACGCACTCTTGGGTTAAATATCTTTTATCATGAAAAAGACAAGTTCATTTTCCCGGTGGTTGGTATATTGAAACAAAACAAAGTAAACTACATAAATAGCTCTGTACAGGAAGGAAGGAAAATACATCGCAATGAGAAAAGGGATACAAGCTGGCATTACACGACCGCTGAAACCCCATTTATTTCAGACAAACTAACATGGGAATGTTCTAGAGGGACCGTCACTTGGAGCACTGAAGGTGCCAGATGGACACGTGTGGGAGTGCAGTTGAAAAGGACAGACCACAAGAACGAGTTTCCATCCCTGGCACTGTGGTTTGGCCATTCCTTCTGTCCACCCATATCCTGGTCCTCCGAAATACACAGCTGAGATACAAGCAGCATCCTTAACTCAGCATGAAGGAAAGTGATTTGAGACTTGAACTCCAAGCTGAGATGTTCCAGGTTGAGAACCATTTCAGAGAATGGAGCTGGCCGCCATGAATTCCTGTTCCAGCTGGCAGAACTTGGTGTCTATTCTGGGCTTTGTAAACTGAAACACTGATAGCATCTTACAAAGAGAGAGACTGACTCATGGGCCACATAATGCAGCTCATGCACGTGTGTGTGTGCGCAGATGTGTGATGATGTTGTTGGGATGAAGAAGGCAGCTGGTATGCAATAATTGCACTAATTCGACAATGATCCAGAGCAGCTGTCCGACTTGTGGGCGCACAGGAAAGTGTACAGTGCTAATTTTCTCACTTAGCTTAGGGTTATCATGAGGCTGCTTTTTTGGGGTGTAAACACTGTAAAACTGCAGAGGCAACAGTACATGCATGAGATTATCTCCAAACAGTCCGGCCACAGCTCAACGAAGGAAAAGAGAATCCCAGAAGAGGAAGCTCTTAGGTTGCTTTGCATGGCCGGTGGTAGAGTGGGCGGAGACACAGAAGAGTGGGCGGAGACACCACACAGTGGGAGGAGTCAAATAGAATAATTACAATGTACAAGGCACAGTATTGCCGTTACACAACAGTCTTATTTGTATTTCTATTGCTAGGCTTCAGCTGCAACACACTCCACCACTGACTACTTGCTTCATTATAGAAACCCTACAGGGATTTCATTTCAATCAGTTCCAGAAAAAACAAGTGTTATGCATTCCTGTGTGAGTCAGTGTGTTTGTGAGAATGAGAGTGCACAAGAGAGAAGTAAGGAAAAAAAAAAAAAAACTGAAAGCAAAGAATGGCTTGAATTATTTATTCTTCAAGGCCCAACAGTAATTAGAAATAAAATTCCCCAAGTCCCATTGACGTTCAGCCGTCGGACTGCAGAGGCAGACGAAGAAGGGGTCACCCACCAGCAAGGATAGAAAGAAATATTCACTTTGGGCTTTGTTTCAAGTCCAAATTCAATTCAAAATAGTCTGAAAAGGGTGCTCAAGGTTATGGGATGAAATTGTTGTGTGGAGGTGCTAATTAAACATATCACATACATATAAGATATCATACATTGTGCTCCTGTCTAAATGTTGCCTTAATAGTAGAATCCTAATGATAACCAGTCTTGCATCTCTGGTAGAGGCTACTTCATTTTAATTACATGCGACTTCTGAAGGTCCACTTGTGCTATGTGATAAAAAGGAAGGAGTAGAGTACAGGCCTATGGAAGTCACATAAACTTGGAGATAGAGTAGAAGATTTTCCATAAAATGGAAAAAATTAATCTTATTTCCACAGCAAACTGCAGTGAAACATTAAAGCAGTTGTGATTTTATAACACTGCAGACTTTGCATTTTCCTTAACATGTAAGCTTTTTTGCGGGAAGTGTGCAGGATGGGGTCCCCATCTGAGCTGTACAGCTGAACACGTGCATACTGTGGCAGTCACTTCAAATGAAGACATCTCTTTAGGAAAAAAAAGAAAATTATCTCGATGTTTGACTTTGACGCTTTTAGGCATGTTTGCTCCTTTTTTTCCTGAAACTTAACAGACCCTGCCAGGTTGCTGTACAACAGGTGAAGTAATCATGTTGGGTACCTTTGGACCCTGCAAGATCTCTCACAATGTCTTTCGAGATCAGTCGGTTTGAGGTAGCCCGAGGATGACATGGGGAGTGTGGTTTTTTCCTGGCTCAGTTTCACTTACTCGCTTGTCGGAGATGAACGTGAGTGTTTGTGACATGTGCCAGATAACCCTGCCAAACTGCCATGTTACATCTGCCGTCATTCCTCAACACTGGACCACTTCCTGAAAGCAGCGTCTAGCAGCACTAACATACTGACCCACTGGAAAGTCCATTCGTTGCAGATTAATCAAAGACCAGGGGGTACATTTAGCACTGCAGTGCAGAGAATAGCACCAGGAAATACGTTGGATGTTATTACGACATCCACTGCTGCTTCTCTACCTCATCAAGCTTGTTAATCATTAAAGTCCCATGATCAATGGCTAGTTTCCAGATGTTAAGATCATTTTCTGCAGACTGATTTTTCACTGTGGCAACCCAAGGTCTGGCCACAGGCCACAGTCACAGTGGCTGTGGTCACAGCCGCACTTCTAGATGCCATGCATCACATCTGCGCAACGGCGAAGGGGGACATAAATGCCCTTCGTTCCTCACGGTGCTGGACCTTGGCTGCGAACATGCTGTCCGCACATCTCAGCAGCAGATGTCCGGCCCTGGCCTGCCACAAGTGTGTCACTGGTGACGTGGAGAGATAAATCCTTGGCATTAATAAACATACAAGAAAGCGCGTAAATCCCTTCCCTCGTCTTTTTTTATTTATCTTCTTGACTGCTCTAACATGCAGCGTCTTTAAGGTTCTGCATAATCTGTAGGATCTCTAAACATCAATGGTGAACAAATATTGGCAGATGTGCCATGTGGTAATTAAAGGCTACAGAGCATAACCATTCTCCAGAATGATGCGGCACACAACTGCAGTCATATGATGTGCAAGCGGGGAAGGGAATATCAGAAGGGTTCAGAACATCAGAGTAAAATGGGAAATACCTTTTTCGGGAGCCACAAGAGCATTAGCAATGGAGCTGAAAAATTTATCGTTTTACTCAGGAGACACTCGCCCCCTGTCAGCCTGAAACCGTTCACACCGTTTTGACAGATGTGACGACAGAATCATTCTGCAGGGTCAAGACTCTGACTGTGACAACATGTTCAGTCATTCAGCGTGGATTTATCGAGCCGATCCAGCCAATGAAATATACCCGCGGAGGACAACTCGGGACCCCGATCCCGATACTTTCCCGGGGAGCCTGGTTAGACTGAGCCAGCAAAACATGGCAAAGATATTAAAAAGGTGTAGCTTCAAAGCCCTGGGTAATTCCAGAAGCAAAAGCAAACACCTTCTGTCTCAAATTGATTGTTGTTTTTTAAGACCAAAGGAAAGGACCTCATGTGAGTGACTCACTCATGCTCGCAGGAAAAGCATGTGCGGAAATATACAAAACTTAAGCGAGCATCCAGGTTTCAAAAACATGTTAAACTACCATCATATGATGGAGAACAATAAGAGTTTGGCCTTCTTTACTGGTATTGGTAATATCACCATTTCTGTTATTGTGAGGACATGGATGTGAAAGCTGGACATTGAGGAAGAGACAGGAGAAACGTGGACCCCTTAGAATTGTGATGTTGAAGGAGATTTTTAAGGACGCCATAGAGAGCAAGGAAAATGGATACATGTCGGATCAACTCAAACCAGAACTCTCGCTGGAAGCACAAATGAGACAGAAATGATCATACTTTGGACATCATGAGAAGGCTGGATTCTCTCAAAAAGGCAACGACGATCGGAAAATTGGAGGAAAAAAGATGAGCAGCAACCAGATGGATGGACTCAATCACACTGATGGTGAATGAATACTACGGACATAAGTGGAGGAGAGAAATTTTTGGATGAACTCTATATACGTGGTCAAGAGACGACATTGGCTGAATGACGCATGTTCCGAATTCCTGAAGCCTTACAATGAGTAAGATTGAGGGAACATGCCATCCCCTTGGTTCATGGCCACACCTTGTACAAGACTGGAAGCCCATCAAGCATTGGCCATTTATTCTGTCAACACATGAAAAATATCACTAAGCCTGCCTTGACTAAACTGAAAACCAGAACCACAAATTTTGTTGGCAAAGCATATTAACTAGAAAATGCTGAAGGTTACCTCCTCGTTGAGTATGGACAGCGGAGTTCAGACATCATTTTAACACCTGACACCAGCATTTGATCCATTATGAGTTCCACAAGTAGTGATAGCTTGGAATATCTATTGGACTGAAGTTAATGTTGCCGTCCCTCTTCTACCCTTGTAGACCAGACGCCCGCAATCTGAAAGAACCGGAGGAGAAAAAAAAAAAAAGAAAAAAATCCTTGCAAATTGTCTCAGACACTGGATTCCTCATTTCAGGGAACACGTTCATCAGCCATTTTTAAAGGCTAATTGCCCTCGGGTAACTTTTTAAATGCCAGAACGGTATTTCAAAGGCCCAACACCACCCTCGAAGACAGGCAAGTTTGATGTAGGCTTTAATTCGCCGCGCCTTGATAATTAAGTGCTAAACAGCAGACGAGTCGCGAGATGACTAATGACAAATGTTAAAGTGGGTCAAATCAATTACCGCGACTGTGTTCGCCAGGAGCCGGTTGCCTTTGAACTGCAAAAATGCAACCCCAGAGCGAGGAATCGGGCCCACCGAGTTATCGGGAGGGATTCATTGAGCAGAAGTCTGCTTTTGCGCGACGTCAGCTGCAGAACAAGACAGTCTGACATTACGCTCCTTTTTTTTATTTCATTCGCTCCAAGCGGGTGATTTGCCTACGGTGTGTTGCCATATAGCTGGAAGATTATTCGAATAAAAAGAGGTTACGGTGTTATTCTCGCGCTGATTCAATTAAGATTACGTCTGGTAGAGGGATGTGCACGGGGGTGGCAAAGTAATTCGCGCTAACTGGAAGTTGTCGGTGTTTCGCTCCTCGGTAAACATGCCTCCGTGCGGCTTTCCTCCGCGTTGCCAGCGCTCTGACATAATAAGGCAAACGGTACAGCGTATAAATACAAAACGCGGAATGTTAGCACTTATAAACAGATCATCCGACATCATTTCCAATATCCACAGAAGCTGGTAATAAATCAGCACTTCAGTCTCATGGGGAAGGAACAAGCAACAAAGGGAGGACCCTGGTACTTAGTGTTTGCTTTGGGAATTACAGGATCCCCTCCCCCATCTCCGGTTATTGGAGAATTTGCATTCGTGACGCTGTGTTACCTACCACAGTTAAGCGGGAGGATATGAAAGTTGCACAGATATGAAATTTTGATGGTTCCATCTGTCAGAATGGCAGGAAAGGCGTTCATCATGCCAAAAAACGAGACCGGGGTCCAAAATCACCCCCCGCCCACTGCTACCCCGATTTGGTATGAAAGCCTCTCCTCTTCTCCGGCTGATGGCAGAAGCGATTTGAACCGCATGACATGAACTGCGTTGAGCCACTGAAAGGGAATTTAAAAGCCCTAAAAATGAGGCCTTGTCACCACATCCCATTTGCAAGTGTAATTTAGACATTTTCCCATTTTCTCCCTTTTTTGGAGCACTGCCACCCTGTCTTGGGCACGGCTGGTCTGCGTGCCGCGATTCCCATCTTATTGGGAGTTTAGTGCGAGTCAGGGGAGTGTAAGCCTGCCGTCCATCACGAGGTGAGGGACCAGGTGCGATCCCTCCCGGGTCAAGCCAAGAGACCCCTATATTCCAACACGAAACGCAGCATGGCGCGGGGGAGCATGTCGAAAAATGTTCCGGCAAGGTCCGAGTTACCACACGCCGCTGCGCGTGATTAAGCGTGACTGCGTGTCGTTACAGGCGGTTACCTGTGATGCGGCCGTTTGGGATTAAAGGGCATCTGAGTCACATGACAGGGTTTCCGAGTCTGTTGTGGGAGCGACGTACAATGGCACGTCCTAACCCGAAAAAAAAACTGGAATTGAAAAGGTCATTTGGGAAACCGACTAAAAGAGAGCACCACCCGTGGAGGTGACGAGTGAGAAGTGGCACTGACACCGGGTCGTTGTGAAGGACCGCAGGACCATGGGCTTACAGGTCTGCACGGGAGCCTCTGATGACTGCCGACCTTGGGATGGACACCGCGAATTGGTGTTGCTGCTCCAAGTGAGGCACGCGTGCCCGTCGCTCCGTACCAGAAACGCCGAAGGCGTCCCCGTCGCCGTGCCGACGTGGGGGCCCCTCGTCGCCGACGGCTGCTGCGTCTCCCCAGCGGGGCGAGACACCGTGTTGCATCAGCAGTCACGGTCCAGCAAAACCCAGCAGGTACCTCCTCCAGCTTCCGACTTCTCCAAAGTACAAATCGTCCCTCAATCTAGACCATCGTGTCCTGATGCAGCGATGACGGGCTCCGCTGAGACAGAAAGTGGTTTTTGGCAATGAGCTCACTTTCCAGCTGGAAGGGGACGTTGCAAAATGAGCATTATTGAAGCGTGACCGCAGCAGAAGGCGCATCCCGCTCACACCAGTAACCGGGAAGGGAAAGAAGGGGCTTCCCAGGAAGGCTGAGCCCCCAGCTTAGTGTCATGTCAATTAAATTCAGCCACATTGCAGTCGAAGGAGGACACTTTGGCATGTAATGAGAGAGTGACACGGGACCCACCCACCCACCCACGCACAGGCCAGGAGGTGGTGGGATGGACCACTGCGTGGACATCAAAACGATGCATTTGAGCCCCCCCAGGAGATTGCAGGAGAGCCGACGGGCAGGTCATGCCGCCACCAACTGGTTAAAGGCTGAACTGAAGCTACGCTTCAGGACAAGCTGAAATCATCGACGGGATTTCGAACTGCACCAGAAATGAACCATTTCCAGCCTTGAAATGCCTTTGTTTTCCCACAGACTAATAATTATACCTTTGAAGTTTATGTCTCGCTCTGTTGACTAATGACTTGAGTAAGCATGGCGATAAGAAATTACCTCAACCCATTAAAGTACAGAGTAAAACTAATAAAATGGTATATCACAGCACCACAAACCCAAAATTAGGTGTGATGCATATATAATAATTTACCTTCATTGAGTTAACTGACGCTTTTCTCCAAATACCTACAATTATTGACCTATTCAGACACAGCAAAGTCATTTTTACTGGCGCAAATAGAGTAAAAATATTTATGTAACATCGTAATTTCATGTGACAATTGTAACCTTCAGCAGGAAGCTGAATCGGTTAAATAAGTGCCCATCTGTACGTGTACGGGAGCGCTGCGCCGCGAGCGATGGGTGTTGCTCGGGATACGGATTTCCGTCTGCCAGCTCCACGGGCTAATTGATGTACAACATCTGCAGCTGACGGCCTCCCGAAAGACGTGCGGACGTTCCGGGAGAGGCTGAAAGAGGTGTTGTCCCACCGCTGTTTCAGCACAAACTTAGTGCCACAAAGACAATCTGTTTGCACATTGCGATCCCTCGAACACCAGCACCTCCAGAGTGAGCAGTTCTTCATTTTTCCTTCTCTTGTAATTTCGTTCATCCGCTATCAATAACCGCTTGTCCAGAGCACAGTCGTGGTGACCGGAACAAGGTACGCACACTCATTCACTCATCCTACAGGCTATTAACAGCCAGCAGTTCCCCTGAAACATGCATCTTTGGATTGTGGGAGGAAACCAGAGCAGCTAGAAGACACCAATGCAAACGCCACACAGACCGAGCTGCACTCGAACCTGCATCCAAACACGTTGCCCAAAACCTGTGAAGCACCAAAGACACTGTACTGTAAGCTAGTACTGTACCACTTTGCCATCCTGATTTCTTTGCACATTTTACCTCATTCCGCCTGCCTGTTCTAGAAGTTTCTAGGTGTGCCGTAACTACCCCAAAACAGGGGTCCTCCTGTTTTCAACATGCAAACGAGTCACCTCTGCTGCGAAAGCCAGCTGCTGGGGTGACATTGGAAATGTGTTTGGTGAGACCCAACATCCCCTCGGAAAACAGGAAAGCCTGTTGCGTAGAAACGAAATGAAGCCCAAATTTAAGTGCTTTTCAGTTCAAGACAATTTTGTTGCAATTGTGTCTCTGGCTTGGATTTTTTCCCCCTTGTTAGCGGGTGATGCCGTGCAGAAAGGCTGCCCCCCCGCTGCGAAAGGCTCCTACAACTCTCCCCAACCCGGTTATTACCCCTCTCGAGTGCAGTCGCCGGCAGCGGCCGCCCTGAGGATTCTCACGGGCCTCCTTCAGGTGTCCGTCATCCTTGGGGAAAAGAAAAAAAAACCAACAAAAAGAACTGGAGAGGTACTCTGAGCCTTAAAATGTGTAAAATAATTAAAGGAAATCGATTTAATCCCACAGACAACATGTCCCATTTTCCGCGGCGGAAGTCTATTTCCCGTAATTTCTTCTCTGCTCTTATTTAATCAGCAGTTGGACGGCCGCCAGTCAAGGAACGAGATGCTAAATTTAAATTTAATTTTGCAGATCAGAACTAGAAACATTAAGTCTAATTAAGCCACCGTAACTTTGCACGGTGCCGTTTTCTTAAGATACAGGAGCAATTTTGCCAACAGGAAACTCATTTGGACAGGTGAGCCAAACTGACGCGGTCCACGCTTCCATTCACGGACGTGCGGCTCGTACCCGATGCACCTGCCAGCTACGAAAAGAGAATTTCCACGCGTCCGGGCCCGTCGTTGCAGCTGCCTGCCAGCACCGTGTTCACTTTGCTTTCGAAGAAGCAAAGCTTGGAGAATCTTGAAGGAAAATAATCAACCCTGAACAACGTGTGGTTTTTTTTTTTCTTCCCCCAGGGCCAAAACGTTTCGCCGAGGAAATGTTGCAGCGGTACGAAGATTCAGTCATCTCTGATCTGCACTTTGTTTAGTTCTCCTGTCAAGTTAAAACATAAAGAGAATCCTTAAAAACAGCGAGGAGTTAACACCAATGATTATGTAAAATTTATCTTTCAAAGCGTCGCATAATGATGCGAACGATCGTATGACGGATCTTCCAGAATTACGAGGCGGCTGTTGAAATGGCCTTTAATTTCCTCCACAGCTCAATATCTCCTTCTCCATCCCCACTTAATGAGCTCTAATCTGAGCTATTAGGCAACGTTAGACCATCATTTGAACCAGCCAGACCTGACAAATATCACAGCCCAGCTGGTATCTCACTGGGGGGATAAGAGCGACTGAAACTTCTAGAAGCACCTCGTCCAGCAACTTTCGCTTGGAATCGAGGGACCCGGGAAGGGCTGCCGAGATTTCGTCGGAAGCTACCCGGCATTTCCGTTCACAACTCGAGGAATTCGGAGCCAAACCTGGACTGTGTGACCTTCCTGGTGTACATCAGCTCAGGGGTGAAGGGTTTCAGTCAAGACAAGGCTTCCTCTGGAGATGTACCCCTCAAAGGAATTCCATCTAGTCGACCACTTTCTGCAGAGCAGCACCCAAGGATCATCATCATCATCATCATCATCATCACAGCACATTTTTACCATGGTAACGTAATGATGAGGACAGCTGCGTTCTAATTAAAAGCGACAAGACGCCAAAACAGATCTTCAGACAAAAAAAAAAACGCAACAAAGAATAAAGCTGCGGGAGCAGGGCGAACAAGCAAGCAAACGGCCTCGAAGAAGCTTCTTCTCGGAGGCGGCCGTCGTCGCGCAACGGCCGACAGATGTAGGGAGCCCCCTGGTGTTCGTCGGTGCGGTCGCCGGGCTTCGCGATTGTGATTCAAACTGCTCCGATGAAGATGCTGCGCAGCCACCGGAGCCGCAGGTGTGTTCCTGCACTACGGAGGCAGAGTGGCCGAGCTCACAACCGGGCCCCAATTATTTCTCGTACCCCCTCCTTACAGCACTTAAGGTCCCGCCGCTCTCATTTCCCCTTTGTAAAATTATGCTGGAAATAATGAGCCCAGGCAGAGACGTCTCCCCAGGTCCCTGGCTATGGGGGTTATTACCAGCCATCAGAGGGCTGATGGGGATCGCGGGGGAAAGAAAGGAAGGCCGCCGCTGCCGGGACCTGCGAAACACCACGGACGTCAACGGGGCCCGCCCGCGAGCTTCCCAATGCAAAACGTCGCCCGCATCCACCGAGGTGGACGGCTTTGTGTGTCAAACACAAGAGGAAAATTAACGATCCTGTACAACACGCCAAGAGCGTTCCCGTTTCATTTCGCCGAACGTCACTCACGACGTCCCCCGGACACCCCAGTCGCGGAGCACGCAGCACCGCACTGGTCACTAAGCGAATACCAAATATCCGTTACGGTGACGCTGCTATTTCTGCTTCTTTGTTTGCCGACATTTTAACCGCAGTTTACCGTTTTACTCTTTAACGCTGCCGGGTGTGTGCGCAAGCTGTTCGCGTTAATTACCTCTCCCAAGGCTACGGCAAGTCCTTAACCACTGCACCACCTGCTTCTGGGCACATTTGTCATTACTGGACCCTTGGCTTTCTAAGCATAGGGCAGCACAGCAAGTGGCAATTAAGTGATTTGTTTCTATGACAATGTGGTGGGGGGGGGGGGGGGGGTGATCACCAGCACCTCTTGAAGAACAAGAAACCCGCTTCATAAAAATATATATATATATATATATATATATATATATATATATATATTTTTTTTTTAATTTTAAAGAAAAAAAAACACCAAACACAGAGTTTTCACCGCCGACAGCAGTGCGGAACTAGTTCGCACACAAACAGCTTACATTAAAGTTCTGTTGAGCGACAGCATCCGCAGAAATGTTCGTTAACCTAGAATCACGTAGGAGATGATCCGACGCCCGAGCATCGCACGCCACCTGGGAAACCCGTCAGGGGCCCTCGTGCACACCATGCCTCCTCACGCACACCCTCCCACATACACACGGTCCCCTGATCAGCCCTCTGACAGCACTAAGGTAATTCGCTGCGTGAAGATTAGCTCAGAGGCGTCGAGGACCTTCTTTCCTGAAAGCCACGGGCCTGGAAGCATCTGTGAAATCCATACCTTTGCGTTTCTTTCATGCCGTTTAACAGGGAAGGAGTATAATTTTAAAAAAAAAAGCCCAGTCAGAACAGCGAGGACCAGGAGCCAGAACCTGTTCCATGCAGACCCTTTGTTTTTTAATAACAGGCACCACACTCTATTTGTCACCACAGACTGATCCCGCCCACCACGATGTTTACAGGCGGCCCAATTAAAACTTCTCCAAAGAGCTACGCTTTTGTAAATCCATTAGAGTCAAGGTGTAGTGGAAGTCTTCCGAACACAGGAGTCAAAGTATATTTAGCAGATGCTTTTCTCCAAAGCAACTTCCAGTGAACACTATGAAGTGTTATCAGCCCACAGCCCCACTTTGGAAGGAAACCAGAGCACCCAAGAAAAACCCCATGTACACATGGCGAGAACATGCAGACTCCACATAGACTGAGCGGGGATCGAACCCATGTCCTCTCGCACCCAGATGCTGTGAGACAGGAACGCTACTCGCTGTGCCACCGTACTGTCCCCAACACGATGGAAATGATGGTTATGGGGACCCCATGTGCATCCGGTGCCGCACAATTGCAGAGCCACAGCTCACAGGGCCAGATGATTCAAAACAGCGCACCTCCGCACCCTTGCCTCACCTCACCTGAGACAGGTCCTCATCAGCCTGCGAAGTCTCACGTCAAGCTATCGCCGCACCCCGAGTTCTGGCGTTTCGACGTCCTCGTCTGAAGGACGGACCAACCTTGTGAGCCCTGAGCCGAGAAGTAAGATGGAAATTAAGGTTCCAATGAGGAAAGTTCAGATGAAGGCGTTTCAGATGACTGACTTGCAGCTGGTACAAGCCAGGTCTTGATGTTCAAAGGAAATCATCATCAAACAAGTAGCACCTAGGAAGGCAGATCTTCCTGTAACTTAACAGCAGAGAGGGGCGGGGGAAACAGTTTTAAAAGAAAGATGTATGGTCAAGCAACTTCAAAGTCCCATGAACATAGCCAGAGTGAGACTGACTGGCAAAGAGTGAGAGCTACACAGCAGCAAGAGCACATTTAATAAATGCAGGCCCATGCTTACATTTATACTGGTGCACTTTTCACACACTTTTCTCCAAAGTGACATACAGCTCAGAGTAAACAGCTTTAGACCCAGGGCTATGGAGACAGTTTGTGTGTCTGATACCACCATGTTGCTGGTTTACATCCCTCAAGTAGCTGCCCATAGAAGTGTCATTCGAATAGTAAATACATACCGAATCACAGCAGATGGTATTGGACTTATTTGCGTCATTGCCAGAAGAGAAGTGGCTCTGAAAGAGATGGGTTTGAGACCCTTTTTGAATGTGGGAGGGATTCAGCAGCTCTGAGGGATGGAGGGAATCCATTCTATTGCATCACCACCAAGACTGAGAACCAACAGGCTTCTAATTTTGGACCCCTTAATGACTGGGACATCTTTTCTAGTCGGCAGATACAAATTTTACCTCCATTCCTCTGACATGTTTTCTGTGTTTTTGTAGCACCTTGGAGAAGTTCTCCCAAGCAGGCGAGATCAGCTGCAGCCTTCCTGTTCCCATTAACGCAAACACAGGACAACCCTCTGTTCTTTGGCATTCACCGTGCACGAGCAAGGAGGGCGTCTGTACCGGTGTCCCACGCGGGAACGGGGAACGGAGAGCGGAGACCTTCCCCAGGAGTACTTCTCAATCGTGAGCCGAGCCTGGGACGCGTCTGCAACTCGAGGGACCGCACGGCCCCTTTGAAACCGAAACAGGCTCGTGTTTCTGTCTGTGTCGTGACAACTCATCTTTCAGGGCTGCTCTTTCATCTCGCTTTCTCCACGTCCTCCAGAAACTTTCCTGCAGAGCAGCGAAACGGTTTGTCTCAAAGCTGGAAAGCAGACCCCCGCGGTGGCAGGACTGACGCAGAACCAGTTCCAGTTCCAGTTCGCGACACACCAGAGTTACTCCAACCACATCAGGGCACAACTTCGCTTCTCACCTCAAAAATGGCTTGCGTCGGTGCGTTATTTATAGGAGATCCCTCGCAATTACATCCGGAACACGGCACTTGTCTGAGAGGCTCTACGGGGCAGAATTTCAAACATTTTCTCCGTTGTGGTCAAACACAGGTGCCGAAGAGTTGCCGAAACGCATTGCTGGCTGGGTGCCGGTCAACGGATTCCCAGGCCCTTTGCGCTGGCAGAACGGAGCCATGCATTGTGGGATACATTGTGCATCAAGAACCTGTTGCAGCAAAGGGAGCCCTCATCTCAGCTGGACATGTCACCTCAACCCCGTTAGACACCGTGGACCACTGAACAGTTCCAGCAGCAACAGCAGATAGTGCAAATCACTTCACTGATGTTTCCCAGCAAAGCGACCAAGAACTGCTGATCATTTCACGGACCCGAGCACACCTTCATCGGTGTCTCGCGGGACAGTTTAAAGCTGTTCGTTGCTCCTGGGTCAGGCAAGGCAGAAATCCCGCCAATTTCATTCGCAAGAAATTTCACCGAAAGAACTTCTAAAGCAGTTGCTGGAACATCTGGAGACCTGCTGAGGAAAAGACACGGTCGGGGGCTGCAGCAAGGATTCTGAATGCTGGAGTCTTAAACCGACCCTTCCAACACCCTCCGCCTTGGTAACACCCACACCCAATCAGACATTCCCATTTACTTACAGGAGTTGAACATGGAAAATCAGCTTCGCTTCCTTGGGTTCTTGGACCAATAACTCCACCACCCCACAGCTCTTCTAGGGACGAGGGAACATCCACAGAGAGCAAGAGGGAAAAAAGGTCGAATCACCTTCACCTGAAGTCTCTTTTATTAGAGCTGCCATCAAATAAGGACACGTGTGCCACGGCAGTCACCAGTCCCGCCGCCACATGCCGCTCGCTCTGCTTCATCTCACGCGGTCCTGAGACGGACGTGCAAGTGAGGTGGAGGCGGCACTTGGGGCGACGGTGCGTTCAGGCACACGTTTCTCACTCGCTAATCTTGACCGGGATTAGAAAGCCTTCTCCACACGGAGCGCTCTCTTCGGACGAACGGGTACTGTCGGACAAACAAACGGGGCCTTGGTTTGTTTAATCGGATTAGCGGCGGCATCCACGAACAGCTAAGAACGCGGGGCTGATGTACAAGTCGGGGGAAGCGCGAGGGGATTTTACTAACGTGCGTGCGCTGAAAGAACCACAGGCCAACCACAGGTGGCTTTCCAAGGCAAAGATGTTCCTTCTGTTTCGACCAGCTGTCGGGGTGGGGGAGACACCTGCCAAGAAACATCCCCGGTGCAACTTCCCACAATCCATAACTCAACGGTAAGGTTTCAGGCAGAGTATTCAGCGTTGCTCCACTGGGCTGGTATGTTCTGGAATACTTTCCCCGATTCGGAAGCCCCTCGCGGGCAACGTGCCGTTTACCAGATTAAAAACAACAGGATTGTGCTCCTCCTGCATAAAATTGCTCATCTGAAAGCTGGCAACATGTGCACTGAGAAAGAAATTCAGAAGCGATTTTGGTCCTACCCAAATCAACCCCGCGACCAGGATTCCAGCAAACAACAACCGTTTACATCCTTCTGCGGACCGTGCCCCGCATCCAGCAAGACGCTCACCTGAGGCCGGCCTTAATTCCTTCTGGATGCTGAAGCTCACCAAATCAGGTGCTCCCTGACCTCTTGTGTTCCAAGCATTATTTTACAGTTCCGACACCGTTAACGCGACCACGGTCGGGTTTCAGGGGCAGATTTCTGCCATTACTGCGACAGGAGAACAGTCAGTTTCCAGGTTGGGTGAAACACCCAGTATGAGTAAGAGTAGATAAACCGAGTGTTCTACCCCACCTCCTGGCACAACTTTTCTAACACTGCCACTTAAGAGAAAAAACGTGATCGACCGCTAGCGCGCCTGACGCTAACGCAGTCCTTCGTGATCCACAGAAGCTCCGGGTAATTGCCTAGATCGGGGAAGGACACCATCTTTCTGATTTGTAATTAGAGCAATTGCTGCAATGGGTGAGAACATGTTAAACGGGTTCTTGACCCCACCCGCTGGGTGATTCGCAAGCTTAGCTCAACTGCTGTGGGTGCGTGAGTAAGCACTGTTACGCATGCCGTGCATGAGCACACGTGCAACCGTGCTCGGCGGTCGTCGGTACGTGCATGTAAGCATTCATGAGCGCATTAAACCCCCCCGATCCCTTCTGTGACTCATCCGCACCAGAAAAAGTGTCTTAACAGGGTAAGGTCAGTCGTCCGATTGGCCTTGGTGTGTGGCAACTGCAGCCGTGTAACACCGCAGAAGTGGGAAGCTACAGATCTCCAAGAAGAAAGCAGCAAGCAGTACGCTGGTTAACATCATCACCACAAACACTACTGTATATTTATAATTTAATGACAGCATCACCATATGGAGCCCTGTCTGAGCGCTCCTACACCAGACTCCTAATAAATGAGATGGAAAGTAAGACCTTGACCGACCTTATATAGCACATTAAAGAGAAATTTCTCACTCATTAGTCACTTGTCAGCAACATAAATCACTTTCAGTCAGTAGTGAAACCGTGCGGAAATCACTGAGAATCAGTGTTGTACAATGTTTGTTGTGCAAATGTGCAATAATATAGGTTAAAAAATACTTTGGTGCATTGCTCTTCACAGCCATGTAGTGATACCAACTGCATCAGAACACTGGGAAAAAAAAAATGAACATTTTCTCTAGTCAACATCTTGACACCTCGAATTCCCTTCAGCAATCTTGAGCATCTGCTTCACGGCATCCCAATGATGCCCGTTGTCATGGTGACACCAACGGCCAGACTCAACACCCAGTGATTGAGGGCAGTTGTGAAGTTTGCGGAGACTCCGCCCCTTCCAGAGCATGCAATCTTCAGCAGGGAGGTGACAGCCCCGCTATTCTTGGGGCTATCATCGCCATGGCGATCGAAGCCTGCTGCAGTCTTTGGTACACTACGGGCTTTTTCCTGCCTGCCTGAGCAAAGACAGACAGGAAGGCAGGGAAGGGGGCAGATTTCATCAGCGTACTGAACGTCTGAAAAGAGGTGTGTTTCAGTCGAGGCATTGGATGTTAGGAGGAATTACCACAGTAAAATACCCCAAAGCTGGTGAGGACAGGGATTTTACAAATAAAAAGTGAAAGTATAACCGCATACCCTTTTTGACAGGGCCAGACAGCAGGGTTATAGGGACCAACCTGATGGAGATCCCCCGAGTAACAGGAGTGAGAAAGAGGAGCTCGGAGGGGCCGAGGGGGCTCAAGGTCACGGCAATAAGGTGAAGAGCGGCAGCAATCTGAGCACACAGGTCCGACTCGCCGCAGGTGACAGGAACTCCTTGCTCACTGACCCCACACTTTATCAGCAGAAAAAAAGGTGTGATGTCATCCCGAGTCCCACAATTTACATGAAACAGTTTAATATAAAAAGTTTCCAATGAAAGTCATTGACGTTATAGAAATTAAATCACATAAGACTGAAACCGATCACTCGTGGAGACTCAGCAGTTTAGAGGTAAATTACATATTTGTGATTGCAGTAAACACATTTTCCCCTTTTAAATCCATCTGGAGGAGATGAGTCCAAAGAAAACAGCAGCTGAGGCAACACAGAGCAGGCCAGGGAGAGGCTCTGGACCACATGGCCACCAGGTGGCGTTCTCCCAAGGAACCTTCCTCCACTCCATCTGCTCCAAATGTCCTTTCCTCAGCTCAGGACTGGGCCTCCTTGGCCGCTCACACCTGTCCCCGCTGAGTCGAGCGAGGGAGAGGCTGGAGCCTTGATGCAACAGCGCCATCGAGTGGCAGCAAGAGGCTCTGACCTCAGCTGGTGCAGACAGTCCTGATCACCAATCCTGCACTTTGAACAAGTGAATGAATGGAACTCAAATCCCAGAGGAAAGTACTACTGGGATGAGGCACCATGCAATACAAATGTGCCAGTGTACACACATATATACATGACAAAGCATAATATACAAATGAGTAGTTAATACATACACAAATAATTGTATTTATACAGGGAGGCAGCAGGGTGAAGGGAGGAGGTGCAGTGTACCGAATCTGGTGCAAAGCTGTCATCATAATCACAGCAATCGTAAATTAAATTATGCTTAGGTAGGGACCGTGAATTTAAGACTCAAGATGGAACCTTCTGTTGTACCTGTCTATAAAACATTAGTTTTAATTTCGATATATGGGTGAACATACAGCGATCAGAGCGGAGAAACGTCCTCAGCACAGCCCATCGTGTTTTAATATACTGATACACACACCAGTAACATATTGACAGAAGAACACACACACAGACAATGTCTGAAACCGCTTGTGCCGAGCGGGGTCGCGGCAAACCGAAGTCTGACACGGCAACACAGGGTGCAAGGATGGAGGGGGACGGGACACACCCGGGACGGGACGCCAGTCCATCGCAAGGCACCCCAAGCAGGACTCAAACCCCAGGCCACCAGAGAGCAGGACCCGGCCAAACCTGCTGCACCAGCACATTCCCCTCGACAGAAGAACAAAGCAGTCTAAACATAAAGCTAAAAATAAGAATTACACTGAGGTTAGGTTGACTTGGTGTCACTCTCAGTCTGCACTCAGCTAAGGTCTGACGACACACATGTTCACGTTGCTCCCTTGCACCCGTGTTACTCCTTATTATTGTATCATTCTCCACAGGCCTGTTCAACTTCTCAAGGGAACAAATGACTAACATACAGAGAAAGAAAACACCAAAATTCCCCACAGAGCAGTGTTCATGGAAACTGTTCTGTTTTTTTTTTTAGTCAACCATTTAAGGACCAATGGCTAATTAGCTGATGGAACCCTTCACTCCTGTACTACATCAAAAAAAAAAAAAAAAACTGCACCATCACAGCAGCAGGTGGCACAGTGGTTAGAACTGCTGACTTTGGGCTTGGAGGACCTGTGCTCAAATCTCATCTCGTGCTGCGGTACCGTTGATCCACGGACTTACTCTGACACAGTTAGAAACTACCAAGCTGTAAGAGCTAAATCATTCTAAGCGCTTTTGGAGAAGCGTCAATTGAAGGTAATCCCGTATTCTACAAACACGTTTCTTTTACCGTCTTTCAGGCTTAACGGCACAAATTTTGAAAATAAACGGAGGAATAAGCAAAGGCAGCAGAAGGAGTCACTTGACCATAATGAAAGTTTTAATGTGAAGGATAAAAGAGCCTCATACACTCAACAGCCAGTGAAAAACCAAGGCAGGAGAATGGTTCCAAGAAAAGATCAATTTAATTAAATAAAAGTCCCCCTCCCTCAGGCAGGAACCTTCACCAGCCAAATTCTGGCATTTCCACTCAGCACAAACCTCCATCGTTCCACTTTAAACCCCTAAATAACACAGTACACATAGAGGTAGAAAGAGGGGGAGGCAGAGAGGAAAAAACAGAATGTTACACAGCCGACGCTCAGTGCGTTACAGTCAAAACAAAGGGCCAACAGTGTGATCAGTGGAACTTTATAACTAACTCGTTTCCTCCACATCGCAGAGGATCTCAAACAAAAACATATATACATAAATTAAATATTTACTAAAGTGATACTATGAGCAGTAAAAAGATGGGCAGTGAGTTTGGGAATCGCCGATATATCACAAAACAGAACTGCACCAGTGGGGTTTACACCGGCACCGACACTGGGTTCCGATGTCCCCATCCAGGTGGCCATCTCACACCCGTGACCATGGACCCTGTCGGAGAGACGACCACCTGCTAAGAGCGTCCATGTGATTCACGCTATCGGGAAGCTCTGATTCCCTCCATATCCCAGTGGAGGGTTTTGTACCAACAGCCATCTGTATATATGACTGAAGGGTTCAGCACCATTAGTGACGGACAGATAGCTCCGCCCTGACACTTGGTGCCCCTTCTTCTGCGGACAACTGAGCGCTGCTAGCCAGCAGTTTGCTGGATAGATGCTTTCTAGGTATGACATGGTGTCGTGACCCAGTGCCACTAAAAGGGCCGTTGCAGGAAGGTGACCGGGGGAGAACCCACGCTGCTGGGGCTCCGCAGGTGTGACTCATAGGAGCCTGGAGTCATGCCCACCACGTCGTCTGCCTGCAGGGTCTCCCCATGCAGGAAGTCGTCCTCCTCCTCTGTTGAGACCTAGAAGACAGGACCGCAGCCAGTGAGAGACAAGAAATACTCATTATCAATCTGCCCCAAGACAAAGGAGTCAGGGTATGGTACCTGTCTTGCTGGTTTCTGGTGACCCTTTACTTCATGGTCACTGGGTTCCTCCCACACCTGGTAGATGGGTTCGATCACCTTCCCTGACCTGAAGCAAGGGAGATGAGTCCGTTTTGCTATGCCAGGAGCTCAGGGATCACACAGAGTGGCCTCACCAGCTACCCTCTCACCTCCGTAGCAAGTAGGGGTCAAAGGGGAAGAAGCTGTCCAGTGGGTTCATGTCCGTGGGTTGGCAGGAACCCCCCTGGCTGCTCCTCACCATGGGCAGCTGCAGCCTGTTGTTGCGCTCAATCACAGTGTAGCAGAACACCAGCTGGTAGTTTCTGGGGGTGGGAGCGAAATGTCAAGCTCATCGTCGTCATCATCATGTCAGCTGCCCACCCACAGCAGACTCCCCAACGAGGAGCTCAACGGGACCAACGGGGCACCCTCACCTGGTGATGGAAGCAAACATGTTGGCGACGGATGGCAGGCAAACCTTCAGGGGGTTCAGCTGGCTCATTACGATGCGCTCCAGGTTCAGACTCTGGAGGTAGGCGAGGCCTGGGGGGAAGAGACACACACCACCATGTCACTGACACACTCCCCCACACAGACAGTCTGCTCAAATTAATCGCACTGGTGGGCCCTCTCACCTTTGCGCATGTTCCCCTCCAGGATGGCACGATGCCTAAAGACAAGCGTGTAGAAGACAGCCTGGCAGGCAGCATAGAAGGGGCCATGCAGCGTGACGTCGCAGAAGGAGCCCGAGTCCTGGCTGTCGATGTAGCGGTGCAGCCAAGGCACCAGCAGGTCCAGACAGGCCTTCACCGTCCTGGGTGGGCAGAGAGCCAATCAGATCGCACCACCATGTTTCTTATGAATGGTACATAGACATGTGTGACGCATGCAGGGAATGCCCAGTGGGAGATGGAGAACTCACATGACGGGGACAAACTTGGCCCGGGCCAAAAAGCTGCCAATGTAGCCGGCAGCCGCCTGGCGAAGAATAGCCGGCTGGGAGGGGCTCTGCAGGAGCTTCCAGAGGTGCTCCAGGAAGGCCTCAGCCAGACCCTGCGTAGGAGGGGACACACACGCTGTGTAGGTGTCCATGACAAGAGCTCAGAGTGAAACGCACCCGTGAGCACACACACAGTAACTGACCACGCGGAAGCTGCATAGGTAGAAGAGGGCATACTGCACGTGGCAGCAGGCATGCGTGGGCAGCAGCAGCTTGTCGAACACACACACCAGGTCCCTGTACAGCTCTTTGGTGCGCTCCAGCTGGAGAACACCTGAGGGAGGGACAGAAACAGGCTGCCGTGAGCACTCGCCACACACCTCAAACACTCATCAGCCAGTCAGTACGTTACCTGTCCATCCAGCCATCGATCGATCAATAAAGAAACCACCTGTTTCTAAAATCTAAGTACAAGCTCTCAATGGGCAGGTAAAATATAGCCTGGGATTATGGTTATTGAAATTAACAGGCTTCTGGAACAAATACTTAAAACTTATGGGCACTTAAAAATTCTACCCTTCACTTTCCACACGGATGCATTTTTATTGCAGTCAGAGTGACACAGTGGCCACAGGACTGGTTCCCCATGAAGAACGAAGACAACTACAGCAATCCCCTGTAGCTTCCCCTCGTGGGGAGACACAGGTACGCCACAGCATCCTTGGCACTTACCATTGCTGTGGCACATGTCTTTGATGTAGGCTAGTAGGACGGCCATGAGCACGTCCAGGCGCTCAGCCACGGGGTGCTCCATTACACTAATCTCCACCCCCGGCCCACTGGGGCTCCTGGGAATGCCATCGTCATCCTCCTACCAGCAGGATGGGAAGAACAGTCTCGGTATGCTGTTGTCATCTTGGTACTGCAAACAGTTTTCCATCCTGGTGATTTACATTTATTAATTTACCTGATGCTTCTCTCCAAAGCGACTTAACACTATAAGTTTACAATTAGTTATCCATTTATACAGCTGGGTAATTTTACTCGAGCAATTTAAGATAAGTACCTTACTCAAGGATGGGAATCGACCCTGCAGACTTCAGGTCCAAAGGCAGTAGCTCTAACAACTATGCTACCAGCTGTCCTCAATTTTGTGATTTACCACAAAGTACTGGAATTGTCTAAATGGCACAACAGCAAGGTACCTGCTGTATCCTTTGAAAACAAAGCCACAGCTGTCAGATGGTTCCATTACATGCATTACAGCCATCGGTGACACAAGCAGGACAGCGGCTGATTACCATGTCGAAGAGACACTCGTCCTGGGCCCCCCCACTCTGCTGCTGTTGGGCTGCGTTCTCCTCCGCATCTTCAATCTCCCTGCGGGGGGCGCTCACCTGCCGCAAAAACACTCCATATTTACATTACATTCACTACATTTATTTAGGTGATGCTTTTCTTCAAAGCGACTTATTTAACGTTTACACAGCTGTGTAATTTTTACTGTATCAGTTCAGAGTAAGTAACTTGACAAAGGGCACCAAAGCAGGTGAGACTTGAATCTGAGACCTTGGAGTGTTAGGTAGCAGCTCCTAACCACTGCACCCCCTGCTGCCCCCAGCAAATGCCCAAACCATCAAATCTCTGGGAGAAATGCATCTCATTTACCTTCTCAAATTAAAAAAAAAAAAAAAAAAAACTGTACGATTAAAAACTGCACCGTATTTTGTCTCAGTCCCCCCACCCTGAGTCCAGTCCCCAATTCAAGGACCACAGGCCATTCCAGCACTCACGTCCAGCTTGAGCATCTTGCTGACGACCAGCTCCAGGATCTCTCTGCGCAGTACGGGGAAGTAAACGGTGACTCGGAGGAGGTTGTGAACATAGCACTCCTGTCCAGAAGGAACACATGAGTTTGTCCATGATGGCTGCAATCCCCAGGAATTCTCAGAGACAGAACGGTATCCACCAAGTCCCTCTCACCAGAGTTCTTGAAGACTTTGTCACAAAAGGGAAGTTCTCACAAAGGATGGGCATCAAGAAGCGGGCTGTTCTGAAATCCAATGGAACACGGGTTACGGAACTGCACGGCCGAGACTCGTCCAGTTCGGGTCAGAACCGTGCCGACAGAGTCTTCGCAATTCCACGGATACTCACGATGGAACGTAACGCGCAATCATCTGCAGCGCTTGGTGGCAGAGGTCAAAGTTCCGGGGAAGATCTGCAAAGGAGGTTGAAAATTTACTTTTCAATACGGTTAAATGCAAACGTTTCACGGTGAAACGCCCCTCCTGTGAGGACGACACCTACGCTCATCGTTGTCATCCGAGTCCGAGATGTTGACGTTTCCTTCCTGGATCACGATTCGCCCTAGAAGGGTGAAAAGCCCAAAAACGACCATTAAAGACACAATTACTGTACAAATAATTTAACCAAAGTTTGTCAATTGCAGGAAATTAAAATGAATTTAACGAAAAACTTTTACAGACCAGGGGTGAAATTGGAGACGATCATCTTGAGGCACGACCGCAGGTACACGGTCTGGGCTGACACCAGGTTCCCCAGGAAAGCCATGTACTCCTCCACGACCGCAGCGCTTCGCCCGAGCCAAGGCAGCCGCTGCCCTCAGAAGACCGCGAACACATCAGCAATGTCGCACCACGGTCAACGACACAGGCACAAACAAAACACGCACCCCTCACCAGCGCAGCGTGCACAAGCTGCTCGTGGTCCTTTGTCAGTTGGCTCAGGCAGCTGCGTAGTTCCTGCAGCCAGTTGATGATCTGAGCATCCTGGAAGGGCACAGTTCACGGTCTCCGTCAGCGACACGTGGGACGCAGCCGCTCATGCGAGAAAGCAGCCGTTCTATCGGACAGTACCTTGATGTCAGGATCCGCGAGCTGGTGCTTCAGCAGCTCGTAATCGCTCGTGTCTCCCTGCAACACGCAACACTTTCACTGTGAGCCGTCCGGGTGTCCAGATCACGGAAGCCCTTCGACTGCAGGGCGACCCCAAACCCACCTGCCTGAACTTCATCAGCGTGTCCGTGACACTCCCCCCAAAGCGCACCGTCTTCATGGGCGGGGTGTTCAGGAAGTCATGGTCAAGCTCCATGGCTGCTCACCTGAGGGAACATACTCTGCTTTACACCACTGACCCACGCGCCAGGGAAGCGCGTAACCGGAGTGGGGGGGTGGGGGAGACCGGGACCTTGTCACGTGACCACTCATTAATTCAACATGCCATGGGATTAAACTTGCATAAACAAATGGAGTTCAACAAATGTAAACACGGTTATGTAAAGATTAAATACAGTCACACTTTCACACCCTAATGTAACAGCTAAAAGCTGTTTAAAACAGTGTTTTATTATGTCGCCGAGTTTCATAAAAATTCATGTCAACTCACGGCGCGGAGCACGCTACAGATCATTATTATTTAACCAAATCACGACAACCAGAGGAGTCGACACAAGACCGATACTTTAAAGACGCACAGGAACTGCAAGTCACTTACAAAATATGATGGTTTATTCGTAAATACAAACGTTGCTCAGCGTCGTGTCAAACTGAACATGTGCGAACATGCCTCAGCGCACATCACTCCCGACAGGAGAGCTCCAGTGACCCGGATGTTTTGTTACATATTTATGATGTCATCAGTCTGCGACACTACTAGCTTTTCAACGTTATTTACAGCAATTACGCAAGTTAGGATCATGAGTAGAACAAGGAACCAGATCATGATATTACAACAAATAATGCTAGAGGGAATAAAGAGAAAATAAGTTGATAAATGAAAAGTAAGTAAATAAAAAATAAAAACCTATATACAAAATAAATTAAGAAAAACATTTATTTGTCACAAGTCAAGTAGGAGGATGTGTCAACAGAATCACAGTTCTCGTAGTTTTGGGGTTTTTAATAAGTTAGAATAGTGGGAAGAAAGGCTTGAAGTACTACATTTACACTTCAGTCTGTAATTTGACTTATAAGAAAATAAGGCTCATTATATTGTACCTGTTGTCTTCTCTGTCGTATTTGTAAAATCCAAGAAAGACATGTTTAAAAGTGAAGGACAAATCAAACGCAAACAGGTTTCCGCTGCATTAAGGAGGTGAGACCAGAATGTCCGCATGTATCTGCAGAACCAAAAGGGGTGAAGAGCTCTTTCTGAGGGACCGTCACAGAACGAGCGCCTGGAGTCAATGTGTTGTTGAACTCGGATGAAGCACTTACTTGGGTGAAATGTGTGGATCAATGTGTGGAGGGATTTCTCTCACTTTATTAGTCAAAATTGTATTCATTTAAGGGTAAAGTCCACACCTTTTTCCAGGGGATATTATTAATAAATCTGTTGCAATATTGGGCCACATACAGCACTGTAACACTATCCCTTTGGAACAAGGCCCTGATCGCTCTCTTATTTCTGTGAAGACAGAATTGCGTGAGAGACAGATGTGCCCCACAGCAGAGGAGCATGGATCCACATCTGGGGTGACGAAGGTTAAAGAAGGTTGTTGGTTTTTAGCAGCATGATGACATCTGAGAGTATTGCATCATAAACTATGGTAAATTTATTTGTGGAAACAGGTATCTGATATTTAGCCATGAATTCATCATAGTGCACCAGAAATCCACTAGAATTAAAGAGCTGGTTCACCAACACAATGTTATTCTTAATTGTTCTCAAGAAATATTGAGATGTTTTCATATAGAATATCCCTCTTGTTCCAAATAACATATTTATGTCTAGAGAAGTTATGTCTATCAGCTCAGTGACCAAAATAAGAGTATGTGCTTATGGAAATATAAACAGTTTGTTCGGGATCACCTGCCCTCTACATGCTTCCTGACCAGATTTTTTTTTTATTAGCATAACAAAATAGTAGAAAAGACAGCAACAGAAAGAACAGTATAAAGATACTATATATAAAAAAGATGAAAAAGGGGACCCAGGGGAACACAAATGCAGATTACAGTGAGTTTAGGTGAAAATGCGGAATGATTTAGGGCCTGGAGTCTTGGACAGCAGTAATGTTCCGTTTCATTTCATTCCAGAGCGCTGTAAAGTCAGCGCTCTTATTGGAGGATTTACATTTATGGGTTTCGACTTTGGTTAATAATTAAATTATATGGAGGAAGTAAAACTGTCCTTGCAGCAAGCAAAGAAACCAAAGAAGGAAGGAGCGCATGATCTCCCCCCCAATAGTGACAACGGTTTCAAACGTTGCACTTTTTTGCCAAAGTGTTACACTTCTATCTCTTAGCACGGGCAGAAAAGGTGAAGAGCTGTTTCGCATTGCTCAGTCTTCACAGAAAATACAGTTTGTGTCAATAATAATTATCTTTTCTCGAGTCTGAAGAGAGACTCGCTGCGTGACGAGGCGACGCGCGCGAGCGCCTTCCAGAAGAGTCCTTCCCTCAGACGCTATTAGCCCACCTACGTTTTCAAATCGGTCACTGTTTTCACAGATTCTTCGGCTACACAAAGACACACAACTGTACCGCTACTTCGTTTTGAAGCCGTAATACGACAATATCGCGTTCACGGAAAATCGTTCGGCCGTTTTCGGTTTGCCACAAGAGGGCCTCCGCGAGCGTAGCGCTGCTTCCTCTCTGGCGCCCTCTGCCGACGAGGTGATGGCAATGTCTTGGGGCGTCGCACGTTGTTTTTTTTTCTTTTCTATTTTTCACGCGGAATTGACTGCTTGGGATAACGGGAATGAATGTGGACTGAGTTTAATGTTATTCAGTCACGAATTCTTATTATTTGCTTTATTATTACTAGTCCGTTTTAAAACATCCTACTCAAATAACTACACTCTGCGTGCATGTATATGTAAACATTTACATTTATTTTTGAGCAGAAAACAAGCAAACTCCACACTGAGCCCGGTTCGAACCCACAGCTCAGGCTACTAATGGTCTTATGCAAAATCCACGCTAATAGAAACGTACAAACACATAAATGTAGCATTGTAAGTAATATCATAAGTAAATACCAATGTAAACATAGAAAAAAAAATAGGTAAACAAAGTGCTTTAAATAACTGAATATTTAATAAAAAATGTACCATTATTTAATAGATAATTAATACTTAATGAATACTTAATTAATGAATACTTAAATACCTAACTTGCTATAAAATGTAAACGCATAGAGTGGGGAGTACAGAGATAATTTTTCTTCTTTATTAAGTTGATATAAAATAATTGACTATTAATTGTAAGTCATCAGTGAAAAACATCCAACTTTTTTTTTATTATCAGTTTATCAGATCAACCAAGGAGTTTTGATTTATTGGATGGTGGTCGTATTGTCAGCGTGTAGACAGCAAAGGGCGGGAAGGAAGTTTATCAAGTTAATTTAATTAACAGCCCAGGAGTGTGTGTGTGTGTGTGAAGAAATAAATACTCGAACATTTACATTTTATTCAAGCACAATTGTGTACATGTAGAAAAAGCCAGTGCGATCATTTCTTACAATTACTCTCAGTAGAAACGATGGCGAAGGGACTAAAATCACCATAAATCTGCTTGGGGGGGGGGGGTCTCCCCTGCCAAAAATCTCAATGATAATAAACAAGAAGAAAACACATTCACTTTTTTGCACTTCATTTAGTTTTTCTTTTTCTTTTTTTTTTTAAGAAACAACAGCTCATAATAACCCGACATTCCAGGTCACGCGAATACAATCTATAACACAGTATAATAACTGGTGCCCCGGGGGTGTCAGGTGCCTGATGCTCACTGTAATAACGGAACTAACCTTGACAGTTACATTTCGGACAAATGATTGTTTCAAAACAATGATGAACATTTTAAAACACAGCGGTGCAAGGCCAAGCCTTTCCAGTTCCAGCGGAGTTGCTCGAGCTCGTTAACGATTAAGGGAAAAACAAATATTGCTGCTCCCTGCGCGCGGGAATTACACCCCTTCGCTGCTGCGTCGGGTCCGAGTCGGGCTCGAGAAGGGAGGACAAGGGGGTTCGGCGTCCGCTCGCCTCCACACGTATGAAAAGCGAGCAATATTAATATTATTCTTGTGAAAGCAGGACGTGTCCAGCAAGCCAGGCATCTCGCAGGATCACCAGCATTACTCTCAAGTCCACTGATTGATTGCCGGCCGCTCGCGTGGCTCAGATCAGATGGCCGACGTCCCCACGGGTCTCTCGGCGTCGGGCGCGAGCTCCTCTCCCACCGCGGCGCTTACTGTGCGCAGGCTCTCCTGCGGGCGCATGGCGAGGCTCACGGGCACGCGCAGGGGCTCCGCGCCTCGCGGCCCCCGTTGGCCCCCCGCGCCCGCGCTCCTCCCGAACGTGCTCCTGATGCGCTGGGAGAGGCGCGCGGACGCGCTCCTGAGCAGGTGGCCGGCGCTGGCGCGCTCCTTCTTGAGGAGCCCCACGTCGTCCTGCAGCTCATCGGGCGGCACCTCCATGTTGCCCGTGTACCAGAAGACCCACCAGATGAGGCTGAGGAAGATGATGATGGCGCCCGCGTAGATGAGGAAGTCGTAGAAGAAGAGGTTGGCGAACACGCCGAGCAGCAGCACCACGAGCCCCAGCAGGTCGAAGGCCACGGCGAGCCAGAAGGCGCACGAGCAGCGGCCGAGCCCGCGGACCGTGTCGCCCATGGCGGACGCGCGCCTACGGACGGCAGGTGAAGTGAGGTGAGGTGAGCTGAGGTGAGGTGACTGGCGCGCGGGTACCCGACGGTCGGCGATCGCTGCTCTTTGTCCTCCTCCTCGCGCTCAGCCGGACCACGATGTCCAGAGCATCTCTTGAAAACACCTTTCAAAAGTATCACCTGTGCGTGCGTGTGTGTGCGCGTGCCACCTGTTCTTCCTGTGTCACCTGCGCTCTGCGCGCACAGGTGATGCGGGCGGGGGCGCGCTGTCGTCATCGCACCTGTACCTGCTCCTACCTGCGCGCGTGCACAGCGACCTTTGAAACGGCGATAAGCGCTTTTATAGCGGCATCAGTGATAGAGCCGCTGAGTTTTTAAGGCGTTGGTGCAGCGCGCGCGCAGACTCTTATGAAAACTATTAAAAAAGTAGAAATAATAATGATTCCTCCCCAGCACAAGTACGGTCTAATTTGATCAAATCTAATATAATATACAGGCAACATGACTGTTCCTCGTTTTGTAAAACGATAAACACACCAGTCCCGCCTGACTTCTTTAATCCATTCCCTGTTTTTGCAATTAATTACTACACTTATGTTTTTTTTTAATATCGGGAGTACATTTGTTCTTTAGCAAAGACTTCATTTTTCAGTACTTTTCCCCGCTCTAACGCGCGGGCGTTTCTCGATTACATACATGTATTTACTTAGTTTGTCTACAATTATTTACCCATTTATACAGCTGGATAATTTTACTGGAGCAATTGAGGGTAAATGCCTTGCTCGAGGGTACTGCAGCTGAAGTTGGGATTGAACCCGCAACCTTTGGATCCAAAGGCAGAAGCTTTCACCAGTATGCTACCAGCTGACCCATAAAGGTAAGTACCTTGCTCAAGGGTACTACAGCTGGAGATGCGATTCGGAGCAGGAGTTCGAACCTCTGCATTACCACGTGCGTGGGGACAAAATGTGGGACAGGTAGTGGGGGGGGGTGTGAAGAACAGTTCCGAAGGCAGCGCCCCTCACCCGGTGGACCCCAGTTACCCCTCCAAGGTGCCCCTGTGAGACACACCACTGAAAGTTTACAAAGTCACTAGGGTGTGTTTCTGCGCACGGCTGTTCTGTAACAACTTCCTTACGGTTCCACCTTGACTCGAATGAGTAATTTCAATGTGTTTTCCATGTTTATTATATTTACTGCATTCTCATCATGTCATTTCGGTTATGTACCAACGTCATCTGCGTGGGTGACCTGGTTTTAGGTGCCTTGTCACTCATCCCACTATGACACAGTAGAGCTGCTGCTCCGCTTGGGTCGATGACCGGGGTGTCGCAAGGGCCGGAGCCGCGGCCCCGGCTGCAAACAGCTGCACTTGAAAGGGGGGAGCATTTCCTACAGGTAGGGTGACACACGTCCGCATGTGTGCAGCTCTGTCAGCGAACCTCTGGCCTGAGAGTCACAGCACAGCAGTTTCCCCCACTTTCATTTTTTTTTCCCCCCCACAAGCTTTCCATTCTAGTTCTCACACACACACACGCGCTGAAACGGCTTGTCCTGACCAGGGTCACGGTGGATCAGAGCCTAACCCAGCAACACGGGGCGGAAGGCTCAGGGGGAGGGGACAACCCAGGACGGGACACCACTCCTTCAAGGCACCCCCAGTGGGACGTGAACCCCAGACCCTCCAGGGAGGGGGACCCGGCTAAACCCATTGCGCCCCCTCTAGTTCAAACTGCACTCCTTTTATTTTGTTTCCGTACGTTTTCTCTTAGTTACATTTTAATGTTTTTACAAGTAGCTACATCTGTCACTAAGTACAAACAACACACGTTACGGGGAAGTGTCCCGTTTGAGCGGGAAAACAGGTTTATTTTAAATAGTGAATTGTAGGTAAAACGTGAAATTCGTGTTCAATTGCTGTGCGGACTCACGAGGAATATAAGGAGGTCAGCGTCTGCTGGCTAGCGTGAGAAAGAAACCCGAGACGTGCTAACCAGGCTGGGAAAGTGAGCTTGTTTGCCTTTTGGCCAGGATCAAGTGTAGTGCTGCAGATTGCCATCAGGGGGCGGAAAATAGCATTTCCACAGCTCTTTTCATGGCTTTTTTTCAGCATTTACAACCCGGCCCAGGATTGCACTGGGGGTTGAAGGCTTTCCAGATGTGGGTGGGGAGGACGACGACAGCGGCGGCGACGATGGCCTCAGCGGAGAAGACGGCGAGGACGAAGAGGGCGTCTCCCACAGGGAAGCAGTGTCAAGCTGCACTTCCTGCGGGGTTGCCCACGCCAAAAAGTACCCTAGAGGAAGGACTACCGGGGATGTCAGAGCCTCTCGTCCAGAAGGCCACGATGCCGGCTGAAGGACGAGCGGTGAAAGGGGCGGCAGCGGCAAGGATGGAGGTTACAGCAGAGATGACAATAGCGGAGGCAACGAGGGCCCCACCTGCAGAAGAGACGGCCGGGCTTGAGGAGAGGAGCTCCACTGCCTCGGCAGGGTGTTCGGAGGATGAGCAGCAGTCCACCAGTGGTATGGGTCTGAAAATAAAGCATACCACATGCTTCCACATACCCGAAACATACACATTTTCATAGAAATCTTTTTAAAGTCAGGGAAATGGACTCGGTAACAGAAAGGAGCTTTTTAGAGAAGTTGATGTCACGGCTTCCCGGGGACACCCTTGGCAGCTTAGGGAGCCCCCCCACTTTGCTCGAGCTGTCTAAGGTGCTTGCTAAGATGAATCGGCACAAGGTTCCTGGCCTCGACGGTTTACCGGTGGAATTTAATTCCATGTTTTGGGATGTGGGGTCACCTTTTTTGCATGTTGTCAAGAGGTGCTGGTCAGAGACATGCTTACCAAGAGTATAAAGACAGGGGTGCTCTCGTTGTACAAGAAAGACGATAAAGTCGACCTTGCTAACTGGAGACCCCTCTTGGTGCTTTGCGTTGACGCAAAAATCATCGCAAAGGTTCTGACCGTGCACCCAAAAAAGGTAATGGCCGACCTGGTCCATTGTGACGAGACTTGGAGTGGCCGAGCGTTCTGCGTCTGGGGACGCGATGACCTGGACAGTGGACCAAAAGGCCCCCCTCGTGCTGGTCAGTTTGGATCAAAAGAAGGCATATGACTGAGTGGATCACCCCTTCCTGTTTAACACCCTGAGCAGATTGGGCTTTGACCCCAGCTTCCTGAGGTGGGTGCATATGCTTTACATTTACATTTATTTAGCAGACACTTTTCTCCAAAGCAACTTCCAATGAACTCTATGTAGTGCTATCAGCCCACACAGCTTTACGCCAAGGTAGGTAGCCGAGCTAAACGGCTCCCTCGTGGGGTGAGTGCTCCAGCTGAGTACAGTGAGGCAGGGCTCTCCACTCTCCCCGCTCCTCTACGCTCTTTACATCGAGCCACTGGCAGCTGCCGTTCATGCCCGTCCAGGGATCGATGGCCTGCTCTTACGGAGGGGTGGGGGTGAGGCAGTGAAGCTGGCCCAGTACGCAGACGACACTATGTTGTTCCTGTGCTCAGACCGGTCACTCTGCCTGGTTCAGGCATGGTGCTGAACCTCGGAAAGTCTCTTCTCAAGTTCTTTGACAGCTGGAAAACAGAACTGCATCTGTGGTTTTTCCCGTTGCGATGGTCTTCTCTGGACTGGTAATCCATTCTGAGCCGCGGAAGTGGGGGGGGGGGGGAATCTTGAGGCACAGATCCTTGAGAAAAAGGGGTCCTCAGACCAAGAACATTATCCCTCTGTGTTCCTACCTACGCTTCTTGCTGTTCTAATAAACATTTGTGAAGATCATGTCCGTCTTCACACCATCAGAACCCAGAGTGCAGCATACTACAATCGGTGAAATGCGGCGCTGCATTGCGGCTGTATTTATACCACATGTATCAAGGGACACTTTCTGCGTGACATTAGCGTTCTAACTACTTTGATCACATTAACAATTTATTATGAACTGGTGTATGTATGATTCATGATCATATGATCCACCATGCCTGTGTTCTTCCCCACGTGACAGGAGCACTTGTGTTTAGTGCACAGCACTAGGATGAACATAACTGACACCAATCTGAGTGACAGGGGAGTGGTTTCCCTGTCCCCCCCAACCTGGCTTCCTTTCAGCCCCACAAACACACAAAGGGAAGCTTAAAGTGTCACTTATAAGTAAGAGCTACAGCCTCTGTTTCACACAGATACACACAGTTAAACCTTTGAGGGACTGATTTATCCAGAATCCACAATGAAATATTACTGCTTTTCATTTTGGTGCAAGTGGGCCAGTACAGGAATACAATCTAGCAGTCAGACAAGTTACCAATCCACACCATCAATATCTGGTAAACAGCATTCCTTCCAGACTTTTCTTCACAACTTCCAGTGCATTGGATTTTTATACTAGCTTTGTACACACAAACATTGTATCAAACCGCTTGTCCCAAGCAGGGTTGTGGCGAACCGGAGGCTAACCCAGCAACACAGGGCGCAAGGCCAGAGGGGGGACACACCCAGGATTGGACGCCAGTCCATCGCAAGGCACCCCAAGCGGGACTCGAACCCCAGACCCACCAGAGAGCAGGACCCAGTCAAACCCGCTGTGCCACCACACCCCCCATGCTTTGTATATAGCAAAGTCATTTTTAGCGTTAGTTCAGGCTGGTTAACTAAACTGCTACTTAAGTACGATGATTAAGATCACCGCAGACGAATCAGGTGTGAGCCCGGCTCTTTCGGATACAAGGTGGTGGCTCTGCCTACTGCGCCACTTGCTTGCCATGAGCAATATACATTGTCAGGTTGTTTAAACACATCCCACCAAGCATTTTGGGATACAAACCAAACCATGAACAGACCACTGGTGACATCTCCTAGCAGCAGAATCCACCATGGACTGCAGATATATGCCCAGCTTCCCAACAAAGAAAAGGCTGGCTTTAAAAAGTTTTCCCCATTTCTTGTGTTTATTGTCGCTGTAGTTGATACATGTAAATGCGGCTTATGCACCAGGCGTCGGGCACACAAACCAGTCCAAGTGAGCACAGGGACACGTGTACAGCCAAGATATCAAACATTTGGCTCTCAGGTGGCTCATTTTCACACTCTCTCTTAGATCAAAACACTGGTCCACATGTGCTGAACATAGTGCAGCTACTCTCTGGAGGAGGGGGGAGGAGGAAGAGAAGACATTGTGGAAAAGAAAGCGTCACACACACTGTCACATGTGGACCAGGCGCTGCGGGTAACTGAGCTCTCAATATGAGAAGGCTGACACATGTCAACTCGTGTTTTCATTGTTTATTTGCTTAAAAAAACCTTTACTGCCAAGTGTGTTGCTGCTGCTAAGCTGGTCTTGTGTCCGCAGATCGGGAGAGGAGGGAACCTCCATGGCGTCAATCCACACGGCAGTGGACTGAGGACCTCCACCTCACACCCTCTGCTTCAGTCCTTCTCGGGAACCAGCTTCAGCACCTTACCAACAGCAATGGTCTTTCCTATATGGGACACAGAGCTAAAGTCAGACTGATGCCTCTCACCCTCCTTGCCAGCAGGAGCATGCCTCCGTGTGTGTGCGTGCGCCCGCGTGCCAAGACACACCTTCGTCACGGAGAGTGAAGCGTCCCATCTGCGGGAAGTCCTTGAAAGTCTCGAGGCAGATAGTCCCTGCTGTCCGTAAACGCGCAATGCACACCTGGTCCTGCTTGACAAACCGTGGCCGAGTCTTGCTTTTCTCTCCCGTTTTCTTGTCAACCAAGCAGATTAAGGCCTGAGGGGGGGAACAAACACATGTGATATGTCAACTGTCCACGACCACTTGACAAGAGTGACCCTCCTGATGTCCGACTTCTGAAATCATTGAAAACTGTGACAATCAGAGGAAGTCTCATATTTTATAACCCAAAGACTGTCAGGTGGTAAAGGTGGTGCCCCTTTGGCTTACTGTGATTTGCACTTCTTCAATGCAGCTGTGGATGTGTAATACCGCGTTGTACCCGGGGCAGATGATGGACTTATGTTCAATGATGACTATCTGGAAGAGGAACAAGTGTGAGAAACCACACAAGTCACCATTACAATGTTAAAACCCCCCAGGGGAGGGGGTATGAACACACCTGTGCGTCAAACGTCCGCCCAGTGTGGCAGAGGTTCTCCGCGTTGCAGAGGATGAACCCTGGCAAGATTTCTTCTTCCTCGATGCCCTTGAGCCTTAGCTTTAGGTTCTCGCCGGGCGCAGCATCATCTGTCTCCATATCGTCCGAGAGCAGACTCAGGACTTCCACAGTGTGCTGAGGGCAAAGCAAGAAAAGGTCATAACAAAATATGCTTCTCCATCTAATCACCTTCCATCTTCTCTTGCATCCCACTCACACACACTGTAGGGGTGAAACCACAGCCATCCACATTCAGCCACCAGGACGACTCACCCGGTTTGGCATCATGACAAGCTGCTGCGCTTTGCTGATCGAACCTGATTCCAGTTTTCCAAGGACAACAGTACCCATGTCCTGTGTAAAATGGAATAACAACAGTCATTAATGGGGTCATCTGGAGTGCCAATCACATAGGCAGAAAATGTTTTAAAATTTAAGGAGGGGGGAACTTTCATTTCAAACAGAACTGGTAAACATAAGAGCATGAATATTACACCTTTACTTCAGGTGTTAAATGCTGAGAGGTTGAGCTGTGCCCCAGAATGTTGTGAGTTTGCACTCCGCACTGTTAAATTGTATTCATTTGTATTCAAGTGTCCAGAAACCCCAATGAGACCCCCCTCCACCCATCACCACCGTCCCTTATTTTTAACAGATCCTAGAATTCAGGATGCTTCATAAATATTTTAAAATGAAATGCCAAGTCTCCCATGAAAAAAAAAAGAAAAAAAAAAAAAGATGGATGGATGGCAGAGACCCAGACATCCTCAGCCCCTTTCACCTTGTACTTGTCTACAATAGGTAACCTCACAGGGCCGTCACTTGATCTGTTGAAGGTGGGCAGACCATCCAGATGTGGAATGAACGGTAACCCTCTGGAGTAAAGACAAACAGCAGTGTAATTCGTAAACAATCTATTCATTCTAAAGTGTTATTTTTACTTATCAGCTCTACAGCATTCTCAGAAAAATCAAATAAATGAGACCATTTTTACTCCAGAAAGAAGTCTAGACCTTAAATTCCACCAGCTACCAGCTGAGGTCAAAGGCTGCAGTAATAGGAAGTACCACTAGAGGGTAGTACCACTGTTACACGAGAGCACCTAGGGGATACTTACGTGTACCACGGGCACATCTCTGAGGGTTCCTTTAAATTTGCCCCAGTCATGCCAGAGCAGGGCATGAAGTGGATGTCTTTTTTGGGGTTGAAGCCAACTTTCTTCAGGAAGGGCACGAGTTTCTCTTTGCACTCCTCGTACCTGTGGATAAAAAGGTGATGAGACACACACTCATGCTGTGGAGGACACACCTCACCATGTGGTGTTTACATGAAGCTGGATGCTGTGCCTCCACACCTACCTCTCCAGGCTCCAGTTCACAGTGGGGTCATCCATCTTGTTGACAAGGACGATGAGGTGCTTCACTCCAGCCGTCTTGGCCAGCATGGCGTGCTCTCGCGTCTGGCCACCCTTCTCGAAACCTGTCTCAAACTCACCTTTCCTGGCAGAAATCACCTGCAGAGGGGGTGCATGATCATTCGCGCACTGCAGCTCAAGATGCGGCACATGTACACGTACAGTAAAAGCCTCAGCGTGTGGTAGATTGCTCGACTCACCAGCACGGCCAAGTCAGCCTGGGATGCTCCGCCGATCATGTTAGGTACGAAACTCTTGTGGCCAGGGGCATCCAGAATGGTGAAGTGCTTCTTCTCTGTCTCAAAGTAGGCACGACCCACCTCCACCGTCTTGCCCTTGTCCCTCTCTTCCTGGTTTGTATCCAGGGCCCAGGACAGGTACCTGCACATAGGAAAAAGGACTGAGGGTGTCAGTCCACCGGTTCTGCTTGTTTCAATATCAGTTCATTCATCATAATTGAAAAAATTGAAAATCTTTCACTGGATCATCACTACAGTGCCAATGACCTTCACCCTCAACACGAGACAGTGGACACAGACTGGATGTGGTTTATAATGTCCAAAACAGATACCTCAAAGTAGAAAAGGGATCTTCTGTATTTATGCACTACAGAGATTACATTTTCAAATTTTTTTGTCTAGTGCTGATTATGGTTGATTGACAACATCTAGCAATAGAGATAAAATGTTATTTTTACTGTAAAAGACCAGGTAGTTTCTACACGTGGTTCATTCTCACTCTTATTGAATAGTTTTGATCCAAAGAGAGATCCAAGTCAACACAGAAGCAGCAGTTGCCACCCCAAGCTGCTGAAGAAACTCCTTCCCCACAACACTACAGCCTCAGCTCTACTAAAGCAGGTGCAAAGAGGTTTACACCATTAGAGGGCACAAAGCCTACCAGGTCTCTCTGTTTTTCTCCTTAGCTTCTCGCTCATATTTTTCCAGAGTTCGCTTGTCCACCATGCCTGTTAGATACCTATGGGTCACAAGAAGGCCAGAGGGCAACGCAATGAGGACCAAGACATAGAGCTGTTAAAGAACATTATGTATTGTACTGCCAGCAGTTTGTGTATTACAAGTAGAAACAAAAGCACTCACATGATCTGACCTCCGATTGTGGACTTTCCAGCATCTAAGCAGGGAAGAATGAAGAGAGAGAGAGAGAGAGAGAGAGAGAGAGAGAGAGAGAAAACAGGTGGCATCAGTGTCCATCAGGAGGCCAGAGAATAAAAGTGTCAACCTACATCCCAAAGCATGCTGCAAATGACCGCAAGCAGGATTTCACAACACCAGACTGCTTAAGCTCTTTTCAGAATATAGACCAAATGTTCAACGCGCCTGAGAAACAATAGTCCGTTACCAAATTAGGCTTCTGGTTTAACATGAACCGAGTTGTGCGACCCAAATCAAAATCCCAATGAGGACCAAGTTATTAAAAGTTGAACAAAGAGCAGTGTTTCTACAGTCCACTAAGAGCAGACCTGCCCACTGGAATGCCACCCTGGTGCCATTTCACAGGAAATTAAACAGTAACACGATAAAGTGAAATGCTGGCTATCACTCAACACTGGTAGTGTGATATCCCACAGCTGCCACGTGAAGAAAACTTCAGAACTATGTTCCTTGGAGGACATTACAGGACTTGTCTTCTCAACAACGAAACTCAGGATGCGCCGACAGCACTCCAAGGACAAATTTTACGAAAAATCACAGCAGCTCATTTCAGCTATCCATTGATAATCCTGAAAATAACTTCCCTACCAAAGGTGAATATTCTAAGAAAATCCCCAATTTTCTTACCATGCAAAGGAAAATATGGTCAGATTTAAATTCATGTTGTTTTGCCAGATAAATGGAAGCATCCCAGACTCACCCACATGCCCAATGAATACCACATTCACGTGCTCCTTCTTGGGGGCATTTGATGGTGGAGGGGCCACTTTGGGTGTTGTCAACTCATCATCTTCCTCAATCAGCTCCAGTGGGGTCTCCGCCAGGGTACCAGGCACCCCATCCCCTTTAGGTCCACCTCCTGGCTCCTCTTCGGCAGGCTCTGCCTCTTTCTCCTCCCAGGTGTCCTCTGTAGCGGTTTCTGCCTCTCCGTTCTCAACAGGCACTGTGCGAAACACAGATTCCACAGTCAGTACTGTCGCACCACAGGAATCGCATCATAGATTACTTTTATGATCTGCTGCACAGACGTTTTAACATGCATTAATATTTATTAGTTTACATTTTGACATGTGTTGTCACCAGATGAGGAGGTTCCACCTCACAAATGCAGCTCCTCCTCCCTGATGGACCTACAGTACAGTACAGTACAATAGACAAAGTCCTAATCCAAGAGGGAAATCAGTGAAAGACCCGCAGCCTACAAACACATCCCAGCTTCAGATTTGGGTAGAAAACGCATTCAGGTGTGCTTTCACTTCATTGAAACGCCACACCACTGAAAAAACCCGGAAATTACCACTCCGATCACAGCAGATAAAAATACAAAATCAATCAAAAGAGAACACACAGAGGAATTCACCCAGGTCATAATCCCTTTGTAATCCTTCCTCATATTAACAAGATGTCCAGTTATTGGGTTTTATTTTCAACTGTGATTTGCCTTTGCGCACAGAGCACCATGGAAATACTGCCAATGCAAACAACACTAGACAGAACACACTAAGCAGTATATACACCAATCAGCCAAAACATTAAAGTACCTGCTTAATACTGCGTAGGTCCCCCGCGTGCCACCGAAACAGCTCTGACCCCTCAAGAGATGGACTCCACAAGACCTCTGAAGGTGTCCTGTGGTATCTGGCACCAAGACATTAGCAGCAGATCCTTTAAGTCCTGTAAATTGTGATATGGGGCCTCCATGCATCTGACTTATTTTTTCAGCACATCCCACAGATGCTCGATCAGATTGAGATCTGGGGAATTAGGAGGCCAAGTCAACACCTTTGAACTGTCATGTTCTTCAAACCATTCCTGAACAATTTTTATAGTGTGGCAGGGCCACTGCCATCAGGAAATACCGTCACCATGAAGGGGTGTACATGGTCTGCAACAATCTTTAGGCAGGTGGTACCTGTCAAAATAACAACCCCATGAATGCCAGGACCCAAAGTTTCCCAACAGAACATTGCCCAGAGCATTACACTGCCTCCACCAGCTTGCCTTCATCCTATAGTGCATTCTGTTGCCATCTCTTCCCCAGGTAAACGATACACACGCACATAGTCCACATGATTTAAAAGAAAACGTCATTCAGACCAGGCCACCTTCTTTCTTTGCCCCATGGTCCAGTTCTGACGCTCATGTGCCCATTGTAGGCGTTTTTGGCGGCAGACAGAGGTCGGCATGGTCACTCTGACCGGTCTGCTGCTACGCAGCCCTCTCTGCAGCAAGCTGCAATGCACTGTGTGTTCTGACACCTTTCTATCATGGCAGTCAGCATTAAGGTTTTCAGCAATTTGTGCTACAGTAGCTCTTCTGTGGGATTGGACCAGACAGGCTAGCCTTCGCGCCCCACGCACATCAACGGGGCTTGGATGTTCATGACCCTGTTGCCAGTTGTTCTTCCTTGGACCACTTTTGCTAGGTACTAGCCACTGCATACCTGGAACACACCACAAGCCCTGCTGTTTTGGAAATGTTTTGACCCAGTCGTCCAGCCATCACAATTTGGCCCGTAAAGTCGCTCAGATCCTTACGGTTGTCCATTTTTCCTGCTTCCAACACATGAAGTTCAAGAACTGACTTGATTTGCTGCCTAAGATATTCCACTCCTTGACAGGTGCCACTGTAACGACAATGTTTTTCACTTCACCTGCGAGTGATTTTAATGTTTTGGCTGATATCGGTGATTTCATTTCATCTCAGCCCAAAGGACAAAGGGTGTACAGGTCTGAAGTCACATCCAAGGACGTACCTGTGCTTTCAGATGCTTCCACTGCAGCAGCTGTCTTGGCTCCTATGGCAAAAGAGAATTGTGATTTTACATTTAAGTAATCTTTTAATAATACAGGGGCTGCACGGGGCATAGAAGTTAGAGCTGTTGCCTTACATATGAAGCACCCAGATTGTAGTCCCTTCTCCTGCTGTACTACCCTTAATATACTTTCTGTCCCTGAACTGATACAGCAAAAAATTATTCAGCTGCCCAAGTGGGTAAATCACTAAGTTGCTTTGTAGAGTCAACCAAAAAAATAAACAGAACACGGCCAGCAACTCATAAATGCTAAATTAGTTACAAACAACAGTCCAACACCTTTAACAATTGGTTAAGGTAACTGCATTTTTTTCAGAAAAACTATAAAAACCTTACTAAGTTAACAATAGTAAACCAGACTTCTAACAAACATCTTATTTGTGTAACTGAAGACAATTCTACAGTAGATAAGTTGACATTAAAACACAAGATAAATCCTCAAGTTAACCTCGCACAGTAAAATTTTAGTTATATATTTTCACTTGATCTCATGATAAAAAGCTAGAAACTTGTACAGTAAAAGACATCAGAAAGGAACCCCAGCGAGGGCAGCTGACAGGTCCCTATGATCTTCAACTCCACAATTAACACTATTTTTATGCCGTTTTATCAGTTACCTCCACACAGGCAGTAAAGGGTGGGATGTCTCCACCTGCTCTCCCACAGGTTTGGACTTTCCAACAATTCAGCCAATTTTCCCACGTCCCCTCCACATTCCCTGTGTGTGTGTGTGTGTGTGTGTGTGTGTTTCTGAAGGGGGGGACTGCTTATGAGGCAAACCGCTTAACAAGACATTCACATCAACGACTCACAGGTGTGCCACCCATGCTTCTCTGCATCATGAGCATCATGTCTTGCTCAACACAGAATGGGACCTGTATTCAGAAACACTAACAATGTAGCGCAAAGCTCAGTGATACCCCGTTTCCCTGACTAGTCAGTATATTTTGTCATGTGAACTAATGTAATATTTTTAATTATAAAACAGCAGTCAAAGTGCTAAACAGGTGTATCTTTAGGCTTTTCCCCCATCATAAAAGTCTTGTAAAAGCACAGATTTAAACATCATGGTTACTGTTGTCATATCTCATGGCAAACAAACAACACAAGCTTCAGCAAGAAACACACATATACACATTCCGACTGCTCAGCGAGACCTCTCGTTTTCAACTCTGGTGCCAAACTATTCCTGGAGCTCATGCAGAATTATTCCAATATCCCATCAGTGATCAGTAAGTGAGACAGGAGTCACTGTTAGAAAAGCAGACATGACAAACTGTCCTTACACTGAATTGAAACAGAAGAATTACCTTACTGTACAAATGGGTGTACCATTTTAAGTAGCAGTGTACAAACCACAAATGCTAGGATGTGTTGGGGGGAAAAAAAGCATCAGATTAATGAATAAATGTATCTGACCATGCTGTCAGCAATCTGTACAGAATACATTTTTTTCAGTCTGTAGTGTTACATACTCACAAGGGAAGGAAAACCTAATAAGAACCATCACTAGTGTTACCATTTCAATCCTGTACAATACTTGACTATTGGGTATAATCTTTATAAACACATGAAGTTTCAGGACAGGACACAGTTTTACAAGTTAATGTTTGTTTGTAGCCTAAAGCTAAAGAAGGCAAGTAGCTGTAATAATAAAAACCTTACAGGAAACTCTTAGATGCTTTAATACATGACCAAGTAACACCACAAGTTACAGGAAGCATGAAAGTCACTCTGTGCGCTTAACAGAGACCACGGAGCATTGGGTCTCCAGTCGAAAGGGCACCCGCTATCCAAGGTGCCTACTCCACCAGGGCAGGACCACTGAATCCAAAGTCTGCAGACTAACAGTACAGCAACCCCAGATCAGACCACTGGGAGCTCAGGTGCACCTGCCACCAGCAACATGTCGGGTCCAAGCCCCTCAGCGCCACATGGTTTTGGGCACTGCTGTTCTAGGAAACCTCCTTCTTAGCACATCCAGGCTGTTGAGAAGAAGCGCTGAGATTTGTGTGTTTCAGGGTACAAATGTTTACACACAGCAATGTGTTACGCAACAGACAGCTGTAGCCAATTTAATACAAGGGGGAAAAACATTTGTGAAAAACGGTCTTATAGAGCAGGATGTAGTACTTCTAACAGCATGTAAACAGGGATTGCTTGTTGAAAACAGCATGTCGACTAGGAATTAAAAAGTTTTCATTACCTATTTACCCTGAAGCCTACGCACCACAGCGAGTTACATTTCTTTAATGGCCAAATGTCTGTCATATTCGTTCTCAACTTGTGTCAAACCACAAGGTTCTAAATGCTATGTTTATACAGCAACATTCAATTTTAGAAATTTGTGTGTGATATTGTGTGTGTGTGTTATATGAAACATACACCCCAGCTAATTTTCCCTCTACATTTGTTGGTCCATGTTAAAGAGCCCTGTGACATGCATGTTTTCAGAGACTCAGCACTTTATAGTAACAGGAAAGGCAGCTGAAGAATGACCATCAAAAAGCAGGAACAGAAACAAATATGCTGCAGAGAAGCAGGGAATCCACATCCATTCCACTGGAGAGAGCAATGAGACCAAAATCCACCAAACCTAACCCATCCTGATGAAACATAACTCTTCAAGTACACACAGCACACTGGACTATAATTTCTAATTAAAACAAGAACATAACTTAGGCAAGGTAAGTTCTACTGTATGCATTACCTGACACCTGATGACTTTATGAAAGGACAAGAACTGAAAAGGACCTGGGATCTGACTAACTTCACCATGGTGAAGTTCTGATCCTCAAAGGAATGGTTCCGACCTACATGAGGAATAGCTTCAGACCCAACTCAGGAACGGGCTGATGAGTTCTAACCTAGGCTAAATATGCACAGTGTGGCAGATTTTGAAAGGTCAATGGCGTGTGCTGGGTTCAAAGCCACATGATGTAGTGAAAATGTGGCTTAGAATCAAGCTGTCATACAACATGTGATTTGGTTCAGAACGTGTCACATCCTATTGATCATCATCATGTCAGAACCCGTCCCACATTGTGATTCTGACCAGTCAGCACCACAGTACTGAGTATGATGGCGTAACCGTAGTAATTTGCCTCCTCTTGACTTGATGGATTTAAACTCCGAAACCGGCAAAACACCCTTTTTTTTTTTTTTTTTAATAAAACACTCGGACATCTCCTTTCCGAAGACACACAACTTCCTGCTCCCCTGGCCCGGGCACGAAATAACGTCACCCACGTTTCATTCCCCGCCAGGTCCAGGACGCACGACGACCGCTCCCTGGACCCTGTCCCCCATGATGCTCGATCCCTCGCCACATAAGCGCAAGAGCCCGGGCTCGACACACACTCACCGTGTTGCCCCGGGTCGTCCTCGGCCGGCAGGCCTCTCTGCAAGAAGGCCGGGACAAACTCGGCGGCGTTCACGTTGAGGGCGGTGAGGGCGGAGCGGAGCTGCGTGTGGCCCTGGGCCTCGGTGGGTGCCTCGGAGTCCTCCTCCAGCTCCCAGGAGTCGGGGGCCGCATCGCGGGGCTCCATGGCGCCTCGCTCTTCTCTGAGAGAGACCGGCGCGGGCGGGCGGGAGCGCGCGCACGACTTCTCGCCTCACACTTCGCCGCTTTGCAGCTGTCTGACCGCCGCCCCGGCGCCGCCTTCGCTCGCGTCCTCTAAAACGATGACTTTTAAAAAGTTTCCCCCGACACCAGGCGAGTTTTTCCCGCTTTTTTATTCCTGCTCAGACTAAAACACCACGAGTCGCTTCCTGAGGGCGACGCCGGAGAAGAGGGACCGAGTCAGCGCTCAGCTCGAGTCCTCGTGTGCGCCGATGACTCTGCCCAACCAGCGGAAGCGACGTCACTAGGGCACTCTGGGAACTGTAGTTTCCTTTCCCTGCGGCCTGGCGCCGTCTCTCGTTACGAACGACTCTTTCTGTTTCGACTGGCTGATTGGCCGCAAAAGGTCGATACGTCGCGTACGACTCATCAGAACCAATGAGATTGATCACACAAAGTAAGCGCTGAATAAGTAGCAGCCCTATTGGTTACAGTACACTTCCCTCAGGTGTTTAATATTGACAGTAGCACTTTCTGAGAAGACATTTAAATTCATCATAAATATAATATTACAGAATAATCCCAGTCTTTCAGAACATTCCCAGATGTTAATTAAAAATAGCTGGTTGACAACATTATTGACAATAACAATACTGTGATAGAGAAGCACCTCTGATCACTCTAGATGGAGAAGCTGGAGACAAAGATTAAAACAGGCTCTATGAATACAGAGGAAATCAATTTGCACCTCACTTAATGTGTAATCTATAAGACTAGTTCACTGAAGTGAGAACTTGGCCCTGTAACAAATGTAATTGTGTCTTTTTCATTCACCTCTGGTTGTTATGGGATATACCTAAGATACACAAACTTTTTCTATGCTAGTAAAATGAGACCAACCGCTACAATACATGGCTTTTACGTTGATAGCACAGCACCACTTGTCACAAATCCAAGAGGCTGATTTGCAAAAGAATTTACACTTTTAGCTGCTGTATGTAAAAGGCCCAGTACATTTGCTGCTGCTGGAACTGGAGGGGTAGGGCATGAAGAGGCCCTGTTCCCCACCATACAGATAAACTAAACAGTCCAGTGATGTAGATCAGCAGGTGGTGTATTAAAGATAAAATATTAAAATGAGTTGCCGACTAATACCAAATACCCGAGAACAGATTGCCTGGCTGTCTGGCTTCTGTCGCTTCATCATTAATCTTCACTTCTGAAACCTGTTTAATATGTTCAGCATAAAGTAAACAACAACATCTGACATGAGCACACAGCATACAATAAACTGCATGTTTAATAAAGTCATCAGGATTCCAACAGATTCCATGGTTTTCGAAGACCACACTGGTCCTCAGAGCCTTCTTAAACCAAAAAAAAGAACAAATAAAATATTCAAAACTGCCTCTACCAGACCACTGCCTTAATGCCTTCAGAAGTTTTAAAGCATTTAATACACAATTACCTTCAGATTGTAAAATAAAGCATAAAATCATGTTTTAAATTCCACAGTATTAGAAGTTTTGTAATATATTAGAAACAATTTTCCCCACTGAGAATTTATACTACTTGTTATTGCACCAAAATTAAAATTAAGAGCTCTCAACAAGGAAGACAATGAAGATCTGAAAAGTATTTAAATGGAAAAATTGCACTTAAATACATAAAAATAAATTTTATGAAAAAGGAGCTTAAACATAGGGCAACCGATGCTGAAGACTGCAACAGTTCTCTTTGAAAATGTATGACAATGGAAATAAAACAGTAACAGGTCTAAGTACCAAAGCTGCAAGACAAGGATATCATTTCATGAAGAGGCATAAAGCTGCTGGGAGGAAAGGCAATACAGCCCTAAAAGAAGAGCATTTAGGATCACTCTAGGTTTTTCTGTACAGAACTTCATCTATTACTTCATCCGGAAAAATAACGCCTCCTGTTCATACACTGCCTTGCCTTTTAGATTAACACAGGACACCGCCTAGTCCAGATATTATCATTACAGAGAAGATTATGCCAATGCACTCTCCCTTCAAAGTGGGCCGATAATGATGAGACTTCACATCTTAGCTATAAAACCGACGAGGACGGAGGCTGTAGTTTAGCAAAAGGAGCATTCACAATCCCACTACTGACGTGAGTAGTCTGTGACCAAGCATAGCACCATGTGTAGCTTGTCTCTGTCCATTTGATGCAGTGATTTAACCATTAATGAGTCATGGTCATGTATCATCTTTCAAAGAGCGTCACATTTGAACACCCCAATCCTCAACCACCAGACTATGAAGCAGGTGACTGGTCAGATGATGCAGATCAGGGAATGCCACGTGCTGTACGAGTCCCTGCCAGTCTGAGGCATAGGGGACACAGTTCAAGGGCGCTCTGGGTGAGGGCACTGCCTTTTTTCAGCTACTCTGTCCCTCTTTGGTTTGGTAAGTGAGCTTAGTTCTCTTCTCTACCTTCCCTCACGTTCACTGGGTGATCACAAAAAGATCACCCAGCTTTTGTCCCCTTGTTTTCGAAAGAAAAAGAGCCATTCAAATAGAACATCAAATGTATGTACGGTTAAATTTACAAAAATGGACACAAGCGCAATAATTTTAACATTCTCAAATAAGTCTCCTTCAAGCACTTCCCAACAGATGTCTACAGCCAACACACCAGAATCTAAGGCAACCGGCTCACCACAGTTTTCAGTGTTGATTTCCAGTGAAACGCAGTTTTTCTTCTTGATTAGCAGAACAAGACAGTTAATACATCTCTTTTCACAAGTCTAAGCATAAATATGTAAGACTCTAGGATTAGCCCTTTGATTGAATTGCCAAAACACATAAATTAAACATAGTGTTAAAAGTATGCAGAAATGTTGGATATATGGTGTAGAAAATACAAAGTCCATGTGAGACTGTTTAAAGGGCATGTTTCTGCCTCATTTTTTTTGTGTTCAAGTTGCACTGTAAATTGAGATCCTTTGTTGTTCCTTCTACAGTTTACTCCTGTGCACAAAGTCTTAATTTAAATGTGATTAAGGTGAAAAATAAATTGGACGAAAATAAGCACGTATACATATCAGTTTCCAGTTACAGTGCTGTTCGTTTGCATATTGGCTGGTACGCTCTCTTGCCTCATGTAACCTGCTGGAAGAACCGGGATCCAGGCCGTCCATCATTTGGCCCAGAGTCTTTCAGCAGGCCACCCCATCTCTGGGTGAGGACCTCACATCCGGCCTCACCCCTGGGGTCCCCTATCTGAGAGAGTCAGCAGCCTCAGAGGCCTTGTCCACCTGGGACTGCCCCTCTGTATCATTGTCCCCTTCCCCCTGGGTGGACTCAGCTGGCGTCGGAGACTCCTGCCGGGACATTTGGGAGAGCTCGATGGAGTTTTCTGCTGTGCTCATGTTTCGGGAGCAGTCCTTCAGGGATAGCTCCTCAGCCAGGCCCACAGAACTGGTTTCGCTGAGGGTGTCATGGCCACCGGCTGAGCGCCGGAAGAGCCGCTGCCCTGGGGTGGAGTGGAGAGGAAGGAATGAAGATGCTGCGGATGTTCATCAACTTGTGTTCAGCACAAGCATTGAACCAGTATGGAACTCAAACTTGCAACCTTCTGGTCACAAGTCCAGTTACATAATCACCACTATACATGCTTGAGCACATCATGCAGTAGAAATAAATGACCTGGAAGTAAAGGGTTTCTGTTTCTGCAACAAGAGATGGGGATGCGAGGTGGGGACTGGGGAACACACCTGGTAATCGTTGAGCAACACTAAAGGTGGGGGTAGTGGGGGGAGTCTCTCTACCAGCTTGGGCCTTGGTGGAGTATGTGGACTCTGTTGAGTCCAAGGAGCCTTTGGGGAGAACAAACAATCCCAATGAAAGAAGCTCCTCAAAACTTATAGATCTACTGACACACAGTCGGTAGGGTGAAGTACTGTGATAAAATGGTAATTTACTTTCAGCTGACTGAGAAGCAACCAAACAGACATTTCCTTTATGAATCATACAACACACTTCCTTCAGTTGCATCTGTTGTACCTGCAGCAAGGTTGAAGGTTCTCCCCTTGATAGAGCTCTGGGAAGGAGAGAACCAGTTGAGAACTGACCCAACCAGTGGGATCTGACGCAGTACACCCTGCAGGAGGGAGAAAGAGTGTAAAAGAGTATTTCACACATCCACACCCCAAGAAGGAGAGATCACTACACACATGTACCAACACACCTCCTCCATCAGCTTCTCCTCATTGGCCTTTTGAAGCTCTAACTCTGCCTCCAGGATCCCCCTCCGCACCACCTCTGTCATGTTCTCTAACAGCTGAAACGAGGATGAGGAAGTCACTGGGACACCGAGACTGCACTACATGTCACATGCATGTTTAAGGCTAAATAACTATTCCAAATGGCCCATCCCCTCAAGAGGGAGCTCACCTTGCTGCTTTCCTCAATGTCCCTCCCCAGGGAAGCAATGGTGTTCACTAGTTCAGCCACATCGAGGTCTTCCGTGGCCATCCCAACAAACACGCAGTTCTTCTCTGGACCAAACTCCGGGCCTGATGGGGTAGATAGTATGTACTGGGTCATTTTCATGAATGTAACATCTACGGCAGAGAAGACAGACCCTTGGACTTGATCTGCAGGTCTGTACGTGCAAAAGGATGTAATGAGGGACACTCAGAACTGTGACTGACAGGGATCCTTCAGGACTGATTGACCTGAAGTATGGGGCCGATGCATACCAGTGGAGAAGCTCAGGTCCGAGTCAAGCTCATTGAGCTTCTTCAGCAACTCGCTGTTGACCTTCTCCACCTCCAGCTGCCTCCTGCTGTCATCAAGCTCCTCTGCTCTCGGTTCGTACCTGTACCGTAGATACCTTCCTTTTAACTCCACTCGGGGACTCTCTAAGGAGCAGATTCCATCTGTCACTGCATCTCAGTTAACCACCTTTCTAAACCACCCTCTCACCTGACCACACCCAGGCCTGGCCAGCTCAGGTCCTCGATGTAGCCAAGGGAAGTATGGCGATACACCTCCTCCCGGAACTCCTCTCGGAGGCGCAGCGTGGAGCTCAGAAGGGGCACCACCTCCGCCAGCTTCTCAACCAGGGCCTGCACATCACTCTCCTGGGTGCCCAACACTGAGGAAACAATTTCCATTATATTGGTGCCACCTTTGCCATGCTGACTCCGCACCTCATATATCACCAAGTTTCAGGGCAAAATACGGTGGGCAGAGCCTCAAGACACCTAGTATCTCCTCTCGTGATAATGGCACTGCAAAAACCTTTATAAAGCAGTTAAGATATATGACCTCATACATCAAGTGATATCAAATACACACACACAGTCTGACACCGCTTGTCCCGAGCGGGGTCACGGCGAGCCGGAGCCTAACCCGGCAACACAGGGTGTAAAGCTGGGGGGGCACACCCTGGACGGGACGCCAGTCCGTCGCAAGGCACCCCAAGAAGGACTCGAACCCCAGACCCGCCAGAGAGCAGGCCCCGGCCAAACCCGCTGCGCTGCTGCACTACCGCACTAAAAGACTGATATCAAATAGTCTGACTTTAATAACTCTTCCAAATGAATAACCAATAACAGCAGATAACTGCTTCTTCAAATGAAAAGAAACAGAGGTGCGAAGAAGGGATGTGGGCTTTGGGTCTTACCTGCTGCTGTCATGAGGGGGTTAAAGCGGACGCAGCTGCCCTCATCTTCGAGTTCCACCACATCCACCCCACTGGCAGGGACCTGCTGTGCCAACTGCTCACCCAGCTGCAGGTATGAGACACAAGACATTCAGTACTTCCTAAACACCACCTCCTCCAGAGGCAGATACACCCAGCCATTCACCTCATGGGGTTAATTCATTCCACTTTCAGAGGGTGGAATCATATTTTTTTCCATGTGAACAAAATAATAGATTAGATGAAAAATATCATCTAAAATTAAAAATCAACAAAAATAAAAGGTCTGTTTTATGGACGACAATGGGTAATGCCAAAATATTTAAGTTACTGAATTACGCTACTTTATTTAGCAGACGCTGTTCTCTACAGTGAACTCTATGTAGTGTTATCAGCCCACATGTCTTATTCACCAAGGTGACTTGCACTGCTAGATACACTACTTACACTGGGTCACTCATCCATACATCAGTGGAACACACTCTCTTTGTGTCACTCACACACTATGGGAGAACCTGAACGGCATGTCTTTGGACTGTGGGAGGAAAACAGAGCAGCCGGAGGAAACCCACACAGACATGCAAACTCCACACAGCCTGAGCGAGGATCGAACCCACGTCGTTTCACACCACCCAGGCATTGTGGAACAGCAGCGCTACTCGGTGTGTTACCATGACAACCCATTCTATCACTTATTGTGAAATTACTATAAAATTACTAAAATTGGTACTTTATTTACAATAGCATAAGGGTATCTCTGTTATAAAAGCAGCAAATACAACACCTGTTTTTGACATATACTTACCAGGTTACCAAGAAAAAAGCCCTCTTTACTGAATAATAAGCCCGCTTTATGAAAAGATGGTATATCTCCATTGTTGTAGTGGTTTTTCATTGTATGGGACACCACAGGGAAATCTTCACTGAATCACTGAAAACATACATTTTATGAGCTATATTTACCCATCTGTTCAGGGAATCTTGGAGCTCTCTCTCCCAGCCAAAACTTCCCTCCGCTGAGCACCGACTGGATGCTGAGATGGGCAGAAACAGGAAAACCATATCATACCTCGAGGCACACCATGAATAGATTAATAGATTAGGCAGCAAACTGTGGCACTCACCTGCGCTGGCTTCCTGTGAGAACCTAAAGACCACCACAGGTGAGTTGAGCTCATCCTCCACCTGGCAGACAGAGAAATGTGAGGGTTCATCTCCTCAAACTAGACAGCTCCTCGCTGCTCCCAAGCTCAAGCAGCTTCAACTCATGCAAGCGTAAGAAAGCTGTGCTGGCTTGCAACCATGCAGTCATGTGGAAATGAAAACCCTTAAGAAAGTGGATTTCTATACTTGTGATGATGATATCATCGTGCTTATAGTGAGCGCGATGTTGTGAGTGTGTCAGACTGCTCCAAATCAGCCTTCAGGAGGTGACTCCAAACCCTTCAACCCCTGAGATCTGAGTATCCCAGCCCGTCCAGGAATACAAAGCATGTGACCTGTTCCTCAGAACACAGCTTTTCAGAATCCCAACAAACATGACCCTTGTCTGAAATGGAACGCCCCACCAGAGAACTCAGAACCTGGGGTAGCCACACCCACCGGTCCAAGGGGCATCCAGTGGGAAGCAAGCGCACTGGATGATGGAGGCCCTATGCAGGTGAAATCGCTGCAGCCCGTGTGTCACCCCAGGTCGGCTGGAATGTGAACCCTTCTCAGTTTCTCATGATCTCCAGGTTTGAGGAAAACATTTTCTGGAGATGAAGGTGTTGCCAAAAGTAAAAGGTCAAACACACTGCTGGGCAATGAGGACTGAATACAAGGACCTCAAGATCCCCTAGGTGGCCCATGGGTGCAGTCTTTCCTTGAGCATGAGTGAGCATGATAAGGGATGCATGTGCTGGTGGGGAGATGGGTGGGTGGACAGGCAGAGGTTTCATCCCACGGTCCAACCTACAATGGACAGTATGAGAGAGCCCAGGACGTCTCGCAGAGAGCCTCCGGAGATCGGAGGAACCCGGGAGTAGGACACGGCTGCCTGTAACCAAGGTAGCTGAGCTCACCACAGGAGGCGCAGTGCAGAGCAGAGCCCTGCCCCAACCTAGAATCATTCCCCCTTCTGGGCGGAGCCAGCTGGTTGTCATGGTCACCATGACCTATCAGCCATTCCTTCATCTCAACCTGAAGGCCCTATTTTTACAACCACTACATGTTTCTTAAAGATTATGCATCATTGCTTACATATCGTGGTTAAAATAATGAGAATTATTCAACATTTCCCAAAAACACAAAGTACTCTCAGTGGCCATAGCAAAGTACAAACAGTCAATGCTGTAGCACTACAATCTTAATTCTTACCTGGCTTTCACCTGAGTGGAAAAGTATCAGCGTATATGATGTAAACATGTACAACTCATTCTTTACTAAGGACTGTATACGGACTTCTCCTGTTACAAACTTTCAGCACAGGAATTTCCAAAGATGCAAACACTTTCCTCTGTTTTTAACTGTTTTGTGCACCGTTCCATTTTCTAAAATGTATATTCTGTAGAGTTAAAACAGCCCATGTCTCCGGTCCAGCATGTGGGGTGGGGGACTGTGAGATAGACCTTGTGTGTCAGATATGGCACTACGACACATACACACACGTCTAAAACCACTGGTCCTGAGCAGGGTTGCAGTGAACCGGAGCCTGAACCGGAGCCTGAACCGGAGCCTAACCCGGCAACACAGGGCGCAAGGCTGGAGAGGGAGGGATACACCCAGGACGGGATGCCAGTTCACCGCAAAGCACCCCAAGCAGGACTCGAGCCCCAGACCCACCACAGAGCAGGTCCTGGCCAAACCTGCCGCGCCGCCGCACCCCCCGCAGTAAAAGACACCCAAACAGAATAAGAGGACTACATTGACAGACCACAACCCTGTACTGGACAAGTGATAACTGATAATGGATGGGAATGTTAAGAGTATTTCTATTAAAATTTTATCTGAGCTTTTCACAGAACTTAACGGGTGATTGAGCAGAGGGGCACCTGTATTGTGTAATTTTTACTGATTCTTAAAAATAAAGAGAGACTTTGGGGCTACAAAGAAATTTCCAGTCCAAACTAAATTGGGGAGCCAACGTATATGAGTTTACTGTAGACCGGAAGGATATCTTCATAGTATGACACAGGATCACTATGTCAACATTACAAACAAAAAAATAACATACCGTGGTCTTTATATAAGTCAGTTTCTTCAAGTGGTCAAGAAGCTTTTGACTCTGCAAAAGCAAAAATGTAATCAATGTTTATTATTTGATCGCTCTCGGGCACGCCCCTTAGTAACAAGTGAGTTCTCTGAAGGCTTCCGGATCTTTCTCACCAGCTGCGACGCATGTTTGATCCTCTCCACTATCCCATCATGCCCCAGGTACTGCAGGGACAGCCACAGTGGCAGTGCTCTGAGCTTCTCCACTGGTTGGCTGGAGGTCAGGCCTGCTGCTAGAGACTGTAAACAAGGGCGACCCCAAGGGGCAGTGAAGACTAATGACACACGTGTGTAAGATCAGATCACAGGTATTATGAAGAGATACACGACTGACTAAAGCAATGTTTGAATATATAATTCTGGGCAAATCTCTTAAAATAAACTGAGTCTGAAGTAGGACTAACTGACCAGGGCTGGATCTTCATGCCTGTATAATGTTACAGCAGGAACTGCAGGAAGTCCCAACCACGGTCCCGGGGTCAGGGTCATGCTGTCTGCCTTGGTGGCCGCCTTGAAGGATGACAAATAAAGCACTGGAACACCTGCCCAAATTTGAATCTGAGCACCCAGGATTCAAGGACATACCAAGACCGAGGACGTGACGTAGCCCAGAACCAGGGTTGCCAAGTTCACTCTGAAAGAGGCAAAGCAGAGAGAGTGTGAACCCTGAGCACCAGGGAGTTCTGAGGAAACCCTTCCAAAAGTAGACAGACACCTACCCCTCCACATGGAGCCACATGCCGTACTGAACACACAGCTCCTTCAGGCGACCCAGCTTGTCGGTATGTCCCGCCCCTGGGGTCCCTAGGATCGCAGTCACACAGAAACCATGTTCAGCCCACCCAGGTTCGCACGACGATATCACAAGACATTAATGCCATTTTATTGACTTTAGCTTCCTCTTATGAAATATGCATTCAGTTAGTCATCAGCTGTCCTAGACTGTCTGACATCATTATTGAGATAACTCTGGAATTTCAGGAAGAGGTAAAAGAAGTCGTGTTCCTTGTTCTATGAGCTTATTCTGCAGTGTTATTACTATTGCTTATCTGACAATGTTAAGGTGCTTAACACTGATTTAGCCAGTTATACAGCGTGGTAATTTTTATTGTATCACTACCAGGTAAGTACAGTACTGTGCAAAAGTCTTAGGCACTTAGATGATTCACAAAAATATTTGTTTCAGACGGTTATTTGATGTCTTCTGCATTAGTGTCAATGTGAAAGAGCATATTTTAGATTTCCAAGCATTTCTTCTCTAAAAGTTACAGTATTAGAGTGAGGGTTCTGTATGTCGTTAAAGAAAGAAAGTGAAATAGTAATAAACCACTTTCCACATAGAAAACCTGAGGTCTTTGTATGGCACACCGATTAAATGAACTAGAAAGAGCTGCATAGAGGCATTAAAACTGGGTAAGGGACAACCATACTGAAAATGTGAGATTTTGTCACATGTGGCAGTTTAACTTTCAGATCTTACACCATGGCAAGAGTGAGTATAGCAACAAGACACCAACCAGGTGGTCATCCTCAGGACAAGCGCTTGTTGACGATGGATGGTTACTGAGCTTTGTAGGAAGTTTATTAAATAAGAGCATTATTTTTGCAATCATTCTCACGTTACAGCCTTTTTCTCCAAGTGCCTAAAACTTTCGCACAGAACTGTACTTCGATCAGCGAACAGGAAGTGGGATTCAAACCTGGGTCCTTCAAGCACAAGGCAGCAGCTCTAATCACCAAGTCACCTGCTGCATCATGCTGTTCTACCGTGCCCTTAAATCTCCTGCTAAACATGATGTATAACTGCTGTCTGTCATGGGTTCCACACTGACCAGCATTGGCTATCAACAGCAGTGGGAGCTTCCCGGAATCCACGTCGTCTTTGATGAGTCTGTCGAGCAAGGCGACATCCTGCAGAAACAAGGAATGAAAAATATCACAAGAATGTACAACCTGTCAGAACTGTCTGTACATCTACATAGGAGCACCACGTGATGTTCTCGAGGTCTTTCATTTGGACCACTTACCATCTGGTGCTGAGATCCAAACATGGTGTTACAGGGAACGGAGCAAAGGCAGGAGAGGGGCAAACCCAGCTGGGGAGAGACAGATTGACAGAGACAGTTATATACACAGCGCAGAGACAAAGACACGACAGAAGAGCTCAGCTGAGCAGAATGGCCATGTGTCACCTGGCTGCAGAGGTGCTGTCCCAAGCCTGGCCTGCAGGCGGCACTCTGGTAGATGACAGGCTGCCGGGAGCTGAGGGCCACGAAGCCATCTGTGGTGTAGTCATCGTAGCGCGTGTGGATGACGAGGCGGCACACCTTGAGCAGTCCGTCGCGGTCGTCCTCATGGTAATACGCTGAGCCGTTCTCGAAGCGGAAGAGGCGGCACAGCCACAGAGTGGTGTCCGATAGGATGCGTGTGGTCAGCTTGCGCAGGCGTTCACGCTCCAGCACGGAGATGTAAGCCGCCAGGCTATGGCCCAGCAGGGACATGTGACCCTGCTCCCCGACGTTTTGCATCCTGCTGGAGAGAGGGGGCGCCATGGAGCGCATAAGAGCTGCTCCTCCTTACATGCACAGTTTGCTGCGGCAGCAAGCCGTTACTGCGACCATAAGTGATGTGGAAAACTGTCATCATCGTGACCATCAGTGGTTCTGAAAACTTGTTTCTGTAATCCACAGTGTCACCAAGACTGTCACTAGTATGACCAACAGTGGAGCTGAAGATGTCACTGCTGTGACTTTGTGTGATGTGGGATGTTCTGTCAGTATCATAATCAGCTGTAACTGTCATTGTCACCATCATCTGTGACACAGGAGTCGCATCATCAGAGTGACCAAAAGTGAAAGCAAAGACTACCAGCAGAGTCACCAACTGTTTCAATACAGTTCCATAAAAGTGGCCGGTCACCTTTGAGATCATCACCTCCGTCACACTGAAGACCTTCATTAACATGACCAACGCTGTTCATTAAGGTGACATCGCCCCAATTTCATCACCTTGTCCTCTCTTTAAAGCAAATAAACTTCACCGCCCATCGCAACAATCTTACCGATGATCACGTTTGTCTTCTTCCTCATCGCCGTGCATGAGGTTCTGGACCAGCTGCAGGATACTGGTCACATCCTGGCCACTGCGGATTGAGAACAGACAGGATAAACAGAGGTTTTGAGAGTGACACTGAGAAAAAGTGGAATAGAAGAAAAGCAGAAGCCATATATAAAACATAATACCTAAAACAAATCAAAATTGTAATATAAAACATCATTAAAATAGCTGCTTTCAAAGAGGGAAGTTGTGGAGTTATGTTCAGTAAATACAACTGCTGTTATATCACACATCAAAAGAAAAACTGCAAGACTAATGTAAACACAGCTATGATGTGACTTGCCTTGCGTGTGTGTGTGTTCGTGCTCTCGGTCACCTGACAGGCCCTCCCTGAAGAACTCGACTGACTTACCTGCCCTGAAGAGGCCCTGGAATATCCTTCCGGCTGTACCGTCTCTTCTCTTTGTCCTCCTCTGGCTCCCTGGAGAGTTGGGCAGAGAGTCAAGTGGAAACTTCCAGAAAGCAGAACGCTCACTGGTGAGAACAGCAACCCTGCATTTATGGCCAGTGAAACATTACAGCTGCTGCTAAACAAAGAGAAAGGGCCGTAACCGGGGGTTGAACGCACGGGTGTCTGTTTAGACAAATGTAGGACAAGGAAATAGTAGAAAATTTGTTTGTGCGCGCGCGCGTGTGGGGGGGGGGGGGGGGGGGGATTGTAAAATAAGAGCTTTTGTATGAAAATACAAGAAAATCCAGAATAAGACGGGAAAAACATGCGGAAGACAAACCTCTGCCCGTCCTCCAGAATCTTGATGGCTTCGTTGAGGTTCTTGCCCATTTCGGCGAGCAAAGGGTCCACCGTCGCCTGTGGGTCGAAAACACATGGGACCACGGTCAGGAAGCCGGACGGCCTCTCAAAGCTCACGGGCGACACTCTGTACTCGGCCTAACGTTTTAAACATTAATCACGGTTAAATTAATCATAAAGAAGACAGCGAGGACACGTTTAGAGATAGGAAATGATTATCAGCTACTATTAGTACTAGTAACCAACGCCTTTATCCGAAGTGACTTACACCAACGTAACACACACACACACACACACACACACACACACACACACATATCCTCACACACCCTCTTCCCATGGCCACCTTACACTCCCCGGTTGACCCCGGTGGTCTTGCACAGGTCTGATACACACCATCTAAGAGCCACAACTTCAGACACTACTGCAAGAGGCCGTATGGTACCGCGCGTACTCGATGTTCCTCTGTTAAGAAGTTCGGCTACGTGCGAGAAGACGTGTCCTCGTGCGACACGTCCTTGTGTGGACACGTGTTTCTCCGTGGGCCCAGCACCAAAGTTCTCGGGGGCTGACGGACACGCAGACTTGCCGGAACGCGGAAGGGACGCGTCCCCTCTTTTTTTTGTCACTTCATACTGTCCCTTCAGACATCCGCGTCCTTCTCCAGCTCCTCAAGGTGTTCCAAGGCCTGCCGTCACACACGCCGCCCTCAGGGGAGCCTCCATCATTTCGAACACTGGTTCCACCGCCACGCCTTTCGAAACGTGCCAAGCTTGCCCCGCGGGAACGGACGGAGCGAGAGGCACCGAGGCAACGACGCAGCCAAAAGGTTGAGTCTTTGTGACAGAAGGAAGGATGGCAGCGTAACGTTCACATCACACCAAAAAAAGCAGGTACAGTCCAACATATCATAATAATCATAATCATATGATATCCAAGCCCCCGCATACGGCTACACGTGAGACGTGTGAGTAATTGCAATAAAAAGGACCTCACTTTCAAGTGTGTGTCGGAATATGAAGAACCGACACACACCACTCGCACGGTACGTGCTCTTAGTTATTACTGTAGTGTACTGTACGTGCACTTCCCTCACCACCGCGCAGTACACGGGTCACACACACTGTTCACCGGCGCTACTAGCGCCTCCACACACACCGAAGCGAAGGTCAGACGTTTCCTCTCCAACTCACACGGCGACTGGGTGTCCTAAGCGAGCCCTGAGGCGGGAGGGGGGTAACCGTGTATCGAGTGGACCTGCTGCTGCTGTCGCACAGGGACGAGGCGCGTCCCACACCCAGTGTAGCACATAGTCTCTATAGCATAGTAGTAGCATAATAAGAAGAGCGCGCGGCGATGTCGAACAGTCAGAGAAAAAGTGTCTTAGTTACCGCTTCATGATATTCCCTTCGCTTCGTCGCGCATTTTGAACGACACGCCATGATAAAACCCTGAGTCCCACACACTAGTACTAGTGTATCATTCAGTGTGTGTGTGTGTGTGTGTGTCTGTCTGTCTGTCTGTCTGTCACGCTCTTTCTTTGCGTATATCAGTGCGTGTTTGCCGCCTTTGCTAGCTGAGCTCGCGCTACTACTACTACTAGCCGCGCAGCTCGAGCCTCGAGGCTCGCGGTCCCGCCGGCGGTACTTGTACCGTGCGGCCCGGCGGCTCCATGGCGTCCGCGCTGTCTGCAGGTCCGATCCGAGGCGATCCCGCCCGGTTTACGCTAACAGTGTGTGACTGAGAAAGAGACAGAGATGGCACGCGACCGACGGAAGCTCCACGATGCGATGGCGGCTCGTTGTCAGTCGGTATCTTCAGCGGCGCTGCTGCGGTGCCGATTCACTTCCTGGAAGCGATCCGGGTTCCACGCTGGCAACGCTGACGTAGGAGGAGTTAGTGGGTCCCGACCGAGTGCGCGATCGCGATACGCTGACTGTATCGCTGCAAGTATCCGTGTTTACACACTGATACACGGTATCACTGAAAGTATTAGTCTACACTGTTACACTGTATCACTCTAGATGTCAGTTTTTACACATCATTGCATCACTGGAGGTGTCAGTCCGTACACATTGAAACGCTGCATCACTGGAGGTGTCAGTCTTTACACACTGAAACACTATCACTGAAGGTGTCAGTCTGGACACACTGTTATGCTGTATCACTCTAGGTGTCAGTCTGCACACACTGTTACACTGTATCACTGAAGGTGTCAGTCTGGACACCCTGATACACTATCATCAAAGGTATCAGTCTTTACAGACTGATACACAGTATCACTGAAATTATTTGTCTGTGCACACTGTTACACTGTATCACTGGAGGTGTCAGTCTGTACACAGTAATACACTCGAAGTCACCATGTTTGCTTTCGAAACATTGTATCCAACCGCATTCCCTAGACCAGTTTAGCCTGTTTATGTAAAACCGATAAATTTCAAGAACTGCTTGTCCCGAGCAGGGTCGCGGTGAGCCGGAGCCTATCCTGGAAACATTGGGCGCAAAGCTGAAGGGGGGAAGCACACCCTGGATGGGACACCAGTTCATCACAGGGCCACAACTAGTCACCCAGGCACAGAGCTAGACAAAGGTACTGGAGCAATTGCACGGCAAGCACCTTGCTCAAGGGCACTACAGCCGGAGGCGGAGATCGAACCGGTAACCTTCGGAACCAAAGGCAGTCGCTCCAATCACAACGCCACCAGCCGCACACGTTATATGAAATGATGAATGCTTATATTAATGGCGGTACAGTAGATGTTCGTAACCCTTCCTGTAGGACACAGTTTGGTGTTGGATTTCAACCGTGACTGCATGGCTGCGCCGCTCCTGTAGCACTGCCAGTGAAACATTTATATCCATCCATCCATTCCATATCTGTAACAGCTTGGCCAAGTCGGGGTCATGATGGTTCAGAACGTGTAAGATTTACAGCTTCACTCTATTCACAATACCACAGTAAGTTTCCATAGCAGACTAGTGAGTTTTTCTTTACATGATTTAATAATACGATATCAGTCACCTGAATAAACTAATGATCACAAAATTCATGCAATCGTGACTGATCACTGGTCTTCAACTATTTACTGCAATGAAGCTAAAGTCCGCGGAGCGCTCCTGCCGTATCCAATCCTAGGCCCATTGAGCTCTGCGTGTGAGTCACGCACCGACAAAAGGGGCGCGCTGACTTCATGTCAATCAATGTCATACACGACGAATGCGGCGCACATCAGTTTTATCAGTTGTGATTAGCCGAATGAATTTAAAACAATTGAGCATATCGTAATGTATTAATAACGTAATTGAATACGCTTAATAATACGAAGTGAATACAGAAACTTTTGCTCCCTTCTCAGCTTTTATACAACACAGTCAGTGCGACTGCTGATAAAGTGTCATAGTGCTGAACAGGTGTACTAGTAGCAGGTGAAGAATCAGTGACTGACGTCGTACTGCATGGAGATGCCGGGGCCGCGCGGCGGGCGCGCGCGGAGCCGCAGATTAGCAGGTGACGTGCGGGATTTGCGCACCAGATTATTCCTGCCAGAGGAACGTCGGGATGCGATGCTGAATCAATGTCACACCGATCATTATGCAACTTTTTTTTCGTTTAGTACCAAGACAGTGTATTGGCAGTGAGTGATCGCGGTGTGCGCGTGTGGCGGCTGCGCTCACGGAGTTGTCGCGTTTGGCAACGGAGGAGAGTCGATATAGTCGGGAAAGGGCCGGTCTTCCGGAGAGCTCCGTAGGAGGAGTCATGGGAGTAACCTTCTCGCAGAAATCCAGGTGGACGTCAGATCGCTCCGCATAAGAGCAGCTCGCGGCTGAGCATCGCCGCGTGCGCGCGCACCGACATGAAGAAGGCTTTGCTGAAGCGAGCCAAGGTCGTCCCGTGGCTCGCCAACGTGACCTTGTACGGGTGCCTGTTCGCCGGGGGGGACTTCGCGCACCAGTGCGTGGCGCAGAGGGATCGCATCGACTGGCGGCACACGCGCGACGTGGCCCTCGTGGCCGTCGCCTTCCACGGAAACTTCAACTACTTCTGGCAGCGAGGCCTGGAGCGGCGCTTCCCGGGCAAGTCCATGGGCATGGTGCTCCGCAAGCTGCTCCTGGACCAGACCATCGCCTCGCCCGTGGCCACCACTGTCTTCTACACGGGTAACAGTCACTCACAGTGTCCTCTGCTGCACGTGCCATTGCTGCCACTGCTGTCAAGATCAGACTATCACCTGTCCCAGCTGACCACCTGTGGCTAAGGCACACCTCCTCACTATAGTCCAGATAGTGGAAAAATAAGAAAGTGTTGTTGCTCACGTGGGGGGTGCGGTGGCGCAGCGGGTTTGGCTGGGTCTTGCTCTCCGGTGGGCCTGGGGTTCGAGTCCCGCTTGGGGTGCCTTGTGACGGACTGGCGTCCCGTCCTGGGTGTGTCCCCCTCCAGCCTTGCACCCTGTGCTGCCGGGTAGGCTCCGGTTCGCCGTGTCCCTGCTCAGGACAACCGGTTTCAGTCAATGTGTGTGTGTGTGTGTGTGTTGCTCACGTCACACCATAGGCCCGATGTCTCCATCAATGTCACAGGCTGGGGAAAGGTCGGGTCAACCCCTGCGCTCATCCGACCCTGGACTCCGTGCGGTGCACGGGATACACCCGAGATGACAAGGCATCCGTCTCAATGTCAGTTTGCTGTCAGTCGCTGAGTCTCGTGCCATTTTTACGTGCAAACATCTTTGTGCCCTTAGGGGTGAGCTTCTTAGAGGGCAAGGAGGACGTTCTGCAGGACTGGAGGGACAAGTTCCTCAACACCTACAAGGTAAGAAAAAGAAATAACTTTTCAATCATGCGGGACTTGTTGTAACTGTAGCCGTTTTATTTAAAGTGTGTGTGTACGTATATATTTATTTGTAATTGCTGCATTTTACGTAACGACAGAACAGCTCTAAAGACAGCAGCTGGGGCTGAAACCCTCATCGGCTGTAAAGCTGTAGTGACAAGAGGATGTCTTTTGCTCTTTGTTTCAGACTGGACTAATGTACTGGCCCTTTGCACAGGTAAAACTGTGGTTTGTTTGTCATATTTCTGTACCGACATGTTATTATCACTTGACAAATATTTATCTCGCACTGTTCTTCAAAGCGGGGGCATGGCGGTGCGGTGGCGCAGCGGGTTTGGCCGGGTCCTGCTCTCCGGTGGGGCTGGGGTTCGAGTCCCACTTGGGGTGCCTTGCGGCAGACTGGCGTCCCGTCCTGGGTGTGTCCCCTCCCCCCGGCCTTGCGCCCTGCGTAGCCGGGTTAGGCTCCGGTTTGCGGCAACCTCGTAGCTTCAGACAGCGTGTGTGTTCTTAAAAGCAATTTACACTGTTAAATTACCTATAGTTATTTACACAGCTGGGCAATCTTAAGGTTGCTAGGTTAACCTTGCTCAAGAGTACTACCGCTGGAGGCGGAATCTGAACCTACAACTTGTAGATCCGAAGACAGCAGCACTAACCACTACCCTACCATGTGCCGAAAAGTTATGGTTTGAGTTTACTAGTAATTCCCTGTAGGCAACTCACTTTTTCATTAGGGTAGCATACAGTTTATTTGAAGTGCTTATGTCTGTGGGGTTAATGTTGTTCAGTTATTTGTATTAATTGGTTCATTTATTTTTCAGTGTCTCACACACACACACACACACACCCACACACACTCACACTTTCTGAACCGCTTGTCCCATACGGGGTCGTGGGGAACCGGAGCCTAACCCGGCAACTCAGGGCGGAAGGCTGGAGGGGGAGGGGACACACCCAGGATGGGACGCCAGTCTATCGCAAGGCACCCCAAGTGGGACTCGAACCCCAGACCCACCGGAGAGCAGGACCCGGTCCAACCCACTGCGCCACCGCACCCCCCCCAGTGTTGTTTCCTTTAGTGTAATGTATACAGGAGTCCCGTATATGAATCACTTAAATGAAGTGTTTCATGACACCACACTACTGCGCTACCAGCTGTTCCCAGTTTGTAGTTACACATTGCGTTCTGCAGCCATAGCGGGTCGCGCTGTCCTTTCCCATCTCTCTCCTTTACTCTGCCCCCCAGTTCCTCAACTTTGTGCTGATGCCCCTGTACCTGCGCACCATTTTCATGGGCTGCTGCGCTTTCCTGTGGGCGGCCTTCCTGTGCTTCTCACGCCAGAGCGGCGACGGAACAGCCGCCGTGGCCCTGGCCTGGATCCTCGCCCCCAGGAAGCAGCTTCAGGCCCCGGAGTCGAGCAAGGAAAAGTGACCATGGGGTGGGATGGGTGGCATCCGAGGCGCCCCGCGGCCGTGCCTTCGTTTACCTGTCCTTCCTGTGCAGGTGCATGGGCGGTACACTCTACTGGCACGACGGGCACCGAACCTTTAGACGCATGAACACCTTATTATATTTAAATGTGAAACTTGTATTTATATATTTATTTAAATAATTCTTACGATTAATTAAACAAAATGAACATGTTTTCATATCGCACCTTCCTTGCCGCTGCAGGATAAATGACTTCACTAGTTCTTCAAAAAGTGGAACTATGTCATTTCACAGCTGGCTGAAGAACTGAAAACTTGATCAGTCACTTGAAAAGTTTCTTTACTCGCAGACAAGCGACTGCCACCAAACTTTACTTGAAATAAAAGAGGCAGAATCTAAACTTAAGTGACATTTAAGCGTTTGTTCCTTAAGTAGTTCGGATGTGGTTTTTAAACTGCAATGTGGTGCATTTGTTTAAATATAGGTTATGGAATAAATAATACATTTTTACATAACATGGGAATTTCTGCTATTTTTCTAACAGTTTTATTCTTTTTTTTTTTTTTTTTTTTTCCCCCCACAATCTACATACCTCTCATATCACTCTGTATCTAATACAGAGACAGACATTAATTGAGTTATACAATATCTATGAGGGTATTTGTTTATTCCAACATGATATTAATTTCTGGCTTGCTAAACTGTTCATTTTAATTGGATAGAAGATTTTTTTTTTTTTTTTTTTTTTAAATGAAGTAATGTATTTTATGAATTTAGTTATTTTAGCACTGAGTTTGCATTCAGTTCTCAGTTGATGTCTTAAAAGTTGTCCCATTCCGAAATACAAGGTATCCTCATATTCTCTGTGTTATACTACTGTACATTCCCATCCTTTTCTATTCCTCATGTTCTGGACAAATGATCAGGAAGCTTTAGAAACCGGTCGGTCGAGAAACACAAATTTCCGTACTGATTAAGCCAGTGGGATTGGTGAGAGTAAATATATTACCAAGGACGAAGACACGAGTTTAGCTGTTACGGGGTCAAATTACCCGATCCGCTGTTTGTTGTTGGCGACGCTCTGAGCCTGGCAGCCGTGCAGGGAAAACAGCCACAGAAAGGTAAAATACAGGTGTGTGGGTAAGTGACACTGGAATATGGGTCAGGACATTCTGAAAAATGGTTTTGTTCTCTGTGTGGATTTGCTGGCCATGGGTTGTCTAGCTTTGATCGCAGGACCATCGGCATTTATTGCGAGAACAAAGGATTATGAGCTTGTTATGCTTCTTCTGTGATTGTTTCATATCCTGTATGTCATGTGGAAGTACTTCTTCGGGACGCTTTCTGCGTACCGTTTACAGATGTCGTGAGCTCAAATAAAGATTTACATGCAAAAAACACACAGCCTACGTTCCATTTCTCTGTTTGCAGGGTTTTTGTTGTTATTGTTATTTTTGTATCCTGTGGGCGTTTCTAGATGTTTCCAGTGATCGCAGTGATGTCTTTCGCTGAGAGAAGACGTCCTCCCAAAACACAGTAAGAACTTGGTAGACATAGACGCAGATAGTATTAAGCATCAAATGGACTGAGATGATGGAGAGTTTGCTCCACCCCCACTGAAAGCAGGCAGAAAAGGCCAGTGCCCCAGTGGTGAGTGGTGACAGGTGAGTCCACACAGTCCACATTCCGCGTAGATGAGGGAGAAAACCACCCACGCACAGCGCAAACCGTGCTTTTACACCAAGTCTGGTCTGGTCTGAACTCCACTGATTATGTAAACTCCGAGTTGGATGTCTTACATAAAGTGTCCCAGAGTTGATGTCACACCGCCTTGTAGACAGACATTCTTTTAGGTGTTGCCTGCATTTCTGTAGCAACTTAGGGAACTGTGAGAGCTTTTTCTTTGGTTCTTGAGACTTGTTGGGGCCTCAACCCTCCTGTCTTTAGGGCAATTGCACTGTGCATCCTCTCACACATCTGTTCATCCTTCGGGTACTCAGTATGAGTATCCTCCAAGTATATGTGCATCCTTCAGGTATCACCTCATCCTTTGGGTATCTGTGCATCCTTAAAATACTTGTGCACTTTTTAGGTATCAACCCATTCTTCAGGGCTTTGCTCCTCCTATCAGTCCATCCTTCGAGTATCTGTGAATCCTTTAAATATTTGCGCCTCTTTCAGGCATCTGTGACTCCTTCAGGTATTAATCCATCCTTTGGGTATCTGCGCATCCTTCAAATACTTGTGCACCTTTCAGGTATCATCAGGGCTTTGCTCCTCCTACAGGTATCAGTCCATCCTTTGAGTATCTGTGAATCCTTTAAATATTTGCGCCCCTTTTAGGTATCAATTCATCCTTTTGGTATCTGTGCCTCCTTCGGGTATCAATCCATCCATCGAGTATCTGTGAATCCTTTAAATATTTGCGCCTCTTTCAGGCACCTGTGTCTCCTTCAGGTATTAATCCATCCTTTGGGTATCTGTGCATCCTTAAAATACTTGTGCACTTTTCAGGTATCAACCCATTCTTCAGGGCTTTGCTCCTCCTACTGGTATCAGCCCATCCTTCGAGTATCTGTGAATCCTTTAAATATTTGCACCTCTTTTAGGTATCAATCCATCCTTAGGGATCTGTGCATCCTTCTGATATCAATCCATCCGGCATCGGGAATCTGTGCATCATTAAGGCTCGTCATCGTCAGCACGAGCATCAGCATGCGCCACCTCCAGCAGCAGCGCGCTCCCTCCCGTTCGTTCAGAGCAACGGAGGCGAGGAGAGGCGAAGAGAGACGAGGAGATGCTGAGCGCTGCTCCCAGTCTGCGGACGCTCAGTACCGGGAGACCGTGAGTCACGGCGGCGCTTCGGACGAACCAGGACAAGGGAGCGTTTCAGACCCACGCGGGTTTCATAATAAAGTGTGGAATCCCGTTATGGAAACGATGAAATCGATCTCGGACCCCGAGCGCCCGCTGAAGAGCTACGGCGCGGTGCAGATGACCGAGTGGCGGAGGGACACACGTAAGGGGGCTGCGGCGCCAGGATGCGCGTGTCTCTACTGACTGTGTGTCTCATCACATACGATACGCGTCGCAGAACATCATGCTTCGCCGTCACACGCTTGGCCGCGTCGAATTTCGCATCTAATCGGACGTACCTGTTTCTGTGTGTGTGTGAGAGAGTGTGTGTGTGTGTGTGTGTGTGTCCTCCTTTCTTTTGTTGTGCGTCCAGTCGAGCTGATGATGATGCGCACATGATGATGATCGGGACAAAGGACAAGGTGTGCAGAGTTTGCTGGCATTCATTGCATGTGCTGACTTGGGTCCGATCGGATCGTTTCGCAGCACCCAGAACCGTTTCCCGTCCAGTGCCGCTGTCCTGCGCGCACGGGCACGTCCCAGGTCGGTCTCCATCATCATCCCCCACGAGCATCTCCGTCCCTCCCATCGTGCGTCCAGCCCGGTCCTCGGGGTTCGGCGGGGTGTAGAGGAGACCCGTGTTTCACTCACTGTCCAGAGCTGCTCCCTGGCTGATCTCGATGCTTTTGTTTTGGGCGAGTCGGCGTGAATTTTTGTGGTGAAATACCACGATTGTGCAGACGTGCTTCTTCTTGCACTTCACTTGCAGCATGTCAAACACGTACACGATCTGAGGACTGCTTGATGGACTAATCCATTTTGAACGCGGGGTTTGCAATGTCTGGTGTCTCTGCAGGAACCAGCAGCACCAAAGACACGTGTCGTGTGTTGTTGCTTTTTGCGGTTTCACAGTAAGAGACACAAGCGCACACGTGTAGCCTGGTCCTGGAGTGCTTGATCTGCCTGACAGCAGGTCACCTTTCACTGTCTTGGACGTTTTCCAATTTGCCAGTTGTTCCCAACCGAGGGTTCGTCCGAATGTCCGTGATGTCCCCACACAGTGCGGGCGAAAAAGGCTCCTTTGGATGCATCTCCTTGGTGAGACGAAGGCCTCGGGGTTTCTACGTAAAGAGTTTGACCAGAACGGGGTGCGGTGGCGCAGTGGGTTGGACCGCAGTCCTGCTCTCCCGTGGGTCTGGGGTTCGAGTCCCGCTTGGGGTGCCTTGCGACGGACTGGCGTCCCATCCTGGGTGTGTCCCCTCCCCCTCCGGCCTTACGCCCTGTGTTACCGGGTAGGTTCCGGTTCCCCGTGACCCCGTATGGGACAAGCGGTTCTGAAAATGTGTGTGTGAGTTTGACCAGAGGTGGAGATCCTGAGGTCTTGGACCACAGGCTCTGCAGTGCCGCTTGTTCACCTGAAATGTGGTAAAGCTCTGTCCGCTCCTACATGGCAAGTCATAAATAAAAGATCAGCTCAGCCAAGATGCGAGAGGTGAGCTTAATTACAATTTCACTGCAGCCTCTGCTCAGGAACCTAAACCGGGATTTCCAGAACGGTGCTTGAAACTTCATTTGAGCATCTTTTATTGCTGATTGATGTTTCCGTTGATATAACTTTATTTATATTTTGATTATTTATATATTATTATATTTGATCATTTATATTATGTTCCATCCCCTTGATTATAATCTGACCAGCTGACCCTATCTCGACCCCACATCCATCTGCAACACTGTGCGGAGTGTAAAAAATGACTCTTCAAGCACTTATAGGGTGTAAATGTGTTCCAGCGCCAACTCAACGAATGTGTACGTTTCCAAGAATTCATGATCTGGGAAATGGCGCAGGAGTGCGTTGCTGTTCTTTGAATGCACCCCCTCTCTCTGTACACCCTTTCCATGCTGTAGACATCATAGCAGCCTAACCCGTGACCTTGGCATAATTTTTGTAGTCAATTACTGCTCAATTCATATTGAGCTGTGTAATTTCTGCCGCTGCTGCATCTCCAGCTGCGGGATGAAGCTGCTCTGCAGTCTCTAGATGCTCTTCATCCTTTAAACACTGTGATCAAACAGTTGTACGGGGATCAGTTGAAATTATTGCTTGAATGACAACCTTCGACTGACTCCTCCCTTTTCTTCACCACCCTCAGCCCAGCCAGAAGACTCCATGACCCCAGAGCAGCTGGAGGCGGAGATGGTGCGGGTGCAGCGCTTGCGGGAAGTACTGGTGCGTCGCGAGTCCGAACTGCGCTTCATGTGAGTAGATATTTGTTTTTATTCTTCATCCTGCTGTGGCTTGCCCTTTCGCTTCATCCCCATTCCTCCATACCTTATCCACAAACGCCATTCTCAGGCCCTGGACCGGAAGCTTGTCAAACCCACACTCAGTTGACCTCATGTGCTCCCGGGTCCCGTCAGGGTAACGGCAGTGGAGCGCAGCAGCTTGTGAGGTCCTCACTCCTAATGAGAACGGATGAGAGAGCTCAGTTCTCGCTCATTAACTGTGGGGATGCCCTGCTGGTACCTGGAGAGCTCTGCCCATTTCCCTGCATAGCCGTGGTTTCGATTTCCCTCCATTCACACACACACGCTCCAGGACCTTCAAGTGCATTTGACTCCACGGTTGATTCAACTAGACCCCATGGGCTTCTGCTCACACGCCACTTAAAGGTGAGAAAAGAGCAAGCCGGAATAGATCAGACTTTCCCTGTAAACTAACAAGTGAGAAAAAGGAAGCAGTGGTGGCCAATAGCCCACAGCAATGGTGTTTCTCTCCAAACGCAGACCTCCAGCAGAACGTTCAGGTTGCTCTCCGAAATGTTGCTCCCTCTATCTGTTTGTGAAGGCTTGACCTACACAATGAAGTGTCAGCCAGGACCACAGTTGTGCTGAGCAACACGTTGCACCGTATTAACTGTGAGAGCTAGAACGTTCCTTACAGGGTGCACAGGACTGATAAGGGGCAGTTTAAAGTTGCTTTCCACAGGTATGCAGCAATATCCTGACTTGTGAAAAAGTCATTTACATCAAAAACATTGTTCCTATTGAACATATTCTCCCATATAGCCTATAATCAACCACGGTTCCATATATACAGGTGGTCTCCAACTTACGATGGGTTTACATTCTGCGAAACCCATCATAAGTGAAAAATATCAGCAGTCAAAAATACATTTAATACACCTAACCTACCGAACATCATAGCCTAGCATACATTCGATAGCTGTTATGGGCTTGCCGCCTTCATGCTGGGCAACTTTCTTGAGTCTCTCCTCAAGAGTAATTGGCCTCCACTTGGCCACCAGTAGCAGGAGATGTTGATGGGCATTTCTGCGACATTATGGATGCACAAAACACAACCGCGTGACAGACTGGGAGATGGCGATCGTTGCCGCTGCCCAACATGGCGAGACTGTATTGCACTGGGAAAAATTCAAAATTCAAAGTACGGTTTCTATAGAATGTCTATCGCCAGCTTACCATCGTAAAGTCGAAAAAATCCTAAGTTGAACCATCGTAAATCAAAACCACCTGTTTATCTTCCATAAAGAAAACCCACTCAAATTTGCAGCTGAAATGATTCATCTCCACCTGGATTGGTGTCCTTACATTACTGGTGGCTTTTGCTCAAAATAGGAGTAAGTGAGCTGCTGTTTTACTTTTACATTTCCTCATCTTAAAAAGATACAAATGCAAAAAGGCAATGTACACTTTGGAGAGAAGAAGCAGCACGCAGGCAATGAAGGCAGTGTACTGTGGAGAGCCGTGTAGCCAAGGACCAAAAGCTTTGCGATGGGCGTTGGAGTGCTGATGACTCATCCGTCCTGGAATGATCAAACGGAAGAAGACAGCAGAGCGGGCTGGCGGACACAGAGAGCTCGTTCTCTCCCCAGTGCTAGGGAAATGGGGCACACAAGGCCAGCGGCGGCGAACAGGCAGCTCAAAGGACTTGAGGGGGTGGAGATGTCACCCAAGGCCGTTTCCTAGGACTTATCTGGAGACGGAAAGTATGACTGACTTGAGAGCAATGCTGAGGTTGGCTGGGTGGAACAGTTGCCACTGTAGTTCCATGTAATCCACCTGTGATTCTTTTCCAGGATGGATGACATTCACCTGTGCAAGGACATCTTGGGCCTGAAGCAGGAGCTGAGGAAGATTATGGCAATACCCGGTAAGATCCCACAGGAACGCGGTAATAATATGGCCAGAACACCATGATGATGCACTCTAGTGTTCATCAGACAGACTGTGTGTTTTCAGGAGTGCTGAGTCTTCCTGAAGCTGATAGAAACACTGATAATTATGACAAAAGTTTATGCTGATCCTAATAGAAATCTAAAAATTTATACATACATTTAAATTTCAGATATTAAATTCACCAGAAATTGATGAGAATCTTACAGCTGAGGTAGGGATGGAGAGGAAGATGGGACACGTATTTAGAAAGTTCAACACAAGGTTTTGTCCTGGGGGTTGGGGCTGAAGGCGATCTAACTACAAGTGTACTTATTTACAAAACAGTTGTGAACATATACTTGCACAGCATGTGAAATACTATATAGCCAGCTTTTAGTGAGACATGAAGTCTCCTGGTCTTGGTCTAGTGCTTGGTTAACGGCATGATAGATAACTGCGTCACCAAAATATTTTTGGATGATTTAAGAACTAGGCCAAGAGGAGAGTTACTAGATGGATCCTTCCACCCAGATTAATGTCTCTGCAGCACACTGTGCCATATTAATCATACCATAATTAATTTTCTGGGTAGAAAAGCTGTTTTTTTATGGCTAACTATACAGTTTTTTTGTACCCCTTGCATAAAGAGGTGAAATTAAACCCAGTTTATAGGGCTCTTATAATATAGAGCAGTGTTCTCTCCACTGTGAGTTTGTATAGTATACTGATATTCACATATTTATTTAGTTAGTAGAATAAGAACAGTATATGCATAAAATGACTATTAAAAGCAGGTGAAAAAAGAGAGGCATACAATAGCAACAGTTTTTACTTTTCCCCGGTGCTGGAAGATAGCCAGTTTTTATTGGAAATAGGGAATTACTGACATATGTGTATAAACAAGCAAAACAAACAAAGGACTTTGCTGTTTCCCTTGCACACTCTGGGCAGGTACCATATATTTATAAGCACAATACTGCACTGACTCCAACAATATGCTCCAGTCCCCTGAGATGCTACTGGCAGCTGTCACATCCTGAAAAAAACCTGCGCTATAGATAATTAAAATACAGGATAAGCTAAAGTAGTGCAGAAATATGGACACTGGGAAAACAAATCAGGAAAGTGGACAGATAGTGAGGTAGGGCTGCTTTAAATATGCGCACCATTATGGGCGACAACTTTGGTCTTTTCCAGAGAATGAGAAATCCAAGACAGACAGGCAGAAAGAAGAGGAGTTAATCCTTAAGATCCACAAACTGGTCCAGAAACGGGATTTTCTAGTGGAAGATGCTGAGGTGGAGAGACTAAGGTAACCTCAGACCTTCTCCACCAGTGTAAGTGATTTCTGTGAAGTGTCAGAGATGTCTGCTCACTGAGTGCCCTCCTGTCAACAGAGAACAGGAGGAGGACAAGGAGATGGCCGAATTCCTCAGAGTTAACCTGAAGCCACTGGTGAAAATCGCAGACAGTAAGTGTCTACAGGTGAAAAGTTCTCTGTAGGTTGCCGCACTGTGGGCGGAGCACAAAGGACCAGACTGAATCCTTAGCGCATTGGTGTTCTCTGAATATGCAGCCTGCCTGACACTGGTGAGAGGATCACTAGTGGGTGCCCGGCTGAGTGGGCCTTTCACGTGCATATCCTCAGAGGGCACTGCTGTTGTGCCCCTCAACAATTGCTCCGACCCTTGCCATGATACATATATATAAGCAGTGTATCATTATATCAGATTATCATGAGGAGTTCACCGAGTGTGTTCTTTGTGCCCAAGGACCTCCGAATCCCAACACAACTGCACCAGATCCTCCGGCCAACAAGTTCTCCATTGCCAGATCAGGAGCTGCCGTTATTAAAGACTGCTGTGGGGCAACCCAGTGTGTCGTCATGTGACCCTGCCGGTCCCCTCACCCCACCCCCCTCTCCTCGGTCCACCTCACCTGACTGCATTCAACCCCCTAGCCATCACTATAATTCATTGCCCATCCAAATGAAAATAGGAAAGAAAGGCCAGCATACAGACAGTTTCAAAAGAGGAATGTTGGGAGATATAGCTTTTAAATTTTTGGACTTGTTTCTTGGATGTTATTTGTTCAAATGTCATGGTTGTCATATTGAGTTTATATAGGAGTATGGGTCAGAATGAGGAAAATTGCAACAGGAAAAACCAGGGTCTTTCTGTGGTTTTCATAATGCCTCTTACTCATCTAACTGACATGATGCATGACAGCTGTTGCAGAGGACTGTGCATTTTGCACTTTTTCACTCTCTGCAAGTCATAAAAAGTACCATTTCTGCCCAGTAACTTGAAAATGGACCAAATCCATCTTGAACATTCCTTGAAATGAATATATACACATTCATATCTCAGATCTGACAATTGAACAAAAAATTATGTTGTAGAATATGTATTGGTAGCATATTACCTTTTTGTAACATTAGTCAGAAGTTGCTAGCAGACGTACATGCCACCAGGAAGTAATTCAGAGGTATCACTGCAGTACTTTCAAAAGGAAAATCAAAACATGTTGTTTGCATGTTAAATTATGATGGGATGTAGTATTAATACCATGTCATTGTATATAACCTCATACTGAAAAATAAACATGATGGAGTTGTCTCTCCGCATTGAGAGGTGGATGTGATGATGGTCTCTGGTTACCCACAACAATAATGGAACAGAAATTCATCTTTTATTTTCAATCAGTGAAAATGAGCTCCGTGTTCATTAAATAAACAGTTTATTTATATACTGGTGTGCTTTTCCTCTGGTGTCCATAAGAGGTTTCCCCAGAGTCATAGTTGTGATTACCCTTCTGATGTAGCAACCACATGATTGATACAATGATGGTTAAAGCATGACCTACTTTGACTGAGGGAGAACACCAACACATCAGATCAAGTATGTCAGCTAAGGTGAATTAGATACTGCATGAGGGTTATAATCAGTAATGAGTCAGAAGGAGTGTATCTATGGAAACCAAAACCCCACAGCCTGGGTGTTTCGGTACTTCTTGATGATGTTTTGTAGAAGTCGAGCCATGAAAATGTGTAGCGGATGTAAATTTTAACACTAAACAGTGCCTTGATTGTGTGGTTTTCCGAAAAATGGCCTGAATGCTCTCTTAAACCTTTTTAGTCCATGAAGCTATAGCTAGACTGCGGTTGGAGGTTCCTGAAACTGACTACAAATGCTCCCTTTCTAATAGCGTTACTTACCCAAACTGCCTGGGATCTGTGCCCTGTTGGAAGTGCTGATGAAACGATTCTTTCGGTGAAGTAAATCCCAGACAAAGCTGGGGGGCTGGCGGGCTGCGTGGGAGTGCTTGGAGCGGTACTTTCCTCACTGACTGAAACACAAAGTTGCCACACTAAAGTTTGGATGGAGGGGGAGTAAAGGAGAAATGGTCTGCAATTACTGGAAATGTAGAAACTTGTGAAACAGAAAAATTACTTTTGTGTGCTTTGTGAGGAGTGAAAACGTTGCTGGCAATTACTGGAGAGTTTGGTTAAAGAGTGTCTCACCTGCTCATGGGCCAATGGTGCCACCCAGAGGAGAAAGAACAGTCGCGTAAGCCTCTGAGAGGCCTTCACTGTGGTACTCAACATCCTGGATTAAGCTTGCGATGCAATGGCAGAAAACAGCTTCTTACTTTTAAATGCAAGCCTCCAGCTCATTACATTTATTTAGCAGATGCTTTTCTCCACAGCAAATTCCAACAAACTCTACGTAGTGTTATCAGCCCACACCCCTTATTTAGCAAGGTGACTTACACTGCTAGATATACTATTTACAATGGGTCACTGGTCCATGTATCAGTGGAACATACTCTTTCTGTCACTGATACACTATGGGTGAACCTGAACACCATGTCTTTGGACTGTGGGAGGAAACCAGAGCACCCAGAGGAAACCTACACAGACACAGGGAGAATATGCAAACTCCACACAGACTGAGCAGGGATCAAAGCACATCCTCTTGCACCACCCAGGCGCTGTGAGACAGCAGCGTTACTCGCTGTGCCACTGTGCCACCCACGACTGCTTTTAAGTAAACTTTTAGTATTTCATTAAATTTGTGTATTCTCTTTCTCATGAACACACCATAACATAAAAATGATGAGAGATTTTCTGCATTTTTATCAAGTGTTCTGTAGACAGAAAAGCTACTTTAAAAATGCACATTGATTCAAATGGAAAAAACTATAATGAAAAAAATATTTTGTGTGATTTTTTAAAACTAAATGTGTGGAAGCAAAAAACTTGATTTTGGTTTATGAAACAAAAACTGTACATTTCACACACACTGTCTGAAACCACTTGTCCTGAGCAGGGTCGTGGTGAACAAGAGCCTAACCCGGCAACACAGCACAAGGCTAGAGAGGGAGGGGACACACCCAGGAGAGGATACCAGTCTGTTGCAAGGCACCCCAAGCAGGACTTGAACCCCAGACTTGCCAAAGAGCGGGACCTGGCCAAGCCAGCTGCACCACCACATCCCCCTCTGCACATTTTAGTTGTCAGTAAAACAAATATTAAAATGGTAAGAGAAAGGAGAGTCTATTTGTAGCTTTATGATCAATAATTCTGAATAAAACAGCAACAACCTTAAGAAAAAAATCTGAAATAACATAACGAGGATGGACATTTCTGACATTGTTTACCTGAAACTTCTAATTTCAGACTTGTAATTCAAAATGGCCTTCATATACCCTAATCTCAGCGTTAAGCATTGATTTTTTAATATTTCCAATAAGAACTGAAGTATGCAATAATACCTGCAGAGACACAGCAATGCACACAGCTTTTAATTGTGAAATCTTGTCAACAGTTACATTACAGTTATGGAAATATGAAGAATCACTTTGTAACTGTGCAGTCAGCAGAACTGAAAAATCCACAAGTCAGAAAGCATTACTTATTGAAGTCTTAATCTCTTCATACTTCTGAAATATTTCATGAGCTCTTTGAGTCAGTTTCCGGACAATTTAAGGCAGACAAGTCAGATGTAGAAGTGTGCAAATGGGAAAGAAACAAGAATGCAGGTCACAGTCTGAAAACATACCGACAGCACGAAATTATTGTTAAAGTCTACACATTGCACAGTTTCCCAGCCTGAACTAAAAACCCGTGATCACCCGAAATGATGGTTCAACAGTGCAATAAAAGTATTATGCCTAAATGATTGAAAAGTTTTTTTTTAAAACAAATAAACAGAGCAGGACCATGATTTGATTTTAATCTTTTCTATACACACAGAGGTATGTGCGTTACCTTCAATAATCTGTGGACACACAGTAAGCCAAAATGTCCCTCCAAGTCAAGGCAAACATATAAATCATGCATGATTAAATTTGGGGGAAAAGTGGTAAAATGCAGTGGAAAAATAAAATCTAATTCATTTGTTATTTTCACAGAGGATGAAAATGTAAGCAGTTTAAAAGCAGAATTAAAATTTAAGGGAAGTATGTAAATTATATAATTTAAATAAGAATCCTTAAATCTATATTTTATTGAGTCAAAAACAAAATCTTTGGCAGTTAGCAAAATCTTGTTTGCAGCGCATGGCAGATACAGAAAAACAAAGGCTGTGAAGTGTATTGCAGTTGCATTCTCATAAAGTTAAACCCGGGTTTATATGGAAACATGTCGGCTATGTGAACCTGTGAGAATGCAAACAGGTTTCTCTACTCAGCCCCCTTGGTACCATTGATGTCCCCCTGAAGATCTGCCTCCTCTTCGGAAGCCTCAGTGGTGTCGATCATTCCTCTACGAGATCCACCTCCAGAACGCCGAGGTGTGGTGAAAGACGGCTCATTTCCCCGTCTGAAAATGATAGAATTCCGTGAGGAGTAGCGAGGAACAAGTTGGAAACAATACCACCAATGACTGGAGCTGATATTCAAGGGTGGGCTGAAGATGTTTTGAAAAGGTCCTTCACACTCAACATTTTGCAGAGTTGTGAGTTTAATAAATGGATGTCTTACCTGACTTTGGTCTTGAGGGAATGGACCTCACGGCTCATGGCCTCGTTGGCTTCTGTGGCCTCGTCTAGCTCTCTCTGCAGCTTTCTGCGGGCAGCGGTGGCACGCTGGGACTCCTCTTCTGCCTCCTCCAGTTGCCTCTTGAGCTGTTTTGTACGGCTGTTGGCCTTGTCCATCTGGAAAGCAGGGGCATTAGACAAGTGTATAACACTTGCTTACACAAGCACGGAGGTTCACAGTTCTGGCTCTGTTGTGGTGGATTGACCTCCCCCTTTCACTCAGAACTGCTGAAATTTTGTCTACATTCAAGAAGGGTCTGAAAACTCACTTCTCCCATGATCTCTCAAGCTCATGTTTGGTGTAAATGTTCACGCACCGTAACTTTATGATCATGCCCAGATAAGCCTTTACACAGCCGCTACTCCTGTATTGTATGTAAATATTTGTGTACCTTTTAAATAAATAAATAAATAAATAAACAAATAAATAATTTTGCAGGAAGGTGATCAGGATTTGTCTGTTTTGAGTTTTATGCATCTACTTGTGCAATGAACATCGGTGCATAAAGTGGAAAGAAACTTAAGAATCAAATGTCTGCAACTATGTCTCGCTTTCTCCTAAAGTAATGCACAAATTGTATTTTCTCTGAGATGTATGTCGCTTTGGAGAAGAGCGTCTGCTAAATGAATACATGTAAATGTAAGTGTGTCACAAATTTGAGAAGGGGATAAGTAAACAGTCAGGTGTTTTACCTGGTCTTTGTACTGCACTGCTTGCTTGCGCTCATCTTCCATTTGGAGAATGAGCTCCTTCAACTTCTTGTCCTTCTGACGCATGGCCTTGGCAGCAGCCTGTTTTTCTCTGATCATTAAGAAGGTAAAGAAGACAGGAAATTTCAACCAAAGACACACAGATACCACTGTGTGCAGAGAGAAATTCTATTTGTGAAAAATTTAAACAAGGGGATGTTTTTGCGGAGAAACTGCTTTACCTGTTCTCCTGCTCCAACTGATCTTCCAGTTGTTGGACTCTGGCCTCAAGTGCACTGATGGAAGACTTGAACTTGGATTTGGCCTGGTTCTCCAGCTCTTGCAGCTTGGCTTTCAGCTCCTTGTTCTGCCTTTCCACTTGCTGCCGTGTGCTCTCGCTCTTCTGGTTGGTGGCACGTTCAGCCTGCAGCTCGCTGTTCAGCTGATCAACCTGGACGATTAACAGGGACATTCAGGACAGAGATATAGAGCCATTATCATGCATACAGATATTCATACCTGCTGTATGCTCTTCTTCAGCTTGTCAGCCAGTGTCTCCATGTTATTCTGCTCCTCCTCAAGCTCTTCCTCCAGCTCAACTATTTTAGCCTCCAGGCGCCGCTTTTCATCAGACAGGACAGACCTAAACAGACACAGAGGGTAATCACCAAATCCGAGGGTCGTCTGTCCACAGTCCGTGCGAAAGGACATACTTACTTGCCAGAGGAGTTTCTGGCTAGCTCCTCGGATAGCTCGTCTTTCTCTGTCTCGGCATGCTTGCATGCTCTCTCAGCTGCTGCCAGCTCCTGTAGTCACACACATGCACACACATGCACACACAAACCATACACATCATTAAACTCTGACCCCAAACTTACATTACATTGATCTAAGAGTGACTTCTGAATCTTAAGACTCATCACCTCCTGCATCTGGATGATGTTCGCCTCGAAATTCTTGGCCTTCCTTTCAGCCTCCTTAGCGCTAGACAATACTTCCTCCCGAGCAGCCCTGGAATCCTCCAGCTCTCTCTGAAGGTCCTTCATCTGGGCCTGCAATGTCAAAACATGATAAGTGCCCAACAAAGAGCACACCATGGCAACACAAGGTCATGATTTTCAAGTGTTTGATGAACTTTTCCCTGACATCTCACCTGTAACTTGCGAAGCTGTTTGATGGCCTCATCTCGGCTCTTGTTGGATGTTTCTATATGGTCCTGCAGGTCCTTTATGTCTACCTCCAGCTTCTTCTTGGCAGCAGTTGCCAGGGCTCTCTGCTTGCGCTCATCCTCCAGTTCTGTCTCCAGCTCACGCACCTGAAGTAGACACATCCAAGGTCATAGACTAAAACACCTGACCCAGTAAGGCTTAAGTCCCCTGTGCTAATATGTTATTAACTTTACATGTTTACATATCCAGGTGGGGTAAAGGTTAATGACTAAAGAGTTGCAGGTTGAAATTCCAGGAAGAAGCCCTGTCCTAGGACCATTTAGAAAGGCACTTCACCTCATTTCCTTCCATTATGCTCCAGCTGTACAACTGTTACAACTGGTTACGAAAATGCAATCAAATTAAATGTTCAGCTTAAAACATTTTCATAATGTAAATAACATACACATTTTTGTCTTCCTTGTTTTCACTGCATGGGGACATGTAGCCACAAAGCCACGGATTTCATGCTGAAGTTCATAGAAGTGAGAGGGAAATCATACCTGCTTTAGTAGCTGCCTCTTCTTCTCTTCACCCTGCTCCTCCCGTCCCTGCAGATCACGCTCAAACTGGGCCTTTAGAGCCTGCATGTTGACTTCCAGCCTAAGCTTGGCGTCCTCGGCTGCCTGCAACTCATCCTCCAGTTCCTCCACCTGGGTCTTCATCTCCTCTACCTGGGCCTCCAAGCAGCGTTTTGACTTCTCCAGCTCGTGCACCTACCAAATGTGCAGAGTTCATTCCATCACAGACAAATTATATCCTGCATGGTGGCAAATTTTAATGAAAGACTAATGCAATCTGGGGGGGTGCGGTGGCGCAGTGGGTTGGACCACAGTCCTGCTCTCCAGTGGGTCTGGGGTTCGAGTCCTGCTTGGGGTGCCTTGTGACGGACTGGCGTCCTGTCCTGGGTGTGTCCCCTCCCCCTCCGGCCTTACGCCCTGTGTTACCGGGTAGGCTCTGGTTCCCCGCGACCCCGTATGGGACAAGCGGTTCTGAAAGTGTGTGTGTAATGCAATCTGTCTATATTTTCAATACCTTTGCAGTAGTGTCCAAGCAGATATGTGTGTGCATAGAGTGGCCAACTCACATTTTTGCCCACGTCATCTTTGGAGCTGATCAAGGCCTCCATCTCTGAGCGTAGGGCTTTATTCAAACGCTCCAGTTCTTCCTGCATGTCCTGAGCCTCCTCCAGAGCCCGGGCCAGAGACAGTGCCTTGGTTTCCTTCTCCCTGGCTTCAGCCTCAGCACGGTCACGCTCCTCTGCATATTTGCTGGAAATGTTCTTCTCCTCTGCAAGCATCTAAAAAGTATAAGGTATTTAACGAGACTCAGGAGGTCTGATACACAACCACATGGTTTGTGTATTCCCTCTCTTCAGATTTGCAACAGAAAATGTAAACCAACCTGGTCAAACTTCTTTTGCTTCTTCTCTAAGTTGGAAACCTGCTGTCTCTGGTTTTCCAAGTCCATCAGCATGTCCTCCAGCTCCTGTTGGAGGCGGGTTCTGGTCTTTTCCAGCTTGTCATATGCTGAAGTCTTCTCCTCGAGTTCGGTGCTGACTGCTTCCAGGTCTCGTTGCAGGCGTTTCTTGCTCTCCTCCAGAAGGTCCATGTTGCTACAGAGCTCATCTAGTTTCTTTTTAGATTCTGACAGCTATGGACACAAGCAGAAAAAAGAGATCAGTGCTACAAAATACATAAACGAAATCAGAATTCAAATTTAGGTACAAAAAGAGGATTTTCAGTTTAAAAAGTCTTTGGTAGCTGCACAATCACCATTGAAGGGTATGATCTACCATATCCCCTCAGCAGAAGGTCTCACCTGTGCATTGAGAGAGGAGGCGTGTCGCTCAACGTTTCTCTTGGCCTCCGTTTCCTCCTCCAGCTGCTCTTGGAGACTGTTGCAATCATCTTCCAATTGACGCAGCCGGGTGGAGACATTCAGTTTCTGCCGGGTCTCTTCTGCAAGCAGTTCCTGGGGTAACAAATAGAAATGACAATTTGCAGAGCTCCAAGTAGCAGTCAAAAGTCACCTCTCAAGAGGGAGGAATAAAAAACACTCAGGCAACCAAGCTAGCCACAGCAGCTTTTGGAAATTCCTGGGATTCCTGATTTCCTTGATTGCAATTCACATACAGCATTATTTGATATTACATTGACAGAAAGCCTCATGAAAATCAAACAAGCCCGTACCTGGGTGTCCTGGAGCTGCGATCCCAAACTAGAAAGTTCTTTGCTCAGCTTGATGTTCTTGCCCTCAGCATCATTAAGAAGGCCTGTCATGCTTTCTAGCTCTGTCTGTAAAAACAAATGTAGCATGAGAGTCAAGCTCATCTGTGCTCAAGTTCAGAGTTATTGATGTTCCTTCTAGGGTCCTCACTCACCGTGAGTTTGGAGACCCGGTCGCCCAGCTCCCCTTTCTGCCTCTCGATGTCATTGAAGCGCGCCTGCAGGTCGGCCAGCTGACCCTCAGTCTTCTTCCGCTTGTGTTCAGCATCTTGCTTAGCAGTGGCTAGTGAGCGCACCTCTGCACTTATATCGGCCACCTCTTGCTCCAGTGTCTGCTTCGTCTTCTCCAAGCTGGCCTTCACCTGCAGATCGTTTGTTAGCAACTTGTTGCTCAAAACAGGTTCTCTACTTCAACTGTACTCAATTGACTCAAACTACTTCAGAATGGAAAACAGGTCTAAAGGAATATGCTCTTTAGAGGGTATAGTATTCTCATGAATGTAGGGTGAATTATGTACCCGTTTGGACTGCTCCAGCTGCTCACTGAGCTCCTCCATGGCCTGGGTGTGCTTCTGCCGCATCTCATGCACCTGTGCCTCATGAGTCCGGACATCCTCCTCCATGGCCCGCTTCAACTGTGTCACTTCCTGCTCACGTTTTGCCCTGCACAAGGATACATTACATAAATAATGTTTAATTTACTTAAAAATAGAAGCAATGAAAGGCCTATATATAAACTGCTGTAATTTTTGTAAAATGTGAAATATGTTGTATTTTCGTTTTTTGCCTGACAATTTATTGCTACCTGAGAGACTACATCAGTGTTAACAAGAGGATTACAGGATGGAGTGACTGGGGCAGGCCAACTGACCGGAGCTCTTGTTGAGTGGCAGTGCTATCCAGAGTATCCTCCAGCTCTGAGCGTAGTGCTTCCAGTTCCTCCCCAAGGTCACGCTTGCTTTTCTCAGCCTTTGTGCGAGCAGCACGCTCTGTTTCCAAGTCCTCCTGTAGATCCGAGATTTGGCCTTCCAACTCCCGGATCCTCTTTAGGGCATTATTCTTCTGGGTCATCTCATCCTCAAGCCTGCAGGGACACAGACACCTTTAGGCTCGCTTTAAGAAGTATCTTTGATAGAAGCTATTCCAAATGGTTCCGCACTAAAGAGAGTGACAGACAGATGTAAGCGTCTACCAAAGTCAAGAGGTAAGGATGTGAATACCCAGGTGCCATGTTGGCTGTTGTTGTATCACCCTGGTTATTTCAGCTGTTACCATATGTGATCTATCAAATGCAATGCAGGAATAACATCAGCGTACTCTGTGCGACCCGATGGATGTATCAATATTGAACATCACCACATGGACCCACCGTGCTGTCAAAGCCTGTAGCTCCTCTTCCTTTTTGGCCAGCTGGGCCTTCAGCTCTGCAATTTGAGCTTGCAAGTCAGTCATTTGCTCCTGCAGATCACTGGCTTCAGCCTCCAGTTTGCGTTTGGCCTTGTCGAGGTCCTGTCGACTCTTCTCTTCTTTCTTCAAGCGAACTGTGAGAATTGTAGATGTCAATGACCCCAGACAATAGAAACAAATCTTATCTATCTAACGATCTACAACCAAAGATCTTTTAGGACTGAAATATGTAAGAACATAATGCGTACCCTCCAGATCTGATATCATGGACTCATGTTTGGCCTTTAGTTTAGTCAAATTCTTTGATTTCTCCTCTTCTTCAGCTAGGTTGGAGCTGAAATCAGCAATTCTCTCCTCCATGAGTTTCCGCTCCTAAAACAGACACCAGAGTTTAATCCCCTGAACCCATTAATTTCTCATTGCTTAACATATTTGCATTTTTCCACTCCAAAGTTAAGTTAGACTCTCAGGATCACCTTGAGAAGCTTGCTGTTTTGGTCCTCCATTACTAGAATGTCATCCTCTAGTTTTTTGATTTTCCCCTCCACTGTCACTTTCTCTAGTTGTAGTTTTTGACGGGCATCTTCTTCTTCCTCCAGATGTTCCATTAGCTCCTGAGAACACCGCATGCATATCATCATTTGACTATTTTTACAGTTGTCCATGTTTGAAGGTAATATAAATAAAGTATAAGCATGCACAAGTGTTATGGTGGTTGGTACTTGTATCTGCTGGTGCATCTTCTTCTTCTCCTCTTGCATGGCCTGACTCCGCTCCTCTTCCTCCTCTAGCCGCACTTCCATCTCATGCATGATATCCTCCAGCTCCTGTTTCCTAGCTTCTAGGCGCACCCGCATCTCCTCAGCCTCTGCATACAGCTCCGTCTCTGCCTGCAATTGCTCCTGCAGTTGATTCCTCTCTTCTACTAACTAAGCACAGAGGCAATAAGGGTGTATGTGTGAGATGCTGACCATAAACGCAAGAACACCCACAGGATCAATTCACAACCTTACCTGTATGTGTTTCTGAGTGATTTCCTTCAATTCTGTTTCAGACTTCTGTGCCAGTTCTTTGGCTTTTTGAAGTTCTTCTTCTTTTTGACTCATTTCCTCTTCCTGTCGGGTTACTTGCAAAAGGGGCTTAACCTAGAGGGATTAATTCAAAGTAAAAACTTATAGTTGAAAACTGTTTCACCTTTTACTTGCATCAGTATTACAGTATCTTATTTTAGGCTTCACCTTGGTAAAGAGCTTCCACCACTGCCAGTTTCTGAGCTTCAGATAAGCGGCACAGTTCCTTTGGATGACTTTCATGGCAGTCAGCTGTTGTTGCCTCTTGGCAAAAGCCCTGTGAAAAAAGATTGAAATGAGGTTAATCTGAAATAGAAATCCCTGAAATCTGGAATCAAGTTATGGGTAGACCCACTTTGTCTTCTACCCAAATAAATACTCCTTTAACGTCCATATTTGCATACTTTCTAGCTAGGAATCCCCGAGCCTGGGCTTGGAAGGCGATGATGATGACGGTGACCTTGAGGTCTCGCTCCTCCTCCAGTTGGGCAAGGACACCTGTTCGGAAGAACACCTTGCTCTGCCCAATCCGGTATAGGTTAGGGTCCAGATCAAGGTGCTTGATCTGTGCAAGAAAAGACAGTTATATATTTCAATATTTCTCTCTGATTTCACTGCAGGCCTCTGTATTTTGCAATGCAAATGAACTACACTCATTTTCAGCAAGCAAACTCCATCTTACCATAAGGCAACAAGCCTGTTTTCCATCCATAAAACCCTTGGGAATAGCGCTAGCAGCCAGGATCTCATAACTGTGTGTAAAATTGAACAGAGGCTGAAGTGTGCTGTATATTGTGCCTGAAGAGACATTATTTTCCTGATATCCTGATGGATTCACTGAAACAACAGCTGGGCAGTAAAGGGCTCACCGCTGGCGGAATTCCTGGAAGATGATACGATTAGGGAATCCCTGCCGACAGATCCGGATTCCTTCTAGCACTCCATTGCACCTCAGCTGATCCAAGACCAGGTAGGCATCCAGTTTCCCTGCCTGGAAATATGAACAGGTGAGAAACAGAAAGCTTTTTCTTGTGCTCCATCATACCCGTTACGGAGTACAAGCTAGACATTGTTGGAACCATTCATATTTATAAATATCTACCTGAGAGCATCGTGAACTCAAAATTTGAACCACAGTGTTGACAAAACATTTTTAATAGCGCTATGACATCGTTGTGGGAATCCCCCACAGTATTGACAAAAACTCAGAAGTGGATTAGAACACAGCAGTGAGTGATGAAAGACCACTGGGTCTCTGTATAGCACTTTTAACTCACGCTCTGAAATTATGTGCAATATCAGGGGTCATGCAGACAATGGCTGAGCAACCTACCCTCTTTTCATGATTGGGTATGATGCAGCGCACAAAGTTGGGCTGTGTGTTGTGCAGTGTGGTCATCAGCTTGGTCAGTGACTCCTTGTAGAGCTGGCCCACTGTGCGGAACATGCCCTTCTTGGTTTTGGAACCACTGGCCATCTGTTCCAGACCAACCACGCGATCCACTGTGACACATGGGGTAGGGAGAAGATGGGTAATGTAGTTACACCATCTTTTTTTGCTGACATGCTAACTAATGGTGCTACTGCATGAGCTTTACAGTCATTTACCTGTGAAACTTCATGTTACCTGAGTTACAACCTAATTAGTTGGAAATTACAACTTAATCAGTTTGAACCTAATCAGAGAATAGTTGGAAAAGCTAATATCATTTCAAAACCCAATATTTTAATTTGATAGAGCCTGAACTTAGCTCAGCTACAGACCATCCTTCCAGAGCTCCTGCACAAATTGGTTGGAGGAGTTGCTTAGGAGCTGTGTCACATTGTCATTGAGCGGGTCCATGTTCTTGGTTAGCCAGGAGTAAGCGTTGTAGTCAACCTACAGTCCAAACAGAAGAAATTCAAGCAGGAACACAAAAGAGGGTGGCTGAACAGAAAGAAGCGATGCAGTGGTCATATGCAGAATGTCACGTCCAGAGGCAACACGGACGTGTGTTGCTGTGTGTCCAAATGCAAGAGTAAAAAAAAATATATGTGTGTGTGTGTGTGTGTGTGTGTGTGTGTACACACACAGAGAGAAACAGAAACATGACATAGACTGGGCAGGGACAAGAGCATGGAGGACAGACATAGACAAGACTGAAGCTCTGGACTAGAACACAAACACACTGTGAGCAGGACAAGCATGAGAGTAGACACGGAATGAAAATCGCTAGGAACTGCAGTAGAGAGATGATCAAGAGTCTGCAACTAGATGTCTGTCCGTTACTGCTTTTATGGTGCTGGGGATTTAGTGTTTATTGGGTTCAGCTGAGTGGCTCCGGGGGAGATGTCTGCTACGTTCATCCTAAATTTGATTTTCAGGGATTGTGACACGGAAACTGCTGACTTCATGATAGAAAACCAAAGAAAACAGCAAAACCTGCCTCTTTACCAACCTTGCCAGCATAGTGAAGTACTGAGAACTCTGTCTTTGACTTTAGCTGTTTTGGCTTGGCAAACTTGCAGTGATTGCTGTGTGTGTTCATGAGCTTCTCCACAAAGGAGACATCTGTAGCTTTGGGGAACCAGCACTCCTCATCCAGAAGGGCCAGGATGCCAGGTGGGTTGTTCTGTAGAAAGGAGGTTCATGAGTTAGATACCCAAGATGAAAATTTTACAGTAAAAGGGAAGTGCAGGTATGGACAGATTTAGTCAACCATGTTCACTCTACTGGACACTGTGCATAAAAGGATATACAGACCGGCCTCTCGATGAGTTCAATGCAGGGCTGCAAGTCCAGGCCAAAGTCGATGAAGTTCCACTCAATGCCCTCTTTCTTATACTCCTCTTGCTCCAGGATGAACATTGTATGGTTGAAGAGCTGTTGTAGACGCTCATTGGTGTAGTTGATGCACAGCTGTTCAAAGGAGTTATCCTGTGGCATAGCACAGCTGTGAGCACACTATCTGTGTGAATGCCACTATACCAAGCTCAAATTACCACTCATTACTCCCAAAAACCAAACAATGCACCACAGAAACAACCGTTAATTTTTGCACCTCTCTTGAGATCTGGCTGAATTGCTCTCACCTCGAAGATCTCAAAGCCAGCAATGTCTAAGATGCCCAAGAAGGAGGCTCCCTGACGCTTAGTTTTGTCCAGTGTTTTGTTGACACGAGCTAGGATCCAGCGGAATAGCCGCTCATACATTGCCTTGGCCAGAGCCTCAACTGCAAAATCAGCCTGGTCATGTGAAAAAGGGGGATAAAGCTGCATTCTAAGCCTTAAAAACACAAAGACATGCATATAATACACATTTTTTTAATACAGTCTAGTTACATACAGAACCTTTACCAAATTATACAGGAAGTCTTCTTGAGGGTGTCTCTACCTGCTCCTTAGTTTGTGCCTTCTGTACCACCTCTCGACCCACTTTGATGCGAGGTGTGAGTATAGCCCGAGTGAAGTCTGTCACATTAATGCCCTGCAGGTGAGACACCTTCTGGGCAGCTGGGGATGGGGGTAAAATAGTCAGAGGATAAAAAAACAGAAGAAAAAATAAACAAGGAAACCTAATGGTGTGTACTTTCATCCAACAGTAGTTCCTGCCCAGAGTCACCTGTGTTGTCTGGCATGGTGGCCTGCTCCTGGTTCCTCTCCTTCTTGAACTCAATGTTCCCCAGCTGCAGCACAGTGGAGACCACCTTCAGGATCCCTGAAGTGGAGATAAGGGACACATGTTCCAGGAAAGAGTCACATTTGCAATCTAGGGTACTGCAACAGAGGACAGCAGTGGCCAGAAGAAAAGCAATAATCTACTCTTAAGAATAATGAGAGATTTGGCCAGTTACAAGTTATTCCAAGGCTTACCCAGTTTCTCTTCTTCACTGAAGCCCATGATATCCATGGCCTCAAAGGTCTCATCAAACAGCTCATCATCCTGCTGCCCTGGAACTTGCACATGGCCAGCTACCAGGAAGCGATAGTCACTGAAGTTCTCCAGGAGAAGCTCCTCTGTGAGGGAAAGCAAAGACTCACTGTAGCTGTGCAATGACTTAACTGTTTTCTGAGGTAAGTCGTACTGTTTTGTTACATACATCTGCTCTCTACCATTACAATCACACTTTCCAAATAACAAATGTATCCTTCCGGAAGATTTGAATAAAAAAAATTTCAATTTACATGTTCAGCAAAAAATTTATTTTCATACAGATGAGGCACAGGTATCTGAGTGTTTACCACGCATTTTGTCTTTGGCCCCAGCCACCATATAGTAGAAGATGTGGAAAGACCTCTCAGTCTTAGCCTGGCGAATGCAACGGGACTTTTCCAGCAGATCTGGAGTGATTGAGGAGTTAAGACAAAGCTCTGCAGTTGAACGTGTCATTCCTTGAAGACAGTTCAGTAGTTGTAAGTTTGACACAATAACTGCACAGCAGGCACCCATTACTGCTTGACAGCAGAAGAGCTTAGCACCTGACAAAAATGTTTGTATCACTTAGAGAATTCAGCTTGTTTCTGCCTCACAACCCTTTTGCGATACTGAAAATACACAGAAACTCATTGTTAGGATACAGGTGTCAATGTTGGCTCCAACAATGTAGCCTGTCACATCAAAATTGATGCGAATGAATTTACCCTACAGGGGTAGAAGAAGATTGATTGAGAAACAGTTTCTGCATGTAAGATGTCTGAAAAAATATCTCAGCAGCATGAGGATACTAACATACAATTGAGGTCTCAAACTCATTCCATGGCCTGGGTGTGTGCAGGTTTTTTCCCCAGCTGCCTACATAATTAATCACTTTGCACAATCAATTTGATACTTCTTGATTTTTTTGACAAATATGTCAACAAATTCCAATATTTTACAAAGGAAATTAGTTAAATAAACACACATTACACACAGTCAAATAAGTATGAACCCATGGCATAAAGGATGGCTTATGTAATAAAAAGGATAATTTTAAGATTTACTGGATTTTGGAACTATTTTCAGACTGTTCACTTACAAATCGCGAGGAATTGTCATTCTTGATAGTCTTAGCATTTCCAAAGGCCTCGAGTATAGGGTTGGCTTGCAAGAGTTGTTTCTCTAACTCTCCCTAGAGGATTGTAATGAAATAGGATGAAAGGATGGAAGATCATTGTAATAAATGCAGTGACATTTGAAAAGTGAGACAAAAATAAATGCATGCAGTCTCATGCAAAAGCTGAATAAAAGCAATTGCAAAACACCAAAAATAAAACAAGACATTTCAACAGACATTTAAGATATAAAAAAATCTGGAAAAAAATGTAAAACACGTGTTGAAAAAACATAATGAAAGAAAATGAATACATTAAACATCTGAACTAGATGTGAACTAAAAGTGATTCTACAACAAACATCAAGGGTTATCAGAAAACATTTTTTTAACTTTGACATTAACCTAATTAGATCACCCAGAACAGGTGAATTAGGCTTGTCTGTGTTACTTCAGGGTAGACATGGAAAATGCACCTGGGTGAGGAAGTCCAGCATGCATTTCTACACCTACACCTACAAATGCACAGGACCAATTTCTAAGCACTCCCTTTTACTCACGTAGGAAAACTGCGATCCTGAGTGTTGCTATTGGGGGAAATTATGACATATAGCTGTTAGCAAACTTATTGTCTTGAATGCTGCATAGCATCCCCCTGCATTCGATATTGACTGCAACTCACAAAGATTTCACCAAGTCCAAAGCACAGAGCAGTCACCTTCACCAAACCCTCAGACACCAAGCAACCACCACCAGAAATTTCTGTTTCTGTCATGAAATATATCCATACCTTATTAACCGAAGGGTTCAGATCCTGTTACATAAAAAACTCCTTTGAACACCACAAATCTTTCTGTTTGCATGTTAAAAACAGCACTGAACATAAAATCATACAAAAGTTTTTATTCAGCTAGATTCCACTGTCCAGTGCTTATTTTTATGTTTCTTCACTTCTTTTTTAACCACAACATTAATTAGCAAGAAATTAGAAAAATGTGGTCAGACACATCAAGACAAATTCACAGAAGTGATGCAGAAGAAAGAAAAAAAACACAATTCAGCTGTTAAGCAGTGTCACTTTCATTTGAATTTTTGCAGTCATTTACAGAGTTAAGCTACTTAAAATGTTTTACATATTTATACAAGTGGGAAACTTTTACTAGAGCAGTTTAGATTGAGTACTAGAGCAGGAGGTGGGATTTGAACTGAGGTCTTTTGATCAATAGATAGCAGGTTGCGCTGTTGTGCTACCTGCTGCCCCAGAACTTACAGCATTCTACACAATAGCCAATGAAACACTCGGCTTCTCTTGTCACTCAGCTGTGCAGGTCACTGACGAAGGTCAGGTTGCTCAGAAAAGGAGGCAGAGGGGAAGAAGGTAATACTCACAGCGCTTGACTCCTTCTTGCCCTTGTGAGAGGAAGCCACCATGGCCAGGTACTGGATAACTTTCTTGGTGTTTTCGGTCTTCCCAGCACCAGACTCTCCTCTGAGGGTGCGTGTTGGAAGAGAGACAGGGAGGATGACAAGACAGGAGTATTTATACTTGCATGGTCATTTATATGCATTAAGAGTCATCCTGCAACTAAACTGAAGTTTTTCACAAACAAGGTAAGTATCAGATGTTCTTTAAAAAAAATCTAAACCCACTAATGGGAACAGTGACAAATTCTTGTCAGCTGTCTAGATCTGCAGTCCTGGAATGAAGTAAACAAACCTTGTCCCCAAAACCACCTACCAGAAGCTACTGGATGCACACTGACAAAGTGCTACTTATTTCTTACATCCAGGACCAGACCTGGAACTTTTCCCAGGGTGCAGCTGACACTTAGATAGCCCTATATGGGTATGATGAGCAGGACATATGCCAGTGTCCTGGATATCATGGTCACCTACAGCTCCTTAAACTACAAGGGGTCCAACTAGGTGATCATTCAGAAACCAAAGGACTCAAGGCAAATACAGGGGCATGTTTAGCGTTTAAGTGTTCAAAGCTAAAAGCTAAATAAGCCACACTAGAAAGTCATTTTTAATTTGTCCATATAGCATAGTGACAATTTAAGTGTGCTGCAAATGTGAGACGTTACAAAGAGCTGATGATGAATGGTACATTCTTGTAAAAAAAGGAAAAGTTTGCTGATGAACATGAGAACAATAAGGGAATGTCTCAGCTATATTTATATTTTTAATTGCTGTAAGTTCATGCAATTGAGTGTCTCAGAATGCAAAATTCATATTTCCAACTGTTAGAAATAATAGTAGTATGTCAAAATCCTATTATTTCTCATCTCCCATAAGACAACTTCAGGACCCAAAGAGACATAACTGTGGAACAGTCTATAGCTGCTGCAGTTATGGGATACAAAAGGCGCAACTGATGTTAAATTTGGATCAGCAAAGCTCAGAATCAAGCAAAGCATCTGCAGGAAAACAAACAGAGCAGAATGAGTAAACAATCAGAGAAGCATCAGGTCTTCATTGAGAGGACTGTCAACATGGTAAGGCAAAGCATCTTTACACTGGCATTCAGCTGATTGGGGCCTAGGATCATATTTCATTCCTTAAGAAGAGGGCTTCCGTAAGAAAACGGGTGGACCAGGACGTGTACTAACGTGTTACTTTATGTAACCCCTCTCTAACTTTAATGTCCATATAAACAGTTTTCAAAAATAATAACTGCTGTTTGATGTCATTTCGGTTTTCTTTACTCACGTGCAAAGGACAGACTGGTCCTCCCGATCTGCAAGAAAACAAAACAGAGCAGAATGAGTAAACAATCAGAGAAGCATCAGGTCTTCATTGCAGCTTGGGGAGAGGGGCTGCAGGTTATCAGAGCAAAGTATACCTTGTAGGTATACTTTGGCAATACTTCTGGCCAAAGAAAATGAATATTATTCAGAAACATGTCCAGTGTTGAATAGCCTCACTTTCTGTTTCTACAAATAAATGACATTAAAACACATTGTAACCTAGTTTTGGTGACTTATCCCTTCTTTCCATGTTCTTTTAGCACAGCAACAGATAACAAGTAAAGTGGCATAGTTTTACGATAGCATGTGTATGCGCTTGTCCACTTCTGTCTGAAACATCAAAGACACAAAATGGTGGAGCAACACCTGGCTCCATTTGTGAACTTCATCTAACTGACAAAACCACAGCATTGCCCGAAGTTCTTGCTGTTGTGGAAAAGTGGGGTTGTCAAGTCACTTTGCAGCAAGTGTGGAGAAATGAAGGCAGGTATATCTCTGCTCAAAGTGTTTAAGAAAGTTCTTACACAGAGGCCTTGATACAAAATGAGCCATAATGTTCCTTGACGAGCCAGTTCATTTGAATTATGAAAAACATAACTCATTACCATCTATCAGAAAGGCACTAATATTTGAGCACCAGGTTATGACATGTATTCAAATAATACCAACCACATCCCACAGAGGAGACCTGCCATATCTTTTATTGACAAGGATAAGCTACGTAAAAGTGACTTTATAGAACAAAGTCACCACAGCAAAGGCATGGAATAAGTTTGTTCGAAATGCTCTTATGGCTGCAATACTGTTTTAATGGTCTCTGAAAAATAAGAAAAAACTAAAATCATTTGAGAATAACATTATTGCCAATAAATCTGAAACATGCTGTTCCATTTACCATGGTCAAGAGGATGTGAGACATTTTAAGAGTGGCATATCTTTTATTGAAAGCGAACCTAGTCTCTGATATAACCCAAAGTCTTCATAAATTAAGTGAGTCACATCTTTTGTTTCTAGGTTCCAAGGAGAGATGCTGAGAACAGAACACATTGGCCATACCCTGCAACATGTTCCGATATGCGTTGTCAGCAATGGCATAGATATGTGGAGGGACCTCGTGCCTTTTCTTCCCTTTGTACATCTCAATGATCTTCTCTGAGTAGATGGGCAGCATCTTGTAAGGGTTCACCACAACACAGAACAGGCCGGAGTACGTCTGGGGGGAGGAACAGGTCATAGAACAGAGTCAATAGAAAACAGCTGGTCAGAAAAACAGCAACCAGTTAGTCTACCTGGCCAAAAATTGCGTGCATTTCCTACCATTTTGAGCCCTGTATGTGTCAGTCTGTGAGCTAATCTGATGCAACCAAAAGCAGAGGTAGGACACAAGGATACTCACGTAGATAAGCCCTGAGTAGTATCTCTCTCTTAGGTTATGCAGTACAGATGCCTCGTTCAGGCAGGTGAGTTCTGCCATATCTTCCACCTTGCTGAACTTGGGTGGATTCATCTTCTGGATGTCATCCTTGCTGACAGTTATCTGCCGACTGCCATCTGCCAACTCCACCAGCACCTCATCGCCACGCTCCTCCTTGATGCTGGCTGCCTCAAACCCGAGGCGCTCTGAGGGGATCCACACTAGCTTCTTTGCAGCCCAGTCAGCCTGTGCTGCGGGACTCTTTACAAAGTCCTTGTCCAGGAAGAGAAACTTCTCATCCTCACTCAGCTCACTGGCCCCTTTCTTGGCCATCTTGAGCTCTACAGGTGGGTTGCTAAGAAAAATACATCCTTGTTACTCCCACAGATATATACAAACACATCATAATCGCATCTCTTTATTTGGGGTAAAAAACAGACCTTATGATTCCTGTAAATTACACACACTGTCTGAAGCTGCTCATCCCAAGCAGGGTTGCGGCAAACCAGAGCCTAACCCAGCAACAGAGGGCGTAAGGCCAGAGGGGGAGGGGACACACCCAGGATGGGACGCCAGTCTGTTGCAAGGTACCCCAAGCAGCACTCGAACCCCAGACCCACCAGAGAGCAGGACTCGGCCAAACCCGCCATGCCACCACACCACTGCATAAATTACTTAATGTAAATTAAGAAATGTGACAGCAAGCTTACTGAAATATATGAGGACGCTTGTTGTGACTCTATTGATGCACTGGTTCACTTGCGCTCATTCCTGTAACACAAAGAAGACACTTATACACATGAACACAATAACATGCACAGCCCACCTTATGGACCCTCAATCCATGTACCCGCTCTTGCACACACTGGACATAATCGTATCATAGAAGCACCCAATAAAGGTGCATGGACAAACTTTCATGGTCCTAGTTTTGATAACCATATAAGGACTCTTTCTGTGCTGTGGCAGTGATGAGTGAAGTCAGCGGTCCCCAAAACTCAGCCCTAATAGGGAATGTGCCCATGTCTCCAACAGGGCCCATAGTTTATGGCAAAACAACACATTCAAGCGGACAGTGGCAGGTGGTCCTGGGGTTACAGCTTTCAATGGCAGAGTCATTCAGGGGGTGCCGTTCTTCGATACAGAAGAGTTCCTCTGGTGGCAAGCTATTACTAAACAGGCGGCTCAAACCAGGTGAATTTGCATCCATACTTTGCGTAGATATATTTGTTGAATTTGACTGACAATCGGTCAGATTACTCAGATAACTGCACAAGAGAGAACATACTGAAATGGAAGAGAGGTGAAGCTACGGTGCAACTTGTAATTGGGAAAGACTGGTTAGCTTCGTCATATGAATTTTCTTATGTGCTGAAGATTTTGAATAGCATTCCTTTGTTTTTTGAAACTGGGAATTTCACACATTCTTCATGTTTTTGTGAATCAGAGTAAAGAATGACATGGTCATGTCACAAGAAATCACATAACTGGTGTGTCTGGACTTCATGTGTTCAAGGTAAAAAAAGGAGCAGAAACTGGCATGAATACATAAACAGAAAGCGAATGGGACAGCTGGCAGTATAGTGGTTAGTGCTGATGTCTATGGACACAAAGGTGATAAGTGCAAATCTCACCTCCAGCTGTCGTACTCTTCAGCAAGATACTTACTCTGAACTGTTTTAGTTAAAAAATAATTCAACTATATAAATGGGTAAACAAGGTTTTATTCTGAAGGTAGTTTAACAGTGTAAGTTGGTTTAGAGAAATGCAACATGACTGAATGCAATAAAAATTAATTTGTGTTATAGAGCTAGTCAGTCGATTCTTATTTGCTTAAAAGACAAACAGCATGATAAAAATGTCATGCGAAAACAAAATCAGTGAAACAAGTTAAAAAAAAAACTGAATTAACTGTCATTAAAGATTTCATAATTAAAAGGTCTTCTGATGAATGGATACTTAAAAGTGACTCATTAAATACATTCTCAGGTACATCTGTGACCTTAACAGTGATTCTCTGATTCATGGAATACTCAATGCTCTGCCCCCCCAGTTTCTCATCGATTTTTCCTTCCACCTACAGCACTGGATCATAATTGAAACATTGGGTTTGTGTTTCATGACTCTACCATGTTAAAACTTACAGGAACTCCATGCAAAGGACTAAAAAGATAGGATTCAACAGAAAGTAGAGCTGGGGAAAATTATTGGCCACATTTGCTCTGTGTAATTAAAATCATAAATTTTTTTGCTGGAACTTTACTCAGAGTGACTTTAAGTATTTGGCTCATTAATGTATTTAAGTATGGGAATTTTTACTATATATCTTTTTAGGAAAGGCACCTTGCTCAAGGGCACTACTACTACAGCAGTAGAGTGAGAATTGAACAAACCATTTTAAGATCTCTTTTCTCAACAACTGCCTCAATGCATCAAAACTAAAAGATTATGCAATAATGAAAGTAATGATAATGTAATAAAGTGCTCCCTGGAGACTGCTAGAATGACTGCCAACATGACTAGTCACTAGGAGTTTATAGAACCTGTGTGCTCTTTACTCATTCACACATTACACTGAGAAATTCAGAAGTTCTTCTTCTTATTATTATTATTATTATTATTATTATTATTAATAAATAATAAGAAGAATTTTTTGCCTGACACCCTGACAAAGGTGACAAAGGCTTTGTCCTAGGTGACTTCCACAGATTAACTACAAACAACAGACTAGTTTCAGAAAATATTCTACATTACTGTATTATATTACATAAACTCTAGTCATAATTTTTCATACATAATGATAAAAGTAACGAATATGAGACACAAATATTTTTTTCTCCTCAGCAGGTCTAGTGTCACTAGTCTGTCACGTAGTGAAACACTCGGCCAGGTGAAACATCATTCCTGGACTCACTGACAACACGCTCTCCTGTTAAAATCCTACCACATCATCATGTGATGTCCGCATTTTTTGCTGTTATTAGGTGATGAATAAAGAGGTATTAGGTCATTAAAGAGGACCCACTGTGACGAATACTCACACGTTCACCGCGCGCTGCCCTCCTGCTCTCGTGGGGTGAAAAACTCACTTCACGCGCCCAGCGGTGCCGAGCGTCGCGCGCTACCCTTCCGCGCCCTTTTTAAATAGCGCGAGACGGAGGAGTGGCGCACGGGCGTGCGCGCGCGTTGGGACCGTCCTTTCTGCCGTCTTTGTCGTCTGCTGTGGTGGCGCGCGCTGAATGAGTGTAAAGCGGCCCAAACGAAATATAAGTAATATCATTTTAATACGAAAGTGAGGTTCGTTTCTATCTGAACCCATATATCTGGCCAGGCATCGACCGACACTTGATCAGAAAAATCCTCTGAATGTTGCTGACTTCCAGTACTTAACACACACTTCCGGTGTCTGTTGAGCTGGACAAACTGTGTGTCGGTCATCTTAAGCATATATTTCATTTTGTGCTGATATTTGTTGTATTTATTGTTTGACTGCTGTACACTTTGGTCAATTTACCAATGACGACTTTCAGGGAGAGTCACGGAAGATGAGCAACACACAAACACACACACACTGAAGTTGTGGTTCCATACGATCCAGTTCAGCAGAATAGAAGTCCATGGATTCATGGGTTATGGACCATTATGGAAATAGACAGTTGATAGGAAAATGGCCTTGTCGACCACAGAGCGCTTCTGTGCTGGAAGAGCTGTGGATGAATGGCCGCACTGTGAGGCGCCATGTGTACACGGGTTCGACAAGAGCTGCCATCTCTACTTTTGCATTTCATTTATCTCATGCTGGAAGATGAGAGACTGTGTTTCATGGAATGAAACTGTGGTACATTAGTGCTCTTTCATCCACTTACTTCATCTTACTTCCTCCGACTTCCAATATTTATAACATCATTTGTCACAATGTTGCTTATAACTTTTATTTTCTGTTGGCACTAATAGCTGGATTGGTTGCTTTGATCCCACTTTCATGCACACTGTTCTAGCTATTGATCCACTCTATGTCATAATAATATGTCAGGTGTTGGGGGACCCAAAAACATTAGCAGTAGTGCTCAATGAAGTCATACACAGTCTTACACGAGCATCACTAACCCCATTCCCTCATGTGGCACCTATGATACAACTGCCTACTTCTCATTTCCTGCATAGATTTATTACTTTGCTCCAGAGTAGAACTTAGACTTGGAAAAACAATTTATATATTATTCAGATAGATCATAGCTTTATTCATCCCAAAAGACACTGCACATGAAGCAGACTTCCAATAATGTAATGAGAGAACAACAACGTACTAACAGAGACAGTGGAATCACACTAGAAGTAAAAAAAAAAAAATCATATTTTAAGTGCTATGTTTGTATACTTATAGATTTACATATACAATAATAAATAAATAAAATGAAAACATTGAAAAGAAATAAAGATTAAATGCAAGCTTTAGATTACATGGCTATGTCATTATATGCACTACCTGTTGCCCTTCTGTTCATATTTAAGTTTTCATATACTCTCTCCCATATGAGTGATCATAATTTCAGACTATTGCATATGAAATAATGACTTCTAATTTGTTAGATAGCATCCATTTCTGGAGTCACGTACATGTGTTGCACTTGACATGTGTCATAATTATTGAGATGTCAGGTTTTTCATCATTTTCATGACACTCGTTTCTGTCCTTGAGAGGTTCTCCTGCTCCTGTTAATCTAGGAAGCCTCTCTTTGCAGGGAAGGTGGTAGCATTGTGGTTAGGGCTGCTGCTTTTAAACCCACAGGTTGCTGGTTTGAATCCCACTACTGACTGCAGTACAGTTGAACAAACTTACCTTAAATTGCTCTACTAAAACTGTCCAGGTGTATAAATGGGTAAATAATTGTAAGTAGCATGACACTAGAAGTTGCTTTGGAGAAAAACATTAAATGTGAAGAGTGCCATAATTCCAGAGGGCCAGCTGATCAGACCATGACTGTAGCAGAGGCAGTAAAACAAAAAGTATTAAGGGAATTTCCATGATTAGACCTGCAGATGATGAATAAGAGGGAGGTAGAGACAGTGGAACATACAGAGGTGGAGGGATGTAGCATAAGCATATTACCATCTAATAGGTATGTGAAGATGTAGCATGAACTTAGTGAAAGCAGAGTAATCTGTCTGGCTATAAAGTCTAAAACACCTAATTTATTAGTTTCATGTTCATTATGCAGGTAGTGTGTTTAGGGCATTACAAATTCACACAATAGTCCACCCAATGATGAAATCAACTAATTCACAGGATTTCAAAGCATCGTGCTTTACTAAGAGATCATAAACGGACACAGGTCAGATCCCAGTTACCGGGGAGCTATCTCGCTTATTTTTACCTGCTTACGCTTTAAGCTGATGTGGGAAAATGTGCTGTTTTTAGCCATTCTCATGGTAAAGGGGCAAATGTTGGATGGAAAAACATGATGGGATTATGTGTGGTCTCAATTCATCTTCTTGTGACAACACTTAAAACGGTCTGGGCTCCTGTAACTCAGCCAAAACTCACAGAACTCTTTTCAATGGAGTTGCTCCTGTGATGTGGGGTTTCACTCAGGGTAAAGGAAGGGGAAGGTGGGAAACTGCACCAGGGAAATCCATGGGTGAGCAGACGTGGATCGGGTCCAGGCCTCATCACCATTCCACTGGAGACTTTGTAATGTGATTTTACTGGTTATCGCTTAGAATCAGTGTTCAGGTTTCAGTGTAGTTATGAGTACTATGGGTTTATTGGTGCGGGTCTGATGTTTGAGTCATGCTTGGGGTGCCTTGCGATGGACTGGCATCCCGTCCTGGGTGTGTCCCCTCCCCCTCCAGCCTTACTCCCAGTGTTGCCAGGTTAGGCTCTGGTTCGCCGCGACCCTGCTTGGAACAAGTGGTTACAGCCGATGTGTGTGTGTGTGCGCGCGCGCGTGGGTTTATTGGTCAGAGTGGGAGGTTCTAGCTGATTTATGCAGCTGAAGCTTTTACAGTAACAGGTTTAATCTTTTCCAATTCAAAGTGTATAAACCAGAGATTCTGTGAGGCTTCCGTCACCTTTCCAGTGGTTATCTACGTGTGCGAGATGATCCTCATGTAAGGCAGTTATAAGTGAGAGGAGAGCATCTGCTCACGTGGTGGCCGAGCAGCGGCGTCGAGGATCTCACATCCCGGCTCTCCGAAGGCCCTAGGTGCTTCCTAAACCACCATATATGGACATTCAGAATCCACATGCAAAACGCATTCCAGGCCATTAACCACTCCCATGTGGTGTTTAACAGAATTATTTTAGGACAGGGGGTGCGGTGGCGCAGTGGGTTGGCCTGCAGTCCTGTTCTCCGGTGGGTCTGGGGTTCGAGTCCCGCTTGGGGTGCCTTGTGACGGACTGGCATCCTGTCCTGGGTGTGTACCCTTACGCCCTGTGTTACCGGGTAGGCTCCGGTTCCCCGCGACCCCGTATGGGACAAGCGGTTCTGAAAGTGTGTGTGTGTGTGTGTGTGTGTGTGTGTGTGTGTGTGTGTGTGTGTGTGTGTGTGTGTGTGTGTGTGTGTGTGTGTGTGTGTGTGTGTGTATTTTAGGACATACACATGAACTAAAAAAGACATTGCTATGACAATATCACTCATTAAAATACTGTGACACATCAAAGGTACTGCAGGTTTGTCTCATTTTAAAGACATATAAGGACCACTTGAACTGAATTTATGGACTCCCCATTTTTTATTCCTGTCCTTGCTGTGTATAAGTGATGGGCAAAAATAATTTCCCCCCAGTTAACCTATGTATGTAAGTTTGCAATCTTTATGTATTTTTGAGTATACCTCATTCTGAATGTGTATTACATAATAGTGGCACAGTGTGCATGTATGAGTGAGTGCGTGTGTGATTCTCCTGTAATGCACTGCTGTCCCATCCAGGGTGTACCAGCCTCCTGGATAGGCCCTGCATTGCAGCAGCCCTGCACTGGACCAGCTGTTACTGACAATGCATATATCATGACCTACACCTACAGTGTAGGAGCTCCAGGTTGTTGCAGTTCAGGTAGTATAGTGGTTAGAGTTGCTACTTTTGGACCCAAAGGTTGCTGGTTTGAATCTCACTCATGAGAGATCAAGGAACCTTCTGTCAATTTGCTGCAGTAAAATTCCCCTGCGTGGGTAGCACAGCGAGATATTGCTGCTGTCTCCCAACATCTCGGTGGTGTGAGGAAAACGTGGGTTTGATCTTGCTCAGTCTGTGTGGCATTTGTTTATTCTCCCTGTGTCTGCGTGGGATTCCTCAGGGTGCTCTGGTTTCCTCCCACAGTCCAAAGACATGCTCTTCAGGTTCCCCCATAGTATGTGAGTGACACAGAGAGTGTGTTCCACTCATGTATGGAGGAGTGACCCAGTGTATCTAGCAGTGTAAGTCACCTTGGCGAATAAGGTGGGTGGGCTGATAAAACTACATAGAGTTAATTGGAAATCACTTTGGAGAAAAGTGTCTGCTAAATAGAGCAATGTAAATAAATAGGTAAAACCTTGAAAGCAACAGTGTCAGCTTTTTTGAAATAAGGGGACGGATAAATAAATAAAGCCATGCAGCACACCAGAGGTAAAAAAAAAGGAAGTGCTAAGTGCTACTGTTTGTATACTCTGTAAATATGTTATTTATCTTGTAATTCTGTATCAGCTGTTTCTTTGTCTGTAAATACTGGAGGCACCTAGAACCACAGAAAATTCCTTGTGTGCATCAGCACACTTGCCCAATAAAACTCATTCTGAATGATTAAACACACACACACATTTTCTGAAACCGCTTGTCCTGAGCAGGGTCATGGCGAACCGGAGCCTAACCTGGCAACACAGGGCGCAAGGCTGGAGAGGGGAGGGGACACACCCAGGACGGGACGCCAGTCCGTCGCAAGGCACCCCAAAGGAGGACTCGAACCCCAGACCCACTGGAGAATAGGACCTGGCCAAACCTGCTGCGCCACCATGACCCCTCGCTGAATGATTAAACTCACCTAAAATCATCTTAAAAGCGCGCCTCCATTCGCCGGCCACTGTTGCTCCAGCGCCCCCGTCCGTCGTAACCGTCACGGACACACACACACACACACACACACACACACACACACACACTGATGGTCCAGCGCCCCCTGCTGCGCTTCTCTATTACAGAGACGGGCAGTGTGCTTTTTTTTTAGCGCCCCCTGCCGGTCACCTTGTGCCATCGCGGACACAAATCCCGGGTTACAAAACCCGAGGCAGCGGCCCCGGCTCTTCACATCTCCTCGGTGTCCCGCCGCACAGCTACGGGCTATGGACGAGTTCTGTAGCGTGGACGGTTCCGAGCCTTTCTGGGTGAGTTCCGATGGTTCCCTGCGGCTCGCGAGGGCGAGTTTACGTGCTGTTTGCGTGGGGAAAACACGTCCCGTTGCTCGGCGCCGCGCTAGGAGCAGGCCGCCTGCTGTGTGTATGTTCCGCTGGTTAAACGGGTCCGTCCGCGAGAGTCGTGTAACGAACCCACGGTAGGTTCGCACTGCGCCTTTCTTTGTTGAGTCAAGTATTTTCAAGTCGGGCTTGGAGGAGGTGCTCGTGATGATCATTATCCGAGCTGTGGACGGAGGTTAGTTCTACACCGCAAGCAAAGAAGAAAGTGAAGATCGCGGTGGTTTGTTTCGTGTTTTTGTTTCTGTTTCCCCCCCAACCAAGATGACAGGTCCTGGGGTGGGGGGCTACACGTGGTCGCAGACGCGGTGTTTGGGAAGAACGCGATGCTGTTCAGCATCTCCGATAGGACTGTTAATGATTAATGTGGGAAGCTGGAGTTCGGCGCAGCGGCAGGATCATTATCGAGAGAGCTCTCTGTCTCTCTCACACTCTGTCTCTCTCTCTCACACACACACACACACACACACACACACACACGCACGAGCGTGCGAGAAGACAGCGGTCCGTGGGGTCTTTTTATTCTAAGCTGATGGCGCGTGTCCTTTTATACACGGATACATTGTATCAACTGCTCGGATCACTTAGAATAGTTACTCTTACTGTACCTGTAGCGCTGTCGGTGTGTTACTCTAGAGTGTTCCTTATCCGGTGTGTGTGTGTGTGTGTGGCTCTATTTTACCTCCGTTCCGTTTATTTTGATTTCTTGACTCAGCCGTGTTTCAGTGTGTGTACAGTATGGTGTTGTGAGTGTTGAGACACCCCTACAAAATAGTTACATAAATCAGTGCGAGGGGAACTTAACACCGTCACCGATTCTCATGCCATCTTTAGGGGAAGACTTGGCCTGCGCGCTCCATTATTCACGTGTCTACATTTTAAGCACTTTAAAAAAAGAAAAAAAAGAAAAAATCCAGATGAAACTTTGAATGAAGGTGGTTCTGTTGTGTTGATACTCTGTACTTTTTAAATTACACGTGACTGGTTTGTCCACACACCACATTTCCAGTCCTCATGATTTATTTATTATTTTTAACCGTTTTGTGTGTGTGTGTGTGTGTGTGTGTGTGTGTGTGTATTTTCAGATGACACTAGATTTCTAAAAGTATCCACTTTCGTGCTTATTTTTGCCAATGTTATGGTTCACGCATTTTGTTAATTGAAAACATCAGAATTATTTGTGTCGTCTGGTCTCTTAGCAACAAAAGAGTGTGATTTGTGTGAGGGACTGTGACAGACCCACATTCAGTCACTCGATGCCTATAATAAACACTATATGTTCAATATGCTTCCATTCTACACACTGCTCTTCCCTGTCCTGTTGTTCTTTTATTAAAACAACTTTTTACCCAACAGCAACAACAACTTTTACGGTAGTTGTTAGGAAACGCTGAAACCACGCAACCATGTGGTTCTGAACACTGATTTACAGGAAGAGTCACCCTGACCTTCTTTTCAGTCTTTACCAGTTTCACCTTGGCTGTGTTTTTTCTACTATCCAGACGCATGTTTAATAGAGGTGGTTGTAACTTGATGCAGTGATGCCTTTGTCCCTGCTGATCACAAGCTCAAGCAAAAAACCGAGGGAAGAATAGGCCCAGCTGCAGGAAACCAGTTATTTAAAACTAGCTGTGCTTCAATTGCACTCAAATCCTCCAAAGTATTTAGTTGAAACAAATAACTTGAACGAAGTGTGAGCTGGAGACACTGCCTTGTTGTGAGAACTTTTTTTTTTGGGTTTATCTGAGTTATGCATGAGGGAGCGCAGTGGGTTGGACCGAGTCCTGCTCTCCGGTGGGTCTGGAGTTCGAGTCCTGCTTGGGGTGCCTTGCGATGGACTGGCATCCCGTCCTGGGTGTGTCCCCCTCCCCCTCTGGCCTTATGCCCTGTGTTGCCGAGTTAGGCTCCGGTTTGCGGCAACCCCATACGGGTCAAGCGGTTTCTGATGATGATGACGATGATGAGTTATGCATGGTGGCACAACGAGTAGCACTGCTGTCTCACAGCACCTGGATAGTGCAAGAGGATGTGGGTTCGATCTCTGCTCAGTCTGCGTGGAGTTTGCATGTTCTCCCTGTGTCTGCTTGGGTTTCCTCTGAGTGCTCTGGTTTCCTCCCACAGTCCAAAGACATGCTGTTCAGGTTCCCCCATAGTGTGAGTGACACAGAGAGAGTGTGTTCCACTGATGTATGGATGAGTGACCCAGTGTATCTAGCAGTGTTAAGTCACCATGGTGAATAAGGTGTGTGGGCTGGTAACGCTACATAGAGTTCATTGGAAGTCACTTTGGAGAAACGCATCTGCTAAATAAATAAATGTAATGCATATGATCTATAAACAGTTAATGCACCAGAGATAAATGGTGGTCATCTGGCTGTGTTTCCGATTTGAGTGCCTTGGAACAGTTGTATATTGCACTCTAAATCCAGTGGCTGCTCTTCTCTCCGGAAGGTTGCATCTCTTAACTGCCTAATTTCTATGCTTGGAACTCCTTCGTGGAAAAAGCCTCTATGCAACAACTGTAAACTTTCATCAGGTAGATGATTGTTAATAAAGAACAAAATAAGTCGCTCCCTTTCCTAGAAGACCAGATGATCACACCGCCACTTGATGCTTACTTTACCCATTTGCCCACTGCTTTTCAGGACTGGAACCTCACGTGGCACACTCTGAACCCAGACTTCACCCGATGCTTCCAGAACACGGTTCTCATATGGGTGCCATGTGTCTACCTCTGGCTTTGCATGCCGTTTTACTACTGGTACCTCAAGAATCATGACCGGGGATATATATGTGTGACCCACCTCAACAGAGCCAAAACCGTGAGTATGACCGACCTGTCTGTGCCCGAATGCGTCTTCCTCGGGAGAGCCAGTGAACCTGACCGCTGAAGCAGAAGGCTTGGAGAGCTCTTCTTGAAATCGAGTAGCAGAACAGGGATTTCTCAGTCCTCCTACCTACCATCTCAGGGAAAAATGGGTCCCTGTTCCAGCAGGAAACGTCTCTTGATGTGTTTGAGTGCTCTCCGCTTATTGTCGAACACTTGACACGGGTGTAGACTTTGCTTTATTACTTTAAAGGTTTGGTCAGGGTTTGTACTTTTTCCTGGTGGTTGAGGATTGTCATTTATTTAGCAGACACTTTTCATGTAAGTGACTTGGAGTGTTTTATCCATTTCTACAGTTGGCCAATTTTTAGTTTTGCTTCAGGGTAAGTATCGTAATCACAGGTACTATGAGGTGATGTCTACGAAAGGTATTGACTGTAAGGTATTAACTGTAAATACTACATTTGCCCCCCTCAAAAAAGCACCATGTTACCTCATGTTAGTTATTGAGTGTCTTTAGGATGCATTATGGTTCAGCATGTTATGAAGCCCCACTGCCTCCTCTTTTCTACAGGTTATTGCTTTCTTGCTGTGGATTATCTGCTGGTCAGATGTTTTCTACTCTTTCTGGGAAAGAAGTCAAGGTGCTGTCAAAGCACCTGTGGAGTACATCAGCCCTTTGCTGCTGGGAATTACAATGGTGAGGCTCTCTTCCTTCACACCCCCAGGCCAAAAACACTGGTGCAGACATCACCTTGAGTTACTTGAATTTATCTGCAGTGTATTAAAAAAAAAAAAAAAAAAAATGCGACAAGACTGGATGCCTTCGGTGGGCTCACCACCTGCCGGAGAAACCATAAGGGGCCGGTGCGTTGTGATTTGGGCGGTGGTCGGGGCCGAGTGCCCGGCCGACCCAAACCTCGGGCGCCAACTCTGGTTTTTGGGACTTGGAATGTCACCTCACTGGCGGGGAAGGAGCCTGAGCTGGTGCGGGAAGTTGAGAGATACCGTCTAGATATAGTCGGGCTCACTTCCACTCACAGCTTGGGTTCTGGAACCACTCTACTCGATCGAGGGTGGACTCTCCACTATTCTGGCGTTGCCCAAGGTGAGAGGCGGCGGGCTGGTGTGGGCTTATTAATAGCCCCCCAGTTCAGCCGCCATGTGTTGGAGTCTACCCCGGTGAATGAGAGGGTCATCTCCCTACGCCTTCGGGTCAGGGAACGGTCTCTCACTGTCGTTTGTGCTTATGCGCCTAGCGGCAGTGTAGAGTACCCGGCCTTTTTAGAGTCCCTGGGGGGCGTGCTGGAAAGCGCTCCCACTGGGGACTCTGTCGTTCTACTGGGGGACTTTAACGCCCACGTGGGCAGCGACAGTGATACCTGGAGGGGCGTGATTGGGAGGAACGGCCTCCCTGATCTGAACCCGAGCGGTGAGTTGTTATTGGATTTCTGTGCTAGTCGCGGTTTATCCATAACGAACACCATGTTCATGCATAAGGGTGTCCACCAGTGCACTTGGCACCAGGACACCCTAGGTCGGAGGTCGATGATCGACTTTGTAGTCGTTTCTTCTGACCTTCGGCCATATGTCTTGGACACCCGGGTGAAGAGAGGGGCTGAGCTGTCAACTGATCACCACCTGGTGGTGAGTTGGATTCGATGGCGGGGGAAAAAGCTGGACAGACCTGGCAGGCCCAAACGCATAGTGAGGGTCTGTTGGGAACGTTTGGCGGAGGCCCCTGTCAGAGAGGTCTTCAACTCCCACCTCCGACAGAGCTTCAACCAGGTCCCGAGGGAGGTGGGGGACATTGAGTCTGAATGGACTATGTTCCGCTCCTCCATTGTCGGTGCGGCTGTTCGGAGCTGCGGCCATAAGGTCTCCGGTGCCTGTCGCGGCGGCAATCCCCGAACACGGTGGTGGACACCGGAAGTAAGGGATGCCGTCAAGCTGAAGAAGGAGTTCTATCGGGCCTGGCTGGCTCATGGGACTCCTGAAGCAGCTGACGGGTACCGACGGGCCAAACGGAGCGCGGCTCTGGCAGTCGCCGCGGCAAAAACTCGGGCTTGGGAGGAGTTCGGTGAGGCCATGGAGGAAGACTTTCGGTCGGCCTCAAAGAGATTCTGGCAAACCGTCCGGCGACTCAGAGGGGGGAAGCGGTGTTCCACGAACACTGTTTACAGTGGAAGTGGTGCGCTGCTGACCTCAGCTGAGGATGTTCTCGGGCGGTGGAAGGAGTACTTTGAGGATCTCCTCAATCCCTCCGACACGCCTTCCGTAGAGGAAGCTGAGGCTGGGGACTCGGAGGGGGACTCGTCCATTACCCTGGCTGAAGTTGCTGAGGTAGTCAAAAAACTCCTCGGTGGCAAGGCTCCGGGGGTGGATGAGATCCGCCCCGAGTTTCTCAAGTCTCTGGATGTTGTGGGGCTGTCTTGGCTGACACGCCTCTGCAGCATCGCGTGGAGTTCGGGAACGGTGCCTCTGGACTGGCAGACCGGGGTGGTGGTCCCTCTTTTTAAGAAGGGGGACCGGAGATTGTGTTCCAACTACAGGGGGATCACACTCCTTAGCCTCCCTGGGAAAGTCTATGCCAGGGTACTGGAAAGGAGAATCCGACCGATAGTCGAACCTCGGATTCAGGAGGAGCAATGCGGTTTTCGCCCTGGCCGTGGAACACTGGACCAGCTCTATACCCTCACTAGGGTGTTGGAGGGTTCGTGGGAGTTTGCCCAACCAGTCCATATGTGTTTTGTGGACCTGGAGAAGGCATTCGACCGTGTCCCTCGTGGCATCCTGTGGGGGGTGCTTCGGGATTATGGGGTTCGGGGCTCGTTGCTACGGGCTGTTCGTTCCCTGTATGACCGGAGCAGGAGCTTGGTTCGCATTGCCGGCAGTAAGTCAGACCTGTTCCCGGTGCATGTTGGACTCCGCCAGGGCTGCCCTTTGTCACCGATTCTGTTCATTATTTTTATGGACAGAATTTCTAGGCGCAGTCAGGGAACGGAGGGTGTCTGTTTTGGTGGCCGCGAGATCTCGTCTCTGCTTTTTGCGGACGATGTGGTCCTGTTGGCTTCATCAAGTCAAGACTTGCAGCGTGCACTGGGGAGGTTTGCAGCCGAGTGCGAAGCGGCGGGGATGAGAATCAGCACCTCCAAATCCGAGGCCATGGTTCTCAGTCGGAAAAAGGTGGATTGCTCCCTCCGGGTTAGGGGGGAGTTGCTCCCTCAAGTGGAGGAGTTTAAGTATCTTGGGGTCTTGTTCACGAGTGAGGGAAAAATGGAGCGGCAGGTCGACAGACGGATCGGTGCGGCGTCTGCAGTAATGCGGTCATTGTACCGGTCTGTTGTGGTGAAGAGGGAGCTGAGTCGTAAGGCGAAGCTCTCAATTTACCGGTCGATCTACGTTCCTACCCTCACCTATGGTCATGAACTCTGGATCATGACCGAAAGAATGAGATCGCGGATACAAGCGGCAGAAATGAGTTTCCTCCGCAGAGTGGCTGGGCGCACCCTTAGGGATAGGGTGAGGAGCTCAGTCACCCGGGAGGAGCTCGGAGTAGAGCCGCTGCTCCTCCGCATCGAGAGGAGCCAGTTGAGGTGGCTCGGGCATCTGTTCCGGATGCCTCCTGGACGCCTCCCTGGGGAGGTGCTCCGGGCTTGTCCCACTGGGAGGAGGCCTCGGGGCAGACCCAGGACACGTTGGAGAGACTATGTCTCCCGGCTGGCCTGGGAACGCCTTGGGGTTCCCCCAGAGGAACTGGAGGAGGTGTGCGGGGAGAGGGAGGTCTGGAGTACTCTGCTCGGACTGCTGCCCCCGCGACCCGGCCCCGGATAAAAGCGGAGGAAGATGGATGGATGGATGGAAGACTGGATGCTTTATTCAAAAATGTTGTGGTTACTTTGGTATAAAATGTAGTACAATTGTACACTGAGAGTAACCCTTTGAGTGTTCCATGTTATGCGCAATCCGTTCGAACCTCCTCCGAGTTCCATACTTGTAGTTACTCAGTAACTGCTTGGTATGTGGTGTACCTCACATAGCTTTAAATCCACTTATTTCAAAGAAAAGCTCAGGTCTGGTTAAGCATGTTGCTCATGGATACGGAACAAAATGGACCTGCTAGGGAGCTGAACGGGCAGTTCTTGGCATAAGTGTTTCCTTGAGTGATCATTAACCACTTCCTGTTTTTCAGGTGCTGGCAGGGCTCCTCACCCAGTATGAGCGGCTCAAGGGGGCCCAGTCCTCGGGCATCATGCTCATTTTCTGGCTGGTGGCTCTACTCTGTGCCACCGTGTCCTTTCGATCAAAGATCCTGCAGGCAGTCAATGAGGTGGGAGATCACTGTACGGTTGACCCATTTCACTTGGTCCTTTTTCTCGTCCCTGATGTGACCTCCACTGTACTTGTTGTCCAGGATGCCACTGTGGACAGGTTTCGCTTCACCACCTTCTACATGTACTGGGTCCTTGTGTTGGTGGAGCTAGGACTGAACTGCTTCTCCGATCAACCCCCTTTCTTCTCCAAAGCCGTGAATGACCCCGTAAGTATGACCGTGACTTCTTGTGTCCTTCGTGGTCACGGGTTGTCATCTGCGCGTCCTTCCGTTCTGTGCATTTACCTCCCTTCCTAGCAAGGTGCAAGAAATAATGTAAAGTTAACACCAACTTTGGTTTCCTGTTTTTCAGTTCTTAGAAAATCAGCAGTAAACCACAGCTAGACTGACTGGTATACAATCCAGTTACACAGTTATACTACCAGAAATCATAACAAGGATTTTTTTTTTTCTCTCTCTAAGTACTTTAAGAAAAACTATTTAAGACATTGATTTCAAATGGGGACCTAAAGGACAAAGTGTATGAGATGTGCAGCTCAGGAAGGTGCAGTGTAGACTTGTGGAGCAAGATGCCATCTAATTGTTCCTTTGCATGCAGAGAATGCCTCATAGACACACCTTTGACCTACATTAACATGGTAAATTACTGATAAAACTGACTGACTGTAAGGCATTTAGAAGCTTCCATTATGAGATTTATACATGGAACAAGTGTCACCTGTTCTTGTTCCCAAAATGCACTGGGAGTACATTTGTTTGCGAAAATGCCCATGAATGAAAATATCGGTCTGTGTTCAGCTGTTTTTGCTTAAATCTCAGAATCCCTGCCCAGAGGCTGGGGCATCCTTTCTGTCCAACATCACCTTCTGGTGGATCACTGGGTAAGGATTATGGAAGATGCGGAGGGGAGGGGGGGGGGGGTGTTGGTTGTTGTTCATCGTTTTCAGCCTTACTTGCCTGTGTGAGGTTCACAGCGCCTCGGTCTCTCAACAGGATGATGCTATATGGCTTTAAGACACCCCTGGAGGAGAAAGATCTATGGTCCCTCAGGGAAGTGGACAAGTCCAGCACGATCGTCCCACAACTGATGCGACAATGGAGCAATGAGTGGCACAAGGCCCAGAGGTAAACATCTCTTATGCCTTTAGGATCACTTCCTATCAGATGTCAGGATCCAATGGGAGCAGACTGACACCTCAGTGCTCCCTCTTTCCCAGGCCCCTGGAGAAAGCCCTCTACTCCCCAAAGCGCTCCCTGAGGAGCGGTGGACGGGGCGAGAACAAGGACACAAAGCTGCCAGAGGAGTCGGAAATTCTGCTTCAAAAGTCATCAAAGAGAAGACGTGAACCATCGCTTCTCCTCGCCCTCTGTCTGACCTATGGCCCCTACTTCCTCATCAGCACATTATACAAAATCATCCATGACATCCTCATATTTGTGGGACCTGAGATCCTAAGGTATGACCCAGTCTCTCTTTCCAGAGCTCTATCTCGAGCTGTTTCAATAAGCTTATCTGAGGTAGACTTTCAAACCCTATAAGGTGGAGCTAAGCAAGACTTTCCTCTTCCCCAGGCTACTGATCAGATTTGTGAATGACTCCAACGCCCCGATTTGGCAGGGTTACTTCTACACGGCCCTTCTCTTCATCTGTGCATGCGTGCAAACATTCATCCTGCAGAAGTACTTCCACGTGTGCTTCGTGACTGGAATGAGGGTTCGCACTGGCGTTGCGGGTGCTGTGTACAGGAAGGTAAGTAGAATTATGGGGAAGAGAAGAACTTGGTGCTGATCGATTTGCCTCTGAACCCAAAAGGCCTGAGTTTCAGTATGCGTTCCACAGGCCATGGTCATCACAAACGCTGCCCGTCGCACTTCCACAGTGGGCGAAATCGTCAACCTGATGTCAGTCGACGCTCAGCGCTTCATGGACCTTATCACATACATCAACATGCTCTGGTCTGCCCCTCTGCAGGTTGTCCTTGCACTCTACTTCCTATGGCAGGTGTGTCCCGGTCACAGAAACCCTAAAGATGCTTCCTGGAGCAGCTTTGGTGGCACAGCACAGATGTCCCCAGATAAATGCGTAATCCTTTCTTGACCTTCGTATGAACGTGTAGTCCTTGGTAGCTAACTGGCGCCTTTCTTCACAGAATCTTGGCGCATCGGTTTTGGCTGGGGTGGCGGTAATGGTTCTGATGGTGCCGGTGAATGCAGTCATCGCCACAAAGACTAAAACCTACCAGGTGCGCTCTTTGCCAGTTTGCATCTCTTCATTTTCTCCTATCTCTCGATGCAAGTTTGGACGATTCATTGCTTGTAGTACAGATCATTGATGTACACGTGGAGCAGTCACACAGGACCCCTCCGACCCCGGCAGATCATTTCCGATCTGACGCTGAGGTGGCGGTTGCTAAGAAACGTAACGGTTTGGGTGCTTTCCTTTCTAGTCTGCTTCTTGTGCCCATCTTCCAGCCTTTTAATTTCTGGCCCTCAGGATGTCAGCAATGAACAGCTGCATCCTAGTGACAGCTGTTGCAATTAATGCGTCGCTAGAAATTCACAATTTCCGTAACAGATCTTCTAGAAATTATTGTACCTGAACATCCTTGGATCAAAAATATGCTGTTGCTTAGCTGATGGTTTTTTTTTTTTTTATTTTTTATCCAGATCTCTTTAGTTAATTGATCAAGATTTGACAACAAGGTTGTCTGTGTGACTTTGTTCCATGCCCACTCACTTGGATACCAACTGATTAATTGCCATTATTGATGTCCCCATGAAACAGGTTGCTCAGATGAAGGACAAGGACAGCAGGATTAAGCTGATGCACGAGGTACTGAACGGGATCAAGGTGCTGAAGTTGTACGCCTGGGAGCTGGCCTTCAAGGACAAAGTGTCGGCGATCCGCGAGAGCGAGCTGCGTGTGCTGAAGAAGAGCGCCTACCTGGCGGCCGTGTCCACGTTCACATGGGTGTGCGCACCCTTCCTGGTGAGTCGGATGCATGCAAATCTGGCTATCCCGTTAGAAGGTATAGAGCACTGTGCAGTTATGACGTCCAAAGCGATCAGGATTATTTGTAACTTGAAACTGGCAATCAAAGGCACAGGCAGCAAAGCGAGGGACAGCTGGTAGCATAGTGGTTGAAGCGGTTGAAGGTTCAAGTCTTTCTTCCAGCTGTTGTACCCTTGAGCAAGGTACTTTGGAGAAAAACATCAGCTAAATGAATAAATGTAGATCGGTATTTATTCCCATTGACCTGCCCCCTGCACTAGGTGGCGCTCTCTACCTTTGGAGTCTATGTGATGGTGGATGAGAAGAATGTCCTGGATGCTCAGAAGGCCTTTGTGTCCCTGGCCCTCTTCAACATCCTGCGCTTCCCCCTCAACATGCTTCCTATGGTCATCAGCAGCGTTGTACAGGTAGGTGGATGTGTATAGCCCCCCCCCCCCCCCCCCCGCTCCCTAGGTGGTGCTTCCTGCCTTTGCTTTAAGATGTGACATTTTTAATATTAACTTGTGCAATAATTTTGCATGTATTCTTTTACTCAAATGTAGTATGTCAGTGAATAAGATTAAAACTGTTTTGAATTCTGAAATCCCGGGATGGTACGTTTCTTGGTTACTTGTCTAGGGTGAATTTTACTATTGAGTTTCTAGAATGATGTGCTTAAAGTGAATTATGCCTTTATACAGCACGGTAATTTTTACTGTATTGGTTAAGGGTAAGTATGGGGGAGTAGGTTTGGATGCCATATATTTCACACCTGCCCTTGCTGTGTCCCAGGCCAGTGTGTCCATGAAGCGCCTGCGCGTGTTCCTGTCCCACGAGGAGCTGGTGGAGGACAGCGTGGACCGCAGGGCTGCCACAGGCTGTGAGTAACCAGCCGCGCCTGGGTGCGGCAATTCTGTGGTTCCTTAACTACCCACGCAGCATTGTTATCACAACTTGCACAGACTGAGCTCTCCAGGCACTGTAGACTTATCTGTTTTCATTACGAAATAATCCACAAATAATGCTGGAATAAATTTCGTTAATTTGGCTGATGCTTCTCTCCAATTGTAAGTAGTTTATTTGTCCATTTGGATTGCAGGGTAATTTCTTCTAGAGCAATACATGCCACCTGGTGCCCCAACAAATCCTGTAGCATTACGTTTTTAGAAGCGTATGGCACGTACAGTTGCGTTTGTATTTATCATTTAGGTAGTTTTTATAAAAAGGCCAAAGTGATGCACTAAAAGAACTGGAGGGAATAAATGTGGTGCAGGGTTTCATGTGACATGGCCTTTGGTGTTGGATCTGAGCTCTAGTTAATGCACGTATGCTTGAGGGCAACTGCTATCCGGCTTCTCATTTCAACCTTCTCCACTGTTTGTGGTCCAGCTTCTGAAAGCATTGTGGTCACTGATGGCACCTTCAGCTGGTCCAACGATGATCCTCCATCTCTGAAGAGGTCAGGGCGATTTATATCCTAATTTTTCATCTTGTAAGCATGTGTGAGCAGTGAGTAAATGTTGCTTGACGTGGCGCGTGTGGCAATGTTCGCTACTAAAATATTCCCAATTCAAACTTTTAGTGAGGTGGGATCCATAATCTCTTACTCCATGGTTACTTCCCCTTTGTCTGCAGGATTAACATCCGCATACCTGATGGGATGCTGGTGGCTGTGGTGGGCCATGTGGGGTCTGGGAAGTCCTCTCTCCTCTCAGCCTTGCTGGGGGAGATGCAGAAGCAGGAGGGCTCTGTGTCCATCAAGGTTTGTGGGGACTGTCCCTTTCATACCTCTGCCATGTCACTTGGGTGCCTTTGTTGCCATTAATTTGAACCTCCTCACCTCCTTGTTGCCAGGGCTCGGTGGCCTACATGCCCCAGCAGGCCTGGATCCAGAACAAGACCCTCCAGGACAACATTCTCTTTGGGCGTGAGTTGAAGGAGAGCTGGTATCGGGAGGTGGTGGAGGCCTGCGCCCTCTTGCCCGACCTGGAGATGCTGTCTGCTGGAGATAAAACGGAGATTGGCGAGAAGGTCAGGCTGCGGGTCACCACCTTTTGTGTTGACCAAAACTTCAACTTTACAGGTACTAATGTTGGTGATTGTGTCCAGGGTGTGAACCTGTCTGGAGGGCAGAAGCAGCGGGTGGGCCTGGCACGGGCCTTGTACTGCGACTGCTCCCTCTATCTGCTGGATGACCCCCTGTCTGCTGTGGATGCTCATGTAGGGAAGCACATCTTCGACAAGGTCGTCGGACCCCAGGGCATCCTGAAGAACAGGGTGGGAGTGGTTTGTTTTCTTCTTTCCCCTGTTGAGTTGCCGGGAGCATGCAGAGACGAAAGGGGGTGTAGTGGTTAAGCAACATTACAGGGACTGAGCTCGTTGCATGTGTGTTCGGGTATAGACTCGCATCCTGGTGACCCACGGCCTGAGCTACTTGCCGCAGGCCGATCTCATCCTGGTGATGGTGGACGGTGAGATCACAGAGATGGGCTCCTATATGGAGCTGCTGGGCCGGCAGGGCGCCTTTGCCGAATTCCTGCGGACGTATGCCAACTCTGAACAGCAGGAGGACCGCTCAGGTGAGCGAGATCATGTTCACGATGGTTTCGTATGCCAGTATGCTGTCCATTTTGAAAACATGAAGACTGCTGACTATAGCTGACCGCAGTTGCAGTAACACTTAAGCTGTTTTTTGTTCTTCAGGATGGAAGTTCTCATCCTGCAGTTTTTCATTGTTAATCTTTTGTTTCTGTTCTCATCTTGCTTTTCTCTTTGCTGTTCTGAAGAAGGGCGTGAGCAGGAGGATATGGAGGATAAAGGGGAAGCGACAGGTTTGAGGTCCTTTAGAAACCGAGTCTGCGTACTAGGAATCGTATGCACCTATAGGTGGCACAGGAGGCTTCTGGCAACCATATCTGGTCTTGGGCAGCAGGGACTGGACACAGATCTCCATAGACCCCACCTTTCATAGATCCTGACCCACTGAGACCTCTCATAGAGTTCCGTGTTAGAACCTCAACCTGAACTAGCTGAAGTGTTAGATGGAAATCCCTCCTGGACCATCAGTGAAGGCTTTCAAATAGCTGATGGAATCTCATGGTTTGAGGTTTAAACTGGCATAGCACCACCTAGTAGGTGTTAATTGAGTTTGTGTGGAAGGGAGGGCATTTTTTTTCAGTTGTAAGGACAATGGGAGTTGGACTGTTAACCCTGTTGAAATGCCCTTTGTTTCTGATGAATGTAATGAAGGAATAAGCCAGAAAATGGAAATTGTATTTGGCTTGAGTGCAGATTTCACTTTGTTCTGCGTTTTACTGTGATTACGGTAAAATCAAAAGTTGTGTGAACTGTATAATGCACGTGTTTGACGGTGTATCCAGTCGGCTCATGTCTCATCTTACAGCTGGGAGTCTCTCCCGGAGAGACCTGGACAATGGGGGACCAGCTGCACTGCTGCAGTGAGTTCCCCTCTCTCTCTGACACACACACATACATGCTAGTGGGCCTCTGCATGATGAATCCTCTCTTGAACCTGACAGACCAGACTCCGGCACAGCAACCCAGCCTGATGGACCCCTTCAGGGAGCAGACGGCGGCAAGTCCCCGGGGAAACAGGAGAATCGCCCCCAGGCTGGCAAACTGACAGAAGCAGATAAGGCCAAGACTGGAATGGTGCGTGACCACATACTGCCAGGTTAGAACCCCCCTCCCCCCAAGTGTACAGGGAGCCAGTGATCTCCACCTTCCTGTGTGCCATGTTTCCAGGTGAAGCCTGCTGTCTTCTGGGAGTACATGAAGGCTATTGGCCTTGGCCTCTCGTTCTTCAGCATCTTCCTCTTCCTTTGTCACCACGTGGCCTCTCTGATCTCCAACTACTGGTTGAGCCTGTGGACAGATGACCCTGTGATCAACGGCACGCAGCTCTACACGCATATGCGTCTAGGAGTGTATGGGGCACTCGGGGTGACACAGGGTAAGGAACCGCTTTCATTGCGATAAATGCGCATAAAACTGCAGTGCTTTGGGATGCTCTGTTCAGCATTGCCATACTTTATATAGTCTTGTGTTAAATGTTAGATTAAATGTCTACTCATTTACTTTTAACTGCATTTTCTTCGCTCCTGTTTTTTAAAACCGTGCTGAACAGATTCAACGTAGGTATCGGTGTAATAATTAACGACAATGAAGAACCTAAGTAAGCGTGTAGGACCACTTTAATTCACTTCACTTCTTTAGGTTTTCTTCATCGTTGGTGATCGGTGATGAGATGAGAAATATTTCACAGGTTTATGGGATAAATCAGTTACCAATGAACAGGTGTTCCAAGACCGTTTTTGGTAATTTTTAAATCAGTTTTTAATGCCTTCCAAAACCTCTGGAAAGCAAATCAAGGGACACTTGCTGACTTCTGCTGGTTTCACCATGCTGCTAAAACTTAATTTGGACATTTGAACAAAATTTCAACTGCTCTCTGCTCCTAGTTCATAAGATGAACAACCTGTGTGCGGTATATTTCAGTAAACCAACATACAAAACACGGCATGAACATCTCAGATTTTCATTAATTTGCTTTCCTCTAGGGGTCGCTGTGTTCAGCTACTCCATTTCAGTCTCCATCGGGGGTGTGATGGCTTCCCGATACTTACACGAGACCATGCTCTACAATGTCCTGCGCTCACCCATGTCCTTCTTCGAGCGCACGCCCACCGGAAACCTGGTGAACCGCTTCGCCAAGGAGATGGACACCATCGACACAATTATCCCGAGCATCATCAAGATGTTCATGGGCTCTATGTTCAACGTGGTCAGCACATGTGCAATCATCCTCGTGGCCACACCCCTCATAGCAGTTGTCATCCCACCACTCGGCCTGCTGTACTTCTTTGTGCAGGTTATTATATTTTAGAGAAACTATTCCAAGATTTCTGTGATTTATAGCTTGAGAAAATTGAGGAACTCCCTTTAAGCTACAGTATGGCCTTTATTGCTAATATTATAACACAGTACTTAGTTTTGTGAGAACACGCCAAAGAGGGCTGTTGAACGCCTTTGACGTTTCATTCATGTGGAAATGGGACACCGACCTGCTCATAGTGCACTCTAAAGGCCTGTTCATGGATTGTTTTCTTCAGCGCTTCTATGTGGCCACCTCACGTCAGCTGAAGCGTCTCGAGTCGGTGAGCCGCTCACCCATGTTGTCCCACTTCACCGAGACCTTGCTTGGCACCAGCGTGATCCGTGCCTTCGGCGAACAGGAGCGCTTCATCAGCGAATGCAACAGACATATTGACCACAACCAGAAGGCTTACTTCCCAAGCATTGTGGCCAACAGGTGAGGAAATGGTAGCATGGGAATACGGTGTGGTACTGCACCGTTTGCCTCGAGGTGGGTGGTACACGGACCACTTGCCTGACGTGTGTCCCCAGGTGGCTGGCTGTGCGGCTGGAGTTTGTGGGCAGCTGCATCGTGATGTTTGCTGCGCTGTTTGCCGTCGTGTCCAGGGACAGCCTGAGCCCTGGCATCGTGGGACTGTCGATATCCTACGCCCTACAGGTGTGGTCTCTAAGCCTTTACTCTAGCACCGCAAGAGTTGTGAGCTGCCTCTCGCATGACTCTTCCTGTTGTGGGGCAGGTTACTGCCTCCCTCAACTGGCTGGTACGCATGACTTCAGAGGTGGAGACCAACGTCGTTGCTGTGGAGAGGGTGAAGGAGTACGGAGACACGGACAAAGAGGTGATTGCACACTTGACTCACAAGCTAGTCTCAGTCCAGCCTTTAGCTTAATAGTTGGGTTAAAAATTGTGGTGTTTTCCAGCAATATTTACTTTGCCTGTAAGTTGCAGTGCCTGTACATTGTGGTTTTGTTTTCATTTAAATACAGCACAAAATTTAAGATTGGTTTAGGAACAGTGCGCTATAAAGTTGCACCAGTGGCCTCCTTGTCTAGATTCCGCCCCTGTCTCCATCTAATGTTCCATCTAAATTGAACTAGCATTCCAGTGAGTTATATTTTCCAGCACCACATTCATTTTGTCACATCAATATGCTTTGGTGACTGTTTTTAGTGTCTCTTCCCAGGCTGAGTGGCAGGTGGAGCCATCCCGCATGCCCCAGGGTTGGCCAACCAATGGCTACATTGAGATCCGAAACTTCAGCCTGCGCTACAGGGATGACTTGGAACTGGCCCTTAAAGATGTCAATGTCACCATTGAAGGTGGTGAGAAGGTGGGGAAACTCCCAGTTTATGGTTGAGGTTGCAGTTTTCTATCTGTTCTGGGTTCATGTTAATAGCTTGTGAGTTGGCATTTCTTGAGGATTCAGAACAACTAATGTAAAGTGCCTTTCTGGGGTGTTTTTTTCCTGTTTGGTTTTCTCTTATAGGTGGGGATTGTGGGAAGGACAGGAGCTGGCAAATCCTCCCTCACTCTGGGGCTGTTCCGCATCATTGAGGCCTCTGAGGGATCAGTCTGGATCGATGGCGTGGACATCGCCATCCTCGGTCTCCATGAGCTCCGCTCCCGCATCACCATCATTCCTCAGGTACCTGTCAGGCCAACCCTGGTTTCTATGTTCGCCTATCAAGTGCTGAGCAATGTAAGTAATTTGTCTTTCTAACTTTTTTTCCCCTGTCCTAGGATCCAGTGCTGTTCTCTGGGACGCTGCGCATGAACCTTGATCCTTTCAACTGCTACTCTGATGAAGACCTATGGCAAGCCCTGGAGCTTGCCCACCTCAAGAACTTTGTGTCTGGGCTGCCTGATAAACTGAACCACGAATGTTCAGAGGGAGGCGAGAACCTCAGGTAGAGCCTGGCTGGCTTGTCGGCTACTCCTTTCCTCATTTGTCTTTGGTATTTTGACTCGCTGTCCTGTTCTTCTTGTCCCAAAGCCTGGGTCAGCGGCAGCTGCTGTGTCTGGCACGTGCTCTCCTGAGGAAGACCAAAGTTCTGGTCCTGGATGAAGCCACAGCCGCTGTGGACCTGGAGACCGACAACTTGATCCAGTCAACCATCCGTAGCCAGTTCAAGGACTGCACCGTCCTGACCATTGCACACCGTCTCAACACCATCATGGACTACACCAGGTAAGAAACGGCAATAAACCAGTCTGACTTGTGGAAAGAACAGGTGGGGCAGGAAACAAGGGACAGTTGCAAACACTGTCAGATGTGGGGAAGAGCTAATTTCAGCACAAAACCGTGTAATTGTTTAAGTACATGTTGCATGTAATCCTTAGAGTCCTTGCGTTTCAGCCGTCTTTCCAAACAAGTGGTTGCACTGTGCCTGTTACAGGGTGCTCGTCTTGGACCGAGGCCAGATGGCAGAGTTTGACTCGCCGTCTAACCTCATTGCCAAAAAAGGAATTTTCTACCGGATGGCCAAAGACTCCAGCTTGGTGTGACTTTGGAGAGGAATGTGGCACTACCCCGAGAAGATGCTGTATTGCTTTGGGTTTGGTTGATGGATTAGGGTTAGGGTCACACCTGCCCCTGCACCCTTAACTTCATCCACTTCTCTGTACCAGAGTATGCTGTCCATTGTTGACCGCCTTTGTCCACTCTTGCATTCTCATTCCATCTACTTCCTGGAGTTCCATGTTTCTCCTGGGTTTTCTAGGATTTTTTTTGCATTTCTGTAACGGCTCACATGATCATGTGTTTCATATTCAAGTAGGGGTGTTCTAGATATCCTCTTTTTCTCATCACGCTCATTCTGATTTATGAGTACTTTGCATTTCGGTTTGATTTTGAGAAGTCAAGGGTCAGCCACCCAAGCATCATATCACTGCTTGCAAAATCACACTGCCATGATAACAGCCAGAATGTTTAAAAAAAAAAAATTAAAAAAAAAAAAGTCTGACGGAGCAAGTTTTCAACAGGGTGCCAGGTGGCACGACTGCTAACTAGTTAAAGCTGATCTCCAGCCAATAAATAATTTTAAACTTCTACGGTGTTTAAACATAGAATGCCAATTTTTTTTTTTGAAGTTGCCTACCTGGCTCTTGAAGGTGGTCCTGGTGGTTAAAAGTGATCAGGAAGCCATAGCTTAGATGTATTACCTCATTGCTGGAAGACATTGCTTGATTGATTTTTAGGCATTTTTATTTTTTTGCTTTATTTTGTTATCAGAATCTTGCGCAAATACTTTGTGAATCCTTTCAAAGAGTCAAATGTGCTGGGTTGCAAGGTTCACATCAAGGTTTATTTGACAACATGAGTTTACTGGCTTTAAATTATTTTGAATATTGCAGCAAAACAAAGTCAGGTTTTCTATTAATATAAATGTGCGCCTTTTTAAACAATCAAGCTTGCAAGGCAAATTTTGATGTGGTTTGCCACCTAAATGCCCAAAGAATCTGCAATGTGTAAAGATGGTGTTTGAGATGTGACACGTCTTGAAGCTGCGTCTCTGCTAGGGTTTAGTTTGACATCTCCAGCCGGTGTTTGACAGGTCAGCTCCGCAGGGTTGTGACGGACTTCGCAGGGTTAATGACAATGGCACAGGTCCTGAAGCTCACAAGAGCGGCTCCTGCTTTGTGTGTATGAAATCTGAAAAGGCTTCCAATGCTGCACAGTGCACAATTTTGACCCATCCTTTTTTCTTCTTTTTTGAAATGCGAAAATGTAGTCCTGATCAAACACTGCCCGAGTCACCTCTCTCTAATAAACTCTGAACATTCTCCACCCCCCCAACAGTGTACTTTTTGGTTGGTGTTGCACAGTGCCCATACGCAGTTGCTCGTCATTAGCCTCCTCCAGCCGCTAACTGTGACCAGATTTTGGGATCCGAGTCACTGAAACGGCAGCCTTGGGAGGTTTGCATGCTGACGTCAGGCAGCGACACAGCTGTGGGGCCATTGAGGTTTTTGGTGCACTTTCGGGTGGAGAATCCAAACCCATCTTAAGAGGTTCCCATCTCTCTTTCCCCCCCCCGACTGAAGTTGGCAGTTCCGTGAGTGCAAACTGCTTGAGTCTTGACAGAAGCTGTCATGGCATATGTAGCATTGGCAGACTTTTCCTGTCTGCACCAAGTAAAAGCCCATCAATGTTGGGTTTTTTTTTTTTTTTTTTTTTTTTTTTTTTCTTTCTTTCTTCCCCTCTCCCTCTAACCAGCATATACTTGTGCCATTTGTTCGTCAAACTTGACTGCACCTCGCCTCAGGTGACCGCTTGATTGTGCATCCAGTGACTACAGGGGCATTTCTGAGCGCACACTCTGGAAAGCACTTGCTTTTTTCCTTCTGACGACACAATGCAAGAAACAACCCATCGAGACGTGGGCCGAGATTGTACAGTTTCTAATATTTATAACATTGTGTATTTGTTTACATTTAATAGCTGACTATGCTGTATTTCAGAATTTGAAAATCTTATTTTGAATCATTGAAATAAAAGTATATGACTTCAATTTGCTTGTATTTTTTTTATTTTTTTTTTTTTTTTTTGTTCTCCCTGCAGAATGTTAGTCCCTCCTTGGTTTTGTTGAAACCAAATAGTTGCAGTACAGTAATGACGGAAAATCTTTTCCTCACTTGGGACTGTTGTGAGTGGTTCTGGGCTCAGCTACTGCTTGCCTCTGCTCATACCTGTAACTTTTTAGGGCTGCATCCAGTTTTTCGGTCTCATGCAATATGTTCCAGTACACTGAATATGCAAAGATCAGTAAGTTTTTAGAAACGTGTGACTTCATATTCTCCTTTAAATGCATTCACAAGTGTGGGTATTTGTTTTAACTGAACCCCCCCTGCAAAAAAAAAAAAAAAAAACTGCCCTGTAACAGTAAAGGCACCTTTTTCTCCCATTCAGTCTGCAGCCTTACTGTATCCATTGCATTGTTTGTTACTGAAAATATTGACGTGAGCTTGCGCGGACCTGCACTTAATGGTGGCCGTTAAGTGGCAGCTTCAGGCGCAGTAGTTGTCAATGACTACCCCATGGGCCAAGGGATGACCGTATGTAATAAGGGAATGTTGGGAGACGTTGAGTGGGGATGATGAAGACGCAGGCTAACCAAAGCATATCATTTCAGGTTTTGTTTACTTATACCACAGCCTCTGGGTTCAAATGAACCCGGCTTTATAGCCTTCACCCCAGTTTGCGATAGGCATTCCTTAAGCATTTTGTTGAACGCACCAGTGACCATGACCATAAGATGGGAATTATGAAGCCTTGATGCGCCTTTATTGTAAAGTAGACTGTAGCTGGAAATGGTTGCATGCCTTTGTCAGATGAGTCTAACACTGACCCTTCAGATGGTAAGAAATAGAAATGCAGCATTCTTGGTTGCATATTATGATCTCCTTTTAATAATTAAAAAAAAAAGCTACAGGAGGTTGCTGGTGAAGATTGCTTGCCCTCAGTTGCTTTAGAAATGGAGATTCAGGAAAAAAGATTCAAGTCTCAAAGAAAAGCAAAATTCCCACATGATGTACATAACAAAATTTAAAAATGAGAAAGTACAAAAACATTTTTAAACATATTTCAGTACACTAAATATTCAAGCCTTTTGCATATTTTCAAAGCTGGCAAGAGAAGGCTAAAAAAACAGCTTTTTACAGGTAAGTTTTTACATGGAAATGTTTGTAGTGATGCCTGACTCATTTATTCTCTTTTAGTGCTTGATCGCATACCAGAGCTCTGAGGTGAGATATACAGAGAGCCAAAGGTGAAATGGAATATATGCAGGGAAGGGAAGGAAAACATCTATGTGACTAACAGTCTGCAGGATCTAGGCTCCTGCTGCCAAACTTTTTATTGTAATATTTTCTGCTTGTACTTAAACCATGTTGGGTGTTGTTTTATACTGAGCTCTTAAGGTAGAACTTGAGACAGTTTGATTTATGGAACAGGAAACTTTTTGCCCTGACAAAATAAATGAATCAAGGACCTGCATCATTCTTACATATTGCCGTTGGTTGTTCAAATGACCTTTACAATATGCATCGCTAACTAATCCTGCTCTGAAAATTGCCTGTAAATTGCAAGGGCTGTTAACTGTATGATCAAAACACATCACTGTGAGTTCACACAGCCCACCTAACACCACATGACCACGACTCAGTTCTGATGGTCCAAGCCAACGTGAACTCCGACCGAGACTACCTTTTGTCCTGTCATGTTGTTGAAGTTTACGGTGTCCTGTCGGAAGGGCTTGAAAATCATAGCTGCTCTGGTGCTTCTGATAGTGGCCGTGTCCCCTGCCCTTTCTGAGTGTTTCGTCAGATGACGGGGGTAGAAGGACATTGAGTTCCCCTATCCTGGGAATGCCCTGGCCTTGCCATCATACAAGCCCGGCCTCACGACACATGCTATAGAACTGGCCTCGCTGAGCAATGAGTCCAGACGGTGAATCGATCTCCACAATGTGGCCCTTGTCCATGACTATGACTCTGTGGATGAAAACAGAAATGATGGAAACTCTTTTGGTAATGTGGGAATGACAAAGTGGTAGTTCTTATTTCTAACAGCAGTTCTTTTAGGAATTTTCATTTCTGCTTTCCTTGCTCCTTCCATTCATCTGGTATGGTTCTTCTGTGTGTCATGGCTCCTTACCTGGTGTAGTCCATGATGGTGTTGAGACGGTGCGCAATGGTCAGAACGGTGCAGCCCTCGAACTGGCTACGGATGGTTGTCTGGATCAAATTGTCCATCTCCAGGTCCACAGCAGCCGTAGCCTCATCCAGGACTAAGACTTTGGTCTTCCTCAGGAGAGCACGTGCCAGACACAGCAGCTGCCGCTGGCCTAGGCTGTGGGATAAGAAGAAGAGAAGGACAGCTAGTCAAAACACCAACAAAGAGGAATGAAAGAAGGAGCAGCCGACAAACCAGCCAGGTTGTACCTGAGGTTCTCCCCTCCCTCTGAACATTCATAGTTCAACTTCTCTGGCAACCCAGACACAAAATCTTTGAGGTGGGCAAACTCCAGGGCGCTCCACACGTCATCATCAGAGTAGCTGTTGAAGGGATCCAGGTTCATGCGCAGTGTTCCTGAGAACAACACTGGGTCCTGGAGGTGGAAGCAAATACCAGACTCTGACTTATCAACCAGCCACTGAGCTCAAGCTGTGACCTTAATCTCCACTATCTTTTACCACAAGTCCTTTACAAACAACCTGAATTTGTTCCAGTTACTGATTGTGTGGGGGGTGCGGTGGTGCAGTGAGTTGAACCACAGTCCTGCTCTTCGGTGGGTCTGGGGTTCGAGTCCCGCTTGGGGTGCCTTGCGATGGACTGGCGTCCCGTCCTGGGTGTGTCCCCTCCCCCTCCAGCCTTGCGCCCTGTGTTGCCGGGTAGGCTCCGGTTCCCCGTGACCCCGTATGGGACAAGCGGTTCTGAAAATGTGTGTGTGTGTGTGTGTGTGTGTGTATGTATGTATGTATGTATGTATGGGCTGCCCAAACTGATACCTGTGGGATGATAGTAATGCGGGACCGGAGGTCATGCAGGCCTATCTCTGCAATGTTGACCCCATCGATGAAAATGTCTCCCTTTGCGGCCTCTAAAATCCTGAAAATTCCAAGTGCCAGGGACGACTTTCCAGCCCCTGTCCTTCCCACAATTCCTACCTAGACCAGGATGATATACACCAATTAACAGTTTTGTACCAGTTACAAGTGACTATTTTTTCCAACGGGTCCATTTTATACTAGACTATAAGCTGGCACTGACCTTCTCTCTCTCTTGAATGCACAAAGAGATGTCTTTGACTGCCCATTCTAAACCCTTGCGATATTGCAGTCCATACTCCTGAAGCTCAATGGCTCCTGTGTGAGGCCAAGATGCAGGTAGAGAAACATCTTCCATTGCCCATGGTGCCTGTGGGAACACACAGTGCTTTCACTGGGATGTTGAACCTGATGCTGAGTCCAAGCATTTGGTATGATGGAGAAAGGAACCAAGCTTGTGATCCAGGTTATGCTCACCTCTTTAGGGGTATCGGCATACTCCTTCACCCTTTCCACTGACACGATGTTGTTCTCCACATCGGTCCAGGACCGCACAATCCAGCTCAGGATGCCTGTTACCTGCACCACAAAGCACAGTGAGCACCTCGCTGCCCTTTTCTTCATGTTTGAATCTTATTGAGGTGGTATTATGTAAACTGAATCCAGGAGTCTGATTTTCAGGATATCTTCTTGGTATACTCTGCTTCAAACATTGAGCTACGTTTATTTCATAGCATGAGATTCTTGCCTTAATTCTGAAGTTCAACCCCAGCTCTTATCTAGGTTTTATGGTCTGAAGCCATTTCCCTTTGTTTGGAAAAATAAGCTGAAATCTTGGATGTAAACAGTATAAGTAATGTTTTGTCCAGTAGGTTATTTTTGCCACTGCACACTGTAAATGTTTTTCTCTAGTGTGTGAAAAATACTTCAGAAAGACTTTGCTTACCTGGAGTGAATGGGACACAGCCAAACCCACAATACCAGGACTTAGCGTGTCCTTCCCCATAACGGATAGGACAGAAGCCGCAAGTACCAAAATGTTGCCAAGGAACTCAAGGTTCACAGCCAACCACCTACAAAAATATGACACAAGTCTGACCCTTTGACCCTCATTCAATAATGATATGTACCTAAAATATGGGCTACACGTCCAGCTGCACGTGGAGCAGGCCGGAAGAACCGCAGGAAAGATTCTCCAGTATTACAGAGTTCATGACTCTGACCTGGTGGCCACAAATCTGGGGAAGTAGGAGGTCTGGTTGTGGTCGACCCTGGAGTTGGCCTCCAGGATGAACCTGGGCTGCTCCCCGAAGGCACGAATCACACTGGCACCCTGCACCGTCTCATTGAAGTGGGTGTAGATGGGGGAGCGGCTCACAGATTCTAAGCGGCGGAGCTGACAGGACGTGGCTACGTAGAAGCTCTTTGGAGGAGGGGGAAAACAAAGGATACAGAACAGGCTATGATAAGGGTTTGTGATAATACTCATTTCCATGTTTACTCAGTAGGTTGCTCAAGAATATGGCAAGAGCACTTCTTAAGGGATTTGAACCCTGTCACCTTTGCATTGCGAATTGTTTGTTGACCACGGCATCAACAACTGCCAAAAGTTGACAAAATATTTCTGGCATGTTCATGCAGACAGTGTTCACATTTCATTCTGGTGTCTTTGACATACCTGGATGAAGGCGTACAAGATGGTGAGGGGCAAAATGACCACCATGGCAAAGGGTGTGGCCATCAGCACAATGATGCAGACTTCCAGGAGCTTGAAGAGGTAGCTGAGCATCATCTTTAGTCCATCTGGAATCATGCAGTCGATGGCATCTATCTCCTTGGAGAAGCGGTTGAGCAGATTGCCACTGGGTGTGCACTCGAAGAAGGACATAGGCGAGTGCAGCACATTGTTCAAGAGGTCCAGGTGAAGATGACGGGAGGCAATGATCCCCCCCAAAGAGATAGCCACCGTGGTACCAAAAACTGCCACTCCTAAAATATGGAAACCAGTGCTTGGTTCCAGACAAGATGCAGCTTTACAGTGGTTGACTAACCTCTTGAAGGTGTTTATTTGTTCAAATGAGAGATGTTATCACCAACCTTGCGCAACACCCAGAGCTCCAAAAACACCCAGCTTCAAGTCAGCATCTATCTGGGTGCCATTGACAACAGGATCGTCAGCCCACAAGCTGAGCCAATAGTTGTAAGACAATGAAGCAGCCTGCTGGAAAACGTACAGGAAGATGATCGGCAGAATGAATCTCAAACCGATGGTCTGGAAATATTCCACGTACATCTCCAACTTCACCTGTGACAATCCAAGGAAAATGCAATAAGGGCAAAAACTCATGGTAACAGTTGATGATGGTATTTGCAAAATCAGACTGTCTAGTTTTTTTCTTCCTACAAATGAAAATTTTCTCATTACTAGTTGACCCACCCTTCCAGTATGAGCCCTGTCGGCTTTAGTCAGTCTTCCGAGATCTTCAACCGGGTCATCGTCTGGGTCAGACATGGGGTCCATGTTCTGCAGACTAGTACTGCTGGTGTCACCACTGAAAGGGACACAGTATCATACTTTCCTCAGAGCCAACTGATCTTTCACATAACTTAGTCTTCCAAGGGCCATCAAACTTCACATCAACTTCAGAAGATGTTGGAATCTGTAAAATGTAAGTATGCTCCTAAACATTAACTTCAGTGTGACATGTACCTTATTAGCTGTTCCTTGGAGAGCTCTCGGGGAACAAGCATGAAATCAGTCACACTAAGTCGAGAGGATGACTTCTTGGGACCTGCCACATGCAAAGAAATAAGAAACAGTGCTATCTGAAATCTCAAGTTGTGCTGACAATCTAAGGCAGCTGTAAACAGTAGCTTCCAAACCAAATGTCAACAGTGTGTGTAAAATAAGCTTCTAAAGGCAACATCAGCATTTTTGTCTTTTAATCACCAGTAGGACGAAGCCAGAAACCAAAATACTCAATCAATTACACAAATATACCCTGGCAAGCAGCCCCTACATTGCGCAGAAAACTCAGACTCAACTGAGACCTATAAAATCAAACAAAATGAGTAAAGAGAGGTGATAGAGCAGGACTAACCCTGGTAGGGGATGTTCTCTTTATGCTGAGTGCTTGTGTAGGCGTGCATTAAGTCAGCAAAAGCACCCTGTTGGCCCAGAAGATCCATGTAGGAACCTATTTCTGTGATCTCACCATCCACCATCACAAGGATTAGGTCGGCCTGGGGAAGGAAGCTCAGGCCATGCGTCACCAGGATGCGGGTCTGTATGGAACACAGGATGCATCATATAGTCCAATTTCATTTTTTACAGCTGGATTTCAGCTGTTGACCAAGAACTGTGTAACAGTGTTAACCTTTGTACCTTATCTTTCAGCACACCCTTTGGTCCGACAACTTTGTCAAAGATGTGCTGACCCACATGGGTGTCCACGGCGGACAGAGGATCATCCAGCAAGTACACATCTGCTTTGCGGTACACCGCACGAGCCAGGCTGACCCGTTGCTTCTGACCGCCAGACAAGTTCAGTCCCTAGAATCGAACAATGGACAGCATGGAACACGTGCTAAATAGTGTAAGTCACAACAGGTGAGCTGGTCATGTGGGACTGACCTTTTCTCCGATCTCCGTTTCGTCACCAGCAGGCAGAATCTTCAGGTCAGGTGTGAGAGCACAGGCCTCTACCACCTGCTTGTACCAGCTCTCCTTCCTATCCTGCCCAAACATAATGTTGTCTCGGAGGGAAGCATTCTGGATCCAGGCCTGCTGGGGCACGTAGGCCACGGAGCCCTGTGCAGAGATGATTGAATAAGCAAGTACCTCAGGTAGCCTGCAGTTTAAGGCAAAATGGTTTTATAACCAAATCCATGGAATCAATAAACAGTTTGACCATTTCGTAGGGTGCTAAATTGCATCAGTCCTCAAAAAGCAGTATTGGTATGTAAGCTATCAAGAGAATCTGGCAAGAACTTTTGCACCTTCACAGAGATCTGACCGCTCCTCTTCTCCATCTCCCCGAGCATGGCAGAAAGCAAGGAAGATTTCCCACTGCCTACGTGGCCTACCACTGCCACCAGGGAGCCGCTCGGTACCCGCACGCCAATCCTGCACATGGAAGGTGCAAGAATAATACGTTCATAACCGTATTGAGGTGAAATGAACATGATTTTCCTACATAAAAGAAAGGAACCTGAAAGATCCAAAAGCAGCACACAAAGCACAGAAGCTCACCTCTTCAAACAAGGAGAGCCTTCTTTGGACCAGCTGAACATCCCATTTTCAACCACCACAGCATCTCCATCTGAGACACAGTCAAATCTAAATAAGCAAATTAACTTCACTGTCCCATGTCGTCTTAAATAGGATAATTATGGAACTGAAATGTTGACTGAAAGCCACTTGTAAGTTCACTCAAAGGAAACGTTTCTACTGTATAGATGAGATAGAGTTCTGAAAATTCAGTCGAAAAGTATTAAAAAAGATATATAGTCTTCATTAAACCTGTAGTTGGAAGGTACCTAATTAGGTTACTTTTCCAAATGACCGTGTTGTTATTGCACGGGTTGTGTGGTGAAGTGTCCACCATTATGATTGCATGTTTGCTTTTACCTCAACTGTTGCTTTTTACAATTTTGGCGTGACTAGGCCTACAATTTTCTTGTCTCTTTAGCCTTCTAGAAACCACATTTTTTTATACTATATTCTTAAGATGATGTCCAAACAATTTATTCTGTTGTACGGCTTTGCGTATGTAATCAAAACCAGTGTTGCCGTATGACTATATGAAGGCTGACAACGTTGTCCTGGGGAGATTTAGGCTCGACCGTACCTGGACTCGGGGGGCCCTTGTCCACATTGCTTGCCTTCAATTCATCTTGACATAGAAACTTTCCCAGGCGTTTCAGGGAAACGGCAGCCTTAAAAGGAAGAAGTGACACTTTCATTCAGTGGAAATAAGACATATCGTTATGCTTTACCATCTTATTTCTCTTTTTCTTAAGCCATTTGCAACCTCCACCAATTTGCTTAATCAGTTGAAATACTTCATTAGTAAAGTTTTCAGTACTTAAAGTAGTTAGGCTATATAGTCTCAGGTATAATTTAAAACGGGTGCATATATTCCACACTCTTTGGAAAGACAGATCTTTGTCTCCAACGTTTTGTCTGAAGGCAACCAACCCTTATTTTCATATCACACACATGAAATCAAAGGATATGGTCCTGTTTGTGATATGTTCTATGATCTCTATACATAAGTTATTTAATCTTTGAGCAATGTGTGCAATAAAGCAAATGTAATCCTGCTTACAGTTAAGGTAAATGAGATCAGGTTTTTTAGGGTGATGTATGTTGGGTAGAGATGACAGTTGGGTTGAATAAGAGTTATCAAGAAGGGTTATGAAATCTGGGAAGGGTCATGACAATCAGGTAGGGTCATGATTTGTGCTTAGAATGATGACTGAGGAAGGTGATGGATATTGGGAAAGTTTTACCTGTTGGCCACTGCTCTTACCTGCATGGTGGTGCTCATTGCAAAGGGCAACTGACTCAGTGGTGTCTTGAGGATGTTGATCAGAGCCATAGAGACAAAGACTTTCTGTGCATCCAGGACATTCTTGTGGTCCATCAGGATGTAAACTCCAAACATGGCAAAGGCTATCTGAAAGAAAACCACAAAAAAAGGGTCACCACCCAAATCTTTTGTGCTTAGGGCATAAGAACCTTGACCTATGAACAGAATGCAGATGGCTTCAGGCTCAGGAAGACAGTTTTTTCTTTAAGCAAAGTTCTTTTTCTTAAAAGCATCCGGAAGATAAAGTATAAATCTGAGTTGAATTCAGTGTGTAAAGATACCAACCAGGAAAGACGAGGAGCTGAAGGAGGCAATTGAGATGGAGTAGAGGATCTGGGATTTCTTCAGGGCTTTCAGCTCCTTTTCCCTGTAGTCCAGTACTTGGTTCTGGAAGGCTTTTTCCCATGCATAGAACTTCAAAAACTTTATTCCATTCAGAATCTCATTCATAAGCTTGATGCGCCCATCCATGTATTTCATCTGGATCTCCTAGGAATGTAGTACAAGGAGACACAGTAAAGTTGAGTAAACAGTGATTGCAATGTAACCATAGAACAGAAATGAACTAAGAGTGATTCATAAACATATTTCCCTGTAGATATTACATAAAAGGGTATCAGCTGTGTCTTTTGATGTCTGTAATTGCTGAGACACAGGAAAACAAGTGGTGCCAGAGTGCGGTTAAGAGTCATGGTTAATGATACGGGCGAGACTGAGTGTGGTACGCTGCTTATTGCCTGTTTGTAGTAGTATAATTGAGAAATGAATTCTTTACAGGCCATTTGTGGTTGTTTGCTGTCAGTGCAGCAAGTAGGCGTCACAGGACTGAAAAGCTCCATCTAACCCACAAACTCACCCTACTTTCCCAAAGTTTATTCAAACAGCAGTGGGAGGATGGGACAGATGCCTGATGGCGCGGTTTGAAATCCAACATTGAGACATATGGGAGAGTACCTGGAGCTTGCTCCTCTTCTTGGCGATAAATCCGTTGAGAGGAAAGATGAGGATGACCGTGGCAATGCCGGCCAGGGCTGAAGGGCCAAGGTGCTGAGGAAAAAAGAGAAAGATGGGATGTAGTGGCTTCTGATATGCAGAGCTATGGGTATTTGAGAATCTCTGAGGTACACTGACCCCAACTGAGCTTGCTGTGACCCTAACTGGGCTTGGTTACCTGCCAGAGAAAGAAAAGGCACAGGGCAATCTCAATAGGTGCCATCCAAACAGCGTTGAAGTACACCACGAAGTCCATGAGCTTCTGGGTGTCAGCAGATACCAGGTTCACAATCTCGCCCACTGTGCAGGTCCGGCGTGCAGCGCTGTTGATGACTAAGGTCTGATGGTGAGATTTGAAGGGCCCAGAGGAAGGACAGAAGTGTCAAAATATGCTTTGACTACACAGATCTCCTCCTGCACTTCAAGTCATGGACTCAAACATAGTTGGAAATACCTTCCTGTAGACAAGCCCCATCACAGCGGTCTTCACCCTCATGCCCACAGTGAAGCACATGTACATGTACTGGTGGTTGAACAGAGACTGGAGGCATGACAGCAGGAACATCAGCGAGGCATAGAAGTAGCCCTTCCACAAGGGGGCATCCTCATCCCGCATGAACCCAAGCAGCAGGCTGTGGAGCAGAGTGCGGTCAATGTTGTGAGTTATGGCTGTGGTAGTCTGGAGGGGCAGGATGGCGAGAGTCATTTCCGCTGTGGATGATCTATTTGTGCATTTGCTTGGGTGCAACCACCGGAGGTGACAGCACTGCTATGAAATGGTGCTGGCGAGGGAAGGAATTTGGCATCTCCCGGCGATAGCACGGAACTGAGTGTGACCCTAGCACACGATTCTTATGCAGCCCTGACCGTCAACCAAGGCCAGACTGCTAGGCTCATGTTCAGCTCTTGGATGCGTCTCCTTGGTGGGTGTACGTGGTGGGGTTCCCTTAGTGGTGGGGTCTTGATGATGACGCTTCTGCCCTCATGGTTGGGCGACTGGGTTGTTATAGCATGAGCTGTGACCACCTGCAACCCCAAGTATCTCACCTGAGCACCTGTGGGATGGAGAACATGAAGGCATCATGGACCACCAGGCACAAAGAACCCAGCAGGAAGTACGGCCCAAAGCTCCGGCCCAAGGTGCGAAGCAGGCGTACTCCTGAACTCTGCTCCTTCTTGAGCTTCCAGAGGAGCAGCGTTTGCTCAGCAAGCTTGGATCCTGGTGGCAGGCTCTCGCATGGCGCCCTCTCCTGACTTGCGTGGGACACAACACGAGGGCACTTGCGTCAGAGACATCGCATTGCTGCCTTTCTCGCGTTTCGTTTTCATGTCAAAAATGGCTCACATAGCAGTTCCTTCGACTGCAGTATTTGTGGGACTTGCTAATTAAATTAAAAGCTGAGCCTTTCTGGCCTTCTTGCATTCTCCTTGTCGAACCTGTGCCAGATGCCATGGGGGTTGTCACTGTTGCAATTTCAGATACCATGTACATTTAGTGCAGGAGGGCGCGGTGGCGCAGTGGGTTGGACCGGGTCCTGCTCTCTGGTGGGTCTGGGGTTCGAGTCATGCTTGGGGTGCCTTGCAACAGACTGGCATCCTGTCCTGGGTGTGTCCCCTCCCCTTCCAGCCCTGCGCCCTGTGTTGCCGGGTTAGGCTCCGGCTCCCCACGACCCCGAATGGGAGAAGCGGTTCAGACCGCGTGTGCGTGTGTATTTAGTGCATAATAGCATTCACAGTGGCACAGCAGGCACCATTTGTGCCTTCATCTCCTAGGCTGTGCATTTGTATGTGGGTTTGAATCTGGCTCAGTCTGTGTGGAATTTGTGTGTTCTTGGTATTAGATACTGAAGTGATATCAGCTGTAATGGCGTGTTGGGTTGACTCCCCTTGCTTTTGTGTCGGATTGCGTTTTTTGCTTTACCGCTGGAGTGTGGTGTACTCCAATGCCCACTCCTCTTCCACACTGGAGATGATGCGCTTTGATGTGTCCTCCTCTCGCAGCGACCAGAGGTCCTCAACCTGGAGTGGCTTACGGTAGCCCTTCACAACCAGCCTATGAGAAACCCCCCCCCCCCCCCCCACACACACATGCACGCACGCATGCACGCACAGAAGGAGTCACTGAGGTTGAGGTCTGCACGGTTTGTTTGGGCAGCAATTCGTAACTCATTTATTTAAGATTCTGCAGTGAATAGACACTCGCTCACCCACTAAACCACCAGAAGAGGATCTTGGATAGAAAGGAGGCGTCCTGGACTGGACAGGGGTTCTGGAAGCATCAACACAACTGGTGTCAGTGTCTGTGGTGCCGTGTGATGCTATGGCGGCGCATTTGGGAGTGACCGCTCACCTTGGCACTCACGGGCTTTGCGGCACTGGAAGGCTGTTCCGCAAAACAGCAGAGCAGCAGCTGGGCCAGCTGCACCGAGAAGTAGGAGAAGAAGGCCACGTAGCGCACGCCCTCCACCCAGAAGTCCTGTCACACCAAGGGGGTAAGAAGTAGCTTAGAATGACTGAGATACGGCAGCCTGGCAGACCTTCCCTTTGGCCCTAATAAGGCAACCAAGAGAAGCTCTTAGCAGGAGATAAATGATATCCCAGTCAATATGCATTGGCTGAGATAGACACCATCCATCCTTTGGTGAACATCAGAAACCACACAGATGGCCACCACGATCACATACTAAAATAACCATCTTTAGCTGACTCCTTTCTTCAAGATGACTTACAGCGTTGGGTTCGTACAATAAAATGATTAAAACTCTTTAAAACTTTAAACAGCAGGGTAATTTTCACTGATCCCTTTACGGTAAGTATCTTTCTCAAGGGTACTATAGCAAGAGCAGGGATTTGAACTCGGGTCCTTTGACTGCAAAGTGACAGCTGTTACCGTTACCTTCTGCTGGAACATTGTTACATGGCACTGTCTACAGTTGCTGTGCGCTCGTTTTGTAAAATACCACAGCAGTTTTCCTGCGGAATTCTGAAAAAAGAATATTTTGAGTCACTAACCCAAGAGCCCCTGTCTGTGTTGATAATACCTACCAATGATCCATTACTGGTTCCACAGTAATTTTCTTGAAATTACCAAAAAAATCGCTGTTGGTCTTTGAAATAGTTGTGTCCTGTCTTCCAGTAATAAGGGCAATAACATAAGCAATGATGTGCTTTAGTCTTATTTTCCGAGGAATCCAAAAGCTCCACATCAAACGGGACTCTCGAACAACTACCATGGTAAAAATCGTGTGTGTTCTCACTGATGAACAAAAATGCACACCACAAAACGTGTCATGCTTTCCTAGCATGCCTCCTTAGTCATTAGCCTGAGACTTGAATGGTGTCACGGGTTCCGATGCCAGGGACCTTCTTCAAAACCGCAGCGGTCCACCCGCTTCCTGTTGTTGAATATTGGACCGTTTTTGTTCCTGTGCTGGGGAGCCCAAACACCCCCACTGTAAGCTTTTTATGCTACTATACAGACTTTGGTACCTTGCAAGCACAGTGGATCATGGGTTTTGAAGAAGGGCCGCTGCGAGGGACCGGTGACTCGCCAATGGCAAAGCTGTAACACACTCCAGAGCCTACCCTGCATATATGTGGGTTGGTAAATTAATTCCACACGTAAAGTGTTAAAAATCATTCTAGTGATGTTATAAATGTATAAATCAAAAAGTTAGTGGTTCAATCTGATTGCATGCACGGTGACTAGAGGTTGAGTACTGAAAGGGGCAGCAAGCAGTGCAGTCGTTAGAGCCACTCATAAGTCGGAGGGTCGAATCCCACCTCCTGTTGTGGTACCATTAAGAACGGTACTTATTCTTACTTGCTCTGGTAAGAAGGGGTAAAGAACGGTAAAGTGGATGAACGCTGTAAGTCATTGCGGAGAAAAGCGTCAGCTAATTGATTGGTGGGAGATGAATGTCTGGAGGAGACACTCAAACCCTGGCGCTCGCGTGTTGTTTCGGACCAGAAAACGGGCTGTTTTGATGGCCGATTCTGCGCTGCCAAAACACGCGAACTCGATACCCCCGGTAAACAGCCTCCCTCTTGGGAGGTTCGGACCCGTGTGCGGGGGCGGGGATGGCCCGGAGAGGTGGTGGACGAAAAGCTCGCGCTAGCCGCAGACAAAACAGATACAGCTGGCAAGGACCATCAGCAAATATAGGTCAACTTATTTTGGGGGACCTCTCGAATGGGCTCGAAAACATGAACTCGCTAAACTCAGCCGCTTTCCAGCTTCTGCACCGCAGTTCTCATACCTGGAGCCAAATTCCGCAGGGCAGTTCAGAAATGGAGGGATGGAGACGGTTCCTCTGAACCAAGTTGCTGCCAAGTGGCGTGGAGAAGAGGAGGGAAAGCAGTAGCTGTGATTCTATGTGTGTGAGTGTTTGCGTGTGTGAATGTTAAGGCAGAAGGCCTACTCATGTACTGCACTGGCACACAAACGTGTCCAATGTGCGTCTTGGCATTGGGATAAAAGTAAGATGTGTGATTTCCTTTGGAATAAAAAGTTTTCGTTCGTTCGTTCGTTCGTTCGTTCGTTCGTTCGTTCATTCATCCCTCACACAGGGGGCTATATCATCCGTGAAACCATCATATGTCCTTCATGAAAGGATTGAATTGCTATTAATTTTTATGAGGAGAAAGCAATTGGTTCCCAGACAAAAACAGAATTGGTAACACGTTTTAATATTATTTTTCTTTCCAGTGTGTCTATCGCTCGCCCTGCAGTCTATCTTAGTGCCTTCTGCACTTTCTTTTCATACTTTTTTGCTGACCTGTAATTTCACTCACATTTATGATATCGAGAAACAAATGTCTCAGGATCATGGGTTGTGTTGCTGTGCGAAGCTGTGTAGGGTCACTAGCGCATTTGATTAAGGCTTTTTGAAACTAGTGGTCATTGTCTCCAGTCATATTAACACATTAATAAACTGGCTTTAATCCGAGGGACAACAACCTTCAGGGTTTGACACATTAGGTGTGTATCTCTGTCCCACGACAGCTGATCCAAGCTGTTATACAGAATAAAATGCCGGTTGTGATAGTAAAATGATGACATAATGAGCAGAAATGCCATTGCATTGAATAATAAGCCCAGTAAATATTTTCATAAGGCCATGCAGCGGTTTTCCATTGTTCGCAAATTCATTCAAGACAGGATGAGTGTAGGGAAGGCTGGTCGCAAGATCAGATTCATCAGACTTTTGCTGAGCCAGCACTTATTGAATTTTCCTTATTTGTACAACCAAAAATTGTTTTTCTTTAAAAGAATGCTTCATATCTCTGACTTTCCGAAAGAGAACTCTGACTTTCCGTCTGAATGTTTATTCGACAGACTTGGAGGGCAAGGATTGTCTTCCGTCTCTAATTTCTGAATGCTGCACATTTCCCAGAATGCACTGCTACCTTTCGAGGGTCTTCCCGGGACCCTTTCAGTAGAGCGCGGAGTTGCCACGTGTTGGGTTCGCTGTCGCCCGTCACCCTCGACAAACAAGGAAAGGGACTGATCGTGCGGTCGGGCCAGACGGGTGGGACGAGACCCCACAGCGGGTGCTTGCCGAGGTGTCTCTCGCACGGGGCTCTGCCGCCTTCCTGCGGCGTCTGACCGTGCGCTCGCCGAGGGACATTTATGTGCCGGGTGTCACGTTAGCCACCCGCTCTGGCTTATCTCTGCGGTCCTAAAGTGGCGGTTCTGGTCTGAGGCTGGTAAGACGCTGTACCGCACCATTCATCAGGCCTCAGCAATGCGGCAGCGCTCAGCCAGGGGCTATAAAAAAAGCTAAAATCGGACCGCGCCTATTTATAGAAACACCGCTCGTGTGTGTAGTGTCTGTGTGCGTTTGCACACACGTGGGATAAATGTACGCTTGTCTGCCTGAGCCAGACGGTAAAGTGGGCTGTGAGAGAAGCAGGGGGGCTGAGGTGGAGGTTCTGCAGGGGGTTCTGCACTGGTGTTGGCCTCTGTCTGTGTGCGTGACCAACAACACCGGCGTACCCCCTGCTGGTGGACTAGAACCGTTCAAAGGAGACTCAGCCGACGTCAGGGGACGGCCGGTGCGGGAATATACAGCACCCGGCAAAGGATCGTCAAGTACCATCATCAAGCGGAACCCTTTAATTCCTTGGAAATGTCGTCCCAGAGCGATTCGAGTCACGGTCTCACTCACCTCGTCCACGGCGAGCCGGACCTTTGCCCGCAAGGGCACCAGGGAGCACAGGACAGCCAGCAGCCAGAAGATGAACAGGACCGGGGAGGACCGGCAGCCACGCACCCTTTCCACATGGACCGTGCAGATAACCAGCACCTGGGGGGCGTCAGAGCACAGGTTTGGGTCCTGATCTTGCGAGAGTTCCCATCATTAGTGTAAATCACGACCATCCAGCCAAGCAGACCGTAAAAGGGCCGTGTGAAGGTGTATGAAGGAAAGTGGAACATGCCATGAAACACTTTGACATTCAGACACAGGTGTCATACGCAACCCATAAGCGCTGATTTTTGGTTATATGAAGTTGATGTAAAAAAACTGCTCAGCTGTGTGCACTCATAACGCTACCATTGCGCTGTAAAGGGTCCATAGCCTGCGGCCATCAGGACCTCGTTCCCACCGCTGTTGGGTAATCCAGCGGAACGGGACACGCCGCAGTGAGAGGTGAGGGACCGAAGCCAGGGCCAGAAATGTTTACCACGGTGAGGCTGCGAACGACGGGGCTCAGCAGGAACACCAAGTGTTGCTCGATCTCCTGGTTCTTCTCGAGCAAGACGTAGAAGAACTCCACAAAGCCGAAGGAAGCCAAGATGAGCCCCAGGACCTGGGTGGAAAGGTAACCGTGAACCGTTGTCTGCACTCACGCAGTTTGGCTTTCCCCAAATACCCATTTCCATTAAACCCACAGATTAAGGATCGTTCTGCAGACACGTTTGTGGTTTAAGGTCGCTTCCGGAGTGACCTGCGACTGTGACCGGTGGGTAATCATCATACTCCTCAGCTCACCATTTTGGCCCAGCAGAGGTTGGACAGCTGTATGTAGCCACGGTCGTTGCAGTAAAGGTACAGGAAGTAGAAAGGTGCGCAGATCCAGAGGTACACACACGGTGCCCACACCAGGACCGTGTTCTGGAAGCACTGGGTCAGGTCTGGGTTGGGAGTGTACCACGTCCGGTTCCAGTCCTGGAGTACACGGGAAAGAGCGAAGTGAGGAACCTGTCGTGGAGAGACCGCGTTGGGACACGTGATTTGACTTGACCCCGGTGACTCCACAAGGGCGACCGTCTCGGCGAGGGCTCGCAGGGCACGGAGCCTGATGCTCAGGGAGCTGCGGCGCACGCTGAGGCCGTGTGGAGAACCGCAGCGGATTCCTTCTTCTCACCTATTATGCAACACTCCCCGGCAGCAGCGAGTCGACGGCCCAAGCGGCAGCTCCTCCCCACCCCGGTAAACAACAGCGTGGTTCCACTTTGCATGACTGGGAGCCCAACCGGGACTTTTTTAGCCATGTAAACATATTTTCCCTCTAATGTCCCCCAAGGTCCGTTCTCTCCTCTTATTTTTTTTATTATTATCGATTGTCTTAGCAACAGCAGCAACACGGACATATCGAGGTATTATAGGCAAATACGTAACACAAGGGCAGAAAGAGCAATGTTTTGAAAATGTGATCATCTGTCATTGTCCAGGGAGTCTACAGTCCAAGTGTCCAGTGTTCATGTGAATTATCATAGAAATTTAGTGTTAGTTTTTCCAGCATAAAAGAAAAGTCACCCATTGGGTGATTCTGGAATAGAGGATTGCAACACAATATTACTGCTGAATTAATAAAAATAGAGAACACACAAGTCTTTTTCGAATGCGTCCCTGTGCACACGGGACTTCCGTTTAGATGCGCGGCGTTTGGACATATCGTGAACATTTTTAATTAGCGTGTTGTGACAACGCAGAGACAAAAAAGAATTTCTTTGACATTTTTATCACAGAGTTTTTGATTGCAGTTAATCCATTTGTACAGCGGAGTAGATTTTACTATATCAGTTCAGAGTAAGTACCTCAGTCAAGTGTACTGCGGGAAGTAGAATTTGATCCAGAGACCTTCGAGTGCAATGTGGCTCCTCCAACCACTGTGCCACCTACTGGCTGTAAATGAAAGAGCCTTAAGGGGCTGCCTAGAAGGAGTCTAGATGCTTCTATGATTCAGCAAGTGGATGTAGGGAATAAGAAGATGAGAGTTGAGATCAGCAGTGTTCGAGGTTCGAGATGCAAACGCAGGACTCGGAAAGGACCAAGGGCTCTTGTTGCTCTTCTGTGCTTGTGGTTTGGTTTTTCGGAATGGTCAAAAACCCGTTTGTCCACAAACCCAGAGTTCCGCATGTGCTGGACCAGTGCTCACCAGCCTGGGGTAATTACTCAGTCAAGAACCGTGGAATTTGAACACTGCATTTATACATTGAGAGAAAAGCCAGAGGTTCACCTTGACCTCGTTGATCTGGTTTAGACCAGGTGTCCGAATTATCATAGAGTGACCACGGTGACCTGTGGTGGGGGGGCGTAGGGGTGCAGCGGGATTTTGACAGGAATGCCCATGGAGAAGTGGTCCACGGTGCCATTCCCAATGTCTGCAACCCAGACAGGTGCTGGGGAGGGGGCTATTCGCAGAAGGCAGGGTGTGCGCCGGGCATCACGCAAGTTGGTCAGTCCTTGTGGAGTGGAGTTCGGGACCTTCCGGTGAACATTTCCACAGGTTTCCATTTAAGATGAAGGACTGCAGGTTTTCATGCTATGATCATCAACGAGGTGTTTCAGCCACAGAAAGAACCAGAACAAAACCCAGGTGGCAGTTATTACAGCCCTTCCACATGGGGGGCCTCTGGGGGAATATCCAGGACCTTCGACATGACTCCCTATGCTGTACATCGATAACACGCTGAGAAATGTTTCCAAAAATCCTGCATTTGGCACGTCTCGGATGACGGGCTCTAACGGTTCCGAGCGGCTGTGCGCTTCCACACTGGACCCCTCTGACATCACACACGACTCTGGAGCGAGTACAGTATATTTACACTACACATGCTCCAAGAATCTAGTGAATCATCCAAATCCTGAGGTCAGGGGTCATGTGATGCTGAAAGTGCTGACATGGCATTTCATGTGATTCAGAAATGAAAAACTCAAGCACATATTTCCAACACCAGGCAGCTTAAAAACACATGTAGGCAAAAGAAGAGCTGCCACACAGCACCCGTTATTATAAGCATGCTCGGGGCTCTGGAATAAACATCAAAAAGTTTCCGTCGGAGGTTTATATTTATCTATTTATTCATTTAGGTTTCGACTCAATGGACCCGGGTTCGAATCCCACTGCCTGTTGTCATACCCTTGATCAAGGTATTCACCCTGAAAGGATGCAGTAAAAATTACCCAGCTGTATAAATGGGCGAATCAAAGTAGTTTATCGCTGTGATTCATTTTGGAGAAAAACATCATATAAACGAATAAGTAACTAATGAATCATTATCTGGTCAGATGAAATAATCAATTTCCCAACAATTTACAATTAAAACCCTGGATGTTTTGCTCAGTCTGCGTTTTGTTTCACATTTCAGGAAAAAGCCCCATCAGCAACACTGTTCAGGGGGACTCGACCCCGAAACCTTCCGGTCACACAAACAGCTCCCTGACAACTCCGGTACCTGCACTCACCGTGACCCATGAGGTGTGACAGCAAGTCCAGCCCCACAGGTGTGTGTCCCCCAGGTACTCGCACTCACCCAAAGGGGGTCCAGCCCATTGAGGCTGCACAGGTCGTCCATCCACATGGTTGCTCCGGTCGTTCCCTCGTGAGCGCACGCTCCTTCGGCTCTGTGTGTGTGTGTGTGTGTGTGTGTGTGTCTCTCTTCTGGCTGGCCGTGGAACCCAGCTGCTCTGAGCCCCTCGCTGCCTGCCTGTCACTTCTTCTCTCTGTGTCCTCAGTGGGTGGAAGGACTTCTGCTCTCTCTCTCTCTCTCTCTCTCTTCCCTCTCTCCTTGCTGGCTCCACGTGCTGGAACACCTCCTGGGAGGAGGAAAAAATATGGGTGACAGTGCCACACCCAAACCCCTGCCCCCACCCAAACCACCCCCCCCCCCCCCCCCCCGGGACAGGTTGCCAGCCGTCTGCCTCCCGCCTGCGAAGGACGCGGGAATCTGAGCGTGAGTGTTTGTTCGGTGTCTGAAACAGGGCTCAGGGCCACACACTCCCTATATACATACACACATATAGAAATACATGAATATATATAAACATTATATAAATATAGCTAACCAGACACAGGGAACATGCACCAAGTCTATTGCACAGCACCTCTGATTTATTTACATTCTACTACAATAATCGCAGCCGTATTCGTTACTCTGCGGTAATTAGTGCCGATGTAAATATGAGCCAGTCAGCAGGTTTATTATTTAATTATTCATTAATACTTCCAGAGTCACTTATCTTGTTATTGATTTGTTATTATCCGATCTATCGCTTTATGCAGCAGGGTCATTTTCACTGCGTCGCTCCTGGGTATGTACCTCGATCGAAGACACTGCAGCTGGAGCGGGGAGAAGGCAACGCCTAACACTACGCCACCTACTGACCAGTGCATGTAGCAGCTGATGGGTCCTCAAAACACAGCAGTTTGTGTGACGAGTACAGTACTTTGAGTGTACTGTAAATGTGTGCTGTTGGTGTCCACGTGTTTCGGATGATAGGTTAGCTCCGTGTGTGTGTGTGTGTGTGCGTGAGACGTGTTGCAAGCCAAGGTTCCGATGCTGACCAGCGGTACGGCGTTGCTGGTCCTCGAGCTGGACGGAGCGATGGACGAATGAACAGATGGATGGGTGGAAGGGCTAGAGGGCGGGCTGGGAACACATGTGGAGCGTATTACTAAACTGCAGCAGGAGGAAACACGGAAAGTCAAGGAGGAGCCGTGGCGAAAACACGGCAGAGGGACTCGCTTCGGCGAACGGAGACAGTGTCCGCATTGTGGCCCTCCTCGGAGCCCCTTCGCCCCGGAACCCGTGTTCCGTGAGGCCGGAATGCACATGAAAGGGCTGCGTTCTGGGCTGTTCTCAGTGGTGCAGGACAGACACTGTATCTCTTGAATGGTAAAATATTGTGGCCCTTGAGAGCTTATGGGTTTTGGCCCTTGAAAGTGCCGCCAGGAGGCGGTGCTTCTCACATGCTCCTCCCGCCGACGGTCCTGCGGACGACGCCACGGTACTTTCCAGAGCCGCGGGGGGCCTCGATCGTGTGAAATGCGCGCGTGTGTGTGTGTGTCTGATGGTGCCACACACCAGGAATGCACAGAATCTGCTCCCGACTGTAAATGTTGCTCAGAAATGCCGCATGCCTTTTAGCACCACGCCAGACCAAGACACACGCGTGACACGTGTCCCCTGGCCAGCACAGACATAGCTTCGCCTGGGTCCCGCCGCTGGTGTACCTTTCAGTGCTTTTCCGCCAGTTTTACTATTAAAAATGTAGTGAGCGAGTGGGACGAGCATCCCTGTGCACGGGGTACCAGAGAAACGCGGTGAAAACGATGTTTTACCATGCTTGATGGTGACGGGCCCGGTGGACTCCGCCGCCTGCTTTGTGCCTCGAACTCGAGGCCGCCGCCAAGACTCGCTGGTGTTGCCCCTCCTCCACCTGGCCACCAGACACCACGCAGCCTCTTCACGTGTCTCTAGAAATACCGCAGGCAATTCAACGCTGTAACATCGATAGAAAGATGTCGGTACCGGTCTTTACTGCACATGACCGCACTTCGGGGGGCTGCATACCACAATGACAAGAGAGTCCAGGGAATTTTTTAATTTACTGTATTGTCCATCGCAGTCCTGCTCTTCGGTGGGTCTGTGGTTCGAGTCCCGCTTGGGGTGCCTTGCGGCGGACTGGCGTCCCGTCCTGGGTGTGTCCCCTCCCCCTCTAGCCTTACGCCCTGAGTTGCCGGGTAGGCTCCGGTTTCCCGTGACCCCGTGAGGGACAAGCGGTTCTGAAAATGTGTGTGTGTGTGTGTGTGTATTGTCCATAATTTTTACAAAATCATACAAAAGGTGTTGGTCAATGGGTTTAAAGAAATCAAAAGTGTTTTCAAAAAAATCACTGCATTTAAATATAGATATACAGTATATAGAGCAATTTACAAGCGTACAGGTCTCAAAACACGGCTTAAAAATATTTTTAGGAAATACCTCCATCGGTTTGTTAAAACAAGACTTTATTTCAGCATTTCGAGTTTTTCGCAAGCATACCCCTCTAAATAGAGAACACAATGTGAAATATTTCATTAAAATATACATTTTTACATGCAACAAGCTTAATATCACATATGCGATACACTGAAATGAGCGGGCCCGCTGTGTGGTGGGTCTGGGGTTCGAGCCCAGCTTCGGGTGCCTTGCGACGGACCGGCGTCCCATCCTGGGTGTGTCCCCTCCCTCTCCGGCCTTGTGTCCGTTGGGGACAAGTTGTTGTTGACATTGGTTGGTTGGTGGTTGAAATGGGCGGTCAGTCTCGTGACCGGAACCCCCGATTAGCGTGGTCACACAAGGATGAACTGAAACTCATAGGACTGGAAGAAATAATTAAAAGTGGTTCCAAATAAATCAGAAACCTTTCAATAATAAATGCATTGCTGGGATAATTAAAGGAATTATGTCAAAAACAAATGTCCCTAAAGTGGAATTTGGATCGACGTCGTTTGTTTGCTGCAGCCAACTACTCTCATTCACGGTCTGCTCTGGAGGTCAGGAGCAGGCGGATGCTGCCTGGTGGTTTTCTGTGCGCTGAGCTCCACCTTCCTGCTTTGAGCCGCTTTCCTGGGGTTTGCACAGGACTGCGGGGATTCAAACCCGTGGCCCGAGACCTGGCGTAGCACCACCGCACCATTGCATACGCCGTGCCGGCAGCTGTTTGTTTCTTCAGCTGACAGGAGCAGCGCTTGTTGGGAGGACAACAAAAGCCTATTTTCAGGCCTGAAGGGGGCAGAGAGGCACCAGTGAATCATGGGCCCACCCGCGGGGGGTCCCTGGGGGGGCGACTGAGAGCTAGTTAACCAGACCCGGTCACCTACACTTCCTGTGGCCTTGCTCAGCAGGAAAAACAGTCTCGTCAAAATAACGGTGTCATTTTGGGTTTGCGGACAAAAATATCCCCGGTTGGAATGTCGAACACGCAGAGCGCGGCGGGACAGCGGTCGAGACGCACCGAGTGCCACTCTTCTGCTGCAGCCCTGCGAAGAGGGACCCCTTGCGCCCGGAGCCCGTTGGCTGAAAGCAGGCCAAAGAACTCCTGTCGAGGGCTGAGCGGATCTACGGAGAAGGCGGCTCGAAAGCAGAGCCGCCGGTGGGTAGCTGGAGACACGGAAGCTTCCAGAAACATAGACCGCATCGTGAAAGTGAAGAATGGCGCTGGGTGTGAGTCAGGGTGCGCGGCGCGAGCGACCGCGTGGGGGAAGTGCGATCGCCTGTCAGATTAGTACCTTGGGATTAGTCTGTGGTCCCCTTCCGCAGGCTCATGTTTACTCACACGTCTGCCCGGAGCGACCGCTCGCAGAGAGGGCGTCCCGGAACCGGCGTCGCGTGCGTGCGAGGGGCCCGTCGTCGCGTCTGCAACCGAGCCATGTGTGTCTCCTGTTTGTGTGTGCCTCCTTTCATCGCTTTACTCATTGACACGTACCTCCTCTAACTAGAGCTCCCTGTGGAACCTGAATTAGCAACATTGTGGTCATTCACACTGACGCTAATTCAGCGATCAGATGCTTTTCCCCAGAGTGACCTGCAGTGATTGCAAACTACTGCCTGCCTGACACCTTTATCCCAGATCATGTGCAGTGTTAGATATACTAACACCTGTATAGCAGAGCAGTGTAAAACACACACACACACACACGAGGGGCAATTTAGAGCCACCAATTCCCCTGAAGCATGTCTTCGAACTGTGGTAGGAAGCCAGAGCACCTTGAGGAAACCCACATGAACACTGGGAGAACATACAAACTCCGCACAGACCGAGCTGAATTCGAACCCACAGCCCATCTCTGGGATCTGTCTTCTTAATCACCGTCTTGCACCAAATCATTTATCACAGATAGTTTTTAAATGTGTTGCCTCGGCAGTGAGTTCGGAATTGGCACGGTGAACAGAGGAGGCAAGAAGTGGCTAAGGGACCGCCCTGGGGAGAACACCCTGCCTCGGGGCCGGATGAGTGAGGCTCCGTGTCGAATCCTGAGGAGACACAAGGCTGGACACATCCAGTGGCAGCACTGCAGCGGTGCAGGAATCCCAGTAGACATCCTCAGTGCGGAGCCAGTTAGTAGCCTCTCCATTCCTCTCCTCTGCATTCCTTTTCTCCCCGAAAGAGGAATCGAAGAATCGAGAGAGTGGCCGCTCCGCTTCTCATTCCAAACTGCTCTCTCTTTCCACTCCAAAGAGGATACACCAGTGAATCACGAGCGCGAGGCCGACGGACAACGCGGATGCAGAAGGTTCGCTCTGGAAACTGTGGTGCGTTCCATAATTGTTGTGTCTGGGCTGCTCTTCCAAGGCCCTTCCCAGTGAAGAAACCAAGTAAAACCGGTGCACCACACTGACCCCAGAGCGGAGCACCGACCCAACCCCCACCCAGGCACTCATCCTTCTTTGTGTTCACACCTTAAGGTGCAGCCTGAGTAAACACTCATGTGTGTTTCTGACCCAGCGGTGGAGTGAAGACTGGGCCATAGTGAGACCACTACTCACAGTCCTCTCTTATTCACCCTGGGCTTGTAGAGGAAATTGACCCAGTGTCTGGTGACACCTTGGGGTGAGAAATCCCCCAAACTCTCCCGAGAGATGCTCCTTCCCTGCAGCCATCCACAGGATAGTACAGGTTCTTGAAAACATTTACTTTTACGTTATCAAATGCTTTTCTCTGAAACGATGTACAAGAAGAGTAACTACTAGTGCGTCGACTACAGATGAAAAACTTCAAACACAGGCTTGTTGGGCTGATATCACCACGTTGCTGGTTGACATCCTTCAAGCAGCTGTTTGTTATAGCAAATCCATAGATAATCATAGCAGATAGTGTTGGCCTCGGTTATGTAGCTTTCAGGAGCTCAGGAGACAAGTGGCACTGAAAGAGATCCTTCAGGGTTTGAGATCCTTCTTGAATGTGGGAGAGATTCAGCAGCTCTGAGGGACAGAGAGAGCTCATTCCACCAAAACTGAGAACCTTGAAAAGTCTGAAAGCTAAGACTTTTTATTTTGGACCCTTGTGAGTGGGTCCACCAAGTGATCATGTCCTGCTGGTATCGGGTGCAGAACCTTTGACTGTCTTGTAGACTGTGACCAGAGTGGTCAACTTGATGCAGGCAGAAACGGGCAGAGTCAGTGTAGACAGACGAGGAGGGGAGACACTCGGAAAGACTTGGACAGGTCAAACTCAAGATCGAACCTGGATCTCCTGGGAAGGCCTGATTCCTGAAGCTGAGCACGGAGTTGCAGAAGTCCAGGTGGGTATCTCCACAGCCGCAGCAGGAGGTGTCTGCAAACACGTGAAGTTTCTGAAAGCGAGGGGGAGCCGTCCTTCCTGGAAGTGTTACGAGCAGCACGGCGGTGCGAACGCAGCCCCCGCTAGGTCTCCTCCCTCGTGCTCCGGTTTCGTTCATTTATTCGCGGGACGTGGGCTGCTAGATAAAGACCCCCCGAGGTGAACCTCTCATGTGAGAGATGGACTAGAGCCCCCCAAGCCGTGTTATTTTAGGCTTCTGTTTAACGTGCCATCGCTGGAATCCGTTAGCAGGTGTGTTCGAGGTCGGCCCGCTGCCCCACCCCGCTACCCTCAACGTGGTTATCACTTTGTCTCGCTCTCTGTCTGTCTCCCTCTCCCCCACCCACTGGACAGCTGATCTTTTCCAGACTGTTTCACAAGAGCCCAGCACCCCCCTACCCCCAGCCCGCACGTGCAGTAAACATGGCAATTACATAGGATTAAAGTGCCTTGTGGTCGGCTGTGTATTTACACACGCATCCTTCAGACAAAAGCCACTTTCTGGAGAGTTCAGCCCTTAATGCCGCGAAGCCCATAATGAACATGCAATGTGAGATTATAATAACGTCTTCAGCAAACTTGTTAATTACCTGCTCTGGATTTAAGGGATTTATGGTTTATGCGTCTGATTATTTTATTATACTCATCCTTAGAGCTAGAGAGCAGTTAAAACCCCCACAGACGCGGTACGAGCCCAAAGCGTCTCCGTATGTCGCGCAGTACAGACGGGAGGTGTGCGAGGTCAGTGGGCTAAGCCGCTGCAGCAGGGTTGTGGGTTCGACTCCTGCATAGGGTCTGCATCCTGGTTGCTTTGGGGCACCTCACCTGCTGTATCACCTCACGGGCAGGTGCTTAGTGATTTCTCTGGGTCCATGTTCATTTAGTCAAAAGACAGACATACATCATCTGAACCGCTTGTCCCATATGGGGTCATGGGGAGCCGGAGCCTAACCCGGCAACAGAGGGCATAAGGCTGGAGGAGACACACCCAGGACTTGAACCCCAGACCCACTGGAGAGCAGGACCCGGTCCAACCCACTGCGCCACTGCACCCCCCTAGTCAAAAGACACAAGCCCAAAATTCCTACATGTCTGTCTGGAGCCCAGCAGGTGGTGCCCCCGCACCTCAACACCCGCATTGACAGTCTATAGGTTAGAGGTCCTGTGGGGGGTCTAATTTCTGCACATCAGTTAAATTCCACTGTGTTCCTGTCCTCAAATCTCAGTGAAGGGCTTTTAGAAACGTGCATAGTTTTCATTATGTGCGTAGTAATAGTTCGTTATGTATTCTGCAGATAATGATAGTTCATTATGTTACAGTGAGACTAAACAGCTCTCTTTCCGCACACCTGTTTGCTTGCAGACGGAAAGGTCCACAGTTGATGCTCCAGTGAGCGGAAAAGGGACAGCGGGTGGTGCAGTGGTTAGTGCTGTAGCCTTGCAATTTAAGGACAGAGGCTTGAATCCCACCTTATGTTGAACTGGTATGGTAAAAACGACCCTGCTGCATAAATGGGTAAACTGTTGTAAGTAACTTAGTGTACAAACCTCCCACTGGAAGCTGCATTAGGGAAAAGTGTCGGATAAATTAATTAAAAATAACGGTACGAAGAAGAAGGAAGGGAACTCGTTCACCGCAGAAGGTTGCTGAGATACAACTCCATATCTGTCGATAAACTGGAGAACTTGACTGACTCTCATCCCGCTTACCCCACCACCCCAACATACACACACTTACACACACACCTTCAACCTATCCCTTGTTTGTTCTCTGCCATCGCAGATCCATAGCAGTCAAGCCCACAATTCTTGAAACGTGGAAGAATTTTTCACGGACACGTAAGTGACCTTGCGATTCCTGGAGTCTGGATCAGGAGCAGGCGTCTCCCGGGACCCTTATCTTACCTCCGTCAAGTTTCCCAAGAGACTCGTTGTGACTTGTGAGCACCAGTAGGTTCCCAGCAATGCGGATTCTGTGGCACCCCTTGGCTGAGTCTCCTCCGCAGCCAAACACTGGCTCTTTAAACCCTTAACCACACAGAGAGGACAGCAGGTAGGCCTAGGGGGAGGGTCCATGCTAATCTGGTCTTCGACAGACAACTTACTCAATTCCTCTTGGTCGCAGCACCGTGCCACTGCAGAACTTCCAACAAAGATGTGGTGAGAATTTTGCTCTTTATGTGATGTGTCTCATTGTTTTCGATAAGGCTGCATACTCTGTCCCAGAGACGCATGCGGACAGTAAACCTCACCGGGACTAGTCAACACTGCACATCGAAAGCTGGGGCGAAGGTGGGGGCGCAGTGCTCTAAAGGTTTTTGGTTTTGAATCCCAACTCCTGCTACAGTACCCTTGATGAAGGCACTTACCTGAATTGATAGAGTAAAAATTACCCACCTGTATAAATGGCTAAATCAGTGCACAACCATTGTAAGTAGCATTGGTGAGAGCTGTCAGATTATAATAATAATAATAATAATAATAATAATAATAATAATAATAATAATGATGTGGAGTTAGATGAAATGCCAGGCAATGATCACTGCTCAGACAAGGTTTTGAGTAAACAGCTCCTTAGTCCGTGTTTAGGGACTATAAAACACAAGCAAGACACAGAGGTGACCACAACTGTTGTCCCACAGTAACAGCTGGAACAGCCTAGGTTGTGTGTGTGTGTGTGTGTGTGTGTGTGTGTGTGTGGGTGTGTGTGTGTCTATGTCTGTGTTAGACTGCCCCCTACAGATATTAAAACTCCTGGCTGTAGAAGTGTCACTGCAGGCCCTTCACACGACTGACCAAACAGCCACAAGCAGAATTTAATACACGTCGATGGAGGCATCTGCTCAACATGTCCCAACTAACAGGAGATGCAGCTATTTCTGTGCTCTCCCATCTTTGGTTTGAATATCTGAACACGTATTTAACTGGGTTGAAATCCAGAAATCGCTCGTTTCGAGGCAGCGTGGCCCCGCACTGCGCTGTTGCCATGTCTTGTTTTCAGGGATATAATGTTTATTTATTTACTTGTATCAAGTCACTTATTTTTCTTTAACTTTCCTTCAAGAAGTTATTTATCTTCGTAGCTTCCCTCTGCATTTAAATTGGATTCGGTGTTCGCACCCAGCAGCCGGCATGCAGCTGTGCGCCGTACGCTGTTGTACCCTAGGGGGCATCACGGCACTTCTCCTCCCTTCTTCGGCTCTTCGTGACTAAATACAGGAGAGCAGAATTCTTCTCATTCCTTGGCTACAGAAGATGGGCTCTTTTCCCAGCCAAAATAAGTAGTTGTCTGGTGCTTTCCTCTAAATAACACCGGGAGCTGAACCCAAACATCTTTTTCTACTGCCTGGACTAGTAAAAATATGCGAGGTTCCACGGAGCGCAGCTCCTGTAAGCGGGATGCTTCTACGTTCTCTGTACCGCGCTGTCTTTTACTTTGTTTTCTTATTATTGTAGCTCATGCCTTCTTCAAGGTGACCTACAAGTGTAAGCTTCTAATAATAGTCTACCCATTTACCCAGCTGGGTAATTTTTACTGTATTGGTTCAGGGTAAGTGCTTTCATCAGGGGACAGCTGATAGCGTAGTGGTTCGAGGTCTTACCTTTGGACTGAAAGATCGCAGGTTCAGATCCCCCTTTCAGTTATAGTATGCTTGAACAAGGTGCTTACCCTAAGTGGCTCTAGTGAAGTTACCCAGCTGTAAATTGTAAGTGACTTAACATTGTAAGTTGCTATGGAAAAAGCATCAGCTCCTTGAATAAATGTAAGGGTGCTGTAGCAGGAGGTGGGATTTGAACCCAGGTCTTTTCAGTGGGAGCTGTAACCACTGCACCTGCTCTTTCTTAAAATGTAAAATACTGAGGTTATTTCCCTCCTTTACAAAAGCTGCACCTCTTTCAGCAAAACCAACAGTTCCAGAGAGTTCTACAACACCGGTTCGACTAAAAGTGATCATCCGTTGAGGGAACGTCACGGACAGGTAGCAGGATCCGTGCCTTTGTCTGCAGTGTGTTGGGGGTTGGAGCAGCTGTTGACTCTGGTTTGGCACAGTGACTCCATATTCCATGTCCGCCTGTCCAGCATCCCTCACATCCCTTTTTCCCATGACCTCATCGCATTGCCATCAGAAGGAAGTGGTCAGTCCAGAGGGGAGAGCGGGAGTTGCCATGGTGATGCGATGCCTCCTTCCCAACCCCTCTGGTACCTCTGCTTCATGGGGGGGGGGGCTGAGTGGGAACTATTCGGACAGGCCCTGGGACGGCCGTTTGGCTCAGCTTCTCGCTCTAGGGGACGCTGCTGCATGGTCGTGTTTAATCAGAGTTCTCAATCTCAGCGACTCAAAGACTGCTGCAGTTTCACAAGACGAACATAAGGGATCACGCGGTGGTGGCTTCCTGCCTCCAGGGCTTTTCAGCATGTCTGGAAGGTGTGACCTCACCCTCCCGTGAGTCAGAGGGTCTTGGCCCGTCGACCGTAACTCTCAAACTCGCTTTTTTTTGTTGCCCGACATGCTCCTGGTTCAATGAGTCAAAGAGTCACCATTTCCTGCAGGACCAGTTTCCTGTGCTGTGTCATCGTTGTACATTTATTCATTTATTCATTATTATTAACTAGTTATTGTTAAGTAGTCTTAATAATACATGTGTTATTCTTAGTGATCTTTGCATTTTTGGGTTTCCTGCTGTGGTCAGCGTTTGGGGTCGAAAGGGATCATCTCCATCGTCCTCCAGTACTGTCTGGGTTTCCCATCTCTCACCCACTATAAATAGCATTTCCTCCCCAGAGGGGGGTGCAGAACTGTGACCCGGGTCCAGCCAGGCTGAATGATGGCCTGTTTTCACAGAGGAAACCACACACGTGTCTCTCACACACTTCTGCCATCAGACGGGGGGGGGTAGAGCAGTGAGGAGGGGGGTGTTTATCATCAGGAAAATGCAGATGTGTGCGGTTGATGGAATGAGCTGGCTGGACTGGGATTGACTGTAGATATCGAGTTACCGTCGGGAAGGGCGTTAAGTGGCCAAAGTTTCCCCGAGAGACAGTGCCCTTGATACGTGTTTTTTTTCCAGCACGGAGCTGTAGGCAGAGACGATAAGAACGACAGTATGAGTGTTTCTTCTGGAGCTGTGGCTAAATTCAAATGCAAAGTGACGCTTATCTCAAAGAGCCGGTTTGTCGTACTGATAGCTGCATGCATCCTGACCAGCGCAGACCAGTTCAGGCTGGTCGGGATAATTACCGAACAAGCTGCATGAAGACGCCACGCGTGTGTGGGTCTTGTTCTGTTCCAGAGCAGTCTCGCCTTTCAGGCCCCCAGGAATGGCCCTCGATGGCATGAGTGGCCCTTGTTCCATTGAGAGCTTCTTTCATGGCCGGAATGTCCAGGTGTGCGGAGCAGGGCTCTCGCACTTTGGAAAAACCAACCCTCACTCACACACACACACACACACACACACACACACACACACACACACACACTCTGACAGCGTTAAGGCACTGCTGAGCACCCTTCCGCTCTCTGACCCACTCAAACAGTGTTCTGTTGCACAAGGGCCACACCTTAAATGAAGTCATGGGCCTCAATTTCCGCTTGTGCCGTGGCCAAAACATCTTCCTGACGTGTGTAGAAACACCGACGTGTGCTTCTTTCGCTCCTGGGTTGCCTTCTCCTACATTAGATTTTTTTTGCTGTGAAATGTAAATTCCTTTACTTACATCCAATGCCTAGTCGGAAAAAAAACACATTTCCTGACTGGGGACGCAGTGTTATAATAGTTATGATTATCGAAAAGGCTCTACCTTTTAATGGTAGTAAAGACAGTGTTTCTCCAGGTGAAGGTCTCAAAAGTTAAGAATCAGTGAAAAGGGGACACTGTCTCTTTAAGAAGACAGGGCGCTAGTGGGAGGAGCCTGTCTGAACATTCAGTTTGAGGCTCCTCTCTCTCTCTATCTCTCTCGCTCTCTCTCTCTTTTTGAAATGAAATTCTTGTGTGAACAGTTTGGTATTTCCTCTGAGCTCACGGACAGAAGCCGCACATGTGGGCCCGCGCGCCATCCCCGCTTACAGCGAACTTCCCCAACTTGCACAACTCAACACGGCCCACCGCGAGGACGCTTTCTGTGTGCTGCCTTCGTGGCTCCTGGCTCGAGAGAAGAGGGGAGGAGAAGACGACTGAGGTGTTTCTAGCTGTGGGGTGGAAGGGGTACTGTGTTTCAGCAGCTGGGGAGGCTGTCCCCATGGGTTAGAACGCACGGAATGGAGCCTGGGAGACGAACTGAGAAATCATGACCGTGTACACCCTGAACCTGAGGGTCTTCTGGTCACTGGTCGCCTGCCTGCTCGCCACCCTCCTGCTGCTCTACATCTCCTCTCCTCCGGATGGCACCGAGTCTGGGCCCGACGGCTGCCGAGAACAGTCTCTCTGGCTTGCCTGGCTGACAAAACTTCTCCTGGCTCTTGTCATCTTTGCCCTCCTCCTTGGGTACTGCTCGTCTCGGGGGCGGAGCTCTGGGAGAAGGTCCCACGAGGCTCCAGTGAGGGCTCTCTCCTCCAAGAGGGAGCTGCTGGAGGATTTCTACGAGCGTCACGTGCGTCTGTCACCCCATGTCTTGGGGCACTCCAAGGCCCACGTGGCCAAGCTGGTGGGGGAGCTGGTGAAAGCTGGCCGCCCCGAGGTTCCTCCCGAATCCTCGTTGGCCTTCCGTGGCGACTTTGTCCAGATCGGCAGCTCCTACGAGGAGCACAAAGTGGGCCGCCCCGACTGTTTTGACATCTTGGTCCCCTTGCGCCTGCCTCGGGGTTTCCGCCTGGAACCGCGGAGTGGCTGCAACCCAGAACTGGAGGACCCATCGCTCTGCGTCCTGGAGACCCCTCGGCGATCTGACTGGACTCGGCGGCACAAGGCTTTCACGGAAGCCTTTCTGAGTTTGGATGCGACCGGCACTACGTACCGCCTTTCTCCAGAAGCTGTCCTGCGCTGGTTCTATGCAGCAGCAACACGCTGCCTGTCTGCGGTGCGCTACCCCTTTGAGCAGCGCTGCTCCTTGGGCCTGTCGTTCAGCGAGGACCGTGTGCTATTGCGACTCACACCTCGTGCCGACTACGTGTGCTGCCACATTTCCATGGTTGTCCGGCTTGTGCCCGCACTGCCTTTGGGTGATGGTGCCTACTGGGTGGCCGCGGGGCAGAGACTGTCACAAGGTGGCGGTGCCTTGTGGGCGGCGTACCTCCCCAGGCAGGAGCAAAAGCTGCTGGGGTGGCTGAAGGGCCGGCTGCCCCCCGGTTCCTGCCACCTCAAGTGCCTTCAGATGGCCAAGGCGGTGCGGGACCTCAGCGGCCTGGCGCTGGGCAGCCAGGGTGCCATCGAGTGGCGGGCTGTGCTTTCCTCCTATTCGCTCAAAACAGCATGGCTCCGCCTACTGTTGGCCACTCCTCCTGAAGCCTGGGAGGAGCGCCACCTGTTGGAGAGACTGGAGGAGCTTTTGCGCAGCGTGCGGGATGGCCTCCAGCGCCGCAACCTGGGACACCTCTTCCTGGGGGGCGACACTGGCCTGCTGCCCGACTTCTTGGCTGTGCCAAAACCCATCAAAAGCTCAACCCCATCCAACCTGTGGGCCGGGTTTAGCCCTGCCGCCCTGGACCTGGTGGCCGCAAGGCTCGCCTACTCGTGGACGCACCTTCACCGGCTCATTCGCCTGGGTCGCCCACAGAGGGCCAGCCAGGGGGGAGGGGTCCCGTGTAAGCACATGGATGCAGAGTGACCTGGACCACAACTGGAGCAAGACCAGAAATCCACATTCCATGTCCAGTGGAATTTGCACGGATCTTCCGGCACTGAGACAGGAGGCCCCGACAAGCGTGTGCAACTGGACCAGTTTAGATGAGCTGCCTTGTTTGCTTTTTGGTGCAGAGGAAAAAAGAACTTGATAGATGTCACAGGAAAAAAAGCAGAAATTGCTTTTCAAGGGTAATAACTATGCACAAAAACCAAAGTAATAATTTTGAACCAGTTGTTTACTCAGTATTTAATGTAAATTAACATAAAATAACTTTAAGGGCTGAGTACATTTCCGCATACAAGGCATTTGATGTGGTAGATGCTACGTTAGACACATTTAATATAACAGAATAACGAAACTTGGGGAGGGGGCAACCATATGGTAACACACACACACAGACATTTTCGGAACCGCTTGTCCCAAACACACTTCTAGGAATATGCAATAATTAAATAATGTACAGCCAGTACAGCTACTTATAGGGGTGCGTACCGGCATATCTAAGTAATACTCATTTTCCAGAGGTGGAACAGCAGCAAGAAAATATATTGATATTGAGCGTGAGTAACTGGTGACACTTTACTAAATATAATAATTTTAACCAAAGGGATTAAAGGCCACCATGGAAACAGGGAATAATTGTACAGTGCCTACACTTCTAAGAGTAACTGTGTTTCTGACATCTGTATATCACTGTTTCAAAACATTCCAGGTTTGAAAGTGATACGGTTTTCATCAGTTAATTCTACTTGAAGTCACTTAGGAGGGAAGTATCTGGTAAATGAATAAATGGATAAATTTAAGTGTAAATGTAGCTGGCCTGCTGGGCGACACGTGTTATCCTTCATGTTCCGTGGTGATGAAAACCTCTTCCTGTTCCATGAGCCGCTCAGGGATCTGCGGAGAGTAGCCCGGTGACTCAGCACCGCCACTGTGGCATGCGTTGGCCCCCGGGGCCTGAGACCGAGGAACCTCATGACCTGAGTCGGGAAAACAGGAACGCCCCGGGACTGGGAGGGATTGCGGTCAGGGTCATATCGCAGCGTGACCGTACTGCGTGCTGTCCAGATCAGCGACTGAATAGAGGTGGAGGAGGTGTCTGACCTCCCTGTAGCTCAGTTTACCTTACGGTACCATACAAAGATGAAGGGTGAAAGGGGCTCGACTGGGGGTAGCTCTGTAGGTGCTTCCACCCCTCCCTTGCTGGTTTGCCCTGTGCTCATGGCTCATAGGTTTGATGGAAAGGGGAACTAAGTGTGTTGGTGAAGGAACAGGAAATGGGCTGGTGAGAATCGGCCGCAGATGCACCGGGCCTAATTCTCGCTGTACAATGTGTGCCGCTTACAATCGGTGTAAAAATATAGTAATTGCATACAGTGCACGGTCGCTGGGGAGCAGGGCTGGGTGAACCTCAGATCCGCGCCCAAGTCCGTATTAACACGGCTCGTCTCTCTTTGGAACATCACATTAAGGAGCATGCCCTGACCTTCCCCCTAACTCATCGCCATGGAAACGGCACTCCCTCAGTCCAGACTCCCTCTCTGCTGTGGGTGGTTTGTTTACACTTCTGCTTCAGGGCATCAGATGAAACCTGCATTTATCTGGTGTCTTTAGAGAAACACCCCTCCTTCTTGCCTCAGGGCACGTGGGGGTTGGTGCTCGACCCGCTCGGTACGGAAGGGACCTTCCCTCTTTGCTGGCGTATGCGTCACCCACATCTAGACTTCTTTGTGCAGTCTGGACTCACTGTCGGCATCGGGTGCAAGGTCCTGCAGCTGCTCGCAGAGGCAAATTTGAATCTAAAAATATAAAACAGGAAAAGAGAAGCGAGAGATGATTCCGTCACAGAAGTAGCGACGTAAGCAGCTCTCCTGGGGCAGAGGGGCATCTCTGGAGGCTCCAGTTATGGCCACATTCAGGCCTTGGCAAATTCACAGGGGGTCCAGCATGCGGGTTCTGGGCAGGGGTCGTGCCCTTTGCCCTCTGCCCTTTGACTGGGATGTGTCCTCTGGGAATGTGCAGCTGGCAGGAGCTGAACCCCAGGTACAGAGCAAGTGCTGGGGGAGCGACCCATCTGGGGCATCTCTATTTTATTTTCACTTCTCATAATGCTCTATTGGCACAATAGAATTTCATACGCTTGTATTGCTCAACAGTCAACAAAAGATAGCAGTAATAATGATGCTATATGTTTCAAATTCATCATGTGAGCAGATATCGAAACAAAAAATCCCTCAGCAACTGTTGATTCCACTTATCATGTATTATCCTGATGCCTCATTCCACTTTTTACTCTACTGTGTGTCGCAAAGTGACGTCCAGCTGCAAGAAAGGAATAATACTGTTGCATTACATCATACACACGCACGCATTTTCTGAACCGCTTGTCCCATAGAGGGTCGCGGGGAGCCGGATCCTAACCCGGCAACACAGGGCGTAAGGGACACACCCAGGACGGGACGCCAGTCCATCACAAGGCACCCCAAGTGGGACTCGAACCCCAGACCCACTAGAGAGCAGGACCCGGTCCAACCCACTGCGCCACCACGCCCCCACTCATTACATCATCTTGCAGAAATTAAATTTATTATACCCGTTTCTTCTGAGAAGATACGTTGCAAACAGTGTTACGCATAGAAACAGGAAGGTGCCTCGGAGGCGATGGCAAGCGGGTGAGAAAATGGGAACATGGTGACGAGGCACACTTTCCGTCTATGTTTATGTTCGGTGCTGGTATATTTCAGAGCTCCTCTTAACCAGCGTCAAAGTGCCAAAATGTGCCTTGTTTCTTAAATTTTATGTTGAATTCAGCAGTTATAAGTGATGCGTTCTATTTATTTAATTTAATTTTTATTTTGTGGAAATACGTGTCAGTGCAGGGTGCGGTAATGTACTTAAAGAGTAAAACAGGCTTTTTAAAACTAGTGGAAATGTGCAGTAAGTCCTGTGTATGTTGTGTGTTGCTGGTAATTTATGACACATTCGGCCGTCAGTGATATTCCTCTGATCTGTGCACATTATACATTATGTTTCCTGCACTGGTTAGCTGATGGTGATTTTGTGCTCAGTTAAGAAATGAAATGTTTTGAAAATGGCCATCGACATTTTATTGCATTCAAAATAAATAATTTGTCCACGACAAGGCCGTTGACTTCTGCATCTTTCTCGGTGCAATACCCAAACCCTCCCGCTCGGACCAAGGAGGCCGTGCTTTCGCACCCGCGATACTCCTCCTGGACCACATCTACAGCGACGGGTCTGCATGTGGCATCGGTATCCCTCCCTGCAAGTCCACTGAGCACCAAGTAGGAGTTGTGGTTACTGCTTGCCGTTGGATGAGTCACCTGTACCATAGGCAGTCATCACCTGCATGATGATGACTGTCATTAGTCCTCTACAGCGTACCCTTTGATGCTTATTTTCCTGAAACCTTGCAGAAGTTCAACGGCAGTTCAAGCCACGAGCTCAGTCGTGAAAAGAGTCGTGCAGACAAAGTGCGCTTTAGATCCGCAGATCCTCGTCTGGGTGTGTCGTCTTCAAGGTCTAACGCCAGTGGGGGCAGCGGAGATGACAGGACCCTGGGGATCATCCCAGGGCAGGACACGTGCGGCGAAAGGTGGGCACGGCTGTCCCCGTTACCGACCAGGTTTGCGTTCTGAGTCTGAACCCTACAACCTTCTGGTCACAAGTCCAGTTCACTGCACCATGTCACTCTGTGCCTGGTGCCACCATCGAAGAAGCCTGAGCTCCACTTCCGTGTGACCTGTTGAACAGAATAAGGCATTTCTGTGAATTTCTATTTGTAGACAACAGGGGTCGCTCCACTCCTGCTGTACTTCTTTTTATTAATCCCTCGCCCTGTTGCTCTCCTGCTCCACAGAGGAACCTGTCGGCTGAATATCATTTAAATACCGCATAGTTTCTACATTAATGGACGAAACAAAAGGAAATTTATTATGTTATGAAGAAAACTATTTGTGCATAAACCCGCTTCTTCTGATTTCATTGTTTATTTGGGTTTACATTTATCCTTTAGTGTATCTGAGCTTTTCCCTAAAATTACTTAGTGCTAGTGTTAGTGTACACTGAGCTGCGCACCATGATTTACCCAAATATACAGCAGGAGGGTGGGATTCAAATATAGACTTTAAGCACTACGCCACCTTCTGCCCTAAAAAGAAATAAGATGATGCAGAACTCAAATCGCTCGTGTCACTAGCATTTTAGAAATTAAAAATCTGTTACATAATTTTAAAAAATAGTAAAGTGACAGAAGAACAGGATGAGGCACGAACTGCTCTTGAAATGATGCTGACGATGCCGATGATGCTTTTGATGTTCATGATGCTGTTGATGCCGATGTTGAGTAGCCAGCGATCCGGCATCAGCAGAGGATGTCTGTTAGCGTCTCAGCAGACCTGCATGACTCACTGGGCTCTTGGAGGAAGGCGGGATGCGGGGAGGAGGAATGGAGCGGGACTGAGGAAGGGGATGAGCGTGAAACAGGAAAGGCGGGGATGGGGTGGGTGGGTGGGCGGGGGGTCTGGCTGTGTGGCTCTGTAGGAGCAGACTGCATGGGAGCATAGGAGGGAGGCTGGGCTGGGAGCTCTGAATCGGTCCGGTTTCTTTCCCTCTTTCCGGTGTGTGAGGGTGTGTTTTGAGGGGCCGGTGGAGCTGGATGAGGGGTGTGTGGTCCAGACTCATCCTCCACGCGGGAGCAGAGAGACGTTGACGCGGAGATGGCGTACGCACAGGTAGGACTGGGCTTTTGCCTTGCCAACCTACCCACCTTGGCAAGCAGATGGAGAGCGCACACACACACACACACACACACACACACACACATGCACATGCACACAGATACAAACCCAAGCATGCACACATAAACACGCTCATACACACACAACGTATGACACTTTGAACACTAACCCTCAGTGTGCGTTCTTCTTCTTTTTGGTCTTTGTCACTTGATTTTGTTTTGCACCTCATCCCATTTCATTCATACCTGCATTTAGTTTTTAAGCATTGTTTCGGTGGTTTTTACAACTAATGAAATAATTGTTTGATTCTGAGCCTGCTGTCGAATCCCTCTGGCTTCTCCATGTGCGACGGCAGCTCATGATCAACAGGTTGCTGCACTATTTGCTCTCTGAGGTCTTGTGTGGTGAGACATGTCACTGAGCAGGGACTCCTTGCCACATGTAGGCCAAGACAGTGTGTGTGCGTGTGTGTGTGTGTGTGTGTGTGTGTGTGTGTGTGTGTGTTGCTATGTCTCTGCATGTGTGTACATGTGTGCGTGCCCATGCCTCTTCCTCTGCCTGACCCCGGGCGCTCTGTTCCTGCGGGGGGAGGGGCTCCATCTGTTGTTGCTATCGTTACCGCTGGTATTAATTAAGGGGCCAACCGCCTGGCCGTCTGGTGGTCTGAGGAGGATGGGTGTGTTGCAGATCTGGCTGTTGGGGTGGAAGACCTGGCGGACCATGGGAACATGCAGACACACACACATCCACACGCAGCCCACAGACATCCCTGACAGAAATCACACAGCGAGGGCTTTCCCAAGTTTTCCTGTAATGAAAACAGTGGAAAGTGATAAAGAAATCAATCACATGGCCAGAGTGATCCCCTAAGCTGAGTGGTTAAGGCACCGGAACAATGAGTGTCCAGGTCCAGGAAGGTTCCTGCTATTGTGCTCTTGACAAAAGGCCTTAAGGGACTTCATTTAAATAGCCAACTGCTTAACGGGCGAGATCGAAATTTTTCCTAGTTTGCGTATCATCACTCGGTAGACAACATAAAAAACTCTGAATGAAAGGAGGCGGAAATTCTTTCTAGGAAAACATCTTCACAGCGTTCCTGCTCTCCATAGTGCAATGCTTCGATGTGTGACTCTTGAAGTCTTTATTCGTCTTCTCTCTCCGTTTCTTTTCTGATGAATCTTCCATGACCGGAAATGACTATCATGAGGCTCTACCATGTTCACTGCCATGGTTTCCATATGAAGGCCTCCTCCTTGATGCTAAACTGTTCTTCTCGACTTTGACCCCTGCTCTCCCCCGACCCCAACACCCAAACTGGACCCTGTGCCTCCCTGCCTGTGGACAAGGACAGCTGGAGCCTGTTGATAAGGTGAGTTCCATTTACTGTAGTGCAGCATGTACAATATATAGCATCTTCATGAGAGCAGCAGGCTGCAAAAGATGGATGATCACAATATTTCCCACAATCATACCAAAGTCAAGCAAGCTAAATTGTCAATTAATTTTAGATGGGAAATTTATTCGTAGGGATACATCGCACAGCTACGTGGAAGGTTATCTCAGATTTATTGAAATAGCAGAAATGTTTTGGGACCGGATATGTGAGCCTCTGTTCCAGAAGAGCCGCAAATGATGGCTCCGTTCGTTCCGTCGCACTACATTCTCGCTTCCCTTTTGCGTTTGCCAGTGAGCTCGTCCAGCGATGATCTCTGCAGATCTGTCGTCACACTCATCATTCAAACAAGAAGGGATTGTTCTTTCCCGGCGTCCGGGAGGAGACGTCGCTGTTTTACGCAACCACCTTGTCTGCAGTGTGTCGTTTTCCGAAGTCTCCTCCAGTTTGCCAGGAGAAATTAGTCTTCGTCGAACATGACATCACGTTCTTCATACGTCAACTTCTTCTGACTGCTCCTCTTGCACATTTGGGCCGTTTCTGTCTAGAAATGTTTGCTTCATTTTCTGTCATTTTTCCATACGACTGGATCAATTTGCATAACCCTCCTTGCGAACCCGTCAAAGTGGAGCAGTCTACAATCAATTATTCAAATGGCAATTTGCGGAATAAATGTGAGGTCAGATGAAAATGGAAATCCAATCTTTGCTGAACATCTCAGGTCTATTATTTGCATTTTCAGCAAGCCTCAATCTGTGAAATGTGAAATTATACTCAGTTGTGCATGGATAAGAAATACAAATGGCTAAATTACGTCTTGGGTAATTGACGGCGCCGGGCAAGGTGAGTGTCGGTGTGGTTGCCGTAGAGCTGATGATTCATCACTGTCTGCCGTCTCTCCATTTGGGAAGGGACGGTGGGATAACGCTCCGGGGACTGGTGCGGCTTTGTCAAGAATGCTGGGAAGGTTGCGATGGTGAACGACGTGTTACGAGCATTTACTGAGACATCTGCAAGGTGCTTTCTGTTTCCTTGGAGAAGGGCATCTGTGGCATGGCATGGTTACTTGAGAAAATCATAAAGACTGGAATGAATGCTGCGGGCAACTGTAAAGGAAACAAATGCTAAAGCTTTCCCTTATGCTTGTGGTTTCCGTCATGTCTGCTGCACCTTGTCTGGTCTCCAGGGTGTTCTGTCCAAGCTGTCTGACTTCCTGCTTTGCCGCTGGACATGCCGCACCTGCCGCGACTGCTACTGCTGCCAGCCCAATGAGGAGGAGTTGGAGATTCTGGGCCCCTTCCCAGCACCTACACCTTCCTGGCTGTGAGTGTCTCTCCCACCTTCAGCTCTCTTCTGCTCTCCAATGCAGCTCCAGGAGGTCCTTGGGTCAGCTGGTCTTCTGCGCTGGTCTGTAGATGGATGACTTCTGCAGGGTCAATGTGCACCAGGCGCAGAGCAGCTGAATGACCGGAAGGAGTGTCAGTCATCATCAGGCAGTAGGAGCAGCCAATCCGCATGCAGAGCTACAGAGGGGTAACCACCAGCTGTCACATCCAAAAGGAAAATTTTCCGAATTGCAGAACCACACCTGCACACAGTCTAAAGGGACTAGAACTACAGATGTGTGGAAAAACATGTTCCTCATTAGCTGTGAGGAAAGATCGCCTGAATCCATTTGTTGTCCACGGTTTTAGGATGGTTGCGGCCTTTTCTGCATGGATTGGTCTAGAACAGTTTTGCAGTCGGGTGGATTCTTGCCCAGTCCTTCAGAATCTCCGCGTGGACTTGAGCCTCGCCGGGTGTGGCCACAAAAACCGCGCCAAGCGCAGAGTCCACACGCTATGGTTTCATTAGAGTCCGTCCTGTTGTGATTTATTCTGGGACAGTTGCACGGTGACCTCATGGCTGTCGCTGTTAAGCAATAGGATATTAATAAGGTTGTTTTGCCAGTGAAATCATCAGCAACTGCTTTTAGGAGGGTAAGGCAAACAGAATAGATCTGTCTGATTAGCCTCCAGTGTTTGTGTGAATGAAGCAAAACACATGTGTGGGATTAAATCAGGTCATTTTGTAATGAGTGCTTTCTGACATTTAAGCCTTTTCCTCAGAGTCGTCTAAACCACAGCAGCTTCTCGTGGTTATCGCTGGTCGCCGTCTCTCTGCTCCGCAGACTCCTAGAATATGGTCAGATTCTGAACTGAACTCATTCTCCTTTCTCAGGGGAGCTTTTTTCAATGGGGGTGTCAGAGGTCTTGCCAAAGCAGTGCTGTGTTTATGTGTGCTGACCTCCCTGGCCCTGCCCATAGAGCCTTGACTTGTACCATCATTTTTCTGAAGGTTGTTTATGGAGATCTTGAGATTCATGCTCATAAACAGCAGGACTTAGAGTTCTGCGGTCATATATACTGCACTCTGGTGTCATAACTGAATAGATCTGAGTTGCATCCCATTACATCCCAAGATGCAGAATGTCTCCCATTTGCAGATGTACCTCAGCTCCACCTCTCCATGACAACTCCTCCCCTCCATAAATGCCACAAGGAGAAAAAGTCAACTTCTTCCATCATCCGGAGCATCTCTGTCCCGGAGGAGCTGTGACCACGAAGAACGAGGGATTCTGAATGAACCTCAAGGGATGCCTGGGATGTTAGCGTTCCCATATCAACCATCAATAAAAAAAATTAGAGCAGCAATGGAAAACAAAATTATACAAAAAACATGTTCTAGTCAACATTTTGAGGAGCTGTTGACTTGTTCCGGCGCATTTTCGTATACTCTAGAGATGGGTGTTGCACGTTAACACAATTTAAAGTGACTGGTTGTATAACTTTGAGCATTTGTTTAAAAAGGACCCGTGAGTATTATTTTTTGTGTGTTGGCTGTGAGGCTTAGAGCAGAACCTTTAACACTGAGCAGCTGGTGGAGTAATTGAGTTGTCCAGAACTGAAATGGTGAAGAAAAAGAGAAATTCTGGCGACAGTGTAACTTCTATTCCCCATTCCCCAAAACTGAAGGCCCTTCAACACGGTAAGCCAAAGCGATGCACCGACTCGGTTTGAGTCATTGGCGGAGCCATGGATTGATTTGGATTCACTTTTGGCTGCAGGAGCATCCTTCGGTAGATCATTGTTCTTACTTCTTGTTCCCCTCAGGGTCGACCGCTGCCAGGATGTTGAGAACTGTCGCAGCACCAGGGTCCTGGATGGTGATGTCATGGCCGCTGAGACCCCGGCCACCCTTGATCAGCGAAGCCCTGACAGCTCGGAGGTGTCTCGCTCCACCAGCAATATGAACCGCCAGCTGTCTAGTGAGTCCTCGCTAACTCCTAAACCTCCGCAGTCACTGCTGACCATGTGATGAGTATCATAAGGATGCTGTCAAGAATTTGAATAGAATGGAATGCAAGTACCTAAAAACCTGTAATAATGATTTGTAATGGTGTGGGCTGGCTGGACTACCTTTGTGCACGAAACCCCTTTCCATCCATGTACTCCTCAGATATGGAAACTGGGAGACCTGGATCTCCTCAAGTGGACATGAGGCCCATTGAGTTGTGTGCCCTGGGCTCCAGAAAGGTGACAGTGCAACCCTCTGTTCTGCGTAAGCCTTACGCACTGGTGGATGGTGGCTTCCAGAAGCTGGAGCCTCAGCTATACTCAGTGGGGTGCAAAGAGGGGACTGGCAGTGGGGCCGGGGGAGGTGGTGATGAAGATGTGGACATCCTGACGGACGAGGAGCTGCTGCTGCGGTTCCAGCTGGGGCGCCTGCATTTTGGAGCGCAGTACGACCTCGTCCACAACCACCTGAGCGTGCGTGTCATTGAGGCCCGCGATCTGCCGCCTCCACGGCAGGACACAACGCACTGCAACCCTTACGTGAAGACATGCCTGCTACCTGACCACAAGAACTCACGGCAGACGGGCGTACAGCGCAAGACGCAGGACCCCGTCTTTGAGGAAAGCTTCACCTTCGAGCTGCCCTTCCTGGAGACACAGCGACGCACCCTCCTGCTGTCTGTCGTCGACTTTGACAAGCTTTCCCGCCACTGCGTCATCGGCAAAGTGGTCGTGCCACTTGGGCAGGTCGACTTGGTCAAAGGTGGTCACTGGTGGAAGCCGCTGGTGCCCAGCTCCCAGGTACTGCTTCTGAAATCGCAGTCTTCTCTTTGTGTTTGCTTCATCTCACATCAGGGGTCATGGCCATCTTGTAAAGAATGCTTTACTGTGCAACATACAGGACTGATCTAGTAAGTAGAGGAAAAACCGAGGTGGAAACTATGTGACCTTTAAGGGTCCTGCAGTGGTAATGCCGGAATTGCGCTGGACTTGCAGCACCATTCCCTGGGATTTTCGTGCCAAAAGGTTTTGAGTGATTTCAGAAGTGCACTGTTATTTTCGAAGAACCTGACCAAAGAGGTGTGATCTCAGCAGTGACATCATTCCCCAGCGAGAGAAACAAACACTGAGTAATTTATCACCTTGCAGAAAACTGCTCGGCCGTAGAGCGGCTGCAGCCTCGGGGTTTGTTTGTGGACACCACGCGAGCAAACTGCCAAGTCTTTTTTAAGTCGTGGAGGAATGGAGGAATTTCTCAGTAAGTTCTATTGCTTGCGTGCATTTGTCCGCGTAAGTGTCACTGTGTGCCCACACACATGCTTATTTTCTCCTGTTGCTGGAAACGGTACATTTTTGAGCTGGTGAGGCTCATGAGAGTTCGTGGGGCTAGTTGCAACAACTTACAGAAAGCCAGCTCCTTCCTGTGAGATGAGACCAGTCAGGACTTGACTGTTCCTTGATGTTGTAGTGTAGACCTTTTTCAGAGAAGATGTGTCTCTTGCCACCCCAGAACGAGGTGGAGCTGGGTGAGCTGCTGGTGTCCCTCAACTACCTGCCCAGCGCTGGGAGGCTCAACGTTGACATCATTCGCGCCAAGCAGCTCCTGCAGACCGACATGTGTCAGGGTTCAGGTATTTGTGCCACCTACTCAACTGGCATGTTGGGGGCTGGGGGGAGCTGAGAATGAGAACTCTCAAGAGGTGTGTTTGCCTCCACCTCAGATCCCTTTGTCAAAGTTCAGTTGGTGATGGGTCTGAAGCTGGTGAAGACCAAGAAAACATCGTGCAAGAGAGGCACCATCGACCCTGCCTACAACGAGTCCTTCAGCTTTCGGGTCGCCGAGGAGGACCTTGGCGAAGTCAGCCTGGTGTTCACAGGTATGGTCCATAAACCCCATGCTGTGCCTCACAGCTTCCACATACCTCCTCTAGGCCATTCCCAGGTTGGCCATTAAAGGAGTCAGCAGTCCGTTGACACAACATCTGCCATTAGTTCACTGGCCCACAAAAGGCATCTCCATACAAAGCAGCTCCATGTTTCCACAACAGCTTAAGCTGTCCTACAGTGAATAACCTGCACCGTTGGACTTCACCCCAGGTTGACCAGTTCCACAGGCCGTCGTGGAGGTAATCCACTCCGCTGCGTGCTGTCGCGCCCTGACCCTTGCTAATTTGCTTTAAATACCAGTGGTGTTTAACTGATTAGTGGTTCTACCCATTGCCAGGAAGCAGCACATTACATATTTCTTCACGTGGAACGACAGGAGCAGATCTGTAAGTAATGCATTTCTCCACCCAGTACGGCGGTGGACATGGACAGGGGGTGCCTAACGGCAGCTCTGCTCATTCCACACTGTGTGGGTGCACACCCAAAATCGTGGCTGTGTCACATATGCTTACTGATGGGTGAAGGCGTCTGGCTGCTCGACCGCTCGGATTTAAGGGTTTGGCCCATGTGCCGAGTTCCTGCATGTGCCGTTTTCGATGGCAAGTTAAGGGTCACTGTGCTCAGAGCTGTTTAAAGCATGTGTCGGCACAGATTTAGGGGGAGAACTCTGGTCTCTGCCAGTGTTCAAAACAATGAGACGCTTGCTTTCAAAATATTTAAGCTCTGGACATTGTCTACAGTCATTGTAAAGGCTGAGCTTCGACCGAGATTATGTTATAAATGTCTAAGGGCAATGGCATTTTGGAGAAGATTAAAAGAGCAGACCTCTGAGCCTGCAGAAGAGGGTCCTCGATGTCACAGTGTCGGCAGGCAACTAACTATCTTAGATGTATGTGTGTTGCCGGCTATGAAAGTCACTGATTACACAAAATAAATACCCACAACCCAATTAAAGAACTTAAAGGAAACAATGAAGAGAAATGTGCAGGGCCTATAATGGGCAGTGGCTTGAAGGAATTAATCTCAGCTGGGTTTTCCGACAGCCATCGTATCACTCCTGCAAACGTGTGGCCCGGACAGCCTGGCTCCGCAGAGGATGGACATGATGTGGAGGTTGCAGTGATCAGCTAAACCCTCAAATACGACCACATCATTAGCATGATCATGACCGTGTCACGGGCTGTGATGTTACTGCAGTCAGGGACCGCTCCTCTGTTCCTCCACGGTTAGGATGTGCATAGCAGGATTTAACCCCGGTGGATTTTGATTCAGGTACTGTGATTGCCTGTTGACAGCATACGGGCATGACTCCGTGCTTTTGACTCTCTGGACCTGTTGGTGGCTGTCATCTCACTGGTTGCTCTGTGTTCTCCAGCTCCTTGTTTCTGTGTTGCTGGGTCCTGCAATCATTGTACCTCCACTAACAGAATGGGGCCTTTGGTCCACAAGCACAGAAGCATTAATTTTATTTGTACACAACCTGATGAAATTAGCAAAAGCTCATACTCTGGACAAAGTCCATTAGCGCAATTGGATTTGGGTAGATTAAGAGAGGAATGCACGGCAGGTAATGAAAGACAAGAAGTGAGAGAGACGTTGCAGAGGCCCTTCTGAGGGTATCCTGACGTTTATCAAGCTGCCGTGCACAAGCTGAAGAATTATGGCGCAACAAAAAATTAGAACATATTGCTTTTCCCCATTGATGAGATCATATTTGTCAGAGTCCCCTGCCCCTCCAGCCCTACGCCCTGTGTTGCCGTGTTAGGCCCCGGCTCGCCGCAACCCCGCTTGGGACAAGCAGTTTCAGCCAGTGTGTGTGTGTGTGTGTGTGTGTGTGTGTGTGTGTGTGTGTGTGTGTGTGTGTGTGTGTGATATTCGCCAGAAGTTTTAAGAAAGTCTGTTACCTATCCATTTGATTGGCTTGCTTTTTTTACCCTCTTCCAGTTTATGGCCACAACATGAAAAGCAGCAATGATTTTGTGGGCCGCGTCGTGATTGGTCGGTTTTCCACCGGCGCCCCGGAAACGAGCCACTGGCGTCGCCTGCTGCGCTCCCCACGCACCCCCGTGGAGCAGTGGCACAGCCTGCGGTCCCGCGACGACTGCGACCGCGTGTCCCTTGCCTCCCTGGAGGTAACGTGATGTCCGGAGTAGGCAGGGCTTGGCGTGGGACGCAAGCCAAGGTACAAAGTGGTGGGCGGAGCCATTGTATAGAACACCTCTGTGTGTTTGCTTTTCCTGTGCGATGAAACCCAAGCAGATGAAACCATAGAGAATTTATTTTCTGAGACACACTCCCTCAGCTTCCCGCTGAGCGGCAGTAGTAAACGCAACCTAAGTCGCTGATCACGCTGAAGACACGCACGTGTGTTGTGTCATGTATGTCGCACCAGTCTGAATGTGTCACATGCTTCCGCCGAGCAGGTGCCGTTTGACTGCAATGCATCTGTCGATCACAGTGACCCTTGTTACACCGAAGCCTCCCTTTGTACCCGCGTGTCCCGCTGTCAAGTGCGTGTCCACTGTTTACGTGCTACCTGTTGACTTGCTTAAGCCGTAGAATCTGTTTCCTAATTCCTTTAATGGCATCAAGAGCTGAAGTTGAGACATAATACACATGCAAAATGTACCCTAGGTGTACCTAACTGCTGTGTCACTTGAAATTATTGATATGTTTATGGATATATGGAGACATGCAATGTAATACTGTACACGTGTAAAGACTGTTGTAGATATGTATGTTTAGAGACAGAAGTGATTTCTTCTTTATGCTGAAAGTCGCATCAGGATGATTCTGATGGGGTGTTTTGTTATAAAGGACCATGTTCTCCCAGCCAGGAGCCCCTGGGAGGGGGTGGGGCGGGGGGGGAGGGGGTCACCTGGTCACTGTTCCAGACACCTGAGGACCTTGTGATCACCTGTACAAGTGTGCTGTATGCAGTGGTGGATCATGTGCTGTATTATGCTAAATGGCACACTGCATCATGGCCTGCTGAAACAGTCTCTGTTGTGTGTGTGTGTGTGTGTGAGATCCCGTCATTGTTTTACTCCGTTGCACGTCAGGGTTTTTCTTTCAATGTTTCTTTCAACGTCTGGTCAACGGTGATTGTAAATAATATCAGACTGTGGTTTCCTTGTTTTTTTAATTATACACTCTGTTTAAATGAAGGGGAAAAAAAAAAAAAAAAAAAAACAATGTCCACTTTTTCCATTCTGGTGTCCAGAAGAAAAGTCGCGGTGTTTACTGTTCCGGGTCTAGTTACTGTCGCATCGGGTCTTCGTGCGGCCGGAGGAGCGGACAAGTGTGGTGTGTTGCTGCAGCTTTGCTCTGCTCACACGCTCCAGCATACGACCATGAGGCTGACCGCGTGACCTGTCTGTCCGTCTCTGTGTGTGTGGGACGCTTTATCGCCAACTGCAAGTGTGTATTATTGACAATAAATCATGTGCTGTTCAACAGGCATCTCTCTGTCCCGGGATACACATACATGAGAGACACACGCACACAGTGCAGATGGTCCTTGACATACAACATACTCGACTTGTGACCACTCGGAGTTACAGTGATCGTCCCATCAACTTTATTATATTATCTCTGAGTCCCGATGTCTGAACAAGCGCTCCATGCGCTGTACGATGACATAGTCTGACCCCGTACCTGTCATCGAGACCCAGTCAGTGTCTGAGTGTCAAGCTGTGGCTGTGTTTTATTTACAGCACTTTTTATTTAAAAAGTTTATTTTATTTATTTCCTTTAAAGTTACATTTTTTACAATGGACGATGAGCGAAACGTGAGTGTTCCGGTGGTTCAGAGAAGAAAAAGTCAAAGAAGGTAGATTTAGAAATAAAAGTGAAAATAACAGTGCAGCATGAAAATAGTTATAATGCTGTACTGTATTCATATTACCTATTATTATTATTATTCCATATTAGGTAACGTGAATAATGTGTGAAATTGATGAAACGATGTAACAAAGCCCTGTTACACGACACATCACAGCATTCACACATGTGAATCGTTCATACTGTATATCCTTGTGGTTTCGATCATACAGCACAATGGGATTTGCGACGTACGACAGTCGACCTGAGGTCGTTAGAGCAGAACCCCATCGTAAGCTATACAGCGGTACGGTGCTTTAAATACCATCGTTGTTCATTTTTTGTTCGATCTGTTTGTCTCTGTGACATCCATCTAGAAGAAATACACCTCACTGGTGAAAAGACACAGTTGCAGCCGGAATTTGGTCAGATGACAGATATTACTGATCGTACCGATATTGATGCTGATATTGAGATGATCAAAATCAGGGAGTTAAAACATGACTGAGTTTAAGTCAGTAATTTTTTCATTTCTGCCCTCATCAGAGCTATAGGGAATGCTGGGGCTTCAGCTCATCCTCATACCACACTTGTGGGGTTTTAGAGGTTTTACAGCAAAAGTACCACGTTCCTTCTGCTAGACAAGTGGTTCTTAGTGCCGTTACTGTGACGACAGGTGAGTATTAGAAAAGAACGCAGACTGAGGCCCGTCTGCTATCCTGTGCCCCCCCTTGGATTCAGTGGAGGACTTGTGGTTAATTACCGTGGTCTGTGCTCAAGGAGGGGTTCAGAGGTCGCGAGCCCGGCGGTGGCTCCCAACCCTCGCATTTTTGGAGCCGCGTTTTGGAATGAGACACGACCCCTATGTTTAATCCTTCCTCTCCCATTCCCGTCTCTCACCTTCCGGGTCACCGACACGCTCTCGGACTCTTAAACCTGCGGCTCATTCACAAAAAAATCGAAGCGCAAGAGAAAACACACCGCTTTACCATTATATTACCTTTATATTTCACTTGAAGAGTGGGAGTCTACAGGGAGCAGGCTAAGAGAGCCTTCTGGATGCAAATACAATGTACCAGGAAATATAGTTCATTTATGCTTCCTTACAAGACAGGAATCCAATGAAAGCAGCTAAGAGGATGCACAACAAATCACATCGGTTCACACTGAAAAACGTTTACAGTGCATTACAACATGCAAAGAGTCAGTGTAGCAGTCGTCATGATGACAGTCCCAGCGTGGCGGAAACGAACAACGGATTGGCGGGCAAGGTGTTGGGCTTTGGTGCAGAACCTGGGGTCATCATCCTCTTGGCTTGATGGGAATAGTAAATCTTTCGCTGTTGCGCAATGGTCCCTGTAGGCAGTGTGACGCAGAGGCGATGTAACCACGACAACGGCAGGGTGCGCGTGGATGCCGGGGCACTCCGGAGCGTGTCGAGCACAGGAGGTTGCGGTGTGTGCGGGATGGTTGGAGAGACCCTGCGCCCAGCGGTCACCGGGGTCTGGAGTGACGTGCCGGGAGCGGCCGGAACCCTTGCGGGGGGGAGCCTGAGGTGAGATACTGCCACTGAGGTGCGTCCAGGGGCCCCCTCGGTGAGCTAGTTTTCCAGGGTGGGGATCTTGCAGACAAAGGGGAAGGCCTTTTCACAGCTGTTGTCATTCCAGGACCTCAGTGCTGCCACCGAGAAAACAAAGAATTGTTTTCATTCACACAGAACTCACACATTTTCAGAACCGCTCGTCCCATACAGGGTCACAGAGCCTACCCAGTAACACAGGACATAAGGCCAGAGGGGGAGGAGACACACCCAGGACGGGACGCCAGTCCGTCACAAGGCACCCCAAGCGGGACTCGAACCCCAGACCCACCGAAGAGCAGGACTGTGGTCCAACCCACTGCGCCACAGCACCCCCCTATCACACAGAACTCTCAACTCGCAAACACAATCTGTTTGCAATTCGGTTTGTTTGTAACTCCAAAGTTACTTTTACCTCTACGGTACATCACAGTCAATAAAAACTTCACAACACAGACATCCCTCCATTTATTAACTGGTGAAGGCTGGTGGAAATCTTTCACATAGCTGCAGTGTGAAACACTTTTTACTTTTTAACTTCGAGAAACACTAAAATGAGTTTAAACGTCGCTGGAAATAAAAAACTCTTGACCGATTCATCCCGTGAGCATATGCAGTGCTCCTCATTTTGTTATCGATCGCTGACACTCAGGAAGGCAAGACAGGAGCTGCAAACACAGCGGAAGTGAGTTGAATTAAGGCGGTCCCAATTCACTGCCCTTTCTTGGCTGGTGGTGTGAAAAGGCTGTGTTTATTACGACAGGCAGAAATTTTATAAAACGCACAAAGTGAACTAAATGCAATTAAACATAAACTGAAAAACGTTTGAACCCGATGTCAGATATAACTTGACGGTCCATAACCGAAGAAGTCAGTGCGCTTTCTTCTTCCCCGGTTTTGTTTGTACATCATACGGCGCATAATTCAGAAAAATGTATTTTAAAGGCATCGTATCAAAAGTTCTAGTTATGTTCATTTTACTTGTGCGTATGAGTGAATTACAGCTGGATGGCGAGCTGGACCTTGACTCAAAAACTGACAGTTCCAGGATGGGCCCTGCTGCTGGGCCCGGAGCTACTCACCTTCAGGCCGAACATCCAGCTGCCTAAAATTGTAAAACACGGAGCGCGCGTGTTGCTCCGATCAGCGGACTTTGCTTACGGGACGCTGTGTGAAACCAGAGCCGAAGAGGAAGGGCGAGGCAGATAGGGGGCGCGAGAGAGCGACTCCTCGCCCGTGCGGTCCCTCACCGCTGTTCGGCCGGTACCAGATCTCCACACAGTCCTCCTCGGCGGGGATGCGGTGGATCCCATCATCCGGCTGGTTCCCATCCCAGTAGCTGTACTCGTAATGCGAGCCGTCGGTCCACTCCAGGGTACCCTCCTGCGGACACAGAGCGGAATGGAGCCGAACTCGCGCTGGACACGTGGACCGATGCTCTACGGCTGCGTACAGTTCTCTATTTACTTACTCGTTTATTCTCATTGTCGTTCGCTCCGACCGTCCGGATAAATGAACGGAGAGAAAAATGTTCGTATCCTCAGAAATTCGTAACTTGATCGGACTCGAAAACGGCTGAGCTCAAACGCGCGCTCAGCGACAGCCTGCTTAAGCGTCTACAAAATCCACGTTGGGTTACCGCGGTACCGTAACGGGGATTATGTTTGTTTTAGCCCACAGTCTGGCCCTCATTAATTCCAGCGTGCTCAGGGTTCATGTGTCTGCGACCTGAGATTAGTGTGGAAGGCGGTCATTAGTCTCACTGGACTGCTGAGCGCCGTTCAGACCGTGCGCTTCATCTGATCTGACGGGGGCGTGTCGGGTTAGCGTGTTCCGTGCCACGCGGTGAGTCGGCGCTGTGCTCAGCTGGTACGGCACGCTACCTGTCTGCGGTCGTGGAGGCCGATCCATATGTCCGTGGGGATGCCGGGTATGCGGCTGTTCACCAGGTCGTACACAAAAACGTTCTCCTCCCAGCTGAGGGTCACAGGAACGCGGTCAGGTGCCGGTATAGGAAGACCGGGTAACAGGGGTCAGGTCGGATGACACAAAAAAGACAGAGCAACAAAGAGGCCAAAGAATCTTAACCTAGATACCTAAGAGACCTGATCATTTAGTGGTCCCATTGAGAAGGGGTCCAAAATTAAAAGCTTCTCAGTTTCAGTGCTAATGAAGTAGAATGAATTCCCCGCGTCCCTCAAAGCTGCTGAATCCCTCCCGGCTTTCAAGAAGGCTCTCAGACACGTCTCTTTCAGAGCCGCTTCTGTCCTGATCTCCTGACAATGTCTTCTGACGATCAACGAGTCCAGCATCATCTACCGCGATTATGTATGTATTTGCTATTCGAATGTCACTTCGATAGGCAGGTACCTGAGGGACGTGAACCAGCAACACGGTGATGTCTGACACACGTGCTGTGTCCATAATCCTGTGTCTGTGTCTAAAGCTCTTCTTCCATCGCTGATGCACTTTGTTCGATTTGTACCTCGCTGGATGGACGAGGGACAGCGAGCGGCGGGGGCGCCCACCTGTGTATGGACGTGAGCTTGGCCGATCGCAGCCCGTTGGAGAATTCGGCGCAGTAGAGGTCAGCCTCAGCCCACGTGCGGTTCAGCGGGAAAAAACGGTAGCAGTGGCCCTCGAATTCGGTCCAGAATAGGGGGCAGGAGACCGGCTGTGCGGGGTCGGGCAGCTGCAGGGGTAGGGCTGTGGGGGTGGGAAAGTCAAAAATGCCACAAACACACTAAGAGGCTTTGCTGCACAGTACAGAGTACAAATAACCCTGGACACACACACACACACACACACACACACACACACACACGCGCGCGCGCACAAGTGCATGCCGTCACACTCACTGTTTGAACCCCAGGGTACCCTAGTGGTTGCCAGTCTAATTCGAACCATGCAGCGCTTTGGCTGCTATCGCCAAGCTCTCGGAAGCAGTACAGCGCTGTAAATATCATGGTAGCACCCCTCACTGCCGGTTCTACGCTCGCCGCACACGCCCGGTCTCGCTGCGCTGAAACCAAAAGCACAAGGACGCGGGGGAGCAGAGAGCAAAGTGACACAAACAGGCTGAAGAGTTCGTCTGCTGGGGAGGTCCAAAGCGAAGGCTCCGGATCGACCTCGGGGGAGATGTAGCTCTGGCTTCGGGATTCAGGTTCGGGTCCCCGACGCCGTCACTCACCTTGCGTGATCCTGATGTTGGTGGCAGGCAGTGACACCGCGGGAGCTGTCATGAGCAGCAGGGCGAGCTCCAGGTTCCAGAAGAGCATGGTGATGTGAGAGGAGGCCTGAGCAAATGTGTGCGTGAGTATGTGTGAGTGAGGGAGTGGAGTTGACCGGGCTGGAAAGAGAGCGAGAGGGACTCAGGAGGAGGAGAGGGACGTGAGGGGCAGTGTGAGAGCGTAGCACCCCCTCCCCCTTCTCTCCTCCCTCGTCGGCTCCCGGCCCCCTTGATCACATCAGAAGGGGGCTGGGGTGTCCCAAGCAGTGTATGATAACCCCCGCCAACAAGAGTACAGATAACCCTGGACACACACACACACACACACACACACACACACACACACACACACACACACACACAGCTGGTTACTCTGTAGACGCCCTTCGCCTGCCATCACGTCAGCTGCCGCTGGGGCGGCTCTTGGACCTGCGAGCGTCCTCGGAACTGCTCCGCAGTCCAACCAGCGTGAGCTCATCTGGCAGGGAGGCACCCGGTAGAGCAAAAGAGTTTCCCGTTCACTCCGACTGCACCGATGTTTAAATAGGACCATCAGGAGAGGGTGACGGCCAGTATAACCAATAGGGGAGTAACGGTCAGTATAACCAGGTTATATAACCTGTCTCCTGAGGATGACAACCAGCAGGTCATGTGACCACATCTGCTGTAAAGTGCTCTTAGAAATGGGGCCAACATTTATTGGTTGCAGTAAATTCTGCCATAAATGTTAATGAACGGTCATCTGCAGGCGGTGGGACTGCATGTCCATAAAAGGACCTTTTGTGAGGGAGGTGATGAGAGGCCCTGAAGGAGATCACGGTCCCGACTCGAGCGCCACTGCTCGTTGGAGGGGAGCTGTTGCGTAGCTGAAACCAGGAGAGCCTGATGGTTCTGGTTCTACCACACGTTCCTGAACGATCACGTGGTGATCTGGCTGCATCTTCTCCTTAGGGGATAAGCTGCATCTCAGAAACACTGGTGGTCGGTATTTAAAGACAAGGTCTTTGGCTCCTTCTGTTATAAATGGTCGACTTATGAATTTCTGGAGATACAAAATTTATGCAGTTTATTATACATATCAGTTGTGCTTTAATTTTAATGTAAATACAGTTAAACATTTATAAAATAATACTTTTTCAAAATAATATGTATTTATTTGATACAGTTGCATCTGAAATTTTACCGAACCTAAACTGCAAGTAAATCAAGGTCTGTTTCTTTTATTAACCTCTAATTGTGACTTGTTGGGAACAGCCACTTCGGAGTTATAAACAAATCTGATTGTGAACAGAGCCCAGGTTCCAGCTGTACTGGTAAGTTGAGGAGCTGGTGTATTGCGTGAGGACTGTCTTACTGGGCTTGGCGTCAGTGCTTCACTTCTGGGTGCAGATGGGCCCTACTGGGACATCTTGGGATCCAGCCCACAGCCTTAGACCACTGGACAGCAGTGCTGGGTGATGCCCAGAAAGAGAGAGAGGAACGTGGAAGTGCACAGAGTGATCCTCCACAAGGAGCCACTCATCACTCGCTCATCTGTTGGGTTGCGTGAATCTGCTGGGTGTGGACTTACACTGATTTACCCACTTATACAGCGGGGCCGTTCTTACTGTATCGGTATATTGGTCAAGGGTACACCAGCAAGAGATGGGATTCCTGAGTCTTTAGAGTGGAAGGTGGTGGTGGCTCTAACCGCTGCACCCCCTGCTGTCCCCATAGCAGTGTCACAGGTCATGCTCACATACAGCTGAGCTGTTTTAATAAAACTGTTTCTGGTCACTGCTATGCTGTTGCCTGGCAACTGAGAAATGTGTAGGGATGGGAGCGGATGAGGGGCTGGAGACGGGCAAGGAGTCGAGACCCCTTACGCCCACCATCGTCATGCTGCCTGTCGACTTGAGAGCGCGCCCGTGACTCGGACATGGGCTCCTGGCTAACGGTGATAAATAAGCATAAACACAAGAATAAGAGAATATTTTTATGGCACCCGCCACCCTGCTTCACAATCAGCAAATTATAACAGAAAAATTGCTGTGAGATTTCGCCAGCCAGCATTTAAATTAAATATCATCACGTGTACATTATGGCTTTGAGTGGACATACAGCAGGCCTACATGTTCATTACAACTGTGGTTGTAGAAAAAAAATGCACCTGTTTTCATGCTGTCGCTATAAAAGACTTTCACACACTTGCGTTTAAACTTGCATCGTACAGCGCTACTGTGGATAATTAAGAGTCTGAAAGAATTTTTGACAGATTTTTTTTAATATCAAAATTGATTTTAATGAATTTGTTTTTTACACCTCTTCTGAGGTGCTGCCATCTGGTGGCGGAAATGTAGAACTGATTACAATGTGTGGGTGCGGTCCCCGTATTGACCGATATCGACACTCAATGCAATCGATTTTCTCCTGTTCAGGAGAGCTGAAAAAAGTCTTAGTGGCGACTGTCACGACCAGAAAACATAATGTTAAATAGAATTTACCGGCCAAACCTTAATGGGTTTTTTCCACCTTTGCCTTACATAATTAGGGTAGGGTTAGGTAAAAAAGGGGCAAATGCTGAATTGTAGAGATCAGCGGACACGGCTCCCCTTATACAGCCGAAACATTAGTGGGACTGCATGTATATATCTGACAGCCAACGAACAAGAAACCTTACATGTTTGAGGCTGAAGCGTCATAGCCTCTGTCTCATAGTGCCTGGGTGGTGTGAGAGGATGTGGGTTCAATCCCCACCCAGTCTGTGTGGAATTTGCATATTCTTTCCCTGTCTGGGTTTGCTCCTGTTTCCTCACACAGTCCAAATACATGCTGTTTGGGTTCACCCATAGTGTGTGAGTGACAAAGAGAGTGTGTTCCACTGATGTATGAATGAGTAAGTAGTGTATCTAGCGGTGTAAGCTGCCTTGGTGAATAAGGTGTGTGGGCTGATAACAGTTCATTTGAAGTTGCTTTAGAGAAAAAGCATCTGCTAAATAAATAAATGTAAATCTTGATGGGAAGAGCAGACTGACCAACAGAATGATCAATTTCACATGCATGGGAATATATACCTGTATCACTGGATGTGCAGTGTGTGTTATTTATGGCAGATCAGCTCAGTGTTTCAGGCACCATGACTTTTGCCCTGGGTCCAAGGGAGAAATATTAGATGGATAAAATCAAGCAATAAAGCAAAGTGTAAGAAGTAGCGAGCGCGTCACTGGCTGCACTCATATCAAAGGTGCACGACAGGGAGAAAAAAAAACTGTGGTCGTTTTAGGGGTCACGCTTCTCATGACGTGGTCAGCTGCTCTGGACGTTCCTGTGCCGTCCTCCCCTGCTCCTCCGCACATGCCATTCATGTTACCCACTCACACTTCCCTGGCTCTGTCACTAGGCAACAGCACACATTGTACACACAATGATGGAGGAAGGTGAGAGTCACAATTGAGGGGGGCATTAACCGGGGCAGCAGGTGGTGTAGTGGTTAAAGTGAAGGTTCTGGGTTTCAAACCCACTCCTGCTGTGGTACCATCCATTGATCATTGAGCAAGGTACTCACCCTAAATGATACAGTAAAATTGACCCTACTCTGTATAAATGATAAAGCACTGTTCAATCAAAATCTGTACATCAGCCAAATAAACTGTCAGTACTAATTTAATCTGTAAAATCTGAATCAGTTATTTATTGCAGACAGCTACGCTGTAACCTCCTTTCACTCCTGACCTCCCTTTCATGTCAGAACAGCAGGACGCCCCTTCCTCATGGGAATTTATAGGACTTGTAGTTCAAATTGCGGCGAACCCACCAATTGACAGACACGTGCAACCTGAAGATTTCTCGGAAGTTCGCTTTTTGGCCACGCGGCCTTCATGCTCTCACGGGAGTTGTAGTTTAATTGACGGTATTCCCGCGCAAGAACCTTGACAGACAGCCTGCAGGTGGCGTCGCCTCTCTGAATAAGGACTACAGCTGCTTGAAACAAGGAACGAAAGGAGGTGGAGACGGAAAGGCCGAAACCAAAAAAAAAAAAAAAAAAACCCACACACGTTCGTAGTCAGCACGGTTGCGTACAGCAGGAGGTTCATTAATGGATGCATATTGAATTGAACACGCAGGCGAGGAGTGTAGGTTTCAGCGCGGCTCCGCTTCCCGTCGACAGCGGGTCATGCTGCCCTCGCAAAGGTAATGAGCCGCAAAGCCGTCGGGTCTCGGCTGAGCAGCGCCCACAAACTGCAGCGAACCTGGAACGACTGGCAACCCAGGTGGGTCCCCCGCCGCTCGGCGAGGTCCGTACGGCAAACCGAGGATGGAGCGTGGCCTGCGCCGCTGTTCCCGCAGCCGCCTTCCGAGGGAGGCAGGCATAGACGCATTTCGTTTTCTGAACCGAAGCACACACTGGACATTGGAATGAGCCATATTTCCTTCAAACGCGAGTATTTGGTCTGCGAATTTAGGGCGTATTTTGTTCACAAAGGCGTCCGTTGCTAGCGGCTAGCTGCTAGCCAGAATAGGCGCTGCCTCTGCGAGGAAGTTGGCTAATGCTAATGCTAAGGCTAGCGGTGCCGTTCGGCTCGTCGTCAAACGGCCGTAAACCGGCGAAAAGTCGCTGAATGATACTGGCCCATTAGATATCTGCGTGGCTTTTTACCGCAGTACTCTGTTTAAAATTTAACCGGTAAAAATACTTCATCGGTGGTCATCTAGCCAATTTGGCTCGCGTTGCCCGCGTGCTCCGGCGCGAGGAGGCAACTGGCCGATTATGGGCTCGTCCCGGGATTGTCGGTTTTTTATTTTATTCTCTGACGATCGATCCGTTGTTCGGGTGGTTCGTTCGTGGTGTTGGGCGAAACGCGTCGCGGGTAGTGTGTCTGACACTCGCTGGTTTGTGTTTCCATTGATTGGAGAACTATAGCGGGTTTTTTATTTTGAAGACCCGAGTACTGCGTTAACCCAAACCAGTTGGTGTACACACACCTGACTGACTAGTTTTTTTTAAATTTTTTTTAAAAGTGATCTAAATCTAAAGGTCCCCACCACTAGATCTTGTCATAACCAAACTAGTAATTTTACTGGTAAGTACCTACTACTCAGTTCACTAGCGTATCTGTGAAACCAGTCCCCTAGTTGACACACCAAACTAGTCTTCTTGCTGGTCCATCCACCAGACTGGTCCTTGTAGCGCTCTGATCTTTCCCGCGTTACTCTACCAAACATCTTATTCCACACATCACCACGATCATGCAAACTCCAGTCTGTTAACTTGGCTGTCAGACTAGTCCTCTAGCTGGTGTGATGGCCAAACCAGTCTGTCCTCTTTTCAAGTGTGTTATCTGACTTATTGGCCCTGTTGGTACTCCTGCTGTGTCGGTTGGCTGTTATTACTGTTATTTATTAATTTGACACTTTTCTCCAAGGTGACCTGCTGGGTGAGGTTTGTACACTAAGCTCTGCTGATTAACCCCTTTTTTTAATACCACCGTGTCGGTAAGTAGTGGGTAGCGGTGTCGCTGTCGCCGTGAGACCGTTGTCCTCTCGGTGGCTTCCTCCCAACTGTCCGGCTCGGTGAACTTCAGCCTCTCCCACCCACGACTCTACTTTTAACTCTTAACCTCTCTGTGTTATCTACCAGCACGTTCACGCTCCGCGTGTCCAAAGAGACCCGAGTACGCGTAGCGGCGCTTGTCGGAAATGAACGCTTTACTGCGGTGGCTCTTTCGGGAGAACCTCATTTCGCTACGAAGAAGTGTGTGAACAATTAAAAAGCTTTTAAAATAAATCTTAAAAAAAAAAATTCTGTCCCAGAGGTCACACCCTGTTCCTCTTTCCCAGGGAAGTGTCCTTATTTGCCCCCCCCCCCCTTTTCCTCACACCTGGTACCTGAATCAGGATTTTGTTGCCATGAAGAGGAAGTGGAGGTGTGCCGGTTATTCACACACGTGTATATCGATGTGCATGTGTGACGTTAAGTATCTCGCCAACCGGTGACGGCTCGGTTTGCAGCGGACCTGCTTTGAGCTGAGGGTAAAATGGAGCGGGTTTGGGGCCCCTCGGCTGCAATTTGCCGCGATGCCTGGGGTGCTGAGGGCAAATGCGTGTCGTTCCAGAGGCGACAGTGTGTCAGCCAGCCAGGAGCGCCTGAAGTGCAGCGCCTCCGGAGACCACGCACCAGGAACGCTCGTCGACGCGGCGCCAGCTGACTCGCCCGGCACCGCGCCACTGCACAATGAGGTTTTCGCAGCCAGCGACGCTCTCGACGAAGGGGGTGAGTGCCTCCGCGTGTCTCTCCTTCCTCTCCTTTAATTTCATTTTATATTTGTCATAATTAGTAGTGTGGGAGCTTTCCCAGGGCTCTTGGTGGGAGAAACGGAAAGTGAAAGGAGCCTGTGAGGTGCTTTACGCTTAAATACAAGGTGCTTTCCTGCTAGTTGCTGCGTACCATGCCCTCTGGCTTTGAAAAATGTTTTAACGTTGCTCTACCTTTTACCGTACTGGGTAAGGTTTTCCTCTGTAACTGACTTACCGTATTTGAGCTCTCTTGGTAATGTAGACTGTATTTGTCATATTCTATATTGCGGCAATGTGGACCTAACATTTTAAGGTGTCGTGGAGCGATAAAATTCCAAACATTCGTCTCTAACAGATTGTTTGCAGAGATCAACTATGGTAGATTTCACGGGCTACGGAAAACTAGTAAAAGGCTTCATTTTGTCTTGGTTAGATGAAGTTTCTTTCGTGTGAACATTTAGTTATTGTGAACCTGTTGATTGAAATGCGTACTTTTCAGAGCTATATGGGCTTTCTGCACAGTGTATCTGTGGAAATGCAGTGCCACTCACTGAAGTATGTTTGTTTATTCACACGGAGAAGGTACTCTGACAGCTCACACTGCGTGATTCTGAAGTTGTGTTGCAGGTAGATGTGTGCATGCTAGATAGTGATAGTAGGAACAACTGCAATTAAGATTAGCACACATTAGTATTTTACTTGATGGATACAATGTGTGTTGGTGTTGAAAAAAGCTGTGGCTGTTTAGCATAATGTTTTTGCAACCTGTTGAACTAGGGATGTGGATTCAGCTATGACAAGGTCACGTTCTCAATAGCCAGATTCTTGGGTTACTTTACTAGATGCTGCGCGCTTGGATTTACATTTGACGGTTTGACTTGCTGTCCATTGATGAACTTGTTGACCACGAGCCACCTTGTCCCTGTGCCTCTGCTGATGCTGTTTGTTATGGTGTGGGCAGGTGGATATGAAGTTGATGGAGGTGCCTGTGAAAACACTTTTGGTTGGAAGTCGCTGGGGCAAGAGTTGAGGCTCAACGATGTGACGAGTGATCTGACAAGTTTTCAGCATGGAAACCGTGCTTCAGCTTCAAAGGACATGAGGAAATCACAGGGTAGGTGCTGGGGCCGAGGCCCCACCCTGCTTGTTTCTGTGACCCTGGGCTGCGAGAGCTGCCGTTTGACCCTCCCCTCCCCTCTGGTGTAACCACAGACCGACCGCTGCCACACTCTGAGGAGACCAGGCTGGCCAACCTTCTGAGGAGGGTCTCCCGGGAAGATGACAGGGACCGGCGACTAGCCACCATGAAGCAGATGAAAGAGTTCATCGTGCACTCAGAAAACAAAGTGGTGCGTGTGAGGTGTGAAGGTGTTGGCTGCGCTGCTCTGTGGTCAACTGAAGCTTTTACAACAGTCATTAAACTCTAATGATGCAATGAGCAATGATCTCAGCGTTAAAGGATGCTGGTTGGGCTAGCTGGTAGCGTAGTGGTTAGAGCTATTGCCTTTGGACCAAAAGGTCGCAGGTTTGAGTCTCACCTTCAGCTGTAATACCCTTGAGCAAAGTACTTACCCTAAAATTGTTCCAGTAAAAACTACCCAGCTGTATAAATGGGTAAATAATTAAGTAGCTTAACACTGTAAGTCACTTTGGAGAAAAGTCTCAGCTAAATTAATGTAATACTGGTCCCATGATTTGTGTATAAATTGTATATGTGCTTTGAAATCAACCCCGAAATTATCAGTTTTCTTCTAAGAGTGTGTGTCTAGGTTTTATTAGTGTTATCGGTCTTCTTATTGGGGTAATCACTTGCATAAAAACAAGTTCTTGACTGGTTGCCTTTGCTGTGCTTTTTTTCCTCTTTCCTCCCTCTGTCTAGGTTCTTGTGAAGCAGTTGGATACTATTCTGGCTACCTTGAATGATGTTTTAAACGAAAGGTAGGCCAGCTTTCTCGATTGTATTACTCTGTCTTCTCCCTGAAGTTTGGCTGCTCTTGTTGTCTTTGTTTTTCATAACTTTTCTCTCCACGTTTTCCCCCTACAGCAGCAAACTTCTTCAGGAGCTCCGGCAGGAGGGAGCTTGTTGCCTTGGACTCCTTTGTGCCACACTCAGCTATGAGGCTGAGAGGATCTTCAACTGGATGTTTGTTAAGTTCAGCTCGTCCACCAAGGACGAAGTCAAACTGCTGTACCTTGTGGCCGTGTATAAGGCGCTGGAGACGGCTGGCGAGAAGAAGGCCTTCTCACCTGTGATGCAGGTTGGAACCTTGAATAGCTCTTTGTCAGTGGATTGATTGAGTGAAATATTCAAAGGACAGTGTGTGAGACCTCCCAGGAAGGCATGCTCAAATATGCGCTGCTTGAACTCAGCTGAAAGCTATGATTTCTCTTCACACCAGTGATCCAGGTTGTGGCTTGGGAATTGCTTTTTTCTTTTTCTTTCTAATGTGGGGCTGAGTTAATAAGGTCACATTCAGGCCTTGTCGCTGCTGTGTTCTGACGTGGCCAGAAGGAGGAGCTGTGACAGGGTTTTCTCTCTTCAGTTTGTGATGAGCAGCCTGCAGTCCATCCTGGAGAACCTGGACACACCGGAGCTCCTGTGCCAGAGCGTGAAGTGTATTCTCCTGGTGGCACGATGTTACCCACACATCTTCAGCGCCAGCTTCAGAGTAAGTGTCCCCAGGTTTTGCCGAATGTCAGCCTCTCTGCTGGCTGCTCTAGATGCCCTCTCACTGGACGGACACCTCTGTTGCAGGATACAGTGGACATTCTGGTGGGCTGGCACATTGACCACACGCAGAAGCCGTCGCTCACGCTGCAGGTGTCCGGTGAGCAGCAACCAAGTGAAGAACCGAGTTGTGTTCTGTGTGCGCCGGAAGATGTGGCACTGTTTTGATGTGTCCTATCTGCTTGGCAGGTTGGCTGCAGAGCCTGGAGCAGTTCTGGGTGGCAGATCTGGCCTTTTCCACCACCCTGCTAGGGCAGTTTCTGGAGGATATGGAGGCGTACGCAGAGGTGAGGTGTCAGACGTCATGTGATGCTGCTGTATGGTCGACGGTTAATGGGTCCCACGTTACTACAGCCGTGTTGCTGACCTTCTTGACTCCTTTTAATTGAGATTGAAGTACAGAAAAGTTTAGCCCCTTATTTCTACTTGTGCTTTGCAGGACCTGGGCCATGTGGCAACAGGGGAGTCGGCTGATGAGGATGTCCCCCCGCCCTCGGTGTCCCTGCCCAAGCTGGCTGCTTTGTTGCGTGTTTTCAGCACTGTGGTGCGCAGCATAGGAGAGAGGTTCCACCCCATCAGGGGGCCACCCATCACTGAGACCTATGTCACTGATGTGAGTGAAGAACCCCCTCCAATGATCTTCTTGCATGTCCCATAATGACTTGCTTGCTGGAGTGAGAGGAGGACATAAGAACTATTTTGAGGATGACCCGGGCCATTGTGAGCTGTGTGGTGTTGACTCTCTTCTCCCCATGTGCAAATACCAGGTCCTGACCCGTGTGTTGGCCTGCGTCACGGCGGCACGGCAGGTTTTGTTCTCTGAGCCAGTTCTGACGGCTGCTAACGAGTGTGTGTGCGTCCTGCTGCTAAGCGTTGACTCCAACAGCCGCCTGACAGATGCCATTATTGCCTATGGCCTAGACCAGCTGAATAGCTGCCGGCTCTGTGGTCCAGAGTACTGCGTCGGGGTGCTGCACCTTCTCACGGTGGTAAGACCGCCGGCCCATTGACCGCTTACCTGGGCCACTGCTTTGTGCCCTGCAGGAAACTGGTGTATCATGCACAGAGGCTAGTGGAGGTTTTTGGACCTCTGGGTTCCTTGGTCACAGATATTGACTGGAACTAACTGAATCCTCCCGGCATGTTTTCAGATCATTGACCAGATCAACAACAAGCTGCCAGTGCTGTTTGTGGAACAGCTGTTGGCGCCCAGTTCCCAACTCCTTGAGCTGCGCTTCCACAGGGAGAAAGAGGTGGGACAAATGCACATGTCCAAGGTTCTCCTTCTCCAGAACCACATTAGCAGAAGTGCGATGGCCAGTGCTCAGGCTGATGTGTGTGTCTCTCTTAGGTGGTGGTAGCAGCACAGGGTGTGTACCAGGCTGTTCTCAGCCTGAAGAACATCCCCACCCTGGAGGCAGCCTATAAGCTGGTGCTGGGGGAGATGGGCTGCGCCCTGGATAGCCTGCTTGGACCACTAGGCCATCCGGCTGCTTGTCCCGACATCAGACACGTTGTCTTTGCTCAGGTCCAGCTAACCCCACAGCGGGCTGAGTTTGTCCTCATCTTTAACCTGAGTGCGCTCACCACCATCGGAAACACCAAGAATTCTCTGATCGGGGTAGGTCACTTTGTGCCTGAGCGCAGCTACGGTTACGAAATGGAGTACTGGTAGGAGATTTGGTCACAGCTATTTTTTGGTTTTGTGCCTTCATAGATGTGGGCGCTGTCCCCCACCGTATTTGCTCTGCTCAGCCAGAACCTAGTGGCTGTGCACTCCGAGCTGGCCGTGCACCGGCCTGCTGTCCAGTATGCTCTGCTCTACACGCTCTACTCTCACTGCACCAGGTGAAGCCCCCTTCCCTAGCTCACACTTACTATCATTTGTTTATGGGTTTTGGAGCAAACTCGCATGTAAGCAGCCCTTACGGAGGCTGCGGATGATTTGAGAGGTTAGCCGTAAAGTGTGGTGAACTATACTAGTCGTGGTTGTAGTCCGCAGTCCATAGCTTGTTTCTTGTGTTGAAAGTACTCTTTCGTGTGGATTGCCAATGCTCTTCCAAAATGAACATTAAATCTGTGTATCTGAGCTCTCTGTCCGTTGGACGTGCTTTTTAGTGTGAGCTGTATATTGCTTTTGAGAAAAACATCTGTCAAATGCATGAATGTTAAAGGTCACTTTTGTCTTCCTCACAGACATGACCACTTCATCTCCAGCAGCCTGAGCAGCTCCTCCCCCTCCCTGTTTGACGGCGCAGTCATCAGCACGGTCACCACGGCAACGAAGAAGCATTTCAGCACTCTCCTCAGTCTGCTGGGGACCCTGCTGAGCAAGGAACACCTGAACCCAGAGGCGAGGTATGACTTTATCCCACCCACCCTCCCCACCCTGACCATCAGTTCAGCTTAGCCAGCCTACCCTAGTCAAGGTGAGAATTGCTTTACTGTAGAACCAGCATATCGAAGGCTGGTTGTAGCTGGTTATCATGGTAATGTGCAGATCTCTAGTGATGCCCAAGAGAAAGGGAGAGTGTAAGATGTTCAAAGCCTTATTGTACCACCATTATGAGGGCTTTGGCTCGGAAGGTTTGTGTTTCCAGTCTTTGTTAGAAATGTTGTGGTGGAACACAGACGCACTATGGAAACCTGTATGTTCTTGTAGGAAGCTTCTGCTGACCTGGGCACTGGAGGTCTCCATCTTGATGAAGAAGTCTGATACCTACTCACCCCTGTTCTCCCTGCCCTCATTCCAAAAGTTCTGTAAAGGGCTGCTCGCCAATGGTGAGGCTGCTGTCTGTATGCATTGCTGCCTGGGAACTGTAATGGGCAGAAGGCTGTTTTCTGTGCTTCCCACTAAAAATGTTCTTTTCATCCACAAACGTCAGGGGAAAGGCATTATAAATCATAAATGTTTTTCTAGTCTTAAAGTAGGACAGTTAGCTTGACTATAACATGGTTCCTGTGAAATACTGTGTTACATTGGTTTGTGTAATATTGTTTCACTGGGAATATGGGTTTAGGGAAAAACACAAATGACTGACTTATTCATAGCACACCCAAAATTAAATGTAATGTAGCCTTTATTTGACAATCATCAGCGGTTTGAACACCAGAGAGCTTTTTTTTTTTTACATTCATATCACTTTGCCCAGCCGTTTTTAACTTAAGTGCTTTAGGTTAAATTTAAACAATAAATGCAAAAATCCTAGTATCATAGGAAACATATTCTTAATTGGTCTTATTTTCTACCATTTAGTCATTGCATTATGTACAAGCTGTATAAATGCTATAGTTTTAACATAGTGTATAGTTGTCACAGTAGAATTGGATGCACTACAAACAATTTCACTTTAGGATGATGCAGTTAGCCTAGCTTGTTGACTCACTTTTCTCTATCAGCCCTGAATGAAGACCCTGCTGTTTGCCTTCAGACCTGCAGCAGCTTGCAGGTGCTGTCGTCCTCACTGTCCGCAGAGCTTCAACAAAGGTACGATCTGGGAGCCTCGCTCTGTACTGTCTCAGTTTCAGGTAGGCCAAGTGAGATCACAAAGAGCTATGTCTTGCAGGTGTGTGGATGTGTGTCGCGTCCAGCTCGTCCACTGCATGGTCCGAGTGCGCCAGGCCTTCGGGAAACTGCTCAAGACAATTCCCCTGGATGAGGCTCTGAGGTAACCTCCATCTTTTCCATTAATGCCAGGCACAACTCTGTGACGTAAACTTTGCTGCTATATGGGTGGAGGCAGGCAGCTTTCATAAAACCACCAATGTCTTCACAGCAACCACAGACACGTGGAAGTCCAGGAGATATCGTTGGCTATCCGCCGCCACATGAGCAAAGCCCCCAGCAACACCTTTCACCCGCAGGACTTTTCAGACCTGATCAGCTTCATCCTATATGGCATGGTGCACCGCGCCGGGTGAGTCACAGGAGCTCTATCGTACTGTTAGCGGGAGGATGGGAGGGAAATAGTTTGCTGAGGATTACAGGCTGTCCCTCCTTTTTCTGTCCTGTTTTCGTCTCTGCAGGAAGGAACCCTGGTTGGAGAGGCTCTTCCATAGCTGCCAGCGGTTGGAGAAGCGTGACATAGCCGCCGTGCCCCGTGCCCTGCTAAAGACAGATGCCGTGCTCTGGCAGTGGGCCACATGGGAGGCGGCCCAGTTCACGGTGCTGTCGAAACTGCGTACACCGCTGGGTCGGGCACAGGACACCTTCCAGACCATCGAGGGTGAGCGAATGCTCCTGTGACTCTCTCCTGTTCTCTGTCACTTCATGGGCTGTTGTTCATGGTGATGCCCTCACACCAACCCCACGGCAGGGATCATTCGCAGCCTGGCGGCCCACAGCGTGAACCCGGAGCAGGAGCTGAGTCAGTGGGCTGCTGCTGAAAGTGATGAGGGCCACCACACCAACCAGCTACGCCTTGTCCTGCTGCTCCAGTTCTTGGAGAACCTGGAGAAGCTCATGTACAACGCCTATGAGGGCTGCGCAAACGCACTCACTGCACCGCCCAAGGTAGGTGGCCTTCCCCCAGTTTCTTGATGTGGGTGTGTCCTGCCTGCTGTCAGTTCGTGTCTTGTTTCCATGCTCAGCATTTCCACAATCCTGACACCTGATTCTGCTTGACTCACTGCAGGGCATCAGAACCTTCTTTTTCACCAACCGGCAGACGTGCCAGGACTGGCTGACGCGCATCCGTATGGCTCTAATGAGGGTGGGTCTGCTGTCTGACCAGCCAGCCGTCACTGTACGTCACGGGTTTGACCTGCTCGCTGAAATGAAGAGCAGCAACACTCCGGTGAGTGTGTGTCATCGGATGGTGAAAGTGAGGCTAGAACAGACTGTGGTTGTCCTTCTCCTTATGGCTTCACGTGTTGTGCTCACTTCCATTCAGGTTGCAGACATGGAGGTTCCCATCATGATGCTGGTGGAGGCGCTGTGTGAGCTGCGTTGCCCCGAGGCTATCCAGGGATTGGCTGCCTGGAGCTCTGCACACGCAGGACGGAGCCTCGGCTGGGTGGCCTCTGTAGCTCTACAGGCAGAGGGCCGGTGAGCACGTTCCCGCTTCTCAGGGTGCTCTCATTTTCACCTCGCAAGGCTTTTTGCCTGCGTGTTGGCAGTGATTTCAGTCTTTACTTGAACTGAAGTGCATACTGATGCGCTTCCAGGTTTGAGAGGGCTGCACTGGAGTACCAGGAGCAGCTGTGTGCTATCACCGGAATGGACTGCTCCATCAAAGGCTTTGACCGGTCCCTACTCAAGGTGGCCAGCACCACGGGCAACAGCACCACCAGCCCTAAGCACACCAGCAACGGTAAGAGCAGCCTGCCAAACGGGCTTTTGACCGGATAGGCCACGCCTACCGCAGCACATCTGCAACCTGTTTCTGCTGACGGTTCAAGTTATGTGTGGCTTAGACAAGGACTGTTCGATCTTGAGTCCTGATGGAAATAAACAAAAACTTGGGGCCTCAGCTACACCAAGACCCAAGATAGGGGGTTGAACGAATGCTGTCAAAATGGGAAGCTGAATCGTGCATCATCTGCACTCAGTCCATCGGGACTGTAAGCTGAAGTACAGCTGTGTGATGCTCGTGGTTCTCTCCAGGGGATGGTCGGAAGACAGTCCTGCTGAAGCCCAGTGACTGCTCCCCGGAGGTGACCAACTTTCTGGTCAACAAGGTGTGTGAGTGCTATGTGGCGCTCTGCGACTGGCAGTCAGTGCAGGATTGGCAGAGCAGCACCATGGCACTGAAGAAGACATCCAGTGGCTCTGCTGTCAACCTCAAGACTGACTTCAACTATATCAGGTGCTGCTGTGGAACGGAGGCTTGCAGGTGTCCAACAAAGTGTGAATCTGGTGATAATGGCTGTTTTTTTGGTTCCAGGGCTCTGAGCAGCTTCGAAGGGGGTGACTTCACAGAGTGCCGAGAGCAGCTGGAGCTTCTTCCCGGGGAGGACTTTGGACTCCTGAACTTGGCATCCAGGGACAAACCAGGTACACCATCCTCTCCTGACCATGCTCTGTGGGGTGGGTGGCAGCCTTTGCTTAGTGACGTCTCTTCTCAGACTTGAAACGGCTGCTCCCTGCTGTGCTGAGCCCAGACCCCACAGAGCTGCAGAAGGCTGTAGAGATCCAGCTGCTCCGCGGTGCCGTGGCAATCATCACAGCCACCAACCACGAGCAAGATCAGAAAACCACACCCACGTCCGAGTGAGCGTCTTGATCTCTAATGAAGCCTTAGATCTCTGGTTTGGTTGATTCATAATGAGTTTCTTGCCACAGTTTGTCTTTAAGCAGAGTCTGTCACCCCAGGAACCTGTTGAAGTACCTAAAGCAGACAGGCCGCATCTGCCTGGGTCCCCTGCGCCTGTCTACTGTCACGCTCTCTGACTCCTTGCCCACTCTGAGCAGCCTGCAGCTGCACTGTGCTGCGGCACTGGAAGCATCATTGGGCAACCAGCTGGCCCCGGAGGTGAGGCCCCTCTGCTCATGGAGAGCAAGCATGTTTCATACCTAGTATCGTCGGTGATGCGCTAACCGCACGCTTTGCTCTCTGTCTCTGACAGGACTGCCTAGTGCCACTGTACAGCCAGGCCCTGGGCACCTGCAAACAACAGGACGTGCGTCCCTGGCTCCATGCGCTGCGCTATACCACCTTCCAGCGGCGGCTCTTTTTGCAGGGCAAAGGTCAGTTTGTAAGACTGTTTTCTTGATTTTTGCTGACATACCAGTCATCGGGCTGGGTCTAACACTCCCCCTGCTTTTCCACAAGGCTCTTGCGCTCCTGTTGATTCCCACCTTATGGAATTGGGCCTGACAGCAGTCAAATTTGCTCGTAAGCGAGGTAACATCGCTCTGGCTGCCCAGCTCCTGGGCAGGTGTGGAGGAGTGCCTGAAGATAGCATTGGCTCAGACGGTCAGGACCTGGTGCACCTGTTGAAGCGCCTGTCACTCGATGGAAGCATGGGGGAAAAGTGGGGCCCTGAGCTGGAGATTGAGAAGGCCAAAGTGCTCTTCACTGCAGGTAGGGCTATTTTTGTTTCTTTTCTTCTAACTCTTGCTTGGCTGCAGGAAATGCTGTAGCCATTCAGGGTACTGGGTAGTTCAGTAGCTGGTAGTGTGTAAAATGCTGACACACTAGACCCTAGTGATTATGACCTTCCCATTTGTGTGTGCTGCTCCTCCAGGCCAGTCTCCATCAGCGATGGAGATGCTGAGCTTGTGCGCACTTTCCTACTGCAAGTCGGGGAAGTGCGAGCAAGCAGCCAGCCGCGCCATACTCACGCTGTGCAAGTGGCTGCTGAGCGATTGGAAAGACCTGGCTGCGCAACTTAAGCAGGTGGTGAAAAAGAATGCAGGCACTGCTGGGTTGCCCATCCTGGGGCGCAACATTGCTGCCCTGCTGGAACTGCCAGTGGAGGACCAGGGACTGCCACGCATCTCGACCGAAACCACAGGTTCGTTAGCCACTGGTGAAAGAGCTTGAGGTAGAAGGGTGTTTTGGATCACAGCACCTTGGTTTCAATTTGTGAAAACTTATGTTTGCTCTCTTCATTCCCCAGTGAGCGTTGGTGTTGGGGAGCCTGACTTTGTCCTTGGGCAGCTCTACCAGCTGTCAACCTCACAGGCACCAGAAGTAGCAAAATCCTGGGCTGCCCTGGCCAGCTGGGCATACAGATGGGGTCGAAAGGTCGTGGACAATGCCAGGTAGCTGTGGAATCATAGTCATGCTCCAGCCTTTTGTTTCTGCCGTTGTCATGGTGACCTGCACAAGTCAGAGTGCATCTTTATTGTTGTTTGTTTGTGTTTGGCCCATCTAGCCAAGGAGAGGGCATTCCCCTGCTCCTAGCAGAGAAGCAGGAAATAGAAAAGCTGCTCCCAGAATGCACTTCTGATGACAAGGAAATGATATTTGGTATTCTTGGTCAGGCAATGTGTCGGCCGGCAGGAATTCAGGTGAGTGAGAGGAGGAATGATTAGTGCTACAATTTAGAAGTCTGTTGCTCTGTTGGTTGGGTGTAGCTATTTTCACCCCCTGAGCATGAAGGTGTGGCCTTTGCAGGATGAGGACATGGCCTTGCAGAATGAGGAGGATGAAGAGGATGACATGGTGGATGTAATCTGGAGGCAGCTGTTGGCCTCCTGCCCCTGGCTCTCAGAGGTGGACGATGGTGTGACCGAGGGCCTCACCCATGTGTGGCGACGCATCGTGGACCGCATCTTCAGCTTGTACCGGGTCTCTTGCAGAGCCTACTTTACCTTCCTGAAGCTCAATGCTGGACAGGTGCGTACAGGAGATACTTCAATGTTGAACCTTCGTTTTTCTTGTCTTACCTGATCTATTTGCTTCCGTGTGGCCTCACACTTTTCATTTAAATGAAAATTGAATCATCTCTTTGTAATCTGGATGGGTTTGAACATGTGATATGCAGATACCCATTGATGAAGACAACCCCAAACTCCTGCTGGCCAACCAGAGTGGCAAGCAGAGCAACGATGATGTCATTGTCATGGCGACACTGCGGCTCCTGCGGCTGCTGGTGAAGCATGCGGGGGAACTGCGGGAGGGGCTGGAACTTGGTCTGGCCTCTACACCGACAGCACCCTGGAGAGGTAAACTCTGAACCCAGCAGCGTTCCTCCGCTAACCTGCTGTTAGCAGGTTTAGCACTGGGGCTTTCTGAGCAACGAATGATGGTGAATTGGGTTTTATGAGTCCTGTCTTCTAAAGATTTTGTCGTCATCCCTCATTTTAATGATCCACCCTCTCTGCAGGCATCATCCCACAGCTGTTCTCCAGACTGAACCATCCCGAGGCCTACATCCGCCAGAGCATCTGCAGTCTGCTGTGCCGAGTGGCCCAGGACTCCCCTCATCTGGTTCTCTACCCAGCCATTGTGGGCTCAATTTCTCTGGGTGGGGAAGCCCAGGCTGCAGGTATGCTGAAGATGGGCATATCTGTTTTGTAGGCTGTCAAGACCTCCTTGATCACCACTGAGTAAGAGGATTGTCCGCTGTCACATCCCCAGGTAGCAAGCTGCCATCAGCACTACCCACTTTCCTAGACAACATCCAGGGAGAAGAACTGTGTGAGGGCGGCAGTGAGACTGGGAGTACGTCTGCCTCCCAGCAAAGTGACAAGGATGAGGATCTGGGACCTTGTACCAGTGAAGACCAGGCTATGATGCAGGACTGCTACAGCAAGATTGTGGACAAGCTGTCCTCTGCCAACCCGACCATGGTTCTGCAGGTACTATGACCTGGGAGTCTTGTTGAGGTTAAGGGTCGCATGTCTCCTCCTCTTGCTGTTTCTATGCCCGATTGCTATCTCCCCCCCCGCATCCAGGTCCAACTGCTGGTGGGTGAGCTCCGGCGGATCACACTGCTGTGGGATGAGCTGTGGCTGGGCGTCCTGCAGCAACAACACATGCACGTGCTGCGCAGGATCCAGCAACTAGAAGATGAGGTCAAGCGTGTGCAGACCAACAACACTCTTCGCAAGTAAGATTCTGCTGCTCAGCTGTGATGTCTGTGAGCACAATGCTGTGATGTCCCCATCGTTGAAGGATTTGACTGGTCTGGAGTGTCAAAAACTACTGATTCTGTGAATGGTGTTTTCTAGGGAGGAGAAGATGGCCATCATGCGCGAAAAGCACTCAGCCCTGATGCGACCTGTGGTGTTTGCCCTCGACCACGTGCGCAGCATCACGGCGGCTGCGGCTGAGACACCCCACGAGGCCTGGTTCCAGGAGAGTTACGGCGAGGCCATTGACAGTGCCCTGGAGAGGCTGAGGAACCCAATAAACCCCGCTCATCCTGCCAGCAGCTGGCTTCCCTTCAAACAGGTCAGTAACTCAAGGTCAAACTTTGACCCCTCCTCGATGGCTGGCTTGTGTGTGACCCATAACCACCAAAGTTTTCTTCTCCACAGATCATGCTGAGCCTGCAGCAGCGGGCACAGAAGCGCACAAGCTACCTGCTGCGGTTGGACGAGATCAGCCCACGCCTTTCCACCATGTCCAACACAGAGATGGCGCTGCCGGGTGAGGTGTCTGCCACTGACGCTGTCACCATCCAGAGTGTGGGTAACACCATTACCATCCTGCCCACTAAGACCAAGCCCAAGAAGCTCTACTTCCTGGGTTCTGATGGGAAGAACTATCCCTACCTCTTCAAAGGTGCGCATGTCTGTGTGAAAGAGCTACCTTTCCATCTCCTGGGCGGGTGTGCTGGGACTCTCGCTTTATCGCTCACCTTTTTTTCCGCAGGACTGGAGGACCTGCATCTGGACGAACGGATCATGCAGTTCCTATCCATCGTCAACACAATGTTCACCAAGGTGAACCAACAGGAGAGCCCCCGGTTCCATGCCCGACACTACTCTGTGACTCCTCTGGGGACCCGTTCCGGCCTGATCCAGTGGGTGGATGGGGCCACACCCCTGTTTGGACTCTACAAGCGCTGGCAGCAGAGGGAGGCGGTGCTTCAGGCTCAGAAGGTACAGATTTTCTGCAGCTGAAGTTGTGAGCAACATCAGTATCCACACAGTAAGAATGACTGTCTTTCTGTGGCCCCATTTAGGCCCAGGACTCCCTGCAGCAGCCTCAGAACCTCCCCATGGTTCCCAGGCCCAGTGAGCTCTACTACAGCAAAATTGGGCCAGCACTGAAGGTTGTTGGACTGAGTCTTGAAGTGTCACGGCGGGACTGGCCCCTTAGCGTCATGAGGGATGTACTTCGGGAGCTCATGGAGGCCACGCCCCCTAACCTGTTGGCCAAGGAGCTCTGGTGCTCCTGCACCACCCCCAGTGAGTGGTGGCGGGTCACGCAGGTAAGGAGGATGTCAGAAACACATTTGAGTATCGGAAACCTGCTGGTTCCGTCTCTTGTTCACACCCTCGCTTTGTGTTTATAGTCTTACGCTAGGTCTACGGCTGTCATGTCGATGGTGGGCTACATCATTGGACTTGGTGACCGACACTTGGACAATGTCCTCATTGACATGACCACGGGCGAGGTAGTGCACATTGACTACAATGTCTGCTTTGAGAAAGGTGAGGGGTGAAACGAGCCATTCTGCCCGTGGCAGTCACGTTGCTTACCGCTTGGATCTGAGGCTGACAATTGGTGGTTTGTTGCAGGTAAAAGCTTAAGGGTGCCTGAAAAAGTACCGTTCCGCATGACTCACAACATTGAGACAGCCTTGGGGGTCTCAGGCGTGGAGGGGATCTTCAGGCTCACCTGCGAGCAGGTAGGGAGCTCATTAGTACCATCCACTCTTAGACCTTTTGAGGCTTGTTGCTTTTGTACCAGAGGGAGGTGCTACTACCTGTAGAGTAAAACTTGCTGGATTTGGGTGTCAGGTGATCCAAATCATGCGCCGTGGCCGGGAGACCCTCCTGACCCTCCTGGAGGCGTTTGTGTATGACCCCCTGGTGGACTGGACTGCCGGGGGCGAGGTGGGCTTCGCGGGCGCAGTGTACGGAGGAGGAGGTCAGCAGGCAGAGAGCAAGCAGAGCAAAAGAGAGATGGAACGGGACATCACACGCAGCCTTTTCTCCTCCCGTGTGGCTGAAATCAAGGCAAACCCACTGTTCGCCGCACATTGTTGCTGGAAAGTGGTCAGCCATTCCTGTTGGCCAACAGCTTGTGTTGCTTTTACAGGTAAACTGGTTCAAGAACCGCGAGGAGATGCTTGCTGTGCTGCCGCAGGTAGAGGCGGCCGTGGAGGAATACCTGAGTCTGCAGGAGCAGCTGGTGCAGGTGGAGAACCAGCAGGGCAAACTACTGCAGGAGATGGAGTACTTGGAAGGAGCAGAGAGCCCGGAGCACCTGGTCCACACTCTAGAGCACAGGTTAGGGGGCGGAGCCTCACCCAATCTGTAAACTGCTCTGAATGGCTGCAGTGTTTTGGTGCCGTTGCAGGTGGGCTGTACTGCTTGGCTCACCTCTTCCATCACTGACAGGTACTCGGAACACACCCAACTACAATCGCGTCAGAGGACCGTGCAGGACGCCATTCGGGGCAAGCTCTCCGACCTGGACCAGTGGATCTCGCAGTACCAGGCGGCTTTTGGCAGCCTTGAGGCCACCCAGCTGGCTAGCCTGTTGCAGGAGATCAGCAGTCCCATTGACTTGGGTGAGATGCTCATTGAAAACCAAGCATATTCTGCCACCAACTACAATTTGCAAAGCAGTGGCATCTGTAAAAGCTGCAGGATGCTGTGGGTGTGTGTGTATGTGACTTTGTCTTCCCTCCCACCTGCGCAGGCCCTCCCAGCTACGTGCCGGCCACGGCCTTCCTTCAGAATGCAGGACAGGCGCACCTCATCAGCCAGTGCGAACAGCTGGAGGGCGAGGCGGCTGCCCTGTTCCAACAGCGCCGCTCACTTCTGCGCGGCTGCCTCGAGCACCTGCACAGCTATGCCACGGTGGCATTGCTGTACCCACGTACCGTGCTGCGCCAACATCGCGTCCACGCCTGGAAGCAGTGGATGGAGGAACTGCTACGCGACATGACAGCTGAGCACTGCCAGGCTGTGTACCGCAAGTGAGCCATGAAATCAGCGCGATAAACCTGATTATGACTGCAATGAATGTGTCATTTAGCTCTTGATTTTCTGTTGAACTTCAACTTAACTTTTCAGCTGAGCCGCATGACCCCTGACCTTGCCGTTATCCCTACAGGTACGAGCTACAGTTTGCCCCCCAGCAATCGCCTCACTTGCTATCGGGTTTGGAAGTGGCTCTGCAGCACCACGCGGCGGACACGAATGCTCGGCTACTACGACAGGCGGAGCGGTTGAAAGCAGAGGGAGCCGGGGTGTCCGTGTGTGAGGAGCAGCTGCAGGAGATTGAGCGCTGCATTGGCGGCTTCCTGCGTGAGAACGGAGAGCCGGGATCCCTCAGTCTAGCTGGGATTGTCGTGTCGGCCCTTTGCGCCCTCGCCAGGTGCGTGCACGTGTACCGAGAGCTTGACATCAGATCCCTAAATTGTTAAATGTTATGAGAAATTGCAACACATGTGATGGTGGGTCATATAGACGTAATCTGGTGATGGATGGAGCGGCGGCCAGTGCTGGAGAGCAACTGGTGGAGCTCACTTCCCGTGACGGAGCGTGGTTCCTCGAGGAGCTGTGCAGCATGAGTGGCAATGTGGCAGCCCTGGTGCAGCTCCTACAGAAGTGCCAGCTTCTGCCCCACGACCTGGATATCCCCAGCCCCACGGAGACTGCCCAGGTGGTGTACCTGGCCAACGGTGTCTATACTTGCCTGCAGGTAACACCTGATTGCCTTCCTATACCTGTTTGTCACCTTGCTAGATGAGCGAAGATGGACAGAATCTGGCTGAAATCTGCGTGTTATCTTCTGGTGCCCAGGAACTGAATGCTAATTTCCGGCAAATCATCTTGCCCGAGGCGCTGCGCTGCATGCTGAAGGGTGAGAGCACTCTGGAGGTCATGTTGTCTGAGCTGGAGGCCCTCATCGAGCAGTGCGCCGACGGCATCTCCCTGCAAGGCCTGGGCGAGGCACTACAAGCCCACCTCCGCAATGCCACCATGGGATTGGAGGAGGATGCCGATGCCCACTACCTTGATGTGACCAGGTACCAGTGGGGGTTTTTACACATTTTGATTCTCCAGTATAATCACTATGATGTGCGCTGTGTGGCTGCTTGGGTTTGTGATGGTTAACGTTCTCCTGTGCATTCAGGGTGCTGAGGGCCCAGTACTCAGAACTCATACAGCCTCGAAACCTGGAAGGTGGAGTGCAGGAAACGCCTAAGATGAGTGCTGGCCAGATGCTGCTGGTGGCCTTTGACGGCATGTTTGCGCAGTTGGAGACTGCATTTGGTCTGCTCGTGGAGAAGGTATGACCGTCTGTGAACTTTGTCACCTCCAAGACAGGGGTGCCCTGGTGAACATTCACAAAGAATGCCCCCCAATCTCTCATTCTCAGCTCAACAAAATGGAGGTGCCATCTGCGTGGAGGAAAGTGGATGTGATCCGCGAGGCCAGGGCTGCACAGGTCCACTTCTTTGACAATACTCAGCAGCGCCATGTACTGGAGGAAATGTTCTTCATTAAGAGGCTGCAGACCATCTGTGACTTCTTCCGCCTCTGCGGCTCCTTTGCTCAGACCTTGTCAGGTGGGACCTTTTCGGCTGCTTTGGCACGGGCTGCTACTTGAATGGGTTTTGAGTGTGTTAACCATCATCCATTTACAGGAACCTGCCCACCTGCTTCCGATGATCCGGTTCCTTCCAATGGTCCCGTGTCCATAGTGAAACCCGTGTTCCGCGGTTCGGCGGTGGTGAGCGAGGACCAGATGGCCCGGCCTATTAAGACCTTCACGGCGGACTTTGTGCGTCAGCTACTAATGGGACTGCCTACTCAAGCGCTGGGCCTGTGCCTGTGCAGCGCTCTCAGCGCTCTGGGCATGGACCTCATCGCCCAAGTGGAAGCCAAGGATTTTGGAGCCGAGGGCAAGGTACCCCTGGATGACCTGTGCAAGAAAGCAGTGGAGCAGGGGGTGCAGGCCGGTCGGCTACCCCAGCTCACGCTCAACAGGGCCACGGTGCTGGCCAGCTCCTATGATACGGCCTGGAAGAAGCTGGACCTGGTGAGACGGTTGGAGGTTAGCATCGAGGCCTGCAAGGTGAGCCTGCAGAGGGCACAGCTCCACATCGCTGTATTCCAGGTAAGAACTGCCATTTGTCAGAGAGCGTTGGTCAGAGGGAGACAACGCTGCATGGTCGCAATCCCCAAACCCTTTCCTCTTTCCCAACACAGTGGCAGCATGAGGATGTACTGGGCACGCGGAACCAACCAATGACTGTCAGCCCACCGCCGCGCTCAATCATTCTCAGCAACATGAAGAAGAAGTTGTACAAGCTGAGCCAGGATGAAGCAACTATTGCTAGTGTGCAGGTCAGCATCTGTAAGGGAGCTCCTTCAGCGCTCACATCATTTGGGGGGAGTGTGGTCACAGCATTTCCGTTTAATTGAACCTGACTGCAGTTCAAGAGCCGCTGTCTCCCCAGCTGCGTGCCTGGTGCCTTAACCAGTGCCATGTGTGTGTTGATCTCCTTTTACTGACTGTGTGTGCAGGAGAAGCTGGCATCGCTCGAGGGCAGTATCGAGCAGCGTCTGAAGTGGGCCGGAGGCGCCAACCCAGCGCTGGCCCCCGTGCTGCAGGACTTTGAGGCGGCCATGGCAGAGCGGCGTGCACTCGTGGCCACAGAGAGCCAGCGTGCGAGCCAGGTGACCTTCCTGTGCAGCACGGTCCTCAGCTTTGAGGGGCTGCGCACACGCACACCTGAAGCTCTGAGCATGGATGCGGCACTCTTTGACTTGCTGAAGCGCTGCCAGGCCACATGTTCATACGCGGCACAGTTCAGCACCTCCGTGTCATCACTGGAGCTGCAGCTGCTCCACAGGCTGGTGGGTTTGAGCTCCGCTCTCGAATGTCTTATTTGCCTTCCTGTGTCAGACTGTGCTGTGCATGTGGAGGACACCAGTGACTGTGCGTGTGTGTTCAGAGCCCTGCCCTGGATCTGCCCATTGGCTGTCCTGAGTGGCTGTCCTGTGCTGGAAAGCACCTGGCCCAGGAGATGGCAGGCCAGCGAGCCCTGCAGGAAGAGCGTGAGCAGCGGCTGGAGGGTGCCACGGAAACTATGCAGGTGCTCGTAGATGCCATCAAAGGCATCTTGTCCACACACAACCGGCAGCTTGCCGACGTTAAGCACCTGCTTCGCGCCATGGCCAAGGTGAGAGTACCTCTACTGGGCACTGTTGCTTTCACTGGGTGGCAATTTGTTGAGATGCAGGTTTCCGGTCTGATTATCGATAACTTCTGGTGGTGGTGTTGACTGTGGTCACGTTTGCTGCTGTGTAGGACGAGGAGAACGCCCTGGCGGACGGCGAGGATGTGCCATACGAAGGCAGCGTTCGCCAGTTCCTGTCGGAGTACAAGGTGTGGCAGGACAACGTGCAGACGGTACTCTTCACAGTGGTCCAGGCCACGGGGCAACCGCGCAGCCAGGAGCAGGTGGAGCTGCTGCAGGAGATCCCCAGTACGCTGAAGGAACTGCAGACACAGAGCCAGAGGTGGGCGCTGTTCCTCACTGCGCTCTTGCTGTGCGTCTGTCTGAAATGTAGCAATTAGCTACATCTGAGCAGAGTTTGTGATGGTAACTGTAACAGGGTTTTTCCAGCACCGTACAACTTTCATGAGGAGATGATCAGAGTGGTGTGTGTGCGTGTTCACTCGTACTGTAGCACAGAATATTACTGTTTAGTGTAAAATTTAGGTTTTTTTTTTTTTTTTTTTTTTTTTTATAAGTCCTTGTTGGGATGTTAATGAGACTTTTTTTGATTTCCTGACATTCAGTATCTATAATGGCCTGGTGAGTTTTGCTTCCCCATTGGTGACTGAGAGAGCAAGTGACTGCGCAAGCCCTACATCCACGACACAGACGAGTTTCGCGGCAGGTGAGATGCGTCCCGCACTTCTGGCCCAGTAACACTGTGTTGAACGGCAGTATAAGAGGTAAAAACATTTGCTGACCACAATGTCAATTCTTTGTAGCGGTACGCTGCAGTGGCCCCAAGACGCAGCCAGACAGCATGTCCCAGAACACCCGCAAGGGAACCCTACTCCCCCGCAACCTGGGCACTCCCACAGACACCCCCCCCAGCGCCCTGTTGCTCACCAGCAAGGGTGTGGCTCCCAGCCCCAAAAGGGCCGTGCGGGACCCCAAAACAGGGCGAGGTGTGTGATCCAGTCCCGTCTGTGTTCAAACCTTGCTGTGAAACACTAAACTGAAGATGGAGAAACTGATGTTCTTGCCTGTCTACTGTCCTGCCAGCTGTCCAAGAGAGGAACTCGTACGCTGTGAGTGTGTGGAAGCGAGTGAAGGCCAAGCTGGAGGGGCGGGATGTGGACCCCAACAGGAGGATGAGTGTCACGGAACAGGTACGATGCCGGCAGTTCCTGTTCCACAGCCACATCCTTTGAAGCAGGGCTGTCTTTCCCAGCAGGCCACTCTCTTGTCGTTGGCAGGTGGACTACGTGATCAAGGAGGCTACAAATCTGGACAATCTGGCACAGCTGTATGAGGGCTGGACAGCCTGGGTGTGAAGTCAGGACCACTAGATCTCTTTGGTCCAGCGAGGCTAGACATCCACCAGGACCCAGTGGGTCTGGGGCGGGGAAGCCGCAGAGCCCCGTTGGGGAGGGGGGGAGAGCGGGGGTCTGAGGACCGGACCCCCTGTGGCACGGCTGCACCCGGTGGACCCCCGCCAGCACCTCGAAAAAGGTCCACGTCTCCTCGGGGTGCGTGGGGGCCGACGGAGGTGGTGAAGGGGAGGGGAGCGAGGCACCTCCACCCTTGTAACAAAATAAACAGTGAACAAACGGATGCGGACAGGGCTTCTCCACAGGGACTTTGCCGGCACATGGGACTACTGTAACACGCCCAGCCGACCCCCCTCCCTCCCTCCCTCCGTCCGTCCCAGCGGAGCAGAGTGGAGAGCGGGCCGGCCCGCACGCTTCTCAACCGCATTTTACCGCAGCGTAGGGGGAGTTGAAGGTGCACTGCAACGCGGAGCCCATTCTTGAAGGAGCAGCGAATTTTGAGGTATGGGAGGTGACGCCGGCGTACAGGTGAGCAGCGTCAGGGGGGCCCAGTGGGGGCCGCGTGCGGTCTGTTCTGGGGAAGACCAGTCACTCTTACATAAACGAATGAACTGCACTTTTCCTTTTTGCTCAGACATTTATCGAAATGAAAGAAACGCTTCTTTTAAGCACCACTAAAAGTGGCTTGTGGAAATTTCGCCGTGAAAAATGACACGTGGAGATTTTTTTCCCCCCCCGAACGGTTCCGCAACATGTTGGAATTTGTGGGTCGAGTTGGAGGGATGGCGCAGCGGAAGATGAGTGAAAGACTGAAAATTTTGAGCAAGTTAATCAATTGTCATTTTTTTTTTTCTTTATGCATCTAATGGGTTATGTATTGATAGTGAATTTTCTTTCTTTTTCTTTCCCCCACCCTCTCCCCACTGCTTTAGGAAGACTGGATGTTACCCGTTTGACTTTGGTGACAATGTACTATTCCCTGTGTGTGTGGCCTATAGCTTGGGTTTTACCAACTGAGCTTCTAGTTTTACATTTTTAGTGGGAGGAATGCATAGTGGATGGTTAGTGACGTTCTCAGTGATGGTGCAACTTGTTGTTTATTGAATATTTTATTAAGTTTCGTTTGCCAAATAAATTGGGATCTAAAGCGGTCTGGAGTTTCGTGGCTGTTTATTCCCAGGGGAGAGAGGGTGGGTGGTGTGGTCGATTGGAGTCAAACGTTCAGTTTTTCACCTCGTTCTCCTGTTCAGATCACTGAGACACTTTACGGTGATGCTGTACACGAAGTGCCTCATCGGATCGACAAGGTGTCCCTGCGGTCGCGTTCCGCACCAACAACACTATCTCAAAATTGCAAGGAATAATTTAAATCTAACTCATATGCTTATTGCTTACCGAACGTGCAGCACAACAATTTTACTCCGTTTATCCAAAAACTTAATTTGCGACGTTCCGATGGGTTTCATTTTAGAAGTGTTTTTATTTGGACTGAAGAGAAACTAAATCAGCGAGACATAATTTACGGTTAGGGTTAGATTTAATACACATACATCTTGCCTTATAAATATAAAATGTACGCAATAAACACGTGGGATCAGAGACATAGTTGACATCCTTGCTACCAGATTCACCAGCATGAAAATGAAACATTTAGTCCGTAATATTAATTTGACGGTAAAGGAAGGAAACAAAGCTATATAAATGATCCCAGAGAGATGTTTTTAGGACGCGAACAAACATGAGAGGATGAGGGGATTGTTTCTATCTCAGCCAAACAAAAACAGAGGCAAGACGTCCGTTAAATTTGCATAAATACGGATTACAAGGGTAACGCTGATTTATTTCTGTCTCTCTTGTACCGCATCAAGCTAAGGATATTATGATTTGTATCTAATTTATAGGAAAGAACTCCATATAGTGTATTCAAATTCCCGTCGGTTACCAGCTGCCCTACACCATTGGCTGTCGTATTCGGTGACGTTTTTAATCCCACCCCGAAGCTACAGTGTCCTGGTGAGAAGGCGATTTATTTTTTCAGCTAAGCGCAACGATATTCGAACAGGTCCTCGGGACTACATTTCCCAGACAGCCCTTAATCCGAGGCGGTTCAATCGAGTTGCGCAGTCGCGAAGCAAGCGACTTGCCAGTGCGGTTTTTGTGTGTCGCGGAGGTTGAAGAGTAGGGGCGTTTTCCAGTGGGAAATAAGAAGAGGAAAGAAAGAAAAATACCACAATTCAATCACAAACAGTCATGGCTGAAGCTGATAACAGAAGTGCTAATTTAATTGTAAGTATCCTTCTAGACGTGTTCGTGGGTGCGTAGTGTTAGCAGCGGGCGGCTAAAGCAGCAGCTAGGCTACTACCCGTACTGAGTGTCGCGGTTCAGCCCGCTCAGTCTGTCCAAATAAATATGTCCTCGTTCCGTCCTCTTGGACCTTGCGCGTGAAATGGACTTTGAGTCCCGCCGGAAAGGCACGGACGGAGCGGCCGAAGGCTTTTGGACGTTTTTTGTCGTTTTTACCCGTTGAGGAATATCATTATGGGCGGGAGTCGCTCGCGGCGTCTCGAGACGGAGATCGCGGAGGGGATCAGACATTGATTTGGCTCAACGCGCGCGTACGGGCGGTCGTGTCGTGTGACTCGCTTATCGACGTCGTGCTGCCATGTAGCTGCGCAGCCCCGTCTTTTATTTTTTATTTTTTTACCCGGACACTCGCAGCTTTCTTTTTTTGTGGCATCGCCGGGGAGCTCAGACTGCTGGACTCGAATTGCAAGCGTCGCGAAGCGTGTCAACGGCAAGAACGAGCAGAACCAGAACTGAGCGCTGACCGTCGCGCTTACACACATAAGCACAGACCCCATGCTGACTGATTGCTGCACTGATCCCTTTTTTTTCCAGCAGTGTCACACTGTGGTGGTTAGAGGCCCCCCGCGTGTTGACGAAACAAGCAGCACGATCACGAAGCCGTTTTGGTGCCGTGGTTCAGTAAATTTTGAGTTCCGTTTACCATGATGAACCTGAAGGTGACCCCCTGTTCTTGCCGGTGTGGGATCCTGTCCAGCTGCCTGTCTCGCTGATCGGTGGTGAAATGCGCTTGGGATGTGATTCTGACTGACCCTTTTTTCCCCATCTGCCAGGCCCAGGAGACTGCCCAGCTGGAGGAGCAGCTCCAGGGGTGGGGGGAGGTGATCCTGGCAGGGGACCGCGTCCTGCGTTGGGAGAAGCCCTGGTTTCCCGGAGCCCTGGTCGGTGTCACAACGCTGTTCTTTGTGTGAGTAATCGCCGGATAAATGCGGTTTAGAAGCGAGGGAGAATGTTTGTAGCGTTATGACAAGAAATAGCGTAGGTCCTTTGCGTAGCATCGCCTGGGTTTACATTGTGATTGTTGGGCAGAATGTGGTTTCTAAAGCGGCCTTTTAGAAGGGAAGCGTTTCATGCGACTTTCGTGTTTAGCTTCATGTCAACCTGCTTAAGAATTGAGATGCCACACATGTCTTTCGCACCAGCCTGTCTGAGGGTGGAGGTGGTTTTTTTTTCAAAAGAATGTACATAATTTCTTAATGGCCCATCGTTGTCCCATATTTGATACCTGGGTTGTCTTCACCTGTCACACAAGCACACCTGCCTGTCTTGACAGGTTGATCTACTATCTGGACCCGTCAGTCCTGACTGGGCTGTCCTGCACCGTCATCCTCCTGTGCCTCGCTGATTACCTGGTTCCCATCCTTGCCCCCAGAGTGTTTGGGTCTAACAAGTGGTAAGCCGTGTGGAATGATGACACGGAGGGGTGTGTCGGAGTAGTGCTCTGCCTTTGTTCGTCTGATAAAAAGGAAACCGGTTGAACTTCCTGCGCTGTATGTGGCAGGTGCATGTGTGTGCACACTGTCCCCCGTTTCCCACCATCTCTGTGTCCTAACGCGGTGGGGGTGTCAGATGACACATTGCTGTACCTGCAGTCTAAGGTAGCGAAGAATTCGGCCCCTCACGGTCAGACTGTGTAACAGTCTGTTCCCCCAAGCCATCAGATTTCTCAACACCCAGGGTCTGGACTTGCACCAACACACTGAACACTGTTCCATTCCCTTTGCAATTTTTTTTTTTGCAGTTATGTTTCTATTTTTTACAGCATTTATTATATTGTAATATATTGCTTTTTATTGTATATATTGTAATATGTTGGCCTTTTGTTACAGCATGGTCCTGGAGGAATGCTGTTTTGTTTCACTATATACTGTACCAACTGTATATGGTTGAAATGACAAAGCCACTTTGAGTTTTCACCCTCAACTGCATCCTTAGGGCTGAGGTGCCACCACACTGGCACACTGGTGCTCTGAGGGGGGGAGCAGGTGCTTGGGCAGCTGAAGGGGCCTTAGATCCAGGATTAATTTCAGAGCAGTGTGTTCAGGGTACTTTGTCCTTCACCCCTTGTATAGAACGCTATCCTCCACTATATACACTCTGTCAGCTTGGCAAAAAAATGGATCCTTCCTGCGGATCTCTTTGACCAGTGCTAGCATGTGCATGTCACAAAGATGCTTATCGGTCTTGCTCTGAAAGAATATGCAGCATGTTGGTTTGACAGTCTGGTGTCTATTCTGAATGGTGTTGAGTTGGCCTGGAGTCCAGTCAGAGACAAAGTACTGGCTCCTCCTCATGAAGTGAGATATTGGTGGTGTCTGCCTGCTGTGGCATGGAGTCACACTGCTTGCTATCTGCTTTCAGCTGTTTACCAGTACTGGGGGTAAACTCCACTGAGAAGTAACATTTCTGTTGCATGTTGTGCAAAATCGTTGTTCCTCTTTTTTTTTTTTTTTTATTTTATTTTAATTCAGTGATCATCAGGGCTGCGAATCCTTAGCTGCGTTTGCCTTTTCTCACTTTTCCTTCATTGCAGGAATTTGTCAGTTAGTCACACATTCACAAATTGCCTTGGGTGAAATTTTACACAGAATAGATTCCAAGTGATTTCCCAAGACCCATGTGTGTGACTTCTGTTGGGAAGAAGCTTAGTTTCCTTCTCTTCCTCCTCCAGGACCACTGAGCAGCAGCAGCGCTTCCATGAAATCTGCGGGACGCTGGTGAAGAGCCGCCGTGGCGTCTTCAGCTGGTGGAAGCGTCTGCTCACACTGAAAGAGGAGAAACCTAGAATGGTACAGTAGTGCACTGTCTTGGCCCTTCACCACTTGTATACTCCCTGCTGAGGACACCCCAATGATTGAGTCATCAGTCTAGTTTGGGGAGGAGCCTATCTGGTGTCCAAGCTATGCCAGATGCCAAAAATGCATTTCATCAGTACCACGTCTAGATCTTGGAGAGGTTAAAAAAAAAATATACTCTTCTGCTTCATTGTTTGAAATGCACAACTTGAGTTAATGTTGCTCTGGGGCCTGTCTTGGGCGGTCACCCTTGAGATGTTTTTGTGCAGTCTGGAGTTGTGCCCAACTGGTGACTGAGTTCCTCTTCCTGTTTTCTCCCCAGTACTTCCTGTCTGTGATCAGCACACTGGTGGTGGTGGCATGGATTGGTCAGCAAGTGCACAACTTGTTGCTGACCTACCTGATCGGTACGTAAACATGACTGTTCCACATTTCCCCCACACACACACACTGGTACTCTACGCCGCAGTGAGATGCTGCTGTTGCCATGGGTGTCACACCACACTTATTTTAAGTACTTGAAGTGTGAGATGAGTTGGAAATGGCACGTTCACCACTGTGTTCAACAGTCCTGTTCACACTAAAAATCTTCATGCAGCTTTTCAGAGAAGCCCATGAAAAGGCCCCCTTCTGTCGTTCTGTATCTCAGGACCATTAACCAAACTAACGGAGGAGTCTGTCAGGAGCACAGTAAAGGTTGCACTGTAGACTGACATATCCAGGAACCTTCTGGTGACAGAAATAGCGGTTGGTATTTTAGTTCAGTCAAAGGCTCACGGTAATAATGCAGTGCTGACACTGAATTAGGGAAAAGGTTTATGGAAGTGTGTTGTAGGCTGAAACACCTGACCACACAACCCAAGTAATGGATATACTCCTCCTGCTCCAATATGTTGTGTGTGTGTGGCTCAACAGTGGCTTCATTCTGGAATTAATGTGATGCTTTATGGTGCAGTGAGAGTTCCTCTTAGGCAGCTTGGGGGCTGAGAGTTGCAGTGTGCCTTCACTCTGACTCGACCCCCCTGGGCCCAGCGTGTTTTTAAAGGTCAGTGAAATTAGGGCAGACGTTGCCTAAAAATAGGCTGACTCTATTTTAAAGACTGAGTGAGTGGGGAGCTCATGACACACGATGCCTCCTGAAACTATGATTTCTGTTGGATAGCTCTGGACAGACCTTGACAGTGACCGTGTTTCTGACCATTTCCCTTCCCCTCTGTGTGTAGTTACTTTCCTGCTGCTCCTCCCCGGACTCAACCAGCATGGCATTATCACCAAGTATTCAGCAATGGCCAAGCGTGAGATCAACAAGCTGCTGAAGCAGAAGGAGAAGAAGAACGAGTGAAGAGTATCATTGCAGGGCAAGAAAAGCGAATAAACAGATGCCCCCTACAAGGCCCCCCACCCTTTTTTATAGACCAATCAGAGAATCCCATAACAACAAACAACTTTCAGATTGTCTTTAGCTACAGCAGTTTTAATTGTGTGCCAGTTTTTATTACTTTGAGCGCAATGGATGTGAACTTGTTACTTGTTTGTTAGGCCATATTGACTCTGTTGGTGAATAGGCTGTTTTGGCTTCTCCCCTTTCTGTCCTGTGGCTGAGCCAAAGTACACAAATGCGCGTTAAGTTAGAACACTTAGTTTAGTGTCGCCTTGTAAACGCCATTGTTACTTCAATGTGTCTGTATCCTCCATGCGAGGGATACTAGTTTCTCGATAGACTTTGGCTCTCTCAGCTGGGGATGGAGGCTGGCGGCTTTAGAAGGCTTACCTCTGCTCTGCCCCGCCCCGCCCCTAAATCCTTCTCTTAATGCACTGAAAGAGTTTTTTATTTTTCCTTCTTCCACTGAGAGAAGCTGCCCGCTGGGACTGCTTAGACCAGTGTGTGAACTTGTGAAATGTACTACTGTATCAAATTCTCGTATCTGCTGATGGTGTCCCTGCCAAGCCGCAACACCGTGCTGGGCCATTTCTGTAAATATGCCTGTCCTTTACTCCGTTTTTTGTCCCCTTAGTGTGTTACTGAGCTGTGCTGCCCACCCAGACCTTTCCTGTTCATCACACCAGTTTTTTTTTTCCTTCTCTCTTCCGTTCTGTCAAGAGTAATAAAGTTTGATCTCAGAGGAATTACATGTGATGATGTGTGGTGATTCTACTCACATGGGTGGGTGACTGTTAATGCCCTTGGCAAATGCAGAGCAGATTAAACTGGCTACCTGTAGTTTGTAGCATGAGCCACTCACAGGGGTTTCCAAGGAGCTCTTCTAAATTGAAATTTATTATTTATCTGACACATTTCTCCAAAAGAAACTTGGTGTTATACTTACACTGGTTTACCCATTTATATAGCAGGGTAACTTTTACTGTTTCAGTTCAGGGCAGGTACCTTAATCATAGGTACTACAGCAGAAGTGGGATTTGAACCCAGACACTTCCTATTGTGAGGAAGTAGCTCTAAGCACTATGCCACCTGCTTTCCTGCTCATTATTCCATCTGCTGGCCAGACCCCTTCCAGCCTTGTTTACAGTAAGGTACAGTACCGCAGTGTAGACAGAGAAGCTGGTTGGACTACTTGTGTCCCTCTAGGTTGTGATCAGTAGAGCCTGAGGGCACAGCAGTCGGTCTCCCAACGGCGGGCGGCCCACAGCATGTGGTCTCTGCTCCGTCTCCGTGGCTCACCGGGGCCAGCAGGGCGGCGCTCCTCCCCTGGGGGAAGTGCAGCAGAGCCAGCTGAACTGTGGTTCCATAACCCACACGGTACAATTGCAATGAGATGGTGCCACAGAGGCGCGAGCCAATGTAAGCATACCTGTTAGGATGTCATGGCAGTGCCACCGTGTGGGGAGGCCTGTGGAGTGATCTCGTGTCGCTGTGTGGGAGAGGTGGCTGTGATTTGACCGGTAAGTGGTCTGGTAGAGTGTGGGTTCAGAGGGGTTTGCCACCTCTCTCATGACCTGGCCCAGCTGGTTTCGCTTCCGATTCCGCAGACCCAGCTCATGCAGGACATGATGCTGCAGAATGAGAAGGGGAATGTGAGGACAGGGTCCTTCTCCAGGCCAAACCAGCGTGAAGCTCGGAGCACTTGGAGACACCTTGTACGCTATCCGTCCAAACGTGTAAATCAGCCAAAGGGTACAGGAGTGAACCCAGAACACGCTTTTCACAAATCCAGGAATTTAATCTGTTAATGCGTGTGTTGGAGTGAACTTCGGGACGCAGATTTATTACATATTTGCCAAGGTGCCAATGAACTGGCACAAGCAGATTGTGGTGGTCTAAGCCCTTGAGAAAAAGAGAAAGGGACTGTTCAAGTAACAGTGACATCTAGTGTTCAAACTCTGTAACATCAGCCTCATTTTCCAACTTAGTGCAACAGATGCCTGCACTAAAAAAGAATCTTTTTAAGGCATAAAATGTAACATTTATATAAACACATATAAATACGTATACATACTAATCATGAAAAGTAACATGCATGTAATGCACAAGGGATAACTGCAGTAACGTGCGCCGCCACGATTCGCGGTTCTGGTGCGTACCGGAACGATGTCCTTGGGCCCGTGGATATCCCGGGTGTGTGACTCGGCATCCACGGGCACCATGTGGCTCAGCTTGAGGCTGCTGAGATGCTGAGAGGGGAACGGGGCGTCGCGGTAGTAAAAACACAGAGGGCGGCCATCCTCCCCCCTCCTGGAGTAGCTCTGGGGAGTCAGGAAGTGGAGTTGATATTCACGAACTGTGGGTTACACTGAACAGGAGGTCTATACTGTGAGGGCCCTCAAGGACCTGGTGTCTGAGACAGCAAGAGCAGCTCGACTCGGGCTTTCCGGAAAGTACCAGAAATTCAAAGACGGGTGAGTGAGAAAGCTGGACCGTGGTGCAGTCCCGCATCAAGGTACATGGTCAGTTCAGCCTAAGCTCTCTCACCCGAGCATGCGTGGTGGCGTAGCAGGGGTGCGCAGACGGACACCCAAGAGTGAGGGTGCTCTGGTGCATGGGCCGAGCGCCCCTGCGGGGTATGGGCCGCGGGCTCGGTCGGGGGTCATCACGGATGTGGGTCATTTGTTGCCCCCTGGCGGTTGACACACAGTCCACCTTGCGACCCTGTCCCAGTCCCACCGTCACCACGGTGGTCCACCTGCTCTCAGACATGGCGGTGTCCAGAAGACCTGGGACACAGAGCTCAAAAAGAGTCCAGCGGAATCGTGAAAGTCTACTGCCGAGTTCTCCAGAAGGAGCCCTCGGCCCTAGAGGTCATTCTCTCACAATAAATACCTGGTATCCGAACTTCTGTCAGTTTGATCTTCTTTACCCGCTACAAAGACTTGTATTAATCTGTTCTTTTTGTACATTTTGTACAGACTTACCTAGACAGTCCTTCCATGCAGCTATTATATACTCTGCACATTGTTGGTCCTGGTTGCTATGGCTACCAATCACAGTTGGCTCACTAAACTGACACTTTTGCAGAAGAACTTCACACCAAACATGGTTCGTCCATATAGTACAAAATTTAAAAAATTAATTATATTAATTTAATAGTAGGTGGCGTAGTGGTTAAGGGTCTTTAATATGAAAAATTTCGTCTTCATTTATGATTTAATTCAAAACTGCAGCCACTGACCCCTGCGAACGCCGGTGCACTGAAATTTATTTAATGTACAAAAATTAGACATTTTTAAATCATTTAGTAATGAATCGGGAATCTCATTTCAACCGCGAACACCAGCGTGTGAAAATCAATATAAATTCGGACGTGATTTCGTATTTTTTGTACACGCACCGCGGAGGAGGGGTTTCTCATGAGATAACGCGAGGTTTCATATTTTCCCATATTGCACCGCAACACCGGTTTCTTTTGAGATAACGCGAGACTTGCTTTTTTCCCATATTGCACTGCGGGGCGCTTCTCCTTCCTCTTTCCGCCATATTGCAGAACTGGTAAGAGTAAAAAATTTTATGCATTTCTCAATCCGATCGGTATCAGCTCCATCCGAGCTGTTAGTGGGAAAGTTTTTATTGATAAATGACAGCAGAAAGTTGGAGATTCCCGTTAGTTTTATTTTGGACGCTCTCGGGGGATAGTTGATCAGATATTTTTAGCGAAGTTTGTCCTCCTCAGACGACCGACACCCTGTGCTCCTGTAACGCGTGCAGAAAGAAAAGACAGACTTATAGATGAATAAAGTCCGTCTATTTCAGTTCTCAACGTGTCTAGTTTTGCGCTGAGTGCCTGTCGTGTGTCTGAAATGTATAGTTTGGTGTGTCTTTGACAGCAGTCTGTTATGCACAGTCAGTCCCCTCTGTCTATCTCAGATCACCCTTCCATGTGTTCACTGGAGGCTTGAGTCCCATCCAGATGCTCCTCTGTATTGCTCCATTTGATAAGTAGCTTTTACATTGCAAATAAAAGTAGAGATTAAAAACTTTGCTGGTGAGATGTTGCCCTGTTTCTGGCCATGAGTGTAAACGAACGGTGTACAAAGTTTAATAATAGTCACAGCCCCTGGACTCCTGTAGTGTATTGATCAAAAGCTGTTCATTTTGCTTTTAAGATTTTTTTTTTCCCCCACTCCTAGTCGGAGGGGTCTTCAATGTAGCACATGGACCAGGAAGGATCCTGTGCCACTGCTGTGGCCCACCTGAAGATGGTTCACCTGTAGGTGAACTACCCAAAGGGGCTCCTCAGGTTTTCTAATTTCTCTTTTATTTTTCTCTGTCCTTCCCAGGCATCATGGTGCGCATGAACGTTCTCGCCGATGCGCTCAAAAGCATCAACAATGCGGAGAAGCGTGGGAAACGCCAGGTTCTGATCCGGCCCTGCTCTAAGGTGATCGTGCGCTTCCTCACCGTTATGATGAAGCACGGTGAGTGGATTGATGTTGTGCAGTGTAAACCTCAGTCTACAGACTCCCCAATGTTTTGAGTCCTTCCTTGGTCTTGAAATTGTCTTCTCTTCAGGGTACATTGGCGAATTTGAGATTATCGACGATCACCGAGCTGGGAAAATTGTTGTTAATCTCACTGGCAGACTAAACAAGGTGAGTCTCCCATGGTTTTTAGAGTTGATGGGCCTCGTGTTCCTGTGGCACCACTAACATTGAGGGGGGTATCCTCTTTTTTGGCAGTGCGGTGTCATCAGCCCTCGATTTGATGTGCAGCTGAAGGACCTGGAGAAGTGGCAGAACAACTTGCTGCCCTCTCGGCAGTTTGGGTGAGTCCATTTCTGAGTTGACCAGTAAGACAGTATTTTGGCTACAGCAACGGTTCCTTGGAAGCTGCTTTTTGTACTCATCCTATGTCCAGTAGCAGGTTTTCAGAGACCAGTGTGTTCATAGTGTGGGGCCTTGTCGCTGTTTTACGGGTAGTTTGCTTTGAAATTTTGTTGTATATTCATACGTTTTATTTGTTCTACACTGGTGTAAATGTACGCATGACCCTGGGGCTTTATTAAGGTATATGGGACTGAAATGTAAGAATTTAATCAGTTTTTCCTGTATTTTGGAAAGTTTGGCATTTTTGTATTGGACAGTGTTAGGGTGATACTATTGTGATGTATGCCCTTGTTTTATTGTGAATTTGTCAGCTGTGGGTCTGACCTCATCTGAAGCACCCACATAAGCGGTGTTTCAGGATAACGGCAAACTTGTAGATGTGGTAGTCCCATGCTAAGAATGTTGGGATGATTTGAGTCCATCCTGGGAACAGGCACTCAGAGAAGAAAAGAAAAGCTCTCCAAAGTTAGTCTCAGGTGTTTGAGGCCAGTGTTTCCATTCTGGGAGGAGAGGGTGTGTAAGTGTAAGGATTCACATTGCTTCCACCGGGCTGAGTAATTTTTCCTGTGTTTGTTATATTTTTTTCAAAATAGCTGTTGTATGTGATATTTACACCTTCTTTCCGGTGGCCCTCGGTTTTCTGTTGAAAGCAGTAATGAAATTAACCCTAGCAGTGAGGCCACATGACAGACATACTGGAAGATGATATTGGTGTCAGCATTTGTTGCTGTATGTTATGCAGTTTTGCCAGTTGTGCCTTTTTCTGTGAATAAATATCAAGTCAGTAAAACAAATTCTATGTAAGCGCAGCTCGAACTCCTGTGAACGCTCTCAAATATAGTTTAACGGAAAATGTTTATACCATTCGTCAATCACTGTTTCATCTAAACCTTAACGTACTACTAGTGTGTTTGTTGGACTGCTAATGTTAAGATGGTCCTGTAACAAGCATTTTAAAAAAAATCATTGATTTTTATTGATCTGAGGGGGGCATTGCACAGAGCTACATAATATTTATTGATATGTACAATTATTGATGAAACATAGTTAATGACAGAACAGGTTGAGATAGAAGGGCAGCAGAGTTGCACAGGAATAAATGCAGCAGATGGAGTAATACAATAATGCAGATGCGTTGTTTTTAAAGGTAGCACGGTCAGCTCAGTAGCTCCCTGACAGGGCTCACTGTACAGCCTAAGATTTGACATTTGTACAGAGGTTTCAAATTAGATTTTTATCATGTACTACATTTTTCATTTTGTTAGAAGTTGATCATTGTGATATTCTAAATTTAAATAAAGTAATCCACAATAACTTATACAAGGTTGTAGAATTGTCTTGCTGAAATGGATGCAGCATAAGAGCGTTATGGTTGCCCAATACATCTTTTTTTGCCCGCTTACAGGTACATTGTGTTGACCACTTCAGCTGGCATCATGGACCATGAAGAGGCCAGAAGGAAACACACAGGAGGGAAAATCCTTGGGTTCTTTTTCTAAACATGTAGTCAATGGCAAATTAAAAAGTTTCCAATGGACCCCCGACTCTGTTTTTTTTTTTTTTTTTTTTTTTTTTTTTTTTTTTTTTGACCTCACCTTACCAGCCCAAAATTGCCAGAGTGGGGGAAAAAAAAATGACCCTGGCTGTGTAAACGGTGCCACTGTTGTCCATCAGAACTACCAGTCTCTTGTTGGCCTATCAATTTACATAATTATCGCTGTTCTGTACACTGGAATTCTATTAACACACCTTTTTATCCTACCCGTTATCTTTAGGACCATGATGGTGACATTTTTGTGTCTCTGTAAAGGGGAGGATTATTTAATGACTCTACAATGATTTCTTCTTTCAGACTGCATCAAAAAACAGTCCTTCTGTCCAGTAACTGCCGAGCTTCAGGTGACAATGAGGTTAGCTCCTGCCTGCTCTCATAGCTCTTGGTATTGTCTTAGGCCAGGGGGATTCTTGTTATGCCCTTGTTATGTTGGTTAATGCTGACTGATTGTCACTTACAAGGAGTGCAAGGTCTCTGCCAAGCCTCAGTCAGACCTAATTGATATTTCCTTTGTTGTACTGTAAATACAGGAGCATTTGCCTTGGCCTTCAGGTAACAGCTCTTCATTGCTGTGGGGGCTATGCTGTTTTAAAAGTGGGGGCAGCAGAATGAGCACTTTTCATTAAGTATAACAACAGGGGTGAGGAAGGAAGGGAGTGTTAAAGTGGATCATTGACGGGTTGGGGGCACCAGGAACTGCTGTGATCAGTTGGGCAGAGGGCCGGTCCTTTCAGAACAGATGGCACTGTCAAATTAAATTGTTTGCAGTTTGGAGCTTGATGTTCAATTGATTTATAAACTTATTATTTCTGGGTCATAAAAATCAATGGGTTCATATTGAATGAAATGCCAGCTTCAACCTTTAACATCAATTCGGTGGGCCTGGTGGTCTGGCAGCCCTTTGTCCATGTAGATAATTTGAGAGTACGCAGTTGCACTCACCCTTCACTGTCACGGTCACCCCCTAAGCACCGTGTTGTTACCATCGAGCTTGATTTTCTCCCTTTATCTGGCTCTGCCTCTTGACATCGTTTTGACTTTGTAGTTCTCGATACCGGAGCATTTCGCTGCCCTGGCCTTGAACGTCCTCCTGGTCCTCCAAAATGAGCAGTTTATAGTTACCCAGGTGACTGTTTATTACATCAAATCAACATACCGGAAGGCGATCCTTTCGCTGGACTAATAAAAAAAACCTTTTCTCACAGCTTGTGACCTCCAGACAGAATCCATTGTACCTTGAAGGTGTCTCCATTTTTATTGCACCGGTCCTCTTTAATTGCCCACGCCCAGTAAAGTCTAACTTTGCAGCCTTGGCCACAAAATTTCCAGCAGCAGGGGCTCAGCAGTGAAGGCAATTAATGAGTTTGGGTTTGGAAGCACATTTTTCTCTCCAAAATACACATTCAGTATATTACATCATCTAAGCTCTGCCCTAACAAGGAGGGCAAGTGAGCACCAGGTGTGGCCATTTGTCCATAATGGGCTGATTTTCAGAGGTCAGTTGAAGCAGAGGGAACATCTCGGTTCTGTTTTGGATGGCAGTTTACCACATTTCTCTTGTAGACCTTGTTCTTTTCCCTTCTGCTCAGTATCTCTTTATTTTCAGTTTGTCTCGTTTCCACATTTGGCAAACAATCAGCTCTAAGCACCCATCTTGGCAACTCACTCAGGGTCCCTCCCTGAACCAGACATGCTCTGGTGTGTGTCTGCTCATAGTTGAAGAACCAGTGAGCTGAGATGGTGTCGCTATGCTGATCTCCGCTGTGCCTCTAAAGAAGAGTTATAGGGTTATTAAAGCTGGGCTGTTACGGTTATTATGCACCCATTATAATATCAGTTTAATTCCTATTTTAATAGCACGATTAGTCATTGTTTAGTTTTCTTACAGTGTGATTTGTGCTTGCGTCGGAAGCAATTAAACTAATTTGGAGGCATCCAATCTAAAACTGCACAATAAAAATGTCTTCAGCGCCCTTGAGAATTACTGTTTGATTTCAACTGGATCTAAGAGCTATGGTGATAGGACTGAGGCTCCCGTGTCCTCGTAGACATGTGGCCGTGTGTTTGTTGTCATGCCCGGACCGAGGAGGAGTGAATCGATTTCACGAATCAGTTCTTACTGTACTGAGCTAATGGTCAGTTGCACTGGTTTGATTCCATTTCCTCCATAAAAAGGAAAGTTAGAGGGGTTGAGAGCAGATGTTCTAATTTTGGCAGTTTTTTTTCTTCACTTACCTTTTTTCCAAAGCCTGTCTTGCCAAGAGAACGCAACACAGTAGGCAGTAAAGAGCACCCGGAGTAGGACTGTCGGGCCGTCATAATTCAATTCACTTCCACGGTGTTTACAGCTCGTTTCTTGGGTTCCTGAGGGTTGCTGATCAGTAATAAGGTGAGGAACAGCACACATGTCTATTGGCTAGATCAGTCACATCATTCAGCACTGAGTAGGAGATTGTAGGGACTAAGTGTTTTTGTTTTAAATTATTTTTAATGTAGCTCACAGTTTTTGATAGTGTTTAAAAGCCATGCAGAGTCTTTCAGATCTCAACCAGTGAATAACTCAGGGAGGAGGTGCCAGCATATGCATATCCTGCAGTGTGTGTGTGTGTGTGTGTGTGTGTGTGTGTGTGTGTGTGTGTGTGTGTGTGAAACGTACGATTATTCTTATTAGTGTGCAGCGGAGCAACGATTCTCAGTTGGGGAGTTCCCTGATTGTAAACACTCAACTGTGTGCCAGTTGGAAAAGGTGTTCTTCCTTTACTGGTTCGCATACAAACACATTTTTACAAAAACCTTCCTTCCTTAAATAGCTTTCAGTGAAACTTCTCCAAAAATATTAATCGAACCATGGACATAGTCTGAACCGCAAATGTTAATGGAGAATCAGACGAACAGCATCGTACCGCAGTTAGTAAATGCGACGCTCGCTCGGGGATGACTGACATTTGCAGGGGGTTTGGGGGCACAGTCTAGAATGTGTTGCGCTGTGAAAAGGCATAAGTGAGACGCTGCTGCGTCTACGCCCTTTCGGGTTCGAGCTCGGAGACTTGCCCGCGTTTGGTGTCTCCACAGAGATTTGGACCTGCGGCCGGGAGGGAGATGTCTCTCTGTGTCCGTAACATCACCTTTCTGAGCTGTTCTTCATTGCTCTCCGAACCTCAACGCCGTCTCAGCAGAGCAGCTCCATTAGTCGTGATTTTCCACCATAACAAGTCTACTGTAGTCATAACAGTTCCTCCCCTTAACGTAGTGTCATTGGCTCAAGAGTAACAGCATGCCGAAGAAGCGCATTTGATTGCATGCCTCACACGCGTTGCACCCATGGTACGAGGCAGAGTACACGTATCCTCTCTTTATGTTCCTCGCATGGGTGTTCCTCGCCAGGCAGGAGGCTCCTCTCTTGGTAGGACTTGTGGGAGACACAGCAGCTGGGCATCGACTGCGTTTCATTAGCGCTGTGACGGAATTGGGAGACCGTTGACGGAACCGTTTCGGCACCATCGACTCGTAATGCAGCACAATAACAGTTTATATTAGAGCAAGGCGCTCGTTCTCCCGCGGGGCTTTCGTACAATAACTTCCTGATTGCGAGCCAAAAGCGCCGTGTCACCTCCATTCCTGCCGCTGAAGACAATAATCAGATGTGGGCTCCCGCTCCTCCTGATGTTGCCTCGGTAAGCAGTTTGTTGATGAGCTGCCGTGGCCTCCGTGTTCCGGAACATCAGGGAAAGTAGTGTGTTTATACTCCCACGCATCACCCCGCTGCCCTTGGGGCAGAAAGATGAATATTTGCGCCACTTTAATGTCATATTCCATTCCGGGTGTTCAGTGTCCCGTGTCGCACACGGGCGCGGATACAGCGTGCTCAGTCCACGTGCCCCAGTTGTTCTGGAACTTTCCATCCTAATTCATGTCTCAGAAGCTGGCGGCTTGATGTTGCATCTCTGCATCTCTTTTCCCCCGGATGGCCCGGTGACCCACGGCGACCCCGACGCGGCGACGCGCGGCTCAGCCAAGCTGCCGGTGGATGTGAGAAGGGTGCGGGAAGGACAGATGGGCTCGGCAACCGTCCGCGCGCCACATTGACGACATTAGTCACCACACGATGCTCGTCTGGGCCCGGCGCCAGGGGGCGATGAGGCAATTAGCACAGTGGCACCGGATGGGTGGGTGACCTTACCACCTGCCACTCGGTGCAGGCTGGCGAGCCGAACAAAAGGGACACTAGTGCTGCGGGTAAATTGTAGCGAACTGGCGCAAACCCCACAGCGGCACGCCGGCCATCCAGTCACCAGACAACCGAGATAAGAAGCACTTGGGGTTTTTAATGAAGCTGCAGTACTGACCGCGAGGACTAGGGGTCAGCAGCACCTTTGCCGGAGCCGGAGCCGGAGCGCCGGGCCCGGTGCTCTTTCTCCGTACCCTGCCAGAAATACTTTTGCACCCTAATTAAGATGGATCCCAAGATAATAGAATTAATATTGAAATGATGGAACGGGCCAAAATGAGCTGTCACCCCTTGGCGCGCCTCCTATCGTTCCATCGCTCTTTCCACCTGAGTGACGGACGCCCCTGGTTCCTGGGTGACCTGCAGGAGGTGGGCGGCTCCCCGTTCCTTCCCGTTTCAGTAGAATCGTATTGCTACGTTAAACTCAGCGCGACATCTTTTGGGGACCGAAAAACGTTATCAATGGACAAATACGGGGGGGTGGGGGGAATTTGGCTTGCTTTACCAATGTGAGGCCACATCCCTATTTAATATAGATATAATACCTGAGCCACGACAGACTTATTTTTATGACATCTTCATCTTGCTTCGTGACTTTTTCAACATCCCCAACGCAGCTGAATGCTCTCAGATGCCCGTTATAGCCCTTCATTCCAGGTTGTTCTGATCTGGTCACTCACTGCTGTTCTTGAGATTGTGTTAATTTCCTTCGATGAATATACTGCTATAGTTTTAAATCCGAATTTTTGACGCATTATTATACGTTACAAGTTTCGTAAGTTTCCTTAACTCTCAATAATAATAATCTGCGGCTTTGTCGTTCCAGGTTCTACCCTCAGACGCCACACGAATTTGCACTGACGAGAGTAACAGTAAGTAAGCCGCCATGGTGGTGCGTTATAGCTCATACGGTTATCTGCGCGTTGATTTCACCGTTGCCATTACTGCTTTTGTCATATGTAGTGGGCTCAAAACTGTATGTATAAAAGGGAAGAGACGGCACCCGAAAACATTTTATTTTATTTTATTTTTTCGTGCTTTGCTCGGTTGCTGCGGAACAGTTCATAATTGACCGACGTGTGAATGCTGTTCAACAGCAGATCCTGTAGGGGCCGCTGGAGGTGATAAGGAAAGTTAAAGAAATAGAAGTCACCGCCAGACCCGGCTAAATGCTAAGTCGCGTTTGGTCTCCTTATCGCTTTGCAGGTTAGTAAAGCGGTTTAAAACCCTCATAAATGTTGTGGAATGAGTATTATGAAGTGACTTATTGAATGTTATATTTTAAGTTTTGGGGAACGGTTGGTTGTCCAGTAGTTGTTTTATAAATTAGTTTAAGCTAATGTTGCTCGATTGGAATGCTGAGGCAGGCAATAATAATTATAATAGGATGTGATTGTCACTCACAGAAGTGTGCTGTTATGTTGTTATGTTTCAGTTGTGTAAAAACTAGAAATTATTTTGGTGGTGGTGGGGGGGGGGGAGAAACACATACAACATGATGCTGAGGAGCAGCGGAAAGTGTTGGTCCTGTGTTTGTCACGTTGTGTTTTAATATGACCTGTGGGCCATGGGCATCTCCCTCCCCAGCTGGATTTTGACTCTGTTCCTTGGGAAAAAACTAAGAGTGTGATACAATAAGGGCCTCGACATGGAAGGATGGGGAGCGAAGTCCTGGGGAAGTCTGATCGCAGATCAGTTTTGCCACAGGGGAGGCCTCCTGCGGCCTGGCGCTACTCGGTGACGGGTCACGCGGGGTCCCGGGCGGGGCGGTAAAGGAGGCACTTTGGTGGTAAACAATGGTGATAAAACAACTGTCCCTTGAAGCGATGTGGACTCGCATCCCGAGGGGTTTGGCAGAAGCCCTCGGACCCTTAACGTTATCGGGTTTCTAATTTCCGGCATCGTAACGGGGAGTCTGTCCTCGGTAGGGGGTCCCTGGGAGCCTCCGGCCACATGCCAGGATTTCGGTGTTTATCTGGTGAAAAAACAGAAATGTGCTGGATGGTATTTACGGGGTTCATTAATGAGGTACCTCGGTACATTCTGAAGGTGCTCTGTGTCAGGCGCAAGCAGAATCTAAAAATATGAGAAGGAATAAAACCCACCAGCGTGGGGAGAGCTGCCAAAAGGGCACGGTTGCAGCAGGCGGACGGGGTGTCTGATGCCAGGAGGACCAGTCGCCCCTGGTGATCCCTGCCGGCTCAAACCCGCCCCCATGCGCTCAGTAGGGGGTCGGTCCCATCACGAGGCCCGCCAGTAAGACGGTTATATGCCCTCCCCCAGGGGCACTCATCACTTGACCCCCCCAAGGTGTTCATAAATAAACATGGGCTTCTTAAAGGCAGCTCACTTCTTTGACTCAAAAATAGAAATGGCCATTATGACCATCCAGTGGGTAGAAATTTAAATTAATTTTAAAGATTTATAATTCATAATCCATATTACATTATACAGTATGTATATCAATAGTACTATTATGCATATTAATCACAGAGATAACATTGGAAAAGTCCAGCAGATGGAGACTGAAGGCAATACGGAGTGCGAAACAGTCCAGTTGTCCCTCCAGTCCCGTCTCACAAGACGGAGGTTCCTGTTTTTCCGGATCTTTCCGCTGGGTCATGCTAAACACTAGAGTCCCGCACCACCTTCGTACTCTTTGAACCATTTCAACATTGTCTTATTTTTAAAAATAAAATCACAATCCTGCTCTTCAGTTCCATCACATTTCTGTCTCAACAGTCGAGCGGGATGGTGCTTGTCCTCCATTTGCTCTCTGAAAGTTGCACTAATGAAGCTGAAGATGTGATTGAATGCAAGTAGGTGCACGTGTTGAGGAGACCCAGTAAGTCACCTCTCAGCGCTGCTGTAGACACCTCCTGGGCCTCAGTGTGCGAGTTTACCTGTAAATACCTGGCAGATGGAAGTCTTGACACCAAAGTGCTCGTGTGAACCAATGCGACGACCATACTCTTTGGGAACCCTTTACACCGATTTGTTTTCCACTGTCACCTTTTCGGAGTTGGTCTTAACCTGGGAGCATCCAGAGCAGCTTGGAGGCCTGTCCTGGGTTACTGTGCAGAAGGCGACCAGTCCCCATACTCCTCCAGGCTGCGCTGGTGATACCTTCATGTGCTGCACTTGCTCTGTGTTTTGAGCGCAGCAGCCGGTTGCTAAGCGCAACAGGATGCTCCGATGGAGGAAACAGCCACAGCTGCTCTCCCTCCAGCGACCTGTGTGTGTGTGTGTGATTTCCCCCTCCTTCCTGCTCCAGGTGTTTCCTTGTGCTTGACTTGGCAGATGGTCTGGTGTGTCCATTTCGGGACCCTCACTGATGTGATGTGATGAAGCCAAAGCCTCCCTGGAGAGTATTTTATTGTGTAGGTGGGTAGTATTTTGCTGTGCCCAGTTCTATACAATGGTGACTGTGAGAAATACAGCCCCTCCTTGGTCTTTTGGGTACCAGATTGATGTGATTGGTGGCTAACTGAAACCCAGCATGAGTGTTTGAGTTGATTCACCTCCAGGAAGTGTGATGTTCTCACTCAACTGTCTGTTTCTTCTGATGGACCAAGGAAGGTGAGAACATTTACACACTAAAGAGATGAAGAGATGCACAGCTCAGAGTTAAAAAAAAAAAAAAAAAAGTGCATCAGTAACTGACAATGAGCTGTACACAGAGGCACAGACAAGACTGTAGAACCTCAGTCACTTGGCAGAGAAGGTGTGTATGGAACTGAGAGGAAGTAGAGCAGTGATGGTGATGGATGGTGTGATGCAGGTTTAGGGAGCAGTTAGTAGGGTAGTAGTGGCCTTATGTACTTTGCTGCTGTTGCAGTTAATGTGTGTGTGGTGCTGGAGCTCTGAGTTTGTGCTGGATGGGTGGAGCTCTACGGAGTGCATGGGTTATCTCTACTTGGTCTAGTGGTTAAGGTGCAGGACTTTGCTCAAATGTTTCAGACATGCTTCAGAAAAAGAGCCATAAAGAGAGAGATTTTTTAAAACAACTTTTTTCTTGTGTTGGATCTCAGTACTTTAGCTTTGTGTTCTACACTGCAAAGGAGAGAGAACGTTTAGACTGGCAACTTCTCCCCAGTGGGTGGTGAACCTAAAACCTTATAGCTACTGAGCTTTTTAGCTCAATAAGCCCAACACTTTGTAGGCTCTTCACCTCTTCACATACACATAAGGAAGGTAAGGGAGGTACTTTATGAACCTGTCAAACTTCTCCTCGCTAAGGCTTGAACCAACAACCTTACATTTACACCAACAATCTTATTTATTTTTTTTGGCCAAGGCTGGGGAAATGGTCATGGAGACCCGCCAAAATGTTTACACAGTACTATCAGACTCTTACCGACTAAAACCCCAGCCTGCAGGGCAAAAATTTTTACCGTATTTATGATGCGCAGTCGGCACGCAAAAAGAGCAGGCTAAGTATCTTCCCCAATCTGGGGATGACCTCCCAAAGGGTTTAGGTCACCTCCATCATACGTCCCCTTCTTAGAGCCAGTAATATCTCGTTCTGGTCCACGATGATTTGTGGTACGTCTTTTGAAAGGGTCTGCCATTACTATACTCCCCTCCAAGGCCTTTACCCCCAGGAAGTATACACTTTCCTTAGTCAACCCAACAGCTTCATGAAGGAAGTTCAAGCTGTCCTTGCTGAGGGCTCCTCTCCAGTCAAACACTAAGGCTCCTATGCTGACCTCCAGCTCAACATTCTCATTGCCAGCCATCTCCCTTGCTTTTGTCATAATATTTGGTTTATTGTATTTCTCTACTTTTTCTCTATAGGCCTTACCTAATGTATTGCCTAGGTTAGCATCAGCAGTGATGGCGGTATTTTTTATATGTAATTTGTTTTTGTTATAACATATTAGGTCTGGGATTCTGATGCCCGCTCTTGTTGTTATATGGGGTTCCAGGATGGCTTGGTAACCTTTAGTTGTAATTAGATCTATAAGAGCCTTGTTTATATTATTGTTTCTGAGCACCCATTTGTCATGGACCCTATTGCAAGATTGCATGATATGGCTCAGACTCTTAGAAATGTTGCAGCCTTCTCTGCACTTTGGGGCTGGTCCTCACCCTCTGACACTTTGCTCCTTAGTCTCATAAAGGTTGCCCCTTATTTTGATGGTTTTGATATAATTTTCATGTGTTAATTGTTTTGTCCCATTTGCAACCCAAGTGTTGGCTTGTGGGAGCTGGGCGATGTTTTTAAGTCCCAGGCTATCCCTGCTGCTGTGGAGCTGTAGGGCCCAGTAGGCCCTATAATCTGCCTTACCATATACTGTCATTTTGCCTTTCTCCATCAGCTGGGCGTCTTTTGGTATTAAACTTGTACGTAGTGGTCATATTACAAGTGTCTGCTTATAGAATCTTTTTTCAGATTCTACATTCTTTTTGACCTAAGATAATGTATCTGAGTTCTTAGGTTGGGTACGCCCAATCCCTCATCCATTATATTGCTGTGGAAGGACCCCTTTAGCATGTCATGGGGCAGCCTTAGCATTGTTCTTATAGAGCCTTTGATCATGTTATCGTATTTAACAGTCTAGCAGTGACCCTCCCAAGCACGAGTTGGTGCTGCATTTAGGAACAGCAAAGGTTTTCAGCAGAAACATCCTCAACTGGGGTTTTAGTGGGGCTTTCTTCAGGTCATTTAACATTTTAACGACCAACGTTACCGTAAGTTTGAGCGGGAAACGGGTCTGTTGTAAATAGTTGCATTGTGGGTAAAATGTAAATAAGTGTTTAACCGCTGGGGGGACTTATGGGGAAAATAAAGGGATGACTGCATTTGCCAGTAAGAAGGAAGAAAGCTTGGGAGGAGGCATTAAGCTGGCTGGGAAGGCTGGTTTGAGGCGCAGGTCCTTGAGGAAAAGAGGTCTTCGGACCGAGAGTATTATTTCCCTGTGTGCTGGTGTTCTAATAAAACATTTGCAATGAATGCTGTCTGCGAACCCAGAGCACAGCGCGCCACAATGTTTCCCAGGGTTTCAGGATCGGATGATTGTTTACCGTAGGCACTGAAATGTATCCCTAGGTATTTGTAGGTACCCACGATGTCTATTGGGGCACCTGTCCCTGCCCTATATTTGGTATTTTTGCTGCATTGCAATACCATGATTTATTCCTCGGATCACCTACAATTCGGAGCGTCGCGCACTGGCGTTGGGGGTTAGGCCAGTGCGCGCCAGGCAATCCAGGAGGACGTCAAGTTCATTCTATAGACCTACAGTATTTCTGTGCTTGCGATGAGCACCATGTCATCCACGAAGGCTAGGTTTTATATTTAAAGTCTTTTATCTTGTAACCACTGTTGAGGTGGTCAACTTTTTGGTCTTACTCTGTTGACTATCTTTATCTTCTGCCTGAGCAGATCTGTTGACCCAGATATATAATAGTGTTTAAGGTACCCACAGATGGAACTTGGTATCCCTTTGGCCTTAGCACTAATTATGAAGTCATGGGCTACGGAATCAAATGCTTTCCGCAGCTCTACAAAACAGATTGGGGTGGCACAGCCAGTAGCATTGCTGTCTCACAACGCCTGGGTGGTGCGAGAGAACGTGAATCTGATCCCCGCTCAGTCTGTGTGGAGTTTACATGTTCTCCCCGTGTCTGCGTGGGTTTCCGTGGGTGCTCCGGTTTCCTCCCACAGTCCGAAGACATGCTGTTCAGGTTCTCCCATAATGTGTGAGTGTCACAGTGAGAGTGTGTTTCGCTGATAAGTGACCTGTTGTAAGTAGTGTAAGTCACCTTGGTGAATAAGGTGTGTGGGCTGATAACACTACATAGAGTTCACTGGAAGTCACTTTGGAGAAAAGTGTCTACTAAATAAATAAATGTAAATTGCTAGATATTGATGGTTTTCACAACCTTTACATTCACAGTTAGCCCACCAGGCAAAGTAACTTTCAGGTTTTTTCCTTTTCAGATGCACGTAAGGAAGAGTAATAGAGTAAAAGCTCTTCCTCAACAGGACTCAGAACTTGTAATTAGTCACTTTACTTCCCGTGCCATATCCACTGGTCTTTTTTCCACCTCCCCATTTGAGATACAATTAAGAGAAGCGGAATGTAAATGAGCAATAACTTTCCCCAGTTATGATTGAACCAACAACTGTTCAGCTAGTATAACAGCATCTTAGCTCACTGTGGCAGTAAGCTGGGAGAGTCCTAAATGACATATATATCTATTTAAAATCCAGGGTTTGGGTTTAAACCATATGAGTACTTTACCTGTTCAAGTACCTTCAGAATTAGAGGTATCTTACAATGAAGAGTAGAGGACTATATGTAACACTATATGCAATCACACACTACTGGAAACTTCCAACAAAGAAGTGAACATGTGAACGTTTAAAGAACCCATAACATCATGATTTCACAGCAGAGGGCTTTGTCTCAAGTTGGAACCCATGTTGGTGCTGAAATGGTTTGAAGCCCAATACTTGATGCACTGTATACTTGAATACACAGAATCAGACAGACAACTGTAATGCACACTGTGTCTTTCATTGTTTCATAAATGTATTTTCCTCTACCCCGTAGTGGTGGAAGGTGTCCCTCCTACATAAACTGGCTACCCTCCCCCCGATGAGGCTCAATCCCACAATCCCCCTTCCTTTCACAGGGCTCTTGTCTTTATCCTCCTGGTCTTAGGGTATGTTTGAGTTGCGTGTTCTACTGTCTGGCACCAGAGCTCTGAACAAACTTCAAAGCACTCATGCTAAATGGAACATAAATCAAAGAGCATGGGTGGCAAGGCTTGCATCAGTCTACGATTCCTGAAAGTTCCAGAACTGCTTTTTAACATATTAATATATTTTAATGTTTTTTAATAGATAAACCCTACAGCAGATTCCAGTTACGCATCTAACACAAAGACAAATGGTAACTTGGCCGAGTTGAAAATGATATTCATTTGTGCCATAGTGAGTCCACGGCGCTGGGGCCCCATTCCAGTGTGAGCTGTGGGTTTGCGGAAGTGCTCGCAGTCCTCCTTCAGGGCTGTGCACTCTGGTAGTAGGTGTTGGAAATGTGGCAACGCTGAACCTATCCTGGCTTGGTGACCGAGGTGGACGCGTGTGGCCTGACCGGTCCGGCTCACATCCCTGCAGGAAGCACCGCATTTCTCTTGTACTCTCGGATATCTGAAGGTCGCCCTCCCTGCCCTAGGTCATTTGCATCTTCTTTGATGTGAGCTTTCTTGTGACTGGGCAGCTTGGTGCATGCGGTGTTTTCTGGATCCTCTCTGAAGATCAGCAACCGCAGCTACGGACGCAGATGTACGGCTAGCCAGAGCAACCCTGCCAAGGAGAACGGGACACGTCGCGTCCAGTTGCTGGGACTGGACCCACAGCTCCGTGCATCCCCATCCCAGTATATCTTCTACTCTCTGAGCCCTGGGTATGTCCCGTGCAGAGATGCTGCACTACCGTGATTAGATTTATACTCAATGGCCTATATGGGACTTTTTACCTGTTTCTTTAGTCTGCTTATTTTGCAGTTTGACCCTCTGGTTCATCCCCCCGTGCTTGACTCTCCACGTTGCTCAACCAGCACAACCCAGGGACCTTTCTCCATCTCTGCAAGGTGGACACTTTTATCTTTGCTCACATTTACTCTCTGAGCTGAAGTTTCCAGCAAACATGCTGCCATTTCCTTTAAACCCAAAATATATTGTAATTTTTTTAAAGCAAGGATTCATTGAGATGACACTTGGATCCAAAGGCAGCAACCCTAATCACTACAGCATAAGCTGCCCAATGAATGCTGTATCAATTAATTTACTTATCTCTGGATACTTAAAGTGACTTACAATGTTACACTACATAGTTATATTTAAACTGCACTTATTCAGGATAAATACCATGATCAAGGGTACTACAGCAAGAGGTAGAATTTGAATCTGGGTCCTTTGAGTGCAATGCAAAAGCTCTAGTCACTCTACCAACTACACTTTACACCCAGGTAAAGGCTGCTTACAGCAACACAGAATTACTACCACCCAAGGTATCTGCAATATGAAGACTAGTACCTATCAGTGTAAAAGCCACATGAGCTCACACGAAACCAAGAAATGAGATGACACAGCAAATTTAAAACCTTTTATTTTACCTTAAAATCAAGCAGTCAAAAAACCCCACCACAACAGAACCATAATACAGAAGGCATTGCATCGTTGCATTTACATTGGCGGAAATCTTTTTGGTGTCAATCAAAACAATGAAAAGTGGCCAACGAACAAAATAACATGTTTGTCGTTTACAGACACTAGTTGTCGACACAGGACAACAGCTAAGGCACAGAGACCCTGTGAGAGGAAACATGAGACTCGGGATCGTAGGTAAGGACTCTCCTGACAAACACTCAGAAAGGCAGGATATGTGTCTCGAACCGACGAAAGGGGTTCTTCAGCTACATCTTTTCCTGTTCCTTACGACCATTAAGATTTAAAACACCCTTCTGTTACAAAACATCTGGGCACATTGTGCCAGACATGATCGATAAAATAGTCGTATCATAGAGAGTAGCTGCAGTGCAATCATGATTTTTATTAATGTGGAAAATAATTAATGATGTAACAAGATGCATTTATGTGAAGGGATGGAGGGGTGAGGCCTGTTTTTCTCTGATCCCACAGACTGGAGCTGTGCGACACCCCCTCCGTTATGTAACTAAATGGCAACCGGATCGCAGCCCCAAACCGTTATCATTATCACCATTATCAGGAAGCAGGACTTTGCTACATCAAAAGTACCTGCTAAAATTTTCCAGTGCAAACGTGACAAATAGTTTTGAACAGAGTTGAACAAGGAACCGTTTGCTGGCAGAAATCGTACCGACATTTTTAGAAAATGTGAATGTTGTTAAGTCTCATTGGTGAAGCGGAGCCAAAAACCCATTGCATGGAATGTTAATGTCGGTGTGTTAAGAAATCCCTCGTTTGCAGAAGGTGCCGTTAGGTCAGAGGCCATAGGGACTAGGGCGCAATCCTTTTCCTGCAAAGGGGGCAGAGCAGCAGACGTTCTTATTTACATCGCACCAGAAGGGGGGCTGTTAGAGAACTGTTGCCCACAGTGATGTTCGGGCGCTAAATTAATAACAACCCCCCATGACTCCTTTCCTGCATCGCCCCCCTTTAGCCCAGTTAAAATCAATGTGGCTGACCTCCTAATGCAAACTGCTTTTCTTAAGCTCCGGTTTATGTCTTCAAAAGCAACATTACGGACTTCTTTCAAGTCCGCGCTTAGTGACGACAGGCCCATCTCCAGAGGGGATTTAACGCATTTTGTTCTCTTGCACAAAGCCCCTTCGTACCTGCGAATCTGTGTCTGCAGAGCTGTCTTTCAAAGGAAGCAAAATCAGTCTGCATCTGAGTCCTCCAGCCCAATCCTCCATCTCCATCCCTGTATGATGTACAAATGGCATTTGACATACAAACTCACACTCACTCTCTCCAGAGGCTCAGTTCTGGGGTGATGGCCTTTGTAAATAAAGGCAGCAGGTTTACCAGCAATAGTCAATAGTCAAGCTGCAAAAGCAGCGTGTAGTCATTAGTCACTGACTAAAATTATCAGCATCAATATATAATGTATAAATAAACCAACTTTCTTGGAAAAAAAAAAACTCTGCCAGCACATTTTAAGCTTCAAAAAATAGAGACAGGAAAATGATGAGGGTTTTGTTAAAGTGCCAACATGGCTGACACTGCCTACAAGTCTCAGGTGGTCTCTGTAGGAGCGAGGAAGTCCCTACAAGCGTGCGACCACACCCGCATACTTCACCTTTGGGTTTCAGCGCCCCCCGGAGGTCATCGACCGGCGTGTCCCGGCATTGACAGCAGCCCTGGAGGGTCCATGCAGGGACACAACCTCCTTTTTGGCTACATAACCCAGGTGCAGCCCAACTCCGTGGTGTCCTGTCCTTCAATACAGCAGCAGTATGAGGAAGAGGCACTCTGCGTCCGCCCCGTTCGAACCAGAAAAATTAATGTCCGGTCACAGTAAGTCCACCTGATCTAATTCAAATAAATGGAACTAGTAAAAAAAGCTAGAACAAACTCACCATAATAAATGGGAGTTACTGGAATAAACAAAACTCAGAACCTCAGGAAGTCTAATTTTGCAAGAGGCCAGAGGAAATGCTCTAATTATGTTCTCCTAGCAACCTGAAACATGGAATAGCAACAAATAAATATCGGTGTAAAAACACAGTCCTTCGTGCCAGCAGGGGGCGCTACCTGATACGGCCGTCAGCTGTGGGCGGCCCCAGCTGGGACTTGGGGTCAGGGCTGAGAGAGCTCCAGGTGGTCTTCTCGCAGGCCCGCATGCCGGGACAGGCCCCGGACTCGGAGCAGACTTCCACCGGCGACCAGGCCTCGGCCACCAGGCTGTCCACCCAGCGGTCGAGCAGGGGCCCCGTGAGGGCCGCGTTGCGTTCCGCCGCCTCCACCTGGCCCAGATGCACGGGGATATTGAGGATGGGGTTCAACCCATGGAAGCTCTGCTCCATGTAGCTGTTCTTGGGAGGGCCGCTGTGGAATCGCAGGGCGTCAGCTGTCGGGAAGAGGACACTGAGGTGATGCGTGGAATTTCACTGAGGACCTCGACTTGACGCGGTTAAGGGTGTCTGAGTACAGATTTAACCTCCATTTTCACATGGATCACAGCCTGCTGCACATAATGTGATGTGTGGGTGGGGCAAGGGTATGAGTTTCATGATGACCGTGTTTTTGTCTCGAGCCTAATTTATGGTGTTCTCTGCAGGTGAGACGGGCTGCACTTGAAGGATGATGAGTGAACACATCGAAGACCGAATTGACGCCTGAAATGTTCCTCTGGGGCCACAGTAACTGGTAATCCCGAGTGTGGTTGCGTCTAACACACACACACACTCACTGCTCAATAGGTTCTTTTCACTCGCAGCAACTAGGGCATAGTTTTCATGTCTTCACCTCATTCAGCAACTTACTTCTTAATGAGATGCAGTGGCTCAGCAGATTCAGCAAGCAGCTGCTCTCCAGTGGGTTTGGGGTTCAAGTCCCACACAGGGTGCCTTGTGACAGACAGACATCCCATCCAAGGTGCATCTGCTCTACTTTAGAGTTACCTTTACCAAAGCTCTTTTAGCTACCTCCTCTGACATACAACAGCAGGTTTTCCTTTTTTTGTACTTTAACTGCAAATTTTATTAATACCCTGCTGTGTAAACTGACAAAACAGCTATACTGCAGTGAATGGTTATTTTTATTATTGTGGTGCCAGTCTATGTGGTGAATCTCATATCCCCTCACTTCCAGGCCACTTTCATAATTGCACAAATCTAGACAATTACCTAGAGTCACCAAAGTTGTCTGCCAGAATCAAAAAATAAAATTCTCATCTTGGTTAAAAAAAATTAAAAACTTTTTGAGAATATGGTGTTATTCAGAAACTGAAGGCCACCTGCAGTCTTAGAGTATACAAAAGTGTGCTGTGTCCCCTGTATCATACCACGTTTGGCCTGTGCCTGTTCTCTTGTGAGTCTGTGGTTCAAGTCCTACTTGGGGCAGCCATCAACAGACTTGTGTTGCCAGGTTAGGCTCACTGATAAGTTTAGCTTTCTCCATTATTTACCCACTCATAAAGGTGGGTAATTTTATTGGAACAATTAACTTGCTCATGGGTACTACAGGTGGAATTTGAACCATTAACCTTCAGATCCAAAGACAGACAAAAGCTCCAACCCCTACACTATCAGCTGCTCCTGTGTAATTATGTATCTATAGCACAAATGAATCATTTTTAGTCATATGCTACATGTGTCTGTACCTTTATAAATGCACAAAGTGAAACCCATGATGTTTTCAGAACAAACTCTAAAAAGTCTAGAAAGAACTTTGCTGCATCTGTGAGCCATTCTACAACATGCTCTGCTTTGGATGCTTTCGCCGGGAGCCCCACCTTGGCGGATGGGCTGGTGGTCGCTGTAGGCCAGGGGCGTGATGAGGAAACGCGTCTCCGCGACTGCGCTCCAGTGGTGGAGAACCCGCACGGTCCACATGCCCGGCCGCAGTGGCACGTTCAGGGGTGGTCGGTAGTGTGTGAACTCAGCGCCGGCGTCAACCGGCACGTCGTAGGTGGCCGCGATCACATTGGTGGGGTCGATCCAGACCATGGTCGCTGTTGCGTTGGCCCCTTTGCTCCACTGCTGCATGCACACCGGCTCATCTGTGGGGCCCATCAGGTTGCCGAAGTTTCGGAAGATGCGCTCCTTGGCATCCCAGTCCGTTCCAACCTGTTGGAAAAGGTCGCCGGTTTCAGGCCAAAGAGAAACGTTGCTGCAGTGGTTACGGTAGAACTACTTTGGATTAAATAACTAGAAAAGTAAAAAGTACAAGTAAAAACTCAGCATGATGGACTTGCCCAAGCAGGGACAGTAAGAACCCTGGAAAACATCAAGCTGAAACAGAAGAAAGTAGGCTCAAGCCCTGAGACCAGATCGATACACCGCTAGTACGAGCGGTGATGGTACAAATGCAGCCCTTAATGCCGAAAAAAATGTTAAAGAACAACTATAAAAGATGCTGGCGTGCGTACGACCACCTCTTTCTTGTTCGTTAGTCACGTTGTGAGCGATGCTTTCCACAGGCCAAGCGCTTACTATTGAGTGGGTACAAGAGGATGCAAAAGAACCCATTTCATTTGCAGGAAAGGAAAAAAATGTTGATGGCGGGAAGCCGATAGCTTGATAGCTTTCGATGACAACGGCGATAGGACGTTATCCCTCGAAAGGGCAAATCAAATTATAAATATGTTATAAAAGAGCAAGATGATGGCCAGAGTATAGCCAGAGTTCTGGATGTTATGGCCTCTGACAGTAAGAGGATACCCTAAAGCCTTAAAAGTATGCCATCATAGCTACTGACCCGAGGCCACGAGTTAAGCAAAATCGTGATCTTTCCGCCGGAGAGCCGTACCTCGACGAACTGCAGTCGGGTAAAGCTGTTGGGCGGCTCAGCGAAGCGGAAGGACTTCTTCGGAGCGACCCAGGTCTCCAGGGTCTCCTGCTTCCCGGTGGCCAGGTTGGTGACGTGATGCCTCACCAGGTAGCCCTGGAACTGTTCGGACAGGAAGTAGAGGTGTACCGCCACCGGGTGACCCGCAGGTAGGTACCTGCAGGAGACCAGAGAGGTTCGAGAGAGACATCGGTCCAGTGGGTTCACACCGCGCGTAAAGAGAGAGTGACACAGAAACAGTGAGAGGAACCTGTGCTAATGGCTTTGGATCTATAGTTACACAAACTGAGGAACTTTGGGGGACTCGAATCCAACCTACATTAACGCTGTAAAAGACAGGCAAACAGAAGTAAAAGTTGCGTGAAACCCGTCTTAGAACTACACAGCCTTGGAAAGCGAGATACGACTTCCAAAGTTCTAATTAACAACATATATTTATAGCACATTTTATTATTTAATGTCAGATCCAGTTATGTGCTTTCGGTCCCTGAAAACTGGATTGCCGTCATCTGTTATAAAGAGGCCTGCGGCTTCCGCTGGGGTACCGATATTCCGGTACTGGATTCCAGGGAAAGAAATGTACTAAGTTGCCGAGATAGTAAACCGTCTTAAAATGAAAGGGGTCCAAAAGTACACAGCTTGTGTTAATCAGCTGATCGACCTTGTCATGCTCAGATCCATCTGAAACGTAGCATTCCGATTGTTTCCAGCAGCTGAATTAACAAGAAACACCCACTGGTCGTCCAAATGCCATATTCCGCAAAGAATAATGTGGTATGATAGATTTGTAATTTGGAAGTGGTTCTAAGTGACGTGTTTTTTTTTTTTTTTTTTTGTTATCGGGGTGTCAACTCCAAGTAAACGATGTGCCTTCCCTCCGCTGCGAACTGATAGCTGAAACGCGCAGCTGGGACGGTGGCTCCTTCCGCCGACGTGTCCGATTAAAATGGTGCAATTAAAGAGCTGTCGGCTCCATCGCGGCGCGTGCCTCGATTCGCTCTTTAAAGGAGCAACTTCCTGGCAGCGGTGGAACTTTAGTTCAAAAAGCTGCAACCCATTTGCACCATGCCCAAAATTAATTATCGATGCGGCGAACACATAAACTCTCGCTTTTTAGACACATTGTGCCGCTGAAGATATAAAAAAAAAACAAAAAAAAAAAAAAAAAAACCCAGCGGGAATAAAAAACTGTAATAAACATGCTGAGCATCATCCTTGAAGGCCACCGTTAAGACATGGGTATCAAAGCAGGTGAGGTTTGGTGTGGTCCAAATGGAGACACCATGCAGATGGGATGGGATTAGCTGTGCCGTGATGCCCGAGATGTTCCTGGACGGCAGATAATGACTTATCGCGCCTGTGGTGGGAAACCCAGGGAGGAAACACAGATGGAAGGATGGCGAGATGAATGGGTTGGACCCGTACGCGTGGCCGTCTGCTCTCCACGATCGTCCTGCCAGCAGCGACTCGGCAGCTCCGACGAGGGGAAGAGCAAACATTTAGGCTTGTGCGCAGGGCTGCGAACCCCCAGCACGCGGCTGCTATGGAGCAGTCTTTGACACTGAGCAACAGAACACGGGGTTCCCTGTCTCTCCTCCAACCAGCAACGCATCACCCCCCCGCAGCCCGCCAGGAAGCAAACGACAAACACGCTTGACCCCACCCCTCTCCATCCTCACGCAAGCCTGATGGGAACTGAGGCCGGATGGTTTTGGAACACAACTAGGTTATCGCTATATTTAAATCGGCGAAACTGGGGGCGCTCGGGGCAGCAGCGGATGCAATTTAACCACGCTCTGTCCGACGGATTGCGGCGGCTGGAAACGTGAGCGCCCCGGTTCATCGTACGGGGGCAGAGTGGCAGATGGTTATGTAACGGCTACTTTGCGTACGTCGACGAGTCGGTCGGGCCGGCTCCGAGCGCATCCAACACGTTCCCGCGCTTCCCCCCCACGTTCGCATTTTCTTAATCTTTTGGGTAAAGGATGCGCTGTACGAGGCAAGCCTTTGCTCATCCCGAAACCACGGCTTCTGCAACTGCTCCGCCTGTGTCTGGGAGTGAAGTGTTTGTCAGCTTCACTGCTGTAACGGTGACTAATAATGCACCGGTTGTGTATGATGTTCGGGGATGCGTCATGCTGCGCGTTGCCGGCGGAAAATAACATGCAGACAAATAAATATCATTTCCTTGGACTGACACAGTAGAACATGTACGCCGGCTCCTCCGCTTACCAACGCGTTCGGGACTCGAGGACTGCTCACCGAGTCACAATCAACAGAAGCTACAAGATACAGATGTCCCTGACTTTATTTACAGGTGAGGTACAGTAAAAACCTCAGATATAGCTATAATAAATGATAAATACCTTGTAAACAGCAGACACTTTGTTTATGAACTTTGAGTTCTGTTACAATTAAAACTAATTTATAAAGACTCAAAATAACATCATCTCTGCAAACTTATTATTCAGTGCTGACTGCTGAGTCATCTAACACGTGCCTCATTTTGTGACTCATCACCAACGCTCAAGGAAAACTAGATCTGAGATGCAAACAATAGAAGTGAGATGAATTAAGGTGGCCACACACCCATTCTGTTTGGGTGCTCTTTACTGCCATCTATTGACTTGGAGGGTTAAATAAGTCATATGAGACATTTTACAAAATAGAAATGCAAAGAGTTAAAAATAAACTAATAGTTATCGAAAACACCAAACTCAATCGTTTTCAAGATGTGTATAAGAATTTTACTCTGCATTAATCATAAATCAACACTTAACAGTAATATTTGAGTATTATCTATATTTGGTGAGACCTACGATAACAGGTTTCTGCTGATGACAGGTAACTTGCTCAAAGCAGTGACTCACCTGCAGCTGTTCTTCCTAACAGCGTGAGCCAGGCCCATACGTACGAAGGCGTGGTAGTGGGTCAGCAGGGCATCAGATAGACTGCGCGCTCCATCGGGTTCGTCAAACACGTTCTCCCAGTAGGCCTCGAGGCCCGGGGTCCCCGCGGGAAAGGGTCCGAAGAGGAAAGCGTCCAGCTGGTTGATGATCTCCTGGTTCACGACGGCCTCAAACTTGCGCGCAAAAAACGTGGGCCTGGTGGTTTGCTGTCAAGAGAGAGGGGAACAGGGGGTAGGAGTGAGTTGCCGAATAACCCGAGAAAGGAACTGCTATCGCGGGGGCCGAGAAGCTTTGTCGGACCTTCGGACTTCAAGGGAAACCCGTAATCTCGGCACCACCACCACCCTAGGGCAAATGCGAGCCGTTTGTTCGCCGGCACCTGTCCGCAATGACGGTGGCTAATTTACATTTATATTTATTCCTTTAGCTGATGTTTTTCTCCAAAACGACTAGTGATAATTGCAGCAGGAGGTGGCAACCGAACCTAGATCCTTCTAGCCCAGAGCAGCAGCTTTAACCACTGTGCCACCTGCCTCCCGAATTTGTTAAATTTCCCCATTTGGGGGGGCCATTACTCACAGTTTATAGTCATGGCACACAAAGGAGGAGGTTTGACAACAAACTTACAGAATCGAGCAGCGGAAAAATCAAAGAAGTTGGGTCTTTTCAACACTCAGCCGAGAACTGCAGGGTGGCGCCATTTTGGACAGATTAATGACATTTGTTTCAGGGTTCGGGAAGATGGGACACCTCGGAAACGTTGTTTCCGGCCTTGCTTTCGCGAAGGAGATGCTTCTGCTGGGTGGTGCTGTCTTTAATCTCCTGGACGTCATTAATCTGCAGATGGTCCCGAAGAAGCCGTCGCCTGCCGGGTTGTCAACGCTGTTGCTGTGACTCCGTCGCGGGGAGGACAGAGTGCCCAGACAGCGCAGCTGCAGCAGACCGGCTATCCCTTGCTTTGGGTGTGAGAGAGGAGCTCGGTGGGGTGTATCGCACATGAGTCCCATCTGGACAGGTGGGCCGAGAACTGTGAAAAACACCTGCTTGCTCTCACACACCTGGCTCTCTGTTCACGTTTCACGCCTCCTCTGGCACACCTAAACCGCACAGACAACCTGTTCCCCGCAAATGAAAACACGGTCTGTTGGCAGGCCTTGCTGAGGGAGGAATTTTACGCCACTTGGACGGCTGGAAAGTTGAGCCGCTCCCGTCCTGGAACGCCAGACCGTGGCGTCACGTATCCGTAGATGCGTACCCGCGAACGTGCCGAGCTTGCGATGTCACCGACTCCGGACAAACGGAGCCCGCAACTGTGTCGTTAGCCTAGTGAAGAAAATCACCAGGTCAGGGAATACTTTTGTGGCCCAAAATAGACCTGTTCCATTTTTGGAAACAGATGCCCCGTTTTAGGCGAGTGAGTCACGAGGCCGTGCTTGACCGAGCGGGGCCGAGACCGCGCTCAAGGCTAATTGATGGTGTCCGGTAATGAAAGGGCGGTTTGCCGGACTGCGCAACCCATGTCCCTCAACTCTAGGACTCCTTTGGTGAGCGCTCGCCTCGCACAGTGATTCCAGCTGGGCCGTTTAACCCCATCCCACCGAGGCCTGCGCACGCCACCTCGCTCTCTCGCGGCTGCAGCTGACTGCATATCGCTCACCTGGAAGCGGTGAAAGTCAGCAGGCTTGAAGTCGTTGGGCGAGCAGCCGCACCAGTCCACGATGTGCTTGTACTGGCACTTGCAGCCCAGCTTGCGGTTCCAGTTGGTGATGCGTAGGTTATTGTCCACCATGGTCTCGCAGTGTGCGCTGTTCTCCAGCACCGTGTGGAAGAAAGACTGAGTGGAGAGTGCCGGGAAGGGGGTACAGGGATACCTCATGAAACAGAACCAAAGACGCACTTACGGTTTCTCACACTGCTCAAGTTTAGGAGAAACCCCAAATTAATGCTCTTAAAACAAACTGCTAACTGCAGTGTAACTTCAAAAGTGCTAATTGCACAATTCTTATGGATGATTCCCTACTTGGCAAAGAGACGAGGAAATTCTGGAAAACCCACCAGGGCACTTTAGATGTTAACGGGAGCGTAAAGCATGAGAAACAGCTCAAACTGCTGGCCACAGCAAATGCGCAGAGTATCCCTACCACCTCGCTCTGGCTGCCCATGCAAAAGGGGACCTCACCTCAGCGGGCAGCAGGGTGTAGGCGTAGAAGCGCTTCATGCTGCTGACCAGGTCATCCTGGGAGTTGACGACATACTCCACGAATACGCGGTTGAGCAGGAACCAGTCGGAACCACCGTCCACGGAGATGCCCTCCGGGATTTTGCGGTCGCCCAGGCGCCACATGTGGGTGTCGCACTCGTAGAAGAGTCGATCCAAGCCCTGCTTACGGATGAACCTGTTTTAAGCGCACACATGCACACACGCAGACTGTGAAGCCATGGTCCAGCATCACATACACAACCCTGTTCTTGAATTTGTTCTTCTTCCATTCCATCCTCATTGAGCACAGGAGGCTGGGAGCTGCTTTTTCTCAATATCTGCAGCTACAGAAAGACATGGAGCATCTATAGAACTTGGTCACTCAACCATCAGGCACTCCCAGCCCTGGTGTCCGCAGTGCTCTAACGATGTCTGCCACCATTTACTCTACACAAGCGATAAAGTCTTCCCTTTCGGCCGCTGCTCGGCACAAACTTCATCAATATGTATAGATTAATGACACCTTGGGGTTGTGGCACACAGATTGAGTACTTAATTGGGCAACACCAAAGAGCTCTGGGGGCTGTGCACCCGTACCCCAGGTGGTCACAGTATCGGGATACAGGTGCTCCTCCGCTGTGAGGAACCGGACTCGTTAGTGCCTGGCCCGCGGACCCGGTAGGGTGCCCCCGTGTCAAACGATGGGGGACGGGAGCTCGTTAAGGGCCCCGTTGGGGCCACGCTGGAGCCAGGGACAGGCTACCAACACAGCTTGGGTTAATTAATCAGGTCAGAGGGAGTTGTTGCGATAGGGAGGGACTGAATTACACCTCAGTTGGGAAAATAAGGCCTGGGTGAGAGGATGTCTATAGCAGGCCCCACTAACAATCCATCTTCTAAGAAGAGAGGGCTGTAGTGTAGGGCAGGGAGGGGGTAAGTGCTGTCCAGCAGAACTCATTTTCACAGTAAATGGAGGGTGCCAAAATGGTTAAACACCGCAATCCTCTCAACTGGATTTGAACCCATGCCCGAATGAGCTTCTCAGGAGTGGAGATGCACCGGTTATCCCCCTTCGCCACCTTGTCGCTTGGCTATAGTAGAGTGGGGGTATAACCGCTGGAGGAATGCGGGAGCGACTCGGGTAGCTCCTGTGATCCGTGCGTGCGGAATAAGCCGAGACCGATGCAAGACGTTGGGCTAGAGGGGCTCTCGGACTTACCGGGCGTTATCCCTCCCATGAGACTTGATGAAGTTCATGTCTCGGTATTTAGACAGGAACGCCACCAGCTGGTCGTTGGTCCTGTGGGAACGAAACGAAACAACGGCCAGTCAACGGCGTCACCTGTTGGCACAGCGTGCCCGGTAAAAACATTTACGGAACAAATGGGTCAGTCGCTCGAGGCCCTGTGTTGTTTAACCCTCAGTAAATCCTGCTATTGAACTAGAGCCTTAAGCTTTGCCTTGTAACAGTGGGAAACGCAGGACTCATGTTTATCAGCAAAGTCCTGCTCAGAATGCGGATCGCGATGTCTCGAGCCAGACGTGAATTTCATTACGTTATTGCATTATGCATCTGCTTGGGAGACGGTCATCGACTTGCGCAACTGAAATCAATTCAATCATTTATATTACGGGCTACTTACTGAATCAGTTTAGAGTACTTTGTCTACAAGCCAACCATACCGCTAAATGGCTACTCGGACATCGGAGCTAAAAGACGTTTTGTAACTTAATTTCACTTCAAAACTGAAAATTTCATTAAAAAGCTAACTTTGCCACCTAATACAAAAGACTCGACACCATCGCGCATCCACGCACCGATTCACAGCTTAGCTGGGATGATGGCCAAAACTGAGAGAGAAAGAGCCTTGCTGAGGTGTTCGATATTTAAAACGGCCCTGTGCACAACTCTGTTCTTCACACGCAGCTGTGTCAAACGCTTACTTCCCTGTGTTTTACGTCAAATGGGAGCTGGGGATTATGTGACTAACCGGTGCCGACCGCCTGCGGTCGAGCCGGTGCATAATTTCACCTGCTAAAGGAGAAAAGAAGAGCGACAAAGAAATGATTCAGTGAGGATCAAGGGTAGTGGGTGCACTTCACCCAAAAGTGGGTACTATAGTAGCCACGTGGCTCAAAAGGGTGGCAGTTTGATACTGCACAACAGATTCTTTTATTTAACAACTGGGGGAAGAGGGTGGGCAGGGTGGCAGGAGTAGAAGGATGATGGTATCTTGGTACCAGAGCTAAGACGTGATGGGTGATGACATTACGGACAACGGTGTAAAACAATTCTCAAGATGGAGCAGGATTGCAGGGGGAGATTCAGAGATTCCTGCAGGCTATTAATACGCTCACGGTGTACACATATTACACTGACCCGCCAAAATCTAAGACTCAACCGTAGACCTCACCTTGGTAGGAGACCTACAGGACACAGATTCCGGAGCGCTACCTGAAAGGTAGCTGCCGAAACGGAATGCGCGGCTTAAATTAAAGACTTGTCGCGGCACGTACAGCCGGCGATTACGGCGTTGACTGGTGTGGCAGAATCAAAGGCTTTGCTTGGTAAAGTGTAGCCCTGGTACAAGTTGTACGCAGCGCTCGTTACGTGTCGGATGCTACATTCGCCAAAATGGTCAATGCGGATGCGTTTCGACGCGCTCCGACTTCTCAAGTGTAGAGGACGAGCGCGGGCGTCAGAAGGTGGCGAGCGGATATGACGTCTGCTGCCCGAAGGCCAAATCTCCTACAAACCTGCAAGGTGTGAGGGCAAGCTGGCCTCCTGCAAGCATATACCCACCCACACACACACACACACACACACACACACACACACACACACACACACACGTCCCATTTCAACAGGTTCTGAAGGAACAAGTCAATGTTTGCCCTCTCCTGTTAATTATCTCAACAAAATCACTAAGGATTTCCAGCAAAAAGCAACTATGACGACATCCAGAGCAACGCTCTAATAGCCCCCATTGGGGATCTCTCTTTCTCAAAATCCAGCTGAGACTGAACTCAGACCAATTTTGTTAACATCAATTACCCATACACCGTGCTCAATGAACTCAACACATCATTTGCAACCGACTCTGCAAAATCTTTCAGTCTGCAAAGACTGGAGTCTGCTTGATTGGACAAGTTAATTGTTTAATTGATCGATGGTGTAGCTCATTCCAGCAGAAGGCTATTTGCGGTCTTTTACACAAGTAAACTGCTGCATTTCCCTCAGGGACTCATTGCGGACGGTACTTTGGGTTGAGGTGACCATTTTGCGACAGACGGAACGACATTAAAAATGAAGCATGTACCATATTTTGCTAGTAGTAAACTAAGGGACTCCCATCTTACTGACCATAACCTAAGCAACTGTAATCTGTTTGGCTGTCGCCCAACATATCCTCACCCCGCTGGCTGATACACGAGTGTATCCGCAACTTAGTGGCCAACACCCAAGAGTCTCCCACTTTACTGGCTGTCACCTAAAAAAAATTCTCACCTGATTGGGTAGTCAGCAGCACTGAGGTTGATGAAAAAGTCCCAAGTCCAGTCCTGCATAGCCAGAAGGTCCTTCATGCTCTGAAGGTACATGGAGAGCAAACTGGCCCCGCCCCAGATGGTGGCCATACGCCAGGGGGTCACCTGCACGTTGGGGTACTGGTTTGCGAGCTCCACCACCTGTCTGTGCAGGTAGTCCGAGCGCTGAGGGAGGAAAGAGAACGGAGCGACAACGAAGCGCGGGTCAGTGCTGCTGTGGCACAGAATCCTCCGCGTGTTACACCTGGCTACGTGTAATTATAAGCAGGTTTGAGGTGTGTTCAGTTCATACTCCAATGTTCACTGAGCAGTGGGAGAGGAAGGCCCCCCATGGCAGATCTGCTGAAGTATGAGACGCCTCCTTAATAATCGCCAATCAGGCCTTCGTAAAGCAGCGCGCCGCTCGTTGCGTCTCGCCACGATAGCCCTGGCGGGTGGGCGGTCTGAGCCTCGTCAGCGCCTCTAACTGGAGCTGACACTTTTCCTTCAGACAGACGGGAGTACAACTACAGGGCAGTTTTTAGCTCTTGAATGAAAGGGATGGAATTAAGCTGCTCACATTACCACAAAAAAAGCACTGAGGAAGGCATTAAATTGTACTGATTCTGCTCTACTATGAATTGTGTCTTTGAAATGCTTTGGTGGACAGGGATACAACTCTGTGTGGGGGAGATCCACTGGCAGGGGGTTTGTTTGAAGTTCCCCGAAACACTGTGAGTGAAACAATAACTTTTCTCAAACTTTTCATATGTCAAAGCCCTTAGCCACCACACCCCCTGCCGGCAGTAAATACAGCATGCGGATGCAAGATGACCGAACTGTAGCGCAGGCAGACGGAGTGGGTTGGAAACCGTTGCCATGGTGACAATGGAGCACCTGATCCACATGGATGTAGTAGTAGTGGTCTGTGTGGTAGATGGACTTGAAGAGGCGCCGCAGTTGGCGTGATGCCCGACCGTGGACCGCCAGCACGAAGACGATCCGGACCGGTGGCGTGGAGACGGCTTCGGTGTCCTCGTCCCACTGTGCGTTCACATTGGCCTTCCCTGCGCGTGGAAAAGAGCGTGGGGGAAGCGTGAGGCATGCAGCAGAGGGGCGACAAGCGCATCTTTGCGCCCCTAAACATCAGTTCCGGCCATCGACCCTCTCCTAACCGCAGCCAAACCCTGGAGATGTACAGCGAGTCATATATAGCCACAGGAAGGAGGGCTGAGGCAGAGCACGCACCCATCTGCGGCTTTCCAAGTGCACATATAAATAAACGGCCCATCGGCCACTTCACAGTAGCGGCAGAGGGCCTGTGGAATTACACCAGCTCCCTTGCTTCATGGGCGGGGCTCTAATCATTGTAATCAGTACGCAGGACGCCGGGCTCGTGGGGTTCTGCCTGAACCTCACCTTACCGCCTCCTTTCGCTTCAGGACACCACAGGAAGCTACTCCCACCAGTCGTTGCTCCTAACAGGGCGGTGTCCTGTAATTTTCTGGAGGGAGGGGTCTCTCTGCCCCGCCCCCAACACCCACTCAAAGTTTGCCCCTCTTTGGTGTGGAATGGGGAGGTTACTGCAAGGATTTGTGTCCACACTCCGGGGGCCCCTTGATGGCCCCTAAGGGCCAGCACTTGCGGTGGGGAGTCTCCGCTCCAGCTGGACACTAATTTACCTACTTACTTACTCATCTAATGAGTTCGCTAATTTAATTAACTGATCCTTCCTTATCAACGGTGTGGAACACAACCGGAGCAGTGACGGGACCAGAACCAGACCAGGTTCTGCTGGGTCCAGAGCTTTGGGACTGGCACTCCAGCTGTTTCACATAAAGGCGGCACAGTCCGGCACACTGACTGTGAGAAGCACCGCTGTCGGCGAGAAGCCCAACGCGTTCGGCGTGTTTGTTTTACCTACTGAAGGGAGTCAGATGGGTTTTTCCAAAGGCAATGAAGTTAGGATGTTTACAGTAAATAAGGTTAAGGCTTTAAACCATATTCTGCAGACAGGGAGAAGAGATTAAACAGCACAAAACGAGGACAAAGGGTAAATGAGCTTCCGCTCATTAGGGTTACAGCGGCTGCACGGTGGAGCAAAGCAAGTCCCCGCGTGCGTGAGAGCGTCACGGCAGACAGGGCGCCGCACCGTGGAATAAGACTCCTCGCACCGAGACGACGCGTCGTCCCGAAACGCTGAACGTGACCCTTGCTTTCCTCTATAATTCCATCTTGGGGTGGTAAAGGGTATGATGCCACCGGGTCAGTAGGTTCACCTGCCATTTCCTGTGATGAAAGCATTGGCCTCCATTCAGGGTTGTCCTGCAGCTCTAATTACTGCCACCGTTAGCATCTGTTGCAGATTTGGTCATTTCAATGCGTCTGCTCCACAGGCAAGCTCGTGTTCTCTCCGGCGTGCGCTGGTGGAAACGACCAGTGAGAACGCTCGGGAATGCTCACCTTCCAGGGGGCAGTAGCGGGTCACCTGCTCGGGCATGAGCTGCCGCTCCTTGTGGCGGCAGTAGACCTCAGCGATCTGCTGGCGGCAGAGCCGGCTCCTGGCGCGGGACAGCGCCGAGATGGCTTCCTTGCCGCTGATCTCGCACTTGGGTGGCTGCTCGTAGCGCACCTCCAAGGAAGCGGTGGTGGGACCCTGGTGGAGCGACAGCTGGGCTGCGCGCGAGCGGTTGCGGACCCCGCCCAGCCTTTGCTCCGCCTGCTTTCCGGGGGTTTGTCTCCGAGGCTGGGAGCGGCCTTCCAGGTTGCTGTGATCCAAGCTCTCGAAGTCCTTGGGCACCGAGTTCTCGTTGTTGCTGTCCACCCGCGCCCTCTCCTTTGGTCTGTGGGAACGGAACCCGACCTGAAAGGGAGCGAAACAAACAGGAGGCAACAGTTAATGTGAGGCTGTCGCGGTTCTGGGGCAGTTCGCTAAATACCGAAGCACATAAGCAGGTACGAGTGTAACGCTGTTCTCTGTGCTTCCTCTGAACAACGAATCACACGCATTCCATTCAGTGACACCCCCATCCTGCCGCGTAGAGCCCTTCAGGTCTGAGAACGAGGGCACGGAGCCCAGCCTGGCACTCGGTAACACCACGAACACGCACACGGAGCGGGTCTTCCCCGTGTCTCGCGCTCGTCCGGAAGGACGAAATAAAGGCGTCTTACGTAATGATCTTTTGCATTATTCAGAGAAACTCAAACACGTCGGCAGTTCAATCCAAAAGCAGCAGGAGGCGCAGCGGTTAGGGCTGTCACCTTGCACTCAAAGGACCCAGGTTCGAATCCCACCCGCTGCTGTAGTACCCTCGATCAAGGTACTTACGCTAAATTGATACAGTAAACAAATATCAATGAGTACATGAGACCCTGCTGTATAGATGAGTAAATCAGCGTAATCAGCTCTACGCTGTAAGACGCTTTAGAGGAAAGCATGTGCTAAGTGAATAAATTTAAAAAATTTGCCCCAGACAAAGTGAATCCACCTGTAACCAGCCACTGCAGCACAACGCTTGTTTTCATTCCATGGAGTAAACAAACTGGCCATGTTTGCTCAGGTTATTGGGGAGAGGAAAGATGTGTTAAATATAGAGAAATAATATCTGCTGGAGGAGGACCTGTGGAACACTTTGCCACCCTCTTCCTGCAGTCTATTTTAGCAGCCCTCGGTCACCTGTCTGCTCCAAACTCCACAGGGTGAAGAAAGGGGGCTTTTAGGAGGAAATTACAGGGCCTGGAATTAATAGCCTGAGAAACCGCTGAAGGGGAGGCCGGCTCTCCGAGCGCAGACAATCGATAGCTTGAAGCTTCCACGACATTTCCCATGATGCTCTCGAGGGACATGTGCTGGGGTGGGTGCACCATCCTGTCGCCTGTCACTTGGCCAGACCAGGAGTCTGTAAGATGCCCACCTCACCCCTACAGGCTCTAGGGGCAACTTCAGTCCATTTATAGGGGCAGAGGAGAAAGAGAGGTCTGGCGTCCCACGTTTCTCAAACCGACTTGAGGTCCCCGACCAGGAGACATGGAACTGACTGCCACCACTATTGAGCTGTCAGTCTCCCGAGTAGCATGTTCCATCTCACACACCCTTGTTGTGATTGGCTGACTGGGAGCCCATGGGGGTTTGTGGTTCAAAGGGACACTTGTGTAAGACCCCAGGCAGAATTTGAAGGGAGTGTGGGTTGACAGCACATACGTTTTCCTCCCCCCTCAGGCACACGTGTGCTAAGGCTGCTCGACAGACCTTATGTGAACAACCCACAGCCTGGTACTCCCAGCCTACTCACACAGGTCACATGACCAGTAAGACCGAGGAACTGAGCCAACCTGCTTCAGCCAGGACCCATTTCCAAGCCAATCTGAAAGTCCTCGCTTACTCATCAGACAGTCTCATCCATAGCACATTACACTTCCTCATCGTTCCCAGGTTTACACAATTCCACTCAAGTACCCCTCACGGGGGTCTAACAGCTAGTCTGCACGCGTAACAGCCGCTGGCTCCTTCGGCCAGGAAACCATGAGCTAAGGACTGGCATTAGTCTATTTGCTGGCACTGTAATACGGAATATCAATTGAGGCAGCAGGTGATGTAGTGCGTAGAGCTGCACTTGAAGGACCTGGGTTCCAAGCCCAATAACAGCTTGTAGTACCCTTGATCAAAGTATTGACTCTGAACTGATACAATAACAAATACCCAGCTGTATGTATGTAGCCTAACGCTGTAAGTGACTCTCAAGAAAAGAGTCAGTTAATATGAGTGAATGTATAACACACCATTACATTGTAAACACTGTGAAGCAGGGTTCCATCTCCATGTTTGCACTTTTTCAGCAGTCACCTGTGTCCTTCTTACAAAACACGGTACTTTATATCGCTTCCTGTACTCGTTCTTCTACAGCCCAGGGTGCGCTAACCACATCTCCAACTTACAGGACTAAACCACTGACTACAAAGTGAAACCTCACCTAAGCGGTAAAAGAAACAACCTTTTTCTGTGCAAGTGCTCTTCAGGAGCACGTGACACCGAGCAGCGAAAACATCGTGCAGGAAAAGAGGGAACGCAAGTGAAATTACGAACGTTGCGTCCTGAGGGAACCCACCGTGAGGCCTTCGGGGTTAAACCAATAAATGAGACGGAGGACTCACCGTTACCTTGAAGTCCCACTCACATCTTCCCCGCTTTCAGCCAAGCAGGAAGCACATCAATTTTTCACACTCGTCGCCTTATTAGAGGAGTCACCATTTCGGTTTTAAACGTATAAAACGAGGGACTATGTTTTGTGATGGGGTAGAGTAACATGAGTGAGTGTGGAGACATGGAAAAATAGGAGTGTGGGAGTGGAGAAGAGGGAATCAGAAAGAGATGGTGGAGAACCGTCTGGATTAGGGTTGCGGAATCGTTTCGTATTAAAACCACACGGAACGCGGTTTGTCCCGTATTTTAACCTTTCAGACATTTAAAAAGTATGTATTACATATATTTACTGCATAAATAAAGTTCGCAGTTCGCATTAAAGTGTTAAAAGAAGATTAGGAAAACATTGCAAAAATAGATATGAAACACAGCTGTGTCGCGTGTGCGAGTGTCATTGGTCGTTGCTACGTTACCCGGATGCTACATTTGACAGTGTGGGAGGGGTCAAGGAGAAACCTCCCCCCAGCGAGGGGTCAAGGCAGGTAGCTAATTAGATGACTAGATGTCATCATGGCTGCAAATAGTCCACCTCGTAAACGAAAACGATTAGAGAAATATAAAAAAATAATGGGAGACGGACAAGTCAGGGAGAACGAGTTTACGGCAAACTAATTTAAACTTTCTTTGGAAGAGAGATTTATTCGACGTAAAACAAGATGCGTCCGCGGAAAATCATCGACGTAACGACCCCCCAAGGGGCAATTTCCAGTTTTTTTGTTGCACCACCTCAGCCGGTGCTGATATGGTTAGCTGTTGTTTTGTATATTCTATTCCACACACTTTTACTTTTCAAAATATATTACAAGATGTATAATCCGTTGGTTAAAATACATTTCCAGTATAAAACTACATTTGATTTGAGTGAGCTAAAGCAAAATGTCTCAGATTCATTTTAGCATTTAATTCAGTCAAGCAGAGACTTCTTTTTTACATATATACATTAGCTACAAAGAAATTCCGAGTGTCCCTTATTTTCCGATAAAGAACCCAAAAGTGTCCCTTATTTTCTTCTGCAGGGGTTTGCAACCCTAGTCTGGATGTGTCATAACTCCTGGAATAAAGTGCTGTTCCCCCAAACCCTTCAATGCAACATTTACTATATTCTCTTTCTTTCTATGATGGGAAAGTGTAAATCATGGGTGGATGAAGGTGAAATGTGATGGATGATAATAGGTAAAACAGAGCACTGAGCATCAGCCGACCCGCAAGTTCTTCACAAGGGCATTGGTTATTGGTTTGCAACTATGCTCAGGTGGCTTGGATGCAGTGGCAGAGGCTAAGCCAGCCAAAAACTTACCCGAAAGGCCACCAAAGGCTAAGGCACTGTGAACCCGAAGATACCAACAACAGTCGTTCAGTTGCGTCTCCTCACCTTTCAAACGCCGTACGACGCGGTCGCTCCTCAATACGAGTTGTGCGTTCAGGGATCGGACAAGCTCGCTTTGTTGGACTGACCTGATAGTAAGCATCTCCAAGTGCTCAGTAACTTTTGATTGCTCGTGACGCATTATGATGCGCAGCTACTGCTGAAAGCCTTTGATTTTGCTGGCTGAGTGCAGTAGCAGCTCTTTAGCTGTGTGCTCACCAACACCGAGGCTCCAGTCTCAGCAGCAGGGTCTGATTGACCTTCGTACAGTGGATGAATTGGGGGATTTGACTAGAGTAGATGCACCAGAGCAGAATGATTGTTAACTGTTTAAAATAAGTGCCAAAAAGAGAAGATCAAACATACCCGGTATTAGCGCAGCTCAGCGTTTGCTATTTTAACAAAAGCCATTATCGGCTTGTTCGCTCTGGGGATTTGCTAATGGTGCTCCCGCTTGTCCCAGACATAACAGGTCCAGTGAGACGCAACACCCCGTCTGCTCGAAGCTGCATTGGCCTACTGGGAGACAAATCCGCCCGCCGTGGTACACTTCGGCAGTCTGCATTTGGCACGCTAATCCACTTTGGGCGGCTAACCGCTAGGTGATGTCGAAGCATAGTCTGCACGGATACCGAGCAGGCCTGTAATTTTCCCCGAGGGTGACGTGGGAAACGGGAGCCGGGCACCGAGGCCTCCTCCGAACGCAGAGCTCTCGGCCGACAACGCGGCTGCCCTCAGATCTCGCCGAGCTAAAATACCCCGACCGCCTCCAGGAACTGAGCTACCATTTAGGAATGACCTCATCCGCATGTAAGGAACGGGCCAAGAAAATTACTAATAATGGCACCAGAAGTGGCGTGTTCTAGACGTGGCTATGACCCCCATTAGCAGAGCGCACGTCCTGCGCTGTGGCGGTGCGCTTCCGTCGGCAGGCCTGATAGACCAATTAATTCAAGGCAGGGAGTAAGCTCTTCCTCCTTAGCCTTGCATTAGTCATCACCGGTACCGAGCTGTCGCCGGGCACGAGGCCACCCGAGGCCGCCGGGGCTGCGGACGAGGCGGGTGGAGAAAGGGGAGGAGGAGGCAGGGGAAAGAGGTCCGTGGGGGTCTCCAGGTATGCTCAAAGTGCAACTTTCTGTTGGTTTTAAGTGAGGCGCGCACTGCTCGACCCTGCGCGAACAAACGTACTCTTCGATCACCGATGCCGAAACGCTGCTTTCCGTCCCAACGCAGACCCCGATCCGCCGCTAACCCCACACTTGAGCCTTTTAATCCACTTGCTTCGGTTCTGCCTTGCTGACATTTACTTAATTCACCCCTTTCAAGTGAGAACAGTTTAATTAGGCCTGTAGTAATTACACTTCTGAGCCACTCCAACATTTGATTTTTTTTTTTTTTTTTTTTTTTTAAAGTAATTATTTATTTATATTGCATGTGTCATATCGTCGTTATTGACGGTTGCACCGCCGCAGTTGCCGTAGAGCTTCCGTAGACAAGATGGTCCACCGGGAGATCGCCATGCCGCACTGTTGCCCCTTGTTCCTTGTTTCAGGAAGAGGAAGCTGCAAAGAGGCAAGATGTAACCAAAGAGCGTCCGCTCCACCCTCCATTACACCGAGTCTACGCTAGACTGTGTTGCCGCAAGACTGCGCAGCCTATGCTTTCACGCAAAGATTAGTGCCCAAACAGCTGGGTGCCTCACAGACATCCTACTCAAAGGTACAACAGGAGCGCTGCTCCTGGTACTTGAACCGGCAGCATTTGGGGTGAAAGTCCAGCTTATTCGCCACCACTTTAGTTACCATGTTTGTCTGAGGTTCCTGCTAGGCTGCAGAGTGACCAGTGAAAAATGGCAGACTCCCTAAACTCTCCGTTTGAGCTGCTTAAATCCAGCCGCAGCTGCCAGGAATGCGAACAAAGTGTTTCATTCCACATACCGCACAGGCTCTAAACGAGGGGGGTCCAACTCTCTTCGGCCGCAGTCATTACAGCGAACGGGTCCGAGGGCCACGTGTGGGGAAAAATCACAGTAAGTGACATACTGAGGCTTACATGTTTCAACTGAAGCATTATTATTTAGGCGTGGTGTGTGTTCGGGTGTATGTGTGTCTAAATAGAACTACTGTCGTCAGATTCAGTAGACTTTATAATATTTATTGTAGGTATACTATGTATTAATAATTTTGCAAAAGTTCTTGCAGCCCCCTACTCTAAATTCAAAGTAGTGGATAACGTGATTGCTTCATAGATATGCAATTTTTTACCGTTATAATTATTATTATTAGGAACACATTATTATGCACGGGACAGTATATTATGTACAGACTGCTGCCTTTGGACCCAGCGGTCGGAGGTTTGAATCCCACCTCTGCCTGTAGTATCCTGGAACGAAGGATTTACCCTAAATTGCTCCAATAAAATGACCCAGCTGTATAAATAGGTAAATAATTGTAGGTAGATTAATTTCCCAAGTCGCTTTGGAGAAGCGTCAGCTAAATAAACAAACATATTAGTATCATGATGGGGCTGTTGCTACTGTCTAACTGAATGACTCTATACTTTAAACGCTGCGATGGTTCAACATATGTTGTGCTTACTGTCACGTGGGGAGAAGGCAAAGGCAAATAAATTTCCATTGCAGCGGACAGTAATCAATTCAAAGACAAAGATGTACCATTCAGCACAGCAGTGGTCTCTGGGAGGAGGGTGCGATTATGGTAACGTAAGCGAATATGGTCTCGAGGCCCGTTCCTGCCGGCACTTCCTGTTCATCGAGCAGAAAAGAGAGGGGTCGCGTTTAACCCTATCCTTGCTTTGAGGAGACTCGATGCCCTTTAGCCGTTAGCAGGACAGCTGGACGCAGGGCTTTCTTCCTTGCATCGTCGGGTTGTCTTTAACGCCACCCACCTAAGTAGCCAAAACCCGGAGGGCTGACTCACGGCTGGAAGGGTCACACGCCTTCGTGGGTCAGGAAGAGAGGGCGGACACTCTTCCGACACGCCGGTCCACACGTGTGCTCCGATAGCCGGCAGTCGCTCCGCCGGGTCTCGGTCGTCACTGCGGAGCCGCTAAGAATGACGGATGAAGACCCGATGCTCGGCGTGGCTGTGCTGCGGGAGCCTACAAATTTTCTACAGACTGCAAAGTCAGAGCCGGAAACGCAGTAATTTGTACCCACTTCAGCCATAAATAGGCTCCATAAGGAGCTCGTCGCTGGAAATATCAAACCATTAATGAGATCGCTACGGGCATGCTGACGCCATGTCTTTCTCTCTTAAAGGAACAATGTTTAATTAAAGAAATGGAATGAACTGACAGACACCTTGACTTTGGGGGTACAGAATTACTGTGATACATTTCTGTCCACTTAGAAGGTTCGCCGCAATGCCATTCTGCTCAACTTGAACTACGGTGCTTACTTTTACTCTGCTCTCCAGTTGCTCTTATTTCTGGTCTCGTTGATCTCGTTGATCGCATCTCTAACCAGGACGTCGGCGCTGGTCACGTGTCGCACGTGGCACGCAACGTGTCCCGTGACCCCGCGCCAGCCCAGCCCCAACAGTCCGGGCCACTCCCTTGGCCTCACCCCATTGGCCCAACTTTATCAGTTTCGGCTCCAGGAGCATCATAAGAAGATCCTTTTCGGACAACCAGGAAGAAAAGCGGCGCAGTCCTTGCTTGTGCGAGGTGCAGGCCGCCGTCTGTCCACGTTAGCCGGCCAGGCGAGCACATCTCTCAAATTTAATTACATCGTGCGGATTTGCCCGCGATGACAGACGTCTAGCGGTTGCCCCGTCCGGGCCCCGTTCCCGCCGTTCTTGGGACTGCGCTTCTGGAGAAATAGCAATCTGTGGGCGCAAACACTTCTATTCACTCCTATTGACAAAAAGGAAGAGAAATCGCAGGGTCCCGCGCATTAATAACGGGCCACAATTACCGCGCAATCTTCCTACAGCGTCTCTCGCTCGACCCTGATTTATGGGAGGATTTCGCTGCGGACGGCACCGCGGGACATTTCTTCTCCTTCCCGAACTTGAGGAAGATGACGGACAAGTTAAATCGAGAGCGAGGAATGAGTTTTCAGCATCTAATCTGTTTCCGCGTACAGAGGCCGGGAGCGTGCCGCCAGGCATTACCCGCACTGCACCTGAAAGGCGTTATTGGCGACGCGTCTGTACCCAGCAGCCCTGTCGCTGGCTCTAATGGACTCGTCGTATTGATTGCAGAGATGCTGCGAACGAGCAACTCGTTCCTCCTTGTAATACTGGCACGGGGCTTCGGAAGCAACTTTTTGCAGAAGAAATATCAAATTGTAATGGAAAAAAGGGAAAGCTGTTACACGAACATCACCCTGCATCTCCAGGGTAGCGCAGCGCCGCAACTAATGACAGCGTGCCGTACGTGTGGGCGACATCTGCTCCTCCGTTCCTCCACCAGGGCCACGTTTTCCAGGAAATTCACCTCTTGGAGAGTTCTGGTTGGAACGGTTTCCACTTCATCGCAATTAAGAACGCACTAGAGGGAACGCAGGTTAACCCAACAGGCCGGGTGAGTCCGAACTGCCTTTGTCTCTTCCAAATCTGGGTCCAAAAGAGCCTTCACTTACTCAAAGGATGTCCTTACTGGCAGGAACCTGAAGTGGTTACGCTGGTCACGCTACTCATTTACCCAGGGTTCTCCATCTAGGACACTGACCACTACCCACGTGACTTTAACCGCAAGTCCTCACCGTTCCATCACCGACCCATGGAACTAACCACGGATCTGAAAAACTATTTCTATACTTGCGTAAGAGAGGAAGGATTGGGACCCTTCAGGTTGAGGACTAACTGAGTTCAGGTTGATCCGGTAAAGTGGTAAACTGCATTAGCAGGCAAAATTGGCGTAAAAGTGTCTCAGCCTGAGAGGAACATGCGTTAGGTGTGCCACTATGGCCCATGTTTAGAGGATTTGCCTTTGAAATTAAGGCTCTTATTGCACGAGTTTGCCTGGATGGAAAAGGGTTAAGAGCAGCGCGGAGGTAAGTAGCCTCAAAACCCACGGGATTGTGGGGGATTACAACGGGGATTTCACTAATGTTGGATTTGGAGATATAAGAAATGTGCTGTTCCCGTGTACGATGTCACCGTGTTCTTATCTGCCTTCTCTGAGCATTTTGTGGTAGAATACAGCTGTGTTCCAAGGACTTACTGTCCCCTGGTTCCACGGAGGGGCGTGGCAGTGGTGGGAGGAGCCAAAGTTGGATGAGGATATAGCAATGAGCGTTAGTGCGCCCTGGCCTGGACCGCAGCCCACGGTGTAACCATGCAGGGTGGTAAACAAGGAGGCGGAACGCTCGCATTCCACGGTTTTCCGGCCGGGAAAATAAGAGACAAAGGAGGGAACGTTAATTCCGTGGCTTGACAGTCACTGCGCCGACAAACCCGTTATAGTTTCGCATGTGGCTCATGTCACTGCACAAGTGGGGCAGATGCAACCCATAATTCCTTGCTCCTACTGAAGCCCATTCCGTATCGACCAAAGTGCAAAACGGGAGGAGGCAGTTTTTCAAAATCTCTTCAGCGTCGCCGATCGCAGGTCTTAGCTACCCTGCGCTCGAGACTTTTCCAGCCCTCTTCCAAAACCGGCGAACGGGTTCAGTAGGGCAATGGTTATAAAACAGCGCATAAGGACTCACTTAAACTGGAAACACACTATTATCATTATTTACTGCTTTATATGACACCTTTGTCCAAAGCGACTTACGGTGATTTTCCAGTTTATACAGCAGGGTCTTTGTCTTCACAAGAACAATGTAAGGCAAGCACGTCGATCGAGGACACGACAGCAGTAAGTGGGATTTGAACCGGCAACCTTCAGATCCAAAGGCAGCAGGTGTAGCCGCTATGCTCCCTCTACGAATAAAACTTGACAACAAAACTTCAACCTTCAACCCAACATCATCTTCTTCATACCTTCTCACTATCTGCCCTAATTTTACCATGTTTGGCCCAAGCTGAGTGAGTTATGCTCCCCGTATAAAGTTCTATGTATTATTCAGACCCATCAGCGTGCAGCACGCACTAAAGGTTAATGAGGCGCTGTGCCTTTGTTTACATTATTCATTTGCTTAGTTGACGTTTTTATCCCGAGCAACTCAGTTTTACTGTAAGCAGCTCAGATACCTTGCCTAGAGCGATGGTAATGCCAGCGGACCCCGAACGCACAACTCACATGACACGCAACCGGGACTTGAGCACCCGCAACGTAGAAAAGCGAAATCTCGGTTTCTGTTGGATTTCCTCCCGTACCAGGATGGGCGCTTCCCAAGATTTAACAGTTCACCGAAAACACCCAGAATGCACTTATGTAAGACGCTTTCCTTTGAGCTTATTGGCAGAAGGTGGCATTATGGGTCTCGAGTTCCACCCAAGAGACGAGCCCGCCGTGACGACCCCCCTCGGACCACATGGCGATTTTCCAACGGGACGGATTACAGATGCACCACGTGTGTGCTTCTTAGTGATAATTGCTCATGTTCCGCTCCTCTCTGTGGATGGGGAGGCCGGCGAGTGGTGACAATGAGGATATGTGACAGAGGGGTGGGCGGGGCCATAAGACAACCTACAATGCTAGGCTAACGCGGCAATGCTAACCCACTGCACTCGTTTCACCGAGACCCCAGGGAGTTCTCCACACGTAACCTTAGAAACTCGCCTGCCGGGGGGGCTGCTGAGACAAACCGAGATCGGTGGTCTTTAGACACGCTCAACAGAATCTACGGAATACATGCCCTGAAGAGCGAGGGACCTCACCACTCCCTCACACACAGCCCTTTAAGTGTGTGACTGCTCTGTGAGAAGACATCGGGGATTTTGTGTTTGTCCACGCGGCCCTGCCAGCTGCGCTAGTGGACCGAGATCATGTCAGGACACTGAGGTGTTGGACCTCTAGCCGTCTGCTGCTCCAGAAGACACACGGACAGAACAGACCGTGTCGGTCGAGCCTAAACTCTACTGTGATCAAAGACCTCCAACTTCTCAATGCGTGGTCTGGTGTTTGCAGTGAGGGCTGCACAGAAATGGAGTCTGACCTCCAAGATGGACAGGAGGTTCCGGGACAAGACGGAGGTCCTGTGCCGACCCAAGCCGTGTCAGGCCCCGAAAAATACCACCTTCAGCTGGAAGAGGTTGACCGCAGGCAGCTGTCAGTCTACACTTGGAACCCCAGCAAACATCCGAAGCGCTGGCACCACGAAGGCTTCAACACACCGAGACCCTTCGCCAACGGACGATGTGGGACGGACACTTCCGAGACCTAACAACTTGCGCCGAAACACCGGGTCCCCAACACCACCCATCGAGAAGCAAATCAATAATCGGTTGCTTGCAGAGTACATTTTCTCCAGCATGACCAAACGAAGACGTACGAGCCGAGTCGCGACGGTCGCGTCCGCAAATCACCGCTCTACCTCCACCTAGATGGAGGACGCGCACCGAGGTGCTGCAGGTTTTACAGCCCCCCTTTAATATTGCCCACTTGCACAGGTGAAGAGGCTCTCGAACCTGAATACAGACCCGAGTCGTGTAATTAGGTGCCCCGGGAGCTGGCGTTCTCCACCCTGCAATCGGAGCTAACCTGGACAGACAGGCAGCAGGTGCCGCAGTGGTTGAGAAACTGAGAGCTGCTGTCGGACCCAAGCGGCGACAAGGCACTCCCCCAGAAAGATAAATTACACAGGATGCCGGGGATGAAAGCCGTGAATAAGAGGCGGCCTGAGCAGGAAGGCGGAGCTTGGCTCGCCGTGACACGCACGAGAGTCTCCGATGGACATGCGTCAGGGCCTGCCGTCTCTCACCTGCACCCTCGGCTGAGCGCCCGACGCCCCTAATGACAATCCGTGCAGGTGGACTCCAGCAAAACACGGCCCGCAAACCCCAGCGGCCCGAACCCGCGGCGAACGAGGCGGAAACTGGACGCGCAGGTGGCCGTCTGCACGGCGCTCGAGCTACGCGGCAGAGACACACACGCAAAGAACAAAGACGAGCGAGAAACTCGAACCTGGTATATTGGCTGCTTATGGATATTAATGAAAGTTGCGCTGGTCGGAATGAGACATTCATAACCTGCTTTGAGCGACTTCCTCAAACCCAATGGGGAGCGCGAGGAGTCATCGATGTTGCGGTGAAATACTGCATCTTTCAGAACGTTGCATCAGGTGGTTCCATCATAAGATGAAAGCGCGGTTAACGCACCGTTTGATCAGTTACAAACTTAATACCACTATTTATACAATGTGTTTGTCTAGAGAGCCGTTGTTTGGGCAAAGTGTTGAGCCACACAAAAGATACTTCAAACAGTATGTCTTTATTAATAAACATCTCAGTTTTGCCGCTGGTTTCAGCGCAAAGGTCGAGATAGATATGCAGCCTGACCTCATTCGATTCTTATAATAAACTATTAGAAACGCAACGCCCATCCCAGATAAATACTTATGGCCTTTAAATATCACCGAGTGACTTGTAAAATAACTTGCTCTGTATTAAATCTTCCGTTTTCATTTAAAACGGTTTCTGCACAGAAAATCGAGCCAGAGATGTCCACCTGGTGACCGAGCGCGTATCACATACGTACGCATTCTACCTATGGACACATAAACATAAATGGACACGTGACAATAAGAAATGGCTGTGGGCATTTTTGTTATTATTACTTATCGACTCTATTTCCCTGGGCGCAAAACACACTGCATGAGGCACTATGTATGTAGTGAAAAACACACAGGACCTAATTAGTTTATTATACCGGAAGAGCAGGACCATCGGGTCCTGGTCCATCCTGAGGACTCTGAAGGGGGCCTGGTGTCCAACCTGCTTCCTCGACAAACGGACATGTAAGCAATTATGAGTCTGATTCAGACCGAGACTGAGCATGACAACAAGCATAATAATACCACTAACAATAACGTGCACTTATTATTAATTTAGCTGGCACTTTTCTCCAAAGCCACTTACAATGTTAACCTACTTGCAATTATCTATTAATTTACACGGCTGGGTATTTTTTTTACATGAGCAATCCAGAATAAGTACCTTGCTTAACGGTACTAAAGCGGGGTGGGATTTGAACCTATGCCCTTTAAATGCAAAGGTAGCAGCTCAAACCACTACGTGACCTGCTGCTGCCTACAAATACTACTAATAATGAGAAATAATAATAATCATAACAACGTCAGGAGCTGTTTTTTGTGCGACCACTAAACTGTACACTTTTTATTGATAAGAATCCCGGCTGCTGATTTCCAATTGTCTATGAGTTCAAGTGACATAGTGGATGACTACTAATGAATGTTTACTTTGAGAAACAAGTCAAACATTTAAATTATAAAAAAAAAAAAACTTCTCAACAAAAAACATGTTTTGCAGCCTGCTCGCTCTCTGGCTCTTTTAGGTACAAGTGATCAGCATTCAAATCCATGTTCTGACTGGTGCACCAAACAGCCAAATGGACTCTGGAGTCGAGGTCATGCAAAACAACTGTAATATTCAGTAACCTTATGACTCGCACACGTTTCTAATTCAGCGCTGGGTAAAAAAGAAAAAGAAAAAAAAAAAAAACCCTTCCACACACACTGTCCAACCTGCGAGGTGCAGCACACACACGCCGATTCCCAACACCTGGCTGTTTATATACCGCAGTCATGCTCAGGATGCGTAGCATGTCTCACGCGACTCCGTGGGATCAGACCCAAAATTCAACAGCAACATTCTAAGGACGACACCGGAACCGTCTGACAAACCGCTGTGTGTGTTGGTGTATTGTGTTCATTCACAGCAGCCCAGCGGGGGGGGGCGGGGGGGCACCGTGGCATCCCATTGAAAAGCGCAGCTCAACAAGCTTTTATGATCCTCACCGTCATGACTCAGAGAGCACATTTCTCTCCAACCTTGTAGCACACCCTGCAGATCTCACCACCCCAACATGCTTTTTACACTGTACATATTCCCCAGTGCCTGTTCTAGAAGCCCCCACACACCCTACTATTACTATTAATATACCCTACTATTACGCCCTGCATTTACAGAACTTCATCTGCGGCGATTTAGGCTCCACCACCCAAAATAGAGGACTGAATTTTTTCATTTACATTTTGTCATTTATATGATGCTTTTCTCCAAAGTGACTTGCAGCGTTAAAGTACCGACACTGATTTACCCCCTTCATACAGCCCTGCTGTCCTATGCAACTCTGTTATTAACATAATACAGATGGTTACCAATATGCTGATATATTTCAGTGAAGCAGGACCTTGGTGGAGGATCCCTTCCCATGCGGGACCACCTACTGACATCACAGAGAGAGGACAAAGGGAGAAGGTCCGAGTCTCTCGCACTCTGCACCCCCAAACTAGCCACCACCAGAATCACTTTGATGGCAGCCTATCAACTGCGGTGCTGTGTCACACGTGTACCTGGTGTGTGGTAAGTAGCTAGGGGGCAGAGTGGCCAGAGAACCCAGACCCTCAAACTGTGGGGGGGTGGGGGCTGCTTAGATGGTGCAAGTGTCATAGCTGACGTGCGTTTGGAGTGTAATCACTGAGATCTTAAACATTCAATACATTCACACACACACAATTATTGACTGATATTTGTGGAAGTCCAGCTGCGTCACACACATTTACATTTATTCACTTAGCAGACGCTTTTGTCCAAAGAAGCGACTTCCAACGAGCTCCGTGCAGTGTTACCAGCCCACACACCTTATAAATATTCACCGTGGTGACTTACACCGCTAGATACACTACTTACAGTGGGTCACTCATCCATACATCAGTGAAACTCGCACACAATCTCAGTCACTCACACACAACGGGGGATGCAACACACTGAGGACAGGGTGTTCCGTGGCTTCCAGGATCCCTCACCTGGCTGAACTCGCGACCCTGTCACCACACAGTCCCATCGGAACACTCCATCCATCCATGTAATACCACTTTATGTAATATTCATAATTACATAACGACACAGATCAATCACACAGCCGCTGGCTGTCCTCCACCTATCACACCGGCATGGCAGCCATGTGTCATATGACACACACGGACCGAGCATCAACCGACGACTTTGTCGGTACGAAGAGGAGCGCAACAAGTGCAGGACCGGCGGAGACTCGAGGTCCCGCGGGGGACTTCACTAAAACCACCCAAAATCCTGGGGCGCAGATTAACAACAACGACAATAATAACAACAATAATAATAATGATGATGATGATAGCAGTAGTAGTAGTTACAATCAGAAACACCAGCAGGTGCGCGCGTGGGTACGAGAGGGCGGTGAGAACACCGCAGGTACTATATGGTATATGCTAGATCGTGTCCCCCGGCTCCGCTCGCTCTCACACTCCGCAACCCCTTCCTCGCGCCCGTTAATTGGTTAATTGGTTAATAAGACCCGGCAGGAGGACCGGCGGGTCGCGTGGCACGGTGCGGTGCGTGGCGTCCGCATCGTGTCCACGCTGTAAAACTGCCCCTGGCGCGAGACGGGCGTGTGCGATGTACCTGGAACGCGCACCCAGACCCGAACGATCGACGACCCCCCCCCACCCGCCCCGAAAAAAAAAAAAAATAAAAATAAAAAATAAAAAAAATACAGACGAGTCTCCGGCGTCTTACCGGCTGACGCGGGAAGCGCGCGCCTCCTCTCCCGAGCGCGCGCTGCCCGTGGGCTCCCTGCAACCCCTCGCTTCTGGTGCGCTCCCCCGCTCCGCGCGCCCGCTCGCTGCCGTCCGAGCCGTCCCCGCCGCCGTCACCCCCCGGGTCCAGGGTGCTGAAGTTCCACACGATGAGCGTCTGCAGCAGCAGCACGCTGAGAGCCGCAACGAGCGCCCATCGGGAGCGGCGCGCCGCCTTAGGGGCGCAGGGAGCGCGCGGAGCGCCGGGCATGGCGGCGTCAAACCGGAGCTGCGGGTGCCCGAGCAGAGGAGAGCCCGAGTGGAGCCGCGGAGGAGTGCCCGCGGACGACTCTCAGCCTCTGTGATGGCAAAGGGGGAGGGGGGGGCGGTTTGCGGGGAGTAGTTAGTCAGTGGCCAGTGGAGCCCCCTTGTGGCGAAGAGAGGTACAGCGAGCAGGTCAAGTGAAGCAGAAATACAATGGGCGCCGGTGGATAAGTTGACACCCAAAGGGACGAGTCCCGCCTGACGACCTGTAGCAGGGAGGTTTTTTTTCTTTTTTTTTTTTTTTTTTTTTAAAAACCCACCTCCAACCCTGACCAAATGAGTTGAGGGGAAGACGTTTCCATCTGAGTAAATTTACTTTGATTTACCAGGCCATCAATTCTTACAAGCTCCTTGAAATGTCTGCTCCATCCTGCTCTCAGTCTTCACGTTCTGCTCCGCGCCATGTGCCGTGTTTTCAGTGAGTTTCTGAGAGGCCCCTGTATCGCCGGGTCGCTGTGCGCATCTTGGTCTGGACCGCATCACCTGTCAGTCCATTTCACCCTGGTGAAATAAAAACTGTTGTGTCACTATTTCCACGGATACATTATTGAGAGATTATGCACTGAGGATTCTCACACACACACACGGTGTGAAACCGCTTCTCCTGCATGACACAATGTTTAAAACATAAGAAGCGCATCTGTGATGTGCAAGAATAAGAGCAGCTTCTAGCAGAAATAACAAGAAATGAACAAGTACTGGTAAGGATGGTACCTGGACTCGCGTGGCCAAGATTTCAAGCGAAACACTTGCATAAAAATATGAATGTAGATAAATGAGAAAATATTTGCAGCTGTTCGTAAATGATTTATTAATATACTAACTGTATGTAAGACAGCTTATTATTGATTCCGCTGTCAAACGTGAGTTAACATAAATACGCTGTTGAACATTTTTTCTATTTCAACATATGTGAAAAACTGTCAAAAATATATTTTATTTCACAGTCCAGCTACAGCTGTCCACATAACATAAAACTGACAGTGAAACTTTGCACATGCTCATCCAATATGAAATATTAATGGAGTCCATTTTTTACTGGATGTCAGGAGCATATCTGGAATAAAGAAACATGCCAATACTGTGACTTAATGTTATGAAAAATTACTCAGAGTTGAAATTGACATTCTGGTGTAAAATCAGTATATAAATGAGACCGGGATCCTTATTTGGCAGGGAACGGTGTTGGTGGATTTTCTCAGAACAGCAGGTCCAGCAGCAGGCCCTCCTCCTTCATGCGCGTCATCCGTTTTGGAGGCAAGTTGTCACGCGCCAGGGTCTGACCGGGCGTTTAGGTGCGTGCCTCATGGCGCTTTGCGAGATCAGAGGATGCTACTGCTCCTTTTAAAGAAACCCCAAAGACACAGAGTGCCGGTGTGGGATGCGTCGTGTGGCGCGCATGGTGCCTCTGCCGCGCTCCCGCTGACCAGCGCCCGGCGAGAAATTCAATTAGAGCGCGGCCCGGTGGCCCTCCGCTCCGTCACGCACCGGAGCCGTCAGCTTCCAGCCGAGGTAATGTCAGCGGTGGCCCGAGGTGCAGCTGTCCAACTTGAGGACTGGGTGTGGTACAGGAACCCACTGAAGCTGTGCCTGTAGATATGCTGCTGTAGTAAGGATAATGGGAAATTATGGTAAATGAGGACTGGATGCATTCTCCCATAAGCGGTTAGGGGTTATTGAGAAGGTAGCGGATGCACACAGCAAAATCAGACAGCCTCTCCTTATGGTGACATGCTATCTAGTGATCCCCACCATGGTGCCGAAGGGATGTGACTGCACATTTACTCCCATTCCTCAGATTTTTACTGTGAAAAAATGGCAAAAACCCAACAAGCTTATCGCACCAAAGAAACCGAAGGAAGAAGCTGAATAAATCAGCTGAAATTGTAATGAGCAGATGAAGGTCAAAGGCATTTGTTCCCTCCAGAAATATCTGTGGAACGTCCAAGACTAAAGGACTTATTTTATACCCGATCTCTCGAGCACGACGTGAATGTAAAACAAGGAAAAGGACACGGGCCCAGATTGTTTGGCACATGCGAGGAATGAGCAATAAGACATCGCAACAGGACAGCTGTCCTGAGGGGATCTCACTCGAGGTGGATCTGCTGACGCAGAAATGCATGATGGGAAATGCCGAAGGTGAGAACTTCCCGCAGCCGCCTGTTGTGCGGTTCAGGGAATTCAAGGTCTGCGGACTCTCAGCAACGCCAATGACTAGCAGTAGCAGAGGGATTCCCTCTGTAACTAGTGCCAGATCTCATCCAGAAACACGTCTGTCACCAATTGAGTTATGTTATGCCTCACCTGTCAATCATGCAGGATACATACTGAAGACATGTGGATGTTGTACATTCTGAAACAGGGTATTGAAACCAAGCTTTCATCATTATGGAGCAAATCTGAATTTCCGTAGTAAACACCCTTTACCGTTGAGTACCGAACCTGGATTTCCACGGTCAACACCCTGTACCGTTAAGTAGGAAATTCGGATTTCCACGGTCAACACCCTTTACCGTTGAGTACCAAACCTGGATTTCCATGGTAAACACCCTGTACCGTTAAGTACGAAATCCAGATTTCCACGGTAAACACATGATGTGTGGCGTACATCTATGAGATGTGCAATGTGCGTCTTTCTACGAGATGTTCGTCGCTTTGGAGAAAAGCATCTTCTAAATGAATGAATGTGAACGTAAAGCAAATGTAAGTACGAAAAATGGATTTCCACAGTACAAACCCTGTACCATTGTACCATTGAACTTCCTTCGTATACACGCTGTATCATTATAAACTGAGACATTTCTCATTTTGTTCTTGAGGATACAAGAAATAATGATGCAGGATACTTACCTAAGAGGGTTGGATTTTGACCCTCTGTAAAGCACGTAAACAGCATCCATCTCACTTGATGATCATTTCTCGTGCCGACCACCGAAGGGCCCACCCAAAGTTATCGGTCATACGCAATCTCTTTTTTCCCCGCTGTTCGTGTCTCACGTCACACACATTTATGAAAAGCGCTAAGAGCCGAGTGACGGGAGGACTTAGTTTTCAAGGTGGTGGGAGTGGATTGCTGCTGTGGGAGTTGCTCTCTTTGTTGATTTTGTTCCTGATGCTGGCGTTATTAAACCGGCTGAAGCCGCTCAGCTCGCGCCTTTGTCTCCCCCCCGCCCCCCGAAACCCCCTGCACTCCCAGAGCAGCTCCCATTATAAAGAGAATGCGAGATCAGTCTGCGATCGACTCGGTTTCCAGCGCCGAGACGATAAAGTATTGCGGGCCAAGCGTGGGGTTGGGAGGGAAATCCAATCACGGCGGCCGCTGGGACCCCTGCTGGAGATGCTGGGGGTGTTCTTGAGGGTAGCGGGCGGGGTGCGTGGTGTGAGAGCTGGATGGAGACACAAAAATTCAGTCCCATTTTTGGCCTTGATGTTCAAAGATATCCAGCTCCAGCACCTTCCCTTTGGCCTTTGGGCACGACGGAACGATAACGCAAAGTCGGGGCCTCGTCGGAATCGTCTTCGTCCCTCCAACAATCACCCAGTGTTTTTAGACGCGCGAAAACATGTTATTTTAATTTGAACACGTCAATCACGGCGCTCGCTCACAGAGAAGAGGGCAATCTCCAGGGGGCTTGTGGTGTAGCGAGAGGGAGCGTCTGCTCCGACAAACACTTGCACCGCTCCGATTCCTCCTCGCTGATTAAACAATAACCTCCCTTTGTTTCCAGCCGCATGTTTTTTTTCCCCCGGAGTTGAGCCGTGTATTAAATTTACTGCCTTCAGCAGAGTCCTTGGATGTAAAATGCCACTCCGCACCATAAACCCACCCACGTAAATAAATCAGCATTACAGAAACATGCAGAAAAGCACCGCTTAAGTGCTCCATCGCCATCCACGGGCGAAAGAGACCTTGATTGGGTGATCGATCGATCGATTGATTGATTAATAAATATTTTGTGTGGTTTTTACTGAGCACCAGGGCTGAAGCAAGAGTCCAGTGATGAACGATGACCACTGGCATTGCTTACAAGATTCTGAGGGTCTTTGGTCTCTAGACACCCTCCTCCCCTGCAGAAACCTGCAACCTCACAGTCTTGTGTGTGTGTGTGTGAGAGAGACACTCTGCCTTGCTCAAAGTGCATGTTCCTGTACAAATTGTGCCATTCTGAAGGGGTTTGGAGGCTGTGAAGAACGCCCCAGACTGCATGGAGCCAGGTGGACTGCCTACTTGCCGCTGCACCTTCCACAGGTAGCCTACCTGACTGCAAGGTGATAGCTTTGTCCACCGCGCCATCCTGACTGGATGTGTGTGTAGCGGGTGTGTGTGAGACCTGCCCATGTTCCACCTCCACCCCACCCCCGTTTCCCTTGGCACGATGCAGTGTAAACATGTTCCCGGCCTGCTGTCGTCCCATAATTCCCTGCGGCTCGGCGCCCCTTCAACATCTGTCCCTGTCCTCCAGAAAGTGACCCATCCAAGGCACTGACCTTCTCTCGCCACTGTACTTTCTCTACTCCCGGTGATTCGAGGTATTCTCACACAGCTATAGAAGACGCACTCTACGTAAATTTACACCGATGTTTATTTGGTGATCAGATGCTTTTCTCCAGAGTGACCTGCAGTGATTGTTAACTAGTGTCTGATACACTACAGTACACTGCCTGCACTCATTGACATACTTGTACAGCAGAGCAGTGTAACACACATACAAATCTTAACGCAATGGTTGAGACCAAGGTGTAGGAAGGGTTGAAATGATAATAAATGGAGGGGGGGCACAGTGATGTCCAGGGGCCTGTCGCTGCTTCAGTTTGCCCCTTTTGAAACATTACTTGCTTACGGAGTCCGAGGGGACACGTTCACATCTGCCAGGAGAGACCGACGGGGGCCAGGTGGAGGCGCTTGGCATAGGGCGGTGGGGGGTGTGGTCACCACTGGCCCACATCAGGAGACACGGTGGGGGGGGCGGGGGTGTGGGGAGGGATTTACCTGCCAAAATACAAACTGTGGCAGGATGGCAGTATAAATTAAAGCATCCGCACGACACGCACATAGCTGTTCACACACTCGGCGAGCCGGGCGCATCCTCCCATCTTTTGTCTGCGGCCGGCGGACACCCTCCAGTTCCTCTGTCCGTGGAGATTAACATCATTAACGCACCGCGACCCGCTCCCTCCCCGGGGGTCACTTTGACAACCGTGAGCGAAACGGGGCCAGAGCGCTCCAGCTGCGCGTGCGGGGCCGTGCGGCCAGCGATCTTGATGGGGCGCCGCGGCGACTGGTGACAGTCCTGCCCAAGGAGAGGCCAGGATAACTGTGTATGTGCAATACTGCGGTACTTGGGTCCAGCTGCGCTGCCGCTGGCGTCTCATTGCCCATCGCCGTGTCGAAAGGGGCATCTTCGGCAAACACGGGGCGCTCGATGCTGAGCAGATTCGACGTGCGTGAGGGGGAACACGGGGCACCGACACCAAACACTCTCCCTCCTCCCAGCCTTGAATAAACCATGTCTTTGCAAGCACCTGGCATGTTTTCATCCGGTCGGTTAAAAAGTCTTAAAACACGTTTGCGGTCCTTGTGCACGGGGTCCTTTGACAACCATTTCGCACTGTTGTTATCATATGTTGCTGGAGGTTCCCCCTTCTGTTGTAGGAGTTCAAATAACTCCAATAAAATACCTTTCGACAACAGTGGGATGGCGACCCAGGTCCTGCGCACTGTGCGTGTGTGTGTGTGTGTAGTGTGGGTAATGACACCAATGTCACAGGTGAACCAAGGTGCTCGGTGTGAAATCTGTTTCTGTGACCAGTAGCTTCGCTCTGCACACAGGGGCGACAGGGGCGACTGTGCCGAACGCAGCTCTTCCAGCAGAGGAGACGTGGTAGAGCCTTGGCTCGGGATCCAGTCCGCGGATCTACAGTCTGGCTTAGTGCTGTCGGTGTGCAAAGGGTGACTCGATGCACATTGTGTGTGTGTGTGTGTGTGTGTGTGTGGTTCCCTGGGGGTCCAGACAGACGCACTGATATGCCACGCAAACACTGTCAGCTTGCCCTCAAGGCATCCCACTTTCACACAACAAGCCTGCTCGCACATCTCGTAAATAAACCCCGGGTTACATCAGCTGCGCGTGTGTGTGTGTGTGTCTTCAACATTTGCTCATTTGTAATGCATTCAGATATTCAAATATGTCTAAATATATTTCTATATATCTGAATACTGAGTAGAGCGTCAAGAGCTGAAATAGCACTTCAGACTAGTCTTGACTCTGAGGTCTCCCTGCCCCCCACCCCCGTGTGTGTGTGCGTGCCTGTTACTGAGGGTATTACGCACTGAAATTATGGACCCTGGGGACCAGAGGGGACAAACGTCCTCACCAGTGTGAATCTTTCTTGTCTTTCTGTTTACCTTTCATACCTGAGTGCACCCCCCCTCGCTCAGGAAACCTGACAAATCGATGGTGATTTGGTTGTTATGTGACTCTGAAGGACACACACACACACACACACACACACACACACACACACACACACACACACACACACACACACACACACACAGGCAACAGGCACTGGAACCAGCAGGATCTTGGCATGGTGCTGCCACCTGTCCTGTTGCAGTTGTGCAATCTGGCAAGGGATGGGTGCGATACCAGAGGTCTGAGCGTCCAGGGTGGGTTGCAAGAAGCAATAGCGGCGTCACACTCATCCGGATCAACTTAACAAGGACGCTACCCGACTGTTGCGGGAGTTTCCGAATGAATGCGGGTGTCCAAAACTGAGGTCCTCTGGATGCTAACGGTGGTCATCAGGATTGTTATGAAAATCAGGTATTTCCATATGCGCAATATAACCGGGATTACGCAACACGACCGCAAGGGGTCGAGGAAGGCAACGATGATCCAGGCGGGCAGTCAGGACTGTTAGTTAGCATCGGCTGTAGGTGTGATATTGCTCAGTGCTGGGGCAGGTCCACGTTCATGTGGAAGGCATTACCGTCGCTTTAATGATGGGCAGGCCCGCTGCAGTCCTGGCTTGTACATTGATGCAGAACTCCTGCGGACAACCAGCTGGCCTGCGCTTACGCACCCCGGTCCTCGCAGTTACCCACAGTCCAAGATGACCGTGAGCCGTTCCACCCCGAAGCCATCTCATTCTACTGCTGAGCCATGCTGTCGCGTTAAGGGAGAAAGGCTCCTTTCTAGACAGGTGTTGCACAGCTCCCCCCACTGGTCATAATGGGACAGGAAAAAAAACACCTTAGGTGGAGCTTCAGTGCATCTGGATGATGTCCGACGCTCCTCGCTGAGCCCATCCTGCGGTAGAAATGGTCTTTCTCACATCGGGGCTGGAGCTGAACCTTCATTTATGGCCATTTGAGAGACGTACGAACCACGTTTAGCAGCAGCGGAGCAAATAAAGACATAGGGAGGGTGAGAACACACGGCACGCTGATGGCTCGCGACTCACCGCTCCACAGCACGGTGAATGTATGGGGACGTGCAGGAGACCCCCGGATCGGCAACCGGAAGGGCCTAGCTGAGCCAAACGGGACCCCCCTCCAGCTCTGCACTTTCTGCAGAACTGACAACTCATTGTCAAGAACATGGCCAGAGGGACCTTGTGGTGGTGTGTGTGTGTGTGTGTGTGTGTGTGAGAGGGAGTTTGAGGCTGGAAGGAACACTTAAAAGCAAAAGCATGTAAAAATTTGAAACAGACTGGCACTTGTTTTGAACGGTTTGTACAATCCCCCCCAAACACACAAGCACACACGGAGATCCCCGACCCCCTGTCAAAAGCCATAAAATGCTGAACGAGTCAGCGCTGATATTTAGAGGCCTTGCAGGTACTATCAATGGTACCCCAGCAGAAGCCGGATTCGAATCTTGGTCCTTCAGCTACCGCCCCACGTACGTTGCTCCCTCCGGCTCCGTCTGCCCCGTTTTCTCCGATGCCAAAAGCGATATCCCTTTTGCTCGTACCGAGCCGCGTGAGCACACTTTACAGTCTTTACATGCGGAACGCTCATCAGCCAAGACCTGGTCAAAGAAATGGTCGAGGTCATTCTGTCGTGTTGAAAGCGCACAGCTCAAGCAGCTCATTCTAGGAGTGTTAACTGCAGGCAGTCCAGACCCCTCATTAGGAGGGAGAGAGAGAGTGGGATAGAGAGACAGAGGTTCTCCGAACGCAACGGAGGGATGAACCAGACCGGAAGGGGCCCCGCTGGGGTGTTCAGGGCACCGATGGGGTTCGCCAAACCTTAATACTGAACAGATTGTTTACCACTGTTGACCATTCTAGATCTCCGGTCTCCTCTACAGGTAGACTAATCGATCAGATCTGGATCGCTCAAAGGTCCAGCAGAAGGAACCTGGAACCAGCAGCAGGTGCTCTGCTGTGGAAGCTATTCGGATAAACATTCCCGAGAGAAGCATCAGTCTGATTTCTGTGTTCAGCAGCAGCAGGAGGACAGCTGGTAGCGCAGTGCTTATAGCTGCTGCTTTTGGACCCCAAGGTTGCAGGTTTGGTTCCCACCTGTACCCTTGATCAAGGTACTTACCCTAAATTGCTACAGTAACATTACACAGCTGTATAAATGGGGAAGTAATTGTAAGTCACTTTGGAGAAAAGCGTCAGTTAAACAAATAAATGTCTTAAGCGGGGTCACGGCGAGCCGGAGCCTGACCCGGCAACGCAGGGCGTAAGGCTGGAGGGGGCGGGGACACACCCAGGACGGGATGCCAGTCCGACACAAGGCACTCCAAGCGGGACTCGAACCCCAGACCCACCAGAGAGCAGGTTCCGGCGAAACCTGCTGCACCACCGTGCCTCCCTTAGTTTCCTTAATGGTGAAATTAAAAACTATTATTATTATATAGCAAACAGTATGAGCACAGATTTCAGAGCACAAAACACCAATAAAAAAATCAAACTGGGTGAATAAAGTATAACTGCATCCAGGTTACCTTAGTCTCCATTTTTTTTTTTTTTTTTAAAAAAAAAAAAAACATGTACACGGCCTCATTTCACCCCTCACACACACACACACACACACACACACACACACACACACACACACACGCACACACACACACACACACACACACACAACTCCATTTCCCTCCTAAGGCTGATATATGAGTCATCGCCGGTTCATTCATCACCGCGTGTGCATCATGCATTATATATCGTATGCGAGTTCTCGCATTGTCATTGAACCCGCTCCAGCTCGATGCGATGCCGATAACTGCGCTGACCGTCCAGAGTTGTGACCTTTGAGCGCCACACAGGGAAGGCACGCGTCATTTGCATCCCCTACGAGCGCGGAGCCCACGTACATGTTGCCGACGCCGATTTATTGGTTGTTCCCTCCCTACAAACAGCAACAGCTAGATGAAGGCGAAAAGCTCGTAGCCTCGCTGGTGCGAATACGCCGCCTGCACACGGCTGCCTCTCGCACCTGCATCACAAGCGGATCTATGAATTAAACAGCAGGCGCTTCCCGGTGCCGCCCGGGTTTGGCCGAGGCACTATCGGCCACGTTCGTTCCCTAAAGCAAGTCCCGCTCCTTTTACTCTGCCTTGGCAGCGGAACACCTCGTGTTTTGATTCCGCGTAGGAGCCGTGCTCTGGACACCCACGCGCTCGCACCCACGGCCCTCTTTAACGCCGGCGCCTCGGCTGCAGGACGCGCGCTGCGCTCCAACTGCGGACGCCAACAGGGAAAATGTGAAAATATTGACAGTGAGTGGTTCCCCGATCACACAGAGGGCAGAAGGCTCAGTAAGGGAACCCAAGACGAATGGAAAGCCACTGCTATGAAAGGAGACCACCGCTATAAATGGAAGACTGTCACCATGAAGAGAAGACCGTTGATATGAGTGAAGACCACTAGCATGAATGGAAGACGACCGCTGTGCGTGGAAGACTTCAGCAGTGAGGGGGAGACTATGGCTAAGAAAGAAGACCACCACTGTGAAAGGAGACCATCAATCACCAATATAAACGGAAGACCATCACTATGTGAGGAAGACCACAGCTATGAGTGAGAGAGCATCACTACGAAAGACCACCGCCGCGAAAGAAGACCGCCACTATGTTGTAAAAACCCCTCACAGAGCATCGTGCCGAATGCAGGAGAGGAAGGACGCATGACCGCGTTTTGAGCAGGACGCCCCACTGGGCTGCTTCACTCCTGAAGTGAGTCGGTGATCATCGCAAGTCCATTGATCCGTTGGGAGCGAACGGCAGAAACCCAAAGAGCACCTCCATGCCTTCCTGAACAAACATGCCGAAAGACCCGAGGGCTGCAGCTCGCGTAACGTACGCATATCGGCCTCCTTTGCATACGCATGCTCCTATGCATATCGAGCGTGGGCTGCCGATGTGGAGCGAGGCTGGCAGCGTTGGCACGGCTCACGCTGCCCTTCGACACGCAAGATGAGCGCTGCAACCCTGTTGCTCTGCTGGAAATTGATGGCATCCTTCCTACAGAGGGCAGCAATTAGAACAGGACCCTGCTGTCAACTGTGATCTTGAGTCGCTACTTGGGAAAATACGCACCTCTTTTCACCTCGATTTTAGGTGATGTTAGGCTTATTGATGTCAGAGACAGCGCTGCGCTCACGGGGACCCCTGCGAGATCCGTCGAAAGACATCCGTGAGCTAAGTGTTGCGTTTGGCTGCTGGTGAGCCTACGCTGCCCGCTGCTCTTCACGGAGGGAGGGAGAGAGGTAGGAGGGAGGGGGTGGTAGGTGACTCACAGAGCACGCGCTATGAAGTTCAGTTCCTGGGTTGCCAAACAGGCCCGAGATCCAACCACGTGATAGCAAGCGACGCCCATCTGATAGTAGGTGCCACCCACCTGATGGCAACCAAAGCCCGATATATCTGACTGCATTCGACATGATCTTGTATGAACCCGTACGAAGATGTGATGGGCTCTTCTGGAGGATGAAGGAAGGATGAGGGCATGAGCGTGACCCCCATCGTGAGCAGGGTCTCATCAGCAACACTTATGAATTTGGCAGACACTTTTCTCTAAAGCGACATATAACTCGGAATTAAAGTGTGTCGACAGCAGATGAAGAGCTTTGGACACAGACGCAGTATTTTGCCATGCAGCTTATGTGTCTGCTATCACCATGTTGCTGATTCACATCCCTCAAGTAGCTGCCCGTTATAGCAAATACATGGATAATAGTAGCTGGAGATCAGGAGAAAAGTGGCTCTGCAAGAGAGAGACGTGGATTTGAGACTCCTTCTTGAACGTGGGAGGGATTCAACAGCTCTGAGGGACAGAGGGAGTTTCTTCCACCACATTGGGACCAAGAGTAAGAACCAGCAGCCTTCCGATTTTGGACCCCTTATGCGAAATACACCAGTTAAACACAAGTTTAGAGAATCGGAGTCCCTGCGCTTCTCTTTTTTTCCAGATCTAATCAGAATTCGTGTCACACGTGGTTGCTCCGGATGCACAGGGAACGCGGGGCTTTCGGGTGGGAAGAGGAACACGATTAGACAACCTTGCTACAAGGCAAACAGTGTAATTTGCCTGTTCGCTTAGATTACCAACTTTAAACTGTCAGCGTGCTGTGTAGCTCACAATGAATTTCTACTCAGGTCATCAGCAGGGTGGCGTACCCACGTACCGCGTCACCATGGCGACTACGTTGCACGTTACAGGGACCGGTAAGGGGATCTGGCACATTGTTTGCAGAGGAGCAGGAATGGAGTAGGTACGATGGTCAGGAAAAAGCAGAGAAGTGGGCGTGGCTAAGACAAAGCAGGGAAGTGACAGCGGTTAGGCTAAGCGGTGGAATGGAAATGTGCTTCAAGGAGTTTGAATGGTAACCATCTTCGAATGAAAGGAAACGGCACATGAAACCGCAAGGTGGTGAGATGCAGCCGAACTGAACCGTGACCCGAGGTGTACTCGTGATCTCCATGGCAACACGGACTCCAAACAGAAGGCCTCGGACTTGCGCGCTGTCAAATACGGGACGCCCTGTCCTGGGAATCTGTCCCTTTTCTATGCTGCAGTGAGCAAAGCCAGCAGAGTACTACAAACTACATGTACAACAATATATAACGAGAGAAGAGCAGATCAATACCATTGCTCGGAGATCAATAACACTCCCTTTTTGCGAGAGGAACTCGGCCCACTCAGCATCATTAATTTCCAGTCACCGTTTTTACTGCGTTATAAGGTGTCCCTACGGGGTCATACTTTGGACATGTCACGGGAAGGCCGGAGTCTCAAAAAGACCGCAATGGTTGAAAAAGATGGACGGGACTCAGTCACGGAATGTTCTGGAAGTTATCCGCGTATGTGATGGGGCTTAAGGACACAGGTGCCCTAGTATGTAGAAAGAGAATCTACATGTTTAAGGAAGAACATTCAAAATGCTCATTCTCCTCAAACCCTTCTGAGATGATGAAACTTCCAGCAGACAGTGAGACACAAAGCTGTGTGTGTGTGTGTGTGTGTGTGTGTGTGTGTGTGTGTGTGTGCGGCTGCTCGTACAGCACTGACATTACTATGCAGATGTGACATCGCTCCACAATTAAAGCAGTATTTTTAAAGATTGTCCTTGTCCTCTGATTGGTGGATCGCCTGCAACCTGTTCATACTGAATTATAGCTTCTGTGCCACATCAGAAAAATGAGTTGCAGCCCCACCCAGGCTCTGGCAAAAGCAATTCATCGAGCTCAGCAGAAACGTCTTCTGGGTGTGTCGCAGCTTTGTGGACTTCAAAGAACTCCTTGTCCTCGAATGTGAAAACACACCCACAAAACACACAGACACAGGCAGAAAATAATGCGGGAAAAGCAAAAGTTGCCAAACCAGATGGTGGTTGGAGCTGCATCCCAAAGGAATCCCTGACAGCTGTTAGCCACGCGTTGTGGATGAAGCATCCATCACGACGAGCGATTCCGCACATCGCACAGTAACCCATTTGAGTATTTACTCCAGATAAGTTACTGTTTCAGGGTATGACAGCAGAAGAGACGATACATCTCTAAATGGGCGGTTAGTTGCCTAACAACTTCCTCTCTCCCTGTGTCCCTCAGAGATGCTAAGTCCCTCCCACATTCAAAAAAGGGTCTAAAACCCATCTCTTTCATTGCCACTCGCCTCCTGACAGCTACGTAAATGAGTCGAACACAATCTGCTACGATTATCTATGTATCCGCTATCCGAATGCCGCTTGAGGGATGCGAACCAGCAACGCGGTGGTTTCGACGCGCCGGCTGCGCGTCCGTAGTCCTGTTTAAAGCCCTTCGTTGTCGTTGCGCTTTCGTTTGCTCGGCGCCGTATGCCACTGTGGGGAGAAGCTAATTGTAACTACAAATTATGAATTAAAGATCATAAGAAATAAGGGAAAGAGGACTTTGAGATGAATGGCTTCCTAAAGCCTATACCAGGGCCTGGTGCACAGATGAGGTGGGGGGGTCGGGGGCAGCACCCTGTCTGTGGTCTGTCCTCTTGGCTGCTGGACATGTCATGTGACACCACGGTCACGGGGGAGAAACCCAAAAACACCAAAGAGAAAATTAAAAGAGCGGCTTACAGGGGCAGCAGCGGGTCACTACTGCAGGAAGACACCATGGACAACTGGGGGGCGACGGGGCGTCAGGGGCGCGAACCGCCTCCGAACGGAGCGACCCTGCCGCCGTTCCGCACTCGTTCCGCACTTCATCGTGAGCGGGGGGGGGGGGGGTCTGCGGAAGACACGAAGAGAGGACAAAATAATCCTGCGGCCTTTCCTCAAACCCGCTTTATTCTCCAGTAATAAAATCCCTGGAGACCGTGAGGAAGAAGAGAAACAAGCACAAAGAGAGCGAAATCCCAGTAGCGCCGGAAGTGCGAGCGCAGCGTGTCGGTGGCAACGCAGGACCGACGTGGAATCGGAACCCAAAGTTCACACGTCGCTGTAACGGAACGCGTCTAATGAGCGCTCGGCGACGAACCCCGTTGCTCTAGTCCGTTCCGTAACGGCGCCGGAGGCGATACTTTCACCACGGTAAAGGATGCTGAAACGCACCAGCGCGGAACACCGGAGCCACGTCGCGGTGACGCGATGGAGCTTTGCAAGACAACGGGAGCAGCCCTGCAGACCGAGTTAATGAGCTTTGGGTGCGGCACGGGTGCGGGGATGACTCCGTTCCTCACTTTAAAGTGAAGAGATAATGATGGTTACCATGGCAATTTGCCAAAGTGTCAGATGAAAACGCGGCTGAATTTTTCCTCTAGGAGCGCGTCATCGTGCACGGAGGAGACGGACGTCCCGATCCGCGAAGCGCAGCCCGATCGTGGGTATTTACGGGGAGATTTTAAAAATATCGCATTCGCGTTTGAGCTCAACGGCGGCCGTTCGGACGAGCTCGTCTCTGGCAACGTTGATCGGTTCGTGCGGCTAACGCGCCTATAATAGCGCACCTGTACTAACGCGTAACAATGATTTTTTTTTGCAGAGTTGTGCACAAAAGGCTGCTTGCTTTCGTTCCGCCTGTTTATGAAGCGGCGATAATGAACAATCGGCAGGCTCTTAACCCACGTCATACGCCTTACTGTTTTTCCCAGGATAAAAATCGTGATCAGACAGAAAACGGCAAACATCAAATAAATTAATGAATAACTGCCCAACCGGAAAACGAGTAGCAAGTGAAACATTAACCTCTTTTTTTCCTCTTTACTTTTTCAGTCGGACACAAAAACTATAGCAGTGCCGATTGATTAATTGATTCAGATCACAAACGCGGATGTCACACCAAGTGGCCGAGGGCGAGAACCGCGCCTCCGACGACGCGCCGCCTCGTTCGGCTCCCTCGTGCGTTCAGCGGAAGCGCAAAGGTGTCTAATAACGGGAGCATCAGCAACTCTTCTATTTGGCAGAATGTGCAGGAAAGTTCCTGCAGAGGGTCCCTGCCTCAGTGGGCCCTTCGTTATGGAGGAAAGAAAGAATCTCCTGCAGCTAAACACAGAGAGACACACACGGAAGTGGGGCTGTGGTGTAAACAGAGGGAGGTGAGCAGGGGATGCGATGCCCTCAGCCCCGTGGTCACGTCCAGGGTACTTCTCGCACTTCGAGTTCTCGCCGCGGCCTCATGAATGCTGCGTAAGTGGTCCGGAACGGCTTTTCACACGCGCGACAACAATCGTAAACGCGATCCCGGCGCGGCCCCGTGACGCCGAGGAGTAAACAAGTGCGACACAGCGGATAGGGGTTGCGGGAGGAGCCGCCGCAAACTCCTCCCGTTGCCGGCAGCGGCGCGGTTTTGCTCCGCGGCGGCCCGACGGGAAAGCATCGAAAGGCGTCGGAATTACAATTACCGTTCGACGCGGAGACTCGGCCGGCCCATAAAAGACGGTTAGGGATCCGGTCCGCACGCAGATGTGGAAAGAAAGAGGGGGGGGGAAAGAGACAATCAGCACTTCAACACAGAATTAATCTGATTACTTCCTAACAGCGGTAGGCCTCTTCTGAGATGTTGTTTTCTTGGAATAAAACAGTTTTTCCGCATATGCCTGCCCGAGACTGCCATGATGCAGTATACCCCCGGTCTGTATTTTTTGCTAATATCACTTTTTCATATTCTGTTGGCACTACTTAAAAAAAAAAAAAAAAAAAAAAAAAAAAATCACATCTCACTTCCAGTTATCTTTAATCCCAAAATTCATAAGCAAGCTCACTTCAGGTTTTTCAATTCACATCCAGCCTTCGCAAGACGTGGATGCTCCCTGAAGATGCTTCCAACACGGGAAGCGAAACGTCGGAACCAGTTTCCTACACGACGCGGTCTCATCCAGAAGACTCAGAACCCCAGTCAGTTGACACCGGCTGCGGGAGCCTACGTGTTTTGATATCAGTTCGGCTTTATTCACCTCTTTCCACTTATACAGTTCAGTCATGCCACTCTCTGATCAGGGTTCTCACCCCGGACCGATACGGTAAAAAGCGGATAGCTCAGGGTAAGTTCAGACTGCTTAGACAGACAAACTGCAGAAGGCCACAGCAACACACAGCAAAGACACTGATGGAGTAGGACAGGAGACACTGAAACCACACCGGAGATGGTGAGTACCGCACCCGCATGATCACAAATAGACAGCGAGGTGCAGATAAACAAGAAGAAACGAGCAGAAAGCTCAACCAGTCCGCTGCCAAAAAAGACAAAACGAATAATATTGAATTATTAATAAAGACGGTTGAAAAAGTGAGGGGAAACAGCCAAAAAACAAGGGTGATGAGGCCTAAGGGTGGTACAGGTAAAATAAAAAACGGTCTGGGCGTCCGAGGCCTCCTGGGAATTCGAACCTTTCACACACACACCATCTGAAAGCGCTTGTCCCATTTGGGGTCGCGGAGAGCCGGAGCCTAACCCGGCGACACAGGGAGTACGGTTGGAAGGGGAGGGGACACACCCAGGATGGGACGCCGGTCTGTCGCAAGGCACCCCAAGCGGGACTCGAACCCCACACCCACCGGAGAGCGGGACCCGGTCCAACCCACCGCGCCACCGCACCCCCTCGAACCTTACGCTGTCCGTCATTAGGGTCCAGTTTATAGAAGGGTCAGGTGTTCACCTGGACTGCTGCTGCTCACAGATGAACGTCAATGATTTAGGAGCTAAAGTACCACGGTACGTTATTTAAACGTCACTTTTCAGGACTCGTACTTTTGTTGCGGTGGCTCAGAGGACCGCTCAGTCCCGCTTTGGCAAGGGCGACACAAAACGCGCTCGACAATTGCATGCAACGGCTGCAGCCCCTCTGCCAACATCCAGCCCCGTAAACAAGCCACGGCCACCTGCTTTACTTGGGAAAGAGCTGCAAAAGTGTTAAAAAATTACCTTCTCGTACCTCATTTAATCACTTCTAAGGGTCACGCAGGCTCTAATTAATTCATTTTTCCATTAAATAAACACTGCAAAGGAAAGATGGGAAAACAAGAAGAAAGATGATGCGAGCTCCTCTTTTTTAAATATTCATGAACTGTGACAGAGGCCTTTAATTATTGATAGACCTTTAATAAAGTAGTTTTATCAATGTCTTTTGTCCCTTCATTATCAGGCGGTTCTGGGCCCAGATCTGTTACAGTGATTGTTTATCTCTGTTCTGCAGATGAAGACAGATGGATGATGGAAAAATTATTCTGGGAATCAAATAATAGCAGCAGTGGAGCCATCGGACGTGACTACACACACACACACCACCCAACTTAAAAAGCACGTAATGTTCATCCATCTCCCCAGGACCCGGGCGCGACTCATTCCACCGCAGCCAGTGCGATGGCACTGCCGTCCCAGAATGCCCGTGTTACGCCAGTGTCTGTTTCCGTGATCTGGAAGCCTACGTTACTGCCACCCGCGTGAAGGCTGTCGGAGGTTAGGGTGCTGGTCAGGTGACATGGATGTGTAGACTTTATACTGGTAGTTATTACCTCTGCCCGACATTACCCTGGTAATTATAACCTCCGTTGACATTACCTTGGTAGGTATTACCTTCGCTCAACATCACAGATAGTTATCAGCTCTGCCTGACATTAACACAGTAATTATTACTGCTGCCCGATATTACTACGGTAGTTATTACCTGTGTTGTAGATGACACTGGTAGTTTTTACCTCTGCCTGACATTTACCTAGTAGTAACAACCTCTGACTGATGTTACCATGGTAGTTATTACCTCTGCTCTACATGACACTGGTAGTTATTACCTCTGCCTGCAATTACACCGGTAATTAACTCCGCCTGACGTTACACCGGCGGTGACTCACGCCGGCTGCCTCAACCGAACGAAACAAAGCCGCTCTAACACCGCGGTGCGCTGTCGTTGCCCCCGCCACCAGCGTTAGACGCGTTCGCTTTCGAGGTCACAGAAGATGAAGTAACCAACATCCTTGCCGTGCAGCGCTTATTGGGAACGCACGTACGCTAATAAAAGCGGAATTTACATTACGGAGAATCTGGACTCAAAGCGCAAGACTCCAAGGTCGTCCCCTGAATAGCTAAGAGGACTACGAGCCACTTCAGTGACTGCGGATAAAAGAGCGCTGTAGCGTCTTTAATGTTAAATACTCGTTGGCATTCAAGATAACTTTAATGTGGAATGATGCTTTTGATTCGCGCCCCTTGTTTAAATTCCAGCGGACGGCCGTGACAAAATTGTGTCTGTTCCAGTTTGCTCTCCGCATTTGTAGATTAAAGCGGTGCCTCGACACAAGGCTGTCGTGGGCAAGCAGGGATGTCCGCATGTCTTTCCTCGTCATGCCTATCAGTCATTCGCACGGCAGCCGCTTTCATCCAAACGGACTACAGCGACTGCGTTTCACTCGCTCGTTTGCGCCCCTTACGTTTTGCAACGTCTCCCGTTCCCCATTTGTTTTTCCCCGGTGTCTCATATTTGGCCACTGTGCTTCGTTCCATCTCTTCCACCACTAATCTCTTTGAATTCATGCAGACAGGATGGAGATTGCATCCATTCTCTCAGCCGGCCGCGTCTCCAGCATATCGGAGATCATCTGCACCCCCTGAGAGCCTTCAGAGGGGCAGGGCATCGTTATCGCCAGAGTTCGGCTTGCTACAGTGAACGTATGCTAGTCGGATTTCAGGACGAAGCCAGATGAAGGGTTTCGCCGGGGGGATTTGAGCTGCGGGAGATGGGTATTTGTTCCTGGAGCTCTTCGTGATTCTGTTCCAAAGGCCAACGGGCTGCCTTGCGGTAAATCAGTGTTGCTTTAAAGCCAGTTATCTGGGCCACAGGCCGAACGCTCCAGCTGCTGTCACGGTCATTAGAAGGATCCCTCCCAGCCCCCGCGGCCTCGGGAGGGCAGGAGCGGACAGGGTTATGCGAAGACAAGGGCGGACAAAGAAGCGTGTAGGCAACTCGGGCACGTGCGAGTGGCCCCGATTGGACTCCTTTCCTTCTGCTTCCTCCTGCCAACCGCCTCGACCTCCCACTGTAATTCCACCCACCAAACCGCAGCTTTATTTCTAGCCTGCCGGTTCCCATGTGGAAACTAACAGGAGGCCTCACATGTCATGTGTGTTTTTCCCCTATGTGTTCAGTTCAGCTCCATTCCCGCCAGCTGACGCTCGGCTCAGCGTGAAAAACAGTCGCCAAATTCGGACGGGGAGCTGCAGGTACGTGGAGCCAAAGGGGCATGCGGGAACAGCCTGCCTTCCTCCTGCATTGTCTTCGTCACACTCTCTTAAAAGTGTCTCACCTGAGGGATCAACGATGGTTTGAAAGCAAATGTCCATTTCCGTTTCATTCATAAAGGTGGTTTGTGACGCTACGACGCCATTAAAGCTGCATATTAATCCACACGCTGACCTTCCAATTACGTCTCCTCTAGGAAACGGACCATTTTATAGCGGACACTATTGGAACGCCCTGCTGGTCTCCTCCTTCCGGGGTGCAGATGTGCGAAGGATAAATACTGCATTCGCGTGTCACTCAAGTCACTCATCCTGCTCATTATATAAGGACATTAAAACATCCGACCGAGGTCGGTGCAGCGCGGCACACGGATGCAGAGAACCTGAAGTTAGCTATACTGGTGGTCACGATGTTGACAACTGGCAGTGCAGTAGTTAAGGTGTTGACTGATTCACATCCCAGGAGGGGCCTTGCTGTTGTATCCCCGAGCAGGGTACCAAAGCACAGCTGCTTCAGTAAAATACCCAAAATTTATTAGTGAGTAGAACTCCGAGTTTTGTAAGCTGCTTTGAACAAATAAGGCTGCCAAGTAATTAAGTAAAGCAAGATAATGAATTAATGAGCATTTCATATGCGTTGGAGAATTACTGCGGTTGTGCAGCCAGAATCGGGGTTTGTGCCGCACAGGCCAGCTGAGGAACACCAATTAGCCCTTGTCCCCTTGGGTAGGTGACACGGCTGGGGGGTCTCTCCCCCTCACAGCTCCCGCTCCTAAGCACATTACAGCGAAGGCTGCGGAGTGAGGAGAAGCAGGCAGCTCAAAGCCCAAACATCCGGGGAGGTGTGTAGCTGGTTTCCTCCCTCCCAGGCTGGTGTGGGCGTTCTTCTTAGAGACAGACTTAAGAAACTGAGTACTCAGCCACTACTTAAATTAGAAGAAAAAAGCAGGGGTAAAATGCAATATGTATAATATAATAAGAAATACGTCCAATTACTCTCCTATTCGAGGTGGACTATTAAGTGGCTCATAAAAACGGTGCTCTCGTCTTTGACAATGTCAGGTCATACTCTCCAGAATCTGAGTGCAACTATTTACAGGGGATCAATAACACCCGATACCTCCGGTTCGAGTGTTTCGGGGTAGATCCAAGAGAGAGCTCGTCCTCCCACTGAATATAAATGGGCGAGTTTTGGACCTCCGTGTGCCTCCCACTAGTGGCATCTACGCCAGCAATACAAATGAGCCCAAAGTGCCATTAATACATCACGGTGTAAACTACAGGTATTAAACAAACCGGTGAGGTCTGCAGCCAGATTCTCATAAAATAATTTGAATAACTTCAAAAGTGAACCTAAAAGTAGGCACGCGCCCCGTCGTATGTCAGGAGTCAAAATCCGTGCTCTCTTTATACACAACATTGACACCCTCATGTAAAGAAATATAAATCAGCGGCACGCATGAAATAAGTCCATTTACGTAATGAAATGGCACCAGTGTAAGGCAGCCTATTGACTTACAGCAGAGAATTAACTGCTGAGAATCTCTCCGTTTACACCGAGTCGCGCGCGCCGCTGAATGGGCGAATCAATTATCGCCGGCGAGGCCGTAACTTGTTGGTATCGCCCTTGTAGTCGGGCGCAAGCTATAAAAAATAAAAGGGGCTCATAATGAGCTTCTTGCCCGCGTATGCTTCCGGAAGGAAATGTCAGCTGCTTTTAAAGTGCGCCTGGTAATTACTGCACCAGGGCACTAATGAAAAAGAACCACGATGAGACGAGCGTCGCATCGAAGCCCGAGCGTCCCGCTTTTGTGAACTGGCCTCCTAAGGGTCGGCCTTCATCGCGCTCAGCTTTTGTCGAAGGAAGCGGAGACGGGGAAAAAGCAACAGACGACGTGAGAGCGCAGCTCTGCTCCGTCCTTCGTAACACGGCGGCCTGATGGCCCTTCGGAGCAAAGGCCGGAGCAGAAGTTTGAACATCCGACATTTAAGCCGCATCTCTGCGTGTGTCAGACGGCGAACGCTCGCATCTCACAATAATGCAATCAATGGGGGCCCCTTATATGGTTAGAGAAATGTCAGACAGTTTTGACCTTTCAAAACCACAGTAGGTTTGCGAAGACGGTGGGCCATGTGGTCCCGGGGACCTTTCAGAGCCCGCGGTCCGCTGGGGACGCGCAGCAGTGGCGGAAGCCCCGTAGAGGAACCCGGGATCCAATCCCCCAGGCGGAACTGGAGGGACAGCTTTGATCGCGGGGCCAGCAGAGACACAACCGCAACAGATTCAAAGCTGTAATATACACTCCGGTCTCCCGAGGTCCAGCCATTGATCTTTGTTCACTCTAGAGGACATATTTTTTCAAGCCTCTCCCAAACCGTACAGGCCACAATGGTGTGTCCCAGCCCACCATCCAGAAGACATGTCATACTTTTTTTCTTTTTTATTGATGCCACATTTACATGTGGGACTGGGACAGTTTCCTGGGAACATATACAGAAAATGACTGTGCTACACCTCAGGAGGCTACGTATACCTCTTAATGGTGTGGCTCAGATTTATAAATGGATCCCCATTCAACCAGCGGATTCGGTCTTTTATAACCCGCCTCGGCTCAGTTCTGCTAGCTGAAGCCGTAGCATCCTCATACATACGCGACACGCACGGATGCCAACGTCAACAAAAATCCATTACAGAATATTTGCAGGTTTTTATACCGCGCTCTTGTTGCCTCAGACACGGTGGACCGTTTCAAAGGTATTATTCTGAAGTGCTGGGGCCATTAAAGGAAATCAGCACTTAAGACTCTGCATTCAGCCCTTAACAATTTACCCGGAGTGATGCGTGCGCGTTGATGGCTTCGAAACCGGACCTTTGAGAGTTTGCCGCAAGGCTACGATGTTTTAACTGTTCCCAGCACGCGGAGTGAAAGAAAAACACAAACGGTCTACAAACGTATAAAGTCGAACACCTCGGCTTCCAGGAAATCGAAGCGAGGCCCTAATGAATAACTACCGTTCCCCACATGTACAGGGAGAAACAAATGATTCATGCTGGCGAAACACCGGCCAAACACATCAGCTGCAAACCTATTTGCCCCACCAGTCTTAGAACCTTAAAGCTCTTTACCGTCAAGTTACTCCAACAGCGATTATCCCAAATGCACTTTGTTTATAGACTCTCTGGGCCTCTGAAATGTCACGCAGCACTTGGAAATAATTATTTGTAATATATTTGTTGTTTTTGTTAATCAGGGCGTACCACTCCTGCCACAAGGTACATTAATGAGCTGGGATGGTAGTGAAATATTTAAAGCTGTGGATCTAAAGCAGTTTGTCTTTGGAGAAGATGTCTAGTGCAGCACTATTACCCAGAGCAGAGCACTGTGAGCGCTAGGTGTTGGACTGATGACTTAAGGTCTCACTGGAGGAACAGTTCCGTCAGTTCAGTTTGAAACAATCTGCAGTGCAAATTACGAGTTGTTGTTATTACCAGTAATGTTTTTTAGCGGACACTTTTCTCTAAGGCAGCTGACAGCATCGGGTTTGTATATCGAGATACAATGATTTCTCCATTTACATAGCATGGTAATTTTACCGTGTCAATTAAGGGTAAATACCTCGATCAAAAGTACGCGAGGTGGAATTCAAACTCGGCACCTTCATTTGCAAGCTGCTTACGTGCAATTATATTAAAAAGTTTCGTGTTTCCAGCCCAGAGGGGGGTGAAGTGGTGCAGTGGGTTCGGCCAGGTCCTGCTCTCCGGTGGGTCTGGGGTTCGAGTCCCGCTTGGGGTGCCTTGCGACGGACTGGTGTCCCGTCCTGGGTGTGTCCCCGTTCACCGCGACCCCGCTCGGGACAAGCAGCTTCAGACAGTGTTTGTGTGTGCGTTTCTTGCCTCTGTTCGGTTCTCAACAGAACCCGGGGGTCTGATTCGAACTGTGCAACCGCTGTCCGTGGACAGTGACCTTGACTGTATGTGGTTCACTGACCTGATGAGTCGTGCTGCAGACCATCTTGCCTGACTGAGCATGGAGACACACGCTTGCTGAGTGAGAAAAGACCCCCCTGGCGGGTGCCGGATGCACGCCCTTATTTTCGATGGCAGTAATAACCCCCCCCTTGCATTTCAGGCCAGAGATTGCTTAGGCTGCAGTAGAATGCTCTTCTTCATAAATGCAATTTAGGAGCGATGCTTTCTGGCGGCTTTGCTGCCGGTCGTGTCTGTCTATCATCTAGCTGTTTACCGCAGGAGGAGGGGGCCGCCAAACAATGCCGTAATAAAGCAGACCGAATGCATGGCCTTAACAAGCGTGAACGTGTGGGATGCATTTAGATCCCGGTTTGCCCGCAGGGATTTCACACAACAACGTTACATTTCACTACGCTCACATATTGCATTTCTACGCACCTGTTCCGTTGTAAAGGTTATTTGTTTTCAAACTGAAATTGGAAGCTGTGGGGAAGCGACAAAAAGACCTTTCCTTGTGTTTGTTCTGCTTCATTGGATGGGTTTGCGAGCACCGCACTCCGGGACAGGAACGCAGAGGTCTTTTACGCAGACAAACAAACAGCATGGGCTGAGTCCACATTCGTGTCCTATGTCAAAGAGCAGTCAAAAGCAGCTCCTCCTCGGCTGGGATCCCACAGCCATCTCCGCACCTCCTCTGTGGACCTGTACCCGCAACCGGGATGCTGATGACAGCCCGCTCATCCTACAATGACACAGCTGTCTTTGAGGCCTATGCTGGGACATATGTTACACCACACCGGGTGCATCTGGCTGCATGGGTGCTGACCTCACTCTCTGTGTGTGTGTGTGTGTGTGTGTGTGTTAGAAAGTGGTTCCTACAAGGTATTGGTATCCTCAAGGTAAGCAGGATGCCCAACAAGATCAGAAGGAGGAGGAAAGAGGACCCAGGACAGAGTCCCCAGTAGGCAGTAGAAGCAGCAGTGCTTTCCTACAACATTACTGTAGAGGAACAGTGTATAAACATATGAATCACCAGCATGTGCACAGTGGACATTCAGGAGACATTTCTTACAGTGTTACATTTCTCCAACAACGAAAGTAGGATATTTTGTGCTGGATGTACTCAAGTGACACTTGTTGCTCAAAGGTCCGAGGTAGGGTCTAGCACTGGAACCCTTTTACTTGCCTATTTGGCCACAGTTGCTAAAATCTGAGTGCATGACATTTATTCATTTAGCAGACGTTTTCCTCTAAAGCAACATACCAGTCAGAGTAAATCACAGTACAAAGAAGCTAAGATACAAACGTAACTGTCAAAGCATGGTCAGTTTGTCAAAAACCATTGCTTTTGCTGGCACACAGTACACAGGCAGAATTGAGAATTTAAACAATATCGAGCAGTTAAGAAATCAAGAGAGAAGGGGGTTCCAAATGAGTTCAGTTTTGAGACCCTATTTGAATGATGGGAGGGATTCAGCAGCTCTGAGAGATGGAGGGAGCTCATTCCATCACAGTGAAGCCAAAACTGAGAACCTACACACTTTCGAATTATGACTACCATGAGGCCAGATGTGGAGGAGCACAGTGGTCCTGCTCGGCTCTGTGGGATTGATCAGATCCTTTACGTATTGGGGTGGAGATCTTTTGACCATCTTGTAGACTATAACTAGTGCTGAAATTGATACGAACAGCTACAGGCTGCGAGTGGAGAGGAACAAGCAGGCAAGACCCATGAGAACACTTTGTGTCAAAAACAGCTTACGCTGTGGTACGTTACATTTACTCATTCAGCTCATGCTTTACTCCAAAGCAGCACACAATGTTAAGCTATTTAACATTGTACGATTAGCTGGAAACGTTTGATGGCGGAGGCTGGGAGACAAGACAGGAAGGAGTTGGAGTAGTTCAGGCGGGATATTACCATGGCCTGGACCAGAAGCTGTGTACGGTATGAGGCGAAATGAGGGTAGATCTTGTAGATGTTATGCAGGATGTATCTGCAGAACTGGGTTATGCCTTCGATGTGCTAGGAGAAGAAGAGACTACTCCCAGGTTCTTAATGGATGGAGCAGATGAAATGAGTAAGTTGTTCAGTTTAACAGAGAGTCCCCTACAGGTGGATGGACTGGGACACGGAGGATCTCTGTCTTGGAAAAAGGGAGCTGTAGATGATGAGATGTCCAAGCAGATATGTCTGAGAGGTAACAGAGAGGTATGAGATGCCTTTGAAGAAGACATGCAGTTTTCATGGACTCAGTTCATCTTTAAATATCAGTAGTCAGACATTTCTCAAGAGACCAATGTCCTGCTTCTGGAACAGAGTGGAAGCCTTTAAGATGTCGAGATAACCTTGGTGCTTCCCTGCCATCGATGCTCATGAGAAATAAGCAGAGAGGGAAGCAGTGGGATTGAAAGAGTGTAAAGGAGAGTGAATAATTCAGTGGTACCAGGGCGACCCCCTCTTTAGAATGTGGCCAAGCCCCGTATCCATTCAGGAGGCCGTTCCCAAGGGAAGGAGGATGTCAAGGCTGTCTCTCCAACTAATTAAACATTCATTAATGTTGTGTGCAGGATTCATAACCCCGCAGCCTCCAGCAGGTGATGTACCGGCCAAGTCGCAAGTTAATTAACCTTTACATTGACTTCTGGAGAACGCGAAGCGGGACATTTTCAATTTTAACCACCCATAATCCTTTTCCATGTTATGCTAACGCTTCAATAGTCATAAAGCAGTGAAATAATATTATTTCAAAGTCTGCAATGTGAAATAAACACAGTGAATACATGTAACAAGCTTGAACCAAACAGAGCAGTGAACGTTATGCGCCATGCAGACAAGAGCCCGAATCCGTTAGTGGCCAGAGGAAAGGCACAACGTGAACCACTAATGAATCATCAAGTACACAAATGTAGGCATTTTTAAAAACGGAGACAACAGAAATTCAACTTCCAAAGCTTATAAGGCAGCGCTGATGGTCGTGCAGTCACAATACCCTTGCCGACATGCACGCAATGAAGACATCACAGTCAAGGGAGTGAAGACAGATAATTAGACTTGGAGAAAACTGCATTTCATGGACTACTGACTCCTGATCAAACTGGTAACTTGGCAAGAAAGCAGCCTAATGCCTGAAAAGAGCTGCACAAACCTTATTTCGGCAGATTTAGGAACCGACGACACTTTTTAGCGAGTGATGACTTTGTACAACCATAATGCTCTGCTGCTCTCTCCAGGAAGCCAGGAGATATCTGCAAAGTAGGGGCTCGTCCTGAATCGATTATCCTGTCGGCTAATATTTTCCTTCCTACAGTACAGACCTGCTGCGGGTGTGACGGCCACCAACTCCACGCAGGCAGGCCAACGGTGACTCAACCGCGAACCAAATTGGTTTCCATTCGGAGACATCCAGCCCACATCGATTATGACACTATTATAGTGCCCCCGGTCCTTATTATAGAGCTGCAGCTCTGGATCAGAACCACAAATGCCAGTTTCAACAGACCTCCTCTAAGCTGCCAACTGCTACGGTAGCCTTCCTCGGTGAAACAGAGCCCCACTTTACTACACGTCCTCAGAAGCTTCCAAAGCCCAGGCTCCGGCAGGGAACGGCTAAATGCGTGCTCCCGTGGCAACGAAGCTCAAACCGAAGCCAAAAGGAAACCTACCCCAGCAATGACAGAAACCTCAGAAGCCCACCGCGGTTCCATCGGGCCCCCTGCTATGTAATAGTCAAGTGGCAGTGCTGATTGTTGCCTTCTTTCCAGAGCTAGTGCTAGCGGCCCGCTCTCTCGCCGCCGCCGCCGCTATATTACAATAATTACACGTTGTCCGTAACTGTCGGTTCAGCTGTCTTTTCCGCCATGTCAGTTACTGCAGTGAGACACTCCCGACAAGTGCCCCGGTTAAAAATAACCAGGGAAATGATGGCTTGCTAATAAAAGCCATCTTCCACCCTCCGTATATCCTGATCCGAACTTCCAGAAAGCACTTCGGGGGAGACGTCGTGCTGAAATGCAGCGGGGGCTCGGTGACTAATTACCTGGCAAGGAGAGACGCGGAATCACTGTCCTTGAGGCAATTAATGAGAGTTGTCGAAACAAACACACAGAAACAAGCAAAACACAGCAACTGTAATGAAACCACATGGGCAGGCTGGGGAAGGAATGAAGGAGAAGTTTTACACGACAACCAAAAGTGTGCGAGCGGAGAGCGGAGGACTGCCGGCTGTACCACGACATGTCAACGATTGCATGCAGCTGCTCAGTCTGTACAGCATATATACTCTCTGTTATTGCAGTATTTGTGGTGTATAGCAGCGTGGGTGAATTTACTGTGGTTTTAACCATTTTTTCGGTTCAAAGGTTATTTATAAAAAATAAAAAATAAAAAAAAAATCAAAACATGGTGGAAACATAGAAACAACATCACTGACATCCAGGTAATATTCAGACCATGGTCTGTTAGCCCAGAACGTCCCCCCCCCCCCCCCTTTTTTTTAAAAATGAACCTCAGACCTCTGAAATTGTTTTGTGCGTGACTGATGAAAGTCATAACAGTCTTATTTTTCTGTTTTTGAAGTATTTTTACTCCTGCAACTTTTGTCATGGATTAGCGCCCATTCCATTACAGGCCTGGGAGAGTGAGCAAGGCAATCAGGCTCCAGGAAATAGAAATGAGGAGATGGACATTAAGTCAAGGATGGGCAGAGTTAAACTTAAATATGAGAAATCCACCCACATTTCAGTCCAAATGGAGCAGATGGAGTGTTGAGCTTGAATAAAGATACCTTTTCGCATTTTAATTTTTGACTTGAAAGAAGAATAAATAAGACTGTCAGATCGCTGTATGATATTAAAAGATTCTGAAATTGACGGCTCACTGTCGGTTCATTTAAACAGTCGTTTGCGTATTTTTCTCCCTGTTGTGTTGAAAATTAACGTATGGCCCCCTGCTGACAGGCAACTCATATGATCCTTTCAAACGGAACACAATTGACTGAGCTGACTGGCATGTTCCCCTCTGGTCTACTGTACATTTCTTTTTCTTACTGTACTTTGCTATTCCACACAGCTGGCACGAAGCCTGAACAGAGGCACACGCGTTTAATCATTGATAGCCGAAGGCCACGTGGACATAAATGGAAATGCGCTAACTCGACAGGGGACGAGTGGGTCTTGCAACACGTTCTAACTCGACGTCAATCCTCGGTCGGAAGATGCAATGAATCATATTGTGAATTCAACGTCAAACTAATTTCTTCTCAGTAAAAAGGTGGTCAAAGTCCAACAGGACTGGTGTGAAGTTCACAGTTCCCACTGTTGCTGTAGAAACACATCCTACGGTCTCCTGGGAGACACCTGGACTTAGTAAAGCCTTGTGCAGTGAGAAACAGCTGGATTAACTAGTGGGTCAACCAGAAAAGGGCAGCAGGTGGCGTAGTGGTCGAAACTGACAAGTAATAGACCCAGGTTTGAATCCCACCTACTGCTGTAGTACCCCTGAACAAGTTACTTCCCCTCAATTGTAAGTAAAATACAGTAAAAATGACACTGCTGTATAAATGGTTAAATCATTGCTAGAAACTTACCGTTGTAAGTTGCTTGGGGGAAAAATATAAAAAAAAAAAAGATAAATAATGAATGTAGCCTATAAAAGCATACAGCCAATCACCAGCCGGAGCAGCGGTGTCAATCAGCCCATGGACTAACTCCAAGAGATCCAGACGTTATAGTGATGCAAGGGAAGTGTGTGAGGTGTTGGCTCAGAAGGCCACTGTGACCCCGCAATGGAATTGTTGACACGGGAAGCATCTCCCAGGTTGGTGGGCTGCGAGTAGGAGCAGCGCGAGTTCTTGGGTTGCACACACGACTGCCTGAGTGCCGTTTCACCCCAGTGACATCTTACACACACGGTGCCACACACTTTTAATGCAGCTCCGTGACTGGGAGACAGTTTTAAAAGAACCCAGGCCTGTTGGCTGGAGTTGCTGTTCTGGATGTCATCCAGCCCGGCTGAACACCCAGCCGTGATCTGGTCGAGGAGATGAGGGTTTTAATGCTTTAGACGGGGGCGAATCCAATAAAACTGGCGGAGAGGAGCGATAAGAAAGAGACTGGTGGGCAGGGGGGTGATGGCAGGGACACGGTTACTCATGGGCTTTTTTTCTCGGAAATGTTAATAAAAAGGTCTTAGAAACAGCCGAGGACACTATGAAAACTGAAGAAGCAAGAGATATCTCCTTCCAGCCATTATCCCTCTTAATACGAGCTCTTTTTAATTCATAAATAGGAAGCGGAAAGAATTAAACCCGAATTTATTCAACACGCATTCTCGTAAAAGTTTTACTCAAGGTTATTAAAGCTTTTTGACACGCATCATCTTCCAGTTCCACACTGCGTAGCACCATTAAAATGTAATGAATATAATAAAAATACTATTTAGGAATTATTGACAATGAACGCATGATACAACATAATTTACGAACAACTGGAAGAATCTTACTTTTAAAATTAAAGCAAATTTATAAATGGAAAAGATGAGAAGGACAATTTCAAATGTCAAATTTCAAGGGGTTTCAGATGATAGGGATGAAAAAGCTATTTTTGATTAAGCTGTACAGTTTAAAAAGCTATTAATGCAGTATTTGTCTATTTAGTTGACACTTTTCTATAAAGTGAATTACACTGATTTACTCATTTATACAGCTGGGTAATTATTACAGTATTGATTCACAATAGGTACCTTGATCAAGGGTATGACCGCAAGAAGTGGGATTCAAACCTGGGTTCTTTGAGTGGGAAGTAGGAGCTCTAACCACTACGCCACCTGCTGTCCTACATATGACATGATGGCTACCCTGTATCACACAATATGACATATAATCTGTACACTATTTAGTCACAAGCACCTTGCAGCCCTTGAAAGGAATTTAAAGCAGTTAATATGCACCCTTAGCCAGAGAAGATGCAGCAATGTATAAGAAATATGTGAAATATGTGGTTGGCTTTATATGAGATGAAGCCACAGGACTGAAGAATAATGCCCCATGTTTTTATACAGTGGAGGCAGGGTGAAGGTCTGGGGGGGGGGGGGTCCAACATGCATTCTCAAAGTAAGGGTGGGTGACAGCATCATCCAGCTGAGGCCATGAACACAACCAAAAGGAGCTGGAAATGCCCACTCGAACCAAGGCGCAACCCCAATTTCAATTAGATGGAGTGACTGCTCCACCTCCTCTGTTTATTAGCTGTCATTTCTGTCTGCCAGCTGCAGGCTGTGACATGACAGGCAATTAAAAATACACTCTGCTGGAGAAAGAGCGCTTGGTCCGACATCACAGCGTGACGCACGGTGCTGGTCGCCAACTTTGAGCTCTCTACAACTTCGCTTTCTGTCTGGCCCACCCTGCGTTGAATATCAGAGTTTTAACAATAACTTCTGTCTTCCGAATTAGAGGTCCAACTAGTTGGAGCCCATTGTACAGCGCTGAGTCACACTCTGTGTACGGGAAAGGACACTTCCAGCTTGTCCTCTGGCCTTATGGGGAACAGAGAAGTGAAACAGGCTACCGATTTCACAGGCACTTATTGCGCTGCTCAGTCCTCCAAATTCCTCCCCTTTTCTCAACTTGTCGCGTCAATGAGCAGCTTTTAGCTCTAATCTTCCATAACCTCTGAATAACCCAATCACTTTCATGTGTGCCAATCCAGGAAGACACCAAGTGTCAACAGAACAAATGGCTCTGGACAGGTGAGTGGAGTTCAGTGGGTACCGGGGGAATGAAAAACATGATTTCACCTCTATCCAGTCCCAGCTGCAGAGGAGGCAATGTGAGGAAGCCAGAGAGAACAGGGGTAGGTGGAGGGAGGAAGGAGGGCGAGGGGTCAGCCTGCAGATCAAGATTTCAGAGCGACGAGGCTTTCTGCAGAATATGAAATATCTGCAAGTTATGAAACATGTTTAAGATATCTGACATATGACTGAAGAACATCATTTAAATGCAGTCACTTGCTAAACAGATGCATGTTGGAAGTGTGTGCGTTTGCACGTGTTTTCTGGGTGCTGTCTCACAGTTCCATCTAGGGTTGTCAACCCCTGCAGAAGAAAATAAGGGACACTTTTGGGTTCTTTATCGGAAAATAAGGGACACTCGGAATGTCTTTGTAGCTAATGTATACGTGTAAAAAAGAAGTCTCTGCTTGACTGAATAAAATGCTAAAATGAATCTGAGACATTTTACTTTTAGCTCACTCGTCAAATGTAGTTTTATACAAGAAATGTACAATCCATTGGTTAAAATACATTCTGTAATATATTTTGAAAAGTAAAAGGGTGTGTAATAGAATACACAAAACAACAGCTAACAATATCAGCATCAGTCGAGGCGGTGCAACAAAAAAACTGGAAATTGCCCCTTGGGGGGTCGTTCCGTCGATGATTTTCCGCGGACGCATCTTGTTTTACGCCGCATAAATCTCTCTTCCAAACAAAGCTTAAATTACAGTTTGCCATGAACTCGTTCTCCCTGACTTTGCTAAGCCATCGGTTCTCTGTCTCCCATTCTTTTTACTTTTCTAATCGTTTTCGTTTACGAGGTGGACTGTTAGTAGCCATGATGACATCTAGTCATCTAAGTAGCTACCTGCCTTGACCCCTGACCCCTCCCACACTGTCAAATTTAGCATCCGGGTAACGTAGCAACGACCAACGACAGTCGGACTCGCACACGCGACACAGCTGTGTTTCACATACATTTTTGCAATGTTTTCCTAATCTTCTTTTAACACAAACTGCAAAGTTTATTTATGCAGTAAATATATGTAATAAATAATTTTAAATGTCTCGGTGTGAAAGGTTAAAATACTGGACAAACCGTGTTCGGTATGGTTTTAATACGGAACGCAACTCCAAATACGGAACGATTCCGTATTATACGGGACGGCTGGCAACCCTAGTTCCATCTGGGCTGCTGCAACCTGCCAGTCAGCCGGACGGTGTGATTTATAGCCTCGCTGTAAAGGGCCGATCCCAAGTTCTGTCACACATCCTCCACTGGCAGAGCGCACAGGGCTTGCTCAGACCTGGTCCTCCATGGTTTCTCCATGAGCTGGTCTTTGTATTTTCATAGATTTTCATTTATGTTCAAATACCTCACAAGGAACATAACAGACCACTCAAGACAACAATAACAAGGGACAAAACCACAGAAAAAACATAGTTCCTGTGGATATAAAAAAACATGAAATTAATTAAAACCATTAGAGAGTGCATTGCTTGGATTCTTTCTGCATTACAAATTTCAGGTCATTTTCTAACAAATGAGGTTGCTGACCTTGTTAACTTTAGCTTTAAGAAACGGGCAGATATATAAAGGCTGTGGCAAGAGTAACTCTGCAACGTGAGACTGTGGTGGGTGTAAGTAGCTCATTGGGTCAGGATTGGCATTAGGGCAACTAGTAGCAGCGAGCTGATGTTTTGCTTGGTAGAAGAGGATATCTGCCCAGAAATATATTCAGAAGACCAGTAAACCTTCCTTAAAACTTTCTTCATCTTAAGGGTCACGTCAGGGGTCATCAAGAGCCTTCTTACGCGGTCTTCGCAAGGGCCATAAAATTTTCATTCCAAGATATCAGTCCTCTCTATTAGACCACGACAAAACAGGTGTTGAATATGAATCTATGAAATGTCATGCACCTGATGAAATTTGTCATAAGACAGTGCGATTGACGCATTCTTTTTTGTAAATTTTTCTTTAACTTGTTAAAATTGCTCCAGAGATTTTATCGATTTGACCAAACCACCTTGGAAGGCCAACAACTTAAGATAGGCATTTCCCATCCGCATTACTGTCACCACCACACAAAAGTAAAATATACCTCTCCTCGGTCACCCCACTCTCATTTCTCACTGCTCCATCCCATAATCCTCCCACCTTTCATTCTCTCTCCCCATTACTGTCAGCTTGGCCGCCCACCACCTGCTCTGAGGGCAATTAAACATCTCAGGGATTAAACTGTCCACCACGTGCAGCAGACCCCCGTTCTGCATGGTGTTAAGGTTGGATTACATGCTGTTCTTGGGTGCTGAGCAGCGGATGCTCTAAAGCCCACTCAGCTGTCGAATCACTGTAACTTTAGGCACACTCCCTGCATCAGAGGATTTCCACTGGGCAAACGGTGACGCTCCTTGGAGAATTGTCTTAGCATGTACTGTGCCTCATCCGCACAGTGTTGAGGGTTACATGAGTGTTTAAAAAGGGAAGGGAGTGACTGTCTGTCCTTGAGTAGGGTGTTGGTCTGATCCACATTTTCCTACAGCTCTACACTCAAACCCACACACACGCACAGATGCAAAAAAAAGAAGAAAAAAACAATTTTCAGCTGCAAGCCCATCAAAGCAGTGCCAATGCAGGTGGCACCCATCCATTGGACAACCTTCCATTTGAACACATGCCCTTGCACTTTGAAATGCCTCAACCAGACAGCATCCGCATGGTCTTCTCTGATGGGTATTAAGGGCCAGCGTAATATTTGATTACACACTGTGGAAAAGTGGAACGTATCACAAAATTATACACTGTGCTAAAGAGGAACACATTGTTTTTTTTGCATTTAATTTTTCTAATCCCCAGCCGCTCATGAATCCTTGGTGCAACGAGAAGGTACGCAGCAGCCTGTACAGTGATGAATTGCTAACTGGAAATTGCGTGACGCTGCCAAGTGCACGCCGTGAATTACACGCCAATAAACAAATAACATATGAACAAACAGTTGGCCCACTGTGTACACGGTTGCCGTCATCAATAGCGACCCCAGTTTCTCAAAGACGAGCAAATGGACCGCGTTAAATTGAGTCTGCCGTAAGCCCCCGTTCGCATTTACGTTGCGTCGTCAAACCGACCTTTTAGTGCCTCTTTGGGCCTTCTCTTTCTCAGCGGCTTTTCAGCTGGCCAGCGGTGATTAACATTCTTGAGACATGAACACCTCTATTCTGCTAATTAGCTCCTGTTGGTCCACATGTGGGGATATCGCGCACACTTCATTACGCTGGGATTATGCTTGGGGCTGTGTGTGTCGACTGTCTTTCTTTAATGGGTGCTGGCGCTTGCGTGCCCCCGTGCCATACCTAACAAGCGTCCGTCTCCGGAGACCACCGCGTGCCGAGCGCTGCCCACCGTAGGGAGAGAGAGGGCACACGCCCAGCGTGAAGCCATTAAAACCATCCTTTCAGTCGGTGTGAATTAATGAGAGAGAAAGCGGCGTGCTAAATCAAAGATTTAATTCTCCCTCTTCCCACACTGCGCAGCTTGTGTTTGACAAATCCAATTAGTACACCCCCATCCCCCACACACATCACGCGCTGGCAGAACTGCCGTGAGTGAGGTATGAACACACTTTGCCCCAAGGTATGAACCCCGGGGCACTGAACACCATCACGTGTTGCGGGACACACATCTGTACACTGTTGACCAGAGCATGAGGTTCGACGAAGAATGAGGCCAACTGTGGTTGATGAGGAGATTCTTCCTTCTTTCAGACTTGCGCATACCACTGAAACACTGGGTCAGGTATTCATCAGCACCCTGTCCAGCCTGCTCACAAATTGTACGTCCAGTACCCTGCACCCTCTGTCCCAACCTTTCCTGTGCAATCTCCCTCGCCCCACCTCATACTCCGTCTACTGCTCTTCCCCAGCCTCACTCCTCAACCCGTACTCTGTCCCAAGATCCGCCATGCATGGAAACCATTTTTTAAAAAGCCTCGATTTTGGTCTCTGTGGCACTAAACGTCGGCCAATTTATTCCCAACCTTACAGCTTTCACTTAATGAGCTGGAGCGAGGCACCTCTTGCACGGTTCCGCGAACCGCCGGCTGCTCCAATTACGGCTCTGACCCCCCCCCAATCCATCCCCTGTTCCTTCTCGCCGGCTTGTCCGCTTGCACTTGGCAGCGACAGTAATTATGAAAAGCTGAGAGGAGTTAGCGAGACAGAGCTGTGGGCAATTACGGAGGGGTCAGGTGGTGTCAACCCACTGGCTCTCTGGCGGCCAGGCGCCAACACGCTCACACATTGCCGCGCTCTCATTGGCGATCCAGAATGCCTCCTGCCACCGTATTATTGTACCGTACACCTTCCTTTATAAAGGCCTACTGTCCTAAATAGTAGTGCTGAAACTCCTGACCGTTGATTCCCTGTGGTTATTGCCTGGCTTGAAAAAGTCACATGTTCTTGACTTTGATTCGCTCAAAACACTTGAAGCATTCCGATGGTTCGTGTTTGGTCCCATTCATTAACTAAGGATGAGCAGCAGGCAAACGTTGGCCAACGAGGTAGCAAGATGGAGGGATGATCTCGAGCGTGTTGTAAGCAGGAACCACAGCGTACGAACGGAGTCTTGCGGTACTCTGCAGTCAGTGACAACGAAGACTAAGGCAGTCCAGACCAAGTGAGTTCCTCAGGCCTGATGAGGACATCACTTCTCCACCCACTACAGAGGAATTTTTTTGTGGGCTCCATTCTGGTTACAGCTAAATACACACTCTTTGCTTCATTATAGCACTGCAATGAAAGGGACAAAAATAACAAAATCTCAGAAAACTGCAGCAGCCAGCATTTTCCCTGCAGCATCGCCAACAATTGCTGGAAAGAGGAAATAAGGGTGATGCAGCCACGTGGCTGATTCGTGTCCCACACAAGGCTGTGTCTTTCCTCACGTGGCTCCCAGTGCTGAACAACTGCAGCAGCTCCTCCTTTCCCCTTATTGATGTAAGCACTGGGTGTGAAGAGAGAAAACCAGGCAGTTTGTGAAACACATGCACTATTTGTTAAGCAGCCTGCTTGATCCAAATGCTAACATTTTTCCCAACTTGTATATAATATCCAAATATCTGGGCCAAAATACTTTTGTTTCTCTGCTTCCTACACATTTTTTATTTTTTTGGCAGTATGAGATGATGAACTGCATCAGGATGTAAATCTAATAAAACCATACTGTGAAGTGGAACTACAGCTTTCTCATGCCAAGAATACCAGCTTAATCCTCACCACACTCCAATTTTAACTGCAGCTATCATTGGCCACGTCCGCTGCGTGTTCCAGCACACCACTGACCGACCACCGCACTTCTCTGGTTAAAGAACCAGCAGCACCATCCATTGCTGGCAACTGTCTAACGTAGCTTTGGTTTCTCCAACGATGCAGGAAGAAACACGAAAAAGTAGGATACCTACCAACAAAAAGCACTTAACTTGAATAACATCTTGTATTCATCCGATTCACTCCGTTTACCACTTGGAAATACATATTTTGCAAGGCTGAAACGTGCGTTCATTTGCTCGAGGAAGAAACTAAGAGTCCACATTTTAAGATGGCTCCGAGGCTTCGCATAACTCAAAAGGTATCACGAACAACTTCGCAATTAACGGTTTTGCCTTGAAACACGTTTACAGCACTGAAGCACATGGTACCCTAACAGGGTGTGGAGATGGAGGGGTGAGGTGGGGGTTCTCAGTCATTAGAAGCAGTTTAACAGACAGTAAACACAGAGTCGCATCAACGATACGAGCGCTGGGGAAATTAAAGAGAACAAATGACAACAGGAGGAGTCCCAGGAGGAAAAATCTCTCTAGAGGCTCATCGTGAGAACCACTGTGATCCTGCTCCAGACGTCCAGAAGCTTCCCGCCTGTTCTTCAAACATCCACAGAGAGACCTGCAGCAGAGGCCCTCCGTTTTCTCGCCCTTTCACCTAATAATACACAATTAATTGCATCGTGCCGTTGTCAAAGCTTTCCCCATCACAAGCTGAACGTCTAAACTGCTGTCAATTGAGCGAGAGGATAAATAGCCGAGCCCTGTTCTAAGCAGTGCAAGGGATCCTGGGAAAGAAGGCTTGTGTTAAACAGTACCAAACTCTACTCGAATGCTAGGGTTACCACATTTCTTCAGGACACCGCATCTGCTATGATCCGTGATCAAAGATGAACGGACACTGAAACACCAAACCCACATTGCTATTTTTCTTTAAACAAAGAACAGCTCCATGCTAACACATGGTGTGAACGTTCAGATGAATTTTTAATTCAATTAAAAAAAAAAAAAAAAAAAGACCTGCACTTGATCTCCTGTCTGCATCTCACAGACCAGCTCTCTCATGTATATAAAGTTATTCCACCAGTCATGTCTGCATGAAGGTTGTGTTTGGTTTGTTCTCTCATATGAAAGGAAAAAAAAAAAAAATTAAATTTTCAGAATTAAACGACAGTGTCGTGGGTTTGAGATTACTTTCAAAGTTTCAGATTCCTTTCTAGCAGACAACCTCTGATATGGAATTACTGCCAGAGTCAGAATGTAGATGAAAAAAGTATGTATCTGCACATTTTTATTTTGATTCAGGTTCAGTCTAATTAGATTTTAAAAGCCGCAGGCCCTAAAAACATGCTAGAGATCACTCCTCCAAATATGCATCAATATGTCAACGTAAAATGATAATCTTACGCAAACTGAATTGGCACAGTTTAAGGTTTCTGTCCTACTAGGCTGGGGTTGAAATGATGGTAAACTTGCTGTTGATGTAGCTATATCACTGCCTTTCAGAGAAGGTGCTTAACCTGAACTCCTGTGATGAATATCCAGTCGTGTGAATGGGTTTATACCTAAATTAACGTCGCTGTGATGAATAAAAAACAGAAAGAGGGAACAAATAAGAGCACCAGAATTACAACGTTAAATCAGAGTTATGTGGCCCTCACAAAACCACAGCCAAAACCATCTCAAGAAGTAATGCCCCCAAGTAACATTAAATGTTTTCCAATTTCCTTTGTTAAAACTTGCATTTACTTGAGCAATTACAACAAACATACCTCGAGGTAAGCAAAACAAGGTAGCCTTTTTAATTTTGCTGGAAAGAAATACTAATGAATAATCCTTGCGATCTGTAATAAACCTGACATCCGCGATACAATATTCATGCCGTTTGGTTGCTATGAATATGTATGGATTGCTTAATGGAACGTGTTTAATCTCCCAACTGGTTTCACTTACAACTGTTTCGATCCCAACGTTCGAGTCGTATGAATGCGGAGGATACGCGAGAGGGTGCGCATGCGCACACACACACACACACACACACACCTTCTCAGACTTTCATGATCCCAACAGCCCTTGCTTGCAGTACTTTCTCCCATCTGTCTCCACCATGTGAGAAGCTTGTGTACCCATCAAGACATTAATGGCTCCCCCCAAGCAGTCATTCACACAGGCGAAACCCATATTAACGCCATTGGTGCCGCTGCTAACATTTCAGTGCCTTGCATGCATAATGCAGCCAAGAGAGGCCGTCTTCTCGGCCTACAAAGGCTATTTGCTCCTTGACTCCCGTGGATTAACTGCCCTTGTTTATGACAAAATATATCATCTGTCAAAAAAGTACACAGTTTTTGGCAACACAAGTAAGGTACAACTGAATCATCATTGGCTGATTTGTGAACCAGTGCTCACTGGGCCACAAACTGCTGGCCGCGTCATGAAATGTGGACAGACCTCCCCAGGATCGCACGGTCCTCACTGAGGGATGGCGTCTGCACTGTATAATGTGAAGCGTCACCCAGCACGGCCTGCAATCTGCACCGCTACGACAAAAGTGTGACTGCATGGAGCGGCCAGCTTGCGCAGAAGGTAAAGCGAAAAAAGTCAAAACAACAATCTTTTGTTATGAATACAAGTGCTATGCTGGGGACAAGTTTTCAACTTTTTTGCTGTTCTTGAAGCATCACAGCAATTTCCATCTTTTAATGCGTTTTGAAGTCCAGCAGTAGGACTTCCAGGACATGTTAACCTAGCAGTTGGAGCAGGTCTTCACGATGGTCTTGGGCTCACACAGCCCAAAAAGTGAACGACTTCCTCGTTACGGTTTTGCTCACATCTAGCAAGAGTGCATGTGCTGATGAGTGATAATAAAGCTGTAGGTCGTCTATCGAGTCCAGGATCTGGAACATTCATCATAAGGTTGCACTATGTAGTATATCATAGTCGAAGCAGAGAGAGTGAACCCAGCAGAGGACCCAGAATGTGAAATCAGAGTCATGAGTTGGAACAGAATGAAAATAAAAATGTCATTGTGACACTCTGGTGGAAAATATACCAGAAATACTAATAATGAAAACCTTAGTGGTGCTAATACATGCTATTGTATGTAAATGATAAAAAGTAAGCAATCAACTGGCAACAGAAATTATTAATAATTACAGCAGTGGATATTACGAACCTGCCTGTGCCTATGTAAACACACGTTAACCAGGCAAATGCAGCATCATCAGATCCTAATAATTACGCCAAACTTTGCAAGCATCCTAAATGCATTTCAATCAGGTCAAATTATGGCTGATTGCTGTTCACAATAAGTGATTTCCCCTTTTTCAAGTGCAAAGAAAATACTAAAATGTGCAGTGTTGCAACAGCAAAGCGTATATTCAACATCAAAATGAGGGTTAGCTGGTAGCGTAGTGGTTGAGCTGCCTTTGGATCCAAAGGTTGCAGATTTGATCTCTGGCTGTAGTACCCTTGAGCAAGATACTTACCCTAAATTGCTCCAGTAAAATTACCCAGCTGTATAAATGGGTAAATAATTGTAACCTTAACCCTGCAAGTTGCTTTGAAGAAAAGTGTCAGCTGACTGAATAAATGTAAAATGGTGGATGACAATTGATGTTGTGCTTGGGCAAAATCTATACAAACCAGTGATGCTAATAAAAATAAGTACTTTTAAAAAAGAGGAAAAAATCTATACCTCTCATTTCTGCACTGCTGGCTGATTCTGTTTGATGTTTTTTTCTCAATAAAATCATTAAAGAACCTGTTCAGGTTGGCTTTGGTGTGCACAGTGTGTGTTTTCTCTTTCCGGCAGGTGTACTTCAGGTGAACAAAAATGCAGGCAGCTTCCCTGGGTCAGTCAATTTCCTGACATTTGCCAAAGAAAGTGAAGCCATGCGACCGGGATGCATTGATACAACAGCAAATCACGTGGCTCAGAAAATCCTGGCCACGGGAGACGTGCAAAGACCAGGGCAGCAGGGCAAGTTTTAGTAAGTTGTATCAGTTCTGTAAGTAACTTCATCAAAGGTCCTAAAAGCAGGAGGTAGGATTCAAACTCAGGACCTTTAGTTTCAAGGCAAAACTTACTATGATATCACCTGCTGCCCCATTTTCTCTGAATGCATTTGAAATTGCATTTGTTCAAGAGAGACATTTATATATTTCGATGGAATGTGTCCTGTTGGGCTGCATATCAAAACCACGATCGAGGTCCAGGCTTTTTGTTTGCTTTAATCTTCAAGTACTTCAGCCCCCTGTTTGTGCAGCAATTGAATGCTACTTTGAAAAGGGCAAGGGTTCAAGTCATCCGCTGCTGCCACGGTACCTCAGATCCGGAGAAGCAGACAGTTTGGCCTCACGTTCCCATGACAACCCTCACTTCTATCTCCATGGAAACCATGCTCTTTTCAGCACTGGAGCAAGCAGCACGGGGACCCTTCCATCAAAGCTTCGACATATTGTGTTTTTTTTTTCTTTAATAGGAATTCAAAACATGTTTTCGCTTATGAAGTTTAACAGGGAAACTTTTAGTCTTCGCAGAAGAAAGATAAGGCGTTCAATAAATGCTGCGTACGTTTAATATTGACATGAATTGATCTAACTGTATTTCAGAGGTTCATTGTTGCTTTTAAAGATAAAACTGAAAGGAGTTTCTCAGGAAATTGATCAATGCTATCTTCTGTAAACGACGATGCGTGATGAATATGAGGCAGTCTTCACTGAACGTTTTCTTTTTTCAATAGCACAGCGCCACTATAGTCTAATGAATGCATGAATGAATTATGAATCGCTATGGTCCTGTCATATAAAATCAGTCAAATTCAGGCCACTGAACCTATTGATTCATAAACAGCATCAATACATGCTGCTGCCTGTTACCTTTACTCTCTTAGACCTACTTGTGTGGAAAATTACACTAAAAAAAAAAAAGACAGGGAGTGCTGTTGATTCTTTTGAATACCAAAATCCAAAACAGTCAACAAGCTCATCAATCCACAATTTTTTATGCAACACAAACAGGTCCAGGAAGGAGCTGTGAAGCAGTTGCGAGGCATCGAAAACAGAAATCTGTTTACTGCTTTTCACTTACACTCTATTCTGTACCATGTTGTTCTGCAAAGCCAGTACTGACAGAAGGCAACTGTGATCTTGACCCTCCATCTCTTTCCCGCCATGGGAGTAAGATGTGGGCCAGCATTGCGTAGACGACGTCCAATGAGTGTCTCAATTAGCCTGTTCTGGAGGGAAAAGGTGTCAGTGGTGAGTCTTCATCAGCTGAAGTTCCTGTCAAACCACACTGGTCAAAGGAATGAAACGCTTCACTTGCGATGAGGCGTAACTGTCCAGAAGGAAGGCGCTCAAATCAATAAATTTACACATGGTCACCAATGAGAGCATTTTCTCCCAGATATGGTTTTAGGGAACTGGCAGACTTCCTGTGGAGGGGTTGCCTAGCCAGTTTAACTTGGGGTGTTAAAAAACATATAAACAGATAAATCTTTGTTTCAATATTTCCTACATATCTATTTTCACAAAAGGAGATTCCAGAGTAAGTTGTCCAGACATCCTAAGCTCCCCAAAGTCTCCCAAAAATCAGCATCTCCTCCCCACCTCTGGGAAGATACACACCTTCTGAAACTTTCCCAGACTCACTTTGCCAATGAACTGTCAAGCTCATGTATGGTGTAAATGTTCATGCATCTTGACTTTATAATCATACCCAGATAAGCATTTCCATAGCTGCTACTCCTGTATTGTATGTAAATGTAAAATGTAAAAATTGTACGAAGGTGATCGGGATTAGTCTATCCTGAGTTTAGTGCACCTACTCGTGCAATCAACATTGTTTCTTTCCACTTTATGCACCAAACTAGGATTACTTAAGAATCACATGACTGCAGCTATGTCTCTCTTTCTCCTAATATAAAACACAAATTGTATTTTCTCGGAGATGTACATCGCTTTGGAGAAGAGCATCTGCTAAATGAATAAATGTACATGTATATGTAAGTGATCCACAATGTCCGGGGAATCGGTCCCACCCATGAATATTTCCCAGATCTGGAAAAGTGACTACTGATCATTATACAGGTGTGATGTTTTTTCAAGGGCCCCTGTCCACAAATTTGACAAATTGGAAGGTCTGAAATATACAAATTCAAGTGTTGTTTCAGTTTTGCTCTTATGGTGGTAGGAGGGTTGTTTACAGCATGTATCAGACATAAAATATGGGTCTCCTACGGTAAAGCGGGAGCATGAAGACTTGGGGCTGCTGCATCCTACTGCCTCTCTTTCCACACACGTTCGGGCGTGAAGTCAACACTTGGCTCACGATTGCAGCTACAGGACAGCTGCAACGCAGAAAGTGGCCGGGCTCGCGCCGACAGAAGCGTTGACACGAGCTGACGAGAGCGTGACGGTCGGGGGCGCCGCCATCCGACTCGCTGTCACTTATATCTGAGGGCCGTGTTCCAGCTGTCAGCTGGCACTCCTCTGTTCATGCGACACAGGTGTATTTATAAAGCTGCCAATCAGTTGCTCTGCCGTGCACGTCAACGGAGCGAGTGCATGTCGTGAGTACCACCAGGAGCACGAAAACACAACCTTGCTAACAGAAGGCTGAGGACAGCAAGTGAAACTCCATTTCTGATAGAGATTCAAATCAACCAGCCTGAAAAACATCAGCTGAAAAACGTGAGAGGGCACATAATGCTGGAAATGTTCTGCTGCCGTCAGAGTTTGACGCACGGTCATCGGGGGCAGAAAGACACGGTGATGAAGGTCAGAAATGACTGTACCTCAGAATAGCCCCCTCTGCCCTGGATGACCAAAGCTGTGAGTGACGGAAGAAACCACATTGTGGTGTCCCCTTGACATGCCAAACCCTGCAGTCAATTAAAAGCCAAACCTGGTCCAGGCAGGTCAGACTAGCGCTTCCTCCATGTGACAGCACACACTGGGGCTGCCGTTAACTGCTGCTCTCCACGGTGCCCCGATGACACTGATAAATGGCGGACAGTTCTTCATTGCTGAAGCAGGGCGATAAGATCCTAGAAGAAGATAAGTTGGGCTTTGGCTGCCTATTGTGCAGCTGTGAGGTGGGGGGGTGGGCGGACAGATGTCCTGCTGCTCCGAGCTCAGAGATTGACTTGCTCGTCATTTGTGCATTCATGCACACACCTCTCACTGACACCTAACACAACCACTAAGCGACATCACAACTTTGTCGCTGGCTGCCCACCACCAAATAGCTGCAAGTAACCCAAAATGATGAGTTCACATCTCCCCTTAACAAATATATGGAAAGGTGGGAAGTCATGTGACAGAAATTTTAAAACGGTAATACGTGGCTTTTGTTTACAGAAACAATTACAGCAGAGAGACGCCAAAATGACAAGTAACGTCCTGACTCTATGCAGAAGGGAGACTAATGAGCTCTTACATACCATCTTGGTCATTCAGTGGTCACACTGGAAAACAGCTCCCTTCACAAATTCCTGCCTGCAACCAAAAGAACAATACCGAGCATGTGGGAAAGAAGTCCAGTATTGCTTTCACCATGGATGGCTGTGAGACACGGAAAGCCTTGTCATTGGACGCATTGCAGGAAAGGCTTAGAATGTCAACCTGCCTCATGTGGTGGAATGAGATCCCCTTGTCCCTCAGAACTGCTGAATACCTCCCACATTCAAAAAGAGCATCGAAGCAATCTCTTTCAGACCCAGTTCAACCTGATCTCCTGACAGCTAGATAAATTAGTCCAACACCATCTGCTATGATTATCTATGTATTTGTTATTTCAATGTCACTTCCAGAGGCAACTACTCGAGGGATGTAAACCAGAAACATGATGATATCAGACACACATGCTGCGTGTCCATAATCTTGTGTCTGTGTCTAAAGCTCTTCATCTCTCTCTGATGCACATTTATTTACTCTGAGTTATACATCAAAAGCGTAAAAGGCCTTTTTTCACACATGATGATGAAATGCACTAGTCTTCAAAAAATGACAAGTAAGCATATAAAATTAGGGTGTCCGAGTTTCCAGGAACCACAACAGGGAGCCACCCATCCCCCTGCCTGCTGTACACATTTATCACTCAAGTCCCCTGTGGAGTACCGACTTCTGGAAGCCTACAGATTAATGTTTTGTCGGAGATCATCATTAATGGTTTTGTTTTGACAGGAAATGATGTAATTGCTAACAAGAGGGTTGGTCTCATTTGCTGGGATATAGAATGTGGGTTGAGTGTGGGAGGGTGTGGGGGGTGGTGGACCATCTAACAGCTTGGCCTGGTGTACGAAGATTTGCAGAAAAACAAAAGTCTGAGTTCTTGCGATTGCTAGTGATGGTGAGGCCCTCTGGACATTTGTGATAATGTTAATGTATGAAAACTGTTGTGCTATGAAAGCTGAATTGCTGTATAAATCTCTGTAAATGTTTCCTTTTAAACAGCTTCCTGTCGCTTCAACCCATCCGTAACTTGTTTGCTGCAGTCTGTTCATTGCCTCAAGTGTTTTGTGTCCAGTGCACGTCTTGAGGGTTGAAGAGGGCTACAGTCAGCTAAGGAAACAGGCCAAACCCTCGATACCATACGACCCAGCCAACAGGCTGTGTGTCCATGGTGATCTGTACTTCCTTTGCTTCTGGTGCAATCTGAAACACGTCTGATTGCACTTTGATAACACTCTTTTGCCAAAGGAACTGAGTGCCACAATCTGTCTGTTGCACCACACCCTCATCCAGCACCATGCTGGTGATGGTATTACTAATGACTGGAATTCAGGACCATGTTTTTAATTATACCCCAACATGTCTGATGTGTAGTCTTGACAAAGTCAAGTCAGGACAGAGGCTGTTGTTAACAGCACCAGTGGTGTAGCCTCACTGACCAATCTCAACACTGGTGGCAGAGGTGGGATGGAACCGTAATTCAAACCCTGTTATGAAGGAATTGTTGCTGAACATGTACAAGTGGCTAGGAGAACAGGTAGCTAAAGCGTATAGCACCCTTAAGCAACTGAGAATGACAAATGGATTTTGAGGTGTCTAGGAGAGGGAGCAGAGACCCCAAGAGGCAGGCTGCACAGTGACAGTAGAAAAGTTGTGGCCCATGTTTTCCATTAATCATGTGACACCACGCACAAAAAAGACAGAAGGTAATCAATGGTAACAAATCTGATTAATGGTTATCAAACAATCATTCATAATCATTTAAAATCATGGAACTACAGCTAACAGACTTCAACTTTTTACAGAAACACAGAAAATGCCTACCACAAGGCATTGTGGGAAGAACTAACGTACAATGCATCCACAACACTTCCGGACTACATAACCATCCAGATCAGAATAAAGACCCATCATTTTATAGTCTATTTTCTCATTCAGACCCCACCCCATGATGTAAAACCATGTCAAACACCACCGTGCATGCTTTATGTTGTTTTGCTCTTAAGACCTTAATCGGAATTTGACAAGCCTTCCAGACAAAACTGTTGTCAGTGACAAAGAAAAGCAGAAAATGCCATTTTAACACACCGACACAAACCTCTGACACAAAATCTGTGGGTTTTTTCCTGGGTAAAATTTTTGTGTAAACAGGAAGAGGAGCTGATCATTTCCTGGGCAATCTGTGCTAATGTGAAGTAAGCAGAGCTGCTGCGGGGGCGACAGCAGGTCACGTCTCGGTCGTGTCACCTGCCAGTCGTGTAGGAGAGCTGAACAGGGGGTGGAACGCTGCTGACATCCCTCCAGATGTAATCCCTTCCGGAAAATTTACGACAGCTTGACTTGTGCATTAGCGCCCCCTGCGCACCATTCGCCTGCCGGCAAGCACAGGAGGCCCTCTGTGGGGGCGCCATCGCTCACACACTGTGCTGCATCCCCTACAGTCTGTAAGAAAGCGATCAACTTGGTAGGGATGTATCAACTCACACAGAGGGCCTGCTGGGAATGTAACAATAGTGGGACTGGACCAGAAACTGGGAAAGGAAATTACTTCCCATTCAAAGCTTCTATCTCGGAAACTAAAAAAAGTGACCGTAAGCTTCCAGTCACTTCCGAGAGCCGTGCTTGCAGACATACACGCGGTACCTACACACACGCTCCTTCAAGGAGCGGGATCAGGTGACAGATTGTTCTGTGTGAGGATGCTCTGTATTCAGCCCACAGTTCAGTGAGCTACAGTCATGTGCACCTCACTGCAGCAGCATCATCAGCTCGCCTTTGGGCACGCAACCCAGGCAGGTGAGGGTGTCAACCAGCCCGCGGGGCACCATGTTTTATTCACATGCGGAGCGTGCACGCGTTGGGACGGGACCGCAGCTACCGTTCAGAGACGGAACAGAAAGGAAGAGACGAATGTGAATGGAAGCACATGGTGCACAGAGTTATTCTTGAAAGAGAACGATACTGTACGGACCAGTGTCAGTTCAGTCACTCCAAGGACTTCCTTCGTGAACAAGAAAAGTGTCCCTGAATAGAGATGTGGGAGACAGGAGAGGACAGTGAGAGAGAGAGAGAGAGAGAGAGACAGAAAGAGGAATGAAGAAGGGTTTACTGTGGGTCCCTCAGCAAAGCAGGGCTGCTGATTGATGCCGCATATGGGCCTCATGATGACGGATCGGCTCTAATCTTGCCCAGCATCTCAGCAGCGCCCACGGTCGAGGGCCAGGCCGTATCTTCCCGCTCGTTTCAGGAGCCGATCCCGCTCTAAATGGAAACGCATCTTTGTACTGACAAGGAAATAGCTGATGCATATTTGAAATTGTTTACTTACTTTATTCCGTTACACTCTAGAGGTATGGATCTTCTCCAGAGGGTTGGTAGCAATGGGGGGCGGGGTGGGGTGGGGGGTGTAAAGCCGACAAACTGCCGAGCTTGGCGAGGTTTACAAACTCGTCAGAAGCCATAAAGCACATCAGATCAGATATGCATTTCTGTATCGTTAAGCGGATGAATTATTCATGCAGACAGTCGATATCACGCGCCCGCCGTTGACCCTGAGCATCAAGATGAGACATGAGGGAGGCATTAATTTTGATTAAATCCATCCTCATAGTTAAACAGATGAGGCGCAAATCACACACAGCTCTGTGCCAGGAAGGGTATAGTTAACAGGCATCTGGAAATGAAGAACAAAATTGAATTAATGGCTTGTGAGGAACTCAATAGCCTCAACCCATATTCATACGTTTCCAGCACTGCGTGAATATGCATTCAGGGGTGGAGCTTCTTCTGTGTTAATTAGGCAAACCCTGATCCTTGACAGACTACCTTCAACAAAGGGCCCTTTCTTTCGTAAAAATGATCGATTTTGCCTCCGGGGTGAGGCCAGAGCACTGTAGCAGATGTGCCCAGCCTTATTTGTTTTTGGAGTGGAATGTAAATACAAATTGGACATAAAATTGCTTCTGCACTCCGGGGCAGAGTGTGGCCAGCCGCCATCTGGTAGAGATAAATTAGTGCGATCCGATTACGGCAGGTTTCCACGCTGCCAAAACCTGCCAGAGAGAGGAATAATAAGGTCAACACAGCACAAATGGGACTTTGTCCTTGCTCCCCCGGGGTTGGAAAGAGCACCCCTTGGTGGTGGGGGCATTAATGGAGGACATGCCACTGATCCCAGTTTTCACTAAGTCTTCACTGTTAAGGTGCCAGGGACCATTTGGCATTGTCTGCATTGCTCTAAGGCTGGACAGCATCTGTCGTAGAAGTTCAAGGAGCTGTACTGTTGTACCCTTTACCACAGTACTTTACCATGATGGTTTTGTTAAAGACTGAATGAGAAGAAAATGGAGGATAAGCACTTTTACATTTATTCATATAGCTGATGTTTTTCCCCCAAAGCAACTTACAATGTTAAGCTATTCACAATTATCCACACATTTATACAGCTGAGTACTTTTACCAGAGCAATTTAGGGTAAGGGCCTTGCTGAAGGATACTACAGCCAGAGGTGGGAATCAAACCTGCAGCCTTTGGGTCTAAAGGCAGTAGCACTAACTATGCACTATAACACTATGCTATCAGCTGTCCCTAGTGACCCACCCTTACACAGATTCACATAATTTTTACCGTTCAGCACCTACTCTTACTCTATCAAAGCAAAGTGGGAACCTTGATCAAAGGGTACAATAGAGGGAGAAGAATTCAAACCAGAGGACAATACAGTGCAAAACAACCGCTATGCCACCTACTGGATGGAAGCTACAGCTTGCCAAGACTGTCCATGACAAAAATAAACCTCGAGATGGTGAAAACACGCTGCCTTACAGTGTCCAAGGAAACCTGTTAGCCTTTCATTCGAGGGCTCAATAAAAGCAGTTTAGTAACGGTGCGCTGATGCTGCGTCTGAAGGGAAAATATTCTCTCTTTCTGCTCCAGTAAACACCGTCTATATATTTAAAGCACCTTCTGCATGGAAATATTAAAGCACTGCAAGGCTGGCACTGGTAACACTGTCACCTGCATGCTGGACACAGCTCAAGTTCATCATCAGGAGAAACAGCGATATGAACAAACATAAGTATCCACGTATATTATTCATTATTTTGCAGACGCTGAATAATTTGTTTGTTTATTACAGTTAACTGCTTTGCGCAGAGCCTATCCTGAAAGCACAGGGTGTGAGGTAGGGTTCATCCATGCCAAGAACGGTCTGTCACACCGATATTCACATCTCATCATTATAGCTATGGAAAAAAATTTTGAAAAAAAAAAAGGGGGGGGGGGGGGAATAATGGAAATGTGTGGAAATGCTCTGAGGTCAGTGAATGGAGAAACACACATCCTATCTAAGGTATTAGATTAGTGCGCAAAATAAACTATTCTGTGCTACATGACATAAACTCAAGGAAAAAAAAAAAAAGCTGACTCACGGTGCGACATTATATTGGCGAGTTGTGCAGACACCGTTCATCGTATCAATTCAGTGAGGCCCTTCCCCACGTCTCTCCCACCTAATTGTCCCTAGAAAGCTGAGTGCAGCGTCTATACATCTTACTAATTGAGACAAGGCCTCGGTTGAGACTCCTGCTTAACAAATGCTGACGGCCAATTAGCTCGGTGACACCGGTTTCACCGAGGTTACGCAGGGCAGCACCGATGCTGACCTCGGCAAGACTGCCTGTGACCGCATTCCAGCTGCGGATTCGCCGCTCTCTCCCAAGACGACAGCATGGAAGTGACGCAACTGTACGGTGCCATTAATCAGCTGTGTAAGCGCTGGTAAACACAGGTCCAGCCCCCCAAGGTGAGGAACGGCTGGAGGCATCCAACTTGACAAATGAAGCAGCACTGGAATTTGGGTCTGTCTGGCATCGCCGCCTTGCCTCGCCTGGGAACCTGCGCTCGAGTGAACAGCAAGGCTTCCCAGGGTGAGCCCTTGTCCCTCAAAGGCAGCGATGGGACAGGGCAAGCTCACTCTGCACCCATGTGTGTTCACAGTGACCTGCAGGAGGCGCTCTAGCTAAGGTGCCAGACGGACAACCCCTGAAGTATTAGGATCAACTTATGCAAAAAAATCCGACTCCACTGAAACACTTCAGTTTGGTGACCTTCAGTGAGACCCAACGTCCAACTGACCACGCAACGATCCAATAATGACTCTCGAAGACACCAAAAATGTTATTAGATCCATAATAAGCACAATATGCACCAGGATATTTTTAAACGGTACATGATTAAACTAGACAGAGTGACCTGTACAGCGGCAAACAAACACCGTGCTCCCGCAGTACAGCTCACGGCACTAACAGTACTTTGTCCTTTTCCACACGGTGTGATAATATTTAAATGAGCAGGGCTGCGAGTGCACGTACACAGGGATGGGGTCCTGCTCTCCCATGACACCAATAACAACACGAGCTACCGCTGGCTGCGTCCCACCTGATAAGCTTTATTTTGGGGTTGGGGGGTAGAAGGGCAGTAGGGGTAAGAACAGAGAGGTGCACGTCGGGCAAGACTGCCCACATACAGAACTTTCTGGAAGGGGGATGGCAGTGTTCCAGGGTGCAGCAGCACCGTCCCCACAGGGCCTATCACCTCTTTTATTATCATTATTTATTTCCCTTTATCATGGAGATAGGCGAGGGAAGCCTTTTAGAACCCGGGGAAGGCAGCCACCGAAACCATGTTGAATTACACCGCAGCTAAGCCCTTATCAGATCCGGCAGCCTATTTTTATTCATTTCTTTGCCTGCTTTCTTGTTTATTTTTGCCAGAAGCCTGTAGGTATGACCCCCTCACCTGGGCAGCTTAAGCGCCACGATGGAAGGAAAGTCGCTATCGCAGGGCAGATGCTGGGCTTGGGTTCGATCATGCTGAACTGAAAATAATGAGCCTGCGGGTCCAGAGGTGTAGTATGGCGTCCCCTGCTGGCACAACTGATGAATCTCAACCTTCCTTTTGTACTAGGACTGGATGACTTGGTTAACACATACAACCTTGTGTTCCTAAAGCAAAAGGGAGACAAAAATCAGCTCCACAGCTTTGAAGGACTGAGCAGATACACGTCCATAAGCTCACTATTAATCTCAGTATTGGCTAAGATGAGTAAAAGACAACGTAAGAAGACAGGGTCGAGACCTTGCAAGCTATAAAGCTGGGTTCGAGTCCCCCTCCTGCTTTTATTGCCCTTGATCAAGGTACTTACCCAGTAGAAACAAATGAGTAAATCAATGTAAGCAGCCTAGTGTACAAACCTCACACTGCAGGTCACCTTGGACAGAGGAACTGAATAATTAATAGTTAGTGAAAACTTTTTTCTTGACAAAGGGAAGACGTTTCCCTTTTATGGAATACGTAACTGTCTGCACTGGGGGCACCTCCTCATGTCACCACAAGACTTACTGTGGGAAACACTGACAAGGAAAATCACACAAACAACACTATCACATAAAGCATCAGTCATTCTCAGGCTCACATTTCATGCCCCCCGATCTCTGCTGGGGCTTCTGGGTCCCGGTCTCCTCTGCACACAGGCCCCGGATACCATTACCCATTCTGACCAGGTCTCACCTTTCTAAAATAATCCACCCTAATATGAATATGAATATTTTATGAGTCACTTTAATGGGATATTCTAAAAGGTGCTGCCATGTGCTCTGCACTTTCGCTCTCCTCCAGGCGCATATTTGTGCCTTAAAGGCCTGCTGGGTTCTCCGCCAGCACCGTATGCGACCGTGAGCCGAGGCGCTGTCCTTCCGCCTCACTCTGCGCCAGTCTGCTGAGACATGCCTGACCCCTGAAAAAAAGGAACTGTAAACAGGGGACGTGCTGCATGACTCCAGAAACGTTGGGTGCTATTGAAATCAAGGGCCACAAGGCTGCTAGTGACAGACGCAGCGGCCGCTTTTAGCACTGACATTTAAGAGCAGTGTGGTACCGATAAGGTAGTTCTGGAAGGGGGGGGGAACACTCCCAGAACAATCGAAAGGCAGTCAGCCCTTATCTCTCCTTCTCCTGCACTCGAGGATCAATGTCCCCCAGATACAGGAACTGTGAATTTCATAAAATGAAGTTCTTTTTAATATAACAGTACAGATTAGCTGGAAACAGCCATAAGATACACTTCATATTTTTGCTGCAGAAAATAAACACTTCCTCCTACACTGGCTTGTTAGCTGACAAATGCAGCTGGGGGTAGAAGTCTGCTCAGAACTATGTTGTTCACAACTCCAGAGTCATTTTTGCCAAGTCATCATTAGTAAAAGGGTAATTTTACCACATTTAAATTTATTCCTTTAACAGATGCTTTTCTCCAAAGCAACATACATCTCATAGAAAATATGAGCACATTACATGAGCAGAAAGAGCAACTTAGATGGAGATACATGATTCTAAACAGTTACTTTACACCATATGAACCAATGGATCACACGAGTATCTGCATAAAGGTTTATCCAAATAATCAACAATTCCTAATGAATTTTTTTTAAACAAACATTTACGTCATGTGAGTAACTGCACGGTTTATCTGTTACTTAACAGCTGGGAGCTCAAAGTTATAGTGGGTGAACATTTAGAGATTACTGAGCTTTAGAGATCATGGGAAAAGAGAGTCGAGGAAAGGTGAGTTTTAGGACCCTTCTTAAATGTAGGGAGAGAGTCGGCAGTTCTGAGTGAGAGGGGGAGGTTGTTCCACTACATCAGAGCCAAATGTCCCAGATACCATTATGTTCCTCCATTCATTCATGGATTAGCTTCTGTTAGTTATAGTGAAGAGGAATTATCCAAGACCTTTATGGTTTCATATTTTTATCTATTTTGAGCTACATTAAAATTAAATCTACTGTGAATCACTGGAAATAAAAAACAAAAAACAATCTCCACAAACCCCTATTCTGTGTTGACTGATTCATCTCACAAACCTGGGTAACTTTCCTCACTTTGATCATCTACACTTAGGAACGACACATGTTGTAAACACAGTGGAAGTGAGCTGAACCCAGGCGAACCCACGGTCCTGTTCCGTTTGGGTCTTACTGTCATCTATGGACTGGACATGCAAATAAACTGGAAAATGTTCCCACATTTGTAAATTCATAACTCACAGTGTCAGTGTACTTCTATAAGGCTTTATGCAACATACATAGGACTACCTCCAGTAGAATGCCATTTTCATGGTTGTGAATTCACTATAGGGTCAAGGAAGCGACCAGATTTGAACTGAATTCTTGAAAACAGGAGAACGAGGAGCTTGTGTATCAACAGTAGCAGAAGGACCCTCACGGAGACGTCGTGTTAAAAGACTGAATGCAAAGTTTAAACGAGACATAAAAAAAAAAATCTCACTAATGACACTAAATGCATTATACAAGGCTTCATAGAACATTATGAAGTAAATATATTACAAAACAGTGGAAAAACTGCTCAAGATGTAAACTGACAAAATTCTTAGTGATTCTTCAAAGGAGTTTTTTTTTTTTTTTTTTTTTAAAAATAAAAAGTTTTGGAGCTTGCTGGAGAGCCTACCTTCCTCCCTGGGTACAGTCAAGTGGTTTGGAAAGAACCCCTAATGTGTACTATTAGTTTACTGTAGTTAACATGCTACACTTTCAGTTCCTTCAGTAGAACACAATGCACTCCTGAAATAGCTCAGCAGGAAACAATATTAGGGATGCCACCTTACAATGTGAATGCAGCAGGTTTGAGCCCCACCACCTGTTGTAGTACCCTTGACCAGGATACTTACCCTAACGCAATGTGTTAAAATGACCAAGCAGTATAAATGGGTAAATCAGTGTAAAGCTGATTGTCAGCTGCACTAATCTGCTTTGGCAAAAAGTGTCAGATAAGCACAAGTTAAAAATAAAATATTCTGATGCTGTTATATGGCTGCTGACAGTATATGTGATCAACTCCCTCACCTTGATGCCAGCAGAGCAGAAGATCGAAGCTGTCCCGTAACCCTGAAGTCTTGACGCCACACACGACACAAATGCAAGAGAAGAGGGGGGGGGAAGCACCACTTCCATGTTTATGCTTCTCCTTCACTGACACGCAGCATGTGTGTAAAAATTCTTCACCTATCAGACGTGTCTTGCATGCTTGTGTAACAGAGATCCTTGTAAACATTCAGGTCCGTGCAACTCTTTGATGTTTGCCATTGTCGCTCTGCATCCTGGAATTTGGTCTTGGTGGCACATAATATATCAGTCAGCCCTGGGGTGGAACTGGGGTGCGCTGGTGTGGAAGTTAGGTGACAGAATCTAGAGAGGAAAATATTACTTACATTGCCTGTGGACAGATCTGTGAATTGTGCAGCAGAAGGGAGAGTGGATAGTGTGGCAGAGGCAAGGCAGGAGGGCGAGAGATTTCAGGTTATGGCGGAAGGTGACAATGGGTGCAGAAAAGGAGAGGGATTCATAGTGAGAAAGGGTTGGAAGGAGATGAAGAAATGATCAGACAGGCACCAGTGTAACAGAAGACAGGACAGCCACAGTATGGGAAAAGACAAGGTCAAAGCTATTGCCTGCTTTGTTAATAGCAGGGGAGAGGTCGAAGAGCAGCAGGAGCGGCAAAAGGCCGCTTGCACGAATGTCCTCAACATCAAGTTGAAGTCCCCTGGGAGAGAGCTCAACAAGTCGTCAAGGGCACCCAGGAGGGCAATAAACAACAACAACGATGGGGGCAGTGATAGAGACAAGTTGCAATTCAAAGGAGGACAGGTCATGCAGGAGGAGAGAGAGAGAGAACAGAATAATCCCACTCAGGAAGGATGAGCAAGCCACTCCCTCCACCTCTGCCACAGGGACGAGAGGTATGGGAGAACGAGTAGTTAGTGAAGAGGGCTGCAGGTGTGGCTGTGTTGTCTGGGGTGATCCAGGTATTAATTAGGGCCAGGATGTCCAGCGAGAGGTGGGAGGCATAAGCTGGTATGAAGTCAGCCTTTCCCACAGCAGACTGACAGTTCCAGAGTCCCATGGAAAGGTTGAAACAGGATGGAGGGCTTGATGGATGAGGATAAACCAGGTTACTGTAGCAGCGGGGGCGTCTGAGTCTCTGATAACGGTGATGTCCCACAGTTCAGTTGTCAGACAACTCTGATGTCTGATGTGTTCGACGCACAATCCCTCACAGAACACGATGTTGACGGCCAAACTAACGTAGTGGCGGAGCCCTCCCTTGGTGAACTCCCGCAGGTAGACTCCCTTGTCTTCGCACCTTGAGGCAAATAAACATTTAAAATCACAATGAACAGCAGCAGCAATCCTCCAATGCAAGTGTGTATATATCTGTATTTTACCACTTGTGAACAGCTTAAGCCTTTGCTTCTTCATTAGTGAAATATTTCACTAAAACAAATTCTGCATTGAATGTTGTGTGAATTTCTGCATGTCTTATTGCCTTCAGTACAAGGCAATAAATTACGTAACATGGAAAATGTAGTTTTAAAAAAAAAAAAAAAGATGTGAAGCAGCAAGGAAACCGCACTACAATCTCCATGAGGTGAGTGTTCTCACCCAGCCCACTGGACAGAACACACACCTGTGCCTCACATAAGGGTGAGGATTGGTTCCAGTTACCAATATTTGTTATGTGGAGAAAAACAAAGAAATCGGATCCTGGTTGAAAAATGTCACCTAAAATTGATGAACACCAAAATTAAACGCACTTTTTATGCATGACAATCATAACACTAACATATTTCATATTTGTAATAAAAATGATTATTTCTAGCATGTCTTAATTCCATTTTTATATTTTCATTAATGACCTCTTGCCCAAAGCAGGGTTGTGGTGATCCAGAGTCTATCCTGGAAGCATGGAGTCACCCCATCACAGAGCAATCAAACACAGACTGTTCTCAGTTTGTTTTCCTCTGCCTTTTGCACTTCTTTTTCAATCTTTTTTAGGAGACTTTTAGAAAACTTGATAGGCACCCAAGTATGTATCTCCTGTGGGAAACTCTTCCCCTGCTTCCCAGTGGCTACCTTCATCCCTGCCATCCTCACTGCCACCAGAGCCATCTTGTCAGTTGAGTGTCGATGAGCCTGTCTTTTGTCTTCGCCACCGCTTTCTGGATGTGTTCGTTGCCATCCCCAGGTGCTGAGAATCAAGATGGTGCATGGCGACGTGCTGATTGCTGATCCTCGCAGACTTGATAGTTTAGTGTGTATTGTTTTGTTTGTGTTGCTATCCTTCCAGCCAGTTTACTCTTATTACTTATGATCACCAAACACTTCTGCAAAATAGATGAAACAGTGCGATTAGACGCAATTCTTGGTGTTAGAGAGCTGAAGTCGCTACCTTCGCTCTGCCACAAACACGGCTGCGACCCACCTGGGACCACTCAGAAGGCGCAAGCCCGGAGACGGGGCCGCAGGGCTGGCGTACAGTTGAGAATGAAACGCCGTGGGCTATGATGTCCTATGCCTAGCATTTTCCTGTCCAGCATTCAGTCTCTGGACAACAAACGATGTTCTCAGAGGACGACAAATTCCGAAGAGACCTATGGAACTACCGTGTTTTCTGCTTTACGGAGACGTGGCTTACCGCAAGCATGCCGGACCACGCGGTCAAGCCCAAGGGACTCTCAATCTACCACGCAGATCGAACCGATTCATCGGGGGGGGGGGAAGAGGAGATATGGTGTATGCTTTCTTATTAACGACACATGGTGTACGAATGTAGAAGTGATTTCACAGAACTGCACTCCGTACCTTGAATACCTTTGGATCAAATGCTGACCGTTCTACCTGCCCAGGGAGTTCTCAGCTGTGCTCATGGCCGCAGTTTACATCCCACCCCAAGGGAATACGCACAGTGCTCTGAACGAACTGTACCACATCGTCACTAAGTACGAGAACAAGCACCCAGGTGGCCTGTTCATTATCTCTGGGGACTTTAACCAAGCCGACTTCAGGAATGTGTACCTAAAGTACCATCAGCACATCTCCTGCCCCACCAGAGGCTCAAACACCCTCGACCACTGCTACACTTCACACTAAGGCGCATACTGTTCCCTACTGCGTCTGCACCTCGGGCAGTCAGATCACACCTCGATTTTGCTGCTCCTGCTCTACAAGCAGAAACTCAAGCGAGAGGAACCTGTGATACGCACAGTGCAGCGCCGGACACCAGAAGCGAAGGAAAGGCTCCAGCACTGCTTTGACTCCGTGGACTGGGACATGTTCAGAAACTCATCCTCCAATCTGGAGGAGTATGCCACAGTGGTCACGGACTTCAATCGGTACTGTGTAAGGCAAATTTTTTAAGACATGCAATGAACAACTGGCTGCTGTCTTCATGTATCATATTTAACACCTCCTTAAAAAGCTCAGCTGTACCCACCTGCTTCAAAAACACCACCATTATGCCCATTCCTAAGAAAAACAAAGTGAGCTGCCCTAATGACTATTGTCCAGTGGCACTGACCCCCATTGCAATGAAATGCTTTGAGAGGTTGGTGCTGGGACACATTAAGGACACCATCCCAGACACTTTGGACCCACTACAGTTTGCCTACCGCCACAACATCACACACACACACACACACACACACACACACACACGCCACTCTGGCTCATCTGGACAATAAAAACTGCTATGCAAGGCTATTATTTGTGGACTATAGCTCGGCATTTAACACTGTCATGGTGACCAAGCTGATCCACAAACTACTAGGTCTGGCACCGAGTACCACATTGTGCAACTGGATCCTGAATTTCCTCACCAACAGACCACAGCATGTGTGGATTGGCAGAAATACCTCCTCCCCACTGAGCCTCAACACTGGCACTCCACAGGGAACACCACTTTCTAGAGGTGTGCTGTGGAGTCCGTCCTCACAGGGTATATTACATCCTGGGGTGGAAGCTGCTCCATACAGGACAGGAAAGCCCTACAGAGGGTAGTCAAAACAGCTCAGGAAATCGGCACACAGCTACCAGCAGTCCAGGACACCTACACCACAGGCTGCCTCAGAAAGACAATGTGCATCATGAAAGATCATAGTTACCCTGCATGGGCACTTTTCTCTTATATTTCTATTGTTTTTGTTTATAGTGTGTGGAGAAGCATTCAAGAAGAATTTCATACTTCTTGTACACATCACTTGTACCTACAACAATAAACTTGAAACTTGTGTTCACAAGCCTTGAAAGAGGGCTATAGAAAGTGCTCTTCTAGGGACCTCCTCTGGCACATATTAGTACTACAGCTTAATCTTGGCTAAAAGGCAGTTTTAGATAGAAGAGATTTAAGCTCCAAAACGTTCTGATCCAATTCACACACCTTACCTGTGCCACAATACACACATTTATCTGAGATTGGTCAGTGGTTTCTTTCACATAATGTTGCTACATTCTACAACCATGGTGAAGTAGAAATGTCAAAAGTGTTACAAGTTACAATATTGCACTGGAGTATGCAAATTAGCTTTATAATTTGTGGTAACATTAAAGCTTGTATGACAAAGTACCTTTCTCATAGATTGATTAAATTGTATATAAATGTCCACAGGGAGTGAAACATTCATACATTAATATTCTACTACTTTTCTTACCTTAACATTCTCTGTGCAAAGATTTATAGGAAGTGTCATTTAAAAAGACAAACAAGAAACCAATAAAAAGTAGTGGAGTTTACATTTATCTGATTTTTTTTTCCCCCCTCCTCAAAGCGAGTGAAGATGTTCTTTTTCCTACAATTATTTTCCCATTTACTTACTGAAACTTTTACTAGAACTATTTAGGGAAAGTACCTTGCTCAACAGTACTACAGCAGCAGGTGAAATCTGAACCAACAACCTTTGGATCCAAAGAGAGCAGCTTTAACCACTACACGATCACGTCACACTACAGTGATTGACTGTAGAGGACAGCCTGCGTCCTACGGTGCTGTGCCTCACTCTGAAACACATCCTCTTGGACACTTGAAAATGTGTTGAAAATGACAAAAGGAAATCATTTCCACATAAAGTCAAGCAAATGGTTTAATAATGCATACCAGCAGTGGCATAACAATAAAGGAGACTGAAACTAATAGATCACTTTTCAAGCAATAAATCACAATTACATTTTACATTTAGTTTTATGCAGCTACTCGTGTGATGAACAGTGGTGCATATGGTGAACCAAACAAACTGTACTTAATCATGCATCTGCAACCAAGTCTCTTTCTGCTCATTTAATGCACAAACTTTTCTATGGGATGTACGTCGCTTTGGAGAAAAAAAAGTCTGCTTAATTAATAAATGTAAATGCACATCATGAGTTGTTTTATTTGTATTACTAGTAATCACATTATGCTTTCAACAAATTTCTTGGGTCACAGAACTACACTATTACACTTCTGCCTCCATTTACAAACACAGCTCCAGGTGTTTGTAATTCAAGTTCTTCGCAGCTCCAAAGTCATCAATAAAGGCTGAATACAGAAATCTCACCACTTGAAGAGGTTTTTTTTTTTTAATTATAAAAAACCTCAAACAGTTAAGTGCTGAGTTGTGGTGGTCTGAAGAAATGGTGCCAGTCTGGGTACACTCTGGCTGTGATGCTGCTACTTCAGTGTGATACTTATTTAGCTATTTTTTCCAATGTGAAGATTACCGTAAGACGCATGCTAAGATAGACGAGCACTCTTTGGTGTTTGTACCACTGGCATAGACCCCATCTTTTCCCTCGTGGGAGTTTGTTTTTCATGTTCCTTCATCAGTAGTTTCTCAGCATTTTTCCTTTGAATTAGCTTCTACTAATCTAATCATTGGTGTGAATGTAAAATTCAGATATTGTAACATAGCAAAGATATTAGAAATGACCCAAAGGTTTCTGGGAAATTAAAAGGTAAACCAATAACTGTCCATCTGGCCCAAATGGAATACCGCACTTAACTGAAAAGCTTGCAAAAAACTCACAGGGTTATTTTAACTTTGTGAAAGAGCAGTTGAAAATGTACTGATTTGGCATCACGTTTCGTGTGCTTTATACCGCCTTGGGGAGCAGACAGGTTCTTCAATCATCTGGAAAAACTTTACATTAAGCTGCAGTAACTTACTTTGGATCCACGAGGTGGCAGCAAAGCGAGGGGAGAGTTTCCACTGGTAAACATGATTAAACCAGGAACCTTACATTTACTTAGCAGACACTTTTCTCTAAAGCAACTTCAGATGAAGTCTATGTAGTGTTCTCAGCCCATACACCTTATTCACCAAGGTGACTTACACTGCTAGATACACTACTTACAACAGGTCACTCATCCATACATCAGTGAAACACACTCACTCCGTGACACTCGCACACTACGGGGGAACCTGAACAGCATGTCTTTGGATTGTGGGAGGAAACCAGAGCACACGGATGAACTCCACACAGACTAAGTGGGGAATCAAACCCATGTCCTCTCACACCACTCAGGGGCCGTGACACAGCAGTGCTACTCGCTGTGCCACCCCAGGCCTTGCAGCTAACAGGCCGGCTCCTTACCTTATCACGTCACACCACTGCTTGAAAAAAGGAGATTGAAACATTGCAGGTGTTCCGCTAAATCACGACTGCTCACGCTGAAACTCGGATTAGGCTGAAAAAGAGATATACACCACATTTACCTGACACATTTTCCTCTAAAGCAACACACAAGTTAGGTTACCTACGATTGTTTATCGATTGATACAGCTGGGGAATTTTATTGGAGTAATTTAGGGTAAGCACCTTCCAAGCCAGGTACTACACTGCAGTGTGCACAGCTAGTGGGATTTGAAGCTGTGACTTTTGGATGCAAAAGCAGCAGCTCTAACTTAGAGTTAAGCACTTTCAGACAAGACTGGGACAAGCAACCCAGATTACAGACACGTGGCTGTCACCTTGGCGCAAGAGGCATCATGGGTTTGCAGTCACTGTTTGGACCGACACCAAACACAAAATAATAACACAATAAGAGACCGTCAAACCAGCAGTGTGGTGGTTTGTTTTCCACCAACTTAAATACTTGTTTGCTATTAAGACACATGTCACATGACACACCTGTCCTGTGCTGTGTAACTGAGTGTATTGCAGATTTATGAATTAAGGCCTTCGAACAACCAGCGCCAGGCTTCATTTAACCATACTTCCAAGCCAAGGCATTTGAGCAGGGACTTGTCTTATAATAAAATTAACTGTTTTTCATTTTCTGCTGAAGAGAAGAAGAAACCAACTACAATTTCTCTCTTTTTTCACTGAACTGAATTAGGCTTGCGGCCTAAACCTCTTCAGAAACGACAGTTCAGTTGTCGTGAGTTGAACTATAAACACACAACTAATCTCATTCCACATTATATAGAAAACGAGTACAGTTTTTTTTTTTTTTTTTTTTTTTTAAAAAAAAGGATATGTACAAACCTTGTACCTCTTCGAAGGGTTGCTAAATCCTTAAATTACATCAATTTCTTCGTTCTGGGAGCACGCAGCTAACCACCGCTCGGGCTAAGTTATATCTGCGCGCCAAAACCATTAAACTAATTGGGCATTCCTAAAACGCGTTTTCTTGGGAAAATGAGACCGTATCAAAATAAAAGCCCCCTTTAATAACCGTACGCCATTACAATAATATGACAAAATAAAAGTACAAATACGAAAGGAAAACAAATCTAACAAAGGAATACAAGTTTTAAACATCAGCTGGGGTCCTTTACACATATTTTTTCTTTTTATTAGTTTTTAGTCATGGAGACATAGGTGAATACTATTTTTTTATTTTTTTTGCAAAAACCACATCAAACTTTCTGGAAAAAAAAAAAAAATCACCAAGCCAAGGATGTCTGGGACTTTCAAAGTTCGAAAAAAAAAAAAAACTTGTCACTTTGTGGTTAACACCTAATCATAGACACGCACTGTCTGAAACCGCTTATCCAAAGTGGGGTCGTGGCGATCCGGAGCCTAACCCGGCAACACAGGGCGCGAGGCCGAAGGGGTTGGGGACGCAACCCCGGACGGGACGCCAGTCGTCGCAAGGCACCCCAGGCAGGATTTGAGCCACGGACCCACCAGAGAGCGAGTCCCAGCCAAGCCTGCTGTGCCCCCTAATACCTAATCAGTTTCTGCCAATTCAGTAAAAAGTGTACTAATTTGGCAGTTTTTAAGGTTTTTTCCTGCCAAGTTCTGTACATGAGTCAATACTTATGCCTCAACCCCTCTGTGGTGTGTATGCACCAACCGGTCAAATCGTACGACAACAGCCATGCATGCTCATATGTGCTTCCTAAGGAAACATTGTTGTTTTATTATCATTTTTTCTTCATCTAAGAGAGAATTAGCAGTTGCTTTTAAATGACAGAAGAACAAGTTAGTAACATACTGGATAAAATACAAAAATAACATATCCTTTACACTTTTAAACTACCTCACATATAATAAAATCTGGCTATGATTTTGAGCTTACTTATAAATGAAACAAAGTGTAAGGCTATCTCTGGACCGACAGGAATGTGTGTGATGTAATGCTGTCTGCACGTTATTTGAAAGTACAAATGAGGTGATAATCTGATCACTTAGAGGCTCAGTCTTTTTTCCCTGTTTTTATAATGCCTGCATTAGGAAATAGACCTTCCAGAGCACTCCTGGCCAGGGATAATGCACACTGGAGTAAGAACTCGGCGCCAAGCGTTAGACGAGGGGAATCTTTATCGTCTACTTCAAATAATTCCTTTGAAAACAATGACCGCCTACCGAGCTTCTCGAAAACACCCCCAGAAACTCAGTGAAGAAATACTAGTTCCATTTTTAGGATCGCATCAGTTCATTGACACATATCAAAAGCCCTTTTTTAGGCATGATTCAAGGCCCCAGTAGCTGTGCTGTGCTGTGCTTTTCCCTCAAAAATCGCAAAAAATTATGATTTATCGTATAATTGCTTTGGATCAGCACCAGCAGTAAGTTCACCTATGGCTGTCATAGTCAACGTGTTGATGCCAGAACTCTCCATGTTGTTTGACCAGAGCTCTTCGCTTACATGTTTACCCCAAGCGCACCTGTCTTGTTACCCTGAATCCATGAATCCATTACGTGTCTTGAATAAAACGAGTGACACACTACATGTGTGTTATTGCACGGTGCCTTGTTCACCACGCCTACGTCAGCCCTGCAAAAGGGTGAGCAGACATCGCTGATTCAATTAGGGAGAGCCCCCGGTCTCGGTCCCCATCTCTACTCTCATCTCAGCCTTTGTTGAGAATAATGAGGGCATCTGTTAAAGGAGCCCGTTTGCAGATGCTGGTCACCATGAAGCGGGAGCCCTGTGCCAATTATCGTTGGGCTGGATAACGAATACCCAAAGATCATCATTAGCCATAGCATAGCTAACGCTAAGATCCTGTCCCGCACCCGCCCTCCCCCCACCATCTCCATTCTCCATTAAATACGTGTGTGTGTGAGCAAACAGACAAACATAAGCACACACCCCCTGAACGCTTCCCTGTTTTGCAACTCGCTGTGTCCCCCATAACCCCTGGGCACAATCATCCCCTCTGCAGCCCACTGCCACATCCCCAACCTCCCCAACCTCCCCACCAGCGCTCAACGTATCACAGTCTCGGCTGAACGTTGTCCGTATTGCGCCGTGTGAGTAAGACGCAGGAGGGACAATAATAAAAGCAAGGAGGATGGATTCGGGGGAGGGGTGCACGTTACAGCTGTTCCATTTTCCCTGTCCCTCATTTCATATGTGCTCCAAGTGAATTCATTAAGATGTGGGGGGGCTGAGCAAGGCAAGGAGAGGGAGCGGAGCAGGGAGAAGAAAGAAAGCCATACGTGGAGGCACACGTTATTACTGGGTGGTTCCAACAGATGGGTGGAGGTAATGGGGGGTCATTAAGCGGAGGATTTTCATAGGGGGGCAACAGAGCTGAACTGAAAAGGAACCCGGGAATGCGCCTCTGAGCTCCGACATGTTAAGAAATTGTACAGTCGCAGCCAGCGAGGCTGAGAGCGGAGACCAGGAGACAAGTGGGGTGGGGAGGGAGTGGGGGAGAGAGAAAAAGAGAGCGAGATGGAGGGAGGGGCCACTGAGAGAGAGAGAGAGAGAAAGAGAGAGAGAAAGAGAGAGATACGAAGCAGTGGCTGCAGACCCGCGCAGGATCCAGTTGAGGCACACAGCTCTGCCACCGAGCATCAAGGGGACGGCGTCAGCTGCCGTCGGAGGCTGGACAAGAGGTGGCACATAGGTAAGGGAAGCATGTACGACATCTGCGTGCAGGATTTGATCCGTAGTCCCGCATTTCGGCGCTGGGTCAGGATGAGGGGCGGTGATCATACTTAGGGAGGAGAATTCAGCTGCTTGGGGAATGCTTCTCTTTTACCAGGCATGCTGCTTGGCTGGTGGGATTGAGAGATTGGGGGGGGGGGATTAGGAGGAGAGAGAGGAAAGGAGAGCTGAATGGATCAGACTCATATGAGGATGCTCTCATCCTTGATCGGCGGATGAGGACGACCGATATCCAGAAGTCCCATTTTCAGGGGTGCCTCACTGTAAACGACACCCCGGGAGCCGCGACCCCCTTTCCCTCCCCTGGCCCAGCTGTGCTTGTCCTGCACCAGTGTATGGTAGGCAGCTGCAACCGGCAGAGGAGGGGTCTACCCAGGGCTTTCCGCCAAGCTCGTAAACCCACTTCACTTCATAAAAATAGTTTATCATCTGTGTCACTGCAGCAAGAAGCTGGAGAGAAACGCTTTGTCCAGTTTGCAGATGTGACATAATCATAGCGTTTATACCATACTACTGAAGTTACGGCATATATTCGCGTCACCGCGTCTTCACGAAAAGTTGGTTTATTACCAACCTTTTGTGGCTTCCTGAAGGCAACCAGCTATTTTAAGCAATTTTGGAAGCTGGTTAATTGCTCAGTTCAGGGTAAGTCCCTTCCCCAAGGGTCCAACACCTGGAACTCCTGGGACTTGAACCTGCAACTTCCAGGTTACACCATGGTTCTCCAAAACATTGTAGTTCTTTAAGGTCTTTTGTGTTTCACAGGGATTCTTGTGGTTCAGTGTTTGCAGTCATAGTCATCCCTTGCCAGTGGGGTAGTAAAAAAAGGGGGGGTGGGTGCCGCAGCCACGACTCCTTGGTCTTGATACGGTCATTAAATTTGCTGCCATGGAGATGCGTCATTCACTGATATTTGTATCATTTGCTCTTTTTGGTGTACTTAGGTTGGTGGATTAATTCTCATGGAGAACTTCACTTGAAGTATTTTATTTGGATCTTCGCAGTCCCTTCCAGGGAATTTTAGTACAGCTGTTGTGGTCGAGTGTGGTTTCCTTTGGGATCAATAAAGTTTATATCTATGTATATTAGGTCCTCAACTTACAAACACAACTGGGAGCAGAAGTCTTGTCCCAGTTCGACTTGTTCCCAGCTCGAAAATCAATTACCAGATTGCAATAGGAATGCTGAAAACATCCACTCACTTTTTAGCAGGTTAGGTTTTATAAAAACCTCAGAGATACGATAAATTTTGAAAAATAGTCCAACACTTCCATCAGTCCATTATGAGAAACCTCCTGTTATATGCAGTGGCAGCCCTTGATGTGACACCACTACATCACTGTGTAACACTTTTGTTTTATTACTTTACATTTTGCTAACTTTGAAACACTTTAAAACTCTCTTAATATTAGTTAAGTAAAAAAAATACTGAAATAATATTACTGAAATAAAAATTCCGCCTTTCTGCATCCAGTTCCTCGTATAAACATGTCCAATTTTTTTTTTTAGGTACAGGATTCTGTCAAATCTTATTAATAAAACCTTAATGGATAGATGTCCCTCAGTTTATATATAGGTAAGTTTCTGTAACTATTTTGAATGTGTCGATAGTAAATACTTTGTAGAACTTCAAAATGTAACATTTTATTAGCTTCAAGAAAAAAAAACTTAAAAATGAGTAATAGTAAAAGTGCATTCTCTCCACATTCATCTCATAAACATGTGCAGGATTCCTCATCTTTATTATTACTTACCACCAAAAACAGCACACAGAGCTGTAAACATTGTATCATCTGATAACTCAAGTTGCTCCCACCAACCTGCCAAATTTCTATTTTGTCTCATTGAGTTTTACGGCCAGCTAATGGCAGCGAGCAGAAACACTGGTCATTCAAGCTCCACGAGAGACATAAAATTGAGAAAAAAGAACGGTGAAGAAAATGCAACTAAAAACAAACTTTGAAACGTTTGCAGCTATGATAGTTTATATTATAACTCTAATGTTTGTAACACGGGGGGGTGCGGTGGCGCAGTGGGTTGGACCACAGTCCTGTTCTCCGGTGGGTCTGGGGTTCGAGTCCCGCTTGGGGTGCCTTACGTCCCGTCCTGGGTGCGTCCCCTCCCCCTCTAGCCCTACGCCCTGTGTTACCGGGTTGGCTCCGGTTCCCCGCAACCCCGTATGGGACAAGCGGTTCCGAAAATGTGTGTGTGTGTTTGTAACATAAGAACCAGTGTATCTAAACTAGCAATAGGCCTCTTCACCCTCTGTCCCTATTTTCCTATGTAGTAGCACTCGTTCTCTAGGTTGGTATAAATTCTTATGGTTTTGTAGCCTTGGCATTGAAGGTCCTGACCTCCATTTCATACCTTTATACCTTGCACTCTTGGAACGTTAAGGGGTTGGTGATGGTATTCCTGACCTTGCCACGTAACAGGCCATCTGTCACAACTGACTGTCAACCCTCTCCGCAGTGAAGATGTGGGTGTGTTGCTGTTGTGCTGCCTTCAAGAACTGTGCGCACAGGTGAATCAAGGAAAATGCAGAAGAGCAGTACGAGCATCACGATTTACACCTATGTGATTTATTTGCGTTTTTGGAAGGAGCCCATTCAGCCGATGCTGAACACATAGACTACCTGTAAAAACATCCCAGAACAAGTACGGTTAGGGAAAATCCTCCAGCAATGAACAATATGATTTTGTTCAGTTTTGATGTTGTCCTAAGTATCATAGAAATCTCTCTTGTCACTTATCTCCAGTGTTGCACATCTCTTACATCCAACCTCACTCTGCAGATAAACTGAAGACCAGAGGCTTGTATTATGCCTGCTGTTGGACCATCACGCCCATGACAGAGGTCAAAGATGGCAGTGTTTCCCCACAAAAACTGAGGGCTTTATTGGGAAAACCAGAGCAAAACAGGCAGCTTGTCTCTTTAAGAACCCAAAAGATCCTGAACTTTTCAACAAATAAATAAAAAAAAAAAAAACTGTGAAGACATTAGAGAATAAGTAGCATAACAAGACAAAAATACTAGCCATCAGTTGGACATAGTGTGTTCACCTGCTCCCTCCATCCCCCAAATCTCTCTGTAGTGCTCAGACCAGCTGCCTCAACAGTCTGTGTTGATTGTCCCTTAATTGTGAGCAGCTGGTCATCATAATTTTGGCTTGGCAGGGGTGGGCAATGGGGAGTGGTCCATCATAATCTGCCTAGGCTTCTTCTGTGCCTTTGTCCACGTTAACTGCATCCTACTCACTGGAAGCGGTCAGATCTGTGCAATTGTGCCGTTCCTTTTTGCACGGGTTTTCGGTTGTGTGAGCGCTGGGATGGCAAATACACTCGCATGCATCATACCTTCACAGTGGGCTGGCAGGAATCAATGGGAATAGCCTGACCTCATGTTAGTCCGAATCAGGCCTTTGTGTTGATCACGAACTCCTTTGATGGGTTTCATATGAGTGAAATCTCACATAAAACTGAAAGGCAAGCAAAAATATTACAGAAACAGCCATGTGTGCATGGTATATACTATAGAAGCTAGACTGGTGTCTTATGAAAACTCTTAAAAGCACTGATTCGTAACTTAACGTACCTTTTTCATAATAAACTGCATCTGAGAAACATCAGTCTGAGATCCTAATGAGCTGGTGGCATAGAATTCTGTGCTTTTTTCTATGGGAATTGGACAAGACAAAGCAAAAATGTTTCTAAAACATTTCCTTATTCTTTCTTAGAGTGAAAAAACTCAAGGAGATACTGCATTTTAATATTTTCCACTCTTTGCTGATGACATTTGTGACTGGTGGGATTGTCATAACTTTTTTTTCAGGCCAAACACCCTGAATTCACAGTTGCGATAAAATACCCTGGCCTTTCCAGAGGTTCTAGGAATAAGACAGAATTACTATGTAATGATGGCAAAAAAGGCAACAAAAAGCTACCTTTACCGCTGGGTTCTGACACTATGATTTCCGTGTAGTTAGAAAGGCTACATATTTAAATCTAACATGGATTTTTTCCAGAGTTAATGCAATCAATGAGAGCATATCTAAAGGTACAGTGTAAGAATAAAGCATACAGATAGATATTAAATATTTGTAGACATACATACTGAATAGGATAGGTGATCTCAAAGATCAAAAACAGGTGTCGTCATTACTGGCCTTAATATTGTATATAATCACACACGTGCAAACAATATAGTCTCTCTATGTTTAACTAATAATCCAGACGATACACCGTACGTGTTCATGATGAAAGAATACGGAAATAAAGATATTAAAAAACGAACAACTTACACCACCACTCGTCTGTTAGCCAAGATCCTGATGTGCAGTAAATATGGAGATGATTTCAATGGTGAAAATGACCGCTTTCAGCAATGGCATCAGTCACAGTCATTTAGCAACAAAACTGACGTCATCCTTCCTCTGGCAGGTCAGTACTACCAATATAATGGAAACTAGGCTGCCCTGTGTGTGTGTTTGTGTGAGGGAGCATCCCTGACCTGCTAATACCTTCTATGGCAGATGTAATTTTGATTCCTAAGAACCAGTCATGCACTGTGAGGTTATATACCATTAGCTTGATCCTAATCTGATTTATATCCACCCCTCAGACAAAAAAGAAAACCTGATTGAAATACAAAAATCATAGGAACAGGACCTAAGGCCAAGATGATGATGGACAAAGGGAGCACTATCACTATGGTTTTGTCTGTGCCTTCAGTACGGGTGCACATCTCTCTCCCTTGGCTCTGCTAAAATGTAATCCCCATCATTTATGGTTTTAACAGCTCTCACAGCTCTTCCCCCATGGGAGAATAGGTGGTCCAAGGGAGGGGGAGGCTATGGTGATCTTGCAGCTGGTGACAGGACCCTGGTGGTGATATCATCCCATCATGCTGGCCTCAAGAGGAGGGGAGGACTAGGCTAACCATTAAAATGAAATTACAAGACAATTGTATCTGATGTGCATCTGCTAAAGATATATCCAATGTTCAAGTCTCTCTGATTCAGTTATATTACTTTATATCATCGATTTAGCAGAACTATTCCGATTTAATTTGATTGCTCTTATATGTGGATCTGCATTACATGGCCAGGCTGGTAATTCTATAGTTGAGGTGAGAAGAGCTCAAACGGGAGATGGTTTTGTCCATGATGTGCTGAAATGAGCTCACTCTGTCCCTCAGAACTGCTGAGTCCTGAAAATGGCTCTCTTTTGGACTCACTTCTCTGATGGACATCAATTAGCCCAAAACCATCTGCAATGATCGTCTTCGTATTTTGCTGTGAAATTCAGGATTATATTGGCAATTAACGGAGTAATGCGGCTGTATCGGACAAACTAAGTACGTTAATAATCACGTGTCCATATCTAAAGCGCTTCGTCCGTTCTGAAAAGTACTTGTTTACCCTGAGTTGTATGTTGAAAGAGAGAAAGGCATTTGCTAAAAGCTTAAATGTAATGAAAAATACACTATTTCTGCTGCGGAGAGAGATGGTTATTTAGCTTTTAACCACTGTGGGTTAAACCACAGTAAATCACAGATGACATCATTTTAATGTGGCCAAAATGAGCCAATAAAAGCCCATCAGATTATACAGCATGGAAGCCATGCAATGGAAATCTCCTAGTTTGCTCATTTCTGGCATCAGTTCACTCTGACAATGCCTTGTTTACCTTGTTTACCTTGTTTTGACAGGGTCTACTTGCCCTGTGTGAGAATCTCATATCTCCCAGGTTTCTGACACCCTGGTCTGCAGCCACCGTTAACTGACAGTTATCTTTAATGTGCTGCCAATGGAGATCACCATGATGGCTCTTGTTTATGGTCTAAACGAATGTGGGTAGGGCAGGGTAGGGTAGGGTACACTCTTGCTTTCTGTGGCGGCTTAACATGGACCCATTAGTTATTTACCTCTCTTCTCTGAGTTTGGGGCTTTGCACATTATAGATGAAGCCTTTAAAATTTCATTACCTCCCCTTTTTTTTTTGCTCCTCAGGCCCAGTCCAAAGTCGGTCCTTGGGGTACGTACGAACTGTGAAAAAGATGCACTTTTCCCAATTTCAGCAGGATTGTTTGAGGCAAGCTAGAAGAAAGTTCCCTGGAAAGTTCCTCTGACGTCAGACACGGCTCCTGAGCTGCCACTGCATTCACAGGCCACGACGGCCGTTTGAAGCCCACATGGGGGCGACTGCTAACCCACCTCTGCGTCACAGAATGGTGAAAAGACTAAAATTAAACCTCTCAAACTACACGGCAGCCTCTTCAGACTCCAATCTCGTCTGAGCACGAAACGGGGAGTTAGAACTCCAGCTGAGCTATCAATCGAATCATTTGTATAATGAGTTTGGCTCTGCAAACAGGTCTGGATCCATAGAGCAGTCTGCGCTCTGGGTGTGTGCACTTTAGCCACACTATTTTCATACTTCCCGAGCCCTAATTTAACTCCTTTTCACATCGTGCTGCCTTTTTACTCTAGTATTCTAATCCTTAAAAGCAGCGATAATTAAGAATATACTGAACGTGTGCGTGTAGTATATCAGAAATAATTACGCGCTACTTCACTCTCGTGCACAATATTGTGGGTCAAACACACAGGTCACCCCGCTGATCCGGTGCTTAGGTAGCTTTCAATGTTATATTTAAATACTGAGCACAAAAAAGCCCTCAAAATATTCCAGTGGGCAGCTAGAGTCCTTTTACATTACAGAACTGATTTATTCGGCTTATTTGAAATTACTACTTAACTTCAGCCATGTGTAAGGGTTTCTATTTGCTAAAGAATTTAAGGCTCCAACCTCCAGTCTCCACACTGTAGACTACAATGCTGAGCTCTGCCATTCAACCAACAATCGTTGTGTCTCATTTTACTACGTCCACAGAATTCAGTCCGGATGGATGCTGGTTGAAATAAATGTGAAGATAATATGAAGTGCTGAGTTCATAAAGTCCTGACTTCAGGACTACCAAGCTATCCATGCTTTTCTCAGACAGACAGTGATGTCTGGAATATGTCCTAAAAAAAGCTGGAGCTGATGAAAAGGTACTCAATCAAATGTAGATATAGCAGGCTTTACTGTACCTTTTAGCTGTGTTTAACTCAAGAGCATCAACCTGCCAGATCCATACAGGGTCACACAGCAAAGACGTGAGGCTCTTCCTCCTTTGTCTTTCTCTCTCTTTATCTCTTTTGTCTGAGAAAAGGACGACTGATGCTGAAGATTACATGTGGTCCTGAAATACACACTCCCCTTCCTTCACACTCCACCGCTGACAAGCCATTTGAACCCCCTCCCTTCCGGGGCTGCTTTACATTGGCCTCAGCTGGTGGAGCTAAGGCCAAGGGGGTTGGGGGTGGCAATAGAGAAAGTCCTTTTAATTTCCTGAGCGACGGATGTCCTCTAGGGAGGGCATTTTCACGGTTGATACTGCCTGTCTGTCTCGAATCTTGCCACCTTTTTCGCCAGGCTCGGTCGCCCATGTCTGAATGTCCTCATGTTACACGAAACGTACAAAGGGCATCACAAGATTTAGACTAATTCTGCTATCTGCTACGTATGTTCATTTTTTTATCCTCGTACAGTATATGTCATTTAGCCATCTGAACATGTACGTATATTCATTTATTTAGCTGACACTTTCTCTAAAGTGGCTTACAGCGTTGAGGGCTTTACAGTGCAAAAGGGTACTATAGCAGGAGGTGGGATTCAAACCTAGATATTTTGAGGATAAGGCAGCAGGTCTAACCACTACTCAACTTACTGCCCACCGATTTCAAAACATTTATCGTAATAAACACTGTGAGGGTTCGAAAAAAAGCCTTGATGCTAGAGGTTATAATCATTGTATCCACCCAGTTATTACAACGTCATGAGGTCCGGTTGCAGAGCACGGACGTGTTTTACAGGAATGAGTGCGGTTTGCTCCTTGCTGACTCGCATCTGGAACGTTCCTCCACCGGAAGAGAAGCTGCAAGAAGTGTACTTGTGTATTCCACATTCGCTGAATTAAATGGCTTTGCTGGCAAATTGGATGCCTTCATAGTGAAAACTTTTGTTTTTTTACCCATTTATAGTGACGTTAAGAAGAACTACATGCTGAGATGTGACTTTAGAAATGCTGCGCATCCCCATCTCCACACCGCTGGCCTACAGAGGAGGATTCGCATCCTGCACCGATATCAGCTCACTCACTCTCTGCTTGAGGAGAAGCTTGACTTCTCAGACTTGATGTATTTATCACCCTGCACGAGTTTGAAGACACGCACACTCTTTACCGCACCTGCACCCAGATGCTTTTCTACCTCTGCAACACTGCAGTACTGAACAGGATTTACTTCTGAGATCTTAGGTAGGGCATGGAGATCCAGCACACCTGTCTAACAGTCGCACTCCTCCAGGAGGTCCCACGTCATCCTGTCTCCGTGCTGCATCACTGGGATTAGGGCGCAGATACGGATCGGGCTGTTTGGCCACCGCTTGCAGGGAGAGAGCGTGTGTTTGTCTGTGCGGCTTTGCAGTGGAGGGAAAGAGAAGCACGTGGGGATGAGGATCAGAAAGAAGAGCGCAAAGGCTGCCAAACAAATCATCTCTGTCCTTTTTCACCCCTCCCCATGCAGCCAACTTCCACCCACCCCCCTTTCCAGGTTCTCCTGACCAGGTGATTGATGAAGGAAGTCATGCCGGTGCTCACGGCAGGCACAGGTATGAACCCCGCTGGGGCTCGAGGTGGGCGGCTGAGGGTATCTCTCTGCGCCTCCGATTCACAAACCACGTGCCACTGCAATGCAGTGCGCCAGGCTAAGTGATATGCATACGGATCCTGCTGGCTAGCCTAGTTACTCACTCACTCATACGCTCTGGCAAACACACAGCGGAACTACGCATCATCGCTGCTGCTTGCAAAACGGCGCGCTGCCCTGAAATCAGGCCTCCCTGGAGAGACAGCACTAAATATAAGGGTGTTTTTTTGCTAAAAACCTTCAATCTTCTGTCAGCCAAGCTGCAGAACATCTCTCCACCACCAGCTATATAAAAACATGTATTTGTCCAAAACTGTTAGTTTATAGAGGGGGGCGCGGTGGTGCAGCGGGCTTGGCCGGGTCCTACTCTCTGGTGGGTCTGGGGTTTGAGTCCTGCTTGGGGTGCCTTGTGATGGACTGGCACCCTGTCCTGGGTGTGTCCCCCTCCCCCTCCAGCCTTACGCCCTGTGTTGCCGGGTTAGGCTCCGGTTTGCTGCGACCCCGCTTGGGACAAGTGGTTTCAGCCAGCGTGTGTGGTTTATACACCTTGTTCAGAAGCACAAGCTCCCTCCTGAAACCTGATCACCAACTGTCTGGCCACAAATCAAGACCCTTAACCACTATGCTTGCTATGCTATCCTTGGGCTAGACTAACCCTCCGAGGTGCCGGTCTTCTCTATAGAACGTCCTCAAACTTAGTGTGACCATGTGATTTGTCCTGGGCAGGACTGCACGAAACTCTGGCCCTGCTGACCTCGCAGCTGAGGCCAGATGCCAATCACAAGGAGGACATGGTGTTCCTCAAGGACATCTTCAGCGAGAAAGGCCTGGGCAACCTCATGAAGGTACAAGAGCTCACAAGGCAATGTGTCTTCCCCAAGTGTTAATCATCTCTCATTTCTTGTAGCTCCAGTCTATCATCAGCAATACAATGTGCCAAGAAACAGTTATGCACAGTTATGACTATGAGATAAATGTATCATGAATTTTTCTCTCTTCCAATGGTGACGCTTCCATTTTGCCCACTCTGGCCTCATGCATATGGGATGTAGATTTCTATCATCTGCAAGAACGCTAGAGTGACGTTTTATTATTACTTTTCCCTCTTCTTCCATCTTGGCGTTGTGCTACAGATCCACGAGAGGCTGCGACAATACGAGCGCCAGAGCCCCACACCAGTCCTGCACAGCGCCTCCACCCTGGCTGAGGATGTGAGTGCCACACCATTAGCAATTTCAGCAACAATATTGCAAAAGGACTAAACATTTGGCACAGAGTCTTAGGGAGGAGTCTGCTGATTCTAAAAAATCCAATTCATTCCTACAGTGCATATAAAACTATGAAATGTTGTCGGAAAAAAAAAATCCCATTAGTATGTTCTGTGCTTTCGCTTATTTAAACTCTAAACAATCATTCTCAAGTGAAATAACATGGAGCAGCTCCAGGGCCAGAGGGATTCTGGGTAATGGGAGAGTTGTCGGAACATAAAGGCAGAGCGATGGCAGCAGGTAGCTGAACAATTACCAGTCTCTGTTTGACGCATGTCGACATGTAATGAGAAAATTCACTTTCCTCAGACCTTGGGGTAGCAGCTTGTCCACAGCGAAGGAACAGGCCTCGAGAAAGGGAATTCCTTAGCGTGGGGGATGGAGACGGAGTTGACCGATCAGGCTCCCTTAGCTGGGGCGTCGCAAATCAAAATGTGCAAAAAAAATTCTAATAATCAGATTCACTCTCACTTTCCCTTGTTTATTCTGTGTAAACAGTTGTTACTGAGCCTGAAAGGTATCAGTTATTGAAACGAAACACACCCGTACACCGTCCAAATACACAGGTGTGATACCTTTCAATTGAAGGATTTTCTGTATGTTGAACGAGAGGAGGACTGGACCACCAGAACATGAGACATTTCTAGTGGCCCATACGCATCACACAGTTTTTACCCTACTCACAGAGCCCTGGTGTGCTTTTGGGCGGCACGGCGACCAATGCAGGCACCTTGAAAGCGCTGACTCCGAATAAACTGCTATATTAGAACTCCGGCATCCTGGCTGGCCGTATTCCTGCCGGGGGAAATGAAAAAGCTTCAGTCTACTTATTCCCTGGTGGATACAGCTTTACTGTTGTTATTTTGTTGCTCAGTTGACTCTTTTACGTGTTTATACTGCTGGGTATTTTTCTACACCAATTCAGGTGAGCAACTTGCTGAAGGGTACTGCAGCAGGATCGCTTCTTATGCGACAGACCTGATCTTCACCTTCCATCTGGAGTTCTTCAAAGTCTACTACCTGCAGTACCCGCTGCTTTGGCTTTAGTCATATCGCCCGCTTACGGCGTACTCGATGACGGCTGTCATATTCAGTCCTGCACCGGCTTGGGCTGCTCTCTGCTGTTTTCCCCCCATTTGAGGCCCAGAGCAGTCAGACTGATAACAGCACTCTGTCTAGTGAGTCTCGATGGCCCTCTCCCCACGTAGAAATCACTGATTCTGTGATTGACAGGTTGTGGAGGAGTTGCAGAGTGGGCCAATGAGCAGCGAGGAGAAGGAACTAATGCAGCTGCTGATGTCACCACACATGAAGGTACCAATATGTTAACCAACGTACCAACCAACAAACTAAACCACACAATGACACTGCCATCAATCAGAAGTCGCTGTCTGTGATCATGGCCTAACCAGGACTTAGTGCCTTTGAATTAAGTTTGTCAAGACACTGTCACTGTCCAGGCTTTGATAGGGACTCAATGTCATAGACAGTCATAACCAGGACTCATTTCCCTCAACCAGGACTTACCCAGGACCCAACTCCACTGAGTGAAGTTTGACCAGGACTTAATGTCATTGACCTAAACTAGACCTCACTGCTCTGAATTGGAGCTTAAACAGGGTTCACTGGCATTAACCAAGGCCTGACAAGCACTCTGTGTCGTTGACCTGGGCTTAACCAGGACTTAATCAGGGCTTCGGAAATGAAATGCAATTATCTTGCTCAGCCTCAGCTCATAAATGCATAATTTAATTTCCTCTTTATACAGAAAACACTCTTTTGTGGTGTGCCAGGTGTAAATTGGGAACTGATGAAAATGTGCTTTCCATTCTGCAGTTGCTGACCACTCACCTAAACTATCATTGCTCATTTCTCTTCTATAAAGTCCATGTTTGATCAGTACAGTTATCTTAATTATATCCATTAATAGAACCTTGCTTTGAATGAATGCGACGTACAGGGGGTGTTGTATTCCCCTTTGGGACAAAGGTTAATGAGAATTCATTACCTTTCAAATTGACCTTATATTGCGTTTCCGTTCTGAAGCTCCATCAACTCATATGGTCTAGTCACACTTCCAAACGTTATTTTTCAGCCTTTCTGTAGTTCCCATTTTCTCTCCTTGTCCACTCCTCCTTCAGGCTGTGCTCAGCGTGCACGACACTGTGGCGCAGAAGAACTTTGATCCGGTCCTGCCTCCGTTGCCTGATGACCTGGAGGACGAGCTGGAGGAGGAGTCGGTGAAGATAGTGCGACTAGTAAAGAACAAGGAGCCCCTGGTGAGCAGAATCTGGTTGTGCAATTAGAAAGACCATAGAATTCCTCATTACTGACAATTTAAATGTTACTGAGAGAAGCATTTGAGTGATGAACAGTTGTGGAAGAGTCAGAACCACCATCGCATCTTTACTTCATCTTTAACAAGGGGGCAACCATTCGCCGAGATGAGACTACGGGGGCTGTCGTGGTGGCCCGAATCATGAGGGGTGGTGCTGCAGATAGGAGTGGTGAGTTCCCTGTTTGTATCGAGCTGGCCGAAACAGGACTGAACTAAATGTGACAACGGTACTTGGATCCCTGTTTATTAGGGTGGTATCGATCTGGATGGTCCCATCTGCATGCATCCTGCTCCCAAACCACACCCCACTCACAAGTGGGGGAGTGTGGGGATGGAAGATGAATATTGCTTTGAGGTAAAGTGACAGACTGGCGATATATGAGTGGAAAAAATGGATCAGGTATGAGATGTTTGAACATAGAGGCTGATGAGAATAGAGGAAGCTCAATAAGAGTTCAACTTCAGAACAAGATGTACAAGAATGAGAAAAATAGGGCAGGGGAAAAGAAATATTACCGAACAGAATAACACAAATGCCTCAAGACTGGGTCTGTCCACTATAATTTTATCAAAGAGACCTCCTAAACTGGAAAGGGGAGGGGAGGGGGGTGTTCTGGGAAGCTGACCACTGCAGTTGCCATGGAAATGTGATCCTTCTGAGTGTGTTTAAGTGTGCACAGATGTGACTTACTGTAAGCCTCTATGCTGTACTTCTTAATTGCATGCATTCCACTTTATAGTCTTATGAACACCTTTTTTCCCCTCAATCCCTGGCTCTCGAAGGCTGCAGCCTGCACTGATTTTCTTTCAGCTTTGTTTGCTTATGGAATTAATCTATAGGACCTTAAGCCACTGCAGCCAGTGGTTTTCAGTAACCATTTGGGGCTCTGTTGATACACATTATATTCTATTGATCACCTGTTCACTTAAGGGGTCTGATGTTTTGACATTTAGTTGTATCACATCACACAAAGCAAGACTTTTCCACAGCCTTCAGCCGTGAGATCCACACAAGATCCCCTCCCACTACTCCATGCAGGTCTCGTGCACGTAGGCGACGAGCTCCGTGAAGTCAACGGCACCTGTATCATCCACAAGAGGCCCGACGAGATCAGTCAGCTGCTGGTACGGAGCTCTGATCCCTCTCAACTCTGTTGTTCATATTGCCTTTGATATCGCTTTTTCGTTCGGCAGCTAACAGAGTGCTTTCATCTCCACCACCCTCAACCTCAGAATGCTGTCATCTTGCAGAAATGTAAATCAGAACGTGCTTGAGTGACACTGAAGAGTTTACACAGGATCCTTCAAAACCAGACACAATGTATTTTTCATGACGTTGATATCAATTTTGCATAGTTGTAGAATGAAGCTGAAGTCAGCAACTCAGTTGTACATCTTGTAAGAATGAAGCAAGAATTTTGAAATGATGCTGATGTACATGTGTGCAGGTGAGGTCTATAGCTGGATCATTGCTGAACAAGCCATTTCCTCTTCTCTGTGCTCAAGTCCCAGTGTCAAGGATCCATCACGCTCAAAATTATCCCAGCCATCAAGGAAGAGGACCGGCTGAAGGAGAGCAAGGTGTGATAAGGTGCAACTCTATGACCATTCATGAGCTCAAATATTGCTGCTTTCTCATTGGTTCTCTGCTTTTGTTTTGGACAACAACGGGCCGCTGTTGCCTCCAAGGTGTACATGAGAGCCCTGTTTGACTACGTGCCCTCTGAAGACAAGGCCACGCCCTGCCAGGAGGCAGGACTTCCTTTCAAGCGTGGGGACATCCTGCAGGTGGTGAGCCAGGATGATCCCACCTGGTGGCAGGCCAAGAGGGTGGGGGACAGTAACCTGCGAGCTGGGCTCATGCCTTCCAAGAGCTTCCAGGAGCGGTAGGGTCTGCCCCATTGCAAATGCATCTGTCCAATGGTTTCAGACATCATTTTATCGGTGCAATCTGAGGTTTCCATGACAACTATCTTTTCATTTTAGTTATGTACTTACTATAGCTTTAATATGAATACCTTTGTGTTCCTTGGTGTGGTGAATTTTCGCTGAAAAGCATTCCTCAGAGGCACTGCGATAGCAACCGGACCGAAGACCTTTCTTCTCAGCCCAAGGTCTAAGGACAGTCTTGCTTGTAAAAGACAATCAAACAATTCTGAAGCTCAATGAGATGGCAGACGAAAGTGTGCGCCAATTTTGTGTGACCTTAGCGTCTCAACCTGTTGATGGAGTTGCTGCCACTGCGATGTCTGCCATGGTTTTCTATCCTCTGAGCACGTCTGCCTTGCATAGTCCTGATTCTCTACTTTGGCTAACATCAAATGCACTAAGAAAAATCCGACAAGTCAAAGACCATCTCTTTTTTAAATATTTTTCCTTCGTTTCCTGTGTATCCTTCATTACTATCCTGTTCTTGTTAGATTTCTTTTCTCTCTGTTTTATCAGACGGCTGGCTTACAGGACTAAAATGGGCACGCTCCAAAATCCTAGATCACCAGGAAGACACCTTTGTAAGTTTTTTTTACACATTTAAATATTGCTGCAGCTGGGGTCAGTATGATTTTCATTATGATTATTGTAAAAAAAATATTCCAACATTGTATTCATTATTTATTGACTCAAGCAGGTTTTCTGTTTAGCAGCCTCATTGAGTTGATTCCTGGATTAATATATTTTAAATATACATATTTAATGAGTTTGTTTCTCTCCCTTTCTCGTAATTCCAGAATTACTCACTACTAAGTCGTTGCCAGTAGAAGTTAATTCACATGAACATCCCTCCATTTATTTACAGTTTGGGTTCTGTAACCCTGAACATCACTGTAACAAAAAATACTTTGTCTTTTTTCTTAATATTCGGAATGACTTCAAGGCACACAAACACACGGGCATTGGCTGAAGCCGCATGTCTCGAGCGGGGTCACGGCAAGCCGGGGCCTAACCCGGCAACACAGGGCACGAGGCTGGAGGGGGAGGGGACAGACCCAGGACGGGATGCCAGTCCATCACAAGGCACCCCAAGCGGGGCTCAAATCCCAGACCCGCCAGAGAGCAGGACCCGGCCGAACTCGATGCACCACCGCACCCCCACTTCAAGCCACATTAAAGCTAATTATAAATTACTAAAAAAAAGTTATTTTCACAAACTCCTACTAAGTCCAAATTTTTTTATCTGTTCATCACATAAACGTGTATTATTTGTCATGTTACTGATTACCAACACCCATTATACTGAATTCAGTCTCTTAAGCTCCTCCTGTAACTTGGTGTGTTTTAGCGCCATCTATTGGCTGCATGTGTAAACACACGGTCTTTACTTGGATTTATTCATTTAGGCGATGCTTTAATCCACAGCAATTCAGAATATTAAACTACCTACAATTATCAACCCATTTATACAGCTGGATAATTTCACTGGAGCAATTCAGCACAAGTACGTTGCTCAAGGGAGCTACAGCTGGAAGTGGGATTTAAACCTGCAACCTCCGAGTCGGAAGGCAAGCGCTCTAACCACTACTCTGCCAGCTGCCCCCACTGCAATTCAGACATGTTAGGAATTAAATGAAGATTATACAGTTCAGAATTAAAAAAGATAAACAGGAAAATGCTTGTGTCTTTTAGAATTCCTAGCTTAACTCTGCTGAAAATGAGGAGCCGGTGTACTGTAGTCCTTATACACTATATGGCCAAAGTATGTGGACACATGACCATCATACCTCTATGAACTTGCTGGACATCCTGCTCCAAAAGTATGGGCATTGATATATATAACAGCCTGCACTCTTCCGGGAAGGCTTTCCAGAAGACTTTGGAGTGTGTCTGTGGGAATTTGTGCCCATTCAGGCAAAAGAGCGTTTGTGAGGTCAGGTACTGACGCTGGATAAGAAGACCTGGCTCACAATCGGTATTCCAATTCATCCCAGAGATGTTCAGTAGGGTTGAGGTCAGGGCTCTGTGCAGGCCTCTCGCGTTCCTCCACGCAAGACTCGTTAAACCATGTCTTTTCGGATCTGGCTTTGTGCGCAGGTGTGCAGTGATGCTGGGACAGAAAAAAGCCTTCTCCAAACTTGCCACAAAGTTGGAAGCGCACAGTTGTCTTAAACGTCTGCGCATTGACGGTACCCTTCACTGGAACTTAAGGGCTTCGCCCAAACCCTGAAAAAACAGCCCCAGACCATTTTCCATCCTCCACCATACTTTACAGTAGGTACTAAGCATTCCGGTAGGTAGCGTTCTCCTGGCATCCACCAAACCCGGATTCGTCCGCCAGACTGCCAGATAGCGAAGTGTGATTCATCACTCCAGAGAATACGTTTCCACTGCTCCAGAGTCCAATGGCGGCACGCTGTACACCCCTCCGGCTGAAGCCTGGCATCATGCATAGTGAACTTAGGCTTGTGTGCAGCTGCTCGGCCATGGAAACCAATTTCAAGAAGCTCCTGATGCACATTCCTTGCGCTGATGTTGCTTCCAGAGGCAGTTTGGAACTGTGTAGTGAGTGATTCATTCTGCTGCCAATGTTTGTCAATGGAGATTGCACGGCTATGTGTTGGATTTTACGCACCTGTAAACAACGGGTGCGGACGAAACGCCCAAACTGAATAATTATAAGGGGTGTCCACATACTTTTGGGTGTATAGTGTATATTTGGGTTGTGTTCCTGGGCCACAGATTCCTGCTACCATGACTTCCAAGAACAATGACACCACAGAGGGCTATCTGAACACTCTTTGTTCCACAGTGCCTCCCAATGGCAGTGGAATCCAGCTCGTTGTTGCGGCTGCAGGTCACTACATTTATTTGTGTTTTTTCCTTCCTCACTGCTGACGCTTAGATGACCAGGGCTGTGAAAAAGGTGGGTATGCCAAGGTCCTCAGACATACGGTCCCAGTGCTACTCATTATCTCCTCTGTAAAGCAAACACAGTCTTGTACTACGTCTACCTCTTGACATGCCAACAACAGCTGCCGTAGAGGAAGAAGCGAAATGAAACTCTGTTCTCCTAAGACCCTTTTGTGAATGCACAGAGGTCAATCATTCAGTGGCTGATTTACATTTGGGTTTATTCGTTTATTATTGCACATTACAGGGCCTATGTGAATTATATTTCGTATTTATCCCACGTTATTTGTTGTTCTCCCAGAATGAGTATAATCAAACTGTTCTGTAATCTGAGCATGAAAGGGCGGCTGGCTTGTGGTCTCAGGGTCTGTTTCCCTGAAGAGAAAACCAATCCCCTGGGCCCTCTCCTGCCTCTCAACTGCAATCCCACCGGCTGTCAGCCTACAGAAGTGGAATAGAGATTCTCCAAGCTCTGGTCCTCGAGTTCCCTGATCAGTCCTATCCGCCCCCAACAGCCCTTGCAGCTGAGAGTCGCTTTGGCGTATCGCATCGAGACAGGCAGTTGCTCACTGCAGTCAGCTCCCCGTCACCCCAGTGTCCTTATTCTTCTATATCCCCTCGTTCTGCTCCTGCTCTTCTTCTGACTTGTCGTTTAGGATCTCATTATAATCCCTATATTGTTTATTTCCTGATATAAATGATATGCTGAGGGTGACGATATAATTAAAAACGTTTAATGATAAGCGCTCTCACGTATATTAACCGCAGATGTTTGTCTCGATTCATTGCTGACTGGTTGATCGTAGAATGAGCTCGTGTTTGTCGCGTCATCCAGACTGGAGGGAGCCGATAGCTCGTGCGATCATATGGGCACCACGGAAGCCGGTCAGAGTGCTTATGACAAACTTCTGCACAATTTCACACTCACGCATTCTCACTGCGAGGAATTATGCCTCTAAGGAACATGTTCACGTGTCTGCGTGCTGTTAGCCGGAGGATCCACGCTATAGTCGAGTCGTTGGCCTGGCAGGAACAAGAGCCGTGCTTGATCCCTAAGTGTCCAAGCACTACGCCTGGTTTCTTTCATTGCGGCCGATGCAGAAGCTGTGAACTTCCCAGAATCCCCTTTTCCTGTTCCTGTTATCCCTGCAGGAGACTGTCCATACTCCCGAATGCTTCCCAAGTGCCTGCCTTGCTCTACTGTCCTCAAAAGCCCCAACTCCAACCCATCTCTCAACAGTCCATTGTCCATGTCTGTTACCCCACATCTTACCCCCCCTTTTCCCTGCTTGCCTCCCTACAGAGGACTGTGACTGTGAGGGATATTTCAATGGACATTACATAGGTGAGCGCATGCATGTCTTCTACGCCTACTCGCTGGCCTCAAGCAAACTCGTTCCAACGTAGCCGCTTTGGGCAAAGAGGCAGTGGACTTGGCTGGCCGGGGTGGATGTCAGTGGGAGGGGCCATCAATCCCAGGAATTTATTGGAGTATACTGGAAACTCCAGAAAAGTGGAGGGTCCGTTTTCAGGTTTACCCAACATGCTTGTTCCTTAGTTTAACCTTCAAAAGAGAACAATTAAAGACTCGCCACCTTTAACTCCCATGCGTGACTAAGAAATTACGCTCATTATGTAAAGTGTTCTCAAAGCTGCTGCAGCTCACAGAGGATTTAATTGTTCCTGAAATATGTGCATCTGCTGCGTGGTGCAACATCTGGGCGTGCCGTTTCACAGTCACAAATTAAAGTTGTTCTTAAGCATTTTCCAGTCATGAGCAGAGGTCACATTACGCCGCAGCTGTGGAAAGTGCTAAAAGAAGTACCCACAATTCATCTGGGTTAGCGCTTGGAGTCCTCGGGTAGTGTTTAGATCCTGATGATTCATGCTAGATTTTGCTGCATTGTCTGCATTCACCCGTCCCGGAAGGCCCCCCTGCTTACCAAGTGCAGTGTTAGAAGTTCCTGCTCCCGTTCTCGATGATTCATTAAGTGTCACGAGGATGTGGACGCAGCTTGATGTAAGCAGTTGTGGGATTCAAATAGTCCCTTGGCTAAGCCTCCTGGCCTGATCCTCAGCACAGGTCCTTCATGGCATGAGCATGCCAGCAAGTGGCCTTACATGTTATGGTTTCCTTCATGGGCTCCACTTGCATTACAGAGACGACAGCACCCCCTATCAGCGATGTTTATATCACACGGAGCCAACTCTCTCCGCACCCTCCCTTGTGGCCGCGTTGCGTGTGCCTGTGCTGCCTAATCCCCTCAGCTTTGGACGCATTGCATCTGAGCGGTGCACGGCTGCCCTCCCCTTGCTAAATCCCCCATGCTACCCCCTTACGTGAACACATAAGTCTGGTTGTGTCATGGTCTAATACGAGTTATAGTTTCTCCAAAGTGTAAGCCTGTTGCGCCCTCCTGCGGTCAAGCTTTTTCCTGGGAATTTTACACAGGTACTGTCCCTGTCTACTCCAGCGTATTTACACCCTCTCCCATGCATCATCAGTGTGTTGATTTCTGCCCACACATATCGCACCCTTGGCACTCAGGCCTTGCTCTAGACTCAGAATGATGTTTTAGTGAGAGAACCCGTGGCAGGCATGGGTGGGGATACCATCAGAATGATTTCCTTTGAATAATACATGCTAGTATTTAGAGATGTTTGTTGGCAGATCTAATGGGTCAGACTTTCCTTCTGAGGCCAGAGCAAAGCATTGTTCAGCAAAATAAAGGAGGAACGCACTCAATCAGTGCAGCGGTGGCTCAGCTCATCTACCGGCACTGGCTTCACAGCTTACCCAGTTTAGGAGAGCACGTAGAGGAGGCATAGGAAATTATTATTCAACAAGTGCTTAGTACCTTCACATTTTGAGGTGGCCACCAGATAAGCGGTTCACCGATGACCTCTGGTCAGTCACACATCTGGTTTCATATCGCACACTTTGCAAGTTCACTTTTTACTGAGATAACTGGCACTAACTGACATGTATCTTCTTTGGTGACAGTGCAAGGGAGAATACAGTACCAGTGAAAAGCGAGAGTCCACCTACTGTAGAACGGAGTTTGTTTCCACAGGATATTTGACCAACAAGCTGGATCAGGAAATGAGCCATAATGTGTCCCCAGCTCTTATGCAGCTTTTTCTCTTCTGTCAACGTCATCCCATTAGGGTTGCCAACCCCTGGAGAAGAAAATAAGGGACATTTCTGGGTTCTTTATAGGAAAACAAGGGACACTCGGAATGTCTTTGTAGCTAATGTATATGTGTAAAAAAGGAGTCTCTGCTTGACTGAATTAAATGCTAAAATGAATCTGAGACATTTTTCTTTTAGCTCACTCAAATCAAACGTAGTATTATCCTGGAAATGTATAATCCATCGGTTAAAATAGATTTTGTAATATAGCTTGAAAAGTAAAAGTGTAAAGAAAATGTGTGTATAATAGAATATACAAAACAACAGCTAACCATATTCAGTATCGGTTGAGGTGGTGCAACAAAAAACTGGAAATTGCCCCTTGGGGGGTCGTTCCATCGATCATTTTCTGCGGACGCATCTTGCTTTACGTCGAATAAATCTCTCTTCCAAACAAAGTTTAAATTAGTTTGCCGTAAACTCGTTCTCCCTGACTTGTCCGTCTCCTATTCTTTTTTTATATTTCTCTAATCGTTTTCGTTTACGAGGTGGACTATTTGTAGCCATGATGACATCTAGTCATCTAATTAGCTACCTGCCTTGACCCCTCGCTGGGGGGAGGTTTCTCCTTGACCCCTCCCACACTGTCAAATGTAGCAACGACCAATGACAGTCGGACTCGCACACGTGACACAGCTGTGTTTCATATCCATTTTTGCAATGTTTTCCTAATCTTCTTTTAACACTTTAATGAGAACTGCGAAGTTTATTTCTCCAGTAAATATATGTAATAAATACTTTTAAATGTCTCTGGGTGTGAAAGGTTATGGGACAAACCGCGTTCCATATGGTTTTAATACGGAACGCAAACCCTACGGAACGATTCTGTATTATACAGGACGGTTGGCAACCCTACATCCCATACAAGTATTGCCCAGAATGGCCAAGCATACTCAAACTTTTGACTGGTTCTGTATATCTTGCAATGCTTTATTTACTGTTGGTCACAGAATACCACACTTAGTGCGTTATTCTCAGCTGTGAAGCACTATTTAATTACAACCTCCACCTTATCTTGCTGTTACAGTTCATGCAACACATTACTAAATATGAAAGGCAACACTTGACATCAAAGTGCTCGACACAAAGCAAAGAGGACCACTTATGTGTTTGTGCGTGAGTTTGAGGGCCTGGGTTCAGGGGCAGCATCTCACTGGTAGCCCTTTGCATCTGTCTACCTGTCTGCTGGTCAGCCGGCTTGCGAAGGAGCTTCCGCTTGAGTCGCAAGGACCGCCAGGAGTCCCAGTCCAATGAGGACAACTCCGACTTCCTGACCTACGAGGAGGTGACGCGACACCAGCAGCGCCCTGGCGAGCGGCCACGTCTGGTGGTGATGATCGGTAATGCAGCCCGAGCTCTGTGGACCTATCTAGCTTGGGGTATTGATTTTGTGGAAATTGTGGTTTCCTGCACTCTGCCCTGAACAGTTGGAGGAGGGATGAAAGTACTCCTTGCCACAAAGCAGTACGTGAATGAAGGCTCACATGCAAAAGCTTGCATTTCCTCGATGTTTCAGAAACTCTTCTTTGACTTGCACAGCCTCAAGTCCTTGGAAAGACAATGCTGTTGCTCCCTGAGAAACCTTCCGCTGTCTCTCTGGGCAGGTTCCCTGGGAGCTCGGATCAATGAGCTGAAACAGAAATTGATAGCAGAGAACCCCCATCGCTATGGCGTTGCTGTGCCGCGTGAGTCCTGCCGTGACTCCCCGTCTACCCATCCATTTAAGAGTACAGTATGTGCATGTAAACTCACGCATGTACATGTGCACCTTGGGTGTTGAGCCCTTCCTTCTGTTTCTTTCTGAAGACACCACAAGGCCCAAGAAGAGCCACGAGAAGGAAGGCGTGGAGTACCACTTTGTGTCCAAACAGGCCTTTGACGCTGATGCCCAGAGCAACAAGTGAGTGGTGCTTCACTAACCTGTCTCTCCGCATCATTTTTACCTCCCTACTCAGCATGCATGAGCAACTGCTCATCACAAAGACTAGATGCATAATTTTCTTCAGGGTTTCCATTGTATTTTTGGCAGCTGTCCTACATTTAATATTTTTCTTTCACAAAGGATGCAGTTGGTAGGCCACTCTGTGAAGAGGTATCAAAACTAGGTCAATATGAACTGGGCAGCTGAATAAATCCTATTACATAGATGTCCTGAAAAGAGATAAAGCAATTTCACAATAACAACACCTCATTGTGTCTGTGCTGTAAAAGAGAAGCTGGCTGTAGTGAAAACCAACAACAGTGGGTCCCCAAGGTCAATGGATTGAGCAGCACACATGTAGTCCACTATAGAAAGTTCCGGACAGCTTGTGTGTATCCCTGGGCTAAGGCATGACTTTGCGGTGAAGTGCTTAGCTGAACCATACTCCATCCTGCCAGGTTCATTGAACATGGGGAGTACAAGGAAAATCAATATGGCACCAGTCTGGAGGCCATTCGTTCAGTACTAGCCAAGAATAAGCTGTGCATCGTAGATGTACAACCGGAGGTAAGAATCCATTTACTGTAGTAATAGGAACAATGGTATATCATCATAAAGCCTCAGACCCAAAGAGCCTTCTGTATCTTCTCATACTGTTATATTACCTGTGATAACATTATTATAAAACATTAAACACAATTAAGGATAAATGACATGAAATAAACCAACATTAATGACTCTGACAAGAGAAAACCATGTCTGGTGGGATCAAATGGCTCCTGTGTTGCCAGTAGGCAGCTGAGCCACAAAAATTGTGTAACCATTGGAAATTCGATAGATGCCGAAGATGAAAAAGGTAGACATTAGATGAGGAAAACCTCTCTCACCCCAGGCACTGAAGACTTTGCGTACAGCAGAGTTCAAGCCCTATGTGATCTTTGTGAAGCCACGGATCCCGGAGAGCCAACGACAACGACCCAGTGACGGTGCATCGCCATCAACATCTGAGCAGTTCCGTGTCACGGTAAGATTGCCCTCCACCACTCAAATTTAGTAGACTGCGGTTGAACTGAGGTGTCACAGCTTCTGCATCATGCAAAATACACGCCACGCTTCTGCACCGCGGTGACCCCAATGTTCCTGCTCCTTGTCAGGATGAGGAGCTGGAGGAGATGCGACTGTCGGCTATGCGGATTGACCAGGAGTACGGTCACTTGGTGGATCGGGTCCTAGTGAAGGACGACACGATTAGTGCCTGTGCAGAGCTACGGTGCATTCTGGAGCGGCTAGAGCGGGAGGCCTTCTGGGTCCCTGTGAGCTGGGTGCGGACCTAGTCCAAACAATCTGGGGGTCCCTGGCACCCTCTTTCTCTGAGTCCTTCTCTTACCCCTGTCTGTCTGTCCCATCACACGGACATGCAAAAATCCCAGAGACAAATGCACACAAGGTGGGTCCTGAAGGGTGTGGCATGCCTTAATGCAGGGCATTCCAAACCACTCATACCCACATCTATAGATGTTCTACACCTCAACCAGAGCAATCCCCCTGTGTTGACAAATGAGACAGGTAAGTTTCCCTTTGGGAGGAGCAGTGAGGGAAAAAGATGGCTGAGACCTGCTGGTGGTCAAAGAAGTTATAGAAGTTTGTAGAGCCGTTGGACTTGGAACCCTGCATGGACCCCTCATCTATGAAGACTTAGTCCAAGTTCAGATCAGTCCCTTTAGCATTTTATGGTTATTTATTTGATTACTGAACTGTTTATAAACAACATAATTTATCACAGCAGGAACTCTATGTCATATCCCACTCTCCTACGGCTCAACCTGAAGAGCTGGAACAGGGTGTCAATCAAGGGCCGCTTGGTGGGGAAGCGGTTTCAGCAAGTATCTTGGCTCTAACCTCAAGAGAGCTGTCATCACATCACAACCATTTCCAGTTTTCATTCACTGATTCAGCGGAACGAAGTGCACAGCTGGATGAGCAGGGTACGCAACGTACTATAGATGTCTGTCCACTGCTGAAGACCAAAAGGCCCTTAAAGTTATCCAAGACATCCTCAGTGAAGCCTCTTCTGAACATAAAAAAAGGAACATTTCAACCTCATGGTGCTTCCTTCTTTTCATTATCCTGCAGCCATGTGAATGAACAAGGTCTTTATAAAGCTGGTGTCTGAGATGTAAAACAGTCTTTACCATGAGTCCAAAGGTCAACGCAAATCCAACGCCTTCCAGTACAAAATGTTCATGGTGTGCTACACATCTCTGTCACAAAACAGGTCTTTTTCTGCATCATTCAGCAACAAAGACACCAAGGACCCTTCATTTCGGTTTCAAGCAAATCCCTTCATGCAAATATTAATAACTGCACAAACGGCACAGCGTGAATACCATTTTGTCAGTATGAAATTGCAAATCATATCAATTATTCCGACTGAGGTTGGTATGAGAAAAGGATGAACCCAGGCAGCAATGCAGTTCTACAGGAAATCCCAAGGAGTTCAGTGGTTTTCCTTCTCTGTGTGACAATATCATTACAGCACAAATAAGCAACCAAACTGTCACACATTGTTAAAATTAATGCAAATATATGAGCCCAAAAATCATTCCATAACCATTACGTTGAGACTGGACTGCGGCAATGTGAGCAATATAAAAATCGGCTATATTACCCACTGAAGCGTTCATATAAAAGACAAATATGTTTTAATGTATAATAGAGACTGTACTCCGCAACAACCCATCACTGCAGTGTCACCCATCTGAGGATGATTTGCAACTATGTTATTTGTGTAAAAAACCTGAAACCTGTGGAATGTGCCAGAATCCCAAAGCCTCTGAATCCCACACAAAATGTTTCCATAAGCTCTTACTGTAATGTACTGTTACTTGTGAACCCATTATTCAGGTTGAATTTGTACCATGAAAAAGTGCCATAGTAAAAGCAAGCTATGCTGTAGGTGGTGTTTTTTTTACTGCTGTATTCATGCATACTTGAAAAACAAACAGAAAATTACTATATTATCTAAAAAACTTTAGATGCATCTTTTACATTCATTTATTAATTTTACATGTGTACCATATAATACTGTTCATTATTACGCTGCAGGGTTATGAAAAGCAAATACACCTCTCGGAAAGTTTTGTCTTTAAGACATGCGGATGTGAAATAATCATTTAAATACTACTAGTGGCTCAAGGGACCACATTTAAAAAAAGTAACACTGTACATTTGTACTTTTCAAACATTTTGAAAAACTATACATGAATGTGCTTTCCCTGAGTGGTAACACTGAGCATACCTCAATTTCAGTGCTGTGCGTCACCACAAATAGCCACCTTTCCCTCAGGGTGAATAATCCAGACCCTGATCGCTACGAGCAGGACATAGAGAGACATACAACTACTGTAGATTGAGGATATCGGCCCTCGGTAATAAATAGCCGGTCTGTCATGAACACCACATTGTTAGTGTTGCGTACTGCTGTATAGTGTAAACAGCACCGCACTGTGGAAGGTTTCTATACTGCATTCAACAATTTTACCAGCCCATTATATTTACATATTTAGCAGACACTTTCCCAAAGTGACTTCCGATGAACACTATGTAGTGTTCTCAGCCCACACACCTTATTCACCAAGGTGACTTACACTACTTACACTGGGTAGCTCATCCATACATCAGTGGAACACACTCTCTCTGTGTCACTCACACTATGGGGGAACCTGAACAGCATGTCTTTGGACCGTGGGAGGAAACCAGAGTGCCTCGAGGAAACCCCCGCAAACATGGGGAGAACATGCAGACTCCACACTGACTGCGTGGGGATCGAACCTATGTCCTTTTGCCCCATCCGGGTGCTGAGAGACAGCAACACCGCTCACTGTGTCACCCCACGCTGCAGTAATAAAATACTTGACTTCTGTTGGCTGAGGAAACACTGTTTTTTATATTATACATGAAATGAATACTGCCGAAGTGCACTTAAAAAGATTTGTACACCGTGAGCAAAATCTTATAACCTGCAAGTCATCAGTCCAGGTCCCACCGCAGCAGCTCCTCGCATCGGCTGTGGCTCATCCCCTGGGTCCCATTCATTTACAGAAGCGGATCTACTGTTCAAACAGACCTGTGAGGAAGTGCTGCATCCGGGACCAATTTCGGCTTTCGAGAGATACAGAGAAATCCTCGAAAACATGAATGCTATTCAATCAAAGGCTCAGTTTCAGCTGACTGCCAGGGAAAAGGATTCTACCTCCTGTCAAGGTAAAAGTACAAACTTTGGAATGTCTTACCTTACTACTTGGATGGAGTCGACAGCGCTAATGTGACTGAATCCATAACGGACCGATGATGGGTCAACACTGATTCATTCAGTTTACACTTTTTACCAAAGCAGCTTATGTCACGTCCACGCCCACAACTCAGTTGACAGCACCTGACACCAGTTCAGCACCTACCCTTTAAAAGACACTCCGCAACTTCCCGACCTTTGCGGAATCTCGTCAGGGACAACCGCCCTTTCTCGTGACTCTTCGTTCACGTCCTCCGGTTTCTGACTCTTCGCTTCGTTTCCCGACCACGTCCACGGATCCTCGTTCCTGTCCTGTTCGCCGTTCGATCGACCCTTCGCTAAGTCCTCTGACCTCGCTCATGGATCTTCGCTCTGTCCCTGACCGCCGATCAACCGACCCTTCACCTGTCCCCGACACCGAGAACTAGCCTCATCCCTCGTCTCCGGACAAATGACGCTGCACTTGGGTCCAGCCGTCCCAGGCCCCTATGTTTCACAACAGCTTACAGTTATGTTTTCATTTACAGGGCTGGAAAATTTTTTTGGAACAACTTAGAGTAGCTCATAAAGGGCATTATAGCAGTAGGTGGACCTCAAACCTGCAACCTCCAAGTCCAAAGGTGCTCTAACCACTATACCACCTACTGCCCCCAGGCTACACACTTAAAAGTGGATTTATGAAAAATAAATTATATTCAACAAATAATTAAGTAATCGAATAGCAAGGATTGCTAGTGATTGCTAAGCGCATTCTAGTGAATTTCTTTATTCTGACGGATTGGTATCGGCTCTGGAGAAGATTTGTGATATTGTGACATTAAGAATGTTTGAATAAATTAAGGATTTTTCGGCTTTTGCACAGCTGCAGAATTTTGTCAGATTTTTTTCTGAACAGAAGGAATCAAACTCATTAATAATTTACAATTAGACTACAGGCAAAAGTAAACATTCTGTCAAGTGAAAGGCAAAGCAGAACTCTCTTTTTCTGTTTGTTTCTTCCTTAGAGAAGGCTCAAACATTAGTAGACATTGACATGTGTTCAAATTTGTGAAGTCCAGCCCTAATCAAAAAGTCGAGAAAGCTTGCAAGTACTTCGCTGAAGTTTCAGTTAATTATTGCTAAGTAATTTCTATTCTCTAAATTAAATCAAAAGGCTCCACCAGCTCATCAGCGAGTTAAGAAATTACTAGCTTTAATTAAACCAAGTAAAGTTACTAGTTCTGCAGGACTTTTCTATGCATGTTGCATTGTTTGCAGATTGGCCACCCCCCAGGTCCACCACACACACACACACACACACACACACACACACACACACACACACACACACACACACACACACACACACACACACGCTACAACCCTGTAATTCCTCTGTACTTCACTACTGTCCTTCTCAGATTATTGTTTTCTCCCCAGTCTACATCATTTTTCCTTCCAGTCACACTTTCTGATTAATAAAATTAATTTTTAACATTTTGCCAAGAGAATTTCCGTGTGCATATGAATTTATTTTTAATTGGGGGAGAAGATTGGCTTGCCAATGTGACTTTGTTTCATTTTGAAGGTAGGGAACGTTTGATTTACCTGCAGCTGTGTCCACCTCTTAATCTTTTCCAGCTGGAATTCGCTGTATGTCAGAGACTGCTTCTAACAAAACAGTGTACACAGCAGAATTAATCGGGCTGAAAATGACATTTTCCTTTAAAAATTAAAAACACGACTGCTTCTCGCAAAAGTATGTAATGAAACATATTGTTTCATCAAGAAGGGGTGCGGTGGCACAGTGGGTTGGACCACGGTCCTGCTCTCTAGTGGGTCTGGGGTTCGAGTCCCGCTTGGGGTGCCTTGCGGCGGACTGGCGTCCCGTCCTGGGTGTGTCCCCTCCCCCTCTGGCCTTACGCCCTGAGTTGCCGGGTTAGGCTCCGGTTCCCCGTGACCCCGTAAGGGACAAGCGGTTCTGAAAATGTGTGTGTGTGTGTTTCATCAAGCACACAGAGCACAGACCTGAGAACGGAAGCTGATTAGCTCATTGACCTACCAACTTCTCAGGTACTGTGGCACCAAAATTATTATACACAGTACACAAACTGGACATGAATACAGGGAGGGACATGTCAAGGTTGCTTACATACCTATGACTAACCTTCATGCAAACACCTTCTGGATCATACAATAACAGGTCAGTATGCAGTCGTCTTTGACACGGAGAGCCATGCAGGGGTCACACCAGGACGTGGGCCAGGCCACCCCCCATGAGGATGTTACCAACTGGAGACAGAGGAGGTGACGGTTGGAATTGGGACAAGATAACCTGGTGTCATGGAAATGGAAGGGGTTCTGAGATATTCGAACTTTTAGGGTAAACCAGTGTATTTCAGTAGCTAGACAGGAGATGGTTTAACATTTGTCCAGAAGGAACAAGGAACACTGGAGGTACAGCTTAATGTATGCAAATGTAAACTTGGCCACCAGAGGGCAGCAATGCACAAAGAAGAGGAATCGACAGAGTTACAGCAGTACCTCTGCAAACAGGAGCGCGGCCTAACAAACATACCAACCAACGTCAAGAACTGCTTGTCCTGAGCAGGGTCGAGGTGAGCTGGAGCCTATTCTGGAAACATTGGGTGCAAAGCTGAAGGGGGGGCACACCCTGGATGGGACGCCAGTCCATCAAAGGGCCACAACTAGTTACCAAGACACAGAGCTAGACAAAGGTACTGGAGCAATTGCAGGGCAAGCACCTTGCTCAAGGGCACTACAGTCGGAAGCGGAGATCAAACTGGCAACCTTCAGAGCCAAAAGCAGCCGCTCCAACCACGACACCACCAGCCGCCCCTTTTGACAACCATATGAAACTGGAATTCATCTAAACACACACATACACAATCTGAAACCGCACGTCCCAAGAGGGGTCACGGCAAACTGGAGCCTAACCCAGCAACACAGGGCACAAAGCTGGAGGGGGAGAGGACACACTCAGGACAGGACACCAGTCTGCCTCAAGGCACCCCAAGGAGGTCTTGAACCCTAGAGCCACCAGTGAGCAAGCCCTTGCCAAATCCACTGTGCTACCGTCCCCCGATCATCTAAACACTGCATGTGAAACACTAAAGGCAAAACATTTCAAAAATCCATTGTAAAGCTCCTTTTGGCAGTTTCCTGCAAAATCGATAACAAAATTCTTCCGAAGATTCTTTCTACTGTGTGCTGGCAGCCAGAAGTCAAAGCTACTCAACACCTATTCAGACAGAAATAAAAACAAATCTATAAAACGAGAGCTTAACGACTAAAACTGACATATCAGTTTTGTTCCAATGTGCATATTTTATTCTGAGGTCCAGACCAAGGTTATGAAAATACTAGAAATGTTATAAAGAGCATTACATCTATTTTGATAGACTGCTGCACTGGGCAGCTTCCAGGGTGAATAACATAAAGTATTTGAGTGAACACACACACCCAAGGTATGCGATGGCTGTGCTTTGTCAGTGCCACCCTCGGACAAGATTGGTACCATAACGGGAGGTCCTCGGTCAGCTGATGAAATTTTAAGAATAGTAATTACTTGCTTTTTAATTTCTGAATAAAGCAGAGGCAAGGCACAGAATTAAACTGGGCCTTGAGACTGTCTCTGTGTGGTCGTCCTCATTTCATCACTTGGCACAAGTGGGTCTGAGACCCTCACTGCCCCCAAAGCAGTGTGTCTGCATACCCTTACATATGTCAAGCTGTCATATGCTTTAATGTGGGAAAAATCACAGCATGTCCACCAGTCTTCCTCCAATGGTCTTTCCCAAGTTTAATCTTAACATGATTTTGACTGATTAATACTGTAAATGCCAGCCTAAAACTGCACAGTGGAAATAACAAAGTCAGTTTAAAAAAAAAAAAAAAAATCATTGTGTGATCATAATTAACAACGCAAGAAAGGGAGGGACATAACAAGCAAACACATCATTAATCGCAAAGCCTTCATTTACAGAGTGCAAGATGTATCACTGATCATACCTAATTGGCACGGACTCCGTATGTGGGCCAAAAAGATGTGCGTTTTATGATTCCCACTGCATTCCCTTTGCTCAAAGAAAGAGTACCTTTGAATAAGAATAAGGTTCTTTTTAATGGTCCAACCTGAAAGGTCACTGTATCCTTAAAAGCCCCCGGGGTGCAGCGGGGTGGAGCGAGCCGCCGGTGTCCTTGGGAAGAGCGATAAAACAGATCGTCTCTATATCTTCTTCAAAACACACTCCTATTGACATCTGTCTTGTCGATATCTAAGAGCAATAGACTGGGTTATTCTTCTTCTTCTTTGCTCGTCAGATGGGCTGCGCTACAGCAGGGAGAAAATAAAATCCTCTTTACAAAAAAGGGATTTTAACCAGCTCATCCAACACCACTTGACGGTTTAGGGTGTGGAGGACAGTGGCCCCCCCAGCTGGTGGGCAGTCTAGCTGTTCCAGGAGCCTCCTCCTTCTTTTCCTACCCCCCTACAACAGGGTCTTGGAGGTGCATCTCTGAGCTTTTGGTGTTAAATGAATAAAACTTCAAGATTTTATACAGTGTCTTAGGAAACCTATTTAACCCTCCTTCCAAGCTCATGTTGGTGAGACCATCAGCCCTGCCCCACACAATCCCATTCATATCACAGGACCCCGAGAACTCCTCACCTCCTCTAACTAAGCTAATCTGGTGGTGACATGATGTGCGGTATTGTACTCAATTTTAGATTACATGTAAATTTCCATAGAGTCTTTTCTATAAGAAGCTCAGGTTCACAACCTCTCAAAATGTCCATCTTAGAGGACAGGAATGGTTTGCTGGAGTTTAATCTCTGCTGCCCTGAATGCGCACTGCATTGTAATGTCACTGTAGTATACCCTCACTGATCCCTTGTTCTAATGGGGAACAGAGTATTGTCAAATACATGTAAGTAAAAGCAAGAAAATATTTTGCAATGTATTGGGAGTTCAACTGCTTATCAGTATAAATATGTCTCAAAACAAAGGTTTCAAACAGCCGCTCATGTAGAACGATCAATAGCTCAACAGAAATTTGCGCTAAGAGAGAATATTTGTGATTTTCCAACAGGTTTATGAAGCGGGCTGATCTCATTAGAGTGGTGCAATCACCCCAGCATGAGTGAACTCCGCAATAACAACGGTAACAGCAGAAATAATAAAACCTACCTAAACTCAAGAGCGGGTGAGATTAAGAACATTGATTGAAGACACATTCTAACACAGGTGAAATCAAAGCTGAAGGAGTCAGTTGCATGAATAACAATCAGAAACACAGGAAACCAAAGACAAGGACAGGTATGACATGATTGCTGGTTTTCAGTGCTCCAATTGGCCAATGTTTTACAACACGATACCACAAGGATACCTCAAGAGCAATGCTATCTAGGTTTTGTTATCATTGTAGAAGGCTCTGGATGTATTTGGCCAGTCAGTGCAGAATTACAAGATTCGGCCTCTGCTAACCAGAAGGTCACCCTCACCACCTGGGGTGTCGTGCAGAATGTCAAGTTGGTCTGAGAACACACTGTGACAAAATCACACACATGCTTTTGAAGTAAGGGGTCTTCCATCAACAGAAACAAAGACAAGCCCATACTGACATTTAAAAACCTTCTAAAGACAATCTATCCACCCGTCTACCTATCCCCCCATTCATCCATCCCTTTATCAACAGAAAATGCTTGACTAATGTAGGGTTGCGGTGTTCTAGAGCTTGTCCTGGTAAGGCAGCGATATACTCATCTAAAGGCAAATGGTTTTAAAATGGTAGGGTCACATCTGTTCACCAAATAATAATCATTTGTCCCGAGATAGGTAATGACACACACTGTATGTAGGCTGCTTGTGGACCATATGGTTCTAGTCCAGCTTTCTGAACATATCCCATATCTCCGACAGGGAAATGACGTTAGTGACCTCATATAACATTACCTGCCAAGAGAACGATTGGCGCCCTGATGTTAATTAATTTGATCTACTGTTACAGAACTCGAGGCAGCCCAGGGGAGCAATCTGATCATGTTCTCAGTGTTGACAGAGAGAAATTCAGCCCTCATAAACCCGTACCTTGGAGACCAGTTGGCATGGCTGGAGGTCCAAAGTGGAGCACAGCATGGAGACAGAGCATCTGATACAGGGCTCAGGTATGCCTTTTTCCAGGTGATCCTCCAAGGATCATTTCCCGCTTCTGGGAAGCACCTCTGGGATGTGAGGATCTGCTGAGTTTGACCCCACTCACCCAACAGGAATTTATTAAAAAAGAGAAACATTGACAGGTGGCCTTCAAATGGCTACAATTTGAAATGATGCTGCCATAATGACAACAGCATTGCTTACCTGGATTGTTGTCACCGCACCTAACACCCTACTTCGTCTGACCTGTATTTCAAGGCATTTTGAAGTAGTTAGAATATTTCAGCAGTAGGTGCCCTAACAAAATCACACGTAAGTAAAACATCAGGCTTGTCATGCATAATTAGCCTTGACTGAACATGAGCACTTAATGCAGGGCAGAACAGGAAGGAAAATGCAGTTTTTTTTATTTTCCATACAGCAATTATTTCTCACTGTACCTCTCAATTCATGTCTCCATAAAATTTACTAAAAGCCATGTGAAGTTCTACCATTAAATCCCACTAACTGGCATAATGATTGTTGATATCACAAACCAAAATTTGCTAGTATGCATTGTGATTTATGATGTTTACAGTACTAGCCCAAAATCTTAGTAAACCTGCTTAAAAGATTTTCATTATTATTTATTCGTTAAACTGCGTATAATTATCAATCTAAAAAAAAAAAATAAAAACGAAAAAGGATGAAATGAAAACGTTTTAATGAAACACTTTTTCAAAGAAAACTTATATGATGTAAAATGTTAATTGTAAAAACAATTGATTTCCATCAAGTGTACTAAAAATTTTGCCTGGAACTGCATATCTATACAGTATGAACTATTTTCATGTTCTACTCTCATTCTCACCTCAAAATTCCAAATAAAAAATATAAAGTACAAAGCAAAGGACAAAGAAGCAGAATATCCTTTCAAACTTCCCATGTGGGACACAAACTTCCCAGAAGGTTGTTATTTTGGATGCACTTCAGCTGACATTCAAAGGCTATTTCATGGCTATTTGAAGAGACGTTTCCATGGCTATTCCTTTTGGTAGAGGCTGTCTGTTTTACATCATGATTCAGTGGTGTTTATTGTATGGATTTCCATTACAGAACTAATGTCATCCGGCGGGCGATTGTCACGGGACAGCCATTGGCTAGAAAAAAACGTGAAAGTACTGTATGCCAGGTAACTTCGGTATTTGACATGAGTGACGTGGCAAAGTGACCTAAGAGGTGTATTTTCTTCCTGCCCTGTGATGGGCGCTACCTCGGATTATTGTGCGATTTGATAAGAAGAAACGTCTGGCACGTTACAAGGTCCCAGCTGACATTTGTTCAAAAGGTCGCATGGCCAGCAACTTGTTCAGGTCACTGGCACGAATGTAAACGCACTCCCAGGCTACCTACTCACCAACGAGCTTGAAACAAGCCTCCGCATGGGCAGAGCACCAGTTTGCAGAGTCCATTCCTCTTCTGTCCCCGGCTGCTGCCCTGCCTCATATTCTGCCTTTGTTTATTTTTATCCAGCTTCTTGAAGTTAAGCTTGAAACATGTCTGCCAGGATACCAAAAGTTTCTGTTGAAAAAACTCAAGGATGTTGATCCTCCGCTCTAGCTCCCTTTCAAAATGCGTGCTTCGGACGCAACTCAAGTGATCTCAAAAAAAAAAAATCACTGTAAAGACTTTAGAGACTAACTGGGAGGGAGGGAAGAGTTCAAGCCAAGCACGACCAAGCAGATGAGCCACACATGGCTGGTTTGTCAATACCCTGCCTCGACTCTTTTCAGCAGATTTCTTTGCATTTTTACTCTCGGTTCTCTAGAAAATGGCACCGAAAACACATAGGCTACACCTGTCTGATATAAGACGCACGACCGATTGTTCATATGATCCCAGTGTATTCAATCTTGTGTTTTCTCACTAGGTGTTTCAGTTGGTAGAGCTTTTGCATGTCCTAGATGTCTCCTACGGGGCCACGTCTGGCACTGCAACTGCGAAGACCCACTTGAAGCTCTTTTGCAGCACTAACCTGGGCAGAAAGGCAATTTGGCTGATGAGAAGTGGGGCTGAGACGTAGTATTTAGAAATCAGATGCTTGCAGCTCTTTCTCATTTTCATCTGTGCTGTCAGAGAAAGAGGAATCACACCGGAAATCAGCGCCGTGTCTCAGAATCACACAGCGACATCTGAGAGGTCTCGGTAAACATGGAAGAGAGCCAGTCAATTCTCTCTAGTGCAATCCATCGAACCGTCTGCCAAGATGACTCTCGGCTCTTCCACAGTCACTTACAAATGGTGCGATTGCCGTCACTGGCTGTAAGTGTAGGTCTATGGAACCGTTCCATGGGGTTTTTCGGCTAATTATCTCTTCTTCATTAAAGTGGGAAGATCTGAAAACCAACAACAGACCTAATCACTATCCCCTTCCCTACTCGAAGTGCGAACATTTTGTGCATTTCTGGGTGGACGTCCAGTAAAGCCTACTTCTCTTAAGCGTGAAGATTAAGCCTTTTTTTTAAATATCAAATGCTGTGCGTTCAGCTAACTAGTTTCTGATGGGGTGAAACGATGTGCCGCGTGAGAAGAAACAAACATAATTGCAACGCGAGACGTTTGCAATCTGAAGACGAAGAGAATAAATCAGTCCAAACAGCTCAAAATGCTACCTTCACATTAAAATTGTCATAGATACCAGCGGTGACAAAATGAAAATGGATTTAATAGGGGTTAGGGGGTTGTGCAATCTCACTCCAAGAAATCGTAAGATTTCTTCGTTGAAAGTACACAGTATTTAAAATTACAATAGCAGGAGTTGGTCAGCTACATGGTATTGCAGGTCCCTGGTCACATGCCATGTTTACCGTGCATTGTGAAGAACCGCTTGCGCATTGTAGCAATCTTACAAGCCAAAGGTATGTTTAGTACGCTGCTGTGCAACCACACACACACAGACACAGACACACTAAAACAATTTAGAATAATTGATTCACCGTAAATCTGTCTTTAGACTGTGGGAGGAAACTGGAACACTCCATTATTTCCATTTTTTGTACATGTTCAAATTCTTTTCTTATTCAGAATCTGTGATTTAATAAACATCAAAATGTTTATAGCTTATCCTTTAAATTGAACTGTGACAAATTCACTTCCAGTCTATTTGATGATAAACAAGACCGAAGGGAAAGTGGTTCAGTATTTCAAGCGTGCGTCTGAGGCCTGTTGACACAAGACAGGAGAATGACACCACTTTAATGGCAATCCGCAGAAACCCGACAGGCCTGGAAACACAATTAATATGTGTTATCCAGCAGCCCACTGCTGAGTGGCCTCACCTGCACCGCTTGGTATCCGTGTTACCCAGACAGAAATGACTGTGAAAGAGACAGGGTCCCTTCCACGGCATCCGGACCTTTTCAGAAGCAAGTGTATGAATTCTTTTCTTCTTATAATAATCGATTACTTTGCACCAAGTACTTTAGATGAAAACTGGAGAAATCAATGCTTTTGTCTTTCTGACTCCAAATTGCACTCACTAAAACCTCTGGATGCTCATGTGTGGTTCTCTTGAAAAATTTATTTTAAAAGAAAACGGACGAAAAATATGAATTACCCCAATGGCACTGCGTAAATCCTAATTAGCTGGATAACCGCAATGTTAGTCAGGCTAATTTTAGCCCATTAAAGTTTATTATCTCATTGATTCCTTCTTTGATTTAACTGACTTTTTCCAGTTTTTTTGTACCCTGGTACAGTAGGAGGAGGAGGACGAGGTGAGGACATCAATGGCCCAATGGCCTGCTGATGCTGCCCTTGAACTTGGGATTGCAAGGTGTTGAGGGAGCTCTCTTTCAGCACCCCGGAGCCATGTTAGGCGGAATCAGAAACCACATGCTGTCAACGGACTCACTGCTGTGGGAGCTCCTGCTGATCACACAGACTGGGGAAGGGTTGTGGGGGTAGGATGAAAAACCTCACGGGAGGTTGACACAGACCCTATGGTTCCTTCATGGTCTCTCTTTGGGCTCAGGAGGTAGCCACCCTCATGGTTCCTACGAAAAATTAATAGTTTGCTTTTCCAGAAAGATCCGGAACAAGCCTTCATTGTTCTGTTTAACAAAGGTACAGTTCCTCGCTATTCATTTCTGCAGGCAAATAGTCTGTACGCTGTGTCATGACCCCTTCTGCTGTACAGACACAAATAACCCTATCAAATGATATAAGGAAGCAGCCATTATACCAGTATGCTATTACAGGTACAGAAACAATAGTCTGTTTTGTGTACAGCAGTTACTTTCCTCAATTCACATTTTTATCATCCGATGCCAGCTGACCAGAAGCCGCATACAAACATACTTTTAAGACTTGTAAGTTACAGGTAAACAATATAAGACGAGAAAAAGAAATAAATCCACTCAATGAATTCCTGAAATCGGACCCATGTTCCCTCTCAGTTGCCTTCAATCTGATAACAGCAGTCTAAACGGTCTTTCTGAAGATTAAAAATTTCCTTGATTGACAGGCATTAAAATTAATCCGCTAATTAAGTGAACAAAGGCCCAGCGTACATCTGGAGGGTCAGCAGCGGTTTGCCATCTCCAGTCTGCACCCGGGGGGGATTGATCCAATCAAATTGGCCGACAGATGCAAATGGCATGGAAGTTTTCACTCCCAGAAAAATTAATTTAGCTGAGGTTAGTCACAGTAAAAGCTGTAGGAGAGATAAAACACGGAGCAGAACTGCATGTGGCCCAGATCAGTCTGACCCGATTTCCCTTCTTTCCTCCCCTGGAGCTGTTTTTATTTCTATTACTTCTGTACAGTTTATGGAGTCAATGCAATTAAATGCAAACATTGCAAAGTGTCAATATCCATTCTGATATGAAGACAGTGCTTCTCTCAGAGAAACCCCACTTTTTTCACTTGTAAATTTATTATTTACTTTGAAGGCAAAGAGATTCTTTGATAATATCTAAAGCATCCATTGCGTGAGGCCTGCTCTGTACTTCGACAAGCAGCTTTTTTGTTTTATTTTACCAAATTACCTGGCATGGAGGCACTCGGTGGACCGTGAATCACATAAAAGGCATTGCTCGACTACTGGAAATCCTTAATAAAGGAAGAAAATTGTGTTTTTCAAGATGGCTAATTGCTTTGGCTTCTGTGTCTCCCTGGTAACAACCCGATTTAGCCACAGCATCGTAAATGGAAAAAAATAAAATCTCCATTTCCTTTTCCATTTTTCTTCAGCAAGGTTTTTAAAAAATGAAAACCAAAACAACAGTTAATATGTACATTTATTAACACATTTGTACAGTGAGAAAGTCAATGACAGCGCGACGACAGGGTGACGTATTTGTCTAGGACAGGATAGCTCACCCTGCGAAAGAACTGCCGGCAGTGAGGTGAGGGGTCACAGCCTGAACTCTTTGATCTGTAACATGATAATGCCAACAGTGGGGAAAAAGATCCTTTGAAAATTGCCAAATTTCACTGAAAACCAGATTTGCGCTGCTAGCACGTGCAAAATTAGCTAAACCAGGAAATTTCCCTTATGAGGTTCTTACTTGTAAAAAAAAACACTTGTGTGCTTAAGACTTGTTGGACCAATGGAGACTTTGTGCTGTCAATACTTGCTGATCTGAATAAGGAGAGAATAAAAAAATGAAGTGAATTAAAAAAAAGTGTCGAGACCCCAAAGACTAGCTAATTGCAGAGTTAGAAAATTTGGCTAAGTTTGCAACTGTGCCCATGTTATGAGCTGCAAAGCAATTTATTACACATGTTGTCATGTTCTTATTAGGATGAGTCTGATATTAGGTTTTAATGAACTAAGTGAGGACACCCAAGACAAAATAGAAATAATTCATTTTATGTTCAGCGTAGCCTCTCGATGTTGCCATTATATGGGGCTGTACGTTATCATTATCATCACTAAATATTTGGAGTATTGCATTGTTTTGGTGTGGTTAATGGAGCAGAGATACAAGGCCCAATCAAAGAGAGAACAAATATGTTACTATATTAAAATCAAGATTAAAATCCAACAGAACGAGATTTTTGTTCAGTGCTTTTTTTTTGTGAACACAACTTTTTGAGAAGAGTTGTAATTTTATGCCAGTGCCTATGATCACTTATGAGGTACATTTCCAAAGGGCTTGACATAACAAAGAGTCTGGATATTGAAGACTAAAACAAATTTGACCACAGCCAAGTTCACTGCTCAGCCCTGATCTGTCAAATTTCAGCAGTGTATGCCACACAGTGTATTGAACTTTTTGGGTGGTGACTAAACTTTGTGTTTCCAAGCACTCCTTGTTGGAATGTACATCAAAATAACGGACAATCCAATGCAATGTACTTTATGTAAATAGATGAAAACAAGAGCAATTTCATTTCATACAGGAAAAAGGGATGTGATATATAAACTGAAGGTAATTGTTACACATACAGTTCAATTAAATTAAATGTTCTTTTTTAAATTTATGGTAATTACAGGGAATAGGAGGAAGAAAAGAGAAAAGGATTAGAACATAATACGTATTTTTAGTCCTGGGTTACTGCTATCGCTTGAATTGGGTGTTGCTGAAAGTTGCTTGAGCAATTCATTGTGTTGTACCCACACCTGCATGTTGGCCACTGGAATTTGATATTTGTAGGTGGGTGCTTGTACTTTTGTAAAAAAAAACTCCATTGACATTTATATGGCATGTGATAGTTGGAGATCTTTTCAATCAGAAGGAGGGGGAAACGGCATCATTAGGAGAAACTAGAAAACAAGATGGTGCGCACCCCCCCATCATCCCCTCGCCCACGTGAGTCACAACAGCCATCTGTCCTACGCAACTTCTGCCACATCCCCATGCCTTCACTCGGTACTGTTTACCTGTCGCTCCGCCGCACGCAGTACGTTACCAAATAACCTTCGTCTGACTCAAATATTCCAATGAAAAAGGTTCAGCTGATCACCGATTGCCCGAAAAGTGAAAATGAGTGCAGCTGGGACAACACGCTAAGCTCACGGCACACACCATTTAATTAACACAGAAGGCTGTTCATGACGGGATACTGACAGACGGCGAGCCCTCCGACCAGCACCACCCACTTGCTTGGCAGGATGGCTTCCTTTCCTCGCTTATACCTCACTCCCCCATCTACAGCCTCCCAGAGAGAGATACAGCGCAAATAAGCAATACAGCAGTCCTGGCATTAGTAAAAATGACTGTATCCAAACAAGGGACATGCATGTAGGACAGTTGTACAATTTACATTTGGCAGTAGACTGTAAGTGACGCACAGTTGCTTGTATAGGCAAAACTTTTGTACAGATCATTTGTGTGTCTTCTGATCCGGTTCGGGACTTGTCCTTGACACCAGAGACATTTCCATGGCAGGCCAACGGAGGAGGGCGGGGACAGAGAAAAGAGCGATGTTCACTTTGCTCTGTCGCATAGGGAATAGTTAAGTCAAGGTGACATGCCTCTCGGTCGCCACTTGTGGAAACGCTCTTTGTCAAATTTGCCTTCCGGTCTCTAGTGCACCCGATTTCCAGTCTGAGGATGCCATCCCATTTGACTGGAGCAAGGCGAGCTACCCTCTGTTCCTCCCCCGTGGTTATTAGCTGTCCATCCCGGTTGCTGGGTGACGGGGGGAGGTTCGGGGGTCAGGGGGGATGGTGGCGACTTGCTGCGATTTAATGTTAACAGGCAATCTCCTCCAGCGTGCCCAGAGTGGTCTGCAGAGGCACGCTCACTGTGTGGCTGATGGCTTCGGAGTGGTTTGCCACTGGGTCGCAGGTGCTCTGACCCACACGCACACAGAGGAAAGAAAAAACACGAACAGCTGCGTTGAGCAACCGAACCCGTGAGCCACGTGGTTGTGTCAGATCTTTGAATGGCACGGATTCTTTCCTTACCACATCCTCACCGCGGCTCTCCTCCTCATCCTCACGGCTCAGCAAGTCTAGCAATCTGTCCTTCATCACCTGACAACAGTAAAATGCTGCATGTTATATGTCAGAACCTCATGAGAACAGCTGGCAAAAACCGACCAATCGCATTACCACACCTGATTAAACCTGAGGCAAGGTGCCTTGATCATTTCAAAGTGCATACCTAAAGTTAATGCATCCATGTGTGTGCGCGCACATGCATGCACGTATCTCATACCAGAACCTCGTTTTAACCTAAAGCCAAAAACACCTTTCACAGTGCAACTTAAAAATCAACAGGAACTACTCCCCGCTGCAGAAGAAATATGAAACACAAATTTTTAATTAATGAATAATAGCAGATTTTTAAATCAGGCAAATTAAACAACAAAATGGTTGCACAGCCAAGGTGCTTTGGAAAGTTATTGGAGATATGCTGACACTTTCAGGTCCACACAGGGGTAGTGTGCAGCCCACATTAAACATGAAAAGGCTTCTTCATGCTGTGTCTTGTTCATATTTTCGAAACGCTGACGGGCAATCCAACTGCCAGACGTGCACTTGATGTCCGAATGTGAAGGCAGGAGAATATGGCCCTCAGACGAAAGTAGGCGTAGTGAGGGACTGACATGTGTGTGGGACCGTTGCTCTCGCCTGGTGATCTCTCTGACAGTTTACTTTGCTCTCTGTGCACCCCTGGGTGAATCCTGACCTCATAGGCGTAGTCAAAAAGTTCCAGTATGGTGAGGATGCTGGCACCAATGAAGAGTCCCATCTGACCCCCGATGTCACCTAACGAAACATTGCAGTATTGTTACAGCATATCAGTATGGCTGCATCATGAAATGTAAAGTGCTAGGAGGGAGACTTGCGCTCGCATGCCTCCTCTCAACCTTACCAAGCAAACTGGCAACCTCGTACGCTTTCTTCTGCTCAATGGTCTCGTAGTTCAGCGCTTCAAAGAAGACGTCCAACACTAGGATGTTGTCCCTGAGGAAAAACCGAAAGATGCTGAGAGAAAAAGTAGCTGCAGCTCAAGGCTTCTCAAGAAGATGCTCTCCAGAAAAAAAAAAGCAGGAGCTAAGTGGTAAAGGAATGATGTCAAAGTCAAGGTTTCCTGAGCACGAGGATGAAGCCAGTGGCCTCCCATGGCCTTCCCAGTGACCACATCTAAACAGCAGTGAACTTTTATGCCATTCTGGAGAAATGAGTGCAGAGTAGATTTCCACCTCAAAGAACAGGAGGCTTCTGTCAGTCAAGAACAGCCCTACATCCCAGTACTCACAGCTCACTTCTCATTTAAAATGCTCCCAAAAGGAACTCAGGCTGGCTGGAGCTGAAGGCAAAGGTGGACCCTCCTTATCAGTTACTTAATACACAGTACATATATTGGCAATGGACTACACCTGTCTTCAGGTTCTCATATTTCATCATATCAGTTTTAGCAACGTAATTTAATTACACGTAGCAAGTAACATAATGGTTAGAGGCATTGTCTTGTAATCAAACCCAAGAACGAATCCCACCTCTTGGTGTAGTGCCCTTGATCAAGGTACTTGACCTGAAGTGATACAGTAAATCACTGAACAAGTAAATGAGCAAGTTATTGTTAGCAGCACGATATATAAATGTCACATTTTAAGTCGCGTTGGATAAAAATGTCAGCAAAAGGAAAGAATAATCTTATTAATAAGAGTAACTAATGGCTATTCAGACAGAGGGTAGCTGAAAAAGTAGCAAACTAATCATCATAAATTTGCCATCATTACTGCTTTAGATGTCTGGTTAAAAAGAAATAGGCTTAAAACATTCAAAATGACGATTATTTAACATTTAAACAACTTTATTAAAGTTTAGTGCAACTTGGGTAGCGACAAAGCTAAACTGCACTTGAATCTGTACATATAACAAAGTCATAATATGTGCTTATTAAATAGTGAAATGTGTTTGCAGTGAATACATGGATACAACTGGCAGGTCATTGCTGGGCGGTGAGTGTTACATCCCTCCAGCACCTAACAAGCTGGAGTGGATATTTCAATCACGGAGCATCACTGAAACACTTTGGATGGGTTTCATGGCGTTCAGAAAAAATCCCAGCAGAAGTCAATTATTCAGTGTGATCGGGTTTCCATTTTCCACTCAGTTGAAATGACTGCGCTTAAAAGCATATATTAGCTGGAGAGCTGAGTGGAGACGTCTCTCCTGGTGCTTTTCGAGAACACGAATGCTAAGTTCTTGTACTGCCTAGCAGGTAGTGATTTTCCAGATCTGATGTCTTTTGCCTCACGCTATCCCACCTCTTGGAACGTGAACCAAATAAATATTCATGTATTGAGGCAACCGAGGTTAGCTAAGAACACCGGGATCAAAATTTTGCTTATTGTTCCACATTTGGGACCAATGGCAGCAGTAATTAATTAACATGAGAGGAAAACCAGCAGGTAAAACTTCAGTCCAAGTAATTTGTATGATCAAAAATTCTACTTGAAAAACATATGTGGGATCATTAACGGTCTCTTAAAAATGAAACATATTTGGGATTAAAATACTTTTATCTTTTGACTTTGGCTCTCAATAGCAGGCACATGCAAGTATTGGATTTGTGAAGAAAAGTCAGTGGAGAAGATGGGGAAGCTGGGAGATTGAACCCCGGTGCTCGCCGATACTCACGCGATGTATTTCTCCGACTTGTTGAACTTCCTCTCCAGGTACCTGGCGGAGGTCTTGCTGGGGATCTTGACCATGGAAAGTTCCTTGTTGTAGCGAGTCAAGTTGCATGGGGTCCGGCACATACAGTCGCTGTTCTCCTTCTCTGCAAGCGTTGCTGCCATGAAGAAGGAGGACAAGGCAGAGACGGAGGGAGGTGCGTGGGGAGGATGGAGCAAAGAGCAGTCATTCAAAGAAAAGAGGGAGGGGGAACAAAGAAGAGTGTGAAGGCAAAGGAAAAAGGAAAGAAACAAAGATGCGTACTTAACAAAACCTTGGAAAGTTCAGAAAAACATGAACACAGGCAAACTTCAAAATATTTGCACAGATGGAAATAAGTCTTCTGCTGCCTTGTCTTGGGGGTGCAGTTTCTAACTGACCCGTTTTTGATGACCTTGTTAATACTCTCTACACATAAAACACGGCTCTACCTAGAAGCCCGCTGGTCCGTATGAATCCCTGCAGAGAAAAATGTAGTTAAAACACTGTAAAAACAAAACAAGGGCCAGCACGCAACTCATTTCCCATTCTATTTATTAGTACTGTACTTAGAACATCCTGAAAACTCAGGATGAAAGGAATGTTAAGTTAACGGTTGTTTAAGAGAAACAAGAAACTAGAAACTGGTATCCAGCAGTAGCCCGGAAGTTGTATGTTATCCCCAGTGGCTGCTGGGAGAAGCGGTGGCTTTCTTCGAAAAAGCTCCAGTAGACAGTGCGAATGTAACCGGAGAAGGGAACAGATGATTCTTGATTCGGTGCTTCCAGGGAATTCTCCCTAAAAGCCCACTTTGTTTTTCCTGTAGTCGCAGCAGTGCTGAAAGCGAGAGCTGTAACCCCCGACCCTGTAAAAAGCCAACCGCCAGACAACCGCCGCCATCTCTCCTGCTGTCATGCTACATAGACAATCCACCTAATTTTGCCGCTACCCGGTATCCTTCCTCAGAGTCTCGGGGCTGTTCATCCTGTTAACTCTCTTTCGGGACAATCCAGAGTTTGGCTCTGTGTAAGCGCTTCGTGCCAACAACTGTTTTGGAGGAGGTGGCTGACCTGCGTTGGTCAGCACGGTCTGGGAGAAGGAAGCATTTGTATCTGCCTCTAGGGTTGATAGAGAAAGTGCCAGAATATCCCTTTCCTATTGCCCCCCTCTCCCAGTTGGGTGTTGAGACAGGGCAAAGCAATTCTCCGCAGCCACCATCTGCATTCCACTCACGCTGGTTCCAAACACTCTCGACAAGAGGTTGCTGCTAAATTTCAGTTGGAAAAAAAGATCACGGGGGGGTAGACACAACAGGCAAACAAAACCCCCATCGCTAATAGTGGTACCCATCTTTGTGCTCCATCGGCAAGGAACTAAGACTCCCAGCGGTCAATTAAAGCCTTTGCCATCCTCGTAGCGCAACAGGAAATCCAATACAGCATTGGCTGCACTCTCATTTTCATTTTAATAAGGCCGGTTATTGGATCTCTCCTCCTTTATGAGCCCATTCTTGGGCCTTTGTTTTTATCTCAGTGCGTCAGTACTCTGGAAGAAGGGTGCAATACTTGCCATTTCTACATTACTCTTTCTGAGCGATTATTCGTGCGGTGCATTTTCCCCTCCGCAATGTGAGTGTAAACAGCTTTAAGGAACGAGATAATCTATCGGTTAGGATATGTTGCTTCACTGTTAAAGGAAACAATGTGCCTTGAAACACAGGTAGTGTTTAGGAACACTGAGTAAAATATAAGAAACATTTTTTTCCCCCACATATACTTCTGAGACAAAGCAATTCATTTTTATCTATCGTAGTGGACATTTTTTTTTAAAATTTATCTCCCAAACTGTATATGCTACAGTATTGAGTCCTAATGCACATTGTACAGGGCATTCCAAGTTGTGGATGGTAGCGCATATGTTTTAACAACTTCCTAGAAACCCTTGAAATACACACACACACACACACACACACACACACACACACAGGCTGAAGCTGCTTGTCCTGAGTGGGGTTGTGGCAAGCTGGAGCCAACCCCAACAACACAGGGCGCAAAGCTGGAGGGGGGTGGGGACACACCCAGGACGGGACGCCAGTCCGTCACAAGGCACCCCAAGCGGGACTCGAACCCCAGATCCACCGGAGAGCAGGACCTGGCCAAACCCACTGCGCCACAGCACCCCCCCTTGAAATACATTCAAAGGCATTTTTTTTTTTCTTGGTCTCATGAGGATATTTCATACTTCAGAACTGTGGTTCAAAAGGTCTGTGACTATATTTTGATCTTCAGAGAGGAGCGAGACAAGCTATGATCACCTAGCAGTTGCGTGCGATACAGTTTTACGGCTCATTTGCTTGCACATTACCTCTCTGTGTGCCAGACCAGTTAAGTGTGTTGGTGTGAAGGTTGTCATGAGGAACTGCTTTGCACAGAATGTTCTGGAAGGTCTGGTGGTAACAAAACACGGGCAGTTCTAAAGGCGGTTTTACGTGCTCCAGCAAACCTTTATTCAGTTGTCTTCAAAGGCACTCAGGATAATTGCGAGACAGAATAGGCCACAAGTGAATATCTCTTACGCATTAAGCGGATTTGATAGCGGGGGTAAGTCTGGGCCTTAATTTGACGGCAGGGGTTATCACGGGTGCAACGCAAAAGTTTAGAATGAGATTCGCGCACATAAATCCATCGATCTGGATCTCATTTGACTTTCATAAGCATCTGTGAAGCTTTAAAGGATGAGAAACTCATTCAAAAGACAGCAGTAAAAATGTATAAATGCATATGGAGAAACCCAAACATTAATGCAAGAGTATTAATTAACTGTCAACGTCCACATGTTGTGGAGTTTCTGGCAAGTTACCAAGTCACTGATTCTGGTGGAAGTGAAAAAGGCAAACCCACGAGGGACAAAGTAACCCTCCGTAGGTCCAATCCCAAAGGCCGTTTCTGGTGGAATGCTCAGGAGAGCCGCGAACTACAGCCGTTCACGCATTTTGGAGAGCCAAAGTTTGTGTGTGGAATGAAAAACTGAATAAGAGCTGATGGTGTGTTTCCTCGCATCAGGCTGCTCCCCAAGGAGGAACAACACGCTCAGATACATAAACATCCAATCAGCCCGAAGACCAGGTGCGAGAGAACCTGGGAGAAAAAAATGCAAGACACTCACTGGGGGTGGGCGAGAGTGTTTGTGTATATGTGTGTGGATATTTGTTTGGGGACAGGTGACAAACGGGAGTATAGATTCAGTTTCTCGGTGTTCATGTTATATGCTCAACTGAGAAAGGGAGAAATCTGGTCGAAATCCATAATTCCATATGGAGGGTGGTATGTGGAGATGGAATGTTTAATCTCCCTTTTTCCCACAGATCAATCAAGTGGAGGTTTTTTCCGGATAATTGATGCATCTGCAACTCGTTTAGAAATCAGTTTTGCATCGAAAACACGGCTCCCCAGCCAGCTGGCTAATTACGTGGAGAACTGTTGTGATACTGGTCCAAGGTTCTCTATCAAAAAAATTAGTTAGCGGGACCTCATCGACCTCATAATTCCTTCACTAGATGCAATTACCACTCATTTATATTCGTGAGCGAATGATATCTCCATCCCGGTTGGCCCTTCTCTATTGAAGGGGGTTTTCTGGGGGACAAAACACTTATTTTCACTTGCAAACATTGGCTTACCACTGATTCTTCAAGGTGGATATGCAGTTGGGTACTTGACCTTCCAACAACCATCTTAGAGTAGGATCTCAAGTCCAAACCATGCTCTGGAAATAGTGTCTGAAGATATCAACATATCGGTGTATCTGGTTTTAGTGTTGTTGCCTCCACTGTCCCTTTTATTTGGTTTTTTACTGAGGCACAAGTGCTTATGAAATGGTCAATAAACAGAGGAGCATGTGGATGTTGAAACTCACCCAGTGCCGGCTCGGCGCACTCCTTGTATTGCTCAGGAGTGCAGAACGGAGAGTCACCTGCAGGCAGAAGAACCGTCTCAGAAACGGTCAAGCTTTTTCACCTCGGGCCATAAGCTTTGCTACGACCCAGAAGAACCAGATCAGGAAAATTTGACCTTGGATGATGCAGCCACATATAAGCATGGAAGGAGGCGGGATGGGATTTGGTTTGTTTTTCCACACTGATTTTCCAGGCTGTAGTCATATGGGCATGAGCTCCCATAAGATAACTGATTTTAGTGCCCTGCTCAGGTCCACAGCTCTATGACCCGAACGGTTACACTTATACACTTAGATATGCACAAAACACCATTGCTCTCCTATAAGCGGGTGAGACAGGCCTTGCATCAGTATTTCACTGTTTTTGTACACGTGTCAATGCCTGTACTCTGTGAGAAATAACAACTGCTCACTTACATAAACTATGAAACTGTTAAAATTTCCATCGTTCTGTTGTTAAACTGATACTTTCATCCAAAACATCTAACAATCTGACCCACTTATCTAGCTGCTTGTTTTAATGATGCTATTCAACTTAAGTACCATTCAGAAGGGCTCTTCTGGGACTTGAACCAACAACCTCCAGGTTATAATCCGTCATTAACTAAAATGATTCCTGTTTGTAAGCACAAAAGCAGAGTATTTTCCACCTTTGTGTGTCAACAATGGCGTATAAGCAAAATCTAAAGGTGACGCGCTGGTAAAAATGTTCACTGTGTTTATTTATACGGTAGGAACTGCTTCCTTAATGGCAGAAATGTTTTTTTTTTCAAGTGGATCCCTGCGTTAAAGCGCGCTGTTCTCCAAGATGCGGAGAAGCTGCAGTAATTAACGTGTCCTCCTGCTGCTGCCACGCTGCACATTCAATACTTTCAGGGTACCAGAAATGAATAATTTCATAGCGACCCCCTGTGGACTGGGCCAGTTCTTGCCAGGGCACACTAAGGGATTTGTAAACCGCTTTCTCTTGTTACAGCGATGCACTCATTCACTGTCCCAGGACGGATTTCCTGAGCTGGATGCCACAGGCGCTCTTGAGTAACTGGTGAGCTTGAAAGTAGTGTATACCTGGAAAAAGGTATGCAAATGAGGAACAAAGTCACAGTTGATGATGGACGATGTTGTAGTAGAGAATCAGCGGTGGGGCGTGATCTCTAGGAAAACAACACCCTTGTAATGTCATTTTTAATACTATCTTTTAGATGCATAAATCACTTTGATTAATGCAATTTTCATTTCTGTTTTCGTGTTTGGTCGAAAGTTTCGGTGTATTAATCATCAAGGGGCAGCGCTTCTTCCTCAAGAGTAGGTTTCACGGTACCTTCATGTGTTTGTTATCAGTGGTCTGCTCCTCTGCAGTTGGGTGGTGATGGCATGTGGAATGGATGGAGTAAGGACACATGGACATGAGCTGAAAGACAGGGAGGGCTGGGTGGGTAAATGGCACGGAAAATGAGACTTTGTGGACAAATGACAGTGACAAGGACAATGACTGCGATCGCTCAAGCCGCAAGGTCGGGCCGAAGCCGCTCAAGGCCGAGGGTTGGAAAACAAACAGCGGCAGGCTTTCTAAAGACCCAACACAGCTGTGTCACTTTGCTTTATCCGGAAAACACAGCGGCGAGCTGCTAAGTGCTGCGAGGGGACAGAGAGTAAAATTAACATCAAAGAAAAAGATGAAACGAAGAGGGGCTGGTGCGGGTGCGAGTGGGGGTTGGGGGGTGCAGGATGGCAGAACCAATGGAAGCAACAACAAGGGAGAGGACAAGCAGTGAGAGGAGAGCATAGTGGATCGGAGAGGGAGTTGATGGGAGGCCCCCATGGGTACTGCGTGGGGGGGGCGTCTACCTGGCATGTGCACCATCCTACAGTTGCAGTTCTCCACGATGTAGCGCGTCTCGCAATCGATGCGGCACGCCGTGACGCTGTATACCTGGAAGAAGCTGGACTCCTGGGCCCTCAGTTGGCACTCACCCCATGGTGGTGGGAGGTAGGTAAGCTTCAGAGACAGACACACAGACACAGACACACATCTATGTTACATGAGTTCCCACTGGCAGGAGGAAAAAAAACTAAATCACAGCATAATTTCTTAAGCGTGTGCGTGGCAAAGGAACGCACCATGAATACAAACACGGGACAAAAGAGACAGAACCGCCACAGCCCACAATCGCCATATTTATTCAAGCCACCACATCTCTATTTTGCACATCAAATTTGCCACCTTCAGCCGCAAGCGAGGACACCTGGAGCAGAGAGATGCCTTTCGGCCAAATGCTGAGACCATTAACCTCCTGCGCTTGAATTTCACAACGATGTACGGAATCATTCATCGCTTAGCTGTGTAACAGAAGACCACATTTGATCCCTTTCTGTATGTATAAGTATGGATCAATACAAACAATCGGGGCTAACTGGCTCAATACATTTTAACCATGCCGTCTATTTTGTCTCTGAATCGCCATTGCAGCCTAGACCTCAGCGTTATTCTGAAAGCCACCCCTCACCATAGCCCCCTGTCGACAGTTCCACGTTTTTAATTCTGCCTTGGCTGACCTTGCTGCACAAATGGCCACTTTGACAACTGCTGCAGAGCTACCCAGTCTGGGTCCCGCAACAAAATGCTCTCAGCGGGAGGTGCCCAGCGAATTACAAATTCAAAGTGCGATGCAGAGTTAATTGGCCGCTTCTAAATATAGCCCCAGCTCCCACCGCACGGCGTAAAGGGGAGGATTCGACAAGCAACAGATCATCAACCAGCACGAGTTCTGAAATGCTGAAAAGAACAAAGTCTGATTTGATCCTGTACAGCGAGGAAAACCTACACGGGGACCCCAAGAGATCTCCCACCCTCCGCCTGCCGGGTGTGTTTGCCTCCTTCTGTTTCGAGCTGCGCCTCAGCTGCGGCGTGGACTTGTTGCAGCATCTTGTTTGCTGATTCTTAGGTGCCTTTTCATCTCTTCTGTTTGTTTTCGGCGTGTCATTGTTTCACAATGCTGAAGGAGCTAGTTCATTATGAGAAATATGGAACACGAAAAGTCAAGAGGATTAAAGGAAGGGCCCGGCTAAGCGATCGGTCGAGGTGGTGGTTTATCTATAGCCTCTAGCAACGATGCTATGCGGCAGACACCTGCAGAAAAGTGTGTGAGGCTTGGGGGGGCATTTTGCTGGAGGTGGCCATCGTATTCGATGGGTTCTGTCAGACATAATCCCAAGTTTTTCAGTTTTCCCCACTCTTCTGTGCTGCGGTTTACAGCAATCTCCCTCTGAAGCACGCAACAAGAAATACAGCGAATACATCTCACCACCTTGACTTCAATATCTGTCAGGGGACAAATCACCGGCAGAGGTGAGTAACAGCCATTCAGCACTTGTTGAAGGCAGATCCCAAAGGGCAGAGCCGCCAGTCGGCTTTCATAAATATGAGGGGAACTGAAATTGGATACATCCATCATGGCCTTCGAAATAACACGGGCTAATGGTGCAATTGGGTCGAATGCTCATCCTTCACAGATGCATACCGGCGCAACTGCAGTGTTCATTCTGAGCTGCACAGCAGCCGTCCAGGGGGCATGCAATCTGGCAAAACACAGGGGCCACCTCTTGTTGCTTGGGGGGAAGGCGTACTCGACTCCTTCAGAGGGGCCCAAGATTGCGCCCAGCCTTCTAGCAGGGATGCATCACGCAAGGTTGCGGCGACATCAAGGGATCCTGCTGCAACAATCCCCACGGAAACATGCCCCACCCACGTACCACCAGCAGGATGAGTTATCTCAATTACTGGTGGGATGGAAATTATGTCTGAACATGGGCAAGAAGGGATAAAAATCAGGGCGATTCATCGTGGGTGAGTGCTCCGACTAAAGCAAATAAAGAAATAACTGGGACACACATGATGGCAATGCTGGATGAGGATTAAATAAAAAAAAATGAAAAATTAAAGCATTTTCCCTGTAGGAGTCGGCCTTTCAACGTAACCTTCCTTCAGAGGGGTGCCTTGTTAATTTCTATTAGAAAAGCTCCCTGGGGGAAGTTAAAACACAAATGACAAATCGTCACCTTCAGCTGCGAAGAAGATCTATCATTTGAAAAAGAGCTCTTTCCCCTCCTCTCACTCTTTCACCATTATTTACTGTTCAGTAGTGATTTTAACAAAAATATTTAATGTGTAGGGGGGCGCGGTGGCGCAGTGGCGCAGTGGGTTGGACCGGGTCCTGCTCTTCGGTGGGTCTGGGGTTCGAGTCCTGCTTGGGGTGCTTTGCGATGGACTGGCATCCCGTCCTGGGTGTGTCCCCTCCCCCTCCGGCCTTACGCCCTGTGTTGCCGGGTTAGGCTCCGGTTTCCCGCGACCCCGTATGGGACAAGAGGTTCAGAAAGTGTGTGTGTATTTAATGTGTTTGTGAAACAGTAGCGAGGAGGTGGGAAGTAAGCACGGTTTCCATTTAGAATTTCATGAAAACAACAAGACCCTGGGGTTTATAAGCCACTGGTGCTGACCTTGAAATACATAAGTGCATCATGGTATTTTGCGTAGTTACCACAGATACCCTTTGGGTGCTGACATGGGTGCTGGATGCGGACATTACTCCTTCACCTGCTCTATTCTGCTTCCAATGAAAGGGACCCAAGGGTATGCGGGGACTGCCAGGGTGGCTGCCCGGAGGTCCGCACTGCCAGGGAACGCATTTCGGCATCACAACATCAGGGCTCACAGTTCACACGGTTCCACGGTAACTCACAGCCAGAAGCTCCATCACTGTCTAATAAAACCTGAAAAAATGCAATGTTATCAGACCGGTCCATCCATCCTTCCTTCGTCAAAAACAGCTTGTTCCGAGCGGGGTCGCGGCGAGCTGGAGCCTACACGACAACACAGGGCGTAAGGCCGGGGGGGAGAGGGGACACACCCAGGATGGGACGCCAGCCCGTCACAGGGTACCCCAAGCAGGGCTCGAACCCAAGACCTGCCACAAAGCGGGCACCGGCAAACCCGCCGTTGCGCCACGCCCCCACCCCCATCAGACTGGTGCTCCTCAGAAATTAAGGCTCCTGGCTTATGTTGCAGGTCCATTACTCTGGCCTTAACTCAAAAAGAAAGTCTGGGTTAGCTTGTATACCTGAGCAGAGATGTTTTATCTACTTTTGAAGCATTACTTCTTCATACGATTACAAAATCCAGGGACACTATTGCCTAACAGCGAGCTCAAAGGTATTACCTTTCAGCTTGTTACTGTTCTGGGCAGCAGCAGTATTACGGTTCACAATGACACGTTTTCAGCAAAACTGCAAAGCTCAGTGAGAGCTTGAACGTTGTGTTTTTAGCAACAACTACAACACCACCACAAACACTCTGCCACCTATTAGCTCATCTGAAGAGAGCTGGGAACCGCCACAATGTGAGACATAGAAAGGAAGCAGACAAGAAAAGCGCGGAGAAGTCTTGGCCCGAGTAAAACGGAGAGCCAAAAATGAATGGAAATGGAAAGGATCAGGGAGAAGATAAAATAAACAGAAAAGAGAAAGATCTTGTTAACAGCAATGGCTGCTAAAAGACACTCACCCTTTGCTCCTGGGTGGCGACGAAGGTTTGGAAGCCGGGGGCGACGCCGAAGCCAAGCTCGTGAACGAACGGCGGCTCGGCCTGGCTGTGGACCTGCACCCGAACCCCAGCTTCGAAGGCGGTCTCCTCTGTACATGGAAACAATGCGCAAACATGAAGCCCTCACAGACCTCCGGGAGATCATTGCACTCTTAGATCGGTAGCCCCAGGCAATAAGCTAACGTTGAGTTTACAGAGTGCAGCAGAAAGCAAAGGGTGAGGCGCTCCATGTTTCCTCACACGGACTGGGATTAGCGGTTCTGCCCACAACTCTGCTTTGTGCAAACGTATCACCGGCAGCTGTTGAATTCTTCATTAGTCCAATCAAGAAAAAACACCAGCTGTGTTGCTGCAAGGGGACGGATGGAGGCTTGGGCCTGTAAAAGTGGCTGGGGAAGGGAGCCTCTGCTTCGCTTTGTTGCCTTCTCCAGCTTGCTGGGTTTGAATAGCAGTGATGCATTATGGCTCTGCACAGCATCCCGCCTCTTGATTATGTGTTTGTAGCAAGACAAACAGAAGTTCATTTTCTTTCATCCATTCTGTCTATCACCTGTCTGATTACAGTCTCACACGGTGCTTGGCCACAGGACCTCCACACTCACTCTGCTCATCTTGGCAAGTTGGGAAAAAGCCAGCAAAGAAAACGATAAAGAAAACTAAATGAGCATATTCTACATGAATCACATTGCTAATTCCATGTCTGCTTCCCTATAACTTTTCCAAATCCAGTCCACAAAAAAGCCTTTCTTACTCCAAATAGCTACCCAAAGCTATATGTGATGGAGGAATCTTGGAAGTATTTGACTTCTAAATCTGCCTCAAGGCTTCAAGGAAAGACCCAGAATATTCCACAGCTCTTAGAAGTTGCTGCTTTCTATACTCTGCCTGCTCCGCTAAACCTTCAGCTCCCTCGATAGAGAAGGCTAAAAACCTCTAAATAGGAAACCAATTTGTTAAGCGCAATTGTAATCTTGTCCCAACATTTGTAAATCACCTGCTTCGGTTCGCATGGCTCAGTATGAAGGCAGTGAGCAGGCAGTGCTTAATTATACTCAACATGTCCCTGTTCACACACACCCACATGGGATGTGGCTTTTTTCGCTCTAACTCCGCATCCAGAGACAATTCCCTAATTTCGACCTTCGTTTGAAAAGGTTTGGACGGAACGGGGCGAAACGGCAACCTGCTTTTCGATGCTGGGAAAGTTGGTGGATTTGTGACCGAGATGGCGGTTAAGCTGGCCGCTTTCTCTTCCTCCATTCACTGGTGAGGAATCGGGTCATTCTGAGAGGCTGGAGTAATTCCAGGATTGCGTACCCTTGGGCTCACATTTCCCAAAGGCGGCATAAAGCCACAGAACAAAAACAGAGCTGTTAGATGTGAAATCCCTGAAACACCACCCTGCACTTCGTAAGGAAACAATGACACTGATTATTATATAAAAAAAAAAGTTTTGTAGATAATTGTCTTTACTATAGGGTTAGAATTCTGCTGAAGGTGAGATGGCACAGCCCTAAATATTAAAAAAGTATAAACTCTTTCTTATGTTTCTAATGGTTGAGTTACAATTTTTTTGAAAAAACATTTTCCAATGAGTTTTTTTTTTTTTTGCTAATTTATTGCGTTTTTTTCACTTTCTGTTTTCTGCTTGTTGAAGAGCAAAGGCAACCTGTGTTTATCCATCCTCTTGCTAGGTGTCAGTAAAATACACCCAAACAGAATACCAGCGAAGAACCACCTTCATTCATTTGGCTTTCACAGTGTTTACAACTTTCATGTTGCATTTGTGAATGTTGGTGATGAATAACAAGATGATAAATGCTGGATATGTTTATACTTCCAATCTGTCCACAATCTGTCTTGAACGGGAGTTTCTGGAGATGACATTTTTTCTGTTTTCACTTCTTTAAAATTTTTTTCAGTTTGAATTTTAATGTATCTGGAAGTTAATGAATCATTTAAATGTCTCGGAAGGCATTTTTATTTATTATAGCTTTGTCCAAGACTTTAACACAGTGTAACCTGTAAATAAATTGAGAGATGTCTTTATTATATTTGTAGTCCTCGACTTAATACATCAGTGATTTAGAACAACCTGGATTTACGACAGTGGTCCCATCAACCTTATTATATTTTTGAATCCCGATGTTCGCTTGTAACATCTCATAATAACTGCCTGCTCCACCTGCTGTACGATAACATTGGCTGGCTGTGCTGTGACAAAGAATTTGTATTTGTTATTGACTCAGTGTCTCTATCACCACTGTGTTTTATTTGAACAATGTTTTATTTTCAAAACATTTCACTTGTTATTCCATTCAAGCTTCTTTTTAGTTAAGATGTGAGTAATCTGGTGGTCCTGAAAAGAAAATGAAAAAGAAAACATTTAGAAATGAACGTGAAACTTGCACAGCTTGAAAATATATCACTGCAATGTATTAATATTGTTTTTCTATATTAGTACTGTTGAAACTTGTATAATGTGTGAAATCAGTGGAAAAACTATAACAAAGCCCTACATAGCATTCATGCTTAATCAATTATTTCTACATCCTTGTGGTTTATATAATACAGTATAAGGGGATTTGAGACTTCCGTTGAAACGGGCGGAACGCCATCATCAGCAGAAGACCATCTGTAAAAGTTTTGTTCACTATCCCTTAGTAATCAAACTGAGTTGGTGTTGGGCTTCCTGTTCCTTTTGTATTAATAAGGTGAGGAACAAGAATGCAGTTTAGGATACTTTGCGTGTGTATACCAACTGCACCTACTCTACTGAACAGGTGACTGAGAAACAAAGATAAGACTATGAAAAAGACCGCTCATGGTGTACGATACGCAACATTTAGGAGGGGGGAGAAACCACAAAACCAGAAAGTTCTACAGCAAGGGGAACATTATGTTAGATCTAATGACAATATTTGAGAAGATTTGTCCTGAACTGGAAAGGATTTGAAGCAGCTGTTTGAAAGGTTTGAAAAGATTCCCTTGCAAAAAAACAACCAAATGTTATCTTTAGCAGGGCTTTATTCATGAATCTGTAGCAGCTGATAGCAGAACAGTGTGTGAAGATGTGAAGAGGTTCTTCTGAAGTTCTCCAAAAGAAAGGGTGTTGCCCACAGTGCAGTGATATATTCTTGCAGAGGCCAGACTTTGGGGTGGCACCCTGTGGCTCTGCATTCATTTACATTTGTTTGTTCAGTTGACGCTTTTCTCCAAAGCAACTTATGATGCTAAGGTTACAATTATTTACCCATTTATATGGCGGGGTATTTCTTTACTGGAGCAATTCAGGGTAAGCTCAAGGGTCCTACAGCGAGAGGGGAGGCTCAAACCTACAACCTTTGGGTCCGAAGGCAGTCACGCTAACCGCTACAGTACCAGTTGTCCCATTCATTGGCACAAGTCTTATAAACAGTGGCCTCTTTGAAAGGCAAAACAGAATGGTTTTTTAATTTTAATTTACTTCTTTGCGAGCTCTTTCATCAGAGACGAAACGGAGAAGAAACTTGGTTGGAACCATAATGGGGCGGCCTGTTCTGTCAAAGACGTGCACAGAACGCTATAAAGAAAAGATGAGAGAGAATCAAAGTGGGATCTCTGCCTTTCATGGGTTTAAACCAGCTGCCAGCTGCTGTCCATGCGGTTCACGGGCCCCCACCACCCACCTCACCCCAGCCCCCGTCCACATTCCGAGACCGAATCGATATAAAGGTCTTTGTCCCGGAGCACATCTGCAGTTGTCGGAAGCGCTGCCCTTCTCTTTCTCTGAAATTCATCATCAGGAGTCTGGAGCTGGGTTGGACACAGACAGATGGAACACCTGGACAAATTGAAACACTTCTCTGGACCCTATATATCTGATTCCACTGTCCAGCCACATTTGCTCGTCAGGTTCGCAGACTCTGCAGTCCGTGGCCTTTCCTCTCATCCACACCTAAAAGTCTGCCAGCGCTAAGCCGGAACTCACTTCGATCCAAGCCACGCAGGGGCCATTCTCACGGCCATCCGCCCAGATTTCTGCCGGAGGCTCTGGATCAGAGAACTGAAGCGGTATCAAGCAGACTCACATATGCTATGTTGGACGCATAGCTGCACAGTGCAGAATACAGGCAATAATTCAGAGATGGTAGTATGAGCAGCCAGCACATCTTCGGTGCACTAAGGGAACTTTGCTTACACTGAAGCGATGCTACACCAAGATAACTATCTGAAATATTTTGGTTCCAATTAGTATTAATGAAGGAGATGCAAACTCACAGAATAAAAAGCAATTAAGAAGTGGAAGTAATATGTCTTCATCAGAGTGGAGGAATGATTGAAAGCGGATCTGAATAGGATGAAACATTTAAACTTCAGAGTGCACATGAGTATAATGGCACTATAAATCTTGTCGTGTTCCCTTACCCTAACTCTTACTCTAACTCTGGTATATGAATGCGTCGAATGTGTAATATTAATGAACTCTGGTCTGTTTTTGAATTGTTAAACAGCTGAAGTCTTATTCCCCTGTACGTCCTTCTCGCAGGCAGCTATTTTTGGCTTGTGTTTTTCAGCCGAAAAGGGAAAACATGACATGAATAAGTAAAAAACGCATTCCTCTTTCGGAAAAAATATTCCACTGTGGGACTCAGGCTGATGCGCAGGTCGTCTGACCCTGTCGACTTCCACAAGAATCTGTATGAGAATTCTCTCTGGTATGCCTGTCTATGTCTTTTTAAATTTTCTATTCTAGTATCCTTCGAAGGAGATGGTGGGCTCTGCTGGAGTAAAATTCACCTGTTAAGAAATATAAATGACTGAGTATAAAGTATGCAAGGGAGTGAAAATGTTTCTCGTGGAAAGATATACACGCTCTGTAAATGGCTTATTAAAAACATTTTTAAAAAAATCTGCAACAGTTATGCACTTTGCTTTCTGGCTCCTGGTTATGTAGCTCATTTCAAGGTTTGTGAGGGCATTCCGATGACTGGATCACCATATAATCAGAATGAAAACGTAGAAATGCAAGTTAGAAAATGCGTAGCAGAACAAATTGGGAACCCGAGAAGAGGCGTTACAGCAAGACAGTTCCAGAGTAAACCACGGCTGTGAAAAAAAGAAACAACAACAAGAGGAATGTGTAAGTAGCTCCTTTGATCAAACAGGCCTGAGAGCGGAGCAGTCAGAGAGACGAGAGCAGCTTCAGATCTTGTTCTCCGTTAAACTTGGCTTGACTTCACAATGCGAGGTGCGGGAACTCGCAAGGCAGGACGTGCGGAAAGTGCCAGCGAATTCCCTCCACAGGACGTTTGCTGAGATTCCACAGATGCCAAAGAATTGCTTCTGAATCAATTGCTTCAAAAAAAGCATCTTTCTTATTGTCAGAGCAAATGAACTGGAACAAGTGGTTTTGGATGCAGAGCAGCTCACGAGCTGCGATCGAGTCAGAAACCATTCTGGCTCATCACTGAAACCAGTGCATTAAGGTTGTCATGGCGCCGGGGAATGCTTCCTCCATTATGACAGAATCCAGAATCTTTATACCCCAACAGATATACAGCATTGCCTAAAGTGCGAAATTAAACTTATCTAAAAAGCTTCTACCATATGAATAGGAGGACTATTTCATTCTGCCTGACTCCTTTTATTTCAGTTGGCTTATAATTTCACCTACATGCGCAGATTTTTGACCAACAACTATTCAGGTGAAGCATCTGGCCATCATGCTGAATGGTGCAACAGCAAGGCCTGTCTTGGGTCTTGAACTGCTAACCTTCAGGTTTCAAGTCAGCACCCTTAGACAGAACACTAGTGGTGAAAAAGATCAACTTAACTTGAATCTTCAAGGGTACAGTTACTGGAAAGGTAAGAATGACCAGTTACTCTAACAGTGAGGTGTTTAAGGCTGCTACCTTCATTATGGAAGACCTCAACAGATTCAGTTACATTTAACTTTATATACAGTAACTCTACTCAACAAGGTGACACAGAGTGTCAAACAACAAACAACAGAGCACATGCAGTTCAGACAAAAGTGAGAAAAAAATAAAGACCAAATAAACAAAGAAGGCAGTTGCTCAAGAATTATACTATGAAATAAGCCATGTATGACTGAAAAAACTTCTAGGCCAAAGAAAGAAAAGTTTGGGTCCGAGTACCAGTGGCTGCCGCTGCCTCCTGGTCATCCTGGTGTATAATTGGGCCTGTGTGGGGTGTTTCTACTGTCAAGAAGTCTAGGTAGGTTGATGCAGAATTGGAGTCACTGTGGTCAGAAGCCATGATCCAGCGGTCTCGGATAACCCGATTTGGTGGGCATAAGTGTCATGGCCTTCCTAGGTGACCAGTACAGATGACATGTTCAAAACAGATGTTTTCCATACGATTTTGCAGGAACTGACAAATTCTGGTATGACTTAGCAGTGGCGTTCTTTGTCCTCAGACCCTTGGATCCATCACCCAACCTTCTGGGAGCATTTTTTTATGCCAGACACAATGCTCTCAACCAGTTGAACCCTATAGTTCTCTGGCATGTAATCTGAAAAATAACAGAAGCAGTGCCTAATAAAAGAAAGTACATTACTGGAGCCAAGATCAATCATTTAATGAGAAATTGCAGGAAACAATCAATTTCAATAAGAATTTGAGATATGTGGTAAATTATGAAGCCTAAGCCCTAGGCATTTGTGCCTCTCATTCACCTTGTCTTTCCATCGCTTTAGCTGCATCATTTCCGTTTTATGTCCAGATACTGGAATGAGCAATGCGGATGACAAATACTCATTGGTAAACCAATAATTTCTTTCCAATATCCAGCTGGCACAAAATGACATAAGGTGCAATAAAGCTGGAATTTGTTAATAGAATATGAGAACAGTACCTGAATACTGAGGGTAACATTGTTTCAAAATTAAACTGAAAATTTTCTGGATGTTGCATTAACCCCCCAAGACAACCTGAATTAAAAAAAAATTCTGTTTTAAACAATTTTAAGTTTTTAAATACAAAGCAGTTAAATACAAAGCACCGTGGTAACAGAATCAGCAACCTGGCTAGAGGCCCAAATTGTTTTTATGCAGGTTGCATTATTAGTGCAATATTACAAGTTACCAGTTTCAACCTTGTTTAAACAAAGAATTTTAGACATGCAATATTGGACTGCTAGTTTATAAAGAAGTGTGAGATGTATGTTGCTTTGCAGAAAAGCGTCTGCTAAATTAATAAATGTAAATGTAATTTAGCTGTAATATTTTTTGTAAATCCTCCAAAATATAGAGAATTAAATACAGTTACATTTATAAAATTAAATGATTGCAAATGAAATGCCTGATAACTTCACTTTGTGAATTATTTCACAAGTTATTTGTTATGTATTAGTTGAATGCAATATGTTGGTTAAAATATAAAATGGTTTATCTTGGGCACATTTTTCCTTTACATGTCCCTAAATGTATTTAATGGCAAATGTTCTCTGGCTAAGCTGATTGAGACCTCTGAGAAGTTTAAATAAGAAGAGGAAAAAAAAAACTCTTCTTTCTGTTGATGTAATGCAGCTTTGGAGAAAAGTGTCTGCTAAATTAATAAATGTAAATGTAAATTTTAAATGTACTGCAAGGTACCATCTTTGGATCTACCTGTTTCTCCCCAGACAGGCAGGTACTCATCCTGCTGTATGTCCAGCATGATCTCCAGGCCATTGCCTGTGCCCCCCTTCATAGTGGTCCGCAGGGTCTTCCCTTCCTCCGCAGCGTTGAACATGTAGCACTTCCCGTACCTGGTGAACACCTGGGACACGACAGAGAGGCAGGGTTAATGATGTTCAGGACCACATCCAGTGTTCAAACAGGACACTGTCAGTAAATTATTTCATTGTGCTTTCATTGCTTTGGTAAATCTTCAGCTAAAATACATAAGTAGAAGATATAGCTGAAATATGTGGCTTATAATGAACCAGTGGTGAAAGACTCAAGTCTGGTATAAAACAAATTTATGTAACAGGTTTCTGAAAAGAGAAGAGAACAAGCACAGGCAATGTAGTCACTTTTGCTTTTTTTCTTCTTTTTTACTGCATTAAAGATTTTAACCAGTCTTTCTGCGTAACTATGCTGAAGTTACAAAAGCAACTTTAACTGGAAAAATCTGGAACCTTTTTCAATTACACTAAATGAGAACATCCCTTTTTTTAAAAAATTTTTAATGTTTTGCTGTGTGTGCAAAAGCATTCAGTGCCTTAACTGGCAAAGTTTGACCTCAGCAGTGATTCCAGAGGTCATCAAAATGGAGAGATGCATTATAGACCCTTTATTGATTTTTCAGTGCTTGTTTTCCCGCTGAATGCTCCAACTGAGACAAATCCTATTATTTAGTGTAATAGAGCTTTAAAACAATAGTTTTCTTGAACAACCCGTTAGGCACTAGTTGGGCAAGCAAACATTTTATGGTCTGAAGAGCAATTTCAATGTCCCAAAGCTCAGGTTTCACATAGATTTTCTTTAAGAAACCCTAATAAGCCTTCAGCACTCACAACGTGACTTTTAATGAAGTCTAGGTTGCCACGACTACAGTGCATAGAAAACTATTGTTGTTCCATTGCATTAAATGATAAAATATTGCGTAAATATGTACGAAGGTTAGGCTCCCCCCTTTTGCTAACTTTAACAAACAATTTCACATGCAAAAGCTTCCTCTCTTGATTTACCGCAGCCGGCAGGTACAGTCCGTGTCTAATTAAACCGCGTGGTTCCTTGGCTGCAAGGGAGAGGTGTCAGGGACATGCTTTTTCAGTTATGGAAATTATCCGCTGACTAATTGAACAGATGTTGACAGTTGTTTCAAAGGCCCAGGTTCAGATGAACCTGTGCTACCGTTCCTGTCGGAAGGCGAGCAATAAATGACAGTGTGTGTTAGCCAACGGAAAACAAACACATGGTAGGCTGGAACCCATGAATGACATCAAAGTCCTTTCCAAGTGGAGCCCATACTGTTGGAAAACTGTTGTAACACACATAACTCACGCCAGCAGTCTGCATTTCTCTCGTACAGCTACACGGGGATAAACAAACACACACACACACACACACACTGTCTGAAGCCGCTTGTCCCAGGCGGGGTCACGGAGAACCGGAGCCTAACCCGGCAACACAGGGCACGAGGCTGGAGGGGGAGGGGACACATTCAGGATGGGATGCCAGTCTGCCATAAGGCACCCCAAGCATAACTCGAACCCCAGACCCACCAGAGAGCAGAACTTGGCCAAGCCTGCTGGGCCACTGTGCCACTGCACCCCCCTGGGGATAAACAGAAAAATTAAACTTTCCAGAGCTCCCTTTTAAAAAGAATGTCCAAGATTGCATGAATACATCCTCAGTTTATAGGGACAAAATGATCATTTTAATCAAGGAACTATTATAGCTTTAACATGAACGGCAGGGACTGCGTGCAGCCACATGCCTTGATCATCTGACAGAGCAAAGTGTGTGTTTAAAATTCAGAATTACACGTGTCTTGAGTCATGTTAAAAAACCCAACCCAAGGACATAAGTAGATTGAAACATTGTCTACCCACAATGAAACCCCTGAAGAATGACAGCATGAGGGCTGCTTTACACACTCCTGTGAAGCCATCAATCCACTCATCCATCCAATATCAATAACTACTTGCCCTTTGCAGGTTCTTGGTGATCCAGAGCCTATCCTGAAAATACAGGACATGAGGCAGGCTACACCCTAGATGGGACACCATGGCACACATACACATACAATGAGAAGCACCAACACTACCTGCTGAGTGACTGTGTCAACCTGATTTTCATTGATAACTTTAACCATATTTTTTAAAATAATTTACACATCATATTTCTGAGATGGCTGAAATGTTTCAGGGAAATTACTTGTCTATGAATATTTACCAAAGACACAAATTAAAAATAAAAAAAAAAAATTTATTGCTTTCTCGCTTCCTGGCAGATGGAGTAACCTGTTGTTCCCTTTTGCACTTTTCATCCAGCCTCATATGTCCAAAGCCCAGTGTGGGCATGCTATATAAAAATAAAATTAAATAAATAAACTAAAAAAGTAAAACAGCACTGACTGAATCACATTTGTTTGTATAAATATGTGTATCTTGGCAAAAAGAAAAATTAATGCAGTGCTATCTGGAGACTGAAAAGTTCACACAGTAAGGCAAAACAAAGGGAATTAAGCGCAATGGGCATTAAAGTCTTAAAGAGGCTCTCTTTGTAATCTCACCTTCCTAATTTCACACTAAATTAATCTCTCCTCTGAGATGGAGTTCAATTACAGTAGTCCATATATAACAGGCCTCCACTATACTGTATGTAAAATAAATCTTTCTTATTAATTAAACACGATTTCCCTCTGCGGAACAGGTGGCTAGAATAGCAATGTCATATTCTAAATAACACTGGGAGTGTGAACTATTCTCAAGTCAAAAGAATCACACATGGTACAACTTAAAAGTCTGAATAGAAATGCTTGAAAGCATAACTGCTTGAGCCAAAAGCACAGTAAACGGGTGGTTCAGAAGTGAAAGATTTCAGGGACCCAGCAGTTGTTTCTCCAACACTCAGCACTTGGAGGAAGCAGGGATGTGCTTGTGTGGTTCCCACGGACCAGCATGGAGGTGGGAGCATCATTTCATGGGGTTGCTTTTCTGGTCACAGCCATCTCAACCGGTATGCACACGTACTGCTTCAGCAGGATCATGACCAGCTGGTAGTTCATTAACAAAAACAACGATCCAAAACACACCTCAAAGTTATTTAAGAACTATCAGTTGTAGAAGGAAAGTGAAGAGCAACTCAGACTAAACTGGGATCCAAGACCTGAATAATTACAAGATGAAAAAAGATAAAAACAGGTTTCAGCAAGTACACTCAAATTTTTGAGTGGTACTGCAGATTGACAACTTCATTCATTAATAAATGGGCTTGACTCAACCTCAGCTCATGTTAGGTTTTGGCTCAGAGTGGGATTTTTGTTTCTTTTTTAACATATCATTGCTGAGATTGGGACCCATTCCTCCCGCAGTCTCATAAGTACTTTCATCACCCGGAGAGAACATTCACGGCCAAGGAAAATGAATGCCATCTTCATCTCTGCTGTGCTATTGTTGGAACAGTTAGTCTGTAAAACCTTTTGTCCTGAACTTATTATTTTGTTCTTTGATACTGATGGTCTAACGATTTGACATCGTGGCTCTTTTCATTCTTTATTTAATGCTAAAGTTGGTGGGAATCCATAAACTGATTTTCTTTATAATAAGACCTATATACTTTCTTTTGGAATAGTGGAATTAGCTCCAGATCGATGCTTCCTCCAGTGCACACGACACCTACCTGTCGACTGCTAACAGCAGCCGCATCACCAGTCAAGCGGGAATACTGGTGTTGTGTGATTTATAGATTATTCATGATCTATTTTCAGAGCCGCTGCGATGCTGTGAAATTAGTCGGGAATTATGGTTATAATTTTCACAGTTTAGTGTTACAAGAGCATGCCCAAATGAAATATTATACCATAGAACCAATACTTGATTTTGACATGAACTAAAAGCATTTTAACCCCTCTTATTTATCATAAGCACATCTGCAGCTCCCACGAGATCCCATCTGCAGGCAATACTGCTGTGGGATGTACCATCTAACCAACCATTATCCACTACTAATGATCTGGTCAGAACTGATGTTTCTGAAAGCCAGTTTTGGGAATCATGGGGTGTGAGGCAAGCTGCACCCTGGGCCAGTCTATTTCACAATGCTGACATACACACAAATGCACATTTTCACTCCCTCAGTCACACACGACGTCTCACAAAGGGGGGTTTAACAATCCGCTTACATTTATACATTAGCAGATGTTTTTTTTTCCCAGAGTGATGTACATCTCATCTCACTTGACCCTCACGTCTTTGCATTGTGTGTAGATATACATATAATACTGGGGGGACCTATAAACACCACCCAGACAGAAGTGGGACTTGAATCCAACCTTAAACCCTGGAGCTACTGAGCCACTGTCCCATTTTGCAACAAACTGTTTAGAATTAAGCTTATTAAAAAAAAAATCCAGACGCATAAAGAACATGTCAAAATGTTACTTTGTTCTCCTACTGTAATTAGTGGTGACAGGCACCTCTAAGACATCTTCTCTGACAGATAACATTCATTTGCATTTCTAGCATATGGAAAAAAAGGCTGGAAGACCTTGTTAGCAAAGATATATCAAAGGTGGTGCATGACTAACATTAAGGTCTTTTTTTTTTAACCGTATACTGTATAAGTACCCAGTTCCCTTCAAATTTATTTATTTGTTTATTTATTTATTTTTAAAACAAGATGTCTCCCAGTGGGACAATGGATTCATCATAACTTGGAAAAGTTCTCTGTTTTTTCTATCTTTACATATTTATTATATACATGCGTATATATTGTAGTGCGCAGGCCCACCGCATGCGGTTCTTATCGCGGCGTGCCTATTGGCTCTCGGCCCCGCGTGCCGACAGATGGAGAAATTATCTTCCAGAACTGCCGCTGCTATCGCTCCTTTCTTCTGCCTTCCCTGCCTGTTTATCGCGGCCCGTCTGTGTCTGCGTGCTGTCTTGTTTTTCAACATGAAAGAACCCTGAAGTGCGTGCTGCACCCGAGTGGCCTCCCTCTCTCCCCCTCACTCTCTCTCCACCTGCTCCGACGTTCCGCTGAGGGGGTAGGTAAATCTGTGAGGAGAGCCCCCCAAACTGAGGGCGAAAGCACAGTCATAACTTTCCCCAGATGCTACAAACGCCCCCTCCATTAACACTTTTTTATTTCCTGTTTATTTTCTCATCCTCACCATGTTCCGCCCACGCGTGCATTTCATAGTCAGGTCAGGAGTTTATTTCTCTGGATCCATGTGGATTAGGGAATCTAAACTGCCTGTTGTATGTGTGTATGCGTACGTGTGTGCTAGTGTGTGTGAACGAACGAGTCTGTGATTGCCCTGCAATGGACCGGTGTCCTGTCCAGGGCATACCATGCCTTATACCCTATACTTTCAGAATAGCCTCTGGATCACTGCATCCCTGCACTGGACAAGCAAGTAATGACGGGGACAACTGGTTGTGTCGAGGCAAGAGCTACTGCCTTCGGGCCCATAGGTCACAGGTTCAATTACTACCTCTGGCCATAGCACCCTTGAGCGAGGTACTTACCCTAAATTGCTCCAGTACAATTACCCAGCTGTACAAATGAGTAAATAATTGTAGGTACCTTAAAATTGTAAGTTGCTTTGGAGAAAAGCGTCAGAAAAACGTAAATGGATATTTTTCTACCCATTACATAAACAATCTGGATCAAAAGAATTCAGAACAACAAGTTTTAATCCTTATATCATTTACATCTTTCGGCCAATCTCATATATTGGGTCGGCCTACCGCAATATTAGAGCCGCCGGCACGGTCACCATTTTCATACAGATTGCCATAGGGGAGGGAAAAGATTTGGCTGGTCAGTAAGCACATTTAATGTCAAACTTGCTTTTCTCCACAGCTCAATATTCCATAATGAAGGTGACCTCAGCTCTGCCAAAGTACCGCAGTGATGCATAACTCCAATCAGCTTCTTTACATCTTTCCAATACAGTAGACGGCCAGACGTAGGATTAATGCTTTGTACATCTGAAAATCTTTACTTTGACACGTCGTGGTCGCTTGTCAACCGTTAATTTGGTTACGGAGTGTGGAAAGTGAGCAAGTTTTTATGGATCCTGCCGGCAAGTATTGGCACCTTTAGATGAAGAATCACTAGGCTAGTCAAAGGCACACTTGATTTGCATTCGACTACGGTAAGCAGCCAGAACGCTACCCGAAATGGCCTTGGGAAGAGACCGGCAACCTGACATTTTAGACTCACAGCAGCTGTTAATCACAGATGAACTGCTGACCGTGGAAGACGTTTGCGATACAGTCCCTGTGAAGTTGCTCTGAAAGAGAGAGGTAATGCATGAGGAATATGAAAATTAAACGAGTTCAGCTACTAATTACGCGATTTGCTAATTTTCTGAAAATTAAAGAAAGAAAGGTACGGCGTCACACAGAGTCACTCTAATTTAGGTACCGTTAAAGGTTGGTGTATTTACAAACGCACATAGTCTACCCACCCATCCGTTATCGATCACTTCTTGTTCAGTGCAGGATCATGGTTGTCCAGAGTCTATCCCAGAAACTCAAGGCGTGAGGCAGGGAACGCCTTTGGCAGGCAGCGATATATTGCACACACATATAAACACTATCTCGAACAGTCGGAGAAAACCAGAGCGCCTGAAGGAAACCCACCTGAACACAAGGAGAACGGAAAAAACTCCGCATAGGCAGAAGTAGTAGTACTTACTGCATCACCGTGCTGCCAGTGTTGATAGAGATTCGTTATTAGGTAGATAACAAGCTGTTAATAGTCTCCGGTCCTCTTGAGGTGTGTCTAGGCATCAGTGTGGGGAATAAAGGAAATACGATCAAATTTATAACACTGTGTGGTAAGTTAAGGTAAAGGTGCCTTAGTGAGTGTGAGTGTGTGTGTGTATGGGTAAGCGTTAGCACACAGCTGAAAATAAAATAATGTGCCGAGACTTAAGCGCTCATTTTTCAGTGTATATTTTGTATGCGCATTTTCCTTGCGGGTGTCAGCGCACGCGATAAGCTGTAAGGTTAACCTCGGTACATAACATATTACTGAACCGAGGCTGATGTGTGGCACGGTCATTCTAACCTCGGGGGCCTCACCTATTTGCTACATGTTGAGGGAATTTGTTCGCGCTGGGGATGCTAATACGTGGTTAAACGTATATCCAGCTGGAACATATGCTGTGCAGCTCTTCCAGGTTCTGACGCTCTGCTGTAATGAATAGATACTGAGCTGGTAATGAATGGGTAATGATCTGTATTATTTATTTCTGTCTAACATTTAATATCCACTACCAGGCGCCGCTTATCACGACGTGCAAACAGAAGGAGGAGGCCGCTTCCCGACCGACTTTCGGAAAAGTTTGCAGCTGCATTTGAACTAGTAATTGAGTAAACTGAGCTCCGTCGCGTTATCAAATTTCATAGAGTAGGCCAGGGTATTTAGCTCATGTGAAATTTGCATGATTATTCCACTACGGTGGCATTATCTCCGAAAACCATTTCCACGGCGACATGCACAGGCTGGCCCAGAGAAAAACGGCGACGCGGTGGCGTGCCGGGTCTGCGTTTTCCCGCCACGCAGCGGGTGCGCGAGCCACCCTGGGTGGGCGATGAATAATTGAGCGGACTCAGACGCGCGACTACCTGGCGAAGCGGCACCCGTTAATCCCGAAGCGGAGATGCACGCGAACTTCGAAAAACGACTCGTGTTTGCGTCTTGGGATCACTAGGAACCCCAGCTGGGTGAGACGAAAAAGCTCTAACCGTCTTCTCCTTTCAATTCAAACCGAAGAACTCGGATACAATTCAGGATTCCAGTTTAGGCGATTTTACACCGCCGCCGCCTTTATAGTACATCCCTCGCAGGGTAACCGCTGCAGGCTGCTGGCGCAGTATTAATCTCCTTTCTTAAACAAAAAAAGGAGTTGGGCGATTAATGAGGAACAGAAATGGCTATGAATGTCACGGTTTACTGGCACAAGGGATATACTGACATTGTCTGTGCCCGCAGAATATCTCAAGCTTAATGGCATTTAAATAAGAGGAGTGGCGATGTTGCTGTCACCTCTGTGTCGAGGGCCTATCGGTCACACGCTGCCAATGGGCTGCCGCTCACGTATCTCTTTCCAGTCCCTCTTTCCAGTACCGGTGGCGCTCTAGAGCGGGAGACTCCAGCTGCAAACATCATCTCTTCTGGCATCTGAATGTGACACAACGGCATCCTTCATAGTTGGATTTCTTTTGTCTGCATCTGCCACCATGTCTTCAAAGCGTCTCGCAGAAGTCCTGGAGAGCTTATTTCATGTCCTCACCCACTGATGGACTCGTGACAGCAAATCACGTCAGGAAGTAATCCTGGGAGCGGCTTGGCTAAGGCTGAGAGTTTTTCTGGAACGCAGTGATGGCGGCACCTATTTTACATGACAAAACCCCAGCCAAGGACCGCTCCACAGAATGCAGGAGGGGGTCTTTGAGGCATTGGCACGACAGCATGTGCGCACCTGTCGCTTATTGCCGATCACGTCTTTCAAAATCCTCACCCTTTGCTCCCCATCGCTGCAGGTTGGAAAAGTGCACCGCACGCTGTGCATCCCCACATTCACAAACCATCTCAGGGACACATGACCTCATGCTGTTCTGTTTGGGCTCAGGATTCAATAGATGGTCTTTCAATACATCCAAAGCCTTTTCCAGCTACAGAGAAAGTGTCAGAATAGAAAGATTGAGTGGAGATCATCGAAATATTTGCCCAGTTGGGGAAGCAGGAAGCAGTCCAGCCTTTCAACTTCGCCTATTCGGTTTTCATACACATTTATCCAATATCAAGAAACCAATTTATGCACAGGCGATACATTTCTCTGGAAATTTATGAGGTGGTTCAGAAGTGGAAGAGGAACAGAAGTTAAGCGGTGAAATTCAATAAAGTCAATTAGTCAGAGAACCTTCCTGCAAATGGAGTTTTTTAACAGAGTGCTGGAGTAGATGCACAGGAGGATGGTCTTGCATGAGCACAGTGAACTGTGTGTCTGATGTGTCTTCGTGGTTAGTTTTTTGCCCCCCCCCCCAACCCGCCGCCCCATCCCCAAGGGCTCCTATTCCCACAACAAAACAGGCAAATTCTGTCAAGAGAACAAAGTCACCACTGAAAGTCAAGAAACAACTGGCAGAAGAAAAAACCTTGAAACTCCTTAAGATTAAAAACATTCCTTGTTGAAGGAAATCAATCACGAAATGAAAAATTAAACAACGGAAACTGGTATTTAAGGAGGTTGTAGCCACAATTGTTTGTGGCTTTAATTTGTACCCCTTTGCGTGCATTAGTGCCACTAACAGGAAGCGTTTTCTGTAGCGCAGCGGCTCGCCGGAGCACCAAGAGGTATAAAAACCCTGAGTCATGTTTGAAGGGCAGGCCTAAGAAATGAGCCAGGGTGAATATAACTCCGCACCGTGGTGCAGAGCTTTGCGGTGCAGCCTGAGACACGCTTATCAGACCACAATGTGGTAATCGAAATCACAATAAGGGAAAGAATAAGGTGCCGTTGTGCACAGATCACAGACTTAATGAAGTCTACTCTCTGGAGTGTAATTACTGCAACATTTAAGAAAAAAAGAAGCCTCTTATCAGGAAAAGCATATCTGGGATTTTTTTTTTCCCCTATGAAATAGTTTGAGGCAGTAATGAAGCTGATACTACTTCCCCCATTCATCGGTGTGTCTCTGTTTCGCACTGTCGAAGGTATTAGCACCTTTTGATGTGCGTTTCCAAGAAAAAAGCAAATCAAGACTTGCGAAATAGAGTGCTTACAGATACGACTGTTCATATATGCGAGGTGCTTCTGAAAATGCATGACTTGAGCCCCATGCTATAATTCTGCAGCCATGCTTTGCAGATCCATACACTTCCATTTAAATTTGCTATTCAAGTCAGTTCAAAGTGTCACATATAAGAATGCAGGACCTGAACTTCTGCCAAGCTGGACGTGTTATTAACATTCCACGCGTATGTTTTACGACCCATCCATGCCAGCAGGTGGCATGGTGATAAAAGGACTGAAACGGTGCCCAAAAGGTTATGGGTTCCAATCCCAGAAAGGGTTCTTCTGCCATTCCGTCCAGAGTTGCTGAACAGTAAAATACCCAGCTGTCCACATGACACATGACTTAGCCTGCATAATACACGTGTGCCAAAACAGTTTCTGGTGTTCTGCCAAGGTAACAATGTACTACATTTACCATGTGAAACACTGCTCTGATTATATACACTGCTGGTTTAAAGACACAGCTAAGGTGCGTTCTGACATGAGGCACCGCGGCACATGTGACAGGACCAGAGGCTGAGGCACTCCGATATTTAGGGAACCGCAACACCTGCTCCTGCTGCACTCCTTCCAGAAGCAAACATTGCTTTTAAGCTCTGACGCAGCCTAAAATCTGGAGGCAGCCATAACATGTAGTGAAAATTGACCCGAAACACACGTACACTAGGCAGGAAAACAGACAATTAAATGAAGAAATATTATATGAATGAATAAATAAATAAATAAATAAATAAATAAATAAACAAACAAACATCCTCTGAAATCACGGGAAATGATATTAAAAAATATGTGGTAGGATGTGCTGATAAGCCAAGCTGAAGGCTGTATCGCGCCGCATCAATCTGCCTGCTGTTTTCTGGGCCCTGGAGGATCCGGTGGGCGGTCTAAACGGCTCCCGTGCGCCCAATCAAGGAACCTGAATATATCTCATTAGGAGACACCAAAGGAGTCAGGGCCCAGGGCACAGTTTTGCCCCATCCTTCACATCCGCTGTCATTCCAAGCATGACGTGGGCTCTTAATAAGCCTAGGAGCTCCTGGCAGTCGGTGCAAATGGGTGAAGGGGGGAGGCATGTCAAGCAATGGTTTTTATTTTTCGCAAAGAGCTGTCCGCCTGTCGTGAGCACCAGCTATCCGTGCATCCAAGTGGGAGGGTGATCTCGCACCCCTTGTCTTCATTTCCCCATGAGCTCTTTGAGATCTTGGACTTCACCCTTAATCCATCCAAACTGTCAGCATCTAATGAGTGTGGAGACCAAGATGGGATGAAGAACAGCACCCCGTAGTCCCACAACAGCACCCCACCTACTCATTCACTCAGATTTGAACTGGTAAAGATGTACAATGCCAGCAGCGTAGTACTTCACCACTCTTTGCCCTTGTACTGTGTCACAACGTCTAAGTGACTTGGCTTTGTTATGACTGCCAATAAAATAAATGCAATACAATGTAATGTAACATTTGCAGAGATCAGGGTGGATACCATGCTGGCTGGACTTCCCAGATCTAACTAACAAAAATGTTATTTATAGACCTATTGCAAAAGTCAATGCATGTGGAATGCATTAGCTAGAGAAAGTAATAATAATAATAATAAACACTGACATCGCCTTACACATAATAGCTGAGGTCTCAGATACAGTAAATATACAGAAAATACAGGCAAATCACACCGTTGTCATCCAGTCTGTACATCTATGGTACCCTTTTATTCATAACAATGAAATGGGTGTTCAGCATAGAATCGGTAGGAAGGAGGTGTTTAGGCTTGGAGCTTGAATCCATCCAAAGATGCTATTAATAATCCCTATTTTACCCTGCTGGGTCTATGTCTATAGGACTGAAGTGTAACATAACACTGAACTGAAATTACCTCATAAATCCAACCAGCCAATACGTAAACATTCAAATCAGAAGCTGTCAATAACCGTAATACTTTGTTTCCAGAAAATTATGATTATTTTCTTGGGCAGGGCTGCTTGAGATCCCGCACATTGACTGCTGCAATGTTGGCATGCTGCAACACACCGATAAAGTTTATCGAGCCCTGGAAGATAATCCCCGCCCCGACTCGGCCTGACAGAAAAGCTGATTCAACAACATCGTTGACACCAGCTCCTTGGAGAGGGCCCGCCAATGCCCATTGCGATTTTGTGGGAAGATCGCTGTCACGCGCCGCTCTGCCCCCACGTCCCGCCCATTGGCTCACCGAAACGTAACAGAGGAAATTCGGCGTGAAGCGAGACAATTAAAATAATTGCCGTTTTCAAATGTCAGCTGCGACTGTGATCGCACCGTAACGCGGCAATCCGAGGACGTGCAAATGAAATGATTGAAAACGACACACTCGTTTCATCACGGAAAAGGGTAACGAGGTACTCAAACACAGAAGCGTTTATGAGTAGTAGCTAGAGAGATGCACGGGGCTGATGGACAGCGTGCATCCAGATGGGAGGATAGTCGCCTCTTCCGTTTAGCAATTAATGAACTGAGGAGGCCAAAGTAATGAGGACAATCAGGGAAAAGTCATAACACCCATACTAACAGATGGACACCTGTTCCCACGATACCAAGTCCAAACCATACAACACTTCCAGCGTTCCAAAGCTTTGCACTGGCGTGAAATTCATTTTTTTTTTAAAGAAAAAACATACCTACAACAATAAAACTTTGTCTAAGCCTATGCTTGATTTGGACTAAAACTAAAATTAGAGTTATGATGGTTCTGAAATATACATTTCCTTAGCTGACACCTTTCTTCAGTGTGACTTACAATGTGTTGTTTGTATACTGTGCGACTCAAAATGAGGTATACTAGGTTATTTAAAATGATTTATCTATTCTCTCTACATAGATTTTTGTTTCTGTATCAATGCAGGGTAAGTACTTTGGCAGTCAAATTCAAAGAGAAAGGCTTGCTACTCGATGAATCGACACAATCGCCTCACTTTCAAGTATTAGCTGGTTGGTGGAAGACCGGACGCTTTTCAGGACAGCTATTCACAGAGTCACCGTGAGTCGACATCGACTTGACGGCACCGAACAACAGCAACAACACTGAAGCAGTGCACAGCAGCAGTAGTGGGATTCAAACTACTGGCCATCAAAGGCGATGATGTTAATAACTGTGCAACCTGCAACACTCAATAAGACAATAAGTCTAGTCAGTCCTGAAGAAAAAAGGTACAATTCTGTGAATCAGGCCCTCGGTGTACATGAATATTTCAATTAACAACTGGATTGCGGCATTTTCCACTCCTACGGGATCAGTCAGTCTCACAAAAACCACACGGCAAATTCTCCACCTTTTATTACGTGCCGGTCCGTAGGCATATCAAAGGGATCATAATCACAAGCAGATGGATTAGCGTGGCTTGTCTAATAATACTCATTATGTCACCTTTAAGTGTATGCAAATGATGCAGAATGGCTGCTTTGGGGACTTCCACTGCAGCTGCAGTTGAATCAGGGTGAATGGTATGTACTTTAACAGAAAGAATCAGAGAGCAATAAATGACACACTGGGGGCACCCAGGAACCAAGACTTGATTCAGTATGGGTTCGCATCATGAATAATGGGGCGGGAGAAATGTTGAAGAGGCTGAAGCAAACTTGCTCATTTATAATTAACCTTCTAACACTTTTAGAGCTTTGGAAATCCTGCCAAGCCCTCTAGAGTTGGACATGCTCTACGCTCTTCATTATGAATGAACAATGGAAGGCTCACCTGGGCCCTAATGCACTCGCAATGCAAAAACGTCAGGAGAGCATTGGGAGGTAACATCGGACAGGTGAAAGGGCAGCTGTTGTTTGGCACATGTCTTTCCCATCACTTCCCAGCAATCTCATCTCATCTCCCATTACATGGTATCCCCATGCCTGGTTTTCCTCTTATTTGGTTAAACATTTTTAATGACACATCATTAATTGCTCTGCATTTTCATTTGTCTAGCCTGTGGCATCCAGTCCTGTCCCCAAACATTCGACTGATCCCGATAAACCAAGACTGCACTTCAGAACTGTGCCAAGCGGCGATATGAGAGAGACAGACTCACTGCATTGTGGAACCTCATACCTGCACTCTCAGCTGTGGTCTGACACTGTATGGTCTCACTTGCATACTCCCAAGTTTGTTCTTGCGTCGTTTGTGTTGCACCATTTTGCTTTAATTATCTAATTACTGATTTATATAAAAATATAGTGTATTGCCTTCATCTTCCTCAAGCCAGCCCATGCACACAATCAGGATAAGTTTGCTTGGAATTCACCCCGAAGTAGTAAATCCTTGAAATAAATATTTTTTAACAATGTATTATAGATCATGCTATTAATTTTCAATATTTTACTATTTTTTTTAAGGGTTAAACAAATCTTAATGTATGATATTAAATCTTTTTTAGGTGCACTTTAGGATGAACTTGGGATGGAATTTGGACAAACTGGAATTTTTCCTCATTAGAAGCAATGAATTAAGTAATTTCCTTAAGCATATTTTTTAACATTTTGTGTGTTTTCAGGACCAAAATAAAATTTCTTAATGCGGGACATGCATATTACAATGCACTTCTTTCCGCGTATGGTCATTTGGTGTAGCCTCTACGAAGCAAATGCATTGTCTACATTGTTCTCATGGATTCCACTGCAGTTTGAAGTTACGTGTGAGCAGGTCAAACAGAAGGACCTGCAAAACTTTTTTAAGAATATTTTGTATTCTTACAACAGAAGAAACAATGGTGGATTTCACTTTGGAATTGTGAATACTGGATGACTGTGAAAAGGGAAAAAGTACGCTATCTAAGAAGGGTGGTGATGAATACAGTGTTTATATTCACTGGATACTCATTAGTCATCAGAACAGAGCTGCAGGAACTTCATGCTAATGTTATAGAGTATAGATGTGTGCTCATATGTGATTAATGTGTACTGCATTGTTAGACTCAGGAAAACGTATTGCTTTTCCTATAACATGCACAAACGTTGTAAATCTAATCGCGTTAAGAGCCTTTAGTAGCTGAAGTTGGAATAAGGTCTATGGGGACGACAAATAAACAGTGTGAAATCAAGCGTAGCTCTATAAAGTGAACAGCATTTCTCCAGTTGGATTTTAGCAACAGTTTGGCCTGTAACAGGTTATTGCCCATGTGTTTTAGTTCACGGTTGTTTTGATCTTGCATTTTTTTAGAAGACCACCGAATTATTTAATGCCACAATTTTTTTTTTTCTAAACCTGGGGTGTTACGATGGACAAAGGAACCATTTTCAGCACTTCCTGCTCAGTCAGCCTCCTACACAACAAAGAGCTGAATTCATTCTTTCATTGGTGATTTTCATTTTTTTGTTTTTTTAAAAAACTATTGCTACCGGTCTCGAAAGGGTTCTCCTATTCACACTGTCTGACATACTGTGTCTGTACCAGGGGCAGCAGGTGGCAGAGCAGTTAGGTATGTCACTTTGCAATTTGAAAGACCTGAATTTGAATTGCACTTCCCATTGTAGTGCATTTTATCAAGTAACTTACCCTGACTTGATCAATAAAAATTATGCAGCTGTATAAATGAGCAAATAATTGTTAGTAGATTAGATACCCAACAGTTGTTTTGGACAACGATGTCAGATGAAAAATGGTAAATAATACAGCAGTATGACAGCTACAGAGCTAGGCGGAGAAGCCGCACACTATTCTCGTACACAGCAGGTTGCTTGTCTTTGTTTTTCTCCTACTTGTGATGTATTTCAGTTCTTTTTTAAGACGATTTATGTGGAAACTCCAGCTCCCTCTGTCATATTCTGCTTCATGACACAGTAGGGCACGGCCTGCACATGGAGCTGAAACGATGCTGTGATCTTTGGAGATAACAGGTCTTGGTGTTAACAGGTATTTTCGAGCACTTACACGATGCAAGGGTTTTTTGCTCTACATTTTGAAGTGTGCTTTTAGGAAATTGATAGTATCCCCCGCCCTCCCAGGAACCACACATTTATCAAACAAGAGGGATTTAAAAAAAAAAAAAAAAAAAAACAAATTCATGTGGAAAGATTGAAACAAATGTTCCTCCAATAACCTTTTGGAGTATTTGCATTTAAATTTATTTATTAAGCTGATGATTTTCTCCAAAGCGACTTAAAATGTTAAGCTGTTCAATTATTTACCTATTTATACAGCTGGGTAATTTTTAAGGTATTTCATTCTTTTGTACTGGAGGAGCACTTGCTCTACTGAGAAGCTGCGGTCCAGCCAAATTACATTTTTTTGGGAACAAAAGACAGGAAGCCATATCACGTAGACAGGATGAAGGAAGAGAGGGTTGTGCACATCGATTAGAAGCTGTATGGAAGTGCCTTTCCAATCTGTTATGTTGTCTCTTCGCCTGTTCTGAAATCCTCGCGTGCGATCTTCTTCAAAAACATGCCTGTCATCATAACTGATGTTTTGGGTCTGAAATGCCCTTTGTTCGAGATAGGCACACAGATGGATGTTTATTGGAAGAACTACGTTGCTGTAGTGACCCCAATAAAAGTGACAAGGTTTAACCCCCGAAAACAAAACGATAAAGGACAGCAAACCATACAGATGCTACAGGGGCACCGGATTTACTTTTACTTCTTTAGTTTTTGTATTTGATGGTTTCTTCCCTTGATGCTAATGCAAGAAGTTCTAAAGCAAGGTTGATTTTGCACTCACTGAAAATCATGCTCGCTCCTGGTTTAGTTTGTCATTGTCAGCAGGACAGTTTTTACGCTTGCCCTGGTCACCGTAGGAAACACGAGAAAAAAAACACATGGCAAAGACTTTCAGGAGACATCAGCAGAACATGTTGGCTCTTCACACTGCAGTGCCTTTTTGTCTTTCCCTGCAAATGCTGTGCAATAGGCTCCACAGTCAACAGAACACACACCTGTAACCTGAAAGTTTATGATCCACTTCTTAGAAATGATCTTACTATGGTTCTCTTGGGCACTGTATTTCACCCAAAGTATTCCAGTTAAAAGCTCTTCATCATCACCATAGCTCAGTATCATCAACTGCTTGTCCGAGTTAGTCTCACTGTGGGCTGGAGCCTGTCCAGGAAGTACAGGTTGTTAGGCTAAGTAAGGTACACCCCAGACAGGACAGCAGTACATGTAATTAAATATTACTATGCATAAATGAATAAAATCCCAGTCCGTGTTGATAACAATGGACAATGCCTACAGAAATGTGGTAAAATACTTCGCATGAATTACCTTAACTGCATATCAGTGATTGCCACTTAACCCAAGTGATTTCTAAAACACCACAGTTGATACAGATATTTCATAAAAGGGGACAAAAAATTGTATTTGTATTCAATTTAAAACTGCTTTGTTTGACATTAAAGAGTATTTTCCAGTTAATCAGTGTCAAAAAAGCCACATTAAACCCACTATGATTCAATGTTTAAAACAATAAAAAGTCTGAGAGGGAAACTTTCTTATCATTATGTGCAATAGAAATGTGTATATGCAATGACAATGATAAAAAGTAAAAGCTCAAAATGAATCCCTTCCATGCTGAGAAATATAAATATATCCACATAATGTTACATCTTACACTGTAAATGAAACCAAAGTATGAAGCTGAAAATCCAAACACATAAATCAGTAGTATCTCCCACAAAACACTTGCACACCTGAGAACAACTAAAAAAAACTAAAAAGAAGACTAGGGAAAAACAAAAAAAAATAATTTTTGCTTAAAATTGTGCCAAAATTCCTTTCAAATAATGGCATGGCCAGCAAATGCAGAGCTCACAAGTAAAGCACAGGAACCCTACTGGCCTGTTTTTGGATTATCGCCCTGGAAAGGAAAATATGGAAAAAACACATTTAACGAAAACTCTCTTAAGAAGGAGATAGTAAACCCTCTCCTTTCAGCTCACCATATTGTGCCAGCTTCTGTTAAGGAAGCACATAGCAAGTTTTTGCAGCAGGGTCTTTACTGACAAGCATATTGATGTGATGGAAATCATGTCACCAAACTTCCCACACTGGGAGACGTACACACGCAGGAGGGAAAAAGCATCGAAAAAGTGGTGGAAACACAGCATGTTTTTGGTCACTCATCTCACATCATGTTTCCATGGACACTGGATGTTGGAGGAAATCAGACCAGGACCCTGAGAGGAAGCACAAATGATGACACTGAAGCACTTTGGCCACATCATGACAAGAGTGGATTGAAAAAACTGTAATGGTTGAAAAGGATGTGGAAAAAGAAAGAGGATAAACAACAGCCGGAGAGATGGACTTAACCAGTGACAATGGACATACCCCTTCAACACTAAGGAGTCAAAGCGGGAGGCAGAACATTGTCTATGTGGTCAACAGAAGCCAACATTAACTCATTGGCGCTTGGCAACAATAACAAGACCACGTGACCCATCCTGGCCAGGGGGGAGGGACAGATGCTGCATTGAGTTTGAAACTGAGTTGACTGAAGGAAAAGCACTTCAACAGAATGGACAACATCCAGTGAAACTAGAGAAATCAGACAAAGCTGCAGGCTGCCTTGCCAATGTACCCAGAACAAACAAAAAAATGTTTTATTTTTCCTAAACCATACAGTGTACTGGCCACCCTGCCTTTCATCTTTTATGGAAACTGAAGCCCTATCCAAGGCCCCAGTCAGACAGGGGAACTGACTTATGCTGTAGTCACTTCTGATTGGTTGTCTTTGGTTCTTTGATGAAACCAGCGCCGATTACCTAAGTGCTTTCCTGCCGACACCTACAACATTCACGAACCTCTGTGCAACACTCCATACACCTTCCCCAGTGAAGGTCTACTCCTAAATCGGTGCATTGGTAGCCGTTTTATTGTTGATGATGGGAAAGAAGGAGAACGTGACTGTGATCCCAACAGTACTACATTACCCAGAATGACACAAAAAACAAACGTGATCTCTTTTCGTACCTCTGCCCAAGAAGTTGCTGCTGTATGTTTTGCTACCGTAGTTCCTGGCTGTGCCACGCTGATTTGAGTTTTGCTCGTGGATTATTTGAGCTCATCGACACCGAGTTGTATGGGAGAATGACCTCACTGCAACGAGTCTCGGAAAGCGCTCTCACACCTCAGGCTACCAAGCTGCAGACAGCGCCTGAAAAAACAACGTGGGCACAGATCCAGGGGCCGATGGAAGACAGGGCCAGCGAGAGAAGAGCTCGGGTCATGACCCGCAGTAAATTTGCTGACTCGAAAGCGCAAGCCTTGCTGCGTTAGAAAAGTGTGCGCTGACAATGTAGGCAGCGAGTGCACTCTGAGGACCTTGCTCAGGAAACACAAAGAACTCACGGGGAAACAATTTAGAGATATCTCTGCAAACCGCAGCTCAACGATGGCCATTTTCTCCTCAAACCTGCAAGGCGCAGATGGATTATGGACTAACATGCATCTGCAAACCTCAACCCTCACAGTTAGATGTGTCCACATTGATCATATGCTCATCAGATGGAAAACAGAGCAATGAACAGTGTTTTTGAGAAAAACTTGTGAAGTGCTCCCAAGTCCATCTCATATTTTCCCATAAACCTTGATTTCTGAAACCAATGACACGTGTTTGTGCAAAAGCGCTTTAAAAGTCCCGTGAATCAAAATCAGTCATTGCTGCCCGACGGGCTATGTTTTTTATCAACGCACCAGATTATAAAATAAACAATGAACGGCTGTCAACTAAATTCCCAACTGTTTGTACCCCTGAGCAAGATACCAAGCGAGACCCTGAATGGTACCAGTGAAATCTTGGTAGAAAGGGATAAAAATGTAAATCCCTTTGGATAGAAGCATCATCTAGGCGACTGACTCTTAACTCAGTGCCACAGAAGAGTTTTGGGGACATCGATTGTATCAAAACTCCTTTGTGAAAATACAGAAACATTCGCAGCATGCAAAATGCGGTGCAATGGCTGCACTGTACCACTGAGGAGACCTTGCACTCAAGGGTCTTTGAGAGACAGATGGTTGAAGCAGACCGGACCACCCCCTCCCCACTGAGAATGCAGTCTGTGGAATCCACCCCCCCCCCCCCGCCAAGACCTGATAAAGCAGCCCTGTTTATTATGCCGCTTAAAACGCCAACGTGAGCGGCATCAAAATGCTGTTATTACAAACCCATATCACTGCTAATGCATCTACCGTCTCGGGCGGTTATGTTCCCTTTCAGAAATAAAAGCACTTTTCTACATGTGAAGCCAATAAGGAGATGTGAATGAAAAAGCACTGCTCATATGTGAGGCTACTTTCTATTCAATTAGCAAGTAAAAATCTTCATTGTACACTTTTTTATGAGTGTCAGTATATTCCAGTCTTCCAGTTAAGAAAGATAACGCCTGGTGTTCAGCAGATACAGATAATATTAATGTTAAAGGATGAATGCAAAAACTGATCAGCGGGGTGATTTCGTGACTTTTTCCCCCCAGACTTCTCCCATCTGATTCAAACTCTGAAGATCCACCCTTTGACATTTTGGAGTTTTCATTTAAAGCCGAGAATCCCTCCAAATCCCACCTATTCACCCCTCCTCCGTAAGTCACAAGCTGTGAGTTTGCCTGTACACGGCTCTACTTTTTCTTTGAGTTGCCAATCTGCCAGTTTTCAGTGATTTCTTTCGTGTTTTTTGGGTCTTCATCACACTGACAGATAAATCAGGTATGCACGACTTTGGCTTGCTCAGATCCAGACTTTCCCACGGCAGATTTCCATGTTTTCTACCACTGATGCTCTGTATGTAATTTGGCGGGTGGAATAACGACATCCAACAGACGTTCTCCTTCAGGGGCTCAAAGTAATAACATCTCAGTTTTTCACCGCCGTTTCTTTTAAACACCATGATTGCATTATTGATCTGGCTCAAAGACAACTTTATCTGAAGGGCCTTACAAAGTGTACCCTTTACCGTGATTATGCGGCGTGGTATTTACTGGTGCACAGTTTAGACCTGAGACATTGTTAGAACCCTCCAGCATTAGTTCATGAGTTCAATTCACTAACCACCATGGTGTGTAACTACAGACACTATATTTGTATTGATTTTTTAAAATGCTTGATGAGTCAAAGCTCATTTGATTAAACAATAGAGAGTGAAATGAGTTATATTACCGTTCATTACCTTTGAAACGGCAGCTCGATACCATGAGAAGTATCTCAGAACTATGGCGGGACTGTTCTCTCTGGGGCCAATCATTGTTATTATATTTAAAATAAACACTGACAAAGTGGGCTTGATGTACATGAGTGAGACTTGGAACAGTATTGGCACAGTGTTATGGACTTACACGTGTAACCCGAATGTTGAGTGTTGAGGCTTTGCTGTTGTACCCTGATTAAGTAAGTAACATAATAGTAGAGTCATAGGTGTGACCCCATCAACTGTCACTGCAAGTCATTATGAAGGAGTAAATGTGATATAACAACAACACCATCAAATATCTTGGACCCCAGTGTCCAAATTATGTTGAGTGCACAGTGAAATAAAAAAATACACGTATCATTAAATAATTAGCTTTTCACACCAAACAGTTTCTCACTATGCCAGTACATCCTCTCTCATCTGTGTGGAGTTTGCGTGTTCTCCCTGTGTCTGTGTGGGTTTCCTCCAGGTGCTCTGGTTTTGTCCCACAGTCCAAAGACATGCTGTTCAGGTTCCCCCATAGTGTGTGACTGACACAGAGAGAGTGTGTTCCACTGATGTATGGATGAGTGATCCATTGTAAGTAGTGTATCTAGCAGTGTAAGTCACCGCAGTGCATAAGGTGTGTGGGCTGGTAACACTACATAGAGTTCACTGGAAGTCGCTTTGAAGAAAAGCGCCTGTTAAATAAATGTAAATGTATATACTGGGCGGATTCCACTTTCCTCGGGTTATCTGCTGTCAGCCGGGCCATGCGTTGTCTTCCCGATCGCGCCATTTACGATCTCTAAGCATAATTTAATCCAATTACGGGCACAATCCAATTACTGCTTTAAGGCGGTATGAATCGCTCGGGACTGGGAGTTGAGAACTGCCACTGTGCAATTGTTCCCCGAGCAGGGTGCTGTAATGGCCAACATGGTGACAGGAGACTGCAATTTCCTGCATGGTTGACCTCTTTCAGCCACCGCTTGAAGAGAATAGGATTCGCTGAGTCCCAGGGGAAGCAGGGTAGAACAGCCAGCAGCGCACTAAAACAGAACAGCTAACATTTTCCCCTTTTGTTCACCTAAACTGATGTGCTGCAGGTATGCAAACCTGTGGCTGCTGGAATTTCTATTGCCGTTCAGTGTTCGGAAACAATCCCACCAAGAGATGCGGAAGTCAACATTTGCGTAGGAATGCACCCGTCGACACCATCGCCCTCGGGATGCTGAGCCACAAAGGGCTGATCGACGGCAAAGTGCGGCATCTTTGACGGAAGGCCCGACAGTTTGGGTCCTGCGTGGGAGACCGTTTGCGGTGCAGAACAAAAAAAGTCAAACCCTGTCAATGCGTGGAGAAAGTCATCCGCGTGCCTGAAGTGTGAAATGAGCTTTTATTCCCAGCTGTGGGAACGCATTACGTGGAGCCTTTTTAGAGGAATGAAGGGAGCGCGGGTCAGACTGCTCCGAAAAAATGAGTGCCGCCACACAAAAGGGATGCTGGGAACCGGCTCTTGCATACGTTAATGTGACACTGAAGTAGAAAGACTATTACGCAACATCACGCGGGTGTCCAGAAAAGTTAAACGAAAGTCTAAACGAGGATCAGGAGTTCAGAGCTGTCGGTGAACATATGCACCGGGGGCAAATATGAGCAAATAAAATGAATGACCAGGAATGGGAAGTCACGGTCAATTTCCCACTGAATGTTTCCTGACCAGTCACTCCTTTCTTCCATGTGTGTGCCTCTTTACTCTCAAGGCTGCAGCTCAACGGCGCCCTTATCTCCCAAGTGTACATCATAGAGTGTGGGAATGCGGCGCAAGCGAAGGGGGGTTGAAGGAGTGGGAAATGTTTCAATCTATTTCTTTGATTATATGTCATTCCCTTTGCAGCCCGATGGGAGTCGGCGGGGGGCTTAAACGAAGCAGAGGTGACGCGGCTGTCACATTAATAGTTTTATCAAGGTCTAACAGCGTGTGCCAGCACAGGAAGATTTAAAAAAAAAACTGATCTAATTTTAGATGGGGTGGCAGCTTGGCTGCAGGAAAGGGGTTCAAACCAATGAGGTCTGAAAGACTGGGAGCCTGGGCCCCATTTCCTGGCTCAGGGAACACCTCCCACAGGCAGAAACACAGGACTAGCTATTTCCAGTCCCCATTATTTGTAATTACATATGGATGGGGCTGGTTATCCCTGCTGGCCCTCACCCGATGGACAAGTCCAATGGACAAGTATCATGGCTGTCTGTTGGTAACATGGAAAAATTTAACATAGCTATATAGGTATATATGAAAACAATTTAGTCTACGAGACTGACGGAAATGCCATCGGGGCAGGAGGTGGCACAGTAGTTAGAGCTGTTACCTTGCAATCATAAAGAATCGAACCTTGCTATAGTCCCCTTGATCAAGATACTTTCCCTGAACTGATATAGTAAAAATTAAGCAGCTGCATGAAAGGATAAATAATTGGAAGCAGTTTAGTATACAAACCTTACAAGTCACTTGAGAGAAAAGAATTAACTTAACAAATAAAAAGGACATCTGGCAGGCATCCAGATGGTTTCTGTATGTGCATATTTGTTTATCGAGGTATACATGGATGTGTGGGCTTGAAAACGATGGAGGGGTCAATCGGTTCACTTGCCTTTGCAACGTTTTGTTGGGAAACACGGGGCCGACTTAAGCTGGAAAACTGCGATAACTTGGAGGAAAAACTTAGCGGCTAAAGTGATAAGACCCCTTAGGCTCAAAGAACACTGCCAGAGACTAAGCCCTTTGTGATGCAATTCCCAGATGCTCTTGTCGCCGTGGCAACTGCCTCCCATGCCTGGCCAACTTGCATCGATAGCACTTCCCTTCGCTGCGTTTTAGCCTCTTTCCTTCGGCTCACAAGTTAATATGTGGAAAAGAAAAAAGTTCTCTCTGCCTAAGGCAAGTTATTTTAATAATGAAGAATTACAAGGACAAATGTAGCACTTAAGTACAATCTACTGTTTTTCTGGTAGGTGAAAGAAGAAACTAATAACAGCAGGATGATTCATTTGTGTTGCTGTCAGCATTTGCACTAAAAGAAATAATTGGGTAATTGACCATCGGTCCATCACAGAATTGACTGTTGGTCAAGTCATAGATGGTGAGGAATGGCTGCCACACCTGCCATCAAGTGCGTGCCAGAGTGAAGGAGGGTGTAGTCATTCGATGTTCAGCCAGATTAGAAATCACTAATGAGCTGCTCCTTACCCTTAGCAGCCATCCAATCAATGTGTGAAATTTATTAAGTATTCTATTAAGTCGCAAAATCATTTTAGGCAACTTTGTTGGTAAGTGTCAACAGGATTCAATGGACAGATGGCAAACGGTGAACTTGCAAACAAGAAGGTAGAAAGTCAAGAAATTACAAAAAAAAATGCATGGGTTGCCCATGGGTTTGATCAATATTCAGTCTGTATGGAGTTCATATGTACTCACCATATTTGCTTGCATTTCTTTCTAGTGTCCAGAGATGTGTGCATCAGTTCAATTTTTGACTGTAAATTGCCCATAGCCACAGTGTGAGTGTGTGTGTGTGTGTTTTACAATGCTCGCTGGTGTACAGATGTGTGAATGAATGTAAGAAGGTTAACGTAGCACTGCAAGGTATCTCGGACAGAGGTGTTACATAAATACTACATAGTGACTGCTAAACATCATTCTGGAGAAACATATATAAATGAATACACATAAATAAGAGAGTGGTAGATCTGAACTTATTTTCCACGTGCAGAAAAAGAGAACAAAGTTCTCCTCATCATAACTGTCCCCTCAACCGCTATCCTTATCCTTCAGAAACACCTTCTTCCTGCCAATTATCTCAGCAGTGAGGAGGAAATGGAGGCAAGTTGGAGGAACTTGATGGAAATTGAAAGCGGCGGCAGACGATGACCCCTCGAGTTTAACGAGATTAGCCGTGGTGGATTAGCATCTGACATCCTGCATGGCTGATGTTCTGTCAAAGTGGGGGCCAGGAGGCCAGTGTTTAATGACGCTATCTCCTCTCTTGCCATTGATGGACAGAGGGGAAGTGAGCACATCGCTTACAAAACTACACAATACCCAGATACTCCTTGTGCCACTAGGCTATTTTTTACCACTTGGAGCCGGCTCGCACATTCACTTGACATCTTTATCTGGGTTTGCGAAAATCCGACACTTTTTTGCATAAACAGTGCAAGAGCTCACTTCGTTCTTTTAGATTTTCCTAAAAGCCCAACCTGACAACCTTGGCCAAAAGACCCTGTTGTTAAAAAAAGTGTATTTATTTTACCGTATGTACCTGCATGTTTGCGTCGACGTTAACGTTGCTAATCTCCTTGTTGCGCCTCCACTGCTTTGAAATCCATAACTAAGCAACAGATCCAAGATTAAAAAAGGTATTCAGCTGATACCAAAACAACCCAATTTGTCTTAATTGATTTTCAAGCAGTTTTTTTTTTCTGCTGGATTTTACTTTTATCTCCACTTTCTCAGAATCACTAAAGGCAGAGCAGTTGCTCTCATGCTACAACCTGGACACATTGAGAAGGGAAAAATAAGAGAGAAACGGAGGCAAAATGTAAGGAAGAACAAACGACTTCGGAGAGCTTCGCTGAAGACTGTCTGATGAGATCCCGCCGTTGACATGAATAAATAATGAAGCGAACGGCAGCACGATTCATTTTGTAGAAGATCCAAGTCTATAATGAAGCCTCTCGTGCCTGTGGTTTCAGATGCCGACTCCTTTTCCTTCTTTCATTGTACAACTTGCCTCACCAAATTGTGCTTTTACTAATGCATTCCATTTTCTTAAGCGAATAGCTTTACCTTACAAGTTTTTACATCTGTCCATAAAGGCTACAGATATGAACATAGCAGGTTGGGGATAAGGACACGAACCAGTAATGTAATGGATGTTAATCCAAGAGCTCCTCATATAGCACCCCACTGAACCTAAAGTTCTAAAGTCAAATATCCTGCCATATAAACAGGTAAAATTTAAATTAAAGTGCTAGTTGAGCAACTCATTAATAATGATAATACTTTCCCAGTCAAAGGTGCAATGGCAATTCCACTCTTGAAAATTCTTTCTCGTATTTAGCTCCTTATACCCTGAGCTGCCCTCCTCCCAACCTGCCGGCAGCCATTGCAGATGTTTGTCAAGTGCGCACGTATGGCATGGAGGAGAATGCATATTTCTCGAGCTCAAAGGCAAGGCCTCGCTGATTAAAGCTTTCAGCTCCACTGGAGAGAGACTACATAATGAGGCCGGGGGCTTATAGCCTCTGCTGGCCGGTGCCGACAAAACCCATTATGGCCTGTGTTATGGTCCCATCACTGAGGTGCGGGGGTGTTTCTCAAAGCTTTTTTCTGACACGCCGCTCTTTCATCGAAAAAGAGACTGCCATGCTAAGGTGGTTTCTTGTGTGACTGATGGAGCTGCTTGCAGGTCTTGCTGGAAGCTCCTCCCACTCTACACTTCATTCTTACACCAAACCAGCACCAGCGAAACAGCCAGGTGGTTTGCATGACCCATTAATATGGATCGCATGTATAATTATTTATTCGTGTAGCTGACACTTTTCTCCAAAGTGACTTACAATGTTACGTTGCACAATAAGCCATGATTTACCCATTCACACAGCTCAATAATTGTTACTGGAGCAATTCATGGCAAGTACCGTAGATTAAGGGTACCAGAGCAGAAGATGAGATTCAAACCCAGGTCCTTCAAATGAAGGGCGGTACCTCTAAGTGCTATTATCCCATAATGTTTGGTCATGCTCTTTATGCAGCTGAATGCTTACTGAGAGAGTTAAGAAACTTTTTAAAAGATGGATGGTTCACCTATTATACAGCTTGCACACCTGTAGTTTACAGCAGTGCCGAGTTTGCTTCGGGCAAACAACCTGGCATGAGCATCTCACCTTCGGTCCGCTTGATAGTGGTGATGGTGACGATGGTGATGATGACGGTCTCCACAGCACTCCCCAGCTGCTCATTAACACACCGGTGTGCCTGGGGTGAGAGATTGAATCACTTCCCCTGCCTCCTTGGAACCCTTTGAAGTATCTGGACTGAGGGAGAATAATGCATTTTTCAAAATGAGATAAGAATGAATTATTCCCAAGATGGAGTGGGAAAAGAGACCAGAGCTATATTTAGAAATGGATGTTTTCCGGCTTGGGGTTTTGGAAGGAACATGGAACCAGTGAAGATACCCCAATGCGGTGTGAACCATGTGAAATTCACCAGCTGTGATCTGACATTCCCGTTAGCGCCCACTTTGAATATGAACAAAAAGAAAAACCTAGAAGGGATTCCATATTAAAGAAGGCTCATTAGGACAAAAAAATAAAATCGGGCAGACTTCGGAATTTCTGAAACTTTGGAAGAGGAAACTTGCAAAAGTGCAAAGCATCATGGGAGACACAATCTCTTTCATCCGAGATTCTAAAACGACAACAAAGGCTATATAAACATGACTTAGTACAAACTAAAATTACTGCAAAAAAGACTGCTATTTCTCGAGTCCTTTGGATAAAGAAGAGAAGAAGGGAATTTGGATCTAAACCTTTTGTAGGGATGTCTATTTGCATAATTCCAAATTTAAATTGTTTTCTGATGCAGCGGCACACATTGGGGAGGGGGCGGAACTCATGATTCTCCGTGTTCCAGTTCAGTCATTCAGACTGACTCGCCACAATAACATTATCTTAGAAATTTCCCTGCTTCTTGTGATGGACTTTAACACGGTGAAAGGAGGCTTATACAAAAGTTTGAGCTTGCGGCACACTTGGCCACGCACAGCTTGAGGTGCATCGGGCCTTCTTCCCAACGACAAACGCGAGCCGAAACAAAACACAAATATCCGCCCGGGTGTGCCGACACCCCACTCCCCCGCCCCGTAGAGATCCTTCTGTTGCATTAGCGTGTTTGCTTGCTTGTTTGATTGTTTGTACTTGACTTTCGCCTGTTTTCCTGGGCCCGCATTCGTCTGCCTGCAGGCAGGAGATGGGTGTGTCTTTGCCGTCTGCTTGCCAGAGCACGTTAACGCAGATAAATGTGCTTTCAGCAGAAAACCTGCAGGAAGGATCTTCTACAGCTTTGTTATGAAGAAAGGCCTTTGTTAGCAAGAGCGGCACCGTTGTGCTCCACCGTCTTAAAAACTGCGTGAGGTAGAACCTCAGCTGTCATCCGTCACCACAGATTACTTTTCCATAATATAAGGGTTAGGCAACATGTTTATATTGAGCAATTCTCTCTGTACATGACTGCAGTTAAAGTACTCAAACTTTTTGGCATTTCCTTTATCAACTGCTAAGAGCTCATTTAACATACATTATACATTTCATTAATTTTGGAAAATTTGGTCACTTTTTTGGAAGATTTTAGATAATGCTACATGCCACCCTGCTGAACACAGTAACCCCTAGCCCTTGTGCTGTGTTTATTTGTATGTGTATGTATTTGGATTTTCTTGATATACAGATGATATGTGTATTGTGACCCAGCTCTGTTCCGTCAATTGAATTTGAATAAATAAATAAATAAATGCACACACACACACACACACACACACACACACACACATATATATATATATATATATATCTTTAAACATAACCTGCATATGCCCGAGGTACTTGTGTCTCCACTAGTAGAAATTCTTATTACGTATTCATTAGTCATCACATTACACAGAAACATGCTCACAATGTAAGGAAGGAATTTACTAGTTTTGATTACATGAATCTATTACATCACATAAAAAGTCAAAATCAAAAAGAACTTCTCTTCAAAAAGAAGCACACCTTACCGGTAAAAGTTATATTTTTAATATACATTTCTAGAAATCCTGAAACTAAACAGGAGAATTATTATTTAAAGTTCCTGGCTCCTCGTGCCTATCCAACTCTTCCCTAATCCATAAGGAAGCACTAATTTTGAAATTTCTTGGTACTCGGTATAATAGAGCTAATTAAATGTTAAGTGGATTTTGCTGTCTGGACTTGTACAAATGAATATTCATCCTGTCACAGAGAGGCGGGGATTTGATAGTCCCAGGCATCTGGTGCAGGAGCTCGCCGCACATCAACAAAGCGCATTTATCAGGAAATTTCCGTCGAACCGCAGTCAAGCATCCACTAGAGTTTGGCGCGTCCTCATAGGAGTCTTAAAATATAAGGCAGGCAAGAGTGACAATAATACTGTACCTCTGAGGAGGAGCTGGGCTTGGGAGGACTTCAGTCCGCAGAAATAGGAGGGAAGGGGCAGCGCATCGTTAAAAGGAGCTCAGCTTTAAGGCCAATTTGTCGGGCCTCAGGGACCCAGCAATATCGTTCATTGTTTGTTTGACAAGAATCCATTTTTTTGGTCCATTCCATCTAGCAGCCAAATGACCGGGAATTGTGGCGTTATTTTCCTTTTATCTGAATGTTCAAGATACCGAGTCTGACATACAGGTTAACAACTTTCCCTACAAAAAAACGAACAACCAAATTAAAAAAAAAAATAAAAAAGAAGAAAAAAACCAAGGCCTTTAGTTAACCTTGAGGCAAACTCGACTTTATTTGTTCTTTTTTTCTTTATTTGGTCATCTGCTTACCTCCTGGTCCCACGCTATATCTTTTGACCTTATCTGTCAACAGGCAGTGTTTCGAGATACAAAAATAAATCCACACATACATAAATAAATAAAAACAGCTGAATGAGTCAAATTGACAGTCTGAAAAATGGGCCTTTGGAACGCTCAGTTTGATTCCAAACACCCTCAGAAAGTGTGTGCGCGTCTCCATTACCCACACCCTCCCAAAATAGCAACACGCCATAGGTTGGGCGCAGAAGGGCCGCGGCAGTCCTACGGTAGTAATTTGGCCGCTTTCTTCCCTCTGTACCGTGAATACCAGCAGTTCCATGCTCCCAGGAGTTGGCTCTTTTATTGGCCATTTTTACTGAGCTGCCATTAAAATTAAGTATGATATATCGCAAGGTCTGGCTCTGAGACAGGGCAAAGGATGGAACTGTGCTGATGGCATGACTTCAGAGTGCCAGATCCCATTCTTTTTGTTTGCAAGCTCACCCACCCTCTACTGGCGTTACGTGCGTCGTTCGGCCCCGGGCAGAGGAGGGCGGGTGGAAGTCCGTTCGCTGGGCTTCCGTTTGATGTCGACAGACTCCTTTTGCTTACCATGCTGGTCTGCGGTCGAGAAAGCAGTTCTTTATCAGCCCCCCCACCTTGATGATGGAGGAGGAGATGAGCCACGGCAGAAAAGGATAAGAAGCGCGAGATCGATACAACCATTTGCATGGCACTACAGATTCTATTAGTGGGAGATTGCAATTGCGCTGCAAAAGTGCCGCTTCCGTCTTCACGCACACACACGCAGGTTAATTTAGCCAGGACGGTCGGGACCACCAAAACCGAGCATCCTGTCCTGTGCTATCGGTTTTGGAACAGAACATTACCTCACCGAGGGCCTCGAAAAATAATGGAGAATGACAGAATGGGAAGATGCGCATGAGTGGACGATTAAAGAGGTGTGGCTGTTCATGTGTGGCTGGGCAGTGTGTGTGTGTGTGCGCCTTAGCGAGATGGCGAGGGCACTGAGCGTGTGGTTGTGCGTGCATATGTACGGTATAAGGATTCTGTGAGTTTGGGCGAGGGCAAACAGAGGTCTGCATGTCCATTAAGCTTGAGCCAGCCAGGGCTTTACTGTCCTTGCTCCACACATGGAGCGGACAACGCCCCTGACACGCTGTTCCTCTATGGAGAAAAGCTGTTTCGTATGTATGGCACCAGCAATATATCTTTAACACGCACCCACTGGCAGCTCCCAGAACCCGGATCCAGAGCTGTCACATTCTCTCCATCCATTTTGCATTTTTTTCTGATATCCCAAAGCCCACGTTTCATGTACTGGGAGCTTGAAGGTCATCAAAAGCCCAAGGGGTGCAAAAGTGTTTTTCTGCCTGGCTGGCTGGCTGGCTGGCTAGTGGAGCCATCTTTTTCTTGCTCACTATGGAAAAGGTGGACATGGTAAAAGACCGCCCTGCCTGCATCTAACCAAGTTGAAGACACACCGTTCTCCTGCTTTTTCTCCTCACCCGATACATTTTTCACAGCTGTGCCGAAAACTACTGTCATCATTCACTCAAAAAGAGATGAGCAGAAAAGGGAGGACATCAGTAAATGTCACTTGCTTACCCCATTTAACAAGAATAATTCATTCCTGGATATCTCTTTGTAAAGTGAACTCTCAGAAATAGAAGTCTTTGTTAAGATTAATTTAAACTGGAAAAACTAATTATGTGTTTCTGAACTGCAAAAAGTTGACTATTCCTATCTGGAATGTACTGCTACTTACAACTCCTGAGATGAGAGTTCAAGCATGGGTTTCTAACTTACTGTAACATACTTTGAGAAGCTCCAATATATAAAGATAATTATTTAAATTATTTGATCACTCATAATTCTCATAAAACAGTCATTCACGATGATATTGTCCTTCAAGATAATTCTTATCGCTGAACGTTTTACATAGGTACGCTTTTTTTTGAAACTGCCTTGTGTACGGGAAGCTGTTGATTATGAAGGGCAGGGATTTTCAAGATGGAATTTTTTCTCGTAAGATGCATCTCATTGATTATTCAGATTTACAACTATATTTGCTCAATAAGAGAATTCTTTGAACTGTTTTCGATGATGGAAAACTTGCTTTTACTGTCTTGTAGAAGTAGCGAGTCTTGCTCCTTCAAGCCGATGGAAGCAGGGAGCCTCATAACCGAGCAAGAGAAACAGAGGAAGCAAAGGGAAGTGGAAAGTAATGAAATGCACGACCCTTTCCATTATCTTCCAGCAGAGGTACATTTGACCTGATGTGTGGTGGCACAGGTCTCAGCAGACAGCAGCACTGTGGTTGAGTTGCTACCCCAGGCAATCATCTCTGCCAGGGCCCTCCCTCTTCACAAGAGCGGCCAATCTCAACCTTCGCACGGCAATTCTGGCACCGCTCGTTTAGCCGTGAGGATGGGGAACATGACTCAGAGCGACTAATAAACAAATTTTGCCACCCCTCCACCCTGCAGCAGAGGAGAAGCGAGAAGATGTCACATCGCTGCTTTGCTGCTTGTTAATGGGGAGGGGGTGGCGGGGTGCTGCCATGTGGCATTGGTCACTGTGCTTTCTGCAGTAGGAAATAACCCATTCTGTCCTGGATCCCACTCCCTCCTACCCACTGTTGCCAACAGACTGAAAGCCAAAGGTCACAGAAACACAAGCTTCCTTCTATCTGTTAGTGCCATCTAAGTTGAGGTGACATTCCAGGGTTTGAAGAGCAAACTCTGAATTTTAGCCTAGGGGCAGCAGGTACTGCAGTGCTTTAAGGATGTGGAGTCATGGTTTAGAGGTTGCGGTGGTGCAGTGGGTTGGACTGGGTCCTGCTCTCTGGTGGGTCTGGGGTTCAAATCCCGCTTGGGGTGCCTTGCATTGGACTGGCATCCTGTCCTGGGTGTGTCCTCTTCCCCTCTAGCCTTATGCCCTGTGTTGCTGGGTTAGGCTCCGGTTCCCCGTGACCCTGCCTGGGACAACTGGTTCAGAAAATGTGTGTGTGTGTCATGGTTTACAGGTTGTCCATTCTATGCCCCCACTTCAGTGCTTTTTTTCCCCATATAACTGAAAGCAGTTAACCTGGGCTGGTTCAGGAAAACTATTCAATTGTTCAAATATCTAAAACTTACAGGATGAACACAGCTGTATTAATTAAATAAAAATGTATAAATCTCCACTTAGGAACGAGAATGAAAAGAATGGCAGCTACATAATGGTAATTATTAGAACTTTTGGAACCGTCTTCCTGGTAAAAACTCAACATGATAATGGTGTCTACAAAATACATACACAGTACATGTGTTCAGTGGTGTGCCAGTTTTTCTGTGGAGCTGCACCTGCTGCTGCTTCATGCCAGTTAAATCAGCCTTGCTGAAAATAAATGTAGAAGTTGAGACAGCACCATGATGCATTTGAAGTTATATTATCAAGCAAATAAATAAAAACACATAGTTGCATTTAGTAAAACTGGGATAAAATTTATTTTCTTTGATTTCTAGTGCTGCCAAATTTTTCTTTCGTAAATATTATGTTTCAAAGGCATTTTCTGTTGCGATAATCAAAATCTTCAGACAAATCTTAACAGCAGAGTGTCACAGCATTTTCTATTTCCTTTGTTTTATTTTTTTTGGGAAGTTTTTTTTTTTAAAAAAAAATAAAACCCTTTCCAATTATCATTGCCCTTGAGTATATTGTCAAAATCGTGATCGCGAAAAAAGCAAGAAATATTTAAACGACGCGAACGTATTTACTCCTTGCTGAAATGTGTTTAAGTGTGCTGCAGTCCTCAGAGAAATGTAAAATGAGCAGTAAAGCATGCAGTAAATCCAGTTGTTATCTTGTACGGTGTCAGCTTGACGTTGTCGCAATCACCCGCTCCAGCCCTCGCTTAACACACTTCATCAGTGTGAATTAGCAACTGATTTTCAACACTTTCAGGAAACGCAGGTACTCCTCATAATCCGCAAGCCTTTTCACTCACGCGTAGGCCTACTCAAGACACAAATAAACACATAATAGGTTAATTAGGAAGGCCGTCTAGTAAAGTTCTGGATCTGGATTAAATGCGCAACATTTTTAAACGTTTCTGGGCAGGAAACAAAGATGGTGTAAAACATCTCCGTAAAAGCTATGGACGGTTACAGCGGATTCATTTACAAACCACCTGACTGCCAAAACGCGACCCTGCTAAGCCCCGTCAGGGACAGAATTCCCATAATGTTTCCAAATCTAAACCCCTCCCCGAACACACGTGGAAACGCGGATGGCTTCCTCCGTTACCCGCCAGGCCATATTTTGAGAACGTACTTTGGGTGTGAAAAACCACCAAGGGGGCAACACTATTAGTCATGTTGAAAATCCGCTGGGAGGGAAAATAACGGAAAGCAAAGAAAACTCTGAAAACAAGCCAAAGGTTCTGAGAAGCAGCATGATCCGGCTTGAAAGGATGGCACCGACAATGGGGCATCGCGCGGGTAACTCGTACAAAATATAACGTTTCCCATCCCGCTTGTTTCGCAGCCCTCCTTTGTAATAAAAAACTCCCCCATTTAGTTCCGTCTGCGAGTTACAAACAAAGATACCGGCAAAATATGGACGAAGTATAAATAATCAGTCGAGCTGTTTTTTCCCCCCTCCTAAACATGTAATTAAAGCTCCATGGAAGAACAAAGCATGTAGTAAATGCCATGTAATTTCACAGCTGAGAGACCAGCAGGAGAGGAGGGGGGCCCTCACCTCTGAAGACCTTAACCTTTTCTTTCTGACAATTCGTGAGCGAGCACAGGCACGGCAGCGCGAGCTGCCGCGTTTTCACTCTTCGGGGCTGTGTGAGAGGACAGTTGGGCCGGAGACTCGGCGGGAGACGAGGAGGCATCGTCTCAGACCGTTTTAAAAAAAAACCCCGTATTGAGAGCCTGTTGTTGCGAAAAAGCTGCTCAGTGACTGTAAAAACCCTCCAGTGCGTAGCTGAGCACAATATGGAATCAAGAGATACGTGCAATCGCCGCCTTAACGCAACTTCAACGCGACTGTCCTTTCGCATAGTAGCTGTCACGCATACTTTATACTTTGCAAATTAACCTTGAGTACAATTAAACACAACGATTAAATATAAGTGCAATTGATTGAGAGACCAGGACCAACCCATGATTTAAAGAGCTTGTGTTTGAAGCTGTGTCATTTACTCTGAGTTGTGCGTAATTTTTGGGAGAAAATGCTAAATGAATGTTAAGTGACTAAATGTAAATGTACATTTCGGTCGTTGTCACTATTGCACAGACACGTGAAGGATTTTGCACATATTGTGAGAACACTAAAAAGAACGCTGGCTCCACATCATACTAACACATTAGGAAAGTCGATTTATAAATCGATTTGGTCATAAATCCACTCTTGCCTTTACCATTAAGTCAAAATCAATAAAAGCTTAATAACACTGTCTGCCCTTGAGTTATTTAGAGGTTATGCCATGTAGAAGTCTTCTTTATACCTTTTATGCTGTATATATATTAATGTACAGTACTGTGCAACACTCTTATGCACTTTGATGTTTCACAAAAATATTTGTTTTGATGTCTTCTGCATTAGTGTCAATGGGAAAGAGCATATTTTAGATTTCCAAGCATTCCTTTAACGAAAAGTTGCAGTATTACAGTAAGGGTGTTGTATGTCATTAAAAAAGGAAAGTGCACACGCACACACACGCACACACACACACACACACACAGTCCGAAACCACTTATCCCAAGCGAGGTCGTGGCGAACTGGAGCCTAACCCAGCAACACCGGGCGCAAGGCTGGAGGGGGAGGGGACGCACCCGGGACGGAACGCCAGTCCATCACAAGGCACCCCAAGCAGGACTCGAACCCCAGAACCGCCAGAGAGCAGGACCCAACCAAGCCCGCTGTGCCAAGTGGTTGTTAACAATGGATGGTTACTAAGCTTTGTAGGAAGTACATTAATTAAAAGCATTATTTCTGGAAGCATTCTCACGTCACAGCTTTTTTCACCGAGTACCTTTTGCACAGTACTGTATATAATATCCTGTATGTATGTATGTATATAATATACTGCATAACATACTGTATACATATTAATGTTTTAAGTGGATTTCTGCCACATAAGAGAAAAACTGCAAGGAAAACTTTTAAATGACTACCTATAACATTCTCTCTTGACAACTTATATTCGGTGCTGATTGCTGACCGATGAGCTACACAAACACACACACTGTCTGAACCGCTTGTCCCGTACGGGGTTGCTGGGAACCGGAGCCTAACCCGGCAACACAGGGCGTAAGGCTGGAGGGGGAGGGGACACACCCAGGATGGGATGCCAGTCCATCGCAAGGCACCCCAAGCAGGATTCAAACCCACCAGAGAGCAGGACCCGGGCCAACCCACTGCGCCACTGTGCCACCGCACCCCTCTTATGCCACACAAACATATGAAACATTTGTCATCTTGCCTCGGATGACCCACGCACAGGAAGACCAGACAAGCTGTAGATACTATGGAAGGGAGTGAAATTGATCTGGGCACACACTCCTGTTCAGTTTGGGTGAATGTCACAGCCACGTATGAGCTGGGCATGTAAACAGAGGTCACATTCGCTCTGGAACAAACCAAACCTTTAGAAATTGAAAGTGAAGAAAATGCAATTTAAAATAAATAAAAATACTGGAACCACCTTCTTTTGGAAGTGTGCACTATGGCTTTATGAGTGGATGTCGATCTCCTTATTTTTCCTTTCCCGTGACAACATGGGTCTGTTTGGGGGTGGAGCTCAGACAAGTGGGCAGGGCCAAAAGACAGGGGGTGCATTAAATCCAATGAGAGGCGTAGCATTTTGGCAGGAAAAACAGTCAACGTTTCCGTTTGCTAGAGTTAATTTTGTTTCTTCCCACTTGGCCATGTAATCAAAGCAGCCTGGTCAGAGGTTTTGATGAGGTTTGCCGTATTTCTCTAATTTAGTGCCTGAAAGCTGTAGTACACATCTCTCTTTAAATGTCAAATTTCTTATTTAAGATGAACGCCTTGGGAATCAGGACCGATGAACAGAGGTGAAAGTTGCGAGAAATATTTACCGTACATGTCCCGGGTGGATGTAGGTACATATTGGGAAATCTCGGGGGAAATTATTTCCGGAATACCACTAGGCGGCCACAGCGGCAGCAACGCCCTGGGGGCAGTCGTGTCTTATTTGCGGGCCGACGGCGTCAACCAGATATGCCCCCCTGCGTCCCGGGGCCTCGCCTTACAGGGACACGTTGCCCATGCAAGTGCATCAGCCTCGCCTTGTTTACGGGTGCCTGTCAGGCTTCGGAAGCATCAGCTCGTCTCGGCACGGAGCGAGGCGGCCTGGCTCGATCCCAAGAGCAGCAGGGACGCCGGCAAAATGGACTTCTGTCAAAAAGTGTTGGCCCTGGAAAAAAGGCAAACCCAAAAACAGCATGTGCCCTTTGATGCAGACATAAACATTTACCAGGGATCTGACAGGAGTGCAGAGTACAAAATGAATGCTCAAGTAAGCCTGCGGGGCAAAATGCTGGCCTCCCAAAACGGACCCCCCCCACCCCGCCCCCATTCCCCTATAAGCATTGATTTCTCCTCCTGATCCCGATGGCCTGGATACTTGTTTAAAGGCAAGACCCAAGAAATCAGGGCCAAAGGTCAGAGGTTACCTTGTAGAAATGAGGACTTCTATACAGGAGGGGAAACAAAATAAGGTTCGCAGCAGCTAATACCATACATGGTAAGAACTGCTGCCTTTGGTTCTGAAGGTCACCGGTTTGAATCTCACCCACTGCTATACTACTCTCGAGCAAGGTACTTACTCTAAACTGCTCCAGTAAAATGGCCTACAATTATTGTAGCTACCTTAACATTGTAAGTCACTTTGGAGAAAGTGTCAGTTAAAGTAATAAATGTAAATGTCCAGAGAAATTCAAGGCACAGCTGCATGTTTCTGAAAATTATGTTTTTCCTCCAGCTGCCACATTCATAAGGATCGGAAAATGCCAATCTGAAACAAAATCAGTATGAAAGAAAACTGACCAAAGTAGCTGCAGATCTTCCAGTTTTTATATATTTTGTGCAGTATTTCATAGACGGGGGGGGGGGGGGTGCGATGGCACAGCGGGTTTGGCCAGGGCCTGCTTTCCCATGGGTCTGGGGTTCACGTCCCGGGTCCTGCTTGGGGTGCCTTGCAATGGACTGGCGTACCGTCCTGGGTGTGTCCCCTCCCCCTCCAGCCTTATGCCCCTGTGTTGCTGGGTTAGGCTCCAGCTTGCTGCGACTCTGCTTGGGACAAGCAGTTTCAGACAGTGTGTAGGTGTGTGTTTATATATATATATATATATATATATATATATATATATATAGGGCAGGATGGGGGGTTTTGTGGTTGGAGCCGCAGACTTGAAGGACAGATTTGAATTCCACTTCCTCCTTCCACTGTTGACCAAGGTACCTATCCTGAATTGGTTGAGTAAAATTACCTTGCTGTATAAATTGGTAAATAACTTCAAGTAGCTTAACACTGCAGGTCGTCTAAAGAATAAATGCAAATGTATTCTGTTTTCTAGCAAACAGTGGATGATAAAGCTTTTAATTGGACCGAATGGAATTAAAGGCCACAAAAACAAGCAAGTAATGCAACACGACAATGCTGGGATATTAAGATCTTTAAGTGACTGCGGTACGTGTAAAAAAAAAAAAAAAAAAAAGGCAACGTGAAGGGATTAGTCTCGTCCTGTGCTTGTGTACCGTTGCTCACCAAGGCTCATTCGTACGCTCCTCCGCCGTTAACATTCATGTCACTTAGCATCTTTTAACTTTTGTGTCACTGAAGATGAATTCCGATAATAAAAACAAAAGCATGTATTGCAGGAGGGCAGTGTTGGGTTATAAAAGAGGCAATTAATCCATAATGAGATTGATCCACCTGATGTATTTGGCTTTAAAGCAGCCTCCCAACGTCACACGAGGTTTGTCTTAATTACCCTCCTAATAGTGGGAGGATTTTGTACCCGATAAATCTCAGCGTTCGCATAAGGGGGCCGCGCTTTTGCCGCTAATGAACTTCCGTGAGGAGGATTAGGGGATTGCTTCGCTTCGATGGACTCGAGCTTTATGCAGACTACGCACTTAAGGTGCTTTACTTCACCTTCACAGACACCAAGGGCTAGTACTCCTCCGATCACTGGTGGCCAACTTCAAACACAGGATCTTCCTGACAGATGCCGAGCGAAGCTATTGTTGAGTATAATTCTTTAATTACGACTACCAGCATTAATATTACGTTGCTAGCCTGCGCAATAGACTGGCGTCCCATGCAGGGTCCACCCCACCTCACACCCTATACTTACATTTACTCATTTACCTGACACTTTTCTCCAAGGCGACTGACAACAATAAGGTACTTACAACTAATTATTCACCCATTTACACAGCCGTGCAATGTTACTGGAGTAATTTGGGGTAAGTACCTTGCTCAAGGATACTACAGCTGGAGGCGAAGCTCAAACCCGCGACCTTTGGGTCCAAAGCCAGCAGCGGCTCTAACCGCCACGCTACCGGCTGTCTTACTTCCGGGATAGACTCTGGACCTCCGTGATCCTGTACTGGACAAGCCGTTAATAACAGATGAAAGGACGTCGCTCCGTTGACGCTTTCACCCCAAGCAAATAAAAACTCCACTCGTCTATAGAGCTGCATTCGTTTGCAGAACATTTCATTTCACGCTGAGTAGCCGCTTCGTACAGCGGAGGACTACCCCGCACTCGGAGCGGAAACCTTCGTGCTACCAGGCTGTGTCCCTAACCACACCTCTGCCCGTTGCTGTTTAATGTATGGGTCTCTGGAACCGATTCCTCAAATTCTATTCAGCAAGTGAAACATCAAATATTAGATTTTTAGCAGAGAGAATGGCGCACATCTCCTGGGCACAGTACATTAATTCAGCGATTTATGACAGCGGGGGCTACGACAGTGCCAGGAACAAGCGTCAACAGGAAAAAAAAGTGTCCCCACTGGTGCGATCGCAAAGCCACGTGCAAATACTCCATTGTTACTATTATTAAAAGCGGCCAGTCAAAATGTCAGGCCAGCTGTAACTCAGGAGTCGATTATTAAATTTCAAATAATACGTTTCCCCTAAAACCAATTTGAGTGGAACATCTCCCTCCACATTCTAATTCCACTTTCCTGAATAAATGTCAAGCCATCGGTCACCCAGACTTAAAAACGACTGGAAAAGTAGGAACTTTGCATTATTACTATTTATTATACTTCTGATATGATCAATGATCGATAAGAACTTTTCCGTATGAAACATTGCAGCCTTTCCTTTCTGTCTTGCAATTCCGGAGAACGTGCCATTTGCTAGCTTTGCTCTGAAATTTAGTTTCTACAGGAATTTGCAAACTTTCTTCGTCCGGGCATGATTCGCCTTACTTGTGAGGCGTTCAATTTGACATAACTTCAGAACCGGTAGTTGTTCAAAAAAAAAGAAAAAGACTATTAAAAAGGAACTTCTCTAATAATCATTACTTAAGGTTGAGGGTTGTAGTATATTATTTATTCATTTATCTGACACTCTTCTCTAAAGCAGCTTACAATTTCTGTACACTAAATCACTTGCAGTAACCTTCCGACTTGGGCAATATTTACTGTATCGCTTTAGAATACGTACCTCAATCAACGGGTACTGCAGCAGGGGATGGGAATCAAACCTGGGTCTTCTGATTTTGAGGTGACGGCTCTAACCACTACGCCATCTGCTGGCCCGCATTGTTTCGCGTCAGCTACGCTCTCACGCCAACCGTTTAGACTGCCGCATACAGACCCACAGACCACTGTGGACCACAGGCCAGAGCAGCTGGGGTTCTTCGCCTTCACCGCTGAAGTCCGTGCTGATGCAGGAACGGCAGCCCTCTAATAACGCACGGCAATGCAACTCTGTGCCAATTGTACATTTGTGATTACGTGTCATTTTTGGAGCACGATGGCCGCTAAGCAATTTACTGTTAATCAATTTTTACAGCCCGATGGATTTTACTTCGGCATGCTGAATTATCATATTATGCACCAAATCTTTCTCCAGGGTGCCATAGCATGGTCAAGCCCGAACGTTTTGGACATGAGGGAAAGCCCTTTCCCTTAAGCGTCACGATGGCTTGCTCACAGGGACGGCTGTAGACCAGCGCTCCTCGCCCGAGCGCATTACAGCCACGGCTTTCGGGATTGCCGAGACAAAACACGGCAAACCAACACGGCGTCACAGCAATTTTTACAGCTGAGCTGTAAACAAGAGCAGACACCCCCTGCAACCCCCTCCCCCGAGCATGACGCTGCCCTATACAGCTCCTCTAAATAACACGGTTACGCAACACCTGCTTTATGAGGACAGTACAGCTGACACATCACCGCGTGTTGCCAGTACAGGGTCGGCACTGTTTCGGAAGGTTATAATAAATACTTATTAATAATATCATGTTTGGTGTTTTTGCCAAAAGGCATAAATATAGATGGTCACAGTCACAAGCAGGGGAAGAGCGTGTGTGAGAATGCATGTGGGTGTGCGGGTGTGTGTGTGTGTAGCCTGAAAGACAGTAATCACTAGGGGAAATGTATCTACTCCAGCCTTAATCGTCGTAGCAACAGTGATATTGCGCTTATTTATTATCTAGTTTGTCTGCAAAGCTGTGGACACAAGGTCAGTCAAGTTGACAACCCACTGGGGTGCTGCATTGTGTGCGTTGGTGGGGGGGGGGGGGGGGGAGACAATGACACCAATAGCCCTATTCCAGCTTTGTTTGTCTCGATCTCTAATTCACCCCCTGAGGGAGCCTCCCTCAGCCTCTCAGAGAGACCCTGATCCGAAAGTCTCCTGGGTTCTGATCCAGAAAACACCAAAAGGCACTAGTCAAGGTAATACATGAAGGAATGGGTATGAGTCCTAGGAGGGATCCTGCAAAAGTAACCTATGAGCAAGATACCAAATCTGAATATCTTAAGTAACACAGAATTTTTGAAAAAGCTAAGATGGTGAAACAGTGTTACTTTGACTTAAAAATATCTATTATTTCCTGACTTCATAAGAAATGGAATAACAACATAGAAATACAGAAATGGAACATATTAACTCTCCCTCTGCCTGGTTTAAAAGCTGTCATTTATGTAAACATACAGTGTGTGTTACTGTATATATGCTTGTGTGACAGATGAACTATTCAGCACTATTGTTAGTTCATCTTGTTACTGATTGTATTACCGTTTTGTACAACTGCACTTTACTGTTGCACTACATACTGTTTTAATTTATTTAATATACTTTTTATTCTTTTATTTTTCCAACAGTATACATAATTGCATGTATATTTTTATCTTGTATTTTTAACTTGTATTTTTCCACTTGTTTTATATGTTTTTTAAATATATATTGCAAGTATTTATCTGACTTGTGTTCTGCTGCTGTAACATAATAATTTCCCGTGTGGGATCAATAAAGTATATCTATCTATCTATCTATCTATCTATCTTGTGTGCATATACACACACACACACACACGCACTCATATACATAAAGTACACAATTATATTTACATAAGTGTATGAGTATTCATAAAGGTAAAAACGGTTTTCTGCAAGTTTTGCAGTAATTGGGTGTGATCTAATAATTGGGTGTTATCTTTTGTTGATCGCACACTAAGGAAAATTCAGCGCTTGGTCCAGACAAATTAATTCAGACTAATTTATTTGTCTCAGCAAAATATTCTGCCTCAGATTAATATGCATAAGAGTGCACATGAGCCTTTCAATTCCCATTTACTTGATTGAAATATTCTGATTAAAGTTTAATGAATGTCACTGATTGCCTGAAACATTAAACAGAATAATCTTATTGTTTGAGTAATTTTTTTTTTGTGTATTTTCAGAAGTATGAAGCATAACTGCACTCCGTCTTTGCCAAAACTTATGGCAGCAGCCACAAAAGAAGCGATCAGTGACTCTTCACAACAGCACACATTAAGACAAAAGACAGAACAAAAAATTATAATTAAAAAGAAAAAAATTCTACAATAATTTCAAAAGAAATCTGTGATCCTGCTCATTAACTGGGGGGGGGTCACAGGCCTCTTCAGAAAATTCTGGCTTGCCAACCTTAAACAATCCCAAATATCATTTTTTTGCTCAACACTTGATTTCAAATGCTTTTGTCTGACAGCTGAAACAAACAAAAGAAGCAAAAGAAATTAATACCTATTTTGTACCACAGCTTTCTATGTGTTTATTGTATTTTGTTTCTCCCCAATTCAATTTATTAAGTTGCCTCACACCTTTTTTTTTTTTCGCTCCAGGCAGCTTCATAAGAAGTTTTTCATAACAGCTACATCAGTGACTGAGTAAATGAATATTTTCCAATTTCTATGCTCAGTTACTCAAAATACACCTGCTCAGTCCAAGGTTGTGAAATACAGTCTGCAACCCTGTCCCATCAAATGTGGTACAACATGCAATCATCTGGAATATGCAATAAAAGAAAAGCACGTGGCTGTAAAGGACATTACTCGACATGCAGTCCCTAGCTTGAGTGGCAGGTCTCCCTTAAGGAGGAAAAGGAAACGATTCTGCGCACGCATGGAAATACGAGCGCTTGGATCAAGCAGAGGACAATAACGCATAATACGGGGAACAGAGTCAGGCTCGCGAGGTGGTCATAAACGCTGTTCCTGGAGCACCGCGTGCCGTTATGTAACGTCTGCGACGCATGGACTTGGGTCGCTCACCGCGCGCTCCCACGTCTGTTTAGAAGTCAGGCCGCGCAAACGGCAGTCCTTCCCACTTCTGCTGCGGTACCTCGCGACTGCAGCGGCAGCCGCTGTCATTATAATTTAATGTCTAAATTAGGATGTCGATGGAAACACGGGATGGAAAGTCACTACTGAATTATTCAAGGTGGGCTCCGGTGTGGGCACCCTGCTGTTTCGCTCAAGCCGGGCTCTCTCGAAATGAAAAATTCCCACAATTAAAAGAGGGAAAAAAATAGTCCCTTCTGCTCAGCGGCTGCTTTGCCCCTGCCGATTGCGACCGGGGTCCCGGAACACCCAAACACGGTGGTTATTGGTGGTTTCCAGGGAGATCATGGGACCACTGCATGAAAGGGACAAGGATCCTGAGGGCTTGGTGGTTCATAAATGTGAAGGATGTGCACTTTGATCAAAGACATGTGCTGGCTTAAAGAGATTTCCTCTTGTGTTGACCGGGTCTTTGTGAGTTTGAGCTCGTGTGGCTGTTCAGAAGTGAACCCCCCCAGGGATCACAAGGCCACCATGAAAGTGGACACAAGCAGTTTATGTTCTGTCATATCACAACATATGAAGAACCTCATGTGGATCCATCCATCCATCCTAAATAAACCCTTGTCCAGTGTTGAGTCTCGGTGACTCAGAAAGACAGAGCGTGAGCCAGGGTACACCATGGATGGGATGCCAGTCCTCTACAGGGCAATCACACACTCATATACTGTATATATGCACACGCTAAGGGAAATTTAGAGTCACCAACTCATCTGAAACACAGACTGAGCTGGGTTCAGACCTATGTCCAAACCAGTGGCCCAGGAGTGTGAGGCACCAGTACCACCTGCTGAGTCACCATCCTGCCCTTTTGTGAATTGAATTCCAAGTGATTGTTATCGGCTGGTGGCGTCGCGGTTGGAGCGGCCGCCTTTGACTCTGAAGGTGGCCGGTTGGATTCCTGCCTCCAGCTGTAATGCCCTTGAGCAAGGTGCTTGCCCTGCAATTGCTCCAGTACCTTTGCCTGGCTATGTGCCTGGGTAGCTAGTTGCGGCCCTGTGATGGACTGGCATCCCATCCCTTCAGCTTTGTGCCCAATGTCTCCGGGGTAGGCTGCAGCTCACCACGACCCTGCTCTGGACAGTTGGTTGCTTGGTAATTGTTATTAAATCTCACTCAATCACAAAGGAAAGCCAAGCAGAACAATGGATACAGATGCAATGGAAGGCAGTAGCAGTTTCTCTGGGGTGAAGGGGCTGCATTCACACTACGCAAGTGTAGTGACAACTCTCACTGCTGAATCCCAAACTGGATACAGTAGCCACCTCTCACCTCTCTGTCAATCTTTCCCTTCGCTTGGTTGAGTATTTGAATTCACCCGATACGTTGTATAAAAACAGCCTCGGGTGTAGATGGGGCCAAATCCCCAGTGTGATTACCAGCTGTCCGTCACAAGGTCATTGCTTGGCTATTTCGCTTCACGTGACTCGAAGTCCTGTCATCTCAAAGCTTTTGTCAGGAGAGCGGTATGGGGAGCATCTCTCACATCACCCAAGCAAATCAAAAGACCTTCAAGGGAATCGGTGTGACCTAAATCCATCTATGACCTTTCACACAATGATTCACCTGAGAAAATTCAGTAGGGGACTTAAAGATCTCCAGCTGTTTTCACCTGTACAGTGCAGGATGCCGGGGCAGCAGGTGGCATAGTGATTAGAGGTGCTGCTTTGCACTCAAAGGACCCAGGTTTGATCCCTACTTGATCAAGGTACTTACCCTAAAGTGATAAGAGTAAAAATTACTCAGCTGTGGGTAAATCACCGTAACGAACAACAATTAAGTCGATTTGGAAAGAAGCGTCAGCTGAATAAACGAATGTAAATGTAATTTAAATATTCAAACTTTCCTCATCATGATTGCGGAGCTCAAATCCACCTGGGCAGGAGCGTCAGTCAAATAAATGCAAAAATAAATAAGACTGTGCCCCATCACGTTTTCTCGAATAATAAATCAATTACATTTGCCAAGTTTATTTAAAACAGAAGTGATGTCTCATTATGCTTCTCTGCACACATCTCATCAAGGACGGCGTGCAATGCCGGGAAAGCTGCTTCTCAAGCTTTAAACAGCCCAGTGCCTTGCTTAGGATCTGAACCCACAACCCTGAGGTCATAAACCAGGGTTTCTCACCATTACAGCACTCGCTGCCCTTGCTAACACGGAAGCACTTGTCTCACATGTTTAATAGTGGGAGTGATATAAAATGAAAGTCATACTTGAAGCCAGGGCCTGGCAGCATGATGATGTACGCGCCCGTGATATTTGAGGATGGCCTATGATTTAAACAGAGCTCCACATTAAGACAAGCTTGTAATACTTCCTGCGAACAAGCAGAAATCCTTCATTTCAATTCAGTGTGTTTGCCACACATACTCCGAGCAGTTTTTTCATACTGTATTTCCAAAGTTTTTTTTTTTTTTTTTTTTTTTAAATGAAAGGCGTCGCTTCATTTCGATCTGCAAAATGACGCGGAAAAAAGGAAAAAAAGATGAAAATGGAGAAGAAAATGGATGATAATTCAGGGAGAGCATCGTCTCAGGTGACACGGCGAGGAAAAGTGACTAACACGGTAGCTCATGGGGGATGCTGTGACAGATGGGATGCAAAAAAAGGGAAAGTAACAGAAAGGCTGTTGGGAGCACCAGCTGAGTCTGCTGTGTTTGGGGATAGAGGGCGTAAAGGAGGGCGGAAGGAAAAATTGAGATAAGAGTCCGAGGACCAGCCCACGATAGCCTGTTCTAACCACGTTTCTGCCTCCTGCCACAAACCCTTCTCCTTGCGGGCCCTTGCCCATCCAGATAGCTCCTATAAGCAAACAGACAAAATCGCAAAGTTTCAGGGTTGAGAAACGCACATCATGGTATATCACATCACCCATGGTTTAGTACTTTTTTTGTTTTTTTTTTTTTAACTAAACTTGTTGCTTAATGGAACACGCATCTTTATGGTTACAGCGATGAAAGCGTTGCACTGGCTTGTCCTATCATAAGTGGTCGAGTTACAAATTTAAAAAATCACAGACATTTTCCAGTTTGGGGGCGTGGTGGCGCGGAGGGTTTGGCCGGGTCCTGCTTTCTGGGGTTCGAGTCCCGCTTGGGATGCCTTGCGGCGACTGGCGTCCCGTCCCCACCAGCCCCGTGCTCTGGTTTGCTGCGACCCCCCCCGGGACAAGCCGTTGTACACATTCACACGTACATCATACACTCCTTTAAAAGACATTCTTAATTTCAAAATATTACTGCTGTACCAAATACTCAATTTTTGTGTGGGACAAAAAGTCAATTTTAATCAGCAAAAAATTTCTATGAATTTATTTCAATTCCATATGCACGTAATTAGGAATGAGAGCGTGTTACAAGATGTGAAAACGCTCATCACGGAACATACCAATGCGCTTATGCGCAGTCACACTCCGCTACGCCTCGCACACACATACGATGACCGTGCTTGGAAGAACTGCACCACTGTAAACAAACAAATAAATAAATAAAGGCAGTAGTTAATTACTGCAGTGACTTCTAACTGCAAGTTAATAGCTCAGAACAATGCCAGTGCTTCCAAAAGTGTTTCTCGCATTCTGGTAGCTTACACGTTTGTCAAAATGACAGCAATTTCGCGCTTTTGTTTTGAGTTTCGCATCTGCAAAAACACATTACTGCGGCATACACCTAATTGCTTCACGCCCCAATCACCCTAATCACATCCGCTGAACTTATGCACACCCTACATTTGTGGCATCCACAGTCTGGTCAGAATTATTTCCTCCAGACTTCAAGATACTGCTGGTACTGCTATAAATATAAATTATTATTGCACCAAGAGGGGGAGCAAACCATCTGAAAGAGAATGGGGGGGTCTGTCTTTGAACCGGCCTTTATAAATTAGCTAAATTGTTTTTATGCTCCGCCTCCATTTGGGCTCATCATGTCTACACGTGCCGTTGAAGTTTGGAAAACACATTTCTGCGAACTTACAGTAAATCGTGGCTTTACAAAACTGTGTGATATTTCATGTTTCCTGCATTAAAATATGAAGAGAGGAGCACAAACATTCAGCGATTCAAACACTGAAAAATTAAAGGTTTGAATCATAACATACTGTTCACTCATATACGCAGACACATATAAATTGCATACAATTTTGGGTGGTATATTTTTCATTGAAAAAACATATTAACTTGAAAGGCACCAAAACTTTTCTGGTACATAATTCACATCTACTGTACATATAGGTATTTAGAATGAATTTTTCTTTTTTGTACTCTTGTACTTTTTTGTACCCACCTGTTGTTTTAAAGATATCTGCGTTAAGATGTGACAATATGAATTTTATTCCAGAAATACATGGCCGAAATGCTTTCCACAGCAATACATATGCAATATGCATGCGACTATATGCATCCTTTCCCCTGCACCGGTAATTTTATACAGCTAGTATTCATTGCTCTTTTCACTGATATCTGCTAATCTGGATGTGCAGAGAATATAAATTTGGATGGGGAAAAAAGATTCTCTAGAACCTTAAATATCACAGACCTAACATATACGACTGGGACAATAATTGATGATTTCATTATTCCTTTGACAAAAGCAGAGAAATGTTGGAAGGCTTCAGATGTATTATTACAGCTTCATTTTGGGTACTGAAGCATGTTCATTAATGTCAGGTTGGTGACAGGCTTCACAGAATGTACAGGACAATATAGATGCAAATAACGAAAAGAGGGATCATGCAAAATATTTCCAGCTCATACCTTTGTCTGAGTTGACTTACAATGTTAGTTAAGCGGCAACCACTTACACAGCGTGTGAACAAACAGGTTTATATAATGTGATTAATCTGAAAATTTGTACTTGCGTACTGGCATACAAAAATGACTGACTCTAAAATGCCAGACGTGAAATAACTCATAATGGCCTTTTTGATAAGGAAGCTGCTTTAAAAATTAATCTTGTTTACTATAGAATCTAGCAGTTTTGACTATGCCTAACATGTTTTTCAAAAAGAACAAGATGTGGCTACAATAAAGGCAAATGAGAAATTTTATAAGCAAGATAATTCCAAAATGAAACTGATCAGAGTTGAAACAGTTACCTTAGTTCATTTCTACTTATTATTAATATCATCATGTATTTAATTGATGCTATTTTCTGTGGTGACTTAGAAGGTATATCGAAGCACTTAGAATTATTTATCCATTTATACAACACGGTAATTTTTTTACTGTATAAAAAAACAAAATGTACCTTGATTATGGGTACTACACCAGGAATGAGAATTCAAACCTGGGACCTTTGGGTTGCATGGTGACAGCTTTAAACGTGACATTACTTGGCGCCACACATTTACATTATTTAACCACATTTATACATTATAACTAAGATAAGTTTACCTGAACCTGATGGAGTTAAGGGGGGGCGCGGTGGCGCAGTGGGTTGGACCGGGTCCTGCTCTCCGGTGGGTCTGGGGTTTGAGTCCTGCTCGGGGTGCCCTGTGATGGACTGGTGTCCTGTCCTGGGTGTGTCCCCACGCCCTGTGTTGCTGGGTTAGGCTCCGGCTCCCTGCGACCCCGTATGGGACAAGCGGTTCAGCCAGTGTGTGTGTGTGTGTGAGAGAGATGGGGCTAAGTTCTGTGCTCAGGGTAACAAGTGTCCATGTTTGATTTCCTCACAAACCCTGACAACTAGAGGGTGACCCTGCTCAGGCAAAGGATGGCAATCTCTGGCAGCTCACATGCTGACCCGCTGATCCTGGCTATTTGCAGATTCCGGCTTGACCTGTTGGTCATGGTTATTTGCAGCACAAGGACCCATTTATAAACACACAAAGTGTGGGGGTGGAAAGGCAATCGGAGCGGACTGTGCCGATTTGTCCAAAGTGGCGCTTCTCCAACTGCTGGCTCGATAAAAAAAAATTTAAAAATAAATAATTTTTAAAAGAAATCACAAACTCAGTCATGGGTTGAACATATTGCTTTGCTATCAATAAGAGCATCTGCTAACTGAATGAAATTTAAATTGAAACTGCTTTCCCAACATGTACCACAGCGTACTGCAGACAGTATGTCGCAGGTTCAGGTCTTATTTTATCCCCAAGGACATAAAACTAAGGTTTGTGCTTGAGCAGAAATGCAGGCAGCTTGAGGCTCATTTGTAAAAGCAGTCATACCAGTGTTCAGCAGCAAGCACAACTGTGTTGAACGCCAACGTGATGCTCAAATGGTGTGTGTTGGCCGCAGATTACTCTTCTGAACAGGTGTCTCTAATTTCCAATGTGCTTGACAATGCCCGCCATGGTCGAGACAAATGTCTCCAAGCGAAGAAACTGACAGTTGATGAAGGACAGGGGGATAGTGGGTGACTTCACAGCGGGCAGATGGAGACATTCAAAGTAACACCTGGATCTCAAGAGCAGTCATGGGAACAGCGGAGTTCCTCCTTAAAACGATGGCGCAAAGGGTGAATCGGGCTGTCTTCACCTGACAGGATGGATGAACATAGACTGAACGGATGCGCTGGCTACGGGGACTGATTTTTCAGAAAGGGTTTTGAAAAGGGGTGTTAGTAGAGACTCAGCATCTCCTGACGCCTCATAACCAGTGTGGCGTGGACAGATTATCCTGTATGGTCCTACAAACTGACTGTTATTTTAACTCTGAGGTTTGTGCGCTAAGTCACGTACATTTACACATACAGCAGGGTACATCTTACAATCTCAATTTAGGGTAACAGCCTTGATCAAGGGTACAACAGAAGGACCAGGGGTTGAATCTCAGTCATTTGAGGAAGGCAACGGTTTTAACAACTACCATCTGCTGCTCCAATCTTCTGATAAGTCCTGTGTGGGGAAAAAATTTTACTAATAACATGGCTAACAACTTTACTAACAGCTTCACCCTTAAAAAGTTTAACAATTCCTTTAGTTTTTTTTGGTTTAATTCTTATATATATCATTCCTTGTGTGTTTTCTGTTATACTCTTGTTCTGCATTGATTTGTGTTTCCACAAGATGGTCCAGAAGATGAGGGTAATGAAGGTCAAACGCTGTAAGATAGACTGTAGCGTAAGGAGTGGTGTGACTGAGGGGCCTTTAGGACTGGTGGAGGACAAGGGGAACTGGAAAGAAGTGCTACGGAGTAAAAATCTCTGTCTCCATATTGTGTCACTGTGTCGCCAAAGAACCAGGACTCACTGCTCCCAACACATGAATCCAACAGCTGTCATCGGTCTCGGCACGGTCAGCTGGAACAGGTCTTCGTGAGGATTGAAGAGTGGCGCCAATTTAAGGCTTATTAGCATCTAGTTCTAAGGAAATTAAACGGTATTAGGCAGATAATAAGGACAGTCAGAGGAGATCCACACAGCAATTTTGCCCATAAGGTGAGGTTCGAGAGTACATGGGACCTTCTTTCTCACTTTCTACTCATTGATGTGTGCCTGCTCCACCTTATTCGCAGTCCCCCCTGCGGATAATACCAGCATTCGTAGCACACTCCAGGGACGTGACTGACGGCATTGATCATGATCCATCTTCCACCTCCTCCCCGCAGGCTGTTGAACACCCCCCGCTGGTTTATGTTTGCTGCAAAGACAGTCACGCCGACCTGTCCCATTTGACAACGCCTGCAGATCGATGCCACCAGTGATGCCGTGGGTGACGCTCTTCTCCTTCGGGGGGCCAAAGTCCTTGTTGCCGGCAGCTACTCTCCCCCTTGTTGCCTAAACTGGAAGAGTTGCTTCAACACAGACCTGGCATGTTGCAGCAGAGCAGATTATTTCCTAGGAAGAGGCCGTCTGGTTAAAAAAAAAAAAACAATGGGATGCATCGCGACTCAGCATGCAATTATAACAGCAGGAGGGGGAAAACAATGAGGCACTCAAATGGCAAACAACCAAACGCCTTCAAAGTACTTAAAGATCTTGCACTTTGCACAGTGCATTGACACACAGGCTTTGGCTAGGGAAATGGAGGAGGAATTTTTGGATGAAAGGTACAGCAGCAAGCGTGAGCTGTCCAGAAAATCTCCATGGTTACGTGGGCTGAGGACCATGGTAAAGGTGGCAAGGCACAAGTAAAAATCAAATGCTGGTGTACGAGTTAAAGAAGAACATAGCGCGGTAACCCCAAAAGACTCCCGAGACTCCATGGCATCCTTGGTATGCGCAACAGGTACCACCCAAACATACACACGTTCCATTCGAAATACTTTTCATTCACACATTCCTGTTCCAAAAATCTTTATATTTTCAACAAAACTAAAAAAAAAAAAAAAAGTTAAAATCTTTCCCATAAAAAGGTGATTAAATTTCAAAAACATTCTTTCAAGATTTACTATGTTTGTGAGGAAAACATTTATGCATATACAATACACACACACACACACACACACACACACACACACACACACACACACACACGTTTCTCAGGCTACAACCTCAAGGGCACATGAACCACAGAGATAAATTAATCCCGTTGAATACATGTGAGCTCAGCAGTTTTACGAACGGCGAGGACAAACTGCTATCAGCATCTCTCATTGAGCCCAGATGCAGGGCAAGACAAGAATGGAGGTGGGAGCAGGGTGGGTGTGGGGATAGGTAAGTCTGGAAGGGATGAGGACAAGAAAGATGGGGAAGGATTCGGTTGAGCACAAGATGGACCTAAATTCTGAAACATCTGGAAAGGAACTCATATTGTCTCTGCCCTGGTAAAAGCAGGGAGGCCTCGGGCCAGGCAGTGGATGTGAGATATTGATCAAAAACAGAAAACATGGACAGCATGAGCTGCACTGCTGCTACAAACTAGCATCTGCTCACCTCCGCCCTGCACCCCTGGCTAAATCAGGCTCAGAACTTAAGAGCATAAACCATGTTTGACAGAGCAAAGACAGCTGCAGGGAGGTACACCTTGTGCTTTGTAAGAGGAGCTGATATTTTTCCGAAATATACAATTGAATTGAAACACAACTGATCTGTATCAGTCTTTTCATTTTAACCTTAGGTTCCATGGGGATTTACAATATGTTCTGGAATGCCTCAGTAAAAATGACATCTTATGCACCAGTTGCTTTAAAAAAATGTGTGTGCGGACAGACACATCAGCATACATTCAACCTAAGACTGGCAGTCACAACAAGGCTGCCACTTTTATAGGAAGAATCTCAAGGCCCTCTCCTTTCACACACAATTATTCACACAAAATACTACATAAAAAAATAACTAAATGGTCACCTGTGATACATTTGACATGAAATTTAAGACTAATGGTAATGGCTGCAGAGAACGTACTGTTGTAACATTTCCATTAGGTTGCAATAAATCTTCTCCAGGAATTAGGCCCTTTAAGGAGTAGGAGGTAAACACCGTCCGCTTACAGTCCTGCTGTAATCCACGGCTCTGCAAATGCTGATTATGTATTTTTTCCAGCACCGCGGCTGACTGCTCATCGACGGAGTTTAAGCGGTACATCATCAAGGGCTGATTGCAGGTTTAGCCAAAAGGCGAGGCATCACAGGAGCATCAGCGAACGCAACAATGTCACATGCATGCGGACTACCTCTAACAGACGTCACCTATGCAAGCTTCAGAAGACTCGGGACACGGGATAGGCAGCCCTTGGTTTTACTTCTTAATTTAATAGCCTTCAGTTTAAGCCAATGTTATACGCTCAACAATGGTATTTAAACATTCAGCAGAAGAGACAGAGAAATTCACTAAGACACCAAGAAATCTGTGTGGCACATTTAACAGAAAGTATTATTATTAATAATAATAACATTAAGAATAATAATATGAACAACAGCAATCTTTGTCGTGAAGTGAGATGAAAACCAGACATTGAACTTCATGGAAAGGTCTTCCCAAGCATTATTCACAATGGATACAGAACTCCTAATACTTTTTCGGAAATACAGATGGTAAGTTAAACTGCAGAGAGGCAGGTGCTGTAATATTGTGGTTAGTTATCCGGACTTCTGAACAGCAGGCTGAGGGTTCAAGTCCTAGGGGTGCCCATGTTGTTGCACTCCTGGGTGAGGTTAGCAAAAACACTCGGCTGTGAAAACTGGAACAAGTGTTAGCAATATATATGCTAAGCAACTAAATAACGGCATGCAAATGCCTTCACTCCCACAGACACCAGTATAAATCATACTTTCAAATACAAGAAAGACCTTACAGTAATGCAGCTAAGGGAGCTAGTGCCAGAGCTTAAGGCTTTTCTTAAACCTTCCAATAAACACTTCTTATAGCTACAGAATGAGTTTTTCCCTCCAAATGTTGTTAATAATTGACGGATCACGGCTCCCTGTCACGGAGAGCAAATTCAGAAAAACGCCAGTGTAAAAAAAATATCTTTCCAGAGTGGGTGTTGTATTCAGGTAGGGTTGGAAGAGTCGAACCATTGACACGGGGGCCTGCTGTGATGGTGTATGGAACCGGCGCCCCCTGCTCGGACAACCTCCTCCCAGGAAAATAGAACAGTCTTTGAAGCATGCACATTTCGGGTGGGGGGTACTGCGCCATCAGACATATGTGGCATTTATTCTTTGCTGAAAGATCCATAATAGCGTAGTGGGGTCCTCTTCAGGGTACATCAATCCCCCACACACCGCAGAAGAACACCTGACAGGCTTATCGATTAGCCAGACATCCGGCCACCATCGCAGTGCAACCCATGTGTGAGGTGATGGAGCCATATTATTCCTCTCATCTACATTCTCTTCTACACCACACCTTTATCTCACTTTTTTTTTTTTAAACTCTCGGCGGCTTCATTGTCGTCATCCCCCTCCTCCCCGCTATCAGCAAGAAAGCTCCTATGTGACGTCAGTCATGTTTGAAGCAAATCATGTGCACATGCATTGCGTTTAAAATGCACCTACACACCTCCACTGCCACTCACGTACAAATTTTCACTTGTGTAGGTAATTATTTTTAGGATACGCTTGTTAGAACAACAGACACAGCACTTAATTGAGGTTAAGCATAATTTCAAGAAAGAATTGTTATGTCATCCCACGGCTATGAAAACACAACCTAGTTCCGTGGGAATTTTAGATGTGCTCTCCTTCTAGGGAGAGACAACATGTTAATCTTTTAACTCCCTCGATGGCTGTATTAAAAAATAATCAATTCCTAAGAAGATCCTCACTGACTATTATGGACCACTGATGTACCGTCACCCATAAAGACCTTCAATGATCCACCAGCTAACATCAGTGCTAATAAAATGCTCGTTCAAAGTCCCTTAGTGAATACTTCAGGAAAGTTCGAACTGTCAGAAGTTGCACAAAGATAAATACCATGTGGTTCAAACTGTCAGTGTCTCTTGATGGATGCATCAGTTAATATGTGTAGGCCATCTGGCATTGGCATGCCTTCTGATTAAGAACACTGTGATCAAACTCATCCTTTAGCGATCAAGCTTATCTTGTTCAAAGTCCTTTTTCCCTGGATAGGAAACTCTAACACACGAACAACCAGAGATGGATTCATTAAGGTGCTTGTTCTGGCTCTCGAATGTCATGGAAAATTAATGAAACCCGTCCATTTTCATCAAGTCAATGACGCAGATGGCTTTTCATTGCTATGGGGTGTGTGGATGGAAATAAACTTAGGAAAAACATGATCGCCATCATCACTAAACTGTGCGCTCCCATCTAACGTCAATCTTTAGTTAAACTTTTAAAAAGTTCTACAATTCTTGTTGAAAAACAGAGTTAGATGATTTACTTTTGTCATCACATGGTGGATGATTATTCTTACATGCCTGGCAAGGAAATGTACTTTATATCTGTTTTCCACAGCAGAAAACCCCTTTACAAATATGACTAACTCAAACGTCTAACTTTGTTATACTAGAGAAGTTTGGACTGCATGGTAATTCCAGAAGATCTGGTCACTCTTCTGGAATTGTACACACCCCAGCAAAATACTGTAACTTTTTGTACTTGTATTGTATTGTAAATGAAGGTTGTTGCGATTTCTCGGTATACCTTTTCTGCCTCTGTGTTGCTGTGAGCTGGATCTATTCTGTTGCTTATAAAAACAAAGTTCTATAATTCATGTAAGACTTTTCAAGAAGACAAATTTAACTGAAAATATGGTGAAGAAAAGAGACATCTGACTGTAACTCAGAGATAGAGTTATAATCTACAAGATACACTCTCTCACAGGTAAAAGTTTCACAGGACATACCAAACACACCACGCAGGCAGAAACACCTGAAAACAACGTTAACACCCTGTGAGGCGTATCATAAGTTACTTACATAATAAATATTCAAACAAATAAACAATATTTGCTTGTTTTCTATGCTGATTCCGGGGCTGCAAAAAATCCATCCTTGATCTCTCTAGTTTGCTGGACCTTACAGACACGTTACAGAAATTTCAGTATCACTGTAAGTCTGAACACGCTTAAATGCTGCGCAACAAACCAACAGCACACTCTCAGTTTCGAACTTGCTGCACTGCAATACATAACATCTTTACTGGTTCCCAAAAGAGCACTTTTGCACAGTGCAATACAGCGAACTTCACATATTTATCGGAGGCAACGCTTTCATCTTGGAACATCTGTGAGAACAGTGATGGGGGAAATCAGATGAACTGCTGAAATAATTGAAAAAGTAATAAATTATTTGTTTGCAGATACCGGGTCCTGCACGGGGAGGCTGTGTGGAGGGATGGCGGAGGGGATCTGTAATACCCAAGCCCAGCTCGCGCAGCCAATTAAGCAGATCTGCTCAGACCTTGGCGTTCGCCTCGTTTCTCTGTGCAGGAGCAGCTCAGCAGCTGCGTGTCGCTCCAGGGTGGAGGACGGGAGACGCAAAGAAGACACAACTGACTGTTTTTAGCAGGGATGTCCTTGGGCAGAAGGGGCTAAAAATATCCCTCTATATCAGGGGGATCTTCCTGCTCCAGCTTTCACCGAAGGTTACCATCCCTCACTTAGCGGAATCTGTAAGGCATCGTACGGGTTGGAAACCTTAAAGCCTTGGGACCTTGGGATTTAAACAGGTCATCTGTGGGTAATTTCCTCACAGTTACCAAAAGAACTCTGACACCAGAATCACAGCCCCCAGCAGGACTATCTCTCATGGCTGTTTACAACAGCAAGGAAGGAGAAAATAGGTGTGATATATGGCACCAAGTCACATAGTCCAGCTAATGCTCATAATGAATCATAATTCGCAGTTTTAATATATACTGACAGTAAACTTGGCATATGCACAAAGCTTTTAACCACTGGCTTACCTTTAAAGACCAATTATAGAAAATTCTGCACCATAGATCCCTGTTGCTGGTCAAGCTCTTATATTTTCGTTTAAAAGTACTGGTTACAGTGAACAGATTGTTCCCTGGTTGCAGTGTTAACTATTTAGTGCTGAGGAAAAAGGAGGAAGAGGAGAGGCCCAATGCTGGAGCACGGGATGACTCACTGTGGAGAAGTTCTGTGGTCCACACATCTCCCCGCGATACTTGCATGAGAGCAGCATGTCGTCCAATTGGTGGCTCAGCCTGTCCATAAACTCCAGGTTGGTGCCCTCAAAGTGGCGTGGGGGCAAGAAGAGGCGGAAGTCAGAGAGCTTGTGGAACCAAGCCCGGCGATCCTCCTGCAGCAGGTCCAGGACAAGGGGCCGTGCAGTCCGGTTGGCTAGCAGCAGCCCCAGCCAGTGTCCAGCGAAGTACAGGTCGCTCTTGGTGAGCTTGTAGAAGCGAACTGGGTTATTGTTGCAGATGGTGACAGTGGGAAAGGGTAGTTCCTTGGCCCACTCTGTGTGCACCTTGGTGTAGGTGGGGAAGGAGAGCCAGTGAAGGAGACGGTTGGAGGACCAGGAGAGGAGCAGGCCCAGGGAAGTGCATAGAGCCAGGATCCAAAAGGTGCGGCGCCCGATGGAGGAGCCTCTTGCGCACACATGCCGCAGGCCGTGCAGGCGTGTCCTCGGTACTGGGGCCTGTCGCCGTCGCCGTCCCCTCCGGGCCGGGGTGGCTCCCCGCTCGCCACAGCGGCCCTCCAGTGCCATGGCTGCCCAGAGCACAGCTAGAGCAGTGGGAACGGCATCATCCCTCAGCCAGGCCTGTGGGTCTGGGGCCCACATGAAGCTCCGGGGCAGACTAGGCCCCCTCAATGGTTACCTGGGCCCAGCAAAATGCCCCACCTCCACCTCACCCCTGGACAAGCATGCTATTGCAGGCAACAACACACTCTACCGGCTCCAAGATCCAAAAGCTCAAAAGCACAGAGATGGAACAAACAAGGAACCTGGCTGAGGGACCACTCTGCTGATGTCAGCCTACTTGTTGTCCTCTGTCTGCCTCAGTGGGAACGGGCTCTCTGCCCTCTCATCGCTACAAACGAAGGATTTGGCAGGGACGGAGCCCGTCCTGTTGTCCATGAGGAAGTCCGGTACTCGGGACTCCCTTCCTCGTTGCCGTGGTCGCCTCTGTCCACCCGATTTCAACAAGGAGCGAGAGCGGTGTGACAGAGCAAGAGGGAAGAGAGAGCGATAGAGAAACACAGAGTGAGAGAGAGAGAGAGAGAGAGAGAGAGTGGCAAAGGGGAGGCGAGAGAGAGTGAGAACAGAGGAGGAGAGCTGTGGAAGAAAATCTAGGAGAAACGGGAAGAGGAAGAAAAGGATTAAAGTAAGAAGTCTTCCAGAGGGAGATTTCCCCAAACCGGCAACTGGAGCAGCTCAAGCCTGGTGTTGAAGCCTCAAGTGAAAAAGGTCTCAGTGAAGCTCACCGCTGTCTAGCCCCCGCTGCCCGGAGGGGACCAGGCTTGACTCGTTTCCATGCCGACGCTAACAAGAGCCTCCACGCATCGCTGATTGCACTTTATCGCTGCCCTCCTTTTCCTCTCCTTCCTCCGTGTCGCCGCTCCCCTGCTAAGCATAGACTCTCAGGAAGGAGCGTTTCATGTTGCCGATTCACAGGACTTCCTCTGTGCCTCCGTCTGTCGCTCCTGCTACCGGCGCGCTCATCCTTCCCCACCTCCTCTTTCCCAGGGGTTTCCAGGACAGGATTCAGTGCCCTCTTCTCTGGGCATCCAGAGCTGGCTTGCTCTTCCCGGTAGCTGTTGGGTCAACCGTCACCAGTGTGGATCTGGTCCCAAAGCGCTGCGGGGCGATACTCTGCCGCCCTGTTCCCCGTTTGGAACTTGTCATCCAGCCCTTCTTCCTTTTTCTTTGTTTTCCGTGTCCCTTCTCTGAATATGTCAGCTTCTTTTTAATACGACCAGGATGTAAACTTGCTGTCACTTCGCCATGCTTCCACTGGTCAACGCCGCTGCACTGTCAAGGAGTTGAACCCTCAAGCCTCATGCTCTCATCTTTGATCCCATCACCCCACGCTTTTATCATGGGATCACACTGAGGTAACAACCCCCATGGGGTGCCTGTCCTCATGGGGGGATGATGGCATTGACTTGTGTCAGCCTCCAATGAGCTTCAGCATCAAATGGCCCTCGATCCTGGCTGCTGGGCAGGCGCTCAGAGCGTCGGTGCCACACACTGTCCGAGCTTTCCTCCTCACTGCAGAAAATGCAGCGTGTTTCTGCTTGGACTTTCTCCCTCTCATTTCTCCATCCCTCCCTCCCTCCCTCCCTCCTCACTTCCTCTCTCCCTCCCTCCCTCCTCACTCCCTCTCTCCCTCTTCCACACACTCGCTCACGTACATAACGTGCACTCGCTGTTTTAATTTCCATCGGTTATTTGTGCACTCCCGCACGGAAACAGATAACCCGGCATCCGGGAAATTAAGACAAGAGGAGAGAGAGGTTGTCAAAGGGGCTACAGGAGCAGACAGAATAAAATGAATGCTTAAGAGATATGCAATTAAAATATTATCACAAGGAAATCCGCGCTTGCCTACCACAGGTTTGGCAGCAGCAATTATTATGCTATACCCTAGTATAATATACCCCTCCCAGGAAATTCCCTCAGTAGAACTAGTCATCTTTAGGCAGCCGATATTTCAGGACTTTATATTCTTGTTTGACTGATTGACTTCCTTTGTTCATATTCTTCCTTACATTAGCAATATAGACCAAGCTAAAAACTTCTGACAGATGTAGTTGCACTCTCAGGCTGCAAGATTTTGCAAATCTCTTCCCAATAATTAATTGGTAGGTGACAGGAAAGCATGAAGAATTTGACACATGAAAAATAAAAACAGCAATGTGTTTTATTCAAAAAGCATCAAAGGAAGACTGATGACAGAAAATCTTCATCCGTTTACGTAACGCTAACCTGAGGGGTCTCGATGAGGAACATTATTCTACATTGCAAGCTTTTGCAGCTAAATTATACCTCTTGACTCTAATAAACCAAGAATTTAAAGGCCACAATACAGCACCTTTACTTTTTCTCCTCAGTGTAATCATATAGAAGTTCCGCAATTTATGTTACTTCTGTGTTCAGATATTTATTTCAGCCATGCAGGTTAATCATCCTGATCAAGGGTACAATACTGTTTCTGATTCCGGGATTTGATCCCACAACCTTTCGGTCAAGCTCACCATCTGCTGCTCGTATGCATTTTTGAGCTTGACCACAGGGGCCAAAAATATCTACATTTTTTATCATATATTTACATAAAATTTCCTTCCGGTAGCTTTGGAAAATCTCGGAGTATAGAGAAATAGTAGATAGTGAAAGACAAATTTGAAAAGCCATGAGGAAACAAAATGAAACCTTTGATGGACAGAGTCATTAGTTCAATATGTGTTTATAATTACATTGTTACTTTAGTAAAGATTTTAATGCTTGGTTAAAAAAAAAAATTTCATCATAGGTGCTATTCTTTCATGAAACACACCTACTGATGAGAAATGATTATATAACCTATATAATATTTTAGCCCAGAGACTTTCCTCAAATATAGCCTCTAATATATCTTCAATTCATAAACAACAACATAGACTACAGTACAAAAATCAGCGAACTGAAGAAATCAGTGATATATTTCATCCAGTTCTGCGACTGCTCAGACGTCTTCATTACAATGTGTGACTATCAGGGAAATACAATTGAAGGACAAATGGAAAATGTCACAATTGATGTTTTTCAGATTGAGCGACTGCACGCACTTTGGGATACATTTATCATTTTGGAGCAGCATCATTCCTCCAATTTCACCACACTTCAGCAACACCTCAACACTTTTTACCTCTGACTGCGTCATTTAAATTTGTCCAGATGTTTAGTTATGTCGAAGGTTAATCTGTTCACACCGGCAGGCCGTGGCTTGCTCACGCACACGTGTGCTCACGTGCAGCCGGCCCTCGCGCCACGTGATTCTGCAGCAGAGTGAAATGGACAGTTAAGCCTTCAGTGGGGCGGGGAACACCATGGGGATCTAATCAACATAAATATCCAATTAGCAAACATAATTAACAATCATCAGGGCTGCAGATAGAAATGAACTGCAGGCCGAAGCTTTTCCATTTTGACCAGCGGTAAGGGACTGTGTGCAGGAGCAGGGAGGGCATTCTGAAATCCCCCAAAGCCTGATGCCAAAGCAGCAGAGGTGATAAGAAACACAAAAACAGCCTGCAAGGGATCCCCCAGTGTACGATGATAGTGATGCGATACCCGTTTCTCCTCAAAGAGGCATCACAGGCTATTGTAATTGCTCTAATCGAAGGGACAGGAGTGAAGAAAACAACCGGAGTCAATTTCCTTTGATGGGAGCACACGGTAGCTCCAGTCGGCTGGAAAACAAAAGAACATTTCTACTTTATAGAAACCCTCCCTCCCTCCCTCCAGGGTCCAAGTGCACCAAGCCACCCACCTCCAACTGTACAAGACATACTGAATTGAGGAATAAAGGGGATAAAGCAAAAAGAAACTCTATGGTTACAAAGCTTAGATCTTAATCTACCCTTTGAATAATGATGTCTCCGATCACATTATATCGATTACTTTCACTCTTTTGTTATGAGATATTTTTCACATTTCCTTGGAACTGCAGCTGTTTGGTAAATTCTGGACACACTGACTGTGTGAAGATTATATCCATATCAGTGCTTAAACTCAGCCGAAATAGCATGCCAGCCTTTTTCCATAGACTGGTGATGACTTAATCATCTTCAATACACAAATTCTTCTCATATATTCAGGCACTTGCATTTTAGCCTATATACACCAAACACTTTCCATTATATGTTTAATACTCGTGTACTTGTTAATTTTTTATCAATTCCAACAAAATAGGATACAATGAAATTGAACACAATACAGGCAGTCTTGCTTAGTCTGTCTTTAAGTCGGACTTTGACGTTAGTCGCAACAGTTAGGTATGGTGGGAGAGAGAGAGAGAGAGAGAGAGAGAGAGAGAGAGAGAGAGAGAGAAGAAAGAGCATGTGCGTGCAAAACATTAAAGAAACATTAATGCTTGCTTTTCCATGTTCATTGGCATTTCACCTTTCGCTTTATTATTTACTCTTTAGTTTCAGTCGTGATGGCTTCCTTTTTCTTGGATGCATCACCATCATTTGCATCACATTTACGCTTTGGTGCCATGGTCAGGAAGGTAAAAACAAAAAAATTAAAGCCAAATACAGTAACACAAGACACTGTTAATGGGAAAAGAAGAAGTCTGTACTACCTCGGGCTCACGTGCCCCGCCCGCAAGCCAACAAACTGCTGTAGATGTGCAATGAATGTTTGGATGCGCTTTGGAAAGTAGCGCCCGTTCATTATTACGAACGATTGTATATACAGTAACTCAAATTTGTTTATATAATAGGCTTAATCAGAAAGTTTTCATTTGATTGTTACTTAAGGGTGACAAAAAAAAAAAAAAAAATCAGCTTCCATTCAGTAAGGGGGTGGTTCGTAAGTATGTGTTGCACGTAAGTCGGACGTTCATAACTCAGGGCCTGCCTGTATAAGATTTTTCATCTGAACCACAGAAGGGCTAGGAATACCAAAATGCAGTACAACTATAATATGAATGAACGTATCGCTTTGACAGGCTAAGTGTTTTTATTTTACTTATTACTGAAAAGACAACCTGTTTTGGGCGATTGTGCTCATTGCTTACAGTTACAGGTCCATGCCTCTAGGGACACTAGCGAGCAAAGGCATCTCTTTGTGTTCCGAATCACAGTTACCCTAAACATCATTTATCTGACCAATACAATCTAGTGTGCCTATACTAGTCATCACAATTCTAGATATAGTACTTACTGCAATCCTAGTACCTGCGTGTGAGGACACCCATAGGCCTGTTTGAGGGTGGCAGGTTATAGAACATCAATATTTATCTCTCAGGCAACGATTTGCTGTTTTTGCAACTACCCGAATAACAATATTTTTATTGACGTGGACCTGTGGAAAACTGATGATCGGATATAAAGATTCTTTCTTTTATTGGTTTATAACAGTGGTGGAGGCCTGCAGACAGCTGACATTGATCTGAGTCTGAAGGAGCAGATGCATTTTCTGCGTTTGTGAATACAAGAGGAGCAAATACACAGCACTGCAGACAAAGCAAGCGAAAAATTCAAGAAAAACAAACGGAATATGCAGCTATCCAGTATTCACAGCACTCCAGATAACAATAACGGATGTTGATGTACGGTTTTCATAGCACCTTTACAGTTGAGCGGCTCACTCTTTACACTTTGATCTCGTTGCGCCAGCTTTTATTTTTCATCGCTGCAAACATAAATGCAGCAAACAGTTTACACGCAGTCCCTTTCCTCTCCTTGCTTATCGGTCACCCAGGCAATCAATCTCATTAGGGTATGATTGATTGCATTTGTGGAGGGTTGGCAACTGTGGGCACTGGCCTTGCAGTGATTACAAATGCACGGGCACTGGAGAGCCCTGTCAAACCACGACCGCGTAGGGGCATGGTGCACAATCCATGGAGCAAACAAAATCCCTTTAGATTGCATTTATGTCCTCACATAATGGTTTTTATTTTTACTTCACTCAGTAGCCAACACATATATATAGTGAACTGGTTTTATCCATTTTACAGATGGATGCTGGTTAGCTTAAGGGTCTTTTATGTATAAGGGTGCCCCTGCATCTTGAACCCACAACCTTCAGATTCAAGTGATTCAACGGTATGCTAGTTGTGTTTATGAAGAAATAAATACTATTTTCTTTCAGCAGGTGATGCTACTGTAATTCATTTGGAAGGAAAATATCTTTAAAGGAATTCAATAATTCAGTTTGAATAACTTTCATCAGTTGTACTCATTTGCTATCATTATCTAACTAATGTGACTAAATGGCTGAAAGCAGGCAAACATGATTTAATCTAAATGTTCTAAAGGTGTTGAAAAGCACCTTACAGTTTACTGTACATTAAGATGGACAATATGTTTATATTCAGTGTGAGTTCTGTAATATTATTAATTTTGCTGCGGTGAAATGTGTTATTTAACAAAGTTTAATAAATTGCCTACTAATGGTAGTTAGTGTGAATTAAACAGAGAAATATATAAACAAGATTAATTTCAGTACAATTCTGAGATAATTTTGTGTGCCAGTATCAATACAGCACATAAATAAAATTCATAATTCAGGCCTATACCACACACATTCTGAAACCGCTTGAACCAAGCAGGGCCGCAGTGAGCTGGAGCCTAACCTGGCAACCCAGGGCACGAGGGGACACACCCAGGACGGGATGCCCATCCATCACAAGGCACCCCAAGCAGGGCTTGAACCCAAGACCTGTCAGAGAACGGGACCCCGCCAAACCCACTGCACCACCGCACCACCCTATACCTGGCCTCTTGTTTTACAAAGTAACCTGAGACAGTATTATTGCAGATTAACAGTTATAAAAAAATTCAAACAGTTTATCTGCTTAAGGTGACAAATCACAGGCAGTTAACAGTGAAGGTCTCTATGGTACGGCTGGATTTCAATTACATGAAATTAATCTCGGGATCGACAAACTCGGGATCGATAAACTCAGTGGGTCTGGAAGTCCGTTCGTAACCCGATTTGTTCATACTTACCACAAAAGTCACAATAAAAGCATAATCATAGAGATTAATATGTCTTGCTGTAACAAAAAACAGTAACAGTGTTCAAATAAAGTCTTATCGATTTTCAAGCTGCGTGATAAACTGCTTTGAAATGACTGAGAATGACTGTGCAACCTCCTTCATCTTGCTTGATAACAAACAGAAGCAACAAAAACTGACAAAGTTAAAATGAAGCGGTTCCCAGTCCCGACTGCGTGTGCTTTACTGACACCCATGGGCTCAGTGGATAAACACAGGTCACCGTGGCTCCACAAGACACGGAAATTTACAACAACAGATTTATTTCATTCTTAATAAGCAAACAAATAAAACTGAGACGTGTCTTTGAAACAGTTCAGCTGAATTATGAACAGACTGTTTTTCCATTTAGAATTATAATATTTCAACATATTAACTTAACATTTAAGCGGTACGCTTGAGTAGTATTTTTCAGGTGGTAACTTTGCTTGTATTTCTCTATATGTGGAAGGTGTTAGGGACGAATTTTCTTCTGTAAGATCTAATTTTAATTTGATCTCAGTGAAAACTCATAGGCGGATACTTTTTGAACAACGGACTTGGGCAATGGCAGCTGATCGCTTCTGAGAAATGCTTCAATTTGCTATCCTTGATTTACATTTGCAGTTCCAATATTAATCTGTGTTGCTGCCCTTGTTTCTCTTTGTACGTCACTGTGACCCAGTCCAATTTCTAAAAAAGCGGGAGATTGTTCCTTGGGAATACGTAAATTGTTTGTAACACGAGGAGCCAGTGAAACTAAAAACTGAGATTGAGGAATCATTTACAGTGAGACGGCTATAATCCGTGTAGATTGTGAATGAAGCACTAATGTAAAGCAAAGATTAATAAATCATCCATTCCTTTATAGCAGCCATCTCTTCAACAGACAGACACCCACTGACTGAAAAAAGCTCTGATGTTAACAGTCGATCGTAGCTGTCGCTCGTTCGACTCGGCACAGGCAGGAGGGTTTAGGAATACGAACAGAAATGTGCGCAGCGAGCTCTGCTCACATGTGACGTTAAAGCTTTTTCCTGAAACAGGCTGCCAAGCCACACTGGGTAATGACAGCCCGCCGCGTGAATTTTCTGGGGTCGGCCATCATCGCAGAGACAAATTCAGGCTGTCACACCGTCCCAGGTGCCACTCTGATAACTCAAAAATGACACATTTTAAATACGCAAGAAATATAATTCGATAAACCGACCGGATGCAGCCACGATGGCAAGGAACACACATCAAGTTAACTTTCTTGCCAGGTTACAAAGATTGTGAAATTACTTATGTGCAGTTTACAGTGCCTGCACTGAGCTTTTTGCATCTATAACACACTGAGGAAAAGTTAAGTGTTTTTAAAAATCCACCAACCCGCCGGCTCGCCTGCCTCTCAATGCTGGTGGAGAACATAATCTCCGGTAGAACCGTGGACTCGCAACAACAGGGGGATGGGGTCAAGAAGCGGTTTCACATAATGACATCGAGCACCATGTGCAAAATGCTAAACAGTGCAGATGGATGGGGCGAGACAGATTCAGGGCAACCACGTTCCTTTCGCTGTGGCCACGAACCACCAAAAAATGCGTCCTGCTAATTCAGCTGCAAATTGTCATATCATATATATATATATATATGTCTGTGTGTGTGTGCGCGCGCACGCCAGACCATTACTCAAAGCTAGGAGAGTGAATAATCATGGACAAGTGCAGGCCTGCTCAATGATAGCACTCTAAACATATTTATTCATTTAGCTTTCCTCCAAAGTGATGTACAACTCAGAGTAAACAAGATGCATTTCATTAAAAGACAAAGAGCTCTAGATGCAGACATATGATTGTCAAAGCATAGTCAGTTTGTCTAGGACCACCAGTTTTGCGCAGTCGTTGCATATGAAATTGAGTGGGACAACAAATGCGGAAGCGACTGCGTACTTTATTAAAAATTTATTTAGCTGTTAGAGGGTCACAAGAGAATTGGGTCCAAATGAGATGGATTTTGAGACCCTTGTTCAATACTGAGGGGATTCAGGAGGCTTGAGGGGCAGAGGGAGCTTATTACACCTTGTTGGAACTAAAACACAGAACCAACAGGCTTTCAATTTTGTACCGATCATGAGTGGAACTACCAAGGGGCTCCATCAAGTGGAGGAGCACAGCACTATTGTTGGGGAATAAGAAGTGATCAAATGTGGGCGATATCAGGGTTCAGATCCTTTGTCTTACAGACCAAAATCACAGTCTTAAACACCACAGAGTACAATAATTCACAAAATATATCTGCTATCTACGTGATATGTAGTCAGCAGGAAAGTTATTTAAAACAAAATAAATTTAATTTGCAACAGGTATAACTCATGAAACTCAACATGCCTGAAAGTGAACATTCATTTTTGAACTAATGACTGTCAGGTCAGATGAAAATCAAGAGAAGGGGCCAGAGTACCCTTCCAGAAAGATCAGTTACACACTGATTTGAGTCTCATTCACTCTGTTAGGAAGCTGGAACTCTGTGGCATATGCACCAACCAGTTGACTCAGAGAATCTACTCAACTCTTTAGTCATTGTTCAGTTAGAGATCATAGTACCAAGACATCAAACCACTTCCTCCATCAGTCAAGGGACCTGGATTCAAACCCTCATACTTGCTGTAGTTCCGTCAGTCAAGGTACTTAACTTGGATTAGTGCTGTAAAAATGACGTAGCTATATAAAGGTGTAAATAGTCATATTTGGCTGTCACGTCAAAGATTGCACGTCGATCAGATGCACCTGCAGTGCATCGAGGAGACGGGGCATAAAAGGGCTGCCCCGACATCCCAGGTTGCAGAACCTCATATGAGCAACCACAGTCTCCACGATTGCTTGCGATAGCCAAAGTTCTCCACGCTCCTTGTTTTCCCATCTCCCTGTTCCCTCCCAGTACCCCCCGTTCTGATCTCCCGGACCCTGACCTCCTGCGTTTGCTTCTTGAGCAAGATTCTGGTTTTTCCTTCTGGACGACATTTGCTAATCAGTGACCTCCTGCTTGTTTTCTGACTACTCTTTCGTCCGCTCCTTGTCTGATCACACAACCGAAAAAAGACGTGCACCTGCGTTTAGGTCCGACGCCTCACTTCCTGGTGGCTGGAATGGCGATAGCTTAATGTCTGACTTAACATCTTAAGTCCCTTTGGAGAAAACTGTCAGCTAAATGAATAAATAATGACTCATTTAATGAGCAAGATATCAAGTAATCAGCAGCGGATTAAAAAAAACCCACCAAGTCATCAAATAAAAAGTAATCACTGATAAGTTAAGCAGGTTGCATCATTGTACTCTTTTTTTGTCCATGTTTCAGAGATTTCCTTGACACACATTATAGGAATGCAACCCAAAACTCACGTAGTGTTATTGTTGGAACTGATATATTTTACACATTGGTTACCTGTGCCTAAAGATGGTGATGTGACATGTATGAGTGGGCACAATGCTGTGTTCATTTTGCAGCTAGTCTGTCACACTGTGACTGGCTTCACCTCACGCATGGAGGGATGTCGCGGTATTGGATTGCTCCCGCTTGGTTTAGGTAGTACCCGACCAGTTTCATCTTGCTTCATGAGCGAGCAGCATGCGGCAGGACTTCCTTATCTCAGCATCCCACCCTGGATTTATTCAATTCCATAAACTGCTCGGGCAGGCTGCTACTGGAAATAAAAAGACTGGTTTTTATATTTGGCTGTTGGTGTTTGGAAAAAAAAAAAAAAAAAAAGCTACTGAGATAGATTGCTGTTCAATTTTTTGGCTTGTACAAGCAGCATTGCTCAGGACACTCACAAGCACATCAACCATCTGAAACCCTCCCATCCGGTTGCTCCTATATCCAGCCCTCCAGATTGGAGATTGTTGAAGGGGAGGCCGGGCTGCTCTACCAGGCCATGTGCAAGAAGTAGCCCTTCTTTCCACAGCTTGGCCTGGAGCTCTGGCCATAAATTCCTCCAGGGTCCATCAGCACTCCTGTCAGGGCCCTCTGGATCCCAAATCATCGCTGCTTAGCCGCACGATTTACGCCGCCTCTGGCATCAGTGAGGTCCAAGTTTGAAGCTCCTGGGAGTGCATTCTGAACAGCATGTTTGTATAATGTTTCCCTCCTCTCGGCTTTGTTCGACAGATCCTTTAGCCTCCATATCCACTTCCATGTGTTCCCAAGATTGGCTGGACATATGCATAAAACAAGAACAGCAACCTTGCAGTGTTGGAAAAGACTGGCAGATTCTAGTTGTGAATATATGACTGGACTGAAAATTGCCTCGGCATGGGAGTCGCAACGTGCCTAATGAGACAGCGAGATCCTTCGGCAAAGAACAACATGACGGGGCGAGGACAAACCCGACTGGCACAATTTCAAACCTACAGAGGATAGAATATTTCTGAACAAACCCAGGCACAATAAATTGTCAATGAGCTGTGTGGCAGCCACTGCCCAACTCCAGTTCCCCATGTTTGCGTGTGCCATTTTCCCATCCCCCGAGCCTTTCACGCATAGGTGGAACAGGGTGAAGATAAATCTCGTTTCCCCTCCTGTGTCAAACACAGAACCACTTTCTACGATGATTAAAAAGCAGGGCGGTGAAATGGAGAAACTGTTTCAAAATCTATCCAAAGAACTCCGTTTAACAGAAGTGAATAAGTTGGATTCTGTGTAGCCCTTTGAGTTGCAAAAAATGATTAACATACCCGTCTTTACAGGAAAGAGGCTGTGGTAACAGTTAAATGAAAGTAAGCTTCAGTTCAGATGTCGGCGGGAAGCCGCAGCCCACAGCAAACTGGAATTTCATGGGAAATTAATTGCATTTTCAGAGCTTTTCTCAACCAATGTGCATTCAAGAGCTGTTTGCTGCTGGAACACAACTGCAAAGACACCAGTAAAGCTACCGCGTTTACACCCTCCAGTCAAACGCAATTTCTTATTTTGTTTGAGTGCTTTCCATGAAAACAACATTCTAAACTAATACAGATAAAGTATCATTCAAAAGGTGAGTAGACCTGGACAACAGTTGTATGGCATGAACTGGACAGAAGAAAGAGAGTGAAAAACAGACCAACCCCAAAGCGTTCTATAGCTCTAGGAAATTAATTATAATAACTGGCGAGACATGCTCTGATCAAAATTATTCACTGGACACTTCCTAAATAATAAAAACTTACTTCCAACAAGAAGAATCAATATGTATATGGCATTAGTGAAAAGTTAAAGGTTAAAATATATTTAAATTAGACCAGGGACACTACTACTGCATGACCGTCTCTGACTCTGAGTCAGTAACCTTGCGTGCAAGTCTGTGCCCTTAGCCACAACACAAGCTGCTGCTCAGTTGTGGCTAGGTTGCCAAAATCAGAACAAATTAATGTATAATCTTATACTCTAGCATGCCAGCGTGTGCTATGTTTGAGGTGTGACAAGGTGAGGGGTGAATTTATGCATAGTTTTCTTTCCCATAGTCTTTAAATAATAGCAAACAAAGCTCGGCTGGCTGTTCCTTAAGAAACAAACAACTACCCAGCTTATGACAACAGATACAAGCTCAGAATATAAACACAACTTAAATTAAAACTTTAAAATAACATCAAATTCTTTCTGACCGAAACTCAAAGTTCAAACTTTTATTCACAGCACATGGTTCTCCTATATGTCTGTCCTTTAGGATCCAACTTCTTCCAAACTGGCCATACCTGGTGCTCATTTCCGGAGAGCAAACCCACGCCAGGTGTAACTGTGAGTGTACTCATATATAGCGAACATGGGCAGGCTCACTTTCTGCTGGTCACATTTATGTCACGACAGGTAATGCTTTGCACTGCTGAGTTTTTTTTTTTTTTTGCAACAAATACATACATACATACATATACACAAACTCTTAGCCCTTCCACCTGCCCTGCACTGCCTGTTAACCCTCCCAGTGAGACAAGAAAAGAAAGAATTAACACAACAACCGAAACATTAAAAATATTACATCAACACATATTCATAACACAGCCTGGGTTGATGGAAAGGGTGCCACCCCAGCCCCCTGCTAGAGTGTAAAATATTTTTTTCCATCGACTGGCCATCCTTCCATCCTTGGCAGATAACCTGCAAAGTACCCAGCTGAATAAAATAGCTGAATTTCCATAAAGATCTAGTGTACAAACTTAAAATTGTAAGTAACTTTGAACAAATGTGTCAGATGAATAAAAGTTAATAATAAGAAAGCAGCAGGTCCAAAGGTTTAAATCCCAAGATGGTCCCTGCAGCCAAATATGTAAAGTAAGTTAGAGCAGCCAGCTGCATAAATGTACATCGCAATAATAACCTATCTAAATTGGACTGGATCAAAGCATTAGGAAAACGATAACCATAAGAGGAAATCATTAAGTAACTAATAACCAATGTTTCTGCTCCACTTCTTTTTTAAAACTTCAACCAGTGTAAAAGTGCAAAAAAAAAACAGACGAGAACATTAATAAAAAACTAGGGGTGACCCAAGTTTATACTGCAGCACTATAGGCCATGCAGTTTTTCAAGGTGATGCATTGACGATTACCGGTCCCTGCCTCCAATGCTAATAATGTCTAGATTTTCCAGCGTAATTACAGTGAAGTGAACACAAACGGTTGGGAGCATTAGCACTGCCACTAAAGTTGTAAATATTTAATGCAAGCCTTTATCAAATGTGGGAAGTGCTCCTAATGCCCATTAGAAGCCAAAAAAAAACTGTCCTGTTTAAAAAACGGAAGTGTAATTAAAATTTTATTTACTTATTTATTCATTCTTTCTTTCCTTCCAGAGGAACTTGGTTGGATAATTGCTTCAATCAATCATCACTATGAATCAGCAGCAGCCAATGAAAGTGAGGGCATCATTATTTAATAGCATCCTTGGCTGGCTAGACAACATTGACTCTGACCAACGGGAGAACTGGACCGTTTGAATCTCTGCTTCCCAAAGGCATCATCAACCCCTGGTGCTGTCGCTTTGCATGAGGCCTGACTGTGGTCACGGAGGCCCACTCTTATAACACATTACTCTCTGTTTGCTTCCTTCACTGATCATGTGCAACTGCATTTAGAGCACTGCACTATCCCGAGGAATAAATTCAGATTTAATCATAACCATTGAACTCGAAGCACCACTATTCCCCCCTGGAGCAAAGGACTTACCCTGAATTACTCCAATATTATTATTATTATCATCATCATTATTATTATGTCATATTTAAAACAGAAACATATCAAACAGTTTGACAAAATCTGTAATATTCAGGTACCTGTAAAGTTAATAATAATAATAATAACAGGTAGCAGAAAAAAATTTTTGATCTATCTTCCCTTTTATGTCTAAATTAAATACAAAAACAGGAGCTGAATAAACAGAATGATATGGAGCATTTAAAGTATGAGGTACGTGCGTTTCAAGAACACACCATTTTGCGTTATATAAGGGCTCTACGTGCACTCTGAAGATGCATGGACATCAAGCGGTCATCCTTGTGGAGTTAATGGGGTTGTGGAGTTATTCCTTTCAGCTGCTTCGGTGAATTGAGCATCACTTAATGACCGTTTCAATGAAAAGCAGCACCTTTTCAGCACAAACTGTATGCGCAAATGAAAAAAGTCAAACACAGCAGAGAGCACGTACAGCTTGTGCCAAGTACTTGACAAAAACAAGTGCCCATTATGAATGTACTCAGTAGATGCTTTTAAAAGTCCAGGTTCAACAGCTGAATGCCAGTGACTTTTTGATTTTGTTTAATTTAATAAAGCGCATAATGCTTTTGATAGGTAACAGTTATATCAGCGTATCAGTGCAGAGGTCCATGTTAACAATTATAATTTTCATTTCACACGGCACAAAATCAACTTCTCAAAGACCTTTACAAAAAATAAGACCACGCAGAGTACAAATAAATAATAATAAAAAAAAAAATTACATTGAAAAAAACAAAGGATAAAAAGCATATAAGGAGGGAATAAAAATAAAAGAGACAATGACAGAAAGGAAAAAGGAGGACACAAATGTCCTATCTGAAGGGCTTTAAATTAAAGGGGCTGACTGAGCGCTCTTCAGATCTGAATGTCCCTTCTTGCAAACGAATGTTGCACAACTGTGTTTCTTTGTGTGTGTACTTTCTTTGACCTATGGCGTTTATCAGCAGTGTTGCCATTTCACCATGGTAACAAGCCCTCAGCTGTGCCGTGGAGTTGGTAATTGACAGCTGTTAGAAAGGGTCATTATGTGCAGAGAATTATATCTCCAGGAGGTAGGGAGAAACTTAACTATTTAAAAAATATGTTTATGTAAAGATTTTTTTTTTTTTTAAAGTCAGGGAAAATTAAGCAGTTTCTAATTATGTAATTAGCACTTGCGTATAATTATAATACTTGCCATGTCTTTGGCAGAGACATCTTGAACAACCATTCAGTACCAAAGCAATGTAATATTTGCAGGGCAATACCACAACCTTAGAAGTAGCATTACATTCTGCATGACACATTATTAGTAATATTTAACCAATTTATCTGCCCTTCCGGTAATACACTGTGCTACCTACAACAATTTACCAACTTATATTGAATCAGTTTAGGGGCCTTAAATGGGTACTACAGGAAGCACAGGGATTCGAACCCAGGTCCTTTAACCGCAAGGCAACCACTCTAACCGCTATACGGCTGCCACTGGTATAGCAAGTGTGGCTATGAGAATTGGAAAGAAAAAGTATGTGTGTGTTTCGGCAAACCACAATCAGCAGTGGGTATGGATTTGACTCAGTAACTTTCTGTGTAAAACAACCATGAAAACAACATGTCGGTACAGGCGGTCCTTGCATTGCAAACGAGATCCGTTCCTAAATCTGTCTTCAAGTCGAATTTGTACGTAGGCATAAATTCAGTAACACACGCGAGACACCGTTGACAGCAACGTGGCCCGAGTCAAACTGAGCGAACAGGAGACTGAGGTGTGTGTGTGTGGACCCAATCGCGGGATCTTTGTTGTCGGTACACAAGGGAGCAGGCGAGATTCGTGGTCCGGGACAGGCGTGGGTCGGTTGATACGCAAACGTAGGTTTAGGGGAGAATCCGATGTTGTAGTAGAGAAGACGATGCAAGCGTCGGCAGCCGTGGACATCAAGAGTGAGAAGGAGGGATTGAGGAGAACGAGCAGCTTGGAAGGGCAGGTAGGTTGTCGTGGGTTCACTCGAGCGCTGGAGAGACGGGTTTCTCAAATGAGATTCCTTAACCAGGGTGTGCAGGTGTGGTGGCTTTATACCCCGCTGCTCTGATTTCGGGCAGGTGCGGACGTTTGGGGCAAGGTTGTGGGCATGACAGGAAAAGATCTAAGTCTTTGTCGTACCTTGAGCTCACGAGCCGATGAACCGCTGTAGATGCCCAATGTTTCGATGCGCGTCGCAAAGTAGCCCCGGTTTGTTATTGCGAACCATTGTGTGCCGCTCGAATTTTTAATATAATACGCTTTACGAGGGGTGATTCATAACTATGGATTGCATGCGTGTCGGATGTTCGAAACCTGGGGTCTGTCTGTAAAAGGAAAAAAATAAAACTTGCAAAATGAAGACCAAACAATGAATATTTGGGTCAGTTGTCCCACCCATGAATCAAATGCTCTCTCCCTACAAAAACTGCACGGATAAACACGCATTTGTCTTCAGTTGGCCCGTTCTTTAAAATTAATAATAGCCTTTCCGTTCTCCGGAGAGTTCATTACATGAAAGTCTTGCTCCAAAAAACAAAACACTTTGCTTCAGGTTATCGTTCTCGTTGCAAGCATATTACCGTAAATTACACTGCCAATGTATTTGCATCATTGTAAAAAAAACTCCTACTAATAGTATGCTGCTAAGCTGGACTTACTGAAGAAATGAGGGGGAATAAGCTGAAAAATGTTAAAAGTCAGAAATTGTGCTAAGTATTAGGTTCTTATCAAAATTTTGCATCCAGAAATGAAAAAGGAAATATCAGTTTAGTTGCTGCGAATTACCAAGATGGGAAGTGAGACGGAGCAAAACGCTGGAGGGATTTTTATGCCGAAAAATAGCCCATTTCTGCGGCCCAGTTAGAATCAGCGGGTTCGACACCTTCCCCCTGCATTATCCCACACACATCCTAGGCAGGTCTGCGTTGGAGGGGTGAGGACATGTGGCGTGACTCATGTCCAGCTGTCTACCCACGACCCCCACCCCCAGCAGGATTCATGTTTAAAAGCATGAAAGACAGGGCCCCCGTACTGTAAGAGGGCATGAATAAAAGATGAGCTCAAATTGTTCCAGCGGCTCATCGAATTGACTGGAACAGATTTTCAATTTGCATTTTGTCCGAAAGCATCTAAGCATCGCTTCCAAAACTGGCGGCACTGACGAGCGGTTGGCACGTTTTGGTCCAAGCTCGCCCTGATTGGCTCAAACAGTGGGTTTTTGGATTCGGATTAACAAATCGCGCCGCGTCTGTGCATCCGTTAAAATGAGCCTGTGTGGGAATATTCTTCTCCAAACTTGGATTAGGCACCCTCCGCCTCTCAAGCGTAATCGAGCAACCTTTCGAACGTGGACCCGGATCCGGATACGGAGCCGGTGTCATGTTCGTGTCGTACAGTAATTCCACTTGCAGGAAGACGCAGCCCAAGGAGAGCAACAGTGAAAAGGTCGACATCCATTAGTTAATGGGAACGGAAAGGTCAGCTCTGTTATGACAACATCAGCCGGCCGCTCGTTTCCCGACAGGGGAAAAGTCTGCCGATCCAGAAAAAGAATCCGATGTATAACCCATACATCTCAAATAGGACCTGCCCTTAAGCCTTTGCTTCTCTGCGTTCCTCCCGACATGCCCCAGGTTGAAGGCTTTGTTTATTTAGCAGCAGGTCATGTCTTTGTACATCTCGAACCTCTTTCCTTTTCAGTTTACCTTCTTTAATCTGATCAACCACTCAGAATAACATCAAGACAAAATTAATTTTACGCTATTAAACAAATACATTCGAAATAGTTACAGTAATTTAACAACTCCACTTGGACTCCAAGCACTGCTGTAGTACCCTTAGGCACGGTACTTACTCTGAATTGCTACAGTAAACTGGAGGAAAATCCAAAAGCAGCTAGAAACAAAAACATCACTTAAGTAACTAATAGTAATTACATTTACATTTATTCATTTAGCAGACGCTTTTCTCCAAAGCGATGTACATCTCACAGGAAAAAAAAACAGTGTGTGCATTACATCAACAGAAAGAGAGGCTTGGATGCAGATGCGTGATTCCAAAGTACAGTTAGTTACTTTCCACCATATGAACCAATGTACATCACACGAGTAGCTGCATAAAGGTTTATCTGAATTATTGACAATTCCTGATATTTTTTTTTACATTTACATTACATGACATGAGTAGCTGCGTGAAAGTTTATTTAAGTTACGGTCTAACAATTATGATCTCAAAATCAAGGCGCATGAACATTTACACATTCCATGAACTTCAGAAATCATAGGAGTAGTGAGTCTGGAAGAGGTGAGTTTTAAGACCCTTTTTAAATGTAGACAGAGATTGAGCAGTTCTGAGTGAGAGGTCAGGTGAGGTCGTCCACCCCATCGGAGCCACATCGGGACCAGTAATTATTACTGTTGATCATAATTCATATGAAAACTGCAACTTACAATACAGCAGGGTAATTTTTACTTCTGAATTTATTGGATGCACCTTGTTCAAGGGTACAACAGCAGGAGGTGGGACTTGGACCCAAGTCCTTCAGCAGCAAGGCAGCAGCTCTACTTCTGCTCGCTTGGTGGTCCCGCGAACGAAAGGTAAAGCTCGGAGGTTCTCGGTTCTGGATCCGTTGTGGTGGAACGACCTAACCCTGTCACTCAGAACTGCGGAAACTCTGTCTATATTCAAGAAGGATCTGAAAACTCACCTTTTCCAGATCCACTTCGCCAAAGATCTCTCCAGTTCATTTACGGTGTAACTGTTCATGCATCGTAACTCCGGAAGCATCCCCAGATACAGCCTTTATTCAGCCACTACTCTAGCATTGTACTTGCTTATTTGTGTGTCTTATAATATTTAAAAAAAAAAACGGTGGAAGGGTATCGGGATTTGTCTATCCTGTGTTTTATGCACCTAATAGAACGATGAACCTCGGTGCAGCAAGTGGTATGTAACAAACTGGGTTTGCTTGAGACTTTCATGTCTGCAACTATATCTCCTTCTCTTAATGTAATGTATAAATTGTACTTTTGCTGAGATGTATGTCGCTTTGGACAAAAGCATCTGCTAAATGAATAAATGTAAACGTAACCACCGCACCAACCTATTTCTAGTTCAACACACACACACATTTTCTGACCCGCTTGTCCCATATGGTGTCGAGGGAAACCGGAGCCTAACCCGGCAACACAGGGCGTAAGGCTGGAGGGAGAGGGGACACACCCAGGACGGGACGCCAGTCTGGCGCAAGGCACCCCAAGTGGGCCTTGAACCCCAGACCCAGCAGAGAGCAGGACCCGGTCCAACCCACTGCACCCCCCTCTGTGGCATGCATTTTTTAAAATTATTTTTTAGGTGAAGAAGTTGCACCACAAAGAAAAAAAAAAGTTTTCAAGTCAGGCGACTTATAAAACATGCACAACAGCTTGTGCTCGTGGACTCAACACTCCTTAAGCACCAAACCCAAAGTGTTTGCACAGCGTTATTATTTTTTCATTCCGAGATGAGGGAGCTTCAGACCAGGTAGAGAACAGGAGCCTCCTGATCTGCTCCCAGGCGGCAGAGCTAAGGTGGACACGGACAGCGCACGTTTACACCGCTCAAAATCTGCACCCCCCCCCCCCCGCATGAAATATGGAAAGACGCCTTAAACATACCAGTGCATGTGATCACGGTGAGAAAACGTGCGTTCGCATCCCCTCAGACTTTCTGGAGGATTCTGGCGCGTGGTGCCGTGCGCTTCTGTCAAAACAAAGGGCCCACGAGTGGAGCTCGAGAGCGATCATTCATTTTTCATTGCTTGTACTGTCGTATCCTCTTTGGTTAATTATGGATTACACTGACTACTGAGCGCAGGCCCCGCCGACTCGGCAGCTCGCAAACTCAGCCCCGAACCGAAGAACTGCAATAAACTCTCCATTATATCATTTCTTTAAGTGCAACTCGCTGACATCAGTATCGACTTTTTCACTCGCTCTTTGTCGAGCACGTTCGGGCTTCAATACGAAGGTTTTAGGTTACCGCAGAGCTGTAACGCACCCCATCCAGATTGCTGCATCTCCATGGCGTGCGGTTCACATCGACTTTATCTATTATTCTCCAACTGCCCCTGAGCTCCATTGCCACGGTGGAGGAGCAGAAACGTGGAACTGTTTGCTGTCCAATGATTTAAAAAACTTTAACATCCTGACTGTTGCCCAGGATTTCAAGAAGGAAGAAAGTGACAGCCAAGCTTTGGGGAATTCTGTTTGGAACTGATTCTTTGCAGAAACCAAAAAAACAAAGTCAACTCCAATGACAAAAAACAGAAGTAAAAATGTGTATGTCTTTCAAAATCGCTGCAGTGATCACGTTTCATTATGGAACTCCGTTCATCCAACCTCTATCAATAATCACTTGTTTATTGGAGGGTCACAATGATCCAGATGGTTCCAGATGGTTAGAGGAAACCTGCAAATTCCACACAGGCTGGGCCAAATTCAAATCCACAGTCCAGGAGCAGTAAGGCACTAGTGCTACCTGCTGTACCCACATACTGCCGAAGTATAGAATACCACAAAGTTTGAATGTTTGCAGAAATTTTTGCTAAGAGAAATTTATTAATGGAGACAAGAATCTAGAAACTCTATGATAGACTCTTATATTTAAAAAAAAAAAAAAAAAAAGTGTTATGAGGGAACAAAATTCCTCTTTGCTTTGCCTATCTGAACATATCCCTTTCTACTCTACTTAATAGTTGAAATTGTAAAAAAAAAAAAAAAAAAATAATAAATTGAGAATGAGACTAGGAGACAAATATCATGAGATTGTTTTTTTTTTTTTTGTTCTGTGACACATAGGCACATCAATAAATACTGGACATGAACAATTTAATCATATCCCTTATTGTATAGATGAAACTTTAAGTCGTTTCTTATTAGTTTTTTAACGCATTTTGCTGCTTGGGTCAGAAATGCTCGAAAAAAAGGGTCATGAAGCTGGGAAACAGACAAAGTGAGGAGGGACCGCTGAGCCCCACAGTTAATTAGGAAGCGCTGTAACCAGGGATTCGGCCCGGCGTTCACGAACCGAGGCAGAGCCTCTGCAGCTTTCAGATTGCTTCCTGGGTTGATGTTCCCCGAGAAGCTCCGAGCCTTCCCGGAAAGCGCCGGTCCGGCGGTGTCTCCGTCTCAGTGACACATCAAAGAAGAGCTCCGTTCATAGACGTGTGGCTGTAATTACGTGTTCCTTGGCTGGAGGCATGCGGCTGTCAACGGGTACCCAGGGCCAGCAAACACCTCTTTAATAACCCGACTCCTTCCCTAGTAGCTTCCCATGTCCTTATATGACCTTTAGCACCTTTAAAACCCGCTTGGAAGTGAATATAATATTTAATTTTTTACCTTCTTGCACAGAGATTGAGAATGGCATTCTGCAACATACGTTGGAACATGTGCAACAACAAGGGAAGCACAGATCAGAGTCAAGTCAAACTTGAAGGTGTTCAGAGCATTTTTAACCTGAGTCGGAAGAAAGGATGCGGCGGGGGCGGCGACGCTCGAACCCTGTAGCCGCGCTGAGACGGGACCCATTTCCTAGCAGCTAGTCCGGCAGGGGCTTGGTGCCGGTGTGAGGCAGGTACACCCCCACATGGTGCACACAGGTATTCCTTGTAAGCCATCCATCAAGATCTCCAGCGTTGTGGTGATGAGAGGGAAGAAACTAGGGCTGGAGATGTTCAAGCGCACAGTTGTCCCTGCAGGCTTTTGATGAGGCCATTTAAAGGCGGTAAAGAAACACAGGAGACACATGTTTGTGGCAGTGAAGGAACAAAGGACCTATCAGTGTTGTTTCTGGATGCCACAGACTTCTGATACCACTTATTGCTGTTTAGCCAGTCCTTCCACACTCTCCCTCTCATATTTACACAGCATCCACAGCTATTTGCATTTCCATACACAAACTCGGCTACGCATTTTGCCGCGGAGGCCGTGAAACACGGATCACTGCACCATTTTGATTGGGGCTGGATTTACTGTTACTCGCCTGTTAGCCCGAGCCTGTAGAACAGCCCGTTCTCATTTCCAAAGTCAATGTCGAAAAAGTCAATATATGGTGCGGCGGCAGATCGGGCACGCCCCTTGAAAAAGAGGTGCATTTCCGTGCAATTGCATCGAGCGAGCACCGCCAGCGCTGACATTTAATGCTTTTTAATCTTGCCGCATTCAGCGCTGTGTACTCTTAAGATGATTAAACTGTGGGCCCCTGTTCTAAAGCGGCCCGACTGCAGGATTTCTACATTAATGAGGTAAATATCGATGGACCCCGGCACCGATGAAGACCGTCCATGATGATTACCACCCAGATCTCTTCCATCTTTCGTCCTCGCTCTGTAACTGATGGTGTTTGTCTAATTTATACCGGTAGGCACGAGAGCGTTTCACCCTGCATCCACATTGTGCTGTGTATGTGCGTGCGCAGACCTTCGTAGTGCACTCAGGATGAGCTGAGTGGATACTGAAACTAGACATCTAGATGGATGGAGATCACCCTGCCAAAGGCCAACACTGATTTCATATTCCGAGAGGGTATCAGCTGAACAATTTCATGGAGAAACCTTATGCAATGGCCTTCCTGATGCTCCCCGGCCCTCTGCGGTCATCGCGCGGACATGGTGAAGTCATATTCTGGGAACAAAGCCTATTGAACTCTTTACAACAGTGCCAGTGAACTGTGTGGCTGTCAGATCGTGGCTTTAAACCATTCATATTACCACCTCTATCAGATTGTCCTTGTAGGCCCTCAAATTGGCAACGTCCCCCAGTCTAAAAGCGAAATTACCCCGTGCCAGTGATCGTAAACGTGTCCATCCTGTCACTTGGAAGAACTGCTGTAAAACAAAACAAATTCATGCTTGTTCATTTCTTTCTTTTCCCGTTGTTTCTTGCCCTGTCTTCGTGAGCTGCACATTTTTAGTTACACGCAGAACTGGATTCCTTCATGAAACCGCAAAGGTACCGAGACTCGCGAGAGGCTGCTAGGTAATCAGCGGAAGTATAATTATGATTTAATTTAAAAGTTCCGAAATTTGATCAGGTCTAACAATTTCCCTGCTGGGAACTCTTGATTAAAAATGCAGGGATGAAAAACCTTTAACTTCTAAGTGAAAAATTAGATTCTCGCCATAATAATGGACTTTTGGCGAAAGGAAAAGGAGCTCAAAATGGCCTCCGCTGCAGTTCATATACAATATTAATGGAATCGGGGATAAAACAACCCACAGCACATTTGCATCACTTTTATAGCAAAATAACACACTTTGCAGTTAAATCCACAACCTTGGGTCCAATACAATGACAGCTATTGAACGGCTCATTTGGCTTTCCAGCACATCACCAACTTTTTTTAATAATATGACCCAATAACAAACCATTAAATGACCCATAAGAGCCTTACGGCGATGCTGCATTAATTTCTCCGTCCCTGAAGGACATTCGAACGAAGGTGAGATGTTGTCACGGTGCACCGAGGACATTTGGAACAGACCTCACAGTGCACGGACCCCAGACGAACACTCCCAAGCACGGACCGCCATCTCAGTTCACTTTACCGGCCTCGCAGGCTGACCTGCAAAGAGGGGTGCTGGGCGTTTGGGAGCGGAGCCTGACAGGTTGCTAGGCAGCGGATGGCGCTGAGGCGGACGCCAACGAGGCGAGGCAAACGCGGGATTGCCGCAGGCGGTCCAAACCCCTCGAACCCCTGAGCGTTCCCTTGCGAAGGCCGACCGCACTCAGGTATGAACAAACAAAGAGTGTTTAAAGCCTCCTTTCAGCCACGGCGCAGGAACGGAGCACATTGTCTTTTTACGGGACGAATGGAGGTTTGTGCGTTTTATTTTTGGTTGGGAATGGTTTGTAAAACCCGGAAATGCTGCCTGTGCCTCATCTCTCTCAGCGGTGAGTCACAAAGGTCCCTGTGCTGAGCTCTTGCCAGCGTGGGGTGCGCACTGCAGCCCAGTGAAATATTTAAGTGTTGCTTTGGCTCCGTTTATGCATGATTCAACAGATGGAAATGTTAAATGGTGATGACGGCTTGCAGCACCCGTACATGTCGTTTCGACAGGCCACGACACGGTGAATTTACCCGTACCGGTGAATTAGGGAGAGGCTCCTGTTGGACTGTAAACATGTATGTTGAGAACATCTTCTGCTATTTTCGTCTACTCTTTGCCTTTGCCAGGCGTCTTGGTGGAGTCAGAAATCTGTGGTCCTGGGGGTTTGGTTGGAAAAAAAAAAAGCCTTTAATTAAGCCAATTAAATGTGTGACCAAAAATCCCAATCTTCCACACTCCAGCGGAGCTGTAAAATAACCAGACCCGGCACAAGAGATGCTGCTTCATTAATGGTGGCAGATGAGATCATTATTTAAATGATTCCTTGTTCATTTAGCTGAAACTTTTCCCCAAGGTGACTTACGACGTTAGGGTTCTACTCTAAGATACTTACTACTCTTTGCCTATTTGTGCAAAAGAATTATTTTTACTGTATCAAGTCAGGGTGAATAACTAGATTAAGAGTACTAAAAGCAGGAGCAGGGATTCGACCGCAGATCCTTAGAGTGCAAATCGACAGCTCTAACTACTGCACCACATGCTGCCCCACATACCGCAGTGCTTAGGGATTAGTGAGTGAACTGTGCAGCCTTGCCCTGGCTTTCTTATATAATTACGTCATTTAGCATGCACCTGTGCTCCCCGCGATGCTGCACCGTGCCTTCTCACCACATTTACCCTCCTCCCGCCGCGGAACCCAGCGAGACGCCAGCTGGCCGAGCAGCCGGGCAGCAGCTTGATCCAAAGGCACAAAGTCATCTCTAGGGGCGGCACGTCGATGCTTTCGCCTGCCAAGGCGTCGCGGCACACAAGCTCGCAGTTTTCCACCCAGGTGGGAAGTGGAAATAAAACAACTAGGAGCACAGAAAACTTGAACGGTCAATGCAAAGTTGGACACGTCATCCATACTGTCACACCTTAAAGGCAAACGCTTCTTCTGGAGTGGCGAAGGACAGTTCTACCGCCTCATCCAATTATTGTGAAGAACTTTAATGAATACTGGAAATCTATCTTTAAGCCTTTTCCCCACATGTTGCCTTCAGGTGACCTGTATAAAAATGATGAGATGTGAAGCAAACTCTTTGTTTTGGCTTCTGCTTAGCTGCTGATCACTGAGGTTGAGTCACTGTCGCACCCCTGTCTGCAGGCTGGTAAGCGACTTTTTCACCTGTCGCTGATATATGAACACTTCCTTCTTAATTAGTCAACAAAGTCAGAAGCTGCTACTTCCAGCCTGCCTGTGCAGCTAAATTGTTTCAACATCGCCCCATATCCCCCCCGAATCATCAGAGTTTCTGAGATTTGCTTCTGAACGTCCCCTCGGGAAGACATGCTGGAGACACTGTGCTTCTTAATGAATTACTACAGAAAGAGTGACGCAAGAGGCCAATCTCTTCTTACTAATCCATCAAAACACTGCAGAAATCTGCTTTTCTTGACCATTTGGATGAACAAGGATGGAGTACAAGTTGAGTGCAAGGGTCAAATAAGAGCTCAATAATTATAACAATATCAATCATTTATGCTACACCTTCCAAATCCCAAGTTACTTTTTCCATGACTATCGCCTTCTTCATGAATGATTTTTTTCCCCCCAAAATTACAGAAAGATTGTACCAGTGCTACTAACTGTACTTTTTCAATACACTCTAAAGAAGACCAGAAACAACTGTAAACAGCTCATTTATAATGTAAAAAGTGCCAGACTTACATTGTCAAATGGTATTAAAAAAAAAAAATTAAAAAAAAAAGAGTCAGAGTCTTGTAAAAACTAAAATAAACTTGGGAAGTTTGAATTTTCTCTCCTGTGCAGAAGTGGATATAACCCTGCAGGAGCAAGGGCACACCTGGTATGAGCCGTTTCTTTCGATTGGCCATCGCGCTGGTGCCGGTTCTCGAAAGCTGCCGCCGCCCGTTGTGAATAATGACTTTGCCATCGGTGAGTAACAAAGAGGTCGCCATGTTCATTTTATGCTGGCCTCAAGCTTGTCTTGTCCCCGTCATTGCCAAGCAGTATCCCCCGTCTCCCACCGCATGCCACGGTCAGGCTCGTGAGCACAGCGAAAGGCCAGATTTGCGCTGGGCCGTGGCGGATTTGGGCTGACCGCATTATTGATATTTCTTCATGGGCACTGGCTCCTCGTCTTATGAATGCTAAAGTTATGCATTTTCAAAGATTTTTTTCAGACATATTCTACTTAATTTCTGAACTGAAATTTCTTCACCTTTCCATTGTTTCCAATTTTCCTCTGGAGCAGAGCAATTGTGACGTGTATTTACACGGCCGGGTGAGAGATGGCCGTAAATGGGGCCCGAACGTAATATGACTGTGGAACCACCTTAACTGAGCTCAGTTCTAACGTTTACAACTTGTGTCTGGTGCTCCCGACTGTTGGTAAGCAATAAGATGAGAAACACTGCACATACTTACGGGATAAATCACTCAACAGGGAGCACTTAACAGGAGTTTGTGAAGAAAATGTATTTCTGCTTTCGCTCATATTAATTTTAATGTAGCCTAAAGTTAATAAAAAGTAAGTCTCACAATAAATTCTTTGTTTATTACTGCTATATCTGAGATTCTCGCAAATGCTAAGCCAGGAATAAATTGAGGAACATTTGCATTATTACATTTTTCTTGAAATGAAATTAATTATGAACAGACTACCAATTGTATTCATAAGATGAGGAACCAGTGGACTTGGAATTAAATTCTCGTTTTGCATGGGTTTCTCATTTGTAGCTCACTACATGTTTTATAAGTTTATTTGCATTTTGATTGGTCACATTTTAATTGCAGTTAAAGAAAACAAATACTTTGAAGTGGTATTTTTTATATTTGTGTTCAAATTTATATCTTGCATGGGCATTTTGTATTTTGTACTGTGGCAGGCTGCAAAAAAGGCAGCAAAAGAAACAGATCCGTTTTAATCACGTTAGAATAGATAAAAGTCAATTTCTGCATTAAAATTAAATAATTAATGAACCTCATTAGACAGAATTGCTGAGGTCGGTTGTTAGCGAGAATTTACATAATCAAATTTGTTATGCAAGTTACGCGGGAAGCGACTGGCATCGAAAAATCGAGTGTGCCTCGTTTTTCCGATGATTCCAAGTCAGATCTCTGGAAAGAAATCAGAGTGTTGTGTCACAGAAAAAAAGGAAACTGATTTTCTTCTTATTTTTCTTAGTGGTAACAAATGCAGACAAACTAGTGGCGCACAACACTTGTTCGGAGTACAAGGGAGGGTCCCAGGAAAGCAGCCACAGCAGCGGCAGGCAGATGTCAAGCATTTCACCTGCTCCAGGAGATGACAGACAACAGCTGCACCGCTCCCCACCACGGCGTGCCTGCGGTACGAGCGCCGCATCGGCCTCTACGCTTGCTGCGTGATCTCAGGTAATGCATTTTAATGTCGGTATTTACCTGCATGGCTTTTAGTTCATACATAGTAATTTCCAGCATAAAATCTAAATCCAAAATCCAGTCTAAATCTAAAGCAGACTCGACTGAGATGCAAATATAAAATGTAATACTTCATCTTATTTGGGGGGAAAAGAAAAAATCACTAGAATTTCTTCAGATGTAAGTTTATCATGTAAAAATCATCACATTCCTTCCCCAGATAGCATCATTATTAGTATCAATTCATATGACATTGCACTTAAATCTATTTACTGATCTGCTACTCACTGGATTTCATTTTGAGTAAACTTTTGCCACCCCTTTGGTTTCTGGTGTGGAGCAGCCCAAATGAATACATTACACAAAACAGCAGAAGCCCTTAATGCATAAAAAATTAGTCCCATCCAATTAATAATTCAAAGCAGACCAATTATATGAGAGGCCTCTGCTGAATATGGAGATACACTAATGGTGCGGTTCTGCGTATTTGCATCTTAGCGTTTAGTAGTCTTAGTTCTTTTATCCGGAGACTTACACAACTTACAGCTTTACACTTTTCCTTCATTATACTGCTGGGTGTTGCACCGAGGTAATTCAGGTAAAACCTCCTGGAGACATGAGCGGAGTCTCACCAAGGATGTGAACCGGCAACCTCACGGTTACAAGGCCTTGTTCCTTTTCAGACTACCACAGGCAGCCGGTGGCATATTGACTACAGCCACTTACTTTCAGCTGTCATCAGGATGTTTACCATGAATTGATACAGTAAAATCTACCCAGATCTATAAGTGGCTGAATATTGTATGTAGCTGAAGGTTTACACATCACACACTTTACACCGACACTGTATATGTATAGGACCGCACACTTCCTGGCATCAAGGGACCCAACAGATTAGAAAGTGTTGGACAACATAATCTGCTATTCGCCACCCAAATGCTTGTATGTTTAGTAAACCTTTGGCAAATGGATGCAATAATAATAATTCCGCCTCCCCATCACTGAATAATTCAGAGACAAGACACCTCAGAAATACAGTGACAAGGGGACCGAGGGTGTCGGTGCCACCCGCGCAGCCCACTCTGTGCCTCCGGCCATCAGGCATCCCCTGGGCTGTGGGAGTCGCGTGGGGCTGAGTCAGCCGTCCTGCAGGGCCACTCATCACTCTCCATTACAGTCTGCCTGATGGAACTGAACGTCCCCCATCAGAAATTCATCACGATATGATGGGAAACTGGGCGGGTGGGAAACGGCGCATTCCAGCAAGGGTATTTCTGCCACTTGAAAAGGTGTGGAATAACTTCATTTAACCACAAAAAGACAGAGTACTGGTAGTCATACAGGAACTCACTTTGGATTGTGAAATCAGGCATGATCTTGAAGCACTTATCTGGTGAAACCAGCTGGGAATCAATACATTTAAGTAATTTTTATCCAAAACCTCTTTAAAAGAACCAATTTTTAACACTATCAAGCCATCCATTATCGATAACCACTTATCCAGTGCTGGGCTGCGGTGAATCAGAGTCTATCCTGTGTTGGAACTCATTTCGGTCAATTCTATTTAATTTTACAGAAAAAGTCTCCTGCAAGCAAATATTTAAAGCTGAATTTCCACAAAACCCATCCAGCCAGTAAAAGCACACAGTAAAATGTTCACGTAAACACGGGCTGAGCGCTCGGTAAAACCGGCATCCCGTCATCCCTACGTTGCTTAGCGCTTCAGTCCAGTTCAAACTTGTAAAACTAGTTCGTGCGGAAACCACGCGGACGCCTCATGATGTAAGCCCTTGCAACACTTCCAGGCCTCACCAGGCCCCGCGGATCCAGCCCCCGTTGTGAACTCCTACCTGTTGGAAAGTATCTCCCTATTCTCAGCCTTCTCTTTTGGCAAACTGCTACACTGCATTATGCAAATAGTGCAGCACCCGGTGTGACAGACTTAAATTACGGCGTGATGGCTTTAGCAATGATCTCAGTCAGAAATGCACCAGTGCATCTCTTAATAGAGTTTAGCCGAACGTGGAGGGCCGGGGTACGCATGGCTGCGTGGGGGCGACGCAGGGGTGTTCTTTGGGAGCAATGTGAACACGAACACGAAATTATAAGAGGCTCAAAGAGGAACCTGAAAACAGTCCAACCGCTCAACGTCCTACAGATGTACAACTGTGAGCGAATCCAAAATTACAGCACGGCCACTTTTTTCATCACGACTTCAATTTAACGCAAATTATGCTTTGCGCTTTTTCATCATTATCTGCCTGTTAAACTGTCATGAACAAGGAATGAAATACTACAAGTACAGCCTAATATTTTATTGTAAATGCTATTAAAAGTCATACCATATTTGATTAAAATGGACATTATAGGATTTGTCACTGTGCTGACGTCTTGTTAAAAAGAACAAGATTACTTCCTAACCTTGATTATTTCTATGGCATTCGCTGCAGCTTCATTCAGGGCAACATCCATATTGTGCATGTTCGTGCAAATACTGCGGCATGCAGTGCTCTGGGTCAGCATAGGGCGAAAAAGGGCGCACAGGAAGCATTCATTTTGAATGTTTTATCAGAGCACCAGCAGACCGACAAACAATGCTTTGGGTTCGAAGACCCTGTTTCCCTCAAGGACCTGTGCCTCAAACCAGCCCGGTTAGCGCACCCCGAGGCTTTCTCCTCTTCCCACGGGCAGTCACCTCATTATTTTCCCCGTAAGTCCCCCCAGTGGTTAAACACTTTTTTACATTTTACCCACAATGCAACTCTGTACAATACACTTGTTTTCCCACCCAAACTCAGGGTAACGCGGGTCATTAAATTACATTTATTTATTTAGCCTATGGTTTTCTCCAAAACAACTTGCAATGTTACATTTGTATACTAAGATACAACAACTTGCCTATTTATGTAGCAGGGTTACTGGGTACCTTCATGAAAGTCTGTACAACAGAAGCAAGGCTGCAAACCTGGGGCCTTCTGACCACAATGCAGCAGCTCTTGTTATTGCTCTTGTGAACAGCACAGGGTCACGGCAACATAGAGGCAGAGACAGCACATGGAGAAACTGCAGATGCATCGACATGCACAGAGTGAGGGCTCAAGGTTAAAAGGTTACAAATATTGCAGGTTTGATCACATAGCACTTTAGAATAACTTCTAATAACAGAAGTGTATCCAGATACTCCAGAATTCATTAGAATTGTCACACAAATCACATGGAAATTTTTCAATAAGGTCTATACCAAAAGTTCCCTCTATAAACATGTGAATAACTGACATGCAATTCAGCAGCTCCAACCCCTGCGCCACCTGTTGGCCTATATACGCCTTTGGATATTTCAAAACTATGACTGAACTTGAACGAGCATTTTTCAAGATACAACTCGGTGTCCATAGCTACTGCCTGCTGCTGAAACACTAATACATAGAGTATGCATACCTCCCAACAGCAGCACTTTTTCATTATTTAAGTTTGTTTTTTTAAATTTTAGGTCTCAGAAGCAAAGCCGCTGATCCGATAGCATACACGAAATACGTGGAAAGCTTTATCAAAAAAAAAGAACATTATTGCGAAGTACTACTAGGGATAAGACGCTAAATCCATGTATGTCCCTGTCTCAAATGCGTGCTCCGAGAGAGGGAGGCTCCTCTCAGAATTTGCGGGTAATAAAACCACAAACCCATTACAATGCAGGCTGTTTAATTTGAACCGTGTTCAACTGGAAAGGTAATACGCATCATAATTAATTTGAGGCCTGGCGCAGGACGGTATATAACAGCACTTTAGAGCTTAGCTGGCACGTGGAACAGTGTGTTCCAATTAGGGTGCCGTGCTCAGAGGAGCAGCGGTGGGGGGACGGTCCCTCGACCGCAGACGAGCGAGAAAAGGGCCGGCTGCCTGCTCCCGTGGAAGAGACTTGCAGCAGCATCTGTCGACTCGTAGCAGGGCAAAGTCGCTGCAAAGTCACTCGCGATGCTCACATCAAGTCATGCAGTCCTAGCTAAACATGCATCCACTCATGATCAATAGCCACTTGTAAAATGCAGGGTCGTGGTGGTCCAGAGTCCAGATGCATGGGGCAGGGAACACTCTGGACGGACATCAGGGCAATCGCTCACTCATTCGCTCACAAATACACACAAAGGGCAAATTTAGAGTCTCCATTCTACCTGGAGCATGTCTTTGATCTCTTGACATATGCATTGTCGTAGTCCAATCTGCATTTCTGAAGTTCCTTCATTTTAGAATCAAAACTGAACTTTTCTGAATCAAAGGAGCCACTACGTGTCAGGACTGATCTGCTCTGCCATATCTACATTTGCACTCTTTATGTCTACAACATAAACTGGTCAACCTGGGACGTTGGAGAGTTGCCGTGTCTGAGGGTATTAGCTCCATCTGAACACTTTACAATCTGATTCCGCTCATCAGCATTTTATTTTAACAGCTCTATCCTGGGATCTGGGAGTGCTTTTGGGCAGCTGGGTCTCTTCCAGCTGCAGTAGCTGTCAGCCTTGATGTTTTTGCGCGCCTTCTTTACCTGCGCCACATCCCCAGTTTGCATGCGAGCTACGTGTCCAGGTGCTGTCAGCGGAGGCGATCATGCAGCACTCCACACCAGCACCTGGGTATTTCTGCCCGCCTGCCTTGCATCTGCTGCTCTGCACGACTGACTCCCTCCGAGGTCCGGCATTTTGCTTTGCTGTTGCCGTCGAAACCACTTTGCCTCCTGGCTCGATTGCAAAGTGCAGCGTCCTGGGCCGTCGAGAGAACAAATAAACACCTCTCCTCGGTAGCTTCTTGTACCTACTCCTCTTCAAGTCCTCAAAGGGAGAGTGAATTGTGCAGAAATTCAGAAAAAGCCTTCAACAGCTTTGTTAGAGGCGCTCCCTCATCTTCAAGATAAATGAATACCACTGGATTGAATTGTGGATTGAATTAACCTTCATCTACCCGACAAAAACAGCCTAGCTTCAGCATTTAATGCATTAATTTTGTTGAACTGCAAAGGGCAAAGAGAATACTCGCTGCAAAGGGCTGGAATTGTCTGTAGGACTGTTTGTAGGACCACAGTGTGACTGTGAAGTCACCCAACCAGATTAACTCCATTGCCAGTTCTCTGAAGTAAAAGGGTTTAATAAAGACATCATTCAGTCTGCGGCCCAAGAGGGATTTGGACTGCTGACTGGATTCTTACAAGTCAGGAGCTTCAGCCTGAAAAGACAACGATCACAATTTTCTGAGAGCCAGCGGTAACACAAGGTCCTAAAAAAAGAGATCAGACTTTTAAGACCACACAGCATGAGGTAGTTAACAGTAGTTGACTAACTTTGGTTTTCATTACCTTACTTCCATGTTTATGTTAAATGGAACATTTCTCACGACTGAGACCACATGCCGTATTTGAACCAGTCTCTTAATGAGCCCTTGCATGAGACAGGTAAAATGCCAATACCATTACATGTATCATTAGTCAGTGTCCACCAAGAAATCAAAGAGGAGTGTGCAACTTCTTCCTTATTTGGCACAGATTACAATGACCTCCTCCTGCGGTCATTTCTTTCTCACTGTCACTTCCCTTATTTTCCCCCGATTTTCACACCGCATAGGATAACCAGAGTTGTGCGAGTGTGTGTGAACAGGTGCAAGTAGATGGATGGATGGATTGTGGTGGGGGAGGTTATGCTATTTATACTCTGTTTAAAAAAAAAAAAAAAAAAAAAAAAAAAAAAAGGGCAGAATGTCAGTCATTTAGACTAATGTGATAAAGTTAGGTGTGAATAATTGTATCATCATTACCTTTACTGAGTACTATCCATACAAAGCTTCGGAGTTGAATAATAAAACAATAGAGTAGAAATAAAAAAAGCTGTCTTTTTTAAAATACTTTTCTTAATTTTGATGGAAATTCAAGCTAAAAACCAATTTTAAATTACTGAAAATAAAAACTACTTCTCCCTACAAATGCCTTTTCATTATTGTCTGTTGACCGGTTCATCCCATAAAGACCTGCATTGTTCTTCATCTTGTTATTAATCACTCCAATTGACAATCACTGAACCCGGGCTGTAAACACTGTGTACATAGGTTGAAGGGAGCTAGTCCCAAACTCCTGCTCTTTTTTAGTGACGCCTATTTGGTTAGAGGGTAAACACAAGTCATGTTCACTCCAGCAACAGAAGAAAATAAAGTCAATAAACTGAGGAAAATACAGAGCTAAGGAACCTACCCAAGTCAGCTCAGCCATGGGCCTCCAGAACAACCCCTGTGCCCCTTACAGTCAGAAAACAAGGATCTGGGAAACACTCGCTGTCTACAGCGCCATCACTGAGGAATTCGTTATGCAATGCAGAAAGGAACAGGGCAACAATGACTGATGGAGATGCTGAAATGTCCCCAAAGGACACAAGTTTTGCCATTCAGCAGCATGTCCTCATTCGATCCCAGTCCCTTTCACTTTGAGGGCTCATAATTAATTTAAGACCCAGAATTAATTCCCAAATTCACCCCTACACCACATTATGCACTTACGGTACTGCATACTATTAAAATATATTATATCATGTCATGGCCTTTTTTGAAACCAGTAGGCCAGTACTCAATTTATTCCCCGTTTCCCTTAATTTTCCTCAGTATATACAGGTTTCTGAGGTTGTTCTATCCTAGAGGGAGATATGGAAAGAAAAATGTCCTCTGAGCACGAAAAAATCCAAATACAGAGCCCATTAATTAATGTGCAAATGCAGTTTTTGCGATTCTACCATAAGCAAGGTCACATCATAATCCTGATTTCCTCAGGATTCGCCGCTTAACACAAAATAGTTGCTTATGCCTGAGAACTAGCAGCTAATGGCTCTAGGAGTCTAATTATCATGACCAAACATGGCTCAGCTGCCCCATCCATGGCCATATTTTCTTGTTAATGCAAAATAATTTGAGACTGGGTGATACCTAGCTGTATGGGAACGAAGGGAGGATTTTGTTTGGTTGACTTTAGTTGAAAAACCGAAATAGGGCTGATGGGAACAATCAAAGTGTTTTAAATTAATTAAAGACCATTTTTGTGTCTGATTTCGAGGTGTCCCTCCTCCAAATGACTGAGAAATCGATACATAATCTAATAGCTGAAATATTTCAGACACAGTGAGGTGCGGATTAAAGATCTGAAGCCAGTTAAACTTTGCTTTTTCGGGTGAACGTCAGGCCAGGGAGCTCATTTCATATTCAACAACATTTTAAGCAGAAGTACTATCAGAAGTAGAAGGTTTTTGGTCCAAGTTCACGTGGCAAGAGCACTAACAAAGCTGCACTTCTCTGGAATCTCAAACACAAGTAAAACCATCTGCTTAATCATTTAAGTCCTCGTTATCTAAATGCTGCCGCCACGCAGACAACCGCAGGCAACAGATTTTAATTCATTAATGAGTTCAACAAACAAAGGTTTGAATTTTTAACTAAGCTGTTAAGAACAAACACAAACCAAAACCTGCATGCAGTGTGTTACTTTGTTGGACAGAAACAGTGGGTTTAGTTAGACCCAACACAGTTAACAAATAATTGGTCAGCACCCCTATCGATCCGGCGCCATCTGTGTGTCTGGGGTGGAAGCCCAACCTGGAGCAGCAAAGCAGTAGGGACTATTCAAAGCCAGCTGTTCATAGGATCAATGCTGCAGAACTGTTGTTAGACACCATTAGGAATCATGCCAAGCCCTGCCGACTAGTCCCACTTAAAAGCACACTGCCATAAGGACTCGGAAAATAGAAGCCGTGGGCATGCTGGGAATAAAGGCCAGAAAAAAAACAGATGCAAAGGTCAATACAAAATTAGTCTTATGGGACCGTATTGGATTGTCATTCTTCAACCTTCCACAACTCTTCAGTTCACCTGTCTCCTTTAAGTACCGCTGAAGTTCACAGTTTCAGTGTCTCTAACTTTCAATTTCATGCCTTCTGAGCATTTGACTCAAATTCCGATTGCACCTTGAGCCCGGCCATTTGTTTAGAGGAAGAGGAGCTGTGGAGAGCAAGGCTGATCGTCAGGTCTGGTGATTAATAACGGAGATGTTCCAGTTGTCCTGGAAAGGCAAGGGTGCATGGGTTTGTTCGCCCACAAGTTAGGCTAAACGTTTCAGTCAAACTTGTGAAAGAGCCATAATCTCATGATCTTTCAAGACCAAACTGTGAGATAAGTGAATCCCATTATTCATGCACTGCGCTGTAACCTTTGGCTGTATGGTGACACAGCTAGTAGCAATGGTGCATCACAGCTCCCGGGATGTGGGTTCAGATATGGGTTTGAACTCAGCTCACCCTCTGAAATGGATTGGCATCCCATTCAGGGTGTGCCCTGTCTAAAACCCAATATTTCTGTTATACACTCTGGACACACAGAGACGCTGCACTTGGTTATTGACGATGGATGGATGAATGGATGGATGGATATACTGTATCTTAATTACAGCCCATGTCAACATTTTACTTTGTTTCTACCAGTGACATATGGAAATCCAAGAATTATCTGAATTTTTGCTTAATTGTTGGTTTACTGTTGGACACCACGGCCCCAAAGTAGAGGAGTCCTCAAGTCCTGACCCCTGTATACATCTCAAGCAACATGCAAAAACATGTTCCTACAGCTTAACAACAGCTTTTCCATCTCCCTCATGGGAGAAACTCAGTCTCTGTACACGACTATAAAGACCACCCTGCTAAACCACCACCAATCTGTCTAACAGCCTATATTTCTGGAGCATAGTGCTGCGATTAGGGAAAGAAATTAAAGAGTCCCAGTTGTGTGGCCCTGTCATTCGACCCGGTTCACTTAAACGTTGTGTGCTGCCACCACCACGCGCTGCATTATACATTCAAAAAAACTAACCATCGTGTGCATGAAACACTGAAAGGAAGCAAAGTTGAAATAACAGATCTTGAATTAGGAATCACAGCACGGCTTACATGGCAGCGTGCAGAAGTGCATAAATAGTTTACCGCTGTTAAATTCAAAGGGTCCATTTGGTTATAATAGGAGCCTTTGTAATATTTAATGGGAGATTTTTACGCAAATTAAAAATGCATGGAATCGTCAATTTTTTTTAAGAGAACGGTAAAAGGGAGGGCACACAGATGGACCCAAAAACACTGTGTAAAGCCTTTGATTGGGGGGGGCTCCATCCTTGTAAATTTAGATAAAGTTCTCTGCTTTCTGGTCTTCAGAATATTTCACTTTGGAAATGTACGGAAAATTCCACATCAGTTATTTTCAGGTTTGAGCACAGTCTGTTGTCTCTCACACACACACACACACACACACACACACACACACACACACACACACACACACACACACACACACACACAGAGAGTTTACCTTCCATAGTGGGAACTTCATACTGAGTGACTTCAAATGGGAAAATGCAAATAAAAGTGGAAAACTGTTGCCTTTTTATTTTCATTTTGGAAAAATTACATTTATTTATTGAGCTAATGCTTTTCTGAAGAGCACCTTGTGTTCCTCTCCTTACAATGATTTACCCATTATAAAAATGGATCATTTTCACTGCATCAATTCAGGGCATGTAGGGTGATCAAGGGTGCTCCAGCTGAATGCGGGATTTGAAACCAGGTCGTTTGAGCGTATAGCAGAAACTCTAGCCACTACGCCACCTAATGTGCAAAACCTGTTCAAATTTAACAAAGGCAACTTACCATGTGTAGATGTCTCCTAGAGGCCTATTCACAACGTTTTATCCATTACACATGTTCTCATAAGGAATCAATATCACGGTAGATACTCACCTCACACACTGGAGAAGAAAGTTTTAAAATATTTTCCCGAAGATGCTGAGCCCTGTGACACTGAGAAGACCATCTGAGTGTTTCAGCAATCCTTACCCCATAACCGCAGAAAGCAGTTAATAGCCACGGTTCAAGAAGAGGGTTAATTATCCCCAGGCACAGATACACACCCACACCGAACATAATTTCAGCATCCCACAAAGCTTGAGAAAAATACAGTATGGCACATACTCAGAAAACTTAATTCTCTCATCAATTGTGGATTATTCTGGAATCAGGTTTGCAGGCGGATTCAGCCCTTGATTTTCCAAAGGCTTTGTTCATCATGCCACGTCCTGGCTGAACTATACAGTGATAGATGGCAGATTGCTGTACATTTGACAGTCTAATACAGCCTCTACTGCAGCCATTCACCAGTGAAAATGTACAGTGAGGTGGGTTAATTATACTTAGCTAACCACTGAAAAGTTCTTTCTAAACTGTTACGGTGATGCGTGAAAAACAAGTGGCAAAATACCATAGCTGACTGTGCCTATTTCAGATTTTCTTTCTAATGTACAAGGAATATGTATTTCATTACCTTTCTGTTTTGAATGTCTTATGTGAAAGCAAATAGTGGGATGCGGGGATGCATGAATATGTGCTGGTTGATGGTAGGTGTAAGCAGACTACACTGGCTACTCATACTGCTAGAGGGGGGGAAAAAAAAAAAAAAAAAAAAAAAACTTTTTTTTTTTTTTTTTACCCCAAAGTTCATCTATGTAACTTCACTTCTACAATTATGTCATGATCAATAAAATGTTAACACAAAAGTCCCTCTTGAGATTACTTGCAGGTTAGGTTCTGTAAAAGTTTTGGATATTGCTAAAAAAAAAAAAGTTGTTTTTCTTTTTTACTTAAAGCTCCATTCAAACAAATGTAAGTGAATATAATAAGTAAAATAAGTGAAAATAAACATACAAGATCTCGAGAAACTGTTATTCAATGCTGACCATTGACCAGTTCTTCCCCAGATATGTACTACATCTTGTTATTGATTACCAGCACTCACATGAACTTGTAAATAATGTGGAAGTGAGTTGAATTAATGTCGCTTCACATCCCTATTTTGTCTGAGTGCTCTTTACTGCCATCTGTCAGCTGGGCAGGTAAACACAGGTCTCACTACAAAAGACATGAATACACGAAGTGAATAAAAGGCAATTAAAAGTACAGTACTAGCTCAATTTGCACTATGTCTTATAACGCTGTTATTTTATAGTGCTATTGTATTTTAGTCATTTATGAAAGTAATTTACCATATTTAAAAAAATAAATAGCTAAAAAAAATCAGTCCGTGACCCCTTGTAGCACTGTTTCATTTGGCACTGCATTTCTCAAGAGCACATCTATAGCACTGATCAAGGTATTACCGTACTGCAAATGCTGTGAAATGTTTGAATCTTCGAAAAATTCCTGACTACGCTGATCATGACACGAGGAACTAGCAACGAGCAGCCTCACAAGGTACCAGTTCATATTTGTTATGCTGTCCATTGTTATAAAGCTCCTACTTGGCTAGCTGAAGTTCAGATTATAAATTTGTAATTCAGAAAAGGTTAAGGAAAAAAGAAAAATAGATGCTTTCTTGGAAAAAATCTCAAAGACATCTGCATGCCCTTAACTAGTGTTTAACACAAGACACAGCAGTGCTGAGAGCCGCCTTTAGGAAGCATCCAGCCTGTCGTTATCTACAGGTTAGACACACATTAGGGCAAGGTCTGCCCATTCAAAGCAGTTCTGCTAACTACTAATGACACAGTAAATGTGGGCTCCAGATCTCAGGGGGCACAGCACGTGGCTGCTAATGAAACAGTGCAAATGAAGCACACTGGCGAGTGAGATTATCTGGAAGAAGAAGGCCTCATTCCCTGGAGTTATCTTGTCCTCAAGATAACACTGGTGTATGTGGCCTACACGTACAGCTGCCAGTGCATGTAATACTCCCACTCACACATGCTCTGAGGATTCTCATATTACAATCCCAGCTGAAATTTAATCAGTTCTGCCTTTTTAAATACAGTGAAGCTAATTTGCTTTAAAAGAAAGGAGAACATCACCTTTATCTCCCATGTTGTCAGTGAGTACTTCCTTTGTGCAAAATCTGATCTTGGGGACAAAAAAAAAAAATTGGAAAACAGGCAAGAGAAGTGTTTGGGGGCTTTGAAAAGCCCCTGGCTTATTTTTCTTTGAAGGAAACGAGCATTCGAAGAACGAAATAGTGGTGCCGCCACACAAAGGAGGAAAAGCACTCGAGAGAAGCTGATGAGGTCTCCAATTAGACAGAGTGACAAAGGGGCAAAGTGAATGTGGATGAGAATGTGACAGCGCGAGTAGGGGGTGGATCAGTGCTACATCCCACAATGAACCCCGACAGCGAGCAGCAAAATATGAGGACTATTTGAGCCGAGAACAACGTGCGTGCGCAAGCCATAGCGAAGACAATGGAGCTGTTCCAAAGAACGTTAACGGTCTCATTTCCCCAAAAACGGGGCACAGGGTTGAGAGTAAAACAAGATTGGTACGTTCAAACCTTCTCCCTGAGAAACCATTCAAACATTGAGTTTCAATGAACTCTGTCAAACGATGCCCTTCATTTAGGTTCACACAGTACATATAGCATGCAAGGTTTTCCAGACATACATTCTGCAAAGGCTTTGCCGGAACATTTTAGTTAAAGAATTTCAGTTAATTGCTCAGCTGTTACAAAGTACTGTAATTATTGCAATTGTTCATTTAGAAAAAGAAAAAAATATCTTTGCATCTTTCTCGCAAGCATCGGCATACCATCCTTTGGCTAATACACAGTTGGTTTAATGGGTGTTGGGTTTTATGCTGGGAACATCAAGAGCCTATAGCTAACACATCAGGCTTAACATGACTAGAACTGATTGATCATGATTAGAATTGTCATACAATGAATAGCTCCTTTAGGAAATCGATCGAAACCCCCGACTAAGCTTCTTGTGCAGAAGTTGTCCAGTGGTGGGATACCACGTGGCCACTTTAACTTCAGTATCTTTAGTAGTTTGAGATTTCCTAATATCAGTGTTTAGGCCTGCAACGTGAAGACCTTTTTTTTAATCACCAATGGCTCTTCAATAGTTAGCAGTACTAGACTAATCTTGCATTTGGTTGAGTGTTTAAAGTAGCTACCATCTTGGCGTAAAGTCTATGGCAGGACGCGTACCTGCAACCAAGTGAGGCTGATGGAAAACCAGATTTGAGATATTGTTGAACAAAAGAGAAGTGAGGTAGCATCATTGAACAAAAAGACAGCTGGTCGCATAGTGGTTAGCGCTGCTGCCTTTGGATCCAAAAGTTGTAGGTTTGATCCCCACCTCCAGCTGTAGTACCGTTGAGCAAGGTACTTACCCTAAATTGTTCCAGTAAAAACAAAAAAAAAATTAGCCAAGTGTATAAATGGGTAAATAACTGTAACCTTAATGCTATAAGTCAATTTGGAGAAGAGTGTCAGCTAAATGAATAAGTGGAGGGGCTGTGGGTTTTAAAAAAAAAAAAAAAAAAAAAAAAAAAAAAAGAATCAGGTCATGCGGCAGCATGAAGGTTAGTGGGGGTTTTATGTCTTGTACATGATTGACAGGTGGACTTGGCCAGGGGTTTGGTCTAATACTTCCCTTTCCAAATAGAGTTTTTTTCCCAAACTCCACTAGTAGGATTTTAGAATCACAGCTTTTGTGATGGCTTGCAGGGCAGTCAAGGCTCTGGCTCAGCTGTTCTTATTCAGCACTTTCTACCTCAGTCCATCTGTGGTGTGTGCTTCCTTTTTCCTTGGGAGGAAGGAGACTAAGCACGACACAGTAGGATTTAGGGGAACCAATACCTTACTCCAGGATTCTGGACACCTCAAGACAGCTGTATCTCAGCAACATGCTCTCCACCATCTAATCTTATTTCCACTCATTTTTGCTCATGTGCCGCTAACATAAGACCTTTCCTCCTTTTGCACCATTACACTTAGCTTAATGTCGGGTGACTCAAGGAACAAGAACCAAGCTTGTATCTTTGGGTTCTGGGATAACCAGAGAACTTACCGCCTTGGGACCAGTTATATATTACACTGCATGGTGCACGTTGCCTCTTAAGTAAACCCTTAGAAACTTAGTTTTGTGGGAAAAATGAACTAATTCAAGCTTAGATTAGTAATTAAATAACTGTCACCGTTTCCAGTAACATCCTGGCTCCTGCTGAGTCTGGACCTGTCGCCAGAAACTTTAAAAGCTAGTAAACTGTAATAACAAACTTTGCAAAACAACATCAAACTGTCTTACTTCGGCAGTGCCCGGCTGACCCCTCCTGCAGTCTCACCGCACGTGCACAGAGTGGAAATGAGACCGAAAAACTGCTCTGAACCAGCGCCCAAGGACCGATACTCTCCGCAGCATGACAGACGCAAAGGACCAAACAACAAAGATCGTGCTGGTGATGCCAATGAAGACTTAGGCAGAAATTAAATGAAAGGCACAAAATTAATTTAAAACAATCAGATTTTCCAAATTCGCCGTTTAGTCATGAATGAGTCAACGGTAAATATTTTATATTTAAAAACTCATTAATTTTGCTAAAATGTTTTGCATTCCTGTCGATCCAAGAGAAAAAAACCCACAAACGCCTTCTGACACAAAGCAGATGGCGAGAATGCAGAAGGCTGAATTTCAAATATCTGAGTCGTTTCATATATTTATTAATTGTTTCGTTGGATGGGCATCTGATGTTGATCCGTGGGGCGTCTGAACTCGGACAGGCTCGTGCTTGGATTTGAAACTGGGCCCACCATGACACCTCCTGAATTTTCACAGCGGGGAATAGTCTGCCTAAGGACAGATCTGTATATGAATTTACAGAACTGCTTGCCGGTACATTTGTGTAAAAGAGGCAAAAGTGGTGAAATAAGATTTCACTGCAGAATTTGGCAAAAAATAAAAAATAAATTGAGCGAAGAGGTTGGTTGTTAAACTGGTTTGCAGGAGGAGACCGAATGTTTTATAAGCACAGCTCATTACAGAACGGAGGATTTGACCTCAGATCGAGAGTAAACGGTTTGCTCAGAACCACCAGGGGCTGCATTCACTTGTATTTTGCCTCCGGCTCTGATCTCGATGGCCTCTACAGCTGACAGCACAGGTCTGGTCACCTCGGTTCTCTCTGCAACAAATTTTCAGCAACAGGTGCTGCTGTTTGGCCTCCCAGCCCATGCTTTTGCCTTGAAGCTCATGGAGGAATTACTCTTTAAAACTTAATCCCTTCATGAGTCTAGGGGCCACCGTATAAACACTGCTTAGATAACCCCCCCAAAGAGAAGATAACAGATACACAGTGAACAGATGATGTATGTTTTCTATAAAAGGAAACAGTTTGTGGTTTCAAATACAAGGAAATTAAAAATATTTTGGATGAAACATCATTATACTTATTATTGCTAATTGAATTTTTTACCCTCACATATGAAACCTGGCTTCATAATTCTGACCAAATGTAGTGTTTTTTTTGTTTCCACTGGTCTAAACCCAGTAAAATACGACTTACCAAAATATGCCTCCACACCTCAAATAAATCATGTGGGCTGCAGAGTTATACAGATGTGGAGGAATAAGCCTGTCAAGGGCCTCGGGTCATGAAATTAATATACATAATAATAAAAAATATGTAAATATTTCAAACTGAAGCAGAAAAAACCGTATTCTTTGCTGAATACGAGATCAAGGGAAAGTATTAAAAAGCGTGACCCGAAAGAAAAAGAGTATCTGAAGGCAATGGCAAAGTATGAAAGACCAGAGAACGTGAGGATAATTCCAGCTGTCTGTCCTTGATGCAGGAGCCCCTTTCTCTCTTTCTTAAGACTTGACAACTGAGGCTTCACCTTGCAGGTGAGCAACACTTTCTCTCTGGCCCCTGCACTTAGGAGAGCGCAGAGGAACATGAAGGTTCATTATATACCACCTTTACCGGTTTACTATACTTACATTTGCATTCATTTCTTTAGGTCGTGCTGTTCTGCTGAACGCTGAACAACGTTCCATAGAATGATACAGTGCAGAAAGGCAGCAATCACAGCAAAACTGCTACAATAGGTCAGCTGGTAACTGAGGAAAAGAAAAAAAAAAAAAAAAAAAAAAAAAAAACTCCCAACTGCAATGAAGCAGAGAAAAATAAACCTCTAGGGGTCCAAGTACCGGTGAATGTCGACCCCTCCTGGGGATTCTACTGTGATGTCAGGAGACGTGTGTGAAAACATCTACAAAAGGCTGGAATGTCTGTCCGTACATTAAGCTACTTACTATGATTTACCCCTTTATAAAGCTGGGTAATTTTAACTATATGAATTCAGGGTGATGTTTCAAGGTGACAGTTCTAACCACTATGTCACCTTCTACCTATAGGCTGTAATATCTACATAAACTGCAGAATAACATATAACTTTCCAAAAGTACAGTGTTACTTCATTCCTCTGGTCTAGCATTGCAAATACACAGAACATAAAAAAAAAGTCATACCACGGGATTAGCAGCAGGAAAAGAACACGGAGAACTTCTCTCTCACGCACCAAATACCTCCTGTACTCAAATAAATCTACTGTTGCTTATGGTTTTTTTCTCTTTTCCCTTAGAGAACACTGTTTAAACATTCAGGAGAAATAGTCTGAGGTGTGGCATTTCAGAGCAATTTCCAAATTCATTACTGTCTAATACTTAAGGTCACCCACTCTCTCTTCAGGTACAGTATATGTTTATATATCTATCATATACAGATGTGGCAGAGGGAAAGGAGCATTTGGGGGACCCTTTGAGAGAGAAAATTCATATCAAAAGAGAGAATCCGTTAATCAAGTATACAGCGAATGTGTTTTCAGACACCTGCATTCGAAAAAAAGCAAGAAAAAAATAAACAAATGGTGTTTTGCGAGTTATGCCTAAGGCAGTGTTTTTCCAGATCCACCCCGAATGACACTTACTAGGTCCTTTTATCATATCTTTTGCTTCCCCCATTGTGTGGTTGTATCTTCCTCCTTTAGAAATACTTCCTTAAACAAGAAGATTTTCATGTGCTGAAATGTGACTCACATTTAGCATAATTTAAAAGAACATGGGACATGCATGAGTGCACATGAAAAGTCTAAATATGTGACAAGGAGATGAAATGGCTAGGAAAGGAGGTGAAGATGGCTAGATTAATACACACACATACACACTCTGAAGCTGCTTGTCCCAAGCGGGTTGCGGCGAACCGGAGCCTAACCTGGCAACACAGGGCGTAAGGTCGGAGGGGGAGGGACACACCCAGGATGGGACGCTAGTCCGTCACAGGGCACCCCAAGCAGGACTTGAACCCCAGACCCGACAGTGACCGGGACCCGGCCAAACCTGCTGCACCACCGCACCCCCCTCTGCTAGATTACTGCAATGGGTTTAAAAAAAAAAAAAAAATCAGCAATAGGTAACAAAGCCTCACATTTCCCTTTCTCCCTTAAGAGAAATGACAGTAATGAATTTGGAAATTGCACTGAAACGCCATGCCTCAGATTATTTTTCCTGAATGTTTTGTGTGTTGTTGTCTTTAACAACAAAGTCCTTCTGGAAAGGAAATTTAACTGCTGGCAGTTGTGCTCCAAAGAAGTGTACCTGTCATGGCACCTGGCCCAAGGTAGGTCAGTTCCCAGAAGGCTTTACCAGGCAACACCAAGACATCCCTCAGCCCAATTTAATGGACACGATCATGGATTACTGTTGCATCTGAAAGGGGGTCTGCACATTTAGTATGAAAGTCTGCTTGTTTCTGGACTGAGTCTCTGCAGAAGAGCATCTGCTGAGCTCAGCTTATGTTGTAACTCTGTTAAAATTGTGTTCTGAATGGAATTTTGAAGTGTGTGTCTTGGGAGGCTTATGGATTTCTCAGAATGCTTTTATGGGCCTCAGATCCTAATGTGAACTTGGTGAGAGACCTTGTGCATTCATTCAAGTCTCCGTGGGCCTGAGATATTATTGTAAGTTGGGTAGAAGATGCTGGGGGTTCATCCAAGAGTCTTTGAGAGGCATATCCTACTGTGAGTTGGGTGAGAAATGCCGGGGGTTAATCCAAGCGCCTTGTGGGTGTGAGATCCAATGCTGACTTGGGTGAGAGCTGTTGGGGGTTCATCCAAGCCTATGTGGACCTGAGATTCTACAGTGAATTGGGTGTGAAACCTCAGGGTTTCATCCAAGTGTCTTTGTTCATGTCCGACTGTAAACTGGGGGGGGAGACCTTACGTATTTATCCAACACTCTATGTGGGAATAAGATCCAACTGTGAGTTGAGTGAGAGATGTTGGGGTTCATCCAAGCATCAGTGTAGGCCTGAGATCCTACTGTGTACTGGCACTGAAACGTGTTTTGCTTTTGGACACTATACAATTATGTCTTGTTAAGAAGTTATAATAATTCCTTGAAGAAATAGCAAGTTGCCAGAATTTAAACCAATGCCCATTAAAAATACAAGAAATAATCATTTGACAGTAATTAAAATAATAATGAAAATAAGAAAGAAGATGGGGTGTTAAATAAGTTTATTAAATCTTTTAAAAAATTGGTCCACTGATGTATGGATGAGTGACCCAGTGTAACTAGTGTATCTAGCAGTGTAAGTTACCTTGGTGAATAAGGGGTGTGGGCTGATAACACTACATAGAGTTCACTGGAAGTTGCTTTGGAGAAAAGGGTCTGCTAAATATGTAAAATGTAAATGTAAAAAAATTTAAAAAAAAAAAGATTTTTAAAGCATTATTCTCAAAGACCAACCCATCCTGCTAAAGCACAGTGTTCACCTGTGTCAGGGTTGCAATGGTATGCAGGGAATCACTCAACCAAATCAGCTCTCGCTGTTAACATATCTCACAACCCATGTTTCTTGAGTAACATTGCTTGGGAACCCTGTGCAACTATGCAGTTTAATGATTTGTTAGATACAAAGCAGGTTGTGTATCTAAACGCAGACGTGATCCTGTAGGAAATGGATGTACAAAAAAAAAAACAATAATTATGAAAGTATGGGGGAGACTGTATAGCAAATTTTCATCGGTCAAGTGATTGCAGTACAAGACATTCTTCAAAGTATGTCCTAATTATGAAAAAGTTTATTACACAATGCCCAGATGAAACATTTCAAAAGGTTCCTATTAAGCCCTTCAAAATGATTTTTAAAAATCAAGGAAAATCCTGACTTTTGAGAATTGAAGTTAACAGGAAAGATTCCCTTTAGAATTTCAAAGAGAAAACTTTTTAGTGGGTTGGTTGAAAATAGTACATCCTTAAATCAGGAAGTGTCCGAAGTTGAACCTTCCGTTATGGGAATCTGCCCTTCAGAACATAAAATGGCATACCTTCCAAGGACTCTTAGCTTATCTCAAGTGTCACTTCCATTTATCCCAAGTGTGTCATTATGACCTGAACTCAGTTGCTGTCAAAACAAAGACCTCACTTCATCTCTGCATGACAGACCATGGAGAAGTTCTTCTGCTGTACCACTGAAAACAGTTCTCTCCGTTTGTGTGTCCACTATGTCAACTAAGAAACAAAACCATCCATCTTCTGTTGACGGCTTGGAAATGGGTAAAGCAGAGGGGCAGTTCAAACCATGCTGAGGAATGTGCCTCAGGACATGTGCCATTGCTACTTTATGACCACCATCATCTGTAATCCTCAGGGCGGTTCAGGACCTGAATGAAATATTTGACCACACATCTGTGAGCACGGTTTACACAATGTAAGGAACTTTTCAACTCACCTAACACACCACACCCAGAATAGATCCATTTTCATCTCTCAGCTGTTGTACTCACTGATCTATGTAAAGCACATCTATGACATATCATCTTAAGGATGCTGATTTCAAGAAGGATAACCATTTTTCTGTTGTTCTGGGCCATAAACTGATGTGCAAAATGCAGCGCCTGAATTACCAATTGCAGTCCTGCTGTCTGAGACGACTCATTCAATCGATGTGTTACCCGTGATTTTTTTCCACGTCTAAGCGTTTTCTCATCTCCATATCCCACGGATTATAGATTAATGGGGAGGTAATAAGTATTCCACCCTCCATCGCACAACACTAAGCACACAAGTCCCGGTGAAATGAAAACACCCATCGGAATCTTCCGTGTTCCTTATTTGTACGTGTGATTTGTGATTCATTAATATCGCACCAATTTCGCAGTGAGAAAAAAAATTTCTCTCTGTCTAGTACTTTGCAGTGAATCATCTCCAAGTTAAAAATTCTGCGTGTTCAAACTTGCACTGGATGAAATAAGGCCAGAATCAAACTTGCAAAAGATTGCTTCAATACTATTTTCACTGAATTCATGTACAGTATTACATTATGTATTAATAACATTCATCTTCTCTATAATACAATCATTATGAATTATTTTTGGGACATCGTCAGTACCTACAAAAAGTATTCACCCCCTTGGTCTCTTTCGCATGTTATGCTACAGGACGAACCACAATGTACGTAAAATCAGGAAACCACGTAAAACCTCGACTGCACACAGATAGGCACTAAGTCAAGTAATTGTGTGAGATGGAAAAGAGACACGGTTACTTCAGAGGTAATTTAAATGTGACAAAGCAAGAGACAGCATACTTATGCATTCAATTATTTTCTGTTTCTGATTTTAATTTTCATTTTTTGATATTGTAGAGTGCTTTGCATTGATGAGGGGCAAAAAATCTAAGATACATTTATTTGATGCCTTCTCCAAAGAAACTTACAGTTTTCATCTACCTACGGTGATTTACCCATTTATTCAGCTAGGTAATTTTACCACAGCAATTTAGGGTAAGTACTTTGCTCAAGGGTACTACGGCTGGAGGTGGAATCCGAACCTGCAACCTTTGGGTCCAAAGGCAGCAGCTCTAATCATTATGCTACGATCTGCACCCATTAATACATCATAACGCAATAAATCGTGAAATAATCAAAGGGAGTGAATACTTCTTATAGCACTGTACACATTTCATAGCATCTGGGAAATTTCAGAGAAATATACTAACTTGTGCCTTTGCGTGAGTCAGCACATATCTTGTTTTGCCATCCAGTGTAAACAGCCATGGCAAAAGGAGCAGAAGTCAACACGGCTTTCTCTGACACAGTACATGACATTCCTCTGTCTGTTGTCATGTATTTTTTAGGTGGTTGTTTATGTACAGGAAGTGCCAAATCGTACATCCTGCAAAGTGGGAGTTTTTTCTTCTCACTGATCTTGGGTGAGTGCTGCAGGGTGAGCCTTTCAGCCTGGGGGTGGCTCTTCTCTGTTAAGCTCACCCTAAGCTGAAAGCCTGACAGTAGAGCCTAAACGTGCCTTTTTCAACGCTGGGTGAAAAGCCCCGATTGCAAGCATAGAATCGCCGCTCAACAATGAGGAGGCTGTTTCATAACTATCTGGGCTACTAAACCCACACATGTGTAGATTAAATCCGGAATAGTCCATATTTTGAGAGTATGTTCATTTATACACTACATTACAGCTTGTGAGAGACCACAAATTAAAGTCTCCAAAATTCGTCAGGTACAGCCTACGTATACGTACAGTGAAAATAATTTAAATAACACTAAAAAACAATCGGGATCGTGGTAATAAGATTTTGGTTCTGCCCCGTTTTTCAGCCTATTTAATCCGGGCAGCAGCTTGACCTCCCTTTAAGGAAACCAAGCAACACTGGCGAAAGAAATGTTCCTCTCTTGCTGCATCTCTCCACTGTGTATCTCCTGATACAATCAGCGGGTAGGCCGAGATACACCTGCTGGGACCTGGGTGTGTGTGAAAAAGGAAAAACATGGTGTGGGATTCTGAAGGCAGAGAGGACGCAAGAGAATGCGAACCTCAGAGGGACCTCTGCATCAGTCCATTACAACAGTCCGGTTCACCGGTGTGAGAAACAGATGAACTGGAGATGAACTGTGGGAACTCACAAGGGCTGGGAGTCTCCAATACTTTCCTTAGCAAATAACTTCAAAGCAAAAATAACATCTTACCCAGCAGTGACCTTCACCACGAAACAAGCTGGAATTATGCATGAAAAAGTGTAAAGTGCTAAGGCTTCCATAAAAACAGCCATGATGTACCAGTTATGTGTAGTATAGTTACTATAGTGTATCACGGAAGATGTTTTGGAAAGTTTGCAGACTCAAAACCCAAATGCTCCAGCTTCTGTTTTTAATTAATATACCCTGCACGAGCAAAGCATACAAGTGAAGTGCATTGGATCCTCATCTTTGGAAGACAGTTCAGACTGTAGGTTTGCTCATAAAGTCATTTGTCTGTAAATCCAGTCACTTTTACTGCCAAGTCATCATCAGTAAAAGTTTAATACAGATTTCCTTTGATTAATTCACTGTTTAGGTTCTATGAAATTACCAGACACCGCTGATATGAACATCGTCAAGAGTTTATTTTAATATTTCAATGCTAGATCTATGTAAAGACACTTCGAAACTGAAAAAAAAAATCAAAATGAATTAATCACTGAAAACTGAAATATACTTTCTCCAAAATCTGTTTATCCCATAAACATAACGTTTCTCATCTTACACACTCCCCCTTGGGTGCTTTACTGACTCCTATCGGCTGGATGTGTAAATGAAGGTTGCTTTGACTTCAAACTAAACACATTTTTGAAATTAGATAAATGAAAAAATGCAATTAAAAATAAGATAGCTGGGAAGAAGGATCGTTAATGACTGTCATAGCGACATAAAATGAGTACTGAGTGCAGGTAAAGTAGTTCTACTATATTCTTTGTTTTGGTTACTTCTAGCTACTGCGTCTGTTCAACACTTTAATTAGCTTGCTAGTGTTTTTTCTTCTACCTTGTGATGTGCTCCCTTTGCCATGCCACAGTGATTTAAATATAGAACATAAATGATATATTCTTTTTTGGGGAAAAACAGACAGTAAAACTCGTCTTATCGGTTCCCATATCGCTTTGAGGTGCATCAAACTAACAGAGGCTTTGAGAGTCTTTCATTTACATGATACTTATTTTAGGCAGCGTGTACAAGTTTTTTTTTAATCCTTTCTAATTGAACCTCCGGGCAGTCGGAGGTGTGCTGGATTAGGACCACTTTGTGAAACATGGCAGGCCGTCTATGGACCTGTCAGGGTTTCAAGGTGCCTTCCAGAAGGTGCTTTGAAGGGTCTTTTGTTGTTTTCATGCCTGGAAGCATTATGGAAGGCGCACTCTCCTTCTTATGCCGCCCTGTCTACCGTTTTTATGTCTGGTATTAAAGAATGAATTAAATATTTTTACTGCTAGCAGGGTTGAGGAAGCAATTCAATCTACGGAGAACAGTAAAAAGTATGCTTTCAGCAAATTGTTTTTAGCAACATATATTTTAACATAAAATTAGTTTTACATAATAAAATATTTAACTATGGTGCCAAAGTGTAAGGAAAAACCACCTTAGCTCACAGCGTTCTCATCAATTTGCACCTGGGTAGTATTTCGGTATGAATGTGAAGTAAGAGAGTCTGAAGAAAAGTACAATGAGAAAGCAAAGTGAGAAAAAGAAACTGGGAGATTGAATATAGCCTAAAATAAAGAAAAAAAATTGTTACAATGTATAATGGTAGGTAATTAAACTATCATTAAGAAATAAAACAGACAAGTCTAGCAAATGTAGAATATTCTAAGAATTAAAAAACATGCACATATTACATTAAATTGTGCCGCAAAGGCAAGTCGAACCCAGAAAATAAGTTTAGAAATTTCTCTGTGGATAAGAGGGAATGACAGACAATATCCTAAAGATAGCATCAAGGAGGAGTGAAAGAAAACAAGGAGATAGGCTGACAGAAAAAGATAAAGGTAGAAAGCACATATTCTTGTGTTCCAGGGACAGCTTGTCCACCAGACGTGTTGAAAGCTAATAAGGATACTGCCTGTCTGAGAAACACCACCATGCGTCTGCAGAAAATGGACAAGAGAAGCAACCGCAAAGGAAGACCCGAAAGCGAAAGTTTTTCATCATAATATTAAGTCCTTGAGGGGCTGTTCCTTCCCACTAAACATCCTTTCGAAATCATCTGCCTTGACTCTCCAGCCTCACCGCAGCCGGCACGGAGACGCCGTGCGACGCGAACGGAGTCGAGTTCGGCGCTGGAACTGGCACGCTTGGTTGGATCAGACCGAGAGAGCCAGTAAATTCATACTCAAGGTGGCCACATTTTTTCCATTGAGCTGCCTGCTCTGTGTGTGGGTGTACGTACAGGTTTCGAGAACCTTTCGTGAGGAAATGTGGACCTTGTGGGGATGCATCTAATCTTTAAAAAAAAAAAAAAAAAAAAGGTGAGAAAAGTCTCAAGGTAGCATCTGCTAGAAGATCCCTAGCTACCTTAGGCTCTGTTGTCACATCAGCAAACAGCATAAGCCACATGACTTTGTCTCGGAACACTTTGCACGCAGTCGTATGGGGAAAAATGCGCAGAATTATTATATTCACGTGAAACCCATGAAGCTTTGGCTCCGTGTAACTTTAATCTGGATGAATTCATCCTACAAGGAGCAGATAATGCAATCAATTTTTGTCCCCAGTCCTCCAGCTAAGAAGCAATGGACAGGAAAGTGGTGGCTATTGTCTACAGTATAGTCACTATCAATAGACCGTACCAGCAGTTTCAAGCAGAGTAAATGACAGGTAGATATAAATGTTACACCCGGTGCTGGATGTAAACCGATGGTACAATTTCACACCGTAAAACCTAAACAACTGCTCCCATTCCCAGAGAAAATGCCAGAAAAAAAGGATGCCTGTCCTGCTGTGGGATTCGTTCAGAGGAAGACAGCAGTTGCGTTTCAGTACAAACTCCTTTTTCATTCAACGCTGGTTAGTAATGGCAGAAATCTTAAGTATCTGAGTAACGGCGCACTGACAATTTAGTATTATCACTAAGTGATATATCTTAGTGAGTGTTTTGAAAGATTCTTTCTACGTCTTGAAGAAAGTGAGACAGACGTGGGTTTATTATGCCTAATTAATACGCAGTATGAAGCCTTTAGCTATTCTTTCATAGGAAACATTGTCCTCCCTCCTCATACCTACTTTTCATAGACTGCGGGTTGACACATTGGTGTGACGCCCTGTTCTTGTCCTTGCTGTGGATCATCCGCGGCTCTGTGGGCCTGTGTGGAGGTGAAAGTACGGCTGGGCGAGGAGGTAGGTAATAAGGAGGCTTGGGTGCTTTCTGACACCTCCCACATGGCTGCAGCTACGTCACCTGCCGACCTCAACGGCGTCGCTCCCAGACAGAAAGATTAGCATCGCACTCTGACCCTCGCGACCCCAAACTGGAACTAATTCTTCTCGATGAGAAACTACTAGCCTCCAAAACTGCAGCTCTGCTACCAAACTCCATCATCACAAAATGTCTTTTTACTTAATGTACTGAACTCAGATGCGCCAGAGGACCTGTTTATGACATCTGATCTAGAATATAATAGAATCGCTGTTAATTCATCCAGGATACGCACTAAATAAATTGCCCTGAAATGACCATTCGCATTGCTGTTATCTTCCGATTACCCCGGAGCAGCACGGTGTTCTGCGACGTCCAAAAGCTTGTCCGCTGCCACGTTCGTTTCACGGGCCCTTTCAGCCTGAGCCGAGGCTCTCGCAGACGATAGCATCGACCTCGGTGCGGGGGCTGCATCCGAGGAAAGAAAGATACATGCCATAAGTGTGCTGTGCGGGAATACAATTGCGATTACAGAAGGCCTTTCTTATCACCCCCCAATGCGGCCCTCCCTCCATCACCGCATGGCAGCTGTTTGTGTGAAAGAGCAAATGCAGCGACACGCAATATTTTCCACCAGGGAAGGAACAGCAACTAGGATTGATGAAACCCCCCAAAAAAAGTGCTGCTTTCTGCATGGCGATGGGGGGAGGGGAGAAATCCATCATTCATGCCTGAAAGTAATCAGAATGGCTTAGGCATTAATCAGAGTTTGTATACACTGGATTAACAAAGTTAAGAATGCATTCGGCCTATACCGCGACGCCGCCTCGCGCCGCCAGAACTGCTGAGACAGGGCTTAGAGGAGGAGTATGTCCGGGCCCCCGGAAATTGACATGTAAAACAGATCCGAGCTCTGGTAAGACAGGAGGTTGGACGCGAGCCCCATCGTCCAACTCGCTAAGCAAGCCTGAACGACGCAGCAATCAAACCCCATTTGAACCCGCGGCTGCCGCTGATTATAATGACAGTCGCAGCGTAGATGAGGAGAAAATCAGCATACAGTGCTGACTGCGACACAACACACATCCACGGCACAGTCCCCCGAGGACAGGAGCAGGTGCGCAGTCATTCCGTCTTGTACTGTCAAGTACAGACGCATCAATCAGTAGGATCCACCGCTGGAGATCTAAGTCAGATAGTGCGTCTGCACTCTGGAAGCTTTGTGGATTTTCTTTGGTCATGCTGTACCATCTAGTGGAAAGTGAGAGCAGAGCATGAGAGAGCAGAGTGAGAAAAGTCGAACGAGATCAGTCTGGTTTGATTATCACGAGACCCGGGAAATATGGGGGACAAAGATACGGAGGCCTGCTTTGGGGGGGAGTCGCTGCGGTGGTTTCAACCTGCTCGCGTGGAAGGGCCAAGAGCCAGTGGCATCAGTACTTTCTTAAAGGCTGTTAATTACCCTCTCGCTGCTTCCGTCACGGCGCAGGATCTCCAAGGCAGGCCGGACAGCAGGAGAACGCTTTGGTTCATTATTCAGCCAAACTGCCTGAGATCCCTGGCTCCTCCAATGTGGTTAATCATGTTAAAGACTAGAAGTCAATAGGAGCAGCTGGTATTAACCATCAACTGTACGCCCAGTACCTTGACAGTATCGCTTAGCGTCAATAACTCCAACGGGTAGAGCGGAGCTCTTCAGACACGTTTACCGTTCCACCGCTGTTCAGGTGGGTACGCTCTTCTGAGTCATTGACCTTTATTTGGCCCACAACAGTGTCCAAAGGGACTGATAGCATTAGATCATCAACTTTACAGTGATTTACCTGTTTAAACACTTGGGTATTTTTACTGTACCAATTCAGGGTAAGTATTACGCACGAGGGTACTACGGGACTCCAAGAGTCGGATTTGATCCCTTCGTATTTGCAACACAGTATATCACCTGCAACCCACGATGCAGAGTGAATTATTTTACTGTATATTGGCATCACTGAAAACACTTGCATACCTTGCATTTGCATGTACGTGTAAATGTAAGGTATTGAAAACACTTGTCTTCCGCGTGTTTTTCCCCCATTTAACTCAGGGGTTGAAAAAGCAGCTGCATCACCATTAGTAGTTTATAAAAAAAAATGAAAATTAAAAATTAGAATTAAAACACACACACACACAGGCATGCTACAGACCGGGGAGGGCTTTGCAACTGCACTTGTGTTTTTCTTGTCAGCATCAGAGACCCCAGTTCTCAGCTTTGCCCATAGAAGTCCAGCTGCAAGGTCACCAGGTCTTTCAATACGGCACATCTGGGAGAACATACGAACGCGGTGCCAGGATCAGCGTCTTCATTCTTCGACAGTTTTCATGCCGCCCGTTTTCAATCTAATACGCAAAATGAAGAACTGCAGGAGACTAGACTGGCAACTACTGATAACAGCAAACAATGCTGCGAATCAAAATACACTGCTAATGCTGTAACAATGAAGCTATACAGTGTTTGGTTCCCAAGGCAACAAAAAGATTGATTTAAAAAAAAGAGAAAAAAAAAAAAAAAGATTGTTCATGTTTTGTCCATGATCGGCACTCAGTGGCTTTACTGGCTAAAACAGCTACAATCCAGAAGGTCACTGTTGTTTAAATAAAATGAGTAAAAATAAGCACATAACGAGCCTAAAAGAAGAGAAATTCAGAGCGACCGAAAAAACAAAAATCTCGATTTCGTGCCAAAGTTGTCTTGCGCGCCAAAAAGGGAGACCTTGTGGATTGCCAAGGTGCCCAGCAGGGGGCGATACAAGCCCTCTGGAAAGTCCAGGGCCCCGTGAAGGTAGCAGCTGCTTCCAGGGAGAGGAAGCAAACGGCCGAGCTCCTCCCAGCAGCCTCCGCTCTGCCTTTCGATTCCCCTCATTTGTGGAGCCGTCTATTCGCTTTGATGTGGGCCCCCGAAAGGCCGCTCTCCCGAGAGCGCCAAACGGAGGAGAGCAGGAGAGCGGAGGCCGAGCCGAAGCGCCGAAATCCTCTTTGAGGGACCGCGAGCAGCTCCCCGAGATCCACGCCCACGGCAGGCATCGCATCGCTCTCTTACGCCGCCATGTCGCTCCCTGACAATACAGCCGTTATAATGAAGCCCTTTCACGTGCAATTTTAAGGCTCTTCCATTGTGCCGCCCCGGTCGTTTTACCCTCTAGGCAATGGGTCACGGGAGCAGCTGCCCTTCGCACACTTACGCCCAGCGATCACGATCAGCCATCCGTTCAATGTCCTTTCACATCCCTCATTTCGGAGGCGCCCTTCCCTTCCTCCCGCAGCACGGATTTTGCCGCATCAGACCTTCAGCACTGAACTTCCGGAAGGTGGACTGCGTTTAAAACCATAGGCCAGGTGCGTCCAGCCTTTTCTGGTCAATGGACACAATCATTAACTGCTCCAAGGGCCAAACATGTAGAAGTCACAGTGAGGGACAGACAATCTTAAATGTCTAAACTGAAGCAGGGTGTGTATTCAAGTGTGTATCTAACTATAAAGGTACTATTGCATGATCCAATAAAGTTTATAGTATTCTGTGCGGTAAGTGGAAATATTAACAATTTTACTATTTTTTTAAGGGCCGCATTACATTAAACGGTTAGGGTGTTTATAACTTTCACAGCACGGATTTACACACAGGCCCTGTCACCTAAAGCCAGAATAAAATTACACTTATACAGCTCGCTAAACACTCTGAAACCTTTTCTTTTTTTTGCTTGGCTCTTTCCAGAACAACCCTGAAAAACAAAGCCAAGCTGCTCGACAAGCGAGAACCACTCAGCTCCCGATTGATTCCTGGAGCTCCCGAAAGTTAACAGCGTTTAATTGTGCGGATCTTGCAACTCGGCAGTTCTGAAACTTACCGCGGGACGCTTTGCGGCTGTTTTCGCACAACTGCGAATTCACGCACGAATCTGCACAGCGCGGGAGGTGTAGAGTTTATGTGTCGGTTTATCCCACAGTCCAAGGACGTGCTGCAGGTGAACCGGAGACCGCAATTCACTCCAGTTCACCTATAAGGTGTGCGTGCTAACACGTGAGAGCACAGGAATTTGTGCTTGCCTTGTGATGGAGTGGCGTCCCATCCAGGGTGTAATCTGCCTCACGCCCTTTGTTCTCAAGTTAGGATAGATGTGTTTCTAGTCATTGATTGATAACAGGTTTTCTTTTCATTTTTAATTTATGAATCAAATAACACCGGAATGCAGGCAAGGTGATCAGGCAAAGCTTGGAGGTCAGGAGCGCAGTACAAGCATCTGCTGGCTGCCCCCAAGAGAGACATGTGAAATATTACTTATTGCTTGGACCTCCACCTCGCCATTAACTTCCTTCCTCCCAATTAAAGCTCTTTTATTGCACACGCCTTCACCCGAAGCGCATATATGGTTCTCACTTTTCCGCGGAGTAACAAGGACAACGCTGTTTACGGCCTGACATTAATCACAAGGAGGGCGGACTGCAAAATGCACGGAGCGCAATTGTGCTATGATTCTTAGTAATTGCGAAATCAGACCCCCGAAAGGCAACAGTGCAAAGAGGGGAGGGGAAGCAGACGAGGGGGGTCATGCACCGGGTGAAAAAACACGGGGTTTTAGGAGTTTCTGAACAGCTTGTCCCACAGGGGGTCACGGGGAGCCAGAGCCTAACCAGGGCATTAGGCCGGAGGGGGAGGGGACACACCCAGGACGGGACGCCAGTCTAGCACAAGGCACCCTAAGTGGGACTTGAACCCCAGACCCACTGGAGAGCAGGACGAGGTCCAACCCACTGTAACACCGCACCCCCTGGTTTTAGGAGTTCATTTAACTAATACGTTTCTCTAAAACAATTTCCAATTAAGCTAATTTATCCATTTGCACAGCTGCATAATTTTTACTCTGTCAAGTGGGAATAAGTATCTTGATCAAGGGCACTACAGCAGAAGATGAGATTTAAACCCAAGTCCTTTGACTTCAGCGAGGCACCTCTCACCACTACGCCACCTGCTACCACAATTTACCCGAGATTAGAGCGCTTCTTTTCACGAGAGCTCGACATGTACACGTCAGCAGTTTGAATAGCAATACCAACTGGATAATTACACCACACATACAAGGTGACTAATATGCATTTTACAGGGTTCTTTTTACTCCCGCATTTCCATGCAGTTGTTTCCCTGATTGGTTGACTGGGCGGGATGCGGAGCCTTGAGCCCACGCCAATATGGAAAAGCTGCAGTAAAGCAGTGCTGAGGGGTGCAGAGAATGCAAGACAAGTCCATTCTTAAGAGCATGATGGGGAAAAAAGGGGAGTGGTGACACTGGTGTAAAAGAAGCGCCTCGACCCAGGGTGCGTCGGCCGTTGTTCGTCGCACTTGTGCACTGTGGGGCTGCGAGACGAGGGACGACCTAGAGATTCTTTCCTCGCCGTGCAGTGTTTTTCACACTCTTTCTGCTGTATTACTCACCGCTCATTTCCAACAAATAGCAGGGTTGTTACATGCCGATTTTAGTGTTTATTACATGTCACTGGGGATCCACACAGCAGGTACAGGAACAGGGGCCGCAGGAAGCTGGAGCTGGGACTTGTGGGTGAAAATTCATAACGTCAGAACTATAAAAGCAGCTCTGACAGTTCTTAGTGTGCTGGGATGGAGGGGTCCCCAATCAGAACAATTTGTGGGTTATATGTGTCTTTAGGAAAATCAAAACCCTCCTTGTTCCGCAAAACAGCTGGAGCAGCAGAACCACTGAGCACCTGCTCTCCAGCTCAACGGTCCATTTGCATCCAGGCTTCCAAGTGTCTCTCACACACACACACACACACACGCACACACACACACACAATTTCAGCTGCCTAACACAACGTCACGCAAAGCTCCCGCGCTAAAGAAAATGTCCAGTAATTACGCTCTGTGCAGATGGGTGGAGGAGGCTCGCACCTCATCGCGCTTTAATTGTCTCTCGACCTCTAATAGGCGACATCAATCAGTCGCCGCAACGGCAGGGCGAGAGTAAACTTCAATAAATGCCAAGACAAGGCTCATCGTTCACCGGCAGCCCCAACGAGACACCTGCTCGCCTCCCCTATGGCTCTTATTGGTTCGTGAATTATCTCAATGAAGTTGGAGACATTAATTCTGCTGCCGAGTTGAAAATGAATGAGCAGCCAAGGCAGTTTCCAGGGGACAGGCCTATAGCTTATGAAAACTTTATTCATGTGGTTCTACATTTGGTTAGTGCTGTGGTTCTTCTCCAGGGGGCGGCACAGTGGCACAGCAAGTAGCGCTGCTGTCTCACAACACCTGGGTGGTGCGAGAGGACGTGGGTTTGATTCCGGCTCAGTCTGTGTGGAGTGTGCATGTTCTCCCTGTGTCTGCATGGGTTTCCTCTTGGTGCTCTGGTTTCCTCCCACAGTCCAAAGACATGCTATTCAGGTTCACCCATAGTGTGTGACAGAGACTGTGTGTTTTACTGATGTATGGATGAGTGACCATTGTAAGTGGTGTATCGAGCAGCGTAAGTCATGTTGGTGAATAAGGTGTGTGGCCTGATAACACTACATAGAGTTCATTGGAAGTTGCATTGGAGAAAAGCATCTGCTAAATAAATAAATGTAAATCCAGTGTGGGGGGGGGGGGGGGTGCAATATTCGGCAAGAGACTCCTAAAGTGAATGTTCCATAAAATGGATCGTAGTTCTGGACTCCTGATAAGAGTCGGTGTTAGGCCAATAAAGCCAATTAGCCACAAAAGAGCCCCATTCCCACAGGAGGCCCAGATACTGCTGACCAAGGAAAGGAAAGCACTGAAAGCAATTCTTCCCTCTTCATTCTTTTGAAAGTTTTTAAAAGTTCTGGAATTCCTTCTTTTCAATGACAGACATACTCTATTTCCCTTTTTTTAATTTCTCTACTGATAATTTTGACAATATCAGGCATATTGGCGTCAGGGGGAAGGATCTTAACCGAATTAAAACTGATCAAAACTTATCTAAGGTCAAACATGCTCCGCGATAGACTCAATAGCCTTGTGGTATTATTCAGAGAATGTGATGAAGCAAAAAATAAACTTTGGCAAAATTTTGCTGAACAGAAAGCAAGTATAGTTTTGTTTCAACGATTTTATGTTGACTTGAAAGATAATAAATAGAGATATTGTTTAGTATCTAATGAGTGATGAACTGATGTCATGACCCAGGGTTTACTCTGCCTCACACCTTATGGTTCCGGGTTACGCTCTGAATCACCACGACCCTGACTTGGCCAGGCAGTCACTGATAATTGATGGAAGAACATTTTAACTCTAATACGTCGCCGTGGAACAACATGTGGCTTTCGGTGTAACTCCAAATCAGAAAGCAGCGCGTGTTCGTTCCCTCTTTCAGCACGGTCTTGTTTTGAATGGTTTTCTTGTCAAGACGTATTCAGTTCAACTGAAGTCAGCCTGGCAAGAAATGCAAAACACCGTTTGCGCTTACATAAAAAAAAAAAAAAAAAAAAAAAAAACCTGCCAGCTGTTGCAATATAACTAATAGCTTTACAAAGATATGTGCCCGAAAAAAAGCTGTCAGAGGATAAGAGCAAAGAGCTTTAAAAGGTGCCCTTTTCAGGAGACGCTATGATAAAAACACTCATTTAAGTATGGGGGTGGGGGGTAGGCTGCTTTACCTCTGAGGGAAAAAAAAAAAGAGAGTCAAAAGTGTTTCAATTTGCATAGATTTTACAGATTTGTCAGGAACAACAGCGTGCTTTGCCACCATCTGCTGCACATCCCACAACTGAAAATCACCTGAGACGGAGTGGTTCGCACACCCGATCGAGTGCCAACCAGGCCTGCTCTGGGAGAATCCGCTCGCCCTGGTTTGGGAGAATCTCAATCCAAATCCACTGATCATATGTAGAAGTCAAAGCTGAGACAAGAAGACAAGGGCATAAGAAAACAGCGAGGGACTAGCCCAGGAAAACTGATTCCTCAAGAGACAAGGAGAGTGGTATTCACAGACAACTGCCATCTCAGCTCTCGTGAGGAGCGTCAGGTGTGAACACGAACTCAACATCTACGGCTACAGAACTGCACTTTCAGAACCATCAGCTGCTCAGCAGACCTTCACGACAGACTACCTGATTCTGTGGACACAGACCAAGGGACAGTAACAGAAATCATACCTCATCTTCAAACTCTAAAAATACCTGATTGACTCAAAAAGATCCATAAGACATGTGGTCTATAGATCCACAGACATGTTCTGTGCTGAGCTGAGTACTTTTATTGCATCCCATTCTTGTTAAGAAAGCTAATCAAAGGTACTAGAGCAGGAGTTGCTTGCTTGCTTGGTTGGTTGGTTGCAAGATCACGGCTGTAACCACCGCACCACCTGCTAACTATTTAGCAAGCACTTACTGCCAAGTGGAAGTGATGCTTACAAAACCATCTGCACTCTCTCGAAAATGCATTGTGCTTAAATTGCAAAAATGACCGAACGTCACAATCTCACATGCACTGAGAGAAAATGAAATTTCCCAGGTCCACGGTCAGTGCCTAGTATGCTTGTAGTCTTATACATGGCAGTCTTAGACAAACACTCCATAAATAGCAGAGCCTTGCAGCATCTCCAAGTTCTGCATCAGCAATGTCACGTTAACGGCCCGGAACGGCTGCATGACAGCGAGCTGGGAACTTGCCTTTCGGAATATAGTGCTTGCGATCACCAGGTTCTTTCAATATGTTCACCTCTCCTTTCCGGGCAGCCCTTCCACTCCGAGAGAGAGGGGACAGGTAATCAATCCCCAGAGCTGCAGGGGAGGAAGAGGAGAAGAAGAAAAAAGTTCTCCTTGGCCCCTTTGCCGTTGCTCGCTAGGACAGCAGAGGGAAAATGGAAGATAAAGTGAGTGCAGCTGTTTGTGCTGAGGGGACAGTGCGCTCAGCGGGCGCCATCACTTTTAAAGACGGCTATAAAAGGGGGAATCCTTTTTCCGATGGCCACCCTGTCAGAGCGTTTGTTTTACGGCGTGCGACAATGACGGATGAGGCGCTGCTGAGGACGTATTTGCAGAATGCTTCCAATCACTTCTCACACACTGCTTGGGAGGCCTGCCTGCATGCTCACGTGACCAAAATCGAGGCCATTCTGATGGCCATCCTGCACATTGATCTGGTGAAGGGAAAGGCCAAGGCCTTGGTGGGGAAACAAGGGATCGAAAGGCTAAGTCAGCGGGGAGGGTTGAGCCAAGGGTAAAATGGAGCAGCTTTCCATTGAGGCACTGAAGGCAGATGCAGTGAAGCCAAACCAACTGCTGAACTCTCTCGACTGTCACTTTCACACTAGCAGGCAACCAGGCACTAAGAATAAACAGAGCATAAGTAGGAGCATCATCAATAATTACAAAAGTCTATTATATAAAGGAATTCTACTTCTGTTTAAAAAGTTATCCGGGCACTTTGATGAATCTATTCCGGGAATATAATGGGATACATGCTGACTGGAATGGTGTTCGTTCGACTGATCTTTAGAAGAAAGCTTGATTTGTCAACCTCTACATTACCGTTAAACCTTCTGATGGCGTTATTTATCACGGGTTGATTTCGGTTCTACATTTGGCAAAGAAGTGTATTTACTGCTATGGACCACAGCAGAAGCTCCTTCTACAAATAAGCGGTTAACTGAAATATCTAATCTTCCTACACTACAGAAGTCAACAAGCGACCTGCAAAGTAATTCAGATGAATTACGGACAATTTGGTCACCTTTTGGAATGTCTTACTGCTACATGATCACTCCTGCTAAATACTTTAACCTTTTGCCCTTGTGCTGTATTTATTTCAATTGGTATGAATTTGCATTTTCTCAGTACATTGATTCTGTCTCTGTGTTGTGGTAACACAGTTCTGTTGTAAATTGTTGTAAAATTAATTTGATAATTTTATTTTATATATTGCACAAGTGACAGCCTGCAGTTTCACACATTTAAGTTTATAAATATGTCATATGATTGCATGGTTATAACATTAAGGTTGAGGTTCAAAACCTAGGATGGGCCCTGCTGTAGAACCCTTGAGTAAGATACTCTACTCAAGAAGTCAGACTTCTCCAAGGAAGGCGATAGAGGGACTATATACGAAATGTAATCTAGAGTTGAAGAGGTAAAAAACACAGCACTGTGGAAACATAACTACTCTATTGCTTTTCCATTATCTTCCATTTATTCTTCATGTTTCAGCAATATAAATACAGCATAGGATGTACTGTATTTCCCTACAATCTATATATCAGATATTTTCAGTTGAATTACATTTCCAGTGCAATGTCCTGTCCTTATTTCCCTTACTAATCTAGTCACATAGGCAAATATGTTTTTTGGGAAAGTGTGTATCCTACACACTTTCTTTCAGATCATCTTTGGGGATGCAGTACTAACGCTGAGCTTCATCGCTCGGGGGCAAATATTCAGCGTTCAATTACGCCGGCTCACATTACCCGTTTGCTGCTTCTTTCCCTGCACATTAATTTAATCCCAACCTTTGCCCGCTAAAAGCTGCTCCTTCTTTCTTATGAAAAAACAGAAGAGTCTTAAATATATATGACACTGCCCCTCTGGCCAGCAGAAATAGCCCTTTATTATTAGAAATGTAGCAAAGCTTGCACATGATGGGGTATTACTTTTGATGGATTTAAACATTGCTCTGGCATCATCATGCTGAGATTTCAGCTTCTAGCAAAAACTGGCTCAGTCACCAGATCACGCTTGGCCTTCTTATTATCTATGTTTACTGGAATGAGGTCCATCAGCAAACACAAATCACGCAACCAAATCAAATAACCAAAACAATGTGACCTGAATTCTAGTGTTTAAAGTGCATCCAAAGTTACAAATTTGCAAAACTGGGGATAGCTCCACTAATGGGTACTCTGACTGTAAGCCAGACTGACTGATCAGTCAGTCAACTGGCCAGCCAATCAGGCATCTGGCAGGTGAGCCAGCCAGCAAGCCAGCCAATGAGCCAGCAGACAGACATCACCCACTCAGTAAGCCAACCAGCCAATGAATCGGTGAGCCAGAAGTCAATCATCCAATCAGGCATCCAGCCAGAGAACCAGCCAGCCAATCAGTTTGCCAATCAAACAGTCAAATAGCCAGGCTGCAAATCATCCCGTCAGTCAACCAATCAGTCAGCTAGCCAATCAGCCAGTCAGACACTGAGGCAGCTAAGCAGCCAGTCAATCAGACAGCCATTCAATCAAAAGCCAGACTGTGAATCCACCATACAGCCATGGAGCCTGCCAGCCAATCAGTCAGCCAGGTCACCAAAGACTCAGCCAATCACATTGCAACCAGTTTCCTTCATCCCAGAAACATGCGACAACCATGACCGAGGCTTTCTCATCACTTTAACTTGAGCCACTCAGGTATTAAAATTCTTTCCCCTGGATTTTCTGCCACTACACTACATTGCTTTCCACCAACGTATAGTACGCCAGTCATGGGCCTGTTCCGCCTATCAAATCCATGGAAACCCAGCAGAGACGCACCGTCGACCCGCTCCGGAAAGCTGACCGCTCCGCTCTCTCCATGACCCTTCCCGGAAGCACTTGCTACTGCCAGCGAAGAGCAATACGTTGGGAAAAGCAAAGCACAGCATGACAGCAACGTGACACCGAGGATCTCCCAGAAGCCCACACAGTTAGCGAATAACGGGAGCCCGGGCAGAAGGAAATGAGCGCTGACAGTGTCTGAGCTTGTCAGCACACTGCGGAAATCACCGCCAACAAAATCTTGTTTTAATGTCTGGAATTCGATTTTTTAACAACAGACCCCCTCCCCCTTTTTATTTATTTTTTTTTTTTGAGCAATTACAGCTCATCAGCAAATGGGCTGATTAAACCGTTGATGAAGTTGCTAATCAGCGAAATCACAGCCTTCGCTTCAGACGACTTTTATTTTTAAAATGCCATTTAAACAAAGGTTTTATTTACTGACTAGCAACCCCCCCCCCCCCTTCTATTTAATTTGATACTCCACAGAGTGCTGATCGATTATTCCCGGCTATTGAAACCTCATCAATCCAGAATACATTGCCATCAAAGCGCCAGAGTAAAAAAGGGCTCAGCGTGTGAAAGTTTTATTTTACGCTACTCTTCTACCCAAAGCAGCAGTTCTGTCTGACCCTGACTGTGTCTGACCTTAGCAGATGGCTGTACCTGACCCTACGTCACGGGTCCTGAACCTAGGGACCCCCAGGAGGTCTGTGCAGTTTCTTCAGGGGCTAACAGTACCATTTAGCAGATTCAAAGTTATTCTCAGCCTGAAATATGGCCTATACCGCTTATGAAACATGTCAAAGTTAATAAGGGGCACATGCTGCCTTAAGCTGGGGCCAATTGGGGCCGAGTGGGGTGGGGGACCGTGCAAATGGGGGGGGGGCTGGAAAGGCAGATTGAATTTAACCCTTGGATTGAGTCTGAGACAGTTTACGGTTTTTGGGGTTCCCATTCAAAATTGGGTGGCGCATCAAAACTGTTTATAAAGCTCTAGCAAAAAACAGGTGATCACTTAATGTGTTACTTCTTCAACCAATTTCTTTTGTAGCCATTATCTCAAGTTCTCTACTTCTTTTTCGAATTCGTTCTTTATAGGTGTGATCTACCAAAAACGATACCCCTCCCTCTCTCTCTGCATTTTGCATCTTGAATCTTGCATTTGACACCTTGCTCTTTATTATAGTCTCACCCATTCATTCCCTGTGGGCAGCCATCTGATTACACACACACACACACACACACACCACAGTGACCGCTGATTTTATGTGTTTCGATGGCTAGGGCTGACGATGTCGCGAAGCCTCATGGTATTCATGTGAGAGAAAAGGAAGTGGTTACGATAGGAAAAAGTTAAGACTGGGTCAAATTAAATGGAAACGCAACGGTTAAAAGTCACGGCCCTAGAGCAAGGCTAGGGAACTTCACGTATGAAAAGCAACAGCCTGCCTTAACTGCTCAGCTGGTGACGGGGGTCATTATCTGGATAGAAAGTTCCCTCTCCTGGTGTCGCGACTGTCAGTTAATAATTGCAGGACTGCGGTTTCCAGTGGCTGGAAAGGGTGGCCCTTGACCTGGGCGACAATTGGTGAGTGACATGTAGAACGTGCAAAATGGACATAGCTGAGGAAATATAAGCAGGTGGGAGTGTGCGGAGGAGAGCTGCCAGTCGCTGGACGGGTCCCGGCGGGGGCGGGTGACACAGAGGAACCAGGGAGAGGATGGACTGGCTGGACTGGATGGGGGCGGCTGTCCAGTGGGCCACTCAGTTGGACAGATGGTGGGGTTTACAGCCTGGCAGTGAGGACAGGCAGAATGGGACAGTCCCCGCAGCCTCCCGAAAACACACACACACTCACTCGCACGTGGCCAAAACAAGCAGCCAAATACACATACATGCCCACAATCTGTTACATCTTCCTGTGCAATTTAAAAAAAAAAAAAAAAAAAAAGTGTCGATTCCTAATTAACCAGCGTGTTTAGGGCTTAGTGGCTTAAGTTCAGCCTTCTCACAGAGGACGCCATCTGCGAAAATGTAACAAAATAATGTAAATAATTTATAAACAGCAACTCGCATTTGCGAGTAATGGCCGCAGTCACTTGGTATGTTTAATAAATTGCCTGACTAGTGGCAAGGAAAGCAGAAGGTTGTCAGAGATAAGAGTTTAAAATAGAATATAAATTGTGTATTGCACCATTATATTGTCTTGTTTCCCAACAATGTTATAAAATGTAAACGAAATTATAGCACAGTTTTTTTTTTTTTTTTTAAGGAACTGAAATGCACGTTAAAGTATAAGCAACATTTTAAAATATCTCAGCATAGCTGGTTATAATATGACCTCATTGATCTACTGTATCCTCACTATTTAGCCTCATACTGTACAGGACTGGAGATGTGAGGCTTCCGTTTGCATGTTAACTGCACTTTCAAGGGACTCCATTTGCACGCTAACTGCATTTGCATTTTTCATAGCCCGTCATTGATAATGAGTATGTAAATTTGACATATTATGCAACAGCTCAGCATTTAACAGAACTTTAGCTTTGAATCGTGTTGCTTGGCAGCAACTCCAGATTATAATCAGCAATCATCAATGCTCACAACTTGTTTACCCATGCATATTTTGAATCTCAAAAATTGCACTGTCAACTTTTATTAACTTCATTTTTAAAATCCTTTGCCTTTCATCTGTACCATGTATTCAGCAATTTCTTTCTGGGCAATAACTGCTTTTCTTGCAATTCTATTAATTTGCCTGATTATATATGCAACATACTTGGACATTAAAAAGACACTCAAAAAAAGGATAATAAAATAATAATAACTTTGTTGAGATACCCAGTCTCAACAGATTAGAAATCGACAAGTAAATCGACTGTTTTCAATAGAAGAGACCATGAACACAAGTAGCAATGAAGTTAGAGATGGAAAATGCAATGCAAGGACCGAAGTTCAAATTTCCCCGTCGTCAAGGTGCTGAAGCGATAAAGTAAACTTAAAAAAAAATTACCCAGGTATATAAAGAGGAAAATATGTAGCTTAGTGTAAAACATAACACTAAGACACTACAGAAAAGAGTCAACTAAATGAGTAAAATAATTTGTGAAAAGGAGGACAATACTGTAATTTCTGCTCCATTTAAATTTCTTTAGTTTCTTGCCTATGGCCAAAAAAAAAGCGTTTTTTTTTTTTTTACACTCTCCCATTTTAATAAACAGTTCTCTTAGATTAATCTTAAAAAAAAAAAAAAGTACCAGCCTGTAAGGACAACTCGGTCGTGGATTTTGAGTGGAAAAATAAATTCAACGAGGTATTTTTTGGCCCATCTGAGTGCATAATGGAGGCCATTTATTTAAATGACTCCTTTCCAAGCTGTGACATGGTGTGAGAAATTCATACAAAACGACCTTGACGTGAAACCCCATCCCAGACAATTAAAACCGCACGATTGTGTGCGACGCTTCATTTCACTTGTAATGACACGGAGATTTCTAAAAAAAAAAAAAAAGGTTCCCAAAATGTGCAGAAAAGGGGGAAAACAGTGGACAAGTGCAGTATTTGTACTGTATCAGCTCAGGGAAAGTACCTTGATTAGTGGTACTACAGCAAGAGCAGGATCTGAACTGGAGACCTTCAGGGGCAGAAGACAGCCCTAACAATTACGCCACCTACTGGCCCTTATTTTATGAAATTACAACTGCACTTTAAAAAAAAAAAAAAAAAAAAAAAAATACACATTTTGTTATAAAACTGACCTGTAAGAAAGCGAGAAAAACAATACTCATTGAAAAATGTGTTAACTATTCAGTGAGAAAACAGTTTTGTCAACAAGAGAGCTGCGCTACACCGAGCTCTGAGCAGTGGAATGTCTTATTAGGCCTTAACCCTGCTTTACACACAAACAAGCATAATACTGGGGCACGCTCACACAATATGATTAGCTACACGCAGAAAGTCACAACGAACAACAGTCTCCATCCCGTCAAACGCACACACGCACGTACGCACAGAGCTGCTGCCCACAGCAATATTACTCCAGCTGTTCAGAATTCATCTGACATATAACATTCCCAGCGTTGCCCCTCTGTCTCCTCTAATGAAATCGACTCTCCCTTGCTCTCCTTCTCCATACCGCTGTCATTTTAAAATAAGTAATATTGAACTATTACAGTGTATTAGAGCGTCCTTTTCGGAGGACAGGTTGCGCCTCGCGTTTTTACATCTTTCAAGTATCCATGAAGAATATTTATGCTGCATGTTCCGTTAGTGATTTTGTTGATGGTGGATGATTTCCTGCATAGTTATGATACAACTGCGCACTGTAGTGCTGTTGGTAAAAACAGAGTGTCATGTCAGGGATGCAAAAACATGGAGATACATGGTAGTGGAGTGCATCTCGGAGACCCGCGAGGTTTGAGCGGGGGCTGCAGACAGAGGCATAACAGCACATCGCCGCAGCTTGAGACCTGAAAGCCACAGCAAAAATCATGATAAAAATCAAAAACATGGAATTGTGCAGTATGGTACTGTGAGCTACTGGAAAAGTCATGATATGGCTCAGTAAAGTCATGACAAAGTTGAACTGACTCACTGTCACGTACTTATTGTCCAGTGTTGGGCCGCAGTGGTCCGGAGCCTATCTCAAAAGCACAGGGTGCTAGACAACTTAAGGCACACCCTAGATGGGACATTAGTCCATCTCAAAGCCAGATTCAGACCTCTGCCTGAAGAGCCCAAGTGCTGAAATTCAGCAGTGGCACCATGCCACCCAAAATCATGACGTAATGCAGCGAAGGCATGAAAAAGCCACGATATGGCACTGAACTAATGGCAATGCTGGAATATGGTGCTGTGTACTCAAGGAAAAATCGTGGAATGGCTTGGAGGAATAATGAAAAAGATGCATTAAGCTGGTGAATCAGTTTTCGGCTTAAACCTGGACTACTGAAAATAAAAAAAACATGCAAATCATCAAGGTGTATTCAATGTAAGATTTTTCCATATAACACCACTATCACCATTACTGCTCCTTGACGGAAAAAAAGGGGAGGGAAAAAAAAAAAAAAAAACACCTGACATAAAACAAAAACAGGTTAATTATTGAAGTTGTCTTTCCGAAAAAAAAAGAAAGAATTGGAGGAAATGAGAGCGCTGCTGTAAAAATTTCTGCAAATGCAAATGGGAAAAACGAGATCCATTAAGGTGAGTGCAAACCGCGGAGCAGCAGGGAGACTGTGGTCTCAGACCCACAGAGTGCTCCACCCCCAAACCACCTCTGCACGTCTGCAAGCAACACAACCTTGGCCTAAATTCAATGACAACTAAATAAGGTCTTCAGCAGCCCTAATAGCGGACCGATTGTAAGTATCTCATGAATACAGATTAACGTCGCCATCCAAATATATCTGCCGTGCAATTTAAAAAACACAGCAGCTCTCAGCAAATGGGAATTAAAAAACAAACACACACAAACTGCCAAAAGAAAATTTGATGCAATGAAGCACTGTTGTAATTCACCATTACATATTCATTGGAAGACATCCAGATTAATTCCTGGCAATGAATGTATGACATGCAATTATACAAATATGAGCTGAAGACCTTGCTTTTCAATAACTGACAATGTCAACCGGTGGATTTTTTACCTTAGTAAGAGCAGCACATCCACAAGTAACATGAAGATTAATCTAAGGTTGTTCGGACGCAGAAGGACTGTTCAAGAATAATCTTCAGTTAATACACACATAGATTATACTGACAACCCATAATTCTTCTCGTTAACAGCTTTTATTTTGAGGTCACTTTTTGTCCAAGGCAACTCCCAATGTTAGATTTGCTTTTAGCCTTGATACTACAGTAAAAATATGCAGCTTTAATTATTAGTTGTCATTTACGTCATGCTTTCCTTCAAAGTCACTGACATTGTTAGACTACTCGCCATGATGTACCCATTTATGCTACGGTGTTACTGTATCAATTCAGAACGAGTACCTTGGTTAAAGATCCAAGGTTCCAAAGCTCACATCACTTCTTCACTGCCAGACACCTTGGACTCATTGCAATTTGCATATTGCCAGAACAGGTTTACAGAGGATACTATTGCCACTGCCTTCTCACACTTGGACAAGAAAGGGTCGTATATGAGAACGTTGTTTGTGGATTACAGCTCAGAGTTCAACACCATTGTGCCCTCAAAGCGTGTCATCAAGCTCCAGGACCTGGGACTGAACATCGCTCTCTGCAATTGAATCCTGGACTTCCTGACACGACGTCCGCAGATGGTGAGGGTGGGCAACGATATATTCTCTACACTGACTCTGAACACCAGAACCCCGCAAGGCTGTGTGATTAGCCCTCTCCTTTACTCTTTATTCACTCAAGACTGTGTCACCAGGCATAACTTGAGCACTATCATCAAGTTTGCAGATGACACAATGGTCGTTGGCCTGATCCCAGATGGGGATGAGACTGCATACAGACAAGAGATTGGTGCCCTGGCAGGTTGGTGTCATGACAACAACCTCTCTCTGAACATCAGTAAGACCAAGGAGATGATTGTGGATTTTAGGAGGCATCAGCGAGAAGACCACACACATGTTCATATCAATGGGGTAGCAGTGGAGAGAGTGAGCAGTTTTAAGTACCTGGTGGTCAACAGCACTGAGAACTTATCCTGGGCCCACCACACCAACACTGTGGTCAAAACAGCACAGAAGTGCCTGTTTTTTCTCCGTAAGCTGAGGAAGGTTGGCGTGCCATCCCATATCCAGGCCAGTTTCTACAGGTGCACAATTGAGAGCATCCTGATTGGCTGCATCACCGGCTGGTATGGGAGCTGCTCAGCCCAGCATCGTAAAGAACTGCAGAGGGTGGTGAAGTTGCACAGCTCATCACTGGCTGTGCGCTTGCAGATACCGAGGACATCTATGCAGCCAGATGCCTTATGAAGGCCAGAGGTATCCTCAAGGATCCCAGCGATGCTGGTCACATGCTATTTTCTCTCCTGCCGTCTGGCAAACGTTTCCAATGTATCAAATCAAAATCAAACAGACTACGAGATAGCTTCTACCTCCGGGCTGTTAAACTCCTGGATAGTCAAGCAGCATCCAAATTCATTCAAAACAACTCATCTGGTTTTCATTAAATAGTTTCACTAAATACTTATTAGTGTTACCTAATTCCTATTGTGTTGTTTTTTTTACATATGTTTTTAACTTATTACTTATTGTAATCTTAATGTATGTTGTTTCCCCCCATGAGCTTGTGCAAAAAAAAAACATTTCATTGCCAGCAGCCACCTTTGATTGGTCAATTGATTGATTGAGGATACCAGAGCAGGAATAGGATTTGAACCAGGAACTAACTTGCGTAACTATCGCAACGCAAGACCTGTAAACACTACGCCACCTACTGCTCCATCAATAAGCAGACACAAAACCAAGTTAATTCTGAATCACCAAGAAGAGCAATAAGACGTGATCTTCAGATATCTGAACTAAGATCCGCATCTCTCAGCTCCATCCCATGCCAAGATGTAAACATAAACCCTTCCAGCTGGTGGACAGCACTATGTCAGAAGCAGGACTAAATAAGACAGTTGCTAAGCACATCATCCAGCTGAAAAGTTTGAATCAGTACCATATTTTGTAAAAATTTTACTTTCATAAGGATAATAAAAAAAATGATGCTTCACATAAAACCCCAGGGTCTAGTTGTATTTTTTTTTCCGAAGCTGTAGTCTTGTTCATTATTCATGCACTTCAGCAAGCTGGCGAGGGAGAGCAACACCTGAGCAACACCTAGCAAAAGCAGAAAAGCATCAGTGGAAGGAATGCAAGAACGTGTAATAAGTATTGCTACAAAGGTGAATGGAACATCATGTTCCCTGCTGGAAGGCAAAGGCTTTCCAGACCACAACATTGTCACTGAGGGTTTCAAGGAATGTAGTGATTAAGAAGCCAGTCTTCCGCAGGTGCCAAGTCTTGAATCTCGAGAGCATTTGCTGAATAGTCTGCGGAGGCAGGCTCACAACGGTTGCCAGAATATCTGTTACTCCGTTCCTTGTTTCCTTTCTCCTACCTGTACACATGCACCTTGGGGGGTGACAGGGTAAAACAACAAATTTGTGAACTTCTGGGCACGCCGAGTCCTTGCTCTTTCTCTCGTTCTCTCTCTCTCTCTCACACACACAGCTAACAAAAGGGAGGAAGTTGACAGTAACTGATCCCCCCCACCCACCTCAGGCTGAAAGTTGAGAGCTAAATGTTTTCAGATGCATCTCTAAAAGACACTCATGTAATTCTGAGTTTCAAATTGAGTTTGAAATGGTCAGTCTCCACCTCTGGCTGCTTGATGGTCTCATGTAGAATAAGTAAAAAAAATCTGTAATGTGGTGGAAAAAAGATCCCTGTGTCCCTCAGCGCTGCTGAACCCCTTTCAACATTCAGGAAGGGTCTGGAAACATAACTCTTTCAGCCCAGCTGCTCTGCTGGTCTTCTGACAGATAGGCCTACATAAATTTAGATCACATCGTTTGTCGCTTACATTGACATACGTATATTCATTTAGCAGACGCTTTTCTCCAAAGCAACTCTCACACAATGGGTGCACATCTGCATTTCCTCTGAGATTCAGCTCTGAAGACGTCTACTCACGCAACGCACGAATACAGAATGTGCTGTGTAATGCACTCTGACTTGTGTGTTGCTTTTGAGAAAGTGTCTGCTATATTAATACATATAATTACTGACAATTATTCTCCATCATGCTAACAGTACACAACCAGTCCCTCTGAATTATGTAAAGTAGTTCAGACAAGGATCTTAAAAAAAACGCGCAGCATCGTCCTTCACGGAAAATCCGTAAATGCCAACTTTTAAAAGGTACCACAGGAGCCTGTCGCAGAACAGCTCAGCCAGTGAAGGTCAACTCTGTGAGCACTGCAGCTCAGACAGCCGAACACGCACCACGGTTGAATTGTCTGCTGACCCTTGAAACAAAAGAGGGGACTCGACCCACTGGGAGTCATATTGCGTTGTGTGAGAATAATTTCTCAGATCGGCTAGAAGAAATTGCTTCGAAGTCACAGCCCTCAACTATCCCATTTTAAAACAAAGACTGGAAGTGAATATAGGAGTCATGTTTCACCCTCTCCTATGCTTGGAATAAAACACTGCATTAAACCAGAGGAGGGGGCGCAGTGGGTTTGGCCCGGTCCCGCTCTCTGGGGGGTCTGGGGTTCAACTCCTGTTTGGGGTGCCTTGTGACAGACTGGCGTCCCGTCCTGGGTGTGTCCCCTCCCCTTCCAGCCTTGCGCCGTATTAGGCTCCGGTTCACCGCGACCTGGCTCAGGACAAGCGGTTTCAGCCTGTGTGCGTGTGTGTGTGTGCGTGAGATTAAACCAGAGGTAGCCATACCACGTATGATGCAGTGATTTGTGGTATCCCAGCTCTCCACTAACTGAAGTACCCATCCAAATAGAGAAATCACGCAGCTTCAGGTGGTAAGGCGTAGCTGTCAAGTGGAAAGCAGCCCAGCCGGCAAATTATCAACACCTGCCAAAACCAGGCGATGTTGTTGACAGTATTAACAATACTAACAATGACTACAATTAAGCAGATGAGGCACAACAAAAACACACACCCCAGTACCATTTCTGTGCTGCTGTAAGTCCAAGATGGAAAGAGAGACAAAATCCTGCAATTAACACCCTTTTTAAATAAGGAACACCTGTGCAGATGGTACAGTTAGCATACCCTGGATAAGGATGATTAAATAAACATGGAATGTAACCAGAATTAAGTGACTCTGTGTGCGTGTGTGTGTGTGTGTAAAATGGGATGGGCTGGAGTGGTGGGTAAGGGATCTGACTAAAGCCCTTTGGGGTTTCTCATCCTGCGTCAGAGGGAGTGCTCCGAGCCTCAGCGATACGCTAGAGTGCCGATCCTGTCATTCCATGACAAGCAACATAGAACATGGCTCACAGGACAGGTGATAAGCAGAGAGCCGTCGCCTAAGCCTGGGACCCGACAGGTTGCGAGGGCCCTGGAGAAATTCACCACCCCAGGTGCGACGCTGTTCTTCACTTGACCGATGACGTGTTCACCTGGCTCCCGTCGACAGTCCGGTCCCAGGGCGAACGCTTGTTTCCCAAACTCAACAGGCCTGGGATCGACCGCCAGCTCGAGAGGCTATGCAGTCCATCACCCTGTCAGCCGGACCATAATGTAAGGTGACGTGGGACGTCTCCTTACCACCGCTCACCCACTCTATCCTCAACCTCCTGTCGGATGCCTCAGCAACCAAGGAAACATCTGTTAGGACTGACTTCTCACTGCTGCTAAGGCTAACAAATAGCTAGAGTGAAAGACATTGAAAGAAAAAGAAACCTGATTTAAATCGAGATGTGGAGGTCATTAATCTTCTCTGGTTGGACTGAAACAGCCCTGGCCAGACATTCAAGCAAGTAAGAATGACCTAGTCATTCAGCCTTTGGACCTTTCGCTCTCTCCCCACAGGCATCCTCTCACCAACCATTGTCTCGAGGCTGCTCGCTCCTTCGATGTCTGAATTTGAGAGAATCGATGCGCCCGCTAACCCGAAAACAACGATACAGATTGGATGTGAGGTCTACAGAGACTGTGCATAAGCGAATATCGATAATTGACTGGTTGAGCAAGCAACGTGATGGCAGCTTGACGAACGCAGAGTCTTCGGCAGCTGCTCATGGTTGCGTTAACCAGTAATGAGTTACAGGAGCAGAATGTTCCCCCAATGCTGACTTCTGTTGTCCAGAAGCCCTACTAGCAGTAGACTTCCAGGCAAGAGACATGCTGTCAGGGATGCAAATCTACAAGTTTCTCTGCAGCAATATGTTTGGAAAAACAGATTTCCCACACTTATAAACATGTGCATACACATTTGTCAGCATGTCACACTTGTCTCTGACTACATGCACTGCCTCCTCAACTCATGAACAAAGACCGGGAGACTGATTATAATTTGATTTGTTTGTAACTCCAAAATAAATATTGCCATCAAGTAAAAAGATTTTTGGAAACATTGATAATACAGATAAAACACACAGAAGAAAAATCTCGTCAAACTCCTACTGGACGAGGATTGCTGACCGCTTATCTCATGAACACGTTCAATGTTTCACACATCCCGGTCACTGAAAACACCACACATGAGCTGCAAACACTGTAGAATAAAATTGAATTAAGGTGATCCCACACTCCTCTATTTGGCTCTAGTATAATGACACCTATAGGCTATGGGGGCAAACATGCTGCATTTGCTCAACAAAGAAGTTTTAGAAGTAAAACGAAAAGAAAATGCATTTTATAATTGATTCATTTAGCTGATTTTCCCCCCCAAAAGTGAGTTGTAATGACTTACTCATTTATACATTTTTCTGGATCATTGTAGAGTAAATACCTTTATCAGGTGTACAACGACATGAGTGGTGACCCAAATCTGGGTACTACCCACTGCCCCAACTGTACTATAATTTGAAATACATTTAAATAAACTGGAAAAAATCGTTGAAAATTCCTAACTCGGCCGTTTGTAATACGAAAAGCCAGCGCGTAACATTTCGGGACTCGAAAAACAGGTCACGAACGAATGAACACACAGGTATACACACACACACACACCGAACTACTTTCTCACCTTCAGCCGAAGCCAAGAAACGAAGACACTTATACAGAGATGTGCAATCAGCTGAGTCAGTAAAGGGAAATTCAAAGCATCCCATCAGCCAAGGCAGCACCTCCCCAGAATCCTCCTGGGGTCCCAGGGAGTCCTTCTTTTCTCTCTCAGAGATCTGAGTACATTTAGCCAGTCAGGAAAAAGAGGCGCATCATTACCCTCACTTAAATCTTTCCGCTCAGCTCTCGTCGACATGGGGAAACAGGCCACGGGAGCGTTCTCAGCGGGGGGGATGTTCTCCATGAAAGCCACTCGTAGAATGATCCGTGCCGAGAGAGACGGAGCCCACCGCTTTCAGGGGGTCGGTGCCATTGATTTTCTTTCCCTTCTTACTAACACTTAGCTTTTATACCTCCAAGCTCCTTCAAAAACTCACCTGTGTCATCCACTGAACAAAATGTATCGCCACAAACTGACGCCGAAAAAAATAACTGGCACAACTCCACCGCATTTTTAAGATGACAAATTAACACATCAGCTTCCAAACAAATCTGTGTACAACAAATACGGTTGTACTGCTGCAGGTGCGTCAGCAAAGAGCAAATTAATGGCTTTGATTTTTAGCGTTCAGGAAACATTAACTGACCAATACGAAAAAATTCCAAGAGAAGGCAGTAAAGTGTTAACAAACGTTTCATTCGGTCACATTCGTAAATGCAGTCCAAATTCATGAGTTTCTATGTTCAGAGTCGAAACCAACATAGAACTGAAGCCAATTCTGCAAAACATGAGGATTATGGTAGGATACATCTTGGACAGGACAGCAGTAAACTGCAGGGCAAAAGACACACACACACACACACACACAGACACACAGCAGTTTAGGGTTATAATTTGACCTGACCACTATACTTCTGAATGTGGAAAGGAAAGAAAACAGAGGAACAGCATGGCATGAAACTGTCATTCTTCTGTTTTAAAAGCACGTAGAAGATGGTCAGCTTCGGAGTATGTTAAAAGCCTTCTGTTCGCTTATTAAAATCATTTACAAAACACAATGAAAGAACCTGCTAGAACTGATCTGAATTTCAAAGCAGAATGGGCTCACCAGGCAAACAGCTCAATAGATGACTGTGCTGCAATACAGCCGTCCTTTGATGCCACCAGACTTTAATAAAAAACACAGAAAGGTGCAAAAGTCCAAACTCTTCCGTGTTTGACAGACACGTTGCTTACCTGGTGTCCAATTAATCTGCATGCCGGTGTGGATGGCACTGGATTTAGATTGAATTGGCAGACTGGAGTTTGTACACCTTGTCGTGTTGGTCTCCGCTAAATGGCTACAAAATTATCTGTGCGCTCCCATGAGAAATTATGTTTGATCGGGAAGGTAAGCTGGCGGAGGCGGCGAGGTTTCACCAGTCACCATCTGGTCAGCCTTCCTCAAGACTATCAACACTAAAATATGAAGAAAAATATTCATTGCATTCTTCCCGATTTCAGCCATGTAGAGCAGAGCAAACTGCTGGCAGCCACATGTTGTGATGGAGGTGAACAGATCACTTCAGTTAGAACTCAACACACTCTTCAACATTCTCAACAACCACTTCAGCTCCCTGGGGCAGCTGTTTGAAAATGCACTGGGCACCTTCTGCTTCTCCATTTTCATCAAATTTTTTATTTATTTATTTATTTATTTTTTTAAAAGCACATGGATTCACGCCAAATGTATATTCTACATTAGCATCAATTTGCTGCCCAGCAGAAATTCCTATATCAAGTAACCTATGCACTCCGATGGACTGGCACTGGTTCCGTCCAGGCTGTTCCAAGTTAAGTCTGAGCTCTGTGTTTCCAGAAGAGGATCTCGACTCCTGCGTCACTGAGTCGGACAAGCAGTGAACAATTGTGAGTGGCTGAGTGAATAACTTATACATGTACTTGGATACTGTAAAAAGCTGAGTGTTCCTCAATTCACTTTAAAAACTAATTTTTTTTTATGGAGTATTTTTCTTACTGCGATGCCAAATATTACTGAAAAAAGATAGAATACAGAATAATGGTAATTGTCAAATATTAGGATAAGCCAGCAGCTAAGGAGAGGAAAACAACAACAAAAAAAAAAATCCTGCTGAGGTGCACTACAGTAGATGCTCTTCCAGGATTATAACCAGCAAATTCAGCATGACAACCCTGTGCCCTTAGCTTAGGTTCACTACCCGCTGCTTCCAATGTCTCCCTAGAGTCTTTTTGTACTTCATTGTACATTTGTAAACTCAGAACTTAAAGAAACTTTTGGAAATAAGGCAGCCAGCATCCTCCAAGGAAAGAGACAGACGCGGGAAGAGAAGTGTATTGTAACCACTGCAGAACATGCCACCACTAGGGTCTTGAGATAAGTCTCCCAAAGTCCATCAGTAAAATAGTGACCAGTGAGGAGAAGGCAAGTGAGATACAAAAAATTTGTGACAAGGTACACTTCTTCTTGCCCTGTGTTATTTACAGTAGGTCATTTACTCAGCAGATACTTTAAATAAAAACTGATTTACAGTGTTACTTATAATGACTTACTGAGGTTTACTAATTTATGCAGCTGGTTAATTTTTACTGTGTCAGTTGAGGGTAAGTACCTTAACCAAGCCTTAGGAGATGGGTTTCAAACTTGGGTCCTTTGAGTGCAAGCTGACAGCTATACCCACTACGCCACCAGCTGCGCGAGCATGCAAACCACTTTCCATCGGAAGGCAGGGTCTCAAGGTTCTCGCCACCAGCCTTGGAGAAGATCCCATTTCACATGTGCCTGATGACTGCTGCGGAGAGATTTGGGACAGCTATCTGAATCCCTGCAACAGAATTTGAAGTGAAGGAAGAGAACAAATGTCACCAGTGCCATCGGAACCCCTCGTTTGCATCTCTGCCACGTGTTCACTTCCACAAGCTGGAGCTACTCTGCTCCTGTGGAGGGCCAGTTCGAGTGGGAAGCCACAGCAGAGCCCTAGGAAGTAATATAACATTTAAACCAGGGAAAAACGCCTTTGTCTGGTCTCAGAAGGAACCCTGTGCATGTCCTTGTTTGAGTTAATTACCTCCCGCATGACTTTTTCCAAACATGAAATATTAAAAACAAACAGCCGAGCGTCAGAATGAAAATAAAATAAAACACCACAGAGTGCGCTGATTAATATTTCAGTGCCCCCCCCCTCCCCGACGTATGTCAGAATATTTTAAAACCTGACTCCCTCTTCTCACCCGTGGGCCTGTAATGAGTCTTGCGTTTGAGCTCCGTGACAGATTTGTTGCCCGGCGCGGAACGACGGTCACAAACATTGACAGGAAGATGACCTCAGAAACCTTTATTCGTTAAATATTTGACACAAATCGGAAAGTGTAGCTTTAGCAAAGCCGTATTTGCACATTTATGAACCGCCGCCGTGTTAAATCTGCTGCGGCGCTTTGGGTGAGAAACCGCGTGACTGACATCGCACAAATGAACGGGGGGCCGTATTTACATAAGAGCTGCGATTAAACTTGTATTTGCTTTCGCGGGATCAGAGACCAGCCATTCTTAAATAGAGCATTTAAGTTGTGGACTTTAAAAGAAGATAATTTTGGATCTGACCTTCATGTCTTCCGCCTCTAATATGTAGCCCATTGGGTTTGCTATTAGAGCACTTTATTATTGAATTACCAGCGAGTTGAGTATGTCTTCGGAAGAAGAGGCCAAAGGTGCGAAGTTGCGCCGCGACACGGACTCCGAGCGAAACGTTAGTTCAATTCATGTACCGCTGCTCACTTCGAAAGGTCATCCTGGTGGCTGGTGCCACTCAGTGCTTTTACAAGCTCTCAAAGCACCTCGGGGCACGAAAACTGTCGAGGTCTGTTAATTAAACCTGTGAACGGCGCCTATATTTTCCGCCTCGTAATTTAAACTGCAGGTGCAAAAGAAGAATAATTGCTCCATTTTGTAAATTTCAAAACTGACTAATGGAATTAGAAATTGGTATTTTTAAATAAAGTACAGATGATCCATGAAAACAATTATTTGGTGTCATTATTGCTATTTATTGAATGCGTCGTGCAATTTAAAAATTGACCAAGTTACAGAGGCTGACTTTTTCTGCAGAGGCAATTCTGGTTAGGTGCTTTGCTGAAAGAAAAAGGACCTTCTGGAACCCAAACTAACCCCCATGCAATCAAACATTCGGGTCCTTCACCACCGTGTCACCTACTACCGTGTAATGTTCGTCCGAGATTCATTATTCAACATGAAGCAATTACACACACTTAGGAACTGCGGCTATAAAGGCCACAGAGATTATATCCGAGTGAGGATTTGACTGCAGCGTTTAAATTGCTCTGAAGCGTCATCTTATATTAGCGTATCGGGCATGATCGGCAGCGTGGCGTTGCCAGCTGTTCCGGCGAGCTTTCCTTCCCCCGGCATCTAAAGTACCAGTCAAAAGTTTAAGTACGCTTCCTGGAAGCTTTTCTCTTGCAAACTGACAACGTTTTAGATGCAGGTCAGGGGTTTCAGATGTTCTTCGCTTTCGTTTTCATCAGAAGGTTCTCTCACAACTTTGCTGTCTATGCAGGGTCATTGCTTTTCTGAGGAATGAACCACTGCCCAACTGGTGGTAATCCTGAACGGCATGCCTCTACCTCTGAAGCATGTTATAACAGACTTGGTGGGGAAAAAACTTCCAACTCTGAGCAGCAAAGCAGCCCCACACCATGACGCAACCACCTCCATGCTGGACAGTGGGAATCACACAGGCACAACTCATGCACTCCCCAATGCTGCTCCTTGGAAGTTCCATAAGACAGACTTACGCTCCTCAATTCCTCAGCTTCTGTGTATTTTGGCCCAGGCAAGTCTGCCTGCAGCATATGAGCTCAACATTTGACTGGTCCTGTTCATCATGTCACTCAATGGCAGCCTTCCCATGCAAGGTCCAGGACCCTATTCCACACACAGCAGACCCTCCTGTGCACTAAATCCAGCCTTGGCTTATAGGCAGTGGAGGACGAGTTCCTCGGGACACCGGGGACTGAAAAAAGCTAAACCAGCCTTTGTCATGCAAACCATGCCTAACTGTACTTTATCTACATTCTCTAACCCCATATCTCAAATCAAGTGGGAACAGAATACCACAGCGGCGTATCTTTCAGTGGATGTGTGCTTACACTCATGCGTAGAACTTGCGCAGTGTAATGTCCACCAAGATCACAGTGCTGACCTTCCGGCAACTTCTCCAGCATCTCTTTGGTATGCTCAAACTATTAGAAGACGAGAGAAATCAGTCGAGTAGTTACACAACGGGGATCAGGGACGGGCCCCGCCTTTATGCGTGACTTTCCCGTGAAGCAGATTGAATGGTAAGTACATAATGAGCTTGATAAACACTCCCACCCTAATCAGTTTACGGGCTTGTGACATACCCGCAACCCCTCAAGTAGACATTTTTATTGCTTCTTTGCCACAACCTTCCTCACCTCGCCTGGACTGATGGACGGAAACAAGCCCACGTGAAGCAAACAACCTGCAGGCTCCACATGCATATTCAATGAGCACATTCGCTCCTCTGATGGATTACTCTGAGTCATTCGTACCAACTCTTTATAAGACATCCAGCTGCTTAAAAAGCAAACACAAAAACAATTATGTCCCTTTTTTTTTGCTTTGCTTCACTTGCAACCCTGTAGTGATCCAGCAGCCTCAGGTATGCTAATGAAGATGGAAACAAAAGCTTTAGCAGCACTGAAAGCTAGTTTGTAAGGTGGAATGAGCACCTTGGGGTGACTTTTATGCTTTGGAGGTTTTGGACAGCCTTCTCGTGAGGTGGGAACTCACCGGTGGGAAAAGCGCCAAAGATCTGGGGAGGGGACACATACAATACGATCTGCTCTGCCCGAGCCGCCTGCACGCGTGTGCGATGAAGCAGCACAGAATGTCTCCTTTGGTCTCTGAGTGAAACCACCTAGGGAGAGTCATACTGAAACTTCCCATACCAGAAGTCCATCTAAAGCTCACAAAAAGCTGGGGGAGGAGGAAGGAATAAAAGCATCCTTCCCCAAAGGCAAATTCAATAAAGAAAAGGCAGCTTTTGTAGCTGAGAATGCTGAAAAGATGACTAGAAAGCTGGATCTCAGTTCAGGACTTGTTTTTCATTACCTCACATGGTCCAAAGCAACTTGCATTTGTACTCTCGGAGATTGTTACTGGAGCAACCAGAGATTAGCACCACACTTAAGGGGTACTCAATGTCCTTAACCATTGTCCTATTTGTGTTGTAGGAGAGGGAGGGGAGTCACTTTCACATCAATGTCTTCCACCTTCTATTTTACAGGAAAGTCTTAAAAGAAGCTTCATTAATTTGTTTTGAACTGATAATAAAACTGGGTCACAGCAAGGACAAAGTATTTCCAGAAATAGCAAAAGCATAGAAAAACATTACAGAGCACAAGGGTAAAAGTTGAGCAGAGGTGGTCATGATGCAGAAGCGTCCATGCAAACTGCAAAAATGTGTCCAGATGTTCCAAAATTTGTTTCAACATGGAGTTCAAATATTAGTTTTTCTCATGGAAGTCAGACAGACACCTCAAATAGATATCTGGTGTGGACCATAGAAAGACATACTTGTCTTTGGCAAATGTATACGGGTGATCCTAATATGTTTTGCATAATCATTAAAAAACCACAATCCAAACTTTGTTTAATGGGTACTTCGAAGATGGAAAAATTTATTTTTTCAGTGATCTTTTGAATATTTAAATAAGCGTTGTTACAGTAAGCTTGTACCCCATCGTGCTGAGAAAAGAGATGCCTCAAGGTTCCAGGAGTGATTTTAGATCTCAAACAATAGATGTCTTCATCCAAGGCTTTATTTTTTTTTTTTTTTTTTTAAAAATTCTAAACTTCACTCCTAATCAGCATCTGACATGTTTCATTATTACCCTACATGGAAAAGCAGATAAATCTCCAGTATGCAAAAAAAATCCTTCAGCCCTAGAAATTAAAAGATGCGAAAGGTTTCCCAGTCGAAGGCGCTGAACTGTAAAGAAGATAATAATCCGTTGCTGATCCAATATTCCTGCAGAATACATACTGGCTGCTGTCCACAGTTTAGGTGTCACTGCAGCAAAGTCTCCATCATTAGCTTGGTAATAAATAGCTTATCAGCTAAAACCTTCCCAAATTAACAGCAAGCAAGCTATCTAGCCATTATCACATTCGGTAGCTGAATGTGATAGCAGCTGTAACTGGGGAAAAAAGCAGAGAAAAGTTTCAACTGGAATAACTTCAATCTATTTCATCCAGATGTAATTACTTATGATTTTTTCTTTTTTTTTCTTTCTTTCACCATGTCCCTTTCAGGTCCTCAAATGGAGCAGAAAATATTCAGTCTATGGCAGAATGGTGTATATGAGTGCAGCTTTATATTAACTCTCCAGTCAGCCCTGGAGAATATCGTCCTTAAACAGAAGTCATTTGCTGGTACCAGTCTCTAATTTCAGCAAATTAAAATCCAAACAAAGACAATGGGGTACTCACCCCCTAATTATGACTGTAATGATAACGGCACGAATAAAGCTGGCTGCCAAAAGGCCTCAGTGGGGGGGGGCCGGGCGAAACACGAGGCGAACAGACCTGCGGCTTGTCTGAAAAGCAGCGAGAGACAACCGAGACCACGCAGGCTTTCCCACAACAGCACCGCAAAACGATCACCTTAAATGAACCTCACTTTACAATCCAAACAATTACAGGAGCAAACGATATTTTGATGTTGAATATAATAACGACTGTAAGCCACAAAAGCAACCAGGAGGCAAAAAATTATTTTTGCAGCATTTTAATGAAAATGCATAGATAAGCATGAATTTTAGATGAAGTTAAGGAAGATCAGGGTCGTGCAGAATTCTGCGTAGCACTGAAAGACATGGATTTCTCACCCGAAGGTTGTCGGTTTAAGATCCATTCCCTGTTCCTGCTGTAGTACCCTGGAGCAAAGAAATTATCCTGAAGTGACAGAGTAAGAACATCCTGCAATATGAGTCCAGTACTGTAAGGTGGTTTGTGTGAATCTGTCAGCTAAGCACCAAAATAAGAGTTAATACACAAACAGTACAATTTTAAAGCTAAGAATTCACACCAAAAGTCAAGCAAACAGTTACAAGCATCACTGCAAAATACATTAAATTACCGAAGCCGTTTTATTGCTGACAATAATACGGCCAGAATGACGTTTGCACCCCAGCGTAGCACACATTGCGCACACAGAACGCAGACCTTAACCAGCAAACTCTTTATTTCAAGTCATATGGCCACCTGTAGCATCCTGGAGCAAAGTACATTTACTGTCTCACAATTTCTTCAGTTTTGGTTATTGAAAAAATAATCCCTAAACCTCTGTACTATAAATAACTGCACATCCAATGCAGGGTCACGGTGGTCCGGAATCTATACCAGAAGCACAGGGTATGAGGCAGGACTTTAATCTCAGTTAACAATAACAACAGTTTCAAAAAGCAGCAAAAATCTTCGCAGAAGCCAATAAACACAAACCACCTTTGTCACTGTTTGTACCACTTGGTATCAAAACCTGCAACGTGGCCTTTTATTGATTTACAGGAAAACGATAAATGCTATAGATAATAAACCAGAAAACACTGGCTTTAAGGAGTGAAGGATAATCTATGCACAGTGGGAAGAAAGGGAAAAAAAAAAAAAAAAAAACCCTTCACCTGATTTAGCATCTTGGGAGGAATGCAAATCAGTGCAGATACATGCCATCCAAATATTTATCATTTTCAAAGGCGGGAGTCGCCTCCGCATAATGGTTTCGGTAATTGGACACTCCAGTGTTTATTCCTGCGCACATTAAAACCCACCGGATATGAGCATGCACGCACGCGCTGAGGAGCAGTCACCTCAACTGTAGAGCGTCGGGTAAATAAAAATGCACAAAGTACCAAGAAAATTCTGGGAACTTCCTCCAAGACCGCATCAAAAAAAAAAAAAAGAAAAATTCTAACAGTAATCACAGTGTAATCACTGGCATCCATAGGGAGCCGGTGCTCTCACCAATAGGCCTATGAGAGGGGATATAAGGTTATTAATTGCCAGCGGCAATCAAGGGGCTTTTCATATCTGATGGCGGTCTGCCGAGAGAGAAGCCGATGAGAAAAGGAGACAGAGACAAAGTATTTGGATAATCATCTGTCAGCAATGACTTTAATTTGATCCTGTGTTCCTGATGCATAACTACTCTACTGTGGGCCTGGGGACTCAGCGAGGGCGCTGGCGTACACTCACACCGATCGCTTCATCGTATAAACTGCAGCGCAGCGAAGAAGAGCTACGCCCACCTCTGGGAGTATCGGCCGCACCCGATTAAGTGATGAGGGTTAGGTGCGGCCAAAGTATGGGCAATAGGACAGTCGTTTGTCGCACTGCGGAGCTTAAACTGGTGCAGATGCCAATGCTGCACAAAGGACTTGGTGGTTGCAGTATATGTTTTTTTATTTTTAGTAAAACACTCCATACCACCTCATACCTGGTCCAAACCTAGCACGCTCGGCATGTCACGTACACTTACGAAACAGGGGCTCATTTACATGCAGGAGCTATTGATAGCTACAGGATAGTGAGGGAATAGAGAGAATATTTTGTATTTTTCCACATTCATTATTCATGACCTGTTTATTTTATATATGCTATGCATACAAGTTTTTTTTTTTTTTTTTATTATGACCCACTATTTATGTAACCCTTTCCTCTAAGGCTAAATGCAATATTATGTTTGTACACCAAGCTGCTAATTTCCCGCTTAACACAGCAGGGTAATTTTTACCTGTTTCAGTTAACAGTAAGCACCTTCACCCAACAGAATTACAGTAGGAATTGGGATTCAAACCGAGATCCTTCTGTTACTATGAGAAAAAAGTATAAGTCCTTCAATATGTATTCAGTGAAGTCAATTTGCAAGTGTTCATAATTAAATATACACTTATTAATTACTTCAGTGCTACCAATTTTAATTAGCTCAACATCTGACATTTCAAAAAGAAACCTATACATTAAAAAAGGATATTGCGGCAAGCGGCGCTCTGGGCTCAGATGGGGCTAAAAAAGATTCACAGGTAATATTAATTGCAAATGTTTTATTGGAACACCGGCAGAGAGAGAAATAATGCTCCTGGTCAAAGAACCCCTTTTCTTCAAGGACCTGCACACCAAGCCAGCCTTAGCAACCCCCCAGACTTTCTCCACCCGCTGGAAAACAGTCACCCCATTATTTTTCCCGTAAGTCGCCCTAGTGGTTGAACACTTAAATCACATTTTACCCAGAATGCAACTATTTACAATAAACAGGTTTCCTGCTCAAACTCGCGGTAACACAGGTCGTTACAAAATCTTCCATTATCAGAGCAAAAGTTCCCTGAGTGCTCACAGAAAACCGGAGGCAAGTGGTGTTTATTTTCAACAACCGGCCGAGTTTGGCGAACGACTTGATAGTTGGGTAGGTGGATTAAAAACCTTGAACCGCGAGACGCAGCAGGCCGCCACAACAGTTGGAGACTCAGAGCTAAGGCATACCTGACCAGGCCTAAAAACAAGCAGGAAGCGTGTGATCATTCTCAGTGTGTGTTCCAAACATCAGAGCAGTTCAGCGCCTACTTTGCTCTATTATTTCATATTTATTATCTTGGGGATTTTTTTCATTTGGCTTTCTGTTCATGCATTATTATAAAAAGCCTCCTGAAACATCTCTCATGGCGAGGACTTTGTGCTCGGGTGTGCGTAGGCCAACACCGAGGCCCTGTAATGAAGAAGGGCGTAAAGCTAGAGGTGGGCATGGAGAAAATGTATTACATCGCCTGGCCTTTCTCCGCAGCTGACAGAGCGAGGTCGGGGAAAAGACAGGTTTCGGCGTTCTTTCTCTCGGGTGCATAGTTACAGTGTCAAAAAGGGAGGAAAAAAGGGGCGTGGGTGGGGGGGAAGCTTTAACACTTTTGCCGCCTGCCCACTGTGATACCGCACACCTACTAGGGCGGCCTTTCTGCCCAGAATAAATGGAGCCGTGTAATAGGTGCAGATTCATAACCTACCTTCTTGAGGTGTAACAGTGTATAATGAAGCGATGCATCACAGTGAATGGAAGCTCTGCCAGAACTGGCACCGCACAGAGGAGGATTCCTCACACAGGGGAGTACAGAGGGAGGGAGTACTGGAATACTTGTGCAATTTTTGGAATATTCATGACCATGTGTAACAATCTCTTTATTAATGGTAATACTGATCCATAACATAGCACAGCAGTTGTGCCATGCAAACATCGGTCTCTCTTAGGCACCCCCAATGGCACCCCCTCTCCTCCCACCAAGCCATCGGAAAGTGGTACTTTATCGGCTATGCCTGTGGAGGAGATTATGGCATCGCACACCAGGTATGGCATGGAGTCATGCCACTAAACCATGAGGAGGTGGGATCATCAGAATCATGCCTGTGTGTGGGGGTGGGGAGGGGCACTCCTCCTCCATCGCAGCCTCCTTTTTGCCCCAGTGCCTCCTCTGAAATGTCACTTTCCCCTCCCCGTTCTTTCAGTCTCCTGTCCTCAGACGCATACCCTCTTTGGGGGCTTTTTTTTTTTTTTTTTTTTTAAAAAAATAAAAAAATAAAAAACCCAAACTGATTCCACAAGGCAAATATTTCAGCGGATATGAACATCTAGGCCAAAAGTGTCGCTAGTGCAACACAGCTGCCATTTTTGCACCCAGTTAACTGTCAAAAAAAAAAAAAAGAAATAAATTACCCACAATGCATGCTCACCTCGAGAAGATACACCTGGGTCTTTTCCCGGACGTTCTGAGCAGGAAAGCGCCATTGTGACACGGACGAGCGCACAAAGCATTTAATCCCTCACATCCGGGCCAAGGATTTGTTCTTAATTGAATTTCTTACTTTATTATAAGTAGGGATTACATGTCAAATCCAGGATTTTGTAGTGGCATTTAATCGCCTTTTTATATTCAAAATGAATCTTTAAGACATGCATGCTTATAAATTGAAAAAATTAGAAATGTAAATACATGTCCATATAAAAGGAAAATTCAGAGTATTATTTTCAGTCTTGTAATGATATTTCTCAAACCAAGACAGCATAACTAGAGTTGTGGTTATTGACCTCACGGACAGTTCATTAGTACAATCACTCCCCTTGAACCCTCTGCCAGCTTTGGTGTTCTGGTACTACTGCCAGTCTGTAATCTGCATCTTAAAATGGAGAAGGACAAGTCCCAGGAATACTTCCAATGTACCCTTGAGATATTTAGGTTGACTGGCGCAGTAAGACATCCAAGTGTATATTAACAGGTAAGATTATACAATATACAGTCCCTCACAGCTGCTGAATCCCTCCCAGCATTGAAACTCATCTTTAAAACACATCTCTCCTGATTTTCTGAAGTTACATAAAGAAGTCCATTACCATCAGCTATGATTTTTATTGTATTTCCTATATGACTCTCACGTCTATAACCAGCTATTTGAGTAATGTGTTCCAAAATGGTAACATCAGACAAACAAGCCGTGCTTTGACAATCATGTTTATAGCTAAAGTTCACCTGTTGTGCATTTAGTTTGTTTATTCTGAGTTAGAGTGTCTGCTAAACAAATGAATACATACTGCCAGTAAACACCTGAAGCAACAATACAAAAAGAGAGGAACTTACATTTACATTTATTCATTTAGCAGATGCTTTTGTCCAAAGCGACGCACATCTCAGCGAAAATACAATTTGTGCATTACACTAAGAGAAAGAGACGTGGCTGCAGACATGTGATTATTAAGTAAACCTAGTTTGTTACCTTCTACTTGATGCACAGATGTTCATAGCTCGCCTAGGTGCATAAAACGCAGGATAGATGAATCCTGATAACTTTCCTACATTTTTTTTTCTAATGATAAGGTAACCAAACAAACATTCACATGCAATGCCGGAGTAGCGGCTGTGTAAAGGCTTATCTGGGGATGATCAAGAAGTTACCGGCTGCCCAACTTACCACAGTCAAATTCAGTGCCCTCAACAGGATGATTCTTTCCTTTTCCTGCCAGAAAACATCCCCCATCCCAGGGCAATCTACAATTGCTCCCAAGGTATTCTGGTGCCCTTGGATGACCTGGAGCTCCACCAGTGCAGAAAACACCTTTTCCTTCCCACACAGCTGTTGGTCCCAAGAGTGAAGACAGCATGCCCTAGTGTATGGATAAACTGAAAGGTGAGCATTACCACCTGCAACAGTGCAGTCTCAAAGGACCAGATTTATATTTCAATTAGCAGCTAATTATCTCCATTAATCACTTTGAAGTCACAGAAGGACATAAGACACAGCTGATTCTGTTTACGCTGTTTGGCATTGATGTTTCACAGCAATAACATTTCGTGGCATTCATGATTTCTGACAGTCAAGATCCTTCCACCCCAAGATCTTCCTTCTAAGCAATGATTCAGACACACCAACCTCAGTAGTGCCAGACATCTGTCCATTAGCTGCTCTACTGTAACAGATCTATTAACTGAACTGGAATTCAGGAGGGGGAGTCATTACGGATGAGAACCAAAGAAATAAATATGTGAAAGGGGTTCCCTGTAGAGCTTTGATGACAGTGCATTACTTACTGTAGCATTCTGCGACGTCTCAGCCATGCTGCCACTGTAGAATCGCTCTGCCTCTCACTATGCCAGCCAGCAGAGAGTGGGGAAACATCCCGAGGCTTCCAGAGCTCAAAGCTGCCTGACGTGAGCTGCCTTGGGGTATCAATCCTCATGGTAATACCAGCACAACTGCCGGCTGTAATTTGAGGACCTCCAGGTGAGCAAATCTGAAGCTCATCATAACTGGGTTCCAGAAAGTGCTCCAATGCATGGATGAGAGGAGTGAATAGGCCTCCTGATTGCTGAAGTAGTTTCCAACTCTGGTAGCGGAGAGCCTCGGTAACCAGCTGGTCCTGCATGCTACACTAAATCTATCAGGTAGGTTATGAAAAGGGTATGACGCACCTTTCATTGCAAATACTAATGCTCATCATATCGTCATGATTTTTGTAATAGATGACATGCTTGCAAAAGAAGCACTGTGTTTGTCATAACACAGACAATTGTCTTCAGCAGACTCCAGAAAACATCCAAAGGAATTCACCCAAGATCATAAAGCCTTGGATTTTTAGAGTTCAACAAAAGGTCTGGGCACAGAACTATCACTTCCCTATGACATGAGCACCAACATGCACTAGCCCTCTTCCTCTCAGAATCAGGGACCCTAGACAACAGAGCTGCATCGGATGTGTTTGGGAAGGGTGCGATCCAGAACTGTTTTCACAAACACGGAATGTTGTACAACACAACAAATCTTTATACAGAAACACTGGAGGAGGTAGACCAGTTTCAGCTTCTTAATACAAGCCAAAATTGCTATTTTTAGTAACACTACAGGGATGTGAAAGCTGGACCCTGACGACGCAGAACAGGAAAAACACGGACTCCTTTGAACTATGCTGTTGGACTTTTCACAACATCATGAATAGCCAGGAAAACAAATAGATGGATGGTGGATCAAATCGAACCAGACCAGCACAAATGATGAGACTGAGGTTATCATGCTTTGGAAATGTCACAAGAAGATTGGGTTCTCATGAAAAAACAGCAATGTCTGAAAAAGTTGCAGGAAAAAAAAAGGGCAACCAGATGGATGGACTAAGCCACATTAACAATGAACACACCTGTTCAGCACTAAAGAAACAATATGAGGACAGAACATTCTGGAAGCACTTTATGTTGTCAACAAGAATTGGTATCGTCTCCACGGCACTTAACTCCAAGTTTAAATGATAACTGGGAACACTTAACATTGTTAAATACAGTCGGGTCAATAAGGACAGTGAAAATTTTCATCATTTTGGCTCTGTATGGCACCACAATGGATGCAAAATGAAACAATCGGTAGACTTTCAGCTTTAATTTTACCTTTAAATCTTATCTAACATTTTTTTATGTTTCATTATTTGTTTAACTACTGGAAATTTGTGGCAACGTTCATTCGTTTAGCTGACACTTTTCTCCAAATCAGCTGAGAATTATCTACCTATTTGTACAGTCGGGTTACTGCAGCAATTTATTTTATGTACATTCCTCAAGGGTACTACAGCTCAAAGTGGGATTTGAACCCACCTTTGGATCCAAAGGCAGCAGCTGTAACCACTACGCTACCTGCCACCCATCAACTGCTTCTATTGCACCCCCATAGCTACAAGAGTTCTCGGAGACCCCCTTTTAAGAGGGACGCTTAGCAGATGTATGAACCGCAGCCATACTGTACACTTCCTACTCAACTACCCATGGTGGGATGCTTGCTAAGTGTGATTCACATGCAGTTATTTTGTCCTTTAATGGCTCTCTTCGTTCCTCATCTGTTTATTTGTCTGTGTTCTATTTAAAGTGAGCGAAGGACTAAGTACAACTGGTGAGGTACTTGACCATGAAAAACAATGACCCGTTCTTTTCTGGCTGAGCAGGCCAGCTGAAAATTAAGAAATATCGAGAGTGTCCATTATAAAAGATGAATGTGAGTATTCACGTCATTAAACTTTTTAATCCTGTTTTCAAAGAGAAAGTGGTGTAGCAAGTTCTTTCTTGTTGGAGTTCACTTATACAGTCTTCTTCTGAGCTCCTCTAATATAGTGCCTGTGTTGAGAAACAGATGTCTGAAGTGCAAAAAAAAAAAAAAGAACTGGTTTCATTAACATTTTCTCAACAAATGGCTACTGTATGGCACTCTGCAGAGATCTGCTAATAAAAATCAAATTAGGTCATTCATTTAGTTTCTCTAATTGTGAAGCATGGGGTTCACACACAGTGATGGGTGTTTTGCATGTGTCTTCCCTATCTTTTAACTTTATTATTATTTATTATTATTAATTTAGTTGACACAATTGATGACTTATAATACTAAGTCTGTACATCAAGCAACTTCCAGTAAATTTTAGTTTTGTAAAAGGTATTCTTACTGGGTGGGGCAGTGGTCTTGGCCGAGTCCTGCTTGGGGTGCCCTGTGATGGACTGGCATCCCATCCTGGGTGTGTCCCCTCACCCTCCAGCCTTACGCCCTGTGTTGCCGGGCTGGGCTCCGATTTGCTGCGACCCCACTTAGGACAAGCAGCCTCAGACAGTGTGTGTGTGTGGGTATCCTTACTGTATCTTGGCCAAGGATACTATAACAGGAGCAGGATTCAAAGCCAAGTCCTTCAACTGCAATGTGATGGCTTTAACCACTGGGCCACCTGCTGACACAGCTCATTTAACTTTTCAATATATTTTTTGTACATCACATCCAACTCAGAGCTTGATGGGACAAAAGCTGTTTCTCTTCTATGACGGACTGGGTGTACTTACATTTACATATATTTAGCAGATGTTTTTCTCCAAAGAGACTTCCAATGAACTCTATGTAGTGTTATCAACCCACACACCTTATTCACCAAGGTGACTTACACTGCTAGATACACTACTTACACTGGGTCACTCATCCATACATCAGTGGAACACACTCTCGCTGTCTCTCTCTCTCACTCACTCACACTCACACACACACACACACACACACACACACACACACAACTACTACTTGCTTAGCCTTGTTCCCTGTGTCTCTGAGGGTTCAAAGCACTGCACCCCTCAATTGGACAAACAGATAACAATGAGTTCCTAATTCTTTCTGCAAGTTGTATTATTTCTTGCAATATCAGCATCCGCTAAATGGTCCCATGAAAACTGAAGAGAGTATAGGTCCAAGAGCAGATCCTTGCTGATCCCCATAGCTAATCCTGACAGATGTTTTTTTTTTTTTTTTTGCAATGTCTACAACTGCTTGTTCCGAGCAGGATCGCGGCAAACCGAAGCCTAACCGGGCAACGCTGGGTGCGCGGCCGAGGGGACACACTCTGGACGGGATGCCAGTCCACTGCAAGGCACCCCAAGCGGGGCTTGAACGCCAAACCCGCCACACAGCGGGCACAGGTTAAACCCGCTGCATCACCACACGCCCCTCCTGACAGACTTCTGAGGTCTAAATTACTGTTCAGAAAACAGAACTTACCTGGTATGGAAACACATATAGTATGGGAGTAATACCAACATGGGACCCTCTAACTGCAAGGCAACTACACCATGACTTCCACTGCATACACAACACACACGATTGTTACAAATAACAAATGCAGAGTCTATTTTGGCTTAACATTCTGCCTGTGATTTTGGAGGGATGCGGTAAATGACAGTTCTCGGCAAACAAGGTATCTATTAATCATACAGATGTATCCCTCCCAAATGGAAAAAAAAAGGTGCCTGGAGAGACTTGCCAACAGAGCATTTCGCATGTGTTTTACCACATACTGTTGCTCACATCTGCTGTGCAGATGGTCTGCTTCAAGTCACTACAGCAGCAGTTCACACTGCTGTGATACCATGTTGTCTTGCACTGCCTGACTCCTTATAACCTCTAAACATTTTTTTTTTTTTTTTTTTATTATTATTTTACTGCCATGGGGTATTGAGATGTTGTGTGCTTGAATATATTGTTTTTCTGTTCTTTCTGAGCTGGAAATCAGATCAGCACCTCTTAGATTTCCTCTCCTAGTTGTAGTTGGGTGTTACTGGGTTGCTTCAACAACCCAAAAACCAACGCTTCCACAAATTTTGTATATTCTACAATAATCATTGATGCAGCTGTTGAGGCAGTGGCGCAGTGGTTAGAGCTGTCACTCTTTCACTTCATTCCGATCCCTGTTCCTTCCTTTAGTTCCCTGAGCAAGAAACTTACCCCATATTGGTACAGAAAATATAATCCAGCTCTATAAATGGGTAAATCATTATAAGTCGCTGCAACAGACGGAGGTGGACCCAGGTCGGTGCACGGCTGCCGCCGGTGTTTATTTACAGCGGTGCACAGGAGAAGGGAACGGGGGAACCGGGGACAAATGGGTCGGGACAGTGTTCCGAGGGCAGCGGCGTCGTCCGGGGGGCTCGGGATCAGGGCTTCGGGCGTACTTGTGCTCGGGGATAGAGTGTGTTGGTCAGGGTCTCTTGGGGTTTGTCTGTCTCTCTCTCTCCTCTCTCTCTCTCCCTTCACTGGCGGGTCCGGGGGAAGAAATAGAGACAGCAATTAGTCCCAGCTGCGGCTGTCTTACCTCGGGCTCCGCCCCTCTTCCCCGCCGTCTCGGCTTGCTACAGTCGCTTAATGTACAAACCTAGCGCTGTGAGTTGCCTTGGAGAAAATCAATGGCTAATAATAAAAAGCATATATACACATAACCAGATCAGTCAGTTGCCAACGAGGTGAAATAAAGTGTTCTGTTTAGTCCCTCATAACTATCAGTAATTGTCTCATCTGAACAAGCACTTGTTTTGCAATAAGCTAGTTGAAGAAACAGTTGGTCTAATGACTAAAATAAATATTTAATTAGGAAATGAAATATTTCAAAAATGAAGTGCTTAGCAAAGTTGCGCCTCCTTACACTTGATCACCATGATTCAACCACGTTTGATTTCTTGAAAAGAAAGGTCCATGCAGCTAGTTGAGCGTGATTTCTTATTGGGTGACCACTTGGTGGGAGCTGGGGTGGGACATCTTTCCTGCCAGGTGGTAAATAGCCCAGGTACTGCGCCCAGGAGCAGCCTGCTCACCTTGGAGCTCCTAAACCCTACAAACCAAGAACACGTCTCACTCATGGCTCCTTTACATCTGATTAGCGAGGGGCATTTCACTCGGTCCTAGCAGAGCGAGGCAAACCAACGCAGGACCAGGACAGAGTGATGGGAGCAAGGCCAGGAAGGAGAGATTCCCCATCAGCATGATTGCACTCATCTGAGGCCTCCACACTGTCTGACAGGCTAAGGATGTGAACTGGCAACAAACAGACCACCAGGAGGCAGACTGGGACACTGGCCAGCTCGGCCATCGGCGCTCGTCTACATCACCCCCCGCAGTCGCAGCCTTCCACTGGGTGTGCCTGATGAAGGCAAGGTTGGCAGGACCACATGTGGCACTAAATCAATGGCCTGTAAAAAATCCAGCCTATATACGGTTTATGACTGTAACATTTCATGTAATATTTCTATTTATGTATTTCTTTGATGTTTATTTCTTTGATATGATGCAATGGGTAGTGCTGCAACCTCACAGCTCCTCAACCATTTGTTGGGGTGTGGTCTCAACTTCAGCTCAGTCTGTGTGTTCTCCCTGTGTTCATGTGAATTTCCTCTGTGCGTGTGTGTGTGTGTGTGTGTGTGTGTGTGTGTGTGTGTGTGTGTGTGATTGCCCTCTGAAGGACTGGGGTCCTGTTCAGGGAGTACCCTCTTTCACACCCTATGCTTTCAGCATAGACTGTGAACCTCAGTAATCCTGCATTGAGCAAGTAGTTATTGAGGATGGATAGATGGATATTTCATTGCTGCTTTCCCCCAAGGAAACTTGCCACTTAGGAAGTACAGTGGGTCTGTGTACAACATACGTTATTATCGCGAAGATGTCAGCTGAAAAAGTGCTTGCATCTCACAGGACATCCTTGGTGCTGAAAGTAAACAAAAGAGGTCTAAGTGCTGAGCGTGGTGTGTAATGCCTGCCGGTGCTTTCAAGTTCGTATGCCAGTGTTTTTTTTTTTTTTTTTTTCCCCCTCTGCTCAGGTCATGAACAATGTTTCACAAAGGAAGTCAGGTCCCTGTTGCCATGGGCATCGGGCATAGCAAAAGCAGAGACAAATGACAGAAGCTGGAGAAGGACAAAGAGATGGGGGAGGAGAGAACCACTGCTTTGGAACATCTGTATAGGAACGAAGGAGCACTTATGGCAAACAGAAGGCATCTTGACCTGCTTCCAGTACCCTGCACTAAAACATACAGAGGCAAAGAACATGTCAAAAGACTCTGAAACACTCCCATTTTTCACAGCAGAGTTCTAAAGCCAAAAGCAAAGTTCTCCAAGAGCCACACCACACGTGTAATTCCTCCCAAGACATGTCACGTCAACCTTCTTCGAGATGAGTCAACCAGCCCGATCACCTACAAAATCGTACGTGTCCATTATTATGTGGAATCACATGTTTTCAGAAGACTGGATTATTATTTATTCACGTGACGCTTTTCTCAAAAACGGCAAACATTGTTAGGTCTGTACACTGAGCTATTTACAAAGAGTTACCATTTTACAGAGCTGGATAATTTTAATGCATCAATTTAACGTAAAGGGTACAAGAGCTGGAGTGATGATTCAAACTCAGATTCTCTGTTTGCAAATCGAAGGCCCTAATGGCTTTGCCACCTGCTGCCCCAGAATTGTACCTGTTACCTGGATGCCCCAGAATGCCATTATAGCCCAATGAACTCTACCTGAGTAATGTGTGCTCACGAGGAAGAATCAGCAGCACGACGGAGGGCATGACAAACCAGGCACTTCTACAACATCTTTTCCACTACAACCCCCTGTAGTCATCGTTTCTCAGCCCTTCCTCTGCACCCTTGTCATAGCGCTGCCCTGACATCATTAAACATCTCCGCTTTGCTCCGCTTGTCTCCCTAATAAAATGTGATTTTTTTTTCCATTTTTTTCCCCCCCTGCCATCCTGTAATGTTTCGCTTACAAAAATCTGTAACTCAGCATTAAAGTTGCATAACATTCATATATGCACATTAAACAGGATCATTATTTTAACAAGTATATGTAAGTAATGACAAGTATATCAAGTGTCATATTTATCACAGCTGGGGTTGGAAAATGTTGAAAGGCCCAGGGAACTCTCTGGCTTTCTTCCTTAATAATTTGTCATTTTACATAATGACTTTGTTCCTAAACATGATAATAAAAGTAACTTATTTAATATTGATCGTGACACCACCAAGCTGGGTTTGACCACAGATGTGAATATAAATCACAGCCTTGGAAAGAAAAGAAAAAAAAAATGGAATGTAGCTCAGCCTCTCCAATTTCTGCAGACACAATATTGATGCAGTACATGAGTAAGGATTAATATTGTTAGTATGAGAGACTTTTTTACTATAAAAACAAAACTCATTTTATGCAAATTCCAAAGTGATTGAAATTCACAACATAAGAAAACTATTTTTATTCAAACGGTGCAGTTTTTGTACCCTACACTTAAGCGGTTTAATTTGAAGAAGAAAAATTGGACAAATTTCAAATGGATTAATTCATTTCAGAAGAAAATGACTCAGAGCAGATTCAAAAGAAGCAAACCCTTCTTCCAGCCATGACAAATATTGATAAAATTTGATATTCTGAATGACCTTTGATCATACTTACTATATTTTATGAAGAGATATGTAATTCTTTTTACATCCAGAGTAGCTCCAAAAATAATGATTGGCAGCAGCTTTAATGAACGAGAGCCTCTGGTTTTCCATGGAAAGTTCCGGAGGGTCTCTTCTTAATGAGGATCTTAGTTGATGATGATGATTTACTAAAATCATTTTCAGCAGGACCACCCTACTTTAGAAAATTATCAAATGATACATCCACGCATACAGCGTGCAGTGGATAGGCGTTTTGTCCAAGGCGTACCCTGCCTCACACCGTAAGTTTCCAGAATAAACTCTGGACCACTGCAAGCCTGCATATGACAATTGGATGAGCAGACACTGACAATGGATGAGTGGATTATGTGTTTACTTGCACCACACAGGTACCCTATTTTGCTAGCAAACCTGCCCCTTATTCAAGCTGGTTTATACAGGACCGCTGTCCATTCAGCACCATCACCGCAACGAGGAATCTCAGGACCATGGACAACACCCTGCCCCACTCACTCACTGATTTGAAGGTAGGAGGCTCACATAGAAACAGCACTGGGTTCTGAGCTGAATGTACAAAATTGGCTGATGCGCGTGCATTATGTGCACACGCGTGCAAATGTGACGAATTGCACGGCGGAATTTGCTGTGTTTGAAACAAACAAGCTCCATATCTCACCAAACAAACAAACGAAAAGCCCGGAATGAAAAGAACAGGCACGTGAACAAAAATCCAGTGAGCCACAATACATGCAGAAAAATGCTGGGATTGAAATGCCAAAGCGGCATGACAAAAGCAACAATGGTGGAATTATGGGTAGTGGCAAAAATAATGAGTGGCAGCAGCTTTAATGAATAAGAGCCACTAATTTTGCATGAGAAGTTCCGGAGGGCCGCCTCTTAATGAGGATCTTAGTGGCCCGATTTACCGCTGTCGTTTTGAGCAGGACCTCCCTGCCTTCAAAAATTACCAAATGATCCATCTGCATAAACGTAAAACAAACAAAAAAACAAGCGCAGCAGCTGTGTGCGCAGGGTGCTGCGGGGCACTCCCTGATGGCGGAGCTCACCACAGCGAAGGGTCGCGTGAAGGCGAAGGCATTCATACATAACCGAGCACGGATCCCTCTTGATCCGTGCTGCGGCTCCCTGGGACGTGTGGAAAAGTCAGAACGACGGCCTTCAAAGACAGCCCCTCCCCCTCTGAGGCCACATTCCATTCCAATCCTAAATAAGTAAATCCCAATAAATAAGGAATAACGACCAGTTTAACATCCCAAACACTTCTTCCGCTTCACTGAAATGGATTGTTTTTTTCTTCAACTCGGCAGAGGTGGCAGGAGGGGAAGGTCTAGCCCCAACAGCATTGGTAATCCAATAAAAATATACAGCTCTTATAATTATTTGTCATTTATCTGACGCTTTCCTCCAAAGTGCCTTATAACATTCAGCCGTTTACAGTTATCCACCTACTATGACAGCTGGGTAAGTTTATACTGTACCAGTTCAGGTTAAGTACTTTCATGAAGGGTACTACAGCATATGAACCTGGGTCCTTCGATTTCTAGGCAATGGCCCTTAGTGCTACGCCACCATATTTGGGGAAAATGATTATATAAGCAATGAATTACTAATAATATTGAAAATGTGAGGCTTGCATCCTTCGGCAAACACAGACGCCTATTTCCAAACCAGCAGTGTATCACCGTGGCCATGCCAGAGAGGCACTTACCTGAAGGACACAAAGACAATGTCTGCCTGTAGACACTGATTCAGAGCTTTCTGCTGTGGAGGTCGGAGCACTTAAGAACATGATTCAAAACCGCCTCCATCTGCTGCCCTCTGACAGTGTTAAAATGTGCCTTTCTGAACAACGATAATAAAACACAATAAACCAGACTCTTCGCAGCCCAGGGGGCTTCAATAATCTGAGCAGAACTGAGTAGTGATGTCCTACTCTCAGTCCTCATTTCAGTTGACCCTGTCTCAAGACTTTTGTGCTTATATTTTGATATTCTCATACTGTACATTCCTTGTATTCTATTCTTATTAGCATTACCTAATGAAGGGTAAAACAGAAGAGGGTCATGGTAAGAGAGAGGCAAAAACAGTACACCGCTAAACCGAATATACATATAAGTACATAATAATACAATAAAAGGCCAAAAGGTTACAGTATTTGGCAGGTGAGATCAGGTAGTACTAAGAAGTTCAAATAAGACCAGATCTAAATTATCAAGCAGAGAGAATTTTAACTTTTCTAGTGGAATAAAGTTAAACAGTTGAGTCAACCATATATTTATAGAGTAAGCTTCCGGTATGGAGCATAGCAATAAAGTACATTATCTTGCCAGTCATGTGAGAGCAATCAATCTACATTCCATAACTTCATCAAAACCACAATTTGGGTTGTTGGGTTCGCTAGCTGAATGAATATTCCAGTAGGTTTGTATTCTGTCGTATTCCCAGAATAGACGTATCAAGACGCCAAGACTGGCAGTTACCGTTTCGTACTTAGAAATCAATGTGGCTTTTGTTGCCGAGCATCCAAATGAACGTCTCGCATACAAGAGCGCTACCGATTGGTTTGACTCACTCGCACACACTGCCAACGTAAACCAGCGAACGACTAATTACAGTGTTAGTGCTTTCCTCTGAGAGTGAATTGGCAAGCGGCAGTAAGCCCGTCTAAGAACACTTGAGTCCTTTCAACACTGTCCATCTGCTGGGGGTAAGACGACATGCAAAAGGAAATTAAAGCCTGGCAAACTCTTAAAGGGACGCGCACGTCAATTCGCTTCCTGCTGGGTTTCTTTTTGCACCCCTTTTCTTGAGCAAATGAAGGAACAAATGGAACATTTTAGGGTCTATCTTCATAGCAGTGGCGGGGGTGTGGAGCCCTAGCCCTGCTCCAAGTGTTAGTCGTTTCAATTAGATGTTCATTTGCATGGCACGACGAATCACCTGCCAGTCACAGTTCAGATCATGAATCAAAAGACAGCATTAAAGTTGTTGGGGAAAAAAGTTGCATGGCGTGGGGTGAGGGGTTGTGTGGCAGCTTAATTGTGCGAGGAGGGGAAATGTGGGGGGTGCGGCGGCGCAGTGGGTTGAACCACAGTCCTGTTCTCCGGTGGGTCTGGGGTTCGAGTCCCGCTTGGGGTGCCTTGCGACGGACTGGCGTCCCGTCCTGGGTGTGTCTCCTCCCCCTCCGGCCTTACGCCCTGTGTTACCGGGTAGGCTCCGGTTCCCCGTGACCCCGTATGGGACAAGCGGTTCTGAAAATGTGTGGGGAAATGTGCAATTTTCAATAAGAAACTCTACCACTCGGGTCCACAGCTGCCCCAGATTCAGAGCCTCCCCACCACCCTGCTACAAATGCACCCCGAGGGCACAAACCCAGAGAAAAACAAGATGGAAAAGGACCAAGCGAGCGAACACCACGTGAGAAGGCGTGGAGGACCGGCCTATTGTCTGCACACGCCAGGGCTTGAACCTCGGCGCTGTTAAATGGGTCATTTATTAATAGTGCGCTGCTCATCTTGGATGTTTCCTCCAGGGTGAGGATGAGGTCCAGCGGCGTTATGGCCGCCCCTCCACCCGCACACTGGGTCCTGTTCATCCATATTTTCCGTGAGCAGCCTTGGGGCAGAGTTTAACAGAATGGGGCCTTGGTCGGCACCACGGACCATCATCAGGTTTATTTTTATTTTGTCTGTTAGCTGTTACTGCAGTACACCAAGGAGGGGCACGGGTCCCTGGCCTTTCGCCACACGGCAAGGCATGGTGCCGCGGGCTTCCCGCGGTGAGACGTCAACCCCTGCTCGGCCATTCGGCGTGACGGCAGCGTCGGGGAAAAGCCACTCGCACACCCTGCGTGCTGGGGAGAGCGAGTTGCTAAGCAACCTCGCCTGGCACAGACACTTTTGCTGTCTGTCGGTCTCTCCCCGACTCCCAAAATCTTTTCCTCTCCCTTCCTCCCTCACAGACACATGCGAAAGCAAACATCTTCACAAAGGCACACCTCATAAAATGATAATTATAATAAAAAAGATGCAAATGACAATACAGGGCGGTCTTACAGCAGTACATAGCAGGGCGGTCTTCAAGAAACAGGTCTCGGTGTGAGGTGCTTTCACAGCCACTTTCGTAGCCGTACTCCCCTTAGGCTAAGTTTGGCCTTCCGTTTCGCCTTTTCTGCTCACATCTTTGCCCCGGCACACGCTTCACATCCCTCTCCTTCAGCAGAGCGTCCCTAATAAGGAGCGCCTTTCATCCCCTTTGTGAGAAACCCTCCTTCTTTCGTTTGTTTGCGCCTTTTGTTTGCATAATTGAATTTGCCCCCTCAAACGTTTTTCTTTTCCTGGCTGTCGAAAAACGGGTTTATGCTTCACTTCATGTAGTTAACGACAAAATACAGTCACTCGTTCTAATGAGCCTCCCTTTTTTTCCCCAGCAAGTTTTTTCCTCCTGACCACCGTTTTTTTGCATGAAATGGCTTACGCTTAACAATTAAAAATTCATTTCTTACGTCACTTTGCATTGATTTCCATGCATAGTTAAAACATAATTATTTTAAAAACAGGGGGGGGTGCGGTGGCGCAGTGGGTTGGACCGCAGTCCTGCTCTCCGGTGGGTCTGGGGTTCAAGTCCCGCTTGGGGTGCCTTGCGGCGGACTGGCGTCCCGTCCTGGGTGTGTCCCCTTCCTCCTCCGGCCTTACGCCCTGTGTTGCCGGGTAGGCTCCGGTTCCCCGTGACCCCGTAAGGGACAAGCGGTTCTGAAGATGTGTGTGTGTGTATTTTAAAAACAGAACTTTTTCCATGCATTTCCCTACAATCTATGTGGTACCACCCTATTAATCCTTACACAACCCCTTTAAATTGGGTCATTTTACCATGGGATTTCCAGATGTCCTCCAAGTTGTTTTTAAAAGGTTTCAAACATTACATGTGATACAAATATGTAAAAAAGCATATATTGTCCTAGATAAACAATACTTACAGAAATGGCATGTCATTAAATCAGTGATGGAAAGTGATTCCATTGATGATTTGAATGGGAATTTTGAATTAGCAGGACAATTCAGAATAAGTGCTGTTTATGGAAATTAGATTTTTTTTTGTTCCTTCATGGATATGAATGAATTACCAGCTTACTAAAAATAAAGAAACAGTTCTATTTGAAAAGTGGAGATATGCTGCCTTATATATTAAGTATCGTGGAATATGGTGGAAAGAAACTAACTGCACTTTAGGGTCACGAGTCTCCATCTATGTCTCTCTTTCTGCTGACGTAATACACACTTTGTATTTTCTATAAGATGTACGTAACTTCGGAGAAAAGCCTCTGCTAAATGAACGAATGTAAACGTAAGTAAACATCGCAAGAGACATCCCGGCATCGCGATTCTGAACCAGTGTTGTGGAGTCAGAGTCGACGGTTTTGTGCACCGACTCCACAGCTCTTCTTTGAACTGCTGAAACTTTCTAGGCAACATTTTCTACGACACCAAATGTGACCCTAATCAGAAAATAGTATATGTTTATTTGTCCCGCTAAACTTCAGTCTTGAAAATAAGTTTAGTTTACAAGTGTTAAGTATACATTTGTATTATATAAATAATATTTGTATACATACTATTGTAATACAAAAAAAAAAATTGTCATATATAAACCAAGAGTACGTGTTCGTCTATTAATTATTAAACAATAATGAATAAGTCTAATTAAATAGCTACAGTGGATCTATTAAGTCTAATCCGGTGCTGCATTTATTCCTGCCAAGGGTCACCAAAAACGCCAGCACAGGTCCTGAACTAGAAGGATATTTTCCTAGAGGGGGTCCCTCTCCCGCGCCACTGACCATGCTGCTATCCCTCAAGTTATCTTCAAAGCTCTGGCCTGTTTTGATTGTGGCTTCCATTAAAATGTACAGGCGGGTGCCAACCTTCACAGGCAGAGGTGGCTCACAGATCTGTGGCCCCAAAGCACAGTAACATCACACCATGGAGAAGTGCAAGACCAGGTCTATTCATGGAACGCTGCGATTCCAGTTGACGCGGCAAACTGGCAAAAAATCTTCTGTATTTTTTAATAGAATTTCTGTAGCCTCTGTACTTTGTCTAGATGGAGCAATTTCTAAATTATGTCTTACACTCTTCTCTGTGTTCATGAGTACGGACAACAAGTCTACTCTGAAATGGCAGGGGAACCGCTGGTCGGCTGTTAACAGCGCAGGACTGTTTCTTAGTAGTTCCATGGTGTTTTAGAGCAGTTTTCCAAAGACTCCCAAACAGACCGTGTGACCCATCCAATTTCATTGTACTCAAAGTATGACTTGAGTGAGCTCATCTATGTAACTTCAAGGTTTGACTACTTGACAATGATTATCATGTACATTTATTCATTTAGCAGATGCTTTTCTCCAAAGCGACGCACATCTCAGAGAAATACAATTTGTGAATTACATTAGGATAAAAAGAGACAGTCGCAGACGTGCGATTCTAAAGTAAACAGTTTCTTTCCGCTATATGCACCGATGTTCATCACACAGTCATTATTATTATTAAATGCATTTCTGATTTTCTCCAAGGGACAATGTAGGGGTTTTACATTTGTACCGTCTCTACATTAAGCATTATCGTACAATAATTTACCCAGTTTAAGCGGGACTTTTTTCCTGTAGCAATTCAGGGCAGGTTGGCTCATCAAGGGTGCAAGTGTTTTGAAACCCAAGACCTTTGATTACAAGGCGATGGCTCTAACCATCATACTCTCTGCTGCTGTATGGAACTTCATTTCTCTATGTATCTTATGTATACTATGTCCCACTCAGGACTTAATGGGAAATTACTCTTTACAACATCATTATCCATCAAGTGGTACCATATCAGGTGAAAGCGGTACAGCTCCAAAAGCAGATTAATGCAGGACTCTGCAGTTAATCCTGACAGACAGCAGGGGTTTAAATTACTTTTGGAAAGACAGAATTAACCAGTTAATGAGATATTCACCACATTCTCCAGGAATCTGATGACCAAGAGAGTCTCTGAAAAACACAATTGTTCCCTTTGCACTCCCATCTTTGTGATATTAAGCAAAAAAAATTGGCAGAAACAGGAAGCCTCATCGCTCCTTGAGGACTTCATCTATGGCTGTGTCTGAAGAAAATATGAATTTGTAACCATTTCATTTAGAAGAACTCAAACATTGCCTATACATTAGGGAATTCTGGAAGTGGACTAAAAATTCCTTGTCGGGATCCACTCCTTAAAGATGGGCTTTGACACCACCTTGCAGAATGCAGGAGGGGGCTGAGGCATCAGCTGAGAAGCCCGAGAAGAAAGGCACCATCTCAACCTTAGTGTAAGGCAGGGCAGCTGAACCATGGAATGGAGTCACATGGTGTCAAACCGCTACTCCCCCCACTAGACAAACCACCATGCAGAACTTCTATGAGCCAACCTCCTTTCTGCTGGTGGTGGTAACATTTCACACATGGCAACGAGCGGAACATACGTGTCGGAAAGACTCCGCAGGCTGGCCGGGGCCGTCTGCGCTCTCTCCCACACACTCGTTTGCTCGGCAAGGCCTCGGGGAGCACTAAGGCATTTAAATGAGAAGTGAAATGTGCCAGCGAGAGAACGGAGAAGAGGAAAGTGAAGCTTACTTAATGTAGCACCGAACCTGGGGACGGGAATTCAAAAATACCCCTGGCAACGGGGAAACATTTTTCACACCACCAACAGAGCTGCAGGCTTCTAATTTATTGCTTCTTTTGCTGAGTCAGTCAGAAAGGACAACAAAGGGGTCAACGTGCAGAATAAAGGGCTCTGTTGCGGAAAATAAAATGGGGCAAGAGATGCAACAAGATCCTGGAAGAGTTTATTAAAGTTTCTTGTCAACATATTTATAAAGGAACAGTTTTAAATTATTGGTACAGTGACCTTGATCAAGAGTTAAATCACTAAGTAGCTTAGCATATAAACCAAACGTTGTAAAAGTTGCCTTTAAGAAAATATCAGCTAAATAACAGATAATAAAAACATACATAACCATATATATCATATGTACAGGTCAATCAATAAAATAATAAAAAGTGTCGCTCTCCCGACATACTGGAAAGCTGTGGCAGACTTAGGGCTACAGAAGAGCATTTGCTGATACAGAGGCACGTGCGGCAAAACTGACTAACGCCGCTGAAATGTGGACTAGACAGACAACTGAAGGGCACTCATTATTAATGCACATCCAAATGATGTGCTGTACTGGGATCAGGTGCGAGTCTGTGCACGGTTTCGCTTATTCTTGCATATGTGTCAGGCAGACATGAGCCCACTGGCCAGCACCAACTCCGCTGCTCATTTTAGAACCAGCCACCACTTGTATAAATTTGTAGGAGGACTAAAAGGCCCACTGTTTAAAATTTTAAAGAAAAAAAAAAAATCATCATTCTTTGCTGAGCTGACACCTGTGTCCTTATAGGAATAGGTGATATACAAAAGATTTTTTTTTTTTTTTTTTAAACACTTTTAATAATTCCATGATAACCTGTGCAAGCTCAGAAGGGGGAAACGTCGGTACGATCCTCCTCCGAAATTCGTGCTGTGAGCACAAACCCGAACTACAACCCTACCCAAAAGCCTCTGCAAACCACAGGGTTCATCAGGCGCTATAAACCCCATTCCAACCACAGTCCTACAGGTGGCTCAGCCAGTTGCAGATGTCCTTGTTAGCAACACGGGTCTGCAGACACCAAGGACCTGCGTAGACACGAGTGGCGTGGTACCCTGGCCCCCACTGTAGGCAAACGATCTATGTTTTGACGCTTAGATGACATGTTTGTCCAAAGCAGCGTATGGATCAGTTTAACCCTCCACCTGGGACTAAAACCTGCAACGTACATACAGTATATCAAGCTTGTGCTCCTAACCAGTGCCAAATTTGCCCTCCCTGGTTGCAGGCAACGCTCAGGAGACCAATCGAGGCGATGTTGGCCTGCTGCGAGAATGACGTCCGTTTTGTGTCCGACTTCTCGAGCACCAAAGCCGATGCGTTAAGCGAGAGATGTAAAACACCCCACTTTGACTCTGCGCACCGTGTCGAGCAAAACGTTAACTAACCGGCCTCCGGGTTCCCCTTTCCGGCAGCTTTCGCTGCACCAAAAGCAATGTCTCCAGGCAGCCGCGGCGCTTGCACAGTGTAACTGCAGTGTAAACGTGAATAATACATGGCGTGGGAGACTTTCACATGGAAATGCTCCTCATCCAAAGGGACGCGGGACTGCGAGGTCTCCTGACGAGGAACCACAAATCCTTTGTTTATTATTCGAAGCATCGCCACCGCCCCTCCTTCAGGTCAATACTCATCTGCATATTTCATGTCGTCACCTTCCAGTCTCTGCAACGCTTATTAAATCCATAATGTCGCCTTATCTCCTCCTCCAAGTGACCGACTCATCTTACAAGTGGCAATCTGGCGCCCGTAATCTCATCTTTGTGTCACCTTCCCGAAACTTCATTTTCATCTTACAGCGGTGAGCGTGTGGAAAATCGCTGCTGATTTTGCACATGGGGGGGGATTATTCATATAATAAAACACCCAGAGGAGGCATCTGAAACGGCTGGATGGTGGAAGTTTACATTGTCTCACCCTTTTATTCTCATTTCACCCTGCCTTCAAAAGAACTTCAATTGGTTTCCCGGCAAAAAAAAGAGAATATTCAATAGCTCTCAAAATGCGTCATCTAAATGGCAGAAGAGCCGTGTTATGAAAGGTCTATCAGTGCATAATTGTGTTTTGAAAAAGAATCACTCTGATAACACGGTTTGTTGTGCTGATGGACAGGACAAGGATACACACCATGTACCACGTTTCAGGGTTTGCACCAACACGCACAGGTGGGAGGCAGCAAATGAGAAGGTCCTGGGTTGATAGTTACGTTTGTCACTTGCGCAGTGTGAAAACGCTGGCAAGGTGACGCATCTTTTGCAACACAGGTAGTGCAGAGCTTAGTGAAGGTCGCCGGTGGCCCTTAAACACACAGTGCGTGAGCCATTCATTCATCTTCTTTAGCAGCTTATCCAATTAAGGACCCGGAGGAGGTCAGGATTCAACCCTGGAAATCATCGATGAAGTAAGAGCACCTGAATAGCAAGTACGTGGGAGGAAACCAGAGCACCCACGGCGACGTGTAAAGCTTACAGTCGGAGTCGGGATCACACGCAAACGTACAGCCCTGAGGCCGGGATGTGACAATAATAGAAGATGAACCGACACAGAGCTTGAACTGCGTTCAAAATATTAATTACAAACAAGATCCACAGAGTTCGTTTATTAATTTCTGACACCTTTCTTCAAGGCAGCTTATAAATGTTTGTATCTTACATTATTCACATTAATTTGTTTCACCTCTGTTAATCCAAATGACAAAATCAAAGCTGTCTCCAGACCAAGAATAACACATTATTCCACACAAAGCCCCCAATCCTCCATTAACACTACTTAACAAAACCAAAATGCAATTTCACAACTCCACAAAACGATCATGCGCCAACATCTGTGTAAACAGTCCTCTCTCATTAACACCTACAAAACACACCACAGACATTTCCTGGTGTTACTTCTATAAGCATGGTATTCTCATTCGAGGGCAAGGGCAAGATGACGGCACGTGCAGACGCAGCTGCTCGGCTCTCCCTCGGTGCAGCAGCCGCTTTTAACGCATATTACTGATATACCAATACCCTGTATTACCGATCTCGGTTACTTTTCACCACAGACACCCCTTTCATGCCGCCCAGAGCCCATCAGAATTGCCATCCCACGAGCGATGCGGCGCGGGCAGCAGAGAGAGAGGACGCAGAAGCAGGGGACGTGAGCCCGGGACGTGAGCCCAGGCCGTGTGCTCGGTTACGGGCCAACCCATACAAACCAGCACTTCCGAGCCTGTTCCTCACCAACTCCGGTTTCAGATTCGACACCATCTTCACCCCCGTGGAGATCCTACGCCCCCCAGAGCTCATCGAAATTGCCATCCCACCAGCGCGGGCAGCGGAGGGAGAGGAAACGGAAGCGGGACGCAAGCCGGGCCACGTGCTCGGCAAAAGGCTAACCCGTACAGGCCAGCGCTTCCGAGCCTGATCCTCGCCACCTCCGGGTCCATCACCAAGAAGATGCACGAGATCAGAAGCGGATCGGACGAGGGGCTCCGGGAAGAGCAGAGGACGACGGCTACGGGTCTATGCGAACACCAGTTGGTACAGTAGCCTATACATTTCTCTACAGGCTGCTGTTCTTCTGCGGGCTGCCACACAAAATTTTGTTGCATTGCATTGCATATGACAATAAAGCATCTCATCTCATTCCACCATTCGTATGACTCAGTGAGACGAAACTGCAGCAAGCCCCTAAAACACCAGCGACAGTCGTTTGCTAACATTAAAACAGCAGAAGCGAGAATTAAACGTCACACCACGCAGTGACAATCAGCCATCGTTCGCAACACTCAAAAACGACTATGACTGAATTACCCATTCATAGAGCTGGGTTCAATTCATGGTAAGCGCCTCGGTCAAGGGTAGTACCACAGGATCAAGGATTCAAACCAGGGTCTTTAGACGCTCCAACCACTACGCCCTTTCTGCTCCTTCCGTCCCCCAATGGCTCAGTGAGAAAACTAAGTCTGTGACCTAAAGATTTGCTAGGCTTTAGCACCGACTGTTATAAGGACAAGATAAAGCTGTTCTACCTAATACGCCGAAAATAGGAGAGCGCGGTGGAGAGCGCACACTGCCACACGAGTGAAGGCCTCTCAGTAGCATGAGAGAACTCCTGGGCTGAGCGAATCCCTCTTACATCCTCTGCTATTGTATTACCACCAATTAATTACCTTTCCAAATGTCAAACAGCATCCGCTTTCGTGTACGCCGGCCTGCTCCGGGTGATATAACGTGCATTAGCCCACATTTCACCGAAAGCAGGAGCAGAGAGAGGCGAGCTATGCATTTACAATCACATTTACATGAGTTCATTTTGCCGCTGCTTATTCAAAGCAATTTCCAGAGCTGTCAAGGAAACAAAAATAGCTCCTTGCATTTACTTTTAGATCAGACAGGATCAACAAACTGCATTAGACTTTCCCTTCTTTTACACTGAATCCAGTTGGGGTTAACTCACTTTTTTACTCCGCATGAAATTGCATTTCTATTCAATTTCGCTGGCTAAATAATGGCAAAGTACAAATGTATAATGTCTGCTTACCCCGCTGACATCATTTCAATGAGGATCAGACATCCTCATGCTTTAATGTATTTTAAAATGACAAAAACTTCCCCCCGAGGGCACTTTTTCCACATCAGTGTAAATTGGTTAAACAGTTGCACGGTATATAATTATTACAATTTGCCTTGGGCAAAGATGCTGGACAATTAAATAACTTTGAGAGCCCTCAAAAAATGTTTTTTTTTTGGATAATTTGTAAGATTTTAAGGAACTAGTTAGAGCTCAAAACATGTTGCATCATTTAAAAGCATAGAACATCCTTTATAAGGTGCATTGGGACTCAGCACTGTAGCGTGCACAGTTCGGGAGATACACTTCTAAAATATATGTTCTCTGGAGTTGATAAAAATGAATGGCTGGGTCTCGGGAGTGAAAATAAAACAGCACGGAACATTACGAGTTCCGTATCTGCGAAATGATGTTCAGGCTCTAACAGAAACTATGCCAGTGGATATGCATTTCCTGGTAAGTATGATATTTGTGACACAACAGACGAGGCAGTTCACAAAATTTCATGAAGATCGGCATACACAAAGACCCATAGACACAACATAAACCACACACACACACACCATTGCTTACAAAGAAATATCTTGTTAAGGACCGCCCAGGCACACAAGGTGCCAAGCAGAGGATGTGGAACTAAAAACTATGCCATCGAACCCAAATCACTATCTCGTGCGGACAGTAGAGGACGGCCACACTAGCACACTCCTCAATAACATACAGCTATGTGGGCACAATGTCGCATTGCTTTCATCCTCTACAGATAACGCCCTATAACAGCAGAGGCCAAGTCCGCACTGCCAAAGCCGCCCAATTACTGGGCTGAGGAAACATCTAAAGATTGCGTAAAATTGTGCCTTTCACCCTGTTACGCACAGCAGATGGCTAAAAGTTCGGTTTTTTAACGCGCAGAGAAGAATAAAGGTCGCCGTCACGCTAACGAACGTTGCAGTTACTTGTCCTGTTTTATAAGCAAGCGAACTCAAGTGCAGATACTTGTGCTCATCAGTCATCAAAGTCATGCATGATAAGCAGCTTTGACTGTGACAGAGGGAAGAGCAGTGAGCACAGCCGGAGCAGAGCAGTGAGACTCCAAAGGCCATGATTTTATTTGTGTGTTTGGTTTTTTTTTTTTTTTAACTTAAATTCTCACCTTAGTGTTGAGACAGAAGACAGGAGGAGGGTCATGGATGGAGGCCAGGCACCACAAGCATGGAAAGCCCAAAGACAAAGGGCTCTTGAGAAATCAAGTAGAGATGGCAGAGGAAAAAACGTTGCCTTGGTTCACCAGAAGGTCCCGTGAAGGAACCGGCAGGTGTATGATGCTCCTGCAGAGGAATGTTCTAATTACGTCCACCAGGAAACCAACACAAGGTGTCCTCCCTCCTTCACCGGAAGCTCTTGGCCTCCAAACTACCACTATTTCTTTCTGATCCCTGCTTGGATCTCCAGTCACACGTCAGTCGCTGACCGGCAAAGAACCAGGGCCATCTGGCTGCATTTTTTACATTTCATACAGTACCAGCCAAAAGTCTGAGGGACCGTGGGCAACCTAGACAAAACCTGTATGGGACACTCCGGACAGAAGAGTAAAAGTAGAGCAACGCAAAAGTGTCCGACATCTCCAGGAACTCAATCATCCAACTAGTTCACCTAATGACTTGGGGTAAGAAGCTACTGTCCAGCAATGTCTAGTCAAATGTCTCACCGGTACTCCAAAACACTGTCCGTCTCACACGGAGTGTGTACCCATACTTGCATTCACTCATTTCTTCTCTTAGTTGCATCTTTTCACATGATCACTAAAGTACCCATTGGCAAAGGATCAGGAAGTCATTTGCTGTCATTTGTTAGTTTGGAAGCTGGTAGTGTAATGATGAAGCGGAGGAGTTTCAGTCTGAATACTGCTAAAGGACCCTTGAGAAACCTCAAAGACAGCAGTCTTTTTAAAAAAAGAAGAAAAAAAAAAACGCCCAAGATGTACCAACAGGCAAAGCTTTTAATTTTTTTGATCACCTCTGGAAAAACTGCGCTTAAAGGTCATAGTGTGTTTGTAACAATGCACAAAACTGGAAGGATTCGTTGTAAACGAGCCACGTCCTGAGCTCCTGTGGACTCGGACGTAGAAGCGTGAGCAGTGCCCTGGGAGTCGGCTCTTCATAAAAACCCCACTCGTGTCTCCATCCTAAATCACCCCGCTCTCCAGCAGCTGGACGCCGCATCTCAATCCCATCTCCCCTGCCCAGCCTCGTGTCCACCCCTGCATCCTAATTCCGCTGACATTTCTGCTGTCTGGATGAAAGCACAAATATTAAAAAATATACCACTTCGCTGCCTTCCTCCCGCCTCGTGTTTATAAACACGTGTGCAGAGAAGCACGATTTTTACATGAACTTAGTACCTGAGCGCAGTTCGATAACATCGACTTCCTTGTGACTCTCGCTGAAAAATGCGCACGAGTCTCCCCTGAATTCTGGGCCCCCAAGTGTGCCTCCATCAATGATTTAAAATGGGTCCTACCTTCTCTTCCTGGGCCTTAAGGCACGTCAGAGACCCAGTTCAGTCCTAGGGTGGCTTTCCTTCCAAGGACGGTTGCCACAGCAACCGTGCGTTATTGTGATGACCTTCTCAGAAAGGTCAGAAGCACTTTAAGCAATCTTTAAACCTTCTGGCCAGAGTACTCCAAGACGATCAAACGCAATGTCATGTTTTTGTGCTCCTGCTTTACAGAAAACCCTTTTCCGCGCCAGCTTTGCACTTGAAGGACCTCCATCATGCTCACGAGACTTTTTAAAAAAAAAAAAAAAAAAACTAAGAAGTAAGCACAAATATGGTGAAGATCATGTTGAGTCTGAAACGGTCAAGGAGTTAAGATGGCCAGCTCAGCAAAGCCCACGCTAGTGCACATACGGTGCACCCAGGTCAGAAAATTATATAATAGAGCTATAGGTCTCGTTTCAAAGCAACCAGTCGAAACAGCTTAGTTTCAGTTTTCAGTAAATGTAAAGCAACTGTCGAAAGTTTGAGTACACGTGGGCAACCCTGTGCGGGAAGAAATGGAGAGACAAATGAAAGCAAAGCAACATATAAAGCCATCATATATGAGTGGGAATTGCTAGAGAAGAGCCAAGAGGACATGAGCCTGGTTCTGACAGCACGCTGAAAGGCGTAACATGATCCTGCAAATACCCCCTGTATAACATCTTCATGATCCACCCATATCTCAACACAATCTGTGAACCTTCTGGTCCAAGACAGCCAAGCTATACCTGGAGAGCACACCTCAGGCTCTGCTCCCTACCCAGGAAATATCCCACAGGTAGCCACAGTTATGTACGAGTATGTAGAGGAGTCAAAAAGGGAGAACGTGCTTTTTGGTGATGGCAAGCCAGTTCTGTTTCAGCTTGGCAGCCCTCCCACTAAGACATCTCGCTAACTGATCAACTGAAAAAAAGGTAAATATTCTATATAATTTAAAAAAAAGTACACATGAAAGTGAAGCTACATGACAACATGGGGAAAGTTTCACTGCCACAAAGACTAGATCTTTTGAAACACAGCGAGGCAGGACCTCTGGAGAGAGAGGAAACATTACCATAAGGGCAAGGCTTTCAGATTTGGGGGGAAAAATAAGGGAGAGCTGAAAAGAGCAGAGGCTACATTCTAAAAATAAGCGGGGGGGGGGGGGTAGGGGGTGGGTAGAGGGACGCAACATGCGTGGGGGGAGAATTACCTCATGGCGGGCTGATGAACGCTTCTCTCACGACCCCCCCCCGCCACTTTGCGCCCCGGGTCCCACAGCATCGGTGGATGACCTATTCCTGAAGCAGCAATCATTGCCCCTTTTCCAGAGGGGTGTGTTTGAGCAGAGGGCATGTTTCATCTACAGGGGCTCCAGCACCTTCCAGCTATATACAACATTTCCTATCCCTCCCGTCAACCCAGCACTCCACCCTCGAGCCTCCACCACCAGAGTTCTGTGTTCAAATGAATTATTAATGTCATTTTCAGCTGGTATGATTCCTCTGCTGGGTTTTTTTTTTTTTTTTTTAGCACTCCGTCCAGCTTATTCGTTGGCTCCGTGTGATGCTAATCAACTGCAGCGGCACGATGCCCCTGGTGATGTCATCTGCGAGGAAGCTGGTGCTGGCATTACTGTCAGCTTTGGCCAAAGGATGCTCACAATGAATCTAATGGCAGGTCAAAGGTCATGGTCCTATGATGACCTGAACCGCGAGCTGGCTCTTATTAGCGTTACTAACGCCGCAAACATAGCGAATGCATGTCAGGGGTCACAATTAGTCACGGGCAACAGGAGCAGTGGTCAGAGCCATCACCTAACAGATGACTCGGATTCAAATCCTGTAACTAAAGCATCCTTAATCAAGGTACATACGTTGACACAATAAAAATTACCCAGCTGGATACATGGGTAAATCACAGTAAGTAGCTTAAATTAGTTTGGGAGAAAAGCATCAGCTAAATGAATAAATAATAAAATAAGCCATGCAGAATTCAGGCCTTTGGAAGGAGTCGCTGCAGAAAATTAGGCCGAAGCGGAGCACAAAGCTACAGCAGGCGCTCACCGAGAACAAGGATGCGGGCAAGTGCTAAACCGCAAAAATTACTGTCTTCTCATCTCCCTCAGTTATCAGCACCCTTGGACACACATCTTTAAATCAGGCCCATCTACCTTCACGAGCGAGGATGAAAGGCCAGGAGAGAATGCACAGGTAAATTAAAAAACTAAAAAAAATATCCCCATGGCGGTGGCTTCTAGCGCTCTTCACCAGCTTATTAGCCCTCATTTTAGACGACCTCCCCATCATATCTCGCTCCGACAGACAGGACAGACCCCCATCCTTATTTGGCGTTGCCCAGGCCATCTCCTCCATCTTGTCCTACATGACAGGCCATTCTTAAGCGACCTAGGACCCACCGGCTAATGAACGAGCTTGCCATCTCTCCGTTTAGCGTGAGTGTGAGCGTGCGTGGGAGTCCAGGAGAAAGAGCGAGAACTGTAATTAGACTCCATTTAATCTGCGATTATCAGCGGCTGAATTATTAGCAGCGTGTCCGTACCCCATTTGCATATTCATGCACTATTAGAATTTGAAAGCCCGTTTTTAAAAGCAGATAAAACTAATAGAACCGAAGGGGATGAGTAGGAACGAACATGTGTGGACAGAGCGTGTGAGAGAGTGTGTGAGTGTGTGTGTGTGTGTAAGAGAGAGAGAGCGCGAGCCCTTGGTCATGTTATCCCAGGCAAACACCATCTGTCAGGAAATCCGTGGAGTTTGTGCTAAAGTCCAGGCTAATCCCACTGTGAAATGAGGTGCAGCTGAACGTGGGAGGTCTGAGGGTAAGTGCCATTAAGACAAAGTCAACTGCTGCTTTACAAGACTTGTGGTTCACATCATAAGAAAGAGTGTGAACGCATCTACATGTGTCTTTGGGCTGTGAAAGAACATGCAAGCGCCAAACAAACTGAGCTGGATTCGAACCAAGATCCAAAACCACAGAGATCCAAAGTCCAGGAGCTGTGAAGCACCAGCCCTACCCGCTGTATCATCATACTATTAGTACGTCCTTCCCAAATTCGAATAAAACATCATGTCTGCATATAGTCCCCAGCCTACTATCTCATATCTCTCTCAACTTAAAGGGAAATTTTCAGTGCGCATGAAGACATTTACGGCGCTGGGCTTTTAAGGACACCGCTGATTAAGAATGTATCTTGATCAAAAATACCTCGGTATTTGAACACACAAGGACTGGCTAAGTAAGCGGGCTTCATCCAGGCTTTGACCCAACTTGTGCTCCACGATATTTCCATTTAGTTACCTAAGTGACTTTTCTTCAAAGCAACTAACAATGTTAATTACATTGATTTACCCATTTATACAGCAGGCTAATTTTTACTGCGTCTGTTCATCGTAAGAATCTTGATCAAGGGTACAGCAGAAGGTGTTATTCGCACGTAGGTCCTCTCAGTGAGAGGGAGCAGCTGCAGCCACTGTGCCTGCCGCCACTGCCTCAGTGAAGATGCACCTCAACTACCACTGCTTTCCATACCAAACCATTACGCACCTGTGGTTTTACTACAGTAAGGAAATACCCATATGATTTGAAACCACAGTCCAGCCAACCTTACAGCCCCCTTTGTGTCAGACACCTCCTCAAATGTTTCATCAAGTGTTGAACAGGTGTCTAATCTGTATGCACATTAATTAGTGTCAGGAGGCACCGAAGGCAAGGAGCAGCTCAGGGTCTCCGTGGAGAGATGAGTAGTGTTCTCTGGTAGAGGAGTCCATCCAGCTTCCCTGGGCTCCCGGTACCTTCCCATTCCCTCTCATTTTCCTACCTCATTTGTATCGCTTTCTCCTTTTTACAGCTGTCCAAACCGGAGAACTCCCCCTCCCCTCTCTCCCTCCAGCTTCCAGGCACTGCCAGCGCCTCGGTACCAGTCCAATTTGCAACTTAAACGTTCTGGATTGGTAGCCGGCGCTAACTGCACCTGGAGCGCTCACGTGAATTGGAGCGGCTTCCAACAGGGATCTCGCCGCCCCAGCTCATCGCTCTCGCACTTAGTGTAGAAAGTTGGGACAACGTGGCACAGCTCTTACATCATAACCCCGAGACTGATAACGCGGAGGCTGTAAGTGATGACAATGTGGTGCAACATACAGCAAGAGGGACAAAACATGGAAAAGTGTCTTTGGTGTCCAGTGAGGCACCATCAATCTGGACTTGGATGTTCACACAGGTGCCAACCGGGCAGGTCTGGTGCCCGCCCATCCATAATTAAAAGTTTCTTATCTAGAGCGGAATTGTGGTGGTCTGGAGCCTAGCCTGGAAGCACATTTACATTTATTCATTCAGCAGACACTTTTCTCCAAAGTGATGTGGATCTCACAGGAAATACAATGTGTGCGTTACATCAACAACGTGAGGCCTGGTTCACCCTGGACAGGATGCCACTCCATCACAACGTAATCACAGACGCTCGTTCATTCGTACAAAGAACATGGTCGGTTAAGAGGCATCAGTTTCACATAAAACACCTCTCTGGACTGCAGGAGGAAACCCAGATAAGTCTCTCCCCTCCCCTCCATCATGAGCATTGATGAATGGGATAGACTGACCCAAACACATTCTTCTTGAGCACTCTCCAATAGTGCCAGTACACCTACAAAAAACAGGAAGTCCCACTGCTTCGTGACATCACTTCCTACCTCGCCATGTGCCTGCAACAATCAACACCAACACTGGTTTAAAAGGGCACCACTTTGCTCCCGTTCTTCCCGAAACAAACACAAAGAGCGCATCAATATCACTTAGTAAGTACAGAGTGTACAACACTTTAGAACCCTTTGTAATGAAATCATCCATGGAAAAGCTTACAGGTATTTCAATTTGGTTTGAATAAAGTCTGCGTGAGGCTAATGCGCTAATTCTCTCCCTTCCGCTATCTTTATTAGCAGCTCAGTCTGTTGCTCTTGTTTTCCCGTGCCCGACGTTTGGAATTTATTAGGAAATTAATGAGCCACACCATGCCTGAACTCTGGCTCTCCCTCCCTGCGTCACCCCCCATCCAACCCACATGGCTCCGTGACTTACCCTCTGGCAAAGATCCTGTTTTATATTCCCTTCTCTCATTTTTCCTCGCTTGGCACCGTTAGCGAGCTCTGTTAGGTGCTCCGCTGTGGTTAACCGAGGCGACTTACTGTATGCTGTCAAAGTACGTTTCCAAACATATCATGTTGTGATGGCAAAGGGCTTCCAATCTGCCTTCGGTGATGTGCGAACATGCTGTGACGGACTGATGTACAGTCCACGCTCCGGTGACCCTGCTTGCCTTAACAGATATTCACAGCACCTGGGTGGACTTGAACATCTGTCCACTTCACACTTTGCCCATTTGTAAAGCTGGATATTTTTCCTGATGACATACCGATTCAGACTTTGCATAGCAGTAAAGCACGCGTATGTCCCCTGGGACTCAAACCAGCAACCATTCGAGTCCTTACCAGCAAAGTTACCTCATTAGGCGGTAGAGGAGGTATCAGTCTTTCCATTTTGTCCGTCTACCCTAACCTTGCTGACGTTCCTCTTATTCTCCTTCTTCGTCCTACACTGCGTGGTCCCACAATCTCGTCCCCCAATGAGCCATGGAAATGAGACCACTGTCACCCGCAGGCCAGGAGTGATGGCATCGATTTCAGCGAGACCGTTATATTTTTGTCCTTCTTCAAACATCAATTAAAGTATGAACCCCGCAGAACCAAACCGCAGGAATTGTGATGTAGGTTCACAGGAAAAGTGTGCGTTTGTTCCATTTCTTTCCTAAACGTCCTATCAGACTCCATTCTACAGACAGCTAACAGTCACATGTTTGTTTCTGAAGCTCTTCATCTGTTGTGAAATATGTCTGCTTTCTCCAAGTTGTGTCACTTTGAAGAATCTGTGCATGTAAATACAAACTCTTTAGCTCTTATGTGTTTCTGCATCGGCAATGATTCTCCTTAATGCAATGCAACTCCAGCTCTCCAAGACCTGCGAGGACAACGATCCTCCTTCATTAGGTACAACCCAAAGATATAATATTCCTACTGTTCCATGGGGAAAAACAGCAGCAAATCCAAGACTCTCAATACTGCATCAGCCAACAAGGCAGGCCATCAGATAGTTGTAACATCAATTAGTTCCAAAAAAAGGCCCTGGAGGAGAACCTTTAAAAAAGTTACTTAATCAGAAGTGCTCTAATACGAAGCTTCGTAAAAATGTGATTTTCTACAAGAAAAATTAATCGGTAATATTGGAATATTAATAGCACTCAAATATTAATATTACATGGAATCTTTTATACAGTAAGCATGGGACTTTAATCCATAAACTAATTATTATTCAATTTTTTATACTAATCTCATGGACAAATTCCCACCATTTTACTAGTTACCACAGTTCCCCACAACAGCAGCCTCTCCTGTTTGTTCTTACAAATCAATCATCATGCTGTATTTCCTGGGAATGGCAACATTCATTATATCAGTCAGTTACAGACATGAGGCAACCCAAGCGTTCCCATAACGGAACAACGCCAGTTTCAACTGTTGGGTGTCTGTTGCTATGACAACAAAAAAAAAAAAAAAAAAAAAAAAAACAACATGCGCTTTTGCAAACTTACCTTTATTTTTTATGTAATTCAGCATATTAGATGCCGGCACGGTACTGCAATGTGAAAGTGCACGTTACAAAGGAAGGCAAAAGCCGACAAGGCAAGAAGCAGCGAAATTCAGCTAATTCTTCAGAAGACGTTCCTCCGGGATATGCTGAGCGGGGGCAATGAACGCAACTTCTGCTCTACATACGCTCAAGCAGACAGGCCTATTGCCATTAAAACAATTTTTGCTATTTACAACGGTAAGAGAAACGACGATACTCATGGTAAATAAATTAGAAAGCCTTTATTCTACTGGCATGCGCAAAAGTGACATGAACGCAAAGAACACCCCATGGCTGTAGGCCAGTTCCATTTGCTGCAGTTTGTCGGTACGGTTACATGGCCATTGTTGTTGCTAAAGAAGAAAGGGGGGAAAAAGCATTAACTACATTTCATTTTGCTGTACCGGAACATTGCTGTGACATTTCCATCAGCATCGTGATTGTCAAACAAGCAGCGTGGTTATATGCTATTGGAGTCGGTCTGAGTGGACCCACTGTCCGTGTGAGAGAGGCAAAACGACTGGAGTTGGTGTTGCACACAAACACTGCGGCAGAACTCCGATGTTCTGTATGTTAATATAACTGGAATGCGTTTGGAAAAATGCATGAAAATATGATTCTTCATAAATCACCTTTGATCAGAGTAACTCAGATGTGGAATATGCCTGCATCTGTATCAGGATCGCCATGACAACAGACCAATATGGAAAGCCTATTGGTGAGAGGATGTTTGCTGAGCTAATGACCTGATCTTCCTAGATAGGGGATCTAATGAAACTTCTACACTGCATCCAGCAGGTGATGTCACAGCCACTGATAAACACGTGCTTCATGAACAATTACAAAGCATTTTGGAAAACGGTAAGGAACTCTAAAGTCCTGTCTTGTAATCTTAAGTTGTCATATCAAGATATGATGTAATATTCATAACTCACATGCATGATCTGATATAAAGGTGGAAAGACTAAAAAAGCACATAGGTGGCTACGCTCGCAGCGTGCCTACGGGGTATGGACCACCACACACACACACAAACTCTCAGAGTACCACCGCATACACACATACAGATAGACACACTCGCACAGAAATTTGCAGGACTACGTAAAACCGAAAAAAACTTCAGTTTCAAACTGAAACACCAAAACTGTCAGAAAACAAACAGATGTGAGCAATGTAATTCACAGTCCAGAACACCCAGCTTGTACTTTAAATACAGTGAGTTAATTGTTTCTCAGGGTATTGTTACAGTATATATCACATGTAAATTATTCAGAGTTGGGCTCCTACTTCCTACTTTCCCCGTCTGTTAAACTAATAAAAATTCAAAGAGCTTTTGTTTTCATAAACCACTTCAGTGAATATAAAATATTTACAAATTTATGCAGATACATGTTCTCTTGTTTTTGAAGTAAAAATGTTTGTCCATCATATCAGAAATACTTTTGCGGATTAATATTTTTCTCATTATTTTTATTATTAACCTTTAACCTACCCCCTTTTTTTCCAAGGCTACAAGATTCCATGCTTATGCAATATACTATCATCATCATCCTCCTTTATTCATTTAGCGTACTCTTTTCTCCAAAGGGAATTACAATAGTCACTCAGTTACACTGATTTCCCCATTTTACTGTTGGTTGTAATTTTCACTATATCAGTTCAGGGTACGGAACTTGATGAAGGGTAATACAGCAGGAGAGAGGATTTGCAAAGGAGTATTTTGTATGAATGGAGCTGTTTGTAACCACTATGCTACCTGCTGCCAGATACAAAAAAAAAAAAAAAACGAAAGTTTAACATTTTTATTATTCCGCTGTGGTATTAAGAGTGAGACATCAGAGCTGTGGTGTGAAATTGTTTCAAAGCTCCACTTTAAAAAAGACCACTTGAAGGCTGAGTGTGAGCTAGGCGGTTCATAATGTAATAAAGTCGTGCGAAGGTGATTGATTCCCAGGGACAGCTCTGTTTTGGTACACGAGTCCCAGTGGTGGTGCTGGGATGCTGCCAAACCAATCCATCAGCCAGCGAGCATGATGGGAAAAGGCGAGGCGGCCACACCCAGGATATCCGCTGCCTGTACACATTAACTCTGGGGCCCAGATGGGATCGATACCTAGCCGGATGCTGGAGTCTCCTCGGTCGCGGTGATAAAAAGCGATGCGCTGTACACCCGTGCCCCGGACCGATGAAATCACTTTGTCAACCATCACTGTGCTGACCCCTGACGACCCCATAAAAATGACTCTTTCAAGCCTCTAATTCCAATTGGACGAAGTAGCCCATCAAATCCGTACCCTCCCCGTGTGCGACCTTGTTATAAATCAACGAGAAATGGTCATGATGAGCAATTTTTCATAATAAAATTAAAGGAAGACTGTAGCAAGGCACTGGTGGAGGCACGGCGGCATACTGTAAGGAGGAGACCTTCTGGCTTGCGATGCGTACAAATCAGGAAAAAAAAAAAAAAAAAAAAAAAAGGCAAAGCCATGCCCAGGCAACGTACTGCTTTTACACACATGGTGCTGTTGTATCCTGAAGAGAAACCACAAAAATCCCAGCCGAAAAGGGTTTCAAGGCAAGGGAATTTGCTGCTGCCTCTGCCTTAATGCTGCCCTGTACCCAAAGTTCCCACCTGATGGACACGTTCTACGAAAGCAGCCCAAGGCAACCCTGCACAGTGCGTTTCTTCGTCACGGCCTCCTTCGGTGTGGAAAAGAAGCCTTACTTCATGTTAAACGGTATACATCACAAAAGAAATAAGTGCAGAACTCACCAACAGGGAGCGCTACAGTCCCCCTCGCTCTCAGTACTGACACTCTGGAACATTATCGACGAAATACTGACCGAAAGTGCTGATCGGAGGCTCTTCCGAAGGACAGCCTAGCACCCTCTGCTTATCCAAGCCCTTAATATTTTACACAGAAATTCTGGAGTCATCCCCAGACTGAGCCCTTAATATTTCATACGTATTCTGGAGCCGCGCCCACTTGAGCCCTTAATATTTCACGTTTAATCCAAAGTAGATGGGTTACAGTCTGAGGAGACTGAGTTGACTTCCCACGCCCAGAGCACACATCAGTGAGCCTCTGGGTTTCAAACCTGCCATCCTCCGGTGTTTCCTGCCAGGTCTAACCCTGCAATGCCCCCTACTGTGCATTCACAGTAAAACCCCCTCGGCGAGGCTAGCCGACGGACGGTCCCCGACTCCTGGGAGACGTCGCGGAGGAGGAGCGGGGCCTCTGCTTCATGGACCCGACTGATTCGGAAGGACAAAAACAGGCCTGTTTTCGCAGCGCGGAAGTGGGTTGTAGCCAGAGATCGACAGTACGCTCACAAATGGGACGCGTGTGCATGCCCAGGCTCTGAACCCTGGCACGCACACCGGATGTGTGAAACAGCTAAAGGAAACAGATTTCGGCGCAAACACAAACTCAGACGTCGGGCACACGTTCCAGATATACAAGGCCAGGCTACTCCCAATGGACGTTGAAAAAATATTCATCTGGCATCCTGACAAACTGCGGTAACAGGTGAGAATTGTTCAGTTAATGCAGGGAAACGGTGGTGCCATCACCATTACTATATTTTGGTCAAGCACAGTCCCAAACTCATGACCTGTTACTCTGTTCTAATGCAATTTCTCATTTACACATGGCTTGACTTAAAGGACAAGCAAGTCAATGATTCCAAAATTAAGCAAGTCAGCATCAGAATGGCTGGAAAAAATAAAACTAAAAGTTGCGGAATGGCTTAGAACATAGTCTAAGTTCTAGAACCTATCTAAACTATTTGAGATGTTATGGCAAGTCCTGTTCGTGTTCAAAAACTTGCAAATGTTGCTGAGCTAAAGCAGATCTGTATGGAGGAGTGGGCCAAAATTCTTCCAAAGCAGTGAGACCCTGGTCAACAACTACAGGAAGTGTTTAGTTGCAGTCACTGCAGCTAAAGGTCGTGCAACCGGTTACTGATTGTAATGAGCAAATTACCACATAAATGATTGCACATTTCATTATGTTCCACACAACGCAAATGACATAAAAACATTACTGGTGCCATTTCTCTCTCTTGCTCTCTGGTTCTACTCATATGCTACTAGATCTGATCAAATTTAATGTCAAAAAAGCTGCAGAAACAGATGAAACCTAGAACACTCTTCCACAACTCTATACCTGTGTAGCGTACTGTGTAGTATGTGTGCACTTCACAAGTCAATCGGGGGCCCTCCAAAGTGCCCATCCCCCTCCTGTGCCCATCTTAAGGAGAACGCTCTACCCTTGCACTTCGAGAGGCTTAAAAATGATCCCAGAAGTGCCAGTAGTGCTAATTAGATGATTAGAGTTTGCACGTTTAGGCTTTAGAGGGAAGCCTTAATAATTCGTTCTGTGCGGATTTGGGGCTGGTTAAGCTCCGATCTTCGGGAGGCCACTGAGATCCAGAGACCCTTGCCATGGCATTATAGAGATCTAGTAAGAGGCGGGCCCATTTGGGTTGACCCACAGTTGCAGTACCAGTCAGAAGTGATGAGCCACTTGGAAACCAATGTTTCCCCCCCACAAGCCATTCAAGTGTGATTAGAAAATTAGGTGCCAATTCTTCTCAGCTCTTCTGCAGCAATTCCCAGAGATGTAAGACACTAATGTTTTGGTTTGCTCTTACTCTTCCGTGCAGTTCCTCCCATAGAGGTATTGATCACATGTACTTGCACACAGCCCAACGGTTCTTGCTGCCCAGCTCGTGAGCAATCATTTCACTGACTCTTAAAAGTTCTACATCCTTTCCTATACTTCCCTCCGCAGACTCCAACAGGCCGTGCAGTTTCACATCCCAGAAGCCCAGAACAGCATCTGAGGGCTCTTCAGTGTTATAGGGCAACCCCAAGAAGGTTAAAACCCATCCTCATTTGATGTACTTACAAATTAAGGGCCCCTAATTCGCTCACGGTGAATACTGAGCCCATGACAGGGACATTAATGATCCGTGCTATCAGACTCTCACGAGTGTCATCTCTCAATCTTTAATTCATGCCACTTTGCTTCATTCTAAGCATAAAGTGGTTATATTCTATGTTGCGCTCTAACAAGCCCGCCGTTTTCCTTCGCTTTGCCCTAGAGGAGGGAGGAAGAAAAATAAGTACCACGAATCCCAAGGTGAAGTCTTTAAAAAAAAAAAAAAAAAAAAAAAAAAAAACCCTGTAATGTGAGACTGCATGTATGTTACATAGCTCTGTTGTGTGGATGACTACATACTTGGTACTAAGTTAGCATTGTACTGTACATAACACTAGTAATAATGGTAATTTCATACACCCTGTGCTGTACTGAGATGAAGAGAAGGCGCAGTGAGTTATTCCACTAACTGTGGGATGTGCTGCCGCAGAAGCTGTGAAAATCAAACAGATGTATTTCTGTATCAACGGCAGAAGCCGCGATGATTCTAAAATTACTGACTTTCTGTCTACATCCAGGACGCCGAACTGCACAGCATCGTCATGTTTCTTACAGCTTTCAAACAGCCTCGGGGTTTGCTATGTACACCTAACCTCGGGGAAGACATGAGCGGAGGTTAACCACTTGTTCATGGCCTATTTAGACACGGTTCTTAAGCAGTGAATTGTAGAAATTTTACCTTTGGATCCTGTCAGCCTGCCTTCCTGGTTTCTAACAAGCGCAAGGATGACGGAGAGCCTGAGAGAGGAGTGACCCTTAACCCTACCATCTTGCGTACTGCTGGTCGCCACGGACTCCCATCAAGAGGCGGCAATTGGTACGGTCACAGCTGGACACGTGGCATTCACCAAGCTGATGCTTACCAGGACAGACGCTTTCCTGAACTGGAACTCTCAACCCTACTGGCATCTGCTTCCGGCAGGAAAAAGGAGAGGAGTCTCGGCAGACCAGTCGAAACGTAGTTTTACATGTGCTGGACATCACTCTACTTCCAGCTCTGGCTCCCCCAGCCTCATTACTGACAACATGAGCAGCCTCGTGATTGGCTGATCTGACATGGCAATCGCACAGATGCTGAAGAGCTCCAGTTCCCTGTAGTGTATTAAGAGGAACGGTGTACTTTGGGAGCTAAAAAGTACAGTAAATAAAACAGTAACTGCCCCTAACTGCTTATTAAATCCAGTTAATCAGCTCCTTCAAGGCCACGTGGGGTCCGAGGCTGAGAGATGAAACCTCCCATATTGTCCGAGAGGATCGCTGCCATCATTTTAATAATCATCATGTCATCATACGTCTTTGCATTCCCATCTAAAGTGACATACAGTTTCTGGTTCTGGTGTGTTCACTGCCTCAGCCATAAGGAGCTGGTTTGCTCCAAAGGATTTTAAACATGTTTAATATGTTTAACCTTCAGCACTAGCTGATTATACAGAGGCAGCTGGTTGTAGAGAGGTCCCCAGGTGGTGTGCTGGTTAGGGCCATCACCTTCCACTTGAAGGACCAGATCTGATCCCACCTCCTGCTGTAGCACCCTTGATTATGGTACTTGCCCTGAATTAGCACAGTAAAAACGCCCAGCTGTACACATGGGTAAATCACTGCCAGTAGCTCAACATTGTAAGTCGCTTTGGAGAAAAGCATGAGCTACATGAGTCAATCATAAAACAATATGGCGTTTAACTACAGGAGCTTTTACTCTGAAGGTTGTTGGTTCAAGCATCAGGAAGGGCTTGGATTGAAGAAGGTATTTAATCTTTGCGCCAGAAAAAAAACACTATCCATCCTGTATACAAGAGTAAAAAGTGTAAATCTACTGTAGATGAAGGCATAAGCCAAGCAATTAAATAACAACAACAACAACAATAATAATAATAATAATAATAATAATAATAATAATAATAATAATAATGTAGCAGCAGCAGGAAAGCTATATATACAGCTGCCCAGCAGATTCGATTAGAGAAGCAAAGCAGCATGTGCAAGACTGAATTTTAGCTCCATTAACACGAATACAGTCTGAAAGCCATCATGTGCTTCACGTGTGAAGTCTTCATACAGCGGAGATGTTGGAGCATCGACACACACCGGAACTTGTACAAAGGCACGACAAACACACCTAAAGATCTCAAGCATATCAGGAGTGGCACATCAATGATGCATCTGCAAATGGGGCTGACCTGCCTGCAGGCATTAGCCATTCGCTTGGAAGGAGGGCATCCCGTCCAGTTTAGGAGCCATGATCCACAATTGTCATCAGTTAAGGAGGAAGCAAATGACTTATTTAAGACGGTGCCCGTAACAGGGCCCGTCGGTTATTTTTACCAGGGCTCATTCTGAGCGCCGACGTCAGGGAAGCCGCTCCGGCCGCGTGCGATGAAAACCACGTGAGAGTGATGCGGAAACCCTTAAAAACGTAACTAAGGGCAAAGTCTGGCCCTACGGCTGGAAAGGAGGTTTGCAGCGGAGCCGAAAGTCGGTAGACGGTTGACACCACGTGCAAACGCGTGCGCTCACGCACACGCGCACACAAACACTCATTACAGAGGATCCGACCGTGCTCGCTTTGGGTTTAAGAACAACATTCATTATCTTAATGCTAATTAATGAGATATCTGAGGATATTCGGCAGCGTGCGTTCGTGGACTGAAAGGCATATGGATCACAGTCGAAGCCCAGTTCTCCCGAGCGGGATTGTAGGATGGTACACTCCTGCTCTGCAGAGAGACTATAGACTGTTACACTGTTTTTACCCATTTACATGGCTGGGTATCTTACTGGAGCAGATAACCTTCAGTACCCTGCTGGATCAATTCCCTTTGCTTTACACCCGCAGCCTTAAGAAACTAAGATGAACACCTGAACAAACTGAGACACGGAAATAAAGAAACATGCCACTGAAAACAGAAGAAAACATTTTAATGTGTAGGTCTGATATGCACTGCAGGGAGCCAGGATATGTGAAAACTGCAGATATCACTCGCAGAAACAGAAGTTAAAAAAAATAAGCATAAAAGGCTGAACGTGGTGACTAATCTCCCCCCCCCCCCTACATCCAGCTCTACCTCAACGCAACAATACATTTTTGACCATTATGTTTTATCATCAACCTTTTCCTTTTAAATCGACTTAGCTCGGATTGCGCCGCCGACATGATTGCATTTCCCTCTTCCGTCTGTTTATTTATATCCTTATTTATGCATGTACCTATGTATTATTACTTTCCTCCCCAGACTGGGACACACCATCGATTCTCCCGTTCCGACCATTTACGCACGATTACTGAGTGGGTCACGCCCCTGAGGGGTGACCGCTCCGAACGTGCGCTGACATTTTCACATCGAGATGGACCGGTCATCAGATCAAAGCGTAACAATGAACTCCTCGGTACTTTAACGTGTTCATGCATAACCTGTGAGCGTGTTGCCCTGCAACTCCATCACAGAGCAGTAATACCTCCTTCGACACCATGTTGGTTTTCCCAGTGGACTCAGCAGCCGAACAACCGTCGTTAAGCAGCTGGTGACCGTCACTGCCGCATCTTCATTCCATTCGGCACCATACGATAACCGTGAGCATCGCAGGACCAAGGAGGAAGGGCATCATCCCAGCAGATTAATAATGCATGGCGATGACGGAGCAGAATCGGCTACGTGTGCAGCTCCACAGGCCCGGCCAAAAGAATACGACCGCAGATAACCGCTCCTCGAATGATGCGGGTTTACGGGAGACTCGCAAAGTTGGGACCCTTCTCAGTCTGCAAGATACCAAAAGTCGACATTGCTTTGTACAGTCAGATCGGTGCAGGTGGGGCGCCACCTGAAGTAGCAGGTACGGTCCATTTCTCTACAGAGGACAAATGGAACTCGGTCTGACAGCAACAGGAGCCCAGTGACAACGGAAGCGGAGATGAAAACACGGTTCACTAACGCCAAAGCCGGTGACTGAGGTCATGGAAGTGAAGGGGCCCGATGTTTGTTTCCTAACCTTGGAACACCCTGAACCAGAGAGCATCATCAGCATGAAACGCTTTGTGAGCCATTAGAGAGAAGGAACAACGTACCCGGTGGCTGTTGTAATTGCCGGTTGACAGTTGGTGTGGACAGAAAAGCCCACTGCCCCCTAGTGGCAGGTGGAATGAATAGCTGTCATGAGCATGAGTGACAGCAAAGAGAAAATGACACTCTTGTGGGGTTCTCTCTTTCCCTCATACACACACACACCCAAGGCAGTGGCAGAATGGCACCATTTCCCAATGTGATGCGAAATGACTCTGTGCACTTCCTGTCCTGGCACTACCCCCGCCTCATTCATCCTCTTGGTCTCTCTCCAGAGACCACACACAGGACCCTTAAGAAATCACGGCTTCAGAGGCCATGGGGGGCACCATCAATTGAAGTGACAGTAGCTGAAAGGGAGTTTCATTTTCCCCCTCCCCACACTCTCAGGGTAGTGCATTTCTATCCATCGTAGTAATCGCAAAATGAAGCTGCCATCCTTCTTCTAGATAAAACCACAGGAAAGGAGCACATTAGTCTACATGAACAGACACAAGGGCCCCGCAAGCACACACTACCCATAAAATCAGGAGGGAGTGGGTGGAAGAATTAGCTAAATAAATCCATAAATAAAATCATAAATGCAGGAAACGCAAAGAGGGCCACACTGGGTAATCGAGGCAGTGTGGAAAAAGGATGCCGATACGATGGAATCGCAACGTCGGAGTTTAAGCAGCACATGAGGGACGGCATCTGACGCGTGCAATTAAAACGGCATAAGCTCGCCGACAGCGAAATGCACGCTTGCACACACTCATTCATATTCCCACTCGTTTTGTGGGAAGGAAGAAGTCGCTGAATACCAGCTGGCCCGCAGCAACGGACAACGCAGTGGGAGGAGAGTCATTCATATTTCCATTTCGTTTACTCCGTGACTTTGATTACTTTGCGAGCATTGAATGACCCTTCTGCGATGGAGGCTTCGTCTGCAAGTGCAGATCGATCAATTAAATAAGGGGGTGTGAGATGGGGCGAAACGGTGAGCAGCTGCACCCTATTGTCGTAATGGCTGCGCGCCGGTGAGCAAATTCAGGACGGCGGTCTGATGGCCTAATTGGAGAAACATAGACCTCGTGATAAGCGGTAAGAGGGGTGGAGGTCATCTGGAGGAAAGAGGGAGATGATGCGGATGGGGGGCTGGGGGGTCGGTACCAGTGCGATGGTTGTTTGGAAGATCAGCGTTGGAGCAAACAAAGCCCAGAGCATCCCGACAGAGCTTTTGTATGCAGCTTTGTACTAATGTATGCACACGCCTGATCATATGCACAATCAGATCCCCCAACGTGAGAGGACAGGAGCGTTCATTCAGAGCAACACAATGGAGAACGCGCTGCCAACCCACGCTCAACAGACACACACAACGGCCTCCGCTTGATGGGTCATTTTCCACCTTTCATCGCCCCTGAGCACTTCCAACCTGCAGATTCCCCAAACAAGGTCACAGCTCACAAACCTTCACAAGCAATTTAACATCACATCTCCTTAGTCGACATTGACTAAAGAGAGGAGACCTGCTGCGAGAAGCGAGGCGCGAGCACAAAGAGCGGCACGACAGGGAGGCAAAGCAGCAGTGTAACACCAGCACCTTGGAACAAATCCCAGCTAAGTCACAAGTGACAAGGCACCCATGGTGTCTCAGTAAGCGTGACGGAGTCAGCTGGATCCTGTGGACACCCTGGACAACACCTGTACGGGACAAAAACGGGACAGAACAGTGAAATCAAAGCAACACTTAAGCGCCCAAAGCATCTGGTCTTCTGGTCAGCCTTGTTCACTTAATTCCGCAAAAACGAATTAGTCTCCAAACTTTCGACTGTCTATATCTATAAAACAGACTTCGACAGGCAACTTCTTGAAAAGCCTGAGCTTTCTTGTGCTCTCAGAGTTGACAAGCATTTCGGCTACAGAGCGTAATCCGCAGGGGCCACCGTGGCTGTAGATCATGGCCTAAACTGCAATCGATGTGGCGGATTCCGATGAGCTCTGTCCAGAACAACACAGCCCTCTGGTGAGCTGTTTATTGCTTTCGAACCAATGTCTCCCAAGCTGGGAGGAGTTTTATTGCAATAAAACGCTACTTCAAGTCATGCTAATAGTAATAATGAAACAATAAGGACGGAGACCGCATCTCGGCAGCGTCGACGGCTGAGTGTCCCCCGCCAAAGCCGTCGGGCGCGAGCAGAAACCACAAACAAACACTCATCAATCAATATCAAACATCGGCACTGTTTTTCTGGACTTAACTGTGGGATTTAGGAAAAGAGCCGAGTATGGTTTCTGGCTCTTGAATAATACATGAAGGAAAATACGAGGCAGAGTCTGGTCATAAAGTAGATTGTAGAAAAACAAACAAATAAATAAATCAAGTGGCTGTGCTCGTGATGCAGCGCTTAATCAACACGTTCTTCATTCCTCAGGCCTCGCTGTCTAACCCAGCACATTATTCACTTTTGATTCAAAATACACTTTGGGGCTCAATTGGAAATGAATAACCTGTAATTTTAATTAAGAGTGTCAAACATATGCCAACCTGATGCAATGGTCACAGAGAGAATTACATCTCAGAATGACTAGAAGCTTTAATGCTGCATATCAACAGAAATGAAGATGGGAAGCAAAAATGTTTGGAAAAATAAATACAGCTGATGTAAGGCTAATAGACTGCTATTCCCTGAAAGTATCACCATCTGTTAATTGAAGCTCATCCAGCGTAGAGCCACAGTGGTCCAGCATCTGTCCTGAAGGCATAGGGTGTGAGGCAGGGTCTGTCCGCTCCGTTACAGTTCAGTCACACGCTACTGGGTAACAGTCACCAGCCCACCTGGAACACATCTTTGTATTCTGCAAAGAAACCAGGTCAGAGCCAGAGGAACCCACACGAACACAAGGAGAACATTCAAAGCCATGTCGACTGAAGAAGATTCGAACTTACGCCCGAACCGACAGTCGAGGAAGTGTGAGGCATCAGAACTACCCTCCTGGCCACCGTGCCACCCAGTACATACGACAATATAACACAAGCAAGCTTGTCATCAAGCTCCATTGAAGAGGATGAAGGTTAATATTGTCAATCTGCTATATTAGTTTCTTCAACGGTATGACACTAATTTCAATAATGTGTCTTAATCAACAAATGCTTCTGAGCTGTGGAGAGATACTTAAGCAGGAATCCGCTGGCCAGAGGTGCATATCAACGAAAAGGAGGCAACGCAACATGCATCATCAAATGAAGCACGCGACAATTAAACCACACCATTAATCTCTGGTTTCATCTGACCCCACTGTAATACATGAAAATGTTATTAAACTCAAGTGGGAAGGGAGAGAAGGGAATAACTTCAATTCTGAAACAGAACACCGTCAATTTTTCCATTTCAGCACCTTTCCTACAAAGTAATGAGATACTTATTTTGCGTGCCCTCTTCAGATGATGTCTAGATTGATGTGTTCGCAAGGGCACTGACATACTAAATAGAATCGCCGACACCCTTACAGGAGGCGTATAAAGTCCCGAGCGCTCTGCTTCACCTCAGACTACGCATTTAAATCAGTGCTCCAATTCCACCGACCAACAACCCGGTTCAAAATGAGCAGGAGGTAAAGAGAACTGTCAAGAGGAAACCACTTAAAACATCCTTTCAGCTAACGGGTGCTAAAACAAGCACAAGCATCTGTTTTTCGAAGGGGTGAAAATTACAGGCAGCCAAACCCTTTTTGATGTTCGCTAAGGACAGTGTCTCTTCAAACAATTTTATTATTCATTTTAAAATTATTATGGTTCTTATAACGGTGCTTTTATTCAAAGTGACTGTGCATTTACATATTTTTGAAGCCATTCAGGTTAAGTGGCTTTTTCAGCGGTTCAAGAGTAACCCGTCATGGGTGATCTACTAACAACCATCAGGTTACAAGCCGGTCCAGTTATGCTCCATGACACCTGCTGCAAATTACAGATGGAAAATACGGTGAGAATAGTTAGGAAAGGATGTCCAGTGCTATAATCGTTCCTGAACTTCTAGCAATATTCAGCTATGGCTAGCTGGCTGAGTGATTGCATGGAAAAGCGGACAGATGGGTGAACGCATAGATGGATGGATCCCATCATAAGCCAGAAATTTTTAAAGGAACATTGAACCAGAGGAGAAGTAAAGTCAAAGGTGAACCCATGGAAGAAGAAGAAAGAAAAAAAAAAAAAAAGACTCAAAACACTCTCTCCTCTTCTGCTTCTGTTCAGCCTAAGAGAGCAAAAAGATAAAACAAGACTTCACTGCATAATTCATCTGCAGGAGACACCCAAGAGCGTAAATCTATCAAAAAGTTCCTTACGTGCAAAGATTAAAGTTTTTTTTTTTTTTGTCTTATTGTTTACTGGTTTGAGCTGGACCAATTTTCAAGCCTCTGGTCTGGGCTGCTTCAGCTGATTTCAGATGCCGGTACAGCTGCCTAGTGGGAATATTTTGGGGCAGATTCAATCTAGCTAGAGTTCCACCGTATCAATAAATAAAAGAAAAAAAAAACCTGAGGCGCAATTTTGTAATCATGTACCATATTACATATTTTCTTAAGATTGCACAAAAAAAAAATTACATTGTGAAATAAGGTCTTGGTTTTTCCAGGTGTGTGCAGTGGAAAATGTGTGTTTGCATAGTGCTAGCCTTTAATAAGTGGTGACGCAATGTGGCCCTTCAGAAGTAGAAGCAGGCACACTTTCCTTAGGTAAGAATCCCGCTCTCCCACAACCCCTAGAATCTTGTTTGAGAGTCGCCGAGAAACTTTAAGCCCTTCCTGCCTCTTTAACGCTCTTTCCTGACCCGTGTGTGAAGTTGCATTGTCGGGAAAAACAGCGCAAGAGGTTCAGTTGCAGAGATGGAGGTTTTTTTTTTTTAGCTGGAAGAACCTTAATTTTTCCACTTATATGCACTGACTTTTTGGACAAGGTTTTGGGTCTGGAATGAATCAATGGGGCCTCTCTGCCCTGCTTTGATATGACCATTGAGAAAGAACACTGAAGGGCCTACGGGGTTGTTTCAACACATGTAATGGCTCTGGACTGTGATTCTCCCTCTCAGCTACATATTCAAAGTACACGAGAGTTCCTAGACCCCCGAGTGGAGCAGGGAAGATGAGCATGAAGAAAAAGACATGCATGCAGGCAGGGTTGGGTGGGCAACCCCGCAGAGATGGAAGGCGAATGAGATGAGCGAGGGTGGCCCAGCTTCTTAAAATCAGCACTGTGTCTGGGGCTTCCCTCTTCCACACTTGTTGAGTTGAATTATAGGGGGCGGGAGAGCACACGCTGCGAGTTGGATATGGATGGAAGCACAGGGGGTGGGGGTGGGGATACAGAACAGGCGCAACCAAAGAGGACTTCCACCAACCACTGAGTTCTGACAGCCCCCTGAGGATACAGATACCGTAAGAGTCCTGCGACTCAGCGATAATCAAGAAATGTGGGCGGGGCAGGGGGTGGCAGCAATTCAAATGCACATCAATGACGGGCAGGTCAGCAGGGCATCTCGAATGAAGAGGCGTAGCCGCTGAGCGATGAGGAGGGTGGCTGGGTAGGGGCACTGGAACGCGACAAACACCGAAGCGGAGAACTCAAAGTCCCAAGGACTGTGTGAGAAAGCAGATCCCACAAGCTTGCAAAGCAACCTCCAACGCTGGGAAAAAAAAAAAAATTTAAACACTGATGCAACACATGGAAAACAGAGGAACTCGTGTATCAAAAGCACCACAAAAGCAACGTTGCTCCATTTCAGTATGCACAATTTAGCCTAGAGCTAATGAGGTCTGATACAGCCAATATTGCTTGCTTAAGGGATTCGTTCTGCAATTAATGTTCTAGATCTAATTTAATAATGGCTACAATTCATTAGTAATGCTAAATTCCATGTATTCATATAATTGTACATATGTAATATAAACGTATAAATGTATAATTTTACCTTTATACATACATATATAGCTGTGTATATGTATAATTACAAAATACACATATAATGTGCGCATATACGCATCTATATAATTGGACATACATATGTATGTAGTTATAAAAATATACACATACATATCTATGCATCTACATATATACACAGTATATAAACAGCATTTACAGAATTGCTATAATTTCCAGTAAATCCCTCCATTTGCACTTAGGAACATAATTTCACCAACCGAGTGAGGTTGATTGTAACCGGTATTTCTTTTTCTAAAGTTCTGCAAGCTGCTGCGTGTACATAACTTCTACCTTTTCCTTCAGTTTTTCTGTCACACGACCCTGTTGCATGTCACCTTGCCTCCGAACCATCAAAACTGCAGGTCATTCATCATAGCTTGCTTTGTGATGCTCTGATTAATGCTATAGCGCTAAGGAAAGCACTGCGTTTTGTCATTAGCAGCCGCAGAAAGGCGTCCCCCGGCACCCTCAGACGCCTGTCAAACTAAGCGGCATTAGTAATGGCAGATGCTGCGACTCGACTCGGCCGTTTTTCATTGCTTTCCGTTGCCGGTCTCTGCTTAATGCACGATTCCCCGACAAACAGAATCGCAGCCAAATGTTGTTTTTCTGTTACCTTATCTGTCAGTCTCCACCCCCTCCCGAGCTTTCGTGTCAATGCAAACGAGATGGATTTTCCCATCCTTTTTTGCAATGACTTGTGCTGCTTCTTGTTAACTCTTCCAATCGGTAAGCTCACAGGCCCTCGGTGGTGCTCATCCAGCCCTCCTCCTCTTGGTGTGCCCTTGCACTCCTCCACGAGCACTGACTCCTCACCAGAGAAGCCCGAAGGTGTGGAAAACTCCCTCCGGATATTGATCAAAGTGCCAGCTGGCTGACCCCAGTCCCAACACTTCCTTCTGGAAGTCTCTGTTGGAGGGAATAAGACACCCTACAAGAATGGAACTGACCCAAGACTACAAGGTATGATTTTACAGGTTTGGCAGTAGATATCCATCATACATCAATCTACGTGAAAATTCCACATGTGATGCAAGCTACCGTCAACCAGCATCCCAACAACGTGAGTTTGAAGAGTCTTAGCATGAACGTCTTTAGCAGCTTTCAGCCCTCTTTCTGTATGATGCCCAAGAAAGTGGGCAGAAACAAACACAGATGCCAAGTCCTGGTGCCCAGATCTTCACTTTTTACCCACTCACACTGAACCGCATAGGGTCCAACAGTAGATCCGAACCCGACAGCCAGGTCCGAGTCAGTCGGCTGCCTACGGGGAACTGGCAACACTCATTTACTCGGACATCAGCGTTTACCCCGAGAGATACGGAGATGCGTTTGGACTGCAACGGGGGGACGAGCATGCCTGTTCGCCCACCAGGGGACAGAATTTGCAATGCAAAGTGTGTTATTTCACCAGAGTCAGAGTGCTAAGTCATAGATAGCTCCTCAAAGACACTAGAAGGAGCTTCACTTAAGCCAAAGAAGACAAAAACTGAGGAAGAGCTCTGAACCTAATGTGAAAGACCTGTCTTTACTTGACTTCCTCCACCTGTTATTTACTAGTTTTTGTTCAGGCTGACATTTGTTTTAAATGTCTAAAATGAGCAATTCCACCCAGAGAGAGTGCTGTCATACATAACTCCTGGACCTGGAGCTCCCCAAAGGGCAAGTGTGTACCCCATTTTTAGCAAACTTGAAAGTTTTCAATTTTGCTCTCATCACTAGATCCTAAGCTTGCGAACAAACCCATGGGGGAGAAAACTAGTCACTGGTAGGAGCAAAAGGTATAATGAACACAAACTCCTACACACCCGAGTAGGAGAAAACTGTGTCAACACATGCTGAGCTCAAAAGGGTACGCAGATGGGGAAAGGTTCGGAACAGCCGCTCCACGTAATTTAAATCCAATCTCCAAAGTCAACCTGTGGATGCGCTTAGACTGTAATCAAAACAAGCAAGATTGGCAAACAACCTAGAGCAATTTCAGGGGAACATACGGTTTTACCCATCAACAAATCACAGATACGAGCCCCGAGGAAAACTCAAGAGGAGGAAAACAACAAACACACAGCTGCATCCGCAACCCATCGGGAAGTGCATGCTCTGCCGAAGGACAGCTGGCGTCCATCCAGCACGAGCGCTCGACCAAGGAGAGAGAGGAAGGAGGAGGACACTTACGGTTTTGAAGTCTCGGTGGCTGCACTCGTGACCCTGGAAGCGGCAGTAGAGCATCATCTCCTTCAGGTCATGACCCACTCGCTCAGTGAACTCCTTCATGCTGAAGGGCTTCGGTTTGTAGCCTGTGAAGTTGGCCCGTTCAGACAGGAACTCGAGAACCTCTGGTTCAGCCAGGTGGGGCTCCTGGATGCGCAGGTGCACGTCGAGTAGGTCCAGCAACTCGCCGGCATGATAAAGGTCGTTGCGGGTGAGCTTGGTGAAGCGGTAAGGGTTCAGGTTGCAGATAGTGACCACGGGGAAAACTAGGCTGTCAGAGACCACGGCATCCACGCGGGTCACATGGGGGTACGAGAAGAAGTAAGCGAGGCGCTCGGCACTCTCCAACGCCAGCAAGCCTAACGAGGTCAGCAGGGCGGCAGCCCACAGCAGGCGGCGCAGCGTGAGTGGGCCGTAGGCGAAAACAAACCGCAGGCCGTGCAGCGTGCTGCGGTGGGCAAAGAGCTGCCAGGAGGAAGGCCGCAGGCTGCCCCCGCTGGCCTCACTGCCACAACTCTCCTTCAGGTCCATCTCCGGCCACTCTGCAGGAAAGGAGAGTGGAGAAGTGGAGTTGAGCAACACTCACGAGCCCAGACTCCAGCAACCGTCACACACCCTGCAGCTCAAGATTCCCAGGAGAGAGCGAAAGACAGACAGAGAAAGCTCCGCAACTTCCCGTTCCATTCTCATAGTTCCCCATCACCCCGCAAGGGGGCAACACGTCAGTCCCTCGAGTACTCCAGAAGTCAACCTTCCCGGACTCGGACTGACAGACAGAGAGGTTGGGGAAGAGCAGGAAAACAGAAAAAACATTCAAAACAAGGTGAGTCCAGCACGGGAGGCAGAAGATCAAAAACAGAAGAGATCCTTCACCCAAGAGACTCCTCCTCCTCCTGGTTACACATTACTGTTGGCTACTCCTGTGCCATTAATGAGAAGTCTGAGCGTTTCTTGCTCAGTGCAGCGGGATCACAGCCAGTCTTCGCAGGTGTGTGTGTGTATGTCTGTGTGTGAGAGAGGGAGGAGTTGATGGAGGAGGAAGGGGGGTTAGCCCCACTGCTCAGCCTTGTACATCGAACCCCATTCCTCCACCGCTCCTCTTTCAGCCAAGCCACCGCCGCTCTCGCTTCCTCTTCCCAGCTCGTCCACGGAAGCACTGAGCAACGGCGAAGCGGCGCGACACAGGAGGCTCTCACACACGCGAGCGCACATACAGACACACACATACCCTCGCACTGAGAGAGAGAGAGAGAGAGAGAGAGAGAGAGAGAGAGAGCAAGAGAGGGGGAAAGAGCAGAGGGAGGGGGGAGAGAGAAGAGAGCATACACGTTCCCTCTCTCTCACACACATACGCAGAAAAACAAACGTGGCAGCTACTTGTGCTCATCGAACATGCACCCGTTGCTTCGCTCGCTCTCTGCTTTGCCGTGTTTGTGTGTTGTGTGGATGGTTGTGGAGGGGGGTGGGAAGAAGCAGGGACACACTTGATTGAGAGTGGTGTGAGACTCGAGCGGCAGGAGGGGGCAGGGCGAGGAGAGGACAAGCATCGCGTTGAGAACCCCGCAGGCAGAGAGAGATGGGGATGTCACGCTGAGCAGGTCTCGCCGTTGAGAATCAAACCGAGAGAGCAGCAGCAAGCCGGAATAAAAACTCGAGTGAACCCTGGTGGTGATGGGCGTCATTTGATAGTAGAGTGCCGACACGATCAGAGGTCGCAACTATGAGCGCGGTCGTGTCAGTTCTGAGGATTACACACAGGTATGGCAACCAGATGTCATCACACCAGATCACTTATTAAAATAATACATTTGTGGGCATCAGAAGAAGCACACGTGAACAAACGTTGACTGGTGGGCAATGCACAAATGACCAAAACATATGACACAGACAAAATGCAACTGAAAAAGCACAAGTTTTTATTTATTAAAGGGAAAAAAAAAAAAAGTGCCAATTTATTAACGTCAATTAAATAAAAGCAAGAGGAAGATAAATAAAAGTCAAATGTTAAAATACTCACACTGGAGAATTACAGCAGGCAGTGTAGTGAATAGAACTTGCACTTGAAGGACCCAGGTTGAAATCAAACCTTATGCTGTAGTATCTGATGAAGGTACTTATCCTGAATTGATACAGTAAACATTATCCAACGGTATAAATGGTTAAACTATTTTAAATGACTCCGGAGAAAAGCATGGACTAAATGAACAAATAACATTGCAGCACACCCATAGCCCAAGCTGCGTGACTAAAGGTGTATTCAAAGAAGAGGAGATCTGAATGGCGTGGCGGTAATGCTTTCAAATACAACCCAGGAGACAAATCTCCCAGATGATTAGGAAGATTGAGACCAGCGTCATATCACTTGGAGCCACCCTGGTGGGTTCAAAACACCAAGTGGTAATCAAGCTCCACGGAAAAACCAACTTCGGAAATGTCGGTGCAAAGGTCAGGCAAGCTGCGAACCCAGAAGAAGCCCCACACAGCAAAGTGAGCCCTCAAAACCACAAAAACCACCTCAAAATCCAGATGTCACAGAGGTCTTCAGAACATCTTTGAAGCTACAGGTGCATCTCCTCCACAATACAGGTGGCCCAGAAACTCAAACTTCCTGGTTCTCGGATGAAAGGCTTTGAGGAGTGCAAAACTGAAAGCCCACGTGGAGGACGGATTCTCAACGAACAAGAGTAGGGATTGGAACCACAGCTTTAAAGATATTTCTCAAACACAACACCCGTTCCATCACCTGAGTAGCTGCAGCCTCAAGCAAGTATATAAGACCTGTTCTTCACAGGAAGACCCTGCCTTAGGGGCATGTCACTCTTGAGCACAAGGCAGTAAAGTAATTCATCGGCGTGCTGAATGTGAAGCAGATCCATTTCCATTCCACACCCGGACTCCATCATACTTGCGCCACACAATTCATTTCCAAGGTGCCCAGCAGCAGAGGCCAAAACTTCTCTTAAGCAGCCAACGTCCATCTGCACCACTGGCGGAATTCAATGACCCCCTTCCACAAAAAGGTCTGCAAGGGAAAAGCCAATGTTAAATGTAGCAATTTCAGTTCCAGCTCGACCTTATGACCAAACCGTCATAGTACGAAAACATTATTTGAACACATTCCTGCAAGAACTTTTATGAAACATGAACGTTTAAGTTTCTCCTTTCCTGACCTTAAAGAAAGTGCTAATGGAAGAAATGTATTTAGAAATATGACCAGTAAAATCCCATCTTGAGCCAACAACATACATCTAAAGTGAGGTTGTTTTGTCCATTAGCTATGATATACCAATTTTTAGTGAAGTAGTAAAAATTACATCTCATTCAAGATTACAGCTTTACCTAAGTCTCTATTCAACTTTTAAAATTTTATCTATATCTAGATTTCTGTTCTACATTTATGTAATTTTATAATAGAATTTCTTTGTATATTCAAAGTTTGACTCAATGTCTGTTTGCAGGCGCAATGCAGACTCTATTTCCAAGTTATTATTTCATCTTCTGTGATGCCACAGTCACTGTGCATAAAATCAGATAAGTCTAGAATGGAATAGAGATGAATCCTCTGGGGGTCGAAATGAGGAATATAAAGAGGTTTAAGTACATTTGTGTCCCTTGAGGAAAAGAGGCATTATGGTAGGGTGAAGAGATAAGCTCATTATCTCACTTAAAGCTGTGACACAAAATATGCGGATAAAACAAAGAGTAAGGCAAAAACTGTCAGTAACATGATCCATAGAGGTGAGAATGGGGGAGTCGCCCCCCAGTGGTACAGCAGCGCTACTGTCAAAACTGAGCCTTGTTATGCACAATCTGAATATCAACACCTAAACCAAGAGAACCACCCACCTAAACAAAAACTCACACCTTTACACCTGTACTGTATGGCATTCATTTCCGGTGCCAAGCATCCACTTGGACACTTTAAAAATAACATTTGCAGTCGTGACATTTACACAAAGAATGACTTTACTGAGGGTTAGGGTGAGTGGTGAAGCGTAAATGCTAAAAGCTGCAATTGAGCAGCTCAAAAAGTGGAGCACTCACAAGACGAGGGGGCCACAGGAGGCCCGTCTCTCTCCGTGAGCTCAGAGACAGCACCACCTGCGGGGGCAATCAATCACCCACCAAGGCTATTCGTCCCAATTATACCTGCAGCAGCCTGCAACCGTTGACTTCATTAGCTAAACAAGGACCTTTCTTACACCAGTGAGCTAATTATCACACTTATGCATAAGAAAACATCTCATGCGGCAGGAACAATGTCCCTGCAGGACAGGATACCAGACTTCACTTTCCAGGGCAAAGGTTCCAGGACCTCCTACCATCTTCTAGCATCATAACTGAAATAACATTTAGTTCATGCCTTGTTCAAAGTGACTTACACTGTTTCAAAATGTACTTACCAGTATCTAATCATCCATACAACAGAGCAAACGTAACACAGGAACAGTCGTTTTCGAGCCATGTTTCAGTGAGGGTGGAGAAAGTGTTGGTCACCAACTCACCAGCCAACCATTTTAACCCAGATGCTGCAGGGAAGGGAAGAGTTCAGCCTAGGTCAACGGCTGACAATCTGTGTACAAACACAGCCCTCTATGGCTCACAACCTGACTCATGTTTAAGTATCACGGCATTCAAGTTTCCTTCAGCCTTGACTAAAATGAAATGCCACGACGCTGAGAAGCTTTTCTCTGAGAAAAAAATGCCTGCAGGAGACTTCCTTTCAGCTGATAGCGGACATGTTGACATTTTATCAAATAATTAATTAAACTGGCCAGATACACTTGCGAAGATTGCACACGTAATTACACTTTCATAAGTTCCTAATGGATTATAAAAATTGTAAGCTACCATCAGGAGATAATTAGGGTGCATAATAAGCTCGAGAGTAGAGCGATGCTCAGTAATTACAGGCAGAACAGAGCAGTTTGAAGATGAGGACAAACTGTCGGCATGTAGAAGAACCACTCGCTGCATGGAGCTGCCTGAACCCGAATGTCCTCCGAGAGACATAAGTGAAGAGCAGCTGCACCCTCAGGCTTCTGAACCCTGAGAGATGCCCTCCTTAAGATCCCAGCCCAGCAGCAAGGAGACAACCAGCACCACAGCCTGAATAAGAGAGCACACGCACCTTCTGCATTTGTCAGGTATATGTCTGCCCCCTGCTGACAATGAGTGGTAGATGCAGCGAAGCTGGACAAGACAAGAACTCCTCAATCAACCTACTAGACAACAGCAATGATCCATGAAGACAACGTCTAAGGGTTTACGATGCAGAACCCTGAGGATGTTTCCAACATAGGAAACGAAACGTTGGGATTAGTTTCTATGACGACGCGGTCTACTCTGGAAGACGTTAAATTCCAGTCTAATGACAACGGCCGCGGAAGCCTAAGTGACTTGATAAGACAAGAAAGGTTCTTTGAAATCTAATGTACCGATCAGGGTAGGAGGTTGCCGTGTGGTTAGAGATGAAGTTCAAAGTGTTAGGTTCCACCCAGACCCATGTCCAACAAGCATGTGGCTAACAACAGCAATTCATCAGGGCTCTTCTCGCCAAGACTGGTTACAGAGATACCAATCAGGCAAATAGTGAGCTATTGCAGCACAGGTGTTTCCCCATCAAAGCTGGAAGTTTTCAGTTCCACTATATTTTACAAAACAGAGACATGCAAAATCATATTACAAGCAGGGTATACTTGCATTGCAGTCACATGTCCAGTGCTTTAACTAATATTCTGCCTGTGACCACCAGCCAGTCACCAGTCTCACTTGCTGAAACTTAAGCAAATATCTTGTGTACGTGTGGCTGTAAAGGCAAAGGCTGGCTATCTTGAATAATCCAAGCCATAGGCATGTTTCAGTTTTTCCCTCATTTCAAGTATTTACAGATATTGATGTACTCTAACAGCTTACACAAAGTGCTGAGAAATTTTGACTGGTTCTGCTTACATAGAATAGCAAGCTAGTAATAGCTGGTGTCCAGAAGAGCAATGTTTCATAAACCTGATTCAAACATAACATTGCTGAAGAGTTAGGAGATGCATAACAGTTTTTCAAGGAAATTAATCCAGAAGTGACAAAAACAGATGCAAAAAACCAGGTCAAATTATTACATATGATTTTGTTGCATTTCCTCATTTCATGAAAAAGCCTATTCACAGAGTTGAAATTTGCCAAGCAAGAACTGATGTCTTTATTATTTTATATATATACACATTTGTTAAGCAGGAACATTGGAACAATCAGTAAACTAAAAGGTATAAGGTTCACCAACAAAATCATTTATATTTAGTGTACCAGTTTTGGAACAGGAAGTGTTCAGATCCAAAAGCATGGTTGACATGTGTATATACATATATACAAAAAATGTTTGTGCAAAGTATCAAAAGAACAGAGTCCCTGAGGGTCAGATCTTGAGGACCAAAAGCACCACCGTGATCACCTTGCTTATGTCACGGTTGTCTCCTCCCTCTGCCTTGTCCAAAATTTCTTGGGCTTCTCAAAAACCCACCTCAAAGGCTGCAGGACTCCTCAGGCAGCTCCCCCAACAACTGGTCCAGATCATCTGCATCAAAGAGGGACACAGGCATGGATCAGTCCTCCAGTGTGACAGTGAGTGAGTGTGTATATATTGCACGCGCGCACACACACACACACACAAGAGAGCACTTAAGTCACCTAGACCATGAGAAAGCTGCAGCGGTTACACGCACATACACAGTGTCATTGCTGCCAGGATCTTAAATGGTTAAAGAACATTCAAACTGTGCAAATATATGTCCAACAAGAAAGAAAATTGATCAGAAGCAGGCCTGTCTATGGCATAACTCCACTTGTGCAAAATACAGCATTAGAGAAATGTTGAGCTCATAGTGACGAGTGCGTATCTTCCAGACAATGTATGATTCATGAGGATGATTCATGAGGGCCTTTGTTTATTGCATGTGACCTGATGCTGTGCTCTGCTGAAGGCAAAAGACAGACCTGCATCCCAGGCTGAATCACCCGCCTCACTCTGAGCTTCAGCTCCAGGGTCGTTCCCCGTTAGTCCTCGCTCGCCACATTCATTGCTGTAGATCATCTCCATTTGAGAAACGATGCCCCCTACTGCCAGGGAGGACTGTGTGTTCCTGGTCATCTGCTTCTCCTAGTCATGGGCATATAGGGTGTATGTTGCAGCCTTCGGTATGTAAGATATGAGATCAATGCCAACACTGCTCATAAGACATAATCAAGTCTTCATCATCCCCATCACAGTCATAAACAGGCCTTCATTCGAAGAGTCACTGAGGCAGAAAATGGATTATGCAAATCGCATGTCGACAAAAATTCTCATTTCAATGTGAAGTTTGAACTTGACAATCATCTTTGGCAGTAAAATGGAAATCAGTGACAGTGGCGTGGTTGACACGTCAGTCTCCTTGACACATTCTAATAACCCTCTCCTTTCCTCCCAGTACTCACTGGAACTTGAAAGGACTGCTGGGTTGAAGACCACATGGTGCCTCCTGGGGGGTAAATCCTCAGCAGGTTTCTGGGTGTCACATTCAGGTAGTGGTTGCGATGGGATGGCGAGAAAACACCCACCTTCGGAATGGCAAGACAGTGAGATATGGACACCGAACACAGTCACCTGGTGCAATAACCATGGGCTCACATGAATCTGCCAAATGGCAGGACTGAAATCTGGTTTGCTGGAACACTGGGGTGTCACAGAGAAAGCCTCAGCAAGAGCTCCATAAGGAGACTAACGCAGCATGCAAAGCTCCACAGATGGATGCCAGCTTTTCCATCTGTTGTCTTACACTACAAACGTAGATGCACTTTAAAGGGTCACACACAGCCTCCCAGGGGCTCAAGGCTTCTGATTAAACAGCTAGAGAGATGATGGCTCAAGTGGCAGAGACTGACAGGCCTCTACAATTATTCTCTCTCAGTGGATACTTCTCCAATTGATTGTGTGGAAACAATTGTAGAGCGCTTCGGAATACTTCCAGCGATTCTAATGCAGTGGTCTTTACTGCATCTTAAAATTATGATGGCATGACAGAACATCTTATAAAATATCAAGAATTAGGAGAAGTTTCCAATGCACAACAAGGGCTGATCTGATTTTTCTCCTTTCACACATAGAAACCTGAGACCTTCATGCACAATTCACTTTATTCTTCAGATTTGATAAGTAGAAACAAAGGCTTTAGTGTCCTTTTTCTTTTTTTAATATATAATATATTAATATATATTTAGTAAACATTAAAATATTTCATTCACTGGTTTGGGAACCTGCCCAACTGAGAAGTGACCTTACTTGTTTGAGCAGCAGCACAGCCCCCACCTTCAGCTCACCCTGTCTCTCCTCAAGGAGGCGTCGATGCACTGTTCCCTGCATCTCTCCTGGGAGGAAAGGAGAAACACAGATATTGCCACCCTGCCTTTAGGTCTTATGGGCCCAATCAAACACAGGCAGTGGTCAACACCTCATCAACCTTCAGACTGTCGCTCCATCCTCCGTCACCGAAATCAACTGCCAAAATTCTGCAGCTGGGTTCAGGAATCCCTGGGTGCTGGAGTGCTACAAACAATCCTCTTAAAATCAGCTACTGTGTGTCCAACCCATTTTGGGGCCAAATACAGAACTATTTCATTGTGGTCATAAATAGCGCTGTGATTCGCTTGCCTGGGGACTAGCTCTAATCCCCCCACACTGGAAATCAGAGCTGTGTTTTAGAGAGGCATTAATGAAAAGGCAATGAATGCATTTACCTCCCACAGCAGCGAGAACTCACTTTGAAGGTGAGGAGTCACATTTCTTAAGGTGTGACTGACAAAAACAAAACTAAAGCAGCTCTTCTCATGAATAAGTCAAGACCTGCACTGGATGTGCATCCTGATGACAAGACACTTTGCAGAATCGACATTGATTTGTGGACTTAAGCAGTACGGTTGTGTGAAGAGCTATAGAACACAAACCAGCCACTGTAAAGACAGAAACTGCAAAAGCAATAGCACCAAATATGACAGCTTGTCCCTTTAGATTCTAATAATGTACTGGTCAAGAAAGGTGACCAGAGTGGCCCAGTAATTCAGGCTGAAGAAAAACAGTCAAGTATACATAGAAATATATTTGCTAGAGTGAGCAAAAGAAATTCCCGAGACAGAGAACTGCAGTCAGATGCAGAGAATCCTTACTGATTGCTTTTGCCCAATGAAGATGAGATGGAACTGATTGCTTACAAATACAATATGATCATCTGTACTATGTGTAATAACTCAAAAACGGGAGTACCAAGTTAATTCTGCCAGTGTAAATATAACACTTACATTAATAACATAGCCTACCAAAAAAAAAATTGAAAATAGTAAATCGCACACAAGCGGGTTCATGGCGAACCAAAGCCTAACCCAGCAACAGAGGGCGTAGAGCTGGAGGGAAGGGACACACCCAAGAGGGGGCACCAGTCTGTCGCAGGGCACCCCAAGCGGGACCCGAACCCCAGACCCATCAAAGAGCAGGACCCGGCCAAACCCACTGTGCCACCATATACCCACAAAATATTAAATGTAATAGCTATTATTATAACCTCAATTAAGCACGTTGCATAAATTTTATCTGGTGGCAAAAATAACCGTTTCTCCTAATGACCTCAGTTATATGCTGTTTGGCATACAAACATCAGGTAAGCAACAGAATAATAAATTAGTAGCAAAGAGAGAGATGAGATGTATTTGCATTTTCCAAACTGCAGAAACAACCAGTACCTGTGGGGTCCTGGAACACGGCCTTGGCATCAGCATGCGTATGCAGCAGGCTTTTCAACATGACGGCCATATTGGGCACCTTGTTTTTGGCCAGCTGTTTCAGGGCAGCCTGATGTGGGATGGGCACATACACAAAAAACCTGGTGCTTAGGGTTTCCACATGGCTTGATTCATCAACAAACCATCAGTTAAATGACCACAGAGCCTGGACCACATCTATTCATGTAAACTGCCGTTAACAATGGAACATTAGGGTGAAGAAAAGCATTACAATGATCACTACAATGATTCACAAGCAGAAAAATACAGACAATGACAACTAGGAACATTTTTTTTCCTGATTATTAAGGCTCCTACTCCAGCCTTCTGGACACAATTTGACCAAAGCCTTTTAAACAGACAACGAAAACACTTTCATATTAACATAGTTGCTTCCTGACAAGCTTAACTGGGAGTGTTCATTAGAGATGGGAGAGATGATTTATTACTCAAAGGTTCCGAAGTCAGGGAGCAACTGTAATACAAAACAGAATATCAGCGTGGGGCTTCACCTTACGCAACACCATGACAATGCTGTAGGAGTGCAAGAAGCAGGTGGGACTCCTCTCATCCAGTCCCATCTCGGCTTTCATTACAGCCCAAGTGCCTCCACTGAACTCATCACTAGTCCCCTGGGAGCTGGGAATCTGGAAAGAACCAACACCACCACTTGAGTTATCTAGACATTTTTTTGAACATTCATTAATTTATATGACTTACAATGTCAGGTGATTATACATGGCCGCTTACAAGTATTTAATTATCATTATTAACGCTGCTACCTAACTTTTACAGGAGCAATTCAAGATAAGCACCTTGGCTTGAATCAAGTCTACCACAGCTGGAGTCAGCAATCAAAGAATTTGACCAGCAACCTGAATTCTTTGATAGGAATGACAGCTTTATACCACTCTGCCACCTAAGGCCCCAGATAACTTCATTCCCTTTATTTTAGTTACCAAATACTAATAAGATTTAAAACACATTCTGAACATGAATGCCCAGTTACACAATAACAGCAGAACCCATCTCCATGCAACAGCATAACATCAGCCCCACCCCTGCAGCAGTGTCAACACTACCTGGCTGCGCAGTTGAGCCATGGCTCCATGTGCCGGTGTTTGCGGGTGGGGCACTACAATGTCATCCAAGCTCCGTCCATTTAGCTATAAAATGCAAAGAAACAACATACAGGAATAAATCTTGACCTCACCAACTCTCACTTGTCACCACTGCAAAGATTACCTCTTGAATGTTTACATGGCCAAAACTGAGATACACACAGAATTCTTGCTACAGCTCACAGAACCCAGAATGCTTGGAAGTATTCAGTTCTGATCACATCACAGCTATGACCAGAAACCAGAGCAACCAAGCAACTAATTACTGTTATTACTCTTTACTAGCTAGTGCTAATATGGTGATTCACACTATGAGGTCTTATACCAACTTACTTACAATGATTCCCCATTTAGATAGCTGGACCTTGTGTAGACTCAGCTTTAATGTCTTCGCTATGTGATGCTTACCTCATTAAAAGCAGGGAGCAATTTGCATCTTAAGTCATTTGAAAACATGCATGGAAAGGGGACTGGAAGTCTATTAACCCACTGAGATGGACCTGCACACACCTGTTGTTGGGGCAAAAGCCCAGCAGGGCCCGGGAAGCGGCGAGTCTTGGGCCGCAATGTTGGTGTGCCAGGCTTCTGCGGTGTCTTGTTGGCAGCTGATACCAACTGCACCAAGTGGTTGGTAAAGACAGGTGTATGCAAGGGCCGAGGGGTAAGTGCTGGGGGTCCAAACCTATTGGGCTGCAGCATGTGAGATGAGGACTGGAGGCTTCCCACTGACTGTAGTCCAGCTGCAGCAGCCTGAAGCGCTGGAGGACTAACTGGCTTTAGAGTCCCAGGACCTGCAGTTATTGCTTTTGTCAGAGGTCGCACTGTGAAAGATGTCACTCCTGGATGAAGTGAGGGGCTGGAAACGAACACATGCCTCGTCAAGGGCGAAGCAATAGCAGGTCGGGGGCCAGACCCATCCAGGTTACTACCAGGGACCAGTTCACCACCACACAGAGAGTCCCGCATTCTTTTGGCCGGAGAGACAGAGTCCTCACTGGGGGGTGCTGGAGTGGAGCGGTCCATCAAAATCCCTCCCTGCGACTGCAAAGCATTTTCATCCAGTTCCTCCAAATCCAAATCCCAGTCATCAAAGTCATCTGGGGAGGGGCCTGCCTCACGGTGGCCCTCAGAGCCAAGGGGTTCGTGCGAGAGGGGGACTGGACCCTCCATCTGATCCACAAGCCCGGAAGCAAAAGGCAAAAGGGAATTGTGCGGAGAAGCAGAGGAGACAGCTGCACTGGACATACATCTGAGACCGAAGCCTGCAGTGGCTCCACCAACAGTACCGAGGGAGGAGCTTCCCAACTCATTCTTCAGCGTGGTACATGAGGAGGCCTTGAGGAGAATGGGGTGATTCGTGGCAGACTGCGCAGGAGCCCGGAGAAAGGTTGCCTCGGAAATGGGTTCAACAGCAGCAGGAACCGGCTTTGTCGGTACATCCCAGTCGGTGTGGAGCAAATCCTGAAGGCAAAACCAAAGTGAAGAATTAAGGAAAAATAAATATATAAAACTGGCTGTAAGAAATGTGGGGTTCCACTATGTAGTGTCAATACTTTAAGATGGAATGTACTATTACATTAATTTCTGCACATTGGTCTGTCTGTATTATTTAGGATCAGGATGTACAGATTAATTTGAACTGACGTCCTCAGCATCACAAACCAAAACTGCCACACGATGCCTACCTCATCCAAGTCTTCTCCCACGTCAAAGAGCCCATTCCACTTGCATGCCTACGAAAAAGCATGATGGAAGCAGACACACGACTTATTTTCACAGAAATGTAATCATTTTTAAATTATTGTTTGTTTCTAAACATCCTTCTCGACACGACGTTGACTGAGTATTATCTCTGGCCCAGGTCAGGAGGGAAAAACAAGTGAGTCCAGCGCGGGTGGGCAGCGCTGATTCTCTACAAAATGCAGCTCAGCTGACACGTCAGACCGAAACCGTTCCGTTCACCACATTCTTACCATTTGCTTTCATTTATTTTTGTCCTCAGAACTGATATTTAAAATGAACAATTCGGGTGGACACGCGATAGTTAAAGCTAACTTAACGCTAGTTTACAGGTAACGACAAAACTCTTGCCGCCTCAGAGTTCAAGCTGTACGTAGGTACGTAAAGTGTCACCGATACGTAACGTGTTACGGAGGCGCTTTTTTTCTTTTTTTGAAAAAACTTTATTGACAAAGCCAGTAATTACAAAAGCAAGGATCATAAACAAAACAGATCCAAATATTCCAACAAACAATGCCAAAGGAAAAGAAAATTTACAAACAAATAAACAATAAATTAATATAAAAAGAAATATAAAACATAAATGGACAGAAAAGCAAATGATGACCATTCATCACCAATGGGGTAAGATGCTAAGAGAAGCAGTTGTCAGAGCCTCAGTGTCATCTCTCTCACATGATTTGTGAAATCCAAGCAAAACATGCTTAAGAATAAAAGAAAAATCTGAGGAAACCCACGTTTCCACTGAGGAGGTCCAACCAGAATTTTTGTGCGTATCAACAGAACCAAAAATAGGTGAAGCTAAGTCTTAACTTAAGAGCTCTTTCTCGGGGACCGTCACAAATTGAGCACGGTGTCAATGTCTTTTCCAACACGTCTTTGTTTGGAAAGCACATACTTGGGTAAACTTTGTGAATTAATTTATGAGACTTCACTTATTAGTCAAAAGAAATTTCATTATGTAAACTAAACTGTTATTTCTGCGAAACTGCGTGAGAGAAAGATCTGCCCCAGAACCGAGGAGCGCGGATCTGGAGTAACAAGGGTTAAATAAGGCTGCTGGTCTGTTTTTTTTACAGCAGGATGACACCTGGTACCGCATCAAAAACATGCTCCGCAGTAGCGCAACAGGGCAGCAGCTACGTACACGTTCGAGATGTAGGCACGTGCGAACGTCATCCGTACGTACGTACGTACGTAAACGTGCCGGCTGTCCGCTTAAAGGCGCAGTGGAGATTTGTGCAATAGCGCCCCCTCCTCGCTTGTCTCGTTGCTACCCGACCGCAGCCCGCCAGCTCGCATTACTTGGCTATTAATACGAAGAGCCCCAGCTGAGGTGGCGCTCCAAAATTAGCATCAGGAACTTCGTGCTTAGAAAAAAAAAAAAAAAAAAAAAAGCCAGGCATACGTTCTGAAGGTTACTTCCAACATTGCCCGCATATACTGAGTATTATTAAACGCGTGAAGTCGTTTATCCTTAATTTTAGAGCTAATTATGCGGTGTTATGCGAAGCTGACAGGTAAGTGCTTGGAGACTCACTCTCTGCTTTAAAAATTGGAATGTGTGGCACTGAGCGCTTGTAGAATTTGCGATTCAAAAATTAACTTAACATTTTTGAGAGATAAGGAATTATGACAAAAGTGAGAAATGTTAAGCATTCAAGGAGAAATAACTGATATGACCAACCATGGAGTGACACCACATAACTGTCCTGAGAATTTTGACAGGTTAATGTTTTTTTTTCCTCTCTCTTCGTACCACTGGTTAATAATCAGACATTTCCTATTAAAACAAACTGATGTTCGTGCTAAGTACTCCACTGGTGCTTGTGTGTGGGTTTTTTTTTTTTTCTTTCCCCTATTTCCAGAAGCAGCTGAAGGTGAGTGGTGAGGGTACCCACACAGCATGTCCAGGGAGACGTTTGCCTTCAGTTCCGCCTCTCTGCGCTCCTTCCGGCTGGAGCGAGAGCAGCAGGAATGGGAGGACGCGCGCCGTTCCCTCGCCCGGAGGAGGGCCTTGACGAGGACGCCCTTGGCTCCGGCCCCCAGGCTCTCCGGGCAGCAGCCCCGGACGACAGCTCCGCGAGCCCCGATGGCGCACCGTTGCCGTGACCCCGCGGTTCACAACACATTTGCATGTGGGGACATGCCAAGGGTGTACGCCGTGTTGCAAGACCCCACCATGGTCAACGCCCTGATGGAGACGGTGCAGGAGGAGATGACGTGGGCTCCGGAGATGGGTACGAGTGACGGAGAGGGTTGCCAACACATGGATGTAAAAGCGGGAGGGGACAATGACCTCCCCACCCACATACGCACACCCTGCCCACATTCCAGACAACGTTGCTTTTGTCGTGCTCCCCTAGGGATGTGGACACTGACGTCCAGGACGAAGCAGACCTCGGCACTGCGGCTGGCGGCGGGCAGGGGCCATGCAGCCTGCGTGGAGGAGCTGCTGTTCCGTGGTGCCGAGGTGGACGCCAGCCCCGGCGGGAGGACAGCCCTTCACGATGCCTGCGCCGGCGGCCACGAGTCCTGCGTCCAGCTGCTGTTGGCCCATGGAGCCGATCCCGACCGCCTGGCCGCCGACGGCAACGGTGCCCTGCACCTCTGCAGCTCGGCGGCAACTTTTGCGTGAGCATCCAGCTCATAGCCCAAACTTGTCTGGTGGTTTTAAAGAGTATTTCCAGTTGAATGCTGACAGATCTTGGAGCTGGTACACGACTGTTTCAGTATCAGTGCTCCACATCCATATGGATCCTGTGTCTGTGATCCATCTATACATTTCTGAAATTACTCCATTTGTAGTGTGATCACAAAAATTTTTCGGTCCGTCTTATAAGAGGGGCTTCCTTGGCCAAGGGCCGCAATCATTACTGTGAATGGGTCTAAGAACCACATCTGTAAAAATCAATAGAACATACTGAATCTTAAATGCCTTCATTGAAAAATAATTTTATTCTACTTTATTTAGACCTGGGGTGTGTTCACTATGTGTCCGACTATACTGTTACTGTATGAATTGCTATACTATTACTGTATGCCTTCATAGAAATTACAGTGTTTATGGTAGGTGCAGTATATACAGAATTTTATTTTAATGATCTTGCAGGCTGCATGCACCTCTCAAGCCACAGGTTGGGACACCTCAGCTCTATAATATGATTCACAGTAAATTTGTGTTTTCTGTGGAAGTGTCGTGTGATGCTAATGACAGTGTGGTCAGGTGTAATTTGACTCGCGTGTGTAAAGATGCGGTATCATCTGTGCTACACATGGTCGCTGCAGGTGTGCTCAGCTGCTGGTGCAGGTGGGCGGGGCATCGGTGAACATACCCTCTGGAGAGGGTGACCTCACACCGCTGCACATCGCCGCCCGCCGCGGCCTAGAGGAACATGTGGAGCTCCTTCTCCGACATGGGGCGGACGTTTCTGCTCGCAACCGGGAGGGTGAGACGCCACTCAACGCAGCCTGCGCAGGAGCGGAGCGTCCGAGAGAAGCCGGCCGCTTTCTACGAGTGGCGCAAATGCTGTTGAAAGCCGGGGCTGACCCTCGAACGGCTGGCAGAAAGCGGCACACACCTCTACACAATGCCTGTGGAAACTGCAGCCCGCGCATAGCTGAGCTCCTGCTGCAGTACGGTGCCCAGGCTGACGCTCAAAACTGTGCCGGTTACACCCCCATGGACTGCTTGCTGCAGGTAACAAAGAGGCAGGAACATAAGCTGTGGCGAACAGCAACTCAGACACACACCTTTTCCTCCTGACATGCAGCCAATCAGTTTTGTCCACTCCAGAGGGCACATTTTTAGGTGGATCTCCCAGACCATATGCGCTAATAAATCCTAATGCACCTTATAAATTCTCGAACTTTAAATGATCTCACTTTTTGGAATGGGGCACGGACACTTCCTAGAAATCTTATATGTCTAAAAACCTGGAATATATCTAAAAGCCTTTTTTTTTTTTTGCTGGGTCTCAGAAAGATGAAGAACATTTTTGTTGCATGTATTTTCTGTTCTTAACCACATCCACCCAGTTTTAAAAGGCCAATGTGATGAAATAAAAATGTCATACAGGCAGCAGGTTGCGTGGTGGTGAGAGGTATAACCTTGAAATATACGGTATAAAGGTGTAACCTTGAAATTTACATGTATTCATTTAGCAGACACTTTTCTCTAAAGCAATGTACATCTCACAGAAAATACAATATGTACATGACATGAGCAGAAAGACAGACTTGTAAAGTACGGTTAGTTTCTTTCCACCATGGGAACCAATGTACATCACACGAGTAGCTGCCTAAAATTTTATTCGAATATCAACAATTCCTAATCACCTTCATAGTAATATATATTTTGATTATTCATTTTAATATATAAACATTTATGTTACACTGCCGAAGTAGCTGCGTGAAAAATCTATAAAACAGGTTTGAATCCCGCTCACCGCTGTAATACCCATGAACAAGTTACTTACCCTGAATTCCTCCAGGAAGAATACCCTACTGTATAAAAGAGTAAATCACTGTAAGTAGCTTAGTGCTAACATTGTTTCTTGGGCCAAAAAGACATCATGTAAATAATGATTAATAGTACTCATAACAACATCAGGTGAACTGTAACTAATTACACAAGTGCATTAAACGCACAGTGCGAAAAGAACACCCAGTGAAGAACCTCACATCAGTTTAACACAGTAAGGCATGTCCATGCGGTGCTGTTTGATGGATGAGATGTACCATGTTACTTTGCTCTCTCCTTCCTGCTCTCAACAGGCAGTGGAGGACTTCCCAGACCAGCACCCAGAGGATGTGGCTCGCTCACTTCTCAACCATGGGGCACAGCTCGCCTCACCCCAGGTCAGACATCGGGGCCCAGGGGGGGACCAGAAAGCACGGAAGGTGCAGCTTGTGAACAAAATCGGAACTGGAACTTCTTAGAAATGCTTTTCGGAAACACGCTCAAAGGCCACAGACACAAAGAATTCAAACAAACTCATCTGCCTACAGTTACACTGTATCTTACATTGGCATGGCTGGGGGAACAGAGCACATCCCCACCTGTGCTGTTACTGTAAGGAAACACCGGTATCCAGTGACCGTGTCTCCCCAGCTGTAATACATTTATGGTATTATATAACAAGAATTATAGATATTTATCATGGCACCTAGTTGCCGTGGCTCTCCATGTCCCTGCAGGTTTCCTGTTGGTGCTCTGGTTTCCTCCCACAGTCCACAGACATGTGTTTTAGGTGAAATGGTGACTGTAAATTGCCAACAGTGTGTAAGTGAATGTGTCTTTTGCGCTGCTGTGCCGTATAAATACGTGAATGACTGTAGGCAGTTTTGTGTAATATGTGTGACACTGTAGGTCACCTTGGACAAAGGTGTCAGATACATTCATTCAAGATACACGGGACGAGATGTTACACCTCATGTGTATACTACAACGGCTGTACACAAGGATCTAGTGCAACCAGCCTCACCATGAAGCCACACAGGAAGACATCCAGCATTGCCAACGTATATCTCCGTGCCTCAAGACCAAGCAACTTAACTTCCTTCCCTAACCACCACAACCACAGCGTACCAACATGGGTATTTCATTGAGGTTGTCAAGTTGGCACCTCCCTTCGTTGGTGTTTCGTTGAATTAGGCCCACGACACCTCCGGAAGGCTCAACAGTGCAGTCTGGCGTCCCAGACCCACCCCCCTCCATATACGTTAGATGCCCTTCACCCTTAACAGCTCGTGAATCATTATAAGCTGCTTTGGAGAAAAGCATCTGCTAAATGAATACACATAAATGTAAATGTATGAATCAGGGAAGTGGCAATAATTGATATTACTGTGCTCACTGGTAACATCCTTCCAACCCCTCTTAGATGCTGAAGCTCTGCTCCCTCTCTCCTTTGACACTGGAGGTCATACTCAACTGCTACGAAATCATCCCCACATGTGAGGATTTGATCAGTTCTGTGCCTACCGAATTATGGCAGGTAAGCTGACAAACATCGATGGATATTATAAGCATTATAAAATACTTGCATTTGTCTATTTGTCTTACATCTTTTGTATATCATTCAGCCTTTACCATTTATCTTTTCCTCCTATTATTACTTTTATTATTAATCTTATTCAGTGGATACCATCATAAAAGAGAGTTTACAGTGTTATAATCAAATTTACAAAGACTGGCCCATTTATACTGCTGCATAATTTTTTACTGTTTCAGTTCACGGTAAGAAACCTCAATGAAGGGTACAGGTGGTCCCCGACTTACGATGGGGTTACGTTCTGCAAAACCCATCGTAAGTCAAAAATGCATTTATTACACCTAACCCTCCTGAACAATATAGCCTAGCATACGTGCGGTGGCCATTAGGGGCTTGCCGCCTTCATGCTGGGCAATTATCTTGAGTTTCTCCTCAAGAGTAATTGTCTTCCTCTTCTTCTTCCCACCAGTAGCAGGAGACACAGATGTGAATCCATAATGTCACAGAAATCTGAAAAATGCAACTGCGTGACAGACTGGGAGATGCGGATTGCTGCCGCTGCCCAGCATGGCAAGACGGTATCGCACCGCATATCGCTTGCCTGGGAAAAAAAATCAAAATTAAAAATTCGAAGTACGGTTTCTACTGAATGTCTATCGCCAGCTCACCATCATAAAGTTTAAAAATTGTAAGTCGAGGAGCATCTGTACTTCAGTAGGAGCAGGGATTTGAAGCCAGCATATTTTCCGCTACAGCCCCATTTGTGCTCTCCCCTTGATCCCTTGTTTTATTTTTTGGCATTCTTTCAGGAGCACCAACCTTTCTTTGAGTCTGTGCTGCGGATGAAAGGCCAGCCACGCTCGCTGCAACACCTATGCCGCTGTGCGCTTCGGCGCCACATGGGAGCACGGTGTCACTCTGCCATGAAGGAGCTGGACATCCCTGCCTCGATGAAGGATTTCCTACTGCTAAGCCCAGAAGGACAGCTGCGATGAGAGCTGCAAACGCTCAACTTCAAGAAGTTCTGTGGCTCGAAAATTGATTGTGCTGCTCTGAGATGTTAACTGAAAAAAGAAAGGCAGCTCATTGCATGTCTTGTTTGTAATAACCACTAAATAAATGCATGTCCATCCTGTATCAGAAGAGATGCTTTTGGAATATTCTGTGAATTTCATTTTGTTGACCTTGGTTGCACATGCACGCACACATGCACGAACGAACCCTAATGGTGCGGGGACGAAGACCACGTTCCCTTTCCAATCCTTTTTCATAACACGACCTGCTAGTGCTTTTCCAATGACTTTCGAAACACCTTACATAGATTATCAACACTTGTGCAATGCCAAACACTGTCCTCTGTGTTGAGGTCCACCTCTTTTAATTTTTTGACTATGTTATGCTGATGTAGACACTCTGTGCTTGTGCTTTATGGTTGGGTTCAATTCTTTCTCCTTTTTTTCTTTTCGATGACGTATTTATCCGATGACGAAGACAACCGCATTTGCTTGATGACGTAGACGGCACATTTTGCCGATGACGTAGGGCACATGTTTTTGTGCGGTGACGTCGCCGCGGTCAGCGTGTTTGTATGCGAGAGAGGGGCGCTCGGAGCGGCGGCTGCGCGGGCTTAAAGGCCAGTTGACATGGTGTGAGCGACGTAATAACCAGGTAAAAACACCGTCCTCGCTTTACTCGTTGCGTGCCCGCGTCTGGCCGGAGACGACAGCGCTGCGGCGGCTCACAAATCGGTGGAGTAACGGCGGCGGATGAGACGCGCAGATGGCTGCGCGGGGCGAAGGTCGCCGTGGCTCCTTCTCAATAAAATATTAATGAAACATCACTAATCCGATCGACGAGGAGAGGGAGCAGCGTCATTTTGATTCGCATCGTATTTAATTTTACAGTGCAGTGGGTGCATGTTTTCAACTCCAGCGGTTTAAAAACGGACTTTAACAGCGCGATGGAAGAACCGCTAATCGGCGGCGGCGGAGCAGTTCGGGCCATTTAACTGACTGTTACACTGTAACACTGTTTTGGCTTTGGAGTCGCGATAAATACACGATCAGGGCGAAGCGACCTGTCCTGTCCTCTCCAGTCCTGTCCTGTACTGACTAATAGAGTCACAGTGTCTTCAACAGGCCTTCTGCTTCTCTACCACCATCCACAGCCGGCTGTCTGTACAGATCAGATGTTTGCGGATTAGTAAAAACACATTTTTAGCCATCGAGAACCGCATCATAGAGTTGTGTGTAATAAAAGGATCAAGTGTTTTGTTTTTTTCCTCCCTGCGATCAGTTCATGCCGTTAGGAGATCAGTAAGCGTTCATCCTGGCTTGTAGCCAGATGCTCATTAGACCAGGAAACATCACAGAATCAATATTAATGTTAGTATTATACCCATAGGTTTTAAGGATAAGGAAGAATGTTTTTTTGCTGCAAAATACAATCAAAAGAGGTGTTCCCAATATTCATTGGTGAAACAGTCCATGCCTGTCAGGTGTGCCGTTTCTGTCCCGCCAGCAGCCGTGCGGAGGGGCAGCGATGGCCGTGTGTGCGCTCACCATGCTGGACGGAGTGGGTGACGAGGTGACGGTGGCGGGGGGCGTGGTCCTGCTTGGGCTGGCGCTGGTCCTCGCCTGGCTATCTACCCACGTCGTGGAGCGTGGAGATCACATCCTGGGCACCATCCTCACCGTGGGGGCCCACGCCTCGCTCATCGGCCTAGGTGGCCACGACGCCTACATGGGGGGTCCGCCGGGCGCAGATGCCACGGAGCCGCAGCCCCCCGCCCCGGCCCAGGAGGACAAGCCGGAGGATGAGGACCCGGCCCCTGAAAGCAGTGTGGTGGAAGGGGCCGGCGAGGGTGCCGCGGAGCCCGGCGTCGACCAGCTGCTGAACATCCAGGGTATGCGGAAGAGAGCAGGTGCCGTCAGCGAGTTGTCCGCCCCTCACCACGATGAGCAGGAGGAAGACAGTGGCGATGGAGAGGAACAGGAGGCGACACCCCTCAGCCAAGTGGCGCCCGCTGCTGACATCACCGTGCGACTGAAGTTCCTCAACGACACAGAGGAGCTGGCCGTGCTCAAGCCCCAGGACACGGTGGGACTCCTCAAAAGGTGAGCTGCCGACCCAAGGTCTGTGGCGCGTGTCGCCGAAGGGCAGCCTGACTGACCGACCCTTCTCCCTTCCCCATGCAGCAAGTACTTCTCCGGCCAAGAACGGCAGATCAAGCTGATCTTCCAGGGCCAGCTGCTGCAGGACCCAAAGCGAACGCTGCTCTCCCTCAACATCACCCACAACAGCGTCATCCACTGCCACGTGTCGCAGGCATTGCGCGAGGCCGGTCCCGAGGACGGGGTAGAACACGCTGGGTCCGCCTCGGCACGGGGTGTCGGGGGCGCGGGCCTGGCACTCAGCACCAGCAGCCTGGTTGTGCCCATTTTTGTGGTGATGCTGGCCGTGGTGTGGTACTTCCGCATCAACTACCGGCAGTTCTTCACTGCCCCGGCAACTGTCTCCCTCGTGGGCGTCACCATCTTCTTCAGCTTCCTCGTCTTCGGCATGTACAGCCGGTGAGAGTGGGGCGGCCCTGAGGGGACGGGGTCTCTCCGGAGCAGGAGGTGCAGCGAGAACAAATACATAGCAGACGTCTTAGTTTTGCAGACTAGGGCAGAACGTGGGGGAACTGCATCGTGTCATTTTGGATCGGGCTCTTCTAGGGCGTCGCCGAACAGTAAGTAGGGTCGGGGGAGGACGGCGTTCCATATTTCACGTGGTAGAAAATCAAAGGAGTATTTTGCATAAAGAATCAGTTGGACAAGGTTGTAATTGAGCCCCTAAAAAGACAAAGGACCATGGCAGTTGAACCCCAGGGTCGGTTGCTCTCTGGTCCCGTTAGGCCAGAACTCCCACCGTCAGATAGGTTGCAGCCGGACTTCGCCCCCTCCCATTCTTCAGCAGTCTTAAAGCACGCTATTCCACCCCATTCCCCAAGGCAGTGCCCCACTTCGAGGTTCCCCTCCAAACAAAACCGCCGCTGAGCAACCAGTGAGATTCGTACTCCTTACCACTGCGTCACATTAGCACAGCTGTTTGTTTTCATCATCAGTAGATAGGAAAAACGAACTGCAGGGGAGATTTGTCCAAGTGCAGGTAGATCGATGACTCTAAATTGTCCTGTGTGTGTGTGTGTGTGTGTGTGTGTGTGTGAATGAACGAGAGCATGTGCTTGCCTTGTGATGCAGTGGTGTCCCATCAGGGTGTACCCTGTCTCAGTCCCCATGTTTCCAGGATAGACTCTGGACCAGTGCAACCATGAACTGGATATGAACTTACCGATGATGGATGCACGGAGTAGGCGGCCCAGCCTGGATCGCGGCGCCCTGGTCACATACCCATGAATCCTGGACCGCAGACAGGCGTCCGTTACGCACGGGACATGCCTTTTCCATTTTCACTTCAGTCGGGGCTTCATCTTCGTCTTCGGCGCTCTTCTCCTGTCGTGGCGCAACCCGTCATGGGGCGTCATCTCCCAGTCAGTTTCCGCACCAACCCGTAGCTACATCGCTGCTCGAGTGCGAACAGCTGCTACACATTCCACGCACAAGGATGAGGTTGTGAAACGCAACTCCTTCTGGAATCAAGATGCAAAGAAATAGAACGAATTGTTCGTAAAGCAGTCATAAAGTGTCATTTCGTTAATTTCCCTACAGGAATTAATGAAGTGCCATCCTATCCTATCCTAGTTATAGACATTTTTCATTTTGTGGAGTCGAGTTATTTAAATCGTATTAGCATGCGTGACAAAGTAAGGTCACATGCAAGGTCCTGCACCGGTGTTTGTGTCACTGTCCCTGGACACCCAAGGCTGCTTGTTACCACACACACCTTCCTGTGTTCTGCCCGAGCTGCTGGGTATCGACTGTCCGATTTTAGCAATGGCTGACAAGTATCCTGAATATTAGATTATCACCTTTTCTTTGTCGAAGGCATAGCATCTTCCTGCATTTTATTAAGACGTGTACAAGCAATGCGTACAGTTTGGTTTTTTTTTTGCAGTAATTTGACTAGATTTTATGCTTAAGTACTCATAAAATAAATGTTTTAATGCTGTGTGTGATAAAGTAACCCCTTATAGGAGATGCTTTGTGTAAATATTTAAAATTTATTTACTGTACATGGGCTGGATTGGGAAAAAGTGGCACCGTGGGGCTCTTTGACTGGGAGGAAGTGCAGAGAGGGGCACAGTCATGCTTTCTGCCCACGTCTCTGGATCTAGTTTGATTTCTAATGAGATTTTTAAAGAAAATTTTTCTTCTGTAGCTTTTATGTCGTTGCCGAAATGCCATTAATGTGACAGGAATTAAAAGCATTTTAATCCAGTTAGCTGGCATTTGTGTGTGTCTACGTGGATATATGTATATGTGTGTGTGTGTGTGTGTGTGTGTGTGTGTGTGTGTGAGAGAGAGAAAGAGAGAGAACGCTTGCGGACCGAGGAACCACCCATAGCTGGGCCCACACACTCCTTCCTAAAATGTGCCATTTTCCTAAAACACCCTCCATTCGCTACAGGCCTCTGCTGATGCTACCGTCTAAAGTTAATGAGCATCTCAGGTCCGTGCTGTTCTTGCACAGCAGAATTGGGATTACGTGTGATCGTGCTTCAGGCCCACCAGCCAGATTAGCAACACACCTTTGCCGACTTACCGCGGATAAAAGGATCTGCAGATTCACTGCTGCACGTTGCTGAGCTTCCTCTGCTGAATTATAATTGAGAATGATTAGCATACTGCTGCGAAGATGCATGCTTTAACACAGTTCTAGCTGTGACATTTATGCATTCAGGATATTTCAAAATAGTAATGTACTAAGGTAAGTAAAGTATTAATTCAGTTTACTTTGTAATAGAGTCACTTTGTAATCAACACACTACTTTGTAAGTGGAACGTGTAGGACAGGGTGGAACAGAAGTTAGAACCATCACTTCCCAATCAGACTGACTTGGGGTTGAATCCCTGCTTCCACTGCTGTACCCTTGAACAAGGTACTTACCCTGAATTAATACAGTAGGAATTAAACACCTGTTTAAAAAAAAGTAAATCACTTGTCTGATGCCTTCTGTAGAAAGCTGTTGTAAATCACCTTTACCGTTGTAAACCACCCAGGAACCGTCACAATTATAATCAAGAAAGAGCTCACAAAGGCCATAATGAAATACAGTGCAATCAGTGATTGTTTGATCTCTATTCGTCTACAAGAAACACCCATCAATACAACTGTCATTTAGGTGTATGCACCAACAACAGATGCAGAAGAGGAAGAACTTGATCAGTTCTACGAACAAGTGTAAGCTTAAATCGACCAAACGTGGAAATGAGACATAACACAGTCATGGGCGACTGGAATGTGAAGGTCAGGGAAAATGAAGAAGGCCAAGTGCTTGGAAAATATGGACTTCACAACAGGAATGAAGCGGGAGCGCATGAGTTCTGCAAGATGAACAATCTATTCACTTTCTGCAGCACAAAAGGCAACTACACATGGACCTCACCCAATGGATTGTACAGAAATCAGGTAGACTATATTTGCGCAAGTAGGTGATGGAAAAGCTCAATATCGTCAACAAAGACAAAGCCAAGAGCCGACTGTGGTAGAGGTCACAAGTTACTAGTATATTAACTCAAGTTCAAGTTGCAGAAGAGCAAGCCAATCTGGCAAGTAGTAAAGTACATTCTTCAGAACATACCACCAGCGTTTAAAGAATGCCTGCAAAAATTGATTCGCCCCATTGGACAGATGACAGTGCACCAGAAGAACTATGTGAAGACTTCAAGAAAGTCGTGCTTGAAGAAAGTGAAAGATCCTTGCAATGACAACGAAAAGAAAGGAGGCCAAAATGGATGACTGAAGAAACCTTGAATATGCTCAAAGTGAAAAGACAAAGAGGAGAAGTTATTGAACTCAACCGGAGATTGCAGCGTGCCGCCAGAAAGGACAAAGAAAAGTACTATAACGGCATGCAAAGAAACAGAATCTGAAAATATCAGGGGCAGGACCCAATTGGCCTTTGTGAAACTACGCCAGTTAAAGAACTTCAAACCTCGATTTGGAATGCTGAAAGACGCTCAAGGATTAATGCTCAACGATGCAAATGAAATCAAGAAGCGATGGAAAGAATACACCGTGTCACTGTACCACAAAGATCAAGCGGAATAACAGGCGTGTCCATCTATGCCTTATGAACAAGAACCACAAGTGATAAGAGAAGCAGTAGAAGCAGCATTAAAAGCATTATCAAAGGCGGCGGCACCTGGAATTGGTGGTATTCCCACTGAATTGCTGCAGGAGTCAGACGCAACTGTTTCAATACTGACAAAGCTCTATCAAGAAATATGGAATGCAGCACAGTGGCCAACAAGTTGAAGAAGATGTGTTCGTACCGATATTAAAGAAAGATAATCCGAATGACTGTGGGAATTATCGCACAATCGCCCTGATCCCGCTTGCCAGCAAAATATTACTTAAGATCCTTCATTGGAGACTGCAACTGTACCTGGAGCAAGAACTGCCTGTAGAGCAAGCAGGATTCAGGAAAGGGCGAGGGACAAGGGATATCACGGCAAATGTGAGGTGGATTCTTCAAAAGGCCAAAGATTGTCAAAAGAATATCTACATGTGCTTCATCAACTACAGCAAGGCATTTGTCTGAATCATCAGAAACTCTGGACCGCACTACATAGCATGGGTATACCAGAACACCTGGTCGTTCTCATGCACAACGACCAAGAAGTTTGAACGGGACAAGGGGAAACAGAATGGTTCAAAACTGCTAGAGGCATAAGACATGGCTGCACATTCGATCCATATCCGTTCAATTTACGGACGGTCCCCGACTTACGATGTTACATTCCGATAAACCCATCGTAAGTCGAAAACGCAATACTGAACACTGTACCGTATCAGTTGTATACACTAGCGACTGCATAGCAGACTGGGACATCTGGATCGCTGTCACTGCTGTCGTTTCCACACCCGCATCTCAACAAGCAGCAACCTGGCTCCGATTATGCACTTGGTGTTAATCGGAGCACTCGGCTACAAAAACACCCCTTAGCCTCTTCTCAGTTGCAGAATCTCAATGAGACATTCATCTCCCCTGTGCCAACACATTCCATATCCTGTTCTTTGGTCCCTGACTCCCAACCATTTGCTTTACCCCCCAACTTCAACTATGGATCTTTGCTTAGCCACGGATGCCCCACTTAGCCAGTTGGCGGAAGACTGGACGCTTTTCAGGGAAACTATCCACAGAGTCACCATGAGTCGACATCGACGGCACCTAACAACATTCCTTCCACTGGTCCTCCCGATCTGCCAATCCCGCTTCAATTCTTATAACTGCAATCACAGACCCCACTCTGTGAAAATGTTGATGTTCGTAGTCAACACAACACAAGCAGGAGGAGAAAAGCAGTTTATTCATCTATAATTTGGAGGAACCTTTCTTCAGATGACAAAAGACTGACACAGAAACATTGACACCTGATTTTATTCAGACTAATAGGCAACCACAGTACACAATGAAGATGAAAAAGAACAGCTGGCTGTACATCATTTAAGTAAATATACAGTACATGCATGCATATACACATGCTTGTTTGTGAAAAATATATATTTTTTTCTGACCAAAGATTTTTTTTTTTTTTGGTCTTATTGGCTATTCAGTTGTACTGAGTGAGACCAAAAGGCGAAAGAAGTGTCTTGACATGGTAACCAGCCACACGGTGTGTGTCCCTGACCCTTGGGCCTTCCTCTTGATGGAATATTTACAACTAAATTAAAACTGACTCTGCCACTCATGGGCAGCCTGGTGCTCTCACTAACGCCTAGCAATTCCACTCAGATAAAGTGGCTTTAGTAGCAGTGGTAGCTATGAATACCATTGCAAACAAAGGGGCTTGCGTGAGTTTTCTACTCAAAAGGAATACGTTTCAACATAACTTGGTTTCCGATGATAACGAACGCGCCCGCTTTCCAGACCGGTGCTTGACTTTTTCTCAGAATCAAGTATCGCTTTTGACTCTGGGTCACCGATCTGACTTCCCAACAAACCACAACACAAACTCAACGGAGCCCACAGAAGAGTCACCTTTACCAGCACCACAGAACAAAAGGAGAAAGAATGGAGAGTCACCTTAGTGCATTTCATGTTACGGCAATTACGTCAAAAATTCCAGAACGCTTGAGGTATACAGATAAAACAGCATTAAAATTCCAGCGATGCACACACTTGACTGTTCAGTTTTTTTGAAGACACTTCACTGCATATCGTATGCGAGCTTCGACATGAATCAAAAACGAGGCCTTCCCTTTGCGTGGAGCAGTCTCCCTTTAATTATTGCTCCGCGAGAAGCAGTGGGGAACTGTCATGATCTTAGGGGACTGTGCAAGTTGTGATACTGATTCATGATTCATGGTGAGCACTCCAAAAACAAAACGAAAACACTGACCTCTTTGCATGGGTACAGGTCTAGCAAACCATACACACTGGAACTCAACACACATACAGGCTCACAACGGAAGCACGCACAAGTTTCAAATATATCTGAATACTTCCTTTACACAGATACATAAATGCACACATACAAACAAATGCAGAATTATGGAAGCGTCTCCAAGATGCGCAGTTATGACTAAACGCTGCAGTAGCACATAACCCTTGAGGTTTGGCAGCTGGTGCGCCAACACACAAAGATGTGGTCCAGCACAGGATGCACACACTGACAATTTGCAACAGATCTGTCACACGACTGCCAAATGGAACCACAGATAAAAGCGATACCACATGACCCCTGATCCACGTTGTGACTTACGAGACATTACAACCATCAGCTGAATGGATGCGAAGAACAAGTACCTCTGCAGTTTCCTGCTCGCTTTCTATTAACCATAAGTGGGAAAAAAAGGAAACATTTAGGCTCTTTGACATCGGTCACATCAGGAAAAAACCAAAATGATTAACAGGTTATCTGATTGGTCCCTCACCTAAAATGAACTCAAGCAAAACTGCAGAAATAAAAGTAGAGATTACTGCTTTAAAATTCAAATTAAACCAAGTAGAGTTACTCCTCACCAAAAGACTGGAGACACACCACCAGTACATGTGCAATGACCCAAAGTAAGTAAAAAAAATCTCCCCACTGCTAGCACTTACATATACCAAACAATTACACAAACACCAACATGCTTGTTGTCTCATCTTTTCAAAAAAATTTTCTATATATATATATATATATATATATATATATAGACACACACACACACACACGCGTCCCAAAATTCACATTCTCTGTAGATTCTGGAATCCTGGAATTACCATAGCAGCTGTGATCCAGACGACACCTGATCTTTGCAATAAGAAGCCCTGAACCCCCCGGTTACCCAAATAGTTAAGGGGTAACAGTGAGAAGGAGAACCATTTCAAGACATCAGACTCCAGGTTTGTGTAGGTTGCTGAACATCAGAGCCGACACAGGTTGAGAGGCTTGCTTGGCCAGTCAGTGGCACTGCCACTTGTTGCTGGCGTCCATCATCCCCTGGCTTCACACAGGTGCTGGAATGGGGAGGGGTGGGGCAAGGTAGGCTGGATTAGGACAGAGTCTGAAGAGAGTGTACTCCTGCTAGTTCATGTCATCGTAGATGCTGGGGGTGGGAGGTGCAGGCAACTTCGGCTTCTTCTTACGACTTGGGAGGCTAAGAACCCCCTGTGAGCTACTACCACTACCCGCAGTTCCAGGCCCACCCCCGGTCCCTCCTCCTGTGCCTCCGGTCCCGGAACTGCTTAGTCCAAGGGAAGGCTTCTTCTTTTTCTTGGGCTTCTTGGAATCCGAATTGTTGGTACCTTGGAAGAGGCATCAGCCATGAAAACAAGACTATGGACGTGCCATGACTCAACTTTATGTAAGCTCTGCTATTTCCTCATTTCTAGTGTTGAGTGACTCATGAAACACTTTTGCCACAATTACCTAACCTACTCAATGTAACAACTCATATCCCTAAGAGATTCCAGTTTGCCTTTAAAAACTCACTTGCTTTTGAAGAGGCAGAGTCAGAAGGAGAGATGTCAGAGGACCCGTCCCACTGCAGTCGGTTCATCAGAGCCTGTCCATCGGAGACATCATAGCCATCGCTTTCCACCACCGCATCCACATCCGGCAGTGTTGACCTGTTTACAGCGACATCCAATCAAATACCCTCCAAAAGAAGAGAAGAGCATTTTGGTGTTCCATAGCAGTTGACACCAGAAGCCATTCATTTTATTAAAGTATACATCTGGTTTAGTTTTTGAAACGAGATGATTCACAGAGCGCCCATCAACGAAGGGAATAACATTAATCTACATCGCTTTGCACAACTGCATAGTTTAAAATAAGCCAAAGGTCTAAGAAGTTATGGATGATTTCAGTAAGAGTTGTGTCCATCCAGATGCCATTTATTTGCATAAAACACACCCTGGGTTTGGGCCTAAGTGCTCAGTTTCACTTATATTTTGTTTCTTGTCATTGTGGATTAAAGAAAGTAAAGGAAGATAAAACACTGCGAAGCACATCAAACACTGGGAAATGAAAACTGTGCAGGTATGGGGAAAACCTGTGACTATTTAAAAGCAGGCTGTGCTTAACAAAAATAAATTCACTACTTTGATTTTTGCCACATCCAACAGAAAAAGAATGAAGTACACAGACTGGGCCTTTTCCACGGATGCTGCCCATCACTGCCTACAGACATGGCTGTGAAGTCATCAGCCGGTGACGTGTGGATGTGGGCTGCACTCACGCGGACGGCCCTGGGAGGAACACCCGGACGGTCCTCCTCTGTTCGTCTGTATGCTGGGGACACCGCAGAGACCTGGTGGGACACAACGTGGCATTAAACCCCCCTTTGAAGCACCTGCACACAATACAAAGGGGAGCTGTGCCCCTCCCACCTCAAAACCCCCCATTCCCAGGGGCCAAAGAAGGCAGGCTGCTCGAAACAGGGGTCTATCATCGAATTACTTGTAAAGAAACTGAAGATAATTTCTTGTGGCCCACCCTTCTCAAGTTTATTTGCTTTAAACTTGGGATGGGCACATGGGTCTTCAGTTTAAAAAAAAAAAAAAAAAAAAAAAGAAGAAGCCAATCAACCTTTTGCAGTTTCAGCAAATAATTTCCCTAAACAGAACTTGAGAAATTTTGTCCACCAAAAGAAAACTGAGAATAAATGTAGTTGCCACTTGTGTACCCCATTAGTAACCTTTAGATGAAACCACTTCCATTTGCAGCAATGAAAGTGATTGTGTCCCTTAAGGAGCATCAGCTCTACGAACTGCATTCCTGCACAATCCACCGTTCGATGGAAACACAGCCATGTTTTTGTACATGGTCCAAATACCACAGGGTATCATACACAGTCTTCCAGGACAAGATTCTGGTATCAACCGAAGGATGGACACAGCGCTTACTGACAACACCTACAGAGCAGGCTGGCACGTAAGAGATCACTGGCTCAAACAGGCCATCTCAAAGCTCTTGGACCTTCAGGACACATCCCAGCAACACAAGAATTTTTCACACACTTAAAAATGGCAGTACTTGGGGCAAAAACATGAGCTGTTGTACCATTTGTGTGAGTGAGAGAAGTGTGCTCTGAATTGTCCCACATTTCTAGGGTGATAAATGCAGTGTGGTGTCATATGCGCCAGTCCTTACCGCGTGCACATCTTCTTTGTATGCTCAGATATCACCCCGCATTGCTGGAGAAGCAGGAAGAGAAGTAACGGTTATCGAGCAGAGTGGAACACTGACATATGAGGGAGGGTCTGTCCACTCTGGAGAACATATAACCTTAGGACAGGATGAAAGCAATGAAGTTCCTGGAGCTTTACCAGATAATTGGGACATAAGATCAGCTCCATAATATTCTTAGCAAAATCCTAAGGATAATGTGAGGACATATTTTAGAAGTACAAGGTCTCCTGACTATCTCTCAGATCTGGACCTCAAGGGCAAAGAAGCCCAAAGATATTCATATTCTGAAGAGAAAATGCTCTGTCTGCACTCAAGAACAAAGACTGCAGAAAAAAAACACAGAACTTATAAGCAGACATCACACCACACAGAACAAGTTCTCACCGTGGTCAGTAAAGACCTCAGTTCTTCTGGGCCAAGGGTTTCGTAACTGATGCCGGAGTTATAGTTGTACTGCATCAGGGAGAAGAAAACAATTTCAGTTCAACAGCAGGTCCATGTGTAACATGGAGGCCATCTGAGAAGCGGACAGTAAAACTGACATTTACTTAACACTTGGTGTTTCAAAGAGGTCATGAAAACAGTAAGAAGTCAATTACCTTGTAAGGGTCAGTGTTGACGTTATTATTAAGTTCCCCTGAAACATAAGAGCAAGCACATTTATTGCGGTTCACTTCAAACTCACACTGACATTTCCAGACACCTGTGTGCGCAAGACAATTACCTGATGTTCAGCTCACTACTACTATTTTTACATGCTCTGTTGAAGTTTTTTTTTTTATTTAAAAAAAAAAAAAAAATTTAAGCCATGCACCCATACAGAGTAATTCAGGGTAAGTACCTTCATTAAGGGTACTACAGCAATGCAGCTTCTGGGAGTTGAACCTGCAATCTTCAACTTAATGCAGTATCCTTATACAATTTATACAATAAAGTACATCTCTGGCTACATAAATGGGTGCATTTCTAGATAAGTTGTTTAAAACACAGGTTTTTGAATGAACCTAAATATAAAAACTTGTGTCAATCCTGTCATAAAAGGAGCCGATAAGTGTGTGCCACAACGCAGGCAATAGCAAAAAGCTGCACAAAGCAGCATGGTACTCAAGCATGCTGGAGAAATACTGCACAAGCAGACACATTAAGCAGCTGCTGAAAGCTTCCTTGACTGACAAAGTGAAATCATGGACAAAAGGAAGGAAGACCATGAGAGACAGTGCACTTGTGAACCATGACTTATGAACAAAACAGGGAAACATTTAAGGCCTAAAATGACTGGTTATTTCAGCACATGTGATTTCAGTTCAAGTCATTTATTCACCTGCTTGAGGACACTCCTTGAAGTGTCACCCCTGCAGGCCTCAGACAGATAGCAGCACTGAAATTTATTAGTTTGTTTTTTTTTTCCCTCCAGCAATACATATGACACAGTGACGATACAAAGGAGCTCATTACAATGCAAAAACATGAACAAAGCAACAAAAAACGGAGCAATTGTTCTACCATCACGATTTTAAACAACTGACACATGAGAATATACAGGTGCCTGTGTAATACTGTGCAGTCAGATTGTGCGTTTTCAATAGTACTGTGGCGATCATTTATCAACACTAAATTTTGTTTTTATTACTATCGTTTCCAGTCGTTAACACCAAGAGCGGCATTCCAAAATGTTTATAGAATTCTTCACCAAAAATTCCAAGTTTGCTTATAAGAAATAGAGGGCAGATATAACAAGTTCACATACAGACTCATTCACTATTGCACATACTGGTAACAGGTAAAGGTGTTTGTGTCCTATGATGCGATACCACAGGATCCTCACCAGCTGCTGGTTGGTGGAAAATCTTCCCACCAGGAGCCAGCGAGGACATTTCATCTCCCGCTTTTGTAAGTCATTAAGCATTAACGTTTTCACTGACCTTCATTTCAGTTGCCCTATAGTGGTACCCACCAATAGCTACATCATGGTTAAAATATGGAGGATATATACACACACACACACAGAAAAAAACTTTCACCGTTAAAAGTCAAAATAAAAATATATACATGCTGCACTCCCCAAAAGTCACTTTTCTGAAATCCCTGAGGATTGTCAACCAGTCAAGTACACCTGTTACAAATTACAAAGATGACAAAATGCACATGCTGTGTGTTTCCAAACGCCTTCTGCTCAGCTTTTCCAGATGGCAGAAGATCAGATTCCGACAGGGGGGGGCATTTTCACACCCAGCTCCAAAAGCCAGGTTGCCTTCTCCCAGTAGCCCCGGTCCTTGAACCTCGACCCTATGCAGAGGGATGCCGCTGTGGAGCCAGGGAAAGCTGTCAGCCCCTTTTCCTGTCACTGAGGGAATGCCTCGTCTGTCAAGAGCACACACGAGGTCTCTTGCTCCGTCCCCCGCCGCCTGGGGCCCAGAACCGCTGAAAACGATGACACCGTCAGCGATCTGCCTTGCATGTGCTCATTTGCGGCACAGGTGACAGAGGTAGCTGTACGGAGACTCACAGCTCCACAGATCCTTGGGTATGCAGCCAGACATCCAGAACATCTAGTCAAACTATCAAGATGAGGGGCTTCACCAGACGGCATACAGAGCCGCCTATGATTGTGAGGAAGGTCAGCAGAACTACTGAAATAATCACGCTACGACTTCACACTCTAAACACTACACAAAATGGACTACTCGGCATTTAAATGTCAAGACAAACAGTTTACAGAAACAAGGCACAAAAACATTTAAAGCAACCAGACAGGGGCCATTATGGTTCTTTTCAAAGCAAGAAGCTGCTCATTTATAAAAACTTTATTAGCAAAGCAGAAACTTATTAGTGCAACTGGCCACATTGCCATAAAGTGGAAAGATGTGCTTCAGTGCAGGTGATTATTGCTGTAGTTTAATAGCACGTGCCAGCCGCAAGGCGACAAAAGTTTAACTCACCATTCTTATGCTTTAAAGATTTTGATCTTCTTGGAGAGTTTGGATTCTAAGATGAACAAAAACACAGTTATGTTTCTTGGAATGCAAGCAAAGACCTCAAGAAATACTTAAATATATAAATAAATAAAAAAGAATGTTTCCAATGTCACTATAATGATGTGGATATGGCAGTTTTCCATGTTTTGCATTAAGCAATATCAGGAACGGATCCCAGCCCTATCACCACCAGTGTTGTAAAAGACTGCACAAAAATGCTGCATTAAGATACTTACAAGATGTGCTGCCAAAGCTTTATATACTTCAATCAAGCTAATTGCATCAACTAAATACTGTGCATTGCACAATGTCCACACTGAGCTAGAAAATAAAACTGGGATTCTACAAGTCACTTTCACAAGTGAAATATTAACACATCCCCTGATCGACCAAAAAAAAACATATCCATAGAACAAAGAAACATCTATGACAGAGCAAGACTTACCAATAACACAGGTTGTTTCAAAGAACGTAAAAATACCTTATCTGACTTTCTCTTCTTAGCTGCAAAAGAGGAAGGAACAAAAAAATGTGAGTCAGAGACTGAATACATTTCTTTTATTAAATCAGCAGGACATGTCTGGTTGTCCTCACCCTTCTTTTCTGACCCGTATGACCAGTCATTATCATTTATGTCATCATTGTCCTCCTGATCGCTCTCAGATTTACTCATATTGTTGCTGCTGGCTATCCTGTAGAAAGAATGGGGGGGGGGGAGGCGGAGGAGAGAGAGAGAGAGAAAGGAGGGAAAAAAAAAAAAAAAAAGTCTTTCAGGGCTCTCAACAGCAGCCACACATGTCAAAGTATCCGTACCATCTTGTTATGAAATTCCAGGAAAATTAATTAATTATTTTAGTGGTGTCCATTCATACAGCTGTATATTTTACATAAGAAATGGAGGTACATACTTCGAGAATATTACAGCAGGGTCCATTTCTAAGATTGGAAACTACAATACCTAGGTTAGCCATATGTCCTTATCCATAATGTTACCTATAAAGCTCCTTAAGTAGTAAGAAAATAATGTGTCAACTACAGTCAGTTCTGTTTCTACGCAATAGTTGTGTTCCGGTGAAATACTGAGGTATGCCAATTTACATAAGAGATCCATTTCAATGAGGAAAAATGAGGTTGCGGCAGAGTAAAAACAGCAGTTACCTACTAAAAACATACCACAGATATAAGGCAAAACCTATCAAAACCAATCTGATGGAAAAAACTAAACCCACAAAAAAAATGCTGCGTCTGATACGAACAAAGCTTGCTGGAGGAGCAACGGGAAGTTTGGAATTTGCAGTTGAGGACACTGAGGATCAGATTCTTCTTAAATTGCACTTATTACATAAGCTGTGAAATTAAAACATGACTATGTTCTTCTTTCATCACAAGACAACCAGTCAAAGAACTCGTTAGAAATATAGCTACTAGCAGCGCTAACACGGAAGCTTACATTTATTCATTTAGTAGACACCTTTCTCAAAAGCGATACACATCTCATAGAAAAGACAGTTTGTGCATTACCTTACCAGAAACAGAGAATTAGATGCAAATGCATGATTAAGTACAGTAAATTTGTTTCTACCATATCAATGTACATCCTACGAGGAGCTGCAAAAAAAAAAAAAACTTTCCGAATATCAATGATTCCTTCCTAGTAATTTTTATATATATATATACACACACACACACACACACAAACATTTACATTACTAGCTTACGTTATATATCAACATTTACGTTATATTATAAGCTTGTCCCATAAACGTGTGGCACGGTGGCACAGTGAGTAGCGCTGTCATCTCACAGCATCCGTGTGGTGCAAGAGGACATGGGTTCTACCCCTGCTCAGTCTGCGTTTTCCCTGTGTTTGCATGGGTTTCCTCCCACAGTCCAAAGACATGCTGTTTAGGTTCACCCGTAATGCGTGAGTGACAGAGAGGGTGCGTTTCACTCATGTATGGATGAGTGACCCATTGTAAGTAGTGTATCTAGCAGTGCAAGTCACTTTGGTGAATAAGGTGTGTGGGCTGATAACACTACACATAGTTTGTTGGAAGTCACTTTCGAGAAAAACGTCTGCTAAATAAGCAAATGTCAATGAAATGTAAATGATGGCCAAAGAGTCTCCGCAATGCCTGGGTGCTGACCTGCGGTTGGCGATGCGGCTGCTGTTGCGCCCCATACCCAGACACTTCTCCAGGTGTGGCGCAAAGCGTGAGGCAGCGATGCTGCGACTGCAGTTGGGGCAGACACACTCCTTGTTCTTCCACTGGTTGTAAACCTGACCGAAAATGTCCACACCCGGTTGGTCCACGATTTCTGCACCAGGTGAACAGAGGGCACGGCCACATCCTCGTTTAGTCACAATGAAATGAGCAAAAGTACAAAGAAATCACAAACCTTCACAGTCATTTTCTACCCTCTCTAAAGTTACAGTGGTATCATTTTGCAAGTACAAGACAAAAGGTAATGACTACGACGACTATCACACTTAGACTGGAGAGTGGTAACTTACCAAAGTCCTTCATGCTGTCTTGGTCAGTCTCATCCAGGAAGAAGTATCCTTGTTTGACAGCCCGATGCACCTCAAAACATAGGCCAAGACAGGCATCCTCCACCAGGTCTGAGTAGATATCATGAGCTAAGGCCTTTTCAGTGTGAAGGCATCAAGAAAGAAGATGACCACTTAGTCAATGTTACATCACTTCAGACAGCCTTTAAAAGTAAAACACGGGAAGGCTTTGCAGTAGGCGTCAAAACACATTAAACAAGTCAGCAAAACTCAAACCAACTTAAAAGTCCAAACACCTCTATTTGTTAAACTACTTTGTCCTTACCTCCAGTTTGGTGTTGTCCAGGCCCGAGAGTGACATAGCCTCCATTTTCATTTGAAAAACTAAAAGGCCGTCTACATAGCACAGCCAGCGTGAGGGTAAACAGTACTGCAAACAGAACAGAGACAAGAACACTGGCATTAAAATACTAATATACATGTCACACAAGGTGAATGGGGCCAGCAATAGGAAATCTCAAAGTAAAATAAAATGGATACCAATTCTGTGTTGTAAACATCAGCAAGGTAAGTGGTATTCTGAGATTAAAAAGTCTGCAGGCTACTCACATGGAAGTATCTGTGCCTTCCCACGCTGGTATACTTCAGCAGGAAAAGTGATTGACTTTGGATTTCTCTCGTATCCTGCGGAAATTAAGCGTGATGGTTTTTATACACCGATAAACATACAGATGCACACGTAAACACACACGCGAAAAGAAGTAATCATCTGTTCAACTACATGATTCAAGACGGTCTGTGATTCAGTAAAATATTTAACTGTCCAAACAGAAACAACAAATTATGAAAGAATTAAAATGATAACCCAGAAAGAGCAACAGGTGGTGTGGTACTTGGAACTGATGCCTTATAACCAGTGTTGTGGAGCTGGAGTCATAGAGTCAGAAGCAATTATTGGGTTACCAGAGTCGGTAAAAACGTACCGACTCCGACTAAATGTACAGTATATGCCGGTGTATAAGTCGACCCCCAAAAATTAGAGGTGTAACACAGGTTTAGGCCTATATTCGCCAGATAAGTCGACCCCAAAATAACGTGCAACTTCTGGGCAGTACTGTGGAGTCGAAAGCAATTATTGGGTTTCTGGAGTCGGAGGTTTTGTGTACTGACTCCAGAGCCCTGCTTATAACTGAATCACCTGGGTTTGAATCCCTACTCTTGCTGAAGTACCCTTGAAGAAAGTACTAACACTGAACTGACAGTAAAAGTTCCTAGCAGTATTGGGGAAAGTAATAGTTTTCAGCTTAGTAGAGAAATGAAACAGTGAAAACAGCTTTGGAGAAAGGCGCCAGCTAAATGAATACGTAACAAAAAACATAAACGGAAACATGCAATCCATCATGTACTGACTTATTTCAAACCTGGAACTGAGTCTACGAGCTCTCGCTTTCAACAACTCAGTATTAGTGAAACGTGCAGAGCATTTTATTTCAGTTCTGATAGTTAGCAGGAGAAACATAGATACATACTTTCCACAGAGAAAGACAACTAATTTCTGACATTATTCATACGATGCACGATTAATCATTTCGATCAGTAACCAGCTGCAGAATGCAGAGTAAATCCGAAACAAGTGTTACACGACGGGGCGTTTTTGTTTCCTGCAGCAAAGTGTGCGAGTTGGCGCATCAAAACAGAGCAATCCGGACATATTTGTAACACAGAACGTCTTTTACTACCTGCAGTGCTACATGCACATTCTCAACAATAAATAAGGAAACAAATTCATTTCTACATTGCTGATTTTGGTGGGTGTTTCCTTACCTGTAATTTACATTTATTTATTTCGCAGACGCTTTTGTCCAAAGCGACTTCCAGTGAACTCTCTGCGGTGTTACTAGCCCACAAACCTTATTCACCGCGGTGACTTACACTGCTAGATACACTACTTACACTGGGTCACTCATCCATACATCAGTGGAACACACTCTCTCTGTCACTCACATACTATGGGGGAACCTGAACAGCATGTCTTTGCACTGTGGGAGGAAACCAGAGCACCCTAAGACTTACACTGCTAGATACACTACTCACACTGGGTCACTCATCCATACATCAGTGGAACACACACACTGTCTCTGTGTCACTCACACACTATGTAATGCTCCACACACATTCACCTTTTGACACGATTAGTTACTTGGTTGCTGGTTAGAATTATGCCGAGTGGTCAGTGGCACATGCCATGGGTGTTGTTTTCACTCATTTTTACCATTATTATACAGTCAGTGCTATTCCTTTTGAGCGATATAACTGTCCTGCTCCAGTTACCGATTCCTTCCACCGAATCATGGTACATGATACTAGTACTCGTCTTTTTTTCCCCCATCAATTCGTGTATTTCCACAACTTTGCTACAAAAGCTGTGTCGTCTGACGTGTTTTGCCACCTCTGCCCTTCACACACTCACACTTTTGCTGTTTTATAATAGAGTTGTGGTGTCCGGTTTTTTCGTCGCGGTATAAATTCTGTACGTTTCCCCATTTTCGTGCTGCTCCGCTCGGCGTGTTACCTGTTCCTTCCTCTCACCCTTTGTTACACCCAATGCTGTGTTACTCGCGCTGCTTATTATTTATTATTTATTATTTTCGTTAGTCTGTGTGTTTCCGTGTCATTTCGTGCGTCACTCTTTGCTGAATACTGCTGTTATTGTGAGCGTTTTAGTTGCTTATTTTGTGCGTTTTTGTGGGTTACCTGCTCCTCCGCACCGCCGCCCGGGCCGCCCCGGACTCTCTCACTCACTGCTCCTCCCTGCCGCAGCGTCTCCTTCCGCGGCTGCTCCTCGCGTGCCCACCGCGCGAGCCGCCGGCGGCCATTCCCCGCTGCGCGCAAACGTGGCTCTCTGACCGGCACGTTCCGTTCGCCCGCTGCACGGCCGCACGGTCGAAGCGCGAGGAAAACGGAGAAATAAAGATTAGGCACGAGCTGCCATGTTTGTCCCCTCCTCGGCAGGCAGCACTAATCGATCTCAGACGTTCGTCTGCATCCTGTGTGTGGAAACGACAAATTAATCGACTTTACGTGTATTGTGAACACAAAAGTAAATTCATTTAGAATCACGTCGAGAAAAAGCTCAGCCAAATAGTTCAGAACCGAAGGACGGGCGTAAGTTAATTTTGACTGATATGAGTAAGCTCATTACAGACATGATGAGCTAAAACCGAAAGCCGCACTGTTCTACTACTAGGACTTGTTCATCATATTTTCTCGGGCTGAAGTGGAAATGTATTTATCTTTTGAAATATTCTTATCATTATGGAGTCATTAATACGCTTTCTGTCTTATGTTCGTATTGACTTGTGTAAGGTCATTTGTATTTTTTCTTTTTTTGCCGTCTCGAAAATCTAACGGCATGAATATAAGTCAGACAAAATGTTCAATATCAGAATTAGATGTACTGCGTCTACGCTAACATAACTCCAACTTTCTGAGGCAATAATTCAACAAGAACAGAACGCCAGGATAGGCGCTCCATTAGTTGGGCTGGCGCGTTCCTCTGCCATGTTGTCCATAACTCAGGGAAGCTATAGTTTCCGTCCCTCCACTTTGTCAATCAATGGCTTTGAAATGAAAGTAACGTGTCTCTGGCACTGTAAAACACCACAGCTTTGCCTTATAGAGAGGGCAGCATGCGGTACAGTGCCTACCACTGTTATTACATAGTTCCTGCTTTGAGTTCTGCTCCTGTTACCCTTGATCATCATGTAGTTACATTGTTGATTCAGAAAAAAAAAAACAAATAAGGTCCTGCTTTCCCCCCCTTTAGTTTGGACATTTAGGATGAGATCACCTTATGTTTAGTACTGGTTATCTGGATCAATCTAGTTCCTTCAGTGTCCAAAAAACACAAGGATGCAGGGGAAATAGTGTTATGGAACTGGCCCGGGGGACTGAACGTACACACGTCTCGGCTTTAATGTACTGATGGATGGATGGATAGATAGACGATCCAGAAAGTGAAGGTTATTATCCATAGAGTCCTTTCCTTTACCATTTCCTACCTAACACTTGCACAGGGGAGGGCTGGTGATTCCACCAGGCAGAGGTCCTGCCTTGTTTCCTACACCCACTAGCATGACTTGACTAGCATTAGTATTCATTCCCTAAAATAAACAGCCATCCTTTGAACTATGAGGGAAGACCGAAAACAGCGCCAAAACACACTGAACAAGGAAGAATAAGCGTCGGTATATTTTTTACATAAAAGACAGATTCAACAGCATGCACTTCAGGTTTATCGTTCAATACAGCATTTTCAACAGAATAAAAGAAATTAGACTAATTTAAAAGGCACCGTCTGCCATCCACTCTAAGAAGTAAACCTAAAAGAATAAAACACAAATACTGAAACAATCAAAATAAAAATACACATTTTAAGACTAGGGTATGCAAACATGTATACACAACTTTCCAACTAGAATTATGGCTCCTCTTGGTCCTAAAATAATCCAGCAGTTTTTTTTAATCCTCGAGACATACCGATAATAAGAGCTGCTTTGGCTAGGATCAAATACAGAAGTTAGAGTTAAAAAAATTAAAAGAAATAATTTTGCCTTAAAAAGAGAGAGAGGAGGAATGTAAGCTTTCCCTAACAATTCATGAAATAATAGAAAAGAAAAGAAAAAAGTTCCCCTGCAGTGTCTCAGAGTGTTGGAGAGCCTTTTGGGAACAGAAGCGCCAGACAAATGTGCAAGATGTCACAGTGGGCAATTTGCCCCAGTCTGTGACTCTGCGGCTGCCAAGGTCAGTCTGAGTCCGCGGAGCCATCTGAGCTGGAGGCATTGCTGCTCTCACACTCATTCTCCCCATTTTCTGCCTCCTCCTAAAAGGAAATACCTCCATTGATTATGAAGTACCAGCCTTAATGAAACTGTCTTACATCAACAATACCCACATTGATTTTATGTCCGCATTCAAGAGCTCACACACAGATTACAACAGTTAAATTAAGCCCTGAAATAAGTGCTCAAATAGTTTGTATTAAATGTCACACCATGTCCGCAATTTGTTAATAAATCGCAGTCAGTATGGATGTATTCCCAAATCCTACTTAATAAAAGGACCTAAGGAAGTAACAATGGGTGTATTTTTTGCTCTTTCACCTGTTGTTCCTCCTCATCTTCCTCTGAGGATGCTTCATTTTCTGAAGAAGCCCTTTTTTTGTCGTCGTCATCATCATCATCATCGTCGTCGTCATCGTCGTCGTCATCATCGTGTTCATAGTTCTGAGGAACACAGAAGACAATTATACAATTTTGAATATCGTGTGGGTGGAACAGCAAGTAGCGCTGCTGTCTTACAGCACCTGGGTGGTGTGAGAAAACGTGGGTTCGATCCCCACTCAGTCTGTGTGGAATTTGCATGTTCTCCCTGTGTCTGTGTGGGTTTCCTCTGGGTTCTCCGTTTTCCTCCCACAGTCTAAAGACATGCTGTTCAGGTTCACCCACAGTGTGTGAGTGACACAAAGAGCGTGTGTTCCACTGATGTATGGATGAGTGACCCAGTGTATGTAGTGTATCTAGCAGTGTAAGTCACCTTGGCGAATAAGGTGTGTGGGCTGATAACCCTACATAGCATTCATTGGAAGTCGCTTTGGAGAAAGTGTCTGCTAAATGAAGAAATGTAAATGTATCATCTCCTTGACTCAGTAGTAACAAAATCACTATGTGCAAGACAAATTCAGGAACTACAACTTACCACTTTTGTTTGCGTAGGTTTCATTTTTGCTTTTGCCCCTCCCAGTTTGTCAGCGTTTTTTCGTTTCTAAATGAAAAAAATAAAATCAAATAATTAAAGGAAACCAGGAAAGTCTTTACTCTGACTGAGACTTGACAAGGTTCCCTACAGAGAATTCCTGCTGCTCCGGTTCTTCACTTACAGAGGACTTGTTTTTAGCACTGGCAGCCCTCTTTTCCGATAACAAGCCCTAGGAAAACAGGAAAACACTGTCACAACAATGACTGGGAGGCATGGGGGCTTTAACTTTTGCAGCTAGGGCAGCAGGTAGCCTTCCACTCAAAGCCTTTGGGTTCAAATCCCACTTTCTGCTGCGGTACCCTTGATGAAAACATGTATCCCGAATTGATACGGTAAGAATTACCCAGGTGCAAATGGGTAAATCATTTTAAGTAGGTTGAAATTAGTCGCTTTGGAGAAAAGTACCAGCTAAATAAATTGTGCAGGCTACATCACGTTTTATCCCGCATCTTACAACAGGTGTGTCGTGCTAGTATGAAAATGACCCTTCAGCAAGAAACCCAACAAAAAGTGTAGCCCTTAAGGACCAAGGCTGATCACCTTCAAATCAAAAAGAAGAAAAGAAAGGAAAAAATAAATATCAGCAGTACTTTGAGCCACTTATCCAGCTTCACCTTGTTCTTGTTTTGCATCTTCTCAGCAGCAGCCGTGTAGCGGTCCTTCTCGTGCTGCGGCATCTTCTGCCACCTTCCCTTAATCTCTGCCGAGCGCTCCTTCAGCGACAGGTGATCCAGCTCCTTGCCTGCACACAGCTCCTGGGAGAATGCCTGGTAACCGCTCCTGAGGGCAAAGGGTCAGGGGTCAGGTGTCAAAAGCAGCACCTCACTTGAAAAGTACATCAGAACAAGCGAACGGTAACAAGTGGGGAAACTCACAACAGCGGCTTCTTGGATTCTCCTTCAATCTTAGCCTTTTTCGAGTTGGGGGTGGCAGCTGAGGCCTGCTTGCCTTTCACTGCTTTCTTCAGTTCTACCTTCAAGGTTTCTTCCAGCCGCGCATACTTCTTCTGCACAGCATCAGAACAGAGGAAAGATTATAATTACTTGGGGCTGCCTTCATTTTATTGTTTATACATCCCTTCAAAAATAATCACTATTCATACAGAGCAGCGGCACCTTCTTCTTATCAGGAAGTTCAGTCCACATGCGCTCTAAGAGTTGTGCCACCTCGCTTTCCGACAGGTCCGGCCTCTGCTTCTGCAGTTTGGGCCGCTTCTCCTCCTTGTAGATGAACATGGCCGAGATGGGCCGCTTGGTGCTGTCCGAGTCCCGCTGCAGAGAGGCACAGAGTGGCACAGCTTATCCACATCTGGCAAAATGTGATCAATGAGCTCTTGCAGTGCAATGAACAAGCATTTGCCCGATTTCCTCTATTAAAGCTAATTTAACACAATGTGTTGGATAACTGTGTTCATTAAATGTAATAAGTTAGTTAACTTTAATGACTATGAATTACTCTATGAATTCGATATGCACAATTCTATACGTAATGTGCACCCGAAAAAACTGTGGTATGTGACTAAGTGATTACTTCAAGAATTGTGTATCTGTGTCTTTGTTAATGCAATGCACTTTTGTTCACTCTCAGCTGTAAGTGCAAGGTAGGGTGGGGGGGTGGGTGTGTGTGTGTGTTGCAGCCGGGCCCTGCTCTCTGGTGGGTCTGGGGTTCGAGTCCTGCTTGGGGTGCCTTGCAGCAGACTGGCATCCCGTCCTGAGTGTGTCCCCTCCAGCCCTGCGCCCTGTGTTGTCAGATTAGGCTCCGGCTTGCTGCGACCCCACACGGGATAAGCGGTTTCAGACAGGGTGTGTGAGAGTTTGTAGGGGGCAGGGGGCTCAGCCAGCAGGGGGCGCTCTCCACCCACTCACCTTGGGACGGGATCTCTTCCTGGAGGCGTTTTGCTCGGCCTCGACCTCCGCCAGCACCCGCTGCTGCTCCTCCTCCGGGAGGCTCTGCGAAGGTAGAGAGAGACACCAAGTCACGCAGTTCACACAGTGACCAGCCTACAGAAAGAGCACCGGCTCGATAACGGGAAGGAACTTACCTTCACGTAGCACTCCATCTCCACTTCGTATTCTTTCTTTTTCTGAAAAAAGAACACACAGGAGACTTATCGCATGCTGACAGATTATTCAGATGTCAAAATGTTTATGGTAAAGCTGACAGCTGTGGGCAAAGCGGTGTGCAAGATGGAGATGGAACGTGAAGGGCTGCAGTAGAGCCCTTGGGAAACAGCGCAAGCCTAATCGCTACAGTAAAATAGAAGTGCTCCTTGCCTTATAACAGGGTTCTGGTCTGTAAGTCAAAAATCCCCTCATATTATATGAACCATGAGGATATATAATGATTAACCTCCAACATTTTATGAGGGCTTTGTTTTGTTTTTTCACTAACTGCACAAGATTTATGCCAAAATAATACAGGTATAATATATTGTATAAAATGGGGGGGGGGGAAAATCACACAGGTAATTACCACTACTGTAGTTTATACTGTATAGCGTAGTACTCAATGAGTTGTGAACACTGATTTTTTTTTCCCTGCTTGGCAGCCATTTCAAACAAAAAGTGACTTGATGTTGATCACAAGCAACTTAAGTAAGCATTTTCTGTCATTTATGATGTTATCCATTCAATTACTTATTTGTTTGTAAAACTCCACTTTGTTCGTATGCGTCATGTTGAGCTGCTGTGTGTGAATTTCCCTGCAGGGATAAAGTATTCTTCTATCCTATTGTATAATTAAATGTAATAAATACATAAATAAATTCAATATACATTCAAAATATAATTTTAAATATGCACACACGTATTAAAAAAAAAATTTTTGGCCATCTCATCAACCTTTTTTTATTATTATTTTTACACACACAAATATGACATATAATAAGTTTGATGGGATGGACGTCTGCGGGCCGAGTGCAAGTCACATATGGCGCGCTTCGAGAACCACCTGTACAAGGCAGACCCAATACAATGCGGACTCACAGATAACTTGGTGAAATATTGTGGAGCCCAGAGTCTGTACTGTATGGGGCTTACGGTGTCCTCAGCAAGAGACGTCGCTGTGGAAAACAACACAATAATAAAAAGGAACAACACCCTGTGCGCTTACAGACCTGCTTGCAGCGCTCCTGGTAAGTATCCCTCTCACTCTGCTTCAGCTGCTTCCACTGCTGGCTGCACATCATAATGCGCTCGGCATACGGCACCTCCGTCATTTTGACCATGGACTCGGTGCAATACAGGGAGAAGCCGTTCCTGAGAAAGGGGAGGGGCAGAAATGAGCTTGGTACAGTCAGGACAGAGCACAGCGTTGGGCCTGGGGCATGCGGCGCCGAGCGGGTCGGCCGGGATTTCGAAAGCACTCACGGCGGAGGCTTGTCGGGCCGCCCATCAAACTTGTCCTTCAGTTGCCTCTCGGCTTTGGTCAAAGTCACCTTCTTGATGTTGCTCTCCGACAGGTTGCGCTCAGGATGCTGCTGGATGAACTCCCGCATCGCTTCCTGGACAGTGCACACAGGAGAAGGTGGACGCCTAAGGTTCCTGCTTCTAAGAACCAGGTCCATTCCAGGCCGCTCCAAAACAGGAACTGGAAACACATATACAAAAGGCTGGACGACCACATGACCCGATCACCCACCTCGTATACTTTCTGCTGCTCAAGGGCCTTGTTGATCCATTTGAGTTTCTTCTTGTTGGAGAGCTCTGCCCACTGCTTCCCCACGCTCTCCTTGATCTCTTTAGTGGTTGCCTGGCAACGGGATTAATTAGCTATATATCCATTGAGTAACATAAACTGAAATTACTCATAATTATCCATACATCAATAACTGCTTTTCCAGTGCGGGTCATGCTGTTCCAGAGTCTATCGCAGAGCCACGAGGTATGACACAGGGTACACCATGGGGAGGACACCAGTCTATCACAGGGCAATCACACACATTATGGCTAATTCAGTGTCACCAGTTCACTTAAAATTGAACTTAAGGGTGCCACAGATTGAGAAGGGATTTGAACCCATGCCTGTTAATTGCAAGGCAAAGAACCTAACGCTATGCTGCCTTCGTACTACACTGAAATACTTGGGAATAAGGTTTAACTCCACCCGCCACCTCTCTGCTCATTTACACTCACTTCTGGGTTGATCTTGAGGATGGACTTCTTCTTGTGGTTGTACCACAGCTGCTGGGGTGTCTTGGGCTTCTGAGGCATTTCAGATCGCTTCATGTACTCAGCCAGGTCTGGGTGCTCCTCTCTTCTCACACACACACACACACACACACACACACACACACACACACACACACACACACACACACAGAGTGGGAAAGACCATAAACTTCAAAACAATTCAATTTATTAACCACCCTGTTGCCACCGAAGGCCTGAGGAATGTACGATTAGAGGTCGAGAAAGCTGACATGGGCTTGTAACCAGAAGGCTGTTAATTCAAATCCAAGGAGAGGGAACCTGAACTGTCTAGAGTAACATTCATCTGTTTAAATAATGGAAAAAAAAAAAAAAAAATGAGAGCGGTTCTTACTGGAATTTCAAGAGTTGTTGTTCAAAGATCTCCTTCTCTCGATGAAAGGCCTCGCTGTACTTTGCCTGCAAAGTGCACAACATGGTTTTAAAGTTTAAAAAAAAAAAAAAAAAATCCCAAAATTCAACACGTAAATTTACAGGGAAACATGGCTCTGCCACTTGACGCTCTTGAACCTCACAAAAGCTAAAGAGACCGATATGACTTCAGCTGAACGTGATACGGACCTCACTGGTATCTCACCATCAGTTCAAAAGGGTGTTCAGTGACCTCAGTGGGTACAGAAATCACACTTGATTACTGAGTCCTTTTACAATTAACAGGTATTCATTTGGAACATGATTTTCTCCAAAGCAACATTTTACTGAGTAAAGAAAAGTGCATCAACGAGAGATGAAGAGATAAAAATACAGATGCACCACTGTGAAAGCACAACTTGTTTGTCAGCACTACTCTTCTGGGACACATCCCTTGAGTAGCTGCCTGTACAAGAAATGTGGAAACATGAAACGGATTGTGACAGATAGTATGATGCAAATTTATGGATCTCTCAAGGGAGCAGGAGAGAAGCAGGTGTGAAAGAGATAAGTTTTGAGACTCTTCTGAATGCCGGATGGGATTCAGCTGCTGTGAGGGACAGAGGAAACTCGTTCCACCACACAAGTTCAGTTTTTGCTCACCTACAGGCTTTCAGTTTTGGACCCCGTGTGAGGGGGACCACCAAGTTCAGTGGTGGAGGAGTGGAGCGCTCCCAATTGCTCCCGATTGGTGTAGCACATTAGGGACATGAAACCATCTTCTGTACTCACAGAGTATTAATAACCAGCCCAGTCTAGCTTCCTCTATCACTTTTTACCTCGTCCCACACACTCCGCAGTCCTGACCCTCCTCACCTTCTTGCGGTCCGAGAGCTCCCTGTACTTCTTGGAGAGCACTTTGGTGAGCTCCAGATTGCTGATCTCTGGGTGCAGCTTTGCGTATTTGGCCCGCTTCTCCTTGAAGAAGCGGAAGTAGGCCGTCAGGGGCTTCTTGGGGAAGTCGGGGTGTTTCTGATTCAGAGGCATAAGGAAAACCCACTCAGCGAAAGACAGGAGAAGCAAGAACCAGCTTTGATGGCATTAGAGAGCCAGTGTGTGCGGCGAACCCTCCAGAGCCACGTTTACCTTCACCGTTTTGCCCTTATGGGGGTTTGTGGCGAGCTCTTGGACATCGGCAATCAGCTCTGTCAGCGTGCGAAACCTGCGCACCTGAACGACACACAACCACATGGAGTCAAAATGAAAGCAACCACTGTTATGATCACAGGCTTATTACTGTTACATACTTGCCAGGGAAATATCTTTTACGGTTAAGGTCAATTCCTGAAGTTCCCTCTCTAGATATGTGGATGACTGAAGCGTTTCATTTCCTTCCAATAGAAATGATAACATCTGATCTGCATAATAACTGAAAGGGATTCTGGGGTTTGCTACATAATGCTGTGTGATCATGCCTGCAATATATTGTTACCTTGTTTTACATGTGTGGATGTACAGTATCTGCTATTTCTCAGTGTACCGTTTCTGTCTCTATGATACTGTGATCCTTTGCTGTGCATAGAACTAATACAAATAAAGGCAATGACCAATGCAGCGATGGGCGAGGTACAGCGGAGAGGCACCCTGAATATTTTACAGTTCAGTAATAAATCACCAACAAAAGCGAACATAAGACAGGGGTTAAATGCATACGTATGTGTAGAATCTAAACATAGTCATATTAGTATCACAGCTAACAGAAACAACCTTGTGGCTTGAAGGCTGCAGGTTCAAGTCCCCCGCGTGCTTTAAAGTCGGACCGGCTGCTTTAAATATTCAGCTGTATTAGTATGTGAAAATGCAAACCATATTTGGGGAAAAAGTCTTTCTCAGAAGGTATTAGAGCTGGACCCCAGCTGGGATTTGCTCAAGGAACCTCCTGCTTTCCAAGTCCTGTCATGACCCAGTGCTACTACACACCTGTCTGGACACCTCCAGCCATTTCCGCTTGCACTCCTCTCCTGAAAAGTGTCCGAAGGCCACCTCGTCCCAGTCCAGGCGTGACTCGGCCGTCTTGTACCTGACGACGTCTTTCTGCGGGAGCTTCTCCCTCATGCTCTCCAGCAGCTTCAGCAGGTCGTCCGAGGCCCACGCTGCAGCACCGGCACAGAATGTCACGGCTCACAATCAACACGGAGAGCAGCCCGCGGTTTCCTGCAGCTTTACGTTCTCACAGACGCAGCAGATTTTACGTTCAGACTCGTATCAGCTATGAGTCTCCAGGCAAATCCTTATAATACATTGAGTGAACATTATACCACGGTGTTTACGTGTGTGAGAAATAGCTGGCACCCCCAAGGCTCAAAGTTTACGTCACATCAAAACAAAACAAAAAAACCCCCCCAACAACCCGGGTCCAATCCCCATGGAGAGCGTGGAATAGCAAACCTGGATTACTAGCAGAGGCGTCCATGTCCCGCCAAACCTCTGGAAGCCTCTTCTCAAAGGAGCGAAGACGCTGCAAGCAACGCTGGTGTAAAAATGAGAGGAACTGGACAATCAGTGCACAGGGAGCCCTACGCAGCAATGGGACACCTGGTAACGTAGTGCTTAAAGCTACTGCCTTTGGACACAAAGGTCGCAGATTCGAATCTCAACTCCAGCTGTAGTACCCTTGAGCAAAGTGTACATGTACACACACAGTCTGAAGCCGCTTGTCCCAAGTGGGGTCGCGGCGAGCCGGAGCCTAACCTGACAACACAGGGTGCAAGGCTGGAGGGGGAGGGGACACACCCAGGACAGGATGCCAGTCCATCACAAGGCACCCCCAGCGGGACTTGAATCCCAGACCCACTGGAGAGCAGGCCCAGGCCAAACCCACTGTGCCACTGCACCCCCTTGAGCAAAGTACCTACTCTAAAATTGCTCCAGTAAAATTACCCACCTGTATAAATGGATAAATAACTGTAGGTAGATTAACATTCTGAGTCGCTTTTGAGAAAAGCGTCAGCTAAATAAATCACTCCGTGGCACCTCACTACACCTTTCACAGACATCATCATACAAAATTGCAGTAGTTATTGTTAACAGGGACAGACTAAGTGTATAAATTATAATTTAAAGGATTAATGGGTCTTCACAGTCAAGGGATGGACTTCGCACGCACAGCACAGAAACTGAGCACAGTTTCGAAAGTCACATCTCCAAGGAGCAGAAGAAAGTGAAACTGAAGGAAATGAGCTGGGACAGATACACCAACGGTGACTTCAAGGTAAAAGCTCCACATCCACAGGTGTTCAGGACACATCTACAACTCTTAGGGACCACAGGGAAGCCAAATGACATGTGATCAAAGTCATCAATTCATGCATTTATTCCTTTAGCAACTTACAATGTTAATCTACCTACAATTATTTACCAATTTATAGAGCTGAGTAATTTTACTGGAGCAATTTAGGATAAGTACCTTGCTCTAGAGTACTGGAGGTGAGATTCGAACCTGCGACCTTTGGGTCTAAAGGCCGCAGCTTTAACCACTATGCTACCACCTGTCCCTACCGAACACAGTGTAACAGCCCGGAAGAAACGTCTCATTCTTTCTCGTGACACAACAGAGGGTCTAATAATAGCTCGGGTCCAAATTACCAGTAGAGTACCAACCACCAGTACTACAATAGTACTGGATTTCGACCCTACGCCGGGGGGGCGCAAACGTCAACGTTCCCGTTAACATAAACATCGCACATTAACTTACTGTAATAAGCTGTTTGCAGAAAGAACATAACACTATTTGTGTGCAGCCCAGATTTGCAAAGTTAATGCTGGAAAAAAGTAAAAAGCTGATCGTCTCCACACCAGTCACGTGGGCTACTCTGAACCCTGCGCCCATCATCACTCTCTCCAAGTTCACTTACTGCGATTTACTCTATTTCCCCTGGCCCCGCTGCCCCGGGGCGTGTGGAGATGTGGCGGAGCCGAATCCGCGCTGTTTCCGACTCCGCTGCGCGTCACAGGTGAGAAGAAACAGGTTCGAGTGAAGACGAAGAGGCGCTGCCGGCCATGCTGCGGAGCCACACGTGTTTACGGAGGGCGACCAATCGATCGCCGATGCAACGGATCGGCCCTGTTTCATCGAACTGGAGATGCGGAAGGAAGAGAGTCTGTTGCGGCTGGGCTGCGTAGCGCGTCGATCCCTGCAGTAGAAGCACGAAAAGCTACCAAAAATAAGCAAAAAAAAAATAAAGTTACGCTTCTTTTGTTTATGAAACCACAATGAGTTGATTAAATGTGGACAGGAGTTTCCGAGAGCACCGCCCTTCGGTGCTTTTCAACAAGAAATGGCTGTCTGTAAACCGGAATTGTGTGACAGTACGAAGGCTGATATTAAAATCTCCGTTTATGAGATACGGATGTATGTAAAGAGCAGCGAAAAAGTGCCCAGCTGAAGGAGTAGTGAAGTAAAGTCCACCCAACAGCTCCCCAAAGTGCATCCTAGGAACCGGCAGGGGGCGCCAAGCGCCACTACATTACATTTACATGTATTCATTTAGCAGACACTTTTCTCCAAGCGACGTACATCTCATAGAAAATACAATTTGTACATTACATTAGGAGAAAGAGACATAGCTGCAGATGTGTGCCTCTTAAGTACAGTTAGTTTCCTTCACCGTATGTACCGACGTTCATCACACAAATTTAACTTGAAGTAGCTGCATAAAACTTTACCAGAAATTCAGTATGATCGACGATTCCTAATCACCGTCCTAGTATTTTTAGAGATACATATTGCCATTTACGTTACATATAAACACATACATATAAATACATACATATGATACAAGTAGTTACTTATCTCAGCGATACTGTCCACTAAAACTAAGGAAATAAGCTTTTGTACTATTTCAATACCAAAACAATCATTCTCTTAGTACAACAATAACGAACAAAACCATAAACAAGGATATATACACCCTAGTTATACTTTTTTCAGCGTTTATTCCACATACTCTCGCGCATCAATTGTGTAAAGTCTTAACACATTAATCAGTCCGCACAAAAGTAATATTAGGTTTAGCATTTTTTTGTCTGTGAATACTGTAACGACCCGAATGAGTACAGAAGCACAAAAGTCTTGGGTTTATTAACGTTCTCCACACAATAATAAGACGGGCTGCTGCCTCGTTCCCAGCCAGCGCCGCAAACACCTTTACGTCAACTCTACAGCTCGCGCTTAACTCTGAGCGTCACCCGCCCTCACACATGCGCAGACCCACACCTCTCACGTGACACGTATTCTCTCAACCACACCCGCGATAACGAACGCTATAAAACACAAACGTGACAACAAACTATTTACAATTAAATAACGAATAATGCCGCAAGGTATTGCAGTATGGTATCTGCGAAAAGTATACACAATTCGCTCACCGAATCAATATTGTTGAGCAAATCGTGGCCATTCATGATTCAGTGGGTGTGGAGTGTGTGTGCGCTGTATTTCCAGAGTCACACACACACACATACACACACACAGAATCTAAAACTGCTTCTCCCAAGTGGGGTCACGGCGAACTGGAGCCTAACCCGCAACACAGGGCGTAAGGCTGGAGGGGGAGGGGACACACCCAGGACGGGATGCCAGTCCATCACAAGGTACCCCAAGCAGGACTTGAACCCTAGGTCCATCAGAGAGCAGAACCCAGCCAAACCCACTGCACTACCACAGCCTCTTCTCCTAAGTTCTGTCTATAATAAAATCAAGTGTTTTTAAATGAAAATAATTCAAAATGTTAGGGCTATCTTCCATATGAAACCAGGGACAAAACCTTCGCGAACACTGTTGAGAGAATGTTAGAGATTCAATGCCACAGCACTGAGTGGCCTGTTTATTTTATTCTGTATTTGTTTTATTTTATATAAAACATGTAGGCTACTTGGGAGTTTGCCTTTTTCCCCGTGGCTGCCTAGTTTCCTTCGGGTGCTCTGGTTTCCTCCCACAGTTTAAAGACAAGTGGTTCAGGTGAATTGACAACCCTTAATTGCCTATTGTGTGTGTGTGTGTGTGTGTGTGTGTGTGTGTGTGTGTGTGTGTGTGTGTGTGTGTGGTGGGGGGGCTGCTAATGAACTGGTATCCAGTCCAGGGTGTGTAACCCCCCCCCAGCCTTGCACCCAGTGATTCCAGGATAGGCTCCGGGCTGCCAGGACCCTGACTAGGACAAGCAGTTAGTGAAAGTGAGCGATTATAATGTAACAACTCAGTCAATTAAAGGTGGAAATAAATTAATCATAGCAATATTGGAAAGTGGGTTAATTTCCAAATAGCTCGTATTAAAAAGTGTATATTTTGTCTTAAATTAAGATTTTCTGATTTTATGGCATAAGATAGTTCTGATAAGACATTAGACGGACGTATTGCAATTTGCACATTTTTTTTATAAGATCTCATTTTCCTTGAGTTAAGTTTAACTGAATAAATAACAGGCCTTACTGCTTTAATATCTTTAATAAAATCTTACAAATGCAAACAGCATTAGCAGACATTTAAAACATACCAGTACAAAATGCAAAGATACAATCATTAGCCTCCTTCATCATTCAGCTTATGGTATAATTGCATGTAAAACTGTAGGCAGTGTAAATTGCTTGTAAAGCACCAAAAATAAATAATTCTGTATTTTGCTTTCTCTGCTATTTTTGAATTCTATTTTGTGTCATCAACAATTTACCCTGAGCTTATTTACAGAATGGGAAATATTATTGTAACACTACATTTACTTGCAGAGGCATATCTAATAAACTTTGAAACACTACTGCAATGATGGAGAATACACGAAATCTGCATAAAGCTACATATGTTCCACAAGCCCACTACTACAGCTAATGCCATTATCCATACCTGTATATGCCTATGTATAAACCTGTAAAAAATTGCACATACACTCTAACTTATAACAAAGCCATGTCTCACTGAATGGAGGCAAATGGTTGATGCAAAAACAGCATCACTCACAAATCTTTTATAAACTTACACTGAAAGATGAAATGGTTGTGACAGTCTTGCGAGAGAAAAGATCAAGTCAGTCTGAAACATTAACACTAATGTTGTGCATAACAAAAATATAAATAAAAATAAGAAAACAGATAACCAGGTAAGAAAACAACTTAGTAAATACTATGGAATGATATTTTGCAAGTAACATTTTCTAACTGGGTGACCGAATAGTTTTGTATAAATTTTATTTAAAAAATTTAAAATTGAATTTTTTGGTAAGCTAATTTCTTCCGCTAGACAAACATACGTACACTCAGATATGGGCTCACATACATACATACATACATACATACACACACACAATCCCTTCCAAACACATCCAAGAGAGTTGGTGAATTCACTGGAAGACTGGGTCAGTGTGCTACAGGAGCCTATGGCTGTAGGACAATAACAGCTGTAGGACCTTATTGTAAGAGAGTACAGGGAAGTTATACTTTGTGTGTGAAATTTTAAAACAGACTAATGACATTTTTAAAAGAGGCTCCTGATTTTGTATATGGTGGTTGGAACTTTGGTGCCAGATATTTGAGAAGTGGCGGTCCTGTCAAAGTTTCTATGGCAACGGGGACTCAGTGTAGACATCCTCTCCCGGCTCCTCCTCGAATGTTACTTTGGCGTCATCGGCATCCAGCTGAAAAGGACAACAGGGTAAAAATGGAGAAATAAGCCAAATAATGGCAAATGTTAAGGCACCAGAGGTGCATGCAGATCAGGTGTAGCAACAGCTACTTTACCAAGTGAGTAAGAGCCCACTTACGCATTTCATCTCCATCTCGGTGAATAGGCGACCAGTCATGAGTATGCGTAAGGGGATGGTGAGGATGAGGACAAAAGGCAGGGCCAGAGAGACGGTGCTAGACTTCACCACCCACAGAATCACAAGGCACACAATCTGGATCAGTGTGAACAAGTGTATCCGAAGTGGCTTCACCTGCAGAAGCGAGATTGGGTGGAGCAACCACACAATTAAAACATCATCCATTTGTGCACATCGGACCTTCCGACATTTCACCTATGCCATGACACGCATTTGTAGCAGATGAGTTCCCACTTTTGCCCCAGTACACCAACGAAAGCATGTAAACATCTTTAGCCAGAGGTTCCTCATTCTCTCCTTGTGGTCCCACAGACATTCCATGTCTTCATTCTAGCCCAATACACTTGATTCAGCTAATTAAACAATCATCATTTTCTTTTTTGTGCAAGTAATTGTGTTTGTGGCAAGGTGAAAGTAACAGAAGGAATGGTTGGGGATTGGCAGGGAATAAAATTTAGAAGCCGATGCCTAAAGTAGCAGATTCAGGTGAATGGGTAGGCTTACCCTGGTGGCATAGGCCTCAGTAGGGAAGTGCTTCTTTGGTGTCAGGAGGAGTAATGTGCGGTCCCAAAGCTGGATGCCACTAAGTGATGTGATACCCATGTAGAGGAAAATGCCAAACAGAGCAGTCATCGGGATCATCTTCAGGATGGGCTCCATCAAAATGGACACCCCTGGTGAGGACATTAGTAGACCAAAGCTGAAGTTCACTGATTCAGTGTACTGTTTTCCCATGCCAAACTACTATCTGCATTGTTTTTCCCTAACAGTTGCTATGGATGATTACTAGAGTCTTTGACACTGCAAAAAATGATGAGTGTGGACTCACCGACCAGTAAAGCTACCAGAATGCCACTGATCCTTTGTTCCACTACTTTCTCAATCTCAGGCTTCGGCCCCTTGCTCATGACTGTGAGGGCGTTGGCGTGGGTGACTGTGCGCACGGTAGCAGCACTGAGCCAGGGGACGCCGAAGATGGCACTTATGCCACCCATGCCCACCAGGATCAGAAGGTCAAGGTGGAACCCAGAACCTTTCACCATCTTCCGTTCTGGCTTGCTCACGATCAGCCTGTGAGAAAGTGTCTGTTAATAGAGAACTTGTGGCAAGGGCTTAGAGAGAGTCCATGAAAAATGTAATGCATTTACCATGCCAACTTAGCAAAAAAATTGATTCAGACCATAAAAGCCCACCCCTGCAGGTTATATGTTTCAACGAGGAGGTTGAGGCACTGGTAATTAATTGTTTAAATGGCAGTTACCGTTGAAAAATTGTTTTTGATGATGCGGCTGTTTGATAAACCTGGATTGTTTGGAAAGTTTTGGGTTGCCATGATGCAAGTTTTCTTTACACAAAATTGTAAATATTATTAAAAAGGAGGAAAGTCCCGATGGGTCTTGTACTAACGTGGTAATCTGTGACTCGAGAAAGATGAGGATGAAGACTAGGATGGCTGGAACAACAGAGGCAACCATCATCCAGATGGGAAACTCAATCTTTTCACCCATTGGGTTGATGATCCATCCCCTAGCACTGGTGTTGGACACTGTCAGTCCTTTGGGCACTACAAGTTTCTGTAAAAAGAAGCAGAAGCAAAAAAGCATACATCTATTTTCTTGTCCAAGTTCTTTTTGCCTCTCACACCAGTCTTGCTCCAGCAGATGAAGTTCTGCCTTTGTATTGTAAAGCAAATACTATTGAGCTCTAAAATCAGGGTCAGTTGCAAAATGCTAATGAAACATTTTGGGATAAAAAACAGAAATGACTTCCGTGGTCTGTAATTTGCATGTGAAAGGGAAAGCTTTAAATCAGTTAATTACTTATACAAATGAATATCCTTGGCAAAGGCTACTCTTGACACCTGAGTTCCTCCACAAACATGAATGTACATCTGCCTTGTGACAGGATTTCATCAAAATCCAAGTGAAGTACATGTTAGAATACAGTGGCAACTGCAACAGCTGTGCCGTTATAACTTGGAAATGCAGAATATGCATGTGTTATTATTCATGAAAGCTAAACTCTCACCTGTGTATAGGCATCCTCAATACTGATGTCCACTGCAATCATGAAGAAAATGGATATAGGCACACCGAAATCTCCAATGATGCGTCGGAGCTAGGGAGTAGTGTTACAGGAAGTATATCAGATTTAAGAATTTTCTCTTACTTCTCAGCCAAGTGGTAAAGAGTTCCCATTGTAAGAAAACATCATTTAGTACATAGTACATTTCCATAACTGTTTCCATAATTGGGAATTGTCGATCATTATTTAAACAAAACCCCAGAACTTACAGGGCCGGGTAGGAAGTGGCCAGTTTTGAACCTCCTGAGGAAGTAGGCGATGAAAAAACAGCCAAACATCAAGCACATGGAGAGCAGAGCAGTGTTGGGGTAAGATCTCTCCCGAATTTTTTGGTGCATAGTTAAATTCCCAGTCTCATTGTCGTGGTGATGATAGTGTTCGATAACAGGGTGGAAGGGATCATCCAGTGACTCATTAAGGTGCTCATAGTTGAGAACCAGGGGGTGGGCTTGGAAAATCTGAAAGTAAAAGAGGAGCAGCACAACAAAAACAATGAGGTTTTATGCATCTCCCATAGTACGTGAACCAGGACTGCAATCTACAGAAAAAGTATAACAGCATTCAGACAATGTAGATTGAATGGTGGCAAGTATTATTACAGATTGTAATAGAATGAAGGTAGAGGTAAAGAGAGCACAGAAACAGAATATGTACCCTGATGAGCTTGGCAAAAGTCTCGTAGATGAAGATGAGGGAGATGAGGACGGAGAAGATCTCTTGCGTGAAGCGGGAGATGTATCTGACCAAGAAGCTGCCCTCAGCAGCAACGATGACCACCACGATGATCACTAGCCATATACCCACCCAGACACGACCCACGATGTACTCAACCCCTTGAGACTTGCAGAACTGAAATATGAACATATATGTAGCTATAATGAAAACCTCAACTTATAAAAACTATGAACATATGAACAAATCTCCTCAGTACAGTTAAAGATTTTGTTTCACATTTATGTACCAAACTCAAAATATACAACTGTTCTGCTGCAGCAGAGTTCACTACTCAATTTCAATTCAATTTATTTTTATAGAGCACTCTTCTCACACAGTGACACAGAGCACTGAACAAACGGATAAGACAAATAAACAAATTCAACAGTTGACTATATGCTAAAGTAATACATTATCTGTGATGTTAGAAAAGCTAAACGTAAGACTTCTGGCCATGGAGGAAAGGAAGAAAAAACTCCCAAGTGAAAGTCAAAGGAGAAAAAACACCTCTTGGGGTTCGAGTGCCAGTGGCTGCCCACCCCTCCTGGGCATTCTAGATTAAAAAAAGACTTTTAAATCAATTTACAACTAATAATAACATTGTAGCTGAGTAATAGCACTCCTGCTTTGTTTGTCCTACTGGCAACTGCTGGCAAACTTCTACAGAAACTGCAAGATGCTTACCCCGTAAAAGGCCTCCTCGAATACAAGCAAAGGCCCTGAGAAGCCGATGACCAGGATTGGTTGGGCAGCCAGAATACAAAAGATGACACCCTGAACACAGGTGGAGATCATGAGCTCCGAAACACCCATCATGTGCTCAGTCTTGTCAGCTGAGGGGTAGGGCGTGCAAAAAGAGATGTCAGCACAGCAAAAACTTAAAAGACATTTACGAATGAGTTGGACTTATTCACGTTTAGAAGAAGCAATCAGTCCACTCACCAAGCAAGCCTCCAAAGGTGATGGCTGGAGAAAGGGCAGCAAAGTAGATGAAGATAACTGCAGCAAGGACCTGAGGGTTGAGGGCATCTGTGAAGTCGCTGAGATAGTGTCGATAGCGCCTCTTTATGTCTTTGATCATGCCACCAAATGGGCGTCCCGTGCGTGCCAGAGGGTCCTCTTTAGGCTCCTCGCTGGCTTTGCGAGCTTCAAAAAAATGTCATACCACTTAATTTAGCTATTAGATTAACACCATGATGGGAACAGCACTTGAAAACAACTTTGGAGTAATAGGTTCAGCTATCTGAAGTTCAGCTTTATTTGCAAAACAAATCTTTCACAGTAGAAGTTTTCACCTTTAAGCTTGTCATCCAAGAGCAGCTGAGTGTCAGAGGGTCGGAGCCTTTGCTGCAGCATCTTCTTCTGGAAGCTGACCATGGACTGGAGCATGGACTCATTTTGGATCTCAGTGGGAGGAATCACAATGCTGCAGTCCATGAAGTCAGCCATGGCATTTGTCAAATCAGAGCTGGCTTGTGCTAGGGAAGCAGTCGCATTGAACACCTGAGAGGATGAGAAGGGCTAGAGGTTAGCAGGCCATTGTAGCATCTTCCAGAAGCTCCCAGAAAATTTCTCTTATACACTCCCTCACCCTGTCAGCCATGAGCGCAGCCATAGCACGCCCAGATTCATGGTAGTCTATGCCGCTCTGGCTTGGCCCAATCAGCATGAAGACAAACCGGACCGGAATTGGTGCCTCGAGGACTGATTCTAGAACCACAGTGTCTTTCAGTCTCACAAATGCAATCGTAGGCTTCTCCAAGAAATCCATGGCACCTGTCGGACAGAAGAGAAAACAAGCAGCATGCTAAAATTATCGTAGCAAAACTGCAAAGCACATATCAGCCTGTGTATTCCAGACACTGAAGTTACTTCTGCAGATGTGGAAAATAAGCTATGTGTCAATCTTCACAATGTGATTAACCAACTTTGATTTAAGTCAAAGCTGTTAATTAATTTAATTGGACAAGCGGTTCAGAAAATGTGTGTGTGTGTGTGTGTGTGTGTGTGTGTATTTGTCACACAGCCAGAGAACTAAAGAGTAAATATTCCAGAAAATGTCCATTACCTGGAAGAACAATTTTACTCCATAAGACAAATGTCAATTTATAATTTTCTTAAATTTAACAGTGGTTTTTACACTAGGTTGTGAGAAGTAATGCTGTCCATTCATTTCATATACCTACTTGAAAGAATGATGGAAGCTTCCACACTGCCACTGCCATCTCTCTGAAAAGGGATGGACAGAGGTGAGAGGTCACTCAAACTATCCATCTGTGCATCAAGTTCCAAGCTGACCTACCAGCATGTTCACATACACATATATTAATCACAAATACTGCAGCACCATTTCATCTCACAACAAAGTTGCAGGAAGGACTTTACATTCATACCGTATACAGGCTAGAATAATGTGTATCCAGAGGCTGCATGAAATAAGAATACTGCAAAATCTCTGATCTGCCACTTTATTAGGTACACCTGGTTTTGGTACAGACTGGAGGTGGTGGTGTAATGCTGTGGGGAAAGTTTTCTTGGCACATGTTCGGTTTTTAGAGCAAAGTGAGCATCATTTGAACGTTAGAAGGTACCAAACTTTGTTGCTGTCCAGGTGCATTCCCTTATGTCCAGCATAGTCTTGTTCACATTGATGCTTTCAGTAGGATAATGTGCCATGTCACAAAGCACACATGGTTTTTTTGCAAAAGTCTCAGAGCCTTTACTTTGGCAAGCCAATAGAGCACTTTTGGGATGAGGTCAAATGCAATGTTCACAGAATTAATATACCCCCAAAAAATCTGCAGAAACTATGCGAAGCTGTGAAGCTGTCATGGACCAGGAACCCTGTAGAGTGTTCCCAGAACCTATTTGCTGAATTCATGTTGATCTGAAGGGGGTCCCAAATGGAACAGGCTAAAGGTACCTGATAAAACGGCCAATAAGCAGATGTTTTTTATAAAGGCAGAACAGATTTTCCAACACTGATGTGTTATCAGTTTATAACAAACACTGTAAATTAGCTGTGAAAAGCTCCATGCGAGGGACTGGGAAAAGGTGATACCTTCTTTGTGATTGAAAAGGTCTCCATTTCTATTCCAGAAGATGGGGTCTCCATCGGTTCAGACTGGCTGTAAGAAAAAACACAGGCCATTCAACCAGAATCATTTTCAAAAGTTATTTCATTGATTGGCGCTCATGTGATAAGGTGTGTCGATGTGGTGTAGAAGAGTGTGGCGCCTGCGCATAGATGTGTGAAGGATGCTGGTTCTACCTGCGCTTCTGCTGCAAGGCACTCAGTAGGGCATCGTGGTCACCAGGGCGGATCTCCTTTTTTGTCAGTAACTCGGCCACCATGCTCTCGACAATACCGGTCATGGTGCACTCCTCCTGGTCCAGCAGGATCACACCTGAGCGTGGCCACACAAGGTAGAAAGGTGTTAAACAATGGTTATCTTCCCACACAGGCTTCCCAGTTCAATCCCACATCTGCTAAAGATCTAGCTGATATTTCTAGACGTTCAGCTGGATACAGGCAGAGTTCTTAGTGTGCCAAAACAAAACTTTACTCTTTAGCCCTATTTTATGCTTTGTTCATGCTACAGGTATGATTCACTGGAAAACCGAAATGCAAAGAAACTGCCCTATAAAGAACAGAAGTATTTATATTTAATTATTAGATGCTTTTCTCCAAAGCAACTTCCAATGAGCTCTATGTAGTGTTATGAACCCACACACCTTTTTCACCAAATGACTTACACTGCTAGATACACTACTTACGCTGGGTCACCACTCATCCATACATCAGTGGAACACACTCTCTCTGTCATTCACACGCTATGGGTGAACCTGAACAGCATGTCTTTGGACTGTGGGAGGAAAACAGAGCACCCAGAGGAAACCCACACAGACATGGGGAGAACATGCAAACTCCACACAGACTAAGCAGAGATCGAACCCATCTCCTTTCGCATTACCCAGATGCTGTCAGACAGCAGCACTACTTGCTGTGCCACCAATGTAGAGCAGGAGGGAACAAAATAACAGGTGAGAGTGAGGTGTTTTTGACCCTGCCTTACCGGTGCTCATGGTTCTGCGGAGCTGAATCAAGCTCTTGAAGGTGAGGTAGGAAATATGGGCAGGACCCCAGGTTGCAGTTTTGGGGTTGTAGCTCTCCTCGTAGCCCATCCATCGGCCCGTCTCCTGCCAGTAGGTCTCTTGGTCCCTGCCTTCCTGGAGCTCATTCAGCTCCACGTAGGCCTGCAGGGGTATTGAAGGTAGCAAACGAGTGGCAAACACGCTTTAGTCCCACAGCCACTTTGCATAATACTGCAAATGATTGCAAGGGTTGCTGGGAAATAAGCCTTGACTGGGTGTTCAAGTGGGCCTGGGGCACAACTACACACAACAGAGGGGTAGAGGTGAGCTTTCACTGATGCCTTCTTTCACACTTGGCATTGCTGATCGCTGACTGTACCAAGACTGTGGTAAGTTTTGGGCAAGGAGGAATTTTATTGTCTAGGAGAAACATCCTGTGATTACTTTTAAATGCTTATGGACCCTTGCCGTAGCAGTGACTTTAAAGGGGAGGTGGCCAGAAGGGGGCGCTAGTGGAGAGAACTTACCAGACAGTCATCCCTGGGGTTGGCATTTCTGTTGAGGTTCAGAGATGCTGAAATACACAGAGATCACAAGGGAGAAGCTGACATCAAAGAGGAAATACTGAAATCACAGACAGCCTCCCGCCCATGTCTTTAGAAATTTCCAAGACCAAAAGACTTAAAAAGTAGAGCATCACCATGGAGACCTATAGCATCGTTTTAGCTGATGTGCCAGTATAATAGATATTCTGATTATCATTTTCTATCTTTCAAACTGTGCAGGAAAGTAAGGATGAACCCAAACAAAGTGGGGAAAAGCAAATGTCCTGTTACCTTCGGGATCTGGGTAGGAGCCAAACTTCTTAGATACAAGGATGCCCTCCTCCTGGCAGCGTTTCTCCAGGTCATAGCTGCCGGTGTGGCCCGGTGGGGTCCTACAAAGCACATGGGAAGCGAGGGGTTAAAGACGCCAGGACCCCCCACTGGGTGGGGACAGGGGCTCCAGCAGCGCACCACTCTGTCTCTCACCAGATCTTACGGACAACAGGCCATGGTGAAAACTTTCCATTTATGAAGCGACGCCAATCGACCCTGATGCAGAGAAAAGGTGTTTTTTTAACCAAAATAACCCCCAAAGAGGTGTGGATTTTTAAGATGTTAAACGATAAACTAGGAGATTTCACCACCAGTCTACAACAGTCTCCTGCACTTAGGTGCTATTCTGTGCCAAACCAGGAGAGAGAGCGTTGCTTTAGACCGCACTTCCACAAACTTTGAGAGGAAAAACGTATAGCTGATGCTCTTTAAGGCAGGTACTCTTTATAAGTTATGTTTTAAAGTGAAGGTGAGCTCACAACTTTGAAATATATATTTTGAGCACTGTATCTGAATGAATGCTTTATTTGGTATGCTTATGCCACATATAGGTTATGCTGGGGAATCAGGACTTTTCTTCCTTGAAGAGAAAACATTCAGATACTGGGTATATGGGTAGGGGGTGCCATGAGCAAGCATTGCTGCAACGTCAGTGCAGCCAATGAAGGTGTGTGTGTGTGTGTGTGTGTGTGTGTGTGTGACACAGCTTGACGCTGCATTTGGAGGGGTGGGGACACTCACATTGTGATGGGAGATGAAAACCGGGTCTCCCGTTCCCCGTAGGACATTTCATAGTCCTGGACAACCAAAGAGGGACAGCAGGGGGTTATACCCGTAATGACGGAAACCTGTTTGATGGCTATCGTGCCAGACACACACTTTCCACAAGGACAACCCGACCAACCCTCTTACCACAGTGACTCACCCCTTCAAATGATAAATTGATTTCCATCGGTGTGTGTTGAGCTGCGTTTTCCCAAGCTGTCCTCGAACCCTTGGAAATATGTTCACATTACCTAGAAGAGTGCATCATTTGAGGTAAATCTTAAAATAAATAAATGAAACACAAGTAAATAAATTAAATAAAGCAAAATGAAATCAATGGAATTATATTAATAAAATGAATAATTACGCTCTACTGCTTGCATTGAGCGCAAGACACATTTTCGCAGTTAGGGGGGCAACGCTGAGGGTCTTATCTGCAGGTCACACCCTTGACCCAGCTCCACCTTGTCGAGGTGTCACCCACAAACAGCCACCATTCCATTTCATAGAGCACAACACATTTATATTACAGTTATATTCCATCGCCTTTCCAATAAAAATTTTTTACATAACCTGGCTTCATCCAACTCTTTGCCTGAGAAGTATGTCATTAACACTGAAACTGCTCATCTCTATAGTTTTGGCATATACAGAATTATATGCTTAATAATATTGCTTTACTGCAGGTGGTGTAGTGGTTAATGCTGCTACTTGCACTCAAAAGACCCAGTTTTGAATTCCACCTCGTACCGTAGTACCCTGAACAATATACTTTCCCTGAATTCACCGAGTAAAAATGATCATTCTGTATAAATGAGTACACCATTGTAAGTACCTAACTCTAAATCACTTTGGATAATAGCATCTGTTAAATAAATAATGTACAGAATTCTTACTGATTATACTTAAAAAAACAGTCAAAAAGCCAAGAAAAATTTGCCTCTTTTTGTCTGAATTAGTGATATTCAGGAAAAGTTAATGAATTAAGGGTGAGACTCTTCTCCACATACCAATATCATATATATATATAGTACAAAAAAGTGCATGAAGAAAAGCCGCTAAATGACCGCTATCACCCTTTGCCATCTGATCACCGCTAGAACACACTGAACCTCATTCCTTGAACGTTACCTGAGTGAGCACTGCAGCACCTGCCACCTCCTGCCACCTCCAGCACATGAAAATGTGACCCTTCTCACCTCTTTCCACGTTCAGCCGACTGTGGCCCGATTTCCAGCAGCACAGTTGGATCACTTTGCTCTAAATCATCTGGGCATCTTCCGTTATATCTCAAAACCTTGCCCTTCCAGAACTTTCTACTTCGAGACCAAGGTTCTGAATCAGGTGAGCGACGCAGACCTGCCTTTTTGTAGCACGGCCCGAAAGTTTCACTCGGACCCCCAGAGCTCATTTATTCCCCCCAATAGATGTTTAATGTATTGCCAGGAATTCAATTGTACTTATTAACTCCCCGCTGTGTTTGTTGTACCTTTAACCCCATTTTACGTTGGCCAGGATGGACTGGGCAGTGTGAAACCTTTGAGTAACTTCTGCAGAAGTGGTGTTACGGGGAAACGCTAAGTGGCGTGTGCTGCACCTACAGGCACTGAGCATTTCGTGTCAGTAACATTTTAACTGCCCTGTTTGTGATCAATTGGTCCTCCATCCTGACCTCTGTATTGAAACCACAGTAAAAACTAAGGCTGCATAAAAAATTATTGAATACTGCTGTATGATTAACCAACTCACAGAGATCAAAGTTAATATTAAAAACACCTGTCTGTACCCTTTAACTGTGTCCACCATGAACACATGAAGCTGCAGACAGGTATGCATTTTTTGTGCATGAGATAATCAAATAAAAACATGACTGGTTGTGACAAACATCATGGAAAAGGATCTAAATCAGATGAGGCAATGTGAATATGAAATTTTATTTGTCAAGGCAGTTTAAAGTTGACATTGAGAAGTTTTGTCCCTGGCCCTGAATATACCCTGAATAGGCTACTGCAACACTGGTGCCGCTTGCATTTATATAAATTCAAGTATGCTTTTGCAGAATGAAAACACCGTGTGCAATCACTAAATAAGGAAAATAAACAAGCAAGAAGACTGTTGACTCAAGGTCTGGTGTTCTTACCTGAGGAAAAGTGATCCAACAGGTCTGGGGCTCCAGGTAGCACGTAGGGCAGCTCCGCGTGTGAATAGGCGCTCAACGTTAGTGTGGTCTGCACGGAGACCCAGGGTGGGGAAAATCCAGCCGAACCTCGTCGCTGAGTCACGTTCCGTGTTTGCAGTCCAGGCCCCTAGGAGAGAAGCCCCCCCACACTCCAAGCTGCCACCCCACCCATGACCCCCTATCCCCAAACCCACCATGGGTGACAGGCCGATAAACCCATCGCCACAGACAAACAAGGTAATCAGCTCATGACATCTTGACATGGGTCTACCCCATCCCATGCACCCCCCTGCTACCACCGCCTCCTCCTCCACCCTCCAGACTAGGAGGTGCTTTGAGCCTCAGTGGAGACCTGCAAAGACTGCTGCGATGATGGTAGAGGCTTTTCAAACAAGGAACATCTTGAGCTCTGATGCCAACTTGTTTACGCACTTGGGATTCCCTTCACTGGCATGACAGAGTGTAGAGGGAAGCCCACCAGTGAGCTCTTTTGTCATATTTTTAACATCATAACCGTCCACAGCATGTTTGCAAAGTGGAACTCAAGCACTCAATAAACACATACGGTGCATCAGCACTCTTGATGCAAGGACCCATCAACCCATCAATGGTTGAAGTAGCTCTCAAAACCTTTTTAACAACATAAATGAGGTGGAAAAATGTAAGAATGAATCCACTGCAGCACAGATATGAAGTTTTGTGCTCTAGTGGTGGAAAAAAGTCTAAATTTACCCGGTTGGTTGCTTAGCCAGAATGCTCCATTTGTTCTTCTACACGTGGCGTTATTGCCATCAAGTATCCTTGTCTACTCTCTGTGAAGTGGACACCTACAGTTATTCATAGATGATGCTTAGAAGGATGATTTATCTAAAATGGATCTTGTACAGTTGCTGATAAATATTTCCATCTAGATAGCTGAGTATTGACTAAAGCACCACACACAAGGGTACAATTGATCGACTGCTTAACCTGATGATGGCTGAAGTCCAGATCATTGCTGTTGGATGGAAAAAAAGACAAAAAGATAACTATATGTTGGTGTCTGTGTCCACTTAGTAGGAATTCTGTTTTTTTGGGTGGGTCAAGGGTTGAAGAAGACTGCAGAAGGCCTCAGCAATCCTCACTGTCACTCCATGACAGAAGTGAATGATGACTTTGGGTGGTTCACCTCTGTGAAGCAGTGATCCCTCCCTCAGAGTTAGGACTCTGGGCCTGTACATGGGACATCTTCAGGAGAACTTTTGGGTCCAATGGCAGCTGATAGAGAGATAACATTTCGAAAGTTAATTGCTACAGGTCTTTAAGTGACCTGTTCTTAAATTAAATAAAAGTACTTTTTACAGGTTATAGCATTACAAGTGTCCCATCCAGGGTGTATTCTGCCTCTGCCAGGGTGGACTAAGGACAACCAAGGTCCTGTACTGGAGAAATGGTTATTGAAAATGGATGGATGGACTATCAGCATTGCCTGTGTAATCATTTCTACTGTTATTACACGTATAATAAATCTTATAAGTACTGGAGTAAAATAATTTAATGAAGAGCTGATGTTAAGCCATAGTGTGTGTTTTACTTGGAAACATCCCAAACATTCTGAAATATGATTTTTAGGTCTGAATAACTTTGTTGGGCTTTGACTCCAAGATGATAGGAAACCTGAGCAGGAGAGAAGTGAGGGGAGGTCGGTAGAAGAAGAGAAGACCTACGCCTTGTTTGATGAACGTCAAAGTGCTCTGAAGTGTGTGCAGTGTGTTATCATCATGAGCTCATGCTGCCTATCTGAGGCTCCCATGCTGGCCATTATCTGCCATGTCACACTGAGCCTTCACCGTGTCAGCGGTCCACCCTCCACACATATTATACTCCCTTTTATTGCTTCAGTTCTTTTCATGTTTTAGTATGATCATGATGGTTATGATGGTGATGATGATGACAATTATTATAATTATTATTGGCCATGCATAGGTTTCCTCCATTTGTGGTTTGGCTAATAGCGATATTTTTGCCACAGAAATGTGGAAGGGAATAATAATAATAATAATAATATAACATTATTATTCTTATTATTATTATTATTATTATTATTATTATTACAACCTGGCACTCAAAGCCACAACTATGCAAGAAAGATCTCTAAACATCTGACTTACCTGGACTAATGATCATATATGTATGATCTTCAATCAATTACAAACGAAATGTCCCAGATGTGATGATTTTTGAGTGAGATGCATGAAACCATCCTGCTACTTGTACAGCCCTTGTACAGTATAGCCCTTTCACAAGTTGTTTTCCAGAAGTGAAGCCCCATGTGGGCCGGGTTTGACGTGTGGCCATGGTACCGAGTTTGCACACGTGGCTTAGAAGCGCTGCCATCCACAATGGGAGGCCAGATGCTGCATGTTTCAAATGTGCATCAGGGTTACTAACAGCGAGGAGGCCATGACACAGACAAGGCGTAGCAGAAGTAAAGCAGGGCGCTTTTTGGGGTGATTAGCTCTATCTTTGCAGGAGCGAGGGAGATGACGTGGTTATCGCATGCCCGCAGAGCCACTACCCAGGATCCACCTTCCCAGGTGAAGAGCTGCACTAGGATTTTCTGTATGCACAAGAAATATATGACATCAATTTCTATAAGTGCATACATCCATGCTGTGTCATTAAGATAATGGACAAGGAATAATAAATCTGTCCGTACAGTCCATTGTTGGCTTATTAATGTACAGAGCACAACAGTGTGCTCTGCATGTATATTCATGTTGCTCTATTTTGTCCATCCATCATCAACAACCGCTTGCCCTGAGCAGGATCGCGGCGAGCTGGAGCCCAGCCGGCAGCGCAGGGTGCAGGGCCGAGGCGGGAGGGGACACAAGTCTGCTGCAGGGCACCCCAAGCAGAACTCGAACCCCAGAGCCACCACACAGCAGGCACCACCTGAACCCACCGTGCCACTATGCACCCCCTTGACTCAGACCCCATTTTTCAATAAGATTATATTTTTGCATTAATAAAACAGTACATTCTAAAGCACAGTGACATTCCAACCTTGTACAACCTAGATGGTTAAGATTCTTCACTTAACAACATAAAAAGAATAAACATGCTTTGGAAACTTAAGAGGGTTTATGCAGAAATGCAGCGTAAACTGATTTTTTTCTAAATATATCAGAAAATGTTGCAAAAATCCTTTGTATTTACTTTTTCAGTTTAATTTTTAAATTTATTTTGCGATTTTTGAGTCCGGGTAGCAGCTTCCAGCCTGATCAGGAACAAAGAAAAAATATGAAAGAAGTATTGTAAAAAGAGATATTTCTTAGGCTGTAAAGTTTTGAAGTTTCACGTTTTGTTTCTGTTTTTCAGTTTTGCATTTATCTCACAATAAAAGGAAACCTGTCCCCTGTTTGAATAGTGAATGACATGTTGTCTTTATTCACTAGTGACCACAAAAAGCCCATTTACATCGTTCACAGAGGAAGAGTGTGGAATTCATTGTGGAAGCAATTTGCATACTGCCGAGTCATTTTGCAAATGTAAAACGCATTTATATGTCACATTTATATTGTACTCTATGATCAAAGGAAAAAACTCTATTGCTATGAAACATGACTGTCTGTCGTTTCATTTAGGTCATCAGTCACCCATCTCCCTTTCCTCCGTTATGCATGTGCCTTACGCAAACACTCAGCTGTGCTCAATTGTCCTGAGAATGTAATTCAGTGGCAGCAGATGGTGTGGTTTCTGTGTAGAAGATGACTGATGATGGCATTCTTGAGTAAGGTACGTACCCTGAATTAAGACACTAAAATCAGCCAGCTGTATAAATATGGGTAAATCATTGTAAGTAGCCTAGTGTACAAACCTAACTTTGAGAACAGGGTCAGCCAATAAGTAAGCAGATGGATCGACCAGTAAATGGATGGATTTATAGACAGATACACACATTGTCTGAAGCCAATTGGCCCAAGTGGGGTGGCGGCAAACCGGAGCCTAACCCAGCAACACAGGGCGCAATATTGGAGGGGGAGGGGACACACCAAGGACAGGATGCCAGACTGTTGCAAGACACCCCAAGTAGGACTTGAACCTCAAACCTACCAGAGAGCAGGCACAGGCCAAACACACTGTGCCACCACCACCCCAATAAACAGATAGATAGATAGATATTTTTCTCCATTCTGTACACGAGGGCAAACACATAAAGGCCTTATTCTTGATATTATGAGTTTACTTACAACGGTCACCAAAAGAAACCGAATTTGACCACTTTGTAACGACATTTCTTTTAAAGACACGCTTTGCAACCGTATTTGAATTTTAAATATAAATACCAAATTTCTGAGCACTGCATACATATAATGAGGATTGAATGAAGAATACACATTATGTTTCATAGCGTGATTACTTTATTGATATTACAGTTATCACCAGATGTCTGATGCACATGTGACAGCCGTACTGTTTCCTTAGAATTTGGCATTGCTGCTTTACACAGATTTGTTTCTGGCATTGGTTCTCAGCCCACTGCTGCATTCCATCTTAACAAGTACACCTGACCTTTGAACCAATTATTTCGAAGAAATCGTTGCTGCCAATGGTTAATAAACAATATGGTGCCATGATCCTAGACATTGATGAGCTAAAGGCTGGCTAACGTATAACCCATTTCCAGGTCCGCTGCAATGAGGATTGGGGGTCCGGCGTGTCCATGTGTGTCGACATCTTGGAGAGAGAAGCGAATCTTAGCCTACTGTCTCCTTGTCCTCCCTGACCTTTGACCCTGCTCCTTGAAGCACAAGGAAGTCAAGACTGAGAAGTTCCCACTATAGCCTTTTAAGTTTCAGCTTAGTCGTCATTAATGTCTAGACTCCCCGCCAAGGTATAGGTGGGAGGAAAGGACACTGAAGCTCTAGAGAGAATTAGAACTGACCCAACGACCACCTGAGGGTTAGGATGTCACGGGGTCAAAATTTCCTCGGAGGGGTGCTGCTGATTCACCCCTGGAACAACAAGGGTAAACGGAATTGGTACAGTAAACAATCACCAGCTATACAGGTGAAACAGGGAATGTTATGCTCTGTTTTATTCATACACTTCTAGGGAAGCCAACAGGGAAGGTAGGACCAGTATTTCATTTATGTAAATTCATTAAGTAAGGTTCCATTACTGGTGAAGTAATGGAATAAAGGTTAGAAATATGTTATTGTTTCTAGAAAATCATCTAAATTTTGTTTGTAACGTAGTGGTGGAAGGATAGTAAACTCCTTGGTGACCCCTCAGAAATGGTATGGTCTGTCAAAAATTCTGGTCTACTGTGTTCTGACTGGTCCCCAGAGAGGGAAAGCGACCAATCGGGGTTGATGTGATGGAATGGGGGGGCAACTGGGGAATTCAGGGAGCAAGGGCTGTGGCTATATGATGACACATGCCGAGTGGCTTCTGGTGATCTTCTCCACGGGCTTGCCGTCGGCGGCGTTCTGGACAGCAGCCAGTACCTGTGGGCAAGCACTGCGTTGAACAGTAATCGACAGGCTACATGAAACCAATCAATATGGCACTAGCAATAATCAAAGTATCCAGAAGTGTGGCAAATGAAGAAAAGAGGTACGCTTCCAGATGCTCACATCATCAGTGTAAGGGAAACCTCCAGCCTGGAGCCTGGAGAAGACCAGCAGCCCATTGATCTCAACCTCAAAGCTCCCTGGAAAAGGCAGACACTTGATTAGGTAAATGCGGTAAAGGGTATCTACAGGTAGCCTCAGTATACACAATTCACTTTCTGGAGAGATTCCATCACCGGGTTAAAAGGTTTACGGTTGTATTTACGTTTACCTTACATTTATTCATTTAGCAGACACTTTTCTCCAAAGCGACGTACATCTCGGGGAATACAATTTGTGCACTACTTGCCACGAGCCGGGCAATTATATTTTTTATATTTTGCTAGCTGGGTGTCTCACCCCTGCGCCCGACGAAGCCCGACATCTCCGCCCCAGTGAACCTTGCCCGTAGTGCCTGGGCGAGCAACTGGTAGTGGGCCTTGCCGCGTCATATGCCGCTGCACCAGAGACAGGGAGGGAGAAACATAGCAGGGGAAAGAGGTTAGATGCTATCCACCTGCTTAACCTTAAACAGAAATGTGAATGGGTGTCATAGCAGGGCAGCTCCGCTGTACCGCAGGAACACACGGGGCACCCAATGGAGGACTCCTCTGCAGGCACCCCAGCCAGGTTGAACGTTAAACAGACTGCTTAATGGAATTATTAATTATTATACTACAGGTGCCTTCTAAGAAGGCAGCACAGTGACCCCAGGGGACCTTGAGACAAGCATCGGGTGCCAATAAGGCGAATGACAACTGCAACAGCAACGAAGGTTTCCTACATGCGGCAGGTGATATACTGTATGTATTACCAGGACCCTGTAGGCTGCCCCCCATCTAATCCTCTCATCTAGGACATATATCTACACACAGCTAATATATAGCATATATTCTCTCTCTCTCTTTCGCTCACTCTCTCTATATAATATATATATATATATATATATATATATATATCTCCACACATACAATACAAAAAGTCAAAATTCAAAAAGTATCCACAAGTTACAAAAGTTCTGAAAAAATATTTAAAAAACATTAATCAGTTTTTCGCTTACTGTGATTTTTATCTTTTATAATATATGAAATATATGTATTACATTTACATTTAATCATTTAGCAGATGCTCTTGTCCTGAGCAATGTACATCTATGTATATACAGAGGGAGCGAGAGAGAGTGCACAGTTTTATGTCTTATAGATGCACATAAATCTATATAAAATACATATCAGAAGGATAATCATACTACATGATGCAAACAAACATATTTCAGATGTAGAAGGTATGCATCAAATTATACAAGAGTTATACTGAGTTGGTTTTGATCACATTTTTACCACACCTGATTGTGGGCGATCAATGCAGTATTCACCTCTCAGGTGTTATTCAGAAACAAATTTCACAGACAACACCACACAATTAACTTACCAGTATTCAACTTTAATTTTCACATTCATCTTCAGCTGTAGATTAAGTGCTGTCAGGTAGTCTCCTTTTTTTCGAGGGGGTAGCAATCAAACCCGGCCCGCGTGACCAAAAAGGGATGTTGCACAGGCTTTGCTCCGTGGGCAAGTGAACATCCCACCTGACAGGTCTGCTCAGGTGTTCACAGTGACGTCATCCGAGCCAACATGACAACAAGAATTGTTTTCGGTTTTAAAGGTGAGGTCTAGGGGCAACTACTCTTTAGAGTCAAGAGAGGCTTTATTGTTATTTCAACCATATACAGCTGGTACAGTACACATCGAAACGAAACAACGTTCCTGGAGCTGCATAAAACAACACAGAGTTACCGACACAGATTACACAAAGTGCACCTGTACAAGGCTTGTGCAAACAGTGCTAGACATTACTATACCAGGACAATAGTGCCAGCCCAGCTCTAGGGGCTCTAAGAAGCCAAATAAATAACATACTACAGAAAATGCATTGTAGTACACGGCAGTCTGGGGTCAGATGGGGCAAAGAAAAACCACAGACAGCGTTCATGTCAAACATCTTATTTGTACACCGGCACACAGCAAAATAACGCTCTTAGACCCCCCGTTCCTCAAGGACCTGCACCTCAAACCTGCCAGCTTACCCCCCCCCCACATTTCTCTCTATGTACTAGCAAACACGGTACCCCTTTATTTTGCTTGTAAGTTCCGCCAGTGGTTGCACATTTTATTCACATTTCCCATAATGCAACTAGTTACAATTGACCCGGTTCCTGCTCAAACTTACGGAAACGTGGGTCGTTACAGTATCTTTTTTTAAGTGAATTATTGTATCATAGGGGGTGCGGTGGCGCAGTGGGTTGGACTGGGTCCTGCTCTCCAGTGGGTCTGGGGTTTGAGTCCCGCTTAGGGGGCCCTGCCCTGGGTGTGTCCCCTCCCCCTCCAGCCTTCTGCCCTCTGTTGTCGGGTTAGGCTCCGGCTCACTGCGACCCCGTATGGGCCAAACAGTTCAGACGCTGTCTATTGTATCGTACTATAATGCATAAATACAAATGAATCCACAATGGAAAGATACTGAAGCTGATCATAATTACTGATTTTTACCCCTACATTGGCTTTAGTTTTCATAGCCTTTTTTTATGTGCTACTCCTTTTTCAAGTCAGCTACCACCCTGCAACTATGTCTTCAATCACCCTACAACTCATCAGCTCAAGAACATACAATAGGCCTACAGCCCTCTGTGTACACATGGAGCTCGTCTGATTCCAGCATAAAAGTACTGAATAGTTTAAATTTACGCACTTAGCTGATGCGTTTCTCCAAAGCAACTGACATTGTTAAGGTCACAATTATTACATGCTTACAACCATTTACACAGCGGGGTAATTTAACTGGAGCAATTTAGGGTCAATACCTTGCTCAAGGGTACTACAGCCAGAGGTGGGGATCGAACCTGTGACCTTTGGGTCCAAAGGCAGTAGTTCTAACCACTACACGAGCAGCTGTCCCATTAGTTTAAATGCTACAGTTGTTCTGTTTCCAAGGAATCATTGCGGGAAAACTTAGCCGAGATCTAAGGATACGTATTCAAATTTTTCTCAGTAACAACCACTGCGCTTGTGAGTGTTTGATTGTTTGCAGACACATGAAAATGGAAATGAGACGTGTGTGTCTGATGAAGGGAGACGCAGAATGCGACACACCGCCGCTAGGGGGCAGTCTCCAGCCATACAACTGCCAATGTGCTTTTCTTTTGCAGTTAGGGCTGAAAAGAAACACACACACACACACACACACACACACATTTTCAGAACCGCTTGTCCCGTACGGGGTCACGGGGAACCGGAGCCTACCCGGCAACACAGGGCGTAAGGCCGGAGGGGGAAGGGGACACACCCAGGACGGGACGCCAGTCCGCCGCAAGGCACCCCAAGCGGGACTTGAACCCCAGACCCACCGGAGAGCAGGACTGCAGTCCAACCCACTGCGCCACCGCACCCCCATTGAAAAGAAACATTATTCTGAAATTTAAGATGCTTTTTGATCTTAAAAAGGATGCTGGCGCTTAAAACTAATAATCTTAGTAATATTTTATCTGCTCAACAGTAAATGAAACATTTTTTCTGGGTACGGCACTGGTACCGATGGCGGAAAACACACACACAATTTGCACAAATTTACATAATTCAAAACAATATGCTGTCCATTAAAGTTTGGATTCAAGATTGCTTAGTAAGTAATTTCCAACAATCCTCTGCATGTGCAGAGCAGACTGCAAACACGGTGATTATATATTTCGATCAATATGCTTCTGTAGTTTAGTAAAGTAATCAAACTGGAGTTTTTTGCATGATTAAGTGTAGTCTTGGTCAGGCTTTGAAAAGGGAACCAACTCTCTTTTAGACGTCACTAGTTTATAAAATATGCACTAAAAGCTCATTTTAAAGTTTTAAAATGTTTCCAGTTTTTTTAAAATAACACTGCTAATTCTCCTAATCCCTCGCCGAGGATCCATAACCCATCCACGCAAAACGTCTAGAATCATTCATGCCACATCTTGCTGCCTCCGAGCTACATCCAGCAAGTAAAACTCGGTGAAAATGTGAAACGCGTGGGCCCTTTGCTGTGTCGGGTAGTGCAGGACTGAGCTCAGCGGCGCAGGGAGTTGGGTCATGATCGTATGACCAACTGCTGCTGAGGGGGCGCAATGGAGCAAAGCCACTGACCACAGGCATTACAGACTGAACGGCTTCATTGAGCCCACATAATGCTAGGGGGACCTAAGAGGGGGGCATCTGGACTCCGCCAACTGGGAAAAGGTTGGAGAACAAAGCAAGGGGGTAATGAAGTGGTGCTCTGCGGCAGGGACACGGCGCTGATAGCTGCGCCGGTGGTGAGTCACCCCACTGCAGTGGTGTAAAACTAATGTGAAATACATGCCAGATGACAGTGGGTCTGACTCGGGGCGCTGACTCATCTTAATGGCTTAGTCATCAGGACCACGCGGTCCGACGGGAACCCCCAAAACATCGGAAGAAGTCTCGCACCCCACAGACTGACTATCTTCAGTGCTTAAGGAACACTTCTGTCTCCTCCACGAGGCCCAGAACTGCTGATGCTTCTCTCCAAAGCAACTTATGAAGTTAAGCTATAACACCAATTTGCACATTTATATAGCAGGGTAATTTTTTGTTCGAGTTCTGGGAAAACACCTTCGTCAAGGGCGCTGCAGCAGGAGGCGGGCTCCTTTCATGGCAAAGTGGGAGCTCTAACCAGTATGGCACCTGGTGGCCCATATCCAGATAGCTGGCGAGTTTTATTCATAGACTACAGCAACAAATAATGAGCTCATCACCTGTGCAACTTTTATTTCTAAATTTCATCGGTTTTATTCCTTTTTTTTTCTTTTTCTAATTAAACTCAGTAATGAGGTTGCTCTATACTGCCGTACTACTCCCCCCCTTGTCTTTCTGTGTCTGACTTATATTTACATTTATTCATTTCGCTGAAACTCTCATCCAAAGTAGTTTACAGTATTAAGCTACTTACTGTGATTTACCCATTTATACAGCTGCATGAAGTTTACTAGAGCAATTTAGGGTAAGTACCTTGATCAAAGGTTCTACAGCAGTTTTCAAACCTGAAGGTAACAGCTGTAACCCCTCTGCTATCAGCTGCCCCGTTTCGGCTCTTCATATATTTCTTCATGTATATTTGTTTATGTACATAGATATTTCATCGTGCCTTTTCTTAGCAGTATGTACGTTGGGTACCAAGCAGAGTTTTCCTGTGGGATTAATAGTTTCTGACTGACTGATCGATTCATTCATTATGCAATGAACGTGGCCATGCATTTACTTCCATTGTGATTGCAGCACCGCTGTCATTGCGTTGTGATTCCCTTTAGGGTTAATAATCATTCATAATTTTCAGAAGCGCTCGACCCAGACAGGGTCGCGGGGAACCGGAGCCTACCCGGTAACACAGGGCGTAAGGCCGGAGGGGGAGGGGATACACCTAGGACGGGACACCAGTCCGTCGCAAGGCACCCCAAGCGGGACTCGAACCCCAGACCCCCTGGAGAGCAGGACTGCGGTCCAACCCACTGCGCCACCGCACCCCCTAATTATTCATAATGATCGTTCATAATTCTTCATAATAATTAAGTTCCCATACAAACTAATCTAAACTGATTCTGACAATCCACATCGAAAACCTTCACCTGTGGGAGATCCAAGCAGCTGTTACGTTGCAGGAGGGAGACTGGCATAGTCTGAAGTGCCATAGAAAAAAATTCCACAAAATATGGATATACTGTATATCATTTGGAAAGAAATGCGAAGCAGCAAACAGGGACTTCCACTCTTACACGCCGCCGTCAGAGATCAATGCGGCTGATTGTTCACCCTGCTCCACGAGAAGGATGAGTCGACAGGCCGAGGGAGGCGCAGGCAGAGGGTGCCGGGGAGCACGAAACAACGAGCTTCCTGTTCTTCCCAAGGGGGATGAAGAGTTCACAGTGAGAGGATCAGCGGCTCCCCCAGGAGTCGGGACAGTAACCGAAACCCAGCGGTCGCCAACGTCACGCCTACCGAGAAACAGAAAAGAAAGAGGCCTCCATTCAAAGGGGATCCGCAACTTATAATACCCCGCTGGACAATTATCAAACTGAAAGGCTTTAGAAGACAATGAAGACATGACTCTGGACAAAAAAAATGAAGCGTACTCAGTGTCTGAGCCGATCCGGGCGTAACAAAAAATCTGAGGTTTATCTGAAATTTTGTTACAAGTTTTTAAGGGAAGCATTAAAAATCCTTGAGAGAGATTTTAATGGGTGAATTAAAAAGCGGCAGCTTTTAATAGCTGAAGCTATGTCAAATATTTTTTCATCCCTCGTTTTTAATGGAAATTTGTTAATTGTCACCGTGATAATTAACATAAAACAGTGCCTTGAAAAGGCTGCTAATTAGCCTGGTAATTGTTCTGCCGCTAAATCACTTTGCACATTTTTAACGCGCTTAGTGATTTGTACGTTGAGACAGCAGCATGGATGTAGAGAGAGAGTGTGTGTGTGTGTGTGTGTGTGTGTGTGTGTGTGTGTGTGTTACAACTGGAGGTCCTGCACACTGGCTCCTCAGCCTACAAACTAAACTGCCACTGGAAGTCAGTTTGTCACTGGATTTGTTCATAAACCCACAGTCAGTATCAATACGTCACAATTAATAAATGCTTCATAATACAGACTAGGTTTATACAATGATTAAGTTTGGCAAAAACTGAGATGAAGCTATGATAAATTCTCTGTAAGATTTTAAGATTTTTTTTTTTTTTTACTTTAAGCAACATTAATTTAAAATGACTCAAAATAAAGATGTCTCATTTCTACAACCCCCAAATAAATCACCATAACTGACTGATTCATCCAAACAAGAGCAGGCAATATTTGTCAGCTTTTGGGCACAGACAAATTACCGTCATTATCTACACAATCAAAAAGTCAATAACACAGATGACCCTTGAGAAACTTCTGCATTAGGTTCTGTTAAAGGTTTTGTTAAAGCCTCAAGCAAACCTATACAAAATTACCCCTCCCAATTATTTCAACATTTTTGTTAACTAAGGAGGGACAGCTGGTAGTACAGTAGTTAGAGCTACTGGCTTGGGACCTAAAGGTTGTAGCTTCAAATCTCACCTCAGGTTATAGGACCTGTACCAACCAACCCAACCCATTTCAAGAACAGCTTCTCCTAAGTGAAGCTGGAACCTATCCTGGAGACACTGGGCACAGGGGGGGGAACACCCTGGATGGGACACCAGTCCATCACAGGTCCACATCTAGTCAGCCAGGCAAAGGTACTAGAGCAATTGTAGGGCAAGCACCTTGCTCAAGGGCACTACCCCTGGAGGTGGAGATCAAACTGGCAGCCTTTGGAATCAAAGGCAGCTGCTCCAATCATGATGCCACCAGCCACCCTTGTAGTACCCTTCAGCAAGGTATTTACCCTAAATTTCTCCAGTTAAAAAAATTACCCAGGTGTTTAAATGGATAAATAATTGTAGATAGATTAACACTGTAAATTGCTTTGGCAAAAAGTGTCATATACATGAATAAATGTTACTTATGAATATAAAAATATTTTGTCTCCACAAGCTCCTGTTTAGCACCAATTCCTGATGGTTTGAACCCTTAAACAGGCAGCTCAGTGTGAGCTGGAAACACTGCAGAGTGGGTTTCGCTGCCAAAAAATGGCTGGACGCTGAAAAGCAAGCGGTTTTTCTTCAGAATTCCATTTTAGAAAACAGATCAATGAAGAAAATACAATTAAAAAAAATGAAAAATCTGGAATCTGTTTCAGTGATGAACGCAGGGAAAAGCCCAGTGTGTTGCTTTGGACTTGTGAGTGTTCAGAGCTGGAATCGGTGAGGTGTTTAAGCAATATCCTTAGCGCTCCCTCATCCTGTATTCTGCTTCTGCCCACACCACCCCCACCCCCACCCCCAAGCCCCGCAGACGGATCTGCCGCTCAACAGGAAGCGAGAAAGAAATGGATCTCTTTTACTGAAGTGTTTTAAGAAACAATTACGGTGCCACATCCATCTCCATTAGCAGGACAGCGGAGAGACCGGGCCGAGCGCTTGGGCTCGTGTTTCCCACTGAGCTATTTTTTCAGGTGGCCCAGGATGAGGGAAGGCTGGGTTGGAAGCTGCAAGGTGGGGGGCAGGGCGAGGCCGCCTATACGGACCAAGCTATAGAGAATCACTACCTCACGTTCTGCGTGTGTTGCAGGAGCCACCTCAAGGAAGACAATATTATCTGCATGAAGTGAGTTGTTAATTTCAGTTCTCTTTATGGAGGATGCCTGCTTGTTGAGATGTAACTGGGATTAAATGTCTGATCATATCTGTATTGAGGATAATTGACCACAAAGAGAGAAGGTAGGCACTGACCATTCAATTAATTTTGAATTTCCTTTGGCCTGTGGTCATGGCATCATTAATCCATCATAAATGACTGCTTGTCCAATTGAGTCATGGAGGTCCAGAGTTTATCCCTGAAACTTAAGGCTTGAGAAAGGATAAACCCTGGATGGAACACCAGGTAATTGCAAGAAAGTCACACGCTCATTCAGTTACACGAGCTTTGGGCAATTTAGAGCCACCAGTTCACGTAAAACACATCTTTACACTGTGGGAGGAAACCACGCAAACAGGAAGAGAACATCCAAGCTCCACTCCAGGTTTGCATAACAGCACTTTGGCATTTATAAAACAATGCTTAATCCACAGAGCTCGGCATTTAATGTGAGAAAGTTGTGCACTGTGATTCATTTCTTGCAATGAAATAGAAGATCATGTTCAAGTGAGAAGTACGTCAACATAAAGTACAGTCAAATTTGCCTTTTGTGATGTTTGTCCTAATGCTGGCATAACAGACATGCTGTCAGGTTAAATAATAATGCTCAATACATACTATATGGTTTTACTGACCAGACAGACCTTGGCAAGGCAAGAAGACAAGGGGACTCCTCAGCTTTCTGTTGCACCTTTATCGTATTTTTTTGAGTGTCACGCCCACACCCATGCCATCAAGTCAAACAACCGCACCTGCCACCAGTCAAAGCGCCCGGAGATAAAAGAGTCAGCGCTGTCTCACAAGCTCATGGAATCTCTTCAAGTCCACTGCTCCCCTTGCGATAGCCAAGCGATGACCACTTGCTCCTCATTCTCCCAGTCCCTGTTTCCTGATTCCTGTCCTCTCGGCTCCAGACCTCCTGATTTGTCTCCTAGTCCCTGATTCTTGTCTCCACCCACGGATAACGTCTGCACCACCAACAACCCTTGCCTGTTCCCGTTGTTGAGTGTTGAAGAATAAAGAACCTGCAGTTGGGTCCTCACTTTCTCTTCAGTCTTCTGTCCTCATCATTGACAATGAGTTCCAAAGTCTGAGGCTCAGCAAGCTGCAAGATGTTGGTTTTTGGACTGGCAGGTTTTATTATTGTAAATTTAAAAGATTATCATTATTATTATTATTATTATTATTATTATTATTATTATTGCCGTTATTGGTATTGAGTCTGCAGTACAGACTACGCTTTGCAGTCACTTTTCTGTAATGGGCATACTTTAGATACTGAACATAGGCAGTCAAGGTATTATTCAGGGAGCTGATATATTAACCGGTGCCTCGACAAAATCTAAGTGATCTCCATGTATACTAAATATTTATTCATTCATCCGACGCTTTACTCCATGGTAGTTTACTATGTGAGTTTGTTGCAGTAATCTACCTACAACAATTTTCCCTTTTATACAGCTGGTTATTTTTACTGTTTTTTCTTGCACTGTATTTTTACTGTATCATTTCAGTTAAGTACCTTGATAAACTGCAGTGGGAATGATGACTGAAACTCAGGTTTTTGACTGCAAGGCGGCGGCTCTGATCACAGCACATATGAGAACGAAAAATCCGACCCCATGCCCTGGAGCCAGTTAGGAAGAAGATGTAAGAACAGCGAAGGACAGACTGTCTGTTTGGGTACCTTGGCTCTACATGCCCTTTGAGCCCTGAGCTGCTCTTGAGGTGCACCTACACTTCCTGTTTCCCTGGACCTGGAAGTTTTGGGCTTCCCAGAAAACCAGGGTCATTGCAATCACGGGGGGTCAGGGAACAATTATCCAAAAGATTGAGCATGAAACTCATTCCCCTTTCACTTCATGTCTCCAGGGGTCCACAAGTAGAAACCTTCTCGAACCCCACAAGGGACGGCGCACAATCAGCAGAAAAGGCACAACGGCAAACTTGCAACGTCTGCGTATGTTCCTCACCTCCTCCTCAATGACCTCTGCTGCTCTCCCACAGGAAGCAGGGTTATTTACACTGGTATATAGATTTTTTGGCCTTGTCAGAAGAGCCGCGTGGGACTGGTAAGGAGAAAAAGTGTCTGGTGGGCAGAAAGGAATGGATGAACCCCTCGTGATTATGATGATTGGGCAAAACGTTAGGGTAAACACGAAACTAAGCTCTCAGTCCATTAGCAGACCCCTGAGCTCATTTTCATATCGATTTCCGTAAAGGGGGGTGTGAGTGTGTGTGGGAATGTTGGCATGCCAATAATGCAAAGAAAAGACATGCTTCTGTGTACGCGACATTCAACATACATTTTAGTGATAAAGGAGTGGTCAACAGTTGACACCAAAGGTTTGGGCTTCACAACACCCGCCATATGTAAGACAGCTCTTCCCTGGCAAAGTACACTTGTCCTGTATAAGGAATGTGACTTGATGGATCCTCTTTGAGTTATATCTATCACGAGACCGGCAGACATTAAACAACATTAGAAATGAAGTTATAAAATCGATTCAGGGATAACTTTATAAAACTATAAAGTAAATTCAGGGTATGTTCCTTTATCAAGGGGACAAAAGAGGACGTGGAGATTCAAACCTGGGTGTTTTGATTTCAAGGTGACATCTCTAATCACTACGCCACCCTCTGCACCAGATCAGCACTAAATTGTTGGCACTGTATGGACAACACCTCTTAAAGTTTAACTCGCTCAGAGATGGCTCAGACCAAGTTTTGCCATGTAAGCCTCTTGGGCTAAAATCCAAGGGGTACTCTGGGGCTTCTGCACCCTCACTGAAAGGTGTGTTCTCCTTAGCCTGCTGCCATCACACACAGCCACACTTGGAGCCCCTGGGAGCTGACCTCAGAACTACTTCAACATGGTCTCTCCTGGTCACGCATCGCCTTGGAAAGATGCCATATGATGGATCAAATCCCATCAGTGACCTGAAGCAGCCCCATTAAAGAGGATTGGCGCAGAGGATCCTGTGGTTGCCCATTGCAAATGGAAATATGAAAAGCGGGTGATATGCAAAACAGTGGTTATTCTCAGTAGATACCAACGCAAAAGTGATGGTCCCATCTCAGCAGGACAATGTTCACTGAAGAATATACACATACAACTTCCTAGATTCACGAGACAAGTTTTGAGTGTTTAAGCGGTTTGCCTGGGCATTTGACATTGATCTGCCATTAGAACCTTTATTGACTATGAAGCAGAAGCCATGTATCTACAGGCTGGAGCCACTCAGACCCTTCCGTCCTACCCCCGGTCCTGATGACTGAAGCAGAAAAGAAACAATCTCAACAGACAGAAGCTGCAGACAACGGCTCTTTCAGAACAGCACGGGACCGATGGCTTCTGAACACACCACCTACTGTCAGCCCTTATTGTCTGTCCGTGGAGTGTCTTGGCGTTTGTGTGTGGCCCGGGGGCTTTCCTGCATGCAAATGACAGTCCAAGAGAACACGAACAAGATTCACAGCACTTGGATGCTCTCAGTATACCACATTTGAATGCATGACAAAGGAAACTTTATGACCGATCTTCGCCACAATTTGGAAGTCAAAGGCATTTCAACCCGGAAATATGGAGAAAATTAAGGGAAACAGTATTTGTTTCCTCCATAAAATCAGCATAGTTTGAGAAAATAAACCATGTTTCCAGAAGGGGTGACCAGCATTGCTGGAAAAACCCATACTTTTATCTATAGACAGACACTCTCACATACTCAAAAAACTGCTGGAAAAAATTTAAGTTCTAAAACACAAAAAGCTGCATCTTAGAGCAGTAATGTTTATACGGCATGACACAAACTATTGTTCTTTTTTTTTTTTAATCAAATTGGTCAAATGTGGTATGCAACTCACATTAAAATAACTACTGACACTTCATGACGGAGGAGGGCAGTTGGCAGACAGATAAAAGATGAAGTGTCCATGGACGATCCACTCTCTAGCCTCAGCTAAAACCAGACGCGGTGCATTAATTGTGCATTCCATTACCGAAAGAGGTAATTAACACATGATAAATGTACTTAGCAAGAAAATCATCAAGGGCAATGGCTGTGAGTTTCACGTGAGAGCCATGCAGTCGCTCGATTCCCTCTGTCAGGTGCATTAAGAGTCTACAAGAGGAAAAAATACAAAAATTGCCACATATATCACAATAATTGGGGAAATTTTTAACAGAATTAGCACTGAGACTGATCCTGTTGAAAATGTAACAGGGGTTCACTTTAGCATGTAAATGAAATACAATACAGGAGGATAAATAGAGCATTACTTGGGTTCTGTTGCATTTCGATTTAAATTAAAAAGTATTTACTAAGTATGTGTTTGAGATCTTGAGCATCTGCTGTGCCTGTGTCCTGTACACATGCCAGCTTTCTAGATCAGATCTTGGTTTGAAATCCACTCGCTTCTACCCTTACCGACATAGCTGGGACTGGAAGTGTGTTTGAAACCCAATTTGCTCATGAACCGAAAGTCACTTTTACCACTAAGTCACAATCAACAAATGTTTACCAGAACTGCTTTTCTTGATTGATTCATTCCATGAGCACATGCACTGTTCATCATATTTTTACTGGTCAGCAGCACTCAGGAAAACCATACATGAGTTCTCACAAATGTGGATATGACTTGAATTAAGGCTGGGATTCTTAAACCTGACCCCCCTCACCTCACCTAAAAGTGAATTTAATTTTTACTCCTCGTGTCCTTCTTCAGATGAGTCGACGAACCAATGAAGAAAAACTTTCTACGACCTCGGGGAGGAGCACCCCATAGGTCAAGACTCCGAGTTAAAAGCTTCACGCTCCTATTCTCTTTGAGTACATTTTACTGACACCTATTGGCCGGATGTGTAAATACAGTTCACTTTTGTGCGGCACGAAGCAACAATTTTTAGAAAGCAGATTACAAGAAAATGCAATTAAAAAGAAATAAACATAATTGCAAAATGTCTGTATCTTTGAAAATTAGTAACTCAACTGTTTGTAACATGAGGAGCCAAAGTAAATTAATAATAGAGAGTCATTTGGGTCTCAGAACCCGAGCAACATTCCCGGGCATCGTTCCAGTCGTACATCTGCAGCAAGCCATTTATTTACGTGATCACTGAAAGCCTATTTTGGACGTGACCTTAATCACAGGAAATTCAGAATGGGATGGATGGGTTTATTGAGAACCCTTCAAAGGGTCGCGCAAACCTCATCGCCACCATCTAGCTAAATGTTTTCATGGACCACCATAAAACAGAGCAAAGAGATCGGTATACATACACTGCAGATCCCAGACATCCCAACACGTGCCCACCATTTACCCCCTGTGGATCAGGCGCATTTCCCCAAACCTGATTCCGCTAATTTTCAGCTGTACTGCCATGCAGGCAAACGGAGCAACAGAGGAGCACCAACATCTGCTTTTGGTGTGCACCGACCTTTCGTGCAGACTTATGGAAAATAGCCTGGCTCCTGCACATAGCTTCATGTCTCCTCTGCCCAGCTTGTTTTATCCACATGTTCCCAGCTGCAACCCTGCAGAGAAAATGAGGTGTCATCCCCTCTCTTTGTAAACAGCCCTGACAGACAGGAATGTGACAGGTGAGAAACTTCCCTAAACAAGGAAAAAGCTGCATGTGTGGTTATCACAGACATCGCATGAATTGCGATGGGGGATACGATCCCCCCCCCCCAACAGTTTTGTATAACTCAAATAATTCCATCTTGTTATTTACACCAGACACGAGCAGCCAACACTATGGATTTGAGGTGAATTACGTTACACAGTATAGGACTCGCACTCTCATTCTGTGCGAGTGTGTTTTACTGACATCTATTGGCTGGATGTGTAAAAACAGGTCACTTTTGCACTGCAACAAGCAAAAATTTAATTTGCAAAAAAAAATTATTTCCCTAATATTTTTGGATCCCTCCAAACACCAGACAGGTTGTCCCACCACTATGGTAACAGTGGACTGTCAATGTAAAGGGAGATGGACGTTTGTGCAAGTTGTTCTCCATTCCTCCTGCCACTGTCCTCCAGAGACCCCTCAGAGTTAACTACCAACCCTCAGCACAACGCAGTTGCAAACACATCATTAAGACAGCTTTGGTGTGATCCTCGGTAAGTGCGCGGACGGGATGAGAAATCTTTTCCGGTGGTCCATCTCAGCAGGGAAGCCAGCAGATTGAGCCAGTTGTAAACAGTCGGCTTTCCAGAAGCTTCCAAACTTGGAGACCAGGATTTCTAAACAAGGACCTACCACAGAGATTCTAATGCAGTTGATTAACATCCACACCCCCACATCTCCATAATTAAAAAAATATGAGATATAAACAATACAATGGCTTCTTTTCCTGTGTGAAACCAGAAAGAAAAGCATTCTTTCCTGATGACTCCTTGCCAGGATGGTGCGTCCCTTGTGTGCAGCTGAGATTCAATCAAAACACCGCAGATTTCAGTAACTTTCCCGCTGTTACTAACAGAATATTATGAATGTGTCATTCACTGAAGTTAATGGACTGTGAAGAAAAAAAAATGGATACTTAGCAGCTTGGATTTATACTGTAATATCCAAGAAGATGTACGGGACAGGAAATCATGTTACCACCCAGTCTGAAGTCATTCGGTAAGAGTTTGCACAAACCCATTTATCCCACCTCGAACCCCTGCTCTGTCCTTCTGTCTTGACTTCTTTACCCCGACAGCCAAAAACTCAGCAGCGATAAACCAATGAGGCACATAGTAAACTTTTTTCTTTATGAGGATATTTCTAACGCTCGCCAGTATTGACTATGCCGAAATCTAAAGGTAGTCGGTGGGATTTTATGGAGCAGTTTGGAACGCCAGTCCACACCCCTTCCCTGCCTGCTAAATCATGCATCATCCTCAAGTGTGGGTGTCTGTAAATAGGCTCAAAACCTATGTCTCTCGCTTCAGTTGGCAAGTGTGCAACGGGGCCCTTCCTGTGAGGGCCTGGGGCCTCTTCTCTGAGCCTGTGCTGGTCTCTGGTTCACAAAGCAATCTAGGTGTGGTCAAAATCAGCATCTTTTTATGCTTTTTCAGCTGCGTGTAAAGGGTTCGAATAGTACTTTTGTTTGAAATTTACCCACATACTGCAACTGTGACATAAAGTCCTTCTTGAACTCTGGCACAGCAGGTAGTACTGGTACCTCACTGACTCTGGGCTACGGGTTTGGACTTAGCGTTGAATCTGGCTCAGTCCGTGTGGAGTTCGCAAGTCCTCCCCACACTTCAGTGTGGATTTCCTCCCAGATTCCACTGAAGGCTATGGTAAACCACATCTGTACCCTCAGCTACCATGAAAGCCACGTGAGTGGTTGCCTTGAGTGCACTTTGACTGTATGGCACTTATCCTATTAAAAACACAGTATGGTAAGGACCGGATATTACTGAATGCTCCCGCATGAATTAACAGCCGAGGTGGTGAAAAGAGTGAAATGACCACCCAAAAAGAGGTCCAACAGTCACCAAAGAGTGTGCTGCTGTGCAACTGGTTTACTGAAGTGACTTACCCCAGTTGGGAGAACATTAATTAAACCCCCCCTACCATGCGCAACACAGGATGTGGTCACATCGACGGGTCGGGGAATCGATATGGGAGGTGACTGTCACTGCGCGAAACCAGAGCCCCCCAGCCAAACAGGATCTCAACAGCCCTGTACTGCAGCTGACACAGCTTTTCCAGAAAAGCTGATGGTCTGGGGTAGGCTATCAGGGTGCATGTTTCATCTCCAGGAGCTGAAATGTGGTGGGTGTCACCTGCATGCTCCATGCACGCGCACACACACACACCCAAACAGCTGCCCACACTCAGAAATGTATCCCACTTAAACATTACCTATTGTTTCATAACAAGTACCTTTTATTACATGTACAGGCACCTTGAATCAACAAGACAGTACAAACATTCTTCAACTTTTTTCCCGCCACATATCTAAACACCCCAAAAATTATCCTTCTATCCAGCCAAAGACATTTTTTTTTTTTTTTTTTTTGCACATTTCCTGCACTTTCACAGAAATATGACACGGTCCACATGCATTTACTTAACTGTGCTGCTGTAAAGCAGAAATAATATCAGCCATTTTCACTGTTTTGTATTCAGTTTCAGAGCGTGGCTAAAATCAGATTTTTCCAATGGAAAAAGACGTTAAAAAAAGGCATTAAGCATCAACAGAACATGAGAATGATTTCATTTGGAAAATATGAATAAAAAAGAGGCCTGTACTTCTCTACTTTATTTGTCCCCAAGAAGTCCTAAAAAGAGATATATAAAATATACATGGACAGGCAATCGCTCAGATCCTACAGAAAGAAAGCAGTGACAGCGGACGAGTTATGAGGGCAGCATATGGACTGTAGTTCCGTGTGTGTCTCCCGTCAGTACGAATGTGACCGACTGCTGCGATTCAGTCGATAGCAGAGGAGCCTCAGCTCTATATTTAGTAAAAGGCTCTTTAATGGAACACCTGATCTGTGTGTGTGTGTGTGTGTGTGTGTGTGTGTGTGAGAGAGAGAAAGCAAGAGACTGCTCAGTGAACTGAGAATGGGAAAGACCCACCCCACCACCCTACTGTAAGTACAGCACAAGGTCTCACCCAGGCATTGCACCCCTCTGCTCTGTGTGTATGTGTGTGTGTGTGTGTGTGTGTGTGTGTGTGTGTGTGTGTGTGTGTGAGATCTCCGCTTTACCACCCTGTGAATCGAAGTTGGATATGCAGGGCTATTACATGCGCACACCTCTGAGGACCACACCCTAACTTGTTCCTATAAGATGCATATGCATCCATGCAAAATTAAAAGGTGTCTCCGGCTGTGTGCTGTACGGACGCCCTGGAGGCGCACGAGCTGATGGAGACCACCAACTCACCGCTGGAATGGGCTACAGTGAAACGGCTGTGTTATGTCGCCCCCTGGTGGTTCCCTCTAGCACAGGATTCATTGGCGAGCGCAGGTGGAGGAGAGGATGGGGTCTGGGGGGGGGGGGGGAGTCCACGGACCACTTAGTGGATGAAGTCATCCGTACCGAGCACTGTACCCCCCACCTCCGCCTCATCAAAGAAACACAATTTAAGCGAATTAAAGTTACATACATACACATACCCTGATGCCACCATACGAAGTATGCATGATGGTGTATTAATAAAAACCATGATCACGCAAAAGTTTTGCATTTCTTCATGACTCACCGCGCATTACACGCACATACTTAAGAGTTAAATGCTCGTTTTGCATAATTTAAGATTGTTATTTAAAGGACGTTGGCTTTCATTGGGGCTCTTGTACAGACTTACATGTGATCATGTGTGACACGATGATGATTGTTTTCGGGATGCAGATGACAGACTGGGGTGGGGGTGGGGGTGGGGTGAGGTGGGGTGGCGGCACACAGAAGAGGAGTGTCTCGCATTGGTCCCGAGCCTTGACCTCATCTCGGCGTGCATGTCCCTCCGATCATCAGCGCAGTCGCGCAGGAGACACGCGACACCGGAGCAGCCAGCAACCTGCCGCGCGCCTCGTCCGCGAGAGTGTCTCCCGCCGCCGCCGCGGGAACGGGAACGGGAGCAGGAGCTCGCGCGGACACGACACACTTTCTACTGGACAGCACCTCCGATAACTGAGGAACTCGTGACACGATCAACTAGTATTAACACAAGATTTTGTGATTTTATAGACTTTTTTTTTTTTTTTTCCTTCGGGAAATTAATCTGCACACTCAGTTAAGAGAGAATTTCTCAGAATTTTTCAGCCAGATCTTCAGCAGGTTTCACAGATCTGAGAGAGAGAGAGAGAGTCGCGCGGAATGGGCACCTTGCTGATGGCGGTGCTGCTCGGAGCGGTGAGTACCTTCATCATCATCATTCCTCTCATAATCATGACTCGCGCCGGGGGTCGCGGGGGGTCGCGCGCGCGCGCTGCCACTTCGCCGCCGCCGACAGGTGAGCGCGTGCCGCCTCCGCTCCTGGCAGTTTGTTCCTGCACTCTTTTTACTCCTCAGAGTCATATACTGTATGATTATTTTCCAAAAATCCTGCGGACCCAGCCAAAAAAGTGGTATGAGCGGGATCTTGTGACAGGATAATCAGTATAAATGAATGCGATGATAAATAAAATTAGCTGTAATCACAGCAAATAAATAGAACTGACTGATCACAGCACTTTTTGTCCTGGTCAATTATTGTTTTTTTTTTTCTTCACTCTCATAAATGAGTGCGTGCAGCGGTGGGAATCCCAGCGTGAAGCTATGCGCGTAGTGCAGCCCAAAGATTTGGCCGAAAAAATGCTGAGAAGTAATGAAAAAAAGGAACTGGGGGATTATTACGGCTTTTGGACGTAGAGGATGTCCTCAGATGTCCTCAAGTTCAGAGTCACCAAGTTAAACCCCCCCTTGGGCCCCCTTTCCAAATTACACAGCACACTTTGAGCTGCAACGACCTGCATGATGGGAAGGTGCACATGAGTTATGTTTTCATTTCATATTGCGTTGCACTGAGCTGAAAGACAGCAGTGAAGGTTGATCAGCAAACACTACATGTGTCAGATAGTCACATTTCCCAGTGTCCAGCATGGGTACGAAAAACAGTGACCAACAAATCATGAGACTGGTGTCGAGAATTTTATTTAAAAAAGGAGCTGTCTCACTGAAACGGGCCGTAGAAAAATGTCCTCGCGGGACACCTGTACCTTCGCAGTCTCTGCCCGGTCTGAGATGGACTTAGATTCTGAAACATGCGGAACGTGTAAGGAATAGTTTCTTGGGGGATCCAGGACAGCTGGACACAGTCGGAGGTCAGGAGTACCGTCCTGCACTGCAAGAGGGTGCATCCAGCAGGGGAGCTGGACTCTTTGCAGGATGTCACTTCACACAGAGGGAAGCTCTTGCTTAAAATATGCACTTTACCTATTTATTTACAGTTGTAGGATTTAAGGTCAGCCACTAAAAATCTCAGATGCTGACAGCTGCCCCGTTCAGCCTGCGATCCCAGTGAAGGCTGGGTGAGCGAGAGCTGTACCCCCGCAGGAGACACTCCATCCTTCGCTCCGCTGCTACACAAGAAATGCTCAGTTTAATTTTTTTTCTTTTTTTTTCCAAAAAGAAGCCAATAAAGAACACTGATGAGCTGGGGTGAAAAAGTCAGATGTGTGTGTATAGTTACCTACAGCAGAAATTCACAGAGGCTGCAAATCACCTATACTGAGAACACAGGAGGTTGAGAACACCCAAAAAGTTTGGAGTGGGCTCAAATCATATGCACATATTTGATGCCAATGGGCTCCAGTCCCTAACAGTATCTAACAATGTAGCAGTATATTTTTACTACCGCTTCTTTAGCAAGCTCACTATCGTCTTTTTCTTATTCTTTTCCTTCTTGTTATCACTAACCATTGCGCAAGGCAACGTATTTGATATTAAACTATTTTTTACTCATTTGTACAGCTGGGCAATTTTTAATAGTTAGGATTAGTAGGTAATTATGAAATTCAACATACTGGGTCCTTATAATTTGCCACATTACATTGCAAGGGAAAGTACAGTTAAACCTGGTGAAGTCAATTTTTATTGAACACATTTAGCAGACACTTATCCTCAAATTAACTTCCGACGGTTTACACATTTATATAGGTGGGTAATTTTTACTGGATCGGTTCGGTATAAGTACCTTGCTCAACGGTACTATGAGAGAGGTGGGATTTAAACCCGCACCGAATATGGGAGCTCTGACCCCTATGAGAGCTTCCTCGCCACTGCCCTGCTATAGAGGTACAGCTGCGCAGGATGAGAAAAGAGTGCTGGTTTGACGCAACACTTTCTGTGGTTCGTACCCATTAATTCACATTTAAAGTCAAATGAGATTCTGGATGCTCCCACCCACACCCGAGGCTAAGCAGTGGGCCTAATAACAGGGACAGGTGAAGATGCAGGGGTTGGCAGCATTCCGTGTGTTTGGGGAACCACCGTGAGACTGGGAGGCAGCACGTGAGGTGGAGGGTGATGGCAGCGGGAGCGACATGACGGGCAAGCCTTAGGAAAGGCGCTTAATAAACGGGAATTTTGTCAAGGTGACGGACGGCGCGCGCACCACTTGCTGGACACGGCATCCGGTTTCCACTGTGCTTCGCTCACCTAAATTTGGTGCCGCGTCGGAAACGCGACCGGTGTCGAGTATCGGAGTGCCGGAGAGTAAATTTAACAGCAGAGTTTGTTTCGAGTGTAGCTGCAGCTGAATTATTTATTTTTCTGAGAGGAAAAGAAAGAGGAAGGAATATAATGTGAGGGAGAGTTCACATTTGGGAGGTGAGAGGTCATATTTCACCAGTGGGGGGGGGGGGTGATGTGGAATATAAACTGTGGTGGGTTATGACTTGACAGGGACAGCACCTTCAAGTGAGACCATGTGGCAGTTAAGAGGTGAACATTCCAATCAGGACTTGTGTCCTCAGAGACATCCGAGTCTTGGGGTGGGGGTGGTTTCAATATTATTATTATTATTATTATTATTATTATTATTATTATTATTCCTTTTGCTGATGCTGATTGATCTTCCATTTAATTTAGGAGTAGTTAAATTAAAATCCTCCCACTTTTAGTTATGCCATCATCCCAAGTAGGAATTTGAAATAAAAATGCAAATATTTTTACTGTACAATGGTAACACAGGAATTTAACCCCTGTAACACAGTGCGATGATTTTGACCTGTGTCATGGGATGCATATTGTATGGTTTCATACATAGGTAAGGTACCAGTCAAAAGTATGAGTACACCAGGCCAACCTGGGCAGTAGCTTTGTGGGATGAACTGGAGAGACGAGTACATACATACCGGTGTCCTGCTTCTCCAGGAATCACTGCAAAAGAGCTGGGAAAACGTGGTACGCCATTTCCTGCAAGTGGACTCAAACTTCAGCCTGGGCCACCATGTAGGTGTGAGGTTTAATGGATTGGAGACATCTAAGCTTTGCCCAGAGCAGATCCCAGTGAGAGATGGAGCAGCGAGGAGTCAGTGCTCTGCCGCTTCACTGTTACATACAGCAAATGATGATTTTTAAAGAGCATCTGCCACATCTGTATGCCCTGGAGTGGGGGAGGGTTGGACTGGGAGAGAGAGAGAGAAAAGGGAGCTATTAACATTACACACAGGGCAATTACAGGGTTCCACATGGTCCATGATAAGAAGCTGGAAACTCGCTCATTAGAAGCAAGAGTGCCCGTAGGGGGGTGCGACCAGTTTAGATGCCAGCTCTTTTATGTTCTACAGTTGAATGCGTCTGTGAACCGAATACTCATGTGTCATGCTGGAGGGAACAAGCCTCCTCTGCATCCTTGACGTGTATGTATATGTACCGTGATGTTCCTTTGTGAACCTTTATGCTCAAATTTACTCTTCATGTACCCAGCAGATGCTTGTACACAAAGTTACAAACCATCGAAACAGATTTTCACTTATGCGTGTTGCTCAGCGGTACAGTATTGGTCACCAAGCTGAGATTTGAACACAGAGACATTTGTTTGAACCTGTACTATTGCGTTTCAAATCCTTGTGTCCTCCATGACAGGTGGGAGCACTAGCGGCCAAGGAGCCCTGCGAGTCGGGGCAATACACAGCGAAGGGAGATTGCTGCATCAAGTGCCCTCCAGGGGAGGGTGTGTTAAAGGAGTGCGGAGCGGAGCAGACCGTCTGCACACAATGCCAGGACAGTGAGTACCCTTACCCACCTCTTTAGACCGTAAACAGAGTAAAATGGAATTCACTTAGCCCTCTTTCCCACTGCACGTATATTTTGTACACAAGTCCTCTTTACTCAGTCTAGCCTGGTGGTACTGTGGTGAACCGCAGTGATGAACAAATAACATATTTTCACTCGGTTAGTTCACTCACTATTCTTAACTGCTTCTCCACATCAGGGTTGCAGTGACCCAGAATTTGTCCCAGAAGCGCAACGCATTAGGCTAAGTAGGGTACGACCTCCCCTGAAGGGGACACGAGTCCATTGCAGCTGTTCTTTCATCTATTTTGTCAAATGTCAATAAAAAGTAATGTCAGGTGTGGTGTTTAATATTTTACCTATTAATGTACCGCCATTAAAAATTAAAGCCACTCGAGGACACATGTACTTAATTCCACTAACTGCAGGCGCTGCTGGATTCAAAACGGCTGATGGGATGAATGGCCAGAGGGTTGTTTTCATTTTCCTAACCTCAGCGACCTCAGACAATCAAACAGTTGGCCAAGCGAGATTTTTCTTTTCCACCTGCACTTTTCAGTTTACCTCCGTTCGCAAGAGGAGGAAAAGGATGTCGAAGCGATACAGAGTTATTGGAAGTTAAGGACCTGCCGACAAGTGGACCCATTCAGTTCCAGGCTATCTCTCGCTCTCAGGAACAGATTTATCACAGGTTTTCGGGTTGCTCAAAGCGCAGAAAGCCGCCCGTCAGCATCGTTGCGTGTTCGATTGTATCTGCTTGGCGCACGCAGTCGTCTTCCCGGCTCCAACTTAGCACCGGCAGATTTGTCGATTTTGCATTTTCCAGCTAAAACGGTGACCAGTCAGGCATAGTGAGGTACAGCGGAACCTAAAAAGGGTCAGGTGGGACCATGGCCAGGCCAGGCTTTCTTGCCAGAGATGTCCTGCCATTGTCTATCTAGGTGGCGCTGTTGTTGTCTGATACAACATCATGTAACGTGCAGTATGTAAAGAGGGCAGTCAGCTTGGTGGGGGTGCCAACACACACTACGCTGAAAGCTGGCATGGCAGCTCTTCAACGATGTTTACGGGGTGAAAAATCAGAGCAAACAACCATGAAATATTCAGGCGCATGGTGGGTTGCCATTATGAACAGCTGGGCTTAACTCATCCCGGAAATAAAAATTCAAAAAGAAAATGCAGGTATCTAGCAATGGAGGAAACGTGCTTTCAGCCTCCAGGCACTTGAACCTTGTTTTCAAACTACACTATTAAATATTAATTAACCGAGATTAATCTGAATACCGGTCATACATATAAATGACCCAAAGCTACTCATTCCTTGATAAAAACTAATAAAAACCGTGAGCCCTTGTGGCAATGAAGAGTAATGATTAAAACTCATCATAATGGCCACGTAAACCCACAGTTTATGAGACCAAGAACCTAAAAGTGTCCGACTCCACATTTCCTTTATTAGTTTGTTAAAAACATGTAAATAAAATGCTGTTTTCCTTACGTGCAGAACGAGACCTCTTAAGCAATGACTATACAAAAACGTTAATATATATGGTGATGATTATGAAATCGACAAACCATACGTTCAACGTACGATTATGACAAGGCATCACCAGAACTGTGAGAAACTATGTCTCCAGCATGGAGGGGATTTAAAAGTGACACGTTACCCTGTCACCATATGTCTAACCCGCTGTAGTGCACAAACGGTTCTATTTTACATGAAGGAATGTAGAATTTGTGCCACTTCGGTTTTTGGTAAACAGGGTAAATGAGTAACAGCTTGTGCGTGAATTCCATGTAACTGCGGAGCAAACGGACACGTTGCTGAGTACAAACGCGTGTGTTCTCTGGTGCTCTTACGCACCTTGTCTCATTTTTTACCGCGTTTGCAAAATGTGAACCCTTAAGGCTGCACAAATAGCGAGGGAAATGTCTGTTATACGCGCCATTATGCGCACACACATGTGCTCATGGATATAATGCATACATTTGCATCGTGTTAGAGAATGCCTGCTCTGTTTTTGTAGCTCAGAACAAGACGGGACTGTGCGATGGCGTCTGGGAGGAAGCCGAGCAGCGGCTTGGCCCTGCATATGAGTTATTACCTCCGTCGAATACAGACGCAGCACTCGCTCAGACGCATCTCTCTCTCTCACGCACACACACACACACACACATACAGTGGTACTTAAAACATTCAAAGAACCTGCAGTGGCCATAATTTCAAGCTCTTGACCGAACTGTCACGTTTTTAATTATTTTTTTAAACGTGAACTCTCCGTGACCCAAATACATGCACTGCATTGTATTCCCACATGGGGCGCCACCCTGGCATTTGTAGCCAAGTGCTGCTGACCCGATCGTTGGAGGCTACTGTAAAAGGAGTTCTGCTTCGCATAAGTTGTTTGTCAAGCAGTTTTAGAGTACACACTGGGGGGTAATTAAGAACAATTAAGCGATTAGCCACAGAGTTGGCCTCAGGTACGGGGCTGACATATGGTTGCTGTGATATATTCAGCGCCTAACAGCCTTTGAGAGAAAATTCACATAAGTGGGTCCTCAGTCCAAGCTAAGGGGACAGATTTAAGGAAATTATTATGTAGTTTTTCGACTATTAGAGAAAGAAAATTGTTATTGTAGCTTTCGTTATTACATAATTAGCTGGCATATCCTGTAGGTCATGATTGCACAGTTTAGCCCTTTTAAACAATTCATTGATTAGGGTAAAAGAAATAGGTAATTTCAGATTTTGAATATGCGGGTTAAATATGAGACAATAATGACAGGCTACAGACTTTTTCATGAGCACCGCACTCAAACGAATACCCGCTGATAATTTGGAAGTAATAACTGTAATACTGATTATTATTCTTTTGGTTCAGCCCCAGTTTGTATCCCAGTCACCCCCCCCCCCCCCTTAACCCCCCCCCCGTCCTCTGCTTCCGGCAACCCGGCCCACTCAAAAACCACATGCACAACTGTCACTGAAATATTTATGGCCACGCTCGCGTTCCTTCCACAACGCTGCCAGGAGGAGGACCGCTCTGTGTCCTCCTTAAGATTTAAAAAAAGGGTCTCCCCTCATCCCAGAGGCGACGAGGCTTCATCATTCACCCTTACAGTTGGTACAGCCGAAACACGAGTCGGAGAGACACAAGTGGTGCAGTCGTGAGCGTGTACTGGATCAGACTCGTGATCAGCTGTAATAGTGGTACTCACCTTTGCAGATGTTTCCACTGCGGACAATGAACAGAAAGCTTCCAGTCTTAGTTACTAGAAATAACATGATGGTAGTAACACACAGAGTGTGGCGTCTTTTCGTGGACTCTGAGTTGCATGCCGAGCCCAACGGGTACCAAGTAACTGGTCAAGGATTGTGGGAAACACACAGTAATATGTCACAAACTTGGGTAAATCCAAAGAGCAGATGTGTTCTTACTGATGAAATATGAAGGGCTGTGTTACTATGAGCAGAGCTACTCTAGCTAAGTCCACAAGTTAGGTGGCAGCTTTGTTTGACTTATGGTATCAGAAGACAACGGACCTTCAGTCCCGAAGAAAAAACTACACCTATGAAGATGTCCAGACACTTCCCCCTGCACCAAGACCACTCAGCTACAGATTTTTGAAGGCTTCCACATCCAGCACGCTGAGGCCACCCGGTGACCACCTTCAAAGTACGCACAAAGCAAAAGCAAGGGTGACCAGAGTGCAGCAAAGCATCAGCAAAGCAGCTGTGAAGGACCAGACCAAGGGGAGAAGAGTGTCCCTTGACCACATAAGATCCACCTTCATGTTCCAGTATGTGCTCAGTTCAGGTGTGCTCCTTGTTTAGTAATATGTGGTATCAAATGGGACTAAACCCAACTGGCCCAGTGCTGGATAGCCCGAAAAACCCCACCTCTGTCCTAAAGTACTCTGTTAAAATGCGCTGATCATAAAAAGACAACCGCAGCTTGGGTTGGGCTTAATGAACGAATTGACATGCATTATTGATGGAGTGCATTATAGTAATGGGCTTCATACAAAACGGCTGGGGGGGAGTCTTTCTGTGGTTGGACGAGCTGGGGTGGGGAAGGAGTGACACATTTGCGATGCCTCAAATGGACCTGACATCCCCCTTCCTACACACATTGCCCTTGCAGTCAGGCTGGTTCCCTTAACCCAGGAATGGATAATCGTGGAAAATGATATCGCCTTTTTGGCTTTTGTAAATAAAAATCAGCTGCAATCTAACTGCAATGTACACAGATCAGTATGTTATTAGTGCATAAAATCTAGGTATTCTTCCCTTCCCGTCAGGAGTGTCCAACATGTGCACAAGGGCTACATGCAGCCTGCAAGAACATTTGTAAAATTAATATATACCATACCTACGATAAATATTCTACTGAAACTCATAATACACTTATACTTAGACATACTCAAACACACAAATAAAATACAATAATATAAATAATTTTTCAATTTAGACATTCACATTTATATTTATCAGATGCTTTTCTCCAAAGCAATGTACATCTCAGAGAAAAATACAACGATACAATAAGTACATTACATCAACAAGCTTCAACGTGCCACTTACTATTATTTTTACACATGCGGCCCTTGGACCTGTTCACAATAATAATTGTGGCACGTGGCCAAAAAAGGTTGGACACCGCCAATGTAGATGACGATTAATTTACTGATCATTGACCACCATGCATCCTGCAGACCTGCAGATCCCAGTAGGCCACACTTACCTGGCTCTGCTATAAACTTTATGCGTGGCAGAGGAACTCAAGGTGGGTGCTTTTTGAACCGGACTATTGCATGTTGCCTGCTTCTGCCGGGCAGGAGGCTCTGAGCCTGTGATGCTGTTGGACATGTTGATGTAGAATTGCAGATATGTGGTGAGGATCAAAGTGTTGAATCCAAAGGCCCATGGAAGATGCTCAGGTCTTGTGTTTGAGTCTCGGTTTATATAACCAAAATCAGTTAAAGTCCTTCTCTAGACCAAGAAAGCTACGGGTCTTCTTTGGGACCCTTGACTGTTCTGGGGTCAGAATAAGAGGATCAGCTCGATCATGGTACTAACTCATGGACAACCAGAGTGCTGCTCTCCCTTTGTCCAAAGTGCTTGAGATTGACATCCCCAGGCACCCATTGCGCTTTCATTTTGGCCTCCTCCAACAGGAGAAAGGTTGGAGGGTGTTCAGCAGCGCGGGCTGATATTCACGGGTCGGATTCCTTTCTTGCTCTGGTATCCTGAATGCCTCCACACCCCCCTCCACTCTGTCCCACCATTGCGGCACAAAGAAGAAAGCCTCTTGCATAATTTAGCATGTTTCCAATTATATCTGAACATTATTCCATAAGAACATATAATATTGATGTCTTATTTTGGGCCACAATAGCCAGCCTCCCTTGAAATAGCCTTGTGTTTATTATTTATATTATTTAACTCCTTCCAGCACCCAGCTTTTCTCAGTCTTTTTTTCAGCAGATCAGTAGAAAAACAAAACACTCTTTAAGTAAAATACCAGCAACGTCAATGTGTTGGAACAGCATACGTTAGCTGTAGATCATGGGCAAGTGCAAAATCATGGACACATTAGGTGTCCATCATCATTAGGTGGTATTTTTCATTGCAGCTCTATCTGACAATGTAGCTTTGATAGATGAATTGAAATATGTGGTTGAGTCTCCTGGCATTGGGGAGGGAACAGCTTGGGGAAATGCCACATTACTTCCATCCCTCCAGGCAGTGAAATTAAATGCAGGCCAACGGTACACCCATCAATGTATCTACAGAGATTACACAGTGGCGTCAGGAGTCAAACTGTGTTTTTCATCTAAGTCAGCCCAATTTGAAACTGTGCCCAGCTACCGAGCTCGTAAACAGAAATTGCGTTGTCTCTCTGCTGCCCACTGCAGGTGAGGAGTACTCAGACATCTACAGCCTGACGCAGCCCTGCCTGCCCTGCACGCAGTGCAAGGGTCTGATGCGCATGCTGACGCCCTGCACTGACTCCAACAATGCCGTGTGTGTCTGCGAGTACGGCTACTACCTGAATGAGGTGGAGAACCGTTGCGAGCCTTGCACGGTGTGCCCGCGTGGCAAGGGGGTGCTCTACCGCTGCGAACATGACAAAGACACCATTTGCGAGGAGTGCACGGACGACACCTATTCGGACCAGGAGAGTTCCATGGATCCCTGCTTGCCCTGCACCATTTGTGAAGACAACCTAGACAGTGAGGTGGAACCTTGCACTCCCATGAGTGACGCTGTCTGCCACGGTGAGACCCAATGCATTACGTTACATTTATTCATTTAGCAGACGCTTTTCTCCAAAGTGACGTACATCTCATAAAAAAAATACAATGTGCGCTTTACATCAGCAGAAAGAGACAATTAGATGCAGACAAATGATTTTAACGTGCAGTTAGTTACTTTCCACCATATGAAATGATGTCCATCACACGAGCAGCTACATAAAGGTTTATCCGAATGTTGACAATTCCTAATCACATTCCTAATAATTTTTTAAAAACATTTTCATTACATTACACGAGCAACTGCATGAAGGTTTATCCGTTGTTCAACAGTTGTGATCTGAAAGTTATAGCGCGTGAACATTTACACATTACATGAACTTAAGAGATCATGGGAGAAGCGAGTCCGGAAGAGATGAGTTTTCAGACCCTTTTTAAATGTGACACTCTGGCCTGTAGTTTTGGATTGAGTCAGGATCTAGAGAGGGTTTCTTTAACAGAGGTGAAATGAGGGCAGTTCTAAAGGCAGATGGGAAGCAACCAGAGAAGAGCAAGGAGTTGATGATCTTGGAGATGAAGGTGGAGAGTTGCAGGGAGATGGTCTGTAGGAGAGTCGATGGGATTGGATCCAGCAAGCAGGTGGTGGCTCTGTGTAACAGCAGGAGGTCAGAGATTTCAGTTTCAAACAGGGGCTTGAATTCAGAGAGCGTGACTTCACAGGGAGGTCCAGCATGATCAGGGCAGACAGATGCCGAGAACTTGTTTGTGACTGCGTTCACTTTGTCTGTAAAAAACAAAGCAAAGTCATCTGCAGTGAGAGAAGATGGAGGAGGAGGCACCAGAGGGCAGACTCGTAGGGATGAGAATATGACGAAGAGTCTCTGTGGTGTTTTGGGTGCAGACTGTTTGATAAGAGATTGATAAGAGATCCTTGTAGACATCCGGATCTGTGAGAGTCTTGGATTTTTTCCACCGTCGCTCTGCAGCCCGGAGCTTGGTCCTGTTGGCACATAGCATATCAGTCAGCCATGGGGCGGAACTGGGGTGTGCTGGTGTGGAAGTTAGGTGACAGAGAGAGTCTAGAGAGGAAGACATTACTTACATTACCTGTTGGGAGATCTGAGAATTGTGCAGCAGAAGGGAGAGTGGACAGTGTGGCAGAGGTAAGGCAGGAGGGCGAGAGATTTCAGGTTGCGGTGGAAGGTGACAATGGGTGCAGAAACAGGAAGCAGGTTAGTAGTGAAGCAGGGCTGGAAGGAGATGAAAAAATTATCAGTCATGCAGCAGAGTAACAGAGAGGACAGGAGAGAACAGCCACAATTACAGGAGAATGCATGATTGACATGTGACTCAGTCACAATCCAGTGCACTCAGGTTCAGCATTAACTTGTAGATTAATCAGCAATGTATTATATGGCAGGTTATTTGGAACTGGTTTCTGAAACTGTGCCATTCGTGGCTGTATCATTTGTGTTTTCATTTAGAGGCATTAAGGTTATGGTCTTTTAAAACAAATATTGCCTAATCAGGTCCTAGAAGCAGTCTGCTTTATTACCTTTGATAAAAGTATTTCACCTGAACTGCACTAGGAAAATTTCCAAGTGTACAAAAGGGTAAAACAGACAGTTTTGGAGGAAAATAATGTTCTCCCCATCTTACTACTAATATACAATGAAGGTATTGATTATCAGAAATCTAGCATCTGTAGATTCGCTCCTCAGTTTACAATTGTAACTGAAACTAGAAGTCTGTCTGCAGAACCTGTCACACCAGTCAGACAACTTCCTCTAGCAGCCTTAAAGGGTTAAAACCATCAGACTTTTCATTTCCATCACAGACACTCCCAAACAAGGTCATGAAAGGACCTCTGTCTCTCCAGATGAGACTGGTTCTATTGTAAAGGAATAAGGGACAATCGAGGCATCTGGTCCAGTGAACCCTGTGGTCAAGGAGCCTGTTGGAATGGAGAAGCTTGGTGTGATGTCTCTTGAGACAAAAAGGGGATGTGCTAAACTGCTTCTTGCACACCTGTGTATCGTGGGTAGGTGCACTTGTTGTCTTTTCCGTCACACTGATGCTTCCCGGTGCTGCACTCACGTTTCCAGAATCGTTCTCGGATGATTGAAGTTGAACAAGCAGGATGGTCTGGACATTGCTCAAGTTTATCTTGCAGAACAGACAACTTTCCTTCATTCCTCTTCCAAGTCAACAGTGAACTCTTCTACTTTCCTTATGAATGAGATGAACTGTTTGTGGGACATCCGGTGATAGTGAAAGAGGCCTTTTCTTGTCCATTTTTGGTCTGAACCAATTTTCTGGAATAGAGTGACTTAACATTATGTTAGCAAGAAACCATATGAAGTGCCAGTGTCCACAAGGGAGAATCATATTACCCTCAATTATCTGAGGGTGAATTTTTGTTATTGGAACTGTCACAAAGGTTCTACTCCAAAAACATGTGGCTGCCCTGATCCGATTAATGTGTATAAATGAATAACAGACTTAATTGAAAGTTATAGAAGAAAGGCATGTCAGGGAAGGTCACCCCCTCGTCCAGCGTTTATCTACGAGAGCAAAAGATCAACAGCAGCAATTAAACCCCCAAAGGCTCTTGTGTTGGAGGTCAGATGCCAGAAGTCATGAGGTTACTATGCAAGTCGCCTGGGAAGCCTGGAATATTGTTCCAGAAGAAATTCCAGTGCAGAAACAAAACTCATCTGCTATGACCAAAAACCGAAAGTCTCCCATTTGAAATAACAGTTCTGTGGAGCTTCAATTTTTTAATTGTTGCACTAAGCCTCTTAGAATTCTCCATGCAGATCAAAGAAGAGAGCCGTACATTTGGGGTCATGCCAGTGTCAGATATGCACATAATAAAGCGAATACACAGGAAGCCATTTTTCAGAAGATTCAAAGCAGCATGAAATATGTGTATAATGTGATTAAGGGGTTAGTTTTTGGCTGGCAGCCGTCAATTTTGTGCTTCCTGTGGCCTGGGGCTCCTTCTGTTAGGATGAATGCCAATGGACAGAGAACCTTTCTCTGAGATGCTTTGGAGAAAAGCGCCTGCTAAATGAATAAAAGTATATGTACACCCAGAGGTTTTAAACCTGCTCTAGTCTGTGTATGGACTCCAGGTAAAGACTGAAAGTTGTTCACATTTCAGAATTGACAGTGCGCCGTATTACATTAGCAGTTACCACAGACCAGCAGACAAACATGTATTTTTTTCTAATCACAAGCTAAAAATCATTTGTCCAAGAACTGCTTGGACTGATAGTGGGCAAGGCCCAGCTAAGTTCTACAGCCACTCTAGATGGTGGCTGTATGTCTCCCTGCTTCCAGAAGACATGTCTGCAACTTTTCCTTCTGAGAATGTTGAGAAAGGTTAACAGCAAAAGGAGGCACAAATGAGAACCAGTAGCATCGTGTACACGGTGCCCCGGCTTCTGTACGCAGCAGGCTCTTGACCATGGGGGACAAGCATGCGGAGAGGAGTAACATTGCGCCACTCTGGTGTCCTCCACTGCAGCTGAAAAAACTGAGTATGTCCCATAGATGGATCCCAACCTCAGGACCAGCAGCTGGAACAGCGATTTTGAGCTGGGCTCAGGTGTGAAGCATTTCACTTTGCTGATTTCTATAGCTAGATACTTTCTGCCATATTTTAATCTAGAGGTACAATGGCAGCTCCCCTCCTGGAATCAGAGCACGCACATAAGTCCAATTCCTTATCTACTGGTTGCAGTCACTTGGAGATTAGCAGCACCGACAACACACTTGCTGAGGGGGTGCAAACTGTCCTTTCACTGCATGTACATGAAGGGACACCACATTAGCCCACATACAGCAGGCGTCGGGGGTGACCTTTTCACTGGCCACGGCACTTTCCTCTCGTGACTCAGTGGGCGCCCGCTGACTGACGGTGACGCCTCAAGTGGCCTTTTCTCCATTCATGGCTCTGGGTTTGATGTCTGGTAGAAGTGCCATCAAACAGTTGTTTCAGCGTGGTTTCCTGTGGGTGGGTATGCCTGGGTTTCAGTCTGCCTATCCGTCCATTATCAATAAACCCTTGTCTAATAGAGGATTGTGGAGGTCTAAAGCCTATGCTGGAAGCACAGGGCATGAGGATGAGACACTAGTCAATCACAGGGCAATGACACACAACACTGACTGCAAAAACACAATCCTGCCTGAGTGTCCCATCTGCTATTGCAAGACTAATACTTACTAGGTTCACTCTTCTCAGGCCTGCCCCTTGATCAAGCAAGACATCATGATCACTGCTTCCCCTACTTTTACTTCTTGGCTGTTGCAAAGGACATTTAAGTTCTAGATAGCGGTGTGCTACTTTATTGTATATACACACGTCGGTACTGCCGTATACCCATCATCACAGAGATTCTGTAACTATTCATGCAATGATGAAAGCCTATTGAGAAATAGCTTGCCCAGTAAAGTCCATTCATTTTGTTCCATGCCTCAAACCTTTGGCATTCAGGATAGGCTCCAGACCACAGATATTGATAATGAAAGTATGAAGGAATACATGAATGAGAGACAAGCTATTTTGTCTGGCTTCTCAATTCAAAGGATTCTTGTCAGTTGACTGTTGTTGTTCACTTTGTGTATCAGGATTAAGGATTTCTACAGAAACTGAAAAGGTGCTAATTTTGGGTGTGTTTTGACCAAGGAGGTTGCAGCAGGGAAGGGAGATCAAGGAGGCTATGGGGATGTAGCCTGAGGAGCATGCTGGATCAATATGTTTCATGGGGTTTGTCTTTCCCCGTCTGACATCGGCCAGTTCTGGCCGCCTCCTGTTGCAGTGCATGGCCCAGATTTAATTGAGACCCAGTTAAATTTCCCTCCCTCTACCCCTCCTGATCATCCTTCATCGTCTCCAAACCTTTGCCTGCCAACCACTCAGCACCCACCCTGCAACTCTGTTCTATACTCCACACCCTTACCGCACACACTTTCTCTCCATCGCATGATGGCACTGTGGTGTGACCCCGTTGGCATTACCATCCAACCACAGAGGCACTGTTGGAGATGGGGTAGGGCCTGGAGAGGTTTGGGTTGAATGAACCTAAATTACTTTTGTGGCCTGAATCCAGGTCTGAATGCCTGCTAGGGATATTCATGACGGGCAATTGATTCGGACCAGACAAAGAACGCAACAGTGTGGAAGATGTGCAGAGGCAGTCGTTAGGCTAAAAATACTGTATGCATGTTTACAAACTTCACAGATAAAAAGTCCATTGCCTCACGCTTATCATGTTGTGCACATTTCCTGGTCTGCATTACACTAATAGCAATACATAAACCAGTTTGAACAGCTAACTGAAAGCTCACTAATGACAAAGTATCAACAGAGATATAAAGTAACATGCAGTCATATTGCATTAACGTCACTCAGCTTTTACTCTGTTGACATACTGTAAGCTGTTTGCTGGGTGCTGATGCTGTTCCTTTCTAGTCTACATGGATTGTTTTAAACATATATTCACATAACGCCTAAGTACAAAAGCACAGTCTCTTCTAATCATGTGCTTAAATATAAAGTACGGCCTATTTTAAATGTATTGCAGCGCACGGCTGTCTGGTTTTGGATGTGTCAAAGAAGGATGCATGGATAGCGTTCATTATGAACATTTATTGGAACACAGGCACACTGCGATAGGTATCAGTGCAAACTAATGGAAATCATGCTCTTGGTCCAAGGACCCCTTTTTCTCTAGGATCTGCATCTCAAGTCAGCAATCCCAGCCTGCTTAGTCTTTTCACACTCCCCAACAGGAACTCACCCCCTTATAATCCCTGTCATCCCCCATGGCAGTTGAATAATTATTTTACATTTTTAACAACATTCCAACTATTTACAATGAACAGTTGTTCCCGCTCGAACATGACACTCCTCGGTAACGTGGGTCATTACATAATGGTATTCAGATCAAGAACTTCTGAAATCTGCTGAGTCTTGGTACTTATTGCTTAAACAGTCAAAAGCAGAAAGATTTAAGACCTCAGATCTCCTAACAAGAATACACATGTTGTTTATCCCATTCTTCTGTACTTTTCAGGTTTTTTAGGAGGGAAGTGTTTTTATGCCTACGAGCAAATGCTCTAGGCAGCTTTTGCTTGGAAAAAATGGATTCACAGAGCCACTGTTATACCGTCTAATCACATCAAGATGCAATTCACCTTCGTACAATGAAAGGGAGCCAGAATCCTAAAACAGCAAAACATTTTTTTTTTAATTTCACTCTGTTAAAATTGGGGGTCTGGTTCATTGTGTGTTTCTTTATTCCTTGCTACCATACAGCTAGATGGGGAAGGGACAAAGAGGGAGGAACAAAAGAAGGGACCAAGAGATAGAAAGAGAATGAGACAGCACTTGAGTCCCTAGGGAGGGAAAGATTTAAGACCAAAATAAGTAGATGACAGCAGCACAAGAAATATGGAGTGAAGATTATAATGAAGCCGCCTAAGCACCCAGTGCATTACTGTAACAAACAAGCTGTACTTTGTTTTTTAACAAAGGCATCATCTAAATAAAGATGCAATATCATCATCATAAAACAAGGGAAATAACAGAATAGGGAGTGCTTTGACCCAGGGAGGGTCTGAATCAATTCACTGTGTCTGGTATTGACCCAATACCCCCCACCACGCAAAAGCAGGTCAGCACAGAGGTCATTTAGAAGCAATGAGTTCAGAATATTAACTTGCTTAATGACCTGCAAAAAAATATCGATTTTTTGTTGCTTCTTCGTTTTAAAAAGCATCATGTGGAGGTGCTGGGTCACTTTTTTCCCCGCTTCTCACTTTCAGCATATAAAATTGGGTTAATAAGGTGTAGGCTGATACCACTACATAGTGATCATTGGGAGTTGCTATAGAGAAAAGCATCTGCTAAATGAAAATGCATTTAGTAGATAACAGTAGGAATCCAAGCTGTGTCAAACACATGAAACTAATGACAGAATAATGGCAGTCTCGTGTTTAAAAGCTACTAAAGCCCATTCTCTGTACAACCTACGTTCCTCTGGCTGTTTTGAACGCCATTTGCATTTCATTCCAATCACAGCAGATTCATGGCTGCTGACTATGCTTAATGCCCTCTGCATACATGTGATTGCTTGTCCTTCTTTGACCTCATACTTGTCGATTGCAACCTCAACTGCTGAGATAAAATGCTAATTATATCACTTTAGAGCATGTCCACGTTAAACGTTAAACTTATTATTGTTGCAAGTTCCATTAAACCTACAAGTGCCACAACGATATATCAGAACAATCCATCGCCCCAGCACATGTTGGTGCTCAGCAGCTTGCTGCCTGTTTCTGCGGTTCACCTGGAGTTTAGAATCTATCCGAGATTGACTATCTTCTTGCTGCTGCAGTGCCTCTTTGGAAGTTATTCAATGCCTTCATGGAGCATATTTCATAATACTCAGACTGTTGGTGCCAAAGCTGCTAAGCTTTCCCACAGTTGAGAACACCTTAGAGAGATAACTCATGGGTAGTGGTGTAGAGGGAGTGATAGATGTCTATTAATCTACTATTTGCAAACCCAAAACTCTGGATGTCAATGAATAAAGATCTGACAGGTGGATTGTGCATTTGACTGTTCCACTGCACAGCTGAAAAATGTATTTTCTTGCTGTGCCTGACTTCAGAAGAGGGAGTTCTAGTTTGGGTGGCAGCTAGAAAAGTGCTGCCACCACTATGAAGTGACCGTCTCTAGAAGAGTCCTCAGGGCAAGGTGATGGACAGCCCTGGGTCCTCTACTGTGTACATTTGGGTTTCAACATACAAAACCCAGCAAATTCCCTTAAGTCAGCAGAGATTTCACAAAGAGGGTGGGACACTTCAGGAAAGATGAAACACATCAGAATGATGTTAACCTTTGCACCTAATAATTATAGTGTCGGGTTATGAGGCACGATAGAAGCCATTCTCAGGGGATGTCATAACATTTTCTTCAATTCATTCTTCTAAGGATTGGGGAAACTGAAGGGAAGAAGTTTGCAGATGAGGGAAAAAAAAAAGGCACAATCATATGTCTGCAGCCAGTCAAAGTGTGAAAGTGACTGATTTAACTGATGACAAGGCATTATTAGTTCCTTACCATCATCATCTTCCTCTCCTATCTATAGATCCGTCGTACGTGCTACCATCCTTGCAGCCCTCCACGAACACTGAGTCCGACTTCTTCCCTGCTATCGAGCCTCCAGATGATGACGACAGCCCGTCTCCCACGGAGATGGATACCACCGCCAGCCCCAGCCCACCACGCTTCATTGGTCACGGACTGAACGAGAACCTCATCCCCATTTACTGCTCCATTCTGGCCGCAGTGGTCGTGGGCCTTATAGCCTTTATCATTTTTAAGAGGTGAGCTGCTTGTTCCGCAGACTAAGTAGACTAAGTATATAGGACTAGAAGAACATTCTAAGGAAAATTGGGCTGGCTTGAGTTTGAATAGAGGGAACAGGGAAATATGGGAGCCTTGCATGTTGAATGTGAGGAAAAAGACGATGAATTGAGGATGAACAATCCAAAGCATTAGTAAACTTTCTCCCTCTTTTCTTCATAATGTTCAGCAGCTATTTGTCTATTTGTTTAATACACATTCAACTTCCAGTCTGGTGAATTCGCAGTCCAGATTCAGCAGGAACAACAAAACAAACCTGCTGCTGTTAGGAGGGACATCGCCTAGGGGCACGAGACACATCGAGATGGGGGGACTATGAAATATTCACACGTGCTGTCAGCAGGGGGTGGGGGCACGACTTTGACCTACTTACACCATATGAGCTGCAGTCTGAGACACTGAAAATGCATTAGCAGAAAAACAGCCCACAACCCCCATTATGTACGCAGGCTCACCCCAGATTCCTTCCTTTTCACTTTGACGCTGAATAGAAGCAGCTTCAAAGCATCAAAGCCTGAAAGTCATCTCAATTCTAACCTGCTGGCATCACCCTGCTTATGTTCTACAAACATCCATGTTCTTCAAGCTTGTGAAGGAGTTATGAGCCCAGTCAGCTCAGACAAAGGTGGACAAACGCATTTGCTCAATAACTGCATGTAAAGATGGTCAATCAGCAGGTGAGGCAATATGGACAGAGTTGAGCTTGCACAGCAACTGTGAGACCAAGGAGGTCAAACGGCATGCTGGCACACTGTGGATTGGGGTTGGGTTGCGCTATAACCGTAGCTGTGATCTGAAAGCTGTAAGCGTGTTTCATTTAATATTCCCAAAACTTTAAGACTAAACTCCCTCCATTGCACAATTGTCAACATTCACCCCCCCACCCACCTCCACTCAATTCCCACGGTGCAGGTGGAACAGCTGCAAGCAGAACAAGCAGGGCGCCAACAACCGCGCTGTGAATCAGACGGCGTCGGCAGAGGGAGAGAAGCTGCACAGTGACAGCGGCATCTCTGTGGACAGCCAGAGTCTGCAGGAACAGCAGCAGCAACAGCAGCAGCAGCAGCAGCAGCATACAGGTGAGCTTGGTCCCTGGCAGGAAACCACCAACACAATAAAAACACAGGGAAGACCCACTAGCTGCCGAATATTGAACAGTCATCTTGACAAAAAAGACACATCCTTTTAAAAAGCCCCTTAGTTTTAGTCCACCCCATGCTACCGATGGAGGGTGATGGCGCCAGCATCCTTTATAGGTTACATTGCCTTCTTTATGGGCTTCACAGTTTAGAGACTCTCCTTTACTTTGCGGATGCAGAGCCTGTAAATGTATTCAGGGTGGCTTTTTTAAAGTCGGCATGGCCACCGGGGCTATTGCAAGCCTGAAGTTTGCATTCACAATGCGCAGGAGCAGAGGGCTGGGGGAAATGTGTATTGTGAGGCGAGAAACAAAGGAAGCCATTAACAATGTCAGATGGGGCCTTTTGGGCAGGGGGTGTACGGGAATGTTAAGTGTAGAGGCTATTCAGCAGCAGTACAAGAGCACCCTATGCATGTGGATCGCGCAGCACAAATGCAGGTTTCTCAGCCACGGAGACACAAGGACTGCTTTTCCACTTTTTGCCGCATCCCCTCTTCCCTTCTGCTGCACACCTTAAGTTTATCTACCTCTCTGTTTATTTTGTACTGCACAGCACAAGTAGAGTCAGGTTAAGGATGTCACATACAAAAGTACTATGTTTTTTTTTCTGTATTTATTGTCTGTGAAAGGGTTCTTTCACAGGTTTTCAGCTGTATGGTTCCTCCATTATTTGCCTTAATGGTTTCGTTCAAGGCATCCTGCAGTGGGTGGGTGGACAGATAAATAGGAAGACTGACAACTCTAATGGACTACAGTGTAAGACGCTGAACTTTATAATTAGTTTCCAACTTTGAGAAATTTTTAAAGTGGGGTATTCTTACTGTATTAGCTCACGGTAAGTGTCTTCATCAAAGGTACTACAGCAGGACAACAGCAATTCCTGGCCCTTCAAAGTCTCTAGCTCTAGCCACTACACCTCCCCCATTGTGGGGAACTCAGTGTGACCTCATTGACTGGCTGGAAAGAACCACCATTTCCCTTAACGGTCAGATTAACAGCAGGTCTTTTCCAGTGAAGCTGGAGTGTTAGATGTCCACCGAATATAGTGCATCAGTGATGTTTAATGGATACTTACTGCATTCAGCACCACCTGCTACTAGAGAATCCATTAAATACTGTAGAAGTTTCCGGGATCACCTTAGACAATTACACTGCACAATCGGTGTTGTCTTCAAAATTTCCAAGGGGCATAAGCATATAAATCACCTTTAATAATAGCAATTGTCTCACTCTAACATCTATCTGTAAGTACATATTATGAACAAGAGACAGGTATTTCAACTGAAAGCCTTTCAAAGATGATAATAAGCAGAGAAGCATCTCACTAGGTATTGGACTTCTGGCCTTTTCTGTCAGTTTGACAAGCCCAAACTGAAACTCCCTAACCTACTGGATTATTAATCTTTTTTTGACATTTTATGAGTCATATTTTCCATTCAAAGTACAGGGTTGGGAGATAATGCAGTGCAATTCTCTGACACTAGCCCTGTCCATCACCAAAGTTAAACATCAATTTGTCTATTGTAACCTGTTCATGTGCCTCCTTATGATATATGTGCTTATAATAATAGCAGGAAGCCAACAGCACGGCCAACACGCCATTGAATTGCAAAATTATGCTCAGTTTGTGTCGAAGGACCAAAGTATTGCCCCTCATTGTGTTTTTCCTAGTCATTTCATAAAAAAGCAGTTAAAAACTTAAAGCAAAACAAGCGCCAGTGTGCTCCACCCTTGTTCAGCACCGCTTCAGGGTGAAGATAGGGCTGAGTCACTGCAGATTCCCACAGGGATAAAGCCAGCAGTGGCAGTCGCTCGACCGTCTGGTTACGGCACTGATGTGCTGAATTTTGCCTGGGGGAAGATGTTGAAATCTATAAGCTTCAGGGCAGGGAGGATAAAAAACCAATTAATCACTGCTTCTGTTTGACCTTGTCTTCACCATTTCCAACATGTTTTTCTGTCCTAGTAGCCTTAGTGTTCGGTGACCCTGCCCCCCATGATGGAGCAAAGGCATGAAGAAGATTCTTAGCATGTGTGGAAAGAAGGCCTCTGGGGGAGGTGGGATGAAATGTCTATGGTTGACGCTCTGTGAATAAGACCGATTATCTGCCTCCTAGAAGAGAAACAAGCTATGGTTCTTTTCCGTTCCCTTCTGATCTTGTTTTTCATCTGTTATCTCAGGGTGCCTCAATCCAGTCGCAGGTGAAGGGGAGTGGCACTGGCTTGTATGCTGCTGTGAACAGTTTTGGACATGCCCCCAAAGAACTGGTTTTTAGAGCAGCCTGACATTGAAGTCACATGTCAGCCAGAACACGCTGCAGATGACGTGGCTCACAGCTTGTCGTGACTTGAAGCAGGATTCCCCCAAAACTTAAAACAATTACGTTTTTTTTCTCTCGGCAATAAAAGGCTATTGCCTTCCTTCCAAGAGAGACTGCCATTAGCTTGATGGTCTATATAAAGTGATGTTTTTCCTTAATTGCTTAGTTAGCGGTTCTATTCCGTCGCTGTGGACACAGATAAGCTGAAAATACACTTAATGAGACTCTTACTACATTGTGCAACAGCTCAGATGAAAGCACAGTTGGGGCACTTTCCTTGTTCCCATTCCCAATAACACTCCTTTTGGGCTCATGTGAAAGAGTATGTTGTGATTTCTTTTTTAATAACACCAAGCAGTACACAGAAATAAAACACTGGTGATGGAAGTCTTGACTACTTGCACATGCAGCTTGTCAGTAGTGGTTTGTCACTGCCTGGCGTTCTATGTTGAAAAGTTTTCACCAGGCCACTCATTCACCATTTTCCATCAGTAGAAATGCCATGTATTGCTTTGGTAAATTTTTAGTGTCCAGTTATTAACTGTGGGGAAAAAAAGACCAAATGGATGTCACATATAAAGAAGCCCAAAATGAAAGCAAATGACTCACATTTGGAGAAAGAAGAAAACTGTAAAATGCCCCAAGCCAATGCAATTAATTACAAGCATATGATAGAACAGCCAAAGATGCCAACATCTGAGCCCTTCACAAACCTCTCACATTTTTGTGCAGCCTGGTGAGGAAAAAAAAAACAACAAAAAACACCCTTATACATGAATGAAGGCAGGACTGAAAAACACTAGTCTTCAAGGACCGCTGCATTCCTGGACTGTTCCCATGGTATCTCTCAATTGACAACAGATTGGGTTGGTGGGAAAAGGGCCATTTGTCTTTCTTCCCCCTCAAGTAATGGCTTGAGTCAAATAATTCAAGGTGGACTGAGCAAAGACCCGTGGGCCCCGTTAGGGCGGTGTTTTTGAAAATCTGGTCAGGATAGCACTCTCATGCTATTCAGATCTAACGTTGGAGGCATTCTCATTGGCAGCATCCACTTGGGTTCATGTGTAATGGGGTCTACCGTTCCCACAAATCTTTAGAGCATACTGAACTTATTTTTCTGCTCAGTTATTTTTCTGGTTTATATTTGGTGTTCTTCAGTAACATACTTGCACATAGCCTGAATGAGTAAACTGTCCAGATGATGATATGAGTCAAAGCAGACCAAAGTGACCAGTAATGGTCTTTATGATAAATGCTTCTAACCAGTCATCTGCTATTAAACCTCCTTCCGTACAGTGGTGAGGGTGGATGGGAGCCCCAGCTTGGTTCTTCCACCCAACAAGAACGAGGAACTAGAGCGGCTGCTGGGTGAAGGGAACGGTCCAGAGTCCGAGGCAGACTGGCGCAGCCTAGCAGGCTTGCTGGGCTACCAGGAGGAGCACATCGCCGCCTTCCGCCGGGAGGAGCGACCTGTGCGGGCTCTGCTGTCCAACTGGGCTGAGAAGGACTGCGCCAGCCTAGAGGCCCTGTGCGCCGCCCTGCGTAAGATGGACCGGGACGACATCGTTCAGTGCTTGAACCCGTGTCCCACTGCAGATCCCACCGCCACTTCAGCTGTGTGATGGTCCTCTCACAGCACCCCTCCTAGCCTCCGCTGCCAACCCTGGATGGGTTTCCCGGACAGGCAGTCGGCTGGTTAATAAGCAAGTGTGCTTGGCCGGGGTGCTGTCCTTCAAAGACTGGCCAGTGGTTTCGCGGGAAGGAGTGGTAGCACAGATGTCTGTCAGGCTACCACCCTAAGTGATTACCCACTTTATGCTGTCTGCAGTCCTCCTATACCTTGACTCTCTGGCTGCTGCTCCCTTGCAGAATCGTGTCTGCCCCGCTGTGCCATCTGTTGGCCACATCCAAGACCCTTTCCCCTGCTTTGCCAACTGAGGCAAACTATAATAATGGCCTCAACAGACTCACACTGTAATTCCACAAGTTGGCCCCCATCAAAGCCATACAGTAGCAATGACCCCACTGCCCTGCATCAGCATCAATCTGCCTCCATCGCCACAACACATCCCCCCTTCCTTTGTTGCCTTTCCTCTATTCTTAGCCCATCTCTGTAAGGTGTGCTTGGCAGTGGCCTGCTCTTCTACCCCTTTCCTCTAACCACAAATGGGGACCAAAAGACCACCCAGAACCACAGGCATCTGGGGGGAAATCCCATGATGCTTCAATCACCATCTACAATTTTCATATTGTCTTCCTCCACTGACATAACCAAAAAAACCCACCCTCATTAGTCTGATTGTATATTCTGTAAATGTATATGCTTTTTATCAAATATTATATTATGGCTTGTTTGACTGATCAACCAACCCATCAGCTGTTGAAGGGGCACAATGCCAGGGCTGACACTTTAGCCTAGTGCCTACAGTTGCAGAATTTTAAGCACAGCATCAGCTGCCCTTGTCCTACGGACCAACAATGTCTGTCAGCTCCCTCCACAAAGTGGGCGGGATCTTGAGCGTTCTTTTCAAGGCTTTCTGTCTTGAAGGCAGTCAATTCCAGTGTTTCCCGTTCGTAAGACTGCAGTGCTGTACAGAAGTTTGTATTTAAGAGGTTTACTCTGAGTCTCTGGAGTTCTAAAGGTTGGAAATGCAAAACATGGAAACAAACATCACAATAATGAACAGTGTGCCATGGCTGGCTGGATACAGAGAATAGCACTCACTAACATCCTGAGAGCAGTAGCTCTGCCCTCAGACGTTTATCTGCATAAGATCCTGCAGTTAACGGAATGGTGGCCTGAAATGTTCAAGGTATCTCGGACAGAGAAACCAGGTTGTTCCATTCTAGTATTGGTACAGATTCTAACACAGATAACCACCTGACAGGCCCAACGCGCCGCTACACTTAATCGCCATACTAGCGTTGCATGGTAATTTATATATAATCAATTATAGAAGCAACCTCAATGGATGTGTTAATTATAAATGGATTTTCACTAGCTTTTTGGGTTTATGCTTTTAAACTTGATCAGTCTTGTGCTTGCAATATACACAATACTGTAAACTTGTAACACATTTCTCAAATGACATTTATGGATTTACAGTGATGACATTATTTTTACATATTTTGAGACTGTCATACCTCATTGCATTAACATCCTTTAGATTCTGAGACATATATATAAAATCAACATCTCTAAACTGTCAGATATACATGTACATATATATAGCACATGGACCTTATATGACATGAAAATTTACCCTAATGCTCAACAGATCAGGTTGAAAACCAAGAGTTATTTTATTAGAGTATACTGAGTGTTTTTTTCCATGCTTATTTTTCTGCCAGTGCATTGGGGTAGAAGGTGGAGATGTGGCTGCTGAACACCCCCCGCTTGCTGAGCCACATTTGATATTGAGTCTGTCAGCGTATTTAGGGAACAGGCACCAGAATAGAGAACTGCCAGTGTCAGCAGCAGTGTGACTTCTACACAAATGTTGTGAGAGATGCAGTCCAGTGATGTTCGTGTGCAGCTGGAGGTTGGGTGAGAGTAGAATGGGCCAGACTATTTTACTGACTTTACGTCTGAATATAGTAAAACGTAAACTTGTATAACTGAGGTGATGCATTCACTTGAAATAAACAAGCCAAGCAAGCGGGAGAGTTACTGTAGGTAGAAAGATGAATATATTAATACTATAGCACCCCTGCATGGAGAGGAAAGGGTACCAAGGCGCCACAAAACCCATCCTACCTGTTTTCCGCGGTTTATAAGCACGCACCAAGGAATTAATGGCAGGGTCTTGGATGCGAGTTAGATTGCTCTCTTGTCATATTGCATGACTCACTGCATCTGTGCATTCTTCATCGTTATTGACAAGCGGGTGAAAATGACTGATCCAGCTAATTTGGGAGCCCATTAGCGACGCAAAGCACCGCAGCGCTCAATGCACATTTGATTTGATGTTTGCATGAACTTCCAGTTCGGTGTGCGTGTTGCGAAGACACACTCTCCAACTGCAGACATCCAGCCTCCGTGCGTACACATATGGAATTATGTAAATCCCCTAAATGAGGAATTTAGAGTATTTTCCCCATTTACTTTTTTAATAAATATCTCAGTTATGTTGTTATTTGAATTACTTATAGGATTCTCTTTTTAAAGTTATTCTACAGCAATTATTAGTGTAAATAAGTATATATTCTGAAGCACATAATGCCTAACAAGTGCCTGGTAATTGTTTCTGGTCTTCTTTACTGTTTCCATTATTTTTTTTTCCCGGCATGTACTCAATTTCCTCATCATTAGTATATTTTTGAATGTGTCAGATGGCAGGCCATAAAAGGCAACTGAACTGGTTCTATCGATGTTCAACGGTCAGACCCCGATAATGCCCCCGACTGCTCAGGAACTTCAAACAAAGCTCAGTTTCCTTACAGTCCCCAACACTAAGGAAAGGGTGCATCCTGCTGGGTCTGCTCACTGCCTCGGTGTTCATAAATCAGTATTCCAAACGGCTCAACGCTACGATCCCCCTTTCTCCTAAGTTTCAAGCCAGTCTGAAAATTCTTTGACACTGTGTGTACATCATAACTTCAGTCTGCCAGTATTTTATTTTATATATTGTATATGTATATATATATTTTGACAGTATGTTTTTTTTGTTAAATCCAATAATATGTACCTTGGGGTTGGGTGTCTTCAAATTAACCCCCTAACTGTGTCAAAATACTTTGTGTAATAATATCTGCATCAGCTAAAAAAAATTGGATTTGTTTCAATATTCCATGACAGTATTCTCTCTTAAGCGTGGCTCCATCCAATGAGACAGAGATGCGAATGGAAGGAGCAGGCAAAGTGATTTCGGGGGAAATCTGGGAATCGGAATGCCAATTCAGTGTATGCAGGGTGTTTGGTACTGGGGAGGTCAGGTCACAAGGGATTCTGTTTGACACAACCCATTGGACAGCATTATTCCCACCCCGTGGTACTGCTGGGATAAAATCACTGTGTTTCCACCCACGTGCCGAGATTTAACCCTGACTGGTACAGTGGACTCCCTGAATAACGGGTCTGACCTCGAATGTTCTCTGTACCTGCAACTTATGAACGCTGTATGATGTAAATGTGAAATTATTGCCACAACAAATTATTCCTACAACAAATGCACAGTTAACCATTAAAACAAATAAATAACATGATGGAAAAAAAAAAAAAAACATTTTCTTTCTCAGTACAAAATGGTGAACTGCAGAAACCGAGAACTAAAAGGAGAAGAAAAATGTGATTGTGATGGGCTGTGATGAATTCCAGACTGCAACAGTGAAGACACTTTAATTAGATCAGCAAATATACAGCGTCAGACCAGGATGGCAAAATGGAAACTATAATTTGATGATAAAAACCTTACCCGCAGCTGATGAAGAGAAATGAGTAATCCTAAAACACATGTACGTGGACATTAAAGGAAAAGATCACCAATCGCAATACTCCAGTACAAAAGGTATTACAGCTACTGCATATTTTTTTACATTTTCATTTTAAAGCTCCTCCGAATTCCATATACTTCGCAACACATGTCAAATGTTTACTCATTTTTAACACAATTTAGATAAAAATGCCTCTCAGTGCAAACACAGTGAAGCACAATGAACAACACTGCCAAAACAGATAAACGTCTCAGTGAAGAAGGAATGATTGTTGAAGGACCAAAAAAAGCTTCAGAGGGTTCAGGACACAGGAGGGCTTAGGGCCCAAAATGAAAATATGGCTTGAGAAGGAAATGTCGTAACAGCAACATCTTGAATGCAGACGTTGCAGACAGAGCTGAACACCCCTGGTCCAAATTCAAAGCTTTTCTCCCCAGATAGGGAATTTATGTATTTAGACTTCAGGCCAAACTGATGCTCCCAGCCCTGACAAGCATTCTCAAAAAAGATTTACTTGAAACATTAATGATCCATGTTGTCTTTTGCTGTTCGACCAGGGTCCAGATCAGCAACCAGAAGGTCAGTGAAGGTTATGTAACGGAGGAGCCACAACAACTTTGTAAACACTTTACTGAGATACACAGATACGCCATTGCAGTGAAGTGACGTTCCGCATTTTCCATGGTGCCATTTCAAGTGGTGACCAACCACATGACTTTGGGAGGCTAGGAGATCGGAAAGATGTATGGACAAAAGCACAATTTGTCAGAAGGCACCCAAATAGCTCCCATCAATGATCCTACTTAATTGTAATTATTATTTATTCATGTAGCTTCTGCTTTCCTCCAAGGTGACTTTGAGTGTTAGGTTTATACAATAAGCTCCTTACTATGATTTACATGTATACAGCTGAGTATACAGCTTTTACAGGAACAATTTGGTGAAAGTGCTTTGCTGAAGGGTACTACAGCAGGAGCTGGGATTCAAATCCATGACCTTTGAGTCCAAGGCTACGGTTTAACCACTACACTCCATGCAGGCCACTACAACCTTCCTTTATTAACCAGACATGAACACGCACTTGGTTAGTCCAGACAAGTAAAACTATGCATTATTTACTATCAGTAAGAATCACCAATAAGAAATAATTAAGTCTAATGAGAAAGAAGCCAAGAAATTAAAGATAGATGTAGGTTTGTGATGAGTTCCATGAAGATGAGCTAAGGCACTAATTCAATCAGCAAATCTATCTGGATATGTTGGCGAAATGGAACCCATGTTTTGATGGGTGAAAACCTTATCAGAAATGAACCGCATAGCTCAGTCAGCTGAAAATGTGTGCGAGGACATTACTGGAAGAATGTAGAGAGCAAGCACCAACACCAGTCACCAACAGATGTTATACTTTTTATGAACACTTAAGGAACAGAAACCTGCGATGAGAATGAGGAAGAAGCTGTTTGAGTGCCACTTAAGCTTTCATTTGTCATTTCATCAGCATCCTCCCAGACACTGGATGACATGCACGTTTTGTACACGATCTGAACATGACGCACACAAAAAAGGGCAATCCTGCATAATGGAGGTGACGGTTCACTGTGAAGCTGGTGCTGAACAGAAAAATCATAGTGCATAATGCCTTACAGTCACAGTATGTCACTTAGTCCAGCTTTTGTTTAAATAGTCACACGCAATGTGGGGGTTCCAGAGCTGGGACTAAGAGTGTGGGAATCTTTACTTCCCACTGGATGATACTGATTTGTACCAGTCATGTGTTTGCTCCACCCTTAACATCAATGACAAAAACAGATGCCTTCCCACCAGCGCCAACCCTTGAGATGGATGGTTATCTACTGCTGTGGGGTTAGCCTTTCGACATGAAGAGAACACAGAGATCAAGTCTAGAGAGGTTTCCGCCTTACCCTCACACAATGCACTCATGCACGGAAGCGCTAGAGAAGTTTGTGACTGTTTTCCGTTAATTCCTCAGCAAATTCAGTGATCAGTTTGTGAAACCACGCTGGCAGTACTTATGAAGACTGTTCAGAGCATGTTAATGTGGGAGGGACCACACACTCCTCCCTAACACTCAGTAGATGTCAGGTTTGATGAGTGCCTTTTTGTCCCATATTCTTATGTTTGCCACACAGATTTACACCCTCACCCATCAGGGAGTCCGAACTTATGGTTTGGGTCAAATAAGGACATACATCCTAACCTGATGATTCCATGTCGATAGCAGGCCAATTCAGTGTCAATCTGAATTAAAAACAGTGTAGAAGACAGAGCAACACACAAGCATAAAACCTCAGGCATGCCAAAGAACCACAAAGCCAGAGCTCCCCTGCTGTTGTCTCCTGCCAGATTCATGTCAACATCTCTTTGGGGGGACAGCATCATGTCACAAGCATGTTGAATACATCAGGGTGACCTTCAACAGCCACCCCTGCTCCTCTTCCCACCAGTTCCTCTCCCCTCTATTGCGCAGCACATCTTAGGCGTCATTAATGCAAACCGCAGCCCATTACGTAAATGGCTTCAGCGTGTAGCCAGCTTTGTTTCTCATCACACAGGCAGAAATCTATACTCGCTAAAATATTTTACAAGCTGGAGGTAATGTGCGCTCACACCGATTATAAGCAGCTTGGAGAGTTCGGGCTGCCTGTGCCTTCGCCTAACTGGAAAAGAGCACCGGCCTCCCATCATGCCAGACATGCCATCCAATGAGTAGCAGAAGGAGAACCAGACATCTTGGCAGACATGTGGAAGCTTCTCACCAGACCTGTTAAGTAAAACACTACTTTCTTAGACAAGATCACAGGAATGAAAACAATCAGTGAAAAGTCTCTTTTGCGTGATGACACAGCTTTCAATTCTGCCACATTTCAATAGATGTAAAAAAAATGTAATGAGCACATGTCCTGGTGTTATTTTTGGAATTGGTACTGTTGATACCCCTAATAATGCAAATGACCTTCCTCCTCTACTTTCCTCAATACTGCCCCCATGCTACCAGATGAGGGTTAAGTACCTCCAAAGACACACCTCCTAGAGCAACCCACAATGTCAGTGAAATAGAGGGTGGCGGTTGGCATCACTGTGCCAGGGAAAGGAAAGCTGTAAGAAGGTGTATCCTTCTCTGCAAGAGTTGCACCCTGACATTCACAAAGAGTCCAGCTTTTTAATGAGGTACATAAATCAGTTTTATGATAATCCATTATTGCCGGCATTCTCCCCTAAGCCCATTCAGTTGTGGAAATTGAAGAGTCCCTGTCCTTTTTTATTTATTTTTTTTATTTTACAGTGAATGTATCACAATAAATAGTACCTTACAAAGTCATAAGTAGGAAATCACTGTTTTTCAGAATGATGGGGTAAAACACTAAATGCCTTTTAATGTATAGTACCGACGTGTGTTACTGGGGTGTGTCATGTTTGAGCAGGAAAGTGGGTTTATTGTAAATAGTGGAGAATTATAGGTAAAATGTAAAACTGTTATTCAACCGATGTGGGGGCTCAGAAGGAATATAAGGGGATGAGTGGCTGTTGGCCAGTGTGAGGAGAAGGAAAGCCTGAGAGGCACTAAGCAGACTGGGAAGGCTGGCTTGAGGTGCAGCCTCATTTCTTCGTGTTTGTACCTATACCTCTCGCTGTATGTCCGGCATTCCAAAAAACATTCCTAATGAACGGTATCCATGCGTCTCTTCTCGCCCCATCCGAACCCAGAGTGCAGTGCGCTACAGTATTTTTCCACATAAATGAGAAACTGAGCTAAAACCAATTACATTTACGAAGTGGTGAAAACAGTAACATAGCAAAGCCAAGATTTGTCAATCTGTTACAAAAGGAGACCAAATGGAGTCTCTCTGATTCGGGAGAAATAGCACAATACACAGTAACACAATAATCTGTCGGAGAGGAAGTTTGCAGAAGGGGACATACAGAGCTTTCTGTACTTGGAGTTCACACACCAGTTTACACCCAGACAGATTAACAGCATGTTTCTGCAATTGCTTACAAGTTTGGACAACACAACTGTGATGTTGTCTAAAACAGCCAAGAACCTCAACTACATTGAAAACGTGACCCTGGACTTCTCAATGCGCTACTTTAGCATTCAGAGCGTGTGCATTTCTTCGGTAGACCTAATTGATCCCCCTCAATCTCACATCACTCATCCCCATGTCCATTCTATGATCATTTCATTATTATGTTTATTTACTCATTTACCAGACAGCTTTCTTTAGGGGGGTGATTTTTATTCTATCAGTTTACAGTTTATAGCTTCATCATGGGTACTACAGCACGAGCCAAGATTTGAACCTGGATCCTTTGAGTGCAATGTGATAGCTCCAACAACCGTGCCACCGGCTGCCACTGTCTACCAGCACGTGCCGTCAAACCATTGTGGGCTCCAGTAAACACAGATATATCTAGCGTACTAGTCCTTAAAGGTACTGTGTGGCCATGAGAAGATCCAGTCACTTGTCATATACTGTTTCTTAAACCAAGATCAACGCATAACATCTAAGCATCAGATTATTTAATTGCTCTGGAAAGACCTAAAGATTTAATCAGAAATATTGCCAAGATTGTTCCATACTTTGTAATGCTCTGTTCATAGTTCTGTGTGTGGTTGTGCATGCACTGAGATACAGCGGTGCTGCTTTCAGCTGCAGATGTGGTCCTTCACAAGACTTTGGGGTGCAATTAGTCTCCTTGTAAACGGCACCGTGAAATAGCAGCGCTTTTGATTTTATCAAGAACTCCTAATGCAATAATAAAACTAATTACTACATGTCATAAAAATTACTTATTTTATTGTACTGCTCCACAATTAGATTTTCCTCCTTTTAGGAAAGGTCAGAGGTGCCCTTTTCAGCTGAAAGTGCTGACTGTGAATTTATTTTATCACCAGCCATACACAGATGGGGACTCAAGCATAAAAGGGAGTTTATCGACAAAAATGCTAATGGGTTTCATGCAAGGCCCACCTGATATCCATTGTACAAGAAAAATAATGAGAACCTTATTTATATTTCTACTGCTCTTTCTATTTCTACTGTATAATTACCAACACAGAATGAAAATACCTGTGTCATGCAGAAGTGCAACAAGAAACAGCATTTCCAAACGTATAACATGTCACCTTTAGGGAAGGTCTTACAGGTTGATTGATTGATTGATTGTATGAATGATAATGTTTGCATACAGTCTTAACTTTTGTCATCACCATTTTTCTAGAAAGCAACAGGTATTAAAGGATTCAGAGATGAACACAAAAAGTGCCCCGATAGTTTGGAACATAGCTTTTTAAGATGCAGTTAAATTCCAAACAAAGCATTTACTGAAACATTTACTGTACATACATTTTTTTTTTCTGAGGAAACAAGCAGAAAATGGTGTTAATATCTACTTGAACATGTCAGTTAATTTCATTATTTTCTTTTCTCAGCCTCAGAAGGCAATGCTGTAATTTGATTTGATTGTGATTTACAGACATCTGTTAAGCTGGTAATAAACCTGGACGGGGGCGGGAATTTAACAGTGACTTACGAGCCAGAGTTTTACATTTTTCATTGTGCAGTGTATGTGTGTGTATGTGTATTCTGAAAATCAGGTTTTCAAAAGCCCTGTTCTGCGTGTTCTGTGTTATCCAGGGATGTACTAAGTACATAGGTATCAAACCTTCAGTTCTTTTTCTGTATTTTTATATTTCCAATCACTACGTGCAGTGTGAGGTGTGCGCTGAGCACAGCAACACTGAGGAGTGAGGTTTCATATGTCCATCTGAGGAAAAGAGCGGTGGCCCAGCGGCCCACCCCCTCCTGCAGTATATCACCCAGAGCTGCGCTGAGCTCTGCGTATTGAACCCTGGCCAGCTGTGCCCTTGTTGGCAGGTGATGCTAATCGGGACCGAAAGCCCAAGGCAAGATAAAGGCAACACGGCAGAAGGCCGTATTAGGAAATAACCCAAAAGGGTAAATTACAGCTTTTATCCATTTTAGGTGCCTTTGGTTCATTTATTTTGCCCCTAATGTTTGGGGCTATGATTTGGGTGTCAGGAATCTAATGGGGAACAGAGCTGGATAAGATTTAGTTTTTATTTCGGAATTAACTTAATTTCATATCTCCTAATCTTTCCTCAAAGGAAAACCACCAGTGAGAACAGAGGACAATGCCTGTCCACGTCTCACATTCCGTCTTCAGGATTTTTATTCATTTTTCTGATGGCTTTCTTCAAAGTATCTTGCAATGATTTACCCATTTATAGAGCTGGCTGATTTTGTCAGTTCTGGGTAAGTAGCTTGATCACTGGCATAGCAGGAGTTAGAACTCTTTGCACCCAAGTATGAGTCCCAACCGCTACTACACCTGTTGTCAACTTTGCTGCAAGTCTGACATCCCTTGGTCTCAGGGAATTCCCTTTCTTCATGAAGACCACAACACTGGCCTCACCTTAACTAAGGCTGAATTACGGTATAATACACAAACTAGTCAGGCTACCGTTTAAACCTAAAACTGTAGTACTATGCATTCTATGAATTAGAATTACTTGCCATTTTTTGCATGAAAATTTTTTTATTTTTTTCCCCTCTTGCCAAACAACAAGGAAGCTTCACAATGTGAAATGACTCTGAGCTCTTGAAGGACCTGCTGTCCAGCAAAACTAATTCCACATAGATAATCTCATGATGATAAGCAAGCTGGTCCTCCACTGACTTGATTCTCACAGCTGTAAGACAGAAGCTCTATTTCACCAGGCCCATACTCATCCACAAGTGTCACCCAACATCTTCCAAAAGGCCTCACCTCTTCAAGCCTCCTCAATTCCCTCACTGAAAGAGTGGCTTTCATCGAAAGCTGAAAAGTGCCCCCTCCCCAGCTCAACATGTATTTTGGCATTTACACCCCAGGAACACAAATCTGTGTGCCACATGTGGTGAGTACATGGGAGTAAAAAGCAAGGGAAAATCGCAGAATAATGCTAGGAGTGACGGTTGAGAAAGGAGGGGGTGAACTTGTCAGTCCATACCTTTCCAAACACTACACCACATATTGTTTCTAACTCCCCAGTGACGTCATTAATCTTCGGGCCCTACTGTTCTGACAGTCTGTAATTGAGAGGGCAGGGAAAACCAGCGTCTTTGGGCTTTGATGGAGAGCTGGTGCAAAAATCACACTGGGGCAGCAACCTCTCAGGGGCCACCACATATGTCACAGCCACCAGTGGCTTCCAGTCATCTAGATAAGCAACTTTTCTTTATGTACAACCTGGTGGCTCCTTATATGAACCTGTCATGCTCTAAATGAAACCCAGTGTGAAGCACTGACCACTTTGCTTCCAAACAGAATCTCCTGAGGAAGCGCATGTTCATATCACATGTAAGCGATGGGATAGGATCACCCACGTCATTATAAACCTTGGCAGTAGGCTTTCAGTGAGCAAAGCCCCTGCTGCTAATTGCATGGTCGCTCTTATTCAGTCATGCTACACGTCAATTTGTTTTGATAATAAATCAGTAATTTGCGTGCAAACTTTGCATGCAGGTCCACATTTTGTTTACACTTATTTGGAATTAATTCAGAGTATTTCTTGTGTGCTCAACAGCATGGTGTTGATTCTGTCTAGTCTCTTTCAGCTCTCCTTCTAGTGTATGACCAATTACTTCATATTATAATTTTGAGATCCTAGATAATGCCTTTTTTTTGAAAGAAAAATATATTTGCAGAGAGAAGAGTGAACATGTAAACTGCTGGGCATGAGTCTTTCCGATGGTAGCAGGTCTGTGATGTAGGCAATATAAATGGGACACTGTTACACTCTGACAGTCACCAGATCCAGTATCCAGATGGTAGCTTTTTTCCTCGTGGACAACTGTTTATAAACTGTGAGCTTGTAACCTCTAGGCCATCCTAAGCCACCGGCAAACTGCACACATATTCGTATGCACAGCTGTATTTGTCATTAACTAGCCCATATATACTCAGTTGGTGGAACTAATGGGCCATGTTTCAGCAATCCAGTTAGTGAATCTCCCTTTTCTTCTCACAAAGACAAGGAGAAATCAGCTTCACGGATGAGCATTGCACAGTTTTTTTTTTCTCTCCAGCTCACTCGTTTCCATTCCATGTTTACAGTGTAAGTTAGCAATGCATGCCATGGCTCTGTCTTCAATTACAGGCATACGCATTTCAGTCGTGCTTCATTCTGCTGATCGGAGAAACATCCGTTGGCATGAATTAGAGGAACCAGCATAAGACTGTGCCATCAGAGGTCATTAGAACGGTAACCTCGTTTATAATACCAGCATCGTTTAATTACAGAAATACTACACTGATTCGGGTCCCTGCTTTCAGCAAAAAAAACTGTTTATGTATTAATCTGAGAACCACGGCCTTATTTATGTACTGATTAATTACAGATGATGAATAGTCATGACTCAGTGATCACAATGTAACACCAACATACACATCCTTGACAAATTGTTTGACAGCCCTTGCGGCATTTCGTCTTCCAGCCCTATTTAGGACAGCTGTTTTGCTTATACTCTAGAAACAACAATCAGGAATGTTGTTTAAGTCAGCCATACAAGTCAGCAGCTAAATGTTAATCGCTAACTGAGACACTAGTATATGAATGAAAAGGAGGAAAAGCAGATTACTGGCCACATATGCTACTAAATCACTGATTGTTGACATGACCCTAGTCAGGCCTTGGATATAGATTCTGATTGGTGTTAAATATAAATGAACCAATTTAGACTCATTTATCAGCCTAAGAGTCTTTATTGCCTTTACCAGTCAATTGTAACCATAATTTAACTGTGCAATTTCATTAATTTCTAATAAGTACGTTTCATGGAGCACTAAGATTTTACTGGGGAATTTAAAAATAGAGGCTCACATGTATCAAATAAATACAAACAAATTCTTAACTTTTACATCCATACCTCCAACCCTTCCCTTGGGCACTGAGAGACATCCAATTCTTTCTAATTAAGTCATATAGGACATTTTTTCAGGGGGGTTATGCAAGCAACCTCTGATCACCATAATACAGCAATCATGTTTCACAATTAAGAGGTTTCCCCCAGATAAGCTTTTTATTATTGTTATCAAACAATTATTCACTTCAACACCCTAACAATCCATTCCACGCAATGGAGTTTCTCCTCTGGACTTACTGACATTATTAGGTTAAGACTGCCCCTTGTCCCCTTGCTCAATTGCACATCACTTTGGAGAAATGCATCTGGCAAATGCATAAATACAATTTAAATGTCAATAGCAGGGCTAAAACTATGGCATCAAAAAGCAAACATGAACCATAAATATGCCCCTAGCACAGAGAATTGGCCTGTGAAGTCCATTTTAATTTCAATTTAATTAAACATCAGTTTGTACATCCATGAAAGGTAGAGGTAACAGAAAACACCTGTGGCCTTTCACTATACAATTACATTAAGGTTGGCTTGTGGACATATGGCTACATTAGGTGTATGAACGACAGATTCAAAAGTAGTCTCAATAGGGATAATTCTCCAAGGAGTAAGGAGGACTGACACTGTGATGGTTGGAATGGAAAGAAACGTTTGCTGAATGCAGAAGACAGGATCCCAAGCCATAGATGACCATCATCATAGGCTCAGTTTGCTTCACTTTGTCTAAGTTACCATGAATTCTCTTTCTTTCATAATTGCCACCCACTGTTGCCTTTATATAACATCTTTATGAGAAATCGTAATGAAGAAAATTCTTCCAAAGACTGCTTGTAAAGACTCCATGAAGGACCACAGAGAGGTGTTTTGAACATTTGATCACTTAAAAACTTGAGAACCCATTTAGGCACCTTTTTTTGAGTTAATTAACCTCAACAGGTGTTATAGGTGTTCCATTTAAACACTTGTTGATGTGGCTGCTTTACAAGCTTGGGTGTCAACACCATCACCTCATAAATTCACACTAACGTTGAGAGGGTGATGGATTTACAGTTTTAAGGGGGATTCTGGAGGAAATGTGTTGGAGACTATTGCAAGGACAACTGAAAAGAGAAATCTATACTTTTGAGGAGAGTGATCCTTTCTAAACACCAAAACACACCTGTTCAAACTTCACTAAACTCAGTTGTTGCCCCTGGCTATTTACAGACAGTGAGAGTAGAAGTACGAAAAGGCCAACCCCATCCCCTCTTATTCAGACTCCTTAACACCTCCCAAAGGCTGAAATCAATTGAACTTGACAAGAGTTATCTTAGGGGTCAGTAAACTGCACTGCAGATGTTGTAGTCTTTCATATATAAGTGGTACCGTCTGGATATGTATTGTTCAGCATGGTGTCATAGATCTGAGGGAAGCTGGCTTGAGGGCAACGTTGAGGTACAATGAAAAGAAACCATGCTGGTGTCAAGTGTATGTCCATTGTCCATCTGTTACAACGCGCTCCCTGCAGGCGAGATGAAACTAACTGAGCACCAGCTGGCCTAGGCACTCATGGAAGAGCCAGCTAATTAGCTGGCCTACTATACATGGCAGGAGATGAAGGACATCGTTCACACCTGTTAGCTCAATGTTAAACTTACATTATTCCTTCTTTTGGTAAAGTCAGAGGTTACAAAGCTAAGACATCTTCCACACTCCAGGAACTATTCTATCCATGCAGCTTATTCTGTTATCTAGAATGACAGATTATCGTACATCTTAAATCTAGAGCACAGAAAATCCATAATCAGGCTTTCTCTTAAATGAGAATGTTATTTTTCCTTATTTAGGTGCACAGGTGGCAGATGTGAATATAACAAAAGTGATGCAGACACATGATGAAGTCAACATTCCAAAATGGAAATCAATACAAAACATAACATAAATGGCTACAGCAAGAAGCTGTATGACCCTAGGTGACTGAAGACACATCTATTTCTCTATTTTTAGATTTAGCAGCATTTTATCTATTTTTGACAGGTTAATGCCATGAAATTCTCTGTATAAAGGTTGAAAAATTGCAGGAAGCACAAGGGTTCCAGCTGTGATCACACTACAATTTACCTTGATGTATACTGTTGTATAGTGAAGTTTGTCACAAGTTGCTGACAGCCCCATGGGAGGGCTGAGGATTGCCTCATTGCCCAAACCTCCCTAAAACTGGCACTTTATGTTGGCTTTTCCCTTGCTATCATGTGTCAATCATTGCCTGAAGAGCAACTGTAATACTTACATTATGTCTTGAGGATTTTGTAAAGGGAATTTATAGGCAGCTCTAACACAGTGGGTTGTAAATCACATAAAAATTCCAGAATGCACTTCCTTCCCTGCTATGTCCACCCTCCTGCCCCGTGGTTCATCTTTTCCCAGCTGACGATGACCTGACAGGAGGTTCATCAGCTTTTTCCAGATCACCATCTGGGTCTCCTTCCTTAGGTTGCAAACCAAAGAGACACACAGCAATACATACATAAAGCAGCTATACCATTACACTGTCCTGGATACATTACCAAAGTAAGAAGTTGATGCGTTTAATTAAAAGGGTGTGAAAGTCTGCAGAAACTTGTTTCTTTTTGCCTGTGAATGAACATGTTTTATTATATATTATATAATACTGGAAATAGAAGCATATTCAGGACTTGGTCGAATGGAACAAGGTTGTTTGCTATTACGTGGTTCCTGCCCGTGGGTCCTGCTCCCCTAGAACAGCACCTTGCAATGTATGCTGGTCCAGAGGAGAGCCTTTTAAAGCCAGTGAATAAAAGCTTTGACATCCCCTCCAGCACCCCATCCCCACATCCCTCTCCCCTCCTCTCTTGTTTTCTGCCAGAACAGATCTGGATGCTTTGAGCACAATTAAGCACTGAGTGATGAAATTATATCTCCAGGACCGGTAAATGGAACAGAAGGTGGTAGGGGTCAGACAGAGGGAGTCCATTCCGCCTCCCTCTGGGGCCTTGGTAAATTCTATTAGACACAGACTGGTCATAATAGCCATGCTTTCTTACATCTCCCTCGCTTCCTACCCATACTCTACCTTTCTTCAGTACCATACAGTTAATGTTGTACAAGAAGAAGGCTGCAGAAGCTAACAATGACTATTGCATAAGATCATCAACCATGATTTTGCATTTGATTTCTGATTAGCTACTAAAGGGATACAATGATGTGGTTGGAGTAATTTCCGGGAGTTGTTCTTCTACCCGGTAGGGGGGCGCAGTGGCGCAGTGGGTTGGACCACAGTCCTGCTCTCTGGTGGGTCTGGGGTTCAAGTCCTGCTTGGGGTGCCTTGCGGCGGACTGGCGTCCCATCCTGGGTGTGTCCCCTCCCCCTCCAGCCTTACGCCCTGTGTTGCTGGGTAGGCTCCGGTTCCCCCGTGACCCCGTATGGGACAAGCGGTTCAGGAAGTGTGTGTGTGTGTGTGTGTTCTTCTACCCCATCTGCCTTTGGGTGTAAGGCATTTTCCCCATCTGTTGCAAAAACACTCAATGAATGAGGAGATTGTGGTGGATGAAGAAGTCAGCAGCGGGCAGGTTCAAAGAGAAGCTGGAAGAACATCATGTCTCATGATGTGTGTAGTGCCACTTGTTAATCCTGTTGTGTTTCAGAACAAATATTCATCTTTGTGAGATGTTCAGGTCTGAATTGCCACTATCAGCACATTGCAAACAGGAGACCTTAGGCTTTATTGTCACAGACTATCCCAGCACCCTATAGAACATTTTAAACACATTCCACATTGTGGAAAAATACAGTCAGTGTATTGCTTGATCTAGTACTTCTCTTGTGAAGATGTGTTACTTCTGAATTACAGAAGACAAACCAACCACCAGATTTAATTTCAGAACTATATACTGAATAATCTATCTTCAAGATAGTCAAAAAGCCCAAAAGTAGAATGTAGTTGTTGAGTAATAGGATCAGAAGTCTTCCTTCAAATATGTTAATAGGGACTTGAACCATTTATGACTTCCTATCTGTTTACATAATCAACAGGTCCAGTAGATAATTCTTTGTTAGAAATATGAAGTGTTTATACACATGCTCCAAGAATTTAAAGTTGAAAAACCTGATGTGAATTCCACTTAGCTTGTAAAGATAAAGGCATACAACAAGCAGAGAAAGAAATTATGAGTAGCTAAAAATTCTTACTGAATATCTGGTGTCACTAACAGCTACAGTATGCATTGATCATAAGGCAATACTGTTAAGAACACACTTGTAGCAGCAAGACTGCAAATATATATTGCTCAGAGAGTCAGCTTAATAATGATTGTGGAGTTACATGACAAAGTCAAAGAAATCTAAGACTGGTTGGTAAAGCTGGGCTGTGATTTTGCCATCCCCCTGGGGAGCCAAAAGAGTCTTGAAGGATACGGTCAAAGGTTTGAAGAGGGGCTGCCAAATATATGGCATCTGATGATGGCATGGAGACATTGTGTTAACAAGACAGTATCTACTATCATCTACTGGAGTTACCTGTACCCGAAGAACAATGACATTGTTTTTATAGATCATGACACAGTATGGATTTAACTAGAACTACTTTGAACCTCCTTCCTTGGTTTTTGGGACTTCACAGAGAAAGATACCAGGAAAAGTATGCAATATTAACAAAATAATGATTAACAAAAAGGAAGATAAATAAATTAGGGATAAATTTGATATCTCCAGCAGAAGCTGTTGGGTAGCAGGGTGATTAATAACTGTTGAGTGCTAAACGCTCAATTTTTTGTTTCAAGGAAAAGAAACTAGGGGTGCATAGGGTTTGCGTTAGGGTGGTGTGAGAAGGTAAGCTGGGTTGGACAGGATAGTGTATCTGGGTGAGGGAACTCAGACCAGATGAAGGATGAATGGCCCAGGCATAATGGGAACCTAATGGAAGGCTAATAGACTATGCTTTCAGAGAACCAAGAATGATGGCTGAGCAACAAAGCAATAGAAGATGACAAAGAACCCACTACAGATTTTCTGGCTTGCCCAATGGATGGATAGAGATACGTGGTTCAATACCAGCTTCTTGAGTTCATTTTCACAGGAGGACATTAGTTTAAGTCCACTAATCCATACATCCATAATCCATAGAGTATTAAAACAAATTTTAGAGGCTGGACTAACAGGGACAGAGAGTGCTAGAGGTGATTTTGATTTTCTTTCATCTGAAGTCTTGACAACAAAATGGCATCCATTATGTGGGTACAAAATGCAAGTATAATTACAATATCCCAATTACACAAAGACCTTTAGTACTTTAGTAAGGGGGCTTTCAGCTTCTGGTATGGAGTAGTAACTCCCAAGCAACAAGACTGGGAAGGTTATTTTCCAATTTTTCTCTGTCCAATTTTTGGTTATTCTGTGCAACGTTTATTTTTGTACAATCCCCAAGACTCGCCAGGAAGCATCAAAGAAAGGAAGGGTGTGATATTTCAACAAACGATCATTTCAGAAGAACATTTTGCAGTTTCAGAGTGAGAGACAGAGATACAAGAGAGCCAGCATGGAAGGGAAGCGCATTTCACTGTAGGATGTCAGTTGCCCGCAAGTTGAATGCCTGCAAAACAACTAACAGCGTCACACCCCCTGCAGTCCTTCCTCCTCCACCCATAAATAACTGAGCTGAACCATGTCAAAATTCATTTCTTTGGGCAGATATGTGAACACTTTTCATACATGGCATAGCAATGACATGTGAGTGTACATTTTCTCATTTGCGGTGGACATACTGCATGAAAAACATCTGTGCTATTAATCACAGCGGCCAGAGCTGCCACTTGCTGAAGGAATTGCTCCTGAAAATCTTACAAGATCACAGGAAGGGCAAGGGTGTACCAGTCAGTTTTCATCAAGAAAGACTAATATTGCGACCGATGGAAATTCCATCCTGGAAAATTTCTGGACAATCTTGTTAAGCATGCCCTGCGACTCACAGATTTCAGTTGTACTGCAGATCATGAGAGAGTTCAGGCCATGCCAGAACAATATGCAGTGTCATGCTGATATTGTGAGGTTGATTAAATTCAAAAACACTATTTGGATGGGAATTTTTTTTATACTTGCAAACGGAGCGTTAAATATGTGTAACACAACATGGCTAGCTCCACAACCTCTTAATGTCAATTCTCAACTGATTAATTACATAAACACATGTAATGTTCATCATGTGGTAACTTTGCTTTACTATATATGCAATCAATAAAAGCATAATAAAGAGAAATGCCTACTTTTATTTGCTGAAAAAGTTCTAGAAAAGTCCTAGATATGGCCAAAATCTATAAAAAATACATTGTAGGACTATTAACATTTTATTAATGTTGAGCTATATTAAAATTAGAACAAATTTAAAATGACCAAAAATAAAAAATGTTGTCTTCTCTTACCAAATGCAGATAATTGACTGATTAAACACATATACATGTGCAACATTTGTCATCTTGTTCTAGATTGCCAGTTCCCAGCAATATCAGACACGAACTGTAAACACAGTGGACAAGAGTGACATTAATCTAGTCACACACTCCTGCTTTGTTTGGGTGCTTTCTACTACCAGCTAACAGTTATATATAAGGGAAAAAAATCTAAATAAAGCCAGGGACGTTTGTATGTTCAAAAATTCATAACCTGAATGTTCGTAACATGAGGACCCACTGTATTTACAAATGCAGTGCAAATCCTGCACATCTGGCAAACAATACCTTGGCCATATATCATCACAGGCAGTTATTTCTGACAATAGCCATAGAGTTGTATCTTCACTGTGAATTGCTAAGCCTCTTTGGAGTTCACACAATGCTCTTAGTGCTTAAATTGCAATTGAGGAAACATGAAACTTGCATCCTGGTGCCTTATCAATACCACACACATCTGCTTCCACATTTGCAGGAAGGTTTTTCATATAAACTGGTTGTTGTTGTTGGGACGTTCCTGCTGCTATTCTAACCCAGGCTAGAACCTGACTCCGGAGGGCAGCCTTATTCTCACACCATCCTTTAGGCATGTTCCTTATTTATTATGCACTCACAATTGAGAAAGAAAGACTTAAAGGGTACAAAATCGAGTTTGTCTCCATAGCAGAATGCCCCGAGCAAACATCAGTTATTGAATCCTTCATCTCTACCTTTGCTCCATTCAAATATACTAACCTCTAAAACAAAAAAGTGTTTTGACCCTAAGCTTGTCGCCTGTTATTTTATTAAACAAAACAGAGTGAGATAATGTATTTTGGAGGACAAGTTGCCATGACATTTAACTGGAAATAGAGACCCCCAGAATACAACATAATATTATTATTTCATCTCTTGTGCCTCCTTGTTTTTCTCTAGTGCAGCTTCAAACCCTCTAGCCTCTCATGAACTGAAACACATTTAACGTGCCATTTCAGCAGCAGCAGCACCATATTAAGGGAAACGGAACAAGTCGAATCATTTAATATTTCTGCTATGCATATATGTACATTTGCAATCCAGCGCACATCTGTAGTTGCAAAGATACTGGGAAAAAGTCCAAGGAATAATAAACAAGCATAGTAAATTGCTTTATAGGTCCCCTTGATGAATTACAGCAACTGTGTTCTTTCAAAACATGGAAAATATTAACAGGCATGACTTTTTAATTTGCACTGACATTTTAACACCTTATTGCATGTTCCTTTAAAAATCAATTTCCAGCATTAAATAGTGTGAACATTAGTTTTAATTTCTCTGCTTTAAGAACAGGCCTCTGCACAGTGTTGATTGCAGACATCTTTGTAGCTACTGCATTACACTATAAAACACAGATGTCTGAAGTAAGAAAAAAATCTTGGTGGTATTCTCGGAGATATTTTTCCTGCTATGATGCTTAAGTTTCTTGCTTGTGTGTTCACTGCTGTCAAACTAGCTCTTTACACTGGGACAGCTCTTCCACTGCTAAAACACAGTGCCTTGCAAAAGTATTCAAGCCTCTTGAAAATTAGCACAATTTTCTGGATTTCAAAAGAAACTTACTGTCACACCCATGGTCTCGCGCATGATGCCCACACTTGTCACTGATCAGAGAGGACAGGTATAAAGGGGCCGTGCCTGCACACCTGCTCATGGAACCTCTTCCAGAGCAACCACATCTCCAATGTGTCTGCGATACTAGCGATTTCCTTCGTCCCTCTCCCTCATTCCTGCTTTCTGGCTTTTGACCCTCACTGTACACCTCCAACCATGTCTCTTGCCTCGTCCTACTGAACAGCATCTTCGAATCAAATGACCCACACTTGTCCACAACAACAGTTTTTGCCTGCTCCTTTGGTTGTGTTACTAATAAATGCACCTGCATTTGGGTTAATTTATAATAACTCCTAGACTTTGCCTCTTCCAAGATGACACTTAGAAATGTTCTAGTTACTATTGTAATTCATGCTAACAGTCTATTTCAAAAGCCAAAATTAGTTATTTGTCCTTAGATAAGAAAATAAATAAATAAATAATACTGAAATGTGCTCCTTGCATAAATATTCAAATCCCTGTGCTCCAAAAGATGAAAATGGCAAATTGTTCCCAAACAAGACACATTTGCCTTTTATTTGGACAAAATTGAATAATTAGTGTCTAAAATTAGTTTCTACCATTGAGCAACTGAAGTAAAGGCCCCATTTTCTGCATGTAAAATCACTCTGTGTAGGTAGGGGTCATTAGCCAGGCTATGAACCCACTGTGAAAATGAAGACTAAAGAGCAAAACATGGAAGTAAGAGACAAAGTGATCCAAACGCATGTCAGAAAAAATGGTATAAAAAAATACCAAAATGCCTGGATGTCCCAGTGATCAACTGGATCTATCTTCAGGAAGTAGAAGGTGTATCACACCACTAATTTGCTGTGTAAAAAAGGCCGTTTGTCAAAACTTAGCGTCAACGCAAGACATAACCTGATAAAGGAAGCAACAAAGATGCCAGCCATCAATCTGAAGGAACTACAGATGTCAGCTGCTGAAACTGTTCATTGTACATGTGCCTGAGTCCACAATGTCAGGAGCTCTCCATAAACTGGCCTATTTGGGAGGTTGGGAATAAAGAAGCTATTACTCAAGAAAACTCATAAAAAGATGTGTCTTTAGTTCACCACAATGGATGAGAGGAACCAGGCTAGGTTGTGGGAAAAAGTGCTGTGGTCAGATTAAACCAAGACAGAGCTTTTCAGCCAAAATTCAAACCTAACACTACACACACACACACACACATTTTCAGAACCGCTTGTCCCATACGGGGTCACGGGGAACCGGAGCCTACCCGGTAACACAGGGCGTAAGGCCGGAGGGGGAGGGGACACACCCAGGACGGGACGCCAGTCCGTCACAAGGCACCCCAAGCAGGACTCGAACCCCAGACCCATCGGAGAGCAGGACTGTGGTCCAACCCACTGCGCCACCACACCCCCCTCCTAACACTACACATGCCTCAAAAAACAGAATCCCTACAATGAAATATGGTGGTGGGAGCATAATGCTGTAGAGATGCAGGGACTGGGAATCTTGTTAAGACTGATGAAATAATGGATGGAATTAAATACAGAGAAGCACTGGAAGAGAACCTGTTCCGGTTGGCTAAGAAACTAAGGCTTGGGAGAAGGTTTACCTTCCATCAAGACAACGATCCCAAGGACAAGGCCAAAGCATTGCTGGTGTGGCTCAAAAACAAAAAAGTGATGTCTTACATGGCCTAGTCAGGGTCCTGCTCTCAATACCATTAAGAATCTGTGGCACTTTTTGAAAAATTGTAATCCAGAAGCACCATCCAATCAACCTGAATGATCTCCAGAAAATCTGCCAAGAAAAATAGCACAAAATCATTTTTGAGCAGTGTGCAAAGCTGGTTCAGACTTAGCCCAAAAAACTCAAGGTTGTAATTGCAGCAAAAGGTGGCTCTACTAAATATTTATGTGTGTCTAATGTGTTGAATATTTATGCAAGCAATGTTTTTCCAGTTTTTTTTGATGTAAAACCTTTTGACAAATGATATATTTCAGTTTTGAAAACAAACTGTTAGAACCCTTAGGTTTATAGCAAAAGTACTTATTGGAAGAATATATGAATGTATCTCTTGAAATCTAGAAAATGGTGGTAACTTTCAGGGGATGGATGGATGGATGGATGGATGGATGGATATACAGTGCCAAACCAATATTTTGGTAAGGCACTGTATATCCATCCATCCATCCATCCATCCGTCAGATTTTAATAACTACTTGTCCTGAGCAGGGTTGTGGTGAAATGGAACCTGTCCTGGAAGCACTGAGTTTAAGACCATGGGGGATGCACCCTGTACGGGATGCGAGTGTTAGTATTCATGTGCGGACAGTGATTAAATATATGATGGGAAACATTAACTAAATTAATGAATTAGTGGTTGAATGATTTTTTTAAAGCAAAGCATATAGGGATTTGAAGAGGAAGCTGGCTTGCTGACTGGTCTGTACCCTGGCTTCAGATCAAAGATTCACTTATATAGCCCTGACATAATTTTATGGAGTGGCCATTAGCTACAGATGGATGGGGGGCCATCTGGGCTTTTGCCAATAGCACCATCCAAGCTCTGAGGCCATGCCTCAGAATGCATTGATTGGCTGTTCCTCTTTTATAGTTCTCTTCACCTCCACACAGGTTTTAATCCAGTCACTGGAGAGAATGGGCAAGGAAACCAGAAGAGATTACCTGGAAATAAAAGAATTACAAGAACACCACTGGTGACCCACCACAGCTGATGGATAAGGATCGGTTCAATCGCTCGGGTGAGAAGTTCACTGCTTTCTCAGAGGTTGGGATAGAGTTTAATGGGGAATTACCTGCCTGTATTTTTCTTTCCAGGCTCAAGGGACTGCTGTACCTTGGGAGGAAGCCCTGCTGAAGATCCTTGCTTATGGACGATTTAAATTAATCTCCACAGCAGAAGAATAACAAAAGCTCACACCTCAGGATTAACACCTTTGGCACATTTGAACCTTCTCTCACATGCTAGAACTTCTTTGCTTCCTTCAGCTTTTCTTAGTATAGCACTAAATTCTTTTGACTCCACATGAACATTTTGAGGTGTCAGAAAATTCACCGGGAATGAGTGCAGCAAAAGGCCTATGAAAGGTTCACTTAGACCAGGGAGAAGTGTTCAGCTGTTTCAGGTGAAACAATGAATTAGTTAATTTTGATAAAGGAACACGTCCAGTTGGAGTGGAGATGAGAATTCAGTCAGATGGACGTTCAGGAAGTCATTTGGATGAATGTGTGAAACAGAATCTGCATTACCAAAGTCCACTGGTGATATTCCTGAGTGCAGCCTGAGAAGTTAAGGCTAAAACACTCAATGAAATAGAAAAAATATTATAATATAATATAGCTGCTGGTGATGAAGTGGTTGAGTAATGGCAACCTGACAAGTAATTTGTATGCTTGTTAGTCAAAACCACAGAAGAAGGCAACTTTTATTGTGTATGTGAAGTAGGTTCCTAACCTGAAATTCTTGGCTAACTTTCTAATGCTAGAAATGTATAAATGATGTGTGTGAATGATGAATGACATGATGAAACGACACAACTGACATTGAGTCGACCCTTGTGCTGGGAATGTTGGACCATTACATTTTTCTGCATTTTAATGAATCTTTTAAAAATTTACAGCACCACAATGTCTCTGCTGCCCATGTTGGCGCTGACATGTTGTGTTCAGTCTCATTTAAGGCTGCAGTAATAACCAGTAAGAGTGAGGCCTCAGTAGCACTCAGATTCGTCCAAGCCACCGTGCTGATTAATCACTAAGGAAATCCTTTTTAGATTGCATCAGTTTCGCTCCCATTTGCTGCTTATTGGAGAGATTTTATGTAATTTGGAAGGCAGGACAAAATGGCTGTAAAAAAAGAATTTGACTTAATAGGCTTAACTATGCAATTATTCCTTGGAACAAACATTAAGAGGTGGTTTTGATGGATTCCAGCTCCGTGGGCATGAGAAGGAGTTGGTCCTACCCATTATTATTGGAGGAAATATTTTTCCATCTTTATAAGGGTTACTTTTAACGCACAAAATGAGGAGGAGTAAAGTTTTATATTTGGGAAAGGGGCAGTCAGAGGAAGCCGGTTACCATATGCCAATATGTGTGCATGCATGTGTTTGACAGAGATCTGAAATGGTTTAAATCAGAGATTTATTAATCCAAGATTTATTGTCAAATATACTGAATTCTGCCTTTGTATTTCATGCAAGGTCATTGCTTTTGACTAGCTGCACCACAGAATGAAAAATGAAAGACACAGTCCAAGATGCTGCACAGAAAGTACTGCTGTCCACGGAAAAACTCTTCTGGATGGGCCCTGCAACAATTCCATGTCCCATATTCCTGAAGGACACAACAGCAGATGGGAAAATTAGAACTTAGAGATAAAGTCTATCTTCTGCTTTCAAGTTCCATTCATGCCATGCTCATATGCCATGAATCTGAGAGCAGGCATGAATGGGACCATGGATCAACTGGGAGTATTTTTTTCACTTGTTTACCTTAGTTTTTTCCATCCTAGCTAAGATATAAGATATCAATTTTTCTACTGTCTTGTAATGCAATAACAACAGAATGACTGAACAGGAAGTGAGATTAAAATAAAAATGCACTTTATAGATATCACCGTGAAATATTAAGTTCAAGGTTTCTGCAGTTTGTCTTTTTATTAAATACCCTGGCCTGCAGACCTTTCTGTCCTATACAATGTCAACAATCAACAGTTTGGCCTGTTAACTTACTTACAGCATTAATTGACCTATTGACCTCCTTTCTGGTTCAGACAGCATTGACATTTTTCATTTCTAACTTGGTTTTTGAAGATACTTTCTGGAAACTGGCAACAGCTCACCTCAACAAAAAGTGAATGCTACATAAATGGACCCTGCCAAAAGATTTCTGCATTCACCTGACCTCTAACACAATCTTTTGTTAATGCCGGTAATTTTAGGACCCCAACAGGCAGCAAACAGCATATTACTTTAGTGACTGCCACTCCTAATTAAGATCTAAAACAAACACATGTGTATTTTTTCCCCATGTTCCTGCGAGCCATCCATCCATGTGTCTTTAATCCCCTCTACAAAACCCCGGTGACCTTGCCAATAACCTTGGGCAATCATAATGGATGGTGCTACCATTTTCAGAAAAAGGAAGCATAGAGGGAACCAGAATGACTGGAAATTTGCCCAAAAATACCATTTAAAGGTAGCTTGTTGCCCCTCAACCCTCGAGTCTTTCAAACACAACTCCAAAGGAGTGCAGAGACCAGTACACATCAGAGTACAGCAGAATGGATTTGTACACACAACAGTAGTGCCCTGTTTTCATATGGTTCACGTGCTCACCCACCTATCTGCAACCAGCATAGATCAATATACCGTATATTGTGGGACCTGAGACTGAATGCCTGCTTCTACTGTGGTGCTTTGAGCAACATACTTAGAATTAATATAATAAAAATTACCTAGCTATATAAATGGGGAAATCATAAGTAGCTTAGTATACAGATCTCACACTATACGATGGCTTGGACAAAGGTGTCATGTCATGTCTAAGTAATGGTAAATGTCAGTTACTGCATCAGCACTTCAAAACTCCCATTACTCCTGCATGTCACAGCAACAGCTCTCTCATTGGGTGATTATTGCTGTTTCGTAACCTCTTGTGTTTGAAGTCCACAAAGGATTTGATCGGTCCAACGGCTTTATAGACGTTCCCATAATTCGTTTTGCTTCGTCAGTGACAAAAGTCTGCTTGAAAATGGAAAGTACTCTGCCATGCTAATGAGAAGGCAGTGGTTAACCACAGTTAAGTCGGTCAAACATAGGTTTACAGACAAGCCGTTCACCTGTAGAATTCACGGTGATCAGATGACCCCAGGGAGGGGCTTTAGACTGCTACAAGGGGCTGCTGCACTATGGGGTTGAGAGCTGATAAAATTAGATATGTCACAAAACACAGTGTGAAAATAGAATCGGCCTGGAGCAGGTAGGATATGGATGAAGTTGAACTCTAAACTTCCAGCAGGACCCATTACTACAGTTGTTAGCAGATTTGTAATTTACTCTATAGAACACCTGGGCTTCACAATGGCCTATTGTGATGCATTCTTAAAACTTCCAGATTCTCCCACACAGCTGTGGTCCAAAACTGAACCTAAAGTCAACAGTATATACCCACCTGCATGCTTTGTCAAGGCCTGAGATTTTATTTCTCACTGGTTTTACATCTAGCACTCTATATATATAGATATAGTGCTAGATGTAAAACCAGTATATGTACATATATGACAGTGTATGTACATATATGACAGTGCCCTCATTTATATATTCACAATTATTTGTGTAGCAAACCCTTTTCTCCAAAGTGACGCACAATTCAAAGTAAACAAAAGTGCAATGTGCAATTCACTGGAAGAGCTGTATATAGATAAATTATTATTAAACCATAGTTCTCTTCTCTGATGTCACTGTTTTTGCAGGTGCAAATGTTTCAAACAGTGGCGTAAATAATTGTGAGTCAGATAGGAAATACATAGCGAATTGCACTGATCATAGCACTGCATTTTGCTTTGGCTGAACTTGCATCCCTTGTCATATTAACAGTCTTCTTTAGTGATTGCTTTATAGTGTTTTTACTTGTTGAGTAAATACCATCACTATTTAATCAGCCGTTCTGCTTTGTACCTGCACTGTACAGTGTTTGGCATTAGCAAAAGAAATATCCGAGGAGAGATAAGTCACCCCAAAAATGGCTGGAGGTGATGTTAGCATAAGGGCTAACAGCCTGATAGCCATGACTGATGCAGCTCAAGCTAAATTGTACTGATAACATGCAGTCTACTACTTTAATATGAAAAATTACTGTCTTTCTCTGTGCTGGAAAAGAAATCGTTGCAGACTTACATCTTACAGCTCATTTGAATTTAATGGTATAATCAAGACCAGGCAGACACATTTGTGATTTTTTCTAATGTTTCACTCCTGATGTGATCATTTGCAACAGGGCTTTTTAAAAAGCTGTTTATTCAGTTCAGCAACAACTGTATCCTGTTTAGAAATACTTTCGGGCTAGAAACAGCTTTCATCTAGTCTGTTTTGCAAGGATGATATTAGCTTTCTGTGATAGAGCAAAGCTAACAAATTGTGTTGCACAGCATTTTTTGTCTTACGTGCCAATTTTGTCCCTTTGTGTTTTTTTATTACAACATAGAGCTTTAAACCACAAATAGTCCAGCGAAAATTAAGACATCACTACCGAGAGTCAAAGGTTCATGGCAGCATTCAAAATTTCTAAGCAGTCATTAAAAAAAATCATACAACAGTTTTGGAGGAAAACACTTGTAAAGAGTTTAGATAGGTTTGTTGTCAGGCAAAATGTTACCGACATTACCGTAAATATGCAAATTGACAGCAATTTCAGATATAAAATTCAGAACTAGTACAGAGCATCTTACACTGATTACAACCTTCCCATTTGTTCAACATTTGCAGAGTACATAATTTGGGCAGTTTCCTCAACTGTTCATGTTCTGTTCCTCCACACATCACAGCATGCTGTCAAACCAAATTTAAGAGATCTACATCCTGTCTTTAGTAATTTCACTGTGTGGGCTTCCATTACCAAAAAATTGATAATGACTTTCTTCAACACAATGAACACCATTGTTTCCTTGTTCTTCACCGAAATGTACATTTGCATCCATTCCAAATATCCCGTACATGTATGAGGAAAATGTCTGACAGTACAATTGTCTGCAGGATTTATTTACATTGGCGTCAAGCAACAGAACTTGCAAGCTCTTTGATTTCAGCAAATATATGGCCAATAGTCTTATTTTGATTTATTTTTTGACTTGCTGATTCATGTGACTTTCACAACATTTATGATGCAGATAAGTTAACAGAGATATATTCCATCATGGAGACTAACTAAGACAATATGGAGGAGTGTGATGTATGAACAGCGGCACACATGCACATTTCCTTCTTTTACAGTACTGGCCATTTAGTCTCATGGACAGCCAGTTCCGGGCCAGTACCATCCCTCCTAAAATGGTCCCAGGTTGCCGGTAGATTGAAGTTCGTTGGCAGTTGCATTATAACTCTTCTCACTGTGTTGGAAACTTTCCACCAAAAAAAAGTTGATTGTTGGATCACCTTCAAACTATGGCTTTGATAATTCTTTCAGCCTTTTACAAGCTTGGCAATGTAATCTGGTAATAAAAAACAGCTACATGCGGATGACCAGTTTCCCCATTTTTGCTCTGATCATGTTGCCAGTTTATTGGCCAGTGAACAAGAATTGGTGGGTGTGACAGCTGCTCTGGTTTGTTGGGACATGAGGGCATGGACACAAAATTCTTCAGTGTGGTGTGTCATGTTATAGTGTGACATGTCGTGTCAGTGTGTCAGCTGTGGCAGCGTGCCACAATGAGTAAAAAAGCACATCTGCGAAATCGAATTAGTGAAATCTACACACTATCATCAATAAGCTTAGTTATTAATAAATAAATGAAGCCATTCAGCTTCCAAAAGAGTGTACCTCAAATTTTGCTAGAGGGGTGAACCTATTAAACTAAAAACGTAGCTACTAAAGCAAAAAACATCAGTAAAGGTACGGCGTTTCTTACCTTGTTGATAGGCTGTGGGATAGTACTCAATCAAACAAACAGATGTTATTTCTACAAAGTGTCCTGTTCTTTCTCATAGCAAATAAGGCTGCACTGTTTTGACAGCAGTTCAGATGTTTGTAGACATGGGAGGGTTCTTTCTTAAGAGCTGTATTAATATGAAGCCAAGGAACTCTATGCTTCTGGACTCACAAACCTGAGATACCATGTAGCTCCAAAGTCTTACTAATATGTATTCTCACAGACATACATATACACACACACGCACACACACACACACACACACACACACACACAGATGCTAAGGCCCTCTTTAGAAGCAGTGACATTAAAAGGGCAACTAGCAGGTTTGTCACTGGGGACCACTGAAAGCCGTGTGTGTATTCCCCATTCCCTGGAGACCACTAAGGCCCACAGCTAAAAGCTCTCCATTCGGATTGATCTGGGGAGGATGGATGGCACAAGTAGTGACGGATGAGGTCTCCACCTCTTAGCGGCCCATTAGAACATGTGCACCACCTCCATTCGGTTGCCCTGAGGGAAAAGAGACCTCTCTCAGCCAGGAGAAGCTGCAGTGATTAACAGTCATGGTTGTTGACAGAAACCCTAAGACTTGGATTTGCTGTGCATGATTAGCAGAGTGATGTCTATCGTATGTAATGTGTAATACATTTTTCCTCACAAATGGGTCTGCCTTGGAATTACTCTTCTGAGCCTGTTCAAAATTCACTCCTCTACCCATTCTCTGCTGCCTTATACCTTCTCAGCACCTTCTTCAAACCCAGTTTGTCTGCTTATTCATACAAACATAGAAACTGGAAGGTTCTTACAGCTCGGTGGCTGACTGCTTGTGCAAAGTTTCCCCAAAGGCCAGGAAGCAAGAGCCCCAGATGGAGACAATCGTCTCTGACGTGACGATGACAAATGGAGACAGAAATGTACCGCAACTTATCGTAATTGCTGGGGGTGGCAGTTGATGGTGCTTTCTCCAAGCCTCAGACTTGGTAGGTTATGCATGTTTTGCGACTGAATAAATCACCTTCTTCCGTTAGACCGAAAAAAACATTCCCAGACCAAATTCCAATTTTTACTGAGTCATTGGGAAGAAGTGGCCTGATTCTTATGCCTCACCCCCATGCACAAGCCATTCCACGTCCTAATTCTGCCATAGTAATTCCTTGTGGTTTTCTGTCAGTCTTCATGCGTAACAATTTCTGATTTTTTTTCTGTCAGTTTTCAGGCTCCTACGGTTAGAGTAAATGTGAGCATGAGTGGAGAGAATAATATTGGAAACAGCTACTGTATATGCAAATCAACAAAATCTGTGTACAGTATAGTAAACTTGTGTGTCTTTGCATTAGTGTTCATTTGTAATTCTCCAACACTACAACTCTGTGGTCAGGATCATCCTGTTTAAACAGCGCAGAGGGTTTATAGGTAAAACTGTCAATGGACACTGCTATACATTCCCAGATCAGATGCTGGTGAGCACCCATGTCAAAATATTCCCTCTACTCTAACCTTTGACTCTCCACCAGCAAAAACCGTTTGTCTTAGTAGACCTTATGCTTTTATTACAACAGCTCTGTGTTTTGATGGATTTAGCATGCTTGTTTGTCACATTTCTCCAGCCTTTAGTGGTCATCATTTGGACTGAGTATATGTGGAAGAAACTGAGACAACTGGGTGCAACTGAAGCATGGTGTGAAAACAGTCATGGGAAGTTCAGGCTCTTACTAGACTGACCTGCCTGTTGAGGAAAAAATAAGCAAATCTAGAGAATGGGTGTCAAAGATCAGCCTACAGGAAGATCCTCAGAGGTGGTTAACAAAGATTGCCACTACCCCACATAATTCTTATTTATGATACAAAACGGCTCCTTAAGAAGGTGGCAACAGTAAGATGGTGGCAATGTTAAGATGGAAGCTGCAATGAAAGTTTTTCTTTCTGTGAAGAACCAGACCAATTCACAACAAACAAACTGTATGAACTGAAACTGTTCTAGGTCTGTATTCATGCAAACCCCTCATTCAGATGGAAGAACCACCCCAATGCTATTCCATTCATTCTCTGTGTCAAGAAAATGATTTAGGCTGAAAAGCTCTCTACATGATTCTATTTTCTAATCATCCTAAGGACTTCCTGAACAGCTGTCGAAGCCTGACAAGGGGACTGACACTTGGCTATGTGAGGTCTTTGAGCCTGACTCTTGGGGATTAATTTGTACCACCTGTGACTTTCAGGTCGATCAAGATGACCTGTTGCATTTCCTGTTCAGCATGGGCTCATGTACTTGCAATCATCAAAACTGACTAGCCTTTCCCAAATGTGTGCTATTAAGTTAGTGCAGGTATTACCATTACCATAGTATGGCCCACTTGGTTTTTAAACCAGATTTCAAATCCAAAAATAACTTGAAAGGGAGATGAAGTGATGGCAGCTGTGTGGTAAGGAGGGTTTGATGTCTGGACATTGTGATTTCATAACAGAACTTGCCACGAACAGCCACTTTTCCAAACTACGGGTATACAAAACTTGTCATCCTGTCTGACCTCAGAATGGAGAACAACATAAGTCCTGATGCCTGAGTAAAATGTACACAAATGTTTATGTGTGTGGAGCTATCACGCGGTATACAGTGCAGGAATGACAGGAGACCTAAATCAGTGAGGTTTGACAGCTGGGTCCGAATTAAGCTGCTCATCAAGGAAAATTCGGTGGGCCTTACTGAACTGCGGCAAGGAGTCATCCGTTACATTTGGGCAGCTCATTAAGGGGAAACAAAACAAGTCAGAACCTGCACTTTCATCTCTGTGTTTACTTTGAAAAGGGTCGGAGTCCACGGCACTGGAGTGTTACCGCATGCAGCTCGACTGTAATTGCCCCTTGTGAGGAAGTTTATTTGTTTTGTTGTTAAATTTGGCATGCCAAGTCGGAGCCTGCAGACCACGTTGCCCTGAAAAGAAAAATACACCTTTCTTGCAAATAAATACTCCCTTTTCCTCCCACCAATTAACAGTTTGAAGTGAACCCTGTCAAAACTGCCCTGCTCTGTAGGGGTTTGGTGCGATTCAACTTTTTTTCCTACTCTTGGGGTGATTTGCTAATCATTCACAGTTTGCATGTTACTTCTTTGTACCAGCCTTTAAATCAGATTTAATGGCAGCACACGCTAGCACTTAGAAACGATTTCTGGAGAAGTAGACCATGGCACTTTAGAAGGGCTGTAATTCATATTGATTGCTCAAGAAAACCTTCTAGGCTTGGTGAACGGTACAAGTCTGGGTAAATAATGGGATCAGTTGAAAATCCAGACAAGAGACCAAGTTGGACAGGTGCTAAGCCTAACCTCACAGCCACACCACACTCCCTTCTTTTTCTGTTTGACTCTTCAGTTAAGACACTCACCACATTGTGGTGCAAGCACGTGGTTCGAATAAACACCAGAAAGTCCAGTCGCTACACAATGCAAGAGGGAGAGAGTTGGCTAAGGAGAAGAACCACAGAGCAAGTCTCCATTGAAATCAGGCCCGCGGGGTCCTATGGCCTCCAGAGTTGGCCTGGAGCCCATTAGCAACATCGTGAGGTGAGGTTAGAGAGACACAGTGACGCTGCTCTCCGCCCCACCACCGAGGGGAATAACCGCCAGCGTGTCCACTGCAGGTCAGCCAACAAAACACCCCCCTCTCCAGGGACACAGGATATATGGAGGTGCATAACCTGAGCAGCTGAAAAAAGGCTGGAGCAATATTGCTAAGTACATTCACATGTGAATTTATTATTTCATAGCTGCAGAAAGAAAAATGTTGAAATTGATTTTAGTCTAATGTTCCCCTATATTCACTGCTCACAGATGGATTTCCAGTGTTTTGTCTATGTTCCAGTGTTACAGCATTCTTTTAAAATACCAGGAGAAGTTCCTGTGCTTATTTCAACTTTGAAATTTTTTCCAGGATAGATGTTGAACTTAAATATACAGTATTTGCGATAATATTATAATGGTAACTACCTTTACTTTCCTAGCAGATGTTGTTATCCATAGCAATTCCCATGGCTTATAAGTTGTCCATTTAGCTGCATATTTTAACTTAAGCAATTAAGGCTAATTACTTTTCAGAAAAGGAACAGTACCAGGGGTCCTTTGGGGACAAAGTCCAAGAAACTTTTTGTTTATGAGTTCATATCCTCAATTACTATATTTTCTACAGAAAGGAGGAGGCATGCATTCAAAAGCTATGTCCAGATCTAGTCTAGACGTAAAAGCATTACCCGGCGGAAAATATATCTGAACTGCAGTAAGCACACTGCATTCCATCAGATACCACCTTAAAGCAATAAATACATGTCCAAACTGTATATAACAGCATCAGGAGCGCTTACAGCCTTCCACAATCCTTCTTAAGACACTGGATCTCCTGGATATAGCCTGTATACTTAACTAGCTGCTTCATTGTTGATTCCCTTCATGAGAAAGTGGATATTCCCATCTTAGATTCCAGTTCTCCTGCCATTTTACATCTTCCATTCGAGAGATCTGAGTAAAAAGTGTTGCAGGGAGACTGGAGGTACTGGGGATGGGATATCAGGTATGAGTGCAGATCTAAGGCAGATGGTAAATTAGGGACACATCGTGTCTCGACTCTATGCCATTAGAGGAACAAAGAGATGGATCCCTTGCCCTTGGGGGGTGTTTGCAGGATCAGCCAGCGGCCTAGCGAGCACAGAACAGGACCCCCAACCAGTGTGACCCTCTGCTGGAGGTCTCTCCATAGGAGGGACTGGACTGACTCGGGCTGGGTGTTACTCAAAGCACCCATGGCTTATCATGTCACAGGGAGTAATAGTGTTTCTAATGGTCAAAATTACAACTAAAACCACATAAAGTTAGAGAGATGAGTGCCGGATCTGCTACTGTGTGATCCTAAGAATTACATTTCTGAGCCAGAATTATAAGGTCACCATTACAACATTGCCCTTGGAACTGTGGGTTGTATATGGCTGATGTCTGTGATTCTCTGAACATACTGTTTTGCAGTTGCCTTTTCAGGCCTGCTTTTGGCTTCCTTCCCTCTTCTATGCATTCCATGGCTCATCACCAGACAGCATTGCTGGATATTTACTGAACCAATCAGGCACTTTGCCCAAGTGTATAAAAGTAGTAACGCTCCTGGGACTTGAATGCACAGTCTTTCCAGTCTTACGGGCACTTCCTCATGGCTTTGACCTATTATGGCACTTGTATTGAGGTGGCTGGGAACATGACGAGGCTGAACCTTGCTTTCCGGGGCAAGTGCAGATCTTAGCACTCCAGGAAAGAAAAAGACCAGATGTCCACACAAGTGCACAGTGACATCGTTCCCCCTTCGCAGGCAAAGAAACGGTGGAAAACAAAGCGTGCTTTAATAGGGACAAACGGGTCTTATAAAAGGAAGTCTTGATCAATCTACTGCAAGTATTAGATTACAAATTGAATTCACCCGAGCGGCCTTTCCTTTATGTTCTTCCCCTCTTGATTGCCCTGTGTGTGGCTCCAGTCCTGAGCTATTTAAAGTGCTGGTTGCTGCGCTAAGCTAATGATGGGAACAGGCTCCAAATACTTCAGAATAGGGCCCCAAATTAAATCATGTCGTGAGGAATTACTTTGATGGGTCCAATCAATCCAAAAGTGGGGCCGGGGGGTGGGAGGTCATTAACAGCTCTGAGCGCTAGGTGTTGTCCTTCCATCCGTGAAAAAGGAACTCATAAAAAATTCTGCAGAGACAAAACACGGAACTTAACCAGTGCATTAAGATTCTGTGCTAATCTGATTTTACTGGTTCCAACAATATTTCATCATGATTTGTCATCAGCTGGTTATTATCCTGAAACTTTATAAGCAGTCTTTTAGCTTTAATGAACCTAAGACAACAGTGTCCGCTAAAGAAATAAATTACTAAAACAACTACCATTACGATATTACAATAAAAACAACAATAATAATACACACACACACACACACACACACACACACAGACACATGCACACACACACACACACATTTTCCGAACCACTTGTCCCATACGGGGTTGCGGGGAGCTGGAGCCTAACCCGGCAACTCAGGGCGTAAGGCTGGAGGGGGTGGGGACACACCCAGGACGGGACGCCAGTCCGTTGCAAGGCACCCCAAGCGGGACTCAAACCCCAGACCCACTGGAGAGCAGGACCCGGTCCAACCCACTGCGCCACCGTGCCCCCCACAACAATATTAATAATATATTATTATTATTATTAAGAAGAAGAAGAAGAATGTTTTCACCCACCCACTACCCTTTAGCACTCCAAGCTTCCAAGTCAGGGCTTTGGTGATCCAGAGCCTATCTCAGAAGCACAGGACTAGTCAGGACACAGTTGAATTGGGTGCCGGTGCATCATATAATACTAAGAGGTGAAATACCAAAACTGTAAGCTTTGGAATTCACTGTTGTCATATAATGGAATGCTCATGACTTGATAATGTACAGTATATTCTAAGTTATTTTCCCCAGATTACTCTGTTCAGTCTGAATACAAGATGCGTCGTTTCTCTTTCCTCCTTCTCTTAGATGCATATGTAGAGAATGGATAAGAATGGACACTGACTTTCACACTATGGACAAGAAGAGCCAGATTGCAGCTATTCTTTTCTTATTGACTGAAGGTGCAAAGCGATATTCCAAAGAAGATTGAAAACAACAAGCAAACATAATGAATTACTAGTGTGGTTTTTGATAATACTTTGTAATACCAAAGTATATAACTGCATTTGTACATAGTAAAAACAGATAACTGCTGTGTCAAACACTGTTAAAGCCACTTTCCATGCATTGGCAAAAAAATACTCCAAAAATCCACAAAAGACCACCAACGAGTAAAGTGTGCTGCTCAGTAGATCTGAATAGCCTGCACACCACAGATAACTCAGCCAACAATCTTCTCATTTTTTAGCTATATGAATTTTTGTTGTTTTTTGGCTCTGTGTAATGTTTATCATGTCTTCCAACTTGCATGTTTGTGTGGATTCTTACTTAACAGACCAGGGTGTATCAACACAGAAAACTCAAGTTGTCATGTTTCGTCCGGAAGCAGAGGGCGGACTCAATTGCGGAGTACACTGGAGTTTATTTAGGAACAGGACAGGAACCGTGGTCGGGGACAGGCGAGGGTCTTCGTACTGCAAACATCGTTTACCAGGAAATCCAGAATCGTGGTCGGTGAATACAGGCAACAGGTCAAACACGAAAGACACGGATCAGAGCACAGGAAGGTAGAGGTCATGGGAGAAGGCCTCGGGAGGGTGGAATGGGAACAAGGCTGAGAAGCGAGGAGCAGGCTGACTCAAACGAGTGAGCTGTGTTGGCGAACAAGGTTCCGCGTGCTTCTCTGTTTGCTTCTGCCTTATATCCTGCCAGGTCCAGGTGTATCTGATTAGGGTGATGGCATGGGTGTGGCACAAGTGGAGATTAAATCAAAAATAATAAATCAACACTTGCAGAATGACCAGATCTGCCTTTTTGTCTGAGATCAGGATACTTGGCTTAACGTGCATCCTTCCTAGACAGCAATCATGCATGGAGGGAGCGAGGGAGGGAGGGAATTGTTTGGAACACAACTCCGGGTGGGAAATTATTTCCAGTGATACCCTTTTAAAGAGAGCCACAAATCAGGGAAAGCAAAATCAGAGAAACTGTTTTGCAATTAATCTGGAGGATAATCAATGGTAGAAAATCCACTTATGCCGGTTATGATTATATTAAGCAGTAAAGAATAAATGTCTAATAGGAGAGAAGTACTTCTGTAATGAACGTCGGTGCATATGGTGAAGGAAACTGACTGTACTTAAGAGTCACACATCTGCAGCTATGTCTCTTTCTCCTAATGTAATACACAAACTGTATTTTCTATGAGATGTAGGTCACTTTGGAGAAAAGCATCTGCTAAATGAATAAATGTAAATGTAGGTTGGGCTGTGAAGGAGAAAAAAAAAAAATGTCAAAAAATGCAGGAAACAATGGGACCATTGAAAAACTTGCAGTTTGTTTAAAAATGCATTATTTCACAAAATCAACACTCAACAAAGTGTAACATAAATATATACTGAGTCTGTTTCTATATATAATTTCAAACAGTTACCCACATATTCGTTAACTACTGTCAACAGATTTATGGTTGTTAGCTGCCATCAAAAGTACCAGAAATAATATTATGAAACAAACGTTTAATATTGCATTTATGTCAATAAGTATAATTCACAGTTTATTCAGTGAGTCCTTGACAATTATACTTCAGACTCCATCCCTCATGGATTTCATGAGCCATAGGAAAGGCTATGGAAAGAAATTCTAGAATCAAATCAATGTAAAGGAAAACCACTTTAGGAACCATTTAGCTGAAAAAAAAATCTGAATAACTGCCATATAAGACCTAATTGCTGTTACTGTTGAGAGGCAAGTCCCTAAACACTTTCCTGTAAGGTGGTCCCTCACCTGAAGAGACACTCAAAGGGCAATTTGTTTCTGCTGAAAACTGAGCTGCACTTACATCAGTATGAAAACAAACAGGGCATTGACTCCATCTTTCATCAGCCGGTGAACCTGATGGAAAACAATCATACAACAACACGATCACTGAGCGCTCAGATCAGCATGAGGCACCCCTCCCACTCTGTTGAATGCTCGTCTTTAATCTTTGAACTCATGCGACAGTAATATCTAAATCTGCGGTCTGTTTTTATCGTTCACGCAGCAGGGTCTAGCTTTCACTTAAAGAGTCCATAAATCACATTCCATGAGATGCTGTCAAATTTTGACTGAGCTAGGTTAGGTAACAAAGAGCACGGCAGGATGGAGCAAGGAAGTGTGTGTGACAAAGGTGAAGAACATAGTGAAACAGGATGTGAACACACTAAGAGCAACAGTGTGGCAGAGGTATTTAAATTCAAGAAGAAGGGTGGTATGTTTGACTGAAAGGGATGGTATCCGTGAAGATCTCACGAGAGCAAACATCCCTCCAGAGCTGAGCCCGTGGTTTATTTCTTGTGGGCTTTGAAGGTTATTGAGATCCTCAATACCATTCAAGATGATTCTTATATGGATCAAGAGCGTAACATAAAACCAAAGAGATTAGGTCAGCAGGAGAGAATACGGTCCAAGCACATCATTCAGGTTACAGTACGCAACTCCATTAAAACCATATTTTATGGAAAGGCTTTTATTAAAATAGAAGTGCTTCATACTTATACCTAAAGAGACTGCACTTATTGAGTACATAACTGTGCTTTCAATATGATGTTGAAAATGCCCACCCCTACTTGTTTTGGACTTAGAGATCCCATTTAGGCTGCTGATCACAATGAAGGCTGGAAGAATAGTGGTAACAGAGTCAACGAACCATCTAACTTGACCACTGTCTACTAGGATAAACCAAAGCAATGTGTTCATAACATACCACCGAACAGCTGAAAATCATACTGAAATCATCTCTGGGATCAGACAATGCATTAGAAGCCAAAAGAGTATCTAAACCATTGTGAATAAACACACACACACACACACACATTTTCAGAACCGCTTGTCCCTTACGGGGTCACGGGGAACCGGAGCCTACCCGGCAACACAGGGCGTAAGGCCAGAGAGGGAAGGGGACACACCCAGGACGGGACGCCAGTCCACCACAAGGTACCCCAAGCGGGACTTGAACCCCAGACCCACTGGAAAGCAGGACTGCGGTCCAACCCACTGCGCCACCGCACCCCCACTGTGAATAAACAATGAATAGCAAATAATAAAAATTATTTCTATAAATTATAAAGGGCATACTTTCAGTTGCTGTAGTTTCTACAGGGAAAACTTTGTCTTAGTTCTGAAGAAGAACACACACACCGACGAAGAGAATAAGGCAATAACGTAGTGTAGAGGGTGTAACTAATAGCAGACCCGTCAGGAACCCACAACCTTCAGCTGCTGGTGGCACATGGCAGTGACAAAGTCTGCGGTTCCTACTGCTGTCAATTAAGTACGTGTCTACCAGCATTTTTCCAGCAATGCACAACCCAAAGGACCTTAATCCCTCCATAAACTCCCCTGCTCATGTTGAAATAGATTTTCTACCAATTTTCAAATATCAGCAAGAAAATAAACGTGTTTGTGGGGGGAAATCAGCGGGTAACCTTTTACATGAGGCCCCAGTAAGTATTGACGTTGCCTGCAAAGCGGTTAGAGTTCTTTCCACACAGACACAGGGCCGGCCAAGGCGATTAAAGCGGATAAACTGGGAAAAATAAGGTGCGATTTTTACAAGATTATGAGTGTAACTCAGGCCTCCGGGCTCAATTTAATATGCATCCGCAGCCTGATTTTGAGGTCTGCCTTGTGAAGTCATAAAGAAGGCCCTCCGTGCAATTTGGAGAGCCCCTGCAGTGAAATTAAAGAAGAAATGGAGCAGAGGTGAAGGCCCTGGTGCAGGGATGCCGGCCAACGTCTCCGACAGGATGAAGGTGCTCTGATGGTCTTACACTTATATATTACAGTTATTCATTTAGCAGACACTTTCCTCCAAAGTGACATACAACTCAGTGTTTTGAAAAAAAGTCTATTTCACCATCAGAGATACAGATGCAGACACGCGATTGTCAAAGTAGAGTCTATCGGTGCAATAGCACTGATTTCGCTTGCTTACATCAAACAAACAGCTGTATACATAATTGATAAGGGGCAATATGTAATGTAGGTTTATGGAGCAGAGAGCAGATAAGGAGAGAAGTGGGCCTGAAAGAGATGAGTGTTTGAGACTCTTTTTGAATCTTGAGCTGGATTCAGCAGTGTTGAGGGACAGATGAAGCTCATTCCATCGCGTTGCAGCCATAACCAAAAACCTTCAGGCTTTTGATTTGGGACCACCAAGCAGCCAGAGGTGGTTTTATCGCGGTGCAGAGGCCTGTAAATGCCTTTGTCAAGAGTCACATGGTATACGGGCACCGCACGTCAACTGTGGATAAAGACACGTGAACAAACCGCGGCCACACATCCGCATGCTCAAGAATTTGCGTTTCCTCTTGGGGCCGAGCGGCTTCTCGCAGAACGCTCTGAAAAACTCGGTAAACCACATGTGGCAACTGTTTATAAACCACAGGGTAAAGCTATACGACATACATATGGACTCTGTTTAAGGGGGAGAAATGGCATCTTGTGGTCTGAGATGCAGGCCCGTAACCCGAGGGCCAAAAGGTTTGGTTCATCCACGGGACAGCACTTTCGTACCTTTTGGGAACGTCATTTACCTGAAGGACGCCAGTTAAAGGGGATTTGGCAAGTAGGCCCTGGCCGTGCTTGAAATGTTAATAGAATTCCTTCGAAAAATGAGCCAGCTTAGGTTACGATGTGACAAACTCGTCCGACAGACCGGGTGGCCCAACACGCATGTTTCAGCGCCACGGCTTTGTTCTCGTAAGTTCACCTGTCCTTCTATAAAATTTTAAATCACGGGAGTAAAAAGGGCACATTAGGCACACGGTCAGCACCTGGGCCAGCTGCCCCTTCTTCATCTTAATTCAGAGACAGGATGTCTCACAGCCCAAGCAGACAAGGAAGGAAGAAATGGGGAACTGGGAAAGATCACACCGTGTTAAACTAGCAGAGAGAGTTGTTCTGGAATGCACTGGACCGTAAATTTTCCCTGGAAATGGTGTGAAAGAGGAAGCAGGTCGTCATCTGTCTTTGGGTCATAATCGAGACTAAATAAGGAGGCGATGGTAGACAGAATACCGTCATCAGCGCCTATGTACGGTCTGAGGTATGAACTGGACACATGTCAGACAGATCCTGAACAATCTTAACCAACCGGCATCTGGGACTTAAGATGAAAGTGTCCGTCAGTACATTTGGGATCTTTAACATGGACCGGATGCTTACAACCTTCCGTGTTCAAAATGTGTTGCATATTAAAACATACCTTTTAAACATGCCCTGGAGGGCCAGCGAAGGCTGCATGTCATGGGGAGGAGAAGTCACTTGAGCCCCTGCTTACAGTTTAAATACAACACAGTACCTCCAAGGAGCATTTATTGCATGGCAGTGTGATGCTGTTTGACTGGAGTCCAGCTGTTTTACTTTTTACTCTTCCATTCTACTATAGTACAAGTGCTGAGCATTTCAGAGATGCAGGGAATCTATTCTTTAGTGCTGCCTCCAATAAAGATCAGGGTTAGGGTTAGTCATCCAAATCCTCCCCGGTTTCATTTCAGGTTAGGGGTAGGATTGGAGCTGGGGTTAGGGGTCAGGGGTCAGGGTTATGATACTGATATGAAATACCCTGGGATGCCTCTGGTGACTAATGTGTTCAGTTCACCCCCCCACCCGAATCTGTGCTCAGTGATCTTGTGTGGGTTTTATACTATGCAAAAAGAATCATCTTGAGAGAGGGAACTAAAAATGAGCCTGTCGCACCTCCATAATTATGCCGACACAACTGGGTGCTGTTAACATCTCATAAACGCAGACTCTTGAAATGCAGGAGTTACAGGTCCCAGACGGAAGACACCATTTACAAAGCTAGTGCTATAAACTTGTATAAAACAGGAAAGGGAAAAACAATCCTCACTTTGGCTTATCTGTAATAATGAGGTTCCCTTTTTAAGTAATCGCTTCCAAAGCATTTCAATGTACTACTAATAAGTAATTGCCATTGCAGATTTCAGAAGACACAAGGCCATGACGCAAGCAGAAACATCCACATCACAGCAAAAAAGCGTGTGCTTCGTAATGAATAACGATCACACAACATAATAAACCACCAAATAGTGCAAATGACATCATTTACATTTATTCATTTAGCTGACGCTTTTCTCCAAAGTGACTTACAGTGTTAAGGTTACAATTATTCACCCATTTATACAGCTGGGTAATTTTACTGGAGCAATTTAGGGTAAGTGCCTTGCTCAAGGGTACTACAGCCAGAGGTGTGGATCAAACCTGCAACCAAAGGGTGAAGTTCTAACCGCGATGCTACCGGCTGTCGCATTCTAAAATTAAAAAAGGAAAACAAGTCTTAATATTGCAGGATAACAATCATTTCTTTCTATCTTCAGGCATAATTCATGTGGTTAGCAATACTGTATTGGCAAAAATATCAACCCCTGGTATTTCCCCAGAATTTAAGCCCCCTAACCCCACCCCCATTCCCCTGCTAACCCTAACCCTAACCCTGTGAGCTCAACAGGGTGCCAAATGGTGGTCACCGATGTCCCTGAATGCCACCCTTGGGTACCCAGCACAGAGTCGCTCGGAGGGCGATTACAGCTTCCCAGCAAGCGGCAAGTAAAGTATGGATTCAGTATTTGGATGTTTGGCTTCACCCGGGATCGCCCTGACACATGAAGCGGCCTTGAAGCTCAGGGAGTAAATCAGGAATGCTCCGCAGGGAGTTAAAATAAAGCAAACGTCATTGCTTGCGAACGATCGGCTCTTCTAAAATTAAGTTTCAGAGATGAACGTCTGGAAAATAAATAGTTTATAACAAGGATTATGAATTTTAACGATGCGCACACAGACGGTCATCCATTTTCATGATTTCCTTTTGATGCTGTTCTTTTCCCCACTTCGCGATATATCATTCTCCACCCCACCCTGACAGGAACCTGGAAGCCACAGCCGGACAGAACCCAGCTGAAGCATGCAGGGCAGGCGTTGTATTAACATGACAAATTAGGGCTCGGGGTGCAGCGGCGAGGAAACCCACTCTTTGTAAACAGCAGTTCCAGATGCCCCCATGAACCTAACTTCTCGCCCAGTGCCACGGCCACCAAGTCAGAACAGAGCAGTCCCGTGTGGCCTGAGCTCCGTTTGCTCTGCTCCGTCTCCACCGCCTTCCTATGCACGGGACCCTGGGCTTCCCAGCAAGGTGGAGAAAAAAACAAACAAATCAGAACGGGGAATAGTGAAATGTTATCACAACAACGGGTTGTTCGTTATGTTTAATTTTATATATTTTTGTTAGGAGACACCCTGTAATCAGGGTAAAATACACAGTGTGCAACATTCAGGTTTGCCAACTTCTACAGAAGAACTGTTAGAATTTAAAACCTTTCTTGAGGCTACAAGAGCACCTTTTGACCCAGGCGTGTTCCCCATTCGTTCATGTCCAGAGACCCTAAGATCCACCGGTTTCTAAAATCACAAGGTACAAACCTCCCCATGACTTTGCAATGTCTTGAGGCAAAATTACCTGCCACTGTTTGACAGTTCATTTGATCGATACTCTGGATTTACAGCGTTACGAAAAGCAGTAACAAGTTTTCCCAATAAAAAGCGTTTCCAGTTTGATTCAATTGAATCTTGTCTTTACCTTTCTCATTTTTTTTTTTTTTTAATAAAATTCTGTCTACAGCACACCAGATATGGGAATTGTTTACTCAGCAAGCTGATAGGTGATGTTAAAAGTGTGGGATCACCTCAATTCATCTCATTTCCACAGTCTTTACAGCTTGTGTCTGGTGTTTGTAAGTGTTGGTGATCAGTAACAAGACAGTGAACAACGTACACGTTAATGAGAGACTTCGATCGACCATTACGATCAAGTGGGATTGAACAGGAGTTTGTGGAAAAAACGTATTTTTTTTATCTGCAGTCATTTTAAATGAGTGTTTAATGAGAATGTACCTCAAAGTGAGAAAAAATGTATTAATGTATGTCTTACGAGACATTTCATTACAGCCATAGCTGAGATTTTAGACAAACCTCACCAAAATGCGAAGCATGTCTAAACTTTTCTTGATAGAATTTTTTGACGATGAATAGATAATTTAGAATAGTGTTTTTTTTTCTTCATTTACTTGAGTTTTGTCCAAGACTTTTATACAACCTCACACATTAATAAGTGAAAGGGTTTTTGTAGTACCTTTTGATAGTAACTTAGTGGTTAAAGTAACTGTGGATTAATGAACAAAACTCGTCTGGGACAGACCTACGGTGTCGGTGTAAAATGGTTCATTTTCCATGTGTGGCATCTCTCATTACTTTGAATATACTGAAACTATACCAGTGGTCTCTCTGCCGGCTGAGGCAGCCCTGTGTCTCCTAACAGGAAGCAAGGCTGCATTTAGTCTTGACCGCTGACCCTCCTGCAACGGCTGTCCGACCCAGACAGTCCGCTTTTTCTCGTCTGCTGACCATTTCCTTGTCTGTTCAGTCTATAATGAGTGTGATCTCTGGTCACACTGTGGATGTATTAAAATGAGATGCCGGTCAATCTAACACCCGCATTCCCCCCTCTCCCTCTCTCGCTCACACACACACACACACACACACACACACACACACACACACACAGTGGTGTTATTCCTGTAGAAGAGAGAGACGCCCCCTAGGCATGACTGGAGTAACAATGAGCAGGGAAGATGGGGGTGGGGGGTGGGCACCCAGGAAATGCAGAGCTGTCTGCTCAGAGGTCTGACCAAAATAGCTCCCATTCAGCGAAGCAGCTTTGTCAAATACCACCCCGTCACATCTTGGCGAAGTCGCCGCAATTGGATGGGGCAGGGTGGGGTCAGATTTCTGCCCCCCCCCCCCCCAGCCACACTGACTCCACCACCAAAGTCCTCCACAGAGGTCAGAGCTCCTGTTTCATGGGATGAATTATGCTTTTGGGACATTTTATACTGTATACAGAAAAGGCATCAATCATGTTTTAGAGGAGAATGTCTGAAAACGAGCCCAAAAAAAAACCTGAGCTACTATGACCAGAGTGGTGAGTTCACAGCCCAGGTGCGGAACCTAAGCGACACCCCAAGTAAGACTCCCCAGATGGATCTGATAGAGAACGCGTGAGCTTGGCCACGGAAAGACCTTCCACAGCTGGGTCGTCACATCAAATTAGGGGTGGCACCATTAAAATGGTGGAACAGGTTAGCCGGGGCTATCTCTATGGCTGGAGCAGTCACTGCACGGCAACAGGCCTCCCTGGGGCGTAGGGCCTAAACGGGCCATGTAAGGCCTTGTTTGAGATCCCCGTCATAAAGTGAAACATGTGCCGTTTGCTGGTCCTCTGTGGGATGGGGAGGGGGTGGAGCGGAGATGAATGTCCTGATGGATGGCGCCTGGCATGGATACAAGCGGGAAGGCGGAGCACAGCCGGGAGAGGCTGAAAGAGGTGCTCGGGGGGGATCCTCGCAGGTTCTGCCTGATGTGCAGAGTAAACCACAGGGGCGCCAAGCCCTTGAGAAAAGGTGTCCAACATGTGATCATACTTCGTGCCCCCAAGCGATGGGACCTTCAATTCCGCTGGAGCACCAGCAGCAACAAAAGGATCAGCTCCTTTGAAAGCCTGCAGAAACCCCACTGGGGGTACATGTCTTCTTTTCATGCTGTGCCTTTTTTTGCCTTTGCCCACACAGTGTACACTCAATTATCCATTTAAATCGATTACCTGCGACAATCATAAATTGTTATGAAATGACTGATGACAGAGTGGGAAAGAACATGTATGGCCATACGTTGCACGCGAAAACCTGAAGACAGCAGTGGGGATTGGTCCTGTGTATTTGTGCATGCTCGGTATATGAGCAATTCTGTAGGCACATAGCTACAGCTGTGCTGAGTGTTCTATCCGCAACACTGTACATAATTTCACTCCATAAAAACGGAAAAAAAGTTGTACTTATCAGAAAACAAAAGCTTCAAATAACTGAAAAAATAATGACACCCAATAAAGTACACACACACAGGCTGAAACCATCTGTCCCAAGAAGGGTTGCGGTGAACCGGAGCCCAACCCGGCAGCACAGGGTGCAAGGCCGAAGGGACACACCCAAGACAGGACGTCAGTCTGCCGCAAGGCACCCCAAACAGGACTCAAACCCCAGACCCAGCAGAGAGCGGTCACAGGCCAAAACCACCATGCCACTGTTCCCCCCGATAATGTAAATGTTTTGAATTATTGATCAATTACTGATCCATTACACCAGACAATCGAGAGGACCCTGTAAGCACCAAATCCTGATAAAAAAACTACTGGAGCCCATGCAGCTGAAGACCTTTGTTCAAAGAGGGAGCACTTTGTAGAACGCTCAACCTACTCAATAAACTCCACTTCTTTGGACGTAATTATGGCACAATATTTATAATCTGGCAACTAAAGCAGTTCTTTTGTGTCAACTGGTTAGTCATACTTGTCAAGAAAGTGAACCCGCTTGGGTCTGGTGTCGCCTCCAATCAGCTTAAGTGGGGCTCTAAAGCCGAGTGGCGGGAAATGCTTCCAAATGAAATTTAATTAGTTAGAGGGAGCAGATACACCCCAAGTCACCCAACTGAAATCAATCAAATTAATGCAGGGAAATATCAGACCATGAGGTCAACATACTGCAGAGATGTGCTCTACACGCTTACCCTCCTGATGGACACAATCCTTCCTCCCTGTTCTCTATGAACTGATAGGACTTTGACAGAAGAGTTTTGAGTTCAAATTCCTCCACTAGCTTTCCTTGAGTGTTCCAGCTGATTTTTAAGGTCTGCACACTTTCCTATGAAGCCCTACGTGACGTGGCACCTCTGTACCCATCGACCTTTGATCAGCATATTTCCCACCTTCCAGTCTTCCTTTGTCCTTAACACATCCCTTAGGCTCACACTCACTCGATGGGAGATAGGGTTTTCTCCTGCTACACCCCCTCAAACCATAGAATTCCTTCCCTAGAAATATATATTTGATATTGCCTTGTTATTGTATCAAGACCTGGGCAGAGATAGGCTTCTTATGTTTCTATTTAATTCAAGAATTCAAATGGTTTTTCAAATCTAAAACTATCTCCTTCACAGTTATATGACATCTCCTTTCCAAGAAAATTTTTGTTTGTTATTCCATAGTAACAATAAAGCGAATACGGAGTGATGCAAATAACTTCAGAGAGCAGGAAGCATTTATGCTTTGAATTTTCTGCATTTAATCCCCTAGAGGATGAGACTGTATTTTTAAACTGGACATTAACAGATCTCAGTGTCATTCCCCATATATGTCACAGAGCCCTGCCACTATTACTTAACGTAAACTGTGATATTTGATTGATCGTTAAGTGCTTCCTGCACTTACGTGTTGCTAGTTTTCCTCTAAACAACCTGGGATCCGACAGAATTATTATGGCATGGCCCTGATATTTGACTCTGATTTTCTTATGTCTATGGACCCTGTGACTGTGACAACAAAAACAAATATTGCCTTCCTCCATGAAATACTCTGCTTTTCACATGTTGATGTTGTTAAATGGGATCTACGGTCCCACACTGGTTGCATTGTGTGTGTTCTCAGTTTTGTTTTCTGTTTGGATTTTTGGCCGGTGGATGTTGAGCTTTAAATCCCAGTTTAAAAACACACACGTCTGTGGACATCACACATTACGGAAAGGTTTTTATGACCCTCAGGGCAGCTCAGAAACAAGCTGACCCACTGTTTATACACCAGTCTTTGACCTCGTTCACAAACAAATGTTCTCCACCACTGATCTGATCAGTAAATCTCAACAAGCACATCACTAAATGGGTAGCACGCAAAAGTACTTACAACTCAACAACTCACTCACCTACCTCCTTGGCTAAGAGTCTGGGAATAACGATTGACACGAGTCTGTCTTTCTCTCAGCACATCAAAGCCACAACCCAGTCCTGCAGATACATCCTGCATAATATTCATAGGATCCGTCCCTACCTCACAATTGACTCTGCCCAACTACTTGTCCAGGCCATGGTGACTTCCCGTCTGGACTCCTGCAACTCTCTCCTATGTGGCCTTCTTGCTGCTGCCATCAAACCTCTGCAGCTTCTACAAAACGCTGCTGTTGTTTTTGATTTGTCAAAGCGTTCCCACATTATCTCCTCTACTTATTTCTCTACACTGGCTTCCTATAGCTGCCCGGATCAAATTCAAGACCCTGGTTATTGTCGACAAATGCATCAATAGAACTGTTCCCAGCTATTTACAAGTCTTGATCAACCTCTACACCCCAGCCAGACCCCTTTGATTGTCTACTTCTGCTCACTTGGTGGTCCCACGCACGAAAGGTAAAGCACGGTGGTTCTCGGTTCTGGCTCCGTTGTGGTGGAACAATCTTCCCCTGTCACTCAGAACTGCGGAAACTCTGTCTATATTCAAGAAGGTTCTGAAAACTCACCTTTTCCGGACCCATTTCGCCCAAAATCGCTCCAGCTCACGTACGGTGTAAATGTTCATGCACCGTAACTTCATGAGCGTCACCAGATAAAGCCTTTTATCAGCAACTACTCCAGCATTGTATTTGCTTGCTCATGTATCTTAATATTATTTAAAAAAAAAAAATTGTAGGAGGGTCTTGGGATTTCTCTATCCCGTTTTATGCACCTACTTGAACGATGAACCTCGGTGTAGCAAGTGGTAGATAACAAACTAGGTTTGCTTGAGTCACATGTCTGCAGCTATGTCTCCTTCTCTTAATGTAATGCATAAATTGTACTTTTGCTGAGATGTACGTCGCTTTGGACAAAAGCATCTGCTAAATGAATAAATGTAAATGTAAATGTGTTGGACCACACCATAACCATATCAACCAACCAACGTCAACAACCGCTTGTCCCGAGCAGGGTCGCAGCAAGCCGGAGCCTACCTGACAACACAGGGTGCAAGGCCGAAGGGGGAGGGGACACAGCCAGGACGGGACACTAGTCCGTCGCAACATAACCATACCATGACTCGGAAAAAGATGCACATGTTCAATATTGGAGTCTGGACAATTCAACCAATTCAACAACAACCAAGTAAAATGCTAATTAGCAGTTACTAGTCATTTAGCTGACACTTTTTTCCAAAGTGACTTAATGATTTTCCCATTTGTACAGCTGAGTGTTTTTTAGCAGTTCAGGGTAAGTACCTTGATTAAGGGTGGGAGGGGTGTGGAATCCAAACCCAGGTACTTTGAGAGAGAGGTTGCAGGTTTAACTAGTACACTGAGTCCATCTTGGGCTGCGAAGCCCCCCTTTAGCCTATATGATGGAGAACACACCACATAAAGAAGTGCTGTTATTGAATAGGATTTACATATTCAAGGTCATGTTGAGCACACATATTGTAGCGATTGCTTTCTTGAAGGTCACACAGTTATAACTGGTCTTTTTGGAATTTTGTCCTTTAAAGAAGATTGTTTTAGAATTAAATCAGTAAGCGGAGCTCTTCCAAAGGATCAGCTTCACAGCTGGAAAGAGAAGAAGGCCACTTGGACTAGTCCTTTGAGAACATCTAACTATTTCATCTTGGCGAACCCTCGAAGCAGGAATGGGTGTGCACACCTCGCCTAAAAACAGTGGGGGACAGTTGGTAGCATAGTGGTTAGGGCTCCTTCCTTTGGCTCCAAAGGTTGCAGATTTGATTCCCCACCTGTGGCTGTAGTACCCTTGAGCAAGGTACTTACCCTAAATTGCTCCAGTAAAATTACCCAGCTGTATAAATATAACCTCAACAATATAAGTCGCTTTGGAGAAAACCCTCAGATGAATGTACCTATTTATTTAAAACACCGCAACGCTAATACTGCTGCAACCTAGAGGCCAGGATGGGCACTCAAACAACTCACTTTCTCAGACACATACACACACAGACCAGCCATATATAACGGCGATGACAAGTCTTGCTGGCTCACATTTATTAACTTAGAAGAACACATAACATTTCTGTTCTTATTCATTAACTTCATGTTGTCCTTCCTATTAAGTATCCATGACTTTTGTGAAATGTATGAATATAGACTATGTTGAATATTTACTTTTTTAACCATTATTTCGTTGACATCTTTGTCCCAAGTGACTTACAACATGAGCTTTTAACACTTATACTTATTTAGCCATTTATACAGCTGGGTAATTTTTATTCATTGCAGCAATTCAGGGTAAATACTGAAGTCAAAGCAGAAAGAGAAATTTGTGCCCACATCCATCAGTTAGATGGCAATGACACTGACCACTTCACTAATCACCACCCTATATTAATTTAAGGGGGTGCGGTGGCGCAATGGGTTGGATCGCAGTCCTGCTCTCCGGTGGGTCTGGGGTTCGAGTCCCGCTTGGGGTGCCTTGCGGCGGACTGGCGTCCCGTCCTGGGTGTGTCCCCTTCCCCCTCCGGCCTTACGCCCTGTGTTGCCAGGTAGGCTCTGGTTCCCCGTGATCCCGTAAGGGACAAGCGGTTCTGAAAATGTGTGTGTGTGTGTGTGTATATTAATTTATATTAATTTCCCTCATAAATGTAACAATCCTGGGATGATAGATGACATGCAAAAAAAAACTGGGACTTTACTGTACTTGTAAATTATAGGTTGTTAGATCAAGTCCCATGAATGAGATTTGTTAGACTATTCAGCAAAGTACTTAAATTACATTTCCTGCTGCCTGAATTGTATATGACTGAAATGTGGGGAAAAAACAGACCTCTCAGATTACAGAAGAGCTTCAAGTAGAGTCCTTCCTCTAACAAAGATGTAGAAAAACAAAAAGAAACCAATAATATGAGTATAGTCCAAAGAAGTGCATCGGTCAGGTACAGTGGAAAGAAACAGTGAAGCAGGTTCATAAGGATAGGCTTTTAAAGGTCAAAGATGTGATGAACGTTCCTTGGCATTTGGAGCAAGGGTCTGACAAACTCTTGACTCTCCTGAATCGAGGACTCAGATAGATAGCTTCCCACTTCGAATACACAAACAGATGGGCTACAACACCCTGGCAGAGGTCAGCCTTAAAGCCCATCTCCATAACCCTTTAAACTAATTGTAATTTTCAGGAATGAGGAGCAGTTTATAAATTACTTCAAGCCACCGCTAGTTTAAAGAGGTGCAGGGTTCAGGTATTTGAATCATGAGGTCAGCAGACACGTTTGCACTCGTTACACCACAGAACTGACAGCAGGTGGCGTGACGCTTAGAGCCACCGCCTTGTACTCAAAGGACCCGAGTTTGAGTCCCACCTCCAGCTGCAGTACCCTTGATGAGGGTACTTTCCCTGAACTGAAACAATAAAAATAACCCAGTTGTAAAACAGGTAAATAATTGTAGGTAGCCTAATATAAATTGCTTTGGAGAAAAGCATTAGCTAAATGGATAAAAATAAACTAGGCAAATTACCCAATATGACTACAAGAAGGGGAGGAAGGTCTTGCAGGGCTACACACAGTTAATACCAAAGAAGAACTCATTTGGTCTGCGAGGTTTTAATTTTAAATATGAGTCTCATTAGCAGGAATCAGACCTTTAACATCAAGTCTAGGGGCCAACCATGAAACACACAGCTGCCCAAGAAACCGAGTGAGATTTCATGGTTATTATACAAGGAACTACAAATATTTGTCTCCACTCTTGCAAATATTAGAAATTAAGTGTTAGATCAAATTAATTTTGCTGGATACACACAGGGGGACACCTGAGGCTTCAGTACAACCCCTGTAGTGCATCACGTTGCCGCACAAACAACGGCTGTCAAACATCCCAATTGCACTGATGGGGGAAAACATTATAATTTGCTATGATACTTAATCACCACCTCCCTCTCCACTTAAAAACAATGAACCTGGAAGCTTCTAATCACCAATCTTAAAGAAGGCCGCCAAATGTTCAAGTTGTACTTATGGATAAAATAACATTCTGAATAATGTTGACCCCAGCAGTGCACGGCTCAGATCGAACAGCCTTTGTGCAATTGTGTTAAATTGCTGGACTATAAATGACCTTTTCAGAGTCGCTTTGGGCCACAGTTAAGGCTGGAATATAATTAGTAGTGCTTGTTTATGCACTGGACACACGGGATCAACGGAAGGACCAACCTCGTATGGAACTTGAACAAGACGAACTTGTGGTAATTAGACAGAACTTCACTGCTGTTTACACACTGAGAACGTGACCTCAGCACCGTTTCTAAATGAGCAAGGGAAACATCCAAGCACTCCAGACGTGTTTAGATCACAATCAGTGCAAGACATTATTAATATAAATCAAGAATTTCAGAGAAAATAAATACATCTTACTGATATAACTCATTAAAATATGTAATTAATATCAGCAACATGCCAACAGTTGATGAGAGCTCACTCACACACACACACACACACACACACACTTTCTGAACCGCTTGTCCCATACGGGGTCGCGGGGAACTGGAGCCTAACCCGGCAACTCAGGGCGTAAGGCTGGAGGGGGAGGGGACACACCCAGGATGGGTGAGAGCTCACTAAGAACTTCAGAAGTTATTATATTTAATGTAGCCATAAATATGAAGCCATGGTTGTGTTGACATAGAAGACTGTGGATTTAACAAGTTCATCCACTAAATGGGGGGACCAGGATTTGAACTCCTGTTTGTGACATAGACCTCCACATGTCTCCATCTTCCCAGGCCCTGGTCATGTCCTCAAACGGCAGGGTTTATTTTCCCTGCCCTGTGTTGTGACCCCCCCCCCCCGAAACCATCTAACTAGCAACCCCCAAATCTGGAAAAGTAAACCTTACGTGCTATAAAAGCTTAGAAAATCACAGTTGCTGTCCAGAAGGACAGTGTTTTTTTTCTACATTTTTAACACTGTACAAAGGATGGGGGGCTTTAACTGCAGGTGTCGGAGCTCGAAACAACGGGTTGTGTAATTTTAGTGTCATCAACTTCCGCTTTGAAACTTCTCAGATTAAATTTTACTTCCTTGTGTTTTCTAAAAAAAAAAAAAAGAAAAAAAAAAACATTTGAAATCCAGCACGACAGTCGAGTTCTCATCTTCTGGAGCAGCGCCCATTTTTTTTTCCTGCTCTAACGAAACACAGATATCATACCGTCCCATTCATGTCTTTGAAGAGAAACATACTCCCTCCGTTTTACTAATATTTAAAATCTTTAAACAGATCATTTTTCCATGGTTTCTCTTCATTTGTTTTCTACTTAGCGAAGAACCACACTTTGATAAGGAAAAAGTTATAAAGGCAGAAGCACTGCACTGGCTGCAGAAATAGATTGTCTTACCACCCATCCGACAGCAGGTGTCAGGACGGTTAAGGACGGTTAAGGAGTTGTACTTGCAGTTGAAGGTGCCAAGTTAGGGTCCTGCTGTTGTATCCTACGACAAAAGACTTAACCTGAACACCATCTGGAAGAGATTAGCTGAAGAAGAGGAAAAACGCTACATATTCTGTCATAAGTTGCTTTGGATACTGGCACTGGCCTGGCAAGTTAATAATAATCATCACTGTGCCCATCTGTGTTTGCTCTGGCCCTGGAAACCTGCCAGTGGTTACAGGATAAATCCCCAGTTTCTTTGAATGCATTTTCCCTCCATTTCTGACATTTAACAGGACAAGATGCCCCCTTGAGGCCTTAATGGATATTACAACTGAAGCTTCCTAGCTCATTCAAGACTTTGGAGCATTTCAGATAAACTTTAAACATTCCTCATTTTTATTTCAGTTATTTCTAAACACTTTACCGGGGGTACATTTCCAATATCTAATGAATTAAATCTATTACTGTGACCCCTGCTGCCTTGTTGAGAGAATTTGGTGGATTGGTGAGGTGGTGAGGTTAGGATGACTGTTTTGCGTGGCGGCTAACCAAGGTATGACACTCACCAGGACGGTTCCTTGCAAGAACACACCAAAAATAACTGCACACGGATTATTTAAGCTTCATGGAGAATCTGGGTCCAGTTTCCCGGTCTAAAGCAAATGATATTAGTCCGAACTGTGGCTGAGAAACTGGGCGCTGAACCAAGAGCTTGCTGGTTGACATTACTGCACCCTGGAGCAGGACTCTTCTCGCTTCACTAGCTTTCCAGCTGCACAAACTGGTAAAGCCTAAGCAAAGTGTTAACAGAGGCCCTCTGGATAAGTGGGCTGGAAGGGGTACGAGCAATAATGATAAACAGAGAGAAACCGCTCCCTCCTCCTCTGGATCCTTGGCATATCTGCCTTCAATCTGTCATTGTTTATTCGCACCCGTACAGAGGGAGCCCACCCATTCACATTTGTCTTTTACACTGATTTGTTTAGCTGGAGGGGGTACGGGGGCGCGGTGGTGCAGCAGATTTGGCCAGGTTCCACTCTCTGGTGGGTCTGGGGTTCAAGCCCCACTTGGGGTATCCCATCCTGGGTGCGTCCCCTCTCCCTCCAGCCTTGCGCCCTGTGTTGCCGGGTTAGGCTCCAGCTCGCCGTGACCCAGCTCGAGACAATCGGTTTCCTACTGCGTGCGATGTTTAGCTCTCGTGCCAAACCAGCCCGGCCCTTGTGGGACCCACAGCCAACACAATGGTAGTGTGGTAACAGTTCTCCAGGGGTCATTGACAACAGAGTCTACAGCATCACAGAGTCCAACACAACCGGGGTAAAGACCCACTGAAAAAAGGACAATGGCCACATCCAGTCCAGGCTGGGCGCAGTGTGTGGTGAGAGAGAGGAGATCTTGAGAAACATCGCCTGAAACATTGTATGGTCACAGCAGCTATGTCCCATCTGCTGGGTGGCCCAGCTGCACAGAAATTCCCATTGCGGTGGCACACCCTACTAGCTAGAACAATCTATCGAGCGGTAAAAACAGTGTAAAAATAGAAAGGCAGCTTCCAGAATTGTCCACCAATAAGAGGGTAAACAGGCCTGAGAGTGACTGCCTCCACCCTGGCTCAGGATGCTGCTGTACCACAATGGCCATTCACATTGATTGCACTGCATTAGCATGGACTCTTGGGCATGGTTACTATGGCAGCAGGCCACTCGGGACGTGACCCCAGAGCTCTAAGCCATAACTTTAATGCCCCGTGTATAAAATTTTCTAAAGAGCCAAAACACATGAGCGTGAGTGACTCTGAATTGCCCCTAGTGTGTGAATGAGTGTGTGCGATTGCCCTGTGATGGACTGGTGCCCCATCCAGGGTGTACTAGCTCTGCACAGGTTCTGGACCACGACAAATGTGTACTGGACAAGAGGTTACTGATGATGGATGGATGGATGGATGGATGGATGGATGGATGGATGGATGGACACTAATTTCAATCTCATCTTCCACCACGAGGGATGTGGGAGGAGCTGAATGAAGCAGGAGTTTTCGCCAATATTTAACTCTTACTTAACAGTCCAAAGTATAGGAGATCTCTCTGAATGCCCATGCAAAGGAGTATGTATCAACGTCCAAAGAGGATGGGTGGACCCCTGGTTCAATTGATCATGCAGTGACCCCTCTCAGTTAGTGGTTTGGTGAAGAAGGAGCCCATTGTCCCTTGCTGGTCTGGTGAAAACTGAGGTAGGGAGGAGGACGTTCGATGATCAAGGTGTCTCCAGTCTTTGGGAACAAGAAGACAGCAGCCAATGGGACACCACCTGACACTTAACTTTAAACCCGGCAGCTCCCCCACCCCCCGCCACCAACTCGCTTTCAACGGAACTTTGATCAACCTATGAAATGGAGGTACAAACCAGGCAGCAGCAGGATTTTTCTAACCTCTCATGAAGCCCATGGGCCAAGTCTCACATCAAACCGTTCGCATTAGAGCAGAGTTCGACATTCACAAGCAAGATGACTGATGATAAATGCATATTTAAAAAATCACCTGAAATACATTGTAAAATGAAAGAAACTCAACTAGAGGCTGTCATTAACACGTGCGGTTACAAGGCCTCTGTGGCTTCAGTCCAAAAGAAAGGAGTGTGAGATGTTTGTGGGTGACGGACAGCTTCACTCAGGACACCTTGCATGTACACACCCCTGGGCACAGCGCCGGAACGCGTTTGAAATCACAGCGGATTGTCACCCATTTGCACGCCTTTCACGTGCGAGTGTGTTTTCCGGCGCTTTTACACACAGTGCGAATTGAATCTCGGGGCCAGCAGCTGCAGGGGCGCTGGGGTCGCCAGACTGATTGCGCAGATTCGGACGGAGGCGTCACTGCCGAAAGCGTATCCCAGGATGCAGCTCTCCCGAGGCAGTTATACCTCCAATTTCATATATCACACTCAAATCTAAGTGGCCCTCAATCCTGGAAACATCGGCCTGTAGACCCACACGCAGCACCTGGACGATTCAAGGTCCGAAACCACGATTTCGCCAACAATCAGCAACTATGGAAAGTGTCCTTCTGTCACACTGGGTCACAGCAACTGAATGAGGAAACTAAACGTGAAACTAATTAATAATAAAACTGAAATGGTTCAAATGTGGGGGTGCGGTGGTGCAGTGGGTTGGACCACAGTCCTGCTCTCCGGTGGGTCGGGGGTTCGAGTCCCGCTTAGGGTGCCTTGTGACGGACTGGCGTCCCGTCCTGGGTGTGTCCCCTCCCCCTCCGGCCTTATGCCCTGTGTTACCGGGTAGGCTCTGGTTCCCTGTGACCCCGTATGGGACAAGCGGTTCAGAAAGTGTGTGTGTGTGTGTGTGTGGTTCAAATGTATTTGCCTTCAATAATAAAAAACAGAGAGCCATTTCCAATGTATATGTTTCGAAGAGGGGGAACATTTGGTAAATGGGACTAAAAATCATGAACACATAAGAAGCAGACATCAGGTATTTATTTTTACTTGGCACATGTCATTTAGGACGTATATGTTTTATATTTACAGGATGTTATTCTGGGAATAACAGCTTTTGAAATGTGGAGTGGGGCCAAATGATGCCTTTAATGTTGACATTTTAAAATATGTACGAAAAAAACAGCTGCACTTGATCTGTCTTTATGAATCAGATGGGAATATTAGCATGGTTTAAAGGCACAAAGGAAAGCCTCTAGAGTAACCCCTCGCTGAAGAGTTGTGTTTGCATGCCTACAGGTAGCATAGCAGCTACAGCTACTCCCTTGGATCTGAAGGCTGCAGGTTTGAATCCCACATGCTGATCTAAGTGCTTTCAAGGTACTTACCCTAAAGATTACCCATTTACGTAAATCATTACAAGTATATTCACGTCATAAACTGGTCTGCAGAAAAATGTCTGCTAACGATTAATGTGAATGTACGTGACCAGCATGTCTCTGGGTTCAAGAGCAAGCAAACAGTAAAGTGCTGGATTCCCACAGCATGTGGGTTTTCATACATGGAAAAATGTGGGAAAAAATCAACTTCAGACTGAAAACTGTGAAACCCCCGTGACAGAAAGTTGAGGCTCTTCACTATGCATCCAGATGCGATGCCTACAGACAGCTGACAAACCGCCATAACCCGAACTTTTCCCTCCCCGCATCTCAGTAAAGTACCCATAATCCCCTGCACCCACAGTCTTTACTGTATATTAGACTAAGCATGGCAGTCAGAGCTATGTGGATGGTGATGGTAGTTGGGGGGTATTAGGGCCGAGACATACCAAAACACGCAGCGATAATGGTTAGCATATGGCTGCACTGGTTGTCGTGTGACTGTGGGAAGCGATGAGAGGAGGGAGACGGGGGGCCTCGGCCCTACGAAAGCGGGAACGTGGAGAGCACATTGGGGATTAATGAAACTGAGCCAAACCTGGCAGCTACAACCTGAGCTGTGATATCTATATAACCCTTTTCCACCCTTCCCCCTTCAGTCCTTTTGTTAGCCGGAGTTCCACCCATCCTGGCGAAACCAGCCCACCGGTGCTATCCTGGTCCCGTTGCCCGAGTGGCCCAGAGGCGCTGACAGCCAACGTCAACATCGATGCGGGGGCGGCAGTAACACTATCATCTCGCTCTCTGGGATGAGGGGCTGCGGCGTGGCAGCCAGGGGATGAGACGTGTTCACCGATTCGTGAACGCTATGAAATACCGTATCTGAGCAAACTACTTGTTTTTTCAGGTGAAATACGATTTTCCCACATGAATATTTCCAGAGAATCAGAGAGGGGGGTGTCTAGAATCCCACGCAGACCTATGAGCAAAATATTTTTTGTCATTATAGAACCTTGATTCTTGGGCCAAAATAATTTGAATCAGTACAATTCCAATATTTATACATCACGCACCATCAGGAATAACACCAACCTTTGCATTCTGCATCAGCATTTACATGTATTCATTTTTTATGCTTTTCTTCAAATCGACTTAGTGGCTTCATACAACGGTTTAGCCATTTATACAGCTGGGTAGCTTTTACTGTATCAGTTCAGGGTAAATTTCTTAATCAAGGCTATGACAGCATGTACAGTATGCTACACCTAAGCAAACCTTATGCTTCAGTTTTTACATTTAGGGACCTCTTTTCTCCAGATCAGCTTATCTTGCTACCCTGTTTTACCTATTTGTACAATGGAATAATTTGTACTTAAGCAATATAGGATTTTTTAAAAAAAAAAAAAAACTTGACCATTGCACTACACCAGGAAGTGGGATTCAAACCTGGATCATTTGTGCTCCAACCCCTGAGCCACCTGCTGCCCCCAGTAGCACTCATGCGAGCATAGATACGGGGACAGAGCATCCCCAGATACAACAGGTCAGTCATTAGCAATGCCACACTATGGTGACATCCAACATCGATCAAACTGAGGATCAAGCTGAGTTTCTGTCCAACACCTAAAGACTGATTCATTCACAAATGACTCAGACAATTTTGCTGCATCCATCAACAAACCCCGGAGCCCTGGATCACTGGCATTAAAGATTATTGATTGCATGCTCTCAGAGGAAGTAATTTATTAGCTGCCAGATTGACGGGAGCAAACAAAAAGCTTCTATATAGTTGTCCTAGTGAGGCCAATACAGACCCATTAGCTCTGTCTGTCTGTTTGTGCATATATATGTATATATATATATACACATATATATATATATATATATATGTGTGTGTGTGTGTGTGTGTGTGTGTGTGTGTCACCTAAAACTCAACGCTGTTAATCTGCCTAACCCTAATCAAGACAAACACTGATCTGCTGCCAACTCAAAGTTAATACATATTGTATTGATCATTCGGGGTTTTATGGTGCACGGCTTGTTTAAAATTCCTTTTTTTAAATCCCTTACAAATTAAAGAGTAGAGCAAGTTCATTACATATTGCTCACAATGATCGGGCTCAGTCAGGGGTTCGAGTCCCACTTGGGGTGCCTTGTGACGGACTGGCGTCCCGTCCTGGGTGTGTCCCCTCCCCCTCCCGCCTTGTGCCCTGTGTTGCCGGGTTAGGCTCTGATTCGCAGCGACCTCGCTTGGGACAAGTAGTTTTTGTCAGTGTGTGTGTGATCAGGCTTGCATCTTTCCCGTGTCTCCAGCCATCACCAGTCTCCATGATCACATGACCAGTTTGGACGTACACATTTCTTTCTCCCTCCCCACGTTCTTGTCATGCACAGACCATGTCTTTAAAATCCAGGATTCCCCTCCATCCCACCCCACAGCCAACCATCAATCTGCTGTAGTCCTTCCTCCTCCATTGATCTTCCAAAGCAAACAGACCACTCTTAACAGTCACGTATTTTAAATTCATAATTGAGCGCGTGTCAGACACAGCCATAAGTCTTTTCATAATGCTTTCAGATTAATGATAAATGACATCTGCATGGGCACACGGTACTTTCAAACACTCGTCGGCCCCTCTACAGAATTTAGAGGCTCATCTCCGAGTGCGAATGAGGAGTCTGCCACAAGGGGGCGCTTGCACCAAAGGGTTGGCCTGAAAATTTTGCCTGATCTGAGACCCCCAGTCACTGCATCCATGGTGCTGAGAATAAATAGGCACACCAGTGTGCTTAAAAGAGGCTCAAGACTGAGACTGAGACTGAAGACTGAGTCTCGGGTCTCGCACAGGTGAGCCATGTGCGTGTGTGCGATCAGAGGAACGGGATATGCGTGGGATCCGGTTTTCCCGGGTTACTTGGCCTCGCTCGAGACACACGCTGTGAGTGCGAACATGAGATGTCACCCATGGGGAGGGGAGGGACCCCTCTGACCTGCGCACTTTCAATCCCACACCCCGTGCGGGAGCCTGAAAGAGGCAGGAAAAAGTGTTCCCCTGAACGGTGTGAGTGAGCAAAGCCTTAATTACTTAATTACTGCACGGTCCAAATGAAATGCTTAAAATAATAGCTTGTGACTAAGATAAAAAGACACACCGCCCCAGGAAGCAATGACATCGTGCAGTATAGCTGTACTAATAGTTTTACTCGCACACGACTCCACGCGAACCTATATTCTCCTAAGTCAAGTCAAGTACGAGGCGAGGCGGGGACACGCGGGCCCATGGCGCGAGCAGATTAATCGCGATCGAAGCGGTCGATAAATGTGCAGCCGCAGCTCATTTTGAACTTCGCTGAATCTCACAGCAGCAGATCTTGACTGGAAATTGAGATTCTGTTTGAAGGGAAGAGCAGTTGAGTCATCAGGGCCCCAGAACCACGGCAGCATCACTATTTTAACAAGCGAAGCAGAGTCATAATATTCACAGAGAGTGCTTTAAGAGAGAATTCGCCCAGTAAAGAAAAAAAGCCTCTATTCAGTTGCTATTAACAAAGGCAGTAGTCTGTGATTTAAAAATAACGGAGGATGCTCGGAAACTTCATCAACGCAACGTTTTTCTCCAAAGTGATTTACAGTGTGAAGTTACTAACGACTGTTTACCAATTTATACACACCTGGGTAATTGTACTACAGCTGAGATACAAAACTGGAACCTCTGGGTCTAAAGGCAGCAGCTCTAACCACTATGCTATCAGCTGCCATCAGGCGAGCTATTCTCAGGAAAATCAAAGTGCACATTAACAGGCAAAATGCAGCAGCATTAATTAGTACTACGGAACTATATTATACTACATAGTATACAATAGAACTACTGTTACAGTGACGTGTAACCCTTTCAGCAAGGCCATCCTGTAATACAAAATAACAGTTCTGGCTTGTTAAAAACAAATAAGAGTTTTAAGCTTTCCTGTGTGAAAATAGGATCATTCATTTTTTTCTTTTGGTATCAAAGTGTTTCATATACCAACCGCGTATATTGTATACACTACACTGGAGGAAGACTACACAAAACAATACATTCAACAAAAGCATTTAAACTGCACATATGCACTACTCCAATGAAAAATTGAGTAAACATTTCAATTTCATTTTAAAAACAATAAATGGATAATAATCTCATTGAGAACATATTAAAACTATAAAACAGAATATAAATAGCAAGTAATAAAAGCCAGAAATAATAATAATAATAATAATAATAATATAAGAAATATTATTACTGGCCTTAATTAATTAAATATTATTATGAGCATCACTTTGCAGACAAAACTTTACACGACTAAACAAAAAAAGAAAAAAAAAAAGAAAAAAAAAAAAATCCTCGAAACGCTGCAATTTCCATTTTGGCCACAAGGTGGCAACATGGTGACTGACATTTCCCAACGTCTCATTCCTCCGCAGAGTTCGCCCGAAAGAGTGAAGACTTGGCCCTTTCACACAGGGTGACATTAAAAGACCGCTTTTCCGCGTGTGCTCATCGCGAGTGATTTAGAGAATTCAAATGTTTCACGTCTGAGGAAATGTTATTACCGCGCAGGTCCCAACAAACACGCAAAACACTCAGTAAAGACTGCATTTGGTATCAATAATTATCTGAAGATCTGCATGATGTACCTGCGAACAGATCGAGCGAAAGCGATTCATCCCTTGGGCAATTGTTGTCTCGCAGCATGTTGCCACCTAGTGACAGAAAGTCGCACTGCAGCTATTAGGAAAGTCACTGTTTAACAAACTGTAGTTCTCACGTTTGCCCAGTAGGTGGCAGCATGGTTAAATAGAACCTCTAAGAACAGCTCGTCTTAATAACAGAATTCATACAAGCACTTTAAGTCTGAGATTTTTAGAGCAATTTTGTAGTGCAGACACATCGAGACAATGTTTAATAAAACATTAAAATTCTTACACTCATTAGGCTGCATTCTGCTCTAAAAACGTGCTTCATTTATCGAGGTAGAGTGACTGGGATAAAAGTAAAAAATGGATGTTGTATTTAAACTCAGTTAACATTTAGAAACTTTATGAGGCAATAAACACAGAAGTGTGACATCATCAGTCATTTCGCGGCTAATATTTTATAGATACACTCTTATTTATAAGCGTAGCTCCAGAGCTGGGTGAAGAATGGTAAATTTGGGTTTGTGCTCCAGTAAGTGGCCGAAAGGCCTGTGATTCCAGTGTGTTTCCCAGCCTGAAAGCAAAACAGTGCCCTTAATTTAAATATTCACTTAACACACTGTCCTTAGATACAATATTAAATATGTCCCCTTGAAATGCGGCTGTTAAAAACAGAACACAGAGTCTAGAGTCGGAACTGAGCCGAGGTGCCACGAAGCGCATAGTTGGTACCAAAGTGCACTGCCTGTGAGAGAGATATGAGTGTGGAAAATAATAGTCCATGGTGGTACACACACACACACACACATTTTCAGAACCGCTTGTCCCTTACGGGGTCACGGGGAACCGGAGCCTACCCGGCAACACAGGGCGTAAGGCCAGAGGGGGAAGGGGACACACCCAGGACGGGACGCCAGTCCGCCACAAGACACCCCAAGCGGGACTTGAACCCCAGACCCACCGGAGAGCAGGACTGCAGTCCAACCCACTGCGCCACAGCACCCCCATTCCATGGTGGTATTGCTTAGCAAAACCCACCTTGTGCTGTCGCTCAGGCACGTGGTGCCAGCAGCTGGTTTGTGGGATCTGAACTCACAATCAAGTGGAAACAACCAAGTATCTTTTTTGTTCCGTCTTTCCAACACAACTCCAGTCAGATTCTGTGCTAAAAAAAAAGCACATCCTGCTGCGGGAATGCAATATTTTTATTGTTGCGTATTATTATTATTATTATTATTATTATTATTCCTTTGTTTTTATTACTTCAATAATTTTTTTTTTTTACTTCGATTTACTGTACCTGAAATATTAGTGCTGCTGAGGCGGTGTTTTCTCTGACATTTCAGCTCGTGCTCCAAGACAAGGTGAATAAGCGCTTTGCGCACTTTTTGGACACGAGTTTACGCGTCTGGAAAAAGAACGACAAACATGTGCAGGAAAGCGTGGCGCGCGAGTGGTTTATGATTTGGAATAAATATTTGCTGGACTTAAGAGCCGCGGGTCTCACACACTTTGCGAGTGTTAAGATCACACACACACACACACACACACACACACACACACACACACACACACACACACACACACACACACACACACACACACACACGTCGCTCACGCGAAGAGGTGGCAGCAGGTGTGAGACGCCCAGCAGAGCGGATGGAAGGACGGTGCACGTGGACACGGGGTGCGCGGGAGGTGGGGGCACGGAGGGAGGGAGGGAGAGGGAGAGAGAGAGAGAGTGTGTGTGTCGGTGTGTGTGTGTGTTGGGGGGAGTGAGAGAGGGAGAGTAGAAGTGGTTTAACAGGGGTTCAGTGTGTGAGGGACGCGCGCAGAGCGGGGAACGCGCACTACAGCGCACGGTTCCGGAAGAGGACTCGTACCCGTGTTCGTTTTGCCCACTCGCGCTCGAGAACGCGCGAAAAGGAGCTCCTTCTGGCCTTTTTAGGAATGTGTGCCCCCCGCCGCCCTGCCCCACCACTGCGTGTGCGCGGACGTGGCGCGCGCCCCTGCACGGATTCTCCCGGGTCGCGGCGCGAGTGACACGTGAATTTCGCCAGGTGGACGCGTCGGATATGGGAGCGCGGCGTGGGATCGGGGGGTGCTCCGCGGGAGGGATTGCGCGCCCCTGAAGGGGGGGACCGGGCTCTGAACTGTGGACGTGGATGCGACTGCGGATGTGACTGTGGATGTGGAGGAAACCCACGAAGATGCGCTCGAGCCGCGGCTTCATTCTGCTGCTCCTCAACGGGACAGCCTGCATGGTGAGTAACCGTGGGCTCCCACCCCCGCCCACAGGGGGTCCCCTGGTCCCGCGCACCTCCACGCAGCCTCCCCTTGCTACCCGCTGCTCTGGAACCCGTGTCTTGCTCTTCATCCCTGCGGATAATCCAGCGGGGCGCATCCGGCGCGCACACCTGAACATCAACCTGCGCCCACGCAAAGCTCGCTGTCCCCGGTCCCCCGTCGTCCGGAGAGGAGCTAAATTCCTCACCCACCCCATGATCATGCCATGGACACACACACAGAGAGAGAGAGAGAGAGAGAGAGAGTGTGATAAATGAGCGCTCCTGAGTTGCGTGGATCCGTCACGCACACAGGAGTTCCTTAGGAAACCTTTTCTTTCTTTCTTTCTTTCTTTCTTTCTTTCTTTCTTTCTTTCTTTCTGTCTATTGCCTCATTAACCCCTTGTGACCCTCCAGCCGACACTGATGTGTAATACAGCAGAAAGGGCACGAAATGTCAACGCGGGACAGTGAGTGACAGGGTGTCCGATGTGTCCCGGGGGGCGGCGGTCCCGTGGGCTGCTGGTCCGCGTCTTTTTCTCAATGAACGGCTTGCGAAAAGGCGCGCGGCGACGCCTCACTTGATGGAAATCATGTCATATTTCCCTATGAATAACGCAGGCCGCATGGGCGGACCGAAGAGATACAGGGATGCTGGCGGGACAGCGGCACCTTCGCGTTGCCTGCTCGTATCCAGCGCTCGCTTCTTGTGACCCGCGGGGCTCACTTAATCATGCTCACATTTTCTGTGCTCATTACTGCTCTCTTCTTTGGGGCTGACAAGGGAAAAATAACACTGACATCATATTTAATATTTCATTCGTTTTAAAGCAATATCTTACATAAAAACTAGTTCAAACATGGGGGTAAATTTTCTCAGAAGCACTGGTTTGCATTTAAGTATCCCCAGCTATGGTTTATTATTTAATCTGTCATCAACGGGCTGGTTTCTTTTTTCTGTCGGTTTGTTTATTTCTGCTTCCCTGCGTCTGTTTATAACACTAGTTTATGTAATACAAAACAAAAAAAAAAAACTCACTAACACCCAGGGTTACACCTGGATGTGCTTTTCACCATTTGTCACTGGTCTAAACAGGTGAATCCTTTAATCGCAGCAAAGAGACGCTGCAGCCCCTGGATTCGCTATGGCAGAAATTAATTACAATAACATTAGGATAATATCCTCTAGATTTAATTACAAAAGACCCACAGGCAATTAAATCAGAGCTCTGAAACCAGTGACATGTTTTTTTTTTTTTTTTTTCAGCAAAATACATGCACATCATAATAAGGACCAAAATAGCTGCTATTAATGCAAAATAATTGTAAGTAAACATAAATAATTGTATTCAGGGATAATTTATTCACTTTATATTCATGGTCTTTAGGGTAATCTAGTACAAAAGCACAACAGGATCATGTAGGTCTGCTCACAGTGTGTATTATTATTATTCCAGCCTATGCGATATTTTCCAAGTATGGCTTTTGGCAAACTTTGATAACTACAACGGATATGTCTTCTACTCTCTTAAAGAAGATTAAGAATTGTGTTATTTCACATAGAGTAACAAGCTACCGTGTTTACCGTGTGCCCCTGATGTTGCGTCCAGCTGCTGTCCTGGACAGCGTGTGTCATCTTCCTAGCAAAGACTGATTTCGCTGCAGCTCATAAGTTACTCAACTTTCAGTGTCAGAACTCAGGTGTGAATCACTCCCACACAAGGACGCGGCTGGATTTTCTGCAATATTTTACATTTCATTTTGCATCTGCAATGTGAAAAATAAAATGCTGAATTGTCAGCAGATTTTGTTTATATTTCATTTTAACTAGATCCGAACAGTTTGACAGGCTGTTATTCCAGATGTGTTAGATAATTATACTATTTATTTCACGTGGATGTGCAGTTACATGAAGGAAGTTTTTTGTATTAATTTCTCAAGTGAAAATAACTTGTTCAAGGTAGAAATTTTGAACTTAAGAAGAGTAAAGGTTATATAATACAATGTGCACTTTGTGCTCTAAATTCAGTCCATGCTGCTTAAATTCTGAGAAAAAACCTGTACTGTAATCCCAATACAGGGGACATAATGTAGGAATCCGATGGTCCAACCAGCCGAGACCCCAAGTAACATTCCGGTTCACATATCTTTGAATTAAGTAGTAAAGAGCTCAAGGTGGGAAAAAAAAAAAAATCTGCATATGGAAAGTTCGCAGCCATTTCCGCTTGATTAGACAGTGAAAGGAACCTGCTGAGGGAAACATCTGTTCAGGGAGAACTTACCGCACTGTGAGGGTCCAGGACGAGAAAAGCAGCATGCAGAGCCAGGCCTGCGAGGTGTGTTTGTGGGGAGCTGTGAAGTAACCGCACCGAACAATGCGGAGAGCCACAGGTGGGTCATGGCTACACCAGACTGTGCCCTTTTCAGCCAGAAGTCCAACAGGAGAAACGGAACCAAAACGATGCTTGACTTCTACGGCTCTCCTATCGTAAGGCCGAGCTGAAACGGTTCTCATCTGAAATAAATAAATAAAGCAGAACGTTGAAATCCCATCCACTATATCCACATATCACTTGTAAAGTGGCAACCGCAGCCGTGAGGAGAATCGATCCTGCTATTGATCCGTGAGGCTGGGAGCCGGGCTTTTCACAGGTGAGAGCCCCTGAACTTAACCCAATTCTCTACAGCTTCCCCCTGTCAGAAGCTGCTTGACTAGCCCCTTTGCGGAGGAAACTTACACCTGGCGCCGTCTTCACGGTCAGCAACCTTGATTTATCGCCGCGCCGAAAAAACACGAGGAAACCTCGTTTCGGAGAGCGTTCCGATACACCATTTCACCTTCGGCCAAGCCCCCTCCCCAACGCACTTCTGCGGAACAAAATGCAGCTCCACTTCACAACCTGATGTGCTTCACCATCCGAGCAAGACTGAATGGTTTGGATGGTGCTGTGGTAACATACTCCATATGTCCCATTTTTAAGGGAATGCTAACGCTAAACGCTAATGCTATGCATATTCCGCAAGGCATCTCACGGAGCCTACGGTCATTTCTAGCAAAGATTTTCCACTTTGACTTGTAATCATAGCAATAACTCGTCACGCCTGAGGTGAACTTCTCAGGGCGTTTGACATTGCGTGCAGACGACCTGGCGGCGAGTGACTGCTATGCTAAGAGGAAGGCCTTCTTTTCACGAAATTGTAAATAGATGGCGCCTGATATATCACTGTATCCACAAAGATTATGTTGGGGGTGATATTTCATCTCCTAGGGGTCCAGTCCCAGGACATCAACAGTCAATAGACCCTAGATCCCATAGGGCCTTGTTTTACCCAAGACACACATGAAAGCACCAGCATTTAAGGGCGGCAGGAAGGGACCTCTACTGTAAAACATGAGTTTATCGCCACGATCATTCCCCGGTCTGTTGTACATCCCAAGTGTGCACTGCATTTAGATGCTGCCTCACAGGCATTGCACTGAGTCTCCATCATCATCATTGCCATAATCAAGCAACGTGCAAAGAGAAGATGGGTGCCTGCCATCTCCAGCAATCTTGCGTCTGTTTCACACTGAAAGGACGCCCAACAACCGCCTGCATATTTTCAGTCAATAAACACCAGAGCCAAACAATGCAAGGCACTTTTCTACAAGCAGAACCTTAGAAACATTCTGTTGCTCCAGACGTATATCTGATACGTGTAACACGCAGAGTTGTTCATTCAATAAAAACAACACAATTTAAGAGAAAAATCAGAATTTGGATTGTGAATATACAATATAGCAGCTTTTAGACAGTTGGAGTAAGGACTGGAAGGCTGTGGTGTTGAACCCTCTTAATGTGTGTCCACAGTGAAGCAGTGATCACTTCTATTGACCTGAAGCGTGAGGGGTCATGGACTTTAACTTTAAAGGCTTTAATTTACCAAATCCCTTGGGTCACTATGTCACGTGCATTGACTTTGCAAGAAAGGTTGGGTTTCCTCAAAGAAAGATTAATGTCCCCTTGTACTGGAATGAGTGAATTATGTGTTAAGATGCCTTGCCTGTGTAGCACCAGTGTGTGAAACTGAATCTGCCACATGTGTCCAAGGCCTCATCCTACACAACTAGTGGCATGGGCATTGGGATGGAGCAGCTACACTCGCTGCCACCAGTGGGAATGAAGGGAGGATGAGACCCCCTTCTCCGGTCCCCTGTAAAACTGCCCGACTCCCCAGTAAGATTATATCCAGGAAGCTGATGGAGGTGTGGCACCGCCAGGCTTATCATGTCTCTCAATATTGCTGCAACTTCTCCCATGGATTTCTATGTTACAAAGGGTTCTGCAGTTTCGGAGGCAGAGTGACTTACTCAATCTTATCCAAAGACACATGGCCTCTTAAGGGATCTCCATCTTAATGCATTCACCATGTCAGTAGAGAGTAACCCAACGGCCAGAAGAACCCAATTTACATTCAGAAAAGACATTAAAGCACTGCTGTTGATGGGATTACAAACTCAGACCTATTCAGGCCATGCAAAGACAAGGTCTGCACCACTGCAAGCCTGCCACTGTACCAGCTAGTGGTCTCCATTAAGTGTGAAATAAATTTATTCTATTAAATCTCAAGTAGCTCGCTTCTTCTGAAATCACCTCTTTTGCCTTTCCCCAACAATCCGTCGGAATAATTAGTTAAAGGGCAGCAATTCTCCAGTCCTGATCGTGTAATAAAGGCGGAAATCAGCACCAGTGAGAGCATTTTGTCTTTCATTGGGGAAAGAGGCGGCCAACACGTTGCAATTTAAAAAGAACTTGGGTCTTTAATTAAAAATTGATGTCATATTAGGGATGAATTTTTCAATTTCAAAGTGCAGGGATACAGAATGGTTATCAGACATGTTAGCTCAGGGAAGTAAGTGTTCAGTACAAAAAGCGTGTGTCTCAGCCTGTGTACATAACATCCTTTGTGCAGAAGTGCATAATTTTTCAAAAGATTTTTCAGATTCCGCACAAATGGAAACCTTTACATACTGAAAATTATTTGAGATGAACACAGTGAAAGATCAGGGGAACAAGTGCATTTTTTTTTTTTTTTTTTTTTTTTTTTAACTAAACAGCGTTTTATATTTATTATAATGCCTCCGAAGTGAAGTTACATAGTAAATTTCCCATAAATTGTACATTGATTCAGTTGCACATTGAGTGCAGTTCAAGTTCAAGCTATGTACCTCGATTCTGAAGCACAGTGGTGCGGAGAGCAGTTAATGCTTCACAGCTACTAGGCTGTGTTTTGGGATTCAGATTTGGCTCACTTTGTGTGGAGTTTGCATGTTCTCCCTGTGTTTTTGAAGGTTTCCTCGCGAAACCGAGAATTTTGCATTAGTTCAATTAAACTGTGATAAACCACTAATATACCCTCCCTTATCTTGAAACCCTCATGAGTGATTGCCATGACTGAATCTGAATCTATAGCACAGACCCTATTTATCCAACCTTGGTTTAGGGTACAATGGCATATCTCTGCAGCTTGTGAGCTTCAAGATATCGTTTGCTAAATGGTCCTGTTGCATCCTTCATGGCTATATCCCACCCACCCCTTCACCCTCTCCCCTCTGCCTTCCGGGATTGTACCCAGGCACTGAGGGTAGCAGTTGAGGTCATCCATATAAAGATCAGCAATCATCCAGAAGGTCCATATTTTTGCCCATGCACTGGTCCTACACCAAGCAAGTGGAGGGACACCTGTTGAGCTGGCCTGTTGTGACCAGGCCCTGGGTGTCTGCACTGGAGCTTTCTTATTGTTTAATTCTGGTTTGGGCAATCCTGACTGGACAAGACTTCCCTCTGAGTAAGAAGGCTGCCATTGTATTATGCTCATGGTGTCACTCCGCTATGACCATTCCTGAGGCCCTGCTGAATATTTTTCTCCAGGAGAGAAATGATTGGACAAAATGAAAAGATTTGCAGCCTTGACCATGTGGGGGCTTACAGGGGTGGTATTTTGGTACTGTTCTGTTTTGTTTCAGCATCATTACCATTACCTTTGCACCTTTCTGCCAGCATTGTAACTAAACGCTTAACCTTTCACCAAACGATTTGTCATTTGCCACAGTTAATAGCTGGGTTACTGTGTTTTTTTTTTTACCCACAAATATCCATTAATGCCTCCTAAACCATTTGCCTGCTTGAATGATGTCTCTGGGTTGGGCCCTGCAGTTTATCATCCAAATCCGCCAGCTCTGACAGCTTGCCAATGAGATCCACACCCGAGGACCAGCTCTGCTCCCTGGTTACCTGTCCCCCCACCCTGCTGAGCTGCAGTGAGAGGCAGCAGCTCCCAGCTCCAGTTCCGCTCTGATTCCTCCCTGGATCTCCCATGAGAGGTTGGGCTGAGGAGCTCGGGGTCTAAAGCAGGGTGGAGGGGAGCAGGAAGAGGCTTTCCAAAGACACTGTGGAGATGGCAGGGACGTGGCTGGTTGGGAGAAGCGCACAGTTGCACCAATCCCAATATTTCTGTGATTTAGAAGATGAGAGTTTTCTTCTCCAGGGCTTTAAAAGTAAGGGGTGCTATAATCATACTTCAATTCAAGTTTTACCGAAAATGTTTCAATCATTTAGTACACCTTCAAAGACCATATTTAACCTGTTTGTCAGGGATTGGATTGTGCTCCCTCGGTTGTCTGGGTTCATCCCCGGGGTCTTTATGAAAGAGGTGTGTCCAAAACATCTTCAGACCAGTACCCCCTGGGACATACAACGAGCGATGCTTTTGTCACTAGAGTTTCGACACCTGGCACGAAAGCTCGAGAAAGCCCTGTGTCTGAATAGATTAAAATCAATACGCCTACTGCTCCTTATTTCTCAGATATTAACGGTACGCAGAAGGTCTCGAAGGAGAAGACATCAGAATCCAGACATGTTTCCCTCAAGGTTTTGCACAGAAGCTGCTGCACACAATGCCAGACAGCATTAACAAGACTTTGAAAACAGGTGCCATCCTGTTTCGCAACAACTGGTGCTTGCCCCTCAGCCAGCTCTGCGTCCAGGGTGTGTTTGTTGTGCCGGAGGCATCTGCTTCAGGCCGTTAATTCACCTGTCCCAGGTGAGACTATCCCAAGGGTTTGGAAAGTGTAAATAGCACAGTTGTCAGCAATACCAGAATTTTATTATATGGTCAACGCTTCCGTGAGAAGATTACCATAAATAAATAGCTTCTTGCCAAGATCCACTTGCAAATTGGATGGCGTTTCAGAGTCAAAGCTCAGAAGCGGGAAGAGAGAGAGGTGTATGGTACTAATATGCTTATTAAAGTGGAGAGCTGAATGGATATTGTCTAACAAGAGGGTTATGAGTCCTAATCCCAACACGATTAATTTCTCTTGCACTAGGATCTACACTTCAACCTACGCATTGATCCGTCAGACATGGTAACAGCAGCCAGGTACCCTTTCGTGCGAGGTGTCCCTGCAGCAAGCAGACAGCCCTTAACCCATGGCTGTAAACTTTAAATAAGAGTGGCATAATTGAAAAGACCAGTCGAAGCATCTTGTGTAGGTGGCTTCTTCTGCGTAGCACCAGGCTACCGCCCCAGGGAGCGCACAACTCTGAATAACAGCCTCCCACACTGCTGGGCCTCACGTCTCCGGAGCCCAGTCAAGCTCACAATGCAGCCTCTCCCCCTCTGGGCTTCCCATGGCAGAGAGCGTCTACCTGCTAATAGGTCATTAGCATCTAATAATCCTCCATTACTCCCACTCTTGTGCTTCTGGTTGAGCCCACTCTGAGCTCAAGGGTACCACTCTTCTCCCCCCTCTATGCTCTCCCCTACCTCTCTGTCAAGATCTGATAACGCCGTGCTCTCGCTGGCTGATATTTTTTTTAATTAAAACATCAAAGCTGTAATTGCACACCGAACACTGTTCGCCTCCCTCACCACCCTCGAAGCAATAATGGAGGAGGTAAACAGCGGGTAGCCTCGTGGCTAGAGCCACTGCCTTTGGACCCAAAGGTTGCAGGTTTGATTCCTATCTCTGGCTGTAGTATGCTTGAGCAAGGTACTTACCCTAATTGCTCCAGTAAAATTATCCAGCTGTATTAATGAGTAAATAATTCACCATGTAATAAATTTTAACTTTTTTTGTTCCTGGAGAGTAAGTGTTATTTCCTTATTGCTTATGCCCAAAAATGTAGAAAATTCCTATTATTCCCTTCAAACTTTGCTTTTCTGACCAGGAACTGATATTTTGAAATTTACCGATTTACAATGGGAAAACGGGCGAATTTGCACATTGTCATTCACATAAAGTCAGAAAAAAACAACCTATGAATCAAAATTAACATGTATTTATACTAAAAATGACCACAGAAGATTTAGAAGTGAGTAGTTTTTCAAGGTTTACGATTATACTGTAAATCACTTTCACTAATCAGCTCCCAAATATAGCCTCCTATCATATTCTCATCATATGCTCCTTGGTAGCGCCGTTCAAAGTCCAGTATATCTTGACGGAATCGCTCACCTTGCACCTCCAAATATGCTCCCATGTTCTCTTTGAATTTATCAAGATGAGCGTCAAGTATATGGACTTTGAGGGACATCCTGCAGCCCATTTTACCGTAGTTCTTCACCAGAGTCTCAACCAGCTCCACATAGTTTTCAGCCTTGTGATTGCCCAAGAAGCCCTGAACCACTGCGACAAAGCTGTCCCAAGCTGCTTTCTCCTTCCTAGTGAGCTTCTTGGGAAATTCCTTGCACTCCAGGATCTTCTTTATCTGTGGTCCGACAAAGACACCGGCCTTGACCTTTGCCTCAGACACCTCAGGAAAGAAGTCTTGAAGAGGTACTTGAAGGCTGCAGACTTCTTATCTGGAGCTGTGGCAAATTGCTTCATAAGGCCCAATTGGCTCCCAGTTGGGCAATCATAAGGCTGCTCAAAATCAACTTTAGTATGAATAGATCTTAATTCTGATTCATATGTTGTTTTTTCTGACTTTATGTGAATGAAAATTCACTCATTTTCCCATTGGAAATCGGTACATTTCAAAATATCAGTTCCTGGTCACAAAAGCAAAGTATGAAGGGAAAAATAGGCATTTTCTATACTTTTTAGGCATGAGCAATAAGGAAATGACACTTACTACCCAGGAACAAAAATTATTTTACATAACTGTAAATACCTTAACAGTGTAGGTTTGGACAAAAACATCAGGTAAATGAACAAATGTAAATGTAAAGGCTCCCTCACTCAAGCGTGGACAAGGCCTAAATAATTACACTCACAAATAACCTGGGCAGTATCCTTCTATATCATGAGTCTGCAGTCAAAGATGCCACAGAGGTTTACTAAAAATGCTAATTAGCAAGGAAACATCTTTATGCATTCTTCGACACGTATGCACTGAGATCCAGAATTTTGTCTTCATAATTTTGTGGTTCAGAATTTGTTGATACTTCTAACGTTGTTATTGTTCTCTATTTTGACACAGCAGAAAACAGACAGAAAGTCAAAATGGTCTGTTTCATGTAACACTGGATGTATCCTCTGACTTTTTCCATTCATGCTCCAATGCTCACTCTCTCTGCAGCTGGCTCTCGGACAAGAAGACCCCTCCCCAAGCTACAAAAGCCCGCCAAGCGAGCAGCCCAAGTCGATGGGAGTCCTGGATGGACCGACCCTTTCTCCACTGAGTCGCTGGATGCTGCAAACCAAGAGCCGGGCGGCCAACACCACAGCGCTGGAGCTGCCCTACCGCTCTCCAGTCCCCTTCTCTAAGCAGGAATTCTGGGAGATGCTGGGCAGTGACCTGCGGCCAGACTCCAGTGCTTCACGAGTCAAGCGTCGCCCCATTGTCAAGACAGGCAAATTCAAGAAGATGTTTGGATGGGGAGACTTCTACTCCAACATCAAGACAGTACGGCTCAACCTGTTGATTACAGGTAAGATTGTGGACCATGGCAATGGTACCTTCAGTGTGTACTTCCGGCACAACTCCACAGGTCAGGGGAACATCTCTGTTAGCCTGGTGCCACCTGTGAAGGCCGTGGAGTTCGATCTGGAGCGCCAGAGTGTAGTTTACCCTAAGGACTCCAAGATCTTCAACTGTCGGGTGGACTATGAGAAGGTAGACCGCAACAAGAAGACGTCCCTGTGTAACTATGACCCATCCAAGACCTGCTTCCAGGAGCAGACACAGAGCCACGTCTCCTGGATTTGCTCCAAACCCTTCAAGGTCATCTGCATCTACATCTCCTTCTACAGCACGGACTATCGCCTGGTCCAGAAGGTCTGCCCAGACTACAACTACCACAATGAGATGCCCTACCTGCCCTCGGGGTAGGGACAGACAGCAGGCATGTCACTGTGGGTGGGAACAGGTCACGAGAGTGCAGGGAAAGGCACCGTAATGGCCAAATGGACCACGGAAAGTAAAATATAGAAAAAGGGAATCTGAGACATGAACTCTGGGAAGAGGACTTTAAGAAGAGGGTTACCCTTAAAACTTTACAAAAAACATGACTGCGCATTTCATGTTAACCAAAATTATTTCCATATTATTTACCACTTATTATTTAACATGGATCCCAGCTATCAGACCATTAATCTGTATTTTCCCTCCATACTATTCCATCCATACAGCTTAATTTCTTTCTTCCCCCAGAACACTATCTAAACATATTTTTGTAAATGTTTCATTTGATGTTAACTCTACTGTACCACTCATATCACCGCAATCCTACGTCACCTGCGCATCCGTGCAGTTTGAGAAATGCACCAACATGCATTAAAAAACATAAGCAATTTCTTATAGCAGACATTGTGTTAAAAAAATAAGTCACCTCCCCTCCTGCTCACAGCATATCAAGCCAGATTCCATACACAGTGAGGTAAGTCTGTGAAATCAAGTTCTGCAACGGTTGTGTCGGCCACGCTGTAGGAATACCAAGGGAAATGGATACAGTCTCAGATAAAGTGCCAGGCCTCTTTTTCGGCTCTCTGATGCAACAATCCGCTCCCGCAACCAGCTGGCGGGCTGGCCGGCCAGCTCCGCGCTACTGGAAGCCCAGCGCGCAGCTTTCGATAATAGCTTGACCATTCAGATCTGCCCCTCTCCTCGTTTACCCCCCGGCCAAGACCGATTTCTCACGGTCGCCTGCCGGAGAGTACAGCTTTCGAAAGGCGGACGGCCACTCTGCAGGGAACGCCAAAGAACGTGTGTCCATCGAATGGCTGGTTTGTTCCCTCCCGCTCCCACCTTCCCCTCCGCCACGCCGCGCACCGCACGCTGGAATGGCTCTGAAAGCTGCCCGAATTGAAAAGGGGAAGGAGACGGCGATGTGGAGCAGAGCTGCGTGACTCCTCCATCGCGGTTTCAAGAGCATCAGTGATGCAGGAGTGAACAGGAAATCTTCTTCATGGCACCATAAACACTTGATTTGCAAGGGGCCCAAATTGTGACAAATAACAAATGTATTCATTTATGTCACAGCACTCTGGGTAGCTCCACTAAGTCACGTATAACTTGAAATTTCTCTAAGACATTGCCGAAATTTCATTTTAAACATACACAATAAAGTTCTACATTTTTATTTCTAAAAAAACATGCATTCTGGATGATCAGTAAAATACGTAGAGTTTAAAACAACTTTTCTTGTCTTTAGAAATATTTATGTAATTCCTGAAACTGCATAACTCCTAGAAACCCTTGTCGACGCTGCTGTAAATGTAAGAGTATTTATTTTACAAAGTAAACCTTACTATTTCGCATTTCTGTTCAAAACCTACCGGCTTTGCTCCACAGCAGTTGCTGAAAATTTGAAGTTTATTATTTATAGGTACACATTTATAATAGTCCATGGACTTCTGGTAAAACAAACAACAAATATAAGCAAAAAATAAGTTGTTTTTAGTGGCGGTTAAAATTATCTAATAAGCTGCATAAGGTAGCAATCACACTGGACGTGGAAACTAATTGGCGTCGTTCCTAATTTCCAACCAAGCACTGGGCTCCCATTATATTGTGAGTTGCTGCTAACTAGGGCTCAAATCTCACCTCCTGCTGTACTGCCTTTCAGCAAGTACTTAATCTGAATTGATAGAAACTACGCAGCTCTATAAATGGATAGGTATTTGTAAGCTGAGAAAACCATCCGCTACATGAATAAACATAAAATATAGTGGGAGAACTATGTAATTTGTTCTAGACAAGCTTGTACATGATTGAAATAAGGAGGAAAAGACAAAGTAGTTCATTTCCAGCAAGGTCTGGAAGGTTTCTACGCGGGGAGCCAAGGAGTTGCGCCCACACCGGAGAATCACCCTTTCAGCAGCCCAGCTGAGGCCACCCCAAGCTCACAGATGGCAAAGACGAGCACAAGCCTTGCCCCTTCCTGACCTTTCCACGAAAACAATGTCTTTTACTGTTCAACTTACAGGGAGATGAAGGAAAAAAAAAAAAAAAAAAACAAGGTCAGAAAATAAAAAAGCAAACCTTAAAAAAGGAACATCCAAGTGCCCAGTTCACTATTCACTGTGTACTTTTTATTTTTTTAAATTTATTTTATAAACTCATAACCAGGACATCTCCGGTTAGTACAGACAAATGCAACAGCTCTGTGAAGACGACTGTGGGATTTCGTTATCATCAATATCAACACAATGTTACAATAATTTATTGAAACACAGAAACTAAACCTGACCTCAATTATTTCTCTTTTTTTTTTTTTTAGTAGCTGGGATTATTTTTTTCCTCATGCATACCCCCCTAACAGCGTCTAATGATTTTGATCACTGTTTAGATGTCATGATAAAGGATTAATAATGTTGTTTGTGCTCGCTGACTGAGGACTGTTTGCAAACCTCTTGTGACCATTTGCTGTCGCACCGTGCTCTGGCTCGACTTTGGAGGGATTCCCATGGAACAGGAGGAGGAGAATCACCATTTTTGTAGCCGTCCTATATGCGTCAACGTTACACCGTTGGATTGGTGACCGCAATGCTGAGTTTGCATCGTTCTCTTTCGCCCCATCCCCCCTTTCAACCCTGCCCTGCCGGTGAACCGTGCCAGACGCCCACCCGCCTCAAACATCCAGTACAGAGGGCTCTCACGCTGTGCGAAGAGCACTGCCGTGCCCTGCAGGTCTCCTCTGGCTTCCTGGTAGGAACTCCACAAGGTTTAAATGCTGGGAGAATAACTTGGGAACAATCTACCCAAGCATGAATACGTGTCAGAATACAGCCACACACACACACACACACACACAACTGCTCCTCACATTAATTTTGGCTGCAAGGTATTCTTCAGAAGCTAGTTGTTGCCGCTCAACTGCAGTAGCAGGAGCCGAAATGGAGTAGCCATGCTGCCCGCGTGTCCATCCAGACCGAGACACCATCACCCCTCTGGCAGGAAGACGTTCTGCCTCTTCTTGCAGTATCTTACCCAACACCCAGATCCTCACCGATCGGGTTCCAAACTCAACAACGCAGCCGTGTCCAGCCCCCCTCAGAATGGTCGCACAGAATGGTCGCACAGCCGGGCATGACCAACCGCCCTCCTAGTGCGCCTAAATTCATTCAGACATCGTTCTAACTGGGTGGTGTAGAAGGGGGAAGTCTAGGCTCACAGCCACCCTCATAAACAAGGCGTGTCCAAGTCAATTCAGCACCATACAATGAGAGCAATGTACGGTTTCCTGTGGATCCCCCCCCCCCCGTCCTTGGTTCTCAATAAAGTATTATTCAATGTCGGTGACGGTGTGACGCGTGGTTATTTCCAGCTTCAACATGTGAAGGGGCTGAGATGAGAGAAAAAGAGCTGCCGCGCATTGCATCCCCGAAGGCCCGGTGTTCTACACGTGGGGCCACCATGACATACGCAGCACTCATCTTCAACTCTAGGCTAATTCCTCCTATTTTTACATCTTAAAGCCCCTTAACAATGATTGGAAGCTACAGCCATGGTCTTTGTTTATTGTAGTCACACACCAATATCGCAGCGCTAGGGGCAAGACTGGAGTTGGCAGCCATAAAATATTATAAAGGATGTAAGTATTTGAACCCCGGGGGAGCAAGCTTATATCATGGATGGGCTCCTCCCCTGCCAAGTTCCCTAATTAGATATTTCTTTTATTTTCCAGTACCTCTTTCTCTCTTTTTAAGCCATAATTGACATTAAATCTGGTGAAGCTCTTAATTAAATCCCAGACAACCGTTAACAAGGAAATTAGCTGAGACAGTCAGCGCCGCACGCAATTTAAGGAAAGAACGAACGAAAGCGGGGGAGAAAAAGATCGATTACGGCGAGGCTATTGGCAAATGACGCCCACAGCCCCACCCCCTTCCCGTAATGAAGCAATGTGCCTGAGGACAGCCTTCTTGAAACTGATGAAAGGAGACCTGAAAACAGGGGGAATGGAGAGTTGCAGGGAAAAAGCGAGAGTCATCCAAATGCATTAGCAGCAACAATAGAGCCGTTTAAAATAGGATCAAGGAAACAGGCCACTGGGCAATCTGTACAAGTCTTTTCCCCCCACTAGTCTCGGAGAAGAGGGGGAAAAAAGAAATCTGACAGAACAAGCGGAGAACTGCTTTTTGGATGTAACTTTGCCCCATTTGAAGTGATAGAGTGACATAGATTAGGATAAAAAAACACAAAGACGATCTCCAAAGGAAGCAGAAAGAGCCAATACTGACACGAGACACAAAATATCGAGACCAAGAAAATAACCCCCCCATGTGTCTGGATGAGAAGGGACACCAGAAATGATTATATTTAAAAAAAAAATCATTATAGATCAGGATCCTATGAACATCAGTTATGGTAATGTTACCTGGAAACTCTCTTGGTCTGGGGAGAGATATTAACATATTCATGTAGATTGAATATAAAAATAATGTTTTTGTTTATTGTGGTCACCAAATAGACACTCTACAAGGATACTGTAAGTGGCTTAATTTTTTGGCATTTAGATGGTTTCCTCTCCCGCTGGACTTGCATGGTTAAATGGGGAATACTTGCCAAGGGTCCTAAGGACATGTAACTAAGCAGCGTAAAAGAGACCACAACAAAAAATTGAAATGGATAACTCGCTAGCGTGTGTGTATGTACTGTATATGTGTGTAAATGAATGCAGAGAAAGTGAGGTGCCAAAAAAAACTGTAAAAAAAGGAAAAAGGAATCCAAAAGTAAAAGAGGATTTACAAATAATTAAAAACTGTAAACGAGCAATATACGTATTATTCGTGATCTGTCTTCTCTGTACCCAAGGGAATGCATGTGACCAAGAGAGCATGTGTGGAGAGCAACAGACCAAAAAATGTCCCTCCCATTGACAATGAAGAGAAAATCAAAGTTGTGCTTTGAACTGACCTTGAAATGAGTTGTTATTGACTGCCCTGGATTCGCCGACTCATCGTATCATTTGCTCAATTCAAAGCAGACTATAAATGAGGATCCACTGTTATTTTAATTTCTGAAATTTTAATTTGTTTCAGCAGTATTAGAATACCTGCAGTTACTGCTAAGTGCTATCGAGTCAGCGCTGACTCTTAGTGACCCCACAGAGTGCTTCCACAATGTTCTGTCCTCCACTTGTGTTGAAGGTCGTGTGTCCACTGTGGCTGAGACTCAGTCCATCCATCACCTGCTTGTCCTTTTCTTCTTCCTCCTGCTCCAACCTTTCCAAACATTAATATCTTTTTAAAGGAAACACAATCTTTCAACGTTGTATCCAACATATCGTAAGGAGTTCCTGTAATTGTGGGGGGTATTAAATTAAACAATCTCAATAATTTTATGTTTAATTCCAGGGTTTAGACTGATAGGTCAAAGGATCAGCAGACCTAAGATGGGCGTGCTTGCAGAAGCAGTCGTTGCTCTGGGCCGCAGCCAGAGTGTGAGGCCACAACCTTCTGCCTTGGCAAGCCTTTGCTACGGCAATTACAGTCCAGCAAACCCCAACTGCTGGCTGTGAACAGGAAGGAGGCAGTCAGGAGCAACACTTGCTATCACTGTCAGACACACTCACACGCATCATGGACTGCACAAACATAGTGGGACATTTAATGGCTGCACAAAGCAATTAAACCTATTCTTCACTGCTGTTATACCACCCATTGTCAACAACCACTTGTCCCAAGCGGGGTCGCGGCAAGCCAGAGAGCAAGGCCAAACGGGGAGGAGACGCACCCAGGATAGGATACCAGTTCGTCGCCAAGCACCCCAAGCAGGACTCAAACCCCAGACCCACCACACAGCAGGCACCTGCTGAACCCACCGCACCACTGCACCCCCAATTATACCATAAATACTTTAAATTTGAGCCCTGTCTACAAGGCTGCACAAAATCATCATTTAAGTCCATCGCTACCTAATCTCCTGACAAAATTAATAATGACAAATGTAACTAGTTAAATAAAATATGAAAATCCAGCTCTGAAAGTGGAAATTAAATGAGCGCATAACTGGGTGATATATATTTATTCTGAAGGATATTTCAGTATAGCGTTAGAACAACTTTAAAGCCCCTTTACTCACTTAATCCCCTAAGTTTTATAAAGGTCCTATAGTCCAGATTCCACAGTACTTCCATCAAATTGAGAAATCAACATTTAAACACAACTTCACTGAGACAAAGTGACAAGGATGTCCTAATGCCATCACAAGGGACAAATTATTAAAGGCTCCACTTCTTAGCCATTTTCACTCATTCTCTCTCTGTCTCACCCTTGTTACTGACAATGTGTGTAACCTCCACAGTGGCGAAAAGCACAAAGAAAAAGGGAAATAAGTACGCAAACAGAAGCACCCGGAGAGACATGCTCAGATTGACTCGTATTGGAAATGTGTCCTTCAGAAGAGCAGCAGAACAGTGCCCTCGCTCTCCCTCTCCTCTTACGCTATTCTCCACAGCCGACTGTCACTCTCGCCCAAGCTGGGGTCTTGGCAATAAGCCGGTGAACACCACACCTAGTGCTCAAGTCACCTTGGCATTGAAACATCAATACATTTACAGTAATACAGTAATCAAGGTGACAGTGATGTAGAGCCAGTCCAAGGACATGTAGGGTTAGAGTTTAAGGTGTAGGTTGGGATGGGAACTCATTGTGCTGTGTTTTCATCAGAATTGTAATACACACATATATTTGTGCAAAAAAAGGCATCAACAGCACGTTTCTGGAATGCGGGAGAAAACACCAACACGGTTTAAAAAAAAAAAAAGACAGAATTGATAAGGGATTTAAACCTACAACCCAAGAGCAGCAAGGTTCGTCCCTTTAGCAAATCATAGCCTTAAATGAGTGTTTTGTGACATTGAAATTATTTGCCGCTGGGACTCCGGAAAAAACCAACCAAGAAAAGCAACACTCTGCATTTTTGGAGGGCGGATGTGTTTGATGACGATGTAGGATTTTGGCAGAGGAACACAGAGAGGATGAGGTTCTATATTGCAGCAAAGTTCTCTTTTGATATGACTCTTTTAAGTGCTTTGTGGAACAACTGTGCACCGGGCGATAAGAAACCTCAGAGCATCACCAAAGTGTCCTTTCAGGTGCCATTCTTCATATGCTGTTCTGCTCATGCTTGGCAACCTTGGCCCCTTGTTGTCCTCGACTGTGCAGCAGCTCAGCTCTGCTCCATGTGTCCGAAAACCTTGAAGACCCCCCTACATCTTCTGACCCAAAGGGCCACCAAAATCAAAAGTAGGTCTCGGTCCTGTTGGACTCAGCATGGCAGGAGGCCACAGATACCGACAGGGCAATAGTTTCGGAAGCTGCAGAATTAGGTTCTCTAGTCCTAATGGACATAGACTCTATTAATACATTTTCTTCAGTGCTTCAACTGTCACGGCCAAATAAAGGAGGTGAATTAAAGCAGAAAATGATGCGTTTGACCTATAGATTTTCACCCGGGAAACATGGTCTTCATTACCTGAACATGTTGGGTTCAAAGTGTCAAGAGCAGTTCCAATACTGACCATGTGATGAAACTGAGGACATATTCTCTATTCTGCCAGTATGTTTCCAAAAGTTTACTGGCTGTAAAAGTGTTAATACATTCCGCTAAAATGTTCCACCGTCATTATACATCATAGCTTCTGTCCACAATGATGCCAACCCTGAATCAGTCAGCTGAACTAAAATTTTTATTAACATATCCAAATTTCCAGAAGTGGCACAAAGCCACTGGTACTTGGATTCCCAGATGTTTCTTTTCTCCCAGTTCCTTTGCCAGGTTGTTTTTTTTTTATTTTCCTCTCCTCAGTTGCCAGATGGTGCATTGCAGTGTGTTTGTATACTGGATTCTGTGTTTAGTTTGTCTATTTTTTTGTCAGTAATGTGTCAACAATCCATGCTCTATTGTTCAACACACAGTTACTCAGCAAGCTGAGAGAAGTGCTTCATGGCAATAAATTGAGTTGACTTTTGCTTTAGTGGGGGGAGGGACAAGTGTGGTGGCATGGCAGGTTCAACCGGTGCCCGCTGTGTGGCGGGTCTGGGATTCGAGCCTTCCTGGGGCTGCCTTGCAACGGACCGACGTCTCGTCCTGGGCACGGACTGGCACCCTGTCCACGTTGTACCCTGAAAGAAAAAAGAAGAGATGGATGGATGGACGGACAGATTGATGGATGGAAATGTGTACTGTTCACATTATTTTATATTATTTTAATAGACGGGTTTACTGCAGCACCAATTTGTTTAGAAAGGTCTTGCAACTGACTTCCGTTCAGTCTGAAGTTGAAAACATGCACCCATTGAAAATTTTCTCATCTTTGATATCCAGCAAACCAGTCACTTGATGTACATCCCAGTTCTTTATTCCCGCATAACATATCAAGATTATTGCAGTCTCAAAAGCCCTGTGAATGCCTTGAAAAAACCATGACAACAGATCCATGACTGGAAGAATTACCATATCACAACACGTCACTGGGAGATGGAGGAGCACCTTGTAAACAGTTCACTTTGATGAAGGATTACTCAAAGAACAGAAGATAGAAGAACATTTTGTTAGGAGAAAAAACGCTTCTGCTTTGCCCCACAAACCTTCAGCGGACACCCACGTGCTTCCTCAGCGGGACATCTGAAGGAGATTGTCTCACTGACAGTGATGCGACTTTGGTCCGCTGGCTGCCGTTCAAAACTGCTACCTAAAAACAACGTTACGACGTCCAAGCACGGTCCATCCTTTATCGAAGAGGGCAGCTTTGACAGGCCACGGCTGGCCGTCTCGGAAAAGCCCGAGCACAGCAAATCTTCCCTTGTATGCATCTGTCGCCGGCTGGCAGCCATTGTGCTTCCTGAAAGGCAACTGCAAAGCTTCCTTGACATGTGGATTACATTTCGGGATTCTGATTCAGATTATATGTGAACACAATCACTTTAAAATGAATTATTTCTCATTGTGTGTGTCCTTGACCCAGTGACATCCATTACGAATAGTAAGCAGGAAAAAAAAAAAAAAGAGAGAAATACACATACAGCCACTTTATTAGGTATGCCTAGCCAGTATCACTTGAGACCACAGGGTTCTTGGTCCTTGACAGCTCGTCACTATTACATAGTTTCTGCAGATTTTTGGCAGCACATTCATTCTCCTAACGTTACATTTCATCTCATCCCAAATGTCCATTACTGGATTGAGGACAGCTGGGACAGCGCAGGGCAGTGGCGTAAAGTGAAGATGCCATCATGTTTCTGGAATCATCCTGAGACGATGCGTGTTTTGCAAGAGGTCACCTTATCCTGCTGGACAGATCAGTTTGGAAAAGGCTAGACTGGCCATGGAGGATGCATCTGGTCACCAACAATGTTCCGGTATGTTCACATCACAAGTCTGTACCAAGAGTCAGGAGTTCCCAATAAAGTGGGTGGTACCTATATTTTAGAAGTCAGTTTTTCTGGACACATCCAAATTTCCAAGTCCCATAAAGCAAATGTTAGCAATCTCTACAGTTAACTAGTTATACTTTCAGGGTGTAACATGACAAACACAGGCAGAATGGCTGGTCACTGCCACCCCACACTCCCTCCCCCACAGCAGTGCCAAATGCGACATGTAAATATAATGTAACACAAGAGGTGCCCCCACACCACATGGAAAAATACTGCTGACCTCGCAGACCTGGTGCCTCTTCGCACTTTGCTCGTCATGCAGCTTGGATTAGAATCACATTAACACCTGCCCTCGTAAACTTTTTCAGGCAATGCACCTTCATGAGGATGTCTGGGCAAAGAGAGGATTTTAGTGACTGCTCCACTTGTTCTTCCACATGCTCTCGTTCAGCTCCTTGACATGTCGGTGAGTCAGCAGCAAAGACCGTGTTCTACATTTTTCCTCCACATTTCATGGGAAATGTCCCATGATTGTTGCTTATGACTTCCCTTGAAAGTCCACTTTCACCAGAACACCTCCAGTGTGTACTTATTGTCTTCGCTGTTGTGCACGAACAGTATTTACTTATTTACTTACGCCTTCCACCCCTCCTGGGGCATAGGCCGTTAAGAAGGGTTCTCCAGGCGTCTCTGTCAAGAGCTGAGATGTCTTGAAGTTTCCTTGTTGGCGTTTCTGTAGCTGGCAAGGTTTTTACGGTGTGGGGTAGCTAGCCCCACACCCAACCCTCCTCCTTTCTCAGCCAGCTTTGGGACCATCCATGGCGGAGTTACTTCAAACAGTAAGAACATAAAAAAATCTTGTTTATCCATCCTTTCTGCTCTAGTACAAGTCAAAACAGCAGGAACATCTCGCTTCCCTAGTTCTGGTTAAGTAATTATGAGGAATGATGTGTTATCTTTCGAGAGGCTATGTGAGTGTTTAAACGTTTGGACCTCTGCAGCAGGACTTTGCCTGAGGCAAAGCACAATTTGCCTCTTTGGATGAATAGTACAGTTGAAGGAAGCAGTCCTGACCCAAAGAGTAAGCAAAGGTGGAGGTTTGTTGAGGGTTTGCCGGTCTTGAACATCACGCAAGAGTTCAGACACCTCTCACATGTGAAGACCTCATGGTGAACAGGGATCAAGCAAATAGCAGGTCCTCGGACAGATTAAAGAAACGATCACAGATGAAAAACAGCAGGAGAACAAGTACATATCCACGAAAGCTGCAGTACTTTGACACTATTGAGGTCTCAACATGTCAAATTATTGTTATTAATTCAATTAGCAGACACCTTTCTCAATGCCGACTTACAAACGTAGGTTTGTGTACTCAATTACTTCCACAATTTACCCATTTATAGAGCTGGGTTGTTTTTACTGTATTAATTCAGAAGTAGTACCTGGTTTTAGGGTAATAGGGCAGTAGGAGCTGGGACTGAAACCCTGCTCTAACTACTACGCCACCTCCCTCCCCTTTTCCTCTGAATAATCCCATCCTTTAAATAAACGATGAAAACTGAAGGCTATTTTGAAGCCGGTTAACTATTAAAACTTATACACTACTTTTAAAGCACTTAAAAGCTTGAAAGTATTATGCCCTGTTGTTGGGTTTGGTGCTGGTTAATAAATTACAGTGGACTGGTCCATCACAGATGACAGTTAATCCAATACAAGATAGTTATAAAAGCTGATGATCATGAAATCCAAATGTAGACACAGAAGGTATTCATCTGGGCATCGGTTCTCTGAGTCTTGAGTATGAAGAGAGCTTTATGCCTACTGGGGTTGGGCCACGGGCCCCGGATAAAGCTCTAAACATTTCAGAGGATGTCAAAAGCAGAACGGGGATGACTCACACAGGACGGCTCATATCAGGCTGAAGTTCATCCTTAAAAGTTCTTCTCCTGACCAGAAAAGCCTCAGAGCAGCCTTCCTCTTGGCATTCTTTACCTCTGAGGCCGTGCTTACTCAAGCATTGCTCCTCTCCCATTATCCATAATCAAACAAAAAGGGAGGTGGCGAGAAGATCACCAAGGAGGAGGGATACTGAACTGTGGACGAGGAGCTGGAATAAACCCCTAGGCCACAAGTCCACACTGCACAGGGTGGCTTTAGAGAACAGAGCTGACACTCCTCTCGCTCTCCTCTTCCAGCACAAGGATCATCCCCGTCACCCTCCACTTAACCAACCCTGCCCCCGCATGGCTGCCAATCCTTCCCGAATCTCCGAATAATTAGCCTCAGTCAGAACTCGACAAATCGGGGACTTGAGCAGCCCCAGGCTCCTCTCTGAGCCATAAAATCCAGGTCCTTTCAGCTTGCATAGGGTGAGAGTAATACGTAATTGTGTTTACGAGGTGAGCTGCTGACTGATTTAACATTTTAATTTAGCTTTACGGCCTCAGCATGGAGCAGAGCTCTTTACCACTGAGCTTTGCCTGAGGGTCAGTTCCAGCTGCTTGCGGCAGTATGTGTCCGATGACTGCGTCCGACAAATACTCACAAAATATCGAATATTTTCCCCTCAGCCCCCACCTCCACACACCCTACCTCATTTATCAAGGCCATAAATTGCACTGACGTTGAGCGCAAGGCTGGCAATGGCACCAGGTGACGTGGACAAACGGATGCCGTGGCCAGCAGGTGCAGATGCATTTTTTAAATGAATAAAAAAGGGGTTCTATTAAAGCCGCATTAGGTGGACCACGTAGACATGGTGTACAGACATTAATGATGACAGGGAAGTCTGGGGTTTCATCTCAACGAGGGATATTAATTACCCATTGGAGTCGATATCTGGACGAACCAAATCTCTTTTTGTGTCTGCCTCCGCGGCAGATAATCGAAAGGTATCTGTTCAATTGTGTGTAAACACACCAATCCCCAAAGGGAAGCGTGCATACGCCAAAACAATGGCGCATGAGGATCAAACACGGTCTGTGGTGAAGACAACAGTGGCGTCATAGGCGTTTTGATCTGCATTTAGAAAACCATTTCATCGTAATTTTCCATTATTTTGACATCGTGCTGTTCTGTTGATGGATATGGGGAATAAGCAATACATATGTAGAAGATTAAAAACTCAGGACTTACAGTGTTCAGTATATAGGGACACATGGCATTATGGGGCAGAGCAAATGCCAGAGAGGATTTCAAGAAGTATGTGCAGTATATAGAGGGTAGTAGGTGGCAGAATGCTGAGAGCAACTGACCTGCAAACAAAAAACCTGCCTTTTAATGCCTTTTCCTGCTGTAGGACCCTTCATCAAGGTGCCTATGCCAAATTGCTCCAGTAAAAATGATTCCACTATATAAGTGGGTAAATCACTGTAAGTAGCTTAACAGTGTAAGTAAGAGGTAGCTAAATGAATAAATAATATTTATGTTACGGCATAAGGTCACCTGGGGTTTAGAGTACTTTTATTCATATAATACAATATCCTGTATCCCCTGATAGATGTTTAGGGCTGCCTTTGTGTTGTACATCGCTCAGCTCCGGATCCCTGACTTGTATATGCTTGCAAGTAGCTGATTATTATTGATCAATCTGAGCAGGTCTCTTGTTCAATCAATGAAACTACAGTCCCCGTGATGGGAAAGGAAAGGGGGGCTCTGGAGTCGGCCTAAACACCCTTTGCAAATGATGCCCCAGTGACACAAACCATCCATCTCATTGTTTGGACTGAGAGATACTTTTACCCTTTCCAGGAAGCTTGAATTGTAGTTGGTCACCGATTAGGGTGCGTGTTATTGTCCCTGCAGGATTTGTGCCTTAACGGCGATCAGGTTCCTGGTGGTGCACAACCGACCCAAAACCAAAATACAGGGGAGATAAAGGAAAAAGGCAGCAACAGCCAACCAGTGTTCACATTTGAGTGAGTGCATCCTTTCTTCTAAGACACAAGATCTAGCCAAAGAGAAACAAATGAAAGGAAGGAAAAGCGCAGACCAGGGATTAACTTGCCCAAGAGAATAAATAGTTGATGAGGCCTTAATTAAAACTGCAGAAGATGGAGAAAAAAAAAATCAGTTTAGACACCGCAGCCAGAGAGTAGCAGAGCTTAGAGAAGAGGGGCCAAAGGTAATAGCAACAAAGGGAGATGATGGAGAAAAAAAACAATGTCCCCCGCATTCATTTGCTGTGACCTTTTTTAAACAATAATGGAGGGTGTTACAGCTATGGACCGAGTGCAGTTACAGACATCGGGGACAAAAGGAACCACAGGTGCTCCTTCACATTGTGGAATCGACCAAGAGATCGTCTGTCTTGTCAATTTCTTGTCACATCCCTTCCCCAAGGTGCGGACATCCTTGACTGTGAAAGACAGTTGTAAATGATCCCAGTGAAGAATAATAAGCAATCCACCTCTAAAATATTGCTCTCCATGTTACTTACCCGAGGAAATACTCCCATCAGGCGAGGCAATATGAAACCAAACGCTGAATTTGGGACCGCTGAATTTCTTAAGGACGGGAAATGTTTATTCCACAAGGCCGACGCACACTTTCCCAACACACCAGGAAGACAAACAAAAGTCTCCCATTTGGACGTGACAAACGGCTCTTCAAGGCAACTGTCAATTAGTTGGGAAGTGCTGCGTATGAATAATTCATTAGCTCGTTCATCAAGATTTCTTGCACAAAAAACCAAACAATAATGTGAGGCTGAATATACTCTTCCACATGGCATTGTTCACAGTAGAAAACTTTGATAATGGTGGAATCAATGAGCAATTTGTCACTGTACAACATCAAACATCAGTTTTACCTTCATGTGCAGCAGCTGACATTTAGGCACATTTAAAGTCATTTTAACTGTATTCCCGCTAAAATATATGTAGATCTGTTACATATAAAATATACAATGGAGAGGATTCTCGACTGTAGCAAGGAAAAAAGAGAAAACGTCTGCACAATTATGAATAATCACTTGCTGCTGGTGTAAATTAGTCTTTTATTAGGGCTATAACTATGACTTGGCTAACTTGCAGTTATAGAAGCTCCTGACAGAACTACCCAGGTGGGAACATGATGATCTCGGTGGAACAGTTTAACAATTTTACTCTCCTGACATGCTATAAATACACGCGTGTGCACACAGATATTGTCTGTGGTTTCGCTGGGTCCAGAGGGACAGAAATCTAGCTCAGCTGAATTTCCGTGAAAAAGGCTGAATAAACAGCTGCATGTAGACTCACACAAATCCTGCAGAGCTGAAGGAACCTATAAATGGGGCTACGGGTGGCGTACTAGTTAGAGCAGTCACCTTGCAGCTGAAAGACCTGGGTACAACATTAATACATTCACATTTTATTTACTTACGAGACTTTTTCTCCGACCTTACTTACAATGTAGGGACTGTATACTCAACTACTTACATTGATGTATCTTTCTATACAGTAAATTTTACTGTATCAATGCAGAATAAGTATCTTGCTCTAAGGTACTTCAGTAGGAGGTGGAATTGAAACTCGGGCCCTTTGAGTGCAAGCTCTACCACTACACTAGCTGCTGTTTAAATCCTTGCTCCTGCTGTAGCACCGTAGATCCAGGTACTTAACCTGAATTAATACAATAAAAATTACCCAGCTGTAAAGATGGGTAAATAATAGCAAGCAGCTCAGTGTACAAACATAATATTGTTGGAGAAGGTAATCAGCTAAATGAGTAACCATGTAATTGGTCATAGAACTTGATCTGAAAGAATGTGTAATCTACCACCAACCAAACCCTACACTCCTATCTGTTTTACTAATCAGATAGCGTCACGCAGAGGTTTACACATAACCGGAAGGGGCCATTGTCTAATGACATTAGCAAATTAGCAACAATCGCTGTTAGCATTCATGGTAACCAGCGTCATGTAGCTTAGCCACAAATGCTAGTGCTATAATGCAAAAGAGATTTGGCCAGAACTCGCATCGAACCTGCCACCCTTCCAATGTACAAAACAAAATGCGGGCAACATAGAATCCCAGTGAAACAAACAGGAAGTTCATTTACCCGAGCCATCACAGCCATGCTTCTCCATCATTCCTTTCTCTTAATGTCCCAATAGAAATGAAAGCAGAAGGGTGACGTTAAAATAGTACCTTTTATTCCGCTCGGCCCTGAAGGGGGGAAAACCATTATTACATGGTCACTGTGCTTGAAGAGCGGTGCTTCACACAAGAGACGGGAAAAAGCTTAATTGTAATGGAAACAAAATTAGTCAGACGGTCACGTCACAGAGTGAACCGAGGCCTGCGATTCGAAACAAACCCATCATAACCGTCACAAAGGAACGAGTATTATTAGCCCAGTTTGCAATGAACAGCTGCTTCTCAGCAACAAATGCTCTCTTGTGTTAATGCAGCCCTTTGTTTGAAGGTAAATTTTCAGATACGTATGTTTTCATGAATATAGGGATGAGTAGTACAGTAGAGGGTTTTCATCTTTCCCCCCTATTTAAGCAGTTTCTACGTGACAGCCATGGAGTTGGGCACCCTGGAACCAAGGGCTTAGATCTGCTAATGACATTCTTCAGCATGACTCCTTAGAACCAGATCTCTCGTAGATCAGACCCTTAAAAGCTCCGGGTTTGAGCCTCTCCATGAGCACTCGTCCTACAAACAAGATCGACACGCAGCGGTGTGTTTTGATAACTGCATGTTATCTATTAAAATCCATGTTCCACAGGTGACCAGATAACTCAGTAACTCAAGCGCGTGATGTGAGCCAAACTACCGCTGATGAGGCCAACAGTTTGTCTTTCGTTATCTAAAATAGGAAATCGTGATACGCAACCAATGACCAGCATAAATGCAACATGACACTAAATGCATTCATTTTGGTGATGCCTTTCTCCAAGGTGCCTTACAATGTGGGGTTTGTACCGTAAACTACTTACAATGATGTATTCTTTCATACAGCCGGACCTCTTTTACAGTTCAGGGTTGAGAAGCTTGATCAAGAGCACTACAACTGTATGTAGGATTCGAACCTAGGGCCATCCTTTGCAAGGATTAACCACTATGCCACCTACTGCGTTAATAAGGAAATCAAGCATGCAAAGAAAATATTTCCATGTTTGTAGTGCTCTTCCCTTGCAGTGGGACTTCCACTAGGTAAATTTGATTATAATTTTCATATACCAGAGCACCTTATCTGCACCCCCTCTTCCTGCATAATCACAGGGCTCCCTAGAAATTCAGTTTGTAGGCCACCGTAAGTGTATCTCCCTAGCTAATTTAATGATCCCATAACTTATTCTGCCCCCCATCCTTCCTAAATTTCTGGATGAGCCACTGAATTCCCATCTGTAAGAGTGATACAATTTGTCGTGTCCCACAAGGGTTCGTCGACAGAAACCAGTCACTGCGGACAAGCTGTGCATCTGCATTCACGGGAACACGTGCCTTTCAACCGAGAGAAGCTGGAGGCATCGCTGCGGGGCCCAGTGCACCAGGGTCCGCCTCCTCGCTCCCATGACATCTGTATTTCCCCCGGCGGGAAGACATTACAGAAAGGCCAGGATTTAATCAGGGCCAGCGCTAGCGTTTTTGGCACCCCGAGGCAAGAATCAGTCCAGCACCCCTAACACTCCTATCTCCAAATTAATAAAGGTACACAAAGATATATATATATACATAAAAAAAAAAAATGTATATATATTTTGACATAGATATTTGCAGATCATGAAGGGAGCATAAAGTTTGGCATTAAATTTATACTTTGATGACTGAAAACGGACTGAAAATTAAACTTATTTTCAGACAGCTGAAACCTGTGTCCTTGTTAAGTAAGGCTTTTATTAATATTTCCCAAAATTAAAAATTTTTCCAGATATTAGTGGATAAATCTGGCAACTCCAAATTTCAGTGTCCATAGGCAATTTCCTAGATTCCCCTACTTATAAAACCAGCCCACGCGTTGATTCCCCCTCCACCACTTTAACCAGACATCCTTGATGTTGGGAGAGGTGGGGGAGTAGTAACTGTACCAGGTTCTATAATGGATTGGAACAGAGATTCAGATCCCGCTCCGAAGAACCAAACTGACGCGCAAAGTGGTCCCTCTTTCATAAGCTGGGTTTGAAGTTAGTCCGCGGTGTTTGCAGGCAAGCCGACCCAGAGCATATGGACCGTGTGGAAAGGGCAGGGTTAAACTATCAAGCCACATAACGCACAGAATGAGGGGTTAAACACCCACTCCAGTGTCGGTTACATGAAACCTACAACCACTTCTCCAGAACCGGCGCCAATTATGACACTCGTGTTCTTAAACAATTAGGCTGATGCGAGATGATTACAGCCGCATTAAAAAGCAATAAAGTTCTATCAACGGGGGTTCGAGCCATCCGTACCGCGAGTAGATCGTTAAAGGAACAGCAGGCCCCATGCACTACAGCGTGCTGCCAAACAGGGTGCTTTTTTCTTGTTTTTTCTCCCCCCCACTCTATATTTCACGTTTAACCCGTTTAACCCCCCGCCCAAGCCCGGTGGCAATTTCACTCGGCTGCTTTTTTGATAGCTCTCCTCTCGTATCCAAGGAGACGGGTTACCGCACGAGAGGGACGTGGCATCCTGCGCTGACGGGAGTGGACCCTCAGAGCGTTTCATTACACTGCATTATTCATCGACTCGGGAGAAGCGTGCTTCCCCAGCCCCCCCGAGGGACTCGTGAGGCATATGATTTTATGCCGTACAAACGGCCTGAGTGGAAAGATCACTGCCCGCAGCACCAGCTGTAGGGGGAGTGCCAGGTGAAGGGGTGCGGTCCCCGTCTCTCCTCCCGAGGGCGCTCCTGTGCAGACACACCAGAGGGCACAGAAGCAGGACTTAAAGACAGACGTGGTACTGAGCAATTTGAATACATTTCTTACACACTCAACAACACCAAAGTATCCAGCTTAGGCTTTCACACACCCAAAGGGCAGCGCACACACTGGAGACACTCAGTGTGTAGTGCCTTGCTTCGTTCAAGGGTTCAACAGCAGCCGCTGAATATCATATCTGAGACAAAGGATGAGAAAACAAGCAGGTGGCGGGACAAGAAGAATAAAGATCATACTTAAAGCCTTCTTTACGTCTTACTGTAAAGAACATGTGGCCACAAATAACCCAGGTTTGAATCTCACCTCCTGCTGTTGTGCCCATAATGGAGGTACTTGCACTGAATTGATACAGTAAAAATGATGTAGCTGTATGAATGTGTGAATCACTGTAAAGCACTCTTCAGAAAAGTGTTAAATATGTGAAAGGAAAACCCATTTTTACAGATCACTTTTGTACTTTTACCAGTTTACACATGTGGATTCTTTGTGGAGACACTGGTACAATGCCAAGGCATCATCTGAGATATGAATCTTATTTTACAAGTCCTTCTTATATTTACATTTACTTATTTAGCAGATGCTCTTCTCCAAAGTGACTTCCAATGAACTCTATGAGAACTCTGGGTCGCTCATCCATACATCGCTCAGCCACACTCTCTCTGTCCCTCACACACTATGGGTGAACCTGAACAGCACGTCTTTGGACTGTGGGAGGAAACCAGAGCACCCAGAGGAAACCCACGGGGAGAACGTGCAAACTCCACAGAGACTGAGATGGGATCGAACCCACGTCCTCTAGCGCCACCCAGGCGCTGTGAGACAGCAGCGCTACTCGCTGTGCCACCATGCCGCTTGCTAAATATCTCAGTTCCTTCCGGTATGAAGGACAGAATTCAGCCTGTACTTCATCCGAATAAAAGGGAAAGAAAAAGGGAGGAAACTTACAGTTCCTGCTTCCCTTCCTTCTGTCCCACCCACCTCTCCATCGTCATGGAGGATGAGCCCCTGGAAAAAACTGGTGACGATTGGCTGCCTAAATTACTCGTCCCCAGGGTACGTTAATGGAGACGGATGTGTGAAACGCTTTGGAAATAATTGCCGGAGAGACGGCGCAGGGAGACATCCCCCGGGTTCCCTGCTCTCACACCTCCTCCCCCCCACGGATGCGCGTTTGTCCGAGCCGGGCGCGCGCGCGTGCTGCGGGGCGGGTGGCATGAGGCTGCTTAAGAGGAGGTCACAGACTGAGGCCAGGTAATTTTAGAATGGAGATGAGCATCTTCCAGTCTTATTTAAACACAAACAAACCGGTGATGCCGGTCCTAACAAACCGAGCGGATCGAGAGCCGATCTACACTATTTCGCCGGTCTATATTTTGGATGCGTGTCGCTGCCCTCCGATCTGTCTCTTTCCACACAGTTTAACCATTGCGAATTTCACAGTGTGCTTGGATCTCGCTAAACTGCATTGTCCCCCGATCGAGCTGGCAGATATACGCTCCCTTGACGGGTATACTTCTCAAACCCTGAGCCGAACGGGGCTGAGCGGGGCCCGGGCACCCTCCTGGAACGGGGGCAAATCCCTCGCTGGAGGCAACGGGCAAAAGGCAGGCGTCTGACAGGTCCCCGGGGAGGTGCCGGCACGGAAGCAGGCCGGGAGCCTGAGAGACCCCTGTCTCCCCGCAGCAGAACGGCGCCAATTACGGTCCACCGTTGCAGAGCTCGCTGTCACAGTCGGCTGACGACACGATGCGGCTCAGACTGTCAGTCTGGGGGCTGCGGGGGCCTCAGCCGGAACTCGACGCAGTCGCCCTGCCCGGCCAACTGTCCCAAGCGGCCCCTGTCGCATTTCATAAGTACGGCACGGATTTTCTCCGACGGCTCTTCGCTTCCTCGGTGGGGACCCAACGCCGTCGAACCGCCAAGCGGCACAGCGCGCAAGCTTCGTTTAAAACACAATGAGGGGAAAGATCTGCATTCTGGGAGGGGGAGGAGGAGGAGTGTTTGGAGAAGCAAACGCGCGGCGCGGATGACCGAGCAACACGTGCGTTTCGTCGCCGGAGACCGCCTTTAGGAAGACGAACGCTGCGCAATTGAGCATAATTCCTGCGCAGCTGCGGCACTAAAGACGGGAATCAGATGCCCGCTGTCAAGCGCAGCCCCCTCTCCTCGGAGCCACCCCCCGCGGAAACACAGCCTTTCATTACATGCCTGTGGGCCCCACGCTGATTTTGTGTTTTAAGGACTCTACATGGGAGCCAGTGATCATTTGACTTCTTGAGGATGCCACTGTGACATTTGTGCTTGCCTGCTGATTTTTTTTTGGTTTTGTTTTGTTGGGGGGGGGGGGTTCCCCACACGCGAGTCACAATTTGTCAGCAAGACAACGTCGGGTGAGAAGCCGTGATCACAGGCCGCAGGTCGAGATCCCAGCGAGGGAAATGTCACCGAGCTCTGCTGAAGAACACTCAACATTCCGCCGCTCCTTCGAACATAAACAAACGACAAATAACCCAACACGACCGTGAATAAAAACGGAAATGCGGAAGGTTTTAAAGTCCCCGATAAAGTCCCCTACCAAGCGACAAAAAAGTGAAAAAATCATAAGTGACAAAAATCATAGTTTTATGGATAGTTTAGCGAATAAAACAAACACAACCTATTAAGAATCTCTTCAATTACAGCAAACAGTAAAATTATGAAAATTATTGCTGCACTTCTGAAAACAAACTAGGGATGTGACCTTGAGCCTGTGGAACACATAGCATCAACAAATTGTTCTCATCACTCGATAACCGTACGGACGAATTTACTCCGAATGATCACTCAAGCATCAGCCTCCACACCAAAGGGCCACTTAATGCGCACGATTCAGACAATACTTAAAACAGCGTCCCCAACGAGTCAGCCTTCAAACGTGCGATACTGTTCTCGCGTCGTCTATCCGCCATAGAATCACAAGGCCGGCGTAATAATCGTTCCTTGTGTCATTTATTTATTTAGCCCTGCTCCTCATTTGTCATTCTGCAAGCGTTTCCTACATCGTGTGCAAAACTAGGGAAGTACAAAAGTGATTTTGTAGCCGCGCATCGCCGTGCTCGGCTTCACCGGGTGGACGTAAGGTAAACAAATACGGCGTTAACGCTGCCTCCCAGATCAGTTGTGACCTTGCTTTTCCCTAAGAAGCTCATTCTTTAGAACAAATTTACAACCTGGCAGCCACCCCCCGCGACAAAAAAAAAAAACTAAGAACAAAACCACTCAAGCGTTTGTCACACTGGCAGTTCAAGGCACTCGGTTTTAAGCCAGTTCTGCCAACAAGACTATTACATTATTCACAGAAAATGGGAAATCTAATTCCGTGCGAGTGTCTGACAGCACTCGGCATGTTTAGCACACCGCTGTCCAAAAACCACTGCCTGACTACTTTCGTTTTTTTTTTTTTTTTTTTTTTTTAAACACCAGCTCTGTTAGGGATGCCGTCACATGCTGGTGCGTTGAAGCACAACAGCTTCACGGCCGCCTTGTTAACCCCCAAACGCTGCAGCATACAGATGAGAGGAACCTTCACCAAAGGTTCCCTTGGCACTCTACGGGTCGTGCCGGCTTCCTCTAAAGGACCCAGTTCTTGGTCCGTCTGTGTTAGAAGGCGTTGACGTTATCTGGCTTCGTCGGACTCGGCCCAAGCGTACGCAAGTATTACACGAGATCATTTTTTCTTCATTTTTTTACCCCCAGCTCTGCTAAGGATACATCACATGCTGGTGAGCCAAAGCCCAAGAGCTTCACAACTGCTTTGTTAGGGATCAGAATTTTTTCACTGCCACACACTTTTTATTTTACTGTGGTCCTATGATGAGAAATACGCATTTTAATTTTTTGTTTTACTCTTTCACTTGCAGAGTTGCATACACACTTGGGTCCAAGATTGGAGAAAATAGTTTTACCAATACCTTCCGACACAGTTAAACGGACCGAGAACCGGGACCTGTGGAACCAACAGCATGGTCTGCAGAGCGAACCAGCGGTGACGGTTCCCCTCATGTATAAGCTGCACTGTTTCGGGGTTAACCCTTGAACATTACAGCATACGGACGAGGGAACCTTCGCCGCCGGTTCACTCGGCACTCTGCGCACCATGCTGCCTGCTCTACGGGGCCCAGTTCTCAGTCCTTTTGGTTGTGTGAGCGAGTATTTGCATCATTTGGCTTCACCGAGCTCAGAATAAATCAGCGAGTGTGCAGAAGAAAAATATTACAATTTTTTTTTTTCCTCCCCCAATGACAAATTGAAGGTATTAATAGAACAAATAAAAATAAAATAATCAAGATGTTCTAACCGGAATTCAGGAACTACAAACTGAAGTATTTTAACATTCGGTGTTTAAATGCACTACGGTGCTTACTGCACAGGAGATTTCTTCCGCCAGCGAGCCGAAATCCCGTTAAGCAGCTGCAGCGAATATCAGGAATGTGGAATGTAAACAGAGCTAAAGCTCCAATCCTTTGAGCCACCAACAGCAGCTCGCAAGCAAAGCACCCCAGGGAGAGCGAAGCGAGGGGGACGCCGACGACGCCGACTACGACGACGACGACAACACAGGCCAAGTAGCAGCCACCCCGCAACCAATGATGCACTGCTAAGGCAGTGGGCGTGGCTCCGATTGACAGGCACAGCATGGATCCACGGGGGTGGGGGAGCAGAGGATCCACCGCATCGCGACCCGCCCTCTCCGTGTTAATGAGGCTCCGACACAGCTCAGCGGGCCGCTGGCTCCCCCGGCGAAGGCAGCGGAGGACGGGCGGGAGGGGGACAAAATTAATCTTCCTGCCGGAGGTGTTTGTCGCAAGGCTGCGACGGAACAAGCCCTAGCTATAGATCATGTTGATTTGTAGCGTGTCCCCCACCCCCCTCGCCACAACACAAGGCTCCCAAATGACTTTACTCCTGCTTTATCGTGCCACGCATCAGGACACCTGCTGCCCGCTCGCATCCCGCCTCCCTTCTGCCACCTGTGTCTCATGGGTACGAAAGGAACACCGGTTAAATACATCCTCACAACAGGACACCGCTCACCGGTACCTCTCTCTCCCTCTCCCTCTCCGTGTGTCTGTGCGTTCTCTTGTGTACGAGCTCCGCATTACTGCAATACTAATTGGCATATTTTTGATCGTCTCATTCCTGCTCTTCATTCTTCCCTCATTCCACTCCAAATACATCAGTATTAGCTATTATCAGTAGACTATGCAGTAGACTACCTGTGCGGTCTATACTACTTTTATTTATTTTTACGGCACACTTTTTACGCGCGCTGATGCGCTTGACTAAATGTGATATTTCCGGTATTTACTACAGCGCTGTTCCGGTGTCTTCCGTCACCGCGTTACTGTGTGTATGCTGCTCGAGCCTTGGGCAGTTTCCCAAGGGATTAATAAAGTGCTGATGAATCTATCTTTTAGCTGATGCTTTTCTCCAAAATACTTGTATACTAAGCTACTTAGTGATTTACTCGTTTTTACCTTAACATTTCAGTGCAAGTACCTCGCTCAAGGGTACTGCGGCAGAAGGTGCAGGTTCCGCAAATAAGTTCCTCGAAGGAAACTGCTCTGACCGCTTCACCACCTGCTGCCTCTTTGGTGCCATAAAGAATTACTGACCACCCCAACCCTACACATACCTCTAAAGTCTTCTTCCCGGTCTTGGCGGTATAATTAACACCACCACAGTGCGGAGGCTGGGGGGCTATCGGCACTGCAGGATCCTAAACGGGGGCTTCAGTCCCCCCCCGAAACAGGAAAGTAAAATATAACAGACAAGGAAGATGCCAGTGAAGAATCTATCGTCCGTGCAGATAGAGCAGTGTTACATGCTGTTACACACCAGATCATTCTTTCCGGTCTTCCTTGTTTTCAAGCCGAACAGCAAGGTACAAATAAAGGATGCCACGGTACGGAGAGTCCGCTGAAGACGCTGGGTTGTCCGGTGCACTCGGGCGTGAGCGTCGTGTTGTCGGCAGGAGCCGAGAACGGGTAAGGGAAGGGTCTCCCACGGAAGAAACCCCCCCCAAACACGCACGCCGAAGCCTCGTTCCCCATTCTGATTACAATCCGGAGCCCTCCCTGTTTTTAATAATGTTCAATATTGAAATATTCAAACGGCCTCGCTATCTGATATCACCCTTGACAGTTTGCATTCACACAGCCCGTCTAATAACTAGGCACACAAGGGATGGGATCACACATCTATGCGAAACTTTGGGCCCCTTGATAATTCCAACAATGTGAAGACATTCTAAGAGAATCGCTACTGTATTATGCATTTTATAACACCTCTGGTTTTATAGCAATTCCTCTAATGACAGTAACAAAGGCAGGAGGACTGGTGGCACTGACGTTTAAAATTGCCTGAAGAGGGACCTCACGTGATATACGGTACGTATAAGTCTATAGATGTGTGTGTGTGTGTGTGAGGAAACATCAGAGAGGAAGTGCAGTGGTTATTAAATGTTCCCTGCCGGTGTGGTTTTATTGAGCGGCACAAAATTGCTTTAAATAGCCTTGACTTGGTATACCGAGTGTCTCTCCCCCGCCTCCCTCCGCACCCGCTCCCCCATACACACACTTACTGTTACGAAAAATGCTGTACAGAAGGTCACATTTGTTCACAGCAGATTGTTGTCTCTAGAGATAGGCTGACCTTAAAATTCTTTCTGTATGAAAAGAGAAAATCTTAGACCCCCGGCAGAGTTCTTAATTCAAATATCTGTGTGATTGATGTTGTTCAGCCTTTCATGTGCTTGGTTGGGGTCCTTTTGTGTTGTCCGTCACCGCATAGGGGACGAGCGCAGGGTACTTACGTGCTTGGCCCCACCCACCAGCCACAGCACCCTCCCCTGGGGGCAGTCCCAGACCAAGAATACGGCACAAGACACGCACCTTGATGAGCTCCCCAAGGCCGAGGGCATCCCCCCCCCCCAACTCCGACAAGCTGGCCATCTGCTGCCTCCAGAAGGCGCCACGGCTCTCCCTGGAGCGCGATGTGTGACGGCTCATTTGAGGCACCGGTAGCTCAGCACGTGCCCTTCTCCCACCAGGTGGGATGCCAGGAAAGTCGCTACCTGTTGAGCTGCGGTGCTCCGTAACGGAGACAAATGAGTCCAATATGACCTTAGGGGGCGCAAAGCTCGAAGTGGGCGCGAAACACACCTAATCGGATTTGGGTTTGAATTTGCTGCTGACAAAGAGGCTGGAGACTGAGCCGTGAACGCGGGGAAATTCTGCAAGGAACCGAGAGATGAAGCGGCGGGGGCCGTCGAGGTGCACGCAGAGAAGCAGGTCAAGTACTCCGACTGAACATAATTTCTCCTCCGCTCCATTATGAACATAATAATAAACATTGGCAGCAGAACTCTGTTACAAGCTGCAACACTATACTTCATCAGCAGTTTTACCACCTTCTTTCATTACAGCTCCTCTGTATAACCGAGGGATAAATAAGCAATTTTGGGAACAAGCCAGAAAAACAGACAGAAAGAGAAGTGAAGATGAAGAAAGGAGAGACTTTGTATAGATTATGTGTTTTGCACAGAACCGGACCATGAACTGCAGCATGGCAAAGGGTTGTGGAGCAGGAAGTTTATCTTGCATCATTTATCTATGAAGAAGAAACAGGCTAAGCTGGGTAATTAGGAGGGGCAGGGTAATTGGAAAGAGGCCATGCATGCTGGGATTGGTTGCGGGACGGCACGCTTACACAAGTGCTCTCCTTCCTGCTGAATGGTCCCATTTAGTTGGTTTCGGAATGGAGAGAGCCCATCTTCCAAGCCAGAACAGTTCTAGGGCAGCATTTCTCCAGCCCTGAACAAGCCACGAAAATTCCCTTCAGTACGGTGCCCCATCCTATGTGGATCTAACTACCCGCAGCTCTTTGGGTGTATATATGTTTTCCAATACCCTATAAAGGAGTGCCTTCCCATCCAGCATGTGCCCTACTTAGCCTTGAGCCCTTTGCTTCCAGGATATGCTCCAGACCTTCACAACCTTGACTCGGACAAGCGACTAAGGATAATGAGAGATAGAGAGAGAAGACGCCCAATTCTTTCACCTCCACACTTCTGGGAGAAGAACAGCTGATGATTTGGCCACAACAAGAGCAGCAACGGCCCCTCCCGGATGCCTATACAATAGGAGAAGTCCTTGTCTTGTAAAGCTGCACAAAAACCAGAAAATTCTTGACCCATGAAAGTGCCCCTCATTGTGTCCCCTTCCTAAATTTCCAGAAGCTGCCCGGGACTTGCCTCAAGTCAACGCCGTGGACTATAAATCACATTTTTCTGAAACCGCAAAAGCCACGTATTAAAAATCTAATCACCACTGAGGTTTGTTGGTGGGGGCAGCTTGTAGAGGGAAGCTCTGAGCAAAGCCCTACAAGCCCTGCAGTTGTTCGGGAAGGGTGCGAGACGTATTTGTTCTCGTGTACAGAGCAATGCTGCAAGGGAGTTAGAGGCAACAATTTTTTTTTTCCTCTACCGCACAACTTGAGAACACTCACCCATGAATCCTACCTTCAACAGCTCCACGCCACAACGGCCACTTTGCCGTCGGACGGCAAAACGTCCAAGGGGACCGACCCAGGGAAGAAGGGCGTCCATCTGCTTTATTGTGTCAGGCCTCGCTCCCTTTCGTGTCCTTCTCTTTAATAAACCACTTCGGAGAGAGAAGATTTCATTCTGTCGCCGGCAGGTCGAGGCACGGCCGGCTCAGCCCAGCGACTCCAGAACAAGGCTGCGGGGAATGAATACTGTGTCAGAGGAGATGTAGAAAACACCCATGGAGGAGTACCACTTTTCACAACTCGGCCTTGCGGCGCTGGGCGCACTGAGACGGCATTCTCCCTAACAAATGAAATAAAGACGAGACACATCCTCCACGAGATGCTGAGAAAAGCTGACCCGTGGCTGTGTGTGGGGTAGCCATCAAAAGGAATCATTCGGCATTCTACACGGGACAGCGCGCGTTGGCTCCGTGTCATCTCTTATTAACTCGTTAATTTCACAAGTGTAAACATGTTGAAAATGTGCTAATTAAGCACCGCGACTGCGATTCTGTTTGTTTGCATTTATTTATGAATCGCTGCCCTTTCCCGAGGGGTTAGGTGGGGTATGGGTTACAGAACTGCAGCCAAGTGCATAATAAGATACACGCAGGTGTATGCAGATTCAATCAAGTTCAAATTCTGTCCCGAAAGTGTGATGCACACTGCACCATAAACATAATTCCATTCATTTAGATGACTCAAAGCCCTGTGCCAAAGCAGTAGGAGAGCTCTAGCACCCGGCGTTTTCCATCTGGTGTCGATACACCTGGCACTTCTTCTCTCGACACACCCAGGGGGGGAAGGAAAATGCATTCCAGCACTCCCTGCGCAACGTTCCGCTTGCTCCGGAAACTTCTTGCACATAAACTAAGCCACAGATTTGGTGTACAGAGTTGAAATTGTCCACTTGAAATTTTGGCTGCATTTTTTTTTTTTTTTTTTGCTGTCTCATCGACTTGCTGATGAGCAGTTTGGCAGATAAATACCAGACACCTTAGCCCAGAAAAAAGGCAGGCCGATTCTGAAGATGAGGGCGCACTTTGAAAAAGGCTATGGTGAGATTTAATCAGCGGCAGCAGGAAAAAGAAACCAGGTGGTTATTCCAATGTGCATTGCTGCAGTGAGAAGGGAACTGCTGAATTTCAGAACGCAGACTCCTCGACTTATGAACACAACTGGGACCAGAAGTGTTTCAGATTAATTCTGTTCATACAGAAGGCCATTTCAGTTGCAAAGAAACAATAAATGCTTACTTAGCAATACAGACATACTTCAATTTATTTGTGGGTTGCGCTCCGCAAAAGTATCGGATACAGCTGTAACGAAAATACTTTGGAAGTTTTTGTTTTAATATTTTAACTTCGAGGTACATTGAAACTGAGACTGAAAAACTTTTTAAAGTATCCCATAAACAGGTGCAACATTTTTAATTTTATTCTTGATCACCAACATCAAGACATACCTCAGGCCTCAAACCTTGTGAAAAGTGATATGAATTAAGGTGGTGCCATGTTCCATACTCCTATTCCGTCCACGTGGATTTTAGTGACACCTACTGGCTGGACCTGTAAATACAGCTTGTGTTTGGAAAGAAAAAATTTTAGGAGGCGCACAACAGGAGAAGCTCATGGACTTTAGAAGTAGTAAGTGAACCGAAGGTCAAATCCCAGGAGAAAAAGGTGCCAAATGTAAAGAGTATTATTTAAAATGAAGGTACAACTCAACATGCAAAATATACTGCTTGCGGCTCTGCGAGCACTTAATAAATTTCGGTATATTATGCCATGAGGACCTACTTCAGCTTAATGACAGGCGAAAAGGACCGAGTAACGCAAAACCATTTCATCCGAATTTGCGGACCATGAAAGAAGAGCGCAACAAGTCGCTTCGTTCACACCCGATTACGTGCAACGCTCGTCATTTTTAATGCAGCTAAAGTGAAGCGTAAGGGAGCCGTGCGGGAATTTAAAAAAGAAAAGCGCAGGCTGAGAACGCAGAACAGAATCACACAAGGGGCTGAGCTAGGCATCCATCAAAAGGCAGAAAGGGAAAGGAGAAAAAATACGGGCGAGAAACGCTTCGAAGAAGGGCCTTCGGACGAGTTCAACGCTAATTCGCGTGACGGGAGACACGGCAAGAGCATTGCTGTGCGACTGTCTCGGGTTAGAACATGACATCAGGTAGCGAATCGCCACCTAGATGGAGGGCGTCTACAGGGCAGACAGTTCTCTGGTAACCGTGAACACGCCAAAGCCCGTCGTTCGCGCCGGCTCCCGCCGCAGCCGAACAACGCGAACCTCGACGGCGGTCGCTTGGCAACCCGGCCAGATCTCCCCCGTGTACCCGCACGCAAGTAAGACGCACGCTTGCAGGATCACACTATTCTCTTAGTGCAGAACAAGGTGGTCTCCTAAAGCCTCTGCTGGGAGCACTTGCACGCAAATATTGTAGAGACAGCTGCCAGGAGTGCAGAAATTATATCCGAATTAGTTGCTTTGCAGGCTTACGCGGTGTGCGAAAAACAGATGGCCTCTTAATTCAATTACCAGCACAAATGACCGACTAGCTTAACCACGGCGGAGACCCGTGACCTTCACATCGCAGGACCCGGCAGGCCTCAGGGCTCTCTCTCCGCATTTTATGCCTCTGATAGTTTTAAAACACCCTTCTGCTACCAAATTAACTGATTTTTGTCCTCCCTGCAAAGTATGACACCATCCACTTTTTTTTTTTTTTTAACTGTGCAAGCGGTAGACTTCATTAAGACATGACGGCGCGAACTCACTGTGCCCCTCAGAGCTGCTGAATCACTTCCGGCAGTTAAGAAGGGTCTCAAAACTCATCCGCTTCAAACCCGCTTCACTACTGAGCTCCTGAAATCCTTGCAAGTTAGTCCCTCACTGCCTGCAACTTTTTATCTCCCTATTTTCTTCTGCCGGTCACTTCAACAGGTAGCTAGTGGAATATATGCACTATTACAACAGCTCTGTGTGTGTGTGTGTGTGTGTGTGTCTGAGACCTCTGCCTGTAGTTGATGCACTTTTGTTTACTCTCAGCTTTAGCTTGCTTTGGATGAAAGCATCTGTCAAATGCTTAAATGTGAGTGTCGATGTGAGATGAAGGAGAACCCTACTCACCCGATTTCATTCCCAGTTGACCACAGGTTTCAGCGTGACCATCTTTGGGGGGGGGACTGCCGAGCCACTCGATGGAGCAGGGGCCATTTGGTGTTTAGAGGGACCTCCTCAAAACAGATGGCTTGTATGGCACTCGAACCCTGCACCACGCCGATGGGGCACATGGCAATTTAGTGACATATCAACAGAAGAGTCACCTACATGTTTTTTTTTTTTTTTTTTTTAAATTCCCCCCCCATCAGGTGCCAGTTACTCTAGTCCAACCACATATGCTTGTATTTTTCCCACGTGAACCTTTCAGCCCCCCCCAAACACTAATAATCATCATGCAGTGAGCAGTAAACAACTCTAATTGTGTAAGCACTTCATAAAAAGGAAGAAAATAAAGTTTCTTGAAAAACACTTGGTGGTGTATTTATAGACGCTTCATCAAGCTGGGTAACAGATGCCTGAACGAAACCTCTGCTCACTTCTCTCCCCTCCCGGATACAACCATTGCCTGCGCATAATCAAACTGATAGAGGAAACATGACAAGAAATACCTAGTGTGCCTGAAAGGATCTTGAGAGAGAGAATTTGAAACAGAAAATGACTTATAACTGCATTTTCAATATTATGTTCTGTCTGGTATCTATGCTTAAGTATGAAAGGAGCCAGACAGAGCATGTACTTATCAGAGGAGCCTCGCATCTGCAGTTATGTGGCCACAACACATCATGTTTGAAGAGAGGTCCAGCACATTGTCAATGCTATCATGTGAAACACCAGCTCTCAGCTGGTCTGTGTAATTGGCATGCATTCAAAGGACATGGGTTCAAATCCCACCTTTTGCACCAGTACCCTTGACAAAAGTACTTACCCCTAAACTCACACACACACACACACACACACACAGTCTGAACCACTTATCCCATACAGGGTCACGGGGAGCCAGAGCCTAACCCAGCAACACAGGGCGAAGGGCTGGAGGGAGAGGGGACACACCCAGGGCGGGATCCAGGGCAGGACACCAATCTGTCGCAAAGCACCCCAAGCGGGACTCGAACCCCCAACCCACTGGAAAGCAGGCCCTGGTGCAACCCGCTGAGCCACCGCCCCACCCCTAAACTGGAAAAGTAAAAACTACCCAGCTGCATAAATGAGTAAATCACTGTAAGTAGCTCTGTATATAACCCTAACATTGTAGGTAACCTTAGATGAAGGCATCAGTTAAATTAATAGTAATGATAATATAGAGTAATAGTGACTCGTAGAGGAACTTAATTTGACAAGAACTCACGGAACAGAGGAGATCGGTATGATTTTCCAGTGTCCGGTGCTGCAGCTGACACAGCTTACTGCCCCTCCTGCTTTTTCTTTGCGTACAATATTTGTTAGAAATGCAAGGCACATTAGGGGCATAGCGGGGTTTTTCGGCATTCCCTCATACTGCTGTCTGATATATATAGTCACTTTACAAAACTGTTGCAGTGCTGGAGGCATTGCTATGACATTGCCATGTTATTAACATGAAAACAAGAACTTACCATAGTGCATTCATGTCAAACGGGAATATATGCGCTAAGAGGCTAGAAAAGGCATGAATCGAAGCCTAGTTATTTTCTTATGATGCTACACAAGAATATCGGTTCACATCATAAACAGCGAAAACGGTTCATCTTTCTACCACCTTCGCGCCGCTCTTCTCATTTCGCAGAGACTTCAAACTGTTTATCCCGCTTCCTCAGTTACATGGCTTCCTCTCTTTGAAACGAGTGCAGCGAGCGACAAATAGATCAGATCCAACAAATCTCATGATGAAATCGGCGGAAGAGGAGCTGAAGAAGTAAACAAACAGTCTTATATAAACACACTGGCTTTAAGGAAATACGATTGCAGGTGAATGTCCCTAATATTATTATTACCGTTCCTGATCCGCAAGTTGCGATGCGGGTTCCGAAATAAGAGTCGGCACGTTGCTCGTGTTTTTCGGATTTGGTGAAGAATTGCAGAGCAGGTCGACACCGGTACGATAACTATTGGCTTGTCTGCAACCGGAGATGTTTTGAATAGTAAATTTGCACGCAAACAGAGCGTTACGCCGCTATCGGGCACAGGCCTTGCTGCATCGCGTTCGAAATGCGTGCTCGATGACTCGCGACCGTCGTGAACGTGGAATTGTTTGGACTGATTTATTTACTTAGAATTCTTATTTAATCTAGGATACCCAGGAGGGGTGAGCAGCCACTGGCACTTGGACCCCCAGAGGTGTTTTCTCCCTTGACTTTCAGTTGGGAGTTTTTTCTTCCTTTCCTCCGTGGCCAGTAGACTTACTTATAGCTTTATAAAAGGATTGATAATGTATTACGCTAGTCTGTAGTCAAGCGTCTTCTTTGTCTGATGTAATTGTTTCTTCGCCTTATGCCTGTCTTCAAGAGCCATGTGTCACTGCATGAGAAGAGCGCTCTATAAAAATCAGTTAAATTCAACTTAAAGGGTGATACATTTGGCTGAATTTTTGATTTAGAAGACGACAAATCCTTGTGCAACTGTAATCCGGTTCCACGCGCCGTCCAAAAAGTTGCATAACCCCTCCGCACGTCGACCCGCTTCGTGATTATAGATTAGCGCCAAAATGTACAATTAATATCAAATTAAAAATTAATTGCGACAGAAAAAAAAAAAAACATGCGCGCACCGAAAAGGGAGAGAATAATTAAATAATCAGCACTGGGAAGGAGAGCAGAAGGCTTCCCTACCGAGATCTTCCCATCAAAGCGTCAAGCTAAATTGTACGACATCAATCCGTCAATCAACTACATTTGATTTGATACAGCACATTTTTCGCAGCACAGCCTTCCCTGGGTCTTTGTGGATATACCACCAGAAAAGCATCTCTGCGGAGTACCTGTTCCCCTTGAATCGGCCCGTCTGCAACGCATCAACCCCCCCCCACAACCCACCCCCAGACCGGTTCGGCGCAGATTGCAATTTCTGGAAGGCCGCGCCGCCTGACCCCCCTACAGCACGGCAGCAGCTGCTAAAGCCGACGGGGCGGCGCGTTTAAAAATGCAAAGCAGCGGTGTTCCTGAAAAGGGCACTGATTAAACAGAAGGCTACTTTCACACGCGCCGCACATACCAAACCGCTTTCTACACGCGTGGCTCCATAACCAATAAAACTGCCCCGCTTCCCGCGACAGAGCGACTATCCACCTCCGTCTCTTTTTCCTCTCTGGCCTTCAACGCTTCTGTGGTACGAAGGGCCGAAGTGTTTCGGCTCAAGAATTATTTACCAGAACCAGGGTGACTAACTCCTGGAACAAAATCCCTCTTGCAGAAGAGCTCTCGGAACAGAAAACGCGGTCAGGGGTCTCTGATGCAGGCCGACCGGGCTGTCTTCAGGCGGTCGCTCCATGTCAGACCCATCCGCAAGGGCAGATGTGGAGACCAAGCTGCTATGCAGATGCCTGCAGGAGGACAGGAACTTGGCTGAAGCGTCAAACAGGCAGTCAGGGGCCTAGGAAGGTGTGGAGATGCGGCGTGAGGCTTGGAAATTGAATACCTGTCCGGTGCTGCAAAGGCTTTGTACAGATTTACCGGTTCAGATGATACTGTGAGGACTTGCCACGTCTTCCTGAAACACAGCAGGAGGGACAGAGAAGGTGACGCTGTAATTAAGAACACAGCCTGAAACCCTAAAAGTTGATGTTTCAGTCCCAGGTACTGATACGGATGAGAACGTGGCTAAGCAAGAAAGCAACAACAGTAAATCATTGATTAATTCACATTTTCATTCACTGACAACAGCCATTCATCAGGTTCAGGGTTGTGGTGGTCCAGAGCCTATCCCGGAAGCATCACAGGGCGATCAGACACTCGTTAACTCACACATACAGACACCAAGGGCAATTTAGAGCCACCAAATTAGCTGAAATGCAACTTTACACTGTGGAAGGAACCCAGAGCTCAATTATAATCAATAAATATTTATAAAAAAAAAAAAAAAAAAAAAAAATCAACGCAAGAAGCCCTCTATCCTCTTTCAGCTAGGGAACGACACCAAGACATCTCCTGGCTGAGGGTACGCAGTCCGTTCAAGGGGAACTAATTGCAAACCTTTTGTTTTGCCGACAGCGCGCACCCAGCACCTCAAGTGCAGCGTGCTGCGGAGACAACGGAGGCCTTTGTGAGAGGGGACAACGAAACGGAGGCAAGGGGAAAACAATGAAGACAAGCTTATCACAAAGTACCATGAAACTCCTTCCCCACTGCAAAGCAAGAATTTACCATAATCCTCTCCCTGTGCTGCACTCCCTGAAACAACAACGCCCGATTCGTGATTCCGCTTCCATTTGTCACTGAGAAACTTCGCATACGGCATACGCTCCGCTAGAGATCACTTCGCTTCCGTTACCCTGAGCTCAAGGGCCCTCTCGTCATCCTCCTCGCTCCCACGCCTGGAATTCTGGAACGTTCTCCTCCGATTTTTAAGTTGCTCGGTAAAGGAGCTGGACCTTTGCCTGAAAGGTTATGGGTTCGAATCCAAGGACGGAACCTGTAGTGGAGCAACAAAGTAGGAAATTACAAAAATCACCCACCGCTGCCCTGCCCTCTTTAAGCTCTCATGGAACAAAGTCTGGTGAACGACCTGGACTTAAAAGTTGCTCGAGCAAATCTCAGGTGCGGTCGTTCCTAATACACCTGCGTGCGAAGAGCAAGTTTATAATTGGCTTTCCATAAAAAGGCGGCGTGGTGGAACAGCGGATAGCGCTGGCGCCTCACACTCCTGAGCTGTGGGTTTGAATCCACCTCCAGTCTGAGTGGAGATGGCTTGTTCTCTTCGTCTTTGCCTGGGTTTCTCCCTACAATCCGAAAAAAAAAAAAAAATGTGTTTCAGGTGAACCGGTCACCGTAAATGAACAGTATTGCGCGTGAAACGAACAGTACGGATGATTATAGGGAGTATAGCGTATCCAGCACTGTAAGTCACCTTAGACAAAGGTGTCGGATAAGTACTGGTTAATAACAACATGCCTGACAAATTGAACGAACGTACGCGTAAATGTGAAAGCAAGCAGCTAAGGGAGTGGGCAAAGGTCGCCAGAGGGAAACGCCTCTCAGTGGCACATCTGTCAGTCTCCTGCACGGCGCACATATGTCACCCGGTGCACGGAAGACATCAGTGAGCCTCTGTCTCCGCTTGAGTGACAGTCTCCTGTCCTTGCAGCAACAGACTAAAACTCAGAGACTTTCAAGGACTCTTTCCAAGGACCTAAAACACATTCCCACTCGCAACAAAAGAATAAAACCTTAAGAGAAGGCTCCTTTCACCTCCAGCAAACATTTACCAAGTGATTACTGTTGCAAACTCCACATTCATTTTAAAACAAATAAGCTTTTGTATAAGTATGATTTTTTTTCATATGCCATAAATAATGAGATGTTTTTAAAAAAAAAATGTCGAGACCTCTGGAAACCTGAGAAAAATGCAACGTTTATAATTATTTTCACACTCGCTTAACCTCACGTCAATAAGGCAATGTTATAATCGGCTTTTATTTCCGACGATGCCCGAAACGTATGGGATGCTTGTGTCACACGTCCATGAATTGTTCACAAGGGTTTGGTTTTGTCTCACTCTTTCAACCACATTTATCTCTAACAAGAGATTTAAAAAGACATAACTGTATGTTCATGTATATCCACTGAACCCGCTCGCAACGGAGTATAAAGAACCAACAGACCGGTCCATTAATAGAGGCACAGTAAAAGGTGGTAGGGAATAAAAGGATCGCAGAAGCCACATTCAGACAGATAAAGCACAAATGTAAATAGTGCATCTCTTGGATGTGGATGTTTATGTGGAACTATGACTGCAGGGAAATAACATAAGGAGATTTTAAAAAGTTACAAAATGCAGAGCGATGATGCTTTACCATTCTTCCACATGACAGCTCCGAACTGGCGCCAGATTGATGGAGACTGAAACCGTCCTTATCCAAACAAACCTCTGCAATCAGTTCAACAAAGTGGAACAAAACAAATGCGAGCACAAAAGAAAAATCTACAGTACTTATCGCTGACACTGGTGGAAATGTTACTGAAGCATATATTCCACCGTATATAATGCATTTTCTTATCGCTTCCCAATTTATTTGCGTTTCAGACTGCGTGTCACAGTCTAGTAATCACCAAACAAATTTTCCATCCAATTTCGGCTGTAACAAACCTTCCTCATCATAACGAAAGTGTTCGCTTCAAACTCCTGGGGACTGTGTTTTAGTAAAGGCGACAAGTTCGATTTTCTTCCAAATCCTCAATTATTGTTGCTATTTATTTGTATGATTGTCCTAAGTAATTTTTCCAAGCAAAGTGGACCATGTTCTGCTGTTGGGTTGCTTGGAAAAGTCTGTCCTTTTCTTTGAGTCCTCAGATAAAAACCCAGAAAATGTTCACAAAAAAAAAAAAAAACAGAAAAGCTTTTATTTCCAAACGCTGGAGACCAGCACATCTAAGTATTGATTAGAAGAGAGAAATGAGAGAGAGAGAAAAGATTACACGACAAGATTACTCAAGTGCTTAGAGATTTGAGACACTGAAGGTGGAGTGGGGGGGAAACTTTGCATTTTAATGAAAAATCTGAATGCTGGGGTATAAAAAACAATAATAACAGAAGGGAATATTGATTGAGGTTTCAGCAAGGTCCAGTTCTTATATACGTGTGGTCAAAAGCGGCAAGAAAGGGCCATCTGGAACAGTGGAGCGCATTAATCTCTTGCTAAATGTGATGAACTATCAACAACGTGCACAAGAGGCTTCAAGAAAACTGGAAAACTTAAATCTGAAGAAGGCCAGCTTCTGTAAGGCTTATATCAACAACACAAGTGAGTAGACGTGGGCAACCTGGGCAGCACCCTTTTCCTTACAATCAGAAATACAACTATTTTCCGGCAAGCGGAGTCGCGCGTCACTTAGGACCAAAAGTCTACCAACTACCTGCAGTCCTCGTTTGACTCCGTTCTCCATTGGGAAGTAGTTTGTAGATACAGCCCTCAAAAGTCCACGACATGCAAAGCAGAAGAAATCGAGCTTCAAATGCACGGAAACACACCTTTCCCAGCAAATAGGGCTGAAAGAAGCAGAAGTATTAAGGTATAAGGTAAGTATTGCGGGTAAGGGGGAACGTGAAACTCTGTGTCTCTGTCATAAATCAAGGCCCATCGACAAGATCCTAACCGCTGGGACAGCGCTGCTGGTCCAACACTGCTGTTTACATTCATTCATTTAGTTGACACTTTTCTCCAAACTGACTGACAATGCTAAATTATATACCATTATTTACCCATTTACACCGCTGGGTAATTTTTTACTGAAGCAATTTAGGTTAGTACCGCTTCAAGAATAGTGCAGTTGGAGGTGGAATTTGAACCTGCAACATTCAGGTCCAAAGGAACCAGCTCGAACCACTACGCTACCTGCTTGTTCTATGAGGAAGCTCTGGGAATCTAAGAGAGCAAATCCACTTTTCAAACCAAATTTTGTGGACTTCAGCACAATCAGCCAGGACCATCTAAGAGAGAAAAACTGAGTATAATATCTAGCGGCATAATTAACAGGACTGTCAGTTTGCCCTCTTAGCACGTTACTCCAGTTGGCCAATTACCACACTGGCTCTCACAATGATGTAAATATTTCACATTGCCGGAATACGGAAGATTTCCATGGGGTTGACCGCGAAAAACCTAACATCAGTCATGTTCAATGGCAGGTATGCAATCTAAGCATACAAGACACTGCCGTCGAATTGGAGCAGACCATTATTTCCTTGCTTCATTGATGTTAACTCAAAAATGTGGGCCACACAACCGCACAGGAGTCCGTTTTTGCCAAGTGGACACCTTTGCTCGGGTTGGCCCTTCGATGAAAGATCACTGGCTGCGAACGGGAACACGCTTCATCTACGGCTCTGTTTAAATATACCCAGGGAAACAGGAAAACAACGGTGGGCTCCCACAGCACAGCGAGGATTAAGGCCAGCTATAATTAACATTGACAAGTGTGCCGGCGCCCCTTCGAAGGGATCAGAATTGAGGGGGTTTCACCAGGTTGCGAGCAGAGGCATTAAGAGTAACGGCTGCACACATGACTGCGGGTTAGTGACACCACGGTCGATAAAGATGGATCGCTGGGCCATACATGTACGCTCATTAAATCATGAAATACAGGCAATGAAGCTGACAGGACTGGACCGGGTTTCATTACATAGATCATCCCACTAATTAAACTCCCTGTCACTCAGCCTAAACCATTCCAAGTCCTCTGTTGACTGAAGTCACACTGCTATAAGGCAACAAGGGAGTTCAGAGACATGGTCAAACAGCAGCGGATGATGTGTTTAAAGAGTTCCATGATTTTAAACATTCTAGCCTCACGCTAACAGTGATGATTCTGCAAAGCAGCAGAATTACAGTTCAATCCAAGCTTTTTTGTGCTTTGATAGCATTTCATCGACACTCGTTCATGGATTTTTTTCCAGCAAGAATCAGCACTGAACGGTCTTCGTCTAGTTTGAAACAATACTCGACAAATCATTTCCATCTAAAAAAATCAGGAAAGCAGAAAGGTTTAAAGACTGATGGTAGCAGAAACATAAAAAAATAATAAATTTTGTTAATAACCATACACTGTACGCATCAAAGGTTTGAGTACACTCACTAGAAAGTGTTTTTTTTTTTCCCCATAACTGACATTTTTCATTCAGGTCATTTAATTTAAGCTGTTCTTCATTTTCTTTCTTTGCCAGATAGTTGTTGCACATCTCTATGGTGTGTTTTGGGTTATAATCTCACTGAACAGTGAAGGCCTGCCCAACTAGTTATAACTCTGATAGAATAGCATATCTCTTAAGTATGCTTGGTGGCTGTTCTGCTTAATATTGACATAGACTTCGTAAAGATCATCAACCCTGACCAGCAAAGCAGCCCCATGCCATGATGCTGCCACCTCCATGTTGGACAGTGGGAACCAATGAGCCAGAACTCATGCGATCACCTTCTTTGTGTATTACAAATACTCACCAGATGGACATTTCCACTCACAGGTAAAATCAACTTCCACAACACTCATTCAAAATCCAGTTTTTGTATTCTGTGTTTTTGGGCCCAAGCTAGTTGGTAGGTGTACTCTACCTGTCTGTTCTTCTCCTTTTCATACCTGGAATGAAATTCAGAGCATTAAGAGTTGCAAGTCCTAGTTGCTTGTGTTATTAAAAATCACTTACTGAGCCAACAGGGGTCAGGCACATCTGGATGTGTCCACAGTAGTACTAGACTGCTGTAAACAACAATAATTTCCATAGTAGTGGCAATACAGAGGAATAGTGGGCAGAAACAGATACAGAATGCTTTGGACCCCCAGAGGCTCCTTCCTCTGTACCAGACTTGAGTTTTCTTTCCTTTGTTGCAAACTCTATCTTTGCTGCTAATTGTTTAAATTTCTCTCTGTTTCATGTGAATTATTCTCCATTAAATGCTGAGGAATCCTAATGGGAAGAGCGCTACATGAAAATCAGCTGAATTGATTTGAATTAATAAAAAACAGACCACAGAGTCTCCTCTATACAGATCTGAGGCCAAACGTGCTACTGTGGAATACCACGGTATCAGCAGCGGCCTCTCGACCTGCCATTTCCCACCGACATGAGAGAGATGCAACTGAAACAGATTGAGATGCGAATCACAGAGAGCGGGAGAGCAAGCGAAGGAAATGCATCGAACCACCAAGCAATGCTAATCGATACTGCCATGCAAGACGAAACAAACAACGCATGGAATTACAATCCCGAACTGCGAACTTGGTTACAACAATCCACCAACATTGCTGGTACCTGCAATTCTCAAACTTTTTGCACCACCTTATTGGATTAAAACGTAGCCCGTATACAATATTTTTCAAACAAGTACTAACTGATGAGCAAAGAGGATGGGGGCATCAAAGAGAGCTGAATTCCTTGTTTAATACTTTTCACTTTAAAATGTGATAACTGAATGTAAAAAAAAAAAGGGTATTTCAACACCTCTGTTCCGCAACCTTGACATGAGTATGCACCATGATTTTTTACTTCAGACCTGTAACTGGCACACACTCTCATTGTTTTCCATGTCTTTGGAGAGATAGAAGTCATTTCAAGTAATGTTAAACCCTGCAGGGAAAAAAAACACTAACTGCCCCCTCCCCGGGATGAACGTGTTTCGTTAGTCACCTACATGCATTTACTGCTACATGAACCAACACAAACACTTCCACCTACAGATGATTATTAAGCCCCATCATTTGCAGAAATCACTTCCTCCATAATCACCACACATAGAGCAGCTGTTGCCTTTCCAATCCTAATACAAGAGAGCAAATGCAGGTTTAAAAAAAAAAAAAAAAATAATAATAAAATTAAAAAAAAAAAAAAAAAACCCTCCTACCTTGAGCACCCTTCAGCTAGAATTTTAAGCAGGACTAAAGATTAAAGCGGACTCATCCTGCTCCCCACTAATCGTGCAGCTCCCAATTACAGTCTCTCGGCCTCGAAGGGAAACTGCAGTTTAGTCACACTGAGCAGAGATTGTGGTGTGGGTGGGGGGTTAAGGTGAAAACACCTGTCTCTATTCCTGCTGTGTGTGGCCTTTTTTTTTTTTTAAGGTCAACGAACACTACCACCTAAACAAGTAGAAGGCTGCAGATCCACGATGGTGGTCCTGTCACAGGTAAAGAAATCTGCTTCCGCATGTTCCATCCATGCTTGTCTTCTCTGGTTTGTCCCCACAGCCCAAAGACGTTTGTTTTAGTTGAACTGTTACCCATCGCGCACGTGTGTATGTGTGACTGCGCATTCCATTCAGGGTGTACTCTGCCTCAGATCATATATTTCTGGGATAAGCTCTGGATCACCATGACCCTGCACTTAAAACAGTTAATTTACCACTATACAACAACTATATTATTTATAATGGACAAACACACCATAATGATGTCACACTGCAAAACTTACACATAAGGAGCAAGAAATCATCCTGCTGCTTCATCAACGTACTGGCATCTTGCTGAGAACTTAAGAACTCTGGGTATTAAGACAAAGTGCATGACATGTAAAATAAATCTGGCTATTTCAGGTCAACATCTGACTTGTTGACTAGTTTCCCAGGGGCATACATCATTTTACATTAGTGTTAACTAATTAATCAGCCATATCTAGCTGAAATTAAACCTCTCGCCCCCAGATCCAAACTCACTATCCCATGACCCATACAAACAGCATAGATTTCTAATTATCGTCATGGGCTGCCCAAAACAGGACTTCAAAAAGAAAACCCAAAAAAAAAAAAAAAGGCAGAAAAGTAAATAAAATAAAATAAGAAAAAAAAAGAGGCAGGGTGGGCATCACAGGCTGCTCATTATGCAGAATTATGCTTTTTTTTTTCATTTTTATTTTAATTAGGAGCAGCGGATAAACATAGTCTGTGACCCGGCTGTACAGCCTGGGCCCCTGGGCTGCTTGTGCATGCAGCAGATCAGACTGAAGCGAGAGAGAAAGCGCCGACCTCACCGATGCCGCTCCCCCGCCGCTTCCGCGCTTAAATAAAAAAAAAAGTGCAGTAGTGGTGGTGGGGGCGGGGGGTGTAGGGGGGAATTTTGCCTCGGTTTCCCCCTGGCCAGCTGTTGGAAGTATTTAAGCAGCATGCATTAGCATTTATCAAAGAGAGCTTGTTGCTTGCAATATTGTTGGTGCCAGAAATAGACCAAAAGGAGGAGGAATTGAATGCATGCAAGTCTTATTATTAAAAAGAACCCTTGGCGTTCCACAGTGGTCCTTCAGCACTGGCTGGTGGTTTGAGGGGAGCGACCCCAGGGTTCTGTGAAGTCTGCTTGGTGGAAGAGGGTAAAACAGGGTCTCTCATGCCAAAAGAACTCCTCCTCGATCTTCAGACCCAAGGGATTGACTGCAACACCTAACTTCATCAGCAGATACTCCTGAGGCCCCCAGGGAGCCAAACAGAAACCAGTATGGGGTCCGAATGTCAATCAGCGCCACTGTGAACGCCAGTAGGGTGAGCGGTGGGAGATTGTTCCAGAAGGAGGCTGGGACGGGACTCGTCTGTTTACTGCCCCGCACAGCAAGCTAATGAAGGATGGAGGACGGAGGGTGGAGGGTGTGGGGTGGGGAGGTCTGAGAGGTCAGGTGAAGCCCGAGGGACACGACAGGTGAGCGTAACATAAGAAAGGGAGGGGGAGAAAACTCAATAAATGGATAATAAAGTTCGTAAACGTGAAGCTGGCTTCACCCTGGACCAACCTGGGAAGATCACTAAAAACCCCTCTGGGTGAAATTTAATAAATATAATTAAAAAATAATTTTAAAAAAAACTATGCAATAAGTCTCTGATTTTGTGGAACAAGGAACACAGTGATGGATCTTAAGCCCATGACACACAGATTCCCCTTCAGAAACACACACACACACACACACACACACACACACACACACACACACACACACACACACACAGGCTCACTCTTCCTGCGCACAGTAAGTCCTGGTTCATTAAAGCAAAATCTCGTTCACTATCAACTTACATTCCCAGAAGTCATTTGATCCGAGTGGGAAAAGCGATTCCATTACATTTCAGGGTTATCTTAATACACTGGCTTGTCTCCCCGAACTGTGTTGCATGTTATTAAGACGAAAACATCTAAACTGTTGCGACGCTATCCCTGCTTTATCAGAGAATGGATCTCAGCACAAAAAGCAATTAGCAGAATAAATACATTATCCGGCCCTTTATTTAATTTGTTTTTCTGCTATGGATTTCAGCTCCTGCCAGTTTCTTCCTTGTTTTAATAAATTATTTTCCAGGGGAAAAGGAATGTCTCAAAAGCCCTCGGACCCAGACCGCTGGCGGTGGAGGAAGGCACAGCGTGGGGGTATGGGGGTGCCCTAAAAAGAGCACACACAAAGCAATTAAACCCATATGTCAGCAATTCCACGCCATTATCCAACAAAAAATGCTTGTGCAATTTATTGTTTTTATAAGAACGCCAAACAAAGTGCACTGGTGGGTGAGGTGATTTGCGTCAGCCATGTACCCATCTGCCATGTATCTGGGCCCGAGCGCAGTGGCGTATCCGGGAAAAGCAACGTTCACGCAAGCAACACATTAAAACTCTGTGGGCGAAGGAACCCATCAAGATTTTTCCGCTGTCCCCATCCCCCATAGTCGACCGAGGGTCTTCGCACACCACCCTGGGAGATTCTCTGTGAATGAAGACAAATGGAAGACGCTGTAGAAACCAGCTCCCTCTGGCACTAAGCGGATTCCCGCCAGCACCTGTGAGGGGTGTACTTTGACTGCATTATCGCTCCAGTATGTTCTTAATCAACAGCATGCTGTGAGCCAGCATGCACCAGAATGACAGCCCAGAAGCTCTCTGTGAGAAGAGCTATGCAATCCATACGTCCACTTTACCCTCTCTCAACCCACCTGCTGAGGCCCGGTCCAACTTGCGTGTATCTGTGTGCGAGAGAGACTTTCGACTGAAGCAATACAAAACAATTGCCTCACTGCAAATGGTCAACTTACACCTTCCCGCCAGGAGAGTAAGCCCCGCCCTCCATTCACCCAACCATCCCTCCTCCCTCCTGGGTAAATGGAGTCCAGCAGGCATCAACCTCTGGCCAGTTCTCCTCATTTTTCAAGGCCAGCGGGCTGACAAGGTGCCTGTCGGGGGATTTTACAACATTGACCCGCCATGTCCAAGTCAACGATAAAAAGGGTGACTGATGTCGAGGCCGGGACAGCAGGATTGCGAGGACATGACTAACCCAACCCCGAACAGCGCTGTGTACAACACACACAAATCCACTTAGAGTCCATTCGTTTCACCATAAAAAAGTTACTAACACAGAGGAATCGTTTCCACACTCTTCCAAAGTGGGTCCGTTAAAAAGAAGCAGCACACAGAAATTGGGCCCTTCAGTGTGTCAGTAAACATCGCTGGAGGTTGCACAGAGAACACGGGGTTGGTGCTTCAAGAACAGTGAGGGTGTTTGGGCATGGGTCCGAGGGTTAGTGAAACAGAGAAGCACTTTGGAACAATCAAAGTGTCCATTTTCATGCTACAAACTTCAAACCATTCTGGACTAATGTCCAACCAACCAGCAATCCATCCACCTATAACAACTAGCTGTCCAGCGCTGCAGCGCTCCAGAACCGAACCTGGAAGCATATCGGGTGAGGCAACTATGGTCAAGAGTGGTGTTAGATTTCCGAATGCGCCACACGAGCGAATAAGTGAAATTGCCTTGGTTTCCTCTCGACCCTTAAAATCATAGCCTGTCAGAGAGCTCAATTACTCCCCTCTGCGGCACTGAGTTACAAACAACGGTAAAGAAGCGGCAGGTGAAAGTATTTTGGCTGAGCAATATTTGCTGAGACGCAGGGAAATTGAACTTGAGCCGCGTGATGGCTCTATTCTGCAGTCGTGGCTGAAGGCCACTTGACTGACGGACAGCTATTCAACTCGTGCCACTGTGCATCCACACAGTCGTGATGCAAATTCAATGTGCATTAAATACTCACTTAACAGTCATAAAGTGGAAAGGACGTTCAATGATAACATACATAAAATGATTCACATTTGTTGTGCTGAACAAGCGGAGTCCTCAGGAGATAGTTTCGGTGCTTTTGTAGAACTGCTGAGCCACTGTGGACAAGGTGCATCTCAGGATGGATGTCCCTGTGACCGCACTCTCGGGGAGGGATATATACAGGATCACTCGTTCATGTTCAGTTGAGCCACATTTCACTAAAAAAACTTAACTTTCCACGTGGGACCTTGTGTCTCTTAGAATGTGTTTAATATTCATCCATCCGTCTTCAGTAACTGCTTATACAATGCAGAGTCATGGAGGTCCACAGCGTGAGGATGGGTACACCCTGGATAGGATGTCAATCCATCCCAGAGAAATCTCTCTCTCTCTCTCTCACACACACACACACACACACACACACACACACACACACACACACACACACACACAATTAGTCAAGAATACTTCAGAAGAATGATCAAGATCTGTAATGTAATGCAGACGTGTAACACCTGGACCCAGTACACTCCTTTACTGGGAGTGGAACGCTTTGGAAAGGGAAGCCGCAGGAGAGAATGGGGCCAGCAGGCTGCACAGAGGTTAGAGTTGTCACCTTGCTATCAAAGGACCTCCTGCAGTTTCCTGGGACAACGTATTAACCCTGAACTAATACAGTAAGAATTAACCTGCTGTATAAATGCTATCATTCTAAGTCAATTTGGAGAAAAGCATCAGCTGAATAAATAAATTTAAACAGAAGTAATCAAACTTGATCCAGGACCACAGAGGAAGACGTGACCATGCCATGCAGAATGAAAGGGAAGCCAGCAGGTCCCAGAAGAACACCACAACTGAAAACATTACGTTAAAAACATCAGATAGCGCTTTTATTTTTTTCTTATTTCGCTTTTCTTACAGAAATAGTTTGGATTTAATGAACATTAAAACGTGTTCATTTCCTTTTTTCCCCTCTCCAAACCACAAAAGTCTCATTTTGATTTCACAAAAAAGCTTCTTTTACATTTCTGAAAACACCAATGTCTGTACAAACGCCTATGAAAAACAAGGGTTTTTTCCCCTCTCTTCCAGAATCAAAAAGGAAAAATAAAAACAAAAAACAACAAAAACACAACGAAACTACATGCCTGGTTCAACCTGACGGCGTACTGATATTGATGGTTTTGCACTCCAAAACTGAGTTCTGGGATATATTTCATTACTTTTCCCCCCCACTGATTTTCAGGATTTCACAAGGAAGCCTTGGATTTTAAAACACAAGTGCTATGAGCAGTAATGTTCAAATACCAAGATGTCACAAAAATAATTTACATGTCTCCACCCTTCTCTGTCCTCTGTTGACTTGGGAGATGGTTTCCTGCCTCCACTTTCAAAGGAGAGCATCAGAGATGAGAACCCAGTTCTTCTAGAAGGTCTTTAATCTGCAAGAAGCCAGTGGCTGCCAGACCACCATCTCTTCCTATGTTTACCATTTTGGTAGGCGTGGAAGGGAAACACCACAGGACAAGAGATTCGATGTAAACAACAGTCAGCTGTTTCCCGAGCATAACTGATATGTATTCTAGAACTTTATTCTCCCACAGACGCTTGAAAAATCAGTGGCAACGAAGTTCCTTCCTGCTGTCTTCCTTGACAGCAGACTCAACTGAAGTTTGTCATCTAAAGCTTCAAACTGTCACTTCCCTAGAAGCAGCTCATCAAAAGGTCTCGGTTTCCCAACAATTTCCTCTATGTACTGAAAGAAAAGGATTTTAAAAAACTGCAAGAGGTGCTTCAGAAGACAAAAACACATTGGGCTCAGGGTCTTGAAGTCCTTGAAAAGCTGTGTGTTTGATAGTTTGTCTTTTCTCCTCCCTATCTTGTTCGCTGTCCTTCCATCCATATATAGAGCCAGCCCACCATGCTCTTCATTGACCATGCCTCCCAGGCTCACAAAGCCATTGGCCAAGGCACAACGCCCATCTCTGGCCTTGAACCAATGAAGATCCAGAGCCCTGGAAAATCTGGCTTGTCATGTCTTTGACTCCGCCTTGGATCGCTGAGAGACCGAGCACGGCAGCTTCGCCTGAGCAGGGAGCAGGACAAAGGGAATGCGTAACGCTGGGGCCTGCACTGGACAAGCAGGGGGACGGGGGTGCGGAGTGGAGGAGGACGGGTTTTGGTCCTGGCCCAGTTCCTATGACTGTTTTAGCCGCTTGCGAGGCGGTCCCAGGAAGGGGCACTGTGCGGAAGCCAGCGAGCGGTAAGCCTCAGCCACCAGGTGAGGGTGTGAGGCCACCATGGACTTCCAGCCAGAGGTTTCCATCACGTCTGACGCGTGGCTGAAACACAGGAGGAACAGAAATGGTGACTATTCACTCGCAAAACATACAGAAACCAACAGCCCTAACTTATTGGTTCAGCAGATGTTACCAGTGACACTCTTCACTAAAATATACATTAACCAGACATCGAACAACTGCTTTCAATATTTTTTGTTGAGGAGCAAGGCAGAGGTTCCTGCTGGCGCACACACTCCAAACGATCCACTTTGCCCCAGCTGAGAAGCATATGTGACAAACAGACACAGCCAGGGTGCAATGATCTATGTGTGTTGGTAGGTATAATGCATTGTGTGTGTGTGTGTGTGTGTGTGTGTGTGTGTGTGTGTGTGTGTGTGCAGTCAAACTGCAAGCCTAGTAAAGCCCGCTTCGCTCCCGTTTCCCCGTTCCTCTCTCATCGATTACCAGGTGCTAATGGGTGCCCTGCAGTTCTTTCCCTGGACCCTCCCTCACCCCCCTCTCCCCAGGAGGTGCTGCTGCAAGCCATTGGAGCCGCTTGGACCCCTCCACCCTGACTCAAAGCCCAGGAGGATACTCCACTGCGCTCTTTCATTCTGGGGGAGTAAATAGCCTTTAATGACATTTCACATGTGGCAGCACAATAAGGAGACTCTGGTATGTGTGATTGTGAGTGTGTACCCTGGCTTGTTGCCAAGTATTCTACAGTATCACATATTCAAGAGCAAGCACACACCAAGGCACACCGAAACAAGCAGGTCTCATTTATTGATTCTGATACTAGTGTTACTAATCACCGAAACGTCAATATCTGGGAATCAAATAGCGACTGCTTTTATTGTGTCCAGACAAACCCATCAGTTCCTGTGCAAGTGAGTGGTCCAAATGACTACCTGTTCACCCACCTTTGTATTAGGAACATACCCATCTGATACCATCTAATAAGCCCAAATGCCCAGATGATAATCTAATGCCCATCTTTGCATAACTAATACAGACATACAATCGGACGATCACCCGTCTCTCCACATCTAATACACCTAGATGGCTTGTGTACATGCGAAAATGACCGTGATCCCTGTCCACTGTCATGGTCACCTGCTACACAATCCAACATCCAGAGCACCCCGTCTTACACCACCCCCGCTCTTAACAGGGCCAGCTAGCCATCAGTCAAGGGTGACAAAGGTAATTCCACTGCACCCAGACACCACAGCCCAGCAGCAGCCATGGAAAATGTCGGCACAGAAAAGGGATAATAAATAAAACAAACAAACACCGGAACATGGATCACTCCGAAGTGGAGATTTATAATGTGTGACCAGTGCTTTTGCGACGTGGCTCCACACCTGGCCTCGGTACAAGCTGGCGGGCAAATGCGTAGCGGTATTGGCTAAGGTTGGCAACAAATCTGCCTCTCTGAGGGCCCACCTGAGAACTGCCGCAGGTTATTAAAACACAACCTAAACCGCCGCAGGGGGATGGGCGGGTTCCACAGAATAAATGACGCTCAGAGCTATTTGCACTAACCTTTTCCAGAGCTCTTAAATCTTGCAGTGCTGCGCTACAGCAAGCAGACTATCAGTCTGTGATGGATATAGAAAGGACATGATGTACGCCTTTTAATAGGAGGTGAGTTTAACGACAGAGGCTGAACAAATGCTGCTGTTCATTTTGTTTGTTTTCACCTGCACTGTTTTCTACAACTAAACAAATCGTTCCACACCAAAGGAAAAAAATAAAATCTTAAATGCCAGAGTAACGAGAAAGTTCAGCCGCAGTCAATCTCTTCCCTGCACATACGATCCAAACAAAAGGCCCCCGCCACCCTCGAAACACCACTGGCACTATGGCTCTGTAAGCATCCACTTGATTGATTTCTTATCTGAATGATTCCCAGCATCGTAAAAGCTATTAACATCGAAAAAGGTCACAGAAAATATATCAGGCAAATTACTGCCTTGGCAAAAGGCCTCAATTAAGCTGGAGCGAGTACAGCCAAAGTCACACCCCACCGAGACAAGATTCAGGTCTATTCTGCAGGGAGGCCTCACCTTCACTGACACGAAAAGGCAGGTGAACACCTAATCGATCTTGATTTTGATCTTTAAAACCCATGATCGATTTTCAGGCTCTTTAGGCCAAGAGAAGGAGGGGTCAAAGTCTTGAGGGGGTACGGCAATAAAGAAAGGGGTGGTGGTCAAGTAGAGCTTCTGGCTGGCTTTGTTATTTTTCTTTGAGATCCGAAATTCCACGATGATGAACCAACAATTATGCTCCTATACAACTGCAGCCCTTTAATATTGAGAAACTGGATCTTTGTTAGACACATCTCTTATTAATTTTTTCTTCCATCCAGCATTTTGATAAAGGATTCTCATCTCAAGGGAAAAATGCTATTCTCTGCGCTTGTAGTTTTTTTCTTTTTCAGGCCAACTGCAAAGATTAATCAAGCCTAAAGTTGGTTCGATGCCGTTCCTCCCTCCTCAGTCAGGGTGCTGCGCTCAGTGAGCGTTCTGCTCCGACCGTAAACTGGGTCAGGGAGGCGATACCTCAAACACACAAGCAGAACACCACCATAAACCCTGCTTTTCAACACCTGAGGACAGGCTGAGAAGCACTTTGCGTGACCAATCACATCACACGCTGGAAATGGCCCTGGAGTGGAGTGCTAGAGCTGTGTTTATTAGAGCCTTTGGAATAGGGGGGGCATTCTGACCAGAGTCCAGGAATATGCTGCTGGGACTAGTCGCGGTTCAAGAACTTGTGCCTGCTGTTGCGCTGCGTCACATTCAGAGCCCATTAAAGCCAGCATGTGGTGTGTATTCCACACTGAAGCAAATCCCTGAGATACAGTGGAACTCTCGGCTCTGCTAAGAACGGCAGAAATGCTCTCATTCACGGTCCGGCTCAAGAGTTTGACGGACAATTTCAGAACACAGCCCCCAACTCAGCTCCATCCCCTACACTCAAATGAAAACCAATCTTCTTGTGACTCCAGTGGCCATCGCAATCTGCTCTGGCCTGTAAACCCCCTCCCCTCCCTGCTTCCTCCATCACGTCGTCATGTTTATAGAAGCGGCGTGAGGCATGAACACAACTGTAGGGAACGAGAGGACTGGGGGGGCCTGCGCTACATTGGTTCCGGCGAGGGGTCTGCATTCTATATCGTTTCTCTTTATTGATTTTTTCTTTTCCCAGAGGGAGGGTTGATAGAGCTTTGTGGCTGGATATCCCCGGAGGCCAATTCCCCCATAAACAACAATATTGGCACAAATTAAGCTGTCATAACACTGGGGGTACAATTAATGATGGGGTAGAGAGAGGGGGGTTCTGTATTGTAAAACTGTTTTCGATCTACTTAGGCTCTCGCTCACCGCCACTCACATGGAAAAAAAACAGACAATTAGAGAGAGAGGAGTGTACGTACTCGGGGAGTAGAAGAACAGTGTGAGAGCAGGAACCAGCGAGTAGAATGACATGTAGCTAAATTTGCAATTCCTACCAAACAGAAACAAAGGCATGAGCACACTAAGTCAATGGATGTTGGCATGCAGCTGGAGTTCTACCAAAGGAATAAACAACCCTGGTGTTCAAGCACCACACCATGCACTCGATTTCCCAGCACTTCCACCCTTAATTACATTATTGAACTAATAATTTGTGTGGAACCCCACCACGTCACCTGTTTTTTTGGGTGAAAACAAGCTGCCCATTAAAATCTATCTTCTAAAAGCAGCATGACTCACAGCTCCTGGCCTTGCACTGGTTTCCATTCTGGTTCGCTGTACCCTGGTTCCTCTGGCTAATGGTTCTAGTATGGTTCTCACACCTCTCATCAACACTGTGTCTCATTCTTTGTCTAGCAGTCTGTTTGAACCTGGGCGTTTGTAGACACTCCAATTGATCTTAGTACAGCTACTCAAAAGAATAAATTTGCAATTAACATCCAAGAGATTCCACTTAATTAGGATGTTTCTCTACCCAGCTGATAATAAATGAGGAAAAAACACAACCATTTGGATTCACTTCATTTAAGGTCTAACACCAGCTGTGTGGGGCACTATGTAAATCACTTCAGTGGGTTGAACCTTCAAAGTTTGCAATCTATATCAAGAAGTTTATCATCCAGTTTGCCAACTGCTTTACTCAAAGGGTTGGGAAACATCATCTGAGACATCTCACCACACATCCTTCAAACTTATGCACAATAGGGGGCACTGAAGAGCCTCTGAAACTTAGGGAAAGCCTCTGTTAATGTACCACAGAATGCAGAGAAGGAAGAAGTGGGAAGTATGTGCATTACTGCCCTTTCATTGCAGTGCTTTTAAGATGGTCAAGGAGGAGGGGGGGGGGGAGAAGAAGAAGGGGGCGAAAAAAGAAAACTTTTGATGGGATATAAAACAAGACTGGAGAAATATTAAACTGGTTCCAATAAACCAAAGCAATTTTTTTTAAATGCGAGCAGCCAGCTGTGTAAGTGTTTTTCTATTTCAGAGAGTCTGATTTTACGTCTAGAGCCAAATGTATTGTCTGGAATTGGAAAAGCGGTTGTTTTTCTTCCATTTCAAAGAGTGTATGGACCACTGCCAACTCCAAAACTTTGTTATGAGAGGTAAAATTAGTCTTTTTCTTAGCTAGCTGGCCAAGTGAGGAGTGAAGGTACAGGAGAAGGCCGGGTTTACATCACTCACTAGTTGATGAAGTCAACAGCTTGCGTCTTTAGCTGGTCAGCACTGTGCAGGTCAGCCAAGATGAGGATTTCTGCTGCATTCTCCACAGACAGGCTGGTGCACAGGGCATCTTCGCACATGACCTTCAGACGCTCCAGAGCATACTATCAGATGGCAAAGAGGGGAAACAAAGGGAAAGGGGGAGTAGAATAGTAAATTAAGGTGTAGAGAGGAACAGAAGGGATGGGAGAATGGGACAGGAGGGCAGTAAAGAGAATTGCAGGCAAAAAGAATGGAGTAGTAGGGTGGAGAAGTGGAGACAATGGCAAAGCAGGAGAGTAAAATGGAGGCAACAGGAATGGAACAGCAGCATAACAGAGAAGAGTGGAGACAATGGGAATGGAAGAGTATGGTAGGGTAGTTGATAAGAAATAATGACAATGGGATAGTGGGATAGTAGAGAGAAATGGAGGTGATAAAAATGGATCAATAGGGAAGGGTAGAAAATACAAAATGAGGGTAAGAGAGCAACAGGGTGGAGAAGAGGATTAGAGGCAATGGGGAAAAAAGCAGTAGAGTAGAAAAGAGGATTGAAGTAATGGGAATGGAACAGCACGGAAGAGGAGAGGAATTGAGGGAGAATAAGAGTGGGGTGGCACAGCGCATGGAATGGAGGGAAGCAAGGAAAGGTGACATCAGGACAGAAAAGCAGGCCGTATCAGAAATAAACACATAAGAGTCTGTCAATAATGAGAAAGTTCACAATACTCCTCCCGTCTGCATTTTGCTGGCATTTGAAGCCTTGAACAACAATGTCACCAACATCACCCTCATTTCATTGGCATTGTATGTGCTGTCTTTTGGGCATGCACCCCAGAGCCTGGATTCACACTCACGTAAGATACGTGAACAAAAAACCCGACAAACCCATTGCGATTCCCTCTGCTGAAGCAGATGGAGAGCGAGAGAGGAATGGCCTTGAGTTGAAGAAGCAACCATCGGCCTTGACCGTACATTATCCACTCCTCTCGTACACCGTCATCGGGGGAATGTGGGGTGATATTAGTAGCCAGTGAGTGCAAGAGAAAAACAAACTGACAGACAAGAAAGTGTAAAGGTGATGGTGTATTATGCAGAAGCTGACGAATGCTCTTCGACAGGGTCAGAAAGCCTTGAAAACCACGAGGCGGGTATAACACCAACCCAAAAGGTATTCCTTTAATAGAATCTCTACAACAGCAGAGATTATATTGTCTGTGCCAATAAGTCTTCCAGCAACAGATTCTTCTGGCAAAATGCATATAATGTCATATGAGGGTGATTAACAACCTTGACAAAAAAATTTCCTTTAAACAAGGGAAGGTAAAGAAAGAGCAAACCCCAGAACCTGTAAGCATATTCGGTGTTTCCATGCCATGTGTGCATATGTCATATTGTTGAAAATGTGTTTGAGTAGTTATCACTTGCATGTTGTGTGCCATGTTTATAGGACTGCTCAAAGCCTCACCTTGTCAGCAGCAGCCAGCAAGTCATCTGCCATCTTGTCCAAGTTGGGTGCCTTGCCCGTGTAGATGAAGCACATCATTTCCTTGAATACCTCAGGCTCCACGTCATTGATCTCTACACGGTTCTGGGAGACAATTTCATGGAGAAATGAGGTGGACCAAAGATGACTTCAACAACCCATTATTTCCTGCCTTTCAAGACCAAGTTTCATGCACTTATACCTCATAATTACCTAGAAAGTCCTGCCCAGCGGAAAGTAGAGTGAAACCTAAGGGCAAGTGTTTCAAAACATTTTTCTTGCTCACCAGCAACCAAAATAGTTCGGTAAGTACATCTGGACAAAAAATATTGCTTACTCCTACTACCATACAGGGGGTTACAGCAAACATGCCATCTGTTTGCAGCAAACTATACAGTAGTAGGAGGGGACACTTGTTATTCAACTGGCTCCTGCTAGAGGTGTCAATTTGCTCAATCGCATGGCAGACAACGGGCACTGCAAGAAGATGGACAAAACATTTTACCAGATGACCAGAGATGACCGGGCTGGACCTGCAGCAAGTGAAACGGTCGTTTTTTTTGTAGCATCTCTGGGGTTCTCTCAAAGCGTTTTCCCTTTCTCTCAGCTTCTGCTGTAGCAGATTAAACAGTTGCCTTCAAACGGCATCATCTGTGTTTTTTGAAGTTCCTAACTTCCAGCAGAAAGTGACAAAGACCTGTCAGGAGCTCTATAAACCACCCCCATAGCACCAGTGGCACGTACTACCAAGAGCCAACAATGGGTAAAACAGTGCCTCGAAAAAAGGAAAAAGAAATTAAAACCGCACATTTTCTAAAAGTGAAATTTGTTTTGGGGTATTTTGTGGAACGAAAGTAGAAAAGTTATTTTACGGTGTGCATAGCCCACAGCAACCAGAGTGCTCTTTATCGCTTGTCCGCACAGCGATACAAAACCGGGTCTTTCTGCATGTGGAGGCAGAAAGAGGCGGCAAACCAATTATACCTCCTGCATTATCACAACGACGGCGAGTCAAAGCATTTACCAAGGGTCAGTCATGGTAAACTTCAATTATACGGCATCTGTATATATTCCAATATCCTTTCTGATGCTACAAGGTAAAGCATAAAAATATATTATAAAAAAAAAAAAATAAAAAATAAGGTATTGATCCCATCAACCTTTCCAAAGCAGAGGGGGGAGAAAGGAGGGAAAAAAAAAAAAAAAAAAAAAACGAAACACCCACTTAAAGTCTCAGCAAGCTTGCAAGAAAAGCAGCCAAATAGCTTCTTCATTAAAACCTGTTTTCCTTCCAAACTGCCCCATTTATCTTTATAGACTTCTGAAAAACAGGATTAGCCTATTTATCAGCTTCCTCTATCTACATACAGAAACAGGTCCAACACTCCGTGATGAAGAAGGCAGCTTAAACAGCAATTAAAATGTATTTCCTCACTGCCTTATGCATAATTTCCCACCCAGGCTTGTAGGCATCAATTTAAGAGGGACACGCCTGTGAATCACAGCGACCCACCGTTCCTCGGCTCTCTCTCTCTGCCCTCTGATGGGTTGAGGATGGCCCCGAATGCTCTGCTTCATGCAAGCATGTTGAAATCACTGCCCTCTCCCTCATTGATGTTCCAAGCACATATCCCAGGCCCTTTCACACTCTAGGTAGAGTTTCTGTGATTCCAATGGGATACATGGGGTCTATGTACACAGCTTGTATAAGGTAGCATAGTGGTGTTTAGGGCCTGTACCCTTGAGCAGGAAGGTGAAACAAACATATATACACACACACACACACACACACACACACACACACACACACACACACACACACACATATATTTACATTTATTCATTTAGCAGACGCTTTTGTCCAAAGCGACGTACATCTCAGCAAAAGTACAATTTATACATTACATTAAGAGAAGGAGATATAGTTGCAGACATGAAAGTCTCAAGCAAACCCAGTTTGTTACCTACCACTTGCTGCACCGAGGTTCATCGATCGAGTAGGTGCATAAAACACAGGATAGACAAATCCCGATACCCTTCCATCGTTTTTTTTTTTTAAATATTATAAAACACACAAATAAGCAAGTACAATGCTAGAGTAGTGGCTGAATAAAGGCTGTATCTGGGGATGCTTCCGGAGTTACGATGCATGAACAGTTACACCGTAAATGAACTGGAGAGATCTTTGGCGAAGTGGATCTGGAAAAGGTGAGTTTTCAGATCCTTCTTGAATATAGACAGAGTTTCCGCAGTTCTGAGTGACAGGGTTAGGTCATTCCACCATAACGGATCCAGAACCGAGAACCTCCGAGCTTTACCTTTCGTGCGCGGGACCACCCAACGAGTAGAAGTAGATGAGCGAAGGGGCCTGGCCAGGCCACACACACACACACACACACACACACACACACACACACACACACACACACACACATATATATAGTTTCTATTTCAATATTGTTTCCTCCCATAGTCAAACAATGTGTTTCTGGTGGACTGGTGGCATTAAACTGATTGTAGTTCAAGTGAAAGAGTATGTGTCTGATTACCATGTGATGGACTGGCATCCAGCCCAGGGTGTACCCTTCCTCACACACTATACTGTCATGAGAAGTGCTGGAACACCATGACCCTAAACTGAGAAAACGATTACTGATGGATGAAAGGGTGGGTGGAAAGAGTCAATGCTACATGTGCAAGGTAAGTACCAACATATACACACATTCATATTTCAACTGCTAAAAGCATAACGTCGTCTTCCTCCAAGAAGCAGTGGAAGCAGCTGTCTTTCACCCCCGACCACTTCTTTCTCCAAAGTGTTTGTTTTCTTTCGATAATTGTTTTGACTGCATGAGTGACAGTGGTGGGTGAATCGCAAAACAAAAATGCTAAACATCATGCTAGTTACGGAATGAAAGATTAAACTTCTCCTCCTACTCATCTTTCCCAATTTCTGTCAGTTGCACATCAAGCAGGGGGAGGGGTGAGGGATATTGGTTGTGCTTTGCAATTCTCTGCAATTCATTGTCATGTGCGCCGTTGTGACATCTGGATATTGGTACCTGGTGCAAACCACTGGAAAATCCAACCTGATGTGTATCCCCAAAGTCTCTAAAAATATCTTGAGTGTTTCAGAGGTACTTTGTTTTGGGACGGTACTTGTCCTCAGGCTCAGTCCGTCGCTTTGCCGTGTGTGCGTGCGCGTGTACGCGTGTGTATGCGTACGTGCACACGCTACTCTGGCTCCATAAACAGATAGAGGTGGCGCTGATGCAACGTGGTGAAAGTGGGAGCGCCGGGGGGGCGCCTTAGCACAGCTGCGCATCATGTACCAGGAAGGAAGCAGGCGTCTCTGCGTTGGACAGTGTCCTCCTAACAGGGTTATGATGGGATGGAGGGGGCACTTTGATGTACCCGGAAACGGAAATAGGCCCAAGGGGCGATCGCTAAATTAACACAGATACTTTTCAGTTGGGGACACTGGAAAGGCAGTCTGAGCAGATTCCTTTTAAATTTCTACAAAAATGGGTTGACAATCGTTCCTATTATTACTGAAGTGGCCCAATAGGAATGATTTAATTGCGGTTCTGGACTGAAAGAAAAAGAAACCTAAATATAACCAAGTTTCCTCTGAGAAAACTCCAGACAACACAGCCATGTGCAATGGGTAGGAGATGGGTGGGGTGGAGCGACAAGACAGTGGAGGGGGAGTTGTATCGGCTCCTGGGAAATAGGCTCAGACTGTACTGAGTTTATCAGCTGTACCCAAGCAGTCGACGGCCATAAGGTTGCAATGGATCCCCAGATATAGTCCTCAGATTTTGATTTGTCTCTGACTTCATCTACTACACCTGTTTGCGACACCAAGAAGTGCACACTTGATGCATGACGGACAGGGCAGACGAAAGCTGCCAAACATGAGAGGGAACCTACCTTTTTGCTCTCCTCCATCTCGTGCTCAAACATGGCACTGAACACAGGGGAGCGCGCTGAAAGAAAGAAAGTGGATCAGTAGTGTCGCCCTGGAGGATACTTCTGAAAGCAGACTTCATACTCTTCCCAAAATTAGCATGCCTGTACAATTAAAGAAAAAAAAACTAAATTTATATTTACAAAGCACCCCTCACAAGAGGGTGACACAGAGAGCTAAGGTGAGAAAAACCAAAAAAAAAAAAAATCCAAAAACCAAGGACATAAAAATACATATTTCTTAATTTAAAAAATAAATTTCCAAATACCTGGGTAAATTCTGTATGGACAGAAGAGACTAGACACCTAACTGATTTTATTTAAAAAGAAAATTCAAATACGCATGGTAAAACAAATTTATCCAACTCATTTTAACAGATACTTTTCTCAAAAGCAACACACAATACTACGGAGTATTTAGCTGACTTATAATGGTGGATACACTACAGGATGCTACCTAGTTATTAATCCATTTATACAGCACACACATTCACTCACACAGTTATAAACTAAGGGCAGCTTAGAGTCACCAATTCACCTGAAAAAAACATGTCTTTGGACTACGGGAGGAAATCAGGGAACCCAAAGGAAACCCACACAAATATGGGGAGAACTAACAAACTGCACACAGACTATTGAGCGTGGATCAAACCAACGTTCAATCAGCCAGCCCGAGCACTGTAAATCACCAGCTCTAACTGCTGTGCTACCATGCCACCCTAATGCTACGGTATTGCCTTATTGTTTTGTGTAAATTGCAACAGCACAGGGTGCAACCAACTGCAGGCTTTCAAAGCTCCGTCAAAGTGCTATTAAAATTATAAACATGAGGACCAGGTAACTTTTTTCCCTAAACATCATACACAACTTTACTTCACTTAATCACTGCAGCTCTTAACTGAAGAAAGGATCTCGCTGTAATTAATTGGAGTGTGTTAATTCTATCAAGTGGTAGTCATTTACATTGCCCTGAAGTATTCCCATTAGTAAGAGCAATTTAAATTTTTAAATTAATGATACTTCACACTATTACAACATATGTCCAATAGGAAGTGGATCTGCACCAATTCATTTGATTAATTCCTGATCCTTTGGTCACTGTCTGGTAATCAATGCATGGGAGAACAGGATGATGAGGACTGATTATAACAAGTCACTGCGCCCCAGGGAGAGGTATAAACAAAAAACATGGCTGGCAGACAGCCGGGCTGAAGTGGCCGCATGTTTGCTGGCAGTAAACAATTAAAGGTGTTCCACCACTAGATGTACCTCTCGACATCCATGAAGTAACATACGGGTTACTGGAAAACTGCATTTTCAACGCAAGCAGTTGATACAAAGCAGTGAATTGGGGATAACGGATGCCGATTTATTAGCAAACTAATTTACGTGCTGCTTCTGCAAAAGACGGACCTTTCCATGCATGTGTGAGTGTGCAAGAGTAGTAGTAAATATGTAACAGAACGCATATGGTGCAGCGTAGCAATTTCACAAAAGAATATCAGATTCCACAATTTATCATCACAATTCATCACATTCATCACAATTTGGAAACTCGTTGCTGGTTTCTGTAAAGCCTCTACTTGTGTCAAGGCTCAGTGCCAAGTCTCTCAATGTGAGGCATTCACTCTTAGCATATAAGCATGCTGCATGGTTTCACCTGCTGTGTGATGAGGGGATGTTCTCACTGCCTGGGGAGTCAGGGAGCTGCTGGGGTTTATACCTGCAAGAATGGCCTTGTGGGCCTGGAACTCCTGTCCTGCCACGCAGAGGGAGCAGTCAGTGAACCGCGAGTTCTCCCACAGGCCCCCCAGCTCATCAGCCAAGCGACAGTCGGGGACCTTCACCATGTTCATGGTGTTCTGTCCCGAGATGTTTACAGAGTCCTGCACCACGCTCACCTGGAATGCACCAACACAAGAAATTCAGAGTCAGATCAACTGAGTGTAAAACATGTGCTAGCTGACTTACTAACTTCACACCGAGGCCTCAAGAACTGACAAGTACTTAACAGGACATTCTGAGGACAGACTCCATGTCCAATATTGTGAAAACCAAGGCAAAGAGAGGTAGAGTACTGATAAGTGGAAACGAATCTGGAAAAAGCAGGAGGGAAGGGGCAGAAGACAGAAGCCCTCCTGAAGATGGCTAGGGTGTAGAGTGTATGAGCAGGATGGCTGTATCCTGCTCACGCATGCACATAACTTATTTTATCAGTCAGTTTGAGAGTTTTTTTTTTTTTGCAAGAATCCAGTAGGGTTAGAGTGAAGCTAAGTGATCCCTGATCAGTGCCTGGGGGCAACATCTCCCCACACAATGGACACAAATCCACCTTCTGGATGACCACAGCAGAAGGACGCCAAATCCAGTGAGCAACAGGCCCTCTGCCGCATTGCTCAAAACGTTCTATGTAGCTGGGGATAAAGCGGAACTGGATGTGACAGCAGACTGTGTAGGGATTTTGTCTGGGGATAAATCGAGCAGACATGCATTTCGGAGGAAAAGGAGAGAAATCACGGCCTGGTAAATCAGGGTGGAAGAGCAGCATAAGATAAGGTTCAGCATGAAGCGTAGCAGCAGTAACAATAAGACTCCTCTCGCTCAGCTAGGCAAGCGGTTAGAGGGCTCACACACCTAACGTGTTTCAGCTGATACACAGTACTCTGGGTATGCAAAGATTTTAGTGGCTACTTTACATACCTTATTTCACACTTCAGGGGACCCGTGCAAATAGCTAATACACTTCGCGCAACACTGAGGAGAGCAGTATAACTGCAGCTCAGCCCAGGGCTGCCCCAATGCTTCATTTGCCCTTAAAGCCTTTAGTGCCATTAATGTACACTGGTTGGGCACCAGTTCTATTGGACCTGTCAGGAATGGCTGCAATCACACCACTAGCTTGCTGTGCATAAGAAACACGATGACCGCTGACCACGTTTCATCTGCAGCTGGCTGAAAGAGCTACTGGACATGGGTTCAACAAGAAGGAACATGTAGGAGTGGGTCGCCTGGTGAGGTTCAGCTTGGTCTTCTCATTTCTGTAGGAAACAGAGGATTGCCCAAGTGGTGGAACTAAAATAAAAAGAAACTGTATGGTGCTTAGCTGAAAAGCACAGTGAAAAAGTATGGCCACACAGAACCCCACTCAAGACTTCTAAAACTGCAGTCAGACTTCTTACATTTTTTTAGCTGCATCTCATATCCATCTGAGTTAGTACACAAAAGATAATTAAACTCAGACTTTCTAAATAAATAAAGTAAATAAATAAATAAATAAATAAATAAATAAGCAAGCAAGCCAGTGCACTCAAATACTGTAGCTCCAGTGAGTCAAAGAGAAAGCTGTGAATATGCACAAGATTTAGGAATTACTTTTTTTTTTTTATGAAACCTTGAAGCTTGTATAAGTTGGTCATGCCTTCAGATTCAAACCAACAATCACAGCCACAACACCATAACTTGTACACACCATTTATGTTACTGTATTTACAGGAACATTGAAAGAGGTCTGTGGTCACCATTCAGCGTATCTAACACTGCATAATACACTTTTTTCAGTCAGAGGGAAAAGTGCTTCTGATGGTGAGATAAATATTTCCTTTGCCTGGCTCTCATAGGACAGTTTGCAGAAAAGAACCTAAATTCTAAATCATGCCCTCAAATGAAGCAAAGAGGTGCGTGGTGCAAACCAAGCTCAAAAAGATCCACTCTTTATTAATAACCACTGTTGTCCAGAGTATACATTGGAAGCATGGAACATGAGGCAGGTACACCCTGACTGGAACAATAGTCCATCGCAGGACAATCACACACACATTCAATGATACACAACAAGATTTAAATGCACAACATAGTTTCAAATGTTGGAGAAAATCATAGCATCTGGAGGAAACCCACTCCAACATGAGGAGAATATTCAAGTCCAGACAGACTGAGCCAGACTCAAACCTCCAGCCCAGGAGCACATGCGTGGCCGTCCTACCCCTATAATAACAGTAAGTTATAAATAAGTAACAGTGCTTGATAGAGCCAGTGAACATTTAAAATTGTCTAAATTTATTTGGAGTGGTTTATTCACATTTATACAACGTGTGGATCCTCTCTCATACTTAACCATGGCTTTAGGTCCTATCACGGTGAGCTTGAAAATACTTAGATTCATTTTTGGAGTATGTCTGAATTCATGCCTTTCAAACATCAAACATCTCTGCACAAACAGCTCAAAATAAGTTTCTGACCCAGGGATGTTATGTTACACCGCAGTATCAAAGGATAACTAAGGGAAGCGATAGACGGGCCTTTATTCAGAAGCACAGTAACGTGTGTTTTCATATACAGAGCCAAGTTTTTTCCTGTTCTACACGGATGCAAGTCCTACAACAATGCTGGTGTGAATCTATGTTGAAGGAAACAACGGATCTGGCTTCTGCCTAGCAGGTTATGTAAAGCTGCAGTTTACAGGTATACAGAGTTCACACAGAAGAAAAGGCAAATGAGGCAGGCACAGATGAGCCAGCTCCTTCTGCAGCCTGGTCATGAGACCAGCTCCATAAATCACACTATGGGGGGCATGAGCACGAGCTGTGATGCTGGTGGAAAGCGCAGACGCTCATCCGTCTCATCACACCAAAAGGAATTTATCTAGTGCTCATTAATAGGAACCACAAGGGAAGGAGGAAGACCTAGAGGAAGAGAGGGTGACGGTGGTGTGTAACGTGAACAGGTAGGCGTTGCCAGTCTGCAGAGCCATGATAATGACGATGAATCCATTCTGAGTGAGGGTCACGCTAGCCAGCACGGGGACAGCTTATCGGCCAGCGTAGCGATGACACAAACTCAGGCTGCCAAGATGAAAGGAGTCTTATAAATAAACCAATTAATACCGCGCCACCGGTACTCAAGTTCCAGAGATGCAGTGTGTCGAATTCTTCCCAATTAGCTTCTACACAGATTAACTGTCACTTTAACCAGGCGGAAAACTGTGATGCCTCCTACATGCCGGACACGTGAATGTTAGCGCACCTTTATTCCGCGGCCGCACCCCTGCTGGCTGCAGAATTGTCTCTCACTTTGGTGCACAACAGAGGTTCACAGCCAGGCTTAATTCCAACTCCAAGTGTCGCGAGCTATGCAGCCAACGAATCGTTCCTTCTCATGACACTGTTTTCCCCTCGGTAAACTTGCTCTTTCTTTTAAAAACGTGTCCATTACCCATACCTCGTGAGGCATGAAATGGCACAAAAGTATGTGATTAAATAAGTATATTATGCTTTAAGTTTTTAAACTTTTCCCATCAACTTTCTCCTTGGTCTAGTATTTTCCAGCCAACTGAGTTCAAGTGGCCTTGGGCAAACAGGACCCCATTCAACTGCAACCTGCCGTCTTTTTAACTTCATTTAGCTTTCACATGCAAAGGACCTCATCACGTTTTAATTTTTCACAATTTCGAGGACACAGAGGCAGAACACCACCAAAAATAGCTTAGTATCTAAACTTCCTTTGATCCTTTAAGAGAAGACGCCCACTCAGTTATTAAGTGTAAGACTCTTGGAGTCAAAGTCCACTCTTACTGACCAATCACGGTAAGGGAGAGTACAGAAGTGGTTTATCATTGCCTTCTTCCACACATGCCTTTGGACTGTGGGAGGAAACCAACCCAAAAACAGGGAGAACATGCAAACTCTGTACAAGCTGAGGCAAATTTCACATCAAGATCCCAAACCACAAGACAGGAAGCTGTGAGGCACCAGTGCTGCCAACTGTGCCACCATGCTACAGTCCTTTAAGGAAAGGCCTTCACTCGGTCACTGCTATACAACTCTACCGCCAAACTTCTTCTGGGCAGCTGAAGAAACCTAAATAGGACAGACTGTGGAGTCACTGAGCTGGATAATTCATATTTTTTGCATCTACAACAACACTTGGCTCATAGAGAGATGTTTGTATTGTTATTTTGGACTCACTAAGGTTGTGTTTGCTCACACTGTGCATTCCAATTGCACAAAATTGGTTTTTGCCTACTTCACCATCACCCGAACATTAAACCTACAGTATAAAGCCACACAACAAAGAATCTGTATTTTTTTTCCCCCCCATCAGCTGTGAGTCTGTGTTCAGCCTGAATGCAAAACACAACAAAGCAAAACAAACAACATACATTGGGGCCATATAATTTTCCTTTATCTTCTTTGCAATTCGCCATTTTATATGTCATTTCGATTCTCTAGGAGACCTTGAAGAAGCCTGGCTGGAGATGATGCATAACTGCACAGCAGATTGCCTTCTGACAAAAGATGATGCATTACTTCAAAATTGAGTGTTTCTATTGAAAAGGGCCATTTCATGTTAAATCAATAAAAAAAGTAACCTTTTTTTTTTTTTTTTTTTTTTTTTGAGTATTTTGGATTTATATGAGAACCTCCGTTGAGGAAATAAAGAGAAAAAAAATGCTTCCCTTTTGTGCATCACAACTTAAACTATGTGGTCCAGCAGGATGAGCCCTGTTGGGCCTGTATACAGATAGAGCACATGGGTGCAACTCTGCTACAGCTGACACATGGACAAAAAAAAAAAAAAAAAGTTTCTACTGGTCTGCCGACAGCCCATCAAGGCTTTGCATCAGCCCGCCAATTAAACTGCAAGGCTCAGCCAGCTGCTATTCAGCAAATTCCCAGAGACTAAATAGTCTGGCCAAACTTCTATGAAAAACACTAATTCCTCTGCCAGATGGCTTCCCAACCTTCCACACCAGCCAATCACAATCTGGCATAAGTCACATGACCACATTGGTCCAACGGACAAGTGGAACCCAGGGCCTCCGTCCACTATCGCCTGGTAGAAAAACCACACCTTCATATTCTGCCAGCTCTCACACCGCTTCTCCTCTCATTCAAGCTGGCATAAAGCCAACAGAAAAACAAATTAATTAATTAATTTTTTTTTAAAATGGGACCAGCTGTAGCAGTCTCCTGAGGTGGCCGTACGGCATATGGTAGAGTCGTGTAAAGGATGGAGGCTGTCATGAACAAAAAGGCTTTTTTTCCCAGCTAGGAGAAAAAAACGAAACCATAGAAGGGAATAACGGCAGAAACCGAACATCAGCAAAGAGCTAATTTATTCCTCAGGAGCTGTTGCACCACTGGGTGCCCCAAGAGAAAGAGAAGGCTGAGCAAGGAGCTGATGTGTTCTAATACACCATTTCACTATTTCCTTGTTTTTTTGTTAATGTTTTTCATTACGGTAACACTGATACAAATGCTCGGCAATTTAAATGCTTTGTAAGCAAGTAAAAGGCTGGGGGAGGAGATGAATACACCGTAGGCGTGCGTGCCAATGGAATGACACCTAAACAAATCTGTCCGCAGGCTTCAAGCTGCACATCCTCGAAATTGGAATTGCAAGAATTTAAAAACATCAGAGCTTGGGAAAACCTTTGGCATGTCAGTGCTTAGCTTTCCGAAGGCCAGTAATGAAGAAAAATAGGGGTGACTAAAACTTCTCTCACTGTCCATCTCCCCTCAGTCTTCAGATGAAATCAAATTTTTCTCTTCTTGATCAGGATGTCTTCTTAAATGGGGGTCATCTTCGCCTCATTAAATTCCTTCTAGTGCTGCAGAGTCATAGGTAAACAGGGCCTCAAGGTGTTAAACTAAAGAGAAGCCCCTTCCTTTAAAGGTCACCGGGGGGGGGTTTACCTCATGCTGCCCCCAACTGCCCATGGGCAACAGCAGGAAGTGTAAGAAGGCAAGAAGCGAAGACCATATGCTGCCTTGACTGTGGTGACTGCCACAGCTGAAGCTATGGGAGCACCAACCAGAGGGCAAGTAGGAAACTATTTCCCAGCCAAACGGACTCTTCTTTGAACGCAGAGAAAACGGAATAAAAACATATCGGACTGCTTTACAATGCAAGTTTTTGAGAGAGGATTCCTTGCAATGGCCCTCTTCCAAAACAATCAGCATGTCAATGATTAGCAAGTACTGTTAGCAAAAACAATGGCACGCATAAATAAATGGAAGGTGATTACTGTACTATGTAATGTGCATCTCCAGAATTAACATTTTAAGTTTAAAAATAAAATTAAAAAAAGGACTAATGAGGCAGGATTCATTTTGATTCATTTCATATATTTCTGACAATAAAATTATGCCCAAATAAGCACACACAAATGAAGAGTTGGGTTTCAAAAACAGTACGGACCTAATTACGTGTGAGATGTGACATTTTACTATCTTAATTCACTGCTGTTTTCACTCAGGTCCTAAAACTTCTAACAAATGTAAAGCCCAGACAAATGTGAATAAAGATTTTGTTTTACTGTGCAGTGACAGTATTAGTCTATTAATTAAGTCAAAACAGGGTTCCTCAAGAAGTCCATTACTTAACTGATGCTTTTTTCCAAGGCGATTGATAATGTTAGGTTTGTACACTAAGCTACTTGCAATGATTTACCCACTTATATGTGTGGTAATTTTTACTGTATCAATTTAGGGTAAGTACCTTGATCAAAGGTACTACAAGCAGGACGTAGGATTTAAACCCTGGTCCTGTGATTGCAAGATTACGCACCTAACCACAACGGCACCAGCTGCCACAATAACATGCCCTCGATGTGATTGGAAAGGAACACCATTGGGTGCTATTCCTTTCCTTGTTATGAAATTTTTCTTACATTTACTTTTAACAAAAAGGAAAGAAAAACAGAAATATGTTCCTCACCATTTAATTTGCAACTGATTTTAGTTAGCTGTCATGAATTAGATGAGATAAATCACAATGGAATTTATTATGTAACATTTATTATGTAAAGAAAGGAAAATAGGCTATTAGAATTAAGCCTAATGAAACTACCCAGGCCACGTTCATCAGAATAATGACAGGTTTTCTAGTAGTACTTTATTTTCTTTTCCGGTAATATACTTTTTTTTTTTTTTTTTAAAATCTATTTAACTGTTGTGTTTCCGTTATAATGAAATTATAAAATAATTTATAATTAGAACAGTTTCATCACTATGCACACCAAGAGCTGATTTCACACAAGAGTGTAACCACTTTCAAAGGAGTGAAGAATGTGTTATCTGCATGCACATTTGATGCCAAGGGCTCTAATTAGCCGTTTTGAAGTCTGTTTTCGACCAAACCGTTTGTTGCGAAGCTGTCCCATCTATGCAGAAGGGGGGAAACAGCACCTGTGTATTTTAATACACATTGACGTTATTCTTGCCCCATGTGCACTTTGTACACTCAATCCATAAAGCAACAAGGTAGCCCCCATCAACACCCAATTCATTACATGTTAGATACAAGAAGCACCTTAAACACACAATTGTTTTACCTGAAAAGTTTAAAACAGCCCAGCATTAATCAACCAAGCTTTTCAAAGTCATGGACCTTTCTAAATGTTTATGGGTGCATGGATGGTGCATCGCCCAGTGTGCTCCAGACCGCTGCCTGGCAGCCACTGTGGCCGGAGGACTGCTGTTGTTCGTTATAAGGCGACAGGGTTTGTAGAAAAAATTCTAACTCATGGCTTATTTCTGAAAAATTCTTTAAAGAACTACATTTCAAGAATAAATTCTAGAAAACACAGAACTCATTTCTGGTGAAATTCTGTACATGAACTGAAATTAAACCCATGTTACTGAAAAGTATCCTTTGAAACTTTGCCCGCGCCTTACAGAAGCAGTGGCAACAAGAAGGCACAGACAAGGCCTACCTCACAGAACAGGGTGAGCTTGTCATCTGGGAGCAGCCCGTTGGCCTCGTCCAGCAGGAAGTCGCGGCGGATGAATTTCTTGAAGCCCCAGTCCTTGCCCTGGACAAATCGGTAGGCCCTCTGGCTCTCTTGAAACCCAAGCAGGGGCACATCAATAAAAATCATCACCATCATCGCCATCTCTTAGTCAGTGATTTTATCCAAAGCACCTTCTTTGAATCTATTTACACAACTGCATTTTTCAATGAAGAAATTCAGATTAAGTACATTGCATAAACTTGTAACAGCAAGGGCCTTCTCATAGACTTGAACTGGTAAACTCGTTATTTATTCATTTAGCTCCTGCTTTTCTACAGCACCACTAACAGTGTGAAGCTTGCACACTAAGCTAGTTAAATTACTTACCCATTTATACAGCTGGTTAATTTTTACTGTAGCAGTTCAGGGGAAGTATTTTGAATCAAGGGTACTAATGCATGAGGAGGGATTCAAACCAGGGTTCTCCAACTGGAAGGTGACAACTAACTGCCACAGTACCTGCTGTACCCTCTTATGACATCAATCCTAATCTTGAAAATCCTCCACACATCCACAATCAGCATGTATCCTCTGGTGACAGTTAGCAACTACAAATTACAATCAATCACTGAAACCAAACAATCCAATTGCGGCTCTTGCAGGATTTCCTGAGTACGCTGCCTTTTAAAAAAAAAAAGTGAAGAATGTAATAATACAAACATTACCTGACCCATCAATTCTGATTTCATATCGGACCCTTACCAACCAATATAAAATGAATAAAAGAACTGGAAAGCTGACTTGTTAACTAAAAACACACAGGTAAACACCAGTACATCAGTTATACCAGGAGAGTGAGATATGATAGAATCCACAGTGATCACAGGAGTCAGACAAGGAAAAAAATCCGGCCCATGTGCCCCGAAACCAATGTGCTGTGTGTATAATAAAAGCTCAGCATGTTGGAAGTACACTGGTGAAAAAGTCGCCAAAAAGCGGAGACAAAATTTTACCAATAACCTTTTTTCCTCTTCTCTCTGCTGCCATCACCCCCACCGTGTTCACACAATAATACCTCCCCCTCTGTTCCATCCACCTGGGCATTCACATTATGAATGAGCAAGCAGTGAGAAATGACACAGGCAGGAGTAACACGGAATGCTCAAACAGTTCAACTTAAATAGAATAGCACAGGAAAGCAGGGCTGTTTTATCCACAAAACTGGACATCAAGGCAAACCTCCCAGAAAACACACTGCAACTAAAATCGTAAGAACATGGAATAAATGCCCTCTAATAATATAACTATACACAAACCGCGAATAATAAGAACAGGATTAAGACTGCTGGAGTAAGACAGTATAAACCAAATAATTCCTCTTGGCTTAACGCTTAGCAGAGTTATCTGTCGCTAATCGGATAGGACTTCCCTTTTCTTAATCCTCCTGTTTCAACTTTAAATACAACACACAAAACGCAGAGGACTGAAGGCACTGAAAGGAAAGGGCACACTTCCCACTAAGTGTTCTCATATAGGCTCAACATGCCTGTTTCATTTGCCATCACTGTTTCCCCATTCCCTTTCCAAGCCCTCCGTTCTCCACTTCCAATAGCCCCATCATGATTGTTGTTCTTTTAACGCACCGCTGTGAACGGGAGCTTGACACCTCGGCGGCTTAGGGCGACCAAAGCCCTGTGAAATTGAATCTTTCCAGAAAAAGACGTGCGGAGGCCGCCCTGGTGCTGGAGGCATTCTTGGGGATGACTAAGGGTCAAAGTTGGTGGAGAGCGAGGCCTCATGGGTTGCTGGTTAAATAACAGGCAGGTGGATTGGTAGGTCAGAACAGTGTAGTGAAATTGCTGCTCCGTGTTTTCTGGGACTTGTGCCTGATCCTTGCGAGAGCGCCAGCAGTGTTCTTACACGTATCACGCCCACGCTTTCCCAGCATGAGCTCTCTTCTCTCCTGCTGGCTTTGGCCTTTCCAGCATTCCTCCAAGGCGTACCGCCCGCGGAGCCTGCAATGCCCTAGCGCAGTCTGGGGAAAGCAACAGAAAGCTCAGCTTATCCATTTACTTGCCGCTGTTGGTTAATGATGTCTTGATTAGCCAGATGACTTACTAGGCAAGAGGCCTATATGGCAACTCTTTTCAAATATCTTGATGACAAGCACAAAGGAAGAGAAACAAAGGGGTCAGTCAGTACTGTCAGTCACAGTTTTTCTGAGAATTCCTGAATTGGATGTCTGATAAAAGAAAGGGTCCATCTCCACTTTGCCCATTTATCGCATGGAACAAACACTTCCACTCAAAGCGCTGTTACAGGAACAGCAGTGATTCTTTTCTCCGCTCCTCCAAGCAAGATTTTTTTAGTTTCTGTATTTAAAAAGTAAAAATCCAAAGCAGAAAAGAGTCACTAAGTCAAAAAATATGATTCCAAAATCCTCCTGAGTTTCTTGCTTGCCCTTGTCAGGCAGGAATGCCTTCTCCACTACCGCACTCGCAGGGCAGCTTGGGATTACCGTGCCACAGCTGCATGCTGAATAGGGACCGCCTGGCCAATGTCACTCAGCCAAAAGGGGACCGCGATGTGTGTTTGTCTGTCCGCCACTCAGCTCATAGGGTTATCGGTTACAAGGTGAAGTATCCATCAGTGAGCTGATGTGTCTGGAAGCGGGATCACCAAGACCTGGCGAGTATGTTGGAAGAGGGTCGGTGCATGGACATGCTCGTCTTACATACATAGAGGAGTGCAGCCTGGACAAACCCGACTGCAGATGGTGAGGTGAGATGTGGCCTCTTGGTGTGGGCTGGCCTGGGTTTCGAGATCCACCACAAAGCTAATCTGGGGCTTTCTATCTCAACAGCAAATGTTGATGCCAGCTTTCAGCCGGTTTGCAGCAGACCATCTGCCTGAGCCTCTGTGGTGTTAGCAGATTCACTCTGGAGCTGTGCCCACGTTCTCCGCCCCCCAGAATGAGGAACACTGGCTGTCATCGCCTTCGACAGCTACACTCTCTCTTCGTCAACCCTGTTGAGCCAGCTTGAGATCTAGCTGTCTGTGCACCACTGTAGCATTCTGAAACCTAGTGGAGCACACGCCTACATGTAAATACCATTTTCATGACTGCAGACATTTAAATTAAACATGCTGATATTTAGTTATGGACATATTCTTAGATTGTTTCTTGTCCAGAAGAGTTTATCGAAGCCTACAGCAAAAAAAACCTGACAGTAATAATAATGAAACATGAACATAAATATAAGAAGTACTTGTGCATATTATAAAGCAGATTTCAATACAGACATCTGCAGTTCCTAAGATTACAGATCTGCAATGCATTATATAAGCCCGGTCACACACAAAGAACCTTTGGTAAATAATTGTAACCTTACAGTGAAAAGACTGGTTGACCTGTCTGCTGCTCCCTCTAAATAAACCCTGAACTACATTTGAATAAATGCTTCACAAAATCAATACAGGGGAGTTCCCTGAGCTGTCAAAAAACATCTTATTAGGATTTTTTTTTTTTAAGCCGGGCCTCCAGGGATAAATTACAAATTGCTCTCCTTAGAGCACAGAACTCTAAAAAGCCGAGGGCAGGAATCATGTGATGATGTGAAGAGCCGTGTTGGCCAGGGAAACACACTAGTTACATGTTTGAATGATATCTATTAGCAACTGGACTGCTAGCAGTGCTCCACAGCAACAGGCATGGCTGACAGAGTGATCCAAACTCTGCTACCTCCACTCTGGATAAGGCATGAAACGGAGCCAGCATCAACAGTGTTAAGCAACCGAGCCATGAGTTCATGCTTAAGCAGAGCTTTCGGCCCAATATCCCAGAATGCACAAGGAAACGGTGCAAACTTGCTGCTCATAGCAACTGCCAAGACAGCCCACTGCTAAGCTGTGTCAACCTCATTCGTCAAAAGCCTGCTCAACAAAGTGCCAGTGCATTTTTCTCCAGAGAAGAGGGAGGGGGGCTCGGCAGTCTGAGGCGGATCCCCGCTAACTAAACTCCTTCGGCCATCATGGTGATAACGTTGCGAGACTTCAGTAATGAAAATGAGATTCCATCAGTCTTTCATTTCATAGGCAAAGTTTAACCTCTTCTAGGCCACAGAACTCAATGCAAGCTGAGGGCCCCATCCTACAAAAAACGTCCATAAATAAATACTGCACTCTTTATTTCACTTGAAACTTGATTACATTTACATACAACTATGGCAAAGATGGAAAAACAACATTTTTAAATTTTTTTTTTTTTTTTTTTAGTAAGCATCATTTTCACTTCAGGGATCCCCTAACGACCATGAAATCTAGGTTAAGTCCTCAAAAATCATGCTGAGAAGTGCTTGGTTTTATTCTGTCTGAATGTGAGCCTCAAATTCTACAGGAATCCATCAAGACTTTCAGACCTCGTGTTACAAAGACATAAACAGATCAATTTTCTTTTATTTTGTCGGCATTACTGCCAAGGCTGTTACAGATACAGACGCAGACTGAATGCCTGGTAAATTTTATCATCAGCATTAAAAGAGTTCCACATACATATATTTAATGACCACTTGTCTAGCCAGAAAAAACCAGCTGAAGATGCTTAACAGGTAAAGTGGGAACAAACACGCTTCTCTGCTTTAATGCTGTTCAGCAGCTTTACGTTTTCTAAGCTGATTGAAACACACAGGATCCACACCCTGCTTCAAAGATCACAAAAAAGACAGATGAAGGAAAAAGTATATCATATTCCACCAGTGTGTTTCTAGACTGCATTTATTCGCTACACAGCCATGCAACACGAGGAAAAAAATAAAATGAAGAAGGGAGTCAATAACCATCTCCTTCAACTTATTCGTGTTATCAATCAATACAAAGAAATTCCTGGGAAAGAAAAAATTGGTTTTCTTCAACATGTTGTGTTCCATCAAAGCCTCAATGGCTGCAAACACACAAAAAAGGACTTTCAGATGCAACTCAAAGTTTTTGTTTCAAACACAGAGGGACGGAGGGGGACACAGGGCACAAGACAAGCAAGTGCATTGTAGTGGCAAAAAATTCAAATATAAGTAACAGCTCTATTCATCCACCACCCAACGGGAGGCCAAAAAAAGACAAGCCAAGAAAGAACCTAACTACAGCAGCCACATCTGGGCAACTAAAATTTAATTCAAGGCAAAGTTTTTTCCTTTCTTTTTTCCTCGGCAACTTAACCCAATTAAAAAAAGGCAGAGAATGGCGCATACAGACTTTCAATTTATCAAAAGAGTTCAAGACAACTCCTAATAGCGCTTTTTTAATTAAAATCTGAATTGCCTACGATGCCTTTAATTAAATATTGGGGAAACTAATCGCTCCTGCTGAGATTATACACACTCATCCAGCTATCGATGCACTTTCCACATGCAGGCAAGCAGAAACAGGAAGTAATTTCACCTCAACACAGACATCACCAAAGTTATCCGGCCACATTCCGTGGACATGCACACAGAATTACACGTATAACCGTCCTTGCATTATGTTGTTTGTCAAAAATGTATTTATCTGAAGCATGTTACGCTGGGAAAAAATGATATCTGAAAGGGGACCAGCTGCGAGGTGTGAAATAAAAGGAGAAATGCCATTACCTAATGCACAATACCTAATGCACTCTAGAGAGGTGGAAGAACATGTTTGTTTTTTTTTTTGTCAAAAGCATGTTCGTAAGATTTTCCAGAAGTTATATTTTACCACCTTCCCACAATGAGTCAAGAAATCATTCTTAGTTTCATCCAAATTTGAAAATTGTTTTTTCTTCACCCATGTTATTTCAGTCCCTTTGGAAAAGGCACCTCTACAGCGATTTGTAAATCATATTCCTGATGAGTGGTAGGTAAGGTGAGGAACTAAGCTTACTGGCTGGTGGTTCAAATCCCAGTACAAACCTCCTACTAGACTACACAGAGATAAATGAATGAACAAGAATGCACTAAGTCACTCACCCATGGCTTTGGTCTCCTCGCCTTTGGCATTGAGGATAGAGAACTTGAACTTAGCACGTACTTCACTCTTTGGACAGCTGACAAGGAGGAGGTACAGGGACAGGTAGTCTTTACTTTCCTCGTCAAGACCTTTAGGATTCACCCGCAAGCACCTGTGGGAGCATAACAATAGCTGAGCGCTCATAATTTGGGGGGGAAAAATATCTAAAAGCTTTGAGTGACGTTGTCTGCCTTCATTTATACTTTCCTTTTGACCCAAGGGCACCATAGCATATGTAGAGTATGATTTATCTTCAAAGACCACATGTAACCTTTTGCATATTTCATTCAATACTTAATACCGGCCCCAACTTTCCCCCTGGGACCGAGTACTTTTTCTGCGTCATTAAATTTAGCTCAAGCAGCGACCTAGTTCTACTGAAAAGGTTTAGCATCTCCAGCATGGACAGAAGAATACTTAAACTTTACAACAGTTCATGTATTTATTTATTTAGCTGATACCTTCCTCCAAGCCAACTAACAATGTTTTACCCATTTATACAGTTGGATCATTTTTACTAGAGCGATTCGGGGTAAGTATATTGCTGATGAGTACGACAGAAGGTGGACAACTTCAAACTAATGTAACTGCCACACTTCAGACTAGTAAAACTGTAAAGCACAATTAAAATTTTTATGTGGAATAGTTTTTCTAAACTGTATGATCTCAAATTTTAAGCAATGCTCACACACACACACACACACACACACACACAGGAAGGCTGACACGTCTGCCACCCTGAACAATAGTTTGTCATTTGAAACATCATACACTTTAATAATTTGATAAAACATTAAAAAGTTCCCTCTTTTCACTGATTTTCCCCACATCCAATCCCATCTTAATGTCCCTGGACTCCACGCTCTTCCCAGTTCCCACTCACACACCATTTGAGCTTATCGTTAGCTCCCGATGAGAAGGTGGAGCTCTTGATGACCTCGCCCATCTCCTCACGGCAGAAACTGAAATTGTTGATGGTCCACATGTAGGAGAACTTCACCACTTTGATCTGAGGGGAGACGAGCAACAGCAGAAGGTTTTTAAAAATAAAAAAAAAGAAAAAAAAAAGAACCACACAAAGTATATATCTGGTCAGTGTTCAGCTTCAAAAACCATGCATCAAAACCTGCCTTTCATCTCAACAAACACTGACAACAAATAGGGAAAAGGGAAGGCGGAAAATTAAAGGCTCAAAAAAGGCACCACAAAAAAAAAAAAAAAAAAACGTTTGCAAGAAACCAGGAAAATGGGGAATAAACAGAAAAAAAGTACATCAAGGTGGCCGATCACATTTTTCTCTTTACGCAGGAAAGTGAAATGAAATATGGAGACAGTCAAAGTTTGTAACATGGCTGATACATTAGCTCACATATCACTGCTTCCTCTAGTGGTATCTGTCTTTGTCAGTCTGCTTTCAATACATCTAGACAAACATCCACACACAAACACACATGCCCCAGCAGACAAAACAACAAACATACAGCAACTCTTACCTGAGTGTAACACCAGCTCTCAGCCACAGGCCCACTGGACATTTCCGCAGGGGGAGGGGGACTCGGTACTCTTGACATCGCCAGCTTTGGTGGCGGAAGGGTGTGAGTCGAGGGAACAGAGACAACGGCACTGAATTGCCGGGGGCTACAACACTTTGTAGGACTCAGGTCGCAGGCAACGACAGCCGTTGCTCTGGAGGAGAAACAAAAATGGGAAACCACCTTCAGGGCTGCAGTCATTTGTGCTCAGATTAATGTCACCACAGCAGCAGGAGGTGGAAGGGACCCATATTTAAGTGACATTTGGGGAACGCTGCGAAAAGAGCTGTCCCTCATGCTGGACACACCCACGCAACATATATAGTCAGCATGATCCAATACCCACCAGAGAAACACCGAAGTAACCAGTGTCCAATACAGACCACAAAGGCATAATGAACACTGTTTCCCAGCTTGGAGCGGAACAAGGGCCAGGTAGATAAAACCAGAAGAACTTTTTATTTTTAAAAAAAATTTTAAAAAAAAGAGGAAGTTATAACTTTACATAAAGTTTTTACATTCAGGCTGTGCACAAAAAGCTCAGCATCATTAGCAGACCGGTTTTCTCGTGGAAAGACTTAACTGCTCTCATTAGTATTCCCCTTAGTTTTGCCTTGCATATCCTTCTCATATATTGTTAAGTACCCACACGATGCCACTGCGTAATGGACCAATGGTAAAAGGACCGCACATCTCTGCCCTGTATCTGTGACTACAGATGTGACATCTGAGGGCCCCTTGAGATAAAGGGGTGATGATCAATGCTTTAAACCCCCAGAGATTGACAGTCAGCACATCTGCAGATGTGAGTGAAATGAACAGCTGGACAGACCTATGATGCTGGTAGGGAGCAGAGGAAACCAAACCCTGGTAAACATCTCCCCCAGGCCCACTATAATAATGACGTTAAGATGTCCACAGTGAAGTCGACACCACTTAGGACGGCAGCTGGCTGTCTTCAGCGCAAGAGTGCAGGAAAACACTGCGTGTTACTACCAGTTGACACGTAAGAACAAAACACAGTCCTTGAGCTGTACAAAAACAGCAAGCATATACTGAAACTCCACAAACTAAACAGCCTTCCATCAGTGTACATTTGTGGTCTGAAGCAAAGTAGCTTGATTCACTGCAATATCGCCACATATGTGATGGCCATTATGCTTTTTAACCGTCAACTCAAAAACCGATGAGTTCAGATGAACAAACTCATGTCTTCTGAAATCGACTTAATTCAAACTAATGACAATCCCTCTATGGAAAAACACAAATGTGTCCACTAACAAGGAACTAAGGTTTTTGATACCCATCACTTGAAGTATCTATTCTAAATTTAATTGTTTGGTTTTCACTTCATTTATGGTCCTCCAATCATCATTTGCGCAGTAAAATTCTGTGTTCGGGTCAAGAAAAAAGGAAAAAGCCCACTCCCTAACTCAAAGTGTGATGAGCTGCGCCCCCGCCATCCAGGTCACTGCTCTGGAAGGGTCTCCCTTTCCTCAGATGGCGTCTGCGTTGCCTAATTGAAGGTGTCATCTGACGTGAGGTCACATAACCTGTTTTTTCTCTCGGCCTAATTAGTGTCTGACTAAAAAGAGAAGGAAAGAAAATGTTAAAACCAAGAGAACCCACAAGACGTTCGAGACAGGACACAGCTAGTCATCTCTTTAACTGTCAGGGACAAGGGGATACAAAAAAAGTGTGCTCCTGCCATATGCAAACACCGTGGCTCAGTCCTCACGGCTTAATTAACGCTAAAAAGACTAGATTCAATTGTTTGCGTCTGATCATATTTAATTCAATTTTTTCCCTTATCTGCTGTTTGTATCTGAAGATGAAAAACACTAGTGGCATTTTTTACTCAGTGAAACAATAAAATATTAATCACAAAAGTTGGGAGAACAAGTGACTACGGATTTGCAATTTAAATTACCTGCAACTTCCTGGCAATTAATTTCTGGCTGCCTCTGAGGTTTTTTTTTTTTTTCCCCCCCCCTTCCTCTGTCTGATACCATATCTGTCATTAGGTGTGTGTTGCTATGCTAACCAACTAATTAACAGAGAATTGGTTTAATAAAATACATATTAAAATTTGTACTGATCCTAACACACTGCGTTTTTCAGGTAAACCAAGACATCATTCAAAAGAGCCCAGAAAACTATGAAAAGTGATACACTATAATAAAATAAATAAATAAATAAACACACAAATAAATTTAAAAAAAAAAAAGAGAAGGTTTTAATCTACAATGACAATTTCAGGTACACTGTTCTGTGTACATTAATATTCAAACTAAATAACAGTTAACCTCAATGTTCTTTAACAGCAACTAAGCAGCAGCACAATAAAATCAAAGCTCTAATTGTACAAGCCAGGCACGGTGTTTATCCGTCAGTTCAACCGCAGCAACAGTGGAAAAGCATGCATTAAAGACATGAACCGGAGCCGAGCAACAGTTTCCAAACCAAAGGAGGTTTCTCCCCAATCACACACCCAAGTGCCCTGCTGTCAACATCCTGCCGCAGAGCTCCAGTTCAACATCAACAACATGCTATGTCACAGCAGTGCTGCACTGGGTTTACTGGGCCTGCTGCAGCTCACTCTGTGCTAAAAATCACATTGTTCTATGCACTTATATGTTTGGAAGAGCCACAAACACTTGTCCTCTAGAGTGGACAAAAATGAATAGCTGAATCTCAGGTGGTTATGAAAGCTCCCGGTTATCCATTTCCGTTTCACTTGTCACCTGCACGTTGCACATTTGATCTTTTTTTAGCACCCAACTTTCCTTTATGTAGACGGAAATCCGGGTGAGAGCCTTTAAACCCTGCATCGTTGTAATGGGACCAGTAGGTCCCTTAATGGTTCAGTGTTCAACAGAGATGCACTGGAACAGCAAGGTAGGAATGGATGAAGATCAGAAACACTGAAGACAAGTTTAAAGGTTCAAGTACTTTAAACGGGTCTTTTTTTGCCGCTTCGGTACAATTACTGCTGTACAGTAGCAGGTGATTTATCTAGAATTCCCACACTACACTGGAATAATTGTTTATGGTAATTGTCATACGAATCTCTTGGGCAACCTTTTCTTACAGAAATAAGGTGCACTGAGGGTCCAATCTGTCTCTCCTTTATCTGTTAAATTATTTACAGCTGTAACTATATCAACGACAGTTCATACTTCTTCACACATATTTCCCAGGATAGTTTAGGGCTCTTCCTTCCTCTTCCTAGAATGAATAGGTTTGTGCAGTTTTGAACATGTTCAATTTAACCAATGACTGAGACCACATAGCCACCAAGTATTCAAAGAAAAGCACACTTTCTGCAAAATTTTGCATCCAAAAAATGGTCACGTGATCGATGCATATTAAGCACAACAGGCATAACCTGAAACGAAAAAAATCTTTAAAAAGGGAGTACTATCAACTTATACACAGTACGTTCATACATAAAACTGTGTCAAATATTGAATTATCGTGTCAAAAAAAATTCAAAGAAACAGCCAGTCGCAAAGGACTACTTTCCAAAAGTCTGTCCCCAAGTTCTGCAGTTTGTAAGTTACTTAATGACATATCTAATTAAAACTGAACAGTCAAATACGCAGGCAAAGGTGACAATATTTAATAGCTCCTCTGCTGCTAACTACCTCGTTAGGGTCCAGATTATCAAAACTGTAGTGGTTTTATTTCACTGCTTCATAACCAGGGTCAGAGTTCACGAGACAGCGAACTACAGCTCCAATACAATTCATAAAATAGATTAATTCAAATTGTATTAAAATTTTAAAAAATGATTCTCTTAGAATGTTGATGAGGTTGTCTGGAATGTCTAATGGGTGCCCTATCAGTGCAGCATCTGTTCTTATTTACTTACTTTAAATATTAAATTTATTATGCCTGCAGTTTTTATTGAATTCCCAACCAAATAGTTGACCAAAGGCTGTATGTGCATTCTATCTGTCATATGCAGATCTTTGGCCTGAATATGACAAATTAGAGACCGCAAGCAGCAGGTGGCATACTGGTTAGAGCCACTGCCGTGTACTCAAAAGACCCAAGTTTGAATCCCACCTCCAGCTGTAATAACATCTAGCAAGGTATTTACAAAAAATCCTCCAGTAAAAATTACCCAGCTGTAGAAACAGATGAATTAGGTTAAAATTGTAAGTCACTCTAAAGAAAACTATCAGTTAAATAAATAAATGCATATCACAGCTGTTAAAAATGCATTTATGAGTGGCTATTAGATTACATAAAGAATCAAAGAACAAACTGTGAAATATATCAAGCAATATGGGTTCGGTTCTTGTGTTTTACTAATATACACTGCTGCCTAGTATGTGGGTGGCATGGGCAGTCTTTTTTCTGCTATACATATTAATTTAGCTCAGTGTCAGAGCACAACTTGAAAAAACGGCAGCAATTTGAAGAACTTTGTTAAAACGACAAAGGAAACTGAACCTTTGAGTCACTTGTCTGCTGACTGGAAGTATGTAAAGCTGCAATGGCCATCTGTTGCATCCCATCCACACCCCTCTTGCTCCTCCTACCCAAATGACAATGGCATTTATACTCATTCAGGGAGTCACAGCATTCATCACAGATTGTACTGTCAGCTAGGCCTTACCATAGACTCATTTAAATTTACATTTATTTAGTAGATACTTTTATCCAAAGTGATTTCCAATGAACTCTATGTAGTTTTATCAGCCCACACGCCTTATTCACCAATTTGACTTGCACTGCTAGATACACTACTTATACTGGGTCACTCATCCATACATCAGTGAAACACACTCTCTCTGTCCCTCACACACTATGGGGGAACCTGAACAGCATGTCTTTGGACTGTGAGAGGAAACCCACACAGACACGGGGAGAACATGCAAACTCCACACAGACCGAGCGGGGATCGAACCCAAGTCCTTTCGCACCACGTAGACGCTTTCAAACATCAGCGCTATTCACTGTGCCACCGTACTGACGCAGGGAAAAAAAAAGATGCTGAAACTGCGTGGACTAATGTGCTAGCCTACAGAGGGAACAGAGAATCATTGCAGCTCAGATGGAGAGCACATCCAAATTTTACCACATACACTCCTCAAGAGCTGATCGCATAATGTGTCCAAAACATGCTCTCTGTCTCATCTTTGGAGAAAACAGGTGCAAGAAAATGAGAAAAACCGTCATTTAATCACCAACGACAAAAGCATACAACAAATGAAGTGGTTTCCCATCCTGCAAAATAGTGATTGAAAGAGATCATTAAATGAAAAATATTGATGAATAACGCTCTCTTACTCAACCATGCCACCCATTTATTTACGATTCACATGTAACGGAAATATCTACTAGCATGTACCCAAATACATAATAAATACTACTGACTTCTGACGTCAAATGGAATGTGTCTTTTGTTCCTGTTGTTGTTGTTGACTTCCAAGACGTAGGCCATTCCGGGACTCATTACTCCGATCATTGCGCCCCACAAAAACGGAGTGAGACTCGCATGAAAGAATGCACTGAACGACCTCTATTTAAATTCCTTTTTTAGTGCTGACTTGAAAGAGAAACATGAAATACAGAGAACAGCCCCCCCCGCCCCCCCCCCTGGGTGAGCAGAGGGAGGGAGGGCATAACTAAAACCAGGCAGGCAGAAGGGAAACACAGCATCGAAGCATGGAAGAGCACTGGGCCAGCATGGGTATCACGGAGGAGCAGAGCAGGCCTTAAACACACACTCACTGGGGCATAACCATTTGCACTTCCTAAGGAACAAACAAAAACATACATACAAACAGAGAGACACAAAAACATACACATCCACAACCTCGGCATCAGAGCACGTCCAGGGACTTGTGTGCTTCGTAACAGTAATTGGTGCCTCCGACTGTGGCCCCCACTTCTCCCAGGAGGCAAAAAGTGTGTAACAATCCTGTCCTTCCATTCACGCACCAACCAAAAACCCCAGACTGGGTAAAGCAAACAATGTAACAAAGGTCAAGATCTCCGATTAACTGTGCCATGTACTAAAGATGATGCCACAACTTCCCAGCAAATGTCAAAAATGTTAGATACAACTCATAAAGCATGAGAGGTGCTAGGAAGCAAATTTGCACAGATCACCATCATCTCCAAGGCTAAAATTGCAACACCTCAGACTTATTCAATATTAATTTTCAGAGAAATTATTCTTGTAAATGTACACAAAAGCAACCAATTTCTAAAAAATTAAAAGACCTGATGCACTTTTCTGTCATTTTGATTGACCTAGAAATAATGTGCACTATAAAGTTGCCAGCAAGTTAAGTTAGCAGAGTACTTAACTTACTTGTGAAAACGGCAAATAATTCAACTTCAGATGTATAGCAAAAACTTGAGATTTTAGGGGAAAAAAAAAGTCATACAGCCCATGAACCCTTCTTTAATAAGCTGAATACTAACACAGCTAGGGGGCTGCCAGCACTCTGCTGAAAAGTGTGCCAATATTCATGATACACCGAGCTCTCCACATGTAACTAAAAAAAAGCCCAACCTTTTAGTGCAGCATGTACAAATCAAAGGTTAACAAGCTCATCAGCAGTTCAACTTCGATGAGAAACTACAGTCCAATAATCTCAAGGTCTCACTTAAAAAACTGAGGTTTATAGATCACCGAGTGGGTTGGTCACTGAGTACAGATTTTTTTTTTTAATAAAAAAAGCCCATTCTTCTAGACACACACCTAAAAGTATAGAGTATATCACTGAAATGCATAATGACAATACATAATTAATGAATAAAGCCATTCCTATCATTCTACAATTCTGCTAAGAATAAAGTAAACTCACTATCATTATACAAACAATTTCTGTGAGAAATAGCAAGCAGTTTTAGGAGCAAATAAGTTTGCGCGCTGTTGCTAAATGCTTGCGCCCAGCTTTTCACTAACCGTTCGCAGCCAGTCTGGGAACCGTATGACCTAACTGAGGTCCAAAGGCATACAAGAATTACAGAAAAACATAACTAAATGGGTATAACAAAAAATTTCAGGTGCTAAGGTTTGTATCAGTTAACCTTGAGAACATACTCTTCACGCAGCTAAACCAACAACAGGGCTGTTCACTGCCATCTACATTTCACAAACCACCTAATCTTGTACAGCCAGAATAAGGTCCAGAGGGATACTGTACAAAGGTAATAGGCAAGATAGCAGTTAAGAACATGGGCACAACTAGAATGTGGACTTGTACCTTGAAGGTGGCCAATTCAAGAACTTTCCCACTACTACTACAGTACAATAGATTAATGTACTTAGCTCTGCTTACAGCTCCAGTGGGGAAAAAAGGAGTACAAATCGGTATTTTTCATAACATGAATGACAAAGTGACAACCATCCAGTTAAGGAGCAGTATAGTTATGTAGTAGATGAGGATATAGAGTTTTTAAGAACATTAGGGTTTCTTTAACTCAATACTGAGGACATATTTCAAGTGCCTGACCGGTAATTGTCCTTTGACACCGAACCCTCGGTGTCTAAAACCTCTTGATATGTTGTGTCTATACTTCAGTGACCCCCCCCCCCCCCCCCCCCCCCCCACAAAGTTACGTTCTCCTTTTCTCAGAGAAGAGGATGCCAAAGGCTGGAGGGATTCAGAACATGAAAGGAACTTCTGAACCCCAAAGGAATAGCAAAAGGCTACAAGGTCAAAGGAGAGCATTAAGGGCGATTGTAATGAGAAGATGCTATTAGCTGTTTTACATGGCACTGGGCCTCAGCTCATGCCGACTGGTTGGGAAGCGTGACGGAACTGCCCTCAGCGAACAGTTAGAGGAAAGCTGAGAGCAAGCATTGTGCGTTTAGCAACAGCGCACAAACTTCTTTACCCTGAAACTGCTTAACATTACTCACAGAAATTGGGTGTATAATGATTATGTATAACATGCTTGTGCAATTACTACAACAGGCCCAAACAAACGGGCGGCTTCACTTCACCCAGGGGTGCCCCAAAGCTCAATCTGCTGGACTCTCCACTCCACGTGCCGCGTCACTGAAGCTTTACATGAGGCAGTAAATAGAAAGGCAACCTAACCCAATTACTGGCATCTGAAAACACAAGAGGAGTTTGAAGGCTGTGGGATTAGGCATGTTGTCCCTCAGCTTGACTTTGGCCAGGCTATTCTCCAGCCTCTTTTGGCACTTAGCTGCAGTTTCAAACATTACCAAAGAACTGAATTCGGGAAGCTGTTAATGGCTATGGGCAGGGAGTGAGGAAAACAAAGCACTGCTTCCCTAATCTCCTCTCAAATCCACTTTCCTCGCATGTCAAGGAGACTTTCAGTCACCTTGGTACTTCCTCAAAGCCCGACCTGTAAAAGGATGTGAGCCTGATACAGATGCACCTAAAACACCAAGCTAAACAGGCCTCTCCAATGCTTTTCTGGATTTAACAGTCAGGAGGAAGCGAAATTCGTTCTTATTTCAGCTCACGGGCTGCAGATTATTGAGATAGCCCTGCTCCACCTCCAGCAGGGATTTTAACAGCCTGATGTTACTCGTGTGAAGTGTGCCAGTGTCCTTATCTAATACTCAGAGCCTTTAAACTGTGTCTAAAACATGCTGGATTGAAAATAAACTCTACAATAAAACAACTTGTACAACTCCTTCAAGAAAATCAAGCGATCAGGTGAGGAATAACAAAACAGTTGTGGTAGCTCCCCGGTCCGTTCAAGTATCATCCATGTTTGGTCCAGACATATCAATCATACAAGAAAAGCAGGTATCATGTCCTTGATACCATGATTTTTCCTCATGCTGGAGAAAATGCTATTTTAAGCTTTAAATCAAGTCATAACAAGGTGAAACTAAAATAGATTAATAAGTTATAATGAGGTGTTAGGCTACACTGGTGTCATAACGATATGCAAAGTTCGAGAGTCAACATGAAGGCACTTAACCTACCTACCACAACTTCATCAGTGTCTCAAGAATACGAGTTTTATATGAAAGGTTTTATTTGTTGCTCGTTATGCCTCTACCCCAACCTCAGGTAGAGCCTTGACCTCAAAATCAGCCTTGACCTCAGGTAAACCAGTTCAGGTCTTCACTCAATATAAAATTTTGCAGGACACTCGGTATGAATTTAGGCTCCTGTGCAAACCTTCATCTTCCCAGGATATCTATATAGGAGCCATTGTTGGCAGATACTAAAATCTGCACTTTCTGCCCCTTTGCTCTCTCTACATTCCCCAAATAACACCCCTAATAATTTTAATGAGTAGCCACCAAAGCCAGCACACAAGTTGCTGAATGCGCGAGATCGCATCTACCGGCAGAACATGAGGCAAGGGAAAAAGGTCCAAATTCTTCAGGTCAGCTGTTTGAAAAGCCATCCGAGCCAAGGCGACAAGAACTTTTCTAATTAAATGAGGGAACCTGTCACTTCCAAACCCCAGAGCTGACAGAGAGGGGTCGCAACAGAGAGGCCAAGCCACCCACTGCTCATAGCTTTCAATAAAAAGGGAAAGAAAAAAACCGTTTGTTGCCAGGTACCAGGAGAAATTCAGTACTGCAACGGCGAAGCCAATTAAGGCCGACCCTTCTTTTGACTTTTGCTGTAGCCACGTCAACATGCAGAAAACATGATCAGTTGTGACAGTTAACTGTAGATACCTGAGCAATTCTTTTAATTAACAAAAGACTTCATCCCCACGAAACGAGCACCTTCCAGATGGACCTGCCAGAAATAGAGAAGTGAGAAGGGACTACCCCATGCATCTACAGATCTTCTACACTCTGCATAAGCTTGCCAAGGCCACCTCCTCCAGGAAGAATGTAATGTTTGCCACAACAGGGTACATAAATTTTCCAGAGGTGGAACCAAGGTGAAGTAAACTCAACCCTACTCTGGCAGAAGGTAGTGCCCCAGGGTAGCCATTTAGTCCATACACATTACAGCCCACTGCATTTCTGCTAGAATCTGCTGCATTGCACTTTCAAACAGGAGAACAGCACTCGCACTCTAATACATTTGTGGCCATCAGTTTTTGTACTCTTTACACTGGGCCCTCTCTACTCCCACCACATTTGACTCAGCCCAATTACTCAGGTTCCTTCCCCACTTCTTTTTAACCAAAAATAAGATGAAACCTGCCAAAAGCAAAATAAAAAGATGTATTCATCAAACGACTTACTGTACAGTACAAATGTGAAGGAAAAGAGTGCAATTACAAGTTGCAACACACGCTTTTGAAGATGTGAGCCTCAAAGTGTCAAAGAAAGCAATATGAAATGATGGTGTCAAATTTGAGCTTTTCTAATTCCCACAACAAAGGAATTGTAAAGAGTACACTTCTGAAGTCTTCCCTCTCACACAGTGGAGTCAGCAATCACAAATGCGAGGTAGAGGCGGAGTGGGAATAAGAGTATACACCGATCAGCCACAACATTAAAACAACCTGCCTATTACTATGTAGGTCCCCCTTGTGCCGCAAAAACAGCTCTAACCGGTCGAGGCATGGACTCCACAAGACCTCTGAAGGTCTCCTGTGGTATCTGGCACCAAGATGTTAGCAGCAGATCCTTTAAGTCCTGTAAGCTGCGAGGTGGGACCTCCATGGATCGGACTTGTTTTTCCAGCACGTCCCACAGATGCTCGATCGGATTGAGATTTGGGGAATTTGGAGGGCAAGTCAACACCCTGAACTCTTGTTCCTCAAGCCATGTCTGAACATTTTATGCAGTATGGCAGGGCCACTGCCATCAGGAAATACCGTTGCCATGAATGGGCGTACGTAGTCAGCAACAATCTTTAGGTTGGTGGTACGTGCCAAAATAATATCCACATGAATGCCAGGACCCAAGGTTTCCCAGCAGAACACTGCCCAGAACACCACACTGCCTCCACCAGCTTGCTTTCTTACCATAGTGCATCCTGCTGCCACCTCTTCCCAGGTAAACGATGCACACGCAACGGGACGTCCACATGATCTAAAAGAAGATGTGATTCATCAGACCAGGCCACCTTCTTCCGCTGCTGCATGATTGAGTTCTGACGCTCACGTGCCCATTGTAGGCGCTTTTGGTAGTGGGCAGGGATCAGCATGGGCACTCTGACGGGTCTGCGGCTATGTAGCCCCATACACAGCAAACTGCGATGCACTGTGTGTTCTGACGCCTTTATATCATGCCAGCATTAAGGTTTTCAACAATTTGTGCTATAGTAGCTCTTCTGTGGGATCAGACCAGACAGGTTAACCTTCGCTCCCCACAAACATCAATGAGCCTTGGGCGCCCATGACCCTGTCACCGATTCACCAGTTGTCCTTCCTGCCTTTTGGTAGGTACTAACCACTGCATTACCGGGAACACCCCACAAGACCTGTCGTTTTGGAAATGCTCTGATCCAGTCGTCTAGCCATCATAATTTGGCCCTTGTCAAAGTCGCTCAGATCCTTACACTTGCCCATTTTTCCCTGCTTCCAACAGAACAATTCAAGAACTGACTGTTCACTTGCTGCCTGATACATCCCATCCCTTGGCCAGTGCCACTGTAAGAAGATAATCAATGTTATTCACTTCACCTGTCAGTGGTTGTGGCTGATCGATGTACGTATTTGTGTGTATCCATTTACATTTATTCATTTGGCTGACTTTTCTCCAAAACAACTTACAGTATTAAGCTGCTTACAATCATTTACTCATTTAAATAGCTGGACAATTTTACTGGAGCAATTTTAAGGAAGTGTATTGCCCAAGGGTCCTACAGCAGCATTTGGGATTCAAATCTCTGACCTTTGAGTCTAAGGCAGAAGCTCTAACCACTACTATACCAGCTGCACATAAATGTAGTTCAGTATACTAACTAGATCAAACCAAAAGCCCTGATCTTAACACTGAGACAAGGCCCAACTAACCCTGCTGAAACCACTAACATGCCACTGACAGTTTAGTTTAAGCCTCCTTAAAGAGCCCGCTTTTACCTGACAAAGACTCTGACCCATACAAAAAAGTTACGCACTGCTACAGATTCCTAGTCTTGCTCCTAAGGACCACTTTGCAAGTCATGGAGGTAACATTACTGCTTCTGGGATTTCAAATGTCAAGCAGATAAGATTAGGGTGTTCGACATATAGAGCACCGAGTTGACATTTTAAAAGAAACGCACAAAAGGGAACCACTTGTTTCTCTCTAGGCTGTGCGGCACCTCGAGAGACTTGAAGCAAGGCGATTAGTGAGAGAACACAAAGTGGATAAACTTCACAAACCAAACAAAATATTACAATATCATCATGCTGATGTACTTTAAATTACATCAAATAATGGGAGCCTTAATTGCACATTTGCTTTCTGTTTCCCTCCCCTTTCTTTCTCTGTAATCTAAAACAACAGTGAAATCAAGCCTCTTGTGAGATATGAAAAGGGCCATGCCACCATTAGATGCTGCCAGTTTAAATGCAGCAAAGAGGACTGAAGCAAGGGGTTGCTGGGGAGTACTGCAGGGAGAAAAAAAAATGAGTCATTCTGTGACATTGCCATCACAGCCCAACCCTCCCCAATTAGTAGCACTGGGTGTCTGAAAGGCAGATTTCTCCAGCCTGACAACCTATTCTCTTCCTGCTCGAAGTTGCCCTTTCTTTGGAAAAAGCTGGCACCGCCACGCTTTCATGCTGTGACAGCTGCTCCAAATGCTGGTTACAGCACATTGACACTAAAACTCTGAACAATGATGCCAATGACTCATTGAGACCAACATGCTACATGTGAGAGTAACAACACTCCGATACTTGAATGGATAAACATCAATACACCGATCACCCACCTGACCAACAATCGGGAAAAATGAAGTGAACAAAATCGCCATAAATAGAGAAAACCCCTGCACAGAGAGAAAGAGCTTGTGAAAAGGGCAATACAAAATTAACTAAAATGTTTAATGAGCTTCTAACTCTTTTCAGGATTAATGCTGAGCAACATGTAGCAAGAACAGACAGCCTACGCTGTCAATAATTATTTACTTTTGTCCTCGGAAAAGCTTCCCTAGTCAATCTAGCTATCATCCGGAGTTCTTCACCCTCCACCGGGGCTTCTGGGGCTTCTGGGAACAGAGGCAACATTCAATAGGACAGGGAGTCAATTACAGGCCTCAAGACAAAGCATTACAATTGCAGAGGGAGAGAATTTGCCAAATGTGTTTTTTGTGGTTATTAGCATTAAGCGGAGGAAGCATGCAGGCACTGTGGCTTTGTCTAAGTGCCCAGTTCACAGCAGCCAAACATCCTGAAACGGTATGAGTTTCGCTGATTTTACAGCTACTCTGATAAGTTCTCTGCTCTTGCCTTCAGTTCGTGGAAGTTAGAAAGGAGCTGAGGAGAAGCAACTTGGAAAAACTAGGGTCTCTGGGCTGTTTGTCTGAGCTCAGAAACCAACCAAAGTCTCTGAAATATTTGTACTTCCAGATGACCCCCAATTCTTTGCTTGGTGTAGTGGAAAACACAGTGATTGTTCCAGATACTGAAGGTTCACAAATGAGAGTGATTTCCTACCCTGTTGCTGGGGTGTGTGAGAATAAACTAAACCCAAAAAGACTTAAGAAAGGAAAGAAAGGGGCAGTAGATGGAGTATGAAGTAAGAGATGGAGAAAGTGTGGAAGGTGCAAAAAACCAAGGAAAACAGGAAAATATGAAGTATAAAGAGGCCGACAAAGGAAAAGTCCTTCCAGTTTTCTATAGGGCACAGTAAGGTGCAAATCAAACAATTATTAACCACCATAAAAGTTAACAAGTAGGGAGTGTGGTGAGGGAAGCTGCCAGCAGTGCTTTGCTGGGTTACCCCGGCAACCAGAATTACACCAAGGGATAACAAGAGGGACACATGTCTGAAGAAAACAGGTAGCAGAGGTAGAGAGAAGCTGCCATACCGAGTAAAGAGACAGAGAGCAACATGGGGGTCAGCAAATTCTAAATTAATCTTGCCCCACACATCTAAATCAAGTGATCATAGTGCAGGAGTCCCCAAGGGTCACAGCCTGTATGCCAGTTTCACTGAAGCAATTATTCAGACAGAAGGTCATAACACCCAGGTGCAAATCAGGTGCCAATTAACACACAACCGAAAAGCAGGTGGACTCCTGCCTCGGGGACAAGAATGCTGCACCCTTGATCTAGGGCAATGTCACTGTGGTCTGGATCAAACAGGTTGACCTCACGGTCAGGAAGAGTATGAGGGGGGTTGTTAGCATCGCAGCTTGAGTGAGCCTGCAGAAGCAGCCCAAGAGAAGTTGGAGAACAGATGAACAGGGGTGTATGGAGGTCCAAATCCCTTTCTCACACTTGGGCTCCTTTGGCGGGTTGCCAGGCAACTGGTAAGGCTACTGGGATAAACGAGAGAGGGAGCTACTGTGTGGGTGCACGTTTTAATAAGCTGTGCACTGCAAGGTATGCTGTTGTCATAGATATAGATCTAGCAAACTGCCATGAAACTTCTGATCTACACAAAACTACCTGAAATAACAAGCTATATGGAATGGTCTTCTGACAATGGTATTACAATAATGGCCTCCATGGAGTCTGCCCCTAAATAAAATGATGCTAGCAGCCACCCTGATGCGACGCTTCAACCAAGCCAAGAAGAAACGCTACAAAAGGGAGCAGAGGTCAGTAACGGCTGTTAGGTCAGAACCATCGCAACCCCCCCACACACACACACACACACACACACACACACACACACAAACACCAAACCCATAACTGCTGCTGCTAGCCTTTCATTCAAGCGCTCCCTTCTTTATTCAACCTTCAAACTTCATGCTTCGGCTCCATCCTGTGCCTCATTCGTTTGCTTGTTCTGAAGGATGCGGTTTTGCTGGAAGGTCTACTGCTCCCCCCAAAGTCCTAGCGCTCCAGGCAAGCCTAATTGAAAGTTCTCTCTAAGGCCCAAAGGGAACCAGGACTAACACCCAAAGCTGCTCAACTGCAGAAGGTGAGAACACACAAGCTGGCAGGGGAAAACACATTTACACCAACTCTGCCACACACACCAGATGCATCTTGGCATCATCTGGGGTTCAGCTGAATTTGGCTCCCAGTCGAGATGTGTCTCTTAGGGAAGCACAGACAGACAGTGTAGGTTCATTCTTTTGCAGCTTTGTCAAACTTCACTAGCACAGGAAAAGACGACAAATTTCAATTTTACATTACAACAAGCAGAAGAAATCATATTAGATTAAACTAAAAGACTAATATTCAGTTTTCTGTTACACATTTCTGGTGTTTTTTTTTTTTTTTTTTTTAAATTGTATTATAGTCCACTAACCACAACTTACTGTCTCGAGAACAGTCAGACAGACCAAAGTGATGACAAGCATGCCTGAATGCTGACGTATAGAGTGCCAGGTCAAGTGAATGGTGGCAGCCATAGTAAAGGACAAGTCCACAGAGGCATCAATTATTAAAGGACCGGAAGGAACGCCACGGAGATATTACCCTCTGTCAAAGTGCAGTCCACATCGGGCCCACAATTGTGTAGCTGCCTTTTGCACCCCCGCCCCCCATTATGGTTTCAAACACCACATCTCTTGAAAGGGGTCTGGTTAAGTGGAAATCTAGCGGGGGTCTCCCACTGAAACAAGTATTCCATAGCACCGTGTCTGCTACATCACATAGCTCCCCAACAGAGATCTCTTTGCTGGGGGGGCTTACAGGTTCTTACCCACCACACTGAAGCAAATTTTCAGACTGGAGTCAAATGGAAAGGCAAGTGACGCAAGCAGGAATGAAGCTAAGGTCTGACTTAGGCAAACTACTGTTCATCTTTGGAGCCACTCTTGGATTATACAGACTCCTGGAGAACCAGATGGATTCAATTAGAAAGAAGATGAACAACAGCATCCATCTATCCCCTGATCCAATGACACACGAAACACCATATCATTCTAGGAATTGTGAATTACGTGAGGGGAATGCTTTTCCAAGGCCTAATCAAGGGTCCCCCAGGGGGAGTGGAAGTCAATGCTATTTAACATCTGCATCATATTCAATCAGGCAAAACAAACAAAAAACTACTTATTCCCAAAAGAAAACCTCTACCACAAACTAATAATAACTGGGATTGTCCATGGGATGCAATATTGAATGTGGCTGCCATAAGAATAAAGTATGGTAGACACCTCAGAAAGTGAGCACTAAGTCTATGAACAAACTGACACAGACGAGCCAGCGACCGCACACAGGCACACAAACACACAGACGCTCTTCACCCAAAAAGCCAACCACAGTTAATGCTGGGTTATTAACAACAGCACTTACAACTGAATTTGTCTTTTGGAAATTGTGTTTTGCGGATGTCCTCAATGACAGATAATCAGGGATAAATGAATGGCGGGAGGAGGCAGATACAGTTCTTTGTTCCAATGGGCTCATGCATTGCGCTTTTTTATAGAAAAAATAATTTATAAATGATTTGCCATTAAGCGATATCTCCCCTCCGACACCAATCTGCATTTCTCTCTAATCTTCTGCATCTCTCTGGTCTCATTTATCTTCCCTCCTCACTTGTCATCTCCTGCTAAGACCATCGCATTCTTCCCGTGTCTGCATGCTAAAATCCAGTATAAATAGTGCTATTCTGCTTTTGACAGCTCAAGCAACACCACACCCTCCTACCACATATCAACTTCTATCTCTCTTCCAGTAAACTCCCTCTATCACTCTTTAGTCCAATTTTCACTCTGCTATAGATCTTGTTTGAATAAACCGTTACCTTGAAGACCCCCCTCTTGCCACACACTTGTCTTTTTTCCATCTCATAATCATCAATTCGCCTCCCCATCTTGGTCTCCCCTTCTCTCTCTCCTACACTTTCCTCTCCATCCTCCAGCCTCCTTCCCTCCCCCTCCCATACTCATCTGGAATGTACTCACCCGGATCAAAGTCGCTCAGACATCTGTGTATCTCGAAGCTGCCAGCACAGTGCCAGCTGTGACCACTGCGTCTGGCAGTCTGACTGTCCGTTCGTCAGGCTGGTGGGATGGATGGGGTGGGGGGGAGAGGAAGAGATCAGGCATGAGTGATGGCGAGTCATGGGACCATCACAACAATTCAGTGCTTACAAAAACTCTGAAGGTCTGACAATTGCTATCAGGCAAATCACTGGCCTCCTGTTTTCTCAGGAACACACGTGTGTGTGTGTGTATTTATGTCTGCGTCTCTGTGGTGTGCAGAAACCAGGCCAGTGCAGGCAGTAAACAGGCTTCTCCCCAGACCACGGAGACTGCTCTCTTCAAAGGCGGCTGGCAGAGCCGCCTTCCATATCCAATCTGCTGGGAGTTCCCGCCGAAGCAGAAAACACACCCTGCGGATGGATCCCAGGGCCAGTCAACCCCGGCTCCTTTCCCAGAGTCCCTTACGCCAACCCACATGGACCTGACGCCTCTCAAAACACTAACAAAAAGATATGAATTCCACCCAATTCTCAGCCGCACGCAAAAACAGGTGGACAAAGGCAACGCAGCCATAGTGTGTGTTCCAGCTGCGATAAAGCAGCAGTGAGGGTGCACTAGAAACACCTCTGTGAAGTCCTCTTTGGGACTGAATGCACAGAGATAAGGGGACGGAGTGAAAACAGACTTGTGCTGGCAAAGCTCTACACAAACCCTAGCCGCAGCTCGTAGATTCTAAATCCCTCTAAGGTTTGATTTAAGCTCTTTGTGAGGCCAGAAAAAATACAGCGGGAACCAGGGTGTCCAACAAGTTCGCAAACAGGCTGATGTGAGCTCCTTGCTACATAACTATGGTCATATCACCAAACAAGACAGCCGATCAACTTCTCCTCCCAGGTTCATTTTTTCTTTTTTCCTTCGCTATCACTGGTTCACAGCCCAGCTTCTCCTATCAGCATGACCACTCCTTACCAACATGCCACTCAAACTGACAGGCCTGGTGCCCGACACAGACTAAAGGAAACATGGCAGGACCACTGTAACACAAACTTCTACATTATAATCACATTGCTATGTTGCCCACTGATACAGTGCGCCTTTTTTCTAGCCAAACCTTGGATGAACAGGCTTACTTTTTAAAGGATCTCATACAGCGTGTAACTGAGAGGTGTCGAGGCAAGACGGGGTAAGATTTCCTGAACACCACTGTCCAGAAGGCACTTTAATGGGCTCTGAGAAGATGCTCCACAGTACATGGAGCCTGTCACACTCTCTCCGTTTTATAACCGACATCCTGAGCACACATCTTTGCTCCTCAGGAGTGACCTCTGTAGCACACACTCTTGGTCTTCTGATAATAGAGAAAGAAGGTGGAGAAGGGAGGGGTGAAATACAAAATGGGAAAGGGAAGAGGCAGGAGGAAAATGGAACACCAGATCACAGAGGGGATGAAAGATGGGTCGATGCACGATGGGCTGATGAAAGAGCAAAAAACAACCGCCCAACAGAAGAAAGGAGAATTACAAAAAAATACTAAACGAGAAGAGGACTGAAGACAAATTATGCGGGAGGTGGAAGGGGACAGAAAGAGACTGGGTTAGACATGAAAAAGAACGTCGGTCATGATGTGTACGTGCAGTGTTGGAGGAGGAGAACAGAGAGGAAAGTGGATTCTTTTCCAGCGGACCCAGAATACCCTCCGATTTTCAATAAGGGGAATATTTAGAGAGGCAACTCACCAGGGGATTACATCAAGTGCTTGACTGCGTTTCTAAAGATCCACTAAGACAGAATAACTGTCACAATTAGAGCACAACTGTCATCTGCACTGGCTGCACCCCGCGATGTCCACATTAAAAAAAAAAAAACCACAAGGCTGCTGCTGAAAATGCTTCCACGCTCAGTAATGAACACAGCCTCTCTCTCACACTGACTGAGAGAGTAAGGGAGACTGCAGTAGTGGGAGGGATGCAGAGGTGTGGAGGAGTCCAGGAACAGTAGCTTTGGGTGGAAACATAGGGTCCCAACATGGACTCAATCAACAATCGAGCACAGCTTGCCTTATCCCCCAGTTACTGTGATTTTGGAAGGTCGTTGCACCCTAATGGATTAAAAGTTTCCGTGCTCAGAAATGAGGCTGGCACAGTGGCTCAGCATGTCATACTGGTGCTTCACAACTCCATGAGCTGTGGGTTCAAAAATGGGTTGAAATCTGGCTCAGTTTGTGTAGAATTTGCATGTCCTCCATGTGGTTGTGTGGGTTTCCTCTGGAAGCTCTGGTTTCCTCCCACAGTCCCGAGAAATGTCTTTTAGGTGAAGGCACTAAATTTCCCATGGCGTGTATATATGTGAGTGAATGAACATGTGTGACTACCCTGTGATGGACTGGTGTCCCATACACAATGTCCCATGCCTCACTCTCTAAACTTCCAGGACAGGTTCTGAATCACCTCAACACTATACTGGGCAATATAGTGGTAATTAACGAAGGAAGTTAAAAACCCGTAAGTAAGAATCAAATGAAAAATTCATCATTAAGCCTACTATATTAAAAATTCAAGTGACAAACAATGATTTGTGATAAACGAGTGCTACTTTGCAACGTGAATCAAAACATTGCGCATCTAAAGCGGTTCGTCAGATCTTGGGCAGGCCACGTGAGCCCAAGGTGGGACAAAGACGTCCTTCTGTTCAGTCGGACCACATTGTTAACAACTGTGTCTCATGTGTTAATGTATTTGGGTTTCATTTTTTTGTTTTTACCCTCCTAACCTTGGCACCAAAGCATACATGTGATGCAAGTGATGGTGATGCATCAAAGAAAAAAAAAGCGATCACAAAAGAAACTAAAGTGGAAATAATAAAGCGAAAGGTGAAACACCAACGAACGTTGGAAAAGCGAACATTAAAGCTTCTTTAATGTTTTTCACACTCACAAGCTCTCTCTCTCGCTCGCTCTCTCTTAGAGCACTCAGCTATAAAAGACACTTCTTCCCAGTTGCAGAATCTCACTCGAAACAACCTCCCCCTCTGCTTTCTCAAACCTACCACACTTTGCCTATCCAGGTCCTGTACCTCATCACTCCCCAATCCTGTTCCACATCTGTCTGGTAACGACCGCCGGCCTTGTCCGTTGACCACGATTTTGGATCCTCGCCTCTGTTTAGTTCGTCGATCAATTGACCATTCGCCCGTCCCCAACCACGGGAACACGTCTAGTCCTTTGATTCTGAATAAACGATCCTGCACATGGGTCCAGCCTCCTCTTGTGTCCTCTGTTCATCATGACAGTATTAACATTTATTAGGGACAAGCGGTTCAGAAAATGTGTATCTCTTTCTGTCTCTCTCCATTATAAATACTGTACTTACATTTATGATTATTACATCATTACATTGTATTATAACTACTGTATTGTTATATTAAAGATGTTTTAGTATATCTGGAAGTGTTTCTTTAATGTTTTTTATGCATAGAAAGGTACATGATATACTATATACTATATAGTAACATAAGCATTTCATTAACTTACGTTAGATACCCACCATACCGAACTGTTCCAATTTACATCAAAATGCGACTTAAAGACAGACTGAGGAACGGAACCCATTCGTAATCTGGGGACTGCCTGTATATAGCACTGACAAACTGAGCAGTTTGGCACCTGCCCTGATCTTCATTCTACTTTCCCATTCTCTCATTTGAATACTTTTATTCACTTTTGTGGTTTTCATATTAGCAAACTGTCAAGATTTTCACATCCATTAGTACATTGCTATAATATTATGCAAAAACCAAGTCTGCGATCTAAAATAAATACCCTATGAAGGGGAAAAATGTGTAGTGGTGGGGAGACAAAACAATGATAAGCAAGACACTCTGTAAAGGACACAAAGAGACCAGTGTCCCTCTGGCCCAGTTCTGCTGTTTAGCTTGCAGTTCCCCACAAACAATGCAATACTAAAAGCTTCAACTCTGTTGCTGTTGCCGTAAGAGGTGCCAGTGTAGAGGACCACTGGTGGGACAGGTGTCCAGAGAGGCCCAGTAGCAACTATGGCCTCTCTGCGAAGCAATCCTGGAGCAACATTCCAGATCCACGTTCGTGCAGGTCTATTTAACTTACTCCTCTGTCCTGTCTTCGGCCACAGAGAGCCTGCAGTGTCTCCTGGGGGTGGTTACAGGTGTGCACACCCTGCCCATTCCCTTCCTTCCTTCTTCCTCCTTTTCTCCTCCTTCACAACATACAAACAGCTTATTGTCACTCCTCTGCCCCTCTGAGCAGCCCACGTGTGAAAGCAACTCAGCTCTTTATTCAACCAGAGCAATGTCATCTTACATGTTCCCTCACAGTGCAGTCATTTGCTTATGCAAATGCACAGTGGAAATCTCAGTGTGGCGCTTTAAATGGCACTTATTTGTATATGAAAGCCAGATAAAAGTGGTATAACAACTAAGCAAAAGGACTTCCCCTCAAGAATAGCAGTGTGCATCTCGTTTCTCCCAGTAATGACAATAAAGAAAAATCGTGGTAACCATCAAGCCCAAAGTAGTATTCAATCTCCAATCCAATGGATACTTTGTAGTGTTATCAGCCCACACACCTTATTCACCGCGGTGACTTACACTGCTAGATACACTACTTACAATTGGTCACTCATCCGTACATCAGTGGAACACACTGTCTCTGCATCACCTGTCGCACCACCCAGGCACTGTGAGACAGCAGCACTACTCGCTGTGCCACCGTGCCACACTCACTGTTCCCTCCTGAGTCTTTCTCTCCATGTCACAGGCAGCTTGCAGTCTCCTCCTTGTCATTCCTGTCTTACATTCACTCTTTCCCTCCCACTCCATCTACAGAAACCCCGTATTCCATCAGCACAGGTGGAAAGTCAGCACTTTTTCGCCTCAAGAACAAAACCAGCAAGACTGAAGTTCATTTTTATTGCTCAGCCTTGGATTGTATCGGTGGAATGTGCAGTGACAGGAGAGACAGAGCTGTTGATATGTGATTTGTAGGTGAATTACTTTCACTATCCATCATAATGACCATTTACTAACAGAGGAGTCCACGGGTTTGCTTAGCACAAGCTGTGCCAGAAGTAAAATCTTTAGTATACGCCCACCAAGCTATTTGAAATGAACCAAACAAACAAAACAATAAAGAAAAGAGATAGTCTGGTCTAAATTACAATTTATTCATTTCCGCTTGGGAAAATTAGCCTAGTTTTCTGCCCCCTTGATATTCCTGCTTTCCGAAATGTTTACTCCCCCTAGAGTTACGTGTGTAGCGCCCTGATCAGGGCCATTTGTGAAAGCCACCTAACCCAATTGAACACATACATCCTTCAGCATACACATTTCACCCAAGCACCACCTAGAAACAAATATATTTTGCAATGTTCCAGTGAAGGAATACACATTTGTGTTTTGGGGGTTGTCCTTGGCCGGTGAGTTTTCATTCCACCTCCAAAGTCTAAACCGGTTCACAATACTGACAAGGACTGAATTAGTAACACAAAAACAAAAACAACAACCAGAATAAAATCAGGACTCTTATTACCATTAGTCAGCTTTACTATATCATAGCAGGTATGTCCCTCATGCACATCAAATAGAGTAATCTCCTAATACGGAAAACTCTAAACACAGCTAAAATTAAAAGGCGTGCAAAACCTACCAAAAAAATAATCTACTGCAGATTCAGTGTATGCACAAAATACACACACACAGTGCATTCAGAAAGTTTACACCCGTTGACTTTTCTTCACTTTTTTTAATGTTGCAGCCTAATGCTAAAATTGTTTAAATTCATATATATGTGTATATTTATGAATTCATGATTCATATATATGTAGAAGCTTAATTTCTGCAGTAGAGCTACAATATATTTTAGCATTTTCTGTAATGGTATGGAGTGTCGATTCATTAATTACTGTTGCATGCACAACGAAAAACTCATTTCTTTCTAAGTGCTTCATAACATGCAACTTCTGTTCTAGCCTCTCGCTTACATTTTCCACATCGAAAAACAGAAGGCATGTTTAAACTCATACCGGCAAACTGTTGACCTCTAAGAGTCAAATTCAAAAAATAAACAAAATGCTTGTACACATCATGTCAAATAAACACTGATTAAATCAAGCACATGACTGAGAATCCCCCACCTCTGACTTGAGTTTTCATCCATAATTTTCAGAATGGAACTGCGTTATTCTCAAATCGCAATTACCTAATTAACTAAACTGTATTATTACGAGCAAACCTGTTAATGTAATACTGTAATATTACTGTATTATTACCAGCAGAAACGCAAATGGAACAACATAACAGTCACATGGAAAATAGAAATATCATTGCAAGTTAGAGTATGTCATATTTTCTTTGGTGTTACTTCCACACTAAAAATATATACTTTTTTTTTTTTTTCCAGAGCCTAGATGGATGATTTCAGGATTTGCCAAAAGGAGAAAAATCTGTCATTATTTTTCAGAAATTGTTACAGCGTGGCAGTGGCTGACTTGGTGGGAAAAAGAGCTCCCAAGTGACTAGGTAAGACCAAAAACAAGTCAACCTTGCAGTGGCGACATAGCTATAGATGTAAGACATAAAATGACAAAAGCAAAGAGCCTAAATCTTGCAATCTGCACTAAGTCCGAAATTTAACCTGGTCAGGATGCAGAGACTACTTGGAAAAAAGGAGGATGAAAAGCACCTCTCTGTTGCTAATCCAAGAGGTAATCAACCAGTTTTCATCGCTACTACAGGTTTATTTATTGGGCTGATTTGAGTGGTACAGCCATGTTAGGTTCAGCACATAAAGCAGCATAAGTCGCTGCCAAATACCACACACAAACTTAGTCACTGAACTCATTAGATCACTAGGGTGGCAACACATGCAAATACAATAGAACTACTGTTAGTAACATGTCCTGAAAGAAAGGAATGCTTTCGAAAAAGGTACTGCAACAAAAAAAAAAAAAAAAGAAAAAAAAAATCTATTAAAGGAGAATATAGGATGAGGCAACAGTAAACCTGAAATAAAATCTTAGTAAAAGGTAAAGAGTGAAACTATTTTGAAGGCGAAACCATTAATGACATGGGAAAAACAAAAGGAAACATGGGGCAAACCGAAAGAAAGGACATTTAAACCAAAAAGCCTCTTAAAGCACCAAAATACTGCACTATCAATCTCACCTCTCTTATGGTGCAACTTCACACACGACCAAGATCTTCTCTTCCTGAAGACAAGAGCACTGCAGCCCACAGTAACCCAACACTCAATCGCAGTAAGATCAGAGGTTTCATAGACCGTTCACCAGGCACCATAGCCTCTCTGTCGCTGGAGTACAGAGATGTAACGGTGTTCACGACAGACGAGCACAACTGCTATACAACAAAAACAAGAGAGGAAGATGAAAGGAAAAAAAAAAAATAAGGAGGAATACAATGCAGCAAGAGGAATCATTTATAACATGGGGGAGACAAACTCACATCATGGCCAGAAGCAGCAATACAAATAATAGCTGAAGAACCAGAGATCTGACTATAAGACTGTAGGTTGAAGCACGAAGACAATTTACAGCTCAGTAACTGGGTGAAATTGTGGCTATGTAAGCTACTGAACTGCTTGTACAAAATAATGCACTACACTAAAATGCTACACCCTTGAGAAAGGTACTTAACCTGGATTGTTTTAGTAAGTATCCTGCCGTGCTTCTGGGTAAAACTGTTAGCTATGCAAGTTCCTGGTCTGCTAGGTATTGCGTAGTGTACCGTATCGTTATAAATGCTAGGTTAGAATTATTACATGAGGGCAGCTGTGAAAAGTGTCACAAAAACTTTCCACAAAAGTCTCATAAGCGACTTCAAGCACATCACTCCTCTTGCCGAAGAGAGAATTGAGTGGATTTTCTTGACTTTGTTAGGCATGTCACACGCGTACAACAACTATAACTCGCACACAGGACATGTAAGGGTTAGAAGCTGAAATACACGCAATCAAACATCTTCAGCCATGACCTTCTCAGCATATTCTGCCCAACCAACATCTCACATTTTTCACCCCGTTCCAGCACTTCCTCTTAATCAGGCCTGACAGCTGAAGAAACGAGCAGCAGGCTGACAACAATGTAAGAAACCTGCCATGGAGAAGTTACTCGACAACCCCCTGAAGAAAAAAAACACCACCTCTCCGAATCACCAAGAAATTTAGTTCTCTCTCTGTTCCTCACTAACAAGAATGGGTTGGTAAGCATTAGGTTAACTGCAAAAACCAGACTGAGACCTTTGCCACCAGCTGTGTGGGTGAGGGGACACATCAGGGAGGGGGTCTGCAACATAAAAAGACATAGTGAAGTATAGTGGCTCTTACATCTTTGACTGCAGAATTTCAGCTGCTAACCTTTTCAATAACAAGGGAAATAAATGAATACAGCAGAAAGAAAAATAAGGAAAAGAACAGGAGGAAGAATACCACTTGAAATACAATGATTCTGATGCAAATCAGATGTAACAAGTGTGGAATTATTTATACCTCGGTTCACTAATACACTACAACTGTTCGGGTAAATAACCCTTGCAAGTGAGGCACAGTAAAAACCCGAGGTGACCCAGTGGAGCCAGTGCTCCGCTCACGAGGTGCAGAGCTCAAACGGAAGTGACCCCTGAAGCAGTGCACAGACTGCGCACACACAGCGAGTGAGCGCGTGCCTTGCCTAATGAATATTCATCAACCCCCAGTACAATATGCAAGGAAATAAAGCAATATCCAAAGAATCTCAATTTGTTTGTGCCTGCCGGGACCTTGAGAATGTAGAAAAAAAGGGACGGAGAGAAAGCACTGGGAAACAGAAAGGGCTAACATTTCCAATCCATTATGACTTTTGCATTTCCACCAGAGAGGACACCCAGATCCTCTCATCTATTCACCTTGAGACTCTCAATTCTTCACTGCTGGGGATTATGTCCACCATTTGACAAATACACATTGCAGTGACACGCTAATTCTGGCCTGGGAGGACAGGTGACGCAACTCACAAATAATAAATTTTAAGAAGTTGCTTACGAGTGCAGCTGGAACAAGACATGCACTGCTGCAGTAACAAAGACCTGTCCTATATGTCTGTTCATGGCTCAGTGTGTTAGAAACACCAGACAAACAAGTGATCACCGAATACTGATGCAAAAGGACTTTAATCAACCAAGTAAATGTTGTTTCATTACAGTAGATTACAAACACTCCACGGGTATTTTCCAGATGGAACAAAATTATTTAAATACAGAAAAACACCACATTAGCAAATAACAGAAAAAGCTGAATTAGTTCTGAACAGAATTATTCAAGATTTCGGCAAACGGGTGAAGCAGTAGGGTGAAAATTCTTGGTGCAAATAAATAAGAGCGCAGGACTGCAAAGTCATACTTGCAAGCGATTCACAGCGGTGTGTATTAGTCATCCACACCATCACAAACCACTTACCAGGACGGGATAACAGAACCACATGCACACTGGTTTGTTTCGATTCACATCACCCTTTACGCTTGGAAACAGCAAGAGGCCCCAATTAACGCTGCATTAAATAAGAATGTCATTAAAGACCGACGGAAAAGGTAGTGTCAGTAAGCAAACCTGTAAAATGGGTGTCAAGAATATATTTCAGAATAATGCAGCGATTACAAATGGTTAAAAAAAGTTCAAGCACTGAACTTCTGTTCTCTCACTTGAAACAAAGTCCAATGCAAAGAAGCCAACTATTATTTCACACAGGTCTCGCAGCACTCAAAATCCACATTCACACAGTTAAAATACTGAAACGTTCATTTTGAAGACCATACTCCAGTAAACTGAAAGGCTCCTGCTTTCCCTCACACGTGGATAAACGGGAGGACCAGCTGGATGTTCAAATTTTTAGGTATTTGTTACAGAGGGAGGCCACAGCTCCAGTGGTCTTCTTCAAAGAAGGGTTCGCAAAAGTGACTTACAGGACAAAGTTCTGACCAAAGCTCAGGGTCATAACAGCGTCAGGGATAAACTTCTGGGTTGGTAGCAATCAGGGCACCAGAAAAAGGTTATGTAGGACTGATAAATTATTCAGTACAATATTGCTCTAAAGCCCAGGACCCCTTTATCAGAGGGAGAATAACAGAAATTATTAGCATAAAACTGTTACCAAACTTATTTCAGGCACTGCACACACTGCACCTCCAAAGCATTATAATGCAGCGTTTTTAATTGACTACATAAATAGCTCTTTTTAATTAAATAACCAAGTGAACACTAGGGACAATAAATGCTTATGCTTTCTTACATATATTGTACTCCCCCAGAAAGTATTTTGATAGTTTGTAAGAGGCTCAGAGATAAAATCATACCCAAATCAACAATTGGGCCAACTCATAATATTTTTTGCAGCTAATTTTTATTTTAAACTATTACATGCAAAGGAAGGTATAATATACTAATTAGAAGTCATTTTCAGAAAACTGCAATGTCTTGTGTGTTTGTTGTGTGAGAGAACTAAATTTACTCTGTTCCTCACTAACAGGATTAGGTTAACTGCAAAAACCATACTGAGACATTAGATTTATTAAAGTCCACCTACATAGCTGGGTATTACTGGAATAACAGCGTTGTTTAAGGGGGAAAATGGTGCTGCTGCACTAGGGATTTGAACCTGATCGTGATTGTATTCATGAGAAAGTGCTGCTGCGTCCGAGGGAACAATAATTGCTACGTACAACATATGCTGTCCACCTACACTTCAGAACTGCTTCCATTTAAATGAACTGTTCATGAAAATGTCCTAGGCATATAAACATTCAAATATTTTATTTTATTTTATTTTATTTTATTTTAGGGGGGTGCGGTGGCGCAGTGGGTTGGAGCAGGTCCTGCTCTCCAGTGGGTCTGGGGTTCGAGTCCCGCTTGGGGTGCCTTGCGACGGACTGGCGTCCCGTCCTGGGTGTGTCCCCTCCCCCTCCGGCCTTACGCCCTGTGTTACCGGGTAGGCTCCGGTTCCCCGCGACCCCGTATGGGACGAGCGGTTCTGAAAATGTGTGTGTGTATTTTATTTTAGTATTTCATAAACTGCTGAGTCAGGATTTCCCCTACCACTGGTTACAGAGATACACATCATTTCAGGCTCTACCCCAGTAGTCCACGTAGACCCTAAATTAACAGTGGTTATATAAAGTTCGATTAAGAAGAAAAACTAGTGGAGTGATGATGACACTGAAAAATACCCCAACATGCAGAAAAATTTCGCATGGTAGTTTATATCACCTTCGTGCCCATTTCCACCATCACACAAAGTCTAGTTTGCATGTTCTGCCTTTGAGTTTGTGATCACAGAGGACTGGATTAGCTCTTCACCGATAGCCCATGCAACCAGACCTCCAATCCTTTTAAAAGTTGCTTCTCACTCACAATGCAGAGAAAACTTGCAACCATTGATAACAAGACTTGGTTTACACCTCCAACATTTTCATATTGCTACAATGAATTTCCATGCAATTCTGTGTTAGTGTTGTAAGCTTTACCTAACGTAATATGACTTTTTGACTACATAAGGAACTTCTGCAAGTTGAAAATTTACATTTATCCAACACCATCCCCCCCCTCCAAAAAAAACACTTTTTTATTTCTACTACAGAACACTGTCAAAGCTGTAACAACAACAAAAAAGAAAAAAATTGTTTAAAAGGTGCAATTTTGGAACTCTCTGAATGCCAACTTAGAGGAACATTCACCCTTTTCTATCAGATCCTATCTCTCTGCCAAACAAACACTCTGCAGTGATGCTGAGAGGGCAGGTCTGAAGGTAAACAAGGCAAGCAGACTTCTTCCCCAGGTTCCCTTTAATATTTTTTTTGGATGGGGACAATGGGGCTGTTGTGATATGACAAATCCTCCTCAGAAGATACCTAGGAAAATAACTGAAGCCACACAAAAAAAATTTAATTTTTACCTTCCATTTCACTCTTATGAGAGCATACAAATTATCCAAAAAAAGAGCTATTTTGAAGTTGGTTTGGTTGCCAAAAAAGGTCTGATCAAACAACACTGAGGTGTACTGAAATTCCTGGAACAGCCAATTCTAAATTCATTTACCAGTGTCACCAATTAACTTTGGTAAATTACTATCTGTACTTCCCAAATGTACTGCAGAAGTTTCCGGCTTCAGAAGCAAAGGAGGGATGACGTGCTGGAGTCCAGGTCATAATTAACAGAAGGTCAGGCCAATTGTAGTTTTGTCTCAGAACATTACAGATTTTTTAACGAATGGAGCGAGTCGGAGTAGAAACTTAAAAAACGATAATTAGAACTATGACCAAGATCAATACAACTATTCACACTGGACCTCTCGCAGAGCAATTTCATATTCTTCTTTCAATTCCTCTTCCCCCCCCAAAAAACTCAATTTCTGAAAGGTATGAACTATTGATTCCACACCCTGATTCCCAACACCCCTCCCACAAAGTAAGCATTTTGCTCACTGCTGGGTATTACTGGGACCCATCAAGGCCTGTCACTATTTGCCAGACTCTTCCCTACAACAACAACTTTTGGGCAGCAAGGTGACTGAATCTTGCTACTAAGAGCTGAAATTTAAGCATCTCACGATTCTCTGTAACTTTATGCTTGGCATGTTCGATTAAAAAAGTTATTGTGCAGTTAATGTCTTGTGCAGTCAGTGATTGTACACCTCTATGACTACCATTTTTTTGACCATGTTCTCTAAGTGTACTTTAGTGACTGCACACATTAAGTACTTTTTCATTTAAATGCTCATCTTTGACCAAAACTGTGCGGCTTACCAATATTACCAACACCAGTCTGCCGCAAGGCACCCCAAGCAGGACTCGAACCCCAGACCTACCCGTGGCACCAACGCACGCCCCTTACAGCACACACAAGACAAAATAGGAACTTTGGGTAGCAACTGCATTAACACAAGCCCTAGCTGTGCAGTGTAGTGACTCCTGTCCTCCATCAGTACACAATACAGTGCACCCACCTGCATACATGGGTACACACCTACAATGCTTTGGTCTTTAACAGGGCTATTTGTCCAATGCGTAAAAAAAATTAAGATACTTATACAAACAACAGTCCTTTGCTAATATCACTTTACTCATGAGTGAACTAACTATATTCACAGCAAGCTATGAGAAGTAAAATTTGGAACTCAGTCACATAAAAAAGCCATGGAGTTTACTCGTGGGCAGTTTAAAGTTATCCACGGCTCTGACACAGCAGTGATGCCTTTAAGGTGGACATAGTAAAACCTGAAGGAAAAAAACAGGATTGTACCTCATTAAAGAAGCATTTCAAACAGACAGACAATAGACAAATACATAGTATGTTCATCCATTTAATTGGATTGTTTTTAGGTCTTTTTCTGCCAGCTGTTGTTCTTCGACAAGACTTCACGGTCTCTGCGTGCCTCACATTTGCGTAATCCCAATGGAGCAGAAATGCCGCTGTGATTGAAATCGACTCGGGTCAGGCTCGTTTTAATCACCATTGTCATTCACATTCAATTGGAAGCCCAGGTCAGCAGAAGGCAATGCCACAGGGAATTGGAAACCCGTCTTCCATATTCATTATGCTTTCTGAACCACTACTGGTGGGGAATTAATGGCACAATGTTTCCAATGGCAAAAGTAAAAAGTCAGAACATATCTAGCAAGAAGGTTATTCCCACTATGGGCCTGGAGAACAGGATGATATTTTGTGTGGTGTAAATGCTCATTTATTTAGTATCGCTATCCCTTCTGTCTCATCACCCATCTCAAGCCATGGTAAGGTCTAGCAGTCAGTTCAATATCTGAGCTCTTATGTTGTTCAGTCATCAAGGAAATGCATGATTCAGTTCTCCAGGCATGCACAACAAGTTACACAGTGTGGACAAGCCATCTTTTTCAATCCCTATCTCCTTATGTCTGTCCTTCATCAACTGCATTCCTTGCAAACACCCCCAAAGTAAAGGATGACCTTTTCATACAGTCTCATATCATGCCAATTTTAAAGCACCCCTGGCCCTTCCTATCCATTTATTGTCCAGCATTTTGTCCCACCTCTCCAGTATCATGTTCTGCAAAGGCAGAAATTGTCATCCATGGTGTGAAGCCTACCAGGAGGGCACCAGCAATGAATTTCAGGTCTTAACTGTGACAGCTTTACGACGCCCTCACTTCCTTTGAACTTAATCGATGTCAGATTCCATTTATTCCCCTCTTCGATTTGCTTTCTTTACTTTACTTTCCCCCCATCTGTCACGGGAGCGACAGTTTATGGAGAATGGTCCTTGTAAATGACCCTCTGAGTTTAGATTCTGCTACATGTGGGTTTCACCAGATACAAAGTAAGAGGAAAAACAGAGCCACTTGACTGCTCCTTAGCAGTGGTGGCATAGTTCCCAAATTTTTTAAAGCATTTAAAAAAATAAAGTAACTTAAGTGGTCATACTGACGGTACTAATGCACATTTCATATGTGAAAGGCTGGTGACTTTTTTTTAATCATACTTGAGCATTCTCTAAATGTAAATGTTTATCGAAATGTTAAAAAATACTGGATTTCTTCCTGAAAATGTTTAAAACTATTACATTTTTACTGTTAAAGTCATGTCATTCATATGGAATCCATGGATGCAGTCAACCAGTTTCTTTCTGCCACTGCATCCTCTGCAGGCATACAGTATCTTTTTAGCAGATATAGACTTGTCCAGTCTAAACTTAGGAACAGGCTCCACACAGAAAACATGACAAAACTTGTGTTAGAATCCTTGTCGTTATTAATTGAATTCATCCATTCATTTTATTTAAATAGTTTGTGCTGATACTTTCCTACAATTTAAAGCTGTTTAAGTGCTTCTTGAAATGTTACCCAATAAACACAAGACCTGATGAAAAATATACACAAAAATAGTCACTAAACTTGATTTAAAGTTTTTTTAATCATTTGATTTAAAACAGCATGATATATGTTGACCAATCCTTTATGAATGTAAATTACAAAATAAAAATTATGCAAGTGCCACCACTATCACATATATAAACTGCTTGACTTTATCTGACCATATGATATTACCCATGTGTTTTTTACAACTTAAATACCCTTCCTAATGCATTTATATCCCATCTAGGCATTATATTCTCAAGGTCATGCATTTGTTGCTTGAGCTATTTCAATCTACAAGAAAGTGCATAAAAGTAAAATCTGTACTTTCATACATGAAAACTTCTCACTACTTGCATTTCTTATTTTTCAAAAAGCTCCCCAAGAGATAGAAGAACTTTGGTTTACTCTTAGTTGTATCCAGTTTTTTTTTTTTAAATATCTCTAATTTATAATCATTATGTTCATGAACCATGCATGATTAATTTGTGAACACGTTTGTTGCCTGGTGATATGGCCATGCATTTTTCCTGTTCCTAAAAATTAAAAATACCACAAAAACCAAGTTGTTACATTTGGACAAAGCGGGAACACAACATCAGATTTAAAATAAATAAATAAATCCCATATTTCTTGGTGTTTTTCAATAACAGAAGCATTGAAGAAACCAAGAAGTAAAAATGAGGAAGGAAAATGTTAACAGCAATGTATGCAAAAGCTTTGCACTCTCCATCACCCTAAAAGCCCTGTGTTTGGTGCACAGTTGCAGTTGCCTTTTAGCCTTCTGACTTACTGTCAACAACATGAAAGTAAGACAGATTAATGATTTTCTGTTCTGCAAATCTGTCATTTGTTTTCAGGACACAACTGCAATACTTGTAACCTTCACAAAATACTAGCTTCCCCACAAAACACAACCGATCAATACTCCTACTGACAGATGGATTACAAATTGTATACAATTACAAATCAAAACCAATACTGCCAACATATCATGAAAAAAATACTAGTCAATGTTACTATGTGACATATGTGGGCTTGTAACCTTCTACTTTAATCTTCAGTTCCATGACCACTATGGTGCATTTTTCATGATTCAGCAAACTGAAAAGAAAATAATTCTACTGTTTAACACAGCAATACATACATATCACACAAAGAACTATGGCTAACCAAAATAGTGTGGCACTGACACGGGTTCTACAGTAACAGTACAAAATACAAAAAACTTCTCAAAATGTTTCCAGTGCCTTTTCTGCAAGAAAAATATTGAAAAAAATACTGAAAAATACAAAAGTGTGATGAAATATGACACACACACACACCATTAACAGGAAGAGAATCTTCACTAAACAATTTAAGGCAGCCTTCAATTAAATGAAGACAACACAAGTATTTGCCATGCACTGTCTCAATACCAATGTGTGTGTATTATACAGTAAAGAGTAAAACAGAGCACAAGCACTCATTTGGTGCTGCCTCTCCTTTAAGAAAAAATACTGGAATATTTACTTTTTTGATGTTTATGCCTAATATTTTCCTTATCTCCTTAGGCTATGTAAAAACAGAACCCATCCATTCATCCATCTATCCACAATAACCACTCATACAATAAAAAGTAACACTGGTCCAGAGTCTACCCTACGAACAGATGGAGTCAGAATACAGAATGGATGGGATACCAGTCCATCACAGAACCATCACAAACATTTATTCACTGTCATATACAAAGAAGGCAATTTAGTGTCTTTGGGCTGTGAGAGAATACCAGAGTACCAGATGAAAACCTACAAAAACACAAAAATTACATGCAAAAATGCTAAGACTGAGTCACATTTAAACCTGCTGCAAGGCACCAATGCAGAGCCACACTCCTTTGAAAACACAATCGTTACATATATATTTTAAAATAACTTTCAATATATACTCCAACAACAGCAAGTTATTTTCTCAGAACGTTATATTTAGTTAACTGATGTTTTCATGCAAGGCAACATATAATGTTAAGTTTTGTATTCTAAGGCACTTAAATGGTTTTTGGCCAGAAATCAATGTTTCTTTGCCCCACTAATGAGCACTTTGATTGAGGGACACCTCACAGAAACATAGAGGAAGCTGAAAGAGCCTTTGAGCTCTGCCAAATTAAACACCGAAGCTAAAAAATCCACTGAAGCTAATGGCAACAGATAAGGACCAGTATCAGTGTGACCTCATGAAGCTCATACCATCCATTGCACTCTAAAACTCATGTTTACTTCATGTCACATATAGTGCAGACATCAATTTTATTAGATTCCTTCTTTGTTTAATGCATCAAGGGAAACTATACAAAAATCTTATAATGTAATGTTATTACAGCAAATATCATACCTTAATTACCACACAAACCCCTTGTAGTTGAAACAAACACCAGAGGCCAGACTTTTTGTTTCCAATTTTTTTCAGTTAATCATAAACTCCAGAATGCCACTATCTAGAACTCTAGGAAATACTACAATTTAAACTTAAAATGTGTTAATCTTCTTGAAACAACAGCCTAATTTAAGAATTTGTGCACTGACCAACCAAGGGGGGGAGGAAGAAAAAAAAAAAAAACTTGTCTCTGGAACAGAAAGAATCACAGAACCAAAGATCAACTGCATTCCAGCAACAGTTCTCATTGAATTCTGCTGGATCACACAACCAGACAAAATTTGTCCTCAATACTGGTGGTAAAACACTTTTTGTACTATTGCTTCAGCCTTAGATTAAGCATTAACAGAATGAGCCCCTGGGCAAAAGACCTTAAGATGGCAAATTAACCAGAATTAAAATGTAATATTGAGAGTCTAAGACTGACAAAAACCACTGAAGTAACAACATTCTCCAATGTGAAAAATGAACTGGAGTAAATATGCCACACACTGATCCACCACTGCCGCGGCCTGGATGACATAACACCTAGTGCAGCAAACCAACGCAAAGAGGACCAAATAAAAGCTAGAGCTTTATCCTCATTACTTTCATCATACTTTATTTAGCTAACTCCTTTGTGCAAGGCAACTTACAATGTTAGATAATCAACTTCAAAATATTTAACCCAGCCCAGGGTATTGTTACTGGATTAATTCAAGGTAAGTACCTTGATCATTGGTACGACAGCAGGAGCAGGATTTGAATCCACAACCTCCAGATTGCAAGATGACAACCCTAACAAACATGTACCTGCTTGCCCGCTACTCTTCATTCTTTTGGTAAAATAACGGATGACCTCCACTGAAATATACACAGGTGTCAATGGACTCGCCATACCTGCCGTGACGCACTACGCAGCTGACGCTAGTGACGGTAAGGCCTGGCCAGCGTGGGGTCCCACCTCATCCTGCAATGCAGCAGCCCGGGGAGCCCGGCTATCTGTGGAGCTCCCTATCTGGCAGCGCGCGCCCCTGCAGCGCGACACTGCGCATGAGAACCCTCGACATGGGCGCCTATTTGGCAGGATACCTAACCGGCTGCGAAAGCGCATGCGCCGAACCGTTCGCCAATTCATTTCAATTAGGCTCACTATTTGGCAAGGAATATCCCTTTCACTGTGTGGCACGGACCCATTATTTATCAACAAAATAAAATTGCAAAAAAAAACCCCAAAGTCTTTTTCAAACATTGCCGCTCTACTGAGATTTCCGTTACTGGAAAGATGATTAGCATGCGAAAACCATAGACTTATATATACATACTGACTTAGCAGCCTGGCTAAGTTAACGTCGATGTTCCTTAAGATTCACCACGCATTTTTTTTATATTTCATAAAGTGTAAAAATAAAACCATATTGTCTCAAATGACAAATTACACAATCGGGTAATATCTTCACTTCAGGGATACTGATGTTCATGACGACGACTCACGACAGACTCTGACTCAGAACCCATTATGAAAACCACTTTAAATCACTTAATTTATCTATAAACATGTAACATAACACTTGACCGCTCCGTTAACACGGATGTCATAATCTTCCGTTTTATCAACCTTTTGCAACGTTTTTTATTTTAAACCTCACCTTTTATAGTATCTGCACGTCGGCCCGGTCGGATTATGGTAAAAGATGCCGCTTCACATCCGGGTTACAGCATGACGTTGAGCTTCTGCTGCGCATGCGCCTAAAGGAATTTAGTCCCGCCCTGAAAAAGGTCACCTGTCAGCACAATATAACTCACAAATGCATTATGTTGCTAACAAGTTCATTATTTAACTGTAGAAAATGTAAAAACGCAAGGAAATAAAAATAAATCTTGCGAAATTTAATTTCTTCAAATCCCAAATGGTATATTGCTGCTTTAACTTTGATAAAATTATCCTTCTAGATGTATCAGTTCAAACAAACCATTTTTGAGAGACACTGACTAACTAACACACAGAAGAAAAACCAAAAATTACCTCTTCTACAGAAATAAATGATCAATTTACATGTTATGAGCAAGTTGTAGTTGCCAATAACTTAGTCTCAATTTTATTGTTTACCTGGTCAACTAAACTGCATCTGTTACTTCCCAGGTGGAGAACAAGCTTCTTTTTGGTAACCGTTTTATAACCGGAAATCACCTTAAACCAAATACTGTTTCAATGCCCTCGCACGGCTAATGCGATGCACAGATATTGCAGAACTCTCATCCCCACTGCGCTAGCGTTTTAATTGAATTATAAATAAATAAGCGTGTTGTGGAGAGAAAAAGGGGGTGCTCTTTGGGGACCAGACGCGGGAGAAGAGAGGCGGTTTAATTACAGCGTCGACGCCATCCTCCCCCATACGCGCACAGCCAGGAGGAGGCCTTGACGTGTGAACGTGCCGCTGTCTCTGTGCATAAGCATCTCAGCACATGATGTAGGCACCGTTTAGCATAAAGTCGGGTTTTACAGAGGCGAAAAGCAGCTCTCGCAGCTCCCTCGCTTCTTTGTCCGATATTATTATGATCATTGTTATTATTAAGTTTTAATTTTTGCTCCGGATAATATGGCTTACATGTGTTACTTTTGACACGCAAATGATTTCCACGATCCAGTAATTAATTGCTACACATAAAACAGACCCTCAGAAGCAATAAATATAGAGATTATGGAGAACGGGACGCAGAAGTGAGAGAAGAGAGTCCCGTGAGGAGGCGGTTATCTGGAAACCATCTGGAAGTAATGAATAAGTCATATTTAATGGATATCCTGTAATTTTAAATTAAAGAAACTGCTCTATAGCAGTAAGCGTTGTTAATCCAGGATGGGTCTCGGTTTACACCTTCTGGTTCCAGAGCAAGGCTCTACACTTGAAGGAGATCATTTAAAAGACACATGTCTAATATTAGTATAATAATGTGCTCGAAAACAAGAGGCTAGGAGCTCTGAAGGTAGGGACCCGGCTAAGTGGCTAGCATGTCTAAACGCGCACAGTGCGCTGCACCACTAGCAGGCCTGCAGCGCATGCGGCTCGGTCCCTTTCAGCACTGTGACTGTAATTACTTCAGGGATGTCAGACGAAGGCACAGCTAATAAAGGCTGATGGGGGAGTATTGAATTTGCACTTCAATTAGAGTGTTTATAGAGTGTGGATTACAGGCAGGACTCTGGAGTCGCCACTCACTCAATTACAGCATCGCAGGATGCGTGGGTGTTTTCGGGGGATGGGTTCCAGTGCCGGTGCCGAGAGATCGGAACAAAGGAAAATACATATCTTTGTAACATATGTACACGTCAATTCATCCATCCATTGTCAGTAACTGCTGGTCTCATGAAAAGTCGTTGTCATCCAGAGCCTATCCCGGAAGCCCAGGGTGTGAGGCAGGGGACACCCTGGACAGGACACCAGTCCATCGTAGGGTAGCTACTCCTACAAGTCATTCACCTATAGACATACACAAAGAGCAATGCACAATCACTGATTCATCTGAAACACATGCCTTTGGATTGTGGGAGGAAACCAGAGCACCAAGAGGAATCCCATACAAACACAGGGAGAGTATGTAAACTCCACATAAGCTGAGCAGCACACGGACACGCACACTAGCTGAAACCGCTCGTCCCAAGCGGGGTCGCGGCGAACCGGAGCCTAATCCGGCAACACAGGGCACAACGCTGGAGGGGACACACCCAGGACGGGACGCCAGTCCGTCGCAAGGCACCCCGAGTGGGACTCGAGCCCCAGACCCGCCAGAGAGCAGGACCCAGCCAAGCCCGCTACACCACCGTGCCCCCCAGCTGAGTAGCGTTAAAACCCAAATCCAAATCCAAACCCACGGCCCAGGAGCTGTGAGGCAGCAGCGCTACCTGCCGGGCCCCTATAACACCCTGTCTATACACAAATATATATAAAAGCTCACGTGCACACACGAACTTTCACAAATGCCCTGCATATATGTGTCCTGCTCAAGTTAGACAGTCATCTTCATTGAATCCAATGTAACATGTTACAGTGCATTTCAAGAGAAAATGAGAAAAGCAAACAGCAGAACACACACGTAGCCCTGGAAGATGGCGTGGACCACTAATCAGTCTGAACAGTTTGCCGCTGGCTCGTCCGCTCGGCTCTATCGGGAAACCGGGGAGCTTTTAATCGAAGACTGCAGCTGTAATTCCTTGAGGGCAATCGAATGACACATGTACAGCGATAAACACCCGAGTATTTAAAGAACACGCGGTTCCTTCAAAAAGCGATGTTAGTGCTCTTTATCGGTGCTTTGTGAGACAGAAGGACATTAGGCCTCGCCACCGCTAACAGCTGTCGGCAGCTTGCGTCCGCAGGGGCCCGAAATAGCTTCAGAGCCTTTTCTCCAGCCGTTGTAGGGCAGAGCTACTTGAATAGCAGCTCTAGAGAGAAGGGAGAAGGAAAAGCCCCGCTCCGTTCCTTGAGTGACGCGCACAAATAAAGGGAAAACACGGCATAATGGGAAGAGGAGACAATTCATCCCCCGACGAGAAGGAAAGTGAAGTGAAATATGGCAACGGTTCTACACCAATAAAGGAAACGCTGGCAATTCTCTCTGGAGTATCATGCTTGTTGAAGTGTTGATTAATCTATTTATTCTCCGTTTTCGTCCTGCTTACGACGCTACTCGCCTTCAAGTCGGAGAAGCTCTGGAAAATCACAACAAAAAGAAAGCGACAACAATGCGTCTCTGGATGAATATGCTGGTGGATTATGGGGAAATAAGCAAATAACTGTCCGTTTAAAGTGGATTTGTCTGTTAGGCTGTGATAAACGATAGCTGGCTTTCTTCGGCTTAGTTTTCCATTTGAAAAGAGAGTGTTGAAGGACATGCTTTATAAAAAAAAATAAACAGGGCAATGGCAAAACTAATTTTACTTCTTGGCTATGCTTAAAAGGACAACATCCTATCACATGCATAATTAATTGTTACACATCCTTGTGTTGGCCTCTTGTTGCTTAATTACTGATTGTGTTTTGTGTCCTACTTTACATATTCCTAAATAACGTGAAGTGCGAAAACCTGTGGGCAAAAGTGAAAGCATTTTTGCTTCCTTGGAAAGACCTTAAATTTAAAGAATTAGAATTCATGTACTGTTAACGTAGTAATAAATCAGAGCAGGAACAATTAGATTATGGAAGAAAGATTATTTCCATTGGTTTAGTACTACTGAGTTTAAAATCCTGCTGAGACAGGGCCATTCATATTTGTCCACTCCGGAGAACTTAAACTGTATGTTTTGGAGTGTATCTCTGAAACTGTAAACGCGGGACATTTCTGACTCCAGATGCACCTCGTAGAGGACATCCTGTGTTTTTAAACAGCACCCCGTGTTTGGAGATGGGGCTTCGGGAAGTACCTGGAAATCCTGCAAATATTTCCAAAAACCTTTTTTTTTTATGTGGTTTCAAAAGGATATGTGTTCCCTTCAAATTTCCTCACTCATGATCACAGGACTTTGCCATGTATGGAGACAAGCTCTGGACATCGACTTCTCACAGGCTGCTTCTCATTAAACGTTAAACTGAAGCACTATATATTAAAAATCCAGACTCGTGTTACGTTAATGCAAATGATAAATTAGCCTACATGGGAAAATATTAAGCGTCAGTTAACGAGACCTGAGGCTTGTGTATGTTCCAGGAAAGCTCCGGGCAATGTGGAGGACAGATGATAACACATCCCACCTCTGGAATACGAAAGGTTCAAGTCTGAAAATGGACAAGGGTGTGAAACTGGCGTAATATAACGTGGACCATATGTGATTTCTAAGTCTCAGCTTGCTGCCAGTGCAACATCTTGAAGTAAGTTTTGTGAAGAGTTACAGTCCGTGGAGACTTGTTTCTGAAGAGGTATACAGGGAAAAAGTACAAGTTGGTCACACCCGAAGCTATTCTCAGTAGGTCAACCCACTGAGGCCATTTATGTGATCTTGTGCAATGAGTGCAGAGCTTCAGAGCTTGACACACCCAAAATGTTCCTCAGCGCTGCTGGGTTACAGCTCGCCCATCCGCAGGTACCTCTTGAGAGTCAAAATACACACACACACACACACACACTTTCAGAACCGCCTGTCCCATACAAGGTCGCAGGGAACCAGAGCCTACCCGGTAACACAGGGCATAAGGCCGAAGGGGGAGGGGACACACCCAGGACGGGACGCCAGTCCGTCGCAAGGCACCCCAAGCGGGACTCGAACCCCAGACCCACCAGAAAGCAGGACCGTGGTCCAACCCACTGCGCCACTGCACCCCAATTTTGACATATTTTTCATACATGATTTTTATGTTTGATTATCGATCTGTTCATTAATATTTTTCATGCAAAGGGATCTCCCTTGGCCCTCCGTCTTATTGTTATTCATTTCTAAAGTAGTTTATAAATGTGTGCACTAAGCTCCTTTTCAAAATAATTTCTTAAAATAGAGAAATTCAAGGCAAGTACCTTTCTTGGCAGTACCCAGGTCTTTCAGCTGCGAAACTACAGCACTAACCACTATGCTACCTGCTGTTCCATTATAGTTACATTAATGATGCGGTACACCCGTAATACCTTACAAAAGGCTCACAGAGGTCTACATTTCGGCCCATCAACTTAGAGGTGACAATGCACGTGTTGACAAAGCACTATGGAAATTGTTCCAAAATACCCCTAATTTTCGTAATCGACCAATGGAAAGCAGCACTCTATGCCTGCGTGGATAAATGGCAAATAACCTCGTCTTTTATTTCTGCACCATTGTGCCATTTCCACCAGTCAAGTTTTCCACAGGCTGATGTGGAGGACACAGCCAGAGGCCGGATGGCAGACTTCTGTATGCGCTCGGATGCCGGCGTATCTCCGAAGCCCGAGCCTCTGTTACTAGATGAAGAAGACTAATATAAACAGGCAAAGTAATTCAATGCATGTGGGGTGATGGGGTTTTTTTTTTAATATCTCAGATGATACTCGCAAGAGAAATATCCCGTTTCCTATTTCAGTTTTCTCCCTGCACTGGCTGCTGAACGATCCTGTTATTAACGTCTAAATTAGCCACCAGAACATGAAAAGTGAGGGAGAAATATTTGAAGTGAAAGCCGTCTGGACACAGTTGGGCCATAGCCGGCGTTATGCAATTGGAATTCTAATTGCTCAATAAAGGCCAGAATACAAATTTGGACTCGGGCTGAATTTCGCTTTGCAAACGTTTAGGTGAGGCGCTCCGACTCGAGCGGGCCGATTGCTCACGCATTGCCATCGTCTCCATTTTTTATCAGCAAGATGCAAAGCATGAGGGAAGGAAAAAAAACACTCATACCTGCGACAAAATGCTCAGCCAGCAAATGATTATGCAGATGTAAATACAGAGGCTTTTTTAATCGGCCAGACGCAAACTAACAGCGAAATCCTGCTAGCTCCAGACTGCCACGCAAGCAGAACCGCGGATTAAAATTAGCAAAAGCTTAACGATGCAGCCCGTTAAGCGGTGAGGCACGAACGAAGAGCGAGCGCTCACCTGAACCAGACTGCCACGTCCGTGGAAGTACGCAAATGATTGGGGAGATACAAATAGGATGCGGAACGCAAACGGCGCGGAGGATGAGAGACGACCCCGGCTGAATCCTCCGTAGACGTACCGATCCGTAGCACAATTATATGAGCATGTCAGAACCACTCCTTAGAAAAATGACTCCATACAACGCTGATTTTGCATGCACGGGAAAAAAAAAAAAAAAAGATTATGATATTTCACTAATAGTCAGGTGATTTTTTCCGCTTGTCCTTGTAATTCATACTTTGGACACAAACCCGCGTCAATAACACGCAGTGCGATGAGAACAGCTCCAGTCATTAACGACGCCATTGACATTTTAATTAAGTCTCATTAGGCCACATCAATGCGTGGAGGGTAATGGAAGACAGATTTCGGCTGATCATCTATTCCTTTGGTCTGAGACTAACTGTTACCAAAGCAATTCCATTTGAATTTTTCAGTGCAAATACCAAACAAAACAACAGATGTTTGCAATATCAAAAGACTTGATTCCTCATAAGTCCCTGTCTTATTTTGTTATGCTATAATCATTTGCCAGTCTTTATTAGTTATCATAATTCCCCCAAGTTGCAAAGTCAGAGCAGCTTAAAAATCAGCAAACAAAGTCAAAACTTCTGTCAGAAGAGGTCTGGAATACACGGAGAAGATTGAAACGTTCACCTCTTTGCACCCTTAACCTCACAGAGCAAAAACACAATAACCTCTGTTTGGATTACAGACATTCTAGAACGGGTTGTACTGTAAAATCTCAAAAGAGGGACTAAGTCACATTTTAACCTTAAATAACCTTGCATCCGTCCACTTTTCACGAGAATGGTTAAGGCTCAGTAAAGCGCGCTGAGCAATAGATTTGTTGTGCCTCTATCCGTATTTGCAGCTGCATCAGTATAAACCCGGCTCCTTGTAAAACCAGGGCTCTGTCAAAGCGGTCCTCCGGGAAGGATCTTATTCCCTTGCCCGCCAAGTCGCAGCTTTAAAAATCAAAGTCCCAGTCACATCCAACACATAACTCAAACCAATTTGCGAAGCGGAGCTGGGAAAGCACTTATGTGCTGCTCGGCACGCTGCCGGAAGCTTTGGCCCACAGAGTCGCGGACGGAGGTTTGTTCGTTTCTCAGCTTCGGTTGTTCATCGAGCCGATGATCGATCATCGACACCAACTCTCATTTGTATGTAGAAATCAAAGCGGCAGCCGGTTCTCGATGTGGTGTTCGCTGCTTTTCGCGGGACTCCGAGGACCTTGCACTTAGGGTCTACCAGCCAGCTGGACGGTGGGGACGTGGGTGAGGGTTTGAGGCTGTGGGAGGGGTGTAGAGGGGCATGCGGACATCGGGCTGGTTAATGGACCCATTTGAAGATGGCAGATGACGGTTTCTTAACTGCGCGAGTGAAAGGCAACTCGGTACAGCGCTAAAATGCCCAAAAACCTTAGGAGATCACTGCTCTCTTGTAAATATGTTGTCCACGTTATTGTTTCACATTGAAATATCATCTATGTTACTGTGAATAAAGAAGTGAGAGCAACTCTCCACCCATTCGGGAGTATGGATTTATTTTGGCAAATAACTGAAACCCAGAACAGCAGGCTTGGCTAAACATAAAATGAGAAGAAAAAGAAAAGGGTATTTGTCCAAACACTAATATCATCAAAATGACACATCAGGACTTCGTCACTATGGGGAGAAAAACGTCTCTATTCCTTCCACAAATGAAAAAAGTCACGATCACGATTTTTATTGTCCCCTGACGTGACAAAGGAGCAATTCGCCATCTTTTCTTCCTGGGCGCTGACATGTACTGCTCTGCTCGCAATAACTATAACAAACCTCCCAGTTAATCGGCAGACCGAGCTAGCAAAATTTATTTATTTTTTTTGCCATGATGCCCCCCAATAATTACCTTTCCCAAACAGTAAATAATGTAATAACGCCTTTAGAGGCATAGCCATGGGACATGTGGTTTAAAAGCAGCCCCAAGTTTGTCTTGTTTGTGTTTGCCTGATTTCCGCTGGGGGATTCGTACATGCCGTCAACAGTAATTAGGCAATCATCCTCCGCCTAATGGAAGCGCTGTCTATTTATAGTGTAAACATCTGGCGTGAGTGACTGAAATCAAAGGTGTCAAAGTAACAGCTTCGAACTTCATAACGGTTGCATGGTAAAGGTGGATCGGGAGACACCAAACTAATTCCTTCCGTCACCATCCCCCCCCGTCCGCGGCGAGACTCTAGAACGGTCCGAGACCGGTCCGCTCCCCGTCGCAGGTTTTCCGCTCAACTCGTAACAGAAACACGGCGCGTTGCTCAGTCGCGCCCCAGCGCTAGTGCATCTTATTAATTCACGCAGCGGGAGGGATGTCCTGGGTGGATTCCTCGCAAGCCTGCGTCTGGGCAGGAGGAAAGGAGAAATGGGCTGAAGCCAGCATTGGCGTGCCTTAAAAAGCAGGATGCGCCATGTGCCCCTACTCGCCGGGCTGACGTCGGCGGGCTTGGGGAGCGCTCCGCATCCAGCTCGGCGGAGAGCTATCGCACCGGTTTTCCCGCTCAACAGTCAGACTCGCGTCCCTGTGCTCGTTCTTTCTTGAATGCCTGTTGCCAGAGCCTCCGCTCTGAGCGTGGCGTCCCTGCTACCGCCGCCGTCTAAACTACACTCTCCTTCGCCTGATCGTGCTGAAAGGAGCGACTCCTTGATTTAACAGCCGCCTACCCAGAATGCCTGGCTGCACGGAGAACGCACGGCTCGCTGCCAAACACGCGCGTGGCTGAGCTCGCGCGGCCCTGACATCAGGACGTTCGGGCAAAAGAGAGGCGGACACCAGGCGGCGGCGGGTTGCTGGAAAACAAGCACGTGCGGGTGCGCGAAGGGTAGTTAGTGGATGTGTACTTGCATTGTACGTGATTGAAAACTGGGCGTGGCCTAAAATGTTGTTCTTACATAAATCAAATTAACCGTCTAGTTCAGAAACCTTCATACCTCTCCTTGAACACTCTACAGTTATGCCCCATCACGGCTGTAGGGCTTGCAGGTTCTTGTTTTGTCCCCGAGCTCATGTCATAAATTAATCAGCTGGATAGTAAATAACACCTGACTTTCGGCGGTAAAAATCTTGCCACTAACTGGAAAGTGGCTCCTAAGTAAATTATTCATGCCACAGAAGGAAGGTGATGAAATTTTCAATCCCAACAATGACTTTAATGAATCATCTGGGTGTAGGGGCACGGTAAACACCTTCATGTGCTGTTACAGGACTTCAGTTCCCTCTCCTGTCCTGTATCCAAGCTGAACCAGTTGATCAGTCGAGAGCCTTCAGAGCAGCTGTCAACCACTTCTCTGGAAGTAAGAGATTGTGCGCGAAATACACCAAATTTTAGACTTTATTCAGTTTACCTCTAATATTTCATGTCTGATGACTGACATTTTTTACCGCTAATTTAGATGAGGTTCTCCATTAATAAAGAATGTATTCAAAGCCACCACGGCAGATAATTTTGACCCTTCGGCCTCTTTTTTTAGGGCTGACGCAGAATGCCTGGAAACGACTCAACCGTCCGGAGTCTTGTCGTATTGCTCTTTGTTTTCATTTTTCATTTGTGCTGGAAGAGGAAAAAAAATTGTCACACCAAGTGTCTTATGATGACATGAAGTAGGCCTTGTCTTTATTCATATATAGTGCATGCCACACCTGAAGATATGTGGGGGTGGCACAGCAGAAAGTGCTGGTGCCTCACAGCTCCTGGGCAGTGAGTTTGGATGTCGGTTTGAATCGGACTCAGCCCGTGTTGAATTTCCGCGTCTTCCTCGTGTTCGCATGGGTTTCCTCCTGGGGTTCTGATTTCAGGTGAACTGGTGAATCTAAATCGTGCATGTGCGTGAGTGAATGAGTGTGCGTGATTGCGTTGCGATGGACTGGCGCTCAGTGTGTATCCTGCCTCGCATCTCATCCTTCCAGAACATTCTCTGGACTGCCAAAACCCTGAACCGGACTGAATTTGATAATGGATGAATGAAGCACGTGTACAAAAAGACAATGCAAATAGTTATTGGGCCAAATATGTTGCAATGAAATAAAATCAATATAAAAACCAATTCTGAATACTGACACTCTGTTAGCATATGCTGTTAGTTAAAAAAAAAAAACCTCACCTGCATTTTTTTTTTTTAAAGCAACATACAAGCAAATTTTATTGGTGATCAAGTTATGACTCATTCAGTCATCCTAACATCAGTGTTTGTGACACAAGGAATTGATTAGATGGAAATATCTGGAATTCCCTCTCGTATAGGGTAACGGCAATGAAACATCACAATCTCAGATGCATCGTTGGACCTTTTCTCGTTGACCACCACCACAATAAATGAAAACTGCAGCGGAGCTGGAGAAACAGCATTTGGAAACGACCGCTGACATTACGTATGCTCGGCGGCGCATCGGCTCTGGCGCGGCCCTGCCCGTAATCGCTTCTGTTACCTCTCGGCCATTTCTCCAATCGGATTGCGAGCCGAGCGCCGGAGCTGCCGTCTGCTTTCTCTCATCTCTCGGGACATGCCAGTCTGCCGAGGCAGAAGATTAATATTTTTCACTTCGCTCACCTAGCTGGGCTCCCCTGGGATCAAAAAAAAGAAATCATTCCTCCCTGTACCTTTTGTGAACCACGAGAAGCTCACTGATCTTCAGTTAAACATGACCAGCTGCTGGAAAAGTTTGGGTCAAGCAGCCTGAAAAGGTCAGTTAACCAAACAGAGGAAGGGTGATACCTACCTATGAAATGACCACCATGCTGCGGTTGAGCTGAGGCTGCCATGAAATGCTTTCAGCTAGTTTTTAATCTAAGTTAACTCTTAACCTGGGAATATAACTGGGGACAAGACTTCGTAACATTATTTTGGACTAGTGTTTAGCTGGCATTTCTGTCCAAAGTGATGTCCAAAGCTATGTACAAATTCTATACCCATTATTCGCCCATTTTTACACCACGGTAATGTAAAATACTCATTCACTCACACACTGCAGGCAATTTAGAGCCACCAATTTAAGTGAAACGCGTGTCTTTGGACTGTGGGAGGAAACCAGAGCACCTGGAGGAAGCCCCTGCAAGCACAGAGAGAACAGGCAAAATTCACACAAAATGAACCGGATTCCAACCTTCGTCAAAATGCGCAGCCGGGTAGAGGGAGGCACCAGCGCTACCCGCTGTACCGCCGTGTAAAGTAGAGCTAGAGGAAATTAAATTACGAGACAGCCATAACCTCCGTCTTAATGAGCATTAAAAACAAGACGTAATTTATTCTCGGGACAGGAAATAAAGTCCGGCTCCCACAAGGGACGGGAGCAACGTGTGTGAAGATGAACGGGATGGAGCTCCAGAACGCAAAGCGTCTTCGAACACTCGTGATTTTACTAACATTTTTTTTTAATTTGAACCCGAAGAGGCTCATTAAGGTCAGCGGTCCTGACAATGACACCGAGCCTCCGGTGCGATCAGTGTTACGCCACAAATCAGAACCCGCACGCAACAGCATATCAACGTGTTTTATTTACGCTGTGGGTTTTTATGCTTCCGTTATTTCTCCGTTGTCAACGTGCCCTGACACGACATTTCTCAAACACCTCCAAGGTAAACGTGGCCGGGGGGGGGGGGGGGGGGGGGGGGAGGATCCTTGAGGGCAAGGCCTCCAGCCTGCCTTTAAAAGTGCAGTGATACGGAGCCACCCGGCCCGCTGAAACCACCCCTCGTTGACGAGACGCAAATCCAGCTCCCTGTTTGTGTATGTCACGCGGACTTGTTTAACATTCCAGCAACGCGAGGCCAAGTCGGCGTTATTCCAGAAACCACATCGCGGCGGATGAGAGACTTAGGGGAACACAACTGTGTCACCCCAGCATGGCCCGCATTAATAAAGGTAATAATTTCAGCTGTGCGTCGCATCTCACAGCAGCCGAGGACAGGAAACAGTAGTCATTTCCCGCGTGTCGACACAATTTTGTCGTCACTCTTTGCTGCAGCCGCTTCGAGACGCAGGGTAACGTAATGACTTCTTTCGTACGGTTTTACGACACGCGGCGGTAAGATTCACGTGCTGATGTGATTCGGCAGCAACGTTCTTTATGTCGCCAGATATTCTCGGTTCAAAATGCAGTTTTGTATATTGCATACAGGCGGTTGCATCATTGACTGATGTGTTTTTTCCATTTTTATTTCACTGATCTATAATTTTATCTACGATGCTCGCCTATCTTACAGTAGGATGCAAAGAAACGCTGTAGGAGAAGCAAAGAAATTCCCCTTCGTTTTATATGTATTCATTTAGCTGAGGGATTTTTCCAAAGCAACTTACAATGTTAAGGTTACAATTATTTCCCATTTATACAGGTGAATAACTTTACTGGAGCAATTTAGGGTACTACCATGGGAGGTGGGGATCAAACCTGTGACTTTTGGATGCAAAGCCAATAACGCTAACCGTTATGCTGCCAGCAGATCTCGTTGCTATCCAGCTCTGGTGTCCACCGGGACTTGGGACGGCACTGGCGTTCATGTCGGTGGTCCTTTGTGTTGTTTATTACTGGTTACCATGGAAACAGGTGACCGCTCACTCACAATGGACAACGGCATGTCCTAACACAGGGTGGCAGCAGTTCAGAGTCTATCCTGGAAGCACAGGGCAAGAGGCAAAGCACACCTGCATCACAGGGTAATGAATTTATTACACAGTACATTAAAATGAAAAAGTATTTTAACGTTGACTTATGCACGCTTTGGCTGCATGTAACTGTCGGTGAAGTAAGTGTGCTAATGTGACAGACAATCTGCAGACCTCCAGGCTGCTGAGACGCAGGAATTCGACTGCGGTTAATTTCAAGTGGCTATAGCGCCCCCTAGGGCCGCGCTGTATAGCGCAGCCTCGTGCTGTTCGCGATCTACATTTGCGAAACAAGTTCCCAGCACCATCTGTCGAAGGCCTCTGCAGGAGCCTTTAGGGTCGAGGCTGGCGAACGAAAGTCATCCGCACCTAACTTTAAAGTGCGAACGTAAACAGACTGTTTGAATTACGATTTAGGGAAAAGCAGGCAGCACAATTACTATTATTCGACGAAGTTTGGTTAATCGCATATAATCAAGTGTAAGGGAATGCCCGCCGGTGCTAGAAAGGGAAGCGCTGAAGAGAGAGTACGAAGGCAAATGCGGATGAAAGGGGCACCAGCTTGCGGGGCGGCCGCACCTGGCCCTCGCTGCGCCTCTCCCAGCCCTGGTCGGCAGCCAGGTGGAGGTGGGAGTCCGAATGATCTTCCAGCACCGCTTTCCGCTCTCCAAGGGCATCGATCATGCCGGGAACACGCCGGGGCCAACCCCCCCCCCCCCCCCCCCGCCCCCCCGCACGGCAGCCAGACTCCCCAGGATGGATCAGGGCTTCCAGGAATGGAGCTGTGCAGCCAGATGCTTCGCCTGGACGGAAAAAGTAAAACAGATGCGGCACTTCGCAGACCCTCTTCCACAGCGCGCGTACTTTACACGCTGTACTTCGGCAGGCGTGACTGAAGGAATTATTTACGTCATTAATATATTAACAAGTCCTCTGAGAGAATTTGAAGATGGTGCACTGTGTGCGTATGAAATATTTATTCATTTAGCCGATACCTTTGTTCTAAACACCTTACAATAAGAGGTTTGTACACTAATCTGCTTACAGTGATTTATTCATTTGTACAGCTGGGTAATTTTTACTGTCTCAGTTCACGGTCAATACCTTGATCGAGGGTACCACGGCTACTACCTGGGTCCTTTGACTGTGAGGCTATGCCTTTGGCCACTATCAGGCACTATCACTATCACAACGTCTGACTGTATGCGCCATGTGTGAGTCAGTGTAGGGCCACCGTGTCGAACCCTGACGTGCGGTAAAAGCGAGGTGTCCTGGCTGGTGCTGAGACTCAGAGTCTCAGACAAGAACATGCGACCACTGGTCATGCCAGTAGAGAAGCGGTAAAACCACGAACCCTCAGAAGTAGCTTTTACTTTTTTCAGTAGTTTCAGGGTAAATATCTTGATCGAGGGCATTCCAGCTGGAGGTGGGATTTAAACCCAAGTCCTTTGATTGTAGCTCAACGGCTGTGGCCATTATGCCACCTCTCATTAAAACTGTCCAGTTAGTTATAAAGGGAGGAAAGAAAACAGTCTTTGAAGGAAACAACGATTTTCTGCGGAAGGTCACATGTCCACCAACGGAAGACCAGCATGTGACTTGTTTTCCATCAATAAAGTTGGAGGAGAGGCTCCCCACTAATTTTAATGTACATCTTAAAGAGGCCGGATCCTATAGTCCATAAATCACTGCTTCCAGTGTGTCATTTCCACTCTATCATTATCCGGCTCCATCCCGGAGGTCTGCAAAAAAGTGCTCATAAGTGACATTTGTGCCACGGGACGGCCGAGTCACTCTGAGTGGCACAGCGCCCCCTTACAAGGCCATCTCCTACTGGACTCCTCAACCGTCGTTTGACCACGGGTCATTGATGTGATGTCACTCATAAATAGCAAGAGCCCATAGCCACAGAAGGTCCGCGGCAGAGCACGCTGGGAGTTCCTTGAGGGTCGCACAGGTTTTCCTGGGACCGGCAAAAGGGCGGCATCGGGCTCTGACACTCTTCCCGATTTGGCCGGAATGACGGCGAACCACTTGGCAATTGTACCGCCTCTTCTCTCTAAACAAGCAGATTAAAAACAGCCTCGCCGGGGTTCTCTCCATAGGCTCCGAGAAAACAATAGTCTCAATGGAGATCTTCTTGTCCAGTCAGATATTCCAGCGTCTGTCAGCGTCAAACTGGGCTTCTCATTAGTCTGGAACATTCCGCACATTACTAACAGAGCCAAAACAAAAGGGAAAAAAATCATCTCTAAGATGATGCCATTTGCGCCCGGCGGAGAGGGGAACACCGTTGGGAGACGGATGAATCACGGACAAGGAGATCGCCAGCCAGCGCATCTCACATGGTCCTGGGTGGGGCTGGTGCTGGGGGTGGGGGTGGTGTTGAGGGTGGCTTATCAGCTGGCATCCGAAGCGCAAGCGGGCAGGGATGGGTTTGAAGTTTAATGATGCCAGCTGCCGGGCCGGCCGATCGGCGGGCGCTAATGAGCTGGCGCCGCGCGGCACCAAGAAGCCGGAGCGGGCCCCCGCGGGCAGCTGCCGTTAGCCGGGTGCGCCCCAGGGCCGGTGCGATGCCGTGGCTCCCTTTGAAGAGCAACGCATTTCCATTTTTCATCAAGCGCCACCTGACGACCCCTGCCAGCTGTTCCACATTCCTCTATTTAAATTTCGACCTGCTTTCCTCCCGGAAGAGAAAGGAAGCGGCGCATTAAGATGCGAAGCCCACGATGGGCCCTGGAGCCGCTGCTGTTTGTGCTGCTGGAGAGAAAGGTGCTGAGAGTGGAAATGGGCCTCCTTTCAAAGCTCTGTCCTTTGGCTGTCCTAGTCGGGGAGCGTTCCCAGTGTAACATTACTGACGCACCTTTTTTTTTTTGATAACTCATTGCTGCGCATCTCCGTGACGCTATCAGGGCACCCTTCGCCTCCAGCAGCTCTAGGAACGTTCATTTCGGCAAAGATCAGCGCCGGTATTTCGCTGACCCCGTGAGCCACAATGATCTCGGTCCTTCACTCCGAACCGCAGCGACGTCACGGACCCTTTGCTGCTTTTGGAAACCGTTGTGTGTTGCGCACTGGGACAGGGATGGTGACATACAGGACCGGAGACATGCGAGTCCACCTGGACAACACCCGTGTGGAACGAACCGGACAGAAGAGTAAAAGCAAAGCAACACACAGGTGTCCCGCATCTTTGGAACCTGCTACGGAAGAGCCGGGAGGACGCGGTGCCTCAGTTCCCGATCCGAGGCGAGGCAGGGAGACCGCGCTGCCCGCCGGCCGTAAACACTTCGTTGCGCGCCACGCCTTCCTTGTTTGTTGGCGCAGAGGTGGTGCGTGACGTCACCCACGTTACCATCACGACGCTCGGGAAGGAGTGGCCCCGTGCACTCGCTGTGGTCTCTCACGTCAGCGGTCCATTGATGCAGTTGAGCTGTCGGTGCTCTTTTCATTTGCGTGCAGTGGCCAGTCCCCCGTAGTGTCTTCTATCACCACTTTGCTACATATATACTGTAGTATCCTGCACATACTACTGCTTTCTGTTTATTATGTCAGTTTGTATCGGTCTGTCTTTCTATGTAACTGAATGTCGTGAAAAAACTAGTTTCCCACAAGCGAATTGAAATTTTTCAGCGGTACTGTTTAACTCATGTATGAATTATTAACATTTTGTTTGGTTCATTGAAAAAATGCATCGTCTCTTCGGCAATAATAATAAAAATAATGATGATGCGTGTGAGGTGAAATACGGTCGTAACCTTTCCAGCAGTGACGTATTTCAGAGGGAAGGAGTCTAGATAAGCGCACTGGAAACTGCTTGATTCAGCGTGGCACATCGCAAAGGTATGATTCAGGGGACATTGGTTGGCGGATCCAGCGTAACCCTAACCCTAACCCTCCAGTTAGACCATCAAAAACATGGCAGTGAATTGAGGGAGAACTCTGATTACTGTTTGTTCCAAAGGCAAATGAAAGAGAGCGCCGGTACGAGAGCGCGCAAAATCCGGAGTCCTGCATTCCCTTTCAATATGCAACGAGAGTATGTGAAGCAGCATGGAAAAACTAATCAACAGTCAGTCCTGAACTCCCACCGCTAGTTCTGAATTCAGTATGATTCCCCCCGACGGCTCCAACCAGCCGTGTCCCTGAGAGCCACAGCCTGATGTGTCCTGGAGTGACTCACACGATCCCCGAACGCCTAGGGGCACAATGGAAGGGGGGAGTTCGTGCGTGGGTGGGGAGGGTGGGGTAGGGTGAAGTAGCAGCTGTCAACTTCAAGCCTGTACGTCGCAAACGCCCCCATCGCAGGCGAACGCCATCGCAATTTTTCAACTAAGCAGAGGGTTGGTCACTGGAGGAACGGCGGCCTGCGGGAGGGAGGCGTCAACGTCCGGCAACGTTTCGTATCGCGCTTTAGCTCCTGTGCTCAGGTTGCACAGAGGATAAGGTACCGTAGAAATGACAGTCCCCAAACAGGACTCCCACATTGGATCCTGAGAAGCTCGTCTTCTTGACACACGACTGCAGGCAGACCTCAGCCATCCTCACCGTCTGCACCGACGGAACTTGAATAAGATCTGATAGTGAGCAACGTCCAGGAAATTTTCCAGAACCTCATCTCGTACCATCGCGGTACGTTCAAATCGATGAGGAACGAAAGCATCCTCACATCACCGGGGATGGAGAAGTCTGGTGTTTTGATGGCCCCTGTATGACCCAGAGGAGGTCTCTTATAACAGGAGCCATCTCCAAAATCATTACACTTTCCTCACTTTCTGCGGCAGGAGCAAAAGTTCATGCACTTACCAGGGGTCAAGGGTGTCTGGCTAAACTCTTTTGCTGTGCTGCCTGTTCCTTCAAAGATTTTTCAGGGAATTTGGGATTTAGTCCTGAAAACAGCTGAGGAGAAATAAACTGAAAGTAACAATAATCTGATCATGTCAAAATGATATTAGTGATACTTTATCAGTAACTGTTTGTACAACGTGGGGTAGCAGTGGTCCAGCGTCTATCCCGGATTCACAGCCTGGATGGGATGCCAATCCATCACCGAAAAACTACACACACTCATTCACTTGCGCACAGACACACACACACACACACACACTATGGTCAATTGAGTCACCAGTTCCCCTTTGGCCAGTCGAAGGAGACCATGCAAACCACACACAAACTGAACCGGATTCAAACTCACAACAACAGAACAAAATGCAGGGAAAGAACAAACCACATGCCGTCCAGCAGAAAGCAAAATGAAAACTTTTTGTTCTTCCTGCAGACCACAGTGGACAGAGGACAGTCCTGGATGGACCAAAGATTGATGCAAATGCATAAACCCTGGCTACCTGACAACTATCCTTTCACGAAACTTTCATATAATCCTTTATTTTTTATGGTCACGGTTGAAAATGCAAACCATAAACGCAACTTCTCATCTTCCAGGTTTATCGATCTCCCTTTGTTTAAATACAGTTTGTTCTAACCTTTCGATGGCAGGCATGTTTGAGCGAGAATTTATTTTCATACGCAATAGCTTACTTGACATTCCCACGAATGCGTTTACACGTCGCCCTTGCAATGCGGAACCACGGGAGATTTAAATTTTCACTTGCTGACATTTACAGCTCAAGCACAATCCCTCCACTATCTGATTTTCACAGAGATTAAGTACATATGTGGTCATTCTAAATCACCTTATTTCTAAATTTGTCTCAGCAACCCGATTGTTGAAACAGGAACACAACTTATTTTGTTGACACAAACCAAGACAAATGGAAGCAAACAGCCAAAGGGTGGGTTTCCGCGAGTGAAAATGAACCATTTGCTGATTTGGATTATTGAAATGGACTTCAACTGCAAGAATAAAGTAATAAAAAATCCATGTTTCATGATGCATATGGGATACATTAACCTCACATAAAACCAGCAGCTCAGAATGGTAAAACCGCAGTACATTAAATGAACTTCTGGTATCACGAATGCCTCTCTTCTACAAAGCGGGTCAGCTTCACCCTCGCCAGGGGGGTGTCCTAGAGACACGCCTTCTCCCTGTTATTATTATCATCCATAACAATAATCAAAGTCATATTTCCCTAAATTGTGGGTTGTACACTGGGCTACTTAATAATTTACACAACTGGGTAATTTTTACTGTTTAAATTAAGGGTTAGTATCTTGATCAAGGGTACTAACACACACATACACACACACATACACACACACACACAGGCTGAAGCCACTTGTCCTGAGCAGGGTCGCGGTGAGCCGGAGCCTAACCCGGCAACACAGAGCCTAAGGCTGGCAGGGGAGGGGGACACGATGCCAGTCTGTCACAAGGGACCCCAAGAAGTACTTGAACCCCAGACCAGCCAGACAGTAGGACGCGGCCAAGCCTGCTGCACCACCACGCCCCCTGCGAGTACTACAACAGGAAGTATAATTTGAAACCGGGTCTTTTGAGTGCAGGCCTGCAGCTCTAACCACTCCTCTACCTACTGTCCCTGTCATGAGAGAGGATGGGTTGTGTTTCTTTTCTAAGTTATGCATTCGTAATGTCTTCCTACCTTATCTGCACATACAGTCTTCTTCAGTGGCTACACTAGTTTTTGGGTCACAGTTGAAGACCACTGCCATGCTAACAAGTATCACTGGAGTTAGGTGCCTCCCCACATAGAGCACCGGAAGGACACCGATGACCACGAGACCTGCGAACAGAGTGCCACCTCTATTAGAGATTTCCCAGAATTCAAAACTCCAGCGTGACACAACACCGAGTCAGTCGCTATACTTACACTGAGCTGCTAGCTGGTTCATATGTACAAGTTCACTTAAAGATAGAGTTCCCTAATTGGTGAATTCACACACACACACACACACACACACACACACACACACACACATTTTCAGAACCGCACATCCCATACGGGGTCACGGGGGAACCGGAGCCTACCCGGTAACACAGGGCGTAAGGCCAGAGGGGCAGGGGACACACCCAGGACGGGATGCCAGTCCGTCACAAGGCACCCCAAGCGGGACTCGAACCCCAGACTCACCGGAGAGCAGGACTGCGGTCCAACCCACTGCGCCACCGCACCCCCATTGGTGAATTCATACATGTTCAATCCTAATGTTTAATCTTTAGTAAAAGCCATAAGCAAAGAAACACACACAGTTCTCATGTAGTACATGTAGGTGGCTGCCTCTAGTTTATTGTTGCAGACGGCCAGAAATACTAACAAGGTTAGAAAATTTTCTGTGGGTGAAAAGACATTATTGCTCAAAAATGGGGACCAGAGGAAAGCAAACTGTGCGGTGTGCTTCATGCATCTGTAGAGTTTCAGTTTTGGGCTTGGCCGATTGTGCGGATCTGCTTCGCCAAGACGACTGCAAGTCGTCGGTGCTCGACTTCAACAGGCTCGCTTAAAAGTCAGGGCCATTCTTCTTCAGTTTGCTGTAGTCCGTGTTCACAGCAAAGAACTGGAGGAATCAAGTGCAGAGCATAGTCAGCATGGTGTAACCACGAAATTAATACAACTAACAACATCACCAAGCATGGTAAATACAGAGCTAACGGGAACAATAAAAAAAGAAAAAGATGTATTAATTACATACCTGAGAAAAACAAATCATTTAAAATATTTATAATGCTGCAAATTGAAAAACCATAGGCTCCAATCATAACTATAATAATCTTAAGCTTAACAAGATCAGATTATTATGCTCTGAATGCTTAGTAATAAGAGGATCACTAAACTCAACTGTGGCTGCAGGCTTTACAGCTGTAAATATGATCAAACCAGTTTCAGCAGAACCTCCAGGAAAAACCAGGGGTCCATCATTGTTCACAGATCAGTCCATTTCTATGATATTTCATACAGTTGCTTGAAAAGAGATCCATCACATGGACATTTAAAGAATGGTGACTTCGGGGAAAGTTACACAGTTGCAGCTATGATCCCTGGGAAAGGAGGGCATGAATTGAGGAAGTGCCGTACTTTGTACTGGTCAGTGGGACCCAGCTTGTTCCACGGCTCAGGATTGTTCTTAGGATCCCATCTGCAAAAAAAGTAACGAACGTCTAAACTTCCATTTTCATTAAAGAACACAATAGCATTTATCAACAATCATTCTGTGTTCAGCTGATCCACAATTTTGTCAGTCCATACTGTTGGACATAATACGGGGTGTAATTCAAGTGAAACATCTTGCTGAAGAACTGTACAGCAGAGCCCCTTGTGGGACAAAGAAACTCATTTGTATCCTGAGCTACTACACCACATTCTGCTCTGCACTCAATTTCCTGAAGTACCCGTTAACACGCTCCGAAAGCAAAAGCAGATTGACTTTGTGCTCCACGTCCAGCAACAAACCAGAGGAAAAAACAGCAAGCCCTTACGAGACGTCGGGGTTGCGTAGGGCCAGGCGGGCCAGGTACAAGATGGACATGGTGGCCCCCCCTCCAATGAAAGCAAACAGCGGGATCAGCTGCGGAGCAAAGACATGAATAATGAGGACTTACAAACACAATACTGTCTTCCACAGAAGACACGCCCAACAAGGAGGAAAGTTGGAAATGCTGAGGAACAAACAAACAATCAACCCAGTAAATGCCCCCTCCATACAAGCACAGAAATCAGGGTATCTCCATTCCAAGTACTACATTACATCATAAACATTCCAGTTTCCCTGGAGGGAATAATGAAGTATTATTCCCTCCTAAACTGGTCCACTTAAAAATGAAGTGCACATAAAAGAAACCTTAGAATATAAATTCAAATGATAAATGAGGAAAGAAATATTTTCATGAAAAAAGAATCATGCCTTATGGTTCAACATGATATGTTAATAAGTAATTAAACCTCCACACCCCATTGGTGGGGAAAGTGGGCGGGGTCTTATTGTCACGTGACTTCTCATGCGCTTGCGAGTACGAACAACTGCCATTGGCAGCCGAATCACGGAATTGTTCATAAGTTAGCCATTTACATTTTACTCACGTTTTACTTCTGCACAGCGCTTTCACTAAAATTGCAAAATAATAGTAAGTAATTAGTATGAATGTCACGCCCACAACTAACTTGATCCTAAATGTGACCTAGGTAGGTAGCTGTGACCGCACAACTTCTGACTCCACGTCGTTGCAAAACTCCAAATAGTAGTCAGAAGTATGGTGATATACAAACATACTTATTAACTCGATATCTCAAGAAGTTATTGAAGTTTAGGTCACTTAACGAATAAGTGACCGAACACAAGACAAGTGAAGTGTGACCCGAACGTGTGTGTTGTGTCATGACCCGACATGTTCGCCACAGCTACATACAGCTCCACAAATTAATGTTTTCTGCTTCTCACATAGGAGCTCCACGTACCGCGGGGTGGTTTTTCATCTGCCGAGTGATGATTCCGAATACGGACATCGTGGCGCTGCTGAGAGGATCACGATTCTATACCGTAGGGGGATAATAACAGGATTACAGATTTATGGAGATCTCCGTAAGGACCCCGAGTGGACGGCTGTAGTTTATATGGGCAGGAAAAATAGGGTCCTCCGTGGGGGACCTTTCGTAGCCCGCGATAATATTATACAAAATTACATTAAAATTTTGCTGTGAAACACTATATAGATTAGAATAGTTGTCCTTATTCATGCTTATTTTCTACTTTATCAAGCAGTTTTTTAAAAGAATTTACTTCGTTTTGTCGTTTTTTTATTCAGGCACCAATTTGAACACCTACAAATTTGCGCAATTGAAAGTCAAGTTTCTGGTGTCTAAAGAAGGAACCTGAGCTGTTACAACTGACTTAACTTTAATGCTTTCAGTAACAGGATCTCTCATCGCTCTTTAACTTTAAATACATCAAAATGTATTTTTCTTTGGTTTATTCGTTAAGTATCGACCCATTTAGGCTACATCCCCTTTCAGTATGAGTTTCTTCGGCGTCTTTAAGGACAAATTTTGAGTCATGTTTTAAATTCTTTATTTTTTTCCAGCAAACATTTAATTAGAATTTATGATCATAAGCCAGTGTCAAATGCAGAAAAGAACCCTGGCCTCCAAAATAGGGCGTGTTACCTATACCCCAGGGGCAGTTGGTAGTGTACTGCCATAGATGCAAGGGTTGCAGGTTTGAATCCCACCTCCAGCTATACCTTTCAACAAAGTACTTACTCTAAATTAATCTAGTAAAATCATCCAGCTGTATAAATGGGTAAATAATTGTAAGTAGCTTAATATTGTATGTCGCTTTGGAGAAGAGCGTCAGCTAAATGAATAAATGTGAAATGAAATGGACATCTGATGGATGTAAACTTGGGACATCAACAGTGCAAAAGAAATAGTGGCCAGAACATCTCACCCACTTACTGGGAATATAACTTATTTAGCATTTATTCAAGGTATTTTACAACATAATATAACTTTACATTGAATTACACATTTATACAGTAGGGTATTGTTGCTGTTCATTCAAGGTAAATGTCTTGATCAAGGGTACAATAGGAGGAGCAGGATTTGAACCCAGAACTTTCAGACGGTGAAGCCTTAACGCTGCACAGCCCGTTGCCCTGTACCGAGTTCCTAGACATTTTGTTCTTTTAGGGTTCTCAGCATTCATCACTTGTAGACGAACAACAACAGAGCAGTTTGGAGCAGTGACGCTCCTGGCTCGAATCCTCGACTCCATAGCTCCAAGTAAGGGTACCTCAGGGCAGCGCGTTAAAACGGTAACCCAGGAAATTGCGTTTCTGGCACGGCCCGCACGTCCTCTCCCGGGCTCATTCTCTAATCAGATTGGCTCCCCGAAACCAGGAGGTGTTTACTTCCCGAATTTAATTTTCTTCAGGGAATTGAACGTTAACCTTTCATAAACATTTGTGAGACGTGGGGCAGAGGGTGCTGTCAGCACTGTGACACAAATTGGAAACTGGATCTGGTTTGTACAAAGAGCCATTTAGCCAGCAGCAATGTCACGTAACTTCTTTTCATTGGGCCCCCTTTGATCCAGTGCATGCTCCAGCCCCTCTTTGTCCCCAAGAACAAAGGTACAGAACACAGTCATTGCTACAGACAGGAACGCACAGTCTTATCCACAACTGTTTATTTTCCTTTTTTTTTTTTAAATTTCTTGGGCAGTTCTTGCTGGATACTGCAGATGGGACATTAAAGATCACAAACACTTTTGGCAGCAACTAAAATGTATTTTCAAATAGACACCTACAGTACACTGTTTACAGTAAAACAGTCCCCTTTATGACCCAGTCAATACTCTTATCCCTTATTTTAAATTAAAAAAAAGTATATCCAGTATTTAACAGGAAAGGCAGGATAATAAAAAAAATCAGGAGCATACAATATGATACTTAAGACAAACTATTACCATTTCTCTGAATGATGATTTTTTTAACCTCATCTTTTAACACAAACTAGGTATAAAGAACATAGTTACTTGTGTGTTTTGGATGTTGTGCAAGATTTCTGGGACCAGTTCTGCTTTACTGTCCCTTATTTGTTTTTGCCAAGTAAGTATTTAAAAAAAAAAACCAAGACAAAAAAAGTTAACATAAAACAGTATCCTAAAAGTATACAGTGGGGTGCACACTGACAATACATAAGAAAGAAAGTCAGAGCTCAATATGTGGCGATGGGAAATTAAGTCCTGCACTAGTGTAAACATACTTCATAAACTTCTGTTTTGGAATTCAGCTCTCGACATGCCATCAGGAAACATTTTTGCCTAAAAAGTCCAGCTGTGATGTAAGCTGAAGAAGGAGAGTTCCAGAGGACATGGAGGTGAAAGAGAACACACTGCTGCTCTCCTTAGATCAAGTGGACAGCACAACTTCAGGCAACATACACACCCAAAGAAAGGTGGATTTAGTTCTCTCCCAGAAAAGCGGGTGGGGCTATTGGGATACTGTTTAAAGAGAGCCTGTTGAAAAGAGGGAGGAATATTCTTTACTGAATGCCTGTCCACACTAGCACTCAAGCTCCAACATTCACAGATCATCCTCTGTATGTCAGTGTGTAGTTTTCTTCGGTCCTTTTCCAAATCTGGCATCAAGCCCCAGGCCTAACAAACAAGCAAACACACAAATGTACAGTTAAATCACACATGTCATAAAAAGCAGACTCCATTCAATGCCTAGCAAAGGTTTGCTGACCAGCGGGGGACAAGGCTAGAGAACGTGTAGCTTACCCAAGAAGACAAGAATGGTGCCCACCCACTGAACAAGGCTGATGACGTTGCCAAAGAGGATGACTGAGCCCAGGATTGTGAAGAACTTTCGTGTGGTAGTGATAATGGAGCAGGTGAGGGGCCCAAAATACACCACCGTCATGAAGATAAATGTCTAAAAAGGAGAAAATACGGCACTTTTTCATCAACATGAAAACAACACTCCACGTCCAGGAGTATTTTCTGCCACAGGTGTCCTGGGCTTAGGTCACCTTATTGGAAATTACTACAGCTCTAAGCTAGCTAGCATCCCTGTGATACCTTTGACCCACCTGGCCAAGGGCACTAGTGAGCCCAAAGAGCAGAATATTGTAGTATATGTGGGGGTGGCGTTCAGCAAAAGTCACAAACTCCCAGACCTCTCCTGTCCACAGGACTCCTGAGAGAAAGGCATAAAGGACATGAGGTACAGCAGCCAGTTAGGAAGATATGAGCTCGGGGCAGTGAAAAGAAAATGCCATTTCCAAAAGTGTTATTTATTGCTACATCCAGTATCACAATTACAATAACTTACATTATTCTGAACGATCAACATTTTGCAGACGAACAGCGAAAACATACTATTTATCCATTCATTTATCATTAAAAACTGCTTGTCCAGTGTAAGGTCACAGTGGTTTGGAGTCTATCCCAGAAGCACAGGGCGTGAGGCAGGGTATACCCTGGATGGGACACCAGTAAATTGCAGGGAAATCACACACACTCACTCACGCATCATATGCAATGTAGAGTCACTAATCCACCTGAAGCATATCTTTAGAACAAGAGAAGAATATGCAAACGCAACACAGACTGAGCTGCATTTGAACCCATATCCAATCTTGCAGCTCAAAAGTGGAAGCACCAGTGCTACCCTCTATGCCACCCTTAAGTGGCCATTACAAAAGCACTGAGAAAAACATAAAACAATCCAATGCAAAAAAAATTATGCATCCAATTAATGATTACTTCAGTAAATGTTGAAAACCATTCTTATATTTATGGGCAATGCATAAATAATAACTGGTTACATCAATTTTAAACCATTTGTCTCTTCAGCAAAGCTTTGATAAAATTCATCACCACTGAGGCCGCTGCTGAAATATTAAATGGTTTAATTACCCATGCCGATTCATAAATCATGGATTTTTTTTTTTTGAAATTGTAACAAAGGGTTCTGGGACATTAACATTTTTTCTATGCACATAACTAATTTGATCATCAATTCAAACCTCCACAATGACAGCGCTGCGGCTGTAGATCTCTTCGTGAATCAGCGGGCCTCTGAAATGTAAACTAACACATAGGTTCCGTGTGCTTCTAGATTAAATGTCAGACTAAAGACTTAACGCTCTGTTTGTCTGTGTTATTTTTCCGATCGCTCTGCGATACTTTAATTCCTCAGTTAGTGGTTAAAAGTAAATGTCAGACGCTGACATGGAAATGTCAGGGCCGAAAATATCTGCTTAGACGCCTTATGTCAGAGACACAATGGGCGGGCTGCCAAAAAGAAATGCAGACCAAAAGAGCAGTGCTTTCACTTACTTCACAATCAACTTGGATGTTGATATCAACAGGACTGAGTGAACTGCTATTGTCCAGTTACGACAAATCTTTCAGTGTTCACAGAAAGGTGAGCTGTTCAACCCAGTGCCATGAGCTGGATCCCTCTGGTGTCAGGAAAAAGCAGCAAAACAGCAGCCTGGTGCCACTGTGTGTCTGTGTGTGTACATGGGTAATGTCATGCAAGTATGAAGAAACCCCCATAAGAGCAGCACTTAGGGCCAAGAACTAGGAACCAAAAAGGGAATATTTTCTGACCTGCTGGTACTGTGACAGACAGCACTGAAAAATTGATACAACAGGGGGAAGGGCAGACTGCAGGATCTGAATGCCAAGGAAATCTTTCTGAAGACTGCAACCATCTATTGAATGCTGATTTTTTTTTTCTAATTAAAATCAAGTGATCAGGGACAGCAGGCAGTGTAGCAGAGCAATATCCTTTCATATGAAGGACCTACGCTCAAATGCCCCCTCTTGCTGGAGTACCCTTAATCAAGGTCCTTAAATTGATACAATAAAAAATGCCCAGATGTATAAATGGACAAGTTATTGTAGAGCTTAGCGTACAAATCTAACACTAAGTCACTTTGGACAAAGGCACTAACTAAATTAATTCATTATAACAAAATCTCTGTCAGAACACACTACTTCTGCAGCCTAAGATTATGATACTGATACTTTTCTTTCTATGTTGCAGTATCTGGACGTGTAAGCTGTTGACCCGATTGTACCATCACCCATCATGCACAAGAAAGTGAATATGGAAACGCACCAATGCCAAGTACAAGGGTGGACCACAGGTTGATGTTCAGCATCATGTGGTTGGATCCGGTCTGGTAGCGACCCCGCATGTGGTCCTGGGCCACACCCGTCAGGCCGTCGAGTGTCAGTGAGCACAGCTGGAAGACACCAGGTGTGTGATTTCAGGATGCAGTGTTTGGCGTTTCACAATCACAAACATGGACTGGGACACTTATGAGCCCACACATACACATACTTTCTGACCCGCTTGTCCCACACAGGGTCGCGGGGAACCGGAGCCCAACCTGGCAACACAGGGCGTAAGGCCGGAGGAGGAGGGGACACATCCAGGACAGGACGCCAGTCCGTCGCAAGGCACCCCAAGCGGGACTCGAACCCCAGACCCACCGGAGAGCAGGACCCGGTCCAACCCACTGCGCCACCACGCCCCCCACACATATACAGTTAACCAGAATCTGTTTGTGTACATGGATATGAGTGAGTGAGTATACCAGCAGCAACTCCCCGAAGCCAAAGACATGGTCATCTGTGACATCAGCACCCTTCTGGGGTTTGTACAGGAAGAGGGCGACGCCTGTCACGATGAGGAGGACACATAGGTACTTGGCCAGCGGGTACTTCTTCCTCAGGATGGTTACACCCAGGATCATCACTGTGGAGGCGGAAGCAAAGAGGCGGTTCATGCAGGGAGCAGCACTGCTCATGGCAGACACGCTGCCAAAGGAGAGGCGTCACCAGTGCCAGAGGGAACGGCATCCAGCCAGGCGACATGCATTAACATGACTCAAGACAGTACGGCAGGGTGTGGGGCTGGAATCAGCTACAAAGTCTTCAAATTAAAAATCCTGCCGTGACTAAATTAGAAATCCCATCTATAATTTCTAAAAAGACAATACATGGATATATTTATTCCCGTGCACAGATTTTAGTGGGGGAAAAAAGTATTCCCATTCTGCAGTTACATACACATGAAGTAATTAAGAATGCTAAAACAGGCTTAAACATACAAGCTAATGTCCCACAACTGTCCTTCAGAAGCCCTCAGCAGTCCACCCCCAAAACCCAGTACAGGAGCAGAGGACACGTGTATGTCAACAAGGGCCTTAATATCCTGTGAGAGACATGAACAAACACTGGGATCCTGCAAAGGTTGGCAAGTCAGCAAATCAAATCAGTTTGATCCCCATAAAAAACAAGACCTGAGCCAAACAAACATCGCTAAGGGGGCAATAAGCAACCTCTGCATCATCCATTGTAAACTGCTGCACTGAGGTGGGGTGAAGGGGGCACAATAATATGCTGTAAATAGCAGTTGTGTTTCTTTATGTGTAAGTCTACTGTCACGTACCTGGGATGGGTTTACAGGACTTCCCCAACACCTGAAGGGAGAAAAGGGGGGGGGTGGGAGGAGGGAAAAAAAAAAAGTGAAAAGAGAATTAGAATAGAGCACAGAAATCTCTTGATTTACTGGCTCTCAAATGTGCCTTTAACGGAGCAATGAGAAGCAGGTGGAAGGAGCCCAGAGCGCTGCTGGTACATTACAGCCAGGGCACAGTGACCTCAGCAACTGGAGACAAACAGGGATGACGTGTACCGGGTGCAAGCACAGAGGGACAGGACAGAGACATGCACCGAAGTGTGTGCAGTTCTTTAAAAATAACACGATTACTGTGATATCTGTGACATTTTCATTGAGTTATAAATGATCTCAGCAGGACTGTCTGCACACATTCAATTGTCCTCAAAATATTTTAGATTTATGCATTATTGTCATGTCACATAAGAACCAGGAGAACAGCGAAATCATTTGGGAAACATTTTATTACAGTGATTCAAAGGGAAAAGTACTGTTCTGTTTTACAGTCAGAGGTAAATGGTTAAAAGAATAATACATAATCACAGGAAGGTCTTAGAGATACTGAGTGTAGAAGGAACATGGGATTCCGGGACAGGGGTCAGACCTGAGTGGGGTAGTTGACGTACTGCAGCGCGGAGTTGCTGGACACCATGGCCCCGAGGTACGAGAGGGAGCACACCAAGTAAAGCCAGCTCCGGGTCTGATCGGGTTTGGAGTGTTCAAAAAACTGGATCACTAAAGGTAAGGAGAGGCAAAAAGGGAAGAGTGTCAGCAAGCATCATCATGGGAGTTAAGAACATGTGGCTGAAACCTGACGGTTGGTGGTTCAAGTCACAGGTGGGGCCTTTCCGTTTTAAATTTTAATTATAGTGTTTGGAACACATTTCTCATAGAAAAGCACAGCAGAGGGCCTCCCCTGTGTACTTGGCAACACCAACCATCTGTGAACAGGAGTCCCAGAGAAGACAAATTGGACCCTTGAGTGGGCTGAGTAATTTGCTACAGCTAAATTTGGAAACAGAAATCCAAACGGAAGCGTGGATTCAGCAGCAGATGAATACCGTGCAAAACATAAACACGACTACTGTAACCCATATGGCTCGGAGCTGTGCGGTACCACCCCAGCACACCACCGCGTAGACAAAACCTGGGTGTGGTTCCGGAGGAGGCCATTCACTCACAGATCTTCGCAAAAAGTGCATTGAAGATGCACTGGATGAAGACCAGCGTGGTGGCATATCTGAACTTCTCCTTCTTGTTCCCATAGCTGTAGTCGCCCCTCGTGCTGCAAAAGAATAAAGAAAACGCGGCAGCAGATGGCGCAGCGGTTAGGACTGTCGGCTTGCAATCCGAAGGCTCTGAGTTCAAACCCCACCTCGTGCTGCAATACCCTCGATTACGGCGCTTATCCCGAATCGGTACGGCGGGGATCACCCAGCCGTATAAATAAAATAAGCAAGTGGTGTCAGCTGCGTAAACAACATGACAGACGATATTAGAACTCTTCAAATGCCATCTATATCCTAACTTGTTTCTTCACCCAAAATAGCTTAGTCTTATACCCCCTCCCTCCTCAGAGCACCTTATTTTTACTGTGGTGTTTCAGGGTAAGCACCTTGGATACTGCAGTAGCAGAGGGTGCGGTGTGACCCAACCACCTGAAGGTCACACGTGCGCTTCATCACGCGCCACTACGACCCCTGCCGTCCAATTGAGTTACACGCAGGAGCGAAGCACGCGGCTGACGTGAACTCGGTTTCTATGACTATTCAGACTACTGAGCAGAACTATTCAGACTACTGAGCAGCTTCCACGTGATGGAAAAAGAGCAGAATCAATCCGACTTGCTCATCATCATCGCAGCTGAGCTGCTGCTGTTCTTGTTGTCATTTAAACCCATTTGCTGCTCGTCTCGTGTTTTCCGGCTCACTGTCTCTCACATGGTTTCCTGCAGGATTCCGTAGTAGAAGTAACACACGAAGACCCCCAGGAAACAGACGCCCAGGCGCAGCCGCTCGTTCTGCAGCAGCGACGCCCGTCCGGAGCTCTTCCCCGCGGCCATTCCGTCCTCCAGCAACGCCGGTCCGGACACCGACACCGAGGACCCGGACACCGACCCGCCGCCGCCCGCGCTCCGCAGCGCCGCGTCCCGCTCCACTCTCCCCGCCGCCGGCGGCCCGAGTCCGGAAATGATGGAGCTATCAGCCCTACGGGGGGCTCTCTGCTCACCAAACTACTACACAATTCGCCCTCAAGCCCTGGCGAATGAATAAGACTAACAGAATAATGATGACGGGCTGTAATACTGACTGACTCGGGCTTCTAGTATCAACCCGCCATCACTCCCTTACGCTCCGCGAGACGCTGGTTTGTTGTCTCGCACTTAAAGCGACGTCACTGTTAATCCGGTCTCCGGGCCCCTGCGAAACAGTCACAGAGCTGCCCATGGATCCGCCTGAAACGGTTGGCTGCTTCACTTGAAGTCCAAGTGAAAAAACACTATGCAACCGCAAGAGTATTTCACTTCAGGTATGTTCATCTTCACCTTCTGAAGGATATTACTCCTCTCTTCGTACCGTGCTGAACCCCACATGAAAGGTCAAGGATAGAGATGTTGGGTCCTCCCCCTGTAGTTTTTAGAAACCTGCAGGGCAGATTAATGTGCAAGGAAACGATGGAGTTCCACGACGTTAAACTACTGCCGTTATAAAATTATTGTAAAAAAAGAAAATGGAAACATGTTCCATTAGTTACTCTCTGGAATCACATTCAATAGAATTTAAAATCTGGCACTCTAAATGGTCAGCTACATGCTGCAATGCCAAGGCCCTCAAAGGACAATAGTCGCGTCTAATTTTTCGTCTCAAGATGTGGATGTCTATCATTGGCCCAAATAAGGAAACTTGGGCCAATAACAAAATAACGGGGATACGAGGGGGTGTGGCCTTGCAACTTAAACCCTCACTTATAAACTGTGCTACACGTGTTCAGAATGGATAGTTGGCTTTGTATTTATAGACCGCCGATACAAAGTACTGAATTTTAATTTATTTCCAGTACAATCGGAGAAAAATGCCTGTCATTTCCCCATTTCAAACATTTGACACCTGCTTTGAATTTCTTCAGCTTCAAATTCGATGTATTACTCTCATAACATTCATATCAAAAAGGGCAGGAACAGTTTAGAACAGAATAATTCAGTCGTATGTACACATACATAAAAATTCATATTCAACATTTTCCTCAGAACCGCTTTGCATTTATTAAAGTTGTTAGTCCAGTTATTCCAAGTTAGCCAATAAAGTTCTAATTGAATACACTCATCTAAATGTACACATGCAGTTAATGATAAAACAGATGATGCTTTTAAACTTATTCAACTTAAAACTCCTTTGTGCAAATTATCCATAGACAAAATACAACATATAACTACGTGTTAAGATGTATAAAGAAAAAAAAAAAAAGGGGGGGGGGAGGCAAGAAATAAATACTTTTATAAAATGTAGTTGTGAAACAAGTCATGTTAGAGACATACACTAGGTATTATGTAAAGAGGTTACAAGCATACTGCACCATGAATGAGGGTGTAGGAACAATACACGTAAAATTTAGGTTAAAAACTGCAGAAGCACATGAAGGGTTTGTGAAATAAATAAAACACTTGAAACTCAGACTTGACAGTAGTCAACTAATATATTAAATATTTACAAATGTCATTGCTTCCCTATACGATTATAAATTGATTGAAGCATTCATATTACTCCCCCCAAAAATATACAAAAGCATTGTTGAGAAAGTATTATACTCATTTCTTGCATTTAATAATTATGCTTCCAGCAGGCCAACTTCAAAGAAAAGGCCATCCATTTTAAACTATTAAGGCTGCAGAGAAACTCTTCAATTTCTGTGTTTCACAGGCTGAAGCAGAATACACTTTACTCATATTTTTAAAAAAAAAAAAAAAAAGGCATTGCTTTGTAATATGACCTCAAAACTCTTTGAAACATTCCTTTCAAAGTGAAATCCACATAATCTCATTTTATGAGAATGAACAAATGCAAACAGGAAGAAAACTTCTGAAAAATTTTTTTTTTTTTTAGGACTAGCACCATCAACATACAGAGTTGTCACATTTAAACCTACAGTATATTTTAAATTTGATGAAATCTTTAACTGAAATACTACAAACAAGCAATTCTGATTTAGAGCACAGCTGTGCTCAAATAAATTCAAAGACCATTTACTAAGATCCTTAGGTGTTCACCCTGTAATCTTAAAAGACACCTAAGACCTAGATTAAGAGATTCCTTAACTACATATTTTAAGTGGCAAATTCATTAACCAACCAAGTTAGATTAAGTTTTCCAAAACCTAAATAAAAATAGGAATGTTTGCCAGTGCCTGCTTCACTTTTTCGTGTTTAGATTAAAGTTGTAATAAATACATCTTATACAGTATGAAGTGTCAAGTCTGTCTGTAAAGACAATGGGGGGGGGGCAAAAACCAAACAGGTCTGCAGTTAAAGCACTGTTTGAAACAAAGGAAGCATGCATTTGGCAAGAATTATAGGTCTATGGGTAATTTTACAGGGAACAAATATCACCAGTTCACCTGAAGAGCACAGGTGGAGACAAGAAAGATTGTACTTTTACGTTTACAGGCAGATTGTTAGGGAAACCTGCAGTACTTTTTTAAAATGGTACCCAACAGCTGAAATCCCTGTGTTGCCTCCGAGCAGATTTCATTCATGCTAAGTGTCTCCTCCTTCCTCAATTGCTTCCAAAATCTTGCACGTTATCCCTCACAGGGATGTGTTGTAAAGATAGGCATAGGTAATTTGGGGACAGGGTCAGAAAGGACCAGTCTTGCAGGTCCTAGCAGTGCTAGACATTCACTTGACAACCCACAGCATTAACTATGGTACATTCATAGTTCTCCAGCAAAGTATTTGGTGAAGATTAGCAATTTCAAGTGACTTCAAAGTCCACAACATTGTCAGTATGACAAGAAAATTCAGGGCTTGTATGCATTTTTGCTTCAAACCAATGCTGGAGGGTTCTCTCTCTTCCCTGTCTAATATTCGTCCTTCCCACCGATGGGGTAGGTCCTCTGCGTTTACATAGCAGCGGTGGTGTTACAGTCCGTGCCAACTCCAGGCTCGGTGTTTGTGGGTGGACAGCTGGTGACAGGAGACACAGAGAGGCTGCGAAACAGGAAGTCTACAGAGGGCAGCAGCGGCTTCAATAGACTGACAGGACAAAAGGCAGAGCCCCCATGGGGGGTGAAGTTCACTTTGTTGGGGTCAGGGCACAAGGGATGGGTGAGTAGCAGGCTGGAACTGGGAGTGCTGGCAGCAGGAATTGAGAAAAGAAAAAGGGTACAAGCATTATAAATCACAATATCAATTTAAATTATTCTCTTTTAAAGATTGTATGCACTGTTTAAGATAGATACAGAGTCATGACAAGACTCACTACACCAAGAGGGTAAAATCCCAAAAAAAACTCGTACAGAAAACGTAATTGTTGTTAGTAAAATATATATATCAATAGGCAACTGAGGCAATATGTGCTGTGGCAATGATGTGAACCTTAGCTCTGCCCTCCTGATGAAATGGTAATCTTATTGTGTTTCCACCCATTACTACTAGCACAATAAATTTAACTGAAAGGCTGCTAAACATGAACAAAAAGTCTGAAGTTCCACCTGCAACCATGCTGGCTTGAAATACCATACCTGTAGTTTAAACAGACACGACTAAACCTGCCGATTTGCATCTTTCACAACCTTATGGCAGCCATATGGTAGTTTCATATTTAATACAAATTACCCCATTGCTATTTTCCCTGATTTACCATGCATCTATCAATTCATAGAAATCTAATAATAGCTTACAGAATGGGGGAAGTTCACCTTTTAAAATTTAAAAATCAGCTCATTGTCAAAAGTGTCACCAGTAGGGGGCATCGTTGCTCAAAACATTAAGCACAGCATTATGCTCACTGATAGGAGTAAAGCGTTCACACACAGCATCAATGCAGCTAAAGACAGCAAACAGGAAATTGGAGCTCTGTGTGTGTTTAGCTTACAGGGCTTCCTCACAGGCGCGTACTCTCTCACAGCCTTCGGGGGGCTCCCTCTGGAAGGTGGAGATCTTCCTGGGGCAAGGAGAGGAGGACATCGGCAGGGGGGAGGAGCCTATTCCAACTAGTGGGGGCGAGGGTGATGGGCACAGCGTGTCGGCTGCTATCAAGAGAAGATTGCACCTTTTAGTATCTGAACAGACAGTTTAGCAAACGGCTCTGGGTAGAATTTCAGTGGAGGGGAGTATACCCTACTTACCCACATCCTCCATGGGGCAGGGAGAAGGAGATGGGGACAACAGAGCAGGATCCAGTGGAGCAGGAGAGGAGTTGCTCTGAGACTCACTGCTACACCTCTGCGATGGCACCGGTGCCCGGTGGCCATCGGGCACATCTAGTATGATCTACAGAGATGGATCAGGGCACCACTCAGGAGTCAATTACGACAGAGGAAAGCAATCATCGTTCACCTCCACAGCAACATTATTATGAACCAACTGCAGACCTGAAGAGAATTTAATGGCAGGACTAGAACCCAAGCATGCACAGGTGAAGAGGATGACGTGGGATACAACAAACTTACTGAGCGCTGCTCCTGGGGTGTTCCAGACACAAAGACACCTTCCAGCTCCAGGTTGAGTCCCTCCACACTGTGACGCAGGCGAGGGGTTAGCCGGCTCAGTGACAGGAAAGGTGTTGTCTGAAGGATGACAAGGGGTCATTTTCAGATGTGGTGTTCATTACAGCACAGTAGCACAACAAGTAGGGGTGTGTCTCAGCGCCTGGGTGGTGTGAAGACGTGGGTTTGATCTCCACTCAGTCTGCGTGGAGTTTGCATACTCTCCCAGTGTCTACGTGGGTTTATTCCCGGTGCTCTGCTTTCCACCCTACAGTCTAAAGACATGTAGTTCAGGTTCACCCATAGCGTGAGAGTGACAGAGTGTGTTTCACTGATGTATGGATGAGTGGCCCATTTTAAGTAGTGTATCTAGCAGTCTAAGTCACCTTGGTGAATAAGGTGTGTAGGCTGGTAACACTACACAGTTCACTGGAAGCTGATTTGGAGAAAAGCATCTGCTAAATAAATAAATGTAAAAATGTTAAGCACAGACTGCAACACTCCATGGAACAAGTGCTAGCAGCCATCTTATGCCTTCCACACCTCCTGGGGCATATGCCTCCAACAAGGGTTCTCCAGGCATCCCTAAGAGCTGAGATGTCATGACGTTTTCTTGTTGGCATTTCTGTAACTGGCAAGGTTTTAAAGGTGTGGGGTTGCAAGCCCCATGCCAAACCCTCCTCCTTTCTCAACCAGGCTTAGGACTGTCCGTGGCAGAGTTGGCAGTAGCCATGGCAATACAAAAAAATAGGGGGTGGTTATTGGTGCTTCTCTTCCACAGTGCTTGGGACAAGAACGTGCCACCTAAAAACACCCTACTAACTTTCACCCAGACCCATCACAAGATGGAACTGCATGCTGAACATATGCAAACAGTGCTGAAGTTAAAATGCAACAGGTTAATCTAAGCATGTGCAGTACCTGTGTGGTCCCTGGAATGTAGCCTCCAGGAGAATGGTGAGAGGGGCAGTCCCTCTCAGGGCCCCCTCGGGGAGAGTGCTTGGAGCGCTTCTGCAGCTGGTGTTTCAGGTTGGAGATCTGAAAAGGGGTAGAAGAGGCAATGAGTCACCTCTGAACTATCCCACAGTGGTTAAGTGCACCTGCTGTCCCTCTCTGACCCATGCAGAGGGTCTTAAACACTGAGCACTATCCAGGTGACTGCTGCAGCAACTTACCTCTCTCAGGTGATCGGCACTTCCCCAGGATGCAGAGCGCTTGTGTCCTCCGCTCCTCCGGCTACGGGACTCATTGCACCATGAGCTAGGTGTCTGAGGAGAGAATAATACAAGCTCACCCAATAAGTCCCCAGCATTCTACTGTGGGCTCTTTAAACAGAAAGCATGTATAAAGCTTCCAGTCTAGAAAAATAGGTCAACCTGTCATTTACATACAGGACAGAAACATGCTGAACAAGAAACAAGAGTAGAAAGTCACAGCAGGAAGCTCAAGAACACAAGCAACAGAAAAAGACTAAGAGAGGCAGACTAAGGAGACAAGTCCAAGTGACTGTTCTGAATCTTCCTACAAAATTGGGTTTTTATACAAAAACCCAACTGTATATAGTTTATTTGGTTTTAGAACAACCCCAGCATGAGCATTAACAGGAGCAAGCAGTCAGATGAGAACTTCACCATTATGGGTGACAATGGAGTTATCACATACGTCACACAGTTCTGTTATGCAAAGCAACCACCTGTTATTTCATCTAACTTCCACTGCACTCACTTTAAAACACAACCCAGAGAGTCAGCACTTTGCAGCAGTCATGTGTAGGAGGTGACATTAAACCACTGCTAACCACAGATGGAAGTAAAACGCACGGTGGTAGAAGGATGTCAAAATACAAAGGCCCTATTCGCATCCACAGCATGTTGCACATCATCTTTGCAGGCAAGGATGTGGGTAGGACAGAGCATATCTCCCTCCCCCTGTCCCACCACAACCCTCAACTCCCCCCCAACATGAGCACACATAACGACCTCCAGCTCTGTTGCCACCCTGAGAAAAACCCCTGGCTCCTTTCAAAGCTCACCACCGTGCTTACCGTCATCTCATCTGCCAGGCAGAGCCTTGACCACTGAAGTTTAACAAAATGGCCTGCATGACCAGCTCCACCAAGCACCGCACAAAGAGTGTGCTTCCACACTCCACGGTCAGTCTAGAAACCTCACCGTGACAGCATGGGTCGGGAATAGAGTTGTTGCTAAAGGAAGCCAGGTGGTCACAGGATGCCAGCTATAAAAAGAGTTGGCAACACTTTGCATGGCAGAACTTTCTGGAGGACGGAGCTTGTGTTTCAGAGCCTGGGCAAGGAGCAAGGGTTTGCATGGTAGGGGTAAAGGGCGTCCACAATGTTTGGTGTGAAACGAGAGATGTGCAATAGTGGCTGCTGCAGAGACAGCTTTGCACAAGACACTGACATCAACTTCTACTCTGAGCTACCTGCTGAAATGTGTCAAATGGAAACCTGGTTATTCCTGCCCCCAAGTCCATAAGTGTTTACTGAGAGCCACACCATGATCCCATCTCCTCTGCATCAGTCATGTCCAAGCCTGGTCCTCCCAGGACAAAAGGTGTCAATTTAGTTGGATGCAACTCAGAACTACTTCTCTACTGAAACTGGACCTTAATCACTTCACCTGGCATTTCAGTTGTCAAACGGTAGCTAATTAAATGGTAAATGTGGTTGACTCTGGTACTGGGGCTGGACACCCTGCTCTACACTTTCAAAGAACACCCCTGCTGCAGTATTAAATATTCTTACAATGTAACTCTCAGAGCCAAGTCTGACCTGAAAAGCCTGTTTGACTGACACCTCTATGCACCACCAAGACAAAAAAAACTATCACTGCAGCTGTAGAGCTCTGAGGTATCTGCAGCTGTCGCTTCAAGACATGCGTTTGCATAGTTTCATAGGTCCTTCCTACAGTCCAAAGACCTGCATTTCAGATGAACTGCTAACTAAAAACTGCCTGTAGTGTGCACATGTGTAAGTGAATGTGCAAGTGACTGCCCCGTGATGGACTGGCACGCCATTGTGGGTGTACACTACCTCACACCCAATGCTTTCAGGATACACTCTGGACTACAGTGACTGGATAAGTAGTTATTAAAAACTGATTCTCAAAATTCATTGCAGCAGGTAAAGGTTTATACAGCCATGCCGCTCTTTAAGTGATGCTGGTTTTGAATTTCATTCACCTTTGGACATTACAGACCAACGTAACTACAAAGTTATGGGTGGAAAACACCGGCATTCTACTTCTAGTTAAAATGTTGGGATGAGCATGTAAGGTTGGCACCGTTTCCACAGCGCTAGTAAGATGATGACAAAAGGTGTCAGCTGGGTTCAAGTCACCTGGGTAGCCTTGTCATTGACACAGGAGCTGTGGCTGTCGGGCTCCTTGGGCCAGCGGCCCTGCAGGTAGGGTCCTACGACGGTTTCCAGCGATAGCGTACGGCGAATGCTTGGCTTTGGTGGACGAGACTTGGTTTTCTCCACTGATAAAAATGAGAAGACAGGAGAAAATGTAATGCTTTCTATATCTGTATAAAAAGAATTTTTTAAAACTGTCAAAATGTTTCAGCTAAATTACTTGCGTGCTATTCAGGCAGTGCTACTAAACCAAACTACTATTCAGGAAGTGCTACTAAACCAAACTACAACCTCCTGAGACACAAAAGGAGGGAGAAGAGGAGAGAAAAGAAGAAAAAAAAAAAAAAAAAAGGTTTGTGGATGTATATCTAGCATTTATAGGAGGCTCTCCAAGTCCCACCCCCAAATCATGGAGTGTCATTTAAAAATCATAGCAAGCTCTCTGTTGGGAGCAGTAGGATTCAGCATTGTAATATGGATAGTTTCGAAGATGCACTTAAAACATTACATCCTCTAAAGAGGGAAAAATGAACAGTTGGCTTTCAGGAGCATATTAAACTGTGTTGTTACTCTTAAATGTTTCATACTTCTGCAATTAAAAACAAAGTATAACAGGTAAGAAGGTACAGTAATAATAAAGGGCATGGACTGTTACAAATTCAAGTCCCACTCTGCACTACTACTGTAGCACCCATGAGCAAGGTACTGAGCCTGTGTTACTATATTTAAAATTAACCTTTAAGGATGGGACATTCAGCATAATCTCTTGGTGCTAAACTTGTCCGTCTTGCTGCATTTACAAGTTTTAGGAAGCATAACTGTTCATGAGTATTTAGCATGAAGTCTTTCCTGTGAAGCTGCTGTAGGAAAATGCCAACTCTTTGGACAGAAGCATGGCAAGACCATGGAGAAAGCAGTGAAAGGTGCACCGCTGTTTAAAGTTCAGGCGGGCGCAACCCAAGAGCTGCATGTTACAGTACTTGTCATTGTACCGTCATCCTTTGGCTGAGATCTGCCGACATCCTGAAAGTTAGCAAATGCTGCAACAGGTGATGGGACTGGTGCCTGGGCTGCTGATGTACCAGATTCCTTACGTTACAGCAGCAGCACAGCTGGTCCCTCAGCTCATCCCACATGCAGGAAAAAAATCAATTTTATAGGACGATCCAGAACAAACAGCCACTTGGATTTGTCTCCTTAGTCTGCAAATTCTTTTCTCTGCTTCATCACACCATCAATTTAGCAAATGTGGTCAACCGGCTCTGACTGATGGCTTTATCATTGGGAGGTGTTGTCCAGAGGCCACTTACACAGCACAGCCTGTTGTAACACTTATGGGGAGGGGAAACCTAGACAGACATTCTTACACTTTCCATGATGGACAGATGGCTTTAAATCCCTTCCCAATGTATTTCAACGCACCACAAGAAAACAAAGCCCTTCGAACAGCAGCAGCCACAGAAAGCTGGGAAAACATGTGAGAACATGTCTGTGTGGACATTTTTACACTGTTGTGTTTATAACAAATGAGAAACAACAATCTAAACTATTTCTAAAATGCTTAGATGGTTATTTCTTCTTCCCCAACAGCAGGAAATGATCCATAATCACATTTCGCATGTGGCATAACACAAAAAAAACTTGAAATCTGTATGATCACAACATCAGACTGTGGAACACTGGTTGCAGGGCATGAATCTGAAAATTGTTAACATGCCTATAAAATTTACAACCCATTTATGAACGCTGGCTTTAGCATGTTGCCATTTTCCGCACACTGGTCACACAGGGTGCGTCGGCATTTCTCAAGACAAACCTGTAAAATCAGTGTGTTGCTGTTAAAAAGTGATCCCACAAATAGAATGTCTCAGACAACTGGTTTGAGCACCACTTCAAGGATTTGGTACAGGGAGCAGGCATTGTAAAGTTTAGGGCAATCGCTTTACCATCAGAAGTCCGCTGGTCTAATCCGACTCCTGTTATACTATAGTCCCCTCATTCAAGGTACTTACCCTGAAGTACTCTGGTACAATACCCTGCTGTATAACTTATAAAGTTGATAATGTGACATCGTAAATAATGCCTTGTGCCAGCAAAAAATACTAAAAAATAATGGGAAATAATTATAATACTGACCAGTAGAAAACCACTGGTAAAACAGGCAGAAAGCCTTTCGCAGGTATGCAGACCCAAGCCAAAAAAAGTATTTAAAACCCACTCCTTCTTGTCCATGAGCACATGATGATTCACCACCTGTCCTTCCACTTATTTCAAATGAGCAAAAACGGATCAATCCGATTTGCTGCTGTTAACACAACCTCGCACGTGCAGATGCACCTCAGATTTACCTGTCTTGGCCTCCCTGGGGGTCCTGCCGTGGAGCTGGAACTGCACTGTGGCTCTGATGGGCTGCAAGCCCGACGCGCGCCCCCGACCCGCGCACCCGACGCACGACATGCTCGCTCGCGGCGAACGGAACGGACCCGTCAGCTCTTGAAAGAAAGAATATTTCTGCTATCTCCCTCAAGTTTAGAAACACATGTCAGCTTTCACCTAGCTGGACGGCTGAAGCTTAACTTCTTAACTTTAAACCAACATCTTTAGTTTACTTTGCTCAGTTCGGCAGATTTTACCGACACACACAGCTCTCGCGAGCTAACTATGCTAACTTAGCCTTTCTTTTGTGGCGATAACTCTTTTTAAAAATGCTTTTCAACACGCATAAATTATGAAGCTTTAGAGAGGGCGAGGACGTGTACCTTCGGCATCCCTCGAGAAGTTTACGAGCGCCTCAAACAAAGTTTTGCAAATAAAGTTCTTTAAACGTGTTAATTGTTAGAACAACCCACCGCTCGACCTGCCACTTTACTCTCTAGAACAGTGACAACAGCCACGCGCTGCGGTTCCCTTTACTGCGAAGGGGCGTGGCCACAGCTAAATCCTCGATATAATTGGTTACTGAGAAACACTCCTTCGGATTTATTTGTCAGAGCGCTGTCAATCTCACTTGAGGACGCCCACGTATCTGACACGCCCCTCCGCATTGTTAATACAGTAATCACGTTTTTACTGACTTTGTTCTTTGCTGTTTTAGCTGTTCCTCCTGCTTATGTTTTTGCCAACATTGTTCGGCGCAGAATATACATATTTTGTAAAAACTGAATAGAACTTTTAAACTTTTTAAAGCGTATTGAACACTTTTCCCCTCTGGTGAAGGTGCATAAGGCCTACACACAGCCCACTGATCAATGCTGGGGCCTAAGTGAATAATTCAGTTGGTTATTTGTTAATGTTTCTACCTTCAGTTCAATTTTTCATTATTTTATCATGCATGCAAAAACTTTTCTTAGCGTATGAAATTTCCTGCAGATTAGGAAGGTGCGCCAAAATAAAGAGGGAAGAGAAACGATGTTAAATGGTGCTCGGCCTGTTCCGTGCTGGCTCTGGGGCTCGGGGACATTAATGCGTGGACAGGAGGTATTGTCCCGAGTCACTGAGCAGATGTAAGGGGACTGCGTGTGTGTCTGAGCCTGCATAAAAAAGGTCTATATCCCAGAGTGACCATGCAGATTTTTCTTACTTAAAAGAAACACGGATCACGCTGCCACCTTTGCAGTGTGACAGAGCATCAGGGGCCCTTAATCAACCAGAAAGTTCTGCTGAGCCGAAAGCAGAGCTTTTCGGGTTGAAACTGACTTCCGAGTGTGCCGGCACACACTTGGGGGTGTGTAATCACGGCACAGTAACAAACTCGGCATTGCTGTAACGTTGTGCCCTTAGCGAAACATGTATGATATGGATATCATATCAGCGTATCCCCCAAATGAGTTAGATCAATGAGATCAGGGATCAGAGAAGCTGTTTTAAGTTTATTTGTTGAAGGCATCAAGTCTCAGTCATGAAGTGTGAATTAAGTCCTGTTACGTTGAATTTAGGACATCACTCACCAGGGGGCAGTAGATATCAAAACGATAGATAGATAGACAGATAGATAGATAGATAATCTGAGAGCAAAATTGCATGAAAGTAAAAAAAGTACCATAGAGCTATTTCCTGTATCTGGTGAAAACAGCTTGGTATTGCAGAAGAAATGGCAAGACATGCTGTGGCTAATTTTACTGTGCTCTGCAGTGTATACCCATACATCCTCTTAGTAATTGCAAGGTAGATATGGGCATTTGTGACCTATGGACACCCAGATCTGTGGTTACACAACACGATGTATAGGAAGACTCCATAACGAAATTTGACTTGGCCCTTTGTCCGAATTATTTGTACCATATCCTGCTGACGCAGGGACGACACGCACAGTGATGATATGAGATATCAGAGTTGCTCCATGGCCGCTGGCAGCTAAAACAGTGCACTTACACTTGAGAGAATATCGGCAACCTTTGTAAATTTCCTTAACGCAAATGAAAATGACGACGAGCGCATTATTAAAATACCACCAAAATCCCTAGACATCAGCTTGCATCGTGGTCCAAGTGAAGGAGAACAACGGAATTCTGGGACTGAGATTATCTTGATACATCCTGCCCCCCCCCCCGCATAGACTTCCCATTAAATAAGGGTTTAGAGTGTTGCATTTTTAATTTGGACTTTTAAATGTTAAGGATGATGCAGAGGCATCCAGTTTTGCTGGAATATAATTCAAATAATTTGAATAAAATTCTAAATTTCTTTTGAATTTTATTTCATTACCAGATCATCCGTCCTAAAACTAACACCTTACAAGTAAAGGCACGTGGGAATCAGACAAAAGCCACCCTGTTTTTCCTCTGAAAATGTAAACAGAAAGGCCGCTTTATTGCAGTTTGAAATGGCAAAGACGCATAGTCCTCCAGGAACGAACACACACACACACACACACACACACACACACACACACACACACACACACAATCTGAAAAAGTAAAAATATACATATTGATACAACATTGTGTGAAAAATAAAAGAAAATCAGTCCTTTAACAGTATTACAATCAGTACACATAGTGATTATGCGTATAGCAGCAGGGACACTCTCACACACACCTATGTTGATAAATATACAGTAAATAAATTCACACAGATTTTGGTAAAGCAAGCTAGTGCATAAAACAGAGCTCCCCGTGTTCAAATCGAAGTCAGCCTCGGACATGCAAACAAATATCGAACAACAATAATACGGTAAATGTCATCACTCACTCGATCAGAGAGCGTTACTCATAATGACTACGATGGAAACACATTTGGCAGTATTTTCCTCCTTGGACTGAGGATTGGTGTCCTTATAGTGTGATTTTTTTTTTTTTTTTTTTTACGTAAGATGGACACATACGTCAGATGCAGATTTATATATGAACATATCCGAACAGGAAATGCATTAAGATAGCAGGTAGGATAGAGGCTGAAATATGAAATACGAGCTCTCCTGTAGGACGGCTCACGAGACCACATTCATACTACGAGCCGCACCTGAACTCTGGCGTATGAGTACAAAGTCTTCCAACAAAGTTTAAAGTCAACACACCTCTTGACTTTAAATTTTCAACAAAGAGATTGCCACAATCTGAGGGTTCTTGCGTGAACTGCGTTTCTGTCCCACCGGGGCCAGATTCCACAACGGACCGGTCCCCACATCCCGCGCCCCGCGGAACGAGGTGCGCGTACAGCTAAGGGGAAGGTGAGGCCCGCCTAGCTGGGAGAAGGAGCGGGGCTGGCCTCCGTGCTGATGTTCACCAGACACTCGCTGGACTTGAGGCTGGCCAGGGATTTGCAGCTGGGGAGGGAAGCCAAAGAGCCACAGAGACCCAGCATGGACGGCGTGTACTCCTTACCTGGAACAGCAGAACATAGAGGGGTAAAACACATCATCATTTTCATGCACAGTTATGTCTCAGGACACAACGCACCCACACCACTCCCATTAATGGGCACTGAGTGGTGTTGTGGTTTGACCCCCCCCCAGCTTCAGATCTGAAGCAGCTCATACGTTTGCTGGTTAGCTGCGATACATTGCAACCTTCCGACCGTGAACCCTCGCTCTCTGTACGGTGACCAATTTGCACTTTGTGCGTACCGTCTACCCGTATATTGTTGTGACCTTCTGCTGTTCGTAAAACTTTTCGTTTTGAAGTAGCAAAAGCTAAGCATGCGGTGGCTTTACTTTAAATGAATACGTAACGAATGCAGATGATGCTTACAAGCTCAGCCAAGAGCACTGTTCACACTGGTCCGCGTGGAACAGACCATCACGTTTCAATCCGCCAAACTTTGGTGTCGGCATACGGTGTGTGTCCGTGTACCTGCAGAGCACCAGGTGTCCCCATTCTGCTGACCGTCAGTCTTCTGCGAGTCCGAGTTCAGGCTGATCTCAGCGGAAAGTTGATCCAGGCTGTGGAAACTCCTCCTGCGGAAGAGGATGCGAGTGGAGTGGACCCGGAAGCCATACTGCCAGCGGGAGGCCCTACTGCAGGAGCACCATGGGCCCATGGTGCTTTGGACAAATCTGTTCCACACACCATTCCGACGGAGGTTCCCAACCTGAATATGGCTGATCGCATGCTATTTTATCCTTACATTTCAGAACTGAAAAATTAAAAAACACTGCTGATAATCAATAAATGGCTCACTGAAGAATTAGCTATAGCTGGAAATCTGAAAACAAGGATGAGCGTGGACTTCACTGTAGGTATGGAACAATCTCAGGGTTGAACTCTTCAAATTTAAGTTTTATCTGATCAGTTCCCTTATTTATTCTCTTAATTTTTTTAATATAAAGACTACCTACACAGGACGAGAGTGCATGCTTGCAGACCAAACACACCTTCGAAAAAGCTTGCTGTCCTCCCGGTTGTTGCAGGGCTGGCGGGAGGGCCACTGGTTCACCAGGGGGATGGGCAGCTCCTTGGCCAGGCGGCTGGAGTCGCAAGGGATCAGCGCCGTCCTGCAGGGGGTGGAAGGTGTTCTAGTGAGGGGATGTGACATATTTCCTGCTAGACTATACAGGCGTGTGTGTGTGTGTGTGTGTGTGTGTGTGTGTGTGTGTGTGTGTACGTACGTGTGCGTCTATGCAGGGAAGCGCATGCTACCTTATACCTTTTTAACACTTTTCCACCTCTGGCAGCTTGCTTGTCCCATTTACAAAAGATCCAAACTCTGTGGGAGTTCCTTCCATCTTTCAGTTCGAAGTTTTGCACCTTTGTGGTGGAGTGAACTACCTCTGTCCCTCATAGCTGCTGAATCCCTTCCAGCATGTAAAAAAAGTTGTGTGTTTTTTTTTTTTTTAAATCATCTCTTTCAAACCCGTTTTCCTTCCCTAGCTCCTGGAACCTTAAGTTAGTCTCTCACCACCTGCTAATTTTTATATGCCTATTTTCCTATTTGTACTTCACTTCAGTACTTAGGTACTGGAATATGTGCTGCATGACAAGGGTTTTACAGAACAAATAATCTGTGTTTCAATAATCATGTATATGTATCCAAGTCTTCTGTTTGTTGTGAAATCCACTTTTGTTTATTCTCAGCTGAATGTAACTATGTAGAAGAGCGTCTGCCAAATACATAAATGTAAATACAAACTGGGGCTACGGGGCAGCCAGTGGTGTAGTGGTTAGATCTACTGTCTCTGGATCCAGAAGTCGCAGATTTGATCCCCATCTCTGGCTGCAGTACCCTTGAGCAACGTACTTACCCTAAAAATTACTCCAGTAAAAAATTACCCAGCTGTATAAATGGGTAAATAGTTATAAGATTGTAACTTTAATAGCAATCGTGACCTTAACATTGTAAGTCGCTTTGGAGAAACGCGTCAGCTAAATGAATAAATGTAAACTAATAAATGAGTTCTGAACATGTACAACCTCAAAGAAAAACACGAGCACGAGCCAGACTGTCTGTGTGCAGCCTGCCGGGACGCTGCATGTTCTTTCACAACGGCCTGAACTCACAGCTGTGCCTGGAGCTCCAGAACGATGCCCTCGAGCTCCTTCTTCTCCTGCTGGCTCTGCTGCAGCACCTCCTCCAGCCTCAGGCTGAGCCGCTTGTTCTCCGTCTCCAGGTTCTTTAGCTGGGATTCCCGCAGACGCACCAACTCCTCCAAGTAGCCCTGCAATGTGGGAAAGGTTCAAGATGTTTTTATTATTATATTGGGGGCGTGGTGGCGTGGCAGCTTCGGCAGGTGCCCGCTATGTGGCGGGTCTGAGGTTCGAGCCCGGCTTGGGGTGCCTTGCGACGGACTGGCGTCCCGTCCTGGGTGTGTCCCCTCCCCCCTCGGCCTTGCGGCCTATGTTGCCGGGTAAGGCTCCTACTCGCCGCGACCCTGCTTGGGACAAGCGGTTGTTGACAATGGATGGATGGGTAATAATAACAATCAGCAACGGTGGAAAGAGGTGCTAATAGTGCAGACCTTCTGGGCATAGACGATTTTGAACTTCTGCTCCAGCTTGCGGCACTTGTTGCTCCAACTCTCCTCGTCGGTGACCAGAGGGATGTACGGGTGCTCTGGGATGCTGTCGTCACTGGTGCTGCTGTCTAAGCTGCGCCGATCCTCCTCATCGCTCAGGTAGTCATAGCTGCAACAACGGAAAGCTAACTGGTTCCCAAATACTGTAGTTGGATGAACATGAAACTGGCGTTAGGGAATTTCAGGAAGATTTTTGGGTCTGTCCTGATTCACAATACTAGCTTACAGGTCAATAAGAATTGTCATAAAAAAAAAAAAAAAATCTTTAGCTTCAGATGAATTCCAGTAGGGCTGAACAGATTGATAAAGAGTTTCATCAGTAGCTGAATAACAGTTCTAGATAATAATGATCAGGATGAGCAAAACTAGCCACGAGTACTACAGTATATATATTCAAAGTAAAAGGGGTAAACATTTTTGCACTCGGTTATTTTGCGTTTTATACTTGATTCAAAATTGATTTGTACAAATGTGTCTTCACATTAAAAAGTATTTTTCTGTTGATCAGCGTCAAAAAATTACCAATTAAATGTACATATTTATAAATATATGCTGAAAAACTACATTCCGGAACGTGAAAGCCATTGCTCTGTCTCATTGCACTCACCTTTGTGTGAACTTCAGGTAAGGTGTATAGTCAATCACCGCCCCAATCTTTCCATCTAGAACCTCCCCTTTCAGACAGAAGCTGTGGAACAGATGACAGGTGGAGTTACTGATTTCGCCTCAACACCTGCTCATGGGGGCCAATCAAAATACACACACACACACACACACACACACACACACACACACACACACACACACACTTTCAGAACTGCGTGTCCCATATGGGGTCGCGGGGAACCGGAGCCTACCCGGCAACACAGGGCGCAAGGCCGGAGGGGGAGGGGACACACCCAGGACGGGACGCCAGTCCGTCGCAAGGCACCCCAAGCAGGACTCGAACCCCAGACCCACCGGAGAGCAGGACTGCGGTCCAACCCACTGCGATACCGCACCCCGCCCAATCAAAATATTTTTCAGCAAACAACTGAAAAAGAAGCACAGATCTTAAAGAGCTTGGCCGCACTAGCATTTCACTGCTGTACGAAAGCCAGGACCAAACTTTTAGCTCTTTAGCAGGTATAGTACCCATGTATGGTAAAAAAAAAAAAAAAAAAAGGGGAAGATATTTCCATTATCGCCAACTACTTGTCCGTGTAGGATCTATGTAGAGCCTCCAGAGCCTATCCCAGAGGTATAGTGTGTGAGGCAGAGTGCACTGTGGATGGGGCATTAAACTGTGAGTAAGTGGAACATTTACCATGTTTAAAAAACAAGCACTCTTCTAAAAGTGGGAAAAGGAAAAAAAAAAAAAAAAAAAAAATCAGCAAAAAACAACTGGTCCACAGCGATGGAACAAGGTATTCGTGGAGGATCTCGGCTCCGGGGACACGTATAGATGGAACCTGAATGCCATAGGGTGCATCAACCCTCACCTGAAGTCTATGGCACTGAGACCAATCAGCATTCCAGTGAGAACCGTGGCCTCTTCCCTCAGCATGATGGCTCCATCATCATAGAAACGCCTGCGAGGCATCGAGAATTAGCTGACTCCAAAACTACAGCCTGTTGAGATGCCTCATGGTATTCTGTAAACAAGCTCTCTCCAAGCATAGGTTACAGCGACAGTTGGTCATGTAGTGGTCAGAGCTGCGCCCCTTGGACCCAAAAGTCACAGGTTTGGACCTCACCTCCAGCTGTAGTACTTTTGAGCAAGGTACTTATTCTTAAATTTTCCAAGTAAAATTACCCAGCTGTATAAATTGGTAAAGAATTGCAGGTAGATTAACATTGTAAATTTCTCTGGAGAAATGTAATGTAGATGAAAGGCAGCATTTCAATATTAATTACATAAATATATATTAATTAGAAATAAAATACTAAACAAATTCAAATATTTTAACTAACCTCTAGTCACATTAGAACTAAAATCAATGAAAATAAAAATAACTTTTCTTCGCAAACTTTTACTCAATTCTGATTACTGACCAGTTCCTTCAAAAAAAAAAAAAAAATTTTTAAAAACACTTGCAGGTCATCACTAACACTCATGAACATCAGATCATGTGCTGTTAACACTGTGGAAGAGAATTGCCTGTCCAACACCCCTATTTTGTTCGGGTGCGTTTTACTGACACCTATCAGCTGGTTGCGTAAGTACAGGTCATGATCAATCCACAACAAATTTTTTTTTTTTTTTTTTTTAAAAATGATAAGAAAATAGAATTGAAACAATTAAACGGGAAAATACTTGTCTTCAAAAATTCTAAACTGTTCGTCAGAGCAGGACCCGGTGTACCGTCACTTCCGTCCTCTACCGAGTTGTCTTTTCGTGTTAAATGCAGCGTTGCACGGTGCCCACCTGGTCGTCCGCGTGTCCCTCAAGGCCGTGGCTATGTATTCTGACAGTCGTTTCTCCATCAGAGCCACTCGAACCCAGGCCCGGCCCTGCGGTGGAGAGAGGCTGGAGTGAGACTCCATCAGATTCAGAACCCTTGTCCTCCAGGCACTTGTCGCCACCTCGTTCTGTTCCTCGACACCTTTCTGCACCTCCTATGGTCCAAGAACTCCCATCTCTCCCGCGCTAATAATTAGAAAACAGACCCTGTTATGATTATCGATTTGGAGTCCCCACATCATTCCTGCATTTCGCTCATCATGGCTGGGGGATACCATGCAACTCTTGCACGGTAAACTCCCTCTGATTTTGCTCTGCATCCTCGCACTTCACCTCCTGCTCTCGCTGTTCAATCCCATCGTGAGCCATCCTACTACAGACTTCACCGAGATGACAGGCCCTCTGCGACTGGCACCGACCGGCCACGCGTGCAAAGGCACGGCGGCCCAGAGAGTGAGCTTTTGCACCGGTTTCCTCCCACATACGGTTTTGGTCCAGCAACTTGCCCACGCCGCGACAAAGACGCACTTGTGCCCGGAATAAGGCTACGCTATGTCTGCAGTCTGGATGACAGTAGCAGGGAGGGCGGTGTACGGTGCAAGCCATGCATCGCCCACCATCTACCCTCCTTTCCACCCTGCCCCATCTCGCCTTGGCTCGGGAGGTGTTGATGTTCTCTATATTCTCGATGCTGGCGATGCAGTTGTTCGGGACCTTTCTGCAGGCAAGGCGGATGTAGTCCCAGAAGCTGCGCTGGCCATCGTGGCTGAACCAGCTGCCCGGACCTGTCCCGAAACAAAAGAGCCAAGGGTCAGTCAGAGGAACACTCGAGAGCTAATACAAGAAACGCGATGTTATATCAAATTGAGCTTTCCTTAAACTATTGCAAACATTCAGCTGTAATTTTCATTCTGGAAGTAGAAAAGAAATGTTCATATGCAGGTGGTCTTCAACTTACAACGCGGTTCTGTTCCGACAAACTCGTCGTAAGTCAAAGTTATACTGTATTATAAAAACCAGAAGAATATAAACAATTAACATGCACGAATACTACACTGCATAAGAGGACTGTTATGCACAGCACAGTATTATGATGATAATTTCATACTGCACTAATATTTTTGCTTTCATCTCTGAATCCGCTTTCTTTAGATTTTTCTTTTCTGAACCACTGGAACATTCAGGTCTTCACTTTCAGTTAGTTCTTTCAAATATAAAGTAACTTGAATGGAGCCATAGACAAAACATTCTGTAAGCAAAAAAAAATCCAATGCAATCACTGAAACACTTACTGAGTCAATAAAAAATATGGATTCTGGCAGCAGTGCAGCCAACCAATGTTATCGTACAGCACATAGAGCGGCAGCCCTTAGACATTATGGCTAAACGTTATGACTTATGTCAGGAAAATATATAATAAGGTTACTGCGGCATCTGTCATAAGTCCAAGTTGTTGTAAGTCGAGGACTACCAGTAATGTAAAATACCAATGTATATTACTTATTTAATATCTTACTGCATTTTCTACTATTTACTATTTCCTACCCAAAATCTATGAAGAATTCATTGTGGTAAATGTCAATAAACGATATCCAGCCACACGCCCCACACTCGCACACAAGCCCATACCCCCACAGGGTTGACTTACCTGCTGCGTTGCCTTTGAAGCGATGACTAAGGATGTGTTCTAGGATGGCGGCAAAATTGACAAACTCCTCTGAGGAGTCATCAATAGGCTCCGTGGTGTACTTCTCCAGCAGGGTCTTCACAGAGAACCTGCAGAGGATGGTGACGATGCTTGTGTCAAGCTCATATTTCATGCCATACCTTTAACTAACAAAAGGCCAAAACCGTGGGACTTCATCTTTGACTAATGTCACCATTAAAACAACAAAAATAGTCTTCACTTGCGTGAAAGTCTATAATTTTAAATAAAAGTCATAATGTGGTGACTGTAATGTTAAAATAGTCCAAGTTCTGTTAAACAACTGCATTTAAGGGATTTCATAAAGTAGCATCCAACTTAGACTCAAAAAAAAGAATCCATCGTTGCCAGCGTAAAACCTCAGGAAGAAACTTGTAAACAGGAAAACCCTGTAAAGATGCCAAAAACTAGAAATAAATACCATAGAAATTTCAAATTCAGACTCGCAGATTCGGGAGTCGTGCCACAGGGTGGACTGATGTCACTTACAATGGTCTAGTGTGAAACAATGTCTCCTTTAACCTTGTAAAACCAGCGCCATTAGAACAAGACAATCGCACCACTGTCCTGGCCGGTGGGCGACGAAGCTCCCAAGCTTTCTCTGCCCACTTTAGGTCACATGAAACTATCCCTGGCATTTACGGGACCGCGTCTCACCGCTGGACAAATGCACCAAAACGAGGCAGGGAGGACCATCTCCTTGCTTGCCCAAGTGTCTAGTTTCAGGTTCCATGAGAAACCACCATTGGGGAACTGAGGTTTGTAGGTGATGGTCACACAACCGCAGAGTAGGTGATGTGAGGAGACGTCCGTCGCGATGGGCAACACCAGCATCACTGAGGGAAAGACAGCCATCTCAGTGGGCAGCACCTCCATTAAGAGGGGAAAGACAACCTTCTCCATGGGCACCTCAACCATCAAGAGGGGAAAGACCACCATCTCGTTTGGCAAAAACACCTTCAGCAGAGGCAAGACCACTACTACTCTGGGCAAGGCTTCTTTCCTCAAGCGACGGACCACCGTCTAGATGGACAAAACTTCCACTCCCAGGGGCAAAAGGAGCCCCTTCTGGGGCAAAGCCCCCATTCCAACGAGCAAGACGACGCTCTCGAGGAGCAAGACTTCCTTCACCAGAGGCAAAGACACCATCTTGAGGAGCAAAACCACCATCACTAGAGGCAAGTCCAGCATCCTGAGGAGAAAAACGCTTTTCTCAAAGGGCAAAAGCTCCTTCTCAACAAGCAAAACCACCATAGCTAGGGCCAATACTAGCTTTGTGGTGAGTAAAAACACCATTTCCAGGGGCAAGATCACGGTGTCAGTGCGCAAGGTCACCATTTCAAAAGGAGAGAAGTTCATCTCTGTTGGTGTTTCCATCATCACAAGGGGCAAGGATACTCAATGGAACCTGTACTGGGATTTTCATGTGTGAGCCCAGGGCCCTGTTCACACATCACAGAGGAATTCATCAAATTACAGGTAGGTAACATAATAAACACCTGCGCTCTTCCTGAGCTGAGCTTAAGTCTGCAAACAGAATAAAGAAAATAATGAAAAAGACATCCTTGGTAGATGGAAGTCTATTCCATGCCAGAAAAAAATATACTTGGCAGTGCTTTCACTTTACTTGATTTTACTGAGGTTTATTGATATTCCATTGGTCTGTGCTGGTTCCTCTTGGTTTCTGTGGGTAAGGCAGTACTTTTTACTGACAGCAACCAGCATTGTTTAGAAGGTGCATTATGGTTATTTGTTTGTTTTCGAACCTGTATCAGATTTATGCAATGGAAACCACCCCACCATACAACACTGCATTATAGTGGAATTACAGATTCCCTCTTTGTAACGGAAACCAAGAAATAATGATGTAGTGGATTTTCTAGCATAGGTTATGCTGTTATGTCTTGACACACCACGTGTGAATATTGTCCCGAGTGATGCTTTTGCTGCTTATTTGGAACATGATCATGACTGAGGTATATACTGAGGGGTGTGGTGATATATGACAGCACATATACAGTATTTCTGCACCCAGTATTGTTACACATCTGAAACTTGCCTTTCCGACTGTGGCCAAAGTAAAGGACTTGACCACATGCCGTACTGACTCACCATCTATTTGTTAATGGAAGTAATGTATGAGTAATGCATGTAATATACAAACAAAATATACCTTAACACACTGTCACATGCATTTGTGAAAGTGCAATTTTGAACAGTCAACAATTAACCGTAAACAGCTTTTCACTTCATTAAAATAATAATAAATTAAATCATACTGATTTGGAAACTGATTCCATTGTACGGGGTTCGAATGTGTGAACTGCTGTCTCAGATTAAGATGCTCTTGGTACGATGTGACACTGAAAAACAACAGTGGAACCTTGACGTAGTCAGACCCAAAAAATGCCCTTTGCTCCCACTTAGGGTTTAACGATTAATGAATGAAGGAATGAAACTTCATTAATCCCAGATGGAAATTCTACTTGGTTGTAGCAGCATTCAACAAACAACAGACATACATACCCATATATGACACACGCATATGCATACATACACACCTATGTATATATACCTACATACAGTGACAAAACACAGATAAGTAAATAAATGAGTATATTTACACACAAGAGAGGGTGAAAACTGTGCAAGGTTTTGGTATGACATTTGTCTACTCTGCACATATATTTTGGATGCCTGTGGTCATGTAATAGACATATACTGTATTTATTAATGTTCACTTTTCTTCCTACAGCTTTGGCATAGTCAACAGGATCAACTGGAACCTTCCATGTTGGTTATGGACAGTTTGTATCTCATCAAAGCACCAGTGAAGTTTTACTACCTGCATATCCTGGACAAAAGCCCCTGCTTGATTAAGTCTTTCTTTCTGGTTTTGGGGGTACTGCTTTGTGGGTGGACAAGCAGCAGGCCTCACCAAAATTTTCCCAGAGGGGATTACCAAAAATGGGCACCATTCAGCCATTGGCTCTGGACAGAGTGGACCGCAGGAGGTACGTCTGAAGTGGCAAGAGCCCGAAACCCCATATTTGAGAACACGTCTGAGAAGAAGACCAGAGAGATCCAATTCCATATACCATGTGGAGAAACAAGTGAAAGGAGACTGAGAGGCAGTATGTTGTGAATGACTCAAAACTTCTCAAAAAAAGCAAAGTGCAGTCTTTTGTGGTAAATGTATGTTTGTGATGGAGGGTGGTGTGGAAATGAAGCAGCATGGGAGCAGTGGCTGGTGATTTTTAAATTCTGATCCAAAAGGGAGGTACTCCAAGCAAGAGGGAAAAAAAAAAAAATGGAAAAAAATGTGTTGCACCTGCAGCAATTAAATTAGCAAAAATAAAGATTTCAGAGGATGTTGAGGAAAAGCTTAGGGATGTTGAAGTTGAATGATATAGAAATACACAGTGAACAAAGGTAATCAGACACTAGTTTAGGGTTAGCATTGGCCTGAACCAAATGAGCTCACAAAAGTGATATATTTGAATGTTGTCAACAGAGAGCCAAAGCTAAAGGTGTTGCCAACCAGATAAAGTTAATTTTCAAAAGCCCAGGCAAGCAATCTGTCCAAAACTGACCCCTACCTGGCTGATAAAAGAAATGATAAAATTGATCATTCAAATTCAATGATGAGAAACAATTGAGAAAAATACTACAATTATGTAACCTCACATAATGTAGACCCGTGATGCTATCAGACATGCTTGTGCTACACAATGCCTGGCTTTTGCAAAGCACCACTCTGGACTTCCGCCTCCGGCCTCAGCATCCTATCCGGGTGCACATCTGCTTTGCTAGCAGCTGCCTTGTTAGTTGATTCTCCAAACAAAGTCTAATTGCGTTTAGAAGAGAACTAATGGATTCAGTTCCATTTGTTGTGTATCATGAAACCCCAGCCATTAGTCTGCCCCTACTGTAAGCGAGCGATCCTTATTGTTTCCTGATAAGGAAGAAAGGGTTTTACTTTTGCTGATTGTCTGGATACTTCTCTCACCCTAGGTAATCCACAGAGGTCTGGCATGGTACCAAGAGTGCACCGTTAAACATTTGCCTAAGGGATGCCTGATCCAAAGATTATCCCTGTCCTTCTAAAGTCTCAGGCATTGTCCTACTATTCTCATCCGTAAACATTCTCCTTTGTCTTCAAAGGACATAGCGTGGCCTGTGAACCTCCTTCACACATCGAGTGTGCTGTCCCACCAATAGAGAGCTTCTGAGAGCTTCTTCATTATTATTCTGTCACTGACAACAATAGCGTTGCGGTTCTTGGGACATAACTTTGCTCTCGCCAAGTTTTTGCCGAGACAAAAAATGTCATGTGTGGAAGTTCAGAAGGAGGCATGCATCTGAAACATGGGGGATTTCTGAAATTGTGTTCTTCCAACCAGAGTTGTGACAAGTTACAAATGAGTTCTTGCTAAATATCATCAATACTATAATTTGAAAGAGGGAAACCAAACATTTATACATGCAAATGAGAAACTTCTAGGTTCCAAATTCTACAGTCATTCCACAAATAATCCCCACAAGAAAAAAACCTTTAGACTGCAACAGAATTGGGGGCAAAAAATGAAAAACTGTAGAAGCCTAATTAAAAATCCTGATGGATAGTGATTTTACTCATAAAAAAGGTGATGACTTCTGCCTAAAAATGGTGCTGGTATTGCTATGTAGCTGAATATTTTGCTGAGTTGGGGAAGTATATAGTATGTGATGTGCTTGCAAATCTTGCGAACCTTCTTCCTGTTAGCATGTAGCTACTACGCTAGTGTAACAAACTGAGAAAATGAGAACTGTTGCTTGGTGTGCTAACTAATCTCCTGTTACTAGCACCAAAATTACTACGTTAAACTGTAAAATAGGGATGGGCAGCTTAGCAAGAACCCTCGAACCCCCTCCTTGACGCCCTCTCGTGGAACCACTAGTCGGAAGTAGCTAATGGGTGGAGCAGGTTAGTAAAACGGAAAGCGCTGTAAACGTGAAGAGCATAAAATTCTTTTTGTACATCCTGATACCGCAGAATAGCAGCTTAAGCTATGGCTCCGTTTCGCTAATGCCCACATTTTGTAAACATTAACTAGACCTTTGAATAACCAAGAAGTTTTTGATTCCTCCAGCGATCCCTCCGAGTCCGAGATCATCGCTTGCGATAAGTCTGCATGTTTGCCTAACTGTGCGATCTGGCCTTGTTGTACCAGAGTGATCTGTCATAATTTTTAAAAAAAAACATTACTGTCTGGATTTAAATAAATTTTGCCCATGTAGGAAAGACTGAAGTCATTGTATGTTTCAACATTTTGTAGACTCTGGACTGGAAAAACATCTGCCAAATAAATTAGAAAAACAAGTGCAGAGACCTCAGTGCCAACTTCCAGCTTTGAATACGGACAAACGTCAGACATGGCAGTAAGCGGTGGTCCCGAGTAATGTATAAGTCCAACTGTCAAACAATGCCATAGATTTGGGTGATGTCACCATCAATTGTCCAGTGTGTGACAATGTCTCCTTGAGCCATTCAATAATACCCCCCAGCAACAGGACAATTGCTCCACTGTACTGCGGTAAAACATATGGAATCCATTCCTGGCATTTCAGAGATTGAATCTGAACATGGAACGCCCATGAAACATGTTCAAGCACAAACACACACAATCTCTTTCTCTCTCCCCCACATACACACCCACCTTCTATGCAGATGCAGAAACTTCAGTAAAACTCAGTATAACTGGCTTCTACCAACACAGACTCTAGTAAACAAGACAATGCATTTATTGTGTACAGTGCATCTTTCATTCTGTGCTTAATATTTTGCAATCAAACAAAAATATGGAAGAAACCAAACAATTCTGCATATCCTCATAAAACCAGACCACAAAACCACTGAAAATCAACGAGTTTCTTTTTATAAAAGCTTGCAATTACTGGTACAGTTTTATGCAATAATGTGGAGCTAATTTCATTAGGAACTTCAGTACACTATGACAAATTATTTTAAACAAATTACTGTTGTGGTCTAAGAGCTAACATTACCAGCTAATTATGAAAATCTATGGATATAAGGATATCAAATGGTGAACTCACAAATATCAAAGCTTAACTCGCTGTTTAAGTTCTGTCACCACCAAGGCAGCACCTGAAACTGCTGTGGAAGTTACAATATATATATATAAATCAAATTCTCAATAACAATCTTGATATATTTATTTAAACTACCCACATTTCTGTAGATAGTGTTAGCATAAGGACTGAAGGGTTTTTTTCCCCAGTTTTCTATTTTTAACTCACCTATGTTATCTTTCTTTGAATGCCATCATAACCATACCGTACACCTAACTGTCACAAAAAATAAAACATTATAGTTATCATCCAATAACAGTGTCTCCTAGGTCACTACAAATAAGGGTGTATGGGATATTAATAAACTGGAGAAACACAAAAAACACTTCATACTCACTTTGGGCCAATCCCTATTGCAAGAATGGTTTGGACACAATGCCACAAATGTGAGTGATGTCACTACCCATCGCCTTGCATGCAACAATGTCTCCTTCAACCGTACAAGACTGTCTCCATGGCAACAAGACAATCGGTCCACTGTCCGGCCCCGATATGCAGCAGGACCCGTGGGTAGATTCTGCCCATTTACTGGGCACATGGAATCTGTGCTCTGGCCTGTACGTGAGGGCGTTTCACTACTCGACAAATGAACCAGGACGCAGAAGGACTTCTTTTCCCTGCATCAGGCAAGTGGACCTGTTTCAGGTTGGTGCTGCAATTTCCTTCAACCGCAGCACTGGCGGAGAGCCCCAAAGGGAAGGCACGGTGTTGAGTACCTCCTACAAAAGGGACACGGCCCCAGGATCTCCATGGGGAACACCAGCATCACCGAGGGGAAAACGGCCATCTCGATGGGGGACTCCACCCTGACCCGAGGAAAGACCACCATCTCGATGGGCAACACGACCATCAAGAGGGAAAAGGCCACCTCATCCATGGGCAGGTCGAGCTTCAGCAAGGGAAAGACCACCACGTCTCTGGGGAAAGCCACCATCACAAGGGGCAAGACCACCTTCTCTCTCGGCAAGCCCGCTAACGCCAAGCGCTAAGTCCGCCAACGAGCCAGGTGGACAGGTCGTCAATGGGATCCGGACAATGACACCCACGGAGGATAAGGAGTCTCAGCATGATCCATATTGGGTTTGTCATTGTCACCATTATGGGGTGGGGCTCAAAAGTATGGATCCCCTTCTTTGGTCACAGAAGAATATATCATGCAAACAGGTCAGTACCATCACGTTCTCTGCAGAAGCTTGGGACACTTGTGGTGTATTCTGCTGAAACAAGCTCGAGACACAACGTACTGGACGGAACCACATTTTCCATATTTCAATGCGGTTAACGTGCTTGGAGGCAGATGCTAGCTATGCACTTGGCTTGAAACACTGCGCAAATGTTTTGCTACTGACGCCCGCTAGTCTAAGTCCTGTCCTGCACTATTAGTGGACCTTCTCACACATTTACAGCCCGTCATCAGATCATCGGGACACACACAAGCAATGTGTTCCAACGCAGAAGTATGCAACGTGAGGGCTGCAGAACCGGAAAAAAAAAATCTGACTGACTGAGAGAAAATTGGCAAATTAAGACGAAAAACAACAACCGTGAAGAAGACGCATCAACTGCAGGAGTTGCTCCCAAGGAAAGGATTGAAATGGCAGATACGTCTTTGGAACGAAATGCTTCACTTCCCATCCATCTGAAGAGGCGTTCCTGGAAAATGTTCCTAATCGAGGAGCCTCGCATACCTCAAGATATGAACACAGATTATATCTGTAGGTGCTAAAGTGTCAGTGTGTAATGCCATAGAATACTTTATCATGCACACTTAGACCTTCTGCTATTAAATATCACGCAGAGGGAAATGAGGCATAGATTTACTATGGCATCTGCTGAAAACCTTTCCTAATGTTTTGGGAGATAAAACCCAGGGCATCGCAAACTAACCGGATGAAAAAATAAGTTGTGTGATTTTCATGTGTCAGTAATACGTTTCCAGATATGTCTTTTGAGAGTCCCGTGGAATAAAAATGAATGTCTGTAACTGGGATATAACACTCTTAAACACGTGCGCCACTGTTCTGTCTGAGGTCAGTGTGTTTGCTTCTGGTGCTATAGCATAGTTTTATTTTAATGTTTCCTTCATCAGGTGCTACTCTCATGCTCGTGTATGTGACAGTAAAGCGGAACTTCGGAAAGTGCCAGGGGAATTCAATTTTGCGAAACGGCAGTGCGGAACATTTCTTCGCAAACTGCTGTATGTGCAACTTGTATGTTCCAGTGCTCTGTAATACATCCTTTATGGGGCCATGTGGCAAAAATAAATAAACGATAACAGAAACAAAGCATGGACCTGTTTGCGAGCTCTAGATGTCGGGTCTGCGCATATGCGGGAGGTGGGTTCCGAACTCCCGGCCAGCTCTGCCCACGCAAACCGACTTGAAGAACAATTCCTCAGAGTTGAGTGATGTAAATAACAGTTGCTTCAGTGGCAACAATGTCTCCTTCAGCCCTAGAGTGGGGCTAGGCCGAGAACGGGACAATCGGCCTACTGTCTCGCTCCGTGCCCAAGCCCATTCTGCAGGAGCGCACGAGGAGAAGGCAAAACCCGGGCCCTGTAAGATCACGCCAACTTACAAAATAACATTCCCTCTGCATTTGGTTGCTTCATCCATTCCGGATTTTTGCTGCAGTCTTATGAAACGGACGCAGCGGCTTTGGTCTCTCCGACAGTCCTTCCAAGTGAAATAACCAGTGTGAAATCTTCTTCGGGAGAGCTGTGTGGGCAGGATCAACAGCTGACACTTCATCGTGTTTCTGCAGGGTACAATTGTCATTGTTACCTTTATTTAACTTAAGCATCTTGCATTGCTAGATCAGTAACTTTACAGTGATCTACCTATGTATACAGCGGGGTATTCTCACTACATCGGTTTAAGATAAGTACTCTGATAAAGGATGCTGCACCAAGAGTGGGATTTGAACCTTCAGCCTTCAGACTGCATTTATATTTATTCATTTAGCTCATGCTTTTGTCCAAAGTGACTTACAGTGTTAAGGTACCTACGGTTACCTAAAATTCCCCTCTATGGAGCTGGGCAATTTTACTGGAGCTATTTAGAGTAAGTACCTTGATCCAGGGTACTACAGCAGGTGAGATTCAAACCTGCAACCCGCAAGCCAGAGATGGTAGCTCTAACAACTACGCTCCATGCTGCCCCCTAGTAGTACTGCCATAGTGTGGTTTACAGGACAAATGCTGTATTTCCAAGGCATAAACTAAAATCTGGAACAATTTGTTTCCACTGAATACCACAAAGAAAGAGTTGTGCTGTGATTTTTTTTTTTTTTTGCCACTGTGTGTTTTTCTCATTAATATCTTAGCTCACATAAAGATCTGAGCTGAAGAGTGTATATTTAATGAAAAAATTACAATATTTTTATCCATTCTAATTACCCTTGTACCTGACCTGACTTGGGGGGGGGGGGGGGTGGGGCAGTTGCCATGGAAATGACACCATCAATCACATCCTCGTTAAACCACAGGACGGCCTCCTGGACGGGCCCATGACGAGGCCCTTTGCGAGTAGGAAGGAAGTACAGTGTGATGTATCATTCAGAGAAAACCCACCCCGCAACAACACTGCGCAGCCAAGGCACCGCACACTACGAGGAGCTACACCGTGACTTCTATTATGCAGATTTTCCACCAATTTATAAACCACTGCCAACACACCTGTCTGCTGCTCCCCTTGTCGCCACTTAAAGAGCACTTATACTGTACATCCTAGAATATGGTCAATCAAATATTCCGTTGGTCTTCGAACAAGGATAAATAACAAAGGAGTTACACATTCCCCTCCTCTAGTTCCAGGTTATTTAATCATCTTAATTAGGGGCCATGCCTTATGTACACTACACAGCCTACATAGTTAATAGTGTGGTGGGTACACCGCCAGTTCACCATGTTAAAAGGTACAGATTCAAATAAATAACATAGGAGCGCATCTTCCCTTTATTAGGAGTAATAAACATAAATGATTTACATTTATGAATCTGGCAGGTTCAGTGACAACTGGAAATATTTACAGTTTATTTGCTTGTTTTAAAACGGTCCCTCTTACGAAAAATGGGCCATTACAACACAGCAAACTAGAGTAAAACCCACGGTGAGCCATAGAAAATCACAGCAAACCATGACGAACAACGCCGCCGGTACCTGCTCTGTGTACCATAGTATGAGAAGGGACGGTAAGCCGTGCTAACGACGGCCTTTACCTGCACACGGTGATGAGGTTTTTGCGCTCCACGGCGATGCTCCGAGAAGATGTCTTTTTGGAGGACAGACCCATGGCCATCGCTGAGCGCACGCAGCTCGGTTCCATTCGGACGCCCGCGCCTCCCCTCCCAGTCCCACTTCCAGCGCTCCGCGGTGAAGATGGTGCTGATGCTGCTGAGCCTGATGCTGATGCTGCTGAGCCTGCTGCTGATGCTGATGCGAGATCTGTGCGCAAGCCTTCGGTGCGCGAAGGATGAATCGGACGACGCCTCCTCACTTCTCCTGCTCCCCACCTAGGGGCTGCGGAGCGCGGTCACGAGACGGAGCGCGTGCGAGCGCGTATGCGAGGTGAAGTGAGGCTTCGTTCATGTGGTAAGATGAGGTGCTGCATGATGGGAGGTGAAGTCCACACGGTTGAACTGTTACGAAAAATCGCCCCCCCCCCCCTCCCTCCGTGATCAGCAGCGGCAGCTGTCAGCAACATTTAAACATGTGCAGGATGTAAACATTTTAATGATAAACACACAATACCATGAGAAAAACAATGCTTCGTATTCAAGAACGCTCATTTTCACATGCATTCATTAATAGTAATATCTAAAATCAGCTGTTGGAATACACCCGCAGTGAACCTGAAGGAGGGAGCTGATGGGCAAAGTGTGTAGAAGGGCGGACATGTGGTCGGGATCCACAGCAGAATAAGTGTGAGCATGAAGGATGTCTCGTAGGCCGCCATTTGACTTACACGTCACGTTTAATGAAACCTGAGTGACAAAATATATTAAACAAGAATCTGTGTGAAAGTAACATGAGGGATTCATCAAAACTAAACTTAAAAAAGAGACAATATATAAATATGTTACATTTCAGTAACAGCAACATAATAATAACAATAATAATAATAATAATAATAATAATAATAATAATAATAATGCAGATACAAGGAATAATTTATTAGTATTGCAACAAATCTGCCGCATTTGGATCCAAAGAACCCAGATGCGATTCTCTTCTTCGACTGATGGAGTGCCTTAAGGTACCTAGCTTGAATCGGACCGGTAAAAGACTGTATAAACCGGTAAATTAAGTAACTTTATACAACTGTATACTGCTTTAAAGATAAGAGTCAACTAAATGAATACACGTGAATGTAAAATAATAAGTGAGAAATAGAGAAACGATGACGTCACAGCGTTGTCTCACTAGTGGCCGCCAGGGGCGCTGCAATAATGCAATTCAAGGCGCTCTCACAGTACTGGGCGCTAGTCACTCAGTGAGGAGTCCAGTCGTATCGAGCCGCTGTTTCACTACTGACCGCTGGGGGCGCTGTCATAACGGCCGAGTGTTTCGTGGCGCGCAAGCGCGGTTTGTTCGTAATGGAGGGGAAGATGGAGGAGCAGTCGGAGTCCAAGTCAACCTGTACGTTCCTGTTCAAAAAGTCGAACAAGAAGTTCAGTGCCCGCAAAAGGAAGGCGAGCGACAGCGACAAAGGCAAGTGCGTTTATTACTAAAATTTAATGTTAAATTAAAGTGAAACAGCCCTTATTTTTGTACCTGGCCTTCCTCCGTCGACGTCGTCGTATTAATTATTATTATTGGAAACAACTTCTGTCTGTGTGTGTGTGTGTGTAATTTTTTTTTAGCACAAAACTGCACGAAAATTAATCTGTCAGTTATTAACTGTGTCAATATGCCATACAAAATTAGACAGATGACAGCCTTGTCAGTCAGTTTTTTAATTGTATATCCCCGCTTGTTTACCTTTTTTATAAGGCTTTAACTTAAGTCTTAAGGAATGAAGAAGCTTTCTTAAAATTAAGAAATGTTGCTTCATGGATAGGGTATATAATATATAGTACATTAATTTTTCAAATAAATGTAAAAAATGTATAAAAAGAAGTGGTTGTTTTTAGGCAGCAGCAGTAATGATGAGGGGAACCAGGTGGTGAGGAAGGAGAAGAAGACCTCAGTGTCGAACCCCATGATCCAGAAGGTATTTCCTGTCAGCAAGTTGTGTGTGTGTGTTTCCTGTTGTGGATTTATCATAATGTTGGCTGGTTTTCCTCCAGACAAAACGGACAGAGAGAGAGAAAGTGTCCTCCAGTGACAGTGAGGAGGAAAAACAGCAGAAAATCATGGTGGAGTACAAGTCCACACGGTCGGCGGTGAGCATGGCCCTGAGGACAGGACTCTCTTCCCACACCTGACGAGGACCCATATGTGTCCTCATGCCTAAACACCTGACCTATACCAGCACATCCGTGATTTCTTCTTTCGTCCTCAATCTCCCCTCCCCAGAAACCTGAGGGGCCGGATGACATGGGGGCGACCGCCATATACCAGCTGGACACGGAGAGGGACAAAGATGCTCAAGCCATCTTTGAGCGGAGTCAAAAGATCCAGGAGGTCAGTAGTGAATCACATCAGAACCCATGCAAACAGAATATGGGGGAGGGATACTCTCGAAAACTTGTTGCTTCTCCCTTCTACCCCAGATTTGTTAAAACAGCGGAAAGTATTTTAACTGTAGGGAAGCACTGTTTTCAGTTCTGGTCATTATAATAAAAATGGTCTGTTGAAAATATGAAAAACTTGTTCAGCAGGTATTTATTAACTGTCTGTTTTACACACTGTCCTTAATTTTGTTTTGACATTTATTTAGGAACTGTCAGGAAAGGACGATGATAAACTTTACCGTGGTATAAATAACTACCACAAGTACATCAAGCCGAAGGACTCCACAATGGGCAATGCGTCTTCAGGAATGGTCAGGTATATAAGACAAAGCATGTCTACAGATATATCATTGTATTATTGATGACAGTGCATTACACTGAGGTGGCTATGACCCTTACCAGGATTTGGATGAAAAAATATCAAGTGAACCCAGGTGTGAGTCAAGTTATTTCCCAGGAAGGGTGGGCAGCTGCTGGCACCTGGTCCCCCAGAGATATTTTTTTCTCCCTTTCTTCATACCAGGAAATTTTTTTGATATCCTCCATTCAGCTGCCAGTTGGCTTTAGTTACCGTTTTCAAATCATTATCTTTGTCTTTATCACTTTTGTGTCACTTAGGCCCAATTTTTCACTGCTCTGCATCGCTGTTGAAAAGAATGCTCTATGTATTGATTTGTTAGGTATTGTTCCGTCCCTTGCATGTGACAGGAAGGGTCCCATCCGAGCTCCAGAACATTTGCGGGCTACGGTGCGCTGGGACTACCAGCCTGACATCTGCAAGGACTACAAGGAGACAGGGTTTTGTGGATTTGGGGGTGAGCAAACCTGTGGGCTTGGATCCTCCCTCACGCTGAAGAATTGTTTCTTCAGAAGGCATAATTACATATACTCGTTTACCTGACATTTTTCTCCAAAACAAGTTACAATTATTACAAGTTTACAATTATTTACCCTGGGTAATTTTTGCTGGAGTAATTTAGGGTAAGTACAATGCGGGTGGGGATTGAACCTTTGACCTTTGGCTCCAAAGGCAGTAGTTCTAACCACTATGCTACCAGCTCTCCCTATACCTGAATCTAATTAAGAACTTGTTACTTACCCAATTTCAGGTTCTGCAGGATAACTTCTCAATGTGCAATAAGCTCTTAGCACCCAGAAGCTTGCTGTAATGGATGTGTTTGCGTGTTTTTTTTCCCTGATGCTTTCACAGACAGCTGCAAGTTCCTGCACGATCGCTCTGACTACAAACATGGCTGGCAGATAGAGAGAGAGCTGGAAGAAGGGAGGTATGGGGCCAACGGTGAGTCAGCCACAACTCAATAGGACTAGTCACATGACCTTCCACATACCTTACGGTCCACGCTGCTATTTCCTCAACTCAACTGAGGATGTGGTTGACCCGATAATTGGATTGTACTGAAGCATGTGGTGCTTCATACATTTCTAGATGAAGAGAACTATGAGGTGAGCAGCGATGAGGAAGACTTGCCTTTCAAGTGCTTCATTTGCCGGGATTCCTTCAAGAATCCCGTCATTACAAAGTAAGATTCTCCACTTTTTATACGTTTTGAAGATTCCCTGCCCCTTTTTTGGGAAAGAGCCGTGTAGTCATTATATTGAATATGAAAACATTGTGAAATGATCTCCCTCTCTCACTCAAAAGTGCCAAATCCCTCTCAACTTTGAAGAAGGGTCTCAACACATCTGCCTACTCCATAAATTTACATTCCATAATTATCTTTGCATTTTATTTCAATTCTGTATGCTGCTACTCAATGTTATTGTTAATGTTATCCGTTTTAAAATGTATTTTCTACCAATTCTAAATGCAGCTACTCATGTAACGTATGCTAGTTTGAATCGTGGCATCAGACAAGCTGCTTTGAGAATTGCATGTTTTCATCTATATCTGTCTGCTGGTGAAATGCAGCTTTTTTTCTTTGAGTTGTACATCACTTTGGAGAAAAGCATGTGCTGAATGAATAAATGTAAATCTCGATATTCTTGGGAAGACCATGAATTGGGTGAGAGTTGGGCTGGTAGTAATGGTCACTAAACCTTGCACTTCAGCTGAACTCATACAGAACTGGTCTCCTCCTGTGTTGTCAGGTGTCGGCATTACTTCTGTGAAGCCTGTGCTCTACAGCATTACCGCAAGTCAAAGCGCTGCTATGTCTGCAACGCACAGACTAACGGCGTCTTCAACCCGGCCAAAGGTACTGCCACAGACAACATCTTGCCCTTGTATTTACTTCTCAAATCTTTAGGGTAGTTGCATGAAAAAGGGTAGGCTGATGAACAGTAAGAGTGCCAGTTCAAATCTTTGGAAGAGAACTGTTGCTGTAACATGTATTGCAATACAGAATAATTAAAACTCCAAAGCTGGAGCATTGCTTTGTATATGCTGTTTATAGTAAAACTGATTTTTGTAATTCATAACACATGCCATCTTAAGCATATATATGGCTGTGCATTGTTAACCAGATGTAAAATAAATAGCTCTTTCCCAGGTTTTCCTCTCTAAAAAGGGTGAAACAAGATCTTGTGGCTAATAATATTAATATTTTGCTGAGATGTCACTTTGGACAAAAGCATCTGCTAAATGAATAAATGTAAATGGAATATGGCTGTTCAAGTGAAAGATCAATTTGAGATCTTCACAACAATGGTCCTGCACGGTTACATTAGTGTTTATGCACTAAACCAGGTGTTTGTTCTACCTTCCTTTCAGAGCTGATGGCTAAGATTCAGAAACACAAGACCTTGACAGAACAGCCCGCTTCAGAAGAAGAAGATTAGCACTTCCTTTTCTGAGCTTTTTTTGTTATCTCCTTTGTTTCTATGGTGCATAGAAATTTGTGTACAGTGTCAAGTCTTTTGGATTAAAAGTAATTTTTCTAAACATATGGTCAGTTTATAGGCAACCCAGGGGTCCCATGTGATTTTTAATCAGGTAAAACTGCCATACAGTTGAAACATTCTCATTTTGTGACAAGACACCAGTAAGAAACTTGCATTTCTGTATGCTGTTATAACCTGAAACAGCTGAAATCAAGTTTTTTTTTGGGGGGGGGGGGGAACTTCCTTCATATACCTACTATATGCCTGGGACATTCATGCAGAGAAAATGGAGATGAGGGTGAAAGGAGGAGGATTGGTATTCAAGCACCAAACCAGAGTACAAAATTCAAAATGTTTCAGCGTTTTATACCATTAACTGTTGAATGTTCAAGTATCTGTAGCCCACTGTCCCATCACTGGACTTTTCCTTGATGTGGACAAGGTGCACCAGTTTGATGAAAGTGTGACCAAAAACAAATTCCCAAATTGGCTAGGAAGTGTAACAAAATTCTGCTGGGTGAGGCAGGCAGTCCTCAGTATGACAAAACCTTTCAAAAGACTTTAACCATTTTTAAAAAAAAAAATCTTCTCTACAGAGAACTTAACCCCATTACTGGGAAAGACTTTGATAGTGAGAAACAGTTGTCTTCAATCCACATGACCAATCTGATGAAGTTTTTGAGACCAGGCTTTGACAGTTTCTCCGAGTGCTCTAGTTGGTCTCTGACTTTGGACAGACATGAAGCTGTTGAGCATTGGCAAAGGTCCCAGAGCTCACCAAATCCCTTGTTACAGTTGGAAAGAAAAGCCCTTAGCTCGTCTTTTAATATTTACAAAGGTTAAAATAAGGAAAACGAGTCTTTGACTAGGTAAGGGCAGTAGTGGGTTGAAGTGCCCTTCCTCTCTGTTGTCAGAAGTCCCAGTCATCTACCTCCAGGTGGCTGAGGCTGGACTCCAAGCTAGCCAGTCCAGGTGGAGAATCAAGCTGCTGTGCGCTCTCAAAGCTGGTGATCGGGGACACAGGTTGTAGAAGCTCCGGTAGCGCTTCCGAGGGTCGGCGTTTAATCTGAAGAGGTAAGGATGGTTTAGTGAGATGGCAGGAGTTAAGCAGAATGCATTAGATGCTGGCTATGCCTACGTTCTGTGATTCAACAAAATTGCAGAAACACAATTGCTGACTATTAGGGCAAACTTAGATCTGGGTGAAGTGATGTGCTCTACCCTGATGTCAACAAAAGTAATAAAAAGTAGGGTTCCATCTACCTGTTTGAAGAAGGAGTGGCCAAGGAGTGCACTTGCAGAGGGCCTAAAGGTGATGGGATGGAGAACAAAACCTCAATATTCCAGAAATAACCATTTCATTATTGTGGAAGCATGAAAGACCAAAACAGTAAAGAATTCTGGCAGTAGGGGAGGGGACATCTGTTAGACACCTACCTTTTTGCAGGGTCCCGCTGCAGGCAGAGTTCTACAAAGGCATGGAAGTGGAGACTGAAGGTGCGGTTGTATGGATGGGCAGCTGAGGAGGAAGAAGAGGGCTCCCCATTGGAGGGACGTGCCCCTGGGCCCTCACAGATGCCCGAGTCTGCACCCGAGCGTGAAGGCTTCATGCTGAGCTCCTCTGGTGGGATGGTGCTAGTGTCCAGCAGGCAGGGCACAGTCCCATTGAGCTTCTCGAGCAACATCTGGAAAGAGGAAGGTAAAGCAAAGGTGCGGTCAGGGGTGGAGACAGCTTAAGACATAAGTTAAGTGGTATCTGTTCATTAATAGTGTCATACAAAGCTCAATCATTGCCCTGATGACACAATGAAAAATTATTTAAATTTTAATTCAGCATGCCAACGGAAGATGCCTGACAAGTGGCTAAGATACCATGGCTGAATAAACAGTTCCTAAGAAAGTGCAATTATCCAAATTTTATTAAGTACTCTGTAGAGATGTATTCTGATACTCTTAGTAATAACCACCACTCAAAGAACCAAAAATAATGTTGCAGAATGTGCAGCAGGATACTTAATGAGCTTACCTGGGTGGCTGGCATATCCTTGAAGGGTACATGTCCATTGGCCAGCTCACAAGCAGTGATCCCCAGGCTGTAGATATCGGAGCGGGAGTCATATCCGTGCAGATTCTGACCCGAGGAAGGGAAATGGAATTGGACTGGAATGAAATTTCCCTGAAGATTGTTAAGGAAGTTGCAAAGGTCTTATGAAGTGGAGGTGAAAGGTACCTGCTGTAAAACCTCTGGGCTGAGCCAGGGAAGTACCTTGACGCTGTACTGGGGGAAGTCGTGGACAACACGGGCTCTCTGCCCATGGCGGATCAGGCTGAAGATACTGCGCAGGCCTGACAGGAAAACCTGGCCATCGGCGGAGATCAGCACATGGCTAGCCTTCACACTGCTGATGTGCACACAAAAACACCTACTTTTCAATACAGACCAAAAACATCACATAATTCTCTACTTAAGGACCTCAAGAAGTTTTATCAAAGCATGATAGCATAGACTTGGGTGCTTCAGATCCACTGACGCCAGGATCTGAGTTTTGTAGTCTACTGCAAGAGTTTCCACAAGTGATCCATTTAGACCTGAAACAATATAACCAACAATCAAGTGCTGGATTTTCACTAGATACTCTGGCCCCACAGAGTGTAGAACCAGCCACTCAGCTTCCACATTTCTGCTTCTGGTTCATGGGTCTTCAGTGATTCATCCTAAGTTGAGGAAGGGAAGGAAAAGTCAACATCATTTACTTTTCGTCCAACGGAGAGGTTCTCAAAGCTTACCGGTGCACATAGCCCATATGATGGATGTACTCTAAGGCCTTGATGACACCCAGCAGGATATAGGCAATGGCCAGCTCACTCATGCCATCCGTAAAGTGGGTGCTGATCAAGTCTCTGGCGGAACCTGCAGGGGAGGTTGGGGTGTAGGAGCAAAAGGGTATGAGTCATAATAGAATATGACAGTGGGGAAAACAACATTGATGACAAGGTCTTTGTTTAGTTTAGCCAAGTCTACGGCAAGGCCACGTTAACTCTTACCGTAAGCCATGAAGGGAGTTATTACCCATAGCTCATTCTCTGCTATGAAGACACTCTTGTAGGGTAGTATGTTAGGGTGATGGAATAGCTTGGACACATGGAGCTCACCCTGCAGTGAGAACATGAATCAGACCTATCTATTCAACTCCCCCAGAAGAAAAGGGGCAAACAAAAGGCCATAGGTAAGTAAGCAAGACAGGCTCCCCCACCTCCAGGTAGTTGACCATGTCATTTGTGCAGGACTCCAGGTCAATGCGGCGAATGGCAACATGCTCGCCCATGGGCTGGTATCTGGCAAGGTTCACCGTCATCAGGCCCTCCAATCCCCTACCTGCAACAACACAAATGCGTCACAGGGTGTTCCTAACCAAAGATTGTTAAACAATCCCATCCATGACCAGGAGTGAGCTTCATATTCCTGAATATCTGATAAAGCTGCATCTTATACAACTGATCAAAAGAAGTCTTTGACCTCAGTAAAGGAAGCCCAATGGCCCACACTGACCAATGATGGTGAGGAGCTCGTAAGACGAACTGTCGGGCAGGAAGCTCCCCATGGTGTCCCGGCGAGGGAGGGAAGTCAGGGATTCGCTGCTATCTTCATGGGCCTGAACAGCAGGAAAGAAGCAGGCATGGACTGGGTCAACAACTTAGAAATGTATTAGCTCAGCTAACTTCAAGTGTCGCATGAGGCTGAGGGTTTAGGACACAGCACAGAGGCTGTTTTTATTGTGTTGTGGGAGATACAACTGTGGAAGGGTCTGTGTGGCTGGGTTCATGATTCACTGCAGTTCATTAAAGTTCCTAAGATTAAGAGCACATGCAGAGTGAGGGGCAGGTGTCTCTTGGGTGCATCGTGGGAAGCTGAGCCTTTTCCCAACTTGTCAGTGTTAAACAGACTAGCCACACCACAAGACAGTTTGGAAACACTAGAATAAGTAACAATGACCATTCAACAACTCCGTTAAAAACACACAACCATCATACGGGGATGTTTGTATTACTACAAATCAAGTGGCTTTCAAATAAGGAGAAATGCAACAGACTTCATTAAAAAAAAAAAAAAAAAAAATTACAATAATTAGACAGAAGCTCTGACATCAAACTCCAGCCACTGCAAAGGCTGAGAAAGTTCCCTCAAGAATCATTTTATGAAACTTTCTTCACTGAAAACAGACTGACGTGACAGAAATAACCTGAAGGCAAAGAGAGCAGTGGGCCTATCCTGGCCTTTGAGGGCTTGAGTTTGACTAAAGCAGCGGCCTTATCTGACAGAGCAGAGGATGAGATGACCTGGGATCTTATCCGGATGCAGAGATCCTCTGTGGAGATCCACACCGCACACCCGTGTTTTTTCCAGCATCATCTGGATTCTCTGTAATAAGCGGGCCTCTGAACTCACCATCTGCTCCCAGCATTTAAGAACTTGATTCCAGCATTCCAAAAACCCTCAGGATATCAACAGCATGACTCTAGAGCTCACTCATATTTAGTATTGTTAACAGCCCCAGCACACAATGGACAGACGCTTAACCGTTACGTGATGGGAGACCGTGGACTGACCTCTCGTAGACACTGCACAGGTTAATTATTGAGAAATGGTTGAGTTGCAGGAACCAAGTGTTAGACCCACGCAGGGTTTTACAAAGGCCAGATTGGGCTTAGCTTTGATGGGCACAGCCTTAAAGGGCATTAAAGATTTTTTTTGGAAAAAAAAAAAAAAAAAAAAAGGTGATCTTGTCAAAGAAGTCTTTTCTTTTGTCCAGTCCATTTCTTTGATCCATTCATACATTTTACAATAAGAATGTATATATGTGGCAAACCATTAATGGACCACTATGTAATGACATAATCTAACCGGGCACATAACATTGTCACAGAGGGCACAGTTTTGTCAACTATATTGTCTATTAAACTACGTAACACCAACTAAATGGTGCCATCTGAGACATTTTAGCCAAAACACTCCTAGATTCTAGCTCCACCAAATCATTTGTATCGATAATTCATCTGTATTTTCAATAACCCCTGAACCATTAACTGAGCAGCATCTACAGCATGTGCTTTACCTGTCTGTGAACCATGGATCTCAGTTGAGGTGGTAAACGGGTGCAAATTCAATTCTTAATCCCAATCCCAACCCCAGCCCACCCTCACCCCAACCTATAACACGAAACCCCGATGGCAGGTGAGGATGAGGTGGGATGAGCTTCATTGCACAGAGAGCGCACACCACTATGATGAGGTGCTATCCATGCATGGAGAGCGCGCAGCCATAGGACGCGTTCCTCGTTCACGCACGCACAAAGAAGTCAATGCAGGTTAATCTGGGGGTGGTGTGGGTGGGGGAAGCAACAACAGGAACGCTGGACTTACTTTCCTGTGAGAGCTCCCCTGAGCTTGCTCTGGGACAGAGAAATCACATCAATGAAAGGGGGAAGAAGGGGGGGGGAAAAAAAAAAAAAAAAAAAAAAGCACGTCTGCTCTTCAAAAAAGCACCATTTCATATTGTGTGAAGTTAATCAGCAGGCCGTAACTTTTCAAAACACCAATGCAGGTAAAGAGATGCGAAATGTTGGCATACTTCAGTGCTGTTGGCGATCCCTATGAGAACACTGCTCAACTCTGGTGGGGCACATGACGATTTTGTTCTCGTCAGCCTCAGAAATGGCCAAGACCGCCGACAACTAGATGTCTTCACTCCTGGTCCTGGAGAACCTCTGAGTGTACAGCATGTCCAGCACTTCTTAGTGATTTACGCAAAAGAGTTAAAAGCATATGAAGTCTGAACCAATCAGACCCTTGAGTTCAGGTAAAATTAAAACCTGATGCTGCTGGTCCCCCAAGACTTGGAGTGAAGTCCCATATTGCCCAGCATCTCTGACTGAAGCCAAACTTTGATCTGGATCTACTGCAAGTCGTTCATAAACTAAACACACGCTCCAGAAAAACTTGCAATCATCATGGCACCATTATACCAGAGCTGAGAATGGGCTCTATGTTTGATAATCCCGAGTGCCATTCAGCTGGGTTTTATGCAGTGCAGTGTGTTGCACTGGAGAGACTTATGGTTTCCAGAGTCTCAGCACACTGTGCTTGCATCATAAATAAGATTAGCTCATTCTGCCAGTGGATCATGTAGTGAAAATAAACAGGAGGATCTTGAACTAATCTCTGGTAATGAAGCAGTTATGCGCTGGGTTAAGAGCACAGTGCCAGAGTGAAAAGCCACCACTGAAAACCATGAGTTCTCTGCACATGCTTTAAATCAACTCCCATTAGCTCAGGTAAAACAGTTTAATAAAAGATGTAACTGCGCGGTCTGAAAATCCACTTCGATGTACCGTGTGACAAATGCTGAGGTTTTTTGTAACAAGGACAGGCATCATCTTACCTGCAAGTCCAGTGAGATTTCACGAAAGACAGGAGTTCATACACAAGTGGACAAGGGTGCATCACTTGAAATGCTACTGCACTCATTTCTCTGTTAACTGAACTGTTATGTATTGCCATGGGCCAGGAAGCACACAAGCTCACTTTTATTTAAAAATTACTTATGAATATAAATGGACATGCAACAGTTGTGTGATGAAACAGCAAAGTGAAGATGAGAAGCGTAAAAAGCAAGACAGATACAGTCACCTCAATCACATGGAAGACCATGACTGGCATGCGTCAATATGTGCCAAATTAAAGAAAATTCTTTGAGGAGTATGAAAGCTGTTAGAGAGGTTTATAAAACACTACAAAATAACTGACCCACCCTCTTCCAGTTCATTAAAGAAGCATAATACCAATTTGGAAAACGTAAACAGTTCCACATTTCCTTAATGTAGCAAAATTTAAATGGCAGGGATTCTTCCACCTCAGAACCATTATGCAAGAAAGTCACCTGGACAAAATCACATGAAGAGATACAGCTAGACATTATTATATTACCACCACCACCACCACCACCACCACGTACATTTATTTTACTGCATCAGCATATTTTTGCATAAATCCAGGTCTTCCTATTAGGATGCAGCTCTAAGGGAACAGCCTCTAAGTCCATTCCATGCATCACAACAGCACCACACAGACATTAACACACACTACAGAAGTGTGCTCTTTGAAACATTAGGCCAGTGGTTCACGGAAAAAAACCCAAAGATGTTTTGATCATATCCACCAAGTATACATTCAATTATCACCATAGCAACTTATTTTGTATCAACTGGAACCCCCTTTGACCACCTGCAGAAGGTGAATGGGGGAATTACTCAGTAGTCATAAACAGACAAGTACCACACTCACTGTAAACCCAAAAAGCAATGGACAAAGAGGTTTACCAGTTGACAACCCAAGTTTGCTTTCATGTTGCCGACTGACACCTGTGAATCTGATCTGCAAAACGGCAACTTTACCATGCCTGGTTAACTGATGGGGTACAAGACATGTACACATCAGAAACCTTGACAAGTACCAACAGAAACAATTCAACAAACCAGCACACAACAACACAGGCTGGGGTTAACATTCCGTCACCGACTCGTTGACAGAATACAACATGTCAGAAGACAAGACAGAAAACAGTGTTCCATAAAAGGATCTGAACTGATTCTCACAGAGCACATCTAGTGAAGCAAGTCAATTTCTACCATGACAACACAAACACCACTTACACACGGTGTCACATTTTGCTTCCCTAAATCCACATGGCAGAGAGAACTGACCGATACTGGCATTACCTCTGTGCATCTATTCACCATCTCCGAAAATTTTTTTGGACTCATAATAAGCGCAAGGCAGGACATTTATTAAGTGAAGCCACGCAGGGATGCGACACTGGCCAAGCGTCATAGCGAGGGGCAGCTTGGAACCGATGCAGGTGCTTGTGGGCTGAATGGGGCTGCTTTCTCCTCCGAACTCACCTCCAAAGAGCTCCAGGTCCCTCAGGCTCTCCACGCTCAGCTTCTCGGACACCCAACGCTAAGTGACGCCCAGTGTAAGGGGGGGGGACGAAAGGGAGAAGAACAGAGGGAACGAGAGAATGAATGCCAACCCTTGTACGTTTCTTTCGTCCTTTTCAAATCATCTATGGTGAAGGGTGGGCAAACAATTTCCTAAAAATCACTGTGCTTTCACTTCACAATCACCAACAATTCTCAAATTAATGTGTCATCTCTCAAAAACATACGTATGCTCTAAACGTTGTATGTAAAGTTTTACATTTATTTATTTAGCTCATGCTTTTCTCCAAAGTGACGTAAAGTGTTAAGGTTACAATTATTTATCCATTTATACAGCTGGGTAATTTTACTGGAACAATTTAGGGTAAGCACCTTACTCAAGGGTACAACAGCCAGAGGTGGGATTCAAACCTGTGATATTTGGATCCAAAGGCAGTAGCTCTAACCACTACACTACCAGCTGTCCCTGTAGTTCTACAGCTGTCTTAATCATCGGATGCCTTCCTTACATGGGTAAGACTAACATGCCGTGTGTTTTCCCCCAAACTGCCTCTGAAAACCCAATCCAACTGACAACTTGCTAAGGGGAGAAGCTCACTTACCAGAAAAGACATGGGTTCTGCTTGTGTTTGTATCTAGAAGCTCTGAAACTTCACTCACCAGTGAAGAATAGCTGTAGTATAAAGAGAGCAAGGCATTAAAAAACAATTAATCCAGCAGATGAAGGAAAATTAAACCAGAGAAACAAGTCATCTAAATAATGTTTACTGGTCAGAGGCAGCAGATATGGTGACAGTTATGTCCATCAACGTGCATTCAGAAGGTTGTTGGTTCAAGTCCCACTCCATGTGGCAATCATGTAATGTCCTCTATATAGTCTATTAAGCTATTTACTCTGGAATACTGGAGCTCATGGTGTGGGTGGGTGTTAGTTGCTTAAACAGGCCAATAATATACTGCAGGTTACTTTACATTATGCATAATGAGACAATGACAAAATTGATGGCCTGATCCTTCAACATCGACGCATAACAACCTTTAAAAAACCTCCCAGATGTTTCCAGAACACCGTACGGAATCAGATGATCATGTGATCTACATGAGTTGATTACAGATCGAACGAGCCACGAAAAAGCCATAATGAATTAAATTTAAAATGAACGTCTCATCCGATAGCACGCTGACAGTTTCGGTCACAGGCCTGTACAAAACTGAAATAACCGCATTTAAATATGTGTTTTAAAAAAAGCTGCCCGATATCTCCACAAATTTCCACAATATTCCCACACCTCAGCTGAGGTGCCCGATTTGTATTAATTTAAATTTACGTCAGACTGAGACTGCAAGACCGTCTGACACATAAAAAACATGCATTCCCTTACCTCGCTGGGCAAACTTTTGGAAACTAGTATATACGTCCGTATATATCGATCGCTCCCCCCCTGCTTTTAACAAAAGATAGTTTTTCGTTTATATTTTAGCTATAAACTCGTCTCGCCGAAGAGACGGACATCAATAATTGCCACTGTAGGCCGGAGGAGGGGCTTCAGTCCAAGTACAGCCATTTTATTGGTTGATTTACTTTGAATGCGGGGAGGCAGGCGATTTCAGCTCATTGATTGGTCGCTGCGTGGGCAGTTGCGCTTTCCCGCTCCTGTCGCAGGTGTGTTACGTATTGAATAAAGACGTGGAATGATGACGTCGGACGCTGAAAAGCTGGTAGTAAGCGTTTTGTTTTGATACTCTAGGTAGCACTTTAAGTTACAAGTTATAGGGGTAAAACATTTATGATAAAGTACATGTTCTGAAATTATTGGTTGCTAGTAGCCACAGTTCTTTTTTCCCCTCAGCAAAGCTCGGAGGAGTCTACTGCAGAATGTAAATGTTTTTGACCTGCCAGCAGTGAAATGCTGCATAAAACATCAGCTGCACGTTGTCTCTCCCAGTCTTATGCATGTCAGTTTATGAATTAAATAGCCTACCGGCTCGTTTGTGTGGCAAAATAACTTAAGCTTGTCACCCCAAATTATACGTGCGTCAGTTGGCAATATTTGTGTACTGTGTTGGATACAGTAGCAACACCAGCAACGTGGAAAATGGACCTAGGCAAGGTATAAGCAGCAGTGTAATGTGACTTTTACTGTGTTTGTTTCTCTCAAGATGGTCCAGGAGGAGGCAATAAACACCCACCGACCGCTTGTCCCGAGTGGGGTAGCGGCGAGCCGGAGCCTGGCCCGGCTGCGCGGGGGTGCGGGGGACACACCCAGGGCGGGACTCCAGTCCATCACAAGGCACCCCAAGCAGGACTCGAACCCCAGGCCCGCCACACAGCGGGCACCACCCTTAATAAACTTGTAAATTAAAGACATTTTGTGCTGTAGCGTTTCACTTTGACCACCAGATGGCAGCATCCTCAGTGCACCCTTGCCATCCATTGGCTGTCAATTAGGATTTCGAACAATGAAAACATTGTACACAAAAGTAGAGTGAGAATGTTCAGCAGGGCTACTAAAGGAACTGCCTCAGGAACAAGCAGTGCTGAAGACCCTGATTATGCTGATAGACAGATGGAATCGGATCCTAAAGATGTTAATATCCCCCAGGTTAGTGGGCAGCACATTGGTCCACCCTTAGTGTCTTTTTTTCCTGCCATGACTGCATTAAGTTTTATTTCCTCAATTGCATTCTTCCATTTTGCATGTATGTGTTATATCCATTTATGTTGGTTGTTTACCAAGGCATTCAAACTTTTTTTTTTTTTTTGCACAAAACAGTAATTGACCATTGTTAGGCCATAATGTTACACGTTGTAGTCATCCAGTTAATGCAACCTTTCAACGATAAAAAAGAAAAAACAGGAGAGAACGGAAAACCACAATGAAAAAAGGAAGCATTTGGAACGAGTTTTTCAACATTACATGTTAGCATACGCGTACTGGAACATTCGCAGTATGTGAAGACCGGCCACGTCATTAGGCTTTTGAACTTGTGAAGATAACTTGTATTTTTTCCAGCGACGCAAGTTCTGGGTTTCTACCTCTGTCTTGTTGAAATGTGGGAGCACCTGCAAACGCGTGTCCAGATTTCTGGTTCCGTACGGATGTGTCGGGGCCCGGTGCCCCACAGCCTGCGATTGTGGCGCTGCATTTGCTGCTTTGGTTTTCTGGGCAAAGTCCAGAACTCCCAGAACAGCACCAAAGGACAGATGTTTCCCATGCTCACTGTTGACTCTACCCACCCCCTCACTCCCTTCATCCTGCATGCCCTCGCTCATGCTTATGTACAATCCCCTGTTAAAAGAACAACTGTGAACATCTGTTTCCAATGGCTGGACTCAGAGTCTGCCTTAGACCCCTCCTGCCTGGACCTCCCCCTCCACATCTGTATGCTCTGCTGCTAGTGCAAGCAGCCACAGCCTCCTCCGCTACAAGGTTATGTCTAGGTTCTGCTCCAAGGTATAATACCGTTTTCTCATTATTTTTCCTTTGTTTTGTCTTGATTGACTTGCGGAAAATTATACAGGAACGGCAGGTGGTGTAGTGATTAGACTGAAACGCCCAAATGAAACATGGAACAAATGTGAGAATCCCACCTCCTGCTGTAGTGCCCTCGATCAAACTGCTACAGTAAAAAGTACTCAGCTGTATGGATGGGTAAATCAGTCTATGTCTCTTAGTTCAAAAACTTCATATCGGAAGTCACTTTGCAGAAAAAAAATGTCAACATGCTACAAGTTTCACCAAATACTTAATGGGCTCAAGAGAAATCAGTGATTATGCATTTTGTCTGTTACTGATTGGAGGCGCTTTGGAAACGTACGACACCTCCGTCCGAGGCCGAGAGGCTCCTTCCTTCTTTTTTCAAACGGATGTCATCGGATCCCAACTAAATTCGACCCTTAGCGACACAACAGTCCAGTTCGTTATATAAGTGCTCTTTTGCAAAGTGGATGTTTGATGCTAATTCAGATTTTAAAAACACGAACAGATGGGATTAGCGCAGCGCAATATTCCGATTTCTAGGCTTTAGCTCTGCAGTGGTTTGGAAGCTGTGTGAACTGTGTTTTTTCAAGCCCCCCCCGGCCTGTGTCATTTGTTTAATTTCCTTTTCATAAGAGGCATCTGCAAGGCTGGCTTCTATTATAAACACTTCCTGGTTACAAATACATGGGGACCACTGCACATTCTGCAAGGCATCATCATACAGTGATGTGATTTGTCAGTTACACCTGAATGCACGGGAGTTCAGTTTGTCTCTGTTATGCTGTTGTGTGCTGTTGTACTGTACGAAATCGGCGTTACCGATCAAAGCGAAACAATTATTTACCAGAAATGTTTAGAAATAATATTTACAAACAGGAGAACAAACTCAGAAGCAAGATCTCCGAAAGAAATTGCCTGAGTGAGTCTTGTTTTGTTGACACCTCTCGACGAAGGGTGTACCATTTTTTTTTTTTTTTTTGCCCGGAAGAGGTGCAAAGAGCAGAAGGAAATGGTTTTTACAACATCAAGCGAGGCACTTCGCGTCGTGTTAAATGGCTTTCAAGACGTTTCTGTATTTTGAATCCATGCGAACGATGCAAGAGGCCCCGCGCCGTTGTTCTCGTTTTGCGCCTCAGGCCGAGCGCTCGTGCAGAGCAGGGCGGCTCTCACTCGCGGGTGGGCGGAGCTTGGGGCGCTCTGGCCAATGGGGAGCCACATCCTGCTGGTTGAAAAAAAAAAAAGGCCGAAAGGAGAGGATGGAGCGAGGCTCGCGGGGCCGTACGTAGGTTTCACTGACAACACACTCGCACAGGGGAGCGCGCGGGGGATCGGATGAGAGAGGCATCATTTGAGACACGCTGAGGCGGACCTCGCAGCCTTCACACGAGATCCACTGAGAAAAATACACACATGGTGAGTGTTTCCCGCCCCCGCCCACCACCTCTCCGCCGGACGCCTGCGGGAGATCCGCTGCCCATTGTATCGCGGGGCCGGCGGTATATGAGGAGGCTTCACCGGGATCGGAGCCGTGCCGTGTGATTGCTGTAACACACGCACCGATCTGCTGTCCAGCAAGGTGTGTGTGCGCCTGTGTGCTGTGGTGTGTGCGAACGCTGCGAGTGGAGTCAGCACGAGCGAGCCCCCATGTGAAACAATGAGGGAGGACCTGGGTGGTCTCCAAAAAGGTTACATTGTGTCGCTGTGGAGGTGCGCAAAGCCCCGATGTGTTGCGGAGATGGGATACGGGGAGGGCAGCTGGAGCCGCGCACACACACACACACACACACACACACACACACACACACACACATATATCTCTCCAGCTCTCCCCTGATCCCAACCATGGGTTCCTGCCCAGATTTCACTCCTGTTCCCAGCCATTACTGTACAGTGCTGTGTGTGCATGTCCCCCTCATGGGGTTCGTTCAGGGTGGGGGCAGATACATTTTCACAGCTCTGAGAGCACATTTCATTGTCGTCCACACCGAGGAAATGACGAACAGTACTGGTGTCACTTTCCCTCTCTCAGGGTGTGTTCGTACACAGAACTGATGAAAAGATCGAAGATCGCGCAACAAACTTGATGTCAAAAAGTTGAAGAAATAGAACTTGGAAGGGGGCAGATACTTTTTCACTTGGCTGTGGAAAGTTTCAATTCCTGTGTCAGTACAAGAGCTGCCTTGGTGCCAAACTCTCCTACTGACAGCATCCTGCTCTGCAGGACCACTAGTGTGGTTATCGCTTTTCTCCCGAGGTTTCCCAGGAACGCTCAGTCAGTGTACCGTCTCAAAGAGTCACGAAGCAGCTCCTTGCGTCTCACACATGTCTGGCAACACATGAACCGACAACCTACTGGATGGTTGGCAGAAACTATTATGTTAATGTACTTTAGCTTTATCATTAAGACGTGTACCAGCATACAAGAATATTCAAGAAAATTCTTACATCTCTGCATAGATAGAATGTGTCTGAGGAATGAGTCTCAGTCATCATCTGATCAAGTCAAGGCAAAATTATGGACAATCTTGCAGTAACCTTGAGCGGAACCCTGATAGGAAACTCCTTCTTTAACTCTATGATTACACCCCCTATATTTCTCCCAAAGTAATGCTTATCTTAAAAAAATATAGTAAATTATCACTTTATGGAATTTGGGGTGAAGTCCAAGGAATGTAGAGTCCTGTATTGATCAGCCTTAACTAACTTCGGCTCACTTGTTGAGGATGGATGAAGGGAGCCGAAGTGATGACTTGCGTCTGTTCTGTAGTGAAACATCTGCAAAGCATGCAGGCGACACACACACACACACTGGGGTAGCCAGGCGATGATTTTGTTTAGCTGGGTTTGTGACAAATGTACTGGTTCATATGACAAGCCTAAATAGGCAGTCATGGTAACTAGGTGTTTGTTAACTGTAACCAGGTGTATGTTTTAGGGTGGCATGGTTACCAGCATGGAAAACAGATATTGGTGTGTGTGTGTGTGTGTGTGTGTTTCTCATATTGTGCATGTTGGCGCCGTTCCCGTGTGGCACAAGTGTGTTTGCATATGGTCATTTGAGAGGGTTGGCGGGCTGGGGACGCTAATCCTCTGTTTTATTGATTGGGAGTTGACGCCAGTCTAGGGGATTGATTCCTGTCTCACTGAAGTTCTCCCCGCAACATTTACATCCTGAAAATATTTGGGTCGTTTATTCCGTCACCCGTCGCAGAACATTATTCTTTTACTGTGTTAAAATGCGTGTTCCCGTGCTCTGTTCTGTCAGACCGTTTCATCTGCTGCAGCACCGGTGATTCATGGAGCCTGAAAGCTGTGGATCGGGAGGCTGAGAGTGGGCGTCGGGGGAGCTGGATGTCTTCATTTGTGTACAGCTAAACAAATCGTTGGTTTAAAATTTGTGTTCCCGTCTCGGTCGCCGCACAGGGGCCTTTGGGACGGCACTGCCGATGACGAGGTTGTAGGTGTTCCTCTTGCGCGCGACCCCCTAAGGAATTCCATTATGGGTTTTCTCTTTGCCGGTTTTACGGAAGCTGCCGCACGCGTGTACATCTTATCATGTCCCGTGGACTGATTGTGAAAACAGTGACTCATGTCAAGACGAGAAAGGAGAGAAATAACTTTTTTGAGCGGCAGAGAGTCCGCAGCCCCCTGGTGACAAGATGACTGGCAATCGCTGGATAGATGCCTGAGCTCCAGGGCCAAGATGAGCTGAAGAAGGAGAGATGCGGATATATTCAGTGACCGTTTTTCAGCATGACGCTGTTTTGCAGTTCCTCGACTAGCTTCAAATTTGGGTTTGAATCCGGCTCAGTCTGTCTGTGTGACTGGCCTATCCTGGTGTTCCATGTCAGGTGTGCTCTATCTCGCACCCTGCGCTTCTGGGATAGACTTACACTGGACAAATGGTTATTGGTGATTACCTGCCTGTACAGCTGCAGGAAAAAGGCCCTTCTGAATGATGGAAAAGGTGTCATCTGCCTGACGGTGAGAAGATGTCCTGGCATTGCACATTGGTGTTAAACACACAAACACACATATCTTATTGCCCTCTTTGTTGCTTGAAGTTATTTTGCTTTTCAGTTGTCTTTTTCAAAGACATTTTAGGGTGGCACGGTGGTGCAGTGAGTAATGCTGCTGTCCTACAGCACCTGGATGGTGTGAGAGGATATGGGTTCGATCCCTGCTCAGTCTGTCTGGAGTTTGCATCTCTGCGTGGGTTTCCTCTGGGTACTCTGGTTTCCTCTCACAGTCCAAAGACATGCCGTTCAGGGTGCCCCATAGCATGTGACACAGAGAGTGTGTTCCAGTGATGTATGGATGAGTGACCCAGTGTAAGTAGTGTATCTAGCAGTGTAAGTCACCACGGTGAATAAGGTGTGTGGGCTGATAACACTACATGGAGTTCATTGGAAGTTGCTTTGGAGAAAAGCATCTGCTAAATTAAATAAATGTGAATGTGATTCATGATTTAGACTTGCTGAGACCTTTGTCTTCAGGCTTTCATGAATAGCAATAATTGCTCTGGACAATACACACAGCACGAAAGGATGACAGAAAATTGATGGGTGATGGGGAAGATGTTATTAATATTTGCAGTGGACATAGTGCTGTTATAAAGTGAGATTTACAAGAAAGTTATCTGATGCCACAAATCATTCTGGGTATGAATGTTTAAATGTTCACATGGCAAGGTAATGGGCTCTTGAGTGCTAGTGTTTCTTTTTTTTTTTTAATGTATGTGTGACTGGCTGCAGTAACTTCCCCACTGAAAACGGTAGCGGTAGCAACATTTTGGAGAAGCCTGCAAATTATGGTGTGGACTCTAACCAGTGAAGCAATTCAGCAAAACCTTCAGTCCATTTTGTGCCTTGGTGTGAAAATTGACCTCCTAGTCTGATCTAGAGATGGCTGACATCTGGGGTGAGAATTGCTGCTTCTGGTTGCAACGTTCTCTCCAGCCCCTATTAATTATTATTATTATTATTATTATTATTATTAATTTATCTCATGCTTTTCTTCACAGTAACTGACAATATTAGGTTTGCACCCTAAGTCACTTGCAGAGATTTACTCTTTTATACAGCAGGAGGTGGGATTCAAATCTGGGTCCTTCAGGGCAGAAGCTCTAACCACTGCGCCACATGCTGACTCTGCTCAATCACTGTTCTGGAGGCACCATGTGGACACGGTGCGCCGTGCAAAGGGACGTGATGGCGGCGATGTCCTGCAGGAGACAGCGGTGGAGTGTGCTCAGGGGCGTACGCCGTACGTCTCGCGCAGGGCTAGACACGCCGCGGCAGATTCGCGCACCTCCATCGCTCGCAGTGCTGCGAGGAGGTGTCGATATGATCAGGAATTTGCTCAAGTCTCCTCCGTGTTGCGAAAGCAGAGGTGCCTGCGCGGGGTTCCGGCACACGAGTCGGCGCGTCCCGCCGTAGACCTTCTCTTCTGAGACGTGTCCAAGGAATTCATAGCAGGGCTGATCTTATTCGAAGATGTTCCTTTGAATAAACACTCAGGTGGCAGCTGATCAGTGTCAGCTGCCCTTCGATCTCCTTTCCTTCATTCTTCTCCCACCTCAATGCTGCAGCCCTCTCGCGCCCTTTTTACCTTCATTTCCTCGACTCCTATGACCCTCCGCTTTCACATCCTTGTCTCTGACCCTGTCTGCTCTATTTTTAATCAGCCCCGTGCTGCAGAAAATAACCCCAAAGTCCAGACATTGCGGATGTGAAGAACACTCCTGGGGGCGGACAGCTAGTCTTTGACAACACAGTTGCCCTCAAAATGACACGTGTTCGTATTAGTTGCACGCAAGCTGTGTTTGGCGTTTGGTTTGGGTCATTTTGTTTTTTTTTCCTGGCCTGCTGTGCCCCCGTGTATTTAGATCTACGCAGGTCCGGAGTGGAGTCCATGCAAGGGATACTTTTCCCTCCTAGCGGAGACGGGTCACGATAGGTGGTTGGGTCACGGTCCTCACATACACTTGATCACCCAGTGCAGGGGTGGACACTGTGACCCGGAGGATCTCATGACATGTAGAGCCACCTCAGTGGAAAAAAGTGTGAAATGATCCTTAAACGTCTGTAAAACACACTCGGCTGGAGTGTGCTCGGTGGGAACGATGAGTCTCCCTGGGCCGGACACCACGCCGTGGTACTGGTAGGCGAGCGCAGTCGGTCGACGTGCTGTCTTTGACCATTAATGGGAATCTTTTCTTGAGGTGAAAAGACCCGATTCAGGCATTTGCCACTCAAGTGTGCTGCCTTTCTTGCTCCATCATGCTATGAGCTGCACAAAGGCTCGCATTATACTCCTAGGGCACTCTGCATTTGACGCCGGCATCTTTGACAGTCTGGCTAGCGCTGTCTGTGCTGGCTTTTGTCTTATCGGTGCCATATGGTTGCCCTGAGGGGTGGGGCGGGGCTAAGCTCACCATGGATCCGCCTTTCTGTGGGTAAAGCCCCTCTCTATTGGCTGAATGTAGCTCAGAAGCCAGAGCTCAGCGAATGGAAGGAGGAGTGGGTGGGGCCTCTCTTTCTGATGAACCCGAACCTTCATTAATGTGGAAATGCAAATGAGGTATTATGGGATGTTCTGTGCAAACAATGCCTCCCCCAACCACCCCGTGCTACTTATTACTTTGGCGGTGGATGTTTACGTTGTCCTTTGATTGATATGGATTTTAAATGAACTCTGGGAGGAAAGGGAGAATGATCTACTGATGTGACAGTCAGGATGCTGGTGGCAGCAGCAGAATGCCTCGGTCGCATAATTTTTTTTCCTGTGACATTAAAATATTCTGCTTATAGACCATCACAGGGAGTGAAATGTGCACAAAGACCCCGGTCACACCTCTACAAGATAATGGAGGCTTTCATTTGACTTGCAATCAAAAGGACCTGGGTTCAAATCCCCTGCTGTTACCCTCAAATTTACCCAGCTCTATAAAGAGGTATAAATAATTGTTGATGAGACCGTTCTTATGGCTGCCGTTCCCTCCCTGTTCAAGAGATTATCGCAGCCAACCCGTCCTTCAGTGCATTTAATGGTCTGGTGTAATTTTTTTTTTTTAAATAATTAAAACCAGAAAATCCATTGTGCTGTCACTAATATATATGCAATAAAATCTACTAAAACAAACCAACCAACATAAATATTGCATGATGGATGCTAAAATAAATGCTAAAAACATACCCCAAGGCTCAAAAAAACCTAACACAAAACTTGCCTGGCAACTTTACCGCTCAAGAGGGGCGGTACCCTGGCTCATTCCCAGGGTGTTTCCGTGTTCCTTACTTACCATTTCCTCTGAATGTTTTTTTTAACAAATATCCACATGCATTATTTAAATTAAACTACACTAAACCACACACACAGTCGTGAAACCGCTTATCCCGAGCGGGGTCGGGGCAAACCCGAGCCTAACCCGGCAACACAGGCCGCAAGGCTGGAGGGGGAGGGGACGCACCCAGGACGGGACACCAGTCCATCGCAAGGCATCCCAAGCGGGACTCGAACCCCAAACCCACCAGAGAGCGGACACAGGCCAAACCCGCCACACCATCGCACCCCCTCCTGTGTACCACCTCCTCTTAAATATATGCCTCTTGATGCTCAGGTGTGGACTCGGCTCCCTACAGGGAGGCAAGACAAGGCCATTACTTCTCACTGAGCCACAGCGGAAATATGATACGGTAAAGTATGTTGTAACCACGTCATTTCAGCCTGACGGACCTGCAGCGCTGTGTGTCCGAAGCTGCGAAGCATCTCGCTGCTCATGTCCTCTTCGATGGGTTTTGTCAAACCTGTGTATGTGACCATGAAGGAGCGTGTGAGGGGAGAGACAGAAGGAGAAGACAGCACCGCTGAAGCAACTTTTAGTCATGTTTGTTCATGTCCCATAAGGTACAGAAATCGTGTCCTTATTTCTCAAGTTCTAACAGGCACGGCCAACATTCCTTCTTGTTTCCGCGCACTTTCTCTTTTGCTTTGTTCCATTTCATGAAAAATGTATGGCTGGCTTCATAACAAAGAATCCTTTTTTTTTTTTTTTTTTAATTCTCTCATTACATTTTATTGTTACGGTCCCTGGAGGGCGGCTGGGCTCTCGAGCAGAAGACGCTCTTTAGAAACTGCACCGAACCGGATTCTCGCTTCCTCAATTGCAAGAGTTGCACTCCGTCGTCGTCTTCGCCCCGCCGTCCTGAGTTTGAGATCTCATCGTGGGGAAGAATCGCCGCCCGCCCCCACCTCCCCAAGTGAGCAAGGGGAAGGGACTTGACGTACAGCGGTAACCCCTCGCTGGGTTCGTGCGACGGGAAATGGCGAGCAGCACGTCATCGAGCGCCACGTCGGCACGTCGGGGTAAAACCGCAGGCCTCAGTGGCAGTCCCTCGCTCCTCATTAGTGCACGCTACAGCTCGGTGCGAGTCGGAGCCGCAGCGTGCGTTCTCCTCGACCGGGCTGACCCCATAGCGCCCTCCACAGGCGCGTGTCGCTGCGCTCTGCGATGCTGCCCGGTGACCTTCCACTTCACATGTCAAAGCCAGAGTGGGTTAAAGCAGCTCTTCTCCTGTCCCACATGCTTGGACCTCAACCCTCCCTCGGTTTACCGTTCTTTTAACGTGTGCGTTTTATCACTTTCCTCTTAGTGGCCAACTTGAACTTATTATTTGTTAGGGTTAACGTTTTTTTTTATTCAAATTTTTTCTATCCCTGTAAGCCACCTTGGACAAAAACAACAGCTAAATAGATTAATAATAATAAATGGTCATGATTTCCATCGTAACGTATTCTCTGTCAACATCGGATGTACTAACATTTCTTGGGACTTACCAACAGCCGCACATCGTAAGTTGTCAGTGAACCATCATGATGGAGTGCTGCGCGATGTGAAGGAGAAAACCTGCCTATTGACATATATATCTGTATATCCCAGATTATGCAAAAATCATGCTTTGCAAGTATGAGGACCTGGAAACTGAGGTCGGTAGAATGTGGAAGATCAAGACCAGGAGTCAGTAGTGGTGGGAGAAGTAGGATCATTCAAGAGGGGCTTCTGGAACAACTTGGAGAAGCTCCCAGGCCAACCAGATTGGAACCACGTAGATCATAAGCAAACTGCCTGGATGAATTTCTTTGGTCTCTTGTTCAAATCTGAGCTCATCAAGAACCAGTTGAAAGCTGTGACTGAGAGGAATGATGAAATAATAATAATAATAATAATAATAATAATAATAATAATAAGAACTCTGTGGCTTTCTATTCTTCCATTTCAGACATGAATAGCCAAGAACCAGGACAACTTTTCTCCAGAGCTGTGCGAGATGTCTACTGCTGCTCTGACTCATTCTGTTTCCACCTCTTCAACCGCAAAGAATTTTTGCGGAGCTACACTTTAGACTATTTATTTTTCAGCTGTTACGTAACGCGAATCTCGGAGACCTTTTAAAGTTTAAAAAAAGGCGGAACATAATGTCTTTATCCTCTGTGCCAGCTGTCGCCGCTGTCTGGTATGAGTTTTATCTGTGTGAGGCTGGAACACAAGGGAGGCCCTCTATGTGACCCGGTCACTGGTGACGGGTTCCCCTCTTGGGGCATCTGAAAGCGATCGCGTCCAACAGCCCAAAGAGCTGGAGGTGGTTCCAGTGAAGGTGCTCTAGAAATAAACCAGTCCAAATAAAGACAAAGAGCCAGTCAGTTGCATGTCAAGAAGTCGTGCAGTCGGGATAATCGGGGAGATGAGTGATGACTTGAGTCCTCTGAGGACTGTCTGAATTGCTTGACCTCCTCACTGGGACCATGTGTTTGCAGTCAGACCTCCCTGCTACAACCCTGGCCTGCAAAATGTCCTTCGGTTCCTCGTTAGAAAAGCCAGCTTTGTCCACCAGGGTATCACTCATCAACTTCAGTCCTCATTAGCTCCATCTGATGGAGTTCAGCACTGAGATTGAGTGCTGTCCCATCCAGGGTGTACCCTGCTTCACACCCTATCCATCTGGGATATACTCTGGACCACCGTTGCCCTGCCTTGGACAAGCAGTGATGATGGATTTCAAGACGGTGTGTGGATGCCCAGCACTTCAGGCGCCTCATCTCACCTCCTTTGTGTATGTGTCCACCGCTTCCATTAGTTTTCACTGAGGAGGCCAAGTCTAGAATGAACGATTGGGAGTTTGTGGTTGTGGCTCAAGAGAGTGTGTGTGTGTGTGTGTGTGTGTGTGTGTGTGTGTGTGTGTGTGTGTGTGTGTGAGTGAGAGTGAAGGAAAAAGAAAACCCATCAGCTGGTGGCACAGCCGCATATGAAAGGTCACTGAAAGATCTGCTAAAAAGCATAATTTCCCTGCTGTCGGACAAAGGTTTTGGTGAAGGTTTTATCGCGCCAGGGTTGGGGCCCCTGGTGCTGCTGTGCTCAGTCAGCTGTGTCCCCCAGCACCCACCCTCAGCCCGGACGCAACGTGCGGGAACACTTGCAGAACCAACAGCTCCGTCTGTCTCGCTTTTGGTCCAGTCTGTGCTCAGCACTTTCCGTGGATTCGTCCGGCTTGGAGGGTCTGCCGTTGAGGCCGAAGAGGTGCGACATCAGCACGAATCGGAATGCATCCACGCATCAGTCCATCTGTGCATCAGTCGTCTATCTCTTCATCCATCAGTCTATTCATCCATCCATACCTCCATCCATTCATCTGTCTCTTTATCTGTCCGTCAGTCTATCTATCCATCCATTATCAAAAACCTCCTGTCCGTTGCAGAGTTGTGCTGGTCCAGAGTCTATCCTGCAAGCAGAGGGTGTGAGACAGACAGGGTACATCCTTGACAGGACAGTGGTCCGTCACAGAGGAATCAACCATAATTTTTTTAAGATAAAATTCATTGCTGCGTGCTTGGATTTGTAACCAAATTGTTCCAGGTTCAAGTCAAGGACGGAGTTGTCTGTTGTACCCTTGAGAAGGCATTTAGCTTACATTGATTCAATGACCTATCAGGGGAGCGGTAGCTGCCTAAGTCATTTAGGAGTAAAAGCAACCTCATCTAAACAGTAATTTAATACGGGCGTCGAGCTTTCGGCTGCTGTGTGTAAGTACGGTGCAGTGTTTGTTCACACGCACGTTCATTTGTTTAGCAGGTCCTTTTCGAATATTGATGATCGCTAACTAGTATAGTACTTGGCTAATTCAGCTCATACTTTTATCCAAAGCAACTGACAATGTGACGAGTCCATTGCGCCACATTTACATTTATTTTAGCAGACGTTTCTCTCCACACACCTTATTCACCGCAGTGACTTACACTGCTAGATACACTACTTACACTGGGTCACTCATCCATACATCAGTGAAACACACACACTAACTCTTGTCACTCACACACTATGGGGGGAACCTGAAGAGCATGTCTTTGGACTGTGGGAGGAAACCAGAGCACCCGGAAGAAACCCACACAGCCACAGGGAGAACATGCAAACTTCACACAGACTGAGTGGAGGTCGAACCCACGTTTTCTCGCACAACCCAGGCGCTGTGAGACAGCAGCGCTATTCTCTGTGCCACCGTGCCACGCTAAGTACCCTACAGTCATCCACACATCTGTACAGCAGAGCAGTGTAATGTGATCATTTCAGTCGAATGAGGTAATCCAATTGCCATCGATCCCAATGGATGTGGGAGAGTCGGGCCTCTCCGTGTGTGTGTGTGTGTGTGTGTGTGCGAGCGCGCGTGCGTGTCAGGTCTTTCAGAGATCAGCACACTGGTGCCGTCACCACAGCCAGATGGAGCGAGGGGGAGGAAGCGGGCATGTAGAGTGCTCTGCGGGCAGCCGGCCCGGGTTCTGACGGGAGGGGCCGACGGGAAGGTGCCGGGTTTGCTCGGAACTCGGTTTCCGTCTTGACGCGTTGTCTTTCCTCCCCCGTTTGCAGGACGACCGGACCGCCCCTGGGGACAAACCTGTCCAGAGGTCCAAGGTGCCTTCCCTTCTGTGGCTTTCCTGTCACCCCCTGCACCCCAGGCCACCCCTCCGTTTCACCTCTTTATATCTATCCCTTTAACTGTCCCTACGCTGGAACGTCCATGAACAGTTTTACTCACTTCTCTTTTTTTTTTTTCCTTCTCTGTGGTTCTCAGTCTTTCAGCTTTAACACCCAGAAGGAGCTGTGCTCCTCCTGCGAGAAGACCGTCTACCCCATGGAGCGCCTGGTGGCCGATAAGCTCGTCTTTCACACTTCCTGCTTCTGCTGCAAGCACTGCAATGCCAAGCTCAGGTGAGCCACGCTCACACACACACTCACACACACTGAAGCAGCAGGTAGTAACCAGAAGGTTGTTGGTTCAGCTCCCAAAGAAGGTCCTGCTGTTTTTCCTCTTTTTAATCCAGATTTGTCTAATAGAAATGTTAATTCTTCCATTATCAATAATTGCCTCTCCAAAGCAGGGTCACGGTTGTCTAGAGTCTATCCTGAACGTATAGGGTGTGAAGCAGGGTACACGGTGTGTGGGTTGTGCCTGTCCATTTCGGGGCAATCGCACACGCTCGTTCTCTCTCCCTCACATACCCATATTATGAGAAATGTAAAAGTCACCAGTCCACCTGAAACACGCGTCTTCGGACTGCGGGAGGAAACGAAAAACAGTTATAAAGTTCAAGCTCCACGCTATTCGTAGCGGCTGCGAGGCACCAGCGCTACCTGCTGAGCCGCAGTTCCGCCCAGAAAAGTATCCACTTTTTAAATAAGTAAAACTGTACATTTTATAAATGCGTTGTATGAGCTGCAAAGTAGCAATTTAATAACATGGAAAATCAGATAAATTTTTACATGCATTCACATGGCTTTGTGTGACTACTGACCCATGCGTGTAAATCTGGAGGATGCGGTGGTCCAAGGGCTCATTCTCATGGTAATGGGACACTGGTGCAGCGGCGGTACCAGATGGTGACCCCTGCCCGTCCAGCGGGACTCGGCGTCACTGCCGCAAAGCCCTCCCGCGCAAAGCGGGAGCGTGGCAGCCGGTTCTGGACACCGCATATCAATGTTTTTCTGAACAACTGTACTGACCTGCCCGTGTCCCTTGTCCCTCGAACCCCACAGCCTGGGCTCCTATGCCGCCCTGCAGGGCGAGTTCTACTGCAAGCCACACTTCCAGCAGTTGTTCAAGAGCAAGGGCAACTACGACGAGGGCTTCGGCCGGCGCCAACACAAGGAGCTGTGGGCCTCCAAGGAGGCAGAGGGAGTCACCAAGACTCCGTAACTCCACCCTCTCTCGGCAGAGCCCCGCCCACAAGCCACGCCCACTCCTCACATTCCAAGACGCAGCAAAAGATCCCTTTTCAAGGCATCGCCCGTCGTTCTGTACAACTGGGCTCTTTTTTAATTTCCACTTTGACATTATAAAATATAGTCTATTTTATGATAGCCTTTTATTTTGCTTTCATTTTTCAATCGATACTTTTAACTCTGAAAATATTTGATGGTGTCGCGATCGCTTTCATAGTTCGCTTAGCAGTTGCCTGTACTGTTATATTTGAATTTTTAACCTTGTACGCTCAGGTGACCATTGCTGGAGTTAAGCTTATGCTGGAGTGACAGCTAGTTTTTTTTATTTTTTATTTTTTTGTGGGATGCAGTAATTTTTCCAGAAGTCTGTGATACTGCACTAGATTTTTTTTTTTCTTTCCCAAAGTAATTTTTGTAGCAAAAGATTGTGAACAGGGTATCCCCATCACATACATATCTCAGACCTGGAGTGATGAGGTCACCGTGTGCCTCTTCGCTTTGTGGGTGTGGCTATGGAAGGGCCAGTAGTGTGACATGGCCTGGATTGATAAGTGCTTTCAGCGAAGGAATGGGTTCATGTTATCGCGTGTCTGTGTGTGTGCGCATGATCGGAACAATAATGATAGGTTTCAGATCCATTCCTGAACGTCGTTCTTCCTAACCCCTGGGGTGAAGGACACCTATGCCGTATTTTGATCCCCACTTTAGGTGAGGCACGTGTGGTTATATGGTTGACTTTGAGTGATGCAATGTTAGTCTTTGCATTAGATACAGGCTGTTCTCATGATTTTTTTTCTAAACTTGTGTGAGACCTGCAGGTATTAGAATATGACTATCTGATGCCAAGCGAATGTACTGTACCACATTGTCCTGGTGTCTTAAAAAATGGGACCGCAGATATTTGCTAAAGAAAAAATGATGAGGGTGGATCTAGCTGGAAACCGTATGACGATACCTATCGTGCCCCCCTCCCCGCCAAGGAAGCCTGGTGTTGCATTATTGTGATCAGAGATTTGGCCATACCCAGGTGAGTGTTCGCAGCTACATTCATGACCAATTAAGGGAAACTCTTGCCTCCTTTCTACCTCTGATGTTACCCAATACTGCTCAGGAAAAAAAAAAAACGTCACTGTCCAGGTTATGACTGATGTCTGACATTACAATCAAGCAGTATAAGATTTTGAGTTTCTAGTTAATAACTTGCCCCGCTGTTCTTAATACTGTCTCCATCCACGGTACAAATAAAAGAATGCTTTTTCAATATAGGCGGACCTGTTTGCCTTCACTGTGTTGTTGTATATGCTTGAAATGGCCAGCGATTAAATAGCCAAATCGCAGTATGTGACCGTATGAAGCCCATACAGATACGATTTGTCATAGTTTACCAATATCACTGTGGTATGTGGGATTTGTTGCTTTAGTGTGAATGGTTAGAATTAAAAATTGTGATGGCATGCGTTCGAATCCATTTAAAAACCTCGAGAACCGTTGTCCAGTCCTCTGTGACGCAAGTGCTCTTTGAAGCAGGGAATGTGCCACCTGCTGTGATAGAGAGGCATTGCAACATAATGCTTTTGGAAACCACACACACACACACACACACACACACACACCTTCTGAAACTGCTTGCCCCAAGTGGGGTCACAGGGAGCCAGAGCCCTAACCCAGCAACACAGGGCATAAGGCTGGAGGGAGAAGGGGACAGCCAGGGTAGGATGCCAGTCCATCACAAGGCACCCCAAGCAGGACTTGAACCCCAGACCCACCGGAGACCAGGACCCGGTCAAACCCACTGTGCCACTGCACCCCCCTTTTGGAAACCATCTGAAATGAAAACTTTTCCTCTGATTTAATAACAAATCATGAACATTGTTCCACTACCAACAGTAATATTTTGTTTTGGCTGCAATTCTGCATCGGTATGGCTGTTAGACTTGGTTTCCATTGGGAATTTTGAGTCACTCGTCCAATTTGCTGGTATGAAAATATTTGTGTATTTTTCCCCATCTAATAAAAAATTCCATTTTAGCATACGGTAGCTGATAAGAACGGAGTGTCACCCATGCAGAGCCATCCCTTCAGTGATAATACGGATATAACAGCGAGTGTAGTCACACTTCACCGCGACCCAGCGGCAGAACTGAAAAGGAAATGGGTCAGGAAATGACACGAACCATGATTATCTCAAGCTCTGGGAATAACCTGCTTAAATGTGAAATTTTATTTCCAGCCCAGTATTTCCAAGTATGCAAATGAGTCACGTGCACTTCATCTTATGAAACTGTATCCATGTTTGTGCGGTACGTGGCTGTGGTATTCAAAGCATAACAAACATGCCACAGTCATAGCTGAACATGCAGGACAAACTGAAATGTACGGTACATCTACTGTTACTGTAACTGGTATGCAGGCCATAATAACTGGCAGTGAGTGGACGGGCAGCTTTTTGGCGGCGGACAGCTGCTTTGATCCCTTTTTCAGACCTCGGTGTTTAGGGTACACTCAGGTCCCCTCTTGTTTCCCCTCCTGCCTTTACTCTAATTTACCTTCTCCAGCTTCCCAGCGCCTTCACTTGAGCCTCTTCACAGCTCCTGTGTGACTTGTGTAAATACTTCATTCACAGTCAAGCAGGATATTTATTCGTGGTCCTTTTTTCCTTCGAGACACTGTGTACTATGAATCTTCACGCTGTCATATTTAAATTGGTATGTACGCACATTTTTCACAATGGTACCAAAAATGCATTAATTAAATAAGACAAATAAATGGCTGTGTCTAGTTCATTGCAGAGTAACAGCTGGCTTTTTTTTTAATGTATGTTTTTGTTTCCAAGGATAAGTGAGATGGGGGGCACTTTTTGGAAGTTTATTGTATCACTTGAGCTGTAGGATTATGTGGCCTTATAGCAAACCGTTTTATTGATTTGGGCTTTTTTTTCTGAATTTTTTACTCTCGTGCTGATTTGTGTAGGGGGTCATACGTGATGTGAAAGGGGGTGTTTTGTTTTAACAACCAAATAGTGTTCTGTGGGTACTTGTTTTATCCATCCTTATTTTGTACATGCATTCAGAAAAAATTTAAAAAAAAAAAAATTAAAAACTGATATTGAAAAACACTGATTTCTGTTTTGTATACCAGTAAGTCCTTCAGTTAGTGTGAGGGAAATTTGTTGTGGACTAAAGAAGTATGTTTATATCTTGGGCCATTTTCCTGACGCTAACATACATCCTTCACTGGCAATTTTTAGTCATTTTTGGCAGCCGACCAAATCCAGAGGAATTTACAGTATGGAACAGGACACTCTCGATGGAAACTGTCAAAGGGGAGGTGGGAAAAACTGTAATGCCTTGCCAGAACTTAAAACGCTAACAGTAAACAGATATAAAAAGACAGCACAGTCCCATACGAGAAGTAAGGAACCAGCTGTCGACTAGAAATGCTGGACCTTTCTGGAAGTCTTAAAGTATGTGGGATACACAAGCTTAACCTACGAATCCTGATGTTGATGCCAAACCACACACAGACTTCTTACTGTAATCAACGCTTCATGTGTTGAGGGAGACATCAATTTACACAGGTGGGGTCTAGTTACTAGGGTCAGAAAGGTCATTGTACATGAGTTTTTTTGCAGAATATTTGTTCCATTAAATATAAATGATTGTCAATCAAGTACTAACATCAATTATTGATAATTACTTATCCAGCGCCAGCCCACTGTTGAACACAAGTACTAAATTTCCACAAATTACAGTTTTGAAGGTTGGCATTGTTTTTATATAAATTTGCATATATCATGGCAGAGGCCTCTGTAGGCCTGCTGATCATTAACGTTACATTCCCAGCAGAATCATTTCCTTGCGGGATGAGGGATTCACGAAAGAAAGATGGTACTGATGAACATTTTTACATGCAGCAGCACAGAGATTCTGCCCCGTCACCACATCTGGTAAATCAGCAGACCACCAAAGGGAGGATTCAGAATTAGGTATGAAAGTGCAAAGCAGCAGAAAACATCTAGTAAAATATCACTGAGAACCTGGTATTAGATGGGCAAGACATCTGCTGAAAAGGACTCTTCTGGTCAGTGAACAACAGATTACACTTTTCAAGAGTGATCAGGGGGTGTGGTGGCGCAGCGGGTTTGGCCTGTACCTGCTCTCTGGTGGGTTGGGGGTTGAGTCCTGCTGGGGGTGCCCTGTGACAGACTGGTGCCCTGTCCTTGGCGTGTCCCCTTGCCTTGTGCTTCCGAGTTAGGCTCCATCATGCCATAACCCTACTTGGGACAAGAGGTTTCAGTCTGTGTGTGTGACAGTGACCAGGAGGCAGAAAAGTCATGGGAGGGAGAGTGAACATGTCACCAGTATGAGGAGTAAATTAATGACAGTGTAAAGAAGATGAAATGCTAAACATAGTTCAGCCTCACTCTTCTCAGGTGTTGGGGTGTCGTCTGTTAAATATGTCTTGTTTTAAACACATTGATCCAAAGTATTTTAATAAGAGGGGGGTGTGGTGGCACAGCGGGTTTGGCCAGGGCCTGCTCTCTGGTGGGTTAGGGTCCCACTTGGGGTGCCATGTGACGGACCGGCGTCCCGTTCTGAGTGTGTCCCCTCTCCCTCCATCCTTATACCCTGTGTTGCCGGGTTAGGCTCCGGCTCACCGGAACTCCGCTTGTTGTAAGTTGTAATGTTGTAAGTTACTTTAGAGAAAAGTGTTGGACATCTGTAAATTGATTATGACAGCAAAAAACTCTGTAATTACAGATGCGTAGTCTCTTGTCACGTTTTGAAGTACTACATGTTTTTCAAGTCAGTTAACGGATCGTTATTTATTTGTAATAAATTTTAAAAAAAGAAGATTTAGTTTTTGGAGAGGGGGTGCAGTGGCGCAGTGGGTTGGACCGGGTCCTGCTCTCCGGTGGGTCTGGGATTCGAGTCCCTCTTGGGGTGCCTTGCAACGGACTGGCGTCCCGTCCTGGATGTGTCCCCTCCTCTTGCAGCCCTATGCCTTGTGTTGCCGGGTTAGGCTCTGGCTCCCTGTGACCTCATATAGGACAAGTGGTTTCAGCCAGCGTGTCTGTAGTTTTCTGGATGCATTGTCTTTGGCATTTAATTAACTGGATTAATTGCATGTAATTAAATAAGGGAAAGGAAGAAAAATCTATTGAAAGTAAACATGGTCTTAGAGCTGCCTGGCACAGAGTGGTTTTGGAAGGCTCCTCCAGAAGAGGAGAATGCCTCAGGCTCGTGCTGGGCTGCCTTGTGTGAAGTCTGGGGGGGATCCTTCAGAAAGACGGTATGTGGGGTTGTCAAGATAAGTTCGGAAGGTTGATCTACAGTAGTCCAAGCAGCAATGTGGGAGGAGCAGGTGGAACTTCTTCCCTGCCAGATGAGTGCTTCACACTTCATTAATCTGGATGACACTTGGGAGAGCTACATGGTGATGGAGGAACTAACAAATCTCAGCAGCGGACTCTTGGATAGTAAGATTCCACTGCTGACATGCTGCTCATAAACTAGAATGCAGCCAAAACTTTGCACTGGTAACATAGATAGTATACAAGGAAATATATTTATTAAAGTGTCAATAATTACACCTATTTATAAATATGGTCCCACTGGTATTTCCACTTCTATATTAATTAAATATTTTCATACACATTCCAGTAATGATTGTACTATTTGCATCGTATTCAGTCACTGCATCTCCACCCACTCTGTGTTCTTGTTATGTTAAACGTGTCAGTGAGCATTCACCACGTCAGCTAGTTAGTATCTGCAAACGCTTTTATCTGATCAATTTGTACGGGAAAAAACACTGAAAACCAGTACAGAAGTCAAGAATTCACGGGAAAAATTACGTGATCTTCAGTTATGGATACTAGTAGATACTGAATACGTGCTCAAAAGCGGGAGGTACTGTTACAACGGGTGCTGAAGCCCACAAAAAACTGGTAAAAGTGAAAGTGCCATGAGATCAGCAATCACACTGATTACAATACTTGTATTTTAACATCCATCCATCCATCCATCCATCTTCCTCCGCTTTATCCGGGGCCGGGTCGCGGGGGCAGCAGTCCGAGCAGAGTCCTCCAGACTTCCCTCTCCCCGCACACCTCCTCCAGTTCCTCTGGGGGAACCCCAAGGCGTTCCCAGGCCAGCCGGGAGACATAGTCTCTCCAACGTGTCCTGGGTCTGCCCCGAGGCCTCCTCCCAGTGGGACAAGCCCGGAACACCTCCCCTGGAAGGCGTCCAGGAGGCATCCGGAACAGATGCCCGAGCCACCTCAACTGGCTCCTCTCGATGCGGAGGAGCAGCGGCTCTACTCTGAGCTCCTCCCGGGTGACTGAGCTCCTCACCCTATCCCTAAGGGTGCGCCCAGCCACTCTGCGGAGGAAACTCATTTCTGCCGCTTGTATCCGCGATCTCATTCTTTCGGTCATGATCCAGAGTTCATGACCATAGGTGAGGGTAGGAACGTAGATCGACCGGTAAATTGAGAGCTTCGCCTTACGACTCAGCTCCCTCTTCACCACAACAGACCGGTACAATGACCGCATTACTGCGGACGCCGCACCGATCCGTCTGTCGACCTGCCGCTCCATTTTTCCCTCACTCGTGAACAAGACCCCGAGATACTTAAACTCCTCCACTTGAGGGAGCAACTCCCCCCTAACCCGGAGGGGGCAATCCACCTTTTTCCGACTGAGAACCATGGCCTCGGATTTGGAGGTGCTGATTCTCATCCCCGCCGCTTCGCACTCGGCTGCAAACCTCCCCAGTGCACGCTGCAAGTCTTGACTTGATGAAGCCAACAGGACCACATCGTCCGCAAAAAGCAGAGACGAGATCTCGCGGCCACCAAAACAGACACCCTCCGTTCCCTGACTGCGCCTAGAAATTCTGTCCATAAAGATAATGAACAGAATCGGTGACAAAGGGCAGCCCTGGCGGAGTCCAACATGAACCGGGAACAGGTCTGACTTACTGCCGGCAATGCGAACCAAGCTCCTACTCCGGTCATACAGGGAACGAACAGCCCGTAGCAACGAGCCCCGAACCCCATAATCCCGAAGTACCCCCCACAGGATGCCACGAGGGACACGGTCGAATGCCTTCTCCAGGTCCACAAAACACATATGGACTGGTTGGGCAAACTCCCACGAACCCTCCAGCACCCTAGTGAGGGTATAGAGCTGGTCCAGTGTTCCACGGCCAGGGCGAAAACCGCATTGCTCCTCCTGAATCCGAGGTTCGACTATCGGTCGGATTCTCCTTTCCAGTACCCTGGCATAGACTTTCCCAGGGAGGCTAAGGAGTGTGATCCCCCTGTAGTTGGAACACAATCTCCGGTCCCCCTTCTTAAAAAGAGGGACCACCACCCCGGTCTGCCAGTCCAGAGGCACCGTTCCCGAACTCCACGCGATGCTGCAGAGGCGTGTCAGCCAAGACAGCCCCACAACATCCAGAGACTTGAGAAACTCGGGGCGGATCTCATCCACCCCCGGAGCCTTGCCACCGAGGAGTTTTTTGACTACCTCAGCAACTTCAGCCAGGGTAATGGACGAGTCCCCCTCCAAGTCCCCAGCCTCAGCTTCCTCTACGGAAGGCGTGTCGGAGGGATTGAGGAGATCCTCAAAGTACTCCTTCCACCGCCCGAGAACATCCTCAGCTGAGGTCAGCAGCGCACCACTTCCACTGTAAACAGTGTTCGTGGAACACCGCTTCCCCCCTCTGAGTCGCCGGACGGTTTGCCAGAATCTCTTTGAGGCTGACCGAAAGTCTTCCTCCATGGCCTCACCGAACTCCTCCCAAGCCCGAGTTTTTGCCGCGGCGACTGCCAGAGCCGCGCTCCGTTTGGCCCGTCGGTACCTGTCAGCTGCTTCAGGAGTCCCATGAGCCAGCCAGGCCCGATAGAACTCCTTCTTCAGCTTGACGGCATCCCTTACTTCCGGTGTCCACCACCGTGTTCGGGGATTGCCGCTGCAACAGGCGCCGGAGACCTTATGGCCGCAGCTCCGAACCGCCGCCCCGACAATGGAGGCGCGGAACATAGTCCATTCAGACTCAATGTCCCCCACCTCCCTCGGGACCTGGTTGAAGCTCTGTCGGAGGTGGGAGTTGAAGACCTCTCTGACAGGGGCCTCCGCCAAACATTCCCAACAGACCCTCACTATGCATTTGGGCCTGCCAGGTCTGTCCAGCTTTTTCCCCTGCCATCGAATCCAACTCACCACCAGGTGGTGATCAGTTGACAGCTCAGCCCCTCTCTTCACCCGAGTGTCCAAGACATATGGCCGAAGGTCAGAAGAAACGACTACAAAGTCGATCATCGACTTCCGACCTAGGGTGTCCTGGTGCCAAGTGCACTGATGGACACCCTTATGCATGAACATGGTGTTCGTTATGGATAAACCGCGACTAGCACAGAAATCCAATAACAACTCACCGCTCGGGTTCAGATCAGGGAGGCCGTTCCTCCCAATCACGCCCCTCCAGGTATCACTGTCGCTGCCCACGTGGGCGTTAAAGTCCCCCAGTAGAACGACAGAGTCCCCAGTGGGAGCGCTTTCCAGCACGCCCCCCAGGGACTCTAAAAAGGCCGGGTACTCTACACTGCCGCTAGGCGCATAAGCACAAACGACAGTGAGAGACCGTTCCCTGACCCGAAGGCGTAGGGAGACGACCCTCTCATTCACCGGGGTAGACTCCAACACATGGCGGCTGAACTGGGGGGCTATTAATAAGCCCACACCAGCCCACCGCCTCTCACTTTGGGCAACGCCAGAATAGTGGAGAGTCCACCCCCGATCGAGGAGAGTGGTTCCAGAACCCAAGCTGTGAGTGGAAGTGAGCCCGACTATATCTAGACGGTATCTCTCGACTTCCCGCACCAGCTCAGGCTCCTTCCCCGCCAGTGAGGTGACATTCCAAGTCCCAAAAACCAGAGTTGGCGCCCGAGGTTTGGGTCGGCCGGGCACTCGGCCCCGACCACCGCCCAAATCACAATGCACCGGCCCCTTACGGTTTCTCCGGCAGGTGGTGAGCCCACCGAAGAGCGGCTCCACGTCATGGCTTCGGGCTGAGCCCGGCCAGGCCCCGTGGGCATAGACCTGGCCACCAGGCGCTCGCATGCGAGCCCCCCCCCAGGCCTGGCTCCAGGGTGGGGCCCCGGTGACCCCATACCGGGCGGGGTAAACGAAAGCCTTGATTTTTCCGTCATAAGGGGTTTTTGAACCGCGCTTTGTCTCGTCTGTCATCCAGGACCTGTCTGCCATGGGAGACCCTACCAGGGGCATATAGCCCCAGACAACATAGCTCCTGGACTCATTCAGGCACTCAAACCCCTCCACCACGGTAAGGTGGCGGTTCACGGAGGAGTATTTTAACATACTGTATGATATTTAAATAACGAAGAGACCACACAGCGGACACTCGGGAGACGTTTTGCGCACAACGTCACCAAGGCGTGTTTACGTCAGAGCGTGCGCGCACCCGTCTTTCAGGCGCGTAATGGGCACTCTCCCCCCTCGCTAGTAAAGCAAGCGACTCGTCGGATGAGCGGTGCGCGCGCCCGTCCGTCTTCGCTCGGCGTCACTTAAAGTTTGAATTCGTAACCGTGAGTAAAATAAAAGTTTTTACTAGTTTAACTTCGATTTTATATACGCGAAAGGGAGGGACTGCGCGCGTTGTCTTGGGGCCGTCTGTAGTGTTTTTGGTTTTGTTGGTTGTGCTGTTGTTGTTTCCAAGTTGACGGATGGGTTCCGGTCACTTTTATTTTCTGTCAGGAAATTCGCCTCAGTTCAAGACTGTACTTTTTTTTTTTTTTTTTTTTTCTTGGGCCATCCTCGTTTTTCAGTACAATTTCTTTGACTGTTTAACATAATTGTGTTTCTTTATGTGCAGTTGAGTTTTACCGTGCTCAGCAGGTCGGGCTGTGTGTGAGTCGTGTTTAGAAGAAGAAGTCTGAAAACAGAGGAATGAATCTTGCTGTACCGATCGATTAACTGCTGCTGTTTCACGAAACACTCTGAGTGAGGAACTTCAGTTAGCAATTCTTGCATTTTTCGGAAACTGCAGCTGACATCGCTCTGTTTTTACTCTGAAAACCTCCATATTGTAATTGTGGCTGCAGACCGACGTCACACCAGTTCGTGTCCCGACTCCCGTACCCAGTTTAAGCTGCACTCTTGATTCAGATTTGGAGGATCCGAAGTGAGTCTGAAACAGCAGCGCTACTGACTTGACTTTTTAATAATCAAAATAAATAGTCCTTTTTTTTTTCCCCCTGGTTATTATGACTTAATCGAAGCAAATGATGGCACATCGTGACGTTTTCAATCAAAATATGTCCTGGAATTTACTAATCTCTTTTCTTAAAGCGGTGGGAAATATTAGCGATACACTTTTGGAGCTGGGGCAGAACGATTAAAATAAATAATTGTAAAATTAGCAGGAAAAGGGGCCGTCCTAAAGCCCGGTCCGTTCCTCGGCTGCAGCCCACTTTTACAGATGGGCTCCGCTGTTCCACCTTTCGAGTTGAGTGTCTCGTAGTCCCCGCTCGTTCTTCGCCTGCAGACTGCGGCGCGGAGCTTGTGTTGCTTCTCTTCTATTGCTCCACTCGGAACATCTTGCTTTTCTGATTCTCGGACAGTAAATATTCCACGTAAACGGACGTTTCTTTCCATTTCGAAATTATTCGAATAAAGGACATTTTATTCGATCACCGTCCAAGTAAATGTGAACCTTGGGAGTAATTTTATGAAACATCGGAGAAAGTTTGCACTTCTCAACTTAACGGCCAGACCTTAGTTAAAAGCATTTTCTCAGCCAGGATCGCAGCGGGTTTTATTTTTTACATTCATTGGCTTGGCGTTCTGTGTCAATTAAGATGTCCCAACGCTAGCGCCGTGGCGCTTGCAGGCGCCTCTTTTGCCACTCCGAGTAAACAGAGTGTGCTCCGGCTGAGGATGACTCCCCTGGGCCGCCGCAGGATCGCATCTCCATCGTCTCTTCAAGACTGACTTCCAGAGAGGAGCGAGTGCGGGGCTCTCTGGGGCCCTCACCGTGGCCGCCCAGGTGCCCGCCCCCGGGCTCGACCCCGTCTGCACCGGTGAGTGTTGGACCGTGTGTCTCCCTTTTATGAACTTTGCCGATCGCTGATCTGACTGAGCTCTACTCCGTTTGCCAAGGAAGGAGGAGGCTGTCCAGAGCGGGGTTTTCACGTGTATGGGGAGTAAATGAATTGCAGACTGGCTCTGGATGAGTGGTTTGTTTTGGCTTGAGTTGTGCTCTGAGGGGAAAGTACCCTACATCTCTGGAAAGGAATCCAGTTTACAGTTTGAATTCTTTTCTTATGTGAACAGCTGCGCTCTAAAAGTTAATAAGATGTTGCAGGTACAAATGCTAGGGCCCTGCTATTGAACCCATTCTTATGTATTGGGTGCTGTAGGTTGTTTAAATTGGGTAACTTGTGTAACAATTTTCTGAAAATGCACTCATCTTTATTGTTAGATTTTTTTTTTTGCAGATTTAATATTAAATGAAATTAAATTCCTCAAGGTGAACAACAGTTTTGTCATGCATTCCCTATTAAGTTGAGCTTCTATTGTCATTCCAGTTACATGATCAGCATGGTGGCGCGTAGCGCTGTTGTCTTACAACTCCTCACTGGTGTGAGAGGACATGAGCTTGATCCCCAACTTAGTCTGTGTAGAGTTTTTGTTCTTCCCATGTTCGTTTGGTTTTCCACTTGTTTCTCCGGTTTCCTCGTATAGTCGAAAGACATTTGTTTCAGGTGAATTGTTGACCCTAAATTGCTCATAGTTTGTGTGTAGTCTGGTGTATAGATGAGGTTGTATACTGTAGTGTTTCTAGCACTGCTACTGTTAGTTACCTTGGATAAAGAGGTATCAGGTGAATACTACATCAAATTTGTTGTTGGAGGCTTTGGAGAAATGCTTCAGCTAAAAGAAATTGAAATTTGAAGGGTTTTCTGTAAGGCATGATGGTCTGCAAGTGTGTGTGCACCATTAGACTACTTAGTGCTTTTCTAGTTATGCTCTTGTAGCTGCACAGCAGCAAATTGATACAGTACTCATTGTATGAGTGAAAAAGAAAAATCGTGAAGTTCATTATCTGACATTTTAGGTCACCTTGGTGAAAGGCTAATAATAGTCCAGTGGTTGTAAATGGCAGCATTCAGTGTGGGCAACCTTAGTGGTCTTTTAGGAAACTTGTTTCTCTTTATTGTTCGATATACTTCACTGTGGTGAAATGTTTCATTAGTGAATGAATACAGAATGTGCTTTAAGAGCTGGGCTTGTGAGCAAGATGCTGCAGGTTTAAGTGGAATGTAGGGAAAATATATAATTTGGTGAATAAACCACTTTCCAATCTGGGACACAGTGAGTGAGTATTTCTGCATGCTTCATTTAATTTTAACTGGTTGTGAGGAGGCTTCCAGTTCCAATCCCAGGTGGGGCCTTACTACTGTACAGTAGTAAAAATGCTTAACCCGGTGCATCCACCGGTTTAAATTTAAGCTTCTTTGGTCGAAACGTTGTGCTAGACAAATTAAATGAATGCATGAGAAGTGAGATGCTTTTTACAGCTTTTCCAGTTTCATTAGTCAGATATTCATAGTTATTAGCTTCATTTTACATAGTGGCATATCATTTTGTTTAAGACTCAGCCAAAGTTTTGCTGGTCTGGGCATGTAGAAGATTGTCTTTTTGCTTCTTTTTACAACTTTCTGTCCACCCAGGCATGGAACACTGTGGTTCACACATGACCCTCCAGTAGTGTCTTTCAGTAGGTGCATGGGCCTTTTACAGCGTTTCACTGGCAAGAGTGATGAAATGCATGCAGGGAATGGACTCAAAGGGCAGCCATAGACTAAACACTTCAAAGGAGGAGCTGGGGCAATTTAGTTATTAGAGATGGTTGTGTTTCTCAGTGGGGGGGGGAGATGGTTGGTAAATTAGTGTAATTTCATGAGCTCTGGAAATGCAATGCTAGGAAAACACTTGGGCATGGCTGACCACGCTCTCCCGGCTGCATTCCATGCGTTCTTCCTAGAAGGTTATTGGAACTCGGGAGAGTTGCAAGAGGCACGGTGGCAGGCAGTTTTTTCTTGCATTAGTGGGTGGCAGTAAGGGGGGCTCAGTCAGAGACCTAGCTGTGTGATGTCACGTCTGCTCACCGGGGCTTGGAGTGAATGAAGGCTATTTGTCATATAATTTTAGCTGCTTAAGATTCACAACAACCAAGCCCCCCGACCCCCGGATTCTGTTTATGTTGGGAGATGGAGTTGAATAAGGGGGTGGTTAGCACACACTGGACTTCTTCATGCTTCTGGTAGCAGGATGTAAGGACAGATTAAAGTCAGGTCTGTGGCCGCTGGCGGACATGCCTCACGTTCTTATGGTACTTGAGAGCCGGCAGTGTGATACAGGTGTCAGTGTTGGCCTCATCTGTGGCCAGGCTACACCTGACTCTGACTATGCGGGTTAGAAATGGGCTATTTCAGATTTTGTGAACCATGAGTTAACTGGCGTGTTATTCTTCACACTCTTGTTTTTTCTCTCTTCCCTTTGTAAGGTTTATGTTTAGAAAGGTGATAGTAATATTACTCCTGCTATTTCCAGATATTTATTCATGCTGTGCAGATGCCCTTATTGAAGGTTATTTCAACAGTTACATATTTTCTTGTGGAACCCCTTGGTTCAGGTTAGGTGCCTTTTTGAAGGTTACTGTAGATGTGCATTTTCTAAGGCCTGGAACTAGCAGCCTTCCTCTAATACTGGCCCAGAAGAAGGCATGGTACCAGCTGCTGTGTTTGTGTGAGATGAATAACTAGAATAAGGGTTCTTTAGTTGCTACAGGGTGATTTATTTTGCCTTTGGCCTCCTCTCTCAGTTTGTAATATAGAGCAGGAATTGAATTTAACTTAAATTCAGCATTTTATTTTCAGGAGCTTTTGCAGTCAGTGTGTGAAGTTGACCATTCCCCTAAACCACCATCATGTCCAATTTGTTCGCTAATCTAGTACAACTGAATTTCAATAACTGTTCCAAATATCAGTGCAGGCTATTATAGAATCAAAGGGAACAACAAACTGCACACAGCATCATACCATGATTTTTGACAGAATAAAATTATGCATCAAAAAAATCATAGTTTAAGGAATTTTGTTTTCCACCACATGAAAAGTAACTTTTCTGTTTCCTGACATCTAAGAGGTAAATGTCATTCTTTCAGTTGAAACTGCACCCTTGTACTCTTTGCTTTTGAAAACCATAACAAATGTGTTGTGTGAGGCCAGGAATAACTACACTGAGTAACAGTTAAGTGTTTGTACAGATATATAATTACTGTTGTGCTTTCAAGTGTATAGCTTTTCGGTTAGATAAACAAGTTTTTTTTTTTTTTATTTTTTTAAACAATTGTTGTAAAGCTACAGGTTTTACCTGGAACTTGACGTGCATAAAAAAAATAAATTTCTTTCTGTGTCTTTATTTGTAGTTCCTCCAAATGGTTCTGATTATTCTCTGACGATCTGCAAGCAGCTTGGAAGTGACTACCACCACCTGCCAACATGAGTGAGTTTTCCACCTCTGCTGCAGTTGATCTTGTCCACAACCGGTGGTGTGTGGCCTCCGGTTTCTGTCACCTTGGCTGTAGGTGTTTTGTAAGTGTGGTCTCGGAAAGGGCTGTGGTTGGGTGCATCAGTTTCTCTTTGAAGATGTCAGTAAAGTCAGTGGGGCTTACTTTCTAACCAATCAGCTTTAGTGTTTGAGTCATGCATCCCAGAGATTTGCTGGAACAGGCCATCCTGCCCGCCTGTTATGTTCAGTCTTGCACGCTGATGCTTCCTGGTCTTCTGGACACCCCTCTGAAAAAGAATACCTTGTAAGAGTTCCGGAGGTTGCTCTGGCTTTCCTTTGCACCAGTTCTCTGTGATGTCCATCCAAACTACACAAGTGGAATGTTTTCCCTACTTCGCCAGGTGGCGCAGTGTTCTCAGAGATCAAAGATGGGAACAGAAATATCGAAAAGACTTGAGTAAATTTGACCCAGTCTCACATTTCCAACTGCTTTCACATGCAGTCCTTGCAAAACATTTGAGATTAAAAATGATTTTAAGGTTTTTTTTTTTTTTATATTTATTTAAAATAACAATTGCAAATGCATGAACAAATGTAGATCACTGGTCTACCCTTATCAGGAATGCTGATCTTCACCAGGTACAAGTGTAAAATACAGATTGCATCGTGTCCTATATCTATCCGTGGATTTCGTACTCGGAATTGTGTGTTTGTGTGTATATAGTGGGAAGGTGAGGAGTCATTTCAGGACTAGTTGCCTCTGTTATTTTAACTCCCTTACTTTCTCTCCATCCCATTGCCGTTGGATTTTTGTTAGACTCCATAAGGAGATCAACATACATAACTTTCCAAAATGACTAAGAAAATAGAAATGGATTTGAACCCATTCCACAATCATTTACTGATTAAATCCCCTGTTTCGACAGATACTCCTTTAGCAATAGCAGTGCCTTAACATTGTCCTGTATCATAGTGCCACTTCTGTCTTTGAATACAAAAGCAAGTGAAGCGGTGATTGGAAAGATTTGTTTCCACAATTATAGCACCTTCCTGTATAGTGGGGTGTGTTTTTTTTTTTTTTTGGGTCACCTCCTTTTGATTGTTCCCTCCATCCCTTGTGACCCCTCCTGCCATGTTACTCTGGGTCTAATTGCTGCAGATGAGCGACAGGCTCTCCACTCCATCATGAAAGACCTAGTGGCACTGCAGATGACACGGCGCCAAGTCCAGCCCAGTTTTGACACAGGCAAGACCAAGCCTGTTAGCTCTGCCAACAGACAGGTATGGCTGTTTTCAGCCAATAGCTGCCTAATAAAATGAATGCCTCTCGTTTCTCATGTAGGCTGGAGAACAGCAGGACATTTCCACTGCATACTGGTTTTGTTTGCTTGAAGGTTTATTACATCGAAATGGAACATTACTGTATTTGTTCAGCCATAATTCTACACCAGTGATGGTTTAACATGCTGTCTATGGCTTTGTATTTGGTGCTTGTGTGAACCCCACTCATGTCTTTTTGTTTTTTTTGTTTTTTTTGTTGGGCCTGTGCTGCCCCTGCAGGATGATGTACGAATCAAGTTTGAATTCTGCGGGGAGAGGAGGTCAGAACTTTGTGTGTGTTTTATATTAATCTGCATTTGGTGTATTTAAATATGAGTACTATACATTGTGAGGTTTTGCTGTTTCAGAACAAACAGATTTCTGTTAGTCTGTATCAATGAGTATTTGAGTGTTGGAGAAATTTTGGATATGTGTTGTACATGTAAATCCATTGTGTATTAGTGTGTGCGTGTTTGTGTGTCATAGCTACCTATTGAGTACGTATGCTTGTGTGTCCACGTGTCCGATGTTTGCTCGTGCACCGATATGCAGTAGGCTGTACATGGAATGCTTGTGGTTTGGCACCAGCTGATGATGGAAACCACAGGAATGATAGGTGTGCACTCAGTGTTTTACATAGGATGCCCCCTGGAGATCATATGTAGTAGTGCATTCAGGACCAGAACAGGATTAGTAATTCAGTGTTCCTCTGTGTATGTTATACTGCATGTTATACAGCTTATCTTAATTTGCTTGTTGACACTTTTGTCTGTGCTGGATCTTGGACAGGATCTTGATGTTTGGACGGCCAGTGCAATTTGAAGAGGTACGGCAGAAGATGAAAGCAGTCTTCAGCCAACAGCTGGACCTGCATTACATGAATAACGAGGTAATGCCATTTAGACAAATCCTGGAGACAACTGGAACTCACATTTGTCTACTTTGTACCACTAACCAATGTGAATTAATTCTTCTCTGTTTCTACTGCTCAGTTATCTATCCCTTTGCGCAGTCAAGATGATCTGGATAAAGCCATTGACCTGTTTGATCGCAGCTCCAACACAAAGAGCATCAAAATCCTTCTTCTGACCCCAGAGCATAACAATGTAAGTGGCAAGCCTTCTTCCAAGATACTGTGTATTTTTCAGTTTTAAGTGCAGACATCTTTTATGAGGCCACTGTCAGTCTTTACGGGGTTGGTGGTGAATCTTTGTCAGCTTCTTCTTCCCTGTCTTATCTCCTCTTGTGTTCCTGAGTGCTATGTAGAAGAGATCAGGAGAGGTCATGTTCACAATTGGGCTGGACTTTCTGCACAATTTGGATTTACAGTCTGAATAAAACAATCCAAATAAATATGTAATGAATTATGCCTTGAGCTGTTTGAGAATATGCCTGCCAAACTGCATCATTTCATTGTCAAGCAGTTTTGGAGTGAGACCTCTGCTAAAATACACATACTTGCACATAACATGTCAGTCTTCTGTAACACTCAACAATTACTTGTACATGTGCAGTACACACATACATGCATTCTGATGTGTACACATTTTGAAGTGTAATCTAACAGTCTTGATGAACTTTAGCAAGGATTGCATTGTCTTGTATGCTGCTGTTATTAGTTCTCCTTTCTCCTCCAGGCTTCCTCACACAGTACCGTGTGCAAACAGGTGCGGATCAAAGCCTCTCAATCCACAGGTGATGTCAACGCCACCTATCAGTCTTCCGAACCTAGAGGGCGTCACCTGTCTAGCAGTGAGTGAAATCTGACTTTTCTCTGTTTTGAGCTCTTATGTATCACCACCCCCCTGTCTCTTTGCTTGCAGATATACAGAATGCAGCTGGCATCACATTTTAAATTGTGTGCTGAAATTTAGTGGTAGGGCTGGTTCTGTTTTAATATTGTTAGCTCAGGATTTTGTCAGCATAATTTGTTTGCTCTGTTTTCATCTTTATCTTTTTCAGCCACCCCCCATTTTCTTGCTCCTGCTTTCTATTTATTAAAATGACATGTGGAGCAATGACTGCAGACCTGTGCAGTGCTACTGTAGTTATTCAGCATAACTCAGGTTATCACAGAGTCCATGTTAGTAGTAACCCCACCTTCCCCCAATCAGGCTCCCAGAATACAGGTCGTAGCTCTCCACCCCCTGGCTATGTCCCAGAGCGACAGCAACGCATCGCCCGCCAGGGCTCCTATACCAGCATCAACAGCGAGGGGGAATTCATCCCTGAGACTAATGACCAGTGTGTGAGTAACTTGTTAGGGTAGTAAAGCTCTTTCTGAAATCATAAACACTGAGTAAAAAGCTATGAGAATGCCCAGGAGTAAACCTAGGACTGACCCACTCACATGTGGCCTTTGTCTTCTCTGTACAGGTCCTGGACCCCTGGAGCAGTGCAGAGAACTCTGTGTCAAGCAGCTGCCAGTCTCTAGACAGTAACTCAGACAGGTGGGATGGGACTTCTGCAGTTTGTGTGTGTGTGTGTGTTATGAGGTAAGGAACTCACTGGTGTAGATCATTAACCTTGCTGGCTTATGCTTCTTGCCTCCCCACAGTCCTGCCCTCAGGAAGTCACGGATGTACAGAGCCAAGAGCTACCCCGACAACCGGCAGGACTTATCCGGTGAATCCTCTGTTGGAAGATGATGTTCAATGTATCAGATCTTTGTGCCGTTCAGTTGCATAAAAACATTTTTTCCCTGTTCTCTGTAGATCGTGAGAACCACATTTATGACAAGGTGGTGGGAAAGGGGGGGACATACCCTCGCAGGTACCATGTCTCCCCCCAGCACAAGGACCACAATGAAGGTAGGTTCTTTCTTGTTATTCTTGAAGATGGGCAAGTTTCTTTCAGAGAGGGATGGTTAGAAGTTGTGTGTGCAAGGTTTTCTTTGGAACAGTGATGGCTGTTTCAAGGACCTCAAGCAGTGTTGTTAAATACCTTTAACCTGAAGGCTTCTTCATTAAATCCCATAAGTTACATTGATAAAATTCTCTTGTAGTACATTTAAATAAGGCAACTAATAAGAGTAGTTTTATGAGTCTAGCACTCCTTGACCATCCTTTTCAGTGTTGTCATCTAACATTGCTAACTCCACATCCACAGGACGGAGGACCTTCCCTCGAATCCGCCGCCCCCAGGGCAACCTGTTCACGCTAGTTCCATCATGCCGTGCCCTCAATGGCAGCGAGGAGAGCCTGGGTTCTACATGGCAGCTGATGGATCCACAGGGCCGGCTTCGTCCCCAGGACAGAGGGGTTCCCCATAAGTGTGGGTCTGCACTACCCGCTCCAAAGTTACACAGACCAGTAGGGAGTATGGTGGTTAAGGAGCTCTACCTGTGATGAAGGTCTTGAAGGCTAGGCTTATGGATGTTTGTCCTGGAAGTCAGAGTTGTTACATATACAAGTGTTGCTCCACTAGGTACCCAAAAGCTTGGTGAACATCTAGCTATATAAATGGGTCAAATGTAAAGTTACTTGCTGCTTTGGCTGCCAGTGTCTGCTGAGTAGCTAAATAACTCATCGTAATCTACCCACAGCACTGTAAATGTTCTCTTGGTTTCATAGTATTTGCTATACTATGGGAGGAAGAACAAGCCTGGTTGTTCATTGTTACAGCAATGAGACAATATAGTGGGGTCATGAGTTATAGCCAGGAGTTGGTTTCTTTTCCTAAGGACATGGGTTGTGCTGACTTGGCATTATGTGTTTGTTTGTTTCCCAGCCCCTAGCGCCCCCATAACATGGAGGCGGGGCAAACTTCTAGGGCAAGGAGCTTTTGGGCGGGTTTACCTGTGTTATGATGTGGACACGGGCCGAGAGCTGGCAGCCAAGCAGGTCCAGTTTGACCCGGACAGCCCCGAGACCAGCAAGGTAACAGTCAAGCAGAACCAGTAGTAACTAAGAACTCTTAAGGATTTTAATCAATTACATAAGACTCGTATCTGCCTATGTTTAATATTGTACCAAACAACTTTTAGTCAGACAATTTATGAAATAATTTTTTTTTTTTTTTTTGGGGGCATTCATATTTTGGCCTGTACTTAACGATGTGAACAGTGTTTGTAAAACCACTTGAATCTTAACATTTAACATGTCAGAAATTTCTCTGTAAAAAGTGTGTTGAATTCTCTCTGGGGTTGAGTTGGGCTTTTTGCCTGCACTTTAAAGTTGTTTCCTGTCTATTACTGAGAAAACATGATGTCATGTCCTGTGCAAGAGTGATGGTAGGGGAACTGTGGGGAGGTGTGTTGGCTTCCTGCTCCTGGAGTGCGCTGAAATAACATGCCATCATCTGCCATTGTTGCAGATTTTTTTTTTTTTTGGATTAGAAATTTACATTGTGTCTTAATACAGATGGAATCCTTTCAGCATATATACAAAAACGTGATATGTAAGACAAGGGATTAACCATTGTGTATAGTTGTTAGTTTTTATATAGTCTTGACTTTTTTGCAGTTCAGCATTACAACTGTGTGTGATAATGCTATGCCTGTGTTCGGCACCTCCTCAGCCTACCTTCTTCCTGTCTTTAGGAGGTGAGTGCCCTGGAGTGCGAGATCCAGCTGCTGAAAAACCTGCACCATGAACGTATTGTGCAGTACTATGGCTGCCTGCGTGACCACAATGAGAAGACCCTCACCATCTTCATGGAGTACATGCCAGGGGTGCGTCTCCGTGCAAGCTGCGTTTGAAAGGGCAAGGAGGAAGTTGAAGATCATAGTTAGAAAGTTATTTGTGTTTTGTCATGTCTCTGAGAATGTTCTGTACTGACCATATGTCTTAGGGTTCAGTGAAGGACCAACTCAAGGCCTACGGTGCCCTAACGGAGAACGTGACCCGGAAGTACACCCGGCAGATCCTGGAGGGCATGTCCTACCTGCACAGCAACATGATTGTGCATCGTGATATCAAAGGTAGCAAGAGGAATCAGGAATGGATGCAGTTTAGCAGTTTGATATTTTAAGTCTTAATCTAAAGTTGTTTTTGAATTTTTTTTTAAAGAATCTGATTTGTATGATTCATAATCTATTGATCTAACCATATAGATTTCTCTGAAGAAAATCTGTAGTTACAGCTTTTTCTACTGATACATGGACAGCTTATAGAATGGTCTCTGGAATCAATGCAAGTCAGAACAGATGGAAATGTGCAGATTTCCAATCCAATGGGTCACGTCTGTTTTGCTAACCCTTCCCATTCACAGGTGCCAACATCCTGAGAGACTCTGTGGGAAATGTGAAGCTGGGAGATTTTGGAGCCAGCAAGAGGCTTCAGACAATCTGCATGTCTAGCACAGGGATGCGCTCTGTCACTGGCACCCCCTACTGGATGAGCCCAGAGGTGATCAGCGGCGAGGGCTACGGCAGGAAAGCCGACGTATGGTGAGGCGCTACCAGCAGTTAAGGGTGCAGTGGTGCAGTTAAGGGTGCAGTGGGTCTGTAGAATGTCGGTCACCAAGAAACATAGATATTAGTAAGGTGAGATGCATGAGGAAATTCTGGTATTTGACAACTAACATAGAACACAGGCATCTAACATGTAAAGGAGGTACATGATGTGCAACATGCAAAACGAGTGAGATTAAATTGATGGTGTGGTTTAAAATGCAAGTGCTTTGGGTACAGCACTTTTGTTTAGTAACAACACTTGTTCACAAAAGTGTCTTAATACCAACTTTAAAATGCATCAAAAGTTGGGACAACTTCTGTCCTAACACTTCCACAAATAAGTGACTGTAATGTCAAAATACCAGTGCTGGGAATTTATTAGAAATTAATCAGCAGTCTGTTTTGTTCCCCTGTCTACATTTTTCTCTTTTGCGTCTTCTCTTCTAGTTTCCAGCAGTCATCTGTTTTCCATGTTTATAAATGTGTACAGCTGTTAGACATACTCCGGAGACATTCTGACCCCTGAACAGGAGGTCATCTCCCCCATGGGACTTCTACGAGTATTTGGATACCAAAAAAGTCAATTTGGCACAAGGAAAACATGCTATTTTTAATAGAGTGAGAAAAGGGGTCTGGTGCTGCTATGAGGGAATAATCTGGGAGGGCCCCACCTGCTGGCCAAGAGTGACACCTCTTTCCTACCCTATTCACGGTTCAGCCTCACCCCACAGTTTAATTAGACTCATCATAGAAGGGATGCCTTTGGCCCACAACCAGTCTCTGCAGCCGGGTAGCTGTTCTGTTCCAGGGATTGGAATGTTCCGAGTCCTCGGCCTCCCTGGGGGGGACAGCAGAAGGGGAGATGGACCTAGAGTGGACCTCATGAGGCCCTTTTCATCTCCTGCTGAGTCTGCTGTGTCACTTGCACCCACAGCTTTTAAAAACATGGTCTAATTGTCAACAGCAAGTAGGGGAAAATTTTCCACAAAAACATTCTGCCTAATCCCAAAATAAAACAGCCCTGGGCCTCAGGTTGGCAGAAAGCGCTTGTTCGCTGGTGGGATGTTGAGGCCATGCTGTTGCTGTTGGAGCTCTGGGGAATAGTTGGTTTTTGTAACATTCTCACTGTGGCTTGTGTTGCAAAGTGTTTTTTTATACAGGTAAAAACTTGGTTCAACACCATCTTAACTCTGTCTGTGTACCACCAACCCCCCTGCTCTTCCTTTAGGAGTCTGGGCTGCACCATGGTGGAGATGCTGACAGAGAAACCTCCCTGGGCAGAGTATGAGGCTATGGCGGCCATCTTCAAAATTGCCACACAGCCCACAAACCCTGTGCTGCCATCCCACACCTCGGAGAATGCCCGTGACTTTCTGCGGCGTATTTTCGTGGAGGCCAGGCATCGGCCAAGTGCCGAGGAATTGCTCAGGCACCCCTTCTTACAGGTCGTGTGCTGAGGATTTTCCCTTCGCATCCTGAATTCACCTCCTTCCACAGTCTGGGATACCCTGAAGTGTAGCACCAGTTAGACTTCCGTGATGCTCCTCCAACTTCCCTCCACTAGGGGGCTGCGTCAACCCTCACAAGCTACCAAGAATGGGAAGAGGCGTTATGCACCATGTGGTGTGACGGACCGGAGTGCCATCACCACACAAGAAGGTGGACTTCTTGAACTGCAGCGCTCCCTCAGTGCATTTCATATGGACTGCTGAAGCAAGTGTCCTTCCCCAAGGTGGACCTGTGGTGCTCTGTCCATCTGCTCTAAAAGTGCCTTTTGAAATACACCAAAGTGTTCATAGCTCTATGTTTACACTTGAGCCTTTCTGTAACTTGTGTTCCTTGTCCTGCAGATCTGAGGGTCAAAGTCAGTGTTAGCCATGTGCTAATCTTATCGCCACTGTCTGATTGGACAGTGTACATTAGTTCTGCATGGCAGGATGGTCTGCCAATGTACTGAATGTTCTCAGAAGGATTTTTCCATTCTTTTTCCTTCACTCAGTTTTTTTTTTCTTTGTCCATTGCTCCTGTTCAGTTTTATTTATTTTTTTTAAACCTTCGGATATGCCACATAAAGAGCTGGACCCATCTAATATTCAGGGGGGTCTCTGTCATCTTTATGGACTTTGTACTGCCTGCAGATCCTTCATGTCCCCACCCTAAGAGCTATTAGCCTGTACTTGCAAAAGAGTGGGACTTAGAAGCCATGTGCTTCTCCTCGCCATGTCTGCTACTCATGCATGTTGACATACCAAAGAGTTTCCTTTCACTCAACAGGAAGAGAAGAAAAGCAAAGGGAATCTCCCAAACCAGACACAGCTAAAGGAGAATTATCTGTAGTATTTCCCAAGGAGTTGCACAGTGAGGCTGAAGGATGCTCTTTAGAAAGTTTGTGTTTGCACGATCATGGCAGTAGGACTTTCTCCTGGGATGTGACTGGGCAATTGGAGGAATTTTCCTCTGGTTTTGCTTTTACTTTTTGTTCAGCCAGAAATGCACTTTTTTTGGAACATGAATGTGTTTCTCCCCCCCCCCATTCCCTTCCCTCTCCCATTGTTTGTCACAGCTTTTTCACCTTTTTATCATTCAATGTGAAGCATCTCTTTATTTATGTCCCAAATGTCCATTTATTTGAATTTTTATATATAAATATATATGTATAAATATATTTTTTATATATTGACTCTAAACGGTTTGAAATCCAAGGATGCGTTTAGAATTACAAGGATATGATTAGGAAATAAGACTTAGAATCGTTGAAGCAGCTGGTTTTGCAGAGATTACACCATGGGTTAATAATATTGTGCAACAAGGGTTGATAACCTGCTCTGTTCATCCAGGCAGCAAATTGACATCAGTTCCAGACATCCGTTTTGGGAGACGGTGTTACAGTGCCTTCCATTCTTTGACACCCTGAAGCAGGGCTGCGTGTCATTTTTCTGGCCACGATGACTTGAGGACCGCAGAGTAGAGTTCAACCCAGCATGACGATTTTGGTTAGTCCAGGGTTTGACTGTGACTCATGTCCTCAGAGTAGAGCTGTGGAAATTCTACAGTACCTCGAGTGGAAATGACAGGCTGAAAAACTAATTGCTTCAGCCCTAAAGTTACTGCTAATTTGGCTGTAAATTGAACTAAACTTTCAGTTACAACAAACTTCTGTAATTCACAATTCCCACCATGTTACTTTGTAGCCGAAGTGAAAATTGGAAAAAATTTTAACAGTGACATGTAGTTTCACTGTTATGTTTCAAATATATGGACAAAGTGGTATCTGGAGCTTTTTTGGCTATGGATGCCTGTCCTAGGTATTATAGAATATGTTTAAGCTACCAGAGGACATGGTCACAGGGGTCTGTCAGGCTCAATTTTCTTATGCCTTGCTCACAAAGAGGGCTAATGATCAAATGGATGACGTGCAGCTGCTCAGTGTTAGTCAGCTGAAATCAGTATTAAAATGATCAGTGATATAAGGCACTTGCCAAAGCTTATAATCAATGAACCCTGGAGTAATCAAAGGATTACAGAACTGCAGTTTATATATATATATATGAATACATATAGGAAATATATATTTGTATCTTGACAGGGGACTTGCAGTGCAAAGTCCAGTATATCAAATATATTTACAATAAAAGTGAGGAGTATGTCTTGTCAAATGTTTGCACTTTTTTTTATGTGAATTGCATGTTCTGTACCATATGGCTGGAAGACTTTGAAAATGTGCAGTGAAAGGAATTATGATTTCAGTAATGGGAACAGTTGCTGTAGTGTGGTTGGTGTTTAGACCTGTTCTGGTTCCTTGCTTCTGGTCATTTAGGGTTGCTCATTGTGGTAGAGAAGCTTGGAATTCTGAATGGGGAGGTCCCGCAATAGGGGCCACTGTAGACCAGAAGGAATCTACTGGGCAGCAGTGATTCCTTGGTCTCTGTCAATAGATCATTTCTGTGTGGTGTTTACATGTTCTCTGTATCTTTACTTGGGTTTCTTCCAGGTCCTCGGGGTTGCTCTCATAGTCCAAAGATGTGTTTCAGGGCAACTGGTGACTGTAAATTGCCGTCTGTCTGTCTGTCATCATGGAAATACTCCAGTCATCCTACATCACTTTAGAGAAAGTATCTGCTAAATGTGTAAATATTGGACTGGCATTTTGTTAGGTTTGTACACTAGCTTACTTGCAATGCTGTTTATACTTCTGGGTAATTTTTACTGCATCAAATCAGGTAGAGTACCTCACTCAAGCATAATACAGCATGGATTTAAAGAGTCCTCTAGAAGTCAATGGCTGTGACCACTCTGCCACTTGCTGCTCCTAGTTCAAGTATTTTCTCATTCTATTCTGTATTTCTGATACAGTAGTGCACCATTTCAAATAATGGACTCCCCCCCCCCGAGAATAACGCACTGCCCATAATGAGAATTTCAGTTTCAATAAATTCTGTTCTGACTGAACAATCAAGACTGAAAAAGTGCCAGTCTTCATAAAACAAAATCACTGGTGAGCGGCTTGTGAGTTAGTGAGGACGGCCCCAGTTCTGGCTGCTACCCAGCGCTTCTTCCCCACATACCTTGAGGTAATGTGGTGGTTTGGAAGTAGATTCAAGATGAGCTGCCATATGTATTATGGCGTCAGGCGGCTCCAAACCGGTCCAAGTGCTGCCTAGTGAACTTACTTTCCCATCAGCCTTAGGGCCATCACTCATAGCCTTTGCTTTATGTTTGTCCATATATTTGCATTCCATAACTGAAAGCAGGAGAAACTGTCTCTGCTTTGGTTCTGGGGAAGGAGTCGTCCATCCTTAGCAACAGACCTGTCTCACCACTCAAGAGCTACAGATGTTTTCTGTCACCCGCTGCTCTAAATCAACACAACGGTTTTTCTGGAGTGAGGAAACGCCACTGTCGCTCGGCTAAGCTGCTTACCGGGTGCAAAGATCTAAAAGTGCAAAAATTGTTTTAGTGACATTCTCATTTTCAGCTTTTCAGTGAATTGAAATATCTCTGTACAATCAGCATTTACATTGTCATTTAGCAGGTTACCGAAGCAGAGCTGGTCTGAAACCATTTTTCACGGCGTACACTAGTTGAGTAGCAACAGGGAATTGATGGCACAGATTGAATAACATCGAAACATAAGGACCTGACCATGACACATCTGCTGTATGACTGTATGGCCAGGAGTAGATCAGCACAGAAATATGTTATATGAGATGTTTTGAGACCTTTCTTGAATGCTGGAAGGGATTCAGCAACTGAGGGACAAAAGGAGCTCATTCCACCACATTGAAACCAAAAACCAAGAACCTTCAAGATGTTGATTTTGGACCTTTATAAGACCACCAAGCAGCCAGGAGTGGAGCGTAACACTTGTCGGTTGTGATTTTTCTGATGACCCTCCTGACCCTGCATAGCTGTCAACACCTTTGAGTCTTGTCTGCATCGCAGTGCATTTCCTGAACAAGCAACTGAAAGCCAAAACCTTAAACAAGATTTAAAAATCCCATCCCACGAGTGTAGGTCCAGTTGAATAACTCAACCTCAGTGAAAATGCTGGAACGAAATGTGCTCGCGTGACGTGTCTCTCTTTAATATATGTTCGCGCGGGATTGCTGTAGTCCTGTCCTTGCTTTCAGCAAAGGAGCTTAGCGCCTTTTTCCTCTTTGGTGCGGAACATTCCGGAGCTTGCGTCTGCGAACCGTAAATAACTGCTGAAGGGCTCATGGACGCAGAAGAAAACCCACAGCCGCTGTTGAGCTCCTGCTGGCAGCCTTTCGGACAGTGGCGTGGATTTCCCTTCATTTTTTTTTTTTTTTCCTTCCTTTTACCCGCTCTCGCCTGGCCAGCTCTCTGATCTCTACTGCAGCTGCAATGCCGTCCGCTGGATGACCGCTGTTAGCATCCTGGCCGCTGCGCAAAGTGTGCTCCTTTACACTGACGAGTGGTGTGACCTTTCTGCTGGGAAGCCAGGTCTTCAGTTACATGACAAGTGTGCGCAAGGCCATGAGGCTGGCGGCCAGTGGTGGTATGAGATGCTCCACCGAGGATCAGGGCCCCGACCGTTGCGATATTCGGAAGCCTCTCCTTGGGTTCCACACAAACCAGGAGGACTAGCTGAATCTTTTTTTTTTTTTTTTTTTTTTTTTTTTTTAAATTTAAATAATCTTTCTAGAGAATGTTCTCTGTTTGAACTCAGGACAGAGGATAGAATCAGTCCAGCACCCATTGAACTTCCATTTCTAAATGAAAGTATACATACATATGTGACTTTTTTTTAATTTAAGTACAGATCAGGAAGAGGGGGAAGAATGTTTTACTTTGTAAATGTGTTTTTATTCGAATTTATAACGTGTGTGACCCCTATTCAGCTGTGGAACACATTTTATACTTATAGCCCTAAAAGGTCCGAAAGCTAAACATTTTCAAGGGTCCACCCAGCCACGACACACAGCATATCCAACAATTTTAGATGCAGGAGTAAGGGGGGGGGGAGCATTCAACATCAGAAAGGTTCTGTGTGTGTGTGAGAGAGAGTGGGTGCAAGAGCACATCCACGTGCAGAGTGTTCAAGGGTGGATCAGCTGGTTGATGTTATTTAATAGCAAGTGTATCCAGGGCAGACAATAAAGATGTCTGGGCAAATAGTGTCGGAGCTCGGGGTATGAGGCTGCTGTCAACAGTGAATCTTTAAATCGGACTTTCCTTCGGTGGCATAGCTGCTTAAAGTGATGGATGGGACGGCCGTTGCACAATAAACGCTGCTATTAAATATTTTGTGACTACGCCAGGGTACTCTTCCTCGGAAAACCAGCAGCAGCTCAAAGGACCAGCGGTTTGTAAATTGTATCTCTTTCGCGAGCTGTAAAAGCACAGATTTCTGCATTGCTTCACTACAAAGTGCAAATTATAGCAAAATTGTTCAGCTTGGTTATTTGCTTTATTTAGGGGGGGGGGGTGCGATGGCACAGTGGGTTTCGCCTGTGCCTGCTGTCCTGTCTGGTGGTTCTGGGGTTCGAGTCCCGCTTGGGGTGCCTTGCGATGGACTGGCGTCCCATCCTGGGTGTGTCCCCTCCCCCTTCAGCCTTGCACTCTGTGTTGCCGGGTTAGGCTCCGGATCGCTGCGACCCCACTTGGGACAAGCGGTTTCCGTGTGTGTGTGCGCGCACTTTATTTAGGCCGCCTCTTAAACTGAGTCCAAAGCTGTATTTCCCCCTTTGTCCACAAGAAGGCGCTAAGCACTGCAATGAGTTTCCCATGAATCACTGAAAAGCTGTCAACCTTTTCTAAGGTATCGAAACACTCATCAAAAAGTGCCCTCATCATCTTCATGAAGGACAACCAAACTTTTTCTTCCACAAGCAGAAATTCCCTGTTCACATGCAGATCTTAACGCAAAACGTATTTTGGACTTTTATGTAATCGGGTGTATCCGGCTATGTATTGCTGTGCAGCCAGGTATCGAGGTGTGTGTGTGTGTGGTGCCTGTCACCTTTCGTCTGTACTGGTGAGTGCAGCTCTTTGCTTTCAGATCAAGTCCCTCCCTGATCCGTTTGCTCTCTCTGCACGGTGTGTATCTGTGGTGTGTGCGTGTATGGCTGCTGTATTATTGTTCTCTCTATTCATCCCCATAGTCAGATCGCTCCTGTGGGCCCCTGCAGCGGCACCCTGCTGAAAAACACCGCAAAGACACGGAGGAGCCAAACGGTAACATATTTTCTTTGAAAATGTCAGGAACATTCCAGAATAAATATCGTACATGTATTTTGCGAGTTTATAATAAGGAGCATGCTTGAAAGGATTCTTACGGCATGCCATAAATAAAATAAAGTGCCTATTCAAATGTCAGTCATGGCATGAATCACGATTACGGGAGTGTTGCTCGTGGTGCGGCTCGTTAGGGCGACTGCAACGTGTGGGAAAGGCGCCGCACGAACGCTGCTGAACGCTGCCTCTAGTGGCCGTCGTTGGTAAGTGCAGCTTGGCTGTCTCCGCTGCTGTGTGTTGTGTGTCCCCACGCATATTTCAGCACCTGCGGTGTGTGTGATCCTCCTGTCGAGTGTGCAGGAAGGCAGTGAACTGAGAAGGGCGATGTGGGGGAGGGGAGAGACATCACACCCGACACATGTTGGTGCTTCACGGGTGTCACGAAGGCCCCGGCGCCGTGCGGCCTCCTCCAGGGGGACACGCGCAATACGCGCGGCTGCTCGGCCCTGCCGTACTGCGGCACCCACGCCTGCCGTCGACCTTGAACGGCACACGACTCGCTTGCCGGTTCTTTGACGCTGTCAGAACGCCGCAGGAATGTTGTGATAACTTCCTATTTTGCCAAGAGGGAGGAATTAAGATGGAACAAGAGAATGAGAGACGCCCACCCTGTGGTCCCGATCCTTTAAGTCTCCTTGATGTCAAGTTGATTCATTTTTGAAGACAAATGTCTAGGCCAGCTAATTATTTTCAATGTCAGTTAGTATATCTTGTTCATCATCCCTACAAGTTTATGCTTCCCGCAGTGACCCCGGTTTTGGATACTGTGCAGAAGGGACTGTACGAAAGCTTATATGGCATAGAAAGACACCCAGATGAAGAGATTCTGGGATGCAAAAGCTGTGGTTTTCCTGCCGGGTGTGAGCTTTCCATGCGACGAGGGAGAACCGAGGAGTGATTGAACTCGTTTCTTTAAATTTGGAACTTCTCCTTTTGTTACATTATTAATTTTTGATTTTTTTCTTTTTTAACTTGGGCACAGGTGTAATATGGGTTAGAGCTCCTGGCATTGGACCCGGAGGTCACAGGTTTGAGTCCCACCTCCTGATGTAGTACCCTTAATGATGCTACTGACCCTGAATGCGCTTAAAATACCCACCTGTATAAGTGGGTAAATCACTGCAAATTGCTCTGGAGGCAATGTGAGCCCAGTGAATAAATGTAATGTACTTTTAATGGTAGGCCTGTGACGTGGTGTATGGGGTGACGACTCAAAAGACGTGCTTAGAACCAAAACTCTGAACATTCCACTGCAGAAGGAAATATTAATGAGCTTAGCCGTAAGCGTATGGAAGTTTTCAAAGTTCAGTGCACAGTTACGTAGTTTGGTGGTTTAGCTTCACTTTTATTCTTGAAGGTTCGAACCCCTGCATGTCAAACATCGCTCTTTAATATTTCATGAGGATTCGTCGGCTGTTACACACTGCGTATGTCAAGATTTACTTTATAGATGCAAGTACAAAGAATGATAACCTCTCAAAAAAAAAAATATTATGCTTCTCCCCATTAATACAGATTAAAGGCTCTTCCCATTATTTCTTGACATTTGATGTGACACAGCAGGATCAGCTCTTTGTTTATGATTTGAATAATATTCAATAATACCAATACTTATTTTATTATTGATGATGATGATGATGATAATAATTGAAATTGATCATCAGGAATGAAGCTTTTCTTACTCCGTCTTCCCTCCTCTGTACTTCGGCTCCCCAGTTTTCACACAGAGTTTTCAAACATACAAACTTTTTTACAGAAATGTTTTGTGTCCACGAATGGCATATTTGCTAAAAGCCCCATTTGCAGCGGAGCGAACGGGACCTACGTTTACTCCCCCCCCCAGCGGATAGATGGGAGTTAAGCACACCGCAACAGGGAGAACTCACTTCCACTGTGTTTACAGCTTTTGTCAGGTGTTGGTGGGTCCGCAAGTAGCAGTAAGAACAGGCGTCCTGTAACGCTGGACACGAGAGGTTTTCTTTTTCTAAATTCGGTTATTAAAACAGTAAAACAGCCTCTTTTAAGTTCTTTGAGTGGAGATTTTAAGAAAAATGAAAACGACAAGAAGTAAATGAATATTGCATGTACTAATGGGACCATCAGCAGTCAGCACTGAACAGGAGCCTGCAGAGACAAAGTATTTTATCTTTATTTTCAGTAATTTTCAAATGGTTTTAATATATCTTAAAGTAAAAAAAAAAAAAAAAAATGAAAAAACTAATTTATTATAGCTGTACCCAAGGCTACTGTAGTACCAAAACTGGAAATAACCAATTGACTTTTGTATTATTAAGCTTTTATTAATTGTATTTTAGCAGTTTGTGGCCTTTAGAGTTATGAACAGAAAGACTTATGAACAGTTGGTGTGGCTTGACAGGCAAGCACTTACACATAAGGTTTGGTTCTTTGAAAGGGGCCTAGTTGTTCCACTCAGTAAACATTCACTATTTTTCTTGGTAAATAATAAAAGTCCTTAGTATTAAAAAAACATGTGGAACAATGATGCTGATTGGCGTTTGGAAATACATTGTGCATTATGTAAAAGTGAGTTATTTTGACAGCGATGGGGCTGGAGCGCGGGGACACAGCGTGCATAATCCCACAGTGAGACGTTTGATTCCCTGTGAAAGGACTGCTTTTTAACGGCCTTTTCCCATAATTCACCTGACAGTTTTGACGCTCTTTGTGAGCAGCGCGGTTGAGGAGGTCAAGTCTATAAATTAAAGTGGAAAATCTTGATTTATATGGACTGATGGAATTACTCACAGGTTCCAAGGCTGCTCCTCTGTCAGTTATCAGAGGTTTGACACCTCTTGTCCACAGTAATAAAGCAGTACAGTGGACCGGCAGCTGAGGGCTGTGACTCTAAGGTTGGTGGTTTGAGTCCAGCTCGGGGTGGAGCCCTGAAAGGACTGCTTCATCATGGGGGGGGAACATCTTCCTCAATGAGTGGTCTGTTTTCTCTCAATAATGCAGTAGTTTCACTTCCAGAATAAATAGTGCTTGAAACTTTTGAACAGTTTCCTTCAGAATTAATAAAGTCTCCTATCTATCAAAATCAATAAATCAGTTAATCAATAAACAAATCTACCGGCTTATGTACACAGGCAGGGGGCGCAGCGGTTAAAGCTGCTGCACTCGGCTACTGAGGCTATAGGCTGAAATATCACCTCCTGCTGCAGTACACTTGATTAAGGTGCTTCCTCTGTATTGATCCAGTAAGAAAGAATTACCCAGGTGTATAAATAGGTCTGAGTTGCTGAGAAAAGTGTCAGAGTGACTCTCAACCTTCTGTGAGCAACCACGGTGTTGGACGGTCAGCTCTTTGCGAGTGTGTGTAGTTTGCCCTTTAAACACCTTCAGTTATGAGCTGAAGGTTATATGTTCAGTCCCAGTAAGGTAGTGACTCACCTTCCACAATGACTTTCATTTTCTAAAAACAACAAATATCAATGACACCTTGATGCCTCAGAGGCCTTCTTCAATCTCAGCAATGTTTTGGGTCTATTGCAATGGCTGTCATTTCCTCATAAATTCACCCGGATCGGTTGCTGCTCTTCTGTGCAGCTCACTGCTCAAAAGTGCTGGTGGTTCAAAGGTCCAACACTCACTCCCTACAAAGTGACAGCCTTCCTTTTGAAATAATTGCTCTTTAGTTAGAGCAGCCTGTATGTTTCAATAAGCCTGATCTCTGTAGTTCACCTGGTAAAGTCTGCTGTGATTTCTTCAACGGCTCTAAGTTCATCTCTCTATAATTTCTTATGAAATTATTTTTTTCAAGAGTAACTGTAGTTTCTCTAAGTACAACTAAATGTGTGATACTACTGACCCTGCACAGCATCTTCATAAAGATAATCAATACTTTTTAATTCAATTCCAGGAAATTGAAACCTATACATTATATTTACAGCTATAGCTAATCTTGTTTAAAAACCCCTTTCTACACTTTTGAAGGTTGTGAGTTCAATCCCATCAGTGGGATTTTTTTTAATTGAGAATGTTATTTCATGGTAGGTATAACCTCAGTGTTCGATATCATTAGGTTTATGAGATTATGCCGATTACCGATTAATGAGCTCTGCTGATGTTTTGGAGGTTTAAATTCAATCCAGGTAAAATAAGTGTTTCACTTTTCTGATACTTGCTGTTTTATGATAAATACAACCTAAACACATGATGATGATGCTGCTGTGTTAAGGGCTCTGAAGCTTAGTTAAAGTGTTGTGTTAGCCGTCTCATGGTGGGTTGGAGACTGAGTTCGATCCCAGGGGAAGGATATTTTTCTAATTTTTTTACTCCATGATAGGTACGACCTGAATGTGCAGCTCCCTTGGTAAAAATGTGTTTCCCAATTCTTTGAATGTTGTGAATTCAATCCCAGCAAATCTTTTTCTTTAAATTTGTACAAGTTGAGTGAGGAAGTTGTGTGTGACTATTTAGCTCATATTTTGAAAGTTCTAAGATCAATACCACCAAATAAGAACCTTTATTCATTGAAAAGTATTGTTTATTTGAAAGAATGTGGATATTATTTGAGGCCTTTCCTTCTCTCTAGCTGTATAGCTCACCTCTCAAAGACTGTTGTTATTGGTGAGAAGGTCTGGGGTGCGATTCTTCAAAGAATCTTTCTTTTCTAAATAATTGAGTTAATACTACAGCTGCTAGCATAGTGGTTAGTGATGCTGCCTTTGCACCTAAAGGTTGCAGGTTTGATTCCCACCTCTCACTGTAGTACTCTTGAGCAAAGTAATTACCCTAATTTGTTCCAGTAACATTACCCAACTGTGTAAATAATTCTAATTCTTATCATTTTAAGTCTCTCTGGGGAAAAGCATCAGCTAAATGAATAAACGTAAATGATAACTACAACCAAAATGGTTGAAGCCTTCAGCCCCAGGCAGAAAGGTAACACTCACAAAGTAAGGTGACTGACTATAGGAGCAAAGGTTCTGGGTTCAAATCCCGCTGAGTGAGAGAACACAAATTACACCTTTTTCTTCCAGAAATTACCCCACCTAAAGTTTAACTGGAGAATTTGAGGCATGGTTGCATCACAATGGTATGGCAGAGAGGGCAAGAAAGTAAGACAGCCAACTTCAAGGTGGGGGGTTCGAACCTCGTGAAGGGTGGAAAAGAACAACAGTGTGACATATCAGTCACATTTCGTTACAAATACCATAGTAACAAAAGCTGCTTTAGACCTAGACAGTGTCAATAAGTATTTGTCTTGCAGAACTGGTATCTCAGCAACTGGAACCAAGCATGGTATTATTCATCACAAAGACACCTATCATACACAAACTGCTATAGTGCTCACTTCCACACACAGACAGTGAATACAAGACTGCTTGAAAGTATGCAAAATGTGGGAGGGTCATTATTCATGCATAAACAAACAAATTTAAATGCTAAGCCTCAAACTTAAATGAATGATTTTGGATTTACACACCTGATTCTACTTACCTACTTGGTTTAACCAAAGCAACTTGGGCTTCACTTGTTTTTGTACCTGCACTACTTCTGTGTTTCTACTACACACAGTTTCCTCTAAACTAACATATGAAATTGGTCATTACACACCTATTATGTCAGATAAGAACTGGTTCCCATTAAATAACCATTTAGTGGTATTACCTAGCACTGTTCAATTAAAGCTCTGCAATGTGGTTCAATAGGTGACACTCAATATCCAACACTGAGACAGAAAGACAAGTGTTCCTTTACTATCTCTACACTTTATTTCATACTACTTAAAGCATAATAAGCTTTGCATACACTTTCACAGCAACATTTGGAAGAAAAAAGCAAGATGATGGAGCCTTTATGTAAAATAACTAACCCTAACCCAGAACTTTACAATGTTCACAAACATCATCTGACATCTTAAGTCACAGCAAACATTTAATTTCCTTTCCAGGAGGCAAGAAATAGGTACCTGTGAAGGGAAGTCCTTGCAAGTGATGGATGAGACAGAATGCTCAGCACTTTGCTGCTTGGACAACAGAACAGAACCAAACCAATCAATTCATTAATGAACCTGCAGTCCTGCTCTTAAAGGGCCAGTGTATCTTTTGTGCCTGCTCTTCTGGGGGGGGGGGTCCAAGGTCAACTGGGTTCCACACTTAACAGAAAAAAAATATGTTTAAGGTCATATTTGTAAATATGTAAAGATTTTTCATCACAAAAATGTTATATAGGATTATCTGTATTTGACAAATCTCTTTTAGCATGATTATTAAAAGTATGCTGCTAGAAAGACCCCCAGATTTGAAACCCAGGTTACTGCAGTTACACGCAAGCACTATAAGGCTTTGCTTCAAAAGGGGGAGGGGTTGTGAAGACTGTTATGGGACCAAATGGAGAATTTACATTAAAAATGAATAATTAGAGAAATACTGACTTGCTTGGAGAATTCTGATTTTGAATACGATTTACTCTGAGCTGCCAGGTAACAAGTACACAGTTTAAATGGGACACTGATAACATTAATACCTATTTCATGGGTATTAAAATGCTTGTAATACTGAACAACTATAAACGGAAGTAGAACAGGAAAGAACGGAATATCCACAGTAACTCTACAGTCCATTTACTACTATGGCTAAAGTACTAACTACGCTACTGACCGCAGTGTGAAAGATATACTTGTTACTTTAGACGTATATCCCTTGTGACGCTGTCCTTCAGATAGGCACCTTAAGGTGAAAAAGCAAACATTTCGGCACAAGAACCATACCAGCACTATGGTACCAAGAGAAGGTCCCAGCCCAGACTGATACCATGGTACAAATGCGTTCTTCGAAACACAGAGCCAAAAAATATCTGCAATAATCTGTGTTCATTCATGTATTGACTTATGTTGTGTGTGTATGTATATATACACACGGACACTGTATTCCTCTCTCTCTCTCTCTCTCTCTCTCTCTCTCTGAGACACACAAACATATGCAGACAGGGAATATTTATAAACTCTGTTACTCCAGATTCAGTAAGGAGCAACGTTGTTTGGGATTTTTTGTTGCCAAGAATTACCTTTAAATACGATCGCAAAGCGGTATATTGTAGAGGAATAATATGATGAATGATTAATTTGGTGCCATGACAATAACAATGCTCTTATGAATGAGGTGCCAGTATAATAATTTCACGAAAAGGCAGCGAGCAACGTGTCCAGACAAAGAGTGATATGCAGGCCCTTTGCAGCGCCCGTGCCCCTGCAGCGCTAACACCCCCCACCCCCCAGCACCGCCCCCTCCGCCGCGCGCGCTCCCGTCTCCTCTCCTCTCCTCTCTCTCCCCCCCCGCGGTCCATTACATGAAGATGGCGCTGCACCACCTGCATCCCTCAACGCCGCTCTCGCGCCTCGGCTGCTCCTAGTCCTGCAAGACACAAGCCTGGAGAAGAAGATCGGTCAAGGACTCCTCCTTCTCCTCCTCATCATCATCATCATCATCGTCGTCATCATCATCTACCGGGATTCGTCTGTGTGCGCGCGCGGCATGGGATGGACGCGCGACGAGGGGCTGTAGGGGGGCGGCGCGCGGGGGGTCCTCTGCTGCAGAGACGCGTCTGAGCGGCAGCAGCAACAGCAGCAACAGTGAGCGGCGGCGGTGGCGGCTGGACGCGCTCGCTCGCTCGCTCGCTCGTCGCGGAGGCGGATGCGAGGAAACGGCGCGACCCCCAGCGCGGCCGCCCGTCACTGAGCGCAAGGAGCGCGAGCCCGCAGAGCATCATCCGGACACATGATAATGACGATGATCACCACGATGGGGCGGCGGGGCGTCTGACAGCAGCTCGGCGCGATGCACCTCCTCGGACGGCCCCCCTGCGCTTCTTCATCCTAACGGAGCCGCGCGAGCACGAGGAGGAGGAGGAGCGCGTGGCCGAGGAGGATGTCCGCCGCCGTCTGCGTCGCGGTCATGTCGGCGTCGTTCTTCAACCCCAGCTTCGCCTTCAGCTCACATTTCGACACAGGTGAGTCGGGATTCCGCCGCAGCGCGCGCCCGCGAGGGTGCCTCACCTGAACACACATCATCATCATCACATCGGTCGCCTCGGACGTCGCGTCCCGTCGCACCGCGCTTGTGCGCGCGTTTTCGTTGTTATTACTAGTGAAAAATCAGGTGTTGTTGGCCGTTTTGCCTCAGATTTCTGAGTTTAACCCTTCGAACGCCGTCAGGGTTCCGCAAGAAAAAAAAAAAAAAAAAAAAACTCGGCGCGCGCTATGCGCGCCACTCACGTGACGGTCCCTCTATTCTGGACCGGGTGGTCCGAACGAAACCCTGACAGGATTATAATGTGTGTGTATGGGGAAAGAGAACGGTTTTATCTTGCAGGAACCTCATTTTGTGTATATATATATATATATGTGTGTGTGTGTGCGCGCGCGCGCGCGCACTCGCTTTTGACATCATCATCATCATTGCCATGTTCTACATGTTAATTTCATTGTCCAGTTTTGCTGTTAACTTGTTCTGGATGTTGCCAGTGCAATTCTTACACAGGCTGTAGCAGTATCAGCTGTCATTGTGTGTGAGAGAGAGCGAGAGAGCCTGAAATAAACACAGTAAAACGTCCCTTTCACCTGTGTCACTAGGCCACATGACTGAACGACTGGGGGAGGGTCGGGAGGGGGCGTGGCTATTTGGCTCCTCCCCCAATGGAGGACATCCTGTGGTGCAGTGGGGGGGGGCACCCCCTCCAGTACACATGCAAATTATTTTGGCACTGGGAGTGGGTAGAAAAAAATAACAGCAAGGCATGGTGGGAAAGTGGAGCCAGGGGTGTGGCTTCTTGACTCACTGTGTGAAATGTTTGTACGGAATTTCTACGTGTCTTTTCGTCAGCGAGGGATGCGGTTCGGTGCGGAAAAGTCCCCCTTCGGGCATCCCTGGATGGCACCTTCATGCAGAGCTCTTAATCGTAATGGAATGGAGCGTGACCAATGCCCTCACGCGTCTGCTGCCCGTACCCTCAATCCCTGCAGCCCGTCTCTCACCTCTGACAGTTGTTTCTATGGATACAGAGGCAGGGAGGCGGGGATGTACTTCTTCTCCAACTTTACCTGGTTTTGTTCAAGTGAGGAGCCAGCTTCTAGAAGATCCAGCAGGTACAGCTGAACAACGCATGAATTCAGCTCGGTGTTTCTCTTCATGAATATGTATTTTTTTTTTTATAATTTATTCCTCCGTCGGTGGGATCCCAGGGTCTCGGTGCTCTTGAGGATCCATCCTGGACTCCCAGACAACAGAGAACGTCTTTTCAATAAAGGACAGCTTAAAGTGTTCCACGGGCTCTCTTTTATTTTTTTTTTTTTCCCCCCTGTATGCAGTGGCCGTGTACGCACTTGACCACCCCAAGGCCTCACGGGAAAAAGCACGTCTTTAATAAACGAGGGTGCTGCGGTTGTCTGGTCGAGCCGGTGGATCCGATGCCGCTGAAGACGCTTCCCAGTTTCCCAAAACGGTGGAACAAGGCATTACTTTGTCCCCCGAAGCGGTCGGCAGCGTGTGCCAGATGAGGACAATAGCGGGCAAACAAAAAATTTGCTTGGGCGCCGTCGACGTGTGTCCAGGGTTGGGGCAAACTCTCAGTAGCTTCCTGTTGTTCCGGTTGATCCCGCAGGTTGGCCGCCCCCCTGCTGTCCACTCGGAGCTCCCGACCCCGCTTCTGGCCCTGCCTCCTTCCCCGTCACTGTGATTTACAGGCCTGTTAACTAAACAGATGGAGTCAGTGGCAGTCCATTCCTTCAACTGAACTGCAGATCAGTGTTGCCATGGCAACGCACGGGGACAGGGTAAAGCGTCCTGGGAACCCCGAGTCAGGGGACAAGGATAGGCAAGGCACTGAATCAGAAGGTGTATCACTGGCGTTTGTGTTGCAATGACTCAGTAACGCGTCACGTCCTGTTCGTGAGCGCGTGCTCGTGTGTTTGTTTGGACGGTTTATTTATACAGAAGCTGCGAAAATAACTAGCGCTGACCAGGCTCACCATTGGTTCTGATTTATGTTGTTATGTGGAGCTTTCGGGAAGTTTCCAGCACACGTCTGCATGCTAAGGAAACATGGCAGGAGTGAGGGGGTGCAGCCTTCCCCCCTCTTCAGCTCAAAGCTTGCTGGGAAGGTGGTGACATCAGCGGCTGGCGAGTCAGACGGGCTTCAGCTGCTGGGGCTGGCTGCCCTCCCAGGCTCAGGCCTCTCATTATGTCCCCTTCCTTATCCACTGCTGTGCTGCCTTGGCACTGGGCCCACAGTCTTCCCATTTAATTGCCCCTCCCCTTGCCACCCCAGTTGGCGGTTCCGCTAGTGCCCCCCCCCCCCAGCTAGGACCACTGGCACAGGTGGAGCTGCAAGATCCTTCTGGAGAGACCTGTGATCATGCATGGAGGGTTTGTAGGTGCTAGGCTATATGGGGGGGGCTGCTCTTTTTTGTGTTCATAGGTAGCAATCCAAGTTTAAAAAAAAAAATTTTTTTTTTTCCAAATTGTTTTTGGATTTTGAAATTGTTTTGGATTCGAAAATACAATAACAATTATAACAATTCAGTCATCCATTATCAGTAAGTATTGAAGTAAAAAGTACAGTGCAGGGTCATGGTGGTCCAGACTCTATTCTGGAAGCATAGGGTGTGAAGCAGGGTACACCCTGGATGGGACACGAATCCATCACAGGGTAATACACACACACACACACACACACACACACACACACACACACACAAAATGAGCAATTAAGAGTCACTGGTTCACCTGAAGCACACCTTTGGACTATGGGAGGAACCCATACAAACATGGTGAGAACATGCAAACTCCACACAGACTGATCTGGATTCGAACCTGCAGCCCAGGGTATATTTTACTTGTCATCACACTAGTGCGTGTACAGAAAGAGGGCATGGAATGTGACCGAGTCTGAACGTGCTGCTGTCAAAATCACGAGAGACGTCCACCTTTCTGGCCTGGGGTTGATTTTAACAGGGGAGCGCCACATACTTGCACCCGTGCCCTTTTTGGCCTCTCGAACCCGCTGCGTTTTCACTCTGCTCCTTCTCTGCTGGCACGTGCCGAGTTAAAGCAGCTGCGTGTAAAGGTGAGAGTTAAACCACAACCAGATACAGTCCATTCCCCAAGGACTCCTTTCTCAACACTCATTAAGTCCCCATTTGGGACCCAGGATACGAACACTAAGCCTTTTTTTGTTGACCTTTTTCTTGCCTTTCAGTGAGCCGAGGTCAAAACTGAGGAGAGAGTAGTGGTTACAGTGGTCGCCCGGCACTCCAAGAACACAATGTTCAAATCCCACCCCCTTCTATATTACGCATAATTAAGGTGCTTAACATGAATTGATACTGGAAAAATTACCCAGCTGTATAAATGGGAGAGTAAATTTAAATGGCTCATTATACAAACTTAACATTCTAATTTGTCTCGGACAAATAAATAATAGTTAAAAATATTAATAATAAAAGGAACGGTTATGGCTTATACAGGATGAACTGAAATTCCGGACCAAACTCTTGTATGTTGCGTCAGACCTTGTTCCGTTACTGTCTTTCGTAGGTAGGTGTTTGGCTTCGCTGCTGAGGGTTTTGACACTTTCGCATTCATTCAAATATCTGACACTTTTCTCCAAGGCAGTTTACAGTGTTTTACCCATTTATACGGCCGAGTAACTTTTACTTTATGAGTTCAAGGTAAGTACCTTGATCATGATACTACAGCAAGAGGTGGGATTTGAACCTAGGTCTTTTTATTGATAGCTCTAACCACTACGCCACCTGCTGCTTCTTAAGTGGAGCCCACAGCAGAATACTGTGTTTTACCTCAACTTCAGACCACTGTGAAAGCAGTTGAGGGGCAAACAGTCTTCTAAAGGTTCAGCAGTGCTTCCCCTTTAGAGACCCAGGACTTCATGGTTTGGATGGTGAAGCTGAGGAGCATGTGTGTGTGTGTCTCTCCATTCCACTTCTCTACTCACCCCTTGCCGTCGCCAAGCCTTTACATTTTAAAGCAAACGCAAGCTTCCTGTCGAGGGAAAACACTTGTTTCCAAAGAGAGTGTACAAATGAGGTTAAAACGCAGCAAAGTCGCTATGTTTACCGTGTTCGGTTCTTCAGAAAGGCCGTCCGTGGTGATTTAATCACCGCAGGGTGAAATTTCCATCTTATCCCCTCATGTTGCCGCTGTGAGGGAAGAACAAAGACATGCTGAACACTATGAGACATGATCAAAAGACAACAATGGGACACTACTTACTCCCAAAATGTAATATACAATACAGTGAGCCTGTATACTGATAACACACTGTTGCTACATTGAAGGTTTAAAAAGTCACCTGGAGACTTTTTTGGGAAATTAATTTTGAGGCATAGTACTGTAGTAAAAATGCCACCTTTGCAGCATCCGCACTTGGGTTTTGCATCGAACCACTGCAACCGCTAGAAATGTCACGGCGTTTTCCCAGAAAGGACACATTGGCGCAGTAGAGTGACAGCATCGGTCTTAACGGGGTTACAGTATATTCCGAGGGCCAACCCGTTGGCCGGATCCGCTCCATGGACACGACACCCCTCGTACCCTCGACAAGTCCTAGTGATGTGGACATTTTGGACAGATGCCTCAGTGCAATGACTCTCAGTTTGGTTTCACTAGTACTCCTCATCTTACAAACATTCGAGGTATGAACTTCCAAAGATACAAACACTTTCTGAATTATTTATTTTTCAATTGCATTTTCTACTCTTTTCAATTTTCTAAAACGTCTTTGCGTTGCAACATTCTGCTGTTGGCTGGCAGGAGAACTGGATCGGTGTCTTGAATATCTGGAGATGATAAACATGCGCATTGGTCAACAGTTGGCATTAGATAAGGGTTTGTGGAGACTAGGCTATAACTTTATCTGAAATGAAACAAGGAGTATCTGTATTATTAACTTTTTGATTGTGCGGCTGGTAGCGTAGTGGTTAGGGCTGCTGCCTTTGGACCCCTGGGTCGTAAATTCGATTCCCATTTCCACCTGTAGTACCCTTGAGCAAGGCACGTATTCTAAATTACTCCAGTAAAGTTAGCCAGCTCTATAAATGGGTAAATAGTTGTGAGTAGCTTAACACTTCAAGTTGGTTTGGAGAAAAGCTTCAGCTAAATGAATAAATGTAAATGAAATTTTGAAAAGCAACCCAAAATGTAATGATCATTGTATGCAGTTATGGGACGAAATGGTCAGATGTCAAAGTTGATTTGGAGGATGTGGAAAACAAAAATTTTTTCAGTCATTTTAAATTAATTTTAATGCTGTTTGAAGTTAATAATGCAGTGAAATTAGTTGTATAGGTAACTTTAGTTATGATGACTTCATCTGAGATTTCCACAAGAGACACACACAATGTCTGCACCACTTGACCTGAGTGGGGTCACGGCGAACCGGAGCCTAACCCGGCAACACAGGGCACAAGGCTGGAGGGGGAGGGGACACACCCAGGACGGGAAGCCAGTCCGCGGCAAGGCACCCCAAGCGGGACTTGAACCCCATACCCGCCATTCAGCGGGACCCGGCCAAGCCCGTTGCGCTGCCGTGCCGCCACACTCCCCTCCGCAGAACATAAGTTTAAAAAAAACTGTAGGACATGTGTTACTACGGTTTCACTGACCGTGAAGTGACTTTGGATTTACGAACAAATCAAGTTACGAACAGCCTGCTGAAATAAGCTCCGGCGCTGTCTCACTACTGCGCTCTTCACCTGCAGTGCAGATTCAGCACCATGGACAGGGACAGGAGGACTGCGGGAGTGCCGAGGGGAGTAGCTTTCTGATTGGCTCATCTGTGCCACGGGATCCCTGCTGTCACCCTTTGCAGCTTCCTGCCGCTTACAGGAAAGGGGTGTGGCTAAACAGATATGAAATTAAAATGACGCTGACAAACCCAAAAGTGTGTGCTGTGTAACACGTAACATCTGTTAATCATTTATCAATAGCCGTTTGCCCAGTGCAGGGTCACGGTGGTCCAGAGCTTATCCTGTAAACGTAGGGTGTGAGGCAGGGTGCACCCTGGCCGGGGCACCAGTCCTTCAGTCCCACAGTCCAGAGCTACCTGCTGCACCACTGTACTGCCCTTAATATGTAACAGTCTTTAAAAATTAATACGTGTCTGTGGTCATCGCGTGTGACGCTCTTCTCTCAATCCTGGGGTTTCCCTTTGGCCCAAACCGGGCTTCGGTTCTCCTTTTATTACAGACTTTTAGTGGCATCTCCTCTCCAGTTTCATTCGGTGCTCTCCTTTTTATTCACGCTCCCCCTGTCTCAGCATGAGCGTTTCGTCTCCAGCCCTCTCTCTTACCCGCTTCGGTCCGACAGGCTGCGCCGGCATCGACTCGGCACCGCGACGAGAGGCGTGAAACGGGAGCGACGTCCCGGCTCCCACACGTGTCCACCTCGCCCGTTCCAAACATGGGCGAGCGCGATGGGATGGCAGCTTCCGTGGGCGTTGCCCCTGCACAGCATTCTTAGCGTCAGGATTATGTGGAATTTGCTGGAAGGCACTGCGATTCCAAGTTGGCGAGCGAGCGAGCGAGCGTATGCCAGACTGCGGTGCGGCGGAGCGTGTTAACTCCTGCTGGATCGCAAGCCGCCACATTGCACTTGGCCCTTGCGCGTCACTCTGGTCCACGTGCGACGCTTCGCTCATCACCTGGGTCCGCGTGACGACTGCAGATTACGCAACTGCCTCCAGTTGGTCGAGCTCCGGGAGGGTCGCCAGGGAGGTTCTCCCAGACGCTGTAAGGAGGAGGCGTTACCGCGTGACACTGGATAACCCTCAAAAACATGAGACGGTTTACTGAGTTCATGAGAGAAGTGACAGGGCAAAGGCTTCATCACATTTTTCACGGTATCAGATCGATAGAGGAAAACACTTGGTGTGACAGCTTCTCATCTACTGGGGACCAAAGAAATTATCAGCAATTATTACAGTAGTTAGTGGAGATACTGTACATACAGATAGTGGAGAGGGGTGTTATGCTTCACTGAACATTGGGGGACACGTCCCCTGTCCCTCTTCCTATGTTTGACCTTTACGTAAAAAGCAAGAACCTGGACAAGATTTAGTGAATCTGAACTCATCCACAGCCTCCAGGCAGCAGCCACAGCATGGAAGAGCCTCTGCAGAGCATCATGCTGCGGTTTCTAGATGGCATCTGGGGACACTGGGTCGGTGGATGGACTGTCTACTCTAACAAGAGAAGAAAACATAACATAAGATGGGTAATGGGGCCTCAATGGCCAGGTGCGCTTGCACACGCAAGGGCTTTGATAGCGGTGCTCTATCAGACACCTTCCGCACACAGTGGTGGTGCCCGTATCTTATACATACATCTTAAATACTTAAGAAGGGGCCTCGCATAGACAATAAATAATTTAGAATCGGTGCAGTTACTTGCGGGATGTGTATGATTATGTCCGAGTCCATCTTTGTAAGTCAACCGCATCATAAGCTGCAAACCCCTTCATGCTTTCACGCGAAATATAGGGACCTGGGACAGCTGGACCCAAGTGTAGCGTCGTTCGTCCGGAGACGAGGGATGAGGCTTGTTCTCGGTGTCGGGGACAGGCGAAGGGTCGGTTTATCGGCGGTCAGGGTCAGAACGAAGATCCATGAGCGAGGTCAGAGGACTTAGCGAAGAGTCGATTGAACGGCGAACAGGACAGGAACGAGGATCCGTGGACGTGGTCGGGAAACGAAGCGAAGAGTCAAAAACCGGAGGACGTGAACGAAGAGCTAGCGATGCTTGTGAACAAAGTGTCACGGGAAAGGGCGGTTGTCCCTGACGAGATTCCGCAAAGGTCTGGGAGTTGCGGAGTGTCTTTTAAAGGGTAGGTGCTGTCGATTGAGTCGTGGGCGTGACGCATACTTACATTTATTCATTTATATGACGCTTTTCTCCATCGCAACTTACAATGTTAAGTAACTTATAATTATTTACTCATGTACACAGCTAGGTAATTTTACTGGAGCAAAGTAGGGTAAGTACCTTGCTTAAAGGTGCTACAGCTGGAGGTGGGATTCAAACCTGCAACTTTTGGATCTAAAGGCAGGAGTTCCAAACATTACGCTACCAGCTTATATGAACCATAAGGATATATAAACAATTAACATGCATGAGTGCTACATTGTACAATGGGCCTTGTCATATTCCTTCATTAATTTCACGCATCATTCGTGATAAAGTAACACTAATATAGAATAATACGAATACAGCGCACTATTATATTTTCATGCTGCGCTATTATTTTCATTTTCATTTCTAAATCTGTTCCCTTTTGCTTTTTCTTTCCTGCACCATTTTAAACAAAACGTAACTTGAATGGAATCGCACACAAAATATTCTGTCTGTAAAACAGTGCTTTTGTAAATAAAACCCAATTGCTGACAAACACAGCAAGTCAATGCGAAACATCTCTGCATTGCGGTGAAATGTCAATGTCATCGGACGGCGTTGTAACGTTCGGCGTTGATGACTGAACGTTGTGACTCGAAAAAAATACAATACAGTTCGTGGGACGGCCGTGGCGACCCAAGGACTGCCTGTACTTTACAGCTGGGTGCTGGCAGTGGTGTCTTAATGTCCATCCATTCACATGTGGACATGGACTGTGACGGGCAGCTCGGAGAGGGACGGGACCCCGCCTAAGGGAGAAAGGAGAAACTTTTCGTGCCTTGTTGCTTGGGTCCTTATTGGCCTGAATCACGTTGCAGAAGGAAAGAAGGAAGGAAGGGTCTGCCATGATGTCTCTGGTTGTCTTTTTTTTTTTTTTTTTTTAATAGAGACGGTTGGATCACACCCTCAGGGCTGCTGTCAGGTCTTAGAGACACTAATGAAATGTTTGAAACACCTCCAGCAGGGCAGAGGTTGGTGTCTGCAGAAAGCCCTGCCAGGCAGTTACCATGGAAACACAGCTGCAGGGCTTGGCGTGGTCTGTGCCGTAAATCTTGTCGGAAGGCTGTCAAACACGCCCGCTACTGGTGCCAAGGTGCGACGCCCTCCATAGAGCCAGAGGCACACGTGGGATAGTGTGGTGACCAACGGGATTGACTGTAAGAGTCAACAGTTGCGGGATCCACAAAGGGGTCTGAGCTGCAGGGCAGGTTCTGAGCACGAGGGTGAGGGGTGTTATGGCACCAGTGAAAAGTGTGAGCCCATTTTCTGGAAATTACTTCTTTCTTGACGCATTCGCTGAAAAAGGTTCTGCGGGAAACAACACAAGACGTCTGGCCAGATCTTCTGCAGCGACTCCTAGACATACGGGACTCTTGTGGGCTACTTTCGCTCCTTTGTTCACATGGACCCATACAGGTCTTGTCCAGGTTGACCATATGGACCGAGAGTCGTCACTGGTATATTGCATCAGTCCCGTGTGCCGGGACGGTCGCCCGGTCACCTAGCTCGATGCTGTAAGGAAACTTGCGTGTGGACACGGGGGCCTGTCGGAAAACCTCAACAATGAGTGTTGACTCCTGACGTCACCACTTCAACGCACGACCGGTTCGCACCCCGAACGCCAGTAGGGATGACATGCCATCCTAACGATGGCTTCGGTGACACCGCCAGGCGCAGAGATTAAGAGGGTGTGTGCTTCTCAGGATCAGAATCACCGCCGCTGTACCTGCCCGCACCTCACTGCGTCTGCAGCGTTGATGGAGGCGCCGCTCTGAGTCATCGCTCACTGAGCCCCCACCCCCCATTCCGGTCTGCCGGAGTTATTCCGAGTTATTTCTCTCGCAATTACATCACTGTGTCTGCGGGGGCGGGGGGTATGCATCTGCTTTGTGGTGTTATTCCGATGCACAGTTTAAATTTGTACTCGAGGCCTCGCCAGCAATCCGACTGCGGCGCATTTCGATAAACACGGCGATCGGAGGCCCGAAAGGCCACTCGCTGGCACTGACCCGCCAAAAAGGAGGCGTGAAGATCATGAAAGACGTTACTGCCCCCTCCGGCAGTCTAGTCAGTGCTAATACTGTAGTATCCTTCTAATACCCCTCCAGCACCGTCCCCTCGACAGCAGCATCGCTCCGCCTACTTCCTCCTTGACTCCGTATTTCTGGCTCCGCCAGCTTCCGCCTCCGCTCCCCTCCGCACCCATATACCCCTTCCCCCCATCTCTCTCTCTCTCTCTCTCTCTCTCTCTCTCTCTCTCCGCCCCCTCTCTCCTCTGACAGAAGGCTGCTGTCAGCAGCAATTCTTCCTCAGGGACTAGCACCGAAGAGGGGAGCTGGATTTTTCCACAAAGCCAGCGTTTCTCGGCCACGTAAATTTAACGCAGAAAAGAGGATTTCTGTCTCTGTCACCGATGCACCCCCACCCTGTCATGCCGCGCCCTGCTCTGCCCTATGCTGCGGCCTGAAAATCAGTGCCTGGGAATGACAGTGTGTGGACATGGGTGGCGACACCCCACTCTCCTGCCCTGCTGCTAAGTGGGGTGTGGAGTAGTCATGTGGCCCCAGTTCGATGACAAACACGAGTGGGATTTCAGTACAATATAGGGCTCTGACTCAAGGGCGACACCTTGTGGCCATCCTGCCACACTGGTTTTGCAAACAGTTCTCAGTTTGGGACTTGCGATGGTGTGTACGGTGTGTGGATCCTTGTCCCAAAGCAGAGGGCCAGCGATGGGGAGCCAGTGCTTTCCCTCTCTGCGCCGATGGCCCCTGCTCGTGGCCCCCAGGCTGGTGCCCGGTGCCAGCTGCCTTGCTGATCGTTGGGCAACAAGAGCACAATTGACGAGGCCTGTCCCAGATTTGGAAGGCAGAAGCACTCTTCAGCAGGCGCACGCACACACACACACACACACACACACACACACACACACACACACACACACACACACACACACCAGAAACTGCAGTACTTTGACAAGGATGAGACATTCAGAAAGATGTACAACATCTATCGAGGTCAAAGGTCAAACCAGCAGATCCCCACCTACTTTTATTGTGCCTCACATGCTTGTGTTAAGATGATATCCAGGGGCAGCAGGTGGCGTACTGGTCACAGCTGCCACTTCTGGACTCAGAGAGTGTAAGTGTGAATCCCACATCCTACTAGAGTACCCCTGGAAAGGTATTCACATTTAACTTGTCCAGTAGAAATTACCCAGCTGTACAAATGGCTCTATGCTGCATCTTAACACCAGAAGTAACTTTGGTGAAAAGCACCAGATACTTGAATAAATGTAGATGTAAAATCTACTGGACACTACACCACGTATGTGACCTGCACAATCCCAGCATGCTGCGGGTAATGCAACATACTGGTGCCCTGAACACCTAGTTAGGAATATGTCTGACCTAGGAACCTCCTGGGTCCCTCTTTATGTGTCTATGTCACCCTACTGGTGGCCACTCATATTACACAGCAGAAGTGCACATAGTTAAACTACAAACTATGTCCTACATTGTTTAACTAACAGACTTCTTGTTGGCAACTGACAGCACACTTGGAAATGCAGCCAAGATTCTGCTGCGATGATGATGCCTGTGCTTTACCTGGTCCTACGGGTTTGATAAAAGTACGGATGAGAACAGCAGGGGGCGCTGTACATCTAGGGGCACTGTTACAATGCGGTATGTCAAAGTGCTTCCCGGGAGGCGGTGGGTGAGAGGGGGAGAGCAAAGGAGGAGCGATCAGCTGTGGGATGAGCAGAAGCCTGCAGAGGTTGTGGCAAACAAAAAAAAAAAAAAGAAAAGGGACGCAGCGGTGCAGATTGCTGCAGGCCATCTGACACTAAAGGTCGGCCGTCGCACCCGTTTCCATGGTAACGGTAGAGCGAGGGAGCGGTGTGGAGTCAACACAGCTACCCCAAGAGCGGAGATGTCTCAGAAGAGGCATCGCTCCCCGTGCCCAGGATTTAGATTCCATCCAAACTGAGGGAGGGGCGACACAAGAGTCTGCGGCAAGTCAGAAGGCTGGGCCGCGTTCCTCAACGCATTCCGTAGCAGGAGGGAGTCGGGTAAAGGCTCAGGTGGAGGGTAAAACACTGAAGAGAATGATTCCATTAAAGTGAGCAATCCTGGAGTGATGTCAGTGGACTGGACAGGGTGGGCCCGCTGTGGGGATCCCACTGCGGGTCGTAGCACCAGGCGTCTCCTGTAGCCCCGACTTGGCGGTTCCGTGTCACAAAGCGTTATGCTCAGGGAAGCTGAAATGACAGGCGTTTGACCCCCCCCGCTGCCCCGCGACCCGCCAGGGGGGCTGACTTCATATTTCTTGGGCTGAACGCCACCGCGGCGTACCGTGCGCTGCCTAATCCTGGGGGAGCGCCTGCACTTTTGGCTGTATCACGCCATTGCGGAAATCTAAACGCGACCGCGTAAACACCCAGGAGCCTTTTGAAGCTGAAACACCTCAAGTCAGAGCATCTCCCAATAAATTACAGCGGTAGCGTTGACAGTGCTTCTTTCCGCAATGTATTGACTCCACTCTGGCAGTCTGGCAGGTTTGCTACATTGATTGATAGTCGCTGTGGCTCTGCGGTCAACTGTCTGACTGACTGCTTCGGTATATAGTTTCTGGTTCTGTGGTCGATTGCCTGCGGGTCCCGTGGACGCTCGCCCCTCGCAGAATGAGGTCCCGTACAACAAAAACCGCTAGAGCGGCTTATGGGCGTATACAGAGATAGTCCTTGACTTAAAACATATTGTAACGACCCGCGTTACTGTTTTAGGCGGGAAACTTGTTAACTGTAGATATTTCATAATGTTTTATTTTTGGATGTGTGTCGTGTGGAAGTTTAATGTTTATGGTTTTTAAGGATGGAGCAAAATCAGAATGTGGAGGTTCTGGCATGGGTGCCTGGGTACTTTTCTTGTGGATGTGGTACATGTGTTGTAAACCTTGTATTTAAACCACTTTTTGGTGAAGGGTTTTAAAGTCCCAGGTTCCTTTTGTCAAAATGAATATTTATATTTGCTTTTAAATTCTGACGTTTATCACTCTTTGTATTAGTGAAACAAGATGTTTGGAGAAGTAAGCTCTGTCCTGTTTGTGTTGGGAGATGTTTTTATAATAAAATGTGAGGATGGTATTTTGTGTTTGTGGTTTGTCATGTGAAATATAGGAAGTTTTATTTCTGTTCTTATGGTATTGAATAAAGTATGGAAAATTAAATAAAAAACAAAACTGTAGATAATTGCATTATGGGGAAAAATGTGAAATGTGGGTGTGCAACCACTAGGGCAATTTATAGGGACATTAATGGGGTAACTGTGTTTGTCAAAATGTCAGAAAAGAGCTTGGGGATGTTAAACAGGCTGGGAAGGCGAGCTAGAAGCACAAGTCCTAGAGAAAACGGGGTCCTCGGACAGAGAACGTTATTTCCCTGTGTGCCGAGGTTCAAATAAAGCGGTCGAAATAAACACTGCCTGTGTCCTCCTTCACCCTATCCGAACTCACGGCACTGCACGCCCCATGATTGGTGTTAGGAGTGGGATGGGGAAGGACGACGAGAAAGACGCAATGGTGAAGGTCCGGGCGGAGGAGCTGTGGCAGAGCGCGGGTGTTCAGGGGGAAAGCGCACGCCGTGGCGTGGCGAAGACCGCAGAGAGAAGGGCTGCGAGGTGCCACTTGAGACGGGCGAGCAGGTCCGGCGAGGTCTCCCTGCGCCCAGGAAAAATGCGGAGGAAAGTCGCCCCGCGGAGAGCACCGCTTTCCCGAGCGGGTCGGATGACGTGCTGGACGACGCGGAGCAGCGTGCCTCATCCATGGACAGGCAGGGCTCCGTGGCGGAGGTGAGTGACCCCGCCAACGCGAATTCGCCCGCGGAGCGAGATTTCGCTGCTTTCGTGGCGAAGCCTGCCTACCCGAAGCCTCGATGCTCTTTCTAAAAGAGCGGCGCGGCGGACCAAACGCCGCAAAAGCAGGAAGCGGCCGGTTTTACGAGCGTCGCGGGGGACTCCTCGGCGTGCAGCGAGCCGTCGGCAGAGGCGACAGCGGGCAAGCAGGGCGGCTTGACCGGCGGGTCCTCCTCCGCCGAAAGATGGCGGAACAGCGAGAGGTTCGGCGAGACGACCGGGGACGCAAGAGGGGCGCTCGCCCGCAACGACGGAGCTCGGACAGCGCGGAGTGGCTGCGGAGAGTCGACTCAAAAGCCACGGGGGCTTCCACCACGCCTGCTACTTGCTACGGGCGAGGAAAAGAGACAGCGGTGCTGGTGCTGGGACCGAGGCCGGGCGGGCGGACAAGGCACGAGGATGGCCGCCTCCGACTCGCGACCGGAGGCACGTGACTTGATGGCGCCGGACAGTCACAGTGCGGGACATTTTGTGGGGCGGGCAGCAGCGGGGACGCTGATATTCTTTTTGACAGGGGGACAATGTAACGACCCGCGTTACTGTTTTAGGCGGGAAACCTGTAGCATTATCATATATGGGGAAAAATGTGAAATGTGGGTGTGCTGCAGCCTCTAGGGCAATTTCTGGCGAAACTAATGGGTAACCGTTTGCCAGGGTGGGCGCGCTAAGCAGCCTGGGAAGGCTGGTTTGAAGCGCGGGTCCTTGCGGAAACGGGGTCCTCGGACCGGAAGAGACGAGAAACACCTCAGGTTTACCTTCAAAAAGCTCGGACCGAGGGCATTATTTCCTGTGTGCCGGTGTTCAAATTAACCGTTGGACATGAACGCTGCTTGCGTGTCCTCCTTCACCCCCTCCAAACCCACACCGCTGCGCGCCACAACGTGCAGCTTGACAGCCATCCCACCAACCTTAGTGTATCTTTCTGAGTCCCGATGTTTAGACATAACATCTGACTCCTCCATCGGCTGCACTGTTGCAAGGCACCTTATTTCTTGCTTGGGTCTCTGAGTGTTCGGGTGTGTTTTGTTTACACTTCTGTAAGCTTTTGTTTGCGATTCCCTTCAACTTACTCCTTATTTGCAACGGCTGGAAAGCAAGAGAAAGTAAGTGCTCTGTTGGTGCTGAAAAGACAAAGTGCAAGAGTAGACTTAGAAATGACAGTGAAAGTAGTGCAGCGTGAAAACATAACTATACTGTACTGTATTTATATTACTGTTCATTAGTTTTACATTAACAAATGTGTTCAGTTAGTGAAAAAATACAACAAAGCTCATGTGTAATGTGTTTATCCATGCTAAGTGTTTACATACAGTATCCTTATAGTTCACATATAAAAGAGTTTTGATTTAAAACACAGATGACTGGTGGGGTCACTGGAATTGAAGCTCTTCATAAGTCAAAGACCATCTGTACCCTTTTTTCATACACCAGGGTTATTAGGTAGCAACATTTTTGCCTGAACAGAGTTTGCTTCTGTTTTATTTCAGCCAGTAGCAGGTTTTTTTTTTTGTTTGTTTTTTTTTTTTTTAATGAAGAAAAAAAAAAACAAAGTTAAAAACCCATCTCTATCCTCTTGGTGGTTCCTTCTTGTGAATCTAAAATTCTGTTCAAAATGAAAACGGAGGCATTGGAAAAGCATGGCGTGGATCCCATCTGCTGCGGAAAGGAGCTTTATAGTAACTGTGTGCTTTTAATTGAACTAGAGGGAAAGAGAACGCTCACTGATGAAGCACTTCAAAATGAGAAGCCCGTACACACCAGTGAAAACACGAGCTGTACGGGAACTGGTTAAAACTGCTTTCTTCAAACTGCAGCAAGACGCACATGAAAGATTCATGGGACTTTAAAAAGACAGATGCTGTTACTATGGGCACATGGGTTAGTATGCTGGATCTATTTCACAATATCATAGAAGTCAAGGATCCAAATTATCGCGATGGGCACAAAGTCTCTGTCCAGGCTGTACGCTGTCTCGTAGCCCGTAGGCTCCGGGATAGACTCCAGATCACCATGACCCTACATTGGACAGGAAGATACTGATGGATTCATGAAAAATATAGCACTTATGCTAGAAATTATTTTGTTACAAATTTTGTAAATTATATTGGTGTTATTTTCATGCATACAAGCACATTTTTAAAAATATTTTAATGAATTTTAGCTGGCTTTTTTTCATTAGCAACAAGGCATGGTGTGTCTGTGTCTGCGCTGCGTAGCCATAGGTGAGAATCCTGCTCAGTCCCTGTGTAGTTTGCGCGTTCTCCATGTGTTTGCATGGGTTTCCTCCAGGTGCTCTGGTTTCTTCCCACAGTCCAAAGACATTTCAGGCAAACAAATGACTCTAAATTGCCTGTAGCGTGTGACTGTGTGAATGAATGTGTCCAGGTATGGCTGCCCTGTGATGTACTGGCATCCTTTCCAGGGTATGCCCTGAATTGTCTAGCACTAGCACCCTGGGGTTCTGGGATAGGCTCCTGACCACTGTCACCCTGACTTGAATGAGTGGTTACTGCTGAAGTAACTGTGTGTGAACGGAAAATAGAGATGCACTGATGAGAAACTAAGCAACAGGTAAACAATCTGAAACTAAGCAACAAGTAAACAGTCAGCTGAATCAAACACAGAAAAGCAAGGTAGGGATGTGATATCTCTAGCAACGTCTCTTCATGTATACAGTCTCTGGTTCTGTGGTCAACTGCCTGGCCGGTTCAGTATATAGTCTCTGGTTGTGACTAATTTATCTGAGCAATGTGCTCGGTGCTGTACTAAAGTGATGTCTTACACCATTCACCATTTGGCGACTGCTGTACAGCAGTAATTATGAATATAAAATGCTATTTTTATTGTTAGTATTTGGACCCTTAGCCTACGCATGTGACATGCAAAGGGAACATAAAAGTGAACTGAAACATCGACCTTCTGTATCTTCTACCTTGACAGAGTAGGAGACGAATGAAACCGTACTTATCGTAACACGATTTTATGTAAATATAAATCAAGAGATTACGTTGCACAGCTTGTAAGAAGAGCCCTTGAGAATCCCGTGTCAAAACTTTGCCTTGTTGAGGAAAGTGACTAAGTGGAGACAAATATTTACAGAATCAGGTCATCTTACACGTCCTAGGTTATAATATTTAAAGGTATGCTAATGATGTTATAATTAAGATTCCAGTGTCAAGAATCTCTGATGAGGGGAAATTTGAGCACAGCTGAAAATGGGGGTGATTAAAAATATGAAATACATATATCAATATAGAGTGGTAATCATGATAGCTTGACATAAGCAATGATTCTACTCTCCCCAGATGGTGCGCCCTTGAATGAGCTCTCCTGGTCCTCCTCCTTGGCTGTGGTTGCCGTTTCCTTCTCTGGGCTCTTCACCTTCATCTTCCTCATGCTGGCTTGCCTGTGCTGCAAGAAGGGGGACATCGGTTTCAAGGTGAGTCCATGTCAGCATGTTAAGGCAACAGATTACAAAACATTTACTGTTATGTAAAATCAAATGAAAATACCAAAGAATCAAATATTGATGATGTCCATTTCTCTTATATACAGTATATGGGTGGTGACTTTGAACCTTTAATACTGGAAACAGTCAAATGTTTTTAAAATCCTGAGGTAGCTTCGGGGGTCATTCATGCGGGAAGGGGTGTGCAAGTGAGGAGCCTCCCCTTCCAGCTGGCTTCGGCTTGTCCTCCGATTGGTCCGAAAGGAATTCTGATCAGCTCACATCACTGCAGTAAGTGAATCCATGTGGGCCCAGCAGGCACGGAGCGGAAGCCGCCACTCCAGCTGCAGCACTTAGGGGGTAGGTTTTGTTTGTTGACAGTAGGCCGGTGGAGCGGTTGTGCTCATTTCTGTTTTTTGCCGCTTGGATGAGTAAAAATGCATGCACCACAAATAGACCGGGCGATGCAGAGGCGGGTTGCGCCTTTAATGGGCTGCGGGTTCCACCGATCAATCGGATCACATGGGCTTTCTCTCTGCGGAGCTCGTGTGAAGCTCTCTGGTCAATGGCCTACTTCCCTCAGACTGAACCGCTCACCCTTTTGAGTGATTGCAGGTAGTAGGAAAGACATTGCAAGCTTTTAATTTTGCTCTTTCGAAGAACAAATCAATACTTAAGACATGCATTTCCATTTTGGGTGTGAGCTAGCAATGTAACAGTATGAATGAAAATGCTGCAAGTTAAAATAATGAGTCAAGCTGTGCTTTGGCAAGGACATGGACCTTCTCGTCGATGGGTTTCAGACCCACCCGGCCCCACTCTTCCCATTCCGTCACCGTCACTGGAGACGACAGCTGCACTTGCTAAGTACGTGATGACGCCAGGCTCCGCTAAGAAACACGCCCGAATGTCCCAAAAGCATGAAACATAGCTTAACATCTAGATTGTTAGAGGAGGTTATCAGGTTATAAATTCTGGGTATGAAAGTTGTGCCTCACTGGCCATGTAGACCTTCATGGCAGAGCTGCATTAACCGCTCTGCTACCCGGAGTCAGGAATGAGAATTACAGGCGATTCTGATAAGGGATTTTTGTGGAGACCACAGTGATGGCAACTACCACAGCGTTTCAGCAGCTTGACCAGTTTCTGAGGATGGATGCTGAGGGGTCCGATGACCCCAGCTAGGAAGGAGGCGGAGCTTTCCACCAGTGTGTGTGTGTTTGAATACACCACATTTTCTGCTCACAGATTCCCCATTCCTGGAGAGAGATGGAAAAGAGGGAGCGGGGCCGAGAATGGGAGAGAGAAGGACTGATGTCATCAGCACAGAATGTTAAAACCTCACACAGAACCTCACTCGCTCCTTTTCAAGGGCTGTCACGCTTCTCGCAGGGAGCAAAACTCTGCCCCCCCCCCGACTGAAAAGCCGAGTGACTGGATCTCGTGTTTGAACATCAGTCCTCCTCCTCTCACTTGATGCCTTTGCGTCTGTTTGTCTCTCTCTCCTTCTCTGTCCGTTTCCATCGCTCGCTCCGCTGGTGCCGTTTGCTATCGGGGAAAGCGTCCCAAGTGGTTCAGGACGCCCCCCACGGGGCCGGAACAATGGACCCTCTATCGGGGGGGTGGCAGGCTGGCAGTGGAGCTCATGGTTATAAAAGCAGCTGCGCAGCATCTCCTGGTGGGACTCCGGGAGGGCGGGATGTGTGCCCGGACCCCCTGCGTGGTTCAGCACATGCAGCCTCCCAGGGCGGGACCCCAAGGGGTGCTTCTGAAGAGCTGCAGCTGAGGCCAGGTAAGGATGGCTACACCAAATGTGTGAGGTGAACTAGGAGAAGGTAGTAGATAGAGCTCCGGTGTTCCTCTGCTCTGTCACAGGGACCTTTTGGCTGTGGAGCCGCTCGCAGGCTGACCGCTTAGGCGTGGTAATCTTGAGTGACGATTTGCATCAGCTTCTGGATGGATCTCTCCAGCTTTGAAGGAGCAAAGTTGACTTGGAAATGTAGTTTGTCAGAGACACGAGTGTTGGCGTTCAGTAAGGCGAGAGTTCTTCTGTGTGATCAGAATGCAGGTCTTTCTCCACGGTGTGCCTGTGGCATGTTTGTAACTGCATCTGCATCTGTATGCAAGCACATCTTGTTCTCTTTCAAAGAAACCTCATTTCATAATCATCTTTTAACACTGGTAGGAATTCGCTAATCCCCACTTTAGCTGAGACTTGAGGATACTTTGGATTGAAAACCATACTTTTTCCTTTTCATTGTAGTGATAGCAGCAGGTGTTCATTCAGCAGCAAAAGCAGATTTTTTTTTTTTTTTGGGGTCTGAGCCTCTCCAACTGGATTATACGGTCTGTTTTAGACTGGCAGCCTTTCCAGAAACCCCTCCGTCTTGGGAAGATATACGTTCTCTCTTCAGCAATTTGTTATGATGCTGCTGCACTGTTTGATTTATGGATGCATTGATTTATTTATTGCTTTGCTCTTGTATTTGCCATTGGGTAGGGAACAGTGTTATTGCTGCTGCACTCTTTGCCTGTGATTGATTGACTTATATCTAGTTTATCCAGAGACAATATGACAGCTATATATGAATATGAACATCCATGGTCTATATCACAGGTGAATGAAGAAAATGCACAAGAAGACCTCAGGTGGGACATTTCTGAGAGAGTCTGCTGCAGCTATGGAAACTTGTATGTTGAGCACCTCTAGACTCAGTCTGTTAATGAAATCTGTGATGGATTGACTCCAGGCAGCTTTGAAAGGATTGTTATGATCTTACAGGTATATACAATCTCAATACATCAATGACAGCTGTATGTGGCATGTCGAAGAACAGTCTCTAGAGCGTATCAATTTGTGGCATGAGCTCTGAACGTGAATTCATCAGTGCCTGTATCCACTGATTATCAAACACAAAGTTTGGATGCGTCACTGAAAAGATCCATCTTGACGTCTATTGATACGTGTCTCTGAAAAGAACAGATGTACGACACTGTGAAAAACATGTCGGGAAGCTACACGGGGGGCGTGTGAAGAAAGGCTCCAGTAAACAAGCCTGGAGCCCCCACCGGAAACAAGACGGAGGGGAAATGGGTGCATGAGGGACGAGGGTCGCGGTTTTCCACTCCAATCCCACCACTCCCTTTATGAAAACATGTCCACATGAGGACTGCCAGCTTTCTCTCACATCGCTTTCTTAGGCTTCTTCATTCGTATTCCGTCCCACCCACTCAGAAGCCGTGGTGAATCAAGCTATGTTGGGAGACTGCTTTTAAAAAGGGAGGTGACTCACACGAATGCTTAGAGACATCATTCTGGAATCTCTTCCGCTCTCATGCTGTACATTTTGTAAGCAATAGCTCGCAGTCTTGGTACAAAGTGTATCCTGGGGTCTGGTCACTGAAGAAAACCTGTTCTCTACTCGGCATGTTATACCCTTGTGGTCAGTTCGTTTCACCAAGCCTCTTTCGGTGTTGTTGATCTGACTCGTCATGCATGAGTGTTGGACCTGAGGCTAAATGAATACTCCGTCCTTCGGTTTTGTGCACCCACCACCTAATTCCCCATCACTGTACTCCACCATTTGGTGACCCTGCCCTACTGCTACACTTGTTCCCACTGCAGGAGTTCGATAACACAGAGGGCGAAGAGTACCAGACGGACCTATCCGCCCTCGGCTCCCCCACCTCACAGACCGGCCCCGAGGTCTACATCCTGCCCTTGACTGATGTGTCAGTCACTGTGTCCAAGCAGCCAAGTAAATCAGGTAAAAGCTTCCATCTTTTAACAGTCTTGTACCTCCTTGTTTTTCCTGCTCTGCTTATCAGCATTTATTACGTCTGCTTGTGTCATGATACCTGCAAAATACCTATGTAAAAAAAAAAAAAATCCACGACATTGGAAGAAGCTCAAGATGGGAGAAGCAGAGGATGCCGCAGGAATGGAGAATGAAGCACATGCAGCTCGTGTAAGGGGAGTCAATGTGAGCTAGAGAAGGAGTTGGAGGACAGCAGTCCAGTGGGAACAGGACTATACCTCTCAGCACCAATGACTCATTGACTTCCATTGGGGATGGGAAAAGAATGGGGTGCTGCTGGGGTTTTCTGAGTGAGAAGGTGAGCCGGCTTTGGCGACAACCCGTGCCTCCTAGAGTCACCCTACTTCCGTGCTGCCAACTCGGTAGCCAAGGATGCCTGACTGGTGCAGGTGTTTCGCAGATGGGAGGTGGATTTAAGTTTATTTGTGAGTGTATGTGTGTGAGGGGTTCGAGTGTGGCGCTCTCCCCCTCACTCATCCCTATGGTTTTGGAGCTTCCTGCAGAGCGAGATCATCATGATCCGCCCTGACGCAGCTGTGCGGATGAGAGATTTCCACATCTGGACCCACTCGCGTCCAAATGCACACAGAGAACTCGCATCCTCCCTTCAATGCCTACTCTCTTTTCAACACACACACTGTTCGATCGCTCTTGCTTTGTGTAATGCCCAATCTGCGAGCAAATCGTGCCCATTCTTAAAATGAAAACCAATACATCAGTCAAGGTCAAAGGAACATCGTTGTCAAGAACACATCTCCAGAACATGAGTGCAGTAACAAGTACAAGTCACTAATTCATTTCTTCTTCTAGAGCCAACATAAAGAAGTAAGTGTTGGACCTTATACAGCAGAGCAATGGAACAAGTGATGTTTAGCACAGGAAATCATATTAATGTAAAGTCCATTTGAACCCGATTAACAACCTCTTGCTTTTTGTCAACGTGCAGACAGCCCACGTATGCAGCGACTAGTGCTTCCTGGTACTGCAGCCTGGCAGAGCTCATCTAACATTTATATCCTCTTGCAAACACACACAGCATGCTAAGCACACACATATCTTGTCCAGCCCGAGGTCTCTGTAACATACGCACAGCTTTCTCTTCTCTCATACATACTCCTAATATTCCCTTTGCTGTCAGTATGTCAGCTATACGTGAAGCACGTGGAATGTGGATTCCGCTCTTTTGGGGAACGTCTGTTCTTCTCCGGCCCACACTGGTCATTCTGCGTGTAGGCCTGGTCCAGAGATGACTCCCGGTGGGAATGTCACAAGTGGGATGGAAAACTAAGAAAAAAATTAAACAACTGTGAGAGACATCACTGTGTTGCTCTGGAAGGGGTGTCATCGTCACGACAACCGCTGCCTGGGTTAGCAATGAGCCAGAGAATGGGCTCAGTGTGCACGCCAGCATCGCGGTACCAGGCAGGGCCGGGCGGATGGACAAAGGGCCCGATTCTCTTGGCGCCTACCATTGTGAGAGTGAGCCTCTGGAATGACTGGCCCCTGGACCATGGCAGGGAAGCAGAGCTGGGTAAGATAGAACAGGGAGGGGGTCTGTGAACAGGAGTGGGAGGGCACAGAGTGCATCGAACCCGGGGTGGAGGATGTGGACGGGGGTGGAACAACGGACACAGGACCCATTGGTGCTCACAGAGCTCCATTTGTCTGTCTTTCCCACGAAGAATGCTAATGCCCGCATGAGCAGGAGGAGAAAAGGGTTCCATTGTGCTGCTGCTGTTGTCTGGAGGAAGCATGTGCATGCTTGCCACTTGCATGCCAGAGGGACCCTCCACTGCACACGTGTCACCAGGGCATCTCGCCTCCTAGAACCAGTGGATGCTGGCTTTACAGTTGTCTTCAGTGTGGACACTGAAGCAAGGACGAAGCTTGTCATGATGTTCAGAGGTGTGGTGATTTGACCGCTTGAGTGGTTTTGGATGTTGAGCTGGACTGGGTATAATATGTGAGGATACTTTTCTCCTCCTAAGTATCTCAATGGGAAATCAGTGAAACTTTGCATTAGTTTTTGCTAATGTCGCTATATGGTGTGTGGACAGGTAATCCTCTGGCCTTTCACCTCACTAAGAAGTGTATTCCCGGTGTATTCATTTTTCCTCCTTTCTTCTTAGTACTTGAATCACATTAAAGCTCGCCAATGAAGCTGCTTCTCTAGAGAACATATATTGGCACAGCATGTGCATAGCCTGAAGAACAATCTGGCCATGTCAAGGTCTCTCCAGGCAAACCTGAGATGTCCAGCTGAAATGGAGTGCATTGTTGTTCTCTTCCATGCTTTGTCTAAGTTGTCCCATCTCTCCATCTAAACTTGCAGTTCAGCTGCTTAAGTCATCAGACTTCGGTCGCCACAGTCTGCTGTACCTGAAGGACATTGGCCATGGCTGGTTTGGCAAGGTGAGACATATTTTCTATTTCTGTCCAACATGCTCAGTTTCTGGGCTGCTTCGGTAACTCACTGGGGATCTCTTCCATTTTCTTCTGTCTCATCTCTGGTTCTACCACCTGGCTGCCTGTCTGGCTTAGGTTTTACTGGGGGAGGTCAATGTGGGCCACAGCACCACCCAGGTAGTGGTGAAGGAGCTGAATGCCAGCGCTAGTGTCCAGGACCAGATGCAGTTTCTGGAGGAGGTCCAGCCCTACCGGTACACACATCTTCACTCTTTCTTCCTTTTTGTCAGTCCTGTCGTCTTCCTTTCTGTTTACCTCCTTCGTATCATCTCACTGCTTTGCTCTACAGTGCCCTCCAGCACCCTGCTCTCCTCCAGTGTCTGGCACAGTGTACCGAGGTCACACCCTATCTTCTCGTCATGGAGTTCTGCCCTCTGGTGAGCACCACATTCAAAGTATTTTGTTTTCCAGGAACAAGTTTTAAAGTAGCATTTATCATTTTTGAGATTTGAGTAGTGTGTTTGGTCAAAGGTCTTTGGGTAGCCAAGCCTATGAGGCTGCTTAGCTTCTAAAGTCTGATTCCTCCACCCTGTGGCTTGAGAGTGTATTGCACTTAGTGCTTGAATTGATTTTCTGTTGGATGTCATCACAGGGAGATGTGAAGGGATACCTGCGCAGCTGCCGGCCAAATGACTCTGTGACCCCTGACCCCTCGATTCTCCAGCGGATGGCATGTGAGATCGCCTCTGGTCTTCTGCATCTCCACAAATACAATTACATTCACAGGTTAGTTATGGGTTCCGATTACCTCGTTACGTACTTGGTGTTAGTGTGTTTTTAAAAAAAAAAAAAAAAAAAGGTTCTGCCCCTTATTTGCTCTCTCCCTGTAACAATATCCTGGTGCTGTCTGAGTGTATCTGGGAAAACTCCAGCATCAGTGATTTTGTTGCTGGGGGTGAACACTGTCACCGTTGGCACAGCTGTATTAACTCAGTGGATAGAGTGGCTGTGTCTTTGGAGTGTGGTTTAAAACATCAATAATTCATTTCTTTTTCCATCACATATTCATAAAAATTTTATATGGAGAAGAGGGATGTTAAGAGATTGTACAGACTTTTTCAGTAAGCTGTAAAGAAACATGAACATTTGAATGTTGCAGTAAATTAGGGAATGGAGCTCAAATATTTACCATAGGGTCAGCTTTTCCATGTAGCCCTGTACATTAGCAACCTCATTAGCTGCTTTTCACTGCCTCGATAACATGTGGGAGTGCACCTGGCAGAGCGAGGACACATTCCCCCTCCAACATGTGTGGGGTGCCTGGAGGCTCTTTCACCAGTCCCTACCCCCCTTCTTGGCCTTCCCTCCACCCCAAAACCTGACCCTCCTACAGTGATTTGGCCCTGCGGAACTGCCTGCTGACTGCTGACATGACAGTGAAGATCGGGGACTACGGCCTGTCCCATAATAAATACAAAGTAAGTAGGATGACAAACAGATTTGCTGCCCTTGGGCATTCTTTAGGCTTTTATTCTTTTTGTAGTTTAATTAGTACAGAGAGCATGTCTTGCATTTAGACATCAGCACATATTTACATACATATTACTAGGCCTGCAGTTGACTAATCTGGTCCTCTACAGCTAGAGAGGATGCTAGGTTTTATTTTGGCTGAGCTCTTCATTACTTTACCTTGATTTGGATTTTCACTGAACAGAGTGGACAATTCAAATTATGCAAAACTAAATGTAGTAGTAGAAAACCACTCCCCCCCACATTAAATGAAACTAAAATTTGGAGAACTGGTACTGGCATCTGTTCTGCAGAATACAATATATTCCCTTTTTTTGGGCAGATGTGATACTGACATTTATGCATTTTGTGTTTATCATTCCTTTAGTATTTAATTTTAGTAAATTGATTAATCAATGGCAGGGGACACTGTGGCACAGCAGCTTTGACAGAGTCCTGCTTGGGGTGCCTTGCGGCGGAGCGGGCTCCAGCTTGCTGCAACCCCACTCGCCATAAGCAGTTCTTGACAATAGATAAATGGATGGATGAATAAATAAACAATTTCAAAGATCAGAAGAAAAAACATCTCTACTTATTTTTACTTTAAGGTGCTCCTCTGTAGCAGAATATTCCAACCACAGACCCCTATCAAGGTGTCCTGCACTAGAACAAAGCTAAAAATGACATGCTATTTATGTCACACTGTCAAGTTACTGTCTGAAGCTGAATGAAGTCCCTCCACTTATTTTTAGGATGATTACTTTGTAACTCCGGATCAGCTCTGGGTTCCTCTGCGCTGGATTGCCCCCGAGATCATCGATGAGGTCCATGGAAACCTGCTAATGGTGGATCAGACCAAGACCAGCAACATCTGGTAATCCTGACATGATTATCGAACCATCAGACATGTAACGTGCTAACGAGAGGCACTGATAACTGCTTCCTTTCACACATAGTATAGTCCCCCTTATCTGTCCTTATACTCCAACATTGGGGAAATTATCCATGCTCTGTGCCTTCATGAATTTTGCCAAGAGTGGGAATAATCATTGCCTGGTGGAAGTTTTTCTGATAACTACTGCTATCATAATCAAAGGGCAGTCGCTGCATAAAATTTCAGCAACAGACATAGAACATTCCATCACAGCATAAAAGTGATGCATGTTTCCAAATTACTTTTTTTGTTTTAATGGTGGGCTATTTACCACCTGCAATGTTGCAGGTCTCTGGGGGTGACAATTTGGGAGCTGTTTGAGCTGGGAAGCCAGCCGTACCGACACTACTCAGACCGGCAGGTGCTTACTTACGCAGTGAAAGAACAGCAGCTGAAACTCCCTAAACCAGAGCTGAAGATCCCACTCTCTGAACGTTGGTGAGCATATCACTGGTTTCACATCTGTCGCATGCCAATCATTCAGACACTGTACATCAGATCATAATGACCAATGTATAAATCATATTCCTGTAGTCATCTGCAGCTAAGTATTAGTCAAACAGGCAGAGTTGAAGTTCAATGCAAATGTCATGTATGCTGAATCAACTTCAGTCTCCTTATCAGACTTTCACTTTGCAATTAGGTATGAGGTGATGCAGTTCTGCTGGTTGCAGCCCGATCAGAGGCCTACTGCAGAGGAAGTTCATCTGTTGCTGGGCTACCTGTGTGCAAAGGGAGCCAGTGAAGGCGAGGAAGACTTTGAAGCACGCTGGATCTCCTTGCGGCCCGGGGCAGGACACAGTGGCACGGAAGCAGGGGTAGAACTGGCCTCGTCTGCATCCTCCTCTTTCCCCTTGCTGGAACACTTCTCGGCGGGTGACAGCTTCCCGGATGAGCCAGGCGATGACATCCTGACAGTCACAGAAACCAGCCACGGGCTCAACTTTGAGTACAAGTGGGAGCAAACTCGCCACGAGCAACCCTACTGTGCCTCCTCCACCAGTGGGCCGCTGGGCCAAAGCAACCCCCACTATCAGGACATCTATTACCCAACAAGAAGTGCTATGAGCAGCTGTGGGGGTGACCGACATCCACTGGGCGTTTCCCCATCTTTCTACAAATCAAAGGAACTGCATACTCCTGGGGTGGTTCCAGTACTGAGTGCTCACAGCCCCTCTGTAAGTAGTGAGTACTACATCCGGATTGAAGAACCCATTGAGTGCAATATCAACTTGGACTATTCTACAAGTGACTGCAGCCCTGGCTTTGAAGGAAGCAACAGCAGCTTTGTAGCAGACAGTGGTGGATCTGGGAATGGCATGAGCTGTTCTGATCAAGCCCAGCCAAACTCCTACTGGTCAACAGACGCTCACAAAGTTGATATCTACGATTCTGATGCTAGCCCAGCCATATCTCCCACCATGGAGCCTTTGCTGAGGCAGACATCTGACACTAGTCAAGGAAACCACTGGCATTCTGGACAGCGGTTCTCATACAAAGATGGACAAGAGATCTACTACAAACATTCACCTTCCACAGGAGAAGAAAACAGGGTTTTAAAGGAATACCCTTCAGAATCCCACCAGAATTCCTGGAGACTGCAAAGCCTGTCTCAAAGGGAGACAGAGTTAGGGAGCCCACTGTCCATCTCCCCGCCCCTTAGTAGCCCCAATCTGAGGTACTGTGACCCCTACTTGGAAGGCAGGCAGGGACCTGTTGAAAGCAAGAGTACAGCTAGCGAGGTCTACCACAACATGATGGGTTCTTTACGGAAAGCTATGTCTGGGCCCTGTGACATTGACATTGAGAGAGAGGGAAGCCTGGTTGCTGAGGAAATGGACAACAACTCTCAAGATGAAGGATATCAGTTATCACAGAGAGAGGCTAATAAATGGACAACAAACTGCTCTTCCAACAACAACCATTCAAACTATGACTGTCAACCAGTTGGTAGAGGAACCCAAGAAACCTTTGTCGATGTTCATTACAGCTTGCCCTTGAAAGACCCCAAAAATATATGGCCAGAGATCCTGGGATCTACAGAAATTCAAAAGCAGATATTCTCTCCATCCAAAACTCTCACTCCTATAGAGGCTACAACCAAAACTAATGGTCCCAGTTCCCCGAGTAAACCCCATGTGCCAAGCTCTGCGGAATGCAAGGCATTTACTGCTATGTGCCATGAAGATGGAGAATTACCCACCAAATGCCAACTAATGTTAGAGACTCCTCCATTTGATTCCATCTTAGGCTCTACAGAAAAGCTCTGCTCTTCTAATGAATGTATTGAAAAGAAAGATGTAGATGAGCCATGGAAGGAAGAAGAAGAAGAAATCCCATCTCCCTCTAGAAAGGGGAGTGTTACAGAATCATTGGACTGTAAGCTTGACCTAAAGCTATGGAAGGAAGAACCCCTCTCTGATCACAATGAGGCCAAAAAAGTTGTGGTTGGTGAGATACTTCCAGAAATAGGGGTAAATTTCAAACAAGATACAAGTTTAAAGAACTCTAGAGTCAATGTAGACACGTCAGAGCCAGCTTCAGAAAGCAGTCGTACTGTGGACAGTGGGTTGGAAGCTGGTTGTTCCAGCGTCAGCATGATAGATATTAATGACTGCAGCGATGACGACGACATCACTGACATCACCTCTGGAATTTTCACAGATTTTGTGGATTCCACAGAGGTGGGAGGAGATGTTACTGTCATTATCAGGTCACTCCGGAAGCAGGTGGGAACTCCAGACTCTGTAGACTCCATAGACCTTCCCTCAGCCTCAGGTTCTTGTGAGACCTTTAGCCCAGCTTCCTTCTGTCCATCCACCCAGTCTAAAGCTGTGGACAGTGGGTATGACACAGAGAACAATGAGTCACCAGAATTCATCTTGAAAGATCCTTCTGAGCAAAGAATTCAAGATGGAAAGCCATGTCTCATAGGAAGCCCTGTTTTGGGAATGGATGGGGCAGATTTGGTTCTGCAGGTAGATTTGGAAAAAGATACGGATGCCATGGTTTCCTTAAAATCTCATAGCACTGAGGTTGAAATTACTGGGCTCAGTGACAAGAACCCATATAGAGATTCTGCTTATTTCTCCGACTATGACACTGAAAATGAAAGGTGGTCTCGGGAAGAAGGGGACTTTCCAGAGAAGCTGGAAGATGGTGACTTTGCTGGGCAAGAGGCTGAAAAGGAAGACCTTTCCAGGTATACAGGAACAGAACAATTCAACCCTCAGATTAAAGAAGGAGAGAAATACCTTTTTGAAGGTTTGGATAAGGGTACAATCATTGAGGCTGACAAGCCAGAATCCGGTGCATCCTCAGTTCCTGTTCTCTCAACATTGTCTCCCTCCCCTCCAGAAATGGGTGGCTGTTTGACCAAAGAGTCCTCACAGGATGAAGGGCTGTCGCTGGATTCTGAGCAGTCTGGAGAGGAACAGTCGTCAGAATGTGCATCATCATCATCCACAGTCTCTACTGGGTCATCTACACAGCAGGAATACCCTACCACAGGAAAACAAGTAATACAGGGCAAAGAGGACTCTCCAGAGGAGGTATTGATTATGTCAGACTCCACCTCTAGAGATACCCTAGGGGAATTCTCTATGGATATTAAGGATGAGGAGCAAGATCATTCCACAAGGACCAAAAAGAAAGAAGTAATAGAGGTTGGTGGAAATTCCTCTTGGGGAGCCACAAGCACAGAGCACAAAGTACAAGGTGTGGAGAAGCTCCAGGAAACTGCAGGGGACACTACTCTCATTGTCCCAATAGCAGACGGGGAGGATGCAGATGAGGAAGACGGGGATTCAGATGACAGCGAGGAGTCGGATGAAGAGCTTGGCTGCTACAACATCCAGGAACAAAGCGAAGAGAGCGAGGAGGAGTCACCAACAGTGCCCATCGTGGTGAGCGACCACAGTGATGCTCGGAACCTCCGCAGCCTCCTCAAGATGCCTACCCTCCTAACAGAGTCCTTCTGTGATGACCTGGACCGCAAGAAGAAGGCAGTGTCCTTTTTTGATGATGTTACCGTCTACTTGTTTGACCAGGTCTGTCACCTAATAGGCATCATTTTAGTGTTGCATCAGTTATTGAAATGTATACAATGTAAATGACTTAACTTATGCCTCTTTCTAAATTTTGTGGAAAGTACAAAAGTTCATGCAATTGGCACTAATGCCGTATTAACAGTATTGCCTTATTGATTCAGCCAGCATTACTTGCTTTTTCATGGATCATCTAATTCTTGCACTCAATCCTACAATTTTTCATCAGGAGAGTCCCACTCGGGATTTGGTTGAACCAGACTTCCCTCCAAGAGAGGAATCCAGTGGACACTCTGAGAGTCATAAGTCACAACCCCAAGAAAGAATCAATGCCTCTGATGACTCCTCTGACGGAAACATCTCAGAAGAAAGTAAGCTTTTAAGGCAAAGGAATTTTAGTATCAAGCTAGTCGGTCCTTTTTCCATGACTTTTTAGCATGAATATTCACAACCATGTTATATATGTAAGGTTCTCTCTCAAAGGCAGAACTTTAATACTAAAAGCAAACTTTGGATACTAGGTTTTTTTTTTTTTTTTTTTTTTTAAAAACAGAAGATGGAAACCCTGTTCTGCGATTGTCATTGTTTAACTGAAACAAGTATCTATAACCAGGTGGTGGGTTTGAGTGGGAAGATGATTTCCCACTGATGGCCAGCTCACCTGCAACAGTGCAAGCTTCGGGTGATGCTGTGGCTTGTGCTGCTCCCTCTGCGACTCCAGAGATAAAGCCAGCCATCCCTTTTTCAAGATTCAGCGTCTCGCGCTTTTCCATTACACACGTGTCTGACTCCGATGTGGAATCTGCAGGAGGTGAGTTCTGTTCCTTAATACCCCTGCAAGTCAACAGGTTTTCCCTCAATGTCCAGCATCAGTTTTACGTAGATAATACTGCAAATTTCTAGGAATCACCACATTCTATAAACTGACTCATTTTTACATACTGTGGTCTCATATGCCTTGTCAGTTTTATGGTGCCCAGGAAGCATGTATGTGTTAGTTTTAATCCGACTCAGTTTGTAACACAATTCTGTTTTACAGGGAGCAGTGAAGATGGGGAGCGAGAGTAAGGGAGAGTTCTACACATCCCCTCCAAACATACCTGCTGTAAAGGGGGAAAGTGTACATGTCCCCAGCCTTCTGAAAGAACAGCATGTTCTTTTATCTTGTTCCATTTTCCATCCGGACTTCGGGCTACCTTTCTACGGTACCCCATTTTGAGACAGTGCCTCTGAACTCCATTAACCCTGGGATATTCTACAACCCTTCAGCATAATGTGTGACTTCAACAAGATCAATTACTCAAAAATACAAACAACTATATGGAAAATACACATATATAAATATACATTCAACTTATATTAACTATTTTCCATTCATCATCAAAGCACATTTACAGGCTACTTATATGGGAAAATGGAAGGAGAATTATGTATAAAGAGGGGGCTTCAGTGCCCTTACACTTCATTGGCTGCTGCAATTTGTTGTTTGACTTACAAGAGATTTTGTACAGCTACCTGCTGCTGCTTTGTACCATCATCATAAACAGGTGACCAACAGTTTCAAGCAGGGGCATCCAGTGTATTTGGGGTTCAGATCAAGGAAGGAGCTAAACGAACCCCAAATTGTTGCCTCTCTTTAGAACTTAAGCTTCCAGCATCCTGGACCATGAGGGGTTATGACATTTGTCATGCAGGACTTCTGATACCCAACTCACATGACAACACCCAAGGAAAACCAGTTCCTTCAACCCCAGCTCTCTCAAGTCATGCGTGAACAAAACTTTGGCTGTTGTCAAAGTTGTGGTATTTCATGAAGCTCTTTCCTGTTCAATTGTGGAGACAAGATGTTATCACACTGGGTGAAACTAAAGTCTTGAAGATTTATCCAGCACTGAGAACTGGTCATCAGAAAGGTGTTTCGTTTTCATATGTGACAGAGTGCTCACATCAAGGACTTCTTTTGCAGTAGAACACAGTATTGGCTGTACTGTATTTCCTGAAGGCCACAAATACGTGTGGTTTGTCATCACTTCCTTTTCATACACAGATGTGAAGCACTTTCCAAAATGGTTTTAACCTCAGGACACATGGGAAATTCATTGACGGATTCATTGATTTTTCTCTAACCAGACAACCGGCAGCTCCAGTTCCGTGTGGAGCTGCACTACTCTTCCAGTCCTGTGTGAAAACCGTGGTTCTCTCACCAGACTTTGTCATGAATAAATAATTGTGATGTAAGAAGAGAAAAAAAAAAGAAAAAAAAAAAAAAACGAACTTACCAAGGTTGAGAATGGCTTCCATTTTTGTCGCACCAGAGCTTCATGGAGAAGCTCCTCTTACTGCTTACTTCAGACAATTTTAAATCACACGTTAGATGTTGACCGTTTCAAAGGATGCAATATGGTTTTATCTGTAATCCCATGACGTTTTAGACATAGGACTGTTCTAGTATATCATTTATTAAAGACTTTTTTTTTTCTAAAGTAATGCACATTGAACTATTTAAGAAAAGCAGATTAAGGTGTACAGTAGAAAACTTAGACTTCATGAGGAGGCAGATGTAATTATGAGTACGGAGATTAAACATCCATTTCAGACTGTGTTATTGTCAAATGTATCTTGTTCTTCCCTGCACAGCTAAATTGTGAAGGTAAAGCCAGTTTGCTGTATGACCCAGCTCTCCCTGACTCCTGGAAGGTACATGTTGGTAGTCCTTTCACACATCTGATTTTTATTTTTTTTTAACTTCTAGTTGTGCTCAGCTGTTCGGATTACTGTTGTGTCCCCTCAAATTTAAAACTTAAATCCAAAGTAGACTTCTGGTTCGGTACCACACTATTTTGTGTCTACTCTGCCTACGATAGGCAAGGTTTAATACGGCATTTCAGTTTAACTATACTGCAATCTGTCCTATTTTTGTATTATACAGTATATATTAAAGTCTAATGAGAATCTCACTAAAGAGTATAGTTGCCAAAGAGATGGAGGAAAAAAAGTGGAAAATTAGTTTCCACTGTCCAACTTGCTGTATTCTAATCAGAGGGGAGGTGAGACTCCATTGACTGACTTTGGCCCAGCCCACCAACAGTGACGGGCTCTTCAATCTTCCTCCCAGTCCCAAAGCTACTGTACAATACATACAATAAATCAAAATTAAACATTACTCAATGCACTTGTCATCATTTAATTGAAAAAGTGTCTTCACTTCAAATCATCCACATAATCAGTCGAAAAGCTCAAGTTTCAATACCTTTGGCTGACAGTGTCTATGTACTTAACACAAGGGCTGAAGTTTACTTTTTTTTTTTTTATTAAACACAAAAGATTGCATGTTGAACAGCACAAATTAAAGAAATGAAACTAGCAGGTGCAAAGTAAATATACATATAAAAAAAATCTTACCAGCCCATTATTACCATTTAATAATTACAGTATTAAAATAAGCAGAGGCCCTTTCTGTAATTCTGCTATTACATACTTGCAAATGCACAGTTTCTCGCCAGCAGATAATGAATACAATCTCAATAACACCAGTATCTCAAAGAAAACCAACAGTGACATACAGACACAGACACACACACACACACACACACACACACACACACACACGTACAGATTTATTAAGACCCACCTTATTGTTGTTGGGCTGTTGTATCTGCTCTCCCCCATGAATTCTCTCTGGATCCATAACAACTCCAAAACAGGATTCTTAATATGAGCTTGTTACACTGAATAAAACTAAAGTGCTCATAAATCTAGACACTTAAATGCAAAAGTGTCAGATGTTTCCAAAAAAAAAAAACAGAACCCAAGTCATACACCCTTTCTACAACTACTGTATATACCAGTTTCCTAAGCAAAAACAACAATTTTAGAATTGGAAAAGGAATGTAGGATTGCAGAAATCCATCTTTACGACCGGATTTCTTTAAATAATCCTTGGAGACAATTACTTACAGGACAAGAAGACCAAAGCCTTTAAAGCAACAATAATATGGCAATGGGGGTGAGTGCACATAAGCTCCAAGCCAACTTTAACGGATGGCCCTTGTATGCAGGACTAAGTTTACAGCAGTGATGTGTGTCCAACCGACATTAGGCTCCGATCCCATGAAAGCAGGGGAAGGCACGGTTTTTCTGCGTTTGTTTTCTCAGGTGCAGGTTCATCACACCAATGTTCTCTCAACATCACTGCAATATTATGGGACCACTGAAGTGACAGAGCCCACAAACATGCTGTCCTGACCCAAATACGCAATATATGAGCTGCAGGTGGTAGTAATTCCATCTTATAAGAGCATCTAAATTTTTCAGTCTCTCCTAATAACTTAAATCCATTTCTAAATTTAATGACAAAAATGTTCATTTCATAAGCTCACTCTGGGCAGGAACCCTTTTTTTTTTTTATTAATACTCATTTAAAAAAAAATTTTTAAAGGCAGTGGTTTCACACAGGTTTGCACTTACTTGGAACATGAAATTTTGAATGTTCTAGTAGAGAAGAGTAAATGAAAATTACTCCCCCAGTCCAAAGACAGTTTTACAATGAATACCGCTCAATACAATATTGACAGGGAATACCCCCGAAAGAGACAAATCGGAAAAGAATTCCGTAGACGTACAAACTTAACATTTAACGTAAAAATTATTATGTAAATGAATACTTAGATCTATATATTTGTAACTAATAATAAAAGCTAGAAAAGCATACTTCTGATTTTTTTTTTTTGGGGGGGGGGGGGGGGGGGGGGGGGGGGGGGGACAAAATGACATAATACAGATTCAAAGCTTTCGTTTGCCTATTCACAGCGAATCAAAAACCGCGCACACTGGCCCCTTTGGAGGACTGGGCTCAGGGGTAACAGGTCACCAGAGACTAGCTGTACTCAGGGATGCGCAGATGATGCGAAACCCGCCTTTCTGCGAGCTCAGTGCCACGAGGTCCACGGCCGTAAGGTCTCGAACGAGGCCGCGCAGAAGGAAAAAGTCTACCACCGTTACCGTTATCGCTACCAGATACACAGCAGCTACCACAAGCAAACAGAAGGAGGAGAGATTAAACGGAGTTCTCGAGAGGCCTACATAGAGCGCTATTGAGATCACGCATCGAACATCGAGAAGGTAATGGGGAGCAGGTGCCACCCAGGAGAGGAACCCAGGTGTTCAAGGCCGGCCGGCCGCTTCGGATGCGCCCGGCTACTTGCTTGAAGCAGACTGGTCATCCGCGGTGGCTGGCTGGGAAGAGACCTCCGAGAGTGTCCGGTTGCTGAGGAGGAGGAGATGAGGAGAAAGAAGGTGAAGCACATGGGACAGACCGACAGTCTGCTGGTTTGTTCCAAACAGTTTCCACAAACGAGACACGAACAGCCCCCGAAAACGACAGCGGCGCGATCCCAGTTCTCAAAGTCGCATCGTAATGTGGGTTTTCACAAGTAAAACAGCCGCCAATTCACTATATTAGGGGGGGGAGGAAACCACAAACCATGTTAAACAATTGATTCCTGATGTGCCGTTTTAAAGAAAAGAAAAAAAAAAAGCAATTTGTTAAGGTCCAGGAATGTCTTGCTTTTAAATGATGAGTAACGCGGCTCAGATCGACTTCACACCGCCTCCCAATCATATTCAATTTGTTCTTATCACTACAACTGCTGTTCTTTGGTACTGCAGCCATTTCCGCTCCACAATAATCCCGACATGCGACATACAGAGTGCCCCTCATTTACTTGAGCACACATGTACGTGTTTAAGGACTTTTCCCGCCCTCAGTTGGTGTTCAGACATGCATGCAGATGGAAAAAAAAAAAGGAAGGAAGGTCCACTAGGAACTTCGAGGCCAACAGGTGGTTTGCTCGGCTGTAGTCAGACGGACATGCAAGGTTAGTTCACAGTTCCACCACGCCCACATGAAAGGTCCCCCCCTCCGTTAACTTACAGCTAAGAGCCCTTACGGTCAGTCGGGATGTCGCTTTGGACATGCGGCACCACAGAGCGACGGCGACGGTTCGGAAGGAGCTCGCCGGTTCTGAGGATGACCCAAAGCAAAGCCCCTCCCGCCCACCCTCCACGAAGCCAGACAGTCAATCACAGCAGAGCGACAAGACGGACAGGGGTGGGAGGACACACGACCGGCCAGCTAGGTGACGACGAAGGCACTTACGGAGATGCTGCGCTCTCAAAAGCGGGAAAGTTCTGGACTCAAACTGGAAGGTAAAGAGAGTCCGGGGGTTTGTACTTTTTTGGCTTACCTTAGACACTACCTTAGTCAGGTACGTTAACAGTACTTTACCACGGGGCGTAAGGAATGAAACGGACACAGAACAGTAAAGCTTCTCTTGCAATAAATTAATAAACATGAATAAAATATCACAATAATATAAATCAAAAGAGACAAGGTCATTTTTGATCCTCAGTTTTTTTTCCTCTTTCATAAGACTTCAAACTACAAAAAACATAGGCGATAAAAAGGTAATGGTTTGCATACTCATTAAATTAAGTGAAATACCACACACACAGGCTAAATTAACAAATAATGCAATCAAACAAACACTGCGACTCGTGACGTCACAAATAATCAGACTTGCCGAACCAAGCAGAAGAGCCGGTTGCACATCACCAATAAAAGGACAAAGAAAAAGATCAAGCCCAAAGAAGACAGACAGCAAGCCATTTACCTGAACCACTAAAGTCTTTCACCTGGAAGAGATTCATTGACAATAAAGTAAAACTGATCTTCTTGGGGTGGGGGGGAAAAAAGCAGGCCATATGAAGGAAATATTTATTTTTCATTTTTCAAAGTAGAAAGTCACCATACATTCAAGGTCATTTTTCAACATTACACAGGTCTGGTGTGTTCCAAAAACATGCTATAAATTATTTTTTTTCCCCCCCTCTTTCTTTAAGCACAACTGAGATTTTTCCTTTTTTTTTGACAAAAATTCAAAAGGGAGACATCAATAAAGACAAATTTGCTCGACAGTTTACTCCAGAAGCCTTGGCATCACCACAAAGTTTGTGTGGGTTATTTTTTTTTTTAAATTAAGAACATGGGGAAAAAGCTGGCATAGCTAGCAACTGCGGAGCAGATACAACAGGACACATTCGGCGCCATGTGACACCACCGAGGAGAACTGGGAGATTAAGTCCAAACGGGGCCTAGGGCCCAGAGGAGATGGGCAAGTTCACTTCAGTCACATTAAAACCGAGATGAAAAAACTGGTCAAGTGTGATGTTTTTCCCCAGTTAATGATGACAGAAACAATTTTATGCTACAGATACTGGAGTCAGTTCGGACCGCAGAGACCTTTGGTGGGTTATTTCAACTCCTGCTTAAAAAAAAAAAAAAAAGGTGCCACTTTAGTGGGTGGTTTAGTAGTAAGGATGAGCGTTGGCATCACTTTTGTGTTACAAGAAAAAACAAGAAACCCTTCTAAATAGTAATCCTACACTTTGCGTCGATCCCATTTTTAAGTTGAGACAAACATGTGACCACCGGCTTGAATCAGAAACGCCAACTTCGTATTTCTGTAGCGAGAGCACGCCGAAGGCCTCCAGTGGAGATCTGTGAACGACACCAGTGGCACAGAGCAGCCAATTCCCTTACAATTATACCCCTCGCACAACACCTTATGAGAAAGTAATATATGGACACAAGTGCTAAAATATGCCTGAAAATTAGAAAACATGTTCAATTCACAACATTTAAAAAAAAAAAAAAAATAAATAAAAATCCTTCAGTAATTAACACTTAATACTTACAAAGTCTTCACAAACACCAAAGAGTATGATTTACAATATAAGTACAATTAGATATGGTAAGTGATAGTCGATAGATGTTTTGTCATGTAAAAAATATGTATGTACATATTTGTTTTACATATTTTCAGGCTCATATTTTAGTCACACATTACTTTGTCATTAGGGTTAGGAACGTGGAATTAATCAGGCCGGCAGGAGGTGCTCGTAAGGGATGCGTGTATTGTGCAGCAGATGGCGTGATGCAGCTTTGCATTATGGGAAGGAGGGGCACAACTGTCACAATTTTTCTTCTCAAAATGCAAATGAATGGGCGGGGCCCCTGGCAAAGGAGGCGGAGCCTCGGCCCCAGAACGGAAGCCACGCCCCTAACTGCATCACGGAAAAGAGCGACGGCGCGGAGATGCGAGGCGTGACGAGAAGACGGGAGGGGCCGCGACACTGTTGCGTTGTGGTCGATCCGCTCGACGAGCGAGGAGCTTCCTTCGGACCCAAAGGCGGGCCGGCGGGTGCCGTTCTCCGCGGCCCGTCTTCAAGAACGCGTGCGAACGGCGGCATTCTGGAGCAGTTGGTTACGTACAAGACGCCATCGTACTACAGCTCGTCCGGGCTTGAACACGGAGGGGCGCAAACGGGGGTGCGAATTATCGTGCGTCTGCTGGTATCTTGAGTCATACAGAGACACCCCTCAGCCAGGGACGTCATTGTCATTCACAAAGAACGAAGAGCCATCAGCTGGAGGCAGAAGAGAAGAGAATCGAGGCTCGAACTCGCACGTCGGGTCCGCGAAACAAAGGACGGACTTCTTGGGTACGGCACCAAGTCCCAACCATCCAACACACATTTGAGAGGAATACCATTCGCTTAAAACAAAAAAAAAAGTCACACACTGGACTTTCTTAGCAGCCGTTCGATACATTTTATACTCAGGTTACGTACTTTCTTAAAATTTGTTCAGCAAACAGTTTCATTTGGCAGCACAGAACAAAATGTTAGAAAAATATATGGTGCTTTTTTTTTTTTTTTTTTTTGAAACCAAGAATGCCAACATTACACCACCAAAAATAACTCATGGGATACGAAGCTCTAATTTCTTTTTTTTTTTTTTTTTTAGATACAATTTCATTTTGAGCCAGTGAGAGAACACTTTACGCACAGTCTGCCGGGTTGGTGAGGAAAAACCCGCAAGTGCTCCGTTCGGTGAACTTCCTTGGTTTTTAGGAACGTCAGTCCGTATTAAAGAAGCGCGGTCACAATGTCCGTTCTACTTGGGGGGGGTGGGAATCAGGGACTCGAGTAGATGTTGCAGCTCCCCCCCTCCACAGACAAAATCATTAAAAAAAGAAAGGAAGAAAGAAAGAAAAAAAAAAAAAGAAAGACCACACGTGCATGCACGAGAGACAAGCAGATGTAGCAGTTCCTCCTCGGCAGTCCAATCCATTCTTCCGATTACAGTCCGAATCGTTGCGGGTCGACCCGGCGGATCACGCTGCGACCCTCCCTCCCTGCGCCTCCCCTCTGATCAACGGGCCACCAGTACCACCTAGCGAAGGAGTAGAGGACAGAAAAAGGAGACGAGGCCGGCTTCCCCCCCCACTCGGGGAGGAACTCATGTAAGGAGAGACGGAGACGGCGAGGGCAGGGGGCGGAGCCTGTGCTATTCGCAGCTGCCTGTGCCTGTCTGTCTGTCTGTCTGCTCTCACACTGTGGAAATCAATTTGCCATCGGAACTGTGGAACAAAGAGAGAAGGAAGCTCGCCAGGTTTGACACGCTTGGAGAGACATGGTGCAAGACAACCACAAGGGGCAGCAGTGAGTTCAGGGGAAGGGGGCAGGGAGGAGACGGACGTTCCTCCGAGTCATCCCCGTTCCCTAACCCAATCCTGCCACATCAAACATATCCATCCCACCTAACGAGACCTTCTGACCACCAGTCCGACCTCCGCGTTTCGTTCGTTTACATTTTCAACCCTTTTAAGAATCTTTGAAACGTCAGCTTCAGCAGCGCAAAGCTGAGAAGTGGGGAAATGTAGCGTGCCCACCACGAATGCCTTGCTATAAACCACCGAATTTGTAAAAAAAAACGCATACAGGAACCAGGCACTCGAAATCAACCATTCTAGCAAAACCCATTAGAAGAATATTAACGTTCAGGCAGACGCGGTCCCTGTTGGACAGGACGTGCCGCATTATTTAAGCGCGCTGCTGCTCGTTATAATGACCGTTCTCACGCCAGCTGTTCGAGAGCAGAGTAAATCGGGCGGCGAAGGCCATTCCCCCAAGCCGCACTCGACTCGGCAACGAGACTCGCCGAGCCCGTGTCGTTTCAAAGATTGCCGGGAGGAGGTGGTTACGGCGGAGGTCATCGAGGCCGTCTCGTTAGCAGGGAAGCAAGGATGAAATGAGGAAAAATGAAGAAACACGGCATCAAGAACATGGCATCGGAGTGCTTCGGCACAAGATCTCCACAAGCTCACAGTGACGCCACAACGATGGACTTATTTCTGACACCACACAATGATGTCTCGACAACGCTGGCCACAAACCCTGTCATTTTGCCTCACTCTGGCCTTGGGATGGGAAAAAGGGAGAGTAACTCATGTGACTCATGCATCCAGAACCCTCCCCCCACCCCATCACTTTGGCTATACTGTGGTAAACACCTGGGTGGACTGGTACCCCTTCCTCAGAATTCCATAAAACTTGTTTAAAAAAATTTTTAAAAAAAAAGTTACCAAAAATGCTGCAAGAGGTGCAAAAGCAAGTTGAGGGAAGGGGGAGGAAAAAAAAGACCCCAGTGAAGAAAAGAAGAACAAAACGAATAACACACAGTTGTGACACTGTTACTGCAGGCTACGAATGCAGAAGAGTCACCTCTTGCTTTAACATATGTGGGAACAGTTTGAGTTATTAAATAAGATTTGATTATTGAATTAAAGAAATGGAACTCCATGAAGTCGTCTGCTAAGCAACAAACGATAATAAAAATAACAATAATAATGGCCCGTTTGATAGATTCAACACTTTATTAGTACGTTCAGGGATTAACTGAACTCCAGCTGATGTTTAGCTCTCCCAAATTTCCTATGGGGTCTCGAAGGATTGAGACACCACTGAGGCTACAATACACCCGACAGGGATATGAAATTATGACTTCGCCGTCAGAAGTCATAGGTCCACCTTAACGGCATAGAAGAGGCCCACGTAAGAAAGTCAACAAACCCACTCAGTTATTAGTCCACAGCTGGTTTTAGTTTCATATCTAATTTTATTAGTCTGACGGGTAAATGGCTCACTGGTCTGATCCCGGAGGTCAAGGGTCAAAGACGGAGCATCAGAGCCAATACGGATAGGTACTTCCATATCGTGCCTGTAGCTCCATCCTTCCAGGTAAATGCTGGCTTTGACCTTACCTATCTTTATTCTAACCCGCAAACCTTTTCCCCAAGGAGAGAAAAAAAAAAGAAGAAAAAAAAAAAAAAAAGCTGAAAATAATGTGAGATCAGCATTTCGGTGCACCGCCCACTCATTATGACCCAAACCGTGCAGAACCAAGAGAAAGGACTACTGGGGTCTTACCTTGTAGGAAAGCGGTCATCATAGGTTTCAAGACCAGGCTGAAAGAGAAACAAAAGTGTGAATATTCATTTCCGAAGCATGACGTGGCGGGAAATATTTGTGCTTAGTTCACATATCCAAATCAAGCCCAATTCCCCAATACAAATGTCTGGAACCGAAAAGCATGTCGTCATTTATTTCACCACGATTATGATTATTTCATAATTATTGCCCTTGTCATAACTGTGGCGCAAATCCAACCGATCACTTTGGCCACCAGGTGGCACTGGTGTCGCACAGCATCCGAGCGCTTCCAGGTTGCTCACTAATGATTGCAGAGGAATCCCAGTGGGAAAACGCAAAAACAGCAGATAGGTAAACCCCGAAGGTCAAAGGCTGAGGGGGGGATCCCAGGTTTCCCGCCTTCTGTTACGCCTTCTCATACGGCACGGTCCGATACGGGAGCGACCGCAGTTCAACAATCTAGCCTAGGTACCGCGGCACCCAATTACAGCAGAGCCTGCAAGACACCGTTCACATGAACCGCTCCCTTTCCTACGGCAGGCATTTTCAGTGGCTCAAAGCCTTTCCCCATTCACCTGCACCTGGTTATCACATACGGCCTCCTGTCATTTGTACAGGGGATCCACAGAGGGTCTCTGCTGGCATCTGTGTGTGTGTGTGGTCATGTGTTGCAGACTGCAGATCTGGACAGAGGGATGCAAGCTGTGACTGCAGGATGAGGATAGGCAGCAATCGGCGAGAAGGGCTCTTCTGGGGTTACGAGCCGATCGGTTCCGTAGCTGTTCCGGACCTCAGTGGGGCGGGGAGGGTTTGAGGTGGGATCAATCAATTCATCTTCCACGTGTTATGCTCTGAGGCGAGTACGTGCGAGCGCGTGCGTGCATGGGTACTCGCCTGCGAGAAGCCCGGCAACGCCACGCTGTAGGGGCGGGGTCTGCTGTGCGCCAGGTTCTGGGCCAGCATGCGGGGCGTCAGGCCGTAGTCGGCGGCCGGGAAACCCACGTCCTCCCTCTCCAGCAGGTTCCCCGTGCTGCTGCTCTTCCCGTGGTGAAGGCTGCGGGAATACAGAGCTCAGCACCACTCGGAGACGACACCGTGCCCAAGAGAGGAGCTACCGAATCTCTAACGGATGACAAAAAAAAAAAGGAAAAAAAACTAGCCATGGAATGACGCTACTTAATATGGGATGACAAAACTACGAAACGAGTAGCCACAGGATTGCTCTGCCAAACTGACAAGATGACCAAACATGTAGCCATGGGATTGCACCGCTGACCAATGACAAAATGACCAAACTATGCAATCGCTTCTCTGAACACGGAAGACAAGCCTACCAAACGAACAGCAAGGGGCAGCTGATGGTGCAGTGATTAGAGCTACTGCCTTTAGAACCAAAGGTTGTTGGCTCAAATCCCACCTACTGCTGTAGTACCCTAGAGCAAGGTACTTACCCTTAACTGCTACGGTAAAATTACCCAGCTGCATAAATGGGCAAGTAGTTCCGAGCAGCTTAACATTTTAAGCCCCTTTCAAGAAAAGCATCGGCTTACGATTCCACTGAACGCGGACAACGAAACGGCGAAACGAGCGGTCTTGGGACGTCGCCGCCGAACAGACGAAAACTGCGGAGAAGCCACACGACGTGCCTGCCGAACAGAGACGAGGAACCCGAAGAATCCCCCTCCCGAATACGGACGACGGCGCACACGACGCCACGCGATCGCTCCTGTGTGCAAACAGTACCGAACAAGGAGCCTCAGGATGTCTGTACTGCATGCAGAAAGGCAGACAACACAGCACTGTTGACACAAAACATCGCTCGATGCGGCCAGTACGATGACTAAATTGTCCGATGCCCGCATGGATTCTGCTACACGTGGAGAGCCGAGCCAGAGACGGTCTGCTGGGTAGACTGATGGACACAGAATGTCTAAACACGCTCAGGTACTCCTGCTGAACATAGATGGCAGATGAACCTAAGCTTGATCCAAATATTAAGTACTAATACCAAAAAGATTCAACTGCACCCCATTTAGCCAATGCATTTTTTCCTAAAGAGACTTCAAGTGTGACTCTACTTACAATGACTTTCCCCATTTATACAGCAGGGTGTTTATCACATCAACTCAAGGCAAGTTAGTTATTTTGCTGAAGGGTACTGGGGTAGGAGGTGGTATTCAAACCTGGATCCTCCAAGTGAAAGGCAGCAGTCCATACGCCGCCCCATCATTATACTGAAAATTATTTTCGTTATGTACAGAACGCGAGACTGACAGCGACACACAAGACACGTAGAGCACGTTCACGTTTCCGTAGCCCCACCACGTCGACATTCTTACTTGACTCTCAGCTTGTCACTCTCGCTGTCTGGCAGCACACGTGTGTAGGAGAAGGGAAACCATCCACGCCTGCAATACACAAGTATACAATAAAAGAAGGGTTCGGGTTCCGGACGCTGGCCGATTTGAGGGCTTCAAGAATCAACAGGCAAAGTATTTCACTCAAATTACTTGGGCTCGGTAATGAGATTTTGCTATGGGTCCTACTGCGGATTGTGCCGCCAACACCGCAACACATCCACAGCTGTACGGATGGCCATCGTTAAAAAGGGTCGGGGTAGTCGCTACGACCCGTCGTCCTGCACTCACATCTTGTTCTTCTCGTTCTCGCCATAGTGCCAGCCATCTCGCGCCTCTGGCACCAGCAGCGTGATTATGTCACCTTCGGTGAAGCTGAGCAGGGTGCGGTTGTCGCCAGCGGCGTGGGAGAAGATGGCCTGCACGCGGGTGCGTCCGTTGCGTTCCAGCCCCGCCGCCATGGAGCTGGACCTGGGTAGGGTCCGGGTCTCACCTGCTTGGAGGGACAAAACGAAAGATTCCTTCAGTACGATGAGATGATTCATCCGGTATATAAAATGCTGTCCCTTTTTCTCTGGCAGACATTCTTAGGTCATAATTTTACAGAGCAAAGCCAGTTTTCATTCTTGATTGGAGTGATGTTAACCATATCAACAAGAACTCTGTCCTGAAACACACTAGGACCTCATCTTAAGCGTTAAAGTCTTGTAGGTATAGAATTTTTTGCAGTTACAAATCGTCAAAGTAGAAACTGAAAAGTATATCATTTTATCATATTTACTTGCGAGTTTGAGGAAGCCACCTGTAATACTACTACCAACTGATAGGTGGCAGTAATGAGCACAGAAACAGAAAAGTTAACACAAAGTCAGTTTGGCTGTTCTACAGTATCTACAGCTCTTGTATGATGACCGAAAGAGGGTCGAACAGAACGTGTTCATACAGTACACAATGAACCCATCGTTACTCAGCATAAAATCAGAATAGTTTGTGGAGTTAAGGTGTTTTTACTGTTGGTTACATTAAAGAAGTTTCAATTTTAATGCGGCTCAAAGCTCATTATTAAAAGAAATACTTTGGCATTCATTTTATTTATTACAGCTATGGAGACTTTTCCGGAGCTCAACCGATGAAAGAATCGAAGGGTGCTCATCATTAACCTTTTACCGATCGCAACTTGGCGGTAAAAGTGGTTTAGAGATATAAACAAATTAAATTAAACTGGTCCTAGCTGCGTTATAGGCCGAGTAGCCGTGTTTGGGGCAGCACCCTTTTTTTCTTCCCTTCAAGCCATACAAACATTTCCCGGTGAGGCAGCAGGTCCTTCCACGCTAATGCTAAGAGATTGAAGCTAAGCACATTTACTGTCCCTGCGAGATTACGATGGACCGCAAGCTCTGATGAAGCCACGAACAGGCTGCATGAGACAGCTGCTCCACGTAAAGGGATTGGGTGATAATCGCTTTGTTTTTGCTGCACGGTAAGGAGCAAGAACGGGAACGTAGAGGGGGGCACCGAGCGAGCCACGGATAATGCGGGCCCTTACCAACGGAGGCCTTGTTCTTGGCGGGTGCTGGCTTGCGGACGGGCAGGGTGTTCGAGTAGACGTCGCTGACCTGCCTCTGAGACTGCACCTGGGGCTGCGGAGAAGACGGCCGGACCTGGGCCACTGGCACGTCGGCCCAGTGGGGGTAGTCGTCTCCGTGAACCCCCGTCGTGCCGTTCATCAAGGACATCCCATCCGCTCCCAGCATCCTCTGAGGCGCGAGAACACGCAAACCCACACACAATTAAGAGACGCCAACCACGCGAAGGCTCAGAAACTTTCCCAATCCTACGGTCCATTTACAAGAACAGGCCCGCAAACGATCGACAGGAGCCAAGGCTGAATCGCGTCGTCGACTCCCCAGTCGACGTTAAAAACGGGTCTCAAAGTGGATGATGATACCGGCTCGGTAACCAGCGTGGCCCCAACAAGAGGAAGCACTTGGAAGCGGACTGCCGCAATATGATAAATAATAATTAAGGAAGTACTTCGAGGCCATTTCACGGCGGCTCCGTAATTAATACGTGGCGCTTAACGGCTTCGTTTAAAGGCACGGCCGTGTAAACGGAGAGGATGCTGCGATGCGAGACACCGAAATCCCTTCAGCTCAAGTACACCCCAAGACTTGCTGGAGAAAAGGCGTGGGGGACACTTAATTAAGCAGATGTTTAGAAGAGCCGAGCAGAAACACTTCTGCGTTTTCGGGCACTTGGGTGCGTTCCTTCCCGAGTCCTCCCCCATCCCATTAGAGGTCGTGGAGGTTTAATGTTCACGAGAGACATTTGCACGCATAGGAATGTGCTAGCATGCATGCACGTGCTGGAGCATCCACACACACACACACACACACACACACACACACAATAAGACTGAAGAAGCAGCAGCAGAGAGCCGTGCAGCAGCAAATCTATTCTCCGTACAATCTGTACCGAACTCGTCAATGTTGGAAGGCAGTTTTTTTTGCACGATCCGCAATCCAGCTTTAAACATCTCCAATCCCAACATGCACTGCTGTCAGAAGCCACACGTCCAGAAGTTCTAGAAGGAACAACATTGGCAAGAACTCAAGTCAAGTCATTAAAAAGTGGACCGGTTGAAGCCTGGGGGGCCCCTGACAGCAGCAGTTCCTGATTGGCACCTCTGGAAAAATGACAAGGAATTTTTTTTTTTTTTTAAAAAGTTAAGTACATTTCCATTTTCCCCATGAAGCTGAATATTTGGTCAGGCTGTCAGCTGTGACTATGCCGGACTCTCCACCGTTACATTTATTCATTGAACGGCCTCGCGCGGCCACGAAGGATAAGGAGCGGTCTCAAGGCACACCGAGAGAATGTTAAAGGGTGCGAATCACACAGCGGACTGAGCTGGACTTGATCTGTGAAGGTGTACCGGTGCAGCAGTAAAGGCGGTCATCGCTTGGAGTCAGTTTAGTCTCCAACGTCCTTTTCAGAAATGCCACATAAAGGATTTGCTGTCCGTCGCATAGACGAGCGCCGTTTCGACCGAGCGCCCAGAAGCGCTGATCAATACGCGAGTGAAAACCTTTGCTCATTCACTTGAAGTGGCCGATCGCACCGTGACCAAATACTGATGAGAATGTGACCGCAGGGCTGAAACATGAGTGTTTGGCATTGCTCGATAGGGTTGGCTCACCTGTCCACTACCCATGAAGGCTGCCAACTCGGGCGGCACCGGCAACGGCTGGGCCCCGGGGATGGGATCCGAGATGACCAAGTTGCTCTTTGAAGAGTGCAGGGGGCTGGAGAGGAGCCCCCCGCTGGCCGTCATCTGTTGGGCCAGGATCATGGCTCTGTCTGGAAGCTTATTGGGGTCGGAGCAGGCCTGTTGCCACACTGGGATCTTCTGGGTCAGAAGGTCTTTCCCCTGAATATTGGAAACACAAGCTCCGAGTTAGAACTACAGTCAAGAGTGCTGACTAGATCATTCACCTATTACCTGCAACTTCTCATGTGTACTGGGCCGTGGTGGTCCACAGCCCATCCAGGAAACATATGGCAAAAGGCAAGGAACAGGATGACAAATCGACAGGGCAGTTGTTCACTCAGTTACACAAACAGTAAGGACATACCTGGATAGTGGGGAAAAAGTCAGAGCACCTGGAGTAAACCAGGTGAACAACAGGAGAACATTCAAACTCCACTGGATTTGAACCCACATCCAAACTCACAGCCCAGGCAACGTGAGCCACTGGTGCTCTGACTGGAGCGTGGACACAAACTACTTGGGTTCACAACATCTTGCTAATAAAGACCTTAAATCAACAGCGTTCTGAGAAGTACAACCATGGGAGCGCACTGTGGCACTGAGTTCACTGAGGTTTTCCCCTTATGTGTCAGATCAGCTGGAGCACAGTGTTGAACGTGCCACTGTGGCTGTGTGAACCCGCAGAGTGGGCAGAGAGCAAAGCGGGTCGCTCATTGTTAGTCTGAAAGCCCACTCGACTGGCTCTCCACACCAGACGAAGGCTCTTCTCTCAAGCCCAGATTCGTGAGGTCTGGACTCATCCCCGAAGATGAAACTGGGCTGAGGACGAGACGTGTTCATCTGGATATTCCCGATTGCCGTCTCCATCCTCAGACCACCACCTCCTCCCGCTCCTCCGCAAGCGCTGTTATTTATCCAGGTGGACAAGGGGGGGGGGTCACCATTCAGAAAGCACCCCTCCCAGTTTGTTCACCTCATCCCATGAGTCATACCGATTCCTGGTATATGTATGTGTGCGCCTCTCTCTCTCTCTCTGTATGAGAGAGCGAGCACTTCATCTGGGTCGGAACAAACTCCCACGTACACCCCCGTGGCCATTAGTGGCCGGACTTCATGTTCTGGACTCCCCCCCCCCCCCCCCTTTCCTCCTACCCTGTATCTCTGCAGGCATCCAGCAGGCCAGACTGAATCCATTAGAAGCTTCAGCACATAGGCAGTAGACACACACACACACTCCTCTAACTATATAGTTCTACAAGACATAATACCAAAAAAAAAAAAAATAGCAGCTTGGACATATGACATATCGATCAGTAAACAAATTGTTGCAAAATATTGCCCAAAAAAAAAAGTGAAGCATTAGTCAGATTATATAGGAAACATACCATAAACCTTCCCATATCCCACCCCCCCCTCCGTTTGCATCATGAAACTGATGTGTGAAGCATGAACATGATTGGGGGGGGGGGGGTGGGTGGAGAAGACCCCCACCTCCCTCCCCCCTGCTTCTCCCTCACCTTGCCATGGTAGGCGTTGTTGTGCTTGGCCACGGCGCACTGGCGGTCGACGAGAAAGCAGTACCTCCTCCGCTCCTCTGACAGCGCCGTTTTGTAGCCTTCGGCAATGTAGCCGTCCAGGTCGCTCTGCTTGCTGCTGATGGTCTCCACGTACTGGAACCGAGGTGAAGGACAAAAAGGGCCAGTTAGATGGCTAATGGAGAAGAACTGATGCCTAATGAGCGACAAGGGAATTATTTAACAGCCGTGGTACAAAGTGATTCTCTCTGCAATGGAAATGCTGCTGTGTTCAACATCAAAATGTCATGAACAAAATATGAAAAAGTTGCATCTATGTTCAAACAGCTGGCAACAGTAAAAACTCCATGATGGGGGGGGGGGGGGGGAGCATTTCCTTCAGCATTATGTGTGTGTGTGCATACACATACAGTAAATAAAAAGAAAAATATTTGCATTTTCTTCAAATTAATGACATTTAAGATAAATCAGTGAATTGAGTGCAGAAGTGTTTGGGAAGATCACAACTTGTTTTAAAATAAAATTTTGATGTAGTTAGAAGTTAAACAAATCACAGCTATAGCCAAGACTTTTACAGAACCTGCTCAGCCAACAAAATTCAAACATTTTTCATGGCAGCTATATTGATCTAACTCTATAACACAAGTGACCTCGGATCAGATCAGTTCAGGAAAACCGAATCAAGTCTTACAACATAAATTTTACTCATTATAGGTTTATCTGAGGTCTTTTTGCAGAATCAAACCTGTGGGGGGGGGGGAAAATCAAGTTACATCTCTATTATGAAGCCTTCACTGACTAACGCACTGGTTTGATTTATCGACAAACTGAGTTACGAACAGACTTCCAGTCGTTGCCATGTTTGCAAGTTGAAGAGCCTGTATATTTTGCGGACTGCTTGGCCAGCTTTGCAACCGGGGGTGAAATCATTACCCCGAATGCCACTGACCCATCCTACTTTCTTCCGTTGCAGCTATTATTCCCCAGATAGAAGCTCCTACTTCTTTACCGTTACAAGATAATGGTAGAGGTGTAATGGCACTTTCCCCTGGGGTGGTTGGAGCCCCACGGATGGCCACACCCTCTCGTAGCGTGACGAATATCACGGCCAATACAGCTGATCCTCAGAACGGCAACCAGGCGCTCGCCGCCATTTATCGCCACGTTGCCACTGCCATCAGCGAAAGGATCTCTGCAGGACCCGGATGCATTACTGTCTATTTTCCCGGAACCCCGGCGGGTCGGAAAGGGCTCCCCAGTGCTCCAGCAACATAGCTTAATGAGCACAACTCTGCCATTTCGGCCCGAAACCCATGCTGCCCCCGCCCCCCCGGCCTCCCCTTTCCAGTAGCAGGGCCTAATGACTCAGAATTAATAACGAAAACAACTTCAAACATTGTACGACAGGGACAAAGCCATAATCTTCTCTTTGTTCTCTCCCCGCGTGAACTAATCAAGCGGCGAAAAATCTGTAAGCTGCTTATGATTTCCCCGTGTTCTCAATTAGGAGGTGGTAATTAGGAACTGAGGAAGGGCCAGGCAGACGGGGGGGGGGGGAAGAATCAAACCCACCCTCCCTGCCACCCCCAGCTTCTGTCCCTAGATACCCCTAAAATTAGGTTCAGTAGGCTGATTCTGCAGGGACCTGGAGCACTGATACGCTTAGAGTCCACCCCTGAGGTATTCCATCTGTAGCGTGGACCCCATACCGCACTCATCTGGGGAGAGTCTTTCCCCCCTTATTAAATTCTAATGAAGTCATTAAACACTTAATATTGACATTATTTGTACACCCCACTAAAGGCTAAAACCCCGAGACTTTAAACATACAAAACCCACAAAAGTGATTAAAATGAGAATAAAAACAACAAATCAAAACAAAATGAATTAGGTACGTCTGTTATAGCATTACGCATCAATACCTCTAATTTAATCAATTTAAAACACTAATAGCATGACATGAAAACATTACAACAAACACACCATTAAACCTGCTATTAAAATGTTTAAAAAAAAAAAGCTATTAAACAATTTCTTACATCCATAGAAATAAAGGTTCAAATAATGAACTAGAGAAGTCGGCAGCATGACCACTTCCTTATTTTCACCGACACTCATATCTTTCACCAGGTAGTAGTTACCAGCTAGGGTTGTCAGGTCGAAAGTAAAAATTGTTACATTTTTGACAGCGTTACTTGGGCATCCAACTGGATGTAATAAGGCAATATTCGAAAATCACTGAAACCTCTCCAGACTGCGATTAGTGGGGGGGGTTAGGCTTAGATCGCCTGTGAGTCAGCAAGAAATGAACATGACCAGCGACGCCGTTTGTTTCTTCTCTCCCGCTATCTACGGTTCCTGAACAGTCATAGGAGGAGCCTCACATTGACTCATCCTGCCCACTGCAGGACAGAGCAGGAGGAGGAGGTGGGTGAGATTAAGGGGAGAAGATCAGGTAGCGCCCCCCCCGACCAATCTCCTCATGGAGATTTCATTCACAACAAGGTAGGTTCACAGGTTTCTCTGAAGGACTCCACAAGAGCTGAAATTTACCAAGGGACTGTGAGCGATCTATGTGGGAACGCGAGTGTGTGTGTGTGTGTGTGCGCGCGCTTTGTCACAGCTCCGCAGCTGTATACTGCAATCGTTACAGTAAAACATTCAGTACTCGATGTCTCCGCTTCCTGCATGCACTCTGTTCTCAGCATGGATGCTTCACCTGCTCCTTCCGGTAAGACAGAGTTAAGACTACTGGGTATTTTATAGAGTGGGAGGAGATGATCATCACTAAATTATTTATCTGACACCTTTGTCCAAGATGGAAAAACAAAGAATTAAACTTGGTCATTTGTCCACTTATACAGCAGGGTATTCTTACTGTATTAAATTCAGAGTTAGTACCTTCAAGAGTACTAGAGCAAGAGGTAGGGTTCAAACCAGGTATCTTCAGATCCTTACTCACTATGACAGCTATTGCTCCAAGACAGTAGTATAAACTGAGTTGAGCTGTCCACCAACCTGGGCTGCTCTCTTCCCACATTCTCACCTCCTGCCCGCATCAGGTGCGGATCAAGACAAACTTTCCACACATGTGTGGTCTTTGGTGGCCTTTTGCTAGAGAGTAGCAGCTGGAAGCAAACAAACTTATCAAATGACAAGAATTTCAACCAGAAGAACATGAGGTCAACAACCAGAGATGGGTAAGCATCCTGAGGCCTCACCCACCTGCATCTCCTTGTCGTTGTACTTGGAGGGGTTCTTGCTGCCCTGGCTCTTCCTACGAAGCTTCTTCAGCTCTGCCTGGCACTTCTCCAGACTCTCCCCTTTGCTCTTGTGCTCCATCTGGTACTTCTTCAGTGCTGCCTGTAGCGGACAGTAGTGAGGACTCATTATACATTGTAACACAATGGCTGTGCTTCAGTTACATGGTTTAGGATATTCTAGAGATCCCCAAGATGGGATACCTGGGAAGCCTCCAAAACAAAGTAGTAGATTTTATAACAGCCACCAGCAAGTAGAAACACCTGGCATTTTGAGTGCACCTGCAATACACCTTCTACCAGGAGGTCACATGACAAAACAAGGTCACGTATAAAATGATCAGGACTCTTAAGCGACAGGCGCCCGAAGATTCCCTTTCATACATTCCCCTGTCCCTTCGAGCCCCTCCGCCGCAAACCTAATCCAACCCCCATGAATGATAATTTGTTGACAATTTTCTCCACGAGAGTCGCTTTGTTGCGGCCCACTTCCTTCTAAAGATATTAATCTCACCGCCGCTGCTTGGAGTCATCAGATATTTATCGCTCCCTCTCAGCAAGGCGGCACATTTCCTGAATATTAAACTCCTCAAGTGTGTTCCATTTGGTTTATTTCCCTAACAAAACCAATTTTTGGAGCCTTAGGGAAGGAAGAAAAGCAAATGGTTACAGATCTGATCTCATGAGATGTTAGAGAGTCAGCATCCTTGGGCTGCGTTACGCTAGCAGTTCAGCCACTTATACGTGGACTGTGTGCGGAAGGTTCAGTAAATGGTTGCGCCTTCATCGTTGTAACTGGGAAGTCATGTGAAGCACACGTTGGTGGTCTGAAACTCTGGAAAATGAGATGACGAGTGAAGAACCAGATGATCACGTGGAGATAGAGGACAACCAAATGAGTCATGATGTTGATGTCTAAACTTGGACGAGGTCAATGTTCAAGAGTTCAAACTCAAAGAGAACGGGAGGTGCCACATGAGGGGCTGGGTTAATCAAGGGTGTGGTTTATATGTGGAAATGGGAGAAGCCACATTCTGAGCAGCCAAAAGGTAAAGATCCAGGAACTCACGTTGAGATATCGAGCGTCTAGCTCCACTTTCTTCTCCAACTCCGTCAGCAGCTCATTGTGGAAGGACTTCAGCTGGAAGAAACAATTGAGAAGCATGAGAGGTCAACTGATGACTCAGAAACATCTGCCAGAGATGGACCTTTGGCTGTTCTTGTTCTGTTGGAACAAGTTTGCCGGATCATCTTTCTTTCTCTAGAAGAGTGACTTCATTTTAAAAGATACACTCTTGAACTCACAAAGGACAGCTCACGTTGGTTCAGACTCACCATTTCTTCCAGCTGAACTTGAATCTGTCGATGAACCTCAGCCATTTGAAAGAGAACATCCCCTGCACACAGACAAGACATTCAATGAGAACGGTGGGACAGCTATGGACTGTATCTGACTCTGTGTATATGTGGATGTGTGTGTGTGTGTGTGGGATAAAGAGAGAGTAGACAGAGAGCATCAATTAAAGTCCCAGGCCCTGCAGGACCAACTGCGTGCACAGAAAACATGCAGAGACACACAGATTTATTTAACAAAAAAAAAAAAAAAAAAAAAAAAACGAACAAGACAATCGACCAGCAACAATCACGAAATGGAACATCAGTCATGTTGTGAAAGGAATGACAAGTGGGGGGGGGGGGGGGGGAAGAAACATTTAAAACAGACAGATGAATTGCACAGGAGAAAACCCAGAGGGGGGGGAGGAAAAAAAAAAAAAAAAAAAAAAAAAAAAGAATAAAATTTGTTAAGGTCTCTTTAAGAAGCAAGAGTCTTTCAAAGGCACTTGGATAGTAACCAAAATGCATTTTTACATAATGTCTCATTCATTATGATTGTATAGAAATTCAAAAGGACAATCTAACCCAATGAACACTAAACAGGGAGAACAGAAGAATAAAAGAATAAGGGTGTGCCATGCAGCTGGGGGGGGGGGTGGGGGGTAATGCGTGTGTGTGTGCGCACATGTGTGTAGATGTTGAATACCTACATGCTGCCTCTTCTGAATTTGCAGTGCATTGTTAAAGGAAAGGAACAGAACATGTATATTGAGCAACGACAGGAGGAAAGAGACCTGGAGACACAGTGAGAGAACTCCCTGAAAGCAATGGGGAGACATACAAGAGGCTCCTGGACAAAGCCGAACCCCATTAATAAGGAGCTGAAAAGCAGAAAGGTGAATTCCATTCTTCTAAATTTTTTTTTTTTTTTTTCTATATGTGGGCAATTCCTCTTAATCCCAATTCATCCTGGGACATGCAGTTGAACATATATGTGTGACCACACTCTCCCGAATGCATTGGAGAATTTTTTTTAATATGCAGTCAAGTTATTCTGCATCATCAACATTATCACTTACTTCCTCTCAATATTAATATCACTAATATCACCATTGCTGTTAATCACTGATTATTATTAACAAGTCTAATTAGACATGCACACAGAAATGCTTGTGCATAGCAATGACTCGAGCCCTCCGCCTTGGACTGCAGGAAGTGACGTCGCCTAGCGTATGGGATAAGACCCGGCTGGTTCGCCGCACCGCGGGCGTTCCGAACAACCGGCAACACCCCCGCGCATCAGGCAGACCCCAACCACAGCTGTACGCGTCTCATTTGTCATTGCCAGCGAAGCCATGAATACAAGGTCGAGGCAGTGCATTCTGGGTGCAGGAATCGCTGTTCCATTTACTCCAAAAAAAGGTGCTCCCCTCTCAGCATCATGGATTTACAAAACCATGGCAACCATGTCTGTCCTCCTGCACTGAGATGAGGTGCCTCTGCCCAGTGACACAGGAGAGAAAATGTTAATACAAGCTGTGAAGGACATTTGGGGAGGGGACAGAGAAACAACAGTTGTGGTGGACTGGGGCATTGTTGAAGAGGACCCCACCCCACCCCTTATCCCTCACACACAATGGACTGCAGGGTGGGTTTACACATGAACCATGAGCTCTGATTGAAAGCAACAGGGCAGGAAATCCACCCCTGTCTGGGTTCTTACTAAGGGGGTTTGGACAAGAGGACAAACTGCGGATGCATTTCGCTACACAAAGATCTCAGGACTTAAAACCAAAAGAAGGGAAAAATTTAAAATTAAATAAGATTAAAAAAAATTAAAAAAGGAAAAAAAAAAAAACACCAGTTACTCTCAGCACATGGGTGGCTGGACACCTTTACATTTACGAATTTGACACTTTTCTCCATGGTAATGTGCAACTCAGACTAAACACAAAATGCATTCAACAAGAGTTTTATCAAAATTACAGCTTGTCTGATGCCATTGTGTTGAGCATCTTCCATTCCCAGAGAAATAGTTACAAGCAGAGCTCGTCAATGAAGTATTAACGGCCATTATTGGAGGGAGAGCATGACCGCAAGACTCGCGTACACCACATCAAATCCAGAAGAACAACGTGCACATATTAATCCCTCGCATGACTTTTCACACCGTTTTTATTTAAACGGCTCGAGTTTGGTCTGATGTTCCACTTTACACTCTCCATCTATCTAGCCATCCTTTAAGTGACAGCATTCTAACTCCTGGCACAAGGAATTTAGAATTATGGCAAACATCTCAGGTTGAATTTTTAAAAATTCAACATTCAAAAATCCTCATTACACCAGAAGCAAAAGTGAACACGCACATCCATGTGACCATTCAGCATGTGCACAGAGCCAGAAACCAATTATTCTGTTGCAGGTGATGGTTAGGAGATGTGGAAACCCTACGAGCCTTCCGCCGAACCTGGAAAAAGATTCCTTCATTACAGCATTTGAACGAAGAATCCAGAAGAGAAACCAGTCCTCGCAGAGGGTCTCTCGGACAATAGAGGGGCCCACAAAACGGCAAAACCCTTGTCCCCCCTCCCTATAACCCATCACCGGGCCAAATAAGGAACAATATACAAGGGATTATCAGATTCTAGGGATTAGGGCAGTTTGTTGTGTCGACTGCAACGCTGCTTCACACTAGACCCGTTATCTTCTCTCCTCGTAAGGACTGATTTAGATTGTATAAAAATTCCCCTGGAAGCTGCCTTGGACAAAGGCATCGGCTAAATAAATATATGATAGAAGAACGAACAAAGGAGGAAGAGGAAGCGGTGCGCAATGATGACATCATCAGCCCCCCCTCCGTCGGGAGGATGCATTTCCGGAACAACCTTGAGCATCCTGGCCACTCCGTGTAGACCTGTTAAGCAGATTACTCGTAATTAGCACAGATTGCCATCAATGAGGCTCGGATTTAAGCGTGCCGTCTGGATGTTGCGGGTAAACCCAAACTTGTTGCTAAGAAGTGGGGGAAGAAAGGAGGGGGGAGAAAAAGAAGGAAAAAAAAAAAAAAAATTCTTCATTTGCCAGCTCTGCAAAGGTCCTCCACAGGAACTGTGCAAAAGGAGGCCGTCAGAAGTCAGCGTTCAAGCTGCACTTTGACGGGGAGGAAGAGAACGCACTTCGTGTAAGAACATGACCAAGACCACGGTGCTTCTTAATGACATGCATGACACCAGTGAACACATGGTACCTTCTGGAATCTGACCAGGTCAGAAAGAGGCGGCAGGCAGGCTCTGACATGTCTGTCCTTAAACATGACTCACACACACACACACACACACACACACACACACACACACACACACACCTCTGTACAGAAGGCAAGCGCCAACAGGTTAGCCAAGGCCAAGCCATGTGTAGAAATTCCCCATGTGAGCTGTAACCGTCTATCTCAAGCTATGCCCCCACACGCCATGGCTGTATTCCAACAATGGTGCAATCAGCGCAGAAGGGGCGTCGCCATCGACCCGCGGCTGCGTTTGCATATAATTTTACCATACTGGAGAGGTAAAGTGTTCTTTTAAATCCTTTCAGCCGGCACACACTTGAGCGAAATGACGTCTGACCCCCGAGAAAAGAAAAGCCTATGCTCTCACACTTAAAAGAAGAGGGTAGCAAAGCCATTACAACATTTTGCGTGCAGGAGAACACAACGTTTTAGGGACATTTACTCATTGGGGCACGACCCCCTCCATGCCGGACGAGCGGCGATCTGTCCGCACGCGGTTCAGAAATAAACGCTCAACATTTCGCAAGGTGCCGCCTTCGCCGAGGACGGTCGAGGGACCTCGTCCCGCAGGTCCGCGTACCGCATTAGCGCCCCGGTTAAAGTGCGAAAATCTGGTCGCCGAGCAGGAAGAAACGCTAGATGCTGCGAAGGCGCAAAACCAAATTAAAACGGAAAAGCTGGGCCGTTTCCATCCAGCTGCGGGATTCGAGGCGACTCGGAGACCTCCGCCCCCGCCTGCTGCTAGCGCCATCTCGCACGCAGCATCTCTCTCACGCGCAAGTTCAAACCAGTCTCCCGATGACCGCCACGACGACCTGTCTGAGAGGAAAGCTCCTGGATTAGGCCGGGATTTTCAGAGTGTAACCGAGTCAGCATGTCGAGAGAGAGAGAGAGAGAGAGAGAGAGAGAGAGAGAGAGAGAGAGAGAGAGAGAGATGCCCTGGCCTACTACCTCACTAAGGGTGTGTTCTGCAGCAACATCACCAGGTATGAGAATGGAATAAGAAAGGCTCCGGGGGGGGGGTCAGACATGAGGCAGAGGTGGGACGGCGTCTCCCTGCTGTGGTAATCCGGCCCTAATCGTTGACAGACTGTCCCTCGGCTGCCCCCCCACCCTCATTAGCGTTTTGCCGTTTAACAAGAGGAATATGAACACCGGCAGCGGGAAACCAGGAAATGCATCCAAAGATGCGCGCTTCAGGTCAACTGGTGACTCGGGTGCCCTTCGTGCTTATGCATGATCGAATGAGTGCGAGATACCGCTGTGGTGTGCAAATGCGTGAATGACAAGGGAGTTTAGTGCGCTCCATCTAGCGCTGTATGCCATATTGGATAAACATGTCAACTAAACACTCGCTAATCATCACTTTGAGAAAATTCTACGGCGGATGAGTAAACGTATGCATCACGCGCACCTCGGAAGGACGCGCATCCGCATCCGCCCATCTTACCCCATGTTACCACAAAGCGCTGTGAAACACCATAGCTGCGTGATCTCTACAGGCAACATCTAAAAACCATAAATTGCCTTTTATTGTCTAACAAAAAAAGAAAAAAAAAAAATTTCATCACCCAGCATCATTTAAATCTAATAAACCCAGCTTTGGAAACTGACATTTCCTTTGAAAGAAAGGATGTTGAGCATAGCACTGCTTGAAATGGAGAGGAGCGGAGCGAGCGGGCGGGCGGGCGAACTAAGGAAAAAAAGGGAGAGATCAGCACGTTCTTCCCCAGACAATGCTGTGCGCCTTCGTAATTAGTCCTGGCTGGGGCGTTAATGCCGTTCGCCGTGACGCTTGCGCTCAAACCGCTCGGGGACGGCAGCGATCCGGGGAGGCCGTCGCCACGACGCTGGCCGATCCCGCCCCCCCGGAGGCAGGGTGGAAATCGGGCATCGCCATTTCTCTAGAACGGGCCAGACTCGGCATGATCCTCTAGACTCATCAGGGTAACGGGCCGTTTAAACGGTAGGGTAGGGGGTGCGTACGCCCCATGCTCCGTCCCCACCCGAACTCGGAGTACTAGCTGTGGCAGCGGAGGAGGGTACGGAACAGTCTTCGAGCTAAAAGTAGACAAACGGAGGCGTAGTCGGTGCGAACAGCGATACGAGCGGGTGGCGGAGACACATGCATGAGGTGGGGTGGCGGGTCCTATAGAACCCCCTACAGCACTGATCATGCCACAGGCGGTGTCTGGCGAGAGGCCCGCGTCCTCACATAGCTCCCATCCCACGCCCAGCCCCGTACATCACGGCGCTCCGCTGCGATCGAAGGCGGCTCAAAGCCGGGAAACGGCAGCCCTCGGTGGCGCACGTTCACATCCAGGACACGCAAAGCTGCTGTTGCCAAACGTATGCCTTTGGCACACACTGGGCCTCAGGGCGGTACTTAGCCGACGAAGGAAACGGCCTTCGCCGGAGGTTGCAGATCACGCGAAATCGGCGCTCGCGAGCGAAGCACGGCTGTCTGAAGATATTTAAGCGGAGGCCCTTCGAAAGAGGAGTTACCGTGGGGCACCCGGAAGAGTCGGAACAGGGAGGAGGCAAGCAAGAAGAATAATCAAAACCAACACCGAGGACGGATGGAGGGAGCGAGGTTTCCATGGTACTCCGTCAGAGAAGCAGAAGCGCGACCCGGGAGCGAACGGTCGGCTTCCTCGGACAAGGAGCGACCGGGGGTCGCGATGCGTCAGCGAGTCGAAAACGGCGGCCGGCCAAGTCCGAACACGTGCGTGAGCAAACGGGAAGGACGCGTGCGATTAAACGAACGAACGAAAGGAGCCACGTACAGTAGTGTATCCATGACAACCCAACCAGGTCCACGAATACTGCACCCTAAACCACACGTCTTATTCTCTGCATCGTGCGGTTCGAATACCTACGTACGCACTTTTTCAGCTGCGAGCAGTCATAATGTACGTGTGTTGAGATCTAAGATTGCACACCTCATCAGTTCAGCGCATCGTCAGGTGAGGTCCTCTCCACGCGCCCAGGGTCGCCGTGCGGAGGCTCGGCAGAAAGCGGAAGTACGCGTTTTGCCCTAAGGAACCGATCATCCCCCGGAGCACAGCAAGCGAAGAATCCGTTTTCAACAAACGGACCAACGGCAGGCCAACTGACGGATGCTTTTTCCTTTGCGTCCCCCCCCCCACCCCCCCTTCTCCAAACTCTGAAGGATGATGTTCCTTCCTGGGGTATCGATTCCTGTGAATCGCATTTAATCTGCGCTGAACTCAATCTCATTCCCCTGCCCAGAACCCCTGTGGATGGTGGCTCTTCCTGCGCTCAGGGAATGTCGCAAGGCGTTATTCGGGTCGCCGCGCATGTGCGACGGGGGGCGTAAGGGACGGCGAGAGAGGGGGAGATGGAGGAGGAGGAGATCGAGCGAGAGAAGATGGAAGAGCGGGAGAGAGGACGGAGATACCGAGAGACTAGCAGTGGAAGGGAGAGCTGCGTGCCTGTGTGGGCGGAGAGGTGACAGGGGGATGATTATACCAAACAGAACAGTGTGGGAGTGCGTGGGAGTAGACACACACACACACACACACACACACACACACACGTCTCCTCCATTACACGACACAGCTTCTCACTACCAGAAAACATGCATTTGCCTTTCTCTCCTCGCCCATGTTACTGCAGTGTCCTTTTCTACAAGGGAGGAGGGTGGGATTGACCCCCCCTGAGACCGGTGTGTCATCTTGTCAGCTCTGAAGTTCCTTTCTCCACTTAGCCTTCTGCAAGGAAAAAGAGCTGGTGAATGAAAATTCCAGCCTTGTTCCAGCCCGATTGATCTTCTCTGATCCCCCGTTCGCAAACAGCATCCGGGGAGTTGTACCGGACGAGCAGGACTGGATTCGCCCTGAAACCTCAGAGCTCCAGGGAAAGCCCGACTACAAGATGGCAAGATTAGGACCCTCGGCAGCGTTTCAGAATAATGTATGTACAAAAGAGGATCTATGGAACGATCCAGCATGGACCTACAAGAGCAACACAAGCCAACAACTCAAAGTATGAATATTTACAAGCATGTGTGCAAGCGAGTTCACCAGCATTTGAGAGTCACTGGACAGCATGCAGTTTGTCCAAGGAGGGTGAACTGCTGGCTCTGATGTCAGAGGTTCTTAACCAACCGGCATGTGTTGGGCCCTTAGGAACATCAGACATCAGTTTGGGGCTCCGCTCGACCCCCAAACAGCTGCATCATCTCATCATTCAAGAGGAAAACCTGAATGAACCTCAGAGGATTCATTTATACTATTTACCTCAATTCTTAGAATCCTCTTCCAATAAATTGAGCTATCCAGCAAAACAAAAAATAAAATTAAGATGAATATCCTTGGGCTGCTGGGGGCAGAAGTAAAAAGGCAAACCCCTCCACCAATTAAATCCTTTATCACTAGGGGCTCAACCAATCGCACGGCAGGTTCCGGCTCACCTGTCACGTCCCCCCCCCCCAGGTCAAGCCCCGGCCCCACCCCGAAAAGTCAGATGTTTTAGTTACACTGCAAGGCCGTCAAGATACGGGTCATCTAACAGGTATATAGTGCAATTAGCTGCATAGGAAAGGTGTCAGAGTAGTCGCTATGGAGACGTAAACTATAGGAGCCACTTCTGAAAAAGGTAAGCGTGAGAAACAAGGAAGAGGTATTCATGCATACGCAAGTTTTGATGCTCTTGTTTGGCCTTCATAGTAACTTTCAACTGAATGAAATAAGTGATTCCTAACCCTTCCAAACAAAAGCATTTTAAGAAAAAGAATCTTAAATGGTACCAGCTTTTAAAAAGATATTTAAGGAGGATGTGGCCATGAGGTCAGTTTCTCATAGGGACATTTTCCTCTTTTACACACACACACACACACACACCTCCCTATTAGGTTTGCAAAGCATACAAAGTCAGACTGTATGAGCAACTGCACATTGGTTTCATGGGTATATGAAAACATATGAATCTGGCTGCTTCTTTGTATCATTGCTGAGTTCCAAGGGTCCAGAATACAAAACCAACTTAGTTCCCCCCCCCCCTTCAGGCACAAAGTGATTTTTTTTTTAATTATTAAAAAAACTGCAGTTCTGTGAAAATGCAGATAGACAGTATCTTCACTGAACAGCTTCTTCATTCTGCAGGTCTGAAAACTCCTTACAGGTTCTCCTACAAAGACCTTCAACACTCCTGTTCTGTACTGTAATGAGATTAATACAACCGGAGGCAATCACCCAGAGTTCTTGAAACACCAGCCTTCCGCTGACCCATCCACACCTGCTCTGCACCAGCTGACTGCCTATGAGTCAGTGAGGTTCATGGACCCTGGGATTTACTGAGCTTTCCTGGCCCAGAAGCTATGAAGTTTACACCTCCAGATGGATTAAGAGGGCATCTTCTTTTAACAGCTAGTTTACAAGACTACATCAAGCAAATGTCCTGTTATCTGCATCCTTTAAAATTGAACTGGAGCATGGTCCAGTCCAAACCAAAACCCAAATTCATGCAATCCATCCTAACCCAACAAAACTCAACAGTTCAAACACCTTGAACCGGGGAAGCTTCCCGTTCCAAACCCAAGGTTAGATAAAGCAAAAGAGATCAATTTTAATAAGTTCTGTACCATCAGCTCAGTAACAGATAAGAGTCCTTCCTCTGAACTGGCTTCTCAAAATGGTGCTAAATAATGCAAGAAGCCATTTCATTAACAGGAAGGGAGACATTTTTATTCATAGTAATGTGTCACTGGGGGCTATTCCTGTGAAGCAGAGGAGATGTGCTTTGGAGTACGAATGAGTGGTTACTCACTCTGGGGACACCGACAAACGATGGATTTCATAAAGGAGTGAAAAACAAACAAAAACGAAAGACAACAAGAAAAAAAAAAAAAAAAAAAAAAAAAAAAAAAAAAAAAAAAAAAAAAAAACTTTCCATTGCCAATTGTATGTGGAAGTCTTCCAGATTGACAGGTGACAAGTACTAGATGTGTAGAAGAGGAAACTCCACAATACTGATCATTTCGCTCCATAGCCAAGAACCCGCACTGCCCCTTTCCGCTATATCCGGCGGCCGGAATCGAGACTCACCGAGATCCTTCGACCCTTGACTCTCGCTGGCCAGCTCGCCCATTCGCACCAGGGCATCAAAGTAGCCCTTGGCTGCAAATGTCACACCTGGAAAAAATAAAGACATTAAAGCATCACATCAAGGAGAAGCACTGAGTACAAGGCCATTTTTCTCCCCCCCCCTCACTTGACAGAACCCAGGTCCAAAGCAATAAACAGTTTACAGAACCATTGTTTAGAAATGAATGATCTGAATCCACAGTATTTTGTGGAAAATAAACTCGAAAACTCCTCGATTTCCCATTTAACCCATTTCCCCATTATGGAGACCTGTTGTTTATGTGTACACACCACATCCAAGAAAGCAATAACTCCTTACCCCCCCCCCGCATCATGGTGTTCCAATCTTTTTGTAAATATGTTATAATATCAATTTTCTTCTTTGGCAAAAAATGGCAGAGGGGGCAATCTCTACTGGGCCTCAGGATTCTATTTGGATGGGATGACAGAAGATGGTCCTTTTTTGTATGCATTAGAATATCACCAAGGCTTCAGACTGGTGTGCAAGCAAATAAAATGTAAATGCACTTCTTAAATGTGCATGAAACTTATATTTTCCACCAACCCAAGGCTAGTACTGCAATTCATCAAAGTACCTACACAGGGACTGTGTAGAACAAAGCCAAGTAGGAAGAATCAAATTAAAACCACAGTACGATGTAGTAAATCTAATTTCTACACTCCGACAACTGGCCCGACGTGTTTAACTGTTCGGAATGCGTTTGCACCTCGTACCGAATGCTTTCGTAAACAGGTGCAGCCACCCACGGCTACTTTCTAAAATGACCCGAGAGGTCATTTAAATTTCTTTTCCCTCAACTAAATAAATTCTGCTTCCATGCATTTTGCCTGCTGACTTGCAACAAAAGGGCCAGCCCCCTGCGGGCTGGGGCACGTGACCTCTGATGCTGCCGCCCGGGTCTCCTGCTGGCTTGGCAAGAAGGCCGCCGCACGCCTAACCCTCCCGACAGCCCCATTGGAGGCCCGAAACTCTCCATGCTGCATTGGCCTTCATTAACGCCGCCTTTTTTCTTTACAACCTGCTTCTGGGATCAGGAAGCCGAGAGAAACAGCTGACAGAGGGATCTTCAGGCAGGGCCTACAAGCGGCAGAGAGGCACAACGCCCAGAGCTGGGAAATTCATGCTTTCGTGGCAGAATCGACTAAGGGTCTCTGCAACACATTCGCCTTCTCAGTTACATAAGAATTACATAAGGATGCAAAACATGACAAACAGGCAGTTTAAAGCACAAAGGACTTTCTGTTGAAGCATTAAAGAAGGAGGGGAAAAAAAATTGGAGGAATGTGACACATATCAATTTCCCAAACAACTCTGAGTCTCCGCTGTGGATGACTGTCACATGATACCCCGGTAACTTGGATAACTAGCGGCCAAACTAGGGGAAGGCAAGGCCATAGGAAGCCTGAAGGTCCAAGGTTGGACTGTGGAGCTCTGTCTCTCTGCTAACAGCTCTTAGTCTTTGCCCCACGAGGGCTTAGTGCACCAGAACCAATAAAGCAGCCGAATGCCGACTCGCTGCGCTGGGTAAAAGGCGGCTGTAAGAGCCATCCATTCCTGTGCGCTCACCTGCTGAGGTGTCTCTCCCTCTCCATCATCATCTCTTCCTTTGCCTTCTCCTCCTCCTAATAGCACCACTTTCTCCCACTGAAGCCCAGACAGTGACGTGACTCACATACCCACCATGAAATGAAAGGTTATTCATCCTCGCAAACCACTACTGAACGTTGCCGAGTACTCTGGGTGAACGAAGCCCTCTCTTCAGCCCCCGGTATCAGTATACTCCAAACTAGTGTCCCTGCTTTTAAAAACAAAAAGGGAGGGTATGCCTGGGAACCCGCAGGCGACGGACACATCTCCAAGCCAGTGTTGGCGGCCAAGATTCCCTGGCGGACTTGAGATCTCCCTACTGCTGCATGATGATTATAATTATGTGGCAGGGCTGAAAAAGCAGTGGATGACACATCTCAGACATGGAATGCCACTGGGCAGCCAAACATCCAGCTTCCCCCCCCGCGCGATACTGCCACCACCAGAACCAAAAACAAAACAAAAAAAAGAGGTTCAGCCAGTTTCTGCACAGTGGACAGATGGGTGGGGACTGGGAAATGCACTTGACCAGTCTTAAAACTCAGCATACCAAAGCAAGGGGCAGATGGATTAGATGAGTAGAGCTCCTTCCCCAGAAAGAGAAGCAGTGACAGACTGAAAATGAGTTCCTTCAGAGGATGAAGAGCAGGGAGACCAATGATTATAGTTGGGGAAACAGCTTCTGCAGCTGATCAAACAATACCTCCCACATAGGAGGGATCTTTGACCCCGCCAAGACATCCATCCTAGCACACTCCTCAAGGGAGAAGCATTGAACTGTGCACCCCGTCATCTCCAAGTCAGTTTAGTAACTTGAGTCACACCCATTCCAGTCTTCAAATGCCTATTTGGACAACCACCTAGGTCTACAGACATCCTGTTGCGAACAACAACAAGAAGGTGGCAGACCTTCACTTCTTGTCTTATGAACAGAAATACCAGGGATACCACAATGGCAGGGAAACGTAACGGCAGCTGCGACGCAGCAAAAACTGACGGAACATTTTCTATCAGCTAGTGTGCTGCTCAAGGTTTTCATGTTGCCTCTACAACTCATTGCCTAACAAGCGCATTCACAAGGATCCAAGGATAAATCCTACAGTTACAAGCCCCATCTGGCTTCCTTTCTGGAGGTCTGCAAGGTTCAGGTACAAACAATAAATGTTTACAGTGCAGTGAGCTTTAACTTCTGACTTGATGGATTGTGAAAAGATTTATACCAGTTCCCTACCATCTTATTGTGATGTGTCAGAACTGGGAACCCCGCAGATCAATGCAAATGTGAAAATTCATATGCATATTCAGTTAATAATGCTGAAACATGTGAGAGCTTTGCCATTCCTACAATACTGTTGAAAGTGGATCTTGCACTTATCTTAAGTGAATCTTTCCTATCTGGTGTAAAGTCTTAGACTAGAATGAGCAAAGCCTGGAAAGTTATGATTTTCAGGGTTGTGCTTAACATGACCTCTGCCATGAAGCCATTGCTGAACACCAACTCGTACGCAGATTCTTTCCGTTTCAGCATCTGCCTAGAATAACATGGTACCGGAGGACAAGAGATGAAGAAGCATGTCGGGGGGGGGATGCAATGAAGATGTTCCATTCCGGTAGCTTCTCAGTGTCAAAGGCACCAGCATTCACTTGTGACATGTAAACAATCCAGCTGCAATGACAGCAAGCCGATGCAGAGCAAGAAGATGACTAGTAAAGGATGAATAGTAAAGAAATTAACCCTAATCGTGTGGTATCCGAGGGGTCGGTAGCGCAGCGGGTTTGGCCGTGTCCTGCTCTCCGGTGGGTCTGGCGTTTGAGTCCTACTTGCGGTGCCTTGTGATGGACTGGCGTCCTGTCCCGGGTGTGTCCCCTCCCCCTCCAGCCTTGCACCCTGTGTTGCCGGGTTAGGCTCCGGCTCGCCGTGACAAGCGGTTTCAGACAATGTGTGCGGCATCCAAAAAGTTAACATCTGAAGTTTTGTGGTTTGCCTTTATTTTTTCCGAGTGGCAAGTTCAACACTGCCAAGAAACTGTGCTGAATGACGATGTGGGACTGCTTGATGGATGTGCCTCCTGTCAAGCACAAGATCATCTACATATTTCCTTCCCCTTCTTTATATAGAATAGACAGTAATGGGACAGGAGCTGTGGAGGACTTCAGAGGGACTTTGCAGAGGGAGGGGAGAGGTGCCTATGTACTCACTGGAGAGGGCCTTCTCGTAGTTCTTTCCCATGGCAACAAAGTTCCGCAGGCAGGGGTTGAACTGCTCCATGATGGTCTGCAACAGAAATATAGCGGATAGTCACGTGACCAGTACCCTGACACTGCTGTCACATTACACAATACACACACGCTGGGATTCATTCAGAAGTTACACTGTACTTAAGCATACTCTACCACCCCAATTCCCATTTCAAAAAAAAAAAAGGCCATCTTTGGATTCTCTGCCAGGTTTGCAGCATCATATCTGTGCCATGACTTCTAGAAAAACAGAAAGAGTTGGAAAGGGGGAGGAGCCGGGGGGCACCGGAGCCGGACATATGCCAAATGCGTCATCGGCAGGTGAGCACGGCTGCATATGTGACCTTGTTAAAAGGGAGAAAGAACTGACAACTTCCTCTGAATTCTACCCAAGCAGCCCTCGCCTTCCTGCCAAGAAGATCAAAGCCCCTCCGAATGAAACCTCGCTGAACCCAGAAGCCTGTGAATATGAAATCTGGTCCAGCACCCAGTTTCCTCACATCACCCCAGCCATGTGGCCACCTGCAGCCAACAGGATTCTATATCTGGATGTGAAACCACACTAATGAGGGCAGTGGCTGCCAGCGCTACAGATCTGCACATCAATACAGCGCGATGGGACAAAGGTCTGGAGATGTCCAGTTCCTAGGGACCGGAGGGAAACGAGCGATGCCGCGGTCCTCGCTTCCGACCATTGATCACGTCCAACCTGATCCAACGTTCTGCCTTGTCCGGTCTTACAGTCGGTCTCCGACATGGGGGGTGTCGTGTCGGACAACCGTGAGGCTTCAGAAAGAGCCCAGTCACTCAATTGTACTATGGTCAATGGTCACCTTGAAATAAAGCCTTCCCCCTGTAAGTAGGGAAGGCTGCCGCAGGAGCAAAACTGGGACTACGCGAAATGGGGACAATGTAAACGGCGGTCGGGGCGGCAGCAGTGCTGGGCTCAGACTGCGGCAGGATCCAGACAAGGAACGCGGCCAGAGGACTGCAGCAGTGAGCACCTGGCCAGGAGGAGTTGGCGTGGGTTGGGGGGGCGTATAGCTCCAACACTCTATTTCGAAACCGAGTGACTGCAGAAGCACAGCATATGTTAAAAACCTTTGGTAAATTAATGCCTTGTTTCGGGAATTGACTTAACATCTAAATGCATCGGGGCTTTCCGAATTGTCATGGTTACAAGCCGACCGCTGCAGTGGAATAAGCAGACTTCAGCTTCACACCATCACAGCTCGTCTTCGCTGAGCCGAGACCTTTTTTGGTCAAACCGTTTGACAAATGAGGTGGACAAAGTTACATGCGCCTGCACTCACACAAACACACGCTTGGCGACGCGTTCAAATGCAAAACAGTGGAAGATAAACCATCGCACCCCGGAAGATACAAGATCACGCTATGCTGTACACCTCATCCTCTGCCCCTGCTCTCCCACAGCGCCTTCCTTACACAACTACCTACCAGGAAGACCTTCTGATGGTGCCTCAGACATTGTTGACTGAGGAAGGAGCCATGCATGACAAAAATTAAGAATACGCACAAATGACTCCCTCCTCCCAAGATCTACATGAAAAGGCTTCAATCATAAGCAGGTTATGTAATGCATGGTGGTCCTGTGCAAGGTGTAGTGCTGGCAGAAGTCATGGCTTCCACCATGGGGCCACCTGGGGGGGGGGGGGGGGGGAGATCTCTGGGTTCTTGAAACTCTCCAGGATTCTGCTTACAGCTTCATTCTCCTGAGCACTGAGCTACCTGCTGCCCTGAAACACAACAAGAATGTTTTCCTAAACTATGGAGCCCCCGAGCCAACCAGCAGGGAAACGTGCTGAACTGAGAGTGTCAGCTGTATAATTGGTGCTGTTCTGCTGGGAGGGGGGGGGGGGGGGCTGGTGGTGTTCAGGGCTTCCATGGGCCAGGGTTTCCGCAGGAGTGCTTTTGAGGGACCTGTTGGAGGCCGGCGGGTTGCCAATTGCCATTGGGGAGGGTGAGGAGCTTCGCCGAGCTGGCACGGGTCCTACAGCATGTGGCTCTGGTGGGAAATCGGAGAAATCTGCCCGAATGGTGGTGGGGTGGAGGTTTCAGCAGAGGAATGGACACCTACTGGCGTTATTGTGGACACAACTGAAACTGAGCTGGAGTAGGAATGGTGCAAGGAGGTTGTCATCTATCATCAACATCCATCACCCAGCAATCTATTCCAACTCAACCCTCTCCACAGCAGCAAGCCATGTCCCTGCGGTGCGTGACTGGGCCAACAGCCTGTCGCCATCTCCGTCCCTTTTTGGCTACAGTCACCGACTCAGGACGGTGCAGATCCCAACAAGCCAGAGAGGCGCCACAAAGGGACCAACGCAGAGTCGGTAATGACAGTGAATATAACAGCAGCCCCGGTCACAGGGAACTACTCTGATCCCCTCTCTCCACAGGGAGCAATAAGGCAAGCAAATGAATGTGTGTGTGGGCCAACTACAGCTCAAACACATGGTTTGTTTATCAGCAGAACCGAAAGCAAAGAACGGCCTCCTCATGACTCTGCGCTCTAAACAGACCGTAGCAGAATAGGCAGGGCTTCAGCGGGTTCACTTAAAACACTCAAGATGTGCAAGGAGTTCATGTGGCAAACAGAAAGGCAGGGGGCCAAAGTTGTACTTTGAGGAACAAACTAAGGGAGCCACAGTGTTGCCTTAGTCTCCCCATCTTGAACGCCTTTATTAATTTTGCACATCATGTGCTCTTAGAACACATTCCCACTCCAATTGCTGTTAATTAAGGAGAACAGATTTAGGGCACCTGAAAAAAAGAAAGGAAGAGGGAAAAAAAAAAAAAAACAAAACTTCTGGTCAAGATTTGGGTTGTCCCGAACTCTGTGTGAAGGAGAATGGTGCATTTAGAGATTCCTCCCTGAAGAACCGACAGAGAAGCAGGGACTGAAAACTACTGCTGGGACGGCAGATTGATGAAGGGACATATCGGAACCCTGGCCAAGGGAATCAGTCAGCAAGATAGGAATTTTTATTACCAAACTCCAGGTTATTGTGCTCCAGGGTACTACAGTAGCAGTAGGACTTAGGACCAACAACCTTCAGGTTTCAGACCTATGCCCTTAGCCACTACACTGCCATCCCAATTGCACAGCTAGAATCACAAGGGCTCCTCCAGGAGCCATTCACACTCCTAGTGATGTGGAGGTTTTTGCATAGAACCTCTATCACAATTACTTAACTGTCTAATAAGCATAATTTTTGATAGCATAAGTGACAGGAAATGTCCACTCTAACTCATGCATCCATTACCAATAACTACTTGTCCAGAGCAGGGTTGTGGTTGTCTGGAGTCTATCCCGTAGCCAGGGTGGGATGCTGGTACACCCTAGACTGGTCTCCACTCTACTGCACGGCAATCAGTGTTAATACCACAGATTAAAAACTACACCCAGTGGATTCAGTGGAAAGGAATCCAGGATAGGAGGGAAGTGAGCTTCACATCCAGTTACTACCCAGGTCCCAAAACTAAAACCTAGCAGCCTTTGCCCACAGCCAGCCTGGTTCCTTGTACACCAACCAACCTCCAGCAGTACTCTCCATGGCAGCTTTGCTGGACACCTCCCAGCGGAGCCGCAGCGACTCGATAAGGATACTCATCCCCTCGGGGTGGCATGTCAGCCTATAGGGCTGCAACCCAAAAATTCACATGACTCCTGTGTGCAGCTTTTCAAACCCTCTAGCAAGCAACTGCCTAAAGTACCAAGAGAGAAGCTTGCCAGACATGGCAGGTCCCCAAAGTACAACTGGAGAGATGCAAGTGGTACTCAGGGACTTGGACTTTCACTCTACACATTGGGGAGAAGTTCCTGCTGTAGGATCTTTGAGTAGAGTCCAGATGCATGAATGAGTAAAACTAATGTGCTTTATATAAAAGGGGCAAGCAACCATCATCATCATCATCATCATCATCATCATACTTCAGTATTATGATAATGGTTGCTTGCCCCTTTTATAAAGGGTTTCAACCCATTACAGTGAAGTGCATCCTTTTGGGATGACCTCTGCTTCCTCTGACAGAGCATCCATTTCCTTTCCCAGCAATGGACCTTCAAGAATATACACCAAAGGCTGTGGAAATCCAGCAAGGAAGCAGAGTGGCCACTTTAAAACATCTGAATAGCTGCGAGTGTGTGTTTATGCACAAAGCAATCATATAATAAAACGCACACAATCTCAATGTGCAAGACGGGCAACGGGAAAACTACTTTTCTCCAAAGTGACTTACAATGTTAAGCTACTTCAATTGATTTATATAGCTGGGTAATTTTTAACTGTTCCAGATTCAGGGTAGGTACCCTGATCAAGGGCACAACAGCAGAAGGTTGGATTCAAACCTAGTTCCTTAAAGTGGAAAGGACTGGTAATGACTACACTTTATAAGGCAGGGGGGAGAAAATTTAAAATAAATACATAAATAAAAATTAATTAAAAAAAAAACACCACACTCATTCCTCACGCCTTTGTCCTCCTGCTGCCACGTAGCTTTAACACTGGATGTGGTTTTCTGAGCATGTGACCTGGAAGGGAGGGTATACACCTTACTGCAGTAAAACACTCACAGCCTCAACATGACACCTCATTCTCTCTGGCTCATGACATTACAGGAGACAGTAGGGTAACTCCCATTCTCGCAGCGATATGCCACAGTCAATATTTATAAACAGACATATGGAAGGCCTCGATTACAACCGACTGCAAACAGGGTGCGTGCAGCAAACGCACACCGCTGGACCACTAATGAGAGCGGCACGCAATGAGTCCCGTGGGAGAATGAGAACAATCACCGGCACCTCCGAGTCACGGCAATAACTACAGTAATAACTGCAGCTAATGGCACCACCTTAGGTCACCCCGCTGGGAAGCAACACTTGGGAGCAGACGGATGACAGCAATTACCCTGTACCTGTCCGTACAGTAACAACAGTGCGAGAGAGAGGAGAGGCACGCAGACGACAGGGCGGAGGGAAACCGTCAACCCGCTCGTGGGGAAGGTCTCGATTTACTCCGCGACTCTGCTTTGGACGGCTTCAGCCTGCACCATTTTCACAAACGGAAGCGCCGGGAGAGCGTTCTTTCACGCTCACACACACACACACACACACACACACACACACACACAATCTGTTTTTCACCCCTCTGCACACACCCAAATAAACTTATGAAGCCATACCATCGTACGGAGCAACCGGCCGAACAGGGTGTGTGCGCGAGAGAACGCGAAGGGCGTGTGTCCGGGAGCCCGTGTCACCGCTTGTGCGAACGTATTAGCAGCGCACCTTGGACAAACGTTACCTAAAAGGTACGTGGCCTTGAAAGCAAGGTGAGCTGCCAGCGCAGTAATGAATAGAAAACGGTAAATAAAAGCAGCAGTCAGGGAGGGAAGGGTGATGAAGACAGGAAGGACTAGCAATGGGTAATGCAGAACAGACTACAGGCTGGCAATGTACATAGACACACAAGGATGAACACACCTCAAACAGTGGGAAACGGTAGCCTCCCTTGCGAGGCAGTCATATGAAATGTACACATTTCCCGCTGGACCTTAGTGTTCTCTAAAAGCAAACCAAGGCATGGTTAAAATAAATAAAATTATTCAGTCTTGCAACAAACATTTAGGAGTAACACTGGCAGGTTTGCAATTGACGAAAAGCAAGCTTTTCCACCTGGTCAGCCGTACAAGCACCCCATCAAACTTGTTCCGGCACGGTTGGCTAAGTTACAGTAGTTCTTGAAAGAGTGGTGCATTATGGGTTGCATCAGAATGAAGAGGTGGATTGCGGGTGGCCAACTTAGCCCTCAGGCTTGCATATGCAAAGGTAGCTGTGAAATCACCACATAGAAGCAAAGGCAACTGGACCATGAGGAAGTGTTTGGAGTTCATCTGGAGCCCGACGAAGGGAATGACTATGACTTGATGAGGTAGGCAACCAGTGAATGGTACATCTAGTGCCATGTGCTCTAGAGGGGCTTCTGAAAATACAGCACTGGTGTAAGGTGCAGTTCTGATGACCGAACAGGCCAATCATGAGTAGGTTAACACCTGAAGAACTAAAAATGACAAGCAGAGGAACACCAGAGAGCAAGTGTGGTCATTTATATCAGGAAATTACCATCACCAGATGGAGCCAGGATGGGCGTACAGAGACATGCCAACTTTGAGAAGGACCAACTCAATCAAAGACATCATCCAGCCAGAGAAGGCATCTACTGCAAGATCAGCCGAAACAAGACACTGCATACATGTGTATCTTCTAATGTGGAGCAGAAGACAGACTGGTCATGAGCTAAGGGTCACAGATTTGTAACCGCTCCCAAAAGTCCAGGAAGCACGACTGAAAAAACCTTTTTCTTCTTGGGGACCTGGACCACTGGCAGGAAAGTTGCCAGTGACAAACAGATGAACCCTCTTTGAAAGGTCAACTCTGAAGACATTGAGTTGGGTTTAGAACTTCTGTTGACTCCAGCTTAGAGGGGGGAGGGAAAAAAAAAAACAAACCCACCGTGACAAGTGATTCCATAGCACGATGAGTCCACACACACGCACTGTGAGCATCTCCCACCTCAAAAACAGACCTCCAATATTCATATAAACCCCCACACAGAGTCTACAACCGCTTGTCCCAAACAGGGTTGCAGCAAACCAGAGCCTAACCATTCCATTTGGGCAGTCCCCATCAATGAGTTCCATGCCAACATCATGTGTCAAGCTGGCACAGGTTTATCAGAGATTGAAGTTTTACACTTTAGTATCCCTGTACTTCCAAATGAGCCCTGTACCTTCAAGCCAAGTGTGTATGTGACACATGCCACCCCCAGAAGTAGTTTTCCCATGAGCCCATACTCATCATAAAAACCAGCCTGTGTGTACACGCACCGTCTCCGTACCAACCGAGGTCATAGATCCATCACGCAAAGCACAGAAGGATCACACAGCCTCCATGGAATAAGCCTCCCGTGCGGTCCATGACCACAATGCAGGACTGTCCGTCCCACCTCTACCGCTTTTGTTTACCGCCCGAATGTCACCAGAGGTGACCACCTGCCATCAACACGCTCCAAGTTGGACGCGATGACCAAATAGTTGGCTCCGCCTCCTCCTGCAAATCGCTCAGCCTCTTCCTCTCGCACTAATTATAGGCCTCGAGTCACACGCAGTAATTAGCAGCCATTTCCACTAGGATATGGAGCCCTTCGCTGTCACTTGGGCTCATTACGTTCCTTCCACCCTCGTCCCCGTGCAGCCTGCCCCAGCCCGCGCGCTCACTCCGCCGCCCACTCTCCGCCACATAGCCTCCCGCAGCAAATCGTAGCAGGAGTGGCGTTTTACACATCTCTGCACAACAAGCTCCCACATCACACCCAGCTCCTCCGGCACAGCTCTCCATCGCTTGACAACAGTCTCTACGGTAACGTCCGACAGTACCGTTATTAAACCCCCAGCAGAAGTGCGGTACACTCGTTCGCACACCCGTGACTACCGTGACCTCACACTCCCCCAGACCGCACCGCTTCGCTACCGAACACATCCCTTAGCGAAGGCCAGCTGAAACGGTGCGTCACCGGAAACCAACGTGGCGCTTACAGCGAAGATCCCAGGTTTGCACCTGCGCTCCCGATACGGTAAACATTCCCCAGCTCTAAGGGAATACCTTGCACAGTAACAACATAGTAAGTTAAGCACGCAGGAATCCTTGTTGAAGCGTTCCTTTACGTGCCCGAATCCCTGGCCTGAATCCTGGTGAAGCAAGTGGCACAACGGTCAGGTCTTACAAACAGAGCTGCCAACTGGAAAGAGAGCAGGACAATTAAAAAAAAAAAAAAAAAAAAAAAAAAAAAAAAACCCCAATGTAACATCGCCAAAGCTAAAACTAGAACCACAAAGCATTTCTCGGGGTAGAAGAAGAGTAAGTTAAGTTTCCCTACTAGGGAACTGGAGGTTCTAATTTAACACGCCATCTGCAAAGGAGCGTCTCCCCCACGGCTGTTTCGTCTCAGATGGTCGGCGCTCCTAGGGAGGGGGCCGAAACGACGGGCTTTTTTTTTTAGGATGGCGACGCTTTCGTGCAAACGGTCCCAGCATGCTGAGCACAACCGTCGCCGTTCCCGTTGTGGGCGGCAGCTGTGTGCCCGGGCGAGAAAAAGTGCCAGGAAAACAGTTAACGGGAAAGGGGTAGGGGGGTAAACCTGTTCTGAGCCTGCAGCGCGGAGCAGGTGGGAGGCAGTAACGCGGCTTCCATGGCCATAAAAGTGGCTTTTTTTATTTTTTATTTTTTTTTTTTTTAAAAATGTGGGCGACGGAGGCCCACAGCAGCCCAACAAGCATCGCCGGGCTCGCCGGTTTGGCTTCCCAGACAAACGCTTCCAAACACATGAGGTCGCGCTTAGGCGAAACCATGTCTAAAAAGCCAGGAGGAGGAAATAAAAGGAAATCAGCAATGAGGGAACACAGTTCATTGATTTTTTTTTTTTTGGTCTCCTGAAAAGACAAAGTTGTAGAAAGAACAAAGGAAAGGTGGATTTTGAGTCTCATCGAAAAGGCTTCCGGGCGGCAGCACAACTCGCCTAAACACGTCGGCCCAATTACCGGCAACACTCGGTTTTCATCAGGCACAAGCAGATGCTGGAAAGCCATCAGAGCTTCCAGATCTCACCGAGATGACAGGACAAAAAAAAAAAAAAAAAACACTAAGTATGTATGTTGTTGCTAAGAGACAAACTCGTTCGGCACACATGGGGGGGGGCGTTTTTTTTAAAAAAAACGCATTATGTCGGAAAAATATAGAGACGCCGATTGCCTGTTCAAACAATCCGGTTGTGTCGGAAACTGGAAAGTTGCTATGGGGACAGGTGGGCGGGGCATAGGGTGTGGTCATCGAACCGCCTGGACTACACCCAGCTCACCGGTGACCGATCCTCCCGAAACCTGTTGAGTCAGCACCCGCAAGGCAAACGGCCACGCCCCGATTGTTCAGATTCCTGGGCAATCCGAGCGCCAACGCGGGGAACACGTGGACGGGCACGCACGCGGACGCCACGACCTGCGCGGGTCTTGCCCCGACAGCCCGCGGCACATCCGCAAAGCGCGCGGCCATCCCCTCTCCCGCTGCAACGCTTGCCTTTGCGTTCGGGGTCAAAACCCCTGGTTTGTCCCGTAGGTCAATAAGCGGCTTTGAACACCATCCACCGGCCGGTCTCTGAGCCGAGACTCGACGCAGGGCAGTACCCCGCCGGCACGTCGCTCTACAGAACAGGCTCCCTTTGTTGACCTCGTACATAACAGCGTTAACAGACTTAATCCTCAGAGGTGTTCCTACGTGTCGGTGAACCTGCACGGATCCATCCGGATGTTACACAAAAAAAAAAAAAAAAAAAATTCAGCGTTAACGAGCGCTGATGCACGTCTACGGGCACTCGTGAGCGTCACAGGGCCGACTTCCGTCCCATAGCTGCACGAAGGCCTGCAAAGCATGAAGAGTGTGTTCCTGTGGGAACCGGGGGCAAGTCACACAAGGCAAAGAAACTGGGTCCAGCAGGTGAGGCACAAAGCCACAAACTCTCTCTCTCACACACACACACACACACACGGATGAGTCACATTGCTGCGGCCACACTCTCCTCCATGGGGCGAGCTGACGATTACTCAGCATCTCTCAGGCTGCCAGGGCCCTGTGTGACTGCGCAGCTGCCGCCTGGCTACACGGAGCCCCTGGGCCCTACACCCCCTTGGACATCTTCGCTGCAAATACAGAGAAGGAGCCAATGGAGGGACGCCACTACCCAGGAAGATGTTCACCGAGAGTACGGCGGGAAGTTACGGTCCTCAGGGGCAGCAGTTTATAGGGTTACCTCCTGGACTACGGAATAAGATTGATTATTGTCCAAGAAACCACTCCGGTCCTTGCTGAAAAACCAGCGACGTTTTAAGGCCCTCGATGGTAAGAACTTCTGACCCCGTTGGGATATGACCCTCAGCTACGGAGGTGACGCTACTCTTGCTGGGCTCTCATAGAGCATCCCATGTCCTCCACTTCCACACATCCATCCGTGAGAACCCACAACCCCTCGGGTCCCCTTAATACCACACCCTGCAAGGTCTGAGATGAGGAGGGAGTTACAGCCAGCCTGCCACAGACTCGGGCGGAACGGAAAGGAATGACCGCTTCCCTCTGGCCGGCAGCCCGTATTGGTCTCGTCGCTGGGGAGGGGGGCCCGACAACACCGGTCACCATTCGTTCGGTCGGTCCACTCGTTTGGGCTCACGAGTCGGTGTGGAATTTGGGAATCCCGGACACCCCTTTCCGAGCCCTTGGGGAAACCTTTTGCCACCGGCCCAATAAAACTGACCGCAGGCCCTCATCACCCTGGGACGCAGCAGGTAAACCGTAAACCCCACTGAAACATGAACCACAGCAGGTGGACACCTCTCAATACAACCATCTGCTCGTCCAGGGACTTAAGAGTCTAGGAGCCTTTCCCAGAGTGCGGCCCCAACAAAGGGGGACCGGGCGCTCCCGTTTCCGAGGGGGAGGAACAACGGTTGATATCGCAGGTCAGGAGCTGTCGCCAGACGGACAAAGAGCCGCTTCCTCTTCCCGCAGGAAACGGTTCCTGCAGAAGAGGGACTGGATGGACCCCGCTGCGCTGTCCCGAACACCTCCGCTCCCCCTCTAGCGGGCTCGCACACGGGGAGAGTAACAGAACAAGACAGGGGCGTGGGGGCCAGGAAATGGGTTAAGAGCCCTCACAAGCAAGCTGCGCTTCAAAGCGTTGCGGTTATCCAATTCGATTTGTTCTCTAAACAACACTTAATTCCCTCGAACCCGGTCGCTTGGCCCATTCTCCTGTCCCAGAGCCAGCCATTAAGCCCCTACAACAAAATGGCAACCGATGCCTTTATCACGCTGATACCTTATTCCATCAGGAGCTGCAGATGCCACAGGGATTAGGCAAATGCTCCATTAATGTCAGCACCTGCTGGCTTTTGTGCCTCTCTGTGTGTGTGTGGGGGGGGGGGCTGGTACAGTATCTCTTTGGAAAGTACAGTACTTAACAGCTCACTGGGTATGTTCAGTACACAGATGCAATCATCCCAGCCTGTGCTCAGATTTGAACAGCAGAGTGTGGTGTGTGTGTGTGAGAACATGTGTGATGGATCCTAGCAGAAGCAAATCACTCACACCCCCTCACTGTGTTCAGTTGTTCCTTTTCAACAGGTCACACTCTTCCAGGCTGCCTCCTTCCCGGTCTCGCTTCACATTCCATTATCTACCTGTCAGAGGCAGCAGGCCTCTCTGTGTGTGTGTGTGTGTGAGAGAGAGTGTGAGAGAGAGAGAGAAAAACTAACCCCACTGTCGTCTTCCATGGATTCCTCCCCAACCCCACAGCGCTGGGAGAGTCTTTCTAAGGCAACATTATTATAACAACCTTTTAACTACACCGTGACGTCATTCCAGACCCCTCTGAAGTATGAGATGTGAGAGATGAGAGAGATAAGAGATCATGAGAATGAAGACCCCCCCCCTCCCTCCCTCCCTCCCTCCCTCCCTCCCCCACCAGCTCAGGCCGGAATTCCGCTCAGGGTTCCAAGGCGAACGCGCCCGATCGCCCCAATAAACGCCGCGTCGCCCGACAGGTTCCTGGCGCAGGAAAACCCCGCAGGCGGAGCGCGCGCGCTCGTACCTGTCGAGCGCAGAGCGGAGCGCTCGCGCGCGCGCGCTCCACCGCCCACCTGGAGGGCGCGCGCGCGCACCCGTCGGAACGCCCCCTCTCTCAGAGAACAGGTACTGACAGGTGAAAGAATGCCACACACACACACACACACACACACACACACACACACACGACTGAAAGTCTTATTTTTAATACCAAACGGTGAGCGATTTGGAAAACACGGACACTCATGACGAGCTGCCTCGGGGACACCGTGTTACTGCTACGCGCGTGTCGTGTGTGTGTGTCTGTGTCAGGTCGCGGCGGCGGTCCGAAGAGCAGATCAAGCCCACCAGCCAGTCAGTGTGTGTGGGTGTGATTGGACTCTCAGCTGCGCTCCCACACAAACACACAGATGGGGTGTCAGAGTTTACCTGTTGTAATGACTGAGCACCACAGGTCTGCATGCAACACACGGAGAAATTAATAAACACTTAATGCGCAGAAACAAAGCAGATGACTTTACCTTATAGACATTCTCCGTCATACGCTGCACCTCGTCGGTTCGAGACATGTCGGCAGCTCCCCTTAAAACCATACACACCGCACTTTTCTTCTGCCGGAGGAGTTATCCGGGTGAAAAAAAATACGCACGGCAACACAGCGAACACGCGTACAGCTCGCGACAGGAGCTCCGGGACTTGTGTCAAGACAGGAGAAGCGATAGGCGAGCGTTTGCGCGCTGCAGCCGCACGTAAACCTCGAACTCTCTCGTCGAGCAGGGAAGAAAAAACGGTGTTCTCTGCTGAGCAGCTCTTTCAATGCGGCTCGGTCCCGCCCCTTTGCGTTAAACCCCGCCTTTCAATCCGGTCAGCGCTCCTCTTCTTCTGTTCTCAAATATGACAACCACGATGTAGGAGACCGCTCCCTTAGCCCCGCCCCTTTACCCCAAATATACTGTCTGGACCAATAGCTGTGACGCTTCTCACTTCGCTCCTCCTATTGCCCCGCCTCCTTCGCCCTCGGCAGCATTGGCCACTGCCTATGTGCCCATCCCTTAGCTCCTCCCTTCGCCCCTCCCCTTCTGTCCTCAAACGTGGTCTCGCGCTCCCGTTTCGCGCACCGTTCTTCCGGGTCACTTTTGTGTTCGAGAACCGGCAAAAGAACGAAGTTGCGTCTGTGTAGAAAAAAAACACTCGCGCATCTTAAATTATTCGCGTTATTGATTAATAACGAATCATATCGGTAAAATCAGACCATAAATCTGTAGAGACAGTTCCCTAGTTGTAATTGTAAATTTCACTCGAAAACGGATTTTAAAAACATAAATTCATTTCATCAGCGTTGTAGTTTCAGTATTTCCTTCCCAATAACTGTTGCTACAAAGTTTTATATATATGGGATATGATCTTGTTTATAACTTACATTCTAGTAGTAGTATAGTAACATTCTTACATACCGATGATTCCTTTTTGCATAACATCCACGGCTGTAGAATGACGACTTGTTCATTCTTCTAGAATGATCCTGTAATAAGTTCTGCTCCTGTTCGAAACCAGAATGAGGAGGCAAAATGTACAGTGACAATGAAAGGCTGAAGGCTAAGGTGTTTGTCGTAGGTAGGGAACAGATCTGATGACGAGTTAGTCACATCTTACAGTTACTAATCTGTTAGAAAATGGTTAATTCCATCACTTCACGGCCATCAAAACACTGGAATATTTTATTATCCATAGTCACAGGGCTATTTCAAACATTTCATTCTTCAATGGCTCTATATTCTGGCTGTTAAACAAACACAGTATCTTAAGAGTGTTGGTAGATTTGTGTGGTAACCTATTTTCCCTAGAATAATAACCCACTGCTGAAGAAATGAAAATGTACGGTGATGTGACCGATTTAAAACACATTCACAGTCCATATTCTGATGTGTTGCTGTGGTGCAGCTATGTCTAAAGGAAGTGAGAATGTAATCATTCTGTTAAATCATTGTCTTATTTCAGACACAACCTCTGACACCCTGGATGATGTGCTTCCACAGACATCCCCCTCACATTCTGTGCTCCCTAGATTTCCAACTGCTGCATCATGGGAGCAACGGATCATCTCGCCCTTGTCCATACTGAGCCAGGGATGCCTAATCAGATCATTCCGGGGTACCGCAGGCAGCGTATTCCTGATCCGCGACATCCAATGTGGTAACATTAGGAGTGAATCTGAAGAAACACTAATATATACCGGAACATTTAGCAAAATCAGTGCAATCGCAAATATTACGAATGACCACACTGACCTTGCTGGGTTTAAAGAGGTATACAATATGGATGCGTAATGCAATGATAAGCAGATTATCTAAAGAAATTATTAAGTGAAATTCTTTGATTCGCTAATGTCCCACATCTTATCAGGGATAGTAGTCTGTCTACATGCCAAACTAGTCATGGGTCATGGGTTTAGGGTTGCAAACATCTGCATGGATGGCTACCAAACTGTAAAAAGCAGGATAAACAAGCACAGAACAGAAAAACAAGAAAACAAAGTATCCCACATGTTTGTCCTCTCACTTCCCTCCTCAACATCCCTTCCAGACAGGTCAGGAGTCAACGAAAATTTACATTAAATAAAATACAATGAATAAAACATACCCGAGTAATAAGGTGAAAATGTAAAATACAAAATATTTAATGGAAAAAATGTGAAATCAGATGAAGTACATTACCGTAACCATTCTGGTCCAAAAGTTGGTCAGAGACTGAAATACAGTCTCTTGTCCTGCAGTGTCCTGCTGTGTCCACCCGCTAAAGCTGCCGCTGTCCTGCAATATATGTTCTTAACATCTTGATATTCAAATACAAGTTGTATAGATGAGCTTACAGGACCAGTGTAAAGTGTGGCACATCTGGACAACACCTGTATGGAACACACTGGACGGAAGAGCAAAATAAAAGCAACAAACAGGCGTTCCACATCTTTGGGACCTGCAGCAGAAGAGCTGGGAGGACGTGTTCACTCATTTTCTGGTTAAAATTCACCAAATGCCATGAAAACAATTTTATAGTGAACGGACCCACAGTTTTCACTGCTGTCACTGGTATACAAACCATACAATTTCCTTTGTAGTAGTGCTGTTAACAATGAGTTGAAATGCATTTTTATCCCAATTCTAACAGTACCCCTGGTCTGCCTTATTCCTTCTCATGTTCTCCTGTTAGATAAATTCTAAATGTGGACAACTAAATTGGGGACTTGGCTATATTGGGTATTCCCGGAGAGACCCTGCTGTTGTACCATTAAGAGCAGCGCTTAGCCTGAATTGCTCCACTCCACGTTCTGCTGCAATTATGGAAAGAATGAAGTGGAACTTTTCTGTAAGCTGGGCCAAGGGGACTCGTTCAGACACGGATGGTCCCATCTCGTGCACTGTCCACAGCTGATGATATCAAGCAAAAAAAATGAGAGATTATAAAAAGGGCATCCTCAGATTTTTATGTAACCATGGGAATACAGTTTATATACATATATATACTGTATATACTCTATATGTACTGTATATACACACACATATGTGGAAGTGGGCACTGTTGCTATGGTTAGCAGTTTGTGTCCAGCACCCATAATTTTAGGACAAGGGTTTTAACATCTTACCCTGTGTATTATTCTGTGTGTGTGTGTATATACATACTGTATATTTATAGAGAGAGAGGGAGTAAGGGGCAGCTGAGCCAAAGACAATGAATAATTTCTGGGGGGAGTGTTGGTTTCATGGTTAATAGGATTTCGGTTAGGTGGGCAATAGACAACAGCACTAAAGGATGCTCAAAAACCAAATTTATTTATAATGGACATTTGGTTCCGTAAATCCGAACAACATCTGGCCGCCCACACACTGGACATCACACGCCGTATGTTCATGACCACACTGAACATACTTGGGGCTGATTTTCAGCTGTCGTGAACATTTAATTGCTCGCTCATCTAAGGTGTCAGAAAATATGTGTGCAGAAGTGCAGGGTGAAGAGTTATGCTTGAAAATGTCGAAGTAAATTTAAATTCGCTACTAATTTATGTGTTGCTTATGAAACTGAATACATTTAATTCAATAAATTCAGCCGCTTTGTGTGTATTATTGCTCAAATGGCAGGTCTGCCATTATTCCGGGAATACACAAAGGATGTACTGTACCTTACTATGCCTCACTTTAGCTTACCTCAGGATTACCCTTTAGAGAACTACCAAAAAGCTTTGGAATTGTCCGAGCCCCACCCTGAAACACATGGTAACATTTAAATGTATAGAATGTCCTCTGTAAGGACTTAGTGATGGAGAATGTACCGTGAATGTACGATGTACAGTGTGGGAGATGCACTTAAAAATGTATGTCCTCTAGAGCGGACAAAAATAAACAGCTGGAACAAAGTACCCACACACCAGCTGAACCTCTTGTCCCATACGGGGTCACGGGGAGCCGGAGCCTAACCCAGCAGCACAGGACGTAAGGCTGGAGGGGGAGGGGACACACCCAGGACGGGACGCCAGTCCATCACAAGGCACCCCAAGCGGGACTTGAACCCCAGACCCAGCAGAGAGCAGGACCCAGTCCAACCCACTGCACCACTGCGCCACTGCAGCCCCCCTGGAGCAAAGTACCGGTCAGTTTAATTTAGTGCTCGAACTCAAGGGGAGAGTCAGCATATGCTTATTCGCTGATAAAAACAATTTTTTATTGATTATATACAGTGTAAAATATAGAATGTGTCTGTGCATTCATAGGATCGCTCTGCTCCCACCAACTGTCACGCAAGCCTTTGTCTTTGGTGGCTGATGTTTCCTGAGCCGTGAGCAACAGCTCAACAAAACGGCCCAAAAATAATTCCTCTGCCAGCGAACGTACGTGCCGTCGGTGTGCCCGTTTTCTCCGCGTTTCCCCGAAACGCGGCAGAATAAACTTGTTCTGCAGGCCACAAAACCACACGGCGCTTAACAAAGCAAACAATGTGTTTAGAAACGACAGAGACGGTCCCTGAAGGAGAGAAACGGAAAAATCTGGCGAATAACGCGGAGACGGCGTGCTGTGTGTGCGTGAGCACGCTGGCTCGTGTGGTGTGAGTGCGCGTGGGCCGTAAGCTGTTTGTTTGTATTCTCAGCGAGAGGGATAGAGGAAGCACCGGATCATCCACCTCGCTCATGAATTTCCAGAATCGGCTTTGTTGCCGTCTGTGAAACGTGTGCAGCTGAGAACGTACTGGAAGGATCCCCTCCGTGTTCACATACAAGACCGAGGCGAACGCGCGGCCGTTGGCGTTCACTTTCCGCACTCAGGCGACTCTAGGGCTGCGGAGCCCGTCTCGTTTACAGTGGAATGACTGATGCGGTACATTTTACCTTCCATAAACACCTGTCCTTCATGGTCTCACAGCTGAAGGATGAAACAGATCAGGATTACAGGCCAAGGAGTCCAGGAGCCCCTGAGCCAATATGAGTTGCACATCTCGTCTCTATTCCAACGAGGAGCTCATGATATCGCTGAATATTTACCAAGTGCGCTGTCATTCTTCATAAGCTCTCCTGGGAGGGCAGTGGTTCGGGTGTGAGGAGATGCGGGGGAAGAGTCCTGTCTGGGGTCTGAGCGGGAGGAGGACAGTGAAACACCTGGACAGACGGACGGGTCCTCTTCCATATGGGCGACACCTGGCCACCGCAGGGGAGTTCTGTATGAAAATCGTCTCCTTTCCTAGGACGTTAATTCTTTAATTAACAACACTCGATGGGTGGCATGACGACACCGTGCCGCGACGTGTTCCAGGTGGACCGGTGGCTGTGAACTGCCTCTAGTGTGTGTGGGAGTGAATCGATGTGTCTGATTGCTCTGTAATGCACTGGTGTCTTGTGTGGAATGTAAAAATCACAGTACATGACAAACTAATTGCTTTGCTGTATTTTACTTACTCGTGGTGTGTTTGTCTAAATACAGCTATTATTGCATGGTTCAGCAGAATTTCCAGTATTTTGGCAGGTGAAGTATATAATGTCATGAGTGATCCTGCGTGGCCAAACGTTGGACACCGATGGTGTACCCTGTATCAAACACGATGATTCCGGGATAGACTGCGGACCACCACAAGCCTTGCCTGGAAAAATGGATATGTACACATGCGTCACCTGAACCCACTTGTCCCATATGGGGTCATGAGGAGCCAGAGGCTAACCCAGCAACACAGGGCACAAGGCTGGAGGGGGACACACTTAGCACAGGGCACCAGTCCGTCACAAGGCGCCCTAAGCGGGACTCGAACCCCAGACCCACCGGAGAGCAGGACCCAGTCAAACCCACTGCGCTACCGGAGAGACATATAGTGACAGAAACTCATTTTCAGACCCAGCGTTTAAGGAGCAGAGCCCTCCTGTGCTGCGTAAACTCCAAACAGAGATTTGGCTTCAGTTTATCAAATCACTCCGTGTCGTTTTGCAATCGGCTCCTCCTTAAGAACACTGTCACAAGACCAATTCTGAGGGAGATCGCGGCCGACGGCGTCCCGTCCGAAAAATGCCTCCCGTCTCAAAGTGCTATTTCCATGACGCGCTGTTTGAGCCCAGATAAGCGTTCCCAGGGCCAGCTTTCGGCAAACATTGTGCTCGTTGGCCGCAAACAAGTGATCCCTTGAAAGTGAGCTCAGCTAAACGAGGAGTGGCGGCGGTCAGTGATAAGGGGGAAACGCGGGTAAGTGAAGAGGTCCAGTACACGGGGCACACGGTCACTGCTACTGGGGACCTGGTGCTTCAAGAATACACAGCCGAGCCAGGGTTCGCAGTGCCCAGTGTATGGGAAGGGGGGATCTGGTCTGCGCTTTGGTACCAGGGAGGGAGGCCAATACCAAATGTAAGTACACTATTCATATTCTAGAACAATACTGATTCACAGGGAGGGGCTTGAGGTTGGGAGGGGGGAGTGTCTAACTCTCGAGCTCTGGTGGGTTCGTGGGCTCAGTGTGGATGGGGGGGAGACAAACGCAGCAGGGGCGGCCCACTCTCTCCCCCAGGTCATCATTACTATTCGTGCGGCGTAGATCGGCGCTCTAACAGTTGCCACCTACACAGTGACACAGAGCCACAGGCGCTCGCACCCGTCTCCAAGGCAGCCAGCGCCGCTCTTTGCGGACAACCCTGGCTCCTTGGGAGAAAGAGCTCACGTCACAGAGCTCGCAGCGGTACCACGGTAGCTCGCGAGATGTAACCCGTTTCAGACAGCGAACAGCAAACTTCTGGAACATTCCTCCGGCACGTGACAAATTTAACTGTTTCTGAGAAGTAGCGGCCCTCAGGGTTTTAATCACATTTGGAGACTAATAAAGCTGTGCTAGTTACATCATCCGCAGCAAAGAGATTGAAGTTAATAATAGTGGGGGGGGGGAGAATTACTAAAAACTACTAAATGCAAATGGTGCTCTATGTGGGATGCAATTTGGACCTCGGCAGTACACACGTTCCCTTACATCACAGGTCATGTTTTACTCATTGTGGATAATTTGCTCTGGTTAAGTTAAATTTATTATATTTTCATTGTCCTTTTAAAGGCTAAACTACTTGCGGTGGGATGAAGGAGGCTGCGTCGCAGGTCTGGACAGGCTTGCGCACACTCACTCACAGCGTTGCTATTGGAGATGTTTGCGGACAGCGATGAGCCCACGTAACCCGACTCTGTAGACAGGTACAAACGGAGGATGTCTCTAAGGCCATCTGCTCACGCAGGGCATGTTACACTGGCCCCTGGGCTTGGATGTGGACCCAAGTCTTACTTCCCTAAGTATCTCTGAAAGAAAACTTGCTTGCTGTTAGGTAATTGGACCGATGAGCTGAACTCACTGAAACGTTTTCTGTACTTTTATAACTGTTGCTGGACACGAGGCTGTAAAAAGATGATTCTTTTCAGATATGGCCCATGTGTTGGACAACACAGCACTGGTGGCTCACCTAAAAATAATATACTTGTAAATAAGATTAAACTGTCCAGGTTCATTTCAAATTTAGTGTAAAGGTACCACAGCACAACCTGGAAAGTATTTGGAAATATTTCTGAACACATCTGAGGTGTTATTTTGTTTGAAGTAAATTACAGCAAACACTCGTAGTTCTGGAAATCTTGGGTAGAGAGCAGTATGAATTTGACATCTCAAACTCAAGTGGGCTGCAATAAACCTGACTGTTAAGTTCACAGGACCAGGAACAGCATGTGCTGCTTTAACACATTTCTGGTGCCCCTTAGTGTCAAACACAGCTCACTGCAACAGGGACAGAAGCTGAGTGAAGAGAGATAATGGCACTGCAGGGCACTGGAAATAAATCAAAACAATTTTATTGATCATACAAATTCTTACAAACAACCTAGAGCATATTGTTACAGAGTTATGTTTAGTCAGCTGCTAGTGCTCCATCTTTAAGGAGATAGCCTTCTCTCCATCCATTCTGAACAGTACTGATAATGTAATTTTCTGAATAGAATGAAGATATGATCTTCACTTTGCAAGTTTGACAGTGGATTGGACAGAGGACTGATACTTAATACATTCATATATAAGACTGAATATAAGAAGACATTGCTCCTTTGATTAGTATGGATTTAGACAGAAAATATGATTATGGGAGGTTTAACATACAAAACCAAGAGCAGAAGAGCTAAGAAAAGGGCAGAAAGACTGTTTCCCAAAATACACCTTACAGAAGTCCACCCTGAGACCAGGTTCACGGTTCCATTTTCAGTCCTTCAGCAGGCTCACGAGTTCTCCTGACAGTATGATAATCAGAACAAGGGCTAGCAGTGTGAATCAGTAGGATGAGGAGCTCCATCATCCTAATCAAACTAGATTAAACCTTATTCAAATAAGAGCCAGAGATCATAATTAGAGAACACTAAGAGAGGGGAACAATAATGAAGAGCACTATTATTTTCACACGGGCATGCAGGCAAGGAAAGAGGGGGGAACGCACTCCAAACTATTGAAACCCTCTCAGTAAACCCAGCCTGAAGCCATGGAGATAGGTGTGTGCGTGTGTGTGGCCATACAAGAGCTAGGAAGCTTGCAGACCCCAGGTTAGCTCTGCTAAGCTGCAAGCATCTCCTTCTTCTGTTTCATCACCCTCTCGCCCTCTGAAAAGGAGACAATTTCATTATTATTATTATTAATAATAATAACAACAACAACAAAAATGCAGTTCTGCTCCTTATTTTGGGGATGACAGTTCTTGGTTCCAACCGTGACTTGAAATAGCTGCATAAAATATTAACCACAGAGTGAGGAAAATACAAACTTGGGAATACTAACATTTAGTAGGTTTTAAAGTTAATCCATCAGACTTGGTCCTATATCCAGTCCCATCCTGCAGCAAAAGTTCTTAACCTTTTCTAAGCCTCAAACACCTTTAAGAACATCATGTAAACTAAAGGCCTCCTACCAAAATGGTCATAAATCCAGCAGATCACAGACCCCTGAAACCCACTCAAGGACCCTCTTAGCTAAAAGTTAGGACTCCTTGTTCCACAGGCTCATCTATGACTGAAAGTACACGATGGGTTTCCACATACCTGCACCCTTTTTGGGCAGCTCTGGTAGGGGCTCCTCAGGAACTTCTGGGAGTGCAACACCCTCCTCCTTTGGGGACACAAAGGCAGAGGTATTGTCACAACCAGGCAAAAGAAGCATTGCTCAGCACCCCCACCTCATGTCTTTGAACCATCAGCCAAACCCTGATACCCCACAGCTTCCCAAAAGCCTCTCATTCCTAATCCTGGACTGTATGAACTACATCTAAGTGCAGTATGTATATGCAACGCAAATAGGAAAGAAAAAAGTGTATATTGTGTGGTGCTGTCATCGGAAGACAGGAGGTTCAAATCCTTTGGAAATGTCCCAGTCATCTTCAGACTGAGAGCAGGCCCAAAACAATTCAAAATTCATGACATAATGTTAACAGCAGCAGTGACTTTACATATCTTGCAGAGTAAAATCTTGTTTCAGATAAACGAATAAATGCAATATTGAGTCAGCAGATGGCTTAGTTACAGCTGTTGTCCTGTTTTGCACTTAAAGGAATCGGGTTCAAATCTCGCTCCACTTGCAGTTCAGTTTATCAAGGTATTTACCCTGAACTGATACTGTAGAAGTTATTCAGCTGTATAAAAGCATAAATCATTGCAGGAAGTTTAGTGTACAAACCTAATATTGTAAATTGTTTAGGAAAAAAGAGCTGAATACATAAATAAATAAAAAATGAAAAACAGAGGGAATACACTAAGCTATTCTTTGACTGACAGTGAGATGGGAGGCATGTCCATGCAGCCATCAGGAGACAGAAGAGAGAAGTGGCAGGTGAGCATACCTGAGTAATGGCCTCCAGCTCTGCCAGCACAGCGTCCTCATCCTCCTGTGACAGAGCGCCTGCCAGCATGTCATCAATTTGCTGCAGGACAGGTGAAAAGTGGGTTTGTATCAGGATGAGAGACAACAGTGTGTATATTACTGCAATGCCTGGAAGCAGATGGGGTCTAGGCCAGGGAAGCATGTGGAGACTCCTACCCTCTGATACTCGATGGAATCCTGGGTCTCATCCAGGATTTTCTCCACCTCCTCGATGGACATCACCTGGAAAGAGCCAGGAAACTGTCACTTACTGCTACAATACAAACAAGTCCATGCTGTGTAGAAGGACAGACACTGAGTATTTAGGCACATCCAAGATGATGTCACAGTAGCAGGGTAACAGTTCTGCTGTACCACAATATTCCCAGGTACTTCCCTAACAACGCAATGTGTGGCGTTTCCCTGCCAGTGAACCCGGACAGTTTGACTGTACTCACTAGGTCAGGTTTTCTAGCAGCTCACCGAAATATTTACTCAACAGCAATGACAGTGACACACATATACATACACATACACATACACAGACACACACACACACACACACACAGAATCTGTACCTCGTGCATCTTCTTCAGGCAATCATTGCCCACCTTCAGGCCCTCAATGACTTTCATTTCAATCTGGGCAAACTCAATATCTTGAACCTGTGCAGTAAAATGAAACATTGTTAAAATAACTAGCGGAACGAAGCGTCGGTTGCCAAGCGGGACACAAACCCAAAAGGGGGCTGAAATAAACACAGAAAACGTTATAGTTTGCACAACACATTCTCAAAGAATGTGCTGAATCCTAAAGCAATGTGCTAAACTCAAATAGTTTCAGTTAATTCTCCTGAATTACATTATATTTATTTATTTATCAGGCACTTTTCTCTAAAGCGACTTCCAATGAACTCTATGTAGTGTTACCAGCCCACACACCTTACTCACCAAGGAGACTTACACTGGGTTACTCAGCCATACATCATAACAGCGTAAAATCTACATTAGAAATTAGGTAAGCTGCCTGGTGTAAGCAAATCACACATTATATAATATATACATTATGTATGTATAAATCCATCCAACCTCTTTTCCTGATCAGGGCCGAAGTTGTCCGGAGCCTATCCCAGAATCACAAGGTGTAAGTTATAGGAGAAACACGCTGGACGGGATGCCAGTCCATAGCAGTACCCGCATACACAAACAACAGACAATTTAGCACCACCAGTTGATCTGAGCTGCATCTCTTTGGAATTTGGGTTGAAAGCAGAGCGCTTGGAGGACTCAACTGACTCATCTGACAAACTGACTGTGCTTCACTAATCCCATGTTTGTATCTTAAGCTCGTCATCTGTTATGAAATACACTTATATTTACTCTTTGTACTTTATACTTACGCAGCTACTCGGCATGATGTAAATGTGATTTTGTGATTAGAAATTCTTGAATAATTGATAAACCTTGTATATCCAAAATCAAGAGCGAAAAACTAAAACTTAAATTACATTACTTCATTTAGCAGACATTTTTCTCCGAAGCGACTTCCAGTGAACACTATGCAGTGTTATCAGCCCACACCTTATTCACCCAAGGTGACTTGCAATGCAAGATGCACCACTTACAAGGAGTCACTCATCCATACACCAGTGAAACACACTCTCTTCCTATCATTCACACACACTATGTGAGTCTTAGAGACTAAGAGTCACGAACAGCATGTCTTTGGACTGCGGGAGGAAATCGGAGCACCTGGAGGAAACTCATGCAGACAGGGGGAGAACACACAAACTCCACACAGACTGACCGAGGATCAAACTCATGCCCTCTTGCACCACCCAAGTGCTGTGTGACAGCAATGCTATTCATTGTGCCACCGTGCCGATTACAGTGCTGTGTGGAACAGAGCCCAGGTCTGGCGCTCACCATGCGCTCCAGGTTGCTGATCTGGTTCTCCGTCTTGTCCAACAGCTGATCCTGGTAGCGCTTCTTCTTCAGCAGGAGCAAGGCCTTCCTGTGGTAAAGGAGACACCCGCAGGGTGCCGTTACACACCAGCATCCCTGACTGCTTCCCACAAACACCTCAGCTCATACTTCCGATTAGCCTCCAACACAAGCCTCAGAACGGAACATCAAGCATAGTTCACAGCTGTGGACATCTCTTCAGACACAACGGCAGCATGTTTACATCACTTTGCAATCACAATGTCATGGGTTTAAATCCCACTCCTGCTATAGTACCTTTGATCAATGTACTTAACCAGATTACAATAAAAATACATAACTTGGACCACTGCATCAGCTAAATTCAGAATAATACAACCATTAATACGTAACCAAATTACTGTAGGTTCAAATCCCTGGAGGGCACACGTACACCCCTGAGTAAAGCATAAAATAAATTAGTGAGAGTGAAACTGGAACCAGAACTGCCATGTCTCCTGTGACTCTGCTCTTTTACTGACCGGACAGCCCAGAAAAGGGTGTGGTCCACGAGGACCGTTACGTGCGGTCTCCGGTTCGAGTCCCAGGAACTCACTCTTTCTTCCCATCCTTGAGCAGCTGCTTGGCGAGAAGGCGCTCCTTCTCCAGCTGCTGTGTGATCCTCTTCTGGTACTGCCTGAGCTTATCCCTCTGCTGCTTCAGTTGCTGGAGCGCATCAAACAGCAAAGAGCATCGGTCACTTGGGGGATTGAGACCTACGCCACAAACACTGCAGTTTGGGGACGTGTTCTCAAGTCTAGCCATTTCAATACTGCTAAATATTCTAAATGCGGTTCGGCGCCCCGATTTTTGTAAAACCGAAGCAGAATCAACGTCACACTGACAGACTTGTAATCGGAACTTGTAACAGGACAGGACAGAAGAAGCCCCAAAAGATGATCACCTAACAGTACGGAAATTAAGATGACTACAGGGGCCACTGGAAATCACCAAAACAAAAATAATACCCTGAAGTGGCAGCAGGTGACAGAGTGGTTAAAGATATGGATGGATGGATGGATGGATGGACTGGTATAACCTGAAATTTGGGTTGGCCCAACCGGTTCGGAAGGGGACTAAACCTGAAAATAAACACCTTGAAATAATTACTGAAATACTGAACAAATACAGATGAAGGGATAAACTGATTAAAACAAAACATTTTACCTCAGGCCCAGTGCCAGTGGCAGTGCAGAGAGATCACTCGTTTAACAACACATGATGCAGGTGGATCCGTTTACCGCGTTGAAATTTACTGTCATTTACAGGAACACCAGATGGATGTATATATTTTGGAAAACAGAGTCAGGTGGGAAGAAAAGTGAAAGGGGAATATTTGAAAACTGACCAGAACGGCGCGGTCCTGCTCCGTCACGCGGGTCGCGCGCTTCCTCTTGCCGAACACGTTTCCCATGGCGAAGCCGCATCTCCCGCCACCGGCGCGCGCTGCTTCACTTGGGCACTTTTCTTTTTTTTAAAAAAAGGTGAATTTACATTATTGGGAGAAAAAGGAGAACGGAACCATGGCGCTGAGGACTTCCTCGACTGCACTCTTTCGATTCATCACTGAACCGATGGAACCACACCCGAGGGTCAGGGACGTACAGCGTCCGCGGCGGGACAAACAGTGTCGGAAAAAAGGCGAAGGCAGAACACGGGCTCGTCAACTGACAGATTGAACAGGGACCGGAAGTCGTTCTGTTCAGAATTTGAGAGTCACTTTTACCTCAAAATCAGAATTCATTGAAGCTTAGCAATACTATTTCTTTTTCCTTCTCTAGTTTCTCTTTCTCCTAATGTAATGCACAAATTGCATTTCTCTGAGATGCACGTCACTTTGGAGAAAAGCATCTGCTAAATGAATAAATAGTAAATGTAAATGTACTCAGTTGTCCAGATATAGTGGAAGCCTAGGTTTAGTAAAACCCTCAGATAAGCAGCTATAATAAACACAAATATAATACATATATAACAATATAAAGTTATTTTGTTTATGTTAATTTCGCCTATGTTAAAAATAAAACTAATTTAAAATGTGACTGAAAACAGCAAGTAATGCAGCCAGCTGCCACCCTGTACTGGAAGGATCCAGGTTCAAATCCCACCTCTTGCAGTAGTACCCTTGGTCAAGATCCTTACCCTGAATTGCTCCAGTAAAAATGACCCAGCTGTATAGAAGGCCCACTGTATACTGCTAGAACAGCGAGTCCCTTCGAAGAAATGTATCCATGAGCTCCGTCGGCTGATGTGCGACATTCATCATTTTGCTATTGGTCACCAACATTCAGGAACAGCACACATGACTTGTCTTGTGCATCTGGGCTTAGCTCTGGATCACCATAACATGGCCTTAGTGTAAGCAGTCATTGATAATGAGCGAATGTGGAACACTGTGGAAATGAGTTGAATTAAGGTGGCCCCAGGTTCCTATTCCATTAGAATTTGCTTTGTTGCCAACAACCAGCATGGTAGATTTTTTTCTTTCTCTTTTTAGCCATTTCTTATACATCTGTAAGTATAATTGCAATATTTTCACCCTGTTACTATTTTGTAGAAACTCAAACTCACAGTAAAATATCCCATAAGAAAGCTTTACATTGCAAAGCTGATTTTTCCGTTATTATGGGCTGATATCGTGCTGTAAAGTGTTTGCTCTTCAATATAAGCTCTATCAGTGGAACCCAGACACTGAATTGGCACTATTATGTCAGAAAATTTACTACACTGCATGTTTACTGCACTGTTAATTTGGACTGTTGTACTACCTTGAAAAAATATTAATTCTTGGTTTGGGCTTTATTTAATTGTAAAAAAAAAAGAACACGCATTGAATTTCTCAACTGTGCTTCGTAACACATTTTATAACAGCACATCATGCCACCCTGTATTCACCCAAGGTGAGTTAGTGCCCTTCTGTTTCAATCTATCAAGGGAACACCGCTAAAGACTAACACAGGGCCTTGACAAAGCAGTATATACTATGTGTAACTTCACAAGTTATACAAATTTATTCACTGTTTTGATATCCATTCCCCTTTCTGTTATGGTGTAACACACCAGTTAAATCCAGCGTGAACCACAACAGACACTTGTATAGTCAATCAAGTTATCAGGCTCTGGAAAAAATAAAGAAAAAATACACATGCTTTCTATTTTGATAAACTAAATACATTGTATGGTATACACTTAAAATGGTCCAAATGGTTTATATTGATAGCAGTGATGCAGAGCTCTACTGTAGTTTAATGTTATGGAGGAAACTGGCTTTGACGTCCAGTTTGTTCGTTTCAGTGACCCTTCAACAGTGATAGTTTCACATGTTCAGCATTCTATGAAGACCTCAAGCCCTAACCAGATCAAAGACATAACACCAGTGTGAAACCAGAAAAAAAGAACAGCTTTTCATTTTATTCATAATGACACTTGGTAGTTAACATTCAGACATATTTTATAAAATTCACTTCACTGAAATTCACAGAAATTAACATCCAAACCATTCACACATGGCAGCAGCTCCAGCAACTTCATCCCAGAAGGCTTGAATCTGGAAGCCAGGTTGAGAAATGGAAGGAATCCTGCATTTATATGTAAACGACATGGCTCTGAATACTGTTTATGAATGAGACGGACACACTTGTGACAAAGATCACCGTTGATGTGGTTGCCATAGCGAAAAAAGTTTGAATTGAAGTGGAGGATACTCATCTGACGGTCTTGTATGGACTTGCTTGGCTTGTTTTCAGAGAGACTCCTGTCTTTTGTCCAAGACATATTCACACAGGTCCACTGTCACCACAGTAGAATGCCCAGGATAGGTGGGCAGCCCAGGGTATTTGGACCCCTAGAGGTTTACTTTTCTCCCCTTCTTTGTAGTCGGGGCTTTTTTGTTTTCCTCTCCTCAGCTGCCAGCTGGCCTACCCAAGTAGTTAGCTGTATCTGCTGCTACTCTAAAAATAAACTCAGTGAATACCGCGTTCACAGCTAGTACATGTATGAAGACATCCTCTCTGTATACGAAAACCCATGACTGGCATATAGGGCAGAAACAAAATGCAAAACACCTTTGGTTGAAAGGAACTAGACAGAAAGATGAGTTTGATACTAATAACTATACAACATGACCCTGCCAGAGGATAGCTGGAAGATGTTTACTCTGGGATCAGCCTGCTTTCCTTCCGATTTCCTCTACACAAACCCTTTTGGTTACATATAAACCTAGGATTCCTTTCCTTTCTCAGCCTGGCTTCCCAGTTTTTAAAACTACACAAGATTAACTGCCTGTGTGTCCGCGTGGGACTGTGATACTAATCTCTGTTGTTTTCATCTCAGTGCAGTTTTGCTGCAGCTCCACAGATCTTATGTTAAACACAGTATGGGCTTTGAATGAAAAGTAAACCTAAAACTGTGAAATCACACTTCAGGAGGAACGAGCAGAGGCACAATGGACAAGATTCCTCTGAAAAGCTGCTTCTTGAGATGTTTAACCTTATAAATCCTGTAATAACTTTTTCAGAGTTTTTTCTGTGCTGTTCAATTGTGAAACAAAGATTCCTACAGTAAGATCAATAACATTTCTATCAAAAACAAACTAAAAAAGAGAAAAATTTACATCAACAAAAAAGGCTTAATTCCTGCAGGACATGGGAATACTTTGGAAGTGTTTGGCCTCACCAAAAGATATGTTTAAACACTGTGTTTTCACTCTGTTTCCCAAGGAGAGCTTGATTTTCTTGCTTGTATGTATCTATATGTTGTCAAAGTCTCATGGTAGGTGGAAGATGAAGACAACGTTCAAAATGATCATATACTGCTGTAAAAATGGTCAGCTTGACTACTGCTTGTAAAATCCCCCCACAACAGTCTACACACTGATTGTGCACCATTTTCTTCTTGAAAACCAGGGATGGATTGGCTGACTAGAGAGATGTGGCATCAGAAAAGATACTGTGGTAACACAGTCCTTAAAGAAGATGAAGAGAAGAAGAAGGACTTTATATCTGGTAGTCCGAGCCAAAGTGTCGGACCTGGCTGTCTGTCACGGACAAGTAGTTAGCCCTCATGCTGGGGGAGTACTGTGAAAGTAGACAAAGAAAGAGACAGGAAACCATAAATTAATTCATTTGGAAAGTATTTGTGATTCTTGCAGGATCATTTTTACCTTCTACTTTCAGGTAAATGCTGAGTTACTCTAATGGTGAGAGCTCGGAATTACACGTGTTGTGGAATGGAATTTGTCTAGTTTCTATTTAACCCCCTAAAGTAAAGACAGAATTTTAAAACTTGACAACATAAATAAATAAGGAGAGTGATCCTATAATTCCCCCAATGTGTATTTAATGATAATGCCCATTCACTTTTAAGTAATTTGTGTGGAAATATCACTTGACAGGAAAGCCAAAGGCGCTGAGTGGTGCACAACAGCAGGGGGCAGTGTTGGCATCGCAGGAAGGACTTGATGTGACCCACCGAGGGTGGTGGCGACCCCGAGCCGCTCCTGATCAGCGGCACGTTCTCGTAGCGGGGGTTACCCCCGAACAGCATCGACTGGTTCCTGGGAAACACGATATCATATTAATACCTGCATATCCACATGTTCGTACAGTTCATCCCCATGTGACTGGACTGCACATTCCAACAAATCACAACGTTGTTTTTTTTTTAAAAAATATATTTTCCATAATTTTCAAAACAATCTACAAAAGCTTAACACAAACTTTTAAACACACAACCTGGCATTTATTTATTTAGCTGACGCTTTTTCACCAACTTATAAGTACAAGGGTAGTACAGCAGGAAGTGGAATTCAAACCTGTCTCTTTTTGCTCCACAGGCCACAGTTCTAACCACAACCCCGCATGATTTTAATATCTGAAGTGATTCACTTGCATAAAACTTTTACCACTGAAAAACTTAAAAATACATGCAACCATGAATAAAAATTTACTGTAAATGAATTACTGTAAATACATTGTAAATACAGATTTGATAAGTAAGCATGGTAAACACTGCAGCATGTTGTAAAATTCTGCCATGTTCAGTGAAAATAAAGCATTTTATTTATGCATAAGAAGGTTACTATCACGTCAGAATGATTACAACTCACATACGATCCACTGCGGTGAACAATCATGGCTGAACCCCCCCCGTCCCATGCACACGCAACACAGGCACAAGCACAGCGAAACACAGAAACAGAAACCAGCAAAGCTGCACAAACACACACTCTTACTTGGTTATATGTCTTTACGGGGAGTTTACATGCACTTTAATGCAGCAACTGCTTTACCGTATATCTGCTTCATACACTACGTCTCTCTCTCTCACACACACACACACACACACACACACACACACACACAAGCACAGGGTGTAGCAGGATGGCTGGGCACTTACATGTACTCAGCGACGGGGGCATTGGAGATGGCTGGGGGGGCTGCATGAAGGCTGCCTTGGCTGCTCCGGCTGCTATAACTGCAGAAGCTGTGCACATGGCTCTGGCTGGGACTGCGGACCATTGTCCGCCGCGTCCGTGGGTTGAACGGGTCTGCCTCGTCGATGTCATCGTAGGCCCGTTCCCTGGAGGACAAGGGTGTGACATGGGTTTGCGAAGGCAGTGTAGGTATGGGTGGCCAGTGTGTGGGTGTAGCCAATGGGCAGGTCTCACCTGCTGGCAATGTGCTTTAAGGCGTGGGGGATGGCGCACAACATGGCGCAGAAGGCAGCAGCCGCCAGCAGGGAGAAGAGGCACAAGTAGAGTAGACCCTCCACACCATCGTAACACACGCCATTCAGTGCATCCAAGTAGTCCTGCAGGGGCCAGAACCCACAAGCAAGCACACACACACACACACACACACACACCAGAAACCATCAGACTGCCAAGCAAAGCTGTACATTTCCCATCCTGTCACAGCACCATTTTCCACAATTTGGAATCTGAGTCAACCAACCTCTGACCTTGGTATGACAACAGAAGCACTTAACTATAGTTACTAGGGTCTAGGGCTCCAAGCTGTGTCTGCAGGCTGCCCTCAGATGGAACATGAAGAGACTGAGAAGGAAAAGAGAGGGACAGAGAAAGAGAAGAGATATACACCTTGTGTAAACTGCGGCAGTCAAGCAGGGCGGTTAGCTGATGTAGGCCAGACTCAGTGGAGTTTAAGATCTGCTGGATTCCAAGCAGGTCCCTCTGGAAAATGCAGAAAAACAGATGGTGCATAACCTCCTACAGCAAAGTGTCCTTAATTTAGACAAACAAACTGAAAAGCTGTTGCTGTATATACTTCAATGCACATGAAGAGTCATTTTTAGTGCAATTTTACTTTTATTACATTGAATTTAAGTGAAAAGAACCAAGCTATAAAATAGAAAAAATATATGTATATATATTTTTAACTTTAAGGTTCAGTATATCGATCTTGTAGGGGGGGGCACGGGGACAAGCGGTTTCAGACAGCGTGTGTGTGTATATATCAATCATCAGTCAATGATATCATCTACCAATCAATAATCAATAACAGCTTGTCCACATCAGGTCATGGAGGTCCAGACTCTATCCAGGAAACACTGGGTGTGAGGGAGGGATTATCCTAGACTGAATTCCAGTCCACTGTAAAGAGCAATCTTACACACACTCACTCACTTTTTGGACACTACAGTGACCTCTCTGTGACTCACCTCTGAGGTGGGGAAGCGGAGCACAGCTTTCTGCAGCAGGCCCTGTGTCTGGATCTGCATGGTGGTCAGGGACCTCTGAAAGGTGGTCAGCGACTGCAACACAGGCAAACGCAGCTCAGCCGCACAACATGAGCAGCATCAGCATGGATATGGATCACTCTCTCCACCAGCAGGGGAGCAGACTACCACGTCTTATAGTCCATCATCAGTGCTACTAAACCATTCTCCCCTTAGCTCCGGGGTACTCAACAGGTGGCCCCCGGCATTAATTTTGTGGCCCGCGTCATGCTGAAGATTAATGTATTTTTATTATAATCTGCGACAAAAGTAGCGCAAATATTAGGCAGTGTGACTTTATGTTTGCATCATTTAAATGCGGTTGGTACTCCTGACACTCTGCATTGTGTAAATTGTGTCAATTGTTAAATATTAAAATATAAACATAATATTAGCCCATATTTAATGGCGGTCAACATACCTGGTCATGAATTTAATCAGAAGTTGTGTGAAAACGGTAGTGCACCTTTAAGGCGATGGAAACCGTAAAAGTTAAAATAACCGCTAAAGTTTGAACATTCTGAGTTTATTTAATACTCTGAGTATGAATGCATTTTTTTATGCATTAATATAGCAAAACAAACTGTTAATTCACTTTTTGTTTCAGATTTTTTTTTTTTTTTTTTAATTTTCATGTTCAGTATTATTTTAACTAGGACAAGGAGAAGCAAGACTTAGATAAGTAATAAACTGCATTTCTAAATCAGTAAAATTGCAAATATTGTCTTAAAGTCTTATGATGCAAATTGTAATTTGTGGCCCTTTGCATTTTATGTGGTTTAAATGTGGCCTGCTTGGCCTCTGAACTTGAGTACCCCTGCCTTAGCTGATGATGACTTGACCCTCTACACAACCAGGTTACTGTGTACTGTTTTCAAAGTGTACATATCCTCTGTGTGAGAATCTCGTGAAGAGCTGGGAGATGAAGAAAGACTACTTGTGCACTTTCCAGTGCAATGGATGTCACAGAAGAACAGCACGAAATCCGTGCTCAGCAGAGATAAGATAGTGCTGAAGGCGGGTGGGGACTGAAACAGCGTGTGGTCGCACCTTCTGGAACGGGTTCAACAGGTTCGTGCTGCAGTACAGGTAGTAGTGAGAAACATCTGCAGGAAGGGACAACGATAGGTCCATCAGGAGAGTCATCAGAGTGTGTCTTATGAGGAACTCAGGTGATATATAGATCTTGTAGACTTGGACAGTCGCAGTCTGCAGATTGTCTAAAACAACTAAAAACCTTAACATAAAGATTGAGGGTAAACTATGGGAATTACTTCTGTAAGTGAAGGTGTGCAGGTGCTATGAAAATATGCAGATAGGCTCACCAGTTGCAATGATGTCCTTGGTCTGGTTCACAAGGAACTTGTCTGGGGCTACACAGAAGTCGCTCGTACCCTGAAGAACAACATGTCCAGGACACAATAAAAATATGGATGACATCCACTCCTATGTTTGGGGGGGGAAAAAAAAAAAAAAAAAAATTCTACAAAGAATGAGCAGTTTGATTTACTGCTTTTTCAGTTAACAAAGGTAGTCCCTCAAAGCAACTTAGTTACAATTACCAAGATTTATCTAGAGTACCAACAATTTACTCAGATCCAGGTTCTGAGTGGTCTGCTCACTTGCCAGTTACTGAGAAGACCATCCTTAGCGCTCTTTGCGTGATCCTGCATTATGACAAGTAGCTGCTGGCGCTGATGGTCATGGGGATTGCAGGGACCCTCAATGCCATTACAACTGAAATTCCAGAGGAAGGCCGAATATGATGACCATGTGAATTACAAGCTCTTGAACCACACTGTTCCTTCATTCACCCTGCTAACTGCAACCCGCACAGCCTCTGAAGGAGGGAAAAAGATCATCTTCTCACACTCTGAGGTGCCGGCGTGTTTATGCTATCGAGGCTTCACGCCCTTTCTGCTTTGTCATCACAGACACTACAAACTGGTCACGGACAGTAATCACCTTGCAGACACCAACTGCCGCGCCTCTATCAGAATTTATCCAGCTAGTGAAGCAATCACCCAGTCCGTTGACATGGGGAGCGGTCGCTGGTTGGCATGAGCTGCTTTTGTAATGCGGCGTTGCTGCTTGGATGCCGGACACGGACATTTCAAAAGTGAAACACATAAATGAAATAAGGCCAGAAATGTTTTTGGGGCATTTGAGCCCAGTTCACAGAAAGGTGGGATGAGCACCATGGTACATTACATTTAGTCACTTAGCAGGAGTGTGACGCCACAGTGTTTACAGCTCAGTTATGATTTTTGTGAGTGCTGGTAATCAGTAACCAGACAAAAAACATTCCAAGTGTTTTTTTGGATGAACTACTTCACAACTGGCATTGAACAAGAGTTTCTGAGGACTATGCATTTTTATTCTGAGTTATTTTAAATTAGACTTGATGTAGCTTGAAGCTTTCTCACACTAAAAGAAAAATTAAATAATTAAAAAATTAAAATAAAACTGTTTACAAATTACAGTATTTCTACTTATTATAAATATATCTCAACATTTTACAAGTGACTTAGTGATAAAAGTTACTTTGGATTAACAAACAAATCTAGTTATGAACAGACTTCCACCGCACAGGGAGTGTATAAACTGAGGAGCCAGTCTATCTGCATCTGGATGTTTCATACAGTTTTTCCACTTTTGAAAAAGTGGACAGAGTTTATCATGTGAGATGGAGGAGCCCAGCTGTGCAGACAGATGACTCACCACAGCTGCAGCCGTGTCCGCCCCTAGCGACGCCCAGCTGAGCGCCAGAGCCAGGACTCCAAACACCATCATGCTGCAAAGACATCGCCATACATCAGTAGGATGCATCTGCAGTTATTGAAGGCTTTTATTGCTGTTCGTTACATCCTCTCACGCATCAGTCGCATCACCTACTCTGATTACCACGCACAGCAGCAGATGCCAAAATGATTCACAAAAGTTTCATGTATTGCAAGCGGTGGAATAAATGGGGTAAAGAAAACATTTTTGTTACTGCACCTCCCATCTCTTCTCCCTCCACATGACATGAATTAAAAGTCTTCATCTACTGTATAAAGCTGTATGCTAATGTAAATTGCAATCAAGCAGAGGTGTAAGCCGAAACCACACACACACACACACACACACACATTTTCAGAACCGCTTGTCCCATACAGGGTCACGGGGAACCGGAGCCTACCCGGCAACACAGGGCGTAAGGCCGGAGGGGGAGGGGACACACCCAGGACGGGATGCCAGTCCGTCGCAAGGCACCCCAAGCAGGACTTGAACCCCAGACCTACCGGAGAGCAGGACTGCGGTCCAACCCACTGCGCCACCGCACCCCCTAAGCTGAAACCAAAATTCCCTATATGTAGAACCAATGTGTAAATTTCTAACCTGCATGAAAACTTTATACTTAACACGTGATATGCTCTTTTGATTTTGATCATATGCTTGCAGTCAGCGTGAAATGTAAGACAGTGTACAGTATTTCAAGCTAGGACCCCAATCAGAGCAGCCTTTGAAGGAAAAACGTGTCATAAACACTGTTGTTCCTCATCGATTGAAGAAAGGGGAAAAGAGAGGAAGGATCGGCTGAGAAACAGCCCTCTGAAGTAAACATAACGACCACTGCACTCCTCCAAGGCTGTCTCTGATGGTCTGAAAAGCACAGAGAAATTGAATTTGAGGCTCTTAATATTCTGTTAAAGGCATGTGCACATCCAGCTGAGGGTGGATCAATAGGCATTACGGACAGCATCGACATCAGAGCCAAATGTAGGGGGACGGCACTTTCCAGTAACACCTGGTGAAAGGCTATCACACATCTTCAGTAATGCATGGGGGGCCCAGGAAGCAGAACACCCAGGCCAGAGTACCACATGCTCTGAGTCGTCCTACCGATAGGGTAGTGGGGGCCCTCTACGGGCTGTCTGTTGTAAGAACGCAGTTTACAATTATATGCATGAAAGTAAACCGTTACCCGTCCTACGTAAGTGAGTTGGAAGGGTGGAGGCAGTAAATCTGCAGTGGCAAAAGAGGTAGTGTGTGAGAGTGTGTGACATGCTGCTCCCCTCCTACACCCCACTCTGACAGCTGTTGGCCAGACACACTGTGCACTCACGTGGTGAGAAGCCAGCGAGATTGCTTTGCCAGTGCCAGGCAGGCTGCCAGGCAGATGACCAGGTCTACTATCAGCAACAGCAAGTAAGTGAGCCACCTAGAGGAGGGAGGACATAGCAGCTTTTCATTTTTTTTTGTTCCTGGGATCCAATCTCAGGGCAAAAAAAAAAAAAAAAAAAAAAAAACAATTAGATGTATATTTATTCACGTAGCAGTAACTTTTCTCCAAAGTAACATACATCTGAGAAAAAAAAAAATATTTCACTAACAAATGGAAAGACATAGGTGCAGACATGTGATTCTCAAATTAGTCAGTTTGTCTGATGCCATTGTTTAACCAGAATTTACTACACAGATAGCTGCATATAGAATTAGTACTTTTTGAACAGACAATGTAGTGGAGATAGGCGATCAGAAGAGAAGTGGGTCTGAAAGAAATGTGTTTTGAGACCCTTACTGAAAGCCAAGAGGAATACAGCAGTTCTGAGGGACAGTGAGTGATCACTCCACCACATCAGAGGCAGAACTGAGAACCTTCTCTGCATTAGACTTAGGATAGCCAGCTTCACAGATGCACCAGCAGCCTAACATCCTAGCATTTACTAGCCTTAACTTTAAAATTTACTGTACAGCTCCTTCTGTGAGTGGGTCAGCTCCTGTATCATTCTGTGTATGTGAATTCTGTCAGGAGTGAATGTATATTGTACATGCAGGTGCTGTGTTTGACCACTTGGCCCCGCTACTGTGACCAATGCCCAGCTTCAGATGGTTCCTTAACAGTTAATAATTGACAGAGGCAAGTCGATCCCGCCCTCTTCTTTCTCTCAGTCTACTTGATTGTTTGAGTGTTGAAGGATTTCTCATCTAGCAGATCCAGCTTAACTTCTATCTGCTTATGGCTAATAAACTACTACTAGAATACAGGGATAGGCTAAGATGCTGGGAACTGCTAATGTGGGTTATTCCTTTATTATTTGTTCACCCATTGCTAGCATTCATACTGTTGTATTACATGCCCTCTGTTACTTGTGTGTGCCTTCTTCTCACTTTATGGCACAAAGCGTGAACTTTTGGTCCTGGGCACTGCTCACCTGTAGTACTCCCAGGTCGTGGTCTGGTCTGCGATGGCAGCCAGGTCCACATTAGCCTTCCTCAGGTCAGGGAAACTCTTCAGCTGGATGATAATGTTGTTGGCCATCTGCTGCATAAAGCGCAGTGTCTGCACAAAGTCATCGCGTGCAGCGAAGATCTCATCAAGGCGCGCCAGATGCTCTTTCAGCCTGCCCTCCATGCTGCCTGTCATGCCTGTCACCTGAGGGTCAAGTAGGGGACAGATATAAGAGGCGGAGCCTATGCAGTGCAAGGATCAGCTCTCCTTCCAAAAGGGGAAGGGCTAAAGGTATAGGTGGAGCCTTACCATTAAAAGGGATGAGATTCAGGCCTGAACAATGAGAACTAGTTAAGCTGTCCTCAACAAAATCAAAGGACAAGGGGGGGTAAAGGAACATCACACTTGGGGAAGAGCTGCAGCTCATCTGGTGCAAATCTGTACTCTTTTCCAAATGACATTCCCTGTTATTACAAAGCACTCTCCTTTGAATCTCTGAAACTCCTTTATCCAGACAATTTAATGAGATGCTGGTATTAAAGGAGGGGTCTTTGTTGGCTAAATAGAGCTCCTAGACACGTAATGCTCCATCTGAAATCTTTACCGCTTCATCTCTTATTATTTCCCAGAAGAACAAGATGATTTCACACCTTGTTGCCCCTAAAGGAAACCTCAGAGAGTCGGTTTAGGGTGTGGGAGGGAATAGGCAGTCAAGCTGTGGTGCCACAAGCACGAGACCAGCTGTGTGTAAGCCACTGAGGACACAACTGAGAACTGAAGTGTGCATTGTGATTCTGCATACAGGTGGTCCTCAACACATATACTATGCAATGCAGCAATCTTGCATATTAATTCTTCATATGTGCTTATAGTTTATATAATGCAACATAAAGGGATTTTTTTTAACAGAATCTTGCTGTAAGTTGAGGACCACCTTTATAACAGTTGCGAGCATGCAGGGGAGTTCAAACAACCCGGTGCCAACTGCAGGAAATAGCAATTTTAATCACAGAGCATAAAGGCATACAAACCAACATCTTTGACCAAATGCTTTTTCATATTTATATAAATGTGCATTATATTGTCAGTGTGCCTTATATTTGCGTTGAGAATCACTGTTGCAGTTCATTGTGTTTGTGCAAGTTTGTTTGCTACCAGTATATCCTGGCACACATTTCTATCATGCAATTCTGCACATAGATCAAAGTAATCTGTTGTTCTGCTTTGGGCAGTATTTATACTGATTCACATGGTAGAATGTGACTGTACTCAGCAATCACGTGTCTGCATCCAAATCTCCTTCTCTACTCTTTGTATTGTTTCTGAGATGTACGGCAGTTTGGAGAAAAGCATCTGCTAAATGAATAAAAGTAAATGTAAATATGTGATTGAAAAGAGCAAATACCCATACAGACCACCTGAATTCCTCTCCCTAACTGGCTAGTTCCTAAGGTGATCCCAGATTAAGGGATTTACTCCTTCCGCTTTCAGGTTTAAGTCCAATTCTGCAGCCGATGTTTCGTCAGCCGCCTTTCGTACTTGCTTCTCTCATTAGCAGGTTTATGAATACAGAATTGGTAAATTTTAGTATGTACCAAATCTTCCTATGTGTGTCTGCAGATTTGTATTTAGAATTTTGCTTCTGGTCATGCTTTTCTGGGCTTCAGTGCCTAAGTGGATTATTGTATCACAGCTCCAGCAGATAGGATCTGGGACTGGACTGGAGTCAGGGCAGGAATAACAGGCAGTTAAGTCTCATTTTATTCTTCCAGATGTACTGCTGCTAGTCATGACCACGACAACACTTCTGCATTATTATACTGTAAATGCATTGTTATAGAAGCTTATACATCTACTGTCTGTCTGATATATTCATTTCTGCAGTTATATATTTTGTGATGGCTGTTCACTAAAGCCCCACAACTCAGAGTATTCAACTGTGTATCGCACAACAGGCTTTAGACACAACTGTTGACGCACACCTTGTTTGCTTGATATCACCATTTTGCACCACATTAATCAAGTAGCCACCTATGAAAATGACATCCACATAGCAAAATGTGCAGATCAATGTCTCTAAAGATGAATTTGGAGATCATCCTTTATTGCTAGAAGGGATTCAGCAGTTCTGAAAGCCTGGGAGGGGGTCATTCCACCACGAGGGCCAAAAGTGAGGACTGGCGTGGTTTCAGCTTTCAGTTGTGGTTTCCTTCTCAGTGAAAGAAGGATGAGGCCAAAGACAGGGGAACACAGCAACCTTACTGGAGAGTAGGGACAGGTCATGTGACCATATGATTCTCAAACTGTCAGCAGTTGGCCAAAATTCCGGAAACAAAGCTTACTTCTAGCAGCACGCTATGGCCACTGAGTTAAGGAAGATAAATCCTCATTTAATTAAATATCCAGCCCCTCTTCTTAGTTCACTGTTAAATTCACCACGTTCAGGAGGAACCCTACACATTTACCTACCTCTGATGTCATTCATACTTACAGAGGACATTAAGGAAGAGCAGTATAGAGTCAGAAGTCAACATGCAATCTGAATGCTGGACTGAGTGTGTGCACACAACCTGAGTATCTACCAGAATTTCCTTACAGCTCAGTAATCTGCAAAGGCTCCTCTGTGGCTAACTGCATCACCCATTGTGTGCTGTAAGACTCACAAGGAGGTCATTGTGTTGCCAGACTTCCTCCTCTCTGGCTCTCTCCTAGCCTGCACCTGACCTCATGCCGCCCATGCTTGGGAGCACACTGTGGGAAATGCCAAGTGACACGCACCTAATCACGAGTGCTTTTTCCACTTCCTAAAAACAGTACATGTTTCCATGTAGACAAATACACCACTAAAAACACGTAAAGTACTATAGTTTTCCATCTGCTCAGCAGACACTTGTTTCAGTATAGATGGAGGGGGTTTTGTGTGGTTAGTATTATTATCGAATAGATAAAAATAAAAACCATGACCTAAAAAAGCTGCTGATGAACCCAGATCTAAGACCACAGGCATTAAAATCAGGAACATGGTAATCAGACCACTACCCATTGGTCAACCACAATTTCATCTTCTGGCTGTGGATCTTGGACATTTTCTCACGACTCACAGGCCTGAGAATCAACATCAAATTAGGAGCAGATGGACAGAACTGTAAGAAGTATAGAAGATGGAACTGGAGACTTGCAGAGCTGGAACAAGTGAAAGCGACCATGTTGAAGCATCTGTCCCGCAAAAACCCACTCAGAGCAACCCTCTCAGAGTGACCCACTGAGAGAGTCTGCAACAATTAAACACCACACTAATTCAGATGGAGAGTTAATCCTACTTTTCCTTGTCTCCATCCAGCTTGCAGCCTTTTTTCTGTTAGACCAGACTAGAACCTGACCTTGGGTGAGCCCCAGGGCTAGAAAGCGAGCTTGTGGCCTTGTCTGTTGATGCCATCCAGAGGCGAAGTTGGCACAGAAACCCAGAGACAATATGTTGGGTCAGCTGTGCATTTTGCCCACAGGTTCTATGTGCTTGAACTAGAACGATAAAAATAGCTAGGCCGTCGTGTGCGGACAGAAGACTTGGACACATTGAGGTCAGAGGAAAAATGAGGCTGTATAATGTTCTATATAACGAGAAGGATAGTTAGGGGTTGAAGAGAAGAGGGTCACTGGACTAAGACAAGTCATTGTGGCTTGTCATTCTACAAGAGGAAGAGAACACCAGCAACAAGTCAGTGTTCTGAAAAGTCAATGGCCCCATTGCACAATATCATGCAAAAACTGTTTTCACAGCAACACTGTAATATTTTGGCATTTTAACAATCCATCTCTAAAGGAAAAGCAACACTGTGAATGGTGAATCGAGGAAAGTTCTAGAAACCATGGAGTGAGTCTAAGTCTTGGAAGAATACTCGCTCCACAACCAAGGAAAGTGGGGTGACGTCATGCAGTGCCAGCGGGGTTAACAGAGCAACTTTATTTTCTGGATGAGAACTGACATCATTGGGGGAGGTCAAATGGAAATAAAATTAGGGTTAAAAGGCCTCAATTCTTACCAGTCGATCAATGCCACTCAAGGTGTGATTGGCATTGTATAGGGAATATGTCATCTGGTACATCCCATCATTGCTCTCACTGTTTCCGTAGAAACCCACACCTACAGCAGAACTGAAAAACAAGGAGCAGAAAAATGTAAATAAGCATTTATATGTTCTCCATTTTAAACATTTTCAGAACCATGTTACAGTAAAAGGAAGGTCTTTTGGGGAAGGTGAATTTGTCTCTAAAGGAAGATTAGCCAAGAGATTAGTCACTAAGGGAAGAAGCTGAATAGACAGAGAAATTGTCTTTCTTCAAGTGGTAACCATCCGGGGAATCACACAAATGCAAACAAAAAACGCTAATAGTGGCAATGTGACCCAGATGCTAAAAAAAAAAAAAAAAACTAAAAACACATATTTGGAAAGTATTTCAAAGGGAACTCTGGTCTTCTCTATCAAGAGGATGTCAAGACAAAGGCAGGAAAGGGGGGGGGGGAGAAAAAAAAAAAAAAACTGTGGATGCTCCCTGTCCCCCCTTCAAGACTATCAGACCCCTGGGACCAAAGATGAACAAAAATGTGGAGAACCTTGGGGAACCATGGAGGATGCCTTAGCCTAAAAATGGGTTTTCTTCAACTCCTACACCTCAGCTTTCAGGCTGCTGGGGGGCTTGCACGCACCCTTTGTCTGATATTAAGTCCTTCCAAGTAACATTTCAAATTTAAGTTTCAAATATGAGGTGATATTTTAAGGAGTTTTGTCAGGAGAACTCAATGGAATTTGTAAAAAAAAAAAAAAAAAAAAAAAAAGCTCATCCCATCTCAACTGCAGCTTCTGAATGGCAACTGGAGCTTCTTATTACTCCAAAATCAGGAAAAAGATGATATTTTCTTTATAGCTCCACACTCCCTGGTTCCAATCTACTTCAGATCTCCATAGAGGTCCTAACTGACTTCGTGAGCTTCCATGTGCTCAGTCTGCCATGTCGCTCCCCCATACCGTGCACCCACGCAGAGGCTGCTAATCACTTCCAACTGTTGGCCAAGAGATGCAGCCTGGAGCCGGGGGGAGATGTAAGCTGTGGGCCATTCCCGCAGGAGACCATTACTTCATCCAAAACCATGCCAGCTTGCAGGGTCTTATGGCTGGTGTCCACACCAGTTGGCCTACAGAAGTTGCTGCTTTTCCAGCATCCGTGATGGATTTCTGTGCATGTGTGGATAACTGCAAATATAATTGTTTGAATAAAGGAGGACCTTGCGCCTTACATAAATGATGATTTCATGAACACTGTAAAACAATGCCTGGGGGTGCGGTGGCGCAGTGGGTTGGACCGCAGTCCTGCTCTCCGGTGGGTCTGGGGTTCAAGTCCCGCTTGGGGTGCCTTGTGACGGACTGGCGTCCCGTCCTGGGTGTGTTCCCTCCCTCTCTCCGGCCTTACGCCCTGTGTTGCCGGGTAGGCTCCGGTTCCCCGTGACCCCGTATGGGACAAGCGGTTCTGAAAATGTGTGTGTGTGTGTGTAAAACAATGCCATATGTTGTGTATAAGTTACTCCGCTTTCACACCAGAACAATAAATCCAACAGGAAAGTAGATGGCCACTTAGACATTCCATTTACATTTATTCATTTATCAGACGATTTTCTCCAAACTAGAGAATTAAAAAAAAAAAAAAGTACAACATTACCAAAAGGCGAGATTTGCATGCTGATACGCGACTCAAGTCCAGTCAATTTGTCACATTCCACCATGTGAACCAGTGTACGTCATACGCATGGGTGCATATAGGGTTTTCCATATTAAACAAATTATTAAACACAGGTTTATCATGCACCTAAAAGATCAGGGTGAGTCCAAAATAAATAACGGACGGAAAAGGACTTCATTGTTATCAGATATGTTGTGGAGAGTCATGGATCAGTGTACTACGGACATTTTTAGGAGACAGTCTGTGGATCACTCTCCACCCAGGGGAAAAAGAACAGCTGTCACATGTCAGGAGAGGTGGGCAGTCATTTGTAGTTAAACCCCATGAGGTTTATCTTCTTGGCCGGGAAGTTTTTTTGGTTTTCCTTTTTCAGTTGCCAGATGGCTCATTAGAGAATAGTACATTTGTAGCAGCTTTCTTTGTTTATTTTCTCTATTTATGTTTATCACCTTTTGTGTTAACTGGTGCCATTTTTTTTTTTTTTTTTTTTGAAGTACTACATAAAAATACATTGAACGTTAAATGACTCGACTTCAGTGCTACGTTGACTGTTACTTGCAAAACAATATCTCAGCCAAAACCGCAGCCGTTTTCTTGAGACCCTGTAAGCACTTCTTCGCCTTTTATTATCCCTATACCTTAACATTATAAATAATGAATTCTGAAGAATAATAATAGGGAGGAACAAAAAGCATTTGCCCCAGTCTGGCAAGAAGCACGTTTAATTGCCTTCAGAGCCATATAGAAAGAGAGAAAAGAATTAAGCACAGTGGGTTGAAATTCTAGCCCTCAGTCAATAGCTGCTTAAGGCCTTAGTCCATACCACAGATACCACACAGAGATGAGCTTCTTGCTTCATGCATAACAATCCCACCATGGATTGAGAAACAGTACTGTACTTGTGTGCATTTACATACGTTTCCAAATGCTGTCAGTAAACAGTGAAGGGGAAAAAAAGAAAAAAAAAAGCAGTGAACAGAACTGGCTTAATGGTAAGTGGGGGGGGAAAAAAGTCTAAAAACAGCACATCAACAAAATGGTTCTTAGTAATTTTATCTATTTGTGTTTTTGCAGCTGAATGCTTGTGGTTTTGGGGGGGGGAGAAGTGGAAATGTTCCCTTGATAAAAAAGGAAAAAAAAAAAAAAGTCAGTGGTGGGAGGGTGTGGAAGCATGCGTGCACACACTCCTCAATGTTGCACCAACTGCTTTTCTCAGAGATCATAAAGGTAAAGACTGAAAAGTACATAACACAAGCACTGCCTCGACACATAAATGGAAGGCAAAACCACGTTTTAACTCCCTGGTTCCTAGTTGACAACCAAGATGCCCGGCTTGGGTCACCGACGGCTGCTAGCAGTGTCTCTCGGCTAAGGGCTGCAGCCAAGCTGGGAGGCATCGATTAGCGCGGTTCTCTAATTGCTGCAAATGGATACAATGGCAGCTGAGACTCTGACCTCGCCAAGGCCCTAAGTGGTCCAGCTATCTAATTAGAGCTCCTCCCTTGGCAATCTGGGCCTCCGCCAGGCCCGATTCGCGATCTGATCCGATTTGATATGGCTGCCGGGAGCCGAGCACCCACACACCCTTCCACAACTTCAGCTGGGTCCTTCCTCTGCAATGTGGGACATGAAGCCTCATGAACATCCTGTGTATTATTAGACAACACACTCCTCCAGCTGCAAAATGATTTAGAGTTGTGCTATTCTTACAGATTACAAGTTCGATGTGCTTAAAAAAAGAACAACAGTGATTTTAAACTGAATTTCTTTCAAACATGGATAAGATGGACAGACACTACAACTCAGGATCTGATGGATTAGTAAGTTCTCAGACAAAAATAAGATCAGACAAAAGATTTAAACACAAAATACATTCACAACAACCCTGAAGTGGGGAGGAGAGGAAAGGAAATTCCCTAGAATTTTGACAGCTAAGAGCAAAAAAAAAAAAAAAAAAAAAGTCTTATGTCAAGTGATTTGACTGGTTACCCATACAGTTGGGTCTTTAGCATTTGCAAATAGGATTAGCTTTACAGAACAGTTACAGCGGACACTCCTTGCCTGCGCGCATATATATATATATATGTGTACACACACATACCTAAATACAGCATTAACAACTCATAATTATTACAATTAACCATCATTTAATTGTAACAAATTAGTCATTATTTAGCTGACCCCTTGTCCAATCTTATTACAATAAGTTTGTACACTAAGCTTCATACAATTATTTACCCATTTATATAACTGGGTAATTTTTACTGCACCAATATAGTGCGAATACCATGCTTGCAGTGTAAGGATTTGAGTTTATACATGTGAGTGTATAGAAGGTGAGCTGGTATGGTACATTTCAAGCATGTACATTAAATGGTACATTTTCACCACAGGCAGACCCATCCATAGGGACAGGGATGCGAACATCTGCTAAAGTCAACATAAGTGCTGCACTTAGCTGTCACACGGCCAGAGTAACTTCTGCAGCAAATTCAGTTAGGCATTATGTGCTGATCATTAGGGCCCTTTAGTTTCTGTTATAAAATCCTTGTGATAACGCTGGAGAAAATTTTGCATGCTTTCTTCTAAAGTGCTAATACTTATGCTTTTCTGCTGAAGTGCTGCTAGCTTCCGACATTTTCTTTCATTAAAGAAAAAAACGTTAGATGGATTTAAAAATCAAAGGAAATACATGATTACAGCAAATCCAAACATCTTATTATGGCTCTGTCAGTTTTTCTTAGTGTTCCCATCATATAACTCTCCTTTAGTGGATGGTGAAATATTCATAAGGATGAGTTTACAACTTCATATTTCACAAAAGGAGACATTTTCTCATTTCTCAACTTTTGTTGAAGCTTAACACAGTACCTGAATTCAAAGTGTAATATATGAAGTATTTTTCTGATCAGGCCAGAGCTGCTTCGCTTGCTAATCCTATATAACCATTAAAACTATGGGTGTCACATTTAAAGTGTTGACCCAGAATGCCTTGGAAGTGATAATCTGCTTTAACTCCCAGGAACCCTAGTCTCCCTTTTGCCCTTCAGACTCCAAATGAAAGGGTTTGTTTATGGAAAGGACCATGGGCTGCCTGCCCTCGCCGTACTGCTCCTTTTACCCCACATCCTCGGCGACACATAAAAATGCAAACATCGGGAAAGTGGCCTAGATATCAGGCAGTGTGTCGTGACTGACGTAGGCTGGAGCACAGAGACAGGGCGCACGGACACACACGAAAACTGAGTGGGAGTTTTGTATCTCTGCACATCAACAATCAAAGGTGAGAGGCTGTTACAGCTCTCCACCCACCTCAGCCAACCTGAGTCACTACTGTGTTTCAGCCGGTGTGAGCGTGCGTGTGAGACAGGATACGAGCTTCCTTGGCCCTGAGGGTGCTGGCCTCCTTTGGCTGCCTGAGCAGGCAGACTATGGAAGGTGAGCCAGAGGAAGGATGAGAGGAACAGGCTGGATGGAGTGCAGGAACTCTTCAAGGCAACATGCCAGAGGGGTGTATGTAGAAAAATATCCTGTGGAAAAATTTGGTTTTGAAAGGAAATGTGTTCCTTGGGTGACAATACCCCTTACCCATCGGTGATCCTCTACGTTGACTGGTGTTCTGATTTGACGGATCTGAAACTCACCTTTCTGAAGCTGTGTGCGCCTCGTGTTGTAGAACAGCCCTTTGGCCTAAGCACAAGCACCACGGTGCCTCTACTTCCGATGCATGGTACAGGGAGGGAGCAGCAGTGTGAAAAATGTCACACTGGAACATGCACATTGGCCATTTAAACACTTCAGCAAAAACATTTAATTTGTCCTGCTCTGTTCTCTAAAACCAAAGTTCACTTTTAGTGAAGCTACGGAACATAAGTCGATTACTCTGACATTTACATTTACGCTTTTGTCCAAAGCGACTTCCAATGAACTCTATGTAGTGTTCTCAGCCCTTACACCTTATTCACCAAGGTGACTTACACTGCTAGATACACTACTTACACTGGGTCACTCATCCATACATCAGTGGAACACACTCTCTCTGTCATTCACACATTACGGGTGAACCTAAACAGCATGTCTTTGGATTGTGGGAGGAAACTGGAGCACCCAGAGGAAACCCAAGCATACACAAGGAGAACATGCAAACTCCACACAGACTGAGCGGGGATCAAAACCATGCCCTCTCGCACCAACCAGGTGCTGTGAGACAGCAGCACTACTTGCTGTGCTACCATGTCTCCCATCGGTGACATACCTGGTAAGGTGTTCATTAATATTGCAGTCCACACTTGGAAGTTCCCTCCATAAGTCTGGATGACTGAAGTGACTAGATTTCTTCCACTTGAAAAATTAACAATTGACCGGCATTATGATGGAAAGGATTTCTGGAATGTCTGCACACCCTTGTGGAACTTACACACTACTGTGTAATCACACCTGTGAAATACTGTAAACTTTGGCCATTGTTTTCATATGTGGATGTATCCGCTATTCTTCAATGCACCGCTTTGCTCTCTAAGTGACTGCGATCCAGTGCTGTTGCGTTATTAATTAAAATAATACGACATAGCGCTCTGGATACCACAATAACTGGGGCAATCACAGAGACTCCATCATGATCTTAAATGCCTTAAGAAGCACAATTTAATGTTAACTCATTTAGCTGACACGTTACAGAAAAGTTTAATGGAATGCTAAGCTACTTACAATTATTCACCCATTTATGCTGCATGGTCATTTTTACTATAGTAATTCTGGGCAAGTACCTTGATCAAGGGTACTACAACAGAAGGTGGGATTTCAACTTGGGTCCTTCAAGAACTAACTGGGCTCTCTTACCCCTACATCACCTGCTGCCCGTAGTCAACATTCCTTTCCTAGAGTGCTCTTTAAACGTTGACCCCTAGTCCACTTTCATGCAGTCTTGTTCCCAGTCCTGCTGTCAACCCAACAGGACCTACACTCACCAGATGACCAAGGCAGCCAGGACAGCAGTCCAGCTCACACAGCAGGAGTTGGACCTCTTGTTCTCCTCCTCCACCTCATCCTCCTTGTGGCAGCAGCACAGGCAGCTCAGGTAGGTGGCCAGGAAAAGCAGGTTAAGCCCCAGGGCGGCTGCAGCTACGCAGCCCAGGAAGACAAGTGACTGCGGTGTGAATTGGAGACAAAACACTGGCATTAGCACACTAGTACTATTTTTTTTTTTTTTTTGCATTTATTACACTTCCTTACTATATGCAGATGAATGTTTCTGGAAAGATACAACATTAGGGTATTGCCCAGGACTGGCTGGGAGCCCTTACCACCATGCTACCTTCTGCTCATGCAGACATGTTACCAAATGCAAGGTCTACCATAAGCCGGATGGGCAATGGACATTCTGTCTTAAAGAACAACTTTAATCTATTTGTTTATTAGAAAGATTATGTTCACATAATAACTGTGCTATGTGAATACAGATGTGTCATCTCTCTCTGACAAGACAACACTAATTCAGGTGACAGACAGGAGATAGAGAGGAAGTGGAACTGTTAAGGAAAACAAGCTTGACTGTGGAAGTCTCCAAAACGGATGAAAGGCAGTTACATGTGCCCTGTCCAGTCGGAAAGGGTATATAAATTAAGCAACACATGAGTCCACTGGGGAAAAAGACACGCACAAGACTGGAATCCCACTGATGATACTGATTGGACAGTGACTGACAGGTTAATGATGGTTGGACACTACGTGGATGCCCACTATCCACACAACCCACATCAACTCTGAAACACAAAATTAAATCCATGGGAAGTGAACAAATGGTGTGCAAGAAGGCAGGTGGTGCACAACAGCTGTGATAAAACATGTTTTCTGCCCAGGAAAAAAATGGGACAAACAAAAAAGGATGTTTCAGACAGCAGCTCTGTCTCGACATTCTCTTGTTCCTCTGAACAATAAAACCCTGTTTCCTTGTTCCTTCTTATGTGATTACAAATTGCAGGATTTTGGTTTCACAACAGGGAACAGAGTGCTCAAAGTTTCTACCCTACCTTGCTATAACACTTGATTCTTTACATGTTGAGATCGCATGTACACACAAATTCCACTAATTGTTATTTGTTAATTCAGCAGATATTTTATCCAAGGCAGATTTCAATGACTTGGTACATTAAGCTACTTTTAACTGCACCAATTCATACAGCTGGGTAATTTTTACCTGGAGCAATTCATAGTAAGTACTTTGATCATGGGTGCTACATTGGGAATGGGGATTCGAACCTGCGTTCTTTCAGTGCAAATGACTCTGTCCATTACACCTCCTATGGAAACTTTAATTATGGTATTTAGCCATTTTTCTGAACGTAATAAAGCCTTGTAATTTTAAAATTCAATAATTGAGTTTTTGGTAAAAACGTAATTGCTTAAGAGCTTAAACTGCTTTTTCGGGAAGCAACACTGATATTAGTAAGTTATCACACACCAAAGAATTCTATATTATATGTTAATAAACATTTCCAAGAAACAAGTACTTTTCCCCCCAGTTAAAAACGATTGCTGAAGATTTTAAATTACTTGCAGGAATGACACACCAATACCTTATTATATCGTAACAAAGCCACACACCAAGAAATTCGATGTTGTATGTAAATAAACATTTCCAAACAAATAACTCAAGGAGGAACTCCATTGCTTTTTCTGCTCCATCTTTTGGATGAAACACGTTTGCTGTGATTGGATGTTTTCCCTTTTAGGTATTTTTGGGCCTTTAAAGTCCACTCTTGACATTGTGTGTTTTAACTTTTAAAATAGCCCACTGTAGGCTAGAGGAGCCGGGCCAGGTGAATCCTGTTGGTGTGCCAGCTCCCACTGTGAGCCCAGACCACTGATATCCTGCAAAAAATACATACTTAAATAGAGATATTTCTTCTTCTGTGTGGAATTCACTCCTGGCCTGCAATGTGCGGAGCCACACATTTTACATTTACATTTATTTATCCATCAGACACCAGAGAGGCAACTTCCATTCGACTCTATGCAGTCTTATCAGCCCACACACCTTATTCACCAAGGTGACTTACACTGCTAGATACACTGCTTACAAAGGGTCACTCATGCATACATCAGTGGAACACACTCTCTCTGTCACTCACACACTATGGGTGAACCTGAACCACACCACAATGCAGAAACACATGCCTGTCTTAAAGTACTTTTAATTTAAAGTGGGTCCTCATTACAAATGAGCTAGAAAACACTACATCCTCAAGGGTAAAAGAGAAGATTGATTTCGGATTCAAACCGTCGCACTCTGATTGGATGATTTTGACCCTGCGTTAGGCGTTTGGTTTGTAGCCCCCTGGGAGAGACTGGATAAACTATCAAGCATTGCACAGGAGCCCAACTTATTTACTTCCTAAATGATGCACTTCGGACAAGAGAATAACGAGAGCCGCTAAGTACAGCAACCATTTATTAAGAAACAGTACATTTTACATAAAAGATTAATTGTACTGTGTGAAAAGCTCAAGTAATAAGCGCCAAAAGTTTTGATGAATGGGGAAAAAGCTGATATTTTGTTAGGTTAAAAATGCTCACAATGTTAAAAAGAAAAGCAGAGTCCTTTATCCCCTCCAAATTAGGTTGGATTTCCTCTAATGGATTCCACATCATTGCCAGTGACTGCATTGCCATTTCATGGAGAGAGTGACTGCATGTTAAAGGCTGACTGTAATAGAGAGGCAACATGCCTTGATTTCAGGGATCTGTCAACATATGCATTGAAGAAGCACTTCTGAGTTTTCAAATTCCACTGCTGTCTCATCTTCTGAACTTCAATGGTTTTGTGTCTTTCCCCACTCCTGATCGCTTATGCGCATTGTTCTAGAACTGGCTGCCCCGTGAGACTGCTGTGGTAGCGAGCCATCCATAATAAGTACTCAGCATCACACAGGAGGAAGTCATTGAACTCCTTTACTGTAACACGTATTAATATTTTGTGCAGCTAACCAATCACTGCCAATTTACAAGTGAGGCCCTGAAATGTGTTATGAACCAGCCATACAACTTCTCACTCTTCAATAACCCATCTCTGTTGCTACGTTCTGTCACATTAACCATCAACGCTCTCCACTTACCACCTGGTTACACCTGTTTAGGGCATCATCGACAACAGCTTGAAGTTTATGCAACAAAGAAGTCCCACAATACTCTGTGCTGGTTGACAAATCTTGTTCTTGCTACTTATCGACCCAAAAAAATCCATATCAGCTAAATGTCTATTACACATGTATTGATTCAGACTTTTTTTATGTGTTTCTAAGCCTCGCTGTACTGATCTTCAGAGGAGATTTCCAGCATTTGGAACAACCCCATAGAGACTGAGCTGGGTCTAAACCCATGTTTGAAGAGCTATGGGCCACCAGTACTACTCGGATATTCAGAAATGGTTCCAAAATTCCAAATAACTCCCAAAAGGCCAGACAGTAACTACATAGTGGACAGCAAGAGTTGGAGGGGGAAAAAAAAAATAAAAATAAGTGAAACAGCAGGGACAAGAATATAGGATGAAAGCAGAATTTGGACAGGATGTAGGAGTCTCAGCGAAGGGTGTTAAGGGTATTAAAAGCAGGAGTGTGTCTCATCTACCTATATGTGTCTTCAGTTACCGATACTGGCCATGCAAATATTCTTATTACTCTTTCAGAAATACCAAGTAGCTTTTTAAAACTTGAAACTTATTACTTCAGTCCATGTTTTTTTTCCCCTTCTTCATGCTGACACAGCAGGCTCTCCTAGGCTAAGTGCCACATGGGCTTTGGCCACGTGACTCAAAGTGGCTCATTCCTTAGGCAAGGCATTCCATACACAGCCCCCCATTTGGCCACGTGCCCCTTACTCCACTCCCATGGGACTTGGACGTGACAGCTGCACCGGATGCAGGTCGACTGGACCGAGGCCCCCACCCCCATGTCAAAATGTCGGTGAAGAGTGGCTGTGCTGGAGATACATCATCCTGCCCTGGGGCTTTATAAATTCCCGAGGCATCTGCCCGAAGCCACGAAATTGAGGCAAAATAAGATTCCATTCCGCCAGTAACTAGTTCTGGGTCAAGAATCAATGGAATGACAAGCATACGTGCTCTGCTGGAAACACAAACCCACAATCAATTGCAGCAGAAGTTGCAATTCTTACAGCAGGCAGCAAAGATGGTGGCATTACCACCTGGAGTTGAGGGGGCTGTGGAAGTCACGTTAAAAATCAACAAAACTTCCAAATTCAGTCCAGACAATAAACAAAACTAAATTAAGCAGGGGACTGTTTGGGTTTTTTTCACTGTGGACTTTAACTCCTTGGAATAATCCTCTTTCATACCGTTGGAGGAACATGAGCTCAATCACCGCCCAGCGTCATACATTACATTAGCACATTTATGTTAGCAAACAACAAGCGCTTGGCAACACTTGGGTTCTGGGACCCATATTGGAAACGAAGAGCACTGGACAGGATGGAAAACCAAAGCTGTTCAACAGGAAAGAAGGAAGCGCTAAAATTAGGCCACTTCATAGAGTTTAGGATTAGCCGCATGCTTGACTTCTGACAATTTTTACAAGCAAACCTAACCTGTTTGCTTCTTAGAAGTGTTTGTGCAAGATGTTTTTCCTCATGGGAGACACGAGGCACTGGAACCTGTCAAAGCAACTCTCTCTCTCCTGCACCGCGAGACAGAGATGCCTTTCTGAAGTTTGGAAAGTGATGTGGCCCTGTCAGATGAATGAATGCTCTGCAGATTTCCCATCGAGATGCTCGGTGCTCTTTGATCCCGCCTGCCTTCGCTTGAAGGGGGGCAATTATTCTGACCGTGGAGACAACTCACACACAATGTCTTTTGACAGAAACGGTCATTTCTGTGTAGGAGGGAGACTGCAGAATTGCCCCATAATTTTCACAACAGAAAGCGTGAACCCTGCAGCAAAGCTGACCGTCATCTACGGGATGACTTCATAACCATCGCCCATAATTTTGCTGATACCTTAGCCTAAGGTCAATTACAGTGAACTACCCATTTATACAACAGGGTATTTTACTGAGGCAACTCGGGGTAAACCTCTTGACCAAAGGATCTGCAGCAGCACTGCAATCAAACCCAGAGTCCTTTGGTTTACAAGGAGGCACCCCAGGACATCTGCTGCTCCCAGCTCTTCTCTGTAGCCCGAAATTCCTGGATCAACAGTAAATTGTTCTCGTAGAGAAACACACAGCACATCGAAAGTAGAGTTTTACAAAGAACGTACGGACGAATTTTCAGAATCCTTCTAGCGTCGAAACCTCCTCGAGGTGCTGAAAGTATGCCTTGCCTCCTCACACACAATCTCGCAAACGTACGATCAAACGGAATCGGCATCAGAAAAAATATTTTTTCGGCTGCTCCAGTAATTATTTCACCTTGTCTGAAAGGTAGCGTGCCGAGAGGAGGAGGACAACCGTGCGTGGAGCACGCAGCCTGCGCTTTTTCTCCACAGATGATTATCCGCAGGTCACATGACGTGTCCAGGCGCCATGTCTCCAAGGAGCCAGATGACTCCCTGGTGGAAAAGCAGGAAGCCCACATGAATGGATCTGCAAACTGTCAGGTGGCACCCTTACAAATGAAGGACGAGGGGCTTCACAGAAGCGTTACTCCTCACTCTGGTCCAGACAGAGAGAATGTCCAAGTCCAGATCCTTAAAGTTGGCTGGACATAGGATGGGGGGGGGGGGGAAATATGAGGGGAATCTCACTGAACACATGGGTTGTGAGAGTCTCTCTGAAGCTCAGACACATATTCCGTGAATGTCGGATCTCCTACTAGGCTCTCACGTTCTCTCTCTGCAACACATCTCACACACATACTGTATAATAAAGTGCTGCTTTGAAGTATGTGAAGCCCTTGTGTCCCTTGCTTTTACAACGAAACGGTTATTTAACGAAAACCAGCTGCTGTCATCTGACATAAATAGGTATGTAACGACCAATTCCACGTTCGTTTAGAGGAAATTGTGTGTAGTAGAAACACAGGTGCAGAAACAAGTGAAGCCCAAGTTTATTTGGTTAAACCAAATAAGTAGAATCGGGTGTGTAAATCAGACTCATTCATATTTTTTTCAGTTTTAGATCTAAGAATCGCTTGGGTTCGCACACCTTCGAGCACCACTGTATCATGTTGTATGTCACGTGATACGAGTGTGTTACCAGTCTTTACAGCAATGAGACGCCCAGGCAGTTGAAATGAATGCGAAATTACGGTAGAGCTAGAGCGCGCGACCAAAAAGCTACGCTAGCGAACTGGTCTCGTGCCCCAGGGTGTGCTTCGCTAGCGGGGATAAACCGACCGAGGAAACGCGCACACACGAAGGAAATACACCGCAAACTCGATTCTTAAACACAGGTAGTAGAGTCTTTAACACAAAAAACATTGAGGAAGAAAAAAAAAACGGTGTATAAATTATGTTAGGAGGTCTGCGACGCGGCGCACATGTCGCCTCAGCCTCCGGCAAAGACTGAGGCGAACGACCGGCGCGGCGGTACGAAACAACAAGAAACTCGTAAGGTTCAGCTCGAGAACCGCGCGCGCGGCGGGTGAGGAAAAGAGACTTGCACAACTTTCTGAAAAGTTTCCCATAAAATCTTACACAGATGCGGGCGCTAAGCCGGTCGGAGAGGAAACATACTTGATTCCACTCACTCTGTCTGTTAGGATTCTGTGTTCGTTTGTCGCTGTCCACCCACCTGCTGGTAGTCCTCCTCCTGCGGCCGGAACGCGCTGTCCACGGGCTCCAGCCGCAGGTTCGTGTGCGGGAAGTTGTGCAGCCAGTAGGTCCACCATGGTGCGATGTAGTTGAGCCGCGCGGCGCACATTCCCGAGTGTGTGTGTATGAGAGCGTAGTAGTGTTTCTTCTCTTCTCGCTCGCTCGCTCGCTTCGCCGTCCTCCAGTCCGCACTCACTCACTCGACTGCGGGGGGCGACGCGCGCATCCGCTACGTTCCCAGCACTCAGACTCGGCGGGGCCGCGCGCCAAATAACGCCGGATCTAACTAAGCGTGCGGCTCCATGGTAGATCCCACCCGTCCCAAAGCCCTCCCAGTATCCAGCGGAGGAAACTACAGTACTACTGGAGTGCGGGCGCGTGCGCGGATCAAGGCCACGAGACGGGGAGCGCGCGAAGACGCGCGCGGAGCCAGTTCCCGTTCCGTTCGGAGAGTTGGCAGGAAAGTGGAATCGTGAGGTGTTTGGAAACTCGAAGGCGGTCGGGACGTTGAAGAAATCAAGCTCACATTCACTGCCGTGTCAATATTAAGGGACCAAAAAGAACCATTATCTAGTATTGTAGTACATTATTATGTTATATTCTCAACTCAAAACTGAATTTAAAACTCTTATTAGAAAAGTGTGATACTCTGTAATTACTATTTGGTCATACGGAATTTTAAAAAGTCTGCCATAATTTCAAACAATAGTGAATTATTATATATATATATACATATATATAATAATTCACTATTGTTTGAAATTACGCGCCCGCACTCTAAAATATAAGTATAATACTGTATATATGTAACAGTAAATCTAATAATAAAACAATAACGGTTTTTGGCACTGGCAAAATAAACCTTCCGGCATTTTAATTTCCACGGAGTGAATAAAAATCGACGGTTTCTAAGAGAAAATGTATGCAAGACTCGCGAGACTTCCTTATTTAATAAATTTAAATACGACTAAAAGCTCTTATCGGAGATCAATAAAACGAGACGCGCTTTTCCAAGCGGTCACTGGAACTCCATCTTGCGGTCATGTGCGGTACTGCAGCCTCTGAATTCCCCTCTGGAGTACGTGAATCTCACACACTCTCCGCAGGAATGACACACACACTCGAGAACAAATCCATACTAATTCATAATTAAAGACCAGTGAAGCCCTGGAATTTAGATCTACCAACGCCTCTACTCTGCTTGTACAGGACGTTCACACTGATCCCCTGGCAGTTATTTTAAGCTTCTAATAATTAATAGAGAGGTTCAATGTTGCGAAGTGCTGCTTCATCTTCTTCGTACCCAAATCCAGAGGGGCAAAGGGAGATGATGAGGGAAATATTGCTGGCTAATGTAAATGAAGCTGTCTGTGTATATATAGTATTTATACATGTACAATTTTTAAGTTAATTTTAAGTTCTCTTGACACTGTTGTTTGTCAGTACAGGGTTCCGTGAACTTGTAAAGTTTCGGTGAGCAATTTCTTTAGCGGCACAAAGTTTCGGTATGAAAAATGGCACCTGTAGCAGATATATTTTCCAGTTGAGAAGCCATTTGTGTGATGGACGACCTGCATTTAATAAAAAAAAAACATTGGTAGCTCTTGGCCAGCAGTTAAATGTGACGTTCAAGAAATACCAGTGTCCCCTGTCTGGACCCTCCTGTGTTTCAGCGTGGCTCTGTCACGGGACACTAAACAAACGCAATGTTATTGAATTGTTGCATAGATGACAATTTCATACAAAGAGAGGTAGTTTCACCTATTCGTACAGTTGGATGTTTCAGTGGCACAGTTAATGCTTAGGGGGATGCGTTGGTGCAGCGGGTTTGGCCTGTGCCTGCTCTCTGGTGGGTCTGGGGTTTGAGTCCTGCTTGGGGTGCCCTGCGATGGACTGGCATCCCATCCTGGGTGTCCCCTTCCCCTCCAGCCTTGCGCCGTGTGTTGTCGGGTTAGGCTCTGGTTCGCCGCGACCCTGCTCGGGACAAGCAGTTTCAGATAATGTGTGTGTGTGAGTTAATTCTCAAGGGTGAAAAAGCCAAGCCTCTCCTGGCGGTCAAATCAGCAACATTCAGGTGACGTGTCTGCACCCACTGCGGTACTCCTTGTCCCAGCCTTAAGCAGTCAGGCTCCTCGGCAGCACACCTCCACCGCTCTGCAAATGGCCTCTATTAAACGTCACGTGCAAAGCTTCAAATACTGAACGTCTGCCACGAAGGAGCATAAACACCACGTAAGTTGTTCATCAGACTCTTAGTCCTGCTCACAGGGCTCTGATAGAGAGAAGTCTGTAGGAATTAACTGCAGAAAGAAAATAAAACGCTGCGCTTGTGCGGGGAGACAGAGCGCGGAGTCGTAGACGAGCAGAATTGATGGCACTGGGATTGAGTTAAACTGTCTCGCTTGGTGAAAGGGTGCATGTGTATGGGAAAGGTGGCTCAGCGTTGAGCACTGGTGCCTCACAGCTCCTGGCCTGCAGGTTTGGATGTGGGTTCCAATCCTGCTCAGTCTGTGCGGAGTTTGCATGTTCGCCCTGTGTTTGTGTGGGTGTCCTCTAGGTCCTCCGGTTTCCTCGATATGACATGTCTTTCAAGTGGATTAAATTGCCTGTGGTGTGTGCATGTGTGTTAATGAATGAGTGTGTGTGATTGCCCTGTAATGGAGCAGTGTCCTGTCAAGGGCATATCCTACCTCCCACACTATGTTTCCAGGGTAGACTCTGGACCTCAACAACCCTGCGCTGGACAAGCTGCTATTCATAACTGATACACAGATTGATGACAGAGGGCTGCAGTCCCATCAACAATCACAGGGGGGCGCTGGGCTCCCAGCTACTATTCCTGCATGCTGAGCAGGTCGGGCCTTCCTCCCTGCGCCCGTCCCCTGCCGTCAGCCTCGTCCGCTGCACACAGGCACTCCTGGGCCCAGCAGGTGTTAGTGAGGCCTGATGTGTCTCCATCAGTCCACCCGCTTCCCACAATCCCCCCCTGAGCGAACGGTGGTTGGGGGTCCTCCAATGCCTTCGATCGGGGATCGGCGCAAAGCCCACCTCTCTGTCCCGGTGCCGCTCGCTCATTTAATTACGTATCGATTTGATGTGTCGGCCCACGAAATGAGAGGCCGCAAACACGTCCAGCGGCCAGGCGGTTGAGCGAGTGGGGAAAACCTGGCGCTCTTTTCTCCTTACTTACGTGTGTCTCGGTGCTCCTGGGTGTCCTGGGCAGCGAGCGGAGAGCAGCATGAGCACTTTCTGAAAAGAGATGGAGGGATGTGGGCTCCCGCTAAGGGACAGGACACCTCCCGTCTTTAACGTGTCACACTGACCCAGTAACGCGCCTGCGCAGAAGGGGACTGTACCCCGGTAGGTCTGTGTTCTCGACCCTACAGCTCAGGTGGTGCCTGTGAGCCATGTTCATCATGCACACGTGGACACCAGCAGGACACCGCCAGCATTCCTCCTAGATGTACTGCATCTCACATGTTTTTTTAACCTCATCTGGTGACCGGGAATTGGGTACTTTTTCAGCATCATTTTTACTGTATCACCTCAGGGTAAGTGCATTACTCAGCTGTAAGCACTACACCACATGCTGCACCATTACGATTCTGCCCCATGAGTTATGATTCCTGACCCGGCCGTGGACACTGAGCGGCAGTTCCGAATGAAGGGCGGTAAACTGCGCTGTATTTACCAGGTTAACTGGATTGTGCAGCACAAGGCCAGATCTCAGTTATATTATATTGTAACGATATGTAATGATTGCATTCCATCTTAGCTGCTCAGGGGGGTGTATAGTATGGGTGCCCAAAAGGCCCAACCCGCTGACCGCGCATCGGAGGGCCGACAAGCATGTGGCTACTCACAGGTGCAGTACTGCACTCAGGCAGCAGAGGGCGGTGGGGTCTTTGAATTAAGGAGAATATGGTGTAACCCCCCCCCCCCCACACACACACACACACACACACACACACACACACACACACAGCGTGTGCGACTGGCTGGAGCTGCACTGTCACCTGTACCGCATGTACGTTTAGCTGAGTTAGGTGTGTTCCTCCAGGATAAAATGATGAGTGCGATAAAAGAGCACCTTCGACCTCCACGCCATCTACCGGTTAGGAAGAGGTTTTACCTCTTTCCTGGCCACATGTGGAAAAATACAGCACGGGTTTTGTACCTTGGCCGATTCCATGTGTAAATCGCATCATTTATGCAAATGAGGACCGTCTCACCCGCCAGACGTCCAGCCCAGGAATTAGCGTGTGTGTGGAAAAAGAGGGTAAAATGGGTGATGATGCTGCTCCGTGGGGTGAAGAGTGGACAAGCTCCACTGTCAGAGCGGCGAAGGAGAGGTACAAATAGCAGAATTGAAGGCGAGGAGTCATCCGACTTGCTGATGTGGGATCGATCCTTCATTACCCGGCCCCTTGAGTGCACTTGGGCTTTCAGGATTGCTGATGGGCAAGACGTATGGCGCTGAGGCCTGGAACGAGCGCTGATCACCGGTGCCTCCCCCCGGGGTTCCCTTACTTGTTTATTTGGTTCATTGGCCAATCGACGAAATTATCTGTGACTACCGGATCCGAGATGGAAGGAGAAAGCTGGGCGTGTCCCCTTGAAATCACCGACGGGAACTTTCTGGAAGTTTCTGCTGCAAGATAGTGTGGTTTCCGCCAATTAAAGTGCCTCGTACACATCTCAGTCAGTCGGTTACAAAGGCTGGAAGGAACCTGGGGAGGTGCATATAAAGGGAACTGCCATAGAAAGCCATAAAAAAATCATGAGTCGCCATAGTAACCATTTTTGAAGAATGAAGACATGATTACCGATAATTATAAACGTCAAAGAAAAACTGTACAGCGCCAAATAGTTTGACTTCTTCTATTATATGGTTTTAATCCAGCTGCCGTTCACTCTGCACACCACTGGATGCCGCGTAGTTATATCATGATCTCTTGAACATTAAACAGATAAAGCCAAGTCTCTGAAAAACGTTCTTTTTCACGGGCTGTTGCTCTCAGAGAAGAGACTTCAAACTTTAAAGGTGGGCTTGGACTCCTTTTGTGAAAGAAACTCAAAGAACTAAGAAAAGAAAAACATATGCAAATATATGATGTAGTACAGGAAGTCCTAAGCACTGATCACAAAGGAAGTACAATATCCCCAAAAAAACAACAAAAAAAAAATCTCAAACTGATTCTGTACAGATACACACACCAAGGAGAAGGTTTTGGGAGTAGTTGCTCTTTTTATTAGCTTCTATCATTAATTGTATTTGTGCGAACAATCATGTTGCAATTGAAATAGTGAGGAATTCGGCGGAGGGTAATCAGTTTTACAACTACACAGCTTTCATTCCAAATCTCATTATCTTTCTGATTGCTGCACTCCGTTCATTAACAGGACTAAATTAGATATTAGAAACAAGGGTAATTCATCATTTTTTTTCTGCCGGTTGAGGGACCCTGTCGCAGGTTGTGGGATTGAATCCTGGATGGGACCTTAGATTTGTTATGTCCTAGAGCAAGTGGCTTTGCCCCTGGGGCCCCAGTGGGAACCTGGATGAACACACACACAAATGAAGCAACCGACAATCAGGATTTGATGTATTAATGTTGTGTTGACTTTATTTGATCTACAAACTTCGTGCAAGGTGGATTTTAAGTAGCTTATTTCTTTCGATTTATTTTTTTGTGGCACAGTGAGTAGCACTGGTGCCTTACAGTCCCTGGGCTGAATGGCTGGATAGAGGTTTCATACTTTCTCAGTCTGTCTGGAGTCTGCATGTTTGGATTGGTTTCCTCGAGATGCTCATGTTTCCTCCCACACTCCAAAGACATGTATTTCAGGTGAATTGGCGACATGAAACCGCTCTTTGCGGGCGTGTTTGTGAGTGAATGAGTGTGTTTAATTGCCTTGTGATGGACTGGTGCCCTGTCCAGGGTGTACCCTGCCTCATGCTCGATGCTTCCAGCATAATCTCTGGACCACCGTGACCCTGCCTTAGGGTTAGTACTGAGTATGTAAGAGTGAAAGGTTTCTACAAATTCTCAGTTGTATTAATGTAAATATTTTATTTCTGCTGCAGCCAAAGCGACTCTTCCTCCAGGATTAATAAAGTTTCATTCATTCGTTGTTGCGCCTCTGCATGAGGGCCTCATTGTGCCTCATTGTACACAATTCAAAACAGTTAACACACTCTATACATCAATCACTTGGTTCTGCTGCATTTCTTAAATAATCAATTACTACCTCATTTATTTATTTTCTTGACACTTTTTTCCAAAGTGACTTATGGTTTCTTACAATGATTTACCCATTCAGGTCATTTTTACTGGAGCAACAGCAGGGACAGTACCTTGCTCAGAGGTACCATAGAAGGAGGTGGGATGTGAACCTGGGACTCTAACCACTACACCACCCGTTGGCCCACTACCCCACTGAGCCTCAATCTTTCCTTCCTCTGTCAACAGAAGGACACAAAAGAGTACGGCGTTCTGTCCCAAGCGTCCTCTCTGTTAGCTGCAGAGAAATATGAAGGACAGAAGACACCGTGAACTGTTTTCAAGGGTGACTTCTTCCCAAGCACTCGAGTGGCTGTTGTAGTGCAGTAAAGAAGTGAGGATGAGGTGACCGCGCCGACATGGCTTCGACTTCTACTGGGTGAGTGAGGCAATGTCCCTGAGAACCATCCCCTTGTCCCCCTCCACCTAATTCCCTTCCGCAGCCCCATGACACTGGGCTGGGAGAATTACCTGGGTGCTTGCAGTCTTTAGAGCCCGAAGATTCAGATAGCCTCCCGATTCCTCATGCAGTCAATATTAATTTAATATCTCTTCCATCTTCTTCTTCATCACCTCGCCCTTCCCGCTCATTTATCGCTTTCATTCTCGCCAATTCCTCGAAAGTGTGACGTGAGCCGCATCAGATATGTATCCAATCATAACGGATAAGCCAAAAAGTGGAGTCCTGACAGGGATCAATTCCGTGGATTAATACTGCATGGTTAAGCCTGTATTGTGGATATCGATGTGGGAGCTACACCATACTGTGCAACATTCTGGGAAACCTTCTTCCTCATAGGTCTGTGATTGAGGATTTATACATACATACATTTTCAGAACAGCTTGTCCCTACGGGATCGCAGGAAACCGGAGCCTACCCGGTAACACAGGGTACAAGGCCGGGGGGGGGAGGGGACACACCCAGGACGGGACACCAGTCCATCACAAGGCACCCTAAGCGGGACTCGAACCCCAGACCCACTGGAGAGCAGGACCGTGGTCCAACCCACTGTGCCACCGCACCCCCACAGGATCTATACATTTACGCTATATTATTTAACAGGCTATTTTTCATTTCCTAAGCATCCTTGAGATAAAAAGCTGTGGTTTTGCATCGGAGGTTCTGCAGTGTCCGTAAGCATTCTCTTGTTTACCTGTTTGACGAGCGCTACCCTGCGGCCAGCTCTCGGGTCCAGAAAGTAGCTACTGAGCTGCGTGCAGCAAGGAGAGGCGGTTGGATGTGAGGAGAGCATTTCTGAAACTTGGAACTCCGAGGAGCATCGATCTCCTGGCTGTGGCTGAAATCAGAATGGAAAATTTCTCTGTGCTAAAGGTCAACTCCATGGTTTGGGTCAGGGCTTCTGCTTCCCAGTGTTGTGCTGCAAAGGATGCCGGGAGGTATAGATTTCTGACTTTCGCACCCAGAGGCAACCTGCAAGATGTGAACCGTCTTATTCTAATCTGTTGCTTTAGGTTACCTACGCAAGCACAGTATTGTCCAGGGTTCGAGGACATCTTCTTCAAGGATGGGGATATATTACTTTGCATGCCAACGGAGGACGCCCGACACGTGTTGGCCTGAGGTCTCCCGTTTTAACGATGTGACACCCACGAGTTTCCGACAGGCAGCATTCGAAATTGCCTGCTATTTTCCCCTTGCAATTGTTTCGCCGCTGTCTGAATGCAGCTAGGGTGATGAAGCGCATTATACAGCACTTTGACTTAAACCTTTGCTACATGCGGAAATGAAAGCGGGGATTGCGTATGCATGTGTGTCTTGGCTTCGAGAAAATTGAGACCAGCGTTCCATTTTCTCCGTCTGGCCGCTCACTTCTTGTTGGGAAGAGACTGCCTGCCAGATGTGTAACAGCAGTTACGACGACACCGCATGCCCTGCCAACACCTCTCCAGGCTCACCGATGTCGAGTGTGCGGGCCTGGAGTGTCATGTACGAAGAGGGAGGGGGATTTCGAAAGGACGGTACGGGTCACGGTAATTTTTGTCTCGGTTTATTCGGACTCTTGTCGCGACCTGCCGAGCCGTCGAAGCTCAACAGGGAGAGGTAGGAAGAGAGAGCGGTCGAGAGAGAACGAGAGGCTGATGGAGGACCGCGTTTCAAGATCAGATTGATCGCAATTAGGAAAAGTGTCAATCCAGCTGCAAACGGGAGCGTTTACTGTGGCGATCTGGCTGAAATGAACAAATCGCTGTTTGTTTCGCGTCTTCCGGTCCGTCGCGTATTTTTGCGCGCAAGCAGAGTACGAAGGAACACGCAGACACACGGGCCTCTCTTTAGCTACACCAAGTGTCACGGTATCATTAGCGAGTTGAAAAGAGTATTTATTTTTATGCTCGCTGACAAGTTTTGATGTGTTTTTTGCCGCATGTTTATACATATTTGTAATCTCGGCCCATGAATAATTCATGTCTCCATTTGAATCTAGCACAATGCAGCAGGGACCAGAATTGGCTTTACCTGACAGTAATTTCACTGGGGAAAATTGCCAGTTGGATAAGAAACAAATAAGAAAGTCACTTAAAAAAAATAATAGAAAGTAACAGTGGCAAACTTGAAATGGGGATGGTGAAAAATGCGCGCAAGTTGGAATTGAATTTCGCAGGGGGGCGGAAAGATCAATAGTTCCGTAGTAAAGTGAGAGAGACCGGAGCGAAAATACGTGGGAGAGATCGACGCACAGATACAACACAGCGGCGCGCAAATATTTCAGCTGGAGAGAGCGGCCCGCAGACAGATCAGCAAGGGAGACGTACATTATGCGGAGAGACCAGTGCAGTACAGTATGTATATCACCGAAAAGTGATACATAAGTGAGTGGGGCGGCGGGTGGCGTGCTGCTTACAGCCGTAACCTTCCGTTTAAAGGAGCTGGCTTTCGGTACCACCTCCTGATGTAGTACCTTTAAGCAACTTACTTACCCTGAATTGTTCCAATAAAAATGACCCAGGTGTGGAAATGGGTAAATCATTGCAAATAGCTTAGTTTACAAACCTAACTTCAGTAGAGATCGTGTGCTTGGGTGAACGATTAGTGTACTGTTCATGTTGGTGTGGAGTCTGGGCGAGGGCTTGCACCTGCAGCCAAACAAGGTTGTTGAGGTCCCCATCCACTGGGACAAAAGGGAGGTTTAGGCGGGGTAGTGAAAACAGTGCATAAGGCAGCGTGAAGGTTAGTTGGCGTTTATGTATGCTGTACGTCAGTAGTTCCCACACTTTTTTGTCCTGACCTGGCAGCTCTAAACCCTAGTATGTACGATGACAAAGACCACTCATTTGGAACGTTGGACGATTCAGGATGCAGAAGAAATTCTTATAACGGAATATAAGGAAAAAAATTTCTATAAAGGGGGGGGAGCGGTGGCGCAGTAGGTTGGACCGGGTCCTGCTCTCCGGTGGGCCTGGGGTTCAAGTCCCACTTGGGGTGCCTTGTGACCCATCCTGGGTGTGCCCCCTCCAGCCCCGCGCCCTGTGTTGCCGGGTTAGGTTCTGGCTCCCCGCGACCCCGAATGGGACAAGCGGTTCAGACGGACAATTTCTATAAACTCCAATGATAAAATTTGCATGAAACAGTCATAAATGAACCATTTTAAATAATAATGGAGGGGAACAGTGCGTTCAATAATTAAGGTCAAAACGATAAAATGTCCGCGCCATCTGTAATACGGCATCCAGATAAGAGTGCTGCTTATCAAGAGGCTCCATGAGTACCGGACATGAATGCACTCATTCGCATTAATGTATTAAGAGTATTTGGATGTTATGCTATCCACAACTATTCTACTTTAATTACTATTTCAATAACGTTCCATACTGTGCAAGTGCTGTAATTCCCTTTTAACAATGCTTTTATATACACACATACATATAATATGAATGTAGGACTGTCCTGCAGTCATTCTGAACACCCTCATAACAGGGATTTTGGAACCCTGTTGTATGTGATTGACAGCTGGGCACATGGTGTAATACTCCTCTCCCAAAATATTATTGCTACAAACCCCAGCTGGACAAAGGCATCAGTTAAGTCAGTAAATGTAAACGTAAGCCAGGGCATTTCGTGTTGAAACGTATAAGCTGGAGAGATGAGTGCAAAGATATTTCGTAGTGAGATCAAAGCAGAAGCACTGTATATATTAGTCTGAGCGACAAAAAGACAAAAGAATAAAAGTATCAGTGGGAGAATGAGAGCTATCAGCAAGAGACACCTCAGGTCTAACAATAAAAGTTAAAAAAGATCTAACTCGCACGTTCCCTTTTCCTGGGGAGATCCATTTCGGTGCCGAGGCTTTAAACAGCCGATTACAAATGGCCCACATTTTTTACAAAGTTTGGATCTGTTTTTAATTGTTGCATATCTCGTGAAAAAGGATATAGAGCTAATTTGTGTCTCTTCCCCAGAGCTTATGTTCTCTTAATGCCTACTCCTTATACTGAAGGAAAGTAATTAATTAGTTGCTTAGCAGAGGGCTCCATCCAAAGGAAATAATAGAGACTCCATTCACATTTCAGCCATTTGAGACGGTGGTTTACCGAAGCAGCGTAGGTCACCGGAGTACATCTCCTGCTCGAGGATTACAAGAGAACTTTCTCTCCCGAGGTTTGGATCTGCAGAAAGGAATAAAGGCCAAGAGGAGCCTGCTGATGGAAAAAAAGAGAAAGAGAAATCTTTTTGATAGCGAGTGGTGACCCTTGTTCTGCTCATAGTTCAGTGGAAGAAAATGCATCTTATGTTCGTAATCGCAAAAACATGTCCTCCTGGGTGCTGCTTTCTGTGATCGAATTATGGAGCTTCAGAGCAAAATCCGGAAACTTCCACCCTTGGATTGTTTCTCTTTGCAACTTGGGCATATGATGAGAGCAAACTCTTTCTATTTATCGCGGAATGCGTAGTTGAGTTTCCCCTGAAAACGTGATCCTGACCGGGAACCTTACATCGCAGTGCTGTTGGACAGCGTAGACTGCTCAGGAGGAGTCACCCCCCCCGGGGGAGTCGCAGAAAGCACCCAGGAGAGAGACAGATGGCCACCGAAAGCAAGACACTTCCATCTTGCAGCACCGGTACACCGATTGACGAATACACAAGTGTAATTTGCGCCACTTTAAGGACTGGTGTCCCAGACCGGTTGCTGGCTGCTAATGCTGCTGCGTCTGAAAGCTCGAGCTCCCGTACACAACAGATGTTACCTAAAACGGCGTCATCCTCCAAATGTATTTGATTAAGCATCATGCTCCAAAGTCAAATTAAACCCGCCACGGCAGCGAAAAGACACGGACGTACGCACAAAAACACGTACAAACACGAAATGTCTTAAGGTCTCGAACGTCACCGATCCCCCTGACAGCGCGAATCTGAGACGACAAAAAAAAAAAAAAAAAGTCCTTGGGGCTGATTTTTACAATTAAAGAGGAAAACAAGCCCTTTCATGAGAGCGAGCGCTCTTCTTTCTTCTGTCTTTTGATGCGATGTGGGTGTGATCTCTCGGGGCCGCTCTCGACAAAGAGGCGCAAAGGGCCTACAAGCAAGGCAGCAGCCGCACTACGGCAGCGCAACAAACAGTTAGCGGCGCGGCGTCAACACGTGCGTGTCCGCACGTGCGTGCGTGCAGAACGCCGCGGCTTCCAGCCGCAACAATAGCGAGCAAATAATTTGCGTGCCGCAGATTCTTCCGGAATCTAGGCGCAGGTAGGAGGATTTAGTCGGGTCGCAATAATTCCGTGCTCCGGTGTATCAGCTAAGTAAACGCTTTAGCGGAACAAATTGACGCGGCGGCTGAAGTCGGCGACCTCGGAACGGAAGAGGACGCGCGGGCCGTCGAGAGCGAAAAGCCCGGCCTCTAACCGGCCCGTTTCTCTAAGCCCCACATCTTTGTGGAAGCCTCTCCGCCACACGCGAGAAAGCGCTAGCTACCGGCGCACCTAAATCTACTGCGGAAACACAAGAGAGCCAGTTTGCCGCCGCTGCGTAGGAGGCTCTGCTGCACAGGATTCGTCTTCGCAGAGACTCTAGATCAAAAACATCATTTTTAATAAATGCGTTCAATTAAGTTCAGCTAAAACGCTGCTTAGATAATCTTTCTAATTTGAATTTTGTTTTTTGCGCCTTTGTATCACCGTTACGGAGTCTGCTACTATAAGCGTAAGTGATGAGGTGCCTGGAAGTACTGTGCCTTCCCGAACCACTTGTTGTTTTTAACCATTAAGTTGGCGAGATCATTAAGTTGCTTCTTTAGATTCCTCCTCCTCGGTTCCGTTCCGCCATCAGCGGGGTGTTTCCCTGCAATGAAATAAGGAAGGCAAAGGCGCAGTGATTTCCTGTCACTCCTCGTCCCATGTGGTCCTGCCAGGGGTTCTAATCGTTCCCATCGTTGACAGGTCCTCCTGTGTCTGGTGATGTAATTGGCATCAGGACCAGCTCCTCCATTTCATCTGGCTGTGAGTCATGCACAGAGTTTTTGCGAAGGTGACGGCTTCCGGAGCCTCTCCCGTGTCGCGTGGCCTTATTGAAGCTGTTTCAGTTTGAATGTACTATTTCAATTTCAGGTCTAATTATCACTTATAGATGATTGTTGTCAATAACACAGCTGCCAAGCCTTGGACTTCTGGATGTGAGCTCAAGCTACTGAACCCCATGTTGCCCACTGTGGAACCTTGACGTTGGGGAATATCCTGACACACACACACACACACACACACACCTGTATGCATGCATAGACACATGGAAGCGCGCATGAATGGACACATGAACCCACATATTGCCATTGCTCTTGCGCAACAAATCCTGCCAAAAGTGCTTCCCAACTATGATCGCAGCAGCTAACTGATCATGAAGGAGAAGCACAGGAGGGTTGATTGTGTTGGGTAAGCTGTGCCGCTTGTTAGGGGTGTTGACGTACATGTGACTGTGAGGAATGGTGCAGCACGGTAAAAAACGGAGAACCTGTGAATCATACTGTATGGTTGCCTGCTTTTACATTTATTGCGCAATGATTAAATGCACATTTTGACCACCAGATGGTGCAGTGGTTAAATCAGTTATCCTGAAATCCCATTCAAAAGGTTTGAGTCCCTAGTCTTGCTACAGTACCGTTGAGGAACGTACTTACTAACTGAGCAAAAAGAAATCACCCAGCTGTACAAATGGGTAAATAACTGTAAGTAACTTAATATATAAATCTATAAATCACCTGGGTGAAAAGTATCAGCTGGATGAATTAATAATAATAATGAATGGGAAAAAAATTCTTCACTCGGGTGGACGTCTTATAGCGCCAGGGCTGTTTGGGCATAGGTTCAAATCCAGCTCAGCCTAGGTGGAATTTACATGTTCCTCCTGTGTCTGTGTGAGTTTATCTTGGTGCTCTGGTTTCCCTCCATACTCCTGTTCAGGTGCATGCAGTTCAGGTGGACTGGAATTCTCTAAATCGCCCATAGTGTGTGTGTGTGTGTGTGACAGACTTCGTCTCCCATCCAGAGTGTACCCTCAGCCTTCTGACCACTGATTCCAGGATAGGCTCCAGCCAACTCTAACCCTGACCAGGACCAGCAATTATGGAAAATTAGTGGGTTAATACAGTAGTAGGACAAATATGAATAGAAAAAGACTTTTTAACTTTTGATGTACACTTTTTTCTCAAAATAACCAACTCACAATATAAATCAGAATACGGATGTGCACGGTGAAAAACAGTTCGGAGGGACTTTCCCTGCCCCGGCTGCTCAATAAATCCAAACAAGCACAAATCAGCATTGTCCCAGGAAAAATCACATCCACTGATCCATAGCTGCAGATGATAGTAACATGGGACACTCCATAACCTATTTACACAGCTGACTTGAAGCCTTACACAGGGCTAATCCCTTATTCATTGATCGAGTCCGCTGAGCTGTCTGTTAGATGACATTGATTGCACCCTACAAAGAGCTCTATCTGCAGTGATTTACAGCAGGGGCGTTTCACACTTTATTTACACATCTGTCTAATGAGCCTCTTTGATCTGGGCATCTTGCCTAACGATGGGGTACAGTACTCACTCTCCTGGGATTTTAACTGCACACTTTCTTCTTACAGATACAATCCATCACCTTCCATCCCACTACCTACTTGCAGACACCTACCACATCAGATCTTGCCACCATTATCAGATTCCGCTGCAAAAAGTGATACACATTCCTGGTGACACAAAGTATATTTGGCTGAGATGTACAGTAACTTTTAAAAGTTTGAGTACACTTGATGGAAACTATTTTTTTCATAGCTGACAATGTTTCACATCCATGTCATTAATCTGAGTTTTCCTTCCCTTTCCTTCTTTGTCAGAGTTCTTGCAGAACTCCGAGGTATATTTTTTTGGTCATTGTCTTGCTGAAATATGAAGAACTATCCAACTAACGATAACCGTAATTGAACAGTATGTTATGGTGACCATGCTGGCTGAGATCACCATGGACTTGGTAAAGATCACCATCTCTTCGACCTGCAAAGCAGCCCCATACCATGATGAGGACCAACATGACTCTTTACCGGACACTGAGGACCACACAGTCAAAACTCATGTACTTTCCCTGTGCTTTACAAATACTCACACACACACACACACACACACACACACACACACATTTTCAGAACCGCTTGTCCCTTACAGGGTCACGGGGAACCGGAGCCTACCCGGCAACACAGGGCGTAAGGCCGGAGGGGGAAGGGGACACACCCAGGACGGGACGCCAGTCCGCCGCAAGGCACCCCAAGCGGGACTTGAACCCCAGACCCACCGCAGAGCAGGACTGCGGTCCAACCCACTGCGCCACCGCACCCCCTTACAAATACTCAATAGCTGGAAACAAAAACTTTACATTTGTACTCGTTGATACGTAAGACCATCTTCCAGTCCTCAAACATCCAGCTTCTGTGTTTTTTGGCCCAAACAAGTCTGATTTCAAGCAACCTTTTGACTGTCCAATCAAATAAAATAGGATGCACCTGAACTAAATTTCAAGTGTCATAGCAAAGGGTCTGAAAAGTTATGTCAATCTGATATTTCAGTGTTTTATTTTTAATAAATTTGGAAAAAATTTGAAATTCTGTTTTCACTTTGTCATTCTTGCATACTAAGTGTAGATTGATGAGGAGCAAAAGGATTTAAACAATTTTAGCATAAGGCTGTAACATCAAAATGTGAAAAAAGTGGAGGAGTCTGAATACTTTCTGCATTTACTGTAGGTGTGTATATATAAGTTTGGGTGAGTGCATTTACTGTATTTTCATTACTTGTATTTTGCATGTTGATGTTGTCACGCGGAACGTAGAGGGAGCCGGGACGGCTGAACCCAAGTGCAGCGTTGTTCGTCTGAAGTTGAGAGAAGAGGCAAGTTCTCAAAACCAGGGACAGGCGAAGGGTCGGTCGATCGGCGAACAGGACAGGAGCCAGGATCCATGGACGTGGTTGGAAAACGAAGCAAGGAGTCAAAAATCCGGAGATCGTGAACAGAGAATAGAGTAAGTGTGTGTGCGTGAAGTAACGTGAGGAAGGGCGGTTGTCCCAAATGAGATTCCGCAACGGTATGGAAGCTGAAGAAAGTCTTTATAGGGTGAGCGATTACTCAGGAACTAGTGCAGAGTCAGGTGTTGTAGCTTGTGTTGTGGGCATGGACGTGACAGATGTATGTGTATACCAATGTATTTCTGTGTTTATTTACAGCAGGGTTGTAACAGTTTGTCAGGTTCTGGGGAGACAAAAATGTGCAATAACACTCAGTGCAGCTATACACAACTATGGAGGAGGGGCACGTTTGACTTGCTCCAGCACTGGGGGGACATGGGACATGTCCCCCCCATCCTCCATCTTCCTATGACAACACTATATACTGTTTATTTAGAGCAAATACTGCACAGGTGAAGCATGGTAAAAGGGAATTTTTCAAATAAAAAGCAGTGAAGTATATGGACCCCCCCCCCCAAAAAAAAAAAAAATGCAACCATAGTTAAACAAATTAACCTTTTAAAAAGTGTTAAGGTCTAATAATTGTTCTTTCATTCATCAGAAGTGACCTTGAGGTAAAAGAGTGTGCTTCATTCCAAGGGTGGGCCCTTAACAGACAATCAAAAAATTTTCACTCTAGTAGCAACTTATTGTCAACTCTCTTGTTCCTTTGGATTTTGGAAATGTTCACCTTCATGGTAGTATCTTTTACTGTTTTTTTTTCTTGCCTAAACTTTGCACAAGCTCACACACCTCAGGAGCAGTGTAACTCCAAAAAAGGAACAACCGACAGAACAGTATCTAGATTTCTTTTGAACTCTAAATGTAACGCGTAAAATGTAAAATGTTAAATGTGTGATTTTTTCCTGATGGAGGTGTAAGAAGGCTGGATTTGATATTTATTGAAATACCTCCTTCCCTGTGTTCTTTAAATGTCAGTTTGACATATTTATCTAGGTGCAGTCCACTCATGGTGGAGTTTGATCACCTCCGCTGCTCCCGTGCAGGGATGTGACAGAGGGATGAAATGGCACGAGTCATTGGCAGTAATCCGAGGGCCCCGCGGAGCAGACCAAACCTCCATTGTCACAACAAGTGTGTGTGAAGTGCGACCAAGATCAGCAGCGAGTCACTGTCATAGGCTATCTTGCTGTTGACAGGGTTGTAGCTCTTGGAGCCAAACAGATCGCACCCTTTCAATCACTTGCTTCCTGTACAGTTTGGATCTAGGACTGTCTGAGAATGGCTAAATCACTGGAAGCAGCTTTTGTGAAAAGCATCAGGTAAATGAATATATAAATGTGTGGTCCTGACCCCAAGACATTTTCCATGTCAGTGACACCAGCTGTGTATGATCTTCTTGAACTCCATTTGTGATGGTGCCACTTTAGAACTTGCTAGGCCAACTGAACCACACCACTGCCACAATGTTCTGTGTTGACCTCTGCAATCACTGCGCCAGTCTTTAGGGTCATGGGGTTAGGTAGGTGCCATTGAGTTGAAGTCAAACCTGGGTGACATTGGTTTTCATTGTAGGGAGATATGGATGTGCTTCTCATTGCCTTTTTCAGCACATGTGTTTGGACTAAGGGTGGGAACCCACATGACCATGAGGAGACCTTGACAGCTCCACACTGACAGAGCAAGAATTGTACCCATGAACGAAGGCACAGAACCGGGAACTATGAGCTACGGCAGCACAAATTCAAACACTGGAATGTGGGACTGCACTGTTTTCAGAGTTGTGAAAATCTGGCTACCATGTTCAGCCTCTCTTATGACTTACAGGTCTTTATATAAATGTTAAATGTTCAAATGCTACAATCACGACTGTCATGCCTCAAGTATTGAGTGCCGCAGATATCTGGGGTGTCCGGAGACACGTACCACACAGGACAGAAACAGGCTGCTTTGCCTCTACAGTCTCTGCATCCCTTTCAGGTCGTTTCTTCTGCAGCAGGTTCACCTGCATTCATTTACCGTGATAATTGATCCATTTAGGTGATTAAGGGTTTGAGTGGAAGAATCATCTGAAGCGTTGCCGTTAGCCCATCTTCCTTTATTTGCAATTAATGTTATTTGCTTTCATGCTTCTAGACAAATAAACACTGGTCCACAGACCATAAAATCAGCTCCTCGTTTTCATTCCTCCGCCTGATCGCTTTCCGAGCCTGACGTGGCAGCATTCCGCAACCATCGAGAGAGAAGGCTATTTTGGTGACAGGAGGGACATTAAGAGCGGGTGGGTACTGAAATGGATCGGTTTTTGCTGCATCTTAAACATCCCCACAAAGGGAAGCCATCTCCCCCTACTCTAACCATAAGAGCCCCCAACCCCTAGGACTCTTTCAGTCACGTCGATCTGTACAAAAACGAACGATTTTTCCATTTGCAGTAGTGGAGGCAACTAGTCGTCTCCTTGTGTCTCACAGGGGTCTTTTATGAAGATGCTGAAACAACCCCAGCCCCCCTTGGATCTGCACCACAACAGGAATTGCCTTTGGAACTGCATCCTGCTGCGAGTTCTTTTTTTCCCTTTCCTGGACACTAGTGGTCCAGTTTTTTCTCCTCCTTTGTCCCAGAGACCCCTCTGAGCGAACCCAACAAAGGAATGCCTTCCCCCTCAGGTCGAATCACAGTTTCTGATAGGGTGCCGCCAATTACCTACCTAAGGTAATTTGCTAAGGTAGCAACAGGAACTTCCTTCAACCAGTTAGGCCTGTGAACAATTAGTGCCACGATCCCGATATATGAATTCCAACTATGTCACCTTTGAAGCACACTAACCTCAACGGTTCTGCTGCCCTCACAAGCTGACCTGCTGTCACGAATCAATGGACATTAGAAATACTTCTGTTTTTTCTGGTCAAAAGTCGTACCACATAACAGGATTTCATTGCTGTGTGGCCAACAGGAAACGCTGACGTCTCTATCTGCGTTTCCTGTATCTGTTGTCAAGGCAACGGACGCCTGGGAGCGTGGAGTTGGGCGTTCGATGCAGACTGCTGGCCGTTTGGCCCTAATAATAAAACAGTGGTCTCAAGTGCACCCGTTCCTCTTTCATGTGGGGTTATAACAAGGCGTTGGGAACAGCAATGGGAACAGTCGAAAGCTTTTTCAAGTGTTTCCAAACTCAAACGCTACCGGCAATGGCTGAGGTTGGTGTATGTGTAGAGCTGAGGGGGATGCAGAGGAGAATTCACTGCCTAGGAAAATAAAACAAAAGGGAGAAAAAAATATGTTTGAATAAAGAGCAAGGCTTCAGCTGCCTAATTTAGTTTCTGTTTTCATATCTGCTGATATCCTTGAATGGACTTTAATTGCTGTGAATTTTAAGTAGTTTCCCATGTTTAAAAACTGATGAATTGTACAAAGACCTAACAATGCAAATCAATGGAGTGGAAAGACAGCAGGCGATTTATCTAATGTCTTTGTGCTGGAATGAAATAACAAGGAGGGGAGGAGAGAGCTGTCAGGTCTGTGGCCTGCAAGTTGTGGTCTATGAGAGGACAGACCAGACTGACCTGTTAGTATGTGCATAAAGGTTATTGTGTTGCATAGGTGCATGTAGATTTTGTTAGCACACAGGGGGAACGGAGGGGGCAATGAGCGTAATGATTACAAGTGTCACATTCTAGTCGAAGGATTTGGGTTCAGTTCCCCACCCTTGATCAAGGTGTTACCATGAATTGATGCAGCAGAAATTACCCCGCCGTATATAGAGATACTGTAAATCATTTAAAATATCTTAGTGTACAAACCTAACACTGTAAGCCACGGAGGAAAGGTGTCAGCTCAATAAATAAATAACTAAATAATAATGTCCAACACACAGGTTTAAGGACTGTGCAGCACAGATTTTCCCTCACTATCCTGCAGTATTAAACACCTCTCTACACGCATGTCCTAAAAGAAAGTACAAATGGATCCATGCAGCCCAAGTCTAATTCTGTCTCAGTTGGGTCCTCAAGCCTGCTGAGTTCCTGACCCCCCGGGCCTGGGAGAATCTCACAGAGATATTACAGCGCTACCCCTGACAGCGATCCGCATCCCTCCACGCCTGTCTTCACACAACTGTAACACCGATGTGGAGAAAAAAACAAACCCGTAATTAAGAGAAAACACCCAACGGGAAATGAGAAAGCAAAACAGTAGTTTTGACTGTCAGAAGAGTTATTCATTTCCCTCTTTACCCTTTGTTAAAATCTCCTTTGAAAATGCTGTTTCTATAATGTTCCGATGAAATAGTTTCAGCAAATCGACTGTGCAGAGTTGACATGTGGCCCCCAAACGCAGTGAATGGGGAGGGCTCCATGGCTAGCGAAATCAAGCTTGTCAGGGCGTCCCGCAAACGCCTGCTTCAATTTTATTTTCCAGTGTTAACGAGGGAAGTAGAGAAGCTATGCGATCGAATTGCTGCCCCAAAAAAACAACCACTTTGGTCCCTGTGGGATCATCATTAGCGCTTCTGGACCGGGCTGTCCTTTTGGAATTGTGCTGTGCCTTGCAGACAGTGTGGGGTTTGCCCCAACTAAAGTAAACAACCCAGGCTGGGACTGCCAAGCTGGTATAAGAAAGAAGAAAAAAAGAATATTTGAGGATTTATAATGTCACAACAGATGCTGGTAGATGAAAGAGTGAGGTCATAAATGAAGGTAGTGAGTAAGATTATGTGTGAGATGGTGAATGATGTGGTCAATAAGAATATAAGGGAGGTAGTGAATGAGAAGGAGAGTGTGATGGTGACTGATGTGCTGGACATGATGGTGAATGTAATGATGCAAGATATGAAGAATGAGGTAGTGAATGAAGTGTTGAATGTGAAGGTCAGTGCAGGTGGTCGTTTAGTTTGTGAGATGAACCGGGTTTTGAATGTCATGGTTAATGTGATGGCAAAGAAGGTGTTGAAGTGATGGTGTGTGAGGAAGTCAACGTGATGGTAAATGCAAGGGTCGGTATGGCAAATAACAAGGTGTTGATTATTATGGTCAATGTGACAATGATTGTAGTGTTGAAAATGATGATGTGTGAGATCCTGAATTTTCATTCACATTTACATTCATTCATTTACATACACTTTTCTCCAAAGCAATGTACTTCTCATATAAAATATCCACATTACGTTAGCAGAAAGAGAGACTTAAATGCAGACTGTAAAGTAGAGTTAGTTTGTTACTTTCCACCATATGAACCAACATACAACACACGAGTGGCTGTGATAAATATATAAGTGGTGCAATGTGTTTGGCCTGTACCTCCTCTCTGGTGGGTCTGGGGTTCGAGTCCCGCTTGGGGTGCCTTGCAATGGACTGGCGTCCCGTCCTGGGTGTGTCCCCTCTCCCTCCAGCCTTGTCCCCTGTGTTGCCGGATTAGGCTCCGGTTCACCGCGACCCCGCTCGGGACAAAGCGGTTTCAGTCAATGTGTATGTGTGTATTTTTTAAATAATTTACATTACGTTACACGAGTACCTGCGTGAAGGTTTATCCGTTGCTCAACAGGTATGATCTCAAAATCATAGTGTTTGAACATTTACACATTACATGAACTTTAGAAATCATGGGTGAAGTGAGTCTGGAAGAGGTGATGAATGTGATGGTCATTGTAACAATGAAAGAAATAAATAATGTGAGGGAGTGCAAGTTTGTGAAGATGATGTTGACTTTGAAGGTGAATGAGGCTGATGAGGTAGTGAATAAGATGTTGAATGAGATGGTCAGTGTGGTGATGAATGAAGTGTTAAACTGGTGGGTCAGTGCGATGATAAATAAGGTGTTTAAGTGGTGGTGAACAAGGTGTTGCGATGGAGAAGGAGGTCAAAAATAGAACAGTGAATGAGGTTCTAAATCTGTTGGTCGATGTGACAATGAGTGAGGTGTTGAGTGTGATTGTCAATGTGATGAAGAATGATGTGAAATGTGGTGTTATATGAGGTTGTTATATGGGTGAATGGGGATGAGAATAAGGTATAGAATGAGATTTGGAATGTGATGGTCAGTGTCTTGATGAATAAGGTGTTGATTCTGATGATCAATGTGATGGTGAATGAGGTTGAAAATGAGGTGTTGAATGAGGTATTGAATGTGATAGCATGTAAGGTAGTGCATGTGATGGTGAATTAGGTCATAAATGACTGAAGTAGTATATTACCCAAGTACTGTGATGTTGACTACGGTGATGAATGAGATTGTAAATGAGGTGCCACAAAGGGGCAGAAGAATCTAGGCCACAGTGAGCGAAGGGAATGCTACAGAGCCTGGGTATTTAAACCCCAAAGATGAGAAATCCAGTACCCGCATCCTACATTTAATTTATGTTAAAAGCACCCCGGTAATCTCCAGAGAGTTTATGCCGAGATGGCAAAACCAACACGGCCCTGCCCCGTATGTTGCTGTGCCAGCCCGCCCCCCACCACCACCACCACCCACTTCAGGTCCCAAAGTTAAGAGACGGCTGGAATAGCCTCCCTCCATCACACTTGATGGGCTTCCTGGCACAGGGAGTGCATGAGAATGAGCAGGGAGGACGATGGCGGCAACACGGCGTGGATTAGAGGATGAGAAATGAGCTGGCCTGGCATACGGCAGGCCTCGGGCCCGAAATGATGGGCGCGCGGCTATAGGAGGAAAGGCGCAGAGAGGATTACCTTTTACGATGATGAGTGAGAGCATTATCCTGCCAGTGTAGGTGTGAAAGAGGGGTGGGGATAGATAAGTACTACAGCAATGCATGGAAAGCTGTTTTTTTGCCTTCTTATTTAGGTGAACATTATAGTTTTTTCAGGAGACTGTAGAAAGTTCAGCACATTTTTTTTAATGTTTTCACTCAGTCCATTTAAGATTTACAAAAGGACTTCTGGCACATCTTTTTGGTCTGTGGCCATTTCTCCTTTTGTTTAAAGGTGACGCACACCAGAGTTTGCAAAGCAATGACTAACACCGTGAAAAAAGGCTACGGAGTCAAACAAATAACGTGAGTTTTAATGGCCTATTCGTTCAGTTAAATTTAATCACCCTTTTCTCTTGTCCTGACATATTCCAGCCAAACGTGAAAATCCTTGGAGAGGGGTAATGGCAGAGTGCCACCGAGCCTCCTCCAGGTCCGTTTCTCTACTGAGTGGTGGAACAGAGCGCCAGGTTCTATGTCTGCATTAATAATTCACGTTCATTGCTGGCAAGGTGTGACTATGTCTCCTCCCCTTCAAGTATGTGCTCAAGTCCACCCACCACTCAGCAATGCCCAAGGCTGTGGGAGGGGCTTCTAGTGATGAGACGTAGAGCCTACCGAAGGCTGCTATGGCTATCGGCGAGGTAATATCAGTAGGTCGTCTTGGCCATCTGTCACTGTTCCAGCTGCTTGGTGCCACTTGGGGTCACATTGCTTCCTCCTCTGGGGTGTCCCCCCCCCCAACCTTCAGATGAGAGACTCTGGGACCGTGCAGTAGATGTTGGAGATGAGCGATAAGCAGGTGACGGTTCAGTTCACTACTTTCTTGCTCGTCTGGCTCCGACTGCAACCCAAGCTGTAGATGTAATAATGCCCCCAGCTTCACCGTGAAGTGCAGGATTTGTATCTTGGTGTACTAACAGCAGCGGGGTTCGGCAAGAAGGCTGCGGTCCTGTTCACGCAAAACCCGCTGCGAGTCGGCCTTTGACTCCGCCGCTGCGATGACCGTGAGATAAACACTCGTTACCTGTGCAGCAACCTCACAAAACGGTATATTGACCACGGCGGACGGTCACCCGTGTGTCTGCACGTTTACAAAGTGGAACTAACATCCAGCCCCACGGCTACGATGTGGTGGTGTGAGCACTAAAGGGAAGGGGAGAGCAACGCTGGGTGAGTTGAGGGTCCCGGCTGTTTTCCGTGGACATCACGTGAACCCGACTGCGGTTTTATTGTCACGTTGGTCAAACTCTTTCTCTCTGCATGTCTGGCACCCTGGTGGAGCCTGTTTCAGAGGGCCAGCTGAGCAAAACGCACATGAAACACAGCGGAGGAAGGACAGAGAGGAACAGCAGAAAGAGAGACAGTGGCACCACTCCCCTTCAAAGAGTCGGTGAGTCCATGGAGTCCATGGCGGCTCAGCGAGACGACGGTCATGACCAATGAGAGCTGCCGGTTGAAGGGTGTTACTTTGATGTCCGTCCACCGACAGAACAATGACTCGGCTCCGGGCAGCCTCCTGGTGGGCTGGTGTTCAAACTCTTGGCACGTCCTTTTATTTCCTCCCCTCTTTTGTTCGGCTTCAAAGGCCGTCTTTATCGTCTGACGGATCTCCCTGAACCCAGCTGATCTCAGTGTTCGTTCGGAGCTCTGAATTATGTACAAGTTATCGCTCGGCAAAGAGAGCTTCCTCCAGGTGACTGGCACGCGGCGTTCCCTTGAATAAGGCACCCATGTTGCTGGGATGTCCTGCAGATGGTTTTATCCCACCCAATTTCTGCGCAGCTCCTGCTCCGTCGCCTCGAAGTGCAGACATGTGATTTTGGTTTATTTTCCACCAGCTGTGCAACTTTGCGTTCGTGATGTTTCTGTTCTGTTGGTGCTGCTGCCTCAACGCTCCTGGGTTGTGGGTTTGGACGTGCATTCGATCTGGGCTCAGTCTGTTTTGGAGTTTACACATTCTCCCTGCATTCCCTTGGGTTTCCTCCAGGTGCTCTGGTTTCCTCCCACAATCCAGAGATACACATTTTAGGTGAACTGGTGACTCTGAAGGGCAGGTGTGTGTGTGTGAGTGATTACACTGTGATGGACTATCATCCTGTCCAGGGTGTACCCTACTTCAAGCACTACACTTCTGGGATAGGCTCTGGACCACTGTGACCCTCCACTGGACAAGTGGTCACTGATAATGGATGACTGCTTGGATCATTTGTTTATATTTTCCAGTGTCACACATTTGAAGTTTATGGTCATTTGAAGGATGGGGGGGTACTGTCAATTTAAATGCCAATTTAATGTTTAATTTTAAGCTCATTACTCCTACAGCAATCCCTCGACCTTCCAAGTTAATGGACTCGTGAAAGGGCCGGGACGTGATCTCCGTACAACGGTTTAATAGCCCCTGCATCTTTAATGTGCCTGTATTGATCACAATAACACCTGCCCCCACTATCAGTATGTTTTTGCCCTTTATTGATTTTCTTTAATTAGTTTTTTACACTGCATGCAGCTTCATCCTATAAATGTCTGCCTTAAGCTTTAAGGAACTTTTCCAAAGCCTGTCTAAATCTTTGTCCTCACAGGGCTATTCATTTTTTTACTTAACAGAAATGTACAGGATTGGTAAAGAATCACTGAACACATGTCATATTCTTCTTTGGCCCGGTATGCTTGTGTTCAGCTTGATCCTCATCATCTGAGCAGCGTAACACAGGTCACAACAATGAATTTGGAGATTATTATTATTAATTTTCTCCCAAGCAACTTACAATATGAGCTTTGACACTAAGTGACACGCGGTGATTTACCCATTTATTCAGTTGGGTAATTTTTGAGTGCCTTGATCAAGGGTATTACAGGAGGAGCAGTTCATGTCTTTGGATTGTACAGTGACTGCTCCAACCATTGCGCCACCTGCTGCTCCCCCACGTTAACTGTCCCAGTTCATTTTGCTTGCCCATCTTGCATTTCTCACACAATCACACACAGCCACACTGCCATCCTGTTTGGGAAAGTGAATAGTCCAAAGAAAGACTGGCTGGGATGCAGATTTACACCCCCCACCACTCAGCCCACCACCCCCAGCTGGGGTCCCACCTACGTTCCCATGCGCACTCGACGCATTCTTGGAAATCGACGCAGCGCTATATTGCCCCACACTCGGCTTCAATGCAAAATCTGCGTTTCCTCAGGCTGGAGCTGGGAACGCGATTAGAACACTGCAATGGGATTTGTTCCTCGAATAAAGCCAACACCTGTCAATCTGGCTGTCCTCCTCTGGTTATAAATGCCAGCACGCTCCAAGGAATGGAGGGAGTCTGGTTTTGGCTGAGCCACTCGCTGGTTGCTTGGCAACGGTCTCCATCAACCTTGTGTTCTGATTGCCCCTTGGAAGCCGTGTACATGTTTTGAGTGAGGGTCTCACTACTGCTGTGTTTAGGCCTACCCAATCAGCGGTGTTACTGGGGTCGGTGCTGTGCCCATGGACACCTTGTCCTATGGGATGTTCTGGATCCCGGCGGTTGCGGCAAGCAATGAGCTGCTGAGGCTACACTACAGAGGAGCTTCAGAGAGACGTTTACGGAGCAAAGCTTTTCTGGTAATACCTCCCAGGTATCTCCTGGGATAGCTGGTAGCGTAGAAGAGCTGTTGCCTTTGAACCCAAATGTTGCAGGGTCAATTCCCAAATCTGGCTATAGCATCCTTGAGCAAGGAACTTACCCTAAATTGCTCCAGTAAAATTACCCAGCTGTTCAAATAGGTAAATAATTGTAAAAAAATAAATATCTTAACACTGTAATTTGCTTTGCAGAAAAGTGTCAGATTAATGAATAAATTTAAATCTCCTCAGTACCAAGGGCAATAAATCTAGTGTTATTCTAACCTTCATTATATTATTCCACATCACTTAATTTGACCTGCAGTTGTTACTTTTGACCAATGAACCTTGCAAACTTGCTTTTTTGTGCATCTCCTGTTTATTTACTTTACCTTGTGCAAGAGGACAAGAGGCAAGCCTTCTGCAGAACTTAATCCTTTGACTTTTCAGCCATGACAACTTAAAAACAGTGGACGATGAAACTAACATAAACTGTGTCAGACCCGCTTTAACGTCAGTTCTTGGGATCTGAAAGTAGCTGGTATGATGTTGGCCTAAGGTGTTGCAAGTAAAGAGAACCTGTGCAATGTGGATAATATCCAAGTCATATTAAGCTCTTAGAGCAAGTCACTGCTCTGGGACCAGTGTATCGCCTTTCAAGGGCTCTTTGTGTTTGCAGCTCAGTAATAGCTGTCATTTCCACTGACAAAACCAGCATGGCAGTGCTGTCAGCCAGAGATTACCGCGGCTCTCAGACGCCCCGAGTCGAGTCAGAGGAAACGACGCGCTCCGTGTCGTCCCCGACAGTCAGAGAAATAAAAAGTAACCAGGCGGTAAACCTGAAAAACTGCTGACCTGCTTGGGTGAATTTTGGCAGGCTTAATAAGCAGACCTCCTGCGGACCATGATTTCGGTTGCCTACAAGGCCTGATATCGTTACAGAAGAGCAGGAGGATTCCGGCCGCGCGGAGACGATGTGGCGTAGCGGTCCGTAACGCGAAAAAAAACGTTTTCCGTTCTCCTCTCATATTATTCAAATGTTTTTCCCCTCTAACAGCGCAAGTGTTCATATATTCCGGCGCTACATCCCGAAAAGTGTGCTGGAGTATACGCTACATGTACGCGTCTTACAGTATTAATACACCAAGGGCTGTGTGGACTGATCTTCACAGTCAATTATTTATTTGAAATATGCAAGGGCTCGCTGGTGTGTTTCGGTGAGCAGGGAAGCGATTTGCGATCTGGTTCAATAGCGCATAAGTCGACATCCCTCTTGCAGCATGAAACTTTAATCAAGTCTGCCAATGGTATTGGGAAAGAGGGATCTGCAGGAGCACAAAATCCTCAATTCTCCATGCAGGGGCCTTCGCGGTTAATGTCTGCTCTCCCCCAAGGCTGTGTGGACAGGAGCCAAGGTGAGATGAACCTCAACGCATGATGATGATCATAGGTCGATCGGACAACGATCTTCTTCGGCGGCAGTTCTTGCGCAGGCATATTTTATTAGGAAGAATCGTATGATGGGCAACCAGGTTCATATGGATCTTCTAATTCTGAATTAAGAGCTCATCTTCACTGGAGCACCGGGGGAACGAAGCCCCGGCGAATTCCATCTCTGACCCCTAGCAATCGCAGATCTCCTTCCGTAAAATCGAACGAGACAGCAGATTGAGGGGGAAATCTTCCGGGAAGAGCAGATGAACAAAAGAGGGAAAACAAACCTTTCCTCGTGGTTTGACGCACCTGCTAGATCTTCCTCCTGGCGGTCCTTGCGTAGATGCTCCTCCAGGATTCCCTCAACGTACACGTTCATCCAGCAGGTCCTCGGAGAAGGTACAAAAGCCTCCCTGCCAGCAGAAAGACACAATCTCAGGAAGGTTCGCTTCTGCTCTGGAGACACGGCAACCTTTGATTTATTATTATCCTGCTTTGTTATTATTGTATAACTTCTGGCATAATGATGAAATAACCTTTTATGTCGGGGCCTACTTTTTTGCTGCGAGGATCCTGCCCTGTGTTGAATAATACAGCATTTGACTCAGATGGTATTTCGAAGGCCGCCGGCGTTATCAGACCCAGAAACAGATGTTAGCGCTCACCCGTTCAGGGAGATGAACTTTGCTTTCACAATGAGACAGTAAACGTAAAGAGTAATGAGTGTTGAGCGCGATGAAACGATACGGGCGGGTGGTGGCGCGCGCGCGTGCGTGTGTGCGTGTGTGTGCGCGCGCGCGCATCTGTAAACGCAGAGGTGGACGTGAAGCGCTTTGTCACACTGCTGCAATCAAACAAACCTGTCACGGATGACTTCTATTTGCAGCTCTGCGTGGAAAGAGGAATTAAAACCTGCCCCAAAATTGGCTTCATATTTGCGTTTTTTTTTCTCCGTCGTCACTTGGTGGCGCCTGCCCACGTTCCCGGCAGACGTGGACAACGCTTCTCAAAGTAGCACGCGCCCTCACGGGGCGACAGGCAGCGAAAACCAGACCCGGGACACTGGATGTTCATGCGTAAAAAATTCGTGCGTGTTTTTTTTTTTTTTTGAGGGGATGGGTTCGGCGCAGGGGCTTCGATGGAGAATGCCTAATGACGAGATGTAAAATCAGGCTCAGGAAATGGGTTGACTTGACCTGTGAAAGCCTTAGTTTGTTTTTCATGCTCTCGGTGTGCTCAAGAGTCCGCCTCTCACCGTGGTCACACTTACCACACACACACACCCCTCCAGCATGGCTTGCTGTGGGCTGTGTCATCAGCATTCTACATGTTCCTCAATGCTGTCTGTCTCTCGCAGTTGTTCACGCACGCGTGACCAGCCAGGAGCCGCGCTCAAGGGACGCTGTTCGGCAACCTGTTCCACAAACGGTACGAGGGCGTTATGCGCGAGTCCACACTGCCTGCTCCCATTACACTTTTCATTACCAGAGTGAAAGCTATATTTTCAGAGAGGGAACTTCTCTGTATTGAAGAATTACCGGCAGCCCCGGGGACCATTGTGCAGAAAAACTACTTAGTGACTGGACCTTTCCCATCTCTGAGTGTTTTTTTTTTTAAGGTTTATTGATAAATCTCCGTTGAGATTGTACTCGGCATCCAGTCCTTCACATCCATGATTAAGTTGCGCTTCAAGTCAGTCCAAACCACTGAACACGAACAGCAAGTTTTCACTCTATGCGGTGTCTGGAATCACCCCTGTCGCTGCCTCTGCCTTCATCAGCAGCATGATGGCTGTGGCCTGTACTGGAAAGCAGCTGTGAATCATGCAGTCCTTCCAATCTTGTTACCCATACCACGGTACACATGACCCTTGACCACGACCCGGACTGCAAACTTTTCAATACACTAAGAGTTTTCTTTGTGATCAGGGAATTCCGTCTACCAACAAGCTGTCTTTCAGGCACGACTCCGACAACGTTTTCATTCATGAGAACAGCTCTGGAACCCCATTACGAGCGCCATACGTTACACCAGTGCTTTAAACCCGTGGCGAACATTTGCATTAACGTTTGCTCGAGCGATCGCTCCTATGAATGCTCGGGGGATGCGTTCGTGGATCTACGAGCTCTTTGAAGACTCTCAGCTTGTCAGAAAGTGCCAGAGCACGGGATCATCACGCTGCTAGGGGTGTAATGCGGTCAATGAAGGGATCGTCAAAGTGTGAGCGCTCTCAGGACTGTCCAAATTGCTTTCAAAGGCACATTGAACCCGATTCAACCTTAGACAACTAACCCAGGGCCTCCCCACTCAACGCCGAGAAAAAAACAAAGCAAAATGTATCTGATTTCAACCCCTGCTTCATCTACCACTACCAGGCTTGCAGAAGATCTAAATTCAAAGAAGGATCATGAATTTACAATTCAATTTTATTTTTGGCGTGAGCAGGGTTGAGCCAAAAAACACATCACACCAAATGTTGCTCTGTTAACTACAGGTTTTAAGACCAGTTGACAGAGGATGTTCCTTCTGGGAAGGAAGGTTTTATGTACAGGCACTTTATGAATGAGTTAGAGTTTATTATGGCTTTAAAGGTCAGGTGATCAATCAGAGGAAACAATATGTGAGCCTTTTCTGAAACATTTCTTCATGTCAAGTGCTGCCTAAAGATAGATTTAGGAAAGTCAATGTTTTATTTAGTGGTTATTTGGATAAGAGTAATTAAAAGTGGTTTAGAAGATGGTACTGCCCATTTGACACATGCAGTAAACAAAGTTGAATAGATGGTGTCACTTCAGTCGCCTAAAACGCTCCGTACACAAACGCCGCTATCCATCTACACTGACAGAGCATTTGCAATTACTCCTTTGGCTGCCATTGATGTTCACAGGCGAAGAAAAATACAATATGTACGAAAAACCACCGTGGGCAGTAAACAATTACAACACAGGAGTATAAATTACACCATAATCCTGAACTTAATAAGCGGAAAGGAGAATGGATGTACTGATAGAGGTATGAATTACGTGATGCGAAAGAATGTCACAATGAGAAGCCGCATGCCGGTTAACCGGCATTAAGGTGCTAACAACGTGATGACACAAATTTAGAGATGCTAAGAAAAGCCAGAGAGAAACAACATATTGAAGCAAAAAAGAGCTGTAATAATGTACAGTCAGGATCGCTGGTGAGATCAGGACGGAACAGGTTAGCATGCGTAATGAAGCTTACGGCTACTGCTGAATTTTACTGGAAAAATTTCATTGTAAATGTAGACAAGACTGGATCAAATTTTACCATAGATATTTAACTGCTGTAGATATTTTCGACCAAATTTACATTAAATTTACATTTATTCATTTAGCAGATACTTTTCTCCAAAGTCAGGGGGTGTAGCAGCGCAGTGGGTTGGACTGGGTCCTGCTCTCTGGTGGGTCTGGGGTTCGAGTCCCGCTTGGGGTGCCCTGCGACAGACTAACGTCCTGTCCTGGGTGCGTCCCCTCCCCCTCCGGCCTTACGCCCTGAGTTGCCGGGTTGGGCTCCGGTTCACTGTGACCCTGTATGGGACAAGCAGTTCAGAAAGTGTGTGTGTGTCTTCTCCAAAGTGACGCACATCTCCTAGAAAATACAATTTGTGCATTACCTTAGGAGAAAGAGAGACAGTGGCTGACATGTGATTATTAAGTAAATGTAGTTTGTTTCTTTCCACTTTATGCACAAATGTTCATTGCACAAGTACATTTACTTGTTAGACGCTTTTGTCCAAAGTGACTTCCAATGAACTCTATGTAGTGTTATCAGCCCACACATCTTACTCACCAAGGTGTGACTTACACTGCTAGATACACTACTTACAACAGGTCACTTATCCATACATCAGTGAAACACACATACACTTTCTCTGTCACCCACACGCTATGGGGGAACCTGTAGAGCATGTTTTTCGACTGTGGGTTGGAAACCAGAGCACCCAGAACAAACCCACACAGCTACGGGGAGAACGTGCAAACTCCACACAGACTGAGCGGGGATTGAACCCATGTCTTCTTGCACCACCCAGGCGCTGTGAGACAGCAGCGCTACTTTTATTTTTCCAGGTAAAAAAGCCTAATAAAAACAAACGATATAACCAGGAACTTAAGAAATAAGGTTAAAGTGTTCTTCTTTAATCCATTTCTCACTGTACAGGCAGTCCCCGAGTTACAAACGTCTGACTTACATACAACCCGTAGTTACGAACCACCCACCCACAAAGCCTACTATACTAAAAATTTGAATGACATACAACGATTCGTATTAACAAACAGGCGCTTCTTTGCAACGCGCATCAAAACATTACGCATCTACAGCGGTTTGTCGGCTTATGGGCACGTGAATCCAAGGGAGGGCAAAGACTCGACCGTCACGCCCTCGTTCTCCTCAGTCCCTTGTTCCCGCTCCTGACGCCCAAGGCTCCCGACACTTGCATCGTCTCCTCAACTACAACATCGGCAAATCTCCCCAAGACCTACGCCTGCCCCCGACCACGAATCTCACCTGCTCGCTTGTGCATCGACAATAAAGATCCCGTGACAGGGTCCACACACACAGACAAACACCTCAGTCTTCTGCCCGCTCAGTATAACACAGACCACATTGCTGTTAACAGTGTCTCATATATTACTTTATTTGGCTTTAATTTTTTTTTGTTGTTATCCTCCTAACCATGGCACCAAAGCATAAATGTGATATAAATCATTGTGCTGCATCACAGAAAAGGAAAACGATCACGATTGAAACTAAAGTGGAAACAATAAAGCGACTGGAAAAGGGTGAAACGCCAACGAACATTGGAAAAGTGAACATTAATGAACTTATTTAAATTAATGATCATTAATGAATGAAAATTGAATAAAAAATATAAAACTTTAATGTTTTTTTATACCTACACACACATACGCATACATTCTCTCTCTACTCATTTCTCTCTCTCTTTCTCTATTATAAATACTGTAGTAACATTTATTATTATTATTATTATTATTATTATTATTATTGTACTGGAAATGTTTAATGTTTTTATGCATAGAAAGGTACACGATATACTATATACTAAGACACACATTTGACTAACTGACGTTAGGTATGAACCGTACCTAACGATTCCGACTTACATACAAATTTGACTTAAAGACAAATTTAGGAATGGAACTCGTTCGTAATCCGGGGACTGCCTGTATTGTGAGAAAACTTGAAAAAACACCACGAGTAAACTAAGTAACTAAGTATGGTATTCTATGTTCATCCAGCTCAGAGAAGTCATCAGTTTGCTCCTTTCTGCCATTGTTTCTGCAGTCCCACAAATTATATAACGTGCCTGTTTTTCTAACTCTTTAGCATGCTCGGCAAACGCGGCAGTTCCTGGAATAGGCAGCATGCTCACAGCTGGGGGTTCGGCAGGACTGCCCCTTTCCACGATCTTTTCCATGCGTGCCTCCTTGCAACCCAGCCTGCCAACATATATGATTAGCAAACCCGACTGGCTGACCGACTGCTACGCCCATTGACCGTTACCTGTTGCTAATTCAGGCAAACTGCTGAACGACCACTCCGTTATACCTGTCGTCCCCTCCTTCTCCTTCTGAAAAAGTCATTTGAAGGCTTTTTTAAATTCACGGGAACAGACCGATCCGCTGGAGGGACAGAATGCCACGGCTGTCAAATTAACTCATAAAGCATTCAAGAGCTAAAACTGAAAATATTTACTCTTACCACACGATTTCCACAGCCCTGGGTGTCTCCCTTAATTTAAGCCTACGACATTGTGTGTGGAGTCGAGTCGAGAGTTCTCATATTAAAGTTTAAATAAGATGAGGAAAATTCAATCTCTGTTCAACGGAAGCTTTATTTATAGATTTTAATTTGTTCCCGTTCCCCTTCGCTTTCTTTGTGAAGCGCAGGGTGTGTTTGGTATCTCTTAAAAGAGCAGACAACGGGAGGTCCGTACAGGTATCTCTATGGGACAGGTGTTTTCTGCAGTCAGATGTCACCATTCGGAAACAGAAATCTATACATTTGGTTTCTGGTTTGTATGTGCCGCGGTTTGTTCCGGAAGGAGGTGACGGACCCAAGGGGCTTCATTATGGGAAATCCGAGAATCGTTGTCGCAGGACAGGCGAAGGTCTCCGAGGCGCATACGTTGTAGAACGGGAAATCCAAAAGACGAGGTCGAAGATCACGAATAGTCGAGGAGGACAACGGAGTGGGGCAAGGGAACTGGGAAGAGGCCGTGAGGGCAAGGAAGACGCTAAGGCTGAGCACGGAGATAACGAGTCGCAAGGCTGAGCAAGGTCCCACGTTAGCTCTTGCTCTGCCGCAGCCTTTACCGCGTCTGTGCCGAGCCCCAGGTGTGCCTCGTTGCTCCGGCGGCGTGGGCGTGGCGGTATATTTGTCCTCGCTGACTTCGAATTAATTTCTCACCCCAAAAACATTAGCGTGAACATTGAAAAATGAATCATCGCAAAGCTGCCAGCTCATTTTTCAATATAATTCTGAGTGTACGATTGTGGCCTGCTATGCACGTCCAGCATATGACATATATTAAAAATGTGTAATTACAATAACAGTATTGACACTGGACACATTCTTAAATCATATAATGATGTTAAGACAGTAATTAAGTACCGTGGATCATTCCTCTCTCGTGTGTCACCATATGTCACATCTTGTTACGAGCCTAAGAAGGATAAACGCACTAATTCTATTAAGAGAAAAATGTAATTAGGACAAGTATCACACTATGATTAATATACGTGCATTAAAAAGCTTTTCAACAGAGCCGCGATCCTAAATTGAGGCACAAAGAGACCTGGTACGAAATAATAGCTGCTAGAAATAAATGTTTTGCTTTTTTCTTTGCTTTGTTTTTTCCTTCTCTCTTAGCTGTCGATGTTTACAACACTATGAGCGGAAAATTAAAAATGGAAAAGCGGCTGTCGGCTTCCTTGGTGAGCTAAAACAAAGGCAAAAAAGAAAAGAGTCCGGCTTTGTTTCTGCGGGCTCTCAGGCGCGATGCGAGCACATATTCGCCGGGCCGAGTCTTATTATGAACTATATCTTCGGTGCTGACATTGAAACGCTATGTACTCGGCTAAGTCCCACGGATGTACGGAATTCCAAACAAGTATTTGTTTGTCTGTTGTAGCTTTATCCTGCCCCAGGGTCTTGTGTGGAAGGGATGAAGCACTCAAACTGTTATATCATACTGTCTCTTTTGCTGCAAGCAAAGCAATACTGAATACAGAGACCCCCGGAGAGCAACAAGTGTTCTGAATTCCCTCGAGTTTCAGTTAGTTTCTATACCATAAAATAATTCTGCGGACCAAAGCTGGCCCAATTAGGGAGCAGAACTCCGAGATGCAGCCTCATATACATCTTCCTTGAGTTAGACCGATGCCGTCGCCAGGGAAGCGCGCGCTCTTTTTGACCTTCAGCCCTCAGACGTCGAATGCCCGGAGCACACACTGTTCTCTGAAAATATCCTTTATACTGCAAACGCAACATAATGCATGTAGAAGAGTTGAGCTCCGAGTAATAATGCAGCACAAGGAAGGTTGCAGTTACTTATAAAAATGTGCTGTTAAATGAACATGGATGGTTGGATGGATGGATGGATGGATTGACGGATTGACTGATTGAAGTGTTTGGTCTAAATATCATCACAAGGATGCTGACATACTGTAACAACTTGCAGATTAAAAAAAGGTGGATGTAAAAGTGAATGTCTCACAGTGCCTGGGTGGTGCGAGAGAACGTGGGTTCGATCCCTGATCAGTCCGACTGGAGTTTTCATGTCTGCGTGGGTTTCCTCTGGGTGCTCTGGTTTCCTCCCACACTCCAAAGGCATGCTATTCAGGTTCCCCCATAGTGTGTGAGTGACAGAGAGAGTGTGTTCCACTGATGTATGGATGAGTGACCCTTTGTAAGCAGTGTATCCTGCAGTGTAAGTCACCTTGGTGAATAAGGTGTGTGGGCTAGTAACACTGCATAGTGTTCATTGGAAGTCGCTTTGGAGAAAAGCTTCTGTTAAATGAACAAATTTAAATGTAAAGGGAGAGACTGAGAACTGGTCTGGAACAGCTGGTGATTGCCCAGCGCCGGCCTTAGGCCAATTGACCCTATTTACCTTGATAAGGCCCTGTAGTCACAGGGGGCCCTGCACTAAAGGAACTGCAGCTTTGAAAAATAAGAAACGCCTTACAGAAGGTTGGGAATGAAGACGAGGGGCAGCGATGCAGTTGATTTGTTTCTAAAAATATATAAATAAATATTTTCTATTTTTGATGCAATGTAATAGCATCGGTTGCTGATACCGAATTTAAAACAACCTTGCATTTTTTTAATAGCACTTGCACTATCATTTACTTATTATCAATAATTATGAGAGTCTATCCCAGAAGCTACCTGGATAAACTCAAAGGACAATCCCTATCACTGTACATGCGCAACTGTTCAGCACTTCGCACCTCGTGAAAATAAACCAGATCACTTACAGACACGCTTATTCACGAAATTTAAAGTTAACCCTTAATTTTGTCTTTGGGCTGCGTGAGGGAACTAGAAGACCCATAAGAAACCCGTCCAGCCGAACTGGGATTGGACGCACGTCCGAACACACGTCCCAGGAGCTTTGAGGCACCAGTACTGCCCACCACTTAATCAATTCCTGACAGGGACACACTGTAACCACACTGAAAGTGCATTCCTTCACATGACAGTCTTGTTCGGGACAACTGAGAAGGCGGATAAGGTAAAATATGTAAGTACAGCAACCTACCACCTCCCTCGGTATTTCAAGTTAATCATAAGACCTTCATTTGTAAGTAGTGGCTTGTTTACAGTTGGCATCATTACCAGCATATTTTAACAATTACAGAACCTCCGCTTTCTCTAAAATGCCGAAAGGGCAAGAAATAAAATCAAACACCATAAATAACATGTTGACATTTTTAATTACATTTTTCTGCTCATGTACACATATATTTCCGCTGATACAACCGAGAGCCATTAATGGCAATTTGTTGGAACTGTATAAAGTCACAAATATCATTTTTATCATGTTTCAACGGCAATGAAAACTAATGACACTTCACAACCAATCTAATTGAAGTAGCTGTTATTGTCAGTTTAATAGAGTTTCTAATGAAAAAGAGACTTCCATTTATATTGGTTGTTGTTACTCCTGTATTTAAATTGCAGATGCTGATTAAATATAACACGGAGAGGATACATTTTTTATAACCTTCACTTTGCTGGAATAAATGTTTCATTTACTCAGCTAGTGTCTTGGCTGCCCTCCACAATTTTCTACATTTATCCACTTACAAATGTGGATGTTTAAGGAAAAAAAATGTGGTGGTGAGCAAACAATCCACCTGCAATAAACCAGGACTGGGAAGTGGCCTTTGGAAAAGGCAAAATATGGGACAAATGTGTGGCTGAGGCTGGAACTTGAGAACTGTGGTCTCTGGTAACTCTCTTTCTTCCTCCCTGTCAGTCAGCAGCTTCTCATTGTGAAGCAGGAGTTAGAGGATGGAAATTGGGAGCCATGGCAACTAGATGTTTGTTTACTGGCATATGGGGTTCAGGGGGCACAAAATCCTACATTAAACCCTTCTTCTTTCTCTTACTGGTGTCCCTGTTGGGTCCGTGTCTGTCACGTACGTGACCGATGGTCAAATAAGGCATTTCCGACTGTCGATACGTTCCTCAGCCTCTTGCCTACCTCCCCTGTTGGCCACGGGATGGGGGCCAGTCAGGGGAGTCACCAGAGTTGATGACATATTGCTGCTCCGCCACCTTATTTGGTCCGTCTGCTGAAAGGGCTCATATATTATGGGTGCTTTCTGAGAGAGCCGTGGAGTGGAAAAGCTTTCGGTCATTTTTATCAGTCGAGTTATATTGAATAGCACTGCTGGGGGTGGGTATGAGGGTGCGGTGGGGGGGGGACTAGGATGGGAGTGTAACAGTGAAGAGTGTAATTGACCAGTAATATTGGCAAGCCAAGCAGACTCCCCAAACCTAGTCATGCAAAAACACACGTGCACACAGACATAGACACACACACACACACACAAAGGTACCAACATGTAATTATGGATGTTTTAAAAGCAAAACATTCCTACTTTAACCTCTTGCCATCTAAGCTGAGTTTCTCTGGTGCTTGTGAAGCTTGTGGTGCTTGTTGAGAACACGCAATAAACTCAGCAGCATGACTGTGATCATGTCAAAGTGCGCAACGGAAAGTAAGACCTGTGTTTTCTCTGCTTAATAAGGAGACTGAAACAAGACCAGTAAAAGCAGGTGCATTTTTCTGGCTTCCTCATTATAGAAGGGCCCAAGGACCCGTTGATTTACTGCGTCTGTGACTTCTGTAGGTAATGCAAGGCTGTCCCAAGGCGGGTAGGGATTTGGGTTCGGGGGGGGGGGGGCGGTGTTTTGGAAAGACAGGTCTTTTTATACTTGCATAAATCTCTACTTTCTCATCATCATCCAGCCATAAGAGCCATGCTCCGTGGCCTCCTGCAGCCCCGTTACTAACACCTCTCAGCCAGATATCTAGCTTTATCTGCCATGGGAATTCTGCGGATTCAATCACTGCGAAGAAAACCAAGGGAATGTTTTATAAATTATTTTATTCAAAAATCAATAACGGAGGAAAGTCACGGTATCTGCTGTCACTGGAAATATTATGATAATGGGGGTGCGGGACAAATAAATGAAGAGCTTCAAGAGGAGGCCCATCGGCATGAATCGCACCCTCCTGCACCAGCGAAGGACCTGATCACTGTGAGGTATTATGAGAACAGGTTAAAACCCTTGCTGGCACCTGACACTCGAAGCCTTGTCAATCCTCACTCTTGAACATCGCGTCAAATTCAAATTCATCTCCGACACCCCGACGGCATCTGAGGACACCACGGTGCGCTTCGTTTCGTTCCGAAGTGCCCTCGGAGAACACGTTCTCCATTATTTTTCTGGGGGCGTGGGGGTGATGGGACACAGGATGAGTCTTCTGTTGTCGGAATGCTCGAAAGGAGCTTTTCCGTGTTAGTTGCATGACATGGAAGTGATAATTAAAGAGTGACAAGGTGTCAGACCTGGGTCATGCCCTACTGGTGAGAGGTGTGTTTACCCACGGATAACCATGCTTTAAGGGAGCAAAGAGATGCATCTACAAACACCTCCTCCACTCCTGGGTGTGACACCTTTCATCTCCGTGTGCTTCGCTGCTCTATATTCTCCAAGCTTCCACATGCCTGGGGCTTCAACTCAGGCCTGAGAAACTGTTGGAGCACATTAATGATGACATTATGAAGATTTTGATGTTTAGGAGGGTTTATCATCAGCAGACTCTTGCAGGACATGTGGCGGGTGGTGAGATTATTTCCAAAACGGTGAACTGTTACAGTGAACAGTGACTGTTATTTCAATGTAACACGAGTTGAAGCACCCAGAGCTGCAAACATCGATGCATTGAACCGAGCGATAGACTCTCTAAAACAACAGTGAACGGCTACCCAAGAGGGTCTCCGCTACGGTAGAATTTTGCCTTTGGACTAGAGCATCGTGGGTGAACGGAACAGCTCGGATGCCCATCTCTGGCCTTAGGTGGGGAAGTGCACCCGTGCCCCTGTCCCTGAAAAGGAGCCCGAGGATGCGCGCCATTGGTTTGCTGCACAGAGACAATCACCGCGCCGTTCTCCCTGCTGTGTGCAATACCTGAGCAAGCGAGTAAACCGATTTGAGGTGTTTTTGTCACTTGACAAGCCCTAAATGTGTTTTTTATTCTCCGGCCTGCTCACAGGGGGGTTGGTAATCACTTTTGACAGGTTTCTCTATAAACAAGCACTTTGTAGCGTCAACGTAGTTATGCGTGTTGACACTGCAATCAATTTGACTTGCTGCAGCCGATGCTGTTGATGAATCTCAGAATTACAGCCGTTAGGGACGTGGGGAGGAGAACGAGCGCCGCGCAACAACGATACTCCTTCATCAGCGCCGACCCCGACCGGCTCCTTTTGTATGTCCGCACAAGCTCCCAGCGCCGTTCTCCCTCATGTTTATGTTTTCAGTTCCTTGCCTTATGAGAACGTATGTGCCGAGTGGGGTGGGGTTGGCGAGAGAGAGAGACTGGACAGGGCCACACAGAAATACCGACTCAGATCTATAGGAATTAAATTGTGCTTGACATAGAAAATGGTTTTTTTTTTTCCTCCTGAATTCACAAAGTCTGTCATTGCAAGAACTACAGTTTTCGAAGGTTTGTCAAAAGTCAATCAAAGTGTGTGACAAGCGTAAGCTTTCATCGTTTCATTAAAAACATATTGTAAGACAAAAGCCTATCACTGTCATCCAAATATTGGCTGAATATTGGCTATCTATCACACACACACACACACACACAGAGTATATATGATAACCTTGCACATAAATGGCATTTTTATACATTACTTATCGAGTAAGCCATGCCAATAATCAGTAAATCCTTTCCTCAATCCAAAGAATGAACTGAGAAAAGGCAAAATATTACTAAGGCTGGAACGAGACTCAGCTCTAAAAACAGAAATGTTATTCACTCCCCTCAGCGATCTGGATCCTCATTGTTCTTTTTTCACCTCAGAAGTAGAGAACTGCTTCTTAGCGCCAGATGCGTCTTAGTTCAGTGGCAAACATGATTAAAAAAACGACGCCAGCTCCAGGCATGCACTTACTGATGTGTAATATTTAATTGTTTGTATGATATTTCTATCCTGGGAAGTGAAGAAAGCCAATAATCATTTATGGGATGCCAGCATTTCTGCTAATTATTTATTTGCAATTTTTCTCACCCAGACACTGATTACACTGTAGTATCCTTTCCCTTTAGTGCTGAACCGAGGACAAAAGTTGGAGTAAATCTAAGAAACGAAAAGGAGAAAGTTTGAATTGTTTCTAAGATAGCTTGACATGAAAGCTATCTGCCTGTCTGGCCCCACCAGGATTACACCACATCTCTGTCTTAGAGTCAGTCGCTCGCTGTCTGGGAGCCACGGGACCAAAAAGAGATTAGCTTCATCTTTGCTCTTTCTTCTCCCGCGGAGCACGCGGTACAGGCTCCCGCAGACTCTGCCAGCTTCCGAGACGTCAAAACCGCTTAGATGGCAAGCGGCCCTTGAGCTTCTGCTTTCGATCGACAGCTGGGGGGAATTGGGAAGGCAGTGAGAGCAAGAGTGAGAGGGTCTGGCTTTCAGATAATGGAGAGAGTTGGTTATTGTGGCACACCTTCCTTTACCCAGAAGATGCTCTCCAACTCCACCACCTTGTCCCTCCCAAAACTGAAGTCTGTTGTTTAGGTCAGACTGCAGACTGTCCCATGGACCCCTTTTTAACTGATGAAATCTAAGGACCCTTTTCGGGAAAGATGCAAAAAATTTGCATTAAAAATATTGCATCTTTATTTACCTTCGAAAGAGACATGTCATGTAGGGTACCGTAGTACTTGGAGCCAGTGTCACACTCCCTGATTCCTCTCCCTAAAAGGTCATCCCACTGCACCTGTATGCAGTCCCCGGGGGAGGAATAAAGGAGGCCAAGTTGCCTCAATAAGGTTGTGGAATCTCTTTGAGAACACAGGCCTCGCTTAGCACTTCTTGTTTTTGGGTGCAGTCATGTTCTTGACCTCAACTTGAACCAAGATCTCAACTCTGCTCCTGACCACGGCCTCAGCCTTCACCTTCATCCTGGACCCCAACTCGGCTTTGACCCTCAACCCGGCACTGGACGTTAGGTCTGCTTTGTGACCTCGAACCATGCCCCACTTCAAATCCCGCACTTAAACCTGGCTTCCATGTCAAATGCTCCCACGTATCATTTATGACCTCCTCACACCCCTTTCTGCTTCAGATTTTCATTTGCTCTAATAAACTCTGTACTTGGTTCCAACCCCAACTTCACGTATTTTGTGACAGCTACCACCTTAAACTCAGAGAGTCTACGTTTGAATTCACCTTTCGTCAAGGTGCTTAATCTGAATTGATACAGTAGAAATGACTCTGCTATCTAAAGGGGTAAATTATTGCAAGTAAGTTAACACTGTTAGTTGCTCTGGAGAAAAGCATCACGTAACTCAGTAATAAGAATAATGACAAAGATATAGTAATGGCAACAAGCAGTTATAACAATGAATTTATGGAATAACAGCATTGCAAAAAAGAATAATTTCTTGTTTACAATGAAACAATAGCTTAAAAGCACTTTTAACTAGCCACCCATAATATGATACAGCACAATCCAAAAGCTTCTGACATAGAATTTTTTCCAGTGTTTTTTTTTTTTTAAATTTTGATTTATTTATTTAATTTTTAATTTAGTCAAGCAGTGTCATTTTCAATGGAAGTCTACATTTTATGGAGCCCCTGAAGTCTGTCAAAGATTAAGACCCCCTGACTTGGGGAATGGGAAGGGGGACCAGCACTACAGGGGATGTCAAAGGTACGGAGATGTTGATGGCGGGGAAGTCATTCGCTTGCTCATTATTGATAACTGCCAGTCCTACGGAAGAGCTGCAGTGGCCCAGAGCCTATCCTAGAAGCACAATGTTAGAAAAGCTACATTCCAGATGGGATGCCGGTTCGTCACAGATGGCCGAAAGTTCTACAGCTAAATGCAGGACTGACTATTGGAGCAATAATTTTGCAAATAAATGATTTAGTCCAGCGATGATGGAGCAGAACCGCTGGAGAACAAAAGCAATAGCATGGCTTGGCTTTCAAGCACTTTCAGCCCTGTTCACGCTACTCAAGGAGCTCTCAGAGGCAGGTATCTCATTGTGTAGCGTAACCAATTACAGCACATGTGTGGGTGTCATTTCTAATGTCCACTAGTCCAACACTGCTGCCTACACACATCCTGCTATGCTTTTTACTATATTTATTTATTTTTGTTCATGTGTATAATTCTTTCAAGCACTCTAATGACAGTTGCCAACCTTGATTTTTTTTCTGGCACGGTGCTCTCGTTGTTGGCCATTTGATTGCATTTTTAATTAAGCACATGAATGGAAATTTAAAGACCATAAATATATGAAAAGTCGTTCTCGACCTCACGCATACGAAAGGCACGACAATAAAGGTTAAAGTTGAAAGCTCAAACTTCATGTCCAGCCGCATACAGTGACATTCGGTTTTTTTTTTTTTTTTTTTTTTTTTAAAACATTCCTAAGGTACAGCGTAATTACTGAAGTTCTATGCGGGGAACGGTTCAGTGGTCTGTGAGACCTGTGAATTTACAGAGATTGCTTGGTCGTTAGATATTAGTGTTGCTTGAGGGTTTTCATCCCTACAGATGGGTCCCTTTGAAAAGCACCAAACCGTTTTTCAGAATATATGCGTCCTATAAAGTATGGCCCAGTAGTCCTCAGCGTGGCAAAGAGCACAATATCGAGCAGGCAGCCCAGCGTCTTTCACGTGTCATTAAGTGAGGCTCTTAAGGCTGTGTGGTGTCACTGGATCGTACCTCTAATGGACAGAGAAATAGGGTCTCCTAGCATGTTTTATAGCTGCGCTCATCTCCAACACAGTAATGGTGTCTTAAATCCATCTCTTACTGCTTTTTTTCATTATGTTGTGGCCCAAATTAGAAATTATTTTAAGAGTTACTGGGGTGCAGGATATGTCATACGGATTTTAGACACAGTTCTTTTCTAGATGGTGAAAGAAGCTTCATCTAAAATTCCAGTTTTTTTACTTAGTGTCAAGAGTGATGTGTATGTCAGTCTGGATACCAAGACAGGCACAGCGCAGCATTATAATGGATGAAACTTTTTGGGAAATATTAACCTACTATGAGACAAGCCTTGCCTTTTCTTCATGATTTGGATAGAAAAGGGCTCTCTTGGGAATACAGCATTAAGAAAAACAGCAATATCGCTCAAGTATTACTACATAGACCTGTGCATCACAGACAGCGAACTGTAAAGAACTGTTTTTTATTTTAAAAAAAATCTGCATAGAGGTTTTTAAACTAGTTGTTCCTTCACTCCATGTATGTTATAATTACACTATTTACCTCCCACCTTAATATCAACATGGTACAGTGTCTCTAAGAAGAATTTGAACTTGAGAAAAAAAGAGACAAATCTTTGCACATACTTTAGCTTTTTGAAGGCCATCCATCCATCCATCCATCCATCCATCCATTTTCCAGACCACTTGTCCAGTTAGGATCGCTTTGGCAATAGAGAGAGCAGAGAAGCCCAGATGTCCCTATCCCTTGCAACTTCCTCCAGCTCAACTCAGGGGATCCCCAGCTGCTCCCAGGCCAACTGGGAGATATAATCTATCCAGCCAATCCTGCGCCAACCTCGAGGTCTCGTCCCAGTTGGCCATGCCTGGTATACCTCCAAAGGGAGACGCTCAGGGGGCATCCTTACCAGATCAACTGGCTCCTCTCAATGTGGAGGAGTAGCGGCTCTACTCTGAGCTCCCCCCAGATGTCCGAGCTCCTCATCCTGTCACGGAGAGTGAGTCCCAACACCCTGCGGAGAAAACTCATTTCAGCCGCTTGTATCCGTGATCTTATTCTTTCGGTCATTACCCAGAGTTCATGACCATAGGTGAGGGTAGGGACTTACATCGACCGGTAAATAGAAAGCTTTGCCTTATGGCTGAGCTCCGCTTTCACCACTACAGTCCGGTACAGTGACCGCATTACTGCTGCCGCTACTCCCAGTCTGTGGCCGGTCTCACGTTTCCTTTTCCCTTTACTTGTGAACAACACCCCAAGATACTTAACCTCCTGCATCTGGGGCAAATTTTCTCCCCTTACCTGAGGGGGGCGTGCCATCCTTTTCCGTGAGAGAACCATGGAATCAGACTTGGAGGTGCTGATCCTCATACCAGCTGCTTCACACTCGGCTGCAAACGGTTGCAATGCGTGTTGGAGGCATCCATGTGATGGTGCCAAAAGGACAACATCATCTACAAAAAGCAGAGATCACCTTCCGGCCCCTACGTAGAACGCCCTCCTGATCTCGGCTGCGCCTTGATATCCTGTCCATGAAATCCACAAACAGGAGTGGAGACAGGGCACAACCTTGGCAGAGTCCAACACCCACACTGATCAGGCTTGACTTAATACCGAATATGCGGACGCAGCTCTGGCACCGTGCATACAGAGACTGAACGGCCCTTTTTAATTTTTTTAATTACGTTTTTATTTTAATTAAGACTACAATGTGTACCCTGCCCAGAATAGGGTCACCGGAACCTAGCCCTGGAGCCACGCCTCGGGGTAATATTCCTGGGCGAGCGCCTGGTGGTCGGGCAGCCCACGTAATTTGGCCGGGCTCGGCCTGAAAAGGGAATGTGGTGGGGCCATGTGGGCCCACCACCCGCAAGGTCCAACATGGGGGTTGGGTGCGTTTCCTTTCAGACAGCAGGAAGGGGTAGGGTGGCACATGGCGTTGCGGACCCTCGCAGCAGAAACTGGCTCTTTTTACAGGCTGTACAAGGAAAAATTGCTCCTGCACATCATACCCTGTAAGAGCATAAATTTTCTTTATATGGCCCAAGTACCTTGAGAAAACAGTTTTTTGCCTTATTTTTTATAGTATTCCCCAATTTGGACCCCTAAATAAGAGAATATTAGGGGAAGTAAAACGTTACAGAACTGGAGTGTCACCACATGGGACATTTTAAAAGAATCACTAACGCACAGTCATATTTTATAAATAGCAGTATTTAATTTATCATTGCAGATTGCTTTTTGGTTTTTATCATACCTTTTTAATCACTTACACATTTCTTCATATGTAAGGAGTACACTTCTATTGCTTTTGCACCACGATAACTTGTCATGCAAATAAAGCAACTTTGAAATTCAGTTTCTGACAGAGACAGACGAACCACAGTTGGTGTTTCACTGTTGCCATGGAGGCAAAGTCACTGCCTTGTACTGTGGGCTTCATGTGACCCCAAATCATTTTAATAATTGGAGGTAAGATTGCAGCTTTCGAGTCAGTGTGCATGTTTGTGAATTAGTGTGCGTTTGTTAGGTCCAGCCTGTCGCTGAGTGGATGTGTGTTTGTTTGCAAAACGGGCGTGTGCGCGCATCGAAGTGAGTAAGTTCCATTGTTAACACCATGCCTTCGCGCAAGAAAGCATTATAAAGATATTTTACACATCCAGAGTAGAATAGCTTTTACTCCCCAATAAATAAAAGATATGGTCTGACATAAAACTCAAGAGGTTCTAGAGTAATAAAATGCACTACTGTCTTATGAGTCAGAAAGGATGTAGGCCTTATATAAGACACGAATGACTGCGTAGAAGCCGGACCCAGAATTCACACTGAGCATGCAAAGGAAAGTCCAGGAGGTACCGGATGTTGTAAAATTCAGGATTCTTCTCATGTGAAGCCCCTATTAAAACTGTAATGTTACTATAGTAAATTTTAACCCTTGTTGCTGATGCTTTATCTTTCTGTCCATCCATCTATCCATCAATTCACCCATCTACTTGTCCATCTGTCCATACATTTATCTGTCCCTCTATCCATCTATTTGTCTAATTTCTACTCCTCACTTAGGGGATTACCGGAGACTATGAAATTAGCATAATAAATTAGGCAGAACATGGTATTAAATAATCAGTTTTCTAGTTCTCTACGCTGCATTTTGGTGTCTGAGAAGATTTTATGTTTATTTGCAGTTCTCCTGAACTAAAGTGTTTTTTTTTTTTTTTTTTTTGCTGGACATATTGAGGCTCAATGTGAATCATTCTGCATGCAGTGATCAGTGCATTCCCTAACCGCAGTGCACAGTGCCGTGCAAGTGGAACAATTCAATCCAAGGCCTTTCCTCCCACTTCCTAATGGGAACCGTGGCAAGGAGACATGCAGAGGGCTCTTTCTTGCAGTGTGCTAAACAGCCGAGAGACACGCATGAGGCCTTTCTGTGGTGTGACCCATAGTAACAGTAACCAATAGTCGTCAGAAGGTCATCAGTTCAAGTCTCAGCAGAAGTCCTGCTTCTGTGTCCATGACTGTAATACTGAACTTATAATTCAGCTGAAAAGAACCCGAGGAAATATAATCTTTTTTTGACTAACGTGTAATAAAAGCCATCCTAATAATCTTAACAAATGTTTGCCCCACTAGTGACGTTCCTCTTTCTTTCGTGCCTTGGTGCGTATAGGAAACCACATTGGAGTTATGCATGAGGTGCACTGGGGTAAGTAATGCATAAGTGACACATATTATCATTAACACCTTATAGAACATGAAAAATCACAGGGCACATGTTGATGGTGCATCTGAAGGTGTGAGGTAACAGAAATGCCCACAAGCCAAACAAAGCTCACTAGTAATGTAGTGATGAACAATCATAATCTTAGTCATAGTCATATAATTGGTGTAGTGCTGCAACAGACCAGCTTCCAGTCCAGGATGTACCCTTCCTCATGACCTATGCTTCCAGGAAAGACGCTGGACCACTGCAACCCTTCACTGGCCTTCACTCAATATTTCTGCCAGAGGTAGGATGAGGTAGAGTCAAGGGGTCAGAGTCAGGCTCTAGTTAGAGATATTTCTGGGGACAGTAGTATCTGATCTGGGCTAAAGCTGTTCTGAAGAGGCTTTCACTCAAATTTATGGTAGAGACAGAATAAGGAAGAGTCCAGTTGTCAGAGTTGAGCTCACAGAAATTCTTTGGGTAAGCAAGGTACCCAAACTAAATTGCTGCAGTAAAAATTACTCAGCTTTATAAAAGAGTAAATAACTGTACGTATTTTAACATTGTTAAGTGGCTTTGGAGAAAAGCGTCAACTAAATAAATAAATGTAGAGGGGAATATTAACTGTAACCGGTAGGGTTCTGAGATAGCTGTCATTCAAAAGTTACACCTGAGAAAGGATTAAGGTAACATCTAAAGGTCATGGAGAAGCTCAGAGAAATTACCAAGGTCAGTTGACTTTACTGCTGAACTGGGTTGAAGGGTGCGGGAAGGTTTTATGCCTAGGGTTATTACGGTTGGGATTACAGTAACCATTAGGGTTCTGAACAGCAAACAGTCAAACGGTCAGAGTTAGGCTCAAAGAACTTATTCGGGTGAGGGCTGGAAGTCCAGCGCAGGGCTTGTTATTGCTGACACACTTAAAAGACAGCACTGTATCTTAGAGGCCTGTTAGTACAACCGCGACAACGACAAACTAAATTATTGTACAAAACAACAGCACTCAAATGTCTCGTTTTCACCGCTCAACAAGCACAGTATCAATGAGTAAATGTTCTCCACGAACACTTGATCAATTTATACAAACTGTCAGGGTGTTGACCCCAGAGAGGCAAATAAAGGTTTAACAAAAGACATTTCATGTGTACCTGACAGACAGCGAGATGGAAGGCACCTGTAACCGCCTCAGTAAAGGGATCCGGTTGTGCTGTGAGATTAGCTGTCATCAGACAGTATTTCAGACTCCAGACTCTGATCTGCATCACCGTGCTGTAAAAGGCTGCTTCTGGGAAACCAGAAACAGGACTGCGGCTACCGCCGTAAAATTATGTTATTGTCAATATGGCAATGACTACAGAAAATCTGTGCTGTTGCAAAATCTTGTATTGCCTGGGATATGGTCCAAAGCTAAGGTGTCAGTAGACCATGTGGTTGAAGTCAAAAATGGACCAGGAGGCTATGAAGGGAGTCCCCACACCCTCAGATAACAGTGCCTTGACAACCAGGGTGGCATGTCTTCATGGGACCACAAGGAGACAGTGTGAAGATACCTGGCTTAGTTCCCCCTCCATTCAATGGCTTCTTGAGTTTGTATCGGATTTGCTGAGCTTCCAGAGGGGTGGCTTCCCACTGCCGCGGTGACGGTGACGAAGGAACGCTGCTGTATCCTCAGAGTTTTAATTAACATGGAGAGCGCAGCGTCCTTTCAGTAGCCGCAAGGAGAGTCCCGAGCCTCTAAAAGTTTAAACTGAGCTGATCTGGGTATTGATTCCATTGTTTTGTTGTTGTTCCAGTTTAATTTCCCACTTTAATTAAAGCAGGCATCGCAGCCAGGAGAGACTGCACAGAGCCCAGGGGATGGAAGATGGAATGGATGGAAGGGATGGCTTCTCAGGAGGGGCTGAGATGAGAGAGCGAGAGAGAGACATGCCCACAAGGGTGGTGGTGATGGAGAAAAGAGGACAGATGTGGACAGCAGGAGAAAATGGGGAGACTGAGAGAGTGAGAAGGAGACAAGTGAAGCTATTGAAGGTCTTGAGAGGGACATTTAGGGAGAGGAGGAGCTGTCCTTAGTGCAAAGCGCTACAACAGGCATGTTGGTGCATCGTGAGTGGGGTCATGAGGTTAAAATACATCATACATTACATACTCGTATACATATATTTTTGTGCTCCAGCTGTGACCTTCAAACAGCTCAGATCATCTTCCGTGATCCTCCTGTCTTGTTCTCCTTCTTGGCCTTTTCCCTTTTCTCTCCGATTACACCCCCCTGTCCTTTGGTATCTCCATCGCACCGATTGCCCTCCCGAGAAAACAGCCTGGCGTCCTCGCTCTGATTTTTTCCTCCCTGCTTGCGTCCTGGCAGCGAGGAGGACCCTCCGGAGGAGGTGGCACTGTGAACAGTGAGGCGTGGGCCACATGAAACCCTCTCCTGCTGAATACAGATGCTCTGTCTTCTGTAATTTAGTAATTAACCCGAGTCCCAGTCAGCCGTTCGCCGCGGCCGCCATGATAATAGCGGCTGCCTCGGAGAGCTTTGTGAGGTTCAACAAAGGGAAAAGTAATTGCAAAAAGATAAGCCCTAAAAGGTAGGAGATAGCTTGGCTGTCTCAAAGATAAAATAGACCCATAATATGGTATAATGGGGCAAACAGAATGAAATGAAATGACATAATAATAAATTAGAGGCAATATTATTTATCATTCAGCACGCATACCTGTGAATGAAATGGAATGGCACAGATGAACAACAACGCCCGGAAAAAACATTAAGAGGAAGTACGTGCGTAGTAACAATAGCAATTATGGTTAAAAAACTAACAACCTCACCCCAATTAGTGATGTACAGGAGGGGGAGCAAGGGCCCTCCAGGTCTGCGGTGGAGAGGAACTGTGTTGGGAGCCATTAGTACCCACAGAGGGAACTGATCCTGCGCGAAAGCACAATTTTGGCAGGAAGTCGCCAAGCGGTCACCCCTGGGCAACAGAAGCTTCCTTTGAAGCACAGCAGGGAATGGGTTAATTGGCCTCAACCTGCTGTCCTTCCTACTGCTATCCCCCACCGCTCCGTTCTGTGATCGCCCCAGTCCATTTGCATTGTGATTGGTTAATTAAGGGGCCTGATTCCGTGATAGGCTGCAAGCTCCAGATGGGGACGTGGGGTGGTGATGGTCGTCCGCTTGCGGGCTGTCCATTCCCGTCACCATGGCAATCGTCCAACTACCTCGTCGTAGCTCTGATCCCTGGCACCCGCTGCGCACGCCAGTTTTCGTTCCCACCGACTTCCTGATGAATTATGCCCAATTGGTCTGTTAGATATTACAGATCTAGATTTACAGGTACATTTGTGCTCTTAAAAACTAATACACCTTGCCTTAACTTCATTTGGCTTTTATGTGAATATCACACAAAACTGTAATCAATATTTAATTAAGATTATTCCATCACTCCCTTGCTTAACCGTTCAAGTAATGACTACGCAGTCAAACAGTTTAGTGGCTACACAATTTATTGTTTATTGAGCTGCTGACTGAACGAACCACATGATTCAAATAATGCGATACCAAATGCTTTAGATGAGGATTCGGTATAAATGTTTACGGACTTGATTAAGCCAAACACTTTCCAATACTAATTTATTCAGTTTTGCTTCACTTCAAGGAAAGATCAGATCAATGAAACGCTGAACTGGTGTTTCACACTAAGTGCCACTGAATCAAAGTCGGCTTCTGGGAACCACTCATGCTTTTACGGTATTGAAAAATATATTTACATTTATTAAATTAACAATTTCTGCTATTATTTACCCATTTATACAGATGGGTAATTTCTTTCGTGAAGCAGTTCAGGGGAAGTACCTCATTCAAGAGTACTACAGCAGGAGGTGGGACCCGTGTCCTTCTGCTGCAAGGTGGCAGCTCTATCCACTACACCACCTGCTGCCCCTAGAGTTACAGAAGTGGGTTACCATTGCTTTCACCCACACAGCTTTATAAACAGGGAAGGTATGAAAACTCCACACAGAGTGAGCCAGATTCAAACCCAGAACCAAACCACACAACAGGAACTGTGAGTCCACAGTGTTACCTGCTACTCTGCCATGCTGCTTAATTTTCTTAGACCAACGCAAATTTGGTTTCATGCAACTACAGGAGTACATGGAGCCCTCCCCTAACGTGTTTAATCTAACCTGGTTTGAACAGTCAGATTGATTTGATTTACATCTCCACAAAGCATAATTAATTAAGAGCTCAGCTGCAGCGAAAACCTGCATACTAACAGGTACACGAGGAGCACGATTGAGAACCACTGGGTTGGACCTTTGTGGGAAACCAGTGCCCCAGACCAGGCGTTATATTTGACCGCTACTTTCCCCAAAAAATGGTCTAAATCCTGCCTCTGAGTCCCTGTCCTGGATGAACCTTCCTTCAAGAGGAATGAGTCACCCATCTCATGAATATTTATAGCAGCAACGAATATTTTTAACAATCACTCAGTTTATTTAAACAAAGACCTGTTTCTGCAAGAGTGGAGGCTGACTGTGTCTGTCAAGGGGGTTCCGTCAGAGGTAAATAAAAATTTTAATTGAAGTCTGCTACAGTCTGCAACCTAATCTTCCAGTCCATCAATTGATTTGATGTATCCTCCTGCATGCTAATTTGCCCATATCCAGAACTCCCTGTCTGCGGCCACGACTCTGCAACTTCAGAAAAGGTCTGTGCTGCCGCCTAATATAATTATGCTGTGTACTGTTTTTTGCAGCCTTTTCGCTGCTTAGCAGAGGGGACAAATTACATGGAACATATTACCTTTTAACACAGTCTGACATTTACGAAGGAGCCTGCAGGTTTTTAAACAGAAGTTTGGGTGGATGCAGGTCTGCTAACTGAGACAAAGTTGCCGGTGTCTATGGGGATTCAGTCGATATCGCTCAGCTTTAGACATCCCCCGTTTTCACATAGGCAGGTAAGAGGCAGCTTTCTGCTCTAGTCGAGCTGAAACCGTTACTAAGTTCTCATCCTTTGATGAGGAGCGATCAGCACGGTCACAAAGAATGATCAAACTGCTCATTTTCTGGATGGTGATTCATTCCAAAGCCTGAAAATCACAGTGAACATCATCAGACTATTCCATCACTGGAAAACACTCCTGGTGTCCTGCGAAGGCAGAACCAAGTAGCATGAAGGAGTACAGTACATGGGGTTGGCATGGTGGACCTTTAACTGATTACCCAGCTGTAAGACATGGTGAGGTGTCCAGAAGGACCTGTTTGGTGACGTGGAGATCCTTAAAGGGAGTGGGGAGAAAGAAAAGCAGCCAAAAATCCAGAAATTATCAATCACTGCTTTTCCAGTGGAGAATTTTTGTGGTCCAGTGTGTATTCAAGAAAAAGAGTACATAAGGCCTGGACACCAGTCCATCACCAGGAAATCACACACACTCATTGACTCATACACAGATTTAGGGAAATTTAGCGTCCCCAATCCACCTGAAAAATGTCTTTGGACTGAGGAGGGAAACCAGAGCACCTGGAAGAAGATGCGCACTCCATGCAGGCTGAGTTGGATTTGAACCCACATGTGAATGTACGGCCCAGGGGGTGCACTACTGTGTTGCCCGAAGCAGCACAAAGACAAATAGATTTAAATTCAAAGCCCATGGACAAAACTTTACATACATAGTGTGTATATGTATGTATATATATATATATATATATATATATATATATATATATTCATTAGCATTTTTCTCAGTCTTCTTCTCATTTCTTTTGTTCACAGGAGATGCACCCTTTCTGGGAGACTAAAGCACAGCGGGAAACATGAAGAGATCCGCCCCAATCTCCAGTCACTCCAGTCAAGGTACCAGGCAGGATGAGGAGCTGACGGTTTAGATGGGCCTTGGTGAGATAAGCAGCTCTCCGTGGTGCTGAATTCCCTCTCGCCTGTGATGATTCTGAGCAGACTTAATTTGGTCATACAAAACGCAACTTGTTCACCTGAAAATCTCTGCTCGGAACAAAGCCATCAAATCCAGTCTCTGCGGAGCAGTCCAGCAAGGAGCTGGGAACGCCCAGCTCTTCTGCACTGAAATCATAGGTGGGCTTATTTTTGAGGGATTTACTGCTGGAACTGCACCAATCCGTTAATTGAACGCCAGATGGTCATTCTCGCCCATCATCTCTTTCTCCTTCCCCCTGTCTGTCGCTCGCTCTTTAAAATAACTATACTCTTCAGAAATTTCAAATCACAAGTCGGAAGAGATTATCTGGGGGATGTGAGCTTGAGGTCAGTCATGTTGACTTTGGATTTTGCTGCTTCTTATTGCTGAGCGGCGAACGAGTTTGCGCACATTTCACCATCTCTGGCCTTCATGAACTGAAGCTTTTTCAAACAGCCCCCTTTGTATGAGTTAGCATGGCATTACATGAGGTTTTAGCCCAGGCTGTTTGCTGCATGCTGTACAAGAGTGGGTTACTTGCTTAACAACTTCTCTCTTTAATACCTTTTTGCCCAGAAAGACATTCTATTAAGCTACATTTGTAGCTCCTCTTGCACTTTAAACAGAGTCAACTTTTTCCAAGGCAACCAATTCCCGGAACATGTTCAGAGCAGCCAGACCGCTGCTGGCCGCCGACTTCAGAGACGCAATTCCGATCACCTCTTTAGCGGAATTGCTCCTCTGCCTGTTTTCAAAATATTGCAGATTTAAAAAAAAAAAAAAAAAAAAAAAAAAAAAGAAATCATGTCAGCTGCTGTGTATTTTTATGCCGTGTATTATGCTTTCAAGTTTGAATGGCTTTATTGGCGTGAACCAAATATTTCTGCACAAATTGAAGTGGCTCTAAAGAAAAACAACAACATGAAGACGGACAACACAGACAGTCATATGTTGTTAATACAGAATAAGAAGAAAGGATAATGGTGTGATCCTGCCGAGTGATAACTAGAGTAGAGGCATATAAGAAGTAAAGGCTAAACAAGAATAAATTCAGGAGAAAACAGAACAAATAAAATATATAGGACAGAGTTTAAGGACACAGGCCTACAGATGGAATTACTATAAATTCCTCTAGCTGTACTTCTTGAGTGTGGTACTTTAGCTGAAATGTACCAGTTAATACCCAGCTACAAAAAAGAACGCAGCTTCTTTGGAATTAAGCATACAACCAACGTCAACAACCACTTGTCCGAAGTGGGCTCGCCGCAAGCCAGAGCCTATCCCAGGGGCACGGGGTGTGGGGAAACACCTTGGACGGGTGGCACCTCAAGCCCGACTCAAACCCCAGACCCCCCGCATGGCGTGCAGAGGACCACACCCCCCTATAGAGCATACAGTGAGCAACAGTATAAACATAACTGTAATAATGTAAATTTAAGACCATGAATGTGCTGCATGAAAACTCCCTGTTCTGTTGCTGGAGGTCAAATGCCCAGCAAGGCGATCTGACTTGAGTCAAGGATGTACATTTAAATTATTATTCACTTAGCTGATGCCTTTCTTCAAGATACCTTACAATGTTAAGCTGCTCACAGTGATTTACCAATTTATACAGGTAATTTTTACTGTATCAACTGAAGGTACCCTGATCAATCCGTGATTTTAACCTCTCCGCCAACTGCTGCCCTTCTTGAATTCCTTTTTTCAACAACTGCTCACCACTGTTTCCACACCAGTGCCGTTTTACTGCAGTAAATGCTTGGCAGCCCCCAGTTCGTACTGTATTTTACTCTCTGTCCCTGATGTTTGCTTCCCAGTTTTGATTCTGCAGTTCCGTGCTGCGTACATTGATTTAACGGTATCATATACTGAAATGCCTACACAACAACCTACGGAGGTTTATTTGGCATCGAGTCTCTCACTCCCTATTCTTCTCCCACCTTACCTCTACCTCTTCCTCACTGCCTTTTGCACAGTTTTTCCTCCCATTCTTTCATACCGTGTTTCATACCCTCCCTATTAGATCGTCCCAGTTTTATTGGAATTTCTATGCTTTGATTAGTGATAGATGCTGGCCCAATTTAATGCTGCTTTGAACAATTCTTCTGTAACAGTATGCTTATTTATTTATTTAGCTTTTTTCTTAACGCACGTCTGTAAGCAGCAATTTGATCGCCTTTTTTCAAGTTTCCAGTTCCTTTGCGGTCCTCTGAGACTGTGGGCTGTGTTTGCTGTCACTGAACGCGAAAGGCAAATCTATCATTTCCCACTTATCTAATAAAGATCTCCAGCCCGTGTTGTTGCTGAATCAGATAACACAAGACAGCGTGTCGGAGCTTAGATTAACCATCAATAGTAGATTGAGATAAGATCAAGTTGCTCCTGCTGCTAGAGCTGGCGGTCCGTGCTATGGTCCATGATATTACTCCAAGCACACTGTATGAAATCTAGAAAGATCATCTTTTCCTTGCCTTCCATGCATGGCCTCCAAACTATCATGTAATGTACAGTCAACTCTTGCTGACAGTTTTGTAAGATGGATCGCAGTTTCGGCCTACAGGCAGTCCTCCACTTATGACATAGATGACCACCCAGACTTACGGTGGGCAACCCATCACCCTTATATTATATTATTTTTGAGTTCCAATGTTTGATCATAATGTCAAAGGACAACCACTTCATCTGCTGCACAATAACATCGGTTGGATGTGCTGCCACAAAGAAAGCAAATTTCTCCTTGTTTGGTTCTCATTCAGCGCTCTGGTGTCCAGAAGCAACTCTTTTGTTTACATTTTTTTTTATTTATGACTTCCTTCAAGTTGCTTGTTTATTTAAAATAACTAGCAAGTGAAAGACTGAGTATTTTGGCGGTGCAGAGAAGGCAAAATAAACCAGATTCTGAAAAAAAACTTAAAATAATAGTGGAGCATGAAAATACTGTACTGTATTTATATCATTAATCTGTATTAGAACCGCTGTAACATGAATAATTTGTGAAACTTTATACAACATAACATTTGTGCATGTTAATTGTTAATATCCCCTTATGGTTTATATAACACTGTATGAGGGGATGTTTGACTTGTGAGGGAGTTGATTTATGAGAAGCTTGCTGGAATGGAATCCTGCCATAAGTGGAGGACTGCCTGTATTTTTTTTTTTTTTGCTTTCTTGCAACCAGGACATTACAGGATTGAGATGTTTCATTCAGGAACACGCCAGCTGTATGACTGGTCAAGACCTCAGTGCCTAGTGTCACTTCTTGCCCCACTACTGTCTGAGGGATACAGTGCTTTTTACTGTAAAAACCCTAAACTTTTTTCACTGTAACAGCACCTGTCTGATGACTTAGATCTCAAAATTCATAACCCTGCTCACTGTAGTTAGTATACTTATTATTTATTCATTTAGCAGACTTCTTTCTCCAGACCAACTTGCAATGTTAGTTTGTACACCAAGCTACTTACAGCCAGGTTACTGTATCAGGGAAAGTGTATTTACATTAATTCATTTAGCTGATGCCTTTCCCCAAAGTGGTTTACAGTATTAATCTCTAATAATTAACCTCTGTGTTAATTTCTAATACAGCTGGGCAGTCAGTTCAGGGTAAGGGTATTGTAGCTGTTGGTGGGATTCAAACCCAGGTCCTCCAGCTGCAAGGTGATGGGGTGTGCACTGCAGCCCCACAAACATCCTTTCGGTTTTAGCCTTAAACCAAAGTTATGGAGGCTCAGCTGCCACGTCAACAACACTGGAAAACAACTGGTGAAGCTCAAGGTAAGCAGCAATGGATGGTTGCCAACTCTGGACTCTCGCCCATCTCTCCTCCACCCCTAATGTTCTCCTGTTCAGCTTCTCGCTGTTAAAGGCATCTCGGCTCTACATTTCACAACACGTTCTTTCTCTGTCAGACATCGGAGCTCCAGATAATGTGCTAGAAATGCATCAACACATCCTCGCCCTTCACCCCCAACCTCGGCGCACACTCTTGTTTTGATCACGGTGCTTACATTATACTTACATCACGGGTGCCAGGAAACACACAAGTGTCCCATTCTGTGTGAAAAGCCCATATCCGCTCAAAGAGAAGAAGTGAGACAGAAGTACAGAGAAGACATAGTGGAAAGCCAGTAAAAGCACATCAGTCACAGAAATGAACATTGCTTTATTCTGGGTAAAACAGGGTAGAAGCCTGAATAATAGTAGTGTAACTGAATGAGTCCTCTCACTTTTTGTAGTTGTTTCACCAGAAACTACTTTGCAGAGCAATTTATACACACACACACACACACACACACACACACACACACACACTGTCTGAACCGCTTGTCCCATTCGGGGTCAGGGGAGCCAGAGCCTAACCCGGAAACACAGAGCGTAAGGCTGGAGGTGGAGGGGATACACCCAGGATGGGACGCCAGTCCGTTGCAAGGCACCCCAAGCTCGACGTGAACCTCAGACCCACCACAGAGCAGGACCCGGTCCAACCCACTATCGCCCAGAACAATTTAAAACAGTTAAATTTCAGTATTATTTCCAATAAATGAATGACCACACTCCAGCAGAACGAATACTACAGATGAACTCCAGCTCAGCTCCTGTATTTCTTCAGCAGGTTTGCCCAGTGGAAACAGACCAGGACTGTGCTGGACTTGAGTGGCGCTCCGCCTAAAATGTTATTAAAAAGGAGGATTCTGACAAAAATGGGCTGTTTTCGTGGGGTCCAAGAGGATGCTTGCACAGGATGCCACCTTCAGACGGGCTCTGAAGAATGTTGTTAATATGAACAGATAAGCTGGGCTTTTGCACCGGTACCGTGGGCCTTTTGTAACGCCCAGGATATAAATGTTATGTGCTGAAAAATCCTTGTTGGCTATTGTGTATCTCTGTAAATGTTTACTACGCTGCGTTTTGCTTTATGTGAAGATTTTAATAAGTATTATTAGTCGTGCCCAAAAAAAAAAGTACAACCACGGCCTGTATCCAGCAAGGGCCAACGAGTAACTGGACTCGATACTGAACGGTTGAAATTCCAAGAAGCTCCAGCTCAGCTTCTAAGGCCACATCTGACCGTGTCAGTATCCTTTGAGGGGGGCTTCTTCACCGAAATCCTAATATGTTCCCTGATATTGATCAGTATAACTAGTTTTAAGTCTGCTTTGGGAAAAAAAATGCAATTACATAATGAAATTGCTTTTATCAAAAAAACCCCTGACAATTACATTGTTATATTATTTCGCTGAAGCTTTTTTCCAAGGCAATTTTATCTATTTTTACTGCTGGATGACCTACTGCAGCAGTTATCAAGGGTGCAACAGCGAGACCCCTCCCGGGACTTACCTTCCTCATAAAATAAAACGTTGCATTTGCTGCATTAAACAGCACGTATTGTTTATACAGTCTCAGAGTTCATTCCGCCGCGGAGAGCCGAAAACTTGGAAAGTGTAAAGTGAGAAGCTCGATCTGCGGGTGAGAGCAGAAGTCATTCTCCTTGCGTGAGTACGCTCTGAGCGCTCTCCAGCTGAGAGCTGGGTGCATTCTCCATGTAAGAGCACCGTTTGGTCTCCTGATAAGAGAGTTGTATTGCCGTTTACATCACCTTGGCTACTTTGACTCGCTTTCGAATTGCATTATCCGATCGGGCTGCACAGTATACAGGCACCCAATTCTCATTCTGCTCACTAACCCTGGATGAGAACATCCAGTGGGCACATAAATAATTTGCCAGCACTGCTATATTGATTGGTGAAAACCTGTAATTCTGAGTGGGGCCACCCACCAGGGGTTGGCTGATATGAGTGATGTGGGCCCCGCAAAAGGAGTGCAGCACGATGAGCAAAACCCGGGCTCTTCGGTCAACTGCTCCAGGTCAGCGTTTCAACGGCGTTCGGGTTTCTAGTCTTTAAAGCTGCCTGATCCAGAGAGAGACACAGAGCAATTAGACAAGACAGCGGTAGAAACCTTCGCATTGGGCAAAATTAAACCACTGTCTGACAGCTTTCCCAGCATCTTCTGTTTTCATTTCCACCCGCACACATTAAACATCTACAGGTCACACCTATGGTGTAGTCCTGCCAACTTTTCTGCAGCACATATGCAAGTAAAAATTATTTTCATAGTTTGAAAGTCCTTGAAAGCTGTGTTCAGCGCAAATGTTTTGAATTGCTTTTCCTGCTAGTGGATTTATGATGGCGGATTGATGCCACTAGATGAGCCCTTGAGCACATTCAATGCGAGCCTTTTCCCCAAAACCAAAAGGAACATATGAAAACCAAATGTGTGACAGCTGTGGAATGCTGGCAAAAAAAAAGTCTTTGTGAAAGAATGTATATGACTCAATCACCAGAATCTGACCCTGTTCTGGAATAATAAATAAATCACGGTCTTTCACTCGGCTACAATTCAAGTGCAGCAGGAGGTCCTTGGCGAACCTCATTCAGGAGCCCATTGGAACCTGTCAGACCAGCCTTATCGAGATGGATAGCTGGCAACCGTTCCCCAGGGTGGGCGTTGCTTTTGAGTAACGGCGTTGCCATTGTACCCTTGATCCATCTTTCACGGAGGTGGAGTGACGCCCAACAGCAGCAAATTAAAATTGGTACAAACAGGTTAAAACTTTTACCCTGCTCTGTAAAGCCACATGCTCTCCTGAGATTGCAGGTGCGTGCTGTGAGTCCCCTGCTCATAACGCACACAGCCAGACCCATGTGGGAAAAAAACTTCTAGATCCTGGATCTAATCAAAAAGCTTTTCCCACAACTGGCCAAAAAAGTAAATCATGAATTACCACAACGCATGAATTAGCCAGGATGCATGGGACATGGATTGAGGGGTTTGCATAATGGGCCTGGACACCCTAACCTTGAAAACAACAGTGAGATAAGCTGGGAGACGCAAATGGACTCTGAAAAAGCTCTGTTCTGCGCCGGTGCAACATGGAGCGGATGAATAATGCATTGTATTTCAGGCCATTTCCCTGCGACGTGCTCTGTGAAAGGAATAGGCGTAATTGCGGTTAATATGGTGGAGTGTGAATTTGCAGATGTTTCAAAGTGCTGCTGGAAGGTTCTGCCCTGCCAGGAGAAGCTGTCTGGCAATGAGGAACCTCTCTTGACACATATTGTGCTCAAAGCTCCCGATAGCCCCCGACGATGCCAATAAAATCCAAGGAATCCGAGCTCTTCTCTAGCGGACTGCTTAATGAGCCGGTGGCTGGCCGGGGCGAGCGGGATGTCCCCCCACGGCCCCATCACCCCCGAGCGAGTACAGCGTTATAAAGGATCCGGTGGGGCCGGGAACAGGATGCTGGTGTCCCCACGGCCACGGGGGTCAGCCATAAACAAGGGGCTGCGACAGCACAGAAAAGCAAATCATTGTTTGATTGTTTCCTTTTTCATTTCAGTTGCCATGGTTACCGAAGAATAGAAGGTGAAACACCATTTCGTGCGAGAGGTTGTTCTGAGTGCCAGTAGCAGTATGACTCAAAACATCACACCACTCTGGCTGAGCTGGTTGCCGCCAGTTATAAGACTCACTTCACACAGGATGGAGCTGGCTCGTAATCCGCCGAGAATCACCCAACATTCATGTCTCTTGTAACATTATAGGCCAAGGGGATGAGGAGAGCCAATCACCTGTGAGAAGCCAAGGTCATGTGACTTCGTCTCAAAGAACTCTTACCATGTCTAATTTGTGGAACGTCCTTCAACTCTAGCTGTGTGACTGTGTGAAGAGCTACCGTTCTGTACAATCGTTAGCACCCCGTATTGACGCTAGTGGTACAGCATTACCGATATCTGCATGTTTCCCACCTACTCTGGTATCTGCAGTAACTGTGTGTGGAACAGTGCAAGTTGTGTCTTGGGTTTTGATCGAAACTGCAGCAGATCCAGTATGAATCATTTCCCTACAATGTCATGTCATGTGTAAGTGCAGGAGAAAGTGCCAAATATTAATACTTTTTACTGTACATTGTTAATGGTGTTACCATAAGCGCAGTGGGTTTGGCTGGGTCCCGCTCTCTGGTGGTCTGGGGTTTGAGCCCCGCTTGGGGTGCCTTGCGACGGACTGGCGTCCCATCCTGAGTGTGTCCCCTCCCCCTCCTGCCCCGCGCCCTGTGCTGCTGGGTTAGGCTCCGGTTTACCGCAACCCCCGTTTGAGACAAGCGGTTTCAGACAACGTGTGTGTGAAATATAGCAACAACCACCATCAATAACTATACGTTATGAATAATCACTTGTTTAGTGCAGCGTTGTCCTGGTCTAGCCCAGACGTATAGGGTATGAAGCAGGATACACCATGGAAATGATGCTGGTTTATCACAGGGTAATCATATTCATTCACTCTCACACACACACACACACACACACACACACACACACACACACACGGCAATTCAGGGTCACCAGTTCACCTGAAACGCATCTCTGAACTGTGGAGAAAACCCAAATGACCACGAGCAGAACACGTAAGCTCTACAGAGGCTGAGCCAGATTTGAACCCATGCCAGACCCACAGCCCAGGAGCTCTGGAGCACCAGTTCTTCCTCTGCAGCGCTATCCTACAAAAAAATAAAACTCCGAAAGAACTGTTTGCTGTCAACTTTCCAAGTTTAATAGAGGTGAGAGCCAAAATAATTCATTGCTTTAAACTCAGAGTTTCAATGAAACTCTTCATTAAAATCAAATCCCACTAATTACGGTAAAACAAATGGGCGTATGTGTGTGCGCGCCTGCTTCACCCAGGTGAGGCACCCCCTGCGTTGCCCCCAAAAGTGTCTGCAGTCCGGCGTTATGACGAGGACATCAATGACAGTTTGTGTGCGTGTGACTGTGCGTGAGCGCGCAGCACGGGCACACATTTAGATGTGCTTCCTGTAAGTGCACCCAAAGGTGTGAAGCACCCCCCCCCCCCCCAGCACCAATCATCTCGAGCAACATCTGGCTGCGCGGCACCACGGCCACGCAGGGAACCGTTATGCGAATTAGTTTCCGACGTGGCCCTCCGAGAGGAACGTGGTTCCCGGCTACTGAGCGCCGGCATTTTCAATCTGATTAAAGTGAGTGGGAGGTGATTTATTTCCCACTCCGTTTGTTCATTTCACCGATGCGCGGCGGGTGACAGTGATTGTTCCGGGAACGGCCGCCTCCCGCTCGCCCTCGTCCCTGCAGGGCGAGCGCGCGCACACCCACCCGGGGGAGAACTGGGCCACCCGCCCGGAAGCAACGCGGCGACGCCTCCGGGGTCATCGAGGCACAAGCGTGTCCATGCGGTGCCATGAGTGTGTGTGTTAGACTCAGTATGTGGAAATCTTGCAGAGTGTGTGTGTGTGTGTGTGGGGCGGGATTCCGATTTAAGCGCGGCAAAGAAATAATGGAGCCACTCGACTCCTCATGCCTCACAGCGGCGGCCGCAGCGGGGCGCGTCGCAGCGGTACGACTCGGAAACTGCGCTCGGCGCGCACCTGCGATCAGGTGTCGGCGCGGAGTGGCTCTCATCACCGCAGGCCAACAGAACTCAGCGCAGACACACAAAACAAGGCCTGGAGAGGAGTCCACAGCTGCGACATCTCCTAAGATTCAGCAAGTGTTCTGCTAGAATAAATGGCATAACGCGTAGACAGCCCGCGTTTCGTCGTGCGCTAAAGCGGAAGCGACGCGAAGCTTCCCTGAAACGCGCTCAACTCGAACCCGACGCCTATCCGCCCCGACTCGACACGCCGTTACTCGCATTATCGCGTTATATCGCGGACCGCCGCCAGGTGGCTCCCGTCCACATCCGATGCGCGCGACGCTGGGACAGCGGGACTGCCGCGGACTGTTAGACGCACATTATACGGTTTACCGCCCACCGGCGCCCGCGCGAGAGAGCGAGTGTGTGGCGGCGCGCTTTCCTTTCATATGGCATCCTGGTGCGGAAGCTGAGCGGTGCCTTGCCACGGAGTGTGAAAGCAAACTGCCACGCGCGCTGCCCCAAGTGCCGCTCCGCGAAGCCTGATGTGTGGGACTCAGTCCGCCACCAAGGATGAAAGAGAGGCGCACGTGCGAGGAGATGCGCGCGGGAAGGCACGATGACGCTCGTGCGACGATCGGAGCTGTTTAAGACGTGAACTCGGGCGAATGTGTCTCCGAGTTTTGGCGAGACTGTGAAGAAGTGGCGCTCGTCACCAGCAGACACAACTTAGAATCGACGTTATAATATAATAACGCCGCGCGCGCGGCACGAGCTGTCCCGTTTTCGAACACGAACAAAGTTGGACCGGACGTGTATTTCCACGGCGCAGACCGAGCCGCGGTGACAGCGAACTCGGAGCTATTTCTCGTTGCGGCACGTGCACCCCTTGCGCTCACCTGCGGGATCTCGCCGGATCCGAGGACCCCCCGCGTCTCCGCCGCGCGCATACCACGAGCTGCCCGCGGGCGCACGCGGCGACGCGCTCGGCCAGCACTGCGGCGCCATGCACGCGGCGGCTGCGATCGGGGCCGATTGCGCGGGGCTCACGCGGCGATCCGGCTGGATTCTCTGGGTTTCTGTGCTCATCCACGCCACGGCGAGCCAAGGTAGGAACCGAACCGAACCGAACCGAAGCGAGCGCAGCGCGCGGAGCACAGTTACACTAGTTAAGGCTAAGCGCAGGAGGTACACAGCAGGCTGCTGTCCTCGTCGCCACTCTTCTCTTGGCTCACTACTTTGACAGTTTATGAACAAGTGTCCCACTTTTCCGTCCCCCGCGTGCGCTTGCCCAGTTCAGTTCTACCACGGTAAGATCGGTGGTGCGGGACCCAGCAGTGTAGGAAGCAGATGCGAGAGAAGCGAACGGCGCTATGAATCATGACCTGTGTGTTTAGGCACGATCGTCTGTGATCGAACGCTTTATTGTGGGAAGTGTGACGTGAGTGAGAAAGCGTTGCACGCGCCGGTTCACAGGTGATAAGGAGGTGGAAGTGAGGAGCCGGGTGAGACGTGATGATCGTTGCGCGCGGCGCTGCGCGCGGCACACAGCGCGCGGCCCCGCGGCGTCCCGCGCTTCTTTAGCCGCATTCCTGTCCAGTTATGTCCTTTATAATAAGCGCCTGTGAATAAACATTCAGGCCAATTAGCAGAAACTGAAATACGCAAAAGAAATTGAATAGCAGTCAGTTTCGGGTAACTTCAGGTAGCCGCCTGGGCACTTGTTTCACCGGTCTTGTTAAGGTGACACCTCATGATGATGCCCCCTGAGCGAAATTAAAAATGAACGTTAAAGAGAAAAAAAAAAAATCTCAGCTGTTTATGAATCTGTCAAGTGTAAGTTAAATGGCCTCGAAATTTATTGTCTGACCACTGCTTGCTTCAGGCTTGAAACGCCTTTTTTTCCCCCATCAGTTCCATGGTTTGAGGAACCAGACCCCAGGATGATACATCACATTTTTTAATTGATGTATTTTTTTTTTTTCAGTCTTCCTAACACGCGACTGTAATGGCAGCAGCCTGTTCTGGTCTTCGGCCTCTGTAGTCATGCATGCAAATATCGCTGGGAGAAAGTAATGTCTGGATTTGAGCCCTTCCATATGAATGCTTGCCACTGAGAGCAAAATGGTCAGTGAAGTAGAGCAAACTAAATAAAAAAAATTAGAATCGGATTTGAATATGGAAATTGGTGGGGGGAGGACAGTGACGGTTCAGGAGATCTGAGACTAAGTACCTCGAAGTCTAGCAGTTGGCCTGCTCCCTTTGACCTCTCCGGGAAGTATAGGTCTAGGAGGTGGGAGGGCGGCTGATTTACACCGGTACGAGTGTGCAGATGGACAGGCTTGGGGTACGTGTGCACACATGGGCAAATTTGCATTTCATTCCACATCTTTGTCTTGGAGCCCCATCTTTAAATGCCCGACGTAAATGCCGTTGGTTCTTCAAAGGGTCTTCATGTAGACCTGTGATCTTCATGCAGTGCAGAAGGAATGCTGTACACTGGACTGAAGCTGGACAGGACAAAGGACGTAAGACTGAAGTGGCTCTCTAGGGGTGTCCGGAACTGCTGTATGTACCCTACTGTGCTATCATGGCCATGTGGACAATGATGGATGTTATGTTCGCAGAGGCCTCTGATGGCACACTTGTACCCATCAAGAGACACCGGCGGATGTGTGATATCATGGTACTACCTCAGAAAACTTAAGAAATTACTTGTTTTGATGGCACCCTTCAGATGCTTGCATCCTGGTCCAACAGATCTTCCTTGGCAACAGGTGAACTTAGCAGAACCTGCGGCCCGGAGCATTTCCACATCACAAGGAATTACACATAAATTCTTAATCTGGCATCACTGTGTTTGCCATTGCTTCTTTTCACTGCTATTTCTGAACAGAGCTGAATATGTCTGGTCCAAGTACATCTCATCGCACCCAACTTAACATTAATTTTAAATCGTTATTATAAGCAAGGCCCATGTGCTTTGTCAGTTGGAGGAACACCTGATACAGTGATGTGGGATGCAGCAGTAAAAGGGGCTGAGAGAAAGAAGAGGAAAGAGGGAGGCAAGTGGATGACGGTGAAAGGAAGGACTGTAGGCACAAGGAGGGTAAAGGAGATGTGGAAATCTGGCTGGGGCGGATGTCCCAGTAGCAAGAAACCCAGTTTATCAAGTTGTGGAAATGTCCTTCTTTTTAGAGGGCATTTTTCTTCTGCAACTGGGATGGGAACCAGTTGGGTGTTGGGGTCATGACCTCAAGGACCTACCTGGGGAATGCAAGATGTAGGTGATAATGCTTTGTTTTAATTAAGTAGTGCAGCAGCAGAATATGTAAAAAGGGATGGAGAGGATTCTGGGAGGTGCTGAATAGTTTCACAGTTTCAGGTTCCAACGCACTCCCTGATTGCAGATGTCCAGCTACCTAGAAGATGTACATTTTTTACCCTGTGAATTATTATTTCTTGGGCGCTCAATATTAGCGTAGCCCGGTGAATACAAACATCACCCTGCACAGACGCAGGTGTTTAATAAAAGACTGAAAAATCAGCAAAAACATTAAAACAGTTGTACGTTTGCTCTAATAAGACCTCCGCACAAAAGAAAGTGTGATCTTATTAAAGTGATTGTTTTGGCAGAAGCCTTGAGGGGAACTTCATTCCGCACGCTGGTTCACACCCTTCGTCCACCACGAGCATGGCCCCCACCACAGTGGGAGAAGGCCCTTCCCCTGCATTGGGACCTCCCATCAACTGCAATCGTCCTTATGGAAACTGTGGAATTTGAGTGACTGTGGGCCGACTGCGCTGAGTCACGATGCCCGTGGATACTGCCTGCCCGAGGCTGGCTGCAGCCCCCCCTCCCGCATGGAAAGGTATGCGCTCGTAGAAAGATGGGTGACAGCTCACACGTACACTGACACAGGAACGCCTGTTCCCAAAAACCGCGACGCCTGCCCTGTGCCTCGAACCCCTCTCTAGCCACGCTACCCCGCTATTAAGAGAGGAGGACAGGCTCATCAGCGCAACAGCAGGTTTGAGCGCTGCTCTCCCGGGGGCGCCCCCCAAGGCTGCTGAGTTTTAATTCACAAGGGGGAGGCCTAATAGAGCCCATGGAGGAGCCCCTTCCCAGAGCCCGTCGGTCACGCCAGGCCCTTTGATTATGCTTCTGACAGCTTGTTGAGAAGCATGTGTGTGACAGCCTCTGCTGAGATTCACATCAACACCACGAATGTGAGGAGGCAAGACAAAAAAAAAAGACAAAAACGCATCTTTTCATCACACTGCAGCCGCATCCGTGTCTGCGTAAAGGGCCACACCTTCTACTCTTCCGAATGTCCCCCTCCGCCGATCTCAGGGTGGCGATTCCAATCTTCGGTAACGCTTGTTTTAACATCAAGCGTGCACGCGCGTGTGTGTTTGGCGCGTGCGCACGTGTCCGGAGTTTTAATCTAGCGGCTGACAAACTGCCAAACCCAAGGCTCGTATGGTTTTCTAACCTTAAGTTATTATTCAGCTCGACAGCTGTCGGCCATTCCCAATCTTTATATCTTACGATTATAGCGGATAATCCACTGCATTTACAAAAATGCCCTTGTTTAAAGTACTCGATTGAATCCTGGTGTGATTAAAACTCCAAGCTTTTATGCATAAGCAAAATTACTATACGCTGGACACACATGCAGCTTTATGCATCTTGCACATATGCACATGAACAAACATTGTATTTGCACATAGCGCACTGGCTTATGGATTAATGTGCTGTTAAATTTTTTTTAAGACTTGGCACAACGTAAGACAAATGAGACTAGATTTCCAACACTTTAACATGTGTCAAGTCATGTTTGAACATCCCCGATTGGGACAAATGAGACTAGATTTCCAACACTTTAACACATGTCAAGTCATGTTTGAACATCCCCGATTGGGATAAGGGTGAGATATGGTAAGCAACAATTATGTGCAGAGTACAGGTGGTCCTCGACCTACGACATATGCAACTTGCAAAGACCTAGTTTTTAAATATTTTTTAAAAATATAAATATTCTATATTGGTATTGGGGGGGGGGGGGGGGGGTGGGTTGGACCACAGTCCTGCTGTCCGGTGGGTCTGGGGTTCGAGCCCCGCTTGGGGTACCTTGCAGCAGACTGGCGTCCCGTCCTGGGTGTGTCCCCTCTCCCTCCGGCCTTACGCCCTGTGTTGCCGGGTAGGCTCCGGTTCCCCGTGACCCCATATGGGACAAGCAGCTCTGAAGATGTATGTATGTGTGTGTGTGTGTGTGTGTGTGTGTGTGTGTGTGTGTGTGTGTGTGTGTGTGTGTGTGTGTGGTATTGGGGGGTGCGGTGGTGCAGCGGGTTTGGTTGGGTCCTGCTCTCAGGTGGGTCTGGGGTTCGAGTCCTGCTTGGGGTGCCTTGCAATGGACTGGTGTCCCGTCCTGGGTGTGTCCCCTCCCCCTCGAGCCTTGTGCCCTGCGTTGCCGGGTTAGGCTCCGGCTTGCCATGGCCCCGCTCAGCACAAGCCGTTTCAGCCTGTGTGTGTGTACATACATTGGCATTTTAACAATAATAATGTATGAAATTAATGGGAAAATGCAACAAAGTATAATTATACAATATAACATTAAGGTGTTTTCTTTATATTTCATTATAGTTCATATAATACAGTATAAGGGGATTTGCTACTTGTGACAATTCCAGAATGGAACCCAGTCATAAATCAAGTAGTAGATGAACCCTGTTGTTATGAACTTGAGGTCAACCGTAATGTCAGTAAGCAGCTGATCTTCTTCGGAGACTCCTTTAGTCCCGTGGCTCAGTCCGGTCTCCCGCAGGTCCTTGTACTGTAGGTCTTTGTATTGTTTGCAACCTCAGATTGTAACCTAAAGGTCTCATCCTTTAAGGTCCACATTAGGAACTGTGATTGTACATTTCAGCATGACATGTACGCTAAAAGCCTATGTCCATTGGAATAAATGGACAGAGCTTTTCACATTTTCTTCATACTCAAGTCTCATGATCTAGGAACATTTAGGACCATGTGCAGTGACACAAACTGTACTTATTAAACTAAGAGAGCATTTAACACGGTGGTCTGGTAAGGACAGATTGTCAGTTGTGCTCCGAGAGGGGTCCTTAACGTAAATTGCCTGAATAAATTTCCAGCTGTAACATGGGTAATTTATAAAACTGTAAACTGTGTAAATTGGTGAAGATAATAGCATTCGTTAAGCAGCTACAATATTAAATGTACAAATGAATCACCCAGAGCCCAAACTTCCTATCTGTTTAGCAGTTAAAATGAAAATGCGCAGAGGTTAGTTTCCAAAACTGGCGAATTATCCTTCATGGCTAGAGTCAGGTCTTGCCTCTTACCCCCCAACCCTTATCCGCCCCCACCTGAAGAAAACTGATGGATCTCAGTGCTCTGAATATGGAAAAAGAAGGTGAAGAGGACTTGTTTTCGGTGTGTTGTTTGCCGGAGCGATGCTGGTTACCAGACCAACGCTCTTGCTTCTTAACAAGGTATAACACCTTGAAACTCCCTCCCATTGTTTCTTTTACTCAAACCCTTTACGAAACAGCACATCATCCTTGCCAGAGGATATTGTGGCAACAGATGACTCCGTAAAGCAAGGTTTGTGCTTACATTCATGCACTACAATTTACAAGACAGACACATGCCCCCCAACAAACGGACAAAAGGTGATACAGCAGAAATACTGGTGTTGAACAACCTCGTATTACAAATACAGTTGCGCAATAACCCACCTCAGTGAGGTAACCATCAATAACACAAAAAGAATGAAGACAATACAGCAAAAGCTTATTAAAACGTAATGAAAACAACACATAAAAACTATGAGGGAAGAGATGATGGGAAGGGTGGGAAACCCACACCACTCCTCTACAGTATCAGTATAGCGGCTCGGTCGTGGCCTTTGCACCATCAGGTCCTGTAGAGCAAAGATGAACAGCACTGCCTCATTGGAGGTACCACCTCCTGTCCTAATTAGCCAACTAATATATCGATTCAGGTGTCCGTACACCCATTTTAAGCAAATATCCGCCGGAAACGTATCTGACAAACATTACCCTAACAAAAGTTAAGATTTGCTCACCCCACCAACCTATTAGGACGCTCTCATTTGTGGCGCGCAGGGTTTTGTTCTCTCAGCTCACGTAAAGGCGAGTGCAGCAGGTTTAGAAATATCCAAAGAAAAGGCCGGAGCTGTCAGTGCCTCCGCATTGTATTCAAAGCACACCGACCCTCAGCGGTGGATTCATTTGTGTGTTACTCGCAGTACTTCTGTCTTTCAGCCTCTCGAAGCAAGAGACGCAAAAGTGGTAGCCTAGTCGTGTCTGATAGGTGGATGATGCTTTTTAATGCATTTACAAGTACATGTTGAAGAACACTTTGCACCAAGAAGACGTAACGGCGGCAGAGCAAGTCGCGTCCCGGACTTCAAAAGGAAAACTTCTTTTTGATGAAGACACAATGATCCTGAAAATACAGTCTTCAAGATATGGATTGATAATGGATTATGTGTGGTACTGGGTTTTTTTTTTTTTTTTTTTTAAGGGAATTTGGTAGTGCTATTTGAACAATGTGTGTTCCTTCGGTGGATACCATGAAAATTCAGACACGGCGGAAACTAATTGCCTTGGATTCCACTCACCTTTTGCTGCTGTAGCTCTGAGTTTTGTTTGCTCGCAAGGATGCAAGTGCAGCCCATGCTTAACAAGGACATCCTCAAACAAACTCTTCTGTGTTTGATATCTTCTTTAGTCTGGGTGAAGAATTCTTCTTCCTGCAATCTTGCTGAAGCGTGAAGCGGTCATGGGCCTGGAATATCTCCCTAATCCCACACTTGGAAAATCACGGTTGCCCCCTCTGATGAACCGATCCATACCAGTATACCGAAGACTGAAGCTTCTTGACTGTGAAAATGAACAAGACTTGTGTCGATATATAATTTACAGACAGTGTCCGTGTGTTGTAATGCATGATGCATATTTCCAACAAATTAATTACTCATATATACCGCAGGTCATTTCTTCAGATGAGCCCAGGCCTCGAGACATTTCAGTGTTTTTTCCATGCTCCAGCTTTAAGAATTTTTGTCATGGAGTTGCCATGGCAATATGTTAAAGAATTGCCACCATTAAGAGGATAAGAAAAGCAAAAGCCAAACTGGCTTGAAGTTCTCCCAGCACTGACAGCTTGGTCAGTCTCCTGAGAGAGACTGAGCATGAGAGAGAAGGAAAGAAAGAGAGAGAGAATAATATAAACCAATAAAAACCAAACTTCTGGGCTCACACTGGTATCTCCAGTGGCTTGTCAGGATTGTTTATAATTTTGCTTAACCTAGACTGATTCAGATTAAATACTTTAATTTACAATGAGACAGTTCCAGCAAGCCTTCTGAAACCTAAACCTGTAACCTTCAGGCCATCCCTTTTTCTACCATATTCTCATGGTACATACTGTACTTCTTATCATCCCTCTCTTCCATTCCAGCCAAATCCATAAATGCCTTCCTCATGACAAGATGCCCCCCGAACGAGGACTGAGAAAGATAAAACCTGAACTCTAAGACCCTGATTTTCCATTTTTCTCAGCGATATCTTACGATTGAAGAGTTTCCTCTTAACCAACTGTGACATTTTGCCAGCAGATCACTGATTAGTTGTTATTTTGTAATTCTGGAAGAATTGTTGAAAAAGCCAACTTTGGAGTCACATGTAGCACCAAGTGCTCTTTTCGATGCATAACTGAGCCAAGCGGGAAATGGGAAAAGACAAAACGCATCTCACATGGCAAGGGGGAGGCATACGGTATTTCAGTGAAACGAACTTCCACTTAGATGACATTTTAAAGGTTGTGATGCGCTCACAGTGGGCAATTTAGCACAAAGTACTGCCTGCCATTTTACATACTCTGCTTGGTATTTGCTGATGCAAGTACCTGTTTCACTGGTTCTGCATCAGTGGGATTGGAACCTGTAGCATTCTGGTGCCTCATTTTTTCAGCACCAGGTTCAGCTTCTGTAAGCCTTGCAATTTAAATCTGAAAAGCTCCACCAGTGTGAGAAGTGCGGCCATTTACTAGCAGGGGTGAACACAGGCGGGTAAAACAGCATTAAAAAGCAATTTATTAGGCATGTTACTCTGTTGACCCTCTGTGTGATCTGCGTTGCCGCTATCAACAATCCAGTTTGATCCAGATTCCACGCTGTCGCTCTGGTGATATTTACAGAAACGCGTGCATCTCCAAAGCAATTTCAATTGCGGTGGGAATTTGAATAGGTTTAGAGGAATCGAGGAAAGGTAGAGGAAAAAGGAGTTGTCCAGACAACTTGTTTGTTTTCTGGCAGGCTCTGTGGTGTGAAGAAGCCTTTCACGTGAGGCTTGTCTCTTCTGTGTGGGCTCTTCAATAACTGCGATAGAATGAGAGCTTTTCATTTCTCTCTCTGGTAGGCTTTAGGAGCGAGTTGGAAAAGAGAGGAAGAAGCCCTTTAGGGAAAACAATTATGAGCGAGACAGATTCAGTTTTCGCTTTGAATTACCAGCCGTGACCCTCTAGTCGAAGTAAAATTAATAAAATTCCACTGAGATTTTCTGGTATTTTATTTATTTTTAATTTAAAAAAAAAAAAAAAAAAACTTACCAGCTGGTTTGTCTAAGAGGATATGGGTGGGTGGTGGGTTTGGGCCGGTGGGGAACTTTGTGCTTTTGACCTCCTACCTGCATGATAGTTGAGAGGTATATGCGTAAAAGCTGTGAAAGGGTACAGCTTTACCATCTTGTATGTGCTGACCGCTTTCAGACCCATAGACTTTACTTGGAGGATTAGCGGTCAGTAACCCACAGTGTCACTGGAGGTCTTTTTAGGGCTCTTATAGACTGCGTTGGAGAATGTCACATAACATGTTGTTTGAGAAGTTTTAGGTTGCTTAGAGATTCATAATGTGTGTTTGAGGCTATATAATGTTAGGGGACCAAGAGTGTATGTATGAGGCAAGCTGTTACTAGAGTAGGCCTTAAGGCGTTTGTTTAAGGCTACTTGGTGCTGGCAGGGCACTCCTGTTGTGTCTATGGGCTGAGCTTGTGCTGTTTGGGAAATCACAGTACGTTGCTGCAGAGGTGGATTATAGACACGCAGTCTACAAATGTGGAGCTGAAAACGACAGTTTGACTTGACCCCCTTCCTTGTATTACAAAACAAGAGAAGCAAAGGACCCTTGGTCATTGTGTCCACTAAACACCAGGCCAGGGATAACAGAATGTCTCCATCGAGCGCTGGCTGCGCACTCTCTATCAGTTTGGATCAGAACATCTCTGGCTGGTCTTTTGGAGATGGGCCACTCCTGGGGCCCCCAGCCTTGGCAGCTAGCCCTGCACTTGCCAGGCTGAAGGCTGCTGGCCTCATGCCCAACCCCATTTCTTTGGTACCGATGTAGACCAGTGCCTTCCTCACCCACCAGTACTCCCTCCTGTCAGCTCACTTCGTATGGGAATCTGCGCTACCCTGACATCTCAGCTGCTCGTTTGCGATCTCTGGTTGCGGGAGCCTGTTTGGATATGTATTGCACAGGCCTCCACCAGCTGTGTGTTGGCATGCTCCTCCAAAAAACTCTCCCTAACGGACAGAACACTAGCCGGTTACTGTCTTTGTTATTCCTCCTGCTCTACGTTAAACCAAAAACAGAAGATTGTTCTTGGTATGAAGTGAGTACATACAGCTCGGAGAAACCGTGCTCTTTGATCAGGAAGCAAATACAGATGGTCCTCCACTTACGACCGAGGTCTGTTCTGACGGTCCCATTGTTATTCGACTTTGTCATTACTCAGAAATCCCCTTATATGAATCAAAAGGACAAACAATTAACATGCACAACTGTTGTATAATAAGGCTTTGTTATATTTTTTTCACCATTGCCAAATATTACTCATGTTAAAGTAATAACATAGTATGATAATGTACAGGATAGTAATTATGAAATACAATACAGGTAATTATGAATATGTACTTAACATTGTATAGCAGTAATTAGCGAATACATTTTGCTTGCTAGGTATTTTAAACTGAAAGGAACTTGAAGGGAATTACAAACAGAACATTTTGTAAAGAAAACACATTTGCTGGTAGACACCCAAACACCGACTGAGACCCAAACACTGACTAATATGGGAGCCTTGTGGCGGCACAGCCAGCTGATCGGTCCTTAGATATGATGACCAAACGTCGGCACTCGGATAATATAATAAGGTTGACGGGATGGCCATCTTAAGTTCGGGTTGTCGCGAGTTCCGGGCATATAACTTGAAGACCACCTGTAGAACTGCAGAAGAGCAGTAAAGAACAGCCCTGCCGTGCTCCTCGCACTCCCATTGTCTTCACGATTTATTTTGCACATAATGCATCATTTTACCAGTTGGGGCTGCTACCTGTTTCTTGGCTCATAATTACTGTATATGGAACTCTTCCTTCCATCACATGCGCTTCTCATCAGCAGTCAATGTGCAGTCCTGAAATACTCCTTACTCTTGTTTTATTTAGCGGTCTTTGAATAATAAATGGCGCTCTATACACGGTGCCTTGATGTCTCCTTCTAAACAAAGAACAGCGTGAGTGTCAGTTTCTCCACCTCATTGTTGCTCTCTATTGTATTTTGCGCTGTGAACGGGTGGACTGGAACTACCGGGGGCGAGTGTAGCGAGGACACACATGTATTTAGGTTGTCAGGACATGTCCAATTTGGCTGCAACGTGAGTTTTGCTCCTTTACACTGTAGGAGTTTGGAAGCAAAGTCAAAATCTAACGTGTTCCTTGTATAACAGAACACTCTAGCTGTGTGTGTGTGTGTGTGTGTGTGTGTGTGTGGGGCACACGCGAAAGAAGCTAGGGAAAGAAATTAGCAGTGATAGCGCAGTGTATATTTGGAGTGCATCCATATTGAAAATGATGAAAACGTTTGGCAGGAGCCTTAGGGGACCAATGAAATGAAGCTCTTTCCAATATCAGCGCTAACAGAGTTGTAATGTTGAGCCACAATGTTATTCCGATGTGGGTAGCTAAAGCTGGAAGAAACGTGATGAGAGGCTACTCTATGTGCCGTTTGGGTCTACACTGGTCTAATTGTCTCAGATTAGGAGCAAGGGGGGAATTATGTTTTTTTTTTAGAGGAGCACTGGTCTGAACAAGGAGCAACTCCAACTTGCTTATTAACTTTATGGCCGGCTGTGTGTTAAATTTTATCAGGGCAAATCAATCAACACAATATAACAATGAAAAATACGCAAGGTAACTGAATGACTGCAGCCAATTTCTCAAGTTATTTATTCATGCTAGTTTAAGGTCCTGCTTTACTTCTGTGTTGCTCCCTTCTCTACACACCTAGATGGTTAAATAAACTACCAATGATTATCAAATGTGCTGGGACTTTGTCTGAGCTGAACACAGTCACCCCCGGCATTAGTTATTTTGCAGATCACATAACCACTCTTATTTCTTGAGAGACACCATTTAGTGCTCAAAAGCTGTTCTTTCAGTTACCAACTGCTCAAGGATGACAGATTGGTGTTTGTGAATTTCCCAAGGCTAAAGACTAACCTCAGCATCCGTGTTAACGTCCTTCAAAGACCTCAGCTCAGCCTCCTGCTATATATGCAGAGCTTCCACTAAGTCCAGCATCAGCTTGCGACGGGAGATGTTCGCTTATAACTGTATTTTCAGTACCTTGCACAGGAAGGAAAACAGAGTAAGTACATTCACTGGTCAAGTTACCATTTTCAGGGTATTGCCAGCAAGTGGAGAAGTGACAGATATCATACAAGTCTACCAGCGTCTACTGTTTCAGAAGAAAAAAGTTTCTCCACGTCTCATGAACTGGGCCAGATTTCAGAGCACGCATCATTAATTTGAAGTTGGAGCCAAGATTGTCTTATCGCGGGTCCCCAAGGAACCCTGCCAAATGACACTAAGCAAATTTAAAAGCCTCTAGCTGTCAAAAAGCGGGATAAGAAAACGTTTTTTGTTTCCCCTTGCAGTGAAGTAACCGTGCAGTCTTTCTGTGGGTCACCATGCAGAGCTCACAAATCTTTTCTTCTTCTGAGGGCTCTCAAAGGGATCGTGAAAGTCACTGGCAGTGGGCGGACACGTTGGCAAGCAGCACGCACAGTTGTCACGTCATAAAATCAGGGTGCAGTTGGCACCTGAGACCTCACTCTGCAAGAGGGACAGTGAGAAGGAGATCCGATGCTGTTCTCTGTAACAGTTCTAACAGTCCTTTTCCCTGCGGAGTGAAGCTGATATGCTCCATAGGGGTGGGCAACCAGTTCTGCTGTTCTAGCCTAAGGAGATGTATTTTCTCTGATTTTGCTGCCTTCTGGGTTTTCCCTCACACTTGTTTTCAGCTTAATGCTATTGTTATTAATAATGCAAATTATTCCATGTCTCAACATGTTTGCGCTGCCGTGTTAAGCATCGCAGTGAAATAACAGAATTTTATTCCTTAATTTACATGTATCGCTTCTGTTAACTGCAAGTTAACTTGTTGTGCAAGTGAAGACTCTTTGCAGTTCAATTTGAGAAAGAGAGCAATAGTTTCATATGACTATTGAGGCCACATAAATCAAGAAGCCCATACCCTGATCCCTGATATATATATATATATATATACATACACCAATCAGCCAAAACATTCAAACCACTGACAGGTGAAGTGATTAACATTGATTATCTCCTTACAATGGCACCTGTCAAGGGGTGGGATATATTAGGCAGTAAGTGAGCAGTCAGTTCTTGAATTTGCTGTGTTGGAAGCAGGAAAAATGGGCAAACGTAAAGATCTGAGCGACTTTGACAAGGGCCAAACTGTGTTGGCTAGACGACTGGGTCGGAGCATCTCCAAAGCAGTCGGTTCTTGAATTGTTCTGTTGGAAGCAGGGAAAAATGGGCAAGTGTAAGGATGTGAGCGACTTTGACAAGGACCAAATTATGATGGCTAGACGACTGGATCAGAGCATTTCCAAAACGACAGGTCTTGTGGGGTGTTCCCGGTATGCAGTGGTTAGTACCTACCAAAAGGTAGGAAGGACAACCGGTGAACCGGTGACAGGGTCATGGGCGCCCAAGGCTCATTGATGTTTGTGGGAAGCGAAGGCTAACCCGTCTGGTCCGATCCCACAGAAGAGCTACTATAGCACAAATTATTGAAAACCTTAATGCTGGCCATGATATAAAGGCGTCAGAACACACAGTGCATCTCAGTTTGCTGCGTATGGGACTGCATAGCCGCAGACCCATCAGAGTGCCCATGCTGATACCTGTCCACCGCCGAAAGCGCCTACAATGGGCACGTGAGCGTCAGAACTCAATCATGCAGCAACGGAAGAAGGTGGCCTGGTCTGATGAATCACGTTTTCTTTTAGATCATGTGGATGGCCAGATGTGTCGCTTACTTGGGGAAGAGGTGGCAGCAGGATGCACTATGGGAGGAAAGCAAGCCAGCGGAGGCAGTGTGATGCTCTGGGCAATGTTCTGCTGAGAAACCTTGTGTCCTGTCATTCATGTGGATGTTACTTTGACATGTACCACCTAGCTAAAGATTGTTGCAGACCACATACACCCATTCATGGCAACGGTATTTCCTGATGGCAGTGGCCCTGCCATACTGGAAAAATTGTTCAGACATGGCTTGAGGAACAAGAGTTCAAGGTGTTGACTTGCCCTCCAAATTCCCCAGATCTCAATCCGATCGAGCATCTGTGGGACGTGCTGGAAAAACAAGTCCGATCCATGGAGGCCCCACCTCGCAGCTTACAGGACTTAAAGGATCTGCTGCTAACATCTTGGTGCCAGATACCACAGGAGACCTTCAGAGGTCTTGTGGAGTCCATGCCTCGACCGGTTAGAGCTTTTTTTACGGCACGAGGGGGACCTACATAGTACTAGGCAGGTAGTTTTAATGTTGTGGCTGATTGGTGTATATTTTAAATAAATTGCATTATGGTCAAGATAGTATTACATCATGCCTTTGGAAACACTCAGGTGTCCAGGTCATGTCAGGCATTAGGTGACCAAGCGGACCTTCACAAACAGCTGTTTCTCTACCATATCATGGAAGACCATAATATAAGGCTGTATAAGTATGTGTTGTAACCTACTCCAAAATGGACATACTTTTGTTTGGATACTGTTTAATGTTTACTTTTGTCTCATGGTGAGATTCCCTGATGATAACTTAAAGAAGCAAGCCAAGTTTCAAGAAGGCCATGGATGTAGTGATGCAGTTCTGGGACTAAACAGGAAATGCACATCGTGGTCAAAGAGGGCAGTGATTAATAACGACGGATGATTGTTCTGGAGTCTCTGCTCCAAATTAGGTTGACCACGTAGAACCAAATGCCTGTGGTCTACTGCTGGGAACTTGCTTTGGAAGCACAGGGAAAAAATGCCTTGTTATGGTTTATTTCGATACTTTGGACTCTGTCTTGCACAATGACTAACACAGATGAGCACATTAGCAATTTCTGTAAAGGCTATCGGGTCAAGTATTCTTCTCAAGCGCAGAACACTATTTTTTGGATTTAACTACAATTCTAGCAGCTTCAGTACAATGTCCTTTGCTTTTTCCGTTATTTCCTTTTCTCTGCCCTCTTAATCCTATTAATTGTTTACCAAATATTTGCTGAACGTTTTACTTATTCGCTGTATCATTTATAGGTAATGGAATATGCTCTTTGAAGCTCTAAAGGGATCTGGACTATTAAGAAAGTGGTTGCTATATCATGCCCTTGCCCATTCTAACAAAACCCATTGAAATCATTAAAGAAAAGTGGGTTTTGTTGTAAGTGTTATTGGTGTAGCTTACAGAAACACAGCACACATCTTATAAAGACAAAGTTTCATTTTCAGAGGGTAGTCAGACTGTCGTAGGTGAAACATCTGTCCTGTCCACAGAGGTGTGACACACGTAGCCTGCTGCACATGTACACTGGCCTACCATGGGTAGGGACGGACTGTGTGCCATGTTGCATCCACGGATAGAGGAATTTGCCAGCGGTCTTTCTGGATCAGCAACACTGTGTGACTCGTAACAAATATGCCAAATGCTCCTCTTCCGAAAACGTGCAGATGTTCCAAGCCTGCGAAAGGGGGGGCTAAAAGTGGGGGCGTTGGGTTTTCTTCTGAGAAGAAGCGGAAACATCTGTACCGCCCCTGGGGGTGATGGGACTCATAAAACCAGACACATACGGGATTCAAGAAAGTCAACAGGCTTAATTAAAATGAACGAATAGGTAGGCTTAGGAACAGCTGCTGTTTTTGCACTGAGATATGACAGCTCTCAGGATTTGGTTTTTTTATTTTGATTGCTTGTCAGTTTGTATTTTTTAACAAATACCACACAGCCTCCTTTGCTGCCCTTTAGCTTTACTGTTTAAACAAAGGTCACCTTGTTAGAGGCAAGATGCTAGCAACATAGATTTGGCAACAGTACCTGTAGCATGAGACTTACGTGAGATGCATTCAGCATATATGTTGCAGTTTAATGGTATGAAAACCTTGCTTGTACTTGGTTCTGTGTTAGTACCATGTTCTTACATGTGCTGTGATACAGATTAAAGGGAAGCTAGAATTAGGGGTCTTTTATATTCCTGTAAGAAAAAAATAAAATCTCATTACTGTGTAAATGACTCTCTGCAAATTAATGTGTGTGTGTGTGTGTGTGTGTGTGTGTGTGTGTGTGTGTGTGTGTGTGTGTGTATGGTAACATGTCTACCTGCCTGTGAGGTGTGTAAGAATGAGAGTGGGAGAGAGAAGCTATTTTGATGGAAAAATCAATGTGCTTTCAAGCTGCTGGAACACCTGTTTGGGGGGTAGTGGTGATGCCGCACCCAAGGGGATTTGCCAGGATTCCAGGGTTTTCCCTTGTAGACCAAGGGGCACATTTAAAGTGAGAGAATGACCAGTTTGACAGCCCTTCCACTCTTGAGACACAGACACACATTTCATGTTCCCCTTTGTGCTCCTCGTATTAGAATCATTTGCACAAGCTCTTTCTAAAGAAATCCTCTCTGGCCCTACTGGGCAATCAAGGGAGTTGCTAAACCCAGAGCAATGTTGTTTGTTATTGTCTATCACACAATTAAGATGACAGGCTGCAGCCATGCTCAGCTTTCAAGTCAAGCAATTATTGTAGTAGTATACTAACTTTATTTGTAGATCTTATAAGTTTGCATTTCCAAACAAAACACTGTTGTATTAAATACAGTATAAAGCTTCAAACCTTAGGAGTATATGTTAAGTTTATGAGTGCAATGAATATTCTGTGATGGACTGTTGTCCTGTCCAATGTGTACCCTACCTAGCCTTGTGTCCTGTGCCTCAAGGATAGGCTTTGGCATGCTGGGACCCTGAGCTGGACAAGCTGCTCTTAAAACTAAGACAGTGAGTGTAAATGTGCTCAATACAAGGGTATAACTATCAGACATTGTCTCATACATGATCTTTTTTGCACAAGTTTAGCATTCTAGCCGGCTGCTGGTTGAGTGCCTTGTGATATGAGGTCTGACAAAAGGCCTAATTAAAGAAAATGAAAGTTGAGCCAGTCAAGATGTGAGCCAAACCATATTACTCAAACCACACAGGTTTTCTATGCAGTTTTTCTAATAAATATAAATGTCCCAAACTAACAGACTTCACGTCAAGTTGTTTGACTGATTGATTGAATTGCTGCGGTTTCCCACCAACAACAATCATTTTGGCATTTGCAAAATCATAATTAGCCCATTTTTTTGGGCACTTTTGATAGTGAACGCCAAAAGAGTTAGTTAGAGGAAGTTCCTTCAGTCAGTCAGAAATAGCCATGACTCTGAGGAGGGTGGTGAAGGCTCTAGACTCACTCGGATCAATACCCTAAGGGCCACTGAGAGCTAACCTTCCACATCATTCATGCTCCTCATTTCATTAATGTGCCAGACTGGACTCATTTTCACAGAGCTGGGGATGTGGAGCAAAGCATGGAGGATCTGGCTGTGAGGCAGGCTTGTTGAGCTGAAAACACACCAGGTTAGTGAAGTTACATTCAATTCTGCATGTTCCAAGAGCGATGTAGCTGCACATGAAGGTATCTGCAGCAGAAACATAGTCAGGTTCCAACACTGCTCCATCCTACACTTAGTGTGATAAAGGCTCTAGGTGTCGTCTCTCTTCCATTCAAAAGTGACTAATTGGCCTTTTCTACAGCAGATTTGTAACAGGTCAGGTCGGCAAGTCATGTAATTTGCTGTTGCATGTTACACTGAGGACTGTGACAGCACGTGATGTGTCACTTTGTCACTGCATGCGACTCAATAGACCGTCGCTGTCACCTGCAAGAAATAAAACTGCTTTCCCATGCAACAGACACACCCACTGTAAGCCAACAAACTCTTTGAAAGAGTGTTTAAATTTTCCCCTTTGCCATGTGTCACCAGCTCACTGAATATGCAACTATGTGGTATGGACTGCATGTGTCTGAATGTCTCCACCGGCTATGACTCTGTTTATTGATAGAAACCAAGAGAAGAAGGCAGACATTTTACAAGCTGATTTTACATGAAGCTGAGTGTGGTCTAGATACTTCAGATATGGCCTCGTGTTGTTATGGTTACTTATTTATTGTAACACAGTTTATGCCAAAATGATAAAGGAGCATCCGATTAGAAATCTTTTAAAGTACTTCCATTAAGACGTCCGTTTAGCCAACCAGGGCTGCGTAAGCATATTAGTTGGTTCACAGTGTTTCAAGCACAGGGCTTGTCCTTTTCTGTTAGTCCTGAGGCGAGAAATTTACGAAAATCAGGGTCAACTTCTGCCGCTACACACTTGTCACGCGAAACATAGGGAGCCGGGACGGCTGGATCCAAGTGCAGCGTCGTTCATCTGGAGTTGAGGAATCAGGTGAGTTCACGGTGTCAGGGACAGGCGAAGGATCGGTCTATCGGCGATCAGGGTCAGAGCGAAGATCCATGGACGAGGTCAGGGGACTTAGCGAAGGGTCGGTCGAGCGGCGAACAGGACAGGAACGAGGATCCGTGGACGTGGTCGGGAAACGAAGCGAGGAGTCGAGAACCGGAGACCGTGAACCAAGAGCTAACGAAGCGTGTGAGCGAAGCGTCACGAAGAAGGGCGGTTGTCCCTGACGAGATTCCGCAAAAGTATGGGAACTGAGGAGGGTCTTTTAAAGGGTGATCAATCAGGTGCAGGAACATCATCGGGTGCTGTTGGTTGCGTTGTGGGCGTGGATGTGACAACACCTGGCATCACACCTCCCGTTATTTCGTAGTACCACTCTCAAGAACTTTGCCATAGAGATGCTGAAGACCAAAGGTACTTAATGAGTAAGAGAAATAAGAGACCCTTGTTAATTCTCTCTAAATGACTGATTTTGGTTTATGGAGACTCTAACACAGCCTTCATTTGTACATCTTGGCTTCGTATTCAATTTTCTAGGGAAAGCGGAGCAGGAGTACGAGGAAATTCACCAGCAATTACCCGGTGACAAGAGGGCACCCTTTTGATGACTGCTTGTGTTCTTAATTAGTCAAATCCAGTCTCTGTTTAAAAGGGCTGAAGCTGCTGAAGCTGCTGAAGCTGTTGAAGCTGCTGAGAGCCAAGTGAATGCCTAGAGGGAGACGCACAAACACATAGATTTAGATGCTATTCTCCTATGCTCGTTTGGCATTGGTAAGATGTTTCTTTTTTACTGCAGCACATCAACTCATGATGGACAGCCCCTAATCCCATGGTAGAGTAGTGGTTTGGCCTTGTGATTGAAAGGTTACCTTTCCAAATCGCGTTAGAGAAATTGCTCTTGTACAGTACCTCTGAAGGAGATATTCATCACGAAATGACCCCATGATCCTCATCCTTTCCTGAAAGGATAAGGAGGCAACTTGAAGGTCCATTGGAGGATTCTTGATTGTGAATGTGGGCGGATGAAGGGAACAATCAAAAGACCACGGCAAGATCAGGATGGCAACTCTGTCTTCCACTGAACAATACAGAAATGCATCTTTATCCATTATGCATGTTGAAGCAACAAAACAACAAACAATGCATAAATCAGCCATGAGTCATCTCCACAAGATTTCCCCGAGCAACTGCTACATCAATTACTTTGTATTTGTTTGTAATTTATCATTTAATTTAAACACGTGTTTGTGGCTGAATGGTTGGATAATTGGCCTGCTTTTGGACTGCTTGTCGTGCAATTATCCTCAGCATCACTCTATTTGCTAGTTTTTCACTAATACCAGGTCGTGGGCGTCTTTAATGTATGTCTAAATGAGGTGGACTGCATATTCAAAAAACGGTACATGGTAAACTGGTCCTTCACTGCAGCAATATGACATATTTATCATTCTGACGTCTCTCTAATGAAGCTGGGTTAATTAAAATGGTTCACGGGACAACGATAAGTGCAGCTAATTGTCTTTCCACCTCATTTTACCTGCTATCATTTTCTGTACATGTCTTTGTTCAAACATCAGCCCTGTCCCAGAAACTAAAGAGGTAAGTAATGAGATTACCTTCAGGAAGAGGTTTCTTAAAATATCAAGAAACTTCAGTTTTTACTCAGCAAATTGAAAGAGTTTATACCCATTAAAGCCAAAGTGGTTTGGTCTGAATGCGGTAAAACTTAGTGACAGCAGAAAAAGCATTTTGGACCTTTCAAGGTAAAATATGCTAGTTTATCTAGTTGATGGAAATGGCACTGTCAGTGGTAAGTGCCAAAGATTTTGAGATGTTGCAGTATAATTAATTTTGAGAGTGTTAAGGTTGTCTGTAAAGCTTGACTAATACAGACATCCACAGTGTTTCCTTTAAAGCTCATTCCCATGGTTGTGATGGCAAAATGTCAAGAAGAGAGACCTGTCA